>NC_090921.1:293253992-298253992 GCF_040938575.1 Ambystoma mexicanum
AACTCTGTCCACCTCGAAAACAAATCGACAAGTACCAACATAAAACTTCCACATCCTCTCCCCATGTCCATGGGACCCAAAATGTCCAATGCCAGTTCACTCAACACTTTATTTGGAGAGTCCACCTTCACCATGGGCTGTTCCTCCACCACCACATGTTTACCAGACACCTCTGTTGGCCTTCGAAACACCAATATGTCCCTTATGGGCAATCTCTACTAATTTTCTCCTCAATGCATGCATGAGGTACCACTGCCCTGTCATATCTGTACAAAACACCTCCTTTCACACACAACTCTTGCCTCACCTCCCATAGGGACCTCTGTTTGCCACTCAACCTTTTCTCAGCCATTCTCCTTGCACAAACTGCATCACTCTCACATTTCTCCTCCTTGCTTAAAACTCCTTACCACTCTTCACGGGCAATAACTCCTTCTTGATTGACCTACACGGTATCAGTAATAATATGTTCTATCTGTTCCTCACCACTTTCCTGCTCACACACAATTAATCCTGAGACGTGATCCGCTAGTACATTTTCTCTACCAGAGACTACCTCTGTTGCAAATTTATGTCCTTGCATCCTCGCAACCCAAAATGCTACTCTCCTCAATACTTTCTCTAAACCTTTCTTTTCAAATATTGCGTGGAGTGGCCTATGGTCAGTCCTGATCACAAACTCTGCTCCCCATTCAAAATGTTTCTACTGCCCAATGACAGGCCAAGGCCTCTTTCTCTAATACCAAATAGTTTTTCTCGGCGCTCTTCAACATCCTCGACACATGAGTCACAATTAGCTCACGACCAACCTCCTCAACCTGTGATAACACGGCCCCAATCCCTGAGTCACTGGCATCCACGGAGATCACACATTTCTTCTTGGTATCAAATAAGGCCAATGCCTTTGCCAACTCTATAGTTCCCTTTTTATCAGCTGGAACTCCCTCTCACACTCCACATTACAAACAATTTCTACCCTTTTTTTGAGCAGACTTCTCATTCTTACAACCTTGTCAGTAAAATCTCTTACTCCTTTCTAATAGAAGTCTATCATACCAAGGAAAGACCTCAGTTCTCCCTTCCCTTCGGGAGAGCTAACCTTTTTGATACCATCCACCATCTCCTTCCTTGGCCTTAACCCTTCCTCTGATATCTCATGGCCCAGATACTCCACAATCTCCTTCCCAAACACACACTTCTCAGCTCTTAATGTTAGCTCTTTCTCCCCCAATATACCAACAACCTTTTTGAGATTCATCTCATGGTTCTCCCAACTATCATCGCACACCAGAATGTCATCCCGAAAGCAATGAACCCCAGGCAGCCCCTTCAACAACTTGTCCATCATTTTTTGAAAAACTGATGAGGCAGACACCAAACCAAATGGCAACCTACAAAATTGGAAAACACCTTCATGGGTAATAAACACTGTCATTTCTTGGATGACTCATCCAGTTTTATTTGTTGATATGCCGACGCCATATCTAACTTTGAAAATAATTTTGCCTTCCGTTGCCAACATCTCGGACATGTTCGGGAGTGGATGTCTCTCCGCCACAACACATTTATTCAATTGCCTCAAATCAACACACAACCTCAACCATCCACTGGATGTTTTTTACTATGACTAGTGGAGACAACCACTCAACACTTATCGCCGGTTCAATTATCCCAGCATCCTTTAATTTCTTAAATTCAGCCTTCACGCCATCTCTTAGCACCATAGGAACAGGGCGCAACTACGGGCTTACCCCCTCCTTTCAAGACAATTTTATGTACCATGCCTTCCACACACCAATCCTCTTTGAAAACACCTCAGCATTCCCTCGAACCATGTGTACATCCTCACTCACATGTATCACCTGCTCGCCTGCATTTGGGTCCAATCTTATACACAAACCGTTCTGCTCTCTCCGCCCCAGTAAAGTTTCACCACTTTTTGTGATATATACCTTCCCTTGGGGTTTCTCTCCCCTTGAACTTGTACTTGGCTATAACATATCCTATGACATCTATCCTACCCAAGTTATATCCACCTGGTTTTTTATCTGAAGGCAACAAATCACTCACATTGCCACCTACAATCTTTTCGCATACTTCTCGTGACATTAAGGACAGCTTTGCCCCAGAATCCACCACATACGTTCTTCCCTTATTTCTGGAAACGGCTGTCACAGGTATCAGCCTCACCGCACATAACTATATTCGCTGTCACCACTTCAACTTGTTCCTCCACGTTCTCACCCGATGACTGATGAGACTCTTCAGAAACATACAACACCTTTTCTTTCCTTAGGCATGGAATAGTTTTTGCAACAGTTGGTATAGTGCCCCCACCTCTTGCATTTATTGCACGTCACCTTTCTCCCCGGACACGCTGGAGAGCCTGCAAAGTGGCTAGCACTGGCACATCTAAATCACAACCTCTGTTCACTCTTATATGCTTTTGTTTTATCAATCTTTCCCTCCATGGTATCATAACCCCCTTGGCTATTTTCCCACCCTTCTTCTTCACCCTTCTACTTTCCTTGCTCAGTTTCACCCACTGTCAATATCTCACAGGCCACAGTTTTGCTTTCCCTTCTTCCAAGTTTTGCAACATATGCCATGGTATGTTCAACACTTTTTGCTATTCCCAGTACTTCATCCAAATTAGGGTCATCCTTCAACCATATCTCCTTCCTTATCCTGTCAATACAGCAATGGATCATAGATTGATATCTTATATGCTCATCTACTCTCTCCCCGAATTTACAATTAATGGCAAGTAGTCGCAGTGCTGTTATGTATTCTTCCACGGATTCTCCCTCCCGTTGCTCTCTTATGCCAAAATTGTACCTCTCTAGAACCGTACTGGTTTTAACATCAAAATGTTGATCCAGTTTGAGAAGTGCCAATTCAAATTCATTAATCCCGCTTTCCACATCAAAATCAGATATATCCGGTAGTGTCTCATAATCCGTTCACCTTTATACCCTAAAAAGTGCATAATTAAGGAGAACCTCAGTTCTGATTCAGTTCTGCAGTAAGCCATTAAAAGATTGGGGTTTCGGGGGAAAGTTAAATAAGGGAGTCTCCCATTCCTCCTGGACCCCCCCCATGTGATCCTCCCACCAAACACCACCCCTGGGGTCGTGATCAGAAAGTGTCTGCCTTTCCCTGGCCACATGAGAAGGATCCCAGGCCAGGTTTTCTGGGGGATCATTGCTGATTCATTGCATACCCTCCCTTAATGTCACAGTTTTTTTCAGCCTCTATTGGGAATCGAGAAAGGACATCAACATTATTGTGTTCCTTTCTGATGCTCAACAGAGGAACAATAGGGCTGAACATCTAAAAACCAGCGCATGGCTCTAGAATGTGTGTATTTTCCTAAACTCAGCCATTTAAGGGGAGCATGATCAGTAACTAATCTGAACTTCCTATCCATTTAAAAAGTATTTCAAGTAGGTGATGGCCCATTTAACGGCTAGGGCTTCCAATTCTAGAGTGGCTTAGTTCTTTTATCTGAGAAACAATTTACTATTAATATAGAAGATTGGATGTTCTAAATCATCATGACATTGAGAAAAAACTACCCCAATACCAATAGGGGAGCCATTCTTCTGCAGAATAAAGGGTCTATTGAAATTATCCATATTCAGAATAGGCGCGCTGCACAATATGAGTTTTAATTGTTTGTTTGTTTGTTTGTTTTTATTATTTATATTGCGCAGGGTACCCGGAGGTATCAGGGCGCAGCATTTACAAGAATTTTTGAGGCTTAGTTGCAGTCATAATAAGATACATATACGTAGGAAAATAAGGTACACCAATGTTATATATAGAGAAGCAGCGAGGTAGATAGGCATTATATGCAAGTAGACAGGTGCGCACATGTGCACATGCGCGCATGTGGATAGTGTGTGTGCAAGTGTTGCCGCATTTGTTGTCCTAGTGGGCCTTTATTTGCAGCCATGAAACTACTTTGGAGCGGAAGTTTTGGTAAGGCAGGTCCATTCTGAGGTTTGCAGGCAAGGAGTTCCACAACTTGGCCGCTTTTACCGGGAAACTGTTTCCCCCTATGGTGGCAAGTTTGTAGTTGGGAACTGATAAGCAGTCTTTATATGCCGTTCTTACAGGTTTTAAGGAGGATTGTCTGTGAAATCTGTTAACCCGGTAGGTTGGGGCAGCATTGTTGAGAGCTTTGTGTGTGAGAGATGCCGTTTTTAGGAGGATTTTGTCATTAGTGGAGAGCCAGTTGTTCTGTTGGCTGAATCCTCTTATGTGTTCTCTTCTCGAGATGCTCAAAGCTGCTCTGAGGGCGTTATTCTGGAGGATTTGTATCTTGCTAGCAGTGGCCTTGGATGATCCCAAGTAGAGGGCGTTGCAGTAGTCAATGTGTTTTGACCTCCTGTCCGACTGTGATGTTATTCCCATCAATCATGAAGGAGTTGTATGCCGGGCCCAGTTTCTTTAGGCTGGAGGTGGTACCTAGGATGATAAGCTCTGTTTTATCATCATTCAGGCATAGTCCATGAGTGGCCATCCATGCCTGGATGATGATGTATACCCTATTTAGCAAGGGCAAATCCTTTTCATAATCTCCAGAAAGTGGAAGGAGGATCTGGGTATCATCTGCATAGTTAGTGTAGGTGATACCGAGATGATCCAGATCATCGAAAAGGGGCTTGGTAAATATATTATACAGAGTAGGGGAGACACAGGATTCCTGTGGTACACCACAAGTGATAGGTATGGGGTCTGCTGCAGCAGTGGGAGAGAAGACCCTCATAGTTCTGCCATTGAGGAATGATGTGATCCAGGTGATAGCCTCAGTGGAGAAGTGTGCTGATGAGTGGAGGTGTGAGCGTAGGACGGGGTGATCGACCAGGTCGAAAGCAGCAGATAGGTCGAGGAGTAGGAGTAGGGCAGTTTGTCCGTTGTCTCTGAGTGTGTCGATCTACGCTTTTAGGTCAATGAGTGCGGTTTCAGTCCCATGTTGAGGGCGGAACCCTGATTGTCTGGATCCTAGTAGGTGATGGTCTTCCAGGTGCTTCTGTATTTGTACATATGCAACCTTGTCCAGGATTTTCAGCAAGAAAGGGACGGTTGTTATGGGTCGGTAGTTGGTGGGTGTGGCTGGGTCAAGTGTAGGTTTTTTTAGTAGTGGTCGTACCCAAGATTGTTTTAGATTGGTGGGAAAAGAGCCGGTGGCGAATGAGGCGTTAATGAGTTTCGTAATGAAGGGGGAGAGTTTGCGGGCAGCATCTTTGATAAGCTGTGCTGGGCATAGATCTCCTTGGCAATTAGATAGTTTCAAGGATAAGATGATTTTTTCAACTTCAAGTGTATTGACTTTGGAGAACTTGAAGCGGGTAATAGCTGTGGACGTAGGTTTGTCTTGGATTTTTGGGGGGAGAGTGACATTGAGGGAGGCTTTTTTGCTAGAGATTTTGCTTTGTAGGGTCGCGATCTTATTCGCTAGGGCACTTTGAATTTCTGAGCACCAGTTTTTATCGTTGGTGCAAATGTGAGGAGGTACTATGGATGTTTCAATTTCTTTAAGGATAGAGAAGAGTTCTTTCATGTTGGATTGCGCTTGGGATATGCGAGAGTCAAAAGAGGTTCGTTTAGTCAGGTTGATTTCTTTTTTGTAGAGTGTGGCTAGTTTGGAAAGTTTAAGTTTGTTTGCGACTGATGGGGGTTTTTCCAAGTGGCCTCGCAGTTTCTTTTCTGCTGCCTAAGATTTTTGAGGAATGGTGTGTACCATTTGTTGAGGTGGGTTTTTTGGTTTGCTTGGTCTGAGTTTGAGAGGGGCGATATTGTCCAGTGAGGCGGCCATAATCTTGTTGTATTCTTCGACCAAGGTGTCAGGGTTGAGGTTGTCAGAGAGTGCATTAAGTGTGGGAAGAAGGTTCGGGATGAGTCTTTCAACTGTCATGTTCTTCTTGTTTCTGGTAAGAGCCGGTGGGGCCCTAATGCTGGGAGGAGGAGGTCTGTCAGTAGAAAGCGTGAACGAGACTAGATGGTGGTCGGTCCAGGCTAGGGGTGAGATGTTCGTGAAATTCGCTTGGCAGTTATAATCATCTACCCAGTCGAGTGTTCTGCCTTTTGAGTGACTAGGTACTGTGCATCTTTGCGAGAAACCTAGTTCTGTGAGAGAGTTGGATATGGTCCTGGCGGTGTGGTCTTCCAGATCATTATAGCCTAAATTGAAGTCTCCCAGGGTGAGAGCTTGAGTGGAGCTTTTAAGGTTACTGGATAGAATAGAGTTAAGGTCTTCATCAAAGGTACCAATGGGGCCTGGTGAGCGGTAAATCAGGTAAATATTGAGTGTTTGGGTATTGGTAAGTGGGACTTTGACTGATAGCGTTTCACATGAGAGGATGTTGGAGGGAGTTGCTAGTCTCATGGTAAGGCTGTACTTATGGATAATGGCGACACCCCCTCCTCTGGAGTTGGGGCGATCTTGTCTCAGGATAGAGTAGTTATCTGGGACTGCTATCATGAGCATGGGACCTGCTGCTGGGTGGAGCCAGGTCTCAGTGATAGCGAGGAAGTCAAGGGGCCTCATTACGAGGTATGCCGGTAGCCATGCCGCTATTGGCGGCATGGCTGCCGACAAAACCGCATCCGTGTCCGTGTCCTCGGAATGAGGACTTACCGGACCATTCCGAGTTCGGATGGCCTAGTAATTCCTCACTCGAGGACACGGACACGGTTCATCCCCATTCCCATTCAGCCCCCATAGCCCCCATAGGGCTGAATGGGAATGGGAGAGGGAGCAAACATCGGGCCATTACGAGATGGCCCGTTGTTTGCTCCCTGTTCCCCTCGCGGGACCCGGTATGCACGCTTGGTTTTCCCAGGCGTGCTTAACGTGTCCCTCGAGGGGACCTCGTAATGTGGCGGAACGGGTTGAACGGCACCGCAGCCTTTTACGGCGCCGTTTAACCCGTTCCGCCAGGGTCGTAATGAGGCCCAAGGTCTTCTGAGAGGATTAGGTCTGCTATTTCTGTAGCATGGGCTACTAGAGACCTAGCGTTGATCAAGGCTCCCTTGATTTTGGGGCTATCTGTATTTTTAGGAGTAGTGGTATGGCGCTTGTAATGTGTTGATTTCGGAGTGCTGAGGATGTAGGAGTTGTGAGGTGGTGTTGAGTAGCGGTTTTGGGGTGATTGGGGGTTTTTTGTAGAGAGATTAGGTCTGGCCGGTGGCGCTCTGAGGTTTTGTGTAGTGGGCAGTGAGCGAGCAAGGGGTTCATAAATTATGGCTAGTCTAGCTCTGAGGCCTAGGTTCTTGCCTATGGTGACTCTAGGAAGGCTGCTGGGTGACTGTGGTTGTAGTATGTTTGTGTCTAAGTTTGGTTCAGGGATGTTAAGTCTGGTTAGGGATGGCGTGTTGGGTAGGTATGGAGCCATCTTGAGCTGTATTGTAGCGTTTAGGAAGATCAGGAAACATGCAAGCAGGTAGGTGGTGAGTGGGCACATATTAAGGGGGTTATACCTATGCATCTAAGTATAAGGGCAAAGTGGCTAATGAACATTTAACAGTGACTTAATTCATGTGTGGCAGTTAGGCTAAGATACAATGAATAGCGACTTCAGATTGTACCTATGCAACTCAATATAATGCAGTTAGGCTAATGTGCGTATGGCAGCATCTAGATTCGAGTTTAGCAGTATAGGCAAGAATGCATTGAATGGTGACCAGATTAAACATAGGTATCTCAATACAAGTGTGTAAAGTGGCTATAGTACATGTGGCAGCATCTAGATTCGAATTTAGCAGTATGTGCAAGAATGCATTGAATGGTGACCAGATTAAACATAGGTATCTCAATACAAGTGTGCAAAGTGGCTATAGTACATGTGGCAGCATCTAGATTCGAATTTAGCAGTATGTGCAGGAATGCATTGAATGGTGACCAGATTAAACATAGGTATCTCAATACAAGTGTGCAAAGTGGCTATAGTACATGTGGCAGCATCTAGATTCGAATTTAGCAGTATAGGCAAGAATGCATTGAATGGTGACCAGATTAAACATAGGTATCTCAATACAAGTGTGCAAAGTGGCTATAGTACATGTGGCAGCATCTAGATTCGAATTTAGCAGTATGTGCAAGAATGCATTGAATGGTGACCAGATTAAACATAGGTATCTCAATACAAGTGTGCAAAGTGGGTATAGTACATGTGGCAGCATCTAGATTCGAATTTAGCAGTATGTGCAAGAATGCATTGAATGGTGACCAGATTAAACATAGGTATCTCAATACAAGTGTGCAAAGTGGCTATAGTACATGTGGCAGCATCTAGATTCGAATTTAGCAGTATAGTCAAGAATGCATTGAATGGTGACCAGATTAAACATGGGCATCTAAATACAAGTGTGCAACGTGGCTAAAGTACATTTAGCATTGACTGGATTCAAGTATAACAGTTGGGGTATTGTGCATTGGCTAAGAACTGGGTTGGGAAAGGCAGCGAGGGGGCAGATAGTGGGGGATGCACATGTGCGGTTTTACATTAGCCGTGCGGTCTTTAGCATGGTAGAGTTTTGCAGGTGTTGAGCGGGAGCAGGTCAGTAGAGGTGCACAGGTGGCATTTGACGCCAGGCTATAGCAAATGGCAGGGGTGCGGTGGGGCACACAGTAGCAGGTGATGCAGCAGGGTAGGGTACAATATGTCATGCAATTACTTTAGCATTTCCATTTCACGTCGGTGGTAGCGGGCCGCGTTATAATTAAGGCGGCGTAGCAATAGTGTGCAAGGTACCTTACAAAGAGTGATCGGACCAGGACGAAGCTAAGCCTCGCTTTGGTCCAGCATCGCGCTCGACATTTAGGATATTTGAAAGTCGGTGCGATGCAGTGTGGGACAGTTTACAAGCAATCTGGGATGGCAGAAGGGTGATTTAAGTCGAAATCACATTGCCGGGGTACAGGATGAGACCCATGCGGGTCAAGGATATGGTCACTTCACTGAAGCGGCGTCAAATAATGGTTTGATAATAATGGTTCAAAACACTTTAAAACTTCTGGCTGCCATCAAAGTTTCGGTTGTTCAGCGATTTTAATTTGTCAGCAAGAGGGGCAGAAATAGAAGAAAACTTGTAATAAATCTGCGATAATACCCAACAATGCCTAAAAAAAGCTTGCAGGTCCTTTTTTAGTCTTGGGGGATGGAGTTTCTATAACTGCTTTAACTCTATCTGTCTGAGGTTGAATCAATCCGTTCCCTACAAAGAACCCCAAGTATTTTACAACAGATCTGGCTAGATGACCTTTCTTTGGGTTTGCAATGAATCTCACTTTTCTTAATGCACAAATGTGACACATGCTCAGGCCAGATTTTGATATGGATAATGATGTCATCAATATAAGCCAGACAAAGGTCTCAAAACGTCATCCATTAGTCTTTGAAAAGTAGCAGGGGCCACATGCAGCCCAAAGGGTAGTACTTTAAATTGGAAAAAACCAAAAGGGGTGGAAAAAGCAGTTTTGGGTTTATCCAGTGGATTCACCTGCACCTGCCAATAACCTTTGGTTAGGTCAATAGTAGAATGGTAGATGGCAAACCCTAATCTGTCGATTAATTTGTCTGTCCTGGGCATTGGATAACTGTCAAACTGTAATACTTTTCTGAAATCAATACAGAACCTCCAAGAGTTGTCGGATTTGGCCACTACGGGCTTTGGGTTGGTTCAATAATATCGGCTTTCCACATGGCCTCTACTTCCTGAATGAGTTGCTTTCTACTTTCAGGGATTCTATAGGGTTTGTGCTTGTCCCGTGGGGGAACATATGTAATGGTGAACTGAATGAAAGCAAAAGAACACCTTGTAGTTCTGCGCCCTTGGGCGCGGAACTACAAGGTGTTCTTTTGCTTTGATCCAGTACTTATTAACACTGGGCAGCCTCAGTGCTAACACCATAGACCGCAGCCCTTATCATCAACAAGAATATAAAACGACTACCAGTACCCAACCCCTTTAACTCGCAGAAGGTTGCCTCTAAGGCTGCGAAATTTGTGTATTTTATGTAATGATATTTCCTTTCACTCTTCCATGTTTCGTTTTAAACACATTAGGGAACTGCTGTAAAAAGGTCTAATAGAGCTTGCTTATGATTCTGGGGGGATTAACTGACTGACTTTGTTCCCTTCAGATAACAAGCTTGTCAACATGACTGAGGTATTTTTGTCCATGTCTTCCTTCAATTCTTTAAGCAGGTTGACATGATAAATATGAGCTTTAACTTTCCTATCAGGCTGGGAAATCTTATAATTATAAGGTCCCGTTTGTTCAATAACCTCATTTGGTCCATGCCACCTGGAAAGCATCTTATTGTCAGATGATAGAAGGAGAACCAACACCTTTTGGCCTATGGAAAAAGATCTAATTACCGCCTTTTCATCATAACATTCCGTCTGATGTTCCTGAGCTCAGGTCAATTAGTTTGTCCTATGTTCCTAACTGTAGTCATATGTTCTTTTAGTGGTTGGGCAGTTTGTGACATTGGAATAGTAGCCCTTTCCCTGTCTTCCCTGCTCTCCCATAACATGTCCAAAACATCCCTGGGTTCTCTTCCATATAGTATCTTAAAGGGAAAGACTCCTGTAGATGACTGAGGGGTTTTCTGAATAGCAAATAAGGCCCAGGGTATCATGATATCCCTATTGTCCCATACGCGCCCACATATGTTTATCTAAAGGCGGGTCTGTGTGAAACCTGCCTGTAGGGCTAACGAGAACCGGGGGATGCTGGTGTGTCTAATCGTAAGAGTCAATGCTGTGCATGCCCTTATATACCAGCGGGTGCTGTGAACAGCTAGTCTATCGAGCTGGCATAAGTTGTGCGATTAAGAAAGGTCCTGTTAGGGTCGATACATATTGCATGCGTGTCCCAAAACAAACCAGATTTACAGAAGCGCTTTCCTGCTAATAGTGTGTGCCAGAGCGGGCGTACATGATACGGCGAGAGCGATCCCAGGTTAGCCATATCTTACCTTGTCTGTGCGCTGGAAAAGATCTACTGAACTGACGGAACCTCCGGCAACGCTGTGTGGCGTAGCCATGGTTACCGTTGCTTAAATAACAGTGCGCATTTTGGGTCTGCCTATGTGGCATGCCACGAGGGACCTGAGTGCGTAGATGGTATACACAATTGCTGGAGCACATTGGCACTGTTTATGAAATTAACAGTAATCCTGTTGTCATATGTATAAAAAAGATGATGTTAAATCATATTGTTACGATTGGTTGCCATGGCAACTGCACATGCCAGACCATGGGCCCGAATAAATACAGTTAAATACGGAATGTGTGCTCTGTCTCCTTGGTGGTTAAATGGAGGTCGTACCAACTTGATTTGATTGATAGATAATAAGGAGACATGGAGTGACAGAATTACATTTAAACAAGAGAATCACTATGTGCTAAAGTTAGAACATAGGTCATGGATGACTTCAAATTCATTTCTAAGATTTAAGCATGATTTTGTTTACAAATTCAGGTACACACACAGTGCCATCGTAAATTAATTCCAAAAATCGATGATACAGATAATGATAGCACTAGAATGCATAAGATGTGAGTGTCAGAGTACAAAATATGACATGGTTAAATTCATGTGAGCTAGTGAGAGCTGTACACAATTTCACAGCAGGTCCAACGTGGATGCATAAATCAATACTCTGGAAAATGGGAAACCAGAATCATTACATATGAGTATCAGTGTACAATAGGTCATTGATGACTTCATTGACATTTGACAGAATTTAACATGATTTTTAAAAACAAAACTTTGATCCACACCCGGTGCCACCACAAATTGATTCGAAAAATCAATGATACAGATAAAGGAAGCACTGGAATGCACAACCTACGCGTGTCAGTGTACGACACCTTCAAAATCTGACACATTTAAATTCATGAAAACTGATGGGAGCTGTACATTTTGCAACAAGTCCCAGATGTAAATGCAGTGTTGAATGTGGGGAATGGACTAGAATGCATAGCATATGAATGTCAATGTATGCTGACTTCAAAAGTATGATGAAGATAAATTCATGAGGGCTTATGGGAACTATACACTCGGTGGAGTAGTCTTGGGTGCACATTACATGAAAGTTTTCCATTCGGCACACATTTAGCCCTTCTTTGACAGTGTTGAGCGTGTGGACCCACTTTTGTTCCAATTGAGTGAGCACTTTGTTGATGTCTCCTCTTCTTACCATTGGTGTCAACTTCTGGAGTATGAACCCCTTAAGGTCCACATTGATTCGATACAGTGATAGTCCCATTGGATGTTGAAATGAATGTGCGCATTGCACTAATTGAGCCTCTAATGGAAAAGTAGTAAACCTTCATGAGGTCCATGCGACCCCCTTTATCAGCCGGCTTAATCGTGATGGATTTGTAACCAGTTTTTCAAATGTCTCGAATTAACAAGGAATAGTGTGTTGGCAGTGGATAACAAGTCGACTTAATCTTAAAACCGGTGGTGTTCTCACACGGATTGTGTCTCTGGGTGGCTGTGGTATCTTGGTTACTCCGATGTTCGGGAAGTTAGATTACAAAAAAGTATTTGAGACAGAGGTTTCTAAAGAATCTTCTAATTTCCAACTCAGTTTCTAATGGTTTTGCCCTCGACCGTGGTACAAATGAGAGTCCCTTCTCTAGAAGACTCCGTTCAGCCTGGTTCATCAGGTGTTGGGATAGGTTGAAAATTGGTATCCTGTCCTCTGCCCCGGGTTCGAATACCACTGGTGTGTCCTCCTTTGTTGTCCTGATGGTGTTTGTCTCCTCCTCCTATGGCCTCGTTGCCCTCCCCATTGAAAAAAGGGTGTTGTTGTGGTGGTCAACTTTGCAACAACATCACCATGTTCTTTAGTTTGCAGCATTAAACGTTTTTTCAACCTCTCAGGGAAACAAGATTCACCTTTGTGCTCTTTAAGATGCCTCTACAAATTATTCCTCTCTCCCTCAGAATGACCTTCTTCAGAAGGGCAGCCTCTTTGCCAGTTTTGTTTCCCAATTGCACCATTAACCAAATATTGACAAGGATACAGATTTTTTCTGCTTTTTATTGGCTTTGGCAATGTGTGTTTATATTAGCTTCTGGTATATAGCTCAGCAAACATGAATAACAGACTTCACAACCCTAGGGTCTTCTATTACTTCCCTTTTTGTCTGTGGCAATATCTGTTGAACTTATATTGCTTAGGTTTTAGCCTCCCTTAGCTTGGGTATTAGCTGTAGGCATTAGCTTTTAACAATTGTGACTCTCTGGGTTGTTGGACTTTCCATAAACTCTCATGCCCAGTTTTACAGTCACTTGGTTCCCTAATATGCCACTTTTGCTGCTTTTTAATAGTTTGACTGTCTGCCTGCACCACGCGAGCGGTATTGGAGGGCCCTGGAGTCACTTTCAAACTGTGAACTCACCAGGAAGGTTGCACACCTTCGGTACTCTCTGTGGTTGCTGGTATTCTGCTGCTGTGGCTCCCAGCGACCCGGCGAACACTCTCACTTTTTCCACCTTCACCCGCACCTTCACCCATGGCACTTGTTGCTGGAGTCTTCCTGGCTCCTGATAGCACCTGGTGCCAGCCACCAGAGACCTCGCCGGAGGGCAAACTTCACTTGCAGTTTTCACCTTCTGCTGTGCAACCTTTGCAGAATGAGCCTTCAAAGGGTCAGCGTTTCCTCGACGCGCTTCCCACTGCACGCACAACCTCTGCATCTCGGACATATGGAGACACAGACCCTCTCCAGATCAGCCAGTCTTTTGCTCTCCAACAGTCTCAGTGTCTTCCTTCTCCAGTCTCGACCTCAGCTGCATACATGGTCGGCACTGCTACTTCTGACCAGACTGCTCTGTTCCTACTTCCTCAACAGCCGCCTCAGTCTCATCTTCTCTTCTCCCTATTATCTGCACCTGAGGGGGTCTTTTAAACCTCTAAGTCTGCCTCAGGTGTGGGTCATTTACATTATTTAGTTGACCACTCCTGCATTGTTCCTCTTCAGCCCTTTCCCTCAGTACATAGGGAATTATGGGACTTGAGGTCCCTAGTAGCAAAGTTAGTTTTTCTGACTTCTTTAGTTTCGCAGTAAACCATTACAAGATTGGGGGTTTGGGGAAAGTACAATAGTCAAATAAGGCATCTCCATGCTTCCTGACCTGTTTCTCTCCCCCCAATGTGATCTGCAGAACACCACCCCCTGGGTCGGGATCAAGGCGTGTCTGCCTTTCCCTGGCCACATGAGAAGGGTCTCAGGCCAGGTTTTCTGGGGGAATCATTACTGATTCATCATACCAAGCACATTCAAAAAGCGACTGTGGGCACTGTGGTGTGTGAACCACGTTTTGACGTGCAGTAAATATATCCCCAAGAGTCACGATTGTAACAAGGTAATCTGTCAGGTGTGTAAAGTGCCCATTGTAAACACAGATGAACACCTGTTTTATATGACAGCCGTTGGACCTCAAAAGAAAAGTGAGGATTATATTGTGTATGACATGGAGGCCCTCCAGGAGAATATAATGCCCCAGCCAAACTATATTAATGTCCGCCATCTAACAGCCAATAGTTTTTGGGAGTTTGAGGGTGGTTCGTCTATGAGCAATTTTGTTAGCACCTTTGTAACAACTAAATTCATGGGCTACATGTTTTTCACCCATAATGCCAAAGGATACAATGGGTATTTTATACTCAATCAACTGGTGAAGGAGCGAATTGAAGTGAAATTTATCACACAGGGTGCTAAGCTCATGGCCATGTATGCGGTACCTTTAAAAATACGCTCAATTGACTCCCTGAACTTCCTACCCATGAAGCTCAGTAAACTGCCAAAAGCTTTCAGTTTCCCATTCCCAGATCAATACGGCGTTCAGTACATGATGTCTAGCGAGAAAGACCAGTCTATGACGTGGTATAAGGTGAATGAACGCATCGTGTTTGACTTTCACCAGGAGTTAAGGGCCTATTGTAAAGAGGAGTTCGACATTTTAAGACAGGCTTGTAATTTGTCCAGGCATGGGATCAATGAAATGATCGATCGGCAAACACCTATACAGGATGGCTTACACGTGCAATACGTTTATCCTTATAAAAGTATCACACTGGCTAGTTGTTGTATGCAGATCTACAGACAACTGTATCTAAAGCATAAAACAATTGCACTACTGCCCCAGGATTCATACCACGGACGTCAGAAACGTTATTCCATAGCAGCTATTCAGAGGCTCTTTTATGTAGCGGAGACCAAGAACATTACTATAGAACATGCCCTAACAGGCAGCGGTTAGACACGCTATGGTACATACTGGTTGGACGGCTATGCTATGGTTTGTGGTGTGATGAATCCTATGGAGTCATTACTGTTCCCCAGCCAGATATCTACTCCCCTGTGACCAGGGTACAGCAGCCTCTAACTGATTCCGACCCTTGGGGTGTTATTATAAGGGAGGATCACATGGGGGAGAAGTGGTGACACCTTCGGGAGAGACAGTGGGCCTCATTACACGTTGTGCATTAAGCGATTAACGTTACCGGTAAAGGAATACTGGTATCGTTAAATCCCAACCCCAATTACGACCCGGGTTACCGCTATTAGCGGCACTGCTAAGTCCGGTGCCACTAATAGCGGCAAGCTCGCGGGCGCGCGGACCTTCATCCCGTAAATAGCGGCATGTCGCTAATAGCACACCATCACAAGCCATGCGGGCATGCAAATAGCGGCATGGTAAAGCCCCGAAAACCCCTTACCGGCATGGCGCTAATACCAGCATCGCGAACCACCCATTAAGAGAACTGAGCAGTGTTCCCACCTGCCACAGGTGGACACAATCAGCACAGGTGGAGGCAATGGAGACTGTGCCAGCACAAAAGGAGCACACCCCTTCACACACCCCTTCCCACACCAGGATGGTTCCAATACTAGCAGCATTACATGGGCTGGAGGACATGATTGCAGTGCAGCAGCAACAACAACAGGCAGCACAGAAGAGACGCAGGAGGAGGAGGAGGAGGGCAAGACAGGTGCAGCAAGCACCACCAGGGCACCTAGTAATACCACAGCGGCAGCCACAAATCCCCAGGATCCGAGCCAGTCCATTTAACCTAACCCCTGAGCAGATACACACCCTGTACCATCTGGGCCGGGATACCATCACCAGCATCGTGGACATGATACATGACGACATTGTGAGCCTCATAGACATCAGAACTGCCATCCCCCCTCTACTGAAGGTGGTGACCGTGCTCCACTTCCTGGCCACAGGCACCTACCAGCATACAGTGGGGCAGATGCATGGCATCTCACAACCAGTATTCTCACGCACGCTAAACCAGGTACTCGATGCCCTCCTGAAGCATGCATGTGAACACATATTCCTGCCACAGACTGCCCAGGAGATCGCAAACACCAAAGTTGGCTTCTATTCACTGGCAGGCATCCCAAGTTGCATCGGGGCCTTCGACTGTACACATGTGGAATTGGTGGTCCCACATCACAATGAAGTAGTCTACCGCAACAGAAAGCAATTCCACTCTATCAATGTCCAAATGGTATGTGACGCAAACAAGATAATCACACATTGTTGTGCCCGATTTCCCGAATCAACCCATGATTCAATGGTCCTGCGGAACTCAACCATACCACGCTACATGGAGCGACAAGCCGGACAACGTTCGTGGCTACTTGGTGAGTAGCAGGGCAAGCACATGGCAGTGTGATTTGGGGGGGGGAGATACATACTCCAACTGGGTGTGATTGGGGGGGGAGAGATACATACTCAAACTGGGTGTGATTGGGGGGGAGAGATACATACTCCAACTGGGTGTAGACAGCCGTCTGTAGGACAAATGGACATACAGATGTACGACAATGTCCATCAGGGAAGGGTACAATGTACTTGAGAAGAACCCACATGCAATTTGAAGCTGCACAACATTGAGAACAATCCAGGGTTCCAAATATCACACATCCATCCACATCCACATTGCACATCATGCCACACCACATAATACACAAATCTGCAACATGGCGTCAAGATAGTAATACAGAATTAGCGCAGCACAACATCAATAAAGCAATGTGCCCTTGAATGCATGCAAAGGGATCACCCCTAGCCATAGCATTGAACCACGCACTTATAGCACCACTGAGGTGATGCTTCACAGCATGGCAACATCGATGTCGGAATGGCAGTACACTAGCAGTGGGGTACCAATTTTGTCTGGGCCCAGGGACACCTAAGACCTGGCCTCACCCAGGACATGTCAATTACTGTCGGAGGCATGAATCGGGCATGTCCACTTGCAGGGTGAAGCTCACCTTTGCACATTGCAGTCACACAGATCGTCTGCATGCATGCTGGTAATCGTGGATTTCAATCACAATGCAAAGTCTATTTGTGTGATATGTGCAGGACGCTCTTGAAGTGAACAGTAACAGGCCCCCATTCATCCCTGCATACAGGTGATGCCGGCTATCCCCTGGAGAGGAGGCTCCTTACCCCTGTACGGAACCCACAGAACAGGCACGAAGAGGACTACAATCGTGCACATACCCGTACCCGCGTCGTGATTGAGCAGACTTTTGGCCTTTTGAAGACACGGTTTAGGTGCATTAGCAGGTCTGGTGGCGCTCTCCTGTACGGCCATGAGAAGGTGGCCAAGATCACCATGGCATGTGTCATGCTGCACAATATGTGTATCAGACGGAATGTGCCACTGCCCCCTGACATTGAAATACAAGCACCTGATGAGGATGATGATGGTGATGAGGACGGAGGTGACGGGGATGCAGGTCATGCAAGAGGCCATGGCCAGGAGGGACGTGATGTGAGACAGCATCTGATCAACCAAATATTCTGAGTAACATGGTTTCACTCTGTAGTATGGATATGGGTAGTAATGCACTGGTGTCTGTGTTGAAGCGCACAATAGACCCTGTCACCAATAAAGTACACATACACAATGAAGAAGTCCAAGCCTGTGTATTGAGTAATCACCAGTGTATTAAGGAATATTAAGATGTAAAAGTGCATGTCCCCAACTATCCCACCACCCTTCCCCCCTCCCCCCACAACAGTCCCGAAACACCCTTCCCCCCTCCCGCCACAACAGTCCCAAAACACCCTTCCCCCCTCCCCACTCCCCCACAACAGTCCCAAAACACCCTTCCCCCCTCCCCCCACAACAGTCCCGAAACACCCTTCCCCCCTCCCCCCACAACAGTCCCGAAACACCCTTTACCCCCTCCCCCCGACAACAACCCCTTATGTGTCTAGCACAATGTTGTTGTCCTGCTGCACACGTGGAAGGTTGACCCTGCAGTCCCTATTCCCCATTGCCACCACCAGCATTAGGAGGCTGGGTTGACGTGCGCCTTGTGGTGCGCGTGGTGCTGCAGAGGGGGCTTGTCGTGAGGACCTGCCTGACTTGGCCAATCTCCACGCACAGCCTGTTGGTACAGGCTTCAATCGCTTCCCTCGAGTGCCTGGCAGTCTCTGTTATCTCCCCCCTGAGACAGGCAGCCTCTTCCACATGCTGCCCAACCAGCAAAGTAATGTCCTCCTGGCGCTGCCTGATGCTGGCCAGGTCAAGGGCACTGTGGCGTGCTCGTGGTGTGGCTGCTGGGCCTTCCTCTGCATCCAGGACATCTGGTGAAGCCACCGGTGGGCTACTGTACCCTCCCGTGTTGTCCTCGCCAGACTGGCCATGGACACTGGACCCTGGTGTTTGCTGTGGAGTTGCCTCTGGGGTTCCTGGGGGGGTTGGGGTGTGCATTTCCATGGAGAACTCTATCGGGTCCTCCACATCTGAGAGCGGCGGTGTGGCTGCCGCTTCACCTGTGGAACTTGTGGCAGCGGAGAGTGGGCCCCCCGTGGCTGGAATCTGTGGTGGGGGGTTCGCATCTGAAGGTGTGGCAGTTGTTGCTGGTGTGGACTGCGGTATGGTAGCAGTGGCGCTCCGACGATGTTTGGCCCTCTGCATGGGAACACTTCTCCCTTTGCCCCTTGATGTAGTGGGGGTGTCCCCTGTGTCCTATGGCCTGGGTTTATTCTTGGCAGGGGGTGCCTGAGTCGCAGTGCCAGGTTCTTCACTGTCTGTATGTGAGCCTGTGGGGGACAAACAGGGGGATGGCATTGGTGATGGTTCGATGTACTTCATGCAGAATATGTTAATCATGCTGTTGTGTGCATTGGGACTTCATTGGTAGGGATGCAGGTGATGGGTCTGTTGAGTGGGTCATCCATGCATGGTTCTGTGTGGCACTTGTCTGTGGTGATGGGTGCATGTGTCTGTGTTTGGGTTTGACACTGACATGGCCAGGGTTGTATGCATGTATGGATGTTGGCGCATTCATGAGGTGAATCTGGGCTCACATTTGGGGGGGACCTCAACATTCACAGTGCAAAGTTTCATGTGTACACTCACCTCCATCTGATGTAGTGGCCACACCATGCTTCATGCTCCTGACTCCCTCGATTGATTCAACACCAATCGTGTTGGTGCAGGTCTCCTCCCACTCCTTCAATTTTATTGGCAAATCGACTCCACCTCCTGTGGCCATGGCCATGTTGCGGTTCGCAGACAGGATGCTGCGGACCCGGAGGCGGAGATCGTCCCACCGTTTTCTGCACTCCCGGACAGTGCGGGGCGGGTGGTGGTGCCCACCGCACTCACTTTCAGGGCAACCTCTGCCCAGATAGCCTTCTTCCAGATCAAGGTCTCCCGCCGCATGTCGTTGGAAAATACCACGTCGGCATTCGCTGCAATGGTCTCAGTGAGCATTGTTAGCTCCTTGTTGGTGAACTTCTCCTTGCGCTGGCGGTCGGTTGTTTTTTAGGCATGGCGAGGGAATCCTTGTGGCTTTGGAATGGTACAGTTCTCGAAACAGGTCCAGGGGGCAGAGGATGGCAATAGATTGTGTTTTTAAAGATGGCCGCCGTGCTCTTTCCCGTTCCTGTGCGATGACGCTATTTCCGGTTCCGCTATTTAACGGGGACCGCTAATTGCGGTGACCGCTAATTGCGATGGCCGCTATTAGCGCTTTCATCAGTGCCGCTAAGGGTCTTTTTGGGGTCTTTAGCGGCATGGTGGTAGGGTCATTACCGACATGGTGCTATGCTCGTGTCCGCGTACTCGTAATGGTACGCTATTAGCGGCCTCTTGCCAAGGCGGACATGTTAATAGCGTCATGCCGGTAAATGTCGATTTTTACCGCACAACGTGTAATGAGGCCCACTGTATTACCACTTTTCAGCGAGGAAGATCTCATTAGCTCTAGGGTCTTAATGGCTTGTTGTCACTGCATAAATCCCCACCATTGTATGTCCCAGTAAACCCTTCCTGCAAAACATTCTAGTTAAGATCCCATTAATACCTTACACACAGATTACCCAAAGCTAACATCTCCTGTTTCTAATGTTTTCTTAAATAAACTGTCAGGCTCGCCGTCTTGCGCGGAGGCAGCACGTACACCTACCTCCCCGTTGGGTCTTGGTGCCTGGTTTGTTTAAGAAACACAGGCCACAGCGACCCGCCGGGGAAAGAGGGTTAGGGTCCGCTGGAGTGGATAGGTAAGGGGAATTAGGGTAACCGGGTAGGGGGTAAGGGAGTGGTTTTGGGTTGGGTAAGGAGACTGGGGAAGAGTCACCTTGATGTTCCCTGCTGGAGCTCCTGAGTTCGAGGTACACCTTCTCAGACGTGTGCTCCCCAATACCTCAGGCTTAGACACCGTATTCGAACATTAACATCAAACCATATGCATGAGCGTTTCCATCACACCCCAAATCAAGCTTTTCCCTGGTTGGTATCTCCCAAGCACACTACTTGTCCAACAGGTAGAAATCGAAACTGCACTTAGCTCTGAGTGTTTTCTGCAAGGCGACTGCCTGTTCTTGCCGTAATGCCTCAGCGCTGATTGTTCGTGCTGTCAGTTCTGCGGAGCTCCGCTACAAGAGAACCAAAACATACGTGAGGCCAGGTCAAATCCGTGTTGTTTTCACACGGCGTACATACAAACATCAACATACGACTCCACTAGACGCCGAGTTGCTGCACTCGGCGTTACGGGTGCTCGTAAAGGTCTGCACCAAGTCTTGCCACAACACGTGGCATGCCCAAGCTTTCCCCAGCTGTCCGGCGCGTACGCGCGCCTGATTTGCCAAAGGAGTATTCCCCACGAGGGCCTCTACATATAACAAGCGATCCACAAACTCGCTTGTGCGAAAGCATGCACAGAGAAGGAGAAGCACTTATCTGTCTGGGTGCGCGGGGCCTGCAGTTCTCACAGGCGGGGGATGGCCCAGCACGTCGCTGCCTGCAGGAGCCCTCTGCCTAGACGTCTTCTCTGCTCCGTGTCCATTAGCGCAAGCAGGGATCCTTGCGCGCACCGCGCGCATGCGCTGAAAGTCGGGCGTGGTCCGGAAAGTAGTTCTTTGGCTCGCGGACCCGCGAGCATGCTGGGCAATGTAGTCTTTCACCAGTCTAGGTGCCGGATGGCGTTCTCTGCCTCCCCCAGCCCATCTCCTGCAATAAGGACACAACAGAGTCCTGAAATATAGTTGTTTGTACCTCATCACCTTTGTCCCGAGTCCAGGTTGCTCCCTTCCATGCAGCAGATTCACCTTGGTTACAGTGGTGGCCCTGACAACTGTCAGGCTCGCCGTCTTGCGCGGAGGCAGCACGTACACCTACCTCCCCGTTGGGTCTTGGTGCCTGGTTTGTTTAAGAAACACAGGCCACCGCGACCCGCCGGGGAAAGAGGGTTAGGGTCCGCTGGAGTGGATAGGTAAGGGGAATTAGGGTAACCGGGTAGGGGGTAAGGGAGTGGTTTTGGGTTGGGTAAGGAGACTGGGGAAGAGTCACCTTGATGTTCCCTGCTGGAGCTCCTGAGTTCGAGGTACACCTTCTCAGACTTGTGCTCCCCAATACCTCAGGCTTAGACACCGTATTCGAACATTAACATCAAACCATATGCATGAGCGTTTCCATCACACCCCAAATCAAGCTTTTCCCTGGTTGGTATCTCCCAAGCACACTACTTGCCCAACAGGTAGAAATCGAAACTGCACTTAGCTCTGAGTGTTTTCTGCAAGGCGACTGCCTGTTCTTGCCGTAATGCCTCAGCGCTGATTGTTCGTGCTGTCAGTTCTGCGGAGCTCCGCTACAAGAGAACCAAAACATACGTGAGGCCAGGTCAAATCCGTGTTGTTTTCACACGGCGTACATACAAACATCAACATACGACTCCACTAGACGCCGAGTTGCTGCACTCGGCGTTACGGGTGCTCGTAAAGGTCTGCACCAAGTCTTGCCACAACACGTGGCATGCCCAAGCTTTCCCCAGCTGTCCGGCGCGTACGCGCGCCTGATTTGCCAAAGGAGTATTCCCCACGAGGGCCTCTACATATAACAAGCGATCCACAAACTCGCTTGTGCGAAAGCATGCACAGAGAAGGAGAAGCACTTATCTGTCTGGGTGCACGGGGCCTGCAGTTCTCACAGGCGGGGGATGGCCCCGCACGTCGCTGCCTGCAGGAGCCCTCTGCCTAGACGTCTTCTCTGCTCCGTGTCCATTAGCGCAAGCAGGGATCCTTGCGCGCACCGCGCGCATGCGCTGAAAGTCGGGCGTGGTCCGGAAAGTAGTTCTTTGGCTCGCGGACCCGCGAGCATGCTGGGCAATGTAGTCTTTCACCAGTCTAGGTGCCGGATGGCGTTCTCTGCCTCCCCCAGCCCATCTCCTGCAATAAGGACACAACAGAGTCCTGAAATATAGTTGTTTGTACCTCATCACCTTTGTCCCGAGTCCAGGTTGCTCCCTTCCATGCAGCAGATTCACCTTGGTTACAGTGGTGGCCCTGACAGTACTCCCCCTCCCAACAGGTCCTGCTTTAGTGGGATTATCTTTGTGGAACCTGCGTACTAGTCGGGCAGCATGTACATTAGACGCCGGTTCCCAGGAGCGTTCCTCAGGCCCGTAACCCAACCAGTCCACCAAATAATATAATTGTCCTAGGCGAAAACGTGAATCTAAAATTGCCTTTACCTCGTACTCAGGAACCCCGGCAACAGTTATTGAGGGAGGTCTCTTTGGGCGGATAGACGCTGGGGCTGGTTTGAGTAATGCCACATGGAATACCGGGTGCACCTTCATTTGTGTTGGTAAGGTAAGGCGGACAGCAACTGGATTGAGGATCTTTTCCACAGGAAATGGACCCACAAACCTGGGCTGGAACTTACGGGGCCCTACCAAGTGCAGATTGTGCGTGTTCAACCACACCCTATCCCCAACTCGATATGTCGGGGCTTGTCCCCTGCCTGCATCAGCGTACTTTTTATAGGATGCTTTAGCTGCGTCCAAGTTAGTCATCATACTCCGCCAGACCTTTCCTAAATGTTCCTTGAGCGAGGCAACAGCCGGTACCTCTGTTCTTGTTACCACTGGTACTGGCTGAAAGCGCGGATGGAAGCCATAAGTGCCGTAGAAAGGAGATACTTTGGTAGATGCGTGCACGGCGTTGTTATATGCCAGCTCCGCCAACCAGATGACGTCTGCCCACAAGTTTTAGTTGTTGTATGTCATACACCGTATGTATTGCTCCAGTGTTTGGTTCACCCGTTCGGTTTGCCCATCCGTCTCGGGATGATAACTGGTCGACAATTTCAACTGCATACCTGCATTGGCGCAAAAAGCTTGCCAGAAGCGTGATGTAAATTGCGCCCCACGATCCGAAACAATATGTAGGGGTATGCCGTGTAGACGGACAATATTTTGGAGGAAAAGGTGAACCAAAGCCTGAGCCGAGGGGACCCCTTTACAAGGTACAAAGTGCGCCAGCTTAGTTAGTGAATCCACCACCACCATCACTGCAGTATAACCATGGCACCTTGGTAGGTCTACTATGAAGTCCAGAGATATTGTGTGCCAGGGCATCGGCGGCGTGGGCAAGGGGCGTAGTAACCCGGCTGGTCTTTGGTGATCCGCCTTGTTTCTCATACAACATTCACACATACGTAGGTGTTGTTGAACATCCTGCTTCATCCGAGGCCACCAAAAATGACGTGTTAACAGCTCATATGTCTTGGCTACTCCGGGGTGTCCTACAAATGGGGAATCGTGACACCATTCAATGGCTTGTAGACGAGTTGCTGACGTTGGGAGATAAAGAGCTGTGCCGAAGAAAGGTAGGCCATCTTTTACAGTTTTCTTCTTGTCAGGATCGTTCCACTGGGCCAAATCGTGAGCTGTCAAAGCTTTTCTGATATTTGCAAACATGTCATCTACCACCACACTACTCACAATGCGCGTTGGTGGTACTATAGGTTTTGGTTCTTCCATTTCACAATTGGATTCCAGTTCCGGGTAACGAGATAGGATGTCTGCTTTCCTGTTTTCTGCACCCGGGCGGTATGTGACTATGAAATCGAAGTCGGCAAAGTACATGGCCCAACGTAACTGCCGGGGGCTTAGTGCTTTGGCTGATTTCAGGAATTGCAGGTTTCTGTGGTCGGTCAAAATCGTTATGGTTTGTTGGGCTCCCATCAGGTAGTGACGCCACTCACCGAATGCCGCCTTAATAGCCAATAATTCTCTGTCTGCAATTACATAGTTGCGTTCCGCAGGTAACAAGGTACGAGAGTAGTATGCCACTGGATGTAAGCGACCGGTGTTATCCCGTTGGAACAATATGGCCCTGAGAGCATAACTCGAGGCGTCCGTTTCGACAATGTAAGGACGAGTCGGGTCCGCATGCAGTAAAACCGGAGCTGTGGTAAAGGCCTTTTTTAAGGCCAGAAAGCTGGCTTCGGCGGCGGCGTCCCATTGAAATGTTACACCTTTCCTCAATAGACGAGTAATCGGCTGCACCATGTTTGCGAACCCATTGATGAATCGCCGATAGAAATTGGCAAATCCTAGCACTGTTTGCACATCTTTGACGGTCGTGGGGGATGGCCATTCCATAATGGTTCGCACTTTGCTTTTGTCCATGGTTACGCCTTCCGGGGAGAGAACCTGGAGTGGATAGGTAAGGGGAATTAGGGTAACCGGGTAGGGGGTAAGGGAGTGGTTTTGGGTTGGGTAAGGAGACTGGGGAAGAGTCACCTTGATGTTCCCTGCTGGAGCTCCTGAGTTCGAGGTACACCTTCTCAGACTTGTGCTCCCCAATACCTCAGGCTTAGACACTGTATTCGAACATTAACATCAAACCATATGCATGAGCGTTTCCATCACACCCCAAATCAAGCTTTTCCCTGGTTGGTATCTCCCAAGCACACTACTTGCCCAACAGGTAGAAATCGAAACTGCACTTAGCTCTGAGTGTTTTCTGCAAGGCGACTGCCTGTTCTTGCCGTAATGCCTCAGCGCTGATTGTTCGTGCTGTCAGTTCTGCGGAGCTCCGCTACAAGAGAACCAAAACATACGTGAGGCCAGGTCAAATCCGTGTTGTTTTCACACGGCGTACATACAAACATCAACATACGACTCCACTAGACGCCGAGTTGCTGCACTCGGCGTTACGGGTGCTCGTAAAGGTCTGCACCAAGTCTTGCCACAACACGTGGCATGCCCAAGCTTTCCCCAGCTGTCCGGCGCGTACGCGCGCCTGATTTGCCAAAGGAGTATTCCCCACGAGGGCCTCTACATATAACAAGCGATCCACAAACTCGCTTGTGCGAAAGCATGCACAGAGAAGGAGAAGCACTTATCTGTCTGGGTGCGCGGGGCCTGCAGTTCTCACAGGCGGGGGATGGCCCCGCACGTCGCTGCCTGCAGGAGCCCTCTGCCTAGACGTCTTCTCTGCTCCGTGTCCATTAGCGCAAGCAGGGATCCTTGCGCGCACCGCGCGCATGCGCTGAAAGTCGGGCGTGGTCCGGAAAGTAGTTCTTTGGCTCGCGGACCCGCGAGCATGCTGGGCAATGTAGTCTTTCACCAGTCTAGGTGCCGGATGGCGTTCTCTGCCTCCCCCAGCCCATCTCCTGCAATAAGGACACAACAGAGTCCTGAAATATAGTTGTTTGTACCTCATCACCTTTGTCCCGAGTCCAGGTTGCTCCCTTCCATGCAGCAGATTCACCTTGGTTACAGTGGTGGCTCTGACATAAACATTCTAAACAATATCATTGTATAAATATGGGAAATTATGTGAACTCCATCTCTCATAATGCCTCAAGTAATGAGACGACGAAGAGGAGTGAGGAGTTAATGCAGATTCACAAAAACTCACATCTGAATGTGCAGTCTAGTTGTTTTGAAAGACTACGAATGCACGGGGCATTGAAAGATGCTGTCTGCATGCGAACTGCACAGGGAACAGGTGAAGGAAGCGGTATGAGAAGTGACCGTATCGGAGGAGAACCAGAAGGCAGACAACTCCAGAGGGCAGCTTGCGCTTACCAGCGCTCCTTACTGGTGTGGCACGAGACCAGGAAGGATGCTGCAGACACAGCTAAGGGACTGTCAGAACACTAGCTGCAGCAGCGGAGCTGCAGCAGTGGAACTGCCGGTGACACGGTTGGGCTGACAGGCGGCAGTCTTTGGTCACGGTCGGAGAGAGAAGCCGGCGAGTGAGCTTGAAGCTTTGGGAAGAGCAGGCGGAAGATCTCCTGAACAACTGAGGTTGTCCCAGAGAGCAAGCTTCATCGCAACGATGTGCCACAGGGTCGGGAACACTACAAAACACTGGTGAGTCCGCTCAAAGCGACAGGGGACCCTGGGTATTTGTATATACCGAACAATTGAAGTACAAACGCAGAACTTGAACAAGTCTCTTTATAGGGGATGTCAAGATGGGGAAAGTTGGAGCAAGTATAACCCTAAGCAAATAAATGTTAAACCAAATAAAAACAGAACTTGAACAAGTCCCGATATATAGGATATCAGTATGGAAAACATTGGAACAAGTCATACCTCAAGCAAATAGAAACAGTGAAGTAATACAAATGTGCAGTATTAAATGACATTGAATCAGAAAAGAAGAAATCCCGGTGAAAGGAATACACCAGGCAGTGAACATTTGGGGGGAAGATAACTGACAGAGCAATAGACCAGGTGATCTGCATGACCCACAATTGACTCCTGGCAGGGGAGTATACCCGGTAATCCACTCAAAGTTAGTAGCAAGATACCTGGCAGGGGGATATACCAGGGGATCTGAAGACTCTACTAGAGGACTCCTGGCAAGGGAGTAAACCGGAAGGTCCATCAACATTGTATAAAGAAACATACTTATTTTACAAGGATCCTTAGCAGGGGAGTATACCAGGAGGTGCATCAACATTGTATAAAGAAATGTACTTGTTTTACAAAGCGCACGGTAAAGAAGAATACCAAAGACACTTTTGCTATCCTGAAGGAACCATTGTTTGAAAGAGACACTTTTTCCACTCTACAGGAACCATTGCTTGAAAGAAGCACTCTTACCATCTTACATGAACTGTTTGAAAGATTATTTTTCCATCCTCAAGAAAGAATTACTTGAAAGAGACCCTTTCACCATACTACCTAAATAGCCTGGTGAAGGGAACCACCCTCTGGTTACAAGGATTTCTCCTTGGAGAAATTGCTTCTGTTAGATTTATGTATTGTTTTATTTTATGATGAGCACTTTTTGCCAAGCCCAAGTTAAAGATATTTTCTTGCACACTTAGTTGATAATTTCTAGTTTGAGGGTCAGATTAGTATGTTTTTGACACAAGGACAGTTAATATGTTTTGAATACTTGACACAGAGTGATCTTTAGTTTTAGTTTCCTAGGTAGGGAAACTCTCTTTCAGATAGGGACATAGAGGCCTTCATCCAACCCTTTTCTTTTAAATAGATGCCTGATGTTGAGAATATTACAAGGCCACCTCTCATTTCTGATCCGTCACAGTGGAAATAGCCTCCGAATTCAATGGCTGCTTTTATCATGGATGTCCCGATTGTTATCCAGCCGGGTGCTTCAATGCTTTGATGGGTACGACTTATGAGGAACTGTATATGCGCACCCTGTTGAAACGCTTTCCTAGCTAGCAGGGCTGTTCTAATTGTCAGTATCTAAGAACATGAGTGGTGCGTGATGGTGCAAAACAATCCGAAAGTGGGTCATTTTCTTAAAGAGAAGAAATTGCCTGACCCCATACAGCCCGAGATGCATTGTATGGGCGTCATACTGATGCTTTGAGTTACACCACTGCATCTCAGAGGGGAGTAAATACACTGCTTAGATTTTACTAGTCTATACCCAGCTGTAAACAGGGACAAACCATATCATGTAGGACACCCCAAGATCATCTGTGAGAATTCTGGGGTTCTAGACTAGTATTTCGGGTTGATCAGGTGCAAAGTCTATTCACCCGAGGCCTTTACTTACCAGTGTTTCCCTATAGATGCAACAGTAAGCTAATGTTTCCGCTTTGTCGCACATGCGTCGAGACAAAACAGGCTGGGTGTAAGCACACGGATGAAGAGCAGAGGCTGACAGGTACTTAGTGTACAATTGAATTACACTGCTTTAAAATGGGGCTACCAACTGGGGCGCATACACGAGGTATGGCATTTTAAAATAATCCCCCCTAGAGCTCTTTTGTGCCTATATTCAGATGTTCCTCCAACAAAAACAAGAAGCACCTGGCTTTCCGGCACGATGTCTAGACGAGGCCGCTAAACAGGCTAAACTTGGATGATTATTACAAACATCAGGGCATACGTTTGCATTTGGAACCCATGGAGGACAACCCCGCTCAGCAGCTGTTGGCAAAACTGTGCCTGAATTCTATGTGAGGCAAGTTTGCACAAAGAGTCAATTTGCCAAACACAACCATCACCACAGACCCTGATATGCTTCTTCACGCTTATCTATTCAGTAATACTTACATCATGAGCAGCTGCGTGTCCATAGATGATGAAACGGCTCGTTTATGCTGGTGATTTGCTGTGGAATATCTTACAACTTCTGACAATAACAATATATTCAATCTGTACACTGTGATGGATCAATTGCAAGAGCGGGTTCTGTATCACAACACTGATAGCATTATTTTTGTCAGCCTCAACAGGGGTGTCAACCCCCCACCAGCAATTATCTAGGAAATCTTACTTCAGAGCTAGCCCCCGGCAAATACATTGTGGAGTTTGTATCTGCAGGTCCTAAAACATTTGCCTATCGTACATCCTTAAGTACCGTCAGTATGAAAGTGAAAAGCATAATGCTCAACATTAACGATACATCCGAGATACATTTTTACAGTTTGAAATATCTTGTACAGTTCTATACACAGGAAGATGCATGTAACACTCCGAGGTCTATCGCTGTTACACGGCCGTGTATCGTGCGTGATAAGAAACATTGGGAAATTTGCACGAGGACTCTACAGAAGACTCTCAGTTTCCTTTTTTATAAAAAGCCACTGGCACCAGGTGGCTTAACGCATCTCTACAGTTATTAAGCATTTGGTGTTATGGATACCAGACTACAACATTTGTTTGCGTGTGTGTTAGACAGTCCCTTCCAGCTGCGGCAAGAGTGTGGTCAGAAAACCTCTAGAAAATGCATACACAGCTTTGACTCATGTACCCACAAATATTGTGTGGCTTTACAGCTACTGGCAGCCTTTTTATACAACTTTTTCAACAACAGTTTAAAGATTTCTGATTTGTAGAAGGTATGCCGGACAGTCTCAACAATAATCGTTTACTACTGCCGAGCATGGTGAATATAGTCTTCGCCGACGATTTGATGATGGAGGGGTGCCAGAGCGCCAAACTCGAGAAATCCTTTACTCGGTAGTCCCTTCACTGCAATTTAAGCATTTGTTATATTGTGCAGTACCTTTTCAACAATGGTAAGAGCAACATATCTTTAACGCTAAACACTAGTTATATAGTGTTATTCAAAAACCATGTGATAAGCAACAACTAGCAATGATAGCTCGACAGATCCATCCAAAACGCGTTTCTTCATGGAAGCTTTTGAATACCCGACCAGTAAACCCTAAGGGTATCTGCTGGTTGATCTAAAAGCAGAGGATTACACATTGCACACCGATATATTTCCACCAGGTCTACCTGCTGTCTACGCCCCTAAAAAGACATCTAAAAACACACTTAACCGCAATATTGTGTCAGTAGCTGTTAGAGCTTTCAACATGGTGACACACAGATGAAGAAAATTGTGCTGCTCAAAATGCTTGTATACACCACCCACCAGCAACGCAAGACCATCCTAGCTATGGCGTCTGACGATCTGGTGCCCACTATTTCGGATATTGCCCAGAACCCTCTAAAGGGACACGCCTTCTTAACACACCACCAAGTAAGTGTGTTAAAAAAGAAGGGAGTCATCAAAAAACTGGTCAAGTGGATATCCATATGGACTAAAAGAAACGTGGTCTCTATGGCCGGTCGATTCACAGGATCTCTCATAGGGATAGCCCTACCGCTAATCACCAGATTGCCTGCGGGTCAGTGATGGAGCACTCAGACAAAATGTATTTGGTGGGCAAGTTCCAGTTAAATAGTTTGGCATCCCCAGATCCACTGGAGGATTGAGATATACAGAAGGTTGTCACCATGCAGCTTGACTCAGAAATGTAGGATGTTTTAAACCGGTCTGATTTAGCAGTGCAGGATAAAGCAGCCTCATATGCAGATATTCTGCATAAATACTTAAATCACGCTAGACACGGTGATGCAGAAAAAACAAACTAAAATTATACATGCCGGTCGATGAACCTAACAGTGTGAAGGTTCCACCGGTGGTGGACCCAGTTGTGGCGAATGTGGTGAATTCACATAGCCAGTGCTATAAACCGAATGTGGAACTACTGCTACAAAAAATTGAACTTAGAAAAGATATTGTGGTGTGGTCAGACAGGGTGAATCTATCTACAGTCGCTGGGTTGTAAGGGGCTCAAACCTCCATGTCGTATTGCAAGTTGACAGCCAACTTCTATAACAAATAAATGGCCCTAGCGCTGGAACGAGTTCATGCAGGTGGTTGCTGATTTAAATATCCCAACATCCTTTGCAGGTAATGTTACCCAACAACACCTTCCAGACCGGCTAAAAACTGCTGCCCCCGCCACCACAACACAGTCCTATAGATAAACACAGGGCTACCACCCCTACAAACAGATCCTGATCGTCCAGTCCTGAAGTGAGGTGGAATATCTGTTTTCAGGGTGTGTCTATGGTTAAGGAAAAATCTTGTTTTCTGTAAAGTTTTCACTAAATATCAAAGAGTATGTTTCTTTGCGTGCTGATCTCAAGAACACTATCGAAAACGCTCCACACTATAAGCAAAGTCATAGCTGTTAGGTTTCTTTCAAACTTTATCTCAGCACATAGGTTTCCACTCCTTAATAGGCTGAAACGTCCTGCTGACGCTTTGCCAGGTCTTAGATCAAAGGCCAGTAGCATATAGCTGAGGGCATAATCGTTGCATGTGAGTGCAAATGGCGCATCACGCATGTGCTTCCCATAATAGCCACCAGCCCCATGTACTCCCTTATTATGTTCGGAATTCTAAAGTTAGGTGTGTATGCTTTTGCCTGGATCAAGACACCATCCTTATGCAATGTGTGAGAAACCAAAGGTTGTCTCGCCCGCTAGTTCTCTGGGACTTGTCATCCAGGTGGCCATGACGCAGCCATCGCTTTTGGATCCAGTTCCTGGGGGTGGACTAGTGCGGGAGGATCACCTGGTTGAGGGGTTGAGGGGAGTGGGGGTGAAATAGCTGATGGTGAGATGCGATATTCCCCCCTCTTTTGTTCATCTACCCCATACTATTTTTTAGTATTTACCGAAGTTCCAACCCCTGCCCCCTTTTTACACAAATACTGGGCTGAGGAAGAGGGTGACTAAGAGTAACCCGACTAACTCTCTCACATTGTACTGGACATGTCCCGTTAATCGGGTCAGGCAAAGACAAGCACTTTACCCTAAGTGCATACACCTGATACCAGTTCTCTCTCCCCACACAAATAAAAGGAAACACCTAGAGACACACTCTGAGCAAGGTGTAACACGAGAACAAGCAGAACTTTCGGGACAAAGGCACATCTACTGGAGCAGAGCGACGGACCAAGGGACGAGAGCAGCGGGCTGAAAACACCAAGGCTTCCCTACAGGATGTTATTGCCTCCAACAGACAGTGAAAGACAAGTGGAGAAGGCCAGATCCCACAAGTGAAGATTGCATTGTGTTTCAAGGGCACCAGCAACCCTCCTGGGTGAACGACACAGTTGGGGAGGCGAGGCCAAGCCTGTGCTACTAACCTTGACTCGAAAATTGGGAACCGCAAAACAAGAAAGAAACGCACACAGCCAGTGAGTTGGCAAGCGACCTGAGAGACCGGTGTGCGTTAAAGTGAATGAAGTAGCAACATCATATCACAAGTGAAGTCTGCTTGCGTGTGGTTGAGACGTGAAGAATGGTGAGATCAGTGATACTAAGTAACAGAGTGGTCCTGTGAAAGGAAGTAGCCCCTTCGAAAGTCTCAGTGAATACATTGTTTAAAAGAGAATAAACGGCAAGAGTGAAAGTAAATAGTGAACGTTGAGTTGAAGTGGTCCTGCAGTGGTTGTACGAACACCACGCACATTCGAAAGACTTGGACCTCCGAAATGGGTCGAGCCCAATTGAGGGAGACCTGAAGTATACTAAGCTTGGGGAAGGGAGCCCAATTTTGTGTTGAACTTTATAGTGAGAGGTCTGAACCCGGCAGAGGTGGACCTACGAGAACTGTGTGGTGCAAGTTCTGAGCCCGACAGAGGGGGACCAACGTGAACTTTTCTGTTTTCAATGGTCTGAGCCTGGCAGAGGGGGACCAACGAGAATTGTGTGGTGAAAGGTCTGAGCCCGACAGAGGGGGACCTCATGAACCTTTGTGTTTTCAATGGTCTGAGCCTGGCAGAGGGGGACAGACGAGAATTGTGTGGTGAAAGGACTGAGCCTGACAGACAGGGACCTTTGTGAACGTTTTGGTTGAAACCTTACTTTCAAAGTCAGAGAAAGAGACTTTAACGTGGAAGGCCAGGCGGGCCTCGATCCACAGGTTTGAACTACGTACTGTGTTGGAAGCCGAGCCAAAGTATGTCACCCTGCCTACAAGGATCGCCTTACTCCGTGAGGTCTAACGTGTAGAGGAGAGCGGGTTCAGCCACATTATCATATGAACACTGATTTTTCCTTTTGTATACATTTCTCCTTTTTTACAAGAGATAGGGCAGGGATTAGGTAATTTGCATAGGCCATTTTGATTTGACGGACTTCAATAGGACTGTTTTCATTATCGTTTGATGGTTGAGACTACTCCCATCTTAGTTATAGGGCAAAATAGGAGTTTCTCCAACCCCAACATTTTCTATAAAGGTTTTACAAATTATGTCAGTGTCAATACCACGCCTTCCCTACAAATGCCACATAGGTCATGTTAGTGTTTAAAGTCGAAGATATTTTGCACGCATGTGCATGCGAGCAACACTGTTTCAACAATCCCCATGATGATTATTTTGGGGAGCTGCCCCAGGAATAGGTTGTCTTGGCTGGCACCCCAGCTACCGGTGGGAATGGTGAATACTTAAGGGTTACCCTCAGTGACAATCCCCAGATTGCACTTCTCCCCAGACGAGAGCTTCTTTCTATGAGGCTCCGGAGGTGGGGCTGCTAACCAATAGTCCCACTTAGGGATGGTAACATGCAGGAGGATCTCATAGAGAAGAACTTCCCATCGTGGGGACAAGGACATGAGTCAGAGACAGAGCCCCTTTAACTCCCAACCCCACAGGGTAATATCACCACCCAACCCTAGCTTACCATCAACAAGGTCGAAGACTGTGTTACTGCAGTGTGTCAGACAGTCTCTCTTTAACAAGAACACTACGGCCAAGCATGATGACTGTCAGACCAGTTGTGGTCAATGGAACCGATGCGCTGGGCAGGCCCAGCTATTAAAACTAAACAGCAGGGAAGGACAGGGAGTTCTATATCCAGAGAAGAGAGAGAGATCTCATTCTCAATATCCAAAGATGGAGTAAGGAATGGCGAAAACGACTGAGGGTTGGCCAAGTAGTGGAGAGAAAACAGTATAAGAGAACCAAACTAGTCGCAGAAGACAAAATCGTAAAACGGTGCTCAGTGGACCGATTGAGGGAAGGAACCATAAGTCAAACACCAGACCAGTCCGGGGATTCGAAATCAGACAGCTCGAGGCTGCAACAAGGCATTTTGAGAGAAGGAGAAAGTGAAACCGGGAGGTGCAACGAAAGCGTGCCACATTCTGGCCTGGAGGCCAATGCAGAGAAAGAGTGGAACTGGTGTGGTGGTTGTGTGACCTGTAATGGGTGAAACGTAGGGTGCAACAACTATGCAGTAACCGCCAAGAGGAGCCTGCCACTGAGACATGTAGGCAAACGAGCAGAAGGTGAATCAGACAGTGGTGGTGGCGCGACATGTGACGGGTGGATTGTGTGGTCTGAAACTTGCGCCCAAACCATCAGCAACAAACAGCAGCATGTGCAAGCAGGCTCAACTCGAGAACGATATTGGAAGTGATAAAGAAGTGAGCCTTGGGGTCCCGAAAGGAACTTAAGATACAATCCCGAAATGCAGGTAACCCGATCAACTTCTTCCTTTAGTACTCCTCCCTGTCTCGCCTCTCTCCACCTTGAGTTATTGTGGACCCCCTCAACATAGGTGTCGAACTCCTTGGTCCTGCTGTGACAGGTTACGCCTCCTCCATGGTCTCTCAATCTGTCCTGGTAGTCACCTACGCGGCTCTGCTGTAAGCTTCAGTAAACGGTCTCTGCACCATTGCCGGATAGTATGGTCCAACCACTACAGATTGTGCCACCACCTCTCAGTCTCTGCAAGTGTATCACCGTGGTTCCCAACCGACTCGCAAGTCACCTCTCGGGCGCCCCACTATTCCTCTTTTCAGCCTTGGAGATGGTGTATCACAGCTTCCCAGAACCACACGGGGCATTGCCGGACTGGTCAGCAGATGACAAAGAACACAGTCTGTCTTTGTTGTGCAGTTTAAATAGCGGGAACGGCCCTAGCGTAACCCCCTTCAAATTGGCAGCAATTGTTCTAGCTTTTCGACCTGCTCAAATAAAACATTTTGAGCCCTTCTTAGTCTGAGTACTTTTGTCATCAGGTGGGTTCGATATTTTACAAGAACAGATAGGTTGAGAGGTGATCTTATGTAGATAAGATTTGGGCATTATCATCAGCCTACATGGTGGGATTTCACAGGGGTTGTGCTTCCCAATTGCGTCTTTATCCCGAGGAGAGTAGTCTTTCCCCATGAGATCCTCCTGCATGTTACCACTTCTAGGGGGACTATTGGTTGGAGGCCTCACCTCCCTAGCCTCATGGGAAGGTATTCTCACCTGGGGAGAAGTGACGCCATCTCAAGGAAAGTAAAGAGAAATCTCCCTTGCAGATGCGCTCAACCCAAAGCATCAAGAATCCTGACGGTTTAGCCAGGTTGTTCCTCGAGGGACAATTCAGCCCATACTAATAAAGCGGGATAACCGGATGGCGAATAATCCCAATGAAGTGGGTAAAGGACCCCGCTTAAGCAGAGGGAGAGGATCTGTGACTCCTGGCAAAACAGCTGAAGAGTTCCCCAGGAGAAGGGAAAAGGAACGAGTACAAGTCCGGGAGGGTGGCCGTGAAGATTTGAGACTATAAATACTGAAGTATCAGAGATAGTAGTAAATCACGCTGTCCCGCAATTCCCTGGGCAGTTCCAAAAGAGTGTGGTGCCCAAGAGTCGAGAAGATCTCAGTGGGGCATCTTTGTCATCCCAGTGGAGACAAGCAAAAGGGTATAAAGAAAGCAAGTGTGAAACTCTCATTGAAAACTATACGGAACATTGGGGAACCAGCTAGGAGAAGGGAGTCATTCTTCTAGCTCCACGAGGATCTCGTAGATCTGTTGGTTTGTTATGAAAAGCATTGAACTTTTACTTTGAGAAGACTTGGCGTCCTTTGCATCCAGGAGAAGGGAGCTATTCTCCTGGGTCATGATCAGAACCCAAACTTTATTATTCTTTATTGTAATGACAGTGATAGCGTAGGAGCTTTTTGACTGGGACGGTGCCTTTTGATATGGACTTCCACAGACTTCCTGACTAGCAGCCTCAATTAGAGTCAAGAACAGATAGGTTTATCATTTTTTTGACTAAAAGTCTATAGCGAAAAGCTCAATCCACCTGGTCAGACTCCTCATTTTTTGTCACCACACCTCTCAACTGGTTACTTCTTGTTAGATATTTGCAATGCCTCTGCAAACGCTAGTTTAATTGATGGGGAGACACTCACACGTTTAATGAACAAACTTGCTGATATGATGACTAGCTTGTATGCCCATACCGAAAAACGGCCAAAGAATGTTCTCAAGTGAGAGAGGAGAAGAAAACGTGGAACTCGATCTCCAGCTACACTTTGATTTCTTCTTTGGAACGATCCACTTACCTGCAAATACAAGGTTTGACTGATTGACGCACACACCGGATCCTGACACGAATTACAACATGTCTGTAGCCTCCCAGCTTTGATACATCGGGTCTCTAACTCACCCTCTGCTCAACTGGTTCCGGGACCCCACGGAGGCACCAGCCTTTTGGAACCACGGTTCCATACAGTACCTGTGCTAATTTGGCACGGGCCGTCTCCTTGGTCACCCTGACCATTGGAGCTTTTTTCCACTTTCCCCCTCTTCTCTGTTCAGAGCGACATCCGCAGGTCCAGATGAAGGTAGCCTTCACTGCCCGCCGAAACGTCTTATTGGACACGTAATTGCTATACGGCCCATTTTTCAAATCAGCAGGAATACAACCACCGACGTTGACCTAGGATTGGGCTCTTGATAAACTCTCACCAGCTGACCCTCCAAGTCATCAGGAGGACCTGACCTCTGGCATTAGTTTGGAACCACACATGCCCTGGGCTCCAAACCCGAGGACTTTACAATCGGTCCTTTGGCCGAGGCCACCAATACATCAGACTCTGGTGGGGGTCGCATTTGGTTGCTTTGCCCTATCACACAAAATCAGGATGTGTTAGGATTTTTCTTTTTGTTGTTTTATTTTCTTCATTTTGTTTTTTCAACTCATCATATAGGCTGTGGATTCAATCACACATTGTGTGGATGGTTTTTTGTTTGAAAATGTTTATTTCTTGTCAAATACCAGAATGTATGTTCCATAGTATTTGATGTAATTCACTGTGCATTTTAATGTTCATGGTTTCGATTTTTGAAAGTACCATTTTTTTGTAAATGCTCCTTTGGGAGATTATGTTTATTTGTTAAACAACAACTGTACAATTAAAAATAGCCACTAAGCTATCACAGCAGTTTTTTTCTATATTTTTTCTATATATTTTCTCTTGCTCCAAGGTAGTAACACTCGATGCTCCAGGGTAGCCTGAGATATCAAATTATTTAGATATCCAGAGCATTTGGGTCCAACATTTATTGTTTTATAGGCGTACTAGTTTTCAGCCTTTGTTCGTAGAGTACCACACGAAAAAACAGTGTGTGTAAAAAGAGTAATATTTTTGATGGGATATGGTCAGTTCCTTGTTTGTATAACAGTAGCTTGTATGGTCAGCATCCTCGCTGATGAGACAGAAATCGTCTATGTTTCTGGATAGTTTCACTTTAAGGTCAATGCTGTTGATAAATAGTTTATCCTGGAAGAAAAGGTCATAATCTAGACAAATAATTAAATCAAATGTTCAACTTTGAGTGACAGGGTCTCTTCACTCACCCCATGTTTTCACCATCCAGAGCCGTGACGTCGAGCTTCTCTGCAAAGTCTCAGTGAATGAGACCAGCCGAAAACTGCTTATCCAAGGCATCAGGGCTAACATTTAATATGCTTTCTATATAGTTCCTATAGGCATACATTTTATCACTCTGTGTTACCATTCAATCGCCCAGTATTACATCCACTTGGTTGAACATTGTGGCTATGGGGTATGTGATCATAGCCACTCGTGCAGCAGCCACGATGTTGGTGCAATAATGTGTTGTTCAAATCTAGATACGTGTTAGTCGACCGTGATACAAGAATTCCATGAGGGCTAGCAGCGATAGCATCGCCAGCGGCGACACTTCCATGAAGAAACTGTTCTCGATGCTGGTTTGGGTCAGTAGTATGCTAAAGAGATCAAGCTGCTTGGATTTCACACACTCCCTGGAAGATCTGTGTAGGAAAGCCATTGTTTTTTAGAAGACATTACCACTGTTGTGTCTATAGATATAACACGCTTCTTCTTCTTACTTGGATGTCTGTGTCGGCTCCTCAAGCTTCTTTTCTTGGCAGGCTAAGGGGGTTCACATAGATGAGATGTGGACCACTTGGCAACCACCATTATCACATTCCTCGTGAGGTCTTTTGCTAAATGGGTACCCGCCGTTTTCATGTTCGGTTTATCTCATTCGAAGCCACAGCATAGAAAGCACAATAAACATCTGAAGACTACTAAAGATACTGCTGAGCCCCGCTCCATACATTACGGGGCTCCCTTTAAAATACTGGCCTGACTCCTGTAATATTCCATATAGGCCCTGGGGTCCCCATAGTTCTTCACCACGTCCATTGTAACCCTGTTTGCTTAATCTTTCTGCCGGAGTGGTCTTAAGTGCAGCCGCAGCCAGATTTTCCCCTATTTAAATGATACAAACTGCCTTTGATCGTCTCTTATCTGGCTGCTGATGTTTTTTTACACACAGGGACGTAGATGAGTTTGCTGCATTGAATGTCTACAATATCGTTGTGGTTTTCCCTAATCACCACGGTTCTAAGTAACGGCACACAGCTATCCCTCACCCTTTGATTCCATGATATCGCTCTAAAGCAGTGAGCTGTTAAACCCCCTGTTAATATCAGCGGGGTATTGTCCCACGGTTCTACACTTCCAACGTGTTGCACTGTTCCCAATATGTTACGCAGTCTCCCCGTTGTTGAAAACCTGACAGACGTGTCCAGTCCTGAAGAAAAACATTCTGCTGGTGCAGGTATAGCTGTAACGTCGTATCACCATACTCTGGTATGTTTGATATGCTTTTGTTGATGACTCTGACAAAATGCTGACTATTTGGGTGATACCCCTGTGAACAATCCCAGTGAGAGCCTCAGAGAGTTTGTCATTTTATGATGGCTTCCCCTCTTCCTAAAGTATCCCACAAACAGACGTGTTATACTTCGGTGAGCCCCACAGTCCACTGTCCTTCCAAATGTATGGGTTTAGTCAGCTTCACAGTGATATTTTGTTCTCGGGAAATGTACCTGCAGAGATATTGCTGGAGAGCATTATCTAAAAAAGGTATAGACTCCATGACTATCCTCCTATACACCCGTGGCCTCTAGAGAACTGGCATCCACCCAACTGTTGAATTTCAAAGGCTTCCCTAAACATTTGACTAGATATTGTTTCCTAGCACCTGGTCCTTTACTCGTTAGGACTTTTTCTATCCTATAGATTCTGTGTGGGTCTTGCTGACTTTCTGGATCTCCTCCCTATAGAAAACACATTGAACAGATTCCCCTTAATAATCAATTAGTCTGTATGTATAACGACCCTCCCGATGAGTCACTCCATCTATAATAAAGATCTTGTTGCTGTAGTTCTTTCTGCTCATACCCCTTTGTAAAGATGACCTTGAGTTTGGAGATACGCGCATGATCGGCCTTTTTAAGGGATATTCGTGTGTCCTTTTCAAAAAAGTCTTTTGCTGTACAGTTTTTTCCAGACCTCCAGGGAATTCTGGGGTGTTACAGCTATGAGGGTGGTTTTAATAGATCTATGATGTGTGTTGTTATACACATTTATAAATGCAGGTAACAGGTCCACATATCTATGTTATTTGCTGTGAAGAAATGCCAGAACCGTATTTTAAAAGTTTTAATAAAACACTCTACATAGAGGCTTTAACTTTGGAGTGTGTTATAAAATGGTGCACCCTGTGTTGTTTTAGAAAGCTGTGTAGTAGTTTATTTAGAATCTCCATACCGGCACCTATCTGTAGTTTAGAGGGTACTCGCCTGCTGTTAAATATGTGTTTAAAAGCTGTTGCTAACTAATCCCCCTCTTGTCTTTTAAAGCCTCAACACAGGCGTATTTTGATAGGACATCAGTGATGGCTAGAATATATAGTGAAAACCATCATAATCTCCCTGGAACTGGCTCAAATCCATAATATCAGCCTGTTATTGTTAATCGATATCCAATACCACAGTCATTCGTCGTGTAAAATACTTTTGGGCCGGCTTGTGTAGCACCTCACATTCCTGTGCCGAAAGTCACGTCTTGCCATCACCCCTTGACACATTTTCACCATCAGTTTTCAGTTTACGATACAAGCCCTCAACCCCTCCATAACTACCAACACCCCGCGCATCATAATATATCTCGTACAGCTTTACGCGGGACATGTTTACCTCATAGCCGCTGAACATAAAGACACAATTAGGTTTTATTAACATTTATACCATCAGATTTGTATTAATGTTTATGCCATCACAAATGTGTATTCATATCAATAGTTTGGGTTATCATATGCTGTACAGTTATCCTTTGGGCTGCAAACTCTGCAGTATGAGCACTCATACACACACTGGTGTTCACAGCGTTGATAAGCAAACATGCACAATAGAGACGACAGATAGAAATTCATAAAGTTCCCTGTCAAACAGCCAATGTCCTTTAGCGCATCGTAAACGCTGTTGCAAGTTGTACACCTCCAGCTTCAACGAAGGTCCCACAGGCATCCTTAAACCATTGAAACCCTCTTTGTGTTGCTTTTGCCCGTAGTTGCCCATTAGATGGTTGCTGTTGGAACAAATGTTTGCGATGCATAAAACATTGTTACATTCACGTCTGTAAACCTGCGATAGCAAAACATTCTTGAATATATAGTGCCTAGATCCTCTTTAAGTAAATCCAACAATGATTGCTATACACATCCAATGACGGGTTTCACATTAAATTGACTGCTTTCCATTGGGTGTTCATTTTTTATCTTCTACAAATTAATCGCAAATACATGTAAATTATCAACATTCTCAATCTTCATAGTTCAGTTTACCCGGCACAACGCACGTTGCTCTTTCGTTCTATCTTATATATACTTTATCCCCCCACTTGCCAAGTTTTTTCAATTATGCTTCCAACACACAGAGGACACCGCTGTCTTAACTGCTTAATTTTCAAGAGGGGTTTATTTGTTATTTGTATTTCCCATAACGTTGTATACACACAATGTTCCACCCCTTTCCCAACCCTTGGATGGATTGACAGCTGTATTAGATGCATCATTTTTACAAGGCGTTTAAGGCTCAGCATGTAGCATATTTTACGTAATGATTTATCTGTATAGGCTATTTCCAAACTCATGAGCATCCTGCTGCGGATCGTCAATTTTATGCCCTCAGCACCATCTGTAAAGGTGTTGTTTTAAACACGTTTTCACCACTATAGCCGTGACACCCTAAATGGCTAGAGTATCAACCCAGGTCACAACTGATGTGTCTGCATCATCTTTAATACTACCAGTGTCGAGTTGTGAAATACATTCCTTACACAGGCTATTATTGGTGTTCCCTGGGCTTTCAATTTGGTTTGAACAGCAAACACAATAAATATGGATAGTCTCTAATACAGCTTGGCTCTCTTCATTGCCATCCTTTTTATCAGTTGGAGTCTGTAGACAAAACAGAAACGCATGGTTTTAAAGCCGGGCTAGTTCTCAAACACCTACAAAATACAAATATATGCTTCAACAATATACCCAACCAGTTGACAGCCATCTGAAATTCATGCTCTATGGCCTTCTGTATTCTCCCAATTTTTTGGGGGTAGGTGTCACTCTCTCTCACCTCAATTGCATCATTCTGCATGACCATGTTTTCGTATGTGCTGTCTTCAGACTCCAATTCGCTGGCACAAGTTTGTACAGTCTCTGCGGCCATGGGTTGCTCGAGAACCATGTCATCACCCACGGTAACCATGTCCAAATTAGCCGGGGCTATGGGTGTTTCCTCTTTAATGTTTTGAAGAAAATCTCCAACAGACCGCCCGATAACCGTGGAGATAAGGGGCGACTCACTGTTGACAGAAAGTCTAGCCATGTTCTAGCAGAGCTTCCTGGCTTCACAGTCTGCCATCAAATTCTGAGAGTCCTACATTGCATCAGGACTGTTGCATCCGCCTATAAAACAATAAGGTGTATAACTATCCTTGGAATCACCAGAGGGCTGCTGCTGCCTCATCATAACTGTAGTGATTCATAATTACAGTTTGTTTCAACACCACGCTGGATAACCACTGGGAAGTGGGAAAAACATGTTTTCCAGAACTAAAATAACAGCTATATGCCTGAGTTATACACCCTGCCCCCAGTTCGCCATAGCTTAGAGCCACCCCTAGACATATACATAATAATAGCCCAGCCATTAAAGTTCTTAACAGCGTATATATCCAATTTCTATAAAATTATATAAAGTTTTTGGGGGTTCTTATAAAATGTGTATAAAAATGATTGGGGTTTTATCAATTTATATACCAATTATTCAGGTTCTTATCCAATTTATAAAAAATATATATAAAATGTATATACAATTTATATCAAAAATGTTGGGGCCAATTAAATTTATTGGTGGTCATGGGGCGTGGAACTTTGACATTAAAAACAAGCATTGCACCCCACTGCTCATGCCTTTCATTATACTTAGTATAGCACAGGGACACGTCAAGCCCCTCATGCATATATGCAATACATCCACATGTCATTATTTTCATTCTTTCCATTTACGTATTCACACATTTCAAGCTTTCTTCCATTTCTCTTTTCTTCCTTTCTCTTTCTATCCCTTTTCTCCCCTCTTCCTTCCCCTATTTGTTTCCATTTACCTCCAGCACACTAACATCTGGTGATCCACGGGCACGATCACTACTACCCCAAAGCTCGAACAAGGATAAACACTTAGAGACAACTATGCTGGTGATTTGGCACATTGTAAGCTGAAACATTGATTAATATATCTGACGGTATACACCCATGGTTAACACCAGTTATATGGAAATATCATATAGGTCTTGCCATTCTTAAATATGGCTGGGCAAGTGGACATACATTGACTGTATCTAAGATGGCTGACAAATGCTCATGTATTGTGCATGTGATTGCATGTTAGTCATTGTGCTCATGTTCTTCATATATTTTTTATTTATTTATTAATGCTGATATAGTCAAAAAATGTATTCCTACCTTTCAACATACGATAGATAAACATTAAAAAGATTTTCCCTTTACAATCGTGATAACACATTTGTATTACATTTAACCAATATCAAAACAAAAATAAAATATACTTGTACATGTGCAAGTTAATATCTTATAACATTCTTAGGGCTATCTAATTTGTTCATTACAACATTGTGATAAATGTAATGTGTTCATTAACAATGTCACTATATCAATGTCATAATGCTCCTACCCTAATTCATTCAAGTAATAATTTAAAATACATTGACCATCTATGCCTTTCTAGATCCCTTTTGATCTTTCAATTTCAAACAGTTTTGGTAGTATATTGGTAGTATATCAATGCATATCTAAGAGATATCCTATGCGTGTGGAATAGCTCAGACCATAGCTGATCTTCAGTTAAGCATTTATGTTCTTCAACGTACTGATGAAAGTATTTTACTCTTTGTTGCAATAGATCATCACACTCGACTACTAAATGTTTGATCGATTCTAGCATTCTCATGCAAAATCTACAATTAATTTCCTCCGGCAATATCATTTTTGCGTTTGTACAAAATTTCCTTTGTTGGCCATATTTTTATTCTGTACTGTAAAAAGTCTGTACGATGACTCTGTAACAGGGCTTGTAACAGATAGGGCTCGATTATGCCTTGTAATTTTCGATTGAAAGGATTTTGAGCATATTTTTGAAGTTTCATGTAACTTTCCCTGGTTTGAATCCAGTCGTATGCCCATAATTATTTTTTGGCCTTTGTCGAATTATCTGCCAGCAGTTTTAGTGTTGTACCCGCACCATGCAGAATTTTCTGAACAATAATACGCCATGTGGACATCGATCTTCTGCCTTGTCAAGATGATTTGAAATAGTTTTTAGCAGACCATTAGAGCTTTCGATCATCTTACATTTTCTGTATAACATGCACATTTTCCATTTATATATTGCGTATAAAGATGTGAGGCCCAATTTGTGTCTAATCATGCATATCGATTCTGACATGGGTAGCATTAGCGCTTTCTTCCAGTATGTGCTTTCTATTTTAGTCCAATAGGTGTAGGTTTGACATTGTTTCATCTCGGATCCATACAGAATCGTGGGCACAAATTTCTGCCTATAGTACACAACCAATGGCACAATGGAGAATTTACAGAATTTTGATCTTATAATTGACATTTGTGATAAGGCTGTAATACATTTGGTCTTAATATATTCCTCATGAGGTGAATCACCTATATGATTATTTACGCAGATACCCAGGTAGATGTAGAAATTGACAGTAGCTATGTCTACCTTTTGTATCTGCCATTTATAATGTTTGCTCATCTGCATGGTAGTGCCAAATTGTATCACTTGTGTTTTATTTGTGTTTTTGCTTATAAAGTTCTTTTCTGCATACTCTTCTAAGACTTCTAATGATTTCCTTAGCCCACTTGGTGTTTTTGATACGAGTAGCATATCGTCGGCGTACAAAAGCCAATTGAATGCTGTACCGTGTAATCTTGGGGCGTCCGTAAGTATGTTAGAAAACCAATGACCCATATCCGATATGTAAAAATTGAACAGGGCAGAGGTTAATAGGCAACCCTGTTTCATCCCATGCGCTGTTCGAATTGGAGCGGATAGTAGAACATTGTTCCGTAGTCTTATTTGAATTGTGGTTTCTGTGTGTAATTCCACTATCCATTTCAGTATGTGCCCTGGACATCTTTGATCTAACAGTTTTTTATACAATATTTCTCAGGGCACGAGGTTGAATGCTGACCTAAAATCAACAAATGCCACATATAATGCTTGCTTGCGTTCTTTTTCTTGTTTTATGATGGAATTTATTGTAAGAAGATTGATGGTTGTGCCCAATCCTTGTATAAATCCCGTTTGATGGGGATCTCTTAGTTGTTTATCATCCAGCCACTTGTTGAATTCGGCCAGTACTAGCCGTGCATAAATCTTGCCAGAATAATCAAGAAGGGCTATTGGCCTGTAAGCTTTAGGATCAGTCCGATCGCCCTTCTTGAATATAGGTAATATAATTGACTTTTTCCAGGATAATGGAATTTGTCCCATTGCCATGATATTTGTATATATTGTATATAAGATGTGTCCCCAGGCCTCAGGATTGGTCTTGAGCATGATATTATGCAGCCCGTCCGGGCCTGTGGCTCTCGACCGACTCAGTTTAGAGATACAGTGCTGGATGTCTGCAATATCAAACTCTATTTTATATACCGGATCTGGAAAGTTCACATTGATTGACAGCTCAGGGAAAGGAGACAGATATGTGGCCTTATAATGTGATTGCCATACTGATTCTGCAATGGGATTTATTTGAAATATAAGCTGGTTTTGGCGAAGATGACTATTAAGGAGGGCCCATATACCTCCTGATGATTTTATCACAATTTGATTTATCATGGCTTCACCATTATTCTGATATTGATTACTGTGTCTCAATTTGTGCCAATTTTTGTAATCCTGCATCAGTTGTCTGATTATTGGCTGTTTGATGTGCGACGGCGTATGCTTCAAAGCTTGTATATTTTTACACAGATAGGCTTTTCTCATCTTTACTACTTCATCAAAAGCATGTTGATGATGACTATTAATTTGATTTGCTTTTGACCCACTTGGCTTGTATACTTGCATTGCCTGGACATAATTCATGGGCCCATTTTCTCGTGAAGTTTCAATTTGATATATTAGGGCTTGATTATATTGAATGAGTTTGGTATTCAACCATCTAAGACGATTACACGTATTGTTCACTAATAAGTTGGCCATATGATGATTTATCTCGTGCTCATCTTTGGGGCCGGACCAATTCCAGGTCAAACATGTTTGGTAGTGGTCATTCATGATGGATGGTTTGATATTCCATGCAACAATTATTTATAAATGAGACATCTGCATATATGCAGTCCAGCACGGCTTGTTGAGAGCCACTTTACCATGTTATTTGTGAAGCGGTATAATCTTGGAGTGTGTCATTTAACATGATGTACCCTCTTTCTAACATGATCTTAATCCATCTATACTCTTCTATAGATCTATCTGTGTTGCCAATCGGTAAAATGTGCAGATTTAGATCTCCCATAATGAGAGTATGACCCAGAGTGTGATCCAGCAACAGCTTATCCAAAATGGTGATTAAATATTTAAAGAATTCATCTATGGCTAACTGTTTCCTGCTCCAGTATATATTTACAATTGCAATTGCAGAATGGCCTCTGTGTACCTTTGTCACTTGGAAGTAAGGAGACTAGGTCTTATAGGTGGAGACCTGAAAATGCATGTCTTTTTTAAAAAGCATAAGTAGGCCTGCCATGGGACGCCCCTGTCTAGATCGTATTGCAGGCACTGTTAATATATTATATAAATCCCATATGGGCAGGACCGTAAGCCAAGTTTCCTGGAACACAATTATGTCATGTTCTTGTAACATGTTATTTTTGGTGTTGATAAAGTAGCGGTGCCCTCTCGTGTTCCAGGATACTAAGCTTATTAGATCAGTAGTCCCCCCTTGATATGAGCTTCCATGGCCGCTCTGTGCTTGCCATTGGAGTGGCTGGCTAGTTCTGCCCTGTTTGTTCATCTCTTGTACATATATACCTGCTCTGGGTGTATCTTGTATTGCCTTTGACTCCTGGCCTGCTGTTATATCTTGACTTAAGATAAATCCTAAATTATACAACGCGGTTTTCGGTTGCCAGAGTGTATTTAACACAATCCCACATTGTATATACATTCCTGCAATATCTAACTTTTTATCATGCAGGAACTCAACCAAACTAATGTCGGCTGATGATAGGTCATATATTTAGGATGCTTGTACGATTTAAATCATAATTCTGGTGCGGATGGGGTCTGCATTTTATTATCAAACGATAGTAATTCTTATGCAGATCCCATTCTTTGTCAGACACAGGACTTTTGACTTTCTCATGATTGATTGCTGCGGGGACGGTGTTATTGGCATCTGCTCTATTTTTGGGAGTGCCATTATTGTTATGGACGCCTTGCTCTGTGTCATTTGGCGACCCTCTCCTTGCCATGTCAGGACCCTTTAACAGGTGGTCTATATGAGTTAATGTTGACTGTAGCGATGGTCGTATGCCTAATCCAAAGGCGTTGGTTGTGTTTATTTTAGAGTTACGTTCTTCTTGATTTAATGTTTTATACTGTTCTATAGAAGTTCTGATTTCATTTCTTAATTGTTGTATTGAAACATGTGTAGGATCCATGTTTCCTATTTGATCAGGTTGCCTTGCATGTGTAGCTTGTACATTGTTCTCCTCAATTGAACTCGTCTGTTGTAATGGAGTGCCAGAACCTGAGACGCTGACCAGTGATTTAGATAAGGCTGCTAAATCGTCTAGCGGTTTGTATGGGACTCGTTGTGCACTAATAAGACCTTGACTATTGTTATTTGCAGTAGTTTTTATTCCGGCTACTGCTGAGCTAATTCTTATGTACTTCCTTGGCTTGTTAGAATTTCTCTTTTTGCCTTTTGTGTTTTTGTTTTGCGGTGCCACAGTTTTTACCACACTGGTGCCTTGTCGTATATCTTTCTGTGTCTGATGTGATCCCGCAAAGATATTAAATGGGTTTTGTGTTTTTTTAGCTTAGTCCTCAATTGTCACCTCATCTGCGATTTGCTTAGGTGATACACTTGTAGCTTAATTTCGCTTATCCCCCTCCTGTGTTGACAGAATTACAACCGCATTACTACTCTCCATTTTCTCCAACACAATTGCATCTATATTTTTTTTGTCAATCTGACATGATGTTTCTAACTTTGAGGGACCTGCCTGTTGTTGCCCTCAGGTTGGTGACTTCTGTGCTCCACTGTTTGGCACCAGCCTTTATGCTTTCAATTTCCATTAAATCAGTGATGAGTTTTTGCACTTGCACCATATGGGTTTGATTTTTCAATTCTGCTGTTAACGTAATCAGTAAGTAATTTTGCTTATTTACTTTTTCACTCAAAGTTTCATATAGCTTTGCTAAGGAAAACAACGCTGCATCCATTGCACCCAATGTATTATTCAGAGCAGGAGCCTCTGGGAATGAGTTGCGATTGAACAGTGTATTATTGTCCATTCATTCATGGATGTAAAAAGGTAATTCTGTGTTTGGTTCATTAAATATTAAATTTTGTTCTTCTAGGGGTTGGAGCTACAAACGAGAGCAACTATTTAGAGTCCCCTGAGAATGATTTGTCAAATAGAACTGGAGAGTGTGATAAGTCAGGCTCACCAGCTTTTGCTGCTTGTCTTTTGCCAAGACTGAATGGTTTATTAGGCAATATGTTTGGTTTTGGATCAATTTCAAATTGGATCAGGTCGCCCGTGTTCGAGCATATGTATTGCACTTCTTGTGAGCCACTAGCTTGAGAGTTGCTCATGTTCATAAAATTCATGGCTTCTTCATCAACTTCACCAGCTATGGTCAAGTTATCATATGCTTCTCTGAGTTTGTGTTGAGCCTGCACTGTGCACATAGCTCGTGATTTTTGAGATGAGCTACATGCTGAATTGTCCTTTGGCACTGCCAGTTGTGACGGACATAATTCACCAACAATGCAGACTGACTCTAAAGTCCTATCTGTGACTTCGCCGGGAAACTGGGTTATTTCTTTATAAATAGGCGAAGCCCTGTCGGCCTTTGGGCTAGCATGATTAATTATTTGGCGTGCATCTACCTGCGCATTGAACACTGATGTATCAATAATGTTTTTACCATTCATTGTGGCAATTGGTAGCCGCTTTTCCTCATTAGTATAGAATACCTGAATATCCGTGATCAATGATATACTACGCTGTAGTTTAGATAATTTCTTTTCTCTGGCCATCGTGTTCAGTAGGGTTTTTCTTTTGCTAAACAAAACATTTGCATTTAAGTAAAGAAGAATAGAGAACTTTTCTGCAAGATCACTCTTAGACCCCTGCGACTCGAATGATAGGTACAAGTTTTGATAGTGTTGCAATGGTGTGTACAGGAAACTGAGACAAAGAGTTCCCCTACTCTGTTTGTCAAATTTGGAAGAGGTTCATGCACATATTAGTTACTGCGCCACAGTAATAGGTAGATTCCAAGAGACTGGTTCATATGACATGCTGGATATTTATTAGTGACCCTTTACAATGATTTTTATTAGTGGCCCTTTACGACAACACGTGTTATGGCATTTTTAGAGTGCCTTTTTCAAATCAGGGCAGTTACTGTTATCTAAGGAAATGATAAGAAACAGATAGTGTATACACCATAGGGTGTTGTGTCCAAGATAAAATAAAGTAAGACAAATATTGTCACATCATAATAACATCATATGTTCGAGTAGTAACACAGTAGGAAATTAAGATATACAGTTGAATAGATAAAAATTAAGAAATCAAAATAATAGCCACAATCAAAGCACCAATTTCACGTGATGTAAATAATACGATTAGTGCACACATGCAAAAAGTTTTAAACATACCATAAAGCCATCATGTTGCATTTGTGATATATGAAAGAGGACCAAAAAGGTGGATGGGGGTGAGGGGGGTATAAATGGGGTTTGAGAGAAAGGAAGAAATGAGAAAAAATAAAATAATTGAGTGACTTGAAGACATGTCTAAACTGCGTTGTTTATAAGACTAAAATATCAAAAAGATATATTGGGTTTACCAATCTGCTAATTCCAACACAGCATAATGTTGTGGTAGCGAGCTGAGTCCCATCAGAAAAATGAGGGGGCACTTAAAAGAAACAGAGGTAAAAGATGCAATGTCAGTAGCAGATTCTGATCAGACAAACCTGGTAAGTATATATTTGAAGTTGGTAGGGCAGTTCGCACCTCCCCTTGTGATTGTTGTATCTCATAAGGGACAGGCGCGCTAACAGCGTGTTAGCAAAGATGCTGTTAGTGATTGTGCGTATAATTCACATACTCTTGCTGCAGTTTCCAAGCATGTCCGGGCCTGGTGATATATGACAATAATAGAATATGCTCCCTGTGTTTAAATTCTGTGAACATTAAATAGAATCCTGCGTTGCGTTCAGCCGAGCGCGTTCGGCCAAATATTCTTCATCCGTGTATATGCATAGTGACAGAGTTAAAAGTCCCTAAGTGGGAATCCGCGTGAAGCGCGGACCTGTTGTTAATTGGTAGAACCTAGTGGGTGGGCTTGGAGTCCCCGCTAGGGCTTACCTGAAAGTATCACTGCTTGTGCATCACGTGTCGGATTCGAGAAAATGGGTGTCAGTGCTCCGTCCAATGTTGTATTCTAATGTTGCTATGGTAACCGCAGAGTCCTACCTCTGTTTCCCTAGTCGAAAAGCTGTCGGCCATGTTTTGGGACAGTATTCTGTTTAGATATAGTAATTACGTGTAGCTAGGTGAAAAAGTCCTGCATTTAGAGATAATATGTAATAGATACGAGTAAGTACTAGAGCCAGTATGCCTGAAGAAAGTAACCATATGATACATTTTCCAATTCCTGTGTCTGAAGTGTATATTTACGTACAGTTGTTAGGTGTCCATAAATTAGGCTAATTTAGATTGGTGTGTCCATAGACAAGAATGGACCCTAGTTTATTTCTAGATGTGTATCCTGCGGTCTGTGCGCATTGGTGGAAATGCAACTGTTACCGTGTCAGTTTAAGAGATGCAAGTGCCATAGCTTGTAATCAAAAATAAAAAAAGGGAAGAAACAAAAGCAGAGTGGTTATATTCACTTATGATCCGCTAGTCACAGCGTATTATGGGAGATGTAGTCTAAATACATAAGCTATATTTTCTGTGATAATGTGAAAGGAAAAACAACATGATTAGGTCATTAACATATCTATTTAATAGACGTCTCTGGGCAAGATTCCCTTGCCATGGTATGCACTTCTTCTCCAGGCCATGTGTTGCAAAAGGTTGGGGTTCATTTGTGTTCACCCCGATCTTTCATAGTCCTTATTATTTTCTGATGACATAGTTCAAACAGTGGTACTTCCTTGGCATTCGGATTGTTCCTAAATGTCATAAAAAGTAAGACATTTCATTGTCTGTGTTTAGACTGATTTCTACACACCTGAAATAATTAATAAGTTTAGCCTCTTCCTGGCGGAACAGCAGTTCCTGATTTCCTCCTCTGCGCCCAATACGAAGCACGTTATATATGCAATCGAATGCCAAGGAAGTACCACTGTTTCAACTATGTCAACATGCATATACGCGGAAGAAGAATATTTCGCCGAACGTGCTCGGCTGAACGCAACGCAGGATTCTATTTAGTGTTCACAGAATTTAAACACATCCGCCTTTTTGGTCCTCTTTCATATATCACAAATACAACATGACGGCTTTATGGTATGTTTAAAACTTTTTGCATGTGTGCACTAATCGTATTATTTACATCACGTGAAATTGGTGCTTTGATTGTGGCTATTATTTTGATTTCTTAATTTGTATCTATTTAACTGTATATCTTAATTTCCTACTGTGTTACTACTCGAACGTATGATGTTAATATGATGTGACAATATTTGTCTTACTTTATTTTATCTTGACACAACACCCTATGGTGTATACACTATCTGTTTCTTATCATTTCCTTAGATAACAGTAATTGCCCTGATTTGAAAAAGGCACTCTAAAAAGGCCGAAACACGTGTTATCGTAAAGGGCCACTAATACAAATCATTGTAAAGGGTCACTTATAAATATCGAGCATGTCATTGGAACCAGTCTCTTGGAATCTACTTATTACTGTGGCGCAGTAACTGATGTGTGCATAAACCTCTTCCAAAACATTTGCATTGTTTACATTCTGACACTAACTAGGCAGGCCTGCTGTTAATTTGAACATTTTGGTTGCTTATTTAAATCTACCGCAATGGCAATAAAATGTTGGTTTTATTCAGTAGACAACGTAAATGATAAAACAGGCAGCAGCTAGATGTAATAGTGATAATCTTACACGGTCACCCAGTATCAGGTTTGAAGAAGTCTCCAAACGCTTTACCTCGTTGATGCAAAACTTTGTCAAATCAAACCGCTACTTGCAGATGGACCGGCCCCCACTCCCTGCTATCTCGCCAAGACAGCGAGAAAGCTCCCACACTTAGCGACCGCACTTGAGCAATCGCGCGCATGCATTTGCACGTGTCCAGTGATTATAACTGTTTCCTGGGGTGGAGGCGGGTCGGGAAGCTCTATACAAGGAAACAAACAATGGATCAAAACCGTATCAAAGGGTGTCCACAAGGTCCTTTGCTTGAGTAAAGTCAATGTATTATGCAATTCTAAAGTTTAAGCCTACCGGCTTCAGCCAATCCACATCCACAACAACAAGGGCGGTCAGCAGCTGCAAAATTCGCCGGATTCATGACACACAAGTCCTGCGATCAGAATTTCCAGCGAGACAGCTCCCACACATAGCGACCGCACTTGAGCAATCGCTCAATGTTCTTCATATAAAGTATAGTAGAGCCCTAAACAGCAGACAGTTGCCCCTGGAGTTTATACACTGATTTATACTAGCCCCCTTTCTATCATTAGGGCTGCCACCCCATAGAATACCGTTGAGTCCCATGAAACATTTGGCATAGTCACTACGTATTATAATGTCACTTCACTACTCATCTTTGCTAGCAATTAAACAGTTATCTGAAAATATAAATACTATCGCATGCAATTAAATGCTCTTTTTATTTCATGTCTGATCACACGATGCTCTGCCGAAGGGCCATTCACCCCACAGCACTTCAAGGCCAAGGCAGATATCATGCAACATAACATAACATAACTTGAACGTGCACTGTTCGGTATATCTATTAAAGGGAGTGAGAAACCAGTGTAATTTACAGCTAGCTTTCATTTGTTGCTACATAATCCCACAACTATACATGCTCTTGCAAAAGGCATATTGCACATTCGGCCATCAAGATATTGTACTGAACATTGATAATAATTCTGTACTGTCACACAGTGTGCCACACGCACCGGCCCCACCCTCGCTAATGGGGAGATCTCCAATAATTCTAACATAGTTATAGGTTGCAAATGTTGGATAATATTTCACTCCCTTCTCTTTAATAGAATCATGACTTATGCTATGAAAAATCTATATTCTAAGACAAGATCAGAGGCTCATATAATGCTTATATGAAATGTACAACCTACTTGCAAAGCCACCTGGTCAATCGGCTTGAAGTAGAAATTCTTAAATACCAATTCCCCTGAGCAGTCTGTTGGCTTCATAATGTCTTCCAGCTTTGCTCATGACCCATCTTGATGAGTGAGCACCAGATGTCTGTGTGTCTATTCACGCTTCGTCCATGGTCCACTTGACCCATCTTATCAAGGTGGCACAAGACATAGCTTGGTGGTTTAGTAAGCCTCATCAACAATTGTTTACCTGGTCAACCTGGTCGCTGTCTTTGCCTCGTATGCTTTCAGTCATCGGACAACACAAAGCTTCATGTGGTCAAGAAAAGCTGGCTATGCTGCTGTAGTGATCTCTGTTTTCGTAGGTCTAGAAATATGAACATCAACCCCTTCTGGGGAGTAACTCCAGTTTGCCATATCCAATGCCTTTACATCCGATACCCAGTTAGAGCAACATAACAGTTGTTAGGAGATTCTTTAGAACCAAAACTGGAGTAGGTACTTTGGAAGCCAATCTAGAAGGTCTGCAAAGATGTTTCACACAAAGATCTGCCTATACTCACATTTGGTAATGAGGCTGAGCAATAAGGCTTAGATTTTGGGGTTTGATGCAAAGTAGAGTTAATAACAACAGTACTAGAATAGACAGGCAGATGCAGATAAAAATACACTATTTATTAAGAGCACAAGGAAAGTAAACAATTTCCACAATATGGTCTGACAGTACACCATGTCATCATTTAAAAGTCTGGCGGTAGCCGTGCCGGTAAAACTCGCAGGCTGCTGCCGGACTCGTGCATTTTGTTCCGGCGCCTGGCTCCACGAAAACACCAGGGGATTACGACCCCGGTGTTCCTGGAAGTCAGGTGCCGATTTTTTTTTAGCACTGGCACCGTTGATAACGGTGCTGGTGCTTCCTGGAAAGTCTGCAGGCTGGTCCCGGCTGATCCCGCCCTCCTGGTCAGGCCTGGCAGGCGGGACGGTAGCTGCCCGCAGACTCAGAGTGTGCCAGTCCGGTAACAAAGGTGCTGGTAGGCTTACCAGCACCGTTGTTACCAGATCAGCATGCTCGTAAAGAGGCCCATGATATTTATTGAGCGTAGACCTAGCTTCTACCAGACCTAGCAAATGTTATGTTGTACAAATCTGTGTCAGACTACATACTTTGTGAATGCGTGTGTGTGGGTTTGTGTGTGAAAGCTTGTGTTACATTTTACTTAACTTTCTTTATTCATGTCTTATGTGTAACTCCTTTTTGCAAACTATGCAACACACTTTTCTCTGTATTCGTAAGAAATTTCTCTTTCCATACAGTGTTTAGGGTGGAATAGCAAGGCATGAATTCGCTTTAAACAAGCATACCTATTTGATCAGCAATTTTGTACCCAAAAGTTTTTCAAACCCAAGAAATAAAACGAGCAACAATACAGCATTTGTGTGAACTTCGGAAATATGGTAGTAAGAGGTGTCTGTACAATGTAATGCTTACCTTCATCAAAAGACACAAAGAACATAAAATAAAAATACTTTGAAAACAGCTTTCGGTGCAAGGTTCTGTGCAGCCAGTTGCAGTCAGTGTCATTGTATAATGTATGGCTGTCCCATCATGTGTTGTTTAAAAAGAAGTTTAGAAATGCCATAAATCAAGAGGTCAATGGTTGGGAAACGTCAGAGCTGGAGAATAAGTAAGGACTATGGTGTTGCAGCTGGCAGGGTAAATGGAACCTCTAGATGGACAAGAAACAAGTGATAAATACCATTTTTGCAGACATGCAGCACCAGTAATGGCCACCAACACGAACCAGGGAGGCCACATTCCAGAATTGGCAGCCCTGCCATCTCACCTTTAACACAGTATGTATCACTATTACCACCCCCGAGACACCATCCAAAGTCCTGATACTTAATGTTTTAGTTTAGCCGGGTTTACGCGATTCACACAGTCCTTCTTCCCTCAAAAACAAGCTAGAAGCATATATGGCCGTTAGTGGGACTAACAATGTCCAGGACTTGGAGGTAGATCAGGAAGGGCACAGGAGCGTTGGGATAAGGAGTTGGGCTGGGGGACTCCAATGGGAGCAGAGGACCTCTGTGTTAAGAACTCTAGTGGGAGGCGATGGGGAGCGGCAGCCCAGGGCAATGGCACCAAGAGAGTGGCAGGTGGTGAGGTACAGGGGGGCGACATGGAACGCAAGCGGTGACTTGTGAAGTACACCCGTGTTGCAGGTCTCCTGACTGGCCACTGCCTTCCCCCCGGGTGCTAGTATATAGAGTGGTCGAAGTGTACAAAAAGAATTAGTGGAACTATGTTCCCTACTCGCCTGCTCCCGCCCCAACAAACCCCATTGCCCCTCACATGCACAATACAAACCCCCAAAAACATGTGCCTGCTGTTTAAGGGAACGTACAGTTTCATCTTCTTCCTACACTTTTATTTTGAAACGAAACCATTCCAGAATGGTTTCTTTTTAAAATAAAAGTATAGGAACAGTTAAATGTAATAAGAAGAAGTAGAGGAGCACCGCTCTCAACCGCTCCCACCAACTTTGACCACTGAATATATAACATAACCATATTGAAGAACAAAGAGATATTTGGAGACTAGGTGTGAGTATGGTGTTAAAATAGGTCTGTAGATGTACTGAATGGATCCAACTATTGATTTCTACTTTGTGTAAACATCTAGTTATAATTGTGTATTCATTATGTAAGAGAAAAGAGAAAGCTACAGTCCAAGCTGAGTGGATAGCGTTGAAGCAGGAAGAGAACTGTGCAAACTAAGTTTGAAATTGTAGATTGCAGACTAAGTTACTTTCAGGGTAGCTGTTTCAAAGCGACAGTTTGATGAAATAGATGTCGAGGAGTTTGGGGTCAGCTTATGGGTTGGGCACCAGTTGCACAGATATGTGTAACCGTTAGGTCATAGAACAAAAGTTTAAATCAAAAGCATTTGGCTGGGTGATATTGTAAATATGACAAAATGTTCTCTCTTCCTTGTCAATATGATAACCCTTTCCCTATGAATTTAAATCTACTGTACACTATCAGATTTAGATACATTATCGTAAACTGAACTTTACTAAAAAGATGGAGAACATGTAGTGTTTTATAGTAGCCATAATGTTATTATGCATTATGTAGCAACCTGTGCTTTTAGGAACATAACTGCAGGAATTACATTTAAAAAGTTGGGAAGGAAGCGGGCACCACCTTAATAGTACATCACATATTCAAGTTAAACAGTTGTTTAAGGTGCAGGTCAGCAACCACAATACACATGGGGTCAGAAGATCTTTAGAGAAACACTGGCGAAAACCACCTCAGGTCTGACTGCACACTTGAATGTATTATAGAAAATGCTGAAAAAGTATGAAGTACACTTCTTGAAAAATTATATTAATACACAAAGAAACATGTAATTTTTAATAGTCCTCTTTTATATATCATATCTTGGACAGTCGCTTAGAGACGGACATGAACTTGGACAATGCATTTCAGATAACAGGTCCTTCTTTAGGGCAGACTGCCTCCGAAGTCAAGGAGGATAAATCGAATGTCTCTGCACATAAGTGCATCTAGAACCAACCCCCTCAATCAATCACCTGTGTCAGTGTTGATACAGTCACAATATCGCTTGGTGCATCCATCCACAGCATAAAACCCTATCACCAAGATCACAGTAGCAAATGCCCTTTTGCTACTGTGATCTTGGTGGTAGTGGATCTACACTGTGAATGGATACACCAAGAGATATTGTGACTGTGTCAAACCTGACACAGATGATTGAACTTTCTTCAACTTATTGGAATAACAAAATATCCCCTAGAAGCAAACGTTTTTATGATCAAATTCTCATCTGTACAACAAATGCCATCTACATATTGCCAATAATTTGGAATACCTTATAATAGGCTCTGGATTCTACTTGTGAATCTCCATGTGCTGTCTTGTAACCCTGAGGGATTATAGTGAAAGAATAATGTTTTCATCTAAAGGTCAATGCCATCTATTTGTAACTCTCCAAATGTAAAAGTCGTGGGAAGAAAAGATTCTCTAAGTCAGAACGGTTTTATACTTATGCCTCTCAAAATTACTCAGATGACCAGAACTTTGTAGGTTTTCCACTGTCTCCGTACAAGTACTCTATATTCTAGAACCAAATGATATGTTCCATTTGGATTACCCACAGAAAGTAATGGTTGTATTGCATGGAATTGCCTGTTGTATTAAGACTCTGTGATACAACAACTGGTTTATTATTGCTTGAATGTGTGATAAAGCATTTACTTGAATAGGATGCTATTTGGGAGAACCTGGTATGTTATAATGGTGCTGCAAATGTATTCACCAAGTGTTCCTCAACTTCCCTTGGACTATATGGAATATATGGTTTTATTACATTGGTCCTCATAACGGGTCCGGCAATTGCCGCCGGATCGTGAATATTTACCAGCGCCTGACTTCCCGGTGCCACCGAGAGATTTCAACCTTGGCGGCCCAGAAAAACAGGCACTGGTAAAATGTAAGTCCCCATTCCCATAGAGTCCACTAGGACTCTATGGGGGTGGGGACACAGAAGTACCGGCACCGTTCCTATCAATTGCTGTGACCAAGACGTTTTCGATGGGGGTTAATTCTCGCCAAAAGATATCATTCCACTTCTGGTCCCTGAAGATACCTTTAAGTGTCAAGTAATCAAAGATGCTACTCGAGTCCCAAACTAGTATTCCTCCAGTCATCTCATGCTGAAGCAGTTGTCCTGCTTTTTCCAAGCCCCTTCCTGACCATAGTTGTGAGTTTCTAAATCCTTGTTGATGAAGATCAGTGGTGGGATCCCATACCGAGGACATTGGGGATGGCCATGCAGACAGACGTTTGTTTTTCTTATTACCTTCCCACAGTATCCATAGGACTCCGAGGGTCGACTGTTCCCTTAATTTCTCTGGGACCTTTTGAATGCGGTCTATATAAGGTCTTTTACCTTTCTAGGGTGACCATCCATGTCCTCTAGGTTAGACCAGTATGTCCTCAAGTCATCCCTCACGTGCTCCAATATCACGCTCAGTTCAGAGGCTTTGTAGTAAATATGGAAATCTGGGAAACCAAACCCTCCAAAGCATCTAGGAAGTGTAAGAGTAGATCTTTTCACTCTAGGACATGTGTTTCTCCAAATTAATCTCCTAATTGATGAATTGGAATTAGGTAAAGAAGGATTCAGGGGGGATGGAAGATATGGCCATAATCCAGTATAGAAACAGCGGGAGGACATTCATCTCAATCGTAGTCATGTGTCCATACTACAATAGCACCAATGGGTCCAATCATTTCAGGTCTGACTTTACTGTTTACAATAGATGGTAAAGGTTCATTCGAACAATGGATCCTAGATCTCTCGGAAGTCGGATACCTAGGTATTTAATTACTGATTTTTCAACTCTCATTCCATGAATCCTGGCTGGAGAGTCCAAACATGATATCCCAGCCTAAACCAGCATAACACAGGACTTTCCTACATTGATTTTTAGACCCGAAAAGTAGCCAAAGGATGAAATCTGTTGTAATAATTCTGGGAGAGACCTGGTCACGTCAGTCAAATACCCAAGAATGTCATCTGGAAAAGGGACAATTTAAACTCCAACTCCCCACAAGTAATACCTCTTACTCCTTGGTTTGTTATGATTGATGTGGCCAGGGGTGCCATTGTTAGTCAATACATGAGCGGTGAAAGGGGACATCCTTGCCTCGTTCCCGCCCACCCCCCGACAGGTTGAATGAGCCTGTCAATTTCCCATTTACCTGAACACAAACCTTTGGTGATTTATACAGAGCAGAAACCCATTTGCGAAAATTAGGGTTTAGCCCCATTTTTTCCAATATTTTGGTCATAGAGGGCCACTCCACCCTGTCATAGGCCTTTTTCGAGTCCAAAACTATTATACAGACATCCAGATCATTGGGTTTTGCATACTTCATCAGGTTAATCGTTTTCCAAATGTTATCAGTGTCCTATCTCCCTTTGATGCAACCCACTTGATCCCCATTAACTAGTGATGGCAGTACTGTCTCCATCCAGTCTGTTCCCAATTTCTTGGCCAGTATCTTAACATCCGTTTTCAACAGGGAAATGGAACTATAGGAAGAACATGAAGATCGATCATTACCTTTTTTGTGTATGACAGCTATTATAGCGTCCAAATATTGCATTAAACACCTTAACTAAATGTGGGGCTATGACTGACCAATACATCTTATAACATTTCACTGAGAAGCCATCTTCTCCTGGGGTTGTACCACTTTTCATGTTTTTAATCTTTTACCTCCTTCTGAGTCACTGGTGACTCCAGTGTCGATGCCGTTTCCCGAGTGATCACAGGGATAGGGAGTTGATCAAGAAACCAATTTAAATGGGAACCATTGCCCTCATATTCTGCTTTGTACAGACGCTCATAATAGTTTCTAAATTCTGCCCCTATTTTATCATTGTTGTAAATGGGGAGAGGGGCCTCATCAGGTGTTATCGTCAACACCATTTTAATTTGACATCTCTCTCTAAGTTTCCAGGCCAGAATCATGTCCGCCTTTTACCCCTTTTCATGATATTTCTGTTTTAGAAACATCAGTTTCTTTTCTGTGTCTTGAACTAGAAGGGATTTAAGCTGTGACTTGAGGTTTTACATTTATTAGCTGTCTCCCTGGGTTAAAGAATCTCCTCCTGTCTCGATCTTGTTTTCTTTTTTTGAGAGCCCATTCTACTGAGGACAACCCATATGGTCGCTTTTAACCCATCCCATAGTGATTGTACTCCTACTTCTCTGTTGTCGTTAAACTAAGGAGAGTCTGTTAGATGTCCTTATCTTTTAGTAAGAAGTCATTGCATGTCCATCTCCCCGTTGCTACGGCTCTCAACCAGTCTCCTATCACTATACAAACCAAGTCGTGGTCCGACCATGGAAGGGGGAGTACCGTGGACTCCGAGACGTGACCGTTCAGAAAATCATCTCCAAAGATAATGGGCCTTATTATCACCCCGGCGGTAGCCGTGTCGGTAAAAACGGCACGGCTGTCACCGGAGTCATTTTGTCTCCGGGGCCGGGAAATGGGACATACCAGGGCATTACAGCCCCGGGCGCCGGAAGAAGTTACTGCCCATTCCCATTCGAGTCTCATTGGACTTAATGGGAATGGGGAGGACGGTAGCACTGGTACCATTCGGAATGGTGCCGGTGCTACCGTCAAGGTCTGCGAGCGGGTACCGTTCCACCCGCCAGGTCAGACCTGGCAAGCGGGAAGGCACTCGCATGCAGAACTCGGAGTATGCCGGTCCGGTAACAAAGGTGCCAGTAGCTTACTGGCACCGTTGTCACCGGACCGGCATACTCTTAATGAGGCCCAATGTCTATTTTGGAAAAAGACTCATGCACATGTGAATAATATGTATGTGGCGGGTGTGATGCTGGAAATGCATTGGAAGGACAGGGCCTCCCTGTCCTTGTCCTGTAGTCCTTTTTCATTTGTGTGCTGTATTGTTTTCTGCCCAGGAGTCCATGTGGGACTCCTGCAGTGCAGCTCTTCCTTTTTTTTGGTTTGGTGTACAGACCGATGGGATACCCTTATGGTACCCATGGGTGGGGGTACAACCCTATGCCCCTAGTGTATGTTTTTGGGCACCTGTGTGTGGCCCACAGAGCAGGGTATGGGCTGGTGGCAGCTCCATGCTGAATTTGACAGGTGCTCTGAGTATCCTCCATTTTGGGATACCAATGCCCTGCCATTGGAATCAGTTGATTCCTGATAGGAAACAAGATGGCCCCTGTGGCCTCTTGCTTTCTATTGCCTGTTACCTTGTTTTCCCAAAGTCCTGGGAAGCCCTGACTCTGCCCCTTCCTTCCTGGCTGGCTATTGGGTGGAAGTTCCATATATGGTGTTGTTCTGAAGTCCAGGCCAGACTGGCTGGAGCCTTCCCAGTGACTGTATGTTGTGGGTACACCCTGTGGGTGGGACCTGGGTGAATGGAGTGTGTGACCAATAAGGACTTCTTGTTGTGGATGTCTGGTTTTTGGTGTTTGACACAATCACTGGGACAGCCCTGCCCAAAACTGGTATGAATGCAGTTTGTAGTGTTGAATGACTGGGTACTTGTCCCAATACACATTACTTGTCTGAGAGGGAGGAGAATGGCCTGAATGCACTGTATGCCTGATTGGCTTACGGACTGCTGAATGCCCTTCTGAGTGATTGGTTGCCTGAGTGTGACCCAGCAGAATGAATGAGAGACCAACTATTATATCTGGGAGCCACTCACTGCTAGAATTCATTCAGAAGCTGAAGTTGAAACTGACGCTTAATCTCGAAGCCGAGCCTGAAGAAGAAGGTTGACTGCTGTATCCCTTCGCCGAAAGCCGCCGAGACTGATCCAAGAGAGGACCTGGTTAGGCGCCCTCTTCCCGTGCTCCGAGGGACCATCGAGCACCACTAACCTTCGCTTAAGCGCCCTGGAACTCAGACCCTCGAAAGGCTGCTGACCGGATACTGGGACCACCGAGGAGAACTAAGATCAGCACTGGATATTCCGTCCACCGTCGTCGACCAGGGTTGGCATGTTGGCTATAACCGCTGGAGGCCTGTCAAAGCCGTGTTGCCCAGAAGAGGGGACCGCTTGATGCCGTGCCGCTGACAATCAGAGCCGCACGCTCCTTTGCCTAAGACTTTTGATTCATGGACGCACGCGTCTGCACCACCTCCCGCCTTATCCCGCCGGAAAATGCCAGGCCATCGACGTGCCGAGGAGCATCCGCCGGTGGGTTTCCCGCCACCCAATGAACATAGACATGCCGGACGACTCGACGCCCTTGCTGGGCCACAGTTCTTCACAAACTCTTTGCGGTCCTGAACTATCGACATCGAGGTGCCCCACACGCCTCTTCCTTGCAGGACGTCTTTGAATCGTCGTGGACAAGCACCGCTGGGGCCGAAGCTGCCACCTCAATGCCGAGTTCACTTTCTTCGTGGGATATCGACAATCCGTGGCTCCTGCTTTAAAGGGAGCCGCTCAAGAAGGATCCATCGACGACCCGACATCAAACTCTGCTATTCCAAATACTTTGGGGTGGTAGAAACTGTTATGATGCTTTCCCTGATGACAGATGGCCAAGATATGCACTGTGTTCTATGTGATGTCATAGAAATATGTTAGCTGTGTTATTGTTTGTGTACTATTTTATGTCAGTTAGAGAAGTTACGAGGAGGAAGGGAGCCTCTGCATTGCTGGGGTTCTTTTCCTTATCAATTATCTCAATAAACCTTATAATTGATCTTACCTGTCTTCCCCGGCGTCTTCATAACAATGGCGACGAGGATGGGATGGTGTTGAAGACACGGAAGACAGGAGACCCCCAGCAACATCGTCGTTGGCCCGCTCCGTTTTGCCCCGGCGTTGAAGCGTTTGGCCTGAGTTGTGAAAAGCGGCCCCACCACGGCTAGTACAGCCGCCCCTTCGCCGACCTCCGCGGGCTGCTCCGCCACTGCCTGGCGTCGAGCGGCCAGAAGAGCGCAGCAGCAGCATCCTGATATTCCTTCCGTTGGAGCTGCAGCAACCGTTTCGGGCGAAAAGAAGTGTGCATCTCTCCAGGGTGAGCGGCGATCCTCACCCGTGTCTTCCCGGGCTGCTCCGCCTCATCCCGGCATCGAGCAGCCTGCTGTGAGGAAGTTCCCACTCCGGTACAACGGACTACGCGGCGAGCCTGATCCATCGTTCAGCAGGCTGCTCCACTTTCCCACAGCGTCGAGCGGCCGTTGGATCATCTTTGAAGCCATCTGCATCCCTCAAGTAAGTGTGTGTCCGCCCCTCCAACCAAGTTCATCTGCAGTCGCATAAGTGTGTCCTGTTTGAAGGACGAAATGAATCGATCGATATTGGCCTGCATCCGTAAAAGCGAAGAGGGGCCGGGCAACGTCACTCACCAGCTACCGCAAACCTTCTTGTAGAGGCGCAAGGTGAACGAAGAATAGGGGACGGCGTGCTTTGCAGAGCCCGCGTCCTTAAAAGCTGAGCCAATATCAGACGCCCGTGGAATACACATTCGTGGGGGCACATACTGAAGCGAATAACTGTACCGTATTGATAGTAATAGAGGAGCAGGATGAACATGGAGAGATGCGCTAATTTAGTGGGTAATCCACCAATAAGTACAGGACATATTCTGGTGATTTGTATTTTAGGAATAAGACGTGAGCTCTCTGTCCAAAGTATCAGTCCTACCTCTACTGTATCACACACACAGCAAGAATGGCAGCCTTACCGGGCATAGCGGGCCCACCTATTTTCATGCCAGCTCCAGGTGCTGCAAAGATAGCTTGGCCCCAATGGCGCAAGGGGTTTATGCACTATATGAAAGCTGCCGGAGGAACATCGTATTCCAGTGAGAGAAAGGTGGCATTACTTTTACACTTTCTGGGGTACAAAGGTCAGAGAATTTTTGAAACTCTTCCTCAGATGACTGGAGATGGGGCTGGGGATGACATGAACGAATTTGAGTTGGCTTTATTGAAGCTCGACAAGCACTTTAATCCAAAGACCAGTACCATCCTGGAACGATATAATTTTCGCATGCGAATGCAGGGCCAAGGGGAATCTGTAGAAGACTATGTGACGGCACTCCGGCACCTGGCCTGACGTGTAAGTTCCAAGGAGCTTTCGATGAACACATCCGCGACCAGTTCATGACCCACTGCTGGTCCAACAAAATACGAGAGGAACTTTGGCTAAGAGATGAGCCGAACCTGGATGAAGTGTTGGATCTGGCCAAGCGGGTAGAACATTCTCTGGCATGTGTGGCAAAACTTGCAAAGACGGAGAGCGGAGAGGCCAAGGAAAATAAACCAGAGATACTGAATGTGGGTGAGGCGAAAAACAAAAGAAGAGGAAGAAACAAACAAATGAGTCGAAACAACACTGAAGAGAAGAAGAGCCAAGAACCAACGCAGAAAAATGAGAAGAGAGACGATAGAAACGATGAGAGACTTTGCTATCGGTGTGCCAGTGCAACACATTTTGCATCTTCCGTGATATGTCCAGGTCGGAAAGCTGTGTGCACGAAGTGCAAGAGAAGAGGACACTTTGCGACGTGCTGTAGGAACTTCCAATTTGGCCAGGCAGGGCAAAGGAAGGTCCTCTATGTAAATGAGGAAGAAGACGGAAGATCATCTGAGGACGATATAGTGATGCCAATGCAGAATGTTATCGTCAATACTGTAAATGTGGTTGCAAATGGTGGGAAGTCAGATGATCGTGAACACCCACATGCTGTGTTAACAGTGAATGGTTGTAAAGTATCTATGATGGCTGACTCTGGATCAAAAATCACTCTGCTGTCTAGGGGTGCGTTTGAGACTGAGATGAAAGGTGTGGTATCTACATTGTCGGAACCAGACATCAGTCCCGGTGGTTATCACCAAGATAAGATTGAGTTACTGGGATATGTGTGGAGTACCTTCGAGTTTAAAGGCCGCAGATGTGAGGGCAAGCTGTATGTTACTAAGAAGGGCCAATCATTATTGGGATGGAGAGAACAAAGGAATCTTGGCATCAGACTTGATCCCAATCACCCAGAACAGGTGTTGCAAGTGTCGGAGGCGTCCCCATTTTCCAGCAAATATACTTCAGGGTATGGTGGGGTATTTGATAAAAAGTTGGGGAAGGTGAAGGGTTTTCAACATCAAATAATCCTAAGAAGGGGGAGTACGCCTGTGGTGGCAAAGCTCAGACCGGTACCTTTTGCCCTGCGAGATAGTGTGAAGAAAGAGTTGGAAAAGCTGTTGAGGTCGGGTGTGCTAGAGAGCGGGGGGGGTTGAGTGGGTCTCCCCAGTTGTGATTGTCAAGAAGAGTTCTGGAGATTTGAGACTATGTGTAGACATGCGCGAGTTATACAAGTGTGTTTTAGTGGACAGGCACCCGCTACCCAACATGGGCGAAATGTTAACCATGGTGGGTGAGGGAAAATATTTTTCGAAGCTTGATATGACATCCGCTTATCACCAGGTGGAATTGGAGGAGGCATGTAGGAAGGTCATGGCTTTTGTGACGCATGAAGGAGTGTTTCAATTTAAAAGGATGCCTTTTGGTTTGGCGTCAGCCTCATCAGTATTTCAGAAAATTATGGATCGTCTTCTAAGGGGTTTGAAGGGTGTGTTCTGTTTTCAAGATGATGTGTTGATAAGTGGAGCGACGTTGGAAGAGCATGACAGGAATCTGGGCAGGGTGCTGAAGATATTCGAAGAGAGGGGCATTACTTTGAGAGAAGAGAAGTGTAAGTTTGCTGTAACAAAAGTGGATTATCTAGGTCATGAGGTATCGGGTGATGGTATCAGACCCAAGGAGGACATGATGAATTCTATAAAGAACATTGAGAAACCGAGCAGTAAGAGTGAACTTCATTCCTTTCTTGGTATGATTGAATTTTACCAAAAGTTTGTAGAGAATTATGCAGACAAAGTGCAGGAGATGAGAAATATTTTGAGGAAAGGTGTCGATTTTGAAAATTCAATCATACCAAGAAAGGAACAAAGTGAGATTGGGCTAAGTGTTTGTTAAGCAAAGTGCCTCAGACTGGATATGACTGTATTCTGAAACTGAGTGTGGTAGAAAGGGGTCAGTATGAGTGCATGAAGTCTGCTTTGATTGCCAAGTTTGGCAAGACACCTACCCAATACCTTAAAAGGTTCAGGGATTTTAAGAAAAGAGAGAATGTGTCTTGAGTTGACTGGGTGAGTGCTGCGCACATGAACATGATGAGGTGAATTGATGATTACAAAGTGAAAACGTTTTTTGAATTGTCTCACCTCTTGTTTTTGAGCATTTTTATGAAGCCTGTTCACCAGAGCTGCATCAGTATGTTGCTGACTAGAACATTTTGGACCCCTTTAAGCTGGCTAGGTTGGCTGACAAGTGGCTCTCCCACCGGGTGTCCCCTAAGGACTCCAGTGGGAAGGACAAGGACAAAGAAAAGGAGACCTCTCAGAAAGCTGAGGAGTCCCAGAAGCAACCACATTCGGGTAAACCAAACCTTCCTCTCCTAAGACCCAAATATCTAGTGGGGATAAGTCATCTGTGGGTGGGAATAAGAGTAGTGGTCCACCTGCTGTAAATCAGGCTCCCAATGGTTCCAGTGCCGTACCCCGCATTCCTGGCACTTGTTGGGAATGTGGGGCTCTGGATCACAAGAAGGGTGACTCCAAGTGTAAAGGTAAGGCACTTGGAGTACAGACTGTCAGCCTGAGCTACCCTTACCCCATGTCTTAGGTGGAGGCCACTGTCCTCCCCTCTTCTACGGAGATCACATTTGGTGCTCCTGTAGAGATTTCCCTAGTGTCCTTGGGGCCTGGGACCAGTACGCAGAAGTACTGCCGACAATCCCACAGAACACCCGTAGGTTTTTGAGAAGTGTCCTCTTGAATGGCCAGCCTTCTACTGGTTTGAGAGACACTGGGGCAAGCATGACCGTGGTGGACAGGACCCTGCTCAAGCCAGAGGACTATGTAGGTGCTCCTCTGAGAACCACCAGCTTAGCTGTTGGGCCTCCCAAATTATCGCCTGTAGACTTAGACACACTTATGATTGGAGACAAGACAGCAAAGCTTCCTGTCCTGGTTCAGGACAATGCCCTTGCTAACATTCTATTAGGAAATGATCTAGTGGATTTGGGGTTAATCTCGGATCGTCTCCCTATGGCTGCTGCTGCAGTCACTAGGTCCCAGGTGATACAGGGTCTGGCTGTGAGTCAGGTACCCGAGCCAAAGGTGAGGCCTAAGGCAAGAAGACGGAAGACCAAGAAGGCCACCTCAGTGAAGGGGGCTCCTTCTCTTCCTGCTGTTCCTACAGCACCCATTGGGATTCATGCTCTGGACGGGCTGGGTCTAGTGGAAAACCCAAACTCAACACCTGAGGGAGAAGAGACAAAAGACTCTCCTGTGGGAGAGGTTCTCAACCCGGAGGACCACCCCGACCTTCAATGCCTATTGGCATTGAAGGGGGACCTTCCCGGGCGACTTCTGTAAGGGACAGAGAGAGTGCCACTCTCTCGAGGGTCTGAGGAAACAGGCCCTGTCCCAGGCACAAGGAGAAGTGGCTAGGATATTCCGGAACTATTGGGAGGGTGAGCTCCTTGTTAGTGAGACCACTAAGCCTGAACCTAGTGCCCTCAAGAGGTTGGTGTTACGCTCACCTGATCTCTGCAGGGACGTTGGGGTATGGTTGGGGCCCTCCCTGGAGTTGGCTCTCCTGGATCCGGGTCTACCCTCAGCTGTTGTAGTGTGGACTGCTCTGGTCGCTGGCAATGCCCTTGGGAGAAGGTAAGAGGCAGTGAAAATGCTGCAGTTGAATTGCGATCCCCCTCAAACCCCTCTTGCCAGAATGATAGGAGCATGCGTTTTCCCATAAGCTCTCACCTGTTTTGTAAAGATGAGCTCTCTGTCCTGCTTCTCTTCAGCAGGGGTGCTGTAGATAGACCTAGTTGCCTCACTGGTCCGTATACGTGATGGCCCAGACCGGCTGCGACCAATCCCCTTTTGAGGTAAGTGTTCGTAACAATGATTATTGTCTGTAAGATTTTAAGTCTTTTCCAATGATTCTTGCCTGTAAATCTTATGTCTTTCCTTTTCCCAATAGATGTGAATATGGCCCCGCTGTGTCGCGGTGTTGGAAACGAGCCTGCACGGTGCCACAAGGGAAATGGAGCGGCTCCACTGGAGGGTAAGTTGGGTTTCTAGGTAATACGCAAGGCTTAGGTATTGTGCGGCCAAGCGTTAAATGTTTATGCAGTTTCTAACCTTGTGCGTTCCTTTTCTCTTGCAGGGATAGCCTGACGTCGAATGATGGAGAGCGGCGATCCGAGAACCTGTCAGCGGCTGGTAGATGGCAGATCCATGAAGATGCTGGATGAGAAGAATGCTCCCACGTAGGTGCGCTCGGACAGGTAAGGATGAGACAAGCTGCAGGCGATGGATTTGCAGAAACAGGTAAGATGCGCACTGCGCTGTGAGCGATGGTATGGCTGGATTCAGGTAAGATGCGTGCTGTGAGCGATGGTATGGCTGGATTCAAGTAAGATGCGCGCTGTGCTGTGAGCGATGGTATGGCTGGATTCAGGTAAGGTGCGTGCGTTGACGATGATGTCCAGGCCCTGATGGAATGCCTGCTGAGCTGGAAACAGGTAAGAGCTTCAGACGGCGGTAAGTGTTACTCTGCACAGAGCAGACTAACGCAAAGTCTCTACATGCGGGTGGGGCTGGCTAAAATAGCCTGGCTACAGCCACTCCCCTTTAGCTCTGCCTTGTGGCACCACCTTACCACTCCCATAGACTTCTGCACGTGCCTTCCAATGCCTTCTAATTGCCACGCCCAGCCTGGGTGCACGTGCTTTGGACTCAGAGTGTGCAGAGCACACGCCAGGACAGGGTCCATTTGGACCCTTTGGAAGATGAAAGTGATGGCCCTGGGTTAGTGGCCATGACAGTTGGTGGTACCCCAGGTTTACAGGCCCTTCATACTGCAGTTGGCGCATGAGGTGCCCTGAGCTGGTCATCTTGGTACCAAGAAGACTAAACAGAAGCTCTCTGCCCATTTCTACTGGCCTCGGATGGGAGTAGAAGTGGAGTCCCACTGCAGGACCTGCCCAACTTGTCATTTGTCTGGCAAGACTGGAGGCAGTGTCATTGCCACACTGCAGCCGTTGCCAGTGGTTGGCACACCGATTGAGAGGGTGGGCATTGGCATTGTCGGTCCCCTTGACCCTCCCACTTCAGGTGGACATCGGTTCATCCGGGTCTTGGTTGATCATGCCACCAGGTAACCTGAGGCTATACCCCTTCGGACTGTTAATTCCAAGGTGTTTGCCAGGGCTCTCCTGGGCATTTTCACCCGGGTTGGATTCCCTAAGGAGGTTGTCTCTGACAGAGGATTCAACTTCATGTCTAGTAACATGAAAACCATGTTGAAAGAGTGGGGGGGTAACCTACAAGTTCTCCACCTCCTACCATCCCCAGACTAATGGTCTTGTTGAGAGGTTTAATAAAACTCTCAAGGGCATGCTAGGCGCTTTGCAAGAGCCCCTAAAGAGGAAATGGAATCTCCTCCTGCCATGCCTGCTGTTCGCTTAGAGAGAGGTACCTCAAGAGGGTGTTGGTTTCAGCCCCTTTGAGTTACTCTTTGAACATCCCGTGAGGGGGCCTCTTGCCTTGATCAGAGCTGGTTTGGAGGCCACCCCTCCAGGTCCCGCCAAGCAAGTGGGGGACTTTGTGTTAGGCCTCAGGCGGAGGATGACACAGATGATGGTTCAGGCGACAGCAAATCTCAAGGCCAGCCTGGAACTGAATAAATACTTGCATGACCTTAAAGGCTCACAAGTGGATTGGACTCCGGGACAGGAAATCCTTGTGCTGGAGCCTACCAAGCCTAGAGCTTTGGCAGACAAGTGGACTGGACCATTCAGGATCATCTCCAAGATGGGCAAAGTCAATTATCTGGTTGACATGGGAGTCCCTGGGGTAGCCCCTCAGGTATTCCATGTTAACAGACTCAAGCCTTTCCACAGGAGAGCAGAAGTCTCATGTCTCTTGCTGGCTTCAGAGCAAGAAGAGGTTGAGAGTGAGCCCCTTCCTGATTTGCTGCATAGAAACCCTCAGGATGGCTCAGTGGAGGGAGTACATCTCTCTCCCGATCTAATGACAGAGCAGCAGAGGGCCTGCAGGGCTTTGCTCCGGCAGTATGCCTCTCTGATATCACTGACACCATACCTTGCACCGTGGTGTAGGCACGAAATTGACACTAGTGACAGTGTGCCTGTCAAAAGCCGGTGCAACCGTATGTCAGATACAGTTAAGAACCACATCCAGGCTGAGGTCGCCAAGATGTTGGATCTAGGTGTTATTGAACGCTCAACCAGTCCCTGGTCCAGTCCAGTGGTCCTTGTCCCCAAGGCAAGTTCCGAGGCAGGTACCAAGGATTGGAGGTTCTGTGTGGACTATCGAGGAGTCAATGCCGTCACCAAAACTGATGCGCACCCATTGCCCAAGAATGATGAGCTCGTGGACACCATAGGTGCTGCCGAATTTGTGAGCACCTTTGACCTTACCTCAGGCTATTGGCAAATAGCTCTGACGTACCATGCCAAGGAAAAGACGGTGTTTTCAACACCTAAGGGACTCTACCAGTTTAGGGTCATACCTTTTGGGTTGAAGAATACCCCTGCCACCTTCCAGAGATTGGTCAATCATGCACTCATTGGGCAGGAGGCCTTCTGTGTGGCCTACTTAGACGACATTGCCGTCTACAGTTCCACCTGGGAAGAGCATTTGACACATATGGATACGGTGTTGCAGGCCTTGAAAAGGGCTAACCTCACTATCAAGGCCACCAAGTGCCAGTTAGCTCAGGGGAAAGTCACGTATCTTGGTCATGAGGTAGGAGGGGGTCAAATCCAACCTCTCCCCAGTAAAGTGCAGGATGTACATGACTGGGAGACTCCATCTACTCAAACCCAGGTGAGGGCCTTTTTGGGCCTCACTGGGTATTATCGCAATTTCATGGCGGACTATGGAACCATAGCTGCACCACGGACAGCTCTGACTTCACCCAAACAGCCTACGAAGGTTAATTGGACTGAAGACTGTCAGAGGGCCTTTAATGGCTTGAAAGAAAGTCTGTGTAGGGCACCTGTGTTTTGTGCGCCTGACTACAGCAAACCCTTTATCGTCCAGACGGATGCCTGCGACACCGAAATTGGAGCAATCTTGTCCCAGTTAGATGACAAAGGGACGGAACACCCGATCATATTCATCAGTAGACAACTCAAGGGTAGAGAACTTAGGTGGGCTACTGTTGAAAATGAGTGTTTCAGTATTGTTTGGAGCCTTAGGCGTTTTAGGCCCTACCTTACGGGGTCTACCTTCAAGGTCCAAACAGATCATAAGCCCCTGAAGTGGCTTATGCAGATGAAGGGTGAAAACCCGAAACTGCTCAGGTGGTCCATTAGCCTACAAGGGCTAGACTTCACCATAGAGCATAGACCAGGGAAGAGTCACGATAATGCAGATGGCCTTTCCAGAAGGTATGTTGACCGTCTGGATGAGGGTGTCTATCTCGTGGGACATTAGGCACCCTAACCTCAGTCTGGGGGGGGGCGACTGTGATGCTGGAAATGTATTGGAGGGATAGGGCCTCCCTGTCCTTGTCCTGTAGTCCTTTTTCATTTGTGTTCTGTGTTGTTTTCTGCCCAGGAGACCATGTGGGACTCCTGTCAGTGAAGCTCTTCCTGTTTTTTGGTTTGGTGTACAGACCCACGGGATACCCTTATGGCACCCATGGGTAGGGGTACAACCCTATGCCCCTAGTGTATGTTTTGGGCACCGGTGTGTGGCCCACAGAGCAGGGTATGGGCTGGTGGCAGCTCCATGCTGAATTTGGCAGGTGCTCTGAGTATCCTTATTTTGGGATACCAAGGCCCCGCCATTGGAATGAGTTGATTCCTGATAGGAAGCAAGATGGCCCCTGTGGCCTCTTGCTTTCTATTGCTTGTTACCTTGTTTTCCCAAAGTCCTGGGAAGCCCCGACTCTGCCCCTTCCCCCCTGGCTGGCTGTTGGGTGGAAGTCCATATATGGTGTTGTTGTGAAGTCCAGGCCAGACTAGCTGGAGCCATCCCAGTGACTGTATGTTGTGGGTACACCCTGTGGGTGGGACCTGGGTGAATGGAGTGTGTGACCAATAAGGACTTCTTGTTGTGGATGTCTGGTTTTTGGTGTTTGACACAATCACTGGGACAGCCCTGCCCGAAACTGGTATGAATGTAGTTTGTAGTGTTGAATGACTGGGTACTTGTCCCAATACACATTACTTGTCTGAGAGGGAGGAGAATGGCCTGAATGCACTGTATGCCTGATTGGCTGACGGACTGCTGAATGCCCTTCTGAGTGATTGGTTGCCTGAGTGTGACCCAGCAGAATGAATGAGAGACCAACTAGTATATCTGGGGGCTTCTCTCTGCTAGAATTCGTTCAGAAACTGAAGTTGAAACTGACGCTTAATCTCGAAGCTGACCCTGAACAAGAAGGTTAACTGCTGTCTCCCTTTGCCGAAATCCAAAAGCCGAAAGCCGTCGAGACTGATCCAAGAGAGGACCTGGTTAGGCACCCTCTTCCCGTGCTCCGAGGGACCATCGAACACCGCTAACCTTCGCCGAAGCGCCCTGGAAGTCAGACCCTCGAAAGGCTCCTGACCGGATACTGGGACCGCCCAGGAGAACGAAGATCAGCACCGGACATTCCGTCCACCGTCGTCGACCAGGGTTCGCAAGTTTGCTATAACCACTGGAGGCCCGTCAAAGCCGTGTTGCCCAGAAGAGGGGACCGCTTGATGCCGTGCCACTGGTGATCAGAGCCACACGCTCTTTTGCCTAAGACTTTTGATTCACAGACACAATCGTCCGCACCGCCGCCCACCTTATCCCGCTGGAGAAGGCCAGGCCGTCTACGCACCGAGGAGCATCCGCCGGTGGGTTTCCTGCCACCCAACGAACGTAGAGACGCCGGACGACTCGACGCCCTTGCTGGGCCATAGTTCTTCACAAACTCTTTGCGGTCCTGAACTATCGACATCGAGTTGCCCCGCATGCCTCTTCCTTGCAGGACGTCTTCGAATCGTCGTTGATGAGCACCGCTGGGACCGAAGCTGCTGCCTCGACGTGGAGTTCACTTTCTTCGTGGGATCTCGACGATCCGTGGCTCCTGATTTAAAGGGAGCCACTCAAGAAGGATCCGTCGATGACCCGACGTTGAACTCTGCTATTCCAGGTACTTTGGGGTGGTAGAAACATTATAGAAAGAACTAAGACTTATAGAACAATATATGGACTTGGCTTATGACATTTAACCAGAGTATAGTTGATGCACTTTAATGAGATCTGATAATAATTGTGGTACCACTTAGAACTGTATATATTTGCCATTATAAATTAACTAAGCACAAAGTTAGTTATTGTGATTGTATAGAACCTTGAACTTAATTATATAAAGACTGTGTTTTAACTAATACAGTGTGTGGACATTCCTTTGTGGGTGTTTGGGGACTACACTGTACTTAAGATCCAGCCTGCATCACCTACTAAGAAGCTAGGCCTTCATTGCTCAACCAGCGCTACCCTATAGAGAATCTTGGCTGGGGTCCTCTGTGCCTCTCCTCTGCCATAAAGGGAGTAGGAGTACAGACACCCCCCTCCAGTCATTACAGCGGGTCGCCAGCATCCCCCTCCACCAATGAATCTGTGAGCCCCAATTCCGAGTTAATCAAACGGAATCCACGAGATTCCTGCTCCATTATGTTGAGAGGTGTTGTCCTTCCCCATCTTCTTCCTGTCTCAGAGAGGATTTAAGAACATGCTAAAGCCTCCCCCACCGTCAGTGGGCCTTCCACAAACATTTAAATGTTCTCCTTTAGCCCTTCCCAGAAGGCCAATTGTCTTACATTGGGACAGTAGATAGAACCCACTGGAACCAACCTCCTCTGTATCTTTCCTTTAAAAAAATATATTGGCTTTCTGCATCGACTATTTTATCATTCGTCACCTGCCCCAGTATATTAGAGGCCACAATAGCCACCCCTCTCTTTCTCTTTTTCGTTGTGGTCGAAGCACATAACAACGTCACCCACCGATCTGGACCTAAGAGCTGGTTCTTTCCCAATGAGTTTCTTGTACCAAGAGAATATCCGGTTTAGCCTGATGAAAATCCAGAAGAATCAACAACCTCTTCCTTTTCCATAGCCAACCCAGGACCAAGAACAGGGTAGTGGGAACTCATCTGTAATTCTCTTCCCATTGAGCTCCTCCTCATCTGAAAAGCATCGCCTCCTGGACCAAGCCCCGGTTATGTTCCTGTTTTCTTTCACCATTCCTAGAATTCCAATGAGGTCTGAGTGCTCCTTGTCGCTATAAACCCGGCCTTGTACCTTCTAAAGTCACAGACGTGAAACAATTTCCCTTTATTGTGGGGCTATGTTCGTTCTCCTATCACCAAACACTTCTCCAACATCCCCTTCATAGCCTGTGTCTCAATACTAGGAGGCCGGATCACTGCTCCTCCCCAAACTCCTATTCTTTTCAGTTCTAGGCCGCGATAGGCCTCACTCTCCAAGTCGTCCCTGCGTGAAAGCTTCAGATGACGTTGAATTTATTTAAATTTTTTATACTGGGTATTTATTTATAAAGTGCCTGTACACAAATGGTGTTTCAAGCATCTCCTCCTGGCGACTCCCATCAATATACAATAAAGCTGCCTTCCCTCATTCTGTCACTCTCCCGACACCAAGGGAATTAATTGTGTGTTCTCCCACAGTTCGGAATGGGCAGAGGGATGAGCAGAGCCCCCGCATCCCCGGCGTCAGTTCTGAACTGGTCTCTCACCTCTAGGCCTGCATATGCTAGCCACGATCCCCTTCTCTGCGACCTTACTTACCGGTTTGTCCTAGTCAAACTTTATAGCCTGTGCAAGCTTCGGCGTGTGATGCCTGTAGTACCGCCGCAGGGGATCCCTCACTGCTGTGTCAATTTCACTGGAAAGATCGCGTCTCTTAGGCGGTCAATGATCTCCGGATTTCTCCAGGGGGTGCCCTGCTGTTTCCAATGAGGGCTACCATAGTTGGATCACAGCATATGGAGCATAATGGGTGAGGGGTCTCAGTACCCATTTTCGTCCAGTGGTCCTCGAGCTACACGGTTAAGCAAGCTTCATCCTTTGGAGGTGAAGGCACCAGCCTTAAGAAAACCCTCAGGATAATTTTTGGAATTTTGTTGGAGGTTCATAGACCATATGAGCAGAAACTAGCATCGCAGCAACCATGGGGGAATGAATAGTTGCGATGCACCTCCAGCCAACTACTGACATTTACATAGCCTGTCATGGCCTTGTGACATAGCGAGGGATTATGCAATAACATCCATATTTAAAATGGAGGGAACCAACCAAAAATACAAGATTGGCCATATCAGAAACATAGTAAGGAAGTTAAATTGTCTGAAATCTTGGAGTGGAAATCTAATCTGCCTACTTATATCATCACAGTAATGCCAAAATCATCTTTAAGCCTAAGCATCATGTGAGACAACAGACACCAACCTCGTCATAATGGCAGTGGAGCCACACACCACAATGCTGGTCCCAACCCCCAGGTACACCAAGCTGCTCCACATCCATAATGCTGCCAGGACGATATGGGCGTCTCGCACAGATATTATGCCCCTATACGGCAGAACCCAGCACCACTGGCTGCCATGGTGTACCCGAGTCTCTGCCATAAAACCACAAAAAATGTGTCCTAGCCCTACATCAATTATAAGGAAATTGTTCAATTAAAATTAACAACCTCAACTTTTTACATTTGTGAGAATATCAAATTCCCAATCTATATTTATTCACAATGTTTCTATTACAGTTTATTTTTCACAATGTAATAGATATTTACACAAAAGGTTAAAACGGGAACATGTTAAAACATACTGGTCCCAAACACAATGTTGCTTAAGCAACCAGATAGCTGTTTTCAACAGGACTTACACACTTTCTTAGTGGATTAAAAGGAAAGTGGTCAACCAGTTTTCCAACACGGAGATGTCATTGGTGAATGACACATTCCTTGATCCTTGCTTTGACCGGATCGAACATTTTGGAAAAGTGCAACATGCACTTTTTTTGTCACAACATAGCATAACATCTGTAAACCAAACTACACACAACACAATAGTTACATTTCTTTGATTAAAAAAACTGTCAAGAAGGAAGTCCAATACTGACTGGGCATCTACAACGGAGGATTAACAATCCACACTGAAGGCTAGCGTGGATAAGAGTTGGGACATCATGCCTGGTGTTTCTGCCACTTGATGAGAAATAACAGGAAGACAACCTGGACGAGCTAAACACAACACAGTTTAACATTTTGGGTTAAACAAATAACATTACAATACAAACGTCTTGGCCATCTGTGACGAAATGACGACTGCTGTGCAAGAGTACACGGATCAATAATGGATACAACTCCTGCTCAGTCCCATGGAAATGACCACTTTCATCGTTATTTCTTTCTCCTGACACGTCACCGTTGTCGAACGGCGGCTGTCAGGAATTAGTGAATCCGCTTGCAGTGCATTTATGTGAGGCCCATGGAGCATCGTCGGGGCCCTGGGAGCGGTGGAGTGATCCAGTGAGGTAAGGAGTGGGCCATGGTTTGGCAGGGAAAGGGAATGCAGGCATACCTGGAGTGGATAAGAAGGGGGAGACAAGCGGGCGAGTTAAACCCTGCTGGCCTCAGGGAAGTTGGGAGGAGGCGGGGAAGAAGGGCCTAGGGGTGTTGAGGGGGAGTCCCCTGCACAAGTGGATGGACTGGAGGGAGCAGGTAAGGACCATGATGGATAGTTGCAGCAGGCAAAATAACCTGTGGGTTTGATGAACCAGGCCTGCGACCATCTGTCATTGATCCAGTCCTACACTACTACTAAACCAGCAGTGATCATAATCATAATGGTGAAACAGGCACAGCATGAGTGGTATACCTCCTTCATCTGTTTAAGGTAGCATGGGTCGAGGGCAGGCTATACTGTTCAGGAGTGGTGTGAACTGCCGTAGAAGTAGTCCAAACAACCACAGTACTTTGGTACCAAAATAATAGAATGTCCAACCAAGGATCTATAAAAATAGAATACCTTAAATGAAAATTAATAAAGGGGCACTTTGGGTTTGAAGACAGGGATGAACAGGCAATAATTTCAGAAGTAATGTTTTTTTTTAAAAGAGTAGAGTGGGGGGGTCTTACTAGCCAATAGGACCCATTAGGGTAGGTCAAGGCAACACAATTACTTATAATTCCTTCAAATGTTTGTTCTTTGGGCTGAACGGTGTTGAGCAGTCTTCGAGGTGCCTCAAAAAAGGTTTAGTTGGCATTGAGACATTTCGAGTTGGTTGTTCCCAATAGAGCACGGGTGTCAAGACACTTATGTCAGCTTGGGATGGTCTTGCGATGCACTGTGGTCCTGTAGCAGAGACTGGCTCAAGTCGGATGAAAAAAACAGCTAAGCGATGGGTCAAGTCGGTGTCTCGAATCAGTTGAGTTGGCTCAAAGTGGTCCATCCTTGCAATGCACTTCTTCAATGCACACCAGCTTGAAAACTGAAGTTCTGGCAGATAATGGATCGACGGCAAATTAAAAAGTGGTGAGTGTTAACGGTACCTCTGGATGCTTGCAGTGGCTCCAAAAGCTTCTCAAAGAAATCAAGCCGCCTCAAAAATGAATCTCCAGGGGCAAAATCTTCCGCACTTTCCAGCCAGGAAGGTTTTGGAGAGCACTTTCAGGGTTCCGTCACCTCCAGTGAGTAGGTTCCGGTGTACCAATGGTCAGAGCTGCAGAATGCCTTGTCCAGCAAACAGATAACCCCAAATATTTCCCTGAGATGGTTAGGGAGAAGAGCGTGCCTCTTCCTTTGAAATCTTCCTCTTCCCCTCTGTGGCAGAGAACTATGGAGTAGACTGTACTCCCAACCAGGTTCCAGATTAAGACTTCTTCAATTGAACAAAGATGAATCAAATAATGGGAGGGCCCTCTACTCCCTTATTTGGAAAACGGCCACAGTACATTGTTTCCCTTCTTCCATTCGCGAAGGGGTCCAATCCATGCTGCATTGTTCAGAATCTTCTGCTTGGTGATGTCATACCCAGAGTGTTTTGTCTGCATGAAATGGGGAGGAGGACGTGAAGTGTGTGAGCCTCAGGAAATCCTAAACTGGTGGAATCCTTCTGTAACTGGAAAGTCCTCTCCTGAGCTACTCTACTCTGCCTCTTCTTTGTTTACCTACATCAAATGTGTCTTATGTGATATCCTATGGCCTGGCAGAGCCTGTCCTTCGAAGTACTGTACCTTCCCCTGCTCCCATGAGGTCATTTCCTGTCTTCCTGAAGGTGACAAACCTTTCCTATGCAAGACAAATGCTTTTCCTGGTGTTGGGCCTATATGGTTTGTGTTGGGTGAAACTCTGTCCCAGACAATAAATACACAGGAGATCCTGACCACGAAAGTCACAAGTAACCAAGTTGATAATAAAATGACATCAGTAGATTTTTGGCCAGTATAATTGTGGTGTAGCAGAGACCACCATGTCAAAAACAGACATGGCTTATATTTAGATTTGCAACCTCCACCAGGATTGTGTCTCACAAATATATGATTCATTTCACAATTACCCACAGTTAAATGCCGATCCTGACTGCCAGACATTTGGTACCTTTCACACTTTCTATGAGGTGTTAAAAATCTAAAATGTCACTTTCTATGTGTTAAAAATCAAGTCTCAGCTTTCTATGACGTGTTAAAAAATGGTTTTAAAAAGGGACTTTTGGGGGGGCATGGCCTGGAGCGCCAGCGATGTGGCTGCTCCCTTAATGGTCTCCGTTCAGGACCCGCAGCATCTGGCGGAAATCTAGCTTCTCTGCGGTCATCCAGCAATAAATTCCTCATCAAGGGCAATGTTAGAGGCTGAGGCACCCATGAGAGTCATCGGGGGCTCCGAATCCTCCTAGAACCCCCGAAACGAACTGGATTGCTGCTCTCCCCCCTAACCCGAAGCGCTGCTTCCAAGATGGCTGTCGGGAGAATCAACCTTCCGTGTGACGACGAGAGCGGCGAGCGAAGCGGCTGAGATGCAACTCAATGGAGGAATGAGAGACGAGGTGAGGGCCGGATAACCAGCCTCTGGGAAGACCGTAAAGGGTCGGCTGCCTCCCTCCCCCTATTTCAGCACAAGCAAGAGCTGCGGCGACACCCCGAGGGCCTATAGATCCCCCACCGCTGTGGGCCTGGCCTCGGAAAAGAGTGGAGCCCTGAGAGCCAGAGAGGCAATTCCCCCGCGGCCCCCTGAATAGGGCCCCCGGGAGAAAGCGACCCACACTGCGCCGAGGACCCGGCAATCTCCGTGGAGGCGGCATACATCCCTCGCCCGCGGCGGAGTCAGCAAAGCCTGGGAATACCGATGTGGACAGAGTGAGAACCTGGCCCCAGTGGCCCCCGCAACCCCGAGAGTCCGGCTGCGTGCTGTGTAGCCTGAGCGGGTGTGAAGGCTGACGGAGGCAGAAGCACGGGGGCAAGGAAGACCGCATCTGCGCAACGCCAAAGGGGAAAATCCTCGAGCCGCTCGGGACCGACTTCGGGTTCCGGAGTCCCAGCATGCGCCGTTGGAGCAGAGCACAGCCGGCGCCTGCAACGGGATGAGTGAAGCCGGGAAGCGCCTGCTATACGCAAGGTGAGACCTCAGCCCCTGTAAACCCCCATGCCAGGACCCAGAGAAGCCATCCAGACACTTAGGCAAAGGGAAGGCCCTACAGGCCCCGCTCCGCCGACGGCCCCACTGACACCAGCGGCCTGGGAGCCCATCCCATTGAGGCCCCAGCTGAATAACACCTCCTGACCCGCCTGCCATTACCCCTCAGAACTGGCCTGAGCTAATCCAGACCTTTAACTACCCGAGCTCATGGCACCATGCTCACACTAAGCTGCTTAACCCAACGAATTCCTGTGCGCCCCGGCCCATCTTCCTCCCCTTTGGGTCGCCTAGGCTCGGAGGCTATACCTCGCTGATGAACACTAATCATTCTCCTACCGCTGAGGTCGGACAGGCAGCGCTGAAGATCTTCTCCAGAAAGTCACTCGATAACCCATGTTGAAGCGCTTCTCTCTCCTAGATTCCAGTCCTCTAGCAAGTTGAGAGCTTACAAGTTAGCCCATTGAAGCCCTACTCCCAACATCCAGCTGCGTAGCAGTCACGATGGCGAAGCCTGCTAAAGGAACCAAGCACGCTGATATCTCCACCATGCTGTTGCCAGCAGACAAAGCTAAGAAACCGGATCCTCTCAAGCTCACTCCACAGAAGTCCTCAGAAGAGCAGGGAAAGCTGGCAACGAAGGGAGATATTCAAGCCTTTATGCTAGATATCAAAGAAGAATTCAGATCCTGCATGGCTGAGCTCACTGCGAAACTAGAACAAACAGACCAACGAGTCACAGAGGCAGAGCAGAGGCTGGGAGAGGTCGAGGACTTGACCCAGAGTCATGACGCAAACCCTAATAGAGATGCAACAAGCGATTCAGGCTCTCCAGAACAGGAGCGAAGTACTGGAGTTCAAGCAAGAGGACCTAGAAAATAGGGTCCGAAGAAACAATCTTCGCATTCGGGGCGTCCCCTCAACAATACAAGATAAAGACCTCCCAGAGTACATAGGCAACTTCTTTCAAGCCCTTCTCCCGCAGATGGACCAGACCCAACTTAACCTTGATCACACTCATAGATTGCGCCCAAGACGAGGGATAGATTCAGATACCCCTCCGGATGTGATAACCAGAGTCCATTTTTATACTACTAAAGAAGCCATTGCAACAATAAGCCGCACCAAAGACGAACTGTCCTTCTTAAGCACCCCGCTCCAGATATACCAAGATCTCTCCCTGATGACCCTACAAAGGAGGAGAACCCTCAAACCGCTAACTCTATTTCTTCAGAGCCAAAAGATCAGATACCGGTGGCATTTCCCTACCGCTCTCCAATTCACATACCAAGGAACCCAGCGTGTGACAAGCCACCTGGAAGACGCAGAATCCATTCTCCACCCAGCGTCTCCAGGCAACTCGCCCTCTCACAGCCCGTCCTCCACGCCGACCGATCCACGCCAGCCTCCCAGGAAGCAGCCTCAACCAGCTTGGTCGAAGACGCAGAGACGCCGGAAAATAAGATAAACCCATGAGGACCAGCGCTCAAAGATCAACCATCCGTAGAAATATGCAAGACAACGATGCCGCGGACCCCGAGTGGTCCATACCCCACTCCAAGGTGAATGCCATCATCCTACCCTTGGAGACAAATACAGTTATGTTCGATCGTCCCAGCCCGGTTGGCGAAGGAGACGATAAAGCCCCGGTTGGCCATGGGAACCGCCAAACATGAAAAATCGGCCTCCCGCAAGATTACAAGTTTACCCTCCCGTTGGAGGGGATACAAAACTCGACCACTGGAGATTCGCATTGACATCAAGTCCATATATGATGCCTCAAACACACTGCCCTCCTCCATGGCCTTCCCCCCAGACATTGTTGGAAGATTATGAAGCCCCACAACCACACCTAAAAGTGAGGCTCCTGACGATCAACGTCAGAGGCTTAACGCGCCTCAGAAGAGCAAATCCACACTACAGCGATTGCAGAACGAGGAGGCCTCAGTTGTATTCCTCCAGGAAACCCATCTGATCCCAGCGGATTTCACTAGACTCCGCGACAGACAATTCCCGTTACAGTTTCTGGCATCGAATGGCACCAAGAAAGGTGGGGCGGCGATACTCTTCGGCAAAGGACTTAGACCACAAATTCTAGATACCTTGCTCTGCCCAGAAGGCCGCTTCGTAGCAATCAAGTGCCGGATCTTCGGCCAGATCTATTCACTTGTGTCGGCCTATGCTCCAAATGATAAACAAGAGGAGTTCTACTCAACCTTAGAAGAAGCCCTCCCACAATTCGTACAGGGCCAGACGATAATAGGAGGAGACTTCAACGGAACCCTAGACCCAAACAAAGATAAGTCTCACCCCCGGGCACGTAAAGACTATAGCGTTTCAGCGGCCCTACTCAAATTATTCCGAACCCTAGATGTGGTTGACACTTGGAGAGTCTTACATCCAGAGGTCCGCGACTACTCATTCTATTCTTATGTACACAGAACCTACTCCCGCATCGACCTGCTGTTGGCTTCCCCCCAAGTGTTGGCCTTCACTGACGAGGTAACCATGGGTCCCAGAATTCTATCGGACCATGCCCCGGTCATCCTAACGCTAAGAGCCCATGACCCAGATCCGCTTCCTAAACGCAGGTGGTCCCTATACGACCCGATCTTGGGTGACATGTCACTGAGAGACATGACGGCGAAAGCTATCAAAGAATTCTTCAAGGAAAATAAAAACGAAGACACCTCTCCAGCCAACACATGGGACACAATGAAAGCAATAGTGAGAGGGGTCTTAATCTCGCAAGGAGCAGCTTATCACAAAAAGAAGCGACAAACCCGCCAGATCCTACAAGTCGAAGTAGAGAAATCGGAAGCAATATGTAAAGCAAAGAACTGGACCCCCAGAACCCACCGGACCCTCCAGATAGCCCGGAAGAAGCTGGAAGCACATTATGCAGAAGACACAGCCCAAATCCTAGCCAGAACTAAACAAAGCTACTACGCCAAGGGAAATAAAGCGAACAAATTCCTGGTGGAAAAGCTGGCGAAGATCAGAAAGAGGAATTCCATTCTGGGCCTCCGTGATCCTTAGGGCAGAGTCCAATTTGCGGAAGGAGACAAACAGCGTATTGCAGTAGCTCACCTCACGGACACGATGACCGCATCCCCGAGATCGCCCGAAGAGCAACGATCCTATCTTCGAGACGCAGCACTCCCCCAGATCTCGCTCATGGTAAGAGACGAGCTAGAGACCCCGATCACAAGCGAAGAGGTCGACAAGGCTATCAAGAGTCTCAAACCAAGGGCTCGGGTCCGGACGGATTCTCGACCCGCTTCTACAAAATCTTCTGCCCCCAGCTGGTGGCCCCCCTGACATCGCTCTTTAACTCTTACATCGACTCGGGGACAATTACTCCATCAATGCAAGAATCAATCACTGTCCTCGCCTTGAAACCGGGCAAAGACCCCAGAGATATCACAGCATATAGACCTATCTCCCTACTAAACCTAGACGCCAACATATACTCAAAAGTCTTGGCTAACCAATTAGCGAAGGTGATCCCAGAAATCATCGACCCAGACCAGACAGGATTCATATTAAATAGATCTGCTGCAGACAACATATGCAGGGTCCTGAACCTAGTCGAAGTCACCCAGCGAGACTCGCGAAAATTAGCAGTGCTGGCTTTAGACGCGGCCAAGGCCTTCGACAAAGTAAACTGGTCGTTCCTCAGACTCACCCTAGAGTCCTTTCACTTCGGACCTTCATTCCAGAAACTGCTCTTGGTGAACTACAAATCCCCGAAAACCTTGCTTCGAGTCAATGGCTTTCTATCTAACCCGATCCCTTTATCATGTGGAACCAGGCAGGGATGTCCCTTATCCCCCTTGCTCTTCGCTTTGGTCATGGAGCCCCTGGCCTAACGGATCCGCCTAAACCCTAGAATCAAAGGCCCCCAGGTAGGTCCTTCCCAGCACAAAATAGCGCTGTATGCGGATGATGTGATGCTAACCATAACGGACACCACTCAATCGTTGAAGTCCTCCCTGGCAGAAATCCATCGTTTCGGCAGGGTGTCGGGATTTGCGATAAACTTTGCAAAATCATCAGCCCTAGGGGTGAGATTGGAGCTGGAAGATAAAGTTTCCTTCAGAACCCTCTGCTCGATCCAACTTAGTGAAAAGTCGATTCCCTACCTAGGAGACAAGATCCCAGCCCGACCGGAAGATATCTATCAGTCGAACTTTCAGTCGTTATTCAAGACCCTGGAAGTAGACCTCGATCGCTGGCTCAACCAGGAGATCTCGCTGCTGGGCCGTATAGCAGCGTGCAAGATGAACCTCCTCCCACGATTCCTTTATGCTTGCTCAGCCCTTCCTGTTATCATGCCCCCGCTCCAGCGCCTCTAGAGGAAGGTACTATGCTTTATCTGGAAAGGTAAAAAATCAAGGATCCCACTGAGAACGATGCTGAGCAATCCGAACCTAGGAGGCTTGGGGGTCCCGGAACTTCAGAAATACCAAATAGCAGCTCAGCTTGCCCGCACTCAAGCCTGGACTATTAGCTCGAACCGGCCAAGATGGGCAGAGATTGAACAATCCCGCTTACCCCTCCCCCTTCGCTTCCTTCTACATCTTCCTCCTGCCTCACGGAGAACGTGGCCAGCCATCCTATCCTCCACCAAGCACACTCTAAAAGCATGGGAATGGACACGTAAACAAAGAGGCATCCCGAGGGATCTGGGCCCTTCCGCCCCAGTATTTCACAACCCGGCATTCTCCCCAGGAGCCCACCCTGCGAATTTCAAAAACTGGATCGCCGGAGGCCTCAGTACCCTGGGTCAGCTCTTTGAGAGGAGTCAACCACTCACCTTTGAACAATGCAAGAGCACCTTTAACTTGACGGAAACAGATAGATTCCCATATGCGTAATTGCGGCATTGGTGCTCCCACCCAGCGACTCGCTTGGCAGCAACACGAGATCTTGACCCTATAGAGCTGACAATCGCAGATCCCCCAAACCGAGGACGAATCTCGACGATATGCAAGCTGTTACAGGCAAACCTTCTCGTCGCCAGAGCAACCTATATGAACCAATGGGAAACAGACCTAGGGCACTTGATAGAAGACCAGACCTGGATAGACATTTGGTCTCGCATGCGGTCCTCCTCCTTCTGCATCACTAATCGAGAGTGTGCTCATAAACTTCTCCTAAGATGGTACTACCCGCCGCTCTGACTACATCACTTCAACCAAACCTTAGACCCCTGATGTTGGCACCAATGTGGCCTCCAGGGATCGTTTATACACATGTGGTGGTCATGCCCAGTGGTGGCAAAATTCTGGTCCCAATGCATCACTACAATAGTAGACATAACTAAGAGAATGCTACCTCTGGAGCCAGAACCAATTCTATTAGGGGCTCCGATCCCAGGCATATACCCAAGATCGGGTAGAGGGGCAACCCTGCTAACCCATCTGCTCCTAGCCGCTAAAATCACAGTGGCACGATCCTGGAAATCACCGGAAGGCCCCCTAATGATCCTATGGTGGCTGAAACTCTGGGACATTTTTATAGCAGAAAAGATTACAGCGGCAAACAGAGGTCTCCTCCACCGTTTCACAAACATTTGGTCACCGGTGATAGACTACGACCAGAGCTATCCAGCTCTAACATTCAAGCCACGCTCTACAGGCCGAAAGCACAGTTGTGATACAACGAGCGGAAGAGCGAGAGCTGGACGATAATTGAGGGTTGAAGGGGCGGGAGCAGGCTCGGAGGGAGATGACTAATGGGCTTGATGGACTGCTTAGATTTAATATGCTGAAATGTATGATTCTCCTGTGTGTCGACCAAAAATAAACATGTTTTTAAAAAAAAAAAGGGACTTTTGGTTCCAACAGTTGCTGGCAGGGACGCTCATGTTGCCAAACAACAAAATAGCTACTAAGAGGTTTCAGTAGACAAGCTCAGAAAAGTCACATATGTGCACAATGCTTTTCTAGCATGGAGCATTATGAAAGCAGAGCCTGATTAGCAGACCGCACTTTCAGAGACAGAGCTACTCAAATTATTTTATTAATTCAAAAAAAATCCCAGGCTATTCCCCACTTACAGATGGCCTACTGTTACATCATCAAACAGTTAGTGGATTTTAGACATTTGCAGACTGTTCCTGCACACACTCTGTAAGGGAGCCAACAATGTTAGAAGGGCTGGTCTCCGGGCAATGCAGAATTATTGGATCTGTTATGACGCATCAACATCTGGCATCGTCTTTTGGTGACTATTTGCGCATAACGTAATTACACTCCACATACAGGGTAATTCATAGAATTTCGCAGAAAAGTGTCACAAGCGGCTGGCGCAGAGTGTCCGCGTGCGATTGACTGCGCCAGGCACGTGCGCTAAAACCGATTTCCGCGCACAGCGTATTCATGGATTTTAGGCTCCCAAACCAGCCGTGGCGCAGAGTATCGCAGCGACCCTGCAGCAGCGCCAGTAACGCCCCCAAGAACGCCCTCGCGCAAGGAAAAGCCATCAAAATCGCAAAATCATCGCAAAGGGCTGCGCTAACCCTGGACCAGTTTACAGGGCTGCCAAACAAGGAACGCAAAGCGGGTAACGTGCATATCAGGGGTACGCGTGAAGTTATACACGCGATTAGCCAGGGTACGTGTATTACAGGGGTACGCGGGAAGTTTAACACGCGATTAGCCAGGGTACGTGTATTACAGGGGTACGCGGGAAGTTTAACACGCGATTGGCCAGGGTACGTGTATTACAGGGGTATGCGGGAAGTTTAACACGCGATTAGCCAGGGTACGTGTATTACAGGGGTACGCGGGAAGTTTAACACGCGATTGGCCAGGGTACGTGTATTACAGGGGTATGCGGGAAGTTTAACATGCGATTGGCCAGGGTACGTGTATTACAGGGGTACGCGGGAAGTTTAACACGCGATTGGCCAGGGTACGTGTATTACAGGGGTATGCGGGAAGTTTAACACGCGATTAGCCAGGGTACGTGTATTACAGGGGTACGCGGGAAGTTTAACACGCGATTGGCCAGGGTACGTGTATTACAGGGGTACGCTGGAAGTTTAACACGCGATTAGCCAGGGTACGTGTATTACAGGGGTACGCGGGAAGTTTAACACGCGATTGGCCAGGGTACGTGTATTACAGGGGTATGCGGGAAGTTTAACACGCGATTAGCCAGGGTACGTGTATTACAGGGGTACGCGGGAAGTTTAACACGCGATTGGCCAGGCTACGTGTATTACAGGGGTATGCGGGAAGTTTAACATGCGATTAGCCAGGGTACGTGTATTACAGGGGTACGCGGGAAGTTTAACACGCGATTAGCCAGGGTACGTGTATTACAGGGGTACGCGGGAAGTTTAACACGCGATTGGCCAGGGTACGTGTATTACAGGGGTATGCGGGAAGTTTAACACGCGATTAGCCAGGGTACGTGTATTACAGGGGTACGCGGGAAGTTTAACACGCGATTAGCCAGGGTACGTGTATTACAGGGGTATGCGGGAAGTTTAACATGCGATTAGCCAGGGTACGTGTATTACAGGGGTACGCGGGAAGTTTAACACGCGATTAGCCAGGGTACGTGTATTACAGGGGTACGCGGGAAGTTTAACACGCGATTGGCCAGGGTACGTGTATTACAGGGGTATGCGGGAAGTTTAACATGCGATTAGCCAGGGTACGTGTATTACAGGGGTACGCGGGAAGTTTAACACGCGATTAGCCAGGGTACGTGTATTACAGGGGTACGCGGGAAGTTTAACACGCGATTGGCCAGGGTACGTGTATTACAGGGGTATGCGGGAAGTTTTACATGCGATCAGCCAGGGTACGTGTATTACAGGGGTATGCGGGAAGTTTAACACGAGATTGGCCTGGGTACGTGTATTACAGGGGTAGGCGGGAAGTTTCACACGCGATTAGCCAGGGCACGTGTATCACAGGGGTACGCGGGAATTATCACATGCGATTTGGCTGTGTACGTGTATTACAGGGGTACACGGGAAGTTTTACACGCGATTCGGCTGGGTACGTGTATTACAGGGATGCGATTTGGCCAGGTACGTGTATTACAGGGGTGCGCAGGAATTATCACACGCGATTTGGCTGGGTACGTGTATTACAGGGGTGCGTGGGAATCATCACACGCGATTTGGCTGGGTACGTGTATTACAGGGGTGCGTGGGAAGTCACACGCGATTAGGCTGGGTGGGTCCTCACAGGTGTTCCCTGTACACCCTCCACGGCCCCTGCAGGCAGCCTACAAAACAGGGGACTACCCTGCACACCTGCTCATGTCCCCCTGCACCCCCACCCCCCAGCAGTGCAGGGGCAGCCTCCACCAGGCCCCCACTCATGTCTCCCACCACCCCCACCCTCCCGCCACCAGGGGCAGCCTCCACCAGGCCCCCACCCATGTCTCCCACCACCCCCACCCTCCCGCCACCAGGGGCAGCCTCCACCAGGCCCCCACCCATGCCTCCCACCACCCCCAACCCCCAGCAGTGCAGGGGCAGCCTCCACCAGGCCCCCACCCATGCCTCCCACCACCCCCAACCCCCAGCAGTGCAGGGGCTGCCTCCACCAGGCCCCCACCCATGTCTCCCACCACCCCCAACCCCCCGCCACCAGGGGCAGCCTCCACCAGGCCCCCACCCATGTCTCCCACCACCCCCACCCTCCCGCCACCAGGGGCAGCCTCCACCAGGCCCCCACCCATGCCTCCCACCACCCCCAACCCCCAGCAGTGCAGGGGCAGCCTCCACCAGGCCCCACCCATGCCTCCCACCACCCCCAACACCCAGCAGTGCAGGGGCAGCCTCCACCAGGCCCCCACCCATGTCTCCCACCACCCCCACCCCCCCGCCACCAGGGGCAGCCTCCACCAGGCCCCCACCCATGCCTCCCACCACCCCCAACCCCCAGCAGTGCAGGGGCAGCCTCCACCAGGCCCCCACCCATGCCTCCCACCACCCCCAACCCCCAGCAGTGCAGGGGCAGCCTCCACCAGGCCCCCACCCATGTCTCCCACCACCCCCACCCCCCCGCCACCAGGGGCAGCCTCCACCAGGCCCCCACCCATGCCTCCCACCACCCCCAACCCCCAGCAGTGCAGGGGCAGCCTCCACCAGGCCCCCACCCATGCCTCCCACCACCCCCAACCCCCAGCAGTGCAGGGGCAGCCTCCACCAGGCCCCCACCCATGTCTCCCACCACCCCCACCCCCCCGCCACCAGGGGCAGCCTCCACCAGGCCCCCACCCATGTCTCCCACCACCCCCAACCCCCAGCAGTGCACGGGCAGCCTCCACCAGGCCCCCACCCATGTCTCCCACCACCCCCACCCCCCCGCCACCAGGGGCAGCCTCCACCAGGCCCCCACCCATGTCTCCCACCACCCCCACCCTCCCGCCACCAGGGGCAGCCTCCACCAGGCCCCCACCCATGCCTCCCACCACCCCCAACCCCCAGCAGTGCAGGGGCAGCCTCCACCAGGCCCCCACCCATGCCTCCCACCACCCCAACCCCCAGCAGTGCAGGGGCAGCCTCCACCAGGCCCCCACCCATGTCTCCCACCACCCCCACCCCCCCGCCACCAGGGGCAGCCTCCACCAGGCCCCCACCCATGCCTCCCACCACCCCCAACCCCCAGCAGTGCAGGGGCAGCCTCCACCAGGCCCCCACCCATGTCTCCCACCACCCCCACCCCCCCGCCACCAGGAGCACTCTCCACCAAGCCCCCACCCATGTCTCCCACCACCCCCACCAGTGCAGGGGCACCCTCCACCAGGCCCCCACCCATTTCTCCCAACACCCCCACCCACCAGCACTGTGGGGCACGTGGCCAGCAGGCAGTCAGGCAGCAGCAGATGGCAGGTGGGAGCGTGCTCAGGGCTCTGGGGGGCAGTAATTTGGCCTCCTGGCCAGGAGCGTGGTCTCTCGTGTGTGAACGCGTGGACAGCCTGATAGGGAGTGAAATTCCACACGTCAGCAAAGGCCCTTAGCGCGTAAACCCGTCAACAGCATATGCGCGCCTATAGTCACCTGCACGTGCAGGAAATTGTTGCGTGACACGTCCCAGTGTCAAAGCGTGTGATTGGTGAAAATGGATCTACACGCAGAAGTGACAAAGCGTGTGATTGGTGAAAATGGATCTACACGCAGAAGTGACAAAGCGTGTGATTGGTGAAAATGGATCTACACGCAGGAGTGACAAAGCGTGTGATTGGTGAACGTACACGCCGCGTAAGTGACGCTTTACGTGTGGGCCTGTATATAAGGTACATGTAGAACACCATTTCCTTGTACGTGCTTTTCGTGGAGAGCGAGTGGGTGAATTCTGTACTTCTTGTCGTTTCACACGCGATTTACTTCACGGCGTTTCCAGTTCGTATTCCCTGTTACCTCTGACAGCTTTTTCTCTTTTTTCTCTTTTACTGGTTTACCTGGGCCTGTTCCCTCAAACAGTGTCCCCTTCTACTGTTGTCCTGTCTTCTCAGACAGCGTACACATCTTCTTTTGGCGGGGGTTTAGCCAGCCAAACGCGCTCATTTTTCACGCTCTTTTACCTGGCAGACGGTGAGTCACGCACGTATCCAACTTCTGTGCTTGCCCCGTGTGTAGCCTACCCCTTCAGAGGTCATTCTAGGCTGCGTGTGACACGCATACGTTCATTCTTGTGTTACTGGGTGCCACAGCGTAGTGCAGGTTTTTCTTTCTGCACACGTGGTCTAGGAGGGGTTGCGTGCACGTCATCTCCCTTTTTTGGGCCTCCTGTGCGTTGCGTGACCCGTCATCTTTCCCCAGGGGTTACAATCAGCCGTGCTAGAGCACTAGGGTACAATTACCATCTGGTACCCAACCCCTTTGACCCCCAATTGCCCAGGACAATTGTCTACAGCCACTCCCATACGCACATTAATATCAGTGCCATGGCTGGGAGGCGAGGATTCCGTAAGGGTGGCAAAGGTGGAAGAGCCACAAGTGGTGGCCGTGGTGGATCCGGTAGGGGACGTGGTCGTAACTTGCAGGGTGAGCCTGTCCCCCCATGTGTGGAGGACCAGTCAAGGGCACCCATCATCCCCCCCCTCCCCTCCTCCCCCCCTCCCATTGAGGCTGAAGTGGCTGACACCATCCATGCTCAGCCCTTGTTGGACCAGCCCATTGTAGCACCAGACCTGGCTGACTCCATGGCTGACTTCCAGGTCAGCAGGGCTACGACACGTGCGCTGGTGCACGTTGATGCCATCATGCCACGTGGATCTGGGGCAGCAAGGTCATCTGCTGCACCAAGGAGGCAGGGCGGAGAGGCTGCAGGGGCAGCTGCGGCTCCATCCACCCCAGCCCTCACACACCCAGCCAGGACAGTGTCGGTCCTAGTCCATGCTGCTGACATTCCCCCTGACACCATCACACTAGAGCCAATGCCTGCACCAACTCCCATGCTGAGTGTGCAATCCCACACTCCTGATACAGAGTCCACCAGGGCTCCTGCCCCTAGTGTCCAGAGCGGCGCAGGACACTCAGGATCACCACCACCTTCCAAGCGGAAGAGGAAGAGTGCTCGTCCGGCACAGGCTGATGCCCCAGACACGGCTACACAGTCCGGCCCGTCCAGGAAGCCCAGCTTCACGGATGACGAACTGAATGCACTTGTCGAGTATGTGTCCGGACATGACAACGAGATGGTCATTGTTGCAGGATCCAAGACCACACCTGCACAACGCCAGGCACACTGGCAGACCGTTGCGGACATCGTAAGTGCCCTTGGAATCGTGAGGCGCACAGCCAATGATTGCTATAAGCGCTGGAATGACCTAAAGCGCAGGGCAAAGAGTAAGCTGGCCTCAAGTCATGCCGCAACTCTAGTGACTGGAGGTGGGTCTCCAGTAGTAGACATGGAACTCACTCCACATGAGTCAGTCGCTGGGACCTACGTCACGGAGGAACAGATCCAAGGCGTGGGAGATCTGGCTGATTACGAGGCATTGTCCGGTGAGTGCACATGCATGTGTGTGTCATCCATGTGCATGGTGTGTGTGTGAGGGCTTCTGTTCGGGTGCCAGGTGAGAGTGTGTGCGCCTGAGTCGTATGGGTCAGCCATGTGCTTCATGCAATCCTTCCTGCGCAGCTGCATTTGGCCATAGCAGTATCCCTTCTGCCAACAGTAGACATCTAGCACAACTGCACGCCAGTTGCCCTTGAAGTGTCACCTTGACACAACATATGTGCTTCTTTTTCACTGTTCATTCAGTCAGTTTGTTTGCATTCCACCACTTTCACTAGGCATGTCGCTGTCCACTAGTCACATGTCTGACATGGGTATGGTAAAGTGGAGTGACTTTGTTACCTGGATATCATTTGTACACACATGTCCCTGTGCAATTTGACCATTTCAGACTGGCAGCTCCAGGTGAAAAATCTGACCTGTTAGAATTAGAAAAGCTATTACATGCGGGAACTGGACTGAATGAATAGGTGCTGCCGTCCTCTCCATCTTCACTCAATAGCAATGGTACATGCCATCTGTGTGATGGCATGTGTGTTTCACCTGCCAATCACAGGCCAATGTGTGATGCCACTGCCAGGCAGCATGCAGAAAATTTGTTCATCTTGCATCTTGGTGTCATCAGTGTGTGCCATTTGCCTGCACTTCATACGCAGTGAGGGTGCATGCATGGGAGGGTTTTAGTCATGTGGGACATGTGTCAATCAAGTACTGGTTCTCTTGCTTCTCGGCCCTCAATGTGTGCCATGGTGCTAATGCCTGTTTCCATTTCTTTGTTTTCATGTCTTTGCAGGGGAAGACGCACCTGATACTGCTGGGGTTGTGGAGATGGTGCAGACCCAGGAGGTGTCCCAGGGCCGACCAACCACCATGAGGGACGTGGTGTGGTGGTGGGGGAGAACCCACAAGTGCTGCAGGTCGTGCTCTCAAGGGGTGTCTCTGGCTGCACCTCCCCCGAGCTGTACTCAGGTGTTGATTCGGATGAGACCTACGTGCCGTCGCAGGTGAGTGTTCCAGGGAGGGATTCTGTTCTGTCTCACCCACCTGCACCAGGGTCAGTACCCTCCATGGGGATGTCAGTGTTGGCAGCTACGCCTTCGGTGGTTACGGATGCAGGGTCACACTCCGCGACATCTGATCCTGTTCCTGGGCCAGCAGATCAGAGGGGGAATGCAGTCCTGCAGCCTCAGGCAGTGCCGGCACAGCAAGGCGCAGTTCGCCTTGCCCCAGACAGGTGTGGTGCCCGCCGACGTGGTGGCCGTACGCCACCCGGCAATACCGCATGGGAGCAATCCATTTACGGTATGGCTACCCAACAGGCTGCATCATCCGAGATGATGGCTCAGGCCATGGATAGGGTGGCCACTTCCATTGTCCCCCCAGAAAGGCTGATGGAGCGACTAGAGCAAGCAACCGACTCCATCTGCCAGTCACACAGGGAGGACATGTTGGGGTCCAACAGGGACAGGCGGGCGGCACTGGCGACTCTGCAGGAGGCCATCTCCATTGAGTCCCAGGGCCACAGGGAAGCCCTGAGGCAGGAGCTCCTACACCTCAGGACGACTCTTGTTGAGCTTGAGGCTTCAACACACCAAAGGACAGAACAGCAGCTGGAGCGTCTCACCCGTACGCTCTCAGCTGAGATGCAGGCAACGAGGGCGGAGGTCCGGGCATCCCGTGAGTTGTTGCATGGGGACCTCCGCACACTCATCCTCCAGAACCAGACCTACCACACCCGCATGCTTGCAGCCATGGAGGAGCAGACTAGGGCCTTGCGTGGGCTGCCTCCCATAGTGCAACCACCTCCGGATGCAGCTGCACAGGGTGATAATAGCGACAGCAGTGATACTCCCACAATAGGGTAGCCGTGTGGGCCATGAGCCCATGGAGGTGTTTTATCTTCCCAGGATCCACGCAGGTGGGTTCTGGTGTGCATCCTGTCCTCGGACCTCCTGGGTGGCCTCCCCAACCCCCCCGGGCCCATCAATGGCCATTTTTGATTGTTTCTTATTTTTATTTTTATTTTGATTTCTTTTATTCCCAATTTTTTTGGGACGATCTGTTGGCTTCGATCTGTTGGCTTCGATCTGTTGGCTTCGATCTGTTGGCTTCGATGTGTTGGCTTCGATCTGTTGGCTTCGATCTGTTGGCTTAGATGTGTTGGCTTCGATGTGTTGGCTTCGATCTGTTGGCTTCGATCTGTTGGCTTCGATCTGTTGGCTTCCGTGGTTCCTGTGGGCATACGCTGCATTGTGGCTGGGCACATGCAGGCTTGTAATGTATTTGGTTCAGATGCTTGGGTTTGAGTCACACACACCCCTCCTGCTTCCCGTTTCCATGGGCTTGCAAAGGGTGTGCCCAAGTGACAGTGAATTACACAGTGACGTTGGACTCCCATGAGCTGTGTGGCCAGTCTGTAGTCAATACTGTGTATACATTCCTAGTGCATATTGCTGTTGTGTTGTACACTGCATGTTGCATTGATGTGTAACTCTTCTTCTGTGTCTACCTCCCAATTTGCAGGTCCCTTCCTCAAGTCCACACAAGGACCTCTAGTCTGGAGATGGGGACCATGTTGGCAGCAGTGCACCTACAACTCTACATGGCGCCAACACTGCACAGTTGGTAGTGGTGGGAGTGCAGGCATTTCCAGGTGGTGAGACTACTAATATGTAACATTTGTGATGTCATGTTAATGGTACTACGTGCTCAAGTATGTTGTTGGTCCGGCATTGCTGTGAGCATTTCAGGTGTTGCAGGTTTCTAATAGTGCCACTGTACATAGTGAGAGTGATGTCATGTTGTGGGGATTACTTTGTTTACCTGCAATTAGCATGACATGGCACGGTGTGTCGTGTGACAGTGCTGGGGTTGGGTTGGCTGACATGGCACTGTCCTCTTGTTGCATTTTGCAAGTGGGTATTCATTTTAGCTGCTTCAATGTGTAACTTCACAAAACTGCATTGGTGGTGTCTGTGTGGGTAGGGATGCACACATTGTGACACTTCCAGGTGAACAATCTCAGGCTGACATGGAATTCCCGGTTCATTCTCCAGACATTCAGGATCAGTGTCAGGTTGAGTCATCATTGATTGTCAGATGGAATGTGCCAGGGCAGTGTGCACTCCACAGGGGTGTGATTTCTATGTGAAGTAATTAGCCACTAGCTGTGTACGGGCTGCCTCCCCCCGTGCCCTTTCCCCTCCCATGCGCAGCGGCTGTGCATGTGGTTGGGGATGTGGGGCCACCACCATGTCCACGGCCAGGCCCCGGCGTGTTGCAACGTTGTGCAGGACACATGCTGCCACTATGATCCTGCACACTACTGGGGGAGCGTTTAACAGCTGCCCGCCAGAACGGTCAAGGGAGCGAAAGCGTGACTTTAGCACTCCGAATGTGCGCTCCACTATGCCCCTGGTTGTAATGTGGGCTGTGTTAAATCTTACCTGGGGTGGCGTGGTGGGGTTCCGAATTGGCGTCATCATGTGGGGGCTGAGAGGGTAGGCACTGTCCCCTGTGGAGGTGGGGATTGGTATCATTGGTGAGGTTGTGACCTTGCTCAGTATCCAACATGCATGCATGTGCAGTGGCATACATACTCACCAAGCAGCCATGTATCGCCATGCCGCCCAGCTTCTAGGTCCCGGCTTAGGGTGGACATTCAGTAAATGAAGCTGTCGTGGGTGGAGCCGGGATAGTTGGCATATACTGAGGTGATGATTCCCTTGGCATTACATGCTACCTGCACGTTGATGGAATGCCAGTGCTTGCGGTTCCTATAGATGTGCTCAGATGCCCTGGGGGGACGTAGAGCCACATGGGTGCAGTCGATGGCACCTAGCACTTTGGGGAATCGTGCCACTGCGTAAAAATCCAGGGCGGCAGCATGCCTTTCTGCAGGTGTTCTGGGCAGGTATATGTGCCTGCGGACTGATGGCCGTGCAGTCATGATGTTCAAGACCTGGTGTAGGCAGCGTGACTGGGTGGCCTGTGACACCCCACCCACTATGGCACTTGTCCGCTGAAATGATCCAGTGGCTAAGAAGTGCAGTACATTGAGGACCTTCTCCAGGGGGCTGAGTGCTTGGGAGCACAGGGTGGGTGATGTGAGGTCATCCTCCCACTCACTCACCAGGTCCAGTATGATGTGTGGTGGAAACCTGTACCTCCCATACACCTGGTCATCAGGCATCCCGAAAAGGCTGGTTCTGGGTGTGAATATTCTGGCCCTGACTATCCTCCTCCTCCTCCTTTGGTAGCCCACTGCCACTGCTGCTAGGAACAGTATGTTCATCCTGGCGTCTGAGCTTGTTATTGTTAAAGTCCGCAATTTTATGCTTTGCGCGTGTTCTAGGCGAGCGTGTGACCCGCGCACCCCTGGAATCCAGTTCCCAGTCCAATAGCGTGCGGAAATTCACACGCACCACGGGATACAGGTTCGCTGACGTACTTGCGTGTGTAAGTGGCCGCGCACCCATGAAATACACGTACATAGGCCAATCGCGTGTACGCGCACTTTTGTCCAATTACACGCGATGACACTCTGACGTGCAGTATCTCCACGTGTGCCCCGTCATCACGTGCTGAGTGGGGAACACCCGTGCGGGTCACGTCACAGACGCGCTTACGCGCTGAGGGACTCTGGTCCAATAGAATCGCGTATGCGTGCTGACGCGCTTACGCGCTAAGGGCCTTTCCTCGGATTTCACGCTGACGTGCAGGATATTCACGTGCCAAATCACTCCGTATCAAGCTGGCCACGCGAAAACACACGGAAGCCCACGCTCCTGCCCAGAAGGCCGAGTTACTGCCCCCCAGTGCCCCGAGCAGCCTCCCACGTGCCATCTGCTGCTGCCTGCCTGCCTGCCTGCCTGCTGCCACCGTGCCCTGCCATTTGGTGCCTGCACATCAGCCATCTGCAGGGGTCCAGTTGCTGTGTCCACCCCTGCTGGAACTGAAGACTCCCGACTGGGATTACATCGCTCCACAGCCCAGCCCCAGGACCCAGTTGCCCACCCACACCTGCCTCTGGGGTTGCCATGTCGGGCACTTCCACATCTGGCACCAGTGGCAACCCCAGGCCAGAGGGGCAGAGGGGCACCAGCTTCACTGTCACCGAAGTTGGTGTCCTGGTGGAGCATGTCCTGGGGCAGTATGATGCCCTCTTTGGATCGTCCCGCGCCAGCAAGGAAGGACGGCAGAGGATCTGGGCCGACTGTGTGGTTGCCATCAACGCGGAGGGGGTGGCAACCCGCGACGTCCTGAAGATCAAAAAGCGCTGGGAGGACTTGAGGTCCAGGACCCTTGTGAAGGCCCGGCGCCTCGTGGAGGGGGGCCGGGGCCGCATGAGTTCCATCCAGATGAGGGTCCTGGAACGCGTACGCCCAGCGCTCCACGCCCAGATCCTTGAGAGGGAGGCCCGTCTGGAGTTGAGCGGTAAGTGTCCATGCATTACTGTGTGAGACAGGGCATGTTGCGGTGTGCTGGTTCTATGATACTTGCCTGTATGTGTGCCATAGGCCATGTATGCATGTATGTGTGCAGGGACATCATGGTAATGCATGTGCGACCAGTGATGTGTGATGCACATGGTTGTTGCATGTGTTGAAATGCCGCATGGGGAGCCCTATTCAGATTTTGAACATGAGAGCATGCCAGTCTCTGTACCTGGACATGGGTGGGGGTGAGGGATGGGTGCTGATGCCAGGTACATATATGGTAGCCATGTCTGTGTGCCTGACCTGCGTGTCTGTGACTTGTGCATGCCATGGATGCATGACACATGTGTGTGACAATGCAGAGATTCAGTAAAGCAGCCAAATTACCCTTGTATCCGCTGTGTTTGGTGTGTTTGGGGCCAGATGGATGTGACTGAGGTGAAGTGTGTGCATGTGATGGGCATGAGCCATGATGCATGTGAGTTACATATCATTGAATGTTTCAAGAGTCCATTGGACATGCATGGAAATGTCCATGGCATGCACCATGCCTGTTACTGTGTGTGTTTTGCCTGGACTGACCCATGTGTTGTGGAGGGACATGATGGAAGTGTACTTTGACAGTGGTGCTCATCTGCTATTGCTTCCTGTCTAGGGGACCATTGTACAGTGCCCTGATGCTTGTGTTCTTTGTCTCCCTCTACGCAGCGGCTAGTGAAGAAGAGGGCGGAGACGGCGCTGTGGAGCAAGGCGGCGGGGATGCCCCCACGGCTGCAGCGGAAGGGGTGGGTGAGCCCCCACAGGGGCCTGCTACGGTGGGAGACGGTGAGGAGCCATCCAGGTTGGTGGTTTGCACAGAGGAGGAGGAGGCCGCCACTGGGGCACACATGGGGCCTGGTGGGGGCATCCCTGCTGGTGCAAGTGGTGCAGTCCAGGGCCAGGGGCAGGAGGCAGCACAGGTCACCGTGGAGGGGCCTGTGCATGTCGCTGTCCCTGACCCTGTGAGTGCACCACCATGCACCAGCAGGGATGCCCCGTCCCAGGCCTGTCCGCAGGTAGAGGGGATGTCCATGTCACCTGACTCCGTGCGGAGAAGGTCCTGATTGGGGTCGCGATGCGCACGGCTGTGATTCGTGATGCCGTGCGTGCTTCCCGGGAGGAGCACGCACGTCATCACGAAGTGCACCGTGCCGACGTGGCCCAATTGGGATCGGCCATGTTCGGGGGTTTCCTGCATGTGTTGGCCAATGTGGCGGCCCTCTCCTCCTCTGTGCAGGCTATCCACCAGTCGTTCTCCTTGCCGTCTTCCAGCCCAGATGCCACCAGGGCCCCCTGTGGACCTGCCCCGACCAATGCAGCCAGCTCGGTGGGGATACCATCCCTGCCACAGTCGGGAGTCAGAGATCCAGCAGGGGTGGACACCAGAGCAACTGGACCCCAGCAGATGGAGGATGTGACGGCATCATCGGGCAGGGCACGTGCACGACGGCGTCGGTGGTTTCCATCAGCCTGGATGCCGTCGTGCTGGCACAGGCAGTTGCGTCGGAGGCAGCAGCAGGCTCAACGTGGGAGGCATCATGGCTCGGGGCCATCAACATCAGGGGTGCAGGCATCGGCCGGAGGGCAGGAGAACCCTGGAATGGGAGTGGCTTCCGTGTGGGAGAGGTTGTGCCAGCGGATAGGTGCGGAGCGGCAGCGGGCAGAGGAGGAACGGCTCACGATGGTCAGGGCGGAGGACTCCATGCGGAGGGCGCTGAGGCGGGCTGAGTGCCTCGAGGGTCTTCGCAGGGAGTTTGAGCTTGACACTGCGTTATCCCTGCGGGACCTCGGGGCCAGGGAACATGCCCGCCTCCAAGCCATTGACCAGGAGTTCGATGATGCCCTGGCCCATGACAACAACCAGTGAGCCGTCCGAATAGCCCGCTGCCTTTGTATATAGTTGTATAGTTAGGGTTAGGTTTCCTTTGTTTTGTTGATGTTTTTTTGGTTGCGATTGGACAATACACCACTTTTTTGTATATAGTTCACTTTTTAGTTAGTAGTCAGTTAGGTTTAATTTGGTAGGGCTCATGGACCCAGGATGATCTTCTTCATTGGCTTATTTTAATTTTTCAGATTATTTTCTTGGACATTCATCTTGTTTTGTTTGATTTGCTTTGTGTTTTTTCTTATTTCATTTCCATTCTACTTGCTGTTAAATACATATTATTTTTTTAATCTTCAATGTGTCGTATCATCTCATTGCTTTCAGGCATGTCATGTTGGGTGTTTTGTCATTCACTTGCAGCCATTGTGTGTGACAGACATGTGTTAAATTGCATTATTTAAATTGGGGGTGTAACATGTAATTGCCTTTGATATGTGGGTGGGTGTGATAGTTGGTTGGGCCTTTTGGCAGGGGAGGATGGGCATTACGGACATGATTGGGGAATGTTGGGACCCAGGTGCAGGGGGGCATGGATTGGACATGGGTGGGGGCCTGCTGGCAGGTGCCCCACAGTGCTGGGGGGGTGGGGGTGGTGGTAGACATGAGTGGGGGCCTGGTGGAGGATGACCCTGCACTGCTGGGGTGTGGGGGTGGTGGGTGACATGAGTGGGGGCCTGGTGGAGGGTGACCCTGCACTGCTGGGGTGTGGGGGTGGTGGGAGACATGAGTGGGGGCCTGGTGGAGGGTGCCCCTGGTGGCTGGGGTTTGGGGGTGGTGGGTGACATGAGTGGGGGCCTGGTGGAGGGTGACCCTGCACTGCTGGGGTGTGGGGGTGGTGGGTGACATGAGTGGGGGCCTGGTGGAGGGTGACCCTGGTGGCTGGGGGGTGGGGGTGGTGGGGGACATGAGTTGGACATGGGTGGGGGCCTGCTGGCAGGTGCCCCACAGTGCTGGGGGGTGGGGGTGGTGGTAGACATGAGTGGGGGCCTGGTGGAGGGTGACCCTGCACTGCTGGGGTGTGGGGGTGGTGGGTGACATGAGTGGGGGCCTGGTGGAGGGTGACCCTGCACTGCTGGGGTGTGGGGGTGGTGGGTGACATGAGTGGGGGCCTGGTGGAGGGTGACCCTGCACTGCTGGGGTGTGGGGGTGGTGGGTGACATGAGTGGGGGCCTGGTGGAGGCTGACCCTGGTGGCTGGGGGGTGGGGGTGGTGGTAGACATGAGTGGGGGCCTGGTGGAGGGTGACCCTGCACTGCTGGGGTGTGGGGGTGGTGGGTGACATGAGTGGGGGCCTGGTGGAGGGTGACCCTGCACTGCTGGGGTGTGGGGGTGGTGGGTGACATGAGTGGGGGCCTGGTGGAGGGTGCCCCTGGTGGCTGGGGGGTGGGGGTGGTGGTAGACATGAGTGGGGGCCTGGTGGAGGGTGACCCTGCACTGCTGGGGTGTGGGGGTGGTGGGTGACATGAGTGGGGGCCTGGTGGAGGGTGACCCTGCACTGCTGGGGTGTGGGGGTGGTGGGAGACATGAGTGGGGGCCTGGTGGAGGCTGACCCTGGTGGCTGGGGGGTAGGGGTGGTGGTAGACATGAGTGGGGGCCTGGTGGAGGGTGACCCTGCACTGCTGGGGTGTGGGGGTGGTGGGTGACATGAGTGGGGGCCTGGTGGAGGGTGACCCTGCACTGCTGGGGTGTGGGGGTGGTGGGAGACATGAGTGGGGGCCTGGTGGAGGCTGACCCTGGTGGCTGGGGGGTGGGGGTGGTGGTAGACATGAGTGGGGGCCTGGTGGAGGGTGCCCCTGGTGGCTGGGGGGTGGGGGTGGTGGGAGACATGAGTGGGGGCCTGGTGGAGGCTGACCCTGGTGGCTGGGGGGTGGGGGTGGTGGGAGACATGAGTTGGACATGGGTGGGGGCCTGCTGGCAGGTGCCCCACAGTGCTGGGGGGTGGGGGTGGTGGGGGACATGAGTTGGACATGGGTGGGGGCCTGCTGGCAGGTGCCCCACAGTGCTGGGGGGTGGGGGTGCAAGGGGACATGAGTTGGTGTTCATTAGTTCAAGGAGACATGTGCCTTTGCTGGGGGGCATGCCCATGGTGGGTGGGCTGCCTGCGGGACATGACCAGGGATGCAGGGTAGTCCCCTGTGGTGTGGGCTGCCTGCAGGGGCCGTGGAGGGTGTACAGGGTACACCTGGGAGGACCCACACTGTCAAATCACATGTGGAACTTCACGCGCACCCCTGATATACACGCGCCCAGCCTATTCGCGTGTGGAACTTCCCGCGCACCCCTGGAATACACGCGCCCAGGCTATTCGCGTGTGGAACTTCCCGCGCACCCCTGAAATACACGCGCCCAGGCTATTCGCGTGTGGAACTTCCCGCGCACCCCTGAAATACACGCGCCCAGGCTATTCGCGTGTGGAACTTCCCGCGCACCCCTGAAATACACGCGCCCCCAGCCTATTCGCGTGTGGAACTTCCCCCGCACCCCTGAAATACACGCGCCTAGGCTATTCGCGTGTGGAACTTCCCGCGCACCCCTGAAATACACGCGCCCAGGCTATTCGCGTGTGGAACTTCCCGCGCACCCCTGAAATACACGCGCCCAGGCTATTCGCGTGTGGAACTTCCCGCGCACCCCTGAAATACACGCGCCCAGGCTATTCGCGTGTGGAACTTCCCGCGCACCCCTGAAATACACGCGCCCCCAGGCTATTCGCGTGTGGAACTTCCCCCGCGCCCCTGAAATACACGCGCCTAGGCTATTCGCGTGTGGAACTTCCCGCGCACCCCTGAAATACACGCGCCCAGGCTATTCGCGTGTGGAACTTCACGCGCACCCCTGAAATACACGCGCCCAGGCTATTCGCGTGTGGAACTTCCCGCGCACCCCTGAAATACACGCGCCCAGGCTGTTCGCGTGTGGAACTTCCCGCGCACCCCTGAAATACACGCGCCCAGGCTGTTCGCGTGTGGAACTTCCCGCGCACCCCTGAAATACACGCGTCCCCAGGCTATTCGCGTGTGGAACTTCCCCCGCACCCCTGAAATACACGCGCCTAGGCTATTCGCGTGTGGAACTTCCCGCGCACCCCTGAAATACACGCGCCCCCAGCCTATTCGCGTGTGGAACTTCCCCCGCACCCCTGAAATACACGCGCCTAGGCTATTCGCGTGTGGAACTTCCCGCGCACCCCTGAAATACACGCGCCCAGGCTATTCGCGTGTGGAACTTCCCGCGCACCCCTGAAATACACGCGCCCAGGCTATTCGCGTGTGGAACTTCCCGCGCACCCCTGAAATACACGCGCCCAGGCTATTCGCGTGTGGAACTTCCCGCGCACCCCTGAAATACACGCGCCCCCAGGCTATTCGCGTGTGGAACTTCCCCCGCACCCCTGAAATACACGCGCCTAGGCTATTCGCGTGTGGAACTTCCCGCGCACCCCTGAAATACACGCGCCCAGGCTATTCGCGTGTGGAACTTCACGCGAACCCCTGATATACACGTAGCCCGCTCCCCCAGACCCGATCGCGTGTGAAACTTCACGCGAACCCCTGTGATGCACGTACCCTGCTGAAATCGCGTGTTAGACTTCCCACGCACCCCGGTATACACGCACACGTATTTTTTGTCAGCGGGTGTCCGTGTTTGTGGGTACCCCTTTGCACGTCATTTTTCCTGGAGGGCCACAGTATGGGACATTCATCATGGCAGTATATAGGTGCGATTTGTTGGCGCACCTTTTGGCGCACATTTCTTACAGCCGCAGAGACGCTACCGCCTGCTTTCTTGTGGCGGTCGTGTTTGTGCCTGTGCGCTGGTTTGAGCGTGCGCTTTTTTCCCCTATTCTATTCCATGAATACGTGTTGTAGGCGAGCGTGTGGGCGTTCCGCGCACTTGTGCCCTGTACTTCCCCCGTGACGCCCACGTTTTGGCAAGTTGTTCCCCATTCCGAGTGTTACGCCCGTGTTCCGCCTACTTTTGTTGCGTGCGCCGCGCTATGTGCGATTTTCGCTGTGGCCTGTGCGATTTTCGCAGTGACCTGGCGCACGCTGTTAGATGGCCTGTGCACCAACGTGCGCCGCGCACTTTTTATCGCACATCCGCTGGTTTTCTCGCGCACGGCCTTCCATGAATCGACGTGCGCTGCTTTTCGTGCGATTTTCGCAATTGCACTGCGATTTTCGCTATTCCACTGCGATTCGCACGTTTTTGCCCACTTGCGCCGCGCTAATTATTCCATGAATCGGCCTCTTAATCTCTTGAACTTTTATAACCTGGTCTCTTTTTTTTTCAACTGTTCTCTTTCTTTCTCACTCTGTGGTCTGCACTGTCTTTGATTCTAGCTCTGCTTTAATTTGATTGCATTTGGAATTCTGTGGGTTGTCTGTCATGTTCTTGGGCCTTCACACATTTCTCCCCATGCGTTCCACTATGAGCCACCATTTAATTTACACTCAGCCTCACAATGAGGCAGATTCCCAAAAAAGTGGTGCAAGTAGAAAATGCATAGATGCCTCACTTGTGCGCTTTAAAAAAAAAAAGGCAAGTCACCTTTTTAAGAAATTGACCAGTGCATTTTTTTAGGGGTGTGCAGAAACACAGACGCACTTGCCAGCCCCCTTGCCAGGGCTGGACTGCCCCACCGGGACACCGGGACATCCCCCGGTAGGCCTCAGGCCTGCAGGGCCTCTTTTTTGAACGGAAGGATACAATTCGTTAAGCACATCGATCGCATCGGCTCCGCCTGGGTGGTTTTCCTTGAATTGGCTCCCACCACAGTGCGACCGAGGCAGGCGCTGCAATTTTTTTTCTTCCCAGCAGCTGGGCTGGGGCCGGGCCTGCCCCGTGCCTGCACATGATGGCCTCCTGGGCTGGGCACCAGAGGAACCGCACGTGCCCCTGGCTCCCTGCTGCAGCTCAGGCTGCGTCACTGAACTGTGCAACAGACAGACTGAACAAGATAGGGCCCAGTCACTTTCTCACTCTGCCCCATCTCTTTCGCTCTACACCTCCACCCCCTACCTCTCCCACTCTCTCACTCTGTCTCTCTCCCTCTCTACGGTTCCATCTCTCTTTGACTTGTACTATCTCGTGCTCTCCCTTGTCTTGTGTGCTTCTCCTAAGATGTCGCCTCCATGTTCCCCTGTGCCGGAGCTCTGCTGCCAAACTCCCCTGCCAAATGTTTTGTTTAAAACCAGAAGATTGTACTGGTCCTGTCCTCCCCCCACCCTGTGTGTCCAGAGCTCAAATTTCACACGAGGTCTGTCTGAGCCCTGCCCTCCGCAGCAGCACCCCTTCTGCTCTCCCTTAGGCTGTCCACCCCTCTGCCCCTCACACCAGACCACACATTTTCCTGCGCCCTGGGTCGCTCTCGCTCGCTCAATCCCTTTCATTCAAGACCTGTGTGGCTGGAGCAGTCAGCAGGCAAACAAACAGCAAGACGCTGGCAGCAAGCACTATATTCCTGGGCATTTCAATGAGCATGCACCCAGCTGTAATAACGGGAGCACGTTTTACAGAGAGCACATGGGCTCATTTTACAAAACATGCATAAGGTGCTGTTGCGACCCCTGCATGCAATTTCCAAACAGAATCCAAATATAAAGTGTAAAAACAGGCGAACCCCCACCTTTACTCTTACGACAGGTTTTGTAAAAGAATTACAGGTGGCCTGCACATTCCGCCTTGCAGATGGGGTGCAATGGACTCCTACCCGGTTCCATAGGAATGCATTATATTAGGCTAGCATGCAGTACAAGAAGGAAACATATGTGCGATCCTCTTTCTCGCACCACCTGCAGAGCCTTTGTAAAACTTCCAGCAGCGACATAGCAGGGCGTAAATGGCGTTCTGCCTCGTTCTACTGCTCCGCCTCCGACCGTTTGTGCAATGGGAACATTTACGAACACAACCTGCTGCACACAGAGGTGTCCATTTAAGAACGGAGTGCAGAAAGGCTGGTGTGCTGGGCTTCGCTAATGGGACACCACGTGACCACATGCGCTGCACTTCATTTTTGCATGTTATTACGGTTCTTCTGATCAAGTGCCAACAATTATAACCCATGCACACAGGTTGCAAGTTCACCAACATCGCTAGAGGACTAGATCTCCTCCCACCACATAAAAAAAGATGAAGCTCTTATCTGAAGACTTTGTAAGTTCCTCACACTGACGCACACACTCTCACACACACTCCAGGTTCACGCTTCTTCCATTAGGGAAGAAGTTAGCATGAGTGCAAACTAATCTACACACATCCTATCACGCGTTTTAAAGGACTTCCCCTTGAAAGTCTGCAGTTTCTTTGTGCACTTTTAATCAAATCGACCAATTGCATATACATATGTGTGTATATGTGGGGGGAGGCGAGTAGGAGATGGGTGTTGGGGCCGTGGGGGAGGGAGAGGGGATTTAAAGGGCAGGTAGATAACACAACAAAAATAACAGGTCTAATTCAGGTCGACCAAAAGTGCACAAACAAAATGCAGACTTTAAAATGAAAGTCTTTCAAAGCATGTAGAACCCTTTTTCATGATGATGTAATGCAATCTTGTATGGCGCCCTTCTGCCATTTTGGTGGCTTGGCTGCGTTTGGCCCTGTAAGGAGGAGGGTTGTTAGTGGGATAAGAGCAGTGGTGGCTGGTGAATTGTTTCATTGGAGGGGTGTTCATATTTCCCACAAATATGCAAGAGCGACCAAGCGTAGCAAGGGTGCCCGAAACAACCAAGGGGGACTTGGGGTTGTGGGTGGCTCTCCGTTCGAGAACACATCTCACAGGCCAGAAAAGATGCACACTGGCTACCTATAAAAAAACGCATCCTTTTCAAAACACTGGCCATAACATACATGTGCCTCTCCTCCGATGCCCCACCTTACCTCTCAGAAATAATCACCCGCTACCTTTTCAACAGACCCACTAGATCTCACCTGGCCAACCAGATCTACGTACCAACTTTTAAGAGAACCAAAGCCGGAGGTTCCAGTTTCCAACACCCGGCCCCCAAAAATTGGAACACATTGCCCACAGCTCTAAGAAATGAGACCTCATACCTTGCCTTCCGCAAAATGCTAAAAACCACACTATTCTGCTAAAACATGACTTGTCTTTGATAAGTAAACGCTGCTTTATGTACCATATGTTCTTTGTCTAATTCTTGTAACCTGAAGTATTATGCACCATATGTTAATTGTCTAACTGCTGTCCTGTCAAGCCGAACCCTCTGTAACAGCGCCACGATGCCCCCGGGCCGCTGCCGCGCTTTATAAATGCAAATAAATAAATAAATAAATAATATTTCATATTTTTATAAGAGTAATGCGGGCCAGACACTAAGCCCCGATGGGAACATATGAATGCATAACTGGTAAAAGTGTTAGAAGTATGCCTTAAAAACAAGCATTGTTAAAGCCAACTGTTTTGGCTTTTGTGTAGGCATGGGATAGGCATTTTCCAGGTAGTGCCATAATGGTACTAGCAGGGCCTGTGCAGGCTGTAACACTGCATGAATGCAGAGCAACAACAGCAAATGGCTATACATTGTTACAGAGAAGGGAGGGCACGCACACTTCGGCAAGTTGCCATGCGCTGCCATGGCGCCAGAGCCAGTCGTGCCCGTCACACACTCACGGCTAACACTCGTTATTTATTTATTTTGCAGATATAACGGAGCATACAAATGGTAATGTATCAATGTTTTGGTAGTGCTTATTTACTTTGTTGTGCACGTGGTGCCTTAATTTGCGTGGCCTTGAGTTGGCACAAAGGATGTGGCAATGCCAGAGCAAGCACATAGATCGAAGTTTTAGTGGGAGATGGTATGATTATACATTGGCCTTTTATAGTAGCAATTTTATACTTATTTATATTTTTTTATTTTTGATGATGAGAAAGGCATTATAAATGGGTGCTCTTTCCTGCTCTGTCACGTTCAAGGAATAGCTCCGTCGGTCATGTCGCTGTTTCAGGGTAAGGTAGCCAGGCCACCTATTCCTCTGGCATTTCTTGCAGTGCATTGCTGGATGACGGATTGGTAATTGGGTGGACTCATTGATTATCGTATGGCGTTTCTCATCTGTTTTCTTTATGACTCGTCGCTAATACTTGCACTTTGTTTATTTTTGGCGTCCTGGTTATTGGTTTTCTCTGTGGCCAATGTATCTATATTGGCAAGGGGCCAGACTTTGGGGTTCAAGAGGCAGCTATTGGGGCGATAATCGTCAACCTTTGGACACATTCTACAGGAGCAAGGAATTGGCCCACGCGTTTCAATTGCCAGCGGGAGGCGGGGAACAAAAGGCAATCGGAAACCAATGGGCTGGAAAGCAAAGCGATTATCAGAGAAGGCGTAGGTACTTTCAACTGCAGTCAAGTGGAAGGACCCCATGTTAGTTATTGGCCTGGTGACACTGCGCAATATTCTTGCATGGATGATTTACTTTAAACAGGGAAGAGTCTTCACAGGGAGTGTTGTTTCCTGTGCAGGCAATTACAATTCGCGAGTGTGCGGCATGCAATGCACCGATTTGTCTGCTTTGTACAATGCAGGAATGTGTCAGTGGGCTGTGGAGATTGATGGAGTGAGTTGTGTAATTACCCACTAGAGTGGACCTAGCATCAGTGCACATCTTTTGTATCTTGAGTTGTCTGACTTAGTAAATAGTTATGTTTGTGCTAGGCCTAACGTTATCAAAGTATTCTTGTAGCTTCTTGACATCACTGTCCTGTCTCGCTGCTGTTGTAGTTCGTGAAATCCCTGCTAAATATAGGTAAAGGCAGAATAGAGTGGACTTGAAGCTAGGACCACAAACCAGGATGTCTTGTGTGACAGTCTGCCAAATTGACCCAGCTAAACATGAATTTTTTGTAATTAAAAATGTAGCTATTGTTTGAATGTGGGGTTGGTGGTCAGCAAGCTGTCACACTCTGTGCCATCCACCTGCTGGGAGGTGAGAGTGACCTCGTACTGGTCCTTTTGACTCATCACCTTTCTTTGTGCATCTGACCTTTCTACAACCACTCGTTCCACTGAAGGTCGGAGCAGCCTTGCACTTTCCATCTAGTGACAAAATGACTACTGCCCCGCAGAAGTACAAGGATGAGTAGTGTCTAGCCCGCCTACTCAGCCCTCTCACTTCTACAAAACAACAGTGATTCCAATCAAAAAGGTGAAACGGGCACAGGTAAAAAAAAACACCCCCTTTGCCGCATGTATGATGCTGAATGAGGCCCCAAACTCTCCAAACACATTGGCATTGGCGAAGTTGAGCCACCGAAAAGCAAACCACTATGGTTGAAGGCACAGGTGCAGAGCCACTTTGTCGGAACATTGGGGGTGCTTCATTGGCATGACTCACTGATCTCATACCAACTCAACCTTTTAAGTGCCACTTATAAGCTGAAACTATTGCATTAGAGTACAGCTAGGAAGAAATAGCATATGAGGCGGGACACGAAGCTTGTACATCTTGTTTGGTTATTTACCCACCCATTCACTGCCCATGGCTGTGCTAATTCCTATGGCCATTTCTACCCGCTTTCTGCCCCTCTGCACCCAAAACACGTCCTTCTATGCTGTATTTGAGCTAGCTTTATCAAGCAGTACCATCAAAATGTGTGCCTAAAGTGCCTACCAGTGTTTTCTCAAAGCAGTTTTCTGAGAATTAATGTATTTCATTGGAACTGTAAAAGCGCTACTTGTGAAATAAAAATGTTGACCAGGTCTGCCTTCAGCCACTCGATTTATAAGTTCTATGCCTGTCCTTCACTGAAGTCCTGTTAAAAACAAGCATTGGCAAAGCCAACAGTTTGAGCTTGTGTATCAATGTTAGGCATTCACCAGGCTGTGCTATTATATGCCCACGTACTCTCACCACTTTGCAGCTGCTACCATCAATAGACAGTAAGTACCACTACGAAAGTGCCTGGCAAATGCCTTTCCGATGCCTACACAAAAGCCAAAACTGATGGCATTGCCAATACTCGTTTAAGAATGTCTTTTATCTGTGTGCACTTACCAGCACGGGAATGGGCTGAAATGGACGAGGGATGCATGTTGTCTGGGCACCTTTAATACCAGAATTAGTTTTTCACATCTGCAAAATGTGTAATGTCCCAGACCCCTCTATCATTGAAGATCTACTTTGAGAGATCATAAACTTATTTAAAACTAACTTTTTAATCCATATATCTTTAAAACATGCTTTAAATGCACTCATTTTGACTAATTTTATTCAACATTTTCTTGGAAGATACTGCCAATACCCTCATAGAAGGGTTGGGCTCACACGCTGTGCTCGCTAGTTAAGCAGAATATGGGGCCACTTTGAAAACATTTTCCAGGGCCACTTTTCGTTCCCAGTCCGGCCCTGCCCCTTGCACACATTAGTGTCAAGAGTACGCTCTCAACACTAATGTATTACAGGCTTCTGGACTTATTTCACCCATCATAGTGAAATGTCAACAAAAATACACAGAATCATTTCTATCCCTAAAGTAACGCAGCTCGTAACACAGTTCCATTTATGCGTAGTCTCCGGTGGCTACTAAACGCCACCATTCATGTTAGCAATGTCTAATGGACGTATTTTGACTGGAATATAAGTGTTTTGTCCTCCCCTGCAGTGCGTGCGCGTGTGTCAACACAGCAACAAGGAAGTCGCACATTTCATACATTCCGATGTCATTTCTCTAGAGTTTCTAGAGGCAGGGAGGAAAACAAGCTGCCAGCTTTGGGGGTTTGGGGGTGGGACTCTTTATCCCAAAATCTTAATACTATGCATTCGGCAAGCCTGACAAAATAAGGTGCGCATACTTTGAAACGCCACAGTAAAACATACACTTTTCAAATGGTAAACAAGCATAGGGGGTTAAGGCACCTGTTGAAGCGCTATTTGCACTAAGTGCAGCTCAGACAGGTGATTTAAACTTTGATATTTCTGAGGTCGACGACATGCAATCTTAACGTAGCTGGCAGCAGCAGCATCTGTTAATTAATTATAATGTTCTTTTATAAAACGCAGCTAGCTGAGCACATTCCGGCCTAGTTGCTCACATATGCGTCCTTCAGGCCTAACGCAGCCAGAGCCCAGTCTGGATGTCTACCCACCAGACTGCACACATAAAACGGACACCTCCAGCACCACACCTAAACGCTAGGACGGAGCTACCACACGACAATTTCACCAGCTGCACACTTATCTGGTGCACCCACGCACCCTACGACTCTACCTCCCTCTACTGACCAGAACTATGGTTCCCGAGGGTGTTGAACCTACCAGCGCTTGAGGTCATACCAATGATATATAGAGCGCCAAATAAATGCCAAATAACATAATATAACATAACACGCTTCATTCTGGAGACGAGTTTCAAAGCGCCAGCCTGTGTTGCTAGGCATTGTCTTGTGTTCAAGACAAACACGTTGCCCCTGAGCTATCCTCCCAGCCTATTCACAGCTCCACAAAGCCATGCTGCTGTGGCTACAAGCACTATTTTAAAACGTTTGTATGTGCTGTCTGTAGTTACCTGGTCAGGATCCGTGGCCCCCAGTCAGCGCATAACGGGGGTAGCAGGAGGGGGATACGCGCATGTTTTTAGGCACTGCATAGGCCAGCAAACTGGCCTGGGATAGTGCGCCCCTTTCCTGGTGGCTTAAAAGAGCAGCAATATGATCCAGGTGTCGGAAGCGACTGTTCTGCTTGTGCTTCTGTTTCCTCTGCTTCTTGTGATTCTCCTTACTGTATGGCTTGACACAAGGTGCTTTACTCTAACAGTGGAGACCATAAGCCGTTAGACCCGAAGTTCATGGCGAGTAGTGCGGGCCGGGCTGAGCTGATCTGAGAAGTTTGGCGTGTCGGGTTGGCCGGGCCGTAAAAAGTCCCTGGGGGGTGGGGGCCAGTTTCTGGCCAAATATTTTTTTTCCTCAAAAAAGCCTTTCATCCTTCTTAGGTTGATAAATGAGTACCAAAACAGGTTGGGTGATATTGTATGCATATTTGTTCTATAAAAAAGAGCTTAAACGTAAGTGCTATACAATAACATATCATTTGGCCTTGGACATCTGCTTGGACTTAGGAACAATCCTATTTGATGTCACTTCCTGTTTTGTCAAGGGGTGAAAGGTCGTGTTTCATCGCTTCCCGGGATGTCACTTTGCGGTGGGGTCAAATGACATCACTTCCTGTGATGTCATCAGAGGTTAAGGGTCGTGAGGCAAGGGATGGGCCACTTTTTTCAGGCGAGGGGTGGGTGTCTTTTTTTGGGATGACCGGGCATATTTCACCTCTCAGTCTGACCCATTCCGCTGGCCCCCGGTGAGGTTAAGTGCGCTGTGTAGATGTTTGTGTAGAGGGGGCTACTACTTGCTTCTCTCTGGAGTGGGGAGGCTATTGCTCCGCGGGGTAAAGTTTTGACCAGTGCAACTGCTACGATCGCGCTGCGAGCTGGCGTTAGGATTTTGTCTGCCTGCTCACCTTAAGGGTCTGCTTTGTTCTAGCTCTCCTATATGTTTGATAATAACGTACCCTTCCTGTTTGACTTCTTAGGCCTCACATGGCGACTTCCCTGTATGCTTTGAGAAGTGGAAGTAGGGAAGGGGCTGCCCTGGTGTACATTCAAGTATGAGGTCCATAGTTGCCGATGCAGGAAGACAATGATTCTCGATTAACTGTGCGAAGTACTATGCCCAATGAAGACCTCTGCAATTCTATCTAGTAAATGTTTGCCGCCCACCCCCCATTTACTCAAATGACAGCTGGAGAGTGTTTTGTGGGTGATGTTTCCAACCAAATGTATGTGTCAGCTCCACCTATGATTTCGAGGAAAATAGTGCAGTTTCAGGCTTCTACACCACAGCAACGTGCTCTATTCTATACTAACAATTTGCAATCTCCCCATGAGAATTTCAAAGTCAGTGGTGATGGGAATATGAAGCGCAGTTCCGAGAAGTTTGTTTTGAAACAAGACTTACATACTCATTTAAAAGTGAATTCAAATGTGAAACCAGCTATTTTTGTATTTGGCAATTCGTTGAAGAAGTCTATGGCAGGATTTTCCAGGTTCTTTAACACTGACACAAAGACCATTTTTACAGCCAAGATGCATTTCTCTTGTAGTTTCGAAGTTTGGGACTAGCCGTGCTCCCCACGAAGGATTAATTTCATCTACTGCAGGCAGCTAGTAAAGGCATGTTACATGATATTACTGATTTGGAGATGGTGTCTATTCATGAGGGCGTGATGTTTCTAGCCGAGAAGAGGGAAGGTTCTTTTTCAAAGGCTGCTATGAGGAATCAAAGGCAGGTCTGTCAGATGGGTGTATATCCAATGGAAGATACTTCTAATGGAGGACCCACATCTGATCTCCCACTTTGTGATCTTAACAATTCTGTTTTGCCTGCCAATAGACCTGTTGCTCATAATGACATGCAGAATTACTCTGGAGTAACTGCTAAGGGAATTCGGACACGGGGGTTTAGGTAATTTAGGTGATGCCGAAACAGACAAGAGCGGTGGTGAGGAGGGTGATCAATGTATTTCAACTGGGGGTGCTTATGATGTGGATTGTGCTGTTTTACCGATGGGCATGAAGTCTAATGGAGGACTGCCAGGCAACCAACCAGCTTTTAACTATCTATTGTCGAAAGAGGCATCTACTGGCAATACTTCTACGAAGCATCTCTCCCCTTTAGGCCTCGCCATGCTGCCGATTTTGGACTGCTTATTCCCTTTGCTTTCTAATGTAAATATTAGTTTAAATCTGGGATTGAAAACTTTAGTGGACGCTCAAGAGAACCTGGGTGGGGTCCTCATCGGCCAACAAACTGCTTTTAATAACCTGTGTAACCGAATTGCATATTTGGAGGGTTTTGCAGCGAGTGCTGCTTTTCATAAAGACGAACTTGGATCTATAAAAAATGCTTTAGTGGGGAATACTAGTTGTCTCTCTAGGGTCGAGGAATCCCCATCTAAAGTACTTGACATGGTTATCACTAGGTCTTGGGTAGAAGGGAATTTTCCTCCTGGAGAGACAAATCTTATTGATGGTAACAACAAGGCGCAAGCAGGCGCACAGTGCGTACGGCCTATTGTACAGGAGGAGGGGAGTACCATAAGGGCTCGGGTGGATACCAGCGTGGGAACTCAATGGACCTGTCTGTAACTCTGAATAGTCTGTCAGCTTTGCTGGCAGCAGTGGCAATTTTTGTGAACTTGGAACCACCTCTCCAAATTCAACCTTTACTAGGAAATCTGCAGCAGCAGATAAATGACTCTACAATCACTGTGGTACTTAATAGTACCTGTGGAACTAACAAAGGAAAGAAATGTAATAAGAAAACAAATAATAATAAAAAGCCTTAAAATATTTCAGCAGCAAAAATAAAGGGCCATCATTCGGCACTTAATGGGATAGTTCAGCTACCTGCAGTGGACGAAATTATTGACCTGGGTGCACAGTCTAAAGTGTAGGTGCCAAATATCCATGAACCTAGGCATACACGACAAGTGTGTACACAGGTTCCTACGGGGTGGGAGGGAATACTAACACTATGGAGGTCCCTGTCATTCCACCTCTTGAGGTTCGGTCAAAAAATAATGTTACAGTGGGTAGGTCTAGATGTGACTGAGGCACTGACCCAGGCTCTGACTCTCCGACTAATGATTTGGCGCACGATTTATCTGAACCTCTGCTGTCTTAAGTGCTGTTGAGTCCTTTTGATACCAACAGTGGTCAGGCATGCACCAAACAAACTGAATTGACCTCCTTTTGCCAGTCGAGCTCCAGTACTGATACCTTAATAAATGATATTGCCTGTTCTGTATTGACGATTGGTGGTGTCACTTCAGGGACAGGGGTTCTGGGATCTTTGGTTGCTGTTCATAATGGGGCAAATCTGGTGAAAGGATCTGAGGATACTAATGAGAGCCTGATTTTGGTGAATGTTGCTGCGGACCGGCTTCAGAGTCAAGGTTGACCGATAGGGAGCGCTATTGCTTGAAAATCAGACGATCCCCTCTTTCATAACAATCACTTCTGATTATATTGTTTGGATCACTTTGCCCCTTGTTAATAATCAACGTATGGAATGTTGTTTCCATTTCGAATTGGTGTTTAACTTAGTATGGGAGCAGCAGGCAAATTTTGCGACATTCGGATATGAATGAAATGCCATTAAATCATCGGAAGAGGCAAGGGGATTTTTGGATTTTATGCAGAGAGTTCCCAGTGCGGGTTCCTATTGTGTCTAATTCTAAATTTACTGCACCCCTGCACTTTCCCCCTTCCCTCTACCCTGCACTTGCGCATTCTCAATGTCACTGGGCCCAGTAAGATAGTTGTTTTTGTTCTCCCTTGTTCCCCTCCCTTGCCTCGTCACGCTCTGAAACAGGTGTGTATGAGCGCGATACAAATAAAATATCAATATCAATACTAATGCTCTCCTGGATGCTGTCGCCCTTGTCTCTACTCTACTACAAAAGGGTCAAGATGGGTCCTGGGTGGGCCCTGCCCTGAAAGCCTTTTAGGTGATCAGTAAGGGGTTAAGTCAATCGTAGCATTTCTGGAATTGATATTTGTTAGGAAAGATTTCATTTTATATGTAATTTTCCTTCCAGTTGAACACCCCCAAACCTTTTGCTGCTTTTTAAACACCATAGACTGGCTTTGCCAGAGAAGCACTTTTAATTGGAAAACTGACATGCCCCTAAGACAGTCAGTACTGGGAGACTTTTCTGCAACATGTAACAAGTGCACAATGTACCTCCCTGTACAGTGCTCGTGGGTCTCTTAGTCATTTCCAAAGACCCTAGATACTCCTGAAGGACTTTTTAGGAGATGTGCAGATGTGTCATGGACAGGGCTGGTGGCAGCTATCTTTTCGCGTATTTCTTAACCCTTTCCTTCTGAGTTAACCGCGTTAACCGCGTTTGCAATGAATAACTGGCCTGGCTTCAAAATGGCCATGCCACAAGGTTCTTTGTCCTGTCCTTTGGCCATCTTGCCCCGTCACCTTTCCCAGGTCGTGCCGACACGGGACAGTCCTTATTTGGTCATGCATTTTCCCGTGCAAAACGCCAAGCTTTCGCAGGCTTCTGCATGCCTTGTATGTGTGCCCCCAGGATGTGGGCTGGAATGTCTAGTTCCAATACACATCCTGGGTGCCATTGGCGCGAAGGAGACTCTGGATAAGAGGAGGCCAAAAATACCCATACCATGTTGATCTCTGGAGTTCTCACTGAACGAAGGATAGGATCCAAGTATCCTGAAACTACGAAGCTGAGTCGAGGAACCGCTGGTGACCCGCTGGAAGGTTTGGCACCCTGAGCCCGCTGTCGTCCTGTGATACCCCTCTGCATCTGATCAGCCTAGAAGGTGTGCGAAGATGCTTTGACCCATTGAAATAGTGGGACCAACTATCCTCGGCACCTTCATCAAACCCTGCAAGTAAGCTTTCTCTGAAGTGTCCCTGGACCAACCAGTGGACTAACCAGCTTACCCAGGTCCTTTGCCCTGTCACCGCCGCCGTTTCGAGGAGGCCCTGGAAACTTGGTATACTGCTAGCTCTGTGTCCACGACACCCTCACACCAAATTTCATAAACTTGGCGTTCCCAGGTCTGAAGTGAGATGAGTGTACCAAGACCAGAGTAAACGCAATTACCGTGTTGCCCCACTGTGGCAACAATCTTTGCAGGTGCACTGCATTAGTGACCCTCTTGCCCCTGAAGCCTGCTGCAGTGAAACTGGCTTGCTCCATCCAACTGGAGCGGAGAAATCGCCATTGTCCCGTTTGGGAATCATCGCTGTATCTTCGGAACTGAAAGCCGCAGAGATGTCCTTTTTGTCACATTCGAACCTGTAACCACAGTGAACACAACTGGCAGTTTGGTCCGGTGTGCGCCTGGGGCCGGTGAGTAATCATAGCCCTACCCGGTGGCCTCTAGCACCTCCATCCATTTTTACGCACGAGTGGTCCCTATGGGGGCCCCTCTTCTTTCCACTGCTAGTGCGAACTAGCAAACTATTCCCAAACCTTGGAACTAGCCTCTGCCTTCAAGTGGAGGTCCTCCCTGAATAGTGGGAATCTAGTCTTCATCGCCTCACCCACCTTCCTGAGTGGCTAGATACCCCTGAAGAGACCCTGTTTTGCCCATTGGAACAACTGCGTGTACTTGCATTGCATGTACTATTGAGCACAAGGCTCCTCTCTTCTTAGGGCTTGGACTTCCTCTTAGTTAGGTGTGTGTTTGATGTTGAAGGGGACTAAAGACTATCTGCACTGCCTGTTTCCTTCCCTTCTAGGTTGTGGACATATTTCGTGCTGTTAACCCTTTAGACCCTAATGGTCTTGTATATATCTTGCACTGATAGTGTTATGTTGGTTTAGTAGTATTGCTTTGATTCTTTTACTGTGTGATTTACAAAGACCTTGTAATAAATGTGTTTATATTTATGATATATACACCTGTCTGGGAGTAATTTTTAAGTGTCCTTGCTCTGTGTGCTCATTGAGGTCTTTCAGTCACCCTCACCCCTCCTGAGACCTAGTTTTGACCGCCTGCCATAGCTACCTTAACAATATTGTGACGTGGAATGGATGTGGTATGGTAAATCTATACAAATCTATGGAAAATCCGTTGAAGGGGAGTGGATATAAGATCTTCATGTTTCAAGAAACCATGTTTCTGATGTTTGTTAATCTGCTTAGAATCACATGCTGTGCATAGGTCCGACATCCAGTGGTCACTGCGGAGTATTGCATTTTGTTTTTCGTAGTCGAAAAGGGGACGTCGACAAGGCGTGTCTGTAACACTATCCCTATAGTGACGTGCGTTGTACCCACAATCCCTCACGCGTTGAGGTACCTCAGATTGTTTTTTTCCGCCCAGCTACTGGTCGCCTTTATGCAGAGCTCCTCGAGAGACATTGCCAAATAGTTTCTTCGACCTTTGGTCGTTTGTTATTAATATCAATAACATAGATCCCTCCCTCGACGCAGAGCCGTTTCTCCGCCGAGCAAGATCTTCGACGGAAGGATGAGCGGAGGGGATCCTTCGGCGCTGCCGAACACGTGGCCTGGCCTCGCCGGCCATACACAGTAGGGAGAGTGGGGTCTTGTGGTCTTTCTTTCTTTTCTTTAAGAATGCCTTTCTCTTTCCCCTCCCTCTCTTTCAAGGTCGTAGTCACACTTATTACCCTCAGCTATGGAGAGGACGCCATTTAGGTTTTGCCCGCTTTGCAAGGGTAAATATACCTGGAAGGATAAGCACAAACGGTGCAACCGTTGCTTACCCCTCGATCACCAGGAGGACGGCTGTGCGGCCTGTAAATTACTAAAGCCCAAAACTCTAAAAGACCGCAGGGTCAAAAGGTGGGCGGCCTACGCCATGTCTAGGCCTGACTCCTCACCCGCTGCCGCCGCCGCCGAGTGTGACGAGGACAGTGACTACACGGCCCCCGTAACGGAGGCTGTAGACCTCTCAAAGGAGCGTTCACGCTCCTCGTCGTCCGTCCCCGGCCCCGACAAGCCCGGCTCACGCCCAGCTTATGGGGATGAACACCCCGGCGACAAGGACGCACACAGAAAAACAACAAAGCACATACCCCCTGGCACACATTCATCGAAGACGAAGGCAGCCATAGCGCCAACGGGGACGCCGGGCCCACCGGCGTCTTCCGCCGACCGTAAGGGTCGTCAGCCCTCCCCACCACCGCTTCCGCGACAGGCGACTGGGCACTTTAAAAATAAGGGCGCTAACGCCAAAATTCCCGGCGACGCACATCGCAAGAGCGCTCACGTTGCCAACAAGGACTCGACGAGCAAGGACTCGACGAGCAAGGACTCGACGGGCAAGGTCTCGACGAGCAAGGACTCGACGAGCAAAGGCTCGACTTTACATAGTGCGACGGCGACCGATCCCTCGGAAGAGAGAATGATCGCCGAAAGCCTTGCGCGCATAGCATCTAAGGACGGCCAAAGACGTACGGCGAGTGAAACGCCGAAAACCGCGCACAAGGCCAAAGATACGCCAAAGGCGCCGGAAAACAGATCAGGCCAGTTCCCGACGCCGACAGAAGGCCCTAGCCAGCAAGAAGGCTACTCAGAAGGCGAAGGCTCTCTTTCTTCGACGTTATGGGACAGAACCAGACAATTACAGGAGGAAGAAACCCCCTTTTCTTTCCCAGACCGTCCTGGCCGACCTCAGTGGACCTTTGCAAGGTTCCAGACCTGTATGGACAAACTAGATAGGTTCATGTCCATCCCAGAAGACAGGGCACCCAAGAGACCAAGGGAGGCACCCCTGGAGAGTCCAAGGGCTAAATACCAGAAGTTTTATAACCCCATACAGGAGGACATAAACTCTTACAATCCCACTGAGGAAGATACCTTCTTACAAGAGGAATATGAGTTCACCTATGTTGAGGACCAACAAGAAGAGGAAGGTTTTCACGAAGAGGAAGGTTTTCACGAGGAAACTAACCTATGTGAGGAAGGATTCCAGGAAGACACAGGCGAGGGCGACCCAAATCCCTGGCAGTCACCGGCTAGGTCGACTGACACAGGCAGTAGCAGTATAGTCATCAGGTCTACTGAAACTACACCAGTCAGGAACCCTTCGCCTGTCGATGATCAACCCACCTTCAATCCACTGCTGAAGAAGGCAGCAGCACATTTCGAAATCGAAACTGGGGAGGTCACCCCAGACACCGATTTTGTGGAGAGGATTATCAAAGAAAAACCCCCCACTAGCCAGGTTATACCCATCCTCGCCTCAGTTAAGAGACATATTACACCTTCTCTTTTCACTCCTGCATTGGTGAGAGGGGTTAATCCGAGGATTGAGAAACTGTTCTCTCCCTCTCAATCAGACCCATTATATATTAAGAGTCACTCAATCCCGGACTCCCTGGTTGTGACCAACACCAGGAAAAGGGCAGGAGTCCCACTATCTACTAGCGAGGCACCCCCAGATAAAGAGGGGAAGACGCTGTATGCCCTAGCCAAGAGAATCACCACCTCTGCAGCATTCTCTACCAGAATCGCCAATAATAATACCCTATTGGCAAGCTACGCCGATGCTCAATGGGCTAAGCTCAGACAGGACATCGAAGAAGCTCCCGAACCCCTAAGGACTCGTTTACTGGCTACAGTTAACGAGGGCTCTCTGGTCAATCAAAGCATCGTCAAGAATACCCTCGATGCAGCAGAGACGGCTGGCTGCACTTTGGTACAAGGAATTTTACTGAAGCGTCACGTCTGGCTTCACAATTCCGGATTTAAGGCGGAAACACAAGCGTCCCTTATTAATAAACCCATAGAGGAGTCCAACCTCTTTGGGAGAGCAGTGGATGGCACGCTGGAGAACGCGAAGAAAGAATTTGATACAATAAAGACCTTGGACCAAATTTCAAAACCCCCTAACAGGCGGGGATTTGGTAATAAGCGCTTTTTTCGTGGACAACGCCAGCAACAAAACCAACAACAACAGTACTCTGCCAGCAACTACCAGAGTAATTGCGGCCAGTACAATCAGAGGGGTCAACGTCGTGGCAAGGGAAGAGGCCGGGGTTCCACCCCTAGAGGCTCCCAAGCCAACAACACCACCAAGTGACGCGAAGATTCGCGTCCCCTCCCATGCAACGCCGGTCGGGGGCCGGTTAACATCCTTTCTTCCAGCATGGGAGGGAATAACATCAGACCACTGGGTACTTTCCACCGTAGCCCGCGGCTACTGTATAGAGTTGAACAGTTCCCCAACATACAGACCCCCAAGGGGACGCCGCATGACACCAGAACACCTCGCCATCCTTCTCCAAGAAGTGGACCAACTGCTGGAAAAAGGAGCCGTAGAGGTTGTGCCTCTATCCCAGGTAATGGAAGGTATTTATTCAGTGTACTTCCTTGTACCCAAAAAGGATCTAACCATGCGCCCTGTATTAGATCTGCGCCCAGCGAACATGTTTGTCAAACCCCAAAAGTTTCGTATGGTGACCTTACAGGAAGTGATCCCACTGCTATCACAGGGAGATTACATGACAACACTGGACATGAAAGATGCATACTTTCATATTTTAATGTTGCCAGCGCACAGAAAATACCTCAGGTTCATGATAGAGGGCAAACACTACCAGTTCAGAGTGCTACCCTTCGGCATAGCATCTGCACCAAGGGTATTCACGAAAGTACTGGCAGTGGCAGCGGCCCACCTGCGCAGGTTATCCATCCCAATATACCCTTACCTCGACGACTGGCTCATAACAGGGGAGTCTTACGAGACATGCTTCTCAAACACCCAAAAGACTGTAGACATTTTGTTCCAACTGGGCTTCTCCATCAACGAGAAGAAGTCCAGCTTAGACCCCAGCCAAGTCAAACAATTCCTAGGGGCTCTAATTCGAACAAAGGACGGCCTCGTCTTCCCCTCCAACGAGAGGGTCCAAAACATGCTGTTTCAGATCCCCCAATAAGTGGCAGGTCGAGAGGTGAAGGTGCGCAAAGCGATGCGATTGCTAGGAATGATGGCGTTGTGTATTTATTTGGTACCTCACGCGCGCCTGCGCATGCGCCCAATGCAAGAGTGGCTCAACAGCCAGTGGTGTCAGGCCAGCGGACAATGGGACGATCTAGTGGTGGTCTCGCAAGCCTTGGTTCTCTCGCTACGGTGGTGGACAAAGGAAAACCTGATAATAGGGAAACCCTTTGCCACACCCGCGGTGGAGGCCACTCTAACCACGGACGCATCCCTCACAGGATGGGGGGCTCACCTATCCCATCAGACTGCCACGGAGTGTGGACTCCGAACATAGCATCCAAGCACATAAACCTACTGGAGCTACTGGCGGTGTTCAAAGCACTAAAAGCCTTCCAGGAACACCTACAAGGGAAGACAGTGATGGTCCTTACAGACAGCACCACAGCCATGTACTACATCAACAAGCAGGGTGGCACCCACTCTCCAGGACTGTCCAAGCTGTCCCAGAATATATGGAAGTGGGCTCTGAAACACAACATGTTCCTACTGTCACAACACGTACCAGGGGAACTCAATCTGCTAGCAGACGAACTCAGCAGAGACTTCCCCCTGCCCGAAGAGTACGAATGGCAATTGCACGAAGACATTGTCTTAGACGTCTTCACGCAATGGGGATTCCCGGAAATAGACCTGTTCGCAACTCTGGAGAACTCACAATGCCAAAGGTACGCCTCCAGGTACCCCCAGAACCAGTCCAAGGGGAACGGTCTGTTGATTCAATGGTCAGGGAAATTTGTTTACGCCTTTCCCCCGACTCGCCTTCTCAACAAAGTGGTGCACAAGATGCACCAGGAGCAGGTTACCATGATACTAGTGGCCCCAATGTGGGCCCGGCAGCCATGGTTCGCTCACTTGATGGAGATGTCCCTATCTTCCCCAGTGAAACTTCCCTGCCCGTACAACATGCTGTCACAGGACAAGAGCAGGACACTGCATCCATGCCCTCAGACCATGAACTTAGCAGCCTGGCTCCTGAGATCATAGAATTTGGACATCTACAACTCCCGCAGAGATGTATGGACATCCTCAGGGAAGCCAGAAAACCTAATACTCGCCACTGCTATTCTAGCAAGTGGAAAAGATTTGTCATCTGGTGTAAAGGTAAGAGCATCAACCCGGTTGACTGCTCTCCCACACACATTGTTCTGTACTTGACCCATTTACTGGATTCAGGTCTAGTGTTCAATTCCATTAAAGTCCACCTGGCGGCACTTTCTGCATACACCACTTCCCAACTTAAAGTGTCGTGGTGGAAGATACCAGTTATCAAGGCCTTCATGGAGGGGGTGAAGAGAATACACCCTCCGATAGCTAACCCAGCTCCCGGATGGGACTTAAATGTGGTACTTTCTAGACTCATGGGCCCTCCTTTTGAACCCATGCACAAGGCAACTCTTAAAGACCTCACTCTTAAGACTGCTTTCCTAATAGCTATCACCTCCATTAGGAGAGTAAGTGAACTACAGGCTCTTTCTGTTCTAGACCCCTTCGTAACAGTTCACAAGGATAAGGTGGTTCTACGCACACACCCAAGGTTTGTACCAAAATTCATCTCGAAATTCCATGTAAACCAGTCAATAGAACTACCAACGTTCTTTCAAAACCCTTCCAGCTTGGGAGAAAAAAGTCTGCATACACTAGATGTACGCAGAGCTGTCATGTTCTACATGGAAAGAACCAGGCCACTGAGAAAGACTAATCAGTTCTTTGTCTCGGTGGCAGCAGGAAGAGAAGGAGATGCAGTCTCAAAGTCCACTATATCTAGATGGATTGTTCAATGCATCACTCTCTGTTACACTCTTGCTAAGAGAGAACTACCCTTCAAGCCAAGAGCACATTCTACTCGAGGCACTGGGGCTTCCATAGCGTTCACTGCAAATGTTCCCCTTGAGTCCATCTGCAAAGCGGCTACCTGGAGTTCTGTGCACACCTTTACAAAACACTACTGTCTAGATGCACACTCTAGATCTGACTCCCAGGTGGAACAGGCAGTATTAAGACATCTTTTCTCTACTGTTCCTTCTCATAACCCACCGCCAACTCCGGGTACTGCTCGCTAGTCTATGCACAGCATGTGATTCTAAGCAGATTAACAAACATCAGAAGACAATGCATTACTTACCGTAAAAGCATTTCTGATGGTTGTATCTGCTTAGATTCACATGCGCCCGCCCTTCCTCCCCGCTCGGATGGAAGGAACATAGACACCTTTCTACATCTCTCTCTCTTTTCTGTACTCACTCACGTATAGAAGGCTCCCTCAGGGTAGAAAAAATACAAACAGAGGGACCTCGACGCGTGAGGGATTGTGGGTACAACGCACGTCACTATAGGGATAGTGTTACAGACACGCCTTGTGAACGTCCCCTTTTCGACTACGAAAAACAAAATGCAATACTCCGCAGTGACCACTGGATGTCGGACCTATGCACAGCATGTGAATCTAAGCAGATACAACCATCAGAAATGCTTTTACGGTAAGTAATGCATTGTCGTACGGATCATATTAACTTGGAAGGTATAATGAAGTGACCTTCAGCCTTCTTATGTTTACTTGTGAGGTTTATTACCAGGTTCTCAAGATACTTTACAAGCAAGTTACATGGATACAAGCAAGTTACATAGCGTCGGACAAACACTGGCTCCCATTACCCTGGCAGGGGGCTTCCCAACTGCCTGGGCTAGAACCCTCACCCAAACATTCTATCATTCAGATGTCAACACTCCACATGACATCACAGCATTACTTCATACCTGGACAAGCACTTCACAATACATCTCCCTCCTTTATATTGACACCACAGACACACAGAGAAACACTTCACAACACATCCCCCTCACACCAGACATAGACACCAACTCGGATCACAGGGGCATGCACAGCAACCTGTGCTCTCCCACTCACCAAAGCACCCGATGAGCTGGCCAGGCACATCACCCATGGGAATTGAACCATCACTGCACCCTGATGAAGATGAATTTGGAGTCGTAACTACACACAATACAACTACAAGGAGAAGCTGTACATGCAAAAAGAAACAACATAGGCGTGGTTCACAGTCACGCCCACACTAAAACTGGGGGTGCTACCTCCCAGAAAACACAGCAACTATAACCGACCGTCAACCCCACGTGATATGTGCACACTAATCACACTGTGAACCATGGCTGTGGGCGCTACCACCCAGAAACACAGCTTAACCTGCCATTGACCTTGCGTGACCCTCATACCAAAGTCACTCCAAGACACACAAAACTGTCTTAACCAAACTACTGTTTTGGGGTATGACATGAACATGCCTTACATGCTGACCTGGTAACTCACATACCATCAGCGCAACCAAACTCATGCATCTGGCATACACCTACACATGCCTTACATGCTGACCTGGTAACTCACATACCATTATCGCAACCAACCTCATACAACTGGCATACACCTGCAGATGCCTTACATGCTGACCTGGTAACTCACATACTATCAGCGCAACCAAACTCATATGCATGGCCTAACACATCCACACCTTATATATTCTGACCTGGTATCTCACATACCATCAAACCAGCCAAACACATCATAGCAAACCATTTCCGTAACACCATAAACCCACATTAAGTACATTGACGATTAACAATATAAAATCATTCAATGTGTTGCATTAACCATTAACTCCTACCAACTGGTCATGGCGTTTGCAATGTAAGTCCATAGCCTCTCACAGGCACTCAACAGTACTTGCAGTCTCTTCACCTACAAGTACACGTTGCATCCTTGCAACCTCCCCGGCAAAGCCTCAAAATGGTTACGTCTACATGTATATGCTACAATGCCTCCTATGCCCACTTTGCACCATACCAAACATTTCATTTTCTGCTAAAAGTCCATGTGGCATCCTAGCGTCCTTAAAGCTGCAAATCATCAAAGAGTTAGCTCTAGTCTCAGACATGACTGATACACCCCTAACCCATTCATCCAGGTCCATACTCGCAACTCACCCCCATTCTATGCAGTGTGAAAACATTTAGGTATTACTCACCCACTTAAATAAACATGTCTCATCAAAGTCCATTGTCCAATATTCCTGCAATTCCTCAACACATCTGAGAATCCCAGCTACATATAATATGCCAAACATACCCACACCCAAGCCCAAAAAGAACAAAGTATACAAATTCTATGTTTCATATTTCACCAACACTTCTATCACCAGCACTTCTACAACGTTGTGTAGACTTTATTGTCCTGCCCGCAGCTCATGATTAACTTCTCCTCAGAGCACCCATGGGCATATGCGGATCTGTCCCACGTCGGACACGAGCGTCTTATAATTAAGAAGAACACTTCTTACCATCTTTCTTCCATGGACACCGCTTCCAGTCTCTAACATGACGCGACCAGCAAACCTTGCAATTACATGCCGCCACTCCATAGAGGCGCGGTTCACTTCACTCTTTGTTCCGTGGCACCAACTTCATTTGGTACCACACCACCTCGGCTCGTCTTCCCCTCAGAAGATTCCAAGATACCGCGGGCCTGGATTTGCTGTCCAATACTTCCTAGTCACGTTGGAGACGTACTTCGGTTCTTTATTCGGATAACCCAGCCGCTCCTTCCTTTGATGCCAATATGAGCTCTACATCAGCTCATCGCTGGGACACAAACCGTTCTTTTGTTTTGATAGGCGTCAGGTGTTCCACAGAATCGCCAACACCCTGCGCTGCCATAGTGACGTCTTCACTTCCAAACCAAGCACACCGTGTGAAGAGCCCTCCCTTCCACCGTCAGTTCGTAGCTATCCGGTACATCTGCTCACCTAACAGCTGTTTGTGCTCTGATACAGAGCACATATTACACCGACGAAATCCAGCTTACACACCCCTCAGAGTATGTTCTCCATCCACTTTGTCAAACTTGGCATGACACAGGATAACATCTGGAGACTCCATCAAGCTAACCTCCTTTCCTCTGCCCCTCCAGTGCCCTGCTGCTTATGGGTACAGCATACCATTCCTGCTTATGAGCACTGCACACTTCTCCAGTTCATATGAAATGTACCCTCCTCCAGTTTATGGGAACATTTCTCTTTCCTTCTAGTGGGCACTCCCTTTTCCACTATGAACACTGTTCCTTTAAAATTATGGGGCTTATATCCTTGCCCTTCCCGCCCTGGGTGATGGGTCTTACTTGTCCTTGGGGGCAGTGTGTCCTCTTGCTTCTCCTTTCTGCACCCCCGCAGCAGATTCACCAGCTTAGTTACTCCTTCTGACATGCAGGTTCCTCTTCTTTCAGCTTGTCGCCAATGTAATGAAGTGACCTTCAGCCTCCTTAGGTTTACTTGTAAGGTTTATTACCAGGTTTTCAAGGTAGTTTACAAGCAAGTTACATGGATACAACCACGTTACATAGAGTAGGACAAACACTGGCTCCCATCACCCAGACAAGGGGCTTCCTAACTGCCTGGGCTAGAAACCTCCCCCAAATATGAGGAGGTCAACACTCCCCATGACATCACAGCATTCCTTCATACCTGGACAAGCACTTCACAACAGAAGGTTAGCACACTTTTACCAGCCCAGCTATTAGAGCTGAGGCTGAGAGACCGAGAGGGGGCTTGGCAGTAACGGTTGATACCAATCTGAATCTGGTCTGTGACGTTTTCCACTCGAAGGAGTGGTTTCTGGCGGTCAAACTCACTTCCCTTTCTACAAATGTTTCTGTTTTAATGGTTAACATCTACTGGAACCCCGCTAGAATTTCCTTGGAGTGTATTCATCAAAATCTTTCAGAACTTCTTGGGTACTGGTTTGCCAAGAGACACAAGTACCATATCATTCTGGGGGGTAATTTCAATTCTAACTGTGCGGAGGGGTCAGTCTGGAATGCTTCCAGATCTTCCCCTCATTTAACATGGCAGATTATTAGTAGAGGGATGTCTTGGGACTCTTTCCTAGGGGAGTGGGAACTGAATTTATTTGAGGGGATCGACAGAGGGGATATATTACCCTATACATGGCACAGGGGTAAATCTGTATCCAGGATTGATTATTTCTACATTGCTTCCACCTTGAGGGACATATGTGGACCTGTGTCTCGATATGATACTGGATTGAGAGATCACCTTTTATTGTATTTACCCTTACATTTTACATCTTGACCCCACAAGCTGAGACCTGCTCTATCCTGTCTAAGTTTGGACCGGGGGGGGGGGGAAGGCGAGGGGACAAACTATAAAGTGGAATTATCATCTGATGGCTAGGTTTACTCATCTTGTGAAGGATAGATATTAAAACTCAGGTCTGCAGGATGATGTTGATATATCTTCTTGTAGACGGGCTGAAGAATACTCTCATATCATTATGGCTTGCCTAAACAAGATTGTAAACTCCAAATCACGTACGAATCTTAAATGCCCAACTCATTCCTTTGATACCAGACTTTCAGCCTATAAAAAGCAAAAATGTGTGAAACTGCCCGAATTTTTGAAGCTGGTGCTGGATCCTCAGGAATATCTCTATGCTAAGAAAAAGGCTGGCCAGACTCCTAGGAATTTGGTAAAATCTCTAGGGATGGAGGTACACATGAGGGATAATCTGCATGTGTTGCACAATCTTTGTAATGGGAGGGATGGAAAATGTTGGGCATGTGAGCGTTAGAGCCCTTTTTATCTGTGGTAGCGCGTCATTCAGTGGATGGGAAACAGAGTAACTCTTACACCAAATAACGGAACCAACTCAGGAAGATGGCAAGTTCAACTGTTTTAATATCAATTGTCTAAAACAGGGAGTTTCAATGGACATCAACGGATGTCGCACATCATTTTCTCTTGAAGCATTTCACAAACAATTACACTTATATAATAAAAATGTGTCCTATGTGACGTCATACTACGTGGCAAATAAGAAAAACCTATGGGCGGTTCTGATACGCTAAAAAGGAACATCTAAGTATAATTCCTATAAGGGTTTGGGTTGTGATTGGGACTCTACAGTCAGGTGTACAACGTATGCCCACCCCTAGTGCAAATCATCTTTGGCACTTATTATATACACGGTACATCATTGGCTTTCAAACTATAAGGTCCTTCGTTATATGGCCCTCTATAATTAGTTGGCACGCTCGTGCCCTTCTGGAACATTCGGCTCACTAGCAGCACATAAGATTTACCCTAGGATCCAGGAGGTGGACATGACGTTACCCACCCAGCCAATTAGCCCATCATCTCTCATCACCCATGCCTTCTGACATGTCTTTGAACTTGGCCTTGCAGTGTATTCTTGCTTTTGAGAATATATTGGAGTGTGAGCATGCGCTATCTTAGTTCTGGAACTGCATGCCCAACTTCTATTTCCATCCATAGCTCACATGACAGGAGACTGCAATTCAGCTAATTATGCACCATTTAATTGTCTTAAATGAATAAAACATGGCACTCATGGTGTTCTTTCGTTGCACCTTAACAAGGGATGATTCAGCGTCTCACGTTCACTGTTCTTCAAGATAGGTAACCAGTCCTTGGCAGCTCCGGCCTTGACACTAGGCCAGACAGCCCTTCTCAATTCTTCCATGATTCCAGCTGCTTCTTTGCTGCGACACAGCCTTCAGCCCTTCTCCACGGGTTTGGGCTTACTAAAGTTGTGACACCGATGTCCAGCTTCTATCTAATGCCGGCTTTGCCTGCAGTCTATTCACTAGGACTAGCTGGCTTCTATAATCACTTAATCTACTTGTGTTGCTGCATCTGAACTGTTATTAAATGGCTTGCATTTTCTGCAGTGCTCTTCACACGTTCAATCTTTATTTCACATTTAAAGGTTTACCTCAACTCTTTCCTTCATCATTAGATTCCATAAGGTCCATACATTCTCTTTTTCAGCCAGTCTTCTCAGTGTGCCACGCTTCCTCTTGTGACGCCATCAACTCCTCTTTCTTTCATTTTTCATATTCCTTCGGGGACCTCCTCCATGAGATTGTCATCTCTTCGGGGATACATCAGATAGGATTTTCTTAGTGGATACTTTTTCTCGAAGATTCTCCGCGGACTAGTCACAATTACTGGTGTCAAGCATGGCACGATTTCTGGCTTCAGGTGTGTGAAGGGGGTGGGAATTCCTGCATGGGCACTTGGCTGCTCCTCTACACATTCGTGAATCAGACTTTGGGATTGAAACGATTTATTGAGGATTCTCCTATTTGCGCTCAAGAATGAGTGAAATTCCATGAACAGATGTACGCCCTTTCGGAGCCTTTTAGTGACTGGAAGCACCCTACTAAGGGGAACTTAAGTGTGGGTTGGTGCACTTGGACAGAGGAGGCTATTGCATGTTATGGGGATCTCTTTTGAAACTGTTATTTGACTAAATCTTCAGGAGTCACGTTAACCTGTCCACCTGGAGCCAATCGATAATTAATCCCATTCATAAAAAAGGTGATTCCCCCTTAACCCGATCAACTACATGCCGATAGCATTAAGCGATGCTATCAGTAAGGTCTTCGCTATGTTACTCTTAAGGGACTTAAAACCTGTCATTCAACAAACTCAAGCTCTCTCGAGATATCAAGTCATGTTCAGGAAATATATAGGAACCTCATTGAATGCAACTATATTAGCCCATTTGATGCACAATGTGAAGAAAAACCAGATGGGTTTGGTATACATGGCTTCTCTGGACAAGTCGAGTGCTTTCGACTGTGTTATTCATTCAGTGTTGTGGACCAAATGATTGAAAATTAATACACCCACCAAATTGGTACAGTTACTTGGACTTTTACATAGTAACACCATCATGAGGATTTGTCTAATATGAGAAGGGTCTCTTTCTGGTCATATTGATTCATATTTGGGTCTCAAACATGGGTGTAATCTTGCGCCCACTTTATTTTATCTTTACGTGAGCAACGTAGATTCCTTGTGGCAGGGGCCATCAATATCATAGACCAGGCTGGGCAATCTACATCTGGATTGGCTAGCCTTTGCTGATGATTTTATTCTGTTTGATAGAACAGCTATGGGACTCCAACCTATTTGCCCAACATGCGCTGGCTAATAACTTAATCCCGAATGGATCGAAATCAAAGGTGGTCATCTTCTCCAGTGGCCAAAAGCCAAAGACCATGATCTGAGAAAATCGAGTGGGTTCCCTCACTAAGATACTTGTGGTACAATCTGTCTAATTGGGCATCGATGCAAGGGTGGAAGGATAACCTTAATGTTAAGATTTGACAGCTAACCTCTCAAATAAAATGTCTATTTTTTAAGGTATGCACATTTTCAATTTTACCTATCTTGCGATTTTATCTCTAGAAGATAGAGCCTATTATATTATATGGATTTCATATGTGCTTAGTCGACCGGGGACGTTTTCTGAATGTGACCCAGGGGAAGATGTGGAAGGAAGTGTTGGGTCTGTCACTGTTGCGCCATGAGCTTTCTTGACCTCTTTAAGGGTAGTTTACTGGAGACAGTTATTAATAAACACAAACATTGTGCCCCTGGACAATTCATTTATTGTGATTTAAACCATATCATGAGGAAAGCACATTTTAATTTGATTGCTTGTTTTAAGCACTAGATGCAGGCTCTTTCAGATGAGATTGGTTTATCTGAACAAGAGCTCTTAAATCGCCCTGGAGCGGTGAAGCATAAGCTTTTTATACATGATTGGGTACAGACTATAGACACTATTAATTAATTTTCCTCATATACTGAGTATGCTAAATTCACCCATAAAAGAGAATGTTTACCTTTCTATTTGCAGAGGTTGCCTTGCAGCAAGGGTCATACTATTTACATGTGCTTCAGGTTGAATCAACTGCATTCCAGGGAAAGGACCAAACATTGGAAAGACACTAAAGCACTAAGCACTTTAGAGGGTTGTAGATTTTGCAATAGTCCCATTCGTATTGAAACCCTGAAACACTGGGTCACGGCATGTCCATCTCTCATGTCGATCTCTCAGTACCAACAGATTGAGGTTTTTAAAGGAAGGAGTGGATTTTCTACAGTTTTTTATAGTTTTATATTTTATGAAGTGTATTAGATTAATTGAGTTTATTGATGTATTTTGATCACGGTATACTGAATTGTGTGTTAAATGTCTTTTTTCTTTCTTTCACAAATTGTGTCTAAGGTTTGCTGTAAACCATATCACAATAAAAATAAGCATTTTAAAAAAAGGATCAGGGAAGGTTCGGGAGCAGGCGACGGTTGGTGACATTTCTCACGTCCTATCGCTGCTTCTGTTTCTTCCCTGCCGTGTGGACCTGGTTGGCATTTTGGCGGTAGGTGGTCTTGGGCAAAGTGGTAGGGGGCTGCTGGGGTGAAAGAGGGGATGGGCTTGCCAAAAAAGAATGTTTTAAAAAAAATCTTTTACCGAGAATTAAAGGGCATTAGTGGTGTTGTAAATAAATCACCACTCAAAGTTTCCTGGGGAGCCGCTCTTATCGGGGGGAAGGTCTGGGGCTTGGAGCGTATTTTCCACTCTTGCGGGCCTGGTCAGAGAAGGGCAGCCTTTCAGGGCCTTGTACCAGTGGGAAGGCTCGGGTGGTGGGCTTGTGGTGCGCGGCGGGTCGGTGGAGGTCGGGGATCTTACCGGCTGCTCCAGTTCCTGTGGGAGTGCAGTGCACATTGTGCCCACCAGGGGGTAGTGTGGTGCGCAGCCAGCTTGACTTGCGATCAAGCTCCTGCCAGTGAGGGAGCTGCAGGGGCTGCGGTGGGGGACTGGGGATATATATAAAAAAAATACAATTGTTTGAGAAAGGAAAATAATAAATATTAATAGATAAATCAGAAGAAAAGGGGAAAGGTGCGGTCAAGCCCCTTGTGGCCCCCCCGATCCCTCCAGGTGTAGGGTGCCAGGCCTTTTTTGCCATTTGGCAGTGGTTGTTGAGGGTGCTTGGAGGGGTAAAAATAAATAATAAATATTTACATAAGAAGATAGCATTAAATAAAAGTAGGGAATATCAGGATATTTACTGCATGGCAGCAGGACAGGTGGCTTGTGGTTGGGGCCAGCTCAGGGCGTGGGGTCACCTCGGTGGGTTTAGTCGGAGGAATTGAGTCAGGGGAATATATCGGTGAGTGGGGTGGACTCTCAGGCCTTGCGGGAGGTACTGGGCACTACCAGTAGGGCCTCTAAAGCACAATTAGAGGGGGCGGTGCAGGAAGTCACATGGGAGAAGGGGCCCAGGGCCGGGAGACCACAGCACACTGCGGCTTCCGACTGGGCTCTCACAGCGCTGGTAGCTTGTAGCCTGTCGGCGGGGAGAGGGGAGGCTAGGGGAAAGGGGGCTAGGCGGAGTAGGTGGGACATGCCTAGGAGGGCGGTGAGGAGTGGCAGAGCCGAAGAAAAGGGGTCTAGGTGCAGGCCTGGGGCTCCGGGTGTAGGTGGGGGTGTGAGCGAGGGTACAGAGGAAGACATGGGGCGCATAGGTGAGGACGGTAGGGGCGGCAGTAAAGGGGGTGCAAGGTAGGAAATACCTGCAGAAGAGTGCAGGTGGGAGGAGGTTGACACTCTCTCCGGTGGATGGCGGTGACCGGTGAAGGTACAGGGAAACTTCCCTACCCGACAGGATTGAGCGCGGAGTGCATGGCTCGGTCCCCGTTTGCAGCAGATGAGGAGGAAGGAGAGGACTTTAGAGCAGTCCCTCCGACGAGAAGCGAGCAGCCTAGAGGGTGTAGTATGGACCCTAGCATGATGGAACGCAGGGCAGAGGAGGAAAAACCTAGCCCGAGAAGAGTAGCAGGAAGGGGCTGGTGTGGCCCTCCGAGAAGATGACACAGGAGTATCGGGATGGATGCCCCGTGCTGCTTCGAGGAGGATCTGCCCTGTCCAAGCGGGCGGGAACATGACTAGTATATGGCTGGGGAAGAGGAAGGGTGTGGGGAGGATTGGTTGGTGTGGAGGAGAAGGGCCAGGATGAGTGGGTTGGAAGAGAAAGGGGACAATGTGGTGAGAGGTTGGGGGGAGGTCAGGCTGGGGCAAGGGAGAGTACGGGGAGAATGTGGGGAAGATAGGCTGGAGACACTGCTGATGTTTTTTGTCTCCGCAGTAGTAGCCCGTTGAGGAAAGAAATGAGAAGTAGCGGTATGGAGGCAAGGATGATGCGGCTGGGCGAAAACAGGGAGGCAAGAGATGAGCAAGGCAGGGAATAGTCTGCGGTATGGGTCCAGTGGGGGCTATGTGGGGGGAACAAAAGGGGGGTTTGGGGGCCCTGGGGTGGGGGGAAGACATGGGTGTGATGGAAGGGAGAGATGTAGCATCGCTGGAAGTACAGACGGATAAGGTTACGGATCCTGTGGTGCATGGGTTGGTGGAGGTGCCTACTGAAGGCACGGGAGAGAGCGCAGCGAAGGCTAAGAAGCTAGCCTATATGGGTATTCAGAAGCCGTTGGGCGCGCATTAGATGGTGGCTACAAAGGGAAAATGTGAGCCGGAGAGTTTGTGGACTTGTTCACGCTTTTACATAGGGAAGTGAGAGCTAGAGAGGGGTCGAAGGAAGAGGAAAGTGACCTGGTGACAAGGCTGTGTGTGCCGGTTATGATAGAAAATTGGACGTCTGAATTTATAATATACGCTAGCGTTGACTGTGAGACGTATCCTGAAAGGTGTGTAGCTTTGTTTAAATATATGGTTGTGATTAGGAAAGCGTTTACAAGTTTCAGAGCTTTTTCTTTTGTGATATACGACTAGGAGTTCAGAGCAAGGATGGGTGATGACATGCAGGTGGTGTGGGGGAAGATTGATATGGACCTCTGATTGCAGTGGATGGAAACCACGCGCCCAGCGCCAACACTTCATACAGTGGGCGGTTTACCCATGCCTTACCAGCCCTTTCTTGGTCGCCCTGCCCTCAATGGGGTGCGGGGATGAGGCAGGGGGCAGTTGTCAGCGGCATGCTGGGCCTTTAATAAAGAGGGTTGCTCTAGGACGGTGTGCAAATTCAGACATGAGTGCAGCAGATGCGCAGGACAGCATCCCGTCATGCAATGTTTTGCAACAGGAGAGAGAGTGAGGGGTGCAGGGCGAGGGGTTGTGGGTAAAGGGCTATACTCCAGTTAAGGTGGCGGTGCTCGAGGAATGGCTCTGTTTTTACCCAGATAGGGAAGGGGCTAGGATTTTGGGTGTGGGTTTTCAGGAAGGTTTTAAGTTGGGGTACCAAGGTCCAAGGATGCGGTGGTGGGCGGAAAACCTGAAATCGGCACCGGAGAATAGAGAGGTGGTAAGGGTGAAGCTGGGTAAGGAGGTGGCTTAGGGAAGGGTGGTTGGGCCATTTCCAGATTTGCCAGGTGATCTGGTGGTGTCCCCCTTAGGGGTTGTGCATGAAAAAGTAGCTGTGAGTTTAGGTTGATTCACCACTTGTCATGTCCAGAGGGCATGTCTGTGAATGATTTCATTGCCCCCTAAAATGGCAGGTGTCCTATGCAAGTATGGATCAGGCAGTGGGTTTGGTGAGGAAGAAAGGGTGTGGTGCTTTTATGCCCACGTGTGACAAAAGTTGGCCTTTCGTTTGTTGCCGGTGCATCCGGGGGATTTTTGGTTGCTGGGGATGCAGTTTGAGGGTCAAATTTATGTCGACAATACATTGCCGATGGGCTGTTCAGTGTCATGTGTATTGTTTGATCATTTTAGCTCCTTTTTGCAGTGTGTTTTTGCTTACAGTTCTGGTTTTGGGGGAGTTTTGCGTTATTTGAATGATTTCTTGTTCATCAGTGGGGCGGGTGAGGAAGAGGAGTGCCACAAGATGCTGGAGGTTTTTCAGTCGTTGATGCTCGAGTTGGGAGTGCCATTGAGGGTAGACTGAGGGACCAGTGATGGTTCTGACTTTTCTTGGAATTGAACTGGATTCCGTGGCTATGACCCCACGCTTGCCAGACGACAAGGCAATCAAGCTGGTACAGTCAATATTGCATGTTGGGTTGTGGCTTTGGGATGCCCTTTTAGTTGAAATATGACCCGTTCTATAGCAGGGTGAGGCACCCACATCACAGGGTGATGGTTTCAAGGGCATTCAGGGAGGATTGTAGGTTATGGCTGAGATTTGTGGAGGAATTTAATGGTGTGTCTATTTGGCTGCAAGGGGTCCCAGTGGCCTGGGAGGTGCAGGTTTTCTCTGATGTGCTGATCACTGGAGTATTTGGCGTTTACTGGAGGGGTCGATGGTGCGCAGAAAGGTGGCCTGAGCAGTGGAAGAGGCGGGGAGGAGCATAGCTTTCTTGGAATGTTTCCCGTTGCTTGTGGCTTTGGACTTGTGGGGTGGAGAGTTGTGGAATAACAAAGTAAATTTAAATGTGGATAACGAGGCGGTGGTTAACATTGTGAACAAACAATCCTTCAGGGACCCGAAGGTGTCCAGCTAATGAGGGAATTCATGCTGAGGTGCCTGAGATGGAATGTGGTGTTTAGGGTGACGCACGTTCCAGGGAAAGATAACAGCATCGCTGATACATTATGTCATTTTTCAGTGATTGTGTGGGCTGGCACCGGAAGCAGAGGTGGAGGGGCACTGGATCCTGGAGGAGCTGTGACGGCTAGGAGATTGAGAGCCCTGCATCTAGTAGAGGGTTCACTGGCCCCAACACCGCAGGCTGCGTACAGGAGAGCATGGCTGGAGTTTCTGGTGGGAGTGCGTAGTGGGAAGGGGATGGATGATGTGGAAGAGAGAAGGAGGGAGGATGTGATCGTATTTATACTGAACTGTGTGGGTAGGGGTTGGTCCAGGGAAACAATAGCGGGGAAGCTGGCCGGCATTGCATTTTATGGAGAGTGGTTCTGGGACTTCCAACCTAGCCGGGGGGAAATGTACGATGTTGGTAGGATAGGATGAGGGAAAAGGGGAAGGTGAAGTACGGCAGGAGACCAAAGTCAGTGAACTTGTTAAGGTGGTTGTCCCAGGTCCTTGAGGGCATATGCTGGTCGCCATGGGAAAGAGACATGTTTACGGCATGTTTTATGTGGTTGTTTTTTGGCGCATTTCGGGTGTCAGCGCTGGTACTGAGAGGGTAAGGGGAGGGAGGACAGATGTGGAGGGATGTCTGGCTGGCGGAAGACAGCGTGGTTATCAAAATGTGTAAATCAAAGATGGATCAGTTGGGTAGGGGGTTATGAGTGCATTTGGACAGGGGTGGTAGAGAATTGTGTCCGGAGGGGGCTGGATTACTATGATGGGAGAGATGTAGGGGCAGAGATGATTTGGTGTTTCAGCATGAGAACAGGGAGGGGATGACGGTTTCTTAGGTTTTGGGGGTGATAAGGGACAAGGAGGGCTCTGTTGGTGGCAGGCGAGTAGGCAGAGGAGTTCGGGACTCATTCGTTTGGGATGGGGCGGGGTCTGACGGGAGCAGGTTGGGTTTGTCTGAGGAGAAGGTCAAGAGCCTGGGGCAGTGGAGATCAGCAAAGTATAAAGGGTATATCATAGATTTGGGGAAAGGGGGCTCTTAGGCAGCAAAAAGGGTTGGGACGGGGGGATTATCAGAGGGGACACTCATTGGGCCTCATTACGACCCTGGCGTTAGAGTGATAACGGCTCTGATAGTGCTGCCAGTGCCGTTATCACTCTACCGCCACATTACAAGTTCTGCTTGCGGGCCGCTCTGCACGCCTGGTCAGACCAGACTTCCAGAACGGCACCCGCTAGCAGAACAGGATGGTAGAAATGGTCCCGTTAAGAACGGAACCGTTGTTACCATCCTCCCCATTCCCATTGAGCCCTATGGGGGCTCCAATGGGAATGGGGAGGTACTGGGTCCGGGTCCCGCAAATGGAATTACCGGGCCAGCAAAGGTCGGAATGGCCCGGTGATTTCCATTTTGCGGGACCTGGACCCGAACCCGAGTTTGGGGGTAGCCATGCCGGTAAAAACGGCATGGCTACCTCCAAACTCCTAATGAGGCCCATTCTCTTTTCTTTTTCAGATTCGGCTTGGAGGAGTGGTGAGTTGGCTCAGATATGGATATGCGGACACTCCATAGTGAAATGGCTAGGAAATACTGGAGCAAAAAGGGGTTGCTACCCAGTTAGGGTGTAGTTATGATTTGGCTCTGTTGAGATGGTTTGGTGGGGGAGGGGCTTAGGTGGGACCAAGTAGTGGATATGAGAGAGCTTCGTGGGGTGCTGGCTGCTCTGGTGTTACATGCAGGGGATACCAATCTGGTTAAGGAGGCAGGTGTGCTGTTAAAAAAGATGAAGGGGACCTTAGTGGGTTGAGGGAGATTTGGCAGGGGGTTGTTTTGGTTTGGACCGAGTTGATGCCAAGGAGGGTTTGGAGGGGAGCTGTGAAGGAGGGGAGCGGTGGAACGGACCAGGAAGAAAATTAACAGGGAGATGTTGAGGTTTTGCAGGTCCTGTGGGGTGCAGATGCTTGCGCACCCGGATATCAAATATGAGGCTTTTGATGTGTTCCGGGAGGATTGGGGTCATTTGTCACTTATGGGGAACCAGTACTTTCTGTTGGATGCTAGGTTGAAGGTGGAGACTATTATAAAGCGGTGGAGGTAGAGGGTAGTGGGGGGGAAGATGGGGTTGGGGCAGAAAGAACACCTGAGGGGAGGTTTTTCTGGTGTGGGGGACATGACCCTTTGGAGGATGGTTGGGAGAAGCAAAAGGGGGTAGTAGTGCGGTAAAGGAAGGGGTGGCGCTGTTTGCAGGAACAGATAGCTCGGGTGGTACAAAGAGGGAGAAGAGGTATTTAAGAAGTAGGTGCCTGGCCTCAGGGAGAAGATGGGGGAGAAAGGGGAAGAGGAGGGAATAAGGGCAGGAAGTAATGCATTGTTTAATTATTTGTTTGGTGATTGTTATTTGATCTGTAGTCTGGAAGGCCAGGGAGCCAGGTTAGCATGTATTTGTAAGCTGTGGCCTGTCACATTAAAGCAACCTCTTTCACTTCAAGCGAGTCTGGGATTTTTGTGCAGCTAGCCCAAAGAGTCATACGTCTATGGGTGTCAGAAATCTCAGGGGACCGTGTTATTTTTTGCAGGAGGCAACCACTATTTTATGTGGACCTGAAGAACAGAAACAATGTGGCAGTCCTTCATGAGCCATGTGACATAACACACAGCGTGACAGCATCAACCGTACCCCTACCACGTGTGCAGACAGCACCATGTGTTATGAGCGTGACATCAGCAGTATTTCCTGCAGATGGCGGCAGCTGTACCACCATATACAGGAGTACAGAAGCAGTGTGACAGCAGTAGCACTGCCTGCAATAGATGAGTGATAAATAGTGTTCATATTGCAATAGTACAGGCCACAGGTGTACTGATAAAAAGACAAGCAAGCACCAGGATTACTTGTAACAAGTACACACCGAAGCAGTGAACACCATCAATACTACCTGCATTGTATTAGAGAAATAGTGTGAAAACATGTGTATGGCAGCAGATGCACTACTACCTGCAACAAGAAGGTTGAGTTGTATTTGCATGACTTGGGACCCTTAGGACCATCTCAAGTGACCACTGCTGTACTGGACTGTGGTTAGAAAGCCGTGGTATAGCGCTATGGGGGTGGGGTTAGTGAGGTGGGTGGTTCTGCCACTCGCCATCACGTGTATGTGCAGGTTGCCTGTTAAAAGATTAATTCTCAGATTAATTCTCAGCCATAATTCTCTGCAGCCAACATACTTCTTGTGCGAGGAGGGGACTGGGAGTGAATTTGTTTGATCAATGTTCTAAAGTTGAAAAAGGAACATCTCAACACATAACACCATGGGTTTTATACAACAGCAACAAATTGCACAACAATGTATGCTAATTTGGACCTTGCATTTTAACAAATTCTAATTGGCCACTTTACTAAAGGTCAAAACATCACTTATTCCCCATTGGTCATAAACATCTCATAAAACACATGACTTCCTCGGATGAAAAGGGGCTTTCATTTTTCTGAAATTACAAGGCCTGTGTTGCAGCCTTTAAAAACTGAACAAAACAAGTTTCTGAGAATGACGCATTTGCACTAGTCTGCTTAGCACATTCTGTGCAAGGCCATCTTGCTCTACTGCCAAATTCTATTTATAGAAAACCTTCCAACACCACAGTTAGAAACGGTATATTCCTACCATTTAAACTGCTGAATCACCTCATACTAACTTCTTGTCCAATACACTCTCTTTCCTGCACATGGCACTACAAGTCTGTGCTTTCAGCAGTTTTTAAACATGCATACGATTCTGAGACCTACAGCCATTTATAATACACTGGCTTTCAATAACCTATATTTTACATCAGAAATCTATATTTTGTGTTTAATGTTTGTGCATAGTGTAAGCATATTTTCTAGGTCCTATGCTACCCTAAACAAGTGTGTCCTGTGTTCCCTATTTCCAATATACTTTGCCTTGAATAAGGGCAGCTTAGCTACCTAAATAGACAATACCCCTGATTTTTACAATGTTGGACAGGAGAGTGGGTATTGCCCTAACTACCATATTTACCTATCTGCCACAATAGAGAGAGAGGGGGGTGGGTAGCCTCCTCCTCTACACTGTGATGATGTATGAGCATCTGTGTGACTCCTGTTTTTTTGTTTTTGGCCACTTACAGGCCCTGCAAATCCCCTTGCTGTGAGAGCATTCTAGTGGAGGTCTGTGGGTTCAGTGAGGTGAATAATGTCCAGGCCTCTGCAGGCCCTCCCCATTTGAGGTCTGCACAATGGTTAGTTGATGTGTGAGCTTCTGTGCGAATCCTGTCTGTTGCTGTCAGGCAGAGGGGGCAGGTATGAGACTGCCCCCACTTCCTACTTATAGGAGTGGCATTTTCTTGCTTCATTTTTATGAGCGCTGTGGGGTTAGGGTATATATTTATCTTAATATTTAAAGGGAGTTGTGGTTAGGTAAGGGATGGGAAGCGTAAAGAGTGGGTATGGGGGCAGAGGTGTCTTTGGCCACATAAAACTACCAGCTGTACCAGATCCGTGGGGTCAGTGAATATAGTAGTCCTGAGAATTTTCCTATATTTAAAATGCAGACTACAAGTCCCAAAATGCAAAGAAAAAAACAGGACTGGATAAGGACCTACTGATTGAAATGGGTCATGTTGGCAACTATGTGGTACTTGTAGTCTCAAATGTAAAATAGCCAACTAAAACTACAAGAATATAATGTGCTTACACAAGATAATACATGAGCCAAAATGTCAGGACCCGCAGAACATCTCCAACCCGACGGGGAATAAATAACCTGCAAGCTCAGTATCTGTATTTTAGAATGGGTGTACATTTGTATAAAGGAGTCATTTTTCCAGTGGAGTAGTCCTCACTTCACCTTCTAAGAGGTCGATTTGCTATACAGCAGATGTTTTGGCCTACAACTCCCATCAGCCCCAGCCAGCATACTTAATGGTGAGGCATCATGGAAGTTGTAGGTCAATACACCGGGAGGGTGACTGGTTGCTTGCCCCTGCTCCAGACCTTTGCGAATATGTAGAACTGGCATACAGATTTTAGAGAGCAAATTCTGTTAAGGATGAAAAGTGACAACAGGTTGAGATTTACACTGTAGGAGGAGATGAAACAGCAAAGCTTCATTTGAAATGAATAGAGTTAGTAAACCATGATTGGCAATGACAGACTGCAGGAGAGAATGAGGGATATTGTACTTAGAAGAGATGAGATCCAGGCGAAACAGACAGACTTAGCAAAGACATAGAACGCAGCAATGACGCAATCATGGGCCGCATTTCATGGAATTGTTAAACTGAGGGACTATAAAGGATGAGAAAACTACTCAGCAAAAGTAGGAACATGCAGACCAACATAGAGTTGTCCGATGAGATCACAGGATGAACATGCACCCAAACTCCCACACACCCCATCCCTCTCCTTTTATCATGTCTCTCCTCAGCTCGACTCCATGGTTATGTGAACTTGACCGATGTTTCTCTACTCCTGCACCGCTAGTCCTATTCCACACCATCCACAGACTATGGTTTGGAACCCTCTGGTTTGGACACCACACCTGTTGTGTGCAATGGGGGGAATCTCCACAGGCCCACGCAAATGCCACAAAGACATGGTCACCCAGTATGTACTAGTCTGAGTCTGCCGCCATACTGCCCACACGCCAGCGTGACTCCCTTTATTAGGGTGCCGTCCTGACGGTGGCTCTGAAAGGGGACTCCACCATACTCCTTTTTCATAACAACAAAGCAAACAAGATAACATGAAATTAAAAAACATAAACAGATTACTATGGCAGATGTCATCCAGTCCTCACCTGCACAATGTCACTCACCTAGTATATAGTCTTTGAGGTATGCGGGACGTCCTCGCGATTCCCTCACTGGGTACCTGCTCAGTGATGGTGTCTCACTGGTACTGCCTGTGACATCTGTACAACTCGAGACCAGCTCTTCCTCTGCAGTTTCCAGGCCCTCGCTGAGGTTATCATCTCTGTTGCTCCTCTCATCACCCAATGGGGCACCTGTCTGTGAATCTTCAACAGGGCTCTCCTCTCCTGCTGAAAACCTCTTGAAAAAGGATGAGTTTCTGGTCACAGTGGAACACCCTTTAGATGCAGTCACCATCGACACATTCATGTCCACCACCTGCAGAGGATGAGGTTTGTAGATCAAAGCCAGTTTTCCTGTGGCATTCCTCGCTTTCACCAATACAGCATCACCGATTGCTAGGCAATAATCTTGTTGTTTTCTCCGTACATTTACTCTTTCATTTGCTCTTTTCCTTTCCTGCTCAACCCTTCCATCATCAATCACTCCTGTGCCACTCTCAGGAATCGGGCCGAGGGATACCTCTGAAAAAGGGCTTTGGCGCGTGGTACTCCCATTGAGCAATGCAGAGTGGAGCGATATTCCATAAGGAATTGAAATAAAGCCCTTTTGAGTCACGGCCCTTGCCCTTGAGCTATGCAGAAGACTGTTCAGAATTCTCATATTCCTTTCAGTGTGCCTGTTTGCCCGGAGCCATACAAGTGTTATTTTTCTGTGGCGTATCCCAAACTTCTGAATGACTTCAACAAATCTCTATCTCTGGAATGGAGCCCCATTGTCAGAGCAGATCAACTCCAGCAGACCATGGGTGGGAAAGATCTTCTCCATGACTGGAATGACGTCTGCGAGTGATGTGGAAGGCACACATTCCACTTTGTGTGCCTGGAACACTGGTCCGCCATGACAAGGAAGTGATCATCATGGCTGTTAGATCCAACTTCACAGGGAGCGTTCTTTCTCAGCATCAACTGAATAGCAGGTTCCCTGAGCGCTGGGCTTGTGGCCTGATTCCATATGCAGCCTTGGATGTATTTGACCACTTTGTATTCCAGCTCGGGGAAACAGACCTTCATCCGAAGGCATGATTTTGTCTTCGCAGATCCCTGGTGCGCTTGGTGTGCCAATTCAATTACCTTGGGGATGAGCTTGGATGGTATTACTGTCTTGGAACATATCGGTACCATTTATTTATTTATTTGTGACACGCCGGGAACCCGCAGGATTAGGGTGCATAATAACACACCAAGATATACATTAAGTTCGACAGGATAAGTAAATTCAGAGTATGAACATTATAGGTCATGCTTAGTAAATGTTTCATTTAAGAGTAGTGTTTTTAGTGCAGGCCAGAAAGAATCCAGACTGCTGTTCATTCATAAAGCTTGAGGGAATCCAACTGCCGGGCAGCCAGGGCTGGAAAGATCTTACCTAACCCATTTGCTCTTTTCACACTTTGGGTCTATTTACAAGTACTGTATTTGCTGAGTGCAAATCCTGATTAGGCTCGTAAGGCATGACAAGTTCCTTCAGGTAGTTGGGAGCCTTTCCATAAAGATGGCACACAATGGTAGCTGTCTTGAAAGGGATGCTGGCCTGTATCGGTAGCCAGTGTAGGGAATGTCTGTGTGAGGATATATACTGTCGACGGCGAGATTCCTTTGCAGATGCGGACAGTATCGTTTTGAAGAAACTGAAGCTTATGGATACATTTTTTATCCGACCCTATCAGTAGTGAATTGCAATAATCGATGCGGGAAAGGATAATTGCACAGGCTATTGAAGAGCAGTTTACCTCTGAAATTAATGGTTTAATGTTTTTCAGAAGGCGTAGATAGTAATGACAATTGCTGGAGAATTAATTGACCTGCGATTTACCACTAAGTGAGGAGTCTAGGAATACCCCCAACGTCGTAACTTTTTCTGCAACTTGTATGGTGCATTCCTAAATGCGAAAACCTGCGTATTCCTTCCCCAGTCTAGCTCTGGCAGTTATTGTTCCAAACATCAGCAGTTCGGTTTATCCCCTCATTTAAGAAAAGCCAATTTTCAGTCATCCATTGATTGATCATACCAAAAATGAAGTTAAGTTTGGTGGTGTCAGCATCATAGGGCCTCATTACACGGATGGCGGTGGACCAAGGTTGGTGGGGCGGTAATTCCCCCTTCCCCCATTGCCCTTCCCCATTCCCCTTTTTGCCCCATAGGGCATAATGGGAATGGGGAAGGTGCTAATTACGGCACGGCAAATTGCGGTTCCGTAATTAGCTCCCTGGTCCCATTGCGGGTTGGTTTTTAACGTCTGCAAAAAGCAGGCCTTAAAGTCTCCAACCCGCAAAAGGATCTCGTAGCAAGGCGGTAAGGGTTAACGGTCACCGGTACCATTAGCGGTGACCGTTAACACTTACCGCCGTCCGTGTAATGAGGCCCATAGTCTCCACTGATTTCCATAGTTGGCTGCGTATCGTCAGCATCAATCTTGGAGAAGAGCCCCTACTCCTCTAATAGGCTGTAGGGCGGTCTGGTGTATAGGTTAAACAATGTGGGTGATATTAAAGCACCCTGTGGTACTCTGCAGTGAATTGGGGCTAGCTTGGAGAAGGTGTCACCCCAGTACACTGATGATATGTGTAATAGAAAATAATGAATCAATTTTGTAGCCTCTGGGGCAGCTTCCCCGCGTTTGTCAAGGTTAGAAGGATGTGGCTGTGGTCCAGGAGGTCGAAGGCAGTAGAAAGATTTAATAGCCCTATTTTCCCTTGGTCCACTGTTTCCAACATATCAGTTTGGAAATCAAGCAAGACAGATTGGTGTTTTCAAGGAAACATTGAAGTTGAAGGGTGGCCACCTTGTCCAAACTTTTCAGTAAAACGTTCAAGTTGGTGATTAGCCTAAGGTTTTTATCATCCTTGCGATCTAATCAACCTTCTTCACTGGTGGAGTTATAGTGACGGTGTTGATGGATTTGGGAACAGAATCATGTTTAAACGAAGAGTTAACAAGCCTGGTTAAGAACAGGATGAAGATGTTTTTATTGTCAATAACCCATTTCGCCGGAAGGATATTTTCTCAGCAGGAAGTTGGATGAATAGAGGATAGAATCTGGTCCATTTACAGACTGGATATTGGTTTAAAAAGGAAACCGGGTTCAGCCTCATTATGTACTGGCAACGGAAGATGATGGAAGGACGAGACCTTTCGGTCTCCTAGATCCTTCTGTAGGTCTTTCTTGATCTTATCACGGGCCATAGCTAATTTATTACAAAATGCCTGTTGCACCTCCTCACAGTCTTGGTTATTGGGATGCATAGGTATGGAGAGCGCTTTAGGTTTTTCGAGTGATTTAAGGATCTCAAAAAGTTTCTTTGAGTTATTGGTAGCTCCAGAAATGTCTTTCTTGAATAAATTCTTCTTTGCTGTGAAGATCTCATTTATATATGAGAATTCAAGGGTCTTCCATTCAGACTTATTGGCTACCGTCGGTGGTTTGAGCCACCTTTGTCCAGCTCGCCTTTTCTCTTTCCTAAGAGTGGAGAGATCAGGAGTGTAGCATTTTTTGCGATTGGAACTTACCCTCACTAGTTTTTTCTTAAAGGGGGCTACTTTATTTAGCATTTCAGTCAGTACTTTGTTATAGGTCTCTATGAGAAATTCTGGGGTGTCTGAGGTATACGGTTTGGTCATTATGTCATGAAGGCAGGTCTGAAGATGTGGGACTACTACTTTCTTGAAGTTGCGGCTTTCCACCTCTTTGGTCGGATTAGGTGAAGGTTTAGGAATATCACGTAGGTGTATAGAAAAATGTAAGCTATTGTCAGACCATATACATGGAGTGGTATTCTTTATTTCAAGGTTTAAGTTCTCAGATTTGACCCAGTCTAAGATGTTTCCGGACACGGAAGTTGGTTCATGGTTCTAGACCTGAAATTCCAGTACTTCATGTGACCTTTCCTAAACTACTGCTTCCTTGTCTTTGGGATTATTATACCATCCGTTGAGATTGCCCACTAATAGAGGAGTTAGTGCTCGAAGTCAGCAGTAGTTATGCCCTAGACTCCTCAAACCTCACTAGTACTTACAACCTAATCGAGGCTTTGGTGTCCAGAAACTGTCTCTGTCTGAATGGAAGTAAGACAGAGTGCCTTATCTTTGGGTCAGAGTCTGCTTCAGCCAAATTGACACCAGACTTTGAAAGTTTTGAATAAAGAACTGCATTATTTCAGTACAAAGCAAAGTGAAAACCTTGGGTATCCAACTGGAGGCCTCTTTGAACTCAGATGCTTATGTTAATCAGATGAGCCAGAATTGCAGGTACTATCTTCGACTGCTCAGAAATATTCGTGCCACTATTATTTTTAGACTGGACTATTGTTACTCCACGTTAATTGGTGCCTCTCAGACTTTTTATTTTTATTTATTTTATTTGTTTATTTATAATGCGGCGACAGTCCGCAGGCATCGGGCGCAAACACTGACACAGTATACATAACACTCAGGAAGGGACGGGCAAAGCTAAAAGAACAGCAGTCTTGCCTAAAGAAATGTCAGACTATTCAGAACCACGCTGTGAGGACCGTTAAAAGGATCCCAAGAAGAGAACACATTTCAGACCACAGAAAAGCTCTTCACTGACTACCGATACAAAGTTGTGGTGGGTACCTTAGTGCACCACTGTCTTTTTTGGAAAAAAACCCTCATACCTTAAATCCCTAATCTCTTACTACTCTCCAGCAAGGCCACTTTGGTCTTCGAAAACAGCCCTGGTGAATTGTCCGGGCCATAAACGAGCTAAGGGGCTGGGCAGATCCTTCCCAGTGTGCGCCACAAAGCTCTGGAACTCCCTGCCACAGGCACTCACACTAGAAGAAAACACAAGAGAGTTACAAAAAGCGTTAAAAAACACCCTGTTTCAAAAACCACTGCTGAGTTCTTTCAGTAGTTTCCTTATGGATGTTTTGTCTCGTTTCTATCTGCCTATTTGATTGTGCAAATGTAGTCCTGTATCATGTTTTTGTTGAGCCCTGATGCCTCTGTGTTTTTGGCGCACTAGAAATAAATAAATACATAAAGTAGTGTTGATTGATTGGAGCCGAGAGTTCAGGATCTGAGTTATATCTTCATTGAGGTTTACCATCTCATTAGGTGGTCTATACAACATGATTAAATTGAGGCAACTGTAGGGACCAGGTGTAATTCTGAGATGGAGGATCTCACAGTTGTCACCATTGCTAGGGCATTCAAAAAATCGAAATTTGTCCTTGGCAATGATGGTGGCTCCACCCCGTGGCCTTGCTCCCTGTTCTTGCAGATGATGTGGTATCCTTCTGGGACTGCTAATTCAATCATGGGACCACTTGTGTCTGTGATACAGGTTTCTGTCAAACATAGAATGTGTAGATTATTTTGTAATATGTGGTCATGGATGTTCAGGGCGTGCTTACAGAGTGACCTGGTGTTCAGAAGGGCTATATTTATGTCACAGCCATTAATCGGGTTTGTAACAGGCTTAGTAGGGACATGGATAACCCCACTTTCAGGAAAAGCTGTACGTGGGATAATGTTACTGTTAATTAGAGCTTCAGCGTATAAGGGAGTGATTGTTCAAGGGGCGCGGGGGTTGTTCCTATGTCTATCTGCTTACTAGTCTCATCCTCTGAGATGTGAGTGGCATTGGAAGTTTCTAGGGGAAGGTGGTTGTATGTCCCCTGAGACTGGCCTCTAGAGCAACCAAATTGTGTTTTACCTCTGGTGCTAGGGATGGAACATTGGTAGGTTTCACCCCCAAAAGGTTTGCACGGTTTTCATGTGGAGTCATAGTTAAAGGTGTCTCTGAACCCACAGTGTCCAAGTTAGCTGGATTCCTGGAGGTGTTATTGTCCGCTTTCAGGAGTAGGTATTGCGGTGCAGTGTAAGATCGTGGTGGCTTGGTCCCTTAAGTATTCAAAATAATTACAGTGCTCTCAATTCGTGGCTTTAGCGTTAGTGTGGAAGGAGAGTCTTTCAGCTTTGCGTTGGAGCCCCCCGCCGAACGCTGATGACGGATGATAACCGGCCAAGTCCAGCTTGTCTCAGGTGCGCCGGTGGTGGTGCTCCTGGTCACCAGAGCTGCTCGAAGATGTCGTTTTCCTGCCCGAGAATCGTTTTAAATACAGTCCAATGCCAGAATGAAATACAGAAGGGCTTTCAATATTACAAGTGGTGCCACCCACAAACTGTAGGCAACGCACCCTTTCAGATGGGTTCATCGTGCAAATTGCAGATTTAAGCAAGGCTATATTTGGTGATGAAATGGAAAATCGAATCTAGAAGTGCCTGCAGAGCAATATTATTAGCAGCGGGCTACAGTACTATTTCAGCACAATTTAGACTTTCTGCAAGAATACAATTTCAATCTTTGGTAGAAAACTTATGGATGCGCAAACAGTATGTTTTTCAGAAGTGCTGTGAGATTTCAAGCACACATCAATAGTTTTCCAAATACATTGCAGTTAAGCATGCGCTCCACCACAATATTAGAATGAATATCAGCCCATCGTCCGTAAACGTGAGCGATCCCTTATTCCGCCACAGCTGTTCAAGTGCTTTCCTGGCACACTCAGCGCGCCTGTCCAGTTTCGAGGGGTCCATTTCCAGTCACCTCTGGTGTTTGCTTCTTGCATCAGCTCAAAGCACTCGTCCTCTGAGGATGCCATCCATATGTCATTGATTGACATGGAATTCGGAACATTGTTATCGGACATCACTCTGACAAAGTCCTCCGCCTGACGCTCTTCCGAGCTGACAGGTTGTCTCCAGCGTCAGGATGTTGGGAAAGATAGTCAGCCGCATTGTCTACCCCTGGTCGGCACATCATGCAGATATTATACTCTTGTAGTGCCGGCATCCACCTTTCAATGCGGGCTGGCAGCTTAGCTGAAGCCCCTGCCAGTATCGGGACCAAGGGCTTGTGGTCCGTGACAATAGTCACCGGCTTCCCACAAATGTACAGATGAAAATGCTGGCAACTCCAAAGCACTGCTAGCACTGCACGCTTGATTTGGGAGTAGCGCTGCTCATTCTCCGAAAGGCCTTGCTGGCATAGGCAATCAGCCTCACTTCACCGGCGCTGTTGTGTGAGAACAGCCCCTAAACCAAGCAGGCTCGCATCAACAAGTTCTGATGGCAGCCCACGGTCGAATAAGGCCATTGTGGTCTTTGCAGTCAACGCCTCCTTCATAGCATCAAACGCGGCCTGCTCCTCTGGCGTCCACTGCCAGAGCGTGTCATTTTTTGTGAGTCTGTGGAGTGGTTCCGATAGCATCGCCAGGCCCTTGATGAATCAGCCACAATATGTAATCATTCCCAGGAAGCTGCGGTCTTCGATACGTTCTCGGGCGGCTATGCATTTTGAATGTCTGTGACCTACGTGGGGTCGGCAGACACCCCACCCGCTTGGAAGATGAAGCTGAAGAACTTTATTATTTGTTGTAAGTAACTGCATTTGTCTCTATGAAGGGTAAGTCCTAACTGCCAAATCCTGGTCAGAACCTTCTCCAGGCGCTTCGGGTGCTTATCTTCCGTTCATGCAGTAGCCAGGATATCATCGCTGATGTTCAGCGCACCTTGAACTCCAGCTCACGCACCGCAAATGGTGCTCTGAAACACTTTGGTGGCTGACGAAATGCCCAGGGACGTCCCAACAAGTGGTATTGGTGTAGCAGCTATACTGACTTGGCCAATCTAAAAGGATATGAGGCAGTTTCTCATGTGGTTCATCGCTATCGAAAAACACCACCATATCTGCTGCTTTGTCCAGACCCAGCCATTAGGACCCTTATGTTAAAACTGCGTACTAATCAATTGCCAGTACGCTCAATAACAGGACCTCGGCTGGGCCTTTCTGTCGAGTATAGATACTGTCACATCTGCTCCATTAAAGACCAACCAGAAATGGCTAGGCATGTGCTCTCCCAGTGTGTTAAGCTGGGTGATATTTACATGTACAACCTTGGGAGTCAGGTACACAGTTACGAGGCAATCCTTACAGACTCCTTTTGGGATCGCTGTTTAAATGCTGATTCCACTGCGATGCAAATCACGTTACGACGGGTATGGCGTCATGTACAAACTTTATTGGTCTAAAGGGGTATAGTCTGCCCGATTTCACACCTAGCCAGCTTTAAGTGAACTAAGACAACATAAACGCCCGGTGTGCAATGAATGCTGCGTGTAATGGACAATTGATAATGGTTTGCTGTCGGCCATAACGGATGAATGAAAGAAGGCTGGGAGTCAAATTCGGGGCTCTACGGCGGCGTAGTACTTATCCAAACTGATGCCTGTGGAAGGTACATTCTGCTGACTATTACTCTTAATGGCATTCGCTGCCTGTGTCTATTACCTTCTAAAAACAGTGTGAATTCGAGTATTGTCTATATGCTTGATCATTTTAACATTTTGGGGAGCCCATATATGTAGGATGTCTTAACTGGATAAATGATCGCTTTTTTTTAACCTGTGAAATTTGTGAACATGTAAATACGACTTAATGCATCGAAATTGCATCCTCACTCGTTCGCTAGATTGCCCTTATGGGCCCTTTGGTGGGGTTTTGAGTACATTCCTGGAGAATGTTGGAAATCCGAAATCGGCCTCAGGACCCGCTAATGGTCAAGTAAATAAATAAATAGAACGCAAATGTATTGCCATGTAATCAGCAGCTTAGATAATGGTTTGTATGTACACATATATGTGTACGTTTCTTATCGTTTGTTTTATGCTTCATGTGATTCATGTTTTATTTTGATCTTAAAGAATTGTGATTGTTATTGATGATTTTGCTTGTTGAATGTTTGTGCAAAGTTCTTGATTGAACTAAATCACAATAAAGATGTATTATTACTATTATTATTATTATTATTATTATGAAGAACTCCAGCCACCACACTGCGTATGGTGCTCTGAAACACTTTGGTGTCTGACGAAATGCCCAGCGACGTCATTTGGGAGTCGCCAGGGGCCGTACCTGTCACCCCTGAGATCCCCTTGCTACCCCTGGGGTCCCCCTTGCTACTCCTACTCCCTGACTCTTTATTTCTCGAGTGGTTAGTTTTCTTGTTCAGGCCTCTTTAAAAAAATAGGGGGTTCAACAAGTGCTCCTAAATAAGAAAAAATAGGAATAACAAATAATGTGTCTTTCTGGAATCTATACAATAATTGCTCGACTCATTAAAGGTTTATTTCAGGCACACTTTAGGGGGTGAGTCACTGATTTAGTCTGTTTTTAATCACCTCCGATTCACAATGCAGACATAAACTACCAAGAAGTTTTTATTAGAGTAGAATAAGCATTAATTTTGGACTATGTATTTTGCTTTTCACAAGTTATAGCATTTTTTTCTGCCTTTCTCTCTGTTACGATCATTTCAAGACATTCCACATCGGTGTCCTCAGTCACTTGACAAAATCCTTCTGCCCAAAAGCTTTGTGTACCCTAGAGAAATTTTTGGCCATAGCACATAAAGTGGCCCTTGATATCATTTTGCCACAATTAATGCTTTGTTGTAATGTGTCTATCTTTCATATCTGTCTGGCATGTTGTTCAGGATGTGTGTTTGCATGCTTGCATGTATGAGGTAACGAGTGCCCACAGTACGGGATCCTGTGTGAGTGCACTGCTTTCCCTGCTGTACTCTAAATTCTTTAATACACAGTTATGTACCCTCCCAATGGTATGTATTTTGCCAACCTCTGAAGCTTGAAAATAGATACATGCAGGCTTGACATGTGACCAACTTTGCACCAGACCTGCAGATGAACTGGCCTGCTGTTAAATCTCAGTTGCCAGTTTAATGGTATCCACTACAGGGTAATTTGCATTCAGACATGTAATTTCTCATTTTACTATAGCCGGTAAGATAGCTATAGCCAGTAAGACAGCTCAGTAGGTTGAGCGCTCGCTGCTGATATGTGTGTTTGATCTGCAGGTTAATGGTTCGAATCCCGGCAAGGCCAACTCAGCCTTTCATCCTTCTTAGATTGATAAATGAGCACCAATACAGGTTGGGTGATATTGTATGTATGTTTGTTCTATGTAAAGCGCTTAAGCATAAGTGCTATATAATAATACATCATTATCATTTGGTCTTGGATGTCTGCTTGCATTCAAAGCAATTTGGTAATATGGGCCTTTACACACTGATATTAACAACACATATGGTGATCGATTCTTGTATGAAATGTATATCACATTACAGTGATATTGTAACCATATTTTTTGTAGTGTACTTAGGAACAAAGCGATGTGATGCCACTTCCTATTTTGTCAAGGGGTGAAAGGTCATGTTCCATCACTTTTCGTGATGTCACTATGGATTTGGGTCACATGATATCACTTCCTATGATGTCATCAAAGGTCAAGGGTTGTGTGATGTCACTTCCGTTACCTTTGGAAATTTGGTGAAATGACCCCCTGTAAATGCCGAAGTTGAGCTGTTTTGTGCTACAGAACTTTGTGTCTGTAGTAAATGTGATGTATCTTGACTCGGGGTGCAACAATAGCTCGTGGTACCCAGCTTGTAGGTCCAGTTTTGTCAAAATAATACTGCCCCTTGCAAATTAGCGACAATGTCTTCAATTGCGGGCGTTTGATGACATTCCCTTCTTATGGCATTTTTGGGAAGGCTCATGTCCACACAGATGCGCACAGCATCTGGTTGTTTCGGTGTGTGGGCTATTACGATGGGTAAGACTCACGGAGTGGGCTCATCCGCAGGCTCGATAATATCCAGCTTGGCAAGCTTCTCAAGCTGCTGCTTCACCAGGCCTTGGATGTGGAATGGTACTCGCCGATGTTTTAGTGCAAAAGGCTGGATGGTCTTGTTGATATGGAGGCACTCTAGGTCGCCCTTCATCTTCCCAATGCTGTCGAACAAGTCCTGGAAACTTGAAATGAGGGACTGCAAGTCTTCCATGTACACCCCAAACGTGAAGTGCACTATTTTCAGGGCCTATGTTGTGGCACACCGAAGCAAAGTCACCTTGCTTACTTTCGTTACGAAGAATCGTGCTTTTATAGACATCTGATCATGGTGCACATTTGTGACGAATATACCTTCCAGAGGCAGGGGCGTGTGTCTGCCAAACGTGAAGATGCGCACTGCCGTCTCGGAGAGGGTCGGGGGGCCTACCAGACTCTTGTAGCGGGAGAACGTCATGACATTGACAGAGGCACCAGTGTCAATGAGAACAGGCACGTCTTTTCCCGTCAACTTGCACAACACATTCTGGGTGATGTTTGTTCTTCTGTCCCACCCCTAGCACACTTGACACAAAGAATACGTCCTCTTCATCGATCTCCTCAACATGATCTTCTCTCTCTGTCAGCGAAACTTAGGCGACTGACCGCCTTGGCCGGTGGGTGTCTGACCTCTGCTTCCCTTGGTTCCTAGACGGGGGCTTCGGTGAGGGGCACGGCAGAATCTCGCAAAGTGGTTGAGGATTCCACACCTGCTGCACATGTGACCTCTGGCAGGGCAGTCACCCCTGTGAGGCAGGTCATAACCTCACTGCGGATAGTACAACTGGTGCTCAGCCCAGCTGTCCTTCTTCTGCCACTGACCTGTGCATGGAGACTTGTTGGTGTTTTGTTTGACAAGTGTGCAAACATCCTCCAGCTTCATAGTCTGCATGGTGGAATCCATAGCAGGTGCTCTGACGTCGGCCAGATCATGGGACCAACCACGTTGTAAAATCCTGGCCAGCGTAATTCCTGGTTCCCTCATGATTTGCTTCCTCATATTTATGGAGTGACAGTATTGTATGACTTGCTGTCGAGCCTCCTCTTTGTCGTGGGCTAGGGCACACATCATTGCCAAATGCCTCATGCATCCGTGGAAGGCATCCAGTGACTCACCCTCTTTTTGTTTCGCAGAGCGTCTAACAAAGGTATGAAGAATTTGCTCAGCGCCCCAACAGCTGCCCTATAGTAATTGTTCAAGGGCCGTAGGACTGCAGTTCATGCAGAATATAGTCATGTGGCTTGTTTTGCATGATCGCCCGTCTCACCCTCAGAGTCGAAATACGTTTCAAGACTCTCCATCCATAAAGTCCAATGAGGCTCCAGACTTGATGAAGCTCCCGAAATGTCGAATTCTGTGTGCGGTGCTAAAGCCCCTTGCTGGCGCGCAATTCTGACCATGCCGGCACGCTATCATCTTCATTAGCCATGATGAAACTTTCGGGTGGTGCAAAGGGGTCACGGCCTCAGTAAGTTGCCCCTGGAAATTTAGTATGTTCACACTGAGGACAGCTTGTGGGCTCAGCTCTGTGTCACATAGTCATAGATAGGGCACTATCTTCATCAGAGAGAGAGAGAGAGAGAGAGAGAGAGAGAGAGAGAGAGAGAGAGAGAGAGAGAGAGGGAGAGAGGGAGAGAGAGAGAGAGAGAGAGAGAGAGAGAGAGAGAGAGAGAGCTGTCACAAGCACGATGCACCGCGCCTGATAGCTGAGCCGGGGAGCATGATACCAACGCTTCACCTAGCAGCGAACAGCTAAACAGGCAGAATGACATGTAGCCAAGGCTGCAGTGACCCCTTCCTCACCATTGTTGTATGCTTTGTGGGAGGGGGTTCTCCACGGGCCCACGCACATGCAATAAAGACACAGACACCCATTATGTACTAGCTCGAGCCTACCGCCGTACTGCCTGCATGTGCAGCATGTACCAGGTAGGGATCAGCGCAGAGGTTGCCGTTGACTCCCTCCTCTTGCAGGCTGCGTCAGCCGTGTGCCCAGAGTACATAAACTTGCTGCAGTGCACTCCGAGCTCACGGGCGGCTCACATTGCAGCATGCATGATGACGGGGAAGCTTGCCAGAATTTCTTTTTCAAAAGCACCTGTTCTCCCTTGAGGTTTGGCTCCCTTTTGTTTCTTCTGGTGAGGCAACTTGTCCCCTGTGAACCACCTGCTGCGACAAACACCCTCTCCCCCTCCACCTTCCCATCGGCCCAATAGGTGCTGCAGGCCTCATAAGCACTGCTGATCACTTTCTTTCTTAAAGCAGAGAGTTGAAAGTGTTTGCAATTTACTATTGATGGACTATTTAAGAGACCATTGTTGTGTTAAGACCTGCAAAGTGGCATTTTTATTTTGAAAGCACATAGGAAGCAGCAGTTAGCTGCCTAAAATGTGTGCCTTCCACCAGCTCAATTAAACATATTGCACAAAACCATTTTAGCTATTTGCCTTATTTTCACATGTTTATATTTACCATGCCAAAAAGCGCTTAAGTACCATGTAACATTTTACTCACATTGTATATGAAGCATGCAAGTGATCCATTATTAGTTACCAAGGATGTGACAAGAGGTTGTCATCCTGGGGGATATTTTCTCTGGTTCTGGCCCTGTACTGATTTTCAGGGCACAAGTCGATACATATGGATCGACAGTGTCCGCCCATTCTCAACGGGTAGGCACAACCCTGGTTCTGTGTTTTTGAGGCCAGCATTAAAAAGTTTGCTTCCTCAAGTGTTCAGTTACTAGGATTTCACACCAGGTTGTCATGTTTCCAATGCAGACGCTTACCCACAAGAACACATAAAAGTGCCATTAAACAAAACAAGGTCAAATCAATGCTCTGGACTCAAGACTGGATTGACACTGGTGACATGTGCAAAAAACACAGAATTATGAAGTTGACACCAAATGGAGAGAGAACATTGAATGAGATACAGCCATACCTACAAACATTTCCAGACAAAAATCGGTGCGCGATCTTCATGAAATATCGACTCAATCAATTTCCCACTCAAGAAAATCTGAGTATATGGAAAGCTGCAGGCTTGAGTTCTTTAGTATGTCGTCTCTGTGGAGATGATATCGAAACTTTGAAACATCTAACGTTAACACGTTCCAATCTGACAAGAACGCACAACGCATTTTGGAAGGTTCATTTTCACAAAACCATCGTTGTCCATTGATGAGTGGTGGAGATTCCTCTTCCAAGACTCGGATCGCAGTCTAACAATTGAGCTAACCTTCTTCTTGGTATCAATGGAGAAAAAACTATTAAAGGCAGAAGCTAACTTAGAATCTAAACAGTCAAAGCTACTGGTAATGGCCTAGACATTGGCTACATGAAGTAGAATTTACCGAAACTTTTCCTTTGCTTCTGTCTGGCTCAAACCTGCATGCTAGATGTTGGATTTCTGTTTGTTTCCTTCTTCTTCTGTTCTTCTTTTTTTTTTAAAGGTTTGTAATAAACCAATAAAAATTAAAAAAAAACAAAAAAAAAGTGCCATTAAAGGGCACGTCTCATGTTTGGATTTTATTTTCTTTGGAATATTTAATTATAAATTGTTGGGCTTAAAATGTGGGCACCTTATATACTTTAATAGTGTAGTTATTGACATCCTCTCGGATTATGAATTTTTATATATATATATATATATATATATATATATATATTTTACCATGTTTTCGCTCCTGCCTACATACATAGTGGTAATTATCTTGTGATGTCACTTCCTTTTATGTCACTTCCTGTGATGTTATCAAATGCAAATTATGGGGCCCGCACTTAATTTGCTGCACTTGGCCCCGCAAATCCTAGGTTCGGCCCTGGTGCCGGCCTGACTCTCATCTCTCATGACGGTGTCTCTTAGAGGGGACTCCACCACAAAACCCAACTCCCGGTCAAGCCCGGGCGTGGTAAAGCCACTATGGTGGTGATTTGGCGCAGTATAAACGCTTCGTAATCATAACATAACATCACGGGACGAGACGTGGGCCTCAGGAAACAGACACTGTAGAGGTAGAAAGTGGACACGCGAGTAAGAGATTGGAGGAAAAGCGGAGCCTGAGCAAGGAAAGGAGAGGCACAGAGGCACATGGACCAGAGACTGCACAAGAGCTTTCAAAGGGCAGTCATGAAGCACGCAAGGCAGGAGAGGAAAGCTCAAGACTGAAGCGGGGGAGAATACATGCTGCTGCAGCCGGTAAGAGACTATTTTCAAGAAATAATAAGACTGCTGGGGGCGATTGTATGTAAAGCAATAGATAGTGGTAGAAAATAAAACTGCGGGGGGAAGCAGAGGCTGCAGGACACGGATAAAGGAAGGGAAGAGACTTGAGGGGAATACAGAATACAGAGACGTCGCAGTTTAACTTGCTCTTTCTTGGAGACGAAGTTGGGGAAACATGATGGCAGAGTAATAGAATTACAGACTTCCTGGTTTTGGATCTCGTAGCGCAGAGCACGTTTTTATACCAGTTGCTGGGAAGCGCTTTGGCTATATGAAAACAATACAAGACGACGTCGCATTTACACGGAAGAGGAGAAGGGCCACGTTGAAATGAGGAAAGAACATCAGCACGCTGCCACTGTTCCAGCAGAGGGCGCCACACCCCTGGGATTGCAGCCGGGGATTGAAGAATCCCCACCGAGGCAACAAATAAAAAGGCCTGTCAAGCCGGCGATATGCTGGACTGTCCGGGAAGAAAGTCCACGCTAGGGCTAATGGCAGCAATGCAGCACGGACAGTAGGAGATGCAGAGATCAGGCCGCAGGACTTCCCTTATAGGTTCGGCGTAGGGTTGAATGGGTAAGAGTGTTCTTTGAATGGATGGGTGCAGTGCTGTCATTGTATTGTACTATATTCGGTTATTTATATAGTGCTCTTCCACATTTGTGTGTCCTCTATGCGCTTTGTGGTTGGAACGGCCTCGGTGACGGAAGTTAATCTGGTGGATGGAGGTTCTCAGAGTTTAGTAAGAGATGCTTGTGTGCATTTTCGCCGGTATAAGACTTGGGTGGCTGGCTAGGCTCCACTAAGAAGGCCAAGGTCAAGCACGTGGGTGGGCGCTGTTGGTGGGTTGGGATCCGGGCTTTAAGTGGGCCGGAGCCTGCCGGGGATGGGCCCTGGCAGGCTCCGAAATTTCGTTTTGAGGCGGGGCCCTGCCGGGGCCCACTAATCTCCCCTGGCAGCCCCAGCCACTACACAAAAAGGCATTTTTTTCTACAGCCTGAAGCTCTCGCTCGCGTCCGAGAGCTTCAGGCTTCAGAAAAAAATGCCTTTAAGCCATAATGGTGGTGCCGCACCTACGAGGCATCCCTTTAAGCAAGTGATGCCCGTGGGCCGGCGCCACCATTATGGAGACAACGTGGGGCTGCTGGAAGCGGAGGCCTTGTTTTCTAAATCCTGAAGCTCCCGCAGATTCGCAGGAGTTTCATTCTTTAGGAAAAAGGCGTCCGCTTCCAGTGGCATCACCCTTTCAGCCTTAATGGTGAGGCTGCCCCTCCCCAGCTGGCGAGGGGCAGCGCCACCATTAAGGCTGAATAGGCGAGGCGCTATCCCCTGCCAGGTAAGCCTATAGAAAATACATGTAGACCCGGGGAGAGGGTGCTGATCTCTACAAAAGGCTGCCTGGCAGGGGTGCCAGTATCCCATTGAGCTGAGGTTCGTCAGGGGGGTGTGGCCTAACGTGCCAGCGGGACCCCCGCCGTTAGGCCATGCTCCCTTGATGAGCCCCGGCTCATTTTGTAGTGCCACTTAAGGCACTGGTTGGGATAGAGTGCTATTGTTGAAGATTCAATGTGTGCCCATCTATACCGAATTTCTTTTCGTTGGTAGTGTGCTAGTGGCAGAGGTGTTGAGGTACATAGGGTGTTTCAGTGTGGACGGTTATTGTGGTGTCGCCAGTGTTTATGTGTTCCGAGGACGAGTCCTCTGTTTATTACCATTAATCAGTGGGCTGCGACCCACGTGTAGGAAGGGGCGGAGCTACCGCCAGAAAGTCAGTTTGAGGCTGACGGTTATGAAGTAAAGAAGTGTTGCACCTCAGCTCCTGTGTCGGTGTATCCTTGTATGAATGAGGGTAGCTGACTAGCAGCGTGAGGAGGTCCACTCGCGAGATTATTTATTTATTTATTTATTTATTTATTTATTTATTTATTTATTTATTCAAATTTGTTGAGCGCACATCAGCCCAGAAGCATTGTGGCGCTTGTTACAGACATCTTAGTTGCAAAGGAAACCGTAGTTACAAGCAGTACATAAATTACAGAGGAAATATATACAATAGCAAGGCAGTATATTTACATGGCTTCCTGAGAGTTTGCCAATTATTTTGCAAGGAACGAGGTTTTCAGTTTCCTGCGAAAGATGGGAAGTGAGTTTTCCGTTCGGATGTCTGAAGGGAGAGCGTTCCATGTCTGTGCTGCAATGTAGGGAAAACCTAGACCTCCGGCTTTGGCTTTTTTGATGCGTGGGGTGCAGAGTAGGTTAGCGTATTGCGTCCTAGTGGGACGTGTGGAGGAAGGTTTGAGGATGGTATCTGAAAGATAGGACGGGGCGGAGAAGGAGAGGCATTTGTGAGTGAGGGTGAGGATTTTGAGGGTGATCCGTTCTTTGACTGGGAGCCATTGGGCTGAGAGCCTGGCCTGGGTGATATGCTCTCTTCTTGGGATACTAAGAGCGGCCCGGAGAGCGTTGTTCTGCGTGATTTGTAGTCTATTTATGTTTTTGGCTGATGTGCCTGCTAGGAGAGCATTGCAGTCGTCCAATTTGGCTCCAATGGTTGCCCTCGCTATGGAGAGGCAGTTAGGTTTAGAGAGGTAGGGCCTGATGGCGTTTATAAGTTTGATGGTGTGTGCGGATGCGGAAGTGATTGCGCTGACTTGTCTAGTCATTGATAGCGAAGAGTCAAGGTATACTCCCAGTGTCTTGACGGCTGTGGACACGGGGATGATGGAGTTGTCAATGGAGAAGTTAGTGTACAGTTTGTCCAGTTTGTCTAAGGTGTTCTGTTGACCTAATATCAAGATTTCAGTCTTGTCACCATTGAGGCAGAGGCCATTAATTGCCATCCATGCCTTGATGATGGAGTAGATAGTGTGGAGTGCCTTTGCGTCTTCGTTGTATGAGCCTGAGAGGGGTAGAAGTACTTGTGTGTCGTCCGCGTAGTTCGTGTAGGTGATGCCGTATGAGTCAAGTTTGTCAAAGAGTGGCTTGGTGAACAAGTTATAGAGCGTAGGTGCAGTGCAGGAACCTTGAGGGACCCCGCAGTGGATTGTCGTGGGAGTGGCGTTGGCGATGCCCGACAAGACTTTCATGGCCCTACCTTCGAGGAAGGAAGTGATCCAGGCGGCTGCTTCTTTGGAGAAGTTAGCTGAGTGCGTGAGGTGGGAAGTGAGAATCTTGTGATCAACCAGATCAAACGCGGCTGAGAGATCTAGAAGAAGCAGAAGAGCCGGCTTGCCTTTGTCCATGATTTGGGTGATCTGGCTCTTCAGATCTACCAGGGCTGTTTCTGTGCCATGTCCTTTCCGGAAGCCCGATTGCCTCGTCCCGAGGATGGAGTGGGTTTCCAGAAAGTGTTGGATTTGGCAGTGTGCGGCTTTGTCCAGTAATTTCAGCAAGAATGGCACAGTGGTTATTGGTCTATAGTTGTTGGGTTGTGAGGGGTCAAGAGTCGTTTTTTTTAGGAGAGGCCGGACCCAAGCCTCTTTGAGGTTGGCTGGGATGATGCCTGTTTTAAAGGACTCATTGATAAATGCCGTGAGGAGCGGCGCAAGGCAGTCTGCGCAGTCTTTGACTAGTTTAGGTGGGCAAATGTCGCCTTTGCATGGGGAGGGTTTGAGGTTTATTAGAAGGTTGATAACTTCTGTTTCAGTGACATCTCTTAAGGAGAAGTCAGGTATGGTGGGCTTGGAGGAAGTGGGTGGTGTGTTGGTCGGTTTGGTTCCTGTCTGGTGAGGAAGTGCTTTGCAGTGGTCTTTGATTTTCTTTTGGAGAAGGTCAATTTTGTGAAGCATGGCAGCTTGAATGCTGGTACACCACGCTTCATCTTTGATTATTTCATCTGGAGTATTAGGGGGGGAGATGAGCTCATTAAAGATGGCGAAAATCTCTTTGGATTGTGACTTGGCATTGGCGATACGAGTGTTGAAGGCGTTGGCTTTGGCATTGGAGATAGCTCTCTTGTATTGGTGGGAGATTAAATTGAATATGTTTTTGGTATTGGTGCAGGGGTCAGATTGCCAGTTTTTTAGTGCTGCTCTTTTGTGGGATCGCATTGAGTGCAGTTCTTCAGTAAACCAGGAGTTGGAGTGTAAGGATTTCTTCTCTTTTTTCCATTCAAGTGGCGCTATTACATTGATAGCTTTGGTGAGGACATCTTTGTAGATGTCTGCTAGGATATTGGGGTCGCTAGCGAATGGGGGGGCTAACACTGGGGTATTGAGGTATGGGCGTAGGTTCTCCTCTGTGAGTTTTTTAGAGCTTCTGTCTTGTGCAGCGCTGGCAGGGGTCAGAGTCTTAAGGTTTTTGGTGATAGGAATAGAGAACTCTATGCAGTTGTGGTCAGTCCAAGGCAGTGAGGAGTTGGAGGTGATAGAGGAGAGGCAGTTATGGTCTGCGATCCAGTCAAGTATGCAGCCTTTGATGTGAGTAGGACTTTCTACTTTTTGGATGAAGCCCAGGTCATTGAGTTCCTTGGTGAGAGTGGCTGCAGATTTGTCCTTGGGATCATTAAATCCGAGGTTGAGGTCCCCTAGTAGAATGGTTTTGGTGGAGCTTTTGATATTGTTGCTAAGGATGTGTAAGATGTTGTCCTGTGAGTCTGGGGAGTTGCCTGGGGGGCGGTATAGTAGGTGAATGTTGATGGTGCTGTTGGGTGACAATGTGAGTTTGGCCGATAAGAGGTCAGAGTTGTTGGTCGAGGGGTGACTGACAGGTCGGAGCTGTAGGTTCTCTTTGTAGATGAGGGCTACTCCGCCTCCTATTCGATCTGGCCTATCTTGTCTGAGTATGGAGAAGCCCGGTGGTAGTGCAAGTGTGACGGCAGGGCCTGATGCTTCATGTAACCATGTTTCGGTGATGGCTAACAGGTCAATGTTATTACTGGTTATAATGTCATGAATATCAGAGGCATGAGCTGGGAGTGATCGGACATTGAGGAGGGCACATTTGATGTGAGGTGTGTGATGTTTGCTTGTGGAGGTCTGAGTGATGGTCGTGTCTGGTATGTTCTGTGAGGTGGTATTGCAGGGTGTAGCTAGGTTAGTGGGTGGTGGACTGTGGGTGTGTGGGTATTCCGTGCGGGGGCAGCGTGTGGAGGTGGTGCGGGAACTCAGTCTAGAGTTTCTGAATTCAGTGGGAAGGGCTAGTGGGCTAAGTTCTGGGGTCTGTGTGCGCGCTCTAAGTCTTTCTAGTCTGTGCAGAGTTACTACACAGGGTGTACGATCTGTCATGGTTGGTGTGATATCCTTAATAGCGAGATGCTTGTGGCAGAAGAGTGGGCTGGGTGGTGTGTGGGTGAGGGGATGGATGGGAGGATAGAGTTTGAGAGTAGTGAGTGTGGAGAGGAGGGTGAGCAGCGTGGTGGCGGCAGCGGTGAGCTTGCAGGACGCTATGGGCATGATTGTGTACTTGGTGGTGCTGTGAGTGGGGGGACTCAACACACAACTTCAGAAGTGGTCTGTAGGCGACCATAGGGCACAACACAACTTCAGAAGTGGTCTGTAGGCGACCATAGGGCACAACACAACTTCAAAGGTGGTCTGTAGGCGACCATAGGGCACAACACAACTTCAGAAGTGGTCTGTAGGCGACCATAGGGCACAACACAACTTCAAAGGTGGTCTGTAGGCGACCATAGGGCACAACACAACTTCAGAAGTGGTCTGTAGGCGACCATAGGGCACAACACAACTTCAGAAGTGGTCTGTAGGCGACCATAGGGCACAACACAACTTCAAAGGTGGTCTGTAGGTGACCATAGGGCACAACACAACTTCAGAAGTGGTCTGTAGGCAACCATAGGGCACAACACAACTTCAAAGGTGGTCTGTAGGCGACCATAGGGCACAACACAACTTCAGAAGTGGTCTGTAGGCGACCATAGGGCACAACACAACTTCAAAGGTGGTCTGTAGGCGACCATAGGGCACAGCACCAGGCACAGCATGAGCCAGACCCGTATAACGATCAAAAGGCACAGCATCGGACAATGGGTGGCTGAGCTTGGCCAAAGGGCATAGCAAGTGATATGGGTAACAGGAGAGCACTATTGTAACTAGTATATAATAGCAATTGAACAGCTAGTGACAGTACTCACGTTGTTTATGTCCTAGTAAGAATTTGATCATCCACGTCCATCCATGAACGAATGATACCTTAATGAGGAGAATGTGTGTGATCTTGGAGGTCCAACGGTAACGGTAGCTTCCCGGTGCGAACAGGGGCAAACAGGGCAGTCGGCCTTATGTTGGCCTTGGGTGGCCGCCGGCTTCCGCCTGCCGGCGGATGTGTGGCCTTAAGAGCTGCCTACACAGCGTTGCTAGGCAACGTGCAACGCCCAGCCTCGCTTTCGGGCCGCATCGCGCCCGAAATTTTGTTTTTTGGAAAAATGTCGGCGCGAGCGGATCTGGGGACTCTGGAGGCGCAGGGGGCTCCTGTGATGAGGTGGGGTGCCCAGGGGGGGCAGATGGCCAGATGCAGTTGATGTCTGCTGCTGATCCTTAGAGGGGATCCACACCGCCTCCGTCGAGTCGGGGTCTCCGCTGAGGTCCTGGACGGTGGTGGGGGGCTCCTGCCCTCTCCACGGCGATGGGGGTCTGAGGGGGGCAAACAGGGCAGTCGGCCTTATGTTGGCCTTGGGTGGCCGCCGGCTTCCGCCTGCCGGCGGATGTGTGGCCTTAAGAGCTGCCTACACCGCGTTGCTAGGCAACGTGCAACGCCCAGCCTCACTTTCGGGCCGCATCGCGCCCGACATTTTGTTTTTTGGAAAAATGTCGGCGCGAGCGGATCTGGGGGCTCTGGAGGTGCAGGGGGCTCCTGTGATGAGGTGGGGTGCCCAGGGGGGGCAGATGGCCAGATGCAGTTGATGTCTGCTGCTGATCCTTAGAGGGGATCCACGCCGCCTCCGTCGAGTCGGGGTCTCCGCTGAGGTCCTGGACGGTGGTGGGGGGCTCCTGCCCTCTCCACGGCGATGGAGGTCTGAGGGGGGCAAACAGGGCAGTCGGCCTTATGTTGGCCTTGGGTGGCCGCCGGCTTCCGCCTGCCGGCGGATGTGTGGCCTTAAGAGCTGCCTACACAGCGTTGCTAGGCAACGTGCAACGCCCAGCCTCGCTTTCGGGCAGCATCGCGCCCGACATTTTGTTTTTCGGAAAAATGTCGGCGCGAGTGGATCTGGGGGCTCTGGAGGCGCAGGGGGCTCCTGTGATGAGGTGGGGTGCCCAGGGGGGGCAGATGGCCAGATGCAGTTGATGTCTGCTGCTCATCCTTAGAGGGGATCCACGCCGCCTCCGTCGAGTCGGGGTCTCCGCTGAGGTCCTGGACGGTGGTGGGGGGCTCCTGCCCTCTCCACGGTGATGGGGGTATGAGGGGGGCAAACAGGGCAGTCGGCCTTATGTTGGCCTTGGGTGGCCGCCGGCTTCCGCCTGCCGGCGGATGTGTGGCCTTAAGAGCTGCCTACACAGCGTTGCTAGGCAACGTGCAACGCCCAGCCTCGCTTTCGGGCCGCATCGCGCCCGACATTTTGTTTTTTGGAAAAATGTCGGCGCGAGCGGATCTGGGGGCTCTGGAGGCGCAGGGGGCTCCTGTGATGAGGTGGGGTGCCCAGGGGGGGCAGATGGCCAGATGCAGTTGATGTCTGCTGCTGATCCTTAGAGGGGATCCACGCCGCCTCCGTCGAGTCGGGGTCTCTGCTGAGGTCCTGGACGGTGGTGGGGGCTCCTGCCCTCTCCACGGCGATGGGGCTCTGAGGGGGGCAAACAGGGCAGTCGGCCTTATGTTGGCCTTGGGTGGCCGCCGGCTTCCGCCTGCCGGCGGATGTGTGGCCTTAAGAGCTGCCTACACAGCATTGCTAGGCAACGTGCAACGCCCAGCCTCGCTTTCGGGCCGCATCGCGCCCGACATTTTGTTTTTTGGAAAAATGTCGGCGCGAGCGGATCTGGGGGCTCTGGAGGCGCAGGGGGCTCCTGTGATGAGGTGGGGTGCCCAGGGGGGGCAGATGGCCAGATGCAGTTGATGTCTGCTGCTGATCCTTAGAGGGGATCCACGCCGCCTCCGTCGAGTCGGGGTCTCCGCTGAGGTCCTGGACGGTGCTGGGGGGCTCCTGCCCTCTCCACGGCGATGGAGGTCTGAGGGGGGCAAACAGGGCAGTCGGCCTTATGTTGGCCTTGGGTGGCCGCCGGCTTCCGCCTGCCGGCGGATGTGTGGCCTTAAGAGCTGCCTACACAGCGTTGCTAGGCAACGTGCAACGCCCAGCCTCGCTTTCGGGCCGCATCGCGCCCGACATTTTGTTTTTTGGAAAAATGTCGGCGCAAGCGGATCTGGGGGCTCTGGAGGCACAGGGGGCTCCTGTGATGAGGTGGGGTGCCCAGGGGGGTCAGATGGCCAGATGCAGTTGATGTCTGCTGCTGATCCTTAGAGGGGATCCACGCCGCCTCCGTTGAGTCGGGGTCTCCGCTGAGGTCCTGGACGGTGGTGGGGGGCTCCTGCCCTCTCCACCGCGATGGGGGTCTGAGATACTACATTGGCGACGAAGCGAACACGTATCTTCCACCGTGCCCGCCACCTCGGGTCCAAAGCGCTCGTGGTGAGCAGTGAGACACCACTGGAGCCGCGGGACATCATCCGGTCGAGGGTTCCCGGAGGCAGCGAGTTGAAGCGAGAAGGCTCCCTGCCGTCGAAACAAGCCCCAGCGCAAGCTCAACCAAGGTTCCAACGCGCACATCCCACGCGGGTGGAGCAGCTACAGCAGCTTCCCACGCATCATCCGTCCGGGCGCTGGAGGAAGGGAAAACCTTCCCGCCAACGGCAAGGACGCCGGTAGGCACATCCAATCACCTGCAGGTGGAGCAGCGGCTCCCTGTTCACATCTGCGGGCGGCTAAGGAGTACTGACCCTCCCGCCAACGGCTACGGCAAAAAACAATACCGAGAAGAGCGGCAGGGACACGGCCTCCCGAGTTGGCTCCACAAGGATAAGAAGGGTAAGATCAAAAACCCCAACGCGCACAAGGCTCCAGGGCGTGCCACAAAACTAGGCGACACAGGCCCGTCAACACGCAGCACAGAGCCCCTCCTCCACTGGCATCCCCAGAACGGCTGCACGCAGGACAGCAGGCCTCGTAAGCCGCACAGCTAGTACAGCGTCAGAAGATCAGCCCATGAGTGGATCGGAAGGGGAGTCACTGACAATCCCAGTGACTCCAGCCAGACCAGAACCCAGAAAGATGACAGACAGCTTTTTAGCCCAACTGCCAGCAAATTTTGACCTCACTGACACCGGAAAAGGTGGTTGAGAGACTTCGAAGTATGCCTAAAAGCGGCCGGACCACTAGAGGATGAACAAAAACTGAACCTCTTAATCCATGCCGTAGGATCTAACGTGCGAGACATCCTTGACGAAATACCTGAAAACACCATAGACTCCTACGCCAAACTAAAGACAACGCTCACGGAATACTTCACGCCCCACACAAATGTGGACTATGAACGGCATGTATTCCACACCACCAAGCAAAACAGAGGAGAAACCATAGACGCATTCGTCATGAGGTTAAGAGCAAAAATGAAGCACTGTGATTTCAACAACTACTCAAACGAGGAGGCCCTCAGGTCGCAGATCATAGTGGGGTGGGAAAGTGCCGATTTTCGGAAACGACTACTTCAACAGCCGAGAAACCTAGAAGATGCTGCCCTCGCAGCGCAAATAGAGGGCCTGTAGGAAATAAAAATCACGCACGGTAAGCACGAAAGCCTCAACAAGTTAGAAGGAACAGCGAGAGCCAACAGCGATCCGTTCTGCTACCGGTGTGGACACGAGTACCCCCATGAAGGAATGTGCCCCGCCATGGGCCAAACATGCTCCGCATGCGGTGGTGACAACCACTACAAGGCCGTGTGTTTGATATTCCGCAGCAAGATGAGAGGGGCAGGAAAAAGCGGGAAACCCACAACAGAACTGGAGCAAAACCCACCCACGCAGCACCACCGGACAGCACACCAACCCCACGAACAAGGACTTCACAGACACTACGACGAACAACCAGAAAGAAGACAAGAAAGAAAAAACTGGAGGGAGAACAAATCCACCCCATCCAGGACAAGAAGAAGACCCAGGAGATATATACGGTGCCGCATAGAACAGTCGCAATCGGACAGCGTGTCAAGTGCGTCATCGGAAGAGAGAACCGGAGAAACACCAAAAAGCACCATGGAAAAAGGGGTATTTATACGCCCTTGGAAACAACACGGCAAAGGAACACAGCCCAATACTACGAATACAAATCAATCAAACTGCTGATGAATTTTGATAGATACGAGGGCAACCGTGAACGTAATCAGTGAGGAAGTTTACGAAAGCATACCAAACGCCCCTCGCCTACAGCCAGCAAGAGCTCTCATCTATCCATACGGCTCAAAAACACCCCTGGCATGCAAGGGATTCTTCATGGCATCATGCCGATACAAGGAACACGAGAAAAGCATCCCCATGCATGTACTAGAGGCTGCCACCGAGAGCGGGTGCATACTAAGCTATCAAGCAGCCATAGAGATGGGCCTCATTCATATACTATACCGCCTCATGGTGCATAAATACTTAGACCCGACAGCAAGCATTGACCAAGTTTTCCCATCATTATTCAAAGGCCTTGGAAAACTGAAAAACAGACAGATCGAACTCCACATCAACGCCAGCGTCCCACCAGTGGCACAACACTACAGGGGCATCCCCATAAACATTCAAAAGCAAGTCGAGAATGAACTAACCAAATTGCTCGAGGCAGATATCATTGAGCCAGCAGAAGGCCCCACACCATGGGTCTCACCTATAGTACCGGTCCCCAAAAGAGACTCCCCCGACATCCGGATATGTGTAGACATGAGGAGACCAAACAAAGCCATCCTGAGAGAACGACATCAAGCCCCACAAATAACGGACATGGTGCATCTATTAAATGGAGCGACGGTATTCTCCAAATTGGACCTAAACAAAGGCTACCACCAGCTGGAACTCTGCAAGAGCTCCCGCTACATAACGACTTTTGCCACCCACCTAGGTTTATTCCATTACAAACGGCTCAGTTTTGGGGTATCCTCCTCGGCGGAAATATTCCAAGCAGAAATACATGTCATCAGACACGTACCCAACTGCTTGAACTATAGCGACGACATCTTGGTCTTTGGCCAGACTCAAGAGCAACACGATGACACACTAATGAGAGTTTGCATGGCCTTAGAAGAAGCCTGGCTCACTTTAAACAAGGAGAAGTGCGAGTTTCGCAAAAGGACACTCCGATTTGGACCCGAGGTGGCAGGCACGGTGGAAGATACGTGTCCGCTTCGTCGCCAATGTAGTATCTCGCAAGTGGACCTCCTCACTTTTCTAGTCAGCTATCCTCATTCATACAAGGATACACCGACACAGGAGCTGGGGTGCAACACTTCTTTACTTCATAACCATCAGCCTCAAACTGACTTTCTGGTGGTAGCTCTGCCCCTTCCTACACGTGGGTCGCAGCCCACTGATTAATGGTAATAAAAAGAGGACTTGTCCTCGGAACACATAAACACTGGCGACACCACACCCTCCCCTTACTAAACATTTAGTCGTGCATTCAGTTCATTTCTTCAATGAGGCGATGTGGTTTCTTTCTTGTACTCTGTGGTCGACAATCCACTTTCGCCGATAGGTCTGTTCGTTTTTCTGGCGCTGTGTCGCCCTCGGAGGCTTCACTGTCTCCTTCATAGGGAGCGTCCCATTGCGATGACGTGTCATTCATGTTTGTATTGCCTGAGCCTGTGGTATCAGGCATCCTCCTGAAGTGAGATGAGTTTCTTGTTATGACCCTGCGGTCTCCTTCTGCGGTGATGAGTGATCCCTTTTTCTTGACGATGATGAGTGGTTCTTCATTGTGCACTGCTAGACCAGATTGGGATAGCCATCACTGCATTGTACGGTGCATGGATGTTTGGCCGTGCCTGCGGCCTGTGTCCACAGACGTGGTGTAAGGTATACGTACCGTATGCTTTACTGTAGTTCGGGTGCAGTGTCCTTTGTCCGGTGTGGGTGGCCTGGTCTCTTTATTTGTGGTCTCTCTGGAGTGATAGTTTAAGCTAGATCTGCATACTTACCTGCTATATTGCACTTCGTCAGTGCAGTCAAGCGGGTATCACGGGAAGGCCTAGGTTTTACAGTGCGGTTTATAGAGGGATAATGCCTTAGGAGTCATGGGATCTCAGATAGTAGATCAAGAGGTCTAAGCCTCACAGGATGGTAGGCAGTAAGCCGGCCTTGCCTAGATTCGTGCTCTCTAGGTAGTTGGAGAGGGTCTAGGCTTCGTAGCATGGCCGATGTGGGAACAGAACAATTAAATTAGAGATTCCTAAAGAGTGGGAGAGACCTATGTTTCATAGAATGGCAGTTATAAACACATTCCCATTCAGGACTCCTAGATAGTGGGAAAGGGGCCTATGTTTCACAAAATGGCAGATCTAACACGCCTAGATTTGAGACTCATAGATAGTGGGAGATATGTGTATGTTTCACAAAATGGCAGATCTAAACACATTTGAGACTCCTAGATAGTGGGAGAGAGGCCTGTGGTTCACAAAATGGCAGATCTAAAAACATTTGCATTTGAGCCTCCTAGACAGTGGGAGAGAGGCATATGTTTCACAAAATGGCAGATCTAAACACATTCACATCTGAGACTCCTAGATAGTGGGAGAGAGGTATATGTTTACAAAATAGCAGATCTAAACACATTCGCATTGGGACTCCTAGATAGCGGGAGAGAGGCCTATCTTTCACAAAATGGCAGATCTAAACACAGGCACATTTGAGAGTCCTACAACATGGCAGATCTAACGCACCTAGATTTGAGACTCCTAGATAGTGGGAGAGCGGTCTATGTTTCACAAAATGGCAGATCTAACACACCAAGATTTGACACTCGTAGATAGTGGGAGAGAGGCCTATGTTTCACAAAATGGCAGATATTTAAAAAATTTAGGTTTTCTCTGTAGTAGCATGGCTATTTGTATCTTAAAATGGTGCCTGCCTTGTCCATTGATGCTGGTTGACTGCAGTGTGGTCTTCGTCTAGCGCTTGTGGATAATGTCAGGACTGCTCCTGGTGGTCGCAGGTAAGTTTTAGTAGTGGGGGAAGGTCACGCCAGTGGGTCTGGGACTGTGGAGAGGGATGTAGGTTTCCGGGTGGTCTATGGCTTTTTAATTGCTAACTAGGGTACGGGTGCTGGTCACTGGTTTCCTTTTCCTATAGGTGGGGCAATGTCATCTGTTTAGGGTTGTACAAGAGGATGAGGGTTGGAGTTAGTGGATTGTTTTGGTGTAGGCTGCCTGTTCCCCTACTGACACCTGCAGACACAGTCTGGAGCCGCCGTTGTAGAAGCTGCCTTTTGACTTGGGGCCCTTAGCCACAGGGGCTGCAATGGGCAGAGGGCTGCCCTAGCACTATGATATTAATGGGATATTCCAGACCAATCACGGGAGGGAGCGGGACATGAGGCAGACAGGCAGAAAAACGCGCACACAGCACTTAAACTTAAAACATTGGGCATAAAAATTACACAGATTTCAAATGTAGGGTCGTGGTTCAGGGGGCCTCACCTCAGCTTCTACCAGGGACCAAAGATGGTGTGCAAGAGGTGGCGAACGCGGGACTAGGTCCCCGTTCGCTAGGAAACTCTGTTAGCCAATCAGTGGGGGGGGGGGGCGGGACACAAGGCAGGAAGACAATAACGGAAGGCAGGCAGGAGAACGCGCATGCAGTGCTTACATTTAAAACATTGGCCCTAAAAATTACATAGATTTCAAAATTTGGATCGGGGTGCAGCGGACCGCACCTCAGCTTCTACCAGGGACCAAAGATGGTGTGCAAAAGGTGGCGAATACGGGACTAGGTCCCTGTTCGCTAGGAAACTCTGTTAGCCAATCAAGGGAGGGGGCAGGAACGAGGCGGGCAGACAAACACGGAAAGCAGGCAGGAGAACGTGCATGCAGTGCTTAAATTTAAAACACTGGCCCGAAAAATTACACAACCCGACATCCACCATTGGCTGCACATTGGGCTGATCCACCTATCCGGAAGACATGAAGGCATACGCCGGCCCACAGCGAAGGCACACAGATAAGGCACCTGTCTTGAGCCTGCCTTCAGTGACTTTTCGCTGTTGTACGCCCAGGAGGGCTCAACGCTGACGCTGCTGCAGGAGCAGCTCACCATCTACAACCTACACCTAAAACACAAAGGTAAGCCCTCACGGCTGCCTATTTTTAAAATCTACGTGCCGCTGCTTTTTATCTCATCCATGACATAATTTACTCTGCTTTTGTGCATAACCGCATATAACCCACTTGAACCGCTGCATTCGACACGTGGTTGCACGAGCAGATTCACACGTGCATATGGTCGCTTGCCATTGCCTTTGTTCCATTCCAAAATGGCCTTTGCTTAATTCAGTAGACCCCGTTGTCCCTCGTTGCCTGGACAACAACCCGACATCCACCATTGGCTGCACATTGGGTTTATTCACCTGGAAGGCGTAAGCCGGTCCACACCGAAGGCACGCGGATAAGGCACCTGTCTTGAGCCTGCCTTTCGTGCCTTTTCGCTGCGTACACCTCGAAGGGCTCAATGCCGACCCCTGCTGCAGGAGCAGCTCACCATCTACAACCTACACCTAAAACACAGAGGTAAGCCCTCACGGCTGCCTATTTTTAAAATCTACGTGCCGCTGCTTTTTATCTCATCCATGAGATGATTTCCTCTGCTTTTGTGCATAACCGCATATAACCCACTTGAACCGCCGCATTCGACACGTGGTTGCACAAGCAGATTCACACGTTCATATAGTCGCTGGCCATTGCCTTTGTTCCATTCCAAAACGGCCTTCGCTTAATTCAGTAGACCCCGTTGTCCCTTGTTGCCTGGACAACGACCCGACATCCACCATTGGCTGCACATTGGGCTTATCCACCTAACCGGAAGACCGGAAGGCGTAAGCCGGGCCACAGTGAAGGCACATGGATATGGCACCTGTTTTGAGCCTGTCCTGAGACGCCGGATGCTGGAGGCCAGAAACGCTGCCTGAACTCTGCCTCACCACTCCTCCTGTGTACTCTACCGACGCCTGGAAGTGTATTCCAGCACAGCAACCGTGCCCCGACACACTGCTGGTAAGCACCACCCAGCAGCCTATGATCGTAGAACTGCCTCATTACCTTCTATGTGCCTTATAGCTTCGTATTACATCCCCGCGCCTTCACACACCACACAGATTAGTAGATAATTGTGCCATTCTTATCCCTGTGGATTGCCACTGCTCCCCATTTCCACTGCCACAATCTCGCCCACCAACTCTGCGAGCATCCTATTATGCGGCTACCTACCAACATGGGTCGTGTTTGCCTCTAATTATTAGACCACGCCAAGAATCCTACAACTATCCAAAATGCCCCATATTGACTGTGTATTATCAATGATTACTGCCTAGTGCATATTGGGCATCAACGCGGAATACTGATCTTCGCTTATCTTGCATTATTTGGCATTGCCGCATCCGGCCTACTGTACACTAGCCCTGAATACTGCATTGTACCAAACTGGCAACAACTCTGACTTCCACTTCCTGCCTTTTTGGTACTAGCCTTGAATATTCTTAAATGTTCTTTAATGCCCACTCTGTATTAGCTGCACAGTGCCTACCTTGCTTAGTCTTGAATTTTTGCATCATGCCTACACTGTATCCTGCCTATTTGGTACTAGCCCTGATTAGTGTTTAACACCCATTCTGAATTAGCTGCACAGTGCCTATTCTGCTTAGCCCTGAATGTTGCATCACGACTATTCTGCATCCTGCCTATTTGGTATTAGCCTTGAAAGTTGCTTAAATGCCCACTCTATAGTGCACTTCCCCAACTTGTGCTAACGCTACATGCAGCTTTTTACCTAACCTGTCCCAATTAGGAAAGTTGCATCTGGCCCATCGTTGTGCTAGGTTGAACGTAACTTTTATTGCCTATTGCTATGCTAATGTCAAACGTTACATTTTACTGAACTTTGCCCCAACTGGGAATTGTACCAGGCTTAATTCTGTACTTATGTTGAATGTTTCATTGTAACCAAATTTTCCCCCAACGGGGAATACTACATTAGGCCCAACTCATTACTAACTTTGAATATTGCATCTCACCTGATCCTGTGTCAACGCGCCATAGTACCTAGGTCTTCAGTTCAACTTCCTAGAGTCTAAACCATGCTTATGCTCCATTTCACTACTACTTACCATCACATTGTGCTGAGTTCAATTGTCCACTCCATAATGACCTCCAGCGATACCAAGCACCACCACCAGCTGCCCACTATCAATCACTCATCATCCCCAACACCCTTCTAGTTATGCCTAAGAGGTTACCTGCCCTAGACTGCATACCACCCATCCCATTCCTACCCCAGGGCCTTCTAGCAGACTCCAAACCTTCTCCCAGCATATCAGAGTGCCTAAACAATCCATATCTCAACTCACCAGACCTATAGATTAAACAATTCACCAAGAAACCCACACCAAACCAACCATGCTCACTGAAAACAAGAAATGAAAGGTTAAGCTCTAGACTTGCACGCGCTCAGCCTTTACCTAAAAACCAAACCTCTATGACCTTGCCAGACCCCCCACCAGAACCAACAATATCCCAAATAATCCTACAACCTTAATCAAGGGTGCATTGATAAGGTAAGAAGTGAAGCAATGAAGCGCCCACTAAAGACGTGGAGGGAGAAAACAGACTATCCAAATAGGAGAAATGTTAAATGTGAATGGGAAGGAAAACTTGATGTATGATGCTAATTTAGGTTGTTTTTCTTCTTTTCTTTTAACGTGTTTACTTTTATGTGTAAATATTTTGTTTGTAAAAGGTTTCTTTTTTTTGTAAACCAAATTCAATTAAAAAAAATAACAATGCCAGATCTTTACCAGCCCATGCCCATGACAATGCCGATATTATAACATCCCTCGAACTTGATTTCCTAGCAGTCACAGAAACATAGCTTCATGCTGCAGCAGGGCGGTCTCTCTCACGCGCCATCCCAGACAATTACTCCATTATCAGACTTGACAGAGATTCTAATCGAGACAAAGGTGGAGGCATCGCTTTCATCTCAAAAACTGCACCAGGCCTTAGACCTATATCTAACCAATCACTCCCATCAGCTGAACTATTGTCCGTCAAGCTACCTATCTCTGCCGCCCGAACTACTACCATCCACCTCGTATACATACCACCTGGACCTGCATCCACATTTGAAGAAGATATTACAATTCTCTTCTCAAACACCAAGCCTGGCTCACAAATCATCTTACTGGGGGACCTCAACCTTGGGTTCCAAGATATAAAAGACACCAAAGCCTCAACCCTTGCCAGCTCAATCACTGAACTAGGCTTTACACACCGAATCTTAGAACCTACTCACAACAGGCTTCTACCAGGGACCAAATATGGTGTGCAAGAGGTGGCGAACGTGGGACTAGTTCCCTGTTTTGTAGGAAACTCAGTTAGCCAGTCAGGGGAGGTGGCGGGACGCAAATCGGGAAGACAAACATGGAAGGCAGGCAGGAGAACGCGCACCAGGGACCAGATATGATGATGAAGATGTTCTTTGTATGTATGGGAGGGTGCAGTGCTGACAGCAGGAAGATGAACTTTGTACGCGATGGGTGTGGTGCTGACAGGATGGAGATGTTCTTTGAATGGGATGGGTACAGTGCTGACAGCATGAAGATGATCCTTGTATGGGAGGGGTATGGTGCTGACAGGATGATGATGATATTTGTATGGGATGGGTGTAGTGCTGACAGGATGAAGATATTCTTTGGTTGGGGTGGATGCAGTGCTGGCAGGATGAAGATGTTCTTTGGTTGGGATGGGTGCAGTGCTTACAGGATGAAGATATTTTTATTGGATGAATGCAGTGCTTACAGGATGAAGTTGTTCTATGGATACGATAGGTGCAGGGCTGAAAGGATAAGGATGTTCTGTGTATGGAATGGGTGCAGTGGGGTGGGTGCTGCTTCAAGGCTGACAGGATAAGGATGCTCTTTGTTTGGGACAGGTGCAGTGGGATGGGTGCACTGCTGACACAATGATGATGTTCTTCAGTTGGGATGGGTGCAGTGCTGATAGGATGAAGATGTTCTTTGGTGGGTGCAGTACTGACAGGATGAAGATGATATTTGTGCATTGCTGACGGGAGGATGCTCTTTGTCTGGAATGGGTGCAGTGCTGACAGGAAGATGTTCTTTGTATGAGATGGGTGCAGTGCTGACAGGAGGATGTTCTTTGGTTGGGATGGGTGCATTGCTGACATTAGGATGATCTTTATATGGGAAGGGTGCAGTGGGATAGGTGCAGATGCTGCAGGGCTGACAGGATGAAGATGTTCTTTGTTTGGGACATGTGCAGTGGGATGGGTGCAGTGCTGACCGGATGAAGATGTTCTATGGAGAGGATAGGTGGAGAGCTTACAGGATAAGGCTGTTCTTTGGGATTGGTGCAGTGCAGACATGAAGAGGGGGTCCCGAGACCACCCCTCCACCCCTCAAGTTCATGACGAGACGAAAGGCCAGACATGCTCACAGCCACCCATCTTATTTCAGACAAATCCCAAGTGCATCAATGATTGACAAGTATGCAGAGAGGTATCCTCTTTGCCAGCGATACAGACCGAATACAATGCAAATCTTTCCATGTGTGGGAGAAGAGCCTGTGATCGTGGACAGAGACGCCTATATGGACAGCCTCGACTAAGCACCAAGAAGCCATGGTGCTGACGTCATTAGTGGCATCACAACTTAGCAGCGTTAGACATGAAGCACACTCGCAGTCCTGAACTGCATCACACAAACACACACTTGTATACATGAAGAACATAAGTGCACAGTTCTATAGCTAGAGGACAGATACATTCACATACTGTCATTGCTTTTATTAATTTTAAAATAGCCAAATGCAGTAATGCAGAACCGCATGGTACAAGAGATCCTGAGCAAGCTTGCAGATGCTTAACGCAAATGACCCTATGGGACTACAGGGATATATATCGATCCTGATAGGACCAAGTGTGACTAACATATAGAGAACCTACCATAACATGGACAATATGGAAACCACATTATACAAGTTAGGAAAATTACAGCAGGCCTCTAGCTTCTGAGTATGAGACGAGCAAAAGCTGATTCAGGCTGTACAGAGAGCAAAGTATGTGAACCAGGCTCACAGCCAAGGTCAGAGATATGAGGACACATTCCAATCCCCAGAGGGGACCAGATGCCGAAAGCAGAATAAATCCTCATAAATGTGAGATGCAGAGCCCAATTTTGTGGTCTTTAAACACTTGGTACAGCCGAGCGAGACAATGGACAACCATCCGTGGTGGAAAAGGTGAGCCGATCCTAGGAAGCCAGACACAGACTGCAACAAGTGTTGCGAGGTGAGGAGCATATTCTCATAGGCAAACGTGGTACACACAAGTTACAATAAAGACACATAATTGTTCACATCACCTTGAAGAGGTGCACAATGATCAGCTCTAACCAATCACTGCCTAGAAGCCCAGGGGTGGATGGCAGGGGCAAGAACCAATGGTAATCCCACTACTCTGCAACAATATAATAGATAGTTTCTTGGGGATGGGACAGGCCAGCCACCTGACATGCAAGAGCCAGTAGCATAACATCTATAGGAGACCGTAAAGGTTATAGAACTCTCAATACCTAATCCCTCGTGCTGATAGGTTTTTTGGAGAAGGGCCCAAGTGGTGACGCCAGCGTTCTACAAACCCAGCCTGCATGCCATGGAACATTGAGATATACTGGAGACTTCCTGTTTTCTTGTATTGATCCCTGTTGGTTTTATTTGCAATGAACCGCAGTTTGTACTTTCTGTTGACTGAGTCCTCTGTTTATTCTGGAGAGGGTGCTGGGCCCACGAAGTCCGCAGACCCCCAGCCTCGTTTTGGCATACCTGGGAGTACCACCCAACAGACAGGAGGATGTTTTTTTATATGAGATGGGTGCAGTGTTGACAGCAGGATGTTCTCTGGCATGGGTGCCGTGGTTACAGGAGGATGCTTCTAGCCTGCATTGTTTGTATTGCTGCACTGCCCTGGTGCCCAAATGGTTCTAGCCTGCATTGTTTGTATTGCTACACTGCCCTGGTGCCCAAATGGTTCTAGCCTGCATTGATGGTATTGCTGCCCTGCCCAATACTGCCTTGCTGCCCAACTAGGCCAGCCTATTCTCGAGCAACTGTTTGCACTGCTCGCCATCCGCACAAAGGGAATAGCTCTCCCCCTCTGTCAACTACATACATCTCCCACCACAAACATCCTTAACTGGGATCTCTCTACCAGCCCACAGACTCTACCACCAACTGCTCCCACACAAATATGGCACCCTCACTCCCTTGCTCTCCACCATACCACCTACGCCATTCCTACTGGCCCTATCTACCATGAGTACAGCCACTAATCACCACACCTGCCCTTGTAGCTCGAACCCTACCCTCACCCCATCCATACCACCTAAACACTATCAGTCTAGACCTATGCCCCTCCACATAAGAAATCTAAGGCTAGGAGGCCATGCTAATCAACGTGCAGCCACCTCCAAGATACTTCAGGCTAAACACGCCCAGCCTACTCCACATCCAACTAGTAAACCCACACCTAACACATCTACCACAACCAATACTTCTCAAGATACCTTGGCACCAAATATACAAAATAACAACCTGAAAACTCAATTCCAATGAGCACTTATCAATGCACGCTCCCTACCAGCTCATGCAACTGAGATCCTCATCAATGACCTAGACCTAGACATATTAGCCATAACTGAAAACTGGCTAAACGTAGCCTCCAGACTAGCTGTCTGCCAAACACTACCACCATCCTGCGGCAAGACAGAACCACTAGCAAAGGAGGAGGGGTAGCCCTAATCATCAAAGAAACCCTCAATGCTAGACAAATAAAGACCAACGAAGCGGACAACTTCCACTCACTATCAGTTAAAATATCCCCCTCGCCTAAAGACACTATAACAATACACATAGTCTACCGCCCACCAGGCCCAACCCTAGACTTCCAATCCAACACCACCCACATCCTAGGCGATAACCTGAAAGCAATCTCCAAAGCTATTCTCTTAGGTGACGTCAACCCGGGCTTTAAAGACCCAAAAGGTAAAAAGAGTAAAGCCTGGCCAAAGCTCTCCTAGATCAAGGCTTTACACAACGAGTAAATTAACCTACCCACACCAAAGGTTGCATCCTTGACTGGATCGCTGACCACAACTGTGTGGCTGACATTAGTTCTAACACCCCCAGACCATGGACAGATCACCCCTTATTACACTTCTTCATTCCAGCCAAAACAGCAGGCAACCCTTACCCACCTGCACCAGCTACCATGGCAAGATCAAAAAAACTGCTCACCACAGACAGACTAATCCCGCTCCGGGAAAAGTCAACGCTATCCCATACTACCTCCAAAGACCCTACAACACTAGCTGAGCTCTACAACAACACACTAAAAGACATAATAGAAGTAGTAGCTCCACTCGAAAAGAAAAAATCCAAAAAGATACTCCATGCTAACTCCTGGTTCACACAAGAACTAAAATATACACGCACTACCAAAGAGCAGCACTAACTGCTTGGCAGGTCAATCCCTGCCCTACCACAAAGGACTCCTGCCTCACACTCGCTAAACAATATAAAAAGGCCATCTCTACAGCCAAAGCAAAGACTTACAATCAGAATTGAGAAAGCTAGCTCACAGTCAAAAGAGCTTTTCAACATATACAATGAGCTTACTATTCCCACCTCCTCCGATCTACCCACTGAGAAAAACACCACATGGTGCAATAACATCCAACACGCCATTTTAGACAAAATTCAAACTCTCAAAAAGAAAATCAAAACTCAATTTGATAAACTACCTAAATTCAACACTGCTCCAAAGCAGTCCACTTACAAACCAGATGGGAACATCAAAAATAGCAGTAACCCACCTAAAACCTTCACTTTCAGAGAAGTAACCACTCCAGAAGTCCTCCAACTTCTGAAGCACATCAAACCCTCACTATGCAAAGGCGACATCTGCCCAGCCAACCTAGTCAAAGAATGCGCCACTGCACTTGCTCCTTTTATAACCTCCTTCTTCAACGCATCCTTCGCCACCAGTACAGTACCCCCCACCCTCAAGGAAGCCTGGGTGCGGCCTCTAGTAAAAAAATACTCCCTCGACCCAGATTCCCCAAACAACTACCGCCCCATTACCACAGTACCATTCCTACTGAAAATTCTAGACAAAGCTGCATATCTACAGATTCAAGCTTACCTAGAAACACACAACATCCTGGGTAAAAGACAATCAGGCTTCTGACCCCGCCACGGCACAGAGTCAGCCTTACTCGACATTAAGAACCAACTACTCGAAACCATGGACAAAGGCAAAACCTCACTTCTCCTACTCTTAGACCCTCAGCAGCGTTTGATCTGGTTGACCATAAGATCCTTTGCAAACATCTTACTGACACAGCCCACTTCTCTAATGAAGCTACAGCGTGGATCACCTCCTTCCTGGATGGTAGAGCTACGAGAGTCTTCTCAGACCAAGCATCCGCCACACCCTCACCCACAAGGCTCATGCACTTCCCCCACGCTCTACAACCTCTTCACTCTCCCACTATTCAGTGACCTAGAAGATTTCGGCATAGCCTTCACCAACAATGCCGATGACACAAATTCTCATGCCCTTAAAAGGCAATTATGACCAAGACCTCAAAACTCTCCAAGACACATACGCCCGCATCCAGGCTTGGATGGCGGCAAACGGCCTATGTCTAAATGGGGAAAAAAACAGAACTACTACTAGTAGGTCCCAAAGAAGCCTTAAAACACCCGGACAACACATACAGCTCCTTCATCATCGAAGACACAGTCATCACTACGGCAGCCTCAGTAAAAACCCTAGTCATCTACTTAGACTCCACATTATCGATGGGCAGACAAGTCAGTGCCATCTCATCAGCAGCAGCCCACACCTCTAAAATAATAAATGCTGTGAAACCTTACCTAACACAAAAGAACCGCCTCAACATCACCAGAGCCACCATAGGCGCAAAACTAGACTACTGCAATATCCTAATCTTGGGCACATCCACACATAACTTGAAACGATTACAAACAGCACAAAACAATGCCCTAAGAGCGGCACTCAGCATTACTAGGAGAGAACACATCTCCCAGGCCAGAAGGGACGCCCACCGGCTCCCAGTCAAAGAACGTATAACATTTAAAGCCCTCACCATCACACACAGATGCCTCACCCAATCTGTGCCAGCATACTTAGTAGAGAGAATTTTGATTTGATTTTATTTTATTTTATTTTGCGCCCGGTTGCCCAGGGGCAACCGGGCGCATACTCTTAAACATGTTACAAAAAGCAGTAGTTACAGTGAGTTACAAAAATATACAGCATTTATACATGTTCCGAAGGGTACCATTAACAGTGTATAATACAGGGACAGAGCAGAGAGAAAATGTATATTCAGTTCTGTACCCCACATGGAGTCTGGACTGTGTCAAGAATACACCAGGCACCATCACTTAGGCCTAAATGTAACAAATACTCACACCAACTCTCTGTCCCAGTATTCAACAGAGTGAAAGCTGGAGAAACCAGCTTTGAAGTTCTAGCTCCCAAAGCATGGAACTCGCTACCGCCCAGTTTAAGGAGTGAACAATCCCTCTCTGTCTTCAAAAAAACACTCAAAACAAGACTGTTCAACTAAACTGTCTAATACTCTGCACTTCCTTCAATACTGTTCCTCTGTAACCACGGAACACTTGATCAACAATGTTTATTGTCATCTGCATTTTACATTTGTTTGTCTCTGTACCAAGCTGAATATTCTGTAACGGCGCCACGAGGCCTCCGGGCCGCTGGGCACTTGATAAATCCAAATAAATAAATACATGTTATTTTTATGAGATGGGTGCAGTGCTGACAGTGGGATGTTCTTTGGGATGGTGGGTACAGTGGGATGGGTGCAGCTGCTGCAGAGCTGACAAGATGAAGATGTTATTTGTATGGGACGTGTGCAGTGCTGACAGGATGAAGATGTTTTATGGATAGTCTAGGTGCAGGGCTGACAGGATAAGCTGTTCCTTGTTTGTGCTGGGTGCAGTGCTGACAGGAGGATGTTATTTGTATAGGTTGGGTGCAGTGCTGACAGGAGGATGTTCTTTGGGATGGGTGCAGCTGCTGCAGGGCTATCAGGATGAAGTTCTTTGTTTGGGAAAGGTGCAGTAGGATGGACACAGTGCTAACAGGATGAAGATATTCTATGGATAGAATAGGTGCAGGACTGGCAGGGTGAAGATGTTCTTTGTACAGGATGGATGCAGTGCTGACTGGAAAAGGATGTTCTTTTTATGGGATGGGTGCAGTGCTGACAGGATGAAGATGATATTTGTATGGTATGGGTGCAGTGCTGACAGGATGGAGATGGCCTTTGTATTGGATAGGTGGAATACTGACAGGGTACAAATATTCTTTGTATGGGGTGGTTGCAGTGCTGGCAGGATGAAGATGTCCTTTGTATGGGGTGGGTGCAGTGCTGACAGAATGAATATGTTCTTTAGATAGGATAGGTGCAGTCTTGACAGTATGAAGGAAGTTCTTTGTATTGGATGGGTGCAGTGCTGGCAAGGTGAAGATGTTCTTTTGGTTGGGATGGGTACAATGCTGACAGGATGACAATGGGCCTCATTACAACTTTGGAAGTAGCCATGCCCTTAATAAGGGCATGGCTGCCTCCAAAATCGGGTCCGGGTCTGGGTTCCCTGAATGGGGAATTACCGGGCCATTGCGAGTTTGGAGGGCCCGGTAATTCCTCCTACAGGGAACCCGGGCCCGGACCTTCCCCATTCCCATTTGAGCCCCCATAGGGCTCAATGGGAATGGGTGCGCGAGCTAACAATGGCTGATTACGACCGGCCCGTTGTTAGCTCCCTGGTCCCCTCGCGGGACCCACTCTGGATCGGGTCCCGCGAGGGAACCTCGTAATATTGCAGAATGAATTTAACGGCACTGGCAGATATATTTCCTCCCTCAGGCGTATGGTCTGATCAATGGGGTCAAGGGTGGGTCAGTGGGACTGGCGGCCAGGCAACTGCGCCAATGGTATCCTTGACATCGTTTGGGCTCCACTCTTAATCGGCGGATGCTGGCGGATTTTTTTCTGAAGGATTTCTGGCGATTTCCAACTGCTTTCTGCCGCACTCAGACGGAGGCCCCTAGCTGTAAAGATGGCAGAGCAGGTAAAGCAGCCCAGGCGCGAGAGAAGCAAGGCGGGAAATGCATCTGCAAGGAGCGCTGGCTGCATTCCCCCCCAATTCCACGCAGCTGCAGTGCCACTCGGTGCCATGCCCCTGCTTGCCACTCGGATTGTTTTTTACAACCGCGATGCGCAGAGGAGGGTGCTAAGTTCTTGTTTAACAATTCTGGTGAAAAAAAGCTTAACTGAACTAACAATGATGCCGTTGTGGTCTGCCAAACTCTGTTTTCCCTGTTGATGGGCGACACATCCCAGAGACGATGCCGTTTGCTGACGTAAGTTTTTTTAATTGTTTAATCTATTAAAAAGCCTTTAGCACCCGCATCTGCACACCACAGGTGCTTATGGCAATATTACCCTCACAGGCAGACCAACTCTGCCGGGTAATGGCACCGCCACCCGCATTAAGGGACCCTCGCTTTGCTCGGGCCCTTTACTTGGGTGGGCATTGTCACCTCGGCTTTGTTGTGTTGTTGTGTAATAACATCCTTTGAGTAACATCGACAGTTCAAGGTTAAAGCAAAGGTAGGGTCACCGGGAGAGTGCAGGGTCCACCAGGGCTTCTGGGCAGCAAGGTTGCCCAAGTTAAGGATAGGATGTCCCAAATGAGTTTTTATCCTGAGGGTAATACCCCCTCTCCTGTAAATGAAAATGCAGCAATCCAAAGACACAAAGCAAGTGCTTTCGTTATAGGAAAGCGACTCCAAGCTCTCCAATAGTTTAGTAAACGTTTTAAAAGTTAAAGGCCACTTCTGGCAGAGAAAGTCTCAGGTTCAGTAAAAGAGATTGCTCTCAGGAAGGGTTTATGTTACTAGAGCTGTGTCCTGGTCAGAGGCAAAGGTAATGGGATGCTGGGGTATTTTACTGTCAGGGTGACTAGTCTGACAGAGAAAATGAGCACCAGACCAAGTGTGCACTGCATGCTCAGAAGGAATGGGCATTTCAATGATAGCTCAGATATGTTTAATACATTGGTGGCCATTCTTATGTTCTTAAAATGCACTTTCTTTTTATGCAGAGCAGCCAGCATCCTATATTCAGGCCACACACATCAGTTGACACTTAGCTCCGCCCCCCAGTCCCACACACACCACTGACAATCTTCCCCCAGTAACGACCACACCACTGACAATCCACTTCCCCCGCAACTCATGAAGGAGAGGGGGCTTCCCCCAATTTATTTTATCCTTTTCCAGCACTGCTGTAGACAACAGCACAGGTTGTGGTATCCAGGCAGCGCAGATGGTAGCCCAGTGGTGAGCACGTAAGCACAAAGTTCCCCTGAGTCGGATGCAGCCTTAGATGGACGTTTCTTGATCGTAGTCCTTTGTAACTGTTGGCCACTGGCCTTATTGCTCTCCGTTGTCTAGTGTTCCCTCCCCTTCACGACAAGCCACACCGGCAAGCAACAATCATCAACCCATAAGGTGCCACTACATGAAGGGGAGGTATCACTACTCACTGCTCCCTCTGGTGAGTTGTGAAGGCTGCAATGCACAGATCTCAGCCGCACTTCGCCATCTGAGTGATCTTGTGCTTCAGATTGCTTGTCAGTTGTTCATAAATTGTCCCAGTAATTGACAGTTAAGTGCCTATTTCCCTAGAAATATTGGAAGCTGTGTGCAAACTCAGCCTCCAATTAAAATCAATCAAGCATCGTTCAAACATTTGGTGACTAGCCAATCATTGGGGGATGCCCAGTGTCGTACCGAGCGGGTGGGCAGAGGAGGCACTTTGCCCCACCAATGGCTCTTTTCAGATCCAGACCGGGACATTAGCAGGACAATGAGGGTGCCGAGCAGGAGTTCCTGCTCAGCACCTTAATTGCCATGGCAACAAGACCCCTCCCGTTGGCCACCCTCATTGTTCAAGCTCTGGGCAACAGAGCTGCTCTTCCAGGGGCCTGACGCGTTGCTCTGTGTCAACAGAGCACTACACTGAGAGCCATTAGGCACTGATGAGAGGGAGGGGATACTTATAGCCAAGACTTTTGTTCCTCAAGAAATATGAATGGGGTGATCAGAAGTGAGAAGGGAGCATAATGCTGCATGCCTTATGAAATAATGGCTATTGCTTTAAAACCCAAGGGGTATTTGTTAGGCTCACATTAGTCTGCATGATGCTATTGTAATTGTGCATGCAGGATTGGGACAATAAAACTAGAGCCATACTCTTATTGCTCAACATATTTATATGATGATGTATATAGTGTAAAGTTGGTTTATTATGAAATGCTAGTTTATTATGTAATGTTGTTTGTTTGCAGGACATTGCTATACATTAAGTATTATTTAAGTACATCAAATGCAAAGCAAAACCTCAATACATATTGTGATGAATCCTGCAGAGTCAACACGGATTCCTGGCATTGCTTTAACTCTCTCATGGTCAGGGAAGATACCTGATCCTGACCTTGGCAATGGTGTCAGGAGGGAGGATCATGGAGGACGATATGAAGACCAGGGGGAAGTGCTGGCTCCGACGGGAGGGACAATGTATTCGCTCCCCTTTTTTTGAGGAGGAAACCCTACTATCAGAGTCTTTTATGGCATATTGTTGTGTAACATCTGATATTTTTGATGATTGTATTTCAAGCACAACTGTTCAACAATGTGGTCGAAAAATCATTTGAAACTTGTTGGAACTCCATGTCCTAGAAAGCTCTAGGTACTGTGACAAGGAGGAGGCATCAGGAGTTAATGTGGAGCAAATGAGACTTTTTCAACAATGTGCAGTCTAGTTGTTGTCAGTCCAGTCAATTACGCAGGACAGCTGTGGACTTCATGTAGAAGATCAGGAACTAAAAGAACTTGGAAGGAGAGAGAAGGCAGGTTTCAGAGTGCACAGAGCGGGAAGCGTGACCAGTGGCAGAGGAAATCCTACGAAGTACTGTAGGAAGAGAAGCTTGCCAGAAGTCAGCTGGCGGCATTCGGGAGGAGAGGAGCTCTGGGTGAGAGAAAGCAGCTGGTGCACAGCAGAGCCATGTACAAAGACACAGTCCTGCAAAGCTCTGCTGGTCTTGGCAGCAAAGGCTGGAAGAGCCAATGCAAAGACCTAGCGGGACTCTGCAAATAACGGGAAGCCGGCCCCTCATGAGCCCTTCTCAATCGCTGCACAAAGACTCAGTGATTTAGCCTTATAACACAGAGGGCCCCAGGACATTTGGATATGCTAAATAGCATATTAAAAGTACTTTTGAATACTGTCCTAATAGAACCAAATGGAAAAGGTGAATGTGGTGCAATTCTCCTGACCTGAGATGTCAGTTGGGGGAAACTTGGGACCAGCATTGCCTAAGCCAAAAGATATTGCCAAAAGAACAACAGGGGCAAATGTGGTACAATTCACTTAAGAGGCCAATTGGGAGAAATCTGAAACAAGCATTGCCAAGAGTCAAGGGAGATTTAAAGAGAGGTTGAAAGCCAAAGCTTGAACAAACCCTTGGATATTGGATGGCAGTTTGGGTGAAACGAGTACAAGTAACAGTTGAAGTCAACAAAAGTGTGCTAGTGAAGAAGCACAGTTGTGTGAAACTTATGGAGAAAATTAATGTGAAGAGAAGCCTGATAAAGATATCAGGTAGTGAAAACCTTTGGACGGTACCTGGCAGGAGAATACACCAGGGGATATAAGTGAGCCAAAAGGGGGATATTGCTGGCAGGAGAGTAAACCAGGATATGAAGAGTTTTTCAGTTGATGAGTTTCCTGGCAGGAGAGTGTACTTAGAAACTCACTTTGAATTGGTATGGAGAAAAGAGACTTGGTCATATTACGTTCTTTTTTCAAAATTTGTTTTATTATTTTTACAACTTAATCAATGACACATAACCGTACATTTTGCCATCTTGAAAAGTAGTAATGGCTTTCCTTTACCTTATTAAAAACAACACTGTGGAAAAGATACTTTGTTTTGCCACTCTGAAACACTAGCAGAGACTTTCTATTTTCTAAATCAGACTCATGGAAGGAACATTTGTTCTATCATCTTGAGGAGAGTATACGTTAAAAGGAACATTTGTAATGCCTTTAAGACACTAGTTTTGACACAGAACATTGTGAATAGTTTGCCTGAAACAATCCAGGGGGAGGGAGCCAATCCATGGACACAAGAAGTGTTTATGGTTGAAGTTCTATGTTTGAGCTATTGCACTTTCCTGTTGAGTTGAACTTTGAAACATTTATCTTGCACATTTTGTTTGTATGTTTTAGTGTGGGTGTCAGATTGGGTATGCACACAAGGTCATCCTGCTTTAGTTTTAGTTTCATAGGAAGGGATACTCTTGTTAGAATAGGGAAAATTAGGCTTTTTTCCAAACCCCTTTCTGTTAATAAAATGGCTAAATCATTTAATCACACTTGTTTTATCTGCAGCTCTGTAAGTGATTCACTTCATCGCTTATGTTAATATATCACACTATTCTAAAAAAAGCCTAATGAGTATAGAGTTGCTCCCTATATTATAATAGTGCAACTTAGGTATTTGCCACTTGGCGTATTTATGCCATCTCATTTTAAAGTCACTTCCATGATGCCTACAGGTATCAAACACTGACGATGCTCCTTGCAATGTCCTTTTCTGTGTAGTCACTTCTGTTGGAGCAATCCATATGCAGATTTGGAGGTTTGCATGTATTTTCCCCATAGAACCTGGATAGGCTCTAATAGATGAGTATCCTGCATCTGTAATGGTCCTGTAGTTTTATTTTTGTTGTTATGTGTATGTGATAAAATGTCATTACGCGCACTGCAGGGTGCTACTGATGTGCAACCATGTACAAAGCTCTCTGCAAAACCATTTTGTAAAGTTGCCCACCCTAACAGTGGGGGTGCTGCCATTCGAGCAGGAGCACACCGAAAACAGGTGTCCCGCTATGGCCCTTTGCAGCCTGGAGCGGCGCGGGACACGGACACAGACAGTGTTGTGTGCTCTGCCTTCAGCTCCAGTCCTGTGCGCATTGACTAGTCTTACTTCAGAAAGTGTATCGGACTCGAGTAAGAAATGATCCAATTTCCTTTTGAAGTCAGACTAGTGAATGCGCTCATGGACATAAGAAAGTAACATTCTAGCTACAGCACGCACACCGTCCTGCATCATATGCGGTGCCAGGAACGATTGCATGTCAATCTAGCATTAATTTTCCAATTTGCTTTCGGGGGTAAAAGGTAGCAGGTCGTTTTCGTGGCTCTCCCCCTGAGACACACTCTTAGAATGCTGGATACTCCCCTGGGGATGCCATATTGAAATGTTCTTAGGAAACACTCAGGACGTGGATTCAGTCTTGTATCTGGACATCCTATTGAAATATTTGCTAAATCTGCTCTTGACTTCCGTGGCTTCTGGCTCTTTGGGCTTGAGGAAGCAACAACCGTATATGGCAACATCTGTTTCCTATCACGCAGAGGAAGTCAAGTTTCGTTGCGGCACTCCTTTAAATGATTAATGCAAGAGCCACACCTCGGGGCACTGAGGCAAGGAGCAGGGATGCTCCTTAATTGAAAATGATTTGCACATGCTTGGGTGACCTGCCATGGATCCTCACTGCCGCCATCTTCCAGGGCTCCCATAGCTAACTAGCTCAAGTTACTGGCCTAGGAAAACACTGGTACCTTTCGTTCACTCCACCCTGAGGGAGATACCATCATTATGTCTTCTGTTATTTCAGCGCTCTGAGACCTATGGGCAGTGTCGGACTGGGACAAGAAATAGGCCTGGACACCTCGCCTCAAAAAAGTGACCCACCCCTCGCTTCAAAAAAGTGGCCCTCAGACCATCATTCATGAATCGCGTCAGTTCACGACTTTACAGAAAATGCTATCCCAAAAACTCACACCTGGATAAATTGCCCTTTGCAATAGGGTGGCCAACTTTTTGCCATCTGCGGGACTGAGCTGGGACTTGCATTCCGACTAAGACCACTCACCATCATCTCCATGGTTCACTAAAACCTGAGCTATGCCAACCGCATCAACCGAAATCTTCCAGACTACCTCATAAAATAGCGTAATTGGGAAGATTTGCTGCAAGACTACCACTGTGACTGGATCGGAGGAAGCACACATCGGCACTTTGTAAATTACACTGGCTACTAATCAGATCCAGGACCAATTTAAAGGCATTAAGTATATCCAACACGCCATCTGGGGCAAGGGGACGATTTTCATCCAGAGGTAAATCCAGTGCTTTGAACATAGGAGACCACTGAAATGTGCCAGGGCGGACTTTCTCCTGGAATCCCTGTACAATGGAAATGTCAATGAGGCTCATCCTTTGGCAGTATGTTGACTATACTATGGATCTCACCGCCCATTGTAATCTAATCTCTACAAGACCACTGTGTATTTAGAAGAGCAATCAAAGCCTGGCATTGAAATGGCAGAGACTAGAAGGCCATACAACCTGAAGAAGAACCGGAGCATAGCACTCAAAAACTAACCAAATGGACACCTAACATAGAACAGCAGCTACAAAAAACCTAAGAACTAGACCTTCCTGCCTGACACTTCTCGGAGGGCTGTAATGCAATATGATATGAGATGCTTGTACCTAGATCTGATATTCTGCACTGCTTTTTTATGAGGTAGGCTAGACTGGGTCAAGATCTGCATTGGTCCCTGTGACACCCCTCATCACAAAATACCCACAAACCATCCCAGATGCATGTCATAACTCATTAAATGGCTATCTCAGACTGCACTGTGACTCACCAAAGGGCGGTAAGCTGCACTGGACTGCCGCGCAGTATGGACTCAAACACTGAGCAAAACCGGTGATTGATGCTGCGTCCACAACTTTGTCTTATGTAAGATTTGCAATTCTATTCCGTAGTGAAGAGCCGACTCAAAGTTTCGCCATATTCAAGTAATCCATCTGCCTCCATGTCACCAGAAGACAAGCATCACACAAATCAAGCACTTGCTAAACACCCCAAACATACCTGGCACCCTACCAAACCCTGCAGGATGGAACCAAACACACGGACAGGCACTGCTGAACACCAACATCCAGTAAAACATGAACACATAAAGCTGAGCACACGCACAACTGCACTAAGGCCACATTAACGCACATCCTGGCTCGGACATATGATGTAATGATAACCTCTGTTCTTTTCTCTCTCCGCCCACCCAGAACCCCACCTTTTTAACTGCATGAGCCAAAGTGCCAAGAGTCCCTGCACGTGGCAAAAGAGGCACTTTAGGAAGATCAAGTCGCAGAAAATAGCACTCCTAGTCCTAATCATATAGCACCTACCCCAGATGTCCTAATCGCAACAACACCAAACCTCCTCTAACGTGGGTGTCGGCAACCTTTGGCTCTCCAGATGTTTTGGACTACAACTCCCATCAGCCATAGCCTTCATATTCAATGGTGAGGGATCTTGGGATTTGTGGTCCAAAACAACTGAAGAGGCACATTTTGCAGACCTCTGCTCTAACTCAACACCCCTTAATAATGTGCAGTTCTGTGTATGCACACGCCATGTGGATACATTCAAATAGAAACAGCTGTGTTTCCCAGCTGTAGTCAAGTATTTAGTAGCAGAGCTGCACAAGGTATTATTGCCACTGGCTTTGGGAAGGTTTTTCATCCCGCTGAGGCAGAAGAAAGGGTTAAATGATTTTAGTGGGTTCCTATTACAGTCACAAAGGGCACCAGAATATCTCATAAGAACACCCCAAAGAGTTTAATTTTTCAAAACGGAGGAGAGGAACCAAGTACTCCGTTGTTACTTTTCCATGCGACCCTGAAAAGTCATACCAGCAATATAACCAAGGGCGCTGAGGTCTAGCAACAGGATAATCCCACCGAAAGAGTTCCTAGAAAGATAGAATATATGTATAAGACAACACGTATGGCATACATACACATATAATTGGGACAATAAAGAACCATTGGCGGAACAGGAAATCTATAGGCACTTCAGCAAGAAATCCTTCCCCTTATGTAGAGTCCATAGGCCAGAGGTCAAGGACCATGTTAGGGCCTTTCAACTCGTTCTGTTGAAATGAGCCATGAGCCTTAGCAGGCCCAGAGCAGCTAGGCCCAAATTAGCAGCCTTATGACATAGCAAAATACTTCTTTAATTCAGGATATTAAATGTGTACTTTGCAGCGCACTAGTTACAGGCTGCTTTTCATAGTGCCCTCAGACCGCCACCTCCTTTGGGCTTTGCCGTATCCAGCAGCGTTCTTATCTGTCTGTTGCCTTTTTACTCCAGTTCCGACTACACTAGCACCTTGCTGATAAAGAGTGATAATAGCTTTTCAGTGGACATTTAATGTTTATGCTCCCAGCTAGCTGCCTGTTCTGTGATGATCTGCAGCTATTAACCCCATCGCTGCATTCTTCCATGTCTCCCTTATTTGATCTAACCGGGCCACATGTGCCTCAAAACGGTTTTTCCCAGATATAAACAAGGGGAGAGGGCTCCAAACATCATGTTGAAATGGGCCACCACAATGCCCTGACAGATATTCAGCCGGCGCTGCCAGAGGTGAGTGGCACAAGGATGACAGGAAAATCGAAATAGTCAGCAAAGGCACACAGATGAGTAATTATACGTTGTACAGAGATGCTAAAATATCCCAGCAGGAGTAGGTCTGCGATTGCAGGAAGTAGATAACGGATGATCAACCACGAAAGCAGGCAAGGGTCAGGACAGGTCAAATGGAGGCAGTATTTGGAGGAAACAGATGGGCACAGAAAAGCAGAAAAGTAGGCACCAAACGAGATCAGGGCTGAAAATAGTTAAAGGCAATAAAGTGAACTAGGCAGGCAGTGAACAAGATAGGCATGTGTTACACATTTACCCAGGTTACCCATCAGCTCCAAACTACAGGCAGCAGGCAAATCAAGGGAGAAATAGGCCCGGCACACATAGTTAGGATATAGCCAGAGCAGGGACAGCACGAAGAAGACAAGCCATGTAGAAAAAGCATTGGCAAAGCCAACAGTTTTGGCTGTGGTGTAGGCATGGGAAGCCAGTCCTATGTGCCTGCCATCTGGAAAAAGGGGTGGGTTTCGTGACCGCTGGAAGCCGTTGCAGTCTACCACCCAGAACAGGGGGTACCCTGGCATAGTGCTGCTGGACACCCAGAGCTGTGAAAACTGCCTAAGAACATTTGAAAGGACATCCTTGCCATCAACACTTACCCCTTTTTGTATCCCGCCGGAGAGAGCCCAGAGTCGTTGGATGCAGTGGAAGGTCAGTCGGTGGGTTTCCCGCCACCTGAAGCTAAAAAAGATGTTCCGAGGGTCCAGGCTTGATGAGGGTCCGAGGTCCACTCCAGTGGTTGAGTCCAGGTTGTCAGAAGCCATTTAGAGGTCCGTGGTGTGGTTGCAGCACCGAAGAAGTCGGAAAAAAGCAATATTCCGAAACCCGACACCAAAAGTGACCTATGCATTTGTCGCTGCCAGAAGTCTTCGAAGCGTCCTAGGGGTCTTACTTTCATCTGCCAAGACTTTAAGGACTACTAAACTGGAGGGTGGACCCCTACCCCGTCTGGGACTGGGGTGTAAAGCTTAACAGAAGAGGAAAATATCTCCCAACAGGAAAAAACAATGTTGTATATCAATGGAAGAAGTCACTGCGAACTGCCTCAGTAAATGGCTGCTGAGGAAGGAACACCCTGTACAAAGTGTATGTAACTTACATCTGGTATGGTTTCCTTGTGTTGGCTCTCTAAAGGAGGAGAAGCTAACACCCTATGTCAATGAATAACAAGTGATAGTACGTCCTCTCAGACAAAAGCTCTTGGACATTCAAGAGCTAGAACATACTGCGCTTAATACTTGGCAATTGTGTACATTTCACATATTTCTTTTTTATGACAAATAGTCACTTATTAGTAACACATTCTAAGTCAACATATTATTTACAAGTAAAAATTAGAATGAGTCAGGAAATAGAAAAACAGAAGAAAGGAAATTAGAAGGTTCAAGACAGGATAGGTTAATGTTCAAAACAAATCATTAGCAAAAAAGGGAAGCAAATTGTACAACATAATCTGCATAACGGATACAACATATTATGACCAAATGCTTAGTCAATAGGTAGCACAAAATCTCTCTTTACATCTATAAAAGTTGTTGATGTGTGATTTAGAGATTGACCTATTGGCTAAATGTTAGTACAGTAAGGAATCAATTTTTAATGAACAAAGCAGTTCAATGTGCTGCTAGTAGTGGTTCTAAATATTTATTGAGTCAACTCGACTTTGAGGAGCCCACAACAAGTTTCATCTTCACAGGACTTCTACAGTCGGAGAAATCATCGAACAAAGGAGAGCACTGCGAAGAGCCAAACTCCTGCACTTCAGAAAGACTGGTTCCTTTTTATTCTTGGACTCAGCATCCCAGTGGCTCCTTCTTCAAAAGGGGGTCCATCCTCAGAGGGAATTGTCAAGTAAAGCCAGCAGACTCTGCCACTTCGCCTGCCAAGGTACCAAAGGCACTGTGATGAGGAAGAACATCTTCTAGCCTCAGGAGTCATCCATGGGTCCCAGATTTGTCTTTGATCCTGTTCTATTGTGGCCTCTCAAGTACCTTGTGGGGGTAGAACCTTTTAAAAGAAAGCACACGGTTATTGAACATTATTAGACTGGGCTGTAAAAGCCAACATAAGTTACTCCCTAACATTTCCCTTACAGGTTGCCCAGGTGGCAGGATACTCACTCAGAATTACTTGTCTAGTTTAAGGAAAGAATTCCTCCAGTGTTCATACATAACCTGCCTTTTTTTCCTATTCTTTGCTGTTACACCTAACTTAAGAACCCACCTGCCTATTTAAAACTTTCTGCAGTTACTGGATTTAAGTAATGTGTCGTACCACTTAGAATGCATATATTTACAATTTTTTGAATAAGTATTCCCAGTACAAAGTGTTATTATTTATATGTATATTTGGTATACTTAGCAAACCGTATTTTAAATAAAGAAGCTGTGTTATCATCTAACATAGTGTGAGGACATTCCTTTGTGGGGGCTTTGGGGAAATGATGTACTTAAGAACCAGCCTGCACCACCTCCTGAAAGCTTAACCCGGGCTGCTCATCTACTGTTACCAAATTGAGAGCCTCGCTGGGGTGTTCTCTGCCTTTACCCTACCGTATAGGGGTCAGAAGTATAGATAACCCCCAGTCTTTACAGTAATGCTCATGTGTTAGCCACACTGAATTATACAAAACACTTTTTTACTGTTCTCACATTGAAATGGTCAAGTGATGACGGCTGTCTGCCATGGGGAACAAGCCTTTAGCATATTACATTGGGATTCTAGATCCAGTTATACAAGGTAATTTCTCCTGTGAACAAGCTTTAGCAGTGGAAGCATTTGCAATGCAAATGTCATCCACTATTACTATTGGTTGTTTGTTTGTTTCTTTTATCTGCTTATATAGCGCACCGAACCCAAGGGTATCTGGGCACTTATTTTAGGATACAACGGTTGTTAAACTGGTACAGAAATATATACAGTCATAGATACAGTAATATACAGAAATATATATACAGTCAAAGATAAAGTAAATATTATAAAGAATATATACAAGATGGCAGAGTATACAGTATATACACGGTCATGCCACGGCTCAAGGGCAGACTTTGCAAGAGGCCAGGGAAGGCTAACTGGTACGGTGCTCTTGGGCAGTGGGAGTCAATGAGTTAGGACATAGAGTCGCAAAGGTGCAGGAGGTGGTTAGTTAGTTTGCTCAAACAACCAAACTTTTACTTTGTTCCGGAAGAGAGGAATATTGAGTCAGTCCTTAGTGCGGGCGGTAGTTTATTCCAGGACTTGGCCGCTAACACCGGAAAACTGGAACCTCCTGCTTTGTTGAGTTTGAAATTAGGTATGTTGAGGCAATGGACATAGTTGGCTCTAGTGGGTATAGAGGACTCTTTCCTTGAGAACATGTCTGTGAGATACTTAGGGGCAGAGTTGATTAGGCACTTGTGGGTGATCATAAGTGTTCTGAAGCTGATCCTGTCTTGGATTGGGAGCCACTTAGTATTCTATCGGATTTGTGAAATGTGGCTAGAATGAGGAATGTTTAAGGCAGTTCTGAGTGCATTGTTTTGCAGGACTTGTAGCTTGTGGAGGTTCCTCTGACTGGTGCCAAGGTATAGCATGTTGCAATAGTCCAGTTTGGACAGAATGAGGGCTCTTGCAAGGGTAATACAGCTGTTAGTGTACTGTTGTCCAGTAACATTATATGTTGAATATGCAGTTTTTGCCATATTGAAAAAGTGTAAACCAACACTTACTACGCAAAGAGCTTCAGGTTATAAGGTCATATTGTCCAGTTCCACCATCTACCCAGTTAGAGGCCACACTGTCAATCCCACAGCATTTACAGCAGACCCTGTTCAGCCAGATGATCAAGTCCATGACTGTACAGTAGGGTTGTAACGGTAAACCGGTATACCGGTATAAACACCGTTGTCAATTTCATTTTGCTTCAATAACCGTTACTGTGTTTGTAACGGTAAACCGAGTGAATACACTTCAATTAATGCATTGCAAATAGGGCTGGGCTGGTTGTGTGTTGTTCACTGAACATGGGGGACTGGAGGAGGTGGAGTTTGCCTGGGCCCAGGCTGGGCTGGCTTCAGCAAGCCTGTTTTTGTTTTTCAAGTGTACTGCAGTGCACTTCAATTAATGCATTGCAAATAGGGCTGGGCTGGCTGTGTTGTTCACTGAACCTGGGGGACTGGAGGTGGTGGAGTTTGCCTGGGCCCAGGCTGGCTTCAGCAAGCCTGTTTTTGTTTTCCACGTGTACTGCAGTGCACTTCAATTAATGCATTGCAAATAGGGCTGGGCTGGCTGTGTTGTTCACTGAACCTGGGGGACTGGAGGAGGTGGAGTTTGCCCAGGCCCAGGCTGGGCTGGCTTCAGGGAGCCTGGACTCCCTGGAGGAGGTAAAGTTTGCCAGGGCCCAAGCTGGGCTGGGCTGGCTTCAGCAAGCATGGGAGTGGGAGGAGGTGGAGTTTGCCCAGGCCCAGGCTGGGCTGGCCTTAGCAGCCTGGGAGTGAAGGAGGTGGAGTTTGCCCAGGCTCAGGCTGGGCTGGGCTGGCCTTAGCAGCCTGGGAGTGAAGGAGGTGGAGTTTGCCCGGGCCCAGGCCCAGGCTGGAACATTCCTGAATCGTGCACGTGTCACTGTTTGGGCTGCATACCGTGCTGTCACACTTCCAAACTCTACGTGCTGTGCCTGTGCCACGGATTTCCAAGGTTCCAGGATGGTAAGCAGCCCCCAAACCAGGACCGCTATCCTCTTTTTCTTCCCTCCCTTCTCATGGCCTTCTTTCCCTCTGTCCTGCTTCTCCCCCTTTGTTCAAATCTAGTGCTGTATGATTAATGCCCCCTTAATACGTGTGATTGCTACTTAAATGTGTTGTTATTATCTATCTACTATTATTTGAAATTCTATATTTTTAAACAATTGAACCGATTTGGGTGCATCACGCAAGGAAATTTGGCTGTCACACTAAGTTGTCAGCACCAGCTCGTAACAAACTGTCCCCTGAGCTGCACGCTCCATAGACTGATAATGAAGGACATGTTGTTTAATGAGCAGGTCATAAATAGAGGAGGGTTCTACTAGTGCTGCGGGAGAAAAAAGAATGGCATTGCAGTTGGAAGCACGAGAAGGGGTGTGTGTGATAGTGTCCCAAACTGAGCTAAAGGAGATGTACCTATTGAGTTGCAATTAAGTGGTACGAGGATGGACTTCCTACTTTAGGGTTCCTACATTCACCAATGTTCCCAATAGTTGGGGTGACTGACAGTCTGTCAGGTTCTGAGACCTGTTGTCTGTACCACATGCAGTGGTCGAAGTGTGCAGGAGCAGTGCTCCCATGCTTTTCTTTTTTGCATTTCACTGTTCCTATACGTTTACTTTATAAAGAAACCGCTCCGGAATGGTTTCTTTTTTAAATAAAAGTATAGGAACTATTAGAAAGTCTGCGTCTGCTGTCTGACCCGGGTAAGGGTCGTGATGTCTCAGCTGTGCCTGTGCTTTTCTACATTAAATGCATGCGACCACTAGTGCGCAGGTCGTGTTGGAGTAAAGCACTCACTTTATGTGCCTGAGTTTCCCTGAAGTCTGCAGAGTGACACTGAACCTCTTAAGATTCTGCTGCTAGTGTGCGATTTCAGCACACCCCAAGGCACCTCACACTTAAAGGTAAGCCAGCCTTATAATTAACCAGTCGTTTCATCCCTGGGCCTGGCCAAGTTCTATGGCAATTTGTCAGCAAACGCACGAATGTTAATTTTTATTTTTGCATTTCATTACCGTTGGGTCCCACATGGCATATGAACAGAGATCTTTGCATTGCCAATGCCAATACTACGGTCATGAAATGCAAAAGTTAAAAGCTCAGTTGACATGTGTTTTTTTTCTCCATTACTTGAAAACCCATGTTTTAATTCAGTTGTGTGGCTGTGGTGGGCGGGAGCGGTGCTCCTATACTTTATTTTAAACATTTCACTGTTCCTATACTTTTATTTTGTAAAGAAACCGCTCCGGAATGGTTTCTTTTTTAAATAAAAGTATAGGAACTATTAGAAAGTCTGCGTCTGCTGTCTGACCCGGGTAAGGGTCGTGATGTCTCAGCTGTGCCTGTGCTTTTCTACATTAAATGCATGCGACCACTAAGTGCGCAGGTCATGTTGGAATAAAGCACTCACTTTATGTGCCTGAGCTTCAGTGAAGTCTGCAGAGTGACACAGAACCTCTTAAGATTCTGCTGCTAGTGTGCGATTTCAGCACACCCCAGGGCACCTCACACTTAAAGGTAAGCCTGCCTTATAATTAACCAGTCGTTTCATCCCTGGGCCTGGCCAAGTTCTATGGCAATCTGTCAGCAAACACACAAATGTTAATTTTTATTTTTGTATTTCATTACCGTTGGGTCCCACATGGCATATGAACAGAGATCTTTGTGTTGCCAATGCTAATACTACGGTCATGAAATACAAAAGTTAAAAGCTCAGTTTATGTGTGGTTTTTTTTCCATTCCTTGAAAACCCGTGTTTCAATTCAGTTGTGTTGCTGTGGTGGGCGGGAGCGGTGCTCCTATACTTTATTTTAAACGTTTTACTTTTCCCATGCTTTTATTTTAAAAAGAAACCAATCCGGAATGGTTTCATCTTAAAATAAATGTGTAGGTAGAAGTTGAAATTTGCACCTCAATGCATGAATGCACTGCACTCAACATTCCCTTAAACAGCAGGTTTCTTGTTTGGGGTTTTGAATTGCGTGTGGGAGGGAGTGGGACGATGGGGTTTGGGGGTGCGTGGTTCAAGTCAGCAGGAAGCATAGCTCCACTACTTCTTTTCGCACACTTCGACCACTGATCCATCCTCCCTTACTTGTCTCTTGGGAATGGTTTTCGTTTAGAGACCTGTATTTATATAAGTGATTTGTTTTTGAATGAGCATCATGGTCACTTTTGGTGGTTAAGTGATTGCTGTGTGTGGCCTTGCAAGGCAGTAACAAGCCTGTGCAATAAATAGTACATTCTAATTTCAATTATGTTGTATGACAAAAAGTGTTGTCGTCCAGTGTGTGGCCAGGCACTGCTCCTCGGTCTCTAATGGCAGAATGCAGTTGCTGGTGCTAGGCAGTACTTTGCACCCTTGGGTACTAGTGCCATGTAGGATTCCCTGTTGTGTTTGCTGGTGCCTGGGACTTAGTCCCTGGTGCCTTTCCCCTGATGACAGGGAAAACTCGAAAACGTGATTCTCTTATCAGGTAAAGCTCCCTCTCTTTGCCCATACTATGTAATTTGTTAGTCCCTTTTGCAGCTTGTGGGGGGCTGTACCACTATACTCGGGCAGACACGATATTGCTCTGGTCTTTACACGGTAGGATTCTTTGCTAATTATTCTCCTGTTTGATTACCAAATTCCTTGCAGAACTGTTGGTGTCCACCATGCTTATAAACACACGTGCGTACTATACTGCAATAACCGCGGTATACCGTCATTTCAAATGAAGTTTATCATACCGTCAAAAAATCAATATCGTGACATCCCTACTGTACAGTATATGAGGTAGAGGTAGATGCACAACTTAATTTACGGGAAGATGCTCTTGAGGTGTGAGAAATATTGTTTGTTGATGTGCCATCAATGATTGATCAGAACTCAGGAGAGAGACACACTGGCACAGCAGTTGTAACACTTGTTAATGGGGATTATGAAGTCATTGTAAGTAAAAGATTGCCCTAACACTATTCAGCACAGCAGCAGAATTAGTGGCACTACTAGAAGCATTAGAAATGAGCAAAAGAACACTGATCACTATCTACTCTGATGCTGCTTATGTCAAATCCATGGTACACTCAGGCTGGTCAAGATGGCACAGAAGGGGGTTTAGGAAATCTGATGGCACCCCCGTACTGCATGAATTGCTACTCTCTAGATTAATTGATGATTTAGACATTCCAACAATGGGTGCAGTAGTAAATTGTGCAGCGCAAACTAGCGACATGGATCACATCGCTTGTGGTACTGATGCAGTAGACGGCGCAGCAAAGGAAGTTGCATATCTCCCAGTACCTCATCCCTCAGTACCTCCTGAGCCAATGTTGCAACAAGTGCAATTGCCAGTTCCATATAATTCTGTACCGTTGATGCAGGTAACTGAAATACAAGGCCAAGCCGCTGAAAGAGTTGTGGCAAAAAGAGGGTGTTCTTTATCCCCCATGGATTTGCTTTGGAGACAAAACATTACAGGTAAAGTAGTGATGCCACAAAAATTGCTAGAAGTTGCTCTCGAGCAACTGCATTATATTGCACATACCTCCAAATAGTATTTTGCAGCAGATCTCCAGGGGGACTGGTTTGTCCCCAATCTGCAGTACACTTGTACAGTACGGGACACGCCATCAAGACTTTGAAGGGTATATTGCCACACCTCTAAAGGCCCTTCCCGGAGGCTTCACATTGATTACGTGGACATAGTAAACAGGTGCAGTAACTATCATTATTTAATTGTGGTTGTGGCCCATTCTCTCGTTTGCTTGGAGCAGGACACACTGTTCATCCTGATGCCAAATCGGCTGCCAAATTTCTAGGCTGTGAGGCATTCTCTCGCTGGGCTATATGTGATGTCATAAGGTCTGATAATGGCACACCCACTTCTTTAACAAATTATTTAAAGAGGTAACTGCCCTGTTGGGGATTAAGCATAAACTGTACTCAGTCTATAACCTGCAAACCAACAGGATTGTGTAGCGTTTAAATGGTTTACTGAAACAAAAATTATCTAAAATCTGTCACAATTTGGAGTGGAATTGGCTCCACTGTCTGCCCTTGGCCCTGTTCTGTTTGCGTATTTCCACAGGTGCATCACCTGACACCCCATGAGGTGGTCACTGCAGGAGGCTGCACACACCTTTCAGACCTGCATGCACAGCCTCCTCTGATGCACACACATCCACTGATCCTCTTGTGGAGGAGTTTAGTGGGTATCTGTAACGCTCACCTGGTATCCACGGGGACGTCACTCAGCCTGTTCTGACCTCTACGACCTCGAACCCTTCCCTGGAGTCTACTCGACTGGAGACTGGGCCTGAAACACAGGATTGGCAGAGTTTAACTCCCTATTGTTTCTGTGTGCTTGAACCCCTTCTTCCCGGGGTCCAACCCCTCCCTTTGATCCACAGCTCACCTTGTTTTCGTGGAAAGTGTGCTCTCCGTCCTGCTTTCAGCACAGGGGCGCGTTGATTGATGTGGGCTCGTTGCTGCCTAGTTACTTCACTGGCAAGAGTCCGACAGCTATAATGAGTCTTTTGAACAGTTCTCTAACTTCACTCCTTTCCTTCCTTAGATGATGGCCGGCGTCCGGGGATGGCGACATGCTGCTGAGATGAGTAGCGCTGAAGGTGAGTGAGAGCGCGATGCCCCCCTTTGGTATTTGTATTGAACTGAATTCTTTTTCTGTGTCTTTTAGGAGCCGCAAAGTTTTCAGCGTGGATTCCGGTTATGAAGAAGAAATGCGCGGTATGCGGCGCCTCTAGATGTTTCCACGCCAACCTGGAGTGTCTTTTTTCCTCTTGCAGATGGATGAGAAGATCCGGAGACAGAGTTCCCCTAGAGCGGCTGGGATTCAGGTAAGCGTTTGAAGCTTGTACAGTCTTTAAAAAATAAGCGAAGATTTGCTGAATGCTTACTAATGCCTTTTTTCTGTTCTTTTCCTTTTTCCTTAGGAAGCGGCGTGCCAGGATGGGAATGGCACCGCTGAAGATGCCAGCAGAACAGAAGGAGCGATGAATGATGGGCAGAAGCGCCGCAAGGTAAGGCTGTTCCTAACGGTGTTCTTGTTCTTGCAGGAGCTGAGCACAGAAGAAAGATGCAGGCCTACTGGAGACCGATCCGAACACGGTGAGTGTCACGCTACAGGTGCAGAAAACACAAAGCATGTTTCTCAGCCTGGACGTAGCTTAAATATTCTCTGGGTATCCCAGGTGTCTCTGGGCTGAACCACACCCAAAAGACTAGACTGCACATGCAGTTCTGGGAACCGAAATATGTGGGGGCATCCATCTTGTCCCCATCAATGCACTACAAGTCCCATCCCCAATGTTATCCTATGCGAGTGAGTTAGTCTGGTGCCAGAAGCGCCAAGTCGGACTCCAAGTCGGTCTTTGGAGGGATGGAGAGGCCCTTGAGGGCCATGTAGGTGACCGTGGCCTGGCTCCAGCCTGACATCTTGGCGGGCTGGGGACATGAGGGGCAGGAATCATGACAGTATCTTACGGACTTAACTCCAGCTGTCAGAATTGTGTCTCAGCAGATTACGGCGTACTAGCAACAGCCAAATGCGTCCAACCCGATATCTCTGCCACAGCCCCCATTGTTCCCAGGAGACTCTGTGTATGTGAGGACATTTGTTCAATGCTGGAATGAAAGAAGAATTCATGGTCCACATGATGTCATCTACTGCACTCTAACTACAATAAAAATCAATGCATATCGTGGGTGGATCCACCTTTCCGACGTTTGACAAAACACCAGCACTAACACCCACCCCAATAGAAGGAGCAAGAACAGGGGAATGGATAAAGGAACACTAGATGAGTACAGGCATTGCTCTACCAGATTGTTTGAACCTTGCTTCAACAGGTTTTTTTGGACAAACAGACAATAACTTTTGCATTCAGCTTCAAGGAGCAGCAGACCCAGGAGCACCTTATCGATTCCAAAAATGTTTATGTATGTGTTTTCTGTTCTCTTTCTTATGCCAATATTTATGCGGGTGGGGCTAGTACCTGGGGAGGAAGTAGGAATGGGTTGGCAGGATGGTAATGATGGAATGTCAGTACAACTTAGGGTGCCAGTATCTCGATATGGAAGAGAGGTAGTGAAAAAAGCAGTTTAAATTGTAAATGAACAAAATGAAGAGCAAGAGGAGGTTATTTCGGATGATGTTGCAGATGTACATTTCCCTGACTCAGACAAGATGTGGAACAATCATATGAGGGTGGTGGGTTGGGAGAAGTACACAAAGTCCTATTATGTGTGCTCTACTATATTGCACAGAAAGTGCAACCCCAGACTGTTCATTCCTAAAGAAATGCCACCTAAAGTTGCACAATGTTTGGTGCATTTAAACTTGTGGAGAGTAAGATGGTTATTTCAAGGATAGAGAGTACAAGCAATAATAATAGAACCCGATAAAGATGAGTGTTCTGGCAAAAACAAAGAGAATGATGTGAGATGCACCCTGAGACCTCAGTTGAAATAGGAAGGTGCTGAAAACAGTCATAATAAATGGGAACAGGGCTTCATTGTCTGCAGGGTAGGAGGATTGATGGGCTAAATGGTGGGGCACATTAATAAAATGTGTTATGATACCTGGGGTCAATTTCCTCATAAGCTCACCTGGGTCAAGCAAAAGGAAAGACCAACTAAAGTGCAGGTACTTACACTTCAGGAAGCCTCAGGCCCTGCCCTGGCCCTAGCATTCCCCATGGGCTACACCATCTACCGACAGGAATGCCCTCTCATAAAAGGTGGCGGTGTGGCTCTCATAGCCAAGGACACACTATCCATACTCAAAATATACCACACCAAGCCCCATACCTACAACTTCCTTACCCTAAAGATAGCCACTTCGCACAACTGCACCATCACCCTCCACATCATATACTGCCCTCCAGGGCCGCTAGCGGACTTTCATGCGTCCATCATGCACATTGTCGCTGACAATCTAAAAACATCCTCTAGAGTCATCCTAACAGGTGACCTCAACTTAGGGCTTCACGATCCTAAGGACACCTGAGCCAAAAACCTTGCCAAAGTTCTAGACACACTTGGTGTTTCTCAATCCATTACCGACCCCACCCACAACAAGGGCCGCACCATTGATTGGCTAGCCCACCACAACTGCACACCAGAGGTCACTGACAATGTCCCCCTTCCTTGGTCCGACCACCACCTCATCCTCTTCACACTATCCACACCTAAGCCTACCAAAGTCACCACCTCACTGCTCCCTACGGCTTTAACTAGAAGCGCACGACTCCTCACGAGAGAAAGGCTGGCACTATACCTCATGGTCCCAGCCCTTCAGGTGCCACTCTCCAATAACCCTGAGGCCCCGGCCCTATCACTCAACACTATACTAACAGAAACAATGAATGCCATTGCCCCTCTACAAGAGCGCAAAGCCAAACACACTAGACATTCAAACAATTGGTTCACCCCTAAACTCCAAGCCCTTCAAACCAAAAAGCATTCAGCCTTAGCCAAATGGCAAGCCAGCCAACTCGTATTTCACAGATTGGAATTCAACAAACTCTCTAATGAATATAAAAAAAGCCATATCACCACCAAAGCTATCTCCTTCAGTAACAGAATAGACAATGCTAAATCCAACTCCAAAGAAATATTCTCCATCTTCAGGGAGTTAGAAACCCCTGCCGCCCCTCCTCCTTCCATACTAAAGAATCGAGCCTGGTGCACTGACATACAAGCAGCCATGCTCCACAAACTCGACACCTTGCAGAACAAAATCAGAGCAAATCAACTCAACCCTCTCCTCGCCAAGACATCCCAACCGCCTAAAGCTCAACCGCTGACTCCTGACACCACTGTCTTCTCATTCAGAGACGTCAATGAGACGGAAGTCAGGAACATCCTCAAGAACATAAAACCCTCCACCTGCAAAGGGGACATCTGCCCAACGTCCTTCCTCAAGGAACGCACTGACCTGCTCACACCCTTCATCACGGCTTATATCAACGCCTCTTTTGCCTCAGGATCAGTTCCTCCAAGCCTAAAAGAAGCATGAGTCCGTCCCCTTCTGAAAAAACCCTCACTTAATCCCTCCAATCCCAACAACTACAGACCCATAACCACCGTACCCTTCCTGCTCAAGATTCTGGACAAAGCAGCCTACTTGCAAGTCCAAGAATTCCTTGAATCCAATAAAATCCTAGGCACCCAGCAATCAGGTTTCCACCCTAGTCACTGCCCCGACATGGCCCTATTGGGCCTGAAAAACCAAATAGACGACATCAGGAACTCCGTTAAACCTGCCCTCCTCCTTCTCTTAGACTTATCAGCAGCCTTTGACCTTGTGGACCACAATTGGCTATGCCAACATCTCTCCTCATCTGCCTTCTTCTCCCCTAACGCAATCACATGGATCGCCTTCTTCCTCAAAGGTAGAGCTATGCATGTCTTCTCAGAACTTGCAGCTGCTACACCAGATACCATACTTTGTGGTGTACCACAAGGCTCTTGCCTATCACCCACACTACACAACATCTTTACTATCACCCTCTTCAACCTACTTGATTCGCTCGGCATGAGGTACACAAATTATGCCGACGACACTCAAGTTCTCATCCCTCTCTCAGGCAACTATGACAATGACTCCAACACCCTTAATGACATTTATACCTCCACCCACACCTGGATGGCTGAGAACTGGCTATGTTTGAATGGGGACAAGACAGAACTAATTCTGCTAGCCCCACAGACGCACGCATCATCCTTGATGACAAATACCAAGCCTTCACCATGAACATCACCATCCCTGTCTCATAGTCAGTCAAAACTCTAGGAGTCTACCTAGACAACCTTACCATGTCCAGACAAGTAAGCTCTATTGCAACCTCGTCAGTCTGCTACTCCAAACTCATCAATGCCACCATGCCGTTCCTATCCAATACCAACTCCCTTTCAATCTCATGAGCCATCATAGGCTTGAGGCTAGACTACTGTAATGCACTCTTTACAGGACCCTCTTCAAAAAACCTGGACAAACTACAGACCATCCAGAATAATGCCCTATATGCTGCACTGGGCATTGCCAAAAGGGAACACATATCTACAGCCAGAAAAAATGCGCACTGGCTGCCTGTACGGCAGCGCATTCAGTTCAAGTCCCTGGCTATCACGCACAGATGCATTTATCACACCGCTCCAGCCTACCTCTCTGAGAGATCCTCCTTCTTCCAGCAGCGAGACCCACTAGAACTACTTACATCAACCTACTGCCAATCCACAGAATTAAAAGGGCGAGAGGAGGGGGCGCAAGCTTCCCCTTAATTGCATCCAGGCAATGGAACTCCCTGCCTCAATCCATCAGAAATGAACCTTCTCACCTTGCCTTCCGCAGGGCCGTCAAAACCAGACTGTTCAACTAAATAGCATATTATGTATGTTGATGATTTATATTGTGCATTACCAATGTATTCTACTTCCTTTGCTACCTGATGCCTTTTATGCACTCAAACCCACACTGTAAAGAGTTAACCACCTTTTAATTTGAAAGGTTACTCTAACTTGGCTATTTACCAAAAATGTACTACCACATGTATGCGGGCTAATGTAATCTATCGCCCACCTCGATTCTGCAACTAAGACATATTCATGTAACAACGCCTCAATGCCCCTGGGCTGTGTGAGCGCTTATATAAAAGCAAATAAATAAATAAAATAAATACAGTTTTCCTTATGTTTCAGCGGAGATGGAGATGTACCCATGGAGGAGAAGGCTTACTTTGTTGAGACATTAGCGATATTGGATCTCAAAGGGAGCACCTCTACCCTAATGGACGTCTTCTGGGTATGTGGCCCGAACACCTATTTGCAGTTGCCGCCATCATGCTATGGTGTATGTGCTCTGACCACCCTACACACCACTGTACTCATTGTCCCTGAAGACCACCTTACCATAGCTGCTTTGCCCCGCCCAACTGCTCCTGTTCTCCAACACAAATTACGTAGATCAATTGATATTGGACCAAATATAATGGACACAAAATCTCATAGGTCATTTGAACATGGACTGAAATGGGTCAAGAAATCGAATTATTTCTACAGGAAGTTTACTGAGAAGCTGGAGGCAATTCGTTGCAATACTAGTTGTTTAATAAAGCAGAAAGATTGTTTAGTTCTCCCCCAGTACCATGCATTCGGGCAACAGCTCATCAAGTGGCTGCAGATAACCAGGTGGGCAATGATCCCGATAGGCAATGACACTGGGCATGATCTTAACACCGTGAAGGATGAGTTGTGAGAAATAAGACTCATGACTCTTCAAAACCGGTACGTACTCGACCTCCTCACCGCTATGGAAGGAGGCATGTGCGACAAGATAGGTAGGTCCTGTTGTACCTAAATACCCCCCAATTGATGCTGATAGTGGGTCCCTTACACATGCTATTGGGGCCCTACACAATTTATGAGTGGAAATTGAAAAAGAAGCAGGGGCCTCCAGCCAAGTCTGGCTATCTTGGTTTTCATCATGGTTGGGCCTGACGATACAAATATTGGTTTCCATTGTTGTCCTGTTACTCGTTATCTTCTGCGCCTGTCAACTCATTTTGCGTTGTATTGCTAAATCATTGTCTCAGGGTACCACAATGATGTCCTTAACCCTAAGAATGAGTGAAGCCACACACATCCTGAAAAATATACACACAAACGGACTCATGGAACACAATCCTTGATAGTAAAAGAGTTGTGCAGTAGCACCTGGAGCGTATCAAGTGCTGGACGGGATTACCATAATAACTGATTACGGGACCAAATAACTGGACAGACTCAAAGACTATGGCTACTACGTTATTGTCAGTTCAATAAAGTAGGGAAATCTGGCAAGCATAACAAATCGCAGCGTACTCACTCTCAAATACATTTCCATTACACAAAGACTTTATACCTCAATATGTGTCAGCTATGACGTCATTCTACATGGCAAATAGTAAAAACCTATCAGGCGGAGGGATTGGTTAAGGGAACATATATACCTATAGCTTATTTAGTTGTTAGTAACATCATTGTTTGCCTCTTATCTGGTAGACATGCCTTGAACTACATCTAACTACGTATAATTGTTGCAGAAGGCAATCCGCTGCTGTTATTCTACAATGTATAGTCCATCATCACATAGGCCGTCCTGATTGGTTGGCACCCACCTTCGACCTTGGACATTCTGCTCGTTAGCAGCACGTAAGCAAAACGAAACCCAGGTGCGGGGAACGTCAGACAACTGCCCACTTGGCCAATTAGCCTACCATCTCTCATCAGTTAGGCCCTAAGCCAAGGCCTCTTCTTTGTAGTTGACCTTTTTGACTGCTCTCCTCTCCTGAACTTTTAAGGGAGTGAAGGTACATTGCTATCTTTGTCTTCACCATTATAAATAGGCCTTGCATTTTGGTCTTGCACCACGTGTGCGGAGACCGCGATTTTTCATTCATTCCTTCTTTTTTATTAGTGCTATTTGATTCAATTCTACTTGGTGCTATTACTCTCTTCGGACTCTGAAGACTGGGTTGCTCCGTTCTGCATATGCTTTCTTCATTTTTAATTGTACCATACTTGGCACTGGCAAATGTTCACTTCTTTGCTTAATCTAAGATATATATGTCTTACGCACATGACTTATCCTCTTCGACTCCTTTTGTACTTTGCAGTTGCTTCTCACTTTGGCATCATTGATCCTGAGCCAAACAAATATTCTTTGTTCTTGCACAAATTTGTATTTCAGTGTCTCTCAGCTCTGCAACCTTGGTCTCTCTCCTTGGGGTTTTTAGCTTACTATTCCACAAAACCGATGCCCCATCTTCTATCATGGCTGCTTTACTCATGCTATATTTTCTATTGTAGCAAGCTTCTATATTTCTAATCTACCTTGCATTTCTGCGTATATACATCTACCACATCTCTTCTTACTTATCTTCTCAGTGAATATGATTTCTTCGTATTTGCATATTCATTTACTTTGTTACTTCAGTTTCATCTTTATTCTTTAAGTATTCATATATCGTTTCAGTGCGTCCTTGTCCCTTTTCTTCATGACGTCACTTTACACGTGTCAGGCTTTACTTATAGTTCTTCTAGGTCTGGTGGTGCCTGCAGACTTCCTTCTACCACTTCAGTTCGAAGGTACATTCAGTATTGTTTGTCTGAGCGCATAACGTCTTTTAGATCTTTGATGCAGTATTGGGACGATACCAGGTGTCATGCACAGTGCTTTCTTGCTGTTCTTCCAATAAGAGTGAACTCTGTGAGTGATGGGTACATCTCCTTCTCTACAGAGTTAAGATCCCAAATGCTTCTGTCCCCCCATGCATGCTTTTATATGTTAATGGGACTTGTACCATGCACTGTCGCCACTTACATGGGCTCTTGGCGCTCTGGCAGATCTGCAATGGAAGGAGGGTTGCAGTGTTTGTTTGTGCGGTTGAGAGGAAGAAGAGTAAGAGAGCATTGATGTGGTTGGTAGCCGTCATGTTGTGTTGAGGTGTGATTGTGTATAGTTTGTTTTCATGTCAGGTGTTGTGAAGTGTGTGTGGTTTGTGGTGCGGTAGTGGTATGGCTGTGTTTAGTTCAGAGTTTGAAGGTGCGCAAAAAGATGAGTTTTTAGCATGGTTAGTTAGTGGCAATTATTTTCCTACATCCAACATTCCATCTAAATGCGATACCTATCCCACCCCCAACCGTGCATTGTAGTGCAATACATTTACCACCCCCTGCAATTCATCCAGGTAATATACATTCCCTGTCCCCAGCATTCAATCATAGTGCAGCACTATTTCTGTCCCCACACAATCCCTATTAGTGCCACACATTTCTCACCCCAGGCCATTGGGCTAAGAGCACAGTATGGCTACCTTACACAATTAGGCTAAATCAAAATATGGCTGACTAACACAAATGGGCTATATTTAAGTTATGGCTACCTTACACAATTTGGCTAAATGCAAGTTATGGCTGACAAACACAAATGGGCTATAAGCAAGGTATGGCTACTGTGAGGAGTCAGGAATGAATCTCAGAAACAAGTTTTCCATGTTTTTGGTTAATAACATAGAAAATAAAAGGGGTTGGGAAAAGTCCTTTATGACCATGCTCTAGAGGAATTTCCCTACCTAAACCAAAACTAAGGGTCTGTCCGTGTCAGGATGGCAAAAACAAAAGTGTCCTGCGTCCTAAGTTCTATTCTGACCCTCTATAACTAATCTCTAAGGGAAATGTCCTTAACCTTGGAAGGTTTGAAAAATGCTCATGAAGGAAGAATAAATGCTTCTTCGCTCCAGAGGGTAGTTCCCTTCCCCTGGATTCTTCTTTACTCCTTAAGGTTTTTATACACAACATTTCTTAAGGCCTCTTTTGGCCAACTACCACACATTCACACAGAAACTGTCTGGCTTTACAATTTTGGTTTCTTTCAGGACACCTGCTATTTCTCTCTCTCATGTGGTGTGGTTTCCTCTTTCTTGTTTAACACAATCCTTTTCAATTGCCTGGTATACTCTCCTGCCAGGATTTCTGTTTCACACACTTGAAATTGCCGTGTATACTCTCCTGTCAGGACTTCTGATTTACACACTTAAAATTGCCTGGTGTATTCTCCTGCCTGGCCTTCTGGTTTTCACCCGCTTGTGACTTCCTTGTATACTCTCCTCCCAGGGCATCTAGTGCCCACACACTTGTGACTGCCTTGTATACTCTCCCGCCAGGACTTCTTGTTCATTCAAGGCCTTTGCCCACTCCAAAAGATATGTTATCATCTCTCTGCTTCTTAGGTATTTGCACTGTGTACATTCACACATTGGAAGAGGGGTGGTTTGTGATTTAAACTTCCCTTTTTCCATTCTTTACCTCTTTCTTAGATGAGTGGTTCCCAAATGTGTACACTCGGTTTCCCCGCTGATTCTGGAAGGACTCACCAGTTTTCTTTGGCATTGGTGACATCTCTCACAGTCTGCAGATGACGGAATACTGTCTGCCTCCTTCTTGTGGCAGTCTGTCTTTCGTTCACCGGTGCTCCGTGGTTTCCACTGCACATGCCTGCTTTCCTTTTGGCTCAGGTAAGTGAAACGCTGCTTTCCTTCATCTGCGAATGCCCTGGGGTCCCTCACCGACTCGTGGTGTTCACTCAGCTTCTCTCGGCTCAGCAGTTCCTTTCTTCCCCATTGGTGAGTCGCCTGGCTCCACATCACCGGTCCCCACTCTTCGGTTCTCCGTTCCTCATGGAGAGGTGCAGCTCGCTCTTGCCAGTCGCCACAGCATCTGCCATTGATTCTTGGTTTGGGCTGCTTAAATTTCTCTTTGCACAGGTGTGTGTCAGGAAACACTAGAGCGCTCGCTGAGCTTGCAGTCTCTTTTGCTCTACATTGCTCATTCTCTCTTCTTCGTCTCAGTATTTCGGGGATTCTGGGATCCGAAGTCCATTGTTGACAATTGTCTAATACAATTTGAATAAGCATTTTAAAAAGGTTTTGATGGTAAGTCAGCTCGGATTGATTGACAAGTGGAATTGAAAAAGGTCATTTCATCTGAATGGGAAGGTGAACCAAAGTTGGTGGCTTGGTTCACAGAATTGGAAAAAGGGGTTTCCCTGTTCTTCATAGGAAAAGGATAGATGCATAACAATAGGCCCTGAGGGTTTCAGACATGGAAAGGTTATTTTCAAGGGAAAATGGGGCATACCATGTCTCAGCCGATGGAGCTTTACATCTTCCCACAGGCTGTCTCCTCTGGATTAATCACACTACCTCACACAATTAGGCTAGACGCACAATAAGGCTGGCTAACATAAATGGGCTATAAGCAAGGTATGGCTACCTTAGACAATTAGGCGAAAAGCAAGATATGGTTGGTTGACACAAATGGGCCATAGCAAGGTATTGCTACCTTACACAATTAGTCTATATGAAATAATATGTAATAAGTAATAAGAGTGATAGGTTTTAATGGAGTACAGTAATGACTGTACTCCCCGCCAACACCATACTTACCTTATCCGTCACTGTCTCGGGAGGCTAGCCCAGGGGCAACGTGCTCGCCTTGGAAGCAAGACAACACTGAGCAACGGCGGTTCGATCCCCAGGTCCGCGCTTAGAAACCTCTGGGTATTAAGCACGTTATAAATGACCTATCATATCATATCAATGTAGGATGTCTGTGTCAGGTATCCCAGGCAAACAAGCAGTGTAGCTGCTTAGACGTGGAGCTGCACTTTGCCTCTATCCCTTTGTTCAGTGGCCCAGGCATGGCTGCCCTAGGAAGGCCTGTGAAGTAGTGTTATTCCAGACACGTGACCATGCTCACAGTCCAATTGGGAATACAAGGAAGAAGGCAGGAGAAGGTGGAAGGAAGGACTAGAGGGGAGATGGAGGTGGGGGAGAGAAGCAAACGGGGATACATGTAAAGAAATGTACAATGACAGGGATGGATGGTGGTCTCAGGGGGGCCCAGGTAATCGGGGACACTCACCCGGTCTTTCTGATCACCACGAGACACGGGTCTGAAAGGCCAATTCAGCATCGCCTGCAGTGGTGTACACCCCAGACCTGTGCTGATTCCGGACATGTGACCATGCTCACAGTCCAATTGGCGATGCAAGGTGTTGGGCAGGGGATGGTGGAAGGAGGGACTAGAGGGGAGATGGAGGCGGAGTGAGAAGCGAACAGTGGTCAGAAGTAAAGAAATGTACAATGGGGGGGTTGGATGGCAGTCTCAGGAGGGCCTAGGTAGTCAGGGACACTCACCAGGTCTTTCTGCTCACATGAGGCACTGGTCTAAGAACTAATCCCTTGCTTGATCCAGAAAATTACAAGAAATATTGAGTAGATTGTGCAGGAGATGGGGGAGGGTTGTTTCATAATGTGTACATTCAAGCAGTACGCTCAAAGTGGAAGTATTCTACATTATGTTTCCCAAATGTGGATACCCAAAGTTGAATATGATGGGGAATGGGAAGCAAGGCTGTTGTGTTTTGACAGAGAGAGAGGAACGCGCAAAGAGTAGTTAATGAATTAACTATAGGGGGGAATGTTGGGATGCTTGTCTAACATCCCAACTGTTGGAAGAGATTTAGACTGCAAATTCTATTAGGACTGCAGAGTGTTTTTGGGCCGGTATCCGTCATGTTAACCCGCCATTTTAATTTAGCGCTACAAAGCACACATGGAAGGAGTGTTTTAAGATGAAAGACGGGGCAGTAACGTTGTTACAGAGTAGAAGGAAGTCCCACAATGGGTCAAGACGGTCTCGGCTGATCCGGGCATGAGGCGCATACAGTACAGTATAGAATGTGGATTGTAGTAATATACAGAAGGTGGGGGTGCCCATAGTTTTCCAGGTGAAGTGGCTCACAATTTGTAATGCACCACAAATAACTGTGGTTGTCTTCAAAACAGGGTACTTTAAATGGGATAATAAAGGAGGAAGGGTACACAAGGCACATAAAGTCTGTAGTTTAATTGAAATTGAAAGTATTGTCGAAAGGTGCAAACATGTTAAAAGAGCCATAGATAGTATTGAGCATTCTGCAGGAGGTTAACATCTACATTTCAGTGTGGCCTTCACCAACAGCAAGCCATGCCAAAATTCAAGAAAAAATTTAAAAAGGGTGCCCACAACTGCAGCGAACATCCAGTCTGTCTTGATATCAGTGCCGTAGCACAACATAAGTAAACATGAACATATCCTCACACTTCACCATGCACTGGGCGTTGCCTGGGCAAGGGGTTGCGCGTTTTCCATGTAGCACCATCCAGGGAAACGAGCGAAGAGCTGCCTTTAGTTTCTCTTTAGGCCTATTGGCAACGGGAAGTAAATACATAAATAAATCAGAGATCACCTAGCAAGACAAAAGGTCTTGTATCGGGAAAACGATGCAGCCGATACTTCAAATGTCAATGTCAAGTACATTCTCTGCCAAATAACTGACTTTCCACCAACACTGGCCCAGTGGGTATACCAGCTACTCTTAAATTGGCTTTGTAAAGGTATGCAAAGCCAGCGATGGTAGGTGAGGAGTAAAGTGATGAAACCAGCTATTTAATGTTCACCAGCTTGAAGGCCACCCTTATAATTAGAGCCAAGGATGTGGAGGAAGACCACGTAGCACAGCAAAACTGCCATCCAATAGAAAGATCATAAAAGTCTGGTAGTGGTTGGGACTCAGAAGAGGCGAGAAAGGCCACGATCTGAGAGAGAAATAATAGATGCAAGAGGAAACCATTTTTGCAATATGGCATCAAACGTTGCAAGAAGAAATACAAGATAAAACTTTAAGAGCATAGTTAAAAAAGAATGCTCTGTGAAGCATAACAGCTTATATAGACCGTTCACTGTATTGCCGCCACTGTGGGGTGTTGTCTCAGGTTAGGGACAAAATGGCATGAGCCTTTTAACTTTGGTGAACTGGGGCTGTGTGAAGAAAAAGGGACAGTGCTCTTGTAGAGGGTGGTTTGTGGGACACTATTTGCACAAAGCACCCTCATACTTCCCAATTTACATACAAAACACAGGTAATACCAAACATAATAGGCAACTTAGAACAGTATAGATGTATGTTCTGTGTGGCACCAAATACAGGCACACCCCTCACCACAGTCCATCAATTCCCTGCACCCATATCACATTCATATTGTAAAATGCAGAAAACAAAATGGAGTGCTATCCTTCCCAGAAAGAGCAGAAGAATACTCCATGCGACAGGAAATAGGGGGCCCGTGGCCATGTGGTTTTAGGAAGAAACCATGGGTGGGACTATGAGACTTGAGGGAGGAGTGGTGGGATGGTGGATGCTGGGAAAGAAATGCAAGGTTGTGAATGTGGTATGGGAAGGGGAGCGCGGGGTACCGATGGCAAATTGGTTACCCATGTTAACACCAGCATTAAGACAACCCAGTCTCATTTAGCTTCAGACATCAGACATGCTGCCAATACAAAAATAAAAAATGAGATTTGCACCCATCTCGAGGGGGGAAAAATGCTTTTATATGATTTGTATTCTTATATGGACATGTATGACGTTGAATAGGAATCACAACAGTCAAACATAACACTACTCTAGTTTAAGACATTAAATTATTCTGAGCCTTTTGCTTGGAATTATTGATGTAAATATTTAGACATTTATAGGTAGGGGCGTGGTTTCGGCCTCCCAGCCAATGATAAAGCCACAGTAAAGCCCCCGCTCTCAGCCTCCTCAGAGCTGGAGGCCGTAATCTTACCCCGCCGGGTTATTGTTATTGTGCTTGTACCGCGCCAAAGCCCATAGGCATCCAGGCACCGAGAGAACAGAGTACAGTGAATAAAAAGACTACCGCAGACGTTTACTCTAATTGAAAAGATACGTTTTTTATTGTTTTTGGAAGGCAAGAAGATCTGTTGTCTTGCGCAGGGATGCAGGCAATGCATTCCATGCCTTGGCTCCCTGGGTGTGAAAGGCCCTTCCAGAGCCTCGAGAGAGCGTTTCACCCGGTGCTGTACCAAAAGATAGACTTCAGCCGACCTGAGGTTTCTTTTAGGCTGGTAAATGCTAATGACATCCTTATGGTAAGCAGGAGCACTACCAAAGATGCACTTATGGCATATGGTTATCAATTTAAATTGAATTCTGCTTTCCACAGGACGCCAATGCAATTTTTTTCTGGCTGCAGTAGTGAGTTCAGAGCGCTTCATTTGGAAAATGATGCGAATGGCTTTGTTTTGTATTTTTTGTAACTCCTGGATTTCTGCTTTACCTGCACCGCCTAGGAGGGCATTACAGTAATCTACACGTGGCAAGATGACAGCTCTCACGAGTTTAATATGGTTTTCAACCGAGACTAGTGGTGCAACTTGTCTGAGCACTTTAAGATGATAGTTAGTGCTAGTGGTAATGGCTGCAACATGGGCTTCACAGTCTAAACTGTTTTCCATGAATGTGCCAAGGTTTTAACTTTCTGCACGATGTGGATGAAACTACCATCTATCCTGAAACCAGTATACTCCTGGCCCAACTTGATTTGTGCCTGACGTGGGCCAAAGATCATGAGCTCCGTCTTTGTAGCGTTCAGACACAGCCAGTCAGTGGACATCCACTGTTTTATCAGTTGATAAACCACATTTACTGTAAGTTAATCCGTGTCATAATCGCCAGTAATGTTGAGGACCAGCTGGAAGTCATCGGCATAGTTACAAAAAAGGTAAGTGATCCCCTGCGCCCCTGCGTCCTCATGCCCTACCCTCTACCCCCGTTTTCCCACATGGTTAGCCCTCGTTGCACCACCACTGCACTAACCTTGCACTGCTCTCCCTCGCGCCGGAACAGTAGTGTTCCTGGCGTGTCCCTGAGGCGTGTATCGCTGCCATGAAAAGGGAGAAGAGACTATGTGTAGTTCCCTTCTTCCCAAACCATCGCAGCCATCTTATTTTGTAGTTTTATTTTTTAAGTTGCGAACCTGCGATTACCTTGTCTCTCAACTTAAAACAAAAACACTATCATTACCCTGGTACAGCGTGCCATGGTACTAATAGCAATATAATCTGAGTGGGGGGGGTTACCGGGGCAGGTAATGCCCCCACACTCGGGCTATATTGCTTAATCTGTTACTACATATCACTTTCACCAAAGCACTCCACAGAGAACACGTATAGACACTTAATATTACCCAACCAAAATGAGTACTCACTCATTTGAAGAACCTCCGAAGGATGAATGGCCGATTTCAAGCACTTAACAAGATGAGCTATCTCCATAAACAGGCAAACTGACAGCTTTTGGTAATTGCATTTCTTATTTAGGTAACACCTATTAGCCACTCTTCATTTAAACTATTCATCTTATATTTTGCATTCAAGGAGAGGGTTGAGCGTAGATATCATTAAAAAAGTTTCTTTTTAACTGCACATTTCATCAAACAACATATTACAGTGCCAGTCGATAGCTCATTGAGTTAAATACTTATTTCTTTTTGTTTTCACATCTTTATTAGATTTTAAATAAATAAACAGTAAAAAGCAAACAACAAAAATGAACAGTCAAATATGAATAAACTACTTATTGGTTGATAAATTGAGTACCATATCATTTGGTATTAATAACACCTATTGTTACAGCGCTTAGAAGCTAAAGGAATCAAACATGAAGCGCTATCTGTAAAAATGTGATGTAAGGTACAGGCCACAGTAACATCAAAACGTGGAGTATTTTGGACACATAAAGCAACCAAGTGGAGTACGACATATACGTCTGGGGTATGCAATGTACCTGACCTATATAGATAAACACTACACTCCAGCTGTATCTTTGTGAATACAGTACATTAGAGGAAGCCAAAACACACTTGAAATGGGGAAGGCTTCTGGCAGGAGTATTGCGCTGGAACATCTCTCTCTCTGCAGCTCACGTTAGTCAGCTGAAATGTGTGCACATTGGAGTTAGGGTGCACAAGAAGGGGTCTCGTCGTGATGTGAAGCTCCTCACAGCACGACGCTGGTGAGACGAGCTGCCATGTAAAGAGAGAGTGGGGGCTGGGTGAGGAGAAGGGGAGCGCGAGGAGCAGGGAGCGATGGAACGCTCAGTCTAGCACAGTAACACAGCTCCGATGACGTCGGACACCCACGCACGGCATCAAAGGAGTCCTTCAGCCGGCACGAAACGGCGAGGGGGGTGGGGATGGGCAAACTCCCGATGGTGCACATTCGTGGGAGGTAATCACAAATGGGGAACGCACGAGAGGGGAGAAAGGAGGGATGTGGGGTTGAATAGGCCCGGCACACCCAGGTAGGGTGGTTACAAGAACTAAACATACATTGAAACGTGCACTGTGCCATTCAGGAAATGGGTCCAACTTTTGATTTTCAAATGAGACACGAACTCAGTCGTTCCTCTTGGGAGTCTGCAGCCGCTCTGGTGCAAATGTCTGCAGAGGCTCCTTTAATATTAGCCTGTTAAAGGGAAGGCGCGGAGGGTGATTTCCCCAGACTGTCCCGGGAAAACGGGGACGTCTGGTCACCCTACTGCAGAGGCTCCTTTTTTTAGCCTGTTAAAATGGCAATACACAGAGGAGGGACACTTTCTACTTAAAGGGGCAACGCACTTGGGAGGGTCACACACCACACTCCTCCTTTTCCATAACAAACAAACAAATATTACTGAAACATAAACGATTCCCTCCCCCGTTACAAAACGACATTACTTAGGCTACTTCAGAATCATAGGACCAACACAACTAGGATATGCCACTGCTACACACGGGATCACATAATTCTGGACACACAGCACATATCGACACATAGCCCGCAGGTGGCAGTCACCGCCTGTGGAGATGTTGACAGTTCAACCACATACTTCAAAACCCTTTATTAACATGGGGCCAGTGGAACTCCCACCACTGAATGACGCCATTTCTAGCTGCGGGCACCACTTAAAACATGCCTCCAAACTTACGGGAATACAGCTCCACAATCATTTAACTCGGACCGTATTAAACACATACTTTTTATATAGGCCTCCACCATTTAACACATGGTTACTGCGTCCTCTTCGAGCACCTGCAGGATTGCAGGCGACCAGTGCACGTCGTTCCAGTGTCCCTTCAGGACAGTCATTCCCACGGGTCCAGGTCTGCTGATGCTATAGTTCAAAACCGGTAAAGCCGCACCTGGGGGCACCAGGGGCCACCTCGGCTTAGTCCCTTGATGTGGGGGCAGTCAGCAGCCGGGCGTCTTGGCAGCACCAGATGATGACGACAGGGCCGGGGTGGCAGCACGTTGTTCACTCCCCTCTTCGTTTGCCACGGTCCCCCCACCAGGAGTGCCTCATCACTGTCGAGGGACAGGAGGGCGCACAAGCACTCGGACCGAGCTGCAACACTCTCTTGCTCCAAGCACTTCTTGCGAGTGGTGGGGCTTGAAGTCTGTGTTGCCCGAACACCGATGACACAGTGTGACAGGGTGTCTGGGCCAGTTCAAGACCTCCCCGCCTTAAGAGCCACCGCTGTTGACGAAGCAGTAGCCCCGGGCTGCCCTTCCTCCCGACAAGACAATTGGACAGACTGTGTCCCCCTTCGGGGCTGGCAGGAGTCGCACCCAGGGCCACATCGGCCTGGTCCATAGATGGAGCTGGGCACACACAATGGCAGGGCGATGAGGCCAGCTACACCGCACCTGCACAGCTCTTCTCCCCCAGACAGGAGTGCGGGCCCGGTTGACACACCTTGGTGGGCATCGAGGGACCCCACCCTGCTAGTGTTGGTGGGCATACAGGTACTCCCCCTCAACTACACCTCCCATGTTAGCCACCCTTCGTGGGGGAAAATGTCACTGTTCTGGACCACTTTACTGTCCATCTGGTTCCCACATGGAGTACGTTCTAGTCCACCCCCATTTGGGCCCTGGGATCAACAGTTGGAGCAGGGGCCTTTCTTTGATCATCACTAGCGCCGACACGAGTGCGCTAACCCTGGCATTGCGGGTTGCTGCATGTCTTGCCCATCTACGTCCTTGACGTGGAGTGCTTCGGGATGCCCGGGAATCCTGCAGGGGCTTGCCTGTCTGTCCCTGTATTACCTTGATAGCGCAAACGCGCAGTGCTGTGCTCTCGCCATCACATTGGCCCGGCCATGCTGCAGCCGGGGCTACTGGCCCAGCAGAGTGCCACCTGCGATGCTGGTGAAGGCGGGCAACCTCTGCGCATTGCTCTCACGGGGCTTCTGTGCTTCCGGCCCGACACTAGAGTACCCTCTGTTGAGCAGTTTACAGATATTGCTCTTGAATTGGCAGAGCGTACAATGCGGGCAAAACCACCCAGGATACAGTCATTTAGGATGCATGCTCCACAGCCAGTGCACCAACTGCACACATCGTTCTGCCACTGACTTTGCACAAATCCGGATGTTGGGAACGACAAATTATGGCAATGGCCTCCTCCTCTCCTGCTCCTGACTGTTTGATAAGGTACATGTCCCCACTCCTAGCAGCCTGGGACACTTCAGGAGCGCCAACGGCTGAACCCCTTTGGATCAGCTACCGGGCTACTACTGTTTTGCAAGTGTGGCTGTACAGTGTTTATAAGCGTGGCTGATCATGTTCACCGGCCATTGCCCCAGGGCAGCTTTTGCGGGGTTGTCACATCTGCCTTGTACGCTTGGCATTGATCGCTTAAATTAGCTTCTTCAACTTGAGGACTTCCTCGGCCTGGATAACAATGCACACTCCGCTTGATGGCTGGTGGATCATGATACAGGAGCTTGGTAGAGAGTGACACATGCCCACAGATCCTGCAGCGAGATGCAGAAACCACATGCTGGCTGCCTGCTCCACACATCGCGTATAGATGGGCTTCAGGATGTCCTCCATTGTGTCATAGATCACTAAGCCTAATGTCCCAGAGCATCTGGGCTGCCAAAATACATGCGGATAGGCCTCTCGCTGCTCTTGGACTGCAGACACAGAGCATTCCCAACCTTCCGGAGCCGGCACTCGTTTGCCTCCATCTCTTTCACCACAGTGTGGCCCGGGAGGATCTGTCCTGGGCAGTAGGGTGTAAAATATTCACAGCTATTGGCCCGGGTATTTCTGTTTCATTGGTCCAACCCCGGATCACCTTTCACTTTAGCTCTGACATGGAGCTGCTGTATTTCCAGTGCCGTCAGCCCAGTCCTGCTGAAGCAGGGGCCACCAGCACTAGAGAGCACTGCCCACCCTGCTTGTTACAGCGGGCAGCCCCTGTGCAGTCTCTCCACGCTCCATCACTGAGCAACTTCTTCCTCTTGCTGCTCACCTAACCCTGGATCTTCATGAGGGCTCGGGTGGGCGGGCGGCCAGCTGAAGAATCCTTATGGAGTTATGTTGCCGTGTGGGGGCGGAAGGGGGCAGGCACTCACCTCCCTCTCTCTTTCCTTCGTTTCCCCAGGCGTAAGATCCCTTTGATCTCCGGGCCGCAGCATTTATTCTTGCGGCTGCAGCCGTTTGAGGTTACTTTCACTTCATGGCATCGGATGCTGCAGGGGGCTGCGGGTCGACCCTCCCTGGCTGCACGAGCACCCTCTTCCCAGAGGGCCGCAGCCAGGGAGGGTCTGCCAGCAGGCTCCTGGTCTTCCCTCTTTGTTTCGGCTGTGGCCGCTTCCCTCCTCACCGCGAGAGGGGGCGGGTCCTCCCTTCCACATTCCACTTTGTTGGGTCTGCGGCCGCTCCATTTCCCTACCACGGGAATGGCGGGGCGAACGCGCCGATGTAGGAGGCATGGCGGGTGCTGCCCCTTAGTGGGGGTTGCCCAGCCAACCTCCTCCCCCTCCTCGGTTACCGTGGGGCGGGCTCCTCAAAGGGGTAAAAGCCCGCCCCAGGATGAACCAGGGAAGGTCGCCGGAAGAAGGGTGGGGCTGGGAACTGAGGGAGAGGGAGGCCCTATAAAGGGTCGGGGCACAGCCAACACACTCTCTATTCCTTGGCACCTGCCCCCGCCCAAGAACGCATTTTGGTTTTCCCAATTATAGACGCCTAGGTCAATTGGTATGCGACGACACTGTTATACGAAATGTGTGCCGGATTGCGCTGGAGGACACTTCGATGTCCCTCTAGACCCTCTTCACTTATGTTCACCAACAGCTACTGGGGACCACTAGGAGGCAAGACAGCATGTCCTGGGCAATGCGATCCAAGGTTGTGGTAGATGGGTACAGGGAAGTCATTATCACCTTGCGCAACACATCTTCCAAAATATCTTCCTTTCTAAACATTGTCAGGCTCGGAAAGGGGATAGGTGCACCTCGCAAGTCAGGTGCACGAGGCAAAACAACAGAGGGTGGCTGGCGGGTACATTGTCGGAAGCTAGACCATACGGAGCACCACACATTGGTTTCGAGCCCCCTCACCCCAAGCAGAGAGTGCTGGGGAGAGGGATGCTCGGTCCGGTGGAGCGGGGTGCGTAGTGAGGTATAATATTAAAGGGTACGGAACTGGGCACCGTGAATGGGGGTTGCAAGTGTCAGGGCTCTAATAACACAGCTAAGTGTGTCCGGTATGGCGCGCACAATTATTATAAACCAACACATTAATTAATTTTCTTAAAGCAACGCTACCATACGTGGAAGTGCGGTTTAATGAAATGTTCATCTCCTTGAAGGGGGCATAGAGAATCTACCATAACAAATTTCCAACCCACAAGGGGGGGTCCTAGGAAGAAGCCAGAAGACACAGGGGGAAGAATACAGTTAGGCAGCGTTGGCTTCCAGACAAGACACTGGAAAGGGCTAGGACAGGTATTGCCTCCCTTACCAATCAGTGATTATTCCTCAACTTTGCACAGTGGACCAACCAACCAGGCCCATATTCTCAATCTGGTAATGCGCAAGGGCATTAAATAACTGAGATCCCATCGCAAATTTTAAGGGCACCCATCCCTCTACTTTCCCTCGCCGGTATATCATGTTCCCGAGGGCGTTCAACCAACCAGCGCCTTGAGATCATACCAATGATACTAAGCCCTATATAAATGCAAAACACATGTCGCTTTAATCACCGAGCATTGCAGGACTATAAATTCAAGGGCAACATGCTAGCCTTGGATGCAAGACGACATGAGCCACAGTAGTGGGTAAACTATTAGTAGGAAAAGTAAACAAGTAGGTTTGCTACATTTGGCAACACAGAAACGGATGGGTCCGGGCAATTGGGGTTAAAATAGGGCGCGCAGGCTCGATCCCCCTCTTCCTTTTCAGGGGAGGAGTGCTCTGGCTGGCGTACGAGGAGGGACAAAGGGGGGGCATCCAGGAGGGGGCAGGAAACGGCAAAGAGTGGTAGGGAGCTGGTAAGGAAAGTGGCGAAGGGAAGAGTGAACAAATGGGTGGGGGAATATAGAAGGTAACGTTGCACGCGGTTTACACCCCGGTTGGCAGACTCTTTGCCCCTGTTGGAAGCAAGACCACAGAGTAGCACACATTCGCTTCGAGTCCCTGCACCCCGAGCAGAGAGCTGCTGGGGAGTGGGGTGCTCGGTCCGGTGCAACGGGGGGCGAAGGGAGGCACAATATTAAGGGGCACGGTACCGGACACCGCGATTTGCGGTTGCAGGGGGTAGAGCACAAATAACACATCTAAGTGTGTTCAGTATGGCGCGTACAGTTCAAATGCGGGGACACGCAGGCGGGTACAGGTGTGGAGGACCGGAGGACGAGCAGCGAATAGAAGCGCTGGAAGAGGAGCGACCTGCGCAGGCTGGGGGGAACTCTCCGCCGCCGGCAGCCAGCAGAGAGTCTTGGAGGAGTCACAGGTCGATCCCTCTAGCAAAGTACTGGCAGGCCCATAGTGGAATGCTCAGCCAACAGATTAGATCTTACGGCGCCCCAAGAATACTAGACTCAGGGGAGGCCCTGGGAAAAAAAGGGGAGGGATTTAGGGGACTTGGAAGCCATTTCCAACCCCAAAAAATGGGGGAGGAGGGGTGGAAAGAAAAAATGGAAAAAAGAGGTGAAAACAAAGATCTACAAGGGAAGTTGGGGGGGGCTGAGATGAAGGTATGGTGGCACAAGCGGGGTTGCCTAAGAAACAGGTGGGGGGAAGGGATAATGGAAGGAAGGATACAAAGAGGGATGTGGGGGGGCAACGTTGGGCTCGAGGGGTGACAAGAGGGAACCGGGGGGGGCACGAGGTTCAAGGAGGTAAAGAGGGGGGGAAGCGCAAGGCTGGGGGGCAAACAGATGGGGGTACTTAGGAAAAAATGAGAGAACGGGGGTGGGAGTCTTCAGGGTGAACGGAGCACAGGGAACTGTAGGGGGAGAAAGTTGGGGGGGGGGGCCCAATGCAAAAGAACATGGCACCGCGAGAGGGGAAGAGCAAGCCGGGGGGAGGGAAGGTTTAGGACTAGGTTTACGGAACCTGACGGGGGTGAGGGTGCTGGGTAAGACCTTGGACGAGGGCCCAGGGGGAGGGCACTGGGAGCACGGGAATTAAGGCAATGTCCTGCCCGGGGGACAGTAAGCCGGTATGGGGACACCTGGGGCCCAAAGCTTGGAGGTAGGGCTAGGGTAGAAGTGGCACAGTTGGGGACGGGAGCACAGAGTAGTGTAGAAATGTGCGCTAGGATAGCTGGACATCGCAAAGCGATGACTGTATAGGCAGGTAGAAACGTGTTAGTCGGCACCGGAAGGTGGTGTTCGGCTAAGAATGAGTATGTGATGTGGGGTAAGAGTTGTGTTGGGGCACCGAAAAGTGGTGTCTGTATAGGAACCTACATAATAGCGTGGCACCGCGTGGCTGCCTGTTTTAGCTAGAACTAGACATAGGACACTGTGCAGAGTGTCTGGGGAGGGGGGGTTACTAACAGGTATCTTAGAGCAACGGGGGGAAAAATGTCAAGAAGTGTGATACATGGGAACAGAAAATGTCAAGAAGTGTGAACCAAGGGAACATATTGAATGGCCATGGGTAGAGAAAAGTTGATAGCAAGGGCCAGACTCAACCTGAGGCGTCCAACGGACGCAGACGGTGGGGGGGGGTGGACAAGGGACGCATACCTAGGTAGCCTCACACAGCATAGAAAACCTGTGGTGTGGTGAATTACGGATCGCCTGTAAGATAACTCCAAGACTTTATACAAATAAAGCTGCTGTGGCATTAACACTTCCAACCTTTACAAAATTGTCTGGCGTCTTCTTTCAGGTGGTTTCGAATTACTGGCTGATGCTGGCCGGTGCTGAGGGGGGGGCTGGCCCGAGCAGGGCAGGTTGTACGGGTCAAGAGAGGAGGGGGAGATGCGGCAATGGGATGCCCCCGCTAGGGGGCGGGCACCCCCCAGCATCTTCGCCACAATGTGTTGCTGCCTCCGTCATGGTGGGGGCTGGTGCTCCACTTCATTCTTTTCCTTTCCTCTGATGGAAAAAAGGCAGTATACCTCTCCCTCCCCAGACGGAGGTGTTGCATCTCCTGCGGCAGCCGCTGGACCTTAATTTCAATAATGGCAGAAGCCACGGGGGGCGTGGGTGAGCCCCCACCCTGGCCACACAAGCACCGTCCTCAGAGGGCCAGGGGCGATCGCAGGGCCCCCCCTTTCTTTTTCCAACATGCCAGCTGGGATGGATGCCGCGCCTCCTCCCTCTGCGGCAATGGAAGACGCCAATCACACGCTCACCCCAACGGGAAAACAGCCTCCTCCAGCACCCACAAAGGGGAAGGGCAGACAAAAGAACAACTTTATCATAACTGGGACCGGGTTCTTCTCCTCGTCGCCAATGTTGTGGGTGGCTTGCCATTGATATTGCTATATTGCTATGGACATCAGCACATGACAGTCCCAGTGCCTGTGGGGGTTGGAGCCTGCCCTGGGCATACGGCAGGCCCCATGGCGCTATTGGTCTCAGCCAGCCATGCCCCTGACCGTGTAGGCCTCTGCCACCGTACTTGCACGAGGTTCCCACGGCATCAGGGCATGCAGGTCTTGCCTACACTTGTAGGCCTGCAACCTACATAAATGAGACACAGACTCAGTCGTTCCTCTTGGGAGTCTGCAGCCGCTCTGGTGCACGTGTCTGCAGAGGCTCCTTTTATTAGCCTGTGCCATGAAACAGTCATGGCCCATGTTAAAAGGGCATTACACAGGGGAGGGACACATTGCCCTTAAAGGGGCAACACACTTGGGGGTGGTCACACACTGCGCTACTACCCAAAAATGGAGCATTACCAAGTGTTCCGTTCATGTCCCAAATGCCAAAGTGTTTCATCTCCTGCCATAGTGATGCTGTGCACAGTCTCATTTATGATGTACGGTTAGAAACTGAAATCTGTTAACATCTCTACAGAGGCTAAGTGAAGTTCCTGCCCCCATTCCTAAAGAACTAAAGGGTGGTTCACCCCATTGATCCCCTGATTCGGGATAAGCCCATCTAGTCCCATCTAGTCCTGTGTCTTTGTTTATATTTTAGGTGTAGCCCCTGATTTCTAGCACCGGTCCGGAGCAAAGGTGTGCATCTCCCTCATCCCAGAGCAGTGTCAGTCTCCATGGGAACCAACCACCCCACCCACATGTCAGTCGGATTCGGAGGGGGGCTGAATCTGAATCTGCAAAAACAAAAATCATTTTTATACACCTTACTTTTTAATTTCATTCCACTCCAATGTGACACAAACACCAAGGTGGATTGTTTAGTGATATCAACGGGGACCTGGCTTTATTTATAAAAACACATAACTTTCTTATTAAACATTCCTGCAACTAACCCCCTGCTAGGTTTCCCTGACACGAGTCCTTTCTAATGGGATCCGCCTCGGTTCCTTAGAAGGTTGGAGGTGGACCCATAGGGTGGAAACGACAGAACAGACCCCTGATCTACACCTGGCAAGACCCAGAAGATGGCCTTAGTGGAGGTCCCACCCCACAGGTGGCCTCTGGCAAGCCGCGCCTTCTCTTACCTACCTGCCTTATGCCTGGGTGCTGATATCAACCTTTCCTTCCCTCTCTCTTTTCTAAAAATGTATCCCTCTATATACATTCCCCCTAATTAACTATTAATATTCACTATCCCTCATAACTATTAACGACACAACCATAAATATGATCATACATCTTAATATAGATTTACACATACACAAGGGATTCGCCTCATGATGGAAATGTGGTTGATCCTGTTAAGGCTGTGGGGGTGGCCCTAAAACAATCATACATATAATGATGGCACACGGAGCCGCAGGATCACTCAACCGTCTTTATTGAATACAAGGCGGCAACTGCCGCACCCTAGATCCCGCCCCTCCCATGCCCCCGCATAACGTCCTGTACGCACGACCGCAACGGCGGTCCGCCCACATAACGATGTGGAGCTTGCTGACATCTCCCCCCTTTTTAAAATGTGAGTCCACTCTGACTTCTTACCCCATCTCTTCTATGAGGCGTATCGGTTTTATGCGGCACCGTTGTGGTCATCTTACCCGGCTTGGAGTTGCCTCCTCGACGGCCTGCATCATGGTGTTCCGCTCGCCCTCAGACTCTTCCCCATCACCCAGATAGGGTTCATCCCTTGTTCTGTCTTCTTCGCTGTCCCGGTTCCTTTCCCATTCTTCTCGCTGGTTGGACGTCACTCGTTTGAAGTGCGATGTTTCGGGTCACGGTCGAGCTGTCCTGTCTTTGAGCCGTCACCATCGTGCCTTTCTTGTGCATCACTAGCAGCGGGGTGGGCGCATACGTGGCTTCTTCCTTGCGAGTCTTTGGTTGTCAAAACCATACCTCATCTCCAGGCTGTATGGGGTTTTCATGGGCTGGTCTCTTGCGGTCGAAGACTTCTTTCATTTTCGCTTTCCTTACACCATCGTTAGCCCTTGCCTCCTGCTCAAGTGCTGTCGGTTTTCGTGGCCGGGGGTGCTCCGGTAGCCTCGTTGTGATTGGTCTCCTGAACATGAGGTCCGCTGGACATATTCCTGTCGTGCTCTGTGGTGTGTGCCTGTATTCTCTGAGCAGTTGATTTAGGGCCTGCTCGAATGGTTTGTTTTGGGCGTGGGCGATTTGGAGGGTCCCCTTGATGCTGGCCATGAACCTTTCGATCATGCCATTCGCCTGTGGCCATCGTGGGGTTATCTTGCGATGTTGGAAGCCCATATACTTGGCAAAGTTCTGGAAGTCGTGGCTTGCGAATGAAGGACCGTTGTCCGACTTTATGACCTTGGGGATCCCGTATGCTGATAGGATTCGGTCAAGTGCCGGGATGATGCTCGAGGTTGAGCTGCTTTCTACTATCTGTGCGTCTGGGAACCGTGAGTGCTCATCCATGAGTACTATTACGTGTGTGCCATCGCTCAGTGGTCCAAATAGGTCTACAGCAAGTTCTTCCCACACTTGATTTGGTAGTGGTGATGTTTGCAGTGGGTTTCGGTGTGGTGGCGGTGATACCTGTGCACAGATGTGGCAGCCACCCACTATGCTTTCCACCAGTCTGTCAAGGCGAGGGAACCATACCTTCTGCCTGACAAGGCGTTTTGCCGCGACTACCCCTCGGTGGCCTTCATACGCTGGGTGTACAGTTTTGTCCCTGAGCGTTCTCGGGATAATCACCTTCCATCCTTTTAGAAGTATGTGATCTTCCACCACCGTCAGTTCATCTCGCACTTGATGGAGCCATTTGATGTCTTCTTGTGTGGTTTCGGACTCTGACCTGCTTGTTGTCTCATAAGTGTCTTCTTCTTGTTCTGCAGGCAGTGTCGCACGATTCGGAGTGCTGGGTCAAGTCCAGATTGCGTGGCGAGCTCTATCCACCCCACCGGCAGCAGTTGAAGGTGATGAACTACGTAATTTATGTACGCATCTGCGATGGAGGGACGTGTTTCAGTGGATGCTGTGGGATGACGAGACAAATAGTCTGCCGGATTCTCGTCCTTTCCAGGGCGATGCCTCACTGTGAATTTATAGTCCTGTAGGCGTAGGCCCCACCTGGCGATTCTCTGCGGAATTCTGGCTTTTGGGTCACCATATATGGTGAGCAGTGCCTGATGGTCAGTGACTATCGTGAATTCCTTGCCAAATAGGAACAGATGAAAATACTCGCAGGCCTATACTACTGCCAAACTTTCCTTTTCCGCCTGTGAGTATGCCCGTTCTGTGGCCATGAGGCTCCTGCTGGCGTATGCCACTATGTATATGGTGTGTGGGTCTGCCGGGTCCTTTTGAGTGAGTATGGCGCCCAGTCCCACCGTGCTGGCATCGACGATTACTTCAGTGTCTCAACGAGCATCAAAATACGCCATGTTTCCCACTTGTGAGATGGCACTTCGAATGGTTTCAAATGCCTTCTGGCACTCCGGTGACCATGTGAATGGTGTGTCTTTGCACGTGAGCAGACGTAGGGGATTGCTTACGGTTGCATAATCCTTCAGATATCTCGCACAGTAACTGGCTAACCCTAGGAACGAGCGCAGGTCTGTGACGATTTCAGGTGGCGTGGCCGAGTTGAGTGCTTTGACCTTGTCTGGGTCTGGTCTCATCCCGTTTTCCGAGAAAATGTGTCTGAAAAATCTTGGGGACCCTTTAGAGAATTCACATTTCGTCTTGTTGAGGGTGAGTCCTGCTTCTTGCAGGGCTTGGCACACTCTATGCAGTGCTAGGTCATGCTCCTCTTGTGTTTTTCCATATACCAGCACATGATCCGAGTAATTCAAACAGTTTGGAACATGGCGGATTATTTTGTGTATTTCCTCCTGGAATATCTCAGGGGTGGATGAAATGCGGAAGCTGAGTCTTTTGTACTGAAAAAGGCCAAGATGGGTACCAAATGTAGTGATATATCGAGACTCCGGTGAGATTTCTATCTGATGGTAGCCTTTCATTAGATCTAATTTTGAGAACATTTTCTCCCGATGAAGGAGGTGAATCATGTCAGTGATTCTGGGTGCCTGATGCCTTTCCCTCTCAATGACAACGTTGGCCCTGCGCATGTCGACACACAAGCGTATGGATCCGTCCAGGGATTTCTTGGGGACGAGGACAATGGGCGAAACCCAGGGCGTGGGGCCAGAAAATGGTTCGATGACGTTCAATTTGATCAGTTTGTCCAGCTTGTCCTCCACCTGCCTTTGTATATTGATAGGGATGCCTCGATAGTGTTGTGCCACTGGTTTGATGAGTGGGTTGATGTGGAGATGAACATTTCTTCCTTTTAGTTTTCCGAGTCCGCGGAATAGATTTGGGAATGATTGTTCAATGGCATCTGGTTTGGAAAAATATTTGTGGGCCATCAGCTGGTATAAGATGTGTACGAGGCCCATGTCCACTGCCGTTCGGAAACTTAGTATGCATCCACTGTTGGCATCAGTCTTCAAGATGTGTAGGGGATTCTTGGCTGCGTGTTCTTTGTGGGTGCACCATGCTGTGATCGTACCTATGCAGGGTAGGGGTGTCGTGGCGCCGTATGGGTATATGTCCACCGTGGCTGGTTTTATCTTGGGCGTTGGTGTGAGTGACTTGAGTTCCTGTTGGCTGATAATGTTGACCGTCGTTCCCGTGTCTATCAGGAATTTCATCGGGGTGTTATTGACATGTAGGATGAGGGTGGGGCTGTGTTGAGTGGCCGCAGTGTTATTGTTGAGGGCCCATACATATTCTTTTTTCTCTGATCTTCCGCCGACGAAGGAGATTCGCTGCTGGACGGGGATCGCATTTCGATATAACTGACGAATCGTCGTCTTTGAGAGCGTCTCGCCTCTTCTTGGGGTCGTCTATCTTCGCGTGTGTACGTGTTGCTCCGATCTTTTTCCTCCCTCTTGTAGGTTGTGCGGTCAGAGTCCCCTCTGGATCTTATTGGGCTCTGGCGGGTGTATTTGCACCTTTCTTGGGGTCGATGCCTACGTGGGGCTGGTCCTGGTGCATTTTTACACATTGCCCTGTAATGGTCCATACCCCCGCAAGCGGCGCATTGCTGTCCTAGCGCCGGGCAGTCCCCCATATGTGGGTGTTCATAGCTGCACTTGTAACACGTGGCGTCAGGGCGTTTATTTCCTTGGGTGGGGTTCGCATATAGCTTGTTAATAGTGTCAACGTTTTCCGTGTGTTGTTGTATGGAGACTTTTCCCAGATTGTCCAATTGCAAGTTCACTGCAGCCTCCGTGCGGGCCAACGCCAGGATTTCTTCGAGGGATCTCTGCTTTTGCAGCAATTGTTTCCGGAATGGTTGAAAGAGACAGCCTGCAATGACTTGCGATCTGAGCGCCTCTTCGTTCGATGATTTGTGGAATTCACAATGTTTGAGTTTGATGCGAAGACGAATGACAAAATTGTCAATGGATTCCCCCTTTTCTTGTCTAGTCGTCTGGAACATATGACGTTCATAATCAACATTTGTGTGCGGGGCAAAATATTCCGACAGTTTGACATGGAGTGTTTGACATGTTACAGTGTCCACATCCAACAGTTCACCTGCAATGTCCCTTACTGCCGGCCCTACTGCCATGAAAAGTGTGTTCTTGAGCTTCTCATCGTCAGTTAACCCAATGGTTCCAGCATTAAAATTGAAATCTCGAAGCCATGTGGTCCATCGTGGTCCTAGGTTGGAGGTGTCCCGTATTTCAAACGGGTTTGGCATGTGCATTACTTGAGATGAGCCACCGGCGGCCTGTGGTTGATGTTGGTCATTTCCTTGAGGGTTATTTGCCCCTCCCGAGGATGACGCAGTCGCCAGCGCTGGGTCTGACATGATTGTGTCTCAGACGTGAGTATTTTCACTGTGTGATGAAAAACAGGGGCCCTTTTTGGGTGTTTTGGCCGTAGGAAGTTGTCTCTGAGTATCTGCTTTGTCTTGCTTGTATGCCACAAACACGTGCGTGCGGCTCCCTTGTGAGCGTTTTTGGCGAGATTATATTCACTGTGTCTTAAACTGCTGGATTAGGCCTACCAGTTGTTTCCGTCGATCGTCGTCTGCCAGCTGATTCTGCGACCCGGGACAAAGTTTTCCTGCAGGCCTTTCACGCCTGCGTATGACGGGAGTCCCGACTTCAGTTGTCTGCTCGTGTAGATGCGCACGGTATTGCAAGCAACGGTGCGCTTCAGCTCGTGATGAGCGTCGGGAAGATTTCCGGGCCTCCGTGGAAGCAGGCTCACATGGCAGCTGGAGTCGCAGCGTGTGGCGGGATCTGATGCGCTTCACTGCCCGATGGCAGGCCCCGCGGTCAAGTGCGTGGGGTTGTTCCCCTCATCGCCATTGTTAAGGCTGTGGGGGTGGCCCTAAAACAATCATACATATAATGAGGGCACACAGAGCCACAGGATCACTCAACCGTCTTTATTGAATACAAGGTGGCAACTGCCTCACCCTAGACCCCGCCCCTCCCATGCCCCTGCGTAACGTCCTGTACGCGCAGACCGCAACGGCAGTCCGCCCACATAACAATGTGGAGCTTGCTGACAGATCCCCAGTCTGTTCTTCTGGGAGGGGCCCCCGTCCACCACTTGGGGCAACCCAAACTCACCTCATGGCCTCACGCAGCCACATTGTCTGTGGGCAGCCCCATGACCAGGTGGAGGCCCCACACACTCACAATGTGACCTGTGGTCTTTTCCATCTTCTGAGTGGACCCCAAGGCCCCGGAAACTGCCCAGGTTCTCGACCACAATCCGTTACCCGTTGCTATATTCTGGGGCGGCACATACCCTGGGGATGCCCACAATCACCACCCAGCCCTGCACCTGTTGTCATTTGGTGCAGCCCACATTTGCCATCCTAAACTCTCACCTAATGCATGTTTACCTATTATTTTGAACATGTTTTGCAGCAACATGCAGATGGTTGGGTAAGGTATGTATGTGGGTGAGGGTTGTGGCAGTAAAGGGTGTGACGTGGGAGATGTCCCCACCGCATTTTGCAGTAAGAAAAGTGGAAAGGTCAGTAAAATATAATTCAGCAATCCTTCATAGAAGCTTTCATTTTCTGTGCAATCCCATGCCCGGGAGTTTGGAGTTTACCCATGATCACCAACACACCCAAGTGTAATTTCTTTTTCAGGCAGTATCCCCGTTGCTAGGGACCTCCGACGTAGTCAACCGCCATGCCCTTGGCACACTCCAGGCCTTACGACCCTGCCCCCTTTCTTTGTTGCGTAGGAATGGCACAGGGGGCGGGCCACTCTCCTCCAGGTGGTCCCTGCTTCACCTGGGCCACCTGAAGTATCATCCCAGGACTTCTCTATACCTCTCGGCCCTCCAGGGCTTAGTGAACTTCCCCAGCCTCTCTATCTTCACCCAGGCCGCCCAACATGGAGGTCCAACGCTTTTCTTCACCGTCCTGCTAACCGATGGCGGGCAGACTTCCTCCTTCTTTTCCTCTCCTGGGCCACCTGACATATGTGGCCCAGGAGGGCTTTTCTCTTCAGGGCCCATCACTACTGGCTCTGGGGCGGGCCGTCCGGGAGCCACAGCCTCTTTGCTTTGTTCAGGCCGCATTGCCCACGCAGCTTGGTTGCAGCGTGTCCCGGCTGCATCATGCACATGGCCCAGTGGGTGAGTAGGGGTGGCTTTGATGCTTGGGCCCATGCGGTCTGTCCCCTGCGTAGGCCAACAACCCCCGTGTCCTGTTTGTGCCCAGGCCCACAGAAATAACGCCAGGTCACCCCACACACGTAGCCCACACAGAAAATAGCTGTAGACCCAGTGGGGACACTGAAGTGCACAGCGCCCCAGAAATCTGGCTTTCCTGCTTCTCTCGCTTTTCTTTGCTCTCTCTCTTCTCCAACTGTTTTCTAACAGTTTTCTCTAGAATCTTGGTCCATGCTCAGTCCACTTCTAGGGCAGGGGAGTTCAATTATTCGTTGCTCTTTCTTTTCTTCCTTCAACATTCCATCCAGCCCAATGGGGGGCTAGGTGGGTCAGTCTAGGTAAATCCACCAAGCACATACGCAAACACTAAATAAAGCATTTTATTTCCTACACCCTGGCGCCCGTCTCTATTTCTGTACTCCCCTAAGGGAACAAGTACAAAGCCCTGCTTTGCAGGGCCATATTTGGGCCAAGGGCTACATAGGGCTTGCAGTTCTGGATCATTGATGGAAAAAGCAGAACTACAAGTCTTAGAATGCAAAGATGATGGACGTCTGCAGGAAGACAATGTGCATGTCGGCCTGTATGGGGATAGGAGCAGTCAGCATGTCCAAGGAGGGTTTCGGGTCATCCTGATTGTAAAGGTTGTACCACATCCTGGAAAATTAGAGTATCATTTCATCAGTGGGAGATGGGTGAAGTATCCTTACAACCAGTCCAGGGCCGTGCCAGTTCTTCCTGACTTCTTTGGGGCAAGCCAGGGGCTCAGTAGACATTGCTGAAGGGGCGCATGGAAGGGTAGTTTTAGTAGCTAACATGTGCTGGGGTTAAAGGGTTACATGGGCGCATCCAGGGGAAAAGTTACCACAAGTAGCATCAGGTGCAAGAGCGGGCGATACCGCATCATGTGAGGGTGCAAAGGGGAGTGGAGGGTTTGAAGCATATGTACAAGAATATTACACCTAACACCATCACATTATGGGGACGGGGGTGGAGAAAGCCACACGCTGGAAGCAGAGGTAGTAACAGCATATCATGGGGAGGAGTAGGAGAGCAGTACCCCCCGCAAACCCCACCCTACGTGGTAATTTGGGTAACATTTTGTGGGAAATTGTGCTCTTTGGCACGCATCATATACATTTGCTATGTACTGGTCACGGCGGCAGCATTTTGCTTCTTGCACATGGACCACATATTTTAGGTACGTAGAATGTGTTTGGAAAGTTCTTTATTACTCTCACTGACTTGATGTGTCCAGTACTGCATTGTGCCTAATTCAGTCTCTGTTGCTTTGACAAGATCATTTTGAATCTTCCTCCCCAAGGTCCTGTAGGCCGGGGGGCAACTGGGACTTGTTAGGTGGAGAGTGCACCAAACTCGCTGGTTCCAAGCAGGTCCTCTACCGCAGGGACTATATTGCAGGGTAGATGCCCTGGCACGATGGTATCATCACCTCATGCTGGTACGGGTATTTGTAGAGCTGTAATGTCCCACAGTTGTCTTCTGATTGTCACCTTGTGTTGAGAGGACAGACACAAGGCACGCTCGTTGAGCTGAATGCCTAAGGTTTGTGTGTGAATGTATATATTTATGACTTCTGGTGTTTTTGGGGAGTAGTGAGGATGGTCTGGGTAGTTAGTGGGTCTAACACCCAGCAAGCTATGCTTCGAAAAGCTTACGACTGTGGTCGTACCAGTTGAGGTACCCAAAGTCGTCAGGCTCTTATTTGGCCACCTCCCAGGGTACGCATGTTGAGCTAATAGTATTGACAGGTCAAGTAAGGCTATAATAGAGGTCTGTAAACTCTTATTGTCCAATCTCCCATGGCCTGCCTGTTTCATGAAACAAATCCGAGATAGGTTATTGAACTCTTATTGTGTCACAAATGGTCCATAAAAAATTAGTAGAGGTTTGAATTGGAGTTGTAAGTGATTGATTGACAGTGGTAAGGTAGGGGTAAGAAAAGTGTGAATTTTTGTTGTAGTACGAACTTAGTAGGTAAGAGATGTCTGACATAGCAGTATCTGTGGTTAAGGACCATGCTCTTTCAAAGTTATATTTGAAGGGGGACTGGACAGCCACAGATATTGCAAGACCGGAATATCAGACAGAATTGCCTCTATGTGCACGGATGTTTGGGATGAGTGTGTCCCATTGAGCCAATCCATCGAGAGGTTATATATTTATTTATTTATTTATTTTTTTGTAATGCGCCAACATGCCCGTGGGCCTCAGGGCGCACACAGAAACAGAACAAGGCGAGACAACAGGCAGAAGAGGCAGAAGGAAAGGAAAGTCAGGAGGTTATTCCAAGTTGAAGAAGGGAGTCTTTACGGCACGTTTAAATTCGGTATAACTCTAGATCTGCCGCATCCCAGCTGGAAGTGTGTTCCACAGAAGGGGAACCTGAGCATCAAGAGTAGTACCTCCAAATTTGGCTGTCCTGAATTTGGGATGGTTGAGAGTGACCGCAGAGGAAGAGCGAAGGTTCCTCACATTAGGTTTGATGCTTATACGGGATGACAGATAGATAGGACTGCTGAGACTGAGGCACTTATGGGTCGTGGTAAGCATCCTGTGCATTATGCAGTGTTTAAAGGGAAGTCAGTGGAGTTTTTTCCTGAAAGTGGAGATGTGTGTACGACGCAACTGATTGAAAATGTTACGTACGGCATTGTTCTGTGCCACTTGTAGAGATTGGATATTAGAGGCTGTGGTGCCCGCCAAGAGGCTGTTACAATAGTCCAATCTTGAATTTATCAATGCAGTGGACAAGAGAGCACAGTTCTCCTCCGATAAGAATGGTCGAATATATCTAATTCTCTTGTTTATAATACCACAACTAGATTTAATGCTGGAAACATGGGATTTCATGGAGAGTTCTTCATCAAGGACTACTCCTAAGGTCTTGACTTTCTTTTGAACAACAATGGCATTGTTGGCAATATAGAAACTGGCGTAGTTAGGATCAAGTTTTGCCCAAGTGTTTTTAGATGCCACATTTATCGTTTAGGGCAAGAGAATTGCAAGCCATCCAATCTTGTATGGCTTTATATATTTGGTTAATGGTTTCCGACTCGCTGCTGTATGAGCCACTCAACTGAATAACAACCTGAGTGTCATCAGCGTAATTTATATATTGCACTCACAATTTGTTCAAGAGATCGAGAAGGGGCCAGATGTAAAGGTTGAAAAGCAGCGGCGACAGACAGGAGCCCTGAGGAACTCTGCATGTCTGAGAGATTGGAGAAGATTGTTTATCACCAACGCAGACCCTTACCATTCTGGGACCCAGAAAGGAAGCAATCCATTTGGATGCTTTTGCAGAGCAATTGGCGACCTCTCCGAGCCTTGACATTAGTAAGCTGTGATCAACTAGGTCAAAGGCTGCAGAGAGGTACAATAGCATGAGCAGAGCAGCTTGGTTTTTGCCAGCTATGCTAGCAAGTGTTGATTTGAGATCCAGCATAGCTGTCTCAGTTCCGTGACGAGCTCTATATCCCGACTGACGGGTACCCAAGATGTTGTATTTTTCAACATGGGCCTGTAGCTGTAAGTAGGCAAGTTTATCAAGTATCTTGAGAACATAGGGCACGTTAGTTATGGGCCTGTAATTGTCGTTGTTGGCTGGGTCAAGGTTTTCTTTTTTCAGTAAAGGAGGGAATCACCCATAACAATAACAGGGCTTTTGGTGGCACAAATCTGGACCAGTAGATCACTAAACTGTTCTTCAAAAAGGGGCATGATTTTAGGAGGACGATAGATTGTGAGTGTGTTTAGTGTAGTGTGTGGGGAAGTTTTTATTTTCACCCATAGACTCTCACAGCCTTCCAGAGAAATGTGGGGAATTTCATGGCATTTAAGACTTGATTTGCACATCATTGCCACTCCGCCACCTTTGCTTAACAAACGGTCTGCTCTAAAGAGAGTGTAGTCGTCGGGCAAGGAGAGTGTGGACTGGGTGGGAAGGTCAGGGTTGAGCCAAGTTTTGGTTATGCCAAAAAAGTCAGGCTTCAGATCATTGGTAAGGTCAGAGATTTCCAAGCCATGCTTATATAGCAAGCGTGTGTTGAGAAGGGAGAGAGATAGATCTAGCAACGGTGCAATCGTGGGTCTATTCATATTGGACTGGCTCAGTGTTTTCTTCAAACACATAAGTAAGCAGAAACAAGAAGTATCTGAAACTTACTTCCACTGTCAAAGAAGAGAACATTTAGCTGATCTCCTCCTCTGTGGACTGGTATTTTCACATTCAACTGGTGGAGGACAGGTTAGCAGACAGGGATGCTCAGATTAAACAGTGTCAAAAAGCGGTCCAGAAACATTCTGAAGAGCTGCTGAGCACCAAGCAATCAGGTAGTGACAAACCGCAAGACATTGGGCCTTATTACAACTCTGGCGGTAGCCATGTCGGTAAAAAATGGCAGGCTGCCGCCGGAGTTGTGTATTTATTCTGCCGCCTAGCAATGGGGAATCACTTGGGCATTACAGCCCCGGCAGTCCCTGAAGCCAGGCGTTGGAAAAAGTTACTCCCCATTCCCATTGAGTCCCGTAGGACTCAATGGGAATGGGGAAGACGGCAGCACCGGCACCATACATAATGGTGCCGGTGCTACCGTCAAAGTATGCGAGTGGGTGCCTTTCTGCCCACCAGGTCAGACCTGGCGGGTGGAAAGGCACCCGGCCCGCAAACTTGTACTCTACTGGTCCAGTAACAACGGTGCCGGTAAGCCTACCGGCACCGTTGTTACCAGACCGGCAGGTTTTAATGAGGCCCATTGTGTGGCTGCAAGAAACCCTGAAGAAAAATCAGGCCTCCATGTTGAAACAGCACAATGAAACAAATGCAAGCCGAAATTAAGACATCACCTACTGAGAGGCAGCACCAAGTGACACCATTTTTAAATCTTCAGGACACTTACAATCAGTGTATTGAGGCCCGAAATAGGTTACAGGGGAAATATAATGACCAATCTGTGTATAATAATGCCTTGTTAAACAACATTATGACACTGAAACTACACCTAACGGAATTAAAACAGGAAAATAATACATTAATTCTGAAAGACGTTGAGTCCCAAATGAATTTGAACAACTTAACCATAGTATAAGTGTCACAAAACTGCAGTGAGATCAACTTGAACAAGAGCGTGAGGCTCTAATTAGCAGAGAAACAGCAATTGGCACAGAAACCACATCAGGCGCAGGAAAATGAGAGTTTATACCAAGTCTCTTCCCAAAAATTAGACAAGGTGAAAGATGCAAATTCCAAACTACAGGACAAACCGGAACAAATAGAGACTGACCTGAATCAGGCAGTTCGACTAAAAGGATATTTGAAACAAGAAATTCTACAATGGCAAGAGAAAAGTCAGGCAAGGTGTGGTATCATTCAAAATTGCCAGCGCGAGAATGAATGTTTACAGCAGGAATTACAAAATAGGAGGGACATGTTAACTTCCCATTGCAAAATGCCGGAAGCTAATCAGGCCAGCATGTGTAATGTGAGAGTGCAGTTAGTCCAGTGTAAGCAGACACTGATTTTTGAAATGGAAGAAATTGAAAAATGATATCAGGAAGTAAAAGACTATGGGCCTCATTACACGGACGGCAGTGGACCAAGGTGCTATTAGCACCTTGGTCCATGCCGGTAAAATACCGGCACCGCCTTGGAGGAAAGGGGAATTACCGCCCTATTCCAAGGTTGGCGGGGCAGTAATTCCCCCTTCCCCCATTGCCCTTCCCCATTCCCATTTTTGCCCCATAGGGCATAATGGGAATGGGGAAGGTGCTAATTATGGCACCGCAAATTGCGGTACCGTAATTAGCTCCCTGGTCCCTTTGCGGGTTGGTTTTTAACACCTGCAAAAAGCAGGCGTTAAAGTATCCAACCCGCAAAGGGACCTCGTAGTAAGACGGTAAGGGTTAACGGTCACCGGTACCATTAACGGTGACCGTTAACCCTTACCGCCGTCCGTGTAATGAGGCCCTATAAAATGGTCCTACAATTCTATGTCAAGACCGGAGGCTCCCATTATGCTTCTCTTTCTTTTATTCGACAATAAAGAAAAAGCTCAGCAGCAAGATATTTATGCACCAAAAGTGAATGTGCCATGAGTAATGTGCAGAAAACAGGTGCACCAAATATATATATAATAAGCATAGCAATATAACAGTAATATAACAGTAATATCATACCATAAAAGGTAAGAGTCTCTGAAGAAACTACATTTTCCAGGGAGCTTAGCTCCAGTTCATTTTGAGGCCTTCAACACGTGACCTAGTCCACCAATAGTAGTTCAGATCCCCTGCATAAACAGTCCTAAACATGATGACACTTCCTCTTTCTTTGCTGCTCACAGTAAGCGATAAGTACTTCATGTTTAGCACTGCTTACGTCATGATTTTATAATTTAAAGATAACGTTACAAAATGTCATAATATATGTCTACTGCATGGTTATAGACTTATACGAATTTGACTTTCAATATTTATTTAAAAAAAATATATATATATAATAATTCGTACTTTTATGTTGAGCTCTGACGTCAGTCCTCTGACCTCGGAGACTGCTTAATATGAAGCTCTGCTTCACATAGTCACAGCAAATCAGCCGCTCTTTAATCGGCTCGTCGAGCGAATCCCTTGAAGTGCTCGCGCCGGCTTCCCCGCAGCTTCGTTGCGCTCCTGAGGCACTGGGAGTCCGGCGCGGCCTAGTCGGAGCACGCTGCACCGCCTGCAGGCCGCCAGGGAAGCTCCTGCTCTCCAGGTCCTTTACTCTACATTCGGCGCTCGAGCGTGCATGCCCGTTATAATATAACGGTTCTTGCAACTGGAGCGCCGGAATCTCCCTCAGACAAGAGCGTTTCTTCTCGCTGGTTTTTTCACCGCAAATATATCAAAGAAATCTCCTATTCAGCATATTAAGAACAATTACAAAGCTGAACAGATTACTGGGCAGTGAGAGAAAGCGTTCAGAAGCCCAGAAAAGAAAAAAGAAAAAAAAAAGTGAATACGGTGCATTTATTTTATAATGGCAGAACAGTACTCGCCTCAATCAGATCAGGCTTGGTCTGAGGCTGAGGGAGATCACTGTTACATAGATGAAGTGGCAATGGCTAATAGTTTACAGAAGGTTCTGGGATCCTCTGTGGAGACCAGTGTTAAGAAAGCTGTATGCTTATTCCCATACAAAATCATCTAGAAACTATGGAGGAGCACTTCCTGGGAGGAAGAGAACACAGAAAAGGAAGCACCTTACAGAAGGGGGATGTACACCGGCTCGCAAGAGTAAAAGCACTACGACCCCCCCACCTCGAGCCAGCCATCTAATGCCACAGCTGCCGTAATGGACGCCTTCTCAAGGCTGAAACAAGCCTTCATGAATAGGAAGGTAAACCCTTCCCATCAACCCTCTTACCCCGAGGAAGAAATCAGGGGAAATATACCCTCAAGCCCAGATGGACAGGGCTCAGAAGAAGAAGATCATAATAAAAACGTCTACGACGCTGATCTTTCTCACTCCTCTTCAGATGAGGAATTTCATTTTGAGAATTCAAAACCCTCTGCGTCAGGGATTGCGGCAGACCCCATCCCTAAAGACACAACCGGGACCAAACCTTCTACTGAAGGTACATTTACCCCGGAAGACTTAATACACCCCAGGTCCACCGACTGGGAACCATCTTCCAAGACATCGAGTTACATCCACCTTAGGCTGCGCAAGCCACTTGATAAAGAAGTTCGAGCCAGACTACGTGCTGAATGTCCACGACCAGACTTTGCGTATAAAGTAGCTCTGACTCCAGAGCTTGATTCTAGAATGATTACCTTTCTGGGTAAAAACGTTAAAGACCCCAGGAAGGGTATTGATCGCGCCTGGAAGGCCTGCCAGGAGAAAGTACTGGACATAGCAGGTCCACTAGCAAAAATCTCTGATCTTGCGAATGCAGCCATCACCTCATCAGACCCCATCGACCCAGTGATACTGTCCGGTTGGGTCCAGAGGGCTATTTGCCTCTTGGGCAACGCCAGTTGTGCCATCTCAACAGAGAGACGGAACGGCATCCTATACAAAATAGATGTCAAATTAACCGAACTGGCAAACACAGAATCCGGCCCAACTGCGCAAGGCCAGCTTTTCGGAGACCCTTTTATGAAGGAGATGACAAAATTCGTAGGGACATTCACGGCATTGGACAAAGCACAGGCTTCAATTAAAAGAGTATTTGCAACCAAGGTTTTCTCCAGGGCCGGACGAGGAAGAGGTTGCTCTTCCGGCCGTTACTTCTTCGACAAGAGACCTCAACAATCCAGAGGTCAGCATAATTCCTGGCAAGAACGCCCGACACTTTCTTCCCCTCGAGAGGTCGTGGAAGAGGGCGTCCCTGGAGGAGAGCGTCTAGATACCCAGCCCAGCAACAACCCACAGGTCAGTGTACTGATAACTGCGCCGGCGCCACTAACACCTATAGGAGGGAGGTTAAGTGTGTTTGCAAATGCTTGGGATACCTTATCGGGAGATGCCTGGGTAAGGGACACAGCTCGGGGTCTCCACCTAGAGTTTTTTACGCAGCCCATTCAGACATGTCGCCCCACTCCCATAGTAATGTCTCTATCAGACCAAACCGCCTTAGACAGCGAAATACTCAGTCTCCATCAGAAGCAAGCAATTCGCCCCTGCTCAAGTCAGGGAGGCTTCTTCAGTCCCATTTTTCTGGTACGCAGGAAGCAAAAAGTGCGCCCAGTCATAAACCTCAGAGCGCTCAACGAGTTCATCCTTTACCAGCATTTCAAAATGGAAGGTATACACATGCTCAGAGATCTTCTCAGACCGACCGACTGGCTTATGCGCTTAGACTTAAAAGAGTACACATCAGTTACCTCAGATTCTCTTGGAGAAATCGAGATTGGGAATTCACAAGTCTCCGCTTCGGACTCTCTTCGGTGCCTTGGGTCTTCACCAAACTCTTAAGACCTGTAGTAGCTCGACTAAGAGAGCAAGGTGTCCATCTCATAATTTATCTAAACGACATTATTTTCATGGCCCACTCACAGGAGTTAGTTCAGAAACAAACCGAACTGGAAATAAACTTGCTACACAGCCCGTGTTTTCTTATAAACTGGGAGAAGTCAGATCTACTGCCATCCAAAAATATGGAATTTCTGGGATTCATAGTGGATACACAGAATTCGCAGCTTCGACTCCCATCAGCCAAGATTCACTCTACCAAAAGAGAGATGCGCAGACTTTTACAGAAGAACATGTTCTCTCTTCGAGAACTAGCAAGAGTGATAGGGCTACTTTCATCTTCCATTCAAGCAATATTTCCCGGCCCTCTTCACTATCGAGAGCTGCAAAGACTAAAAGGTCAACACTTAAGGAGAAGCCTTTCTTATTCTCAACTCCTGACACTGTCTCCTCAAGTGAGGACAGAGCTCAACTGGTGGCTCACTCACATGGAAGCCTGGAACGGCAGAGCCATCTTCGGCTCCGCTCCAGATATTATTATCGAGTCGGATGCCAGTCTCTCTGGTTTGAGAGCGAGATGCGGTCCTATAGCCACGGGAGGGACTTGGTCCCCTCAGGAGCTGGCCCTTCATATCAATTGTCTAGAGCTTCTTGCAGGTTCCTTTGCAGTGCGCTCTTTTGCCAAAGACAAAGTGAGTTGCTGTATTTTAATAAAGATGGACAACATCTCATCGGTAAGATACATCAACCATCTGGGCGGCACCAAGTCGAGACCCCTAGCAGAATTAGCCAAGCACTTCTGGCATTTCTGTCTGGATCACCAGATTTCTGTTACAGCGGAGTACCTTCCCGGACTTTCAAATGCAGTAGCGGACTGGTACTCCCGCCACTCGATGGATTACAGCGATTGGAGAATCAACAGAGAGGTTTTCCTCCGCCTTCAGGAGATCTGGGGTCCAATGTCCATACACCTGTTTGCTTCCAGACTCAACTCCCAACTACCAACTTTCTACAGCTGGAGGCCGGACCCAGCAGCAGCTGCAACAGACGCATTCCTACAGTCATGGTCCCAGTGAATACTGTATGCCTTTCCTCCTTTCAATATGACAGCGAGGACCCTGGCAAAGGCCCGTCAGGAGCATGCGACTATGATCCTTATAGCGTTGGCCTGTCATCTCAGACCTGGTATCCAGTTCTTCTGGAACTTTCTTCGGATTCTCCAATCCTACTACCCCAGTTTCCAGATCTCCTATTAGATCCATCAGGTCAGCGTCATCCTCTCCTCCTCAGCAGATCTCTGACCTTAGCGGCCTGGAGGATTTCTCTACCCGGAAGAGATACTCCAACTCTTGGAGCATCTGGAGCTCCTGGTGTCGTGAGAAAGAATTACATCCAATTTCAGCACCTGTAGAAGAGAATTTGAATTTTCTAGCATCCCTAGCAGAAAAAGGGCTCGCCTACAGGTCTGTGAACGCCTACCGTTCAGCAATTTCCACAGGTCATGACCTTATCCAAGGAGTACCAGCAGGAGAACACCACCTCGTCTGCAGGTTGCTCAAGGGTGTAAGCCTTACCGTCCCACCTCCAGCTCGCTATGACAAGCTTTGGGACGTTAATAAAGTACTAAACCTGTTTCTGTCTTGACCTAGTAACGAAGAACTATCACGTACAGCCCTATCTGGCAAACTCACTACTCTACTCTGCTTGGTATCCTGCAGGAGAGTCTCAGACATCAGAGCTCTAGATCTAGCAGGCAGAGTCTTTTCTCCTGATGTCATTGTATTCCATATTCATAGAAGAACAAAGTGCAATTCCAGGGTGATTTCCTATCCCACCTTTAGAGATCAACCTAAGCTCTGCTTGGTTAAATGCTTAAAAGTCTACGAAGAAAAGACGGCTCCACTCAGAACCTCCCCTAACGGGCAGCTACTGATCGCTCTGCGTAAACCGCACAAAGTAGTATCAGCACCGACCCTAGCATGCTGGGTCCGGTGGACGCTAGCTCAAGCAGGGATAGACACCAAGCATTTCGGAGCCCACTCAGTTAGAGGAGCCATGGCCTCCAAAGCATTCCAGGCAGGAGTTCGCCTAGAAGATATCATGAGGATGGCAGACTGGGCAAGTGAATAAGTATTCAAACAATTCTACCTAAAACCGGTAGATCAGCTAGAATCTATTGTAGTAAGTAAGCTTTAAACAAGCTTAATGGGAGCCTCCGTCTCGACATAGAATAAATATTTTCCATAATAACTTAGAAGAAAGTCTTAATTATATTAAAGACTCGGAGGCAAGCATTATCCCACCCGGCGAGAAAATAACAGCATGTTACCTGATGGTAATTAAATATGTAATGAAAAGATTAATGTTCAGAAATGTACATGTACCCTATCGGAATAACTCCACGATTTTCTCCCACCCTGATAAGGGGTCTAGGATTGTCATATACAAAAGACTAATTTTTCCTTTTCTTTGACAGCGCCTACAGACAAGTCCGCCTGATCATGGCCCGACACAAGTTCTTCTTCTTCAAGTTAGCTACAGTTATCTTCTACTATGGACAGCCAAGTTCACAGCCCAGAAAGAGGAAGTGTCATCATGTTTAGGACTGTTTATGCATGGAATCTGAACTACTATTGGTGGACTAGGTCATGTGTTGAAGGCCTCAAAATGAACTGGAGCTAAGTCCTCATTGCAAGTGTGGTGGTGTTGGTAAAAACGGCAGTAATGTGGCTGTCATTTTGTTACGCTGCACCGCTGTACTACAATTTTGGTGGTAAGGTGGAATTACAGCCAGCGGAATGACCACCGGAGGAATGACCGTAGCAGTTATTCTGCCAAAATCCGCATGGAGTTTTATGGACTCTGAAAATGGGGATTAACGCTGTCCTACCACCACTTGTAATCCTGCTGTAAATCTGCAGTACCAAGTGTTGGTAGCGTTAATTGAGTTTGATGGTGGATTTACCACAAAATTACTGCAAACACTTAATGAGACCTTTGCCTGCTGTTCTACCTGGACCTCCATACTGTCTGTCCATATGAAACAAGGTCATCCTGCTGTACTGTTTTTCAAGCTAGCCACACTGTCTATCCACGAGCGCTACATTACACATACTGGATAGCCTGAAGGCCCACATGTCACGCAAAGGGAGAGCATTCCCAAACAAAAGGAAAACATGGTAATGAAGAGGCGACAATGAAGGGTATACATGTCACTAGAAAGCATTGCATATACACACAAAAGGGGAAAAGTGTACCGCAGGGCTCCTGACAGTGTCTATACAAGGTGTCCCATGTGCCCAGGACTAATGGGCAGGGCGATCAACATAGAATGTCTGTGAATTGGAAATGAGTGGTGCTGGTGATTGTTCTCAAAGGGGGCAAGTGTTGGCTAATTACAAAGAGGAGGGATGCATGAATCTGTATGCCATGTTAAACAAAGCTGGTGGCGGGTAATTATTATTTCACTGTGGATGTGTTTCGGTTTGCATTACATTGCATGCTAGTAATCGTAGGATTTCATTCAGAATTGGAAGAATAAAGCTGCAACCGTAATCTATGTGTATATTGCAAGGCTTTCTGTTTCTGTTGATTCATACAGATAAATATGGACTCAAAGCCTATGATTTGCGAGTTTGGTTTCAGACTATCTTTTATGAGAGAAGAGTATAAATGACGTACTTAGGTGACAAAAGTGGGCAGTGATTTGTAGGTATATATTTTGATAAGGAATTCTGAAAGGTAACAAGGAAAAATCTGATAGATGCATGGTCACCAACAGTAAATAGGACATTTTACAACATGCTTTCATGACGCCTTTGCATACAAAATGTGCCAGCACTGCCAAGCATATGTTGCTGATCCCCGTGCACACAATATGTCATCATTGTCATTTCATATCATGGCTGTGATCCTTGTGCCACCAATATGTTTAGGACAGCAGTACGTAAAGGCCAGTCATGACCCGTTGTGCCTGCAACAGAAGGCAAGATTCCTGCAGGGAGAGGCAGTGCTCCTGTCTGTTGTTTCCGTTATTCTTTGGTATAAGGTCTTCTTCATAATGGGCTGATGGTTGCCAGGACACTGTCCATTATGCAGCAAAAGCCTCTCACTACAACCAGACTCTTTGTGCATAACACGTTAATATAACAATTCATATATTGTCTTGTCATGTTTTCATATGATTTGTGCACATTTCAAGTCATATCTATAAAACAGAGTGCTATAATACTCCTGTGATTTACACCTTTTTGCACGGGCTTTTAACTTTTTAAAGCAACAAACTGATCACATGGCTTCCAACATGTCCATTTTTTTCAATCTTCCACATTATTTTGGCAAATTTAAAGGTAGTCAACAAATTAGGGTTTGGCTTACATTTCCTTGGCTTATTTCTGTGAAACGGCATATGATCCAATTTGCATGAATTGGGAATGAGCTAAAATGGCAATACATTTTGTTTTTTGACAAAGCAGAATTTTGTCTATGATGGATCCTTTTGTTTTTAAACCATGGTAACACATTGAAGTCCTTCTCATATTGTTTTTGCTTGTGCAATCCCCCCAAAAACATACAAACCTTTTGAAGTTCTTAATATAATAGTGAATGCATATGTTTTCCTTTTTTGTATAAAGAGCAAATAAACCGCCAAAAAACATCTGGGCACACATTCCCATGCTCATGAACATTGCCACCCCAGTCGCTCATGCCAGAAGCTCCGGCCTATTGGCCGTCAACTATAAGTAGCTTTTGCTAACATAAAGGTTGGAGACCTCTGATCTAGAGCTTTTATGAGCAAATGCAAAGAAATGTAAGCTAACGGGCCTTGCTAGGAAATGAAGATCGCTGCCGAGTATCATCTAGATGGGCAGCTAATCGAGGTATGCAATAGCTTCGATTACCTCAAGTTGATATTCAATGATAGATTAAGTTGGGTGGACCATCTATCGAAACTAGCAATAAAAATGAGACAGACCACAGGAGGGATATTCAGATTTGCCAAACACCTGGAGCATTCCTCACCACACCATATACTGACTATATATAAGGGGAAAGCTGTGGCAGTGGGGAGATATGGGTGCAGGATTTGGGGTCACACTGAGGCGAAAGTGCTGCAAACTGAAAGGAAAATATGTTTCTAAAAAAGCCTCTCTCTGTCCCCCAGTCTACTTCAAGCTACTGACCACATATGGAGATTGGACAGCCCTATATAGCGGACTTGAGCTACGCAAGACCGATCCTCTTTTGGCATACTATATGGACAGAAAGAGGGAATAGCTTAACAAGGGATCTGATGAACCGCGGGATGCAGTAGACGTGCATCGGCTCGGCTCCCGCGGCCTCACTAACACCCTGATATAAAGAAGCCTGTTTTCAGGGGTAATAAGAGCTGGAAATACTCTGATACGAAAGCGAACACCCTTGGGCATACCCGGAGCGAAGATCGAAGAGAACCGCAGTCGGATTCCCCGGAGACGACCGTCTGAAGTTTTGTAGCGACAGCAGCCGGCCCATTTTTCAAAATGGCCGCTGTCGCACGCAGCTGAACGCCCTGTGCACACCCAGCGAGGCTGCGCGGAGACGGTGGCCAAACCGCAACGCACTGGTCGATCACAGCGGGAGAAAGGTGCGGACCCAGCGAGGGCCCGAGGAAGCCCCGATCGGCGGACATGCTCTTGCAGGACAACACGGACAAGAAGGCAGCTGGAGAGCCTGCCGAAGAGTGGAGCCTAGGCCCTCCGCGCCGGCTCCCGCCCCTAGGGGGCCCGGCTGGAGCACCATCACTGGCCGAGAAGTCAAGAAGGCCTGCAAGGGGAGAGAGGACTGCACACCCCTCCGACAATAGGGGAGTGGGGCGGCCCGGAGAGGCGACCCCAGTATCATACGTGTGGACCCGTGGGCCGGTGCGAGGGACACGCCTTGCCCCGGGAGGCGTGCTGCCGCTGGGCGACGGACGGTTCCATCGGCCCTGGAGTGAGGACATATCCCCGGAGCACAGCAGCTACAAAGCGTTGCCAACAAGGTAAAAGAGACAAGAGGCACACCTGGCACAAGCTGGCTAGGTGGGCGCCCATACAGCGTACACGGCGGACTGGGCGCTATGGGGAAGGACAGGCCGAGGAAGCTTCACGCCCAAAGCAAAATGGATCAGTACACCATTCCTCCTCCCCAGCCAACTGAACACCACCCGCAACTCTCAGACGACATGGAGACGGACCAAGGAATATCGCTCAAAGACATCATGGCCGCCATTACCGACTCCCGCGCGTCCATGGAGCAGAAAATGGATGGAATTAGCATGGATGTCTCCCTCCTCAGGCACGATCTCCAAAAACTGACGGCACGCACCGGGAAAGCTGAGCAGCACATTTCCACTACGGAGGACAGAATGAACACCGTGCAACAGCGGCTTCATAACACGATGTCCAAACTGAAGGTGCTGGAGGACAGAATTGAAGAGGGAGAGGGCAGGTCCAGGCGCAATAATGTGCGCATCCTGGGTATACCCGAAAAGGCAGAGGGCCCCTGCATGGAACTCTTTCTAGAACAATGACTTTCGGACCTACAGAAGCCCGATGCCTTTTCCAAGTTCTTTTCCATAGAAAGGGCACATAGGGTGCCCACGGACAGGCCACCGCCTGGCGCCCCTCCACGAACTGTGATAGCACGATTCTTAAATTACAGAGACCGCAACGCCCTGCTGCAACATGCGCGCGTCAAGGGAGCGGTCACGTTCAATGGCTCCAAAATCGCCTTTTTTCTGGATTACACGAGGGAAGTGCAAAGGGCAAGGCAATCCTTCAACTCCCTGAAAAGACAACTAGACACGATGGGCGTGAAATACGGCCTGCTCTTCCCTGCACAGCTCAAGATCTACCATAAAGGCACAACAGTCCATTTTAGTGACCCTAAGGAGGCTTGGCGCTGGGCCGAGCAAAACATAGAGGGAGACTGGTCCGCACCCCGCGAAAATAGGGGGAGGAATCGAAGACCTCCGCCAGACCAGCGGCGAGAACCCCGCCGACCACCACCGCAGGACCCACCGGAAGACCTAGGGGGGTGATAACCCCCCCACCCCTCACCACGGCTGTCAATTCTGTGTCCATACAGAGATATTCAAGTCAGACCTTAGATCTTCCCACAGTACACACACACACACAATGATAGGCAGCACATATCCACCTGTAGCGGCCGCGGTACGCCCTAAGCCCTACGATAGAAAGAGAGCCCCCTCTTCCCCCCCCCGAGAGTGCAATAAATTCCAGGCATAGTTTACGCGTGGATTCTCTCGGGGATCACTTTTAGAGGAGTGCTACCTTCCCCCCTAGGCTCCTCCTAGAGGAAGGCCACTAGTATTTGATATTAAGTTTGGTGCATGTTAGGTGTCCAGTTGACACCATAGAATCTTTGTTTGGGCGACCGATGCTTCTAGTTGGGAGGAGTATGGGGTGGGGGGTTTTGGGTGTGTTAAGCACAGCTTCATCAGGGACCTGTCAAACTAATAGAGGAACATGGCCAGGTAGGTCGCCAGTACACCACGGGCATATTTCCAACAGGCGCATAACGCTGCCGGTGTTAAGCAGGGCAGCCACCGACACATACTTACATGGCAGAGTATCGTAATAAAGTCGACACTCTCAGAACACTGAGGCTCATGTCGTGGAACGTCAATGGCCTAGGCAATGCAGTTAAGCGCCGCCTGGTGCGTCAATTTTTGAACAGATGGGGGGCTGACATAGTGTTCCTGTCAGAGACACATCTCGCAGGTACAGAATGTACCCTATTTAAGCGTACAAATTATAAGCTGATATTTCACTCAGGCTTTACGGTGGGCTCAAGAGGGGTTATGATCCTGATACACAAAAACCTATCCCTCCACCTCTACACAGTGACCCATGATACAGGAGGCAGATACATATATGTGACGGGCGACCTATGGGGACAGTCCATTGCACTGATAGCCATCTATGCACCACCGACCCTCCTAGAATCACTGCTCACTGACGTTACCCCGTTAATCGCCAATGACACCTCCGACTGCCTGATACTAGGCGGTGACTTCAATGAAGTCAGGAATGTTACCCTGGATAGATCCCACATACGAAATAGGAACCCCAAAGTCCCCACTAGGCTTGCTACGTTCGCCAACGCACTCGGCCTGTGCGATGTGTGGAGGGAACGGCACCCAGACGCTAGAGCGTACTCTTTTCACTCGGGGGCCCATGCCTCGCTCTCCAGACTGGACTACTTCTTCACTCCCGCATCTGACCTATACAGGGCACAGGAAATAAACATGCTACCTAGAGGCATCTCTGATCACTCTCCGCTGGAAATGCTACTTATAACGTCCCGGAGGGTCCCACCGCCATGTTGGCGCCTGAACAGTTACTATCTGGGAGACCCGGAGCTGGTAGACAAACTACAGGAGACCACTAACTTAAATTTTGAGTTAAACACTCAGGGCCTCATTACACGGTAGGCGGTAAGGGTTTACCGGTACCGGTATTTTACCGGTACCGGTAAACCCTTACCGCCTTACTACGAGGTCCCTTTGCGGGTTGGAGAATTTAACGCCTGCTTTTTGCAGGCGTTAAAAACCAACCCGCAAAGGGACCAGGAAGCTAATTACGGTACCGCAATTTGCGGCACCGTAATTAGCGCCTTCCCCATTCCCATAGAGCCCTATGGGGCAAAAATGGGAATGGGGAAGGGCAATGGGGGAAAAGGGAATTACCGCCCCGCCAACCTTGGAATAGGGCGGTAATTCCCCTTTCCACCAAGGCGGTGCTGGTATTTTACCGGCATGGACCAAGCTGCTAATAGCACCTTGGTCCACCGCCATCCGTGTAATGAGGCCCTCAGTCTGCAACGAACCCTATAATGCTATGGGAAGCCTACAAAACGGTGCTAAGGGGCGAACTAATATCATGGACGGCGGCCAAAAGGAGGCTGCACATGAGTAAAATTCTTGAAGCGGAGCTCCAGGTCAAACTGGCAGAGGAGAGGCACATAGACGAAAATACGCCCGCCTCTAACCGGACGTTGCTACTTGCACAAAAAAGATTGCAAAGCATAGCGATGGACAATGCGCGCCAAGCGCACACTGCAACGAGAGCAAGGATCTACGAAACCGGTGACAAGGCAGGCAAGATGCTGGCATGGCTGGAAAGGAAGGAGCAGGGACATAGCCATGTCCGGAGACTCGAAGCGGACGGATCGAACGCAAGGGTGACGGACCAGGAAATAACCCAGGGCTTCGCGGAATACTACGCGGAGCTATATAGTGAATCCACAACCCCGATGGACGCTACGATTATGGACCGAATTGAAACCCCTACCCTGAATGAGGCGCAGAGGCAACGACTGGAGCGGGAGATCACGGAGGATGAGATCCTAGCCGCCATTTCTGGACTCCAGACCGGTAAGACGCCTGGTCCAAACGGCTTCCCGGTAGAGCTATGGCGAAGGGTGGGTACTAACGTGATAGCACCCCAGCTCCTGCAAATGTACCTCCATGCACGTGAAAAGGGCATTCTCCCTCCAGATCTCCGAGAAGCAACAATCGTAGTGATCCCTAAGCCCGACAAGCCCCCAGACAGATGTAGCTCGTACAGGCCCATCTCACTCATCAATTCTGAAACTAAAATACTGGCGAAGCTGCTAGCGGACCGTCTACAAGAGGTAATTCTCTCATTGATCCACCCGGACCAGTGCGGTTTCATGCCACAAAGGTCAACTCGCATGAACCTCTGCAGACTATTCACGGCTTTGGAAAGAGCCGACAGCATACAGGGTCCTCTGGCCCTGTTAGCAATTGACTTTGAAAAAGCCTTCGATTCAGTGAGATGGGAGGCTGTCAGGACCATTATGCGCTGCATGGGCTTTGGCGAGAACTTCATGAGTTGGGTGAGGCTGCTATACGAATCCCTGGTTGCTAGGACCAGGGTCAACGGTTGGCGATCAGAACTGTTCGGTGTGGGAAGGGGTACAAGGCAGGGCTGCCCACTATCGGCCATGATTTTCGCTATTGCGATCGAACCCCTGGCGATCCTGTTGCGAAACGACTTAACCTGGGAGGGGTTCCAGTGGTCCGATACCTGGGAAGACAGAATATCCCTTTACGCGGATGACCTACTCATCTACCTGAAGGACCCAAATACATCCTGCCGCAGAGTCGTGCAGATGCTGGGCCAATATGAGGCATTCTGTGGACTACGCGTGAACTGGTCCAAGTCCATCCTTTTCCCTATAGGGAACACTCCATCGTTGAGTCTGGCGACCGGCCCCTACCAAATTGAGAAGGAGCAATTCAAATACCTGGGGATACACATTACAATGCACCTTACTGAATATACTGCCCTGACTTTACCCCTTAATGGCAAAATTTGCGGACGACACTCGCCACTGGATCTCCTTGACTCTGACACTGATGGGTAGGGCAGCATTGTTTAAAATGATCACCCTCCCGAAATTTCTATACATCCTGCAAAATGCGCCATTGTATATCGACCAACGGGACTTCCACAAAATCGAATGCACCCTCCGGAAACTGCTCTGGAAAGGAGGCCACCGGAGAATTGCCCTTGTGACCCTTCAGAGGTCCGTCTGGGGGGGGGGATCGGGCTGCCCAGGATGCAATCATACTACTGGGCCAGTCATATGGAGGTAGTAAACGACATGCTTCACGGTGACGGGAGTCTCCCAAACATCAAGGGCTTCCACTGCAACACTACAAACAAGCCAATAGAGCACCTCTACAGAGACTTGGACCGCCCTCCGAAATCTGACATGGCATCCCACATAACGAGGATCTGGAAAGAAGCGCTCCAATTCTTGGGGTGGGGTGGGAAAACAACACTGGCCCAGCCGTTGTGGAACAATTGCTACCTTCCCGAAGTACGGAAACTGCCGAAATGGCCCGAATGGACCCAGCGTGGAATCTCCACCGTTGGAGATGTGGTACAAGAAGACAATCTGGCAACGTTCGAGACGATACAAGAAAGGTTCTCCCTGCCTGACACAGAAAGGTTCCACCACATGCAGCTAAATCATGCCTGGACGGCCCACCGACGGACCACACAAGATCTGCCTGAAAGCTCCCCGCTTGAACGAAACATAGTCCTGGATCGGGTAGAGCGGAAGGTCACCTCCACCATGTACACTGTAATAACCTCCTTCGCAACACCAGAACTACCCAGCCTGAAAACAAAATGGGAACGAGATGTGGGCCCCCTCCTTCCGGAAGACTGGACGGAAGTCCTGATGTACCCGCGTAAAACCACCATCTCTTCGAGACTCCGACTCGTCCAGCTGAAGATCCTGCATCGCACTTACTACCCGAGAGTGGCTCTCTTCCGATGGGGCAGGGCCGCAGACACAAAGTGCCTACGCTGCAGCCGAGAGGAAGGTACCTTTTTTCATATCCTATGGGAGTGTAGTAGTATTCAGTTGCTCTGGCAGAAATTCCGCGATAAACTGTCTAACGTTCTGGGAAAGACGATTCAGAGGTGCCCAAAACAACTGCTTCTGGGGGTCTCCGGGGAAACTGACTTATCTCGCTACGAGAAACTGCTGTGGTCAACCGCGTTCGCAGTCCTTAGGCGGAACATCGCACAACTATGGGGTTCGGAGCGCACACCCAGCTATGACCAGTGGGTCACGGACGTGGACATATGTGCGGTAATGGAGCACAGGGTGTACAAAGCAAGAGGGTGCCCCCAAAAGGCAGGGAGAATATGGAGAAGATGGGAAGAGGACGGCTGAAGGCCAAGGCTGACCCAGTATCCGCTGTGACTGTGTGAAACCCATTGAAAGGGTAATACTAACTCTGTTAAGAGCGCCCTGTGCCATGAAATCATCCTATGTGATATTCGACGGTCTGTTAGACCAAGGTCCCTGAAGCTGAGTTTGTAATGGTTATTGTTGGTTCTTTTGATTACTCTGCTCTCTTCCCACCACACCCCTTTCTTGGCACTCCCCCCCCTCCTTCTCTCCCTCTTCCCCCTTTCCTCCCCTCCCCCCTCCTACCCCTCTCCCTTTCCCACTCCCTGGAATGTTCAGAGATGTTTGTAATGATTTTTTAACTTTGAAAACCAATAAAATCTTTGATTAAAAAAAACACAAAGGATCTGATCGAGAATCTGTTGGTATTTAGTAGCGGGGGATAAATGTATTGGCTGGTATATATTAAGCCCCTATTTCGAAGGATAGTTATGGAAGTATGTTTAACGGATACTGTACAGCTGGCTAATATCCCTAAAAAAAGAAGCTTAAAATTGACCAGTTCCTTGCAGACATCAGGGAAAACAAAATGATGGTTAGCTCACAGGTAAGATTGTATCTCCCCCTTAGTCCCATGGGGGGCATGCTAGGGTACTTTACCTTTGTGGGTAAGCACCAACAATGGACCTTGCTCACTAGAGCTAGGTTCGATGTCTTGCCCCTAGCGGCACGCACCTGCAGATGGATAGGAGAAGGAAGTAAACTGTGCATCCGCAGGGCAGCAGATAATTTGGGCCATTTTATTTTGTCCCATGTGTGAAGATTTGAGAAGGTTCTGCCTTTTATGTATACTCAGGGGCAGTGGTCTTAGACATTACAGACCGGATCTCAACTTTTTACTGATGCATTCTGAGGAGAGAGTAGTTTCTGGTCCTGGTTCTTATCTAAATAGGGCATGGTCACGCAGACAACAGATTTCCAGTGCATGAGTGTGCTGGATAGGGGGTGGGGGGTATTTTTCTCAGGGGGGTTTGCAGGGGTGACAACTGTTGAAAATGTATATGTTTTCAACTCTTTTATCATGACTGGCCATACTTGTATGCAGTTGATGTGTTATGGTGTATTTTTGTTGAGAATTTTTTTTTTTTACGGAATTTTGTGAAGGACATTTGTGTTTTGTAATCTTTTATGGCAGTTTCTCCCGCAATAAAGATTTTAAGATAGGATGAGCAAAGGATGTCTACATTTGGAATAAGGAATGATTTTAATAACATGGAGTATGTCAAATGGACATTTTCTCCAGTGTTTTCCCGCTAATTTGCAGGGCTTGAATACCGAAATCACCATAAATGGTTTAGCTTTAAGGCAGCCATTTTAAAGAATTTTTCTACCCATAGAAACCCAAAAGAGGCCCTCAAAGCTGCATACAATTTGGTGTGTGGTGCGGACCAATCTCTGAGTTTTCCCAAGAGTTGAAGAATGCATTTGCACAGACTTCTCAGCAGGTATACACTAACAGTAGGGAGTTTATAGAACTTTTTCCATGCACTCCTAAGATACATAATCACCTCATTAGTGCTGGACTTCGACGATATGCAAACTCTCGAATGGGTGACATGCTACTAGGATTTATGAGATTAAAAAACCTGCAGAAAACAAAAATAATTTAAAAAAAGCTCCCAAATCAAATGCAACGCCTACCACCGCGAAAGTGGCAGGGGTGAAGAGTGCCCTTCTTTTGGATCTAGAGGCAGGGGGTTCAAAGAATGCTCCTCCTAACACAAAATAGAATGACTGACAGAGGAGGCCCTCTGTCCAGTCACAAATGAACAACGGCAGCGGTTCAGATTCATTCAAAACCGTCCACCCATCACTTTTTTGGTTGTAGTTTGTCTCACTATGTGAGAGAGAGTATGCCCAGATGTGGGTCCCCTGTTCGCTGCGCCATAGGTAACCAAGATGCACCTCACTGAGGAGGCCCAACAAGGCCTAAACATGTCTGGGGTTCATTGTGTTTCCGTGCAGAGTGGACCTGGCCTAGCAGTTTGGGCTAGGATGCTACCATTGGTGGCAGTACCTGACTGATTTGCATGAGGCTGGACCCCTTATGCAATGGGGCAGAAGGGCTAAAAAATGGTGGTGTGGAAGGCCCCCAGAGCAATGCCAGTGGTTCAGATTAATTAAAAACCTTCCACCCATCACTTTTTGAGTTGCAGTCCCAATCGAGCAGCACTCAACCAAGGTTCCAAAATACTGAACCTTCTGACACTCATACCTAGATAAGTCCATGGTATCTGGGCTCTAGGCCCATCGTGGGCTACAGCTACACTCTTCGACAATAAGGGAAGAATCCAGATCAAGGGGCCATTCCCCTGAGTAATCCTACTCAGAATTTCTCACGGGAAAGAAGTCTGACGCCCCTCCAAATCAAAATGTTGCAAACAACTTTCCTCTTCCTCCTCCTAGATTCCAGGACAATAGAGCTCAGAATAAAGGGGAGTGGGGACCTAGAAATAAAGGTTACAGTAACATTCAAAGAAGTCCAGGAGAATGCACCTTACTTGAATTATTTTTATGAGCTAAACAAATTGACTAATCTTGTCCTCCACCCGCCACTAGATGTCCTGCATTCGGTGACTAGCCTTAGTAAGAGCTGATGCGCCGCATATCTAGGGTTTGGGGATAGACAAAAGAGGATGGCCCTAGATAATTACAGACCAGTGGGCCTGATTCAGAGGTCCGTGTAAAAATAGAAATGTGTTGTTCTAAGCCAGAACACCACATTTATTAAATGCACCATATTCTGACAGGGAAAGAATGTGGTGCAGGGACCTGAAAGCCCCAGCATCGGCATGAGCCTAATTTATGGCTTGACAACAGCCCTAGCAACCATAAAGAATGCAGGGCAGCCACTTGGAGGGGATTCTCCTCCCAGTCGCACTGGTTTAGCATGTCAATAAAAGGAGATAAAATACGACACCTCTGAGGTGCCATTAAACTCCAGTACACACTTTTTCCCTTTGCAAACATAGCATTTCTTAGACCGCAGCACAACTTTTCTAGGTTAATAAAAGTTTTGGAAAAGTTACAGTATTTAAAGAAATGCTCGCAAATGCCACTGGAGCACATGTTTCACCCACAACTGCAGATTGTAGCAGCTTCTGCTGCTGGAAAGTATGACATATCCCCTCCAATACTCCCACCCACTTCAGAATGGTGGTGCTGAAAACTGAAGGGGAGAATGTTGTATCTCCCCATTCTTTTTATCATGAGCTCAGAATCGGCCCCCAGTGTCTCAGAGAGATGCAACAATATTGGTAATAAATACCACACTGTACTAAAATCCAGAGAAGCCGGAACAAGGAGCAATGAAGAGAGTTAAACCCAATTTATTTCTACCCTACTTATCTGCTCACATGTAGAGTTTTTATAAATCAGAGTAATTTTACCAGGACGTCTAATTGGTAATTTATCTAAGGTCGACCGGTTTCAGTGGGTTGTTAATTCCTTCTCTTCCACTTTCTTCAGGACCCAAAACACATTTTAATTTCATGTGCCATGAGTCACAATGGAAGTTGATGAAATCAACCTTCTGCACCTTCACCCTCATAAGATACCTGTAGTGAGACAGGAAACAGAAAGGTGGGTGTGTTAATGTCTGTATCACTACCCAGTATCTGAAACCTCTTCTGTGATAAACCCTTGTGAAAAAGTGGTGGCACGCACCGCTTTGATGGTGATACTCTTTGAGGGTTAGATGTAATTCCTCATTCACAGCTGTCGAATTAGCATGGAGCAAATGTTAACAGGCTTAGTTGGACTGGTTAGTCCACAACAATTTTTTTTTTAAATTATAATGTCAAGCAAGATATTAGATTCATTTAAATAAAGGGTGCTTCATTGGTTTGGTAAAAACATGCACTCCGATTCTGCAGTTCAGTCCTGTTCATCAGGGGTGAGAGGGGCAGCTGTCTCTATGTGGGCTGCTGTGTTACTATGCAGCAGTGATATCTTTCTATAACATAAAATACAATAAAGCGTGGCTTTTAAAAATTGCAGCCATTTGGAGACCTATGGAGTATCATTTAACAGAAATTATTTTTTGGGGGGAAGTTTAAAATGAACTTGTGTAGTTGCTTACCTTACGAAAGCTTCTGATCGTCTGGGCAGCTACAATGTTACCCATGTCATTGTGAGTTATACATAACCTCCATTTTTAAATGGAGGTGTGTCTTGTCGCAACATCCCTCAAGGACTACCCGCTTAGCGGTCACGAGAGCCGCCATTATTAAATGGCATGGCACGCACCGTGTTCAATCCGTACAGTCATATTGTGTTGCATAAAATGTGTTCAAAGGAGGAAATCAAAATTGGGCAACACGTCTGAATCATCCAGTCATCGTCGTGACTCCAGAGGCTGTCCCTTCTGATTGCGTGGACTAAGTTCTCTGGACAGAAACACACTGTTCCATCAAGCTAAAGAGAAGTACCAATTATGCCACCAATTAGGTGAAGTTCTATCTTCAGTAGGACCCCAAAGAAATTGAAAGAGTCACAAAAAACATATTCCTAATTTGACCGACATTCAGAGGAAAGGAAAACACACGTTATTCCCCATCCAAATAAATGGAGGAAAAGATGCTGTGCTCGCCAGTCTGTCTAAACTATGGAAAAAGCTTCATAGACTAAGCACTGTTTCGGGATCTCCAAAAGGATCAGGCCATTCCCTCTTTTAATTTGACAAATAAATGGGAAGATGGTCTGGAAACTCAAAATTCAAAACATGCACTACCTAGCAGGTGCAAGTTAAGCATTTCCATTGGCAGTACAACTATTGACAACAATTGTTGTTAAATTGTATCTAGGTAGTGATATTCTCTATCGATTTGCAATTAGTTTGGATTTTATTAATGATAATGTTTGGTCAAGACTGGGTGGTAACCTAATGGGCTTTGACAATGTTGAGAAAGTATTTTGGTCAGCTCAATTGTTGCCTTATGCTGTTGAAGTCCAAACAAAAGAAGAGGTTACTACCCCAGGAGAGGTGCGTCAATTTACAATACCAATCAAAATAAAAAAAGTACAAACCCTGAAAAGTCAGAAGCATTCATACATTTCAGCCATACCATCCAACAACACCACCACTGGTCGATCTAAAAGATGACCCCATTAGAATATTGGTGGATAACAGTGAATGGCGGTCGATATCCAATACTATTCGATGGATTAAAAAATGAAATCATTGTCCAAAGTTCCAGACGATTCCTACCACAAGACAGACAGTATGCCACCAGAAACAAAATAGACCCCGGACATGGGGACATTTCTTGGTGTATTCTTCATGCCGTTACAGGGTAAAAGATGTTACCTTTGATATCTTGGAAGATGAGGTAGTATTTAGAGTTCATAATAACTATCTCAAATCCACTGAACCTCCTTTCCAAGTAGATCTCCCCATCATACTGGAGGATACTTCTGAAATATCTACACCAGCAGTGTTTCCGGGTTTCTGGCAGTTGGTTGAAGATCAGATCAGTCTGGCAGATGCCTGTGAAACCGATGACTAGCAACAACAACTGAGATAGGTATTCCTGGATTTCCAGAGTATCTTCTCAGTTAACTCATATGATGGTGGGCATATAACTATTCATGCAACGGCAATACCAACGGACCCTGAAATGTCTCCCGTGTTTGTAAGATAGTACTGGTTGCCTCTCAGGTCCATGGAATCACCCACAGAGATTATCAGAAGCCTGGAAACCCATGGCATAATTCGTCCTAACAACAGTACCCTTAACAACCCAGTACTGGGGATCCTAAAACCCAGTGGGCAATGGAGCTTTTGTGTTGACCTGAGGGAGTTGAATAAACAAGTCCACATGTCACAGTGGCTTTTTTCTTACCTATATTGATCAAGGAGTGGCACAGATCCAAGGATCAAATGTGTACACAGCCCTTGACTTGACAAATGGTTATTGGAGAGTGCGACTGAATAGGGAAGATCAGTATAAGCTTGCCTTTACCTTTGGGGGCAACAATATACTTGGACATGTACTTCCTTCCGGTAAAAAAGTTCAACATTTCCTTCACAAGCCCATGTCCGATCTGAGTGAAAGCGGAAAAAGTTCAACTGTGGAAAAATATCTGGCAGAAATCAGATATGTTCTTGTCCAGTTGCAAAAATATGGTGCAACGTTCTCTTTCCAGAAAGCACAGTGGTTCAAAACCAGAGAGAACTTTCTGCGACATGCATTTACAGCTCAGGATCTCAATCCCCAGAAAAAGAAGGTAGAGGCTTTACTTAAACTAAAGAACCTCAAAACTCTATGTGAATTGTTAAGCCTCCTTGGACTGACTAACGGTAGTCGCAAATTAATTGAGGATTATGTAGAGATCACTCAACCTTTGGTCCACTTATTCAAGGCTCGGTTAAAGTGGGAGTGGGGGCAAGCGCGATCAGAGGCCGTGAAGCAACTGAAAAGAAGGCTGTCATAAGCTCAATGTCTGGCTTACCCCATCAAGAATAAGAGGTTTTTCTTAGAGACTGGTTCCACAGATGACAAAATCAACAAGGTAATCTCTTACGCGAGCTAAACGGTATCCTCCATAGAAGAAAAATTCAATGATTGCAAAAAAGCACTCTGGCAATGGTGTGGGCGTTGAAATACTACTGCCTGTTTATCCACGGGGACCGCATCATAATAGAGAGCTCCCACCAACAGTTACAATATCTACAAAGGGAATATCTCAAATTCAAGAATCCCTTCTTGGATACTGTCAATGCAGGACTTTCCTGTGGAGGTCAGATACGGCCAAAGTAAGAAGAGCTCCCTACCCCAAGTATTGGCGGTCTTACATGAGTGTTCTGAAGAACACTGTCTCAAGGCTGAAAGTCTAATCATTAATAGTAATATGGAGGCATACCTGCCCTGCCCGCACAAGGTACATGAAGGAAACACTTGTCAAGGGATACCCACCGTTTATGTGGATGGGTGTTCTTACCATATTACAAAAGACAGGGAGAAAGAATTGGTTGCTGGCATTGGGAACAACCGGCTAAATGATCTTCCTGAATCTTCTGCTTGTTACAAAATAGGTCCCCGAAGTAGTCAGGTGGCAGAGCTGATGGCAATTTATTGAGCCATCCGTACTGTAGTAAACCACCAACTCACAGAACTGGTGATTATCACTGATTCTGAGTATAATAACAATAATAATTCATATTCATATAGTGCTATGAACCCTCAGGCATCTGAGCGCTGATTATTACCCGCGACCCTGAAAGGATGAAAGGCTGAGTTTGGCCCTGCCGGGATTCGAACCTGCGTCAGCAGGCTCTACATAGATGTCAAAGGGAGCGCTCTACTCGCTGTACTATCTGACCGCAATGTGCGAAATGGGTTTGTGGGACACCTGATAAATTGGAAAAACAGGGGCATGCTTTGTGCAAATAAACCATTAAAACATGGCAGACTGATCCACACTATTGACAATCTGCTGACATCTAATGAAATGTCCATCTATTGGAAAAAGATCAAAGGCCATTCCTAAGAGTGGCAATGACTTCGCTGATCAATTGGCCAAAACAGGAGCTCTACAGGATACTTCATAGATATGGAACACCTCCTGGGAGAAATCAAGGTAACGACAGTGACCAGATCACAAACTCACACTGACAGTGAACTTACATCTGCTCAGTGGAGTAGAGATGCTGCTGATGCAGACCTGATCACTGCTCAAGAAGAGGATACTATTATTGGTAAATTTGGATAAATACTTAGAAGGGCCAGTCATATTTCCTCTGGCAGAATCAGACTATAAATGAAAGGAAGATCTTCGTATTCTGATGAAATTTCATAGTATGTTTAAGATTCAAGACCTGCTGTTAGTTATGTTATTTTCCATGTGTATAGCACCTTATGTACCATTGGTATGATCTCAAAGCACTGTGGGTTGAACGTCCTCGGGGACCATAGTCCAAGTCAGTGGAGGGAGTAGGGTAGTATACAGTGCTTGGGGACTCAGCATGGTTTGTTGTTGGTGATGGTGGTGTGTAGCTGCATTCTAAAACTAGACGTGGTGCGGTGCCTGTGTGCTGCCAGTAGAATGTGTGCAGCAAGGGCCCATAGACCTTGGGTCTGCATTCTGGCAGTGATGGGGTTGTGTATGCTATTATGTGTGCAGCTAGGCCGATTTCTTTTGTGGGTATAGATGCGTTATAAAGGTTGTTGAGGTGTTCATTGGAAGTGACAGGGTATGTGTGCAGCAAGGCCGAATTGATCGAGGGGTATAGCTGCATTCTATTGTCTGTTGATGTAGAGGAGGGAGTGGAAATATTGGTATGTTTGAGTGTGTGGATTGTTTGGGGAGCCCTGTTTCTGAATTTCCTTCCATTGTTTGCTGAGCTGATTGTGTCTGTTCTAGAGGAGCGTTGCTTCTCTTAGGGAGTATCTTTGTCAGATTCATTGCCTGCTTCAGAGTGTCATTCCCATGAGGTAGGACCCAGTCAGACTGTTTCAGAAGCTTGGTTATAAGTGTTGATGGGCCCATTTTCTGGTTCCCGGGTAATGGTTTGCGGCCTGTAGCTGGGTTTTCCTGACTTAGTTTCTGGTTTGAGTTGTGGAATTGTATCGTATTAGTCACACTACCGGGTTGTGGCACACAGTACATCTGTTTCAGGAGCTTGGTTATAAGTATTGATGAGCTAATTTTCTGGGTCCCTGGTAATGGTTTGTGGTTGGTGGCTGGGTATTCCTGTCTTAGTTTCTGGTTTGAATTGTGGAATTGTATTGCATTATTCACCCTTCCTGGGAGGCAGAGTCCATCTATTTCTAGAGCTCGGTTATAAGTGCTGGTGCAGTTGAGAATGGACCAGTCACTGGAGCCAGCTTCCGAGTTCCGACTGTTCTTGTCTCCACGTTTTTGAGCGTTTCCAGATAATTCAGGCAGTTTGTGGTGGGTTGAGTGGCCCAGAGTGGTCCTTTGCATGATTTAGGGGAAAACCAGGGTTTGAGTGCTTTCCGGAAGACAATATAGTCTTGGCTGTGTTGAATGTGGGAAGGCAGAGAGTTCCACAGTGTCAGCGCCAGCGTAGAGTAGGCAGACCCTCCAATCCTGGCTGAATCTGAGGTGGGGTCCACCAGGAGGAGGGCTATGCCTGACTGTAGGGTACGGAATGGGAGATAAGGTAAAATATTTTCTTGTAGGTATAGGGGGCCTGTTTTGTGCACTGCTCCGTGACTAATGCACAGGGTTTTGAAAGTGGCCCTTTCCCCAACTGGGAGCCAGGGTAAGGTGTGGAGAGCAGGTGAGATGTGGTCCCTTCATCCCAGTGCAAGAAGCAGCCTGGTAGCCGCATTCTGGACAATTTGGAGTTTGTTTAGTTGGTAGGCTGGTGCACCTTGGTAGGTGGAGTTCGCATAGTCAAGTCTGGACATAACAATGGACATAATTTCAGCCAGTCTGTTGGGGTAGGAGAGGTAAGGGAAGATGCGCTTCAGAAGCCCAAGCTGGCAGTGACAGGATTTGGATACATTGTTGATGTGTTTAGACAGGGTTATGTCCGCGTCCATTGTGCACCCAAGGTTTTTGACAGGTGGAAGTAGGGGGGTAAATGTTGCTGGAATAGGGCTGAATTACCAGACACCATGATCTCTATTGTCCCTGGGTCCAGAAGGAGATGGTTATTTGGCATCCATAAATCAATATTTGTGATACATGTTGTTAGGTCAGGACGATGATCGGGGCAGAATGATTTGTTTGTTGTCTGCATAATTATAGCATGTGAGATTGTGAGAGTGGATGATCCCTGGCAGCGTGGTCAGGCAGAGGTTGAAGAGAAGAGGTGAGAGGCAGAGATGTGAGAGGCAGGCACCTTGTGGTACTCCATTGTTCACTGGGTGTGCAGAGCAGACGAAAGGGGGGAGTAGAGTGATTTGCTGTCTTATTGAGGAAGGAGACAATCCAGTTGAGTGCAGAGTCTTGGATTCCTAGAGAGTGTAGAGAAGCACAAGCTAGGACGAAAAAGATTTCAGAAAAACACTCTAATGCCTCCACAAAGGCATGTAAAACAGACCAAAAATGGATTGAAATCAAATAGCTTTTTAAGTGGTGTCAGCAAGGCATGGGGAAATGGCTGCCAGGAAACAGAGGCAAAGAGACACCTGACTGTTTCAGTAATTACCAGTGGTAGGGTGGGGAGAGTAAAAAAGCCAGAAACAAACAAAGGAATACCCTAGGATACCCTAGAAGCATACCAGCTCACAGAACGGGTGGGTGTCAACAAAAGCACAAAATAAGCCCCCGCGAAAACCATAAGCTAGACAGAAAACGATTGCAAAAACACTCTAATCTCTCCACAAAGACATCTACAACAGGCCAAAAACAGGTTGACACCAATGTGTAACTACTCATAGAGCATTAGCCAGCACCTAAGACTACTTTTCAAGTGTGGCCGCCCTGCAGGAAGCATCTGCATTACAGTCAGGAAGGTATGGGGATATGGCTGCCAGAAAACAGAGGCGAAGAGAAGCCTGACTGTTTCAGCCAATTGGCAAGGGGTAGGTTGCAGAGAGTAAAAAAGTCAGGAACAAAGGACTTCACCACAGAGGCTGTATACGCTAGATGCAGACCAGTTCAGAAAATGGGGTGAGAATCAACAAAAAATAATCCCCACAGAAAACTACAAGCTAGGCAGAAAACGATGCAATAAAAACCTCACTATAATCTCTCCACAAAGGCACCTAAAACAGGGCAATAACAGATTGAAATAAATGTGAAAATACTCACTGAGCATCAGCCAGCCCCAAAGACTGCTTTTCGAGTGGTCTCCATGCAGGATGCATCTGCAGTACAGTCAGGAGGGCATGGGGAAATGGCTGCCCGGAAACAGAGGCAAAGAGACACCTGACTGTTTCAGTCAATTGCAATGGGTATGGTGGGCAGAGTAAAAAAGGCAGAAACAAACAAAGCACTGTACTGCAGAGACTGCCTACTCTAGATGCAGACCAGCTCAGATAACAGAGAGGGAGTCAACAGAAACACAAAATAAAGCCCACAGAAAACCGATGGCTAGGCAGAAAACACTCTAACCCCTCCACAAAGGCACTTACAAAACAGGCCAAAAACGGGTTGAACTCAATGTGAAAATACTCACTGAGCATAATCCAGCCCCAAAGATTGCTTTTCAAGTGGTCTCCATGCAGGACACAACTGCAGTACAGTCAGGAGGGCATGGGGAAATGGCTGCCACGAAACAGAGGCAAAGAGACACCTGACTTTTTCATCCAATTGCAAGGGGTAGAGTGGGGAGAGTAAGAAAAGCCAGAAACAAAGGATTACAGCACAGAGGCTGCATACTCTAGATGCAGACCAGCTCAGAGAACATAGAGCGAGTCAACAAAAACACAAAATAAACCACACAGAAAACAAGCTAGTCAGAAAACTATTGCAAAAATACTCTAATCCTTCCACCAAGGCACATACAACAGGTCAAAACAATGTTGAAATCAATGTGAAAATACTCAATGAGCATCATTGACTGCTTTTCAAGTGGTCTCCCTGCATGATACATCTGCATTACAGTCAGGAAGGTATGGGGAAATAGCTGCCAGCAAACAGAGGCAAAAGACACCTGACTGTTTCAGCCAATGGCAAGGCGTAGGGTGGAGAGAGTAAAAAAGCCAGAAAAAAACAAAGGACTACACTACAGAAGCTGCATATGCTAGATGCAGACCAGCTCAGAAAACGGGGTGGGAGTCAACACAAACACAAAATAAATCCCACAGAAAACCACATGCTAGGCAGAAAGCAATTGCAAAAAAACACTCTAATCCCTCCACAAAGACACCTACAACTGGCATAAAACGGGTTGACATCAATGTGAAACTACTCAGTGAACATTAGCCAGCCCCTAAGACTGCTTTTCAAGTGGTCTCCCTGCAGGATGCATCTGCATTACAGTGTGGAAGCCATGGGCAAATGGCTTCCACGAATGAGAGGCAGAGACACCTGACTGTTTTAGCCAATTCCAAGGGGTAGTGTAGGGAGAATAAAAATGCTAGAAAAAAAAGGGACTACACCACAGAGGCTGCATACCATAGATGAATACCAGATTGGAAAACAAGGGGGAGTCAACAAAAACACAAAATAATCCCCACAGAAAACCACAAGCCAGGCAGAAAAGATTGTAAAATACACTCTAATCCCTCCAAAAGGGCACCAAAAACAGACCAATAACGGGTTCACTGAGCATCAGCCAGCCCCTAGGACTGCTTTTTAAGTGGTCTCCCTGCAGGATGCATCTGCATTACAGTCAGGAAGGCATGGGGAAAACGGCTGCAAGGAAAAGGGAGACAAAGAGACACCTGACTGTTTCAGCCAATTGCAAGGGGTAGGGTGGGGAGAGTAAAAAAGCCAGAAACAAACAGAGTACTACACAACAGAGACTGCATACCCTAGACACAGAACAGCTCTGCACACAGGGTGGGAAACAATAAAAACACAAAATAAACCCTGCAGAAAAACTCAAGCTAGACAGAAATAATTGCAAAAAACACACCAATCCCTGCACAAAAGGCACCTAAAACAGGACACAAACGGGTTGAAATCAATGTTAAACTACTCTCACTGAGCATCAGCCAGCCTCTTAGTGCTTTTCAAGTGGTCTCCCTGCAGGATGCTTCTGCATTACAGTCAGGAGAACATGGGGAAATGGCTGCTACGTAAAAGAGGCAAAGAGACACTTGACTGTTACAGCCAATTGCAAAGGGCAAGGTGGGGAGGGTAAAAAAGCCAGAAACAAAGGACTACGCCACACAGGCTGTATACCCTGGATCCAAACCAGCTCAGAAAATGGGGTGGAAATAAACAAAAACAAAAAATAAATCCCACAGAAAACCACAAGCTAGGCAGAAAATGATTGCAAAAAACACTAATCCCTTCACAAAGGCACCTAAAGAAAACAAGCAAAAAACGGTTTGAAATCTATGTGAAAATACTCACTGAGCATAACCCATGCATGATGGATCTGTAGTACAGTCATGAGGGCATGGGGAAATGGCTGCCACGAAACAGAGGCAAAAAAACACCTGACTGTTTCAGCCAATTGCAAGGGGTAGAGTGGGGAGAGTAAAACAAGCCAGAAACAAACAACGGATTACAACAGAGAGGTTGCATACCATAGATGCAGACCAGCTAACAGAACGTAGAGGGAGTCAACAAAAACACAAAACAAACCCCAAAGAAAACCACAAACTCGGCAGAAAACAATTGCAAAAAACATTCTAAATCCTTCACAAAGGCACCTAGTAGGAGAAAGAGAAACACAGTTTCAAGAAAGGAAAAATGTTATGCTGCTGGTGTTTTGGGGGAAAATGCAAAATCAGGGGGGGCATTTTAAAAGCTGAAAGTGTAAATGGAACCCCATTAAAGGAAGCCAAAACTGAACTCTTGACATGGGTATTCTGCTGATGCCAACTCCCTCAAAATGAGATGTGGAAACAGATACCATGTGGGACCTGACCCTAAATCCTAAGCAGTGGTGGCTGGTGAGTTTGAAACCTGGTGGGGTGTAAATTTCCCAGGGTGAATTTTGGAGCTCGCGCGCACGGCTCACGAGACCACACCACACAAGGATGGTGCGGGGGACTCTCCCCTGTGAAATTCTTTGAAAAATTGCCTCCAAAATGTGCTAATTTACTGTAATAAAAAAACACTGAAATATGACAAAAAGCATTAGGTTTTACATACTAATGGTGGCACGTTATTCTTAAGTGCGCAAGTGTGATGGTGTATTTTACAGCAGCTTGTATTGTCTAGGTATGTCTAAAAGTGGCCTGGCATGCTGTAATGTTATTACCTGTCTACACTGGTCTACATTGTGCTGCCAGTTGGACATGTTTTCATTGTGGCATGGCATTTTTAATAGCAAAGCATTAATGTTCCTGTACACTGTTGGTGACTTGCATGTATTAGATTGGTGTTACCCTACAAAACAATTGCAAACACTGTGGCTTTATAGCCAATTTTTCTCAGGAAGTGTGCTGCATATTGCATTAAAACACATATTTATATATTTCTGCTAGTGGAATTTGCGGCATACCCCTCCAGCAGCACGTTTGTGCGTATTGCGCAAGCATGATAATCTAGGCCGGCCCAGAGTGTGGTGTGACTCGTGATTTGTTGTCGAGTTGGGGGGGGGGCCTCAGAATGGCTCACAGGGGGCACCCACATTTTGTCTTACGCCACTGGCTGCCACTCACCACATCTGTTATTCCTGTGCTATGTGTAACACTGATTTGCATTGCCCTGGGATGAGGGCATGCAATCTATGACTTTCCAGATGTTTTTGACTATGACTCACCATTCACCTGGGGCTGATGATAATTGTAATCCAAAATATCTGTTGATGCAAAGGTTGCAGACCCGTGCACATAGAATCTGCCCAACCACTGACAAAGGTTTCGGATGGGCTAGACTGTGCAGCCATTTTGTCACAATCAGGTTGAGGCCCAGAGGGTCCCAGTTAAAATCCTTTGCTCAAATAAGTATCATCAAAACATTAGTAAACATAGAAGACTCCAGGGCCAAACCTCCTATTCTATATAATGCTCGCCTCAGCGATCTGCTTTGATGAAAAGAATCCGATTGCCATTTGTCTAGGTGCCAGATCGTGAGTTAATCGCTCCACTCTGACCTGGTGCCACCCTGCACGTAGCAAGGGCAAAGAGAGTGGCAGAGTTGACCCAGCCCTTCATCTTTCCGAGGTAAATATGTGCGTACCTTTATAGTGGGTAATACTAGCACCTGCTATTAAATCTGTTAATACAGTGCTTAGAAGCAGATGGAAGCAGGCATGAAGCTCTAGACCAGAGCACAAATTATTCTGATTACTGTCACTATTATTATTATTTCGGATCAGTTTATAGCTCACAGTCGTATTTTACACAAAATGAATAACACATGATGCTATTGGGTAGAAACCGCATGCGCTTGTGCAGAAAACATTGTTTTACACTTGTTAAACAATGGACGCAAGCCATATTACTCTAATAACCCCGCCGAGTATTTAACGATGCATTTGCTCTAGTATTTCACATTCATTTCCGGTTATTTAGCCTGTGTTAAATCCTTTTCAATAGCTCAATTAATCCGAGAAGTACGGCAGCAGGCATAACCATCCATCACCGCTGAGGAACGCATAATGTAAGATTCACTTGTTTACATTTTATTTCCTTGAAAAAATGTCCATTTATTAAGGATCTGGCACCGTTTCATATGTGTTTTTGGTGATTAATAGTGTTCAAACCCCTTCAATCAGGTTATAACTCTTGCAACCGTCACGCCGCGATCTGTGGTGGTCACTCACTGGCAGTGGGTGACCACCACAGACCGCAGCAATTGCCAATTCCTAATCTGGAGCACCGTTAGTCAAGGTCCGGTGCTCTGACTGTGACCAGAGCCAGCCCAGGCCATCGCCGCTCGGCTAGGCTCCTGTCGAGCTAGGCTAGCACTAGAGAGAGAGCCACAGCCGAATGCCGAAGGGGCTAGTAGTAGACATGCAGCATGGACAGTCAACTAGGCCCTGCATTCCCCAGGGCAGTGCTCGGACAGTCCTCCTCAGAGGCTCCGACTTGGAGCACTCCTGGGGAAATGTTGAAGGCCAGGTTGCCATGTATGACATGGACAACATACAATTTACTTACTGGCTTTGGCGGGCGGAGGGTTGTTGCAAACTTCTCCGGCCTGCTGTAGTGGGCAGATCAGCTACACGAGTCACGACTCAGTCGAGCTAATGATAATCCAAAGGTGGCGCACACACCCTGCGCCATCACCCCACCCCATCACCCCACCCCCACTCAAATGTCATTGGCTGGCAAACAGCCAATGCCATTTCTGTATCTATGCTCCAAGAGGCAGAGCAGATCATGGAATCTTCGGTACGCTGTTTGCGTATATTTATTACTCGTGGGGCCAGCACTCAAACGCCCCGCCAGCCTCCTGGGTTAAATGGGTTTTACGTAAAGTGCGTGGAGCTACGAGCTCTACGCACTTTACAATAAGAAAATCAGTGTAAAATGGGACGCGCCCCGCTGTGGCTGCCGGCCCTGATAAGGCAGTCACAGCTGAGCTCCATTTATTTATTTATTGTGTTTTTTTAGAGCGGCACGCTGCAGCGCTGCGCTGCTGCTGGCAAATGTCAATGGCAAATAACACACAAACGAAGAACTTCTGAATCTGAGTAACAGAACAGAAGTTGAATTTACTTATATGTCGGTGGGGTGGATTGTGGGGGGGTGGCACCTCTCCGCCCTATGAAAGCGGCCGCCACTGATCCTAAGCCATTTTTTATGGGTTGCATCTGTGTCTGGTGGGTTTAAGATCATGAATCTAAAGGAGGTTCTGCAGATCTTTGGTGCCTAATCTGATCTCACAGGCCTCTATTGAAAAGAAGTATTTTTGATACTTGCAAAAACAAACTTTATCTGAAAATTTAATGGTCCCAGGAACTCTCTGAGGAGGCAGGGGAAAAGTTATAAAACCCCCAGGTACTGCAAACTACAAGGGCTCTTACCATGTCCAGTTCCCGCCATAAACACCTTGTTGCTCTGCATTAACAGCATGGACAACAGATACCAGGCAGAAAAACCTAAGATGATAAGTGATATTTTGTATATTAAAAAAATGCAACATGGGATTCAATATTTTGCCAATTCTTGAACTGAATCTTGTAGAAAAGAAATGTCTTTCTTTTTGTGAAATGTTTAGTTTGAAATGATCTATTTAGGACTACTAAACTGATTTATCTAATTTGAGTTGTAATCATGCAAATTAGACACATTTCTATTTTGAGGCATAGAAATGGTGCATGCCAGGGAATAATATTCTAGTATCTGCAGTGATGAGTCTGTTACCATGAGATGGGAAAATAAGTTGAATACAAATATAGAAGTGACTTAAATGGGAACATCTATAACTCAGTAATTATTTGTACTATTATGATGAAAACTGCATCAATTGATTAGTGCCAGAGAGAGAAATATAGGGAGCTGATTTTTAAAGTGGTGGCATAGGTGAAACATACTGTTTCAGAATGGACTAGATTTTAATTTAAGAAATCCCCGAGATGACATCACATTAAATGGGACGGACACTGTGTTTAGAAGTTACTCCCATCAGATTGCCTCCTTCAATAATAGGCCCAAAGATTGCGGAGGGGTATGCCTACTGGGATGTCACTTTTGGAACACTGTCCAGTCACACACATTGAAAAATTAGATTGGGAATAGTATACATGTCAAAACGGTGGAGAGACTGTTCTATATAGGATAAAAAAAAACACTCACTGTGGGAGTGGCACTGACAGACTTACTGGCTCCCACAATGACTGATGGAGATAAAGAAGAACAGATGACAACAGGAATAAGAAAGAATAGATTGTTCTCCATTTAAACCCATTGATGATTATTATCAGAGGGTGCAACTGAATCTAGCAGGAGTTAACGTCCCAGGCCTTATCATGTTCAAGAAAAAGCAGACAGGCTGCAGTGAAAAGCTGTTCCCATCTCACTGGCTGATGCCCACCTGTTCCTGGAGAAGAAGAACTGAAGCAGTCCTTAAGAGGGAGTGAGTGCCCATCTGTGATTCAGCCAAAATGATATGATATGAAAAGTCATTTATAACGCACCGGGACACAAGTGTTTCTAGGCAAAACAAAAGCAATTGTAATGTGAGTATTATCTAAAAGGGAAATATCTTTGTGTGGAGTGATCCCATCATGGTAATTAGAGTAAAACCCTGGCCCTAAAATGTGTTAAAACTAAGGGGTGGGAATAGATCAATTCCGTTTGCATCCTGAGAAGTTAGGAAACCTTTCAGTGGTGTATGTGCTTCTGGGAAAATATATATTTTATAGATTATGTCCCATGGTGTTTATACAGTGAGATCACCGGACCCTTTCCTCTGGCAATAATGCCTAGCACAAAGAACTATAAACAGGTATCAAAAAGGTTATCTTACTGTGTACATACCTAGAAAAAGAAGATCATTGAAGCAATTCCTGGGTATACCATCAAGCCGAATAGTGTTGCTAATGCAGAGTTACTCAAGATATATGAAAGAGGGTGATTATTTGCTACCCATGTTCTCACTGTTCAAGGTGTCAATGAAATGGAGAAATGTAAATTTGATATGGTAATTTAATCGAAACATCACTAAAGGGAATTTTGCCAAAATACTTTTGAACATACATTTTCTTTTCTTCAAGCCATTTACATACCTGAATGTCCAGACGTTTGTTACAATTGAGTTTAAAATTCTGTTGAAATTCTGACATGTGCATCGAGTAAGGGTGGTGGTATTTTGCACAAAGGGGTAGTAGCAAGAATCAGATAGGCAGGAATATTATAAACTAATTAATTATTTTCACAAATTTAAGATTCTTCCTGGACTCTCATGCATTTAATCAATGGTGCCTGCCTGCTCAGGGCGAATAGAATGCATAGATACTTATGGTGGGGAGAAAAAGATATTGTTGATGCTGGAGGAAGAAGGTAGAAAGTGGCCTGAACAATGCCCGGGGAGAGAGGAAGACTCGGGAAAAGGCCACCTGTCACTGCAGTGTCTGGATTAGTGTAAAAAAACCTGTAGGGTCCTATGAAAAGGAAAACACTTCAAATATATCGGTAGATCCCCCTTTTTTCTGGGGAGCTTGGCATATTCTCCATAAAGTGAAAATTTGCACAAGGCCTCGATGGTCAGACCAAAGTCGTCCTGGAATAGTTTAAATTTCACTTTAATCTTAATTTCAAGAATGCAATTTGGAGGGTGCGTGGTACCAATTTACATTTATTTGCAGCACACTTCTCTTAGCTGCATATTTAAGTGAAATCTGAGGAAGTCTCTCTAAAGTTGGAGCCAGGATTCCTGCAAGATTTGGATTTCCAAAGCAGTTTCCCATTTGGACATACAGTCCCAGTGCATTCCCTCACAGCTGTCTCTCGAACACCCCTGTGTATGTTCTCATTTACCCAATTTTAAAATGCTCTTTACATTATGTGAAAGATTTCATCCTGGATCTGTAAGGGTGCAGAGGTACGAGTCTGACACAGTGGTGCCATGGTTGTTGACAAAGGATTTTATTATAAAAATAAAGGAAAGGAAAAACCTATCTTTCCCTATTTCTATGACGTTTTGCCCTACCTCAACAAAAGGACTCAGGATGGCTTGTAAGATAATGTGTCCGCCATCCTGTGCCCAAAGCTATTTTCGTCCCTTAAACTAAACTAAGGAAAAACTGGACATCTTCTTGATCCAGAGGAGGCTTCTCTCGTTCAGGATACAGACCTTTAAAGTTGTTAAAGTTCACAAACTGTGTGATGTAAAATCAAAAGTGACTCTTCAAACACAGTTCCCAAGTATCAATTCCCAAACGTAGTGTTAAGTCTGGTTCACTCTCCTGCCAAACTTAACTACAGATCTTTGCGTCACAAAACATATTTTCCTTGTATCAAAAAGGTGGGGAGAAAAGTCTCTTCCTCTTGTTTCTTCTTCCAACTCAAAACTATAGTGCCATGTCTTTTGCATTACATTGTCAAACTTGACTATAGAACTCAGACTTCCATAAAATATCTCTTTCTCTTTCACATGGGTCCCAGCTCCCTCTGGGCAGTTTCGGAATCTCCCCAGCATGCAACTCAAAACTGTAGCACCAAGTCTAGAGTCTAATGTCCTGCCAGACTTCACTATAGAACTTAGACTCCCAGAAAATGTATCTTTCTTTTCCACATGGCTCCCATATCACTCTGGGTTGTTTCCGGATCACCCTGACTTGTTTGCAACTCCTTTCTCTTCTGTGTGGGTCCCAGACCCCTTTATATTCTCTCAGGCCCTCTTCAACTTGCTCTCTGCCACATCCCCTTGACTATATGTTTCTTCAATCTTGAATGGGTCCCTGACCCATGTGTTTTGCTTTAGTGGGCCTCGCCCAACTGCATATGGGTCCCATACCATGATTTGTTGGTTTCTCCAGGTCTCTACCCCAGCTTCACTTAATGTCTAACTGAACAGACCTGGTGCACTCTCCTGCCAGGTTCCACATAGGATATTGTATACAGTTTGTATCAATCTCTCTCTTCTTGACTTACTAGGGTCCCAGACCCTCTCATCTCAGCTGCCTTTTAAAAAAATCTTTTTTGGGTCCCTGACCCATTTACTTTGGCTTTGCCCCTGTGGTTCACTTGATTCAAGACCCCTTTTTATAGGTTTTCCAGGATAGTTGGTTTACTCTCCTGCCAAGTGTCTACTGATGCGGCATATGTTTCTGTCTTTATAGTCCTTGACCCATATGTTATCAGCTTTAGTTGGTATCAGGTCCCTTACCCTTCTTAGGCTCCCCTTGTTCATTCCCCAGCTACTCTGATGGACTCAGGCAGCACCTGTACCTTGTTTTCAGGTTCCGGCTGTGTGGCTTCCTGCTCAGGCTTTTCCAACTCTCTGGGTGGGCTTCTGAGCCTTCTCTTTCTACTCACGCTGTGGTCTGCATCCCTGCTTCAGCAAGTCGGGCTGTGTGGCTTAACTCCAGGACACATCCCAAGTCTTCCACATACTTTATTATCTTCTGTTTCTCGTGGCTTCTTTCCACCGTCGTTCCCCCTTAGAAATGGCGGCTTCTCTCCATCATCATCCTGGTCTTCAGCTCTTTCCTGTATCTCTCCGTCTGCAGCATTCAAACTTCGCTCTCGGTTCCTCTGGGACAGGATTGATAATGGCACAGATCTTCTTCGAATTTGTACTTCGGAAGACCAATAGGCAGGCTACAACAACTAGACCGCGTATGCTGGTTTCCATAGGTATTTCTCATTGCTCCAACCTTCCTCCTCGTCACAGTACTGAACTGATGATCACCAATGAGTTCAGTGGCACTCTTCTTTGTCTCAGTATTCTCCTGGGACATGGTTTCCTCAACTCTACATAGATAGAGGCATGGGGGACCACAGTACTTAGTGGGGTGAAAGGAAGGAGGGGACAGAAATGAGGGAGGGGAATACTGCGTTCTCCCAAGGTAATCGTCACTGGTTTTATGGAGGGGTTCCCTCCCATGAGATCCACCCGCTGAGTACCACCCAGAGGGAGACTATTGGGTAGCAGCCTCACCTTCCTGGCATCATGGGAAGGGGCTCCCCAATTGAAGCAGTGACAATACACTGGGATTCGTCACTGTTCCCAGAAATAATCACACAGCTATCTTCTCTAGTAGTCCCCAGAGGACTGTCTGAAACCTGGATTGTTATGGATGGGTGTAATAGGGGAAGGAAAGTATGTCATGGGGAGTTTTCCAATAATCTGGTTCAGGTTAGGAGCATCATGTCTAGCACTGTTAACCTCTAAGCCCTACGGGTGCAGTCAGTTTTGTATAGTGTGGCAAGCCAGAAGGACTCGGACCAGAGGACATGTTTGACAGTAGTCTTATTTAAAACAAAAGAAAATGCCTCACTGACTCTACTTCTAAAGGGTGTTCCCTTCCTAACAAAACTAAAATAAGGTGTTTTTCTATAATCTAAAAAATAAATATAGTCCTTGGTCAACGCCTATCCATTAAACTGGCCCTACCACATAGCAAAAACATAAAAGAAATAGGTTGAGGGCCCTGCACTCTTGATTCTACACAAATATATCTCCTGGTGTCCCAGTAATCCCTTCTGGGTTTGGATCCAATGGTTAGGAGAAGACAAAAGTTTCACTCAAAGAAAACAGTTCTTGTCAGTCTATCAAAAGTTCCTCAAAATTCCCCAAAGTTCGAATAAAGTCTCAAGTTCCTGAAAAAATAAAATGTCAACATTTCTTTAGGTGGACAGATATTTCCCTGATCCCTTTCCACCAACCTGGTCGATCTTCCCACACTTTTACCAACTTTCGGGTGTCTCTGTACTTGATTTATGCATTTCACTCTGCTTGTTGTGGTCTTGTGGCTCCTTTGGGGTCCGACGACCCAATATCTCACTTAGTTCTTTAGGGTTCCTATGATCCCTCTCTGCTTCTTGCAGTTTTCTGGGGTCCCTGTGACCCTTCTCGAGATTTATGCTTCTCTGGCTTATTGGGTTCCCATAACCCTTTGCCTTATCTCACGCTCTCTCTTCTCTCAGGTCACTGTGACCATTGAATGGGTCTAGGGTAGTCCTTTTCTCTATCCGCTTGTTCTCTCTTCTCCTCCCTCCAACCTAGGCAACCTGTGTACCTGTTGTGTTGCTGTGCTTGCTCCAGTCATGGTACGTTTCGTAAGCGACGGCAGCGTTCTCCGCGGCTTGCCATGTTTCTGCTCTGGAGGCTAGCAGGCTTTTCGCACCACACATCTCATTTCTTTCTCTTTCTCTGTCTTTCTCTCTCACTCTCTCTCTTGTTGGCTCTCGGTCTGAGAGTGGAGGACCCAGTCTTTCCTTCATCCCTGGACTCAGTGCCTGGTTGCGGGCTCCAGTCCACCACGTTCTGTACGTGGGCAAGCCCCAAGGTCTGGTTTGCTCAGCCTGGCCCCTGTCTCTCCAGCATAGCACGCTTCCTCATTTAGCGTGGGGCATGTGGTGTCTCCCTCTGGTATCCACCTCCTTCCGTGCTGCAGCCGGCTCCACTGGTTTGTGTGGCTCATCCCCTTGCCGATGTTCTCATGTTTGAGGCTTGTGTTGGGTTTTTTCTCCTCCATTCAAGGGTTGTTGGCCCTTTATTCACGTTCCAGTAATCCAAAGGGGTGTATTGTTCACAACAGGTTGTCAAACATTTGAACAATTCAGCATTATCTTGAGCCAAACACATAGTTGTATTGTCAGTATTACCTTGAGTCAAAAATAGATGTATTATCATTATTTCTGACTCCCATGTAGGCAAATTATATCTTGTGTATAGGGAGTACCCCAAGGAAATGGGATACCTTTTCCCATAAAGGGGAGTCACTCCCAGTGTGGTCCCGCACTCCCAAACCCTTAGGGAGAGTATTGTTGAGCGGGCTCATCTTCCTAGCCTCAAATGTGGTGGCTCCCCGTAGGGAAGAAGATACAAAATCTACAGATTTGTCACAGTAGCCTGAACACATCTTTAAGGTATTGACCTATGTGAGAAACGTGAGGGTATTCTCACTCCTATTCACCCTGGATCTTCTTTTCAGGTGGCCAGAGGACAGCCATCGCTATTGGATCCAGACCCTGGCGGTGGACACGCGATGGAGGATCACTTGGGTGGAGTGTCCTTGGGTATTGGTAGTGGGGTACTGACGGGTGAGACACAGTATCCCCTTTTCCTACTGACGCCAAACCTACCCTTACCCCTGCCACGACCTCTTTGGGTTACTGTAAAACATCTCCCCTCATTTCCCCACATGAAACATCTACTAGTACTGAGACGAGGAAGAGGTGACTAAGAGTAGTGAATAACCTACACCCATTTCACCACTTTGGTACTTTGATGAAGAAGATGCGTGAAGGGAGCTGTAAAGATCAGGCATGTCCCTGTAATCAATTAAGTGTTTACACCTGCATCCAGTCAAGGGGTTGCATGTGTATATAAGGTAAAGGAAAGAGCGACAGAAGAAGTTGGAGTTACAGCAGCAGGAACTGGGGGTTCATGAAACAAATTGGAAGCAGGACTGTGTACCAGAGTGCACCGAGACGTAAAGCTGAAGGCTGGGTCTTGTGATTGGCAATGCAGCCAGAGCTCCTTTCTGCAGAGGTTGCCCAGGAGGAAATTAAACCGGGCTGGTCCATTTTCTGCAAGCCTGGTGAAAGTGCTTGTTGCTGCGGGTGTTGACCGAACACTGAGATGTCAAAGGGGTAGTGTGGAACCCCTACGAGGCAAAGGAAGTGAAGCCGAGCAGTGTCACAGGAGCCGAGGCAGGAGTCGGTGATTGTGAGCAGCGAGAAAACACTAAGCTGTTTTGCTCGTGAAATGCTAATGTCGCTGCAATCAAAGCGGTATTGAACATTTCCAGCGCGATGAAACTGACAAGCAAGAAGATAAAAAGTAACATGCGTTGTGAAAGCGATTGAAGAACTTTTACCAGAAACACTGTTACTTCGTGTGAACTATTTACCTTGTAAATCTCCCCATTAAATGAATTGAAGTAGAGGAAAGAGAGAAATCGAGCAAGCTTTCTTTTCAAATTGGAGTGAGGTTGGAAGCATCTTGTTTTGAGATAAATCTATGCTTTAAAGTGGAGCAGCAACGCCAGTACTCTCAAAGCCAAGTATGAGTGTAAACTAAAGAAAAAAAGAATACGGCTGAGGAAGGGGGCCCTGCTACCACTGAAGTTAAAGACAGTTGTTTGAAATCATGCAGTATCTGAAGGAACTGTTAATGAATAACCAAATATGAACTATTGAATACCCAGCTGAATGAAACTGGGATTGAAGTTTATACATGTTGAATCCCGATGAAACAATCTCCATAGTGAAGGGGGCGAAGGAAATTGACAAGCAAGAGAAACACTGTAACCTTGCAACTCCAGTTGACTGAGAAAGGGAAGAAGCTGCAGAGGGGAGCTGGCAAAGTGGGAGGAAAGGTACGAGAAGTACATAAAGCGAGCTAAGGAAAACAGAATTAGGCATTAAAGCCGAGAGGAAGCATGGGTTAGAGAGAAAGAGCCCATATGGGAAATCAGTGATGCAAACAGAAGCCTGAAAAGGGGGGGGGGAGATTGTAAAGTATTAAAGGGGGCCGGAGAAGTGCCCGGAATACGTGAAAGAGAACTGAACTGCCAAGAGAAAGAAAAGGTTAAGGGCAGAGCCGGGTGACCAGTTGTATGACCTGTAATGGGTGGACCGTATGGTCTAAAACCACACCTAGATCAGCAAACCCTAACGTGTCGAGAAAAGCCCTAAGGGCCAACACTCTGCCAAGCATGAAGAGCCATTGGTTGCGTGACCTATAATGGACGCACCACAACGAGGTGGGGCTCCAACGAAAGAACTGTCAGGTGATAGGAACCTGTGACCATTGTGCTATAAGGATGAATTGTGTTATACTTGGGGATGAGAGCCCTGAGTTTGGAGTGAGTACTCTGATATTGTTTCCTGAGAACTTTGTGTTTCATGAACTTTAATCAGCTGAGGAATTTCATGAACTGGTGCCTGAAGTTTGGGGAAGGGAGCCCTGAACTTCTTATGAACCTTTGTGTTGAACTGAACTTTTCCATTCAAAGGCTATACAAATTGAGATCAGAGACTAAGCCAACAGAAGGTACACATCCTGCAAGACCCTGCTATAAGAACTGTATTCCGACTTGGGGAAGGGAGCTAGTGATTGTTCCAGACTTTAGGTTGATCACATTTTCAGTTGCACCATCCCTTCACTATAGTTTTCTTCTCTTAGTTGTGAGGGCAAGCATAGATTTGGACACAGATGGACTTGTTGAATTGGACACACTAGGCCTCATTCCAAGTTGGGCGGTAAGGAATACCGGGCACCGGTAAGGAGACCGGTGCCGGTAAGCCCTACCGCCCTATTCCAAGGTCCCTTGGCGGGGACCGTAAGGAACGTGTGGTCTGACCACACGTCCCTTACGGGTCCCGCTAAGGGACCAGGCCGCTAATAACGGGCTTGCAAGTCACAAGCCCATTATTAGCACCCTCCCCATTCCCATTGAGCCCTACGGGGGCTCAAATGGGAATGGGGAATGGTCTGTTCAATGGGGAAGTACCGGTCCCGCCAGGGTCGGACTACACCGGTACGTCCCCATTGAACGAGACCGGACACAGGCACGGTATGGGAGGCAGCCATGGAGCTAACAGCTCCATGGCTACCACCCATCTCGTAATGAGGCCCACTGACTTTGACGTTCCTTAGTTTGTTTAGGCATGATATTCTAGCCATAGCGATAGGGCCAGACAGGCATTTCACCGATCCCTATTTATTGAACAAAGGTTTTCAAACTGTGTCACCTGGGTCTGTGTCTCTCTTGATACCATGCCTGTCTCACACCTAGCACGGCACAGCATGATCTATCGGGTCCAGGGACTGTGTGTCGCATAGCCCACTCACAAATTATACTTAACTGGGCTACATTATATTATGCCCTGACGTCTTGGACACCAAGACCTCAACTAGTTTTAGGGATTTAAAGTAGTTTTTAGGAAATTCTGGGAGGTGTATTATCCCATAGGAAGTTTTATAATATCAGAAAGCATTCACCATACAGGTACTCCGGCGTTTATAGGATTTGCACCGCATGGGGGCAACAATAGAGTACAAATCTCTGACTTAGTAAGATTCATCCTAAAACCTCCAGATTTACCATAAGGCTGAAGTTCTGTCAGGAGAGTGTAAGAGGGGAGGCCCCGATTTGTAAGGGAGTCCAGCATATCATCAGTAAGCCTGCTCAGTTTATGTTCTACACCGGCAAACAGAATAGCCCGATCTGAGGGTTCCTCCTTATATTATCCATCAATGGTTCTAAACTCAGGGCCAAGAGCAAGGTGGACGGGGACATCCTGGTTCAGTGACTCTGTTTATTGAAAACTCTCTCAATTTGTGACAGTGTACAACCATGTTGGCAGATGGGGGGCTTTAACAGACTTGTATCTTTTGCAAAAAGGTCTCAACACCGACCCCCCCACACAAAGAAGCGAATAGGAAACATCAATGTACCCAGTTGCCCACTTTTGTCCACGTCGAGAGACACCAATGTCACTGGGATAGATCTTTTTAAGTATGTTCGAAGACCTGGGCTGTGAAGCCAGCGGTGTGGGCTGCACTCCTATGCCCACTAAATAGTGGATTCCTTTAGTAAGTAATGGATTTGAGTCCCAAAAGTTTAAGAATTATATGCACTACGATTCTTTTTCATGTAGTTAGCTTTAATTCAAAATATAGTGAGGTAAATAAAACTCTGTTCATGCAGGTGCCTATAGGGGTGGCCAATGCATTTCGGAATACTACTTCCTTCATCAGTGCCTAGTAAGGGTCATCATAACACAAATACAGCATAATGACATCACCATTGTAAAACAACATTGAGATCAAACAGTATTGACCCGCATTGTATATATCAATTTCGTGCATAATATTAGTATGTCACATGGATTCCAGCATTATTTACACCATTTTTTGTCCATTACAAAAGTGTATGCCACAGAGCAGAGAAAACAGCCATATGTAATCATGCATTGTGTATAAGGTAAGAGATATATACATACGGATAAATTGCAGGAAAACGCAGCAATTACAAGTTGTGAATCACCATTGGAAAAAAGAAAGAAGAAAAAAGCAATATGAACGGAAATGAATCATTAATCTAAAAAAGAACGTTTCCATGATCGTTACAAGCTTATTGCAATAAAAACTGACCTGGTTTCCCTTTTATTGAAACGGTGCATGAAAAGAGCTGACTGGAGAATCTCCCTGCGCGATGTCTTGTGTACGTGCATAAAACTAGCACTCATCAGAACGCTCTGTAAATATACGTGTATGACATCTGTTAGCCTATAGAATATTCGGGCTAAACAAAAGAACTTGACACGAATGCTCATTCATACCTTTCCTCTTCGGAACGATCACAAGACTGAGTGAGACCGCGAGGACGCGCGTTACTTAGCAAGCAGCTAAGTTGTTTCAAGTTGCTATGGTTACGTGAGAACAGGAGGAGAATAGTGAATAAAGGTGGCGGCCATTTTGTAATGAAACCGACTTCTTTAGAATACCAGTGAAACATATAATATGTATTAAAGGAATAGTAATTTCCATCAACATTACCGCAAACCAATTGCAAAAAATAAATAAAAATAAACTCTCTCTCGTTAAGTGCAATATTCTCCTGTAAAAATTAAGTCTTATAACAATGAGAACCTCAAACCGTCAGAGATGCATGGACCTCCCTTTTGGCTGACTGCACTAAATATTATAAAAAAATGAAAAAAGAGAGTCGTTGTTATGCTACTATGTGATAAATCCCATGACTTACTGCAGAGCGAGCTTGTCGGTGAAAGTGGAATCTACCATTAACACACGGAAAAGTGGTGCTTGAAAAAATGCCGACTGCAGGACGGGGGTGTTGGATGGATCTCAAAGTGCTCAAAAGTAGTAAGGAAAGGTCGCAAGGGATCAGTATTTATGTCCTGATATTAAAGACTCATAGTAAGCTTATACCTTATTACGATCTACTATAACGTTTCGCTCTTGGTTTCAATGTGTAGCAAAACACTATGGGCCTCATTCCGACTACGGCGCTAACCAATGGCGCTATTAACGCCTTGGTTGACGCCGTACCCGGACCGGCAGCGTCTTGGTGGATGGCGGAATTACCGCCCCATTCCAAGGTTGGCGGGGCGGTAATTCCCCATTCACCAAGGCTCTTCCCCATTCCCAAATGAGCCCCCATAGGGCTCAATGGGAATGGGGAAGATGCAAATAACGGTGACCGTTCATTACGGTCACCGTTATTGGCTTGGAGGCCCCTTTGCGCCCTCGACTTTAACACCTGCTCAAAGCAGGCGTTAAGGGCGAGGGCGCAAAGGGGACTCGGAGTATGGCGGTAAGGGATCACCGCCACCGGTCTCGTTACCGGTGGCCGCTATCCCTTACCGCCATACTCGGAATGAGGCCCTATGTTAGTTATGATGTAAATGCATCAGGTGGTGGTAACGGAAAAAAAGAAGGAAAAAAAGAAAGAAGAAAGAAAAAAGGGGAAGAAAGGAAATTGAAAGCTTTCGTAATGCCATTAGTCATAGTAAGAAATGAAGCAGAACCACTGCTTGGAAGTGACCATTACAAGGTCAAAATATTCAATGTTTTCTAAATTACTTCTCTGATTGCTAAATGAAAAATATAGATAGCAAAGAAAAAGTGTGACAAAATGTAACTCTACATTCCATACGCTGCAATTAGAAAAAAATCATAAGAACATCCAAAACATCAATGAACATAGCCAACATGCATATCATAAATAACAACTTAGATCGAACTCTTCATTAATTCCATCAGGTGATAAAGAGTCAAGTTTATCAATCCAAAACGCTTCCTGTTGTGCCCTCCATTTCTTCATATCTTTAGTAGCCATTTTGGTGGGTTGTACCTCTAGTACTGCAAATCTAAGTTGTGCAATAGAATGTCCCTTTGTCATAAAATGTCTAGCTACTGCTGAGGTCATGTTTTGATTGCGAATACACAACTTGTGTTCATTTATTCTGACTCGTATCTTTCGAGCTGTTTCTCCCACATAGTATATCCCGCATGGACACTTGATGGCATAAACAACATTTTCTGACAAGCATGTCGCATGATACCTTAGTTTAATTTTGGCTCCAGTTTTTGGGTGCATTATGGTATTGCCTTTCATTACGTTATTGCAATTACTGCAACTCATACAGGGGTAGGTACCGGGATGTTTGTCTGGTTTCCTATTTGAATCCTTGCTTCTCGTATTTACCAACATGTTGCAAGGGAGGGGGAACAGAGGGAAGACAGATACAGCGATCCTACTAGGCCAAGTGTCATTCAGATCGCACAAGTGCAGGGGAAGGGGGAAGATGAAAAGTGCGGAGTGGGACGGGTGGTGGGGACAGTGCAGTACATGGGGTAAAAGAATAAATAACAATGCTTGCCATGTCATGCTTCTTCTCTATGTGTATTTCCAGAACTTTTCCTCTTGGGCTTCCCATTCTGGGTACAAGAATGTGATTGTATTGCTACAGGTTGTTGGAACATGGGCACAATTTAAAAAAATACACGAGAAGAGAAAACCTACGTGTTAGGTCAAAAGTGTAACCTCTGTGTACTTGCCAAGAATCAACACTCTCCTTGTATGTGGTATTAAAGCAAACCAGTTGGTGGTATGGTATGGTATGGTGATTCAAAAAGTGGAAAATAACCTTACAAATGTAAGAAAGCACTGAATCAGAATAGAAAACTACTAGCCTGCCTTCCAAGAGATGGAAACTTTGAGAAGGGGTCCACATATAAAAGCAAGGTCAAAGGCTACTGACCTCCCTGTGGAAGAAGCAGAGAAGCGCAAGGACCAATGAGGAAACGGGGAGGTCTTTTTTTCCTGCATGACGGCCAAATAATTACTTATAAGGCAGATGGCAGCAGTTAAGGAGTCCCAGACTCTGGAAGCCTGCACTGATAAAACAAAACGTGCACCCCACTTTACGTAGTTGAATTTACAGACGACCACTAGGTCTCAAGAGGCTTATCTCAGACCTCCCACTGGTTTATATTGCGTAAAGCATTTTTGAAAAAAAACAGGGGCCTGACTGTAGTTGATTTTATGCATCAAAGTGCCTTGAATTGAGTTGACTGATTTAATGGTAACCAATAGAAGGGCTGGCAAAATGTGTTCACTTCAGTCCAGGTATAGTCGGAATCTTCCTGCGGCATCCTGAGGACGGTGGAGGTTGTGAAGAAAGGCTTTTGGCAGTGCCAAGCATTGCAAAAGTCAAACAACTGGAAATAAATGCACTTGCAAGTTTCACCTTAAGCGAAAGAGTAAAGTAATCTAAGAACCATCTAAGAGAACAAAGATGGAACAAATGTCCAGAGAATACCTCGCTGATCTGAATCTCCACTGACACAGATGAGTCAAAAGCCAAACGTGTATGCAATGGGTGGGGGCAAGGCCCAAGAGAAGGGTGGGCAATGATCCTGATAACAGATAGGAGCTACTCAGGGATAATAAGTCCATCTACCCTCTCTGAAGCAGTTTATAACAAAAGAGAATGCTGGTCTTCTGGGGATTGAATTAGAGCCAATTGGCGTGTGTGTAGCCATTCACCTGGCCATTGCAAAGCTTGAAAGCATCTACCACATCATCAGAGGGATTTTCCAAGTGAAGCAGAACCTGGGTGTCAGCAGCCCACATGCAGAATGTTACGCAAAATGAGCGAACACGCCCCATAAGAGGCTTCTTAAAGATGCGAAAGAAATTAGTGAGGAAACCCGTGGAACTCCGCCGGTGATCGCTATTTTAAAACATTCAAATGGAGCTAGACTGGTGGATGGGCTCTACCTGTAAGAAAGGACGTGACCCAGGATATAGCTTTGCGTCTTATGTCAATCCTATGCAAACACCCCGAAGGGGTGAGGTGGACCATAATGTCAAATGCTGAGGACAGATCTAATTAAATAAAGGAAGTGTGGTCGCTGGAGTCGAAGATGCTATGTAAAAGAAATCATGATGCTCTTCCATAACAAACAGTAAAACAGAGTTATAATACCAAAAAACATTTCACATCTTCTATTCAATATACCAAATCTGCGCTAGTTTGGGAGATGCCTCTGTTTCTGGGACAGCCATGTTCAGATGGTTCTTCTTTTCTTTCCTCTGTCAATTATCCAGCATCTTTTCTCGTCTGCTCGTGAGGTTGTTAAGAAGCAAGGGCCCTTTTCCTTGGATACAGGGAAATAAGCATCTGCAGCTGGTTTCGGGTGCTTGATTGAAACGTTGTATATTCAATTTTTGGCGATGGAGGTGGCAGGACTGTTGGGCTGGATGTCTGTACTTGGGGCTAAATGTTTCTGTATCGCCCAGCGTTTCTAACACACAAGTAGCCTCCTTTGTTATCCTCTTGTCAGTCTAGATGTTCTGTTCCACCTTCATAGAGCGTCTTAGAAAATCTGGTGAGAAGCAGTTGATCCGACCTAGTAAGAGAACTGAAAGGACTGTCTAAGTCAGCCATTTACATTGGCGTGTCAAACAGCATTTCACATTTTACTGTCACATTATGATTGCTGTGGAAAATGATGTATGCTTCTCATTACTAAAGGCAAATGATCGACCCAGTTGCCCCCAGAGGAAAAGATACATTATGTCAAGGCCTCTAGAGGCGAAACACCTTTTGCTGTCTACGTGCATTTTGAATACCCAATAAATAAAAAATCACATTGACTCTCTGAGCCAGACTGTTGGACTGTGTGCTAAATGGGATTGAGCTTTGCCGGTTACATCCCCAGCAGGACATGGGTTCTCTTAAGGCCCTGCCTGAAAAGAGTGGCCTATTGTCAGCTTGGTGTACCTATAGTGATGTTGTAGCTAATAACGATCACACATTATTTATGACCTATTACAATCAGGTTCTTTTAGGTAAGGATTTGGGTGAAACTTGGATATGCTACATTTAAAAGAATGTATTTCTGTTAACTGCTGTCAGATGACATGTGTGATGTGGTACTGTTGCCCTCAGCAGAGGAGTTTCCTTTGGCATACATGTGTGGTCCTCTGTTGTCTGCAAACATGCTGAACAATTAGCTATATACTTTTGCTAACATCTTTTCTCAGTTTTGGCCACTTATAGCTGTCTCTCAATAGATGAGCTTTTGCTAGACCTGCATGTGCGGCAGATATTAATGCTATCTGCCCTGCCTATTTGGAAGTACCCATTCGGTAGGGTCTCCAATGTTTTAGGGAATTGTGGCTATACTTGTATTTTCCATTACACGGTATGTATATTTGTTAGGGATTGCTTTTGGGTTGGAACAGCTTGCTTCTAGGAAGACTTGTAAATCCTAATCAATGCATGTAGTTGAACATGTCATAACTGTCACTGCAGGTCTTGTAGTCTGCTGTCTAACTGAGAGGTCTGCTGGCACATTGCCAGTGCTGTGTTCAGAATCTGGTTTGTGGGGCATAGGATTTACCTCTTTGATGTTTTAAACATGTTTCCAAAGCTGTTTACATTCTATTAATTTCTCAATGGACTATTCAAAATCATTTTGTACCCACCACTGCAGGTCCAATTTGTATAGTCTGATTTAGCAGCTGCTGAATTTTTTTTAATTTGTTGTTATGAACATACAAGAGCCACTGAGCATAGCGAGGGAGCCTGAACCAACCAAAGGGGACTCGGGAAATAGTCAAATAAAATGGTGCATTTTAGAGCACACTTTCTATGAACATCTGGGTAAAAAGCCGCACATGTTACAATTGGTTTTGTAGGGTAAGACATGAAACAGTCCATTAGATGACAAATCACCAACAGTAGACAGTAGCATTTCTATGATGCTGTTGCCTCTATCTATATATGTAAAACAAAGTAATGTTTGTTTGTGGATTTGTATGTGGCTTTCTTGTGGATGTTACTCGTCATGAACGGTGAAGTCTGGTGTCGAGAATTTTGCATGGCATATTCTATATTTTGTTGTCGAATTAATGCAACTATTTCTGGTTCGATAGGTCATTCCGTTGCCAAGATAATTAATCTTTTTGTTTTTTCAGATTTGTTTTTCGGCATTATGTTTTGTGGTGTTACACCGCCATCTACAGGTAGAAAGTGCTCCTTATCGCGCTTCGATGCTGAAACATGATCAACACCTGATTAATTTCTATCGCAAAAATGTCTAAAGGACATGTACTGCACCCGCATGATCAAGTGGAATTTTGCTACAATTCGAAGATGACATGGTTGAATCAGTTGATTTGAATCAGGTTCCATGTTTAACAAAAAGACTAAATTCTTCTGTATTCTCTCCTTTCATCAATGCTTTAATGCCACAAATATATTTTTACAGAAATGCTATGAAAAAAGGGAGCAGTATTTAATCCCACCCGAATCAAAACAAAACATTGAAAGCTGAAATATGATCAACATTCTGAAGAAGCTAGATCTTAAGACCGTGAAGCTTATAGAATTCAACATGATTTCAGGCAGAACAATGAAAGTGTTCAAGAACCTGAAGGAAGACTTACCAATCAGAGAATTTGTGCTGCTAAAAACAAAGCAACGAAACTGCTGGAGAAACCGAACCACGACTTGCTGTTAAGAGAAGTAGTGCTGCTGAACAACAAAGGAATGAGACTGCTGAATTAACTCAAGCAAGACTTACTGATCTGAGAATTTGTGCCGCTAATAAATGAAGCAATGAGACTGCTGAAGAAACAGAAGTGACACTTACCGATCAGAGGTTTAAACATTTGAGAATTGAAATCCTGGTTGAAGGCGGGTAGTTCAGCTGGTCATATTATATAATAAAAGGCCAGATGTATGTTTGTCCAAAGCCCTCCTGCCCGCTTTGCCTGTTATTACCACTAGTGAGCTGTAGAGTTGCGTATTTAACAATAAGACCTCAAGTTCATCTTCCAGGTGAACAAAATGTGTATTTCAACAATGATAACATACAATTAGCTGCAGAAAAGAGGCCCAAGACAGGGATACCACGAAAATATATACATGAAAAAAACATATAAAGAGAAATGAATTTGATTGAGCACTAGTTCTCTAACAAAATAAATAACTTTTTTAATGTACTTTTTTTTTAAGTCAAGTGCACAATTATTTAAGAAGAAAGATTTTCACCCCATTTTTCCACAAATGAAAGTAATTTATTTTGTTTTGATAGATGCTACCCTCAACACGTGTTTCCCTATCACTATTGGTTCCTCAGGAGGGTTAAATCACAAAATGTTTCTTTTGTATAAATTCACATATACTTTTTTCTGTTCTTTATACTCCTGTGGGTTCAGGCAATATTTATTGCTGTGTTTTGAAATGTTCAGACATCAACCAAAAGTTTCAGTACTTTGACATTGTGCGTGTTCAAGATTTGATGTAATCACGCTATGCGCGGATTGATATTTGTTCAGATCCTTTTCGAAAGCATGCAGTCACTAATCTTGATAATCAATGCCCATTGCGGTTTCTTATATTGTCAGTCATAGTTTTCTGAGCCTTTCGGCAAACACAGCAGTCCTTTTGGCGTTCTGTTGCTGTTTACCATTTCTTGGTATGTAATATATCAATAATATTCTTCATGTACGTTTTAAACTTTATTTGACTTCAATTTACTTTATTTTATGATCTCATGTCTACTTCGAATCATGCTGCAGGTGAGTTGTATTACTCTGACATCCATCAACATTATATATTTGAGTGCAAACCCTGTAAGTGAAATCCAAGACAATGAGGAGCAGATACAACAAATGGCTGCATGTACTATGTTAAACTTTCAACAGATTCTGTGAGATTTTTTTGAGGTTACTACTCCTCCACGTAAAAGGACAAAGATACTCTACACATGTTTTTCTATTTACATACATTCTGTTATAATACACCACATAATATAAGTACACTCTGAAAATGTCTTCCTTTATGCACATTAGCTCGTGTGCATGTGCCTTTCCACTAGTATCCCAATATTCTGCCAATGTAACAAATATGTTTATGCTGACTGTGCCCATACATGTCTATGCTTGCTTCTCCAATATATGGCAGTATTCCCACCAAAGAACATGCTCATGTTGGCTTTGCCCATAATACCAGTTATAATACTATAAGAAAACATGTCCACCCTGGCTCTGTAAGTATATGCCAGTATCCCCGTGTAAGAGCATACTCCTGTTGGGTTTGCCCTTAAGGCCAGCAAAATAAATGCCAAACCATGCAACAATTAAAGAAAACATACTTTTTTCTTGCTGCACAAATGCCCTCCATATATAACAACACTAATCATGTTGACTTCACCCTCAACACCAGTATAAAATGCCATGCCACAGTAAGAAATATATTTGCCTGCTGCACAAATGATGCTCCCCTCCCATGTGTAAGAACACTCCTCAATTATTTTATTTGTATGTATTTATTTGTGAAACCCCAACATACAGGCCCGTAGGCATAGAGGCGCTAACAAGAACAGACACAATACACAGAAAACAACAGAAAAACAAACATGACCATACACAACAGACATTAATTCAAGCTAAGCCTTAAATTGGCGGCAGGAGAAGAACTGTTCACAATGTTGTATATGTTAAGAAACAAAGGCAGATTAGACTGCTGCCCTTGCCCTGTGCAACAGTATATAATGGCATGCCACAGTAAGAAAATACACCTATACCAACACACTATCATCTTGTTGGCTTTCCCCTTAACATCAGTTAAAAATGCCATGCCACAATAAGAAAATCTATCTGAACTGGCTGCACTAATTTAGGTCTGCATGGTTACATAAGAACACTTATCATGTTGTCTTTGCCCATAACACCAATATAACATTCCACAGTAAGAAAAGATGTCTTTGCTTGCTGCACAAATACCCCCCCCCCCAATTCCATATGTAAGAACATTCATCATTTTGGCTTTGTCCTTAATGCCAGTATAAAATGCCATGCCACAGTAAGAAAACATGTCCCTGCTGCTTTCTTGAAACTAGATACATTTCCATTGGAAGCTAAATTGTTTATGATTGAATCAAGTGGAGCTCATGTTGCTCCTGATTGTGATTTGACGGCGGGGACCAGGTACATTTTCACTCGAGCGTAGCTAGGTCCCCGCCGCCAGATTTTTGTCATTTGCACAGTGGGGAGGGAGGTGAAAAGGCAGTGTACAAGCGCGTACACCACATTTTGCCCTTCACATTTGCACGCCGCAGTGCAAAGTGAGTAAACGCTGCCTGGCATGGAAGCAGGCATATAACACATGCTTCAGGTATGCCTGCATCATGGACTGTACAGTCTAATGAATGTGAGAAAAGATATTTTGGAACTAGTGTAGGTACCCGTAGATCCTGGGACACTCAGAATTTTATAATCGCTATTGGCAAACCTTGCCATTAAAAACTAAGCAAGAAAGATTGAGCATTGTTAATAACAAGCCCAATGGTTTTGTCCAGTAATTTGACTGCAGTTTAAAGATGCCCATCTAGAGAGCTTAGGCAACAGGCAATCATTATGAGTTTGGCGGCAATCCAGCAGTAAATCTGTGAAGTTACCACCAAACTCGGTTACGGTTACTGCCACTCTGTCCTGTGGCATTACCTCAGGATTATGAATGCTGGTTTGGCAATTAAAATCCCCATTTGTGGAGTCCCTAGGACTCCATAGGAATGTTCAATGGATTGGCTATGAGCTGCAATACTGCACAGTAAATACCCTGTCTTTTGGGGGTAAGGTGGAGGATTTACCTCTTGTAAAATGCTGGAGGTACTTCCTCTACTTTACCACTAAAGTACAGTGGTGCTGTAAAGTGGTGGTAAGGTGGCAGTAACAGTTACCACCACTTCACCTCATGTTTTTACAATCCTGCAAAGACGCTGTGCAAGCAATACAGCATCGAGAGGCGCATAACATAGAGAGAGGCATCTATGTTGCAGGTGAACATTTCATTGCCCCACAGCTAAGCATCTGCTTCCCTAGTGCTTCCACTGTGGATATGAAGGCCACGATGCACCATGATCTATCCATAGTAAGAGATGACCAGTGGGATGCTGCACATTCACAACAAGTGGCTGCCTTCAAGGACGGTTCTATGTGATTTCTTCAAATAGGTGTTTTTATTATGCAGGGGGAGACACACCACTTCCCCCACCATATCCTATCCCCTTACCCCACCCCATCTATGTTTTAAAATGTACCCACTTACCCAACCAAACTCGAAGACATTTTTTTTGTGAAGATTTCAGATTAGGTGAAAACGGATTCAGTGGAATGCAGTGATACGTTGATAGACACCCTGCCAAGAGATGTTCAAGACTAGAATTCACTGACATTTCACATTCAGGCGAGAGAACTGAAGTGGTCTGCTCAAGCTAGAGGACAAACATTTTCAGAAACTACTTACCCACTATTCAATAGTGGCCGAGGTTACAGATGTGCCACCTTAAAAAATTCATGAGGTCTTTAACATTCCAGTGCCCATAAAACCCACCTTACCTTGCCAAGTTCTAAAGTCCTAGGTTCCCTACATCAAGTAGAAAAACACAGGATAAAACCGTTCTATGATTTTCACTACACGCATGCCTGTGTCACACAAGGGGTACGATTTGTTCCAGTATATCCCAAAAAACTGTTGGCCCGTCACAGAATTCCAAGAAATCCCAATCATTCAATGCTGTGAACCGTGATCAAATTAGGCAGTCTGCACCATGAGTAATGTGCTGGTGGAGACATTCGGGAGCAGCTCCTACTCGTTACTTGACGATCCGGCATTGTTCAATTCAGTGCTACTTGCAGTGGTGTGCCTGTGGTATAGGATTAGTCAGTATGATCACTCTTATCAATTAGGTCACATGCTGTGGAGTCATTCTCCAAACACCAGTATGTGCTGAGCAAGTACAACTGGAATGGCCTAAAGTCTAGTTCTATCCTCTCCAGTTTCGGCTTGTGGTATACAGGGATGTTTGTTTGTTTATTTATTTATATAGCGCACCTGACCCAGGGGTATCTGGGCGCTTGAAGTACAGATTAGGGTTACAGGTGAGCAACCGATACATAATACAGATGTGTACAAATATACAGTAAAGCAAGACACATGACTATGTGCAATATACAAAGGATCAGTACAAGATGCAAATGATCTGCTGGAATCACAATTTGAGCATATTTTAAGTTCGTTTTCGTTAAGTAGTCATGGGATGACGAGACTTCTGAATGCTATGAATGATTGGGTAGATTTGATGTTCTGTGGAAGTGTGTTCCATAATTGGGCGGCAAGAACCGGGAAACTGGTTCCGCCAGCCCTTTTAAGGTTATATCAAGGCACCATAAGGGAGGAAGTGTTGGTAGATCTGGTGGTTCTAGCTGACAATTTGTGGGTACATTTGTCAGTAATGTAGGGTGGGGCTCGATGGTTCAGACCTTTGTGTGTACGGCAGAGGGTTTTCAAGTGAATTCCTTCTTGTATGGACAGCCACTTACAATGTTTTTTAGTAGTCGATATGTGCTCTCTTTTGGGTATGTTTAATGCTGCTCTAAGCGCATTATTTTGCAGAATCTGCAGCTTGTTGGTTATAGATTTGTTGGCGCCTAGGTATAGGCTGTTGCAGTAGTCCAGCTTGAATTGTATAAGTGATCTGGCCAATGTGAGGCAACTGTTGGAGGATAGTAATGGTCTGCAAACCCTGATCAGCTTGCCTGTGTAGGCGGTGGCTGAGGCTGTCATGTTGACCTGTTTAGTAAGATTGCAGTTGGCATCGAGCTAAAACCCTGAAGGTTTTACATCTTTAGATATGGGTATATTGTTCCCATCTATGTGGATACTAGTGTATTTAGGACTGAGTTTTAGTAGGTTATTGGGTGAGCCAACTAGGAGCAGCTCAGTCTTATCATCATTCAGGCAGAGGCCATGAGTGGCCATCCATGCCTGAATGATGGAGTAGACTTCGTTGACCCGGCAGACGTCAGTGTTGTAGGTGCCAGATAGTGGTAGGACTATCTGGGGGTCATCTGCGTAATTAGTGTAGGTGACACCCAGATGGTACAGTTTGTCGAAAAGGGGCTTTGTAAAGATATTGTACAGAGTGGGCGATACACATGAGCTTTGTGGGACTCCGCAGGTGATATGGATTGGGTCTGCTGCTGCTGTGGGTGAGAAAACGTGCATGATCCTGTTGTCGAGGAAAGATCGTATCCACATGACAGCGGAGTTAGAAAAATGAGCTGCCGATGACAGGTGGTCACATAGTATGTTATGGTCAACCAAGTCAAAGGCTGTCGACAGGTATAGGAGGAGTAGAATGGCTACTTTGCTTTTGTCTTTTAGATCATCAATCTGACTTTTGAGGTCAACAAGTTCTGTTTCAGTTCCATGTTGAGGTCTAAAGCCAGATTGCCGAGTTCCTAGTAGTTTATTGGACTCTAGACAATTTTGAATTTGCAAGTAGGCTACTCTGTTTACAATTTTTAGTAAGAAAGGGACTATAGTAATTGGCCTATAGTTAGTGGGAATAGCCGGGTCAAGTGTTTGTTTCTTGAGTAATGGGAGGACCCATGACTGTATAAGGTTACTTCGGACTAAGTTATTAGCGAATGAGGAGTTTATTAGTTTGGTATTAAAGGGGGCTAAGTCTCTGACCGCATCTTTTATAATCTGTGCTGGGCATCTGTCACCTTTACAATTGGATGGTTTTAGTGAAGTTATGATTTGTTGTACTTCAGGAATGGATACCTTGTTGAATTTGAAGCATGAGTTATGGTATGTGGTGAAGGACAGAGCCGGACTAGTTGGATTGGCTGAGGACTGTTGGTGCCGTTTGTCAGCTATTTTGATCGGGAGTACCGAGATTTGGTTGGAGAGCGCATTTTGGATACTGGTGCAACAGGGTTTATCCTTAATGCTGGATTCTATAGGGGGCTTGGGTTTTTTTCTAACTCTCTAAGGATAGTGAATAGTTCCTTAGTGTTAGATCCTGCTTGATTGATTCAATCGTTATAGGTTTCTTTTTTGGTTCGGATAATCTCACTTTTGTATATGGTGGTGGTATTGATGAGGTTGTTTTTGTTTTCTGGGGAAGGAAACAATTTCCAGAGTGTTTCAAGTTTTCTTTTTTCTGCGCGAAGTAGTTTAATTTCAGGGGTGCACCAGGAGTTCGGCTGTGCTCTGGGTTTACCTTTGCGTAGTTTGAGCTGGGCAATGGTGTCTATACCTTTAGTCGTGGAATCATTGTAGGTGTTAACCAGTAGATTGAGGTCAATTGTGTCAGGTAAAGCATTGAGGGTGGGGATGACCAGGGGCACTATGGCCTCAGCTGTAATATTACGTTTGTTTCTAGTGAGACAAGGTAGTGCAGCTGGAGACTTTATCAGATATGGGTTATTGACATTGAGTTCTAAGGATAAGAGGTGATGGTCAGACAACACAAGAGGTGTGGGGTCCTTGGGGGTGATGGTGCAATTGAGGTCTGCTACCCAGTCAGGTTTCCTGCCCTTCTCATGGGTGGGTAGGGTGCTTACTTGAGTGAGGCTAGGGAGGTGGCAGGCATGTCATTGGGGTCATTATAACCGAGGTTGAAGTCCCCTAGAATGATATTCTGCATCGTGAGTTTAGTGTTATTGGCTGCTAGCGATGTGATGTCTTCCTCAAAGGACCCGGGAGGACCTGGGTGTCTGTATATAAGGTTTATAGTAATGGTGGTTTTGGGAGATGTTTGGAGCTTAACTGAGAGGAGTTCACAGGATGTCAGAGGAGAAGAGGTGGACAATCTCATGTCTAGTGTGATTTTGAACATGATGGCAGTTCCTCCTCCTCGAGCATTCGGTCTATCGGCTCTGATGATGGAGTCGTTGTCTGGGACAGCTAAAGTGAGGGAGGGGCTTGCAGCGTCATGCAGCAAGGTTTCTGTCACAGCGAGGAAATCAAGGTTGTTGGTCAGAATGAGGTCTGCGATCTCAGTTTCATGGGCAACAAGGGACCTGGCATTTAGAAGTGCTCCTTTTATAGGTGTTTTCTGGGTGCCTTTCTGGACGTGGTTAGAGGTGTTGTCGACTGAGTTCTTTATCTGGCTAGTATAGGATCCTTTACATGTTTGTTTTTTTACTGGTGGATTTAGTGCAGCGCTTGCTAGTGGTGTTAAGGTTACGTTCAGTTGGTGGGTTGCAATGTCTTGGGAGTCTGGTGGCTAGTCTGTTGTTACGATCTATTGTGTCTTGGATGGATGTGGGAGTGCTTATACGTGGGTGAAGCAGTTGAGAGGCAATAAGAGGGAGGCTGGGTAAGCCATATTTTACTCAGGGAGAGGTGAAGGAGTGTAGAGGAGGGAGAAAGGAGGTAGGCTTGATCCTGGAATCCCAGTAGGTTGTATTCAATGCTGGAAGGAAGAAGATGGGCCTGATCATGGGATTGGAGGTGGGGATGGATCTTAGGAGAGCTCTTAGGTCGGGGTTTCCGAGGGGCTCCATCATGTGGCTAGGAGTTGACTAATGTTGAGCCTTGAAGGGGTGAGTATCAGCGGAATAATGCAGAGGGTGCTGATCATGATGGGACTACTAGCTGTCGTGAGAAGGCTATTACCAAAGCAGTGTTTTAAACAGAATAATCTAGATGTACATAGTAGGGAAGGCGGAGTAAGCTATTTAACGCCAATCTATGGTATAAGATAGCTAGTACATCTCAATGGTAGAATGGGCTATTACAGAGCAGGGTAAAATAGGCTAGTTCATGCAAGGCAGAATAGGCTATTTCGAAATAATCCTTTATGCAAAATGGGCTAGTACATTCAAAACAGAGTAGGCTGTGTCAAGAATCTCTTGTGCAGGCTGGGCTAGTACAGTTCAAAGGCACAATAGGCTATTTATATGATGATTCCTTAAGAAAAATGGGCTAATACATATAGAGACAGAATAGGCAGTTCAGGGCGATCTGTTGGATACAATATGGTAAATCATCGCAGTAGATTTTCGTGTGTGGTGTTGCATCAGGAGTCAAAGGAGTCAAAGTATATAAGATATACTTATGGGCGGTTCTGGGCTGAGTCATGTGGAAGCGTGTTTGGCCCGCAAATCTGGACATAGATAAGGTGCAGCCACAAGTGAGATTAGTTAGAGCACATGCGGGTTACTCATGCCGTAGTAAACTGTGTTTAGCTGTTAGAGCTTGTGGCAATATTGAGGCTTGTGAAGAGGGAGGGTGGGTAGTGTGCGAGTAACATTGAAACAGGCTGTCCGGAGGCGGTGTTCGGGTCGGGGCTCGGATACTGTGGCTGTGAATTGCACTCACGGGTGAGAGGAAGAAGTCGTTGAGCCAGGGTTTCCGGCCGACTGTCCGGATGGCTACGGACAGGCTCAGGACAGGTGTTGTCCTTTGAGCGTGGTCCTTGGAGCGGTGGGCCGGCTATGCCTACCTGCTTCAGATTGGAGCTGCTAAGGATCCGTTCAGCCAATCCGGGGTCAGGAAGTAGAGGAGGTGTATGGCTGGAGCTCAGAGGCAGCTCAGTGATTAGTGGCAGCCATCTTTGCAGGGAGCTGTCCTCGTGGTGTGCAATGGTGAATTCTTGCACCCGAGATGATCAGAGCTAGTGCAGCGTCTCGACTGCGAATTGCTGCACAGTCCGCTCGATTTGTGCAATTAAGTATTTGAAGATCAGCTAAGATGATGAGTTACCAAATGGTTTACCTAAGGTGATCAGCATGCTGGGAGTGGATGGCACTGCTCCTGCAGTGAGGCGGAGCTCCTGCTCCTTTGGGACTTGTGGGCTGCAACTGGGCTCAGGATAGCTTCCAAATAATCATTGTGAAGTGAAAGGGTTAATCACTAGGTGGTGGACGCACACCGCTGCACTGTGCTGTTCTGTGCTGGGGCTTGAGGCTCAACCAGCCTTGCGAGTTGCAGTGTTTTATGTATTTTGTGCTAGGAAAAGGGGGTTCACACCTTCAACTTATTTTGCTTTGTGTGGCTTTGTGGGGCTTGGGAGTCATGCTTGCATTGTGAAGATTCTTGAAAGATGTGCTTACGTGTAATGTTTGTACACGTCACAATTTGAGTACCCCAGGGAATCCTGCTGTGAGCCTCAGACCAGACATCTCATGTGGTTTTCCTGCACTGAAGAGGGTGACTGACTCAGCCCTATCAAAACCTTCTGAGCGCACAGAGAGAAGTTACATTCTAGCATTTAATCTCTCTTGTGGCAAGCTGCACATTTGTTTCTAATCACACTCTTGTGGGTAGTAGGTAAGGACTGCTGTTTTATGTAGCATTTAGCTCTGTTTCAGGTCTTATCTATGCTCGAATAAACAATGCATATTTTTCACTGCTGCTTTGTGGAGTGCTTGGTGGGTGCATCAACATCCAGGGTATTGTAGAAGAAACACTGGACTGTGAGGTATGGCTGGTTGCTGTCTCTGCTGTTGGCATATCGAAAGATCTTCAAAACAGTGATCACCACCACAATTGAGCAATCCCAAGAAGAATCATGCTAGGTGAGATACCTACAATGGTATTTCAATCCTTAAAACATATAGACTTAGAACCGAGAATTGATTACCTCTCTCTATGCTGCTCAAGTTGAGATTGGTGAGATTGGTGAGGTTTTTACACCATACTTAACAGACAAAAATAAATGGTCAAATCCATGTTTACAAATTTACAACATAATCAAGCAAAGAACCTGTGGAATCACACCTATATTTCATACTTAATTATTTTATTAATTGTTCATCAAAGTTAAAAATAATTAGAAACTGGACACAATCAATACATTTTTGTCACAATTAACAGTAGCTAAAACACCTCCTTCCAAACTATTATGTGAGAATGACATAGGTTATACAGGGGTAGAGGTCACTAAGTGGACATCAATATACATGGATAACTAGTGTCATATAAACACAGCAGACTTCTATAATTTATGGTCTTTTCAGATTGTTGACATGTTTCGGCCACAACATTACATTGGACACTATCCCTAGTGTCCTTTCGAAAATGGATATACAGGCCTTCTTCAGGACAAAGTATTTCTTCAAATTCTCTTCAACTTAATGATTTACCCCATTGGTTGATATTTAAGAACTATTACTAAATTGCAAACACCGTACGGACAGACTCATGGTTGTCTTCCTAAATTCTCTGCATCATGATATATACATGTTCAGTTTGACTACATAAAACAACACCAAACTCTTACTTACATCTACAAACAGCATAAGATTCCACTCTTGACTTTATTTAGGCCAGATGAGTGTATTTCTTTGGATGGGATGTCCATATATGTTGACAATCCTTAAAACATACATACTTGGTCACATGGCATTACCACTCTCCTTGGAAGCACTAGCTTGTCATTTAGACATACTACAAACACACACTGCTTTAAATGTGCTATTCATTAAGCTGTGCTGTGGGAAATACATGTTAGAAAGATTATAATGTGCTGTTCATTTTGACGCCTGCTCGGTGCTCTGCTTCCTCTACATTGCCATCTTATAACATGGCATCCGGATCCTGTTTCACTACATGAAATCAAATAATTCTGATATTTGTTTATTTAAGGCATGTTCTGTTTCTAGAAAGAATCCAGCCATGGCTGAATGCAACCTGTTAACATGATTCTGCAGGCCTAATGCAGGACACGTCCACCTTTAATGTTACATTATGAAATTAGAATATATGCTTATTTTAGCAAAAGCATAAAGCCTTGAGTAACGGAAACACATTCTGCATTCATACCATTACACCATTAAAAGACTAGGTGAAATTATAATAGTGTTTTTTAGCTATTGCAAAGTCAATTACACATATGGAGAAAACACTAGACTGTTAATGTTCAATTCAGCAATCCTTGTTTATACTTTCAATGAACAGCTTGCCCAAAATGTCAACAAGTATTGTTTTCTTTAAAAGCCCATTCTAAAGTATGGGAAAGCAAACAGTTGGCTAATGGAGAGTTATACAAAAGGTTTTAACACTCCAGTGTTCACTTCAATTGGTTCCTACAAAAGTGTATTCTAATGTGTAAAGAGAGCATGTGGTTGTCTGATGGGCAGGGATTTGATAAGTGGCCAAGACATGCCAGTCTTCACTGCGTTTTTACATATGAAGCACATTCCAAAGCATAAGAAGAGCAAACTGTAGCCTAATGGGGCACATGCGCTATGAGACAGTGACAAGGAGTGGTTGTTAGAATACATGTGATTTAGATAAGGTATGAATCAGTCAAATGTTCAGAAGTTCAGAAGTTCCTGAAGACCTGTTGAAGCAGACCCATGTCAATTGGGGGCAGAGATGGCAACATTAGAGGAGCCAGTAAACTGTCTAAACTGGGTAATTGTTAGGAAGCACGGATGGAGGAGAAAAGGCATCAGGAGACGGTGTCTCCGTGCATGAACTACATTACCCAGCAACCTTTGAGGCCTTTTGTAGTTTGTGCCGTGCGCGCATAGGCCAGATGATACTCATTAGGTCAGCTTATCAAGGGCCAACGGCGCACAGCAGGTGTGGCTTATTCTGTTCGTAGGGGCAAAGCCATGCCGGAGGACTAGGAGAACGCTGACATGCACGGCCGTATCCTGAGGCGTTGGAGGTTTAAAGCTGGAAATGTGCACGCCGGGTGCTCGGTCTCCGTGAAGGACTGCAATCCGTTCCTTTGCAGCGGGGACAGGCGGACTTGCGCTGCTTTTACAGGCTACGAAAGATCACGTCCGGGAAGGCTTGCGAGCTTCCCGGACGACAGATAAGTGCCACATTTACTATTGTTGGCACAACGCTGCCGTTGCTGTTTCTGTTCTGTCCACTGCATTGGGTTGATATGAACATATACATATATATATATCTATCAGAACTTTGACTGGTATATTTAGACAATCTGTGGCTTGGAGGTCATGTGCCAGGACAGCAACACAGGACAAGTACTCTTGGCATATGAGGGTTTTCAGTAATACAAGTAATACAAGTATTGAAGTATTGAAGCGCTGCTTCCCAGTGCATGAGACCCACAGGGGGGAGACAGAATATAACAGTCTCAGGGCTGTGTTGTACTACGTGTCTACCACTGTGTTGTTTATATGTTTTGTAACTGTGCAAAGGCTTGCTCTATGGGCCATGTGTTATGGTTTATTCATGATGGGAGTCACTCCTAGTTATATGTTCATCCAGCTTGCTTTCATGTAGTCCATGCCAGGTGTGTGCTTGTATCAAGGAGTACTATATAAGGTGGGGGCATAAATCCCGACATTGAGACCTGTATTAAGAGGTTAAGGTAGTTACGGAATTAGGTTGTCGAGTTATTAGAGAGAGTAGGGCTTTTTCCTGTTGCTTCCCCAGTCCTATCCACTCTAGGTGTTTCCTTACCCTCTTTCCGGTGATCCTATACCCCCTCCCTGCCACAACCTCTTCCTAGCCCTCTTCCCCCCACTGGCTGCCACATGGTACTCTGTGATTATAATCAGGTACCTGTGCCAACCACGGGTGGAGGGTCGACTTCATTCGGCTTCTGTGGTTCGGGGGAGAGTGTCGACATCACTCACCTCCCCTTACTTTGCGACAGTAATGTACTTCTACAACCTGGCTCTAAATTATTGACAGGTTATTTTTTCAATTTTAATCGTATTCTAACTGTCAACATTGAATTGTTACCTTATTTTTACATTTGTCAAGGCCTTGGACAGGGCTACAGGCTGACCATGTTATTTTTAATAGGGAAGCTTCTTGACTGATCACTGACTTTCCACAGACACTTACATTCGCTATGATACAAGTTTGAACACTGCACATTTCAAAACCTGTGTTCCCCCTTGTACTTCTTCTGGCTAGGATACCCCATAAATACATTGGTGGGTGGGAGATTGGAATCTAGTAGGTGGATTGCCTTTAGTAGCCATTCGGGTTTTGATAGAGCTTAGCCGTTCCTTTTGTAGGTTTAAAAGTGTTGAAATCACATCTCATGAATACTCACGCGATGACTCTCATGTCCTGACAGCACTAACCTGAGTACATCCTCACTTTTACTGTGCAATACTTTAGATGGGTATATGTATTGTTCATTAGCTGTAGGCTTTACATTCTTACAAGTAAATAGGGTAGGATGGTAGGATTATATTATTGTTTGACTATCCTGGTTTTAATGCTCATTTGTTATCTCTTGAGGATGACAAATATAAAAGCTAACAGACAACAGAGAACATTCTTTATATGTTCCTATTTATTGAGTACAAAAAGGCTGTCGTCCACCAGGGTAGGTGCTGGTCCTGCTTGGATCGGTGGCATCTGCGTCCACATCTCCTGGGTTTCTGTGGGCTTTGTGCCCATTCCAAGATTGAGCCTGTTCGGACAACACACGCATTGCGCAATGATACCGTCCAAGATGGCGCTACCTGCTTTCTTCCCTGCATCTCAACGCTCCCTCCGTGTTCCTGCTGTTCTTGCTTCAGGTGCTTCTGTTCCTCTTCTGTTACCTCCCAGTTAATCCTGGTCCTCTCCCTCCTCCCCCATTCTCTGCCTTCTGTGTACCTTCTGCCTCCCTATTCATGCTGATCATTTTTTGGAGCCTTCAGTTGCTTGGTTCTGCTGCTGTTCTGACATCTCTCCAGGGGTTCCTTGCTGCTGCTCTGCCATCACCCCCAGGAGTTCCTCAGCCACTGCTCGAACATTCTTCTTTACCATCAGCTACGGTGTTTTTCCCCAAAAGGGTTTTTCCTTGGCTATTGCTCTGGAGGCCACTAGTTCCCCAGTTACACTCTCTGGGAACATAGGGGCTTCGGGAAGAGATGGACCTTTTCTCTTCAAACAATGTGATCGTTCTAAGCAGATATGTCCAATCATTGACCGATTCACTATATTGCTATTGTAAATGCTTGTTGTATTAGCAATAGGGAAGTTTGATTACATTCATTTTGTACATTGACACGAGGATAATAAGAATTGGTTTGTAGATTGTCTGGGGTTAGGCCCATGAAAATGTTGCTACTTGATAGTAGACCTGTCAGGTGCTGAAGGGTAGAGCGCTCTCTTAACATAAAGCGCAGAGATGTAACTCTGTGTTGGGTATAGCAATATTCTCTGTGGCAAACCCTGCCATAGCCCCAGGCAGGCCTTCTGAGTGCCTCTGGGGTGGTAGTTAGGCTCTGGCAAGTGGGGCGTGATGAAATCATGCCATTTTGCCACAAAGAACTCCAATACAATTGCCACAATCTTTTTGATGACAGTGTAAATTTTTTTTAGGTAATAGAACAGCTCTAACATGATCTCAGAGGTATTCCAATACAAGCTATAAACATATTATCAGCAGTAATTAAAATCTGTATGGTTACCATTTGAATAGGGGGGCCATAAGGAGGTCCCAATCTTTTCCACCATAACTTCCCTTGCAATGTGTTCAACTATTTATAGCCAAAGCCCCAATTTACCATATCAACGGCCATGCACAAGGCAACATAGAGTGGCATCTGGTCACCTGTCAAGTACTTTCTGAGCAAACACATTTAGTGTTGTACAATTAACTTCATTAGACAAACCTTCTTATTGGAAGTGATTTAAATACTATTCTTGGAAGTGCTGGGCACCCTGCCTCTCTCTCCAAGCTCTGGAAATAAAGGATACATTATCTGAGCCAATATATCTGAGCATTTCTTATGAACAGTATTACATCATCCATCCAGCCCTGGGGCTTTTGACAATTTAAGACCCTCAAAACATTTCTTGATGCCCATTAATGAGCTGCGGCAAGCTCTTGGTTGTATTAGTCTTTGGGTCTTTTAAGTTAAATCTTGCGTATCAGTGGTCTCTTGTTAAGCTGACATCCTATGAACTGTGCCAGATTTCCATCTTCAAGGGCGTGTAAGCCCTAGCTATGTGTGGGTTTTCATTAATATAAAATGGTGTAGGTATTTTTTATGAACGGAAGGTCTACTAATCAGACCCCTCTTTGATAAATGTTCCATGTCAAAAATATTGTGCACACATGTGCCTTTGCTGTGGCACGGAGCAGGTAAAAAGGTTGCATGTGCATGCCTGACAGCTGCTGGACACAAAAGCCTGCAGGTAGAGGTGGCTGTTCAATCTTCTGCACCTCTAATCTAAATTATATTGGAATGCCTTGGTCAGTCTGGTGACACGTACATCTTACAGTAGAGTCCATGCCTGATTGGGGCATGGCCTCTGCTAAGAGCACACAACTATACAGCCAAAGCAATGCAATATAACACCAGTGTCAGCTCTGTGTGCGGGGCTTATGTATGACAGAACTGATGTGGTTTGGTGTCTGGTCTGACTGTCTCCACTACTGCCAGGTAGACTAATAGCCAGGATGTGGACTCTTTGATTCTCCTCCAGGAAGGGTAACACCTTCCAATGGGACAGGAACATTCCTCAGAAAGTTTCCTCCTGTGAACCGGTGTTTCAGAGGCAGCACTGCCATAATAAAGCCACCCTTTCACCTGGGTGCTGATCAATGGAGTCCCTTTGAAGCCAGCAGGCAAGGGAAAAGGGTGGAGTTAGAGTAGCTAGCTAGGAGAAGTGGTATGAAAGAAGGGCCCAATCGTGGTCTTTTTTAGGGTGCTCTTCTTTTTCCTGTCTCCTCATTTTTCTGCAGGCAATGTACTCTGGATGTGACGTCATAAGGCAAAGGGCACTTGTTACAAAAACCTGGATTGCTTGGGACCAATTCCCTGTGACCTTTAGCCTTGAAACAGACAAGGGCAGGTCCTCATCCTTTGATTTTTCTCTGGACTTTGACAAGGACAATCAGAATGTATCTGGATCTCTCTTGGGGATACAGTCTATCCCAACGTCCTCTGCAGGAGAGGTGAAGACAGAAAGCATCCAACGCAGAGGAGAGCTATGCCATCTACCCACCCCAGGTAACAGTGGGGCAATGGCTGCTGGACCAATGCCTCTCTCTGCTGGCTGCACTGGAACTGGGATCCTGCTTAATGGACGTGAAGGATCTCCTTTAGGTGCTTGCCAAGCTCCCTGAAGTAGGACTGCAACTGAAGGGCTTACCTTGTCATGGAGCCCCTATATTGGAACTCTTAGCCATTGATGAACCAAAGAAGTGACCTCTATCCCTCCCTGCATCTCTGAACTGCCTCAGCACTGGTTTGGCACCCGTTGCCACCATAAAAACTGTTGCACAGAAACCACAAGGTTCATCATTGAACTTGACGCTAAACTGCCTCCTCATCTCTGGAATCTCTGCCATCTCTGCCTCTGAGACCAACTGAGTCTTCTAGAGCCCCCAACTGGATACCGCCACCTGGTCACCAAACTTTTTTAGCTACAAGCCGATGATGTTGCATTACCTCGACACCATGTTGAGCCAGCCGAGCCCTATCGCTGTCAAAGGTCAGTCCCCACTCCCCTGCATCAGAGGCAGCTTGGTTTTCCAGTGCCACCAATCTGATCTGCTGAACAGTACGGCATTGTGGGCCCAGAAGACACCACTCCTCAACTCAAGCCCTGCCTGATGCTGAAGCACCCAGACCCATGGTTCAATACCAAAAAGCCTGGCTCAATTCTATTAAGGTACTGCAAAGAGGCCCTGTGCCCCTAGTCAACTTTGAGCTACCTTTTTCTTAAAGGCTACATTGTGCCTGTACACCCTTGCTCATTTACCCAGATTCCCCTTCACACAAGCCTGCATTATCAGTGTTCTTTTACATGGGTGGGCGTTCTTAGTTGTTTCTGATTATTTGTTTATATTTTATTGTTTGATTAAAAGTGTATACTTTTATAAGACCTTGACTGGACATTTGCACTTAAGTTGTTTGGGTTGCAACTGCCATCACCTCATACTCCTTCTGAAGAGTATAGCCTGTCCGCCACAAAAAGGTAAAGAGGTACACCTGCCTTGCTGCGTCTGTTTCATCTTTACGACTGGGATCACTGCTGGTTTGATAGTAGGTGGTTTTGCCAATACTCATCCCTGTAGTCCTGCAAAGCAGTAGCCATTTTGTCAATATATATAAACTACCTGACAGTCTATCCCTCCTTCTTCATATATATATATATATATATATATATATACACCCACACACACTTTTGCCAAACATTTTGTTATTCTACGTAATGCATCCAGCCCACAGTTGGGACTGGGAGAGCCAAAACCCCCAGTGGTCACATCTTCGGAATCAGATGTCTCGAATTCTGAGAGTGATGAACCCATCATTAAGATTATTTTTTTTAGATGAAATGCGGCTCCTGCGTCAAGATGGAAAGTCTCAAAAGAGAGGCAGGAGTCGTGGAAGAGGTTGTGGACGCAATGTACCAAGTGGAAGAAAACCCGCATGGGCCAACGTCACCAACTACTTAAACACAGACCATTAGAGCAGATTAACTCGCTCTGGCACACAAGGCAAGAAATCAAATCTAAAACGGACTTTCAAGTCATCAATCTTTTATCTCATCAACTCACTGATTCCCAGACTGATCTATTGAAGTTGGGGCTCAATTTTAGCTCAAGGTCATCTTTTGACTATGTTGAAGCACACTTGGACTTTGATCAGTTATTCCGCAAGTTAAAATTGAAAACGTTTTTTGCCATCAATCCCATCAAAGGAAGCACCTCGACATCCCGAGCAGGTAGAACTGAACTACTTATCTCATACATTGTTTTCTTGTCTGATTTGGCTAGCCTGGTAGATCCTTTCCATGATACTGGCAGTATTAATTTTGAAGATGTTGACATTGACACTGGCTGGACTTGTTCTTCTTTCCTAAAAGGAAAATCTAAATTCAGTCCTCCTATGCCTACTGGTGGTTGCATAGAGGCTTTTCATGATCTTTGTATAGCAGATCTACACAGATTACGTTTGACTTCATTATACTCACGCAAGTGCAACCTTGATAGGTCACAAATTGATTCCTTGGAAATATTACAGAGTTTGAGAGATGTTGTCATCAAACCCTCTGATAAGGGCAACAACATTGTTTAGCAAGATCGAGCAGACTATGTAACTGAAGCTTTCGGACAATTAAAAGATTGTACGTTTTATTCTGAGTTGTTCTAATCCTTTTCCCATGTTGCAAACAGAATTGAGGCCATTAGTTAATGAATGGAGTGAGGTTTATATGATTGATGGCGATTTGGTAACATTTTATGTTCGTTCCACCTTCACTATTCCCTCCATTTATTTTCTACCTAAAGTTCATAAATCACTGGTCAAGCCATCTGGAAGACCCACTGTCACTCTGTAAGGTTCATTATTTGAAAACTTATCTCGTTTTGTTGATGAAACTCTGATTTTGTTTGTTTCTGTCTTACCCTCCTATTTGAAAGATACCAAGGATTTCTTATGTCACATCAATGAGGTCCCATGGTAGGAATATTTTCTTTTGGCTACTTTGGATGTCGTTTCATTGTACACTTCCATAGATCACTGTACAGGTGTCAATGCTTGTAAATATTGTTTGCAAACACGTTCTCTTAATTTGCTGTCTCACAGTGTTATGATTTTGGAAATGTTTGAATTCTGTTTAACCAAAAATGTATTTTTGTTTTAAAAAATGTTTTACCATCAAGTGCGAGGAATTGCCATGGGGCGTTTCTTTGCCCCCTCTTATGCCAACATCACAATGGGCTGGTGGGAAGCCACCATTTTGACTGAAATCTGATCTGAAGTTTTGAGGGATGAGATTGTTGCTTGGTGGCATTATATTGATGACGTTTTTTGTTTTATGGAAAGGTTCTGAGTCGAGTTGGGTTAACTTTGTCAGAAGGATCAACATCAATAGTGTTAATGTGTCCTTCACTGAAAGTCATAGCACCACGGAAATTGTCTATATTGATTTCAAAGTCACTTTGGATAACCATGGGCTATACACTACTGTTTACAAGAAACCCACCAATTCTAGTCTTCCTTTACATGCCAAGAGTAGTCATCCCACCAGTTGTAAGAGTAGTATCCCTTACAGTGAGTTTGTGTGTTAGCGCAGAAATTGCTCTTATTTGATAACATTTGATAAATTGCTCTAAAGCATCACACCATTTTTTGTCGGGTGGCTATGCCAAGGGCATCATAGAGAATGCCTATGTTAAGGCTAGATCAACTTCTCAACACCAACAGATCCCTCACTGAAAAAAATTGATTATGATCCAGGGTTTGCTGTGACATTTGGTCCCTCTTTCTACAACATTACAAAGATTATTCAAAAACACTGGCATGTGTTGGGGATGTATAAAGATTTGATGCCCATGCTTTCATCGTGACCTACACTCACGTTTTGTTGCGCATCCTCATTGAGGGACAAATTGGTGTCTAGTTTTCTTCAGCCCATGGTGAAAACTTCGACTCAGACTGCTTGGTTATCTACATTGCCTCTTGGTTTAATTAAATGTTTTAAGTGCAAGGTATGCATTCATGCTACTCCATGCAAAACATTTGTACATCCTATTACTGCTTTACCTCTGATGATTTAACACCAATACTACTTTTGTTGTCTATGTATTATGTTGTCCATGCAACAAATGGTACATTGGCAGCACCACATGCAAGTTAGAAATTCGTATTCTACAGCATTTGAGAGCTATTAAAACATCAAATCCATCTTACCCAATGGCCAAGCATTTAAAGGAGTTTCATGACATATCTTTTTGACATCACACTAGCCACTTGGGCAAACAAACTGCTTGCAGCTTGCGAGGAGTCAATTGTAGTTTTAATTAACCATGTGACCATTGTGTCCATCTCTCCCTTTCTGTTTATTTTGCTAACTCAATAGAGGTTGCCTATCACTTTAATTCAGTGATTCATTAGAGTATTCACTAATGGCTCATTCAGCCTAATAGATTCTTGATTCGATCAATTACTATGTTTAGTGAAAATGTTTTTTGTTTTTTTGCCGACACTTCACGAACAGTCGGTTAATTGTGTTCACTTCTTCCTTTGCTCTAGTGATTTTGAACACTACGACCAAACCACGCGAACCTTTAAATAGGGGTTCCTGGAACTTTCTGGAAACCTTACACACAGGTAGGGACCCAGAAGGTTTTTTAAACTACTGACTGCACTGTATGGCTAAAGAGGGGTTCATCAGCCATAGGAGTCATTGACCTTGTTTGTGTGAAACATTGACATGCCTCTATATTAGCTATAGAAGCCATGCAAAAAGGATGTGCTTTAGTTTTGTCAAGTCTCTGACAGAATTCATATTCTAGGTGTAACAGAAATGGTCAAATTTCATTCCAGTTTTGTTTAGCACATGTAAGGGGCCCAATACAAAAAAGCTCTTCTTGAGTTTAAAAAATAGTGAATCTTGGTATGAGCTAGACATGGCGAGTCGCTCCCTAATTGTAATGTTTCTTTTTATTTCAAGAGGAACCTGGAGGAAAGAGACATGAGCTGTTTTTAATAGAATGTTGTTATGTTTGTTTTTAGAAAACACATGTTCACATATCCTGAAGAAGACATACAGTTGTGGTCTGGAGAACATCTATCAGACCCTGTTGAAGTCGAAACTATTGTTACAGTGGAAGTCCTTCATAAAAGAAAGAATTACAGTTGGGGACACCTATAGTCAATAATGTTTATAATGTGGACAGTTATCAGTGAACACTCCTGTTATGAATATATTGTAATTGAATAAGTCTATATGCAAACTTCAAGTTCTTTGAATAATGAACTTTTTTAGAGTTGAAAAGGATGTATGCAGTATGAATGGGTGCGTTTTTTAATTGAAATCCATATTTGTACACTTTTTATAATCTATAATCAGAATGAAATGAAATAAAATAATGAATCAGTTCTTACAGCTCTAGTCTCTATCTCACCAGTTTCTTCCTCCTACCTGACACTATATGTGTTCTATTTGTAATTGCTCTACCTCAAAGTGCCAGTGTAATAGAGGTACCCACCTTTGGGTTTGGTTATGACCCTCCACACCATGCCTGAGTATTCTAACCATGTAAGTGAGCTGCTCCAGCAGGGACAATGAAGCCATCAGCAGGAATTGGCCAGGTACACTGGGCGACCAATCCTTGCAAATGCTGAAGAAATGTATGGTCCATGGTCACTATCTCGTAATCAAACTAAATCGCAGATTTATGTAGCACCAAAACAAACTGCCTAAAGACAGCAGCTACAGAGCACTGAAGAGTCCAAAATGGGGATTTCTTTAGTTGGCATTGATGTTATTAGGGTCCAAAAAAGATATACGCATTTGGGGTTCTAAGGGATAATTTGGATTCTAAAAGTGACGGAGGATGCTTCAGAAATTGACACCTATGTGACAAATGACAGTGTGGCCGCCCTAAATAAGGGTGCTTTGAAGCACGGCTTAGAGACAATGGGGCGCTGTGATATGATTGCCACATGATAGTGGCATACTTATGGCTCTCAAGATAACCTCCGTCTCAGGAGGATAGCTCAGCGGCAACGTGCCCGCCTTGGAAGCAAGACGTCACGGAGCAACACAGGTTGGGTCCGCGCTTAGAAACCTCTGTGCATTAAGCACGTTATAAATAACCTACCATTTCTTAGAGACACTAGTCCTCATTTTACGTTGGTAATAATTCCAGACAGGTCGTTTCACATGCGTTTTACTGGAGAGGGGGGAGCTCAGGGGTAACGCAAGATGATGCAGCGCAGGTTCGATATCCTGACCCTGCTCTTTGAAACCAATCTCTGGTACTAAGCGCATTATAAAAGAACAATTATAATAATTATAATGTGTTTGAAGGTATGTGGGTTTTTGGCATCTTCTGCACTGCCATGGAGGCTACCATTTAAGAGGGTTGATTCCAGTGCCAGTTAGGAACTGGTCATTGATGTTTAATCATGTTAAATGATTGGCATTTCTATGAAACTAGTAGCCTGTCCCCTGAATATTGGTTTGAACACAGCTTCGTTTTTTTTTTTCAACCAAACATTTCATTAGGAGTTTTCAGAGAAATTACATCAACACCCGCGTCACATACAACTTAATTGCAATAAAGTGTGCAAATATACGTAATAGCATTTATGGCATTTGGGCTTTCTTCTCCGCGGCCATCCGAGTACTACTGTAGCGGAAGTCTCTGTGACCTTGCATGAAGCTCACTATGTCCAGACACTATGTAAGCCAACGGGTCTTAGGTGGGCGGCATGAGAGGCCCGGGAATTTCTCAGCATAATCCATGAATGGGGCCCAGGTGTTTCTGAAGACCTTGATGTTCCCCAGGCGCACTGCAGTGATTTTCTCCGACGCCATTATGTTTTTTTCATAATAGCAAACCAAATTCAGTTTCCGGCATCCATAAACTCAGAGGAGATTTCTCGCGTCTCCTGTTGGTGGCGCTGCTCTGCAGCAGGGCCAGTGCAAAGCATAGAAAACCCTGTGACAGCCCTGGCCCTTGTTCGCATCCGCAGGTGGTTTTTGCACCGCTGGGCACTTGAGCTCTCCCATGGGGCATGAGGGTGACTAGAGGCTCTGTGTTAAACAGCAACTACTTGGCAACTTAGGGTCACTTTACTAGGACCCAGTTCCGAGAAATGGGCGCCCCTGCTAGGCCCTTGCACCCCGAAATAACCCATAGACAGCATTTTAGCACCTCAGACATGAACAGCAAGGTGCTGGAACTGAAAATCCCATACTTAACATTACCAGTTAGGGATCTGCAACGGGTGGCGACCCCCGTCATCCCTCACCCAATAATCTGTCATTTAGGTCTGATGGGAGTTGTAGTCCAAAACCACTGGTCTGCCAAAATCTGCGGATTTGGAGTCGTGCATTGATGCCAATGGGAGGACATTTCTGTCTGTAATTGCTGTGTGCCTTTTGGAAAGAACGATAGATTGTTGAGGGTAATTGCCCGGGGTTCTTCCCATAGCGTTTCTGTTTACATTGTATTGTGTTTTTAAAGTTCTAAAACAGTTATTTCGGCTCAAGGAATTGCATCTAGCAGGGCATTGGTGTGTTATACTCTATTCCTTCCACAGCACCAGCAGCCTTGCGTTTGGACTGCGCTACCAAAGTGAACCAAGGGTGACTTGGGGAGGGTTGTTGTTTAGCCGGGTGAGTTGTAGTGGCTGGCGATGTGGGGTGGCCTGCAGTGTGAGCACAAGGTTCGGCCACTTCCACACTGCCGTTCGCATGTGATTTGTCAATGTTGAAAATCAATACCCCGAGTTTCCAGGTGTGTATGTGCGTTGGGGAAAGCTAACACAACCGCCCACACCCCCCCCCTCCCCCTTACCAGCAATACCCCCATATTTCCATTATGATTGGGGGGCTGGTGACTGACTCCAAGCTATAATACACTCATTCTCGAATCCCTCACCATAGTATTAATATTCAGGGCGCCTCAGGGAACGTGTGGGCAGGGCCCCCATTTTCATTCTGAATGGTGGTGCATATATATTGGGGGGATGGCTCACTGCAGCCCCCAGCCGTCCATTGTCTGTCGCCTCTCATATTGTTGAATGGATATATTAATATTCAGAGCGTGTCACACAGTGAGTGCGTGGGTGAATGGGGGGGTCACTGCTCCCTCTCCCGCCCCCAGCCCATCCCGTTACCCCATGATATTTCTGAATGATGAGTATTAATATTCCGGGCAGATCCCCAGTTTGACGTCAGCCTCCACCCCCTCACCCTCCTTCCGCCCAATCAGACCGCGCCCTGCCGCCGCCCCCCACCCCACCGGGGGTCACGTGCCCGGCTAGCTGGGGGTGGACCCAATACCTGCGGATTTCATTCATAAATCCTGAGCTTTTAAATCAAAATCCAGGAGCGGCGATTGGAGCCCCCGCCCCCCGGAGCGGATCCCGGAGTCCCTCGAAGCCCGACCCTCCCCGGAGCAGTCTTCGGGAAGCCCAGCAGCCTGACCTCGGGAGCGGCGAGAGCAGTGGCTAACCCGGTGAGTTAGAGGCGCCCCCCAGCCCCCACGCCACCCCAGCCTCCCGGTTTCAGTGAAGGATGCTCGGCCCCTCCCTGAGCATGGCACCCCTGCCACCCCCACAGTGCCGCCCCCGTCCCCTCTCCACGACCCAATTTTTACCGAATGTCCTGGCACGCCCCTTAAAGCTACCCCCTCCCCCACCCCCCCCCCCCGCCTTAGAGCCTGGCACCAATATTTCCCCACAGTCTGCCACCTTTCATGATTCGCCCCACTGCTGCCTGGCATCATTTCATCCACTCTTCCCTGGAGCTTGGCACCACTCCTTACAGCCTGGCACCCACCCGGCAACCTGCTTTGAACCCTGTCTCCCCGATGCCCCTCCTCATTGCCTGGCATATCGTTTAATGTCATTACACCGCTCCACCCAGACAGCTTGGCAGCACTCCTTGTAGGCTGGCACCCTTTCCTTTCGATACGGATACTCGCACAACTGCTGGCAGCATGCTCTCCCTGGCACCAACACCTGACACTCCTACTTGCAGCCCGTAGCCCTCCCTTTCCTCCAGCACTCCACTACACCTGTCCTGGACCTCACCCGAGTACCCTCGCCCTCCCCCGAACACCTTCCATCTCCACAGCCTGGCACCTTACCTCCATCCTCTACACTACCCCCTGGCACCCCACTCCCTAGAGGCCCACCAAAGCCTGCCCCTCTCTGCCTGGTTTCCCTAATTATAGACTGGCAGCAACCCTCCCTATCATTGCCTTCAACGCTCCACTACCTACGGCTTGATCATCAGACTGGCACCTCTCCACCCACCAACTGCATGGCACACCTCCTTAGAGCCTGTCATCGCCTCCGTCAGCATGGCTGCCCTATGCCTCTAGCCCCCACCAAGAGCCTGGTGCACCTCCTTTCCCACTGCCTGGCACGTCATCCTCTCCACAGCTTGTTATTCATACCACTCTGGCACCCCTCTGCTGCCAGAAGCAGGCGCCACTCATAGCTTGGCATCCATTTTTATCGAAATAGGTTATTCGCCCTACTGACTATTAACGACACCTCCTCCCTCTAGCTTCCCACCCCGATTTAACAGTCTAGGACCACGCCCTAGTCGAGCCTGGCACACGACTCCCACTGCACACAAGCTCCCTACCAGCCTACAGCAGGGCACCCAACTAACAGCACCCCCTCTTTGAAACTTGGCACTGGGAAAAGCAACACAGGCTCTCCATCCTTCCATCTTGGCATCCCTCCCACAGTATAGTCTCACCTTGCACCCTGGCACTCATCTTTCCCTAGACCCCTCAAAGAGCCCGAACCTCTTTTGTCTCCACTGCATCTAATGTCACCTACAGCATGTCACTCATCCCCTGTCCTGCCTGAATGTACCCCACCCTTCTGCCTGGCACCATTCATCCTATAGCCCGGGTCCTCTGCCTAGAATACTCACCCCTGAGCTTCTGGAAGTCCCCTTTCTACCTGGGATCCTGTGGTCTACCCACTCACTTCTTGGGAGTCTTCCCTCCACCCAGCTGGCATATATCCATCCCCTCCCCCTGGTACCGTCCCCACCCACCCCTTCCACCATCGACCTAGCTTCCCACTTCTCCTCCTTTCGGAGGTTTCACACCCCCAGAGTGTGGCCGCGCCAACATACCCTCTACAGAGCCAGGAAGGCATCTCCCTCCATCCTGGCATTTCTTGCTCCAAAATCTCTCCCCCCCCTAGAGCCTGGCACCAATCTCTAACGTCAGCTTCCACGTAGCCACAGCTTCCCCGCCTGTTATCATTACTTCCCTACAGACTGGGCCTCCTGCCACACGCAGGGTGCCCTTCCCTTACTTACCCACCGCCTGACACCCCTCCATTCCAAAAGCCGGTCTCTGTGCACATGGCCAGCCATTTTAAATGAGGAACACTTCAAAGCGAGACCCCCGTTGTCTTTTCCCTTGGTGTTATGTGTGTCTGGGATTTATAAAGCACACACCTAGCTGGTAAACAACGAGCACTGTACATAGGAAATGAACCCAGGGGGTTACAAGTAAGGGTGGGCGTGCAGCAGTGGAGCTGGCATGTTCGGGAGGGGGGGGGGGCTCCAGAGAGGGAGCACTGGGGCTGAGTGGAGCAATAAGCACCTGGCAAGATGTGCGTTGACAAGTCCTCGGGTCCTTCCTGAAGTGTAGGATGTGGGTGCCAGTCTTATCTGTGTTGGTTACTTCTTCCAGCATCAGGGCCTCGAGATGTTGGAGAGGAGTGAGGCGTGTGCCAAGAGGAGGGTGGAATGGGAGGTGGTGTGAGGACTGGAAGAAGCAGGCCTGGTTTATAAAAGGGGCAGGGAGGCTTGATGCGCGATCCATATCGAAACCCCACATCTGTCCTATGACCAGTATATGAACCCCTATTTTACTGATGACACAGTCACATTCCAAACCAATAACTGAGGCAGAGGCGTTGCTCTGGGGGGGGGGTGGGGCTTAGGGGGCTATAGCCACAGGTCTTTTGGTTGTAGCCCCGGATAGAAGCTCAGGGGATACAACCAAAGGGCTAGCTAGCCCCGGGTCCAGACAGTCCCGAAATTAGCGCAGCCCCGGATCTTTTCCAGACCTAGCAACACTCAGGTGCTGTGTAAGCTACCCCGAATAAAACACTAGTATGAATTTTCATACTGCTGAGAGCACACCCAGGATAGGAACATTACAACGCTGAAGAAATGGTTGAATTAAAATTCGTTGATTTCGTTTTTAACCAATTTTGCCACAAATATTTGTGAGGGGCTAATCGTGCTAAATATAGGGGTAGTCAGGGGAGTGGGTTGTGGGGGGTTCCCCTGCATATATTTGCAGCCAAATTGAATTAGAGAAAAAGAAAATCAGACAAAATGGTATTCGACAATGTATTTCACATAGAAGCAGTTCCGCTATGAAATGGAGATTCTATTTCACTTTAAATAGATTATGTGAATAAACCAAATGTAACCCTACACTGTGTGAAAGTCAGTTAAAGGCCAGCAGTAAGTAAGGGGTTAAGAGGCTACACTGTGTGAAAGTCAGTTAAAGGCCAGCAGTAAGTAACCAGCAGTAAGTAAGGGGTTAAGAGGCTAGTGATACTGGGCGGTCGGCGTCTGCAAGGGGTCACTGCGCACTAGTAATGGGTCAGAATCATTGGTAGGGGTCAGTAGGCGTTAGTGATAGTAAGGGGCTCCTGTCAGTGCACATAAGGGGCCGGTCTGAGGCACCAGAGTTTGTTTGTTTATTCATTTGTAATGCGCACCGGTCCCTTAGGTAACTGGGCGCCACAGCATACAAGGTTACTTCAAGCTTAGTTACAAAATGAGGACAGATACATACATGGAGGCAATACGTAATCAGCAAGTCTAGCTAGTGAATATACATAAAGATACATAGGGATGGATACAAGAGGGAACAGTAATTCAGATGATTGCAGGTGCAATGTGCATTGTCAAACAAGGAGGTCGTTAGAGTGTAGTCATGTGAGGATGTTACGTCTGAAGCTGTAGTAAGATTGCTCTTTTCTGAGGTCAAGTGGGAGTGCATTCCAGTACTGGGCCGCCTTAACGGGGAAGCTACTTCCGCCTGATTTTTTTAGTCTAAATCTAGTGATGGGTCATATACCATAGGCATAAGGGGGTGGCAGTGATGGTGTGAGGACCAGTGTCGGCGAGGGACTGTAATGGGTGAATGTGAGAGAGAGGCCTGCATCTATAGTGCTTGCACTGGCAGCCTTCTATCAATCTGCGCGGTGCTTGCGCCCTTACATATAGCAGGTCACACTGCAAACAATACCAAGACCAGGCTAGAGGACCGTGCCAACTGGAACTAGTGAAACACCCAGGTCCCAAAGTTATAATGGAGTCGAGGAGTTTAACAACTTGGGTCAATAGGTGAATGAGGTGGACCTGAAGTAGGACTCTCCTTGGCCCTGAGAAGCTCTCTTAGGGGAGCCTCTCCAAGATACAGAGGGTTGATCCCAGGTGGCACCTGGCAAAACCTGAAGAAGCAAGCATTCGCCACTGCTGCTGCCAGCGGAGCACTCCGGGATTGCCCAAATCCTGCTGACGAAACAGCTACCGAGTGCTGCAAAGGAGCACTCAGACCAAGGGGGCTTTCTGCAGTTCCCTGACACCCCCTGACAGGCTGGCTAAGCCTAGCCCAGCGGCATGCTCAGGAGTAAAGCACTGCGCCTCCCCGGATATCCTCTGGCTTCCCCTAAGGGGCCAGCGCTCCAGTTTGAAGACCACTGGTCTAGCCTGAGCACAGCCTGAATTGTTTCATATGCCCCACTAAAAATCCCCAAAAGGATAGACATTTAGAACCAATATCTTTAGTCTCCAGCTTTACCACCGCTCCTGACTTCTTCGTGTTATGGTAGGGTTGCAGTACTTTCACCATGATTTACCTGTTCCCGCTCCCATTGGGGCCTACTATTCTGCTTTTAATCTGTTAGTACTAAATGTTATTTATATAAGTACCTTTGTATGTGCATTACAGCCTTAGGGCCTGATCCACACAAGCCTTTTATAATGGCGCAATCCCACTGGAAAATGCTCTGTGAATCAGGCGCTTAGTATGTTCCACAGCTTTCTATGGTATTGGTTGCATCCTCTTGCGTGCTCCTTGAAGGCGATCCAGGGAGTTCTTGGTATTCCTCTGCACTTGAGTAGCTGACCACACATGGAGCGGGAGCCTGGGTGGTGCGCAGCGGGTCTCCATCCTCTATAGCTCCTTAATCTGACCATTTCATGGATCAGACACTGGGAGCTTTTTCCTGGTACTGTCATGTGTCATTTACCACTGGTTTGGCCACATAGCGCTGTGGGCAGACTGGGTGGCCAATGCTTTGGGTAAAGTGTTGCCTGACATTTCCTAACACATGTCTCATTGCATACATACATTGCAGACTGGGTTACATTTCAAACCGTTGTGTTTTTGGCCCAGGCATCACACTAGCTTAGCAGGAAGAACTTGCATACCCTAGTAATCTCCTAGGGATGCACCGTGTAGCCATACCTGGCAACATAGGCCACAATGTGCATGGATGTGATCAGGTGTGTGGCTGGCTATGCCAGTTGCTAATGCTGGATTTGTGTCCGGCTGGGACATAACATTTGTTTGGGCACCAATAAAAAACTGGTTTGGGTCTATTTGACCTAAAACCTTTGACCTAATCACCTTGGATCAAATTTATTTCACCTTTTTTTTTCGGTCTAAAATGTGCCCTCCCCCCCACTGCTCCTCAACCTAACCTATACCCTTACCCCCCCATATATATATATATATATGTATATATTTAATTAAATGTAACCAAAAAAAGGTCAAAGAAATTCGATCAAAAGTTTTAGGTCAAATGTTTTTAGGTCAATTATGCTAATACCGAAAAACTAGCCCACACTTGCAAATGGCGATTCATTCCATTCATAACATTGTAAAAAGGGCATTTTACATAATATGTGTCCAGTAGTACGGTCCAAAACATCAAGACTCCTAGGAAAGTCATTTATCTGACTGGCTCACTTGGATCAAACAAATTGGCCCACACTAGCATGTTGCTGCTGCACCTCCAGCATTGCCCTATAGACCAGGCCCAGCGTAGGTGGGAGGCTGAGGTGCTCTGTGGTTCAGACGTGTTTGTAAGGTTTTCAGTGGCCCGGGAGGGGTGATCGATCGAATCGTGCATATCCATAATTCAGCGCAATAGTGGCATCGTGAAAGGAACTCTAACTCCAGTACTGCATCAAAGCTGCATTCACCCTGTGCAGACCAGCCAGCATTGAAGCTATAGTCACCCTGTGCAGATCAGCTAGCATCAAAGCTACATTCACCCTGCTCAGACCAGCCAGCATTGAAGCTATACTCACCCTGTGCAGACCAGCCAGCCAGCATTGAAGCTATAGTCACCCTGTGCAGACCATCCAGCATCGAAGCTATACTCACCCTTTGCAGATCAGCCAGCATTGAAGCTATAGTCACCCTGTGCAGACCAGCCAGCATCAAAGCTATAGTCACCCTGTGCAGACCAGCCAGCGTCGAAGCTATACTCCCCCTGTGCAGACCAGGCCAGCATTGAAGCTATACTCACCCTGTGCAGACCAGCCAGCGTCGAAGCTATACTCACCCTGTGCAGAGCAGCCAGCATTGAAGCTATACTCACCCTGTGCAGACCAGCCAGCGTCAAAGCTATAATCACCCTGTGCAGAGCAGCCAGCATTGAAGCTATACTCACCCTGTGCAGCCAGCATTGAAGCTATACTCACCCTGTGCAGACCAGCCAGCATTGAAGCTACAGCCACCCTGTGCAGAGCAGCCAGTATCGAAGCTATACTCACCCTGTGCAGAGCAGCCAGCATCGAAGCTATACTCACCCTGTGCAGAGCAGCCAGCATTGAAGCTATACTCACCCTGTGCAGAGCAGCCAGCATCGAAGCTATAGTCACCATGTGCATACCAGCCAGCATCGAAGCTATACTCGCCCTGTGCAGAGCAGCCAGCATTGAAGCTATACTCACCCTGTGCAGAGCAGCCAGCATCGAAGCTATACTCGCCCTGTGCAGAGCAGCCAGCATCGAAGCTATACTCACCCTGTGCAGAGCAGCCAGCATCGAAGCTATACTCGCCCTGTGCAGAGCAGCCAGCATCGAAGCTATACTCACCCTGTGCAGAGCAGCCAGCATTGAAGCTATACTCACCCTGTGCAGAGCAGCCAGCATCGAAGCTAAGCTATACTCACCCTGTGCAGAGCAGCCAGCATCAAAGCTATACTCACCCTGTGCAGAGCAGCCAGCATTGAAGCTATACTCACCCTGTGCAGAGCCGCCAGCATCGAAGCTATACTCACCCTGTGCAGAGCAGCCAGCATTGAAGCTATACTCACCCTGTGCAGAGCCGCCAGCATCAAAGCTATACTCACCCTGTGCAGAGCAGCCAGCATCGAAGCTATACTCGCCCTGTGCAGAGCAGCCAGCATCGAAGCTATACTCACCCTGTGCAGAGCAGCCAGCATAGAAGCTATACTCACCCTGTGCAGAGCAGCCAGCATCGAAGCTATAGTCACCCTGTGCAGAGCAGCCAGCATCGAAGCTATACTCACCCTGTGCAGAGCAGCTAGCATCGAAGCTATACTCACCCTGTGCAGAGCAGCCAGCATTGAAGCTATACTCACCCTGTGCAGAGCAGCCAGCATCGAAGCCATACTCGCCCTGTGCAGAGCAGCCAGCATCGAAGCTATACTCACCCTGTGCAGAGCAGCCAGCATTGAGAAGGCGACGTTCCACAACATGAGACATTGAGATGTACAGAGGTGGACTGAGAACCAAAAGAGCCCCTGGAAATAATGTTCTAAGTGTCTGCATATTTCACATGTTCAGCCAGTCCAACCCTTTCCCTATGAGAAGGTTTGGAAGCGAAATAGGTTACCACAGAGAGCCCCAGCGTGCAGAGGCCTAGCAGGAAATCTCCAGAGTTCCCTGGAGGCCAGGCCACCCCTGGAGGCAGACATCATTAAGGGCAGATAAGCAGCAATAGAGTTCTTTGAAGGGCAGCCGCTTCTCTTTGTTAAGTACACTTCTGGCAGAAGAAACGTAGCTAATATTTGTAAATGTGGAGTTGAACTATTCCGTACTTTACTCTTGATGAGTTGTGTATGGGAGAAGTTGCCCTCAACCGCAGTATGGAAGGAATGTGGAAACAGGAAACCGGAAAGGTCAGAAGGCTGGGGGGGCAGGGGCGGGAGATGGTGCTAATGGGTAGGAGGACACCCAGATGGGCGAGGCTCCAAATGATGGCCAGGCTTGCTAAAATGCGGATGAGAAGGCACTTCCAGGGGAGCAGCTGCTTACATGGGATGGGACCGAGAAAGCTGTAAATGGGAACACGTGGATTAACTTTGGATGAAAAGAGGAGGCCTTGCCTCAAGGCCCCCGTGGGCTCAAACCGAGACTGGTGGATTAAGAAATAGCGTTAGGCTTGGGCTGTGGCACCCACAGTTTTGCCAAGCCTAGACCTCTAGGACTCTGACTGCATCTCTGAGGGGAAACTGTGAGTCATTGTCTGGTTGGATAGACAGAAGCTTAGCTCCAGGGATGCCCCTTGTGGAGAGTGGATGCTGGGGTGCACTACTTGTCTGGAGATGGCCCGCGCCGGTCACAGATGCCCGCCTAGGACCACTGCTAGAGAAGAGCGCCACATGCACACACCTGAAAGAGGCATGCCATGGATTCATAAGACTCCCCAGCCAGATCTGAGCTCTAGGGATGCACCTTGTGGAGAAGGGATGCTGGGGTGCGCTACTAGTCTGGAGTTGGCCCGTGCCGGTCACAGATGCCCACCTAGCACCACTGCTAGAGAAGAGCGCCACATGCACACACCTGAAAGAGGCATGCCGTGGATTCATAAGACTCCCCAGCTAGATCTGAGCTCTAGGGATGCACCTTATGGAGAATGGATACTGGGGTGCACTACTTGTCTGGAGATGGCCCGCGCCGGTCACAGATGCCCGCCTAGCACCACTGCTAGAGAAGAGCGCCACATGCACACACCTGAAAGAGGCATGCCGTGGATTCATAAGACTCCCCAGCCAGATCTGAGCTCTAGGGATGCACCTTGTGGAGAAGGGATGCTGGGGTGCACTACTTGTCTGGAGTTGGCCCGCACCGGTCACAGATGCCCGCCTAGCACCACTGCTAGAGAAGAGCGCCACATGCATACACCTGAAAGAGGCATGCCGTGGATTCATAAGACTCCCCAGCCAGACCTGAGCTGCTTAGAGACCGCACAATAATAACATATTAGACAAGGGAGGCTTGTGGAAGGACCCCACTGCGGACTATTTCCACCTGAGTAAATTGAGATGGGCTGACACCTGCTGAGGGTTTGCATTAAATAGTGCAAACAGAACATACCCTGGTTAATTGTTCTGCTCACTTTTAGTCGATATATTTCATGGGTTTCCAGAAGTAAATGGATAATAGGAGCAACACAGGGCCTACCTTAAAATACAGGCGAATACATGACGTGCAAAGAAAAGTAGCAGCGGCAATCATTGCATTATAGTGTCCAGAAAGGGGGGAAATGGGACCAACAATATCTGCACAAAACAGCAACTGTTATTTTTTTTTTTTAAGTAACAATTTCCATTGTATTAATTGATGCACCCATTAAAAATATGAATGAGCAGACAATTAAACAGGCACAAGTATTATTTGGCTTTATCAAACGCAATGAATGGGATTTCCAAATAGGACCATGCCTGCTAACGCGTACCAATGATGAGAACTGCGCTCACTCGCATCTCACCAATGATGAGCACTGCGCTCACAAGCCTCTCACCAATGATGAGCACTGCGCTCACAAGCATCTCACCAATGATGAGCACTGCGCTCACAAGCATCACTGCGCTCACAAGCATCTCACCAATGATGAGCACTCTGCTGACCCGCATCTCACCAATGATGAGCACTGCACCCACACGTATCTCACCAATGATGAGCACTGCGCTCACTCATCTCACCAATGATGAGTCCTGCACCCACAAGCATCTCAACAATGATGAGCACTGCGCTCACAAGCATCTCACCAATGATGAGCACTACACTCACACGTATCTCACCAATGATGAGCACTGCGCCCACAACCCTCTCACCAATAATGAGCACTGCGCTCACACACATCACTGCGCTCACAAGCATCTCACCAATGATGAGCACTGCACCCACAAGCATCTCACCAATGATGAGCACTGCACTCACAAGCATCTCACCAATGATGAGCACTCTGCTGACCCGCATCTCACCAATGATGAGCACTGCACCCACACGTATCTCACCAATGATGAGCACTGCGCTCACACGCATCTCACCAATGATGAGCACTGCGCTCACAGCATCTCACTAATGATGAGCACTGCGCTCACAAGCATCACTGCGCTCACAAGCATCTCACCAATGATGAGCACTGCACCCACAAGCATCTCACCAATGATGAGCACTGCACTCACAAGCCTCTCACCAATGATGAGCACTCTGCTGACCCGCATCTCACCAATGATGAGCACTGCACCCACACTTATCTCACCAATGATGAGCACTGCGCTCACACGCATCTCACCAATGATGAGCACTGCGCTCACAGCATCTCACTAATGATGAGCACTGCGCTCACACGCATCTCACTAATGATGAGCACTGCGCTCACATGCATCTTGCCAACTATCGCTAATGGATGTCCAAGCCTTTGGCAATCCACTTGGATGTCAGCTTGGAGGGACTAGTTTGCTATGCGAGAATCAATGCTTTACAACTGCTTCAATATTTATGATGCAAGTACTTACTCTAGACTATTAGTACGGAATACCTATGAATTTAAATAACACGAATGACTAATGATCCTGCAGACTTACAATGACAACAGTCATTAAATATTTAGGCCTTTTTCATTTTCAATAGATTTAAATTAACCAATGAAGGCAACAATTTGATGGAGGCACTGGAGCCTCTTTGGATGTTTTCGCCATGGCTCTGACCTGGTAATGACAGCAGTGTGACACCCACGAACAGCTTCCAATTACTAGTTATCTGTGATAACCATGAACACTTTCAATGATGCAGTATTAATATGCAGGCTATGGTCACACCTATATTAGAGGATATGCTCCTTTTGACAAAACCATTTGCTATAGTATCATGAACCGGGAGGATCGCTCGGGGGTAAAGCGTTTGTCTTGGAAGTAAGACAACGCAGAGCGATACCGGTCCGAATCCCGGTCCCGCGGTTAGAGACTGTGCCCCGGTATTAATCATGTTATAAAAGATTAATTAATTTTGCCAAATGAATCTCACCGTATCTTTCAACACCATGCCAAAAGATTGCATTGAGACGAAAATAATTTCCAAGAAACCTAATCAAAGTTCTTTTGGCTTCGGGCTAATATAGCTTGTGCAATATGACATATTAATAGCATATTGTCCATATTCTCAGCAGGAAATCCGCCTTGATGAGAACATGAATGATGTGATGGAGCGGTGAGTCAATCGGCAATGGCTTTTGCATTGATCGCAGTGTCCAAATATTTAAGTGAAATAGGGCAGGCATGTGCTAGTCTGCAATAGCCTTTATCTTGTTTGGGGACTACACTAATTGGAACATCTGTAAATGGCCATGCAATGGCTCTGCCTTTTGCATAATCGGACATTTCAGCTGAAATCCTGAAATAAAGTAAAAATATACAACAGACAAATGATGTCTGCCTTTAGGACATCTAGGCGGGTTGGCTTTCCCGAGGTTTCAATGATTTTATTGCAACTTCAATATCTTTCACATCCATGGGGAATGTAGTTCTTCTGAGTTCCTTGCAAAGGCAGAGAAGGTTTCATTTTTTTAATGCTTGCTCAAATTAGCAGAAGGATCATAGGAGCGAAGGGCATTTTCAGTTCAGATATTATTGTATTTGCACCATCTAATTTGTTGACAGAGGTTTTCTCCTATTTCTTCGAAAATCAGGCAAGAGATTGTCAATCATATCAAGCCTCGCAGAAGGTCCCCTGTCTGGCTCTACGGACCAAGCTGGTACTTCTGGAGGCCTCCCAGAGCTCCCCTAATCCAGTGGATAATGGGCTTGGTTCCTCCTCTCTTCTAGACCAAGTAGAACCCTCAGAGGATGACCAGACCCCCCACCCCCCACTTCTCATCTCATTGCATCTTCAGACCCTTAGAGGCAGGATGCCTTCACGTCCTGGGAAGAGTTCTCCAGTGCTCAACTTAGAAACCCTGTTTGTGAAGTCACCCGTTCATACTGCTGTCTATGACGAAGAGGGTGGGACGCTAGGCGTTCCTTACTTTGTAGAAAAGAGTTTATTTATTTATTTATTTTGGCATTTGCAAAGCGTGCAAAACCTAAAGGCATCCAGGCGCTGGTTACAGAGGAGGGAAGGGGGAAGAAGGAGGGATTGTGGTTGGTTGTTTTATTTGTTATATTGTGTGGGGATGGCCAGACTGGACCAATTGTTTGGCCCTCCCCATTATCTAAGGGCTCATCTAGACCTCACACCTTCCCACATCTCAGTAGGGACACGAAGCAGACATCAAAACCCAAGAACACGTGATTAGTAGGTATTTCTGGCCTGGGGTATTACAGAAAATCCAGAAGTATTGTTTTGACTGCCCTGTGTACCAGGAAAAGTCTCATATGTCTGATATGACATGATAGTTTATTTATAATGCGCTTAATACCCAGAGGTTTCTAAGCGCGGACCCGGGGATCGAACCTGTGTTGCTCTGTGTCGTTTTGCTTCCGAGGTGAGCATGTTGCCCCTGAGCTATCCTCCTGAGATTCTAATGTGCATAGGGCCCCCCTTACCCTCTCTGCCCATCATTGAGAGCCTTTCTCCCGAACCAATATTGCTACTATGGGTCCTCTGAGACCCTCCAGGGCAGGGAATTGTTACATCCTGCATATCTTTGACTATGTCACCCAGTAACCGACATGTGTTTCTCTGAAAGACACAGGAAACCCCACACTTTGGATGGGAGTATTACTCTAAATTTGGATAACGGAAGGGCATCCAAAGGAAACAATTCAAGAAATGTGGTATCAAGGATTTTATTGAACCTGATACTGATTTAATATATCAAACAAATCATGATTAAATCTGCACTTGTGAAAACAATTTACATAGCAGGAAGCAACTTTTATTAAAAAGAACACATCTATATAGTAAAAATCATCTTATTCAATCATCCAAGCATACAACCTCATCCATCCATTAGACAAACCACTCATACTGAACGCCAATCAATATACAATGTAAAATCTATAAGAAAATTCATCACAGTTGATTCATCTGAAAAATTTATAGAAAGAATATGAAATCAGTTTAACGAGCCACAACAGGTAACATCAGTGGCATAGGCAATTAAGATGGGTCCCAGAGTTTTTTGACCACGACCTCATCTTAATCCAAACTCAACCGGTTTCGACGTATATACTTTAGTGTAGTGACGTCTTCATCAGGAGTAACAAAAGTATATTCTAACATAAAAAAGAAAGAAAAAACAGATTCGACACATCAATTTTTTGAAACCACTAAACTTAGAAAGAGAACATACAACATCAATAATAAACCTAATATGTGTAATGAAAAATTTAAATAAAACAATGAATAATCATATACAAGAGCCTGCTTCCAACCCGGGATAACTCCGGGATGGATCTGAGGTGTCTGGTAGAGAGTAGTGCTACCCTCTTATATTGGTGTCTCTGGGAGGCAGATAGGATGTAAAACCAGGTCATAGGCAGAATCAGTACTACAGATATACACACAAATGACCGGGCCAATGTATAGGACCTTCACTTTTGCGGCCCGCGAACAGAACACAAAAGTCACAAGCTCAAGATTCAACTAAGAAAGGGTCTATCACTGGCTGACAATGAAGAAGTAAACTAACCTTCATTCATACAGTGGAAGACTGAACGTCTCTGCCTTTGATTATACACTGGGTCCACTTGTGTACACTAGATAACAACGTCCCAGTCGAATTTCCTGCAGATAACCGAATGTGTGAACGCCAAAGTTCTTCTCTGCAGAGTGTAAAAGGGCATTTACACATCATCCCATTAGCTCCCACAGTGCAGATCACAAATTTAGAATTTAAAATGTTCAAGGGTGAGCCAACAGGTCTTACCGGGAATGTCCAAACGCTTGTTCAACCCGCGGCAATAAATGTGAAGATGACTCCCCGAATCCAGGGAGGGCTGCGCCTGATGTTATATGGGCCTAAACACAACACAAACATTTAAGTGTGTGAAAAAGAACCCATTTGTTCTTACAATTAAAAACACCCGCGCAGCAGAGTCTTTACCTTAGGCGATGCAACTCTCCGGTTCTCGCGGCAGCTAGTCACCCGTATAGCAGCTAGGTTCAATTGGAAGTGGCGTGCAACAGAGTATCACCGTTTCAAGGATGTTAATATACGCGTGAAAGACATCATGTGATCACGTAATCAGCCACGTGACCATAAAATGAGCTGGCCTACGTTCTGAGTGGCCATGCGGTCTTAGAAGAGAAACGCACGTAATTAAACAACAAAATAGTGTACTGCACGACGTGACCACACGATCGTGAGTAAAAAACCGTGATTAGAGCACGGCAGATATAGAAGTGACGCGCACTGTAGCAAAGCACTTAGAAAAAGACAATGTCAGTTATGCATGGGCATATAGATTCACATTGAGGGATTCACGATCCAAGAATGTCAAATATTATGACGAGTAGTGTTTAGTTACTCGAGTTCCATGGTTCCAGGGTATTCAGGCCCAATGTTAGTGTTTTTAGATTAAATATCCACATTTGTTCTTTGTAATCTAAGTTTTTTGATAGTTGGGATTGATTTTGTGCATATACTTTTTCTATGCAAAACCATTCCACCTGGTCAGCCGTGTGGCCCATCTCAATAAAATGGATTACCATTGGAGCATTGAGATTTCGAGTTCTAATCTTAGAACGGTGCTCATTAATACGGGTACTCACTTCTCTAGTTGTTTTGCCTACATAAAGCAACTGACATGGGCAGCGAATGGCATAAATGACATTCTTACTTTTACAAGTGGTAAAAGTGCGAAGGGTCCACTTTCTGGTCTGTGATTCAAATGACATAGTTTTTTTGGAGAACTTGCAAGCGACACATGAAGTACAAGGGTAGTGTCCCACCACTGGGTTGGAATTAGTGTCGCGAATTGTATGCACTTTGGGAAAAGTTCTACTGGCACGAGTAATCTTTTGCTTCAAATTTTTCCCTTTTTTGAAAGCAAATAGAGGTCTGGGTATAGATATTCCTGATGTGTTAAGAATTCGCCAGTTTTTTAAGATGATACCTCTAATAGCATTGCTATGTTGACAAAAGGTTGAGACGCATACTAATTCATCTTTCTTTTCAATGTCTCCCTTGGGTGTCAATAGAAGATCTCGGTTGGTATGTCGAGCTCTCTTTTTGGAATTTTTTATTAGTTTCTTTGGATATCCCCGTTCCAATAGTCTTTTTTCCAAAATCGCTGCATGTTTAGCAAAATCTGCGATATCTGTGCAGTTACGGCGTAGCCGTAAGAACATCCCAAAGAAGCCGTAAGGGTTTCCTATGTAATTCTGTGCAGAGATGCCCTTCTTTGACAAAGATAGACAAATCCAGAAAAGGAATTCTGTGTACTGAATATTCAAAAGTGAAATGAATATCTAAGTCTATCTCATTAAGCCATTGGACAAATGAAGTCAATGATGTTGATGAGCCTTCCCAAATCATAAATATATCGTCGATGTATCGACGGTACACTTTGATTTGACCCCTAAATGGATTGAATGTTGACAGGATTTTTTCTTCCTCCAAAAGTGCCATGAAAATAATGGCAAGGTTGGGTGCAAAAGTACATCCCATTGCTGTCCCCTTACATTGCAAGAAGAATTCCTCCTTGAATTTAAAGAAACTGTTCTTAAGAACTAACTCTGCTGCTTTACAAAGGAATTCTGTAGGAACCAAATGTGGTTGTGCGCGCCGGTCTAACATTATGCGCAGGCTCTCCACCGCTCTATCCTGAGGGATATTTGTATAGAGCGCTCTAGAATTTGAGTACTGGGATCAAATGCTTTTGTTTCCACCAAATTAATAACATCTCTTGAGTCAAGGAGAAAAGTGGGCGTGGCCATCGCCAGAGGTTTAATAAAAAAGTCAATATATTTCGACAGGGGTTCAAGTAATGAACCACACCCCGAGACTATAGGTCGTCCTGGGGGGTTCTCAGTGTCTTTATGTATTTTAGGCATAATGTAAAATAAGGGTATGCGATCTTCCGAGAGGTTGATAAATTCAACCTCTTTAGTGAAAAGGAAACCCAATTGGTTTCCTTCCTCAGTGAGTTTGAGTACCTTTAGTTTAATCATTTCTGATGGGTCTTTCATCAAATTGGAATAGTGCCCAGGGATGTGTAGAAGTCTCAGAGCTTCTTGATCATAGCGATCAGCATCCCAGCCAACTATCCCACCACCCTTATCTGCAGCCTTGATGACTATAGACTGATCCGAGGCTAATCTCTCAATAGCCTCGAACTCAGAAAGCCTCAAGTTGGGTCCTTGTCGATTTTTTGGGTGGCGGATAACTTTCTCTATTTCTTTGAGAACTAATTTTTCAAAGATCAAAACCTCTGGGGGCAGATCATTAGAGTTGGGGGTAAAGGTGGAAGGTCTTGAAAAGCCTGAGATGTTAAGTTCCCTAGGGATCATATTATTCGAAAAGAAAAACTTTAGTCTCAATTTACGCAAAAACCGACAGCCTTTCCCATGAAGAGTAACACTACACAAAGCATAGTTAAGCATCTGATACCATACTTCCCCCGGGTAGGAGTCCCAAAAGAGATAGGTACTGACCATGGCACCCCTTCATGTCCTAGGTCATGACGAAACTAAAAATAAATATTAAAAAGACTGTTACTATCTCTAGACATTTGTCCCTGAGGAGTACCTTAACCAGTTCTTTCTCAGTCCGATTGGTATCAATGGACACTAGAAACTGGTATGAGCTGCTACCTTGGGAAATGGCAGCCGCCAGAAAAATACTGCAAGCTACCACTGGGGTTTCCCTTTCCAGCTGGTTTGTGGAAGGGAATCACGTGACCTTCTGGACATTCTGAAAGAAGGATGAGAAGGAGAAACAAACAGAGATGAGGACCAGAGATTTCATAAATGCCATACAAGAGCAGCTAATAGTGTGCCAATGCCTTGCACAAGACAATTTAAGGATCACCAAGAGAGGTAATAGTGGTCGCACAATCGGTGAATTCAACTGCGAAGGTTCAAATTGGGATGTTTGGGGCTCATGCTATTACCGACCTCAGAAAATAAGCAGACTGCCCAGCAGCATGGACACTATGAAATTACGACGGTGATCAGTGAACACAATTACTGGCTATTGCCAGCGAACGAGCAAGTTGAATCACATCACCTGGCTGAAGGCATGGCAGTAACCCGAGGAGCCCTCCTTGATGGCCCCTTGGTATTCCTGCTGGAATTGATCCCCGCTCACCTCTAGGCCAACCAGAACAAGATCTATGGTCCTACCTACAGCATTTTTATCTTTACGAAAGCGAAGAAGAAGGGGTCAAGAAGATGCTGGAACTCTGGGTCATTGATGGGACCTTGGCCACTCCCGTCAACCATAGAAAGAAATCTTGGAACAAAAATGGACAACACCCTCACTCTTGATCCACAGGTCAAAGCCATCGTCAGAAGCTGTTTATCTCAGCTGTGCATGCTGCGCTGCATATTACCTTAACTAACCCACAACCACAGGGCCATGGCAATACTTTCCGTAATACTATCCTAACTAGACTTTGCAAACAGCCTCTATCCTGGACTGCCAGGTAACCCAACGAGGAAACGTCTAAGAGTTCAAAATGCAGCAGCAAGGCTACTTCTCAGAATGAAGCGATTTGAACGTATCATGCCAGCATTACGTACTCTACACTGGCTACCCATCAAAAAAAGTGTTAATTTCAAAACCTTGTGCATCACCCATCATTCATATCACAGAGAGGGGGCGTTGCTCCTTCAGAAGTAAGTTTCAATACTACACTCCTTCCAGAACACTTAGGTCCAGCAATGCTGCACTTGTACTTGTCCCCAACTTCAACAGGAAATGCCAGGGAGGAACCCCTTTTTTAGTTCTGGCCAAGAAACTGTGGAACACCCTACCCAAAGCCCACCACCTGGAGGGGAACCACCTAACTTTCAGGAAACAACTCAAGACTTGGCTTTTCAGCCAACCACTTTGGAAGGCAAGGAAAATAATAGCAACCGACTACAAACTGTGCACCAGAAACATGGGCTAATTCACAACCTGCCTTTTTCGAAACTCTTGGCACTACCATCTGTGGAAACCAAGTTGACTCATGGAACCTCTCCAGTGTGGCACTGGTCTGCACCTTTAATCTCAGAGAAATCTACCTCCAAGCGCCAGAATTTGAAAACACCCTTGCCCCCAATCTCCACCCCCTCATCCTTCTACTAACTGCTCACTACTAGACTCTTGCATCCTTACACCTACCACACTCCTACAGATGACCGCCTAGGTCTAGTGCACTTAACAGATTCAGACCCTATCCATCTTCTATCAACAACCATGCTGTTAATTTTTGCACTCCAGAATCCAGAGGCTGCCCATATGACTAACCTACCCAGTCGGTAGCAACCACAAATAACATAGAGATATTCATATCGACACGCAGGTAATGGGTACATTTGACCTGCATCCATCAACACCAAAGGTTTCTGCACCTGCCTTCCCGCTATCAGGCCAACACACCCTGCACTCTTTACTTACAGACCAATGTGCAGCGAGGCCAACATTATTGGCAGAAGGGCTCTATATAAGACCACTTTACATTACATACATTACATTGTGCCCCCGAAGACAAGGATCAAAACCTACTGACGGTTGTTTTGCATAGATTTCCAGAAAATGAATGAGATCTCGAAATTCAATGCTTCCTCAATGAACATCCACAAAATGATCAAGCTGATTGAAGCCGCTAAGTACATGTCCACACTTGACCTCACAAAGAACTATTGGCAGATCCAGCTGGCCCCCAACGATCAATAAAAGACGTCCTTTGTTACACCAATGGGTCTATTTCACTTCACAGTGCTTCGTTGTGTCCTCCATAGTGAACCGGCTACCTGTCCGAGAGTGATATGCATGTGGTGATTCAGCTCCATCAGGCCTTCTCAGGAGTCTACCTAGATGCCATTATGATTGACAGCAACAGTTGGGCAGCTAAAGTAAAGCATCTATGTCTAGTGACCTGAAGCCTTTGAAAGGCCTGACTTTCAGCCAATCCCAATACATGCCATCTCCCCTTACCACTGGTTAAGTACCTGGACTTCCAGGTTGGGAAAGGAGCCGTACATCTGTAAGCAACCAATATGAAGAGCATCCAAGGCATTCATGTTGCCAAGACCAGCAGGGCTAAATGCTTTTTTGGGCTTGGATGGCTATTATTGAAGATGTATACCAAACTTTTCAACCAAAGCTTGCCCCTTAGGGGAACCACCCACAGGATCTAAATTCAATGGGATACAATGGTTGGAAAGTACTGAAAAAGGCCTTTGATCAGTTGAGGTGCTCCATAAGTAACCCACCACTCCTGATTATGCCAAACTTTATGGAATTATTCAGCCTTCAAGCGGATGCCTCACAATTTGGTTTGAGACTAATACTTACATAAATGAGGAATGGAGTCTAACAACCCATACTGTTGATCAGTAAGATGATCCAACAAAGAGAAAAAATATGCCACCTGTGATAAATCTGATAGTCATCACTTTATCCCCGGCGGTGACCTCCTCCCATGTGGCCCGGGGCCGACAGCCGCTACCTGATCCTGACCCTGGGGGTGGCTATATGAGGGAGGATCACATGGGGGAGACAAACTCTGGGGAGATGTCATGGCTTCCTCGAATGAGACATGGTATCCTCCATTTTCCTTTGAGGATAACCCTCCCATACCCAATACCCTGATTGCCTATTGTAATACATTTCCCCATACGCCTATGAAGGGTTGTGAAAACCTTTTCCCAAGACCTTTCAACTCTGATCTGCCTTGTGACACTTTTGAAAACGCCTTCTCTAGTTCCACCTGCCAATCATCCAGTACTGACTTGCCCTTGAAAACCATTAAGGATGTTTTCCCAAGTTTATTGTGCAAAGAGTCAAGAATGGACTTCCTTTCCCAGAATTACCAAACCATTGGGACGAGGAAAAAGAACCAAGCAATGCAGAGCAAAGGGGTCTACAAGCCCAAGGAGCACTCTACTTGTTACACATACACACCTGTGACTGGGAAATCTATAGAGCAGAAGCAGAGAGTTGAGGTGTGCTGCTTGCAGGAGAGAGTTGCAATTCTCCGTGTGGACTGAGAAACTGAAAGGCTGAAACAGATTTGGTGGAGCCGTTCGTCTCAACAGCCAAGCAGAGAGAGCTGGGACGCGAAGAAAGCAGTGTCTTACTCACCAGAGCCTGGAATGAAGCAGGCGAGCCCAGCAGAAGCCGCAAGAGACGGGAAAGTCGAGAGGATGCAGTTGCGAGAAGTAAAGAAGCGAAAGACTGTCACTGGCTGGCCACAAAGAAACCAGGAATGCCAACAAGAACCAGTGAGTCCACCCAAAGACAGCGGGGATAGAGGGGTGTATCAGCAGCCACTCTGAATGCAAGTAATTGCAAATAAAGAAACGCTAGAGAAAGAAAGAGAGAGAGAGAGCTTATTTTCAAAAGGGGAAATTAACTGCAAGTGAAACTCTTAAAAGTATGAGAATGTATACAGTGCAAGCATATGTGAAACCTGGACAGGATAATATATCAAGCAGTTACATTATCAAGCCAAGTAAATGTGCAAGTTTGGGAGAGGGCATAGAGCCAGTATGAACAGAAGCCATGGCAGGAGAGTATGCCAGGCAATTACAAGTGTGTGAATACAAGAAGCCCAGGCAGGGGATTATACCAGGCAATTACAAGAAACATACTAAAGTTAATAACGTCCTGAGAAGAAATATCAGGACTAGAAAAAGGATTGTGTTACCCAGGAGAGAAGGAGCAAACCCCTGGCCGGAGAGTATACCAGGTATCCAGAAAAAGACTAAAGTAGAACGCCAGACCATTTTGGCGTCAGTGATATGATATGAGGATATGACAAGTGATTTATAACGCACCTGTAAACAAGTCTTCCTAGGCGCGACAAGACAAGGAAGAGTAGCCAGAGGGAGGACAAAACAAACAATTTTACTAAGCCTTGTGTCATTCAGATTGTGCAAGTGTGTGGGGGGGAGAGGAGACATTCCAGGGGGAGGCGGAGGAGAATGCAGTGGCAATAAGCACGGTGAATGCTGCAATGCTGCCTGTGTGGTGGCTCAAGTAAATGCAGGGAAGCAGGGAACTGTAGGGTAGCAGATACAGTCCCTAAGTGGGTGGGAGGTCTGGAGGCAGCACAAGTGGCTACTGGCTGTGGAGGAGCCTGGTGCCCGTGAGGTTCAGAAGGTGGCCAGGTAACCAGTTAGCGCAACAGACAGGAGCATCAGCAGGGGAGAGAGAGAGAAATCAAATGCAAAAAGGAAGGTCTTGAGTTGCTTTTGGAAACTTAGGTGGTTCTGCTCAAGTTTCAGAGAGGCAAGGAGGCTGCTCCAGAGGGGGGCCCCAGCCAAGGACAGAGATCTACCCCCACCCCACTCTCTGCCTGGAGAAGCGTCTGACCCTCAGAGAGTTGGAGGTGGCTGAGCGGAGGGCTCGAGAAGGAAGATGCTTAGGAAGGGGTAGTTGGATGTAGTGTGGTCCCTGGTCTCGGAAAGTCTTGTGGACGATGCAGAGGGTCTTGAACTTGATCCTTGCAGGCAACGGGAGCCAGTGGAGAGATTTCAGGGCTGGAGAGGTACAACCCCTGCTCTTGAAACCAAGGACAAGTCTTGCAGTCCTGTTCTGGATTAGGAGGAAAAAATTGTGTAGGTCCCGAAATTTTTTGTTTTAGGGGAATTTAAGCAGTATAGGGACCACTTAAATGGAGTTTAGAGCAAACGAGGATGCTAAATTACCCCTCTCCTAGTCTACCTTTAGAAGGAGTCAGAAGAAACAAACACAACTGGATAGATTATCTAATTCATCTGTCCAGGTAATTATGCCAAGCAGGTAATCATTTAAAAACACATTTTAATCTACATTCAATTCAATACAAAATCGTGCTATGTGTGCTGTCCAAAAGGCATCACAAACATTTGAGAAGAATTTGATAAAAAGAACAATTTAAGGAGAAAAACAGTCCAGAATGATTGCATTTTTATACCAATGTTGACTTGTGTTAGTAAGTGACATTCATAATTCATCACATTGACAGCAAAATTTGTTACCACAAACTAATAATGGCAGGGGAGAACTCTTAATGTACAGCTTTAGCTGAAAGTTCGTTTGAGAAAAAGACATCTTAGTTGGGGTGTCTGTGGGATGTCTACATATGTTTCGGCTGAACAGATGTCGTCAACACCTTCCCTGGTGTTCCACTGTTTATATTATAGCCCTCTTCAGGACGGTATGTAGTTATTGATGAGTTGACAGAAAAGTTCAATATCAATCCCCGATGTGTAAGATAATTGTTGGAATCCTTTTTAATCATAAAATGGTTAGACTAGAGCGTTTGTCATTTGCACCAGTTGTGTTTGTTTCTTCTGACTCCTTCTAAAGGTAGACTAGGAGAGGGGTAATTTAGCAGCCTTGTTTGCTCTAAACTGTTCTGGATTAGTTGCAAAATGCAAAGAGTAGAGCCAGGTAGATTTAGAAAGAGGCTGTGGTCCAGCCTAGAGAGAACCAGGCTTCTGGAGACATTCAGCTTCTGGGGTTGCTGTTCATGAAAGACACAAGGAGTTGGTGTTTTTAGAAAGATTGTAAAGTCAAGAAGAATCCAGGGGTAGGGAGCAACCCTCTGGAACAAAAATCTTTATCCTTGAAGAACGTTTGTGTTGGAGTTATTTATTCTTCCTTCATGCACACTTTTCTAAACCACCCAACGCTAAACACATTACCAACTTCACCTTAGAATTTAGTATAGTGTGAGGGTCCGAATTGAACTTTGGACATGCAACAGTTTTGTATTGAAGGATCTGTCTGTGTCAGAATGTCCTTTTTTGGTTTAGGTAGGGACATTCCTCTTAGAGCAGAGCAGGGTCTGAGAGGCATTTTCCCAACCCCTTTTTTCAGTCTTTAACCAAAATCATGTCTCAATTGTTTCCGATTTATTTTTCCCGACTCCTCACACACCACTGAGTTGGAGTGTATAGCTATTCAGTGGGTAGTAGAGGCACAGAAGTATTAACTCACTGGCCGACAACTGACTGTAGTCCTTGACCATGCCCCTCTTACAGGATTGCCCAGGGCAAAGGCAACCAATCCAATAGTAATGCGTGGCTCCTTGTGCACCAGCCCTATATCTGTTCTGTGATACACAGAAAAGACTGCCTCCAAACTAATTTGCACTACCTTTACAGCTATTACATTGGCAGCCCAGTAGAGGGCCAATGGGGAGATATGGGGCAAGATCCCCTGTCTGTATCTGTGGAGCAACCGGGTGAGTCAGAGAGCTGCATGAGGGCACAAGAGAGGTATGGGTAGGATCCCCATGTGACATCTCCATACCTTGGCGCCCAATGCATGATGGGGGACAATCACAGAGCCCCCTGTTGTGGACACCCTCCCCATTGAACCTGAAGTTTCATCTGCCTGACGCTAGCAGCCATTTAACTTGACACTATTTTGGCTTAGTATGCAGTGTCAGAGAATTCATTTCTCAGACCCTGTGAAACACTCCTAGGGTGCCAGAAACACGTGCCTGGTGCAATGTTGCAAGTTTATGAGCCTCCAACCATGCATTTCTCGATGTGTTGGCTCTGAACTACTGCTATTGAAATAATGTCCGCTTGTGGTTTCCCAACCGCAGATTTAACCATGTGTTACACAAAAGTAACACATACCTTTCTCCTTCACAGATATTCCCTTTGTGGAGCTACAATGTGCAAATTCATTGTGGAACAATATCCTGTAGTCATTGAGACATAAACAATGAGTTTTTTGTCAGCCTACACCTCACATGCTCAGGAAAGGGGGAGCTGGATCCTGAAAAGATCCTGTTGCAATTGATGGCAGACAGGGCAGAGGAAGTCTTGAACTGCATTCATAGGCCCAAAGTGAGGTCAAGTGACACCCCGAAGCAGCAGCCAATCTCAACCCTGGTCCAGTTATCGGACACATGTGCAGCCGCTCACCAAGAGCCCAACCCAGGGAGAACAATATAAAAACCAGAGACTCCACCTGTTGGGGAAGGTTGTGGCAGGAGATTGGTTCTCGATGATTGGGTGCAGGGAGTTTTAGTAGCGGAAGGAGGAGGAGCCAGGAGGCAGAATGAGTGGAAATGGAAGACAATGTGTGGGGAGCAGGAGGCAGTAACGTTGAGAGGGTCTTGTGGTCTAAGAGTGCAAGAGTGCGCTGGAGTTAGCCAGTGGGGGGACTAGAGTAGGGTGGTAGGAAGGGAGTGTCCAAGGATAGATTTCTAAATATAATTTTATTTATTTATTGTTTGCTTATAAGGTGCTTATACAGCAAGTAAAATACTGTTTCAAAGCACCCACAGGGCGAGGGATGGGAACAAGGGAGTGAAATACATTACAAACACAAAATTTAATAAGCACAGTGCAGGGAAAAGGAAGAAAGAATTAACCTACAATGCCTTGCGAGTAATCAGAACATGCAAGTGCAGCCAGCAAGAGGTCAGATAGGGTAAGTGCTGGGGAGTCTGAGCGCAAGGGTGAGCTACAGATGAAGTGCTTGGGTTGCTGAGTGCACACACAGCCTGGAGCCACGTTAGGTATAAGTGCAAACCTCCAGGGCGTAGGGTGTGCCAAGGCAAGTGCTAAGGGTAGATAGGAGTTGGGCCGGTTGGGTGTGGAAGGACAGGGGCCCCATGGATGCATAAGGCCCCCGGACACCAATCGCAGCAACTGAGGGGTTAGCACAATACATTTATATCCCGCTTCATGGTGGAGTGTAGCCTCTAAGCGTGGGGCTGAGTTTCGAACCCATGATACTCAGAGTTTTCTTGCTTCCAATACAAGCACGTTGCCCCTGACCTATTCTCCCAGCCCATTTAAGACCAAAGAAGAAATTTGAAAAGGGAACGGTTGTGCATTGAGAGCCATCCTTCATGTAGGCAGTGAGCTGAGGTGGATAAGGATGGAGAGCGATTGAAGAGGGGGTGGCTGGCAAAGTTAAGAACTTTAAGAGGAGTGGGTGCCCTGAAAGGAGGCTGGAGCCGCAGTGCATTTTGCCGAGGACTAGAGGAAAGATCAGCGCTTTAGAGCGTGGAAAAGGACGGATTTTCCGGGTGTCAGGGAGGCTGCCTGGCAGCAGCGGCAATGCATCCAGGAAGTGGAATATTGTTGTGAAAGAGCACTCCAACTGAGTAATTGCATTGGGAGGATAGGACAAGCCAATCTGTTGGAAAAGAAAGGAGGGGGGCTAGAAGGGGTAATAGGTGCGTGAACAAAGGTCACCTCCATTCGCCACGGAAAATCCTTGTTTGAGCATGATGAAGAAAAGTAAATAATATAGAATATATTTCCAATGGAAATGAACCCTCAAGTGTGGTGCAATGCCCAGTTGTTTATGAGGGCACCTCTAAATGAAGGTGGTGGCCTGTTTGAGAGGCACAATAACTTCATTAAAATTGCCCACCTCCACTGACCTAAAGGAAGATTATCCATAAACTCATCACATCTCCCTCCACTAACTCTGGTTAATGATCTTTAGTGGCAGCATAAATATTAACTTTATTAACTATTTACCATGAAAACATAAAAATATAGTTGTGCACTTTTAAAGAAATAATAAACCCATGTATGTTGCTGTGTTCAAAATTCCTGTCTTCCCCAATTTCTTTTAAAGTTGTTAGTGTCTTTAAGAATAAAATTAGTCTCTTCACAAGAGCACAAACCTATAAAGGCCATTTGAAAGCAAGGTCACTGTGGGAAACTTGGAAAACAACCCCTCCACCCCATTCACCTCTGTTTGCTGCTTTCTCTACTCGTGTAAATCACTATTAAAGTTTGATTAATACATGAACACTTCATTAAATTCCCCTCCCCCATCACACCGAAGAATCTCAGAAAGACTTCTATAATTGTGGCCATTTATAAAGCACAGATTCCAGAGTCAATGCATTTTGATAACAAAGGAAGAAGGACAGCGCAAGAATTAAGCAATAGTAACGTTTTCTGCGGGCTTCACTGGCTGGCAATGGCCTAGAGCCCAAGTTATAGACCCGAACTAAGTGAGGGCCTTAGCGCCGCGCCCCCAAAGCTGGTAACAGGCCGGTGAAGCCTGCAGAACACGTTATTATTGATATTAGCACCCTGAGACAAACCCCTGAAGGGCTAATAGCAATGGGAAAACAAAATGACTGCGCTGCTTCATTCGCAGCAGCGAGCTGGGAGAGGATTTGGAGGTGGGAGCCAGGAGACAAGGGAAAGCAGCAGTGCTGTGTGGAGGAGGGAAAACAGCAGCGCCGGGTGCAGGGCGGTTGTGTGAAGCACTCGGGTAGCTCCGAACCCAGGCTTGCATCGGTGGATTCAGCCCAGGTTTGGAGCAACCTGATTGACTGCCGCACACACCAAAGGTGCTAATGCAAAAAGGAAACCTCAGAAAAAAAGAGCAAAAGAGAGGAAGAGCAAATACGATAGAACAGAGACCAAAATATCAGCGTACAGTCACATTATATATGTGCTAATAGACTGAGTAGCAATGTGCAGTGGGGACGCACAACAGTTTCCATGTTTTATGTAAAATCCTGTTATAAAGAATTCAACACAGATAACTAAATATTTCTGGTGCGACAGGTATGTGCTCATGGCTAATGAGTCACTAATGTAACTGTACAAAAAAGGTTCGATGAGATGACACAGCAATGTACCTGTGCACTCTCAGGGAAAAAACATCAGTGCAAATACTCTAAATTCTGCAAATATACGTGGTATATTTATGTGTATTTTTATTTGGTGCATAACTACATTAATAGAAATAATATATACAAATTCTCAAACTCTAATTAATGATCTACAAAAAACAATAAATCAGAGAAGTCAAAAAAAGAATAACAATGCAATCAAGTGAACTTATGAACTAAGGATAAGAAACTGTTGTGGATACATTAATCTATGTCTATGTTTAATTAGAACAAATAAACTGGACGTCCAATAGTTACAGAAATTCCCAATGGTCTTTATATTGAAAAAATTGATGTTGCCTGGAAAAATCGATCTGTTTTTGCACTAGGCGTTTCAGCATGTATGTTCTCCCTTCGTCAGGTGTGGGACATCCTGGCTCCCTTAAAAGATAACATATTTTCAATATATTTAATATTACCAGCTAGTAGATTATTATGTTCTGTTTGTCTTGTTTTCGTTTTCTGGGCATGTGTCGCGTAACAAGAATGAAAATAAAAAAATAGTGACCACACGCAAAGCTCAGACCCGTTGGACAGAGCATAAATCGAACATTCGCACACAATCAGACAAATTTCAAGTTGCCCGACATTTTATATCAGCACCAAGGGCAGTGCTCAAACAGAATATAGTTTTGAGCCGGATGTGAAATGGGAGGTCGCTCTCCAAGCGGCTTTCCGTCCCTCATCCAGATCCACACATTACCACAGGCACAGAAGGTGAGATATAGAATTTTGGGGCATTTTTTGGGGGATCATAAGACTAATTATATGAGTAGACTAAAATACAGAAATCCAATCTCCTCTTTTTTTTCTGGTTTGAGTTTTTACGATCCGGTTTTTTTCTCCGACTGCTGGGCTTTCATTTGCCCACCGCCATCGCTTGGTGTCTGACCATTGTGAGCACACACCCCAAGGAAGTTCCTCCTGACATCATTCAGGGCTAGCTCTATATTTTATATATAGCAAATATCCAAGACAGACAATAGAATACTTTGGAACTCTTTTCTTTTAGATTCTTAGCATGTTGAATAACAACGGCCCCATGAAGACAGTTGGGCTTGGTTTGCTTTAATTCAATCTTGCAACATAAAGGAATCTTGTACTTCATTTCCCATCAAGTGCGGTATGACTCTTCTCTTAATAGATCTCACCAGATGAGATTAATCTATTAGCTAACAATATTAAATATATTGAAAATATGTTTTCTTTTTAGGGTTTCAGGATGTCCCACACCTGATAAAGGGAGAACATACATCCTGAAATGCCTAGTGCAATAACAGAATTTCTTTTCCAGGCAACATCAATATGTTGAATTTAAAGAGCATTGGGAATTTCTGCAACTATAGGACCGCCGAGTTTATTTGTTCTAGTTAAACCTACACATAGATTAATTTATACAAGACAGTTTCTTATCCTTTGCTGAAGCGTTCACTTGATTGCATTGATATACTTTTTTGACTTTTCTGATTCATTGTGATTTGTTCAATAATTCTAGTTTGAGAAGTTGTACAATTTATTTCTATTAATGTATGTATGCAACACATGAAAATACCCATACATATACCACTTATGTTTGCAGAACTTTAAGTATTTGTATTGAAGTTTTTGTGGGAGAGGTACTTCGGTGTGTCATTTCATCAAACCTTTTTTGTACACTAATAGACCAGTCACATTGTACAACTGCACTTTGGAGTTGACCGCAGGAACCTCATTTTCCAAGTCTTGGATTGATACTTTGCAACAGAATCCCTGCAGCTCAGATCTTTGCTTTAAAGCAAAACAGGAAATGGGGAAATATGATTCTTACAGATGCCATTTGGAGGGCTTATTATTGGGGCTAATTAAGATACGTTGACACTTCTCTTGCTCTCATACACAGTGATTAAAATGTTCAAAAAGTCATTGCACGTGGCACTTGTCTAAAGGCGTATTTTGTTTTTAATAAACTGAGGTACAATTTCTCTCTCAAGATAGAATAAGCCATAAATGTTCACAAGAGGGCCAATACTATTGTGCCTTATAACCCTACCATGTTTCTCCTTCCATGCAAAGCTGGAGAATTCCCTATTTATATAGCATCATATCACGGGTAAGCTAGCTGAGCGGGCTGAGCACTCGCTGCTGCGATCTGTCTGCGATCTGCAGGTCCCACGTTCTAGTCTTTCATCCTTCCAAGGTCAATAAATGAGTACCAACTTCGGTTGGGTGATATTGTATGTCATATGTTCTCTGTAAAGGGGTATATAAATAACACATCACTATAATGTCGCTGTAGCGCTGAAGTGTCTTGGTTTTCTCTCCACTGCCCAGTTAGGGAATAGTTGGTAATGTCCCCTCCATGCCGCTGCCATACACCCCTGGGTGTAGTGTGCTTCTTTATTTCTTTCCTAAATCCGGGTGGGATTTTTTCCCCACTATTCATGCAAATCCCAATTTACCTGGTGGCATTATCTACAGACATGGGGTGTGCCTGCTTGAATCCCCCAGACCAACATAATCCCATGTACCTATATAGCCCAAGAGCCTGCGTGGGGAGAAATGGAAATAGTAACAACAGTGTCAAGAGCAATACAAGCAACAAAATAACATAGTATTATGGTATCTCCTTTCCTCTGCTTCTCTTCCACCACGACTCCCCTTCAACCTCGGCTCTTTGTACAAGCCACCAACGTAACAGTCTGTAGTATTGCAGCTCTGCCCATATTCTGATATGGGTCAGAAATGTAGAAAGCATGCATGCAAAGGCACAGCAAGCAGTCTCCTACCCTGGATCAGAAATATAGAAAGCATGCATACAAATGCACAGCAAGCAGGCACGTACCCTGGATCAGGAACATAGAGAGCACGCATGAAAATGCACAGCAAGCAGGCACGTACCCTTGATCAGAAATATAGAGAGCATGCATGCAAATGCACAGCAAGCAGGCACGTACCCTGGATCAGAAATGTAGAAGGCACATAAGCTGGATGTCAGAAATATAGAGAGCAGGCATACAGATGCATAGCAAGCAGGCGCGTACCCTGGATCAGAAATCTAGAGAGCATGCATACTTATGCACAGCAAGCAGGCACATACCCTGGATCAGAAATATAGAAAGCATGCATACAAATGCACAGCAAGCAGGCACGTACCCTGGATCAGGAACATAGAGAGCACGCATGAAAATGCACAGCAAACAGACATGTACCCTGGATCAGAAATCTAGAGAGAAGGCATCCAAATGCACAGCAAACAGGCACGTACCCTGGATCATAAATATAGAGAGCATGCATGCAAATGCACAGCAAGCAGGCACGTACCCTCGATCAGAAATATAGAGAGCATGCATGAAAATGCACAGCAAACAGGCACGTACCCTGGATCATAAATATAGAGAGCATGCATGCAAATGCACAGCAAGCAGTCTCCTACCCTGGATCAGAAATATAGAAAGCATGCATACAAATGCACAGCCAACAGGCACGTACCCTGGATCAGAAACATAGAGAGCACGCATGAAAATGCACAGCAAGCAGACATGTACCCTGGATCAGTAATCTAGAGAGCATGCAAAGGCACAGCAAGCAGTCTCCTACCCTGGATCAGAAATATAGAAAGCATGCATACAAATGCACAGCCAACAGGCACGTACCCTGGATCAGAAACATAGAGAGCACGCATGAAAACGCACAGCAAGCAGGCACGTACCCTTGATCAGAAATATAGAGAGCATGCATGCAAATGCAAAGCAAGCAGGCACGTACCCTGGATCAGAAATGTAGAAGGCACATAAGCTGGATGTCAGAAATATAGAGAGCAGGCATACAGATGCATAGCAAGCAGGCGCGTACCCTGGATCAGAAATCTAGAGAGCATGCATACTTATGCACAGCAAGCAGGCACATACCCTGGATCAGAAATATAGAAAGCATGCATACAAATGCACAGCAAGCAGGCACGTACCCAGGATCAGGAACATAGAGAGCACGCATGAAAATGCACAGCAAACAGACATGTACCCTGGATCAGAAATCTAGAGAGAAGGCATCCAAATGCACAGCAAACAGGCACGTACCCTGGATCATAAATATAGAGAGCATGCATGCAAATGCACAGCAAGCAGGCACGTACCCTCGATCAGAAATATAGAGAGCATGCATGAAAATGCACAGCAAACAGGCACGTACCCTGGATCATAAATATAGAGAGCATGCATGCAAATGCACAGCAAGCAGTCTCCTACCCTGGATCAGAAATATAGAAAGCATGCATACAAATGCACAGCCAACAGGCACGTACCCTGGATCAGAAACATAGAGAGCACGCATGAAAATGCACAGCAAGCAGACATGTACCCTGGATCAGTAATCTAGAGAGCATGCAAAGGCACAGCAAGCAGTCTCCTACCCTGGATCAGAAATATAGAAAGCATGCATACAAATGCACAGCCAACAGGCACGTACCCTGGATCAGAAACATAGAGAGCACGCATGAAAACGCACAGCAAGCAGGCACGTACCCTTGATCAGAAATGTAGAAGGCACATAAGCTGGATGTCAGAAATATAGAGAGCAGGCATACAGATGCATAGCAAGCATGCGCGTACCCTGGATCAGAAATCTAGAGAGCATGCATACTTATGCACAGCAAGCAGGCACATACCCTGGATCAGAAATATAGAGTGCATACATGCAAATACATAGCAAGCAGGCACGTACCCTCGATCAGAAATAGAGAGCATGCATGCAAAGGCACAGCAAGCAGTCTCCTACCCTGGATCAGAAATATAGAAAGCATGCATACAAATGCACAGCCAACAGGCACGTACCCTGGATCAGAAACATAGAGAGCACGCATGAAAATGCACAGCAAGCAGACATGTACCCTGGATCAGAAATCTAGAGAGATGGCATCCAAATGCACAGCAAACAGGCATGTACCCTGGATCATAAATGTAGAGAGCATGCATGCAAATGCACAGCAAGCAGGCACGTACCCTTGATCAGAAATATAGAGAGCATGCATGCAAATGCACAGCAAGCAGGCACGTACCCTGGATCAGAAATGTAGAAGGCACATAAGCTGGATGTCAGAAATATAGAGAGCAGGCATACAGATGCATAGCAAGCAGGCGTGTACCCTGGCTCAGAAATCTAGAGAGCATGCATACTTATGCACAGCAAGCAGGCACATACCCTGGATCAGAAATATAGAGAGCATACATGCAAATGCATAGCAAGCAGGCACATACCCTCGATCAGAAATATAGAGAGCATGCATGCAAATGCACAGCAAGCAGGCCCGTACCCTGGATCAGAAATGGTGAGAGCATTCATTCAAATGCACAGCAAGCAGGCACGTACCCTTGATCAGAAATATAGAGAGCATGCATGCAAATGCACAGCAAGCAGGCACGTACCCTGGATCAGAAATGTAGAAGGCACATAAGCTGGATGTCAGAAATATAGAGAGCAGGCATACAGATGCATAGCAAGCAGGCGCGTACCCTGGATCAGAAATCTAGAGAGCATGCATGCTTATGCACAGCAAGCAGGCACATACCCTGGATCAGAAATATAGAGAGCATACATGCAAATGCATAGCAAGCAGGCACGTACCCTCGATCAGAAATATAGAGAGCACGCATGCAAATGCACAGCAAGCAGGCCCGTACCCTGGATCAGAAATGGTGAGAGCATTCATACAAATGCACAGCAAGCAGGCACATACCCTAGATGTCAGAAATATAGAAAGCATACATTCAAATGCATAGCAAGCAGGCACGTACCCTGGATCAGAAATATAGAGAGCATGCCTACAAATGCTAAGCAAGCAGGCACATACCCTGGATGTCAGAAATATAGAGAACATGCATACAGATGCATAGCAAGCAGGCCCGTACCCTGGATCAGAAATGGTGAGAGCATTCATACAAATGCACAGCAAGCACGCACATACCCTGGATGTCAGAAATATAGAGAACATGCATACAGATGCATAGCAAGCAGGCACGTACCCTGGATCAGAAATATAGAGAGCATGCATGCAAATGCACAGCAAACATTCACATACCCTGGATCAGAAATGTAGAGAGCATACATGCAAATACACAGCAAGCAGGCACATACCCTGGATGTCAGAAATATAGGGAGCATGCATACAGATGCATAGCAAGCAGGCGCATACCCTGGATCAGAAATCTAGAGAGCATGCATACATATGCACAGCAAGCAGGCACATACCCTGGATCAGAAATATAGAGAGCATACATGCAAATGCATAGCAAGCAGGCACGTACCCTCGATGCGAAATATAGAGAGCATGCATGCAAATGCACAGGGAGCAGGCACGTACCCCGGATCAGAAATGGCGAGAGCATGAATACAAATGCACAGCAAGCAGTCACATACCTGGATCAGAAATATAGAGAGCAGGCATACAGATGCACAGCAAGAAGGCACATACCTTGGATCAGAAATGGTGAGAGCATGCATACATATGCACAGCAAGCTGGCACATACCCTGGATCAGAAATATAGCGAGCATACATGCAAATGCATAGCAAGCAGGCACGTACCCTCGATGCGAAATATAGAGAGCATGCATGCAAATGCACAGCAAGCAGGCACGTACCCTGTATCAGAAATGGCGAGAGCATGCATACAAATGCAGAGCAAGCAGGCACATACCCTGGATTTCAGAAATATAGAAAGCATGCATTCAAATGCACAGCAAGCAGGCACGTACCTGGATCAGAAATATAGAGAGCAGGCATACAGATGCACAGCAAGCAGGCACATACCCTGGATCAGAAATATAGAGAGCATGCCTACAAATGCACAGCAAGCAGGCACATACCCTGGATGTCAGAAATATAGAGAGCATGCATATAGATGCATAGCAAGCAGGCACGTTCCCGGGATCAGAAATATAGAGCGCATGAATGCAAATACACGGTAAGCAGGCACGTACCCTGGATCAGAAATATAGAGAGCATGCATGCAAATACACAGCAAGCAAGCACGTACCCTGGATCAGAAATATAGAGAGCATGCATACACATTCACAGCAAGCAGGCACATACCCTGGATGTCGGAAATATAGAAAACATGCATTCAAATGTATAGCAAGCAGGCACGTACCCTGGATCAGAAATATAAAGAACATGCATACAAATGCACAGCAAGCAGGCACATATCCTGGATGTCAGATAGAAGGTCAGAAAAATGGAGAGCAGGCATACAAATGCACAAAAATGGCAATATACACGTACAAGCACTAGGTCTCACACTTTCAGGGGCGCCGAGTGCGCGAGTGCTCCGGGGCCCGGGCACCCCCTGACAGAATGAAGTCGGGGCTGAGCACCCCCCGGCCAGAGAGAAGACATGCAGTATGGATGGCCCTTTGTTCCGTCCATACTGTGTCTCTCTCTGGTGGCTCGGGTGAAAGCCGGGTAAAAAACAATGTTTAAAAATTCTGTCTGTCTCTCAATTTCTAAAAATCATTTTCGGTTGGGTGTATTTGTACATCTGTGCACCCCAAAACGATTTTTAGAAATGGAGGCACAGAAGCATAGCAAGTTTGTCCCTCAATTTCTAAAATCTTTTTGGGTTGGGTGTATTTGTACACGATTTTTAAAAATGGAGGCACAGATGCAAAGCAAGCCTGTCCCTCAATCTCTAAAAATCTTTTTTGGATGGATGTGTTTGTACATCTGTGCACCCCTCTTGGCAACAGGGCTTCTATAATTGTAATACTATGCTTTTGTTGAGGCAATGCTAGTTCATCTTAGTGGGGCTGCTATGCTTTTGTTGAGGCAATGCTAGTTCATGTTAGTGGGGCTACTATACCTTTGATGGGACAACATCAGCACTTCTCAGTTGAGCTGCTACACTCTTATTGACAAGGCCTCAGCACTTCTCAGCAGATTTATTTTAATTGGTTATTTATAATGCACATAATACCCAGAGGTTTCTAAGCGCAGACCGAGGGATCGAACCTGTGTTGCTCCATATCGTCTTGCTTCCAAGGCGAGCACGTTGCCCCTGAGCTATCCTCCCAAGACTCTGAAGATCTGAAGTACATTTAATGATGGTAAACCAGAACTATTGAGCAAGTCTGAGATCATCATCATCATCAGAATAACTCAGCACTGTCGTGGTTATACAAGAGCTAATATATTTAAAGGGATGGAATTACTCAGAATGTAGCTGCACTATTCAATAACCCAAAGTGCTTAAACATAGTTAATGTGAAAATACTACACTTCTCACCGTTGGGACAGTACTGCCACTTCTCACAGAGGCTTCTACAACTTTTATGGGGCAGCACTGATCAAGCCTACTAGACAGCTTCACCTTTAATGGCACTTCTCAATAGGGCTGCTATACTTCAATAGGAAATTACCAAAACTACCCCGCAGGGAATTGAATACTCTTGATGCCACCGAAGCAGCACTTCCACCCACCACAGCTGCTTTATTTTTAATGGCACAGTGTGTGTACTTCTCAGCCACTCTGCTTTACATTTAAACAGACCAAATTGTCATTTCTCAGCAGGACTGCAACACTATACGATTGTGTTCTGTATGTTGAGTGCTTCTTCACCACCAATGTGGGTTCATGGCACTCTCCCAGTGTCTAAATAGTAGATCTGGCTACATTCAATTGGCAACAGGCATGTCCCGAGCTGCCTGCTGTACATAAGCTGCTGCTCAGAATGTTGGAAGCCGCGATGGGGCAAGGGATAGAAGGCTCGAGTCTGTAGGATAGCAGAATCAGCAGGGTCTTAAAACCTGCTCACTCATTCTGGAGTGAAGGGCCCTGGGGCAAAATGAGCCTGATCCCATATACAGGGGGTTGTTACCCCTTTATCTCTCCTGAATGAAAGAATGAGCTCTCTCAGACACAAGTTATCACCCCTGCACACACAATGAATGCATATGGTATGGATCTATAGATCGAGAAAACTGGAGTGAGAATTCAGAGTGTTTTAACAGAGATATAATTGTCTTACCAGATGGGAGACTGACTCCATTAATATACATGGGGTCACTGAGATGACCAAGAGTGAAACTGTACGTTCAGTTGTAAGATTACCAGCAACGGGTATACTATGCTCCAATGAGTGAGGTGCCCACTCAATATATCACACTGTTTAAAGGTGTGAGACCCATCCAGAAACGTTGCCCAAAGAGCCATGGCCAGAGTTTCACACTGAAGAAGTGAGCATGTGATTCAGGGTCTGCAGCCCACACACACGCATGGGATTCCCATGCACCCACTTGCGAGATTTGCACCAAATTAATGAGACTGTGCTCCAAGGTAGGAGGCACACGCACAGTCTTTGCTCTGAGGTTTGACACACTCGCAGGATGGATGGCATTTTGTTCTCCCATCCTAGTTGTCTTGCTCTGCCTTTTGAGGGCTACTACAACCTGGATGATTATAGAGGGGTGGAGTAGGGGCAGTGTTGGCCTACTGGAATGCAACTGGAAGGTTTAAATCTCCTTCTTACTTGACTTTAGTATATGCAGTACATGCTAGCCAATGTTTCCCCTGTTCAAAGCCCCTCCCACCCCTATCGCACCAAGTTGGCAACTACGTGCAAATGCGGTCATATAACCGCTGGACATGTGCACCCTCTCCTCAAAAAGCCTTCTGCCAACCCTTCCTGTCTGGCAAACTACCACTATCTCCATTAGCCCCTGTCTGGGCAAACTCTTGGAGAAGCTGGTCATCTCCCAGCTCATCCACAACACAAAATCTGTTGGTTGTCTCCACGGCTACCAGTCTGGCTTCAGAACTGCCAGAGGCATGGAAACTGCTCTCCTGAATACACATGAAGACTTGCTCTCTAATCTCGAGCCCAGCTCTCCTTCTGTTCTCATCCTCCTTGACCTCTCCTCTGCCTTTGATAGGATCAACCATGCCACCCTGATTAATAGGCTCTGTGATACCCTTGGAGCATGGTCCTGGCTCTGGACTGGTTGACCTCCTTCCTCTCGTACCGACCTTCCCAGGTCCAAATGGGCCCTTTTCTCAATGCAATCTCACTCTCCACCTGCGGTGTCCCCCAGGGCTCTATCCTCTTGCCCTGGCTTTATAACATCTACCTGGCCCCACTAGCCCATTTGATCTCTACCTTCTCTCCTAACTTCTAGTGTTATGCGGATAACGTGCAGCGCTCCTTCAAGCATCACTGCTCACCTCCTCCTCTTCCTCTCTTGTTCCTGACTGCCTATCTACTATTCGGGCGAGATGCACTTCTAATTATATCTGCCTTAATGCCAGTAAGACAGAAATCCTTCTCATTATGACCACTGCTTCCTCTTACCCTCCCACATGCTGAGTGCCCACCATGGCACCCTCTCCTCACCCTCCTGTGTGGCAAAAACCCCTTGGTGTCACATTTGACTCCTCTCTCTCCTTCTCTCCTCACATCACTGACCTTGCCAAGAAGTCCCACTTTCAGCTGCACCTCCTCAGAGGCATTTTCCTTTTCCTCACTTTCCCCCATGCACGGATTCTGCCATCTCTGCGAGGCCCTAATTAATCTCTCTCAGACCCTAATTCCCTGCAAGACCCAGATTACGTGCCCTGTGCAGGCTCTGATTAATCTTTCTCTGCCAGGTTCAGATTCATCTCTCTGCCACACCTGATTCCACTCTCTCTGCCAGGCTCTGATTCTGACCTCTCGGACAGGCCGTACTCATCTGTCTCTCTCTCAGGTCCTGATTCAACCTCTGTCAGATATCCATTCTGCTTTCACTGCCAGCCCCTGTATCCACTCTCTCCAACAGGCATTGCTTCTGGGCTCTCTCTTTGAATCCACTGTTTGCTAATTCCACTATATTTCCTCACTTTTTTAGACACTTGATTACCCTCTGTCACACACCACCTGTTTCCTATCACGCGGCTGGGCTCTGGGGCTTCATGTCCTATGTCTTCGAGAAGCAGTGGGCTAAATCTCCTAGCAAGGATCTATTAGTCTCGCCCTGGGCCAAGGTTCGGGCCCCATGCTGTCTATCAAATGCTGTCCATCAAAGGCCCGCCCCGCTCCAGGTTTTGTTGTTGTTCCGGTCATGGGGACGACGCTCACTCACCGCTGTAGTGCAGGCATAGGAGTTATTCGGAGAGGAGTTGTTCAAGGGCTTAGGATGTGGATCCTCTGGCACATTTTGCAGCCTGTCTGTTAGGTTAGGAGGCAGTGCTGGTCAATGGGTCAGATTTTCCTAAATCCGACGTTGTACCACCCTTCAGGGGTTTTGACAGTCGTAATTTGTTTTTTTTATGGAGCCAGGATTCAAACACTGGTCTTCAAAACAAAAGGGAGACTTACCAACTAGATAGACCACTTTAACAACTGGCAAAGGTATATGTGAAATGCTTGTTAAGACTGCATTCTGAAAACATTCATTCAAGATTGGTATGTTTAAAGGGTGTCCCCCTATTATGCTTTGCTTTCAACTTCATACGAAATACTCCTCTGCCAGGATTTTTTCTGGTGTTAATAATTTCCTAACATGTAACTGTTTATTTAGGGGGTCTTTGAAAAAATGCCTCATGTCTGCCAACTATCAACTGGAAGACCCGTTAAACATCGACAAAAGCAAATCCTTAATCCTACGCCTATCAGTAAACCTCAAAACAAACCTGAAATTCATATTGATATACAGACCTCCAACCTACAATGCAATATTTGTAGACTCCTTCACAGAAGCAATCTCCAACCTAGCCATTGAGCATAATCATCTGATCGTCCTCGCAGGTTTCAACATCTGGTTCGATGTAGAAACTACAGCCACACAAATATCCCTAACCAGTCAACTAGCAGCAATGAATCTACAACAACTAGTCAAAGGAGCAAACCACACGGCAGGGCATGCACTTGACGCAATCTTTGCCAATAAAAAACTCATTACCACGGCACCACCAATTCAATTACTCTGGAGCGACCACCTCATCTTTCCCTTCATAATCACACTGACTGCCCCAATAAACAAGCAACAAGACAAGCTACCAATCTCCATGAAAAGAAAATGGAGAACCATCAAAAACTCCAACCTAACTGAACTTCTGGAACTCAGCAAACCGCAAGCAACAACTTTGGAAGAAGCTCACCTGGACAAAAAAGAAGCCCTACTCCACAACTGGATCACAACAACGATCGACGGAATCACCAAAGAAAAACCTTTCACCCCTTCATGCAAAAGATAAACGGCAAAATGGTTCACCCCGCTACGCCATGAAAAGAAAAAAACTAACACTAGAACTCAAATGGAGGATCAAAAATGACAGGGGAAATAAACTGAAATTTCAACAACATATCTGCTCATACAAAAGGAAATAGAAAAAGCAAAAAGGAAATACTAGGACAGCTGAATCTTCCAAACAACCAAAGGGAACTCTTAAAAATCATAAATGAAATAAAAAACCCACCTGACTGCAACATCATGCCGATACCATCAATTAAACTATGCAAAGACCCAGCAGACCATTTAAAAAACAAAATCATTACCATCTAACAAACTATACAAAACAGACCATGCAATCAGACCACAGAACCCACCTACCCTTACGAGGAACACCTAAACAAACTCCGAAGCTTCCCCGAAATATCAGTGGAGCCTTTCGTCAAACTGGTAAACCAAAGCAACAAAATAGGTTCTCCTGCGGATCCCTGTCCACCGGACATATATAAATCAATCCTTAAACAAGGAACACCCTTGGAATACCACAGGAATGTCCTAAACCTCTCAATGTCAACAGGGAAAGTACCACAATCCTTCAAATCCGCGCACTTCAGGCCACTACTCAAAGATACAGTAGGGAATGTAGAAGACCTCTCCAATTACAGACCAATCTTGAACATCCTGTATCTAGCTAAACTGCTTGAAACGCACCTATACCAAACAACTCAAGAATTTGTAGAAGAGCACTGCCTACTAGACCAGGCACAAGTAGGTTTCAGACCAATGAGAGGAACGGAATCAGCACTCCTCTCAATTTGGGATGACCTAGAAGCAAACGCAGACTCAGACAACAGTACTGCCTTGATACTTCTAGACCTCTCTGCAGCATTTGACACAGTTAACCACGAAATCCTCACCACAAGATTGGAAGGACTGGGAATAACCGACAACACCCTACTGTGGATCAAATCCCTCTTAACAAACAGCACAGAGACCATATGGATGAAACCTTTCAAATCTGACCCAAAAGAACCCACTTGTGAAGTACCACAAGGATCATCCTTCTCCCTGTTATTATTCAACATCTACCTATCTCTACTAATCAAAATCATCAAAAGACACGGCCTCACCTGCTACAACTACGCTGATGATACACAAATAGTCTACAAAATACAAGACACTCAAAAAGGAAACACAACCTTAGAGAACTGCCTTTGTGATATATACAACAGGATGAACTCAAACTCAACCCAGGCAAAACAGAAATAATGATCATCACAAAAAACAAAGGAGACAGCCACTACACCCCGTGGCCAAGAGAACTCGGTACAACCCTAGCCCCATTGTCGACTGTAAAAAAGAAAACCTGGGTGTCCTGATAGAAGCATTTCTTGAGTAGAGCGTTTACTTGTGGCTCTAGAGTAAGTTTGTTGTCTTTCTCCTGCGAGCAGTAAAAAGGATCCTATCTTTCCTGTCATTAACCATCAAAACCTCTACCGTCATCGCTCTCGTCATATCCAGAAATGATTACGCCAATAGCCTGTACCTGGGTATGCCTGAAAGACTCCTAAAAAAAACTACAAAGCATACAAAATACAGCGGCCAGATTACTCGTCAAACTACCCCGAAGAGAACACATCACACCAGCGCTAAAAACAAATATTGGCTACCAATAAACCAGCAAATCAAATTCAGATCAATGTGCATCACACACAGAGCAATCCACAACCGAGGCACAGAGGTCCTGAGAGACAAATTAAGCCTACATCACCCAACGAGGACACTCGGATCAATCAACGACATCCGTTTGGAACCGAAACCATACAACAAAAGAAAACTCGGAAGATCTTCTTTCTCTCACTTCACACCAAAAACCTGGAACGACCTACGAAAGGATATACGTAACACAAGAAATCACCTACTCTTCAGAAAACTCCTCAAATCCTGCTCTTCACTGCATAACTTGGAAGAACGCCCACAGGGGCATATTCATAGTTGAAACAAGGATGAGTGAAGAAACTGATCCCGGATCACACTAAATAATCAACTACAAACAGAAGCTAAGGAAGACATTCTACAACAACCCAAGCTTACAAACTGAGCGCTAGCTATGACAGGACGAGACTAAAGATTGAATACACAGCAAGACCAGGACGGAAGGACAAGGATGACCACCTATAGCACACTGGCCCGAAGTACACACTTGGACCTTCAGACCACGGACAGAAATAGATAGTAGGGGACTGCTAATCTACAACCCCAACACTAGAAGGGGGGATTAGACATACCTTTGGGTTGGGAGTGCTATATAAATAAACAAACAAACTAAGTCCAAACACAACACAGCCGGGAATGCGCCACGCCTCACTCACAACAATACGATGGACAAGTAAGGAAAGTGACAATAAGCTTACATACAGGAATGCTAGTTAAATAGAACAAGTCCTGCAATGACCTAGGATATACAACCTACTAACCCAAGCTCAAACCTCTGCATACCTAACTCACCCGAAAATCCACACAACCATCTCTCGCCCAACAAACCGCACACACTTCACCACACCGCACCAACAAGCAAAGAACACATAAACCGCACCAACATCACACAAGGTCTCGCATCGGTCCGATGCTCACACCAAAGCTCAGCGCACTGTGAAAACCGAACTGAAGCCGCCAACAGCACACCACTTTTCTCACTTTCCTACTCCTTCACCCGACTAACCTAGCCCGCCCGCCTCTTGTTTTAAAGATCCGCCTGAGCACCTGGGGACCAATTCCATTGGTGACGATGCACAGTATAAATACGTTTAACATTTAACTATGCCCCCCTAGCCCCATTTCCAGCACTGGTTTCAGGCACCGGGTATTCTGCCCGTCGGCCCTGCTTCCTCTCTCTCTCGCTCTAGCCCTGCCTGCGTCTCCTCTCTCTCTTGTGGCCGCGGGCCCTCTCTTGCAGACCCACATCTGCTCTCGGGGCTCTCCAGAGGGCAGCGACGATTCGGTTCATTAGTGTAAACGTTGCTACAGAAATGCACACACACACACAGATGGTCAGACACACACACTAACCAGCACATACGTAAGGACACGCAAACTCGTAGACAGACGCACACAGAGTGAGTCACCACACACGTGGGCACACCTTGCACGGCAGCACTCGTAGGAGGATGCTCTGGGATTGCGGGTGGGTGTGGATGTGGGGGAGGGACACGAGGGGGCAGAAGGAGGGGGCAGAAGAGTGAAGAGAAAGGGGTCCTCGAGCACACCCCCACAGAGCGCCACCACCCCACAAGCACAGCTCCCGCTTCCTCTTGAGCAGCCCCCCCCCCCCCCCCAACGCTGCCACCCCTCCCGATTCCCCCCAGGTTCCGGCTCCTACCGCCGGTACCTGAGCATGGAGCAGGCAGATGACAGGCGCAGGCAGCACCAGAGGAGCAGGACGGTGCAGAGACAGAGCAGGCAAGAAAGGTTCGTGGATAATGGAAGGCAGACTGGAAGGGGACGGAGGGTTGGTCGGGGGAAGGGGGGCGGGGTGATCCGGTAAAGGGGGGCCGAGGTCAAGATAGATTGGACGGAGGTCTGGGGAAGAGGGCGGAATTGGCAAATTGTATGGGCGTGGGGAGTCTCTCGGCGGGTTCATGCGCCACAATCCGGGGAGGGGGGACCTGGAGCCACAGTGGTCACTTTGTTTGGAGTTGGGTGGAGGGTGTTCCCCCACACTCACATTTTAGCCGAGGGACTGCTCTGTCTCTGGGAACAGATCTGCCACTGTCATTTGATTATTTTCCTGTCCCTTTTGTCCCTGTTGAACATGTGCTGCCCACAGGGGGATGGGGTTGTGAGGGGGGAGGGGGTCGGGCGTCGGGTTGCCCAAATGCCCCCTTTGCACGTGTCAGATGCTGGCTGAATGGTGGAGTGGGCGGGGGTGAAGGGGGCTGCCTATTGAAGTCGAGTGAGGAGGAATCGAGTGGGTGTTGTGGGGCTGGGAAGGGCCTTGTGATGCTGAGGTTTGCGAGGTATGGGAGTGGGCGGGCGGGATGCGCTTTATTGCGAGGTGTGTCCAGTGAGTTTGGGGTAGGCGGGGGGCTTACTTAGAGCTGGGCTCCCCGTTTCTGTTTTTAGAGGGAGGCGAATTCTGGCTCCTAGTTCAAGCAGGCGGGCGCCTTCACTTTTTGGGAGCTGTGAGTGGCGGGGGTACCGCTTCTTTGTGTGAGGACCCTCGGGGACTCTTCCTGATGTTAGGGGGTGCCAGGGTCTGGCAATGTGGGAGCTCTTGATTTCTGTATTGGAGAGGGCTGGGGCAGTCATGGTGTTGGGAGGTTTAGGGGCTGGGGCCCATGGATGAGGTCCTGGTTTCTATGTTGGGATTTTTCATTTTTGTTTATGTAGACAATTATAGCAGCGCACCAAGCCCGGGGGTTTCTAGGCGCTAGTTACACAGCAGTAACAAAGGAAATGGGTGTTGCATGGCGTCCAGTTCCAGGGAAGTGTGGCAGGCCAGGGCGTCTGTATACCTTGTGCCAAGAGAGTGGGTAGTGTGGGGGTTTTGCTGCGGGGGAGAGGGGTTCCTAATGTTAGAGGTGATGGGGACCAGGTTCAGTATATCCGGAGCTGTGCGGAGGTTGTGAGTGCAGGGAGGTGTGCAGTTGTCATGGTGATGCTGGCATGTGTGGAGGGGTCTCAATGAGGTTTGCTGGCTCTGAGCATTGAGGTTCTTGAGTTGGCTGGTGTGGGGAGGAACCAGGTCCCTAGTAGTGTGAGGTGTGGCTTCAGTGCAGAGGGTGGGAGGGTATGTTATCACTAATCCATTTCTTTCTCTGCCACCAGGGATCGGCTGTGCCAGAGTGGACCATGAACAATGAATCAGGAGTCTGGGAGAACATAACTGACCCCGCCACGGTGAGTGACCATGTCCTCGTCAGTGTCTTTACCGCAGTGAGCATTTGTGCTGCTTTAAGTGCCGGAGCAGTGCCCCTCCCCTCCCTCGTTCACAAATGTTATGTTATCTTGCATTTGTATAGCGCCTACTGCCATAGTTCATAGCTTTGAAATGCTTTTGCCTGGCAGAGCCAAGGGGGCGTATGGCAGAACATTCAGTAGTGGCAGGGATGAGCAAAGTGGGGTAGATAGTTGGGGTGAGGGATAGATAAAATGCCCAGGAAGGCATGAGAAGGAAAAGGTGGAGGAACTATGTGTACAATTGGACTATGGCTTAGCCTTGGTCTGACCTCCATCATGGCGGGACACATTATCCAACCAGTGCTGCGGACATGACTGGAGATGTGCCCACCATTGAGTTGGAAAAGCTGACAGAAGTGCCAGCCAGTCACTGATGCGTATTTAACCCTCTGCAAACCAGGGGACTGCGTGACATATTTCGAGGTTTATAAAAGATGCTTGACAGTAAACAATTCAAGCCAACTTTTATAAAGTTTTGCCGACTTCTTTGTCCATAGTCAAAGGTTTATAAAATATGGATTGAATTGTGTACTTTTCAAGCCATCTTTTATAAACCTCAAAATATTTTACATATTTCTGTTTTAAAAAAGAAGGCTCAAAGAGTGCACAAACCATAGTAGGGCACGCAAAAAAATATATAAATGTAAGCATTTATATATTTATGTGCGCGCCGTACTATGCAAGTCATCTTTTAACATAGGAATATGCAACATATTTCTATATTTATAAAAGATGGCTTGCAAAGTACCATAGTAAGGTACACACACAAATCTATAAATCCCATGTTATGTGCGCACCTTACTATGGTTTGAGTAGTTTTCAAGCCATCTTTTATAAATATAGAAATATGCAACACATTTCTATATTTATAAAAGATGGTTTGCAAAGTACACAAACCATAGTAAAGTACGTATACAAATCTATAAATGCTCATATATTTGTTTGCATACTTTACTATGGTTTGTGTACCTTTCATGCCATACTTTTCATCATACCAGCCATGCCCCCAAATGAGCCCCCCCCCTCAATTTCGTCCCCCACTTAAAACCCTGGGAGCAGAGTCCCAGTCCTGCTTTCCTCGAGGTTCCCAAGTAAGGCGATGGTTATATTGGTGTGTGATCTAGTTGGGAGTTGATTTGCTTACCCTTCTCATCCTGGGATGCCAGAGTAGATTTCCTAACCAACATTCTGGACAATCGGGATCAGATAATCGCCGTAGCAACAGTTATGGCAACCCGATTCCATCAGACAACCCTAGATCAGGAACATTGACTAATATTCCCACATCGTCAACATAAATTGCCCTTGTAATAGGGAGAGTAAACAGAGCTGCACTTTCCACTCTTGCATCACAACCTTTTTTAGGAGTAAGAGGAAAGCAAGGCAAGGCAAAAAGACCACTAAACAAGTAATCAGTGACAAAAGTCATTAACATATCAAGTAAAGCACTTATAAGGGGCCAACTGGATACCCTCAATCAGGGTCTCTCCTTTGTGCCGAGCTGTAACACCACTCTATTTGGGGAGCAGATCAATTTACAAAAACGATTACGCAAAATACGCCTTAAAGTTTTCTTTGAGATTCAACCACCAATGGAGGAACCACTGGAAGTAGATGACAGGTTAGAAATGAGACCCAAACGTTTTTTCGACCAACGTATCCAAAATTCGGTTCTCAATATGTTTGAAAAGAAAGTGGAATTAGAACTACTGAAAATTATCAAAGGACAGCCCCATATAATATCAAGAATTCTCAACTAGAACACGTTGAAATACTAGCTAGGGATGAAATGTTAACTTAAAGCTGCTGACAAAGGGGGTGCCATAATTGCGATGGACACATCCTTCTATCGAAGGTTGTATGACACTTTTGAGTGATGAATCTACGTACAGTACACTTGACCATGACCCAATCAATGAGATTAAAACATTGATGTTTAAACAGTGGTCAAAGCATTTGAGCACGATTGGATAAGTGAAAAAACTAAAAATTATCTTCTTAATCGCTACCCTATTACTCCTGTTTTCTACACACTGCCCAAAATTTATAAACACCAGACACAACCACCACTGAGACCAATTGTAGCGGGCACAGATAGTGCCTTTGAACCTCTTGCCATTTACGTGGATAGCATACTACAATCCCTTGTACATATTTGAGGGATACTACTGATTTCCTTAATTGTCTCAAGGAAATTACTGCCTTATCATCTGCTTGTCTACTTTTCTCAGGGTAGTCTCTATACCTCGATCCCTCACACCGAAGGGATTGAGGCCATAGAGCGGATGCTCCTTCACTCCGAGTAAGTGAGAGCTAACAAACAATTCATCATAGAATTAGTGAATATCTTTCTCTATCACAACAATTTCAGATATCCAGTGATTTTCTATGCACAAGCATCAGGGACATCAATGGGGTCAGCAATAGCCCCGGCATACGCCATTATATTTATGTATCACTTTGAAAAAATGTTCATCCTGGATCATGCACTTTGGTTGTTAGGGCGCATTTTAATTTCTGTGCCAATTCCCTTCAACGTTAGAGACCCCCAGCTCTTTTGCTGGACTTTAGGACGTTTTCATTTTAACACTGGAGTGCGTAAGACCTCTCATGTGTTTTGACCTGTTGTGGATTTTGTGCTTTAACTGTTTTTGGAGTCTGACAAACTCCACAGGCATCTACTTTTTGTATGGTGACACACAGCACCTTCAGTGCAGTGTCACAGAGAAATCCTTTAGCTGGTTTAAATACCTTTTTCTTTTGTGAACTACTGTTCCCAAGAATAGTAAAGTGAAATTGACTTTACTTACCTTTTCTCTTTGTAGGTCCAGCACACACCCTCTTATGTGGAGTGTTGGGGGGGGGGATTACCTAGTAGCACCTTATCCTACCATTTTCATGTATTCATGTAACATCCTACTCTATCTCTCTTCTGCTTTTGATACTGTCAACCATGCCATCCTGCTGAACGGCTCTGTGATAACCTGGGTATCACTGATCAGGCCCTGGCCTGGCTGACCTCCTTTCTCTCTGACCGACCCTTCCAGGTCCAACTTGGGCCCTTCCCCTCCTCTATTTCTATTTCTACCTCTGGGTAGACCCAGGGGTCTAACCTTTCGCCCTGGATGTTCAACCAATACCTGGCACCTCTCGTCCACCGCATAGCTGCTCTCTGCTCCAACTCTCAGTGCTATGCGGATGACACTCGGCTCACTTTCAGGCTCCCCTCAGCCACCTCTTCTCCCTCTCCTATCCCGGATAGTCTGTCCGCAATCCAGGAGTGGTGTGCCGCCAATGATCTCTGCCTTAATGCCAGTAAAACAGAGATCCTCCTCATCGGCTAACCAGCACCTTCCTTTCCTGTTACTACTGGCCGCCCGTTCTGGGCCCTCTTCTTGCTCCTACCTGTGAGGCTAAGACCCTCCGGGTGATCTTCGACTCCATACTCTCCTTCTCTCCCCACGTTTCTGACATCTCTAAGAAGTCTAACTACCAGCTGTACCTCCTCAGAGGTATTCTTCATTTCCTTACTTTCCCCCAGAAGCTCACTGTCTTCAGCGCTCAGGTTCTCTCTAGGCTGAACTACTGCAACAGCCTCTTTCTAAATCTGCCTGCCTCTACTCTACGTCCTCTACAGCTCATCCAGAACAGGACTGCGGCAAGAATCAAGTTCAAGACCCTCTGCATTGGAGACAAGGCTTTCTGGGGCCTGGGACCGCAATACCTCCAACTCTCTCTTCTACGGAAATATCTTCCTACTCGAGCTCTTCGCACCTCCATCTCCAACTCCCCGAGGGTGTTGCTTCTCCAAGGAATGAATTCGGGGTAGATCTCTTTCTTCGGCTGGTGCCTCCCTCCGGAAACAGCCTCTCTGAAACGTATTCCCGGGTTTCCAGAAGCACCTCAAGACCTTCCTCTGTGCTTCGGCCTTCTCTCTTCCTCTCCCCTGCTGATCTCCTGTCTGATCCATGCACTGGTCACCTGGATACCCACTGAATTCGGGCCCAGGTCCCTTGCCTGTGCAGCTGCATAACTGCACTGTCTCCTGGCAACCCACTCACTTGTGGTCTGTATCTGTAACCCTACAGTCCCCTTTTCCGCGCTTATTAGACAACCTTTTCTCTGCACTTCCAACACCCGCAATTGCCACCTGTTGACTGCACTACTTGTTGTGTTGATTCCTTGTCCTGCACTTGCCCATCCTCCCACCCTCCCTCCCCTGGCACTTCTACGCTCCCCTGCATTTGTGCGATCTCCATATCACTAGGCCTTGTAAAATCGTTTTTTTGTACAACCTCTCTTTCCCCCTCCCTTGCCTTGTGGCGCCTTGTGTACAGGCGCATTATAAATGCCAGATCATATATCATATCATGGGGTTTAGGCACTTTGTACGGTACAGAATTGCCAACTAGTTGTATAAGAGTGGATTGGGCGTTTGTAGTTGAACACCTTGGGAACGACAACATATGCATAATGTGCTATGTCACGGAGCTACGTGAACAAGCATATATACAAAGATAGTTGATCTAAGACATGATACTGTGCACATGGAATAATTAGATGAGGGCACGTCGAATGATCACTACTATTGTTCAGGACATATCGAAAATATTGATGAAAAGAGACGTTGTAAGGTACATGGTGAACCAAGAGTGGTATTTTTGTGATCAGACCACATTATATACACTTGAGTATCTGCTACTTGATCTCTTGTAGTTTAAGCTTCGCATGATCATGTCCTTTAGACTCTTTGATCTATGTAGAATTATCTCATTGTGGATGCTTGCTATGGACTCCGTTTCCCATCTACCTTTTCAGCATCATCTATACGTTCAAGATGGCATGAATGTGAGTTAGAACCTGGTCCGCACAGCTACGTTTTCACTGGGTGCGCATTCGATATGACATGGTAATTCACACGTGAATTTTTCAGTTTTAGGCAAACTGCACTCTGTTATTATTTTTTGTATTTTGGCGCCACACCAGTACTACCGCCATATACTTTAAATCACCTGATCGGTCTTTGTATGTATTGATTTTGGTTGCCGCGTTATAAATCTCTCCATGCTGATTAGAGACCACAGTTCCCAGAAATCCCATTGGGATGCATTTACAGTTCCGTTCCAGATGATACAAATGTTTCCAGCAGTTTGGTTCCCATGGTTACGTTGATACTCAGCACGCATGAGTAGCGTTCTGGTCATCCCTTCTGTGACTTATTTAATCTCCACATCTGCGGCAGCTTTTTACACAGCAGACGTGGTTTTTCGGCGTTCAGGATCTGTCGTTTACGCTTACGTAAGGTTCGCTTGAAGGGTAGGATATACGCGGTGCACCACCAATGCACTGCATTTGGTATGACGCAACAAAATTCCCCACGCGGGAATCGGAGGAGATAATTATACGCTTTTGTTAACTTGTACGTTTCAGTTGCAAAAAAATGTTGGATGTGTTGCAGCCGTGGCGTTATGGCCTATTGCAACATCCATTACCTGACACCTTCCAACACCGGAGTGCTAGGTAAAAAAGTCTCAATTGTAGAGTGTAGTACTTAGCAATGACAACTGTGATTTGTCGGTACTCTACAGATCCTGTACTCTTGCCAATCTTGGAGATTAGATGCAACAGAAATTAGGCCAGGTAGGGCACTTCTCCCTCTTTTAATTATTCACTAGTTATAGGTGTAGAGTTTATAAGTATGGGTAATGGCTTCATATGCTTTGTTGGACACAGTGCTCTACACATCACCTTTGGTTAACCATTATACCAAATATGTATCTTGTCCACCCCTGGGCATGTTGCCAAGGTGGACTGTGGCTACTCTCATAGTTTATCGAGAGCAGAAATCCATTTGGACTTTTAGATGTATAATGATTTTAGAGTCCTTTGTCTTATCAACTCATTTGGGTTTTCTTTTGCATAGTGTGAATTGCTCTTGAAGAAGGGGAAGTTATCCCCGAAACGCATCGAGCACAAACTTCGCTGATTGGCCTCCTCAATGAATGACAATTGAATAAAACATGTTTTGAATACCACAGAACTTCAATCACGCGCAATATATGTAATGAACTCTCTATGTAGAATATGAGGTGACATTTGGACTCTTTTCAGTACTTGGGTGTGCGAGGGACGGGAGGGTCCATAGATTGGACTCTTGTTTCTCCTTCAGGAACTCCTCCCCTTACACTCTTCCTTCCCTCTGCCCTGGGGCAAATAGCTGATCCCTTCATTGAGAGGTGCCCTTCCTCCCGTGTCCTCTCTCCTAGCCAGAGCAAGGAACATGTGGCTCCTTTTTGGTAGGGAAATGGCGGCTCATCCTTTCAAACATACTTTTGGTTCATACTTGACCAAACACTAGGCTGTGCATAATGACACAAAGCGCGTCATTGGTCCACCTTAGACCTGCGTGTCTGCCGCAGTGTCATGTGTGCATGAACATGTGTGTAGCTCTACTAGGAATGCCCAGGCGGCAAAGTCCATCTGTTTACTTCCCAAGGGCCTGCCGCAATATTTGGCAGGGGTTGTGTGTAAGTCACAGGTCAATGTGCCTCATTGCCCGTTCGGTGGTAGGGTAAAAAAAAGTAGTGATAATTCCGTTTTTGGGGCAGTAACTGAATTACCACCATTTTTACCGCACCACCCAGGTTGCTAGGTCAAGCAGAGCAATCATCTTCAGCAAAATGCTGGAGGTAAATCCTTCACTTTACTTCCAAAAATGGCTGGGTTTAACAAGGCCAATTATCCTTTCATAACCAGCTGTTTTAATAGGACCTTGAGCACATTTTTGAGGATATTTTGGAAATGGTGCCCTTTAAGCAGGGTGGGTCAGTAACTTTTGCGTTGTACAGTAATCTGCCTCGTCCTATTAGTGTATGCACTTTGTTTAGTTGAAAATGTAAATACCTGCACCCCAATTGTAACTTGTAAATATTATTACTGTATCCACTTTAATTGAAAATGAAACCATTTGTACTTCATTTTAACCTGTAAACTTGCGCCCAGACACCTTTGGGTTAGGAGCGCTATATTAATAAATAAATAAATACATATAGTTTAAAATGATCAGCTGCATACTTGTGTAAGTCACTACATTGCCCACACAGGCCTCTCTGGTCAGCCTTCCAAGCATGGCCCTGGTGCCCTATGGACCGGTCTATGGCTGGGAAAACGCAGCAGATTCACATAGCATTGCCCATGCCAACACCATGAGGTGAGTATCTGTGCCAGAGTGCGCGTGTGTGCCATGGGACATACTTCTAGGACAGGCTGAGTTCATCTGCCACTGAAAGCTCTCCAGCCATGGTGAGGTTCTGCGCCATGGCGAGTGCCCTTGTTTGTTTGAGCTCTACCACAGTGTTTGTCACAGCCCTGGTTCATGGTTTCTGCTATGGCGAGTGCATGTGTCACAGTGTCTGTGCGGTGAGTCGCTCTGCTAGTGGACCTCAGTCCCTAACTCGTATCGCAGCGCAACCCAGCCCCATAGGCGTCCCACCTCCCTTTGGCAAAGAACATTTTTCAGGAGTCTTAAAAGGGATCCTTCGACGAGCAGTCATGCTCGTGTTTACTGTCTTTGTTTGCTTTCCCTGTTCTGAATAGATGGTTCCTGAATGCCATTGGGGCGGGGCCATCGTGGGTAAGAGCGGGCTGCCCACATGCAGGGGCAGGCTATTCTGTTCTCAATGTGAAGCTTACAATTTCATACAAACAAGAAGTTTCATGAAACGGTCTTTCCTTTATTTTCTCTCTCAGACCACGCCCACAAATTCCCTGTGATTTGTGTGCTCCTTGTTGTGAGTGTTATCACGTGTTACACGTCTAAACCTGCTATTTGCTTGTCAAACTGCTCAGTGGAAAGGACATGCCTCTATTGTGGCGAAAGCAGTTCCTTGGAACCTTTTGTTTTTCACTCTAGGGACAACAATTCCCCACCCTTGCCCTGGGTAAGAGCAAGCAACCAACACATCTCACCTCCCCGCCTCCCGCTGCTAAACGGTGCATTTTACATCACCTATATAGTATGTTATTTCCGCCAGCTGAGCTACCTTGCTAGCTTTCTACTATATGTATAAATAAAGTGAGGTTCCTGCCCTGGTTGCTAAAGGAGACAGTCCCCCTCTTTGCTACGCTGCAATCCCCGCTTTTGCGTGCTAGTTTTTCTTTCAAAACAGGCTTTCTTTGACTAGGGTTTTTTTTATATAGCTGACCAATGATTGATGCCTCTTCTGCTAAACACAGTCTCCAGCTACATATTATTTTAAGCTGGCCTGGCAATGGTGTGTTTTAGGTAAAAGGGCGCCGCCTCTTACCGAGTGCATACTATTAGGTGATTGAATTATGAATCATCTATTCTCTTTAAAGGCATGCAGCTTCTTGCTTGTATCTACTGCCTGCATAACAACAAGATGCAGGTCTGCATCAAACAACGACTTGCTGCAGGGGTTACCACTCTGTAACACAGTGGCAAGATTAAACAGCCTCTCAAACTGGTGCATTTCAGGTCTGAGATGCTAAACCAGTTCTCATCGTCACAGGGCGAAACTCCAGAGCTTTCTTTCTGCATATTCTACACCTGGTAAAGAAGCAACAAAGGGTTAGTCCTGTGGCCCCATAGTTATTCTCCAAGACTGTTGGGATATCTCCAAGACTAAAACGGGCTTGGAAAAATGGTGTCTCTGGGACATGTAGTTATCAAGTCACTTTAGTTCACCCACCTGTCCACCAATACACCACTCCAAATATAATATACACATCAATATCCACTTCAAAAGCCAGCTTATCCCTTTAGGTTTAGTCTGGGGTATACAGGCCAGACTAACCATATTCATTGCTGCATAGCCAGCATTATTGCATGTATGTCCCACAGCCCCAATAGAAAGCATGAGGTCCTGATGGACAACAATCTCACACACAAGTAAATGCGCTACTCAAGAAATGCTTCTTTCTCCTACGAGAGGCTAAAAGAATCTTTCCGTTCCTGTCATTTGCAAACAAAACACCTACCATCATTGCTCTCGTCATGTCCTGGGTAGTTTATGCCAATAGCCCAATAGCCTATACATGGGTATGCGTGAACGACTTCTAAAAAAAAGATAATACATACAAAATGCTGCAGCCAGACTCCTTCTCAAATTACCCCGAAGAGAACACACCACACCCGTGCTAAAAATACTACATTGGCTACCAATAAAGCAACAAATAAAATTCAAATCAATGTGCAACACGCACAGATCAATACACAACCAAGGCGCGGAAATCCTGAGAAATAAATTACGCCTACACCAGCTGACAAGAACGCTCAGATCAAGCAACGGCATTCGTCTGGAACCGAAACCCTGCAACTGAAGAAAACTCGGACGATGCTCTTTCTCTCACGGGGCACTGAAAACCTGGAATGACCTACCAAAGAATATACGGAACACAAGAAACCACCTATTATTCAGGAAACTCCTCAAATCCTGGCTCTTCACTGCGTAACTAGAAGACCACCGACAAGAACGCCCACACTGCTAAAACAACGATGAATAAAGATACCAATCGAGGTTCCCAGCAAACAACCGGACGCAAACAGAAACCAAGGAACGCACTCCACGACATACAATAAGACATACAGCCTCATCACGAGTCTGGCGGTAACCCTTAAATGCGGTGGTAGCGCTATTACCGCCACATTTAAGGGTCCGCCAGATCATGGTTTTGGCGGATTTCCCCCCAGCTCTGGGGGAAATCCGCGGCAAATTTGCAGATTTTTGGCGTGATTACAGCGCAAATTTTCGAATGGACCCAATGGAGAATGGGCAATAACCCTTCTGCCAAACCCATGATCCGGCGCTAATAGCGCTGGGGGCTTTGGCGGTAGGGCTATTAGCACCGGCGCTAATAGCGCCGGCGTTACCGCCCAACTCGTGATGAGGCCCATAATGAGAGATCGCCACAAGAGGAGGACACTTAAGACTGGACACCTACAGACTAAGACGGAAACAATTAGACGACTCATCCGTAGCATCAGGCCTGTACCACACCTGAAGTTCCAGCAGACAAGTTCACATAGATAGTAAGGAAAGAGGACACCACAATTACTGCTCCAACACCCAATGGAGGAGAATAGACACTCCAATCTCACTACACATAGTTCATTAGAATGATACACCATACATAGTTCATTAGAACACAACAGGGAGTGTGCTAAAACCTCAATTGCTCTGTTAGGCGTAGGCCTCTATCACACCATGCATGACTCTCAAATCTAGCTGTGTTTTAGGATTATACTGAATCATTCAATTTGTTTCTCTAATCCAGCTGTGTATGGTACTATACTCAATTGCTCTGTTAGGCGTGGCCCTCTCGCTTCACTATGCAGGACTCTCAAATCTATCTGTTTTCACACCATGCAGGATTCCTGAAATCTAGGCATTTAGCCATACTGTGAAGATTCGCTGCAAAACATATAACCCACTGACAAAAAGCTGAAACTTTCTGCATTCTTAAATCACTCAAAAAAACTCACACAACCACCTCGCGCAATGCAAGCCACATGCACTTCACCACACCGCAACAACAAATAAGCTGCACCAACAGCACACAAGGTCTGACATTGCTACGATGCTCGCACCAAAGCTCAGCGCACAGTGTATACCTAGATGAAGCTGCCAGCAGAACACTACTCCTCTCACTATCCTACTCCCTCTTCACCCTACTAACCTACCCCGCCTTCTCGTTTGCAGATCCGCCAGAGCGCCTGGAGCCAACTCAGTTGGTGACGGTGCACGGTACAAATACCATTAACATTTAACTGTCCCCACAAGTGCATGGGCAGAAGAAGTGAGAGCTTCTCTCAAGCATAAAAGGTTCACTAGCAGAGTGACTCACTTCACAGACACTGTGATACAGGCACCCAAAAAGGCAGAGGCACACAGCCTGGTACATACTCACCATAGCACAGTCACCATTAGTGCATGTGGAGAAGAAGTGATAGTTTCTCTGAAACATAATAGGCTCACTAGCAGAGTGGCTCACTTCACAGACACTGTGACACAGGCACCCCAAAAGGCACAGGCACTCAGTCTGGTACTGACACTCACCATAGCACAGTCACCATTAGTGCATGTGCAGAAGAAGTGAGAGCGTCTCTCATACAGAATAGGTACACTAGCAGAGTGACTCACTTCACAGACACTGTGACACAGGCACCCAACAAGGCACAGGCCCTTAGCCTGGTACATACACTCACCATATCACAGACACACGTGTTGAGGCTCTAACCCGGGACATAGGCCGGTAGTAGAGTAACTCCCAGGACCCCCCCCCCTTGTTTTTGCATATTAAGTAGCTTTGGGTTTTCACCCTAAGTTACTAGGGCAATCCAGACGTGGAACCCTTGCTCACTGTTCTCAGAGAGGCACACCTCCACCTCACTGAGTGGGCCCAACCAGGCCGAAACATGTGTCTGGGGTTGCTGTTGGTACTCTTGTTCAGAAGAGAATTGCCAGGAATTTCGGTGCTGCACTGCCTTTGGACAGGACAAAGACTGATATTTAGTGGACATTTCTTTTCTGTGAAAGGATGGTGAGCCAAAGACTCTGGTTGAGACTCTAACCGGTGATATAGGCCGGTAGTAGAGAAACACCCAGAACCCCCCCCCTTTTTTTTAACATTTATTAACATACAGTACAACACTTTTGACATTAAATTCTTTTAAACGTTTTTGGGAAGGCCTTATTGGAACTTGAGTTACCTTTATGGGGTGCATATTAACTTGATGCAAAACTTTGATTACCTTGACCTATTCTGAACTTGCATAGTGTCCTCTTTATGAGTTAGCTTGGTAGTCTTCCCTGTTTTCCCTTATTTGATGTGCCGCCAACCCATCCCGGTGTTCTTTTTTAAGCCCTGGTTTACCAGCCCTGATTTCTAAAGGCGTTACTGCCCGGAATCCACTTTCTTTCCCTAGAAATCCTGGTGTCCACATGCCCACCACAGTGGGTGATGCTGTGAGCCAGCCTGGGCACATCCAGATTCCAAGCATTCCTTTGCAAAAGCTTTTGGGAACCAAGAGAGGAGGGAAGCAGCAACGGGTGGCGTGAAAAGGTCTGATCGGGCAGACTGACAAAATGGTGGCGCTGTGGTCCTGGCCTGACGTAGCTGCGTCACCCGGATATGCACTAAATAAGGGACGCGACTGGTGTTTGGAGAATAATAATGGGGGAGCAGGGCATATTGCTTGTTTGGCGCTGTATAAAGTCACGTCTGGCTATTGTTTTTGCACACACAGCAGCGCAGCAGTTTCCTACTCCAGAATTTAAAGGAACTACACTGTTTTCGCTGAATTACAGCTTCTAACGAATGGGACGTCTACAAAAGAGCTTCTCTCTTGTAATGGACAACAAGCATTGGCAATGCCAACGGTTTTGGCTTTTGTGTAGGCATAGGAGAGGTATTTTCCATGCACTGCTGTAATGGTACAAACTGGCCTTTAGTGGTAATGGTGCACGTACCTGGGCATATGACGGCTGTGCCTGACAAATACCTATACACAAGCAGACTATTGAATTAGCCAATGCTTGGTTTTAACAGGGCTTCATTGAAGGACACGGATACTGCTTTTAAATCAAGTAGCTGAAAGCAGACCTAGCTAAGACATTAGTATTACACCAGTAGCGCGTTTACAGCACCAATTAATTGGCTCTCGGGCTGCTTTGCAAAGTCCACGCCAGCCACTTCGGGTGCAAAGTTTGATTTTAAGGCCTGATAAAAATTAGATCAAGAGATCCCAGGAGGGTGTGTATTGGGAGGGGCAGGAACTGGGTGGGAAAGGTCACAGGGATTATCATGGCCATGAGCAGTCAACGATGGGTAAATAACCAAAACACCACCTGCCAGCTTCCTGTCCTCCTCATATGCCATCTTTCCGCAGCTAAAGCGCCACCTCATAGCAAAAACTAAAAATCCTATACGGTGCAGTAATGTTCCCGTAGGTTCTGGTGAGCCCATAAATACCCGCCAGGTGTCACTAAAAACACCTTGAAGGGATGGTATAGTTCTCTCGTGTGGTAGTACAAAAATGTTCAAAAAGAAAAAAAGCAAGGGGGTTAAAGGGACAGAATGGTTAAAATGCAGACCGAATAAACGCGGAAAGCTAACGGTTCTGGTTCACCACGCCACCAGTCCCCTGTCATGCAGTGCCCATGATGCCACATATGACTTCACAGATAACATTATAAATGGCATCAGTGATGACATTGCTATTGAAATCGTAATTTTCACTTGGGAAAATGGGGCAGAAGGAGTGTGTCAACAGTGTGTGCTTACCGTACCAGGGGCATAGCCAAATGCGCGTGTGGCCTTCAAGCAGCACCACCATTGTCAGTGGGCACTGTGCCCGCACTTGATGGCCCACCTGCAGTGTCCACCACGCATGACTTTTGCCCTTACTGTGCCTTGGGATCTTCTACCCTCCATGCCAGTTGTGTTTGTTGTTTAGCCATGCCTTGGGCACAGTGGTTTTACCTGCAGCCTTGTCCGGTGGGTTTACCCTTTCACTATGCCCTGGGCACACGCACAGAGCCTCACTGCCAACTTCCCATCCAGGTTTGGTGTCAATCCAACCGGCAATTTATGTTCTGCACTTCGGCAAAAATTCCCTGTAGGAATTGCCTTTTTGTGAGGTCCCGTTTCGCCCCTGAACTTGGTGGGGGCAGAGGTGCAAGGATGTACATAGCCCCCACCCCAAGTTATTAACCTGCCCTCGAAGTATGCAATCCGGTGTTGCAGTCCTGGGCCTTTCGGCAACCCTTCCCAGACACCCATTCCGCTGATGACCTGTGCACGTGTGATACTCATGGGCTCTTGACTGAGGTTCCATGTGATTTTGTCAAATTTTTTATCGAAATCGATTTCATTGCATTTATTTTTTTCGTGGTAGATATTTCCTCAAATCTATGTGGGGGGGACGCCCCCCCACCCAACAGCCCTCACCCCGTAAGCCCACTACATTATTTATTCACCAACTACCCCCATATATTTGCAGCAAAATGTGTTCAAATAAATTCGATTAAATCGAATTCGACAATCTGCCGTGGCAAAACCACCCTATCCCCTTTACAGATACTCCTAATATCCACGCCCCCTCAATGCGAGGTGATATACCACAAGTCGTCTCCATATTCCTCATCCCCGCACTTCACCTGTTCACACTACCTGTGCTGTAATGTTTCAAATGGGGCTGCTTTCACTTCTACAGAAGTTAACCCACTTCTGTTGACTCTTAGCTCGTTCTCCATACGCCCCGTTCTCCTTGCTCTTTGGGTCTCCGTCTCCGGGGCCGCAGCATACCTCAGGAAGTGTAAAGAAGTGTTCAAAAACCCAATGGAAAATTACATTGATGTGATAACGTAATGCCAGTAATGATGGCACTACTGGGTGTTCTTCTATCCGGTGTGAGATCCTGTACAATGGAGACCACGGGCAGGGTAACCAGAGGTTGGAAGGATGGGCTCTCTGTATAGAGGAAAGGCATTTACACTTCAGAGGTTTGTACGATAATTAACAATCATGTATATAGCATCAGTCAATTTTTACTCACCTGCTGACTGCCCAAAAAGGGCGATGGAGGATTCGGGCAGCAAACGGGATTCGTGAAGGGCGCCAGGAATAAATGGGTCGATAAGGAAGACTGCGTAAAAGATCCTGGGGGCAAATTAATGGGTGGGAAGGCGGACCAGCAAACTGAAAGGTCCCATCTTGGAATGGGCAAAAGTACATACTTGCTTTGAAGCATACATGGATTGACTTGCGTGACGTGACTGATGTGATGTTGAAACACCTGCGAGTCTGCAGCTCACAATGCACGTGGCCCCTGGCTCAAACCAGGGTGTACAGTATCAAGTTAAAAACCACTAGCCAGGTGTAAAGATTCAACTGCCTTTGTTTGAGACAGTCAGTTCACTTGGAATCCATAGAATAATTCGGAAAAAAAACAAATGGGCGATTTAATCGAATTTCGGCCGTACGAAAATATCTAGCAAGTCTCTCATTCGGTGCCATTACAGTGAACAAGGGGAGCGGAGGTTGCAAGGGTATTCCCATTCCCAGAGAAATAACGTGGAATAAAAGAGGACCCTGCAGCCCTGGTTCCTGATCATGGAAATTAAGGGAACAGGCATTGCAGGGACACAGTGGGTTGGCAGCAGATAGCAAAGTGTGCCACCGAAGGTTAAGTAAGGTGGGAGGTGGGATCGGGTTAACTGAAATGACCGCAGAATGAAAAACCGAAAGCTATTTTAGAACAAATCAACTTTTGTTTTTTTCTCCCTCAGTCATTTCAGAATCGATTTAATCATGGTAAACCCAGCGATCCACATGCACCCAGCACACCATTTCTTATTTGATAAGAGGAAATTCAGTCACCAATAGCTAGTGATGAGCCCCAATTTTTTGGGGATTGCTCAAATGGCCAGCACCGGACCACCTACCAGTCATCCTTCACGGAAAGGGATTCCTTTTCAAAGTTTGTAGCTCCGTTTACAGCTTCCTGGGTCTCCAGTTATATCTTAGTGCTTCTGTTGGCTCAATAATTTCTTCAGGCACACTGTTTTTGCAAAGGTCAATAGTCTCCCCACAGGGAGGGGGCTTTTGGGTCTCATTACCAGGCAATGTATTTTTCGCAAGGGCAGACAGTAAAGAGAGTGGTGCACACTTCATGTGACTGGAGTGGATCCAGCTTTTGTGGTCACTGCACTTCAGAGCAGTTTGAGTGGTAAGCAGTACACACGCTGGTCCATTCCAGCTAGGTTGCAACCCATATGTTCACTGGAAGTTAAATCCAGTTGCCTGGCTGAATGCAGTCTCCTTGCCCCTTCAGTGGTTTTGTCAACAAATGATAAGGCACAGTACATAAACGCTTTGGATTTGGCACACCCCATACATTAGCTGGGTGGCCCATGACTACTTCGTAAGGAGACAATCCAACACCTGAATGCACAATATTTCTTATTGAAAATAATGCTAGTGGGAGTGCATCTACCCATCCTAGGGTGCTACTGGTGCATATTGTTGCCAATGTATTCTTTAAAGTAGTTTATTCCACTAATCCAGCTGCATGGGGATGATGCATAGCATGACATTTCTGCCTAATGCCTTACATACCAAATGCACTGTGGTATTAACAAAATGAACACAGTTATCACTCCAATCTGTGTGGGCAACCCAAATCAGGGTAAATATTCTTTAACTAGTACTTTAGCTGTGCTCAAGCAGTATTATCTTTTAATGGGAATGCTTCTAGCAATTTGCTGAACATACATACTGTTACTAATACATATGTCTTTTCTTAACGTGGAGACAATTCAATTAAGTCCATTTGTAGGGCTTCAGAAGGGAACTCTGGCGGTCTAAAATGCCCTTTTGGTGCACCTTTTCCTTTGCTAATATTATGAACAGCACAAACATGACAAGTTTCTACAATACGCAATTGCTGCTTGCCTTAATTTATTGTAGCTCCATACTGTGGTTAGCAGACTAAACATGCCATCTGCTCCTACATGAGATGAGCCATGGGCACGAGATGAGCCATGGGCACGAGACAACATTTGGGTATGTATTTATTTGGCAACTTCCATCTATGTTCATTCTGTGAATCCACCCACCACCCATCTATACATGTCCCATGCAGTTTCCAATCCTGAAGTTCTTGCTCGGTGCCCTCAGCCTGAATGGTTCGCACTGTTTCAAGGGTATTATCAAATATATTCTCTGGCTGCATCATGTGTGTAATATAGATAGGTGATACAGGGGACTGCATAGTTGCTTTTGCAATTTGGTCAGCAAAAGCATCACTTTTCCCTATATCATTTACAATGGCCTTATGGACATTACATTTAATGACGGACACTTTCTTTGGCAGAGTCAGTGCATATAATAAATTTGAAAACAATGTACCATGCTGTATTTTTATACCATGTGAAGTTAAAAACCTTCTCTTGGCCCATAAACGGGCAAAGTTGTGAGATACTCCAAACGCATATTGGCTGTCAGTAAAAATATTAACTACAAGACCAGAGCTTAACTCGCAAGCTCTCGTAAGAGCAATCATTTCAGCTGCTTCGGCTGAATGCTGAGATATCCTACAAGCCTCAACAATGGGTTTCAATGTTGTAATAGCATATGCTGCCGTGGTGGTACCATTTGCTAATTTAAAACATGAACCATCTGTATACAATGTAGCATCAGGTTTATCAATTGGAGTATCCATTAAGTCTCTTCGTCCCTTCCTTTCATTATCTGTTATTAATTTACAATCATGCACTACTTTTGATTCATCCAATGGGAGGAGTAGCAAGGCGGCAGGATTTCAAGTATTACAACGTTGTATGACAATATTTGGAGCCAATAATGTCAGCTCATATCTAGTCAACCTGGCATTTGTCAGGTGCTGTGCTTTAGTTTTATTCAATAAAATATCAATTGCATGTGGCACAGACAATGTAACTTGGTGTCCAAATATTTTGGCATCGGTTTGCTTCATAGAAATAGCTTCTGCTGCTATACCCCTTAAACAGTTTGGAAGTGCTTTTTCCACTGGGTCGAATGTGGAAGAAGAAAATGCACATGGTCTGTTTTTACGCACTTCTTCTTGAGTTAATATAGATAACGCACAGCGTTGCTTTTCATGCACACACGTAAAAGGTTTAGTATAATCTGGGGTGCCCAAAGCAGGCGAGTTACACAATGCAGATGTTAGGTCATCAAAACTCTCTTGCTGAGAAGCGGTCCATGGCAAGGCAACTGGGATGCTGCTCAGTGTTAGTCTCAACAGTGGCTTTGCTAAAAGTGAACAATAGAGAATCCATTGCCTGCAAAATTAAATCATCCCCAAATAACCTCTGACATCTTGTTGTGTGATAGGAACAGGTAATTTTATTATAGCTTATATGCGCTGAGGGTGTAGTCTACCCTCTTCTTTTGACAATAGGTGTCCTAAATAGGTGACCCAAGTTTTGCAAAACTGCAGTTTCTTTAAGGACACTTTATGTCCCAGTGGCGCTACAAACTGTAATAACTGTACAGCACAATCCATGCATTGCTCTTGGGTGTCTGCAGCTATCAACAAATCAATGTATTGAAGCAGTGTAGTGTTTGCAGTTGGTGTGAACATGGCTAGCTGTGTTTTCTGTGCTTGATTGTAAATACCTGGGCTTTCAGTGTAACCTTGGGAAGGCCCTACGGCAGGTGTCGGACCGCCCTTCCACATTAGAGGCAAATAGGTACTGACTGTCTTCATGAATTGGAATGCTATAGAAAGCATTTTCGAGGTCCATAAAAGTGAAATATTTGGCTGAAGGCGGTATCATGGTGAACAGGGAAGTCCTGTCCGGTACCACCAGATACTGTGGTTCTACAATTTTATTTATTGCGTAGAGATCTATAATTAGTCTCCATTGTGCTGGAACACAAGGCTTCCCATTAATTCGTTTTGCACAGGAAGAATTGGGCTGTTGCATGGACTCACAATTTCTTTTACTATCCCTTTACCTAATAAAATCCTGTATTATGGGCTTTATTCCTTCTAATCCTTCCTTGGGTATTTTATACTGAGGAATTTGCGGTAACATGGCACCAGGTTTAACCCTTATTTTCACTGGATCAACTACCATACATCCTGCATCATTGGATCCTGTAGCCCATATCACGGAGTCAATTCCCTTAAGTTCAGGTGGCAATTCATTAGTAATTTTGACAAAATATTTTGAAAAGGACTCAGCATTACATGTTGGGTACACTCCATCAGGCGAACAATGTATGTCAGCATGCAAATGCAAATCCATTACCAACGGGTTTATAGCACATTTATCAGTGACAAAAAGCTGAGCCATGCAAGATATAGGACCTCTACTGACTGGGTCTGATATTGGACTTTGGACTGGATTATTTGAGAATCCCACTGATGTTTACTTTCCCAGAGAGTGGAATATGCGGCACTAGTTTATGGAAAATTGATGCATCAGACAAGCCTGTGTCAAGTAGAAATGACACCCGTTTGCCTTGCACCATAGCATTTACAAATGGCCCCTTTAAATCTACAGGAATACTTATGCGCCCTTTTCCCTCTCCAGGGCAGCTCTATACTGTGTAATTCATTGTACTGTAATCATCTTTAAAATAATCCCGAGCTGAATACTGCTGCACTTGCCTAGGGTAAAACTATTTATGCTGTTACTCATTATTCTCTTATGAAGTCCCAGTATTTGTTACTATACTGATCCCAGCCTCCATTCTGAAAAATGTTCCCCTTGTAATTCCTTGCCCATAGGAACGTCCACGCCCTCTCTGGCGTAACGGACACTTCCTTATCCAATTGTCTTCTGCCTTGCAAAAATGACACCCAGTGTCCATCATACCTGCTCCCATATTTGGCAGGGCAATACCACTTCTTACTGCTCTATAGATTATTTTCCCCTTGCTATGCGCATATTACCTATGCCTATTTCTGGAAATGCCTGTTGCGTTAGAGCCCTTGCTTTTTAATTCCTTGATTTTCTTGTCTATCTATTCTTTCTGTTTAGCATGGCGATTTGCATAGTATCTAGCCATAGTCCAAATCTGGGCAGCACTTGGCCATGTAGACTCATAGGTTTATATATCATTCTTTAGGTGAGACAACAATCCCTCTACAAAATGTGAACAAAAGGCTTTCTGTCCCTTTGGCATAGCCCTGTCCATTCCATTAAACAAGGTAAAAGCTTCTTCCTTTCGTGCAACATTTTTTTCAACTGACTCCCCTTCTTCCTGTATGCAAGCAGTCAATTTATCCCAATTCATTTGCTTACGGGGAACCATTTGTTGGATACCTGTTAACAGTAGTGCTAGAAGAGCTATTATTTCTTTAGACAATTTCCCAGTCATCCTCCTTTTTATTTGCGGCCTCTGTCAGCTCCTCCCACGTTATGACAGGATCTAGATTGTCAACCATACCATCCCGCTCAACCGTCTCTGTGATAACCTGGGTATCACTGATCAGGCTCTGGCCTGGCTGACCTCTTTCCTCTCTGATCGACCCTCCCAGGTCCAACTTGGGTCCTTCCTATCATCTATCTTGCTCTCTACCTGTGGTGTTCCCCAGAGGTCTAACCTCTCGCCCTGGCTTTTCAACCAATACCTGGCAAGCCTCGCCCACTGCATTGCCATTTTCTGCTCAAATATCCAGTGCTACGTTGACAGCACTCAACTCATTTTCAGGCTGCCCTCAGCCACATCCTCTCCCTCTCTCATCTCTGATTGCCTAACTGCCATTCAAGACTGGTGTGCCACCAATGATCTTTGTCTGAATGCCAGCAAGACAGAGATCCTCCTCATCGGCACACCTTCACCATCCTTTCCCCTCACTCGCTGGCCGGCCTCCCTTAGCCCTCCTCCTACCCACACCTTGCGAGGCTAAGAACCTGGGGTCATCTTTGACTCCACACTTTCCTTCTCCGCCCACATCTCTGATTTCTCTAAAAAGTCAAACTTCCTACTGCACCTCCTCCGAGGTACTCTGCCTTTCCTCTCCTTCCCGCAGAAGTGCATGGTCTCCCAAACTCTGGTTCTATCTAGGTTAGACTATTTAACAGCCTCTTTCTAAATCTACCTGCCTCTACTCTCCTCCCTCTGCAACTAATCCAGAACAGGACTGCGAGACTTGTCCTTGGCTTCAAGCCCTGGGATTGTATCTCTCCAGCTCTGAAATCCCTCCATTGGCTCCCAGTGGATGCAAGGATTATGCATTGTCCACAAGGCTTTCTGGGTCCTGGGTCCAAAATACCTTCAGCTATCCCTCTGCAAATACCTCCCCTTTCGAGCTCTTCGCTCCTCTTCCTCTAACTCCCTTAGGGTCAGTCGTTTTTCAAAGAAATGAGCTGGGGGTATATCTGTCTTCAGCTGGGGCCTCCCTGTGGAACAGCCTCCCTGCCACTCTAAAAGTTGAGGAAAACCATCTCCGGTTCCGGAAGCACCTCCAAGACCTTCCTCTTTTCTTCTGCCTTCGCTCCCCTCTCTTCTGCTGATCTGTTCTCTCTTGGCACCGTGCACCTGGCCACCCTCTGTCCCCCGGGCCCAGGTACCTGCTCACCCTGCCACCCACCCGCACTGCCTCTGGGCCACCGCTTGCACTGGGGTCTGTATCTGTACCCATACAGCCCCCCCTTTTTCTTCTTGCACTTATCAGAACTACCCTGTCTGCTGCCTTAAACCAAGCACTTGCCAATTGCTGGCTGCACACGACTGTTTTTTGCCTTTATTATTTATTTATTATTATTTATCTGTTTCTCCTTTGCTTCGCACTTTCCACTTATCCCTCTTCCATGCACTTTTCCCCTCCCCCTCTCCCATGCACTTGCACGTTCTCAATGTCACTGGGTCTAGTAAGATTGTTGTTTTGTTCTCCCCTGTTGCCCTCCCTTGTCTTGTCGTGCTCTGAAACACTTGTGTATGAGCGCGATAGAAATAAAATATCAATATCAATTCTGCATTGGAGCCATATATCTGCTGGTAGAATGCATGAAAACAACTGATCTATATCTCCCAAGGTAAGCGTGCCTGTTTTAAGTACCGGCCTGTCTGGGTATACCACTGTTCTGGATTTTGTCAAATATCTGATTAATCTTTAGTAGAAGACAGTAATTCTATCCTATTCCATGGAACATGAATCTGGTGCGTCAGATTATCAGTGTCAAACCCAGGCCTTTCTCTCATTGGAAACTCTTGAGTTACCATAGACTCCGATAGGGCATTTATGATCCACAAAAAACATATAGACACTATTGCAGGACAGAAGTTTGAATCAAGCTTATACCCTTGGATTGCTTAATCTATATCCTCATAGTCTTCTGGCAGGTGATACACTTCCTTGTTCTCATTCACCTTTTTATGTTACATCCACATTTATTTGCATAGCCTTTGTACTATTTCAAATATAAGCGTATCTCATTGCTGGGGCACGTACACTTTAGCCTGTTCTACTTCTTCCACCCCATTTTTGATCCATGCCAACACTACCTTTTCTCCGATTTCTGTGTCATGGGCACGAGGTGTCGAGGAAACCACCTTATCACTAGAGGTTTGGGGAGGCCTTTTAACCATACATTCAAACAACTGATCTGTCTCGTCCTCTGAGATCACATTTGATTTGGGTGGTGTCAGGGCAGAGACGTGCTGAGCGATCGAACCTCCAGTGCCTTCACTGGGTCGGAATCAGCAGACCACCATCCCTGTCGCCTTCAATGTCCCCCAAGGATTCTGCTGATCTCCCACACTATACAATATGTATACTAAACCACTCTTTGATCATTTGGACAACCTGAACCTCCCCAATACTAATTTCGCTGTCAACACACAAGCCCTCCTCAAGCTCACCGGCAATCACAAACTGGACTCTGAGAATATCAACCGAGTCTAGGGCATCATCCAAACCTGGATGGATAAACACCACCTCTGCCTTAATGATGACAAGACAGAGCTACTCATTGTTGGGTCCCCGCACTGCCTCAAACACCTCGACCCTGCCTTCACCTCCTTTGCATTGACAGGAAACCCACCCCTGTCTCAGACCATGCCATGGGCGTCTACCTTGATTCGGGGCTAAACTTGCACAACACGTCAAGGTTATCACCTCCTCAGCGGCATACTCCACTAAACTCATCAACCTGTCCAGAAAGTTGCTCATCCCCAACAACTGCCTTACAATAGCCAGAGCCATTCCAGGGAGCAAACTGGACTGCCTCGCAGGTACCTCCTTAAAAAACCTCAAACTGCAACTGATCCAAAATAAAGCCCATAGAGCATTCTGGGGCCTGAAACCAAAGCGAGATGGGAAGGTCACTGGTTACCAAGCAAGGCGCACATTGATCTCAAACTCCTCTTCATCACCCATCGCTGCCTAGACAACACTGCCCCACCCTACCTCACCCAGCGCATCTTCAAAAAAATCTAATCTGCGCTCCTCTTCTTCCACTTAACACCCTCAGATTCATCAGAAAAATAGCCGGAGGAACCTGCCTCACCACCATTGCCCATACCCTCTAGTACGCACTTCCGCAAGGCATCATAGATGATCCCTCCTACCTGACCTTTCGTAAAAACATACAAACCTTGCTTTTCAACAAATATGTCTAACCTGTTCACCTGCGTCTGCTCTGCCTGTAACAAATGTTGGTGATTTGCAACCACTAGTGCTGTGATGCCTCCAGCTCCTGGTCGCTATCAACACATGAAATAAATAAAATAAACACCCTTAATTAATCCTCATTATTTCTTCACAGTCTCTCTCATCCCAGTCTTTTTTCATCTTTCTGATCATATACGCACGCTTTCTCTTGCTTGGATTGTAGTTTACATTATTTAATCTGTGCTTTTATCATACATGTTTGTCTTGTATAATTTTCCCATTGCTTATATGCTTCCCGTTGCAGGGGTCTAATGGCCTTAGCACCCTTAGCAGCTAATATTTTCCTTAAATATCCCATTTTTCTAGGTCAAAAGACCCATGGACTGGGAATTGCAAATCTGGGTTGTTGGTTGTGTATTCATGCCATTTATGTAAAAACACTTGATCATTAATTGCCATCCTGGCATTCCTTCCAGGGGAGCAGACGCATGTTTTTCTAATTCCGATCGACTCTTACAACATTGCAATCCCATTTCTTTCCTACTTACTTTGTGTTTACAAAGCTGCTTTGATAATGTCCCATGTGAGTGCAGTGCACCCACAATCAGTGCAATCTAAATGCTCGGTTCATCATTCATCCCTACCATGGTTTCAACTTGTGTACACCAAGTGTATTTCCCTATGGTTCGTTAACAGTATGCTCCCTATAGAAAACACCACATTATAACAACTAGGAAGCATGCGCCCAACGAGAAACAAGAACCGTAAGGAGTAACCCATGACCCAAAATTAATCTCCCCTAACCGGAGGGCGGGAGAGGACACCTGAACAACCCTTGCCCACATAGGAAACCTAGGTAGGCAAGGACCCCAAAGATTGGGAAGGGAGTGGCCAGGACCCTCTAGCCCAATCATTGCAAATCCAAGGCAGGGAAGACCCCAACATCAGCCAGGTAGACATACCACTACGGTAAACACAGAGAAAAACTGCGGATTCCCCAAAATGCCAACCCCAACCAGACAAAGTTCAATACCAAACTCACAGGATAATCTTGGATGGTAAGCACAGAAAGGCAAAGACAAAGGGGTAAGTAAAACTCACTAACCCAACTCTAACACCTCAACTTTCCGCATATGCTTCCCATACAGAAACTCACACAATCGTATCTCTGCACAGCAATACGTACATACTTCACCACACTGCAACAACAGACTAACCCATAATCCCTCACAAAAGCACATGGGAAGTCGCACTGATCCGAACACTGCACTGAAGCTCAGCGAACGGTGCAAACCGAACCGAAGATGCCACCATGGAAATCCCAACTTTCACTTTCCTTTTCCAACTACACCCTATTAACCTCCCCAGGAACTCCCCCTTTTTCTTTCCACAACCTTCTTTTCCAATCCGCCAGAGCACTTGGGGACTACTCCAATGGTGACGGTGCGAGGTACAAATACCTTTAACATTTTCATAACATCAGACCATACAATCTCATTAAATCATCACACTTTATGCATGAAACAGTTGCACCCCTTTTTTCTGCAGTCTTCTGTGCCAGTGCTTCACCAGGAGTCTAAATCATCCCTCTGTACACAGACCAGGGATCCTTGGTTGCAGAGATCAACGTGTCGAAGAGGTCAGCTGGTGAGTGAAGGTGTGGCTGCTGGAAAACTCTTGTCCAAATAACCGCAGTGCTCACCATGCCCTACTCCCAACCTTTGCCTGCTCTATGACTGTGGCACATTGCTCCAACTGGATCTTAACTGCAATGCGTTTCCATCGGGGGTTGCCGATTTGTGGGAAACTACTTTTCAGCACGCGTGTGTTCACAAATAAATAAAGCACCAGCACAGGAGATTGTTCAAAGTTTTACTTTGTAATTCAGTTCTAAAATAAACAAAACATTTGTTTTAGGTAAAAGAAATATCTATCTTTTCACGCCACTCCAAACTCTGTTTCACACCATGAGGCCTTGTGCTTCTTTTTAAAAATCCCCCCGTTTATTACACACAGGGGCCCTGTTGTGCTAACATGCCCCCCGCTGCCTAATTTTCATATTTTGCACTTGGGAGTGCAGTGGGGGTAGGGGCGTAAAGTGGATAAGTCACTTTTACGCTTCAATTCTGGATTTCCAAAACTCACTGAAGGTGACACTCAAGACAATACAACTAAATACACAAAGGGGATCATTCTGTAAAAAGTGTTGATTGCATGCAAGGGACCTAGTGATTCCATTACAGAATATCCACTCCATATGTTTTTCAGTGCATTGGGTACACTGTAAGAAAATGCTCCGACTATACATTAGTTAGAAAAATTAAATTTGAAAAAAAGACAGTGAGCTGGCTGTAAATCCGTCCACTTTCTGCCCGTTTTCGGCAGAATTACTGCCACAGTAATTGCACCGAAAATACCCCATCGAGTCCTTTGGACTAAAGGAAAATGGGGCTTTACTCCACTTCCGCCCAGGTGGGGGCAAGGCGGTAATGCAGTACTTCATGGAATTTTCACCCACATTTTGATGCTGCAAGTAGAAAATGTGTCATTAAAACACATAGAACCGGGAATGCCAACCTTACATTGGGTCGTCTGCTTGCAATGTTGAGCTTTTACAAAACAGTGTGCAACCGTTAGAGGAAACGCTGGCGAAATCACATTTAGTCTCCATCTTGTAAAAAAGAAAACGTAAAGGCCGCCTGCACATTACACTTTGCAATTGTCCTTTACGATGGATTCCTATGAAATGTGGCTACTTTTAACAGGTGCCAAAAACTGGCGGGCTCCATGTGAATTTTGACCTTTTAAGCCTGTTATGATATGTTATTTTATTGCAATATGTACCACACGCCGCTGCCATTTGCAAGGTTTCCAGGCGCTATGGCGGCTCTGGAAGAGAGTGGGTGGGTTTTGCTCGTTGGGTGGAGAGGGAAAGGTAAGATTGCAGTGCAGTGTTGAGAATGCAGATTGGAAGTATCCGGAGCTCTGCTAGCTTGTAAGCTTTCAATGCGTGAACTGTAGGAGCCATCCAAGATTTTGTGTCGTCCTTGTGGTCGGGCCTTGTGCGCTTGCATGAAGTCTCATCCAGGCCCAAAAGGAATGTTAAATCCGTCTTCTGCTCCTTCTCTTCTGAATGGCCTGGGAGAGTAAAAGTAAGGTGAAACTGCTGCACGCTTTGCTTTTATGCTTTACTTTTGCACTCCAGGGCTTGTTCATTTATAACTGATTTTAATTGTTGATTTATAACACGCTTACTAGGAGTGGTTTCTAAGCGTGGGATCGGGATTCAAACCTAAGTAGTGATGCGTTGTCTTGCTTCCAAGACAAACGCGTTGGCCCTGAGCTATCCTTCCTCCCCAATGACCCCCAAAATGTAAGAAACCCTCAACCAAGTGCAAACTGCATTAATGGCCGGTTGTAAGGGCTGTAGCGCACTAGAGAGAGTCTCAATCGCGTTTCCTCTCCGAAAGAAAGGAAGAGCTCAGACTATCCACTTCCCTATCAGTCTGGTCCTAAAAGGCAGAAACATGTGTCTGGGGATGCTGGCAGTACATGTGTTCAGAGAAGAATTGCCTAGCATTTCGGTGCTGGACTGCAGCTGTGGGTGGGACGAGAGTGGTATGCACATTGAGCCCTCCTTAGGTAAGGCACAGTGAGCTAAAAGTGGGGGGTACACTATCCCAGATGGAGACCATCCCATACAACCGGGCTATTGGGCAGTAATTCTCACGAGATGGCCTCCACATTTGTCCAAATTCTAAAATGCTTGGGGTTTCACCCTATGTCTGCAAGGGTAATCCAGACGTGGACCCCTATTTCTCTGGGCCTTGTGCGAGACCACCCCACAGCTACATCTCACTGAGGATGTCCAACAGGTCAGGAACACAGGCCTGGGGTTGATATAGGTGCTCTTGGCAGGTAGGGGCGCCCGGCATGTTGGTGCTGGACTGCCATTGTGGGTGTGACCAAAATGCTGTGCAAATCAATATTTCTCCTCTGGTAAGGAAGAGTGGGCTGGAACCTGGTTGTAGCTGCAGAACAGGGTATCCATTGCCTTCACACGAGCCACACTCCATCCCACAAAGTGTCACTTGTGTACGCACGCGATAGAAATAAAATATCACGATCTGTCCACTTGCCGCACTTCTTATATACCCCCCAATTCTGTTCACACCCTCTCCTCCCCGTTCCACAAGATACAGCATAACCCTTTCCACACTCTCTCCATTAACTAAACTAGCTATGCACACCCACTCCAAGCTATTAATTAAAACCTTCTCTACTCTGCTAACATATACAATTGGATTTACAAACATATTTTCAGCAGGATTTCTACCCAAGCAAGTGTCAAAAGTAGGGAACGGCATGTGTTGGGGTGCCAATGCAAATGTACCACCTCCTCGAATGTTTGGTGTCCACGTCAAAGGATGGTGCCCACTAAAACTGCATTCTTCCCTTTTTGTTGCCGTGCATTGATCTCCGATATTCAAAAAGGTGCCTAAGTAGGTGCAAGTGTTTCATAAATGCAACACTCCAGCCACATTGGGAGAAACGCCTCAGGCTAGAATGCGGTGGTCGTGCTCTGACCATGATTACCGCTGCCCTCATCTCTATGGCTAGATGTGTACCTGTGCTATGCCCCTATGGATTCATTCAGAGGGCACTGAAGGCTGAGGCAACGCTAAATGACTCCAAAAGATACCATAATTTTTTCCGGAATCACCCAAAAAGACAGAGTTTAAATGACTGAATGGGAGAATTGGCTGAATTTCGATCGTTCGAAAATAAAAGAACGGCCGAAAAGTTTGACCAAGTCCCCCATTTGGTGATGGGGGCTGCAGGGTTGTCCCTCACACCCTTGCTCACTATATTGTGAGTGGGCGGAGTTGCGGGGGTGTCTCCCGCAGCCGATCCTGAAACAAAATCAAAAGGAGAGGACCCTGCGGCGCCGGTTCCCGATCACGTAAGTGAAAGGGAACAGGAATTGCAGGGACACAGAGAGTCGGCAACAAGGTTAGTAGGGATGTGGGTGGGGGCTGAGGCCACGTCGGAAATGTTCTGGGTAGAAAACACCAAAGGTTATTTCGGAAAAATAATCTTCAGTCTTTTCTCTCTCGAACATTTCCATCTCGGGCTTTCAACCGTGATCCGATTTGCCGAGGGGCCCGTAAAGGGATTTATCAAGGTGGACACGATGCCCTGTGCGTTGGATATCTTTGAGGCAATTGTGGATGGCATGAAAATACTTTTTGTTCTAGTATAATGCCTTTTGTACAAGATTCTGCCCGCTTTCAAGTGCTTTGATACCATGTGGTGTTTCCCAATTTAATGGTAATGGATTTATTGCCCTGGGAAGGAGGAAGGGCGGAGTCAGCACTGCTGTGGGATTGGATCTTGTGATGTGCAGGCTGGCACAATGTTTGAGGCGGGCCCTTGACACATGTGCCAAGGTGGAGATCCGTTTTGTAAAGTCCTTGCTGGCGGGAGAAATGGAGGAAATCATGGCAGCCTAAAGGGGCACTTCACTGATGCAATGTCTGATGGAGTATAGGATGGACCTGGGCATTGGACGCAGTATAGTATGGCAAAGGGCATCATTAGATGCAGTATAGGATTGCCCGGGCATTAGATGCAGTATATGATGGCACAGTGCATTAGACGCGGTATAGGATGGCAAAGTGCATCGTTAGACGCAATATAGGATGGCACAGGGCATTAGACACAGTATAGGATGGCCACGGGCATTGGACACAGTATAGGATGGCACAGGGCATTAGACGCAGTATATAATGGCACAGGGCATTAGACACAGTATAGGCCGGCACAGGGCATTAGACGCGGTATAGGATGGAACAGGGCATCATTAGACTCAGTATATAATGGCACAGGGCATTAGACTCAGTATAGGATGGAACAGGGCATCATTAGACGCAGTATATAATGGCACAGGGCATTAGACTCAGTATAGGATGGAACAGGGCATCACTAGACGCAGTATATAATGGCACAGGGCATTAGACACAGTATAGGCCGGCACAGGGCATTAGACGCGGTATAGGATGGAACAGGACATCATTAGACGCAGTATATAATGGCACAGGGCATTAGACTCAGTATAGGATGGAACAGGGCATCATTAGACGCAGTATATAATGGCACAGGGCATTAGACTCAGTATAGGATGGAACAGGGCATCACTAGACGCAGTATATAATGGCACAGGGCATTAGACACAGTATAGGCCGGCACAGGGCATTAGACGCGGTATAGGATGGAACAGGACATCATTAGACGCAGTATATAATGGCACAGGGCATTAGACTCAGTATAGGATGGAACAGGGCATCATTAGACGCAGTATATAATGGCACAGGGCATTAGACTCAGTATAGGATGGAACAGGGCATCACTAGACGCAGTATATAATGGCACAGGGCATTAGACACAGTATAGGCCGGCACAGGGCATTAGACGCAGTATAGGCCGGCACAGGGTATTGGACGCAGTATAGGATGGCACAGGGCATTAGATGCAGTATAGGCCGGCACAGGGCATTCGACGCAGTATAGGATGGCCCCGGGCATTAGATGCAGTATAGGATGGCACAGGGCATTAGACGCAGTATAGGATGGCACAGGGCATTAGATGCAGTATAGGATGGCACGGGGCATTAGATGCAGTATAGGATGGAACAGGGCATCATTAGACGCAGTATATAATGGCACAGGGCATCATTAGACGCAGTATATAATGGCACAGGGCATTGGACGCAGTATAGGATGGCCACGGGCATTGGACGCAGTATAGGATGGCCCCGGGCATTAGACGCAGTATAGGATGGCACAGGGCATTAGACGCAGTATAGGATGGCACAGGGCATTAGATGCAGTATAGGATGGCACGGGGCATTAGATGCAGTATAGGATGGAACAGGGCATCATTAGAAGCAGTATATAATGGCGCAGGGCATCATTAGACGCAGTATATAATGGCACAGGGCATTAGACTCAGTATAGGATGGAACAGGGCATCACTAGACGCAGTATATAATGGCACAGGGCATTAGACACAGTATAGGCCGGCACAGGGCATTAGACGCGGTATAGGCCGGCACAGGGTATTGGACGCAGTATAGGATGGCACAGGGCATTAGATGCAGTATAGGCCGGCACAGGGCATTCGACGCAGTATAGGATGGCCCCGGGCATTAGATGCAGTATAGGATGGCACAGGGCATTAGATGCAGTATAGGATGGCACGGGGCATTAGATGCAGTATAGGATGGAACAGGGCATCATTAGACGCAGTATATAATGGCACAGGGCATCATTAGACGCAGTATATAATGGCACAGGGCATTGGACGCAGTATAGGATGGCCACGGGCATTGGACGCAGTATAGGCCGGCACAGGGTATTGGACGCAGTATAGGATGGCATAGGGCATTAGACTCAGTATAGGATGGCACCGGGCATTAGACTCGGGACGTCTATGGTAGCATTTGCTTTTGACTACTCTTCTAAACTGCACTAATTACCACTGTGTATGCGATGAAATCTCTAATCATGTAATAGTGGATTTCACAAGTAACATCCTGTGTGATGACCTGTGATATAGTGAACGGTGCAATGCAGGCATGAGTTTTGGTTGTGTTTTGTGTTTTCTAGGTTTTGTATTGTAATCCAATGTCCCAAGTTCTGCGCTGGAATTTCGAACTATTATTTTAATAAATGTAGATTATTATATCACATTCCAAGAAACCGTAACTTACCATAACAATGTTTATCAGTGGCCATTTTGAGTTCTTTCATCTATTTTTGACATGTATGGGATTTTATAAAGCACAAACCTAGCTGCAGCCGTGCTGTTGGTGCACACCACCTGCCTCCACCAGAAGGACCATGCCTGTGAGGCCCACAGCACGGTGCACCCTCTGCAGCCCTTTTGCTGGCCAGTTGGTGTTGAGGAACCATTGATCTCCAGCCGTGCTGTTGGGCACACCGCCTGCCTCCACCAGAAGGACCATGCCTGTGAGGCCCACAGTACGGTGCACCCTCTGCAGCGCTTTTGCTGGCCAGTTGGTGTTGAGGAACCATTGAGCTGCAGCCGTGCTGTTAGGGCACACCGCCTGCCTCCACCAGAAGGACCATGCCTGTGAGGCCCACAGCACGGTGCACCCTCTGCAGCCCTTTTACTGGCCATTTTGTGTTCAGGAACCATTTACCTGAATTTAAGTTTGCGATCCTTGGGGGCAAGGGGAGCAGTGGTAATGCAAACATGTGTGCAGCTTCGCACCTGGGTCCAGGGAGCTTCCCCTCCCCAGCCCCCACTCGCTTGCTTTTTAATCTTTAATTTTATTTTAAAATGCATATTCCTCCCCTCTGGCGAATGGTTTTGTCCTGTCAAGTGAAAGAGTGTGCCCCAAAAGGCTGCTATATGCGTCAGGAAAAGAAATCACATCCTCTGATTTGGACTTAAAATTAGATCATGAAACAGTTGTAAATGAGACAGAAGAAATGTATCTTTTTTTGGTTTGGAATCGCTTCTTTGAAGAAATAAAAAGCACAAAAATATTGGACAGATTTTTGCTGAATCAAACCATGCTTGTGAATTGGTCAAATTACCAACTTGGTGTCGGACCAGCCAGACTTTTTTGAGCTTTGAGGGCCAAAATCCTCTACGGAATAAGGCATCTTTTGGGATTTGCAACAAACACCGCCCACCAACCCCCCCCCCACCCCCACCAAGGACATTTACCCACCATAGCGAGAACATCACAACTAACACAAGGGATTCGGAATAAGCTGCACTTTAGGGTGGATGAGGGCGTGGGGGTGGAGGGGTAGAGGGATCTGCTGTTTAGTTTAAAGTAGCCAAAATTATAAGCTATACCAAATCACCCATTCTTATGATAGTCCATGGAAAAACATAATCACAGAAGTTCTCTCTGACTCTAACATTAATTACAGAGCGCGCGCCCGCGTCTCTGCGTTTGGGACCCATAGGAAAACTTGATTTGGGTATTCTTATAACTTAGGCACTTGTAAATGGATGTAAAATATAGGGGAAGCCCCCGCAACCCCATGTCACCCCCGCCCACCCCAAAAGCCACTTGTATGTACTTGTGTAATGCAGAACTGGTGAATGGATTGAAAACAGCCTTGGTCGAGAAGTTCGCGACTGGTCCAACTTGCGCACTTTGCTTGGTCTGGTCAAAAATCTGACCAGTCTTTTTAAAATGAAAGTGGGACCAAAAATATAGATGTTTTCGTTCGGTTCACAAATGCAAATTCAATTCCAAGTCTAGGGTTGTGATTGGGGAAGGCCAAAATGAAATGGGAGTCACCATGGGTTGGCAAACTTGCGTCCAAGTTTGCAAACTCAGCATGGCGTGTCGAAAACTGGGAGGACATTCCCCTTTCAGGAACATGACCTTAATAATACATTAATAAATATAGCCGCCAAGCTTGTGAACCTGGGGAGCAGGTTCGTGAATTTAGGGTCAGGGTTGTGCAACTCTTTGCACGCCCTAGCAGTTGGACTTCCCTCCCTGAAGGAAAAAATCAATTTTGGGAGTTTGATAACTTTGTTTCTCCATCAGCTAACTGTCCCTCCCTAAACCAGGACAGCACTTCAGAAGTAGTTCCCAACAATCAGAATGAGCTGTGTATTTAACTGGTCCATCCCCTGGAGTCAAAGCTAGAAATGAATGGGTGCCAAGGGTCCCCTAGAAAACCTTATAAATGTCACTACACCTTTGACGTGAAGTTGGCATCCTGAAGTTTGAAATGGAGTGTGGGCTCGTTAAAGTTGGCCCTCCACTGCGGGTCAGCGTTGTTAATGCATGGCGGCAGGCCATCCCCCAGGAACAGTGCCCGCTGGGCATGGCTGCAAGCTATAGCCAGCAGGCAGTGCAGGTAGGGTGACTGTGCTTGGGGCAGGACCCAAGGCAGTACCTTGCAGTTTCAACCCTCCTCCTTTGCAGCCTTTCTACCCCTGTGCATCAGTACTTCGCGTGTGTTTATTTGCTAGTATATGCATATTTATGTTATGAATATTAATGATGGGTCTCCTGTAAACCCACCATGGATCCGTCCCTCGAGGCCTGGAGTTGGACAACCCTGTGGGGGTGATTTTGTCCATTAGTTAAGAGGTATGTTATGGAGGCTGGCTGAATTCGTATCCCTTCATCACTGCCTGGCCTAATTGTTTGATCCTTGGAAAAGCATGATATGTCCATGGGTCTCGTATTCCTTATCCAAAAAACGTAAGAGTGTGCAGAGGCGCAGTCAGGGTAGGGCCTGAGCGGGCAAGGCCCACCCAGAATCTGTAAGAGCCTACTGAGTAGTGCTGTGTGGGCATTTACAGATGTTAATGTCACTGCGGTGGAACCAACTACATTAGCTGCAGGCCCTGCATGATAGATAATCCTGGCTGCGCCTCTGGGAGTGTATAAAAAACAGGCAAACCTCCAATAAGCCCAACATAAATTACTGAAGCATTCCGTTTAGCCCAAAAGCACCTAGATGCCGCTGTTCATTGTACTGCATTATACATGTCTCTACACTCGCTTTATGGAATGTGGTCCCGAGCATGAACGATAGACCCTCCCCCCCCTTACAATGTGCACACTCCACGGACCCACATTATTGCATCGTTCTCCAGATGCGTAGGCAGGATTGTATAATAATAAGTGGGTCCTTAAGCTAATGTAGTTGGGCCCGTCGCACTGACATAACATCTGTCAGTGCCCACACAGCGCAGATGAGAGGGCATTTACAGATTTTGGGTGAACCTTGCCTGATCAGGCCCTACCATGTCTATGCCTCTGTCGTTCTCTTGTTCATCCACCACTCAAACCACTGACGGACCAGGAGCTGGAGTTCTGGAATCCTGTTTTGGCCACAGCCGCTCCTCTGTGAGACCTACTGTCCCATCCAAGGGGTTCATCTTTCGCATGCTACTTGGATGTATTCCACTCTCGGCTGTCTTTGGCGTGATCTCCAGCCACTCTGGTGCTTCTGAAAGAAAGACTGCTGGCTAGGTTACTGGGGAGAAAGGGAAAATGCAAGGTTGCTTTGCTCAGGCACTGATGCGTACAGACAGGAAGTACCCGTGGGTCAATTTGTGGAAGGGCTTTGGATAAGGGCTGTTACGGCTGCAGACCTCTGAACAGTGAATACTGGAGCAGCTGCAAGGACTCATTGGAAACAAACGTTTTGCTGCTGACACGGTATTGGCAGCTGAGTTCAGTACAATACATTGCAGCTGATAGAGTGCGGAGTATAGTGGCTTAACGAACACTCTGTTGCTTTTGCAGTGACTTTTTCGCCTCCGCCCATCCCCCTGTGCCTGCCCCCAGCTTCCCTTCATTAAGAGTGGCGCATGCGCATTCGTGCGCGCGCATTCGTGGAAGGGCTTTGGATAAGGGCTGTTACGGCTGTTAAGCTGGTGAGCGGGAGGTGGGGAGTGTGGCGTTATACACGAGGTGATTTATTGTATTGAAGTTATATTATATTTGATTTTATTTGCTTTAATTCATTTTATATTTTATTGGTATAATCTTGATTTAGGAAGAGTGATTTTGAGATTGGTCACGAGACCAAATAAAATAAAAAAAAAAATAAAAAGTGCGCTCCGGAGCTATGTCCCGTTTTCCCGTTTTGCTGCTTTTGTCGCGGCGTCTGCCGATTATATTTACCTTGTTTTTGGGTGAGGATAGTTCACTTAGCTACCTATTTATCTGCTTTTCATAACATTTCTGCCTTAAAGTCAAAATTAAACGCAGCATTGCATCATTAAAAGCAGACCAGCCCCAAAAATCGGCTTCATATTTTTCAAATGAAGAAAACCCTGCTCAAAATGTATCAACTGTAAAACTGAAGAGACTACGTTTGAGTTCTACTCCTCGCGATAACAACGTGAGTTCTAAAACAAAAGTTGAAATATTAGCTAGTAGGGACATTCGTCCTTTTTGCTGTGATTTAACTCTTCCGAACTTGCCACTACCTGCAAAAAGCAAACAACAATATACGTCTTCCTTGTCAATCCATAACTGAACCCTTGTTGGACCAAAAAACCAACGCAGTGGTATCTGAAAGTAAGATGGCAGCGGAGGAAGGCACCATAAAAAAGGTGGAGGAAGTTGCCGTCGTAGCAGTCGGCACTGTGACCTTTGCCAAAGAAAATGTGTCCCTCACAGATATTATCTTGTTAAATAATGTTTTGACAGGCACCTCTGCTCCACCAGCTGAAATGATTGAGCCTGTTACCATATCCATAAGTGACTCTTCGAAGTCCAAAACATCTCATAGTCTAAATCTTACCCCAAACACCGGGTCCATTCCAGTAATCGATCTGGATCTCAATGCTACTGTCTTTTCTTCTTACACCCGCTCAGAAAACTTGTCAAAATCTCCTATTTTGTTCAGAAAAATCAGTGCGGCTCAGTCTGTTGCTAATCTTTCCTTTATAGCTCCTACCCCACGAAAAATGGTCTCTAAGAATACTAAGGAAGCAGAGCTGGTTGACTCTCCAAGTGTAAAACCAGGAATTGCTCTTATGTCTATGAACACGGCTATCTTAGCATTAGCCAAGTTGTTCGAGGCCTTAGTAACAAAGGCGGACTTGCACTCCGCCCAATTAAATCAATTATTAGTAGAGCAACTTACACTCACCAACAAATTGGAAAGCTTGGCTAAAACTAACAACTCTTCAAACAACAGGAGGTCAATAGCCTCCCAGACTAACTTCCCAGCTTCTGCTTCTTTACATGCTTACCAGACCCTTCCCTGCTTCTTGAACCCCATAACTGACCCTTCGTGTGACACTTTTGACACTGCTTTGAACCATCCTCAAAAAGTTTCATACCCTTTGTTTGACCCAAATTCGAACCCTTTTGATGTCAGCAAATTGGGAATCAAAAAGCCCCCCCCTGCTAAAAAATCCAAAAACATCAAAGCTACGGCTAAACGCCCATCGCAAACCAAACTTTTTGTCAAAAACATCTCCACTCCACCAGCAAATTCTGTAATTGTGGCTAAAGCGATTGCCAAAAAATATTCTTGTCAATCGCAAACTCGGAAAGCTAGCATTTTCCCAGCGACTGCAACCCAAGTTCATGATCACAGCCCATTAAATGATCTGATTCACGTTGCCTCGGACATGGCTAAAAACACCCAGCATACACAGACTTCCAGTAATCTCTCCTCTACTGCGGCACCAGTGACGCCATGTGTGGACAAAGAAACTCGCCTAAAAGAACTGAGGCACGCTATTGACGAATACATGGCATTTAAATCCGTTCCCAAAACCTTGACTTTTGGCACAAATGACACAGCTTCAGTACTTAAATCAGTTCTCAAAACCTTGACTTTTGGCACAAATGACACAGTTTCAGCTTTAAAAACTGCTGTCTCTGATATACATCAACTGCCAATAGCCTCACAGAATGTCTTGCATTTTGCACCTGGGAAACCTGTCTCTCAAGCGTCCATCCCAATCATTCCAACTGAATCTCCCCGCGAACTGGTCGCTGCAGGAGATATGGAATCGCTGATACAGTCTACCTTGCTTAAGTTCTTTCAGAACTCTGGTTTTTCCCAAACCAAAGCTTCCCCAGAAAATCATCTAAACTCCAGGTCTCTGCCGTCAATAGAAAGCAAGAAGAAAATGACCGTAGGTTTCAAGCGCCCGGCGGTTCATGCGCTGACTCTCACATGTTTGCCTGTACCAGCGAAACAATACAATCTCAATCGGGCCTCTGTCCTCGCAATTTTTGGTGAGATTCCAGAATTGGATGACATTGGAACAATTGACATTGAACTTGTTGAATTTATTAATCAATCAAACCGCACGGCTGTCAACCTTTGGTTTAACTCAAGGATTGTGGTAAACACCATATGGGCTGTGAAAACCCAATTGCTTGAGCTGGGTTTCAAGCTTCAAACCATGGTGGAACCCACCATTTTTTGTTTAATTTGTTTATTTTTGATATGGGTTTTTCATTTCTCCAAATACTTTCAGATGCTCCCGAATTGGGTGGTCAGCGAATTCCGTGGCTGCTATACGCTGATGACCTGGTTCTAATTTCTCAAACCCCTATGGGCCTGCAGAATTTGTTATCTGCCTTATCCAATTATGCCTCGGAGAACCAGTTAACTATAAACATTGAGAAATTGCAAATAATGATTTGTAGGCCCCCAGGAAAAGCAAAATCACAAAACGCTGTATGGTACCTGCAACAAAAATTGATGGACATAGTCCCAGAATACAAGTATTTGGGCTTGTTCATCCAAAATACTGTGGGTGACTCACGTTACCCAAATATGCTGCGAACAAAACTCTTGTCTCTTACATCACAGGCCAAAGTTCTTGTGTACAAATATGGCAAATTCTCGCTAAAACATCTGCTCCTGTTTTACGTGCAAAAAGTCATTCCCATACTCACGTATGGTGCTGAGTCAAAATTGTACACTAATGATCAGGTTTGGGACAAGTTAGAGGGGAGTTTTTGGAAAAAGGTGCTTCGTTTGCCTAACTGTGTGCCCATGTCACTCCTACGTCTCGAACTGGGTATTAAACCTTTATCCAGTAGAGTCAAATGGAGTATGTGCATGTTTTTTCGTAAATGTTTGCTTGGTGTTACCAACAATAACATATTGAGCACGGTGGCCAGCTACTTGTCCTCTTCCAATCTGTATTTTCCTACCAAATGGCGCAGTTCAGTCCTGAATAATTTATTGGAAGCTGATATTTCTTTACAATATCTAATCGAAAACCCAGTGAGAGCCAAAGATAAATACTTTCAATGGGCATGGATCCATAACTATGAAATCTGTGTGAATTACAGAGACTTTAACACCAAAATCTATGGCATTAAACGCCTGGGGCAAGTGGCTGGCTATCTTGTAAACTGTCCATCAGCAAAAATCAGGAATCAGTTTTTACGCGTAAGGTTGAATTTATGGCCTAGAAGGGAAGTCTTGGTGAGGCGAAAAATTATACCTGTTGACCAAAAATGCTGTCGATTCTGTGAATCTCCTACTGTCATAGAAACATTGCAGCATTTGGTAGTAACATGTCCTCATTTAAATGCAATACGCTTCAAACAATTCTCTAATTTAATGAATTTGTACTTGGTACGGGACAAAGGTGAGATATGGAGCATTTTAGTAAATAGTTCTAGATTTTCGATCTTAAAGTCCATAGTACACTTCTTGGAAACCATTTTACCAACAGAATTTTATTTTTAATGTGCTATTGATACATTTCGAGCCTATATATGCATGTTTTGTTTTTTAGTTGTTATGGGCTCTTTATTTTATTTTTTATTTCATTATATTTTACTTTATTATTTAATTTAATTGGATACATTCTTTTGGTTTCCTTCGTGAGGTCTACAAATGTATATGCGTTTTTGCGCATCACATGTATATGTACATATGTAATTTTTTTTAAGTTGCTCCTGTCACTTTATGTCACTTTATGTCACTTTCTATCACCTAATCCTTGTTGATTCTATGTGAAGTTTGAATTGTCTATTGAATTATTGATTTTATCTGTATCAACATGTAATTTGAAAAGTTGATTGATTTCAGCTAAATCAAATAAAAAAAATAAATACATTTCTGAATGTTCTGTATTCTGTGCCTGAGGGGGAACCTTGTCTGGGGGGGATCAGCTGGTGCTGTGGAATCTAAATTGGCTGTAGAGTTGTAATGATCTGATGTTCACTTCGCATGTGTGGATCGCTTGGTGACCATCGGTATGTGCGTTGTGTTTTGGAACACAGGATTGGAGTGTGTTAATGTGGAGATCTGTCAAAGGAGACCCCCGTAGTCAGGTTTGTGAGGGGCGCTGACACTCTTAGAGCCATCTAAAGTGCATCATAACATGGCATAGAAAGCATAATATAGGGCATGAAGGGTATAACAAAGCATTAGAGCTGATATCAAGGCATGAAAATGGTTTCCAAGGCAAAACGGCCCGGCATGCTCCCTGCAGTCCTGATACTAGCTTCTGTGGACAGCTGCCATTTCTCTCTCCTCCTCTCTTCTCTTTCCTCCTCGCTCTCTCTCCTCTCTCCTCTCACCATGATGTAAATGAGCACACAGACTCGCCCATCGGCCTCCTTCACCATGGATGGGGATTGGGAGACTGGAAACCTCTGCGGTCCAGGGTAGCGGTCCAATGTATTGACAGACACACACATAATGTGATGTTCTTTGGTATTTATACTGTGCAACATCTGTTATTTGCACAGCCTCTTGGTGCTATACTTTGCTGCAGTGGTAGCGTGGTGCCTGCTGGTTGTGGGTACTCCATGGCAGTGTCCTGTAGGAATCTTATGTGGGTTTACTTGTTTACGTGTTTTGTGGAGTGCTACAAGGCTACTTCTAAGCGCACAATGTTGTAGGGGAAGTTCAGATTTCATGGGATCCAGGGAGAGTGACCATGTTCATATTCTCCAATTGGTGGAACCCTGTCATTTGCATGATTTTGGGGTCAGAATTTTAATCGGCCACAAGGTAATAAGTATTAAAAATAAATTTAAGAAAGTACATGATTTTGTGCTCCTTCCTATGTTTGGGTGCCTATTAAAAGCTTCCGAAATATTTTAAATAGTCTCAGCCTTTTATCATAGAAAGTACTGTCACGGTTTATTACACGGCTCACGCCAGCCAGGGAACTCCTTTTCTTATTTTTAATATACTATGGATTCTTTTGAGTAGATCTCCAGCCCGTCTCGCACCCAACCTCCACAAACACCCCATGTCACAATGGACCAGGAACCAGGCCGTTGTGTATCAATAAGATATTTATTAATGTATTATTCAATGTAAAGGAGTATAATCGAAATACAGCAGCCGCCAAAGTTTGGGCAACACAAAATGCAATAATCTCTACAAACCTACTAGGTTAAGATATACTATTACAGTTCATTCTGTTTTTTTTAATGTCAGAACAGAAAAAGAACAATTTACCACAAAGTGATGGCACCAACAATTAAGCACTCCCCCCTGCAATAATGGAAAAATGGGTTTTCAATGATTCAATACTACTGGTATGGGACAGCACACAAGGGTACTTCGGGCTGCTAACAAAGGACAAATCAGGCTTCAAAAAAGGAAAAAGGAAGGAAATGCAATTCAAAATCCACACCCAGAATCTGATAGAGGAAGGGGAATACTCGAGGAAAAATGTTTTTTAAAGGATGGAAAGAAATATTTAGAAAAAAAATGGAAAACACCTTAATTTTACTGGGGCTTTCGCTGGCCAGTTGGTCTGACAATGAGAAAGGCACATAGGAAAACTAGTTTTTAGTTCAAATGACGGGAACAACTGACAGGTAGCCTTTGTGCAAAGGGATTACTCACAGTGGGAACAACAGTATGGGGTTTAATAGGACAGATGCAAATAGGAATGACACTGGAAAATAGAAATTCGCTTAGCAGGTCATAATTTAGACCAGGGACAAATTCGGGTTTCAGCTCACAATAGGCATAATTCCTCTGAGGCAACACTTTAATGACTATGACAATTTAAATAAAAACACTAGACAAGGATGGTTGGTTTCGAATTTCAACAATCCCGATCTGTGAAATTCAATGGGGGAATTAATTGATTTACTTACAAAAATACTAAGGATATACACAGTCAACTGAGGGGTTTTTCAAAGGAGATATGCTAACACACACAGGCAAACAAGAGATTCTTCTATGGGGAGATGGCTGGACTACACTGGCAATTTGGAATTTTCAAGGGAGAAATATTGAATCCACTGCTACAAAAATAAAGAGCTTATGTAATTTAGGGCTGGGTGTGTGCTACTTACATAGAAAGCCTTTGTTTAAGATTCAGGAAAGCCAGATGCACCCCAGGACACTCTGGAAAGAAAGGGCAGGGGCCTGGTCACTGCACTCTCAAAGATGGTAAGGTTCAGCAGCCTTCTCTCCATCCTCCTTTTTCTATCTTCTCTGGTTGTTGTGTGTCCTGAGTCCTAGTACAGTCCCCATTATATAACAGAAATGACATCACTACTTTTACAATCTAGGGGAAGAACCCTTCAATGATCCCTGCCTCCAGGATTGTACAGTTTCTCTCTTTCTCTCCGCCCCCAGTCAGGATTGGTTTGGGGATTTTGGAATACCATCTGTCTTTTTCCCCTTTACTTCCATCCTTTGTTCTCATTTCAACTTTTTGGCAAAAACAAGTTATGTATCATAACTTTAGAATTGTACTAGCCACTGCCATTTTAAACATATATTCTTTTTGGGCTGACAATGGGGAATTAGATAAGTCAACCGCCAAATCCGTACGATGTAGTATTGCCATGTGTCACATTTTTGTCATTTTCATAAAATGTACAACAGTTATGAATATGCAAGTCATCAAGCATATTCCTAATTTCATTTTCCATCTTTTCTCCCACTTTTACATTTGTCACATGTCCATATTAGCCAGAAACCTAGTCTAACTGGCCATTAAAGTTCCTAGAGTCACAGGTAAATGCAATTTATATCCCCCAAACTGCCTGGAAAGTACATGAACAATGGCATAAAATTGGTATCAATCCTCAGTCAGATGGCTTCAGAAAATGCCTAAAACGAAAACCGTCTTTTAATATCAATTGGGAGTGTCTGTTCAACATGTGGGAAGGCCGCTTCATCCCCCACTGACATCTGTCATCTGTCTCCCTGGACTTATCCTGTGACCAGAGTTTTTGTATAAGTCTCTTTGAAGTGGTGTGGGCTCTTTTGCAGGGGGTGCAACAAGGGCTCACACCTTTTTGTCATGCTCCAGCTAGGGATGTTTTTTCCTTGAGGTCCCTTGCTTTAACTGCCTTCAGTGCCAGCCAGTCTGGGGAACTGTGGGCTTTCAACAACTGCAGCTGCAGATTCTATTGCAGGGCGTCATTAGATGGGCGGTGTAACATCCAGCTGGAAGTGGGGCATTTCATTTTGAAGTTTAGAACTCAGCCAGAACAGGTTTTTCCTGAAGTAAGTGTCTCTTCACATGTTTACATGGGTTTTGTGGGTGAAACAAACTATACATTGGCTTTGGTCACCTCCCCCTCAGACTTCTGTTTTGGCCTTTAAATGCACCCCACAGTACAATTTATTGTTGGAAGGAATGGTCGGAGAAAAATGTATGCTATCACTCCACTGTCTTAAACACTGCTTCCAATGCCTGAAAGGAAAAGTTGTCGATCATCTGTACCAATGGGGTTTGATGGATTCTGGGACTTGTAGTTTTTACAAGCAAATCAAGGACTGGGTGGCCTTCTCACAAATGGCCTCTAAAGACTTCAGAGCTCTGCATCTCTCACAGATCTAATAAGATGACATGCTAGAAAACAAATCCTTGCTAAGAATGATCCATATGGTCCTCCCACAAGTGCCTGCTGCAACAAAGCTCAGCCACTATGCAATGGCGCTTTATAGGTTCACCTCACCCCAGTGCAGCTTCAGCGTCTGCACAATACAGCGGCGCAGGGTTCCAAATAGTGGCCTAAAGCTGGGCAGAGGGGGCTGCTCGATTAGACTTGGATGGGCGCTGCACCAGCCTCCCTGCTTTAAATTGGTCAGAACCCTCCCTGGTGTTCTACAGTGTTTACTGCATAAAGAACACCATTTTCCAGGCAGCAATGCCTTTAACGTTGTTGGTATCCAGGAGGCACGTTTTCCCTGCAGTGAGAGCTCTGATGGGGGCCGAGGCTGCTCGGAAGGGTACTCTCCAGGAGTGACCATGCTACAGTAGACGCCCTGCTGCTGGTGAGTTCTGTGTCTCGCCTGTGAATAAATCTGTGGCCAGTGATGATGATGTCGGTGCCTGTGCTTGATCCGAGGTGTCTGTCCTTGTGTTGTGAGCCCTGCGTGGAATGAGGCACTAACTCTTCCCTGTGCCTTCAACTATTACTGTATTTGCTGCATAAATACACACACATGAGACGTGCCCTAGTCAGAGCTGTCTGCCCTCATCTTGTTAAGTCTGTCTGGAGCAGGGCAAATCTTAGACTACATGTTAGTGGGCGGCATCTGGGCACTTTATTCGAGATCCCAGGCTTGAAACGTAGCCTCTGGACCACATAAACATGTGATCAGAATATGTACCCAATGTCTCCTATTGGGATGTGGCTTTGAAGTCAATATTTCAGTACACACTCTTTGGGTTTAAAAGGTGTGCGTCTTTTATACTGTGCCAGCAACACTAGAGGAATCCTAGCTTGGAATATTTTGTTGGTTGATTCGCTTGCAGAAAGACAAATTGCCTGGTGCACTTGGCTTTACTTGGAAATATGCAATTGAATGACCCTTCCTTATTTCACTTTAAGTTAGGTTCACTTCCTGTGACATCACTTTCCACTGAAAATCTTACAAGTCACAAGCCCCCCCCCACCCCTTTTTAGGTGCTGAGTCATGGTCTGGAGTGAGCAAATACATTCCACCATTTATTTTCAATTACTTTATCCCCTTATAATGCAGTGCTTTGACACTCGCTTCGTAAAGCACCTTAAGTTGCGGTGCGCCGTGGTGTGCTTTCTCTGCATTTGCAAACAAATCTACATTCATGTAGTTTTGTTGTAAATGCAAAAACGTACCACTGCCTGCCACCATGCTTCGTGATGCGTATGGGTAGAGGCTGGGGCGCACTTGAGCACATTCTGGGGTCAGCCCCTACTGAGGCCCCCCACCGACACAACACAACACAACATTCCAAATGTTGCCATCATAATGAATTGCGAGGATCATTTTTATTTTGGAAAAAACATATTACATTTATTGGAGTCAACATAATGGGTGATCCCAGCCTTGCTCAATGTGCATGGCCTAAAAAAACTCACCTGGTGGCCCTTTGCCATTCCCTTTGCTTCCGGGTATTATTTCCTAGTGGACGACCACCTCTGGTTGTTTTTCCTGCCAGGCCTGGGGTAATGGTTTATTGAGAGACCACTCTCAACACAGGGAGTTCCTTCCCTCAACACTCAACGTGTCACACAACAAACTGTTTAACCAGATTATTTTCTTCAGCCCTACTTCAGACACATATCATGCACCTTGGATCCTCTTTCCCCGCCCCTCTTCCCCCGCTCGAGCTAACAACGAGCCAAGAACCCGGCCAGTGTATAGGAAATATATTTGTATTTATTTAAATTAAAAGTAATAGAAATTTGCATGAAAGTGTCAAACATCAGTGAACACATTTATAGATGTAGTGCTGCGCAATTTTGATTTTCCTATGGCTTAAAAGGCTAGCAGTAGGATTTTAAGATTGATACATGATATGGCATTTATAACGTGCCTATACACAAGTGTTTCACAATATGTATTGGTAAATACATATGGCAATTATGAATTCACCCACACTTTTGGTTTTAAAAAAGGGATTTAGCTGTTTGTTTTTCAGACCCCCCCTTACTTTGTTCTGTGTTGGGGAAGTCAGGCAGAAGAATTGGAATGATTTGGGGAATTTTGGATTTCAGATCGCCCCACCCCCCCCTCCACTGAAAGCCCTGTGTTTGGGGAAAGTTGGACAAAAAGATTGGACTGATTTAAGAACAAAGACAGTCCTCTTCCTTAAAGAAGCCAGTGTCAACAGGAGAAAAAGGATTACCCAATTAAATTATAGGCTATAGTTTTTCAGCGCACACTGGGAAGTGAACTTTTGTTCATTTTGAATTTTAACAAAAATCACCCTGTTGTGTTCCACCAAATGCAGAATTAATTAAATGTATCTTTTTAGTTAAGTAGACTAAGGATCTACACGGGTTTGCCCCACAGCCCGCCCACTATAAAGGATTTAAGGCAAGCAGACTCCCCCCCCACCTTTTTGGTTTCCCAGTGCTCTGTTGTACTTACATAGAAAGCCTCTGTTTAAAGTTCAGACAGCCAGCATGTCAGCACCCTCTCGAAAGATAGAGCAGGGGTCTGGTCACTTCACTCTCAAGGATGCCCTCCCACTCTCCACCATAGGACCCAGTCAGCATTTATGCCTTACTAGCAATAGACGGCCCCACCCAGATGCACTCTCAGCAATCTCCTATGGTGTTTCCTTGCATCTGTCAGATTGTAAGTTGCAGCAGCACTCCTATGATGGTACATTTAAGCAGCTCTGTCCCTTCCAGTCCCCCTTAAATAGCAGCGATGACCCCGCCAATTTTACAATCTTGGGGGAGTACACTACAAGGGGTCATACAGATAGGATTGGGCGGTTACCCTTCTCTCTCTTCACAACCCCAGGCTCCCAGTCAGGATTGGTTTGTCAGGATTGGTTTAGGGGTCTGGAGCAGACATATGGCAGCTTAATTTTAAGCCCCATTTGTTCGTGTGTCAACTTTTTGCAAAAATCTAGTTATGTGGTAAGCTTCATAATTTTACTAATAACTGCTATAGTATGGGATTCTGCTAACCCTGGGGAATTAAATAAGACCGCTAGGTCCACACTATGTTGCATGGCCATGTGGTAATTTTCTGCTATTTCCACAGAAAGCATAACCATTTTGAACATGGAATTTCCTACCCATATTCCTAATTTTAGCCTTCACCGGTTCACCAACTCTTACATTCGGGACATTTCTGATTAGCCAGGAACCTAGTTAACTGGCCATTACAGTTCCCTAACTCGCAAGTGCATGGATTTTATATCTCCAAAATCGCCTGGAAATTACCTTAGAAATGGTACATACATGAAGAAAATCCACCTTATGGTTGCTGGGGGAAAAGGCCTAAGTTGTAATAGTCCTTTTAAATTAATTGTAAATCTGTATGTTCAGCAAATGAGAGATCTGCTTCATCCAGCCATCTGTCTCCCTGGGCCAGCCTGTGAGCAGAGTATTTTTTTATGAGTCTCTTTGACGTTGTTTGTTTGCTTTTTGAAGTTGTAGCCCCCAGTCTTCACACCTTTTAGTCATGCGCCAGCCAAGAGGAACTGTCTTCCTATCACTGCCTTCAGAGTCAGCAAGTTTGGGGAACACTGGGGTTTCCACACCTTTTAGCAGGGCACACTTTATTGCAGTTGTAATTAGATGGGGGGGGGATATAACATCCAGGCTTGAAGTGGGGGATTTCTTTGTGAAGTTTGCACACCCACAAGCCAAAAGGGTTTGACTTGGGCTGACATTTTTCTGTGGAAAGCAAAGCGGCTTTTCAAATGTCACGGGTATTTTGTATGCAAAACATAATATACATAACCTTTTGTCAACACGCACCATGTCTTTTTCCTTAAAATTTTTTCCTGTTAGCAGTGGTACATTTTTCACATTTAAACTGCAAATACAAGTGCCAAGCTGTTCTTTTGGGGTCAGTGTTTAGAAATCCTGCCTTTCAGGTGAAAGGGACCTTCAGTTTTCACTTGCAGCCACAAGCAAAATCGTTTTGTGTCAATGCGGAAAACGTCTGCTTTTCATGTGAAAGGGACTTCAGTTTGGGGCCCTTGAATGCACCCCACACAGGAAGTCTTCCCCGCCCTTTCATGGAGCGAATAACCCCATGACCACTGCATTCAGTTGTTGAGGAGTCCCAACTGTCCGTAAGGGTGTCAGTGCCTTTTAACACCGGCCTGACTTGTGCGGCCAGCGAGTAATGCTTGTGGCAGCCGCGTGTCCCCTCCCCGGCTAGGACTGCCCAGCAACTCCACCTGTGACAAAATAGAACAACAATTTTGAATGCCCCACCCCCAACAAAACCTATGGAAAAAATATGCAAGTCATTAATACATATTCAAAACCTAACATCACCTTCTCCTTCCTTTAAAAGAATATTCAACACTTTGTAATATCCATGCCGATAAACTATCAGCCCCTCAAAACATGCAAACCCTGCCCTACTTAGAGGGGTATGGGTGGGCTAGTGTTCGTTCTGGGCTGAAAAGTGGCAGTCTCTGCAGCTCTGGCTATTTAAGCACCCCCGGGCCCAGAGACGGTTTTGGCCGGCCTGGGGGGGCACATCTCTGCCGCCACCCTCAGGAGAGGTGAGGTGGCCCGACACGGGGGAAGGGGGGCAGAGGTGCTGCCCACTATGCTTGCTGTCCCCCTAACGCACCCCGTGCGTGGGCTGAGCCATCCTCTGTTCTGGTGTATGTACATCACAATGCAGGGTGTGAAGTAGTTCAGGGTGGCCAGGTGGGGGCTTTGTCTGCCCGATTGCCTGCCGCCCAGGGAACTTAATAAAGCAACACGGTCAAGGAAAGGGGTTCCTTCACTCAGTCTGTCGTAGAACAGAACTTGGATCAGCTTGCTCAGAGCACATTTAGTCTGATGCACAATTGGGAGGGTGTTTCCCCTTTTGGGCAGAGCTGATCTTCCACCGCAGTGCAGCAGGGAAGTCTGACAGCAACGTGGGAGCAGCTTCTGCAACCCGACCTGCCAGTGCAAAAGCTGATGACAGCCAAGGACAGAGACTTACGAGTAGGTAGATATTTTATTTGGTACATACATGTCGGGTGGGTGTAAGCGTGCATATGCAAGCATTTAAGTTCTTCTATGTTCATTGTGTGGGTATGTGTGTGGGCAGAGAGTTGGGCCTTCTTATGGGGTAATGTGAAGGGAAAGGTAAATTGGCTAATACAGGATCACATGTCCATTAATCATGGCCTTGCTGTGCATGGCACTGTAGTAAAAACAAAAAAATGCGGGTGCATAAAGCAGTGATGTTGAAGAGCGTGGGCCCGAAGCACACATTACCTGTGTGCTGGTATGGATTCTCTGTGTTTAGGGAGGTGTATACTGACTGGAGTTAACCTTAAGGGTGAACCCAGGATTGAGAAAGCAACAATGGGCAAAGTGAGGGTGTTGATAACAAACAGAAAGGTTAGGAGTCTTGTGTTTAGTACATTTGGAGTTGCGGGTCATCTGATGGGGGATACATGTGGTGAAACGTTAAGACAATTTAAACATTTTTTTTTATGGTTGAGAGAAACATCTGGGTATATGCTCAAGAACGGAGCTAACACGCCCCTCCTTTTTTGGAGTTTTCCTTCAGGTGTACCAAGGATGGATAAGAATGGAAATCTTCGTCCAATCCGGTCGGTATAATAGCTACTTGATCCTGCTTGGATGTTCTACCCGGTCCTGTTTGGAACAGCTTATTTGATCCAATGTCATACTACATACGTCCTTTTAAAGCTCGCATTCTGGGACAACACTGTCTAGCATAGAAGGAATTAAAATCTACAAATAAAAAGTCCGTAGATGAGATATCACGCAAGAGCGAAGTATTCTGCAGTATGCTCATGATTTTAGAGGGACTTAACCCAAATCATATTGCACAGCTACTCTGGGAGCTCGTTGGTATGTTGAATATGTGTTTCCAAATTCTTTCCTCCACAATAGACAGGTGTTCCAGAAGAGTCTCAATAACATACAGGAGCTTTGACACTGTTTTTGCCTCCTTATATCTAATCACTGGTTTCAGTGAGAACCTATCAAACTAAGCCAGACAAGACTATTATTCAAGAAAGATCTTGCATACACTGGGAAACCCAAATAGATCAGTGAGTCCAGACACGGAACCAGCGATTTGGCTATGAACCACTTAGAAGTTGCATTTCTTTCTGCTGTTTGTAAATCTGATTATTTTAGTTTTTATAGGATTGACAGTGAGTGCATGATCTTTCATAAATGTTACGAGGGACGTAATCGGGCGCTGAAGACCAATTTCTAGTGGTATCAAACAGAAACAATCATCAGCATACGAGAGCCAATGAAAACGATTATTTACCAATTTTGGGGCAATCAGCGCATCCTTGATGTCAGCCAGGTGTAAATTAAATGGACAGGGAGTGACCACACATCCATGTCTGATCCCCCCGGCAGTTGGAATCTTCCTTGATTATTCCCCATTGTTTAATCGAATTTGGATGACCGTTCTTGAGTGAAGAGCGATTATCAAACTAAGGAGACCTGCCGGATAACCCCAGCTCGCCATTTTCCGCCATAACAGCCCTCGATCCAAGACATCGAAGGCAGCTGTTAAATCGAGGGAGGCCCCATTAATTGCGTCATACCTTCCATTCCATGTCAAATGCTGTACTGGGTTGATAACCAATCCGTTAAGCGAGGTCCCCCATGTTGACACAATTTAGTAGTGAGGAGTTAGCGAGGGAGGAGTGGGAAAGACAAGAGAGTGCCAGGACTTGAGGATTACCTCAGGTGTAGTGAAAGAGTCCCTCCTTAGTTTCAAAGGTTGTGATCCAGTTTGGATTATTGTATGCGAGGAGCTGGGCATCCTTATGAGGTACCACCCTGTTTGTATACCTGCAGCGGTTCACATGACTGGATGTACGGAAGACCAATTTCTTGTTAACGTCTTGATTTTCCGGCTATAGTGCCTATTCTTGTTTAAGATTTTGATTTGTCGATTGTAGCACGCACTTATTCAACTTAAGAGGTGAGTAGGGAAAATGGTGAGATTCTAGTTGCCCGAGCATGTGGGATTGTGGTTCTATGAGAAAGAAGTGCAGAAGGACCAGTCTCTGTTGTACAGTGTTTTGTTGGTGGTCTAGGCACCTGGTACCCCTATGGGCGAGACACAAATATTGGGTAATTTTGGGTTGTGTTACTCTTGTTTCATTGCTTTTTATTCAGTTTGTTTGAAGAGCATACCTTAAGCGGAACGTAAGGTAGTTCTCTTTAATGCAGCGATGCATTAGTATGGGGTTCCGACGTTTGGTAGTCGTTATGGAGAAAGAGATGGGGGAAATAGGACATGAGTGGCGTTACTGGTCCTTCCTGGAGGATGTGTATTGCTGGAATTTCCTTCTGTAGGGTGCTTGGCCCTTAACATGGTAAGTGCAGTGGGCCATGGAGAGGGTTTGGAAATATATTATTTTCTTGAGAAGTGGGCGCTACTGGGAGGAATGCGAAGTATCACATGGGAATATTTTTTTGTGGTCTGTGTAAAACTCGCCCTTCCAGTGGCATACGGTACAATTGGGCTAGGGAACCTTTTTGGCTTTCGTGTGAAAGCCTGGGGCAGTTGTGAGGTCAGGGTAATTGGCATGGGTCATGTTCTGAGGTAATGCGAAAGTGGCATTGAGCAATCTTGGAGCGAACGTGAAGGTGTATGGGGCGATTTTATTAACCATGTGAAAGTGGCCTGGGACTATCTTCGAGTCGCATGAAATTGGCATGGGGGAAATGTGAATGTGCCACGTTAATGAGTATAATGTGACTGGCATGGTCTTTTTATGTGGGCAGTGTGCAAACCAGCATGACCATGTACTTGTTTGTTTGTTTATTTATTTGTATGGCGCACCTTACCCAGGGGCAACAGGGCGCAGGCAGAAGATAATTCGAAGCTTACAATGTTGCATAAATATACACATATACACATTGAGGTAGTGATAGAGATAACCAAAATTACAGAAAAGAAAAGTACAAATCTTCATACATACAAAGTCGATATCTATGCAGGGGTAAATATACAAATATGTACAGGGCTGTTAGAGGCGGGTACTCCTGAGAAAAGGTACTCAGGATTACAGGATTGCAGGATTACAGGAATAGGAGGTATGGAATATATACAAATCTTCATACATAAAAGGTCAATATCTATACAGGAGGAAAGTGTACAGATGTGTGCTGTAAGGGCTGTTAGAGGCGAGGGCGAGGTCGCGAGCAGGTATCACTATCTATGCCTAGGTATAGAAAAGTGCATCTACATACAAGGGTTATTGGAGTTAAGGTGACTGATGAGGTGTTTTCTAAAGTGTAAGTATGGTTGGTCAGCTCTTAGGTTGTGTGGCAGCGAATTCCAGAGCATGGCAGCTTTCACCGGGAAGCTGTTCCCACCAATGGTGGAGAGTTTGAATCTGGGGATTATCAGGCGGTTGGAATTGATAGTTCTTGTTTGTCGGATGGAGGGCTTTCTCTTTACCTTGTCCATCAGGTAGCTGGGGGCGGCATTGTTGAGGGCTTTATGGGTTAGGGAGGCCAACTTTAGTTTGATTTTGTTGTCTGTGGAGAGCCATTTCTGTTGGCGTCTGGTGGTGGAGATATGATCTCTCTTATTTATGCCGAGGGCAGCTCTCAAGGCATTATTTTGAAGGATTTGAAGCCTGTGGATAATGGCTTTGTTAGCGCCACTATAGAGGGCATTACAATAATCGAGCCTAGATAATATGAGTGCTCTTGCCAGGATCAAGCAACTGTCATTGGATAGGAATGGTCTGCCTGCCCTTATTAATTTGCAGGTGTATGCAGTGGTAGATGCTAGTGAGTTGACCTGTTTGGTGAATGACATAGTGGCATCTAGATAAAAGCCGAGGGTTTTTACTTCCCTGGATACTCTAATGAGATTGCCATCTATGTTGAATTCGGCATATTCAAGGCCTAGTTTGTTGATATTAGCGGGTGAACCTAGGATGATGAGCTCTGTCTTGTCATCATTCAGGCATAGACCATGCGATGCCATCCATGCCTGAATGATGTGATATACCCTATTCACCAACTCTCTGTCCTTACTGTGATCCCCTGAAAGTGGGAGGAGAATCTGAGTCTCATCAGCATAGTTAGTGTAGGTGACACCCAGATGGTCCAGATCGTCGAACAGGGGTTTGGTGAAGATGTTATATAGTGTGGGGGAGACGCATGAGCCCTGCGGGACTCCACAAGTAATAGGTGAGGGGTCTGCTGCTACTGAGGGGGAGAAGACTCTCATGGTTCTTTCGCTCAGAAAGGACTCAATCCATTTGATAGCTTCTGGGGAGAAGTGACCAGCTGAGTCAAGGTGTTTGCAGAGGACCTTGTGGTCGACGAGGTTGAAGGCCGCGGAGAGGTCGAGTAAGAGGAGGAGTGCTGTCTTACCCTTGTCCCTAAGATCATCAATTTGGGTTTTCAGATCGATAAGGGCTGTTTCCGTGCCGTGAAGTGGGCGAAAACCTGATTGTCTGGAGCCTAGTAGCTTGTGCAGTTCTAGGTATTTTTGAATCTGGACGTAGGCAACTTTGTCCAAGATTTTCAGTAGGAAGGGTACCGTGGTGATGGGTCGGTAGTTAGTGGGGATGAGGGGATCAAGTTAACGGGCATGCCACTTTTAAAACGGACAGACCATTTCCTGAATGCAAGGTACTGATCATTTTTTGAGGGCCATGGGAATCTGACATCTATGCCAGCTTTACAATCCCCTCACAAATATAGACCTATTTTCTTTGGACACTTTAGGAACTACCAGAACAATATTTTTAATTGGGGCAAAGCAGGCATGGCACTGCTGAAATCTAAAAGACCGGTATCTGGGGAGTAACGTGACACTTGCATGGCCATTGTCTGGGGTCAATGAAGAAAGTAGGATGACATTGTTGAGACTGTCATGACAATATGGGAGAAAGTTTGGAACTGGGTTGTCAACATAGACATGGTAGTGTTTAAACTGACAGGTTGGCACTTGAGGTGATCTGTAGCATATCTGAGGCTACTATGGTGTATTGGGGAGCCGCATCTGGAAGGGTTGCTCACATAGTATCCTACCTTTAGCAGCACCCCGGATTATTTGAGCAACAGCCAGGTATTATTGAGCACCCTGGAATTCATACCCCAAAATTTACTGCAGCTGATCTAATAAATACGCCTCCACGAGATGGTGCTCCATAAACCAGCAGGCATCCCATAGTGCAGATGCCGCAGCAGGGCATGTCACAGGAGGCACTCTGCCTCACTTCCCACAGTGCAGATGCCGCAGCAGGCCATGTCACAGGAGGCACTCTGCCTCACTTAATTCAGAAGTCCCATCATCCTCCACACCCAACACACACATGACTACATGCCTAGAAATGCATCACATAGTACACATGCCCCCAAAAGGCAATCTTTCCACAAATGCACAGCTCAGTTCATAGCACTACCCCCTTAATTCTTCATATCCCAGAATGCACTCTGCCTTCCACAGTCCAGAATTTCTTACCACCGACTCTTACCATTAGAATCCCCTCAGCCTTACTTAGGGAAGATGCCCTAGCAACCTTACATGCCACAGGGTGACCTTTTGTTTGGTGCGAAGGCCCTCCCTCTCAATGAGGACTACATTTCACAGGATGCACTCTGCCTAAGCGTATGGAGGACTCTCGCGTAACATTATTTTTTGGAAACACTCTCCTTCAGTCTAGAAGACGACTCGCAACCTTACGAGACCCACAAGTCCATAAGGTTCCCTGCGCGTGTGACCATTTAGTTGTGATGCAATAAACATGTGATTATCCGTTGTTTAGTAACGTTTCTAGAGATGGAAAAGATGAATTTCATTGTCTTTCCTTTAGGCATTTGTATGTTACACATAAACACAGTTCAACACACTGAAATAACTTACCTAGAAATATCTTTCAAAATATGAAATATATGCATACGTTATGTTTTAAAATGTATTTTATATATATGTTAAATGTAAATTTTGTTTAAAACATATATTTGTATTTTAGATATTTAAATATACATTTTTTAAATATAATACATAATCTTAATTATCTCAGAATATTGACAGAATTTCTCCATAACATTCTTGCAGATATTCCCAGTAAATCTCCCAATATTTCATCCCAATCGAACTAACAGTCCCAGCAAATATCCCTCCTTTTATTTTTTATTTATATATATATATATTTCTGATGTTTGTTAATCTGCTTAGAATCACATGCTGTGCATAGGTCCGACATCCAGTGGTCACTGCGGAGTATTGCATTTTGTTTTTCGTAGTCGAAAAGGGACGTCGACAAGGCGTGTCTGAAATACTATCCCTATAGTGACGTGCGTTGTACCCACAATCCCTCACGCGTCGAGGTCCCTCAGATTGTTTTTTTCCGCCCAGCTACTGGTCGCCTTTACGCGGAGCTCCTCGAGAGACATTGCAGATTTCATCTCCTCGACCTTTGGTCGTTTTCCTATTTAATTATATCATCGATCCCTCCCTCGACGCAGTTGTGAAGCTGTCTCCGCCGAGCAAGATCTTCGACGGAGGGGACGAGCGGAGGAGATCCTTCGGCGTTGCCGAACACGTGGCCTGGCCTCGCAGGCCAAATACAGTAGGGAGAGTGGGGTCGTGGGACATCTCTGGTTCTTTTCTGAGAATGCCTTTCCTTTTCCCCTTCCTTTTCCTTGGGGTCGTTATCACGATTTATTGCCTCGGCTATGGAGAGGACACCCTTTAGGTTTTGCCCACTTTGCAAGGGCAGGTTTACTTGGAAGGACAAGCATTCACGGTGTAACCCCTGCTTGCCCCTCGATCACAAGGAGGAGGGTTGCACGGCTTGTCGGCTTCTTAAGCCAAAGACTCTAAAAGACCGTAGGGTCAAGAGGTGGGCGGCCTACGCTATGTCGAAGGCCGATTCTTCACCCGCCGCTGCTACCACTGACAGTGACGAGGAACGTGATAACACGACCTCCGCTACGGAAGTCGTACACCCCTCTAAAGAGCGCTCGCGCTCTTCGTCGTCTGTCCCCGGCCCCGACGGGCTCGGCTCACGCCCTGCTTATGTGGATGAACACTCCGGCGACACTGACGCACACGATACCACACATAAGCACACAACCCATGGCTCTTCTTCGTCGAAGACGAAGAAAGCATCAGCGCCCAAGGAGACGCAGGTTCCACCGGCGGCCTCCTCGGACCGTTCGGGTTCGAAGCCCCTCTCGCAACCGCAGCCGCGACCAGCGACTGGGCTTTCGGCAAATAAGGGCGCCGCCCCCAAACCATCGGCCGGCGCGCACCAGCAGAGAGCGCACGCCGCCGTAGAGCGATCGACACCCGTAACGTCGAAACCACAGCCCTCCGCTGACAAACGAGTCACAGAGAGCTTGGCGAGGATCGTTGTAGCCGACGCCCAGAAGCGTACGCCGAAAGACACGTCGAGCGCTACGCAAAGGTCGAAAGACACGCCGAAAAAGCCAGAAGAAAGACAGGGACTACCCCCTTCAGTCGGGGGGACCCCCAGCACACCGGAAGGCTTTTCGGAAGGCGACGGGACACTTTCCTCGACGTTGTGGGAGAGGTCGAGCCGTTTTCAGCAAGATGACACTAATTTTCCCCCGCTAGACCGCTCAGGGGTACCCCATGAAACCATGGAAAGGCTCCATCTCTGCATGGAGAGAATGGAGAGGTTTATGAAGACCCAGAACCCTCCTACTCCCAAGAGAACAAGAGAGGGGCCTCAGGAGGACCCCAGGGCCAAATATCCGAGACTATTCAATCCCCAGCAGGACACAGCCTCAGATTTCCATAATGTGTATGACCTCACTGGTGAGGAACAATACTTGGAGGAGGAGGATCAATTTGTGGACGATGAAGAGGGACAGAACCAGGAGGAAGGTCTGGAAGACAGCCCAGACATGGTAGGAGAAGGCTTCGGAGAAAATCCAGGAGAAGGACCTTCTCATCCCTGGCAATCCCCATCAGTATATTCGGACACTGATGTCCTGAACCTAAATCCTCCTGACAATTCACCTGTTAAAAACATGTCTCCCATTGACGATCAGCCCACATTTAATGCCCTGTTGCGCAGAGCAGCAGCACATTTCGAACTGGACACTGGGGAGATCTCTCCCGAAATAGACTTTGTGGAAAGAGTAATTAAGGAGAAACCCCCGGTCAGCCAGACCATTCCCCTCCTCGCTTCAGTGAAGAGAAGAATCATCCCTTCGCTATCCACACCCGCACTAATCAGAGGAGTTAATCCAAGAATTGAAAAACTTTTCACTCCTTCACCCTTAGACCCGCTGTACATCAGGGGACATTCCATTCCGGATTCCCTGGTAGTAGCTAATACAAGGAAGAGAGCAGGGGTGCCGCTGTCCACCAGCGAGGCACCACCTGACAAGGAGGGCAAGAGGTTGTATGCCCTTGCAAAGAGAGTCACATCCTTGGCTGCCTTTTCGGCTAGAATTGCGAACAACAATTCCTTGCTAGCTAGCTACGCGGACGCGCAGTGGGCACAACTGCGTAAAGACGCCGAAGAAGCGCCGGAACCACTACGTACACGCCTGCTATCAACTATTGGCGAAGGAACCCAGGTCAACCAGAGTATTGTAAAGAACTCTCTGGATGCCGCAGAGACAGCGGGACGTTCCCTGGTTCAGGGAATACTCCTAAAACGCCATGTATGGCTGCGCAACTCAGGGTTCAAACCGGAGACACAGGCGTCTTTAATAAATAAACCTGTTGAAGACTCAAACCTCTTCAGGAAAGCGGTGGATGAGGCTCTGGAGATGGCTAAAAAAAAGTTCGATACTATCAAAACTCTTGACCAGATCTCTAAGCCCACTACCAGACGCGGCTATGGCAACAAACGCTTTTTTCGTGGCCAACGCCAACAGCAGAATCAGCAGCAACAGTACCCTGCCACCAATTACCAGACCAATAGTGGGCAGTACAGCCAAAGAGGCCAGCGCCGGGGCAAAGGGAGAGGTCGGGGGTCCACCCCCAGAGGCTCCCAAGCCCCCAACAACACCAAGTGACGCGAAGATTCGCGCCCCCTCCCATGCAACACCAGTCGGGGGCCGGATAACATCCTTTCTTCCAGCATGGGAGGGAATAACGTCAGACCGCTGGGTACTTTCCCCCGTAGCCCACGGATACTGCATCGAACTCAACAGTTCCCCAACATACAGACCCCCGAGGGGACGACGCATGACACCGGAAAACCTTGCCATCCTTCTCCAAGAAGTACAACTACTGCTGGAAAAAGGAGCCATAGAGGTCGTGCCTCTATCTCAGGTAACGGAAGGTATTTATTCAGTGTACTTCCTTGTACCCAAAAAGGATCTAACCATGCGCCCTGTATTAGATCTGCGCCCAGCGAACAAGTTTATCAAACCCCAGAAGTTTCGTATGGTGACCTTACAGGAAGTGATCCACCTGCTATCACAGGGAGATTACATGACAACATTGGACATGAAAGATGCATACTTTCATATTTTAATGTTGCCAGCGCACAGAAGATACCTCAGGTTCATGATAGAGGGCAAACACTACCAGTTCAGAGTGCTACCCTTCGGCATAGCATCAGCACCAAGGGTATTCACGAAGGTACTGGCAGTGGCAGCGGCCCACCTGCGCAGGTTGTCCATCCCAGTTTACCCTTACCTCGACGACTGGCTCATAACAGGGGATTCTTACGAAACATGCTTCTCCAATACCCAAAAGACTGTAGACCTTTTGTTCCAGTTGGGCTTCTCCATCAACGAAAAGAAGTCCAGCCTAGACCCCAGCCAAATCAAACAATTCCTAGGGGCTCTAATTCAAACAAAGGACGGCCTCGTCTTCCCCTCCAACGAGAGGGTCCAAAACATGCTGTTTCAGATCCCTCAATATGTGACCGGTCGAGAGGTGACGGTACGCAAAGCAATGCGCTTGCTAGGCATGATGGCATTGTGTATTTATTTGGTACCTCACGCGCGCCTGCGCATGCGCCCAATGCAAGAGTGGCTCAACAGCCAGTGGTGTCAGGCCAGCGGACTATGGGACGATCTAGTGGTGGTCTCGCAGGCCTTGGTTCTCTCGCTACGGTGGTGGACAAAGGAAAACCTGGAAAGAGGGAAACCCTTTGCCACACCCGCGGCGGAAGCCACTCTGACCACAGACGCCTCCCTCACTGGATGGGGGACTCACCTATCCCATCAGACTGCTCACGGAGTGTGGACTCCGAACGTAGCATCCAAACACATAAATCTACTGGAGCTACTAGCTGTGTTCAAGGCGCTAAAAGCCTTCCAGGAACACCTACAAGGCAAGACTGTGTTGGTCCTTACAGACAGCACCACAGCCATGTACTACATCAACAAGCAGGGGGGGCACCCACTCTCCAGGACTGTCCAAACTGGCCCAAAATATATGGAAGTGGGCTCTCAAACAAAACATGTTCCTACTGTCACAACATGTACCAGGGGAACTCAATCTGCTGGCAGACAAACTCAGCAGAGATTTCCCCCTGCCCGAAGAGTACGAATGGCGACTGCACGAAGACATCGTCTTCGACGTCTTCACACAATGGGGATTCCCAGAAATAGACCTATTCGCAACCCTGGAGAACTCACAATGCCTAAGTTATGCCTCCAGGTACCCCCAGAACCAATCCAAGGGGAACGGTCTGTCGATGCAATGGTCAGGGAAATTTGTTTACGCTTTTCCCCTGACTCCCCTTCTCAACAAGGTGGTGCACAAGATGCACCAGGAACAAGTGACCATGATACTGGTGGCCCCAATGTGGGCCCGACAGCCATGGTTCGCTCACTTGATGGAGATGTCTCTATCTCCCCCAGTGAAACTCCCCTGCCCGTACAACATGCTGTCACAAGACAAGGGCAGGACTCTGCATCCATGCCCCCAGAACATGAACTTAGCAGCTTGGCTCCTGAGATCATAGAATTCGGACATCTACAGCTCCTGCAGAGATGCATGGACATCCTCAGGGAAGCCAGAAAACCTAACACTCGCCACTGCTATTCTAGCAAGTGGAGGAGATTTATCATCTGGTGCAGAGGAAAAAGCATCAACCCGATTGACTGCTCTCCCACACATATTGTTCTATACCTGACCCACTTATTGGATTCAGGTCTAGTGTTCAATTCCATTAAAGTCCACCTAGCGGCACTTTCGGCTTACACCACTTCCCAACTCAAGGTGTTGTGGTGGAAGATCCCTGTTATAAAGGCCTTCATGGAGGGAATAAAGAGAATACACCCCCCGATAGCTGACCCAGCTCCCGGATGGGACCTTAACGTGGTACTTACCAGACTCATGGGCTCACCTTTCGAACCCATGCACAAAGCATCTCTTAAACACCTCACTCTTAAGACTGCTTTTTTAATAGCTATCACCTCCATCAGGAGAGTAAGTGAACTACAGGCTCTTTCTGTTCTAGACCCCTTCGTTACAGTTCACAGAGATAAGGTGGTTCTACGCACACACCCAAGGTTTGCTCCGAAATTCATCTCGAAATTCCACGTAAACCAGTCTATAGAACTGCCAACGTTCTTTCAAAATCCTTCCAACTTGGGAGAAAAAACTCTGCACACACTAGATGTGCGCAGAGCGGTCATGTTCTACATGGAAAGAACCAGACCACTGAGGAGGACTAATCAGTTCTTCGTCTCGGTGGCAGCAGGAAGAGAAGGGGATGCAGTTTCAAAGTCCACTATTTCTAGATGGATTGTTCAATGCATCACTCTCTGCTATACTCTTGCTAAGAGACAACTGCCCTTTAAGCCAAGAGCACATTCTACACGAGGCACGGGGGCGTCCATAGCATTCATTGCAAATGTTCCCCTTGAGTCCATCTGCAAAGCGGCTACCTGGAGATCTGTGCACACCTTTACAAAACACTACTGTCTAGATGCACACTCGAGATCTGACTCCCAGGTGGGACAGGCAGTATTAAGACATCTTTTCTCTACTGTTCCTTCTCATAACCCACCGCCAACTCCGGGTACTGCTCGCTAGTCTATGCACAGCATCTGATTCTAAGCAGATTAACAAACATCAGAAGACAATGCATTACTTACCGTAAAAGCATTTCTGATGGTTGTATCTGCTTAGATTCACATGCGCCCACCCTTCCTCCCCGCTCGGATGGAAGGAACATAGACTTCCTTTTATATCTCTCTTTTCTGTACTCACTCACGTCTAGAAGGCTCCCTCAGGGCAGAAAAATACAAACAGAGGGACCTCGACGCGTGAGGGATTGTGGGTACAACGCACGTCACTATAGGGATAGTATTTCAGACACGCCTTGTCGACGTCCCTTTTCGACTACGAAAAACAAAATGCAATACTCCGCAGTGACCACTGGATGTCGGATCTATGCACAGCATGTGAATCTAAGCAGATACAACCATCAGAAATGCTTTTACGGTAAGTAATGCATTGTTATATATATATATATATATATATATATATATATGGTTTAAAACTAACTTACCATATTGTTTCAACGCACATATATTTAAAATAACACCAAAAAGGGACCTAAAAGAATAATTGCTATACACAACGTAACAATCCCACAACAGATAACATTCCTGGTTTTTTCGAAGTGCTTTTAGATTCTTCTCCAAAACTCCAATAATTGAGATCTCCTGCCCTTCAAGGCACCTGAGTCTGATTGCTCCAAAGGATGTGTTCTTCCAACCCACCCAAAAACCAATTCCTTTTCCATTGACAAAAAGGCACATTCCACCCACAGTTTAAAGTTGCAGTCTTATTGTTATTCTTGCAGAGTGCACACTCTTATCTTGCTGAGGAATATGCGCCCATGCTTCCCTCAAATTTTCCTGTTCCCAATTTTCCTGTTCCCAAAGAGAAACCCACAAACGTTCTCCACATACAATTGGGTTTCCATCTTCTTAGGGTAGGTTTTTCAATATTCCTCTGGCATACATTTAGATTGCAGATGTTCCATGTCCGTTTGTCTATCCCATTCTTTAATCATACTCTTTAAATCATGAATGTGGGACTCACAAGCTCACTTCCATTGCTCTGCGCCACATTCTGGAGTGAAGCGTCTTTCTGTGGTGCTGCTGCTTGGACATATTTGCACTGTTGGCAAGTGCCTGGACTGCATGTGGAGGAGATGGAAGGGAAGGATCCCAGCATAAAGCAATCCATGTTCCAGAATGAACAGGGCAGAGGCTAATCGCAACATTACATGGCCCCATTATCTTCAATGCTTCCTGCAACTTTCCCAAATGTGCCAAGGGTTCCCCGACAAGGAAGTTCACATTAATATTCAAGGCCTTGCCGTGGTTCCATTAGAGCAGTGCAATGCATTGTGGTGAATGTAGTGCCAACAAAATTGCAAATTACAGTTCTAAGTCTTCCGTTCTACTACCACAGTGTTTTACGGTGATGTAGCAAAGAAATATACATATTATGGTTCCAGCATACTGTGGGAAATACAGTATTTTTCTCTCGAGCCTGTCAAATAACAGTTATTTATTGATGCTTCTTCGTGCAAATTACCTTGACTTTCCTGTCTTGAACTACCAAACTATTCCACCCTATGCCTGCCAGAAAAATCGGTCCCAGCACACATACCTGCTGATCCCAGTATTCACTTTGCCTAACTCTGAAGATATCTCCTCCTTGACTTCATTCCCCAAAATCTACCTGACCTGGTGGGTAGGATGAGGGACATCGGTGGAAACCATGGTCTGTGCAGCCCTCTTAGTCCTGCCCATTTGTTTTATTTATTGGTTTCTTAAACGCGCTTAATACTGATACGAGCTTGGTTTCTAAGCGCAGATCCTGGATTTGAACCTCTGTTGCTCTGCGTGGTCTTGCTTCCAAGACCAGCACCTTGCCCCTGTTCTATTCTGTTCACCCATAAGGCCACCCAGCCGCATTCTCGTTGGTTGAGGACTGTGTGGTGGGCTGAGGTGGGGGTGGCATGGCTGAAGAAAAGCTGACCCATTCAGAAATGGCAGGCGGTGGTAGCCAGCCAGCCATTGGAGAGGGGAATGTTTGGCTTCCCACCTTGTCGCACTAACTCGTTCATAGATGGCTATGCACAGAACAACCAATCCAACCTGGTGCATCTTCTGCTGGGCACGCCAGAGCCCTTGTATTATTACTTTTTCCTAGTGCAGTTGGCCCATCTAACTTCACCCAAAGCTAACAATGCACTTGGTGGAGACCCCAAACACTGACGAAGAGAGTTGGGTGACGTCATTTGCTCCAATTCTGAATGGATGGTTTATGGCCCACTTGTTGACTTCCACTGAATTTGGAGGGTACCCATTGAGCGCCAGGTGATCTGACTGATGATTGCCATGATGACAGCGTAGCCTCTCCCGATAAAGTGATCTCTAACACAGAAGCATTACAACTGGAGGCAGCTTCCCTGCAGAGCACTTTGCCCTCCCGGAGATACTTCAGATACTGAAGGGCGGTGATTGCAGGTTAGCCCACCAACTATTGATAACTTGGTGCGTTTGTCCATACGGTGCCTTGTCCCACAACAGTGCTTATCGTGCTGTTGCATTCCACTACTGCACTGCTCAGACACTTAGATTGTGGCTGTGACGTCACAATGTTCTTTAATAAAGGTCCGGCACTAGAGCAGGATGGAAGTCTGAAGTTCCGTGCAAGTAACTCTCTTCTTTAGCTTATGTTGCTCAACTGCGTATAAATGTAGCGTTACACAGTGGTCTGTTGTCGTAGCTTAACAAACGTCCCCATTTTTGGGGAGAGCCCTCCTTTTTTCCCCACTCCTGTACCTGATTGTGTGTGTTACCCGATTTTGCACCCTATTCCTGCGCCCCACTGTTTGGGAAAAAAGTGGTTAAAGTTGCGTCACACTCATGAGAAAAGTGACAAGAGCTAGCACAAATGACCCGAACATGAAACGTTAAGACATGCATAGAGAACATGCTCAAGGGCCAGGTAACAAACATCCGGCATCCATTTCACTAGTAAAAAACCAGCAGACATTATAATTAAAGGCAAATGCAAAAGTATTAGGGGGGGTAACCCCTCCACTCCTACCCCCGTTGCTCCAGTGCGAGTGGGCCTCCATTATGAATTGGACCCCTGATTGACACATGTCATGGATATGTCTGATTGACGGTGGTGCAAATATCCCAGGATCTTCACCACGCTATACAGGGGTCCACCTTCACTCTTTGTTCTGAGCCGCAACTGTGCCCGAGTCTCCTGACCAAACCAGAATGGTTTAAAAAGTTGTGTAACATTGTAAACCAAGCCATCTTTGACGCCCTGGGAGAAGCGTGGTAAACTTGCTAAAAAGCTTTGCTTCCTCCCCATGCACCTACTGTATCTCAGGGCAGACAGAGCTGCGGTTCAGAGCACATCGACTACTCCGTGACTGCCACTCTGTAGGATCAGTAACTCTTTGTTTCCGGGGGACAATTTTCTAACGATGGGGAACCTAGACATATTTTCTTTGATGTTAATATCTTTGAATCATTCACATCATTTGCATACATGTCTCAAAAATATCTTTTCTGGTTGCTTGAAAAAGCTCCTTACATTTATATATATTGGGGGAAGAAAAAGGAGGTATGTCCTCTGTGCTGCGGCTACTTGTTCAGTCTTGCAAAGACTTGTCCCAGATTTGCTTAATATAAATATGGTAACCTTGCAGCTGCTCCCCTCTGTATACTCCACTATACCCCTGCTCCTCCTGCAAAACTGATTTGGCCTGCCTACCCCCTCCAATCTAGGCGGTCCATCAATAAGGCTCCCTTCCCATTTTAAAGTCGACAGGATTTGTTAATTTTACAAGATGCAGGCTAACATGTCAACAATCCTGAACCCAGAAGGAGAGGAGACCAAAATCATGCCACAACCAGTGATTTAGAGGCGCATGGCAAGGAGAATGAGTGCAACTGCCGTTGTGTACTCCGCCCCTACGCATATATTATTGTGGGATCCTCCCAACCCCACACACTTTTATTTTTAGGACATGAGCCATGTCCTTTTGTTAACATTTGAAGACCTGCAAAATTGCTTATTTCCCTGTAGCGCTCCAGATAAGATTTGGACGTGGAGGCATTTTACTCCCTATTTTTTAAAGTTGGAAGTAAAATGATTTTTTAGGGAGTAAAAACAGTAAATCTGTTTTAACTAAAGAAATGGAAATGATTTTGTAATATTTACTTCTTTTCACCTAGTTATTCATGCACTTTAAAAGATACAGGTTTACTTCCTATCGGGTCGTAATAATAGTAGTTTCTTCCTGTGGTATTAAATGCACTACTGGTCCAAACATTGCCATGGTGCTGCGAGGGTGAAAACAGGGGTGCAAGATTCTACATGTCTTTTTCCTATTTTTTTGTTGCGTATTCTTACTCTCTCTTTTTATTTTTTGAGGATTATTTGCCAATTTCTAGTGAGTAAAAGTGGCCGATACGCCCCTTATCTTGTAGGGCTGCTTGCCTGCCTTAAGACCTATCGGTTAATTTATTTTGTAATGTTTTTATTGGCATTTAACATTTACAGTTATATTACGGACCATTACACTCCTGGTTTGTATCAATCCTGAATTGCATATCACTTATGCCATATTAGTTATGAGTAAGATTGAACAGTGAACGGAACAAACAAGAGGGAAAAAAGGGAAAAGAAACAAAAGAAGTAAAAGTGATAACAGTGACTGTCTCTTGGTCTCCGAGTTATTGTGGACTTTGCTTGTGGAGGTGAACCCCGGTCTCTATTCCGTTGGGCTCTGAATGGTCTTTGAGGTACGCGGAGGGGGGGTGGCTTGTGCAGGATGGATGCGACAGTGTACAAATTTGGCCATTGCAACATTTGTGGGTGGTTGATTCAGGGAGGTTTATAGGTCGACGAGAAGATCATGTCTCTCAGAAGGATCTTCCAGGCCTCAAGTGTGGAGCTCGAGTCTTCTCCTCCCCGATTGCTTCCCTCCTCCCATGCTCCAGTTTCTGCTATCGTCCATCTTTCCATCTCCCTGATCCAAGGTTCGTACCTGGGGCCTGCTGGGGATTTCCAGGCCATTGCGATCGTTCTTTTTATCAGCACACATGCTATGTCCATTAGTTTCATCAAGTGCTTGATCTTGCTTAGCCTCGGGTAGGTGCCTAAGAGGCATTCTTTCGGTGTCCATTCATATGTCTCCAGGCCAGCTTTCCTGCACGTCTGTTCAGCAGCGAACCATAGTTTCTGAGATTTAGGGCAGGTCCAAAACATGTGGATCATGTCAGCGTGGTCAGAGGGGCACCATGGGCACATCAGGCTGACTTTGTCATTGAAGGCGGATATTCTATGTGGGGTCATGTAGGTCCTATATAAGACATTGAGCTGTATTAGCCTGAACCTGGCGTTCCTGGATATCTCCTTCGGGTATTCTAGGGCTCTAGACCATTCTCCCTCCGTGATTTCGGTCCCCAGGTCAGATTCCCATTTCTCTTTCAAGCGTGTACTTCTTGGGTTCGATCGGTCGTTTATTTGGGTATATAGTCTTGATGTTGGTTTCCAACCGTCGCTGACTCCGTGCATCTCTTGGATCAGGGCGTGTGTTTCGGGTTGCTCAGGCCACACATTCCATTTCTTCTTGGCGATAAATTTAACCTTTTGGTACCATAGGTAGTGGCACGGGGCGAGCCCATCGTTTCCCTGTAGTGATTCAAAGTCTCTGAATTGCCCTTCGTCGAACATGTCCCCCCACGTGTAGACACCACAGTTCTCCCATCTTCTCATTATTGATAGGTCATCGGGGGCTACACATACGTCAGCAAGAATGGGAATCTCGGGTGAGTATGGGTGCTTCAAACCCAGCATAGATCTAGTCCTTTTCCACACCTGTCGACCCACCTGCACTATTATGGGCGGGGCAGGGGGCCCTATTTTGTTGTTCCATATTAGCTCTTTAGGATGCAGGGGTGAGGTCAGCTGGCAGATAAGGTTCGTCTCAGCCGAGGGCTCATCGCTCAGCCATTTGGCGACATGTGTTAGTTGTGCCGCCAGATAATATCCCTGGAAATCGGGTAGTTGGATTCCTCCAGCGGAGTAGGGAAGTGTGAGGATGTTCAGAGTAATCCTGTGCCTGGTTCGTCCCCAAAGAAAGTCTCGGATCAGGGATTCTAGCTTCCTGAAGAAGGATGGAGGAATGTAGTATATTATGTTGATGAAGTAATAAAGGAATCTAGGTAAAATTATCATTTTAGATATTGCAGCTCTGCCCATCATTGATAGCGGTAGTTTTGACCAGAATTTGATGGAGTTCCGTACCCCCGATAATGCGGCTTCAGTGTTGCATTCGTGAGTGGAGATTGGTGTATGCTTTATGGTGATGCCTAGATAGCGGAAGGACTCAGATTGCCACTGAATCCCAATCTCAGGTAGCTCCTCTGTACTCTTTCTCCTAAGGCCAGCCAAAGGGAAGGCGGATGATTTCTGTCGACTGAACTTTATGCCTGAGTATCTCGAAAAATTATCTAAGATGTCTAGGGCTATCGGGGCATTCATCAGGGGGTCTCGAAGGTATAGAAGAACATCGTCTGCGTACAAGGAAATGATGTTGTCCGTACCGCCAATACTTATGCCCGCATCGAACAGCTGTTTCCTGAAATAAATTGCCACTGGTTCAAGGCCTAGTATATATAGCATTGGCGAGAGCGGGCATCCTTGTCTGGTTCCCCTCTGAATAGCCCAGGCTCCTGACACCAAGCCCCCTGTCTTGACTCTTGCCACTGGGTTACTGTAAAGAACCTTGACCCATCGGATGAAGTATTCACCCAGTCCAAACTCTCTCAGGGTTTCGGTTAGCCACTCCCAGTAGATCGAGTCGAAGGCCTTGATGGCATCGAGCGAGAGGACTGCCAGGTCTTCTTTGCATTCCTCTGTCTGTGCCATTATGTGCTGAAGCCTTCTCAAATTGGCTGTAGTGTTGCGTCCAGGGACAAAACCACACTGGTCCACATGTACCAGGGAACCTATAACCTTTGAGAGCCTCTTAGCGAGTATGGTCGTAAGAATTTTGCTATCATAATTTAGGAGCGCAAGTGGGCGATATGAGTCACATTTTTCAGGTGGTTTTCCTGGCTTGAGCATCGGTACTATGAGGGTCTCTCTCATGGTGCCTGGCAGCGTGCCTGTCTCGAATGCCTCCGCGTAGACTTCGTGTAGTATGGGAGAGAGAATCTTTTCGGATGTCTTGTAGAACTCGGGGGTAAGGCCATCGGTTCCAGGGGTCTTGCTTGTGGAGAGGGACCTAATCGCGTCGGTGATGTCTTCGATCGTAATGACCTCTCCCAGCATATTTCTTTGCTCAGGGGCCAGTTTAGGTAGGTCTACTTCTTCGAGGGTGTCTCTTATGTCTGACTCGGGTATAAGGTCGCTGTGAGCATATAATTCCGCATAGAAGTCAGTGAAGGCCTTGTTTATTGCTTGTTGTGTTTTGTGGCTTGTGCCGTTACCGTCTCTGATCTCTGTAAGGGCCTGCTTCGGATGTTCCTTCCGGCACAACCAGGCTAGTATCCTGCCTGGTTTATCCGCCTCTTTATGGGCTTTCATGGTGCGGGTAGAGAAGTCAAACTTCGAGAGCCTTTCCCATGCTGTTCTGCATTCCTCCCTAATTTCTCTCAACTTACTCTCTGTCTCAATTGTGGGGGGGGAGTTGCTTTCGAGGTGCTTGATCTTTTCCTCCTTGGCCTCCAGTTCCCTCCTCAATTGTTTCCTGATTCCACCCGCCTCAGCAATCACCTCTCCCCTCGTCACCACCTTCATTGCCTCCCAGAGAGTACTCCATTTTACTACTGATCCCTTATTGATCTCTATATACTCCTCTAGTTTCTCAGCCAGGTGGTCCTTAAATGCAGGGTCAGATAGTGTCTCCACTGGCATACGCCACGTTGGGATAGGAGGTAGGGGGGGTCGCAGGCTGAATTGCACTAATAGTGGAGACCTATCGGTTAAATAGGCTCTGTTGCACTATAAAGCAATCCTGCAGTAGACACAGCCTGACCTGTCTACCACTGGTCCAATCCCTGCCCTGACATGTCCTTGGAGCCTGCTTGGAGTTTATTACTTTTGACAGATAATAGAATCCTTCTTTGTGGCTTCTGAAACTAGCATATTGCTAGTTTGGACAATATAGCCAAAATATACACAATAAAAAAACAGCGGTTAACTTCAGTTAATAAAACCAAATCGCCATATTTTTTGCAATACCTACCACAGTCCGATGGTGTTTTCAAACAAATCTTTCAAAAATATATTATTACTAACTATTTATTTCTATCAATTACACCTGGGAGGAGATAGTTGCTGAATTGCAGATTGGTCTCAAAGCTCAGTTTATCCACGTAACCAATGTGTGTGTTCCCGGCCAAATCCTTTCATCGCACTATGCCTTACCTGCCAAGTCTATACAAGGTATTCACCTCACACTGACTGCTATTTAAAAAAAAAGCCTTGCTCCCAATATTTCCACATAGGTAAATAATAACAGTGATAATTCATATACTGGCATGGTAAAGTGTAATTTAACTTCTCATGATACCTTTGCTATTATAACCTCATCCATGTCACTATTTATGCAAATGCTAAGGGGCTCAGACCTCTTTTGAGACCTAGGGCCCTGCAAATCCTATGGCCTGCCCTACGACTATATGGCTGTTTGTGTAAAGGTAGTGCGTTTTCTGTTCACTGGATTTCCTTTAACAGGGATGTGCGTTCTATCTTCATTTTGAACCAACTGGCTGCAGTTCCGGTAGCTCAGCACGGTGTGATTACACGCGCCGCTACGACGACACCATCTGCTGAGAAATAGGCTCTGAGCTGCATCCAATAAAACAAGTCATGTGACCCAAAAAAATGCCCAATCATGTCGGCTTTTGAAAGGCTTGTAAACAATGGAGAAATGACTCTACTGGCGTTATAGCGACCAGAAGGCCTTCTGTCTGATTAAATATTGCACACGGCCTGTGCCCGCCCTAGGATTCGCGAGAAAATGTTTGTCTGTTTAGCTTCAATTTTTAAGGTATCGGGAAACCCCGTAGCGTAGGCTGACTCTCGCAAATTTGACACGCACGGAAGTGAAAATGCCTCTTTAAGAGAGCGAATACGCTTGGCTCCAGACTCGAAAACGTTGCTGCCCTCTGCTGGTCAAGAGTCGGTGATGTCCGGTTCGGAGGTTTAGTGGCCATACGTGACAAGAGTAATTCCAGCTCTAGACATATTTTTTTAAATATATTTTAGTGTTTATTCAACCTGGCCTAGGACCCCCCCGCCCCCAATACAGTAGAGTAATTTTGTTGAAAATGGAGTTTGGGGGACGCGTGACATCTAAAGTTAAAGGGCACCTGCCAAATCAGGGGTACACAATGGTGTACCACGAAGTTTGGGCGATGGGTGGAGGGGTGTGGCTAACACCATTGCCCCCCCCCCCCCCACGCCTAAAATGATGGAGAGCACACCAGCCAGGCAGGAGTTTGAGGAGGTTGTGCTGGTCACATGATAACATAGGTTAATAGTACGGTCCCAAAGCACAGGGTCGCATTTACATTTGAGATTGCAGATTCCTCTGTGGGAGCTTGAAGAGGCTGTAAAGGGTAGGGAGTCTGTAAATGACAGTCGTGAGGTAGGGACAACCGAGGCCTCAATTTGTATGCAAGATATAAGGAGCATGTGAAAGCCAAGGCATGTCAGGATATATACCAACATTTTGGAGCACCTGGGAGGGAGATTTGTGTCTCAAAAAGCGGGAGAAATGTTCTCATTGGATTGCATTGTAGTTGGAATTATTTTAGGAGGGAGAAAGTAAAAAATAGCAACGTTTTTCTGGAAAAACAAAACTGGATTTCCTCGCCTAAATCGGGAGGGTGTCGTATATGTGTCACTGCAGCTGTAGGAGAGGCGTTTTAGAGCGGGCAGGGGTAGCGGGAGGAGGAAACGGAGCACCAGGGGGAAAGGGTTAGTTAAGACTAGATTGCTAGATGGTGCATGCATACAGGACTTGGGAACATCACAATATGGCTTGAAAGGAAGGTTAAAACGTTTTTGGAAGTAAAGGCTGATTTTTGGTTCAGTAGTTTTAGGTCTCTGCAGAGTTCCACATTCTCGGGAGCATAACATGAGAAACTGTCTTAATATTTAAGATGCCATGAAGACGATATGAGTTACTTGGCTAAGCTCCTTTTTGTGTGGGTCACTTGAACCACCTGCTATGGACAAATGTGTCTTCCAAACGCTTGGGTGAGTGGCGGTGAAGTGCTGTGTAGGTTAGGCAGGATGTTTTTAACATGCAACCCCCTTCAAGTGAAGAGCGTCCAAGTCCGGAGGTATGATTGAATCGACTGTCAAAAGAAGGGTTGCCTTTTTTAAAAACTTCAACTTTTGAAGGTCGACCATAAGGCAGGCAGTAGTAAACATTAGAAGGCTGCCTTTTTGCAGACTCACTGGTTTTCTCACATTTTCATGTAGACCTTAGATTTTAAGAAAGCAACACAATACTTGAGAAGAGCTTGTAGGATTTCATAAAGGGGCAAGAAGCATATGTGAAATGCACTAATGGCACTTTGGTGTAGCCTGCATTCAAGTCTTGGTTTGACCCAGTGTGTTTCTTAAATATAATAAGGGAATAGGAGAGAGACCAAGAAAGGGGAACTCTTGCCAGAGATCAGTCGGGCAGGTGCGTGTGTGGCAGCCTTTAAGGAGGCCCAGTGGTTTTTAGGGAGCGTCTTCCTTTAGTTGAGTCTTGAGGACCAATGCCTGAAAGAATGTTAGAGAGTCTGATTCTGGGATACATCTTTGTAGGTTCTCCATAAGGTGCAGTTTGCATAAGGTTCCTTTTCAGTGTTCTTAATCTGTTGGGGGAATGTGGAGGTTTGCTGTCCCCATAAGCCCACGGCAGGGTGTCCCTTGCTGCTGGGAGCGCAAACATAGAGCTGGCAAAATGGGGCTTTTGAGGGCCAGAGGAGAGAAGTAGGACATTCTTTTTTGGTGTAGTTGACTTCAAGAGGTGAAGAGGCATCCAGTTGGGACTACGAAGCAGACAGTCTGTGAGGTGCCCGATGTCTGGTTCTGCAGGCCCCTTACAGTTGAGTCTCGTCCACATTTTGGTGAACAGGTTCATGGGGCTGGTTGGGTCTCCAAATGGCTTCCTGTACATTTTTAAAAGTGTGGGGAGGGGGAGGATTGAGCTGTGACCTTGCCCAAAAGGCATTGGTATTGGTGTGCATTTTGGAATTACAAATGTATTACCAGTTGAAAGCACTTTTTCAGGAAGGAGTTAAACCACTTGAGTACATTCTCTTATGCCGCTTGTGAGCCATGGTAGCATTGTCCACGGTTTCCAAGGCAGCTGAGCGGTTGAGCAGTAGGCAAACGCATGTCTCCCCCGAGTCAAGGGTGCACAGCACTTCATACTATGAAGGGTGGCGATTGCAGTCCTGCAATTTTCACGTACACCGATTATCAAATTGTTTTCTGCAAGATACATCTTGGGCTGGGTTTAACCCCGAAATGAGAGGACTGTGTGATTGGGGAGAGCTATTTAGGTTTTGGGGGCCAGTTGCTCAATTCCTTAGAAGTGAGTATAGTTGACCGGTCTTCAAGTTCCTGGAAAATTCACCTTCTCTTTAATAGGCATTTACGAGTTTGAGCCAAGGAGTCCCTATGCTGTGGCACATGGTAGAGTTCTTATAGTGAGAGGTTGGAGAAATCTTTCCTGGCTTTTGTGATGTAGCTTGGGGAGGGGATAGACCTTGGGTTTGCAACCTTTGAATGTCCAGATGCTTTGGACTACAACTCCCATCAAGCCTAGTCAGCTTAGTCAATGGAGATGAGTCGTAGATTAAAACATCTGGAGAACCTCAGGGTGCCGATCATAAGGTTAGGGTTATGAGTTTGAATCGGGTTGACAAAAAAAGATGGGGGTCTCATAGAATTCTTATTTGTCGTTTGAGGGGCTATTTTGACCTTTCATAGGCACCTGCTTAACATGTGACTTACTCATCAGCACTACAGCATTTTGAGAGGCACAGCCCTGTTGTGAAATCGCCACATTTGACACCAAGCTTTCCTGCTGCAGACGTGCGCCAGTAACATCACCCGCTGTCTTGGTTTGTGACTGACTGTGTCTCCATCTCACTTTTTCCACAGGCCGCACCAACGGAGGAGGCCAAGCAAGATGGGTATGTTCTCCTTCTCGTTCTCCTCTCCATCTTCGTCGGGGGCACCCTGGTCATCCTCTCCGGGCTCCTGATCATCTGCAGGCGTTGCTGCGAGACCGATCGCAGGTACTCCAGGTAAGGTTGGAAATACTGTGCATGTGCTCCTGTGTGGGGTTAAACTTTGGATCGGGTGAGGCGCTTGACATGAGCAAGGTGATGCACGTACTGGAGTGTCTCTGCGCATGGCATCTGCTACTTCTCTAGGTAACTCCTCAATAGTGCACGGGTGAGAATGTGTAGGGATGTTTGTGATCTTGCTAGTGCTTATTTGGTTAGGTGCACCCATGGCTGTCCTAGCCGTGGGTGTGTGCGTTGTCTGGGATCTGTAGTCTTATGTTCAGGGAGTGCCAGTGTGTGTCTGGTTGTGCAGGTTGATGGCTGAAGGCGCAAGAGCCCAATCTTTAGTATTCTTGCATAGAGGTGTGTTTTGTCTGGTTGCGCCTGGCTAGATTTGAGTGCATTGTTGTACAGATAGTTCCCAAGAGCACTTCCGGGTGGCCAGGTTTGCATCTGAAACTTAACATCTAAGTGTATAAGAGCCGCCAGTCCATGTTTCAGGCATGCCTGTGCAGGATCTCATGTCTGTCAATCCCAGAATGGGCGTGCCAGCGCCTCTCAGGGGGTGGGACCCGGAGAACCCGAGTTTGGGTTTGTGAGAGCTCATTTCCGGATTTGCAACATCCGGTTTCTCAGTTTGTAACAACTCCTATGTGTGTGCTTGTAAGGCCATGTCTCTGTGTACAGGAATACGTGCCTGTGTCTGCGAGAATCCATGTCAGTGTGTGTGACTGCATGACTAGATATGCTGGAGCCCCTGTCACGGTAGTGAAACACATTCCTGGGTGGGCAGATTACGTGCATCGGTGTGTGAGAGCCCAGCTGCCAGTGCTTTAAGTGGGATGCTAAATCTAGGGGGCAGAGTATCCCGTTGGGTGGTGTAGCCTAAGTATGTGTGGACTTGGGTCACGCCCCTAATGAGAGCCCCCCCTCGCCTAAGGGGGGGCTGGTGAAAGCAGGGGAGCTGGGGTGCCCTGGCATTACCACCTTTGGTGCGCCCTGGTATTACCATCTTTGGTGTGGCCAGCAGCTCTAAGACGCAGCAGACATCCGTTTCATTCAGGGAGCTACATGGTTAAAAACCACAGGCACTGTAGCATCCCCACATGGAGCGCCACACATCACGATCAAGGAAACACAGCCGCGTAGGTTATCGTATAGGCAGCAACTAACTTTATTGGTGCAACGTCAGTCATTAAATGATGTATGGTCACAAGCAGCGAGCAACCCACTTCTATCCAGCATCTTGGGCGTTTTATTGTCTGATGTGGCCTTCCGTCTGCCCTCAGGTTTGTGTTGTCCTGCTCTTCTTGTGGGCTGTCTTCCCCCTGGGTGGGGTAAAGGGTTAAAACTTTTCTAAAACAGTGGGAGTTGGTTTTAGAGGTGGGAAACAGTGGGTTGTGGGGTGGGGTCCACCTTCCTCCCAAAAACAAATTGTGATTTTTCGTTATAAATGTTTCGGTATAAAAGCATTCAATATAAAAGTGTTTGTTATAAAGACCAAATGCTTGTGCCTTCCACTGGTGGTCAGCGTGCCTCTTCATCCCGTCTTTAGCCTCCTCGTCATTCCTTCTTATGTCTCATTCACTTCCTGTATCTGTGTTCTCATGGAAGGAGTGCTGCAGTCTCGTTCTCACAGGGCATCCAGTTCTGCTGGGCAAGCTCCTGTTGAGCTGTGGGGCGTGTTTCTGTCATCACGTAATAGTTGGTAGATGGTTTGTTTTAGGGGTTTGCGTGTGATATTGGCCAACCTCACCACCCACTTGATGTTGGCCAAATATCTTTTCACTGCCCCATTCGTCTAAGGCCACAGTGGTGTCACTCTCCGGTGGTGGAACCCCATGTATTGTGTACATTCCTTAAAGTCATTTCCCTTGAATGGGGGCCCATAGTTCGATTTGATTACCTTCTGGATGCTGTAGATTGAAAAGATGTGGCCCAACGGTGGGATCACAGATGTAGCTGCTGTCGATGGCAGTAGTTTTATCTCCGAGTACCGTGAGTGTTCATCCAGCACCACCAGAACATATGTGCCTTATAGGAGGGGGACAAAAAGGTCTATCGCCACCTCTTCCCACCAATGCTCAGGGAGCTGCATCATCTGCAAGTGTTCGGGGACTGAGTGAGGGTGCAGACTGAGGCAGTCCTGGAAGGATTTTAGGGTGTGTTTCTAACATGCTGTCCATGCCAGGGAACCATACCTTCTGTCTGAGGAGACTCTTGGTGGACACGATGCCCTGGTGTCCCTCGTGGGCCATCTCTATTATTCATGGTTGCAGGGGAGGATGGTATTATTATACAATTCCATTATAGTATCCAGTCTGCTGTCATTGAGAGTTCATCTCTCACTCATGTTCGTGTTCTTAGCAGCTGTATGTCGATCACTGAGTTTGATGATGCTGTGCTCTCGGTTTTCTGCCATCAACCGCCCCAAATGCAGGCGGCCACTAGTTGTAAAGATGGGTCCTCTGTCATTATACGTGCAAGCTCCTCCAGTAAGATCTTGGGTGCGCTGGTGTGGTGCACTGTGTAATTGACCTACCCCTCCACGCGATCACTGTCGAACCGTGGGCACGGCAGCAGATGGCGGGACTGAAAATATATACCGGGGTTGCTTCCATTTCTGGTTTGTGAATAGTGTTAAATCAGTATTATTGGAGGTGCAGGCCACACCTAGTGATGCAGAGCGGCATTTGTGCTGTCGTTTTTCCGTAGATCGTGATGAGGGGTTGGTTGTCCGTGATGACTGTGAAAGGTTTGCCATAGAGGAATAGATGAAAATGTTCTCAAGCCCACACTACGGCAATGCTTTCTTTCTCTGCTTGAGAATAGCGTTGCTCCGTATCCGTTAGGATCTTGCTGGCATGATACTACCTTCTTCAGGTAATGGTCACTTACTGTATGTTGAGCTAGGATGGCGCGTAGAACCACCGGGCTGGTGACTACGGCCAATTCTGTGTGAAGGTTGGGGTCCCAATACGGCCTGCAAGTGGCTGACGCTACCTCTCTTCTTATTTTGTCGAATGCTTCCGGTTGGGGGTGCCCCAGATGAATTTGCAGACCCTAACCAAGCACGACCACAACGGGGAGCAGATGGATGCAATGTCCGGGAGGTAACTGGTGCAGTAGCTTACTAAGCCGACGACTGAGCGTACTTGTACCACGTTAGTCAGACGAGAGGCCTCCGTTAGAGACGTGATTTTCTCTGGATCCTGATCAAAACCTTTCTTCGAGAAGATGTGACTAAAGAATTTTACTGTCGACTTATTGAATGCGCTCTTTTGAGTGCTGGTTGGCGTCTTCAAGTGCTTGGCAGACACTTCGTAGGGTGGCGTCATGTGATTCTGTTGTCCTTGCCAAAGAGATACCAAAGTTCAGTCTCTTTTATACCGGAGTAGACCAATATGTGTCGTAAAGGTTGTGATGTAGCAAGACTCTCTTTACTTCGAGCTGGTGATACCCTTTGTTTAGGTTGAGTCAGAGAACACTGTGGCACTGTTCAACAAGTGCATCATGTCGGTGATGCCTAGCGTCTGGTGGCGTTCCCTCGTGATGGCTTGGTTTAGGACTTGCATGTCGTTGCATAACCGCGTGATCTTCAGGTCCTTTCTTGGGTACTGGCACCACTGGTGATATCCACGGGGTGCGTCCAGTGGCTGGTTCAATTATGTCTGCTTTTATTTGTGCCTTCAGCTCCTTCTTCACTTGGTGCTGAATGTTAAAGTGTATCCCTCTGTAGTGCTTGGCTACTGGCTTCACGGACTGGTCGATGTGTAGATTTATTTGGCACCCCTTTAGTTTCCCTATCCCTTTAAACAGCAACTGGAATGTTGCCTATATTTCAGCAGTCAGCAATCTGCATTTGTCCCCCATGAGGCAGCAGAGAATATGGATGAGTCCCATTTGGATGGCTGATCGGAAGCTCGGTATTCATCCGCATGTGGCCTCTGCATCTATGACATGTATTGTGATGTGGTCAGACTTCTTTTTGTAGCTGCAGGCGGTTGTAAATGATTCTTTGCATGACTTTTGTTCTTTCGCCCCATAGGCATATATGTCCACTCGGGGCCTTTCTCAGGCGGGGTGTTTGCTTATGTTTCAGGAATGCGTTCTCTGGCATCACGTTCACCATTGCACTGGAGTCAATGAGGAAGTTGCGTTTCTTCCTTTGGCTTGCAAGCGGTAATGTGGGGCTGTGTGCCATGGCTATGGGGTTTCCTAATGCGTACAGGTACCCTCTTCTCCTCTTCAAGATGGACAGTGTGTCCAAGCGGTGTCGATGTGTCCCGCTGGCTGATGTCATCTGTCTTTTCTGCGGTATTCTGGCGAGACTGACCGCCTGTACTTGGTCCTGTGCCTTTCCTTTGTGTAGTGTCTGCGCTCTACCTGTCTTGTGTCTTTCATCCTTGGAGCGGGGAGAGGTTTATGCCTGTGTCGCTTATATTCTTGGTGGAGTGAGCCCGTTGCTTTGGGGGCACGGCACATTGATCGAAAATGGTCTCCCCCCCACATGCTGAGAATTCTTGTCCTAATGCCGGCCAGGTATCGTCATGCAGGAATTCGTAGCCACAGCGGAAACACTTGCGCTTGTCGTTCTGGTGTCTTTTGCTGGCTCAGGCATGATTTTTTTGCACTGCTTCCTCTTTGATCATGGTTGCTGGTGAAATCTGTAGCTTGCTCATGGCGGACACCTGGTGTTCGAGGGCCATCGCCATGGTCGTTCCCGCCAGCAGAAAAAGTTCTGCCAGGGTGTGAGACTTCTGTAGACGTTTTTTCTTGAACGTCAGTGATTCGCACCCGGCGATGATTTGGGATTTAATCGCCTCGTCATTTGAATAGCGGTGAAAGTCAGTGTCTGACTCTGGCCCTAAAACGTGTAACAATCGTGTCCGTTGTCTCACCTTGTAGCTGTGTGGTAGTGTGTAAGACGTGAATTGATCAAATTTATTTTTATTTGTATAGCGCCTATACACAATGTGTTTGAAAGTGCTTCAATGAGGGGGGGGGGGATCACGGGAAACTACATTTACATTCTTACAAGTCCTTGAAACAATTCAGAATGTGGCACTCATAGTACACATTTTTGTGAATCGCAAAGTGTTAGGTTCGAAAGCGTTTCAGTTCCAGGTGGGTGTAGACAACATCTTCTGACAGCTCAAATACATTCTCTCGGACCTTCTGGGCTTGCAGTCCATCTAAGGAGCCTATTTATGCGCTTGTCATTCTGTGGTCCCTAGGCGTCCAGGTAGACCCAAAATTCCCTTATCCATCGTGCCCAGATTTGTAGTTAAAGTTGTGTCAAATGGGAGGAGAGATGGTTTGGGGATCGTCTCTCTCTCTCATCTGCTGGGCAAGACCGCTGAGCTAGCCTTGCAGCGCCATCTTTCATTGATGCTCAGGGCACGCGCGGGCCCTCTTTGGCTTGTGGTGTGACTGGGGTCAGCTGATCCTAGCATAGTCCAGGTGTGGACTCGCCCCCCGCTGTCACTACGGGAGAGTCCTGTGGCTGAATCCTAGGCTCCTGATGCTCTTTGGCATTCTGTCCTTCTGCCACTCAGCTGCATGGCGAAATCAGACCTGCAGTATGCTTCTGCCAGTACACGGCAGCGGGCGGGGTATCCAGCCCTCTGCAGCAGAGTGGTGGCGGTGAAAGTGCTCTGCATGCACCGAAAGGGCATGACTGCTGGGTGCAGCCGCACGCTCCTTGGCGGTCCTTAGCAGCAGCGAGCAGTGGCGTTGCCAGGAATCAAATTTAGGAGGGGCACAGAGGGGGCCAGTGACAAAAGTAGGGGGGCACAGACAAAAGTAGGGGGAGAACATGGTCACTGCTCGACTTAGGTGGGGGGCAGAAGGGGCGGCACAGGGATTCACAGGGGGGGCCCAGGCGCCCCCTAGCGACGCCACTGGCAGCGAGGTACACTGTCTCGTGCTCCACCGTACGTACAGGCGTTGCTTGCTCCATCTGCAGCCATCTGCTCCTGCGTGAAATGCGTGCCGTCCTGGAGTCGGGCTCTGTGCCCGATGCATACGCCCACTTCTTCTCCTGCGACACAGGCTTGCACACTGCCCTGCACACGGTAAGGTGCATAGGGTAATGCAGTACGCAGCCAGTGCTGGTCAGTGTGGTATAATTGGCCCACTTGTCACCATTTTGGTATCCCAACATGGAGCGCGGCACAGCACGATCAAAGATACGTAGCCACGCAGGTTATCAAATAGGCAACAACTAACTTTATTGGCGAGACATCATTCATTACATGACGTGTGGTCGCATGACTCCAGCAAGCATCCCAATGCGGTGACCAGACACTACAGACTCCTTGGTGCATGATGTCTTTATACTCCGGGCCCTCCTCCTGTTTCTGAGTACATATGATATGATAGTTTATTTTTATAGCGCCTATACACAATGTGTTTCAAAGCCCTTCAAGACAAGGGAGAGAACAAGGGAAAACACAATGACATTCTTACAGGCCATGAACAGTAAGGATGTGACATTAACTATCGTACTCAGCCTGACGACATTTCAGATAGCGCAAGAGCTAAGACATAGATAAGGAAGGGAGGGGGAGAGTGGGAAGGAAATGGAAACTGACAGGCGACTACCATACTAGGCCTGACGACATTTATGGTAGAGCCGGAGAAAACAAAAGGTGAGGGAGAGGAGTGCAGAAACGGAGGGCAGGAACAAAACAAGCAACTATCTTAATAGTTGCTGCAATAATTCTCTTGCAGTTGTGCACAGAATTTATCACTGTAATGATTGTCTTACAGTTTATCGTGTGCTAATTGTTCGCGTCTTCTTTCTTTATATTTGTCCTTGTTTTTAAAGTAATTGAATCCTAAATGTTAGCTTTAGGATTGGATTATTCCCTTGATATCCCCTTGATGTCCTCAAATAGATAAGGATATCAAGCAGATACTCAGGACATATTCTATTTGAGGACATCAAGGGGATATCAAGGGAATAATCCAATCCTAAAGCTAACATTTAGGATTCAATTACTTTAAAAACAAGGACAAATATAAAGAAAGAAGACGCGAACAATTAGCACACAATAAACTGTAAGACAATCATTACAGTGATAAATTCTGTGCACAACTGCAAGAGAATTATTGCAGCAACTAACAATATGAATGTTAAACAATAAAGGCGCCATTTCAAAGAACACAGTACTGTTTTCTCATCTTTTCAACTATTTAACCCTTGGACATCCTAAGGGTAACTGTAACTTTGATTTAGAGCAGCCGTCTAATCATAAAAAGCAAGAATTGTTACAAATTTCTTCAATTACTACCATATATATTAACAACATTGGGCGCCAGTAGCTGCCTAAAGGCTGATTTTTTATAATTCGACTATCTTAATAGGCCTTACGACTTTTCACTTAGTGCTGTGGGGAGTGGGGAGCAGGAAAAAAACGGGAGGGGGGATGAGGCAGGCGAGGTTGCTGTCATCATAGGTCCAGGGGCAATTCTGATAGAGTAAGTGCATAGAAGAACGTAAGGGAAGGATGGGAGGAGATGGGGGGGGAGGCGGAAAGGGAGAGGGAAAATGGATAAAGGGAGAGGAGCAGAGTCAAAAAGAGTGGAGAAGCAAGAGGGGAGAGCGAATACAATTGCAGAAGTCAGTAGTAACACATAATGTTGCAAGCCCGGATACAAGATGAAGATGGGAACAGCATGATTCAGGACCACCATAAGAAAGGGTGACGCCCTGTGAATCAATGAAGTCCATAAAAGTCAAATCCAGCATTGGCCACAAGACGGTGATGGTGAAACCAGAATATATCAGGACAGACTCCTGCAGCAGTAGGCTGGAGGAGGGTGAGGGGGAGCAGGGTAGAAGAATCAAGCAAAACAGGCAACACCTGTTTGCGGGAAGGGGGGCACAAGGGAACATCACAGGGGTGGGGGGAACAGTGGGGGTGGGCATGGCCTGTGGGGACAGAGGGAGTAAACACATGTTGGTGCATGCTTACCTTCTATCTGAGCAGGGGTTTGGGCCCTGAATCCTCCTGATCCAAACAGAAATTGCCCTTTGCTTCGTCTGCCCTTTGCTTCGGTCGCCTGGGCAAGAGACGCCCTTGATCTAAGAGTTGAGAGCAGGAAAAAAGAGGCAGGGATAATAAGGTGGGCAGTGCTTAGGCCAGGTGACCTAGATCCACTTGCACCTGCTCCCCATCTGCAAAGGAAGAGAGGCTGAAGGGTTTCATAAGTAGGGAAAAAGAGCGGCAACCAGGAAGGCACCAGGTGGGCGGGGCTTGCTTAGTGGGGAAAAAGAGCAGCAACCAGGAAGGCACCAGGTGGGATGTGCTTAGGCCAGGTGACCAAGGTCCACTTGCCCCTGCTCCCCATCTGCAAAGGAAGAGAGGCTGAAGGGTTTCATAAGTAGGGAAAAAGAGCGGCAACCAGGAAGGCACCAGCTGGGCGTGGCTTGATGAGTGGGGAGACATCAGGCAGCCTGTGTAGCCAAAACAATGGTTCCACGGGCTGTCTGCAGGTACCAGTACTTTGGGTTAAAAAAGCCTTTCCTTTTTTTCTAAACGGAAGTGCTGACATCGGCAGGCAGCCCGTGTAACCGTACAGTGCTTCGGCTACACAGGCTGCCTGAATCGTCGGTGTGAGTGGGGCTGGTGAGGGTGTGGGCCCTGGCAGGGCCCTGGCTCGGGAGCCCTTTCTGGAGACTGCTGAGGATCGGCTCCGACTGGCCTCGGCCCACTTAAAGCCTGTCCAGTCACTCTATGAAAGGACCTAGGTCTGAGTGCGGGAGCTCCGGAACCTATTTGTGGAAGATATTGCGTCTGGACCTGTATACACATGTCCTGGTGCATAAGGACATGTCTAGTTCTCAAAGGGTAATGTCTGGGGGTGCACGAGCTTGTTTCAGTGTGCAAGTAAATAGATCGGGATGTGCAGGTGCAGGCCATGCTAGTCCATATTGTGGATGTGTGAGTCGAGATGGGGTAAGAAAGCACATGTTTCAGGTGGGTATTCGTTTTTGCGATGTGTCTGTACTATGGTGAGCTTTGCTTGCCTGCTTGTGCCCACGAGTGGGTGGCAGAGTATGCCAGAATGCATGTATGGCGGGCCTCCGAGTGGCCATGTTTCAGGCGTGTGTCCGAGCTTATGAGTGCATGTCTGTACTCGGATGTCATTTATCACCCACTCACATTTAACTTCAACTCTGGTTTGTTTATTAAGCGTGGGAGAGTTGTGAAAAATCAGCTTTTTGGCTCCAGTACCGCCCACAAATGTAGCCAATTATACGAGGTTCAGCTCAGTGCGTAATATTCTCTATGGACCAATAATATGCATGTGTGTCTGTGCAAGTGTTTCTCTATGCACAGAAGTCTGACTATGCATGTATGTCTGCTTTTGTATATGTGGGTGCTTTCTGTGTCCAAAAACGTGTTTGAAAGTCTGTGTTTGCCTGCCCATCAGAATGGGCAGCGTAGCACTGTAAATGCACGTGTGCACACAGTTTTAAGACGTGTGTGTACCTGTGTGAGAGTAAAACTCTAAGGGTGTGTACACTCATGTCACGGACTGCATGTTTATGTACACACGCACATGTGTACACAAGTTCATGTAGCAACGCATTGGTGTGCCTGTGCAAATGTACACTATGGGGTTGTCTGTGTGTTCTGTTTTTGCGCTATTAGTTTATAATGCTTCGGTTGAGTGTACATTGTGCGGGTGAGTGAGTGTGTGTGTGTTTGCATGTTTTGTTGTGTGGGTATGCATACGACATGTTTTTTTTTTAGGCGTGCACTCTGTGTTGTTTAGTGCCTGCCTTTCTGCGTACTTGTACGTGTGTGTTTTGTCGGTGTGCCGCCTCTGTGTCTGTTTATCAGGCCTTGTTTATTAAGGGGGGAGAGAGAGTGAGAGAGAGAGAGAGAGAAAAAAGAGAGAGAGAAAGAGAGAGAGAGAGAGAGACAGACAGAAAGACAGACACTGTGTGGCCGTATGGGTCTCTGTAGCGTCCACTGTTTGGGTGTGCGCTGTCTCTGGGTAAATGGGCACTGTAGGTGTGGCCTTGTGCATATGTTGGTGTGTGTTCTGTCTGGGCCTGTTTTTTCTATCATTGCTCTTGCTATCCAAATGTGCATGCCTGCAGATCTGTATGTTTAATATGGCACTCCAAGTGTGTGTATGTGGCTACGCACATGTGTGTCCCTAGGAGTGTGCATCTTTCTGTCTGCCTTTGTGTGCTCTGAGTGTGTGTGTGTGTGTCTGCGGCACTGTATAGGTGTGTGTGTGTGTGTGGCACGCAGACACAGCGCTCACTGCTTGTTCCTGGCTGTGCTCGGCTGTGACTGCAGAGAGATGAGAACAAAGCACGCGCTGCTCCTTTCTGCCTCGGGCTTTATCCTCATGTCACCTCTACCCCCCCCTCTCCCCTCCCCTCCTACCTCCCTCTTCCCTTTCCATCCTCTCCCTCCTCTTACATGCTCCCCGCCTCCATCCCCTCTCTAACCCACCCTCCCATCTTCAACTCCCCCTTTCCCTCCACATCTCCCCTCTCCCCTTTCTGTATTCCTTCACCTGCTTTCCAGAGCCAGTGATGATCCAGAGAAAACCAACACTACTTACCTAGAGGAGACCGGCCCACCTCAAGGTGAGTACCAATGCCTCCTACCCCACCCACCATGCTGTATGCCGCCTCCCTTACCTCTCCAGCGAGTGCCAGAGCGGGTGTCCCCATGATTGGGTGCCACCTCCCAGGGCTCCCAACTCCCTCCTCCTCCGATTACAGTATGCCCCATCATGAGGGGCATCTCCACAGATGAGTGCCACCTGCCCACAGTGAGTAACTTCCACCCACGGCCTGGCCATGCCCTGCAATGGACAGCACCTGAGTGCCGTGCACGGTCTTGCCTCTGTCACTGGTGGGAGTGGCAGTGTCTGCAGTGCCTGCCCATTGTGGGCGATGCCCCTGCTTGCACTACTGGGCATCTATTGCCAGTAGTCCTCTTCCCTTGCACGCGGCCGTCCATCTGCAGTATATAGGTGCCTCTGGGCGCAGGCCTGTTTCTAATCTGCCCGCTAGTTGTACCAAGAATCGACTGCTAGGGACTTGTCTGACACCTCCCACAGTGGAAATGAGTATCGGGAATGGTAATATAGCGCTTTACATAGAACATATTTACTTACAATATAACCCAACTGAAGTTGGTACTCATTCAGCAACCTGCGAAAGTTAAAAGGCTGAGTTGGTCTTGCTGGGATTTGAACCCTGCAGCGGACACTGGTCACAGCATCCAGCGCTCAACCGACTAAGCTGGTCCTGGGAAGATAGCTCAACAGCAACGTGTGCGCCTTGGAAACAAGACAACGCGGAGCAACACAGGTTCGATCCTGGGTCCGCGCTTAGAAACCTCCGGCTATTAATCGCGTTATAAATACGCAACTAAGAAACATATTAATGTAACAGCGCCTCGATGCCCCTGGGCTGTGTGAGCGCTTTAAAAATGCAAATAAAATAAATAAAATAAGCTAGTTTACCAACAGGAAAGGGCATTCTTAGGGTGGCTGCTCACCCCATAGGATCATCTGTATCCCTCCCTTACCTGATGCTTCTCCAAGCTGCAGCTGCAGCAGCTTGCAGGTCGCAACGTTACACAGGCACAGGGGCGAGCATTGCACAGGCTCTACAGCGATCATCTGATTGCAAGGGCAAGAACCCTAATGATGCACAGTCAGTGTACCCTGTAGCCCTCTCCCAGGCATCCATCCACGCCCAGTCCTGCCTTCTGTGGGCTTAAAAGAGTTGGGGGCGGAGGAGGAAGTTTACTTCCGTCCCTGTATGGTAAGCTGGCTACATTTCAGAGGGCAGGCTGTACACATTGGGCAGGTTAGAGTCCATGCTGACAGGGGTGGACTGGGAACCAAAAGAGGCCCTGGAAATAATGTTCAAAGTGACCCCATATTACACATTTTCAGCAAGCCCAACCCTGTTCCTATGGGAAAATGTGGAAATAAAATAGGTTACCACACAAGAGGCCCACCGGGCAATCTCCAGAGTTTCCTATAGGACAGCCCGCCCCTGCATGCTGAAGATCAGAGGGCTTGGCAAGCACACAGGTAGCTCTCATGAAGCACTGCCACCAAATTCCCATTGGCTTCCCTTTTGGTAGCGCGTCGAGGGCAACGCACCATGCATGGGGCAATTCCTCAACATGTAGGCTGGAGTACAGGAAGGGGCCTGTAAGAAGTGCCCAGAGAATCTTACTTTGCCCCGCATACGAAGCCCCATGCATCTGGACCAGTAGGTCAGCAGACCCCACTTATTGTGTGAGTTTTAGAGCAGAAATACCCCCGGAGATCAATCCTACTGCTGCAGAAAGTGTTCCTGAAAATACGCCCAATTCAGAGTTTAGCACTGGTGCAGTCGTAGCGCTATTGATGGAATACCGCTGGGATATGTGTATGCTATTATGTGTGGACAAGGATCATGGGCAGTGGAGCTACAGCTGTAAAGGGTAAACTCTGATCTGTTTATGCATTACAGGGGTACGGTGATGAGGGGGCATCAGAGATGCCCACCTTTTCACCCATTACAATCTCCCCTCCAATGAAAAAAATCTGTTTACTGCATTGAAGAGTAGGGCCTATGCTTCTCCTCTGTACAGTGAAGAAAAAAAAAAAGCTTTTGGGGCCGATTAACAATTGTAACCTCCACTTCCGGGGTGGAGGTGAAAGCTTCCGTTTTGGAAATGCAACTCGAAATACCGCAGGCAGTACTCTATTGGAATACCAGAGGAATTTGGAGGTCAATAAAAACAGCGGTATTTGACAAATACCACTGTATTTAGGCTTACCACCCAACTTCTAATGCCCCCCCTTTAGAATCCAAGAAGAAATTTCGCCCTCACGAGATACATGGGTCTGTGTTTTTGAGGTCTGCGCTCTTTCCTCATCACACAATGTTTGGTTGCAAATGTCAATGATTCTTGGTTGCTGGTTCAGAACAAAATAATGATCTAAGCTCGGTGTTATCATCGGCAAAAACGTTTCCTACCCGGATGGTCTGAGTTGAGTCTGGCTGAGCGACCGCTCTGCCCAAGCTCTCCAGGGTAAGGGCTGCAGGCTTATTTTCCAGACACAGCTCCTCCTCCTCCCTAGAAGGTGCAGCCCGGGCACCATTCCGTTGGCTCCCACCATGTATCTGCCAGAAGGAGCCGCGCACTGTCGTTCTCCCATGACCAGGAGGAACTCTTGCCTCCAGTGATGGGGTCATGTTTTGGGCAAAGGGAGTAGGCCCGTAAGCAGACTCCCAGGGCCGGGGCGCAGTGGCTGCAAAAAACCACGTCCCCTTTCACACAAAGGTCCAATGGGAGGCTTTGCAAATGCCTCTACGGTCTATCCCAGAGAGGATGCTTGAGTTGACTCTTTCCCAAGATGAATAATCTGTGGGTAGATGGAGATCCATTGCTTGCCCATACCAGTATTTACTGTCCAAAGTCCACTCTCTTCTGATAGGCTAGTTTAACAGGTACGAAGTGGCTGAGCAGATATGTCCATTGGGCGTCACTAAGTTTGATGAACCTTCTGGGTTCCTGAAAGAGCACACAGGGCGGGCTGTCTATTCCTGATGCCCGATCACCACCTCCTAAGAAGATCTAGGGTTTGCCGTTCCCTCTCCAGATCCCTCTTCCCCCACCACCCAACCAAGCAAAGTGCCATCTTGCAGTGGCTAAGACGGCGACATAGATTATCCCCAGAACTACCATCTTGGACTGTCTTATCTGGGGCTTTCAACAGGCAGGTTGGTGAGCCCAGCACACTGGGGTGTTAATGAGTCTTGGTACCCATGGACCGCATATGTGTGCCCATCCGTAATGTAAAGAATGAGACCATGCTCATATCCACAGCTTGGTAGAGCAGCCAGGTGATGTCTCCTTCAATACAATCCCTAGTGCCACGCATTCCTGGCAGTCTGATAAGACGGCAAGTTAGCAGTCAACCACAAACCTCGTGCAATATCAGGAAACCTAAATAACGGGGTGCCCCATCTCCATAATGGGCACCACTCACTCATTCAAAAAGCCCAGAATAGATAATAAATATAATATGGAATTGCTGCAAAAGTAACTTTTAAAAAAGCCTACAGGATTTTATGGTCTTGATGCTCATGCACTATGCATCACTGAGTCTCTGGTGTCAATAACTACTTTCCCTTAAGCTAAAATGGGGGCAATTTAAAAATACAGTGCACCAAATTCAATACCGGCCCAAGAGGGCCCTAGTTGGATATCATGGCTAAGTTCCTACACCAGGATATAAACGGTGTCCAGCGATGATATCGCTAGAAATAGCATCGATGGTGACTAAATATTCTTTTAAAGGCACTATGCAACACTTAACCCAAATGTTCTAGGACTGGAGTTTGTTTATATAATTGCACCAGTCCTAAATTATATTGGGGAGTGTGTTTAGTGCCTTTTAAACAAAAAAATCGAGTCACCCACAATTACTTTTCCAGCGGTAATATCAAATGTAACTGATATAAACCAATACCTACAAATCCAGACTAATGTGCAAAATCCTGCTCTTCCCTCTTCCCTTTATCAAAAGTGACGCCCATTACTCAACCCTAGTCAAGGGATCTATTTCAAACACTTGAGTGAAGGGCACTCTCTTCTGTATTCCATCCTCGCCAGACTGCGTATGGAAAGAAACATGGCATCTATGATCGCTTCCATGATGGACGAGCAGACCAGAGCCCCTCCATTTCCGTGGAACTCCTGGACCTGTCCATGGTTCTTCAACGCACCCATTTGTCACACAATGCAGCAAGATAATATGGGGCTTAAATTTAGATTAGGTCTTTCTTTCCATGCAAACTTCAGTCATTAACGTGACCCATCCAATAATCTCACCACATGTCAACAGGTAGCCTACCACAGGGCTTGGCACTTCACCCCCGCCTTTTGAGAGGTATACCCACTATCCCTGCAGTGCTAGTTTATTTGCAGGGGTACATTTACCTAAATTGATGGGTACAATTCTGTCTGACATGGGTCTGATATACCCTTTCACTCATGGTATCAACCTTTAATCGGTAAACACAATGCCTTCAAACATTCATACTGGTGACTGGTGCCAAGTCCATTTTAGGGGACCCAGAATTCAGGTGAGATAGTGTTGGTCAGTCCCTGCTCCTTCATGGCTGCATGAGTCAAAAACCTCTCGAGTGAGATTTATTGTCTGTCGATGCTGACTAACGTTGTTTTGTACCTAGTTTACTCACTGTCAGCGGTGTCCTAGTGCTTCCCCAAATAGATGATGCTAGCAGGCTATATTTTGGCCTTTCTCAGGATCTCATTGCATAGCTTCTGAGGCTGACGAATGCTATATATCGGCTAGCTGCATACCTCCACAGTAAGGACTATGTTTCCTCCAAATTGGAAGCTCTACCCTGTTTCTCCAGTAGCCAAATGTATGAAATGTAAGAATGTATTACTCACTCGACAAGCCTGATCTTTCCATTGCCTGATCTTCTGGTGGTTGTCTTTGTCTGGGCCGTTGGCTATCCTCTCACTGGGTCCCCCATTGCATCCTGCAGAGATTACCATCCGGGTGGATGAGGTGGAGTGTCTGTCCGCTTCCAGCTTCCACGATGCAGAATCAGAGCGCTTCCTATCCACCTGCTCCACCGGCCGCCGCGTGTCCTTCAACGAAGCGGCCCTCTTCGACCAGGGCAAGAAGGCACAAGAGAAGGGGAGGAGGTAGGTGGGATGCAGGGCTTTTACTGTTTGACGTGGAACTGGGAAGGCTTGCAAAAGTGACCGTCTGGTGTAGGAACATCCACATCTTGACGTTGGGGGAACTTCCACAAATGGACTGTTTCGAGTGGTAACCATGCAGCAGTGGAGGATTCTAAGGCTAGAATGCATGGTCAGGAAGGTTGTAAGAGTTAAGCTAAGCAGGTGTTCAAGAGGTGTGGGATGCATAGCTGGAAATGCCATGAAGAGTTTCCACATGAGGTACTGCTGTTGGGGCGGAAGAGGGTGTGTGTTCTGCTGCTCAGCCATGTATGAGGTAGGCCTTCCAGGACTGGATGAAAGGGAGGAACGTGATTTGACACCTTGATCGTACATTGTGAGGGGTCTTCACTGCTGGACAGAAGGGGTGGGTGAGATTTCATAGCAGGACCATTTAAAGGGGTCGGGCAAGTTACAGCCGTAAAAGCATTGGCGTGGAGGGGAAGCATTACAATACTGAGGTTTACTGTGGATGGCGGCATTACCTGGCCGGCATGCTGGCAGATATGGTATGGGTGAGCTGCTACAGATGGAAAAATCATGGTGTAGGCTTTTGCACTAAAGTATATTTGAGCCTCAATAGCTCATGAAAGGCATGGGAAAAGAGTGCTGCCACATCTGGAAATGGGGAAGGGCTTCTACATCTGGACACGGTATGTGGAAGGCCCTCAGAGTTGAGCATTGCATGGGAGGAGGGCTATCTGTGCATGGCACTTGGAATACAGAGGGGACTATCATGCTGGCTTGTGTTTGTTTCCTATTCTCTACCGCGTCCCAGATACACGCTGACGGAGGGAGACTTCCATCACCTAAAAAACGCCCGGCTGACGCACCTGCACATCCCGTCACCAACCCTGAAGATTGTCACCATCCACGAGGGGGACACTGGCGACACCAACAGCATCACCATGACTCCCCGCCGGCCCCCCACACCAAATGCCAACCTCTTCCTTTTCCAGGTGAGTTACGACCCCTGCAATGGAGCTCTTCCAGCCTCGGTGCAACCCCCTCAACTATATCCAGTGTTAATCTCCCTCCCCCAATCTTGTTGCTATCGTGCATAAGATGGCAGTCTAAACCATCTCTCGGCAACTACCAAAAGTGGGGGGGGGGGGGATTTGGGTGTACAGAGCTCCTCTCCCGTCAAGCCCTCTAGTACTATGTTTCTCGGTAACTATAAGGGAAGTGGGATGTAGGTAGCTCTTGGAAATGGTCTGAGTTGAAAAAGATGTAGACAGCCCCCAAGGACTCTAAGGTGTCTGCCAACACCGTGGTGCAGAGGGCCCTCTAGCCTAAGAGCGATAGAGACGGCTCCTTCTGGTGTGTGACTGGTGGCACTATGTCACTCATCACCTCAGAGTGGGACAGAGGGAACTCTCGATGAGACAGCACTTTTGGTATGGTACCTGGAGCCAAGGTAAGATGAATGACTGGGTTTCGTATAGCATGACCTTTAACACTCCGGCAGACTCTTGGCGCTCAGTTCTGCATGGAGAGGCCGTTAGTTGGGAGGATGGGGAATGGCGAGACACTAATCCAGACGTTTTGAACCATGCGTTTTGGAGGTGCCTCCTCTCCATGTCTTGGGTGGTAGGTTCCTTGAGACCGTGTAAAGTTAAGCAGATTGCAGGCCTTTCCCTGCATTCTTGCAGTTATGGTGATTGTTGCATCAGTTTTCCATTGGAGCAGATCTACGTTGAAATATTTCTAGTCCAGTTGAAAAGGCAGTACCAAGGCATTCATGATAGTTTCTCCCTGTTTGGTGATCTGCTCTTCTGAGTGTCAGTGAGGGTTCGATGCAGCATTGAGTTCATGGAATGTGACCTTGTTGGTGGGATGTCCAGGTTGGGAAATTTTCCAGGGTACATGGCAGGGTGTCCTTTTAGCTGCTGAGTTGAATAATCAGTAGCAAGGTGCTCATGCTTATTTATTCTAGTCTAACTGGTGTCTGGCATTCCTGATTTCAATGACCGGTGCTTCGTGTTGGTGTTGAGCAGTTAATTTCCAAGTTGGGGGGCATTGTCTTAAGCATGTGAATGGTGGTGTGTATTGTTGCCAAACCAGTTTAGAAGAAGTACCACCATAAGGCATTCTTGCTTGCTTATTTACTGTACATGTGTTTTCCCCTCAGTGGGAGATGGCAGAGCACCTGGTTTACAACCAACATATATTGCCTTTCTGGGTTGAGTTATGTTGTCCATTTTATGCAGTGATGTTCGTTAGATGTCACCGGATTGTTTTAAGGTGGGGGTGTGTTGGAGATTTCCTTCAGCCTCTGCTTCACATGTAGTGGCGGTTGTGGTATATCCCTTCGTATGGTTTGTTAGACAGATATATTTGAGCAATTTCTGAAAAGGTCATTTGGCCCTCCAGGATGTGAAGTTGTTGAGCATGACATTCCAGAGGTTGGTGGCCGTCACGGCAGAGGGAGTCCTTCGCTATCTTTTCCAGTTGCACTGGGGAACCGCCACTAAAGCAGCCCCACTTCTTCCTACCATATTACCTGGAACATAAAGAGTGAATTTCTGCTTGATTACCTCTGGACCACTCGGTGGCCTGTTGGGTGATGCACAGTGTACTCCTACATCCCGTCCCCTTTCCTCCATACTGTATGGGCGTCCATCGCTAGGGACAGGAGACGGAACCTTTTTCACCAGAAAAACTCTTCTTCCCCTTTAAATTTAGAGGCGCACAGGGGCGCGGCCAATGGCGCGTGCGATCCCCTGATTCCACCCACCGGCGCCACTCCCCAGTCCTCTTTTCCGTGTCAATAGGAACGGACCACTTAAACCAGCGCTCCTGGATTTGGCTTCGGCCTTGTAATTCAATGGGCTTTTCCCGGGATACTGTCCTTTGTCTTCTAATCATTAATCAGGTACTCTGTCCTCTGGTGCCACACGCCCCCCCCCCGGCGCATGTCGACGTCCTTGGGATTCAGCAGGTGTCCAGCTTGTGAGGAGCTCTTTCCCACATCAGACCTGCACGCTCGGATCCTCTGCTGCTTTGGCCCCAACCACAGCTTGGGAGATTGTACCGCGTGTGATGTGCTTACACCGCGAGCTCTGAAGAATGGGTTAGCACGGTGGAGGGAGCTCTCCAAGAGGTCTCCTCCAGAGGTTCTTGAAGAACTTCATCAGACACAAGTCAAGGCCCAAGGTAGAACTGCTTTTTTCCATCGCACCCCGCAAGGGCAACTCCTTTCCGAGGAAACGTCTGAGCGGGAGTGACCGGTCAGGTTCACACGCCAGTACAGGTACTGAGGCTCATGCAGCTACCGGCCAGCAGGCCGAGGGGTCCCTAGATCCTTCCGGAGACAATGCTGAGGGTCTTCTTTTACTGGGGGTCCACCTGAGGGGCTACGCCCTACTACCAGGCAAATGTTTGAGGGGGGGCCTGTATGCAGCACTACCAGCGACACAGCTGAGGGCACTACGCCTACCAGGCACCCGTCCTGAGGTGCAGGGCAGGGCTCAAGCTCCACCGCCAAGAGTTCAGTAGGAGGCTGGGTCCAGCGAGCCAAGCACCACGACTCAGGCATGTGGTATGCAGCTCAACAAAATGGCTGCCACGCCAGACAAGATGACCGCTCGTCTGTTACCATATGGCTGGTCTTTTCCATCGCACCGTGCACGGGCGACTCTTTTCTGAGGAAACATCCGAACAGGAAGGACTGTTCGGGTTCTCACACCAGCACAGGTACTGATGCTCATTCAGCTACCAGCCGCCAGGACGAGGGGTCGCTAGACCATTCTGGAGACAGTGCTGAGGGACTGCAAGTGTTACGCTCACCTGGCTCCCACAGGGGCACCGGTCGGACCTGGACAGCTGCGGTCTCCACCAACGTAATGCAGTGATGACAGCCCGGACTGGCCCTCCTAATCTCGTCTGCTTGATCCGTAGAAGTATTCTCCTGCAAGTGGAGAGAGGAGTTTAGCCACCTGTGGATTCTAGTGATGGCACCCCTCTGTTCTCCCCACTAATCACCTCCGAAATTCCCTTTCAGTAATCTCACCTTTATAATCTTGAAAGATGAGCTCTCCATCCTGCGTGGATTGCAGGGGCGCGTAGATCCCAGTTACTTCACTGGTTCGAAGGCGTTGGGAGCGTTCCGGATGAGTATTGACTCTGAGGTTCCTGGCGAGGACCAGTAAGTATAAAGTTCATGGAGTTCAATATGTCCGACGTTCACTCTTGTCCCATTCCGATCTTATCTTGCAGCTGAGTCCTAGAGAAGTTTGTCTCGTGGCAGCTGATGGCGTGCAGGTAAGAGTCTGTATTACCCGACGCTGTCTGGTAAATGATGCATGTATTTAACGTGTTGTTTCCTCTCCGTTTACAGGTGCGACGTATGAGGAAGTGGAGAGTTAAAGAATTATGCCTCCGGTGGTAAGTCTATGGTGGTAAAAGAGATTGTTTTTGTTGGCTCTCTCGGCTCACCTTGTTGTTTCTTTTTGTCCCCTAGGTGCCGGAGTTCGGCGAAAAAATGATGGAGGCAGCGCTGAATCGACAGATGCTGTGAGGAATGGTGAGTATGGTGCGGCGCTGCAGCTGGCGATGCGACTCGTGCAGAAATAACGTTCTTTCCAGGTTCGGAGACGTGATGGATCCGGAATCAGGTGAAGAACTGAAATAATGTTCGTTTTTCCAACCTTGCCTCTTCTTTCCTCTTCTTCTAGGAGCTCCGGATTGGCAGAAGACTGGATGCTGGCTGAAGGCACGGTGAGCGTTACGCTGCTGGATGCAGAATAACGCGAAGCTTATGCTGCTGTTCGGGCGTGGTTTAAATAGACTCCAAAGTAGTTCCAGGTAAGAAGTTCCCCAGAACCACACCCAAGTACAAAGTAGTCCCTGTAGTAAAATAGTCCCATCCAGGCCTCACGTTGGCTTGGATTCATTTGCAGCATGGTCTGCATGAGGTAAGTAATGTGTATGAGCCTGGCGCCTGTGGCGCCAGGACCGATTTCTATTATGAGCCTGGTGCCTAAGGCGCCAGGACTGAACCCAGACAGCCCCCAGCCGGGGCTGCTGGGGTTTTAATAAATATCTGGATGCCTGCTCCCGGGGCTGATGGGCTTGATCCGGATGCCCGGGGGTAGGCATCATGACAGTACTCCCCCCCCCTCCCCCCAAGGCCCCTCCTAAAGTTGTTCTTCCTCTTGGTCCTGGTTTGTCTGGGAAGTTCCAATGGAATTTCTTCACCAACCGAGGTGCATGAACGTGGTCACTAGGCTCCCATGACCTTTCTTGTGGTCCGTAACCCTTCCAGTCGATTAAATAAAAAAGTCTAGATTTAACCATCTTAGAGTCCAGGATATTTTTTACTTCGAATTCAGATTCTCCATCTATTAGGATGGGGTTAGGTGGTTTGGTTAATCTTGTCCCGGGTTGAACTGGTTTTAGAAGTGAAACATGAAAGACAGGATGAATCCGCATATTAGAGGGTAATTCCAATTTGACGGCCACCGGGTTGATAATGGCCTTTATGGTGTAAGGTCCCAAATATCTAGGATTTGAAGTCCGAGTTCCCTTTAGAGGTATGTGTTTTGTAGCCAGCCAAACTTGATCGCCAATCTGATATTGTGGAGTTTCACTCCTATGTTGATCAGCATTTTTCTTGTATTTCTCTTTTGCTTGTTTCAAATGTTCTGTTGCCTCCTTAAAGGCTTGAGTAATAGTAGAGTGCAGATGAGTCACTGCAGGCATTTCTAAGTGTTGAGGCGAATCGAGTTCTGAGGTTCGAGGATGATGTCCATATATGGTATAAAAGGGGCTTTGTCCGGTTCCTGAATGTACAGAGTTATTGTATGCGTATTCAGAAATCCATAAAATATCCTTCCAATTGCTTTCGGTTTGGTGTAGCATACAACGTAGGTATTGTTCAAGAGTCTGGTTGGTCCTCTCCATCTGACCATCAGTTTGGGGATGGTGACTAGTTGATAACCTTACGTAGATTTGCGCCAATTGACAGAATGTCTTCCAAAATTGCGAATTGAATTGACTACCTCGGTCAGAGACCAATACGGAAGGAAATCCATGGATTCGAACAACGTTTTCGAGAAATTCCTTGGCCAAAATTGAAGCAGAAGGTAATCCTTTTCAAGGAATAAAGTGGGCCATTTTGGAAAAAAAGATCCACAATAACTAGAATGGTGTTAAATCCATTACACGGAGGTAGATCTGTAATAAAGTCTAAAGACAAGGTATGCCATGGTGTAGGTGGAATATCCAAAGATTGTAAAAGGCCAGCTGTTTTTTTCTCCTGACTTTTGTTTTGAGCGCAGATACCACAAGACATCACAAATGACTTTACGTTTTTTCACCAGGTGGGCCACCAGAATTGTCTTTTAATTTTAGCTTCAGTTTTTGCGATACCTGGGTGCCCTTCCATAAGGACGTCATGATAATTGGAGATGACTAGTTCTTGTAGTTCCTTGTGTGGTAGAAATAGACATCCTTGAGAGTAAGGTAGGTCATTGATGACTGAATAATCTTGGCCTTTCTTTACCCAGTCCTGCAGGGCTGCTGGATCGAAAAGTTGTTGGATTTTTAAATGAATGTCTTCTAGAGTCTGTAGAGTAGTTATGCCAAGAATTCTTTGTTCTGAAATTATAGGCACCGGTTCCGGGTTCGAATATGCTTCTCCCATCCCTATTCGGGATAAGGCTTCTGCCTTGCCATTTTTACAACCTGGTCAACAAGTGATCACGAAATCGAATTCGGCAAAGAATAATGCCCATCGAAGTTGACGCGATGATTGGGCCTTCGCTGTTTTTAAACATTGCAAATTCCTGTGATCGGTGATTACAGTAATGGTATGCCTGGCACCGAGAAGATAATGCCGCCAAGCCTTGGAGACGGATTTGATGGCTAACAACTCTTTATCGGTAACCGCATAGTTTAACTCAGGTGCCGAGAACTTTCTGGACCAAAATGCTACTTGATGAAGTTGACCGGTTTCAGGAGCCTTTTGGGACAGGACAGCCCCCATGGCTAAACTGGATGCATCGGTTTCAACTATGTATGGAAGCTCGGGGCGTGGATGCTTTAAGACAGGTGCCGACGTGAATTTCAATTTCAGCTCTTGGAAGGCTTTTTCAGCCTCTTCGGTCCACAAGAAGCGCTTGTTTTTTCGCAAAAGTGCTGTGATGGGGTGTACAACATGTGAGAAGTCAGGAATAAATCTGCGGTAGAAATTAGCAAATCCAAGCATGCTTTGTACCCCTTTAACTGAACTGGGTGATGGCCACTTGAGAATTGCGTCCACCTTTCGAGAGTCCATTCGGACTCCTTTTGGAGTTAGGATAAATCCAAGGAATTCAACTTATGTAGCATGAAAAACACATTTTTTCCAATTTTGCATATAACTTGTGCTGGCGTAGTTTCTCAAGGACTTCACGAATGTGCTAAACAAGGTCTGATTCTGAGGAGAAGTACACCAGAATATCGTCTATGTATACGACAGCACAGACGTCAATGAGTTCTCGAAGGACATCGTTCATAAAATATTGGAAGGCTGCTGGTGCATTGCACAACCCGAAGGGCATCACCGATATTAGAAAAATCCGTACTTGGTGCGAAAGGCAGTCTTCCATTCGTCGCCTTTCTTTACACGTACCAGATGATATGCCCCTCGGAGATCTAATTTAGTGTAGATGCAAGCATCCTTTACTTGGTCTAGTAATTCGGGGATCAGAGGCAATGGGTATCAGTTTTTTACCGTAATCTGATTTAATGGGCGGTAATCTATGCACGTTCTAAGGTCACCTTCCTTTTTAGGCACGAAGAATAAAGCTGAGGATGCAGGAGACTTGGAGGGACGAATAAAGCCATTAGCAAGGTATTGGTCCAAGTATTGTCGTAGGTGAAGATTTTCGGGTTCCGTAAGGGCGTAGATTCTACTGCATGGGGGTTGTGCACCGGGTAAGAGGTCGAATTGACAATCGTATTTGACAATCGTATGATCTGTGAGGTGGTAATGTGTTACCCGGGGGCTATGGCTATGCCCTACTACCGGACAAATGTCTGAGGGGGTGCCTGTACGCAGCACTACCGGCGGCACAGCTGAGGGCACTACGCCTACCAGGCCTAGTCCTGAGGTGCTAGGTAGGCCACGCACCATGACTCAGGCACAGGGCATGCAGCTCGACAAAATGGCTGCAGCGCCAGACAAGATGTCTGCTCGTCCGACACCAGCCCTGTTGAGGGAGTAGGTAGGAATTTGAGTGTCCGGGTGGATCTGGTCTTCACCAGGTACCTGACCTACAGCTTATCCTTCAGCAATGCTGGGCATATATCCCCTGCAACCAGCAAGGCTGAGTATGCCCAGGCTGCTGTAGCCACCAGCTACTCTGTCAATACCAACTTCCACCCAACCAGCCTGCAAGGACACGTTTTTTTGTGAAATTCTTCACGCTGATGAGGTGCCCCTCAGATGGTCTCGATCCTTCGGGATGTGATCCATAACATGCTGCCTCCAGTCCCTCCGCCAGTGCCTATAGTAATTCCTCCCATCGTCGAATGCCTCAGGCGGCCCACGCCAGATTCTTCGATTTTGGCTTCCCCTGCCTCCTACAGTTCAGCCAGTTCCATACCAGCCTCTGGCTCCAGTCCCAACACCTCAGCCTTCGGCACCCAGCACTCCTCCCCCGGCACCAGACCAGACTGACACCGATGAGGACGACGACCCCGGCACACCATCTTTAGCCAGGGCCTTCCATGAATGCAACCCGAGGTTGAACAACCTGAGCAGGGACGTCATTTCACCAAAATGCCAGGGGTAGCGGAAGTGACATCACACAACCCTTGACCCCCTAATGACATCACAGGAAGTGATGTCATTTGACCCCACCCTGAAGTGATATCCCAGGAGGCGAAGGAACACGACCTTTCACCTGTTGACAAAACAGGAAGAGGCATCACATAGCATTGTACACTACATAAACTATGGTTACGATATCACTATAATGTGATGTATACATTTCATACAAGAATGTATCGCCATATGTATCATTAAGATCAGTGTATAGGCCCATATTACCAAATTACTGTGAATGCAAGCAGACGTCCATGACCAAATGGTAATGATGTTTTATTATATAGGACTTACGCTTAAGCGCTTTATATAGAAAACATATACACCCAATATCACCCAACCTGTGTTGGTACTCATGTATCAACCTCAGAAGGATGAAAGGCTGAGTTGAGGCATTTAAGAACAGACTAAATCAGTGACTCACCCCCTGAAGTGTGCCTGAAAATAAACCCTTAATGAGTCTAGCAATTACTGTATAGAATTCCAGAAAGACACATTATTTGGTATTCCTATTCTTTCTTATTTAGGGTCAGTGCTAAAAGTATAGACTTCTGGCACTCCTGTTCTTATTTTTCCTCTTTTATTATAAGGGGCCTGAAAAAGAAAGCCAGTCACTCCAGAGGTAAAGAGCCACATGGTGCTCACAGCCCAGGAGATTGCATTACAAAAAAAAAAAGGTTTTTTTTGTAATTTATTTCAGAGGTCGCAAGAGAGACTACAGAGGTCACAAGGGAGATGCCAGAGGTCGCAGTTGCGACCTCTGGTGACCCCTAAATGACGTCCCTGAAACTGAGGCGGGGGTCCTGGTCGAGGTCTTCACTCTACGTCCCGCGGCTAGAACGGGGATCCCGATGCAGAAGGACGTTGTCCTCTTAGCCAAAAAGAAGGAATGACTTAAAGCCCATTCGCTGCAGCCCACTAACAGGTGCTGCAACGCCAAGTACAAGCAATTGGAGGGGATGCACTTTTGTTGTAGCACACCCTCAACCACTCCTCGATGAGTACCACAGCCTCTATCTACTCGAAGCCGCAGTCTTCCTCTGCCACCTCGTCCTTGGCACTGCTAGTTAAAGTTGAGAAGATCGTGGAGGCTTCTGGAAGGAAGATCTATTCCAACGCCTCGCTGCATCTCAGTCAGTTGAAGGCGGACGCCATACTCGCAGCCGTTAACCAGAGGCCTTTGGCAGGAAATAGCAGACTTCCTTCTGGAACCTCCGGTATGCAGTCAAGCATGCATCAAGGCGGGGCCGGCAGAAGCAAGGATGGTGACCCAGGACATTATGGAGTCCATAGTGGCACATGTCGACTCCTCAGGCCGTGCCATCTGCATAGTCACAGACATGAGAAGGAATACTTGGCTACGGGCTACCAAGCTCAACCTGGACGTCCAGGAGCACATATTGGACCTTCCATTCGAGGTTAGAGACTTCTGTCATTCCACCCCGATGAGGAACTTGATAAGAAGAACAGTTCCCAGACTTCGAAATCCTTATCTATCCTCACAAAGTCTACACCTAGGACCTTCAGTCAAATGCACCAGCGTTCTGACAAGGTGTGGGCCTTTGGCAGGTTCCGGGGCTTCCAGGAACAATGGTCCAGGCAGCCGGACTGATCTCGGTCATCACCGCCGCAAACAGCACAGGCCAGGGAATAAGGGCTTCTTTCAGCTCCACTCCTCAGCCTCATAAGGAGAAAAGGCATGCCCCTCCCCTCCGGATCCATGCACCACCGGTGAGGGGCAGGCATGCCCTTCATGCACAGCATTGGCACGCTGCATTTGCGGACCCTTGGATCCTATCACTAGTGTCCACGGGCTACCGACTACTGGTCCCTCCCAAATCTACCCTCCTCTCTTCCAATCCCGCATATCGGGGCAGCGACTCTATTGGCAGAAATTCAGTCCCTCGTACAGAGCCAGGTAGTGGAAAAAGTACCAGCCTCCCAGCGGGGCATGGGCTTCGACTTCCGAGAATTCACCATACACAAGAGAACCAGGCCGTCCTGAGAGTTATGCTGAACCTTTCCCTTCCACTTCAAAAGTTCAAGATGGTTACCCCAGCGCTTATTGCAGAGACACTATGCAAGGGAGACTGGACGTGCTACCTGGATCTGAAGGACGCATACCTACACATCCTGATTTGGCAGCCCCTCGGCCCTTCCTGAGCTCCACGATCCTGGGCTTTCATTCCGACTACAAAGTTCTACCCTTTGCCTCAATCCAGCCCCCAGGATCTTTACCAGGTTTAGGAATGCAGTGGCCACCCTTCTCAGGGTCCATGGTCACCATGTATATCCATACCTAGACGATTGGCTCATCAGGACGGTATCACCTGAGGCGGCCCTCATGAATACGCTACACACGAATTGGGAGTCTCCGACAATCTCAAGAAATCGCAGCTGGAGCCAACGCAGAGCCTGGCGTTCCTGGGTCTCATCTGGGATCCGAGAGAGTTTCTCTCTGAGGACATGAACGCACCCATCAAGAGGGCCACAAGTCATTTTCTCAGCAGAGAGGTGGCCTAAGCATGCCTTCCAGGTATCATTTCTTCTGACATGGCCTTACACAAGGCTGAAAACGAGGAGAGTGCAGATGCACTTCGCAGCCTTATGGAATCAGGAGCAGGGTTCCCATGCAGATCTCGTCAGCATTCCTCTATTTCTCCACCAGAACCTGTTCTGTTGGAGCACAGAAGCAACCAGAGGATAGGCAGACCATTCTGTCAGCTAGCACCGCAGGTACCATCACCACAGACTTACCACAGCGTCCACTGAGTTTGGTCCCTTCAGGAACAAGTGGCCCATATCAATTGGCTGGAGTGGAAGGCCATCTGGCTGGCTCTCAAGGCCTACCTACCGCTCAGTGGCAAGAGGCTCGGGGGCACGGTCATCCACTCCTCTCAGCAGGAGTTAGCTCTTCCAGCTTGGTTCCTGAACAGTTCACATTAAAACATCTGCGTCTGTCGCAGGCTAACCTATACATCATACAGACAGGGTGCTAGGAGCCATGCTACTGGGAACCAGTACAAAAGCTAGTGGACTGGGTTTTGCCACTGGGCCAAGGAAGTCGATCCTCCCACAGGCATACTGGATGACATATTATTCTTCTCTGCACACCTCGCACACTCAGGGGTCAAATAGACACAGGCCGCACCTATCCGGTGGCCTTGGAGCCTACCGGAACTCAGAGGAGGAGGTTTTCTCATCCTCCAACCCAGAGTTTAAAGGACTTTGGCGGGCCTCTCCAGGCTCTACCCACCTCCAAGAAGCCACAACCAGTGTGGGATCGCAACATAGTGTGGGGCGCCATGGCGCATAAACCCTTTGAGCAAATGGCATCCGTGGACAGCAGGCTGGTCACCATTAAGACGGCCCTTTGGTGGGTCTTGCGTAAGCACGCCGGGTCAGCCAGATTCAAGATCTGGTGGCTTTGGAGCCCTACACTACATTTTTTTAGGGACATGTTAGCCCCCAGATCGCACTCCGCGTTCTTGCCTAAAGTAGTCTTTTTGTTCCACCTAAATGAAGAGATAGTGCAACCTACCTTCTTCGCACACCCCGAGGTACTGCACTGCCTAGATGTTAGGCATGCTCTAAAATTCGACCTGGAGCTTCTGCGAATCGGGGGCTCTCTTGGTCACCTTCAGTGGTCAAGGCTAGGATATCAGGCCTCTAAGGCTTCCATAGCAAGGTGTCTGGTTTCAGCCAGTAAGGAGGCCTATCGAGGGGTGGCACAAACCACTTCTGGCAAATATGCATTCCCACGCGATCAGGGCCAGGGCAATCGCGTCCCAGGGGCACGTCCCGTGGCAGATTATTAGCAGGCCGGCAAGTTGGGCCACCCCTTCGGCCTTCTGCAAGCGCTACTGTTTGGATGCCATCTCCAGGTCAGATGCAGCATTTGGGCAGGCAGTAGTAAGGAACTTGTTTTCTTAAGCAGGGTCTCCTCTCCACCCTGGTGCTACATTCAGTTGTAATCGCCCATACAGTATGGAGGAAAGGGGACGGGACATAGGAGTAATTATAAGTTACTCACTGTAGTGACTAATGTACTACTAGTCCATAGTCCACTTTCCTCCATACATTCCATCACCCATCCCCTAATAAAAACTAGTGTCATTAGGTAATGGTGATATTGTCGACACGTCAAGGGGGACTGAGGAGTGGCGCCGGTGTGTGGAGTCAAGGGAGCACGTACTCCCGGGCCTCGCCCCTGCACGCCTCTAAATTTAAAGGGGAAGAAGAGTTTTTCTGATGAAAAGGTTCCATCTCCCGTCCCTAGCGAGGGACACCCATACAGTATGGAGGAAAGGAGACTATGGACTAGGAGTATGTTAGTCACTATGGTGAGTAATTTATAATTTCTGAATTGAGTCATCAGTTTTAACAGGAAGACTGTGCAGGCTCCAAGGGCTGGGGGTGATGCATTTCCATATTTTTAGCCTTCGTAGGAGTTACTGCAGCATTTTGTGATCTCTGCAGGAGGATCAGAATGTAATCTGGGTGGGAGGATAGGACTATTTATAATCTGTTCCCTGGAGTGAAATAGTCACACCCATAATTGTGTATAACAGTAGATGTGCTGCTTGGAGACCCACCTCCCCCATCAGATGACTAACTGACCCCTTTTTCTTACAGCCCCCAGTAAGCTCTCTACCTCAGACTGCCCTCACAAGTCACTCTATGAGCCCCAGCTCTGCCCTTCCTGGTGACACCTTTAACTCCACTGTGGACACAAGCTTCCTGGAGGTCAGTCCTGGGACCTCCACCCACTCTGAAGATGGCATGTCGGTAAGTAGCAGGCATGTTTCTCTTTCTCCCCCCTATATCAAACTAGAATGGTTTCCTCCCTCATCAAATCCGTGTTCCTTCCTCCACTAAAGACTAGTCCTCTCTACTCCCGTCATCTCGCAAATCCCTTCTTGCATTCAAACTGGTTCTCTCTTTGAAGCTTTCCGTGTCTTGTGAAAATAGAAACCATTTGCTCACCAAAGGTAGGGGGGATATGTTGAGTGTGCATCATGATGTCATGCATCGTTCCTGGAATGTGTTTGCCAATAATACAGGTGTGATGGGCAGACTGGGACCAACACCAGACTGAGCCATTCAAGAAAACAAAGTACAGTGGCGACGAGATGGCTTTAAAGTGGAGGCCGATTCTACATGCTCATGGTGCTGACTCACAAAGGGTGGGTTGAGGCATCCAGTTCATCAACTGCTTTGCCGCTCTGGAAATTGATTGACATTCTTCCCTCTGGTTCACAAATGTGTCCGCCACCTGTGGTTTAGGAGGGCGTGTGGTTGTACCAGTTTGACTTGCATTTTCAAAGAGTAGAATAAGTTATCCTGGGCAGATCAGGTCTGTCTGCCAGTGTTGGCCCTGCATCAACAAAGCCTTGGTTTCTCAAGACGATGTTTAAACTCTTGCTATGGCTAGGAGCAACTATTTTCTGTTCTTGTGAGTCCTGTTATTGTTTGTTTCTGTATATCCCAGCAGCCTAGCTGTGCCATGGACCCTTCTAACCTGGTTGCAGATCATTACTATCGAGCACTATGTTCCTGCGCGTGTGAGATTATTCCATATAACCATACTTGAGTCCTAATCATCTATCTATATAAAAGTGAACATTTGTGGGTTTGTTTGTGGCATGGCAAAGCGTTGTTCCTTATACAAATCAACACTGTTTCACCAGTCTGCACCAAATTATGCGAAGTTGCCTATTCGGCCATTCTGGACAATACTGGCTACTTGCCATTTATTATTATTGTGTTATTTATTTAGTGCAAACTTAGCTTCGAGAAGCAATGGAGTGCTTCACAGAACTATACACCAATACAGATACAAAATGGGGTGCTTTTGCAGAGGTGTACAACATTGCATATGCATAGCAGAGCGCTTTTCAGTGGTACCAAAAGAACAGATATACGGCGCGGCGGTTTGGGCAGGATTCAGAGGGGCACAGAGGGGTGCTGCTGTACCAGGTGGCAGGGAGAAGAGGGGCAGGTGGTCTCTAGTGAGCCAGGTGGCACGAAGGACAACGTGATGGCCTAGGTGTTGTGGAGGAGAGACTCCTTGAAGAGGTGGGTCTTGAGTTCTTTTCTGAATTGTAGGAGCAAGTCTAATGCCGACAGGGAGGAGGTTCCATAGTCTTGGGGTATAGGCTCAGACGACTTGTTTTCTGGTCCTTTCCTTTTTGCAGCAGCGGATTTCAAGCCTGCAATCGTCCTGGCTTCTGGTGGTGCGCTGTCCGCTGGAGATGCTGAGTTTCTATGTGATGTAGCTGGGTGACTTCAGGGCGACTGCCATATAGATGATGCAGCAGGACTTGAAAGTGATTCATGCATGCAGCAGAAGCCAGTGAAGGTCGATGAGGGCTGGGGTGATGTGGTCTTATCTGTGTAGACCCTTGATGAGGTGTGCAGCTGCGTGTAGGACACTTCTCTGGGAAGCAAGGGGGGGTGACGGGAGGCCTTCGAGGAGTTCATTGACCCCATCCGGGTGGGACAGGACCAGTGCTTGAATGGTGGATTTAAAGCTGTCTGGTGGGAGAAAGGGCTTTGACTTTTCATAGGGGGGAGAGCTTATACCAAGCTGTTTCAGATTTATTAGCTATGTGTGTCTTGAAGGAGAGGGGTTTGTTGATGTTGAACTTGAGGGACTTGGCGCAGGAGATGAGCTTGGGTGTGAAATAGTCAGGTCTGTATGTCTGGGTGTTCAGTATTATTGGTGATGAGTAGGAATTCGGTCTTGGAGGGGTTGAGCTTCAAGTATGCACTGGACATCCAAGACTGGATCAGTGAGAGGCAGGTTTTGAGCCTATGGACGTCCTTGATGGATTCGATCTTGAGATATAGCTGTGTGTCGTCGGTGTACTGGTGGATGTTGTGTGTGACTAGGAGGGCTCCGAGCAGCTCCATGTATAGATTGCACATCACTGGGGAGAGGATGGAACCCTACGAGACTGCACAGGTAACGGGAAGCATTGGCGATCTAGCGGAGTTCATCTGAACAAACTGCTTGATGTTGGCTATATAGGACTTCATCCAGCTTAGTACAAGGTTGCCGATCCTCATGCACTGATGTAGGGTGTCTGTAAGCGCCTGGTGGTCTACCTTGTCGAAAGCGGCCGAGAGTTTGAGTATCACCAGGAAGCACGGGTGGCCGTCGTCAAGGATGTTGAGGGTGTCGTCGACCACCTGTATTGTTGCTGCCTGCGTGCTGCAGCTGAATCCGGATTGGTAGGTTTGGAGGAGATTGTTGATGATGGTGTGCGGCTACCGCTTTCTCAATGATCTTACCTAGGAAGGGAAGATAGGTGCTGTGGCAATAGTTACCTAGGGTGTGGGATCCAGAATTAGTTTCTTTAGTAGAGGGAGGATTTGGCCTGTTTTTAGAGTTGATGGGAAGGTGCCTTGAGTTAGGGAGCGGTTGATGATCTCCAGGTAGGGAAGGAGAGCTTCTGCGCGGAGGGTCGTGAGGATGGATTCTGGGAGGATGTCATCTGTATACGATGTGGCTTTGAGGGCAGACAGGGTTCCTACCAGGTCCTCTGTCGAGAGTGTCTTGAATGTTGTCCAGGGTGTGGAGTTTTCACGAGGAGGCACATGAGGTGGGACTGTGGATTCAGAGGGAACGTCTATGTGCTGGCGAATCTTGCTGATTTTGTCCAGGAAGACTTTGGACACCCCACCCTGTATCCTGGATTTCAGCAAAAGTAGAAATTTGTTTGTGGCTTGGTGAAGCAGTGTTCCTTATACAATTCCACACCCTTTCACCAATCATTTCTGTGTTCATTCATCGCCCAAAATACTTTTGCTGAAAAAGATCTAATCTTTTTTTTTATCTGGGGGGTGGGTGCCTCAATTCCCCCCTCTCATTATCTATTCCCTATACCCCACCCCACCCCACCCTGTCCCTTATATGCAATCTCCCTCCACCCCCATGTTTTCTGATTTTTCTTTTGACAAAACATTTAGGCAAAAAGTAACACAATAAAAAAACGGGTGATGAATGAACGTCGTACCCACCAATCTGCACCAAACTTTGCATAGTTTCCTGTTTGGACCCTCCAGACATTACTTTGGACACCCCACCCCTTTCCTTGGATTTCGGCACCTTCACACATGAGATAGTTGCCTGTCTCGACACTAAGAACACCTCGAAAACCATGTTTCAAAGCCCTAGGATGCACAGTTTCCAAGATATTTACACCGCAATGAACTGCACCACCAGGGTGATGGGATTTGCGTGATCCAACTGCAGCTGGTTTTCCCGCGACGGAAAGGTTTGCATGGGAAATGTACGCACCACAAAAGGTTTGTACATATCCAATGCGAAATAAATGTCCCCAACAACCCCCTCTCACTATACTGTAAAGAGTAGTGAGTGGGGTGTTTGCGGGGGACACCCCCGCAGCCCTGTTTTTTTTTTTTCTATTTTTTTTTTACCTACCTTAAATGCATACCACCAAAGGTTTGAACTTTTGGTGTTTGAACCTTTGGTGGTATGCATTTTCGGACTTTTGATGCTTGCAGACGTTTTTACTCGTTAAAAACGTACAATACCGGGTGATGCGATCAGTGGGAAGAGAGCACAGAATGTCCCAGTATGCAGCAGCACACCATATTTCGGCTGACCCCCACAACCCAACGTCTGCTCCAGTGTATGTCAGCCAGCCACACATGTGCATTCTCAGTGCAGTTTACTTCAGAGTGCAAAGCGCATCAAGCGATAAGCGAATCGGAAGAGCGACCTAAAGGATCATTGATTTTCACCAATTGATGAGGTTTGTCATGTCTCTCTACAGAACCCGTTCAGAGAACGGGTACTTTTTGCTGGTGTGTACTAAATAATAAACGCACACTTCATTTGTCACAAAGAATCTGCAATGCCACGGTTGCCCAGGGAGAGCTTGCCTACTTTCCCACTGAGGGGCAACAGGGGGTCAGTGGTGTGAAACCACTCCCCTGACATGTGACTGAGCACTGATGTGCGACAGTCTGTGGCCGCGCAGGGGTGTAGTTTGCCATTTGCACTCCCCTTACTTATTGGCAACAACAGAAGTATTCGTTACGAAAATGAGCAAAAAGGTGGCTTGAAATCCGGTGCGATATTCTGAGAAAGCTCCTTTGAAATCAGCGACATATGGAGGAGGAGTAGCGGGTCCGCAGAACAATGCTGTTGGAGGCAGGTGCCCGCAGATGGGAGAACCCTGAAGCAAAGCCCAGAGTGTTGGCAAGTTTACAGCATCTGGCATCTAGTTGTGGCACCAGAAGGGGCTCCAGGAGCTGCAGCTGTGAAGAGATCAGCATTGAGTCTGCAGCTGCACCCAGCAATGAAATGGAAATGGAACATACTGGCGTTTGGCGCTGAAGAACATGTTGCAATGGCAACATGATTAGGACTGGCATCCCCATTGGGGCATGAAGGAGGCAGAACAAAGGGAAAAACTGGCAGTGTCGCAAATGCAGACGGAGTATTACAGCCAATGGAACCATCTGGACTTAAGAGGAGCATCCGGCTTGACGGGCAGAGATGCTACTATTCTGAGACCAGGGAAAAGCCTGTTCGGTCCTAGAACTGGGGGGACCCCTCCATGGGTTGCACCCCTACTGAAGCCATCACTGGTCAGACTTGTCCTGCTAGGTTTAGACCGGTTTCCCTCCTGCCCTTGGCAGGAATTACCTTGTGCGGGCACTACACCGCAATTACAGACATTTGCAGAGACTCCTGCTGAATCATTTTCATTTAGGCTTCAGGCTGAGGAGATGTACAGAGTTTGGGATCATGGAAGAGGTGGAAGGCATCAAAGTGATGGTGGATTAAGGCTTTGTGTGGTGCCACTATGATTGGAACTGTGTGTGGCTTGCCACATCATCACCTGGCAGATCCTCTTGAGTTGTTTCCACCACATGGGTTTCAGGACCTTGCATTGTTGTGGCTAACATCCTTTCTGGAGAAACGGTTGCAGGCTGTTGCCATGCCTTCTTATGACCTCAGGCTACCGCCCGCCTGACTTTACCTCCCAGCTAACTTAATCCACTCTTTTGAACTGTTTTACCTTGTCACATTTTGCTCCAATAAACTCATGACAATTACTCATTTTATCAAATTGTTGTTATTTGAAAGAAATGGGTATATGCAATCACTTGGGTGATCCCTGACTAGGGGTGTTCTGCACTCCTTACCTCTACCTCCAAGGGTGCTCCCACCGCCCTATCCCAGACTTGGCTATTATACGGTACCCCTGCTGTCTGGGCCTATCCCTCTCGCTAAGGGGGCCTAACGGCTGTGACCTTATCTACCTCTTACCCTCCTGGGCCTAATCTTTCTTATCGCACATCTCCTGATGGCTGACGCCTCCGCCTCTCCACTCTTCTCTCCCGCCACCACCTCCTCGTCTCTCACTCTCTGCACTCTGTCGACTGGGTTTCCTGTTCTCTCCTGTTTCTCCTGATTCTGGGGCTGCTCTCATCCTGATGGCTTCTTGGAGAAGGTTCTGAAATTACACAATAGGACAAAGGTTTCTATGTGCAGAGATGGCGACCGCGGTGTCAATAGCCCGGCATGTATTCAGACACTCTGGGGAGCTAGGGGCTGGGGTCCCTCGGGTCCTGCTCTTGCAGTACACTGATAGAGAGCCTACCCCAGGTTGTGGAGGTCCCCAACCCTCCGCCCCCCCACCCCCTCGCAGGGTCGGATCCATGACCCTGTCACATGTATGCAGATTCTGCTCTGGAATGAGGTGGCGCAGATGTCTCTACATTCGTGTCGAACACAGGACCAAAAGTTTCAAATTAAATCCCACTAAATTGAAGGTTCTCCCTTAGGGTCTGGAAGAACTACTGACTGGGAGACAAAACATTGGGGGCTTACCCGCCCCGGTCGAGTAGGACAGGAATATGGGTGTTATTTTAGACTCCATTTTCACTTTAAGGCGGAGTATTGACAATGTAGTGACATTTCGAATGTTTGAATTGAAACCCCTCAGGCAGATATTTTCTTTAATTTCTGTATCTTGGAAAGGTGATCCCGCACTGGATGGCCGCATTGGGAGAAGTTCTTGCCGTAGGATGTCCTTATCATGAGGATCTCTATTCCTCATGATGGGCTCAACATTTTTGAACTTTTGAATCGTGCCATGGGATGCCCAGTGGCATTGGCTGTACACTACTCCACATTGTTACTAGCAATTTTCTCCCAAGTAAAATTCCCCGACATTCTCACGGTTAATCATGGTAAACTTGGGGACTGGTGCATCCCATCTGTACTAGTTGTCACCCTGAAAGCAATGGTTATGATGGTGCTCTCAAAACGATGCCGAATCCTTTGTGGGAGAAGCTTTATGTTTTGTAGATCATTTGTGCCCATTATAATGAATTCCCTGGCAGTGCAGGGAATGGCTAAACGGCCTTGTATGTTCTCAAGCCCCGACCACCACCCTCCCTCGCATTTAACCCACTGATGCAAGCATCTGTTCTGGGTCTGTCCTATCAGAAGTATATCTTAGAGTGAAGGAGTGTCCTGCAATTTAATTTCCTAGGCAACATGTGTAGCATTTATTTGGCACCTATAGACTGTACATACATCTGTAGACCAGTAGCCAAAATGCAACCCATACAGAGTCTCTGCATTGTGCAGAAGGCAGTGAGCCGACAAACAGCAACTCTTGAGGTGAACGGCAGGTCTCCCATATGTCCCCATAACAGTTTACACAATAAAGAGCATGGGCAGCGCTGATGTTGATTTAGAATATCCTTTGCCTTCCTTTTCCAACGCCTTCCTTTTCCTCCGCCCTCCGTCTCCTTCTCTCTCCTTCTCCTTCTCCCTCCTTTTCCTTCTCTCCCCTTTTTCTTCTCTCTCCTTCTCCTTTTCCTCTCTCCTTTTCCTTTTTTCTCCTTCCTTTTCCTTCTCCTTCTTCGCCCTCCTTTTCCTTCTCCTTCTCTCTCCTTTTCCTTCTTCTTCTCCCTCCTTTCCTTTCTCCCTCCTTTCGCTTCGCCCTCCTTGTCCTTCTCTTTCTCCCTCCTTGTCCTTCTCTTTCTCCCTCCTCGTCCTTCTCCTTCTCCCTCCTTTTCCTTCTCCTTCTCCCTCCTTTTCCTTCTGTCTCTCTCCTTCTCCCTCCTTTTCCTTCTGTCTCCCTCCTTTTCCTTCTCCGTCTCCCTCCTTTTCCTTCTCCATCCCCTTCCTTTTCTCCGTCTCCCTCCTTTTCCTTCTCCATCTCCCTCCTTTTCCTTCTCCGTCTCCTTTTCCTTCTCGCTCCCTTTCCTTCTCGCTCCCTTTCCTTCTCCGTCTCCCTTTCCTTCTCCGTCTCCCTTTCCTTCTCCGTCTCCCTTTCCTTCTCCGTCTCCCTTTCCTTCTCGCTCCCTTTCCTTCTCGCTCCTTTTCCTTCTCGCTCCTTTTCCTTCTCGCTCCTTTTCCTTCTAGCTCCTTTTCCGTCTCCCTCCTTTTCCTTTTCCGTCTCCTTCCTTTTCCTTTTCCGTCTTCCTCCTTTTCCTTCTCCCTCCTTCTCCTCCCTCCTTTTCCTTCTCCCTCCTTTTCCTTCTCCTTCTCCCTCCTTCTCCCTCCTTTTCCCTCCTTTTCCTTTACCTTCTCCCTCCTTTTCCTTCTCGCTCCCTTTCCTTCTCGCTCCCTTTCCTTCTCGCTCCCTTTCCTTCTCGCTCCTTTTCCTTCTAGCTCCTTTTCCGTCTACCTCCTTTTCCTTCTCCCTCATTCTCCTCCCTCCTTTTCCTTCTCCCTCCTTTTCCTTCTCCCTCCTTTTCCTTCTCCCTCTTTCTCCTTCCTTTTCCCTCCTTTTCCTTCACCCTCCTTTTCCTTCTCCCTCATTCTCCTCCCTCCTTTTCCTTCTCCCTCCTTTTCCTTTTCCCTCCTTTTCCTTCTCCCTCCTTCTCCTTCTCCCTCCTTTTCCTTCTCCTTACCCTCCTTTTCCTTCACCCTCCTTTTCCTTTCCCCTTTTTCCTTTTCCCCTTTTCCTTCTCCTTCCCTTTCCTTCTCCTTCCCTTTCCTTCTCCCTCCCTTTCCTTCTCCCTCCCTTTCCTTCCCCCCCTTTCCTTCTCCTCTCCCTCGCTCTCCCTTTCCTTCTCGCTCCTTTTCCTTCTCCTTCTCACTCCTTTTCCTTCTCCTTCCCCTCCTTTTCCTTTTCCATCCTTTTCCTTCCTTTTCTTTCTCCCTCCTTTTCCTTCTCCCCCTTTTCCTTCTCCCTCCCTTTCCTTCTCCCTCCCTTTCCTTCCCCCCTTTCCTTCTCCTCTCCCTCGCTCTCCCTTTCCTTCTCGCTCCTTTTCCTTCTCCTTCTCACTCATTTTCCTTCTCGCTCCTTTTCCTTCTCCTTCTCACTCATTTTCCTTCTCCTTCCCCTCCTTTTCCATCCTTTTCCTTTTCTCTCCTTTTCTTTCTCCCCCCTTTTCCTTCTCCCCCCTTTTCCTTCTCCCCCTTTTCCTTCTCCCTCCCTTTCCTTCTCCCTCCCTTTCCTTCCCCCCTTTCCTTCTCCTCTCCCTCGCTCTCCCTTTCCTTCTCGCTCCTTTTCCTTTTCCGTCTCCCTCTTTTTCCGTCTCCCTCCTTTTCCTCCTTCTCCACACGTCTTCTCTCTTCTCTCTTCCTTTTCTCCCCCCTCTTCTCCTCTTAGCAGATGCAGGAAGCATTAGAAGGGTGTTAGATCTCCTCCCGTGGATGAACTGTTAGGCTACAGGGTGCTGATGTATACATGGCTTCCCAGAGCAATGAGTTGAGAATTGCTCTTTTTCTTGTGGAAATTCCCAATTGCTTTGCGGACTCAGTTTACTGTCTGTGTTTCTCGTTAAAGCTGTATTTGTTGCTTACATTTACAGACACCTGTGCAATTTGACACGCACAGTACACTGTTAGAGTGGGCAAATTCTGCATCCATGCTCATATGATATGGAGGAGGAGGAGGGTTGTGTATTGAGGCAAGCTCCAGTGTTCCACCTGAGGAAGGAGACTGACCCTGTTGGTGTTGTCCAGTAGATACTGTTCGAGCCAAAGCAGCGTCCTCATGTCCTGCCCCAGAATCCTTTGTGCCTTTCAAAAAAGCCAATCTGTTCCCAGGAGTTCTTCCACGGGCTGCAGCCATTGGCATGATCTCTGAATTCCAGGACCTCCACGCTGCGGGGAGTCTGATCCCCACAGTTCATGGGAGCGGTTTACCACTGTGAGCCACAACATGCTTCACTCAGAGGACCAAGCCCTTCAACAACGGGGACGGTTGGTGGGCCGGTCAGTGGCAGCCGGGTTTCATTTGCAACCATTTCAAAGCCCTACATTTTGAATGTCCATACTTTGCCAATTTCTACCTGCACGCACCGGCACTTTGGAACCATGCCCCGTTGGTTACCTTCTACATTACCGGACGCCTTTGGAATCTCTCTATATACATTATATTATTTTCCATTCATATACCCATATTGACAGTTTGTTTATTGTCAGAATACATGTGTTTGCTTACCTGGCTCCTTGCGTTTCATTTAGCTTTCTACAATTGGTCTGCGTGTAACTAACACTTGGTAAAAAGGCCTTGCTGACAAAGCTTCTGGCCAGATGTTGCCAAGATAAGAGACAGGGCGCTGGGCAAGCCTCTACCCGGTTAATGAGCACGTTTCCCCATTGTGTGTGTGTTTGTGTGAGCGTCTTGTGGGGCAGTGTCTGAGATGTTGGGTCACCTTTTTAGCAAGCCTTGGCCTAGGCAGCAGTTTGAGCTTTTGTGTAGGCGTGGGAGCCAGGAACTGTCATAATGGTGATAAACTGGCAAAAGGTATGAAATGGTGCCAGCACCTGGTATGATATCCATGCCCAGACAATGCCTATCTAATTCCTACACACAAACCAAAACGATTGGCTTTGCCTGGGCTTGTTTTTAACAGGTCTTATTCCAAGGAAGAAATGTGAGGAGACGCATATTGTTATACATCTGATATCTAATTAGAATGTGTAATTACCACAAACAGACTAAACCGCGAGACGGTGCGACTGCGCTACAGAATAAAACATGCAAAGGCATTCTACAAAAATAAGATGGACATGGATTAGCAGAAGAGTCACATTTAAAGGGTTTTAAGATGGGCCAAAATAAAAACTTTCTGCATATTGACTTTGCGAGAATTCAAAAGCCGAGGTGCGGCAACCGAACCTCTGCAGTCACCCTCGGCTTTAAACTGAGATTTAGAAGTTACCAAGAGCCGAGACCCACTGAGGGCGAGGAATGGCAGGACTTAACAGTGATGAAACATAGCAGAGTTATGTATTTCAAAATACGATTGCATCATTCCCGCTAAGATAGCTCAGCGGGTTGAGCGCTTGCTGCTGCAATCTGAGCGTGATCTGCAGTTCGCAGGTTCAAATCCCGGCAAGGCCAAATCAGCCTTTCATCCTTCCGAGGTCGATAAATGAGTACCAAGTTCGGTCCTAATTTTTGTGAAAACGATCAGATAATTATCACGAAGGCCAACGCAATATATGGAACCGCAGGGTCACAGTTTAAATTGCATTAAAAAAAAAAAGAAATCTCACTATTGAAACAGATTTCAAAAAGCCTGTCTCACTCCCAAGGGCACGGTGCCACACATGGGTGCTTCTTATAAGGGGGTAGCATCCCCATGACAATCTTTTCATCCTCTTAGTATCCTGCCTACAACGCTGCCGATACCTAAGGGTCGATATTTACTACGCATTCTTCAGTGCATATTGCCTTTGTACTCAAGCTTTATGTAAATGCAGCGCTACAGAGAAGACCAGCCATTCCACCTCGGATATATAGCAGCACATCATAGCATCGATAATGTTTCTTATACCCGATTCTAAAAACCTGGGCTTGAGCTAGCATTTCCTAAGATTGATCTATAAAAGACACATGAGCAAAAAATGTAGATCGCGCCCTATTCCGAACCTGCAAGAGCTCAATTTGTCTGAGACTCCCAATTAATGCAGACCCTCTGCCAATAAAGCGCTCTCTGGAATTTAGGCCTCAGTACATCAAGGAACCTTTCGGATCCTGATTGGGATTTCCTGTTCACCTTAAGGTGGGGGAGCTGGGTATTTTAATCGGCAGTGCTTCAACTACAGCAGAGTTGTAATAGGCATTTGGAAGACGAATTAATCGTATCCGGGTTTATCCAAAAGGCTCCTAGTCCAATTTTTTTTAAGGCTCCAAGCCAGTTTTTGGAAGAGTTGTTCTCTGATATATTTGCCCCACAGTACAGTGCCTCTGCGCTGCTGGGACAGGAGATCCCTCAAGGCATTTTACTAAGTAAGCAGAACTCCGCACCAATGCCCAATAGAATGAGGGTTTCAATTTGATCGAGTGATTGATAAGTGGAAGATTTGCTTCCACGAACAAAGGAATATTCGGAATACTACCAGGCAAACCCAGGGTCCTCTTGAGGAATCTGTTCTCCACGATAGAGCGTCCTAATTAGTCTGAGCCCCAGTTCTGAGCCATATAGAGCTGCCTGTTGTACCTGGAGCATGTATGCTTCCAACGTAACACTAATGGCCCTGTTCCCATGTGCGTCAGCGACTGGCAATTGCTCCACTATGGGCCTCATTACACGTTGTGCGCTAAAAATCGTAAATTTGCGGCATGGCGCAATTAACGTGTCCGCCCTCGCAAGAGGGCGCTAATAGCGTAACATTACGAGTACGCGGACAGGAGCATTGCGCCACGTCGTTAATGAACCTACCGCCATGCCGCTAAAGTGACCAAAAAGTCCCTTACCGGCCTCCCCGAAGGTGCAGATAGCACCTCCGCCCTTGCGCAGCATGCAAATATCGGAGTCCGCTATTAGCGGTGACCGCTAAAAAGCGGTGACCACTATTAGCGGTGACCGCTAAAAAGCGGAACCGGAAATAGCGTCATCGCACAGGAACGGGAAAGAGCGCGGCGGCCATCTTTAAAAACACAGCGAAAGGAGAAGTTCTCCACTGAGGAGTTAGTCATGCTAACTCAGACATTAGCAGACAATGCAGGAGTGGTCTTTGCTAATGACATGCAGAGGGAGACCCTCCTAAAGAACAAGGTCATCTGGGAGGAAGTGTCAACCAGAGTGAGTGCCGTTGGCAGCAGCACGCGCACCGTACGCGACTGCCGAAAAAGATGGGACGACCTGAGACTCAGGGTCAGGATGATCCTGTCCGAGAATCACAAAACTGCCACTGCTGAAGGATCAGGGTCTCCCATCAAGTTGAAGGAATAGGAAGAGACTTGTGCAAACCTCATCGGGGTAGAATGCATTGAGGGTGTCGGAAGGATGGAGCGCGGCGTGCAAGACACATCTGATGGAGGTAAGTGCACTGATGCAAGCATGCAATGTGAATGTACAGGTCCCCACAAATGTCAGCCAGGGATCACTGCATGTTTGGCCCAGCACCCACACATGCATACATCAACATCAACAGAGCCAAGTGCCACACACAACACTGCATGGATGAGGCACTGAAATGACACCTCACCTGCATCCTCCACAATGATTTTGAAATGGGCCCAAAAGTAATCATGATGTAGCCTGCATTGAGTAAATGCGACCATAACCAATGACATCCCCCTTCTTGTCCCCGACAGGGTCGCATTCAGACAGCGAGGGAGCTACCCAGGCACCCCCTGTGCAAAAGAAGCGAAGGCCACAGCCCAGCGAGGATGCCCCAATGACATCCAGGGGAAAAGGGCCAAGGCCCCGATTGCAGCCTCCACAACAAGACCTGCGCGCCACTGCCAGTGCCAAGCAACACCCTACTGCCCCGGCTCCAGAGGTCCACTCCCCCCCCAAATCCCCGCCACCGAGGGTCCACCCTCAGCTGCAGCCAGTTCGGTAGGGGAGGCTGCAGCAATTGGCCCATTGTCCGACGTGGATGAGCCCACGGATCTAGATCTGCCCATGCACACCCCAAGCCCTGCTGTAACCCCAGAGCAATCCCCCGCCCACACACCTGGCGCACACGTCACTGCTGACGAGTCATTAGCGGCCTTCAGTAGCCCCCCAGAGGCGGCATCTGCAGACCGGCAGGCATCCGGATGCGCAGCAGACACACCACCACAGGCCGCCACTGCCCTTGACCTGGCCACCGTCATCCAGCGCCAGCAGGCTCTAACAGTGCTTGTCGGTCAACATGTGGAGGAGGTTGCCCGTCTCAGGGCTGACCTCGCTGAGACATCCAGGCACTCCAGGGAGGGGATGGAGTCCTGCACGGACAGGCTGTGTGGCGAGCTAACACGCGTCCGGGAGGTGCTGACCCGCATCGCAGATGCAATGGAGCGCCAATTTACACAAGGACAGTCTGCCACCTCTTCAACCTGCAGTTCGCGGCAGACGAGTCCACTGAGACGGTCTTCACGCACCACCAGGCGCACCTCCAGCCAGCCCCCAAATGCTGGCCCTGGTAATGAACAATAGGGCGTGAACGTCCATTGACCTCAGTGCATGCCAGAACACATGCATTGTTGAAGACTTATGAGGGACAGTTGTGGGGGTGGGGGGAAGGGTGTGATGGGACAGTTGTGGGGGGTGGGGGGAAGGGTGTGATGGGACAGTTGTGGGGTGCGGGGGGAAGGGTGTGATGGGACAGTTGTAAGGGTGGCGGGATGGATGGGGAGTTGCACATTTTTCTGTTTCTGTTCATTAATACACAGTTGTTTGAGCAAAACACAGGCCTGGACTCCTTCATTGTGTATGATCAATTTATTGACGCCAAGGTCCATTGTGAGCTAACAAACCACACCAGTGCCCCACCAGCCATATACAGGTGACAGTATGTCTACATGTAACTCAGAACAATTGGTTGATCAAATGCTGTCTCACAGCTCGTCCCTCCCGGCAATCCCCTCTTGCATGACCTGCATCCCCTTCACCTCCATCCTCATCCCCATCATCATCCTCATCAGGTGCCTCCATTTCAACCTCAGGGGGCAGTGGCACATTCCGTCTCATACACATATTGTGCAGCATGACACATGCCGTGGTGATCTTTGCCACCTTCTCATGGCCATATAGGAGTGCGCCACCAGATCTGCTTATGCACCTAAACCGTGACTTCAGAAGTCCAAAAGTCTGCTCAATGACAAGGCGGGTACGGGTATGGGCACGATTGTATTCTTCTTCATGCCTGTTCCGTGGGTTCCGTACAGGTGTGAGGAGCCACCTCTTCAGGGGATAGCCGGCATCACCTATATGGGGGGAGGAATGGGTTCCTGTTACTTTTCGGCACATATGTGGCCTGCTCATGTCACATACTTTGACCTATCATTGAGAATCATGTGCACATTCAACTGCATCAATGAATATGGTCTGTGTGACTGCTTTGTGCAGAGGTGAGCACAAGCATGCAAGTAGACATGCCCCATTGATGCCTCCTACAGTAATTCCCATGGCCTGGGTGAGGCCAGGTAATTGGTGTCCCTGTGGCCAGGCAGATTTGGTACCACACTGGTGGTGTACAGTGCTTCCGACATTGATCTTGCCATGCTGAGAGGCAACGCCTCAGTGGTGCCATGTGTTCGTGGTGCATTGCCATGGCTAGGGGGGGCCCAATGCATGCATCCAAGGGCACAATGCATTGTTGATGTTGTGCTGTAGGAATGCTGCATGACTATGTTGATGTCATGGATGTCATATGTGCATTCCATGGCGTGGAGTGTTGTGCAATGTGGATGAGGATTGATCTTTAATGTCAATGGGTTTGGATTGGAAACTGTGTCGTGTGCCATACACTTGCATGTCCGTTCATCCCAAGTACGTTGCTGCACTCACAGATGCCCATTAGCGTACATCTGTATGTGCATTTGTGCAACGGACTACAGGCCACACCCAGTTGGAGGATCTCTCTACCCCCCCTCCCCATGCACACCCAGTTGGAGGATCTCTCTACCCCCCACATGCACACCCGGTTGTAGGATCTCTCTACCCCCCCATGCACACCCAGTTGGAGGATCTCTCTACCCCCCCATGCACACCCAGTTGTAGGATCTCTCTACCCCCCCATGCACACCCAGTTGGAGGATCTCTCTACCCCCCATGCACACCCAGTTGGAGGATCTCTCTACCCCCCCATGCACACCCAGTTGGAGGATCTCTCTACCCCCCCATGCACACACAGTTGGAGGATCTCTCTACCCCCCCCATGCACACCCAGTTGGAGGATCTCTCTACCCCCCATGCACACCCAGTTGGAGGATCTCTCTACCCCCCCACATGCACACCCAGTTGGAGGATCTCTCTACCCCCCCATGCACACCCAGTTGGAGGATCTCTCTACCCCCCCATGCACACCCAGTTGGAGGATCTCTCTACCCCCCCATGCACACCCAGTTGGAGGATCTCTCTACCCCCCCCAATCACACTGCCATGTGCTTGCCCTGCTACTCACCAAGTAGCCACGAAAGTTGTGCCGTTTGTCGCTCCATGTAGCGGGGGATAGTTGAGTTCCGCAGGACCATGGAATCATGGGTAGATCCGGGAAATCTGGCACAGCAATGTGTGATTATATTGTTTGCGTCACATACCATTTGGACATTGATTGAGTGGAATTGCTTCCTGTTTCGATACACTAATTCATTGTGATGTGGTACAACCAATTCCACATGTGTACAGTCGATGGCCCCAATGCAACTTGGAATGCCTGCCAGTGTATAGAAGCCAACTTTGGTGTTTGCAATCTCCTGGGCAGTCCGTGGCATGGATATGTGTTCGGGTGCATGCTTCAGGAGGGCATCGAGTACCTGGTTCAGTGTGCGTGAGAATACTGGTTGGGAGATGCCATGCATCTGCCCCACTGTATGCTGGTAGGTTCCTGTGGCCAGGAAGTGGAGCACTGGCACCACCTTCAGTAGAGGGGGGATGGCAGTTCTGATGTCTATGAGGCTCACAATGTCGTCGTGTATCATGTCCACGATGCTGGTGATGGTGTCCCGGTCCAGACGGTACAGGGTGTGTATCTGCTCAGGTGTTAGGTTGAATGGACTGGCTCTGATCCTGGGAATTGGTGGGTGCCTCTGTGGTATGAATAGGTGGCGCGGTGGTGCTTGCTGTGCCTGTCTGGCCCTCCTCCTCCTCCTGCGTCTCCTTTGTGCAGCCTGTTGTTGTAGCAGCAGCAATGCAATGAGGTCCTCTAGGCCATGTAATGCTGCCAGTATTGGAACCATCTTGGTGTGGGAAGGGGTGTGGTGTGCTCCTTTTGAGCTGCCACAGTGTCCATTGCCTCCACCTGTGCTGATTGTGTCCACCTGTGGCAGGTGGGAAAAATGCTCAGTTCTATTAACGGGTGGTGCGCGATGCCGGTATTAGCATCATGGCGGTAAGAGGTTTGGGGGCCTTTACCATGCCGCTATTACCATGTCCGCTCGCCTTGTGATGGTGTGCTATTAGCGGCATGGCGTTATTTACGGGATGGAGGGTCTCGCGCACGCGGTGCCGCTAATAGCGGTGAGCCAGGTCGTGATTGGCATGGGGATTTAACGTTACCGGTATTACGTTACCGGTAACGTTAAATCCCTACCGCCTACCGTGTAATGAGGCCCTATATCTATTGGGAGTGATCCCTGATTTCGTTATTTGCTGTTTCCAAAGACTATTGATTTATGTAGTTGTTCATTTATAACGCGCTTAATTCCAGCGTTGTGGATTCTAAGCGCAGGATCGGGATTCGAAGCTGTGTGGCGCTGTGTTGTCTTGCATCCATGACAAAGACATTGCCCCTGGGCTATCCTTCCTCATTTACAATAACGCACAGGCCCAGATAGTCGTACAAATTAACTTGCGTTAATATTTCCCCCTCATGGAGTATGAATATTTTAGACCTTTTTGTCCTCGTGGTTGTAAAAACCATGCTCTTCTTCTTTCATTTATTTTTAGACCATGTAGCTACTTGATAAAGATTAGACAAAGAACTTTAAAGATGAGTCTACTTTTCACGTGGGACCAGTGAAGCGACTGTCACAGGGAGTCCGTCCAATTTAGTTAAAATTCGAAATCGGATGCTCTGCATAATTTTGAATTTTCTGCATCGGGCAAGTTGATAATCGAGAATTCCCAAGTAAAGACTTTAATCTCATTTGGAATTGAGAATGACGTTTCTTCACGTATGGATTAAGTCCTCAAAGGAAACAGAGTTCGTAAAAGGATACTTTCATTAACTGAAGTGCCAAGGATGAGTATGCTCGTCCTTTTAGCATAGACTTAAATAATAGCCTGGCACTTACGCGGTTAACTTGTTTTTTTGGGTATTTATATCCAGATCTGTTGCTATTAAAAACCTAGGTTTTTCATGTTAGTAACACACGTAGTTGGCTAACTGAACCCAGAAGGATAACCTGAGTTTTGTTAGGGGTTCAACTGTAACCCACTATCTCGCATCAAATGCTCAATTTCATCGAGGCAGCGGATAGGGCTACCCAAAGCGGTGTCGGCACCCCTAACCTTGGATGTCATCTGCATCTGCATATGTATGGTATGGAAGTCCAGATTTGAGAAATAAATATTGAATAGTAACAAGGCTGAAGACAAATTTGGTTAATACATTTTTACTACACCAGCTTCTCATTTACAACAGCAATTAGCACAACTCTCGGAAGACTGCTTGAAAATAACACTGCCAGGCTCTGCACAACACAAAGTTCCAGCGTGTTGGAGCTAGCTCAGAGATGGTGTTTTTTAGGTGTGGAGGGGAAGTTGTGGGTGTGAATGGCCATGGAGATTAGCATGGCCATATGAGGTCAAGGGGTGGGTTAAAAAAAGAAACGGCACTTACAAGCTGTGTTCGCTGCCTCACATTACATCTCTCTCCTGTTTGTACACCAATGCAATAGTTTCGTAGGGCGCTCACCAGTCACAGTCACTGATGATAGTGAACCCTGGCATTTATAGTAATGGCAACCCATACAGTTAGGCCTACAAATGCTGTATGAAATGATTCCTCTTTTGTTGTGGCAAGAACAGGTAAGAGGTAACGGGTAAGAACAGTGACGTCAGAGCCAGCATAGCATAGCTCAAACGCACACATTATGCCTAATCTCTAGATGCATGCAGGCATGGTGTGGGGGTGTTGGGAAGCTCCACTAATCAATTCTTCACTAATGAGGCGCGTCCTTGATTTGTACTGTTTGAGTGGATGTTCTCTCAATGCAGAGATGAGGGGATGTACACTCAATGCAGAGATGAGGGGATGTTCTCTCAAAGCAGAGATGAGGGGATGTACTCTCAATGCAGAGATGAGGGGATGTACTCTCAATGCAGAAATGAAGGGATGTTCTTTGAATGTAGAGATGAGTGGATGTTCTCTCAAGGCAGAGATGAGTGGATGTTCTCTCAAGGCAGAGATGAGTTGATGTTCTCTCAAGGCAGAGATGAGTGGATGTTCTCTCAATGCAGAGATGAGGGAATGTACTCTCAATGCAGAGATGAGCGGATGTTCTCTCAATGCAGAGATGAGGGGATGTCCTCTCAATGCAGAGATGAGGGGATGTTCTCTCAAAGCAGAGATGAGGGGATTTACTCTCAATGCAGAGATGAGGGGGTGTTATCTCAAAGCAGAGATGAGGGGATGTACTCTCAATGCAGAGATGAGGGGATGTACTCTCAATGCAGAGATTAAGGGATGTTCTTTCAATGCAGAGATGAGTGGATGTTCTCTCAAGGCAGAGATGAGGGGATGTTCTCTCAATGCAGAGATGAGGGGATGTACTCTCAATGCAGAGATGAGGGGATGTTCTCTCAATGCAGAGATGAGGGGATGTTCTCTCAAAGCAGAGATGAGTGGATGTTCTCTCAAAGCAGAGATGAGGGGATGTTCTCTCAAAGCAGATATGAGGGGATGTTCTCTCAAAGCAGATATGAGGAGATGTACTCTCAATGCGGAGAAATCAGGGCCGCTGAAGAGGCAGTGAGTGCCTCGAGGCGCTTCCAGCAGGCGTGCAACTCTTATATACCATCTCTTCACCTTTCCTCTGTATCCTCTGTTCTCCCCAACTCGCCTCATTCCCTGCCTCCCCCTCCCCTTCTCCACACCCCCATGCTTCACACCCAGCCTCACTTCGTCTTTCTCATCACGCCACGACTTACCCCATCACCTACTTCCCCACCACGTATCAAACCAAAACTACACCTCAAAAAACAAAAAGGTCCCCTTTTCATCCTTCTCTCTATTCTTTCCCCCTATCTTTCACTCCACCCTTTCTTCTACCCCCTCACCCCGCTACATACCCTTTCTCCCTACACCCATTCTCTCGGCCACGCCACTCTTCCCCACCCCCGCCCCCCACCTCTCTCCAACCGCCACTCGTCTGACTGGAGCACGTGTCCTTCTCACGCGGCGCTTTGCTGAACACGTGTCTATTCCTTTCCCGCGCAGCTCAAGGCTCTTGGAAGGAAAGGCGGCAGTGGAACAGTCAGTGATACCACCCCGTCCCCGAACAAGGGGGCCGTGCTGCAGTTCTTCACCCGGCTCCGACGCCACGCCAGCCTGGAGGGAGCCAGCCCTTACTTCAAAATCAAGAAGTGGAAGTTTGAGAGCAGCCAGCGGGCCTCCAGCCTGGACATGAGGGGTAAGAACGGCGCGCAGAGCTGGCCTGCTGCTCACAGAACACAGTGCTGCTCTTTCATGGAATTGCACATACCGAGGGGCCCATTGACTGAAAGAAATGGGGTTCACATATTGTAAAATTATGATGTGGGGGGAATATTCTCTTAAATCGTTGCATTAATAGCAAGCCATGCTTTTCAGGAGCGGTGCAACTGCTCACATCAGTGTTTCATGTTTCCGGGGTTTAAATGGAGAGGTAAGAGTTTGCTGGGAAACATGATGACTGTTGCCGGAGCCTAGCTGTTAGGTAGATTTTTCATTTCTATGCCACATCTCACTCTCTTGTCAGACCCCCAGAACATTGTGCTGGGCACCTGGGGTTTTTGATCCGTCTCCCGGGTGAGTGGGAGCCTTTTCCCATTCACTCAATCTTTTGCTTTGTATATGGGAACCCTTGTTCATTACTTTTGGACTTTATTTTATGGAGTCATGTTTTCCTCCATATTTACTAAGGCATCTGTAATTTACTTTGTAGCACGCAGCACCTTTTTGTGCAGTGCTACTGGGAGCCCTTTGGGCTTGCCTTTTATACTTTCTTTTATTTTCCCTAATGTTTTATCCTTTCTACATTTTATATTGTGAGATCAGCACACCCCACTGTATGTAGAGTGCTGTGATTTTCATAGGTTTTTATGAATGAAAACGTTTCATGATGTTTCATATATGTTAAGATTAAGTAATAATAACTTCTATGTAAGAACTGTACCCCTCCGTTTAAGAAACATATTTTTTGCAACGCATACTGATGTGTGTCGTTATCAACAATGCATGCTGTGGATGCAAGTCATGTTTTAATTGCCTAGGGCATGAGGCTTGACCATGACCCTGCGCCACCCCCGTTATCCACTGCACCTACCCTGCATCCTAGTTCAGTGTCCGCTATACCCTCATAATGTGACCAATGACCAGTGCTCATGACTTGCATCCATGGTCAGTCTTCACAATCCATGGCGCATGGGCTTCTGCCATGCTGCATTCCCCAATAGGCAAATCAGAGTAGACCGTTGTCCTTTTCGAGGGCCAGGCCCACTACCCAGGCAGCAAAGTTATATCACTATTTTCTGTACTTACTTTTTGACACTTTAAAAAAAGTAAAACGCAGGCCAGATTTGCAAAAGCATGCTTTCAGGTCCTTGCTTGTGCTCCTCACGCATGTTTGATGCAATTGCATCCAGCACTTCAGGCTGTAGCCACAAGCAGTATATTTTTTCCATTCAAACCTAGGGCCTTAGCCATGGCTCATGCCCCAATACGCAAATCGGTGTACAAACGTGTCCTTGCACAGGTCCAGGCACTTTGCCCAGGCACCAAAGTTCTATCACAATGTTTTATACTTACAGTTTCACACTTTAGAAAAAATAAAACACAGGACAGATTTGAAAAACCATGCTTTGAGGTCTTTGCTGATGCTCCTCGCAAATGTTTGCTGCAATCCTGTCCAGCACTTCAGGCTGTAGACACAAGCAGAATTTTTTCCCCATTCAAACCCATCCCGAACTTTGAAAAACTTTACCACATAGCCGGTCCCTGGTGGCCTTGCCCACTTTAATCCCATTGCCAGTCCCTCGTGGTCATGGCCAGTAGCCAGATTGTCTGCACATTGCCCATGGCCACAAGCTGTACCTCGGTTACCAAAGATCTATTACTATGCAGCAACATTATGACACTTTAAAAAAAAAAACATGGGCACATTTACAAAACCATGCTTTCGGGTCCTTGCTAATGCTCCTTCAATGAGTTTTCTCTTGAGCTCTTCGCTCCTCTACCTCCAACTCCCTCAGGGTCAGTCGTTTTTCTAAGAAACGAGCTGGGGGTAGATCTCTGTCTTCGGCTGGGGCCTCCCTCTGGAACAGCCTCCCTGCCACTCTAAAACTTGAGGAGAACCATCTCCCGTTCCGGAAGCACCTCAAGACCCTCCTCTTTTCTTCTGCCTTCGCTCCCCCTCTCCCCTGCTGATCTGTTCTCTCTTGGCACAGTGCACCTAGCCACCCTCTGTCCTTCGTGCCCAGATACCTGCTCATCCTGCCACCGTCCCGCACTGCCTCCGGGCCACCCCTTGCACTGGGGTCTGTATCTGTACCCATACAGCCCTCCCCCTTTTTCGTCTTGCACTTACCAGACCTACCCGGTCTGCTGCCTTAAACCTAGCACTTGCAAATTGCTAGCTGCATTACCACTGTTTGTTGCCTTTATTATTTATTTATTGTTATTTATCTGTTTCTCCTCTGCTTCGCGCTTTCCACTTCTTCCCCCTTCCATGAACTTTTCCCCTCCCCCCTCTCCCATGCACTTGCGCGTTCTCAATGTCACTGGCCCTAGTAAGATCACTGTTTTGTTCTCCCCTTTTCCCCTCCCTTCCCTTGCCATGTTGCGCTCTGAAACACTTCTGTACGAGCGCGATAGAAATAAAATATGAATCAATCAGTCAAATCCGTCCAAGTTTTATTTTTTAAAAAGTGTCAACATGTACATACAAAAATATGTTGTCTAACTTAGCCCCCACTTGAGAAAATCCATTCAGACTATGCACAAAAAAGATTGGGTCTATAATCTTTCTGAAAACCTTTGTGCAGATTCAACAAACAGCAACACAGTTATAAGCCATCTAAAATGTTGAGACCCCCTCTAATTTTTCCCCCTCTTGAGAAAATCCCACCAAACATTGGAAAAAGATTCAAATCAGGGTCTAAAATCTGTTTGCAGATCATCAAACAGCACTAAATGTATAAGCCTTTCAAATATCTTGGAACCACCTATAATTTCCCCCCCTCTTGGCAAAACAGCACCGAACTTTGTATAACCATTCAGGGTCTGGTCTATAATGATATTGCAAAATGTCATGCAGTTTCATTGAGAGGCGCCAAAGTTCTAAGCCATCCAAAAACTGCTTTTCACCGACCCTGTAATGCAGAAATATGCATGGATGCCCACGAACATCTGAGATGTTCGAGGAAATTGGAGAGGAAAAACACCTGATTTTTGGATTTTTATGGACATCCTTATTACCCCCTCAAGTCCCCAGAGATAGTTTAATTTGTTTGACAAGTGCAATGTTGTGGTTTTTAATGTTTATTTTGCGATTTCCACGGACTACGGGCGCTGTCCACGAATCCAACATGGCGTCTGTTTCAAAAGTTTGGACACGCCTTAAGTTTTCAACCGACTAACCAGCGGGCGTGTGCGATTTCCACAAACGTCACACTGCTCTCTGATTGGTCCAGAGGCGTCCGCGGACTCTGGATCAGGAAATTAGTCTGTGGACCAGACCCAGATATCGCAAACCTTTTTTTTTTTTAACCTATTTTTTTGCCCATTTTAAAAAACGCTACTGGATAGATTTACACCAAGCTGCAGCTCCTAGTGTAAATCCATCCAGCGGTTTGGGCTGTAGATGTGAGCACAAATTATTTTCCATTGCTTATATGAGGATTTCCACACATTTTGAACCCCCCCTATTACTTTGCCCCTCCACCCCCCTGGACGAAACCGCTCCCAATTTCACAAAATCATTCTGAGTGGGCCATATATCTTTTTCGCATATTTTGGTGAGGATTCATCAAGGGAGGGAGGGGGAGTTATAAGCTGCCCTAAAAGTGCTCTTTCTATGACCTGAGCAACTTAACCATAACTGTAATATACACATATATATTTAAATGTTAGCCTTCTAGCGCAGTAGATCTATGTTGTTAATACAGTCATATATTTCAATACGTCACTGTGTGGACCATCTCTTGCTCGACAACCTCTTGTGTATGTTAACTGTACACCAAAACCCTGATCTCTGAAGCCTACATTTTACTGCTCTGCCACTCCAGCAAGTGAGGGTTTAGCTACACGGTTATACCTTGCAGGTCCAGTAAGGTTGACTTCCCAAAATGGTACACCAGTAGTGGTTATGAAAAACCCTGCTAATTTCCACCTTATATGCCTGTTAGCCTGCTGACCAAGCCATGTAACTCTTCACGACCAATATCTTACACATTCTGCCATTGCTCAGCTCTCCCCACATACTACTGCCACCATGGCCTATTTCCAGATGCACTATACCTTGGTCACAGCTAACACCACAATTGTTGTGCCTCATAAACCTCGATTATCTCTTACCATGACTACCACATTTGAATCTCTTAATACCAACCACATTTTTACCATCACTTCAACGATTTGCTGACACTTCCACTCCCAATGTCAAATTACTCACCAGCCCCACCTGCCCACTATCCCCAGTTCGATGGATCCAACGATTTTCCACTAGGCCTACACCCAACCAACCATGCTCCACTAATCTCAGAAACTATAGGCTCGGTTCTAGACTGGAAAACCTCCATCAACCCTTAACTACTGATAGTGACAAACCAATCTCACTCAAGAAGAGAACTAAACAAAAGTCTAACAACGATATTCCTACCAACAACTTAACGCGCCAATAAACTGCGTGCTACCCGTATAACTCATGCCAGATCCATGGTAGCTCACGCTTTAGACATTGCTGACCTCATTGTCTCAAACCAACTAGATTTCCTAGCCATAACTGAGACTTGGCTGCATGCAGCAACAGACCCAACTTTGACACTAGCTATACCAGAAAGTTATACCATACTAAGGCTAGATAGAGAAACTTCCTGAGGAGGCTAGAACCAAACTGGGACTAAGGGTCCTCCCACATCTCCCATTCCCTTCAGGAGAACTCTTGACAGTTAAACTGCCACTTACAACATCACATACAAGAACTATGCACCTTGTATATAGACCACCTGGCCCTATCTCAGCTTTTGAGGAGGACATCACTTCACTACTTGCTACGAATATGAAACCTAGCTCACAAATCATACAATTAGGTGACCGCAACCTATGCCTCAATGACCTGAAAGACGATAATGCCTCAGTACTTGCTATACTATAACCGAACTAGGCTTCACCCACCGCATCAATTCGCCAACACACACCAAAGGAAGAACTCTAGACTGGCTAGATCGCTCAATTGCGATACCAAAATGATATCTAATGTACCTTGTGCCTGGACTGACCATCACCTTATCTCCTTCACCCTACAAGACAGTCTACAACCTAATCTGACCATCCCACTGGCGCCCCTGGCACTCAGCAGAAGCAAGTACAATATGCCAGTGGAGAACTTACTACCGTTACTCCAACCATTACCAATCCTACTTTCACTAGTTCTGACCCTTCAGCTCTAGTAGAATTATGCAATGATACGATCAAACAAGCTATCAACAAAATAGCACCCTTAAAAATGTGCAAAGTTAAGCCTCGAGCACACTTGGTTCACCGCCAATCTTGAATTGTTACGCAATGAAAAAAGAAGTGTGTAATCTTCATGGAAAAACAACCTTACAGTGTTGAACAAGGACACACTCTCTAAAATCTCCACTCGATACAAATTCAAGAACCTTCAAACTAAAAGGGACACTTATAATGATAGAATTAACAAAGCCAAATCAAACACCAGAGAACTTTTCATCATCTTAAAAGAACTAAAGTCCCCCACGCCCCCAACTGAAACTTGCATTAAGGACAAAACCTGGTGCACAAATATTCAAGCTGCGCTCTCCAATAAAATTGCTCTTCTACAAGAGAAAATCAAAACTAAAAAACGAAATCTTTCGGGGGACAACCCTTCACAGGATTTGCAGATAGTTCTGATCAAACCAGATAACCGTTTTTAAATTCTCCCACATCTCTATTTGTGAAGTTGAGGACATAATAGCCCCTCTCAAACCTTCCAAATGCCAGGGAGACTCCTGCCCAGCACCAGTAATCAAACGGGGAACTAGGGAACTAGCGCCATTTATCACGACCTTAATAAACTCTTCCTTTGATACATGTACTGTCCCGACCAACCTAAAAGACGCATGGGCTTCCCTCTATTTAAAAAAACCTAACCTCGACCCCAACATCCCTACTAACTACAGACCAATAACGAGTGTTCCTTTTCTCTTGAGAATTCTAGACAGGGAGGCCTACTTACAGATTCAGGCTTACCTTGAATCTAACAATCTCCTTGGCCTGCAACAGTCAAGTTTTAGACCTAAACACAGTACAGAATCTGCTTTAATTGACTTGAAAAACCAAATGGCCGACATAAAGGACAAAGGAAAACTCACCCTCCTTCTCTTCCTGGATCTCTCAGCCGCATTTGACTTAGTTGACCACAAAGTCCTATGCAATCACCTTAAGTCAGCGGCCCACTTCTCCACCAAAGCCACTGCCTGGATTCAATCCTTCTTGAATAATAAAACCATGAGGGCCTTTTCACAACTGCATCAGCTGAGCCTGCACCTATCTCCTGTGGAGTACCGTAATGATCGTGCGTCTCTCCTATGATGTAAATATTTTTACCAATCCTCGTTTTATGACCTTGACAAATCTGGGTGTCACCTACACTAATTATGCAGATGACACTCAGATTCTCATTCCCATCAGGGGCGATCAATACACTGACTCAACCATGCTTAACAAAATGTACCTTATTATCCAAGCTTGGATGCCCACTCACGGCCTCTGACTTAACGATGAAAAGACTGAGCTCCTTCTCATTGGCTCGACAGTAAGACTAAACAAACTGAGTAACAAGTTCAAATCATTCAATATTGATGGCAACAATATCATAGTATCTAAGGAGGTAAAAACCTTGGGCTTTTATCTTGACTCAGCCTTAAACTTGAACAGGCAACTCAATGCCACAGCCTCAGCGCCAGCTTACACATGCAAATTAATTAATGCATGCAAACCATTCCTCTCGACATCAAGTTGTACTACCCTGGCCAGAGCATTAATCCTGTCTAAATTAGACTAGAGTAACGCATTATACCGAGGGTCTAGGAAACATAATGTAAACAAACTTCAAATATGCACTAAGATCTGCGTTAAACATTCCCAGAGCACAGCACATCTCAGCTGTCAGACGGAAAACTAAATGGCTATCAGTAAAGGATAGAGTTAATTTCAAATCATTAACTCTCACCCACAAATGCTTTGCCAACTGAGCCCCCAAATACTTAGTAGACACATTGTCCAAAAATACATCTGAACGACCTACCAGAACCATGCATTCACACTGCCTTAGGGATCCTAGATATAAGCTCAAGAAAGCAGGTGGAGGTAGCTTTCCTGTACTGGCAGCCAAACTGCGGAACTCCATGCCTATATTCCTAAAATCAGAACCGTCCTACTACAGTTTTAGAAAAAAGGCCATAACATGGCTCTTCTCTAATGATGTATAATTTTGCATTACCATGCCATATCTGTAAATAACTATAACGCAATCATGTAAATATGTAGTGTAATTCTCTTATTATAATGTAATGTGAATAATCATCTGTACATGTTTCATCTGTATCTCTGTTGTGTATATGCAACTCTGTAAATGTGCCCAGATACCTCAGGTTTTGGCGCGCTATATAAATAAACAAACACTTGCCATCAGTTAGCGTGTCAGATAAGCAGCACACACAGATACCTCTAGAAGCACGAAGAAAAACTTGTTTGAAGGACAAGATTGAGGGGCACATAATTACCAGGTTGAGGGTCATCCTGACAAAACACGATTGTACTCTTAGGTCATGTGGTTTTACTGTAATCCTGGTCTCGGTGTGCCTGCTGAGCCTGTATACCGCACAAAGTCCCAGAGACCATAGCAAGAGCACGCACCTATTGTTTGACCAGCTTCTGAAAAGGAACATGGACTGGGCACAACTATCCGAATGTAAACTCAAAATGCAGAAGCCTCAATGACCAGCCAGGCAACAAAAGCAGAAAAATAAGTTGGAGAAGAGGAAAAAAAGGCAACTCCCAAAATAGACCCTTCCTTGGTAAAGAAGTAAGCCCACCAACCGGAGGAGAATTGGCAAAACGGCTTTGAAGAACACTTCCCTTCCCTCCACAGGTCATAAAAATAATTCGACACGTAGCTCTTATTATGCAGAAACAAAGGTCCAAACTGCACAGATTATAATGTTGTAAACACATTTGCATTAGCTGCAGCATTATTCAGCAGCCATGCTGGAAATGAGTGAAGAATTGATCGGCCTACCCAAAAGTCGACATCTCCATCATGGTTTGGGTCCATCCTCCTAGAGGAACGGGATCGTTTGGTGGTCCACCGCATAATAAAAGGCATCTAAGTTTGGTGCTAGTTGTGGGAAAAGTTAGTCTACAAGAAGTAGAACAAGAGGTTACAGTGACCCGTTAAGGGCTAGAAGTCCATAGACCTTCCAAAAGATACCAGTAGCAAACAGATGGCATGGTGGCTCCCCGCTCATGCCTCTGCGGATGCTCAGGAGGGTTCACGCACAGTAACAACAACATCAAGGAGCATAGCGCAAAACCAGTGGAGGCACACAGATAAAACCACATGATTGAGAGTGCAGAGTGAACACCTCCTGATTGAGTGACCTAGAGGGGTCATGCAAGACGAACAAGACAGGGACCCCAGTATCCACTTCAGATGAATGAAATAGGGGTCCCTTCTAAAGGAAGACGATTCCTAAGATAAACAAGGCAGGAGACCTCTGACTGTGGTAAGAGTTGAGGCTTGGTTCTTAATGTTGTAAAGCCTACTTGCAGGCCCAGTCCCTGCGGATAAACCACTCACCTCCCTCCCCCTCTTTCAGGTTCTCCCAAGAGACACCAGTTCCAGCGCCAACGAGCAGCCAGTGAGAGCATGGAGCAGGAGGACCGCGACCCCCACCAGACCGACATCATCCAATTCATTGCACGGACCGAGCACGTGGCCTTTCACCCTCTTGATGCACCCTTCTTGCCACACCCCAACAGCACCCCACCCTCTCTCGGCAGGTATTCTTCATTAGATAAGAGGAGATGTGGATGAAAGACCCCCCCCCCCCTTCCCTACCTTACCCGCTCTACCTGAAGAGATCATCCGGGGCAGGGTTTCTCAAATGTTTTTGGAACAATCTTCTTTTTCTACATAGCTGCACCCATCAGAAGTGGAAGTGCCCTTATGGGACGTGCAGACCTGTGCCCCAGGAAGGCCATTAGAGGTGTGTTGGCTCTCATCTGGAAGGCCGGGAGATCTAGGATAGAGTCAGTCACACCAGGCTGTTGTCTGTGAAATGTGGTAAGTTTTGGGCAAGATCAGTGGCATCATTAGTCATTCCCTGCAAGTCTCACAATTTCTCTAAAGCAGGTGTCTGCAACCTTTGGCACTCCAGATGTTTTGGACTAAAATTCCCACCACTCATCGTCCGCATAGTCAGTGGCGAGGGATAATGGAAGTGGTAGTCCAAAATATTGTGAGTTGCAGGCCAGAGACCCCTGCTTTACAAGATCATCCACTACATTTATGAAGCAGCATTGCATATGCCCAGACAAAATTATAGATTATAATACTCCATTTATGCTTCATACTCGTGAGTAATTTAGAACTTTTCAGGACCCCACTACTACCTCTGTGTCATGCCTCACAATTTCCTAGCTCTGCAGTTTGAGAAACCCTGCTCTAGGGCTCCCAAAGTCTGTTCTTAGAAAGCAATGCCTGGTGGAGGCAGGACGGCAGGGATGGCCAAGGGAAACGGTGCATTGCCACTCTTGTTCTCTTGTGGTATGTGCACCCATGACTATACACCACCTACTTTGTATCTTCCTGGCAACCGAGGATGGTTTGAGTACTATTTGGCTGGTCCTTCGGGGAATGTGGGCATGTGCCTCCAGGCTTTGCCTCAGCCCTATTGGTCTTCTAGGAGGCAAGAATGAGTCGCCGGTGACTAATAACTCAGTCCCACTGCTACAGGCCTTCCTCAAGTATTATCCTTTGGGCAATCTACCCCTTTCCTGCTAGACTGGTCCATTACTGCATATGACCAACATAATTAGGCCCGAGAGGGAAGGGAGCGCAAGGGTAGATGTTGCTTTCTAAGAACAGATGAAATATGGTTGAAACTCTGAAGGTTCTCTCCTGAATGATTGATTGGCGTGGATGAGGGTTTGCAGCATGTGCATGATCTACCTCTAGGGCCAAGTGATGGGGGTCTTATTATTGCAGGGCTGCCATCAGGGTGCAAAGAGTGGCAGAATGGTTGCTCAAGAGGATGTCCTGCTCTACTGGGGAACAGGTCTGGCTTTGATCTCTCACCCGGACCTCTGGCTCTTCTGGTCATTCTACTGAGCTGGGCTTGAGCTCATGCCAGTGTTCCTGCCTTGGAGGTCCAGGCCCCATTCATTCCTAGAATTTGGGAACACTGACACTGATGAGGCGGTACTGTAATGTATGCCAAATCATGTCTGGTCCTAGCAAGCATTCCACCACCTATGTGTCCTTAGCAGGTCGTGTGCGTTTGATTATTTTTGTTTGTTGGAGGCTACCGAGTGGGAATGTGCTGCTATCCTATTTGAGTGCCATCTGAAGGGTCTAAAGCCTGTCAGGGGAACCTTAAGCACAGCATGATTTGATGTGGTTATTCAGTACAGTTTACCAGCTGATCTCACGTTATGAATTGATTTCTAGGGGTGGGAGGCAGGGGAAATGAGCAACTTCGCTGTTGCAGTTCTTAAGGTAGAAAAGTCCAGAGGGAGCGTGGATTCCTTTTTTCAAAATGGTCAGGGCACCACAACATTGTCTCGCGAGGGACGTGGGGGTGAGGGGTTCAGTACCAAAAGGGTGTTGGTAAAGCACTGGATTCGGACTGTGCCCCATGCTCAGTGGTGGCAGCATATTGGACTGCAGGGACCATGCTGCGGTGGGAGGAGCAAGGACCATTGGCCAAAGATAACCGTGATGGCAGCAATATGACGCCCAGGGCACCAGCAGTGCTGTTGCCCTCCACCGGATCTGGGGGAAGTTCAAGGTTTAAAGATTTCCTTGTACAGAGAAATGGGGAACACCACAGACCGCATGTCCTCTCTTATCGTGCAGATGCTGTTGCAGGTCTCTCGTTCCTTAAGCCATGGCTGTGTCAGTATTTGGCTATAGCTGCAAAGTAGGAAATGAGCACCTCGCCAGTGGCTTCATGTTCATCAGAGTCCTGTTATTGAAGACCCTCTATCTTTTCCATCATGCCCTTTGTGGTATTGCCCCCCTTTTCCTTATTTCGAAAATCAGAATTTACATTCCTGCTCACCACTTGTGATCTAGCAATGTATGCCTGCCTGTGGTACTAAGCTCTCCCTTATTTCTTAAAGGTGGCAGAGCCTTCCCCACATTGGCCCCTACTGAATGGAACAAAATTCCCTCCGAGATCAAAGCTATCAACAACTGACTTTTATTCCCTCAAACCCTTCCCTGATAGTTTGTATTTGCTTGCCCTGTTCCCCGGTCAGTGTCCAGATTCCGCTAGGGAGTGTGTGTTCTATAAAGTACTCTACCCATGTCCAGGGGCCTCATCCTGGAATTATTTTTGGATAACTTCTCCACGGTCCTTCAGAGCTTTTTGCAGAAGTGCTTCTGTGCATCTTCTGCAGTGATCCACCTCATCAGCAGCTAGTTTCCAGGTCCTCATCTTCAGACACCTCCAAAAGATGGGTGCAAAGCCTACAGTAGTGAAAGGCAACTGGTGTTTTGATGGGAATTTCTGATTCTTTCAAGCACACAGGGTGCTGGGCAGTGGTGGCTGTTGCATGTTTTTAATAAGAGGAACGTGAATGTTTTACTGAATATGATGCGGGAGCCCGAACAAAGCCTTTTCTATCCCCGGACAGGTGCCTTACAATCACCCGAGCTACCATCGGATCAAGGCTCGATTATTGTAATGCACTCTTTGCAGGCACGCTCCTCTGAACACAACACCCGAAAGATACAGGTTATTTAGAATAACGCACTTCAAGCAGCTCAGAACATCGGCAAACTTCAGCACACCACTTCAGCAAGGAGAAAGGCACACTAGCTCGCAAGTGACTTCTATTCAAAACACTGTCAATCACACACAGATGCTTCGCCAACGATGCCCCTCCACCCCTACCCTGCCTATCTCAGAAAACAACAAAAAGTAAACTCTTCCAAGCCCACTAGATCGACCTATGCCCGCTATCTCATCCAGCCCGAGTTTAAACGGGCCAAAGATGGGGGCTCGAGCTTCCCAACCATTGCAGCCAAACAACGGAACTCAGTCCCGCCAACCATGCGAGCTGAGCATTCCTACTATGCCTTCCGGAAATCGCTAAAAACATTGCTGTTTGCTTGAATGTAAATCCCATAACTGCCTTATATACTTAAATGTTGAACCTGAAATTGCTTGATATATTGTCTGGCTGTACATGCTATATCTTTGCAAGTAACTGGTCATCTAACTGTGCCTTGCTGCCTCAGGGCTTAGTGTGCTATATAAATGAAAAAAAAGAAAAGCAAAGGGTTTCAGGGTGCTCCTACCCCTAAGAAAATGTTTAGAATATAGGGTTAAACTCGTGCATTTGTAGCACACGTAAAAAATGAGTGAAAAGACAGTTTGCAATGGATTTTGTTGGGTAGCACATGACAAAATACAACAGATGCAAGTCATCAACATTGCACAGGAGAATTTTGCAACATTGCACAGAAGAATTTTCCCGCAAATTTTGATGATGCCTTTGCACACAATATATGCGAGTATAAGAAACATGTTCACATTGTCTGTGCCTATACATGTCCATTGAGATTGCACTGAGATATGTCAGTATTACCATATAAGAACATACTCCTGTTGGCTTTACCAGTACAAAATGTAATGACACAGTAGGAAAATATGTCCAGACTGGACCGACCAATGTGGGCCAGTACCACGTGGGAACTCTCAATATGCTGCCTTCACCTTTGATGGCCAGTAAAAGTGTCATGCCACAGTGAAGCAACATGGCCAGGCTGGACCCACCAATATAGCAATTTATTTGGGTAGAACCCTCTTTTTTGTTACTGGGTGGGTGGGGGCAGATTCATGAGGGACCACAGAAATACCATATATGCACAATTGAGCACAGGCTACCCCGCCCTTCCAGACAGCATTGCTGCATATCAAGCTACAACTAGAATGGAGTAAAAATGTCCCCTGTGCATATGATCAGTAACCAATCTCATTCATTAAACCAAAATGTATTCACAATAAGTATCAAAAATACACATATTCCAAATGTAAGCATGTCTAAAATATCATATGACAATCAATATAATAACACAACCCCTACTCTGGGTGTTGATCTTGTAAGACCTGTCATATTCATATGTACAGAAATGTATGTGTAGTTAGTAACGGTGTGAGGAAATACACTGTACTAGTCAACACATAGTGTTTCCAGCTCGTAGGTGAACTTTCTTTCTTTTCAGTTTGCATTCAAATCCTCCCCCCAAGCTTTCTTCAGGACACACAGCCCAACGCGATGTAATAATCTCCAAAATCATGGGAAGATCTTCAGAAACAAGCACTTAGATTTCTTCTTGGTGTCTTGGGCCACTTAGTATTGCACACCCACTATTGAGTGCTTGCTTTACATATTCTCTTGTTGAGACTGTTTATGATGCTCCATTAAGTCATCACGCATGAAAATATCATGTAGTGGAGACGCTCCTTGTAGGATCATGTGGTTACTTCAAACTGCCCCGATTATTTCTGTGATTTTTCTGTTTGCCTTTTCGCGGAAGTGAAGACTTCCTGGTCGGTCTTTTCCTGATTCTGCTAGCCAATATGGGTCATTACAAGTAAGACCTCTCAATATGCTTCCTCCGCTTTGTTGCCTCGTGTAAAAATGCCATGCCACAGTGACTATTTGTCTGAACTGGGCACACCAACACAAATAAAGTCCCCCTGTCTTGCGTCCCACCATCCTCTTTATCCACCTTCTCAGAATTTGAAGCCTGCTGCCCAGCTGGTGCATACGCCTCCATCAATGATTATTCATGCAGGATACATTCTTAATTCCCTCTCCATTCAAACACATTTATAAAGCATTCAGTCATATTGAAACACTTCCATCACCATTCATCATTTATACAGCATACATTCTTCATTCAAACATGTGCATCAGCATCATTCTGCATTCACGCTTGCACCCATACAGCATTCATACACTGTTGCAGAAACACTTACACCCATACAACATACACCCTCTCATTCAAGCACCCACTTACAGATACAAACCCTTGTGTACAGGCACATAAAAATACGTTTTGTTGTATTTAACTACCTGCAGCCAGCTCCAGTTTCCGGATCTCTCAGCCTTGCACTGTCTTGGTAAGACTGGCAAATTTGGGGTTGATTTACCGAGGCGGAAATGTTCGAGGGAGAAAAGACGAAGATGATTTTTTTGAAATAATCTTCGGTCTTTTCTCCCCTGAACATTACTGAGTTCCCACACCCCTTGACACCCCTACTTGCCTTGCATTCCGGCTCACGCTGGTCCCTGCGACGCCTGTTCCCTTTCACTTCCGTGATCGGGAAACACTGCTGCATGGTCCTTTCCTTTTTTATTTTTTTGTCGGTTCAGCTGCAGAGCTGTCCCCCGCACTCTCCAATCACTATACTGTATAGTATAGTGAGCGGGGGTCACGGGAGACACTCCTGCAGCCCCCAGCAAAAAATTCACGATGTGGTCGAACTTTTCGGCCGTCAGATTTTTCAAAATGCCGAAATTCGGCCAAATCAAACATTCAGTATTTTTTATTCGGTCATTTCGGCCGAAACCGAATGGCCTACGTTGTTGGGCCAGTCTGGCTATATTTGTTTACTGTGCCACAGTACGGAAGTTATTTGGAAACAAACAACTGTAGAGCCCACACATTTTGGCATTTCCATATCAACTGTAGTTCTGGCTCCCTACAGGATCAAGACCCCTCTCTAAAATGAACTGAAGCCTTGCGGAGGGAAAGTCGACCTCATACAGGGGTTTTCACTGCAGGCACACTCTAGCTGATGCCCACATTGTTAAATGATAAATGAGTGCCATATTAAAATCTAAGCCCAATCACTAGATGGCAGGTGTCTGCACAACATGTGAATCAATGACAGATCTCTGTAAACGTATTATAACCGGTTGACTAGCTTATTTCTTATGCCAATAGTGGAGGAAGATATTCAATCAATCAGAATATCTATCTATCTGAGTTCTTGTATTGCACCACTAACCCAAAGGCCTCAGGGCGCACACGAGGGAGGAAACAAAACAAACATAACAGCAATCCCAATAAGCAGAGAAGAGGACGAGCGTGTCATGACCACTGCTTCCAAGGAGTCAGGACCTGCCCAACATCCTTGGAAGCAGGCTCATAACATATACTATCGGCACCAGCAAGTCCCAATAGGGACCTTTTGGACCTTGTCCTGGCACCTGTGGTGCCAGGCTCATAGCATGGACCCGTCCCGGCACAGGAAGCGCCGGGCTCATAACAAGTGTGAGAGTGCTTGGGTGGACCTACCTGCAGCAGACCATGCTGCTTACTTACCAGCAAGATGATGTTTCACTCTCTTCTGGCAGGGACTACTTTTCCTTCTGGGTGGGGCAGGCACCACTCCCTGGATCATTGATGCTGGACCTCTTCTGGAAGCAGGAACTCTTTTGTCTGGGCGAGGCTGTGGAAGAAGACACCTAAGCACTCCTATGGACTATTTAAACCACGCCCGATTGATGCAAGGTGCTTCGCGTTATTCTGCATCTGCAGCAGGACGCTCACCGTGTCAGCTCCAGTGAATCTTCAGTTCCGGATCCTGTGAATACGAAAATTACCTGATGGGAACCAATCCTCAGTCTTCAGCAGCTCCTGCAAAACAAAAGGCACAGGTTAGGCAAAGGCAAAGTTGGCGGTTCAACTTACCCGATCCATCGGCAGCATTCAAGGCGTTTTTTTTCTGCATATCTCGTACGGCATCGGGCCTGCAAAGACAAAGAACATTGGTTAGTAACGCTTATTTACAAAACTGCTTACTTGTGTTACGCCCGCTCCAACTCTGCTCGCGCTGCATTCCGGCACCTGTAAAGACAAAAGAGACATTAAGGTGCATTCTACAGCCCTAGAGCAGCCTTTCTACTTACGTGCCTTCGTATGCCCCATCATCTTGTTACGCTCTCTGCCACGAACCTGTGGGGAGCATCTTCTTCGGCACCGACAGCATCTGAAAGGGAAAAGACAGACATTAAGGAGATAAGACATTTGAAGAGAGCAATCTAAAGGGAACTTTTATGCTTACAAGTCACGCTCGTGCAGCACACGGCGGCATCGCTCTCAACTTACCCTCTGCAATTAAGAGGCTGAACTCATATCCAGTGAAGTAACTGGACCCAGCGCCCCTGCATGAGACGCAGGATGGAGAGCCTAGCATTCACCTATTTAAGGTGAGCACAACCATCGACCGAGTACCACGGGGAGAGAGGGAGAGAGGGGCTTGGGATTTCTCCCATTCTTCCAGGCACTAATACCTTGATTTTCCACTTGCAGACACCTCACCCTTCAGGTTAAACTTTCGGTGAGAAAGGGGCCGAATCCGGGAGCCAAACGTATCCTACGCCTGACACTGAAGACGGTTGCATCGCCCAGTCAAGACCCGCGCCTCCGAGGGAACCAGGTGAGCGTTACAGAACGCGAAGCCTTACCACAAATTTCCCGCCCAGGCGCAATGGAAACTTCAGACACGGACCAATTGGCCCAGTTGCTCGGGGAGTTGAGGGCAGAAGTACACGCAGCGCGCCAGGAAACAAATGCCCTAAGGAGGGAGTTAGTGGTTTCTAAGGAACGAACAGACGATTTGGCTAGACAATTGTTGCAAGCCCAAGCGGGACAAACTCCTCTGCCTACCCCTGGGGGGAGCCATGCTCCAACGACTTCCTCTAATCCGGTGCAAATTAATCTACCAGGAAATGTACCTCTGGCCCCGCCCGAACGCTTTTCAGGTGATCCGAAAAGATATGCTGTGTTCATCAATCAGTGCCGTTTGCACTTTTTGTGTAGACCTGCCGCTTTCCCAACGGACCAGGCTAAGGTGGCCTTTGTGCTCTCATATCTTAGTGGCAGTGCCGCAGATTGGTCTATTCCTTTAGTGACTCAGGATAACCCAATTCTTTACAATTTCCAGGACTTCCAAGCTAGTATGGAAAGATTGTTCGCAAGACATTCTCAGGGACAGGCCCTGGACAATGAACTTCTTTCACTACGACAGGGCAATCAAGATCTTCTGGCCTACATAGCATCATTCAACAGACTAGTGGTTGAAACCGGATGGCCTGAGGATAAGAGGATCACCCTTTTCTACGGAGGCCTGCGTGGAGAACTCAAAGACGTTCTGGCTCAGGTGGTGAATCCTCCACAAGACTGTTCCGAATACATCGATCTGGTGGTTCAATTGGATCATAGAATACAAAAATCGAAAAGCCGATCGTTCCAGAATTGAGACTCGATCTTTTTCAAGACCACAGAGTTCCGCTAAAGGAAATGATATCGTGGAACCCATGCAAATTGGGGTTGTGAAAGGACCTCTAACCCAAAAGGAAAGGGAAAGGAGAAGACAACTGCAATTGTGCCTCTATTGTGGAAACTCAGGGCATTTCCTTCAAGATTGCCCCGTGAAACCAAGGAAGAAGATAGTAGGAGCTTCCGATAAGGGTGCCAAAGGTTCAGAGTCGGAAAACGACCTCGCCCGACAAGTGTAGAGGTCCGCTTGCCGAGCGTTAAAACCAGTTCTTTGACCTCGCATTTCATCATGCCCATGGTCCTTGTGTGTCCAGAACAACCCAATCGTATGCATGCCATTAAAGCATACATTGATAGTGGCGCAATCGGCAATTACGTGGACTGTGAATTGGCCGCCAGGATGAATCTATCTCTTTGTCCTAAGACGGTGAAAGACGTCATCACCACCGTGGATGGTACGGAAATAGCTTCCGGACCAGTAACTCACACCACCATGGAAGTGACGTTGGTAAGCCAAGATGGACATCAAGAGAAGATCGTGTTTGATGTGATCAAGGCTCCGCAGTTTCAAGTTATCCTGGGAATCCCTTGGTTGGAGAAATACAATCCCCAAATCGATTGGCGAGCAAAGACAATCCGGTTTCCAGAATGCGCTCCTACCTGTTATACTCAGCCTACCACTAAGCTAGTAGCAACTACTTCTGAGAGTCATCACCTGCCTCCTGAATACCGGGAATTTCAGGATGTCTTTCGAAAAGATCAAGCTAATTCGCTGCCTCCTCACAGATCATACGACTGCCAGATAGACTTGGTTCCGGGATCCACTCCTCCGTGCAGTCGAATTTATGCCCTCACAGAGCCTGAAAATCTTCACCTGAGGCAGTATTTGGACCAGTACCTGGCTAATGGATTCATCCGTCCTTCGAAGTCCCCAGCCTCTTCAGCTTTGTTCTTCGTTCCAAAAAAGGAAGGAGACCTGAGAACATGTATAGATTACCGTGCCCTGAACCAGATTACGATTAAGAACAGATATCCGTTACCATTGATCCCTGAACTTCTTGACCAAGTTAAAAGTGCCTGTATCTACACAAAGCTGGACCTCAGAGGAGCTTACCATTTAGTACGAATAAAAGAGGGCGACGAATGGAAGACGGCCTTTCGTACTAAATATGGACTGTTCGAGTATCAAGTAATGCCCTTCGGGTTATGTAACGCACCGGCTGCTTTTCAGTATTTTATGAATGACGTCCTCAGAGAGCTCATCGACGTATGTGTAGTTGTCTATATTGATGACATTCTGGTCTACTCGTCCTCTGAGGCGGATCATCGAAAACACGTCACAGCAGTACTGGAGAGGCTCCGAAAACAGACTTTTTGCAAAGCTGGAGAAATGCGTTTTTCATGTCACGGAGGTCGACTTTTTGGGATTTATTTTGTCACCTAATGGAGTCCACATGGACTCAAGAAAAGTGGACGCTATCAGTAAGTGGCCCTCACCAACGTCTGTGAAAGGAGTTCAAAGCATGTTGGGCTTCGCCAACTTTTATCGTAGATTTATTCCTGATTTTTCTCAAGTAGTCCAACCCATTACTGCCCTTCTCAGAAAGAATAAACGTTTCGAGTGGTCTACGGAGGCGGAACAAGCTTTTCAGGAACTAAAAACAAAATTCACCTCGGCTCCAGTTTTAAAACATCCTCGCCCGGAACTTCCCTATATCGTGGAGACTGATGCTTCCAGTCTCACAATGGGAGCAGTGCTCTCGCAAAGAGACCCAGAAACAAACCAGTTACACCCAGTAGCATTCTGGTCCCGCAAATTTTCGGCTCCCGAAATCAACTACACTATTACAGATAAGGAACTTTTGGCTATTAAGTCCGCCTTTAAAGCCTGGCGGCATTATCTCCTGGGAGCCCGACACACAGTCACCGTCATCACGGATCATCGTAATTTACAGTACCTTAAATCAGCCAAAGCTCAATCATCTAGACAACTTCGCTGGGCATTATTTTTTGCCGAATTCGACTTTGTGATAACTTACCGACCAGGCAACAAGAATGGTAAAGCAGATGCTCTCTCCCGAATTGGAGTAGGTGAACTCACGACCAATCCTGAACCAGTACCCATAATTCCGGAGCAGAGAATCCTGGGTTTGATAAGTGCACAAACCATTGAAGACCTTGAAGCTAAAGTTAAAGAACTTCTGACTCCAGCAGAAGTGCAAGACTGGCAACTCAAGGGAAAAGATTTCACAATGGATAAGAACTTACTATACTTTCGAGGAAGATTATATCTACCATGCACCGATTTACAAAGACAGGTGATCTCTTGTTACCATGACTCCTTAATGGAAGGACATCCCGGCATTGCCAAAACGTCGGAAAAGAGAAAAAGACATTTCTGGTGGCCGTCTTGGAGAAAGGACATTAAAAATTTCATAAATTCCTGTGGTGTGTGCGCTCAAAGCAAAAGCCAGAAGGAGAAGCCAGCAGGTCTCTTACATCCAATAGACATTCCTCCACACCCATGGCATACTCTCTCCATGGACTTCATCACGGATTTACCACCATGCTCCGGATTTAATACAATCTTAGTGATTGTGGACCTATTCTCGAAGATGGCCCATTTTATCCCATTGAAAGGGTTACCTACAGCTTCAATTCTGGCTCGAGAGTTCCTCGAAAACATCGTTCGGTTGCACGGCTTTCCTTCAGTTTTAATCTCAGATAGAGGAAGTCAATTTATTTCCCACTTCTGGCGGAGTTGTTGTCGCCTAGCCCAAATTGACGTAAGGCTTTCAACCAGCCACCATCCCCAGACCGACGGGCAGACCGAGAGGACCAACCAAACCCTGGAACAGTATCTGCGCTGCATGTTACAACAGTCGGAGGACACTTGGAAAGACATTCTCTGGATTGCGGAGTACGCTTATAATAATTCAGTCCATGCCGGAACCGGAAAAACTCCTTTTTTTCTTTTATATGGACTCCACCCTCGCACTTCAAATCTTGATCCACCTCAAAATCTTGGGACACCCGCTGTAGATCATCTGCATTCTACAATCACTCAAGCCTTTAAAGAGGCCACGTCTCCCCTTAAGCGGGCCAAGGAACAATACAAGAAGTGTGCGGACATACATCGAAAGGAAGCTCCTCAATATCTTGTGGGAGATCAAGTCTGGTTATCCACCAAACATCTACCTCTAAAAGGACCGCGTACTTTCAATCCGCGATACCTGGGACCTTACCCAATCACTGCCATAATTAATCCAGTGGCAGTTAAATTGGGCCTACCTGCCCATATGAAAATACATCCAGTTTTCCACGTTTCTCTACTAAAACCCTTGCAACCTGGAACCCGTTTGACGAAATCTCCAGACCCTATTCTTGTGGACGGAGAACTGGAATTCGAAATACAAGACATCTTAAACTCCAAGATTTCCAAATCAAAATTATACTATCTAATTGACTGGAAAGGTTATGGCCCCCAGGAACGATCTTGGGAACCGTCAGAACATGTTCATGCACCCCGTCTGGTTAAGAAGTTTCATCGAACTTTTCCTGATAAACTGAAACCCCCGGAAAAGACAAATTTGGGAGGGGCCTTGAGGGGGGGTGCTGTCATGACCACTGCTTCCAAGGAGTCAGGACCTGCCCAACATCCTTGGAAGCAGGCTCATAACATATACTATCGGCACCAGCAAGTCCCAATAGGGACCTTTTGGACCTTGTCCTGGCACCGGTGGTGCCAGGCTCATAGCATGGACCCGTCCCGGCACAGGAAGCGCCGGGCTCATAACAAGTGTGAGAGTGCTTGGGTGGACCTACCTGCAGCAGACCATGCTGCTTACTTACCAGCAAGATGATGTTTCACTCTCTTCTGGCAGGGACTACTTTTCCTTCTGGGTGGGGCAGGCACCACTCCCTGGATCATTGATGCTGGACCTCTTCTGGAAGCAGGAACTCTTTTGTCTGGGCGAGGCTGTGGAAGAAGACACCTAAGCACTCCTATGGACTATTTAAACCACGCCCGATTGATGCAAGGTGCTTCGCGTTATTCTGCATCTGCAGCAGGACGCTCACCGTGTCAGCTCCAGTGAATCTTCAGTTCCGGATCCTGTGAATACGAAAATTACCTGCTGGGAACCAATCCTCAGTCTTCAGCAGCTCCTGCAAAACAAAAGGCACAGGTTAGGCAAAGGCAAAGTTGGCGGTTCAACTTACCCGATCCATCGGCAGCATTCAAGGCGTTTTTTTTCTGCATATCTCGTACGGCATCGGGCCTGCAAAGACAAAGAACATTGGTTAGTAACGCTTAGTTACAAAACTGCTTACTTGTGTTACGCCCGCTCCAACTCTGCTCGCGCTGCATTCCGGCACCTGTAAAGACAAAAGAGACATTAAGGTGCATTCTACAGCCATAGAGCAGCCTTTCTACTTACGTGCCTTCGTATGCCCCATCATCTTGTTACGCTCTCTGCCACGAACCTGTGGGGAGCATCTTCTTCGGCACCGACAGCATCTGAAAGGGAAAAGACAGACATTAAGGAGATAAGACATTTGAAGAGAGCAATCTAAAGGGAACTTTTATACTTACAAGTCACGCTCGTGCAGCACACGGCGGCATCGCTCTCAACTTACCCTCTGCAATTAAGAGGCTGAACTCATATCCAGTGAAGTAACTGGACCCAGCGCCCCTGCATGAGACGCAGGATGGAGAGCCTAGCATTCACCTATTTAAGGTGAGCACAACCATCGACCGAGTACCACGGGGAGAGAGGGAGAGAGGGGCTTGGGACTTCTCCCAATCTTCCAGGCACTAATACCTTGATTTTCCACTTGCAGACACCTCACCCTTCAGGTTAAACTTTCGGTGAGAAAGGGGCCGAATCCGGGAGCCAAACGTATCCTACGCCTGACACTGAAGACGGTTGCATCGCCCAGTCAAGACCCGCGCCTCCGAGGGAACCAGGTGAGCGTTACAGAGCGTCAACCTACAAGCCAACAAAAAGTATCAGTAGATGTTTATAACAGATGGCAGTATAAGGATGAGTGCCAAAAGACAATTGTATTGACTTGCATAGAGGTGACCATGCTGTATCATCTGAGCATCTGCTTTGAGATGAACATTCATAAGGTATGCAAGGTATATAGTAACATTATAAGTGCTTTTCACTGCACTGGAGTTTGTTTCCTTATGTCTTTTAAAAATGCACGTGCGTTTGGGTAGGTCTGGCAGGCAACTACCAGATTTGTATTGGTTATTGTTAGGACTGATTTTCTATACTCTGACCTGGTGGACAGATGTATAGAAGGCCAACCTATATTGTGACAGGGACAACTCTGGGAGCTGTAGCCAAACCAGTTGAAGCTAGCAGTGACGAGCGATCTAGACTAAGTCTCAAGAGGTTGTGAGCTTGTAAAGGGTCCACAATGAGTACCCACAATGGGAATCACAAATTACACTTTGACAGTATGTATAAAAAGTTATTTATTAATGCCCAAATATCACTTTGAAAAATTATCACTATGAAAAATGACTACTAACAGGTACAAGTATCACACAATGCTAATAATAGATTACAAAAATGCAGTCACCAGAGTAGGGCATAATACAAATCAAACTCCTGTAAAAGAAAGCGCAGATTCGTTTTATGTACTACGAGTCCACAGAGAATTAACCCTAACTTCAAAAGCCCTTCCCTAAGTTGTCTGGGGCTTTATGCCCAAAAGTTCTGACACAGTTTGTGATGCAGGAAAAATAAGGTAGGGTATCTGGGGTGCAGTGAACCGTTCCAGGCGTTAGAAGTCCCCCAACTTTCGGAAGGCATGCGTGAGCAAGCAATGGCAAAGCCAAAAGTATAGCAAACGTTTTATAAAAGTTAAGAAAACTTTTTTAAATGGAATTTCGGGGCAGGTAAGAACTACTGTAACTTAATCCCGTACTCCGATTCTCACCAGCAGTTGGCAGGTCAATGGAAGAAGGTCCAAGGTTGCTTTTCCCGCCATCAGGCTCAGTCCTTGATTTGCAGGGGATGCAAGTTCAAGTTGATCTTCCGTCAGTGTCTTTTGCTGCTGCAAGGACTCTCGGATGAAGAATGCAGAAAAACACAATGCAGGACCCCCGTCAGGACTGGACTCGACACTCGACTCGAGTAAGCTGTTATGGACGGTGGTCACCGCAGCACTGCGATGCAAAAGGCCTCACTTGTCACAGTCAGTTTTTCCCCCCTATCTTGGGTCCCCTTGACTATAGGACTCTGGAATTTCTCTGAGGCAAGTCTTGTAGGACAAGCTGAGGACCCTTCAAGTTCCAGGCCTCAACTTGGAACAGTGACATCAGCAGCACAGTAGCCCAAACTCAGAGCTGGTGAGCCAGAGGATGGTTCCGGGACACTTCCGCCGTCTCTTCTTTGCAGGGTACCGAACAGACATCGGGAATGGATTTTCCCTCCACTCCAAGGGTCACAGCTCCTTTGCTAAACTGCTGAAGATCGAGAGAAAGACAGGATGCCACCAGGACAGCAGCAGAAGTTGGTCGCCAGGCCTCTGGTCTCTTCACGGGTCTCACAGCTGGACAGGAGTCTTGGCTCATTCAGGTTACTTCAGAATCTCAGAATAATGGGTGCAGGAGTCCCCTTCTTTTCCTAAAAGCCAGGTAAAAGCACTCCCAATAGCATGACTCACAAAACACACACACAACAGCAGGGGTCAAATCAGGACCACTGGCGGGAACACTCATGCATACTACTCAGACACACTGAAACCAGTTTGTGGTTTGGGACCAGACAGTCCCAGCCCACACCCTGCCATCGAACACATATAGCCTTCCAGTAGCACCGCCAAAAGCTTCTGCTTTTCCAGTACTGGAAGAAGGCTAAAAAACAAGATGGCCAAAGGAGAAGCAAAAATAAAGCATGTGGTACGGCCATGTTTGGACACTAGCCACAATTAGTAGCCAAGCATGGTAAACGTGGTAAGGTTAAAATGAAAAGCACCAAAAAAATGGTAAAAAGTCACTACTGCCACCAGCTTGTCCATTTAGCGTGAAAAAAAACGACGGTGTGTATTGTGCATCAGTACAGTAGACCAGAGGAAGCAGGGGTGAACCCAAGTCATGCAATTTATGGGAGGAAAAGATTCCATTCTATCCCATTAGTTCTTGGTAATTGGTACATCAAATTTATGAATATTGAAATGTTAAACATATGACACATTCTTCATTGATCGAGAAATTCAATAAGTTAATACAAATGTCTCAAGTTGCTAAAAGATTGTTAAGACTCCATCTAAAATAATAGATGTGGAAATATTCTACACCTGTTTACACATGTAGTGAATAGACCAACAAAACAGTACACAGCACACAGACAACCCATACGGTGGTACACTGACTTAATAGGACAACTGTTCAACAAATATATACTACAATCAAATATTGCATATAAAACGGTAAAAAGCCTGATACAAACAATCCAGACCAATATCAACCCGACATGTTTCTTTCCCATGAAAAAAGTTATTCCAAAAATGTTGGGAAATTCTTCAGGGGCAAGGTTTACTGTCTGTTTTTCTGCTAATGGTTCACTATGTAGCAATTGACATTCAATTCTTACGTCTTTTGGTCACCTGTACATAAAGAGGCAAAAGGATAAATGGGAGTTCATGCAGTCTGCATGAAACGTTTACTCTATCACGGTCAGAGAGGTAATTGCTAGAAATTACTAGTAAACATCACTAAGCAAGCTCCCACCTACCTAATAATTGCATTAGTGGTCAATCAGGGGTGTCAGACGAATATGCATGTCTTCTTAAATTGATTTCCTCCACGATGGACTCCCTCAACTTCTCTCAAACTATCCTCAAACCCACACACCACCTCAGCCACACCCTGGACCGGCTGCTCGACCAGAACTGCCATCCCCTCCTCTCCAACACCCCATGTGCCTGGTCGGACCATCACCTCATCCTCTTCTCCATCCCCACCAGCCAACCTGCCTTCCCGCATGCCCCCCCTCCTAGCCCCACCCAGCTACCTCACCAGCGACCACATCCTACCCCTCCTCAACCCCCACCACCACCGCTGGCAACGACATTGACAAACCTGTCACCCTAAACAACACCACCCCTAAAGAAACGCTCCCCCAAGTCCTCCTCTCCTACCAACACCTGGTACACCCCTGAGCTCCACGCCCTCCGCTCCAAAAAGCAGGCCATCGAAGGTGCCTGGCACACATGCCCCTCCATTGAGAACAAGACCAGATTTGCCTCCAATGCTAAAGCCTATAAAAATGTCATCCACCTCGCCAAACCGTCCGCCTACTCCTCCAGCATGGCGAACGTGAAATCGGACTCTCGTGAACTTTTCTGAATTCTCCGAGAGCTGGAGACTTCTGCCCCTCCCCCATCCACTGTCTCCAAAGATGATGCCTGGTGCAATAGCGGGCAATCCCTCTCGGACAAAACCTCCCTCCAAACCAAAATCCAGGACAAATGCGCCTTCAACACCCCCGCCTCAGCCCCGTCTCCCCCCCACATATACACCTACGCAGCACCCCCCTTTTCAAATTCAGCCACATCACCACCCAAGAGGTTACATCACTCCTCAACAGCCTCAAGCCCTCCATATGCAAAGCAGACATCTGCCCAGTTCCCCTCATCAAAGAATGCTCCAAGCCCCTGATCCCTCTCATCACTGCCATCATCAATGCCTCATTCAACTCCTGCTCCATCCCATCCTCCATCAAAGAAGCCTGGATCTCCCCCCCACTACCCCTCCTGAAAAACCCTCCCTGTACTCTGCCTTCCCCGTCAGCTACAGGCCTATCACCTCTGTCCCTTTCCTCTTAAAAATAATTGACTGCGTCACCTATATCCAGGTCCAAGATCATCTAGAAAAACACCACCTCCTCAGCCCCTGACACGGCACTGAGTCCGCCCTGCTGGACCTATAAGATCAACTAGATGCCTGTGACTCTGGCTACCTCTCTCTCTCCTCATGCTACTAAAACTTTCTGCGGCTTTTGAACTGGTTGACCATACCATACTCTGCAAACACCTGTCCACAGCCGCCCTTTTCTCCCCCGAAACCTGCCAATGGATCTCATCTTTTTGTCCGACCGCACCTAACGTGTTTTCTCCGGCAGCCACTCCTCCATCCAGACCGCCATCACCTGCAGGTTACCTCAAGGCTCGTGCATCTCCCCCACCCTCTACAGCGTCTTTATCAAGCCCCGCTTTGACCTTCTCGACTCCTGCCAAATCAAAAATAACAATTACGCTGACGACACCCAGATCCTCATCTCCCTCTCCGGCATCCATCACCAATACACTCCCAAAATGAATTGCATCTATGAATCTGTCCAATCCTGGATGGTGACCAATGGGCTTTGTCTGAATGACGACAAAGCGGAGCTCCTTCTTGTCAGCAACCCAATCCATCTAGCACTGGCATATTCCCACTTCACCATTGACAACAACACTGTTCCGGTCTCCCCCGGTAGTCAAAACCTTGGGCGTCCACTTGGACTCTACTCTCTCACTCACCAAGCATGTGAACTCCCATCGCCTCCTCATCAGCATGTACCTCCAAACTCATCAACGGCCGTCGCCCGTACCTCTCCACCAACAATTGCATCAACATCGCCCGAGCCACCATGTGCTCCAAGTTAGACTACTGCAACTCCCTCCTCGCTGACACCTCCAAAGGTAACCTGCATTAACTACAAATTGTTCAAAACAATGCCATGCGCGCTGCCCCGGCCTAAACAAAATCAGACCACATTTATCAAGCCAAGAGAGATGCCAACTGGATGCCAGTGAAGGAGTGTATCTCATTCAAAATTCTTACCTTGACCCACAGCTGCATCAATAACGCTGCTCCTCAATACCTCTCAGAGTGCTTCACCAAGCCAACCTCTACCAGACCTGCCAGAACTGGCTATGCCAACCTCCTGCACACACCTAAGTTCAGAAGAGTAGAGGTTTTAGATTTTCGGCCCTAGCCACCGAACTTTGGAACACCCTCCCACCCCACCTCAGAATGGACTATCTTCAGAAAAAGACTAGACACATTTCTGTTTAATAGAACTAATCTAACTTGGAACCCAATGTGCATGCCTGACTTGGACGCATCTATAATCATGCCTCTATGCTCACATCGCCTTGCCGCCTTCGAGTTTTCGTGCGCTCTACAAATGCAATAAATAAATAAAATCTCCAGTAAAGCATTTGTGAGTAATTTATTGAAACACCTGAGGGGTTGGCTGATGTATTCTTGGAGGTTTTTAAAAATATCAAACCGGTTTCTGTAAAGGATTGGGCAAAGTTAATGACGAATGAGTGTTGACAACATCTGGCCTATACACGTTGCATTTGTAGAGTTTTCTGTAGGTACATAGACATCCTTTTGGCCAATTGAAATAGGTAGGGTATTGACCCAGCTGTTTAGTTTACTTTATTTGTAATATGCAGCCTTGGACCCTTAGGTGTGAGGGTGTAGACAAAGACAGAAACAAAAAACATGAGGTCAAGAGGACCCGGTGGCCAGATGAAAAATGAACTAGAGGGCTAAGGAAGCTGAATGCGAGAATAGCAGCATCTTTAGTTCTTTCTTGAAGATCGCCAAGGAGGGATGACCTCGCAGTGTAGATGGCAGCAGATTCTATGACCGGGGAGCAGCAATATAGAAGGCTCCCTTCTCTACCCTACTCATTCTACATTTAGGAGTCGAGAGGTAATTCTGGTTGCTTGACCTGAGCTTCCTGCCGTTGACCATCTCGGAAATGAGTTCTTGCATATAGAAGGGCACAAGCCCCTGTCTGCATTAATAAATGATGACCAGGAGTCTAAATCTGGCCTGTGCCTCAACTGGAAGCCAGTGCAAAGAGTGTCTGGCTTCAGAGAATGATCAGAACGAGAGGCCCTTAACCACTCTAACTGCTCCATTTTTGACAACTTGCAGTCTGTTGGTATCTCCTTTACAAATTCTTATCAGGATGCAGCTGCAGTAGTCAATCTTGGCTCTCGCAATAGTTTATGCGTTAGCCTGGGATATGAAGGGTCTGATATGCAATAAAAAGTTTGGCATAGCAGACGGCGGCTGAGACCATACCACTCACATGCGCCTTCATATTCAACAATTGGTCAAGGACCACGCCAAGGATTTTAGCTTTTGGTTGCGGGGCAATTTTCACATCGCCTAAAAAAAAAAGCTCTTGTGAGCAGGGTCCAGCTTAGCCAACATCGCTGAGGAGCCCACTATCATTAACTCAGTTTTCCCTCTATTTAAGGCAAAATTATTGTTCATCATCCAATTCTCAATCAGAGAAAATACTTGTTCATCCTGAGCATGGATTGGAGAACATGACCCCCGCCCCCCGATTCCAAAAACACAAAGAAAGGGCCCATGACGATGTTATAAATACAGGGGGAAGTACTAGCTCCTTGTGGAACCTCGTAGGGCACAAGAATGGGGGAAGCTGCTGCATCCTCAAGAGAAACCCTACTTTTCCTATTAGCCAGGAAGGAATTCATCCATTAGGCTGCCGCGGGAGTGAAATTAGCCACTAAACCATTCTCGTAACCAAAATGGAATGGTCAATCAAATCGAATGCTGCTGACTGGTCCAGAAAGATTAATAGGGAAGCGAGCCCTTTATCAAGGCATCCAAATAATCTGGACTTCAACTCTAGTAGGGATGTTTTGGTCCCAAACCCTTGTCTAAAGCCTGATTGAAAGCGGTTCAGGATCGGAAACTGATTCAAATGCTGTAGGCCACCCGATCTAGGATTTTCAGCAGAAAAGGTGCGTTTGTAATAGGCCTATAATTAAGAGGGCTGTCTATTGCTAAACCAGGTTTTTTCAATGTAGGGGTAATCCATGCCTGTTTTAAATCATCTGGAACAAATCCCTCGAGTAATGAGGAGTTGACATATTTACATTTGCACTCCAGAAGAGCGGGAGGGCAAGACTTGAATATTAAGGGCGAGCATGCGTCGCCCTTACATCTTGTTGCCTTAAATTGCCCCACCACCTTCTTCAGTTCATCAACCGAAATCGGGATGAAGTTGAATTGCAGAGTGGCTCGATTTTTAACAAAGGGTATATGGCCGGAGTTAAAGGGAGATGGTCTTTTTTGACGATTACGTCCTCTTTTATGCCACTTAACCTTTGTTGCATTGCGTTTTGAATGAGCTAACACCAATTAGAATCCTTTGTTAGTCAGTGTGCCTGATGCTGGTGGTTCAGAATTTTAAATGGTTCTTTCACCTCCGAATTGGCGTTCTGGATTGTAATGTGGAATTTTCTTTTTCGCGTTCAGCTTCACCAGTTCTAGAGTTCTAGAGGCTATTTTATAGACTGCCAGGGAGTTGGAGCTGGGATTAGCTTTCCAGCCGTGGAACTGCTTAAGGGAGGAAGATTTCAGTCTCTTAATTCAGTTAGATATGGGGAGGAGGCCCTGTTATTCACCAAGTGGGGTGCATGCGGTCCTGCTGAGGCCCAATGATCAGCAGCCCCCTTTGCTGCCCCCTTTCTTTTCCAGAGATTGGCCTTGCCGACTACCTTCTAGTCTGCATTCTGGGGCTTGAAGTAGCTGCTGGTGGGTGTCTGGTGTTCTGAACCGGTGGGCTGGGTCCCATGAAAGCTTCCTGTTGCTTGGTCCGTTCCGCTGGTAAAACTTGTTACCATGTTTCCTTTCTGGGCGCGCCTTATTTATTTCTGCTGTGCACTTTTTTTTATATAAATCTTCAGCGCAGTGAGGCCGTTTCAAGAGTGACTTCTTTGTACATGGAATGGCATGGCAATAAGTGGTGAAACACATGTTTTAAAAAAGATTCATCAAAGAATGCATGTCCATCATGCAAACTGAGAGACATTCCAGGCTAAATTATGCTTCCTTCCACAGCTAATGGCAAAATGACTGCATGCTGCATGCTGCATGATTACAGGCTTCAGCTAAGATTGCTTTTCTGACTAAACATGCTCTTTAATGTCTCCTACAGGTTAGAAGGAGCAGAGGTGGCGGGGAGCACTGATGGTGCAGAGAGAGGCGGTGAAGGCACAGCCGAGCCGCAGACCACATACCGTGACATTTGGAGCCTACGGGCTTCACTGGAGCTCAACGCCTCATCCGACCAAAGTAGCAGCAACAATGATAGGGATTCGGTGCGCAGCGACGCGGAGAGCATCAGCTCACTTAGCGGGGTCCCCAGCTTTGCCTCCCAGGACCCTGCTGAAGAAGGAGAGTGCCAAACAGAAAAAACACTCCCATCCCAGCGTTCGTCCAAGCAAGAGAGCCTTGAATCAGAGCGGGGCAGTGATGGGGAGCTTAGCACGCGTAAGCTCCTACAGATGGACAGTGGCTATGCATCCATCGAGGCCCCAAGCCGCCTACTTGAGGATAGCCGGATTCTAGGGGCAAAGGAGAGGACGGCTTCTGAGAAAAGGCTTTTCTTCACCAATGCTGGCCGCAAGGGCACTGTGTTTTCAAGTATTGACTCCAAGGTACTGAACGAGGAGCTGGAAGATGAAGGGGCAGCAGGGGGCATCTCTGACACTCCCATGGGACTATCTCCTTATGGTCAGATGCTGCCACCCAGGGACAGTTTTCAGCGACGGGACTACAGCATAGATGAGAAGACCGACGCTCTGTTCAATGAGTTCCTCCGGCATGACCCACAGTTTGATGATTCCCCATTACGGTCCAAGCACCGTTCACGTGTCCACCTGCGCAAGCAGTGGCAGCGGACGAAGCAGTACAGTGACCCGGGTGTTCGCTACACACTGGCACTGGAGAGACAACGCACGCCATTGCGCCGGGGGGACAGCGTCAACTACCCACTGGACACTAGATACCACAGTACACTGCCTCGCATTGTCAGCACCGCCGATGAGGATTCTGGGGAAGGGGGCAGCGGTACAGAAATCCTGCAGCCTGTCACTGCCAGAAAAACAGAGCCGCAGCCGTTGGGTCAAGGACTGGAGCCAGAAGACGTGATCCAAGTCATCGAAGAGGAGCCGGGTGAGCCGACCAACGTGCCAGACTCTGTGGAGGCTACCGACATGGGCATCACCAAGCAGGGCCAGGGCCCCTTCGGCAGTCCCCCAGGGTTTGATGAACACTTGGCCTATGGACCTCAGACTACCGGGGCAGAACTGATGGACAAGCTAAGCACGAGCATCGAGGACAGACTCTACTGTAATCTCAGAAAGTCTTGTGAAACCACAGAGTGCCTGGTTACCGTGGCGCACATCTCCCCGGACAACAGCCCTGTCTAAGAAGGATTCCGGGAGGTCTGATCTCCTGTGTGCTAAGCCAGAAGCGTCCGAGGTGGCCAAGTGGCCATCTGCCTGGGGATTACCACGCCAGGGAAGACGCCAGTGAACGTAGAGGGAAGTGTAGGCACTAGGAAGGCTGCATGACCAGATGATTATGCAAGACCTAGCAGAGGCCTCTTAGTGAGTAAAGGGTGGGGCAGGTACTGGAATCTGCTTACCCAACAATCTGCCTACATACTTGCACGCAATCAGGCATGCAGTACCAGTGTACACATGCACTCTCATACATGTACAACATAGTGTGCCCATGCAGTTATTTGCACACACCAGAGAGCGCGTGCAGTGTCACACTTGAACACCTGTGCTGTCTCTGAAACACACACTACTGTACATGCCTGCACATACAAGTACACACTCTTGCAGTCACACATGCGCACACAACCTTGCATGTGCCTGCAGTTTTGCACACCAATGCAAATGCCTACAGTCACTTGCACAGAAATACACACAAACCTTCCCAATCCAGCACACTCCTGATGCACACACTCAACAGTGATTAGCCCAGGCAAAGAAAAGCGACAATATGAAGGCACAATTTCACAGACCCGCTTGCACGCATGCCAATTCTCTCCTGGCATATGTTTTCAAGCAATAATGCCTATCCTTGCCTGTACCCTTCCGTAAAAACACACTGCCCCACCCACATGTCACTTCTAGACAGCACCTCCAAGGTGAGTCACTGACTGGGTCTGGTATGTTTTAGGCCCATGTCTATGGCAAAGTCATAAGGGCTGTGAAGTACAGGGCAGTTGACTGCTATTTGTGAGCTGTCAAAGGCCAGTTATTGTCGGTATTCATGAGAAGTCCACTGCTAATCAGTGCTGGTCTATGTGGGAAGTCCAAGTTACTCTTGCGGTCTAGTAGGATTCTAAGGCTGCCAGTGTTGTTGTCTCGGGCCTACCTGCCTAGTAGATTGTTCCCTGGGGAGGCTTGCACGGTGTCTCTGGGAGGTAAAAAGCTGGCCACTATTGATGTCAGCGGGAGGTGCAGGTTGGTCTCTGCAAGTGGTGTCTGTGGAAGGATCAGACCTTGCCAGGGCTGGGTTCTGAGAAAAGTTCCATGACTAGTCACTGCTGGCTTCTGTGATTGGTCCAAAGAAGACCAGTAGTTGTGCTTGCAGGATATGCTAGGTCATCAGTGCCTGTGCCTGTTAGGGGGCCAGTGCTGGGACATGCAAGAGAGTTGGGGCTGCCTGTGCTGGTGTCTGGTAGCAGTGTATGCCAGGTATCGCACATGTGTGTGGGTGTCCCAGGTTGGGTGGAGTTGATGCCTTCTAGAGTCCAGTAACATGAGGCAGGCTGGTCAGTTCTGGTATCTGTAGGCTCCTGGCCTTCGCTGGTGTTCATGGGAGGTTTAGGATCAGGCATGGCCGTTGTATGGGTGGTTCCATTTTAGGATAGGTTGGTATCTGCTACAGCCCAGGGCTGGTAAGGGTTGTCAGTGATATGAGACACGCTGGTCAGTGCTCATATATGTTGGAGGTCCTCTTGGCTAGTGCTTGTGTCTCTGGGACCTGAAGTGTTGTGGAAGGGGTTAGTAAACCTGTGAGACCAGTCACAATTGCTGTAGCATACACCGTGCCCCCAGACCAACGCAGGTCACATCCTGTCTGTATCCATTGGTGACTCTGCTCAAACACCATCTTCGCACAAAATGTTCATCCTCCTCAACCCTCCAAAAACACGACCCTCAGAGGCACTCACAAGCCTTTGCCTACCCTCCTGGATACAACCCACAAAAGTCTCTCTCAGCATAACCAAACTTGGTGGCTGCTCCTTGATGCCTTGTGGTCTGAGTGCGGGTTCAGTCCAGAAGTATATTACTTGATAGGACAATTGGAAGACCATGCTTGTGCCTGTGGTAGGCTGAGAAGGCTGTGGCAGGGTCAGTGATGCGTCAGCCCATTGTCTCTAAAAGTCTGTTAGAGATGCGGCATGGTCAGTCATGTGTCAAAAATGCATGTGCATGTGACCAACACTTTCCCACTGCCTCCAGACTGTCAGAAGCACTCGTCTGGTTAGATGTGTAGCCATGGCCTCATTGGCTGTTTGTTTGTGTTCCTGACTCAAAATGCACTGTGTCGCTGTCCACATGCGACTACCGAAGCCAACGGTGGCAATCCCCATTGGTACATCACAAAGCCCAAGTACCAAAAGGAGCTGCTCCAACTCCCCGTGGGCATCTGTGAATATCTGTGTTTGTCTTCTCCTTAGTTTATGGATGAGTAGATTTGACACCCCATGGGCTCATTAGGAGAGTCTCATTGACGATGTCGTCCTCTCATCACACAAGGGAGAGCAACTCCGTCTCACTCCAGGCCACCTCAGAGAGCAGCCGCCTGCCATCATCTTGAATGTTGTCTGGAAAGCGAGTCTTCCCACGGGGCGGACAACACCCCAGAGGCATTTATGTTGTTTTCAGGTTATTTATTATTAATGTATTTTCAGAAAACCTTCACCATTTCAGTGCATTTTTTCAAGAAATAAAAATGAAAGCTATTTATATGACTCCAACCTTTAAAAGTGAGACGAAACTTCTCTTCAAATCTACGTATACCCCCTGGTTCATCCTGGGAATATAAAGGGCTTCAGTATCTCTTCCTCTCTTCACGAAAATGTCCATCCTTTCCCTCTTTACATACAAAGTAAATGGCTCCGATAACCCTTTTACTCTCACAGGTTTAGAATGAAGGGCTCAGTATCCTCTTCTGCTTGAAAGTAAAGGGCTCTGATATGCCCTCCTGGTTGAAGTTAAAGGGCTCTGATTTTGCCCTTTTGGTTGAAGGTAAAGGTCTCTGATTTTGCCCTTCTGGTTGAAGGTAAGGGGCTCTGATAGGCCCTTTTGTTTGAAGGTAAAGGGCTCTGATATGCCCTCCTGGTTCAAGATAAAGGGCTCTGATTTTTCCCATTTTGGTTGAAGGTAAATGGCTCTGATTTCGCTTACTGTTAGAAAGTAAACATCCCTGGCATCCCTTCTCTAAATAAAGTTAATGTCTGTGATATCCCATCTTCATAGAAAGTAACGGTCCGGTATCCCTACACCATTTAAAATATAGGGCTCCAGGATCTCCTGACCAATGGCAATAAAGGGATCAAGCATTCTTTTCTGCGGCCATTAAAAAGCTTTAGTGCCCCCTTCCTTGATCGCATTAAAGGGCTTCTGCATCCTCTCCCCAGAGACAGGTGCAGTTTCTAGTATTCCTTCCACAGTGGAGTGATGGACTTTGGTATGTGCTCCCCAAACTCCTTCACACTCTTTTCAATCAATACAAATGGTGTCCTCTGTCCTGGGCCTATTTATACAAGGCTCCTGCATGTTCCACCCCTGGGACCTTCTTGGCTGTTTTGCAAGAAGCTATTAAGTAGGCCGGGAGGATAGCTTGGGGGTAACGTGTTTGTCTTGGAAGCAAGATAACGCGTAGTAACACAGGTTCCAATCACGGTCTCGCACTTAGAAACTGGCCTCCGGTATTAAGTGCGTTATAAAAGAGCAATTATAACTCCCCAAGTTCTACCTTTGTGGCAGTAATCACTTCCTGCCACTGATTGCTATAAAATCACCTCTGAGTCTGGGAAGGCCTTCCTGAATACCCAGTCTTGGGGATAGTGGAAGATTTTGGCCATCTCTGAGCTCCATTTGGTAATAGCGGGGAGGTTTGGTTATTCCCTTGCATGTTTGGTAATTGACAGTCCAGTTGAGGAAGAGGAGTCAGGGATTGCCCCATAATGCGGATAGATTGGGGAAACTAGGGTTGCAAATGCTCGCGCCACCTTAAAGTACACCCAGTGACCTAAGGGGGATACCCTTTGTGACTCTGGGCATGGAACAAGTAAAGGGTACCTCAGGGCAGGCCCAACCCCTTGTATTGTTGAAGGAAAGACAGAAATATCATGCATGGGCATGCAGTCCCATTTTCACTTATGGACAGTAACCTATTGCGATCAGTCCATGCTTATCTAGCCTTTACATTTCAATCATCTTGCCGTGGAGTAAATTAAGATAATGCCCGTGCATATTTTGTTACTGTATTTCTCCATGGAATTAATCAAGATCACGCAGGGCATGCCTATCTTCTCCATCGCGTTCTATCAAGACATGACATACAGGAAGATCATCAATGGGCTCCTACTTCCGTCTCAATGCATGAAATAGTGATGCTCCTTAAGCATGCCTTCGCCGTGTAACATACTGTATCTTTGCATGGAACAAAGACAATTCCAAGGCATGTTACCTCCTATCACTGCATGGAATAATTCAAGAGAAGCTCTGGTATGGTTCATCCACCAATTATGACCAGACAGAATACATATAGCGTGATCCCAGATTAGTTAATACCCTACCGTCTCACTGTATGAGGAACTTCACAAGGCATTTGTATCCATTCTACCTCAGTGTATCAGTATTTGAAATAAAATGATCTCCACACTTGCTAGCCTTCTATCTCATTCCATGAAATATAGCCGCCCCAGGACATTGCTAACGTACTGTATCGCTGCATGGAGTCAACACCATCCCTGGACATTTGACGGGATGTATCAGAACATGTTAGATTTAAGGCCAGACATAGATAGTGGTCACTAATGGTAATGGGTGATTGGCACCAGTCAATTCTTTTGGACCGTACTGTTTATATCATAGGACAAGAGGTGGTGGACGGCATATATGTTGGTGGCAGCATGGGTTAAGATATGGTATTGTGGCGGTGTTCTGGGGGGCGGGGAGGGAGGCGTTTCTTGACACCAACACTTGAAACAACAAAATAGCCAAACATTACATGTTTGCCACTTACAAGACCATGCAGAGGGGTAGTGGCTGGACATGACTAACATAGGTTCCCTAGACTAGGGAGCACAAATTCCAGTCATATTGGCTAGTGATAATTGAATATTGATCAATTGGTGTGCTGTGTGTATGTGTAGAATTGAGGTGGCGAGTGACTTTTTATGGCTGGATTGTAGCTTTAAATCTTTACCCCTGCCCTAGACTATGGGCCTCATTACGAGTCCGGCGGTAAAACCGCCTGGTTACCGCCGGACTCGTATTATCATTCCGCCTCCGTGATTCCCGGAATTACCGGGGCATTACAACCCCCGGTGACCCAGGAATTCTGGAGGTGGAATGGTGTAAATCCCCATTCCCATTGAGTCCCATAGGACTCAATGGGAACGGGGATCATGGAAACACCGGCACTATCTCGTGATGGTGCCAGTGTTTCCTCATCCGCCTGCAGGCGGGCGGTGTTAAACCCGCCAGGTCAGACCTGGCGGGATTGACGCCTCCGCCTGCAGGAGTTGTGATCACCCGGTATGGAAACAATGGTGGCGGCGGGTTTACTGCCACCATTGTTTCCATACCGGGTCGGTTGTAATGAGGCCCTATGTTTAGACAGGCTACGGTCTCCTTTATTGGGTTGTCATTCGTATTCATAAGTAATTAATAATTCTACCTACTGGTATATTGGAACATGTTTATTACGCTAAACTTGGTCCAATCAAGTTTAACAATAAAACGCCCATCTGGCTTTTGTATAACACAACATACCTTCAAAAAAGTTGATTTAAAAAAACAGTCTGACCTTTGATCTACATTAAGAACAAAATATAAACGTGAATGCAGACAAGCCTTCAACGACAGACAGACAGAAAACGCTCTGTCTTCATCAGGAAATCACACTTTTCCAGTGCCCCATCATGCAGTGTAGTTGCGCTTAGGACCAGTTTATTTCTCCACTCTATGCAACAGGAGTTTCGGGACATTGACTCGATTACGTTTATTCCACTCAAAATATTGCTCTTTAAATCGCTGTTATACTCTTCTGTGGTTTGATCTTAGTGTAGAGTGTGGGTCAATGTTACACTTTTTGCCCTTGTTTGGTGTCAATCCTTTTCTCCTCTGCATCATGATAGTATCTTTTGAGAAACGTGCCTCAGCTGGTGGTGGAAAACTCTAAAGAAGATGATTATGCAGTCTACATTGCTTGCCTTTAGGACCCTCACACTGTTGATGAATGCTCATCTCTCAAACAAACAATTCCATACAGGATCCTGAAGGATAAGTATCAGATCTGTGTGGGACCCACATAGCGTGCCACCTTGCAGTATCCCTATCACTCCACCAGAGCATCTGCTTGAGGCAGGTGTTGTAGCTCATGACCACCAGGGATGCAGGTAGGTTTTATTGAATACCCGGTAACAGGCCCTCATTCTTCCAAATCTCCGCCAACTACCTTTTAGGGCCAGGGTGACACTCATTTATGTTCTTCGGTGTGGAACCTGGAATCATCAAGGGTTCCCCAGGTAACAGGGTAAGCATGGACACAGGCTGCAGCGAGAGAGTGATGCAGCTATGCTGTCAAAAGTAAATACACAACATTAAAAAGTACACCTACCATCAGTAACTATCTAACATGCCTCCCTCCTTTCCAATTACCCAATCAACAGGAGCGCTTCACCGCCCAGCACTCTTATTCCAAATCCTCCCATTCTCAAGTAGTACAGCAACATCCATCACTCTCATCACACACACAGGACCGGAAAAGGTACAAGTCTTGCACACCCAAACCGTATCGCCCTCCTCTATTCTGATGAGGCGGGCTTCCTCTCTCAGTCAAACCTCTCCTTCATGTCTTCACACCTGGAGAGAACTATCTCTCAGAGCATCCTCATCCCAATCTATTAACCTCATCCTTCCCAACTACAAAGAGCAGACCGACGTGGAGGCCTTCCTCCTCCTGAGAACTTCAAATGGGACAAGACGCGTGGTGCCAGTTAGTATGCGCACACCACCCTGTCCAGATTGTCTTCCCAGTCTCCTATATAGCAATGCAGACACTCAAAGGTTTAACATAACACTCATGCAACCACCCTGTTGGTGGCTGGGTGAACCAGTAACGCCCTGTGTTGCACAACTCATATACAGTATTCAAAACATTCATTATCACTTTAGAGGTAGGCTGTACTCCGTTATCAGTTAAAAGCTTACTGGGAAAACCAGTTCTTTTAAATATTTCATCTAAAAGTTGCACGTCCGCCTTGTTGTCTGCTTCGACCACTTTGGTCTGTACCCATTTTGATTATAGGTCAAATAGCACAAACACATACGATCATGATCGGTCATAAATATCCAATGCCACATACTCCCACGGCATTCTCGGAAGTCTAACGGCTCAAGTGGTTGAACATATGTTCTGAGAACCTTTTCAGAAACAGCACAGCTGTTGCACTCTTATCATTTCCTCTACATCTTTGTCTAGCCCTAGCCATCAATAGTCAGTTCTTAAATGCCCCTTGGTTTTGGTCATACAAAGGTGTCCACTATGAGCTACCTCCAACAACCTTTTCCCAACACATGCTGGGGGAACTATATGCCCTGAACGCAAGATGCGTCCCACCTCAACAATCTGTTCATCCTTAATTCTGTGGAATATGCTGAATCCAGCTTCGCTATTCCAATGAGACCAGCTTCCTTCAATTATTTGCCTGACCTTGTCCAGCTCAGAATCTTCTCGTCTTGCTAAATCCCACTCCATCTGGGAAATTGTCTTTTCACATACTACAAATACCTCATGCGAGTATGCTTCCACCTGTACTACCCCTCCTCTATAGCTAGAAAAATATTCAGCAATAATGTTTTCTTTTCCTTGTTCAGATTCTACCACATAATCTAGCCCCTGAAGCGAGGTCACCCGCCTTGCAATTCTGTGTGATACTCCCAAGTCCCTTTGAATAGAAAGTAGTTACTAAGGGCTTATGGTCACTCAAAATGTTGAAATTCCTGCCCTACAAGAATGCCCTAGGTTTTCTCACACCACACACAAGGCCTCCTTTTCGATGACTTAATATTTTTGCTCAACACCTCTAAGTACCCTATATGCAAAGGCAATTATTATTGTTGTGCCATTATCTCTTTATTGAAGGGTTGCACCTAATCCTGAACCATTTGCATCTGTCATTACAAACCACTCTTTATTGGTATCAAAGCTACCCAGTATTGGTGGTTTGGACATGTGTTCCTGATGTCACAGAACTCCTTTTCACATAACAGAGGCCAATCCAACAAGGCATCTCTCTTGCACTATGCACTTATGTTTACACAACAGTCAGAAACATTTCTGTCAATTGCAGAGTAATATTCTACTACTCCTAAAAATGAAAGCACCCTCTGTTTGTCTTTAGGGGCTTCTAGATCAACAATGATGGAAACTAGACTTGTCTAAGGCAGAATGCCCTAACCAATAATACTGTGGCTAAGATACTCAATTTTGGGGCCTCTAAAATGGCATTTCCTTTTCAGTAATAGGAGTCCAGCAACTCGCAAATGCTCTACAACCACCTTCACATTGACATCATGATCTTCTATGTACTTGCCCATTATGGAGATGTCGTCTTGGTAGAAAATGACCACATTTATCTTACCTAGGACAGCATTCAGCACCCGTTAAAAATATACTGTGGCTGAAATAAGACAAATCGCATTCTTTTGAATCTGTAGTTGCCCTCGTGCTTGATGAAAGTAGTGAGATCTCTGCAGTCTGGGTGTAATACCAGCTGGTGATAAGCAGAGGACAGGTTCAGATTGCCTGCCGTGAGGCTACTCAGTTCTCCAATGTTTGACAAAGGAAATCTGTCAACAGTTAAACATTTATTTAGTGCTCCCAGGTCTACACACAAATGGACATTTGACATTGCTCTTCCTAACTACTACCACAGGGGACATTACTCGGATTCCTCCACAACCTCTATGACATCTTGTTCCTCCAATCTCTTGATCTCTTTAGATACTTCATCACACAGGGCAAGTGGAACACATCTAAGTTTGGCGATAACCAGAGAGGCCTTATTCTTCAATCTTATCTGATGATAAGCCTTGTAAGCAACCCAGGGTCTATCTGAAGACTTCATCACAGGGGTCTTCTGGAAGACCATTCGCAGTCGTGCTCACAGTATCTACATTCACCAGCACGTTGGGATCAATGACTATGCCCATGGCACACTACAGATAAACCTCCAACAGGCATCAACCTTGCTCCAAAACATAAAACTTAGCCATGGTATGCCTCTGCCGACACTTAAGCGTTGCTATAATATAAACTACCATCCCAATGTGCACCCCACCATACCCACTGGCCCTAATCTGGGGTGGGTGCAGGCTGGTTCCTGTGAACATCTGTTGCCATGTCCCACAATCTATGATGGTATAGTCTGAACCGGAGTCAATATGCATGTGCACACCTACTCTCTCCACCAATACCACAGTATGGGGTTTCTTGTTGAAGCCTTTGGTAGGGCCAACTTCACACACAGACCAACCTACTCTATAATAGTCCCCCTCTGTACATGTTTCTTCCACCTTCTCGCCATCATGCATCTAAAACACATCTGAAACTCTAGTTAAAAAGTTCTGACAATATCCTATGCAGTGCCCCTTTCTGCCACACACATTACACATGGCTACCCAGCTAGGGCACTCTGCATGATTGGCAAAATGAGAGGCACTACCACAGCAAAAACAGCTCTGGGAAACCAGGACTCATCCAGTCTTGGCCGGTGATAGCTTGTGGTCTTGGCTCTCCCCAGGTTATTCTTTCTTAAGGGGAGTCCTTCTGGAGGAAAACATTTTCTTCTTGGCTGTGGTAGATTTTCTATGTTTGGGTGGACTTACAACATTTATTGAGCTCTAATCTCTCTGCTTTCCAACTCCTTTACCCAAGCCAACATGTGCTCCAATCTTTTGGCTATGTCAATGACTTTGTCGAGGCTGAGTCACCCTTAGTCGAAATTTCCTTTCTGATTTTATTCTCTGTGACCATTAATGTGAACTGATCCCTCAAACGTTCCTCGTAGGATTGGCCAAAATTACGTCTGTTAGCTAGCTCTCCTATCCTAACTCTCTGATGAAATGCTCAACAGACTCATTGTTGCCTTGGTGCTAAAATGATAAAATTGGAGGATAATGCTTATTTTCTCTTCAAAGTATTTATCAATTTTTTAAAGAATGGTTTCATAGGCGTTAGTTTGCCTCTTCCCCTGCATCCAAAGTGGTCACTGAAAGTTCAGGCAAACCTTTTAATATTTGTCTTCCCTCGCAATCTAAACAATGCACAAGGAATGCCTTGCAATGCTCCATCCTGTATATTGGCCCATGCATTGCAAGTACATCATCTTGGAAGTCTTCCTTCCATGTTCCCCACTTCACAATAGGATCTCCAGAATGGGAAGGAACTGAGTTGGGAGATTACTCATGACAAACAACTTTTGTAGAAGTAAACTTGTACACAGTGTTTACGATAGTCTTAAAACAGCAAATAAGGCAACCAGAAGGTGGCAATACAGTTGACATAAATCCTTTCAGTATCTGAAGCAAGCCATATTGTTGGAACCTATAAATATCTTTCCCACAGATAATCACTTTTTTAAATCAGTAAGCAAGTGGCAATGCTGTAAGTATAAATCCTTACAGTAACGGAAGCAAGATGTATCGTTGGTCAATCTGCAAAAATGTGTCCCACAGATGAGCAGCGTGTTGAGTGATGCTCAAGTCTTACCGAAACCTCAGTCCTTCCACCGAAGGCTCTGCCCGGATACAGTAAGCATGCAAACACTGGGCATCATACGAAACTAAAAGGGAAAACAAAGTGTGTTGAAACAGTAGAATGACTCAATGATGCTGAAAGAGCAAAGCCAATAGACTCCGAGATGGACAAGGAAGTGCCCTTTGAGAGAAATACAGACGTTAATGTTTCCTTTCTTCATAGGGGACGCATTCCGCAGTGCTGCAGGGTTCAGAGCGTCCGAAAGAAAAGCAATCTTGCTTAAGTTGATTCCAAACCGGGGAGCAGAATGGAAGGTGATCCACGTGGTATTTCAGAGACCATCTACAAGAGCAGTTGGATGCAGAGAGGGACACAACATGGGGCGTCGACAAACTGGAAGCAACCATAGAGTTCCGAGCAATCACAGCTCCAGCACGGCACTGGGAGGTCAGAAGGGCCCCAGGGCTTCATAGCTTGTCGCCAAACTGTTGTAACTGATGACCACCAGAAACACAGGTAGGTTTCCAGAACTGTTTTATAGAATACACATTAATGGACCCCCCTTCCTCCAATTCTCGTCCAACTGTCTTTTATGGCCAGGGTGACATCGGCATGGAACCTGGAATTATCATGGAACCTGGAACTATCCAGGGTTCCCCAGGTAACGGTAAATATGTACATAGGCTGCATCAGGAGAGTGTTGCAGCTATGCAGTCAATGGTAAATACACAACATTGAAAGTACACATAAAATCAGTAAGTACCTAACACAGGGGCCAAGGGGGATGCCAGCCCAAGAATGGAGGGAGGTGGGAGAAGGGGTCCTTCCTCCTCAGAGGCCAGATCTGAAACCCGGGGATGACAGAGCATGAGTGGCATTACAATTGTCATTGGTCAACAACGAGAAATCTGATGTCGATAATCACCCTATTGACCGTTACTCCATCAAGAGAGTCTTTGACGGTCGGACGGGACTCCTGGCGTTTTGATTGTGATACATCACTCGCCTACTGACTTGACATTGATAATAACCTATTACCAAATAAGCCTGTCTATGGTCTGTTTAGCGAAAGCCTCTGAGATAGTCCTGAACGTCTGCATCCTCCTAATGGTACCACTGGGGTTCCCATTAGGGGCTTGAAACCTAAAGAACATTATAATTCCAAGCACCCCTCAAAGCATAAGGGCGGCAACACCTTATTGGTCTATCATTCTACCAAGAGATACAGGAGTTACAATGCCAACAAGGACAGTCACTTAAATCTGAGTGAATTCAGTACTGCAGTAAGGTTGGTAATGGCACAAGTAAGAAATGATCCATAGGTTTGTCAGAAAAAAGGGTTTATTAGTTTTATGGACGAGGCATGGGTTGGATACGACACATAAGTGAACCATGGTTCTCTAAAAAATTAGAAGAGGAACTCTACGAAATACAGTAGCAAGAAGGCTAAAGTGAGGTTTCTGGTGTTGATGCAAAAACAGAAAGTGCCAAATGTGTAGGCATAAGATCATTGCTCCTGCTGGTGTCCATGTTCTATAAAGAAACTTTCAATTGGATTAGCCATCAGAAAGTGTTACCTGATGTATAAGTGCCGTACAAAAGCACAATAAATAAATACATGAGTGCTTCACCTGCTGGCTACCCTAAGCTAATGACAAATGTTCCAACTCTCTCTAACTAAAGAGTTCACAAAACTGCCACTTAAGAGCCTTCACTTAAGAGCCTTCCCATATACTATTATAAAAACACAATCCAATTGTTCCTGGAAAGGTTCTTTCAGGAACTTCACAATCTGGACTGTTCAGTCATCTTCTGTGCCCTCATTTCTACAATCAAGATCATTGCCTGGGAAGTCTATGTTTTTCCCATTCTCTCAGGGTTGTTGATACTTGGATTCTTACAAAGGCTTTCCCCTTGAGTCTTGACTCACGTTTTATAACTGGACCATCGTGGACGTTTCATTCATTCAGGATTCACAACTGGTCCTCCTGTGACCATGGCTCTCCACGATTCACAGTAGGTCTCTCCTGGTCCTTGGCTTTATCGGGACACCAAACGTGCCTCCCTGGACCATTAGTTTTGTCATGGTTCACCAATAGTCCTGCCCTGGTCATTTGGCTTCCTCCAATAGGATTTACAACAGTCCTTCCTAGACCATTGGCTTTAAGAGGATTTACAACTACCCCCTCCTGGATCTGAGGCTGTTACAGTTCTTAATCATTTTTTTGTGGGCATTTGGCTTGGTCAGAACTTACAAAAGATCTTTCCTGGTCAGTCTGGATTCTAAATGGATCCTTCCTGCACTGCTGTTTGCTTCTTCAAATTTCAAAACACTTCAATCGATCCCCTTACATTTAGTGTCCTTGTCAGGCAGTTTGAGTCGCTTTCCTGCTACGGGTCTGGTTTCTACTCTTTCCAGGAATCATTGGTGGGAAGACTTCTTTCAACCTGGCTAACCTATATCTTCAAGAGTTTCTTGGATGTACCTTTAGGTACAGCCCCCTCTTCAGGATCTCTAGTTATCAGCTGCTACTAGATCAGTTTTCCAACTGGTAATGGTCTCTGCCGCCCTCCTCCAGGTAGCAGTGCGTTTTAGTCACTTACACAGTTAAGCTTCCCCTCAAGCGTGTTTCAGCTGCTCGGCATCCCTTTGACTCAATGGTAATAAGTACAGCTCGTCTGTCAGCTGCAGGATTCTTCCTCTCTCCCTGACTCACCCATCCCAGCTTAATCATACACCGAGTTGAGGGTGTTTCTTCCCAGGTGCTTGCCCCTTAGCTATGTTCCGTCTCTGTCTGAATCCCTACTTGGTATTGGTAAATTTGATTGCTTACTTGTCCTCATTATTCAATTCAATTGTCCTCATTAACTTCTTTTTGGTCCATGTATTTGCATTGGGCAGCCAACTGATATAGTAACAGACGGATTAATTGAGTCCAGAAGGCTTTAAAACCATAATTGATAATCTGCACCATCTGGAATTGTATCTGTTCACTTGGGCCTAGTTTGCAGTTTCCTTGGTGATCATATCTTCAGATCATTCTGGCACTCTGCATTCTGCCGGTAAAACATTTTACCATCTTCCGCCTCTGCGACCTGTCCATGGTCTGATTGTGACAGTTTGTGCTGGTTTACACTTCAGCGGTTCAATTCTGTGAGCAGGCTGTAATCTGTCCCAGGCTATTCTGGTACTACAGTCTATATTCTGACTCATGGACTCGATGACTGCTATAATATGGCCTTTTAGGTGGCTTCCTGGGTTAGGGATTATTACTCCTTGTTCAGAAATTGTGCAAACTTCTTCTTACATTCCTGGATGACTTCCCTGACAGTCTTTCGCCTGAGAGCTTTCTTCAAAATAGGGATTACCATGTCTCACAGAGAGAAACACGACGTGGGATCCCTCCTCAATCACCTTCTGGAAGGCACATCGGTTAGCAGCTGGGCCAACTCAGTCCCTAGTGCAGTAGTAGGCAAACCTTTATTATGCTGAGTGTCCCTCCTTGAGTAAAAATATTGTTGCCAGGCCCTCCCAATTGGCAGAAGTGGTTATGTTTTCTATTTAAACGATTCACCACACTCGTTTTGTAAAGCACCTTACATCCCCGTGGAAATTCTCCTAGCCCCCCCACAGTTTTAAGACCTTAATGCTTTACTTCTCCCCACATATACAGACTGGAGCTCTGACAAGTCACCACAGCACTTTTCCCACTCACAGAATCTATTCCAACAATCAAGGGACATCACAAGAAGAGTAAGTGTGAAGCTTCACATTGTGTCAATCTGCCACAGCTGAAGCAACCCACTTGGCCATGGCTAGTTGTATAGTAAATGAAAGATATCGGTCTTCATCATTAGGAAAGCATACAAAATCCACTCTCTTGGAAAAAAAGACTGGTATAATGGCTGGCATGGCTAGTGTTATGGCTCTGTTTGGTTGGAACTGTGGAGTGCTTTGAGAGTCAGTGGACCCATTAGTCGCTTTCCTGCTGAAGGATATAAATGAAGAGTTCTTGGAAACAACCAAGGGTGTTTGTTTGATGTCTAAACAGGTCCTATGCCCAGCAAAGGACATTTGTAAAATTATTGGCCAATGGCTAGTGTCATGGTTTGATAATGAGGTGCTCAACATGGACAATAGTCAAAAGGGCTCAAGGTGGAAGTAATTATTGCATTCTGTTATTCCCCACCATAGTGCACACAGGTAGGCAGAAAACATTTTTAACCATCTTCCAGCCTGGAACATCACAGTGGGATCTTTATTGTCCAGAATGACTAAGCCATCAGGTTTACCAGCTCCCCACCACCAAAATCCTTAAACCTTAGACCAAATGGCCTTGGAGGTTGGCATACGTCTTGAAAAATCGCCAGAGCGAAAGTTCCTCCTGTTACACCATGGAAACTGATGTATTCCTGTTTATTTCTTATGCAAAAGAATGGTATAGCTCAATTGAGACTCATTATAGATGCACATGTGGCCACTAAGTGGGTAAAATACCCTTTCTCACCAGATGTCTACAGAAACCTACTCACCAAAGAAAACCCAGTCCTCTACTTCCAAATATTGATCAACCGGTAGCTATAAATGGAATTTGTACCAAAGCAATACAAAGCTATCTATATTAAAATGCTTTTAAAGTATGAGGCAGGAATAGTGGACAATCCAACCAAGCACAGCCATACTAACAAATTATATTCAACCTACCCTACCACAATCCTGGAAAGCTATGTATACAAAGAAATCCTTGACCATGTGGAAGCAAATAGAAAAATGCACCAACCCAAGGTAGGTAGTGGAACAAAGAGAAAAAGAATCAGCACTGCTTTCCATATTGGACAACCTAAAGATGAATGCTGACAACAACATACCATCCGCCCCATTCTACTGGACATAGCGACTTTAACCCCATCAGCCACACAATATTATCAAGAGACCATAAGAACCCGGCATTCACAAGCACGAAGTGCAATGGTTAAAATGCTTCCTCGCAGACTAACCCGAAACAACCTACTTGCCTCCTTTCACCTCAACGACCAGAACCACAAATGGTGGTGTCCCACACAGGTCCAGTCCAGGGGTGTACTGGGAACAAAAAGTGGCCCAATATTACACTGAGCGAGAGCATGTAGAAAGCAAGACCAACCCCTCTACGTAGCATTCTCGCCCAAGTAAATCTGCAAAGAATGGATAAAAATGATACATTTTAAAGCACATTTGTCACTATATAAGCATGAATAAGTAGTGAAACTTAATCAAAAACGAACATAAGAATGGGGATTAACATACTAGAAGCTGTATAACAACTGATTTACTAAATGGAAGTGGGGGGAGGAAGAGAGATGGCAGGAAGGGTGCAGTCTATGGGACAAAGGACAGGAGGAGAAGAAAGCTAGCACACCCACTCAAAAGGAGACGATGATGCAGAAGCCCCCCAAGAATTCTCCAGAGTTACCGGTAGGCCAGTCCCCCACTGGTCAAGTCTCTCTTCCATTCTACTCAGTATATACATTGTACCCGAAACGCTTTAAAAAAGCCACAGATTTACATGTTGCAACTATGCAGACAACACCCATCTATATTCATGATGACCTTTAGCACTGACTCAAAGAAGCTCCATAAGTGTTACAACAAGTTAAACCTCTGGATGACCAACAGCATCCTAAAACTAAACCCAAATAAAATATAAATACTAATCACAGTACCCAATAACAAAGAACCACTGATCCCACTCCCCTGGCCACGGCAAATAGGATTAAGGTCAGAAACACCAACAGTAACAATAGATCTGGGAATACTCATGGACAGTGGACTCACACTAGAACCACAGATGAACACAACAGAATGAAAATTCTGCTACCACCTACACTCAATGAGATGCATCCTTCCATACCCAAACTTCTCACACTGGACCCTCGCCATAATCTCAATGATACTGTCAAGAAGAGATTATGAAAACAGCCTATACCCAGGTATGACTGACTGCCTCACCTAAAAACCACAACACATGCAAAACACAGCAGCAAGATTTCTACTTCGAATGAACAGGTGGGACCACATCACCACAGCCTTGAGATGCCCGCACAGGTTACCAGTAGAGAAAATAATCTATTTCAAAGCACTCTGCACCGCTCACAGAGCACTGCATGAAAAGGGAGTACAATCCTTCAATCTAAAACCACCTCCTACCACAGACGAAGGATAATGAGAAGAAACAGCAGCATATTTATAGAATCAAGGCACTAAGAATAAAAAACAAATACGGAGTTACTGCCTTCAGAATCCTCATAGCAAAACTGTGGAATTCAATCACAAAAGAAATCCGGACAACAGGAGAACATCTGAAATGTTGGAACCAGTTAAAATCTTGCTATTCAGCACACCAGGATATAGACCACAACCTTAAGATAGGAAACAAATCACAAGCCACAACAACACTGCCACCATTGCACAGCCTGACAACTTTTCAATGAATGACAAATCAAAATGAGTACAGTGACCAAAACATCACGTAAGGAACAACACAACAAACCTACAAAACAAAGGAACATCCTCAAACAAGGCTAGCCTTTTCCACAGTCACTACCCCAAAATGCAGAATTGGCAAGTGGAGTAAAAATATGACCAGAAACAAATATACAAAAACATAAAACAGACCAACAAAACCTTCTCAAGCAGATGCATCCAAAGAATAAAATTGACTAGCAACCTTACTTCTCAAACCCCTAACTTAACAGATGCTCATCAACTTGCTGACACACACTACGGCTAAAACAAACACCTCAGCCCATCACAACATAGTCAAAACTAGACACCTCCAGTCAACTGCTAAACCCCACCCACAATGCACAACACACATGCCCTTTTCCCTCTGAGGTCTTCCATGTGGAAAGATACACCTTCGGGGAAATACCAGAAACCACCTAGAGAATTCACCACTCAGATGCCAGTTACTCCTAGCTCTAACAGCTCCAACAGTTAAGCACAACACCTTGTCTGTTCTCCTTAACCTCTTAACCACTCCCTTCCACTTCTCTTCTTTTCTCCTTCAGAACTTTGTGCACGCCTGGAGACCATGGAAATGGCAGCACCGCATGTGGAACAAATGCCCAATAACATAACTTAACATAAAAGAGAAATTCTACTTCACAGCAGAATGTTATACTCCTTACAAAAGGAGCCTTGCTGTGGGTGCTAGCTCTCCCAGGCATGTATGCCTTTGAGGAAACATCAAATGTTCCGCAAGTGCTTTTCAAAAAACCAACAGTGGCTATTGTGATGAATCCTGTGGATTCATCACTGAACCCCAGCCTAACGTCGCCTCCCATGTGGCCAGGGGGAGGCAGTTGCTACCTGATCCTGACCCTGGGGGTGGTACTCTCAGGGTGGATCACATGGGAAGAGATAACTATCACGGGGAGGTGGTGACTCTGGTGGGAGAGGCATGGTATTCTTCTCTTGATAATGAAGAAGAAACTATGCAGAACCATTTACTTCTGAAGTCTTAAAATCTATTGCTACTAAACACTCTAAGATGAACTTAATTCCTATTTTACACATGAATAACCTCTTTCAAACTTCTTTGACATCTGATGTTAATAATGATTGTAATGTAGGTAAAACTGTCCTGTAGTAAAACTCCCAGGACTTAGAGGGTTCTGGGAGTTGAAGTCCCAAGGATGACAATAGTAGTCTAAGTACTGGGACGAAGAAGAAGACCAAAGAGTTCATAAGTATTACCAACATGGTCAATGGTAACGCGCAGTCTAGTTGTCCCATTCATTCTCAGCGAAGGACTTTTAAAAAGGAGAAACACCTGCGAGCAAGAGAGCAAGGCCAGGAGAGAGAACGAGATTGTAGTCCTGCTGAACGGGAACGAGAGAGAGAAGGAGAAGCCAGGTTGGATTGCAGAGCGAGCGCAGTGGGAAGCAGAGCCGCTGAGAAAAGCACACATGCCGGAGTGCACCAGAGTGAAGGGACCAAGTGCTCCTGGACTGCCTCTCTCCATTCCAGAGAACCGGAGTGGCGAGAAGCCGGAGAAAGGGTAACGGATTCCCGATAAGGTCCAAAGAGGTCCTGGTAAACGAAGGCAGATTGTGTCCCAGCGCCTCTGTGAAGCGAAGCAGTACCTGTGTCGGCAAGGAACATCAGAGAACCTGAAAGGGGGGTTTGGCTAATTATGGGAGTCATACCCAAAGCAGATATTGCTACAATCCATGGGTCGGAGATGCCAAGGAAAACCGGTGGGTTGGCCATTTGGTATTGGTGACCTCAGGGTGTTCCAACGGGTGTGTGGACATGAAAGTGAATGTTTCAGGTACCGCTTGAAAGGATATTGTGAAGAGAAAGAAAGATGGCAGATATGGAACAACTTCCTTGGCAAGAGAGGTCAGTTGGGGAAAACCTGGAACCAACATTGCCCTAAGCCACAAGAGTGTGAAGAGAAAGACAGGGCAGATATGAGAGAACCACCTTGATAACAGAGGTCAGTTCGGGAAAACCTTGAACCAGCATTGCCCTAAGCCATAAAATTGCGAAAAGAACAAAAGAGGCCAGAACTGTGCAATTCTCCTGACATGAGATGTTGGTTGGGGAAGTTTGAAACAAGTGTTGCCAACAGTTACCGAGTGACCCGGTTCAGAAATAATGGTGCCGGTAACGTTACCAGCATCTTTTCTGGAACTGGTCACTCCGAGTCTGTTGGTAGGGACACTGAACAACCTGCAGGCCTGACCTGCCAGTGGTTCAGGCCCTTACCAGCATAAAATTCACAGAAGCACCGGCACCGTTAACAAAGGAGTTAGTGCTTCAGTGTTCCCATTCCCATGGAGCCCTGGGAATGGGAAAACTTACTGTACCACCGCTGCCTGTGATATTCCGGTAACACAGGGGTTTTAAGGCTGCGGAAACATCGTAATGAGGCCCATTGTTACCTTTTTAAAAATATACCTGGCAGGAGATTACACCAGGGGATCTGTTGAGTCAAAAGGGGGATATTTCTGGCAGGAAACCAAAATATCCAAAGCATATTGTTGAACTTGCTTTGGGAAAACATTCCTGGCAGGAGTGTACACCAGGGGATCTATAGGAAACAAAGGGAGAACAAGAAGTATTGTTCTATTGAGCTTTGCATGAAATTGCACATTTCAGTTAAAGGAGATCCTGGCAAGGAAGTAGATCAGTAGAAGTCCAATGGTGGTGTTATGTTTCTTGGAAAAGAACCTTGGTATATTAAGACTGCTTTTTGTTGAAATTGAACAATTTTGCTTCAGCCATCCTGCAAAGTATAAAATACTATATTTTAATATATTTCAACCCTAATGGGAAAGAGAACATTTTGCTTTGTCATCTTGAGAAACATATCCAGGAAAAAGACAAGGGAACATTTGTGAAACAGAGTGTTTAAGAATTTCCTTTCCTGATACATAGTGATGGTAGAACCTATGATGTACCGGTTTTCTTTGCTTGTATGTCAGTGTGTAGGACAGGTACAATTGGACAGAAGGTCAACTTATTTTGGTTGTGTAGGAAGGGATAGTCTTCTTTGGTTAGGGCAAGTTTGGCTGTTGTCCAAACCCCTTCTTATTTTAATAAACATGGCAAGCATTGAAAATACTTCAACTTTGTGCCTGCCTCTCATTGCTGACCCCTCACACTATACATGGTCCTACTATTCAGTATCAAGTCTCCACCCTGTGTCTTCTCCAATTGTATTAACACTACAGCTCAGTAGAGCCAAAATAATCTTTTTCCCTGCGTGGATGACCGTCTCATCAAAGCACATTCTTACCAGAAAGCTCCATTAGACCCTGAAATAGCATGCAAGGTAACTTCATGGCCAAACAAACACCAACTCCAGTGCAAAAGATACGCTATCGGGATAAACACTGAAAACGTGTTACTGTCCGAGGAGAGACTATGCATTTTTGATGGCTAGAAAAATAAAGTGTTAAACTAACAGTCATCTATGTAGCGGGCAGGTTTAATTACTCCAAGGCCCAGTGGCATCTTGCATTTAAATTGGCCTGCATGAGGCCCTTGTGGGTGTGCCTCAAGGATCAATGGCCACAGAAAACAGTCAATTGGCCTCGTTACGCGGTAGGCGGTAGCCATGGCGCTATCAGCGCCATGGCTACCTCCTTACCACATTCTGGGTCCGGGTTCCCGAAATAGGGACTTACCGGGTCATTCCAACCTTGGAAGACCCGGTAAATCCCCATTCCGGGAACCATTCCCCATTCCCATTCGAGCCACCATAGGGCTCAATGGGAATGGAGATGGAGCTAATAACGGTACCGCAATTGCGGTACCGTTATTAGCTCTGAAGTCCCTTAACGGGTCCCTTCCATACCGCCTGGTAAAACCAGGTGTTAAGGAAGGGACCCGTTAAGGGACCTCGGAATAGGGTGGTAAGGGATTACCGGTGCCGGTAATCCCTTACCGCCTACCGCGTAATGAGGCCCAATGTCTACAGTGTTGCACTGTTGGTGCTTGAGGAAGAACTTGCTTGAAGGTCTCCCAGAATTGTTTCTTGTAACAGATGTTTCTATGGAAGAGCACACAGGCCTCTGTCAACCCAGGGTGTGGGTCACTGATGAAACATCACCACGCTTGAGTTCAGGTCATCTAGTCTTCAGGTCCTATCTTTCATCAATTTCGAAAAAAGATCTACTGATCTAGACAGAAAACACTGACCATGTCAACAAACTTTGGGGAAGTAGGCTCAGACACCTGTTCAACGAGGCACAAGCGATTTTGAATTTGCTGCTTGCTTGAAAGCGGCTAACAGCTGTGCACATCTCGGTAATTCAGAATCTGCAGGCAGACACCTTGTGCATGACCTTTCTAGAAGATTATCTGTAGGTGCTGAATGGTGAGGTTTGCTTTTTGGGGAACATAGATCTTATTGCTGCAGCACAAAATACAAGAATTCAAAGACTTTGCTTCCAGGTTTCAAGACAAATTCTCCAGGGGGGAATGTTCTTTTCATATACCGGCTGGGGACATTTCTTGACATTTTCCTCACGTTCCTCTTTTCTTAAAAGTAATTGTCATACAAAAACAATGCAAAGTGATCAGGATCATCTTACCCCAGAAGTGGCTTTACCTATGGTGCTACCAAGACCTTCTTCAATCATTCCAGGAGTCCCCCAGGCAAGCTGAATCACAGTACCGGGCTTAGCTGCATGGCTCCTAAAAAAACAATAGTCATTTGAATCACCTTACAGATAGTTTGGATATTTTGAGAGAAGAGAAAGGCCATCTGCATCCAGACCAAGAGCATCCAGTGCCTGTAAATGTAAAAGGTTTTGACTGGGGCATCTTCAGAAAGGTCATGAATATCAATCAACGAGAAACTGTGTTACCGTATCTCCTATATCTGGCAATTGTCCTTCATTAACATCAATAGAGCACCCTTAAACATTTATAGAAAGTAGTATCTCGGACTTCCTTAATCAACATCCCAGTCGTCGTTCCCCTTTTTTAGCCTATGAAGCTGGTTGGTATTCAACAACTCTCTTGGAAAGCGACGTTATTGATATCTAATATGGTATGTTGGCTAGTTGAAAGACTGAAATAAAAACGCTTTAGTTCTTCACAAATCATGCATGGTATTCCATAGCAAGTCATCTGACAAAAGAATGCACCCACATTCGTGTCGTAAAGTCATTTTGAACATTCACATGAATCAGACCAGCTCTTGGCCATTTTTTCCAGAATCCCTCTTCTGCAGCCGAGAGAGCTTTACATGTTCTAGAAATGAGAAGGGTGCTACCTTGAGTTCACGATGGGTAGTGTTTGTATTGTGTATGTGTTTGGTTGATAAGGTGGGTACATCAACTGGGAGGGCCCTTCAACAGACCAAAAGAGGCATTTGAGGCACTTCCTTTTTAGGGTGCTGAAAATGGTTACATTGAGTCTGCAGGTGTGGGTAAGATGGATAGGGCATGGTGACATAAAAAGGAGATATCAGGTGACAGGAAAGCATACATAAATATGATGTATATTTTGGGTTCTAGCCAATGGTTACAATAGTACACGATTACAGTAAAAGCATCAGGTTACAGCGGGGGAGAGTTCAGGATGAGGGTAAGAAGCAGGTGTTTGTGGATGCCCCTACACAATCTGGTAGGTGGGACATGACTGGCACTAGCTGGGCATTGCAATAGTGGGCTGGGGTTAGCTCGAAAAGAAAAGGAGTTCAAGTGGGAGGTGGGGCTGGCGGTCATAGAACAGAGAGGTTGTGGAGGGTTTGAGAGTAGAGAGCCCAATTCTGAGAGTAGAGGGATATGGTTCTAGGCAGGTTGTGGGGGTCTGAGCCATGGATAGGTTTGAAGACAAGTAGAAGAAATGTGAGGGAGTTTTAAATAGAGAACTACCTGGCATTGTGATTTACAGCGAGGTGGGAGTAGATGCAGGTAGGTTGAAGAAAGAGTATTTATTAAAGTTGAGTATTTTGTTGTGGGGAGACAGGAGTAGTTGTTGAGCTTACCGAGGGTGGAGGTAACGGTGTTGGTAGGGGAGTTGGCTAGTGGGTGAGGGGCTGGTGGATCTATGTCAATTTCTGAAGATTGGCACTGGCTGCAATGAAGAAGTGAGGTCCTTTTATCGAAAGGAACTCCAAGCTTGTGAGCCTTGAGTGATGGAGTGTGGGGATCTGGTGGAATGGAGATAGGGGATGGGAGATAGGGGACTTTCAGGTGGAGGCCAGAAGAAAGGTGACTTCCATCACAAAAGCAACGTAGTGCCATCCACTGACTAAGAGCATCACCAAATGCCCCTCCATCGTCTTGAGATGCCTGTAAAAGGAGATCTGGGTGTCGACAGCAAATAGATTGTAAGAGAAGCTGAAGAATGAGATGGGAATGCCAAGTGAGGAGGTGCCGGGAGTGAAAAGTGATATGAGCAGGACTGATCCTTGAGGAACACCTACAGCAACAAGTTGGGGGGAGGTGTTAGAATTCCAGGACATGGAGAAGGGGCAGCTAAAAGAAACCACTCATTTAAATGCAGTGCCCTTAAAGTAATGGGAGGAGAGAGTTAACAGGAGAGAAGGATTATCTACAATGCCACAGGCGTGGCAGAGAGATCCCGTAGCATGTGGATAGAGGAGAGATGTGAGTGGTAGTAAATATAGGCTTGGGTGAAAGCCATTTCTGTGGAATGCTTCTGAAAAGCCTAGATGGCAAGGGATTGCATAGAGCTTTTGCATCATGGTAGTTGATGATTTGTTTAAAGAAAATGCCCTCAACTTTTTTGGAGTGTGGAGGCAGAAGAGAGACCGGTCCGTAGAAGGATTTTAATGATCAGCAACGAGTAACTTCAAGGTAGGCATGTCTGCGGCCACCTTCTAGCAGGCTGGGAAGATTCCAGTTGATAGTGAGTGATTGAAGGAGGAGGAGAGGTGAGAGCAGGTAATGGGTGCAAAGGGGTCAGTGGGAGTGCAATATAGGTTGGCAGAGGGGAGAATGGGTGTGAGTGTGGCAGAGGGAGAGTGAGTACAGTTGAGAAAGAAAAGATGGGGTGGAGGGAATCTGGTAGGGTGAGAAAAGTGGAGTAGTGATTTTAGGGGAGAAGTAGGAGTAAAAGCAATTTACAAAAAAGGTGAGGCTATGGATTGAAGCTTTGGAGCGATGAGCATGACCTGAGGTATCAGAGAGCACGGCAAGGGTTTGACTGGAAATAGGATATGAGATAAATGTAGGAGTAGGATTTGTCAGAGTCCAGAGCAGCAAGGTGGGTAGGGAAGAGTCTTTTGTAAGTAGTGAGGGGAGCCAGGTGTATTCCAGCAGAATAGATACAATGCAGAGTTGTCCTCAGCTGTTGGAAGGCTGGAGAAATACAATACAGCATTCAACTCGGCAAAGCAAATTTCGATATAGTGCACAGGTCAGGGAAGAGACTACTTGGAGGGAAGTCCAGAAATGGTTATGGTGGGCAGGGGAACAAAGAGTCAGCCTTACATTATCTTTTGGCGATTTATGAGGTAGGAGGGGTGTGAGAGTGAAGGGTAAACAGAGATGATGAAGGGAATGAATGAGCAGTCAGAGGCTGAAGCATCAACAGAGAGCTGAGGGGTCATGAGGGGAGGATAGCGAGAGGAGAGGCAGCAGGTTGCTATCAGTGTGTTAATGAAGGTTGTGTACTTTCAGAGAGAAAGAGTGGAGTCCTGCTATAGTTGAATCACCTCACTTGTGTTGATGAGGGTTTGTTCCCCATAATGATAGTAGGTACATTGGATGAGGGAGTATCAAATACTTGGTCAAGGTTGGAAAATCAGAGATGAAAAGTGCCCGGTGGGCTGTACAATAGTAGGATGGTGATGGGGTAAGAGCAAGAAGTTGGATAGAGATTTGTTCTAAGGAGGATGGAGTGAAGTCATTCGGGGCAAAAGTGTTGATGGTGTATACTTGCTGTTCATCGATCAACACCATTGCCATTTATCCTGCTCTGAGCGAGTCAGAGAAGGTATCAAAGTCAGTGTGGAGGGCAGCTAGAGCAGCAATTTCAATAGTGGGATCTAGGTTTTGGCGATGACCATCACACAGAGGATGGGGTGATGGCAGTCAAAGTGGTCAGTAAGAAAATAACTTATGGCAACGAAATTGGGCATTCCAGGAACACAGAGTGGGTTTGATGGGAGAGCAGAAGGCTACAGTACAACAGAGAGAAAAGAGAAGTCTCTAGAGGGAGAAGAGTGGGTATAGATGAGATTGGTGTGGGTACGGGGTGAGTCATAAGAATGTCCAGGTTGGCTTTTGAATGGTGGACTGGAAAGGAAAGAGTGGGAGGGTAGAGAGAGGAAGAGTGGTGGCACAGTTTGACTGAATATGCAAATGAAAAGGGTGGAGACAGAGCAGTCAGGAATGAAGAGGATGGGCTGGCTCATAGTAGGCTGATAGATGGTCAAGGGTTGGGAAATCGGGGGTCAGGGTGGAAGAATGGACCAGAGGTGGCACGGCATGGTGCTTAACATTACAGGTTGGTGTAAAGAGCATCAGGAGCAGGGGGTGTGACAGTAAACCCTACCTTCCAAACAGAGGCAAATTCACTTTGCCCATAACCTATGCTCTCCTTTTCCATGCATACCTGGGAAAGCTGTTTTAAGAGCAATGATTGGGGGCATGCAATATTAGGCAAACTAATGGAGAGCATGGGTGGGCCGGCCTGGAGTTAAGATGCCTACCTGGCTTGCTGTCCCGTCACTCAATCTTGGAAGTGGGGTGGGGGAGGGAGCCCTGCGTCCAGACGGAGAGCAGCATCAAGGTGAAGAAGTGGGCTCACCTTACTTTCCTGCATGATAAAACGGCCATGGTTAAAAGTAGTGGACTCTGGTAGGCAGTCAGGTTAGTATACTGCCTTTCAACAGAAAACCAAGCACCTCCAGGTATGTACTCTACCTTAAAGAGGTAAAGTAGCTACAGCAGCTCTTTGCAAGCTGTAGCTTAGAAGTCTGTACACTACTTTGCTAAACTCTACTATTTGGATTTGGATGTTAGAGCTGACACCCAAGTTGCCTGGATATACCTGCACAATTTTATTAGTACAAATTTACTTTTTCCTCTATATGGTCTCCCACTCCCTTCAATGTTATAGGGATGTGCTTGCTATTCCACTCAGTGTTTGAGTAGTAAGGAAGAGCACACACTAAACAAAGTGTCCACCCGTCACTGGAGATTCATTAAAAAGAAAAGGTAAATCTTGAGGATACGGAATCCTTACTTCCTTCCTTTCCGCATCAAAGGCACCTAGAACAGTAGGAATCCCAGTGTTGAAATTATGCATTATGCATTATCGAAAATATTCTGCTTAGGATAGATTGTATGGCTCTTCTGGGGATAAAAGCCACCTGGTCAAGTACGACTAAGTGTGGCATATGTTGCAGAACTTGGTATGCCAATAGTTTAGGTAGGATTTTGTTGGAGGTATTTCCTAGTGAGAGTGGTCTACAAGACTTGGTGGTCTTTGAGCTTGCCAGGCTTTAATTTCCATGTAATCAACGTTGGCCTAGAAGGTTCCGGCAGTACCCCATTTGCCTACAGAGGCTTTGTAAACCTCCTCCATACAGGGAGCTATAATTTCAATATAGGCCTTATAGAAATGTGCTGGAAGCCTGTCAGTGCCTGGGGCTTTCCAGCTGGTTAGAGATTTAACAGCCTCTTTAATTTTGTCCAAAGCGACGGGAATGTTTAAGCGTGGTTTTTCGTACATAATCCATTTTATAACTAACATCAAGGGAATCCTCAATCTCCCATTTTGAAAAGTATACTTTTGAAGTGTATACAGTGCTGCCATTTGGTCCTGAGTTTCCGGGATCTGGCAAAAAATGACCCTCGGGATCTCAGACCTGGGCAAATCCATGTGCACCCTTCAGTCAGTTTAGTGTATTCAGCTGTTACGAAGGGTGCCAAAACAGCGATTCGAACCAAGGTCATTATGACCAGGAGAAAGACCCTTACCTACAAGGCCACTCAAACACCTGATCAGGATTCCTGTGACACCTCTTCATAGGACTGCACTCTGCAGGAAAGATTTCAATACAGCTTTTAAGTTTAAAATGTGTGCACCCTTTCTACATTGGTAGCAAAATTATAGGAAAATCTCCCCTCTTGGAAAATTTTCCAGGTGTTCATGATAAATCTTCTGAGAGGTAAGTGTGTAGGGGTGAGAACAATCCACGACGAAGCTCAAAAGACACCTCCCTCCGACACTAGTGGCATCCCATAATAATTAACTTCTATTTCCAGCAATGAGTGTTTAAGTGTCTGAAAACTATAGGAATATATTATTGGAACCCTGTTTTCCTAGGTACCTGTCACCCTTCTCATTGATCACCACTTTAATGGTATTCTGGCCACTTTGTTGCTGAAGCATAACTGCTAGACAGTGACGCGGTATATCTGTCTCACCATATTTCCTAGCACTCACTCTCCCATCTAGGTATTGAATTTCACTATCAGCCAGATTACGAAAGAGATCATCCTGTTCTTTTATCTCCTTCAGTGCTTCCCTATACCAGTGCTCTGTATAGTCAGACTCCAGCTCCTTAAGTATTACCTCACATCTCCCCAGCTTCTTGTTAATACCCTTCAAAATTCCCACTTGGCGAGAAATGCACTTCCAAAACAATAGATGCATCGCCTACTGTGGTAGTGTTCTTATCAAAGTCTATTTCAATATCCTCCAGTACTGTCTAAATCATTTTTACATCATTGCAGCATCTCAGGTTCAACAGGCAAGAGTGTAGAGAGTGCATCAGTACCACTGTTTAGTAATCAGATCGTGTTCTTGAAAGTATTGTGCTAGATGTTTCCAAACCCACCACACCTGTAGAGATCATAATAAAGGCAATGCATGTAAAAGTGTCATGTACCAACGAGTAGTTAATGTATTCTCATTTAGGAGGGTTGCTTAGCTGCTAAGCATCTAAGTAGAACTATGCAATATCTTGCTTGTGCAGATAGAGACAGGGACCTGGCCTTAGAAGTTGAGCTAGCCATCTCTAAATCCTTGATCATATTAGAAGTCTCCAGCTAAAACCACCACACCTGCATCGTTTGTATGGAGTATCCAGGCACATCATTATAGAAATTCAGGTCATCAGCATTGGGTGCATGAACATTCACTATTGCCATGCGCCCATCACCCGTCAACAGAAAGAATGGCAGCGTGAATCAATTTCTCTCCCAAGCAATTTAAAGTCCACCAAATTGTGTATAAAGGGGACAGCCCCTCTGGAGCCTGAGATATAAGATGAGTATTCTCGATGTTCACTCCAAGTGGGTCCAGCTTATTCTGACTATATGAGTATAAATGAATTTCGTGTACTGGCGATACATCCATATTACGTCTCTTGGTATTTTCTGCTAGTCTGTCACACTTTCAAGCAGTCTTTCATTCCCCTTATAGTCCAAGTCATGTTTGATAGTGGTTTTGTTACTGTAGCCGCCACAATATGGTATATTCCCCGCTTCAGATGTGCAAGACCTCCCTGGAGCACATTTGATAACCCTTGGTCTTTTTTTTTTTAGCAAAGCCATCAGCTCTCACTGGTTCTGTGAAACCACGTATGATCATCAGTAGTCACTTTTACCTTGTCTGGGTGGATAATGGCATACAACGTGCCAATTTTCCACGTTTTCATTAACCTTCTGGAATCGTCTCCTCACCTCCTGCGACATTTGGGCTAAATTCCTGAAACATCAATAGTTTAGCTAAGTCATGCTTTAATATATGAAAAATATTATTGGAAAACACACTATTTCTTGTGCCAATAATCTATGAAAATAAAGAATGGGGTTGCTGCATGTGCATATTTATAGAGAGTGGTCATGCCCTATGATACAAATTAAAAGCAAGTTGTGTTGTTCTATGTGCTCTGACATGCAATGGCACAATTATAAAACAATGGACAATCCTGATATATAGACCAGTTTTTTCTGTTTGCCCAATGTTTATATAATGTACATGCTATAGTTTCCTTTGCTGAACTAAGATTTCAAAATTCAATTACACAGAGTATCAATCATTCTGAGAATAGTGCTACGTTAAAACGTCATAAATCACAACCCAACCCACAACATGACAAATTCAACTTTATTGTTTATAAATTCTATGTAGGACAAATGATACTCATTCCACTTGTAGTCCAATATTTATATGAAACTAATATTGTAAAACAAAAAAGGTACAACAGGAGGATAGAGGTGAGAGAAAAAGAAAGCATATATTCATTAGTATATTATTGACCACTATTATTCAGATATCTTGCCAATATCAATGTAAAGTATTTTAATTTGCATTCATTCCTCTAATATAGTATTTTTATTATGTTCTTTTTTTGTTTGATTATTAGTCTTGTATATATCTTAAATAGGTGATCTCAAGCCATTGTTATTTTTACATGTTTTGTCAAAATATCATGTCAGAGGTTACATCTATGCTTGTATGTTTTGCACATTTATCTCTTATTGTCCCATAAATATCAAGCATAGTCCTGGAATAATGTGATTTTACCGATCTTAATCAAAGGTTCTTGTAATCCTCAGCGTGAATAGTAATTACTTCGACACTGCATTCATTGATTTTGTTCTACAAAATACTATGGGCTTTTATCATTTTTATAAATTATTTGGATCGGGTTGATAACGTATATCATAATCCATTGGGCATTAGTCGTTTTTATCTATCCACTGTTATAAGCTTTATTTGTGTAAATTAAGTAGGCAATTGCATCCAATTATTGGTGCTGTGCAACTGTTTCGTAGAACTTTCAAAAATCCCTTGATAATCTTTCTAAATTAATCAGAAATACAATTGCAACCTGTCAAAAATGTATCTTACTTATCTAGATGTTACAGTTAATAATTTGCTCATCCTTTTTTTCTTAAAGTGGGATGTTATTTATCCCTGCTGCTGTGTTCATTATTTTGGTGTTCCAAGTGACACTCGCAGTCACCAATCTGAATTCTTTTTATAGACGTTATGATGTCACATAGAATTATTTTTACATGGATCAACCAAATTAACAATTTGGCTAATGTGCACACTAAAGTACTAAATTACACCTGATCATTTTCAAATACCTATTTGCTGAAAATATTCATGTGGTAAAAACAATTCTGTTTAAAGACTGATACTAACTTAACAATTTCACATATAAATAGGATTATGAGATAAAAATTATGAACGTGGAAATGTGCTTGAGATAAGAAATACCGTTCCACGGGAAAACAGTGCACACACAAAATAACACAACTTTGCCAAAAAGAACTACTGTTTCCAAAGACGAAGGATGATAAAGATACATTCAGCAAAGTTAGATTAACACAAGGTATTCTAGGGAAAGTAATATACTATTCAAGATACTTAAGTAGTATTGGTATATTCTGTTCATGTATGTTTTCTTCTACATCGTTCGATAACCGGCAACGTGGTGCCAATGAGACCTCCGTCCAATGTTCCCGCCGCCAGTAAACGCTGAAGCCAAGTCAGCTACGCAGTTGGGCCTACCTCATGGCGGAATCCACAAGAAAGTGCCTGAAGAATGTTTATGTGGAGGATCATCACAAGTAATGCCTCTATTGCCCTCACCTTAACCCCCAACATGTCAATAAGGACTGCGAGATCTGCCAGTCTTTCTCATCCAAGACGCTGAAGGATCGTCACTGCCGTCTCGTTGCTTGATTGGAAAACGCCAGCGAGGCCTCTGACTTGGCTCTGGTATGGAGTCATGCCTCGTTCTGGCAGGGGGCAGAACAGCCCAGTGAACCACATCAAGTAAGAGGTACAGATCGCACGATGACCAAACCGTAAGCGGGAAAAGGTGAAGGAAGTCACAGGCGATGGCTCAAGGTCGTCCCACAAGGACCGGACCCCCATGAAGGTCGGTACCCATGGACAGGTGGGTACATACCTGTAAGCACCACGAGATTGAATACGTGATCTAGCCCGCTCAATTTGAAAGCTTACAGGTATAGATAGCTTCATATAATGTGATTGGAGCCGCCAACACTTATAGTGCCGAAGTCTGCTGCTATCAGAACCCCATATTGAATGTATGTAAAGAACAGATGACAAGTTAACATTAGGATTTTTGGATGAATCAGAGGATTCTTAATGCTATTTAGTGATAAACAGCTGGATAAGTGGAAGAATAGCACAAGGATTTGACCTATCTGATACAGTACTAATGTGGGACCACACCGTACTTGGTTCCAACATCTAGTTTTGATGACGAGTTTAGCTCGTACTACCAAGGATTTTAGTTACTGACCAAGTTGCCTTGAGGACGACTGTTTGTTCGAAACATACGTCGGCTGTTGATTTGTTGGATCCTGCCAATAAATCAAAACATTTGCACAAGACGATTTTGGATTTCATATACAAGGACTTTGTGCATTATTGATCATGAATTAATTAACTGAATTAGGGTCTTTCCATTGATTAACAACATACAACTTGTTCTCTTTTGTCTAACCATACGCAGACGACTGGTTGTTAAGAGCCCCCTCCTACTCTCTTGCAGAGTCCAACACGAGCCAGTGTCCTCAACAACTGTGGTTCTCCATCAACTTCCCGAAGTCGCAGCTGGCCCCCCTCAGAGGGCGATTTACCTCACGGCCCTGCTAAACACCAGCGCATGCAGAACCAGGCCCTCGTACGAGAGAGTGGCGGCCCTTCTGTAGAAGGGGCATTGCCACAGCAAGACCCGGTCGACCACAGTTCGCAGCTACAACTCTCTGCTGGAGATGTTGTCTTCATGCATCCCACTAGTCACCAACTGCAGACTGCACATGAGACCAGTGCAAGAATTCTTGGATGACAGATGGGTACTAGCTTCAGGCTCCTGGGAGGACCACATTACACTGATTCCAGCCTTCACGAAGGGCCTGCTCTGGTGGTCAGTGAGAGAACACATCCTGCAAGGTGCCCCCTTGAGGCTCCCGTACCATCAGATCACCATCAAAACAGATGCTTCCAGAGAGGGCTGGGGAGCCCACTGCCAAGACCAGCACACCAGAGGTTTGTGGTCAGAGACAGAGAAGACCCAGGACATCAACCTGGTGGAGCTATGGGTGATATTCTGGGCACTGAAGTTTTTCCTCCCCCTACTCGCAGCGAAAGTGGTTCAGATTTACACAGATAACACAACGTCAATGTTTTACATCCGCAAGCAAGGGGGGACCAGGTCCCCACAGCTTTCCAAGGAAGCACAAGTGCTCTGCCATTGGCACCTACAACAGAAAAGGTTCCTTATTCCCTTCCATCTGTCGGGAATCCACAACACTCTGGTGGACTCCCTCAGCAGGGAGTTGCACTCTTGTCCTGAATGGGGGTTGCACGAAGACCAGCTGCACCCATTGTTTCAGGAGTGGGGCACCCCGGAGATCGACCTGTTTGCCACCTGCCACAACAGCCGCTGCAAGACCGTTGCCAGCCGGGTTCCCCATCCGGACAGTTTGCGGACGCCTTTTCATTCCCATGCGAGGGGTCATTTCTGTATGCATTTTCCCCAATTCCTCTGGTGCCATAAGTCCTACACACTTTCAAACAGTATTGGGGCAGACTAATATTATTGGGTCCTGCGTGGATGAGACAGTATTGCTACTCGGAGCTCCTGGCTTTTTCGGTGACAGCACAAATCAGACTGCCCCTGCACCAGATGCTCTTGTCCAGGAACCAAGGAATGGTTCTGCACCACGACCCAGCCTCTCTCAGTCGGACGGCCTGACTCCTGTGTTCCTAGAATTCGAGACCCTTATCCTCCCTCAGGCTTACCAGGAGGTGCTGGCTAAGGCAAGAGCTCTGGCCAATCTGAAATACTACACGAACAAGTGGAAGCGTGTCCATGTGCAGGAACCATCACCTGCGTCCCCAGACCATCATTCCAGAGGAACTGCTGTTGTATCTCTTGTCTCTGGCGGAGTTGGGTTTGACGCACTCCTCCATTAGAGTGCACCTGGCCGCAATCTCCATATACTGCCGGTCCTCGGGAGGGCCTTCCCTCTGGTCTCATTGGCTAGTGAAAGAATTCCTACGAGGACTGTTTTTGTTTATTCCATCCAGTCTGCCACCCCGCAACAGCCTGGTAACTCAACGTACTGCTCACAAGGCGTATGAGACCCCCTTTTGAACCCACACACCAGGCATCCATCAACACCTTTGGTGGAAGACCGTTTTTTGGTGGCAATTACTTTGGCGAGACGAGTAGAGGGAATACAGGCATTTTCTTCAAAACCACCTTCTTTGACGTTCCACAAGGACAAGGCTGTATTGCAAACTAATCCAAAGTTCATACCTAAGGTACCTTCATCCTGCCACCTTAGCCAGCAGGTGGGGTTGCCAGTGTTCTTTGGCTCTCGTGCTTCTCCGGCGGAGTGCACCCTGCAAACGCTGGATGTGGTGCGTGCCATCAAGTACTATGTGGCCCATACAAAGTCATTCCATTTAACGGACCCACTGTTTGTTGCATTTAGACCATCAGGGCCAAGCAAGGCTGGCTTCAATTGCTAGATGGATTGCGGCCTGCATCTCATTCTGCCACAAGCAGGCAGGCAGAACGCATCTGGGCAGACAACCCCGGGCACATTCCACTAGAGCAGTGGCGACCACTGCATTTCTCTCCGGGATCCTGCTGCCAGACATCTGCCACGCAGCCACCTGGAAATCGATGCACACATTCACCAGATTCTACTGCGTCGACAGGGATTTCACAGAGGAGTCTAGAGTTGGCCAGGCAGTTCTACAAAACCTGTTCGCACAAGGTTGGTAAGTCTCCTGTGGTGAGTGATATGGGGACCACCTCTACCCTTGTATATTGGTTATTTTTACTGCTTTGTAATCTGTTCACAACATGTGAATCTATGAAAGAACCAATGCTGAAGAAGGAACAAGTTACTTACCTGTAACTCCTGTTCTCCAGCATTGGTATCTTTCATAGATTCACATACGACCCTCCCTCCGACCCCTCATGGCTCATAGTTTGGCTCTTTCTGCAATTCGCTTTTCAAATCTGAAGATGGCCCACAGGGGAGGAGCTAATGGAGTGTTTCCTATTGGCTATGGGCAGTATGACCCAAAACGATGATTATAGAGCACTAAAGTGACTGAGATTTCAGTTTAATTTAAACTGCTCTATTTTACCTAGGGTTCCCAGCCTGACGACGGGGAATATTCACAGCATGTAAATCTATGAAAGATATGAATGCTGGAGAGCAGGAGTTACAGGTAAGTAACTTGTTCCAAACAAGCCATCTCTAACATACACTACAGCCCGACACTTTGCACACAGTTATGACCTTTGTTCATGAAATAGCATGAAACAATCACATAGTTAAACAATGACACAGATGGGAAAGGATTTATTTTATTTAAATGTGGCTCATGCAGAATGTGAAAATACGTAATGAACAAGACTAAAAACGCTGCTTACTAACAAAAACCATACCATAGAGATCATACAACTCATTAATTGCAAAACTAATTATGTGGTGTATGCCTTAATTTGTGTATGTCATAAAATTTGCATTGGAAGTAAGAATAGAAAACCCAGAAACAGGATATGCAAACATATGACTATGATGGTAGTCAATCTCTGAAGCTACCGCTTGCATCACACTGGCAAAAGGAACATCAAAACAATGATAAGCAGGATATAAAGGTTATTGGACTCTTGAGTGTTAATTGTGGTATTCGAGTTGGAAATGGAGACCTGAAACTCGGGCAAATGGCATCAAGATATATATATATTCAGTGAAAAAACTTTGTTAAAGGGACGTTATGGTTAAATTGCGCTACTAAAAACCTAGCAAATTCAGTGAAAAAACGATGTTAAAAGAACAGTATGATTAAGGTGCCCTAATAAAAACATATGAAATTCAGTGCTAAAACGTTAAAGGGACATTATGGTTCAGCTGCCCTAATAGAAAGCTATCCCATTCAGTGCAAAAGCTTTTTTAAAGGAACATTATAGTTACTTTGCACTAATAACAACCTATCCCTATTATGGTTACTAGTAAAACCGGAAAAAAAAAGAAATTTGCCAGTTATAGTAAGCTAAGAAACCATAACTTGTGCTACCACTGTGCACTTCAAGGACTACCACCCATGACATCACAATTTCCTTTAAGAAAGCTTTTGCACTGAATGTGATAGCTTTTTATTAGGGTAGCTGAACCATAAAGTCCCTTTAACAGCCTTTTTTCACTGAATTTCATAGGTTTTTATTAGGGCACCTTAATCATAATGTTCCTTTAACATCGTTTTTTCACTGTATTTGATAGGTTTTTAGTAGCACAACTTAACCATAACATCCCTTTTAACAACGTTTTTTCACTGAATTTCATAGGTTTTTACCAGGAGATCCTTAATTTCTATTGGTGTATCGTACATCATACTGAACCCGCTGGCTCCATGTTAATGGGCACAGTGGTCGCGGAATATGCATCTGTTCGCAGACATCGGGTAGCATCCAACCTGTTCCGAAAGGCTGGGGTTCTCTTACAAGTTGCAAGGGAAAATAGAGTAGGTCTGCCAACTCAGTACTTATAAAAGAAACAGATCAAAGGCATAAGGTATGCCCCATAATGCAATGCACCAACAAGAGAAATGATGTTTGCCTTGAACAATCTTACTGCACTGCTGCTTTACATATGAACAAAGAACAAACTGCCAGACCAAGGACTGCAAAGTGCTGAGAGCAGAATGTCACATCAACCTGGTAAGTACAGTAAAGTCTGTATTATAATTGCACAGTGCGTGCAGCGTATAAAAATAGAAAAACATGATGATTTTTTTTTTTTTTACGCAGCAACAGCAAGCACCCTAAAGTGGCTGGAAGAGAATTTGCCTCATGACAAAATGAGTGACCACAGTAACACCATTGGTACGCACCACAGTGTGGAAAGTAAAACAAATAAAAATATATTACTTCATGTACACCCATCAGATTTTATTTTCTTTAACAGAGCATACTGGAAAGCAAACGAATGCACCACAAGAAGCACCTCTTCCACAACACCATACGGCCACAGGAAGTGAAGGAAATACTGTAAACACTAAACTGGACAGCTTAGATGCCAAAATGGACGAATTGCTGAACAATTTTGCTGCCTTAAAAGGTTTCGTACGAGGACATATAATGGAGAAAATTAGATACCACTGCCCCACCTGCACGTGTACCCCTTTCCCATTTTCCAGCCCGCCATCCCCGCAAAATCCGTATCATCAGAGACGTTACGATGAGACCTCAATCCTTTCCTCCCCTCACGACCAACTTGTACGAATCCCCAATTCCCCTGTGTATGTAACCGTTTCTGCTATCCCTTCCCTTTCCTAATAATAGCTATGAATGTATGGCAATAAAGGGTCATATGTAAATTGTTGCTGAGTGTACATGTGGTTTTTCCTTTGTTTTCAAAGTCCCATTATGACTCTCTGGGGCACAGTACTCATGGGGATGACCGCAAGTAAGGAAAATGGAAGTGGCCTACAGACACCGCACCTGCCCGGCCTATCCGCAATCACAATGGAGGCTTCCGTAGGCCGCCACTGCGGGCCGCATGTCCGCATCTTGTGAACCACCTGTAATTAAGTGTGGGAACACACGTTTGTCCGTTGCACAACTAGGCACATGCGTATCTCTTCCTCTGTGTACTGGTAACACCGCCCCTGTGCAACATATCCAAAGGTACTTCTGACATACTTTTAGTAGTTCGAGGCAGCCACCCACATCCTGCGGGTAGCTGTGCACCTCAACATCCCACCTGCTATACCCTACAAACACCCAGCTTGTTCCAAACAGTTCGGCGCACGTGTGTAGCACTGTGAATTAGTCCGGGGATCCCAATGGTATCCGTAGGACACCTATGCACATGCACACAAAGTAGTCCGCTCAATACACGTCCTGCGGACAGCCATCCCATTAGAGAACATTTGCAACATCACAATGGTACCACATTTGCTGGACACAATCTGGGCCACTGGACATTGAAAAAGTACTGTTTCTACAATGTATGGAGTGTAACTATGAAAGTGCACCCTTACAGAGGTCCTACACTCTGCCCTTCTACATGTAATTTGTTTTGGGAAAGATTTAGGGCCGCTTTCTGGTACCAGGTGCTCCACGGCAGCCCTATAAGAGGCCACACCACAGAGGTCAAGTTCTCTGCATTCTGTGTTTGGCTTTCCAGAGCACAGCAGCGGGGCACATTGCTTTGTGGTCAAATTGTTTTGTGAGCAATTCTGTTCTGCAATATTATTTTTGTAACTAATACCAGCCATGGCTGCTGCTATTGCCTCCGATTCAGCAACATCCACACTGTCACCACCACCACCACCTTCTGAAGGGCCTGGACAAGGGAACAGGCGTGGTAATGTATATAGAGATCAAGACGAAAACGAAGATAAAGTAGAGGAATTCCCCATTGCCTGCAGCCAACGTGAGTCGTAAACTAATCACCACTGTAGGAGACGTGCCCAAATCACGTGCGAACCAGGTGAGATGCACTGAGTGCACAACAGTACCCAGTCACGGAAAACCTGCCTTGTACAGCTACGGCACCACCTCCATGCGTCGGCACCTCAAATAGAACCACAAGGCAGCAGTTCGGAGGGTTATCCCCTTCCAAAAAGGCAGAAGGTTAATTTCCTCTATAGCATCCTCCGCATCTGCTCCTGCCACCAATAGGGACACTCCAATGGGGTAGCGGATCCCTAAAATAGCCTTACAAGCCATACACACTTAGCAGACCCGTACCTTTCAAAGGTGACTGTATTGTGCATGTACTGCGATGCGGTACTCTGCTCTGCAGGGGAGAGCAACTTCAAAGTGCTTCAGAGGCTTTGGTCCGGGACATGACAAGGAGTGCCCCTACCTAAGTAAGAACCACCCAACATCTTCCTGTCTCCACCTGCCCTTTCTTATCCCTGTGGTTGGTGCCCTTTCCCTAACCTCCTTTCCCTTCCTTTCCTTCTGTGTTGTGTGTTATAAGAACAAGAGAAAAGCAAAAACAACCAGAAAGGGGAAAACAAAAAGAAGGTTCTTTCCAGAGCCATCTTTCACAGTTCAAAAATAGAATGGCAGTGAAACAATCCACGTCTCTGCGTAACTTATAAGCTCTGCGGACAGCGTGACAGACATTGCACGCATTCCCAAAAGCAAGTGGTGGCTCTTAATAGATCCTTTTTGTGCTGTTTGTGTTTGGAAGGTTTGAAGTGGTGAACATCTACTGAGGAAATGTTTGCTATACTTGCAAGAAGCGCTGCACTGCATTTTGAATATTAGCCAGAAACAGCTAATTTCCAGCATCGGTAAGATGGACTCCATCGGAACGTAAAATGTTGGTACTAGGAAACGTAATGTTTTCATTGTGGAAGGAGAACATGCCAACGCCGCGCAGAAAGGCGCAAACAGCCTTGTTTACATCACATTCTCTATTTGTGGCCCAAATGAGGAAGAACACAGCCACACCTGTCTCTGCGTAATACAAGAAAAAATTACTTGCGACTTTGGAAACATTTCCATGACTTGCCGAAGTGTCTCCTTTATCGCAAACTGCAGTGAGATGCTGGTAATATGTCCTAAACTGTTCCCTCCACAATGAATAATAATAATGCCTGGATGATTGCCTGTCACCAAAGTGGCACAAAGAGGAGCCACATGCAACCACTGCATCTCATGTACTCTGTACCATTGGACATCCACATTATGGAACCCAAGGTGTGCAGCCACTCCACAGCATTATGCATACACTTTCACCCAATATATCCAGGAATCCCTCAAAAGCCATAAACTCGGCCTCCTGCACGGCACAGGCATAGCCATGTGCACTCCTATTTGCAAACATACCTTCTGGCACAATCTCTCCTTACACACCACACCCAGGAAACCTTATTGACCAATCCCCACACCTTCACAGTCCCATTTCCATGTCAGCCACCCCAAAAAGAGCCACATTTTGCACGTGCGCACCACCAAATGCTGCTGTGCCGCCGGACATATTGTCCTTTGTGCGCGGGTGCAGGAACACATTTTAAGCTGGGTAGAGGATCCCCTCTTTATTGGTAGCTGTGAAAAGTGCATTTTCTTTTCTAAAAGTGCTTCTAAACATACACTTTTTTTGTATTTGTTGGGTATTGTTGTCTTCTTCTCCTTCTTACATTATTACACAAACGTCTCCAAAATAGCTTTCAGATTCACAAACACAAGAGCATTTTCAATGGGGGACAAAAAAAATCAGCTCCACTGAAAAACCTCACATTAGAAGCACTAAGGTTCTCATGGCCACAAAAGAACATCCCTGCATCGAACAGAAAAGCAGACATGCCGCCATTTACAAGACACCTTTCCTTCTCTACCTCAGAAGACAGTACATCGGCATTGTTCCACACTAGTCTTGGTGGTATGCATGAGAAAATCACTGTTGCAGTGGGAAAAAGGCGCATCACTGCTTTCCGTGCCTCCTTCAGTTCACTGAGCAAAGTCGCAGCGGTGCGAAAAGCCACATGCAGTGCTCCACACAATGCAGAGCTACTATGTCAACAGTCGTTCAAGTGGCCACTTCTCTGCACTCTGCAAGCACAGCTTGCAATCTCGGTAGAGGCACACTGTGCCACAAAGCGTGCACTCCTTCCACACCAAAGTTTTCAACGCCGCTACCCCGGCCATACGTGTGCAGTTGACCCACAAACAAATCACTGATGATGAGCACTTGCACCCTCTGCATCTCTGCCATCATCATGGTACACAGCAATACCATTTTCTTTTTACCACCCCTTCCTCTTACGCACACCCTCAACACCTGATTGGATAATCTGCAGTCCCAATTCCATGCCAAGCATAGTAAGAAGGACAGCATGTAGCACGTGTGCTTCCCCTACTACCGCGAGGGCTGTGTCCCAATAAAGCAGGTGCGTCCCCTCTGCCCTTTCTAGTACTTTTTTATCAGCACTCGCTCATTAGGTACTGTTAAACAGTCACACAAGCATCCACCAATCACATCCAAGACCTCTGCATCTAACAGTATCATCTCTGTTCAACACTCCATACTAACCGTTAAACACTCTGTTTAAAAGTGTCCTGTGAATGAAAAGCACCTCCACTGGAAAGTACTGTAAAGCTATGTACGATTTCTGCATCCAGATTCATCCACATTGCCACCCATCACCACAACCTGCAGGTATCAATCATTTGTATGCAGTACATTTGCAACTCTGTCATAAGTGCCTCGCAAGAGTACCTTCCACTGAACCTCCATAACGTATTCAAAAAGCATACTATAATTTCTCCATCACCTACCATGAAATTCCACCTACAGTGCTATGTGCTTGCAAAGTTGGCACTTACCTATATCAGCCATTGTAATATGCAAACACTTAGGGCCTCATTACACAGATGGCAGTAAGGATTTACCGGTAACGGTATTTTACCGGTACCAGTAAATCCTTACCGCCTTACTACGAGGTCCCTTTGTGGTTTGGGGAATTTAACGCCTGCTTTTTGCAGGCGTTAAAAACCAACCCGCAAAGGGACCCAGGGAGATAATTACGGTACCGCAATTTGCGGTACCGTAATTAGCGCCTTCCCCATTCCCATTATGTCCTATGGGGCAAAAATGGGAACGGGGAAGGGCAATGGTGGAAGGGGGAATTACCGCCCCGCCAACCTTGGAATGGGGCGGTAATTCCCCTTTCCGCCAAGGCGGTGCTGGTATTTTACCGGCATGAACCATGGCGCTAATAGCGCCATGGTTCACCGCCATCCGTGTAATGAGGACCATACTCTCTACTTTCTTTCTGTCAATTTTACAACCTTCTCCCCCATTAACGCACCTATGAAATTCGTAAAAAATATCACAGAAAAGGATCAGTGAATACATCCTACCAAAGTAAGCCAGGTACATACATTGCATGCATAACACCCGGGTGCCTACCACTTACTTTGCACACGTCACAGATTGCAACATTGCTTAAGAAACAAAAAAAATATGTGTGCATTGACACCAGTGCCATTCATAGATCTGCATAAATAAATGAAACAACTGAAGCAATTGCTCCACTCATGTAGCAAGCATATATATGCAGAAAATTAAATGTAATTGCACACGCAAAAAACATTCTCCTTTGCAATCTGTACATTTGCTGAACTTTTTTCCCACCCTTCTACAATGAAAAATAATCAATTTACAAAGTAAATACTCCAACACCAATGCAGACACTAGCTAAAGAGCATGTCATAAAACACACTTCCAGATAACCCACTTACCCCCTTCCCGAACATGCTGATGTTCCCAAGTACCAATTCATATAGTAAGCCATCAATTTATACACGCACACTAACTCTTCCTGACAAGATATGCCCCTACACTTTTAAAGAATGTATTCTCCAAATGCAATCACTATGCAATTAACAAACATATTTTCTTACCATCTTCTTATACAGTTGCAATACCCAGCTGTATCCTGAAACCACTGGGGTGTGACATTGAAAATACACCCTAGAATAAACCTACTCTCACCAACCAACAAAGTACGTACCGTACCATCATAGTATTTTACGTCTTACTAAAAGAGTGCAGTATTCTTGTATTGTAAACTATAGAATTGCGTCAACCCACCGGTATGTGCTTCATTCTTACTCATGCCACCTCTACAGTTCCTCACTGTATATTGTCAGCACGCCACCATAATAATAACCCCCAGATAGTGATATAGTGTTCCCAACCGAAATTTAGAGCCCATTACAATGCAATTGAAAAGTAGATTTGGCTTCAAATTTGTAAAGCATTTTTCTTTCAACTCCCCTTACTTTTTAATCAGAACTTGGAGCCCGATTCATTGACATTTTGCATGGTTCAAAGTGACTTTGCATAGCTTAAAAATGACTTTGCACTGCCGACACAAACCCTGATTCATGGAACTGTGCAAAGTGTATTTTTTCAGTGTATAGTCAGTGCAAAGTCATTTAGTACTGCAAAAATAACCATGTGCACTGGCTTTGAACTGTGCAAATAATCCATGTATCAGGCCCTTGGTGCGTTGTGGTGTTTGTTCAATGTCACTCTCACTTTTGTGAAGTTTTCTCTCACACTTTTCCCATGCTCTCTCCTTTTCAGTAGCTCAGCAGGTAATGATTTGTACATGAGGTGGACATGACAGAGCACATGTTATTGTTTCCTTTAAAAAGAACAGACCAGAAAAGTAAAATGACAACGGCAAACCAGAAAAGCACACTTTACTATTTGTGTTTAAACACTTTTATAATGCACTGGCTCCCAGCTCCAGGGCACAGTAACAAATCTTCTGTCTTTTAAACCCATTTCTAAAAATGGTTTCATATATAATACAATAGCATTGGAGTCTGCAACCTTTGGGGCTCCAGATGTTTTGGACTACAGCTCTCATATGCCCTACCTATAACTGTCAATGCAGAGGGATATTGGGATTTGTAGTCCAAAATATCTAGAGATCCAAAAGTTTGAGACTCCTGTAGCAGCTCCGGCCACAAACATCTGCCTTTCTCAGTTCTTACATGCATACTGTTTGTTCAGAGCTCCGAACCAGTACTCTGTCTCACTACAGCATCAGGGCCTTTCAACTCTTTCAGGTCAAAGGAGCCCTGAACCCGAGGGGTGGGGAGCAGCTACTGTCCCATTTTCTCAGCCAGCAGTCTCATAACACACCAATATATTTTTCTCTATATCACTTTCATTGTGGGGCTTTAAATGGGCACTTTGCAGTGCTCGTTTTACAAGCTGCATTTGCTGGAGCCTTTGCAGCTGCCACTTCCCTTTCCATATACAAAAGTGTTATCACCTCATTGCCTTTTCACACTGCCATACTTTAAAAAAAGTATTTGGCAATTCATGTGGCAAAAGTAGGGACGTCATCAGGGCCTTTCCACTGTTTGAGTAGAAAATGGCCATGAGTCGCAGAGAGGCCCGCAGCAACTACCTCATGTTGCAAGTCAGCAGTGTAATAAAGCAACAATATATTTCCCTCTATGTTACTTTTGTTCTAGGGCTTCAAATGTGCGCTTTGCAGCGCTTGCTTTACAATCCGCTTTTTCCTATGTGCTCATCACTTAACTTGGGCTATACAGATTTGTTATCACCTCATTGTATGTTAGAACAGCAAAATATGTCTTAAGGAGGACGAAGCTGGTCACAGTGCTCACAGCTTACACATTTGGTACATTTCTTTCTCATGTTCGGTCAGAGGACAGACAGGCCTTTTCTACGATCTCTTCAAGGCCATATGTCAAGTGAAGTCATTTCCTGTGATGTTGTAAGTTCAAAGTTCTTGGACATAATTGCCTGTGGTGTCTTCGCCTATCATTTCATCCGGTCCAGCTGCTGTGACATCATTTCCTGGGATTTCATCATTATGCTAATTTCTATTTTTGAAACGTTAAGATTTCTACAGATTTTTGGTCACAGAATGTTGGTATGTATGAGATAGCCAACCGTCCTGTATTTTGCAGGATGTACACGGATAGATGGTTTTGTCCGGTGATTTTCTGGCAATGTCTGACGATTTTGCCTTCAACCCCTGTCTGCGTAAAAGCTTTTGTGCCCTAAGATCACACTTCTGTGTGATAATTGAACGCCAAAGCACAAAGGCACTAGGGGAGCTCTCCGAGGATGTGCGGCATTTGAAAATGTTGCTCTGTCTGTGTAAACAGAGCACTGCAATGGCAGCAGATAAACATCAATAGTGTCCAGAGGGGGATATTAGCAAGGTGCGCTTTCCCTTAAGAAATGTGCACTCGGAGTGAATACAAGCGACAGTGGAGAATGGTGTCTGGCAAATAAGAGTGTCATTTTCAGAGTGAACTATACATGTTTTCTCCCACATTAGTGTGTCTAGTATTGCTGTACCTTTCATGCTGGATGGGGAAAAAAGAATAGCAGCATATTGATTTGGCTGAACATATTTCTATGACCAATTATGTAGCGCAAGGTCATTCTAAAGTGCTCCTTTTCTTATAAAGGGATATGTTTTCTTTCCAAGGCATGTCTGTAAAGCAACCATTGTATACACATGTATGTGAAGTACACCTTCAGTTATATGTGGGTAGCTGTGTACATTAGCCATATGTCACATGTGTGATGGTAAGGAACTTGTTTAATGTCGCAATACCTTACTTCACTCCTTAAGCAAAGGGTGTGATCAGGGGCAGCACCTACCAAACGCAAATAATAACATGTCACTCCGTAAATGGCAACAACTGTAATAAAGTACACCATATTCAACTGCAAACATTTCAGGTCACCTCTGGTGCTCTACCAAGTCTAAAATATCCTCCACCGCCATTCTGTAATGGTGACCACCCATAGGAGAGATGCAGATTTCAAAGGGTGTACAATGGAGCAATGTATGGTTATAACAACTTACCCAAACAAGCAAAGGAAAAAAAAATGCACTCCATAAACCTATTTCTGGAATCCATATACCAGTATGACAATGTTCGCATACATGGCTGCATGACTTTGGGGTGGGTGTGGCCAAGGCCTAGCCTCTTGAGTGCATGCAGAGGCCTACCACTGCAACGCAATGCAGCCATGCATGAGAACATGTGGCCACTTACCACAAGCCACAAATGTAACACAGGCACCGGCACCCCTACCCAACCCCGCAAAATAATACAGCCAAGCATGCAAACATGTAGGCTCTTACCAGAACCCACAAACATAGCACAACCTCCGGCACCTATACCCACTTACGATCACATACTATTATTTTACTTCCAACCAAACCACAAAATCTTGGGAACATCGCCCCTGCATCCCCTACTATACTAAGTACTGATGACCAATACATCAAAATGGGCACAACCCAAGCACATAATCCATCCACTGGAACCCTATCCATTTGTTAACAGACAGTATTGCAACACTTCACCCAGTAGACACACTACAGGACTATTGACTACTTCACCTCCAGGCATGGACCGAAAACTGTAGGACGTGCTAACACTCACCACATGCATGCAACCAACAATGTGTACACTGCGCACAAATGACATACACAAAGCAACAGTGTGAAAAGTTCTTGCTACCAGTGGGCATACTGTTCGGTGCAAGGGCTCCGCCCATGCACCGAAGCCACTAGGTGCTTACCACAGTCAATACAGCACACTACACCCAATGTAAATGTCCTGGTATCATCTGCAATGCACTCCCCATCCCCAATTCAGCCTCCCTGCAGTCACCACAGAAGCTAGTCGTCTGATGAGCTACCCGCGAATTGCTGCAGTACTGCGGACACCGCTCCCACACCACAGTCTTCTTCCACCTAAATAGATATATCATATAAACCACTTTTCACTTTCTCACCCTTTTCATCCCCTCTTCCCACCACCAGATGGTGCAAACCATGTTTTCCAGCCCCTTTAGGTGCTGCAGTATCCTCTGATACATGGCAACGTTTCCCAAAATTGTGACGCACATTACGCTTCCCTCCACCCAACCACCGGCCGCGTCCAATGTTTGTTGACATCACACCGCACTCCAGGCCAATGAGACTGTTGATCGCGGAGCGAACCGGGAATTGGGACTGCGGAGCTGAGCCAGATATCACTATTATTTTGAAACATACATTTCAACTGCTTCTAAACCAAATTTGCAAAAGCACGCTTTCGGAACCAATCCGCCTCTCCTGGGCCAAATTTTGCGAAAATCCATCCAGTGGTTTGGCCTGTAGGCGTGTGCAAAATTTTTGTCCATTCAGTTTATGGAAAAGAAACCTCACCCAACTTCCAAGACTAATTCAGAGTGGCCATATACTTTTTTTGCAAGGTTTTATGCAAATTCGTCCAGGGGGAGCGAAGTTATTAGCCGGACTAAAAGTGGTCTTCCTATGAGATGAGTAACTTAACCATAACTACACTGCCGCTACCGTGGGCCATGTAATGCCAGTTAGGAACAGTATACGATGGGCACAGTACAGATCATAAAATGAATGTTCTCCTTTGAGTGTTATCAATATGTGTACAAGTATTATGTACTGAGGAGTATATGATCCAATACTAAAATAAAAGATATATTATCAATACAGAATCATACTCCAATACTAGTAGTGTACTGAACACATAAGAAAGAATATGAATTCAAAATAATAGAAAACATTTTATACAGATCAACCAAATTAACGATTTGGCCAAGGTGCCCACTACAGTACAAAATGTAGGCTGAACTTTTTCAAATAAATAATTGTTAGCAATTTCATACATAAATAGGATTATGAGATAAAACATGATGAACTTGCAAATTTGCTTGGGATAAGACATATGGCTCAAAATGACAACAAATGCAGTACAGTAAAAGAGGTCACACATCGTGCAAGTGATGTCAGAACGTTTATTCCAAGAATTCAAAATGGTGACCATGAGAGCTACACAGAATGCCAATATGCTGAACACAGCAGGTATGAATAAAATGGCAATTTAAGAAAAAAGGGTGATTAACTGGAACATACAGCTAAATAACTAAACTAGAGATACAGGATGTGTGTGATTTGACTGCTGGAAACAAACATCGCTGGGTAGATTATATGTGTTTTCACCCACTAAACACCCTTCCCAACATATTTTAGGACTGGTGCAATTATATACACATACTCCAGTCCTTGAATACGTGGGGAAAGTGTTGGATAGTGGCTACAATAAATGTGGTTCCCAAACGATATTTGTTTTCAGCACTCAAAACACTGCATGCCGATATATATAACGTATTGCCAAGCTGCAATTGTATTTCTTATTACTTTAGAAAGAATATCAATAGATTTTTGAAGGATCGATGGAACAGTTCACAGCACCAATAATTGGAGTCAATTACATTACTAAATTTATACAAGACTATGTAAGCAAGTGTGAAATACAACACCAAATCACCTATGGATTAATGATATGTTACCATTGTAACAACTTGATGCAAATTATTTAAACAAAATTCTCCAATTCCAATTTATACTGTGGAAGGAATCCAATAAATGGACTGTTTGAATTAATTACTATTCTTGTCAAGGATTGATAGAACCATTGATTTAAGAAAGGTAAGGTGCGGGGTGCGCTGTTGAGCAGCGCAATGGACTAGAGGCAGAGTCCATCCATTCTGGCGCCACTACAGAAGACTGAAAGATCCTGCATCGGTGGATTAAAGTTCAGTGCAAGGAGGGAACACATGAAGCATCAGGGCGTGCCCATAGAAAGACGTGAAAGACGGTGAAAAGAAGGCAATTGGAAACATAAGAAGAGACGGCCACAACACCCGGCGAGTGATCCAAGATGGCGGTGATCGCAGGAAAGAGAAGGAATAAGACATGGCCGCAGGCAACATAACAAAGGACGGGTGCGCCGAGGGAAGCACCCTAGGCCACTTCTCCTCTGATCTCCCTTGCTGGATTTCCAGTGAGTGTGTGTGACATCTGGTGCGATCGTGGAGGAGGGGGAACGTGGCAGAGGAGCAATTTGCACCGCCATAATGAGTGTGTCGTGAAAGTGGACTAGGAAGCATGGAACGGGTCACTGAGACTGGGCCCAGGCTCCACGTAGCTAGAGACCAGGGATTGACCAGGAGGCCGGAGCAGGGGAAAGGTCCCAGGGCCCACCCAGGAACAGAGGGAGCAAGAAAAGCTGGAGAAGTGCTGGGGATCAGTGCACCGGGAGGAGATATAACAATAGGTGAGAGACCCAAGGGAAAATGGAGAGACCCTGAAGTAAGCTGTGAGGAGCAGGAGAAATAAACACTATCTCCCCCATATACCCCTTAACAGGGGAAAGCCAGCGTTCCACCCCAAAGTGGGCCATGATGAAGGACAAGGATAAAGGCAAAATGGATGGCTATACAATAGGGGGAAACAGGCACAGTGTGAAAAAGATGGTGGCACACCAGTATCAACAAATGACAACAGTGACGCTGTGCAGGCCTAAGCAACACAAGACACCCTAAAGGCAATATATGAAACCAGAACAACTCCGGAACAAAAGATTGACACCATCAGAATAGATATGGGGTTACTCAGATAAGACCTGCACAATGTATCAGCCAGAGTGGGAGAAATGGAAACTCGAATATCGGACATAGAGGACGCAATGGGCCCACTTAAGAAGAATATCTAGTTACTGCTCAACAGAACTCAAATACTGGAGAGTAGAATTGAGGACATGGAAGGGAGTACAAGGTGGAAGAGCATATGAATCAACGGCCTCCTGGAAGCAATAGGGGATCAGTTAATGGAGCTATACTTGGAAATGTGGATTAAAGACTGGGTAGGACCCATAGGCTTGTCAAATTTATTTTCCGTCAAAAGGGCCCATTGGTTGCCAAGCAAAGAACCCCACCAGGAAGTGCACCGGTGCCTGTCATAGCGAAACTCCTTAATTTTCGGGATTGTGATACCATATTATAGATAGCAAGAAAGAAAGGCCTGTTAACAGTGAATGTGGTGAAAATTGTGATATTAACGGACTTCACTAAAGCAGTACAGAAAGCTTGTGAATCATTTGAAATGGTCCAGCTGAGACTCAAGAAATCGGGTATGCACAATATACCTGGCAACGCTTCAAGTGGTGAGTCCACAGGGAGTCCAGTTCTTCACTGACTCGACAGAGGCATGGGATTGGGCAGGACAGCTGGGCCCCATAGAGGATGGGAAAACTAAAGGAAACCCCGGAGTATAGAAGGTCTTTAAAACAAACAGGCAATGGACAAATAATCGACAGAATGGACAGAAAGGAGGGCAGGCGTGTAGACCACTTGGCACTCCCAAAAAGGAAGATATTGAGGTGCATTGGAGCAGAGCGGGAGGCCACGGGGGACCACCCCCTTGGACTCTCACGATTGGGTGCGGTTGTAGATGTTCCCAATTGGCTAGGTCGACAGATGCTTCAAGTTGGGGCAAAGTATAGGGTTGGGGGAGTTTTAGGGGGTTTGTTAATTTTGTTAGTAAAGCTGATCCAAGTTGTGGTTGCCATATTGTGAAGGACAAAAAAGGCTGGATGGTATGATAGCGAGTATCCCAACTACCAATGACCAAAAGGAGACACACCATGCAAAAGGTGATAGAAAGGAGCTAAAGTGCGTAACCTGGAATGTAAACTGACTCAATGATAAGATCCAAAGAGGGATGGTGGTGAAATGTATCAACAGACACAGGACAGATGTAGTGATGCTCCAAGAAGCCCACCTGATGGGAACGTCCGGCACTTTCCTGGGCAGGATTCAATGCAAAGTGGTGAAAAATGCTGTATATTACAGAGGTTCAAAGAGGCTAGCTATTTTGATTAGGAAATCTGTACCACTCCAGATAGACATGGTGGAAAGGGACGTCGAAGGTAGATACATTCTCATGAAAGGGGAGTTATGGAAGGGGTCTATAACCTTATTAAATGTGCACATGCTGCCTTACTCTGCAATCAGAACTATAGGGAACCTTGCAAACATTGCTGGCAACACATGCGGACGAGTTGACAATTATGGATGGGGACTTCAACGTTGCAATGCAAGAGGAGATAGACAGATCACCACAGAGGGGGAACACTAATCCAAGTGACACACATAAAATTGTGAGCCTTCACAGTGGCAATGGGCCCAAGGGATGTTTGTAGGGACCTGCACCCTGGAGACAAAAGGTTCTCATTCTATTCGGGGGCACATGCATCCATAGCCAGACTTAACTAACTTTTCCTACCATAGACTGAGGCAAGAGGAGTGAGGGAAGTTGAATATTTACAGAAGGGATCCCTGATCACACCCCATTATGCATTAAGGCCGGAGAGAGGGAACAAAAGGGAGCTAGTGTTTGGATACTGAATTAACACTATCTGGGAAACCACCGAAACAGCTGTTGTCCTAGAGGAAGAAAAGACAGAATACTTTAGGGTTAATGAGGAATCTGTGAATAGTTTCTGCACCATTTGGGAAGGGTACAAAACAGTGATACAGGGATACGCTCAGTCATGGGTTGGCACAGGAGGGAAAGGAAGGCCAAAGTAGAAGACCTGGAAAGGGAGATAGCACAGAATGAGAGAAAACATGTTCTAGACAACTTCTTGATGACAAAAAAGGAATTAAAGGTGGTATCGTAGTACAAGTCGGTGGTTAAAGATTATGCTAAACAGGCATACTGGGACATGAAAGCCAGAGTATTTGAATCAGGGGACAAGGCTAGGAAAATGTTGGCTTGGTTAGAAGGGAGGGAAGAAAAGTCTAGTCGGGATAAGGGCATAGTCACCATAGATGGAGAGCTACACACATAGGGGGATCACATAGCCAGGGAATTTAGCAGCTATTACGAAAACCTATACCAAGAACTAGAGGGTGTCCAGTCATTTGGTCGAAAGAAAAAGGTCGACAGGACAAATGGTCCACACCATTTGGTCGACAGCCAAATGGTCGATTTTTTTTATTTATTAATATATATATTTTAGATTTTCGTTTAGGGAAAAAAAGGGTTTTTTAGAAAAAAAACGGGATTGGGGGGGGACCCCCCCCCCCAAAAAAAAAAGTGAAAATACAAAATAATAAAAATCGACCATTTGGCTTTCGACCAAATAGTGTCGACCATTTGTACTGTCGACCTTTTTTTTCGACCAAATTACTGGTAACGAACTAGAGGGGCCAAACGAGGAGGGTTACACAGAATACTTCAGCGGGATTCACATCCCAGTATTGTGGGACCAAGCCAGAACCAAGCAAGACGCAGAAGTCACTGTAGATAAATTGCAGGAGGCGTTGGACCAGTTGCAACCTGAGAAAACCCTGGGTCCGAATGGTTTTCCAGTGGAATCTTGGTGGATAAACTACTGCAGCTGATGGTCCAGGAGAGCCTAGAGAAAGGGGTGCTACCATGGGACCTAAAGATGGCCAATATCATGGTAATTCACAAGAAGGGGAAGCCACTGGAGTTGTAGTGCTCACATTGACCCATCTTACTGCTAAATTGCGAAATTAAAATACTTGCAAAGTTCTTAGCGAATAAGCTGCTAAAGATAATAGCACGATTGATCCATTCAGATCAGTGTGGGTTTTTACCTGGAAGGGCCACCAGGATAAATATGAGTAGAGTATACAATGCTTTGGCGATGGCCCACACACTACAGAGACCTCATGCAATACTTTTATTGGACTGGGAAAAGGCATTTGACTTAGTGAGATGGGATTTCCTATGGGAGCTGATGAAGAAAGTAGGATTCAGGCACCTTTATATTTCCTGGGTGAAGTTGCTCTATACTTCCCTGATGGCCAAGTTGAGTGTAAATAGATTCACCTCGGGAGAATTTCCACTCCGAAGAGCCACGAGACAGGGGTACCCTTTCTCCCAGCTATTGTTCATACTGGTTGAAGAAGTGCTGGAAGAAAAGGTTAGGTCTGACCCAGTGCTCCAGGGGTTAAAATGACCGGGGGAATGGGTGGATTGGATTTTGATATGCACAGACAATTTATTGATGTACCGGGGGTTGAGGGGCCCTGCAAGTCCAGCCCGAGACTGATACAATTATTGGGGACTTTGGAGGGTACAGTGGATTACAGATTAAGTGGAACAAGTCAGTCATTGTACCGATCAATGGAAGACCTGGAATCATTCCAGACAACTGCACCTTGCAGATTTCCACAGGTCCCTTTAGAGATCTGGAGTTCATGGTGCACACGAATGAGGAAGAATTTCTTTAAAATAATCTGTACTCGCTAATTACGACATTAAAAAAAGATGCTAGGCTTTGGATGGTGCTGCCCATATCGATAATAGGGAGGGCCAATCTATTTAAGATGATTGCCCTACCCAAGCTATTACACATCTTGCAAAACACTCAGACGAAAATCACCCTAAAAACCTTCCAGAAAATTGAAGCTGCAGCGCAATCTATTATCTGGGCACATGGCACTCTGGCACCTGTAAGGAAGGCATGGTATCAAACAGTCAAGACAAACACAAGTAATCACATTTCAAGGGTGTTTATTGAACTTCAATGGGTTGGTTGAGCGCCTATCTAACCCTAAATCTAAGGATGGGAGCAAGCTACAACCATCAAATAATAATAACACAGTCCTAGTGGAGTCTCTGTTAAAATAAAAGGTCCTATAACCTACTGCAAATCCTTACTTCTAAATACAAATGGTAGGGGACAACAATGTATGAAAAAAGGAAAGTGTTCAAGAAATGATATGTTAGGATAGTTGAGCATTTGGCTTCCCTGCCCCATGTTTTCAGGATGGGACAAGCTGACACGCTCGAGCTTCGCACACACTCTGGCTTCTCTGCCACAAGGATATAGTTCAAAGTATAGCTATCAGGGCCTTCTGCGCCAAAGTTTCTTTCCCAATAAAAGTCTCTTATTGCAGAGGTTATGACATAACAACAAGCATCAAAGTTCCTTTCTTATCAGGATTTCCACATTCACAAGTTCTCAGGTCCACTGTTCACCATGGGTCTCCCTCCTTCAGACTCAGACCCCCTTTTAGCACATTGTTCATAATTGGTCTCCCTCGATCGGGCTCGGACCACGGATCTCCCTCATTGGGACTCAGACCCATTAAGCACAATGTTCACTATTAGTCTCCCTCGTTCGGGCTTGGACCCCTTCAACACAATGTTCACAATTGGTCGCCCTTATTCGGGCTCAGACCATGTAATCTCACTTTCTAAGCTTTGTTCGTTGTATCAAAAATTGAAGACTTTCGATTGTGCAATGGATTTTGCTTAAACTGTCACATGATCACTTTGATTCTCTTAATTTCTCTTTCTCATCTTACTTTTGCTTCTGCCACTTCTTGGCTGAATACCTCACAGAGACCTTCGATTGAGCACACTTGCGGTGACGGACCACTCTGTCACTAGTATTGTATCTTTCTCTGTTAAAGTTCAAACATCCCACAGCAATTAAGCATTCCTCGTGTCTTTCATCACATGCGTTACTAATCTTCGTTCTTGCGCTATTTATACACTGTTGCCACTTGCAACCTTGAGTTCAACACAAATCGGTCTTGCATCAGTCTCCTCAGCTCTCTGGCGCTGCTTTGATCCTGGAGCCAAGGACTGTACCGCAGCAGCTGCTGCTCCTCCCCGACTCAGTCAGCTATGCAGGAGGGCCCTGGGTTTCTCTGACACACAATGCAGGATTCTTTAGTCTGGTTTCCTGGCCTTATGCTTTTTAATCTGAAGGATTCTGGAAAGTAACAGTGTTTCGCTGGAAAGGTCAAGGTTATCACACTCCTTGCGCACCCTTCTTGGTTTGCCGCCTTTCTCCCCTCATCCAGCTGCCATCCTGTGCTTTGCCTCACCCAGAGTGTGCTCTCGTACTCCGTCTTTTATCTGTGTAGGTAAGCTTAATGGAAGTCAGGTGTGACTGGTTATCAGTAATTGCCTGAACATTGTAGTGGGACATGTCAGGTACAATCCTCAGGTGTGAGTCTGTTTTCTCCAAGAGCAGGTTGTCCATGTGAAAGTGTTTGTGAAGGGAAAGAGGGGGGTAAAGTTCCCAAATATCTTACTGGGTAGGATGGGGTAACGGTGTTACAGGGAGGGGATACCGTGTCTCGCCATCAGGTGTCCCACTGCCGAAGACCCCTCACCCAGATGATCCTCCTGCAGTGGCCACCCCCAGGGTCTGGATCCAAAGGCGATGGCCACGCCATGACATCTGAGAGAGAGGGAGAGACCCTCAGGGTCTAGCAGGTGAGACACCTTCTGGTTACTCACACACCCCATAGGTTGCATTGAAAACAACCCTAATGAGGTCAGATTGGTAAGGAATATTGGCGATACCAAACGTACACAAATATTATTGGGTGACACAGCTAGTGGAGGCAAATGAGTGGGGATTCGGAGGGGAGACTGCGGCCCACACTATACTTGAAGTTGTGATGATGAAGGGAAAACCACCTATATAAATACTATGTGAGGCAAGGGGAGAGAATCTGCCATCGGACACAAGGAGGGTCAATGAGGTGGGAGGGTGAAATAAAGTGCGGAGGCAGTAATGGGTGAGAAAGGAGCTTTATTGTACGGCCCCCGGAGGCGAGGGCGGTCTGTTGGGAGAATGAGTTATTACGTTCCTGGTGGAACGTGGGGGAGAAAGCATTCTTCATTCCGGGTAGAATGAAGTGATGCTGTAACATCACAACATCTCCTTATCTATGGGAAAGAAGGGAACGGCAAAAGGGGGGGAAACACGGAAAAAGGGGGTGGGAAGGTTGGCTAAGTTAAATAAATAAAAGTTGACATGTGGTCAATAGTAGATGAAGTCGTTGCTGAAGTTGCGGATAATCTTGCGATTCCTTTTCGACAGACTCTTGGCAGGTTTTTCCTCATTGGTGTGACAGGGTTCGTTGTTTCTTGTATGTCTGGGGTAATATGTCTCTTCAGAGAAATGTTCACTTTTTGACCTTATGCCATCCTGTGAGTCTGTGGATGTACCAGGTCTGCATGTGTCGTTGGTTGTTCTCTTCACGTTCTCTCTTGACCAAGCATCATTGAAATAGTTTTTGGAAGTGCTAGGTTTGCAGGTGTCGTTGGTTATTTTCACAAGGTCATCGTGGGACTATCTCTTTCCATCGTCCAATGTGACAGCTTTGTCGTGACAATGTATGACCTTTTGTGGAGATCTGAATTTGGATTCACCCTTGAGTGTTTTCCTGGGTTCTTTGATGCATACCCAGTCTCCTTCCTGAAAGAACATCTGTTTTGTTCCATTTCTTTTGTCGTAGTATGTTTTGTACTTCTTCTGCTTCTCCTTTATAGTTTTATGGATTTGTTCCATGTCCATTTTTGGTTCCATGTTCATTCTTGCCTCACCGGTGTCTAAGAAGATCCATGCTGGTCTCAATTGGTTAGTTGCGGTTCTGCCCCGCATCAAGGTGAAAGGCTCTGCGTTGGTGGTGGAGTGTGGCGTTGTTCTATATGCGTACAAGGCCTCCTTGAGGCTTTCTCTCCAAGGCATAGCATTGGCGGTGGCCAGTTGGATGACGCTTTTTATCAGTCTGTTCATTCTTTCCACCAACCCGTTGGACATTGGGTGGTAAAGTGACGTAGTGATGTGGTTGATGGATTTTTTGTCGAGGAATTCTTGAAATTCTGACGAGGTGAACTGGGACCCGTTGTCTGAGACTATGTCTCTGGGGTCACCTTCCCTGTTGAATATTTCGGTTAAGAAGTCAGTGACTTTCTTTGTGGTTGCGCTGGTATCTACCACACCCCATTCGGTCTATTTGGAGGTGTAATCGACGATTACAATGATGAATATTTTTACTTCCTCCAGATTTTCGAAGGGGCCCATAATGTCTATTGCCAGCTTTGACCATACATGTTTGGGTGTTTCTACAGGCTGAAATGGAGTTTTCCTTAAGATTTTCGATTTGTCACTGGAAGCGCAGGCACTGCAGTTTTTTACTGTCTCTTCTGCCTCTTTCCACATGTTGGGCCACCAGTAGCTGTTCCTCATTCTGTTCTTTGTCAAACTCCTTCCCAGATGTCCTTCATGGGCTAGGTCAAGTAGTTTCTTTCTGAGGGCCACGGCTGGAATCACTCTATTTCCCCTAAAGATGTGATTTTCATTCATGGATATCTCATCTTTGAATGGAGTGAAGTTCGCCAACTCTTTCCCAACACCAAGCTGGTCATTCATCACAGCTTTTCTGATTTCCTGTTGTTCTGTGTCGGCTTTGGTGATGCGTGTCCATTCGTCGGAGGGTATGGCAGGATTTATGGTGGCTATAATATCCTCTTCTTGATCCTCATTTTCGACATCTTGTTTACTTTGAATGGTGGGTAGTCTCGAAAGGCAGTCTGCTACTTGATTTTGTGGACCAGGATTGTAGCAAACTTGAAGATTGTATTGCATAATGTCTAGAAACCAACGCCTTATCCTCGATGAGATAAGGTGTGGCATTTTGGATTGCAGGATGTTGACTAAAGGTTTGTGATCAGTCTTTAGGAGGATAGGTAGACCCCAAATTAGATTTCTGAAATGTTGTAGGGCCCACTTGACAGCCAGAGCTTCTCTCTCGATGGTGGAGTAGTTCAATTCAGCACCTCTTAGTACTCTGGATGCAAATGCGATGGTTACGATGTTGCCATTCTGTTGTTGCTCTAATACTCCACCAAGGCCGATCTTGCTGGCATCTACTGACACTATCGTTTTGGCTTTATAATCAAACATGCTGAGGGCTGGAGCTTGGTTGTTGTCAGACTTGAGGTTCTGAAATTCGTTCTTACATTCTGTGTACCATTCAAATCTGTTGGATTTGTTCATGAGGTTTCTCATGTTTTGTGTCCTGTTGGCATAGTTGTTCACGATTTTGGAGTGTCATTCCTAAAAAACTTTTCAATTGGTCTTTGTTGGTGGGTTCAGCTAAACTCAGTATTGTGTCAAGGAGTTTTTTCTTGGGACGGATGCCCCTGGCGTCGATGGAATGGCCAAGATAGGAGACTTGATTACACTTTATGTTGCATTTCTCCAGCTTGAGGGTCCACTTCTTTGGATTATCTGTAATACGCCCATTAGTTTGGCGTCGTGCTCTTCCTCAGTTTTAGCTGATATGAGAATATCGTCCTGGAAACATTGTACTCCATCGAGGCCTCCGAAAAGATGCAACATGAGTCTCTGGAAGACTGCTGCGGCGGAAGCGAGCCCGAATGGCATTCTGTTGAACATGTATGCTCCCAAAGGTGTGACAAATGAGGTGAGGGCTTTTGAGCTGTCGTCTAAAGCAATTTGGTGGTACGCTGAGGAGAGGTCTAAGGTGCTAAAATAGCTTGCTGGTTCCATGGTCGATAGGAGTTCGGATATGTTAGGAAGTGGGTGTCTGTCGACCCATATGTTTTTGTTGAGGTCTCTTAAGTCAACACACATCCGTATGGAATTGTCGGGTTTCTTTACCAGGACGATGGAGGCAAGCCATTCAGAACTCTCTATGGCTTGTATAATGTTCTCATTGCATAGACGTGTGAGTTCATCTTTAAGTGCTGCTTTAGTCCCAAAGGGGACTCCACGCACTCGATGGACCACGGGGACAGCACCTCTTTTCAATATGATTCTGTGTTGGAAACCCTTAAGCAATCCGATTTTATTGCAGAACACTTTGGGGAATTGCTGAGCCAAATTGGATTTGATATCAGTGTTGTTTTTGAGCACACTCAATACAGGAATATCTTCCCCAGGGTGGATTTTCATTTGGAGGGCCACTTGCTCTTCCCATCCTACTACAGAGGAACCGTTCTTGGCTACAAACAACTTACAGTATGTTTGTCTGTTGTGAAACCTGAGTTTGATCCATGTGTACCCAATGATGTCAATAGGGTTTTTCCATACCCTGTGGCTCTCACCAAGGAGTTCCGTAGATCATGGACTTTACCAGAAAGTACTTTCACAAAGGTCTCAAGATCCACCATGGTATAGGGGGACCCTGTGTCTACCATTACCTTCAAGGGTATGTCGTTGACGTACATGTTAACCCATGGGCCGCTCGATTCTTGGAAAGAGGTGACCGTGAGGATTTGCACTTGTGGACATGTCTGGTTGATGGACAACATGCTGTCTGACACTTGGTCGTAGTCCACTGTCTTCACAGACCCATACTTGTTGAAGGGTCGTCTGTTGGCATTACCGGATCTTCCTGGTCTCCCTCGGGTGTTACGGCAGACTTTGGCGAAAAGACCTAACAAGCCACATTTGTAGCACTCGACATTGTTAGCAGGGCACATCTTCCCAGCGTCATGGCGTTTATACCACCCACACTTTTGACAGCGTGTGGGGTTTTGATTGTCATACACTGAAACTCTCCCTCTTCTGGAGTTACCACTTGTGTTTTGAGGTACACTCCTCACAGCTGCTACCAAGGCTCCGTCATGTTCAGATTCGGAGAAGCCATCTATGGACTTCACCTCAACGCCCTCTTTTATGACCAGTCTCTCTTTCATGCATCGGTCCCCGAATTCCATACTTCTCACTATTTCAGTGGCCTGATCTAGTGAGGGATTCTTTGTTTGCCACAGTTTTTGTTGTATACGGGGATCTGCTACATTGAGCACCAGCTGGTCCCTCAAATATTCATCCCCAACACCAGTGAAATTACACGTAGACATGAGCACCCTGAGGGAGGCTAGGTAGGTATCAACTGGTTTACGGGAAAAGAACTTGTACCTCTCCAAAACCACATTTGTCTTACTGCCGAAATGCTTGGTGAGTTTGGCCAAGGCAGTGTCAAATTTTCGGTTACCGTCGCCCCCTGCATCATCTGGCTCAGGAAGTGCCCTGAATAACCTTAGGCCTTCGGCCCCTATGCAGTTCAGGAGGGTTGCTTCCTTGAGATCGTCATTGAATTTACCGCCACCAATGGCTCTGAGATATATCTGAAAGCTGTCTAGCCATTGCTCCCAGGGGCATGTTGGGGTACCGGGGCAAGGAAGAAACTTGGTGGGGTGTGGCACGTTCTGCATGATTGGCTTGTGAGTGGAGCGTGCAGGGTGAGCTGCTGTGTCTCTAAAGAGTGGTCACTCCACTGTTCAGTGTGTCCTTTTTGTGATTGCCCAGTGTGCTTGAGTGCAGTTGTCTGATGTTTTCAAATTGTTACATGCAATATGTGTCTGAATCACAGAGTCTCTGGGGTGAACTGAAACTTCTTATACTATGTTTCACTCTTCACAATTTGTTTCTGTGCTCCTTTCACTGCTCCCTGCAGCCTGTGAGGGCACTGTGGTGCGCAGCTATATAGCTGGCTGCGGAGTATGGTGGTTTATGGAGTCACTGAGAGCGAAAGGTGTTTAGGTGTTTTGTCCCTTCCACTGCCTCCTGCAGCCAGTGGGGGCACTGTGGTGCGCGGCTTTATCCCTGGGGCCGCTGAGATCAGCTGCTGGAGATCCGCAGCGCGGTCGCCGTGGAAGAGAGTCTAGGCAAAATGGCGGCACGTAGGGCACATTGTGAGGTGCTTTCCTCAAACTGCCGTTGGTGTTTGTTCGTAAGACGCGCGTTGAGCGCTACGGCTGTTCCAGCCCAAATACAAAAGAAGTCGTACCTGCTGTGCCGTCCCGCTGTTCTGTGACTGTTGGGCGGCCCCTTCTCCCCTCTCTCTCGGGGCTGGTGAGAGGGGAGGCAGGCGGGAGCTGCAATGGAGAAGAGCCGCAGGGGCCGTCGCTGGTGCTGGAGGATGATAGGAGGGCGAGCAGGGGAGCTCCGGGGGCCGGGTGCAGCTCACCGGGGGAAAAGGGGAAGCCTCGTCGCCAATGAAATAAAGCGCAGAGGCAGTAATGGGTGAGTAAGGAGCTTTATTCTACGGCCCCCGGAGGCGAGAGCAGTCGGTTAGGAGAATGAGTCATTACGTTCCTGGTGGAACGTGGGGGAGAAAGCATTCTTCATTTCGGGTGGAATGAAGTGATGATGTAACATCACAACAGAGGGATGTCACCAACGCGACTGGAGGGGGACTAGAAAGTGACGAAATGGGCACCCATATACGAGAACCCCAAAATCTCAGATATCCAAAATGGGGGCGCAGCACAAATGGTAGAACAAAGGAGTCAGAAGGGTGGGAGATATTATATGACAAAACACGCTGGCACCCTTCCAGTCACTAGTGAAACAATTTGGGTTATCAGTTAGGGATCTATACACGTACATTTGTTAACGCATGCTACACAACAACAATTTGGAGGTGACATGGATATCCCAGAACACTCACCACTGGAGATCAATTTGCTGGGAGAGAGGCTAGAGGGGAAAGCATTATCCATACTGTATCAAGCGATAGAGAGTTTTACCTCCCCGCTGCTAACCGCCCTGAGGGCGAAATGGAAGGAAGACTTGGGAGATATGGCAGAGGAAGACTGGGCAGAAGCGATGATGGCTGTGAGAGGGTACAATATGTCTAGCAGACTGAGGCTGGTGCAGTACAAAGTGCTACATGGGGTCTACTAGTCTAGAGATTTACAGGATGGGCAGGACGCCGGATGATAAATGCCTGCAATGCAAAAGCAAGGTGGGAACCTACTTCCACGTAATCTGGAAATGCCCTAGAATCCAGGTATTTTGGATCAGGTTGATGTCAAAGTTTGAGAAACTAGTTGGGACCCAGATACCGCTGTGCCCTAGGACAGTCCTAGTGCACAACTGGGGGAGATTGATTGTACTTCCTGGGGAAAAAAAGCTGATTACAACAGCACTTATGGTGGCTATAAAAAAGACATAGCAACAAAATGTGGTGGTAGGAGAGCTTCCCAGGATCTCACAGTGAGAGGAGGGAATGGAATATTGCTGGGGAATGGAAGAAGTCGCATATAAGAATACAGGGAACACCAGAAGATATGGGAGAAATAGACAGTCGCTAGTTGAGAAGAAGGGATCGGCTACAGGACTTGGAAGGGACTCCAATGAACAAGAGAGTCCGAGCAATTCTGAAGTGAATTAGAGACAGAGTATGGACAGGGTGATCTGTGAATAGGGGTCGGGGAGATGGAAGGGGGAAGGAGCGGTGGCGGGGAGGATAGCTTTATATTATGTACTTTTGTACTGTTAAAAGGCATATTGTTACCATGGAAGGAATCAAATAAAACACTTTATAATAAAAAAAGAAAGGTAAGATATCATTCTTCTATGATTAAGCTTGATCTACAAGGGACAAAAGGAGATAAATGTACGAGTTGGGGTTGGTACCAATCTCAGTAGGTGTAACCGCATTTTTACAAATAACGTCATCTGTGTACGTGTGTGCTGTAGAGCTGCAGGGTCAATGTCTGTTGTATTTTATTTATTCCATGTATTTTTACATTTATAAAGCACACTCAACCCGAAGTCATCTAGGTGCTGATTTGGGACTGTTTGCATGGTCATTGTTGAGCGAGCCATTGGTGTGTTTCTATGGCTGTCCTATGCTTGTCAACTTCATGTTTTGCACTCACCTGTTTCATGTTCCTCCCCCAAGCCTGTCACACTCTCCCCTTCAATGATGCACAGCGGTTTCTGCTCCCAGGTGGTCCAGATTGTGATTTCTGGTCCCCCTTCCACAGTGCTGTCTTTTGCCTGTTGGACCTTTGGAATCTGTTTGCACATTGCATCCTTCAGATCATTCCAGCACTTGCGTAGGTATTCCTTGTCCCGTAGAACAGTGGATGCCATATTGATAGCAACTACAGCAGTGGCTCACATGTTCCTCTTCTTGTGGCCAGGGTCTTTTGTAGGCCTCTGATCTTAGGAGTCATACCTTCACAGCCATCATCTTCTCTGCTAGCACTTAGAGTTCTGCGTCTGGGAAGCAGGAGACGTGGACATCTGTCGTAGTACATGTGTAGCTGTAGTTGCGTGCTATGGCTTCCTTCAAGCCTATCCATTTGCTGGTGATCTTGTGGCCTGCTTCTTATTGCCCTGGTGTAGGTGGATTTGCTGGCGTGGATTTTTACCAGCATACATTCTGACAGCAGAAGAGTTCTGACGTCACTTCCACTGGCATTCAGCTTAAAGCCGAATTTGGTTGGAAGTCACTCCAGAGTATAGTCTGACGCCATAAGCGGTCAGACACCATAAGTGGTCTGACGTTATTTACCTTGGCAGCAGGTAGGTTGGCATCGCCAAGTCCTCAGGCATACATGTGTCCTCTGTCGTATAGCAAATCACCTTTCTGCTGCTTAGACACTTATATCATAAGGCAGATTACTGCCGTGCATGGTCGGCAAACGGTGGTTGCTTGCATCAGTGGTGGTGGTCTGGTGTTCCAACTGCCACACTCTGAATGAGGCCCATACAGTACACTTCATGCACAGCAAGCAACTGGGAATGGCAGTAATGATAAGTACGATTTGGGTATTTAGAGATAAAGGTTCTTAAATTCCAACGCCGTCCACTGCATTTATAGCATGTTCCTTTTCCAAGGTGCACATCTGACATCAATGCACAAACCTAGTGGCAATTAGGTTACTTGTATCCCCAAAATCTCATGAAACCTTAACTAGTAAGGTGTTTCGAGCAGGGAATCTCGATTTAATCAGTGTGGGCATTATGCATATCGGTATCAGGTCCAAAAGCCGTTAACATAAAATGAGAACACACTAAGGTAAATCACATCAGAGCACCAGCGGCACTCCGGGTTCTTGAAGGGTCCTGTATTAAGCCTGGGAGATGTACAGCAGAAAAAGGCCCTCTTTCTAGCTCCAACCAACTGCACAGCTCAACTGGAACTCACAGGGAAGAGATGTCTGTACAAGGCAAGAGAATCTAGAACACAGAATATACCATAAATGGTAGACATGGCAACAGCCTGGCAAGTCCAAGGTCCCTGCACACATGCAATGTAAACAGCAACCCATTTGAGAGTTAACCCAGACCTGGTATTGATAAAAAATTACACTAAATACAGGCCAATATAACACACACCCCCTCCTCATACAATAACAACCCAACAACCCAATCATCCTCTCACTGCAATGCTGCCCTTGTTCCAAACCTTTCCATCAACAAGCACCACAGCATCACTCAACACCTTAGTCACACGCATAGGCCCAGCAAATGAGCACCAAACCTGGTTTCTGAATCCAGACAGCATCTCCTTCCACTCTGGTCAGTCTGACCGTTCCTCTGAATGTCAAGCCCGGCTTTCATGTCATCACTCTTCTCACAAACCCGCTCTTGGAGAGCTCTTTCGTCCCACTCCACGAATTTCATTCTGCCCAACCAGGCTGGACAGCAATCTGTTATGGCATGTGGGCCGAATCTGTAAGCACTTCCTGCTCTCCTCGACGGACACAGTCACCTTCCATCTCTTCTCTCCAGCTCTGCTTCCCAGTCCTTGCCATTCTTTGATGGCCATTCAGATCCCTTCCATGAGAGTCCTGTTGAACCTCTCCACGGCCCCATTGGTGGAGAGATGAAACAACGATAATCTAATGTGAACCTCACCTGTCCCATTGAAGAATTCTTTACCCAGTTATCTGTTAGTAGCTTGCTCGGGAACCCCTCCCTCTGAAAGACTTGGTCAAGAAATGCCACCAGAGCACGTGTGTCAGCCTCCTGCACCACCTTGGCCATCCGCCCATTTGCAGTACAGATCAATTAATACCAAAACATACTTTTCCGCCCATCATTACCATTGAGTGGTTCTAGAACATCATGGAAACCATTTCCCAAGGGAATCCTGGAAATTCTAAAGGCTTTAAAGGCCGAGTGTATGTCTTCAAGCCTCAGTCAGACTCCTTACACACAACGCAGCTCTGCCTTCACCATCTCCTCCACTTCATTGTCAATGCCCGCCCACCAATGATCCTCTCTGGGGTGACACTTGACCTTAGTCATGTATAAGTGACCCTCATGGGCCACCTCGACAATCCTGCTCCTAACACCGCCCGGTGGAATTATGCATCCTGACCTGTAAACATGTGTCCCTTCCATATTTAGCTCTTCTCTTACCTTGTGGAAAGCAGAAAAACCACCCTCACTGTTCCAATGTTTACAGTCAGAGAGATCACTATCTCTTTTACCGTACACAGAACTTCATTCCCATGGTCATCCTGCTCCCACATTTGAGCAGTGATGGCTCACCCCCAAATCATAAGCACTCCATCTTCTTCCAAATGTTCTTCTTCAACCCAATCCTCAGCAATTACGGCACTATTGCTACTGGAGGGAAAATCAGCAAAAATGTTCTCCTGGTCAGGCACAAACTTAACCTTGAAAGCGTAACCCTTCAGGGAAGCTACCCATCTGACAATACGACGAGCGACCCCTTCAAGACCTTTCAACAAGAAAATACTCACCAAGGCAATTTGGGGAGCAGGTCCAAGTGGATCTAGGTTATGTGGCCTAAGCCCTGCCCACTTCCTTAGCCCTGCCTCTTCCTATCTGCTCTTAACTCTTAGATCAATTGTGTCTCTCGCCCGGGCATCCAAAGTGAAGGGCAGATGCAGAAAAGGGTAAATCCTATGTGGACCTGTTCAGACCAGCAGGACCAACTGGTAAGCAAGCATGTATTTTATCCCTCTGTCCCCACAGGCCGTCCCCACCATCATCAGCAAACGCCAACAACATCAGCCCTCCTCTAAGACATCGACTCCAAAATGTAGCAACCTAACCCACATCGGCCCCAAGCCCATCAGAACCCCCTCACCATCCACAACATGGAAGTTGATGATTGCCAACGTCCGCTCAGCTATCACCCATGCGGCAGACTTTGCCAACCTCATCACTACACACAACCTTAATTCCATCTTCATCACCGAGACCTGGCTGACACCTACCTCCAGCCACATTTTAGATGTCCTTGTCCCCGACGGCTACAGCATCCAACACAGAGATCTGCCGAACAAGACAGGCGGAGATCTCGCAGTTATCCACAAGATCTTGTGGCCCTGCACAAGACTTGACGTTGACACATTGGCTTCTTGAAAGTCCTCTCCTGCCACTTCCTGCTCTCCCAGACAGACACAGTCACCTTCCATCTCATCTACAGACCACCGAAACCCAACATCGCTTTCATCAGAGACTTCACCGACCTGGTCACCACCATGTCCCTTGCACATGCCAACAACATCTTCCTAGACAACTTCAACCTCTTAAGCAACAAGGCCACCAGACCGATGAAAGGAGCTCCCCTCAGCCTTCTCAACACCCTCAGACTCACAGCACATGAAAGACCCAACACATAAGAAGGGTAACATCCTTGACCTAGTATTCACTGCATTGTCTTTCCTCCACCACATCTCTCCTCTCGTGCTTGTCTGGTCTGACCATCAGCCGTGCCTTTCAACATCCTGAACACCACCCCATCAAGCACTCACAGCAGAAAGCCATCAGACAAGCCTTCCGGTCCTTCAAGAACTTCCCGATCAAAGCCCTCACAGAAGATCTGGCCAACCTCCACCTTAAATGGGCCGAGCACCCCCAACTGAATTGTGACTCTCTCTGGAAGAACTCAACGCCACCCTTTCAGCCTCTGTCGACCGGCATGCGCCTCCGAAACAACACACCTGCAAACCAGAACTGTCAGCACCCTGGTACATGCAAGAACTCAACCTCAGCAAAAGAGAACTCAAAAGACAAGAGAAAACCTGGTGCTGCTCCAGGACCGCATCCAAACTGGCGCTCCTCAAGAAACTCAGAGCAACGCACTGATAACTAATCAACTCAGCCTAGTCCTTCTACTATCAGAATACCATAGCAGAAGCAGACAACAAAAGCAGAGCCCTCTTCAAAGCAGTCAAGCACTGCATCAAGCTGCTACCCAACCCTGCCATGCCACACTCCATCGAAAAATCCACTGCCATCAACAGCTTTTTCATTGACAAAATCAGCAAGATTCGCAAGCACATAGACCCCAGCTCTGCATCCACAGACTCACCTCACGTCACCCCTCGCAAAATCTGCACACCATTGGGAGGATAGCTCAGGGGCAACGCGCTCACCTTGGAAGCAAGACGACGTGGAGCAACATTCCTGGACAACAACCCTGGACAACATTCAAGACACTCTCAACAGGGGACCTGGTAGAAACCCTGACTGCCCTCAAAGCCACATCGTATACAGATGACATCCTCCCAGCATCCATCCTCAAGACCTTCCCAGCAGAAGGTCTCCTTCCCTACGTGGAGATCATCAACAACTCCCTAACTCAAGGAACCTTCCCATCGACACCAAAACCGGGCAAAGCCTCCCTCTACTAAAGAAACCCACTATGGATCCTGACAACCTAGGTAGCTATCGCCCCCATCTTCCCTTCCTAGGTAAGATCATGGAGAAAGCGGTAGCCGCGCAACTACAACAACACATCAACACCAACAATCTCCTTCAAACCTACCAATCCGGGTTCAGACCCAGATGCAGTACGGAGACATCAACCAATAAGATAGTCAAGACAACCTCAACATCCTTGAAGACAGCCACCCCTGCCTCCTGGTTCTACTCAACCTCTCGGACGCGTTTGACACAGTAGACCACCAGGCACTTATGGACACTCTACATCGGCGCATGGGGATCAGCAACCTTGTCCTGCACAGGTTCAGGTTCTACCTCAAAAACCACCAGCAGTTTGTTCAGATGGACGCCGCTAGATCACCAATGCTATCAATCACATGTGGAGTCCCGCAGGGTTCTATCCTCTCCCCAGTGATCGTCAATCTATACATGGAGCCATTATGAGCCCTCCTAGCCACACACAACATCCGCATACACCGATGACACACAACTATACTTCAAGATCACCTTCATCAAGGACATCCGTAGGCTCAAAAACTACCTCTCGCTGATCCAGTCGTGAATGTCCAGTGCATTTTAGAAGATCAACCCCATCCAAGACCAACTTCGTACTCCTCACCAACTACATCGAATACCCAGACATACAGACCTGGTTATCAACCATGAATTCTGAGGGCTTCACACCCGAGTTCACCTCCTGTACCAAGTCCCTTGGGTTCCACATCGACAAACATCTCTCCTTCAAGACATACATAGCTAAGAAAACTCAGATAGCTTGGTATAAGCTCTCCCTCCTGTAGAAAATCAAGCCCTTCCTCCCCCTGGACAGCTTTAGATCCACTGTTCAAGCACTGGTCTTATCCCACCTGGGTGGGGGAAATGCACTCCTGTTGTTCTCCCTTGTGCCCCTATGAAATATCTTACATGCATCTGCATGCCTCATCAAGGGTCTACGCAGATAGGACCACATCACCCCAGCCCGCAGCAACCTTCACTGGCTCCCACTGCGCGCAAAAATCACCTTCATGTCTTGCTTCATCCTTTATAAAGGCAGTCAGCCTCAAGTCACACAGCTACCTCGCTGAGAAACTCAGCATCTCTGGCAGACAGCGCACCACCAGAAGCCAGGACATGTGCAGACTTGTAATCCGCTGCTGTAAAAAGGAAAGGACCAGAAAACAAGCCTTATCTGCCTACACCCCAAGACTATGGAACCTCCTCCCCGTCCGCATCAGACTCGCCCTACAATTTAGAAAAGAACTCAAGACTCACCTCTTCAAGGAGTCTCTGCTTCTCAACACATAGGCCATCACATCCCCCTCGCACAACCTGACTCCCTAGACACCACACCACCTGCCTCTTTCCTCCCCGCCACCCAGTACAGCTGTACCCCTCCTCTGTGCCCCTCTGTATCCTACACCCGCTGTATATCTGTTCTGTTGTATACCTCTGTAAAGCACTCCATTATGTATCTGTATTTTCGTATACCTCTGTAAAGCGCTCAGTTGCTTCTCTAAGCTAGGTCTGTGCTCAAACACAATAATAACAGTAATAATAATAATAATAATAATAATAATAATAATAATAATAATAATAGGGCTTGTGGTCAGTGAGGATCCTGAACTCCCTGGCCCAGAGGAAAGCCTTGAACTTATTGATGGCACACATCACACTCAGAGCCCCCTTCTCAATTACTGAATAGTGACCTTCTGTCTCCTTGGGTGCCCGAGAGGCGACAGGAATCACTCTCTCTATGCCTTCTTGACTCTGGAGTAACACAGCCCCATGTCCTGTGTCACTCACATCAGTCATGAGATACGTATCTGTCTCTATGTCAAAACTTCCCATAATCGGGGCACTCGCATGACATATTCCCTGAAATTCTTGTTCACAGTACTCCAGCCACCCAAATATAACATCTTTCTTGGACAATGACCTGATATGCACACACCAATGCGAGAAGTTCCTGATGACCTTGACGTAGTATTCAACAAGCCCCAAAAACTACATAACTACCTTCCTATTTTTTGGGGTTGCAAAAAGACTACTGTTGGGCCATATGCCATCACCACACAGTCTGTGTCCGATAAAGTAAATTTCACTCATCCTAAACTTGCTCTTCTGCAACATCAGCCCTGGTCTCTGCAGCTGAACCAGGACAAAGGATAGTCTCCTATCATGGTCCTCAGGAGCTTTTCCCATAACCAAAATATCATCCTGGTAAAAGTAAACTCCTTTTATCTTCCAAAATATCGCATGCATGGCACGCTGGAAAAACACTGCTGCTGACACCAACTCAAATGGCTGCATCTGAATCTGACAGTACCTACATGGGTGGCAAAGGTGGTGTAATTTCTCAGTTCTGGATGTAAGACAACCTGATGATAGGTCGATGCCAGATCAAGTGTGCTAAAAAAAAACTTTGCACCGCAGACAAACTGACAATCTCATCAATGTTGGATAGCGGGAACCTACCAAAGACCATACACTTGTTTAGCTCTTGCAAGCCCACACACATTCTGATACTGCGTTGCCCTTCCGCACAATCACAACCGTAGAGACTCACACTGAAGCCTCCAAAAGCTCTATACTCCCTTTCCTCTCCATTTTCCTTATTTCTTCTGTCACTTCCTCCTTAAGTGCTAAAGGGACACAGCGAGCCTGGCTTACTACTGGCACTGCCCTTCCTTGAGCTTAAATTTATGACAAAATCCTTTGAGGCATCCCCAACTGTCCCTGAAAACATCATAATGTGTTTCCTCAGAAGCAGAGACAGAATGACTAACAGTAGCAATTAGACCTGGAACGTTAGGGTCAATTACAATGTCTGCATCACTCTAAAGTATCCATAAAGTAGCCCAATATGCCAATCCTAGTACCACCATAGTGTAACGCTCACCTGATTCCCACGGAGGCGCCGACCCGTTCTGGACTGCTACAACTTCTTCCACGGTAAAGCGTAGTGCTTGGAAGATGGACTGGACTGGACCCCCAAACCTCGTCTGTCTGGCCCGTAGAATAATCCTTCTGTAGATGGGAAAAGGGAGTTAACTGTCTGCTAGATTGTGTGTGAGATTCCCCCCTTTTTCCCCTTCTTACCCTCCTCGAACCCTAGCTGTGCCTTCCTCAGACACTCACCTTAATTTCTGTATGGACGAGCTCTCCATCCTGCTTCTGACGCAGGGGCGTGTAGATTTCCAGTTACTTCACTGGATCTCGGATTTGGCGAGGGTTCGATGTCTGCTTGCCTTTACCAAAATGCTGCCGTAAGTATATAGTTCAAAAGATCAAGTCTTATTTGTTCCTTGGCCTTTGTTTAATTTTCAGGGACTAGGTGAGGAATCCGTGTGGAGGAATGGATTCGCCGAGGTAAGCTCAGGTGAGTACTTTTAATGAAGGTGTGCCGTAGTGGTTTGCTCCGACACCTTAATGAGTGTGTCTTATTTCCCCATAGGGGCCGGGGTACGGAAAAGCCAGAAAAGCCACTCCGACCCGAAAAGGGAACTGCGGTCCCAACAAAATTCAGGTAAGACTTAAGGTGAGTAATCTGTCCTTTTGCAATTAGTTTGTTGCTCACCTTGTTTTGTCCTTTTTCTCCGTAGGTCTTGAATGCGACCGATGTCGCCTATGGGCGCTGAAAAGGTTGCTGGCGCCAAGTGAAGGTAAGTGGAAGCGGCGCAGCAGCGTGAGAAGCGGAGCGCTTCCAACTATTGTCTTTCTTTTCCGTAGGTGCTGGGATGCGGCCGATGTCGCCTATGACCGCTGAAGAGCTAGACAGCACCACGTGAAGGTAAGTGGAAGCGGCACTGCAGCCAGCGATGAGATGCGTTTCTAACCCTTGACTTTCTTTGCAGGATCGACGGAGTGAAGAATCCGGATGCTGGATGAAGGTAGGTAATGTCCTAATGCTTGCCTTTCTCTCCTTGCAGGTGTTCCAGGTGCTGGCGGGCGTGGCAGGAGCCAGGATGCAGAAGCCGACTCAGTGAGCGTCCTGCTGCAGATGCAGAATAACGCGAAGCACGTGTGGCCATCCGGGCGTGGTTTAAATAGCCTTGGAAGAGCTTCAGGTGAGTGTTCTTCCACTGGCCCCACCCGAGTAAGAAAAGAGTTCCTGAAAGAAAATAGTTCTTCCCCAGCCTTAGTTGGCTTGGAGCTTCAGACAGCATGGTCTGCCTCGGGTGAGTATGCAGCATGGTCTGCCTCAGGTGAGTTCACCCAAGCATTACCATATGTTCTGCCATGATGAGCCTGGTGCCTATGGCGCCAGGACAGATGCCTTTTATGAGCCTGGCGCCAAAGGCGCCAGGACAAGGTCCAAAGAGCCCCTATAGGGGTTTGCTGGGTCCTGCTTGGTGAGTATGAAGTCTGCTTCCGGGGACGCTGGGCCTGACCTGGCTCCTCGGGAGCAGGCATCATGACAGCACTCCCCCCCCAAGGCCCCTCCCAAGGTTGTTTTCCCCGGGGGATTTGGTTTGTCTGGGAAGGTCCGGTGAAATTTTTTAATTAACCGAGGAGCATGTACATGGTCATGGGGTTCCCATGACCTCTCTTGAGGCCCGTAACCCTTCCAATCGATTAGATAAAAAAGCCTTGATCTTATCATTTTAAAATCTAAAATGTTCTTCACCTCGAACTCAGGTTCTCCCTCCACTTGAATGGGTTCTGGAGGCTTGATTAGTCTGGTTCCTGGTTGCACAGGTTTCAAAAGTGACACATGAAAAACAGGATGTATTTGCATATGAGCTGGTAAATCCAGTTTAACGGCCACAGGATTGATTATGGCCGTAATGGAATATGGTCCCAGGTATTTGGGATTAAAAGTTCGAGGTCCTTTGAGTGATAAGTGTCTGGTAGCCAGCCAGACTTGGTCCCCAATCTGGTACTGAGGTGCCTCACTTCGAAGCCGATCAGCACTTTTCTTGTATCTTTTCTTGGCTTGTTGTAAATGTTCAGTTGCTTCTTTGAAGGCTTTGGTAATTGCGGTATGCAGCTGGTCCACTGCGGGTGTTCCGAGATCATGAGGTGGATCCAGGTCAGAGGTTCGAGGGTGAAGCCCATATAAAGTGTAAAAAGGACTTTGCCCAGTTCCAGAGTGCACAGTTACTTTCAGATTGTTGCAGCATACAACGTAAATATTGTTCGAGAGTCTGGTTCGTTCTTTCTGTTTGACCATCGGTCTGGGGGTGATGACTGGTTGATAGTCTTACATCGATTTGTGCCAATTGACAACATCTATGCCAAAAGTGGTAAATAAATTGGCTTCCTCGATCTGAAATCAGCACAGACGGAAATCCGTGTAACCGGACAACATTTTCAAGGAATTCTTTAGCTAGAACCGAAGCTGAAGGTAAACCTTTTAATGGAATGAAGTGTGCCATCTTGGAGAATAAATCCACAATAACAAGAATAGTGTTATATCCTGAACAGGGGAGTAAGTCCGTAATAAAATCCAATGACAAGGTGTGCCAGGGCGATGGTGGAATGTCTAACGGTTGAAGAAGACCGGCTGGTCTTTTCTTTTGGCCTTTATTTTGGGCGCACACACCACAGGACATCACAAATGATTTTACATCTTTTCGCCAAGAAGGCCACCAGAATTGTCTTTTCACCTTTTCCTCAGTTTTGGCAATGCCGGGGTGTCCCTCTATTAGTGTATCGTGATAGCAAGAAACGACTAGCTTTTGTAAATCCGTGTGTGGAAGAAATAATCGTCCTCGGAAATAAGGTAAATCGTTATCTATAGTAAAATCAGATCCCTTTTGAACCCAGTCCTGCAAGTCTGTTGGGTCCAGGAGTTGTTTAACTCTAGTTTGGATACTTTCTAGCGATTGTGAAGAAGTCATACCTAAGATCCTCTTTTCGGGAATTATCGGCACAGGCTCTGAGTTAGTGACTGTGTCCCCCATTCCAATTCGGGATAGAGCATCCGCTTTGCCATTCTTACAGCCAGGACGGTAGGTGATTATGAAATCAAATTCAGCAAAAAACAGAGCCCAACGGAGCTGTCGAGATGACTGAGCCTTGGCGGTTTAAAAGTACTGTAAATTCTGATGGTCGGTGATCACCGTGATGGTATGTCTTGCGCCAAGGAGATAATGTCGCCAGGCCTTAAAAGCAGATTTAATCGCTAACAGTTCTTTGTCCGTGATGCCGTAGTTAATCTCGGGAGCCGAGAATTTTCTGGACCAGAACACAGCGGGATGCAGTTGGTTAGTCTCTGGGTCCCTTTGAGAAAGGACAGCTCCCATAGCTAGACTGGATGCGTCGGCTTCGACGATATAAGGGAGATCCGGGCGCGGGTGTTTCAATACGGGTGCAGAAGTAAATTTAGCTTTTAGTTCTTGAAAGGCTTGCTCAGCTTCTTTAGACCATTCAAAACATTTATTTTTTCTTAAGAGTGCAGTGATGGGTTGAACCACCCGTGAAAACTCCGGAATGAACCTGCGATAAAAATTGGCAAAGCCAAGCATGCTTTGAACACCTTTTACAGAGCTGGTTGATGGCCATTTGACGATAGCATCCACTTTTCGTGAGTCCATATGGACTCCTTTAGGTGTCAGGATAAAACCTAGAAATTCGACTCCCGTGACATTGAAAACACATTTTTCAAGTTTAGCAAATAGTTTGTGTTGGCGCAATTTCTCGAGGACTGCCCTGACATGGTTTCGAAGATCAGATTCTGAAGAGGAGTATACACGAATGTCATCGATGTATACGATAACACAAACATCGATGAGTTCCCTGAGGACATCGTTCATGAAATATTGGAAGGCAGCCGGTGCATTGCACAGTCCAAAAGGCATAAATTGGTACTCGAACAACCCATATTTAGTGCGGAAGGCAGTTTTCCATTCATCGCCTTCTTTGATTCGCACTAGATGGTAAGCCCCCCCGGAGATCTAGCTTGGTGTATATGCAGGCATCTTTCACTTGGTCAAGGAGTTCAGGGATCAAAGGCAAAGGGTATCTGTTTTTGACAGTTATCTGGTTCAGTGCGCGGTAGTCTATACAAGTTCTGAGATCGCCTTCTTTTTTTGGTACAAAGAATAAAGCAGAGGATGCAGGAGACTTAGACGGGCGAATAAAACCATTGGCTAAGTACTGGTCCAGATATTGTCGTAAATGAAGATTCTCGGGCTCGGTAAGGGCATAGATCCTGCTGCAAGGGGGTGTTGCACCGGGTAGTAGATCTATCTGACAATCGTATGACCTGTGGGGCGGTAGAGTATTGGCCTGTTCCTTTTGGAAGACGTCTTGAAACTCTTGGTACTCTGGCGGTATTTGCAAACTGACAGGAGTTACGGTAGCTAGGCCAATGCTTGTATTTCGTGGATAGCAGGTTTGTACACACTCTGGAAAGGTTATCCTCTTTGCTCCCCAATCAATTTGAGGATTGTGTGTTTCCAACCAAGGGATTCCTAGAATTACTTGAAATTGCGGAGCCTTGATTACGTCAAACACCATTGCATCCCGATGCCCGTCTTGACCCAGCAATGTCACTTCTGTGGTGGAGTGAGTTACCGGCCCTGAGGCGATTTCGGTTCCATCCACAGTGGTGATGACATCTTTATTGGTTTTAGGGCAAAGAGGGAGGTTCATCCTAGAAGCCAATTCACGATCCACGTAGTTTCCTATAGCCCCACTATCGATGTATGCCTTAATTGCATGCAACCGTTCAGGCTGCTTTGGATTTACGAGGACCATTGGCATGGTGAACTGCAAGGTCAAAGAGTTGGTTTTTAAGCTCGGCAAGCGGACCTCTACGCTTGTCAGGCGTGGTCGTTTCCCGGCTCAGATTCTACAAGATCTTTATCCGTGGCTCCTACCGCCTTTTTGGGCGGTTTTACAGGGCAGTCTCGTAAGAAGTGTCCTGAAGTTCCACAGTAGAGGCACAATTCAATTTGCCGTCTTCTTTCACGCTCCCTTTGGGTCAAAGGTCCCTTGACTACTCCAATCTGCATAGGTTCAGTAGCATCGACACCCTTGGGGTGAACCTGGGCTTTGGCAAAAACCCGGGTTTCAAACCTGGACCGATCTGCTTTTCTGTTTTGAAGCCTGTGATCCAGTTGGACCACTAAGTCAATATAGTCCGAGCAGTCCTGGGGTGGATTTACGACCTGGGCCAAGACATCTTTAAGTTCTCCACGTAGACCTCGATGGAATAGCGTAATTCTCTTATCCTCGGGCCATCTTGTTTCCACAACTAACCTATTGAAGGTCGCAATGTAAGCTAAGAGGTCCAGATTACCCTTACGTAGAGATAGGAGTTCGTTGTCCAGGGCCTGTCCCTGAGAATGCCTCGCAAAAAGTCTTTCCATACTTGTCTGGAAGGCTTGAAAGTTCTGAAGGATCGGGTCGCCTTGAGTAACCAATGGGATTGACCAATCAGCTGTGCTGCCGCTGAGATAAGAAAGTACAAAGGCTACCTTGGTTTGATCATTCGGGAAGGCCCCAGGTCTGCAGAGGAAATGCAATCGGCATTGATTCATAAATACTGCGAATCTTTTGGGATCTCCAGCAAAACGTTCAGGCGAGGCCAGTGACACGTTTCCAGGTAGATTGATTTGCAATGGATTAGTTGACGCCACGGGGGTGCAACTACCCCCTGAACTTGGTAGAGGAGTTTGACCAGCTTGACTCTACAACAGCTGGCGGGCAAGATCATCAGTTTGTTCCTTTGACACAATTAACTCCCTCCTGAGGGCATTCGTCTCCTGGCAAGCGGAATGAACTTCGGCCCGTAATTCCCCTAATAGCTGGGCCAGCTGGTCTGTCTCGGAAGTTTCCATGGCGCCTGGTTAGGAAGTTATTGGTAGGCTTCGCGTTCTGTAACGCTCACCTGATTCCCACGGAGGCGCCGACCCGTTCTGGACTGCTACAACTTCTTCCACAGTAAAGCGTAGTTCTTGGAAGATGGACTGGACCCCCAAACCTCGTCTGTCTGGCCCGTAGAATAATCCTTCTGTAGATGGGAAAAGGGAGTTAACTCTCTGCTAGATTGTGTGTGAGATTCCCCCCTTTTCCCCTTCTCACCCTCCTCGAACCCTAGCTGTGCCTTCCGCAGACTCTCACCTTAATTTCTGTATGGACGAGCTCTCCATCCTGCTTCTGACGCAGGGGCGCGTAGATTTCCAGTTACTTCACTGGATCTCGGATTTGGCGAGGGTTCGATGTCTGCTTGCCTTTACCAAAATGCTGCCGTAAGTATATAGTTCAAAAGATCAAGTCTTATTTGTTCCTTGGCCTTTGTTTAATTTTCAGGGACTGGGTGAGGAATCCGTGTGGAGGAATGGATTCGCCGAGGTAAGCTCAGGTGAGTACTTTTAATGAAGGTGTGCCGTAGTGGTTTGCTCCGACACCTTAATGAGTGTGTCTTATTTCCCCATAGGGGCCGGGGTACGGAAAAGCCAGAAAAGCCGCTCCGACCCGAAAAGGGAACTGAGGTCCCAACAAAATTCAGGTAAGACTTAAGGTGAGTAATCTGTCCTTTTGCAATTAGTTCGTTGCTCACCTTGTTTTGTCCTTTTTCTCCGTAGGTCTTGAATGCGACCGATGTCGCCTATGGGCGCTGAAAAGGTTGCCGGCGCCACGTGAAGGTAAGTGGAAGCGGCGCGGCAGCGTGAGAAGCGGAGCGCTTCTAACTATTGTCTTTCTTTTCCGTAGGTGCTGGGATGCGGCCTATGTCGCCTATGACCGCTGAAGAGCTAGACAGCGCCACGTGAAGGTAAGTGGAAGCGGCGCTGCAGCGAGCGATGAGATGCGTTTCTAACCCTTGACTTTCTTTTGCAGGATCGACATAGTGAAGAATCCGGATGCTGGGTGAAGGTAGGTAATGTCCTAATGCTTGCCTTTCTCTCCTTGCAGGTGTTCCAGGTGCTGGCGGGCGTGGCAGGAGCCAGGATGCAGGAGCCGACTCAGTGAGCGTCCTGCTGCAGATGCAGAATAACGCGAAGAACGTGTGGCCATCCGGGCATGGTTTAAATAGCCTTGGAAGAGCTTCAGGTGAGTGTTCTTCCACTGGCCCCACCTGAGTAAGAAAAGAGTTCCTGAAAGAAAATAGTTCCTCCCCAGCCTTAGTTGGCTTGGAGCTTCAGACAGCATGGTCTGCCTTGGGTGAGTATGCAGCATGGTCTGCCTCAGGTGAGTTCACCCAAGCATTACCATATGTTCTGCCATGATGAGCCTGGCGCCTAAGGCGCCAGGACAGATGCCTTTTATGAGCCTGGCGCCAAAGGTGCCAGGACAAGGTCCAAAGAGCCCCTATAGGGGTTTGCTGGGTCCTGCTTGGTGAGTATGAAGTCTGCTTCCGGGGACGCTGGGCCTGACCTGGCTCCTCGGGAGCAGGCATCATGACACATAGGAATTGGCCCTAACATTGGGTTCGAGGAGTTACATGCCACGAAACCTCGCAAACCAGGTTTCCTTGTCAATGACCATCACATTGGCATGCGATGCTGCACCCCTCGGGGTTTGAGCCCCAAACTCATTGACTGACCAGCACAATCCCTTGCACTCATCATCACAAACCTGTTTGGAACTTTCACCCCCCTGCTCAAACTCTTTCCACTCCTGCAACTAATGTTTTGGCACCACTGCGCAATGTATCCTTTCTTGCCATACCTGACACACATGGTATTATGACCAGGACAGGAAGGTGTATTAGCACCATGAGAAGAAAAAACACACCGGAATCATCTCCTCACTTGTTGGCTAGTGTCCACCTTGACTTCAGAGGACTTCTTTTCCAAACTATCTGCATGCTTCTTCTTCTTGTTTGACATGTGAGGAGCCCTTCTTCCCAGAAGTCAAACCTTTCTTGAGATCATTGGAAATAACATTTAATGAGTTGGTATTAGCTTCCTTGCATTCCTGGTCTTGTTTTCACGAACCTTTACCATAAATTGGTCCCTTAATCTTTCACTATGTGAGGAACCAGAGTCACATCTGTTCTCCAGTTCTCTGAGTGCAATAATAACATTATCAATGTTCTCATCTCTGCCTAGATCACGTGTACTAAAATTATATTTTTGCAGAATAATACTGATCTTCTTTTCAAAATGTTTATCAAGCTTCTTTAGGGTAGTTACATACGCATTAGGGGCTTCACTACCTTCTCTAGAGGCACCACGCTCATTAGACAACTCTGGTAGACTTTTTAGAATCCTTATTCCTTCATATCCTAAGCTATGCATTAGTAAAGCTCTACCACACTCTATGCTGAAAGAGGGACAATCTATCACCAAATAATCTTGACAATCTTCCTTCCAAGTTTCCCGTTTTATGAAATATTCACCAGGAGTTAGAAGAAACTGGACAGGAAGTGCTGCCATCATATATAGATTAGTTGAAAGCAAAATGAGGCAACCAGATAAACAACCAATTGGTCACTACCACCTTGGACATAGGACTTGTGCGCTTCCAAAGTTATCCAAGGAAACTGTTGAGACAGATTCTTTTTATTCCCTAATACTGAGGTCTGCGTCTATGTAGAAGCATAAAGATATGCAGGTAATGAGATAAGGTGTGAACTTGTCGTCCAAGCTTTTGTACCAACCTGCAAAGTTTCACATAATCCCCAGCAATCCAACACTTCCAAGAGATTTCATCACAATTCTCAGTTTGTGTGGTTTCCAATAATCACGCAAGAATACAGGCAGACCAGCAATCCAGGCCAGAAACAGACCAATGGTCCCAGCCGTACTCACTGCACCAACCGAACTTTGCTTCTCCATGGGCGTGAGGGAGAGTACCCAAGCCTGGATAGGAGGGCCAGCAGGACATAGGAACACCTCAAGCTTGTCGCCAGAATTGTAAGGGAAGTCAAATCAGAGCAGCAGTGAGCCTCAGGGTTTTTATGGGTTCCTTTATTAAGCCTGGGAAACATACAGGTGAAAAAGACCCTCCTTCCAGCTCCAAACAACTGCGCAGCTCAACTGGAGCTCACAGGGCAGGGACATCTTTACTAGGCAGGAGAATCTAGATCACAAAACATATTATCAATGGTAAACATGGCAACAGCCTGGAAGGTCCAAGGTCCCTGCACACATGCAATGTCAACAGCAATCCATTTGAGCGTTAACACAGGCCTGGCTTTGATAAATAATCTACACTAAATACAGGCCAATATAACAAATACCTATTGTGAAGCTAACAAATGTTGACTGTTCCAAATGATGATTGCCTACATTTATTAAACCCAACAGTCGATATTTGTACAATTAAACGTAGATAATAGTTTTAGTGCAAGCTTTGAAATGTTAAATGTAATAACCAAATACATTAGTATGCACAATGTTCACATAAAACAATAAAAGTTGTAATGAACAAACTACTATTCATTTCATTGGAGGTAAATATGTATTAAAAAAATACAAATGCTATACGAATAAAATTCTAGGTAGTTAGTGTAATTTAGAAATAGAGTAATACTATCATGTAAAGAAAATGGGAAAGGGGGATGGAAGCCAGACTAAGAAGGCTAGCCAATGGGCATGGAGCGAATGCTCCATAAAAAGCACACACAAAAGATGGGAAAATGAGGAGTGAAAATGTAGATAAAAGACATAGGTAGTCATTTAGGAGTCTACTTTAATGGCATTCCATGGAAAAAATAGAACGCCATCATTTCGGCAAGCACATTTTTGAATTCCTAGTTTGGAATCTGAAATTCAAGTTCCCCAGTAGGAAGTGGAAACTGCACCGCATTGCCTGAGTTACAAAAAAAAAGAAAAAGTAACACTCCTGGGAAATAGTCTCACTTCCGCAAAATAAGTCTTTCATTACATTATTTAAAAGAAAATAACTTCGGATACCACATTCTGGACCTCTCATTCGTCAAAAAAGGTAGTACCAATAATTGAATACACTTATATGTGGATGGTCTGGGAAGAAGGACCTACCTTTACTATCAGCCCTCTCTACGGAAAGCAAATTCCTTCCTACTTCCTCCTCTCTCACTTCCTCTCTAGTCCCACTCTAAGGTTCAAGTATCATGAAACAGCATCTTCCAAAAAAACCCCAGCTGTTATTTAATCAGTAGCAGTAGGAGTGAAAGGGAGTTCTGAGGTGAATATAAAGTCATGTATTGTGACATTCTGTGCTCTACAGACCAGACAACCCAGCACAAAAACCTTTGATTTTGCACAGTTGACTTAGAAGACGTTTCCCCTCATTTATTGGGAGATATTTTCTAAGCACTAATGTTGGTCTGGTCGGGATCCCACCTTTCTCCTTTTCCAGAGTAAGATGTACTTGTGCATGCCTCTGAAATCCTGGCTTCGTTTTGGTCAATTAGTAGGGCCAGTGTGCACACGTAAAGGTTAAAGATTGTGGATAATAGTGAACCCCTGGAGTACACCATGCAAGGCCATCTGACTGGAGAACTCAATGGATCCCATCCAGATCTTCTAACTATGACTAAAAGTAAATTACTGCAGCTATTCTATGCTCTCCTAGGTTTGTTGTTGCGGTTTTAGTTGCCTTACCAGTGTTGATCTTGCTGGTGTTCGTTATGCAGGCTATGCTGCTCTACCCAATACTACTGAAATATTTGTTTGACCTCCTTTTCTAATATTTACTTGGGTAGAAAAGTTGGGTAACCACCTATGGCTGAATAGGGTCTTAGGTTCAGATGTGGGATTCATCAAAGGCTAGGTGATAATTGTAAACCTCTGCCCTCTATATGGCAGTGTAGAAGCACAGACCACCCCAACCAAGGTTCTCTATTGTGGTAGCAATGGACGAGTAACCAAGGCTTAAACTCTCAGGAGGCGATGTAGGCTGGTTCTTAAGTATAGTGTAGTCCCCAAGCCCCCCACAAATGAATGTCCACCCAATATGTTATGTGCTAAGACAGTTCTTTACATAACAATAAGGTTCAAGATATATACATCAATTAATAACACACTTTGTACTTTGGAAAACTTTAATATGGCAAATATATACAATGTCTATGTGGTACCACATTTAGCTATTGACTCCTTTAAAACGCATCAACCGCTGACAGTTATAATCGCATATAAATCATATAACAAGGTGCATCAGCATAGATCATGGGAAGGAAGACAAGTTGGTTTAGACAATAGCAGAATAGTACCTTAGCTACTAAGACACAGTTCTGTGTGAGGATCCCCCCCACCTGGGTAACTTGTAATAAAAGTATTAAAACGCCCAGTCCATTTATGTTTAAAGAGTCTTGTTTCCCGGTTAAAATGTTCAACTACCCCAATGTACCTGAGTTAGAAGAGTTTCTTCAACGGTTCATCGACGGGTCCCTCAAGAGTTGATTCCCTTAAAGCAGGAGCCACAGGACGTTGAGATTACTCGAAGAAATGTGAACACTTGCATCGAGGCGGCAGCTTCGACCTTTGCGGTATACTTCGATGGTCGATCATGGAAGTCCTGTGAAGATGAGGCATGCATCCCACCTTGGTGCAAAGAAGACTCAGCGATGAACGTAGGTCAAGCAGCGGGCATTGGCATAGCTTCGGCGATCGGGGCTCGACCATGGGCTGGACTTTGGATCTACACTTGTTGGCGCCTTCGTGGACTTTAGGTGGCGGGAAACCCACCAGCGGATTCTCCTCGGTCGTCAACGACCACGACTTTCTCCGGCGGAACAAAGCAGTCGACGATGATGGCAAGGGAACCCTTCATTCAAAATGCTCTTAGGCAAAAGGTGGAGCGTTGCAGCTCCAGTCGTCGAGCAGCACGGCGTCAAGCTGTCCTCACTTCTGGGCAACACAACTCAACAGCCTTCCAGTGGTTATGGAAATCCTCCAAACCCCAGTCAACGGCAATGGACTTCGTCAGCCTTGATGTCCTGGTGCTTTACTTCAAAATTTCTCCGTGGACACCGTCTTCGGTCGACAGTCTTTCGGGACTGGCTTCCAGGGTGCCTCGATGAAGATCAGCTCCTGTACAATGTTCCCTTGTAGTTCGGGGAGAGGTCTCCTAGCCAGTTCCTCTCTCCGATCAGTCCTCGACAGATTCAACAGCTTTCGATGGAAAGCAGCTGTAGAGGAGGTCCCAAATAAAGCCTGCTCTTCAATCGCCCATTTTGAAGTACCAGGAACGTTCACACCAAAATATGTGACGTATGATGAGCAAATAAACCAGCAGAGAGCCGCAGTAGGGCTCTGCCCAGTACCCATCAGAAGAGCAACACCTATTGAAGTACCAATACCCAGAAAACCATGGGCTGTAAGGTATGCATTGAGAAAACCCTACCAGCAAATGAGACGAAATGAGGATTGCCTAAGTACCGTCCCGAAAGAAACCAAAAAGGCCTTAATGGAAGACGAATGGTGACGTCACGAAGGCCCGGACGGACTCGCAGATAGAAGATATGACGACCCAAGGCTGACACAAAGAGACGAAATGCCATGACTACAGATAACGTGAACCTAGAAGAAGAAAACGATGTTGAAATACAGAGAAGCTTAAGCTGTAAACTGGATGAAGATGTTCGACCAGCTAACGCCTGTACATATGCTTGAAACCGTAAGAAAGCTAAGAAAACAGTGCAACTTGCTATGCTTAGTAGAAGAATAGAGCGGCAAGCGCTATTATACATAATCTACCTCAAAACGAAGCACAATATTATAAGTGTGAGTCCACTTTGCACTAAAAGCAGAACCAATTCAGGTTGCTAGAGGCCAAACAAGAAAGATTCATTTTGTAGCAAAATGAGAAGAGACGGCTGAATCGAAACTCAGCAGATGCAGCTTGTGCCAGGAGAGCCAAGGTCAGACCAATAAAAGAAACTAACAGTTACTACGCATAATTGAAACTTAAGAACAGAATATCCTGTATTTGGAAGGTCAAGATAAGGAGGCGTAGGCAGGTGGCGAGCTGAATAATCATAATAAAATACACAAACTGAGAGAAACTAGGCAAATTCACGGTGTGGATAGCACGTGACCAGCCCGGCGAGAAGGAGCACAGGTTCACACCTACGCTTGGCATCCGCCCAGACAAGAGATATCAGAACTTTTCCAGACAGAAGATGCAGTTTCGAGGCCAACCACAGTAAAATAATTGACACATAGTTTCTGAAGCAATGATTGATGGTAAATTTAATTGGAGGAAGGCCGGGTAACTAGGGGGCACCTTGCACCCGGCTGACCGTTCTGCATGCTGCTAAGAAAAGTGGAAATGTATGCATGGGGTTGATGCCAACCCAATCACAATGAACCAAATAATCTAGTGGCCTATAGATAGTATAACCAATGCGACATCGTACTTTTGGTGACATCTACAGTAGTCATATTTGAAGGAAGGGCTTAGACGCCCACCTGACAGTGTTTATCCAATCCCTTCACTCCGTTAGCATATACAGATATAGCACCTACATTAAAGTTACCTTTTCCTAACCAATAGAAATGCTTATTAACTTTTGAGTGTTACACGTCAATTTTGACTAGTCTTGAGTATAAATGTTATTGTTTGTATAAAGTCCGTTGGAGTTGAAGGGAGATGGACTATCGCATCACTGCTGATTACCATGACTCCCCGTTTTTTGTACTTGTCATTAAATGGACTCCCTTTGCCAAACCATTGAGTTATCCTTATTGATTGGTGTTGGAGTAATAAATCTGTACCCCCATCCATCTCAAGGTGCAGCTATCTCGTCTTAAAGTACTTTTGGAGCAAACCCTGACTCTATGGGCCGGCCGAGGGTATCCCCAGTACGCTTGGTAGCAGAGATCTGATGGTTATCGATTATCGATTATTGATTTGAATAAGACACCTATTGACCGTCGACATAAAGTAACTCTAGGTCTTCGGCAATATCACGAGTCCTTTGCCATTCGGCCGAGTAGATCGTGAAGCTCCCCATAGACAGTGGTAGATTAAAGAGAAATACAGCAGACGTGGGCCTGAAGGGACCGGTGTTCCTCACGCATCCCTTGCTATTCCTACAGGCAGCTGAGCGGGTGAAAAGTCGAAGAAGGCAGTAACAAAGGCGGTGATCCCGAGGGTCCAGAGAGGAACTATGCGAACGGTGAGTGAAAAAGCATATTGTTCTGGCAAAAGTGCATGCTTTAGAACAAGTAACAGGAAAAGGTAACGGAGGGAGGCGGAAAAAACTAAATATAGTTAAAAGTAGAGAAGACTGTATATATATATATATATATATATATATATATATATATATATATATATATATATATATATATATATATATATATATATATATATATATATATATATATATATATAAGGGATAATGACTCGAGAGTAATAAAAGTAAACAAAAGGTTACCGGGGTAGACACCCTAGAAATGGGAGGATTTGCCTTATACCTACGCTTTAATATAGCGGCTAGAAGAAACGTGTACCCAGAGTCCCACATAATGGGGAACAGATAGACTACCACAATGTTTAAAGACGTTGTGAAAGGGGGACGTTTACACCCCATGAAGGGGTAATAATTGGAGGCAGAGATATCTATGTCCAACTGGTGTCTGTCTAGTCTGTCAAGCGTCTGTCTTACATGTTTTGTTGTCATATGTCAAAAAATTTTGTTTTTAAAGAAAACAGATTTTAATTTTGTGAGATTGGATAGCTGAGATAAAATCACATATGAATTGATGTTTTTTAAATAAATCAGAAAGTATAACATTTTGTGATAATTTGGATCGGAGCTTGCAGTGTTTGGTGCTCGCTCATATTGTTAGAAGTTGTTTAAGCCACACGGAAAAGATTGACAAGTGTTACACAAGAAGAAAGTGGACAGATTTAAGCATGGAAGACATGACTCCATTGGCACACTTATGCAAGCAGTTGCCAAAACACGCAACCAAGCTAAAGAAATATAGTACCGAGTGGGTTAAGGGTACGGCCCACAAGATGTTTATGCCATGGCCACAAAATGGGTCTTTATCTAAAGCCGTCTTACAACATATGACGACGTATTTACATGCCACATATACAGGCAAGAAGTTAGAAAAATCCCTTGCTGTTCTCGAATTGTGGAAAATGTATGAACAGGGAAAGGAGGAAGAGCCGTCAACAGATTGGAAACTAAATGTATGCACAGAGGGGGGTGAGACGCCTACCGTGCCACTTGCACCACCCGAAACGAAAGTTGAAGAAAGTAAGGACGAGGGATTATACCTGCTAAGAGAGCTTAAAGCAGCCACGGGATATAGCAACCCCGCATATGAGTCACCTACACATAGTAGTGACGAAAATCAAGGGAAGGATAAGGATAAGAATATTGCCTCTGCAGTCCCAAGAGACAAGGAGAGACGTGATGACGAAAGAAGAGATCAGGCACAGACAAGTGCATCTCTCGATAAAGAGAGAGAAGGGAAGCGATGGACGGGAAACAAAGATAGAACTGATGAGAGAGCATTCACAAAAGACGAATGGATGGGAGGACAAATTTTATTGAAACTCGATGGCAAAGGCATTGGTGACGCGAACCAAAAGGAGAGGTGAGATGAGACACGAAGAAAGGGGAAAGAGAAGGAGTTAAGAGATGAATGGATGAGAAAGAAAGACAGACTAAGGCGAGAACAGCTATATCGCGAAGAGCAAGAGAGACAGCTCAATCGCAACCCAAGAGCAGCCAGGGTTCAAGACAGACAGAAACAGCAAAGCTTAGAGGAAGAGCAAAGAATACGTGAGAAAAGAATTAAAAGACGAAGAGATGAGGAAATGCGAAGGGCAGATGAACGTAGAAATGAAAAGAGAAAGGAAGAAGATAGGGTCAGAGAAGAGGCGAGCAAACGCAAATAATTTGATGATGACGTAGAACGTAAGCGAAGACAGAGAGCATGCGATCTTGAATATCAGGGGAGAGAGGTTAAAAAACCAGCTCCAGTTTTAGACTGGGAAGACATCAAAGAATTATTTCCTGAGTACGATTCTGTACCAGGCACGTCTAGGGCGAATATCGAGGATGACTTCGACACCGGAAGCATCGGAGAAACGATCGATAGAATATATGATGAAATGGGGCTAGAACAAATACCCCAAGGGGAGGGGGAAGACGAGCGCCTGGAGAGCACTCGGCTGCACGACACTGAGGATGTCTCCCGAAGTAGTGGGAATAGAGAGCTATCTCTGGATAGATTAGAAATAAGTAGGAACAAAGAGGGCACGAGAAGTCACACTAGTTGGGAACAGACAGTGTCCGACTCCAAAAGGGAGGAGTGCGAGAAAAATGAGGAAGAGAGACGGAGCGAAAGATGAATCCCAAGAGAGAAAGGAATAAGATGGTCAGACACTAGGGAATCTGCACCGAGGGCATCAGAATCAGCCACGCAGCCTGACTGATATGAAGAAGTATCTGACGGTCAGAGGGAGCAGTGGTGTCGCTAGGGGAGGGCCTGGGGGGGCCCGCGTCCCCTCTATGAAACCCTGTGCCCCCCATAACCTCCCCTACCTAAGATGAGCAGTGACCATGTTCTCCCCTTACTTTTGTCTGTGCCCCCCTACTTTTGTCTTTGGCCCCCTCTGTGCCCCTCCTTAATTTGATTCCTGGTGACGCCACTGAGAGGGAGGTGTCTTTGCCGCCTTATGTGGATAGACTAAGAGCATTGCCAGGTAGACAGCGATGTGGGAATATTACCCCTGCAATAGATAGGAGAATAATGAGAGAAGAGAGAGAGGGCTACACGTTCCAATTTCCGTTGTTCGAGAAGGGGGGAGTAAGACTGCAATATATACCATGGCCACACATGGATCGAGAACATTTGAAAAACAAGCTTCCAATGCTGACGTCGGGAACCGGAAAGTAGATACATGAGTTAGAAAAAATGACAGCAGGAAACACGTTAGCTATAGGGGACATCAAAGGTCTCCTGATCGCAATACTTGGTGAGAGAGCAGACGATGTGTGGGCACGAGCAGGCTACCCTGGTGTAACCACAATTAATACCTCGCATGACGGAGCTCCATTTAACAATTGTAGAGCCACAGTTTGGAAAGCGCTATGAGTGCTATACCCAGATACTTCCGATATGGGAGCTATAATGACTCGAAAAGTGAAGGATTCTGAGGATCTGTTAATTTATATACAGAATTTCCAAGATGCATGGGTGCTCGAGACTCATGAATCGTGGACAAAATCAATACCTCTGTTTTACCATATATTGTGCCAAGGGCTGCCAGAGCCGGTGTAGACACAACTCAAGAAATTGGTGGGAATTGAAGCCAAGTCTTGGGCTGAAATACAGTTGACCATTGCACATTATTGTAGACTGTTGCAGGAAAAGAATCGCAAAAAGGAAGCAACTCAAAAAGGTGAGAAAGCGAAACTGGTGCAAAAGAATTTGTCAAAATATGCTCTTGAGGGAGCCATGATAACTAGCACAGCTGAATCAAGCATGCAACAGGTGGCTAGTCCACAGCAGAATAATCAGGGCAATAGGGGGTTTTATCCAAGGGGCAGAGGATTCAGGAGCAGAGGATGGCAGAGCAATCAGGGAGGTTTCTAAAACAATCAAGGAGGTTTTCAAAATATGCAAAATGGTAACCAAGATATGTCAAATGGGCAAATGATCCAACCACCGCCAGTTTGATGGCTGTGCGGAATGACAGGGCATTTGGCACGCACATGTAGAAATCAAGGCATGATGCAGAGCGGCCAAGGAACAGGAACAGGCATGACGAATCCACCTGCAGTTTTACAACAGGTTGTTGCACAGAATCACACGGTGCAACAACAAGCGCCAGGAGCGCAACAAGGGGTGCAACCACAAAGCATGGGGAATTTTCCACAAGGACAATCCCAACAGGCACTGAAGCAACTATCACAGACAATGAGCACAGGGCAGACCACGAACCCTGGAATGGGAAGCAACAACGGGAATGGGGGAATTCCACAAGTGCACAGTGGGCCAAATTTGTATATAAACTAGGACAGCTCATTGGGAACCCTGATGTGTTCTGTCCTATCAGTGACACCAGACCCTCACAGGGAACCTAGGGTGGATGTCGTTATAGGGGTAAAGAATATTCCTTCTTAGTTGACAAGGGTGCTACACGCTCGTGCATACTTGAAAGCAAGTTTTCCTTGTCCGGCGAGGCCATAGATACTCAGAGTGTTACAGGAGCTACCAGTCGCGTTCCCTTCACAAATGCATTTCCAGTCTCTATAGGAGAATGTGAAATGAATGTGCCTTTACTATATTCACGTCAGACCCCAGTAAACATTTTGGGTCGAGACTTAATGACGAAGTTAAACATGACAATCTCATTCACGGAGGAGGGCATAGTATGTTCAACTGCAGGAATGCGCTATTCAAATGTATGCGAAATTATTAGCGCATACTCAGGACACATAGCCATGAGGGCCATACCATTAGAGCTAGACATTTTTGCATGTGGTATGCATGTGCTTATGGCAGGATTGCCAGGCCTTGCAGAGAAAATAATGAGAATCTCTGATGAGTTCCTATTTAGACCAAGAATACCGATGCATGAGGAGGAGGGACAAGTATTTCCCTTGATTATACACACAGCCGCAGTGCGAGGGAGATTGGCCTTGACGACGAGGGCCGGCAATGGTGCGCAGTGATCGCCATTGAAGGATATCGATTGACTGACGTCACTGATGACGATCTGTTTGAAGAACAAGCATAGGAGAGACAATGGTGGAAGTGAGTCTCACCTTCTGGGTGAAAATGATTAAGAGAGAGGTACCTCAGAGAATGATGTCAGCACTAAATCGTCCTGAATATTTTGATGATGACATAGCCAAGGTGCCAGTCTCAGTATGGACTACAGGACCCTATGACGTAGGCCTCTTGAAGGGGGTTGGAGAAGTAAAGATTAAATTGAAACCAGGAGCAATTCTACTAAGAGCCCGACAATAGTCCATGTCCAGAGAAGCAGATGAGGGGTTTTTTAAGACTATTTCTGCCATAATGGACCAGGGCATCTTAGTGATGTCAGCGCCATGTAATACATCAGTGTACCCTGTGAAAAAGAGTAAATGGGGGTCTTGGAGGCTAGTGCAAGACCTGAGGCCAATAAACGATATTGTTGAGGCCGAGTGTCCTCTAGTCCCGAACCCGGCTGCAATTCTATGTAATATACCTGTTGAGGCAAAATATTTCACAGTGATTGGCCTGAAAAATGCATTTTTCTCAATCCGGTTGCACCGTGACTCACAAGATCTGAAGTCATTCACGTTCAGACAAATGCGTCTGAAAAGCACAAGGCTGCCACAAGGGTACTGTGAGCCTCCTTCTATTTTGAACAGTGTCCTGGAGATGGACCTAAGCAATATAGCATTAAAAAGTGTCATCCTGCAATACGTGGATGACATCTTAATTTGCAGCACCACAGAAGAGCAATGTAGGCACGATTCTGTTCAGCTATTGACTATACTGGCTGAGAAAGGATACAAAGTTGACAAGGAAAAGTTACAATATTGTCAACAAGAAGTGCTGTACATAGGCCAGTTGTTCTCACATGAAGGAAGGAAAGTGACCCCAGAAAGTGCTGAAGCTATATTTAATACTGATAAGACACATTCGATAAATCAGATGCAGAGCTTTTTAGGCCTATGCAACTATGTTAGGACCTGGGTCTTCGACTACAGCTCTTACACCAAGCCTTTACTTCAAGCCCTAAAGAAGGCCCAAGTGACGAAGCAAAAGATCGAATGGTCTGAGACCATGGAGAAAGGGTTTACTGAACTGAAAAGACCCATCTGCACAGCACCAGTTCTAGGAATCCCCAATTATGCAGAGGAATTTTACCTGTTTTCACACACAAATGGCAGCGTCATGACGGCAGTGCTAGCTCAAAGAACCTCGTTGGGGTACAAGCCCCTGGCATATTACAGCAGGAGTCTGGACCCAGTAATGAGAGGCCACTTCCCATGCGAACAAAGTTTAGCTGCCGCAGCGTACGCCATAGAGAAGGAGACAACTATTGTAATGGGATGCTCAATGACGTTGTACGTCGAGCAATCACTATTTGCCATTCTAGAGAGAAACCAAAGGGCACATTGACATCTCAGAGAGCTTCTGCTTATGAAGTGATCATATAAAATCCATTGATTAAAATAGTTTGATGTAAGATAGTGAAGCCAGCTATGTTTATAGCAGAACCAGTCACTAAAAGAGAGCCCATACATGATTGTACGAATTATGAAGAATTCTATGATGAAATCCCCAGGGTAAAAGAAAATGCCTTGGCAGGAGGAGAGATCGTCTTTATCGACGGGTCTTCGAGAATCGACCAAAATGATGGGCAAAGATACACATGCGTTGCTGTGATGAAACACACAACGAATGGAGAGTTTCAAGTACTTCTTAGTGCACGAATACCATCTCATTATTCAGCACAGGCTGCAGAATTATTGACGTTGATACTCTCCATTGAGAATCACGCAGACCAGGAAGTGACAGTGTACAGTGACTCCACTTATGTGACGTCGACAGTGCACGCAGGCTTAGCGTGCTGGAAAAGTAGGGGCTACCTCCGAGCAGACACCACGCCAGTGCAGCATGCAGCCTTATTGGACAAGCTGATCAAGGCACTACAATCCCAGTGGGCATAGCAGTTGTGAAATGCGCCACCCACATGAAAGGGACAGATTTTATCTCACGCGGGAATCAAGCAGCAGACACGGAAGCCAAGTGTATGGCATCCAAAAGTGAGACGATTATGGCAGTGGAAGTTATCCATGCCAACAAGCAAATGATGGTTACATGAACTGCACCTGAAAGTTGCAGTAATTTGGGGCAAACACAGCTAATGGAACTCCAAAGGAGGCACCACAGGAAGAGAAGAACCTGTGGAAACGTGGAGGGTGTTCTTTAAACCCCTCTAACAGCTTGTGGTGACAAGACAGCACTGGTAAACCAGTAATGCCTGTAGCCCTATTAAAAATAGTGCTGGAGCAGTTACATTACTCGGTGCACATGACGAAAGAGAACCTAGCAGCAACACTCGCAGAAGACTGGTTTATACCAAATTTAACCGAGCATGTTGCATTCTTTATAGTGAACTGTATAATTTGCCAGCAATTTACGGCGGGGCACACATTAAAAGTAATGAGAGGAATCATCCCAAGGCCAAATGGGCCTTTTCAACACTTGCATATCGATTACATCGACATGATTCAAGTATGTAAATGGGTACAGATACTTAATTGTTGTGGTGTGTCCATTCTCTAGATGGATTGAGGCAGGTCCATGTACACACCCAGACTCTACCTGTGCGGCCAAATTCTTAGTGAGAGAAGTGTTCCCCATATGGGGGGTATGCGAGTTCATGAGGTCAGACAATTGCCATCATTTTGCCAATGCAGTGTTCGAGCCGATTAGCTTGCTGCTTGGTATAAAGCACAAGTTCTCGTCAGAATATCATCCACAAGGTAATGGGATCTGTGAGAAGCTCAACGGCTTGTAAAAGGAAAGGATAGCCAAGTTGAAGCTTAGTCTAAAGAAGGGATGGTTGCACTGCCTTCCACTGGCACTGTATGCTCTTCGGAACCAACCTGGGTCCGACCACCATTTTACGCCACACGAGATAGCCACAGGAAGAAGAATGAAAACTCCTCTGATACCCCGAGTTAGAACTAGATGTGATGCCCAGTCAACAGGAGAGGTTGTAGGGTCTGAAATGCGAAACTATCTGAACTGCATGACATCTTGCCTTACTGTAATTTCAGACCAGCTACAGCGACGACGAAAAGGGTGCAGTGCAGCACAGAAAACAGAAGGAGACCACTGCAACAGACCAAGTTCAAGGTCTACGTGTTCCACCCGTCTTCCCTGGAGACACTGCCCTTGTACGGAATCACACAAGGGAAAAGTGGGATGAGCCAAAGTTCAACGGTCCTTTTACAGTGGAGGACTGCACTCCGTCTGCAGTGAAACTACAAGGCAGGAGAGCTTGGATTTTTCTCGGTGATATAAAACCCTTCATCGGAGAAGGCCCCCTGCCTGCATCCCAATGAGAGGAATCGATGAGCGACAGGGAAGAACCACAGCACGTGCAAACGAGATCCATGACGCGGAAGAAGGACGCATGACCAGCCAGACAAAGACTAAGATCTTTTTGCAAATTGTGGCTTTTATTGGACACTTCCTCTAAGCAAAAAAGGGGATAAGGACATAAAAAACAGACACTCTGCGCATCCTAGACGCAGAGTGAAGACGAAAATTGCACGCACAAGCCACAACCCAGTCGGATGACTTTGAACTTTGGAATGAGGCATTCTTAAGCCTTGACGAGAAAAGAATATGCCAAATTTTGATCAAGAACATTTACATTGGAAGCAAATACAGTATCCCGACTTGTTCCACACCGAGACACTATTCAGAATCACTTATGGTGTCCCACAGTAGAGACATCACAAAGGACATAATAACATATCTTGTTCTAGTGCTAAGATCATACCCGTCATTGGTAGGGAGGCTCACCAGTGTCACAGAATTTCTGCAAGATCCTGTAAACAAAAAGACCATAAGACAACTGCTTACTGTCATTGCCGAACAATTTATCCTACTCCCTGAGTACAGTGAGAGAGAATCAAATGTTCCCAACACAGGCAGAAATAGATGAGCTTGTCAACACAGTGTTCTTTCGCATAATCGAAGACTGTCCAACTCTTATCGGGAGAACAACGGATACACTCACGTCTCTTCGAGATCCAGCAAATACAGAACATTTAAACCATCTTTTAAATAAAATTATAATTCTAGTCGCACTCCATGCGACTGGACATTGCAGACATTGTTCAAATTTAGGAGAAAACATATAATCCTGAACCTCAGCAAAGACAGGACAGATGTCCCTGTCACCAGAACACAGCAGGTTGGCACACAACGTCCTTTTTCGCCTAGTCACTGACTTTCCAGAGCTAGTGGGGAGACCAATCGATGTTGACGTCCTCACTTTCATCAGAGACCCAACTAATGTTGCACAGATGGGAATGCTCCTGCATGGAATCATGCTTCAAGTGGAACTTTTTAATCATCAGAGGAGTTATTTGAGGAGATTCTAAAAAGCCTTCTGCCGAGGGACAGATCGAGGAAGCTGAATAAAGAACTTCACTTGTTGTACCTGTTGTTATTTTTTCCTATTTCTTCATACTGATAGTGTCCAACATGTCCTCAGGGCTGAAGCAAATCCGAGGAGTGGATTGGGAGCCTACCTACTTTGAACATGCACAGTAAAGGGGACTCACTGAAGTGTTATTTAATTTGATTTTTCTCATAGTCTAGCAAAGGAACTGTATCTCGAAAACAAGAGACAATTGTCACTCATAAGAGGGGAATGCTTGTGGAACACCTGACACTCTGAAACGCAGAACTTGAAACACGATATTGGGTAAAGGAATACTAACATTGACATTTAGCGAATGATCGAGATGGGCGTCCAGAGCAGCAACCTGGTCCTCCCACAAGAAGAGAGGCACCCCCGCTTCTCTGGCAGAAAATGCTGCTGCCTGACTTACAGGGGCATAATGTATCTATGTATCATATTCATCATTATTTTATTATCATTAATGATCAGAACGCATTCTTTATTGGTACACAAAGCGTTCCGATTTCAGTACACTCACCTAATGATACACGCATAAAACCCACCAAAGCCCCCAGACCTTACATAGTCATTCCAGTCCCTAGAAGATCTGATGGTGGAGTGAATGAACGTGAAATGGATGTGATTAGCAATGATACACACACTCTTGTGGTAACAAATGAAAAGGAAAGTCAGAGACAGGGTCAGCACGGAATGAATGAAGTAACATCACTGACAACTACATGCATGCAAACACTGAATGCACACGAAACAGGCCTAGTATCAATGCCTGCAGAACCACAAACAAAAGCAGCAGAGAAGAAGAGACTGTCTGCCACAAGAAACTCCACAGCAGATGTTGTGAGAAAACAAGAATTAAAGCAAAAGCCAACAGAGACAGTTATATCAGAAACTCTTAAAGCGACAGCCAATACTGAGAAAATCTCTGCAAGGACGCAACTGATAGTAGACTCATTAGTTCTGCACATAGCCCAAGCTAGGGAACTACAAGAGGAACTGAAAACAAAATAGCAGAGATTGTATTGCCGAGCATATATATCCCAAAGCAAGGGACAAATACTAGTTCCACAGCACAACCATATACTAAACCAATGCCAGAATGGATACAAACATTTATAACCTGGCAGAGAAAGATGTATGAAGAGCGGTAAAGAGCTGCCAAACTCTTGTCCACTCAAATGACGCAGATGAGAAGGCCTGCACCATGGACCAGAATACCTGAGAAGCCTCCAGCAAGGAAAAGCTATACTGGTGGTTTCAGGGATGTAGTCATAGCCAACTACAGGAAAATACTAAGAATCAAGAGAAGTATGCATGAAGATGGCAATGAACTAAACGACTACCTGGATAACACAGCATATCTAGGTAACAACATTTGGTACCAGCACATGAAGGAGGTTGGAAGATGAAATTCCAAAGGGGAATGCTTTGTTTGGGCACTTCTACCATACAGCATGGGAAAATCCAAGATCTTCGTGGCTGTAGAAATTGATGTCCCAACATCACACGTAGCAATGTGCAAGATCAGAGACCAGTTCTTGGGAAGTGATGCCTCGTTGATATGGGCAACTGAAACAGCTTACCCCGATGAAGATGATTATGTCCAAGACATTAAAGACAAGAAACAGAACTCATACTAGGAATCATCTGATCAGGTACGACAAGCCTGGAGTTAAAGGAGCAGGAATAAAATTGGAAGTGAACCAGACACTAAATGTTCAAGGAAAAACTCCAAAAGAGGCTCATATCTGGAATAACAGAGGCCAAGTGAAGATTTTGGGAACAGTGCTTTCACCAGACGGGTGGGAGAAAAGAATAGTGATCTGCAGAGCATGGATGCTCCTCGGAGCCTGCAAAGAGGCAATTGAAAATTCACAAAGACTGGTCAAGCCATTATGGCTGAAACTTGCAAGACTGCTGACACGGGTCGAAGACAGTGGAGGACTCTTGCAGATAGTGCCACTAGAAAGTCCAGAATTGTGCTTCAGGAACAATGGCACAAGGAAAATTGGGGAGAATCAGAATTTTTGACGAATTTTTGATGCTCCAAGAATGGTGCATGGAACTGCAGTAATTATGGATCATTATTGGGCATGTGGGCCCAAAGCATATATCAGACTGCCGAAAAACTGGGAAGGCATATGCACAATAGTGAACGTCCATGTTCCAGCATTGGTGATCCCGAAAAGTGACCTGAACATTGACAGTTTCCCGAAAGCAGATGCTCACCTGAGAAAGAAGAGATCCGTGGAACTGATGCGAAAGAAGAGAGAAAATTGCTTTTCTGCTAAATCACAAGAAGCATTTCTTGCAATCCCATATGAACATAGGCTGTTCAGCCTCACCTCATCAGTGTTCACAACGATTTTTATGCCAAGAATCCAAGTTGGAGTAAATACTAAATGGTTGCAGATAACCAGATGAGAGTTACTGCAGACGATCAACACGACCATAAAAGGATTTAATGCAATTAGGGAAGAGTTAAGAGCCATCCGACTGATGACTCTCCAGAACAGATATGTCCTTGACATAATCACAGCTATGGATGGAGGCGTTTGTGCAAAAATAGGAGAATCATGTTGCACATTTATACCTTCTCACGATGAGGAAAAAGGAACTTTAACAGAAGCAATAGGCATGCTGACAAACCTGCAGAACCAGATGGTCAACGAAACTGACGAAGTTGATGATGACAGCTGGTTTGGATCACTGTTTTCATGGGTTCCACAATGGATGGCAGACGCATTCAAGTTCTTAGGAGCCCGGCTAGTGATGATATTACTAGGATTTTGCGTTATCAAGATAATAATATCACAATGCCAGAAAACTGCAAAGAAAGCAATAGGGATGAAGATCATGATTGATGTCAAGCCAGGGTGGAAGCCCAGAGACCTGACTGATGAAGAAATAAGAGACTGTGTGAAGGCCAGCAGGCACGCACCAGAAGGTACAAAGTTTCTCTATCCCAGGAAATGCAGAAATTATGTAGGAAGATGGATTTACTGCAGCCCAAATGGACAATGTCAACTAATGACATGGAATAAAGATGAACATGCAAGGACAGCGGGAAACCTAAAGGGAGTAATAAAGACGTGGACTCCAAAAAGATACTTCTTCAAACCGTCATGTACAGACCCAGAAGATGAAGAAGGCATTAACCCAGACGATGAAGTGAAGATGTATACAGAGGAACGAAGTAAGATTAATCCAAAGGAGGAAGTGAAAGTGGTCGATGAATTGCCCAGAGGGAGGAGTGTAGAGGAGGTCCCAAATAAAGCCTGCACTCCAATCGCCCATTTTGAAGTACCAGGAACGTTCACACCAAAATATGTGACGTATGATGAGCAAATAAACCAGCAGAGAGCCGCAGTAGTGCTCTGCCCAGTACCCATCAGAAGAACAATACCTACTTAAGTACCAATACCCAGAAAACCATGGGCAGTAAGGTATCCATTGAGAAAACCCTACCAGCCAATGAGACGAAATGAAGATTGCCTAAGTACTGTCCCGGAAGAAACCAAAATGGCCTTAATGGAAGATGAATGGTGACGTCACTAAGGCCCCGACGGACTCGCAGATAGAAGATATGATGACCCAAGGACGACACAAAGAGACGAAACGCCATGAATAAGGATATTTTTTTTTATTGTTTATGGTTTATAAAAAAAACCTTTACAAGAAGATTTAAAAATACATTTCATAATGCAAAGTATAAACAACAACCAAAAAAAACAAAAATGCATGATAATAAAATCACATCAATGGAAAAGAATAAGAGCAAGATAACCAATTTCAACAATAACTAAAAATAAACCCAAACAATAAAAATATTTATACAGTCAAGCTAATACATAATGTTTCCTACACAATTAAAATGTTAAGATTTATCCTCAGTCTGTTCTTAAACACTACTAAACCTAGAAACAACAACATTCCTCTGTACTTTTTTTTTGGGGGGGGGGTTTATTTTATTTATCTTTTCCCAGGATTATGCTTTTTTTTTAGATTCGAGCCAATATTAGTTACTAGACCCCAATTGGATAACAAAATGCGTTGAAAAAGGGAGGCATGAAGAAACTTTAGTGTTGTATAAATTACAGGTCAAAATGTGTTTGGTTATGCAATACTGCTGCTTCTGATAGTTGAACCTCTATGTGCCCAAGAAACTCGATCAGTTTCAGAATAAATTGTTGACTGAATCCCTCCATACATCGTTTCCAGAGTGATTCTCTAATTATTTGGGTGTTACTCGTTATGCTCAGTTCAAAAAATTGTACACAAAGTCTTTCAAAAGAAATTACAGTAGATCAGCAGGTGCTTCAATGTTTCATTGCATTAATCCTTAACACAGAAGCGACATTTGCCAGAACCAATTTCCCCTTGAATTCTGTACCAATATTTAGTTCTAGCATAGACACATAGTTGATTGAGTCTAAAACGAAGGTATAGTTTCCTTGCTATAGGAGAGGGGAATTGAATTAGGTATTTCGGTCAATCACCCCACTTTCTCCGAAAAAGATTGTATTCTGAAAATGAGTGATAGGTCCCAATTAAATCTAGCATGATGCACCAGTGATATCTCTGAATTATTTTTTTGACTTTGCAGTTGGGCGCACATAGACTCTGGAGTTTCGTTGATAGATTTAAGGATCAACTTAAGTTTGGATGATAGTTTGCACATGGACGGAATGTTGGGTTCATCAAGAATTTTGTTGAGTTTCACATATAGTGTGTTTTTCGGAGGGTCAACCATTTTAATGTAGTTCGTCAAGCTTCACCAATTACGTGTAACTGAGAGAGGTAACAAGTTAATCTCGTGACACATAACATTAGGAATAGAAAGTGCTAAACCCAAGATGTTTTTCCATAGTTTTCCCTGTAGCTGATCAAGGAAAGAATCTAAATCAAAAGTGCACATGTCCATGGGATACAACAAAATAGGTTCTACTTTTAATAGGTAGAATTGAATAACAGGAAGCAGGGAAAACATACAATATTTGTGAAGAATTATTTTCATCATTTTAGTCAATGGGCCTCATTACGACCCTGGCGGTACGGGGTTAACGGCGCCGTGAAAGGTGCCGGCGCCGTTTACCCCATACCGCCGCATTACACAGTCCCCTCGCGGGACCCAGGAAGTAACGCCTAGACAAACCAGGCGTGCTTAACGGGTCCCGCGAGGGGAAGAGGGAGCAAACAACGGGCCAACTCGTAATGGCCCATTGTTTGCTCCCTCTCCCATTCCCATTCAGCCCTATGAGGGCTGAAATGGGAATGGGGAAGGACCGGGCATGGCTACTGCTGAAGTCGTAATGAGGCCCCATGTTTTTACTTTGTTATTTAGGAAATTCTTACACATAATCACAGAATAGCAGTCTGTTAGCGGATAGCCCAGATAACGAATTAGCGGGGCATACACAATAACAGCCTCATTAAGAGTCCAAGTAAATTTTGAGGTTTTATGCTTACCATCAGCAAAAGTCAGAATATATGATTTGGTAGGATTGGCTAGGAGGTTATGTTCATTTGCAAATATACCAAAAAGATCTATTTTTTTTTGGAGACCGAACAGGGTTCAATCAATAAATAGGTCGTCGTCAAAACAAATCCAGTCCAATCTCATAGATCCGCGTTTAGCTGGAAAAACCACTGCAATCTGCCATGTCTCATCGAGGCCAAGAAGATATAAATTGAATAAAACTGCCGCCATATTGCACCCCTGTTTAACCCCAATGGCAGTAGGAATGGGGTTAGTCAGTGCCCCCTCACGATTCAATCTAATTCGGTAATTAGTGTTTTGATGGAGTAATGCGATTAAGGCTACCAAAAACAAGAAATTCCCAATTTGCGTTTTTGTCCATCTGTGTTTGTAATTGGGTAAGCAGTAATAGAGAGAATATTTTTGAAAAGGCGTCTGTAAGCACAATTGGCCTGTAATTAAGAGGAGAATCAGGGAGGCCCTTTTTGTAAATTGGAATGATATGTGCAGAGCACCAAGAAGATGGAATTACCCGGGTGTTGACAATCAAATCAAAACAAATTTTTATAATTTGGGCCCAGAAGACAGGGTCGGATTTGTATACACATGGGGGAAATCCATCTGGTCCCGAAGCCCTAGAATTGTTTAATTTACCAATAGCATTTACAATGTCTGCAGTAGACCGTATAGGTTGCATGCATGGTAATAACTTCGGTTCAGTGCCTTTAAGTTGGGCAAATTGCAGTGGGAGTTGGTATTTGTCCTTTAAAAGGAGGGACCATTTTTCTGCAGCGATCACAGACTCCACTGCAGTGGCAGCAGAACCTGTAATAGAACGCAAGATGGGCCATACTTGCCTAGTATCATGTCGTAGAAGATGAGAAATAATGTTTTGATTGTCAGTAATATTGAGTTCTCTTCTTATCCATACGATTTTATTTTTGTATGACTGTTTGATTTTTTTTCTTAACTGTTCCTTCAATGCTGCTCAGTATAAGTGTTTTCTTAATAGATGCCTGATTAAGATATTTTTTTCCTTCTTTCGAGCTGCAAGGCTTATATTGAAAGAATGAACATGACTCAGATACACGTGAGTTTGGGTGCATTTTCAATTGCCAGCCTGATTACATGAAAAAGAATGCGTGATGTAGTGTTTGTTTCTACGACCAGTGGGGAGCTATGCCCAACATTTAAACTAGTAATAATTTCAGCATTCGATTTGATAAATCGGATAAGCATGCGTCAAACTATGGGGTTCCATCTTCCAGTCAGAAACTGGTGATCAGATTCCATGAGAGATAGAATATGGTCTGGGGTGAAGCGAGCAATGGGGATGTGTAGTATTAATTCAATAATCATATGGTCGCCCAATGCTGGGTTGATTATGTTGACAGGAGCAGAAAAATGATAAAGCCCAGAAGAAATTAAAAATAAATCAATCAATGAACAGCTGGCACCCCTTGACCAACTATAATTGTAGAACTCAAAAATCATAGGGGGAGATTGAATGTCCCATTCAAGAAAAAGGTTCACCTATTCTTGGCCGTTTTTTCTTGATAATTCCGAAGGCTTCAACAGTTTTGCCTCTGAGTGAGAGACAGAATCATAGAAGGAGGAATTGAAATCACCTCCAACAACTATTCTCACTGCTGGATTTGAAACATATGCTTTTTCTAATATAGCATTCAATTCCTCAAGAATAGGAGACAATGCATCAGAGTATTTGTTCCAATATGTACAAATCAGCAGAATAATTACAGATGGATCCTCGTCAGCAGTCAGCTGAATAACCGGAAATGCATCAGAGCTGCTAATGGGTTTAGAGGAACAGTTACAAGCGGTATTAATTAGTATAGCCAAGCCACCCAATGGTCTTCCTAGGGGACCACGCTTTGCCACCTCAGTATAGGTGTGGTATCCCTCGGTGATGAACGGAACAAGGGACATGGTTTCCTGCAGGAAGATAACATCTGGCTTTGGATGTTTCTTGTTCCTTCACCAAGATCTAAAGTTATTTAAACTGCATGAGTTCCAAGAGAGAATAGAAAGGTTAGCAGAGCTAAGAGTCCGCTAACATTGCAGATTTCACGTCTGATTGAGCAGTACGAGGAGCCATCCATGGCATTCCCCTGATTGCTGATACAAATGCCATAAACTGTTTCATTGTGTTATCGTCTATAACGAATTAATTGCCCTGAGCAGCTCTAGATGCTGTCTCATCTACGGGAGGAAGAGGAGTTTCTACAAATCTAGTTCCATCCTCCATTGACGTAAACAGGTATGGCATTAATCCGATAGATTTTAAATCCTCCCTTTGTTCCCAGATTGATTTCATAATGAAGTGAGAGGTAAACTTACAGATCATTCTGTTGTTAGTCATAGATGCTAATTTGATCCAGTCAATATCATTTGATCTTATGATATGTAAATCTGGGATATCCTGGAGGGTATTTAACAAGAAGGCTCGGTTCAGCCGAGCTTTACCATGACATATAGGATCGCTTACCCAACCCATCAGTATAGCAGAGCTTAGCTGATTTGTTGTAAAATGAGAGTCATTGCATGGTGGCCCATTTTCTTGAGCGCCACTACACCTTGATGGGCTGGTCGACACTACCTTTACATTTGGTATACCAGGTGGGGGCGGAGGCCCAAATGAGTCTTCTCCTTGGTTAACCCAATCTACACCAGTATTGGGCATAAAATCAACAGGAGAAATTTGCAGAATAATTACTTTGCTTGCACCTGATTTGCAAGAGCCTTTGGTGCATGGATCATTACTTGCGCCAATTATTACTTTTTCCATTTTTTTTATTCCCAGTATTGGGCATTAGTGCGATAACACAGATTGTTTTTGTTCAGGCAGTTTGGGCAGCACACTCGGAGGGGGAGTTGCTTTTGCCTTCACTTTAGAGGCTGTAGCAGCCCCTTTTTCTGGTTTATTAGTTCCTTTGTTATTGTCATTCCCCGGACCATGTGGAAGTACCCCCAACGCACCGCTGGAACTTTGTTGATTTACATTTTTTGAGTCACTTGGGGGATGTGCCTGCGTTGGGGCCTGTCGATGAGGCACAGAGAGATTTAGTAATGCTTTAGATTCTTCATTCAATTGATTCAAATCAATAATTATATCCCCACCAGATAAATTGCAGATATCTTTGATGTGTGTGTTATGTTTATCTGTTTTATCTAGGGGTTGATTTTTTAATTGTTTTTCCGCTTTTCCCTTTGTTCTTTTCTCAAAGACTTTGTGTTTGTCAGCTCTAGCCAGAGCTCTTTTCTGTTTGCGCGTGAGAACTATCTGGGGGGCCACATCGGTGCTGTTTTCAATCACAATCCCCTCATGAGACTCCTTTAACTCAACCGTGTCACCGGAAAGGTCAATAAGATCAGTTAGCGCAGACGGGGAAGCATGGGGCACAGGGACTACCATTTCTTCACAACTTTGGATGTCGACTCTGCAATTTTAGCAGCATTGTTTGCTACAGTCTGGGGGAGATGCGAGTTCCGATCGCACTCTAGTAGCGACACAGTGCATGAATTCTGTGCTGCTATCTCAGCAAATGTTTTTGTCTGAGTTGCAATAGAGATCAACCCAACCCCCTTGTCGTGATTCTGGGTTAAGACCGATATCGCATCACAAGTAAACAGCATACCTTCAATTCTGCTAAGCTTCTCAATCAAATCAGTCATCTGTATTTGAAGCATCCTAACTTCACCATGAGTTTGTTCATGGCCCTTGTCCAACAAATTGAGTATCCGAGTGAGTACGGTAAATGCTTCCAGACTCACTCGATACTCATCAGGGCTAGGCACCAATGATGGAGCGAATTCAACATTTCTTGGTTTGTTACTAGGTGGTTGTTGGACAATTGAGTGTTCAAGATAATTGGAATCATGGGTGTTAGTTGTGGCAGATTTTTTCGGATATGGGAGAGCTAATGTTTTGCCTTGCTGTAGCAACCGTTGATGGAATTCTTGGTGTAAAAATACTGTCAGTCTCACGACCATCTCTATGTGGAATATAGCAGGAAGGTACAGTATATGAATAGTTTGGTAAATTATTATAAAGAAAAACGTTCTCCACCCCATATTTCCTTTGAGTGACAGGAGTCGAGGGCTCATTCGAGAGCCTAATTCGCTTTCCTCATTCTGATTCGATAGCAGGTGCAAGCATTGAGAAATCAGCATGATGGTTAACCAAACCTTCCACACCCATTATTTTTCTAATCTTGTCTCTATCAAGATTGTCTCCCAATTCGTCACACTCATTTTCCCAATGTACAGGCGAGATTTTGTTAGCTTCTTTTATAGTCAAAGATCCTGTAGTGCATGTGGAATTGGACGCAATTTTATAAGACCCTGGGGTTTTACTCACATACAGGGGGAGTGCTTTATCTAAAGGCACTTCCAGATCACAGGTTTTCCCAGGGTAACTTGTTTCTCCTTGTGTAGGAGCATCAGTCTGAGCATTAAGGTCAATTTTGGGTGTGCCTAAAGGTTCGCTCCCACTCGATGGGAGTGCTTTGTCTGCAGGTGGTACCTTGTTGCTTTTTACCTCAGGGAGGATTATTTCACCTTGTGGAAGAGCTCCAGACAAAGCATTTGGGTCCTTGTTGTTGATTCCCTGAATAGGTAGGGGTTGGGGCTCAGTATTTATATCTGAGAGCAAGGAAGTAGTAACAGCATCGGTATTGCTAGGGTTAGCCACATGACCACCCACCAACGCATTCTCTGTGGATCCCAGGTTTAAAAACTCTGGTGAAGTGCAGGAGGAGGTTTCTGCATACTTTGGGTTAGTGGCTAAATCATTTGCCTCGTTTGCCGTTCCCCCCTCAGTAGATATGGAATCAGAGATCGGCATCACGACATCACGGACGCGGCAGAAGGAGGTAAGCTTATCATTTGCCTGGTTTGCCGTTCCCCCCTCAGTAGATATGGAATCAGAGATCGACATCACGGACGCGGCAGAAGGAGGTAAGCTTTTAATTTGAGAGATTTTCGGCTTGCCCGTTATAAGTTTTCTGCCGCTCCGTAAACAATTTACCATTATGAGATTATGACTCTCCACAAAGCATACAACTACGGTGCAAATGACACTATAGGTTCGGGCACGTACAAAGAGACTGAGGAGGACGTGTCAGCATAGAAAATATAATATGCGCGAGAAGGTGCGTTTTAAAGTGGGGCATATAGCTCAGTCTTATAAATATAGTTAAAGCACACAATCACTCTTATAGTTATCAATATCTAGTATAGTCCCCTCTACTCACTCTCACCCCATCAGCCCAACAGCCTTACACTTCCTCGACACTTCCAAGGCACTTCCAATGCGCGCGCCCAATACGCACGTGCCCGAGTGTATGTAGGCTTGCTGGGAGGCTGGAGGGGTGAGGAAGCGGAGCCTAATCACGCAGGGGATTCTGGACTTTGAAGTCCAAAAATGAAGTGTCCAAGAAAACACAGCGTTCGCGTTTCGCTGAGTCCACGCTGTAGCAGCTTCCTCTTGCCCTTACAGTCGCAGGTCAGAATAGCACAGCAACTCTGCAGCCAACAGCCTTACACTTCCAAGGCACTTCGAATGAATAAGGATATTTTGATCCTAGAAGAAGAAAACGATGTTGAAATACAAAGAAGCTTAAGCTGTAAGCAGGATGAAGATGTTCAACCAGCTAACCCCTGTGCATATGCTTGAAACCGTAAGAAAGCTAAGAAAAGAGTGTGGCTTGCTATGCTTAGTAAAAGAATAGAGCGGCAAGCGCCATTATACATAATCAACCTCAAAACAAAGCACAATATTATAAGTGTGAGTCCTCTTTGCACTAAAAGCAGAACCAATTCAGGTTACTAGAGGCCAAACAAGAAAGATTCATATTCTAGCAAAATGAGAAGAGACGGCTGAATCGAAACTCAGCAGATGCAGCTTGTGCCAGTAGAGCCAAGGTCAGACCAATAAAAGAAACAAACAGTATCTATGCATAATTGAAATTTAAGAACAGAATATCCTGTCTTTGGAAGATTGAGATAAGGAGGCGTAGGCAGGTGGTGAGCTGAATGAGAAATGAAATGCACAAACTGAGAGAAACTAGGCAAATTCACAGTGTGGATAGCATGTGACCAGCCGAATGAGAAGGAGCACAGATTCACACCAACGCTTGGCATCCGCCCAGACAAGAGATATCAGAACTTTTCCAGACAGAAGATGCAGTTTCGAGGCCAACCACAGTAAAATAATGACACATAATTCAGAAGCAATGATTGATGTTAACTTTAACTGGAGGAAGGCCAGGTAACTAGGGGGCACCTTGCACCTGGCTGACCGTTCTGCATACTGCTAAGCAAAGTGAAAATGTATGCATGGGGTTGATGCCAACCCAATCACAATGAACCAAATAATCTAGGGACCTATAGATAGTAGAACCAATGGGACTTCATACTTTTAGTGACGTCTACAGTAGTCATATTTGAAGGAAGGGCTTAGACGCCCACCTGACAGTGTTTATCCAATCCCCTTACTCCGTTACCATATACAGATATAGCACCTATATTAAAGTTACCTTTTCCTGACTAATAGAAATGCTTATTAACTTTTGAGTGTTACACGTCAATTATGACGAGTCTTGAGTATAAATGTTATTGTTTGTATGAAGTCTGTTGGAGTTGAAGCGAGACAGACTATCGCATCACTGCTGATTGCCATGACTCCCTGTTTTTTGTACTTGTCATTAAACTGACTCCCTTTGCCAAACCATTGAGTTGTTCTTATTGATTGGTGTTGGAGTGATAAATCTGCACCCCCATCCATCTCAAGGTGCAGCTATCTTGTCTTAAAGTACTTTTGGACCAAACCCCGACTCTATGGGCCTGCCGGGGGTCTCCTCAGTACACAGCAGCAATTCTTCTTCTTCCAGCTTGGCTTCAAGGATAAGCAGCTTCAAGTTTCGACTTCAGCTTCTGAACAAATTGGAAAGTGAGAGCTCCCCAGATATACACATCTGTCCCTTATTCACTCTGCTGAGCCAAGCTCAGTCAGCCAATCAGACAGAAGTGCATTCATGCAAGCAGGCAGGCAGCCAATCAGGCTCACAGTGCATTCAGGCCATTCACTTCCACCCAGACACCCATAACAAGGAATGTGGATTGGGGAAAGCACCCAGCCTTTCAGCATACTGCACTGCATTCATGTCGGCTTCAGGCACGCTGTCTCATTCATTGTGCCATCCACACAGAAACCAGACACGCATAACATGGAATGCATATTGGTCACACACTCCATTCACACAGGTCCCACCCCAAGGGTGTACCCAGAACATACAGTCACTGGGCAGGCTCCAGCCAGTCTATCCTGGACTTCCCCACAATACCATATATGTTTCTTCTACCCAACAGCCAGTAAGGGAAAGGGACAGAGTCAGGGCTTCGCAGGACTTTGGTAAAAACAAGGTAACAGGTAATAGAAACCAAGAGGCCACAGAGGCCATCTTGCCTTCTATCAGGAATTCACTGATTCCTATGGCAGGGCCTGGGTATCCAAAAAAGGAGGACACTCAGAGCACCTGTCAAATTCAGCATGGAGCTTCCACCAGCCCATACCCTGCTCTGTGGGCCACACAAAGATGCCCAAAAAAATACACTTGGGGTGCAGGGTTGTAACCCCACCCAGGCGTGCTATAAGGGTATCCCAAGAGTCTCTGTTCACCATGTCCAAAAAGAGGAAGAGCTGCACTCCCAACTGGACTCCTGTGCAGAAAACATCACAGAACATACATAAGGGAGTACAAGACAAGGACATAGAGGCCTTTTCTAGCATCACATTATTGCTTGTTTCATGCACGCAGAGCACTCCCTATGATGAGGGACACATTGAGGATAGAGGGGCCATAGTAATAATAGGGTCCTTCACCATGATACTGAGGAAGCTTCTTCCTACATGTTGGAAGTCTTCTGCGGTCACGTTTTCACAGCTGTTCAACCTCCATTGGCATTAAAAGGACTAGACATGAGTGTGTTATGGATAGAGGTTATTTAAGTTTTATAAGGCACAAACCTAATTCCTAAATTGTCCCCAGAGAACCATACAGCATGTTCTAAAATATTGATCATGTAAAAACAAGTCTTGCGTAAAACATTATTATAAAAATACATCTAGTTGTGGTTTAAAGGGAAATACACAATCATTATCCGAGATAAAATACAGCTGCAGAGGGGGCGTGACTTGCAGCCAAGGAAAATGGCCACAGTGAGATAGAGTTACGTGGTGTGAGAAACCCAAACTGGAATCACACCAGCAAGCTAGATGCCAACAAGGGGTAAAACCCATATTCTACTTGGAGACCGGGACGAGGTACCTACCATATGGCCAATTTTCAAAGAAACACAGTACGACATGGAAAATATGTGCCCGATGCACACGAACCCAGGGGGGAGACAGGGCATACTTAATGGAGATGATCGGTACCCACAGAAGAATACAAACCTTTGGCGATCACAACCATAACTCGAAGAGCAATACTGATGCGTATAATACACATGAAAATAAATGTGTGAACAGGCGTTCCTTACCAGAGCAGAAGAACAAAAAGACGATGAGCAGCAATTGGGTGCGTAGGAAAGGTGGTGGCTCCCCGCCCCCCCACAGCGTAAGAGACATGGGAAGGAGGTGCAGCGTTGTGCCAACAGGTGATTGCAGCACTTAATGAGTGATTGAGCACCACCCATAATTAAGCGATGATTCTCGAGCGGGGGGTCATTAGAAGTGTTCCGAGCGTGTCTGCTCCCGAAAAGCTAGTAAGTGTGGGTGGTGGGTGGGTGAAGGAAGGAAATCTTGGAGGAGGAGTGGGGGCTCAGGGGTGTTCAGAGGTGAGCACTTACCTCATTCCCTTGTGGGAGAAGATGGCAGTCTCATGCCCTGAGGAGGCTCAGCGCAGCGGGATTACTGTCTGGTAATCCCCCCGTACTGAGCTTTCTCATTGGCTGGGAGGCTGTCACACCCCCACCTCCCCCGCCGGGTACTAATAATTAAAAACAGAAAAAAAAAACAATAGTCAAAGACAGAGGACTGAACCTTGACAGCCCATAATAGAAGCAAAAACAAGGACAGGAGGAGAACATGGGTGTGGGTATCTTTAAATGCCCTAATTACACACAGAAATATTAACCTTACCTGCGTGTAATTACTATAGTATACTTGACTGACACGGAAGGGCAATAATGGAGAACACCAAACAAGATATGGCTCAAGCATCCTTGGACCTTCTACTACAGGAAAAAAACATCCCTTAAAACAACCATAGTATCCATAGCAACCACACGCAACGTAACACGCAGAACTGAGAAACCTACAAAGCAACTTAAAAACAATTGCAGGCTGCTTAGATGAGATGGATGATCGGATATCATAAGTAGAAGACAAGGTGAAAGGCATGGAAGACCTGGTATCCTCAATAGCAGAACTAACGGGTATACACTCCCACCCACCAGTGGAACTACAGAGGGCACCGTCCTTACGTCCAAGTAACACTACAGAGAAATCTACCCCATGGCCTACAAGTGTATGCCTATTAGGACACTCACACACAAGAGCCATTCCAGTGGAAGCTAAAAAGAACAACCCATTCACATATAAAGGCCAAAAAGTATCCATACCACTGGACTACTCCAAAGCTACAGTGGATAAAAGACAAGCAACTTTAAACAAAGGGACATGCAATACGGCATTATTGCCCCGGCAAAAAAGCTGATTACTAAAGATGGAACAACAAAACATTTTACAAACCCATAAAAGTTATAAGAACATCTCTCAATGACTATAACTCTTCAGACATGTTTATGTGTATCGTCTCCGGGTGGATGGGCCTCCACCCGGAGACACATCACCACAATCCAGTGTGACAGGAGATGAGAAAGATTCAGATACAACTCAAATAGAGATGGAAGACCAGAACTACCACCTCTCAGCGCACATCACCGAGTACGCAACCCGAAGAGCATTTACGAGATGAAGCGAGATCCCCAATTATACAACATCCTGGTTACAGTGAGTGAATGCTTCAATCATTTAGAAAACATTCATCAGGAGAACATGGGGGAGGGCATGCTCTAAGTTGTAGGGCCATGTCTACACATACATTTCCTACATGCAGAACCATGACAGAACCATGACAGAAGGGAAAGGAACATTTCCAAAAAGTGCCACATCTCATTTCTGCATCAACATGCATGTTTCAACCCCTTCAACATTAACATGTGGCTCTTCATCAGGATGCTCCCTCCCCCGTGATTCCTGTTTTATTGAATAAAATGAGGTTGTTCGTTTGGCTTCTCAAGGGCAATGATTTCTCCACCAAATCAATGAAATGCTCCATATGAAACAATTCAAACAGACGTTTGCATTAGATCTATGATTTGGGTAAGAATAAATGAAATCATACATTATGATCAGCACACATCTTCTAAGGCCTGAGGTTCCTTCTGCACAAACATGTGCACACCCATTGCTGCTGACTTTGAATATTGGCTTGATTTGATCTCATGTGTCTATCACGAGATCAGTCGCTGCCCAGAAACAAACACATTCTATATCGTATTGTCTAACTTAATGTTATTGCATCTCGCATCATTCACTGAATCCATATCGTGATGCTCTGTTATTGCAAACACAGGACCTGCTATTCTGGGTGCCTCGTTGATGGGCCGCCTGGAAATGTGTATCGCTCGTTCTGAATCTCACAGTAGAAACCAATTTGATCCTGCAGTGAATCGGCCTCCTTTGTCACTAGAGGGCATGACGCACAACGCCTTGACATTAGGACTAGAATACGCGTTCCTGTTTGAATTCAATGGCCCACCAGGCCCTCCATTATATGACTCATCCCTGCAGCATAACCCTGATCTTAACCTACCATCTGTTTTTGCTTTCAATCTCACGTTATTATTCTGTCCTACATGAATGGGTATTGCATGCATCATTCGGGTTGCGCCTCCCCGTTGCAATTTTAGGGTGCCACCTACCTTGTGTTAAAGTGCTAAAGGCAAGATGTGTGGGGTTCAGATGTGGCAGAGGAGGAAAGTACTATGTTTTGAGCCTTTGTAGCAACATTAGAAACTTTTTGTGCCACAATTAAAAATTACACATTTTGGCAATTTTTGTTGCGAGAACAAAATGGAAATGAGCCGGATGGTCAGACTTCTAGCCCCACATATTGTCTAGAAAAAAATGGAAAGTTTCGTAAACAAAGGCTCTAGCATAAAGAGGGTGCAAAAGAGTTTGATGGCACTGTAGTGAAGGGAGGAGTAGGTGCCTAACTACGGAACAGGACATTTCGGCGCACGCCGATTTGGCGCAGAGGTTCCGCAGCAGGAGCCGTTTTGGCGCCGCTTGTTCGGCGCAAACTGTTCCTTGAGGGTGGAAATGGAAAATATGAGCAGACACTGGACTGCTTGCCGCCTGGTTAACAAGGTCTGGCCTAACGTCACTTATTCATGACAAGTAACACGTGTTGGACTTTTAAAGGAGGACGGGGCGCACAGCGCACATATTTTTTTCAGTCAACATTTTATTTAAAAATGAGTCGCTACGTTTTGAGAAGCGACATTGGACTTCCTTAAGATGGCAAAGAACTGGTGTCGGATAGGGGACACTGTGGATTCACTACCAGTGTGTAGTGCTCAATGCAAGTTTGCAACTTTCCTCATAGAGCGAGATGAAGAGTGATTTTACAGAAGTTACCCGGTGCCCCTATTCAATTTTAACTGTTTTGCACGCCAATTATGTAAGACTGTGAAAGACAAGTGTTGACTTGGAGCAAGCAACGGGTGGTGTGTTGCTTTCTCCCGCGCCAAAACATAACCCGTGCAGCCGTCCATTTTGGACCCATTACATAGCAATAACACATTCCTCATTTACCCCCCAAGAAGTGTGTAGAATGAGTCTTGCTTTGTTTTTTGGCATAAAAGGCCGCAGATTTATTTTCCACAATAACATAAAACCACACTGTACACATTAGTGGCAATAACTCAGAAGATGCGGCGACCGCTCCGTGTCCAATAACCTGCTTCCCCCTTTCTTTCCCAAAGTCCATTATAGGCCCAACTCTCCCAACCCTTTGGGCCTGAGCTTCGCCTGCCCCTGCAGGTGTTCCTGGGCGGGGAGAGTGCCGTTTCCTTGGGGGAAGCTGAGCCCTTGTTGTTCCCCCCAGACGCCCCTGCCGTTCAGGCTCCCAAGGGGCGCTGGTCTGAGAAGGGCGAAGACCCTTCCAGCTTTCTCCTGGCTCGTCCGGAGTCTGTCTCTTGTGTTTGGTTGCCCAAACACCGCCACACCGCCTGCCGTCCTGCGACAACGACGATCAGGCCTCATTGCTTGTCCTGTTTGTAGGGTGGGTGGGTGGGGAAACGAAGTCCTCTGATGGTTTGTGGGCGTCCCACTGCTAAGGCTCGATCCTGCCTGCAGTGGGAAGCCCGTTTGTTATAAAGGGGGGGTAGCCCCTCCCCTCTCCCTTGTTGCCCTTCGCGGGCTTTTCTCCGATTTGCCGCGCGGTTTCCTTTCGCGGGCTTTCCCTTTGTCTTGCCGCGCTTCCTGCGGGCACCTCCCCCTCATCCTGGGGAGGGGGAGGATAGGAGGAGGACACCGCCCGGGTTATCGGGGTGCCTCCTCCATTTTGGGATTGTGTCGTCGACACTGTCATAACCCGTGCAGCCGTCCATTTTGGACCCATTACATAGCAATAACACATTCCTCATTTACCCCCCAAGAAGTGTGTAGAATGAGTCTTGCTTTGTTTTTTGGCATAAAAGGCCGCAGATTTATTTTCCACAATAACATAAAACCACACTGTACACATTAGTGGCAATAACTCAGAAGATGCGGCGACCGCTCCGTGTCCAATAACCTGCTTCCCCCTTTCTTTCCCAAAGTCCATTATAGGCCCAACTCTCCCAACCCTTTGGGCCTGAGCTTCGCCTGCCCCTGCAGGTGTTCCTGGGCGGGGAGAGTGCCGTTTCCTTGGGGGAAGCTGAGCCCTTGTTGTTCCCCCCAGACGCCCCTGCCGTTCAGGCTCCCAAGGGGCGCTGGTCTGAGAAGGGCGAAGACCCTTCCAGCTTTCTCCTGGCTCGTCCGGAGTCTGTCTCTTGTGTTTGGTTGCCCAAACACCGCCACGCCACAGATGGGTTTCCGCCCACTGTGGCTCCCCCTTGCTCCCTTCCTCACTTTCTTAGGGTTTTTGCGCAAAGGATCCAGTAGACCAGCTCCCCCCTCAGTGATGACAGTTGTACCCTGGTGAAAATGTACCCCTTCCTTCTGAAAATACCCTGAGTAATTCAAATTAATCCAGCCGTGCCTGGTCTGGCCAAAGCCCCTGCAGAATCTGCCATTGATCATTCCGGCCTCGGGATTATTTCTGACCCACTGATTTCTGTTTCACCCACTCGACTGGCCAATTCCTGTAGGAAGACCATCATCCTTTGCATCAGAGCCCCCCTTCCCAGGCTTCTCAGGTCGTTACCTCCCACATGTATGAACCATATGTCCGGCTTTGCCCTTTCCTTAGCAATCTGCGCACCTGCCCCTGCCGTTGTGCCCTTTTCAACCCTTGCATCCCGTGCCATTCACTCCTGCCCTGGGAATCACCTCCGACCATGCGCTCCCTTTGTCACCCCGCCGTGCCGATATTTCCTGCAAAGAGCGCCCTGTGCCTGCTCATGGGACTTCCCTCTGTCCCCTTTCAATCCCGCTCCACCTTAACCAGGGTGGGGAGGGGGCCCGTCCCCGGACACTTCTGCCCCTGACGCCTTTCCCATGTTCCGCCTCGACTCGGGTGAGCCTGCTCTGGGACATTTCTGCTTCTGGGCCTTTCCCTCCTGTTCAGCCTTAACCTCCGCCTTAACCAGGGCGAGCCTACTCCGGGGCACCCCTGCCTGCCCTCGTAGGCGTTACTTGCTTCCCCTTATTCCTTTGCACCAAGCCGTCGTAGGCCCAACTCTCCCAACCTTTGTGCTCACGCCCACCCTGCCCTTGAAGGTGTCCGTAGGCGAGGAGAGCGCCGTTTCATTTTTGGGCGAAGCTGGACCCTTGTTGCTACCACCAGCCACCCCTGCCGTTCGGCTCCCCGGGGGCGCTGGTCAGAGCATTGTAAAAGGCTGTTTCCCTCCTGTTCCACCTTGACCTCCGCCATACCCAGGGCGGGCCCGGTCTCGTCTCCAGAAACGGGGCTTATTTGCATCCATACAACCTCTACTATTAGCCATAATTTTATTATCAACCCGCAATGTTTCCGCTAATCTTACAGTAATTGTGCCTCCCCCAAAGAATGTTAAGTCCTGTGGCACGCTATCCTGTCCTAAAGACGTAGAAACCCGCTTTAGGAAACCATTACTCGGTCCAGATGCATCCTAACCTTTTCATTGGATGTTGTATAAAAGTCCAGACTGCGAGTTCCGCACGTTGCCGAGTTACGGCACATGTGCTTAACTATCCACCTCCCGCGGATGGGACCAGTGACTCACTGTGCGCAGCGAGACCCCCCCCACGCAACCGTACCCAGGGCTGTCCCCCCAAATGCCTTGGCCATATGCCCCCTTGCCGTAAAGCCAAGGTGATCAAACCGGGAGATATGCACGCCCCCATCTCTCGAACCCAACAGTTTTGGGCTGTGTATAAGCCTAAGGGAGATGCCTGGCACCTCCCGTGGCCATGCACCCTTCTTGCACCTGCTAGCATCGATGGCTAGCAAATACCCCAATAATCCAAGGCCATACACGTACACCTGTTACCATCACTGAACCGTAATACTCCGTGGAACCCATATCCCATAGCCACCAGAAAATCCCTATTCATACAAAGTCTTCCCTATTATAGGTGTGGACGTTTATTGCAACCCAACTCCGATTACTTTTGTTTCTTGGAAGAACCCATCCCCTGCGTAGGGTGACCAGACGTCCCGGCTTTCCCGGGAAATCACCTTCCGTTTTAATTGTACAAACCCCGCCCGGGGTCGTAATTCTTCACAATGCTTACAGAAATTTTAAGTTTGAGGTTCGCCTTGAACCCCTAACCCTTCAGGTACAAGTCACAACACCTACTGACTGTGCCACAAAGACAGACGTCTGTGTAATGAACGAAAATGTCTTCACTGTAACGCCGCCATTTTCCTTTTCCCAAAAATGTAACCATAGAGAGCACCTTGCCCCATGCTTAGCAGCCGCATGAACGCCGCCTTGTTTAGAAATGCCCGTGGCAAATGCCTAAACGCCCACCGGGACTTATAGTCTTGTAGGTATACAAGGAACTAACCCCGGCCAGTGGCATCACTGCGTCTGGCATAAATTGACTTTCCGGATAAAAGGCCAATCTGATACCAATCCTGTGCCCAACTATCAACCCCATAATGCACCAAAATAGGTTTGAAACATTAAACGCAACTCCTAAACCCGGCCAATGACCCCCTTTCCTTTCCGCCCGCCAGTATTGCAGCATTCTTGAAAGCTGCGGCCGTCCCTGGATCTCACTTGTAACGGCCCAGCATTGCCACACCAACCTTAGGAGTTGTCCGTTCCTTCTGTAATCACTGCCTCCAACCACACCAGCGAACCTCCGCCTGTACCGTACTGTGCATTGCCAATTGACCCTAAGCGACCCATCGTAAGTGACAAGCTAACCATTTTCCGTCCAAGTGCACCTTACACCTGCCTATACTGATGTAGCTCGGCCAGTTATACTGCAACCGCAATAATTTTGATGATCCCATGCGCTACTGAAACATGTGGGGAGGGGCCACCCCTTTACTCCAGATTGCGCCTTCCACAACACTTGCTTACCGGTGCGTTACAACTGCCTATCATAACATAAGGAAGCGACACGCCTGCCCGTACTACCCTCGCTGGCTGCTGCCACGGATCGAATAGTAACATGCCACATTGTTAACTTAAACTCGATAAACCCCGGAGCTGCAAAGTTGCCCCTGAAACGACTTGTGCATAGGCCTGTTACAGTTGCCCTATCCCACCTAAGGTGTGGCATAAAGCTGAGTGATACTGCCCCTTCATACCTGTACCTGGGTTGTAATTCCCCTGCACTTTGTTATTACGCCCCTGCCAAACTTCTAAGCCCCCATTTGTGCCCATGTCGCACCATCATGTAACTCAGTCCTACCATCTTGCCTCGTGGTGCTCCAGAGTCCAACCATAATGCTTATACCACCATTTCGTCCTCCCTACCTCGTGATGCACCCCCTAACGTTGGAAAGAGGCATGCCATAATCCTTGTAGCGCAACTGTGTGCTACCTGCCTCGTGGCGCTCACACACTAACTGCAAGACGTCCTTCAACATGCGCCGTAACTTGTGCAAATTACAGACTACCTTATGGTAACTGGTCAAAACTGCTATGCGCACAGTGCAGTAACCCACCATAGCAGCTTATTCGCATTGTCTTTTCGTGACGCCCCTCGCCGCGCCTGCACTAAACCAGTTGACCACCACTCCTACTGCCCGCACAACCGCACTGGAAGAATACATGCCCGCATTTCCAGAACATTTTAGTATTTGTGTATGAAATATGCTAAGTTCTTCATAACCCGCTTAATACCCAGAGGTTTCTATGCGCGGACCGAACCTGGAGCGCTTTGACCCGTCGTGCTTCCAAGGTGAGCACGTTACCCCTTAAGAAATCTTCCACCTTATAAACTAGAATGCCGCCTTAAAAACCACCTGCCACAAACCACCCAAGGAAGACCGGGACCCGAACCCAAGACCCCTGCTCTAAGAGGACATTTTCTTATCCATTAGGACACCGGGACCACTCCCTCGTGTGTGCCAACCCGCCCGGTGCTGTGCTATCAGAAACACCCGTCTGATCTGTGTGTTGCGGACAGCCTCCGATCCCAACTTCCACATTCCCCCCCAAATGTGTCCTGGGTGGGCAGAAGATCAGTACCCTCGTCCGACCACCTACTTGCCATATGTAATTTACACCGTGCGTCCTGCTGAAGCGCTTATTATGTGCCAACTCGGACCCCTACCCACAATTATTACTTAGTTGTATACTCCTACTTAGTCCCACAATGGATGCCCTAACGCAGCTTCGTCCGACTGAGATGTTGGACTGACCACCCATAATTATAATTGCCCCTTTACAGAACGCCTCATATCCGAGATTGGTTTTTAAGCGCTGGATCGGGATTCGAACCTGTGTTGTGGTGCCTTGCTTCCCAGCCACACGCCTTGCCTCTGAGTCATCCCACCTATTTGAGCCACTTGTTGCATGATAAAAATTTTTGGCATTTATGTCCTCGGGGGATCTCGGAAGCATGTAAGGCTGAGTTTGGCCCCGCCGGGATTCGAACCTGCGTTAGCAGCTTCCGCACCGGTGGCAAAGCGAGCGCTCTACTCGCTGTGCCACCTGACCGGCTGTAGCAACCGTTGAATTTGCCAACCTTAGCCTTTGACTGTCCCAACCACCGAGGTCCTTTTCACCCTCCGTCTAAAGTGAAAACCTTCGGGGGACCCCACTGGAAAGCCTCCATGTCTGACGCCTAAACGCCAATGCTATAGGAAGGCACTGCCCTCGTATTGCGGAAGGGCTTCCTTCACCCTCACACTGAACCCTTGTCTTTCGTCGCATATAGTATAAAAGTCAACGTGAACAACGTATTTTTTCGCCCCCATCCCTCTCATGAACTACATCATGGTTGCAGACTGGTCACTTCACAACTGCACTATATCGCACCCTTTACCTCTGCACACTGGAACACTTTCCGGATTTATCTAACCCAGGTGTTGGGAACTGAGGAGATCGCTCGTCTCGGCATTAACCCCCTACGCGCCTGCCGCTGCTTCAAAAGCGCTAAACTTTACTCCTCGACCGCCGACCCGCTCAATAATAATTAGGCACTTATATAGTGCTATGAACCCTCAGGTATCTGAGGGCTGCTTATTATTACCCAGGGTGTGTGGTGCTCATTTATCGACCTCGGAAGGATGAAAGGCTGAGTTTGGCCCGGCCGGGATTCGAACCTGCGTTAGCAAGCTCTGCACGGATGTCAAAGCGGGCGCTCTACTCGCTGTGCCACTTGACCAGCCCTTATTCTCCTATTAATACGGAGAGCGCCCCAGCTACCTCAGCAGCTACAACCGCGCATAATTGGCGCTATCTCCACCCCAATCCTTACCCGACGCATACTCCTTGCTGGAACACCATCACTCCTTCGCTGGAAATCGCCCCGACCTCGGAACTCTTCTTCCTTTCGGATCCAAAAAACACACTCCAGCAGCCACAGCATCACGGGATCGCAGCATCACAAACCGCAACAAACTCCAACACGAACGAAAACGAAGTCCTCAAAACGAAGTCCTCTGCTGGTTTGTGGGCGTCCCACTGCTAAGGCTCGATCCTGCCTGCAGTGGGAAGCCCGTTTGTTATAAAGGGGGGGTAGCCCCTCCCCTCTCCCTTGTTGCCCTTCGCGGGCTTTTCTCCGATTTGCCGCGCGGTTTCCTTTCGCGGGCTTTCCCTTTGTCTTGCCGCGCTTCCTGCGGGCACCTCCCCCTCATCCTGGGGAGGGGGAGGATAGGAGGAGGACACCGCCCGGGTTATCGGGGTGCCTCCTCCATTTTGGGATTTTGTCGTCGACACTGTCATGCTGGCGCCAAACCATCCCCACGCTGGAATGGCTGCGGCGAACTGGCCACGCTGAATCCTCCCGCGCCAAACTGCCCGTACCGAAACGGGGTGTTCGAGCCTAACTACCCTTGTGCGTATTGCTTGAAATGCTGAGGAAAATTCTCTGTACTGATTGGTAGTTTTGTGATATGGTTTTTATAATACTCCCTTTTTGCCCTTCTACCTTAGTACCCTCATGTCTGCATTTCACAAAGTGCTTCAGGTTTGGGCCATGCCATGGTTAAACCAGCTTTCACGGTCCATGAGCCGCACCAGTGTTGGACCTGGAAGAGCTCAAGTCCCCCCACTTTGAGGCAGAAGGGGTGATGTGATGCCCAGCCTGCTCAGATGGCAAGAGCCTGTCAATTTTCTCACCTCTGCTCATTTTAGCAATCATTGAGATGCCAGCCCGGTGGCAGCAACAGCAAACACAGAGGCAGAGGACAGAAGCCTGCTGAGGCAATAGCAATAGACCCCCAGTGATGATCTTCACAGGGTGGGGCTTGCTCCCCTGGGGGAGGGGGCTGGACCTTCTCAAGGGGGCAGGAATCTCACAGCGTGAAGCACCACCTAAACCACTGAGGCTTATCTGCGTTTGAACTGAGGCGCTGTGCATATTACCTCCAGTGAATGGGCACAATAATGGGAAAAAATCTGCTGTGTTTGTTTCTCGGTTACTGAAGTTGGCAGCAGAGTGCCCTGGAAGATGGGCATGCTGCCACAACTGTGGCTGTTACACAGAGAACAAATAAAGGAAGGGGGAGAAAACAAACTGGGAAGGGGGTAGGGGGAGGTGAAAGAGCAGAGTAGCATAAAAGCGAAGGGACCCCGGCACCATATATGAATCAGTAGCACCTAAAGAGCTGAAGGGAGAAGCAGAACCAAAAGGGAGAAGCGCGAGAGCCACATACATGTAAGGGGCAAAGGACAGGGGCGAGAGAGATGGCAACAGAGGAAAAGAGAGACAGGATGCGAGGTCGAGGGACAAAGAGCCAGAATAAAAAAGGGATAAGAGAGACAGAGAGAGGCAAACCGAGAGAGACAGATGAAACTGACAAGGTGGGAAATTAAGAATGATAGAAGAGATATAAGAGGGAGCACAAGGCAAGAGAATGTGAGTGGAGGGAAACGAGATTGAATGAGTGAAGGAGAGGGGGGGATGGAGGGGAAGGGAAAGAGAGCAAAAAAGGCATATAGCAGGGTGGATAGCTAGAGAAAGAGGGAGCGACATAGACAGAGCTCCAGAACTTGCCCATGTGGTGTATAAGTGGGTCATCCAGGCAAGACTTTTGCGCACTGGGAGTTTGTCTTGCTGAGTGTTGGGGGTTTGTCCTGGCCCCCATGCGTGCCCGTGAGCCCCCACACTAGACAGACCACACACGACAAATGTCCATCTAGTTCGGGCTCCCCGGTCGCTCTGCGGCGTCCGGGAACGCCCTGTTTATTTAAACTGCACGCGGCGACGTGCAACGTCACGTCGCCGCGTGCACGTCCCACACGGGGCAGCGCCACACTCCTCCTTTTTCGTGAGGAAACACAATTGCTTTTCTTAAACACTGCAAACCACACACACAAACAACACCAGTATTCTGAGCCCATAACCCTTTAATGTCAGCCACCCGGATCCCATCACTCCGGTTGATTCTCCACATGTCCCAACACGTATTCGCTGAGATAAGCGGGTTTCCCTCGCCCAGCCCTCTGGGGGTACCTCCAGCTTACCTCCGGCACGGAAGTCCATCAGCCACAGCTCCCCGGACTGGAGAGTTCTGGGTGCCCACGGGGACTCCAACATCCTCAGGCACCTCCGCCACATCAGGGTCCAGGGGTGGTTCAGTCTGGGGATCGCCCAGCTTCTTGAAGAAGCTGACGTTTCGGGTGACGGCAGATCTTCCATTCGAGGCCGTCACCATGGACAATTTCACAGCCACCACGTCCAATGGCTCCGGTTCGTAGGGGAGCGAGAGCTTTCCATGGGGGTGTCTGTTTCGAATGAGCACCTCGTCCCCCAGTTCCAGCCGCTGGGGGCGAAGGCCCCTTCGCAGGTTCTCCTGGTCAATCCTGGCCCGCCTATCGGCCTCAACCTGCTGGTTGTCGATCACCCCGGGCTCCTTCTCCCGGACCTCGGGCAATAGACCTCAGGGGCATCGCCTGAACAGCGCCTCCGCAGGGGCGACCCCGGTGGAGGCATGTGGAGTGGTTCGGTACACCCGCAGGAATTGATAAAGGGCGCGTTGGAGGGGCTGCCCTTGTCCCCGAGCAATCCTGAAGGTCTTATTAAGTGTCCGCATCAGCCTTTCGGCGTCTCCATTAGCGCGAGGCCACAACGGGGATATCTTCCTGTGCTTGACTCCGCAGCTCTCCATGAACTCAGAGAACCGCTCACTTTGGAAGGGCGACCCATTGTCCGAACACAGAGTCAAGGGGAACCCATGGGCCGCAAATACCTTTTCCACCGCTACGACCACATGCTCGAAGGCCACCGACTCCACGAACTCCACCTCCGGGTACCTTGAGTACTCATCAACAATTACGATGAAGTGGGTCCCCACGGACGTTGACCCAAAGTCCGCATGGACAACCTCCCAGGGCCGGGTCTCCCGGGGCATCGCCTCGATGGTCGGCTCTTGTTGCACGGGGGAAGCCGCCTGGCACCACGCACTGGCTGCTACAAAGTCATCCACCCTTCTCTCCAATTCCGGTAACCAGACCTTCAGCCGCAGCCTCACCTTGGTCTTGGTGGCGCCCTGATGTCCATGGTGGGCCAGAGTGATCACCTCCTGTACCTTGGACTGGGGGACCACGATGCGATCACCCCGGAGCAGCAGACCCGATGTCGAGAAGGACAGCTCGTCCTTCACCTTCCACAACTGCTCGAGTCCAGTCTTGGCCTCCTGGGTCCGCCCTGCCAGAGCCTCCAAGATGGACCTCCAGGAGCCGTGCTGCATGGAGTGCTTTAAGATCTGGAAGCACTCGTCCGCTGCCGCTGCAGCCTCCAGCTCCGACAGGGGCATCGCATTTGGCGTGGCCCCTTCCACCACCATACGGACATGGTCATCAGCCTCCTCTGCACAGGTGTCATACTCCTCTCCCCCGCGCACTCCGGGATGCCGGGAGAGGTAGTCCGCTGCATTGTTGGCCCCCGGCCGGTACACTAGGGTGACTCCATATTTGAGCAGGGCGAGCATCCATCTCTCAATCCTGGCCGGGGGCTTCGAGGATGACCCAGCCAGAATCGGGAGCAGGGGCTTGTGGTCAGTCACCACGGTCACTGGGCGCCCCAGGACATAGAGTCGAAAATGTCTGCAACCCCAGAGGACCGCCAGGGCCTCCCGCTCAATCTGGGAGTATCTTTGCTCTGTGTCCGAGAGCGCCTTGCTGGCATACGCCACTGGGCGAACGCTCCCATCCCGGTCCACCTGAGTCAGAACGGCCCCCAGGCCAAATGGACTCGTGTCCACAATGATCTCCGACGGCAGCGCCGGGTCGAAAAACGCCATGGTGTCCTCCGCTGTTAGGGCGCTCTTGATGTCCTCAAAGGCGGATTGCTCCAGTGGGGCCCAATGCCAGACTGTTTCCTTCTTTGTCAGCGCCCTGAGCGGCTCAGACCTCGAGGCGAGATTTTGGATGAAGCGCCCGCAGTAGGTCACTATGCCAAAGAAGCTTCTCACGTCCGACACCGACTCCGGGGGCTGCACCTTCTTAATGTCCTGGACCTTCCTTGGATCTGGTGACACTCCCGCCTCTTTGAACACGAACCCGAAGAACTCAATGGAGGGGCGCAGAAACTCACATTTATCCCTGTGAAGGGTGAGGCCCAGCGACTGCAGCCTCTCAAAGATCTTTGCCAGCCGCCTCAGATGGTCCAACTCTGTCTTGGCAAATACCAGAATGTCATCGCTAATATTGAGGACACCCTCCAGGTCAGAGAGGGCGCCCCGTATGATGTTCTGAAATACTTCAGCATCCGACGACACCCCAAAGCTCAACCTCTTATACCTGTACAGCCCCCGGTGGGTGGACTCAGGGTGGACGACAACCTGATGGTATCCTGCTCGTAGGTCTAGCTTGGAGAAAAATCTGGCCCCCTGTACCTCGGCGATGATGTCATCGATAGTAGGGGTGAGATGCCGCTCCCTCTTGGGCAGCCTCATGTCCACACAGATACGAACAGAGTCCGGTTGTTTCGGTTTCCTCGCCACTACAATAGGGGATACCCACGGCGTCGGGCCCTCGACTTTCTCAATAATATCCAGACTCACCAGATTGTCTAGCTTCTTGTCGACCTGCTCCCTCAGATGAAACGGCACCCTCCGGTGTTTTAGGGCGATGGGTTGTACAGACTCATCGATATGCAGCCTGACCGGGTCACCAGTCATCATTCCAATGCCGTTGAAGAGGGCAGCGTACTTATCGAGCAGGTCATTGATGTCCTCCAAGTACACCGAGTACGTGAAGGTGACAATTCCAAGGGCCTCTGCAGCGGCACAACTCAGGAGAGTGTTGTTACTCACAGGGGTGACATAGAACCAAGCCTTAATCGTCGAGCTCTCATGCTCCACCTTCGACACAAATGCACCATCCAGCGGTATCGGCTCCAGTCCTCCAAAAGCAAATATGCGGGCTCTCGGTATGGCCAAGTCTGGTGGCGGGTCCATGGCACCGTAGTGTCCCCTCGCCATGACATTGACTGAGGCCCCCGTGTCCACCAGCATCGGAACCGCGAGTGGTTCACCTCCACCACACACCTTGGCTGTCTCCTGCTCTTCCCCTTCAGGACCCCCACGCTCGAAACAAAGAAAATGTTCTCTTCCTCCTCTTCCTCTGCCTCATCCACCTGGGCCTCCTCCTCACCTTGGTCCACCTGGGCCACATTTGGTGGTCGGCTCTGGCGCGGAGTCCACGTCCGGGCCGGACCTCTCGGTACCATCACTGGCAGAGCTGCTCTGCACACTCTTGAGAAGTGGTCAGGCAGGCCGCACCGGCCGCAAGCCTTCCCCGCTGCCGGGCACTCTGTCGGGTGGGGGAGGTCATAGCCACACTTCTGGCACGACTCCCCTGATCTTCCTGCCCTGTCCCGGGGTCCTCCACCAGGTCTTCTCATTCCTCTGCCACCCCGCCAAACAGCACACACCTCCTCCGACTTCATCGAGCGTGACCCCGCTTCCATCTTGTTGACGCGAGCCTCGGCCACCTCATGGCATCGGCCTAGTTCCAATATGCGTCGTAGAGTGAGGCCCGTCTCTCTCAGGACCTGTCTCCTGAGTTTGCCGGAGGAGCATGCCTGAATCAGCATTGTGCGCATCATGTCCTCCGCATCCCCCCATGCACATCCTTGGGAGAGACGGCGCAGGCGACCATAAAAGGTATCCAGAGTCTCATCGTCCTTTTGCTTGGCCGACAGCATGACAAATCTTTCGTAGTCCACATTGGCAAGGGGCAGAAAATGAGCAAGCAGAACTGCCTTGGCCGCATCGTAAGACTGGTCCACCGGGGTGAGCGACTCAAAGATCTCCTGGACCGCAGGCCCCGCCGAATACAACATGGTGGCCACCCTGCTGTCATTGTCCGTCACCTGGGCAGCTCTGAAATACATGTCCAGGCGGGCAACCCACCTCCTCCACCGAGGCCCCATGCTGGAAGGTGGGCCCGATGCATCAAATTCAGGGATGGGCTGCAGGGCAGCTTGGGCAGCCTGGGCTCTAGCCTGAGCCATGATGGGAAGTCCTTGTGGAGCACCTAGCTGTGCCACGGGTAAAGCCTGGGGTGCTTGCGGGGGCTGCTGTGGGGCCTGCTGAGGCTGTGCCACTGCTTGCTGTACTAGAAGTGCTGGAGGCTGTAGGGCCTGCTGAGGCTGCGCCACCTGGTCACCATCCTGAGGGTCTTCAGCATCTGCGACGGCCCCACCCTCCAGATCATCACTGTCACTCATGGGCTTGAGCGCACAGGCTCCCCCACCTTGTGTCCTGAGGGCCGCAACTCAATTACCCACCGGCACCACGCCAACAGACCTCCTCCCCCTCTCCAGGCACAATGGCAGTCCAAACTGGGGGAGAGGTGATGATGACTAGTCCCCCAGTTCACCTGGGACAGCTTCCAACCACGAGCCACCAGAAGAGAAGAAGAGCATCCACTGCAGCCAACCTCGTGATGATGGAGACAAAGAGGAAGCCACAGCGTCCTGATGATGAAGGGAACAAAGAAGAGCCGTGTCTCCACCTTGCTGCAGGCCACAGTGGTGTGGATGTCCCAAAAATTAAGCTATGACAGTGGAGTGGACTAATCAGGCCCAGCCATTTTAGTCCTTCCCCTAGCTTTCACTCGACGTAGGAATCCCAAAACTGGAGTAAAATACACAAACCAGGCATGGGCATGCAGGTTATACTGCCAGTTCGTGTGGTGGTGTCCTGCTTGGTGTGCATGTTCATCCTCTTAGTAAACCAAATATCATCTTGGCCTCAATAGGATACCCCTCAAAAGCATCAAAGGGCGACCTCCCCTTCCAGGCTAAATAGGTTTAGCAGTATGCATTAGAGTAGGTGAAGGTGGCATCTTAGCATGCCGTCACCCACAGCGGACCCCTGGGTAAGGAGTTGCTCAACAAACCACGTGCCTCCCTTTCCAAATGCCAGCTAACCCCATGGCCATGGAAGGCAACTGTAAATATGTTCCTTCAAGGGAGGTGGGCGAGTGGCATAAAATGTTTGAAGACCAATGCCCTATGATGACTCTGAAGGCTTAAGTACTGGGCTCAGCTTTTAGATGGCCCTCGCCTCCAACGATTAGCCTCTTTGTTAAACTAAATAGCCTCTGAATTGTGTCTGAATAGTGGTGATGATGCATCTAATGGGCCAGAGGAAGTTGAAATAGCTATGCAGCCTCCTGTGCTCAAAGGAAGTGGGGGTCAACAGCGCAATTTGTGTAATGGCCACACTCACTACCAGCTTTCAAGACTGCCACCCAGCCCCCCTAAAATTTTGAGTCTGGCTCCACCCCTGGGTTTCACCCAAACCTCTTTAGGTTGACAAAGGTCCAAGTTACAGCATTGGTCGGCACTTCCTTCCTGTGTTTCACTCTGCAGGTGCACAGATGTAATCATATTCACGTGTTCATTTAGAGTGGGGTGGTAAACTGTGCACCCTGAATCCATTCAAAAAGCAGCTTACCAGGGTACTTCCCCACGACAATCTGTGGTCGAAATGAGCCAGAGCGGTTTAGTTTAGTTTAGTTTAGTTTAGTTTAGTTTATTATTTGTATAGCGCCGCCTGGCCCTAGGGCATCCAGGCGCTTGCGATGAATACAACAAGAATAATACAACAGAAATGTACAAACCGATTACATATTTACAAATTTACAGTCTTGGTGCATGCTAGTAAGGTAGGGCTAGGCAGTTTACGTTTGTTTGGATAGAAGCCAAATTTTGGTGTTGTGTCTAAATCTGTGAAAGGAAGGTTCTGATCTCAGCTCGAGTGGAAGTGAATTCCAAAGTTTGGAGGCAAGCACGGGGAAGCTGGAGCCACCTGCTTTTTGGAGCTTAAATCTTGGGATATTTAAGCAATGTGTTTGAGCTGATCTGGTAGGGCGCGCTGGGGTGTGGTGATTGAGATTGTCGGATAGGTATCTGGGTGCTTGGTTAGCTAGGCATTTGTGTGTGAGTGAGATGGTTTTATATTCAATTCTTTGTGGTATGGATAGCCAATGGCAGGTGCGTGGTTGGGAGTGGTGCTCATCTACTTTTTTTAATTAAGTTTTACTGCTCCTATAATTTTATTTTAAAAATAAACCGCTCTGGAACGGTTTGTTTTCACATAACAGTGTAGGAAGAAGTTGAAGCTTGCACTTCAGTGCACTGCACTGAACGTTCCCTTAAACAGTAAGTGCATGGGCTTAGGGGTTTGTATTGTGTATGGGAGGGTTTGTGGCGATGGGGTTTGTGGGGAGTGGGTGCAGACTAGCAGGGAACATAGTTCCACTACTTCTTTTCGTACACTTCGACCACTGCCCACAAAGCGTCTTGCGAGAGTAGCATATCCTATAGTGACAAACTATGCCAATCGCACCAACACAATGCCAACGAAACCCTGGCATGCCACAGTTGGTAAACATGTGTACTGGCAAATAGGAGTGGTCAGTATGTCATGAAAGCGTTGGAGGTTCTGCCGAAATTCCCTGCCACAATGATTATGGCATGTACGAGAGAAAAAGCAATGGCGATTGTCCCTGCTCATCCACCAGAGCAAGATGGCGACCGCAGGGGCAGACCTAGCATCAGTGGCCCTACACCTGCACCCAGTGAGCAAGGCAGGCAGCGAGACTGGCAGCACTGGGCATCGGAAGACCCAGCGGACCCTGCAGCGCCACACGTAGGGTGAGTCTAGCAAAGCACATGGCATCCAGAGAGAGGATGGGCTGTGCTTCTCAAAGCTCTGCCGCTGGGAGGCGGAATCTGTGAAATGAAGGTCCCATGGAACCAAGGGGAAAGCCGCGAAGGAAAATGCTGATGTGACTGAACATTGGGACAGAAGAAGAAACATTGCAAGCACAAGGACACAATATAAACTGCAAGAAAGCTTAAACTCCAGGCAGGGAAGGCGTGGCCGAAGACGCCTATCAGTAACAGTCAACAGAAGAGCGAAAGACGACCGTTAGACATTCCTCAGTCTGACCGCGTGGAATTTCAGAGGGAAGCAGACGAGCCACGAAAAGAAGGAAATCAGACCCAAAGCGAAAGCTTTTCCTCAATTTAAAACGTTCACAGATTGCAAATGTATTCGCTGGAAGCTGTGAAAACAGAATCCATGTGATTAAACAGGAAAGGGTGCCTGCTACAACCAACTTAACTACCCATCCAAAGTTTTGGAACTGCAAAAGTTTTAAGAGTGTGTATGTACCCTGCACAAATCAAAAGCAGCACAAGAAAAACCCTCAAACAAAATACCATTCAAAATAAGTTTGCTGACTTTACAACTCTCGGCAAAAAATGCCAAACAAACTTACTTTTCTATACCGCGCACCCCGAGACCTGGGTGAACATTTTCATTAATGGGGAGTGTATCATGATTTATAAGGAGGGGGAGGTGACAGAAAAAACATTGATAATATAAACACATACAGCATAACTGGTTCATTTCAGAATGGCCAGAAATGCCTTGACTCCTTTGAATTCAAATTTGAAACATTAAATCGGGCAGTAGTGATACATCCAATACCCGCTTCTGAGGATGCAGCTACAAACAGAAGAGAAGCAAAGTGTGTGGAAAACAGCTCATCATCAGAGAAACAGCATAATGCCACAGTACTGAGGCAGGCAACATCCTCCACAGCAGAGAGTGCATCTGAAGAACCACATGACAGCGCTAGAAGAGCTCGACACAAAGCAAGATTGACTTACGCAATCAAGAAATGGACAAAAGGCTCTAGAGAGATTTACAAAGCAAGAGAGAAACTGGACGGACATCAACGCACTGTGGAGGAGACTCGCAGAAGGCAGCATGACAGCAGAAAATACTATCGCTCTATTGGGAACAACACAACCCATGAGACAGGAGATGACCTGGGAATAGTAAACTGTAAGGGTGCGGTAGGAGGAGAGGGACACACGGGTGGTCTAGTGGTTGCTATAGACTCATTATTTAAGAATATACAGAGAAAACCTAACTTTTCCTAACTCTAAGAGGGGTTTGCCTGCCTCAACTAAAAGACTAATGGTTCTGTCAGAATGTCTGTGTAAACCAATAGTTAACCGTCCAAAACCCTACTTCTGTCCCTTACACTTAATACTAAGCTACAGATAAAGACGACCTTCTTGGTCCAGAAGAATGACTCCCCTCTTCTGGGCTGGGGTTAGAAGTTTGTTTCCAAGTATTGGTTTCTTCTTAGGGGAATGGCTCCCTTACCCAGGTCGAAAGGCAAAGTTCTAGCAATTCTCCTTGACAGATACACTGCCTATGTTCTAACAGTCTGTATCAGAAAGTCTTGACAACTTTGAGTACTAGGAGGAAGACTTCTATCTCCTAGTAAGTTGATTTAACAGTCCAACACAACCAGGAGCATGACTCCCTTCCCCTAGCCTTGGTTATCAGGAGCATTACTCCCTTTCCCTAGCCTTGGTTACCAGGAGCATGACTCCCTTCCCCTAGCCTTGGTTATCAGGAGCATTACTCCCTTTCCCTAGCCTTGGTTACCAGGAGCATGTCTCCCTTACCCTAGCCTTGGTTACCAGGAGCATGACTCCCTTCCCCTAGCCTGGGTTACTAGGAGCATGACTCCCTTCTCCTGGTATCTTTTCACTTGGTCCCACAGTCCTACACCAGCAGGCGGAATGACTCCCTTCCCCTGATCTCTCTATCACTTTGGTTTCACAGTTCACTACCACCAGGGAGAATGACTCCCTTCCCCTTGTCTACATATCATGTAGCTTCAAATACACAGTTCTCAAATGTTATAAGGGTCCACAACCCTGGCTTCTCCTCTTCTTTGATTGGACTCACTTGGTATCTCCCTTTAGCAAGTACTGCGACGCGGAAGATGACTCATGATATTTTTTGATTTCGGGTCCCAGACCCTGGTTTCTCTCTCACTTCAGTTTGGCCCACTCGGTTCACTCTGCTGCCAAGTATGACTATGAGGAAGATACGTTGCTTCTTGATATGGGTCCCTGACCCTGGTTTCTTCCACTCTTTGGTTCAGCTCACTTAGCTTACTCTTTCGCCAAGTACTGCTACAGGAAGATGCCTTGCTTCTTGGTTTGGGACCAGGACCCCTATCTGGTGGTCAGTGGTTTGTGTTAGGCCACTGGGCCGAGGAAGCATTCCTCTGATGCAAGACCTTATTGCCGCCTGCCTCGTGTCCCTACAGGGCCTCCCGAACTTTCCCTGTACCTGCCACTGTGATCGGGTAGCACTCCTGTTCTTACTGGGATTGGGCATCTCGATGGCAGCACCGACGCGCCTTCTCCCTCAGTCCGTCAGCTGATTGGGTCTGCACTCTGCTTCCCTGCTTTGCGGTCTCGACACTCTATAGGGAAGGCATGGTATTGAACCCACGAATGAGCCCTTTAAATCAGTAACACGTCATACAAGGATGGGGATGCAGAATAACTCTTGCACCAAATAATAAGATGACTCAAGAAATTTGGCACATCTAAGGGATCCGGTTGTGATTGGGTCTCTACAGTCAGGTGGACAACTTATGTCCACCCCTAGTGCAAGTTATCTCATCAGTTACTAGATACACAGTACACCATTGGCTCTCAAACTATAAGGCCTTTCTTTATATGGCCTTCTACAATTGGTTGGCATGATTGTGCCCTTGTGGAACATTTGGCTCACTAGCAGCACATACCTCAGGTGCTGTGGGTGGACTTGACCGTGTCTCCCCACCCAATTAGCCCTACATCTCTAATGCCTTCTGCCATTCAGATTGTCTTTGAACCTGGCCTTACAAAGTATCACTGCTCCTGAGAATAAAAGGGAGTATAGGCACATCCTTATCGTAGCTCAGGTCTGCACATCCACTCCTATTTTCATCCTTGACTCGATTGTCTTGAATCAATAAACATGACATCCATGGTGTTCTTTCTTGCGCCTTAACAAGGATTGCTCAGCTTCTCACGTTCACTTGTTCTTCAAGGATAGATAACCGGTTCTTGGCCACTTCATCCTTTGACACCAGGCCAGACAGCTATTCCAGGCCTTTCCTCAATATTCATCTGTTTTCTTACTGTGACACACAGCCCTCTGATCCTTCTTTATTCATGGGTCTGAGCTTACTAAATATGTGACAACGATGTCCAGAATTCTATATGATGGCAGCACAGCCTGCAGTCTATTCACTACGTAAAGCCAGCCTTTATGATTACTTAATCTACTTGCATTACAGCATCTGTACAATTATAAAACAACTTCCATTTTCTGCAGTGGTCTTCACACGTGCAATCTTCACCCCGCATATGGAAGTCTTCTCGATTCTTTACTTTGTCATCAGATTCTATAAGGTCTATGCATTTTCTTCTTCGACTATTCTTCTCAGTGCGTCACGCTTATTTCTTGTGACATCACCAGCCTCTTTTCTTCTCATCTTCATATTCCTTCAGGGACCTCCTCCAAGAGATTGACATCTACGCGAGGGTACACCACATAGAGTCTTCTCAACGGATACCTTGTCTCAAAGGCTCTTCGTGGAATAGGCACCATCACTGGTGTTGCGCATGTCACAATTTCCAGCTTCCAACATATAGGCAGAATGGGGGCGGGACTTCCAACAGAGGCATTCAGCTGCTCCTCTGCAGTATCACAAGTATGACATTGTCACAAAGGATCCCATCTGTAAAACCTTTAATGAAAATGTTGGAGTCGGAGAAACTCCTATTTTGCCCTATAATAATTGATAAACTCAGAAACGCCACCTTTCTATCAACCCTAGACTTAACAAAAGGGTACTGGCAGATCCAATTATATGGACCTGATAAGGAAAAGAGTTTCGACACCCATAGGACTATTTCAGTTCAAAGTCCTCCCTGGCTCATGCACAAATTATTACAGCCCTACTCTGATTTCTGTGGAGCTTATATTGACAATATTGTCCTTTATAGTAAAACTTGGGAAGACCAACTTTTCCACCTCTTTACCATTATGAGAGCTCTCAGAGAAGCTGGCATAACAGCCAAACCATGCAAATGCAGATTGGCCCAATCAGCCGTGAAGTACCTGGGCTTCTTGGTAGGGAATGGTAGTGTCCAACCTCAACGCGAGAAAGTGACAGTCCTACTAGATACCACTACACCTAAAACTAAAAGATCTCAGAGCATATCTAGGGCTAATCGGCTATTACCATAGGTTTATCCCAAACTTCACGGACAGGACAGCTAGGCTGACAGATAAACAAAAGAACGCCAAACCCCAGTCAATTAACTGGACTAACGAGGATGATATAGGTTCCAACAACCTGAAACAAACCCTATGCCAGTTCCCAATCCTAAAGATAGTAGATTTCTCAAAAGAATTTTTACTGCAGACAGATGCCTCCCTTACAGGGTTAGAGGCAGTCTTATCACACATTTGTGATGGATTGGAACATCCCATCTTGTTTACGAGTTGCAAACATTTCCCACGTGAAGAAAACTACTCTGTGCTGGAATGAGAGGCTGTTACCATCAAGTGGGTCATTATCCATCTTAGATACTACCTCCTAGGAAGAAAGTTCACACGTGTCACTGACCATTCTCCACTAGTTTGGATTAACCATCAAAAAGACTCTAACCCTCGAGTCATGCAAAGGTTCTTAGACCTGCAACCGTACTGTTTCACTGAGGAGCACCAAAAGGTAAAGACCAAGGAAACATGGATTTCCTTTCTCAGTTCCCAGGTAAGATAGATGCGCCTACATCACATAGGGAAGGGTATGTCAGAAACATGAAGGTTTCTCATCCGCTAGTCCCCGGGGATCTGCCATCGCTTTTAAATCCAGTTCCTGGGGGTGTACCAGTGGTGGAGGGAGGATCACCTGGTTGAGTGGCACTTGGGGAGTGGAAGTGGGACAACGGAGGGAGAGATGCAATATCCCCTTCCCAATAACACCTTTTCTCCATCCTACCAGGTAGGATACCTAGGAATTCAACCCCCACCCCCTTTTCTGACACAAACTCTTTCTCATGGACAGTTCACCATGAGCAACAACAGACTAACACCAGGGCCGTATACCTGACATGTCCCAACACTATTAACAGGCAAGGTCAGGCAATTACGGCGTATTACACACACCTGACTTCCATCACACTTCCCCACACAGATAAAAGGCGGAGCATGAAAGCAAACTCTGAGCGAGGCAAACCACACATGGAAACAGCAGTTACCAAGATGGCAGTTTAATACAAGGGGAAGGATGGCGAGATCAGAGAGAGTCGCGAGGAAGGAAGCACCCGTGAACTCTAAAGGCTGTTACTTTTGTTAGCCTTGGAAAGTAAGAAACCGAAGACTAGGAATTAAGGCTGATCAAACCTGCACAGTGTGGCGGAGGTACCCGGAGATCTCCTGCGTCGATAACCAAGGCGGGGAGGAACGATTGCTGCCCTTGTACTGTCCTTGGCTCCTACAATAAAGCAGCATCAGAAAAGACAGCACAGCCAGTGAGTCGGAGAGACTGATACCAAACCAGCTTGTGTTTTGAACCAAGGTTGCAAGCTGCAACATTGTACAAAGGGAACAGTGTGTGAAGGGTTTGCAAAGAGCAGCGCAGGTATGAGTGAAAACCAAAAGGAGTAGTTGAATGTTATAATTGAACTTTGAAGAGCAGGAAAAGATACCATACACAGAGTGGTCCGGGCACCACATGGGTGCTCATTTGAAAGTCTCTGTTAGGTATCCAGCTGATGCCGAGTCTGGGAAAAGGAATATTGAGTTTGAAGTGGTCATGCAACAGGTCAAGCTAAACCCTGTGCACATTTGAAAATCTTTGATAGTTTAAAGTACATCACAACTGGTCCGATCCCGGCTGAGAGAGACTAATCGAGTCAAAGAGAGGGATCTGAGCCTGGCTGAGGGGGATCCTGGGTGAACCGTGAGTCACCCGAGAAAGAATTATCTGAACATACTTGGAAAGGGATCTGAGCCCGGCTGAGGGGGATCCAGGGTGAACACCCAAATTGAATACTTGAAAAGGAAAAGAACATTTTATTGTTGTTTCTGTGTACTAGACCCTCTGAGTCAAGAGACTTGCAAGAAGTAAAGGGACTTGAACACAGAAGGTCTTGAACTGTAAAGTGGAACTATATCCCCGTGCCGCATAAGCCAGTGTCTACACTTTGCTCGAGTGAACCACCTTTCCCATGCTGAAAACATGGAGAAGAGAGGTCAACGGTCTAAACATCCTGATTTATCATTTTGTGAACACTTCTTTCTTTTTCATTAACATGCTCCCACACTATTTGTAAATTAGTAGTAAGGATTGCCCATAGGTTTTTTAGTATAGACACCTTTTATGTTGACACGACTCCACTAGGACTACATTATTAATCTTTGATGGCTGTAGCTAGCTCCCATCTTTAGATTTAGGTTTAGACAGTTATACCATGCCCTGCTTACACCCCTCACACTTACACTTATAACAAATAAACAAGGAAATATATGGCAATTCAAAACAAGAGTAATTGAATTCCAAATGTAACCGCAGCCCCTTTAATAACTTGCGTGAATTCCCCTTCCCCAGGTTTAAACGCGATTCTGCTTCACAGTTCAGGAAAGTATTCAAGGAAATCCTGATTCACAACAAAAGTGCCAATACAGTTCAATGCAACTTAAACTTGTCAATAGAAAGTTCCAACACAAAGATATGTCTATTCTTCTTTAAACAGGTTCTCAGCTCCTCAGTGTCAACTATTATTGTCTCAGTTAGGATGACTTGACACTTTAACAACAAAGATCCAACACAAAGGTCTCATATTTTTCTCTGTTCCTCAATAGCATCAATGGATGTTTTAGTCAGGATGCATTGCCCCTTTAACAACTTAAAGAAATACAACTTCTTGATAACAGCTTTGCCCAGCTCTCCCTCCGACACCGCTAACAACAAAGTGCCTACGTCAAGATGTCACGAAGGCTATTGGCAGTACTGATCTCAGGGTCGTCACTCAGAGAAATGTCCCCCTCCTCCTCATCTGTATCCTTAAATGAAGTCTCTGGTCCTTTACCCTTCCTCTTTCGATCCTTGTTCTTCTTTTCATAGAGATAGGGTCTCCTTTGAGAAGAAGCCACTCTGCAGCCTTTCTGGTGAAGGCGAGCAAATGACCTCCTTCCGAGAGAGCCCAGGAGTGGGAAAAGCAGAATGCGGGAAAAAACTCTTGTAGAATCTGGCAGTATGATGGCAGTAAACTGTAATCAGGAATCTTTGAATTGAGCTCCCCAAATCCAATAGACCAGGAAGGTTAATCATGGCAGAGTGAAATGGTAAGGTAACTCCATTGTCAAGGAGATGATCTGAGGGCAACAACTGAAGCGTAGGAAGAGCACAAGGAAGGGAAATAGCAAAAGCGGAGAGAAAGAAAAATAGAGAGTTCCCCGAAAGGAATAGACAGAAAAAAAAGACTAAGGACAAAAAGAGTTAAAGTATAACCGAACGCCGGTTAGAAAGCAGGAAACAAAAGCAAGCAGACATACCAAACAGTACGCCGGACTAGAGGGAGTATCCGGGAAGGAAGTTACGTTTTTGGGAAGATAGAAAAGGACCGGAATGGGGCTGGCAAAGAAAAGGGGAATAAGTCGGAACCGGTACGGAAAAAAGGTTCATACAAGCAGAAAGGAAGAAAAGCAGGATAACCGAGGGAAAGAGAGAATAATATGGAGAAACAGCAGAAGGAGTAGAGAGAGAAAACACAGCTAGCGAGCAAGGATACAAACAGCGTTCAAGCACAGTAGCGGAGCGCACGCAAAAGGGGTTGCAACGCAATGCAGAGAAAGAGAGGTGGAACAGATCAATGGCGTATGAGTCACCAAGGAGACCATAAGTGCCATGGGGTACGCACATGACACAAGCCCACCTTGTAGCACTCCTTCAACTTTCACTCGGCCTGCTTCCATGCCAGGCCTATCATCTCTAAAGGTTAACCATCCGGGTATACTCCCCTGCTCGAACAGCTTTTCAACACTGCAAGTGATTTTGTGGTCAATGTCAACTGGTAACAGGTTACAACAGCTTCACAACATTCAACAAATTGCAGCTTCAAAACATTGATCAACTTTTCAGGAAACCCAAAATTCACATTGATGCTCTTTAATACTCAACTGAAAAAGATGTGCCTCTCCTTCCGGATACCTGTTCCCAGAAGGTCAGCCTTTTTGCTACTATTGGTGCCACAACACACAGGAAACCAAAGACTGATAGGGTCTCTTCCTGCCTCTCCCCTGGGTTTGGCAAGGTGTGTGTGACTCAGCTTGTACCAAAGGTCGTATACAATATGGGCAACACATGTCAGAGTTTATATATCTGACACTAGCCCACTGCTGCTGTTGGCAGTATTGGCTGGATTGTATTTGCCTCCGGGTCACAGTCCCTTGGCTTGGACAATGCGTATTAACATGAACTCTCAACAAAGTTACTCCCATGGGTGTTTGAGTTTTTAACTGGCTCACCTTCTCAAAGTTGCAGTTATATGGCTTTGGTTTATCATAGTTTTGCTGATTCTCCCTGGTTTGATACTCAAAAACCACTTGGGAATCACCTTCACCTAAAAGTGAGTTCTGTTTCTGCTGTTCTACAATAGTTCAGGTTTCACAAGTAATGTGTAATTACTTTCAGACACACACAAATAATGCTTCTGCTTCTTTATGATAATTCTGCTTCTGCGTGGGCACTGATCTCTCGCAGGGTGCCTGATTCCACTACGTGAGCAGAGCAGACCGTTCCAGGGTCACTGACAACCCATGAACTAACTGGATCATATGTGCCGGATTAAACCCTGTGGAGGCCCTTATGCAGTCGAAATGTCTCCTAATACGTTTTGTATTTTATGCACTGCTTTATTATTATCCATTGTCGCGAGCCCCTAAAAGGAGTGTGGCCCATTGGCCGGTGCTTACTTGGCCTAATGGAGTCTAATGGATAATCCGGCACTGTGTGTACCTCTGCTTCCCTTGCCGCTCACAGGACTTCTGTTGTGGCTCCTCGCGACCCGACAAGCTGCTCCGGTAAGTCTGCCTTCACCCACAACAATTCCAATTGCAGCTCTGCTTGCTCCTGGGGCTCTCTGCTGCACACCAGCCACCGGATACAGCCTCAAGGCTGTTGGATGCACGCCAGTCACCTGAGACTGCCTCCTGCATGCTTTGCACTGCACAGCCTCTGCATACCAGGTCACAAGGGGGGGAAAGTGTTCCTTCTGCATGCCTTCTGCTGCGCGAACTTATACTTCAGATTTCCAGGTGCACAGACTCTTTCAGGACTGGCAGCTAATATCTGCCCAGGAATGGTCCCGGCACTGTGTCCTCCACCCTTAACTAAGAAATTTACTGTCACCATCTGATCATCTGTGGCCAAAGCTTGCCAAGGGGCTAGGCTCTATCTACTGCTGTGACACCCCACCCCTTGAAGGATCTCCTCTGATGGATTTAGAATCCACATAGCCATTGCATTAAAATACCATCAGGTGTATGGGGTGGCACCACCTCCTCCCAAAAATACATTTGTTTATGAAGCTCAAACTCTTAGTCCAGGAATGTAACCATGATGTTTGGATAGGAATGAGCTGTTTGGATAGGAACAGGGAATGAGGAAAACCGGGAAGAGGTTTAGGGAAAGGTTATGGATAAGCAGGGGGACATACAATAGGTTGATCTTACAATGCTATATATGCCCCTGTGTACACTCTCACACGTATCCCCTTTGAAACAGGTAATGCGGTCATCAACATGGAGTACTGGTGCTGCACCATTACATAACAAAGAAAACACTTAGCTTTGTGTATGGCTGCTGGAGTTGTTGTCTCCTGCTTGTTTTCCGAGCCAGGCTGCCTTGCAGTAGCAGTTCAAATGCTAGGAGAGTTCCCCTTATGTACTTGTCTGGAGGCTGGTAGTCTCTTTTTAGTTTCTGTACCGGACGTTCCTTAGAATCGCAAACAATACAGTAAATAATGCTTCCAGATCAATCTTTCCTGATTTGCCAGTATGTTTATGCATAGATGTTTTGCATGATGACTGTCCTTATTAGAAACTGGGGAAATTTGGGAATATGGTGGAAATAAATTTACAGTTAAAGAAAACATTTTTTTCTTTTAAAGAAGTTCCACATTGTATTCGCCTCGTTTCTCGTGCATTTATTCTTCACTTTGTATTGCGGATGTAAATATTAACATCGATGTCGCTCATATATGGGTGTTATATGGATGTACCATCAAAGATTTGATGTGATGGTTTGACTGTGTGGGTACATCAGGTCATTCACCAATTAATAAGAGTGCATGGTCTCCAGGCTCATCCCCATCTCTTTGTCATTAGGGTAAATGTACTATACAGCCTCCAAGTGTGACATTATTTATATATATATATATATATATATATATATATATATATATATATATATATATATATATACCTGGCGCTATATCATACAGCCTTCATAGTGCCTGATGTTCATGGCGAGATGTCCAGTGCAGTTATAGTTTGTTGGTTCAAATGCTGCAAAAAGAACCAGTATTAGTTCACATGTTATACTGCCGCACGTGGCTTGCTGCATGTGTGTTACTAACTTCTGCTGCAACAGAGTTATGCGTTAGTCGCACGTGACTGCTAATAACATGCAGGGGTTTGCAGGGACTGCATGTAGCTCTCTACATGCAGCGTTCATTAGGAGCCGCACATGGCTAATATGCATACAGCCTCAAGGTTTGTGATGCCCATGGCTTATAGAATGCCAAGCAAGGATTTGTTCATGGGCTTTGGCACAGCATGCACGCTGTTCGGGATGTGCATGGTCAATATGGGCGTAGTTAGGAGCGCAGGTTAGTACGATAGACACGCTTCACGTAGGGTGTTTGATTTGCTATAGACATGCAGCGGTAACCAGCGCAGCTGTTAGCTCGGAGGGGAGCAGGGTCCTGAATTTGGGTAGGGCTGGACCCCTTGCACGGTTCCCCCTGCTTCAGAATAAGACACAGTACTGCCGGTTCCTGAAACGGGAACTGCCTTTTGCGGGCTTCTCCCCTCCTTTTCTTTGCTCGTCCAAGTGACCCTTGTCACGTGGAAATCACATCCCTTTCCAACTTTGGATGAACAAAACAAATACAGTGAACATAAGAGAACAAACACATTGTCACAGTCGGAACAGTGGAAGCAAGGTTGTCCGGGACTCCTTAGTGGAGCTTGTCTTGTTATTCAGCCTCCCCCGTACATATCCTTCCAGTCTGGTTGACGGCACTAGTCATTTTTGGAGTGAGTAGTGTTCCCCTCCCTCTCGATGTGGGGTTCGGGGTATGGCCGTGCTCTTCTCTTCTTTCGGACCTGGGCACTTCCACATTGGGTCCTCGTATGGCCTCCCGCTCGCTGTGGGGCTGCTTTCTTGTGAGGGGCGTGCTCCTGAGGGGCTAGGGTTCACATTCGCTTCTTTCCATTGAGTTGGCGGGATCTGTTGGAAGTGTGATACATTCCTGGTCACGGTTTACTGCCCTCGGGTGGCTGAGGCGCGGCCATGTTCTCGGTGAGATATCGTCCATGGCGCGGATTCATAGGGGAGGGTCATTTTCCCTTTTTGGAACCTGTTCTTCATGAATATCGTGTCTCTCACTTGGAGCTTGCTAGGGATGGCTCTTCTAACATCGTCTTCCTTGGTATTGTGTTCGCGCCGTCTGTTTTCCACATTTTCTAGGTCCACCAGTGGAGGCTTCCAGGAGTGGTGTAGGGGTAAGCCTCCCTAGATGGGGACAATGAATATTGTGGCTGCTGGACTGACTCGGGTTGTAGAGTGGGGGGTCAGCCGATATGCTCGGAGAAACCTGTAGAGCTCTGGGAGCCATGGTAGTCCTTAGTCAATGCTCACTGTTTTGTTGATTGATGCCATGAACCTCTCGGCATCTCCGTTGGCCTGCGGCCAGTACGGGGTAATGTAGTGGTGGCATATTCCTAGACTCTCTGTGAAAGTTCTGAATCCTTTGCTCGTAAAGGGGGGTCCGTTATAGCTCTGGATCGAGGATGGGATGGCATGCGTCGCAAACATATTTTCAAGTGCAGTGGCGACTGATGTGGCGTCTGTTGAGACGACGGATTTGACTTCCGGATATCTGGTATGTTCAACGATTGCTATTGCTTATGGCGTCCCATCGGCGGTCGCCTCTGGGAGGGGCACTCTATGGGTTCAGTTGGTCCTGGCCGACGTGTTGACAGGCATGTGGTGCAAGCTTCTACGAGTGCTATGACTTTGCGTTGCATGTGAGGTAGCGGGACTTGAGGAATGCTTGCGTTTTGACTATTCTCTGGTGTGCCTCATGCGCCAGTCTGAGGGCTCTCTCATGGAAGGAGGCGGGCAGCACGATTCGGTGTCCTTTCAGAATTAGGCTATCTAGTGAAATGGATAGCTCGTGGCATATACCAAAGAGTGCCTGTATCAGTTCTTGAGCTGGGGCTGTTTTCCATGCGACTGCTGTCAGAAACATTTTCCATTCGCCTGATAGGATTGCTCTTTTTGCAACTTGCAGACATGGGTCCTTTTCTGTCTCAAATTGGATCTCTTTGATCTTCATGGTCTTGGGCCTGTCGCATGCGATGACCTGGCATACGTGTTCTTCCATCACTTTCGCGGCTTCGTGTTCTGTGGTAGTGGCAGGGCGAGGATGACGTGACAGGAAGTCCGCTGGGTTGTCAGCTCCTGCACGGTGCTGGACGTCCAGGTCAAATTGCTGTAGCTGGAGTAGCCAGTGCTTGATCCTGGCGCGGGTTGTGTTGCTGATCCCCTGAAGATCGGAATAAGCAGCTTGTGGTCTGTCATCACTTTTGCTGGATGTCCCAAGATGTACACGTGGAAGTGGTTGCACCCCCAGATGATTGCTAACGCTTCCTTTTCAATGTGGGCGTAGTTTCTTTCTGTTGGTGTGAGCACCCTCCTCGCGAATGCGACAATGAACACTGTCCCTTATTTGTCCCTTTGTGTTAGCACTGCTCCTAATCCCACTGGGCTTGCGTCAATGAGCAGTTCCGTCGTGTGGGTTATGTCAAAGAATGCCATGGTGGCATCACTGGAGAGAGAGTCCTTAATCTTCTTGAATGCCTGTTCTTGTTCAACACCCCATTGCCAGGGAGCTTTGGCTTTCATGAGTTCGTGCATGGGGTAGGCGGTGGTGGCTAGGTCTGGAATGAAGCGACCACAGTAAGTGGCCATGCCTAGAAAGCTCAGAATCTCGGTCGCTGTGGTTGGAGCCTGCGCATTCTTAATGTCGTTGACTTTGCCTGGGTCAGGTGATACGCCATGCTCGTTGAAAACATAGCCAAAGAAACTCAGCGAGCGTTTTCCAAATTCCTGCCCTGAGTCTTCTAGCCATTGAAGGGTGGCCACAAGTCGTTTGGTGTGTTCAGTTTCCGTTTTGCCGTAGACCAGGATATCGTCTCAAGACGTTCTGCCATTGCGCAGCAGCTGAGTAGTGTCTCTATCCCCGCATCTACAACATGGATGCTGGCTTTACAGCTGACTCCGCGGTCTGAGAGTGTTGTCTTGAAGTATCCAGCCACAGGGAGAGGCTTTTTGCAGCCATAGGCATAGAGTAGGGCTGATTGCCACTGGAGTGTAGGTTTGGGGTCGAGTTTGCTGAATCTGGAGGTCAGCATGACATTTATGGTTGCCCCTATGTCGATCATCATTGTTACTAGGATATCCCCTACTAATATGGTGCAGCGCCATGACCGGGTCCCGCTAGGCTGATTTCCATGTCCGGGTTTTACCAGCGAGATCATGTGTACCTTCTCCCTTCTAGGGTTGCGGGGCCTGCAGTCGTGGTCTGGGGATTGTTCCCTGCTGGATCGCTCTTCATCGCTGCTGAAGCTGTCAGTGTTCTAGCCATCAATGGCGTGTCGCGTCCACTTTTGCTGTTGTGTGTCCTGCCTTGCTGCCTTTTTTGTTGGTGGTCGTGTCGCTCCGGACGGCCTAGAGGGGGTCTATGAGGTCCAGCATCGTTCCTGTGGTGCGGAGTGTACTCCCGGGGCAAATAGTCTTTGGGTTGCCTGGAGCTTAGGCACACAGATGCATAGTGGCAGGGGCGTTGCTAGGGGGGGCTAAGGGGACTATAGCCCCTGATCTTTTGGTTGTAGCCCCAGATAGAATCTCAGGAGCTACAGCCAAAAGACTAGCTAGCCCCCAGTCCCAACAGTTCTGATATCAGCTTAGCCCTGGGTCTTTTCCAGACCAAGCAACTCCCCTGCATAGTGGTTGACTTTTCCACATTTATGGCACGTGGTGCCATATGCTGGGCATGGATCGCTTCTGCCATGCTGTCCTCCACACCATATACAGTCCTTCGGCCGGGTGATGGGCTGACTTTGTCAGGGTTTCTGCTGCCTTAGGGCGTTGATTGTCGATGCATTGTTCTTTGTAAGCTCAGTGTCCAGTGGCAGGCGGTTTCTTATTTGTTCCATCTCAGTCACGTGTTCGTCTTTTCTCTCTCGTAGTCGTCCTATGGACAGGATGGTGTCCAATGGAAGGTCTGTTTCTGAGAGAATGGGGTGTCTGAGTTTTTCAGAGGACAGTCTGTGTATAACTTGCTGCCTCACTGAGAATTCTTTGTTTGTAAAGCCACAGGCTAGTGCCATTTCTCGCAGTGGAAGTCATCTATGCTCTCCTATGGGCGTTGTCTCGCCTGGCTCATTTTAAACCTCTCAAAGTCAGGGCTGACCTTCGGTTTGAATTTTCTCTTAAGTACATCTTTCGCTTTCTCATAATCATTAGACGTGCCTTGTTTTAGTAGGGTGTTGAATATGCGGAGTGCCATCGTGTCCAGATTGAGCATGTTATCGTGCCTGCTACGACCAATCATGAATCCGGTTTGGTCTGGCTGGAACAAGGAGTGTAGAGCATCCATCAGCCTGCTGGCAAGAATTTTGGAGTATATCTTGGCGTCGTTTATAAGGAGAGAAATCAGGCAATATGGGTCACAAAATATTGCTGCAGGAACCCCCAAACAAAGCCTGCATTGGTCCTGCTGGAATAAATTAGTTTCTTGAATCATTGCTATATGAACCCCGGATGTCTGGAGCCCACTCAACATTGATCTTCTCTTAACAGGTGAATTCAAGCCCTGCGTGTTTAGGGTCACCAGCTTGCAAGCATCACTCTCCGCTATCAATACCCCAGACCGCGAGAGAAGAGAGCATGTGGGACAATTAAAAATGTGGAAGCGTAACTTCAGCAGCTAAACTGAAGCCAGCCCGCCCCAGCCTCTGCACAAACACAAGCTGCAAACATTACCCTGTCCCACAAACAAAAGGTACACCTGTACAAACAAAACAAAATAAACCCCTCCCACCACCCCCTTCCCTAACCCAACTAAAAAAGCCCATGTTCTTCCAATCACCTTCTTGGCCACAGGCCAACCGGATAGGGCCTGTACATGGCTGATGAAAAAGAGAAGAAAATTGGCTTCATATATCGAGAGAGAGAACAACGACATGACTTGTAAAGAACAGAGGTGAGGGCCCAGTCAATCCCTCGGAGTATACAACATCTTCATTACGAGACTAAAGGGACAGCGTAGCCTTCAGAATATGAGTCCAGTCCACTCGACCAACCGAGTAGACGACCACACTGAGGTGTCTGTTCATCAACAAACCAGTGTATGTGAGGCGCGGCAAGAGGCCATAGGCCTGCCATGACCCATAGAGCTGAGAACCTTAGTCCAGGCAGAAGAGAGAGATGGACAACCCTCTGATGAATCCTCAGGTGGCCCGGTGTAGGAGGAGAAGTATGTAAGGAGTATGTAAGTGTGTTATAAGCCCCAGTGTTGCCTTTTTAGAACTCTGTAGCTCTGGCAGAACTCTTGGAGTTTGAGATATTGATACATGGAACAATTGTTTCCTTAACCTCAGGTTGTGGTGCTTAGTTGAGCGCAGAGCTGCAGTTTAGCAGCAGTGTCATTTGCAACCCCCGTGTCTGATGTGAGAAGTGTTATCGGTAGAAAAGGTATTTGGTACCAGGCATATATTTTTCCTTAAAGGAGTCTCTATCTTTATCCCAGTTGGGGAATTTGGATCTGGCTAGGGATTCCTTTGGGTCACCCTGGCCCTTCTTAGCCATATTATTGTGCCTATATTTGTTCTCGGTGGGGTAAACCTTTTAACTCTTCCCCTGCCTTCATAGAGGTAGCTCAGGGGTGCTGTTGGGGATAACCCATGCACTTCCTACGAGTGAGAATCCCCTATTTCTATTTAGTATTTGGACAGTGCTAACGACCCAATGGTATCAAAGCATGCATGTGGGAGGATAGATCTAAAAGAGAATAGTTGGAATTGGCTGCCTAAAAGACAAAAACGTTTCAGAATGAGTTGGCCTATCTGGTGAGGCATTCTGCTGTCTAGCCATGTCCTTATTGCGCTGGTAGCGTGGAACAGTCCGCATGGAACAGTCCTTACTCCAGGCGGCTGTCCTGACTCACCTTTGGTTCCAAATGTTCTGGGTTTTTTCTTGAGGTAGCTAAATCTACTCTTCAAGCATCTGGCACACAGGTCTGTCAGTCCCCTATCAGGATGCTGTGCACTGTAGCTGCAGTTTCCTTCTTCGCAAGATCTTACCTTATTGTTGGGAGTACGTTTCAATAGAGAATTGATCTGAACCAGAGTGCTCGCATAAAAGGGGGGTTCCAGGCATCCTGTTTACTGACATAGTGGCAATTACAGCATGTACAGGTTCCCACACCCGACTGTGTGACTCACCATTATTGCCAAGGCCTCTGGCTCTGCACGTGGGCCTTGTATTCACATGGAACTGCCCGTAGGCAATGGAGATGGAGTAGCTTCTGTATAGTATTGGGATGGCTTGTTCCTATTGGTCGGAGATCAGATGCAGGCGCATCTCCATGCCTATATTATGGCTGGGAGCAAGATGTTGGTTTGTCTTTCGTGCGTTTTCCTCTTACTGAGGCTTCTCGTAGTCAGATGGTTCATCTTTTCTTTTTCCTTTAGGACAGTGACATCACTCCCAGTGTTCAGTTTCATTGGACAGTTTATGTAACTGTGGCGTGGCATACTTCAAGTAGAGAGCAGAGATCAACTGACAACATCAGGTAACCTATGCTAGAGCAAGCAGAGTGACGGGTGACGGGTGGTATTACTATTCAGAGTGGAGGATTTTGGGGGTGCTTTTTATCAGGGGGTCAAGGAGTGCATGTGGTGAATGTTGTAGGGAGAATTGGGGGTTCATGGGGCCAATCGCAACCAAAACGACAACAAAAACAAAAGCACGGCAAAGCAATTAAGCCTTATTCTAGGCTTCTCTGAGACTACAACTCCCAGCAGAACCTGGGCCAGGAACTAAAATAAGCAAGCCACGTTGGGATCGGCACGCATGGCAGAGCACAGGGCTTGTGCTCGAGGCTGCAACTCACCGAGACGCACGACGAGCAGCTGCGGTTATGGACACACAGGCGAGGGGCCACGCCCCACAGTATACTGGCCCCTCGCAAGGCTAAGATAAGTCCTGCAGTGCTCATTGATGCCATGTGTGATGTCCACGTGACAATTGTCACGTGGGCGAGAAAATAAAAGGAGGGGAAGAGCCCGCAAAAGGCAGTTCCCGCTCCAGGTACCGATAGCACTGTATCCTGTGTCCTATTCTGCCACACCCACGTCAAACGCAGTGGCCCAGGCCCCGAGGCCACCTTTCACACTGGCGACGAGGCGGGATCCACAAGACCCACGCAACATAGCCCCACAGAAACGAGAAGTGGATAGTCTGTCTTCCGCCCCCCCAGGCTACCCGAGACCCGCTGAGTTACTTGTGCCAACAGAACGGGAGCCTGGGAGAGCCGCAGAGGTGAAAACACGCGGAAACACTACAGACAACACAAAGCCTGTAGCTGTACACCTGCTACCTGTCAGACCCTACAGCAGCAGCAAAAGCATGTGCACAAGCCCCACACATATACCCTGCGCTACACAGCCAGCAACCCGACAAACGTGCCCTGCAACTCACGCAGACAGGAAAAAGGGGAAGTGCAAAGAAAACACTCCATCCCCATGGGACACCACAATCCCATGCACACCAGCCAAGCAGCTCATACAAAGACAACACAAGGAGAGGGCAGACCACTACAGACCACTCTGGTGACCACCAACACTACCATTAAAACGCCCAGCACGTTGGAAACACCACGTCCTGGCCCCAGCCTCACTGACAAAAGGCCCACGGTCCAAGGAAGCCCTACAACCATCAATCCACAGTATCTGCACACCCACAACAACGAAGATACCAACAACACGCTGACGCACAAGAGCACAGTGGCAACAAACCCAAGCCCTCCACACATGATGGACAACATCACAACGCCACAAAGGCAACAGAGCCGCAACCCAGACACTAGCACATGGCTAGGCACCAGGCAAGGAACATTTATGCAGCCCTTTCAACTCTTTGGTCCACGCAAAGCCTTCGTTGGGAGCTATGGATTCAACAATTCGAGTTATGCCTCCTCACACGATGGATGATGGATGCTCTACACTCCTTGTTCCAGCCAGACCAAACCGGATTCATGATTGGTCGTAGCAGGCACGATAACATCAGACAGGCTATCAGTGTGGTGGGGAGTGGCAGGAGGTAGGGACTCCTGATGACCATGTTGGCAATGGACACCAGCAAGGCCTTTGATAGGGTTGACTGATGGTTCATCCTCTTAATATTGCAGGTGTTTGGATTAGGGCCTTCTTTTGTGGGTCATATTATGACCCGTTAACATTCCTGGAGGACCAGAATCTGCATCAATAGGCGGTGCCTGCAATTTGTTTCCATCTACAATGTAACGTGGCAGGGATGCCCGCCGTCTCCCTTGGTTTTTGCTTTAGTTATGGAGCCTCCACATACGAACCGATCTGCGTATTTGGAGAATCCCTATAAGTGGGGTCGAGCATAGAATGGCCCTCTATGCCGACAACATCCTATTAATGATGCCACACACATTGCCGACCCTCTGGCCCCTCAAGCTGGAACTCTGGTTGTTTATAAATTACGACAAATCCAAAGGACTGAGTATCTCAGAATGCCCTGATAATATAGCCAGGGTCCAGAGAGAGTTCTCATTTTGTTGGGAAAACAACGCCCTTGACTACCTGGGCATAAAGTTGACATTGTCCTTTTCCTGGTGTTATTGGGCCAATTTTCCAGTCCTCTTTAAATCTTTCACGGATGACCTGTATGCTGGGAGAATCAGGAGATCTCCTGGGTAGGTTGGATCTCGGCAGTGTAGATATCATCCCTAGGTTTCTTTATCACACAATGGTAATACCAGTCTCTGTAACTTGTCCTTCACTCCGGGTCTTGCACCAGAACATTTTGTGGTACATCTGGTCCAATCATAGACCCTGCGTTGGCAGACCAGCCCTACACTCCAATAAATGTAATGGTGGTCTGGGGCCACCTATTCTTCAGGATTACGTTATAGCGACTGATGTCTACCCGGTTATGGCTTGGAGGGCTGACTCTTACAGGGTTTTTTGGGTAGACGTCAAGCAATTGATCTCTAGGCATCCCATTAAGACATTCCCACACCTTGGTGGAGCTCACAGATGTACTAGGGGCCCTCAGCCCTGGTTTCCCCAGCATATTGAGACAAAGCGCCTAAATTATGGAAGGTCCCATGTGACCATGGCCCCCTCTTGCCAGTTTCTGGGAACCCTCACTTCTCTCGGCATGCCCTAGGGGCGGCCTGCAACCTTTCAACCAACTGTATCGTGGCAGAGTACCTCTCATGTTTGAGGATTGTAGGGAGTTGTTTGAAGTCTCCGAAGTGGAACGCTTTAGATATTGTCAAATTAGACATTGGATCTCTAACCTCATGACCCCGGAGGCAGGGACCTGCTCATCAACTGCGTTGGAAATTTCTGTGTGCAGGAGGGTCTCCCTAAGAAGAGGGAGTCATTAGGTTATACAAACCTTTGGACAAATAAGATCTGGCTGCCTGGCTGCCCGGCTCCCCTATATGTTGCTATGGGAGGAGGACCTGGGCAGACCAGTTCCGGACGAGGTCTGGAGTAGGATCTTGGCAAAGGCTGCCACAACATTCCAGTGTGTGATGAACAATAAACACGTGTACATGTACCCACCCCGCCTTAATAAAATGAATCATTCCACTTAGCCCTTCTGTTGGAGGGATTGTGTCCAGGGGGGGGCACTTCTTTCACCTTTGGTGGACCTGTGTCAAGGCGCAGCAGTTCTGGAAGGAGGTGATGGCTTTAAGGGTATAACTGGTTCCTCATTATCTATCGGCCCCTGACGATTCTGCTAGGTGCATCAGTAATTTAGCCTATCTTATGAGGGACTCTAGGGCCCAGCTGATTACTCACTTTTTGCTGGCTGCTCGTATTGCTCTGGCCAGAAGCTGTAAGATGGTGGAGGACTTAGGGGTCAATGCCTGGTGGTATAAGGTTGGGGCTAACGGCGGTGGAAAAGGCGTGTGCTATTTCTGTGGACTCTATGAAGAAGCATGTTCTGACGTGTCTTCTCTGTCATGTGTTTAGTGAGAAATTTCACGCTTGGGCAATTAAGCCAAAGTTGTTGAGATGTTTTGCTCTGATATGATGTCTGACCAATCTATTTGCATTGATGTACGACTACTTTGATTCAGATGGCCTTCTTTGCCTGTGCTCTGCTGCCTTTCATCTGTGGTTATGATTTATTTTCTGTGTTGCTGCAATACAACCCTTTGTGTGTATTTTTCATATCCCCGTTTTGTTATGTACTTCTTAAAACCAATTGTTGTTAAAATTATAGTCCTTTTAAACAAAAAAAAAGGTGAGTAGATATTTTCAATGGTTCCAAGGCATAGTAGGAGTATTTCTTTAGGGCTTCTGGGTTAGTTAGTTCATGAAAGATGTTGAAGATTTCTCTTGGTTGGAAAATGGTCTGACCTGGTAAGGAGACGCATGCCCTCTTGCCAGCTTTACAGTATCTCCGTTCATAGATTTTGCACATGGTTTGGTCAAATTCAAAATCTGACAATTGCACTTCTTTCCAATTGGAAGATCGCACTTTTTTGATTGTGAGATCCAGATTATACTAACAGGTAATCATTTTGTTTACGTTTTACATTACATTCTTTTCAGTTTCAAGGGTGAGATCAGGTCAAGCGTGTTGGTGATCTGAAGGTGAAAGGCTTCTAATCTGCCTTATTAAAAGACAGACTTCAGCCCATTGCGAGGTAGTTATTTTGAAAAAGGCTTTTGTTTGAACTCTTGGTTTGCCTTGCTGCCAATGGAGCGACAGCCAACAGACAATAGTTGCGCCCTCATAAAAGATTTATCAGCAGCTGGTAAGGTTACCCTCACAAACTGCCAAGATGGTTGAGCGAGTCGCTTGGCAATTGGTGCTCCCTCAGACACAGGGGATAGGACTACACGAACATTCATTCAATGCCAGATCACGGCACATGCGACAGGATCCTTCTTCCTTAATTACCACCTCCAATGCTAACGTTGCAAGCACATTTGTTGCCCTCATGGCCCCACTTCTGCTCAATTACTTCTTATTAAAATATCTTTGGGGACTTAACACATGAATGGGCTTTATTAAGACACAAGCCTAGTTGGAAATCACCAGTGCCTGGTACAAAGTGAAGGCCCCCGCCAGTTACAAGTGGGGTGTATGGGTAGCAGAGAAGCCGGGGTGAAGAGGGGTTGGGAAACTACTGATGAGGCGTTGAGCGGAGCGATCATTGACCAGCGAGATCCTTTTTGGGCCGGGTATACAGGTTTTAATGAAATCTCTATGTCAATTTCAAATTTAGAAGGGCTACCCATTAAGCAGAAAGTGGTGGTCCCTACCCTACTATAGAGTTCACGCACTTGTTCACATTTTCTGTCCAAGCAACTAATTTGTGGGTCAGTCAGCTAACAATCTGACTAAAGCACTTTTTCATCTCTGTCCGCCTCGCTCTCCTGGTCCAATCATACAAAAGTAATTACCTTGGTGAGTTGAGGGGGGGTAAAACTCTTGAATTAGTTGCATTAATATATTTTAAAGTAGCATCCCGTTTCAGCATCTCTATGCAGTACCTTGGTATTTGTGATTGATCCGGACAGTGCTTTGCTCTAGAAGGTATGCAACAAACTGGAATAAAACAAATGTGTTGCTATTTGGTTGCCCTTTGAAGAAGTAGCTGCTGCCTGGTGATTTAGAGTGATATGATAGTTTGATAGGATAGTTTATTTAAATAGCACCTATACGCAATGTGTTTCAAAGAGCTTCAATGCAAGGGAGGGAACAAGGGAAAATACAATGACATTCTTACAGGCCATGAACAGTAAGGATGTGAAATTAACTATTGTACTAGGCCGGACGACATTTCAGATAGTGCAAGAGCTAAGACATAGATAAGGAAGGGAGGGGGAGAGTGCAAAGGAAATGGAAACAGACAGGCGACTATCGTAGTAGGCCTGACGACATTTCTGGTAGAGCCGGAGAAAACAAAAGGTGAGGGAGAGGGGTGCAGAAAGGGAGGGGAGGAAAAAAACAAGCGACTATCGTACTAGGCCTGACGACATTGCAGATAGTGCTGGTAGGGGAGGGGGAGGAGACAGACAATGTTGCTATTATACTAGGTCCAGGGACTATTCTGATAGAGTAAGTGCACAGAAGAAAGTAAGGGGAGGAGATAGGGAAAGGGAGAGGAGGAGAGAACAGAGAGTAAGCAGTCAAAAAGAGTGCAGAAGCAAGAGGGGAGAGCAAATACAATTGCAGAAGTCAGTAGTAACACATAATGTTGCAAGTTCTGGATACAAGATGAAATGGCAACAGCATGATTCAGGGCTACCATGAGAAAGGGTGACGCACCGTGAATCAATGAAGGCCATAAAAGTCAAATACAGCTTTGGCGATAAGACGGTGATGGTGAAACCAGAATGTATCAGGACAGACTCCTGCAGAAGTATGCTGAAGGGGGCAGAGGAAGCAGGGTAGAAGAATCAAGCAAAACAGGCAACACCTGTGTGTGAGAAGAGGGGGGGCACAAGGGAACATCACGGGGGGGGACCAGAAGGGTGGGGATGGCCTGTGGGGTCAGAGGGAGTAAACACATTTTGGTGCAGGATTACCTGCTCAAGGGTTCAGGCCCTGGGTCCTCCTGGCCTGTACAGGAATTGCAATTTTTAGTAGTCTTCCCTTTTCTTCGGACACCCGAGCGAGAGACGCCCTTGATCTAAGAGTTAAGAGCATGAAGGAAGAGGCAGGGCTAAGAAGGTGGGCGGTGCTTAGGCCAGGTGACCTAGATCCACTTGCACCTGCTCTACATCTGCAAAGGAAAAGAGGCTGGGGGGCTCCTTAAGTAGGGAAAAAGAGCGGCAACCAGGAAGGCGCCAGGTGGGCAGGGCTTGCTAAGTGGGGAAAAGGAGCGGCAACCAAGAAGGCACCATGTGGGCAGGGCTTGGTAAGTGGGGAAAAGGAGCGGCAACCAGGAAGGCAGCAGGTGGGCGGGGCTTGCTAAATGGGGAAAAAGAGCGGCAACTAGGAAGGCACCAGGTGGATGGAGCTTAGGCCAGGTGACCTAGATCCACTTGCACCTGCTCCCCCTCAGCAAAGGAAAAGAGGCTGGAGGGCTCCTTAAGTAGAGAAACAGATTAACGACGTTACCTCTCACTCTACATCCCCATCCTCTCCCCACTTGGGTAGACCCCAGATTCCACCTATTCTTCATCAACCACATGTCTTTGATCATGTTGTAGTTGGTGCTCTATATTTGTAGTTAGTACGACATGTTGGGGTGCTGTGGAGTGGCGGCCAATTAAAGTAGGACAGTTTATTTGCGCACCCTGATAGAGGTGGACAAATGGCTTTCAATATAGTGCCCGAATGTGCGACAATAAAACCAAATGACTGTCTCAGCTGACATATTTAGGGGGGAAACCCTCCCTAAATGTAAAAAATAAGATTTATTCAAATAGTTATGTCCAATATCCATGTAGCACAGAAGTAGCCTATACCATTAGAGTGCATTTAGAGCAGGTTTGATGTTCATTAACTCGGGCTCCTCAGTCCCATTGCTCGGGCGCCTCAGCTCGCCTCCTGATGCCTCAATTCATGAACTTGGTCACATTTTCTGCCGTAATGAAGCAGCAGGGTTTGTATTGTTGGCTCACAATTCAGCATTGCACATTTCATGTTTCACAGCATAGCGTTTTCTTGACCCAATCCAAGGTCCTCCTGGAAGTTTGATTCATGGCACTGAAATGAGACAATTCTGATTTTCGAACCTTGAAATTCCAGCGTACCTCCCATCTCCCCTCCCCCTCCCCCTCTCTGTAAGCTCAGAGTGCAGTGTTTATGCCACCATGAGTCAATATTTTGCTGGCAATCGGTTGGGAGAGGCGGAGAGTTCAAGGAAAAGAGCCTGTTCTGGTGTCCATAGAAGGCGCTGGACTGGAGTTCGAATCACACAACAAAACGGAAAACATGCGACCACTCGGGTGCTGGGGTGGTGGGGGGTGTGGAGGTGCTAGACAAAGTATGCACACAAATCAATTGAGGTGTAGCTTGACACATGGTACATCCAATTTAGTTTTCTTTCCCCTTCTGTAAGGCCATGGCAGCTTGGAAAACAGTGGTCTGGAGGGTTCTCTAGAGCAACAGCAGTGGTTATAATCATTTCAACACTTCTAGCCATCGCACCTCTGGTTTGCCAAAATCCAGCCAGGTCGCACAGGTACCACAGGAGCCAAGTCCTAAACATTCAAGTGGGCGGGACTCATCAACAAATGCAATGGGATGTGACGCCGCCAGAAGTTAGCATATCAAGGTGAAATATGCACATTTCATTCAATTTGCTTTGCATAATCACCTATATTGCACAGGATGAATTTGCCCTTCATAAAAACAACACACAAAGCCCAAAGAGGATTTTTCTTCTAATAGTGTTTTTGAAAACGTTAAAAGATGGGCATGTTTTAAACTCCAAGAACCAATACAAATGTTTTCCCTGGGACTTGCAGTACCGAAATGAGACATTTTACCTTGAGTTGTTTCCTATTTTTCATCAGGTTATATAATGCAGTGGTGAAGTGTTCCGTCTGCAAACCTGATGACTGCGGTTCGATCCCCTGGTTGGCTTTAATGCATAATTTAAAAGAGCACATTCAATGGTTATCATTTTAGCTGGGGGAGGGGGAACTGAGTCCACCCTCTGAAAAATGTGGGTGAACTTCGTCCCCCGCGTGTACCCTCGACTTGCACCCTGTACGGCCAAATATATGGGACCTAGCGATTGCTGTGCTTAGCGATCCAAGGCACACCTAATTGATGACCACAGTCAGGTGAAACCTACCTGGGTTGCTTGTGGGTATCATGCACAATAACTACACGCCCCCTCTTGGGCTGGGACCAAGACTTATTTGCATATAGCCTTTTACTTTCTTTAATGCATTGCAGGCTGGAAAACGATGGCTTGCAGGGTTTCCCAGAGCAACTCAAGTGGCTATGGCCCTTTCAAAACCTTCCAGAAATCTGCCTTTAATTGGGCATGCCTTGTTGTACGCCCTTTAGATAGGTGTCTCCAGGGTAAAACACGATTCACTCCCTGAACTCAAGTTCCTCTGTCATTCATTCAGGAGTCATCATAGCTTCAAGCTGGACTATGCTGAACGGCTAGTAAGGTGTTGTGGGAAGACAGTAACTTTCCTAGTGGTAAGGGGGAACACTTTGTTTCGGAAGGGGATCCCATTTACTCTGGTGCCGGCTACACAGCCACCCACATCCAGTTGACAGCTGGTTAATACTCCTTAAGGTTGCTGACCGTTCTGCATTGGCTGCTCGCTGCACTTCTGCAGCACGGTGATCTTCAGAGTACGTGTCCCGACCCCCGTCTGGAGAAGCCTTGTGATGGCTCCAACAACCCTTTACCGTATGGTATGGCGTTTAAGACGCGCCTGTACGCAAGTGTTTCTAGGCGCGAGAAGACAAGGAGCGGGAAACAGAAAGAGGACAAAACAACAATCTTACTAGGCCACAGACATTAGCAAAGAACGGCCTGGAATCATTTGCACCCAAACGAGAGAGAAACCTCTCGCGTGTTACCATTTAGGCTCTATACAAGCTCATTCTAATAGATGCCCTTCTGTGTGTGGAGAGCGAACACATTCGCAGCTCAAGCCGAGACCATGGAAAGAAACCGTGAACCCAAGGCTGGCCGCAAGATCTTATGGACAATGTTTTTTAACCATGAGGGAATTACCCAGTCTCTTAATCGAGAGCAGACCTTTGTGCACCCATTGATAAACCAGATCATCATTGGAAGCCATGATAAAAACATATTACCTACGTGAAAGTAAACAGTACCCCTCCAATTTAGAGGCTCTATTTAATTAATCACCCACCACTTAACAAGATGATCTGCAAGCTGACCCAATAGTCCTTTTATCACTTTCAACTTCCCACGTAACTATCGCTTTAAACACAACCCCCGCCCCCCTTAGTCCATAGTATACCTCCACCGCACCCATACACACTCCATTTAGACATGGGTGAACACCAAGCTCTGGGCCACCCTCGCAGAACTGAAATGCACACATGCATAATAGCATCTCCCACGTTTTTGGACACCAGTCCATCCGAGGGCATTCAACCAAAATTGCTTTCGGACCATCATTATGGTGAAAGGCGTTATAATATGTGACAAACATGAATGAGAATCTTATTTCCAAATTAATGTCCTTCCTGGTCACAATACACCAACATCCAGCTGCTGTTCACATGGTCCCTGTGCAAAGACAATGAAGTCTGTGTGGTGAGTTCCTTTCAATCATTTTATGGAAGTGGAGAAAGCCAAGAACAAGAGGTTTTGTTGGCCCACCAAACAGAAGGGTGGACTGGAAATGAAAGGACTCCTGCAAAACTGGGAAGTGGCATGCTCAGTGGTGTCCGGACATTTCTTCGAAAAAAATTCATCGACAGGACATTTGGTCGACGTAATTTCGTCGAAAACCAAATGATCGAATTTTTATTTATTTATATATATATATATGTATATATATATATTTTTAGGTTGTAGTTTAGGGAAAAAAAGGTTTTTTTTTTAGAAAAAAAGGGGGTTGGGGGTCCCACCCCCAAAAAAAGGGGTAAAAATAAAAAAAATAAAAAATTCGACCATTTGGTTTTCAACCAAATTGGTTCGACCATTTGTCCAGTCGACCAATTTTTTTCGATCAAATGTCTGGTATCCAAGCTCAGTGTATGACACACTGGGGGTATAGGCAGTTTAACTCATGTTGGCAAATTCAACAGGGTACAGGAGTTGGTGACAGACATAGCATCCATTCCTTTGCTCGGGGTCGAGTCAGCACAAGGAAAGGTCCCACTCCATCTGGTCCTATCCTGAAACTATGAGGCACTCTACTCGAAAAGATAAACGTGATCAGCCACTTATCGCAAAAGAAAACAGCACTGATTGTGCCTTTTACTTTTTCTCGAAGTGCTTTTAGTTAGAAAGGTAATGGCCATACAAGACTCAACTCAGCTACTCCTAGGGAGGAGTTCCTTTCATAGATATCGGCCAGACTGGCTTGCAAACACCCCCATAGAAAGAGATGCCTGCCTCACATAATCACATAAGATAAAAATACAAATTGAGGTTTTCTTGGTTGAACCACCCTCAGATCAGCATATGCCAAATTGCATCCAAGTTGTGCAGCACCCCTGCAATCAAATCACAAATGCAAGCCTGTGGCCACATGGGCAGGCAACCATATACAGGTAAGAAGGCCTTTGGAGTTGGGGAGTAGCACCCAAATGATTTTTTGTTTCAGATTAAGAGCTATGTAGCACAGGATTAATCATAGAAAGACTGTTGTGTTACATCTGCCTTTAAAAATATGCTGGCAAGATTGCTCAATGAATGGAGTGGTCACTAAGTGAAACGTGTTATGGTGTCCCCACAAATACAACCACTGCGGACACCATATTCTCATCGTAGAATATTTGTGTCTAAAGTAAATGAGCACGTCTATCTGTGAGTGTACCCTACAGTGTTGGTGGGAGCGAGGCACGGGTCGAGCTTCTGGAGTTCCCAGAGGCTGGCTGAAGCCTCACACATGCCTTTCACGCAGCACATGAGGTGGAAGCTGATCTACCCAAGATGGAGCTCATGGTGTAATAGAGCCATGCTAGAGAAGGCCCCCTGTGGGAGGATATGACCGACATTGCAAAGCAATGCCCGTGAGGCTGAGCCTGTAGCGAGTCTGCATGGGATGCTGGGATCTACAACCTGAACTCTATTCTGAACTATCTAGTCCTCAGACAGAGAACTCGCTTAATCAGATCCGAGACTATGAAGTGAGAGCGCAGGAACAACTATGCGAAGAGGTGGGTTGGTCAGATCTAGATCATTGTGATGTTCTGCCAAAGGCGGCGCTCCACAGTACACACACCCTAAGATGCTCCCTCACCTATAACACTGGATGTGCTGTCTACTAAATGTTTTGCACACTACAGTAAACCTGTCAAAAGTTACTTTGAAAGCTCTTTTAAGAAATATGGCAAAGTTACTTTGAAAGCTCTTAAGAAATATGGCTTCACAATCATTTCAAAGAACAGGGACTGTAGAGTTCCATATATGTATTCTTATTTTTTACTATTCCAAATTCTATCAGGTTGCTCATATCTACTGTTAAACGCCCTCAGTAAGCAAAGAGGACAGGCCAGAGGAAATCCAATGCCAAAAAACAGAAGAGTCAAAAGGATTTGACAAAGACCCGTTTTAATATTTTTTTTAAAACATACATCAGTGACAACTGTGGACATAAAGACAATCTGTGCGCTCTCGAATATCTTCAGGCTTCACTGGTTTAAAAATGAGAATGACATCACAATTGACGTTTCATCATAGAAAACCTTTGAGGTGTATGAGGTGAAAGGATTGGTTAAGGACATCAACTAGATCTAGGTTCCATAAGGGTTAGTACGTTCACTGGCTGCACTCTGTTGGCCCTGCCTGAGACCACCTACTCAACTGATAGAAGGGAAAACATGTTATAGTACACAGCTATTAGTGGTTGCAACATTTATAAAAGAGTGTTAAAGGCGGGGAGGGATTGGTCAGGGGCATCTTTCTCAGCCTTGGCAATTTGGAAGCTTACCACCACACGAACAACATTAGGGATTGGTGAGAATGGCACCAAGATGCTACCTTTCCCCGTAAGGTTATCATTTCTCATTCTGTAGGCCGCAAGCCAGGACATTTAGCTTTCAACCTTGTAATTGTCTTGTATCCTTTTTCCCCAAGAACTAGATGGGAAAGAATACCTCAGACACTGTGTCCCTGAATCTGACGAAAAGACATTCTCCAGCATTGGATCCTTCATAGATTCAGATGGATGCATGAATATTCCCCGTCATCAGACATAGAATACTCGGTGATAAAATAATTATTAATTTGTTTTTAATATACACACATTGCTACATAGCAATGCATGTACATAGCCCATTATGGCATATGGCCATTCCATTGTGTAGTCCCTCCACCTCACTTTGGTCCTTTATGGCCACAACCAATGAGGTGGCAGGGCTTAAGCTCTGCCCCCGCCAGCCATCTTCAGATTTTTCACCGCAGTCCAATTGACACAGGGAATCCTCAATCTCTCTGAACATTTTCGAATTTACTTCAAATTTCACTGTAGTGTTTACTTTTATATACTCTACCACATTCCCCTGGCTAGGGGCTATCACCACTGCTTTTTGGGGTGTTAAAAAACTTTGTTTTGACCCAGAATTGGTCGAGTGAACTTTCGCTTCAGATGGCTGACCATCAGACTACTAAGAAGCATTCCCTCTTCAGGGATTGCATGAGGTGCAAGAGAAAGGTAGTTTACATGAAAGATCCCCGTGATCATTGTATATACTGTCTTTTTCCTCATGATATCCAGAAATGTCACATTTGCAAGTCTTTTTCAACTAAAACCCTAGAAGACAGGAATAGAAGACTTCTCCTTCATTTGCAAGCTAAGGAACTTTCTTCTGATGAGGAATCTGCGAAGACAGCCCCTGTTCACTCTAGCAAGTTGGCTGAGAAGCAAACTTCTAAAAGAAGGGCTTCTTCAGTGGAAAGGAGCTTTTCTCCCACTCCCAAGAGGAAGCTGGAAATTATACCTTTCCTTCCTCCTCTGGACTCTACATGCCATAAAATGAAGCATTCTACGGCAAAAACTACCTCCAAAGGAGGAGTTTGCAAAAAAACGGGGGGTGGGGGGAGTCCACGGAGAGGCCGTCTACAAGCAGCAGTAAAGGTAGAGGCCCGTCGTCCACCAAGCCGTCAACGGCATCCTCATCGACGACCACCACGCAAACTGCATAGTCCATGACTAAGTCTTCGTCAGCGAGTTTATCGTCCACGAAACAATCGTCGACGAAGGAGGCTCATCACTCGTCCACAAAGCACTCGACGGAAAAGTTACCATCCACGAAATCTTCTTCCTTGCACTCACCAACGGATAAGGGCAAGCCACCATCCACGAAATCCTCGTCCACGGATCCACCGTCGACGAGGCTGTCATCGACGAAAACTTCAACAGCGAGTTCTGTTACCAACGGAGGAAGTAGGGCCCAAAACACCCCTCACTGACGCCACTGTTACGCCAACCAAGGAAGACAGTCTACCTGAGTCTTTAGAAGCGCCGCCTCAGTTTGTGGACGCTCTTGAACCACAGGGAACGCAATTATCTCCCTTAGGAGAAATGCCAGAGCTGCCTGACGTCATCCTGCAAGAGGAATTTTCAGACACTGAGCTTGTGTGATGATCGTGAAGACGAATCATCCCGTTTTTACTTTCTCCAAGATCGCCGCACCAGGGTGTGACAGAAGACCCAGCAACGGTCTAGTTGTTCCTCCTCTTCGAGCAACGCAGGATCCGGAAGTCACTTCCTCTTCAGTATATCAACTGGGAGTTCCTGAGGACCAGCGTGTTGCTACTCTCTTAGGAGTACCCAAACGCTTAGTGAGTTTAGCGATCCTGCTCTACGATCTATCCTTGTTCCCATTCCTTTACATTCACTTATCCATCCTTACCTCCGTTTTGTTCTTTCTTCTGTCTACTCAGCCTTCAGCAAACAATCAGTCCGAGGCTCTCGAAACCGAAACTTCCAAGCCACGCCCCCTTGGTTCGCGACTTATCTCGGCTTCGTCTCACGCTCCCTTGGCAGGTAGACTCCCCATCTAGTCCTTTTCTTTGCTACCATCCGTTGTATTTTTGCACGTTCCTTTGCCTCAGACAGTTGAATGCTGTCACGTAAGGGACATATCTTCTTTTTCTGTTTATCCTCCTTCAACCTGTATCCCGTCTAAATCTTGTGTTTCCTCTACAGTATTGAGAACACACAAACTCTTCTTTTCCCTGATACTAGACGTTTCTGTCTAGAGGTTCTTATGGTAATTTCGATCCGCTCATTACATTATAACTCCTGGCTGTGTCCTTTTTCTCTTTTCATCCTGAAACTGATTCCCGTGTCTCTATTCCTATATCTCTTCAGCATCAAAACTGCAAGTAAAGAAACATCAAGAATTCGAGATGGATCTCCAGTCCCTTCCTGCCCGTCTCGCTAAGACAACGCTCCCCAGCAGCTCTTCCCAGGGTTTTTTCCCCCGTGAGGGTTTCCCTGTTATCCCTCCGGCGGCCAAGTGTTTAAACTGGGCTCCGGAGGGGTTTCCAGGGGGATTCCTATAATCTGCAGGGAAACAGATTTATACTCCACACTTCACCCTTCACCTCCAATACCAGATCAGAAAGGATTCAGCCATTCGTCCAGGTTCAGGTAGGAGATTCTACATTCCATTTTGTTGCAATATATAAAGGCTGAATCATTACCGAAAACAAGTTTGTCTTGATTATAACAGCTTGTTGAGGAACAACACTGTCTTACACCTAAGGAACACATTCCTCCTTGGCAACCTACTGCAGAGATGCCTGTTGATCCTTATGATCTTGTGCTAATGTTATCAATGCAAAAGATCATTGAGGAGTTCAACAGACAAAATGGAAAAAGCAAGACAAGAGAGTACCGAGAGAGTGTAACCTTCCGCAGAGGGAGTTTTCACCTCGATAAAGCATGCCAAGACATTCGCCTTCCAGGAGTAGGCCACAGAAAAGGGCGTGTTCACCCGAGCCACCGCGCAGGTCTAGGAGCAGGACACTCAGTGCTTCACCGACAAGGATCCCTTCTCCGGCATTGTCGCACAGGACAAGGTCTCCAGCTAGAGAGCCAATGGTTGTACCATCCTCTGTCTTGGTCTCAGACTGGCAAGAAGATGCTTTCAGAGAGTTTTCTGAACCGGAAGAAGGCGAGATCACGCAAGTACCGGACACTAGTGAATGGGACGATTACATTGTCAAAAAACCCAGAAAGAAAGATTCTCCGGGTGGTTCTTCACCATCAGATGATCTAGTCTCTTTTCATACTATCATCGGCAAAGCCGCAGAATTGTTCCAATTACAGGTCACATCGGAGGAGAAGAAGTCGGTGCTCTATGAGCACAGGGACAAGTGTAGGAGAACTGTTACTACCATTCCTCTCACCGACACCTTTTGGGAGTCCGGTTCCAAGATATTGGCCACACCCGTATTCACTCCGGCTCTAGTTTCCAAGCCAGAGAAAAAGTACAAGGCTCCGGAGTCTGCTCCTCTTTGTCTTCAAGGTCATACAAAACCGGATTCGGTTATCACAGTAGCAGCTAGAAAAAAGTTGGCCAATCCAGCATTACCTCTATCAGGCCCACCGGACAAGGACGGTCGCAAACTAGAGGTTATGGGCAGGAAAGTGTCCGCATCAGCATCGCTCACCATCAGGGCGGGCAACGCGCTGGCCATGATGGCGAGATTCGGCCGCAATCTTTGGCTCCGTATGTCCAAGCTGGCCAAACAGCTACCTGTAGAACTCCAGGAGGAAGCCAGGTTGATTATCGCCGATGGGGAATCAGCTTCGGATCACATGATTGACGCTGCAGTCGATGTGGCGGAGTCAGGTTTCCGGCAGATGGCCCACGGTACAGTGCTGAGAAGACAGGCCTGGATGAAGGCTACCAATTTCAGACCTGAGGTCCAAGTGCAGATTTTGGATATGCCCTTTCATGGTCAAGAACTCTTTGGGGAAAAAGATCGATGACCACCTCAAATTAATCAAAACGGATACGGACACGGCACGTGCCATCAGCTCCTTGAAAGAGAAAGACAAGGATCGCCTGTCGTTTCGTCCCTTTCGAGGTTCATCCTCGAAGTACAGAGGTTTCAACCACCCTTCCTACGGCAGAAGTCGCAAGGTAGTTCATACCAGGACTCCAAATACCAATCTTCCAATAAGTACGCCCAGAGAGGAAGGCGGGGCGCCGCTCAAGGGAAGTCGCAGAGCAAGCACAACTGACAGTCTAGCTCCTCCCCTTAAACGTCACACCCCGGTAGGCGGGGGAAGGGTAAGCCAGTTCTACCAACACTGGCAATCAATAACATCAGACAAATGGGTGTTACAGGTGGTACGCGAGGGACACTCCTTGGAATTTCTAGACCAGCCCCCTTCCTTACCCCCAGCTCCGCACAGGGTACATATGTTAAAGCAAGTCATGTCCAAAATCCAGAAACTGCTGCACAATGCAGCGATAGAACCAGTAGCTTACTCTCTAAAGGGGAAGGGTTTGTACTCCAGTTTCTTCCTTGTCAAAAAAGAATGGTCAATGGCGACCCATCTTGGACCTGAGAGTGCTAAACAAATATATCAAGCGCAACAAATTCAAGATGACAATTCTGCAAGGAGGGCTCCCTGGCTAAACATGCATGATTTCTTGGCCACTCTAGACTTGGAGGACGCATACTTTCACGTACCGATCCATCCAGCACACAGAAAATTCCTCAGGTTCACTGTGGGCGATCTTCATTTTCAGCTCCAAGTGCTCCCGTTCGGTCTGAGATCAGCACCAAGGGTGTTTACAAAATGCCTAGCACCAGTGGCTGCAAAACTCAGGAGGACAGGAACAGAAGTCTTTCCATATCTGGACGACTGGTTGATAAGAGCGAATTCCACCTCAAGCATGCGCTTGACGGTTTCAAGGACAACAAATCTCCTAAGAGAGTTAGGTTTCACCATAAACTAAGCAAAGTCCTGTCCAGTTCCCAGCAAGACAGTTTCTTTCCTGGGAGCCGATCTCGGCACCAACATTCCCCACAGTGAGACTGTCGGCAGAAAGAGCATCAGCAATTCTCCACTTGACTTCTTGTTTTTTAAAGAGAGAAACGACATTAGTGCGCTCTTACAAGTCCCTCCTGGGCATGAGGTCCTCATGTATATTCCTCATACCAAATTGCAGGCCTCGCATGAGGCCTGTTCAGGAGGCCTGGACCACCAATGGAAACAAGCTCTCGGTTCGTGGGAGGACATCGTCCAGATTCCTACGTCCCTGCACAGGGCTCTTCGATGGTGGAACATTCCACAGAACCTTTTACAGGGAATGCCATTTCAGGCACCAACGTCGACCCTTCTCTTGAGGACGGACGCGTCTCTTTCAGGTGGAGGCGCTCATCTTGCGGACCTACAGACCAAGGGCTCCTGGTCACCCCAAGTGTCACAACTCCACATCAACGTGCTAGAACTCAGGGCCATTTGGTGGGCATTGAAAGCTTTCCTTCCGGTAGTAGCGTGGCAGGTACTCACTGTACAGACAGACAACACGACCTCCATGCACTACACAAACAAGCAAGGAGGCATGATGTCAGAGATCTTGTCTCAAGAAGCTCAACTATTATGGGCATGGGCCCTGCACCACAGAGTCTAAATCAAGGCGGAACATCTTCTGGGAGTGGACAATGTCCTAGCGGACAAGCTGAAAAGGGACTACACGTCTTCTCACGAATGTGAGCTGGACGATAAGGATGTCCAACGGATTTTCGCTTTATGGGGCCATCCACATCTCGATCTTTATGCCAACAAAGCCAACAAGAAATGCAAAAGGTTTGCCTCCAGGTACCCAGAGAGTCAGTCAGTAGGAGACGCGTTCTCAGTGGATTGGACGGGGAAATTCCCATATGCCTTTCCCCTCATCTCCAGGATACTACGCAGACTAAGAGAGCAGAAATGTTCTATGATCCTAATTGCACCGGACTGGGCACTGCAGGTCTGGTACTCGACCCTACGGCAATTGCCTCAAGGTGCATCAGCATCTATTGACGTAGCAGAACCGCAAAGTCCTCCACCACGATCCAGCGATCCTGTCTCTCAAGGCCTAGTTCCTGAGCAGCGCAAACTGATGAATCTCAATCTGCCTGCGGAATGCTGGGATATAATCAGGGCCTCAAGGGCACCTTCTACACGCATCACTTACACTAGGAAATTGTCTTGTTTTTCCAAGTGGTGTGAGACACATGCTATTGATACTCTCACAGCTTTGGTTGATCAAGTACTTCCCTACTTATTACACTTAGCCAAAACAGGTCTTTCGCTGTCTTCAATCAAGGTCCACCTGTCGGCCATTACGGCATACACGACGGCCCCGGAGACGCAGTCCTTACTCGCCCTTCCGGCCGTTAAGGTCTTCCTTAAAGGACTTCTGCGAACATACCCGCCTACGCCCACCCGGTCCCAACCAGGAGCTTGAACACAGTGCTAACAGCCCTCGTGGAGTCTCCTTACGAGCCCATCCACAGGTGCGACAAAGATCTTGTCATGGAAAACGGCTTTCTTAATAGCCATTACTTCGGCCAGGAGGATCAGTGAGTTACAAGCCTTATCTTCTGAACCTCCCTTCACCTTGTTCCATAAGGACCGTGTCATTTTAAGACCACACCCTAAGTTCTTTCGAAGGTAGCATTGGAAATGATGCTCACAGAACGCATTGTCTTACCAACTTTCTCCCAGAATCATTCTTCGGAAGCAGAATGAACATTGCATTCTCTGGACATAGCAAGATTTTTAAAGTTTTATTTGCAAAGGACTAGAGAGTTCCGTTCTTCAAATACAGAGGGCCAGCATATTTCCAAACGAGGTCTGGCGCGCTGGGTCTCCTCTTGCATCACCCACTGCCATCAGACGAAAGGCGAACCCCTTCCCAAACCACCCTCAGCGCACTCCACCAGAGGAAGAGTGGCGTCAACAGCATTCCACGCAGGGGTGGCCTTGAAGGACATATGCAGAGCCGCCACATGGAGCACTCTGCACACATTCGCTAAACACTACTGCCTGGCTGAATACATCAACAAAGAAACTGCAGTTGGATAGGCAGTGCTCCGCCATCTCTTTGCATAAGGTAGGACCAGCCTCCTTTTCCCACCTTTCCCGGAGTATGTAACCGTTGTGTTGCTCCATGGTAAAGGTTTGATCAGAAATATATTTTTCTGTATTTATGCATATATGTATATGATGGTGGCATGTTTTAACTGCTTGGTATTCTATTCAAGCATCTGAATCTATGAAAGATCCAATGCTGGAGAAGTCTTAGTTACTTACCTGTAACTGTATTTCTCCAGCATTGGTATCTTTCATAGATTCACATGCGCCCATCCGCCTCCCCTGAGAGGCTGCTCCTATGCTCAGCATCCATCATACTGTAGTCTCTACGGTTTAAAATGTGAAGATGGCTGCCGAGGGCGGAGGTTATGCCCTGCCACCTAATTGGTTGGGGCCATAAAGGACCAAAGTGAGGTGGAGGGACTCCACAATAGAATGGCTCATAGGCCATAATGGGCTATGTACATGATATGATATGATAGTTTATTTATATAGCGCCTATACATAATGTGTTTCAAAGCGCTTCAAGGCAAGGAAGGCAACAAGGGAAAATACGACAACATTCTTACAGGCCATGAACAGTAAGGATGTGAAATTAACTATCGTACTCGGCCTGACGACATTTCAGATAGTGCAAGTGCTAAGACATAGATAAGGAAGGGAGAGTGGGAAGGAAATGGAAACAGACAGGCGACTACCGTACTAGGCTTGATGACATTTCTGGTAGAGCTGGAGGAAAACGAAAGGTGAGGGAGAGGGGTGCAGAAGGGAGGGGAGGAACAAAACAAGTGACTATCGTACTAGGCCTGACAACGTTTCAGATAGTGCTGGAGGGAGGGGGGACAACAGTAAGGGGATAGTGGAGCGACAGACGAGGTTGCCATCATAGTAGGTCCAGGGACAATTTTGATAGAGTAAGTGCATAGAAGAAAGTAAGGGTAGGAGGGGAGGAGATAGGAAAAGGGAGAGGGGAGGGGAGGAGAGAACAGAGAGTAAGCAGTCAAAAAGAGTGGAGAAGCAAGAGAGGAAAGCAAATACAATTGCAGAAGTCAGTAGTAACACATAATGTTGCAAGCCAGGATACAAGATGAAGATGGAACAGCATGATTCAGGGCCACAATGAGTACAAGATACAAAGGAAGTCCAGCATGAGAGTTGCATTGCTATGTAGCAATATGTGTATATTAAAAAAAATGTAATAATTATTTTTATCACCGAGGATTCCCGGTCTGACGACGGGGAATATTCAAGCATGTGAATCTATGAAAGATACCAATGCTGGAGAAATACAGTTACAGGTAAGTAACTAAGACTTATCCTCCAACTGTAGGTCATGTGCGCGGGGATTACATTTTGATGTATTCTGCACATCATTTACTAGGATTTTAGCCCTTATTAATGTGGGCGTCATTACCCTTCCTATCCTCTAGAGACTTGTTCGAGCTACTTCGGTCCCAATACCAATCCTTAGTTAATGGGAATCTGACCTTCCAGCGTTATTTGTTTCTTTGCTTAATCTAAGAGAAATGTGTCTTTCCCTGGGAATTGTTATGGTCTGTTCTCTTGATTGGTGATCCAACCCTTCTCTGTGCATAATAACCTTGGCATAGTCTGTATGATTATTTTCTGGGCTGCTCAGGTACGAGTTGTCTGCTACCTCAGTGAGCTAGGTCCCCCTGCAGCTCTGAGGCTTCTCGATGTCTTCCCATTCACTGGAACGTGACACACCGTCCATCTTGTTTAACATGGCCACTCATCCTTGAGGCGTTTCTGTGCTAAGCAAGCTTTATATGCATTCTTCTGCATCTTGCATTTCAGCGTATATATGTGAGGTATATGTTTTCTAGCCTATGGATGCAAGCATATTCTTCATCTCTAAGTGCAATTTGACTATTGTCTGTGTAGCTTCATGGTGGATGCATATTTGCTTTGTGTCTGATGCGTCTACGTGTGTCAGTCTCAGTGGTGACATCATTTGTATCTTTGTTTACATGTTCATGTCGTCCATGGTTTGCAAATGTATCTGTTCTTCGATTGATCCACGATAAGGTTGGTAGGGTTGACTTAGCAAGTAACAACTCTCACCTATGCGATATGGTGGTGGAGAGTAGACAGTTGATATAAGTGATGTGCACCACCCATTTCTATAAACACCAAGACAGGGGAGGGGCCAACAAAATGAATTACACATGCATTTGCCTCTCAACATTCCCCCCTCTGGTTGAGTCCATAAACACATTTCTCATAGGACCCTCCCATCCATGGCGGTCCTTGTGGATCTATATATTTGTCACCCCACTCAGGTCACCCGAGTTCCTTATATGTTCGTCCATACTCCAGGTCATATAGCAGCACTCCCCACCTGGTACAGAACACCCAACCTCCCACGTAATTACGACCATCTCGGGGATAAAAGAATTTTGTACCTGGGGGAACAATAGGACTCTGTTCCGGGTGTGAGCGACAGAAGTACATTATCAGTTTGTGTTTGCTCATCCGTGCTAGTTTCCATAGCTATCACTATTTTCATTCCTATTGTTTTCTTGGCAGTCTTTTTGCATTGGGCAATGGCTATTCTCAGGACACAGAATCCAAATAGCACTAACGCTAATGCAGCTATTAGTACCATGAACCCATTACCCATCCAGGAGGGCATATAGGATTGGAGAGCTAATCATCTTCTTGGCCCATTGTGTTTACTTCCTCCTCCATCTTCGTGTGCAAGTCTGTTAGCAGTGTTAACGCTTCTGTGAGGGTTCCATTTTCTTCATCGTGGGCAGGAACATAGGTACAGCAGGACGGACCTATCTTTGTGTGCACGCCACCCTCCCTGGCCGTTATCAAGTCAAGGACGTATCTTTATTAGAGAGTCATGAGCTTTACTGCTCTCAGCTCCTTTATGGCATTGAAGCCTTTCACTGTCGAGTTAATTGTTTGCAGCAATTCCCAGCTAATGATTTGTAACCATTTGGCATTTGTGTTTGCCTGTATCCCGGAAACTACAGAAGCAAAGAACATTTCTATTCTGCTGAACAGTCTATGCTCTTCTGGCAGCTCATCAAGTGCTGCTTCCCTCTTACCTGGCATGTACATGTGACTTCTTTTTACCCACTTAAGGTCCAGGGATCTTTTCTTTCCCTGGTGTGCATCCTTTTTGGGAAACCCACCTACTTGTATCTTCCTTCAAGGGTACTACCAGGGCTGGTGTATTTAATAGAACCAAGGAACATATTCCTCTCCAGTTTGAGGGCAACTGTATATGAACCACAGGCGCAATAGTGGTCTATGAGTATTGCAGTGCCAACTTTCATGCCTGGCACCTGCGATAAGCTCTTGCACCCTATATTTGTATTTTATTTATTTGTAAAGCGTACCAGGCCCGAGGGCTACTGGGCACATACCTTAGTGACAACATGGTAAAAGGTGGACAATATAGAACATGAATAGTATAAATTACAGTTCTATACACAGGCACAGGCAGTAAAAATTACAATAATATACATAAGGCACAAAGCATGACACAAAACAAATCAGGAGGCTATATACATGAGGTGAGGCTGAAAATTATTCATTGGCAGATAGACAAGCTTTGGTTAGGTTTTTGAATCTGTGGCAGAAGGGTTCCACTCAGTGAATTAGGGAGCGAGTTCCACAGTTTAGCCGCCAGGACTGGGAAACTAGTGCTGCCTGATCTTTGCAGGTTGTATCTTGGTATAGCAAGGCAGTTGGTCTGGGCAGTTCTGTGGGGTCTGCTAGAGTTCAATAGGGCGAATCTGTTGGCTAGGTAGCAAGGTGCCTGGTTGGCGAGGCATTTATGGGTGAGGGCAAGTGTTTTTAGTGAGATTTGTTGGATGACTGAGAGCCAACGAATATTGGGTCTAATGTCTGAGATGTGATGGTTCCTTGGGATGTTAAGAGCCCTTGACTGGGCCATATTTCCAGAAACATAGTGAGGTGGTATTACAGGTACAGGCAGTGGTTGGGGGATGGGGTGGGCACCACTACTGTACGTGCTATTTGGTAAAATTAAAATTCATCTTAAAGGCGCCCTCTAGACAACCAGATTAACACTAAATCAGGCCAATAGCCAAAACAACGGGTATAGGGCCTGCTTCATTTTCCACCAAAGTGAGCAACTTGGAGTACTCTGAGTTACCAGGACTTTGTTACTACATGAGATTAGACTTCTACTTTGAACCGTACATAGATTCAAAGCTATTGCAACTTGTGAACCTCATCTAGATTTGAAACAACTGTTTGAGATAGGAATTGCTTCATATACATACTGTGCGTTTGCATTGGAGTTGCTTAACCTTACATTTACTAACGCTGCTCATGCAGGATAGACCTTCATATCTTAGCTGCCCCAGCATGTATCCCATTTAAACACTGACCAGGCAAACCAGCACCAGTGTCAAGCCGGTCTTCACTGGTCCGCGGACCCCTCGACACGGCACACCACTTGTTTGCACCGTTGTTAAGTGTAATACTGCCCTTCTCAGGTAGGAGCTCCTGTTTAGGTGGTATATTTTCCATTTTCCGACAAACTTGCGTGACACTACAGAGGGGCTTCCTCAGTGCTCTCATACAAACACATGCTGCATAGACACTTCACTTTCTTTTACTGAGCTGCTAATATTGTACCGGCGAGTCTGCCACCTCCTCCATTTAGCCTTACCATCTCTGTCTTCAGGCAGTGCCTCACACTTACCCCTCCTCCAGCCAAATTTTAATTCTTATACACTCTTAGACTCTGTCATGGGGCTCCATCCAGAATTTGCCCTACTCCTCGCTGCTCACAAGCTTAAACACGAAGCCATCTATCAAAACTATATCAATGCTTTAGGTTTGAAAAGCAAGACCAATGTAAAAAAAAAAAAATACAAGCACCAGCGTAGAAGAGCATCTTAACATAGACTTTACAGTGCATAATAAAAAAACAACCCATGCAAAAGGTAATATCGTAGACTGGATTGCATCAAGAAACATCACTATGTTGTCTGTTGACACTAAATCATGCATCTGGTCCGACCATTCATTCGTAGAATGCCTTTTTAAGTTACCTGACAAACCAGCACATAAACGTAACAACCCCATGAGAGTAGTTGGTAGGAACTGTAAAATACCTGAGGGTATCTCACCAAGCAAACCTCAAGAGTCCATTACTCAGGTGGCCCAGAAAGCGAGGACCTGTTCTTATCCCGACCCGAAAGGCAGACGAGTGTGAAAAGATCACCTGGGTAGGGGAGCGTGCGGTTATGCTCAGGCGATGCCCAAAGGGAGACCCAGTATCTTTCCAGAGAAAGAGAGGAGGGCAAGATATCTGAGGCTTTCATGTGCTGTATTGCATCTGCCTCCCTTCGACCCATTAGAACTTCCCCGCCCCGATCCAACATCCCCTCCATACTTAATCACTCCTCTAATGTCTCAAACCCGGTTACATCCAAAAAGCATAACTCCCAGAATTATTGTTTCACCAGTCTCCATTTAAATACTCCCCATCCCTCTGATTATCATTTCCCACATTCCCAACCTGATTGGACAAAACACAATTCCCACAATCCCCTTTGTTCATGTCACAAACCCCGCTATTTCTGCTTACCCCAGCAAACCCTGCCAATCCCGTCCCCCTGATTGTCATCTTTTGAAACCCCAAATCTCCTATGACAGAATACTACCGGTCCCATGATACCCTATGTTCTGTCCTGCATCCCGGTCATTCTCGTCCATTTCACAAACCTTCCCCATCCTACCCAGTAGGACACTCGAAACCTAACACCCTCTTTTTCCAATACAAATACATTTTGTTACTGTGATAGACAGCAGACTTGTAATATACCTGTTTATCCGACATGGCCAAACCTAAGAGTCAGGCAATTGACTTAAACCATACACACCTGCCAGCCCTTTCCTTTCCCCACAGGGATGAAATGTGGAGCCAAAGAGCACAAGACGAGCAAGGCGAGCATGGCAGACAGCACCAAGGACGACAGTTTAAAAGAAGGAAAAAGGCGGCGGGAAGGGAGAGGGTGGCGAGGAGAGAAGTGACCTTGCCCTTTTCGTTCCAGACCAGCAAAACCTTCGTGGAGGAGAACCGAAGGCCGCAGACAATAGCACAAGTGTCTTGCAGCAGATGCCAACGGTACACGGAGTGCGTCAACGCTGATAAGCGGGAACAAGGGAAACTCCTGTGGTACCGGCCTTGACTCCAATATAGCAAAAAGCCAAGTGGTTGATCACAGCCAGTGAGTCGTGGGGAGAACCGATAAAAGCTGGGCTGTGTTGCATGAGTAACGCAAAGTGGCAAGCTTGAACTGCATTGAACTATGAAAGAACTGTAAAGGTGTTGAGGTGAGACCTGCTGTTGAGGGAACCGGCACCACGTGGGTGTTGCTCCGGGAGACTCTGGTCGATCCCAGTTTGAAGAAAACTACAGAAACCAGAAGGTCATGGGAGAGCCACTAGAAGAGTTCAAAGTGGTCATACTGGAGGTCTAGTAAAATCCTTGTACAATCGAAGGACTTTGATCTACAAGCACTGTGAAAGAAAATGTAGTGAATCCTGAAACCTTTGAACTATATTAAAAATATAAAAGAGAACATTGAAGGTAAAGAGGGGTGAGCCACGATCACCATACGAGAGCTCTAGTAAAGCCCGTGAAGGGAGGATAAGAATCGAGAGGGGTCAGAGTCCGGCGGAGGGGGTTCCAAGGGTGAAAAGTTGTCACCCCGGAATGAAAAAAGAGAAAAGCCATAGTGAACACAGTGGAGGGAGGCTGAAAGCAAAGAGGAGTCTGCGCCCAGAAGAGGGGACCCAGGGTGAATCTATCACCTGAGAAATACGTAAAACAGAACTTTGTGTTTGTTTTGTTCTTGGTAAAATCCATCAGGCCCCAAGGCGTTGATATCGATAAGAACTGTTTTAGGATCCAAGCCCGGAAGAGGGAGATCCCGAGGGTCAAAAGCGATCACCCAACTCCACGAGAAACATGGGGTCATCGCCCGGAAGAGGGGGACCCAGGGGTGAAGAATCCTCACCCTAAGTGAAACCAGGAAACAAACTTTAATTTTATTGAAGGAACTTTTGTTTTGTTATTTGAATACATCAGGCCCTCGAAGGCATGAGACTTTCAGGAGAAACAAGACTTGGCCATCGACGGTCCTGATAGTTGCAAGTGGAACTCTCCTCTCATGTTGGGGAAGCTCAAGACTGTACTGTGCTCTAAGATCCCACCTTACACCGTGCTTAAAACATGGGGAAGGGAGACCCAAGCTACCGTATCCTGACATTATTTGTGAACACTTCCTTCTTTTCTAGAGAACTATCACACACCCTTTTTGTATTAGTTTTAAGGTTTGGCAATATGTTTCTTAGTATAGCCCCTTTTTATTTGACAACACCACTAGGACTGCCTTATTTTTCATCTTAGATTTAGAGTAGGCGTTTTCCCACCCTGCATACATAAACACCCTTGAACTGTCATCACTTGTGTCTGTTTTACTGTTGTCACCATGAGTTCCTCACAGAACCTAAACAAGATTAAACCAGAGGATCTAAGCTGCTGCCTCAAATGAATCATGGATGTTACCACTGACCTATACTCACCTAGTGTGCTGGTGAATTCCTATTGCACGCACTTGAAAATGTTCTTGGATAACATTTCCCCCATGAAATCGAAGGTCATAAGAGATGGAGTGTGCCATCAGAAATGGGTTACCGCAGCTCTAACTGACCTTAAAAGGAAGAAGAGACAAGATGAGCAGGCTTGGGAAAAAATGATTGGTAAAAAAAACAAGGCATTATGTAAATTACTGGAAAAAAAAATCTATAAAAACAAAATCTATGAAACAAATTTGTTTTTTCAAAAACCAAATTGAAAGCGCAGACAATTCAAAGAAACTCTTTGAAATCTACAAGAAAATTGAAAAGCCTAATTCACCACCACAACTCTTCACCCCCTCTAACGAGGAATGCGTTAGAGTTCAGCAGGCATTTTTAAACCAAGTCAACCTAGCTTGAACCAAAACAGTAAACAGCACAAACAGAGACACAGCATAGAACACTGGTGGTTGAGGATAGTAAATAACCCAAATTCAACTTTAACCCTGTTACTGAGGCAGGGATGGAAAAAAACACTAAAAAGTATGCGTCCCAACTCCTGCCCGAGTGACGCCTTCCAGTCTAAACTCATCCTGGGCAATTGAAATGCTTTTACCCAGAGGCATTGCTAAGGGGTGGGGGGGTCCTGAGGTGGCTATAGCCCCGTGTCTTTTGGTTGTAGCCCCGGATAGAAGTTCATGGCTTACAACCAAAAGGCTACCTAGCCCTGAGTCCTGACATTTCCGACATTAGCCTAGCCCCGGATCGTTTCCAGACTTAGCGACACCCCTGCTTTCACCCCCTTCCTAGTACGCTTCGTCAATGCGTCCTTCAGCCACACATTGGTCCCTGAAACCATTAAAGAAGTTGTAGTAACCACACTGGTAAAAAGAAACCTGTCTTGAACCCCAAAGAAGCAAATATTCTATGGCCTATTGCCGACACCCACTTTCTCTTGAAGATATTGGACAAGATCCCCACCACCCAGCTACAGCAACAAATTGAATGTGCAGGTATACTCCATCCCAGACAATCAGGCTTTCGGGAAAACCATAGGACAGGACAGAAAGCGCCCTACTGGATCTCCAAACACACATGCTAGACACCCTGGGTAGAAGCAAATCAGGGCTGCTGATATTACTAGATCTGCCAGCAGCATTCGACCTGCTAGATCACAAACGCCTGTTGTAGACACCACAGGCTGGATCTGCTCCTTCTTGCGCAACAGGAAGTATAGGGTGTGCTGAGGCAATGCCACTTTAGAACCAGAATAAATACACTGTGGAGTTCCGCAGGGTGCGTGCCTATCGCCAGCCCTTTTAACATTTACATCAGACCCCTCTGCAACCAACTGACTAATAAGGGGATTCAGCTCACAAACTATGCAGACGATATTCAACTTCAAGCGGCAACTACATCAGTGACTCCAACTAACATACGAGTCAGTAAAGAACTGGATGTCAAACAGAAGGATGTGCCTAAACAGTGCCAACCCTGAACTCCTGATCTTCGGATCTACCTATGCCAGGGCACAATTGGACCCCAAATATGCAACGCTGAATATCGAAGGCAATTGCATAGTACTGTCAGGAATTACTGCCCTGTGTTGATGTGAACCATGATGCCTGTGGGCTATGGCACGTAATAAACACATAAATACGCTGCCCAATCCTTAAGGCACTCATTCTCCTTTTTCACCACCTCTACTGGTACCGTCAGGAATGCTTGTTCTTTGCACCCCATCAGTCCTTCAACCCATCCTTTGGATGTAAACACATGCCCATTTGCCAGTAGTTGGGGCTTTTCCCAACACCCAGGTATTCCCCCTATGTCTCTCTTCCCATTAGGTGGGCATTGCAATTCCTTTTGATCTACTACTCTGGCTTCTTCTCTATGTGGGCCACCCAATATATAATGTATCATCTTGCTTCTGCTCCAATAGTAGTTTAACATTAATTTCGTTTTTATATAGCGATCCTCAAAAGGGAATGTTTTCTTAGACATTTATCGCAAAGTAGTCCATTTACCTTAATATTGTCCACTAGTTGTACAGGGTGTCTAATGCATTAGGCACTGTGCCCTTGTTGCTGGTATTTCAGTGGCTACAAACATCCTGGAGGCACTCATGGCATAGGGAATGAGAGAGTGCATATAGCAGCTCTCCCTTGATGTCACTCTCCCCACATATTAGTCACGTGGGCTGAATCAGCCATGTAGGCGTTTAATAAAGTTTGCATCAGCATTTCTCCTGATTCTTTTTGTGTGTTTATTAGCAATATAGAATGATTGGGTCATTGCTTCACTGAATAGGGAAATAGGGGTCACATTAGCATATGCTGGTTGGGATACATATATTTATTTTCATTTTTGATAAGACGCTACATGCCCAAAGGCCTGAGAGCGCGGCAAGAGAGGGAAACAGCAAGGAAAAAGGGACAGAAAGATCAAACTTGTAGAGCAAGGCTGTTAATCAGTCTATCACATGATAGGGAGCCACGTTTTGTAATGCCAGGAGGGTAAAGAGGTAGAGACAGCAGAAAGCAAAACATATTGCCACAATCGTTTTCGCTGATGAGTCCACATGTTGCAAAGATGCATGCACATTGCGTTGTCTGCGCTCGAAGCCTATATTTAGCAAAACCGTAAGGACTCTATTTTTATACCTTCACGTCAATGTCCAAACAGTGAATACCTACAAGAAAAATTGTATTACTATTGCCAAGAAGATTCTCTCAAAAATGAATTGCGTCTTCAGATTGATCAATAAAGCAAGAATTGGTACTCTACTTTTCTTAAACACACTAGAACTGTTCACAACAAAGGAGAGAATAGCATAGAGAAATATCTGGAGAAATAGCATTCATCAGTTGTTTCTTTCGTTGTCACAAGTGCGTTTTCTTTTTATGCTGCAGATAAAAAGTTCTTTGAGGCAAAAGTTCGTATGAGCTGACTATTTGCTTGTGTAAAGAAAAGACAAAGTATGTTTACTATGGCTCTGCGAGTTGCTGTCTAGTCCGTCTCACAGATCGGGCCTGCACTTTTCTTTCCTCTTCTTCAGCTGCATCTGCTGGGACTTGGGGCAGAGGGGTCTCGCCTTTGTAGGGTTTGACTCGTGAAGGTGGAGTCATGCACGCCTGCCTAACACTTTAACAGCAGTGGTGGGCAGTGGTGGGCAATGTCCTCAATGACAAAAGGGCAGTCGAATCTGGGCTTGTGCTAGGACCTAGTAAAATTCCTCAAGATGACTATCACCTGGGTATAGGAGAGGGGGTTTGAGAAGGTCTTGCAGATCTACTTGAGCGTTGTCTTCCACATTCTTACTCAACCTCCCCTGCCGTGCTCAAAGCTGTTGGAATATAAAAAAAACACTGTCATTGCCACCAGGTATTCATGCATCTCAGACCCCAAAATAACAGCGTCATTATGGGCATCAGTTCATGCACTAGTGAGAGGAGCAAGAAGTATATGCATATGACGTCCTGTTACCAGTTTATGAGGAGTCAAGTGATGATCTGAGCAGGGCTGATTGCGTAATGCAAATAGGGCTAAGGGTAGACAATGGAGACATCCTTTCTCCTTCCTTCAGGGTCATTTTCAATTTGGCTAGTCGCTCTTTGAGGTGGCCTTCACATATCCTATTTGCTTGTGGCTGATAAACGGAAGAGAATTTATGCTTAATTGTGATGTGCTCAAAGAATTCATTCACGACATGCAGTCCGTTGTCACACCCCATTGTGGGAATACCTCTCGTATGAGGAACTGCAGAACAGGCGGTAGCAGGGGCTGTGCATGGATGTATCAAGATAAAGGGCCTGTGACTACCAATAGGTCTCTGTAATCATTACAACTTTGGAGCAGGTCTACAAAAAAACATTTGCAAATATTGGAAAGGTCCAGTAAGGTGGGGTATTGCTCCTCTCTCTACTCGCTGAAGCGTGTGCCCTATCGTATATTTCTGGTAAACAATGAAATTAACAACAAAAGCAGCAAGATGCTCTGCAAGATTCGGGTGAACCAATCTTCTGCAATCTGGGCTGCAAGACTCTCTCGTTTTGTGTGAGCAGGAGAGTGAAGCTGGTCTAATGCTACTTTAAATAATTAGAGGGGCATAAAATGTTTGCCAGTGCTGTCCTGTTGCCACAATGCATTTGTCGGGGATACTGAGCACCCCCTCATTTTCTGCAGCTCCTGCTCTTCTGGTGGGACACATCCCTGTAACTCAATTATCTGTGTGATGGGCCAGGAATTAAAACCTCCTTTCATTACCATGCTAAGCGCTTGTGTGTACTTATTCGGTGGTGTGTGAAATTCAGATATTTTGGGAAAATATGCTGCTTTTTTGGTCTCCCTCCCTGTGAGCTGCACACTTGCCTTTTCCAACATGACAGTCCTATGTGTACTGTTGATGTCACATAGGCGGAGTCGGAGTACACTGTGATCTACTCGTCCTCATGTGTTTCTAAAGCTACAATAAGTGCTACTGATTGTGCTGAAAAATGTAAAGGTAGTCTCACATTCGTCACTACCTCAAAGATTCCATTCTGCCTCAATTTCACCATTGCGGTCCCAGTGTGCCTTTCCCCTGAATTCTGATACATCAATGCGAACTGTCAATGAAGGGTATCCCCCCTCTCCAAGGACATTTTCTTTGAACTGTGGCACATCGTCATGGTACTCTGTATACTTGATGCAATCATGCATGTGGCTTCCTTCCTCTCCTGGCTCTGCTATGAACGTTGCTGCGTTCACTACTCTGCATCTGACTATTTTGATTGCTGGGTTAGAAATGATCAGTTCATACCCTGATGCTCTCTGCATGGTTAGTGTGCCTTTGGGCTTCTCAAGAATGGCAAACAGGGCATGCTCCACGTATAGTGTTACTTCACAGCCCACTGTGATATTAGCTGACCTCGATTGCAAAGGCTGTTGCAGCCAATAATTGTTTGCAAGGAAAATGGCCCCTCATCAGTGGATCTCGTATACCACTACAATCTGCTAATGGATTGTGTCCGAAAGTAGCCTTCTGTGTGAGCATTGCTGTCATTACCACCCCATTTAACTGTGAGAACAGGTATAATTCTGCATTGTAATCAGGGATCCCTAGAAAGGGCACTGTGCATATTGCACTTTTCAATGCATCAAATGTTTCTATCTTTTCACTTGTCCAGGCTATTTTACGGTAATCTCTCTGGGCTTCCTTGAGTCCTTTTAAAAGGGGTCTAACATATGTACTATAATCAAAGACCCACACCCTGCAGCAGTTGCAAAGGCCCAAGAATTGCTGCATCTCTCACTCCCTTCGGCTGCCATGTTTCCATGATTGCTTCTGACCTTTCAGTAGTCACCTTCCTGCCTTCTTGGTATATCAACTGTTCAATGTACAAAACCTCCTTCTGACAGTATTGTAATTTTGCCTCGTCTACTTTGTATCCCTTGTCTGCCAGAACTGTCATCAACTGTATTAAGTCTTTTATGCACTGCTCTTCTGTCTCGCTGCACACCAAATGCCGTCCACGTATTGAATTACCATGTTGGTAAGGTTCACATTTCCTAAGTCCATCTGGAGGACCCAAATGAATATAGAGGGGAAATTCACATTGCCCCTGGGGTAGCCTTGTATGTTTCCACTTTTTGTTTTTATATGAAAACTATGGCTTTGTGTCTGGGGTGGGATGTTGCATAATATTGTGGCTGGATTTGGGGCTAATGAGAATTCTGCCTCAACAATATTATTTAGAGTGCACAGGTCCTGAATAACTGTCCATGACCCCCCCCCCCCATCGCTTTTTTCACTGGGTCACAGCCATGTTACAAGGGATTCTGACAGCACTAAGATTCCCTGTTGCACCAACGCAGAAATGGTCTAAAAAATACCCTTGTCTGCTTCTTTGGACATAGAAAATTGTTTCACTCTTGGCAAGATTGTTTCGGGCTTAAATTTGATCACAACTGCCCCATCTACCTTCAATAGGCCGACATCATACGGACTGCTGGTCCACAGTGAACTTGGCACCTGTGCCAAACCATCTTGAAGAAAAGATGGTGTCTTTTATTTTATCAGGGCCATTCTATGGGGTACTTCTTTTGTCTCAATTTTTACCCAATAAGACATTCTTATCCAAAAACACCACTTCATCATCTGAGTTGTCATCTCAACACAACTCTGCATCTGTCAAGTCAGTGAGACAGTCTGTGTTCCTCATTTAGGGCAATCAGTGCCCGCCATGCTTTTCCATCGTCATCAGTCCTATGACAAATTACTTTCTCCTCCCTTACTATAACTGCTTCCAATTCTAGTCAGAACACATGGCCTTCCTTCTCATCCATGTGCACCCCTGGCCTGAACAAAAAGTCTGCATGTAGGCACAGTATTTTTCCCTGTATCCCAGGAGGCCATGGTATTAAAGTATTTGCACCATATTGAAATACTTTGGGGTCCTTGGGCATGCCCTCTGTGCTGTCTGACCACAAAATGCTAATACAAATTCATGTAGTGAATCCCTGGAGTGGAGCACACTATCCCCTGGTCAGTAAATGAGATGGTCATGTTGAGTTTACTCATCATGTCCCTTCCCATTATGTCAACCAGTGTTTGACATGAATATAATAGTGGCATGATGAGGTTGTGTTCTCCGATAGTAATAGGCAATTTGGCAGTGAATGGAACCAAATTTGTGGCCCCAGAAAAGCCTTGTGCATTCATGGCAACTCCTACCCTTGGTTATTTACCCTCCCTAACACAGCATTTGGTCACCACAGTATCTACAAGAAAAGAAAATGTTTTGCCACCTATTGTCTCACCAACTCGTGGCTCCTCTTATGCATCAGGTGTAACTGATAGGATTGAGCACATCAGGTCAGTCTGTGGGTTGTCCTATTAAGGTATACATTAATTCCTGTCCCAGTGAAAGGATTCCCTCCCACTACAGTCATGTTCCCTATCCTGGTTGTGGTGGCCTGCACCTCAGGACCTGGGTTCCATGTAGCCATGGTATTCTGTTGTGTCGGTGCCTGCAGTTGCATCTGTTGAATCTGTATGGGGGCTTGCTGTAGTTGTATTGGTGGCTGTTGTGTGTGCATCAGTGTTTGTTGTGCTGGCTACATTCATGGGGCATACGTCTGGTGATGCATGTGATCTTCGGCATAGTAGTTGGGTGACTCTATACTGTATGGTGGAGGATTGGTTGTCCCCCCTCTTGGATCTTGCCAATTCTGTTGCATCCCTCCCTTACATCTACATAATCTAGCAATGTGTCCCATTTTCCCACATGCCAAGCATTCCTAAGGTGTTTCTACTATCCTGGGCTGTTCCCCATTAAACCCTCCTCCTTGTGAATATTGAAATCCAACCCTCTTGCCCTGGGCACACTCCCTCACCCTTGGGGCCAATAATTGTACTCTCCCCTTCCCTCTGCCATTGGCTGACCATGCTGTGTGCCTTACATAAGCACTCCCTCTCCACTTGTCAACATGACCCCTTCTATCGAAAACATCACCAGTTTTTTCTGAACTAACTTTGCTTCTTCTAGCTTTCCTTCCTCATGTTTCTTTCTAGCATTCTCTTGTAACAATCGACAATGGAGGACTATAGTCAACTGGATCCCTGGCTATGGCTTCACTTCCATTCCCGCTAGTTTCTTCAATTGGTTCTGCCCTGGCTCAGGTAATCCCAGGCACAATATGTGATAAATGATACATATTGTCTTGTCCCATGGTTCACAAGTCTCAAGGCGCCAGTGCTCTTGAATCTCCTGAAAATATTCAATGGGATCATGTCGGATGTATCAGGATATTGTACTCTGAGTACACTCTGTACTGCTGCCCTGCAATTATGAATGGTGCCCCGTCATGTGCTGTGCTCTGTGCAGTCACCCCAGTGTAGCCCCCCCCCCCCGTCTCCAAATGCCGTCAGCTCTCTCCCCAATAATGGCAGTCAGCAAGTTTTCCGGCTGTCAGTCTTTCTATCACATCAGTCCATTTTCATGCCCCTGCTGTTAATGATGGCAATTTACATCTCAGATTATCTTTGACCATTTGTGGCCATCCTCCCCCTTTTCTAGCAATGGGAATTGCATTAGTTCTCCATTACATTTGGGTCTATTCATCCCTTTGTTCTTGTGAATGCGCCAATCATGCTCACCTTCGTCCGCCATGCTAATGCCCTCAACCTCTGAGCATATGGGGTAACTTCTTCTAAACTATGCGATTGTCCCTTTGAACGCTTTGTGTGTCCCCCAGGTTCTGGCTTTCCCCTTTCTGGTTCTTCTGCATCGGACCACTATTTCCCTTTTCGGGGCTCACACCCAAGAAGGGACCGTGCACGTCTCCCTCCCCTTCCTCATTTTCACTCCATTTTATTTATCTTGATTTATATAGCACGCAAACAGCCCATGGGCATTGAGTCGGTTACATGCAAAGGGCTTGGTTACAGGGGGCGTCAGTGACGCCTTTGGAATCAATACAGGTTAGTTACATACATACATAATACATTTTGGCAAGCAGTATATGTAACAGATAGTCACAAGTGAAGGTGATTAGGTGAAGAGTAGCGTCTGGACCACTTTGCAGAAGGCGATGTGTGAATTTTCTCCACTAAGTGCTGGAGTAAGGGCATTCAAATGCTGGCTGCAAGGCAAGGAAAGATGGCTCCACCTGCTCTGACTCTCTTGATTCTGGGAACTGTTAGCAAGCATGTTGGAGTAAGGAGTTCTTATTGTTCTGCTGGACACAGATCAGTGCATTCATTGGTGCAGGTAGGGAGGGGCAGTTTGGAGGATGCATTTGTGGGTCAAAGCAAGGGTCTAGAAGAGGATCCACTCTCTAATGGGTAGCCAATGTATCAGTTTCCTGGCTGCAGTGATGTGTTCCCTTTTGGGGATGCCTGATTTATTTATTTATTTTCACTTTAATTTCAATCAAAAAGGTTTTTTGATTTTTACAAGGGTCTTCGAAGCTTAAGGATCCACAAGTCCTGACGAGTGAAGTTTGTCTCGTCCTGTAGGTTTCTTAATTCGTCATTTAGAATCATCTTACACTTCGACAGGAGTCTGTTGTCCGGATTTTTACCCGACCTACACTGGTCCTGTCAGTGGAGATAGGTGGTTTATCATTTTAAAGGTGAGGTCTATTGAGTGTGTGTGAGGATTTACCACCTGCGGTCAAAAGTAAGGTGTACATGAGGGAAATCAGATTCTTCCTGGTCGTCTTGGAGTCATGAAGATCGATATAGATGATGACGAATGGGACAAAATGTGTGCCATGGCGTCACGTACCTCCATATCATGTCAATATAAACTCCACTCCATAAAACTCTTACATCGCTGGCAATATGATCCGTATAGATTATCCAAGATGTACCAATCCTCCTCCCCCACCTGTTGGCGCGAATGTGGGCAGGTTGCAGACTACTGGCACATGTGGTGGGAGTGCCCCAAGATCAAGATCTTTTGGGATGAGGTCCTGGGATGGATCAGGCACACTGATGGGATTTACAGGATAGCAGATCCGCACTTAGTCTTGTTTAGCCTCGAGAAAACTGAAGATGAATGGACAAAGGTCCGAGGCCTAACCCCCTACTTATTGCTCGCGGCCCGAGCTTTACTTGCCACTAAATGGAAATCCCCCACGACCCCGTCCAAACAAGAGTGGATCGATGTGGTGTTGAACATATGCACCATGGAGAAAATCACTGCATCCATCCACGGTAGAGCGACACAATCCGAGCTCATATGGTCGGACTTTCTGAGAGCACACACGTCTATTGAATACCCAACTTCAGACGCGGATGACCCCCCGTCATGAATGAAATAAAACACGTTTCTTGGAAAGTACACATTGACTCTCACCCCCCTGGAATACACCTTCCCCTCTCCATTACATAAGCACTGCCCGAAGGTCTCAGGCACTCCTCCCACGTGTCGAACCCCTAAAACATACCACACACAATAGAAACTTCACCCTTACTGACGACCACAGCAACATAACACCTTATTCCCTAAAAGACTTATCTATCTTTCTCGGGGCAGGGGAGGGGGGACGGGAAAATTGTTAATGTTTGAAAAGAATGTTCTATAATCGGATTTTATTTATGCCTTTTCCTTTCTATTATCATTTCCTGTATGTGCACGCTCTCAGTTGTACTGATCGCTGACTGATGATACTACAGGATGTGGAACAGAATGATGATGAAAAAGCCTCTCTATATTTTTTGATGTATCTGTTCCTCTGTGTTGCCTTAATGAGGAAAAATGTTAACTTTGAAAACTTAATAAAATTGAATTTAAAAAAAAAAAAAAAAAGAAAAAAAAAAAAAAAGGTGAGGTCTATTAACTTCACCCTGCTTAGTGTCCATCTCGTTGCCTCCCCCGAAATTAACCTGTTCCAGATTGCTTCTTCATACAGCGTTACCACCCCCTGCAGGCACGATTTGAGGCATATGTCCCTATTTTGTTGTGTCTTGGGACACTGCAGCACCAGATGCTTTAGTGTTTCCACTTGGTCTTTGTTTTGCTAAGCGCCCGTGTGTACTTATTCGGTGGTGTGTGAAACTGTTATCCGTGGACAGAAAGCGAATCGCCAGGATTTCATGCGTTGTTAGCAGATTGAGCCTTGCTTTCAGGAACGTACGTCACAGACCTTTGTTAGGAAATTTCATACAGTAGTTCAAAGGTTTTTTGAATTTATTGAACGTCGGTGGGAGATGAGTCAATAGTTTATTGACTCCGGCTGTGTCAATGGTCGTAATCCAATCCATCAGTTGCATTTTCACTTTCACTCTGTCTGGATTGGATTTTAGATCTTCTTCCGAGCATGCTATTTCCCTCAGAATTTCTTTTCGTCTTGGCGCCCAGTTATTTGGTGCCTTGCATGTGCCGCTCTTGAGCTCTACTGCTATAATGCTGTAAATCGGCAGAGTGTCTGTCATCAGGATTTTTCTGAATAGTCTCATCTTGCTTTGCTCTACCAGCGATGCGAGGGAAACGAGGACCAGTTCTCGTCTGATCGCAGGCATGGATGTCGATTTTGGTAAGCCCAGAACGGATTTCCAGACATGGCCTTCCAGCTACTGCCATATTGAACTAGTGATGTTTAATGATGCTTCCATACATCTATGATGGACGTACAACCTTTGCCTTATAAAAGTTGATAGACGGCAGGAGAAAACATTTCCCAAATTTGTTGTCCACACATCTTGTTTGTGCTGTTAGTCATTTCACCTTGCTCCATAGCTGGTCTTGCATCGCTTTATCTTTGGCCGATCCGTCGATGGTCAACCCGAAGTATTTGATTAACTACTTCAATTCTTGTTTTATCTAGAAACCATTTCGGCTGTCTATGCGTCTTCCGCATACAGGAGTCGGGATATTTTTGTTTTCCCGATTTTAGGTGGGAAGCCCTTATTTTTTCCTCGTCTGCTTGATAGTCACAGAGGAAAGCAATGAAGAGCGCTGGAGCTAAGGGGCATCCTTGTTTGATGCCTCGCTTCACTGCGATCTCCTCAGAAAATACTCCTCGTTTATTTAATTTCACTCGGATCTTGGTTTCAGCATGCAGAGCTTTTATTGGGTTCAAGATCGGTGCTGGACATTTCCAATTGTTTAGTTTGGCCCACAGATTTGTCCGGTCTATTTTATCGAAAGCTTTTGATAAGTCTACAAATGCAAGATACACTCTTGGTGCTCCTTCTCTAACTTTCGCCTTCAAGATGTTTATCAGTAGGATGTTTATGGCGGTGCTTCTGTTTTTTTGGAAGCCTGTTTGTAAGGAATTGCTGAACGGAGCGTTTTTGGCTCATCTTCTGAAGTAATCTAGGAGCTGTGTCGCAAAGATTTTACCCACAATGTCCAGCAATGCTATAGGTCTGTAGCTTTCCGGCTCTTCTCTACCACATTTTTTATATACTGGAACAATTATGGCATTGAGCCAGGTTTTGGGAATTATTTTGGTATTCCTGCAGTGGGTGAATATTTTGCTGATTACCCCCACCCATGCTTTCGGTGAATGTTTCAGCTCTAAGCTGGTCAGGCCGTCTGGGCCGGGGGCTCTCGATGTTTTAAGTTTGCAGATGGTTTTTTCAATGTCTTCCATATTCGATACGTCAACCCATGGTGCGTTAGTAGCTTCCTCTTCCTCCGGTCCATTCCCCTGAGGCAGATCGAATTGAAGCGTCAAGTATATTTCCCATTTTTCCTCTGAAATACCGTTCGAGATATCAAACAATTGGGGCGAGTTTGTTGTTTTTATTAGCACTCAGAAGTCGCTCGATTTCTTTTGTGCTTAGACTTCTCAGCATCTTCTCGGCGTCTTGCTGGTAAAGGAGAAGTCTGATGTTTTAGCCAGTGTTTGTATGCCTTTGTTTCCAATTGCCATTTTTCCCATGCTTCTTTAGTGTTCGTTTTTTTGCTGTTCTTTTCCATTTCCGAACCACTTTCCTCTTTTCAGTCAGCAATTTGTTGTATGTATGCTTCGGTTGAGCCACCTTGTTCTGTTGACCTAATGCAGGCCTTCTGTAAGGTAGTAGCAGGGGCAGATAGTTTGGACGCTCTACCTCACCCTTAGGTGTCTCTGCTGCAGCGGGCTGCCCATATTTCGCGATTATCTTTAGGACGTCCGATTCTGTCAGACGTAACCTGGATAGTTGCTTATTCACCTCCACATTGAATTTGTACGTCTGTTTGTGTAGCAGTTCGTATGGTTCACATTAATAAAACTCTGAGCCAGTAAGTAGATTGTTTGGATTATAACGTAAACCCAACTCTTTATTTAATAATTATTTGTTTTGAACACAAGGACAAAAGGATACGGTTTCCCTCGAACCTCTTCAGCTTCTAACCGTACTTGGCTTGAGGGAACTCAGGTAAGAGTCACTTTAGTTCTTTAAACAATGTCTTCTCTCTCGTCTCTATACTTCTTTTCCTTCTATGCAGCTTTAACTTTTATAGTCTTGAAGAATAACTTACTCCTCTAGTTGTTACTTTCTGTTTCCTTCTTTATCTTTTATTTATTTATTGTCTAAACTCTTCAGACTTGTTCTTTGCTGCCAGTCCATGCTATTTATTCAACTAGATTTCACAGGTGGCCCTTGTTATAACTGGAAACATTACTTGACACACTCTCCTTTCTCTGATGCTCTTGTGCACTTTCAATGTAGACTCTCTCTCTCTATATTTTTTTCTAGTCACATGTATATCATCCTCGATATTAAGTCCCTTCAAATTCTTATCTTTATATTGGTCTCACATTCCTTGTTATATGCCAAGTTTTTATCTACTAACACTCAGCGTATTCTTGTGTCCAAATAGCGCAACGGCGCTAGATAAATAACTCACAGCGCAACGGCGCTTCGTTTCTAATACTCTATGGGCCAACGTTCGCCTCTTCGTTTTAACTTTCTTCTTCACAAAAAACGCAACGTTATTTTATCTTAACTGTAATGTCTCGGTATTAGGCTGAGCTTGGTCTCATAAGCATTGGTCTATCAGGCAGAACTGCGTTCTCTTCATTCATTCAAACACGAGCGTTTGCTTACCCGGTTTGAATGAGCGTTGTTCGCCTTCATGTTCCGGAGCTGCCTTTCGCCCCTGGCGATAAAGATCGCCTCCTTCATCTGATGCGCCTCTTTGCTTCAATTACTCCAGCGATCCGGCTCGTAGCTCAGACTGTCAGTCTGGCGTCTGTAATCTCTGCTTTTCCCAGATCGATAACGATCGTCTGGAATTTTCTCTCTCCTTTCTCTCTTTTACTTTTCTTGAGACACTCAGCTGCGTAGATCACCGACTTTAGCTGCCCTCGTCCCGTACCTCAGTACGCCCAGCTGTAACCGTCGTCTTCCCCCTCCTCCGTTCCCTAGACAACTAGAAAAACACAACAGCGTCAGACCTCCGTGATTCGCTGTAATCACTGTCCATTATTTTGTCTCCAGCGAACCTCTGCAGTTAACCCTTGACAGCCCGGCTTGTCCGGTGTGTCATTACATTGCCAGAGCCAGCGCCTGATTGTAGATCTCCTGCACGTTTCCCACTGGATTCATCACAGTTTGACTGATTGCTTTCCTTGCCATGTGCATGTCAGAAGGTTGTGGTCACTGTGCGCGGTCCTTTGGATTCCAGAATAGTGGGCAGGAGACCTTGGGAAGCGTAGATGTAATCCAAGGTGGCTTTAGAGTTTGAGTTTTCCAACGTTGGGATGTTAATTTGTTTGTTTGGGGAACAGTGCTGCTGTGTTATGCAGGTTCCTTGGTTTGCAGACCGCCCCCCAGGCCTTTCCTCGTTCTGAAGTGGTACCTTGTGTCGGCCGTTTCGTTCCGTCGTCGAAGGGTTAGTTGCAATTTGCATTTAGGTCGACACACACGAAGATGTCAATCTTTTCGAACTCCGCATAAATCAGGTCTATAGTTTCCCCCATTTTCCTACAGTAGGCTTTTGTAGTTGTCCGTTGGCGGTTCCAATATGTATTTTTTATTGCTAGTTGGGTGGTGAATTCCTGTTCTGGACTTGTGGTTTGGCGACTCCATGTTGTCAAAATGACCAGCATCTCATATGATTCCATTAACTTTCTCGGTGTAGTTAAGCCTGAACCCATTTTTATTGCTGTCAGGAGACCTGACAAAGGACGGCCCAGCAGACCCTTGGCTGCTGGAGATATTTCCACTACAAAACCATCTAGGGTTGGTTTTTCTGACAGCCAAGTCTCTTGGAGAAATACGAGGTCCAGGGCGCCTAAATCGACGTCCCCCGCAATTGTCAAATGAGCGTGACCTCTCGTGTTCCATCACCCAAAGGTGTGTCTTTCTGTAGATGTCATGCTCGGTCCTAAGGGGGTGGATTCCGGGGTCCGTTTTCATTGCTATCTCACTAGTTTCGGGTTCAGGGCTGATTTGAAACATGACCACGGGCCTTGCTCTGTTTTCGTAGATTTTGATTTTCTTAGATTTCCGTCTCTGGTGTTGTCGGAATACCTGCGTGAGGTGGTCTTGGAAGTATGGGAGAGATGACTCTGGTGCTCCTCTGGTCTGGACCAAGTAGTCTGATCGCGCTGGCCTTTCTCATGTCTTTCACTCCTCTCTTGTGGCTTCTTACTTTCCATGTCATAACTACACTGGCGACGTCAATGAGGTTGAAACTCCTTACGGGCTTGCCGGTTTACGAAGAAATGTATCTTTTCCCTCTGCCCTTTGCTACCCCGTTTTGCTTGGTACAACTCTTCCGTTCTAGATATGAATCGATGTTTCCGTTCTTCTGTGCCTTTTGTGTGGCACGCTTTTTCCTCTCTCGCTTGGCAGTTTTATTTCTGACAGTAAAAAGCCAAGTTGCTCCATTTCTCTGACTGCGTTCAAATTTATTTGTTGGATTCAGTCAGCCTTAATGTGAAGGTATGCCTAAGCTGTGTTTCCTCTATGATATGGTTCGACTAATTTGATGTCATCAGACTTGAGACCTTTCAGTGTAGTTGTTTTACTCGTTATTTTTAGGATTGTTTTCCTATTCAGAATCATGTATTCTTCAAATCTTTTAGATTGTGCTACTTTGAATAGCCATTCCTTTTCTTCTGCCCTTGAGTTTTTGTTTTGCTGGTCATTTATCCTTTTCGATTCTTTGCTCTACTCCGGTGGTGCATGCCTGCTTAATCTCCGCCTGTCTTCTTTGATCTTTGTCTCGCTGTTGTGCCGTATCATTTTTTCATGGATAGATGGGTCTGTCTCTTGAGGCTCTTTTACTGCAGTTTTCTCCTTCTTTCCGTCGTCTTTACTGCTGGTGGCATGGCCTCTGGTTTTTGTGGGTTTTTTTGCGGATTCTATGATGAACACCTCTTGATCTAAGTCGTCAGAGGAGACTTCCCAGTGTTGGGAGAGGTTCATCGACTCCGTATCTTTCAAGAAGTCCTCTGCTGTTCTTGGGGAGCTGATAGTGTTTCCTGCCTTTTTTGGTGGCCTCGTGGATTCTGATTGTAAACTTTCTTGGGTTGATTTTTTGTGATTAGGCTTCTTCGTTTCTTGGCTACCTTCAGTGAGAATTTGTGTCGTCATGATCTCTAGTTCTTTGCTGGTTAATTTTAAATCCACTGGGTTTCTTCTGGATGGGATGGTTGTTGCTCCCAGATTCACTGATAGAGTGAAGCTCGGTCTGGTTGTTGCGCCAGATTTTTTGCATGCCCTTTTCTTTTGCATCCTGCGGAGCGTCTGCTTCTTTCTGCTCATCTCTAACGTTGGTCTGGGCCGGATTTGTTTTCTCCGTTAACGCTTGGTTTTTCTTCCCTGCTTGAAGCGACTCTACCAGCTTGTTTAAGTCTTCTACTTTTTTCCCCAATCTTTTTGGTGGTTACTGGTTCTTTCCTCTAGAGCGTAACCTTCAATATAAGTCATTTTTGACGTTAAGCTTGCCAGGATCGAAGTGTTGTCTTGGACTCCATCTCTTATAGCCTCAGAGTTTGCAGAATGGGGCTAAAGCGATCGTAATAGTAGACATCACCGTTAGCATGTCAGGTTTTTTAGTTGGTGAGTCTTTGTGTTTTTGTGGATATTTTGCTCAACCGTCTGTTCTTAGGAGATGGGATCGTTGTCGCTGGTCTCCCCGGTGTTCTTGGAGCCTCGAAGGTAGTGATGTTGCATGAGTGGTTTCCACACTGTTAGTCTTCTGATATGTTTAGTACCGTTGATCCGCTGCTCGCCTGGCCCTGGTAATGCTTAGTGTTCTGATCCCCCATTTTTGCTGGGGTAGCTGGTTTTTGACTAGCACTGAGGTGGATTTTGGTCCAGTCAAAGCGATTGTGGTTCGGCTGGGAGACCTTCAATCTAACCAATTGTTTGGATGGAGGAATTTCAATTCCTGGTGTGTGGTCGCGTTGCTTAGTTCCTTCCTCCCGGAGCTCTGAGCGTGCCTCATTCTGCTGCTGTCGCTCCCTTTGTTGTATTACTTTGCTTGGTGGACTGTTTTCGTCCCCTTGATTGCTCGAGAACAGTTGTTTTGTCGGAGTAGGTGGCAGGATTGGCCCCCTTGGCGCTTGGTTGGTGTCTATCAGTTTTCCTTTTAACAATGGGCCTTGGGGGGGATCGGGGTTTCTCTGTAAGTACGCTTCCATTTTAGCCCCGCGCTGGATCAGTTTTGCGCAACTTATCCGCTGGCGTAATTTCCTGGACTGCTTCTAGAATTTCTGCGTCAGATAATTCTAAATCTGCGTCCAGTTTGCGCTTTTGATGGTTGCAGAAAAATGCTTTCAAGGTGCCCGACATCATGGGGGTCGGCAGCCATTTCAGCTGAGCGACGCTTCTTTTGCATGGTTTTTGGTGCCTATTTACTGCTGATTTACTCTTCGTCAGTTTTTCTTCACCATTTTCTTGTTTTTTCTTGTGAGTTTTCTGTTTGGTAGTGGTAGTGTTATTTTGGGCTTTTCCTTGCGTTCTGATTTTCGGATTGTTTTTTTTCTTTTTCATTTTTACAGAGGCCTGGCTCGCCTCTGATGCCGAGTCAGACTCCAACTCTGAGTTTTCTTCCTCATTCGTCTCCTGATCATTAGCGCCCTCTTCATTATCTTGCGCAATGACAGGACTGTCTTTTTTTTCTCATGGTTGCCTCTTATCGGTTTATTTGCATCTTGACGGGTCTTTTCTGTGGACTGAGGTGCTGTGCTCCGTGGAACTATAGGTTCCGTGTGCATTAATGCCGTAATGGGTTTTTTCTCATTATCTGCTTAGTGATCCGCAGGTTGGTTTTGGGCTTCCCTCCCGTAGCAGGCCGCCTCGTTTGTACGCGGCTCCAAACTCTTCTCCTCCGCGGCTGCTGAGCCGGTTCCCTACTGTTGCTCGGCAGGTCTCTGAGAACCTCGGTCCTCATGTGGAGCGGGCTCATTTGCAGCAGGCTCCTGCCCCATCGCTGGCTGCGGCTCCAGCGCGGATCCAGGAAGGGCAAGGAGCGCGGCTGCTGGCTTGCAGGCCCCCCCCGCTTCTGGCCCCCTCTTCGATGCAGTGCTCCCGCTCAGGGTCCGACGAAGGCCACCCTTCTGCAGCCTTGGTTGGAGACCCGCTCGCTGCAACAACGGTTGGCTGGGTGCTGCACGCATCATGCGAGGGTGACTTGTGTCGCAGATGCTTTCTTGTTGATCTTGAAAATCATCTTGAATTTCTAGTATTTCTTGGGTGTCCTCATTCGTGATCTGTACGCCGTGGTGCGTGTGGGGTATATGATTTAATGTTTGCACAGGGCTTGTCTGGGCCATGTGGATGTCCTTTGTGTTCGCTACCTTTGATGTGCTTTTGGTGCTTCTTGGCCGTCGACGGCTCAAGTCCGCTTCAGTTTCTGTGGCAGCGTCTTCAGGCTGCTCCTTTCTGGCACATATCCTTTCTGTGTGTTTAGTGTGTCGTGAGGGTTTCACATTACTGTCCATTACTTCCTTGATCACCGCAGATCCCGCAGACTCCTGCAGACTCCAACTCTCCTCAAAACTCTGCTCACCGCTTCGCTCTGGGTGGGAGTTTTTAAGTCCTCCCACAGTGGTAGTAGACAGTAGAGAAAGACTGTAGGGACTCCTGCAGACTCCAACTCTCCTCACAACTCCGCTCACCGCTTCGCTCTGGGTGGGAGTTTTTAAGTCCTCCCACAGTGGTAGTAGACAGTAGAGAAAGACTGTAGGGACTCCTGCAGACTCCAACTCTCCTCATAACTCTGCTCACTGCTTCGCTCTGGGTGGGAGTTTTTAAGTCCTCCCACAGTGGTAGTAGACAGTAGAGAAAGACTGTAGGGACTCCAGCATACTCCAACTCTCCTCACAACTCCGCTCCATTTGGGATGCCTAATGCTGCACAGCTGGGAGCACTGTTTTGGATAACCTGCAGCTTCTTGATGTTTTAGTTGACGTGCCCAGAAAAAGGGCATTACAGTAGTCAAGTTTTGACCCTGCTATGGCTCCAGCAATGGTTAGGCAGTTTTCCTTGGATAAAAAAGGTCTGGCTGTGTTTAGAAGTTCAGCGTGGTATGCAGCGGCAGCGGCTATGGCATTGACTTGCCTGGTCATGGAAAGGTTTGTGTCTAGGTATACTAAGTGTTTTCATTGAGTCGGAGAATGGGATTATGATGTTATCAATAGTGAAGTCTGTGAATTGGGAGTTGAGATTATTTAGGGTTTCGGTGGACCCAATTATAAGAAGCTCAGTTTTGTCACTGTTGAGACAAAGTCCGTTCAGGGCCATCCAGGCTTGGATAGTCACGTATATGGTGTTGAGGGCTTTAGCGTCTGATTCATAGTCACCTGTCAGTGGGAGGAGGATTTGTGTATCATCCGCATAGTTTGTGTAGGAGATACCTAGTGAGTCTTCCAGCTGATCAAGTGCTTGCAGCTGAGCTGCAGAGTGCACCAGAGGCTTTTCTCTTAGGCCTTCACTGCACGGCTCAGCTGCCGGCAGACTCCCTCTCCCTTAAAGGAGGGAGGGGAGGCGCAGGCAGGGATGAGGCAGACAATCAGACCTCGGGTCTGCAGCGGTGATGATTTCGGAGTCATTCTTGTTGATGGAGGTTGCCACAGCAACCACGGCAGACATTTTATGGGCAGCAGATTACACGCTCCATGTGGCAGACACGGTGGATATTAGGAAACACTCTGGTGTCCCTCAAATCAGGTAGTCAGCTGCTTCTTCTTCCATCTGATCAAGTGCTCGCAGCGGTGCTGCAGAGAGCACCAAATGCCTTTCCCTTAGGCCTTCACCGCACGGCTTTGTCTGCCGGCAGACTCCCTCTCCCGGCAGACTCCCTCTCCCTTTAAGGCAGGAGGGGAGGCGCAGGCAGGTCGGGGCAGCCAATCAGACCTCGGGCCTGCAGCAGTGATGATTTCGGGAGTCATTCTTGTTGATGGAGGTTGCCTCAGCAACCACGGCAGCCATCTGATGGGCAGCAGATGCCACGCTCCACGCAGCAGACACGGTGGATGCTCCTCGTCCGAACACATTGTCCTGCAACTGTCATCACTTTCTCCATCTTCCTCATCCTCAAAATCTAATCGTCTTAGAGGGTTTCTCCCATACATTCCCTCCCTGACTTTCTCCAATATACTCTGCTCCCCCCTCTGTTTCACCTTTACGAACAGTAACATTTTCCCTCCTGCTTCTATACAGGGTACCGATCCCTCTCCGAATCCCTGCTCCCTCCTCTTCACCTGGAAGAGTATGATTTTTCATGATCTCTTCCATTTCTTTAGATCGCCTCTCCCAGCTCCTCGGTTCCTCCTGTTCCTTACTCATCGCCTCCCTCTGAAATACGTGCTCCTTAACAAGCCTTTGAATTTCCCTTTGCTGCCTTTCTTGGCTTCGCTCATTCTGTCCCTCCCTTTCTTCTTCTATTTCCCTCTTTCTCTTGTCCAGTTTCCTTTTGGCTTTCCTTTTCCTCCTTTTATTTTCTCAGTTTTTCCCCTATCTTCTCCTTTTTCAAATTCCCTGCTCATCTTTTCATGTCATTTCTTTTTCCTTCTTTCCCTTTCTTTGACTACATTATTTCTTCCCATTCTCCTTCTTCCTCCTCTAACTTCATTTTCTGCTGTGTTTTCTTCCTCCTTTTCCTACTTAGCTTTGGCTTCCCGTTCTCTAGCTTTAGCGTCACTCTTGTTTTCTCCGTCTAATTTAAGCAATATTTGTCCTCTCACCAATCCACTCATTCAAGCTTGCTGTCTTCCCTTCCTTGTCACTCTGTTAGCTTCGATGTATACAGAAGAGGGACTCCCAAAGGTTCAGGAACTTAATGGAGCACAAAAACTATCTTAAAACACAAGGGTGTTCCTGAACGAACTCAAGTAAAGGTATCATTTACATTAACTATCAGTATTTATTCAACTGATAGCCTAAACAGCACAATACTTCAAATTGTCAGTATTTGATTTTCTGGTGTCTCACCAATCAAAGTGACCCTATAAGAATGGAATAGGTACACTAATTTGAAAATAAAATTTCTTTTGTTTTATTGTTTGTAACAAAAATAGACCAATTTAATAAATAAAAAATAGAGCGACCAACACACATGAAGAATACGATTTACAGGAAAAAACAAAACTATTTGGTTGATTAGGTTAATGAAAACAAAGTCATACATGAATAAAATTAACAGGAGTAGGAGTACCACCCCTACCGCTATAAAGCATGTATGGCCACAGTGACTGGAAGCAGGAGCACAAAGCGCCTGCAATTGTCACGTGGGACTAGGTGCCGTTTCGGTGGTGTAGTAGTGGATGAAAACCACCTTCCTCAGGTACTAGGATCTTCAAGTTCAGCCCTTATGTAAGCGATGGAATAAGCTGTCCACCTAAAATAATAATTACAGGGGACATATTAAACTCAGAGGTTTTGCTAGAGGTGGGAGATAGACCAGGTAAGATACCAATGTATGGTGAAGAGCATCAGGCCTCAATAACCCAATACCTGGCAGGCAGTGACCCCATAAATAGACATAAAAATGTTAGATAGCCCTAGTGGTACAGGGAGCTAGAAGAACCCTTTTGAAAGAATAAAGTATATGTGCCATTTAAAAACGAGTGAAGATACAAAAGGAGGAACCAGGAAGAGGGTAGGCACATAGATATAATCGTACAAAGTCATACCTCAGATGGCGCTTCGAGTGTTCGCCAAAGGAAAAAATGTCTCGCAGTCAGTACATTGCGGTGACGTGACAGCGTGAATATGATCGAATCTCAATATGAGGCAGAACTGCAAAAACACAAATATTGAAAGCATTTATGTACAGAACTGGCACAAGTTATGGACTGAACGAAAATCGGGCAGAAAGGACATCGACCCACCGTGCTTATTAGAGAAAGCGCGTTGCACAAGTTCAGCGCAGGGGGAGTGAAGAGTCGGAGCATGTATCAGCTTCCGTCAAGCCGTGGGTCAGGAAATGTGAAGGAGCGCGCCGTGACTAACGACAGACGCGGAATGCTTAAAGTAATCAGGCGAAAGAGTGAAGCATAACGTGCATGCCAACATGTGCAGCACGAAACTTACTTCTTGGCGCCTCCTCCGAGAACGTGCAGGATAGCATATGCTGCACGGAGCTTACTTCTGGAGCCTCCTACAAGTGTCAGCGAGTTGCCGGCAGTGTAGAAGTGCGGCGCCGGTATAGAAACGTAACGCTCTTCCGGGGGGCGTGGACCACATTCAGAGATTCATGCGCATAGAGAGCGGACTAAGACTAACGGTGCTCTGCCAGGAAAAATGTATGCTCAGGCATATGTTACTATGTTTATATAGACTCAAGTCATGAATGGGAAACAGTGCAAGAGGTAAACAGAAATTAAACAAGGAATGTTTGATATATCAGGGAATAATAAGACTGGAAACGTGGGGACATAGGAAAAATGAATAGAAATTGATAAAAAGATGCACTTTAGCGCCAAAATGGAGATGCCTCATTTAGACCATTGGCGATCGTGTCCAATTGAAAAATCCATCGAGCCTCCTTATTAGATAAAGCGTGAGAGGGATTGGGGGAATTCTTGACAATGTCAATCACCCACCATCGTAAGTCCTCCGTAGTATGGCCATGTTCCATAAAGTGGCTCACTAACGGTGAGTTGATTGACTTGCAGCGAATCCTGGAACGGTGTTCCGTGATTCTAGTATGGACTGGTCGTGTAGTTTTTCCTATATACTTGAGCCCACAGGGGCACTTCAATACAGTAAATAGCCCACGCGGTCTTACAGTTAGAGTAGTGTCATAGCTCCCAAGGTTTGCCATGCACAGAAAATGTTTTGGTCCTAACTGCAAATTTGCAGATGGAACATGACCAACAGGGAAAATGTTCCGTCAATGGGCGGAGATCCCAACTTGTAGTAGAAGATCTTGAGATTTTTTGTGAGGAAGATGCATGGACCAATTGGTCCTTTAGGTTCTTTTGTCTCTTCATTGCGAAGATCGGCAGTGGTTCTGCTGGTAAAGATAATTGAGCCACCGACCAAAGTTTCTCGATGGCTTTTTTGATGAGAAAAGTATGGTGGCTGTACGTGAGAGCTCATACTAATTTGTCATGTTAGCTTCGCCTACTGTTCACAGCACTCCTTCTATTCCTTGCGTGTGAACCCTGACTTTTCATTATTTAATTTGACTCCATTTGTTGCATCTTCACTACGATACACAGGGAGGAAGGGGCGCATATACAGGGTTACTATAGCCGCTGCTGCTTTTAATTCTTTCAAGTGGTAAAATCCCTGTCCTACAGTTGGTGGTTCAGTGCTCTGGGGAGGAGCTACCGCCACCATGGGAGTTTCGCCTTCTACTTTATGCTGATTAAGCATCCACTCCCTCCAGGGAGGGTCCTCCACCTCACCCCCAAAACATCTTCCATTGCTCCAGAATTACTAACCTGTTGCCTAAGTTCCTTCCATTATATGCGGCATTTAAGTATGTGGTCATGTGTTGCAGCACAGGTTTCGAAAGACTACCCTCCTGAGGCCAGGCTTTCATTACCTTGCCTACTGTTTTGCGAGCCCATTCCACATTATACTTGCAAATTTTGGTCTTATACCACCGAAGCAACCTGCAGTGGTGTATAACAGCAGCGTCTCCCATGATGGCACTTCACAGTCAAGACTGCCGATATTTCATCTGCCCTTAAAATAATTTTGACTCCAAATATTTCCTTTCTACCATCACAAACCTCTCATCAACAATGTATTCTCTAATTCCAAACACTTTCCCAAGCCTCAGCCACGGGACTCCATCATTCAAGTCCAAACCAAAACTCCACATGCTCCTATGACATGGACCAATATTGCCAGAACCTCGTCTTCACACCAAATTCTCCCCTTCACTCAGTGTCGCCACACTGCTGATAAATTCCTTCCATCAATTCTCCACAACCTTCTCACAATCTACCACTGGTGGAACAAAACTTCTTCCATCAACTTTCCAGAATTTCCTCATATCCTACCACTGGCAGAACAAAACTTTGATCAACTCTCCACAATTTCCTTATATCTTACCACGGGCACCAGTCATTTCCAAACATGTGAACATATGTGTGCACCCTCAAAACAACACAACACACAAATTCCCCACAGCAATCTTCCTGTCCTCCTTCTGACAAGGGATCCTTCTTCTCTTAAAACTGCCCCTCGGGCGTGACGCTTTCTTCTATGACCACGACACAGGATAACTCTGATACTGTTGGTTTTTTGTTTTTTTTCTTTTCTTTTTCAATACTCTTTCTCTGAGTTTAAAGCGTCACCTTCCCTAACCCTCACTCTCTACTCCCACAATCAGTCGCCCCACTCGGGGGGGGGGGGGGGGAGGGGGGATGGGGGGGGGGGTCAATATAATTCCAAGGGCATTGGCTAACCGTTCTCTGGTACCACATGTAAAGAAGGGGTAGGAACCCCCTGGGTAAACAAAGAGGATGGGCCGGGGGAAATCCCATGCACAAAACAGAAGACTCCTAAGAATTTGACAAAGACCTGTTTTATAAAAGAAAAAAGAAAACAGGGACAGCTGTGGACATCAAGGCAATCTCTGCACTTTTGAATATCTTCAGGCTTGACACTGCTTTCAAAATGAGAATGCCATCACAATTAATGTTTCATCTTAGAAAACCTATGAGGTGAGAGGATTGGTGAAGAGGATCAACTCGATATAGTTTCCATAGGGGTAAGTACATTAATCTGATGGCCCCCATGAGACCACCTACTAAACAGATAAGGGTGAAAACATGTCTATTGGCCGTTGAAACATTTATAGATATGCGTTAAAGGTGAGTAGGTATTTGTCAGTGGTATCTTTCTCAGCCTTGTCAATTTGGAAGGTTACAAGCACATGAGCAACAATAGGGGTTGGTGGGAACGGCATCAAGGAACTACCTTTTCCAATAAGGTTACCATTTCTGATTCTCTAGGCTGCAAGCCAGGATGTTCAGCTTTCAACCTTGCATTACTTTGTATCTTTTGTCCTGAGAACTAGATGGGAAAGAAGGCCTGAGATGGTCCATCCCTGAATCTGGTGAATAGACATCATCCCCCAACTGTAGTTCATGCGTGGGGACCACATTTTGAATGATTCTGGTCAGCATTTTGTGCATTAGCACCTGTAGCGTATCAATTGCTGGACGGGATTACTGTAACTAATTATGGGCCCAAATAACCAGACAGATTCAAAGAATATGGCAAAGTACTACTTTATTATCAGTTCAAAGAAGCAGGGAACTCTGGCAAGCATAACAAATCGCAGCTACTCACTCGCAAATACATTTCCATTACACAAAGGTTTTATACCTCACTATGCGTCATCTATGAGATCATTCTACGTGGCAAATAGCAAAAACCTATCGAGTACAGGGATTGGTTAAGGGAACATACCTATAGCTTATTTAGGTGTTAGTCACATCATTGGATGCCCTTTATCTGGTAGGCACGTCTAGAACAACCTCCAACTATGTATAATGCAGATAATAGTAGAATTATCGCAGTGGATTGGCTTCTGCAACAATGTATGGTCCATCATCGCATAGGCCATCCTGTTTGGTTGGCACCATCGTAGAACCTTGAACATTTGGCTCGTTAGCAGCAGGTAAGCAATGCAAAACCTAGTTGCAGGGAACAACGTCAGACAACTGCGCACTTGGCCAATTAGCCTTACCATCTCTCATCAGTGAGGCCCCAAGACAAGATCTCTTCTTTGTAGTTGACCTTGCTGACTGTTCTATTCTCTGAAACATTTAATGGAGGGTACATTGCCATCTTCGTCTGGAATGTTAATAATTGGCCTCGTTTTCCGGTCTTGCATCACGTGTGAGGAGACCATGATTTCTCCATTCAGTCCTTTTATTTAGTGCTATTTGATCCAATTATACTGGATGCTATTACTCTCTTTGGCCTCTGGAAATGTGTTGCTTCTTGCATATGCTTTCTTCCTTTTTTTAATCTAAGAGAAATATGTCTTATGTGCATGGCTTATCCGCTTGAACTCCTTTTGTACTTTGCAGTTGCTTCTCACTGTGGTATCCTTGATCCTCAGACAAACTATTTTGTATTTCAGTGCCTGTCAGCTCTGTAGCCTTGGCCTCTTCACTTGGGGTTTTTAGCTTATTACACAAAACAGACGTCCATCTTCTCAACATGGCTGCTTTACCTGCGTTATATTTTCTATTGTAGCAATCTTTTTATAAGCCTCATCTACCTTGCGTTTCTGCATTTATATACACATTTACTGCATCTCTTCTTACCTTCTCAGTATTTAGGATTTCTACATACCCACATGTTCATTTACTTTGTTACTTCAGTTACATCTTCATTCTTTGAGTATTCGCATATCATTTTACTATGTCATTATGTCTTCTCTTTAAGACAGCACTTAACACCCATCAGACTTTACCTCTGTGTCTGGTGTTGTCTGCAGACTTCCTTCTACCACTTCAGTTCGAGGGTACATTTGGTCTGGTTGTCTGAGCACATAATGTCTTTCATATCTTCAATGCCGTATTGGGACGATACCAGGTGTTATGCACAGTGCTTTCTTACTGCTCTTCCAATATGATGGAGGTGAGGGGGCGGACAACATGTTTGACATGTACATCTCTTTCTCTACAATTTACTAGGATTGTAGCCCTTATTAATGCGGGTATCATTACCCTTCCTAGACTCTAGAGACATGTTCTTCCCATTACTAAGCCTTAGTTCATGGGAATCTGTCCTTCCAGCATTATTTGTTTCTTTGCTTAATCTAAGAGAGATGTGTCCTGCCCTGGGAAATTCCGTCAGTTCTCTTGGATGCCAATCCAACCCTTCTCTGGGCATGATAAACTTGGCACAGGCTGTACAATTATTGTCTGAGCTGCTCTGGTCTGGGTTTTCTGCTATCACAGTGAGCTAGGCCCCCCTACAGTGTTGAGGTTTCTCAATGTCTTCCCGATCCCTCAAATGTGACAGCACCATCCATCTTGTTTAACACGGCCACTCATCCTGGCTGTGTTTCTGCGCTAATCAAGCTTTATCTGTATTCTTGTACCTCCTGTGTTTCAGCGTATATATGTTTTCTAGGCTATTGGTTCAAGCCTATTCTTCATGTCCAAGTGCAATTTGACCTATTGTTCGTGAATCCTCATGGTGGATGAGTATTTGCTTCGTGTCTAATACATCTACGTTGGTCAGTATCAGTGGTGACTTAATTTGTATCTTTGTTTACAACATGTCATGTCTTGCGTGGTTTTCAAATGTAGCTCCTCTACGATTGATCCAGGATAAGGTCAGTAGGGTTGCCTTAGTGAGTAATCTCTCACATCTGCGATATGGTGGTGGTGAGGAGGCGGTTGATATAAGTGATGTGCAACGTCCATATCTAGAACATCGAGACAGGGGTTAGGGGGTCAACTTAATGAATGACACATTTAATTGCCTCTTAACACTACCTTAAGATATCCTCCATCGAAGACATCCACAGACTCAAGGCATGTCTCACACTGATCCAGTCCTGTATGCCCAGTGCCTACCTGAAGTGCAACCCCTCGAAGACTAAACTCCTACTGCCGACCAACAACACTGAACACCGTGACATCCAGATGTGGCTCTCTGCTATGAACCTCACAGGTTTCACACCGCAGCTGGCCGCACCAATATCCATCAGATCGGCGGACACCTTGTCTGCAAACACATAGCAAGCAAGACACAAACATTTAAATTCCAGAATTCTCTCCTGTGGAAAAGCAAGCCCTTCATCTCAGAAAACAACTTTACTGAAATGAAGGGCTTGCTTTCCGCAGGAGAGAAAGTGGGAAAGCAGCATTTGTGTCTTCCTTTCTCCTTTCCCACCTGGATGGTGGTAATGCCCCTTTAGCAAGCCTTTCTGCAACTACCTAGGTGCCCCTGAAATGTGTCCTGCATGCAGCAGCATGATTTAAAGGACCACATAATCCCAAACCTCATCGAACTGCACTGCCTCCCGCTGCAAGCCTGTATAATTTTCAAATCCTGTTGCATCATTTATAAGGCTGTCACCCTGATGTCCACAAGCTACCTCATTTAGAAACTCTGCATTTCTGCAGGCCTGCGATCTACCAGAAGTAAGGACATGTGCAAACTTGAAATCCACCAGCGCAGAAAGGACATAACTAGAAGACAGGCCTTCTCTGTGTATACCTCTTTTCTCCGGAACCTCCTCCCCATCAACATCAGCCTCATTGCATCACTTCTACAGTTCAGGAAACAGTTCAAGACCTTCCTCTTCAAGGATGGCACCTCCCCAACACCTAGTTCCACAAACACTTCAACCCCCCCCCACCCCTGCACCCTATCTGAGAAACAGACCTGCTCCTCACGGTTTCCTCACATGATTGCTCGTAGACCACTTGCTGCTATTTGCCTGCCCTCGCCCTGTTGGCTCCTGGCTCTATTTTTCTCCAATTCCCTCACTGTGCTCTTCCCCCTATAATTATTAAGCCCTCCATTGCTTCCAAAAGCTAGGTTTGCGCTCAATCATGTGGGGTGCATTTAAAGGTCCCAAATCCAAGTACCTGTCACATGAATGGCAGGATTTTAAATACTGAAACAAAAATGGCCTGCCCTTTGTTTTTCAAGTAAAATTAAAGAGCCATGTGGAAAGGGGCCTACCTGTCATTACCAATGAATAAGCAGCATTTTAAATGTATAAAAGAATGAGGAAACTGAAGTCCCCGTCACATGGAAAACAGGATTTCTAAACATGTAAAAACAAAAAACGCCTGCCCGTGTGTGTGCAAATAAAAACTGTTTGAAAAAGTGACAGAAATATCACTGCTCACAGAAAAATGTCAGGAAAACAAAACATGTGTGGATTGACAAAGAGCAATGTATATTATGTTCCCCCCACCAAACTCCAGTGACATATGAAGAGCCACTTTGTCTTCATGAAATAAATATCAGCCGAAGGCAGACCCTATTGCTGGCTGTGGGTAAACTTCACAAGGAAAACTCCCACGCCCAGCCTGGATGTCACATCTCCCATCTAATGACCAACTGCAATAAAAATGTCCTGCTAAAGGCGTCAAAATTCAGTGTTCTCCAGACCTACTGGCTCTGAAAGCAAAAGTTACCTTTGGCTGGAGCATGACTAATAAGTGTAAAAATGGGGGCACTCACTTCAAAGAGCAAGCTTCCAACACAAAGGAGATTGGAGAAAAAAAATGGGACACAGGCTGTCTCAGTGAAAACAAATGGCCGGAAGCAGGAGCACCATTTTGTCCCACATGAAGATCCACAATGTATTTGAAAGGATCATCATTTAGGTATTTTTCTCAGCCATCATAAAGCAGGTGGATTTCATCTTTGTACCTTTTTTAATGTAATTTCAGGGATATAAAAGTCATCCGCCTGTGACTCTGGGAAGTGTAATGGCCATTTAAACTAGGTTTCTGGCTCATCTGAAAATGTTCCAAAAGTTAGAGTTGGTGAGCGGGTGGAAAGTGAAATTAGGGATATGCTCATATTCATATCTGTTGTGCTTTTTATGGAAACGGTAGAAAAGTGCCACATGGCCGTGCTACATGATACAGATTTGGTGGTCGTCTTATCTAATTCCCCATGATTAGTTGAAACAGAAAATATATTTAGTCTGGCAGTTGCTAGTAAAATTATGAAGTTGTAATTCATAACTAGTTTTTTGCCAAAAGGTTGAAAGGAGAACAAAGGATGATGGCAAATGGGAATTGCCATGTGTTGCTCCAGACCCCTAAACCAATCCTGACTTGGATGCTGGCTTTGGGAGGAGAGAGAAGGGTAACTGTCCACTCCTAGTGGCAGGAATTATTGCAGGGTATCTCCCCAAGATTGTAAAATGTGTGGCGTCATCGCTGCTATATAAGGGGGACTGCACTAGGATAGGGGACAGAAAAAGGAGAAAGACAGGACCACCACAAGAAGAGAAGACCATCAGGGAGGGCTACTGAAATATACCATCCGACAGCTGTAAGGAGACACCAGAGGAGATTGCGGATAGTGCATCTAGGTGGAGCTGTCTGTCTCTAGGAAGGCCTCAAAGCTGACTGGGTCCTATGGTGGAGAGTGGGAGGCCATCTTTGAGAGTGGAGTGACCAGACCCCTACCCTATTTTTCCAGAGTGTCCTGTATGCAGCTGTTTTTCCTGAACCTTAAACAGATGCTTGCAATGTAAGTAGAACTGAGCTCTGGGAAACCAAAAGGTGGGGGGAGTCTGATTGCCTTAAACCCTTTCCCTTTATAGTGAGTGGGGTCGGGGGGAAAAACTGTGAAGATCCTTATCCTATGTAACCAGAAATATTAATTCGATTAATTCCCCATTTAGCAGAACATTACAGGGGGAATTGTGTCAACATTTGAAATGGGCAAAGCTCACTTCCCAGTGTGCACTGAAAACTATAGCCTATAATTTAATTGGGTAATCCTTGTTATCCAGCTGACCCAGACTTCTTTAGGGAAGAGGGGTGTCTGAAATCTGTCCAACCTTTTTATCCAGCTTCCCAAACACAGGCCAGCTTCCCCAACCTAGACGAAAGCAAATGGGGTATGAAAAATAAAGCGATAAATCACCCTGTGTTTATTTTAAACCAAAAGTGTGGGTGAACTTATAATTGCCATATGTAGGTTTACCAATCTTGAAATCCTATTGCTATCCTTTTAAACCTGCAGGAAAAACAAAATTGCACAACATTAAATAAGTGCCTTTGTTATTGATCAGTGTAATTATTTTGTGAAGTGAAATTTGCACAAAGTAAGAATTGTGATTGTGTTTTTAACTCACTTTTGTGATTTATTTATGCTAAGAGAGGTTGATTGTGTTGTGCCACGGATAAAGTGGTGTTTTGACATCTTGGTGCTAATTTCTATTACTGTTAATTTCAATAAATACCAATATATTTCCCATACACCGGCCTGGTTCTTGGCTCATTGTTGGCTCAGGGGGCAGGGATCCAAAGGAGCATCATGTGTCTGAGATAGGGCTTAAAAAAAACAGTTAAATAGTTTGTTGCATAACCACTTGATTTGGGAGGGAAGGAACTCACCCTGTTGAGGGTGGCTAATCAATACACCGTTACAAAGTGGGGGCTCGCCCAGGATTTAGCTCCCTATACCTGACCCATGACAAGTACATTGTGACAGTCTATTCATTTTGATGCAATTGCATTAAGGTGGGGGGGGGAAGTCATCTTTGTTTTGTCAAAGTGCCACTAGGACTTGACTCCCGAGTTCGAGGTGGTGTATAGGTAAAATATTAAGAGTGTGTAAGAATGTATTTCAGTGAGGAAATCAAGCAGGAACAGGGTGATTGTGCCCCTGAATAAAGAATATTTTATTAAAGTGCAAAAAGCCAATTGTGAAAATGACTACTGTACAAATTGGGGAAGCCAGGGAGCATCTCCTAAGTAAAATATTTCTCAAAGGAGAATGGGTTGAGGACGATGTAGCAAACTGGCAAATCAGAATTGTGCAGGTGGTTACCTCAGTAAGCAATGATATTTGGCTTGAAGCAGGAATATTGCATAAAGCACTGGAGGTATTTTATATGACCAAATCTGCTCATGAGGAACAGATACAGATGGCTCAGTTATATTTTCATTTGCTGTTAGTAGAAGAGCGTTAGCAAAATAGTGAGGCTAGTGGGATGAATGAGGCTGGAGACCTGTCACGGGCCCAGGATCTTGTTCACCAACTCAAAGCTGAGTTAAAAACACTGCAGCAAGAGTGCAGAGCGTGGAAGCCAGTTTTTGCACTGAACAATTCACAAAAAGTGTGTGTGGAAAATCTGAACGCACTGCAACACAAGCTAAATGACCAATCTGCTCTTAATAGAGTATTTGTGAGGACATTATCACATTCCAAACAGAAATAAAACAATTGAAAACTGAAAATAGTCAATTATCAAAGGAGTTGATTCCCAAAATGTCTTTGATCAGATACATCTGCAGATCAGTACTCTGAAACAACAGAGCATGCGGCTGGCTCAGGAAAAAGACCTCTTGAATCAGGATAACAGCGTCCTATTACAGAGGATAAATCAGTTGGAAATGGAGGTAGAAAAGGAACAGACATTCTCAGGAATGGACCAAAATTAGAGAAGAAAAGAATGAGCTTGTTGAGTGAGGCAAATAGAAGCTGAACTATTAGAGGCACAAAATGTAGGGAAGAACAAGAGAAATATTAGTCTCCAGAAGGAAAAGCATCTTGAATATGCACGCAGCATACAAGGCTCACATAGGGAACATTACTCACTTCAGCAGGAGTTGCAGCAAACAAAGGATCGGTTGTTAGCTCAGAGCAGGCTGCATGAGATTAATCAGGCCTTGGTGTCAGAATTAAAAAGCCAGATCTCCGACTACCAACAGCAAATAAGTAAAGAGACACAGATGTGAGAGCCTAACCAAGGAAATCGAAGTGTAAACATGCCATGAGGCACCCAGACCAATCAGGATATGGAACAAGCCCCACTGATCAAGGTGAGGCTCCCTTCCCAACACAGGCCTCATGCCAGTCATTTACAACCTCTTGGGCACAAATGGGAACTGACCTCATGCATGTTACCTATCCAGAACAGGGCAACAGGTGGCAGTTCAACTTACCCAGGCCTAGTCCAATTGATCAAGAAGGCCAGACCCTGTCTGATATTGGTGAGTATTCATCTGTACCACACAGAAGGAAGTGTGTCCTGGGTAGTAAGGCATAATACAGTAAGTGCTTCAAACCATGAAAACTCTTATGAGGAGAAAGTCAGGGAGTTAGATTGGCTGAAGATGAGACTTCAAAGAGACCACCTTGCCTGCTTTGCTGGAGGGCATAAACCAGACCCTGAGCCTAGGAAGGGCATTTTAAAAACCTCTGTATATTCAGGGGAAGGGGTGGGAGGAATTCCAGGGAGAGCAGAACTAAGTTCACTTCAGTCCAGGTGAGAGGAGTTCAGACACGGTGGTTCTGGGAGATATTCTCAGTCTCGGAGATAAGGAGCGCCCAGAAGACAGGCAAGGGAGTACCACTAGCGGCTCTGAGTAGGAAGGTGAATGGACTCAGGTGCATAGGAAGAAAAAGACAGTGAAGTAGAGCAAGGGTTTTGTGAAAGACCCAATAAGACAAATCAAGGTCATAAAGAGCTTCCTGGCCCCATACCACAAGAATGCCAAGCATTCGGTATGGGAGCACCTGGAACTTTATGAACAGATGATTGCATCATTGCAGATTAGGAATGATGTGCATTCTATAGCATTTGCTAAATGGACGTTCTCACCCGAGTACTCCAGTTTCTTTGCAGGACTGGAGGACCAGGATCATCATAAATGGTCCACTTATAAGGCGGCCATACTGAAACATTGTTCCACCTATAGGAACCCGCAAGAGGCCCATAAGGCTGCATATCACTTCCAGTGTGGGGAATAGCAGGCTCCTAGAGCATTTGGTGCAGGAGTTAAAGCAGGCATTTGGCTCAGACTGCCCGGGGGGTGAACACCAATAACACAGAGTTTTTAAGTACATATTTCCATGCTCTCCCCAAATACATAATGACTCAGTTGGCGCGTGACTTTCATGAGCATGGGACCCTGGATTGGGTGATTGAACAGGCCACCAGGATTTATGAAGTCCAAAAACCTGCTGAGAGTAAAAATACTGTCAAAACCCCCAAACCAACTAACACTCCTGCTGCAGCAAAGGTGGCAGGGGTAAATACTATCCCTCCATTAGATCTGGAGACGGGGGGTCTAAAAGTAACCCTCCTGCCAACAAGCAGGAGGAAATGGAAAGCAAATGAGACCACCCAACCAGGCCAAATCGAATGGTAATCAGACAGGGGCCAAGAATAATGATCCCTCTGACACTGCCACCTATACAAGGTACAAGGGCACTAAACCAATCCTGGGTATGTATACACTCCCCGGGCACAAGGGGGGGGGGCGACTAATCAGGTAAGTAATGCCCGGGAAACCCTCCAACCTTCCCTCAGGATAGAAGTAACACGCCACCTCCCATTCTGAACTTTTTTTCCAGATATCCCCCCAAACCAGAACTTCCAAAACAATAATCCTCTCTCTCTCCCCAGTTCCAGGACAATAGATCCCCGAACCCAGGAGCAGGGAGATTCAGATGGAAAACTATGGGTGGGGGGGGGAATTTCCAGTACCCGAGCTACTCCGTGAGAAGGGACAGTTACCCCTTTCAGGAGGAGCAGAGGTATGACTTGAGACCTCCCTACCACCCAGACAAGGCCTTGCAACTGGAGCGACAGGTCCAGCAACCGTCTGATGTTCTGTGGTCGTGAGAAGGGACAGTTACCCCTTTCAGGAGGAGCAGAGGTATGACTTGAGACCTCCCTATTACCCAGACAAGGTCTTGCAACTGGAGCGACAGGTCCAGCAACCGTCCGATGTTCTGGGGCGCATGCTGAGGGCTCAGTCCAACTCTCAACCTAACCCTTCTTCCCAGAATTCCCTAACACCCAGGTCTGATGCCCCAGAGGGGAAATGACTGGAGGAATCCTCTGACAAGCTACAGGTTCTGGAGGAGGGGGCCAGGCGGAGGGTGATGCCAACCCCCTGAGGAAGCTTCCTTTCTCACCCAAACAGAACCCCTAAAAACCTCTCAGCCTGAAAGAGTCTTCTACCCCCCAAAATGTTAGAACCCGAAGAGCAAAGGGTAAGTAGGAGAGGCCAAAGAAGAACCCACTTTGTAGAGGAACTCTGGATTATCCCCTTTGAAAGAGACAAATCCTTGGACGATTCAGGTAAGCAGACCTCTTTCAAAAATGGGGGTATACCTCCCAGAGAAAAATGGGACCCAAAAGACCATGAGTGGGACAGGGTAAGTATGGAGACAGACCAAGGACTGGAAATTATTCAACCTCAAACATGTGAGCCAAACAGAAGTGAAACAGAGGGGGTGGCCTTTCTCCAAAGAGGTTCTGAGAACTGTTGCTAGGTAACTGTAGACAGCCAAGGAGCAGGGGAAAATGAGGATTCCCCAACAACTCCCATTGCGAGGTGCAACATTTTTCTTTTTACATATTCCAGAACTCCGACACAGAAAACTGCCCAGGGTCACACAGTGTCAGAGTTCAATATTAAGAAAATTACCACTGGGCTGTCAAATAACTCACACTTTCTTTGCACCTTGGAGGAGAAAGAAGGCAGATTTTATGCACCGGTCAAGGTCAGTGTGAATTATCGGCTATGGTGGATACTGGATCCCAAGCCACCCTCCTGTCAAAAAGGGCCTTTGACCAACTAAACACAGGGCGGGGGAGGGCCACCAAATTCCACTCACTCCACTTAAAAAAAAAAACTCCACATTTTCGACAGGAATTATAGTTCGAGAATCTGAACATAAAAATTGGGCGACACCGACTGAAACATCCAGTGATCGTTGTGACTTCAGAGGGCACAGCATGTTTACTGGGGGACGATTCCCTGAGGAGGTTATCACCTCTGATTGACTGTGTAAACATGGTCCTCTGGACTCAGAGTAACCGCCCTATCAAATAAAAAATGAGTACCAATTATGTAAGCCTGAATGGTACCTGTCAATTGATCAACTTTCTGAGAATGTAGAGTTCCATTTAAAAAATAAGCAAGTCCCAGACATCACTGTCCTCTCTGTGGGAGAACAAACGGGTGATGGGAACCCTTCGTCAATCTTCAAAATCAACATTCTTCCCAGTTTTAAGTGGCAATCCACACTGGAAGGTAACACCCTTAAATTTTACACCAGTTTTTCCCCATTCAGTTAAATGAGTGGTAGGAACCAGTGCTCGCCAGAGTATGCCTGAATAATGGAAGGAGCGTTATCAGCGAAGAATTATTCTGGAAACTCCCAAAAGATCACACCATTCCCATATTTAAAGTGATTGATAAATGGGAAGTAGGTCTGGAAACCCCACATTACAACCTTCTCTTGCCTTGCAGGTGTATGCTAAAAATGTCCATTGGTAACAAAAGCATAGACCATAATTGTTGGGTCAAGAGAGATGTCCTTACTGCCTTTTATCTGGGAAGTGACATTCTCAACCGATTTCACCATCGATTTGGACCTAATTAATAATAAAGCCTGGTCCTGAGTGGGGAGTAACCCTGTGGGCTTTAACAACATTGAAAATGTATTCCAGTCTGCTCAATTGCTGCCTTATGCAGTTGAAGTTCAAGTATGAAAAGAGGTTACCATACCAGGACAGGTGCAAAAATGTACTCTTCCCTGCAAAATTAAGCGAGGACAGAACCTCAAACATCAGGACGCGTATATAAATCTGAATTCCCATCTCCAACAACAAGGTTTATATTTAAAGCCGACACCTCTAGTAGACCTAGAACACAACACTATTCGAATATTGGTGGATAACATCTACCCTAGAAGTATCACTTTGGGTGTAGACAACTTTATTGGAATGGCGATCGATAACCAACATTATTCTATTGATTTAGGTAATGAAATCATGCGACCAATAAAAAATGAATGTTTCGACATCAGCAACGGTATTCCTCCAGAAAAGATTTTGACTAGACATGGGGGGGATTTCCTGGTGACTCTTCCTGCCCCTACGGTGTGGAAGAGGTGACCTGTGACATTAAGCTGGAGGAGGTAGTGTTCAGAGTCTAGGATCACTACCTCGAATCCCCTGTCCAGGTCAATACCATCAAAATAGATCTTCTCCACCAAACTGGAGGATGCCGCTGAAATTGCCAACACCAAGATCATTCCAGGTTTCAAACAGATGGTCGAGGAAAGGATCGATCTTGCTGATGCCTGTGAGACCAAAGAGCAAAGGCAAAAACTGAAACAGGTCTTCGTGGAATTCCAAGATACCTATTCAGTGGACTCACCGGACTGTGGACGTACATCCATTCATTCAACCACCATTCCCATGGACCCCGAGATAGTTCTAGTATTTGTGAAACAATACCGGTTACCTCTCGCATCCATGGAGTCACACAGAGATTAAGAATTTAGAATCCCGTGGGATAATCTGTCCGATCCACAGTACCTTCAACAACCTGGTACTGGGGACCCTTAAAACAAACAGCCAATGGCCCCTTCCTTACATCCATCTGGGACTGGCTCAGATCCAAGGGTCAAAGGTGTACACTGCCATTGACATGACCAACGGTTACTGTGCAGCATCCGCGAGTAGGGAAGTCCAGTACAAGCTTGCCTTTACCTTCGGGGGGCAGCAGTACACGTGGAACCTAACCCCTTTGGATCCATAAACTCCGGCAAGGAGTTAAATATCTTCCTACATAAGGCCATGTTAGACGAAAAGGGAAACCTGGCCTATGTGGATGCTGTTTTGATCAAGAGCCCAACTGCGGAGGAACATATAGCAGAAATACGCTATGTTTTAATGCAGTTGCTGAAGGCCGGAGCAAAACTGTCCTTTCAGAACGCACATCGGTGTAAGACCAAAGTGAACTTCTTAGGGTACGAGTTCACACCAGAGGGTCTTAATCCCTGGGTGAAGAAGGTGGAAGCCCTATTGAAATTAAAATACCCTACCACTCTGCAAGAATTAAGAAGCCTTCTTGGACTTACTAATTATAGTTGAAGGTTCATGCAAGACTACGCAGAGGTCACTCGACCCTTGGTCCATTTATTAGAGGCCAGAGTCAAGTGGGAGTGGGGTCCAGAACAATCCGAGGCAGTTAAACAACTGAAAAGGAGCCTTTCATAGGCTCCTTGTTTGGCTTACCCCATAAAGAACATGGAGTTCTTCTTGGAGACGGGGTTCTCAGATACTTGCACAATAGCGGTATTGTACCAAAAGCATGACATGGTCAACAAAGTCATCTCATACGCGAGCAAGTATTTGTCCTCTGTGGAGGAAAAATGCAATGACTGTGAGAAGGCACTCCTGGCAACGGTGTGGGTGCTGAAAAATTACTGCCCATCATTGTCAAGACTCCTCACCAACCCTTGCAGTATCTACAAAGTGTCCGAATCCAGGTGGGGAACGTTAGCAATTCCAGAATTACTTCATGAATTCTGTCCATGCAAGGCTTTCCAGTGGAGGTCAGATATGGCCAAAACAAGAAGAGTCCCCTAGCACAAGGGTTGCAGGACTTGCATGATTGCGCTAAAGAAAACTGTCTCGAGGATGAAAGTCTAATGACCAACAACAAAATGGAGGCATACTTAACTTCCCCACACAAGGTCTATGAAGAGGACACGTGTCAGGGGAAACCCACAGTTTATGTGGATGGGTGCTCCTAACATGTTGATAGCAAGGGGGAAAAACTGGTGGCTGGCATTGGGAATTATTGGGTGAATATTACCCCGGAATCCTCTGCTGGTTATAAAATAGGACCCCAAAGTAGTCAGGTTCCAGAGTTGATGGCTGTTTATCAAGCCATTCTCACTGCAGTGCACCACCAACTCAATGAACTGTCATAATCACTGACTCAGATTATGTCAGCAATGGGTTTGTGGAGCACCTCATTAAGTGGAAGAATTGAGGCATGCTTTGTGCCAACAAACCCCTAAAGCATGCCAAACTGATCCAGTCAATTGACGATCTGGTGACTTCCAATGAGATGACCATCTTTTGGAAGAAGATAAGAGGTCATTCCAAAATAGAGGGGCTGGATAAAACTGGGAATGACCTGGCTGACCAGAGCTCTGCAGGGGTATTTCATAGAAACTGAATCCCTGCTGGGTGAAATCCAAGTGGCAGCTGTCACCAAGTCACAAATTCGAGCTAACAGCAAACTCTCAACAGCCCAGTGAAGTAAAGATACCCAAGATGTACATTTGATCACTGCACAGAAAGAGGACCCAATCATTGGGAAATGTTATTGACACATTGAAGACACATTGAAGACCCTGTAAACTTTTCTCTAACAGCGCCAGATTACAACTTTAAAGAGAATCTCTGAGTGTTGGAGGTTTTCCAAGATGTTTCAGATCCAAGAAAGTCTTTTTAGTAAGGAAAGCCCCACCAGGCTGTGATCAGTGGGTGGTACCTATCTCATTACAAAGACTGATGTTGAACCAAGCCCATGACGCGGCCACAACATTGGAAATCTTGCGCGAGGTTGCCTACTGGCCACACATGGGCCAGCACCTCGACACTTACCTAAAGGGGTGTCTTTTGTGTGCTCTATTCAACCCAGTTCATTCACACACAGAGCTCCACTATAAAATAAAGGGGAAATGACACTGCCTTGGTCAGATTTGCAAGTCGATTTCAGAGATTAGCTCCTTTAGAGGAAACAAGTACATGTTGACTGTGACATGCTTGTTCTCGAAGTGGGTAGAATGTCTTCCAGCCCCAAATTGTAAGGCAGAGACGGCTGATGCACTAATCATCAACCACATCTTCTCTCGTTTCAGCCTCCCGCAAAGGAAGGAGTCAGACTGAGGAAGCCATTTTACCAATGAGGTGATGGCAAAGATGTGGGAGATGAAAAGAAACTCCACATTGCCTACCACCTGACCTCAAGTGGGGGGTAGAGAGATGCAACACAACAATTGTGAGTATCTTAAAGAAGTTTGTGGCAGACTCTGGATCCAGTTGGGACATCGGATTGCCACTTGTCCTGATGGCCATTAGGTCTACACAATCTTCTGCAGATATCTCGATTTGAGCTCCTGACCGGATGAAAAATGGTGTTACCACAGCATCTGCTCTATAGGACTCAGGAGCTGACCCAAATGCGTCCACTACACAGAAGTACATTGAAAATTTAAGGAAGCACCTCTAGCATGCTTTTGCTTATGCTCAGCGCAATTCAGAAAAGTCGGCTGTAGGAAGGAAGACCTACTATGATCTAAAGACCACCAAGAAAGAGTATGAAATAGGTGACAACGTTTACCTGTACAATTTTCAAAGGAATCAGGCCAAGGAGTGGAAATTCCTGCCATCTTGGTGTGGTACCTTTGAAATTGTAGATAAAATATCACCTGTTGCTTACAAGATCTGCATCCCAAAAGGAGAACTGACAGAAGCAAAATGGGGCCACATTAACCAGTTGAAGAGCTGTCATCCCAGAAACGCTTTATGACGGATTGAGGAGCCAAATGAAAGTCGAGCAGAGGAACCATATGAAGAATGAAAAGGAAGGATGAAAAATCAGATGTATATTACACGGCCCGCAGTAGCAGCCGTGTAGTTATGGTTAAGTTGCTAAACTCCTAGGAAGACCACTTTTCCAGTGGCTAATAACTTCACTCCCCCTGGAGGAATCCTCACCAAACTTTGCAAAAAAAGTATATGTCCCACTCTGAATTGTGTCAGCAAGTATGGTGAGGTTTCGTGCAGGGGGGGGGGGCAAAGTTATAGGGGGTCCCACATTTTTTTTCCATAGACCGAATGGGGAAAAACTTTGCGCACGGCTACAGGCCGAACGGCTGGATGGATTTTCACCAGATATGCATCAGGAGTGGGGGCTTGGGTCAGAAAGCATGCTTTTGTGTTGGTGGAAATCCGACCAGTACTTTTGTTGCAATGAACTGAAATGTACATCTAAAAAAATGTGATATATCTGGCTCCACTGCACGGACCCATTTCCCTGTTCGCTCCATGGACAGAAGGGTCATTGGCTTGTAGTACGCCGTGCTGTTGACGAACTTTGGACGTGGCCGGTGGTTGGCTGGAGAGAAGCGTGCTGTGCGTTAAAGTTTTTGGGAAACACTGCCACAGTGTATCGGAGTATGGTGTTGTGGTGTGTGTGCCAAGTCCCATCGTGTTCATGGCTTGTCCTCTTGTACTTGTATGTAACAGTGTGGCAACTAAAAGTAGTCATATCTGCCCCCGCGCCGGCATCCCATTTCCCTGTTCACGGTGCGGCCAAAATCTTGATTGCACTGCAGTGTGAGGTGACGTGTTGTGCATCAATAGTTGTTGATAATGCTGGCATGTTGTATCCGAGGACAATGCGACGGCGAAAGGGTGTGGAAAACATACTTTACGGCATCGGGTGGTGGGAAGAAGGTATGGAAGGGTGGGGGAGTGAGAAGTGCTTCATGTGATATATCTTATTAGAAGAAGACAGTGGTGTGCCAGTGGTCTTCCTGCATACTATGCAATTTGCGGTTACCTCAGCAGGCAACAACCTTGTGTGGTGATCGCAGGCAGCCTTCATTATGGCATGACAGCTCCAGCAGCAATCTCTTCCTGTGATGAGTGGTGGCAGGCTGAATTGCAGAAGGGGAGTGCATTCCATATGAAATGAACCTTTAAACATAGCGTGTACTATGGTGTGTTGTGTGTGGTAAATCCGTAGCCCCTTTGATGCATGGCTGGAGTCCTTGCACAGAAAAATATGTCCACTGCTTGAAAAGCTATGTCCACTGGTTACAAGTAGATGCCACATTGTTCCTTTGTGTGTTTGATTTGGCTGCAGACATTGTTGACTGCATGGGTGTGGTGATTGTTAGGACATCGTACAGTTGTCGGTGTATGAGTGGAGATGCTGCAGTGAGCAGCCGTGCAGTGTGTCCACTGTCTGCACTATTGGAATAGTGTACATCTAGATGGAATTACGGTTGAAATGGTTTTCATATGTACTCGGGTAATCTGGATAGCGCAGATTAGCAAGTGTTGCAGTGCACAATGCAGTATTGCTTTTATGCATGTAGTAGAGTGTTGGGAGCAGGACCAATGTTGTGAAGATTGTGTTTGGTTGGCTTTATTACAATGCTTTCTGAATGGACGTGAGTAGCGGTGCCAAACACTGTGGTATGTTTGAGTATTACGGTAAGTGGAACATGTGTGCTTGCATCCCTGCTTTAGGGTGCGGATGTTGGGTAGAAGTGCTGGTGCCTATGTTGCCTTTCTGAATCGTGGCACATGCCTACATGTTCGCCTGCATGGCTATTATGTTGTGGTGGGTGTGAGCAAGGCCTAGACTGTTGGGTGCATGTCACTCTGCATACATTTGAGGTTGGTGACTTTTACGCAATGGTTGTGGAGGACATTGTAGACTTGGTAGGACAGCAGAAGTGAGCTGCTATGCGTACATTAGCATACGGTGCACATCATTGCCACTGTTGCACAATAGGAAGCCACATGTCACTATTTGCATTTCCTATGGTTTGGCCCTTCTAAACCCATTGCTTTAGGGAGTGCTTTAAGATATTGCAGCATGAAAGGATGTGCTCAGCAGCACACATGTAAACTATGGCTAATGTACACAGCCTCCTACATACCGTTCAGCACACCCAACGCAACGTTATGCAGCAATGCATGCAAATATGTGCCCAGGATGAAAGCTGGAATGCTCAATTGCTTATGGGGCATGCAGCGCATACGACATGAACATTTAAACACAGCGTGTACTATGGAGTGATCTCTGTGGTGAGGGCCTACCGCCTTGCATGCATGGCTAGAGTGGAAAGGGGAAAAGGACTGTCCCTGCTTTACTGGGGTGCAGCACTCAATGTAGCTTGAAACGCGCACGTGCCACATTCAGCCCTTTTAAGGATGGTGGCCATGGAAATGGAACTGTGGGATTTACCCAATCAGGTGTCGAGGGTATGGTTGACAGGAAGGGGCGGTGATATCATTCCCCAAATGTAGATGCAATGAGGTTGGTAGAGATGGACAGACACAGAGTGCTCATCGTGGGTGATACTGTTGTGCAAGATCTGCACAGGTATGCCGTGGAAAGAGGCTTTGCTGTTAACTTTCAGTTGGAAGGAGTGGAGGCTTTTTGGGGCAGTGTATGAGTGGGGTGTCAGTGCTATGGTTCTCCTTTGTACATGTGTGGCCTCTGTCAGTACTGTTGATGTAGTCGTCGTGCATTATTGAGCACTACATTTGGGGTACATGTCATGCTCACGTTTGTTCTGTACCCTCGAGAAGTTGATGACCGCAGTGATGGAGATTTTTCCCACTGCCAAGGTGATTTTCTCAGCCATACCAGCAAGAGGAGCATGGGATCATGCCGGTGTAATTTGTCCACAGCCAGGTGTTTCATAAACAGAGGCATGTGTGACTATGTGCAGTGCTGGGATGTTCTGCACGGACTATGACAGCATTAACAAGCAAGATTTGCAGTGTTTCAAGGAAATTGATTTTTTCTTACCTCTTTTGGCAATGCCGTTTTTTTGCCACTATGCACAAAGCATTGCAGAGAATCCTGTAGAAATGTAAGAGAATCGTTCACCTTCTGTTGGTAGAAATTACAGGAGGAGAAGCAAACAAACATCTAAAGAGATTAAAAAGAAAATTGTATGCAAACACGTATATAGCAAAAACAAAAAAAGAAAAAAAAGCAAATTTTTCAAACAGTACTAAAGACCCAAACCCCTACCCTGTTTCACACTTCCCACAAACCCCCCTAGCACAAAAACTCCACAGATTCTGCAGTAGTTTCAGAATTACATGTGCCACATCTGGCCATTTGCTGTGGGGGTTAAGGCATTGTTCAATAAAGTTTGTGGTTGTGGTGTGTAAACAAAAACTGTGGTCTCTTTGTACAAAGAAGTGCAGAAGCCTATGGTGGAAGTGTGCAAGGTAAGGGGCAGGCATCCTGGTTGTATGCATGCACTGCATGTACTTGTTTGAAGTTGGTAACATGCATTTAGTGGTGCTTTTGTGCAATACATTTTGAAATGATTGCCCTAAGTGGGGTACTGTGGAATAAAAACATGAAGTGCACAAGGTAAGTGGCAGGCCTTCCTGTTATGAATGCAATGTGGGTATGATATGATGCGAAATTGTATGATCTGGCATTTACAATGCGCCTATACACTAGTTGTGCAAGGCGCAACAAGGCTAGGGAGGGGGAACAGAGGGGAGACAGAGACAACAACCCTACTGAGGGGTTTGCCAGAAAGGCAGTGCAGGGGTGCAACTGGTGGTGGGAGGTGGACCTGGGCAGAGATTAGATGGTGGCTAGGTAACCAGTGCAGAGTCAGTTTCAGGCAGTAAGTCAGCAGGGGAGATGAGGAGCAAAAGCAGAGGCAAAGAGAAAGATTTTCAGTTGCTTCCAGAACCGGCGATGGTTCTCCTCAAGTTTCAGGGATGCTATTGCAGAGGAAGGCCCCAGCCAAGGAAATAGTTCTACCACCAAGTGGTTGCTTGCAAAAGCGAGTGACCCTGAGGGAGTTGGAGGCAGATGAGGGAAGAGGTTGAGCACACACATATTTACAAATTGTGAGTTTCAGTTGCAGGTATTGAAGCCCCAGGGCTTTTCAGTCCTGGAGAGATACCATCCCTGGGCTTGAGGCCAAGGACGAGGTGCCCAGTCCTCTCCTGGATGAGTTGCAGAGGGCACAGAGTAGAAGCAGGCAAATTTTGACCAAGGCTGTTGCAATAGTGAAGCCTACAGAGAACCACAGCTGTGGAGACAGTGAAGTTTTCAGACCTTGCTTTACATTGCCAATATACATTCAGTGCTGGTTTTGAATCCAAATTTTTACAATTTCTGTAAGAGATGGGTTAGTGTGGAAAACAATGTGTACTATTGTCGCAAGGAAAGAAGAGAGTTCCTGTTGCGATATTACAATGGGTGATATGGGTAAATGGAAACTTAAGCATATGCAATTGACGTGTCACTTCATGGCAGAGGATGGGAGAAAAAAAACGGAGAAAAAACATTAACATTTTTACGAACGTAATGGACGTTCAGTGGCACATACCATGCGCACAAGTACTTATAAGGGAGTTGTACACATTTCATAGAAATAATATTCATACCTTCACTTTGTGGTGATGATTGCTCATGTGGATGAATGTTGATGCACACATTTTGCATTATTTTACTGAACTTTCCTACTGGATGTGCTTTACAATGAGACGCCACTTGAGACGCCACTTGGAGGCTTAATGTGCAACGGTACATATGAAGTGTTGTACAGAAGTGACAGTGTAAAATGCGAACGTCTTGAATGCTATTGGTGGATGCATATCTGACTATTTAACAGTCCCCAATGAAGTAGTGATGGACAAGAAATAGTGCTCAGGGAAGAAGGACTCCTCCTGCTTTACTGGGCGCGGCCCTAGCAGCACTTGGGGAAGAGCATGTGCCACATTCTGCGCTCCTCACCTTGCTGACCAATGGAAATGGGACTGTGGGGATTGCCCAATCAGGTGCTCAGGGTGTGCGTCACAGGAAATGGCGGCAATCCTTTTTTTCATTACTTTGTGTAGTGCTGCTGGCAAACATGGCAAGACACAGTTTTCCTCGTGGGTGATGCCTTTGTGGAAGATCTGTTCCTGTATGCCCTCCAAAAAGGCTTTTGTGCCAATTTCGATTTGGAGGGAGTTGAGGCTTTGTGGTGCAGTGTGTAAGCATGCTGTTTCGTTCCGCAACTTTACATGTTGTGGTTGTGCACTTTGGAGCCTTCTTATTGGGTTCCATGCCTTGTTCACGTGTGTACCGTCAACTGAAGAAGATGAAAGTAGTGCAGCACATCTTTCTCCCTGCCAAGGTGCTTTTCTCATGTATACCACTGAGAATAGTATGGGACTATTCCAATGATTCCTGTCGCCAGCCAGGGGTCGGAAGGGGTCCCATCAACAGAAGCATGTGTGACTTCTTGAGTGCTGCTGGGATGTTCTCCTGTGAGAATGAGAACATTGATTCTCAATATATACACTATATACACCTTTTCAAACCAAATGACATGTTTTTCGCGACCAGTGGCAATGATATTTTGTTTCACAATCTACAGGCTGCACTGAAGACCCTATTGTAAGAATGTGAGCTAACGTACAAAACACAAAAATACATATAAAAACCGCAAAAAAAGGTGTTTCTATGGAATCACCTTTAAAAATAAAAATCAAAAAGGCTCTTTTAATAGCCGCCACAACTAACAACATCCCCTACCCTGGTTGAAATGTATTCCCGCGCACGCACAGCACAAAAAGTCCATGGACATCGCGAGAGTTGCAGGGTTGCACATGTAACATACACCCCTTTTGCAGACCACAGCCATAGAAACGGGCCTGTATAGGCTGCGGGATTGGTCAATAAGGTTTCTGGGTGTGGTTTGTTTGAATAGACTGTGGCACACGGTGTACTTGTCGACAGAAATACAGAGGGTGCGGTTATGGCTGTGTGTTTCACGAGCCACAGCGTGCAGGTTTTGGGGGAGTTCTAAATATATTGATTTAAAGTGAATGCAAAACACTGCAGTGGCTGCTCATTTTGGAGTCTATCATGTGGATGTGTACTGCTATAGAGTACCTACAATGAAGTCACTGATTTTGGTTTGTCTGTGTGACACTTTGGTGACGAGCGATCATGCCGACATTGTTCTTCATTGTGGAGGGAAAATTGCACAGCATGTTACATGAGTTTCAGTGCCGTTTGTGATGAAGGAGGCACTTGCCCAGGGCATGCGTCTGTTTCCGATCTCCTGCATAACTTTCTATCGCATTATGTAGACTGATGTGGCTGCGTTATTTTTCATTTGGTCGCAAATGGAGAAAGCACGCTACATTGTGAAGAAGTCCATTTGTGCCTTTTTACGACATGTGCCAATGGCATACTTCACACATGGGAATATGACGTTTCACAGCACAAACAGTTTTCCCCACCAATAACGTTCATCTTGCTATTTCTGCAATCCTGATTTCTGCACGCCCTATCCAAATAGCCTTGCTGCCCTTCTTGAAAGTAGTGAAGGAATTTTTGTAGTAAGTGTTGCGCACTTCCACTCTTCAAAACTGTCTGCAACACGTAAAGAAACCTTTTTCTACAGCGAACCCCTTTCTACCTGATTCTACTAGTGTGTGGCACAGCCTTAATAACTAAAACTTAAACTATTAATTTAAGTCCCTTGGCGGAACACCACGGGTTCATTTTTGTTAAATTTCGAAATTAACAAAGCTCATTCCTGGTGCGCATTGAAAACTAGACTGTAATTTAATTGGGTGATCCCATTTGTCCTTAAGATCCTGACTTCTTTAGGAAAAGGGTGTCTTTGTCCCTAAAATAATTTTAAAAAACTTAACTGCCACCTTCCCCAACACAGGCCTTTAAGTGGTGGTGGGTCTGAAATCCAAAATGTTACAATCAACCTTATTTTTCTGTCAGACTTCCCCAACACAGACCAAAGTGGGAGGTGTGGGGGGACTGAAAAAAACTACTAAATGACCCTGGATTTATTTTAAATAAAATGTGTAGGTGAAATAATGGTCATATGCATTTGCGCACATTTTTAACGCTAAACTGCTAGCCTTTTAAGCATGCAGGAAAATCGAAATTGCTCAGCATTGCACAAGTAATTGTTTTCTTTTTGTTTATTTATCAGTTTAATTATGTTGAAGTGAAATTTGTAGAAAGAAAAGTATTGTAATTTGTGTTTTTCCTAACCCATTGGTGCAATTCACTTGAGACATTAATTGTGAGCCACAAAGAAGGTGACGTGTAGTTTAGTGTGATTTGTATTACCTATAATTAAAATAAATACAAATATATTTCCTATATCTGGCCTGGTTCTTGGCTCACTGTGGGCACAGCGGGCAGGAGGAGATTCGTGTGACTCTATAGGAGTCTTCATTAAGACCAGCGCTAAAAAACTTAAGCTAGGTTTGCAGGGCTCCTTGATTGGGGGGGGGGGAACTCCCCAGGTTAAGGGTGGTCTCAATATAACGCAGCACTTTTCTGTAGGGAATGGCTTGAGGGCGCATGTGAATCTATGAAATCTACCAATGCTGGAGAAATTGAGTTACATGTAAAATACTTGCCCCTTCTCCAGCATTGGATCTTTCGTAGATTCACATTTAATGAATAGATTTTACAGCAGTATACATATGAAATGGTGGTAACAAAAAAAGGCCTACCTCATTGAAAATAGCATTGCAAGACCACTCTCATCGTCTTCACATCAGCAGCCTGTTGCTCCTGATTGCAGTAATGCCTAGTAAAAGTGTGCGGGACGGACCATGTGGCTGAAGGACAAATGTCTTTCAAGGGAACCCTGGACAACATTGCTGCAGACGCTGACATAGCTCTTGTCGAGTGGGCTTGGGCAGGCCAGGTAAGCAGTTTGACTTTGCATGGCAAATAAATGGTGTACAATATCCACCTCGCCATTCCCCGCTTGGAGATTGCCTTCCCCTCGTTTCAGGGTACATAGGCAAGAAAAATCTCAGTTCTGTGTACGTAGTATTTGAGTGCTATTTTAACGTCTAAGAGTGCAATGCAATTTCTGCTTGTGTATTCGCTTCTTGGACGAACAGTGGCCGGGTAATCGAGGACAGTTTATGAAATTTGAAAGGTATCTCTGGTATAGAATGTGAATTGTTTGTGAGGACTACTTTGTCTTTTTAAAACCGTACGTATGGTTCGGGTACCGTGAGGACTTGCAGCTACGAGACTCTCCTTGCCGATGTAATGTCTATAAGGCATGCAAGCTTCCAAGAAAGGAACTTTAAAGGAGCTGTTGCTAATGGCTTGAGCCGTGCTTTCATGAGCCCAGCAAGTACCACGGTGAGACTCAACTGCGGTGGAAACTTTGTCTGAGCAAAAGATCTAAACAGACTCTTCAGAAAATGCTTTATTAGTTGATCACTGAAAAGGGGCATTTCTCTTCTTTCTCTGGTAGATCTGGAAATGGCTGCCAGGTGCACTTTAATCCAAGTTTGTGAGAACCGTCCTTGCGACAAAGACAATAGGTACGGAAGGATAGCTTCTGGACTTGAGAGGGGCTGAGTATCCGGTTCATGTGCACACCAGGCACAGTACTTCTTCCATTTGCTTTGGTAGGAGCAAATCATGGATGGAGCTCACGCTGCTTTCAGAATATCTGTGCAGTCCTGTGAAATATTCAAGTGCCCGAATCCTCTGAAGTAACTAGCCACTTGGTCAATTTTAGTGTTTTCGGGTTGTGGTGTAGCACTTTCCTGCAGTTTTGTGAAGTGACCTCTGGATGCTCGTGTAGACTAATCCGGTTTCCCCCGGACAATTGCATGCCTGCCTCAGCCAATTGGGTGTTATCAGTATGACCTTGCATGGGTATGTCTATCATCTGTATTACTTTCCTGATGACTGCAAAACAGTGGGAAATCATAGGCAAAGAGGCCCGTCCAATGGAACGCAAACGTGTTCCCTCATCGACCCCCGTTGGCGAGACCTGGTGGCGAACTGTGCGCATTTTGTGTTTTGTCTTGTTGCAAAACAAGTCAATTTTTGGCCTCCTCCCCACCCCACCGGGTACACACAATGTTTAATTTGCCGTCACATAGCTCCCGCTTGTGGGATTGGCAGGTTGGCAATTTTGTTTACTCTTGTTGGAGATGGCCGAGTGCCAAATCCGCAGCGACTCCCGGGATAGCCGGCCTCGTTCCACCCGGCTTCCTGAAATAGTACATGGTCGTTTTATTGTAGGTGAGAACCCCCGACTGCGGATTCTTCGAGTATTGGTAGGAAAGACTTTAGGGCGCAACCCACAGCCCTCAGCGCCAAGATGTTTATGTGGAGACTGGCCTCCTCCGTTGTCCATTTGCCCTTGATGTGAAAGGATTCCACATGCGCTCCCCACCCTGACAAGGAGGCGTCGTTATGAGGGTTTTGTCCAGTATGGGTCCTGAAATGGGTGACTCCTTAATGATGTTTTGTGGCACTTCCCACCACTGCAAGTGGCATGTGAGCATTTGCGTGATTTACACTGTCCGCCCATGATACCTTGATCTGGGACCAGTTGACTGCAAGTAACTCTTGTAGTGGGCGGTTAGGGAGAATTCTCAGAAATGTGTTAATTCCCTTCTCCCTCAGAGACCCCCGGCTCTTTTTGCTGGACTTTAGGACTTTTTATCTCTCGTAATTTTAATGCGATTCTATGTGTTTCTTTTAACTTTGGAGTCTGGCAAACTCCATAGGCATCTTTATATTGTGGCAGACCGCACCTTCAGTGCACTGGCACAGGGAAGTCTTAGATTTCCCAAAGGTTTAAATACTTCTTAGTGAAACTACTGTTCCCAAGAGCAGTGAAGTGAAATAGACTTTACTTACATTTTGTAACTTTCTAGACCCAGCACACACTATCTTACCATAAGGTGCTGGAGGGGTTACTTAGTATCCCCTTTGTCTAGTTTCTCATGTAACATTTTTATGTTAGCTTTTCAACAATTAATGGCTGGTGGCAGTGGTTTACTTTTTACTACCATTGTGTGTTTTTTCTGTAGGCTGCGTTCGCAGCCACGGTAAGGCACTCATGGGTGCCCATTTCGTCAAAATGGTCCTGGTCGTCTTTTTTTCGCCATTTCTTGACAGAAAGGTCCTTCTTGAGATTTACTCTGCGTGCCAAACTAGGTTTGGTCCCTTTGTACGTTTGGTCTTTGGCTGGCTTCACGAGTGAAACCCGCCTCTGGCTCCAGTATGTCTGGCAGGGGCGTGCCCGAAACGCCCTGTGCTTAATCCCCTTGATTACCAAAATGCACCCAAAGGTGATTGGCTGGTCCGGCAAGGACAGCCACCCTGCTGTGTGATTGACAGCTAGGCTGGAATGAATGTGAGAAACCTGCATAAAAGGCAAGGCTTTTTGGCTTGGAAGGCAGAGTCGACCACTGGACGAAGGAATCCGAAGAAGAACTTGGAATAGATGCCTGCTGAAACTCCTGGACCATTGGTTTGCTCAGTGAAGCCCTGCTGCTGTGTTGAAGCTCTGAATTCGCCTCTACTACAGAAGCCCTGCAAGGACGACTTCCCCCCCTTTGAGTTGGTGGGACCAATCCACTCCAAAGTAAGCCAGTCTGAACATCATCTCGAAGCTGGTTGTATTTCTGCTGCTGGTACCAAAGTGCCAGGGAGAGGAACACCAGATTGTGTGCGTTGCTTTAAAGTTGGACCCGAGCGATAGGAAGATCCTACGGAATTCCCCGATGCAGGTCTGACCAAGCCTGACCCACCACAGAGTGCTGGACCCCAGATGCGAGGAAAGTCTGAAGTGGTATCCGAGAACCGCAGTGTTGCTATTTGCTGTCAGACATGAGGAGCTGAAACAACGAAGAACCACTGAATTGAAGTTTGCCCATCGCTGCCGCTGACCTTCTCATTGCAGAGCAGGAGTCCCCAGACATCCTCCCTCTTGTCCCCACGGCTGACGCTCAGGAACAGGATCTGCAGAGCTGTACAGGAACAGAAGCCAGCTGGAACCATTTCTTCTAATCAGAGGTACTGTAAAGTCTAAGAGAACTTAACTCTTGTTGTGTAGCCTTACTTGCTCTCAGTGGAAACCTGTCTTGGTTACCTTGCAGAGTTGCTAAAGCTTTGCCCCTCACAAGCCTCCCAGCTTTTGGCCCTTCAAGTGTTCTATTTTGCTAGAAACATTTCTAGAAACATTGTGTAAGACTTTTTACCCACCTGCAATGAAGATCTTCAGCTCCCCTTGACAGTGTGCAATTAACATTGGCGGTCCTGGCTCCCTGAGAGACTCCTATTTACCTCCGACTTTGTGCTTTGGCTTTTTCCCCAGGAAAGGGTTAATTTACTCTGCATTGGTAGGTTTTTAAAAGTACTGACCAGTTTATTTTATTTATTTATTTGCATTTTTAAAGCGCTCACACAGCCCAGGGGCATCGAGGCGCTGTTACAGGAATATGTCTGAGTTGCGTATTTATAACATGTTTGATACCCAGAGGTTTCTAAGCGCGGCCCGAACCGGTGTTGCTTCGTGTCGTCTTGTTTCCAAGGCAAGCAGGTTGCCACGGAGCTATCCTCCTCGGACAGTATGAATTATTTGTTAACCTTTGTTTTATTCCTCTATTCTATCTTTTGCACCAAACTCAGTATTGCTCTAAATGTACCAGTGATAAATCAATGTCCACCGTGTCCTAGCTATTTAAGTCACTTGAGGGTGTAGGAAGTGTCTGTGTGCCATCCGCAATGGGTATCATCTGATTTAGAGAAACTAAGAGTGTGTTTTGAAATATATTTAAGTGTTCCATGTTTTGCTCCCTTTCTTAAGAAGGCTTCTTGTTTTATCAAAAAACCTTGAGTATAAGTGTTTATTTGGATAACTATTGTCAAACTCTGTCACAACCTTACTGCTCACATTGACCCCTCTTGAGATAAGCCTGGCTGCTCAGCCACACTACCAAGCTGTGTAGTTCAGACTTATACCAAAGGTTGGGTCTCTATTGCCAGGTCAAGGTTATTGCAGTGCACCCAAAGGGTACTGTATACAATCTTGCCTAACATGTGCGCATTTTGACCCTGCAGTGTATGAGTGGAATGCAGGCAGACATTGTCTCCAGTAGTCTCATACACGGACTGTTAATTGTGCTCCTGGCTTGAACCGAGGGATCAGCGATTGGAGCGTATGTAGCCTGTTCTGGGAAGAGCACACTAAAGCCTTGGTTTGAAAGCTGAGCCCCCAAGAAGACAAGGCTTCTGAATGGTTTCAGCAAAGTTTTTACAAAGTTTGCTTGATTTCTGAGATGGATGTGCAAGCTACCGTAACGTTTGATGCCCACACCAACCAATCATCAAGATATAGATATCCGTGATGGCCCCTCTTCTGGAAGGCCGCTGCGACTGGTTACAGGCACTTTGCGAACATTCGTGGAGCAGATTTTAGCCCCAATGACAGCACCCAGAACTGATAGTGCTGTTCTCCTATTGCAAAACGCAAGCACCTTCGATGTTTCTGGTGTATTGGTACGTAGAAGTATGCGTTTTCTAGATAGAGTATGTGGTGCCAGCTTCCATCCGGCTTTTGCACCACAAAGCACAGGGAGTAAACCCACTGCCCTTCTGATTTTCAGACACTTTTTGAATGGCATTTTCTGCCAACATTTGCTTTATCTCCCGTTTTAACACCTTTAGGTGTGGGATGGATTTGTGTACTGGGGGAATATTCAGTAGTTTCCTATTGACTTCTAGTACATGGCCACATCAGACCACCTGTAAAACCCACTGGTCTGCTATGTTGTGCCAGTGATGCTAGTGCTGTGACCGTCTTCCTTCAACTGGCGTCATTTCAGTTGCACAGTCAGCCCCTATGCTTTTGCCCTGTTGCTATGGGAGCTAATGGATCCTCTTTGGTTCTGTTTCTTGTAGTCTCTGCCACTGGTAGCCTTGGGAATGCTTTTTATATCCCTTCGAGTAGTGGGAAGGTCTCCAGTATGCCCTGGAGCTCGCAGAGTAAGTGGACCTTCCTACTGAACCTCAAAAGGCACGAAAAGTGAGTTTGGTTTGTAGAGTAGTAAGTGACCCAACTGTATCAGTGTCAGTTTTTATTGTTTTAAGCGCCTCATCAATGTTGGGGCCAAAAAGATGTTCACCTTCAAAGGGCATGTCTAGGACTTCTTGTTGTACATACGGTTGAAAGTCGGTGCAGCATAGCCATCTCTCCCAATGTAATACCACTCCATTATTGATTTGCTTGAAGCCTGTCTCGGCCAAATCTACTGCGAAATTGATGGTGGTTCACGGCCTCCTCACCTTCCTTTGGGATGGTGACTGCTTCAGCATGCTTTACCTCTTGTAAGTGCTTTACAAGCAGTACTAATCGGTGCCACATTTCTCAGTCATACCTGGATGTAATCGTTAATGCGTTGAGCGCTTTTACTGTAGTAGCTCCTATGGAGAGTACCTTCCTTCCAAGAGCATCCACTTTGCGGCCTTCTTGCTCTGGAGACGCTGTATACTTGCACGCTTGAGCGTGGAAGCTTTCTGGAAACTGCCGTGGACACCAAGGACTCTGGCAAAGGTTGCGACGTAAGGCACCTGGGTGTGGTTTCTGGCACATTGAATTACTTCTGGAGCCTGCCATTTAATGCCAGTTTGGTGAACGGATGCCTCATAAGTAGTCCCTCCTCCCATACATGTTAGAGGACAGGGATCGATATGCCAGACTCCTCTTCTGTGCATGTGACCGAAAATAAAAAATGTGTTGTCTTCCGTAGGTATAAGAACAAATTCTTGGAATGACTTCATCATTCTGATTTCACCAGGCGGATACGTTTTTTTGGGGCTCTTCCACCGGGTCATTAAGTCGTCATCATCTGTATCCCACTGGCCCACGGAGACTCAGTGGTGGTTGTAGACCTTGTATCCTGTGGTTCCTGATCTGTGCCCGTGTCTTCAGTTCCCTTTCCTCTTGATCCACTTGCCTGCTTACTGGACATTAGGGCGCAAGTGCTCACCAGAGTTTGACTTTCACAGGAGCTGGCTGTGAGGGGACGATGACCTGTCCTCAGGCTTGCACTTCATGGCAACTTTGCAAGACTAAGAGCGATTTTTATAAATCTGGCTGTGATCGGAGAGGCGACACTGACCTCACTGCAGGGGCCTCTGGTGTCTGTTTTGGTGTTGTAGGAGCCTGGATGACCACTGGGAGATTTTGAAGTGTGTTTAACACCTGTAGTGAGAGTAGTGTTTGTGGATTAAATAGCAGTTCTTGTGGCTGCTCTTGAGGGAGAGGCCCCAGTGGATCATTGGGACTTTGGCATTGCTGTTGCTGGGGAAGGTGTGCCGTCCTCAATGGAGTAATCGGAAGCCGCAAAGTGCTCTCAATCACCACCGATGTGTCGGAGTCTGAAAACCCTGGCGATGTTCTATGGAGTGCATCAAATTCAGAATCTACCTTGTATTGTAGAATCTCTTCAGGCATGACTTTGAAGTCAGTCATCGGGGAGATCGAAGTTGTGATTGGTTGGGGCTGTAACCCCCCTGCTCCAGAGAGGGACGCTGTGGCACCTGGAGAATTTGTGTAGTGGCTTGGGCCTGTATGCCCCCATTTGCCTGTGTTGGTGGGGTTCTGTTGCTCCCCATCAGCTTTCCAGTGTTCAGCTGTTACAATTCTTGGTTTTGCTTGCCCGTCGACAACACTTTTCTTTCGTCGTCGACTGGCTGCATGCAGGCCCCTGTGTTTTTCTTAATAGAACTTTTTTCTGTTGACAAATTCTTATCCATTGACGAGTGCTTTCCCGTTCACGAAAGCTTTCCCGTGGAGTGTCTTCCAGTTGGTGAATGTCTGTCGACTATTAGCTCACCGACTAGGGTTTATCCGTCGTCTAGCGCCAGTCCGTGGTTGACAACTCATTCGTCGTTGAGCCCTTCCCGGTCGACTGATGTTTCTCCGATTTAGCCTTTTTTGGGTTAGGCTTTTTCTTTTCTGAGCGCCTATGGCCTGCCAAGCTTCTAGAAGACTCTGCTTCTGAAGTGAGGTGGTGGCTTTCATTCAGCCAACAGACAAGGCGTCTGTGCCCGTCTTCGAGCGTTTTTACTCTAAACACCTTGCAAATTGCACAATCCTCTGCAGAGTGATGAGAATGTTGGCAATAAATGTATTCTGCGTGTTTATCCCCCCTCAAACATTCTTTAGGCCACAAGTGGCACAGGCTTTAGAGATTATTTTCCCCTCCATCCTTTTCCCTCACTTATGATTGGATGAGTAGAGTAAAACTAGTGGAGTTATTTTTCTTATAGTTAAAGTTGTGGAGATTTTCCTAAGGAACACCAGCACAAGAACTCCTTCCAGCATGACATGCGGTTAGAATTTGAAGAGGCTGCAGGGGAGAAGCTACATGCTCAACGTCCCATATTTGAGGACAAAAACACTCGGAGGGAGAAGGGCTCCAAAATAGACACCCATTTTCTTTTATTTACTAAAGTTAACCAAGGATTCCCAGCTGGACAACAGGGAATGTTCATAACATGTGAATCTATGAAAGATCCAATGTTGGAGAAAATAGGCTACACATTTCTCAACAAATTCACACAGGAATCGGTCATACAATCCCAGAAGCATTGTTTTGTCGTCTGCCCTCAGCTGTGTGATCTCTATTGTGCAAGTTTTCTTACCCACACACCACCAATCACCAGCTTCTTTTGGTACTGGGCCAAACCACTGCAGCAAAAGCCCCATATTTTTTCCCACCGGCTTCACCACATTTCTATAGTAGCGTTTTTATGGGGTGAGCAGCGATCAGGATTTAAACCATTCTTTAGAGGCGGAGAGTGTAATAGCAGCTATGGGATTGTACCTCCAACATGCCACAAAAAATGTGTGGAAACGACTGCAGTGTGTTGGCCAACCATGAGCTGTACCAGGTACCTTCTTTGTCGGGAAGGGCTTTAGCGGCCCTTTGAAACAAAAAGCAAAGCACGTTCTTTCTAAAAATCATAGGGTCACATTCTAAGGTCTTTTTTGCCCAATTCTGCCTCGGATTGTGAATTACCCAGGCTGCTGTGATGAATGTCCCTGGTATAAATTCCGTAAGTCGTCATACCACGGAAATAAATGGGTTGAGGCAGCCATTTCAGATTGAGACTCAAAACAGATAAATGCTTGTAGTATTGGAAAAGAAAAAGAGATGGCACTATTCAATTTAATCATTACTCATTCACTAAAGTCCAAAAAGGTTAACAAGTCATCCATTGGTAATATAGGAGGTAGAGTGTAGATTGGTGATTAATCACGCACGTTGGACACCAAGGTGGTCTGTTGTCTTGGCAGAGAGGTTGGCCTTGGTGGAGGTGGTCTTCTCAAATGAGGGTTCTTCATGGTATCGATCTGAGATGTACAAATAATCAAGTACCTTTGCCCACTTTTAGGGATGCCTTTCGTACCTAGTTGCAGCACGGTTGTTTAGGGGTCTGGTAGAAGTCACTGGAAACAGTGGCTTTCAATACTTAGCCACAGGCAGGGTTGATGGTTTTGAAGGTGATTGACTTTTCTAACATCTTTTGCCTTTTATGGGGTTTTCGATGTATGCGGCCTTTACGAGGCCATGACTCTGCCAAGGCTCTCAATGTATACCAATGGTGGCTGGGCTTAGGAGGACACCACTGATGCTCCTGCTCCAAGTGACTCCTGGCATTGTGAAAACTGGTCAAAGAATGCCAAAGTTCTTCAAATGGCCCTCCTGTCCCTATCTGAAGGCTGCCGTTTGTCAATGGTGGACAGTGAATAATGTGGCAGTGCTGCGAGACATCTCCCCCGGAGTTGCCCTCAGTCACATTCTGTTTTAATTTGAGGTTTCTGGTTAAGCAACCATACTGCCTTTGAGTTACTTCAATGTGCTTTCAATAGGTTTGGGATTACAGTAGAATTAGAATACTAAAGAAAAGAAACCACCAGATGGATACTAGCTTGAGATTAGACCATGGGCAGCATGGAGTGGGAGATTTGCTGAAGACTATCATCAAGCATACATGCTATGCGGAAAAGGTCCACAGGTTAAGCAATTTATATGCAATGCTCTTTGTCCAAAACCAGTATATCTAGCTGGAAGATGAGCGTCTCTTTTAGAAGCAGACTTTAAACTTCTTGGTGGTTAATAAAGTAGAAATACTTACCTGTACTAAAGAGGTGCAGGGCTATGCAGTGCTGTGTACACAAGACAGTTTACAACTCAACCCTCTTGTTTGATGGCAGCTCATGCAGTGTACTGAGAGATGCTGATATGCGATGAATCCTTTTCAGTCACAGAATAAGGCCCGTTACACGGTTTTGTGTTGTTTGAAAGCATGGGATTCCTATAGCCTGCTATGTGGTGTTTTATTGTGACTTTTCCCACCACAGGAAGCGCATTTGTTGGAAGATCACCCGAGTATTGTGGGGCCGGTGGCGGCCACGCTGCCTGCCTCCCAGGTGCTGGAAGGGCCAAGCACCATGTTGGTTTGCAGGGGTCACCCGGACTTGCAGGTAGTTGCAGGGCGGGACCCTGAAAGGCTGCAAGGACACAGGTCTTGGGGCCAGGGGGACCATGGATGCTGGGAGCATCCAGATGGAGGGTGCCCGAGAAGGATTCGGGGCACCAGGCTGGACTGGAGGGCCCAGATTAGCAGGGACCTGCAAGACCGTGATCACACGGTGTAGGCCTACAAGCCCAAAGTGAGACGGAGACAACAGGACTTCCATTGGTGGAGACGGCAGCAGTTTTGAAACACGTGCCTGCAGTTGCTCCTTTTATTAGCTCGGGCCAAGACCCAGTCGTGGCCCATCTTAAAAGGGCATTACACTTGGGAGGGTCACACAACACTCCTTTTTCATAGCGAACAAAACAAATGTTACTGAAAGAAATGATTCCCCTTCCCCGTTACAGAACGAAAATACTTATACCATGTAGGGTAGACAAATAGTAGGATAGACCACTGCTACATACATAGGGACTCAGGTACTTGCAGACATATAACACATCAAAACACTGTAAACAGTCAGCTGGTGACAGTCATGGTTGGGGAACCGCTGGTGGAATGTTGGCAGTTCTACCACATTTTACAAGACTATATATTACGCTTGGGTAAGAGTAACTACAACCATTGAATGACCCCATTGTTACCTGCTGGCACCATTTAGAGCATGCCTACAAACTACAGGAGCAGAGCTTCACATTCAAATAACTGGAACCACTTGAAGCATACAATCTACGTGCTGGCTCACAGCATCTAAACACAGGTTTACTGAGTCTTCTGCGAGTACTTGCAGAACTGCATGAGACCAATTCACTTTGCATCAATGTCCGTTCAGGAAAGTCACTACTACAGGTCAAGGCGCGTTGATGGCACAATTCAACGTCTGGCAAAGCGGCACTGGGGAGCACCACAGGCCACATTGGCTTAGTCCCTTGATGTTGGGGCAGGCAGCGAGGTGCGGGTAGCATGGCGTCTAGGCTGCGCCACATGATGTTGACATGGCATGGGGTGATAGTATGTTACTCACCCCACTCTTCTTGCTCAAGCTCCCCTAGGCAGTAGTAACTTTACTGTAGTGGCACAGGAGGGCACTCATGCAGAGCTGCAACCCTCACTTGCTCGTTACACTGCTTTCTGGTGGTGGGTGTCGGGGCCACAAGATGTTGTTTGGTCGGACACAGGTGACGGGGTGCCTGGACCACTTCTTATCCCCACCAGGTAGTGGCCCACTGGCAGGGCACAATCGGCATCGAAGGGCGCCTAAGCACTACTGTGGAGCTGCAAACCTCACAGGCTTCTGAATTTCTTGATGGAGCTGTGCAGGGAGGCGATTACCATTTTCTTTTCTTTAGTGTATTTCTACTGCTGTTGCAGTGCGCAGTTGTCTTGTATTACTGGCACAGTGCATGAATGGCCTGGTGTTACAGGTGAGCAGTGGGATTCAGTCTTCTCGTGTCAACTGGTATTGCAGAGCGCCTCTTATCTAGTGAATTAAGGTCTTAAGCTTGTCAAGTCCAGCGCATGCAATTTTCCAGACACTGGTGATGCTAGAGTAATGTGTAGTGCACAGGGGGCTCATGTGATCATGGCTTGGAATGCCGATTAGCACAAGGGTGGCAGGTCCACGTTAGAAACAGTGTGAGCCTTGCATGCTCCTAAAAAACCCGGCTCTGATGCGACACGCCTGCTTTCAGTGCAAGCGCAGAGTCCTTTCTTTTCCTTTGCTGCTTTCACAGAGCCCTCCATTTACTCATCGCCAATCGGGAACGAGATCTGCAGGGGGCCATACACTTTACTTTCATTGCGCCATCCTGGAGCACGTCATTTTGCTATTCGCTCCGACATGGCTTTCACACGAAGCGGCCGGGGATTACTGCCGATGGGGCTGCCAGCACAGCAGGGGGCTGCCCCGTAGTATTAGTGGGCGCAGGCAGCCCCTTTCCCCTTCGTTTCTTGGCTCTGCCATGGAGGACTGCAAGCGGAGATGTTTTTATTGGAGGGCAACCGGGGCACTCGTCCAGGGTCTCCGCCTCGGAGGGGGCCCCACAAAAATAGCCGATCTGAAGTAAGATTCCATTGTTCACCAGTCTTAAATAGCACACGTCAGGATATTTTCTCGGGCTCTAAACCCATTGCCTTTCTGTTTTGGCAAGTGCATTCTGCCTTGATCAATGCATCATGTATTGCTTTCTGTTTTCACTGTGGTATACATTGTGTGTGTGTGTGTTCCTTATGGCACAACTCGGTAGCATTCCTTCCTTCCTGTGGAAATTAGGTTGATCATGTGCAATAGTCAATGCTGAAATGCATATTGATACATTGAGTGCCACAATGGTTCAGAAGTTAAGTCAGTATGTGAAGCACCCATTGCAGAGATATTTGTTCATATGCAAAATTAGAATATCACATTCCAGCAAGGCTGGCTGAGCCTTTCCTATGTCTGAAGTTTATAAATCTGAAGTTTATAAACCTGCTTGCATATGTACTTGGTTTTGCAGAACAACATCTGCTTGTTTGACACAAAAAACGGTTTACTTTTTGGTAAAAGTCAAAGGTTTTTATGCACGTTTATAAATGAAAATGTCACAAGCCATTCTTTTGGAAGTATTTAAAACTTTACAATACAAAAGACAAACCCAGATTAAATTTGTTAAATCACATCGATTGGTATGCTGGTTCTTAAATACTTCCATTGATCGAGAGAATGAAGCTAGAATCATTCCCATTTTGCATAACACCCTTCTATAATATTTTGTCATGTTTGGTAATGTGATTTGTGTACTTTCCAAGTCTGTTTTTTAAATAAAATTAGATTGTTTAAGTTCATGGTAAGAACTAGAAAAGAAAGTGTTCAAATGCAGAAATTGCAGAGTTGGCACACCTCCCAGTTTCACCCCTTAACCAATGTGTGATCCTGGGCATCTCATTTATTCTTGTATTGCCTAACTTCTCAATATTGCCAGTCCCTAAACCTTTCAAAATTGTCAGCCCTTCAGAGTGATTTCCTTCTCATGGTATGATCTTCATAAAAGCCTTATTCATGGTGTCACTGTGTTAATAGTGAGCATATTTATATTGCACACCACAGGCATTTGTTCCTTTGATAGCTAATGGCAACACTATTTGAAAACCATATACCACTTCTAATCTCAGTCTGTCTGGATAAGGACAACTTCCTTGTATCTTCTAATCTGCCTCCATTATCCATGCTACGGTATGTGTAGCGTTCTCCTTCCTTCCAATTCATGTTCTCTATCCATGCATGAGCACTTTTGCATTCTGTGAGGAAGCTAACGTGAATTATCTGTATTATGGGTTACATGTACATTTTACATACGGTCCTGCATTAATACTACATCTACCTTCCTGGATGTTATTGATAAAAAGTATCCTGTATGTACTATAACAGTAACCCCTTTGTAGACTGCTAATGTTGGTCTTCAAATGCTGCTTGTTTATCATTCTGATTAGAGCAACAATGAAGAGGGCAAGGAGACTTAAAGGGAGTAAACAAGCTTATTATGCTGCGAGACAGCAAATCAACCTATAGATTGTGAGCGCGACGGGTGGGGTGCACAACCAATACTCTTGATCCCATAATTCCTTTGGTTTGGTGGAGGGGGGCCCCAAAGATGTCTGTAGCCAGGGCCCCAAAAGTGCTTAAGATGGCCCTGACTGCAAGCTCCTCTTCCACGAAAGCTCCGCTGACAGGAGCAAGTATTATTTATTGCAGGAGCCCCGGGATCGTTAGAGGGCCTTTCTCATGTTTTATTTGCGTGTACAAGCAGCGCTTAATTCTTTTCACCGCCGTGCGGCCAGGCTTTACAAAGCGAGCACGGGCAGCCTTCCCATACATTTTATGCAGCTCCGAAATGGAGCATTTTTACTTTTTCACCACCGGTTGGGCCCGGCATCGCACTAGGCCCATTCTTCATTCCCATGTTTCCACAGCCGGTGGCCCGGTAGTACCATCTACTTCTTGTTTCCTTGCGCTGGCATGGCACGCTTCATCCTTTGCACCACCGCCTGACCCGGTAACATCCAGGAAGCAGCAAGCTTCTCCCTCCTTACCGCGGCAGAGGCCGCTTGGCATTTTCACTTTTCTTGGCGAGGGCGGATTGCACACGCACCCACATTTCGCTCTCTGGGGAAATGTCTTTGTTGCGGCAGCGCAGCCGGCTACGGTAACGACGCGGCAGCGGCGCACACCGTCACCTTTCTTCTTGGGGCACATTGCATCCCCTGAGCAGGAGCAAGCAAACGAGCAGCGTATGCCCCAGGGCCAGATTCTGTTACTGTCCTCTGATCATGTAACCAGGCTGAAAGATACCGTAGAGGGTGTGGGCGGCGTCCACCCAAGCCGCACGAGTACCCTCTTCACGGAGGGCTGCAGCCAGGGAGGATCCACCGGCAGGGGCTGGGCATAGCATCCACTCCTTTATGCCGGCGCATACCGCATCCTCCGTTTATATAGTGTTTGCCGCTTCCTACTTCATTAACCCCCAGGCAACCAACCATGCCACAGGGTTCTTCTCCTTTGTCGCCATTATTGTGGGGCCGGTTGTGGTGGTCACGCGGCCGGCCTCACAGGTGTTTGGGCCCATTGTTGGGCCCCATGTTGGTTTAGACTTACAGGTAATTGCAGGGTGAGACCCTGATAGGCAGTGAGGACATCGGCCTTTGTGCCAGGGGCACCATGGGTGCCTGGGCTGCATCCAGGGTACCAGGCTGGTCTGGGGGGCCACACACCAGCAGGGCCCTGCAGGACCATGATCACCCGGTGAAGGCCTGCAGACCTAAAGTGAGAGACAGAGACAACAGAACTTCCATTGTTGGCGCCTGCAGACGTTCTGAAACACCTGCCTGCAGTTGCTCTTTTTATTAGCTTGGGCCATCTTAAAAGGGCAATACACTTGCAAGGGACACAACACCGAGGAAAAAATGTTTAAAAAGTGAAAATTCACCTCAATCACAGGCAGGGCTCAAGTGCTAGGGAAAATGAAAGACAGAAAAAAGCCCCAGAAAATGAAACAGTATGAAAAATGTAAAACCGTTTACAGAGATCCTTACTTCAAAGAGAGAAATAGAGTTTGCTTTGCACAGCATTGTAGGAAACTGGGGTAAGCTTGGCCGCCTTAAAGTGACTGACTTTATATAAGATCACCCATTACTTTGTTTCTTCTTTTTGGGGGGTGGGGGGATAATGAAAATTCAATGTAAAGTAAAGTAGCACTAATATATTTTTGGAGTTCATATTGGCCAATTCAGCTTATTTTTAAATACCAAATATACAATCTGTTCAGGGATATGTTTATCTATCTTAAAAAGAGTGCCTTCTCGGTTATAAAGTGTTAGAAGATCCTATGTATGTCAGTGTTTATAATCATTAATATTGCATGACGTGGAAGCTATTGTAAAGAACACCAATTATCATCTAAAAGTCCTAAAACAGGTCGCCCATATGATTTCAAAAGATAACCAGGCTAAGTTGGCCAGGGCAATTATACTTCCCCGTTTGGATTATCGTAATGCACTTTTGGGCGGTGCTAGTAAAGAAAAATAAAATTTAAAAAAATTAAATTAAAATGCGAGAAATTACAGAAGGTCCAAAATGCTGCTGTACGCATTGTTCATCCAATGGGTCCTAAGGAACCAAGATCCACAGATCGGATGCAGCTGCAAAGGTTACTGGTTTCTGCGAGGTGACTATATATCCCCCCAAAAAAGATCTCTGATCTGATAAGGCCTGTTGCCTTAAAGTAGACCGCATGAAAAGAGCCCGGGGAAACGGCCGCTCGTTCCCAGTCCTGGCAGCAGGGGCCTGGAACGAGTTGCCGGAAGCACTCCGAAAGGAGAAATATCACCTGTCTTTCATGAAATTGCTAAAGACTAGACAGTTAAAATAAAGGGACCAACTAGGGTCACAGTCTTTACTTGATCTGTTCTTTCTCAGCACCTGGACATTAGGGCTCTGGCGCTATAAAAATAAAGTAACATAACAGCTGGAGGGGGGTAGGTCCATCTTTGCATGCAGCGAAGTCCTTAGCTCCTATGAAAGCTAGCTCCTCCAAAAGCTAGCTCCTCAAAATGCGGTAGTACAAATTGGGGTCAGAGGAGGGTGAGGTGTGTGTCAGAGGTGGTTTGGGAAAACCATCCATGCTTCGAGAAAGCACCAGCTACAAAACTGCTGCTTGCATCCGTTTCAACAAAGAGCAATTGAAAATTCAGAGAGGTAGCACCTGCGGAAATGGGTACCAGATATCAAACAAGGCACACCCCATCACAAACAGATGCCCAGGTATTTTGTGCACACACACACACACACACACACACGCCAAACATCCTTTACACTTTGCACACTGCCCCATCACAGACAGATGCCCAGGTATATTGTGCACACACACACACACACACACACACACGCCAAACATCCTTTACACTTTGCACACTGCCCCATCACAGACAGATGCCCAGGTATATTGTGCACACACACACACACGCCAAACATCCTTTACACTTTGCACACTGCCCCATCACAGACAGATGCCCAGGTATATTGTGCACACACACACACACACCAAACATCCTTTACACTTTGCACACTGCCCCATCACAGACAGATGCCCTGGTATATTGTGCACACACACACACACACACACACACACACACGCCAAACATCCTTTACACTTTGCACACTGCCCCATCACAGACAGATGCCCAGGTATATTGTGCACACACACACACGCCAAACATCCTTTACACTTTGCACACTGCCCCATCACAGACAGATGCCCAGGTATATTGTGCACACACACACACACACACACACGCCAAACATCCTTTACACTTTGCACACTGCCCCATCACAGACAGATGCCCAGGTATATTGTGCACACACACACACACGCCAAACATCCTTTACACTTTGCACACTGCCCCATCACAGACAGATGCCCAGGTATATTGTACACACACACACACACACGCCAAACATCCTTTACATTTTGCACACTGCCCCATCATTATACATGTATAGCAAAGTGGCCACTTGGAGTGGGGGCGGGGGGAGGAGTAATCTAGTTACTTAAGTGGAATTCAAATGTACCCATTTGCTTTGAGGGCTGAGGGTAATAATTCTGCCTCCGTATGGTGAATTCATATTTACACATTTGCCCTCCACACATTGGCACTGCTGAGTCACTCCCCAGTGAGGAGACACCTCTCCTTCGTGTGCCTTCAACCACCTCCCTTAGGCTGCATAACGTTCCTCTGTAGGCAGAGCTCTCACCTCCCTCGATGAAAGCAGCTACCACTGCTCCAAACAGACCAAGTTCCCCACTTAGTGTACTGTGGTGTCACCGTCTAAGAGCAAGCACCTCTTCCTTCGCGGGCGCCGCCACATCCATCCTTACATGGAGCCCCTTTCTGCCCTGGGGTGACCAAACGCGTCCACACACAGCGCCCCTTCCTTAGGAAGCACCAGTACATTGTTAGACAGAGGTACTCTCGCTTTTCAGATGCCATGACATGCATTATTAGGTATACCTCTCCTTTCTTCTTAATGGGGAGCCTTCAGCATATTTTGCTCTCCAACGCCAATATCTTGTTATCTTAATAGGAAAACAGAAAATTCACCAATAAATTTTATTTTTTTTCCATAAAGAGAGAGTCCTCCAGGTAGGTACTGGCGTTGGCTCCCATGCAGGTGTATAGGGTTTAATACCATTTTCTTATAAGGTTCATCTTCCAAAACACATTGCAGTGCGCACTGGGGACAGAAAACCCAATGGGACCAGCACAGAACACGAGTCTGAACCATAAAGTGCACTTCCACGTCTTCATGCATCCAGCAAATCCTGGGAGTAGAGCAAAGAATGGGGAGAACCGCGGGGTGTAGGGAAGACCAAGGTGAGAAGGGGGCATTGGGGGCAACTGGGGAACCAATGACAGGGCCGAGAGGCAAGCAAAGGGGGCAAAACCTGAAACTAGTGGTGCAAGAAGCAAAGCAGACCTATAGTGGAAGAGAAGGATTAAGGGATCTTGGAGGGAAAACAGCAGATAAGATGCGTGAAGTAAAGCAGGGGGGGCACTGAAGCTGAAGGCGACCACAGGTCTAGTGAAAGATGTAGAGACACCATAGCTCAGGAAACAAACGGGGTGCAATAAGGCTGCAGAGGAGAGTAAAACCCCTTTGGCAAGAGGACTGCAGGAGCAAGGGAAAAGGGGCACTGAGGCTTTAGGCATTTTGGCGAACCGTAGATCTGGATTAAAAAAAGGAAATTGGAGGGGGTGCAGCGATATGGACTTGGGCACTGGGTGGAGGCAGTAGAGGCCAAAAAGTGATGTATACTCTCAGTGGTGACGAATGACAGTCATGAAGAAGGAAGCTGAGACCAAGTTATCGGAGCATTTGAAATTCGGGGCACCAGTGTGATGAAGGGACTTTTTGGGCATTCAGTACCTGTCACAGATACTAGAAGGGAAACACTTGCCTCCAAGGAAAACTATGTTGAGGAAATAATTTAGGAGCAATGTCTGACCCAATCCTCATAATTTCCACTAATTAACAGATTTTTTGTGGGAGGGCATGGGGGAGAAAAAATGTTGTGGTGACTCAGGAGATGGACAGTTGTGTTGGGGTATGGCTCTCCTCCAGCTGGGCTCTTGCACCTGTGCCAATAACGTCCTGCCAACGGCCAGGCTGCTCTCCAGGATTCAGCATCTCTCGCGGCCTTTAATAACTTTTTGGATTTTCAAGTGTGCTCCTGACCACAAGTCCACAAAGGTCTCCGGGGGGCGCTGAAAAGGCGAGGACCCAAAAGCACCCAGTGGTTCCACAACAAACTGCAAAGAAAAGAAAACAAGGTCAAGGCTTTCCCTTTTAAAAGGCCTGGCACAGCATTACCATTGCCTACAACTATTCATAAGCCAGGATAGCATTACGAGTATAATTATTGCATTATTGAGGCTACAGGGTGTTTTGACCATAAACAGAGGAAATCAACAGTCAACATGGCAACCCTGAGTTAAGTGTCATGCACTCGTGGAGGAGTTTGTGAGCAAATAGCAGGTGAAGGTACTCCTAGATTGAAAAGGTGGAGCTTGAGCAGATTTGAACGAGTGCATAGTAGTAACGCTTTTAACATGGAGAGGAACGGTGTTCCAGTAAAGAGGGGCAAGAAAGTAGCAGGAGAAAGTAGTAGCTAACTAGAGGGGTGCAAACTTACCCAGGGATACGAACACAATCGGTAGGAATTTAAACAGGGGGCCTCATGGAAAGTCAACCAGCATGAAAGCAATGTCTCGAGGTGAGAAAAGAGCAGCAAGATTGTACACAGTATGGGAAGCACCACTGAAGATTTTGTTGCTGATCCCAGAGATACAAAATGGTAGGTCAGGAGCAAAACTTGAGACAAAGATTTGCTTGACATCTGAAAACCGGTGGCACAAGAGCGCAACACAAAGGCGGAATTAACAGAGGGTGGAGGTGATGAATAATAAGTGGCTCAGGTTGGGGATTTGCAGGACGCAAACTGGGAGGGAGGTTGGATTAGAGGTTTCAGTGTCCACAAGATAATGAAAGATTGATGGGAACGGTAGGAGGCCATTGAGTCCAGAGCGATATGATGGATACAAAGGTCAGAAAGGGTTTGAAGGAGCGAGGAGGTGTCCAAAGAAAGATGTCCAGCAACATTAGGATAGCAGAACGTTTGCAGTGGTGATCGGTGGTCAAAACAGAGGCATGGGTTAGGGCAGAATCTGGCCACAGAATCTAGATTTGTGAGAGGCACCGAGGTAGTTGGTGTCTAGAAACAGGAGGTGATCGTATTAAAGAAGAGCAATTCAAGGATTTTAGAGTAGTGCGGGTAGAAGTGATTCAGGCTGATAGTTTGCAAGGTTATTGGGGTCAGCGGTGCGCTACTTCAGGATAGGTAAGACAGTTCCCATTATACAGACTGAGAAGGCCCAATCGTCTCCGCTTCCCCTGGAATCATTAGCTCAAATTAACCCAGCAAGTATGCTTGGATTGTGATGGGATTGGTACATGCTCCAAGCCTAGCCTCTCCTTCTGGATCGGTTGGGTCTTTATGCCTTACCAGTCTCTAGGACCAGGTTAACAAGGTTCCCCAAATCACCATTGTGGGTGTTCTGGCTATGCTCCAGCTCTGGCCCCCACTGGTTTCTCAGGATACATTTCATCACTCCTTCCATCTTTGGGCCCTTTCGGCTTGGCATTGCTGGTACTGTACTCTGGACCTGTCCACTTTCACAACTTTCCACATACCCAGCCCTTCCTCTGCCATTAACGACCCCTCCTTTCTATTACCTGCCAACTCGTTTGTCCACTCTCCAACTCTGTGCCTTCTCAAACAAAGTCCTCTTTGTTATGCTTCCTTATCTAGCTTCATTTTCTCTACACATCTCTGGGCGTTCTCCCTGTACAGGCTAGTGCCCCTTTTATACTCTGGCTCTGCCTGTAATTGGGAGCAAGATGGCTATGCTGTGCTGCCTGGCTCACTGGCCTTAACTTAAATGGGTTACACAATTTTCAAGTCTCCTTGCCTTTGTGCTCATCTCGGAGAACATGCCATCCCCACTTTTACAGCGTTTAATAACAGTGCAGAACCATCTTTTGACTTCCTCCGACCAATATATCCTAATGGTTACCAAAATCTCGCTCAATGCCTAATCCATCGAATCTCTAGGTTCAGAGCATCCCCTCTGGATATAAAATCGTTCACGCTGAGCACTTGAACCAGGTTCGTGGTGAGGTGGCACTTACCTCAAAATAATATCCTTTTTATACTAGAATTCCAGGTTTATACCAGAGACAAAAACCATGCCGTTTGCTGAAGCCTAGCTAGCTCCCTCCGAGTACCATCAGTTTGGCGGTATACAGACACGGCTCCACAACCGCTTAGGCTGAAACATTTTTCAAAATGATTCTACATACATGGATACATACCGCAGGCACAGCCATGTCAGTGCTCACTGTTGCTTGCAAGTGGACAACTTCCGGATCTTGCTGCTGGCAGAATGGGCCTTGCGTGGGGCGTTTGAGGCCGCGCTGGCCCTCCGCTCTGCCTTGCTCTTGGTGCCTAGCTGTGCAGTCTCTGTGCCGTTCATACACAGCGGCTTGCCGCTTGCTCCCCTGCTGTGCTCCTCTCCGTTCAGCCCCTGGTCCATCTCTGGCACCTGCCCTGGAAATGAGAGAAGGGTGGGATATGTCAAAGGAAAACTGGGACCCAAAAGCAATGTAGACATTACAAAATGGCTTTGTGGGAAATTAGAGCAGCATTAGTGAGGGCTGACTGGGATACCATTCTTGTAGTACACATTTGAAAACAATGATAATTCTGCTATGTGCAATACTCCAGCAAACAGACTTCAGATCACCAAAGCACAGACTCAACCAGCGTAAACAGTGTTTTCTAAACTCTCAAATACAGCAGATAGACTCTGAAAACTTTCCAAGGAGAGGGGGGGGGCACAGGACACGTCCAGCCCATCTCATACCCATCTTCTGTTCTCAATCCAATAATACAGACATAGGACTGGGGATGGAGGTAGGGCATGTCTGAAGAGAGGGCACTAGATTGTGCTCTTTTTCACAAACTAACCATTCCAAACGTCCTGCCTTTCCACCACTCCCTCCCCCGCCAGTAAGGGGTTTATAATATCAAGACTGAAAGAAACAGTGTAAGAAAATATTGCCCATGCAGCTTTATGCGCCCCTTTTTCTATTCGCCCACCAATCTGACCTCTTAAGGGACATGCTAAGGACTATAGAGGGGTTGGGGGGGCGCATACACCAAAGTGTCCTTTGCTTTCTGACCAGGAATGTTGACCCGGTGATGAAGTAAGGAACGATAGCAAGTTTTACCAAAACAGGAACATCACACCCTTTAGTTCCCTTCCACTTCAATCTTTACCCCCTACCTCCTATGCACACTCTCCAGAACACCCATCCCTACCCACGTGCTTCTCTGCCATTATTATTCGGGGGACACCTTCGGAATCGCTGCCAATATGCGCCTCTCTTCCCCCACTGACCCAGTTCCGCAGTCTGTTTCCCCACCAGGCTGACGCACCCCTTCCTATTCCTCACTTATTTCTTCTTCTGCCACCACTTTGCTTCCTGGATTGCGCAATCATCGTTTTGCACTGGTTACATGCAAAACGTTGATTGCACAAGCCAGGAAATGTGCATAAACGGCACTACAGACCATCACAAAAGAGCCACTTTAGCAAGTAATTGTTCCTGCGGGTTTGCCCAGGCATGTCTGCCCCTTTCGTCAGACTCCTGAAGAATTGAAAGCATGAAAATCCTGAAAGCGCATAAGGCTGCCAACTGCCATTACAACTTTTCTAAAGAGACTTTTCACATGTAAGTGACCAAGCAAAGCAGCAGACTTAGTGCTTAATGAATGCAAAATGATACAAAGGTGCATGGTGCAGGCATGCGACTAAATCTATCCTAACAGACTGCAAGTGGATTCCGGTAGAAGAATTTCAATCTTGGCATAACATTCCACCATGCAGGAAACCACCAAGAAAGGAATTCAAGTCTAAGACACTTTCTTGCTCACAGAAGCTGCAGTTTCTTATGCGGTTTGTGCAACATTTATACTACATCAGAAAAGCTATTTAGAAAAAGAATGGCAGGACAATCGCCGGAGTCATGTAGTAATTTGAAATAACTTTCAGAAGGAAGGATGGGTGTTCCTGAAGGACAAATTTGACCGAAGAAAGGATGTGTAATGTTCATGGTGAACAACCATGACCTTATGAACGGCCATATTGGGCTCACAAGAATAGGGAATTTTGTAAGAGGATATAAAGAAGGTACTATTGTCAAATCAATGCAGAGTCAACGGTGCAGAGACGCCCATTATTGGAGGATACAATTAAACATATTGAATGTATCTTAGTGTATGTAACGACTTTCATGAAACGGAGTATGAAAATAATAAAGGCCATCATGAAACATTGGCAAATTTTGCAATTGGATGATTTTATTAAACATCTTTTTTTCAAATCTGCCAGCATGTGTTTATTTATTTAGAGCTGATCAAAATGTTGAGTCTTCAACAATTAAAAAGAAAGGAAACTTATACATGTTTGCATTTTCAGCACTGTAGCAATGTCATTTAAGGTAACCAAATACAGCACTCATACACCAGGAAAATGAATCATCTTAGAGATTTTGCAACATGTGGTTCCTCAAACGTTGTTTATGACATCAAATACCCATGTGACTTATATTACATAGGACTAACAAGGAAAGTAAAGATCGAGTAGTCTGAACACAAATCAAACATACAAACAGGCAATATGAAATCTACTGTGGCAGTCCATTTTGCAGAGAAAAGACATAGCAAATGCAGTTTACCATTCCTGGGCTAGTGAGGTCATCAACACGTGGGGGTAACTTGACAAAATTGTTAGTACAGCAAGAGATGTTCTGAATACACAAATTGGGAGCACCAACATAATAAATGTCTCAACATTGACTGGGACCTGGGTTCTTTTCTATGATATGATATGATTAATGTAAGTGAAGAACCAACCAGGAGATTGAAGTATCATAATCAACATTTGATGCAAGTTCCCAATAAGCTGGGATACTTGCTGACACGGTTTGGTAGTTTACATTTTGGGACTGGGGTGTACTTTGTAAACATTCCTTGCTGGATGTTCTGTACATTTACAGATTTTAGGTCCATTTTTTTGTTTATAAATTAATGATACACATGCATGATTAGTTTGGAGAGCGGACACTTACTACTCTATAGTTACATGCTCATATTGGCATATTTTGTTTTACAGAAAATGTGTGTATGGTGAAGTGTGATACCAAGTTAGTCCTAGTTTGAAAGCTATTCTTAATTTAAATAACAGTGAATGATGTAGTGATTTAACAGATTTTTTCAGCTTTAGTCAAACAGATAAATTAATGAGATACATGCATGATTAGTTTGGAGAGCGGACACTTACTACTCTATAGTTACATGCTCATATTGGCATATTTTGTTTTACAGAAAATGTGTGTATGGTGAAGTGTGATACCAAGTTAGTCCTAGTTTGAAAGCTATTCTTAATTTAAATAACAGTGAATGCTGTAGTGATTTAACAGATTTTTTCAGCTTTAGTCAAACAGATATGGCGGCTGATCTTGTGCATTTATGGGCAATGCGGTTTAAACTGCTGTTTCGGCAAAAGTATTTATATCCGGATTTCAAAGAGGAGAGAGATTTGGAGATCATGTGGAGCTGTATATTACTGTAAAAATGTGCGCAAGTTAGATGGATAGTTGTGAATGGTATTTTTATTTTATGGTCACACTCAGATTCAGATAGTGAAGAGGTTCTAAACTATCACAATACATGGTTTTTCAGGCAATCAACATTGGGCAGATGAATTCAATTGTTGCAAGTGGAGAAGCGGTTGATACTTTGGGAGATTCTCCATGACTTATTTACCTTTATGAATAAGGTTATTGAGTTTCTGTTTTATAACCTATGTAAGAGATTAGGTATCCACACTTCTGAAAGCTTTAAAAGAAAATATCAGAAAGGAAGTCAGACATCACTTTCCTTTAAGAAGTGTGATTTTATTTGCCAAAAAAACTATGGAATGAAAGAATTACCTCAAATACTATCACACGACACTAACTGGAATATACACAGGGTTCGAAATTGAGGGGAGCTGGGAGCTATTTAGCTCCTGCTTGTGGCCTACTACAGCCCGGTTGGCTTGATATCAACAGCTCCCAAAAGCTACTTTTGGCTCCACAGGCCAACTGATGCTGAACAAATACACCTATGTGATTTTAACTCTGCGTTTGGGACAATTTATATCTACATATAAGAACACATCTATACAACATAAAGACTAAGGGGTCATAAATAAATGGACAAAATGTTGTGTTTGCATCTTATGTGGAAGTTGGATTTGCGGATCGCTGTGTGTCAACACCTCATTCCCCATTGATAGCTCCTGGTCACTGTTAAATGATGAATAAAGAGGAGATGCTTTTAGCTCCTGCTTAAACAATCTTAAGTTCGAGCTCTGAAAACACATCAGAGTGAACTAATGTTTATGTATTGGGGATTCATAATATATTTTGCAGATGTGTAGTCATGTCTCACATGAAATGAGCATTGTTCAGTAAAGTGAGAGAAAGCTAGTGTTGATATTTTAAAGTTGCGAGATTTAAGAAACACCAATTGTTTCTAGGTGAAAGCATTCGTTAAATGTGGATTTTCTTTGGAGAATTAATTTAAAACTCTGAAGTTTATGATTAAGTAATAAAATGTAGTAAATTATTTTGAGTAAGTTGGAATTTAATGTATACATTTCTTTACTGGATTTTGTGAGTACCTTTAACTAGGACTGCAACTCCAATAATGTATTTGTGTTTAAAGCAAGGCCCAAACTTGAATAGATAATTCCATGTCATAGATGCACCTTATTTCAACATGTGCAAGAACAAAAATCATGTACTCTAATGGAAACTCGCCTCACAATCCCCACCCACTTGGCAACCGAGGGGAATATACATTGTAGTGCCTTCAGGGGAAACAGGGATTGGTAATCAGGAGAGGATGGTCAAGTCCCACAGGAACCAACAAATGTTCAGTGTGGGCAAACTTTATTTAAACAAAGAAATATGTACGACTGCTTGGAGCCCCTATGTTATTGGTATTCATTTCATGTACCTCCGAAGGTTAAGATCTCTACAGCGCTCTACAGAACACTGGCGCTCTTCACAGAGAATGTGCCTACTTCCACTCAAGATGAATTCAACTGAATGTAGTACTTTTTCTCTTCGCCCACACTGCTGTAACATGCAGGCAAAATAACTTCTGTAAACATCTCACGAATCCCATTAATGCTTGTCATTTTGTTAAACTATTAATTGTATTGTCCCACTAATATTACATATTTTTCACATTTATGAAGAAATTGCAGAATTAATACGGTCTGCAAGTCTTTTAAACTCCCGCCCTCTTGTGTAATACTTTGTCATATTTTTGCATCAGAAACGCAGGACTGCAAATACCAGAAATGAAAGCCCAGCGAGACAAAAAGCGTATTAAACTTCTCCAACATCTTCTCTGTGTTCCTCGACCAGAACTTCCAAATATTAAGGCACAAAAGCCAACTATAGTCCCATTCAGCCCTACTAAGAATTTACATCTGCTTCTTCTCAGCCAACTATCCATTACATTTATGCCCAAACCCCCTCCCTCCCTCCCTCTTGGGCTACACACTTTCTTCATTGTCTTTTGTCTATTTCTTCTACCCTCCCATATGCATCGACTTGCCTCAATTCCACTCACTGCACCTTACTTTCTCTCATATAGCTTTCAGTGTCAACTCTCCGGCATGCCCACACCCTAAAATATGACGCTCCCTTTCTCCCAGGATCTCCAATCTCATCAATCACCTTAGCCTACCGCACAATAGCTGCTCCTCTCCCTCACCTCCCATTACCGTTCCACTTGGCCTCTGCAATGCACAATTCCTCTGCAACCAGTCTTCCTACATCACTGACAATTTCGACTTTCATCTTCCTCAACTTTCACTTCTTGCTATCACATAATTTGTATTTCCCCTCATGATTCAGCTACACAAGCAGCTCTCCATACTGACTGCTACTTCTCTCATTCTCCCCAACCTGTTGTGAAGGGAGGCAGTCTGGGGTTCCTCATCAATAAGGCCTTCAACACTGTCCCTCCATTTCCGGACGTCACCTTTTCCACTTCTGAATATGACACTCTGGCCCTCTCAAATCCTCCTTCCCTGATCAGAAAATTCTTCAGTCACTTCTTACCGGCACCATCATTGTCATGCTGGGGGGCTTTATCTTCCACAAGCCATCCACAGCCACCTGCCTTGGACTTATCTACCTCCGATCTGACCACTCACTCTACTCTGCCTAGGGTCTGCCAACACACTCTCGTGGGAAGTCTCTTAACCTCGACTCTCTCCAAAATACTCATCCTCTGACCTCTCAGTTGACCCTCTGATCCCTTAATTATTCACTTTAACATATTGGTCCTTCTACTCCTCACCTCCCCTTTTCAATAGCTAAGAGGAAATTCAGGCAGGACTCTTTCCTCTTACCTAGATGAATTGAGGACATCAGGCCTGTCTCTTTACCGTAATGACTTTGGTTACTGGTTGTCCATGATTTAATCAAATCAGAAATGTTTGAGGGAGAAAACCAAAAGTCATTTGAACGGAAATTACTTTTGGTTATTTCTCCCGCAGACATTTCTGGTAACCCGCCCCCCTCCCACCCTCTTACTTCTCATTTGGCGGCACACTTCGCTGTGTGCCGCCGACTCCTCCATCCCTCTGCGACACCAGTTCCCTTTACTTACATGCATGGACACCGGTGCAGCAGGGCCCTTAAACAAATACACTTTTTTTAAATGTAGCAGGGACACCCCCGCAACCCCCGATGCGATTGTAGTGAACAAGAGTGCGGGGGACCCTCCTGCAACCCCTTCTCCCCTAGTTCACTAGAATGGCACTGCACACCATGCTGGTTGGGTCTCCTTGCAAGTTCCTTCTCCTAGTCTACAAATCCATCAATAGTCTCCCAAATACCAGTCACATTGTATCAATTTAATCACCATCTTGTTACCTCGATCTTCCTCTGCTGTCACCAACCATACGTCCTCTGTGCCTCCTCTCGCTTCCGCTCTTTCTCAATACCCGCCCCGCTGCACTGGAAGCAACTGCACATAGCAATCAAAGCTAGCCCAACTTCGGATCTCTTCAAAGCTAGGCTTAAACTGAACTGACTTGCTAAAGAGTCAGGCCCCGTGCCACCTCCCCCAACCACTGCCTCCAGTGTCTTGTAATAATGTAATCCTGTAAATGTAAATAGTATTTCTCTTTACTTAGAAGTACTTGGCCCCTTAGGTTAATGTTACCATTGTAAGTCACTTGTTTTCTTAAATATATTTTGATTTTTTTTGTGTGCATGTTATATGTCCCACTTTTTCACACACTCAAACTAGCTCACCACTAGTTCCCGTGTTTCTTCTACGCAAGTCATTTCTGATCGAAATGGACATCACTGTTGTTCAAATAAATACAAAATGCACATGAAAGTGACATGTCACCTGCGTATAGGCAGTGACTGATGGGGCAGAATATTTAATTTAGAAAAAAAAAATCAATGACTTGTCACCAGCGATTTATTTCCCTTGCTCTTCTGTCTGGCAGTACAAGTTTCTATGGATCTACCCATCGTCTTTGCTCAAAATAAATAAGGGTTACAACATTCCCTGGAGGCGCTGCCTCAACATTTGCATCTGCATCTCACTTTGGGGTTTGTCTAGATGTTTTTTTTACATTATTTGGATTTGAGAAGAGCAGCATAATAAAAAAAAAAAAGTCCTCATCGCTTTAAGCAAACAAAATTGAACATTCTGTACAATTTCACCGATTTTCGTTTTAATTGAAATCCGATTAGAAACCAATATGCTAATAGGATCTGCCATCATTCTCTTTCAGTGAATGCCCACCTGATCCGCCCCTCAGCATGTTGAGCATGCAGGAGCTCAAGGAAATTGGAGCCTCACTTTAGCAATGCTTAATTGTTCTCCTTATGGACAGGACATTGCACCTTGACATGAAGTGTATCCTCTGCTGCAGGCTTAGAGGCAGATGTGGCATTTGGAATGTGTCTTAGAGTGTGGGGGAATCTTGGGATAGTAACCTATCTTTAATGCCTTCTATCCCCATCAAATACACAGAAGACTGCATGCTTCCCCTGGCTCTCCGAAAAACCCTCAAAGGAAAGAGTTATTTGTAAAGACTTTGAATGCATGAACTAAGCAACACTTCTTGCCGCCAGAAAACGTTTAGACTAGGACAGTGTTGTACAATTTTGTCTTTGCTTAGGTTTTAATCTAATCCTGCCTTGGTTTTGAAAGGATTTGTGAAGGATTTCACAGTTTATCTACTGCCCAAATCCCCATGTATCTTGTTGCTGGGAAAGAATATATGTTTGGGAGATCGCTTTACAGATCATTCATTTGTTTTTACAGTTTATAATGTAAATGTTTATGTTAAAGGTATTTCTATAGCGCACCGTCACCAACAGAGTTGGTCCCCAGGTGATCTGGCGGATCTGTAAACAAGGGGGGCGCGTAGGGATAGTCGGGTGGAGGGGGTGAGTAGGAGAGTGGGAGAAGTGGTGTGCTGTTGGCAGCTTCAGTTCGGTATACACTGTGCGCTGAGCTTTGGTGCGAGTATCGGACCGGGCGAGACCTCGTGTGCGGTTGGTGCTGTTTATGTGTTTGTTGTTGATGCAGTGTATTAAGTGCGTGCGTTTTGCTGGACGAGAGATGCTTGTGTGAATTTTCAGGAGGGTTAGGTATGCAGAGATTTGAAAGTTGGGTTAGTGGGGTCTGTATCCTGGTTCCAGTACACCTTGTTCCATTTAAATAGTATTCCTATGGGTGGAGTTATTGCTGATCTCCTTTATTGGCCGTCTGTTGTGTGTGATGGCGCAGTGTGCTCCCAGCTGTATTCGAATGAGCTTTCTATAATGTTATTGGGTATTCCCATTTCTCTCCTTCTGGTGTAGGAGCTGAGGATTGGGTGCTCCCTATTCCCTTGCTATCTATTGTGACAAACATCTGTTGGAACTTGGTGTGGTTCAGGGCCAGGGTGCTATTGATGAATAGTCCTAGACCTTCCGTCTTGGTCTGCCTATGTATTCATTCTTTAGTGTCCGCCTGGTGAGAGAAAGAAGTTGAGTTTTTTTTTTATTGTAGGGTTTTGGTTCCATGCGGATGTCGTTTGATCTGGAGCGTTCTTGTTGGTTGATGTAGGTGTAGTTTGTCTCTCAGGAACTCAGTGCATTGTTTGTGTATTGCTCTGTGCACGATGCACATTGTTTTGAATTTTATTAGTTGTTCTATTGGTAGCCAATGTAGTGTTTTTAGTGCAGGTGTGACGTGTTCCCTTCTGGGTAGTTTGAGAAGCAATCTGGCTGCTGCATTTTGTATGCATTGTAGTTTTTTTTTTAGAAGTCGTTCAGGCATGCCCAAGTATAGGGTATTGGCGTAATCTACTCTGGACATAACGAGAGCGAGGATGGTGATTGTTTTGTTGGCGAATGACAGGAACGGTAGGATCCTTTTTGCCACGCGCAGAAGAAGAAAGAAGCATTTCTTAAGAGCATTTACTTGTGGCTCTAGAGTAAGATTGTTGTCCATCAGTACCCCCAGGTTGTTTACAATCGATGGTGCTGGGGTTGTACAGAGTTCCCTTGGCCAAGGGCTGTAGTGGTTGTCTCCTCCGTTTTTTGTGACCATCATCATTATTATTTCTGTTTTGCCTGGGTTGATTTTGAGGTAGTTCGAGTTCATCCAGTTGAATACATCACAAATGAAGTTCTCTAGTGTTGATTTTGTGTCTTGTATTTTGAAGATTATATGTGTGTCGTTGGCGTAGTTGTAGCAGGTGAGGCTGTGTCTTGATTTTGAATAATAGCAGGTAGAAGGATGATCCTTGTGGTACTCTGCATATGGAGTCTCTTGGGTTGGATTTGAAAGGTTTCATCCATATGGTTTCCGTTCTGTTAGGAAGGATTTGTTCTACAGTAGGGTGGTGTCTGTTAAACCCAGTCCTTCGAATCTCGTTATGAGGATGTCGTGATTAACTGTGTCGAATGCTGCGGCTAGGTCTAGAAGAATCAAGAGTACTGTTGCGTTTGTTTTTAGGTCGTCTCATATTGCGAGGAGAGCTTATTCTGTTACTTTCATTGGTTTGAGACCAACTTTTGTTTGGTCTAGTAGGCTGAATTTTTGGGTTGTTTAGTGTATGTACATTTCGAGCAGTTTGGCTGTGTACGGGATGTTAGAGATGGGTCTGTAGTTGGCAAGGTCCTCTACGGTTCCCGCTGTATCTTTGAGTAGTGGCCTGATGTACGCTGATTTGAAGGAATATGGCACTTTCAAGATTGAAAGGTTGTGGACTTTCCCGTTATATTCCATGGGAGTTCCTTGTTTAAGACTTGATTTGTATATGTCTGGGGGCAGGGGTCCTCAGGAGAGCCCGAGTTGTTGCTTTGATTTAAGAAAAAAAGCTGCTGTTGCCACCCAGTAACCCTTGTGTGCACTCCCAAGGGACGTAACGTCCCAAGTAAACTTCAGAAGCGATAGAGGGTTTTCACCCTAGTGCGCTTGTAATGTACAGTACTTTGAAATCTAGGAATATTAGCATATCCGCATACCCGCATACCCTCAGTTACAACCATAGTTCATAAATCTTCACCATTTCTTTAAACTCTGAAGGCAGAGATTTCATACCATATTCACACATGCAGAATAAACAGGAAGGTATCATTCCCACAAGAAAATAATACCACCAGTCAATGCGATTTCTTGAAACACAATATTAATAATGAACATCAAGAAGGGAAAATGATCATCAAATCAAAAAGTGGTAACATCATTTGCGCCAAGTTCAACTTGGACAATTCAATGATTAGTTGTGTTACAAAATTCACGCAATGCCATTGAAGATTCTCAAAACATCAAACGTAAATCATTAGAAAAATTGTAATAATCCCAATAGGCTCCCCTTTAGATTACAGTTGCCAACGCATTTCAGATTATAAGAAATCCATCTTCAGGGCCAAGGGGTATTTAGTTCCATAACCTTTCCAATAGTAACTCTGTATTCGCACAATCCGCTAAAAGGTAATGAAAACACTAAGCTTAGTTCAATTGTCAACTCAAAAGAAACAACTAGCTCTATTAGCAGATCATGTTGAAGCACTAACCAAATGAAGGTGAAGCAGAGGCTACCGCCAAAAACCTGTGTGTCAAAAATACAGACATCAGTCACCCTAATGAAGTGGCTGTATTTTTTGTTTGTTACTCTTGTGTTTAGTTGTGTGTATAAATGTAGAACACTCCACTGTATTGATGCAAAAAGTCAAATGACCCAGGGTGTCTTTGCTATTACGGCCACGCACTATTTAGAGAGGATGTGACACGAGCTTATATGATGTACGGTAGTCACAATCTACTGACAGTGATTAACCTTATTCTTTGTGGCATGATTTACATAAGGACCTCGCCGCATTACTTTTCTTTTGACTTTTTGCATCAATACAGGGATATATACTGTTTCCCACACAGCAGTTGGAGTGTTCCACATTTATACACACACAACTAAACACAAGAGTAACAAACAAAAAATACAGCCATTTCATTAGGGTGACAGATGTCTATTTTTGACACAGGTTTTTGGCAGTAGCCTCTGCTTCACCTTCAATGGGAATGAAAGTTAGTGCTTCAACATGATCTGCTAATAGAGCTATGTATGAGTGGTTATGTTGCAGGAATTTCAGTTTATTTGTAGTGTCATCTTTGATTCTCAAATCTAGTTCTAGTTTTCTTGTTTTTCTTTTCATGGTGCCGAGTAGTGGGGTGAACTATTTTGCCATTGCTCTTTTAAAGAGAAGGAGTGAAAGGTTTTTCTTTGGCAATGTCGTTGATAGTTGTTACAATCCAGGTGTGGAGTGGGGCTACTATTTTGTCCAGGTCGGCTTCTTCCATAAGTGATGGGGTGGTTTGCTGAGCTCCAGAAGTTCAGTTAGGTTGGAGTTTTTGATGGTTCTTCCAGTTTCCTTTCTTGGTGGTCGGTGGTTTGTCTTGTTGCTTGTTTATTGGAATGGTTCTTGTGATTACCAAGGGAACTATGAGGTGGTCACTCCAGAGTATTTGAATTGGGGGTGCTCTGATAATGAGTTCTTTGTTGGCGAAGATTGCGTCAAGTGTAAGCCCTGCCGAGTGTTGATGTTGAAATCTCGAAGGATGATCAGGTGATTATGATTGATGGCTAGGATGGCGATTGCTTCCGTGAAGGCGCCTACAAAGTTTGCATCGTAGGTTGATGGTCTGTATACCAGTATGAATTTCAGGTTTGTTTTGGGGTTTACTGATAGGCGTAGGATTAAGGATTTGCATTTATCGACGTTTAGTGGGTCTTCCAGTTTGATAGCCAGGTGTTACTTGTGGATTACTTCCAGCCTCCCCAACCCCTTTTAGTTTTTCTGTTTGCTTGGACGCATTTGAGGTTTTCAGGCAGTTCAGGGTGATCTTGTAGTTGTTGTCTAGCCATGTTTGTTACAAATAGGATGTCGATACCTCTGTTACAAAGGAGATCGTATATTTCGGTGGCATGTTTGGACATTGACCTTGCATTGATTACATTTCAGCGGATATTTTTGGTGCAGTTCTGCTTATTAGTGGTTGCTTGTTTTGGTTTGCAGTTGTTCGGTCGCAGTGCTTCTGTATTGACGTTGATTGGTTGAAGATGAAGATCAGCGAAGGCTGCATCTTCATTGAAGCAATCTGCTAGATTGATAGCTTGGCTGTTCAATAGCAGTGCTTCCCTGCTCATGCCAATTGTTTGAAGATCAGCAAAAGCCTCTTCCTTGAATCAGTCTGTTAGGTTAATGGTTGGGTTGTTGGTTACTTGTACTTCGTTTTTGTTTTTAAAGGATTAGCTCCACAAAGTACCTTTTCTCTTGCCTCAATTTGTGTTTCAAGCCCACCCTCTCCATTCTGGGCCTGAACACTGTTCTGAGCAGTATAAAGTGAAGGGTGCCCAGTAACTGAGCTCTTTTCTCAAAGCTATCTAGGTTTCTCCCTACTACCACATGCTAACCAAAATAGGCATGAAACTCAGGGGGTAGTTTATTACCAAATTACTTCCAGAGGAGCCCAGCAACCACCTAAGGTACACCCACTAAACAGAACAACTCTGGAATCCCCAAAGGGCTGCCGGGATAAGAAAACAGCTGCTAGGACAGTAAACTCAAGGTTGTATCCTCAGCAACGTACCTGCCAACTGAAAGTCAACCCAGCCAAAAAGCGACTTCAGTGTCACCCTTTCATCCCCACTCTAGAAATGGCTGTTCGTGGTGGCCGAGGGGCCCTTCAGTGTTGCTTTGGACACACTAGTATTAGATTGTTGCTTTCAGACTGAAAGATTTCCCTCCACATTTCTCAGTGCTATGAGGTACCTTTACAGTGGTATAAAGCACTTAACAGAACATTGTTTTACATCTAGAGCCAGACGGGACACATTTACTTTATTCATACTGCCTATACCACTGCCTTGCTTTTTGTTTTGTTACCAACATACACTTTGCATACATCCAACTTGTGGATTTGCCCACCTGAGCAGGTACCATATAGGCCATTGCCTTAAATGTTTCCAACCGTGCGGGGACCATTTAGTAATTTCTCTGTATATCCTCATACTTTCGCCCTCTTTCTGTTTTGTTTTCTGTTGTTCTCCCTTCTGACATCTTGCAACTCTTGCTCTATTCTTTTCTTCTGTTTTATACCAGTGTGATGACACCATGGATAGATACTGCTGGTTCATTCAGATGGTGTACTCATCCAGGGCCCTTTGAATTTGGAAGACCACAGTAAGTGCCGTAATCTAATTCTGTGTGCACTTTCTCTTTCCAAACTGTGCAACAAGCTTCATAGGATTACATATTCCTGTATAGTTATTTTTATTTTCAGAACCCTGAACCTATTCACGACTTACATGAAAGATTCTGCATACTTGCAGCTTTTTCTCTCCTGGCCTGCTATACATCATATAGGCCCACATACCCCAAAATCCTTATATACAGGTCGACAGACAGTGTCACTTTATTTTAATTTTTTTCACACTGTCTCTCTTATTTGGGCTGGAGGTTTCACATCTACTCAGAATACATTTCTTCTTTAATATGTTTTGTTATACACTCCATGCTTATGGAAAATAGCCGAAGACATCACACAACACCTCTGCCATAGGAATGCAGCTAATCTCCCACACCACAAATTCGATCTCATGCACTTTTATTGCTCTCCAGACTACCCACATGCCAGCACGACATCGGTAGCCAACAGGGTCTTGGCCACCCCTCCTACCTTCGTATTGGCTAAAATGCACACATGCAGCATTCTAAACTCATCTGACTAATTTCCCAAAACTTGGACTTCGGTCCCCCAAGTGCGTTGACATGCAGCGCTTTGAGGTAATGCCAATGGGAAAAGGCGCTATACAAATGACAATTACATTACAGAAATGTAATGACAGACTAGTACAAGCTGTATATAATAATGTATTGCTTTTACTTTGTCATGCTGTATAAGTTTCATTCTCACACCGTTTCATCCTTTATGCCAAAATTCGGCTTTGTTGGTTTGTTGTGAGATGTGCCTGCCTTTTAACGTATTAAATCTGTAAATATATTTGGCCACTGGTCACAAATTATCCATTTTATTTTTTTAAACAGATCACTCGTTTCTACCCTTCAGTCTGGGGATTTCCCTTTGAATTCTCTGATCTTAGTTTGCTCCCATTTCTATAGGAGCATAGCCTTTCCTTGGTTTTAACCTGAGCTGGTTTATTAATTTGCAATTTACCTGAGGTACAATAAATAGATACGGCAGGTATTTTAAGCCTACATATCTATAACAAAATACAGCAGTTGCATTTATGTAACAAAAAAAACAGTCTTAAACAAAATCTGGTATTTACTGAACTTAGATGAACATATGAAAGTATAAATGAGCAAACAATCAAAAACAAACTGAGCCCTTCGCGCTTACCCAAAGAAACACCAACAGTAGCCAAAACAAGGCTACAATTGCACAACAATGGATTCAGGAAGTGCAGAACATGTACCATGTGCAAATATGTTTATGATAAAACAAGCATCTTCTTGGACATGCACGGCAAAGAATACAGAATAAAAGACACTTGTCAGAATAAATATGTTGTCTACAGCACTATATGCAAATGCAATAAACTATACATCGGAAGTACTATTAGAGAATTGAGAATTAGGATCAGAGAACATTTATCCAAAATCAGCAGCTAAGACCCACAATTTCCAATAGCTCAACACTGGCAACATCAAATGGACAACAAAATAGATTTCAGAATCATAGGCATAGAGAAGATGACACTTGGCAGGAGAGGTGGCGACAGAGAAAAAAGCCTAAGACAGTAAGATGCAAGACTGATATGTAAATTCAATACCCCTGTAACAGGTTTGAACACTAACAATGAGATGGTTTTTTTATAAAGCAATTTCCCAGGCTCTTGTAACACCAGAAAGGGTTAAGGATTATATATGTCGTAAATTAATAATCAAAAGTAACTCTAAATTATCTCACACGTTGTTACTATGCGTAATCGGATCAGAATAAGGTAAGCATTGGTATTGTTGCTATTACTTAGTAGCTATGAACAATACAAGTCACACATATGAAACTTGAGGCAAGTGTGACAAAAAGATTTAATGGCAATTGTGCGTATTGCACTACAAAATAGATACAATAGCATTGATTTTGCAGATATTTTTCAATTATAAACTTCAAATTCCTTAAATTTCAATGTATAATTATGAGAAGTGTAAATAAGAAAATATTACTATTGCAACAATAACATCCATAAAAATGACCAGTTTAATATAGTTCTAACACCGTTAACTTAGTTCTAACACCGTGAACCGAATCAAGAGGTATATGTCAAATTATACAAGTATGTGTTTTAGATCCCAAAATATGGCACCCAGATGGAGCAATAGCAACAGAAAACAGCAAACGACCCAGTGGTTGTCATGGCAACACATCAAAACAAAAATTATGACGCCGGCGTCTCGCGTAACCAGAAGATAGCCAACGCGCAAGACTGAGCAAATGAGTAAGCGAGATAGTAGATATCATATGAGTGAATATTAAGATTATCGCTAGAAGTACTGTGATTATTCTAGGAGTATCCGAGAATTCTGTGGTATAACTGTTGTCATCGAAACAAGCAGGGCTCACTGCAAAATTACACGCAGCGAGCGCGCACGCTAATCAGCATCAGAATTATATCAATCGACACAATACGAAATACGCCAATGTAAAATTCATTGTAGGTGTATCTGAACATTCTGTCGTATAACTACTGTCATCGGAACAAGTAGAAAGCATGGCTAAATTACACGTGGCAATCACGCTTGTGAATCAGCATTAAGTTTATATTAATGGATACAATACGAAATAGGCCAATATTAAATCCATGCAGACACCCACTGGTGAGTGATTATCCAATATTCTCTACATGCAAAAGCAAAGAAAAAATCAAAATTATACTGAATCAATAAGATCAATAATTAACAAGATCAAAAACATGCACTACCGAATATGGAGAATTAGGTTACTTTAACTCGACTTCTACAGGTCCAATATAATTTTTGGCAACATTAGAAAGACAAATAATTGATAGACAATATCTCATTGCAGGGATTTAACCCCTCATCATACAGAGTGAATCGAACCACAAAGGACCATTGGTTAGCCAGCATCTATCTCACCTACGCCAAGTGATTTATATATACTTCATTGTTCCTCTGAGTTGTCCTCAAAAGCAGTAAACTGACTCAAATACAGTAAATATATCATAATGCAAAATTGAATATATGCAATTGTGAATCACAAGCATAACCACTGACAGGTATAGTTAAATACATATTATACATCAAGAATACTATTGAAATAATTTAAGATGTTATTATGTATACCTTTTGAATGCAATTGGGCAAGATGACTTGAATACTAATAATGTTCCATAATAGTTCTCTCTTGATTTTGGATTTTATTTTTGGTTTATATTTTTTTGTTTCCTCTCGTCTCTATGAACTGGCCTTCAAACCCTCCCCAATTCCATACAATTCATTGTAATTTTGTCAATGTGCACGACTGTGTAATCATTAATATTTTTGTATGTTTTGTGGACGATGTTTCAACACGGACAATGAATCATTGCTCAACTACGTACATGTGTAAAGGAAAGTAATTAATAACAATGACCAACTCACTATGCCCTGATTTGAGAAAGGCCAAAGGCCGAAGGCCGAAACAAGTGTCATCAAAAAGGGCACCACACTATGGCGAATAAATGGTGATATCTAATGTACAATTTGGCGCTTGTCTTTAATGGAGTATTGTGACGTTTACTGGTTTAACTGATTTTTTGGCTTTTTTCCGCCATACTCCTATAAAACACGACAACAGGGTTATCTTGTAATAGGGTCGCTGAGCTAAAAAAGTATAGTTTAAAAACGCTCTTACTGGTTTTTGTACATATCTACAAGGGTTGCCCTCAAACCCCGGACGTGCCCTACCACTGGATCTCCATATTAGAATACACCAAAACAGCCTTTTAATCCCATCTCTGTATTGGATATAGCATCCTAAGGATGGATAGAAAAGAGGGTCAAGGTGGTGGAGACGCCTTTATATTTAGATCAGAACTAAAAATATGGGAAACTAAAATAGAAGACATACCAAAGTCAAAACCTCTGGTTGTTAAAATAGGGATTAGTCCCGAAAATACTCTTAACCTACTGCTTATCTACAGAGCTCCCAGGATCGACACAGATTTCCCTGAGCAATTCTGTAATCGGGTCTTACCGATGACCAAACCAAACACAAAAAATAATAATAATGGGGGACTTCAACCTGTAGCTTGGGAATAAGGCTGATGCCACTGCAGGGATCTTAGAGGAGGCAGTATGCTCTTTTGGATTTTGTAACTAAGTTAACAAACCTACTCATACAAAAGGTCACATCTTGGAATAGGTGGTGGCCCACAATGTCATGGTCTCACAGATGGTAATTTCACCATGCCCCTGGTCAGTCAATTTTTGCATCTATTTTAACATTACTAACAAATTGTTTTCTAAGAGAATCGATAAGGCCAGAGTTTCTAAGCTGTCCAGAAATCACAAGAATTTAACACAGGAAGTACTCAAATCTTTGGTGACGACCCTGTCATCTGAGATTTTGAACACAGACATTAAATGGGACGACTCAATCGTTGACTAACACTTTTCATAACAGAGTCATTAGCCCTAGTCAAGAGGAAGTTTTGCCAAGAAGGACGTAAAGACAAATGGCTCTCGGCAGAAATAAAAAAACTCAAAACTTAAGAAAATGTCATCTATTCCTGGAGAAAAAGCCAGAAGCCATTGGACCTTATACGTTACAAAAACCCAGTTAAGACTCTCAAGACAGCAATCATACTAGCAAAAAAATAAACAATTAACAGAATCATAAAGACCATGTCAGATACGAAATATATCTTTAAAATTCTTAGAGAACAGGAATCTCCCAGAGGCCCCCATAAAGAACCGCTGATAAACAATGAGGATTGGTGCACCGCAATCCAAAAAGCAATGTCCAATAAACGTGCTAATATTAAAAAAGATAGAGGCGAAAAAAAGAATCCCTAAACATTCAGATGTACTCAGAGCAGATCCAGCGTCCCAGTACATCAGGACCACAATGGCAATTTAATTTTAATCCTATATCTGAGGAGGAGCTAGGCAAGGTTATTAGAAAACTGAAACCCACCAGTTGCTAGGGAGACCCTTGCACGGCCATAATTATTAAGGAATCTCCGGACATCCTAATATCTGCACTTACATCTGTCAATGCCTCATTTGAAGAAAATCGTGTCCCCTCCGGTCTTACACAAGCATGGGTCACAGCATTGCTAAAAAAGCCACATTTTTGCTCCACAACCCCAAGCAACTACAGGCCGATCACAAACACAACCTTCCACCTCAAAATCCTGGATACGGTGGCCTATGACCAGATCTCACCTCATATTAATAATCACCCTATTTTGGATACATTTCAATTAGGGTTCCGTCTGTGTCACAGGACCGAAACGCCCCTCCTGGACCTAAAGTCCAAGCTGCTAGAAAAAATGGATAGTGGGCTTATATCACTGCTCATGATTCTAGATCTTTCTGCAGCGTTCAACCTGGTGGACCACAATATATTGGCCACCAGGTATAAGGACGTCGCTGGTTTCTCCGAACAAGCAACTCAGTGGATGATATCATTCCTGAGCGGGAGGCAATGCAGAGTGGCAAGTGGGGAAGCGGAAGCTAAACCAGTTACCTTAACTTTTGACGTACCACAGGGGACAAGTGTCTCGCCTATTCTCTATAATATATAATCTATTCATGGCTCCTTTCTTCAACCTTCTGGAACAAAATAATAATATTTCACAAACTATGCCGATGACACGCAATGTGTCATCCCTGTCACAGAATCACAGAGATGACGAGATGGCTATCAACGGCATCTATGATGTTATACAGAAGTGGATGGTTCAAAATCATCCGGCTTTAAACAATGGAAAAACGGAACTGATGTTATTCGGCGTTTAGTAGCTTTACTATAGCAAACCACAAGTTGGACATCCTGAGTAAAGTAAAAACACTAGGAATAACACTGGACAAAAATCTAAATATGAAAGCTCAAGTCAGTAGCTTGGTGTCGGCATAATCATACTATATAAGAACACACCTACGAACACTTATCACCCAAGATAATGCAGAGACGATCGCTCGAGCCATCAAAGGCTCGAAAATCTACTACTGCTGTAGCCTCTAAGCAGTATTGCACAATATGAAATCCAACAACTTCAGGTTAGTAAAAATCACGCAGTAAGAGTGATCAAAACATTGAAATGAAGGGATCACGTATCAGAGGCCAGACGTAATCTACACGGGCTACCTGGTAAGGCAAGAATCACCTTCCGGTTGATGGGGATTACTCACAAATGTACATTGGGCAAAATGCCAGACTACTTGCAGCACTGTATTATGGAAAAGAAAAACCAGAGACAGCTCAGATCGAGCAACATGTCACAGTTTATGACATGCAAATGCAAAAATAACAAAGGAGCCTTCAGCATTGCCGCCCCTATAGCCTGGAATAAACTCCCTTGTGAGATCAGAGAAACTCAAGCAACAAATGCATTAAAAAATAAACTAAAAACACAACTGTTTTGCTAAACACAGTCTGATGTGCCCATAAAACAGTGCAGCATAGACACTCTTATGTTCTGTTACTTGTTGCGTCCTTAAGCCTACGGGTAATTGGTCTGCGCGGTAGAAATACGAAAGTAAAGTGCATAGATTATCTCAACACATACTCTTCTGTGTCACCCATCTCTAAAAATAGTCCATGTATAATCGACAAACATGCATTCAAAATACTAGTGCATAGCCTTAACCTAACTCCCTCCATGTCTGCAAACTCTTTTCACAATTTACCACCCTAGCTGAAACTATTCTTCTCAGCAACCAATCTTTTGGTGACGTTGGATTGAGGTACAGAATGGAGAGAATAAGGATTCAGTGCTTTGAAACTAGTACTGTGGTGATTCAACACAAGACAAAAAGCATAGTTATAGAACATTACAGCCTATTAGACTGCAGGAGGAGTAGTTATTGCAGGGTAATGACCCATCACCAAGTTATGGCATGAGGCGAGACTGAGGGCCATAAATTGGGGAAGGGTCATTATTCCAAGCAATGACCCCTCCCAAGGCTATTAGCACATGGTGGTAGTATCAAAACAGGTTTTCATGCTCAAGTAAAAAAATGGTGCTTTAAAAGTAAGCAAAGTAAATACACTCTTGACTGAGTTAGTAAATTAAATGCAGTTTTATTTTGTAAAATGTAAATAACATGGTTGTCTTCAAGTTAGGCATTTTAATTGCAACCTGGTAGAACTGGAATAGGTTTAACATGAGCATGCATGAGGTGTCATGTAAAAGTAAATGGTTTCTCTATAAGTGAAAGCATTTTCCAATATTCACCCTTTTCTTTAGTGTCTCAATTAGCATGCTGCCATAAAAAAGGGTCCTCCCAGAAAGGAAGTGTCTTGCGAACCAAATTCTAGCCTGGAAATTGCACGGTTTTTCTCTGTCTGCTTCTGAAAATTAAAAGTTCAAAGTGCAGTCATTACCAGTAGTTATTGATTCCACTGTAACCATTCTGATTTGGCGAGTGGCCAATAACGATTTCCATGTGCTAATTCACAATACAGGCTAGTTCTACTACCAGGGCACATTGCTATGGTGAACATGTGGCTTCACACATAGCGTTGCAGTCACATTTTGTGTTAAAATCAGGGCTCAATTGCTCTGCAGTGATAGAATGGATGTTATTGGTAAGATTTAATTTTGCTTATGCAGGGTTATGTGAAGAACCCTGTCCTTAGGGGATCTCAAGTTCTGCACTTTAAGGTGGACCAGGCAGGCATCCAGGGTAAAGTTACTCACATAGGGATTATACTCTTAGTTCGTAGTTCCCTTTCCTTCAGACGTACGGGATGTCCTTGCGTTGGGTCAGGACCAAAGCCTTTTTTTGTTGTTGCATGAAATAGAAACAGCCCCAGAATTAATCTTGAGCTGGTATGCATGCTTAGAGCTGGGAAATGAGGAAGCCCGTATTAAGTGTAGTTTGACTACAGCAACATTCACATGCTTATTCATCCTGTCTCCTTTCCACCAAACGTATGGCATATTTATAAAGCATGATTTACAGTGAGTGGCTCGAAGAGTATTTTTCCAAAACGAGGTCCTGAAGAACTGATTGTCTGAATCCAGCGTCAGCTCAGAAGCAAAGGTCCAGAGAGCAGTGTTTCCAATTTTTTTTTTTTAAGTAGCATCCCTTGCCTTCTAATTATGCCGATTAGACACGTCTCTGCCCTTAGAGGGGACATTTAGGAGGATTTCTCCCCTGACATTTGTAGGATTCACAAATACAACTTATATTTCAATGCTCATTTACCGTCATCTGATTGAGGTTGGACGGGGTGTTTCTGTCTTTTTGACTAACAGACTGGTTCTATCAAAGTAAAACACCTGTGCTTCTCTGACATCAACGTAGTGGAGGGCACTTTCTGCTTCAGAGGAAGGGTTAGGAAAAAAGTTTGCGAAACATTTCCAGATTTTTATGAAAATCTGAAACCATATTAGGCAGCAAGTGCGTTCTCAGCAACACTTTTTTCCAGAGGAACAAAATTGTGAATGGCTCCTTAGCTGACAAAGCCTGCCATTCAACAACTCTTCTGGCTGAAGAAACGGGCACCAGAAATACAACCTTCCAAGAAACGAAGCTTATATCCACCATAGTTCTAGGCTTGTAAGTTTTGCGGTTCAATGCACTGAGCAGTACGGTTAGATCTCACATTTGCTGCAGCCGTTTAACTGGAAGAAACATGCCCTATAAAGCTTCTAAATGCTTTTTTATAATTTTATTATGAGACAGAACGGCACCATTTTTGCGAGTGGCCTTGTACTGTACGTCCTGCACGGATATCTTGACTTCTGAACCAAAGTCATAGGAATGAGAGATCTTGATCCAAGGAAGGTTTAAGAGGATTAAACTGTGCCGGAGAACCAATAGTAGAACCTTCTCAATAAGCTGCTTTATGATATTCTCATGGAGTTCTTGCGGGCTGCCTGACTGATCTTCAAACTGTCCAGTGAGAGACATAAATACCCCCAACATTAATTAATGACGGCATCACAGGCAGTGGAAGCCTCTATTCACCAAACAACCTCAGGTCACATGGAGAGTGAACTGTTGTGGCCCAAGCTGCACTTGTACCTTGCTCCTCGCAAAGTGAAGGAACCCCTGCAGGTGCCAGCCAAATTCACTGGACTGGGAGCGCAGAGCAAGGAGGCCTCTGCTTGTTCCAGAGTCCCTGGTGTGGAGTTCACAATTCCTAGAAGCCCAGAAACAGCTGGAATCTGGTTGCTCCGGCAAAGGTCGAGCCTACGGTTCCGGTTGCTTGAGACAGTCAATAGCAAGGGATTGTGATTGCGTCTGTGGCTCGAAATGCAGCAAAACAGGTTGACATGGTCTTAAGAGTGCAAAAGAAGCACTGCATGGCATGCGTAGGCTTGAAGGGCATACAACAGTCAAAGCATCTCAAATACATTTTGAAGTGGCAAATGTACTTCAGTCTTCCAATGCCTAGCCTTTCTAGGTACCAGCACCACAGAGCTGGCCCATGGTCTACGGGATGCCGCAATAACCCCCAAGTCAAACATCTTTGAAACTTTCGCCTTGATATCCATTTGCCAGAATTGGAATCAAGCCGGCTTGTAGTTGCCGCTTTTGTATGGCAGATGCAGAACGTGAGACCATAAAACATCTCCTTCAATATTGTTCCCTGTCTAATATTAGATATTTTTTTGGGAGGAAATACTTTAGTCAGTTTGGGTTTCGAACTGAGGGGCTTTGGTGGGCAGCTTTAATTAGTGGGCAACATGTACATCTATTCCTGGTTGCAATTCGTCTTTTAAAGCATTTGGGACTTCCAACTGAAATAATTTAATGTGAAGTTGTGAAAATTGTAGATTTTTCTTAAATAGGGGTATTAGCTTGGGGAGCTTTTTTAAAGTGATAATAGATTGTGTTAAATCCTGGATTAATGGGGTTTTGAATAATATATGTTTTAGATATGTTAATGTAATGAACTTGGACTCTTGTGTTTTTTCATATTGTGTTGTAGTTGAAACAAAATCTACGTTTATTGTATAAGTTGAACGTAAAAATTAACCATATACAATAATGCTGGGTTTCCACTGTCCACCTTTTGAGGTTCTACAGCCGGTCTTGGGTCAGGTCAACGCCACCAACTGCAACTTGGATCTTATGCACAAGGGAATTTACAGGGACCACTTTCACATAAGAGGACATGTGAGCCACCATCATTTGCAATCTGGTCTCATCAAGTGGAGACTAATATCTTTCACGAAAAAAGGCTTTCTTCTGGCAGGAAACCCATTGCCAAAATCGCTCATAAATGGAATGGTCTGTCTGGAGTCAATGTAGGCTTCCAGGAATTCGTAGAAAGAACATTGGGATACAACATATAAAAGACTGGCGCTAATTAACCGCCTCCTTCTGAGATGTTGCACAAATTAACCAGTTCTCTAGGTAGAAGTATTGTTGTTTCGGCTGCAGATGAAAATAAGAGGCCACCAATTCAGTTGTCTCAGTGAAAATGGAGTGCTATTTAATGTACATAAGAAAGCACCATCTATTGGGGCACTCGACAACTGCCCTAAATCAGAGGTATATCCTAGGCAGAAACCAGACGGATGCCCTTCATAACTATGGAAAATTGAAGAGGCTAAACGATTTGCTGCAGAGTGCCCACATTGAAGTGCTAGTCTGGGAAACACTGCTGGGTGAACCAGATGTGGACCATGTAAGCTGAGCAGCCATTTGGTCCTTTCCACTTCAAGGAAGTAGGGATAAAAATGTAGGTTCCTCCATTTTGCAGGGATCTTTAAGGGTCCCATATCCAAGAGGTTCTGAGTCTCCATCCTCCGTTCCAGTGACACTAACAGGTGAGTAGAGGTGGGGTAAAATTAATAAGGGCTGGGGGGAGGTTTGCACCCTGCTGGACAATTGCTGTGTGAGTGGGGTGGTGGGAACCTCTCCATTCTTGTACCTCCAGTCAGATGGCCAGTAACTGCAAAAGAAATCCGCAGCCACTCCCCCCCCCCCCACACACACACCTGTACACGCTCAGACCCACTGGGTCCCACAGCATAGGGGTCTTCCTGTTATCTGGCAAGGACTGGGGATATTGTGGCAGAGGTCTGGAAGAAACCACCAGAGATTTTGCCCACAGAACCAAAGCCTAATGATTACCCGACAAACATAATTCCTTGCACTGACTGGGTAAAAGGCCTACTAGGCCATATTGGTCTCAGCACCTGTGCAAAAGGAGTGCGCGAGGCATAACATTTCCCACAGCCAGCCATCTAGATCTTAAGAAAGGCGAGATGAGAGCCTGTGTTTCTATATTACAGGGAGCATTATCTCAAACAAAAAATATCGCTCACAAAACCAAGCACTTAAGAAAATGAGGTGTGTTCCCAGGCAGCCATCCACCCCCTCACCTGCCATTCACTGATTCTTTTTGTCTACAGTGCGCATTGTGGGGGATCAAGAGGGAGAGAAGGTGGAAGAATAGAGATAAGGAGGAAAACACGTTAAGATGCAAACTGTCTGCAGAGGCTGGGAGCAGCGGGGTTGGGAGGGGGGGGTCAGGAGGGGAATGTAGGATCAGAGGCGGCAAGAGGGGAGAAAGGCAGTGGAACTCATTCCATCACAATATCTTGACATTGAAACAACCCTCTGATATGTCCTGGTTAGGCTAAGTGCTATACAGGCAGGTAAGCAGACAGGATAACATGCTCGTTCATCACTCCCCCCAATACCCTCTGGTTATCTTAAATTTCCCTTTTACCCTGCTCTGGTTCTGCCACTCAGAGCAGCACAAAAGAGAAATAAAGTTAACGAACATGACAAAACATGTTCCTTCTGCCGTTTCCCCTATACCCCAGACCCGCTTTCTTTCCTTACATCGTTCTTTCCTCTTCCTTATTCCCTTATTTATTGTTCGCTTATACAGCAAGTACATACTATTTCAAAGCGCCCACAAGACAAGGGAGGGATCAAGGGAGTGATACATATTGAATACACAGAGGAGAAGAAAGAAAAAATGGCGAACCTACTATGCCTTGTGAGTAATTCAGAACGTGCAAATGCAGCAGGGAAAAGGGCAGAGGGAGTAGGTGCTGGAGCGTCCGCGGTCGTGAGTGAGCAACAGATGAAGGGCATGGTGAGGTAAGTGCTAAACAGCCAGGAGCTGTGTTGGGTGTAAGTGTGAGCCTCCAGGCGGAGGGAGTGCCAAGGCAAGTGCTGAGAGTAGACAAACTGGGAAGGGGTGTGGGAGGTCAGGGGTCCCGAGGATGCATAAGAGCCCAGGATACCAATCACAGCAACTGTGAGATTAACAGAGGAGAGGAGAAGGGAATGAGGAGGCAAATATCAAGGTCTTGAGGAGCTTCCAGAATTTAAGGAGGCCCTGTTCAAGGCATAGAGGGAGGAGGAGGCTGTTCCATTGTAGGGGGCCAGCTGAGGAAAACGATCAACCTCCTGCCCTCCGTTTGCCAAGCGCTACACACAAAGTTTGTGCCAGAGGATTTGATTTTGGAACTCAAACGAGAAGTCCTTGATTTCAGAGGATGAGGCCGTGGAGGAGATGAACTATGTGGCTGGGTTATGCTGGGCATAAAAAGCCCTCGTTTGTATCAATCATTCGAGATTTTGGAGCTTGCCAATGTGGCGCTTGTCCACCTGAACACCAAGCAGCTCTTTACCAATGACCAACAAAGTACCTTAGGCATGAATCTCCGAGGATGCCATTGACTTCTGCCATGATTGGATTGAGACCCCCACCCCTACCCAAAGGTTTTATGTATGGGATTTGTATAGCATGAACCTAGCAGGTAAGCAACAGAGTACCAAACACACAGGAGTAGTTTATTCGATTAGCATAAAACCTGGACCTTGAGACACACCAAACTGTGTTCCTTTATCCACCTCCCCCCCTCATGAGTGTGCTGCCTTGGCTGCTCGCTCTGTTTGCAACGGTTCGATGTGAATAAACCTCTTTTTAAAGGTCTCAAGAGAAAAAGACTGATTTACATTGACCGATTTTCTTTTGATTGGAAAACCGGTATTGTAAAAGCTTTTTCTCTCTCGACCTTTAAAATGCAGTTTACCTTTTTTCCTACATATATTTGGGAGGTCTCACCACCCAAGACCACCATTGTTCCTCCCCATACACCAACCCCCCAAACACATACATACACACAACGCAAACACACACCAACACACACGCACCCACACACGTACCCATTCTCCAAGTCCTGCGCTTCCTGGTCTGACCTGCCGGCGAGCCCGTGTGCACTTGTGCGCGGCACGGGCATTAAAGTTGGATTTAGAAAGACTTCTCCCTGCGGTCACGGAGCGGTCTTTCTAATTCGGTCTTTAAGTGAAAAAATCTTTTTGAAAGAACTGTCAGGTGGGCTTGAGGGAACCCATTTGCATAGTTGTGGGAGTACTCCCACACCCTGAGCCCAGCTAACATAGCAGACACTCTTTTCTTTGACAGTTTGAAAGAATGCATGGACAGAGACTATGTGTCATACTGTTTGTTTAATGTCTTTATTCAGGGATTATGGAACCGTAAGTGGCAACTAAACTTAGCATTTTACAATAAACGATACTAATGAGCAGGATGGTCTTATCTAATTGATACTCTCTCATTGGATGCAGTGAGCAAGGCCTCTAGGCCAATGTCAAAGTCTTTGGAGTTAATGGGAGGTGCCTCACTGCTCCACATTTTGGCATGGGGGGGGCATAGGGTTCCAAATCATCTTTCTTTGATCTAGATGGGGGCCTTCCAGTGTCCATAACCCACTCAACACCAGGTTTTCCAGGCAGACGCGTCGTCCGCGATGGCCAGCAGTAGAGCTAGCGAGGTTTCTCGAAGGTGGGCTAGGCATTCCTTGATGTCTCCGCCTTAACCTGTCTGAGACGCATAAACCTCCTTACACCACTCTCGTTCCATCTACCACCATCTAAATCCTGCCTAGGTCCGACTTGGCCAGCCAGAAAGGTCATTTATGGCTGCTTATGTCCTGGTCTTATTCACCCTCTTCGCCATTCCTTGATTTGATCGATTTTCCTCCTCCCTTGCACTCTTCCTCTATAACGACTGCTTTCGTGTCACTCCCAGACCTAAAATTCCATACTTTTCGTTCATCACAGGACTTCACTACCTACTCCTGAAACCTCTCCTGTACATCCTGGAGCAGTCTTCCTTCTTGCCTCACCACCATCTGTTTTTGAGGCCTTCTCCGCTGTTCCTACCTCCTCCAACTCCTTTCTTCCACTGGCTCTCTTCATGCCAACTCTTGACTTCAGGTATTACCACCTACTCCCGCCTCTTTGTCTACTTACACCTCCTGATGTTGGCACATCTTTTACTACCACCATGTCCTTCCTTTAACTCTCCTTTTCTGATAATCCCTTTTCCAGCTCAGCACCCCATCTTGCTGTCCCCTATACTACCATGCTAACCTCCTTCACATTGTTGCCCTCTTTCTCTGCTCTCTTGAGACTTCCTAAATTGTGAAGATTCTACAACTCACCCTGCCAGACTGTGCTGCCTAGGTTTATTGGATCTTGGTTGGGCCTTCGGGGAGGGTCAAGTGATGAAACCTCTCGAGTCATCACAGAACCCCAGCCTAAAGTAATCTCCCAGGTGGAAGGGATCCGCTTCCTGATCCTAACCCTGGGGGTGGTACCATGAGAGAGGATCACATGAGAGGAGATGGCTGTCAGGGGGAAGCGGTGACTCCCTTGGGAGAGACGCAGTATAAGTCTTCTTATGAGGATGAAAGCCCTATAATTCCGAAATACCTAAAGGTGTGCCGTCATTGTATAAGTCCCTCCCATGAAACTGCCCAAAGAACATGCTATGAAAAGCCATCTAAACTGAGTAAAATGTGTAACTTGGGAGTTCAGGAATTACATCAAAAATACTGTCATGATTCCGTTGTAGGTAGAGGTTCTCACACCAATGTTAAATCACAAACCTCTTCTATAACATTCCCTGACTAACCACTCAGCTCAACAAATACTCAAAACTAAATAAATGTCAGAGGACTAATACAACCATGGACTGCAAAGCCCATTATGCCTGTGGTACTGGGACGAGCAAGAGGGATTCAGAGTTAATGAAGATTAGAAGTGCCATTGAGCACAATGTGCAGTCTAGTCGTTATCAAGCAAAGTACTTGAGTGAGACATTTAAATCCCAAAAGGAGATTCAGCTGAAGGGAGACATGGAAGTAGTCAAAGAGGCAGAAGCAATTCAAAGTCCTGAGGTTGCCGGAGAAGAGGATAGAAGAACAGCAGCTGAAGACTATGCAGGAAGAAGGGCCGCATTGTAGAATGTGCGTAGCAGGAAGCCCCGTTGGGGGCAGTGGTCGAATAAGCAGGCAAGCAGGTTAGGAGACGTACTCCATATCAGACGTGAGCTGCTTCGCAGTGCGGGAGGAAGCGGAGACCCTACGGAGCTGGCAGAGCTCCGGAGAATAATTGAAGTGCAGTCTGCTGAGGTTATGTAGGAGCGGTCACTGAAGGAGGTAGAACGCAGAAGGTCCGCATCTAGCCTTTTATTTACTGGCTGAGTGGGGTTTGAGCCAACATCTTTTCGCCAGAGCCTCCACGTCCTACTGCAATGGGATGCCAGATCTGGATTCCGCCTTGATGGCAAGTAGTTTTGCCAGTACCCTGCACTCCAGCAGCTCCTTCTGGGGCTGAGGGATGCCCAGGTAATCAGCAAGGCCAGAGAGTATAATGGAATGCCCTCGCCGTAGATGGCGTGTCCTGCTCTTCCTCATCGGTTTCTTGCTTCTAACGAGCGTTAGAAGGGGCCCCAGGGTCGGTAGGCATTAGGTCTGCCGCTGGACCTGGCTCATGCGCTGCAACTGGTGGTGTAGGTGCAGCAACCGGAGCTACCAGAGGCATGGGCAGCGGTGGTGGTGGTGCAGGCACAGTATGAGGTGGCTGTGTGGGCGGCAGCATGCCCTGAATTATGCCTTTAAGAATGTTCACCCATCCGCAGAGACCACATAAGGGTCAGTAACTTGTCGAAGAAATGATCCTCGCTGGGAGCGGTTTTGCACCAGCAGCATAAAGGCCTGTTACCTGCACCCACCTTGAGTGTACATCCCCACATTGTACCATGCTTGCCCCCATGGAGGTCGGGTTTGAAGTGGTCCAAGTGACCAGAGTCATGAGGAACGCAATCCGCCCTGGCCATAGGTTTGAACCATTGCAGGTCACCCGGTTGGCGGGCGTCTTTCCTGGTCAGGATCTTTACCCACCTTTGGGGGTCTGGCCTGACAGCCACCTTGTCTGCCTGCACTGTCATCTTGTCCATTCTTTCCGCATGTGGGACCGTGGCTGGCGTGGGCCTGGGCTCGGCCTGCATGCTTGAACGCATCTGCTCTGCCCTCACCCTGCACCTCAGGTGTGGGCTTGGTAGGTGGTTGGCCCTCAGCCATGGGGCCAGTAGAGCTGTCTGTGCTGCGTGTAGGCACCCCCTAAGGCGTGTGGCCCGGTAACAGAGCCAAACTCCTCGGGATGTGTCCCGGTACCAGAGCCAGTAGGCTCCTCAGCGGCAAATCCAGTAGGGCCCCTAGACCCATCGGCCATTAAGCCAGTAGCGACAAGAGCGTCAGTGTGCTTCCTACCAGTGCGAGGGTCTGACACCTCCCATCAACAGGCTTCCCCGCAAAGGAGTCGCCCCTGTGGGGTGCTTTTGAGAAGAGTACACCTAATTTCTTGGTCTTGCGGCGTACACATTCCTTAATGTTCCACCAGTCGATTCCTGAAGAATAACTCTCCACTGCGCAAGCCAGTTTGAAGGACCGGGGCATGAGAGGGTTGCACGCCGAGCCGCCTTCCCATCTGTGGTCTTCCACAAAGGCACATGCGGATCTGAGATGGGAACGGAAAAGTCGCAGGACGGGCCTACATTTGCTGGGGAAAGACTAGGGTCTGTGTTCCCAAAATCTGAATAGTAGAAAAAAAAAAAAAGATTAGGGAAAGCACATGGAATTACGAGGCTTGAGCCCTCACTCAGGATCACTAGTGAAAGTGGCCTGCTCCAGTCGATGCAGAAAAGAGGACTGAGGTGTGGTGCCGGTGGGCAGGGTTAAGGGTGCACAGGGCTGTGCACGTATTAATTCAAAGGGAAAGTGTTATTTTTCTGGTGAAAAAGGTTCAGTGCCTGTCCCTAGTGAGGGACGCCCATACAGGATGGAGGAAAGGGACATAGGAGTAAGAGTAAGAGGACAGCTGCTGCACCTTGGAGTATGGCATGACTATCTCCTCAGAGGAAGTCACAAGACATTGCAGTGTCTTCAGTTGTGAGCCCAGGAACAGAGCTTTATGAGATGGCAATACGCGTGACGTTGGAGAATTCCAGAATAGTCAGACATCGGATGGTCTCTTCAGTGTGCTAGAGGCATAGCGTCTGCGAAGGGGCGTGTATTAGCCAGTCATTCTATGAAAACGCTTGAGCCGATTTTAGGCTGATGGGTAAAGCTTTGAACAGGTAATGCTTGCCTTGTACCACAAAATGAAGGAAGCGTCTGTACTTGCAGTGTATGGGAATGTGAACGTAGGTACCCTCCAAGTCCAGAGAGGAGAGAAAGTCTCCCTGTTCCAGATGGCCGAGAACATGTTGTAGCATCACCATGTGGAACATTAGCGATTTTAGGAATTTGTTGAGCTGGTCGAGAATGGGTCTCCACTGTGATGCATCCTATGGATCCCTCAGCAAATCCCTGCCTAAAGTCTCCCACCAGGTGGCCAGGGAAAGGCAGACTCTTCCTGACCTTGGGGGTGGTGCTCTGCGGGAGGATCACCAGGGAGGAGAAAAGGCTCAGGGAGGTCAGAGGAATCCATGGAGACACAATATTTACCTTCTGTTAAGGAAGAGATGTTACAAATACCAAAATACCTAATCACTTGTTGTCACAATAATATCACTGTTCCACTTGTTAAACACCTAACCGTCGGTGAAGTCAGCCAAAGCTCCAGTGGTATAAAAGTGAACACCCATTCCAAAGCCTCTAGAGCTAAATGCTTCCCTAGCTCAAAAGGGGATAATAGAAAAGTCTGTAAATAAGAATCACCAAAAGCCTAGAACACCTTATACCTCTTTCCCAACAAGACTGATCACTGAATTTCATGAGTTTTCTTAAAAGAATGCTGTAAAAAATAGAAGGCACATCAGCAAATCATAAAGTAACTTTGGTGCTAGAGACTCCAAGTCCCATAATTCCCTCAGTACTGGGAGGAAGAGGGATGCAGAGAAACACTACTGTGGGAGCGATCTCATAATTAGTGTAAATGACCTACACTTGAAAAGAACTGAGGATTAAAAAAACCCTCAGGTACAGGCACTAGAGATGGAGAGAGAGGAAGCAGAGCAGTGGCAGAAGAAGCAGCACGGGCCGAGATTGCAGCTGAGAGGAAGCCTGTGGTGAGAAGACGCCGGTACCACGGAAACACCAGAAGCCATGGTGGGTCCTGAGAGAGTCTTGGACTACGACTCTCCCTGGTGCAGAGATCGCGCAGCAGGAAGCGTGAAGAGGCAACTCTTGCCTGAAAGGATTTTGTTGTACAGAGTTTGCGCAGCGGGAAGCAGCAGTAATGAGGGAAGCATTCCCTTTTTGGAGGTTCCAGGTGGCAGGATTGAAACCGGCCCTCAAGAGCAGAGGTGGCTCCAATCTCTAGTGGCATGAGCAGAGGAGGACCAGAGGAAGATGTCCACCTTGCTGCGAAGAGCCACAAGTAACGAAGATCTGCGAACACAGAGCAGAGTGTATTTAAGCGACTTACCCAGTCAGTCCACAGCTTGTACATTGTCTGTGTGTTCACAACAGGCTGTTTCACAAGTGAGTGAAAGCAACAGTAGCACTAATGTTGAATACTGATCTGTACAAAACCAGAAAAAGTGGTACTTGTTAAAACGAAATTACTGCATAAACATATGAATGTGGAAAGCCCAAGAACCCCAGTGGAAAACTGTAAACAGGTGGAAAGCTGACGAGCATAACCAAAGCCAAGCGTCCATTACCAACAGGCAATACCAGTAAAACAAACAATACTCCAGGCAAGAGGGAGGGGAAGATTGAGCGGCTTAATGATTGTGAGACTTGCTGCTTATGTGCCATGACATACAGATCTTCAGGTGATAAGAAACCTACACTGACAAAGCCAAACTGGAGGAAAAGTGAGACTACCTGTGGTCATTATTTGGTTGTTGGTACAGAGAGGAAGGAAAGGTAGGAAACGGGCTGCTCTTCTGGAGAAAGTTATTTAGAGAGAGTATAGTTGCCAAGTCGTCTTAAGAGCACTAATGTAGTCCTTAGTTGCCCCGTAACTAAACTAAAGTTTATTGTTAAATAATCCTAAATTAAGTTGTTTTCTAAAGTGGGAAATGACCACTGAACCACTTATTTGTTCTTATTGTTGAAGAATTAGATGGGAAGGTGCGTATCTCTGTAGGGCAACAACTAGTTGCCTAAAAGAGCCTGGCAAAGGAAAGAACCAGATGGTAGTTGATGCAAGTGCAGAACTGTGGTTCTAACAACTCATGCTGACACACAACATTGGAAGAAGAATTGTTAGAGCTTTTTGTAGAAAACAACTACAATTCTTTCTTTTGAAACCAAAATCGCAGTATACCATCCTGGCAAAAACATTTGTTGTTTCTACAAAGGTGAAACCTGTTTTTTCTTCTGGAGGATTTGGAACAGTTTTATTTGTTTTTGAAACCAGAAGTTGTACTAACCATCTTGAGAAAGGCATTTGTTGTTTCTACAAAGGTGAAACCTGTTTTTACTCTAGGAAGAGTGGGAATAGTTTTTAGTCCTGAAACCAAATCATTGTAACAATTATCGTGACAAACACAAGTGTTGTTGCTTGCTTGGAGAAGACACAAATGAGATGGTTCTTATTCAAGGAGGTGTGGAATTTACGATTGTTTGAGATACTTTAATGAAGCAACAGAACTTTGTGTGATAGAGTATCAAGCTTTAAGAACTGTAGTGGAACTTTGTACTAAACAGCATTTCCAGGTTTTCTTTGAACTGTGGAGAAAAACTCACCCAGGTTATGAGAAAAGATGTTGATCCTATTGTGAATAAGATGAGATGTCACACATTGCTATTGAATTGAATTGTCATATTTCCTTTTTGCTTTATTTGTTGTACAAGCGTGAGGGTCAGATGTCCTTTTGTTAGAGTATTTCCTTTTGTTTATTTAAGGCAGGGAAATCCTTGTCAGGGTAGGGATAGTGAGGCATTTATCCAACCTATTTATTTGATAAAATGGCTAAAGTTGAAAACTATTTACAAAGTTGTCCGCCTCACATTTCTGACCCGTCACACCACCCACCAGACTTCATTCTCACCAGGAAGTATCTGGAGTACACTCGGAGCGATTTTACAGCTTCTATAACCCCTTTCTTTTATCGCAGGAACCAAACTTCCTGTAAGAGGCAGATGCTGTTGTTTTTTGTTCATTGGTGGAATGAAAGGGCCTTAGTCCAGAAATTCGAGTGTGTGACCCCATTGAACAATGTTGAGCACCCACTTGTCGGTGGAGATTTTGCGCCACAGTTCGACAAACTGCGATAACTGGCCTCCCACTGGGGACCCGGATCCTGACACCTGTTAAGCTTGCTTGGGCGTTTGAGCACAGCAGAAGGTTGCACGCCATCTTTGTGTACGCTTGTACGCCTGCAATCTCCCTCAGTATGCCTCCTGTGAGGTGGTGCGAGACAATTGGCGATATGCTGGCTGATATCTTGGGCGGTAATTGAAAAGGGAGTATGCAGTGTCAGTGTCCGTCTTGATCGCCTGAAGAGTCTTGTAGACGCCGTCACAGGGCATGTCTATGAACTCATGTCTATGACAGACTGTACGTCAGGCCGGAAATTGTTGGTCGTCAAACAGGAATGGTGCCTCAGAACGGCACAATTGCCATCTGACAGAACCATGTGTCTGCAATATCTAACGCCATGGTGATGGTGTGATCAGATGCTGTTTCACCCTCAGGTACAAGGCCAAAGTCTCATCCCTCTTAACAGTTAAGAAATCCAAGACGGGACCCATCTTATACCACAAGTCATGGTCGTATCGGGAGAGAGTGGCCAAGGAATTTGCGGCTTTGATTGGAGTAGCAGCCGTGGTAATTGCCCACTTTCCGAAAGCATCCAGCTGCTTTCCCTCTTTGTCAGGGGGCATCATGGACGGGGGGGGGAGGGATGGGTTAGCAAATCTCTTCCTGGCTGTAGCCGAGACCACAGAGGCTGGGGTTTGCAGAGTGTGAAGACAATTGGGCACAGTGTCTGGAATGTCATATTTCTTCTCCAGACGATCCTTCTTTGGTAGTGCCGAAAAAACATTTTGCATGACCAATAAAACATCGTCCCAGATGTCATCTAGCAAAGGGATAGCCAACACTGATTTTCTGGAGGCTTCACGCATCTGGAATAGGAAACCTTCCTTTTTCTGTTCTTCCGGGATGAGGTTAAATGGAATCACTGCGTGGAAGGAACCTATTTCATTTGGAGAAAACTTCAGGAGTTGCTCAATCCTCTGGCACCACCTCATCAATCATCAGTAGCAGCATGCATACCCTGTGACGTGTCCGGACCGGTATCAGTGTCTGTGAGAGCAGCCATTGGGGCTAGCAAACGAGGCCCTGGTCGAGGAGGCAGAGGCATATCTTCCTGTGCAGGCAGAGCCTAAGGGCTCCTATTAGGGGCAGCTTGAGAAGCCGGAGGAGGTAAGGGTGTTGCAGTTCCTTCACCAAGGTCTACCAAATGGACAAGATGTATAATGACAAATCCATAGGTGCCGATGGTCTCCCGTGGGAACAGGAAGTGGGTGTAGAAGGTGGATGTGGTGGATGCGCCGGTTGAGGAGGTGCTGAAGGGGCACAGATTGCTGTGGTGCTGGTAGAACAGGGTCAGGTTGCAGTGGCTGTAAAAACCAGAGAAAGCATTGGCTTTGCCTTTCCTGGTCGTGAAAAGAAAGAAAAAAGAAAGAAATTGTGCTGGCTGCACCACCCTCTCCACAGTAGCACGGTTAGCAAAAGAAGCTATAACAGTAGCTTATATCGTCCTTGTGTGATCTGGCCTGGGAGCCAACAACCCTGAAAACAATGGTCGTAACCGTGGACGAGGTGGTTGACGAATCAGACGGTGCAGTCATGGTAAATTGGGACCTATGGCTCGCTAACACTGTTGTAGATTGGAGTGGTGTAGATGGCGATTTTTGCTTGTGGCTCGTCAACGGGGTCGTTGATTTGGCTGCCGATGGACACTGTTTTCCGGAGGATGACAATCCCATCGTGGCTGCTGGTTTGTGAATGAAGCAGTTGACGACACAAATGACAGGGTCCTGGCAGCCGCTGACAGAAGGGCAGTTGAGGTGTGCAAATTATGACCATATCGCCTTTTTGGTTTCTTCCCCAGGGAAGTGTCCTCATGAGACCTCGACCGCTTCGCAGAGGGTGTTTTTCCTGCAGATCTACCGACCCAGACAGAGGTATGACTTTGCACCGAGGAATAGCCAGAGGCCCTGGCACCCTTCTCCAGCCAAGTCACAAACTTAAATGGCAATCCTTCCATGTCTTCATGGAAAAAGACTGGCAAATGGAGCAGGTGTCCACATCGTGGTCCGGGTACAAGTAATATATACATTTTTCGTATCAATCATCCAAAAATGTTCTTGATGCAACACTTCGAGCAGGGCCTGAAAAGGCTCTTCTTGCTGGAGTCCGCCATGGCCATGCGGAGGAGGCCGTAAAGTCAAGTAGAAGGCCTCTTGCAGCTAGACGATCTACCGATGTCTAGACCTGCACCGGCAATGGATCCCGGCTAACAGCAGTCCCATAATCTCCAGATAATTAAGGAAAAAGGTTGAAGACCTATCAAAAAAAGATATTTTAAAAAGTCTACATTTTGAGGAGTGAAACAAGAGGACTCCCAACACGAAACATGCAGTAATAAATCTGATTGAAGCCATTGGCTGGGGCAGTATGTCCCAAAGTGACGGCAATCGGCTATATAAGGGAAAACTAGCTTCTTTAAGGTTTAGCTTCAATATCATCAAGGATTCCTAGCCTGACAAGGGATATTCATGAGCATGTGAATCCATGAAAGATCCATGCTGGGGAATTCCCTACACACAAGCAGAAATCTGAGCCAGAGAAAAAAGATTCTGCAGTGAGGAAAAATCAAAAAATCCTCAGTGGAAGGAGTGGGGGCATGCTGTTTTGGGGCAACCCAAAGCTGACTGTTAAAAATCTGAAGCCTAAAAAAATCCCTAAGCAAGTGGGAATTAATACTTGGTGCGAGTAGTGTCACAAGGTATCACCAGCCCAGGCAGGCGGCTGGCCTAAGAGCGATGTAAGGAGAGGACAGCAGGGAGGGGTTCATATCAGATGGCTCAGGAGAGTGACAAACAGCTGGAAAATTGAGAATATCTGAGATGGCCACAAGACACAAGCAGGGGCATAACAAGATTTGGGATCCCCTGCCAGTCATGATTAGGGTCCCCCTCTACCCGAAGCTCAACAAAGCACGGGAGGCGCCTCACACAAGGCTGGCCTGGACCTCCATGTATGTGCAATGTCCATGATCATGTTGCTGCATGGTCACGCGCTTGGTAAAAAAATGTATGTTTTGTCTTTTAATCAAAGCTTTAATCTTTCATCTAGTGTAGAAACAAAGGGATGGTGCTTGGCCTCTGGCAGCCAAATGTACTAGCCATCAGTGGTGGCTGGTGCCCTTTTTCTTATTGGTGAGGACTGTCAATATTTGCCACAAGTATACAAGTGAGTGTAACGACGGAGCCCAACATTTCTTTGAATAATTGATTAAAATGGTGCATTATACAGCTCATTTTCGGAAAAATTGGGTAAAAAGCCAAACAGTGTGCAACTGGTTTTGTTGGGAAACTCATAAAAAAAAATCCAATAGATGCAAGGCACTAACAGTGCACAGGAACATTTCCTGCCTTATCCACAATATATGTTTGTTTGTTTATTTATAGCGCGTGCCAGACCCGAGGGTATCCGGGCGCGTGTTCAAGAATACTTTAAGCTTACATGTTACAGTTACACATTTCAGGAAGGTTACAGGGTGCATTGACAGTAAATGAGGACAATATACATGGTTACATACACAGGTGATCGTACACAGGGGTGTATACACAGTATACATTGAATGTCAAGGAGCAAGGTGGATTAAGTGGGGGTGATGAACAAGGAGGTATGCGTTCAGCTGCAGATTAACAGGTGGGTCAGACGTGAGTAGTCCTAGTGTAGTCAGTTATAGGTAATTTCCTTTGAGCCATATAATGCAATTAAGTCTGAAGTGTGGATAAGATTGGTCAGACCTTAAGGATGATGGGAGGGAGTTCCATAGCTGGGCCGCTTTGACAGGGAAGCTGGTGCCTCCGGCTGTGCTCAACTTAAATGGGGGCACAGCTAGTTGGTTGGTGTATGCTTCTCTGGTAGGTCCGTTAGAAGTTCTTCTTTTGAATCTTTGTTAGGTATTTGGGGTCTAGGTCATTAATACTTTTGAGTCAATTATGCTGTTTTGAGTTTAATTTTGTGAGCTGTGGATAGCCAGTTAGATTGTCTTCTGACGTCTGAGATATGCTCTCTTCTTGGGATTCCTAGGGCGGCTCTAAGGGCATTGTTCTGCAGGGTTTGGATTTTTTACAGCGCAAGTTTATTGGACCCTATGTATAGTACATTGCAATAGTCCAATTTGGAGAATACCAGGGCTTGATAGGGTGAGGCAGCTGGCGGATAGATATGGTTTAGCTGCTCTAATCAGCTTACAGGTGTAAGCGGTGCTAGAGGCCATCACATTCACCTGCTTTGTTAGAGAGAGGCAAGAGTCGAGGTAAAAACCTAGTGTTTTTACTTCTTTCGCTACTTTAATGGTGTTGCCATCTATGACAAATGATGAGTAGTCATTGTTCAGTCTTTTGATATTTTGTGTGTTCCCCAGTATGAGGAGTTCCGTTTTGTCATCATTCAGGCATAGACCATGACGGGCCATCCATGCCTTGATGAGGTATATTCTGTTCACCAAGGCCAAATCCTGTTCATAATCCCCCGAAAGTGGGATGAGAATCTGAGTGTCATCTCCATAGTTTGTGTAGGTGACACCCAGAAGGTCCAGATCCTCGAACAGGGGCTTCGTGAAGATGTTATACATAGTCGGGGGGACGCCACATGTGATGGGTACTGGGTCAGCCGCTGCGGAGGTGGAGAAAACCCTCATGGTTCTGCCGCTTAGGAACAACCTGGTCCATGCAGTGACATGTGTGGAGAAGTGGGCCGCGGTTTCCAAATGGGTACAGAGCACATCATGATCCACCAAGTCAAATGCCGCTGAGAGGTCCAGTAGGAGGAGTAGGGCAGTTTTTCCAAGATCTATCAGCTCATCGACTTGGGTTTTGAGTTCGATAAGCGCAGTTTTGGTACCATGTTGAGGCCTGAAGCCTGACTGACTGGTACCTAATAGTTGGTGCATCTCCAAATATTTTTGTATCTGTAGGAAGGCCACTCTGTCTAGGATTTTTAGCAGAAATGGTACTGTAGTGATTAGCCTGTAGTTAGTAGGGATGGCGGGTCCAGGGTTTGCTTTTTAAGGAGGGGGAGGACCCATGATTGTTTAAGATTGTCTGGTGTAGTGCCTGATGCAAAGGAAGCATTAATACGTTTGGAGATAAATGGGGATAGGTCTCTGGCCGCGTCTTATCAGTTGGGCTGGGCATATGTTGCCTCGACAGTTGGTTGGTTTGAGCGAGAGTATTATTTTTTCAATCTCTAGGATGGTTACTTTGGTGAAGTTGAATTTATGTTCTGGTTTGGTAGAGGTAGGTGGTTTACCACTTTGATTGGTTGAAGGGGGTATATTTTGTTTTTTTCTCAATTTTGGTTTGGAGTGTGGCAATTTTGTTGTTTAGAGCTTTTTGGATGTTAGAACACCACGTTTTATTTTTGTCACAGTTGTCTGGAGCAGTCTGGTTTTCCAGTTCCTTAGTATAAGAAATAGCTCTTTGGTTCCAGATTTAGCCTGTAGTATTCTATTGTTAAAGTTCTCTTTTTTGGCCCTCCTTATTTCATTTTGTAGATTCTCTGATGGAGTTAGGCGGATTAGCATTTGCGTTTTTCCAATTCTTAGGGATTTGAGGTGAGGGGTGAACCAAGTGTTTAAGTGTGCTCTGGGCTTGCTTTTTCTCATTTTGAACGGGACGATAGTGTCCAAGGCTATGGCCATGGTTGAGTTGAATTCGTTCACTAGGGCTGTTGGGTTTAGTGATTCAGGTAAGGAATTTAGAGTTGGGAGGATAAGTGGAAGCAGTTTGTCCGTAGTTATGTTCTTTTTATTTCTGGATGGTGGGGGGTGGGGAGGCAATATATTTTTCTTGGGTTGGGTGGTGTTTTCATTTATGAGGAAGGTTATTAGTTCATGATCTGCCCAGATTTCTGGGCAGACATCGGTAATTGTTACATTACAGTTGTGGTTGGCTACCCAGTTGAGTGTTCGACCTTTTTCGTGGGTAGGTTGTGAGATTCTTTGGGCAAATCCCAGTTCTGTGATGACATTGGCGATGTTAGTCGCTTGCAAGTCTTTGTGGTCGTTGAAACCTAAGTTCATGTCTCCCAGGAGGATGGCTTGCGATGAGTTTTTTAGATTGTTTGAGAGGATCATAGAGATGTCCTCCTCAAAGGTTCCAATGGGACCTGGTGGCCTATAGATGAGGTGTATGTTGAAAGATTGAGAAGGTGATGTTGAGAGTTTGGCGGTTAAGGATTCACAAATTTTGGTGACTGAGGGCGTTTCTATTTTTATGGCGAGATTGTTTTTAGTGATGATGGCTAGGCCGCCTCCTCGAGTGTTGGTTCTGTCCTCTCCAAGAATGTTGTAGTTAGGGGGCAGGGCAAGCATCAGAGCGGGTCCTGCTGCTTGGTGAAGCCAAGTTTCCGTTATGGCTAGGTGGTCATAATCGCCTATTTGGATGAGATCAGCAATTTCGGTGGCATGTGCCATTAATGATCTAGCATTAATAAGGGCACCCTTCAGAGGTATGTTTGGTTTGTGTGCCGTAGGGGTGACATGGCTTTTCTTTTTGGTGGGTCTGTTGCTTGATTTGCGGTGGTTGTTAATGGGACTGTTAGCGTGGGAATCTCTTTTGGTGGGGGCGGTGTCTAGTTTGGGGGCATTGCGTTGGTGGTCTCTTGTATTGCTAGGTTTGGTAGCTAGTCTGGCTGGGGGTTCATAGATTTTAGGTAGTCTTGATCGTAACTTGACATTTCTACTTAAGGTATCGCATGGGATATTTGTTATGGGGTGGTGGGTAATAGGTATCTTTATAGGCTGTGGGTTAGTGTCTGGGCTCGTCATCAGAGTTTGACGTTGCAGTAGGCATAGACTGCAGTGGGTGGTTTGCTGTTGTCATTGTGGAGCAAAGGATGATCAGGAAGATGAAGGTGGGGATCATTCTATAGAAAGTACAATGGCTGTCAACACAGTGGCTAAGTACAGGCATTGGTAACACAATGGCTAGGTATAGGCAGCACACTGGCTAGGTGTGGGTAACACAATGGCTAGATGTGGGCATCACAATAGCTGGGTAATGGCTACACAATAGCTAGGTGTGGTCATCACAATGGCTACACATTGGCTATGCAATGGCTAGGGCTACACAATGGCTAGGGCAACACAATGGCTACACAATGGCTATGCAAAGGTTAGGGCAACACAATGGCTAGGGCAAGACGATGGCTAGATGTGGGCATCACAATGGCTACGCAGTGGCTAGGGCAACACAATGGCTAGGTATGGTCATCACAATGGCTATGCAAAGGCTAGGGCAACACAATGGCTAGGGCTACACAATGGCTAGGGCTACACAATGGCTAGATGTGGGCATCACAATGGCTACTCAATGGCTAGATGTGGGCATCACAATGGCTGCACAATGGCTATGCAATGGCTAGGGCAACACAATGGCTAGGACAACACAATGGCTACGCAGTGGCTAGGGCAACACAATGGCTGGATTTGGGCATCACAATGGCTACACAGTGGGTAGGGCAACACAATGGCTACACAATGGCTAGGGCAACACAATGGCTACGCAATGGCTAGGGTAACACAATAGCTAGGGCAACACAACAGCTACGCAATGGCTAGGTAATGGCAACGCAGGATTAAACAAGCTGATTTGTTTGTCAAGTGTGCTCACTGTGATAGTGCACATTCTGAGGCGCGTGCGCAGGGTACTATGTAGCAAGCGTATTTCGGATATTTAAGTCTGGAAGCCAGTAAAGGCAAAGTCAGTGGCTGAGTGCTGGTCTGAGAAGAGTTATCTTAGTGTTTTGGCAGCGTGGGCTGGGCCAATTCGAACAGGGGTTCTGGCAGACGGCAGAGTAGGCTGTGACAGGCTAGGACAGGATTCAGCCTTGCAGTCGGTGCCTTCCAGGAGGTGGGCCGGCTTACGCCTCCGGACACGGATTGGCTAATATGAGGGGAGCTGGGGCCAATTGTTGAGTGGAGCAGTATATGGCAGGGCTGCTTAGATGTGATCAGTGGGCTGGGCGGCCATCCTAGAAGGGCTTCTCCCTCATGTAGCTTAATGGAGATGAGGGGTAGCCTGGGCTTCACGGTCGCAGAGCAGCAAATGCAGCAGATTTCCTTGATTTTGCTGAAATCTGACTTAATATGGGCAAAATATGCAAATTAGCGCAGCGCTCAGTGCGCGCGGGATGATTTTCGAATATTTGCTGGGGGAGGGTGCTGCAGCCTTGAGGCTTACCTCCAGTGGCTGCCAGGGTGGTCTGTGCTACGGACGCTGCTCCTGCAGCTTGGGCAGCTCCTGCTTCTTGGAAGGCTTCTCCTAGTAGTCACAGGCTAGGACAGGATTCAGCCTCGACAGGATATGCCGGTATAACAAATATTTTCACACTCTATGCCCATACATTTCCATGCTGGCTGCACCAATAAATAGATAGATCAGTATTTCCATATAAGAACATACTACTTTATTTAATAGTTTTTTTATAATGCGCCCAATACCATACCTTTCAGTTTCTAAGCACAGATCCGGAATTCGTAACCTCTGCGTGATCTTGCTTCCAAGACCAGCGTGTTGCACCTGTGCTATCCAACGTCACTTTGCACGTACTGATACGATAAGAAAACATGGCCAAGCTGATCCTGCCAATATATGCTAGTAGTATCCCCACGCAATAACATACACCTGTTGGCATTACCAATAAAAATGCCATACCACAATAAGAAAACATGTCAAAACTGGGTCCAATGTAAGAGTCTAGACGTTCAAGTACACGTATGCTTAATTTTTCATAGATACTCAAACGTAACGTCACAGTAACAAACAACTACGCAGGCTGTACCAAAATGACAGTGGTAGCCAAGTTATAACACGCATGCTTGATTTATCATAGACCCCCAGAGCAAAATGCCATCTACAGTATGTAATAGCTAGACTGACTGTACCAGAAAGCTAGCCCAGCCACCTAACTGATCAAGTTTGCTTTGCCAAAAAAAAAAAATCGAAGTAAAACATAACATGTAACTTTTGAAAATGTCGACATTGCTCCTGCGCTCCCAAGGCCTTCCAGCCTTGGGAGCACAGGAACAATGTTGAATGGGCATAATCACATGCATACCCATTCACCAGCCAGTCACTCACCCATACACTTTCTCTTACATTCACTGACACTGTATTCTCCACACGGGCACCCACTCGCACTGCATTCTCTACACAGGCACCCACCACCCCAGAACATTCACATTCATACCCATTCACTCACCTATCACTCATCCATACATCTTTCACATTAACTCACACTGGGCCTCATAAATTGGGGGGTGTTGTAAAAATGTGGTGGCAATAGTGTTACAGCTACATTACCGCACAGTTCAACCAGGAGTTTGACGGAGAGGTGGAGGAATCACCTTCAGCTAAGAGCTGGAGGTAAATCTGCACCATTCTGCCAAAATGCAACAATTTAGGCAGAAAGAACGCTGGCATTAATACCACCAAAATCCCCTATGGAGGAGTCCTGTGGACTCCAATTAATGGTACTAACACTGCCTACGTCCACTTGTAATCCGGCGGCATTATCACCGGACCAAGTGGCCGTGATTGTAATTCTGTTTGGTGGTATCTCAGCCTATTTAACACCGAGCTACCACCAAACTTGTAATGAGGCCCATTGCATTCTACAACACAGGCACCACCCACCCAGAACTTTCTCTCACACTAGCAAGCACACACACACACACACACACACACACACACTTTTCCATACCCTTTGACACACAGCAGTCATACGCTCGCATTACATTCAAAACGCAAGCACCCAGAACATTCATCCACACACGCACACTGCATTCTCAAACACATGACAGGCGCACTCACGACCCATAAAGATGAGAGGAGGAACTGAAGCTTCTGAAGAGTGTTTAAGAGTGGTGCAGAGGTTGAGGAGAGGTGGCAAAACTCCTAGAAAGTAGAGGGGGGGATGAAGAAGAGCATGAACAACATTTTGGGTGAGGCTAAAAGATTTACATCAAGAGAAAGAGGGGAACAGATGAAAGTAACGAGTGGGGAAAGTAAGAGGCAGAAAGGAAAAGGAGAATGGCGACCTAGTGACTGAGAAGAGGGGAACAGCAAGTGGAAGTAAGGGAAGGAGTGTACCTCTTGTGAGGATCAGAGGTCTGCTTTTCAGTTGGTGGAAAGCAACCCACATGCAAAGGAGAACAAATACTAAGGGGTCTTAGGAAACAAGCCCATTTATGTGTAATTTTCTCTGCAGTTGTGAACCCCTCAACATGTTGCTGTTGTCTGACCATCCTAGCCTGACTTTTGTCAGTGGAGCCCAGCCTTCTGCTGTACTGGGCTTTTGCTCATTTTGTTATGGGGAAACTGACATGCCCTTAAGACAGTCAGTACTGGGAGACTGTTTCCCTTAGTCTTTCACTTTGTTGCTATTCTTTAGTAACATTGTATTAGTGCACAAAGTACCTTACCGTTCTGGGCGCTGGGTGCCTTTTTCATTTTTAAGGTCCTAGACACCCTCAAAGGATTTTTTGGTTTATGGTTTGCTGGGTTAATTAGTTTAATCGCATAACCTGAATTCTGGCTCGTGGCAGCTGTTACTTTTCATGTGTTTTCAACTATTTTTAAGGGTCCATACCGCGTTTGGCCCAGGACAGTGGACAGTGCCTAAAATGGCCATGCCACGAGGTCCTTTGTTCTGTCCTTTGGCCATCGTGTCCCTTTACCTTCCCCAGTTCGAGCAGACCTGGGAAATTCCTTATTTGGTCATGCAGACCCTTGTACAAACCGAAGGCTTCGCTGGCTTCTGAATGCCTTATTTCTGTACCTCCAGGATGTGGGCTGGGGCAGTCTAGTTCCAATACACAACCTGCGTGCCAGGATGTCTGGTGTGCTGGGATGACTGGGACCACTGGGGTCTGTGATTGGTCCACGTCTGGGATGGCTGTATGTGAGCATATCTCCAATTGGTCTCTCTTCGTTTTGGCGCGAAGGAGATTTTGGTAAGAGCAGCATCTTACACCCATTCCAGGTCGATCTGAGTTCACACCAAACTTTGTAAAGAAGCCAAGTATCCTGAATCAACGAAGCAGATCCATTGAACCGCTGGAAAGTTTGGCACCCTGAGCCCGCTGTTGTCCAGTCGGACCCCCTGTTTCTGATCGAACCTAGAAGGCCTGCAAGGCCGCTTGGACCCATTAGAATAGTGGCAGCAACTATTCTCGGCACCTCCAACTTAACCTGAAATCAAGCCTCTTCGGATGTGTTCCTGGACCGCCTAGTGAACTGACCAGCTGGTACAGGACCTTTGCCCTGGAACGTACGCCATCTCAAGTTATTACTTGAGCCTCTGAAGACCGTAGGCTCTGGGTATAAGGGACTCTCCCGCCGAGTTTTATACACCTAGTATTCCTAGGTCTGGAATTAAGAGAGTATGCCTGAACAAGAGCATACGCGGTTACCGTGTTGGCTAGCTGTGGTGACAACTTCATGGGTGCCTTGCTACTGTGCCCCCCTGTGTTCTCAGACTCGCAGCAGCAGAAACTGGCCTGACCACTTCACCAGGGGCATAGAAATCGCCTCTTTCATGCCACGGAATCATTCCTGGAACGCAGCTCCTGAAAGCCGCATAGCCGCGCAACTGCAGGATTTGAACCAAAGACCTAAGTGGACTCGACTGCCGAAGTTTGGGCCGGAGTGCGCCGAGGGTCGGTGAGTACTTGCAACCCTTACCGGTGGCCCCTGGCGCATCCATCCATTTTTACGCACGAGTGTCCCCTGTGGGCCACTCTTCTTTATCAAGGTAGCCTGTGCTACCAAGCGATTCCCAATTTTTGTATCCTGTTCTGCCCTCTTGGGGAGACCCTCCTCGAATAGTGGGGTCTTATTCTTCACTGCCTCACCCATCTTCCTGAGTCGCTACAGCCCCTTGAAGAGACCCTGTTTTTTTACTTAACCACACGATCGAATGTGCCAGCACCGGAAGTACTTTTGAGCTCAAGGCTCCACTCATTTTAGGGCCTGGCTTGACTCTCAGTTACGGTTCGGAGTTTGAAGGACTGCCACAGAGATATTCACAGTGAATGACCCCTTTCTTTGCAGGTTGTGGAAGTGTACTGAGTAATATCCCTGTTGGCCATTGGTTGATGTATATATGTTTGCTAGATTAGTGTTGTGTTGGCTTTGCTATTACTGCTGAATATTTACTATGTGTTACTTCAAAGGCCTTTAATAAATGAATCTATAATTTTAATATACACCCGACTGAGCGTAATGTGTGGTATTGTTTGCTGTATGTGCTCATTGTGGGCTTTCGATCACCCTCACCCCTCCTGAAACCTAGCCTTGACCGCCGCCAATGCTACTGTGATTGGTATGGCTTGTCCAGAAGGTTACCCTGTTCCAAGAAACTAGGCTGGCTTTCTGAACCTCTGCCCACGAGGTCAGAGTTCAGAAATCCATCTTCGCAGGAGGGAAAACCCTAGTCTAGCCTCACATTAAGAAGGTGTAATTCATAGATCTCTTAGGAGGGGAACATTGGAAGAGCACCGGGGTCCAACGATTAAGTATATGCCAGAGAACCTAAGTTACAGGGTAGTGGTGCCTGGTAAGGGAGTTCATGAGGACCAAGGTGAAGCCACAATGCCTCATTCATCAGCCAAGAAAGATAGACAAGAAAGAAGTGCTAAAAGATACTATAAAAACCCAGTGACCGAGTGACTAACTCACCACGTGGCAACTATTATCAGAGGTAAGGAATGGGGACCACTGTCTTAAGATAAGGTATAGGTTTGGCTAGCCTACCAATCTGACTTATTTTTAGTTTCTAACCACACCAGTATTGGCACAGTTAAACCCAACCCCTTTGATAACCAGAATAAATTTGAATTGAGAAATTCACATTGGTTTCTCGTCTTCTATTGATCACTCGGCCATGACATCAACCAGTACTCTAAGGATAGACTAAAATATTCCATAGTAATCACTGCCAAGCATTTGGAGAGGGTTCTAAGAACAGACTGGAGGTAGAATGGTAGTGGTTCCTGTCGGCTGTGAGTCACAAGATGTGTTGGACATTCTGTTCGGATCTTCAGTTTTACAGAGTACACAGGAGCTGCCAATTTTCTCAGATTCCCCAATACTCAATGTCTAAGCAATTAAGCAGCTCTCTGCCTAAAGCGCTAAGCCCCGGGTGGGTCAGATGGTGAGGGGAGTACATAAAAATAAACAGAGCTGCCTTCTGGTTCTGCGTTTGAAGAAGTGCTAGAAAACGTAAGGGAAATGTCTTCTCATAATTCCCCAACTGCTTCTCTTATCTACTGGATGAATAATTAGCCCTCCCTATTTCTGAGATTCACCTTTAAACCTACACAAGATGGCCTGAAAAATATTTCAGACTTTTGAACTGTCACAAAAATTCCACAATCTTCAGAGGGTGGTTCTCTTTGGGATTTCACTCTCTTCGCCCCAGCTTTTGCATCAGACAGTTCTAAACGCAGAGCTAGAGACTGCCCCCTTTACCTGCCTAGACTTGGACCGGTCTAGCCTAAATTCTCATTCGCCTATTTGCATTAAATTCTCTATCACTATTTTTCAAATGTCTCACTCTGCCTTGGTCTGAAAGATGGACTACTCATAATCTGTAGGGACTGTCCAATTCCTAATAAAATAAAATGTGTCCCGATTGTAGGACTCATGTACTGTCTCATTGACTGTAGTTTATGGATTACCAGAGTTTAATCAATTCTTAACTTTGGACAGTCTTCCCAGCCATTATGTAATACCAGAGTTATGGTCTTAAAATACTGGTCTTAACTATAAAAACACATGTACAATCTCAGACTGATTGATTATATTCTTTATAATCTCCAATTAACTTTCCAGTCTTTTTTAATTTTTAACATTTCTTGGAAAGGAAATGCCTAGAAACGAATCCCTACTTTGCATGCCTGTTTTAACATTTTCATGAACTCTCCTCTTACTACATAGCATGGCTGGGTTCGGTTTCAATTTTCCACTACCACTATGAATGCTCCACAAGGTAGTCTTGCATATCTCAGTAGGATGCATCTACCTAAACTCAGCCCAGCCTTTGAAAACATGGGCACGGCTGCCATAATGCGCACCAGTTACAGTTTGGGTGGGGGAACATAGAATGAAACACCTTCACGACTTCAGTTCTTAAAGACTGAGGCACCGGTTGTGACGCCGACTTCTATAACAGGACTATCAAAATGTGGTTAGTGCTCTGGGCCGAAGAATGCCTTAGAGACCCACCAGATGAACAGCGTTCCATGAAATGGTTAAAGTGCCTGCAGTACTTGGAACCATTTAGAATGGATCCCAGAAAAATTACAAAGGGCCGCAAACTCCTATACCTACCAAAGCTCAGGTGCCCCATCTAATAAATGTTGGTCAGCAATCTGACTATGCTCCCACAGCACCCACCCCATTGACACCCTCCCATCCCCTCTCATGAGCCCTGTCCTAAAATGCCAGGGTTGGTGGAATTTTACTGACAAATCCCTGCTACTAAATGAGGGGTAGAAAGCGGTTTCTTTTGCTTCCAAGAAAACAGATTATTTGGCTCACTGGACTACTCCTCTGGACCAAATATTACCAATCAAGCAGATCCTGGAGCTTTCCCCATACATATTCTGGAATTTAGGATTGCACATTCCTCATTTCTTTCCTCAAACCTAATCACCATTAGAGAAACTGTAGAACCATAATTCCAGTGTTCACAGGTCTCAGCGGAAAATATGAAGATGCTTCAACCCCGTTTGCAAACTTATTTTCATGGGTACTCGATATATATCCCCTATTTTCACAGATAATGGTCTAAAGTAATTAAGACAAAAGCTAGCTCAGACTTCCATTCGTGAACACCAAAGCTCAATCTGGAGCCTTATGCCTCATCCTGTCTCCAAATTATGTGCATCTTTCCTTTCAGGCTCATCGGGCCGACATATCGGTCTTAATTCTGTATCACACACCATAACTGTACTCCACATCTTCTTTAGGGATCTGCAGTGGCCCACACAAACTATGACATCACAGATATCAGATAACTGAAAATCTTTAGCAGTGCTATGTAAAGAATTTGGCTAGTCAATCAGGTTGATCAAAGTTTTCTTTGTCTGCAAATAGCATCTTAGATAATTTTCCAATTCTTGAAATAGGGTCTCAGTCTGCCGTCAGACTTGGGGTGGTAGCTAAAAGATGGATTCACCTTAATTCACAACTTTCACCAAAACCCAGGATAAAACTGATTCAAACGATCACCCTCCGTCAGATCCTGTGGTGGTTACCAGTTCATGTAAAAAAACTCTACTCCCTGCATGAAACCTTGTGCTAACTTAGTTTAATCTACCTCTCCTTTAACTGAAAAGTATACTTTGGTGGTAGATCGACTATCACCAAAAGCCCAGTGTGCGCCCCCATTACCACTCCACTGTCTGTTTCAAAATAAAATACACTGCCAAGCAAACCAGCCCGTGTACCGGTCTACGGATTCACCCTAGAATAAATCTCACAAGTAGCTATGTAATATATCTGTCATTTTCTCCCACCACCCTATCCTTTGTAGCAACTTGTGACACCCCAGTGTACCTGCTGAGGAATAGTCATCTCTCTTGGCCTTTTGTTGCAGCACTTCAGTCGACAGGCAAACATTTTACCCCCACAAATGGTACCACATTGAATGTTCCTCATAATGAATAGTGTCATCCTCAATCTCGTAAATGCTTGTAAGTTGGCATTATCCACACTTGATCGACCTATTCAGAACTCCCAGGTTATGGTCTGCCACCAAATGTACCCTCTTTAACACTGGAACTGGCTTTGCAGCTGCCCTCTGAATGCAATCTGGCGTCTGACATGAGAGTGTATCTACCTTAACATTCTGGGATGCAGGCTTGAAGGTTATGACAAAAACAGTACAGACCAAAAATCATTTAGGGGTTAAAGCACATGATGACTGCAAAAGGAGTAACCTCCAGTGATCTGTGTAAATTGTAAACATAAGACTCTCTTCAAGCAAATAGTGCAGACCCTCGAGGAAGGTTCCTCAAATGGCCAACAATTGTCAGAAACTGCATGGTTGGTTTCAGCACATAATAGCTTCTTCAAGTAGGTGGTCATTGGATGCAACTTGCTTGTTGCTTTTCTCCATCTTAGAGAACTGCCCCAACCGCACTATTTGAAGCACCTGCTACCACAAAAAAGGCTGCAACAATAATGGCTCAGAAAGGAGCCTCTCCTATTCCACAAATGCCACATCTGCTTCCAGCTACCAAATTAGCGTTGCTCTTTTCTTTACCAGATGGGCCCCCGAAGTTAGTAACCTGGAAAAATATTTAATAAATCTATACTAGAAATGCACAAAACCCTATAATATTGGCGCTCTCTAACACAAGAAGTGTTGCCACACCAAATCTGCTCTAGCCTTGCCCATCATATGTCCCGATAACAAAGAAAGTCAACTTACTTTGTGTGAAACTGGCTCTTTTCCAGTTTCACATTCAACCAATGTCCCCCCTAGTCTGCGTATAACTGCCCTGACATGCTCCTGCTGCTAAATTCTGGGAGTAAATCAGTACAGTTCTCTAGATGATGACAAAGGGACACAATTCCCAAAGGATCGCTTTAACGAAGCTTGCTGTCAGATGTCGAGGTCCAAGTCAAGAAGTCCAAAGTGACTATGTCCTCCATCCAAACTAACCCCATCTGATCCTACCACTAAATGCAACTATAGTAAACAGGCCAAGAGAATGTTTCTTCTTTGCTTGGTCTTCTCTTCGCTTTGGATAGTCCATTTATATACAGGTTAACTTTTGAATTATATACTCATCATAATCTCCTTTGAGTATCTTTCTGATCAACTCCTGCAGATCCTCAAGATAACTCTTGGATCTTGTGCTTAGTGGCCCTTTCTTTGCAGTACTTTTCCTTACAATAGTTCCTCACACTCCTGTCACCACATATAGGCTCGACACAGTCTATTTTCTTAGCCTTTTCCATATTTACTTGCATTTCCTCTCATGCTCTCTTTACCACCGATACAGTCTCTGAGGCTCACTGTTCTTTTATCTGGTTCAATTGCAAGCCACATCTCCTCTTTCACTTTATAGGTTTATGGGTTACACTTTCTCCAAGCTTCAACATTAAATCTATTGGGCTCTTTCCCTACTGAGTTTTTATTCGTTCTCTTAGATTTTTACTGTTCCAATCATTCAGCTTTCTAGTTATTCTTTTGTAATTAAGACTGGGACTTCACGTAGATTCCCCAGTGGCCCCCCATTGTTCCAAAGTACCCCGGTACCCATCGTTATGCAGGGAGCGGTTGACTGGCTCGGTCCTCTCTCGGGTACTGCTTTATGCTCTCTTTGCTGTTCCTCCGTTTTCCATTCTTGGGTCCTCATCAGAAATCTGCCGTCTGAAGACACTGCTGCATGAAGGCATACAGACTTCTCGTTGGGGTAGTCTGTGTTCTTCAGGTATCCTGCCCAATACTTTGCATGCGTGGTTGCGCCACTACCATGTACATCTTAATCCTGTTCCTACCCCTTCCTTTACAGACCTGCACACCAGGGGTCCAGCATCTCATGCTCTGCTGCTCTGGTTCTTTGAAACTGGGCTCTGTAATTTGCTTGGGCTCCACCTCCACAAGGCGTGATTAGGTCAGGGGGCTTTGCCTTGCGGATAGCACTCTCCTTTTCTCAGTCTGCCCTGACTCGTCGCAGTTAAATAGGTATTAGCCTATTGGAAAGTTTATCACCAATTTGACAAATTAGGCCAGTACCATTCATTCGATTATAAAACATATCGAACATGTGGAGCGGGGTGTAGCCCGCTCCCCATGTTCATTATTTTTGGCCTTGGAGGTTGAAGGGGTGTGCCCCGCTTCCTCAACATGGGAGGTGGAGGACCCCAAAAAAAAAAAAAAAAAAAGGGAAAAAGGGACCCTGCAGCGTCAGATCAGACCTGCTTTAGAGTGACGGATTTGATGCCTCAAGGTTGCAGGGGACTTGGAGGTGAGCAAGCAGGTAATTAGGGGAGTGGGTGTATTTGGGTTGAATGTGAAGAGGGATTAGGGTTGTTTCTTCGTCTGGTAATTGTTAGCATGCAAACAGATTTATTTCGATCAGTTCGCCACAAACAATTACAGACGAACAACCAACCCAAAACCGTTAAATACACATCTGTTTAAAGAGAAATTTTCCTCATCTCCACGTGGATTTCTTTTTACATTGCATTCAGCCAAACATGAAGTAGCCATAGTATTCTTCATAGAAGACAGTCCCATATATGTGTCTACGGCAGTTGCTGTAGCGAGTTCCTCACAGGAACTGGAGTCCTTGTCCCCAAAGGGGCAGTCTCTCCCGGTGAAGTCCCACTTACCTCAACCCTTAGTGAGGGTCCTGCAGAGCAGGCTCACCTCTATAGGCTCACAGGGGGAGAAGGGACGGATACCTGCGATTCGTAACAGGTTGCACAAGCTGAGTGGCACCACCGGATATTTGTACAAGCCATATTCATCCTTAAAGTGGTATATTGCATCTCCATCTTGCACCCCAATGCACAAGCCTGCAACCTTAGGCCCGCTAGGGCAGATGGTAATTGTAGTCTAAAATATCTAGTAAGCATAATCAAAGATGAGGAATTATTGAATTCATAGTTCGAAACCTGTGGAAAGCCACAGGTTGCAGAACCATGCCCTAACTCATTACGCCCCAAACAAGTATAAATCCGTGTGATCCTATTGATTGCACCGTAGTCTATATGCAAAACATACGTTCCCTGTTCCTTTTAGAGATTAAACAGAGCAGAGATGCCACCAGGTCCTGAGTAACTAATAAGGCAGTCTGCCAAATTCTGTGTACCTTTTGAGATTCTGGTTCCTTTCCTTAAGAATGCATATACGACAGCAGGGACATTGGGGCTCTTACCTTGGATTAGAAAAATCAATGTGTGGCCAACCCACCATACTTAACTTGAGCAACACCACCCCTAAATTCGTTTAACTGCTAGGCAACCCTTGCATCTCAGCCAGTAATGGCCTCCAACTCAAATGAACGATTTTCCTCTACAATGCAAACCTCAAAACGCAAATCTTTCTGGACACCCCAGAGTTTGGCACTGCTGACAACTCTTCTCCCACCCCCGTCACCCTTTAAACAGCAAGGATGCATTTATGGCAAGGTGGACAGCTTCTGCATGGAGGGTGTTAGCAAAATGCTGAGTCTCGTTGGAAGTAGCAGTCTAAAACGTAAGTAGACATGGGCATCCATTCAGAAGTGGCCTCCCCTTCCTACAAATAGCTTATTTGAGTTTTCTCTTTCTTCGATGTATGTTCCCTCCGCACCCTGTTTAATCAGTGTTGTTTCCACGCCATTAACCTTCCTGCTTTGATTGAGTATTTGACTCCTCATTTCTAAATGGGGTTGTGGCTAAGTGACCAATGCGATCATTAAATGGACATGGAAATCAGATGTCCAGGTCCCGCAAGCAGCAAGTGACAACACTTGCCCTAGGTCAAATCCATTTATTTCATTTGAAAAGATCAAACAAACCGGGACGGCGACTCCAGTATTCCCCTCTTTTTCAGAAGTAAAACCAGAGACCAGGCCCAGGATCATGAAGACTATAGAGAAAAATGTAGGCAGGTCGCCAACACCAGGAGTAACGTAGAGAAACATACCCAAGTCCACGTTAAGCAGACACAGCTACCAAACCACACCCAGTAAAACATATCCCACTCTCCTACAGAGTAAAAACCCAGGCCAGACCATCATACATATGATTCAAGAAATACTCCAACTTTCAGAGATGGCTCAAGGGTGTTTATTTGAATTTTCAGGGCCCTATGGCCGTCTCTCTCCTCTAAAAAGCACCACACCTCCCCTAGCTCAGGCGCCCTTATGCCCAGGTTAGTATATTTAGCAGATTCCATACTACTGCGCAGGTTCTTACTAGTACTAGAAGTGAAGACCTTCCTTTATTTATTCCACAAGGAGTGCCCTGCTGACTCCATACCTGCCTGCTGCACATTTTGCTATTCCAGCACTGCGAGCGCTGCTCTTGCTGGGCACGCCTCGCTTCCTGGAGGAGGTGGACTTCGTTGCGGTCACGTGACGAATCACGTGACTCACAGCCCGCATTTAGTGCCGGCTCAACCACCCTTGCGGTGTTAAGCCCTGGAGGCAGCAAGGGCTGGAGACGCTGTTTTGCTGTTTGGCTGTGTCCGTGTGGGGTGAGTACTCCAGTTTGGAGGTACTTTGTTCCATCAGCTACACAAGCCCCCAATTGCCATAAGGGTAAGGGGGGAGAGACGGACTCTGGCAGCTCCTTACGCTGTCGGGCGTTCCTTACCCTGTGGCGGGATAAACTGTGAACTTCTGCTTGAATTAAGAGAACCAAGTGTCTGTTGTATTCTATTTACAAGCGTTCTATTCGAACTTTGAAGGCACCCAATCCAACCACTGTGTGTCTATTGTTGTGGTACCATTGAAAAAAAACTCAGTTTTGTATTTCATCTAATTTTCAAATTTGAATTGTTGGCCATTTCTAATTTGTTTCACATGGCCTATTTATTAACTTCGGGTATGCCTCAAAATTTACGTCAGAAGGGATTGACAATACCTGCGGCACGACTACCTTGTCTCTCTCGTAGGATTGTCCATCTTCCTTCTGTTACTATGTTAGCTAGCTCCCATTGCACAAAGATTCCATCAACCCTTGATCACATTAGTGAAGTTCTTCCAGTTTTTGACACTCTGTCTCCTTATGAGCCCATAACGAAGGAACACACTAAAAGTGACGCTATGAGAGCGGCTCTTCCACTCTCAGACAACACAATGTTGCATACACCCTTGCCATGTATGACTACGAAAAGAAGAGGTGCTAAGCAGACCTTTAACGTCCTCTCCATGTTTCAAACCTGAACTCTCACTACATGCTAGAAACTCTGGTTCGAACAACTCGACACTGCAGGATTCTCAGAGCGTAATTAATCTTATTTCAGCCAGTTCACGTTCGGAGTGTTCACTAAGCTCCCCATCAATTTCCTTTGTCTTTCCGACTCCTTGCAGAGTCCAAATACAAGCCCCACAGGAACTTTCTTTTCAAAGTGCTGTGGGAAAACTCACTTCTCAGAATCCATCTAATACTTCATTAGCCAATCTGGTGGACATAGCAAACATGCCGTTTAAGAGCGTATCTCTTGTTGCAACAACATCACCAGTGCGGACTGTATTACCAGTTGACTCTCATCTCCCTTCAGCTACCCTCCCAATAGAAGCTAGGATTGCTCTATCAACATCCAACATTACTTTGGCCGCTATGCAGCTAAATCTACAAAGTCTGTTTAAACTATTTGAATGCCTAGATGCCAAAGTTACTGCTCATTCAGTAGAAGCACACGAAACCTTAGTACTACTCAAGACTTTAGCTGATAATCTGTCATCAAATTCCCGCGATCCTTGTCCAACTAACAATGCTCATGATGACGATATTTCAATTGTGACCATCGGATCTACAAGTCCCCTGTCCCTTAATTTTCCACCTCCGCAGATTATACCTGCATTTGTGGATATTATTACTTCTGAAGGACGGCTGAATCCTGCCACCACTTGTGATCCTGTGAATGATGCACACTCCATTCTCCCTATTGATCCTTCTACCCTAGTGCTCTCACACCCCCAGCCCCTATGTCTTCTGCGATTACTGTTGAGAAAGGAAATGATATTCCGTCCTTACCAGCAAGAAGAAACAGAAAAAAGACCTCCAGAATTTCTCACAATACCCCGAAAAAAAACAAGAAAAACTCTAATCGGTTTACTCTGACATTACAGAAGCAAACTATGAAAACTTTCTTTCAAACTCTGATCCCGGTATCTGAGTCTTTGGTAGCTCCACAAGCTTCTCAAGATTCAATACAAACGCCAGTGTCTAAACAACTTTCACTTACGCTGCCTCGCGATTTAGCTTCTACTATTAGTAGTGCCAATTCTTGTCCCCTGACCCAAGCGACAATTGCTTCTTTGGCAAGTAAGCCAGTTCAAACTCTCGATCCTACACAACCGATAGCAATATCCACTTCTTTAGTGCCTCCCACCTCTGGTCTGCAGAATCCTAAACCCATTTTAGGACTTCCTACTGTACCTCTGGCTAATATTGTAGCGTCTTCTCCAAACCTGATTTTAATTGCCTCACCTCCGTGTCAGAACCCTTTACAGTCCAATATTGGGTCTATTATCCCAGTGTTGCCTCCAGTGTCTATTAGTACCATGGCCTCTAGCCATCCTCCCTTAGATGCTTTGATTCGTGAACTTGAGTTAGCCTCCACTTGCCAACTTCCAAACAAATGCACAGGCCAAACAAATCTAGCTGTTAGTGACAAAATTGTGTCTTCAGCCACCAAAAAGAGCATCAACTCTTCCACCACAATCTCGGCGGAACAAATACGTGAGGCTGTAGATGCATATTTGGCCTCCTGCTCTCAGCCTATCCCTTCTAAGCCTTCTCAAAAACCAAGTGGTCCAAATTCGTCTCTGACCCAGTGGCTCTTACCGAGTTCTATGCCAACATCCATAGTAACTCAACAATCTTCTCTGAGTACTGACAATCGCCCTCATGCTACTCCATCTCACGCTTCAGATCTATCTAAACCTAATCTAAATGATCCTTTTTATTCTGTCAGCCACAATTCCCGAAATAACACCCCAGCGGTACCCACTTCTCATCCCTTGGCACGGCGCAAATGCCATTCTTTAATTTTGAAGTGTCGAGGAGGAAACTTTGGCACCTACGATTTAAACCGTCGTAGTGTGCTCAACATCTTCTCTGAAGTGGTGGAGCTGGAAGACATAAGCTCGAGTGACATTGAGCAGATTGAATTCATTTCTGAGAATACTTGTTCAGTGGTGCGTTTGTGGATACCTTCGGGTATCGTTCTAAATACCATCTGGAAATCAAAAATGCAATTATTTTCGATGGGGTTCTTATTAGCACAAGACCCAGCATTTATGAATGGGGACTCTAATGTAAAGCAACCATCTAATCAATTTAGCACAAGCCTCCCTGTGATGCAGAACATTGGTTGTGCCAAGTCGTATATGTCATAACCATTAGAAACATCTAAAGACCATCTTATTAATGTTGCTAGTTGGAACACTAGAGGTTATTCTCATCTACAAACCTCTATTGCTAACTTTACAGCTGTTATGGACATAATAGCATTACAGGAAACTTGGCTCCTGCAAACACCTGTATGGAACGTTCGAGATTGTTCTGCTTCCAGCCATTGGGAGTCAAAGAGGTCGACCATCATCAGGATTATTGACAGGAGTAAACATATCCAGTGGTTTCGCCATTGAAGCCTGGGATTCTGTTTCTGCCTTTATCCAACTTGTCAAGATTACATGTCCAGCACATACTATTGCATTGATTAATATCTATCGCAATCCTTTAGGGTTGACTGATACTGCTTTTTATACAGGTTTGTCCAGACTTTTAGATTTGATGTTCCTTTCCCAAGATATTACGGATACCCTTATTGTAGGTGATCTTAACTTGGACTGTATTAATCCTAAAGGAAAAATCACAATGGAGAAGGTTAAGCGATGGACCTCCTTTATGTCAAATCGCCATTTTCACATGACCAATGGTGAAATTCAAGGCGATATTCCGGCTCAGCCCACATGGCATAGGGGTTCCAGATCTACTACAAAGTTGGTTAACACATACCAACTTAACTGAACAAATAAGCACTTTTAAAATATTTCCACAAGTACATAGTGAGCACCATCTACTAGTGCTTACAATTAAGTGGAATTATTTAACTATCAAAAGGTCATACTAAACGAACGACCTAATAGTCAATAATGCTAAAACGCGCCTTTGTTGGTCAAATAGTAACTTGTCATCTCTAGCTCATCCAATCATCTTAAATGATAGCTCTATTTGTCCAAAACAGTATACTAACCTTCTCCTTACTTTTGATTCCTGTATGAAAAGTAAGGAGTTTCATCCACACAAACATACCTTCAATCCACTAATCAAGGCTAAAAAGACTGAATATCATCGTGAAAAAAGAATGATTCTCAAAATGAATTTGCCTAACTCCATTCAACAGCTGCGAATCGTTAAAAGCAAATTCCACAATTGGATGAAACATCGTGCACACATTTTGCAACTAGATGGTGAACATATGCTTAAATTAATAGCAAATAAGAATACGGCCGAAACTTGGGCAATTTTCAACCAATGTGCTAATAAATCTCAAGGTACTTTACAGGCCTCCAGTGTTACTGAGACCCAATGGATCAAACACTATTCTAGCCTAGATGCAGACTCGTCGTTTGTGCCTTTGGTCAAGCTACCTAGTGATTCCGAGCGTTGGTTTCTTGCTTGTTCCCCACTTATACTTGAAGAATACATAAGACATATTAGCTCTTCTCGGGCTAAAGGCCCGGATCGCCTTAGTAATCATATGTTTAAATTGAACCCTACGAAGTGGGCTGAAATATTAAATAATCTCTTCCAATCTATCATCAGGACTCGCGAGATCCCAACTCATGGAAAACATCTATTATAGTTCTGATTCACAAAAAGGGCGACCGCACTTTAACGTACAATTATAGACCCATTGCCCTTCTTGATGCCCCCGGAAAGCTTTTTTCAAAACTTATTTTGAGGGACTTTAACATCTGGACCAAAGTAGCTCATGCAAGAGACCCGTTTCAAAAGGGTTTTCTTGCGGGGCTAGGCACAAATATTAACTTGTTCTGTCTTAACGCTCTTAAATCTCAGGCACAAAATACCAAACAAGCACTTTATTTTGCTTTTGTGGATCTCCACACAGCATTTGATGCCATCTCTCGTCCGATTCTCTTTGCAAAACTTACCAGAGATAAGTGTCCGCCCACTCTACAACAAATTATCCAGCTGTTGCATAGGGAAACCTCAGTGCGCATTAGACTGAACCTAGAAGGTCTTCTATCTAGAGCAATTCCAACTGTTCGTGGCCTCAAACAAGGCTGCCTTCTTGCGTCAGCAATCTTCAACTACTTTATGTATGACGTGCGAAAGGTTTGAGGAAATAACATCGGACTCCCCCAAGATAAACAATTGCCAGATTCAAACTTTAATGTATGCCGACCACTTGGTGTTAGTTTCCAAAACTCCAGTTGGACTACAAAAACGTCTCGATGGCTTTAATAGCTATATATTGGCCAATGACTTACATGTGAATACAACCAAAACCCAGGTTGTTGTCTACAGACCACGTAACACAATAAGATCTCTTTCATCTTGGTCCATTAATCACATACATCTGTCGATAGTATCAAGCTATGTTTATCTTGGTATGGTCTTTGATGTTAGTGTCACGACTAATGCTCACCTCGATGCAATTAAGTGTAAGCTTAACTCGGCTATCTCCCAAACAAAAATTATAATGCATCGATATGGTGCTTTCTCGATGCAACCAGCTGTCCTCTTTTGGAAACAAAAAGCCACCCCATGTATCCTATATGGTTTGGAGTCTCAATCACAATGGCTACCAAAAGTCTTTGATAAGTTCGAAGGCAAATTCTGGAAAGCCATTCTTCAGCTGCCTCAATGTATCCCGATAGTCTGGATACGGTATGAATTGGGTCTCACTGCTCTCTATGCCCAGTATCAGTGGAGGACATGTGCCTTATTGCGGAAAACTCTTCTACCTCACCGTGAGCACAATATTTTACAATTTTTGTCAAATTATATTTTCCATACTGAACACTCTTTTGTCAAACAGTGGTTGCGGGCAATTTATCGCACTTTGGTGGAGGCAGATGCGTCGCTTAAATTGCTCTTGACCAATCCAAACAAAGTAAAACAATTAATTTACTGCAATGATTGGATTAATACTCGAAACAAATGCTTGCAATATAAGTCTGCAATCCCTGAAAAATTTCGACATAAGAGATTGGGATGTATTGAACCTTATCTCTTAAAATTTCCCTGTAAGAGAATACGCTCAGCCATCCTCAGAATACGCCTGAACTTATGGCACACTCGTGAACTTTTGGCCAAACGGAAGGGCAGTGAGGAGGTGGCCTCTTTCTGTAGATTTTGTGGTGATACTAAAGCCTTAGAAACCTTAGAGCATATACTTTTGCTATGCCCCGCGCTAATTCAAAAACGCTTGAAATTTTTCTCATGGCATTGTAGCTACTTAGGGAACTTAGAATCAGTAGAAAGATGGTCCACATTATTGCTGACGACCAATGTTTCTCTTCAAATTGCTATTGTTAATTTTCTTTATTAACCTGTTAAATAATTGTTTCTGTTTACTTGAGTTCTCTGTCATTTATCCAGAAATGGCGTGTTGAATCTTCTTGTTCTCAGTATTTCTAGTGTTTTATATGAACTGAATTGATTAACTTCTTTCTCTCTTTTATGGTTCATGTGAATTGTGCATCATCCTAATGTATCAATTTTAATGCTTCAATCAATTATAATGAATTCTTTCTTAAATCTTAATCTTATGTACCTTTTAAGATCAATTGTATGTAATATTTTGTATTGCAAAGTTGATTTATTTCAACGATATCAATAATATAATTTTAATAAAAAAGAAGACCTAAAGGCCAAATGCCTTCTCTATCTAAACTCCCTCAGGTAGTTCTTAGACTGTCCCTACTCTATGAAGGGGTTAATGGCCTAAGAGTAGGGAGAAAGCAGTACAAAGATGATTGGTGGTGCAGTTTGCAGAGAGGGCAGTATTGTCCAGGGCTTGAAGGGGTCAAGACAGACTGTCTTGCACCGGCAGAAGCAGACAAACACAATCGGGCACCTTTAAATCCCCTTCACAAGCTTCTCCGCTTTCCTTGCAGAGCAGCAGCCTACAGGACTGCATTTCCCAGCATCCAATGGGCCAGGAACTGCAGCTGGCAAGCCACAATGGGTGTGGCTTGCCTACACGCATGAGCGAACGGAAGAGACAGGGCTCGTGCTCGAGACACCGAACAGCCAAGAGGTGCCGCAAGGCGCTCCAGCCCAGGACACACACTAGGGGCCATGCCCTACCAGAAAGCCATTCCAGCCCCTCGTTCATTTGAGGTAAATCGTGCAGCGCCTCGGCAGCTTCGCAGGAACAAGGCTAAGTGCAGGGGGGCCAGCCCCACCCAATTATTGCCCCCTACTCCAAGTTGCTAAGTTGCACCACATGTTGCTACGCAGCGCATAGCGACAGCAATAAACAGCGCCCCACACTGCGCTACTCACCTGGAGCTTCACCATAGTCTCTGCTGCATCTAGGAACTGCCATAGTCTCCCCAAAGAACGTCACACACTACTAGTTTTGTGTGGCTGGTCCCCGACCAGTGCTGCATGTAGATTAGCCACGTGTGGCCATCGCAGAAGAACTGCATGAGTTAAGCACACAGATTAACTGTGTGTGCCTTACCAATACAGTTGACAGCCAATCAGGCAAGTGTGAAGCCATGTGCAGCAAATGTTTTCTTGGGCACTAATTGTGCTGCTTTTTGGCAGCCTTTCAATAGGGGACACTCCGATCAGCAGAAATCAGAGCCAAGTGTTCTACTGTTATGTGCTTACCATAAAGGCATTCTATGTACTGTGTGCTCGCCGGGGAAATCGCATGCATGTATGAAAGGAGATTGCAGAAATGTGCATTAGATAGTACTTTCCTAACTCCCCCCCCCCCCATCTGTCATTTCACCTTCTCCCACTTCCTCTCTCCGGTTACCCTTTCCGGTTAATAATTTACAAAATATATGTGACAAAAATGCAGATTTTTTCGACCTGCACAAAAAACAATGTTGAGCCATATCTGCAGTTCAACCACTAGCTAAATAATAAAAAGCTGTGTACTCAATATAGTGTCTTCGCTCTTCGAGTATTGTAAGATTGTAAAAATAAATTGTTTTTTCTACAGCCAAAAATGCATGATAAATAGCAAGTCTTTACTGAAAATAATTGTGTAAAGTTACAAATGTCAGTGATAGGACGCCACCCCTTTTGTTTCCCAACATCAGTTGTCACAATGGCTTGATGCACCGGTGGGTGAAATGGAGCGCCGTGTGAGGGGTTGTCGATGAGTACCACTGTAGAGGTCGGCAGAATGCCGAGCTGAGCTCGATTTTTGTCGCTCAATGAGTTAGACACCTGTTTCCACCTTGCTTCTAGTAACTCCTGAATAGGTCTCATATGCAACCTGCTATGAGGTAGCAGACAAATACAGAAAGACATTGCCAGTAGCGACTTGATGGAGTTAACAATTGTTGGCAGTATAGAGGACAGCTGCTGGACCTTGTGGAGCATGGCATGGACTCTCTCCTCCGAGTGAGTCGCCAGAAATTGCAGCTTGTCCAGTTGTGAGCAAAAGAACAGAGCGTTCTGAGACGGTGATATGCATGACTTTGGAAATTGATGGAGAATCCCAGAGAAGTCAAGCATCGGATGGCCCCTTCAGTGTGCTTCAGGGCTAGTGTCTGCAAGGGGGCACGTATTAGCCAGTCGTGTAGGTAGTGGTAAAGTTAAATTTCTGCGCGGCAGAGATGGGCAACCAACAGAGCTAGGAATTTTGTGAAGACTCTGGAGACGATTTTAGGCCAAAGGGGAAAGTTTTGAACTGGTAATGCTTGCCCTGCACTACGAAACGAAGGAAGCGCCTATGCTTGCGATGTATGGGAATGTGGAAGTAAGCATCCTCCAAGTCCAGAGGAGAGGAAGCCTCCCTGTTCCAGCTGGCCGAGAACATGTTGCAGCAAGACTATGCAAAACTTTTGCGATTTTATCAACTTGTTGAGCTGCCCGAGGTTGAGAATGGGTTTCCACCCACCAGACCTTTCTCACCAGGAAGTATCTTGACTACACCCCGGAGTTGCGATGGCATGGCTTCGATAGCAACCTTTATTAGCAGTGAACGAACGTCCTGTAAGAGGTGGGAAAGTTGATCTTTCTTTTTTTTTTTTTATATGGCGGAATGGAAGGGCATTTTCCCCAGAAATTTGAGTGTGACAGCGCTGAATGATGTTGAGCACCCACTTGTCAGTGGATATGTTGCCCCACTATTCGCCATACTGCGATTACCAGTCTCCTACTGTGGTGTTGAAGTGGGGACTCGGAACCTGATGCTGGTCAGGGTTGCTTTTGCATTTGAGCATAGGAGGAAGTTCTGCGCCGTCTCTGTGTATCCTTGAACCCAGTGTTGCTGTTGGTACTCTTGTTCAAAGGCAGTTTGCCTGGCATTTCAGTGCTGGACTGCCCTTGTGGGCAGGACAAACACTTCTATGCAAATGATTATTCCTCCTTTGTGAAAGGTACAGTGAGCAAAAAAGTGATGGCTGCGGATTCTCAAAGTGGTAAAAAAAAAAAAAACACAGAACAGGCTATCATGCCATGTTATTTCTAGAGAGGGGCGCCTGCTACCTTTTTTGTATATCCCTCGTATGCCTCCTGCAAGCGGTTGGCTGTATGATGGGCAATAATCTCTGGCGGTTCTGGAAAATCTTCACTTGGCAGAACAAATGAGGTGCCTCTGCTGTTGCAGGGTGCCAAGGGAACCGGCAGTGCCACTATCAGTCTTGATCGCCTGAAAGGTCTCGTTGAGCTTTTTATCAAACAGGTTGGTGCTATCAAAGGGCATGTCTATGACCTTAGACTGTAGGTCAGGGTGGAAATTGGTGGCCTTCAACCACTCTGGTGCCTCAGAACAGCCGCATTTCTCCCATCTGGGGGGGACCATGTGTCTGCAATATCCAAGGCCACGGTTATGGCGTGATTAGATGCTGCTTCACCCTCATGTAACGAGGCCAAAGCCTCATTCCTCTTGCCTGGTAGGAAATTCAAGATGGGACCCTTCCTTCGGTCGTACCGGGAAAGTATGGCCAAGGAATTTGCGGCCTTGTTAGTAGCAGCTGTGGTAATGAACTGCTTTCCGAAAGCATCCAGCTGCTTTCTCTCCTTGTCAGGGGGGGAACCATGAATGGTGAGAACGTTTGGCAGATCTCTACCTCGCTGTAATCGAGACGACAGAGTCTGGAGATAGGCAAGTGCCAAGACACTTCGGTGCGGAATCTGGAACTTTATATTTCTTTTCCAGACTATCCTCCTTTGGTGGCGCTGCAAAAGGGTTTCTCATGACCAATCGACCATCATATCAGATGTCATCTAGCACACCACTGATTTTCTGGAGGCTTGACGCCTCTGGAACAGGAAACCTTTTTTCTACTCCTGCAGGATGAGGTCAAATAGTTTCACTGCTTGTGTTAACAGTGCTTTGAAGGAACCCATGTTGTCTAGTGGAGGGTACCTCAGGAGGATCTCCATCCGCTGGCACTAAGTCATCATAATCGTCAGTAGTAACATGCATACCCCGGGATGTGTCAGTGTCCGGACCGGTATCCGTGTCCGAGAGAGTAGCCACTGGGCCTAGCAAATGAGGTGCTGGTCAAGGAGGCAGAGGCTGGGGAATATATCTTCCCATGCTGCAGAGAAGTGGACAAGATTTGTAAACCCTCCTGTAGCATTTGGACAGGTCTTGTTGCAGTGGACAATGGGCACCAGAGTAAACATTGGTTTTGCCTTTGATAGAAAAAAAAAAGAAAAAGAAGAAACGCTAAGCACACATCTCTCTATACATTAGCACTTTTAGCAAAAGGAGCAATCACAGGAGCTTGCATTATCATTGTGGGTGCAGGCCTGGAAGGCAACACAATGCTGGACACGATGGTCGTGACTGTGGCGAGGTTGTCAACTATTCAACCGTAGGCGGCGCAGTCGTGGTAGATTTGGACCTTCTTCAGCGTGTCGACGAAGATGGTGCAGACTAAGATTTATGCTTGTGGCTCATCAGTTGTGGTTGTTGATGTCAACAGACGTTGGTTGTCTGCAAGACTACGATCCTGTCATGATCGTGGACAAAGCCTTTGACAATATCAACAACGGGGTCCTGCCTGTCATCGTAGCCCATGGAAGGGCATTTGAGGTGTGTGGCTTACGCCCATATCCCCTTTTTGGTTTCTTCCCCAAGCAAGTGTCCTTATGAAACCTCAAACTCTTTGCAAGGGAAGTTTTTTCTGTGGATCCGACAACCCTGACAAAAGGCATGACTTTGCACTGATGCGAGTCTGATGCCCAGGCACCCTCCTCCAACCAAGTCACCAACCTCCTATGACAATCCTTTCGTGTCTTCGTGAAGAAGGACTGGCAAATGAAACGGCCGTCCACATTGTGGTCCGGGTGCACGCAATATATATAGTTTTCATGTCAATCGTCCACAATAATGTTCTTGCTGGTGTTCGCCATAGCCATAGCCGTGTGGAGGAAGCCTCAACGTCAAGAAGAGGAGCTCTTGCAGATAGACCTTTCGATGTCCAGATCTTCACAGGCAATGAATCCATGGGACCAATGATGAAGAAAAATGGTTGAAGATAACAAAAACAGATGAAGTCAATATTTCGAGGAGTGAAACACAAGGTCTCCGAACAGTTAACGTGTGCTAAAATAATCTGAAGATGGCCTCCAGTGGTGGAGGTCTAGTGCAATTGGCTGGGCAGTATCACCCAGAGTGACAGTATTAGGCTATATAAAAGTGACCAGAGGTTTTTCTGCTTTAATATTACCAAGGATTCTTAGCCTGATGACAGAGAATATTCATGAGCACTTGAATCCATGACAGATCAAGGCTGGAGAACTGCACTACTGTTGTGCGATTCCAGTTCTCTGCCCGGCACTACCAGGATTAAATGGTTAAAAGTGTGTGGGGACTTGGTACATTTTCTTAAGCATTTCTTTAAATAACCAAACCATTGCAAAAATCATTGACATACAGAAGATGACCCCAGGAACACCCACCAAAGAACCGAAACCACACTTCTTCCTAGTTCTACCAAAACCACTAGTGACTGGTCTAAAGACTGAGCTGGAGCACTGACACCTTACTGAGGATTGATGCGGTTGCCTGTCGGCTTCTCTCTGGTGTGGCACGACTAGGTGAAAAGCTAGCCTAATTATCAACTTTTTTAAACACTTAACTGCAAACATGAGATCCAGCATATGCCTGAAAACATCTTTGGGCTAGTTTTAGAACCACAAAACACCTCGAGCATATTTATTTCCTCCTTGGCCTCCACTGCACTGGACTTCTGGGCAGTTTGCGAGGCATATTCAGGGTAGTTGCTTTGATGTTCCCATTGCATATTTAAAGTGGATGCCAAACCTTATTTAAGTAAATTCCATTCAGTTGCTTCTGGGCTGCTGGGGAAATCGTGGCATCTCCTCTTTGAACTCACAAACCACATCTTCATTGTCTTCCAACTCTCCATTCCCTCACCCACCTCTGTACCACTACTCAACCTCCTGGGTATCTCCCCCAAATACCTCCTTGATCTCTCCTCCCACTTCTCTCACCAGTTCCCATCACAAATTAATCTATCTTCAGGTTTTTACTGAGCCGCTGTCTTCAAACCTCCTCCTAATGTTCCTCCCTAGTCAGACTCTTCTGCGCCTCACCCTCCCTCCTGCCTATACAGGATGTCTTCAGTGATTCCATTTGAAGGTCTTCTCCAAACACGGTTTTGTTTTTCTCTCCTATAACCTTGCAACTCTCCTCCATCACCTCGATATCTCCAGATCCCGCCTCTTCCTCATCCATACTCTACTATATATTCTCCAACCACCTCATTTGTAGCCTCCTCTACCACCACCTTGGTCTCTCTTCCTGTTGACAATCTTGTATTTCTTATTCAACCACCTTTTGCAACACAAGTTCTACCCTCCCTTACAACAACGCATCGTCATTCTCTTCTTATCTTCAAGACCAGCCTACTGAAACCCCTCTACCACCTCCTTGGATTACAAATACACCTCTCCTTGCTCCTTGTCCATCTACTCCAATATAACTTAAATCTGCACTTCCTTGCTCCGACCAATCTCCACCAGGGTAGTCTCCCTTTTGGCCTTTCTGCTCTCTCTTTCGTCTCCTATTACAAACTCCTTGGAGAACCCTAGGCACCTCTTCCTCCAGATCTCTTTAAAGCGTCTTCATGCTGTTGCTGCAGCTGCCATCCTCCTTCATCCGACACAGACTATTGATTCTTATTGGGCCCCAGTCTTTTGGCTTTTTTTGGTTGCGGTTATTAGCATTGATTAGTAGGGCCTACACTTGATGGTGGTTTCCGATTTTGAGTTCTCATGGATTCCAATAAAGGGGCCCACCGACTGGTCCTATTGCTTAACAGAAGAAAAGGAGAGCGTATGTCCAGAGTAGCCCTTAATGGGTCGGTGTCAATCCCAGGTTCATTGCGACTGTCCACTGCCATAATCACTTGCACCAGTCATCGCCACAGCCCTCATGCATCCTTTGTTATGTTGACCAGACCATGAAATGCTCACTCACTACAGGAGAGTACAAAGCACCCCAAAAGAAAACTGTGTTGTAAGCATATAGAGAAATAGAATTCAAACCTGAAGGCAAGCGATTTAGCCTTGCTTATAACATGCATGTTTACATTTTTCAACTGTCATTCGTTCCGACAGAGCCCCGCTACTCACTTTTATAGTGGTAGGAGGGCAGGAGGAAGGAAGTCACTGGGACTTTTTGGCAGGTCGAGCTTTCACAATGCTTCCTTTTGCTTTTTGTCTTTGCCCGTCATGCCATTGAATTCATTGACTTTGAAGGTGCTATTAACAGATTTAAAATATCTGTTGCTTCTTGGAGGGAAAAAGCTTAGGGCTGTTGCTACTTGTGGATGTTTCTCTGCTTGTGCAGTCATGGTCTTCGGGGTGTCAGATGGTCCTCCAGATATACCAATCCTTCCTGGAGCACCCTCTACCTCCCTTTCCCTCATCCTTTGCCAGGGCATAACCATACAAACTTGCCACTCCTTAATGATCTTCTAGCAAACAATACATTACCCGTTTTGCACATACAATTCTACATTCCTAGCATATTTGGGCACCTATCAAACACAGCAGGCATGACAACAGAGGTGGAATAGATAATTAAAATAACATCAAGGATTCAGACAGAACCCCTGGTTTCAGACTGAAAAGGCAGACAAATCAGGCAATCTGTTGAGGGAAAAGAAAACAAAGATTAAGAAAAGAGTAATTGATGGACTGAAAGGTCATAGGTGTTCAGGGATGGGATCTGTTAAGATACATTTATAGAATCTGGTCTGGTGGATAGATGTTAGGATGCCTCCCTAGTTATGATGAAAAGGGAGCTCAATTTAGACAAAACCTAAGGTAGTAAAGGAGAGCAGTCAAGGCTTTGTCTCAGGAGAGTGAGTGGCACCAGTTGCTATCTGAGTCCACACAGGATAGCACACAATTACATTTAGATATTCTGCTATATAACAATAGTTATTTAAGCGTTACACATATATACAATCACTACTAGGTTCACTTAATAGACATCAGATAACTTAATCAAGCAATGAAAGCAAGTAATGTCGATGGTCTAAAATGATGGGAACTAGTCACACGTACGATGTTCTAACTTTTGAAGTCCAAACCCCAAGATGAATTGGGCCTTGTGCCCAAAGGTCAAACACACAAGTATTAGCAGCCCTACAGATAAGGGGTGTATCAGCCACCTCCACTCCCTAAAAATAGGCAAATACGGCATGTAGAACTCTGCGCCCCTGCTTTCACTCACACAGCTCAATGGATTTGTTGGCCCACATGTGCATGTAGTGGCACAGGAAGAAACTGGCATTATTACTGTCTTTTCAACATGCATCTTTTAATTAGTATGAATAATTAGGTGAAAAGAAATGATTATACAAATATATCAATTTTTCAGTTTAAAAAATTGTTGATCACATAAAATACTCCCACTGGGAAATGGACTTACATTTTTAGTCCCTAAGAAATAATTTTACTCCCTACTTTAAAAATGTTATCTGGCACACAAAATACGTGTTCTCTTTAAAAAGGATGTGATGGCTTGTGGCAGTGATTAGTTTTAAACTAATTAAAAGTTCTTTAACAATTTACACAATGATGGGTAAGTTCTCTCCTTTCTTCAACACCGAAGGCTGACGCAAGGGCAGGATACCCAACCCAAATTCGACAACCAAAGCTGAGGGGAGACCAGAGACAAAGTGACTTGTTCCCAATGTTATCCTATTAGGACAGGCACAGGTATGCTTAATTACTACCCACCGACTAGGGTTGGCAAAGATAGGAAATTGGAATTCAGGCAGGTGGTTACCTGTGGTATCAGCTGGTGGTCACCAAAGTTCTGGGTTTGAATGCAGAAAGGAGATAGTTCTGGCGGGGTAGTTCACGAGAGATCTGATCAGTCCACCGGGCAGTCCAGGGACACTTCTGAAGTCCCTGAAGGGCAGAGTCCTTGAGAAAGTGTTGAAACTAGTTGGTTCCACTAGTCCAATGGCTGACGCACAGGTCAGGGTCTTCGGAGATCAGAGGAGCAGGGCATCAACTGGCCAAATACTGAAGGGGAAACAGGGCTACTTCAGGGGCGGTCTTCGGATGATCAACGGTCTACTCTTCAAGGGATTCTTGGCTCCAACAAAGAATTTATGAATATATGCAGAAGTCCTCTGAACAAAACCTGCGCTGGAAACAAGTCCAAAACCACCAATGGGAAAGATCTGCACCATTCAAACAGCCAGTAGTTGCCCTATTAGGGACAACTAGTGGTTTTACGTCCACCCCAGTAGCAGACTTTCTGGTATCACATATGTGGACTCAGACTAGACAGCCGCAGGACCCTTCGGGGGCCAGGCACACAAAGTTTCACTAGTAGGCGAAAGCAGCACCTTTTCTCAAGCAAGTGGATGACCTATAAGGACTTTTCTGAACTGAGAGGGCAGGAAGAAGGGTAAATTCCAATATGAATAAGAAAATAAAAATTAAAACAAAAAATCTTGTGGCACGGTCATGTTAGGGCATTAGCCACGCTTAGTACCCTTAAGTAGTAAACGAGAAAGTGCACACCCAAAATAATGCAGTACAAATCTAACCAGCTTCTCTTTAAGCACATCTAAAAGTAACCACAAAAAGATGAGTGTAAAATGCCTGAGGGATACAGACTTATGCCCATTGCCTTGCACTCTAAGGTGCTACGTGCAATGTTAAAAATACAAGAATTCAAAAATGGAAACAGTTTCCTTTCTAAAGGACTGGTCAGCTTCCCCATGATAAATGAGCCATAGGCAAGGGAGGTGAAGCTGGAGGCTTTACTTCGCTTCAAAAAGTCAGATCAGGATCAAAAACAGAGCAAAAGCAATGGGGTTCCATAGGAAACGATGGTTAAGATGCAAAAAAAAAATCTTTCCCAATAGCATCTCGGAAGCATAAAACCAGTGAGGGCTAATTATCATTACAGTGAATTACGGGGCTCAGACCTTTCTTAAAGTGGCAGTGACAAGCGCTGCAATCAAGATGGGACAAATCTCACCCCTCCTCAAATAATCTTTCGACCCCACACTCCCGGAAAACTACTGCCCCATTACTATCCTGCCAACCTTGCCAGAATCATGGAACGCTTTGTAACTACCAAACTGCAACAACACACGACCACAAACAAGCTACTCAACCACTTCCAATCTGGCTTTTGGCCTAGACACAGCATTGGTACTGCTATTCTTCACATTTCCGATGACCTCCACAGCATCACAAAGAATACACAGCACTACTCTGACTCCACAACCTCTGCAGCCTTCGACACCATCAACCACACCATTCTACTAGACATCCTAACCCACAGGATGAATCTCTCTGGCACCATACTTGACTTATTCACCTCTTTTCTCACTGACCGGACACACCGTCTCCATGCCCCCTTGCCGATCAGACTCCCCCCTGCCAACTATGGGGTCCCTCAAGGCTCCTCCCTATCTCCACTACTCTTCAACCTATATGTTAAATCCCTTGCACAGACCCATGGCAAACAACATATTTCCACCAATACGAAGATGAGCCAAAATATAATTCAAAATGTCAACCCCTTCACAACTCAACACCTGCAAAACCTGTCTTTCCATGAACACCTGGATGGCCACCCATTTCCTCAAACACAACCCTTCCCAAACAAAATACCGCCTCAACTGCCCCCCCCCCCCCCAAGGAACAAACCTGACATCACCCCCAGGATCCAAGAACTCACCACAGACAACCTACACATATCCCTCTCTACACCCAATGAATCCCTTGGCTTCACCATCGACACCCACATTTCCTTCATACACCACATAGCCACTGTCGCTAAAACATGCAATCTACAGCTACAACTCCTATGGAAAATCAGACATAATTCCTCCCGGCGACTTCCCCACAAGAGTCCAAGAACTGGTTCTCTCCAAGCTTGACTATTCTACAACTAAACCCCACTGCAAGCAATACAAACAGTAGCCAGACTCATCCTCCACATACCAAAAGAGTCACATCACCCTCGCTCCTGCCCAGCTCCACTGGCTCGCCATACCCCCAGAGAATTGCTTTCTTTGCATTGTATTTAAAGCCATCCACCTAAAAACTCCATCTTAACTTCCTCACAGACTCAAACTTATCGCCCACACAAATATCAGACAAGCCAGTCACACCTGTTACACATTGCACTGTGCAAACTCACATGCACACAAAAACAAGCATTTACCCACTGGGCACCCAGGGCCTCATTACCTCTCCACATACACACTGCATATCCTCCATCACCACTTTCAGAAAGAGTCTCAAAACATACCCGTTTCCCCACACATAACCCTGCCCTCCTCCACTTCCATCACTCGTGTATCCTAATCGACCTATCCTCTCCTGAAAACATTTTGTAACTTCTTTTTTCAACTCCCACCGTTTCAATATTTGAACCATGTAAGGCGCTCTGAGACATTATGCCTGGGGCCAGCGCTAAACAAAAATTCAAATAAAGATTCTAGGATAGAGAAGTTTATGCCTACGAAAATGAAGAAATTCATTGTATGCATTTATGGAGTAGTGTGCTTCATATTGATTTCACAAGTAGTGGGCAGCCATGGGTGCATCTTCGCTTGGTTCTTGGGCACGTGTTCAGAGACAAAAGCAGTTACTAACTAGGGGCACTTTCGTGCTTTGATAATTAGCAGCCTGAAACAGTACGACAGAAGGGTTGGAAACAATAACCGTAAAGGATCATGCCATGACCACTGATTATCCTTCATAAGACTGCTTCCCATCAAAGGGTCCATGTTAAGTTATGAACTGGGTCCGACTACAGCACAGCTTTCACCATCCGAATGGTCTCTCATCGCTTCAGGTCCTAGAAGTAAAATGGTGGTACTAAGAGGGAGTTACTGTTGCATGTGGGTGTGCTATTTGTGTACAGCATGTGTTAGGGTTGCGATGTATTGTGTTTTTTTGAAGAACAGGGATGTCAATGTCGAACACAAATGGCTTACAACAGCACATTTACATGTATGGAGCTGCATAATGCACAAAGAGGAGAATGAGTGATGAGCCAGTTTATATGGATGTAAAGAAGTGGGACATATACAAGGGATAAAATAATACATAAGAAAACCACAAAGGTAACATTCATCTAAGGGAGCAAGTGCTTCAAATGAAAGAGGAGTGCTATTTAAAGAAAGAAAATTACATAATAAAGCGTCACTTAAGTCTGGTGGGGTCAGGTAGGGAGGCAGGCTTAGGTCCCTCTTTAGCAAGAAAGTGAAGTTTAAGTCGAGCTTTGTAGAGATCCCCAGTTGGGCTGGGGTTGATTGCTATGGGAAGTGGGTTCCACAGGAGCGGGGCGGGTAGAGAAGCAGCGGAAGCGAGAGGAGGCAAAGTGAGAGTATGGGATGGTGAGGTAGAGTGCAAAGGAGGATCGAAAGGGAACGTGATGGTGAATAAACAGATACAATCATACAGGTAATGAGGAGCAAGACCATTGATAACTTTGTAGACTATGCGAAGAACCTTAAAAGGACTAACGTTGAAGGAAAAACTCCTGGAGTCTCCATGATTACACGTGTTTCGGCTCGGCTGAGCCTTTCTCAAATCAGGGCTATAACAAATACTTTACGCAAAAATTCTGCGTGAAGTTCAGCCGACACGAGGGACAGAAGCTGCAGGAGATTTGGACTTAGGGATTTAACCCCTATATTACTTACCTGACAACCATCAAGCAGAATTTTCGCATAAAGTATTTCTGTAATAGCCCTGATTTGAGAAAGGCTCAGCCGAGCCGAAACAAGTGTAATCATGGAGAGGGCGTCTTACTTTGAATGATCATTAAACAAAGTATATCTATACTGAATGGCGCAGAGTTCGGGAGTTTTTCCTTCAATGTTACGTATTTTATGACGGTTTGGGCTTTTATACCGTCACAGTCCAGAGACCTGCAACACAATTTATTTTTTGGTGCACAATAACCAAACTCAAAGGAGCTAATTAGGGATTGTAAGGAGTCGCCTGGCGGATCAACTTTCAACAAAGCCATTCTTTTTGACACCTTGAAAAGAGTTGTTGTGCATGGGAAGCCAACCAGCATGTTGTCGGTAGACATAAGTGGGGAAGGATCAGGGTAGGTTGTAGAGAGCATGGGTAGCAAAGTTGAGGACTTTGTCTAGAGGGAGCAAAAAGTAAACAGGAAGGCCAAGGAGTAGATATGAGCAGTAGTCATGTTGGAGAGGGATAGAGGAGGGCTGCGAGTGTCTCAAATTTTAGAGGAAAAGTATTGAGCAAAGTCTTTAGCAAAAAGGAATGAGGCGATGGATATTGGCTTGGGAGGTGGGAGCAGAGATTGGAGGGTAGACGCAAGTTTGCGGGGTATTGCAAAGAGGAGACTATCTTTGTGAAGGAGGAGGATTCGTCAGAATCCACAGTGCAGAGGTTGGGAAAGCAAGGGAAATTGTGTAGGTTACAATTAGGGTAGTTTGTAATTTGCGGCAGCATCGTAGGGTGGGGAGTGGGAGAAAGTAGCAGTCAGGAGAGCTGCAATTGTAGCAGAGTAATGAGGGGAGATCCAGATTTCTGTGACTGCAAAAATGTGGAGGGATTCGAAGAGTCAGTGATGTAGGATAGTTGTTGCAGAGGGATTGTGCATTCCAGATGCTATGTGAAAGAGGGATAGGATGTGCGGGTGAGGAGCAGGTGCCGTGCAGTAGGTTAGGTGGATAGATGAGGTTTGAGTACCGGGGAGCACGGAAGCGTCTTATTTGAGGCGTGCAGGTGCATGTGGAAGGAAGAAGATTGGGAGGCCGGAGAGTGATGCAAAAGTTATACCAAATTGAGTCCGAGGGGTATGAGAGAAGGTAAGGAGAAGAGTTAGAAGATGGAATAGAGCAATGTCAAGATGCATGATGAAGGGTAGACAAAATCGGCAACTAAAGATGAAGAAAGGGTGCAGTCCAAGAAAGGGTAGGTGGGTGAGTGGAATGGGAAAGGCTGGATGGTTCACTGAGAAGATGCAGGTGTACGTTTGCAGTTGGGCTAGAACGGGGCTATAGGTAACCAATGGACAGTCAACAGACCCAAACCAGCAATGTTCTCAACCCATAGGCCCTTTTTAAGCGAGGTAGCACTCTATGGGATGGATGGGGATGCAGAGGTTACTCAAACATCAACGATAAGACCGACTCAGGAAGAAGGCAAATAGTCAGCTGTTTTATTAACAATTATCTAAAACAGGGCGTACAATGGACATCAACGGATGTCTCACAGCATATCTATCTGAGAGTTGCAAAATAAAAAGTTATATAGTAAAAACTCATCATTGACGTCACACTACGTGGCAAAGTAGGATTGTGGTTGTTCTACGGGGAATATCTAGGTATACCTTCTATGAGGGATGGAATTGACATTGGGTCTCTGTCAGGTGGACAACTATGCCCACCCCTTGTGCAAGTCATCGTCAGTGTCATAAAATACACAACGTTTCATTGGGTCTCAAAATATAGGGCTCTTTGATACATGACCCTCTACAATTGGTAGGCACGCTTGTACCCTTCTGGAATATTCCACTCGCTAGCAGCATGCAAGCTGGCACCCCAGGTGCTTGTAGGGTGGACTTGACCATTCCTCCCCACACAATTCGCCCATCATTACTCAAGCGGTCTGCTATTCGAATAGTCTTTGAACTTGCCCTTGCAAGTATCACTGCTCCTGGGAATGAAAGGGAGTATGAGCATACCCTCATCTTCAAGTCTCGGCGTAGTTTGACCAAAGTCTATTGGCATCTAGACCATGCGACAGGAGCCCGTGTTTTGAGATCCTTCTTTGCATTTAATACTATTTAAGTGAATAAAACTTGGCACTCATTGTCTTTCTTTACCCGGAGCTCATCTTGTCTCTCACGTTCATTGTATGTTTCCATGATGGATGACCATATTCTTGGCTGCCTCAACCCTTTGCCACTAGGCCAGACAAGCCTTCTCGATTCTTCCTCCATTGTCAGCCGTTCTTATTCTACTGCGCCACACTTTAAGCGCTTCTTTGCTAAAATACGATGTGGAACATCCAGATTTTATATACATATATATGTCTATTCACTACGTATAGCCATCCTTCATGAATACTTAGTCTACTTGCGTTACTGCATCTGTACAGTTATAAAACGGCTTGCATTTCCTTCCATGCTCTTTACACGTGCAATCTTCATTCCGCACGTAAAGGGTCACTTGATTCTCTACTTGGTCATCAGATTCTATATGGTCTTTTCACCTCTCTTAGCATCTCTTCTTGGCGTGTCTCTTTGCTTCATGTGACGTCACCAGTCCCCTCTTACATCAGTCTTTACATGTTCTTCAGGGATTTCTCCCAAGAGTCGGTCAGCTCTTAGTGGATACATAAAGAACGGTTTTCTCAATGGATACCTTATTTTAAAGGCTTTTCGTGCTATGGGCATCATTACAGGAGTCGTGCTTGTCACCTTTTCCGGTTCCCAACATATAGGCAAGATAAATGTAATAAATGATATAAATAGGGGTGGGATTTCTGGTAGAGGCATTTGGCTCCTGCTCTACACTTCCTTGGTCCCGTGAGGCAACCGAAGCTCTGAGGTGAAAGTATAGTCAATAGGTAGAAGGATCCCTATGAGTGGAAGCATGTCAGGAAAAGGGTGAGCTCAGCAAAGTCCTAGCTTGATCAGGGGCTCTGGCCATAGGCCCTTTAATGCCATAACAGGCCATTTGCTGATTTTGGTCCTTCACTGCAGACACCTGGGCTGGACACCCAGGGAAGACTGAAAAAGGTAGAACGGGTGCCACATGTCCCATTTTGAGCTGTGAGAAATTAGAAGGTGTCTCACCCACTAATCCCTGCAGAACTCTCTCTCAGGTGGCCAGGGCACAGCCATCGCTTTGGATCCAGACCCTAGAGTGGACCAGTGTGGGAGGATCACCTGGGTGAGGAGTCTTCGGGGAGTGGGAACCCTGATGAGACGTGGTATCCCTCTCTTCCCGGTAACATCTTTAGCCCATCCTACCAGGTAGGATATTTGGAACCTCTACCCCCCCAACCTCCTTTTCTTGCACGAACACTTTCACACAGACAACCCGCTAGGTGAGAAAACCGACTCACACCCGAGCCATGTACCTAACATGTCCGACTACCATGGTGAGGCAATTACTAGCAATCAGTCACACCTGTCTGCCATTAAACTTCCCAACACGGATAAAAGGCAGAGCACGAGAGCACACTCTGAGCGAGGCAAAGCACACAAAGGTACAGCAGTTGCGAGTCGGCAGCTGAATGAGAGGAGAAAGACAGCAAACCAATGGGGGTTCGTCAGAAGGGAAGCACCGTTGCCCTTTTCAGTAAGTCAACCGTTACTCTCAAGAATCCTTCACGGCAGAAAGCGTAAGGGCAGGAAACCAGACTGAAGAATCCTGCATTGTATGTCAGTTACCAAGGGCCCTCCTGCATAAATGACCAAAGCTGGGAGGAGCAGCAGACGCTGTGGTATCATCCTTGGTTCCATGAACAAAGAAGCGACAGAGAAATCAACATAGCCGGTGGGTTGGGGAGACTGAATCAGGACCGCTCTGTGTTGAAGTCAAGGTTGCAACTGGAATGAACATTGTTAAACGTGTGTGATGAAAGAAGTGAGTTAAGCTAAACTGCTGATGAATGTTTGAACTTAAGAAGGAAAGATACTATACCGTTGACAGAGTGGTCTGGCACTGTGAATGTGCTCAATCGAAAGTCTCCAAGATATCCTGCCAAGAGAAACAAAAGTGGAAGATTGATGAGAACAATTGTGTGAAGTGAATCGAAGTGATCCTGTGATGGTTAAGCAAAACGCATCCCACATCCAAAATTCTTTGATTCTGATATCACGGGATCTGAGCCCAAATGAGGGGGATCTGTGGTCCAAGCCCAAACGAGGGAGACCAATTGTGATCATTGTGGAAAAGGGGTCTGAGCCCGAACGAGAGGGACCTGTGGTCCCTTTTAAGTGAGGTAGCACTTTATGGGACGGATGCATCCCCCCACACAAAGTAATTCACTGCGCATCCGGAAGAGTCTGAAAGTGTAACACTGTTGGGCTGTTCGGGTGGGCGGTGAGTGCGGGGGTGCAGTTTCTTAGTAACTACTCCTGAGGCTATACACAACCATACACAAAGTAATCTTTGAAGTAGAGAACCGTTTGACTTGGTTGTAAGGTGGAATAGTTTGTATTGCCCATTTGTATTGAAGAAATTAACTTAGGTGTATGGCTGTACTGAAGGTCAGATAAATCATTAGTTTCAGATTGTACGTTAGGTATGCTAGAGTGACTATACAACTAATCTTCAAAGGGTGAAAGAAATAGCTGTAGCTAATCTGAGTACAACTTAATTATGGCCAAAAATTTGAGGAGCGGAAAACGTGGTCTCAATGGCTCTCCTAACACAATGCCTGTCGGTAATTTGTCAGAAGAGGACTTGTCTGAAGAACCTGCAAACCAGGTTTTAAAAAAAGGGAGAAGCGGGGCGAGTGAAGCGGCCGAAAATGAACTCCCCGTTGCCAATAGTATGACTGTAAGCAGTGCCTTGCCTAACATCTCTACTCGTATTGGTAGTCAGGTGCTAGATACATGTAACACACTGCTAGATGCATCAAAAGATAATTGTTTTGATTCGAATAATGGACACATGTACCCCATAATTCCAATGTGTAATGTTCCAATCAACGACAATTCACTCCTGGGTGCTGTTGGTGATGTATCTGCGTGTCCACCGTCAGACACATCTCTGGTGGCCCCGGTAGTCTTGGCTGAATTACACAGTCGTGCATGACTGTCAAATGGACCTTCTACACCAGCCACATGGAATTAGATAACAAGTTCACTTTCATGCTGCAATTGCCGCTAATTTGAAACTAAAGGAGAATGATAAAAGAGAATTGAGTTTAGCAGCGAACAGCATTAAGCAAAATGCTAGCTCACTTCCCACGAGCTTGTAGGTAACCCCCAGGGATTTAATTTATTCGCAATCCCATGTTCTAGGCTTTGATCTACAACAGCATAAAGGTTTAGCTGACCATACACGGCTACCCAACTCATCTCTACCACTATATCCACTGGAGGATACTCTTATAGATCTTAAACAGGAGCTGCAAAACTTTCCTGTATTGACTAGGATCTTGAATCTGCTCGATAAAGGGCACGAATATACTCATGGTGCCATGCCATCAATGTGGCCCAGGAAAAATGTCATACATTTTGGGCAACTCAATTCCTAAATGGTCAGCACACTGTACAAAGTTCCCATATGTCTTCCGCTTGCAGCACACATGAACAGTTTACGCAAACTGACTTAAGTGATGCAGGGAGTATGTCGCAGAAGACATTTGCGTAAATCGCGCTACAACAAAGTATTCCCAGTGATAGAGATAGCCTAGCCCCTGTGCCTGACTACTTGGAAATTGCCAAATTGCAGCACGACCACATCTTGGTTCTGGAAAACATTCTTGTGGAAGCCAACCTTGTCCCACCTGAGATATTGAGGGGGGAACAGACTGGAAGCCCGGTTATAAACATGGAACGTGCTGAGGACATGCCAGATAGTCCGTCGGCTTTAACTGACTTGATTGATCTTAATGTGGCCTCTCACACGCCCCCATCTCTCTATTGAAGACTTGTCAGAACAAAGTTGCGTACAAAAAACCACATTCTTTATGTCTCGAAAAGCTAAACAATTGCAGGTAAGAGCACAGAAAAGGTGGGCACAGGCAAATGCTCAAAATTCCAATACTGACAGTGCAAATATGACGAAAAAAAAGTCTAAAAAGTTACACAACTTGAAAACCACTTGTCCCAATTCGTTTACCAAAAATGGTTATTGACTTGAATCAATTGAATATAGAAAGTCAATCACACATGGAGGTTAATAAGAGATTGCAAAACAGCGATGATAGCTTAATACCACACAAGAAAACGCATGTGAAAACACAAGATATGATGGAGGGTGCACAAGATTCTGAAAAGGGTGCTCCTTCACAAGGATCACCTTTCTTAATCCAAACACACCTACAAAGATTTTTTGAGAAAATAGATAAGAAAATTACTTTGATGTTGTCTCAAACAGTAAGCAATCCAACTACTATTGACAGCCTGGCTAACAAAGGAAGTGTGTTAAATGGCCGCGGGTCCTGTGATACCGATCCTGCCTCATTTAATAATGTAAAGCCAGGAATGATTGTGTCCAACGAAAGCATGGAGGCGTGTTCACAGCCTGCTTTGGTGGAGAATTCATTATTGTACCCCTCTGGTCTTCACTCCTTAAAACTCAAACTAACTACAAAAGACATCGCTGTCGATGCTTCGTTTAATGTGGCCCCTTCTGCATCAGTTCAGGATATACCACCTGAGATGAAATTGGTGATGGGGTGGTGGGAAGATCCAATAAAAATAAATAAACCCAATTAAATCGAGCTGCACTGATGTGTCTTACATCAAATACCTGCCCTGCGCAATCTGGTCTCTGATGACAGATTGGATTAGATTACCTCATTCTCTCAATCATCGAATGATTTGTAAGTTCCAAACGCCTATAATTGTTTCCTTAATTTGGAACTATGAAAACGATCTTGAGTTATTAGGCTACAAACTGTTTGCCTTCAATTCAATGGAGGAGGCTACAAGTTTCATTGATTACCAACCACCAGTGGCAATGCAAGAGACTAATGGTACTTCAAGGGATTTCCAGCTGGCCACGTTGAATGAAAAAATAAGAGTGCAATTTGAATCAGTAGCACAGATATTAAATGGTCTGGCTTGGTTAGAACCTTTGATGAAATCTATAGTCAATGACATACCCCAGAAGGAAAAATCATAAAATAATACCTTTGTGTTGAATTCATGGAATTGCTGTGGCTTTAATAATCTTTTCTTGTGGTTTAGAAAGCTGTCACACAACAAACATCCAGCATTAATTTTACTACAAGAAACTATGGCAATGACAGACATTCAACTGGAAGGTTACTCTGGATTCTTTAATCATGCCAAAAAGGGTTTACTTGGGCGACCACGTGGCGGACTCGCTATCTTTGTGAAAAATGTGTATTGTATGAAAGTAGGCTTGGTGCATTCTACTTCTCAGATGTTGTATATCTAGTGACCCTATGTTAATTATATCCTTGTATTGGAATTCAAATGCAATGCATATTGATGGAATAATTGATAGATTGAACACTTTGCTGATGGATGTTTTCGTTGATATCCCGAATGTTCAAATAATAACAGGTGGCGACTGTAATTCAACATTAATGGCGAGCAATATTCAGATTGAAATACAAAATCATTACTACGCAAGTGCATCGCACGAGAGAGGACAACTTTGAGAAAAGTTTATTGAATCATGGGATATTAAAACTATTCACTTCAACCCTAAAGAATCCTTAGTCACCTGGTCTTAGGGTACGAACTAGTCTACAATCGACTATACTGCCATGTCGAGTAGACTGGCAGTATAGCATCTCTGTGTGCAATATTGGACCAGAGATTGAGTGACCATTGTCTGTTGGAGTGCTCCATTGAGATTTTCTTTCCAGTGTATAAACTCTTAAAATCCTTGGTAGTACCAGAAATGGATAGGCATGTTCTATCTATTAGATGGAGTCCTGTACTTTGTAGGCAATTGACTTTCCTGGTTAACCGGATTGTCGTAAACATCAACACTACTCTGATGTCTGCAGTTGAATGCAGGTTCTTTGACCTTCAGAACGAACAGATAATCGTAATCATCTAAACTATCTGGTAACCATGAAATCTCACACACAAATTGACGATTCACCTGGGTTATTTAAAAAAAATTTGCAATCAGTGCTTTGCTAAGGAATTCAATGGAACATAAAATAGAAAAAAGGCAATTTTAGTAAAATATAAAAACGATATCAAAATCCTGAAATTTGAAAATTATTTTAAAAACAACTCAAAAAATTATTAGCCTTTTAACAACCAGAAAAACTCAGGAAATCTGGGCGATTCTAAGGGACCCTTTAGCGAAAGCACCGGTTGTAATGTGTTCTGCTGTGAGTCGGGAGACCTGGGTTGAGTTTTTTCGAAATAAGTATGCTCTGCCGCAGAAATTCATGAATAGTAAGTTTCAAACCTTAGTGGCAGCTTTACCAGTCCTATGTCCATGGGGGTGGAAGAAATCGAGTTGGTCTTTAGGAACCTGAAACCTTCTAAAGCAGCAGGTCCAGACGGCATTCCTCTGTGCGTTCTAAAAGATGACCCGAAGTTTTGGGCTGCCTTCTTGAAACACCGATAGGAGTACATCTTTCAAACAAAAAAGTTGCCAGCTTCTTGGTCATCTGCTAGTTTTTCCTTTGCACCAAAAGGGATCTATTTATGATCCGGGTAATTTTAGACCCATTGCGCTGATGGACGTGTCTGCAAAGGTTTTTGCCTTCTTAATTCTTAGAGAGCTTAATGAATTTATTTCAACCCGGCACTTTCTATCACATTTCCAGACCGAATTCAGTAAAGGAATGGGTACCCAATTGAATTCCACAATTCTAGCACATGTATTACTGTCCTCTCGTCAGGCAGACAATGGTCCGATCTTTATGGCACTATTAGATCATTCCTCAGCTTTTGATAGCGCCATCAGGCAAATTCTATGGGGAAAACTGCAAGCCTTCCAGATTCCAGCTCAAATTGCCATGATTGCCCTTTTGCACAACAATACAAGTTATAGGGTGAGAATCGATCAAACTGGGCTTCTAACAGACCCTATATTTACATATAGGTGTAAAACAAGGGTGCAATCTAGCAGCCATTTTATTTAATTTGTATCTTGCCAACATTGATAACCTATGGACCCATGCCAACTCTTTTCCGGTCAAATTAGGGGCTTTGAGAATTAACTTGCTTGCTTTCGCGCATGAAGTGATCCTGTTTGACCGGACTCCATTTGGTTTGCAAAATAAGTTGAATCACTTTTCTGTTTTCTGTGATAAACACAATCTCACGATAAACCCAGCGAAATCGAATATACTTGTCTTTACTAACAAAAGAAAGATCATATCTTATATATGGCAAACAAACGGGATTGTGATCCTGCGTGCATTGGGTATGATCTATTTAGGCAATGACCTGTCAAATACTGATTCATTAGTGAAATGGCAATCAGCAATTTCTATTAAAATTATGCCTCTGATTGCACAGATGAAGATTTTACATCACAAGGTCTGTAGGTTTTCCTTATTTCCACTTATTGCGTTCTACCTTCTTAAGGTGGAAGCAATTATCCTTTATGGCCTAGACTTGTGTACATTATCTATTGGCTCTGTCTTGAACACCATCCAAGGCATGAATTAGAAGAAGGTCTTGCACTTACCCAACACGCTGCCTAATTCTAGTATCATTCACGAATTGGGGTTTACATCTTTGGCATCAAAGTCAAATTTTGCAAAAATGTTACAACCAATGCAGAATTCACTATAAAAAGATTTGGCTGTTATGATTGAGAATGGCAAACCAAAATCACTACCTTTTTTGTAACTTGTTAAAACAAAGTCTGGAAATTATTGCGATGCACCCAGAGGACTTGTTATCACGTCCTCAGATTGTAAAAAAGACACTATCAACATGATTGGGCAAATACATCAGATATGATTGGGAATTACAAATCATATGAAGAATATGCGAAATTTCGTCATAAGCAAAAACCCTACCTTCTATATATTAGGCAGGTTTCCTGCAATGTAAGAATAATGTACATACGTTTTAAATTCAATCTTTTGGCAACTAAAGTACGCATGAAACATTGGAAAAACACTGGTGGGATACCATATGATGAGTTGTAGATTCTGAGAATTGATTTAAAACATTATCTAGGTGGTTTTGTTGAGCACAGGATAGGCTCTTTTTTAAAAAAATCTGTAAAATATGTAAAAATATTATGTTGAAGGTGTTGCTCTTATTTAAATATTTTTTGATATTTTATTTTATGCAATTGTTATGTAATTGTAACTGTTGATTTGTATGTGTCGTTAAGATGCTCGCCTCAAAAACAATAAAATAAATTCACTGCTGCATGGATTGGCATAGCACATAACTGTACAGTATAGCATAGAAGTTTAATTGAGCAAGAATCTGAGCAACTAATAAAGCAATGGGAAGTATCATAGGCGATTCTTGCAGATCTTGAGGACACCTAAAGGCAGGGTTAACTTGTACAGAATACCTGAACTAAAAGCAAATCTTCCACATTCTATTGCATTCGGATTTAATTTCCCCCTTTTCAAGGGACCTCGGTCAAGAATTTTCACTGGTGACTCTTCAGTGAGGAAAGATCAAAGCAGCCTTGTCAGCCTGACGACTGGTGCCTTGTCCCGGAACTGCAAGATTTCCATTGGTAAGATAAGAATACTATCAGGTTGGTGTGCTTAGTTTCCAATATATTAAACTCTAGCTGTTTACTCGTGACCAGAGCTGCTTGAAGCTCTGAAATCTCCACCTATGTCGTATAGTTTGCAGTAGCTAAAAGAGAACTCCCATTTGCCTCAGGAAAGTGGTGGGTGGCGTTCTGGCACAGATTTATCTAGTCATACAAGAATTTAGCCTCTTTGGACGAGGTGGAGGCTGGCATACTTTACTCTTCTAAGAGCCACACACGTCACGATGTATGGCAACAGTTTGAGAAGCCACTCAGTTGGGTGGATGTGGGAGAGCTATTCACTATGCATCCAACGTGTATTTACCATGAATACAGAGTGTAGTTTCTCTCTTAGTTTAACCTTCAATAGGATATGGCTGGAAGGGTATGAAAGAATCTTGCATTGGCAACTGCTCTTGGCAACCCTTCAGACTCATTGTTCAGCCTTCCATTTAATGACAGAAGTGTAAAGCCCATATGCAAGACAGGAATGGGTGGGAGTCCAGCCTGAACCGCTAGGCCTTATCCCTTCTCCATAAGACCACAAGGAACCCTAGACATGTTTCACCTGCATTGGGCACCATCAGTGAGCGATAGCTTAGGTTTGCTTGGGTCTCTAGGCATAGGCACCGACCCACATCTGGGCATATCCGTCCTGATCTAGGTGACACATTAAAAATTACGGTTGATGGCCGGAAGATAATGAATACATCCAAACCACTGGAATTTGCTTTGAGCAACCCTCCAGACCATTATATCTCAGCCATGTAAACCTTTGTCCACTCACCTGAAGGTGTGATAGGAAAGGAAGGACTCGTCATTTTGAAGTAGGCCAGTACTATTTCTGGAGGAAATGGAGTGTCTAGAGAATATGTTCAGCCCTTGATGCACCCAAACATAGAATTTAGCCACATAAATCACCTAAGGCTCCCTGCAGGAAGAGACGTCCATTGAGGGGATTGTGGTATGAAATATGCAGACATGTCCTTTCAGCATCACATGCATTGCACATGTATGATCCCTCAGCTTCTGCAGTCAGCATATCTCATTAACGTCATGCCTAAGCACAGGAACCATGCTACTCCAAGTCACAGTCTGTACTTTGAAACCCATACCGGATTTAGGTTGTCAACAGAGGGGAGGTACCCTTGTCAAGCGACAGGGTGCATTACAGAAATGTACAATGTGTCTTTAGTACCAGGGTTCACCAAGGAGTGCTCGAGTAACTGGAGAGAACCCCATATATACAGAACATCTCATAACAACCACATACAGATGCAAGTCTTCAAGATTCCTCAAGAACCTAGTTTTTAGGCCAAACTGGCACCTCAGAACAAGCTCTGCTAAGATTATTCCATTGACAACTGTGGGGTGGGCCAGATTCTCGTGTCATGCTGGAAGAAACCAAAAGAACTACCCAAGTACCAAGAGCAAAGTGGTTGCACATACCTTTTACCAACTGAGAGGTCTTGCCTCCGGAACATGCCGCTGGGACAGGGAGCCTTCACTACATAGCTTTTTACTGGCTATATTTTTCCTCATTAGGACTAAATCTGGAACAGCATTTTGAGGGCCCAGGTATTCCGATCACTACTGTGTGGGTGAACATAAATAATGGCTGCCTCTTCACTGGTTTGTCCATCACCAACATGTCATATGTAGAGCTGCAGGACAACGAAAGAAAATGGCGACCAGAACTAGGCATTCAAAAACCACCAAAGTAAAACTCAAGCACACAATGAGCAAGTGTATCTGACGAGGGTCATGTGCTACCATAACCACAAGGGAACAGAGAAGGACGTTGGCTGGCATTTTACATGGTACATGGCTTGGACACAGCGAGGCAAAGGATGTGCCTGGGATTCAAACGCAACCTCTTTTAGGCTGAAATAAATGTGCCCAGTCATTTGTTCAGCTCTTTCAAATATCAATAGCCTTTGGAAAGATGGAGCAGACATATGAAGGGGACAAAGGAGTTGGAAAAGTCATGAACGTATGGCAGGAGACATTTGTTGTATGTTATCTGGTGAAGGAGCTTTTGTTTCTGCTGAATAACATGTTCCAACAGTCTATTCTTTAGCTAAGACCTTTACGCCTGCAGACAGGCTACATCATTTAGAACAAAAAGGGATTTGATGCCTTTGGCTTTCTGTGCTATGCTAACAGAAAACCTCACACACCCACCCACACACACACACGGCAGTCCCAGCTAGTTTCTCATTGCGAACTGCAAAGCAATCTAGTTGAAAATTCCCTTTACAGCTAAAGCAGATGTTTCATATCAAGAATGGTCTGCAGACCATGAGCTGGTAAGCTTTGCCATACTGTGGGTCTACTGCGAGTCTACACTCCAGGATCTCTCTTGGTGACACACAAGGCAGTACTAGACTTTCAGGAGCTATAATAATTGCTTTCATTTGTCCCGCCGTCCTTTACAACTCTAGTTTTAAGATACCAAGAGACATACAGTATGGCAGATGCAATGTACAAAGTGGGAGGGTGCTAAGCATTATGAATTGCACAGTTCTGGTCTCTCCTGAAGGCCTATTAGAAGGAATCGCCATTAACAGACCCTTAAATTCTGAAGAACCCAATGTGTGCCAGTTAAAGCGGGTGTAAGTGCTGCGCTAGATACATACCATTAAAGAGTGTCCTTCTGATACTTATGTCGATATTTAAACCTCAATCTGCTTTTCATTTCACACGCAGTTCCACCACAACTGTCTAATTTATTTTCTGATCTCACCCTGGAGGCGGTATATTGGTTTGCCTTCCTGCTCAACAAAAACATGCAATTTCTAGGAACTTCTGCACTGTCTCCATCAGGTGGCCCAGGCATCATTACTGAAGTCCGTTTTTTGTTTCTATCCGTAATGCAGCAGGTCTGTGTCACAGGCGAATCAGTGGGTCGTGGATAGGCAGACGTTGGACAACCTGCTGTGAAAGAAAACACTGGGGAAAACAGCCACTTCCTGCCTTCACTACAGCTCTTAGTAAAAGCTTTGCATGGTAGATTTCGCTCAGGTCCCGCCATCCGTGCTTAGCCTGTAACGAAAGGAAGCCTTCAACAGCAAATCAATGTAATTTGTTAGAAGTGAAAACCTGCAGCAAAGGCACTGCGGTAAGGCAGACCTGCCTTAGCCCTGGAGCCATTGCAGACTTCCCTTCCATAGAGCACATGTGCTTCCAATGGTATGGCAGATTGTTCAGATGCGTAGCCCCACAGCACACGAGGGACCCTGCAAAGCCACTCAGCACAAGGTTCCACAAATTACAAAACTCTGAAAGCACAGAACAAACTTAAGACACATCAGTCACCTTAATGAAGCAGCTCAGAACTGCTGCAGAACAAGGGCATTTTTGGGGCTGTCCTTGAACCTACTACCACCTGCCCCACTCTACAATGGTTTCTTTTGTTTTATACTTGTAACACTGGAACAGCAACAGGATTTGCCAGGCTGTTCTCCAAAACAGCCACTAGATTTCCACTTTTTTATTTGCCATCAAATATTGTCAAAAACTGGAAAACAATCTTATTCATCAGAATATATGATGATAGATTCATCAAAAGGGGTATTTAACAAAACATTGTCTATTGTTAATTCTAATTCATTTTAGAAAATTCAACTACAGTCATTGACAGCATCAATTCAAAACCATAAACTCATTTTGGGAGGGACGAGAGGGCAGGAGGGCGTTAATTCCAATAATCATAACAAAAACGTGCTTATTTTGACATAACTGGAGGAACATTAAAAACAATCAAATTCCATGTCACACTAGATAAAAACCCTCGACATCAATTCTGTGAGTAGTGCCTACTTTAGATATTCTACAATTGCTGACGTGAACATTTTAGAATATTAAACAGATCAGAAAAAAAAATATTTTTTATAATTTAATTTTATCGGTTTAATACAAACATAAAACAAACCGTTTTGTCAAACATTCTCCTGATGAACCCCTCTATTTGTCCTTTGTGACCCATGTGTTACCTTCATTGTTCCTCAGCCAAAGGCAAGCTTAAGCGATTTTCAATTATCGATAAAAACGGGTCAATGGCAGTAACAGTTTCATATCTAATCCCTGAAACATGTAGGCCCACCATTCATCTGCACAAAGGGAGGGGTGATTTAGACTCCAAGGACACAGATGGATTGTTCTTTCTGAACGAAGTTTAGTGCAAAATAACACTAAATGTTTGAGGGTTTCCTTATCTTGTGAGCAAAGCCTGCACATTGGATTTCAAGTTCTGTTACATTTCCATGCACACAGTCGCTCCTTGGTTCTGAACGTATTTAGACGCAACATCATGAATAGCCTTGGTGCTTGAGGGTCTGGAAATAGCTCAATGTAACATTGTGGCCCGTTAAATGCCCGAGTTTCAAGAGGCACCTCACTCAATTTTGTAGCAGCTCTTTGTGTGCAGGTTTGATCCCAGTCCGCACGCCATATTTTTAATTTTGCCGTATTAGGATTGACGTGAAGCATGTCCAAGCTAATTTCGTGTTCTTTCAGAATCCCTTCACATCTCTTAATCCACATTGTCACAATGCTCGAGTTTGCAGGTGGTGTACAGTGAAAAAGGTCAAATTGTTGTATTTGCTCACGTAAGCGAGTTTTGCGAAATAAGCCCAACAGACTCCAACAAAACCTAGCATGAAGCGATATGAGGGATAACTCATACCTCACACAAGCAGTCATAATTCCCTTTGGGAGAGCCAATGCCTTGGACCAGAAATGATTCTCTAATGCACACCATACATCATAAGAGCAGCCCAATGCATTTTCTGCGCCGTATATTAAAGGCTAAGATTACTTTTTGTTGATAAAAAGCCAACAGCGGTTTTATTGAAAATTGTCAGATTTTTTTTGCATAATCACCACTTGACTCGCCAGTTGTCTGCATTTCTTTTGAGTTTCAGCAATCCATGGAGCGTCGTTAATATATGAGTTTATTAACATTCCAAGGTATTTTACACTCTGAAAAGTCTGGACTAGTTCTTGACCCAAGAACCATTTCAGTTTTCTTGCCGCCTTGGCCATTCAAGTTCTTAAGCATAAGAATTTCACACTTTTTTGTGTTAATTAAGAGTTGGTTGGTTGCAACATATTGGAAGACTGCGTTCAGTTTTCTGTGAAGGCCGACAGGCGTCACGTCCATCAGGACCAAGTCGTCGGCGTACAGAAGCCAACTTAAGTGCAAATTAGCTACGTTTGGTGGAAATGTGTTTACTGAATCAATTGATAGACTTATGTCCGATATGAACAAACTGAATATAGCGACAGCTAAAGGACATCCTTGTTTTACACCTTTAAAGGTTTTAATTGGTGCAGACAGTGTTCCTGATTGATCGAGCCGTATTTTGATTGAAGTTTCAGTGTGAAGTTCTTGGATAGCTGCTGTTAAGTCTGGCGGGCATCCCCAACTTCGCAATTTGGACCACAAGAGTGCCCTGTCAATGGTGTCGAACGCATATGAAAAATCAATGAAGGCCAAGTACACCTTTGTGTTTGATTTTATTGCCTCCGTTTTGATCAATTTCAATAGTAGCAGATTTAGCAAATAGCCCACCTGTTTTACGAACCTGGATTGCCTTTTGTATGCGTGATTTGACAGCCCAAGCCACTAGTTTTTGTTGCAACATTGTGGCGTAGATTTTACCTAGTACGTCGAACAATGCGACTGGACGATAGTTTTTGGGGCTTGTTCTGTCTCCCTTCTTAAATATCGGGACGATAACTGCAGACTTCCAGGATTTTGGGGTTCGGCAGCACCTAGTTATTCTGTCAAATAAGGCTTCGCATAAGTCTGCCCATGAGTCAGGATGCTGTTTGATGGTAAAATTGGTGAGGCCGTCCGGACCTGGGATCGCAAACATTTTGCGTTCTTAATTGACACAATGTCGTCTTTCAGGAAGGTCAAGGCCCACGGTTTAAGGGGTGCATCTACTAGGCCTCTTGGATGCTCATTTGCTTTGTATAGCTCTTCAAAATGAGCTATCCAAGATGATTCCGAGACCATGCAAGACTGTAGGGCTGTTTGAGGGGCTTGCGTGTTAACAAGGCTCCAAAAGTCCCTCGAGTTTTTGTTCTTTAATGTCGCTAGCATTTGTTCTGCGTAACATGGCATGCTTGTGTAGCTTTAGCCAGTTTTTGCATCTTTGCTTCACTGACTTTATTGCCTGTTTACGACCGTCGACATCTAGGAGCTGAGATCTCCTAAGCGCCGCCCGCATCGTGCGCTTTTGTTTAAGGATCTCGAGATCGAAGCAGTGTACACGGACCACGTACTGATGTTTTAGGCCGACCTTGTTTGATTTGAATTGTGTCAATAACTGGTCATATTCGAGGTCTGTACTGAATTGGCAATACTAGTTGGTCAAGATGTTGACTTCACACTCGTCTAATCTTAAGTGTACTCTATTAGATTCCACCTTGATTTTGTGAGACCACGTTGAAGTTTGAGCACTTGAAAATGTTGAAAACTTCATTAGCAACATCTCGTGGTCGCTGTTATACATAATTTCAGAGAATTTATCCTTGGATGTAGAGCTTCAGACACAAACATGTAGTCTATATTAGAAGATAAATTATCGCGGCGCCATATGGGTATCGCTGGTATGTCATCCCCGAGTGCTTCCGTTCAGCATTTGTACATTTCGTAAACTAAAATTTCGTTGACCCAAGCCTGTGCCAATGTGTTTTGATCCACCTTTAAAGGCTTGAAAAGGTCGATGTTTAGGTCACCACAGATGGCTGTAGGTCAAATTGTCGAATCTAAATGGTCGACACCAAAAGGTCGACAGGTGAAATGATCAAATTTATTTTTTTGGTTTTTTCACTTTTTTTTGGGCCCCCCCAAAGCCCCTTTTTTTATATATAACTAAAAAAAATTCGATCATTTGTCCTGTCGACCAAATGGTGTCGACCATTTGTCTGTCGACCATTTGACTAGACACCACCAAAGATTATGTCTACCCATCCCGAGGCTTCTAGCCGACGATCAAGTAGTTCAGATATCTGGTCGATGTAATCGAACTTTCCCGCTCTTAGATGGTTCCAATACAGGTTCAATAAGATAATCTGGTCGGGACTGTGCTCGTGTAGATGCAACCCTTCAATGATAGTCTCTTGAATGTAGGGAGAATGGATCACCGAGTTTGTAATCCGCCAGCCTGAGGATCTTCTGACCAGTTATCATACCCGCCATTGGTCGCCCTTTTTTTGATTTTATTGCTGGTTTTAAGGCGACCTCAAACTCAGATGCTACCGGGATGTCACTTAGCCATGTTTCTTGGAGACCTGCAATATGGAGACCATCTAGCCAGTTAGAGTTGAACAGGTGTGTAAAGCCTCGTGTGTTCCAAGAGGCTATATGTAGGACCTCGGCTTCCTGGCGTTATTGCTTGGGTTTCATGTTTAATGCCCCTGCCAACCATTGCCATTCATTATTTGTCAACAGAGAAGTTGAGGTTTTTGTCCCAGTCCCCTCGCTATTTTCAGAGGTTCCATTCCTTTTTATTGTGATTCTTATTTGCGGGTTCTGGCCATGAATTACACCTAAGCAGTTGCTCAAAGGCGATTGTGGAGATGTTTTGGGAGACTGAGATTTTTCACAGTTGCGGGCCAATTCTTGAAGGTTCTGTGCATTTGCTTGTGAGGCTGTCCCCATTGGGACCCGAAATGGTTCCAGTGCCGGGCATGGCTTTGTAGTTGCTGACCTTTGAACTGCCATGTTTCCATTAGTGAGAGGGCAGGGCGACTCAGGCTCTGTATGCTTGTAGACATCGAAGCCCAGTGAGAACAAAGCAACGTTGGCTTCCAGTATGGTTGCTGCAATTAACGAAGTTAGGTGGAGCACCACCTTATCGTTCTTCCCTGCATCCGGAAATTTTAGGTCATTTGAGGTTATTGCCCGTAGGCTTGGTACAAAGTGAAGTAACTTGATTATATTTCCTCGATTTAGGATCAAATTATTGTTGGCCTCCAGACTCTCCATTTTTAACTTGTGGACAACGCTCTTATTGGAGTCCAGCTTAGGAATGCTTGCTTTCAACTTTTGAAGGCTTCCTTCTACTGCCACTCCGACCATTTGCTGCCAGATGTCAGTGTTGGCAAATGTGTCAGACTTTTCACAAGGACCATTTACCTGAATTGATTTGGCAGCTTGCCAGGAGTTAGACAATGGCCTTGCTGGTCTTGTTGCTTGAAAGTTGACTAGAGACTGCATTTGCTTTATGCACATTGTCATGAACACTGGACGGAGTAAAGTTGGAGACTGAGCTTTATCATTGTCCATTTCTTCAATAAAGTGACAGGTTCTTTCATGTGACACACATCCAGACCCATTGTCGGTTTCTGCTTGGCTCGAGTCGAGTATGTCCAGAACAATTTTGGCTTCAGGCTGTGAGTTTTTGGGCTCGCTTGCATTAGGCACCAGAATTGGTTGGATCTCCGTGATTTTGATGCTTTTGCATGCGTTGATTCCTCTAGGTCCACGTATTCTGGATCATCATATGTTGACAGGTCTAGGAGCTCAGGCGGTATGTTGTCCGCTGAGCTTGCACACTCCGCGGGGTGAAGCTTTGAAGATTTTGAATTCAAGGAGTTACCTTGCGTTTGATTATTGTTCTTAAGCGGTTTGTTAGTGGAAGTAGGTGCACACTAAGTGTCTCAATTATAAAGTAAACTTTCTAAATGTGTAACAATGTAGATATTCTTTCCAGGTGCGGGGGAGGAAAAGAGATCCTGGCACAGAATCACTATAACTTGCAAGTGAGGAAAAAAACGAGGATCCAAAAGGTAGGAGCCCTCCCGTCCCCTGCACTCTTTTCAAAATCCATCAATTGATGGTTCATAAATGTCAAATAAATTCAACCTAATCACTCCATTGTATTTAGAGTTACATAAATAATGAGAAAATCTTTGGTTTGTTAGTGTCCATAGCCACTATTTGCACCACTTTCAAGTTTCGCAGGAACTTCCGTGCACCGTTTAGTGTGTTATTCTGTCTTGCCTTTTGGTTTTTTGATTTCTTATGTTTTTCTTAACTGGGTGCTGTGGTTGGGAATGAATTTTCTACGGGTTACATGAGTTTTGTGTCCCACCAATGAAAATTGAGTAAACATTAGGCTGCGCCACTATAGGCAATACTGGATGTTCACTTAATGCCTCTTTCGATGGAGGGGTAGTTCCCGAGGTCGACGCTGTTTGATTGTCATGATGAGCTTAATTAGCATTACTTCAGGCTTCAAATGCAGTATGAAATGTCCGCGATAATTGAACTGACGGATGTTACAGATGTTCGGGGTCCAGTCTTGTTTTGTGGCTGCATATCCTTGCTTACAGAAGCCAATGGAGCCACATTGTCCTTACTCACGTCAGAGGGAGCCACGTTATGAGTTGTCGAATGACCCTTTGTGTTTAACGACTAAGTGTGGGATTTCCTGCACTGTGCACTCCGGCTTGGATTTGCCGATTATGATTTGGCGAGTTGTGGCCTGCTCGCCTTGAGCTCTATTGATGACATTTGTTGAGACGCTTTCAATGTTAATATTGTCTGGTTGTCTTAACCAGAGCGTTCGCTTGGTATCATGTTTGAATAGTGCGAGTGCCTCTCTGGTGACTTCAGCAAACAGTCTTGTCGGTTGAATCGCTTTTTCTGTCATCACTTAGCCAACTTTTTGATTCCCTCATGTTGCTCTGCATAAGAACGCTCACATGTTTTTTCCAGTTGAATCAATTTGGAGTTCATCAAAGCCACAACAGTCGTCAAATCTTTAGTTGCTTCATGTATGTTCTCATACAGTTTCATGAATGGGGCTAAAGAAATCGATGCAGATGAAATTAGAAGGGCATGGAGTTCCGTTGAAGGCATCTTAGGAGGTGCTTCAGCTCTATGCGCTTGAGCGGCTTGCTTTGTGGACGATCCTTATCAGGTCGAATTTTGGGGAATGGACGTTCCATCATAGATGAGTCCGAAGTGCCCTCATAATGTGAATCCTCATTAAAAAAGATCTCTCCATCTTTAGGATCTTTCCTGCTCACAAAAGTGATTTATTTGGGAGTTCAGATGGCTGCCAGATAAGTTGTGCCAGGACTCTTTGTTGAGCGGATGATCATATGTTTTTGATCATTTATAACATACTTTTGGCCAAATATACTCGTTAGCTCCCATTAATTGAGTATTGTGTTGTTTCAGTGATGGTTTATTCTGTGATTCAACAGGCGACATGTGCCCTTTATGTAGTTTATCAGAGCAGGCTTTATTCATGAGAACTAAGTTATGTAGTACGTTATTTACAACCTCAATGGAGTCTCTTCTTGCGACATTTCTAGTGTTGTTTAAAGGCAGTTCCATCGTATTAGCGTCTTGTGGAGAAAAGTCTTCATCGCCTCCAAGTGTAGGCACGCAACATCTCATTTCTGGCCTGAAGCTGGGTACACAAAACTTGTTGTCGTTACACGCCTCAAGCTGCATGCTATTTGCCACGTTGACCGGCGAGCTTGCGCTGATCGGCGCCTCTTGTGGTGGTTATACCTAGCTCGCACCCGTTCATGAGCCGCGTAGGCTCAAGTGGGTGATCTACTTGGGCAAGCGCACACTCACTGTGGACCTCTGGGGGTTTCCCGCACTCACCCCGTGAAGTTGCACTTTCTAGGGACTGCGCAAGCCCCTCACCAAAGTCTGCCTCCTCATCGCCGCGGCCACAGGCCGTTTCACTCTGAGACGCGACTGCGCATCGCGTGTCACACTGAAACACGGACCGCCCTCACCCAGGACTGCATTGGCGCCAGCTGCAGAATCGAGAGGTGGGTAGGTGTTTCTCATGGCAGGGTGAGGATCCTGGGGGGTTATGTGTATGTCGGCAGGGAAGTTTGATTCTATAGAGGTAGGCGATGATGAATTCGCAACAGGCTCGCCAGTGCTACAGCCCTCGGCCATGGCTGCCCCGCCTCCATTCACCCTCGCAACGGGGACACGGAGCTGGCCAGGGTGCCATCGTGGGGTCCACAATTACCACATCACTGTTTGGGAGGGCAGCAGACTCTAGGTCTGAAACTTCCACAACCGAGTAACATGAAAAGTAGCGGCTTACTTTTGGTGTCGTGTGTAGTCGCTGTATCCCTGCAGCCTCAGACGCTCCAGCCGCACAATCGTGTCGCTTCTGAGCCCGCGTCCTCAGTACTGGGGACGGCACAGCAGACATGGACCCAGCTCGCCCACTAGCCAAACAGCAAAACAGCACAAAGTCCTCAGCCCTTTCCACCTAAGGGCTTCACGCCGCATGGGCAACAGAGGTGGCCTTAAGTAGTCAGTGATAGTCAGCTGCCTGGTAGTTAAAAGGCACACGCACCTCTGCTCCCTCTCTGTAGAATTCTGTAGATTTCTCTCCTCCTCCTTGTCACTCGCCACAGCAAAACAGCACAAAGTCCTCAGCCCTTTCCACCTTACGGCTTCACTGGATGAGGCTATTCAGTGCACGCTCACAATGGGAATATTTCCCATGACCAAGGATAAAAGTCAATGAAATGTGGCGATAGGTGAATGATGGGACAAAATATTATGTAACCTATGCAACAATGAATTATCATGGAAAGAGTTCATACATGGGAAATCAACAATTAACACCAAAGGAATTTGTCGTAAGAAAGGTTGCACTATTTGAAGTGCAATGGGAAGTTTAGCTCACAAAGGGCCAAAATACATTGTGCCAATGCTTGGATTGTTTACGAAATGTAGTTGAGCAGTTAAATCATTACACAATATGCTGAATATACTAAAATGACCAAACCGCAATTGTGGAATATCTAAATGAGGCAGTTCTCACTAAAATAAGAAGTGTTGACTGTGTCTAGTGTGACATGTCCCATGTAATTGGATTTTTTTTTTATGTTCCTCATGCTTTGTAGAAATAAACACATAGTTCTAGGTGTGCACCTTATTTTGAATGTGCTCCGCTAATGAGTGAAAGATTCTGAATATTGTCAGCAAATATGTTTGAATTTTCTAAACTGGATTTATATTGATTGAGCTGTTTTTTGTTATATTCCATTTTGGTGATTCGATCATATGTGCTAAATGAGGTTTGCCAGTTCTTGATGATTTGCTATGAATTATGTAGTGGTCCTAGGTGGTCAAGACTCGGTAACATGTACCACAGATGAAGAGGGGTGTATTTCCTCCAGTTTCCTTCATTTAAGTGAATTTGAAAAATAAATGTGTATTTTTACCTTAAATCATGAATTCATCCTTGTGGTGTCCTGTGCTCCTGGCCAATGACGAGGAACCGATCGAAAGTTGGTGTTTGTAGGGTGCATGACATCTCAGGATGCTGGTTGGTTGGTTGATATGAATGAGTGCTCGATGTGTAGGTCTGTTGGGGACCGAACTCGGCCAGTGTGCATCTCTTGTCTTCTGCTATTTGTAGCAGATTAAGAAGTGAACCCTTTAAACGAAGAATAAAGCCTTTCCTCTTTTGCATACCTGCTTTCCTGCTTCATGTGTGATAGGCCCTTGTTAACTTTAGAACACTGGCGACAAGGATGAAGGTGCCACCAATCTGCCTACAAGTTGCCCACAAAGTGAACTGTGTAGTGAAGATGCCCACGTTTGGAAATCCGGAGGACACGTCATTTTTCAAGCAATAGGGAGAGCGCCGCAGTTTCAACATTTAGCCCCAGGAGTCCCAACGTTGGGTCTTCCCAAGTGTGAACAGTCCTGTGTTGCAGATACGTTCAAGCAGCAGTGGGCTGTGGTTAAAGGGCAGTGTGAGATTGAGCAATTGGCTCTGCTCCAAGGAAAAGAACAGCTCATTGACAAAGGGACCTCTCCCCCCTTTGCATGCAGAACACTGAGGCAATGAAGAGTTGAGCACTTACAATGCTATATCAGTAGTTGAAAGGGTACTTGCAGCTCTTGGAACACGCTAAAGTCCTGTTCCCCCAGCTACTTTAAAAGTGACCCGCGAACGCTAGGCAGTCAGGAGAAACTGTGCCTTGAGGGGCATAGCAGCATGGCTGGGAGTCCTACACCGCTAGGCTAGTCAACTACCAAGTTCCCTTAGAGCTATGGTAGGGATGACGGGAAGCAAACAGAGTGGTGTCTTGGATGGTGACAGGTGCAGTGAGCAGAACAGATCGCCTACCCTATAGGTTTGTCTTTATGACTTTGGAATTTGGGGTACATTCCATAAGACATTTACGTGGGAAGGTAGGTGTTGGAGCTTAGTGCTCCCAAGAGTTAGGGAAATGTGCAGACCTGAAGGAGCACGGAACCATTTTAAGTGTTCTTAATGCTACTGCATAATAGGTTCCAAATCCCAATGACTCCACAGCGGCCCTGTGGTGAACGTCTGAACAGACTTCCATAGGACTGTTTGTGCTAGGACGCAGTATATGGTGAATAAACACATGAAAGGTTCTGTGAGGACCTGTGGCCTGCTGCTGGGACTACCTGGACACAGCACAACTGAAAGAAAATTGTGGGATTATAAAATGAGATCTGGGCACTAAAATGTACATTTAATATTAGGCATGTGGTGCAATGCAAATTTAAGGCACCTGGCTGTGAGGTTGTTTTTTTTTTTTTTAACTTTGTTCTGTTAATCTGCATTTTTTATGGTTTAGTTTGCGTGGACTAATCCATTCATTCATCCATTCATACATGCATTCATTTAGTATAAGCTATGTTTAGGATTATAGTTTGTTTTGAGCTCTCATAGATCGACATTTGCTGAGAGCCATGTAGAAATATATCTTTAGCTTGTTATTTTGTACAGCGCACATTGTAGTGTTTCGAAGCGCAATTGTGGGTATTGTCCATCAGGAATCCGCTCATGCTGAGCGCGGAGAGGGAAATGTGTTCGCAGCCGAACACAGTGGAAGAGATGTTTTCATAATAAAGACTCTATGCAGACTGTCAGATATAGCCTTCACTGCGAAAATAGCCTTGGCTGGCTGGCTGCAGAGAAAGCGATAGTCTCTTCGCACAAGACAGTCTCATGCTAACAAGTTACTCTCTTACCTGGTAACGTTCTTTTGATGGGATGGTCCGACGACGTATTCCATATCTATGACAGTAATCACCACAGCTGTGCTGCTTCGCAAAATCTTTTGGCGACTGCTTCCTGCGTCAATGACGTCGATACGCCGCCCTCGAAGACCACCTCTGACGGCCGACATCACTGGATGTTATAAGTAGGACGCACGACGCCCATAGCCTCAGTTGTAGTTTTTTCCCTAAAACGTGTGGCACCAGTCTTCTGCCAGTCTGACCACACAAAGCCTTGCGGAAACAAGCTGCAATCGCATAAGAAATTCTGTAGCGGGGAAGGCAGGGAGGGACCGATATGGAATACGTCGTCGGACCATCCCATCGAAAGAACGTTACCAGGTAAGAGAGTAACTTGTTCTTCGAGGGGATTGGGTCCTCTGACGTATTCCATATCTATGACAGACTCCCAAAGCAGTACCAATGCAAGGAGGTGGGAAAAGAATTTAGAATACAGAAATTTAGAATTCCCAATCAAATTGCGGAGCAAAGGACCGCCTTGCCAAAGGCCAGATCCTGCCCACGGATGGAATAGAGGGAGTAGTGACGTACAAAAGTATGGACCGAAGCCCAGGTGGATAGGAAGACCCCTCTGTAGGGCAGTAGAGGCAGCCATACCCCTGGTAGAATGAGCCCGTAAAACGACCGGTGGGTCCTTACCCATCAAGCGGCAACATTCAGAAATTGCCAGAATAATCCAGCGAGACAAAGTCTGTTTAGTCACAGCTTGTCCCAAATGCTTTCCAGCGTAACCAATGAAGAGTTGATCGTCCACTCTGACCCGGGACATGCGTGAAATATAACAGCTTAAAGCTCTCCTAGGATCGAGCCTATGGAGCCTCTCCTCTTCCTTACCAGGATGCGGAGGAGGATATAATGCCTGAAGAATAACCTTCTGGCCTAAATGAAATTCCGACACCACCTTCGGAAGAAAGGAAGGACGAACTCGAAGGACAACCCTGTCCTTATGAAACACAGCGAAGGGTAGTTTAAGTAAGTGCTTGTAACTCACTCTGCGAGCGGAAGTGACCGCAACTAAAAACACAGTTTTAAGGGTTAACAGTCTCAAAGGACAAGAATGCAAAGGTTCAAAGGGAGCACCCATTAGAAACTTGAGAACAAGGTTCAGATCCCAACCGGGCACCTGGAAAGGGGACGCAGGGAACACATTAGTGTGCCCTTTCAGAAACTGAGAAAGTAAAGGGATTTTAAAATAAGAACACTCCTCAGACAAGCGCTTAAATATAGACAGCGCCGCTAGATAACCTTTGATGGTACCCACTTGCAGGCCCCTGTGGGCCAAAGAAAGCAAAAAAGACAGAACCATAGGAATGTCACATGAAAAAGGATCCACATTCTTAACCCTGCACCAGTCGCAGAACTTTTTCCAACGGCAACGGTACAGGGACTTTGTTGCGGGCCTTCTGGCCGAAAGCAACATCACGTCTTCAGGGAGGTCCCAATCCTTATACCTCAACCTTTCAGAAACCAAGCGTGAAGGTTGATGGATCTGACCTCTGGATGGAGAACCTGAGCGCCCCCCCTCCCGTGAGAGCAGATGGTCTCGGTAGGGAAGACGACGTGGAGGGCAGATGGACAAGTCTAGTAGGTCCGGGTACCAAATCCTCCTGGCCCATGCCGGAGCAATGAGGATCATCCGGGAACCGAACCTCCGTAACCTCCGCAGCACTTGCGGAATGACGGGGACTGGAGGAAACGCGTACAGCAGTGGGAATGACTACTCCATCATGAACGCGTCTCCAAAGGCTCCTCTTGGAGGAAATTCCCGCGAGCAGAACCTTTCGCGTGAGAGATCGTGCTCTACCTGCTCAGAGCGTCCGCCGTCTCGTTTTCGTCTCCGGCCAGATGAACTGCCGAGATCGAAATTTCCTGCTGGATGGCCCAGAACCAGAGCTGCATCGCCTCCCTGCATAGAGGAAGTGACCCTGCCCCCCCCCCTTTTTGTTGAGGTAGTGCATGGCCACTGTGTTGTCCGTCAGAATCAGGACATTCTTTCCTCGCACAGTCGGCAGAAAAGCCTTCAGGGCAAGCCTGACGGCCCGCAGCTTCAACAGATTGATATGGAGTCTGTACTCCGACGGAGACCAACGACCGCTGACTGTCAACTCGTTGGCATGATCTCCCCATCCCGTGAGGGATGCATCCGTCACGATCGTCACCTCCGGCCAGGATAGCCGAAATGGAGCCCCCTTCATCAGATTGCCTTCGACGGCCTACCACAGAAGGTCCTGGGCGACCGAGGACGGCACCTGAACAGGGTCTGACAACCTGCCGGAGGACTGAGACCACTGGAGCTTGAGTGCCCATTGCAAAGATATCATCCGCAACATGGCCTCTGGCACCAGAAGAATTCAGGATGCCATGAGGCCGAGCAACCTCAAGAACTCGAACGCAGGGAGTGCACCATCTGCTGAATGTGATGAGCCCTCACCTGGGGAGGAAAACACTGCCCCAGGGACGTGTCTAGCACTGCTCGATGTACTGGAGCCTCTGAGTTGGCGTCAAGTGGGACGACTTTAAGTTGAGGGAGAAGCCCAGCCTGTGGAGGGAGTGGCAGGTGACGGACAGATGATCCAGGACTTGCTCGGGAGAGCGCACCCTGATCAACCAATCGTCCAGGTAGGGGTAGACGCGAATCCCCCCTTTCCTGAAATACGCTGCCACCTCCACCATGAGCTTGGTGAAAACCCTTGGGGCGGAGGTCAATCCGAACGGCAGGACCCGAAACTGAAGGTGCGAGTTGCCAACTGCGAACCTCAGGTACTTCTTGTGCTTGGGATGGATCGCACATGAAAATAAGAACCAGTCCTGAAGTTGAAGGGCCTGGAGGACTTGAGAGAGAGTAACCATCTTGAACTTGTCCTTCCTGAGGAGTTTGTTCAAACTGCACAAGTCCATGATGGGTCTCAAACCCCTGTCTTTCTTCAAAATCAAAAAATAAGGGGGATACCATCCCTTGTTCCTCTCTGCTACAGGCACCTGTTCTATGGCGCCTTTCTACAGCAGGGATTGAATTTCCTGCGCAAGGAGCGGATCCGGACTCTTCAAAGAGAGATTCCCTGGTGGATTGTCGTGAGGCCTCTGCCGGAAAGGAAGACAGTAGCCATGGGCTATGATCTCCAGAACTCTCACATCTGAAGTAATGGCATGCACTCTACAAGATGCTGCGCCAGCCTTTCCCCAACCGGCGAACCATGGGACATGGCCTCATGAATGAGCTGAAGCAGCTGCGGCGTTGCCTGAGGGCAAAGAGGCAACTGCCCAAGCGGCCTTGGTACCTCGAGTACCGTGCTTTCCACTTCTGGCACTCCTACGGGGCCCCTTTGACTGGCAGCTCCTTTCGCTTTACCAAAGGATGAGTAAAAACGAAAGGAACCTCCCCTCCATTGCTGTCCCCTAGGACGAAAAGGCAGAAGTTGGCGAACTGCAGCGCCCAACGACTTTGCTGCAGCTTTGGAGGTCTGCAACCTCTCAAGGCTCTCGTCAGCCTTGCTGCCAAAAAGATGTTCTCCGTCAAAGTGCATGTTGAGGAGCCGGGCCTGCACATCCGGAGCAAATCCCGACTTCCGCAACCACGCAAACCCGCGTATTATGGTGCTCGCCGCCATGGACCGGCTGATGCAATTTGCCATGTCCAAACCCGACTGAACTGCCTCACACATGGCATCATTGCCATCCTGGACGATAGCAAGAAAACCATCCCGTTCGTCCCCTTCGGGAATATGTTCGGCCACTAAGGAAACAGTTCCTCAGAGTGCATGAAACGTGATAAGGCACATGCAGAGTTGGCCACCTGAAGAGCCGCCCCCCTGAAGAAAACTTTCTTCGCCCAACCATCAAAACGCTTGTCGTCCCTATCAGAAGGGATGGTGGGATACAACGCCTGCTTTGCTGGGGCTGTAGCCGCCTGCACAACCAAACTCTCCGGGGTGGGGTGCTTGGTCAAGTAGCAGGGTTTGCTACTGGCTGGACGGTATTTTCGCGGCAAAGACTTGCCCACTGCCAGGAGACTCTCAGGAGCAGTCCAAACCGCAGCCACCCTCCTCTGTACAGACATATGGAACGGCAGTACCGGGTCAGTTGGTGGACCTTGGTCGAGGATATCCGTGAGTTCATCCTGAAGAAAGTCCCCTGGGGGAGCAGACCACCCAAAGTACTCGGTGACTCTAGACATAAGACGCCGGTACGAGGAGTCCGCATGGGTGCCAGGCTCAGGCCTACAAAACTCCACCTCCGGAGAGGTGTCCAGACCACTGGCGTCGTGCAGGGACTGACGCAGGTCCTCAATCTGGCTATGGCCCGAGTGAATCTCATCTGGCACCTTATCAGGAACCATGCCATCATCAGAGCCCGCATCCACCTCCAAAATGTACTCAAGATGGCGGAGAGTGGGCAGAGAAAGGGGAACAAAGCCATCCTTGGCCAGAGCCTTTCTAGGGGGTACCACCGTGCCCCGGGGTACCTCTGACACCACAGCCTCGAAAGACGTCGAGGGCGTCAAGTGAAATGGCGTCGAGAGGGTGGAGCCCCGAGCGTGTCCCTCAACATCCTGGGCGCCGACGGCTGCATCGGAGGCGGAGCCTCGAGAGAGTTCCTCGACGACCTCGGCGCCACAGGCATCAACATCTTCCTCGAAGACATCACAGGCTCACACGGTCTCGAGCGCGTCGAGGACCGGGACCTGGAACGGGCATGACTAGAATGATTCCCCTTGTCCGAGCTGTACCGCTCCCGCGAATCGTGCCGACCACCCGAGCCCGAAGGCGTACAACCGGTGTCTAGTCCGATCACGACCGACCCCACTCGAAGGCGCGGACGGAGCAGTGCCCTGCAATTTGAGAATCGCTAGCATTTTCTTACCGAAGGGAGCCCATTCCTCTGGCGTTGCATGCTTGGTGGGATAAGCGACCCACCGACGGGCGGAGTCCTCGGATGAGGACGGGAAGGCGACCGATGACAGCGCTTCCGGGAGTGCCTCGAAGAGGCAGAGGAGTGGCGGGACCCACTCCAGGACCGAAGCCCACCGGACTTCCTACGACGATGCGGAGAGTCACCCCTCGAATAGTCCGTCGAAAGCCCCATGGACCTCCACTTCCAGGGCTTGGACACCTTACCGACCGACAGTTTCTTCTTGCGCTCCTGCAAAGCTTTGGACGTAAGCAACTGGCAATCGACACAATCATCTGTGTCATGGGCCTCCCCGAGGTACCAGAGGCAGGCGTTGTGCGAGTCTGTCAGCGACATCGTGGACCCGCAGTCCCCACACTTCTTGAAGCCCGGATGCAGGGTGGAAGAAGAAGAGGTAGACATCTTGAAGACTTAAACTTCACAAACGAACAGGTTCGAAGAACCGACAGAACAGAAACTCCAAAGAGACGAGGCGCGCCGAGATCTCCGAAGCGAATACATTCACGCAAAAAACGGAACTGATGCTACGGGCGTTGTGCGTCCTACTTATAACATCCAGTGACGTCGGCCGTCGGAGGAGGTCCTCGAGGGCGGCGTCTCAACGTCATTGACGCAGAAAGATGTTCCGAAGCAGCACAGCTGTGGCGATTACTGTCATAGATACGGAATAAGTCGGAGGACCCAATCCCCTCGAAAGGAATGTTACACAAAATGCTTGCTGTTCTTAGAATAGAATACAGAACATGTCATTGTGAACTAGTACACGATTATGCTATGTTGAAATTATGTATGCACGCACGTAGCTATAGAATGCTGGTTGCCATAGAATGCTTTCTACGCATGCATTTGTAAAATGCATCATTGCTCTGTATAACAGTAGATTGCTGTTCTGTTCAGGAGAGCGGACTCAGAGCTAGAGAGGGCTGGGGTGCTGGGAGGATTGAGGCATCTCTCAGTGCTATGGTGTTCAGTAGAGCATTGCTAGAGAGAAGCTGGGAGGGTTAGGGTTTGCTAAAGCACTCATAGCTAGAGAGTGCTGTTTGTTAACGATTAGTGACTATTGTCAAGCATAAATATGCATTCTGTTTATTACAATTTCTGTGTCTTGTGATCTCTGTGTCCGTTTTCATTCTTGTTTCAGTATAGTATTTTTAGAGTTACAGTTCAGGCATTATTTCAGGGCTTCTTTCCAAGGCAAGTACTCCTGTTCAATTGTCATGGGCCTCTGCCCTGTGGAATGCTTGTGTTCAAGCTCAGCACCACAGTTGGGGATTAGTATTAGTGGTGGTGCAGTCAGTTAACATTTTAACTAATTACATTATTTGTGTTCGCATTTTACATAGGTTAGTGAGCTGCATTTTATGCTAGTAGCCTTCCATCATGTATTTGTAATTTCAAGTGCCACTGTTATGCTTATTCTCTAATGCATCTGTTTACCAATCCGAGAAATTGTGGGATTGTCCTCCTCCTCCTCCTCCTCCTCCCCTCCCCCCTTTGGAAGCAGAAGGGACGTCCTCCAGGGCCGCATGATGCAGTTTGGATTGGTCATTCCTTTATAGCACGTGCAGAGAAGTGGGAGGTAGACCCCATCTTAGGATTTTGGGGGATGAAGGTCATATGGCTGGGTACTCCAAGGATGAGGTGGCATTCCTTGTGTCAGGATTGGCCAGAAACACTCCTATGTCACCCGGCAGTACCTCTGGCAGAACCCTTGCAAAACTCACGTCACGTTCGGATTCCCGTTACATCCACACCCGTTTCAGGACGCATACAGCTTCGTTGCCATGGCAATTGTGGTGTCCCCTCCAGGGGAGGAGTCAAGCAGAAACTAAGCCGCGCTCACCAGCTATAATCCCTTCCGGGTTGCCGCACTCGTTGCTTCTGATTTCAAGGCTAGTTTGTTCGTTCCTTGTTCTTGACCCCCCTTTGCCCTCTTTTTCCTGGCTTGCTCTCCTCCTGGCCCACGACCCTGGACTGTCCTCGGACCTGCATTGTGGATACGTCTTACCTCTTGTTGATTACACGCTGCTTGACCTCGGATTGTTCAACGACCTGCCTCCTCTTTCCGGACATTATCTGTATTGCTCACCCGCTGCTGACCCGGAACGTCCAACGGCCTACCTCTTTGGACATCATCTGCATCTGCCACACGCCGTCTACTGGGAAGCGGCTCCCAATCCGCTACAGCTGATTGGGCGGCCGTGTTTGCTTGCCTCCACTACTGCCTAGAGTGAACCTACACCATCCCTTTCTCTGCACCTGGACTAGAGACTGTGAACATTGGCGCATAAGGCGTTCGGCGTCCTCGTTTCGTCGGGATAGTACCTTGGACTAGAGACTATTTCCACTTAGGTGTCCTCTTGTCGGCGAGGTGTTAGGGTTAAGTTGGATGGTGTACGAGTTCCTCGGTAGTATTCTCACCATAGACCCCATTGGTAAGTGTACTACATTCCATCTCCTCGTTTCTTCTTAATAATAATAAATTCTTGATCCGTGAAGTTCAATGTTCTTGTTTGGTTCTAATATTCATGGTCTTGTATAGTTCTTGGGGATACCTTGTTTGAACTCAGGTCTTTTCATTTAGGCAGTCATCAGTATTGGAGTTTCCAACCCGAGGTTAACAACAGTATTGGAGTTTCCAACCTGAGGCAAACAACGGTGTCTGAACTTGCCAAACTACGGATGCAGTTATCTCCATCTTTCGGCTAATTGATCCCTTTGTAGTTTTGATTATAAATACAAAGGGGTACATTGGTAGGAAGAACTCTACAGCAAGGCTTCCAGTTCTACCGGATTATTCTCAGGACCAGCAGCCTGATACCTTGTTACCGGCAATACATTGGCAGCGGCAGTGGAGGTCCGCACCTAGAATGTTGGTCATCCATCTGGGCGGTAATGACCTTGCCAAGTTGGGTCAGGGTTGCTGGTTGGCCCAGGTGGTTTTACTTATCGTGGCTCAGGAGCTGCATGCACCGACATATTCTGGTCCGAGATTGCACCGAGACAGCTCTTGCATGGGGCCTTTTCACATGAAGGGCTCGAAAAATCTAGGAGTGAACAAGTGAATGGATTTCATCCTTATGGCAATCCAAGTGGCATTAAGAAGGGCCAGCTGCAGACAGGAGTGTTGGTGAGTATGTCCTACGGGTGTCGGGGCATTTGGGGCAGCCACCCCCAAAGCGTGGCGGAGTGTGGGGGCAGTCTTAGCCAGGGATGAGTTTTGACACTGCAGCTTAAGCAGTGAGCGGTTCAGGAATGGTCGGGCTTGAGCCAAATCCAAGTGACTGGCACTGGCTCCCCTTCAGGGCAGCTGAGGCTACAGCATTGGATGTCAGTGGTCCCGAGAAGGTTTACTGACTGGAAGTTGTCTGCGTTGTTCCCAAGTACAAACAGGAAATGACATGGGTCATCCTTGAAATGTATTATATCTTTATTATGTGGCTGGGACCGCCTCAATTTGTTTGCTCCAAATAAATTGTGACCTTGTGTTTCCAAATACTTCACAACGGTTTCTGTGGTTTATTATAAAGAAAATAAGGTGGCGCTAGAGAACCCGTCTCTCTTTGAGCTCCGTGGGGAGCAGCTCTGAAAAAAACCTATAGAAAAATCTGCTTCTGAGGTAGTTCAATTGTTGCGCACAGCGCGTCTGAAAGCCCAGAGGATGCCTCTTGAGCTGGGCAGCCTGTCACGACTGTGACCCCTGCTGTACCTGCATTCTAGAACAGATCGGCGTGGCAGAGCCGACGGGCGGTGGAAGGTGTGCTGGGGCCAGCCGCTTGAAGAGTGAGAGAACCGCGGCACCTGAACTGCTGGGGGCGAGCGGAGGCCGCTTTGATTTGTGGTCAGGACCGACCAGAGGAGCGGCTGGTGCGGTGCCGCCCTTGCTGTGCCCACAGTGCAGGGTTGCTTCTCCCACCGGTGTGAGGAGGAGCCGGCAGGTAGTGAAAGGCGACCCAGATCCAGCCGCTGTTGGAGGGCGAGACGGGCTGCGGCGACTGCTTGGTGGGGCGCGCCAAAGCTGAGCCGGAAAGGAGACCTGGGAGGCCTGGACCCGGTCCGGAGAGATAGGAGGGAGTGAGGTACCAGTCAGTCCGAATCAGCCCAGGAGCGGAGGCACGGAGGCCCCCGCTTTGAGGGTGAGTGGAGGGGGGTGAGCAAAGCAGTGGGATCCATCTTCACCCCCCTCATCTGGTAATACTACTCCCTGGAGAAGCTGGGACCGACCCGTAGGCCCAGGTGTTGACGGAACACGGGCCAGGGGCGGAAACTGCCAGGAGCCGGCTTCCGAGGTCCCTAGCTGGAGGAGAAAGACTGGGCACATCCTCCAAACAAGGAGCTCCGACAACCCTTGTGAGTTGGCGCCTTGGAACAATGGGGAAAGAGTATCCACCCATATAATCACGTCCCATACTCAAGAGAGCGGAGGCAGTCTTGGGCCCGCTCCCTGCCACGTAATAAAGGCAGATTCAACAAAGGAGCGACAGTAGGCCAGTAAAAGGATCCGGTGCTGGAGCCCTGAGCAGAGGAGCCTCCCCGAGCTGGACCATGGTGCAGTGCGGTGTCCGGGTGGGGAATGGAGGGGCATGGACTCAGTGATTGGACTAGGGACGGGGCAGTCTTGCAGGTGCCTCGTGAGAGCTGGTGCGCACTTTGGTCCAGGAGTGTGTGTGAGAGAGGCGGTGCCAGGACTGGAGGTCCACCCCGGAGGGCATCACCGCTCAGGCAAAGGATTAATCCAAATAACTGACTGCAAACTGTGGCCCCACCTGTGTAAAGATGGATTTCTGAACTCGGACCTGGTTTCTTGGAACAGGGTAACCTTCTGGACAAGCCAGACCAATCAAGGTAGCTTGGCGGCGGTCAAGACTAGGTCTCAGGAGGGGTGAGGGTGACTGAAGGACCTCAAAGAGCACACAGAGCAAAGGACACTTACACAACACTCCCAGTCAGGTGTAGATATAGAAAAAATACAAATACATTTATTTCAAGGCCTTCGAGTTTCAACACACAAATAAAATCACAGTAATACTTTTAAGCCAACACAATCCTATCTAAATATATACATGCAAGACCAATGGGGTCTAAAGGGTTAATGCACGAACTGGGTCCACAACCTACAAGTTGAAGGAAACAGGCAGAGCAAATAGTCTTTAGCCCCCTCTGCATCCAACACATTCCTAACAGAAAAAGAAAAGAGTGGAGCCTATTGCTCAGAACTACTTGCACAGCTGATGGACGCGTTAGTTCAAATGGGCAAAACGGGGTCTCTTCACGGGTCTGTAGCAGCGCAGGAAGGTGAGTGAGGTGATGAATAATAGGTTCCTACTATTCGAGGAGGACCTCCACTTGAGGGCAGAGTCGATTCCAAGAGTTGGGAATAATTCGCACTAGCAGTGGAAAAGAGAGGGGCCCTCAGGGGCCACTTGTGCATAAAAATGGATGGAGGCGCTAGGGGCCACCGGTTAGGGTTGCGATTATTCACTGACCCCCGGCGCACTCCGGACCAAACTTCGATAGTCGAGTCCACTTCGGTTGCATGTTCAAGTGCGGCAATATGGCGGCTCTACGACTTTCAGCGACGAAGATGCAGCGATGATTCCCAAACGGGACAGTGGCAATTTCTCGGCTCCTGGTGGATGGATCAGGCCAGTTTCACTGCAGCAGGCTTATGGGACAAGAGGGGCTCAAATGCAGCGCACATGCAAAGTTTGTTACCACAGCTGGGTGACACGGTAACCGCGTATACTCTGGTTCGGGCGCAGTCACTTTACTCCAGAGCTGGGAACGCCAAGTGTATGAAATTTGGTGTGAGTGCCGTGAACACAGAGCTAGCGACGTACCAAGTTTCGAGGCCCTCCTCAAAATGGCGGCGGTATCAGGGCAAAGAGTCTGAATAGATGATCAGCCCACTGGATGGCCCAGGGACACTTTCAAAAGAGCTTACTTGCAGGGTTTGATGAAGGTGCCGAGAATAGTTGGTCCCACTATTCCAATGGGTCGAAGCGTCTTCGCAGACCTTCTAGGATGATCAGATGCAGAGGGGTCTCATGGGACGACAGCGGGCTCAGGGTGCCAAACCTTCCAGCGGGTCACCAGCGGTTCCTCGACTCGGCTTCTTAGTTTCAGGATACTTATCCTTCGTTAAGTGAGAACTCCAGAGATCGACATGGTATGGGTGTTTGGGGCCTTCTCTTATCCAGAATCTCCTGTGCGCCGAAACGAAGAGGACCCAATGGGAGATCTGCTCACATACAGGCATCCCATACGTGGACCAATCACGGACCACGGTGGTCCCAGGCATTCACAGCACTCCAGACTCTCTGGCACCCAGGATGTGTATTGGAACCAGACGTTCCAGCCCACATCCTGGAGGCACACACACAAGGCATGTAGAAGCCTGCGAAAGCTTGGCGCTTCACAGGAAAATGCATGCCCAAATAAGGACTGACCCGGGTCGCATCGACCTGGGGAAGGTGAAGGGGCAAGATGGCCAAAGGACAGGACAAAGAACCTTGTGGCATGGCCATTTTGAAGCCATGCCACCTGTTCGTGCCAAACACGGTAATCGCGGTTTATCTGGCAGGAAAGGATACAAAATATGCGAAATAAGCTGCCACCAGCCATGGCCAAGGCACATCTGCACTTCTCCTAAAAAATACTTTCGAGAGTATCTAGGGCCTTTGGAAATGACCAAAATAGCCAAGTGCACTGTACTGGAAGTTACATTGTACACTTACTACATGTTGCAGAAAAGTTGCAACATTGGAAAGGACTAAAGGAAACAGTCTCCCAGTACCGACTGTCTTAAGGGCATGTCAGTTTCCCCATAAAAAAAAGCCCAAAGGAGTGCAGCTGGGCTCCTCTGGTAAAGTCAGACTATGGTGCTTAACATCAGCAAAATATTGGGGGGTACACAACTGGAGGGAAAATTACACATGAAATGGAAATCTTTCCTAACAACCTGCATTACACTCGTCTGTACGGCGCGGCATCCGCCGCCGCCTGGGGCTGTCTCAGACACTGGTGGAGGGCTTCTGGGCCTCACATGCCCCACTGAATAGACCCTGCAGTGAGCATGCAGGTGCATTTTTGAGCAATCTGGGCGTAGATCGACTTTGCCCCTCTTCGCCACTTGAGACGGCGCAGCGGCACCAGCGGGGAGCTTGTGGACCCTGTGGACTTCATTTGACAGACGCTGCCTTGGCCCCGTGAGTGCGTGTGGTGCAGACCGGGCTTGGGGTGGGCGGCTGCCGGCCTTGACACTACCAGCATTTGTGGGGTGGAACCCAACAAGAACCCACGCATATATTAAGCCTAGATCCGCAGCCGGGGAGCCTCCTGCTTACTCCATTCACCCCTGCGGGGTGAGTCAAACAAGTCTCAGCAGAAGCTTACCTTTGAGGGGGAGCATCCTCCAAGACGCCCAGGCTACAGCAGCAGATGGAGGCACCGGAACCCATGGGGGAGATGTCGGGAGGAGCTGCTGTGATTCCAGAGGTGGACATTAGGGAGATCCTGCTCAATCTTAAGACAGGCATTGGCAGCCTTGACTCGAAACTAGACTCACTCTCCTCCAAGGTCGCCCTCCTTCAACATCGATTGGATATACACGGTGAACAGCTAGATGAGGTCGAGCACAGAGTATCAGGACTGGAGGACGGGTCGACCTCGTTGGTAGCCAGACTCATCCCTGGAGGTGCAGATTAAAGCAGTGGCAGCTAAAAACGAAGACCTAGAAGGGAGAGCTCTTAGAAATTTACATCTGGTGGGGGTTCGAGAAAGACAAGGGCAGCTCAATATGGAAGAGTTTGTGGAGGCCCTTTGTAAGGAGCTCTTTGGGGGACCCAAGCTATCCTCGCTGTTCGTGGTGGAAAGAGCCCACCGCATTCCTTCGACTCAGCCAATACCCGCAGCAGCTGCCCGGCCTATCATCGCACGCCTCCTTAATTACAGGGACCGCGATACAATGCTGCATCTGACCAGAACGAAAGGAGACTTGCAGTATGACGGAGATGAAATACGACTTTGCCGCGGCAGTGCAGTCCTCTCGACAATCCTTCACAGGGTCAATAGGCGCCCGAGAGACCACAACATCCAATACTGCAGGTAGTTCCCTGCGAAACTCCAGATCCAGCACGGGGGGAGGACGACTCGGACTCCGTTTTTTTACAACACAGCAGCGGCGAGTTTGTTCCTAGATGAGGTTGGCAGGCACACCCCCAGAACAACCCAAGACCCAGAACAGGCGATCGGGAGCAAGACCGGGGTGACCGAAGAGACCCGGGAAGATGACACCCAGAATGGATGGCTATGCGTTAGTCGTAAGAATAGCAGTGTGATGACTACAGATACCATAATGCTCCGATAGTTTACCTCAGTTTGTTTATATACCGCCTACATGTGGTGGAACCCCACCGGGCTTGTCCGGGGCACTAATGGCCCGTGCACTGCATGGTTTGGTTTGTTGGTTGGGTGGGGAGGGGCTCTACAGGTGGGTTGGGGGTTGCCTGTGGGTGGACAGGGAAGGGGGGGGTTAAGAGTGGGGGAGTGGTGGTGGTTCATGGAATTACAGAGTTATTCTGGTTGAGGGAGGTCAGGTTCCCCACAGAGCATCTTGCCGGTACATCTTACAAAGCAGTTGGGCCAGGCTCACGAGAGCAGACCGATGCGCGGGCCAGAGTGGTCATCAAATTCTGGTGCGTCCAGGGAGGCAATGGGGTTTCGGATAGCAACATGGAACATTAGGGGCAGAAACAGCCCCTCCAAAATCCGGAGGTTCGCGCAATAAGTTAGGAGGCACCAGATCGATTTATTTATTTATTTTTACATTTATATAGCGCACATACAGCCCGAGGGCATCGCGGCGCTGGTACTTGTGGCAGGCTTAGTTACAGAATTACAGAGGAATACAATGCATTGTCAGATCATACTAGTACAGAAACAAGATCCATACATTCTGGCATCCTACATAGGTGTAGGGTATTGGTCAATTTGGTTAGTAAGTTTTTTGGGCAGGACGTAAGTGAAGAGCAGAGTTTTCATAACTTTGGGGAATGCTAGGTGGGAGACTTCTCAGTGTGGCCCTTACTCAGGAGACTCACCTTATTTCATCATCCAAGCATAAATGGGGGCTAGCTGGTGATGCCATAGGCACTTTTCCTCCTCTTCCTCCTGCGCCAGAGGGGGTGGCCATTCTGATATCCAAGGGGGGGGTTAAGTGTCACCTGGTCTCAGTAGCAAGAGATGAGGGGAGAGCTCTCCTGGTGTGTGGTGTTCTGGAGGGAGTCCTGGTGGCACTGGTGAACTATGGCTCCAACGTTGATGACCCGAATGCCTTCGGCTGGGTTATGGCTCATTTTGCATGTCTTGCATAAACTAATGACCTTGTACATGTGGATGATTATTGTTGGTTTTCATGTACTGCTATCTTTGGTAACTGTACAAATTGCGACACCCAAAGATAGGATACTGTCTTTAAACTTATACTGCAAAAAATATATTGTAGTCAGCTTAGACTTCCCCAGTCAGGACAATCCCCTCTTGTTGTACGCATTCATTTTGCAGGGCTGGCAGGGTGCGACCATTGTCTGGGGAGGAGACCTAAATACAGTGCTGGAACCCACACTAGACAGATCTGGGGTGAAAAGGGACGGTGTGGCTAAGGAGTGCCTGCAGGTCTGAGAAATGTGCGTGGTATATAATCTTATTGATATATGGCAGCACCAACACCGGGAGGACCGGGACTACACATCACTCCTAGGTTCATGTGTCAAGTTCTAGACTGGACTACTTTTTGGTATCCCGAGAAGGGGTGCTGCAATGAGGCAAGAGTCATACTCCCACACACTTTGTCAGAGCACTCCCCTGTGCTACTGGAATGTGGACTGAGGGAGGGGAGGGGGGGGGGCAGGGAGGATGCTTCTGGAGATTTAAGGTGGATGCTCTGCAGGACCCAGTATTCCTACGGGAGATGCGGGAAGAGAGCAAGGCCTTTCTTCAGAGCAATGAGGGCTCGGCCTCCACCATGGGGGTACTCTGGGAAAACCTTCAGTGTTATATCGGAGGGAAATGTATGTCCAATGAGAAAGGGATTCTCTGCGATATTCAACGAGAACGCACGACCGGGAAAGCTTGGATAAAAGGAACTGGAGGGAGAATATGCAGTGATAGACTCACAGAAGCAGGCTCGGCTCAGTGAGGATAGGTGCAGAACCACCCCGGACCGGGAGGTTCGGTTCCCAGCCCGTGGCCATCAGATACGACAATACGGTGAAGGGCAAAAGCCGAGGTCGCTGCTGGCTTGGCTGATAGGCAACCCCTGCAGGTGGATTGTGTGAGGGACCCCCAGGGTGGGCCGGTGTACAAAGAGGAGGAAATTGTGCCAGAATTCCAGTCCTTCTACGAGAAACTGTATGGATCCCAGTTTTCGGGAAACCCGGAGGCCGTGTGCGATTATCTGGGAGGGAAGGGGGTGGGGAGGGGACTCTATTGGGTGGAAGCATCCCGCAGAGAGCCTCTGAATCGTCCTTACAAGAAATATCAGCAATCAAGGAGGGGGTCCAAGTCACCGTGACCCGATGGTCTACCGGGTGAGTTTTATAAAGCTTACGCCCCTATTCTGGCCCCGTTGCTCCTCAGTGTATGAGTCACCACTGGAAACGGGGACTCTGCCCCCTACGCTGTGGGAGGCGAACATAGTGCTCATACACAAGCAGGGGAAACCGGCCGAAGACTGCCTCCTACGGCCCAATTTCCTTAATAAACATGCATAACAAGATATTTGTCACAGTCCTCGCAAAGAGGCCCATCCGCCGTCTTTGGGGTTCTTGACGCGCTGGACCGATCGTCCCAGGCGACTGCAGTGTTTTTGGATGCCGAGAAGTCTTTCGACTATCAAATGGCCTTACTTGTTCTTGGTACTCCAGAAGATGGGACTCGGTCCCTATTTCATCGGATGGATTTCTCTCCTTTACACCGGCCCATTAGCAAGAATCAAGGTGGGCCATTCGAGATCCACTAGCTTTGACATGGAGACCCAGCAGGGGTGCCCTTGATCCCCACTTTTATTTGCCCTTGTGATGGAACTGCTGGCAGTGATCTAGAGGGATCAGCATATTCAGAGGGGACCGTGTCTAGGCCCACACAGACTAATAATATCGCTGTATACAGAGGACGTGGCCCTCTTCATTGATAAACCAGCAGATAACCTATGTCTGGTAATGAGGGAGGTGCGGATGTTCGGAGTCTTCTCGGGACTGAGAATTAACCGTAGTAAGTCTGTGGCATTTTCCCTCACGGAGGGAACTAGTGCATTCGCAGACGTGTTTTACCTCAGGTGGGAGACCACGGGAGTCCGGTATCCGGAGGTGGTGCCCCGCAATTGGGGTGATCTCTTCTGGGACAATTATGGGAGAGTCAATGGGAATCTTGCAAGAGTGTGGCAAGATGGCAGCGACTCCCGCTTACGTTGATGGGACATGTCTCTTTGGTCAAAATGGTAATCCTCCCCAAATTCCTCTTTTTCTTAATGTCCCCCTATTGTTACCAGGCTTTTTTCCATGGGCTTATTCTTGAATTGCTGTGGGCCGGGAAACCAGCTAGAGTTGCATACACGACAGTGATACAACCAATGGCTAGGAGGAGACTGGCCCTGCCCGACCTGGAGTGCTACTACTGGGCTCTGCAAGCACAGTTTATTGGGCACTGGTATGCCACACAGTTTGTGAGGCCCCACGTACAGGTTCAAAGGGCTTTGGCGTCTCCGGTCCTCCACCGAGCAGTGATCATCGGGTAATCTAGGGCATCGCCCAAAACGGTTAACAGTTAGGATCACCTGTGTAATCTGGAAAAAGATGGCTGAGAGGATAGGCATCCCTATTCTGTATCCGCCCTTTAGACCAGCACAGCGCATCCCTGGGTTGGCCATCACTAGTGAGCGGGTGTATTTCGAGCGGCCAAGCAAGCTGGGAATCGCATCCCTTGGTGATCTTTTCGTGGCGGGAGTGTTTCTCACGGTCCAGCTGGCGAGGGACCTAGGGGGTAACTCGGCCCTGGATGTCTTTCTGTATTTTCTACTGCGGCTAGCCATTAAAGACCTTGTCCCCACATTTCCGGAGCAGCCTCTGGATTGGCCACTATTACACAGGGTGATCCAGTCGCAGGGGGAGGGCCATCAGGTATCACAAATCTACAACAGGTTGATGACGGACATACCATGGGAGGGAGAGACCCACCCCGAAGGAGATGGGAGGAAGCCCTGGGGGGCCCTATCAGGGACGAGGACTGGACCTATGTAATAAAGCAAACCCAAAAAGTATCTTTAAACTCCAAATATAAGCTCATACATTTTAATGTCTTACACCAGACTTATCACTCCCCGGGCAGGATCCATTAACACTTTCCCACTGCCTCGGCCCCACGTGCAAGATGTGCATTCACTCCGGCAGGCTTTCTCAACCTGGCATCAGAGTTCCCACGGATCTTCAAGTTCTGGGTGGAGGTGCGAGCAAAAATGTCACTGATAATAGGGGAACCGCTAGATCCTGATGCTATTGTGGCATTGCTGGTATATACTAGGGCCCTGCAGCCTGCAGTGAGATGCCTGGCTGGGTTGCTGCTGGAACGCAGAAGGGTGGCCATGTCCTGGGGGAGGGATCGTTCGCCCACCACCCTGGGTGGCATCAGGATGTTGCATATTGCCAAGACACAGACTGCCTTTATCCAGACCTTGCCCCTACATGCCCGCCCCCCAGAGATCTGGGGCCCGTACATTCAATATTTGGTTACAACAGCGGACTGAAAGTGTTGGATATTTTAATGACTGCACTGATATTCATTCTCTACAGCTGTGCTTTTTGTTTGGAAACTATGTTGGTGGGTGGCGTCGAAGGGGAACTGACCTTGTGCACATTTCTTCTTTCCTTGTTGTTGATAAAATGCAAAAATAAAGTTAAAAATAAAGAAAGAAAAATAGCATGTTTTTATGCGGTGTCCACACAAGCGGGGATGGTGGTCAATAGGGGATCGCCACACTACGAGGCTGACCGGCCCCCGGAGCGGGTGCTAGAGGGACAGCCTACATAGCGGGTTACCCCTCTAGCTGCCCCGCCCTGGTGTGGGTTAAACTCTACTACTCCTCCCATTGGAGGCGGAAGGGGCATCCCCAGGGTCTGACAAATCCAGTCTCGGGTGCTTGGGGGCGCACATAAGGCGGGGGACTGCAATGGTGTCACTTTTTCGGCAGCCCCCTCACCCGCCTGTAATTAACACCCACCCACCCTCTCCCTTCAGTATGCTATAGCAGGTTGAAAGATGTTGTAAGATTAAGCAATGTCTCCATGTATAGAAAGTGGTTTTAATGTTTTTATTTCAGGTTATTTATTAGTTTGGTTATGTGTTTGCATGACCAATTTCTATCCACAGTCTTTAAATATTAGGGGTGGTGTTTTACCAGCAGGGTTGATCATGGATCTGTTACTATGGATATGTTTTTGCCAACAGTTTCTAATTGTCTTTCTGTCACAGGCCGAGTGTCGGCGGTCCAAGCCAGGGAGGAGTTTTGATGCGGCGGCTTCAGCCGTGAGCGGTTCAGGAATGGCCGGGCTCGAGCCAAATCCAAGGGATGAGCACTGACTCCCCTTCAGGGGAATTGAGGCTACAGCATCCGATGTCAGTGGTCCCGAGAATATTTGCCATCAGTAGAAAACCAGAAGCGCATGTCCGCTTTATTGCCAAGTGCAAACAGGGAGTGACACGGGTCATGCTGGAAATGTATTTTATCTTTATTATGTGGCTGGGACCACCCCAATTTGTTTCCTCCAAATAAATTGTGACCTTGAGTTTCCAAATACTTTACAACTGTTTCTGTGGTTTATTATAAATAAAAATAACATGTTTTTATGCTGTGTCCACACAAGGAAGGGGGTGGAGGGGCAGTCAATAGGGGATCGCACCGATATGAGATATGGTGGGAGTTATCGCGCACTTGGATTCCAGAAGCTCTGGCAGTCAGTGGCTGAACTACTAGCAATCATTAATGGTGAATTGTGCCTATGGGTACCAGTGAGATGCTGCAGTGGATCGTTTGCGTGTGTCCTGGAGTCTTATTTATTTATTAACATTTTTAAAGCGCACATCAGCCCGGAGGCATCGTGGCACTGTTAACAGTGGAAAGTCAGTTACAGGTGATAGGTACAGAGAATAATCTTGTCTGGTTGCAGTGGAGCAAAGCTGTACGTGTGAGGAATTGCAGGTACAGTAACAGTTATTCATACATACTTAGTTACATATGTGAGAATCAAGGGAGAGCAGTAGAAGGGTTGGTGGCTCAGTTGAACAGAGTGGTTTTGACACCCTTGCGGAAAGTGGTAAGGGAGGTGTCAGCTCGCAGGGCTTTGGGTAAAGCATTCCATAGTTTAGGGGCTAGATAAGAGAAACTAATACCTCCTGCTTTAGCTCTTTTTATGGGGGGTATGCTTGGTTGGAGAGATGTGCCCTTCTGGGGCGCGTGGAGGAACCTCGTTGATGGTTTCGGAGAGGTAAGAGGGGCGGAGAAACTGAGGCTTTTGAGGGTTAAGGTAAGAGTTTTGAAAGTTATTCTTTCCTTAACCGGAAGCCAGTGTGCATCTCTTCTTGCTTGGGTGATGTGGTCTCTCTTGGGGATGTTGAGTGCGTTTCTCCATTGGTACTGAAGAAGTGGTTGTCGACAACTGGTCAGGGCTTTGAGAGAGCCGGACTAGCCCCCGACCCTCAACATGCCAAACACCTCAGGCAGCCCTGAGCTGCATGGTTAAAAGATAGCCTGCAAAGTCGAAGCTTCTAAATAGAAAACACTGATATATAGCAGGTGCCGACCTCGAAAGCAGTTCTTAAACCACAAGGCTATGTTTAGTTAAGGACTGCCTGAGAGGTTTGAAGCCTCGCACAAAGAAACAAAAAGTAGAAGCCTGCAAATCTTTGTACACCCTCTTCGATCTCGTCTGAGCCAGTGATTAACAAAACAAAAGGAGGGCGCACATGCACTGATGAACCCCGCCCCTTCTGCTTGGCTCCGACTATACCCCCATGCCTCTCTCCCTCCCACCAAATCCCTCTCCCCTCACACTTAGGCAACACCCACTCGTTAGAGACTCCCCTCAAAACCTCACCCCATTTAAAGCACCTCCCCCCACCCCCACTCTCTCCCTGCCAGTTAACAGATTTGAGTGTTTAGGTTTCCCCCAGCATTCAGGGTTTCAGAAGGCACCAGGGTGTTGCAAGCCTAGGCATACATGTTCTTATTGTATCCAGCGATAAGGTCGCTGCGAACAATCCTGCGACAGAAAAGACTGAATTTGTTTAAATTCAGTCTTTTTTGCTGCAGGATGTTTGCAGTATCGTATCACATAGAACCGCTCTGATGAATTGTTGGGAGTGATCGGCCTAGCTGCGAGTAAATCCTGGTTGTGGCAGGCCTGGAGATTGGTACTTTGGACGATGCTCTTTTGGGCCTTTTATGGTGCTTGGTGTCATGGGTGTCTGGTTTTGGATTATGAGGGCCTATCTTTCTAGGCCTGGTCACCCTTATGAGGTGTGTGAGTGCATTGATCCAAACTTGGTACAAAAGTGAATACTTTGAGGTCTGTTCCTTTAGTGCACAGTTAGTAAAACTATAATCAGCGGGTGTTCTGCATGCATCCTGTTGATGCGGTCATGTTTGGCATTGGTATTTGTGCTTGATGTTTGCATCTGGGCATGCAAAGGTTATCAAATTAATGGAGTTTTCTTTGGACAGTTTTGACTTTGGGGCTAGTCTATATCCCCTACCAATGGGTTGTGGAAGGTTTGTGTTCTGTTTTTCCTGGTATATAATGTTGAAAAGTGAGGGTGCGCGTGTGTGCGTGATAATAAGTAAGCAGTTGTGGTGTACGCAACGTTGGGATGTATGTTTTGCCTGCTGACTAAGTTGTTGAATGAGGGAGTGATTTGTGAATGTGTTGAACAGGGGCAGCCTGCCTACATACAGGCTCCAGAGTGAAGAGAAGCAGGAACTGTTTAGACTATTAAGACTTTTCCTCCAGCTGCTGCCTTTTGGAGCGGTGTCACAAGGCCATGCGGGTGGTAGAGTGTCCCAGCCACTCTCACAGAAGATTTAATGAGCAGCCCACTGTATTTCCACGCTTGTCTTCGTTTTCAGCAATATACCGCTAGCAGACATCAGTCTAATAAAATGGCTGCAACAGATAAGACAATCAATGTGGGGGCGTGGGGACTTTCCCTCTAAAACGTCTCACCTCTCCTTCAGTGTTATGACTGATTGATGTGAACATTATTCATAACAAGATGCAGCATATCGCCATCAAAAGGAGACTATGGAGATGGGTTTATCAGAAATACTCTTTAAGGTGTGCATAAGTCTTTAACATAGAACGACCTATCAGACAGTTTAAGGATAGATCACGTTTTCTAATGTCATAAATTAACCATTCTTGACTTAAGCAAATGAAGAAAAAAGGTATGTGTGAAAAAATGTGCGTTTGTATGCATGAGTGTGTGTGTTTAAGTAGATGCTTGTGTGCGTGCGCGCGCTAGCAGGCATGCAAATCGTGTCTAAAACCTAAACTGTGGGCAACGAGAATGACAAGACTTGGAACTGGAGCAGCATGGGCATATATAGTCGCAAAGGTTCAAACGTTCACTTTGGGCATAAGCAGAATAAGAAAGTGCTTTATTGTGCTCGCATCTACTGTTGTGACCAGCCTTATTACTTTCTTTGGACAAAACCAGCATCAAAGTGGGATACATATCGAACGGATTTGGGAAGAATATGTTTGAAAAAGGGGCAATGCTGACATACATTGAGACAAGTCTCATGATTTTTCATTTTTTCTTTTGGGACAGCCTGGATCAACATATGTTGCAAAATGCTGCTCTGCACATTTGGAGAACTGGCATCTATTGGAGTGTTTCATGTGTTGCCATGCAGAACAGAGTAAATGCTATGGTTTGTAAACCAATTTTAGTGAAATTTGCACTGCAGAATTCACTATTTCAATCCACCATTTAAAAAAAGTTTGAAAACAAGCCTCACTTGATTAGTTCAGGTATGTTGGCTTGGGCCAATTCAGGAAACATGTATACCCCTCCACTTTACAAATTCAACAGCTGCCACTGTTCTGGTCTATAGGGGTATTGTTGGAGGAGGGCATGGAAGCCCAAGAAGATGGCTATTTAGGTCTTTGTCAAGGCGATTTTCTTTTTATAAATCTTCCCTTACTTCATCGGAGCCGACAGTACTATTTGTGGGGTTTAATGACAGCCCCAGAATGATATGAACTGAAAGGCTAGGTTAGGCCTTAAATGTGAAATACTTTGTTATTATGGAAAAGGAACATTGTGAGCTGACAGAGGAAAAGGCAGCTTGTCAATTTCAGCTACCACATTAAAAAAGCGGTGTGCAAAGCAAGAAAAAGATACTGATTCAAAAGGGCCGTGCATGTAGTTGATAAGGCCAAGAAAAAGTTAAATTATTCTCCATGAAAAGCAGGGTTTTTCAAATATTGAAACTGCAATGTCCAAAGGTGTGGACATTTCCAGCTGGAGATAAAAAAAAAAAGACCTAAAAAAGATACATTTCCCTTGCTAAAATGACCATATCATTGAGGAAGTCCTAATGTCTAAAGAAAGAAATTGTAAAATGCAAAGTGCAGAATGATGGTCATTGGAGCTGACCTCAATATTGAGATTCAAAGCTACCTTCCATCATGACATGCTACGCCTTGCTGATCATCTTAAAGATCACTGCTTTGAAGCTTAAATTGAACGGCTGCGTTCAGGTATGGCAGAGCCATTTATTGGTGCTGGATAAACAGAGGATGCAATTAAATTGAATTAACTTTATAAAATACACCAAACTCAGGAAATTGTGTGGACTATACCTGGCCTGGCTGGGCGGGTGGCCTACCATGAAGTGTCTCACAGGACGTCAGAGACCCATCTGGCTTGAGAGATAAAATCTCTTCAGCATTCATTAACTCGGATTTTAATTAGAATGATTAATCATTTTATACCAGGCTAATGTCAGAGCAGAGGCGCCTGAGGCACATGTTTCAAGCGAAATGAAGCGTAGAAATATGGAAATTAGAAATGACATTTTACCCAGTAACTTCTGAACCATAAAACTCAGGACATGTGTCATTTTAAAGCGTGTCCCGACCCAGTCATGTTGTCATTTGATTTTTGAGACTCTGTTATAATCGAAATGTGTTTATAGCTTCCACAAAAAGGTTCTGAATCTGAAATATGGGGAGCTGATGGCTTATTAAATTAGATATCTGGCCAGAAAACTTCACATTCATAACTGTTATACTTTGTGTAAAGTGCGAAAAACCACAGTTTGTATGTGCAATACTGTGCCAAAAAAGAAATCTTTTTCATATATCCACCATGATTAGAGGAACATAAATATATAGATATTCTGATGTTCATTTGTTAATTGTGAAGTCATGTTGTGACTTTTTGGGTGAAAAATCAGAAAAGTTTAAATGGCAACTCTGGTGGGTGGTTACATCCGTGATATTAATTCTTCTGAACTCCCAGAGCCCATCAGTAGAGGGGCATTGAACCTTGGAGGAGGGGAGGACAGTAAAGGTCCAATGAAAGTTCAATGCTCATAAATTAACATCCCCTGATCTCAATACTTCGGGGTGTGGCTTATAGAACAAAAAGCCCTCCCTCTATGGGGTGAGGGAGTGCTGCTTAAAAATCTTGGAGACTTGCCTATAATCCATCTGCGTGAACCCGGACATAGCTGCCGGACATTACCTGGGTTGGAAAGGACTGAAGATTGCTGCAGGATTATTTTACTTGGGTGACAGAAACTGGGAAAGCCTAAAATGCTGACTGCGTCCTATGATTAAGGAGAGGCAAATGAGGGATCAATGTTAGTGGCTATCTTTGACTGAAGTGCCAGACCACACCCCTGTGCTACCCCAAAAGAGGAGCCCTCCTGACTTTCCTGGGCAGCCAAAATGGAGAAATCCAATGTAAGTAGATTAATTCAAATTAGACCAAGTGTGTGGGGGATCTGCCAGCCTTAATATTTTCCTTGAATAGTGGGTGGAGGGAAACTGTGTAGACCCTTAGCATATTCTACTGAATATTAATTTAATTAACTCCCATATTGATTGACACAGGGAGAGCTCTGGGGAATTCGAAACTTATACCCTCTTTCCAAGCAGTAAGTTTAGTTTTAGTCATGAAAGTAATTGGGTACATTTATTTTTCCTGTCAACCCCGGATTTCTCTAAAGAAATTCCTAAACTGTCACCTCACCCTAGACTATGCCTTTAAACAGAGGGGTGGTGAACATAACTGAAACCTGGGTTTTTGGTGCTGGGGAGAGAAATGCTTTTCCAAAGTGAAACCAAGTGTAATTCTCCAATGAAAAATGCACACTCTTTCCGGAGTGAGTACGTGACCCTGATAGCAGAAAGATGCTGTATTGCTTTGGGTTGAAGAAGGGTTCCGTCAATCAAAAGCATTCTCAAATGTCCATGGGGTTTTAAAACTGCCTGCATTTTTAAGTGTGCATGGAAACTCAATGCACCAAGCACTGCATGTGAATTTGCTTTTGAACACACAAACTATTGCAGTTTTAAATCTACACCTCCTCAAGAAACGCTAAGGCTCATGTTTTTGTAATGTTGCAAGGTATTATTTAATTATGACATCAAAGGGGTGCAAGGGACGAGAGTTTTGATCTGTTTATTTGGACTGTGTTCCCTATGCCAGAGAAAATTGAGAAAGTGCATTTTGTATTGCATCTTTGTGTGCCACAGAGAAGGTGGCCTCTGTAACCATTTAGTGAAAAGATTAATTGAAGTTACAATTTAAACAAATATATTCTTTCTCTACACCGGCCAGGTCCTTGGCTCATTGTTGGCACAGGGGAGGGATCTACGTGGCTCTACATGAGTCAGACAGGGCTAGCGGAACAAAAATAATCGATGTACTGTGGGTCATCTTAATAGGGGCCGGGGGTGCTCCCCATGTTAAGGGTAGTCTCTCAATATAGCGTTACATACTGCTGAAACATTTTGGACTTTTTTTGCGACTTTAAGAGGCGAGTGAGGTTTCTCAACCTCCCTTCCTTGCTACATTGCTTTTGTTCTGATACATTGGGCATACTCTTTCTTGGGTACCAATACTGAGAGACCGCTCCCATAGCAACCACTCATTAACTACATCTAGTAGCATGCTTCATCAGGTCTAGATATTGCCATCACAATAAAACACTACACTCAATTCAACTGTACTCTCCCGAGGCCAACACTCATGCTTACCAATACCTAATCCCTGCTTCAACAACCCAATCCCCTCCCACTCTTCCCAAATGTTTTTCCCTCTGATTTTGGTCCTTCTACTGTCTAATTTCCCTTTCTTAGCAACGCCTCCCTAACACTCACCTTTCTTTACACAGCCTTGGGTCCGGCAACAGCCCGGCAGGGTCACAATATGATAACTTACTGACCAGGCCAGTCACTGTAAGAACACAATGGTGGTGATGGGTGCAGTATAAATATTGGTTAACATAATATTACACTGGCATCTATGGTATTCCTATGGGTGCACACCTCCCCTTAAGTAAAGTATGGTCAGGGAACCCTTAGTGCCCCTTTTACCCACATCACACTTCATTTTTGGTGCACTGTGTGGCCTGAGTGCCTACCAGTGCAGGGGATGGCACGCCCTTCTTGCAAGACATGTGTATTGTTTTAGTACAACACAAGTGAAGCCATCTTACACGGACTGCTGTGTGGGGCCACTTGGTATCCACTTTTGTCATAAATACATTTTTATAGCTTTTCTAGGTATCTCTGAACAGGCTGGAGTAAGTCATGTTTTACCTTTTTTTCGTATGCACCATTGCGTGCTGTCTTTTTAAATTGTGATAATGCATTTATGAGGTCCATATAAATGGCTTCTCCTCCTATTTGAAGTCCTGTTGAATAAGGCCTGTCCCTTTGTGGGTCTTCCTACTATGCCAGGTGGGTGAGGGCCCTGTCTCTTCATGCACCTTAGTGGGCTTCTTGCAGATCGCACTTTTTCCTTTCAGTATTTATTTGTAAAAAGCAGACATTCACAATGACTTGCAAGCCAATGGCTGTGCAAAGTTACACAATGTAGAGGGGATAAAAATCATGTATTTCTCCTTGAATTTGTTACTGCAGTAAGGTTTAGCACATCAACAGAAGGAATAGGTAATCAGTTTTAAGGTGAGCTTCTCGTTACAGGCATCGAGGTGCAACATTTTGTATTTGAATGAATGCAGTAAAGTGCTAGTTGCAATGTTTTTATTCTTACTGAGCAATTATAAATGTGGATAAATACAGATAAAATGACGAAGGAACTGCACCCTCCTGCCTCTAATGTCAAGTCTGCTGTTCAGCCTTGATACCTTAAGAGTGATGTCAAGTATAACGGTGGTTGAGACCACCATGTTGTCCCAGGTTGGCTAATCCAAGCCCCATCTTCTTTGACTGTACCTCGGGAGAACCATATTCCCCAATCAAAAATACCCCAAATTATCTTTTTTATAGTGCATCCCCCACTCTTGCCATGCTGGTTATACCTCCAGTGTTGAGTGTAAGGAAGAAGCAGTGCCGTTTCTTGTGCTGCCCGTCCTGCTGGTCATCGTATGAGAGATGGAATGTGGGGGTCGGTTGTATGTGATTTTACCGACTGACATTACAGAGTGGTACATTTCATCACAGACAATAAATGTTTATGTTTTTTAATTGGGCCCACCCCCATTTTAACCCCTTTACCCCACTACCCTTTATATATTTCATGTGTTCTGTGTTTTCTGGTATTATGATCTCTGTGAAATTGACCACTCTAATGTTTTCGGTAAATTGACTGGGTACCGTTGGTGTCTGATTAAAGATAAAAGCATGGGGCATTGATAAAAGCACAGTCCATGAGCAAACGGAATGCTATCTTAGGAGTAGGAGCAACAGAATGGTTTAGAGATCCTTCTCATGACTAGAACTTCATGACGAAGCAGGTTGCACGGTCTTGATTCAGTTAGACAGGTGGCGGAAAGTTTTAGGCTTTATGTATTGCATAGGCCAGTTCATAACAGAGTTGGAAACATGGACGTCATTTGGGAGGTCTCACTTGCTAGCCCTAAAAAAAAGAAAAATACAAAAATGGGGTTTCTTTTTAAGTTTAAGCACCTGTGCTGTGGCCAGCGCCATGTGGCTCTTTGTTTCTGGAGTGGCTGGCTTTCTTGTTCAGGCCTATAAAAAAAAATTAAACAGGGGTTTGCACAAGTGTAACTCTTTGAGCAGCGACCCTAAATAACAATGAATAGGAATAACAATGTGTCTTTCTGGAGAAATTGCTAAACTCATTAAAGGTTTATTTCAGGCACACTTCAGGGTGTGTGTCACTGATTTCATCTGTTCTTAAACACTTCAAACTCAGCCTTTCATCCTTCTCATGTTGATAAATGAGTACCAACACAGGTTGGGTGATATTGTATGTATATTTGCTCTATATAAAGTGTTTAAGCTTAAGTGCTTTATAAAAGCACATTATCATTTGGCCTTTGACGTCTGCTTGCATTCACAGTAATTTGGTAATATGGGCCTGTACACACTGATATTAACGATACATATTGTGATCCATTCTTGTATGAAATTCTCTAATTATAAAGTTAATGTAGTAAAGACTTTGATTTATCTGATTTCAGCATCGTGTCATAGGGGGTTGTTCGGGGTGGATCGGGATATGTGGGCTGGGTCGGGTCTTAAATATTTGGGTATTTATATAAATAGGGATGTGAAGTCCTTGCTTGCATACAATATCCGTTTGAAAGTTGCAGAGGTAGACAGTCTTTGCTGTAGATTGGAGAAGTTAAAACTAACCTTATGGCGGAAGGTTAACGTAGTTAAGATGTCCCTTCTTCCAAATTTTTATATGTTTTTAGCATGCTCCCACTGCCACTTTCAAAAAATGTATTAGGTAGCATAATAAATCCTTGGATAAGTTTGTGTGGGGGAAGGAAGTAGAGCGAGAGTTCCGAAAGATGTTCTTTATAAGTCAGTGAAGCTAGGCAGCTTTGGTTTTCCCCGACAAAGCGCGATGCATCATTGGTTGATGTCTGATCGCAGTATTTGTGCAGGTTGGATTAAAATAGAGGAGGAATCAGTTTCTCCCGTCCCACCGGATGTTCTTTTGTTCATGGATAAGAGACTGTCTGTTGGTACCACTACGCCTTTTGTAAAGCACGTTGTGAAGGAATGGCGTAAAAGTAATGAGATTTGGGAGGAGAAATTCTTAGTGTGCAGATTCTAGTTTATTTGCGAAACCAGGCTCTGAAACAGAATAACCGTGTCTTGTCATGGGTCTCGTGGCAGAGAGCTGGTATATGGAAGATTGGACAGGTTTATGATGGTCAGAATATGGTTGATTTTGAGTTTCTGCGCTTTAAGTATCAGATGAAAGCGTCTGAAATTTGTCGATATAATGTTCTGCGGGACCTTTTTGTTGTACTTTTCTCGCCGTTGAATGCTAAGATGCATGCCTCGCCTACAACTTTTGTTCTTTCAAGGACTGTGCCCTTGTCTGCATCTACTCTGTATGAATTGACTGCACCCTCTGCATCTAAGTTACCATCGCAATGTGGTAGAGGGAATTGGGATTCAGATTGCACATTGTTGGATATTGATTTGAGCCACATAGGTGCAGGTCCAGATAAATACAAAGTGGATTTAGATTTGAGATATACACAACAAAGACTTACTCATTATTTATATTGGTCCCCATGGAAGATGAGAATGAGTAAATTGAATAATGTGGACTGTTGTTGGAACTGTAATAGGGAGGCGGGCACTACACTCCACATGATGTGGTTATGTGGTAAAATACAATTATTCTGGGATGGTGTTTTCCAGAGGATGGAGTTGGTTCTGGATCTCTCTCTATACCCAGCGATCCACTTGTTTCTGTGATAGGTTTACTGCCTTCAAATATTGGTTTAACTACAAGTAAACTGTTTTGGATATATAGAGCTCTTTTGCTAGCCAAGAAGCAGATTTTGAAATTTTGGAAAAGTGATACCTCTCCTAACATTGATGACTGGCTGCAGAGTGTGTCCCTTTTGTCCAAGAGGGAGAAAATATCCTTTGAAGCAAAAGATCAGCTTGATAAATTTGAGAGGATGTAAGGTGCATTTAATGATCTCTACGCTTAAAATATTTGATTGTGTTCTAGGTTTATTATTTTGCTTTGTTTTGTTTCATTTTATTTCTTTCCTTTACCTTCCGTCACCTTACTCCCTGTATTCAGTTCCCCTCTGTTACTTCTTAAAGGTTTTTTTAGGAAATTATGGGTGAATAAGTATCACCTTGTGCATTTGAGAAATTGTATTATGTTCTATTGCTTCTGTAAAGTTCTAAATGTATAAATAAAGTTTTGAAAAAAATAAATAAAACCGTATTGTTCGTAGTGTACTTAGGAACAATGCCATGCGATACCTTCCTGTTTTGTCAAGGGGTGAAAGGTTATTTTCCACACTTACAGTGATGTCTCTTCGGGGTTGGGTCAAATGACATCACTTCCTGTTATGTCATCAGAGGTCAAGGGTCTTGTGATGTCACTTCAACTACCCCACCCCCATGGCATTTTGGTGAAATGACGTCCCTGGGTGGAAGTTTAATATAAACCAATGGTCCGTCGTAGTTCATTTCTATTTTTAAAGACCGTACCTTTTTTTAGTTAAACGTTTTGTTAACGGTGTCCTGGGCGCAGGCACACTTTCTTTCTCCCGAGCTAAATTTAGAATCGACTCGGTTCAGAAAGAAAGTTGTGGCCTTTCGCAAGTAAGGTCCAGCTAAAACGCACACACACAGCTTAGTGTGGGGCAGTGCAGCCTGCGCCTCAGCGAATTCTCTAAAGCACATATTTTGTTATCGGCACGCCCTTATGCGCGATACAGCATTTCCAAATGAAATATCTGCATTTCACACCATTTAACGAGTAATCCTACAACAGTTGGAGGGACACAAAAACAACTCTGGTAAAATTGAGTTTATATCCACACCTATTAGCGTGAAATGGGGGCAGGCGGTTGCTTATTTGTTGTAGTCAAATGTTCTTCACAACATGCATGACAATATGCTGGAAGTTTCTGACGGAGGCTCTTCATAGGTAAGGGACTTTATTTACACAATATTTTATTTCCTATCTTAAAGCGCCGAAAGAAAACCGTGCTGTTAGCGCTGTTGAACAGCCTACAAAATGGCTGCCTAGTCAAAGAGCTCTGTGCCCAGTAACTTCTCATCAGACGGCATCGGCGGCATAACATCATATTCTGCATTGAAAACACTTGCCAAGTGCAGCGCTGGTCCTGAGCTACTCCAACATCTAATTTTGAAAGGAATCGGAACTCGGAAGCCAAGTTGTGGCATCCGGACGTCTGGGCCAGGAGAACCGTGTGAGGCCTTCCCTGGTCCGCGCTCTGCCCGCGCTCTCGATACCTGCGGCGCGTCCACCTGTTGGTGTGGCCCTCCGGCCCCTCCGTGTAGGACCCTACAGCGGTGCCGGTTGGAGACCCGCCCATCAACCCTCGCTCCTGCGACCTCCGTGGGCTGCTGAGCTGTGGCCCCTCCGTGGCGGGGAGGTGGCCTCGCACTACACCCCGTGGTGTGCTGCGGGGACCTCTGCCCGCTGTCGGCTGCCTGCGGCCCCTGTGTGGCTGCTGGTTGAGCCCAACGCTGCAGGCTGATGACAGCAGGTGGCCGTGGTTGTGCTGTGCCCCGAGCAGCCGGGGCCGCGCCATCCGCGGGGCAGCCCGTATCACACGTATCCGGACGGCTGGAACGAGGTGATGAGCTGGGGGGCTGCCGCACTACAGCTGTATGCATCATATCACCCGAACGCACAGCCCCCAGCTCCCACGCTTGACTACTGATACTGCATCGGCCTATCTCCTCTACCGGGCCACCAAATATGAACTACAGTCCAGTTGACTGACACCACCAGTGACCATACTGCTGGAGGGGGGGCTTCCCCCCCCCCCACGGCGCCGCTATATATAAAGTTTGCGCACCCATCACCACTTCTACAGCATCATCACCAACCAGTGGGGGGCTCTGTCCCATGCCGCGGCCACCCTCCCGACACGTAGCATCGCTGTACCCGCAAGGCAGAGCCGACAGGGTGATCTCCCCGCGCCTCACCTAGCGCGGCCCTATCTGTTGAAACTACATACCGAGGACCATTTCGCTCTCTGCTTGAAATCGCCTTGTCCTGGTTCCCCTCTACTGCTACGCTTGGGCCCAGTGCTCTCCTGCTGATCTCAAGTGCCGGACGAAATACCCTGCCTCTAACCTAGCGGCTCCCACCATGCCCCCTTGCTATGCCACAGTGAAGGAAATTCCGGCAGAAAGTCCATTGGCGCCCGCAGCCACCTAGACTGCGTCCACTCCCTGAGCTACCTGGCTCTGCTGCCCCCAGGGTCTACCAGACTTCTCCCTGAACCACCCAAGTAGCACCTTCTTCTGTCTACACTAATACCACCTCCCCTTGGGATGCCCAACAAGCCTCGCGGGGCAAACAGGGCAGGGACCATGGACAAGTTTACGAAGCCAACGCCCAAGGTGGACCAGTGCGCCACCCCCTCGAATGACACCGACACGGAGACCCCGCTGGAAACCCCTCAACCTGACCTGGCAACAATGATGGAGTCCATGGCAAAGAACTTTGCCTCCTTCCATGAAAAGAACAAGTTACTTACCAACTGTAACGTTCTTTCGACTAGATGTTCCTCCCATGTATTCCTCATCTTGTGATAATTCGTTATCTCCAGCTTCGCTGCTTCGGAAAAATAAATTCTCGGCAGAGGGTGCTCTGCTCGAGGTTGTGACGTCGATTGTCCCTCGACAGACTCCGTACTCTGTCGACGTCACCAATAGCATAAATAGCTCGAGCCACGGCCGTTGCTTCAGTTCTGTTTTTTCGATGAAACATATAGGAGGAACACACAGGCGTGCCCCATGATCAATACATTCTTCGTGAGAGGAAAGTGTAAGAAAATGTAAACTGTACTGTGGGGTAGGATGGGAGGGTCGATGAGGAATACATGGGAGGAACATCCAGTCGAAAGAACGTTACAGTTGGTAAGTAATTTGTTCTTCGAATGGATTGTGTCCTCCCACGTAGTCCTCATCTTGTGATAGGCTCCCATAGCAGTAGCAATTTTGGAGGCGGGAGTACTAATTTCAGTTTTCGTGGACAGAATGCAGAACTGCCTTAGCAAATAAACCCTCATTAGAGAGGCAGTATCCAACCAATAATGTTTAACAAAAGTATGCATTGTTTTCCAGGTTGCTGCTGCACAAATATCTGCTGCCGGGACTCCCCTCTTTAGAGCCGCAGAAGTAGCCATTCCCCTTGTAGAATGGGCACGAAGCCCATCTGGTGGTTCTTTTCCCGATAATCTGTAGCATTCAACTATGGCTAATACGATACAGTGGGAAATGGTCTGTTTTGTAACAGATATGCCTAATTTATGACCACTATAACCCACGAATAGTTGGTCATCTTGTCTTAATTTAGCCATCCTTGAGATGTAAAAACTAAGAGCCCTCTTGGGATCTAGTCTGTGTAATCTCTCCTCTTCCTTGCCGAGATGAGGAGGAGGATAAAAAGTTGGTAGTACTATTTTTTGTGACAAATGGAAGTCCGAGACTACTTTTGGTAAGAACAAAGGTTTAACTTATCCTTATAAAAAATAGTACATGGTGGTTTGCATGAGAGAGCCTGAAGTTCACTAACCCTGCGGGCTGATGATAGGGCCACAAGGAGGACAGTTTTTAGAGTTAAAAGCCTCAATGGACATGAATGCAGAGGCTCAAAAGGTATGCAAGTCAAGAATTTTAGTAGTAAATTTAAATCCCAAGTTGGTACATGAAAAGGTACTGGAGGGTATACATTAGTAAGCCCTTTTAAGAATTGAATGATTAACGGTATTTTGAAATATGAAACCTCTTCCAAGGAGCGCTTGAAAATGGACAGCGCAGCAAGGTATCCTTTGATTGTTCCTATCTGGCGCCCCAGATTAGCGAGATGTAATAGAAAAGAAAGCACCATTGGGGTGCCACACTGAAAAGGGTCCACATCCTTGTCTTTGCACCAGTTACTAAACCTGTTCCAGCGACATTGGTACAAAGATTTTGTTGCTGGTCTTCTGGCCGAAAGCAAGATTTCCATTCCGTCATCCGGAATATCCCAATCCTTGTATCTCAACCACTCAGAAACCATGCGTGAAGGTTGAGTGTCTTGACCTCTGGATGGAGAACCCAACCTTCCTCTTGCGAGAGAAGATCCGCTGTTTGCGGAAGAAGTATTGGAGGGAAGATGGACATGTCCAGAAGGTCCGGGTACCACGTCCTCCTGGCCCAATCCGGGGCAATTAGGATCATGGTTTTCCTGAACTTTCTCAACCTCCTGATTACTTGAGGAATCACGGGGACTGGGGGAAACGCGTCCAGCAGTGGAAACTTCCACTCCACTACGAATGCGTCTCCCAGAGCTCCTCTTTGAGGAAATTCCCTTGAGCAGTACTGATCGCACTTCCGGTTGATTGGGGTGGCCAACAGATACACTTGAGGGGTTCCCCAAAGGGCGAAGATATCCAGAAGGACTTCCTGAGCCATCTCCCACTCGTGAGAGACCGTGCTCTGCCTGCTCAGAGCGTCTGCCGCCATGTTCTTCTGTCCGGCTAGGTGAATTGCCGAACGAGAGATTCCTTCTCGTATTGCCTAGAAGCATAGCTGCATTGCCGCTCTGCACAGTGGTAGTGACCCTACTCCTCTTTTGTTGCGGTAGTACACGGCCACCGTGTTGTCCGTCATTATCAGGACATTCTTTCCCTGTACAGAGGGCAGAAAGGCCTTCAGAGCTAGTCTGATTGCCCTCAGCTCCAAAAGGTGGATGTGTACTTTGGACTCCGATGGAGACCAAAGACCGCTGATTGTCAGACCGTTGGTGTGTGCTCCCCATCCCGTGAGTGAGGCGTCCGTCACTACTGTTATCTCTGGCCATGGTTGCCAAAAAGACTCTCCCTTGAGAATGTTGTTGTTGCAAGCCCACCTTAGAAGATCCTGAGCAGCTGCGCTCGGGACTTGCAGAAGATCCGACATATTCCCTGAGAACTGGGACCACTGATTTCTGAGTGCCCATTGAAGGGATCTCATTCAGCCACTTCACCATTGATTCCATTAAAATTCCAGTGTCCGACACTGTCAAAACTCTGGGAGTCTATCTGGATTCCAGCCTATCCATGGACAGACAAGTCAATGCAATAGCCTCTGCAGCTGCATATCATGCCAAACTTATCAATGCAGTCAGACCCGTTCTCTCCAAAGAGAACTGCACCAACATAGCCAGAGCCATCACCGGCTCTAGGCTAGACTACTGTAACATACTCTTTCTAGGAACCTCCAATAAAAACTTAGAGAGATTACAAGTAATACAGAACAATGCTCTCCGGGCAGCCCAAGGCATTGCTAAAAGAGAACACATCTCTGAGGCCAGAAAACTAGCCCACTGGCTCCCAATAAAAGAAAGGATCATATTCAAAGCCCTGACACTGACCCACAAGTGCATACCTCTCACAAAGGATACACCCAGTCTCCACTACCAGGCCAACCAGATCACCGTGCACCAACATGCTCTCTGTGCCACTAGTAAAAAGAGTAAAAGCGGGAGGATCCAGCTTCCCTTATCTTGCACCCTCTCACTGGAATGCCCTACCACCCACTATCCGTGGTGAGGCCTCCCTCACCACCTTCCGCAAAACGCTGAAGACTACCCTCTTCACATAAGGCCAGACACATCAGCACAAATACTTTTCATGTATACTGTATTATATGACCAAAAGCAATATCTGTAATAGCAGTATGATTTCCTGTAACATTCATAATGTGTCAACAATCGCTACCATGCCTGTACTATGTAACTAAGTTATTGCAAGTAACAGCGCCTGAATTCCCCTGGGATGCTTGCGTGCTATATAAATGTAAATTAATAAAAAAAAAAAACAATTCTCAACCTGGCCTCTGGTACTAGGAAAATTCAGGATGCCATGAGGCCAAGCAACCTGAGAAAATCGAAGGCCGGTAGACGTCGGGCATTCTGGAATTTTGTTACCATCTGCTGGATGTGGAGAGCTCTCACTTCGGAAGGCGAGGCTTTTCCCGAGGAAGTGTCCAAGACTGCTCCGATAAACTGGAGCTTCTGGGATGATATCATGTGGGACTTCTTGAAATTGAGGGAGAAGCCCAATTTGTGGAGGAAGTGGCAGGTGATCGAAAGATGTTCCTGAGCTTGTTCTGGAGAACTTGCTCTGATCAACCAATCGTCCAGGTAGGGGTAGATATGAATGCCCCCTCTCCCGAAACTTGCTGCCACAACTGCCAACAGTTTGGTGAAAACCCTCAGGGCGGAGGTCAACCCGAATGGCAGAACTCGAAATTGATAATGAGAATTGCCAATCGCGAACCTCAGGTACTTTCTGTGCTTTGGATGAATTGGCACATGAAGGTAAGCATCCTGAAGGTCCAATGATGCCAACCAATCTTGGAGTTGGAGAGCCTGAAGGATCTAAGAAAGAGTCACCATCTGCATCTCGTCCTTCCTGAGGAACTTGTTCAAGTTTCTCAAGTCCAAGTAGGGTCTCAGTCCTCCTTCCTTTTTTGGGATGAGAAAATATGGGGAGTACCAACCCCTGTTCCTCTCCGCTACAGGTACCAGTTCTTTGGCACCTTTCTCTAGCAGGGTTAAAATTTCCTGCAACAGGAGCGGATCCGGAATTTTGGCGGAGTTGGCTCCCAGTGGATGATTGAGGCCTTTTTTGGAAGGGGAGGCAGTAACCTTGGGCTCCTGTTTCCAGTGCCCAAGCATCTTAGGTAATGCCCCGCCATTCCTTCAGATGCTGAGAGATCCTGCCTCCCACTGGTGTTTTGTGTAACAAGGTCTCGGAGGGATTTGGAGGTGGCTGCAGAAGTGGCTGAGGGTACAGATGACGCTCCTGAGGCTGATTTTGCACCTCTTCCTCGTGCTCCACGAGGGAAGTTTCTTTTGCCCCTTTGAGAAGCCTGTCCTCTTCCTCTACCAAAAGAGGAGTAGTATCGAAAAGAACAACCCCTCCAGGAAGATGAGCCGGAATAGGGTTTTAGAGGCTGGCGCAAAGAGGCGCTAAGTGATTTAGCTGCCGCTTTCGAGGTCTGAACTTTTTCTAGGCTTTCATCAGCCTTTCTGCCAAAGAGCCTCGAGCCATCAAAGTGCATGTTGAGGAGTCTAGCTTGCACGTCTGGTGAAAACCCCGACTTCCTCAACCACGCAAATCTGCATAGCACAACGCTTGCATCCATGGCTCTGCTGATACTATCAGCAGTATCCAGTCCAGACTGGAGACATTCCCCCATTGCCTCCTTCCCGTCTTTGACTATATTCAGGAAGCCTTCCCTTTCCTCGCCTTCCGGAATATGATCAGCCGCCGCCGAAATACAGTCCCACAGGGTATGGGTAAACCTGGCTAGGGTACAGGTGACATTTGCCTACTTAAGTGCCATACTGCCTGATGTGAAAACTTTACGTGCCCAGGCATCAACTTTTTTATCCTCTATCTGGAGGGATAGTTGGATAAGCAGTTTGTTTTGAAGTGGATGCTGCCTGAATGACTAAACTCTCTGGAGTTGGATGTTTATTCAAATATTCAGGATCCGTTCCAACTGGTCTATATTTTTTTGGAAAAGTGCCATCTGCAGCAGCAATACTCTCTGGTTTCTCCTAGTTTTTCTCCAGTCCTTTGAAGGGCCTTGTGGAAAGGGAGAACAGAATCTTTCTGAGGTCCCCTGACGATTATATCCGTCATGTCATCTTTTTCAAAAATGGGTGAAGTATTACCCCAACCCATATACTCAATTACCCTGGTCATAAGACCCCTGTACCCAGCATCTGCATGCTCTGCAGGATCAGGTCTGGCAAACTCTTATTCTGGGGATGTGTCAATTACACTGGCAGAATGTAGAGTATCACTCAGGTCTCTCATTCTAGATTCCTGATCAATAAGTTCCTCAGGAACTTGTCTTGTACCATAAGAAACTCCAAGAGGAGTAACTTCGTCCTCTTCTGAAGCAGATTCTTCATAAATTGTTGACATAGACTTGAAAAAGTCTGATCTGGGCAATGGAGTGAATCTCCTTCTACTATCCGCGTCAAAGGAATTGATAAATCCTTCGAAATTGTCTAAGGGGTCTTCGAAGACTTTGAAGATGACTTCGATACTGGCGTCGGGGATGTTTTTGGTTTTGGAGTCGAAATTATCGACGCCGAGGGCGTCGAAGAAGTCGAAGTTTTCGACGGCTTGTGTTTTTTGCATGGCACTGGAGAAGTGCTCGACTCTCAAAAAGTCTTCGATGGATTTACGTCGACTCGAGTTCTTTTAGATTCCTCGACGCTACCGGTCTTTGCCATGGTAGTCTTGGACTTCACTTTGTCGTCCAATGGAGCGACTTTAGGGGTATGGCTTTTTCGAGGGTCTTTCGAGGGGGTCAGGGCCGCGTTCTCGAAAACCTCCATCTTTTTTGCAGAATTCTTCCCACTTACTGGGAGAATCCGATTTAGTCGGACATCGAATTTCTTCGGTCGACTCTGAAGAAGAAGATGATGAGGGAGATCTATGTCTCCTCTTCATTTATTTAGATGAAGACGAAGAGCGTCTCGATCTACTCCTAGATCGAGATCTCTTTGAGTGCCTATGGCGATCAGATTCCTTCGAATCAGTCGCTTTATGTCGTTTTGACATAGCCTTTTTAGAGGCTTCCCATCCCACTAACAGTTTACCTCTCCTCTCACAAAGAGCTTTCTCGGTCATGGATTGACAGGACCCGCAGTCGTCAGTTCGGTGATTGGAACCGAGACACCAGAGACAAATCCGGTGGGGATCGGTGATCGACATTTTAGATCCACAATCTACACACTTCTTGAACCCCGTCTTGGGTGTCGAAGGAGTTGAAGATGACGACATTTTCTTCACAGAAAATTGAAGTGCGCCGTTCTCGATAGCGAAGCGATCTAAAAACGGAACAAGCTATTTATACCATTGGTGATGTCGACAGAGTACGGAGTCCGTTGAGGGACAATCGACGCCACGACCTCTAGCACAGCGCCCTATGCCGAGAATTTTTTTCCCGAAGCAGCGAAGCTGGAGATAAATTATCACAAGATGAGGAATACATGGGAGGACACAATCCATTCGAAGTTAGAGGATATAAACGCTAATGTAGCCTTGCTTAGATCGAAGCTGGACCAACATGGCTCACTGATGCTGAATCCAGAATTGGGGAGAATGAGGACAATGTACTCACCCTCCAAAATACCGTGTTAGGGTTGGTACGTGACATGAAAAGCGTCAAGGCCAATTGTGACGATCTCGAATCGAGATCACGCAAAAAAAATATCCGAATAGTGGGGGTTCCGGAGTCTGCACTTAGGGGCCGTATTGGAACTGGCGGTCGAATCCCTCCTCAAAGATCTTCTTGGCGACCCTCTGCTTTCACCATTCTTCACAATCGAACAGGCGCATCGCTCACTTGCTCCCCGCCCCAAGCCAGGTGACTTTCCCAGGCCAATAATAGCGAAAGTCCTTAGCTACAGAGACCATATATTGCGCCTTGCACGTGAGAAGGGCGAACTGAGAATGGACTTGCAAATCATTAGAATTTTCCCAGACTTTTCGGTGGGGGTCCAGGCGGAACGCAGACAATTTAATGGGGTGAAGAAAATGCTTTGTGCAAGGAACATCGAATATGCAATGTTATTCCCGGCACGTCTGAAATTCACTTATCATAATAAGCTCTACTTCTTCACGGTCCCGGATGAAGCAGTCAAATTCATTGAATCACAGATCGCACTGGAAGCACCTATTAATGATCTGATGGACAACGACTGAGGTCGCCTATATCTCCAACATATGGATGTTAACCACATCCCTCCTTGCTTACTACCATCCTTCACTATTCTTCAACTGCAACACAGTCCATTTAAACACCGTCGCCGCCTTTGAGGCGCCTTCCGCGCCACACCACTTGCTTAATTGGGTACACGGCAGTGGCTACCCCCGCTGCAATTGCAATACTAGTTGTTTTGCTTTGTTCTCAGTTTTGCCCCTGTTGGGCACATGGGTTGAACGGCCAGATCAGACATAGCACCCTGGCATCTCTGTTAGGGGTGGTGCTTACCGAGTGTTGCCAAGTTGGGGACTGCACGCAGTTGGTCAATTCATGGGTTGGTACTATCACACCGCCTGTTTGTGCCGGCCGGTGAGGGTGGGGGGTGGTGAATGTTGGGAATGTTACACAGAAAAGGGCAGGAAGGTTAGGACTCGGTTGGTAGAAGGGCGTGATCACGCCGCCGCACCACATTTGATGGCAATCAGAGATAGATCCTTCAATCGGGATGTTCCATGAATTGTTAAACATGGCTATCAAAATGAGGACTTGGAACGTTCGGAGGTTGACCAGTTTCACAAAGTCCGGCAAAATCGCAGCATAGGCACGACGACACGGAATCAAGGTACTCCTACTACAGGAGACACATGCTCTGAAACTCCTATCATCAAACCTAGCACAGTCCTGGGGTCCTAACAGATTTTATAGCCAGTACTCCACTCAATCCAGGGGAGTCCTGCCTCTGATACACAAATCTGTAAAATTCACACTCCATACATCCCATATTGATACGGAAGGCAGATATGTGATCGTCCACGGCACCCTGGCCAACAAGTAATGCTTGCTCGTAAACTCATACGGCCCCAACACTGACTCCCCGGAATTCATAGACTCAGTGACCACCATCCTTATGAGATATGTGGAAGTCCCCATTATATGGGGTGGGGACATGAATCTTATACTTGACAATGTCCTGGACAGAACAACCACTAACCGCAGAGTCATGTCCCGAGCCGCCAAACAACTTAACACACACATGAGGTCCCTAAACCTCCACGACGTACGGAGGGCACTCCACCCCCGAGAGAGGGATTATACTTTCTACTCAAAAGTACACGATAGCTCTTCAAGAATAGATATGTTCCTGCTGTCGGGGTGTCGAGTGGGGAGGGTGACAGATGTCAGGATTCTCGTACGCACGCTCTCTGATCACTCCCCGGTACTGATGCAGATCCAACTGGGAAGTACCCCGGCCACCCGCCCTGCTGGGCGCTTTAAATCGGAAGCCCTGGCGGACATTGTCTTTAAAGCCGAGATCCTAGCGGATATAAACAAGAGAATAACATACATGATACACCTGAAGGGACCCGCTGGGAGGCATTTAAAGTATATATCAGGGGGATATGCATCTCTAGGGAGGCGGGGGTTCTCAAAGCTATAAGGCAGGCCCTAAACCACTCCGAAACTAAACTTAAAAATCTAGAACAAGAATACGTCTCCTCTCGTGCACCAGCAACCCTGGCGAAGATTAGAACAGAAATAGAACTATATGAATCTCACACCCTCAGCGAGGTGCGGTACTATGCTCGCCCTGTAGCCGCGAGAAGGTATGGCGAGGGAGACAGACCTGGAAGAACCCTAGCTAAACTGGTCCGGGCCAAGGGCGGGAGGGCGCGAATAGATTGTATCTTGGATGGGCAAGGCTCACGCCACTGGTCGGACCAAGCCATCATTGACACTTTTGCAACCTTTTACGCCAACCTTTATGGCCCCCAGAGCGAACACACAACACACAACCTGGATGATCTGCTAGAACGTATTCCTATGACCCTCATCTCCCACAGCACCAGTGAGCAACTTGATGCCCCGTTCACCCTGGATGAGATAGTCCAGGTAATCTCGGACCTCCCCAAGAACAAAGCCCCTGGCCCCGAAGGGCTCACATCAGAGTTTTATCAGGAACACGTTGCCATTTTAGCTCCCATACTACACGGGGTCTGGATTGAATCACTTTGGTTAGCCACCCTCCCTCCCTAAGGGAAGCCCCAATAACCGTCCTTCCCAAACCAGGGAAACCCCCAGACGAATGTGGCTCCTATAGGCCTCTATCCCTCATCAACACTGACATGAAAATCTTCGCCAAAATAATAGCAAACCGGTTCCTCTCATTCATGCCCCATCTGGTCCATGCAGACCAAAGTGGATTTGTCCCTGGCCGCTCTACTGCACTTAATATCCGCCGGCTTTTCAATGTAATGTCCAGAATTGACCCGAAAGCTGATGCAGTGGCGGTCGCATTAGATGCCGGGAAGGCATTCGACATGGTCTCATGGCAATACTTATGGGCCGTGCTGGGAAAAATGTGGGTGGGACCAAACATGATCTCCTACATAAAACTGCTATACACAGGACCAATGGCCAGGGTGCTAGTTAACTCCCTTATGTCTCCTCCCTTTGCGCTACACAGGGGCACCAGGCACGGATGTCCGTTCTCCCCCATTCTTTTTGCTCTCGCGATTGAACCCATGGCGGACCACGTCAGGGACCGACACTCACAAGGGCATTCACCTACAGGACACGCCAGAAATCATCTCATTGTATGCTGATGATGTACTATTATATGTCAGAAACCCTTCCACATACCTGGACCTGATCATCCGCGACATCACCAAAATAGGCATGTACTCCGGCTTCACCATCAACTATTCCAAATCAGAAATATTCCCACTTACCCCAGCAACTAAACAACCGTCCTGTGAATTCCCTTTACGCTGGTCACCGGGTGGTATCAGGTACCTTGGGGTTCAAATGTCACTTAACAAAGCTTCCCTATTGGCGGATAACTACAAGGCAATGGCACAGCTCATAGAATCCAAAATGATTAGATGGCGCAACCTCCCACTGTCACTTGCGGGCAGATTGTTCCTAATAAAAAGGATAGCGGTCCCCAAGCTCCTCTATATATTTGCTAACGTACCAGTGTGGCCCGGGAAACAATATTTAGAGAGGCTCCATGCGGCATGCGCCCAGTTCCTTTGGCACTCCGGGGCGGTCCACAAAAAGTGGCAACACATGACCCTACCCTATGAAAAAGGAGGTTTCACAGCCCCAGACCTAACACTGTACTGGATTGCGGCACAGGCCCAACATGCTACACACTGGTACGCACACTTGAATCCACCCCCCACATGTCAAACTAGAGAAACTGGCGGGGGATGGGACCAACATCATGACCTTAATACTACACCGTTCGTTCCAAACTGATGCCCCTGCAGACCCTGTAGCTGCCACGATCAGGGCGTGGAACAGCATGTTGGACCCGCAACATGAACAATACCCATACTACAAATGGCTCCCCATATGGCACTTTCCTGGACTCTCCCCCACACATGACCAACATATCCTACGACACTGGGAGAACCTGGGCCATCGAGCGCTGACGGAGCTATACCTGGATGGTAAATTCATCACCCCTCAGACCTGGCGCCCCAAACACTAACTCAGCGGTAGAGCTACTGCAATACTTCAGGTTAAGAGCGGCGGTCCGTGAAATGTGGCCTTCCTACCCAGACGAGCCCCCAGACTCGCCCGAACTCCAGTACATAGCAAATTCTGCAGGCAGTAGAGGCATAATATCCTTTCTCTATAAAATGCAGTATGGAAAACCAGGAGATGCATCCCTCAAACCCCGAGAAGCATGGGCTAGGGAAATCACTGAAGGGATGTGGATGAAAATGTGCGCGCACACGCGCAAAGTTTCACTTAACGCTAGTTTCCGGTGCATACTATATAAACTTCTCAATATACTATTATACACCGCACAGAGTACCGAAATTCACACGCACCTTGACACGCACTTGCCCAAAATGTAAATCTGAAGAGGCAGATCACATACATATGTTCTGGTCCTGTGCTGCGCTGAGTGCGTTCTGGATGAAAGTTACAAGAACGCAGTCAGATAATTGGGTCCCCTGTGGACCCCGACCCGCTAGCTCTGTTTGGAATATGGACCGATGAAGATACCAAAAAAATGCCTACATTTTTAAATGTAAGTGCCATTGTCGCTAAAAGATGTATAGTACAATGCTGGAAGCGTCGCTCCCTCCCCTTCACCCCCACCCTTGAGATGTGGCTGAAATCCCTCACTTGGGTACAAATTTGTGAGGAGGAATATATTGGTTCCCTCCCCACGACATCCCGCCCTAAGAACGTGTGGACTGAGTTCTGCAGCTATCTAAGCAATAGAGATGAAGCAGAGTGGAACTCCACCCCCCCCCACCGGGTTCGGCCGACGTGCCAGGGGCAAGGAGTCCTGCACGCTCCTGCTGGCCTTTTCCTCCCCTTCCCCCGGGTTGCACTGGTTGAAAATATTGTATGACATAATGCCTAAATGTGAGCCTGCGGCTCTTATGTGAAATGTGTACTGTACCGGTCTTGACTTCCTGCCAATAAACAAAAGTTAAAAAAAAAAAAGAAATGAAAAGCACATCCTGACAGAATCGAATTTGTGCTGGAAACTGAAAAGGGGCCTGAGCTTGGGGGAAGGGAAATCTGAGGCCTAACCAAGTTGTAAACCTATTCTGCAGTGTTGAAAGGATTGAAGCTTGGGGAAGGGAATCCTCTGAAGCTTCTAGAGGAGCTGTTGTATTTCATTTGTGGTATTTGAAATGTAAACAAGTTGAAGCTTGGGGAAGGGGCCCCCCATGCAACCAAAGATACTGAAAGTATTTGAGAATATTGCAAGGGCTTTGTGGAGAAGTTCTTATGAGCAGCCCTTTTTGATTTAACTAATTTTTGTGACATTGCCCAAACTACATCTAGAGAGAAGACCACCTGAAACCACCCTTTGTTTCAAATTTTCTGTTGAACCACCGTTTTTCCTTTTTATAGACTTCCCATCACGTTTGTAAAGAGTGAGGGCAAGCATAGGTTTAGACAGACATCGACATCCTTTAGAGAAATCAGTTAAGGGAACCATCCCTTCAGCGTTGGGACCAGTTAGGAATTAGACCAACCCAGGAACCTTAGTAAATAAAGGTTTTGAAATGAAAAAAAAAATAAAATAAAAAAAATAAAACAGTGCTGTTAAAGACTGTTCACAGGCCTAGATTCTTTTGCATTCTAGGAGTTCTAGTTTTCCATTCAGGATATGAGAAGAACAAGTTACTTACCAACTGGTAACGTTCTTTCGACTGGATGTTCCTCCAACGTATTCCACATCTTTGACATTACATGTCAAAGATGTGGAATAAGTTGGAGGACACAATCCATTCGAAATAAAGCTACAATGATATTCTTTAGGTTTAACATGTTTCTATAAGGATGGTGTAAAATCCGAAACTTAACTATTTCTACCAAGCAAAGCAAATAGCAAATGTCAAGGGCCTAAATTGAAGAGTAAGTTATAATCTCTGCTTCACGGTGTGTGGTCCTGGGCATGGAGTAGTGGTCATCTGTGGTGGGTTTGTCTGGTGTTTAGTGACATTTTGTGCAGACACGTGCCTTCGGATGGTGTACATTCCAAAGTGTAGCCTGCATTTTGGTGGACAGGCTGTGTGTCGTGTATATTATCAGGTAGGGGGAGAAACATATTCTAAAAAACACTTTAAAATCATACTTTCTCAATCAGTGCCAATTTTGATTGCATGAAAACCATGCAAGTGTGGGAATTTAGACAACAGCAGGCAGAAATATTAAGCGTTTTTACTTCCATTCATTTTTGCAGGCGACTAGCGGTAGCCGTGAACAAGAGGTGCAACGGGCCAGATGTGCAACTCACAAGTGAGGCAGAGCCCAGAGGAGAGCGACTCGCCAGAGAATATTGCTTTTACCTTTGTTTTTGCTATTAAGTAGCGCTTAAGCGCCATCTAAAAGCCAGAACCTTTGCACCGACTACAGCTAGGAGGGAGAGATGTAAGGTGGGACACAGTTTGAAGGTGGTGGTTTTTATTAACCTACCCATTGACTACCAATAGTCATGTTAATGTCTATTGTCATTCCCCTCCCAACATCTGAATCCCCTCGGCTAAAACACATCCTCTTGGGATCGGAGGGGACTATCAAGCATTAACACAAAACGTTTGCATGCCAGTGTTATATCTAAACAGTATGAGTTGTAATGGCTTCATTGCAGCTGTAAATGTGCTATTGCTGTAATAAAAATGTCCTGTATGATATTTGATTTGATATTTTATTCATAGCGCACCTATATATACGTTTTTCAAGGCGCGAAGTGTATCCAAGTGTGCCTTTAATCACTTCATTTATCTTTGTCCATTGCACTGGAGGGGTGTTTAAACAAGCATTGGCAAAGTTAACAGTTTGAACTTGTGTATATGTAGTCAATAAGCATTTGGCAGACAGTCCTATTAATATGCCCAGTTAATCACGCCGTTTTCCATATGTGGACCTCATGACTAGGTAGTACTGTTATGGCAGTGCCTTGAATATGACATTCCCATGTCTATATAATAGCCAAAGCCTTTGTCTTTGTTAATCCTTAGATTCAATTGAAGTGACTGCAGCCAGATTATTTGCAAATACCAAGTGTATTGAATTTAAGGCACAAATTTATTTTAAGTAAAAGATTCACAGTTAACGCTTATAAATATGCTCTAAAAATGTATTTTAAATAGTATCTAGTTTAATTCTTTCTGCCTCTCGCTTTCCCCTCTTGCTCCGAGATGGCACTCTCCATCTCTGCAATATACTCCAACTGCTACACTATCACATAACCACCATCTCAAAATCTGGACGGAGAAAAGCATTAAAAAATAAAAAAAAGACATCCTTTCTGCAAACTGTGGACTTCCAATTGCAGTGAATTCTCCAGAGAAATCTTCACGGACATCCTTTTCTCTGTCCCATCTCCAGAACTATGGACTTTTCATCTCTACTCTCGCCACGTACTCTTCCACTACCATTAATGGCGGCACCAAGTGGGAAGTCCTCTTGGCGGGCTTCTTCTCATCTCGCTGCTGCATTAATGTCTACTTCACTGGCACAATCCAGGTTCAAAGCCCCCAGGCCAACCTCCTTTTCTTTAACCGGATCCTGCCGTCTCGCATCAACTTCCTTCCATCTCCTGCCTCTCCCCCTACCCGCCTCCCCCCTGCTCCCGCCACCTCTGACTGAAGTACCACGCCCCTGTACTCCACCTCAAAAATATTTCAAAGGCAGCAATTGTCTCCACCTGGCGACCCTCAACACACGCTCAGCCAACAAACACTCTGCTGACATCTGCCTTCTCCTTGAAGACACTAACCTTGACATACTCACACTCACTAAGACTTTCTTCAATGACAGCTCAGTCACTTCCTTTGACTCGCTCTTACCCGACGGCTTTAAGATCACCCCCAAAGCTCGACCTCACCGGGCTGGCGGTGGGGTGCCTTAATCTTTCGTGAGTGGATTCCTTCTTCCATCCTACCCACTAAGCTCTGTTCGTCTTTTGAGAGGCTAGTATGCAAACTGGTCATCTCTCCGCCCTGACCACTGTTACCATTTACCAGCCTCCAGGCTGTTCCGCTCTGTTTCACTCTGAGTGAGCAGAATTCTGTTCCTCCTTACTCTGTACCACCTCCAACCTGCTACTCCTGGGTGACAAACATCCATGTAGAATCGCTGTGCACAGCATTGACCCTCTTCATTGACCTCTGCACCTCCCTATCCCTCCCCATTCTTCCTACTGGTCCAACCCACTTGGACGGAAAAACGCTGGACACCATTAACCACTCCGATATCCCCGTCTCATCTTCTCTGGTCACCCCTCTCTCTTTATCAGACTACTCACTTCTCTCCTCCCACCTGGGTCCCTATGGTCTTGTGACAACTCCTCCAAAGGCCCAGCCAACCTCGTTCACGAAAATCCATCCGATTAAATGAGTGTCAGCTGCTGTCTTCACTTCCACCTTCATTCCCCCTAGCCTACCCAACTCAAACTACCTCTGAATCTGCTCTCAGAAACCTGTTTCTTTCCATTTCTAACACCCTTGACATCCTTGCCCCAGTCATGAGGATCTTGACATCCTTGCCTCAGTCATGAAGATCCATCTGAAACCCGACTCCAAGTTTCACTGGTGCAACTCCGAACTTGCAGACCAAAAATTTAAGTGCAGGGCAGCAGTACCGAAAGGGCAAACTTCAGGTTCACCCTCTGGCAAACTGTCCTGCAGCTTGCTTCAAAGGCATTACAGACCCCATCCGTGCAAAACAAAGGGCCCACATTCAGGCACGAGTATCTGGCGTGCCCAACAACACAGCTGAATTCTTCAAAACCTGCAGAGAACTTGCCAGCCCGTCCGCAGTATCCTCTACACTTATTCCTTCCCAGGCCCTTTGCAACGCACTCGCCACTCACTTCCAAAACCCAGGACCTACTGAAAAGCCTTGTCACGCACTCTTCCAAGCCATCACCCACCCCTCTTGCCTCCCATGACCACTCAGCCTCCTCCTTCGCCTCGGTCTCTCTGAAATAAACCAGAGTTATGCGCCCCCTCCTTAAAAACCATCAGTAGACCCTTCTTGCTCGGGCCAAATATCGCCCCATCTTCATCACCCCTTTCCTGGGGAAACTGCTTGAGAAGTTGGCTCTCCCCCAACTTAACTCCCACACTGAACTTGTCGGCGGTTTTCACGACGATCAGTCTGGATTCCGAGCAGCCAGCGGCACGGAAACTGCTCTTCAGAACACCCGTTAAGAACTGCTTGCATCCCTTCATTCCAACTCTCCTGTTGTCCTCATCCTCCTTGATCTCTCTTCTGCATTTGACACAGTGAACCACGCCGTCCTCATAAAAAGGCTCCATGACACCCTTGGTATCTGTGTGGGCACTGGACTGGCCTACCTCCTTCCTCACAGACCACTCCTCCAAAGTCACACCGGGCACCTTCATCTCCCCCACTTCCTCCTCCACCTGTAGCGTGCCCCAGGGCTCCATTCTCTGGCCTTGGCTCTTTAACATCTACCTTACTCTGCTGGTACACCTCATTTCCTCCTTCTCCCCCAACTTCCAGTGCTATGCGGACACACACCTCTTCTTCAAACTTCCTACAGACGGCTTTGCCCCCTCCTTTATTCCCGACTGCCTCAGCCATCCTTTCCTGGTGTACTACTAATGATCTTTGCCTCAACGCCAGCTAAACAGAGATCCTGCCTATTGGGACACCCGCACCAGACCTTTTCCCTTCACTCTGGCCTTCATCCATGGGCTCTCCCCCTGGCCCCTCTTCGGAAGCCACACACCTTGGAGTCATCTTCAACTCCTCTCTCCTTCCTCCCTCCCTCCCTCATACTCAAGACGATACCAAGAAGTCCTACTTTTAGCTTTTCCTTCTGAAAGGAATTCTACCTTTCCCCAGAGTATCAATGTTACTCAGGCTCTGGTTCTCTCTAGGCTCGTCTATTGCAATAACCTCCTCAATCTACCTTCGTCCACTCTGCGACCCCTCCAGCTAATCCAGAATAGGGCAGCAACACTTATCCTCGGCCTCAAGCCCAGGGACAAGCCTCAAGATCTTACTCTTTACATCTTCCTTCCCTCTCTCCCCTGCTCATCACACTGTAGCTTGACTGGTGTGCAGGGACCTCATGCATCCTCTGGGCCCTGACCTCCCACATTTTATCATTCCAGCTGCTGTCTATCCTCTGCAATTGCCTCGGCTCACCCTCCACTACTGGAGGTTGCACTTCCCTTTCTTCATAGCACTTCACCTGCATCTCTCCATGAGCACCACAGCACTCATCCCATACCCCTCTTCACGGATACCGAACAGCACTTTCGTCACAGGGGGGTGGGGGGAAGGGAAGGCTTGAGGCCTCCCCAAGGTTTTGCAGGCATTGAAACTTGCCCTGTCATGGCGAGTTTTGGACCGATTTAGGCGCTGCTTCCTTCCGGCTGTGCAGATAGGGATTTTATGTGCAACAATGTTGTCTCTAGTATGTTTTTCGTTCTGCCCAGATTTATAGCACGCAAATCAGAAAGCGGCAACATTGGGCAACTAATTTCCTGCACTGTGAGTGATCGGGGGCCAGGACAGGATTGGGGGAGGATTTTATCTGGAGGTTTGTGTTTGGGGGTGTGAAGCCAGACTGCTTCAAGATGTGCACAAATTATTAGCTGAAGAGGTGAGGCCCTAGTCCGGGGCGGAAGGGAGACCTGCATTTTCACGACAAGGGCTGTTTCTGCTAATTGTAAAAAAAAAAAAAAAGTTTTCAAAAGAGAAGGGATAGAGTTCGGAACAATTGCAGTCATAGTCAGTTAATTGGAGAGGATAGAAGTATTATGAATGCAGGGAAATGGGGACCCTGAGTATGCGCATGGTGCGAGCGGGTTAGCTAAGCAGGGCTGGCTGGGGCTGGGGCTGGATGGGAGACAGTGCAGGGAAGGGCGGTGGGCGCAGCGCCTTCCCACCTGGGGACCATCAGGTGTCGGCAGGAGTGGCGGCCGAACATTAGAAGTGCTGTGGGCTAGCATTGTCAAGGTGAGTGAACTGCACCCCAAAAAGGTGTTACATGGCCTTTGCGTAACAATTTGTCAGGTCAGGTTTGGGTGACCGCTAGGCACCATTTTTGAACTGGGCATGCTGCGTTTCATCAAGCCGGTTTGTATTCGACTGCTAGCCGCCAATATTATGAAAACTTAAGTTTGCTTTTTTATAGTCCTGTTAATATTTTATTATTCATCATCAATCGTCCTTATGTTACATTTTTTTTTTTTTTTAAGGTGATGAAGGGAGCTACAGTGGGGCAAACGGGTGAAACCACACTTCATCTAAGACAGCAATACTTGGGGCAGGCAATGCTGAGGGCATGCTTTTGAGCGGCCATGAGCTGCTAGATTCGGAAAACGTATTTAAAAAGTGCGACTCCCCTCAGATCACACATGCAAGGTCGACGTACACAAGAATGGGGGCTAGCAACTTAGTTACGGCTACACCTTTGAATGCATCCGACCTCTTCCGTTCTTGGAAGAGAAGTAGGTCCGGCCTGGTTAGTACTCGGGTGGGAGAGGGCCTGGGAATTGCGGGTTTTCAGGAACTTTACACCATTCCACAAAGAGGACGGGTACTGCACACGAACTTTAAAACCCCACAAAAAAAAAGAAAAACAATGACTGTTTATAAGTGGAGGTTTGGGTAGAGTTACTGTTGCACCTGTTTAGCTTATTAGCAAAATAACCTTGTCACTCGTCCACTAGGGCAGCCTGGTCAATTATTAGACAGTATATTTACTTATTACTTCACTTAATTATATGCAAAGTGACTCCTTTTTAAGGGGGCTAAAAGGACCAGGTGTTTAGGTAAAGGTTAGAGGGTCACATAGGTCGAACTCTGACAAGGAGGGATCCTAGTGTTTGCAGAACTGAGTTTGGGGCGCCTATGTGAGTGCACGTCCCACCGAGAATGATCGGAATTTAACATTTTTGTCTGTGTACCGTCACAGGAGAGAGACCAGAGTGAGGTCAAAATGCATCAGATTTTGTATCAGGGATTGCATATCGGAGAACAAGCAGAGCGATCAATTTTGGTAAGGTGTGGGCAAAAAAGAGACGTGTAGTAACGCACCTCGGGTACAAGGACTAGCTGCGCCAGTGGAAATTTGTTTCAATACTGTTTTTGCATTTTAGGACAGAACTTATGTCAAGCCAGGGATCACCCATTATGGTCCCCAGTGGGGAAATCAGCTCCAGCGGCATGACTGGAGCCGACACAGATAAAAGGGCAGAGCTCTGGGCACTTATCCAGGAAAAGGTCCACAGCGGTGGTCGGTCAAAAAACCGAAAAAAAATATCGAATTACCAAAATCTCGAATTTAAAATCTCGGAAAAAAACCTCGAATTATTTATTTATTTATTTATTTATATGTATTTGTGGGTTCAGGTAAGTATAAAAAAAAAAAATGAAAGAGGGATTGGGGGGAACCCCCCCCATTTCGAAATAAAAACGTATTTTCAATTCGATATTTTTCTTTCGAGATTTTTTTATTCGGTTTTTTGACTATAAACCGACCACAGCAGATGGATGGGTTGGGCGAAGAAGGTGCTTGAGCAGCTAGGTGAGGGGGCATGCCGAGACAACTCTGATTTCGTTGAACACTCCCCCAATTACAGAAGAGCGTGCAGAGGAACCATCCAAGAGGAAGAGAGCAGTGTGTCCGCCCAAGCGTAAGGGGTTTTCAACAGGGAGAACAAGGTGGGCCTTAATACCTGTATTGGGGTTGCCTGCGGAACCAGCAGAGAAGAACAGACCAAGGGGAAGGGGTGGCTGGGGCGAAGGAAGGGCATGCCTTACTTACTCCACTGGGGTTGTCGGCTCCCTGTGCCTGTGCCGCAGGACCCGAGATGCTGCATAGTGGTAAAGGGGCCATCTCCAACACCGGGCAGGATATGCCAAGCAGTGACATGGTAGAGGTGATGAATGTGATGCGAAATGTGGCGCAGTTGGCAAACAGACCAGGTTTAGGTGGAGTTACTAGGGGAGCGTGGGAGAAGCCCCACGAGCCTGCCACTCCCATGTGGGTGTCAGGGCGATCTGAGGAGGGGTAGCTGGGGACACAACTACAAGGGCAGCCAACCCACATCAACCAACACCAGAGGTGGGCAAATGGGGGGGGGGGGCTCAAGGGGCATTGCTTTTGTAGTAGGTGGTCCACCATTCCCCCTAACAGAGAATACAGGTTCTCGGGTGCCTCAGGTGGCAAGAGTGGGCAGCTCAGAAAGGGACGACCCACCTAATCCCCAGGGAAGGGCAAAGGAGAAAAGCAATTTTCATTGCTATCACTAGAAACGGCCGGTCCAAACATTACTGTTAGCAAGGAAGAGGACAGGAAGAGGCAAAAGAGGTACAGGCCAGAGGAGACGATTAGTAATTGGGATATTAAACCTTCTCTTTATTAGCAGCAGTGATATTGAAAAAGTTCTCTGATCAGGCGAGCAGACATATGGAGGTATAGGGACATGATAATTGAGCAACTGAGGTGGTATGGTACGGTACAACAGGGCAGTTGGATTATAAGGATTTCAGGTCCAAGATGGCATTGGTCCCAGGAATGACGTGGGGCCACAAGGATACAGAGGGCTGGGTAGCTTACATGGGCGGTAAAGACAGGTCCAGCCAGCTGGACAGTGGTGCATGTAAGCCTCTCAGGAAGGCATGGTATGGCAGGAATCAGGAGGTGAGAATGGGCAGTTACCAGCCGTTTCAGCAAATAATTCAGGCACCAAGAGGCAGGGAGCGGTCACACAAATGTGGCTTACAGGGTTCAGGTGGGAGACGTGCAGGTGGAGAGGGTTTTAGGGATACCTCGTGCTGACTATTCAATGGTGGGTCTTGCCACTTTACACATAAATGTGCCAAATGCGGGGCAGCCACCCAACTACTGTGTGTCCAAGGACTCGGAGGTGGGAAGGAAGGGTGAGGGTTTAGGAGCAGGGGCCAACACAGAGGGGCACAATAAGGAAAAAAGGGCTAACACCAGTAAAGCAATATCTGCTTCACGTATATTTGAATGACTAGCCCACAGAAAAAGAGCACATTTTGTTATACAAGGGTTTCAGGCACGACCTCCGCATGCTGTCAGCCAAAAACTTGCAGTCAGCAGAGAAGCTTCCAGCGATAGTGCTTGATAAGATCTCCAAAGAGAAGGAATTGGACAGGCCTTTCCCCTCAACCAGCACTAGAACATTTCATTGCTTCTCCGCTAGGTGTGGTACCCAAAAAGGAGCAGGGAAAGTACAGGCTCATCCACCCTCTGTCTTATACCCGGTGTAATTTTAGGAATGATTGGTTTGACCCAGAGTACTGCTATGGTAATTACACCACGTTTGACCAGGTGATGGAGCTGGTCTTGGACACAGGTAGGGGGGCACTATTGACAAAAGTGAACATCAAAACGGCTTTCTGGCTCCTGACGGTACACCCTGAGAGTTGCCACCTTTTCAGTGGGAGGGCCAGTTTTACGTTGACATGTGCAAGCCCATGGGTTGCAGTGTCCGGCGCATTCTTTAAGGCATTCAGTTCTTTTTTTCCAGTGGGTGGCATGCCGGAAGGAACAGAGAGGGGCGGTATTGTTCATTACCTGGATGATTTTCTTTTCATGCGTAGGAAAGGTTCGGAGGAATGTGCAGGCGCACTTGCCTCCTTCCAGGACTTGATGGAACAGCTTAATATCCCAATGGCACTTGAAGATGCAAGGGCCTGCAGAGGTGCTCACGTTCGTAGGCATGGAGATAGACACCATTGGGGGTACCTGCAGGCTGCCCCAGGACATTGCGGTAGGCCTTGTGGCAAACATTGATGCACACTTGGCGCATGATAAGGTCACCCTGGAAAGGATGCAGCGACTGCTCGACAAGCTCAATTTTGTGGCAATGCCGATACCAGTAGGTAGAGTATTTGCAAGAAGGTGGGTGAGGGCCAGGGCAGGAGTCAGCCAGACGTTTCGCCATATAAAACTTAGCGCAGGGCTTAAGGAGAACCTGCACATGTAGCTCACATTTGTTCAAGGTTTCAATGGTACAATGCTGTGGAGGGCACCATGGGCGACCATTAAAGAGTTGCAGATTTATTCTGATGCCTCTGGCAGGGAAGGGTTCGGGGTCACCCTGGGACAGGAGTGGTGCGCACAAAGGTGGCCTATTCAGTGTCGGAAAAAGGGCAGGACCAAGAACATAATGGCGCTAGAGCCCTTCCCTTTACTGTAAGCGCTACTGCTCTGGCCTAAGAAGTTGAGTAACAGAGGGTGCATTTTCGGTCTGAAAACTGGGCGGTTGTGCAGGCAATCAATTTGCAATCAGCTTCCTGTTCAGTGGTCCTGGGGTTAAGAAAGCAAATGGAAGGAACAAGTTACTTACCTGTAACTGTTGTTCTCCAGCATGGGTCTGGCATGGATTCACATGCTCATGAATATTCCCCGTCGTCAGGCCGGGAATCCTCGGTAAAGAAAAAAATCAGTATCAGTTTTGTTTCAGATCTGTCTTTCCTAGTAGTAACCAATCACTGATCTCTGCGTCATACTGACCACAGCCAATGACTGCCCTCCACCCAAGCCTCGCCTCTGGCAGCCATCCTCAGATTTGGTAGCACATGAAGTGGCAGTATGACCAAGTTAAGAGCCGCAGAGGGGTAGGCGGGAGGGTTCGCATGTGAATCCATGCCAGACCCATGCTGGAGAACAACAGTTACAGGTAAGTAACTTGTTCCTTCTCCAGCATGGGGTCTGGCATGGATTCACATGCTCATGAATATAAGATTAAATAGCAGTTCACACATGCACAACCACGGGGGGTGGTAAAAGGCTCAACATTAAGCAATACAAAAAACTCAACATTAAGCATCTCTTACCTCCTCACCAGGCTCACCTTAAGCGAACAGGTTGCGCAGCACTGCCTGGCCGACCCTGGACTCCTCCCTGGAATCCCGATCGACGCAGTAGAATCTCGTGAAGGTGTGCGTCGACCTCCACGTAGCAGCCCTGCAGATGTCCAGCAGGGGCACACCAGATAAGAACGCCGTAGTAGCAGCGATCGCTCTGGTCGAATGGGCTCTCGGACAGCCTGGCAGCGGTCGGTTAGCCAACCGGTGACAGTGCATGATGCAGCCGGAGAGCCATCTGGAAATAGAAGACCTCGAGAGAGCCTTCCCTTGATTCACAGGTCCAAAGTTCACGAACAGCTGTGATGTCCTCCGGAAACTCTTCGTGCGGTCCACGTAGAACTTCAGCGCTCTAGCCACATCCAGCGAGTGCAAAGTCCTCTCGGCCGGCGACGAAGGAGACGGGAAGAAAACAGGTAACACCAAGGGCTCGTTAAGATGGAAGTCCGACGGCACCTTGGGCATAAAGGAGGGGTGCGTCCTAAGCACCACCCTCGAGGCATGGAAAGTCAAGTACGGTGCCTTGCAAGATAGGGCCTGGATCTCTCCCACTCGTCGTGCGGAGGTAATGGCCACCAGGAACGCAGTCTTCCACGACACAAACTTCATCGGTGCGGAGTGCATCGGCTCGAATGGGGGCCCCATGAGCCTGGTCAGCACCACGTTAAGTTCCCACGCCGGGGCAGAGGCCTTCACCGGCGGGAACGACCGGAACAGTCCTTTCATAAACTCTTTCACCAGCCGATGGGACCACAGGGACGTCCGTCCCGTGGTTCTGGTATATCTGGAGATCGCCGCCAGATGAATCTTAATGGAGGCATGGGCTAGCCCAGCCTTTGCCAGCGATGGTAGGTACGGCAGCACTTGAGGGGCCGTAATCCGTAGGGGGTTGATCTTCTGTGCTCAGCACCAGATAGAGAACCTCTTCCACTTATGACCGTAGCATTTGAGAGTCGAGGACGCCCTGGCCTTTGCAAGAACCTCTCTGCAATCGGCCGGTATATCGTCGCCTCCAAACTCTAGCGCTGCAGGAGCCAAGCCTGCAGGTTCAGCGACGCCGGGTCGTGGTGGAAGATGGCGCCTCCTTCTCTGGAGAGAAGGTCCGCGTCCGCCGACAGCTTGATGGGAGGGGACGTTGACAAGTCCAGAAGGTCCGGGAACCAGATCTGCCTCGGCCACGCCGGTGCGACAAGGGTCATCCTGCACCAGGACCTCTTGAGCTGGCTGATGAGTCGAAGCAGCAACGGCAACGGAGGGAACGCATACAGGTATAGGCCGTCCCAGGGGAACGAGAACGCATCGCCCATGCTTCTCGGCTGGGGAAACCTGCTGGCGAACCTCTTGCACTTCGAGTTCGTCGCTGTTGCGAACAGGTCGATTTGGGGTTTGCCCCATTGTCGGAAGAGTTGATCCACCTGATCCTTGCGCAGTTCCCACTCGTGACACGCGCGCAGCTCCCTGCTGAGCGAGTCGGCGATGGTGTTGCTTTCTCCTGCCAGGTGGAAGGGAACAAGGAACATCCCCTGGGCGACTGCCCAGTGCCACAGATCCTGTGCCTCCTGGGATAGGGCTGGGGATCTGGTGCCTCCCTGCTTCCGTATGTAAAACATTGTCATGGTGTTGTCCATGAATATCCGCACCATCTTGCCCTTGAGCGATGGGAGGAACGATTTGAGAGCCCAGAACACGGCTCGGAGTTCCAGGACGTTGATGTGCAGGAGCCTCTCCTCCGGGAGCCAGAGGCCTCTTGCGTGGAGATCTCCGGTGTGGGCGCCACAACCTTCCAGGGAGGCGTCCGTCGTCACCGTCTCCTGGTACGCCGGCGTCTGAAAGTCCTTGCCCGCCGTGAGGTGCGCTCGAACGCCCCACCACTGAATCGCCCGGCGGAACACCTCGTTGAGGGGGACCCTGTCTTCGAAGGTGCCCGTCGCCTGCATCCAAAGGGTGTCGAGAAATTCTTGAAGAGGGCGCATCCGTAATCTGCAGAGGCGCACCAGGTACATGCAAGAGGACATCATCCCCAGGAGGGATTTGATGGACCTCACCCTGGCCACGTCCGTGGCAAGCAGGCGCTGCACTTTGCCTAGAATGGTCTTCGTCCGTTCTTCCGACGGGGCCGCCAGGCGCCTCACTGTATCGAGCTTCGCTCCCAGAAACAGGGCCACCTGCGACGGCACCAGGTGGGACTTTGGGTAGTTTATGGCGAATCCCAGGTCTGTGAGTAGCTGGCCGGTCCTCGCAGTGTGTTCGACGGCGAGTTCCCTCGTCCTTGAGCGGATGAGCCAGTCGTCCAGGTAGGGGTAGACGTGAATCCCCTGCAGGCACAGCCATGCCGCCACTGGTGCTAGGCACTTGGTAAAGACCCTGGGGGCCGACTTCAATCCGAACGGCAGTGCTTTGAATTGGTAGTGGCGTCCCTGGACGACGAACCTGAGGAACTTTCGGTGACTTTTGAGGATGGGAATGTGGAAGTAAGCATCCTCCAGGTCCAACGACGATAGAAAGTCGCCTTCCTCCAGCTGTCCGAGTACGTGCTGGAGGGTGACCATCCTGAACTTTTGTGATCTGATGAATTTGTTCAAACGACGAAGGTCCAGGATGGGGCGCCAGCCGCCCGTCTTCTTCCTGACGAGGAAGTACCTTGAGTATACCCCGGAGCCCGGGAGCCTCTTCGGGACAAGTTCGATGGCGCCTTTCCTGAGCATCGCCCGTACTTCCAACAGCAGTTCCGGGACGTGATTTTCCTTCCTGGCCACAGGTGGAACGTGAGGGCACTTCTTCAGGAATTCGATAGTGTGTCCTCTTGCCAGGGTATCCAGCACCCAACGGTCGGTGGAGATGGACTTCCACACGCCGACGAAGTTCGTCAGCCGGCCTCCCACCGGGGTGCTTCGGTGGGGGCCCGAGACCACGGCCGGTTCAGTCCTGCTTGGAGGTGGTGGCCTTGCCGCCCTGGCCACCTTGCCAACGGCGGCGAGGCGCTGCCTGCTTGCCGCGACCCCTGTAGGCCTCCTGAGACGAGGAGCGTGCCGCCTGGCGGTAGGACGAGCCACCGCTGGATCCCTTGGAGGCACCCTGTCTGCCTCCGGAGCTCCGAAAGGGCCGTCGTTGCTGAAGGGCTCCTAGGGCGCGGGCCGTCTCAGTGTCCGTTTTTATGGCTTGGAGGGATTCGTCCACCGCCTTCCCGAACAAGTTGCTGCCGTCGAACGGCATTTCCAACACCCTGGTCTGGACGTCCTGACGGAAGTCGGTCGCCCGGAGCCAACCCCGTCGTCGTAGGCAAACACCGTTGCCCAGCTGGCAGAACCCGGTATCGGCAATATCGGTTGCCACCGTTATGGCGTGGTCCGACGCCACCTCGCCCTCTTGCAGTATTTCCAGAGCCTCGGACCTCTTGTCGTCCGGCAGGAAGTCCAATATGGGGGCCAGCTTAAACCAGAGCTCCCTGTCGTAACAGGCCACGATCGCCAAGGCGTTGACCGCTTTGATCGTCGTCGCCGCCGACGAAATGACCCGCCGCCCCATGGCGTCCAACTTCTTTCCCTCGCCGTCCGGCGGGGAATTCAACATCGAGGCTCCTGACCCCGCCGCTTTCTTCTTCGCCGCCGCCGAGACGACCAAGTCTGGCGTTGGCTGGGCCCTGAGGCACAGGGGAGCGGTTTCGGGGACCCGGTACTTCTTCTCGTACCGGTCCCGTTTGGCTGGTGCCGTGGAGGGGTTTTAGAGAACCGACAGGCCCTCCTCCCAGATGTCCTCGATAAGGGGCACCGCGATGACCGTCTTCCTCTTGGCCTCCCGGCGCTGATAGAGGAAACCTTCCTTTTTCTGCTTCTCCGGGCAGAGCTGGAACGATTCGGACGCCCTCGCGTTCATGGCGTGGAATGAGCCAATCTCGTCGGGCGGCGAGGCCCGTGCGACGGGAGATGGGAGACCCGTTCCGTCGTCGTCGCCCTCAGAACCCGTCGTCGAGCCCAACACACCGTCATCTCCCGACTCGTGGGAGGATGAGGAGGCAACTGTAAGCCTTACGGGGGCGAGCGGAGGAGAGGGTTGGGTCCTCCGTCGTTTGTTCTGAGGACTTCCCGATGGGCCAGGTTGCGGGTCCTCCGGCCTGGGCCGTGGGAATCTCGTCCTTATCTCAGAGCATAAGGACTGGATGGCAGACAAAATGGCCGCCGAGCCATCCTGAGGCCTAGGATCCGGCTGCGCCGGAAGGGAAGGCCGCTCTTCCTCACCATCGTCGTCTTCCTCGGTTATCTCCCGAGGATCTTCGTGATGGGATCGAACCTTCTCGAATTGGACTTCGAGGTTCCTCAGGGCCTTGGTCAGTTCCTCCTCCGAGGCTGACTCCGAGCTCGAGGAGGGCACCGTGCCCCCCCCTCGCTTCTTCCATCATGGCAGCCACGACGATGGGCTGAAAAGAGGATTCCCTCCTTGGCGGCAGGGAAACTCTAGTCCCGGAGGCGGTCTCCACTGGCGGTGTCTCTGCCGGCTTGGCCAGAATCGCCGCGATAGCCTCGATAGAGGCCTTCGCCTGCTGGGTAGGGGCCTTCACCACCTTAGGTGCGTCCCGGGCCCTCTCCTTCGGGGGAGGGGCGACGCCTCGCTCCCCCTCTTCCGAGATCGGACGGGGCTTCTCCCGAAGCTTACCCGGGGTCTAAGACTTCCTCTTCCCCGAACAGGAGCGTTGGCTCGTGGTTGGCGGTGCCGGGGAAGGTGCGCCCTGCCTAGCGACCGAAGAGCCCGACCTTTCGGAGCTCCCGGAGCCAGCGGACTTGCGGCGCTTGGCCTGGTGTTGGGCCCCCGTCGCCGGGGCGCCCGCACAGGACTTAGAAGCCCGCTCGGACCCTTTCTTCTTCTTCTCACCCGTCGAGCCCTTCTCCAACCAGCTTGCGAGACGGGATCGACGGTCCTTCATGGTCCGCTCCGACAAGTTCTTGCAGAACTGGCAGTCCTTCTCTACATGAGTCTTGTCCCCATGAAGACAGTAGAGGCATCGCGAATGTTCGTCTTCCTTAAACACATTCTGCAGCCCGCATCCAGGAAACAGCTTGGGTCCGGGTGACGAACTTGCATCCTGGGCCATCTCGGAGTAGGCCGCGAATCTTCTGGAATCCTCCAAGAAGTTGATTCGACGAAATCTTCACCCTTGAGGGGTGTAGGAAAATCCCGCAACGGGTAGCCGTTAACGGGAGTAGAAACGGCGGAGCTTGAGGCTCGATGAACCGAAAAAATGTGAAAGTTCACCTGAAAAAGCGCGAAACACGCAGTAAAAGCTCGAGAGCTAAGCACGAGGACTCCCAACACTTGAACGTGCGGTAAAAATCTGAGGATGGCTGCCAGAGGCGGGGCTTGGGTGGAGGGCAGTCATTGGCTGTGGTCAGTATGACGCAGAGATCAGTGATTGGTTACTACTAGGAAAGAGATCAGAAACGAAACTGATACTGATTTTTTCTTTACCGAGGATTCCCGGCTTGACGACGGGGAATATTCATGAGCATGTGAATCCATGCCAGACCCCATGCTGGAGAAATTTGTTTATACCAGAATATCGAGTTTAGGGTGCGACATATGCAAGGCACTGCGAACATTGCTGCTGATGCCCTCATTTTCAGTTGGACAAGCTCCTGAGGGCCCAGCTGCTGGCCTGCTGAGAGAGGGGAGCACTTTCAGATTGAGTGGTGGCAGCTGGTGTCATGGGCTGGACACTCTGGGAACTTGGGGAGAGTTCTCTCATGCAAGGAGTGAGGTCCAGGTACTAGCGAAGCTACGGTACATTCTTAAGGTTTCTGTAAGAGGAAGGGGGCACAGAGCTGGCAGGGGATGAGCAAGTGCAAGCATTTCTGGTGTGGGCACACATGGATGGGAAAACAAGGAGTTGGACGGGTTGGCACCTTGCAGATACAGCATTTTACAGCAAGCTGTGTTGGAAAAGGGGATCCCACCAAAAGGTTTTAAGGTGTGGCCTACTTTGATTGGGCTGGTGGAAATTAGAGGGTCCAAGGAGGGAAACGGGCACAGGTCCACTGATTTTGAGACGCTGGTAAATATATTTGCGTTGTTGCCTGGTGTATTACAGCCCATACTAAGTTACACTCTTTAGGGCTGCTTTTTCATTGGCTTTCTTAGACGCATTTAGGGTCAGCAAACTAGTGGCAAAGAGCAAGGATGATGTGTTGGGGAGAATTTTGCTAAAAGGGGTTGTTGTGGTCACGGGTGACAATATGGGTAAAACAGACCAGGATGGGATGGGTAGATGGATAATGATGTGTTATTTATATAGCGCCTTAATCCAAAGCGCTTTACAGAGCACATATTTACATAATATCACCCAACCGAAATTGGTACTCATTTATTGACCTTGGAAGGATGAAAGGCTGAGTTGGCCAGGAGTCGAACCTGCGACCTGCATATCACGCTCAGATCGCAGTAGCGAGCACTCAACCCGCTGAGCTCTCTTACCGGCTTACCCTCTGCATCATCCACGCTTTTGGTGCCTGGGACCTTGCTACATCCAACTCTCCCGCCCTAAATGACCTCCCTCTATGGTTAACCCAAGACGGTAGTTGCCCGACCCAGCTGCTCGCGCATTATATGGCAGGGAATTCAATGGCGGGGCTCACACCTACTAATGCATGAGGATGTCTCACCCTTAACAATGTTCCAATTTCACAAGGCTTTGGCGGCTGAATGGAGTACTGCAGGATATGAAGGGGGTCGGCTGGTCTCCCTCATAGCTTCAGGATAGGGCCAACCACCACTGCGTTTGAGCAAGGGGTGCCTGGGGCGGCCATAATGAAATTGGGCAGAAGGAAGTCTGACAGATTTAGGATATTTATCAGGCCAAACGAAACGGACACTCGAGGTTCAACATCAGTGGTATATAATAGGGTGTTTTTCTTTTTTTTAAAAAAAAAAGGGAAAACCATACGAGCAGGTTTGATGTAGTGTCAGTGTTAAACTGGATTTATTTTATTGCAGCAGCGGGCCGGACTGTTTGCTTCATCGGGCACTCCTTCGTTACGAGCGCAGAGCAAAAAGCACGGCAATGGCAGACGGATGGAGAAAATATAAGGATGAGAAACAAGAGTTTTGCTTGGTACGTCAGGCATGCAATGGCACGTGCTGATGGCACGTGCTGGTGTCGGCAGTTCAAAGGCAACTGGTCAGGTTGCCTGCGCCCAAGATCTTGGTAGTGAACTTTGCGGGCAACGATCTCACTGCCCTGGGTAGGGAGCGGCCACTGGGCCTGATGCAGGAAAGCATCAGGCTCTTGGGGCCGATGGTGGAGGACACCGAAATACTTTGGCCTGAGACCCATGGAGTGTTTGGCAGGGTCCAATGTGGCCATGGATGAAACGAAGGCGGTTCAATAAGAATATAGAAAAACGTATGTGGCTCGAAGGATTGGGATTTATAAAGGTACAGAATGCTTTGTGACAAGGACCTCGTGCATTTTGGGGTGCACTTGTCGAATGTGTGTCCCAATGTTTTCCTCCTAGACGTCTTTGCAGCACTCAGGAGAGCAGGATGCGAGTAAGGAGTCAGTGAGTATGTTCTGGGATGAGTGGGGGGTAACTCAAAAGCATGGCAGAGTTACACGGCAGTCCTAGCTGGGGGAGGAGGGCAGTAACCCTGCTGATGCAAGCTTTACCTGCAAGAGCCAGATTGAGGGTCTACGAACACACGACACCCTTACAGACAATTGGGACTGCTCGCAACTGCAGTGGCCATGGGTGACTCCTTACAGGTGTATGGAAATGCCTGTCCTGCCAGAAAAATAAAACCAGAGGCGTGTCGGACTACTGGCTAAGAAATAAAGCTGGAAGTGACGGGGTCCCCAGGAAGGACAGTAAAACCGAAGTGATGGGTCACTGGTTTGTGTGTGGCCTGGGAATGGCCAAGTGCCACCCAGAGAGGTATTTTGCACCAGGTCCACTTGCGACTGGGGGGAGTTGACTCCAATAGAAGGATCTGTATTTATTTACTGGATAATACTAAGGCGCCTATACAACAAAAGGGATTTCAAGGGGCCACAAGACAAGGTGGGCTAGGGGGGCCACGGCAGAAAGATAACAAGAACAGTCATACTAGGCCTTGAAACATTCGGATTGTGCAAATGCTGTAACAAGAAGTATGAGGGAGGGAGGGTGCTGATCTGCACGGAATGCGAAAATCTAGGGTGGGAAACGAAGTGCAGAGCAAAGAGGAGAGAGTGCAAGTGAAATTGGGGAAGTGGAAGGGGCGGGAGAGGGCCACGGGGGCTAGGCTAGTGCTGTGGCAAGAGCCAGGGATTGCATGGGGTGTAGGGGGTGATGGTCCACATGCAGAAGGCGAGGAGGGGTGGTAGAGTTGGCAGGGAGGGGGCCTGGTGCCCTGTAGAACTCAGACGGAACCAGGCAGCCAGTCACTGCAGCAGACAGGGATGTTAGCCGGGGAGGGGGAAGGAAGAAGAGAAAATGAGGGTCTTGAGGAGCTTCCGGAACTTAAGAAGATCTGGTTCAAGCCTGAGAGGGGCAGGGAGACTATTCCAGAGGAAGGCTCCAGCGGAGGAGAGAGATCTACCCCTAGGCCCCCCTCTCTGCTTAGAGAAGCATCTGATCTGCAGAGAGTTGGAAATAGAAGCCCGAAGGGCTCTAGCAGGGAGGTAATTTAGGGAGGGAGAGTTGGATCCAGCAAGGCCCCACAAGCCTGAGCCATGATGCAGAGGGTCTTGAACTTGATCCTTGCAGCCACCACGAGCCACTTAAGAGATTTTAGGGCTTTAGAGATGCGGTCCGTGGGCTTCAGGCCAAGGATAAATCTCAGTTCTATTCTGGATTAGTTGAAGGGGGTGAAGGAGGATAAAGGAAGATTGAGGAAGAGACAGTTGCAGTAGCCCAGCCTAGAGGGGATCAGAGCTCGGTTTTCCAATACTAAATAAGTCTGTGCCATTGGGATAAGGGAAACATCAATACGGCTATATGTCTGTGGGGAGGGAGGCCAAGTAGGGGTTAGCCCGCTATGTCCCATACTCCTCTTGCCCTACCTTTCCCACCACCTCACTCCCGCCTTCCTTTTTGGATGTAACCAAGGCATCACTAGTTCCTTATCTCCACTTCCACCACTAGCCCAGAACACCCAAACACTCTCCCTGTCTTTTCCTCTCACCATTCCTAGCGGTTACCACTGGGCATGTCATTCAGTTTCACTTTGCCTAGAGGGGCCTGGGGGGGGCAGCAAAAGCAGACTAGAACAAATATCACACTTGAGGGCGACAGAGCTTTCGAGATGAGACAAACCTCTCCGAGTCACTTCTAGATTTTGCTATTGGGGCAACCATAGGTGTATTTACTGTTCTTCCATGAAGGGAAAGTTGCGAAACTTTAGTGGAGTCTTCTACAATGCAGACTCGGACGTAAAGATAAAAGGCCACCAGACCCAAGAAGAACCAAAATTAATGGCGCTCTAACAGCCATACCAGACAGAAAACCGCATTGAGGCAGGAATTAATGTATTTCACAGTTGTGAAACGCTAGGGCAATGTTGTGCTTCTCCTATCGGCACCTGAAAATAATGGGATGAGCACAAATTAGGAAAATCTTGAGTAAAAGGAGAAGGATTAACGGTCATCGATGGCAGCGGTAACCTGATAAGGCACCAGGAAGTACATTTGGTGGCGGCCCTGAGGAGATGATACGTAAAAAGGATAGATGAGCGTCTTTGCGTAGATCGAGCACGGGAGAATTACCGAGCGAGAGCCTGTAGTTTGGTTCTCACAGACCGGTTGGGGGACTCAACAAATACTAACACCCCTAATTGACACTTTAAGACAACAAGATTCCCCCAGCTCAGATCGGACACATACACGGCACACGTGCTGAGGGCGAAACGAAGGAGGCAGCTTCGAGATGGAGCAACTCGGTCACAGATAAAGAAAGAGCTGCAGGTAAACTTACACACACTAAAAGTACTGGTGGTGAAAACGATATAGCAGAGTAGCTGCAGGAAACCAGAGACGTGGACAATTAGCGATCAGCCCAAGAGCCCCATTGCCATCCCTCTCCCCCACCACCGCATGGACAAACCCAAGGGCGCAGACGAATAACTTGACAGCTGCTGTTTTTATCACCCGACTACATAACTGAAGGGTTTCCGCCGGAATGAAAACTCTAGGCTAATTTCCCGAGGCCCACTCTGACGGCAGGTAAAATAAAAAGCCCGAGGAGTGGGCTGCTGGCAGCAGTGGAGGGCTGATGTACGTCTCATTCGATGATGCGGCACCGCATAATAGAAACCCACAATGCGTGATGTAGGAAACAACATGTAATCGTTGCCATGGCACCGTTCCTACGCGGGGGCGGGCGAAGCATCCCAAAAGGTAAGGACCGGCAGGGCAAGAGGAGGGATGGGATTGCCTGGAACACGCACACGCTCCCTGTGCCGAAGGAGGCGCATTAGGATGCAGAGAAACCCCCACTCCTACGCGCGGTGACTCAGCTTCTGACTGAAGCTGGCGCGGAATTGGACAGAACTACGCTCCTTCTGCCCACGTCGGACCAGTGAACTGCAGCGCCGCCGCGATAAAAATACCAGCAGCAGCTCCAATGAGCTCATACGTGCCACTCTATGTACTCCACCCTGGAACGGGTGAGCTGTCCCGACGTTGGGCGAGGACTTCCCCAGCGGGCACCCCTGACTACTAGCCACAGCAGCACGTGGCCAGTAGAGCGACAATGCGCGTTGCTTTCTTTACTCTGACGCGTTACCCGCCTCTTAGCAGGTACAGGCCTTGAGGAAGGCCACAGTTGACAAGACTGGCCTCCAGTCGTAAACCGCCTACTCTATTGTGGTACCTACCACTTGGTCAAACCATCAGTTTATGGTGCATACCAGACGAGAGACCTTAGTTCAGGTGACACAATGCTAGCCTTCAGAAACGGCTTAGTGCAACAGCAAGACCTGCTGCATACTTTGCAAGGACTACAACTGTTTTCAAAAAACAAGCCGTCTTTGCAAATGCCACTGAAAGAGAGGAGCATGCTTACAACTCCCACTAGGGTTAATGAGCTTTAGGATGCATAGAATATCTACATGTGTCTCACTAGTTCCAAGGAGTGAAGTGCAGGGAAGTACGGTTTCTTGAGTACACGGGCAAAACGTTTAGACAAAGGATAAGCACAAAAGCAGCTAAGCCAAACTCCATTAAGCAAGACCCGCATATGGGTAAGGAAGCGCCCGTGTCTCTCCTGGGATCCAAGAAATCGCATTTGGTGAAGCAAGGAAGCAATATCCAGTGAAAACAGGCCACCCATGGGCATACACCCGAACCGCTACCTAGAAAAGGACACCTATTGGGACCCAACACTAACGCACTGTACCCTAACATACATACCCAGGTACACTTTGTACACACATTTACCCAGACACATCACCATCCTTGGCAGACCGGCAGCTCGTTGGCAATGCACCCCATGTCATGAGGCATGCCTAGAATCCAGTGCTGCACCAACTAGTGATCGCAAAGATTTGCCAACCAAGGTAACGCCCTCTGCACCACCCAGCCCCCTCAAGCTTCCCTCCTCCATATGAACATGCAAGGTCGTATGGGAAAGCAGTGAAAGGGATGCCCAGAAAGGGCAGTTAGGTGGGGAGGTGCAGAAGCAAGTACCCAACAGGACAGATGCACACTGACCACAATGGGAAGGCACCACAAAGCCGTGGTGAAAGAAAGCTGAACCTGGACGAATTCCACTTTAGCATTCACACCAGCTCGGTCTCCCCATCTCTCGGGGAGGTAGGGATGTGTGTTGGAGGAGCGACAGGAGACACATGGAAGGTTTCCTTACAATACAGCACAGACCTTCCCCCAGCTGTCGCTTTTTCACTCGGGAGGTCTGCCTTGCTGGCGCCAGGGAAGATGGAACACATTCATTACGAAACCAAAGTTGGGCTCATGGGCGAGTCATTGGCTGAATTAAACAGCAGAGCATCCATCCCACTTCAGTAGCACTTTATCTACATAACTAGCACACTTGCTCAAGCCTGCCCAGCCCTGCCCCAAGATCAAACACCTGGAACAAATAGCAATGGATTCTCCAAGCAGGCTCATTTTAATCGGTGAATGCAAGTAAACTTTGCTCAGGATGAGGCCACTTCTGGCTGCTGGCATCACCCCAACAGACGGCCATGCTACATCCGGGCATCGGCCTACGAACCGTGCAAAGTGAATGGAACAGGATATGAACATTGCAAATACAAGGCAACGTTCCAAGGCCACACAATAAAAATGCAGCCCTCTTTAATGCACACAACTTAAGTGGTTACATGTGCACTACTCCTCCCAAAAACGGAAACTCATCTCCATCACTCAACCATACTCATCCCCACTACAAACAAGCGAACACTCATCAGCCACTTCAATCACATTACCAATTACATCACAAGTAAATCATCACTGAACGACCTCATAGTAAGGCCAAATGTACTCTGTACCACGGGTAAACCTTATGACTTGCTTAGCTCACCTGCCCCCCCCCCCCAACCCCTCAAATCGCTCCATAGTCTTCTCAGACAGGCAGTCCATTCTCCCAATCCTTCCTCACACACCCTCCACCTTAAGGAAGGTTATCAATACATCAAGCAGGCCTGAGACCAGTGAGAACAACAGTGGGTTCGAAGGACCATAGTCTTAGCGTACTGGCCCCAGCTATCATTTCTAATTTCCTCCACTTCACAACATCTGGGGTGGCTTTCTTGTGATGAGCAGGATGCGAGCCTGTGCCCCAGCACTGAAGTAATGAGACGGGAGTGCAAATTGTACAACCAGACCTCAATCCACACTTTCCCCTTTCTTTGAGCAGTCCACCAAAAAAAAAAAAAAAAAAAAAAAAAAAAAAAAAAATGGGACATGACTGTACAGGGAGCAACCATGATTGGGTGTCGTTAGATTGGATGCAAGGTGGAGGGGAGGAAGAATTGTCTTACCGATTACTGGCATTAGTAAGGTGGTTCTAATGACCAAGACATTTTTTTCCTCCAAGTTTGGGCGCATTCCGAGTGATAAGCAATGACGGGGGTAGAGTTTGATGGAGGGCAATAGATGTGCCGACTAGAAAGGGCAGAGTCAAAGAAGTTAAATATCAGGTTTGGCGCAAACAGCATATATAGCGTTTGCGCAATGTCTGGGGTGTAACACAAGTGGTGCACTCAGTGTTTAATTTGTAAAAAAAATAAGTGCCAGTGCCCAAAAAATATTGGCCCCATAATGCCGGGTGCGGTGCAGCCCTCCGTGTGGGCGCGCCGCCCTCAGTGCGGCCGCGCCGTCCGTGCCAGTTCAGTGCTAGACCTACCTAGATCGGCCCACCACCAGCCCATCACACTGCTGCTGCTCCATGTCACATGTTTGGCACTGCTGCAACTGCTGGAACAGGCTAGTAGTAAATACGCAACTAAGACATGCTCCTCCTGTAACTGCGCCTCGATGCCCCCAGGCTGTGTGAGCACTTTAAAAATGCAAATAAATAAAAAAACATTCTGTTTCAGTCACTGTTGCACTGCATTTGTCTCTACCCCTTCTTCCCCATCTGACAGTCTGTTAAAGTACACCAAGTATTGTTAATCGGTTACTACCAGGAAGAGCACCCTCCCCTCAGCCTGTTCTTCAGTCACCTCATCCAGGTGTTTTGTGTAATCAATTTTATCTCAAGCCCTTATCAGTCATCGCATCTCATAAATGCATCCCCTTCACCCTTCCTTCAAGCATGAGCATGGTTTTGTATAACTTGGAAAAAGTAATTTCTGCAAGACTTTGTTGTGAAATCAACGGCCTGTGCTACTTCTGCTTTAGGTCCTCTTTCCACCTTAACACAAATTAAAAAACTAAATATGTTTTGTCACCCAATATTCAGGAGCCAGAGGAGAATGCATATTCGGATATCTCCTTCCCACTAACATGTTCTTGACATACTTCACTAAACTGCGGGGTGTAATAGACACCCTCCTCCCTATCTGAGGATTCCTATCTAAGGATTGCATGTGCTCTCATTCGGAGCACATGCTCGGAGCGTATTGTACCCAGGTTAAGGGGCCACATCTGGTGTATAAAACACATCAGGATAGAAAACATGCGCTGGAATTATGTAAAAAAAATGACAGCAAAAGACGGTTGAGAATTATACACGAATACTCAACTAGTGCTTTTATTTATGACGACAAATTAGTGGGCGCGTGCACCATGTTTATCCCTGTCTAGTTTCTATGTGTGTATCTTTAAGCCTGAAATGGCATTTCAGAAGTTCGTCTTTGCATGGGCTTTTCTCGCGAAGTGCTGCCGGTTCAGCCCAATACGTGCACCGTTCCGGGTCCCCTCGCCGAAGCTCATTTGTGAACTAATGAGGCCGATGACATTAAAAAGAAGAACGGAAACACCCAGGCAAAAATTCACAGTTCATGTTTCGCTTAGATGAATGCTATCCAGGGTCGGACTGGGGCATACAATTGTCTAGAGTAGGGCTCGGCACCAATGAAAAAGTGGCCAAAGTTGAAAACGGCAATTCATTCCTTTTGTGACAGACACTAGTGGGAGCACGCTGCCGCCCGTGCCCCGCTAAGCCTGATGACGACAAAAAGAGGTGTGCGGCGCAGCAGCCCCACGCAAGGTAAGATTTTAAAAGAAAAAACGTATATTTGGGCGGCTGGGGCCCATCACTTTCGAAGTGATGGGCCATAGCCGCCACTCAAAATAAGTTCTTTCTTTTAAAACCTATCTTCCCTGGGGCGGGGCCGGCCACCGGCACCACGGAAGGTCAGGTTTTAAAAGAAAAAAGTAAAAACATACTTTTGGGCACAATCCACAGGCCTGGCCACCCGTGGCAGAGTCATCCGACTCAGTCAGCGGCAGCTGGCAGCCCCTGGTCACAGAAATTAGCTTGGGCTTGGCATTGACTGCAGTCAGCAGCACACTGCACACAGGTCACACAGACAAGCCTGGGTGTGGACGGGCCCCTGGTGGGGTTTCGACTCCTGGGCAGTCAGGACACCACCAGGGGACCGTGCCGCCACCCGGCCCCAACCTGGGCCTTCCTTGCCTGATCACTTGACTGACAGGCTCAGGTTGCACCGCACGCAACAACAAGTGACTTACCTGCTTTGCCGGCTGGGACTTGGTCTCCTGTCAGGGCCTCAGGCGGGGGGAGGGGGGGGGAGGCGCACACTGGCACCCGCACAAATGAAAAAGCAGGAAGAAGGGGCCCCAGGAAGCAACTAGGCTGCACCACGCAGTGCAGCCTGGCAGGCCCCCTCTCTCACAAGTCAGGACCGACGACGCCATGCCACGTCTCGACACCTTCACTTCACAGTAACTTGTGAAATGAAGGTGGCTCCGTGCTGCCTCCTGTGGCAACAACAACGCAACAACAAAACATAATTTCACTGGCTCAGAAGAACAGCCAATGAAAACTGCACATTCTGTGTTACTATACAGAATGTATCAAATAATGCATAGTAACAACAGAATGGTACATTGGCGGCTGTTTGTAACAGTTTGTTGTTCATTGCTATTGCTGGCCCCTCCCAGGACCAGCCAGCCTTGGCCTGCAACCTGCAAGCACGAGAGAGATCGAGATCAGAATGACAAATCCCAATGATTTATAATCAAAGCGAAGCGGAAGAACAAACAAAGCAAGTGAACGTGCTCTGGCCCTGCATGAGTTCCGGTGCCCAAAAAAGAGTGCCGGTGTTGGGCACCGGCAACCACCCCCACAAATTATAGCAGTGGGTGCACTCCAGACACATTCGACTGGACAGGTGTAAACTGCAAGATGGTTGTGTTGCAATAGTCTGGAAAGGAATGAAATGGAAACAAAAACATTAAGATTATGGCAATCTGTAGCATAAGCAATAATCAAAGTCAAAGGACATTCTTAAATTCCTTTCCAGGGTTCATTTTCTGCAAGACAAGTAAAATGTCATATCAATTAGCTAAATCAAACGGCAGAGTTCTTTCAGCCCATGAGTTGGCATTGGCAAAGAAAAAAAGGAGGATTGCATGGTTAAGTAGTAGCCTGTCAACATTGTAGAGGAAATGCAAAGTCAGCTGCACTACGCTTTCTCAGCAGACACCTAGGCATCCAATTCCCGTAGAGCTGGAAGTAAGGGAATCATTCGAGCAGTTAACTGCTCTGCAACCAGAAGCTCACAAATCTTAAGAAAAAACAGCCACAACATTTGAATCCTTTAGAGAATGGAATAGACAAAGACACAATCACCTATTATGAAAATGTCGTTGAACTGCTTCCTTTTCACACAAAACTCTGTAGCAGTTAAGTAGACCCCCATCGACCAAAGAATACGATTTGCAAGAATCGAGGTCGACCCCAGAAATAGTAAGCTTTACTTCCACCATTTTAAACTCCACAGCTGAAGTCATTCTCTGTTTTGTCTTTTCAAAAGCGTAAATTAAATGCTCTTTTGGAATGCTCGGTTATTTTTCATTTGACCTCAGTATGGCTATAATACTGGCAGAGGTCTGTGGTACAAGGATAGTCTTGGAGCACCAGAGAGACCCATCGGGCCCAGGCAGACAATGTGGTACCAGATTGCAACTATACTTAAAGGCAGGAATAGGAAACTGCTCCTCAAGGGTTTCCCACAGAGACGAATTAGACAGCATCCAGGGGGACAGAATAGCATGACATTCACACCTGGCAACTTCGTGTCTTTCCATAAAACAGATAGAACAGCGAAGCAAAACACAAGTGAGGTGGAATAGTGGCTAGAAAAAACATGTTCTTTGAAGAGTAAAACCTTTCGAAGTATTGATAAAACCTATGCATCCACATATCTTGCACACTTCAAAACTGAACTTAAATGACCTACCAGAAGGATTGCACAAAGTATTTGGAGTTACAAAAAAAAATAGCCTAACAATATGCCATTCATTTTTTGCCAAGAACTAGATTAGCATCTCGCCATTAATTGATATGCAGGAGAATACGAGACTGAGCAAGTGAAGCTGGAGCTAAATGGAAATATGAATTTAGGCTTAACATTTCAGTTCTTTGACATGTGCTCTGTTACTGTGAAGTAAGCACGCCAGATCTAGGGCAGGGGTCTGAAACATTTGGTCCTCCTGATGTTTGGATTAATACTCCCATCAGCCCCGGCTAGCAGTGACCCGTGAGTGACCAAGGGAGTTCTAGTCCAAAAACTGGAGAGCCGAGGTTGCAGCACTCCCTGGTCCAAAGAAACCTGGGAAGGCTTTGTGGAATGTATTCACAACATGATAGGAAAGAATATGTGTGGGGTGATCCATGGTCATTACAGCCCATTTTTAATCACAGGAACACAAGCAATCTTTATCCAGAGGGAGGCATAAGTCTCTCTACAGTGTTGGTCTGAAACTGCATTCCTGCTCAGCTTCCACAACCTATGCATCCTCTCTACGTTTTGTATTCCCGTGCAGCACTGGAGATTGAGGTTCTTGTGACGGACCAACCATCAACTCCTCTAGCTGTTCCACAAGCTTCCTAAGCACTGCAGCCTGAACGACCTCTGTGGCCTGAGAAGCTAGCATTGGGACTAACACAGACTCACTCTTTTGGTGGGCACACCCACCCAGGCCTGCCTCTTGCAGTGCAATTGCGGAGGGGCGAGGTCGCTCTCCGGGCACTGCTGTAATTTCCATCCTCTGCTCATCTCCTAGATGGCCTGTCCCCTGTACTGAGATTCCTGAAGAGTGAGGCCTCTCTCCAGGCACAAACGCCAGATCCGACCTCTGCTCATCTCCTAAAATGGCAGTCTCCTGCTGTTTGACTCCTGTGGAAGGAGCTTCCTGCACAGGAGCAGGCACAAGTTCTCTGCTCTGCTCTGCATTGCCTCTAAGGCCAGCCACCTGCTGTCTGCCTCTTGAATGCAGAGCTTCCTCTGCATGAACAGCCTCTGGCTCGGTTTGCTCAGCATCTCCCTCAAGGCCTGCTTCTTGCTGCCCCAGTGCTGTGGGCTGACCTTCCTCTGCATACACCAGCTCCCTTCTGTGCTCAGCTCTCCCTCTACCCCAGACTCCAAACGTGTGGTATCCCTCTCCACCTGGGAAGCAAAGAAGGAATTGAGGTCAGAGGCTTGTCGGGTCCACGAAATAACAAAGATTCGGCTTACCTGCATCTCCGATACTCTTTCTACTTCAACAAGAGCATTTCAGATACAATGCACAAGATCCTTACAAACAAACTACAGGCCATGGTTCACAACTGACACTACAAAACCCACTCTAATAACCTTCATGCGAGATATAAAGCCTGCGTAGTAAGAGTTGAGCATTAAGCAACCTATGGTAGAACAGGAATGCACAGAATTACTAAGTGTGTGAGAGGACACGAAATGCAGTCACCCAGCTGCAATTCGTTGTCACAACCAGTGACGTCTTAAGGCATCGGCAAGAGATTCACGTTCCCTTTTCCGCATCCTGACCCCCAAAATAACCATTCAGTTGTTGCCTTACCTCAGGACCCAGTAATGTCTTTAATCTGCCTCAGTTTTTGCCGAGTCACGCGACCATTGACCTTTACATGGCAAACAAGCCTTCTATCAAGTGCTTTTGTGTCCGAGTATCCATGAGGGAGACCTTGGGTGATAGTTTCTTTACCTATGGTACTCTGCAATGTACATGAACTATATGGTCAACTATTGCCACACTTGCAACGTGATGCAAACTAGAGAAAATGGGTTGTGTATTAAGCATTACATTTTGCCCTCACTGTACCCTTCACTAAGACTCATCTCAACACCTGTCCTCAGAAGCTAGACTACCGCTGCAGCCTCCTGAGATGTTCTCCCCCGACTCTACTCTGCAAGGTACTTAACTTGGTTATCCACATACTCTTTGACCTCCAGTACTCCTACCCCACTTTTGCGCACAGCCCCCATGTGCGGATCAGTGTCAAAGGGCAGTCACTCCCTTTACTTATTCTTTGTCCTTCACTGTTTTACTGAAAATCAAAGCAAAAGAAAGTGCATAGAAGTACTATTCAGTAACAATAGCAACAGTGAGTCAAAACAGGAAGAGGAAGTAAAGCACATGATCATCTCTCATATTCCAACAAGAACAATAACTAGCGAATGTTTACTTATCAACAGATCAGATCACGGTTTTGCTACTCTGAGAATGAAAGTGAACAAAATCATGGAAAATAAATGTTTACAGCAGTGAACACAATTTAACAATCACGACAATATAAAGGACATATCTTGGCTTTTATGATGTACAGCTGGGAAAACCTTCCGGTTAACAAAATAAAGGGTTCCACTCAGCAAAAAACTTTGACATTTCGCTCTAAACAGCGGCTTCAATTTTACTCATGGCCACCACAAACCATACCTTAGCCCGCCATTCTGTGGCATCAGGGGAATGCAAAACCTTGCAGCTACACGCTTATCCCACCCTGGCCGAGACCAAAAAATTAGTAATCAGTTTGGAGGGTGTCCCCTCCAGCCTGTAAAGCCCCCCCCCCCCCAAAGGTCTACATTACCCAACAGTACTACTTGCGGGTCAATGGCAACTCCACTCTTGTGATCTCCTTAAGATGAGCGAGTACTTCCTTCCAGTAAATCTGAATACGACCACATGCCCACCATATATGATAAAGCGTACCGGGGGCTTGAAAACATCTCCAACAGACAGAGGCAACAATTCTTATGAAGCCGCTCCAAGGTGAAATACCATCTGTATAGTAATTTATAACTGTTCTCTTTTAATTGGATGCATCTAGAGGACCTTGCGGCTCTAGACCACATATTGAACCATGCTAACTCATCTATCGGGGAACCCAAGTCAGCTTCCCAACAGGGCATCTAAGGATGTGGAGGTTTGAAGCGACTGGGATCTAGAATCCTATATAGCAAGGACATGTTACTGGCCATGGAATCTCCTAGAAATAGATCCTCAAACGGGGTGGTGACCCTCCTAGCCTGCCATGTAATTTTAGAATTTGTGACCCAGTGCAGCAGCTGAATGACTACATAATTGTCTGCATCCCCAACCATAAACATATGTACACATTGGGCAAAGGTCAGTGCTGCTCATTTTCGAAAAGCTGACCCACTCTCAACAAACCACCCTTCTTCCATCAGACGGCCTAGGGAAAAATCTTAGGGATGCCAAATACATTTAAGCGGGAAAGGGACCATACTGACAGCATATTTGCGCATTGGTCTATCCCAGTAGTCTAGCGACGTTTTAGTGGATGGTAGCAGGAAGCCGCTACCACTCCGGGCAGTAAGGGTGTGCCAGCACCAGTCATGAAGCGGGATCCCAAGCATTGATTGCTCAATATTCACCCAGTGTGTTGGAGACTGAGCCACGTTTCGACTATTCAGCAGAGGGGCAATCTGTGCTCTGTACAAATAACTATCCAAATCAGGTACTCCCAAAGCCCCCACTTTCCCTAGCCGCCAGCAGCATATGCCTGGGCATCCTGGCAAGCCGCTAGGCCAAGATTAAATGGAAGTTCTGGGATTGGAAATCATGTATAACAGATTTGGGAATCCAAAGAGGAAGTCCCATAAAAAATATATAGGAATTTAGGTAACACAGTCATTTTAAATGATGTTTTCTTCCCGAGCCAGGAGATGACATCTCCCCCCCTCTCCCCCCACCACCACCTATCCAAATCTAATTTAAGAGCAGCAAATAACCACCAGGTCATTTTTTGTTTATTTATAATGCGTCAAACCCCGCAGGAATCCGGGCGCACACAAACACTGGGAGGTCACGGGAAACGCGAAACACAAGGGGTCAGAGCCAAGAGGGTTCATAAGGTTTATTCGAATAGCCAAGTCTTCAACTGTTTCGTAAATGCCAAACGGCATTTCTCCTGACGTAAATTCAGAGGTAGAGTATTCTAAGAAAGAGGAGTAAGGACGTCAAATGAAAGTCCCCCTCCTTTGGCCTTTTTAGCATGCGAGACCACAAGTTGCCATTGGGTACCCAAATGCGGGTGTCTGGAGAAAGCATAGGGCATTATGCATTTCATAAGGTACAATGGCGACTTCCCATGTATGCATCGAGGGGCAACCGTTAGGGCTTTGTAGCTTGGTCTCACCGATACCGGCATCCAGTGTAGCTTCCTTCTGGCTCCAGAGATGTGCTCTTTTCTTGGAATGTAAAAGATGATTTGGAGGGCCTCAATTTGTATCACCTGTAGTCTGGAAAAGGTTTTTTGTTAGCTCCTATAAGCAGGGCATTGCAATAGTCCAGCTGGAGCATAATAATTACCTGGACCAGCACTTTGCGATTTTTCTGAGTTGGAAAGGGTTTGGTGCGTCTCAGTACCCTCATGTGTTATTGCGAGCTAATGACCACGCCATTGACATGACTCTTAGAGCTAAGGGATGCTTCTATGTAGACCCCTAATGTCTTAACCCTTTCAAGGGTGATAATGGCATTTCCCTCCAGGATCATGGTTTTATATTCTGGACTTGTGATCTTTGTTCCTACCAGGACATGAGAAGACCCAAGTTCCGTCTTGGCGGGGGTCTAGAGACATCCAGTTTCTGGACATGCCCTTGTTTATAAAGTCATATATCGAGATTAGCCTGGATGAAACTATATCGTAGGTACCACTCAGCACGATAAGTTGGGTATCATCAGTCTAATTAACAAAATAGACACCTAAGTTGGTAAGTAGGTCACAGAATGGCTTCAAGTATACGTTAAATAGCAGTGGTGCCAGGCAGGCACTCTGCAGAACGCTGTATAATATTTTCTCACCATCAGATGAAGCACTGCCCCAGCATATTCAGAATTCCCTTTCGCTCAGGAATGGTTTACTGGTTCCTTAGAGGACTCACCTGCAGGACGCAGGACATCTAGTACGCGCCCATGATCCAATAAATTGAAAGCGGCTGACAAGTCTAGAGGTACAAGTAAGCCAGCTTTACCACTTTCCAGAAAGTAAAGCATGTGTGACTAAGTGTAGTATGGCGCTTTCTGTTTCATGTTGTGCCCGGGAACCTGATTTCATAGAATGCAGAATGTCCAGTTTTTCCAAATGCTGTTGAAACTGGAGAGACGCCACATTGTCAACCATTTTGTTTTTACAAGAACAGCCAATGTGTTATAGGGCGCTGATTAATCATAATAATTAAACATCCTCAGGCATCTGAGCGCTACTTATTATTACCTACTGTGTATGGTGCTCACTTGGGTCCATATTAGGGTTCCTTCAAACAAGGTGTAACCGCTACCGGCTTAATCTAGTTAGGAACTCTGCCGTGCTGGAAGATGGAATTCATGAAGCGAAGCAGGAAAGGAGCAACGATGTCAGGATTGTTTAAAATGAGTTTGGAAGGAAGAACTTCTCCTTGACAGCGAATAGGGTGCATAGATGTGATATGAATTCCCAGATATTTCAGGCTGACAGAGTTCCATTGAAAGGCGTAAGCAGTTTTTAACTCGCTGGAAGGGCCTTGCGAGACATTCAATATAATCGATTAAGTCAAATTAATCTTAGACCCCCAAGATTGATGAAACCTGTCTAGTTAAGACACTATGTCTGGGAGCGTCGCATACTAATCTCACATGAAAAAATTGGAGGTCAGCAGCATACAATGAAACTTTATGTGGGGTTCCAGCTATGACTATTCCCTTTTCTTGCATGCCAACCGCTCCATGGAAAGAGCAAATATAAGAGGGGATTAATGGGCACCCCTGGCAGGTACACAGAGATAGCGAAAGAGGCTAAGAAAGCGCACCATTCATCTCAATTCTGGTGGTCGGATGGGCAAAATGGGCAAGGACACTCTTAAAAATATGCAACCAAAATGAAATCCCTTCAGAACTTCAAAGAGATGGGCCCAATCTATTCTATCAAATGCTTTTTCAGCATCGACTGACAAAACAGCCAGTATCTGGTTCATCCGCCTTGCCCATTCGATCACGTCTATGACCCTTTGGATGTTATTTTGAGCCTGCCTCCCTGGAATAAACCCTGCTTGGTCCCGATGAATAATGCCAGGAAGAAGGCCCGCAAGACTGATGGCTAAGATTTTGGAATAAATGCGGGCATCATAAATAAGAACCGCTATCGGGCTATACGAAGAGCATTCAGTGGCATCCTTGCTTGGTTTGAAGACCCCCCCCCCCCCCATCGTGGGCGTAATTGAGCCAATTGCAGCAAAACTATTACATAATTTTACTAAATGTCAAACTAGGACCCCAGAGAATTTCTAATAAAAAAAAGGGCAGGAAAACCACCATGTCTTATTAGTGGGAAGAGAACAGATAACCAGAGAAACCTCTTCCTCCATATTCAGGCCTTCCAGTTTCAATGTATCCTCTTTGGGAACCCTAGGGAGATGAGCAATGCGAACAAAGTCACTCTACATGGTTCTGTCCAAAACATTGGCCCTAAACAAGTCAGGATAGAAACGCGAAAGGATATTTAACTTGACCTGATCATCCGTTTGTGCACAGCAGCCCGCATCTTTCAATTGCTCTATGGTGTTGTAAGCAGCCTGGGCTCGTAGCTTATAGGCAAATATTTGAGTGGCCTTATTGGAGGTATTGAAATAAAATGGTCTGGTCTTCAGAAGCCTATGGGAGATATCTGCTGGCCAGAGTGCCTTTAGGTCGGCCCCGGTGACCTGTAATCTCCTGTACGCTCGCCGAAGGCCCTCCCTTTGGCACTGCGCATCTAAGGCGCGCAGCACCCCGTACCCTCTCTTTCTCAAGCCATGACGCTTCCAATATGCGTTTCCTTGCCGTGGCTAAGCTAATGAGCTCCCCATTAAGTGTAGGCTTAAAGGCTTCCCAGAATGTCACAATTGCAACATCCTCTGTCATTATCCAGAAAATGATTCTCACAGAGATTGAAGGACAGAAACGCACATCTGCTAAGAGGGAGTCATTCACTTTCCATAAAGAAGCTTTCCTCGACTGAGGCACACGCATCTATTTGCATCGTAATAAGGGTATGATAGATCTGATTCTGATAAAACGCAGCTATATCCCACAAAAATCGGCCGAGCTGCAGACATAAGCGTCCGACACAGGCCTAACAAAGCCAGAATCCAGTCTGGGTGACTATCCTCCAGACTGCACACATTCAACTGATATCAAATACCGCAGCACCTAATGCTAGGATGCAGCTACCATCAGGCAATCGCATCAGCTGCGCATATGATCTGTGCACCCAAGCACCCTTTGACACCTTGCTCGCTTGACTGACCTGGACTACGGTCCCAAGGGTGTTCAACCTACCAGCTCTTTGAGGTCATACCAATGATATATAGAGCGCTATATAAATGTCAAATATAAATGTCAAATAACAGAACATCTGAGACAACCGCCAGTTCAATGGAGTCTGTGATAGCTGGCAGGAGGGCCATAGAAATGAGAAAAAGGTAAATCCCGGAGAAACTCTGGTGCACATGGGAATAATGTGTATAGTCCCTTTCATAAGGGTTCTGATGTCTCCAAACATTTATTAAGTGCAAATCAGCTATTGCTTTAGTAAGGGAGTCTAACAAATCCAAAACAGGGTCCGCAGAGGTCCCAGCGATATCCATCCTATTAATGTGGGGTGAAAAAGCCCTGAATGGCATAAAGGCCGGAGTCAGTATGAGGGCTCCCCAAAATGAAAGGCTTTGAATTTAACATGGACATGGAAATAAAGCCTTGCAATTTCAAAACAAAAAGGAGCGAAATTAGGCATCAAAACTTGGAGATGACTAAAAATGTTCATTGCCTCATTCAAGGGAAAGATAAAAGGCATAATTTGCTAAAGTATGAGAACGCTGAAATAATACCCTCCAGAACTACAGTTCACAGAACCCTAAATGGGATGGCAGCATTGTGAGCTACAATTACTGTGAAGCAGAGTGCATTTCTGCAGAAATATTAAAGGAAATCTGCAAATCCGTGTTTCCCTTTATGTTAAAGACATGCTCATGAAAATGTGTGGAAAAGTGTAATAAAGGAACTAAGTTTTGACCATCATGGTCTCATCACAAGAGGAAACAATTTGTAGATGTTGAATTGCAGCAGAGTGAAAGCCATTCACGGCTGGAATTGACAAAGGACATTTCAATTGTGTCTTTCAAGGAACACTAAGCATTTACATGTACAGATAAAGTCTTTATATATACATTATGCTAGCCTTCTGTAATCACTTTTTGCAGGTAACCGCTGTGCGAGGGGTTTCTTGTGGAAATGGTGCAATTGTAAGAGTTGATTTAAATGTAAAATGCTGTTCAGCAGAGACAGGCCGGGATCCTGGTTTAATTTCTTTGCTGTGGGTTCCCCCAAGTGTGAAACTAGGTTTCAAAGCTCTGTTGTCAGGGGGACGAGTTGAGGAATTTTCCTGCTACTTAGGTTTAGGACTAAAACCACTTAGGCCATCATAAAGCTGGCCATAAGCCATTGAAGCTGTGGCCTAATCTAAACAAAATCCTCCCCTCTTGGCGTCAGAGCCAAAACCCAATCCCAATGGCGGGGGCAGAGCTGAGGAGTAGTTTCACAACCATTGCACAAAATGGGAGATATGCTATTTATGGGACATATTAAGCATACACTATTCATGTTCGGATTTCTGAAAAGTTGTCAGTGAGCTGCTTCTGGCGACACCAACATACTAAAAGTTAGAGGAAAAACATGATTGTGATCTCTGTATAAAGGGTTGAACCATAAAAATGTGAGTAAATGTGTAAAATATTATCCATATTCCGCCCACCGAGTGTTGGAATTTTCATTAATATAGTTCTGGCGTAAACAAGAAAATACTGTAGCTCATCAGTAGGTCGCAGAGACATCAAACGAGGTTTATGCGATTACCTGAAAAATGAAGTATCCAAAAATGCTAGCATGTGTCATAACATGAGAAGGGGCATTTGTCATGCAGTGAGATTTCCATGTGAAAAAAGCAGACCCGGACCCCTGTCCCAGTTAGATGATGGATGGGGTATCCTCCCTTGGCTTCCCAGAACACTCCCACTTTCTTTGGACCCATCAGCCCACAGAGGGGAGGGAACCCTTGAACACTGTCCTATCAATTTTGCAAGAACTATGACCCATCAGTGATATCACATGGCTTATAAATAGGTCACTCTGCCTCAAATCAAGACTCTCCCTACCAAATAGAGATTGGCAGCTGACCAAATCTGAAACCATACTTGCAAAGTTGGGCCTAAAATTTGGAGTGAAGACAGGAGCTGGAGCGGGACCTTTTTGAAGGACAGCAAGGCCTTGACTGACCCCTTGATTGTCCCAGCAGTGAGGCGCTGGTGCCCCCTTGATGTCCATCTAGCCCTCCCCTGTAAGTATATACATCCCCAGCCATAGATTAAATAAGCCCTATTGTCTTCTTCACTGCCATAGAGATTCCCCATAGAAATATCCCCTATCTTATTTGCGTAATTCAGTCATTTTCCTATTGAAAAATATTTCACTTGTCTGTGCATTGTAGTAATTGTCCCCATTGAAAATCCTTTGTTTGCCTATGCATTTCCGTCATTTCCCTTGAATCTCCAGTTTATTTTGTAGATCAGTAGTATATATTTTTTCAGTAAATCAATACATTTCCACATTATTTCACGGGATCGAGATAGTTAGAATTCGAAACAAACTATCACTTCCCAGTGTCTTGTGATTTGTTATAGTTCTAACGTGTTCCCCAAAGAATTCTGTTCATTGTGAGTTGACTCATTTTAAACCCAAAACTTTTTCCTATTGAGTAATCCCTTTGCCCAGAGCCTACCTGTTACTTGCCCATGTCATTTTAACTGAAAACCGATTTTCCTATCTTGAGTTCCCAATTGCTTAAAGCGCGTCAGTCCTTTGCAGCCTTAGTAAAAAGAAGTGTCATTTTCGTTTTCCTGGAAATTTCGCTTAATCTTTTAAAAACGGTTTTACCTAGTCTATTCCTCTTCCCCTACTATATTTTGCTAACAAATGTCCTATTACATTCCCTTTATATTTACCCATGTGTTGCATGTACTAAAATCGATTTTCTTATTGTGTGCTAGCTAGTTTGTTCTGAAGCCCTAGTTGTCTTCTAGTCTAATCAACACAAAGTACCCTTTTGTGCTGTCCCATAGAAGTTGTCCCAAGCAAAAACCCATTTTTTCCTGGTGCAGAAAAACAAATTGCCTCCATTCATTGCAAGCTCCCTATTGTTTCTGAAAACATCACTCAAATTCCGATTTTAACCTGGTGTTCCCATTCCTTGCCACTGCCTTCCATTCAAATCTGACAAGCCTAGTGGAGAACGGGGGGAGGAAGTCTTGAACTGCTGATAGTGGTGAAATCAGTAAAATAAATCTGTGCACCATAAATGTTGTAGTTGTCTTAGTGTGACACTTGACTAAAAGTACTCCGACGTTTGTGTTGCCACACCTTGGTGACCACTGTAATTGTTTATTCAATTTTCCCATTAAATCGATTGCAAATTAATAAAATATTCATTGATAATACACCAACCTGGTTCCTGGTCTACTGTAACACGGGGTGCTGGTGGAGGTTGGGTGCAAGACGGGTTGAGGCCTCTCTAAAAACGAATTGGGATTGTAAAAATAAAAAGCAGCTTTATTGTGTGCACATTCATTGCAAGGGAAAGAGATCCAAGACTTGCTTGTGCTGTCCAATATATTGGGACATTCAAGCCCACATTAAAGTCTCCCCTGAGAATCAGATCCCCTTTATGGAATTGAACAATGCGGGTGAACAGATGGGTATAAAATGTATCCCGATGTGGATTTGGACCATTTATTGAACACCAAGATCAGCTCTCTGTTCCCCAGGTTAACATGTAGGCCCAGCAATCTCGCATGGTGATCCCTCAACTCTGCAACCTTCGTAAAGACAAATGTGTGACTGAATAAAATCGGCACTCTGATCTTTTTCTGTGAGGATGACGCGAAGAACTGGGGTGGAAACCACCTTGAGTGCCTCCATGGCCAATTCACTTTAAGGAGATGCGTCTCTTGAAGGACCCGTAAACTTGGCTGTTAAGGTTATTCTAAAAGGCACATGCCATGACCATCAAGGCATGTGTCGTCTGCCTTACAAATGAAATTTTAGGTCAGTAGGGAGTTCCTGTCCGTGGATTTGTAAAATATTGAACTTGTAATCTTCCAAAAATTACAGGAAGTACACAGATCTAATTGCTTACAAACCAAACACAGATAGCGCCCAGAGTAAAGGAACGCTTTCTGTGCAATATATGCTTTGTTTTTCTTTAAACACCAACACACAAAACTGACGGTGCTTTTATGCAATATGTTTTTAAATATTTTTGCCAAACAAAGAAGCTGAATAAAAAACAATGTTATTTGTAAGGCAGACGACACATGCCTGGATGGTTATGACATGTCCCTTTTAGAATAACCTTAACAGCCAACTTTACAGTGTGTACAATAGGTTAACAATATAGAGCAAGTCTTCTCTCTACTATCCCCTCACCCTAGATAAGAGGAGCAACCAGCACTACCTAGGGATAGGAAAACACAAGGGTTTAGTTCAGTGTGGCTGAGGGGCAAGAAAGACTAGGGTAACATTTGGTGATAAGATAAAATGTTGTAGTAAATTCACCTGAGACTCTTGTGTGAAAAGTTGATTAGGGAAGTCTCGAGGTAAGAGACCCTGAACAGTCCAAGACGTTTGTGTGTTTTGGTCTCTTGAAGGAGCACCATGTCTGCCTTCAACTTTATTGGATCTCCTTGTTTAACGGCCATTGCGTCAGTGGTCTCATTTGACAACGCTTTTGAATAGTGGCCTGTGCCAGATCATGAAATATAGTCAGAAACGCCTCTAAAGGGGATCCATGTTGTGACCTTGTCTTCTGGAAAAGCAGTTCCTTAACTTGAAAATGTACACGCGGTTAAGGACATCAGGAAGCAGGTTATGGCACTGCTGAAGGTTGAAGTACACCCTGTGTGTGCGGTCCAGTATAAGATCAGATTCCATGGTGTCGCCAAGGATCTCAGTAAAGAGGTCACAGACATAGGCCTCAGATCTTGTACACCCCAGAGGATACCCGTTATTCTAACATTGTTCCGGCTAGAGCAATTTTCACTGTCCTCCATTTTCTCCTCCACAGACCAACAATGCACCTATAGTGTCGAGAGTCGCTGCTCCAAGAGGTGAAACTTGTTGGCATAGTCACAGAATGTTTGAGATCCCAAAGTCTATGCTCTGCCTGCTGCACATTATGGGCCAGGTCAGTGAAGGAACATTTCGGTTCTTGCAAGGTAGGCGCCATCTCCCTCTGAATGACCTGCAGCAAGTGTGCAACATCAGCCTTCGTGGCTGGCTGGGAGTCCATGTCCGGCTGGATTGATAGTGGGAGGGTCAGGCTGACAGACCATGGACATTTTAGGCATTTGCAGCAATTTCTTAATGGGAGTTTCGGCCTTCTCCTTTTGTTTAGTTGCCTTCATGGTGCTCCTGGACACCAACTTATGGGAGAAGACTCGAAACACTACTGTAACAAGCACTCAAATGCCTCCTCCCCGCCCCACATTAGGAGATCCAAATATTACCCATCAAAACGCAGTGGGAACTTCCTCAGATTCCAGGTGTACCAAGGGGCCCCTTTACTCAATTAAGGTGGGCAGAATGAGCTTTGAGGGGGTGGTAGGGTCACTCCAGCAAAACCAGGCCTATGCTGTGGTGCCCTAAGTGATTAACAGCTTCTCGTCCCTGACCAACAGAGGTGCACCCCGGTGTATCGAACAGAAGGTGACCAAGTCATTTTCAAAACCGGCTAAAGCATGTCCTGCTGGCCGCCATGGGGAGGATGTGTTCATTCTTCAAAGCACCAATTCAGTCTTTCCGCCCAGTGCTGACAGACCAGTTCAGTTCCAGATCGATCCTCCGGGTCCTTCCCGGGTGATGTTAAAAGGAAGCCGCCCGGCAGAGAAACCCACTGGGGCCACAAACGCACCCCGTCGCATCACACCTCCCGGTGCCGATAGGGCATAATTACCCGGCGAGCCGCTGCCACAGAGCTAGGCACCTTCCCCTGCTCCACCACTCACCCCCAAGGCAACACAATCCCAGCAGCAAGGTCGAGCAGCGGGGGTCCGCTCAGCGAAGGCATAGGGAGCAGCCGGCCATCTCAGAGTGTTCATAGTCCAGTGCTTCAGCCGCACTTCAGTTCAGGTCCTCGCTCTCTGGCAATACCCATGAAGACAAGGTGAAACATGGCCGGGGTTGGCCTCAGGTAGAAAGTAGCGTATGCCAAACAGACTCGGGAGCAATACTGCAGCAAAAGGTCCCACGAAGGTGCATGCAAGTTGGCATGGCTGCGGAGTTCATGAGTCTCACAACCTAATTAACCTCCTGCCAGACCACACGCTTCCCATCTTTACTTATTCTTATCTCCAAATTCATCAATGGGCTACCACCCTCTCACTCCTCGCCATTTTCACTCCAAGAACCCAAGCCTCTCTCAATCTTTCTGTTCACTGTCCTCATTCCCTCCGAGCCTCCTAGCTCCACATGACTGGAACTCCCTACCCCACACCATCCATTGATCTCAAAGCCATCCCAACTTTATCAGGCCTGAAGACTGCCCTGAAGAGGCACCTCCTTTTCCTAGAAGAATTATCCCAGTTGTCTTTTGGTTAACACCCCCTCTCCATTATCCCCACATACATCTCTATCACCTGTACATTGATGTAAATAGCATAAATGTTCATGTAATATGTTCATCTATTCATTGTATGTCAGTGCCCTCCTCTACTGCCGTCTCAACACCTTCTCATTACTACTGGTTAACGCACATGCCCTTGCATCTCAATTACCAATTTAAGGCACCCAATCTGGGCAATGCCCAAAAAGCTATCCCTGCTTATGCAAAGAGCTTCTTGTCGAAGATCTTGTATTTGTTAGAGTTAAGAGTAGTACTTCTCTAAAACACACCATACTATAGTATCCAGGCACAACAGAGAATTACCATAAAATGTTGCTTTACAATTATAGGAGTGTTAAGTATTAAAAGACAGTGAATCATTTACAGGAAGAGACGATTGATGCCTAGAATATGTATGGTACACCGACCAATACGCTGCACACCAACTATTTAAAGAAGTGTGACATTGTAGAAAAATGTTAATGGAAAATTACCTGGAGGTTCAGGAGGATGTGAAATCATTTTAAAACGCTGGACATAGCAATTTTAGGGAAGTTCCAGTCAAAGGCAGCCAGGTGTGAAAAGTGTGACGTGGCATGCTCTACATGGATCAGCTGTCATCACCAGAAATCCCGATGAGCTAATCACGCGTACAAGTTAATAAAGTTGGGACGCGGACAGAAGGCATGATCGCTATATGTCTCTAATCCTGGTGTGTGCGTTTGTCACTGTGTGGTCTCTTAATGCGCCACTCTGGATCAGCACAGCAACCAACGATGAGCACTGTAATTATGCCATATGCTTTAATTATTGGCAATACTTGGTGGTGCATCCATACCTTAGTGAAACATTGGTAAAAGCGTGAGGGAGCACTTTTCCACGGGGAAGCAGAGTTGTGGCTTGGGGTCCACGACTGGGTGCTTGTGGGGCCTACGCGTCTCCCTCTCCTGAAAAACAAATAAAAAGGGCAGAGCCACCACAGGACTGAAAGCTTCTGCTATATGGGCAGTAACTGCCTATTATGAAGTGCACAGATGTTAGTTGAACTAGCACCCCGCTGCTCACCATGAAGGTTTATAGTGACGGAGTGGAAGGCAGTTCCTGTTGCAACCCACACCTTTGTGCATAGACTTTAACCTCTCCTCAGTTTACTGCATAAACTAAGAGGCCATGGATGATGAGGATTATGAGAATTATGAGAAAGATTGAGAAATACCCACCTCTAGTTCATCGTTCACCAATGCTCCTTTGCCGGACTTCACTGCAACACACACACACACACACACACACACACACGATGATGCTGCAAAGACGCCCATCCTCCTAATCATTGCTGGTGGCACAGTTCACAAAATCTCAAAGACTTCATGCATGGGATGCATCATAGGACACAGACGAAACAACCGCTCCGAGCGTACTTTAAACACGCACACAAATCCAGACCATGAAAAGTTCCAGTTGTGTTAAGCCTGCCAGGAAAGCACAGGAATCCATCAATGCTCATGTGCATTTGTGCCATCTTGCCCCGTTATACAAGCTGCGCATTGAGGAAGACTAGGTCCATTTACACTTGGATCCAATGATTTTGGCACAGGTGCACCATAAGATCTCAAGATAACCAGGAATCACATTGCAGTGCCATCAAGAGCTGGCTGGGCAAATTGCATGAGTTGGCCGAGAGAAAGTTGGGACATATGGGACATTGCCTTGAATTTGTGAAGGTGACGAAAGCCATCAGTGACTGCCTTGCATCACAAGGCCAATCACAGTGGTGAAAAACCCAATGCAAGGCATGTCAAAGACCAGTGAAGGGGTCCAGAACTCCATTTGACTTCTGTGGCTCTCCCTAGCTAATGCAGGGCCCTATCCAGCATCAGGCAGAAGTACAGGAACTAGCTAAAGGCAAACCACTTTTCCCAAGTGTATCGCGCAGCTTGGGCTGCGATAACACACTAAGGACATTTCTCCAATGCCACGCAAGATCACAGTTGTTGCAGTTGAACAGGAGGTTGATGTGAAACTGGCTGGGGTCTAATGAAGATGAGGACATCAAAGTAGTATTTCTAGTCTTAGCATTAGTTGGGGCAAGAGCAGTGACAAAGCAACCATACAATCAAAGGCAGTACAGATCAATTTGGGCCTCAGCGAAAGTGATGTCCATGTCACAGGTCATGGCCCTCTCCACATGTTAGTAAAGCCGGCATTACAGATCTTTACATATGGAAGTTCTGTTGCAAAGAAGGGACTTTTTGTATTTAAGTAGGACATCATAACCAGGACTAAGGGAATGCCAAATGCTATGGCAAGTCTCGGGCCAGTGACACCCTGCTCAGCTGTATGACCTCTACCCCAGACTGCAAATGTAAACTGCACAAGCCAATGACCTGTCACAGGACTACGATTAGCAATTTCAGGGTATAGATTCCTCTATCTGGACACACTAGTTTCAATGTGCAACCAGGGGGCCTGCACCGCAGGAGTACCTTTCAAAACAGGGAGCAGGCATTGCTGAAGTTGAGAATCAGAAGGAATAATTGAAAGAGCAATAGGATCCATGGTGTGGGGGTCTCAGATTTTGGTGGAGGCAAAGCAACCAGAAGCCGTCAGAATATATGTCGATATTCAGCTGCCCAAAGGGGCAATAAATTGAAACCTGCACGCCCCGCCCCCACTACTGACTACAAATTGCAGATATACAGGGGGCTACAATCTTCCCTAAGGAAGGTGCCATTACACGAAGATCAACACCTCTGTTTTGGTGTGCCATCTGTCACAGACTATCAGAGGGGTGCTTGCGAGTTTCCCGGGAGTGCTCCACAGCAGTGATAATTTACTAAAAGAAGCCTCATCAGTGCAAGCCAGCCATCATTTGCACCTCCTAAGATCAATGGATTGATGCTGAGCAACGGCAAATCTGCGTTCCTACAAAGACCAGTGAGTTTCTCTCGTTATATCTTTCAAGGTTTCAGTTTCACAGTGGACTCGCAGAAGGTGAATGACATTAAAGCTGCATCCTCCCCCACACCACAGTAAGAGGTGAGGAGCTTATTAGGGTGGATCTTGTCACAATAATGTCAGGAAGGACTGACCTGGGGGACGAGGAGGGAGAGAGTGTAACTGGCGTTTGGCACAAAATAAAAAAAAACACACAAGCATTGGTGGAGATGGCTTTTTAATACCAGACTAGGGCCAACAAATTGTGGTGAAGGCCAGCTGCTCAGAATTAAGGGCAGTAGTGGTGCTGGTGGAAGAAAAAGAGGAGGGTCTCCAACAATACTGGCAAATTGAACGGGAAGCATTGGCGGCGGTGTAATACAGTTAGCCCAACATGTCACATGGCCACCCAGTCACGGACAAGCCTCTCCTACCCCATCATGTTAAGCCCTATACCAAGACAATCAGTATGCATAGAACAATGGCTTCTGCAGCTTTAGGAATATGAGGTGGCCTTATGTTTCAGAGCTTGGGCAGGTAACCCCACGGAAGATCTATCCAGACACCCAGTAAGCCTTACATGCAAGAGAGGGGTAGAAGAAATCTGGGTGGAGAAGCACACAAATGTTGGTCTCCATTTCCGTGGACGACATCAACAGAGTAGGATGAGTGTGTGTTCATGTGATGGTTTCACAATTGGGAAATGGATGGCATTTCTAGTCTAATCCCCTGTTCCATTCTTCCTGCGTGTGTGTGGGGGTGTGGTCCCTAGATGTTTAGCGGAATGAGCTATAGCACTGCACCTGTACAGGAGAGAGGATGTTACCAAACATGGTAAACCAATGGTGTTTCAGAAGACCCCAGGATGTTCATAGAACATGCCTCTATTAAAGTATCTCAAAGTAACCCTCTGGGAAGAGACAGTGCCTCCGACTCACGAGGACACACACAATGGTGGTTTAAATTGTTTTATTTCCTTTATCACAATCATGAACAAAACAGACATTGAAGTATGTACATAACTATGAACAGATTTCCTTAACAAGAACAGTGCGCTAGATACTTCACATCCTCTAAGTGAACAGCTATTGCCATTCAGCAGACTACTCACAGGATTACATATTCCATAGAGTTAGACAAGATTTTCCCTCTTGCAACTTATCTTCTATTGACATCAATGGAACCTGCAGCTTTTTGCTTTGGCTCGATTCGTATATTTTTGGAAGGCAGGTACAATTGTTTAGCTTTAATTCCCTTGCTCAATTCACCTCTTTTGGTGGGGGGGGGGAACTGGTCAGACCTCTGTCCCACTTGGGAGATTCCTGTGTTTTACTGTAGCACACATTTTACAGTGAAGCGCAGCAAGAGTGCTATGTATCCACTTTTCTTTAGTAACATTTTGTTAACTTGTGTGATGGATTACCTTTTTGGCAAGGGTTATGTTATGTTGATTTATACCGTGCACTGCTACCACCCAAGGGCAGTCTCCAGGCGCTCTAAAGTTTCTAAAACACTGGCTTTTTTTGATTTTTATTAAATAAAAAGATGTGGGCAATTCCATCTATGAAAGGGTAATCTGCTAACCAGATGCCCCTTTCATAAACAACATGCCAAGAACATTGGGTGTACCGGTGACCTGCTTCATCAGTATTCTGTTTTGCAGAGCCTGCTTTAGCAGTGGGACAGAGCAGGTTCAGAGGACACAGTTGCCCATTGGACAGATGCAGTGACTATGATCATAAGTAGCCCATGATGCTGGTAGGTTAAGCGCTAAAATAAATCTATTCCTGAGTTAGAGCATAATGCATGGCACTACGTATAATCATTATTGCCACATGCAACTTGATAGTACACCTGTGTCAGCTACTGGGAGAATAGCTTGGTTGTGGAAGGTGATGTGTATTCATTCTAGACAAGGCTCCCACTGGCAGGACTGTAGCCCTGGGGTAAAGCCCCTCTTTGTTCCTTTCTAAGGGCAGATAACACCCTTTACCCAGGCACAGCCACTCCACAGGAGACAGGCCTGGAAACAGGAATCCATGGGCACACAATCACCAACGGCTAGGCCTCACATCTTGATGCTGCATTTAAAAAGGACTTTGATTCTATAGGGAGGACTGGGGTTAGTGTAGCCAGGGGGAGATCTGTACAGTTTGGGGGAAGATTCCCAGTTGTGTGCCAGCCTCTGCAGTCTTTGGGTGCACAAGAAAAGGACTCATCTTGCCCCTCGATTGGGACTCAGCACCCTGGGATCCTAGAGCTTGCCACTGAACTACTTTGAGATGTTTTCAAGCAACGTTCAACACATTCGACACATCGGGACCCTGTGGTGCTGCCTTTTGCACTCCGACTTCAAATTACTTCCTGGCCCTAGAGACTGGTCAAATTCCTTTTTGCATCCAAGAAACACATCCTTTAAGAACATTGTGGTTTTTACTTGCCCGACACCACTGATTCATTACTCAGAGTGGTGCTCTGAGCTATTCTAGTTTATTCACTTTCGTTCCTCAGGTGTGTGTTTTTCCATTCATTTATGTTGCAGATGTGCTTTATTAAAGTAGATCTATTTATATACAACCTTGATTGGACATTACCTTCATTTTAGACTGTTATGCTTTGCTGTTTGGGTCACCACTAAATCTCATTCACACCCCTCCTAAGAGCAAAGCCTTCCCTCGGCCCACATTACCACAAGATGCGAAGGAGGTACATCTCTTAACTGCACCTTTAGGATTGTGTTCTTGGAATTATTAGCGAGGGTAGGCGCCCCACCTTTCTCCTAACTGCCACCCAATCTTGCACAAGTACTTTTTTTGTTAAATACCTTATACATCTTTTATACTCAATCATTTGTATTGCTTTCATTTCTCGCAAATACAGTTGCTTTCATTTCTCGCAAATACAGTTCCTGTACAAGTTTGCACCGTTTGTTAAAACCTCTGTGCTTTCTTTTGAACTCTGATTTAGACATCTCATTTTGGGCATTTTCAATATTTGGATTTTGCAGCCCATTTATAAAAGTCTTGAAAAAGAAAGCACCAAATTGTAATCGTGCCAGGGTGACCAAATTAGGAACCCCCAATTCCAAACGTATATTGCCGTTTGAGATTTTCAGTGTGTTATTCTGTAATATCTTCAACTGTATACAATTAGTAGGACCCCAGATTTTGCTACCATATAATACCATAGAACCCACCTTTGCCCTATATACTTCGAGGCATTTCTATTTTTAATATGAGCCCCAAATGTATTCGAGAATTTATAGTCCCCCCATCCAACGGGTAGCTTTGATAGATTTAATGTGGGTAAAACTATTTCCCATTCTTAGCGAATGTGATACCAAGACAGCAGTATGTATCCACTACTTCTATTCTTTCTCAATTTAAATGCCATGAGTAACCATTTTTCCCTTTACCAAAAAACATTATTTTTGTTTTGCTCTTATTTAGTTTTAATCCATTTATTTGGGAACTATTGGGCTGCATACTCTAGACTCTGCTGCAGACCACTCGGATCAAGTCTAGCAATGTAGTATTGTCCACATATTAACAGCAGCCACAAAAAAATCTTCTGCAAAGACAGTGGAAACAGTTTTCCACTAGAAAGGGGGTTCAAATCTGCCAAAAACAAAATAAAAGCAGTGCTAGAGAGCAGCCTTATTTTACCTTTTTATTTGTCCTAAAATCTGGGGGAAACGTGCCTGCTGTTGAGAAATGCACTGCTGGATACTCATTTGTATAGCACATTTAAGAGGCTTACAGGGATATTCATAATTGCCAATTTCCTCCACAGGATTTCCTTGTCAATTGAGTCAAACTACTTCTCATAATTTAAGATGGCTACGTCTAAAATGTACCCCCTTCGACAATGCAATATTTTCCAATTAAAGTGTTGAGTACAAAGCAATGATCAACTGTGGGAAAACCCTTTCTAAGCCCTGTTTGTGCTCAAGGACCCAGAGTTCAAGTCGATGCATCAGGGTTTTATTAAACATTTTAATTGCCGCATCAAGGAGTGAAATCGGACGGTAGCATTGAGCGTCATCAATTATTGAACCCTTTTTAAAGATAGTAATAATAAGGCTGCCGCTCAATGTCTTTGGTATGATTCAAACCTGGGTGATCGCGTTAAAAAGTCAAGACAAAATAAAAGCCCACCAATTAGGGCACCATATAAAAACATCTGATCACAAGTCACATGAGCATGCTGCTTTCCCCAGTAGCATATATTTGATGCTTACCAACATTTCCTAGTCAGTAAAAACATTAGCATTATTCCACTGTGAATTAGATGCATCATTATTTGCCCATCCTTGGTTGTAGAAAAGTTCCTGGAAGTGAGTTGTCCAGCTATCTGGCGTAATAGTACCTTCCTTATTCTCCTGCGGGGCTTTAAAGCTCTTAACCACTAGCCCCCAGAAGCGTGTGCAGCCTTTGGTGAGAATGATTTTCTCCATTACATCCCATTGCATGATTATATAATCCTTTTAATCGCGCAACCATTTTTTGTAGCCCTTATGAGTGAACAATTGCCCCGAGGTCAATATGCCTTCCTTGGTTGCTTCAGTTAACCAACTTCATCTCTCTGCATTCCGAGTCAAACCAGGGGGCATCCCTGTGCCTATTCGTGGTTTACTGCACTTGGTCATGTTCTTGGGAGGTAAAAACTGACCTTAATGTCATGGATTCATATTTTTGAATCACTAACATCCTTTTTGTTGCCGAGTTCCACCCCTGCTTTTTAGAATAGCCTCAACTTCAGGGAGTTGAATTGCAGATTTTAAAAATAAGGTATTTTGGACCTTTGTAGATAAAGTATCACTTTAAAAAGTGGCATGGTCTCCTGAGCAATCTGTAGAACTGAAGGGCAGTTTATAAACAATACATGAGGGTAAATGTTCACTATCTGTCCTCTTTAGCATTACAAAATTATCTACCCACGGAAACATAGGATATTAGATCAATCAATAATATAATTTTTTTTTTTTTTTTAACGTACTCCTTGGATGGTTTTCCCTTAATAAATTCCTTATATTTTACATCAAAACCTATGTGGCTAATATGGGGAGGAAGAGCGGTGGGGCTGTCTTCGCTGCGCTCTTCCTTGTTGAATTTTCTGGCCGTTACTCGTTGTGACTTGCTTCACGTCGCAAACCTTGTTGGCTGCCTGAACCTGGTACGAAGTGTTTCCATTTCAAAGCCTACGGCGGAACTCTTGCATTTCTGCAAAGGAAGATTGTGAACCGTTAGTAACTGTTGGTAATAGACTATTGTTTCTTTACTACAGAGGCTTTGTCACGCCTTCTATACATCTCCCGGACCCGCGCAGTGGCACGAGCACAGTAGAGGAAGTGCGGTGGTGAAGTGTGGTGGTGCAGTCTCGCTGTCTAGCGTACTAGCTTACAGCTTAGACAGCATTAAGGACATTATCTCAATACTCCAAGGTGAGCAGTCAGTCTTAACTTTTAATTACTGTGGCCCGCCTTGGGATTACACTTTGTATTCAGCTAAATAACTACTGCAATCGTTTCCTGCGAGAGCCCCAGGGATAATGGTGACGCGGAAATGTACTTTAAAATCGGGCTGCAGTCTTCTCCAGCTCATCCACAAGCGGCACCAGACAAACACCTGACGAGTAAATCAATATTCCTTCCAGCAAGCTTAGCGAGCACCAGACTACGGCGCTCACTTTCTCTTTCATCCGACATCCGTTGCTACTATAATACCGATATGCATATAGGAACCGAGAGACTGACAGATTCAAGCAAAATAACGCATTCACATACATGCATTCCTCCAACATTTTCATCTCTCAAGCGTCACTGTAGCGCTGCCCGTTCAACCTGTTCTCCACCTTAATCTAGGCACAGCAGAAATACCTGCCGTCACACCAGAAACACCAGATAAACTTTCACGTCGCTTATGACCGACACGCTTCAGGTGACTAAGAATGATGGAACCATTTTATCAAGTGAAGTTACCGATACAACATTGGAATCAGCATGCATTGCAGGTGAGCTGCAACCTTTAGATCTGCAGCATTCAACCTCATGTATAATCAGCTCTAAAGCAGGGCATACAAATAATAAGCATGAGTCTAATAATTGCCCGACACGTGTGCCTATTGAGACCGCTGCTCAAATCATGGAGCCTATAAGATGCTCCATGGAAGCCCAAATAAAGCTGCGCAGAGCCCATGAATGTTTAACACTGGCGGGTGAAATTGACAAAGATGCCCTTGACTTCATGGACATGTCAAGGAGCTCTGAAGCACCTGAATCTGACATTCTATACATTTGCTCAAACTCTGGTGATTTGATTCAATTACAAGAAGAGCACATGTATAGTGATAGAGAGGAATCAATCGAACCCGCCCTCACTACACATACCTCCCCTCAGCACAAGACTCCCGTTATTGAATTACAAAAACCAAATGTTCTAGAACAATCCCACAACCAAGTGGTTGATGAGTCGCTCTCATTTATGGCGCATAACCCGCGGCGCACTAGATTTCAAGAAGCAGCTTGTGATTCTGAATTCTTTATTCAAATAGCACAGACAAAACGCTTTTCGTTTCCCGAGGCACCTGCACTCAACAATACACTGAGTGCAATGAATACTGAGCTTTTGTCCACAGCAAAATTATATGAAGTCTTGTACAATAAAATGATTTACCAAACAAAGCTACTTGAAGAACTCAAAGAAAGAGTCGTAATCCAAGACATTAACATCAATCCTTCTGATGTGATAGACTTAATACAAGTTGAGAATAAAAATGTAAGTGAATCACCTTGCAACATGGAGCGAATACAAACTGAAAGCTCTTCTCAACTCGCAAAAGACTTAGTAAGCCATATTCCTGAACTAAGGGACCATTGTAACGCTCACCTGATTCCCGTAGAGGCGCCGGTCTTGACTGGGCGTATACCGTATCTTCAAAGGTGATGTGTAACACACGGCTGGCTCTTTGGGCTGGACCTCTGTGCACTGTATGTCTGACTCGAAGGGTAAGATGTCTGCAGATAGAAAATATGGGATTAATGAACTGGGTTATTGAATGTCTCTCTCTTCTTCCCTTTCTCTTCTTCTGTAGAACCCCAAAGGTTAACGCTCTCACCTTAGGTAAGTGAACGCCGTGCTCTCCATCTGCCTCGGGGCAGGGTGCTGTAACCAGTTTCTTCACTGGATAAGGGGAGCAGGCCTCTTGACTTCAGAGGACTGCTGTCCGTCGTTTACTGCACGAACGGTAAGTTTCGAGTAATTCTAATGTCTTTAAAAGTCTTTAGTAATGATGTCTCTTGTTTTGCAGGGTTCCGGCGATGGCGGATGACGGGCTGAAGTGAGTTGAAGATGGAGCCCGTGTGATGAATAGAAGCGCCTGGAAGCACGTAAGTAAGCGCTTGTTGCCTGCTTCACGATGCGCTCTAACTGTCTTTTTATTTTGCAGGTACAAGTTCGGAGCGGCTGCAGGGTGCCGGAATACCCACTGGGTTAGATGTGGAAAGGAGTAATGGCACGTGAGTATTAAAGTTCCCAAATGTCTTTAAACGCACCTTGTTTTGTCTTTCAGATGCGGGATGCAGCGCCGAAGGCCTCCGGAGCGCACGAAGAGCAGGTAAGCCTTTGTCTTTCAGATGCCGGAATGCAGTGCGAAGACCTCCGGAGCGCACGAAGAGTAGGTAAGCCTTTGTCTTTCAGATGCCGGAATGCAGCGCGAGGCGTTGGTGACAGCCGATGGACCAGGTAAGTGAAGCGCTGTCACTGAAGACCGTAATGCTAACCTGTTCTTTCTTGTCTTTATAGGTGTTGCTGAAGACTGGATTCAGGATGGTAAGCCTTTTTCCTTATGCCCAGGATCAGATGCAGAAGACACGATGAGCGTTCTGCTGCAGAGGATGCAGAATAACGCAAAGCAAGATTCATCCATCGGGTGTGGTTTAAATAGCCTCCTGTAGTGCTTAGGTGTCTCCTTCCACAGCCACGCCTAGGTAAGAAAAGAGTTCCTGCTTTCCAGAAGAGTTCCAGTGTTCTGAACCTAGGGAGTGGCTCCTGCCCCACCCAACAGGAAAAGTAGTTCCAAACAGAAGAGGATCAGAGGGTCAACTGGCAGGCAAGTAAGCAGCATGGTCTGCTGCAGGTTATGAGCCTGGTGCACTGGCGCCAGGACTGGGTCCAAAAGGTCCCAATTGGGACTGGTTGGCACTCGGAACCTGGGTTATGGATCTGCTTCCAAGGGAGTTGGGAAAACCCTGACCTTTTGGAAGCAGAGATCGTGACAACCATCTAATCCAGATTGTGTTACCGGATGTGTCCAATGGGAACATCCAGTTGACAGATGGTCAACAATTGTGAGTGAGGCCCAACCTAAAATTACTTTGCCTGAACTAATCAACAGTTCCATCTTGCCAAAACCGAAAAAATTTCTTTGAGCTATTTGTGCAGAGTAATAACATCCAGACATCTGAACCTCGCCAATCCCAACCATCAAAGGACGGAAGAAGGAGGCCCAAAAAATCTAATCTCAAAAATCACTCCATAAAGTCGAAAGAGAAAGGACGCAAATATATAAAGGCCCATGTGAGATTAGTGAAAAACATGTTAGCTTCCGATATACCTGCCTCAGCGCCCCCAGCAGCAATATCCTATACACCACTAGATCTGGTGGCACTCACTACACAACTAGCCTCTCAGAGTGTTGTGCCTTCTACCCCAAATCCGAGTCAAATTATAGTACCACCAGCTAATTTGAATAAGATCGCCGAGCCTAATCATGTGAATTCTGATGGCTCATCTAGCCTTCCAGACAGGAATCACAGCGGTCCAGGTGACCATTGAAGGCCTTCGAGAGGAGATCAGAGCTTCCATCAAAGCATACCAGTCACAGCAAATAACATCATTCCCACTGTGAGATTTATCGCAGGGGGTTATTTCCAGGTCTACCTCTTTAGTGGAAGCAATTAATCCATCCCGCCCTTCAGACACGATCAATGGGCAAACATCTGGGACATCCTCTTAAATGGCACTCATGTCCATGTTTCCTAGACAAGAAAAAGGCTTCACGGCAGCATCACAACAGAGTTGCCCAGAAGCACTACAATGTCAAGTACAGTCTGTACAAAAGGCTATGAATACTCAAACAAGTAGTAGCGAGCCAGCTCAAGCAATCTTGTGTAGTAAAGATTTAAGGGAAATGATTAAGTTGTCAATCGACTCTTATTTAATAGACTCTCAAAATCACATTGCAAATTCAAACTTGCCACCAAACATGGCATTTCCAGATGTGAGACCATTGATCTAAGGGCCCTTGACAACAGTCAACAGATTCAACGTAAATATACCAACTCTTGCCCTCCCACTCAAATGCAGCAATCTTTACTGGCATTATCGAATTTAAATCATCCGAACACATCCATCTCAGTCAAAAAATCAGGCTCTTATTGCCTGAATCTCAAGTGCAGAGCTTTGCCCTTTCCGAGATATGTTCTCAATCGAACAAGTGTTCTCAATATATGCACAGAGGTTCCAACCTTAAAGGAGTTGACTACAACTGACATTGACCGAGTTGAGTTTGTGAACCAAGAAGACTCATCTCAAGCAAATATATGTGTCGTCGGGCCTGGTGTATAATAATATGCTGTGGCAGGCCAGAATGAACTTATTTGATCTAGGTTTTATATTGCTCCAGGTCAATCTTCCGAAACTGTCGTCAAGTAGAAAAATCCCAAATAAAAATATATAGATCTGGCCAGAATGCACAGTCCAAGGGCCTTGAATTTAAGCAAACCCTAGTACCTTCAGCACACAGTTATGGAGCGAGCTCATAACAGTTAGCTGTACAGGACATAATTAGCCTAATCTCCTGGAATACTAGAGGTCACAGCCACTTCATAAATTCAAGTGGGAGTAACATTGAGCATTTTGATGATATTGCACTTCAGGAGACGTGGCTTACTGAGATTCCCATATGGGATTCTCACATAGTCTTCAATACATTGGCTGTTAAAAAAATCAAAGGGCCGTCCATCTGGTGGTCTCCTATTAGCAGTTAAAAAAACTTGTGGTTTCATAGGCGAGGAGTACTCCTCCCCTTCCCCTTATTTTCAAGTTATGAAACTCATTAGAGCTAGCTTGGGTATTGCTATTAACATATACTGGAGCAAGTTAAATTTGACATCCGATTATTCTTCACACACCTATTGTGGCATCTGGATAATGTAGATTTGGATAATCATATTATGAGCGTATTCATAGTAGGTGACCTAAATTTACATCTGCTCTCTGACACCAACTTAACCCAGACAAATGAGAGCACTTGGATTAGAATTATGAAAGACAGGGGCTTTGTTATGATAAATAATGCATGTAATGGAAATACCCCAGCTCGTGTCACCTGGCAAAGAGGCCCGCAGTGTGCCATACTTGATTATATTTATGTGAACAACAAATGCCTTTCCCAGATACAGTTGTTGAATGTGATATTATCTTGTACGAGCGACCACAACAAATTAATCATGTCCTTTAAATTTCCATGTGAATGGCAGGCCCAACACAGAAATTCAAATTTATCGCATATCAACAAACAATTGTGGCACTCGTTTCAGATGGAATCCACAGAAGCTAATCCAATTTAGAGATAGCCTCAACAAAACGTTTAATTCTTCCTCAACTAACGTTTTGGACTGTTATTTCCAAAAAACGCAGATATTTAAACAAACCTTCATGCCTGATTTGACCATCAGGCACAAGCATCAACATTCATTCGATGCTGCCATTCAACAAGCAAAGGCTGATCTAAGACGTGCTTTACGAAATCTGATGCACTATCCTTCAGGTATTCGATCATATATGCAAAAGAATTTGAGACTTAATTACACATGATGGCTGAAAGATCGAAAAAATTGTCATTATCCGGAAAATGGTGAACAAATATTGAAATAACTAATTAATAAATCCACAAGTGGTATTTGGGCATGTTTGATTGGAGCCACCTCGAGGACCCAAGAAGCAATATTGATTAATGCAATACCGAACAAAGACTGGAAAGTGTACTTTAGAGATTTATATCTTTCTCCCTTTTCAGATAGTCTGGTCCTTTCATCTAACATCCACATTCCACTCGTTTCTGCACTGCATCAGGACTTTGAGTCGATCACGAGCTAGCAGCCCTGATGGGCTGCACAATGGCATGCTTAACGATTACCTTCAAGGAATGAGCATCGATTCTGTTATAGATCTTCAAGAATATATTTGCGACAGGACAAATTCCAAAAACCTGGAAGCGATCAATAATAGTGCCAATCTATAGGACTGATCCAAAGGCCTATCGTCCTATTGCCCTTCTAGACTGCCCAAGCAAGATCTTCGCACGTCTGATTTTGAAACAATTTAACTCATGGCTAAACACAAACTGCCTACGGGACACATTTCAAACTTTTTTTTACCTGAACTAGGTACAGCAATAAACATCACCCTCAATAGCATTTATCAGGCTGATGAGCAGAAACAAGTCATATAGATGGCCTTCATTGATTTCCGTATGGCTTTTGACACTGTCCCGCGTGAACTGCTGTATAAGAAACTAATGGATAGCGGTTGTCCATGGTCCATATTAAAATGGATCATGGATTTTCATACTGACACCACGATTCAAATCAGGTTGGATAACAATTGTCTGCTTTCTGAGTTCATTGATACTGCACAAGACCTAAAACAAGGATGTTTGCTAGTATCTGCATTATTTAATTTTTTCATTTCGGACATAAATTCGCAATTCAAATCAACTGTGACCGACTCACCAAAAATCAACGGTGTTCAAATCCAACATCTATTACATGCAGATATGGTTTTATTCTCTAAAACACGTAATGGACTACGTGCCTTATTGAAGGCCTTGGAGGTCTACTGTATAAATAATTGTATAACAGTTAACTTCACCAAAACAAGAGTAATTCAATTTGGTACTTTAAAAGACCGGTCCAAAATCCATCGATGGCCTCTGCAGTCGGAAACTCTGAACTCAGTTTCCTCGTACATTTATTTGGGTACATTGATAACACAGCAAGTGGGCACTCGGGAGCAGGACTCTCACCTGAAGCAAAACGTCTTAACAGTGTCCCAAGCACGCTTGATTAAAGCCATGTACTGTAAATTCTCGTTGATGCCCATCATTTATTAAAAGCAAAAATGTATCCCTGTGGTCACATATGGTACAGAAGCCTTTAAAATCAAGTCGTATGAATATTGGACACCAATAGAGGGGTATTATTGGAAACAAATCTTGAATCTACCTGTATCTGAACCCATATGTATACTGAGACATAAGTCTTTGTTTGCTTCTTATAAATGGAAGATCTGTTCACTACAGGAAATGCTTAATGGCTTCCAATGGAACTGGCATTCTGCACATCAAATCCGATCACCTATTAAACGCAGATGTTTTTCCTACACTTGAGGACAAAAGCGCAAGGAATCCTCAATGACCTAGATCTACCTATATCAACATTGCTTGAAAATCCTGATAATGTCAGAAAGCATATGTGGAAAAATGACTGGATTCAAACAAGGCGTGCATGCCTTACATATCGTGCATTTTAAGATAATCCATTCAATTTAAAACGGTATGGCTCAAATGAACCATATCGAACTATATTTCCAAATTCGCGTCAAAGAGATGACTTCTTGCGCTTTCGTTTGAACATATGGCCGACACATGAGATTTTATGTAGACGAAGAATGCCATCAACAAATGACTTAGCCTGTCGCTTTTGTAAATCTGCTCCTGAAACGTTGAGACACTTGTGCACTGATGTTTGAAACTGCTTCCGTAAAGGATTTTGATTTTTAAAACTTTATTCCAAGGATCTTGTATCATAACTAGTGCAGAACTGTGGAACTTATTTCATACCACGAGGAAATCAGTTAGATATGATATTTTAAATGTTTTATATAGTTTAAAATGGGGCAGCAAACTGGAAATTATTTGTCAAAGAAGTATTCAAGATTTAATCCACATTTATAGTGACTTTGTTTTGTCATATTTTGATGTATGCAGCATATATTTATCTGTCATATTTGTTTATTTCTTTTTGTAGTAAATTGTATAACTGTTTCTTTTTTACATATTGTTCTAAGTTGAAAAATCAAGTTTCTTGATTAAAACAAATTAAAAAAAAAAGGATTCAATATATTTTCTCCAAGGGATTGAAAAGAAATTGATTTTGACAGGCTAGTAAGATTCAGCTTCTACAAAGGAGAAACTACTTAGCAGTAATATTTATTTCTATAGACTCTTCTTGCACAGGTAACTTACCTTGCTAGATATTCATCCAGCATCAGCTGCTCGAAATTATTTTCAACAGGGGGTGAAATGCCACTCAATGTCTCCCGACTCCCTCGTATTCAGCTGCACTACTCAAACAGACATGACATTGATCAGCACACTAACGGGTTGCCCTCTGCCCCCTTTCCTCAGTTACCCCCCCCCCACCCCTGGGTTTCGGCTGCAAGAGTGAACATGCCTCATTGGTTAAGGGCAATTTTAATCATATCATACAACAGCAGGCAACTGGTCCCTAGCTATTTATTTTTTAAACCAGCAGAAACCGATCAACTTGGATCAACAATTAACGTTGCATCATTAAATTAAAAAAAATAACTCATCCTCATGTCATCTACACACAGAAGCATGACAACAGACCGCAATTGAGACTCATGGACTTCCAAGTGGGGTAGGTTGGGAGGGCCATGAGGAGTCAGTGGGGGGGGGGAGAAGAAGAATTCATAGAACATTATTGGTATGTCATTTCTCCTTCAATGGAAGATTGCATTCTCCCACAGATTCCTCATCTTGATAGACTCCCAAAGCACTGTTCAAGCTGGTGGAGAGTTGGTAGTCACATCGAGAAACTCTGGACAACTTCTCTATCAAAGCGAGCATCAGGTCCCCGGGCAAGGTCTCGGCTGTTATGTTTGGCAAACGTGTGCAAAGACCACCACGCTGCCACGCAATAAACGTCCCTAGCTGGAACTCCTCTGGAGGAGCGAGGAGGCTGCAACCTCTCTGGTAGAGTGGCCCTAAGCTCTAGTGGCACCTCACCTGCATTCTGATAACACTCAGATGCAAAGTACTATCCAACTAGAGATAGTCTGTCTGGTAACAGCTCGCCCCAACCTGGATTGCGAGAATGCAATGAACAGTTGGTTATGCTTCCTGAAAGAACCCGTTCTGGCTAGGTTAAAAACTCAGCCCCCTCCTTGAGATCTAATCTGTGAAGCCTCTCCTCAGCCTTAGATGGATGGGGTGCAGGGTAAAACACTGGAATATCTATGCTCCTGCTCAAGGATTATTCCGACACCACCTCAGTGAAAGCTTAGGTCAAACTTTCAGGGATACCTTCTCCTTAAAAAAGAAGTCGGGTATTGGGCCTTACAAGTGAGCGCCTGCAATTCACGGACCCGTCTGGCAACATACATTGCTGCCAAAAAAGTCATTAAAGTAAGAAGTCTAATGGAGGAAGAATGCAAAGGCCCAAACAGAGCCATTAGAAAAGTGAGAACCATGTTGAATTTCCAATCGAGGACCACAAAACCAGACCAAGTACATTCATTAACCAGTTTCTTCAGGATCTGTGCCACCACTAACTGTAAAAAGAAGAAGAAAGGAGAAGAAAGGAGAAGAAAGGAGAAGAAAGGAGAAGAAAGGAGAAGAAAGGAGAAGAAAGGAGAAGAAAGGAGAAGAAAGGAGAAGAAAGGAGAAGAAAGGAGAAGAAAGGAGAAAAAAGAAGAAAAAAGAAGAAAAAAGAAGAAAAAAGAAAAGAACCTTGTTCTGGTGCTTTTTTTTTAAAAAAAGTAAAGGGCCACCAGGTACCCCTTTCCCTTGCCCTATTTGGCGAAGGCCAACAAAAACTCCATCACTGAGAACGTGAGACAAGACATCTGATCTACTCCCTACACCTTGCAGCAGGCCAGAAACATTCTCCAATGCATGCATAGAGGGACCTGGTGGACTTCTAAGTGCAGCGAACACCACCTCTAGCACCTCTTCGTCCCAGTCCCCGTACCTCAGCCTCTCAAGCATGCAGGTTATTTATTTTTTATTTTTATTTATACACTTATAAAGCGCCGAAAGCCCACAGGCATCAGGTAGCATCACATAAAACAAGACATTACACACAACAGAGCCACCTAATAATTTCTGCAAGCTTCGACAACCATTGCTCAGCATCAATATCTACTTAAAAATGAATGTTTTAAAGTTCTTTCTAAAAGCCATGTAATTAGGCTCAAGCCTGAGAGCAAGAGGGAGGCTGCTCCATTTCCCTGCTGTACGAGTAAGGAAGGATCTGCCTAAAGCTTTAGCGAGTCTATGAGCTGGCATTTTGATCTTTCCCATTGCCTCTGATCTTAATGCACGATTGGGATGATCTGGTCTGTTTTTACTTAAGATACTTAGGAGCCTGGCCAAAATAAAGTTACTCACTGTAGTGACTACATTCCGTCCTGTAGGACGCGACCAGAGCACTTTTTGTAAAAAAGCATCAAATTGAAAAATGTGTCCTTCTCTTTTTACGTGGGGTACCACACACGGCCATAACCCAACCCTCCTTAGCTCCGCCCTGCGCATCACCCCTCAGTCCTGGTCTATCGCCAGGTCTGGGACCATTTAAGCAATAATAGAGGATACTTATTAGAGGGACGGCGAGCGGGCGTATGGAAGAAAGGGGACTATGGAATAGGAGTAAGGTAGTCACTACGGTGAGAAACTTTGTTATACTCCTACATCCCGTCTCCTTTCCTCCATACTTTTGGGAGATTACCAAGCACTCCTTACAGGATAACAGGTGGATGGAAATCCTTTACTGAAAGATGTTTTTGAGAACAGCTTGCCCGAACTGAGCATCAGCCCTGGAGCTCAGGTCTAAGCAGTAATGTTTCACAAAAGCTGATGGGTAAGCCCATGTAGCTGCTTTGGCAATGGTTTCCCAGGGAACATATTTTTGGAAGCAATGGCAGCTGCCTTGCTCAACACAAGATGGGCCTGAATTCCCTTCGAAGGCTGAAGGCCCTGAATGGTATACGCCTCAGAGATACATGAAGCAATCCATCAGGAGTTAGTTGCTTTCGAGGCCAGCTTTCCTTTCGGGTCACCGAAGGTCACCAAGAGCTGGGAAGAGCTCCAAAGATTAGATGTTCTGTCCAAATAAAACTTAAGAGCTTGCCTTACATCCAAATTATGCAGAACCCTCAGCATCGGAGGCTGGTTCTGGGAAGAAAACTTGTAAGGAAATAGACTGGTTCAGATGGAAATCGGACACCACCTTTGGAAGGAAAGAAGGATTGGTCCGAAGGACAACCTTATCCTTGTGAAAGGTGAGGAGTGGATGTTCTATCGACAAGGCCTGAAGCTCGCTTACACGCCTTGCTGAAGTCACTGCAAGAAAAGCCATTTTCCATTAAAGGAAATTCAAATCCACCGTAACCATGGGCTCACAGGTTGTATGGCATAAAGCAGTAAGAACCACATTCAGATCCCACTTAGGATTTGGGTTACGCACATGTGGATACAGATGCAATAGACCTGCAAAGTGCCTTTTAATGACAGGGTTCGTCAAACAAAAAGAGTCCGAAGACGGGTAAGGGGCAATAGCTGACAAATAAGTCCTGCAAGACAAGACATGCATGCCCGAAGATGCCAGATGAGAAATGAAGGAAAGCACTGTGTCGATGGCAGCTTCTCTGGGGCCCAGCTGTTTTGCTAAACACCAGTGACAGAAACCGATCCATTTGCTCCTATACTGCAACCTGGTCGAAGGTTTTCTAGCCGCCTGGATGATACGCATATTATCCACGAACAAATTGAAGCTTTCTAAATATTTGAACTCCGGTACCAGGCCGCCAAGCCTAATGATTGTGGGGAGGGGTGCGACATCTGCTGATCGCTCTGGTGAAGCAGGTTGGTAATCCGCGGAAGCCTGATCGGTGAGCAGACTGACAGATGCAGAAGCTCCGAAAACCAGAATCTGGCTGGCCACCACGGGATTATGAACAGGAAAGTGCAATTCGAAGTGTTCCTGAGCTTGCATAGCGCCTGGTGAATCAGAGGAAGAGGCGGGAAGGAGTAGGCCCTCATTGGGCCACAGAATCTCGAGAGCCTCTCTCCAGGGAAGAGGCTCCTAACCAGTTCCTAGAAGCATAAAGACCAAGTTTCCTGTTTGATGAGGTCGCAAAGAAGTCCACTACTGGAGTGCCCCAATGGCAAAAAAGGTCAGAGAGGATCTCCGTGTTCAGCTCCCACTCGTAGCGGACGTCCGCTCGACGACATAATCTGCCGTTACATTCAGCTGGCCTGGAATGTGCACCGCCAACAGCCAAACACTGTGCAGAATGGCCCATTCCCAAATCTGAATGGCTAGATCTACAAGAGGAGGTGACCTGGTACTCATCCGCTTGTTGACGTAAAACATGGATACCGCATTGTTTGTGTGGATGTGGACCACTTTGTTCACAATCCCTGGCTTGAAAGCTTTGAGCACCAGGAAAATGGCCAGGAGCTCCAGATCATTTATGTGAAATTGTCTGTCCTGCGGCGACCATTGGTCGAAAACCTGAAGATGATCCATCGTTGCACCCCACCCGATAAGGGAGGAGTATGTCCTAATGGTCACCTGAGGGGAGGGCTCCTGAAAAGGCGCACCCACCGACAGATTGCTGGAAGAAGACCACCATAGGAGATCTGTCATCATGCATGGTGGAAGCGGAACCATTTTGGTGTCTGGGTCCACTGCCTGAAGCCAGGAGCTCCGAAGAGCCAACTGCTTAAGTCACATCTTGAGACGCACAAGGAGAAGAGCAAGAACGCACGAGGAGAGGAGACCAAGAAACCTCTGGATCCACCAGGCGGACATGCTTTCCAACAGATCCACCATCCTGTGCACCGTCAAGTATACTCTGCAGACGATCGTGTTCCAACGGAAACCCAGGAATACCGGTATTACCCGAATTATTCGTTTACAATTGTTCGAATGACACAATTGTTCGAATAATAGGGGTCCTAATTGACCTTCTGCACAATTGACCGTATGGTCATTTTAATATATATTATGGGTTGGGTTGGTGTAATAATAATATAAGGGGATTGGGAGGGGCTTTGGGGTGGGAGTTGGATTGGGTGGGGGGCTGCAGGGGGTTTCCCCCCGCATATATATCCTAATTGACCTTTAAATTCGGTAAATTGTGCAGAAGGTCAATTGTTATTCGAACAATTGACATTCGAACAATTCGTATACAACCGGAATATCAGGTCCTGAGAGATCGTCATGGAGGATTTCCACCAGTTCACAGACAGCCCAAGACTGAACAGGAGCTGAAGGAGGGACTGAAGATTGCTCGAGGCTTTCACCAGACAAGGACTGCGCAGAAGCAAGTCGTCCAAATATGGATACACATGAATACCCTGTAGCCTTAAAATCTGCGATGACAGCAGCGCCAAGCTGAGACCAAAAGGGAGCACTCGAAACTGGTAGTGCTCCTCTCCCAAGGAGAACAGCAGATATTTCCGATGCGGGCTCCAAATCAGGATATGCATATAAGCATCCTGAAGGTCCACAACGCTGAGCCAGTCGCCCTTCTGAAGAAAGGACTTTATTTGGCAGGGTGAAATCTTGAATTTCTCTTGGGGAAGAGAAAGGTTAATTTGGGAAAGTTCTAGAATGGTGGGCAGGCCAGCCTGGTTGGATTTGGCACCATAAACAGACAGTAGAAGCCCTTCCACTAGGGGAACGTGTTGCACCGCCCTGAGATCTAGAAGCTTCTGGACCTCGGCTCTGAGGGAGGGAGTCCCTGACTGCTAAAAGGGAGGAATGAAGGGTGGGGTAGGTTGGAGGGGCAAGCAGAAGCCCTCCTGAGCGATGGACAAAACCCATCAGTCGTCGGTGATGGTTTGCCACGCCTCCAGATGAGACGAGATGCGTCCTCCCACCGGAGTCTCGTGCAAGTGCCAAGAGAGACTACCTGTCCCTGAAGAGGAGGCTGACTACTGAGCGAAAAACCAGCCACGTTGCTGCCTCTGGGCGGGAGTTACCCAGCGGAGGATCAGTCCTGCACAACCTGCGGTCTTGGAACCCTCTGAAGCCTGAAGAGGATTGAGATAGGGACCCAGATCTCTGAGCTTTTACTGGGGCCTTCACGAGCAGCGACAAAGACTTGGCAGTTTGTGTGCTCGCCTTAGTGAGCTCGTCATCCATTGAAGAATGAAACAACTCTGTCAAAAGGCAAATCCAAAACTTTATCTTGGACCTCCTTTGAAAACTTTGTTGCATAAAGCCAAGCCTGACGAGAGGTGTCCATCCCCAGCATGAGGCCACGAGCCGAGGTGTCAACATGGTGCGCAGCAGCCTCCAGCATATCCTGCGCCAACACCCTGGCGTCTGACAAGTTGCCTTTAAAGAACTCCTGGAAGTCAGCCAAATCTCTCCACAATTTCATATTCGCAGCCGCCAGAATGTGCTCTGCGTTAGCCTGATGCAATTACAGCGCCAAATTGGCAAAAATCTTATTGCCAAGGACTCTAGCAATTTGTCCTCCTTGGACAGAACTTGAGACGCAGCTGCGGAAGTCACAGAGGCTGGCTTGGATTGCAGAATGGCGGCCGCTAGCACAGTCGAGGACGGGAGCGGGCATGACGCCAAGGCTACTTCCTCTGAGGTGTGAAGCCTGTAACGGGCATCAATCCTTTTATTTATATGCAGACCGGTGTGGGTTTTATACGAGACCTTGCGGGCCTCGGACAGGACGTCCCTCTGAAGGGACAGGCCGGTGCACTCCTGTGGGGACAAAGTTAGCACCCCCGAAAGGACCCCTTCCTGCAGAGCAGGTGCCTCCGGCACTAGTATGTCAAGGAGTGACATGTCCAGTACCCGATCATGAAATGCTCTGACAGAGCAGAGCTGGTCCTCACTGTCCTGATCTGCCAAAGGGTCGTCTAGAGTATCCAGATCCACCGGCTGCGATGTGACCAGCGTCATATTGACATCACGCTTTGCCGGAATCTTGTCCACCGGAGACAAAGGAGGCAGAGGCAGAAGAGCCGGAGGAGGGCCGGGAGGCAGAGGAGGTGCTACCGCAGGAGCGACAGGTGCCGTGACAGGAACTACCAGGGCAGGAAAAGGAGTCTGAGGGCAGATTTCTCTAAAGAGGTTCTTAAAGTACTCCCTCATGGGATCAGAGTTCATTAGACTATGACATTTACCAAAAAAGGCATCCTCTGCCGAGACCTTAAACGCTGGAGTGGGCAGAGGCCTCATGAGGAGCATAACCCCACAAACGTAGTGAGGAGGGCTGCTAAAAGGGCCCGGCACCAACCGGAGACCAATGGGGCAGATGTAGGAGGAAGCGAGACCGAATCAGGTAGACATATCCGGGCATGCCAGTCATAGGAAGGGCGGAACGGATTCACACTGTCGCATGGAAAAGGTTGTCCACCGAAAAGAAGATTTCCAGCACCCACTGTCGATAGCGTGGGTGTGAGGGAATGTTAGGCAGAAACCTGTGCAGTTCCCTTAGGGACCACTGCAAAAAGTTTAAGACTACAGGAGTAAGCAGTAAACCCAATTGGTAGCAGTCTGCACCACCCAGATTTACCTGGTAGCTGTGGCTGAGCAGTCAGACCTCTCTCAGGAAGAGTTAGGCACTATATAGAGTATACACAATAGGGCTAAAAATACAGTAGCACAAGCAAACACTGACCAGAGCTTTGGCATAAACGTATATAATTATTTATTTAAAAAGACACTTGTAAAAATACACTGGCACTAATATGTCAAGCAAGTTCAAACAGTCACTATATCACTATAAGTATATACACCTCCCTAGTTAATTATTCGAAAAGTCTAGGTTAAGACGCCACTTATTTAGCAAAACAGAGGTGAGCGTGTAACCGTAGATGGCACTCCAATAATTTGTTTAAAAAGGCAGAATAGGAAAATAACAGTACCAAAACTTAAGAAACCACAGCAAGTCAAGAAAGGCAGGGTGTACTGTATAGTAAAAAGTTCTTGGAGAGAGCAAGGCGGAATGTGCCCAATATCACACAGTGGAAATGCACTCAAAGTCTTTGCAGAAAAGTCAAAAAGAGGTTGGATCAGTTCAGAAAGGTAAAGTTAGCAGGTCCGAGGTCACCCCAGGATAGAGTCTCAAAGATTTATGGGTCACCTTGGACAATTTGTTGCAAGGGAGACCAGGCGGGACACAGTACCTGAAATGGTGAGAAAGCTCCAGCGGGGGCAGTTGTTCCTGCAAGCGGGTGCAAGTCGGGGCTTCGTCCAGGGGAAGAGACGATCTCGGCGTGGAGGAAAGCTGGAGGTCGTTGCACTACCAGGGAAGAAACCAGCCGCCGAGTTTCCTGATTAAAAGGTAAGACCCTTTTATTCGCAGTAGTGGTGAAGCGTGGCTATCCGGCTGCCGTGGTGCTTGGCACGGGCGATTCGACCACGAGACGGTCCAGGAAGGCGATAAAAGCCGAACTGATTGGTCCCACCAGCTCAAAGCAAAGAAGACTCTCCTGGAAGAAGATCTCCTCTGTCGTCGGGGAAGTGGCGAGTTCGTACAGCAGGGTTCCACCGGTGGTGTCGTCGTAGATGGCTCAGCTTCTCCCCTCTTTGGATTCTTTAGGTCCTGTGGCGACTTCTGAAGTTCCAGTCCCCAAAGCCCTGCTTTTATGCAGAAAAACCCATTCACCAGCCTAGCTGTCACTCAAACATGCTAAGTGGTGAGCCGGGCGGCTCGCCACTGGGCCAATCACACAAGAGTGCGACTTGAGTTGCCAAGGCAACTCAGTCCAGGGTGCCTAATCCCCCTCCCACACATCCTGTTGACCCCAGACAGAGTGGCACCATTTGGAGGGCTTCTGGGGAGAATCCCGCCAAAAAGTCGAACAAAGGGCTCGACTTGGGTTAGAGTTTCAGAGGCGAACACAAACACCATTTTAAAACCGAGTCCCGACAAAAAGACCCAACCGGGGAATAAAAATTAAATAAATAACCCGGCGGTATCTTTAACATTGCACCAAAAAGTGGTGCGTTTAAAATGAATGGGAAAATCCCATGGGAAATATTCCGGTGGAATATTTCGCATGGCATCCATTGCCACCAGCCAGAAACTCGACAAGGGGGGACTGGACAGTGCCCCCTTGGAAAACAGACCCAGGGGCAATCGAATTACCCCTACCAGTACTTCCACAATATGATGGTTTGTACTGGTTCTGTTCACAATTTGAGACTAGTAAGCCAATGTGACTTTACATGCCCTGGGAGACAGTAGTCAGTCCCAGGGTATGGAGTCTATGTTTTGGGGTCACTGTGACACCCCTGTGTTACTGCACTGAGGGTGCTGTGTAACACACATACCAAAAACACATGAAGCCCTATGGAGTAAAAGACCCCATAGCCCATAAAACACATTACATAGTCAAAGGACATTCTCAAATCATGCCCAAGAGTGGGTGAAATTGAGTCTCACTCTTAGCAGGAGAAAAAATAAACCCCAAAAAACCCAGCAAAGCTGCTGGGGGACTCACTGGGTTTGGGAAATTAGCCTTAACAGAGAATTCTCCCTAACAGGGAAGAATCCAAAATGGCCACCATAGACCACGCGGGAAGGCCCGTCATTTTGTGAACATCTGAGGAGAACTGCGTCACATGTGAGTCTGTGTGGGAAGCTCCTGACAAGGAGCCCTCAGAGCGATCTCCGGTACCAAACGCCTCAGCAAGACTATGCTGGCTATTCGCCATTAGCTATTAGAACCTCGGATCGTGATCCGGTATAGGCAGGCCCCTCACGGAAACCCTGGTACGCCTATTAGGCCTGCGAGACACCTCAGGGAAAACCCTGGTAGCAGAGCTTTTAAAGCCCCTCCTGGACCTGGAGGACCCCGGGAAGGAGTCCTCGGTCTGGGGTGCCCTGAAAAGTAAGGAACTTACCGGGCGTCTCTTTCCGTCGATGAAGAGTTGGAAATGCGAAGGAGGAACCTTCTTGAAGATATCCTCCCATCGACAAGGACGACGCTGAAGTGCCCGATCCGAAAGGGAGTCGCAGAAGAAACAAGTCCCCAACGGTGTTCCGGTCCCAGACACTCCAAGCAGAGAGAATGGGGATCTGTCCTAGCGAAGCGACGTTCGCAAGAGGAACAAGTAGGAAATCCCAAACGATCCGGCATAGACGGAGGACTACGCTACCACAGAACTGGAGCAAGAGAGAAGGACAACGGGAAGGAAAAAAGCTCTTCCCGGTGATGCAAGTGTGTCCAGCCGCGACCGCGCAGAGAAAAGGACTGAAGGGCGATGCGCGGGGCAGAGCTAAAGGAGGGCAGGGATACAGCCGCTTGCGGTCCCCCGCGTAAAAAGAGAAGGACACATTTTTCAATTTCATGCTTTTTTACAAGAAGTGCTCTGGTCCCAATGCCACAGGACGTATGGAGGAAAGGGGACGGGACAATGGAGTAAGGCATTTATGGGCTAACGTCATAGCCTTAAACTGGATGCGATCTTTGTTCCAAGCCAGTGCAGAGCAATCCTATCCTTAGCGATTTGGTTGCCCTTTGTTTTGCCTTTGATGATTATAAAGGCATTATTCTCAATAACCTGACATTTTTCCAAGTAGATCTGCCCCTAACATAAGGACATTGCCATAATCCAGGCATGACAGTATAATAGCTTTTGCTATGGTGGCAGTATTTGTTTCACTCAGGAACGGCCGAATGGCTCCAGGTAGGCGAGATAGTAGGAACTACATATGTGCAAGTATTGCACCTGAGCCTCCGAGCCCAGTGATGCCTCCATAACCAGACCTAGGGTTTTTACTTGACCCGTGACCTAAATATAGGTGTCTTTGATGAGAAAGTATTTACACTTTTGACCTAGTTTCGCTCTGGCTTGTTGCGAGCCAAAATTAATTAGCTTGGTCTTCTTACTATTAAGACTAATCCAATTTCTCATCCAATTCTCAATGATGCTGTACAGTGACTAGATTTTTGTGCTATCCTTTATATAGTCACCCTTCAGCTCTACCACTAATTGGGTATCGTCGGCGTAATTTGTAAAAAAAATACACCAACTCCTTCCAGCACCTCACATAGACATCTCATGAATAGATTAAATAAGAGTGGAGACAGACTCGCCCCTTGTGGGACTCAATACTTAAGGGCTGCCATGGAGCAATTACTCCCCCAATGAATTTGCTTCCCTATCAGCCAAAAAGAAGGCCAGCCAAGTGGCTGCTTCTGTGGAACAGTTGGCTAGGTTGAGAAGGTCCAGGTTCGGGTGAAGCACATTGCCACCAGACTGACAAGAGGTCCAGTCTCTGAGAAAGCCGTAGAGGTGGTCATATGGGCAGTTCCTGAAGATCCAGGTACCACGTCGTCCTCCTCCAGTCCGGGGTGATCAGCATCAGGTGAGCCCTGAATCGCCACAACCTCCTGAGAACCTAAGGGATGACTAGTAACAGCGGGATGCATAATGGAGATCGAAGACCCACTCCACCAGAAACATGTCCCTTAAAGCCCCCCTGTGGGGAAATTCCCTTAAAGTGAACTGCTTGCATTTTGTGAAGTCCTTTGTCGCAAACAGGTCCAAAGTAGGGGTGCCACACTGGCTGAAGATCTCGGCAATCACTTCTGGGCATATCTCCCCACTTGTGGGAGACGGAGGTCTGCCTGCTCAGAGCGTCCATCAACCCATTCTCCACCCCTGCCAGAGAAGCTGCAGAGGCTGAGATGTTGTTCTCAGGCATCCAGAACCAAACTTATATGTCCTCCCTGACAGGTGCAGTGATCATACGCCTACCTGCTTGTTGAGGTCGTGCATGGTCACTGTGCTGTCCGTTCAGAACTAGGACATGTCTCCCCTGCAGGTAAGGTGCTAATGCCATCAGTGCTCGGCCAGCAGATTGATGTGGCAACATTTCTACTTCTGGGACCAATGGCCACTGACTTACAGAGAGCTGCAATGAGCTCCCCCAACCCCCTAGCGGGGCATTCATGACTACCTGTGCCTCTGGTCATGGTGCCCAGAATGGTTCACCTGCCAACATGTTTATCCTGTCGTTCCACCGGGTCTTCCAAGGTACCCAAGAGCCCTCCAATGAACTGGAGCCTCTACGCTGGTGGTCTGTGATTTCTGTAAGTTCAGGGAGAAACCGAAGTCGTGAAGCAGCGAGCAAGTGTCCTCGAAACCTGTTGCGGTGACAGACCCAATCCTCCAAGTATGGGAACGCAAATACACCTGCTCTCCTGAGATGGGCCGCTACTACTTCCAACAGCTTGATAAAGACCCTTGGGGCATCCCTGATGACAAACCTCAGGAACTGCCTGTGATTCATGTGGATAGGCAAGTGAAAATAGGTGTCCGACGGTCCAATGACACCGGACAGTCTTGGGACTGTAGAGCCTGGAGAATTTCCCTCTACATAACCATCCTGAATGTGTCTTTTCTCATGTACTTGTTCAAGTCCCTGATGTCCAGAATGGGACAGAGTCTACTCCCTTCTTGGGTACCAGGAAGTATCGAGAATACCAACCTAAGCATATTTCTTTAGCTGGCACCCTCCTGGACCTCCCATTGCAGTTGTCAGGAGGATGGAGGGGGTCTGTCCGGTGGTCATTTTAATTTATTTGGATTTGTATAGTGCACATCTGCCCGGGGCATCGTGGCGCTGAAAGCAGTCTTCCTTGTTACAGGCATACATGGTGTATAGATAGATACAATGCAGAGCATTATTACATATGATTGTGCTTATTTACATACAGTTGTGAAAATACATCAGGACAGGTAGGGTTGGGTGGAGGGGTTAGTTAAACAACGTGGTTTTGAGTAGTCACGGAAGGCATGGTATGATTTTTCGTTCCTTAAATCGGTGGGGAGTGCGTTCCAGTTTTTGGGTGCTAGGCGTTGGAAGCTGGACCCTCCAGCTTTGCTTCTTTTGAATCTGGGTACATGGGTCTGGTTAGTCAAGTGTGACCTGGTGGGTCTAGTGGATGTATTAAGGGCGATTCTTTCAGTAAGATAGGGCGGAGCATTGGCAAAGAGGCATCTGTGGGTGATGGCCATGGATTAGAATAATTTGCGTTCTTTTATAGGTAACCAGTGGGCTTCTTTTCTGGCTTGGGAGATGTGCTCCCTTTTAGGGATGCTTAGGGCTGCTCTTAGAGCATTGTTTTGTGTAACTTGCCTTTTTTTTTAGGTTTTGTGCAGACGTGCCCAAGAAGAGAAATTGCAGGAGTCCAGTTTGGTACTTACTGTGGCTCTGGCTACGACCAGGCAGTTTTTAGAGGATAGGAAGGATTTAACGGCATTAATTACCTTGGTGGTAAGTACAGCAAAGGAGGCTATGGCATTGACTTGCCGTGTCATAGAAAGAGTGGAGTCAAGATATACTCCTAGCGTTTTTACTGCAGTGGAGACTGTGATGGTGGAGTTGTCTATGTTAAAGGATTTGTAGTGCAGCGGGAGTTTGTTTAGTGTTTCTTTGGTGCCAACTAGTAGGATGTCTGTTTTGTCCCCGTTTAGGCAGAGGCTGTTGGCTGGCATCCAGGTTTGGATGCCTGTATATATCTTGGTTAATGCTGCGGCGTCTTGTTCATAGAGACCTGTGAGGGAGAGCAGAACTTGTGTGTCGTCAGCATAGTTGGTGTAGACTATGTGACGACGGCCCAAGTCATTGAACAGTGGGAGGGTGAAGATGTTGTGTAAGGTGGGGCAGTGCAGGATCCTTGGAGCTAGAGACAGGCCATCTCCTTACCATCTCCTGTGAGCTCCAAGAAACCATTCTTGACCTCCACCCACTGTGAAATGGTTGGATGCCTCAGAGATGGTGTTCCATAGAACATGCCAGAACTTCACAAAGCCACAAGAGGCATTAATGGTCTTTAGGATCATGATCCCACTTTCTTTGCAAAGCGTCGACTTTCTTCGACTCCCCATCAGTGGGGAGGTTCAACGTTGAGGACCTGGACTCAACTGTTCCAGCCTGCACCTCAACCGCGGGGTTCGGTTGGGCCATCACGAATAGACGCTCGCCTCTTGCCGGCTTTTAATTTTTTCCTCAGCTCTGCGTCGACCGCTGGCTTCAAACACAGGTGTTGCCACAAGGTCATGTGATTAATCCTATGGATCTCTCACCAAATCCCTGACTAATGTCTCCTCCCAGGTGGCCAGGGAAAGAGACGCTTCCTGATCCTGACCTTGGGGATGGTGCTCTGCAGGAAGATCACCTGGGGAGAGAAAAGACTCGGGGAAGTGAGAAGAATCAGTGGGGCAAGACAGTATTGACCTTCCTCTAGGGAAGAGATGTTACAACTGCCAAAATACACATAGGTTGTTCCCACAATCTAACTGTTCCACCTGTTGAACACCTAAGTAACTAACTCCTGTTGTATTAATGTGAATAACACCCATCACAGGCCAATAGAGCTAAAAGCTTCCCTGACTGAAAAAGCTGGAAAGAAGTCTGAATAATAATCGCCAAAAGCCTAGAAAAACATTCTTTTATTCAAACCAAACTGGTAACTTATTTGTAGGATATTCTTTCAAAGAAAGTTATAGAAAATAAAAAAAGGCAATTCAGTAAAATAGAAAGAGCTAGAAATACTAACTTTATTGCAAGGAGCTTCAAAGTCCCATAATTCCCTCAGCACTTGCACAAGGGATACTGGAGGAACAGTACTGTGGGAGCGGGCTTCTAATTAGTGAACATGAACTACACCTGAAGGGGGCAGAGAGACTTAAAAAGCCCCCTCAGGTGCAGGCATCCGAAAATGGATCAGGGGAAGGAGAAGCAGAGCAGTGGAAAAGGAAGAAGCAGCTAGAGCAATGGTTGCAGCTGAGGGGGAAGCCTTAAACCCAAAAAGACAGACCACTGAAACGCCTGAAGCCGTGGCATGTCCAGAGAGAGTCTTTGCCTTGAACTATCCCTGTTCCAGGGGTTGCACAGCAGAAAGCGTAAGGCAGAGACGCTTCCCTGATAAAATGTAGTTGTGCAGTGTACGTGCGGCGGGAAGCGGCAGTAATGAGTGAAGCGTTCCCTCTTTGCAGATTCCGGGTGGCTGGGTTGCACCGGACCCTCTCCGTAGCAGAGGCGGCTCCAGTTCCTCAGTGGTTTGAGCAGAGGACCACCAGAGGAGGGTGTCCACCGAACCGCTAGGAGCCACAAGTACCAGAGACGTGCGAATACCGAGCGGAGCATAATCAAGTTACTTACCTGGTGAGTTCCGAGCTTGCAATCGACTCTGGAGCGCAGATCACTGTCCGCGTGTTTACGGCAGGCCGATTCACTCACATGCGAGTGAAAGCAGCAGTAACCTTCTAGACAGTGCAGTATGGAGCGTTTGGGTGTGCGTATGGGTTTGAGTGTTGGAGCTTGATGTCCGGGGACGTGCCCAGTCTGCTTGCATCGTGGAGGCCCTCTGCTAGTACCAGACACCATGAAATCAGGCAACAAATCCAAGGCTGCACCTCCCGCAGCCCCCATGGGTTCCAAACTGAAAGGCATCGGGTTGCCGGCCACGTCAAAGATCGAACACCGGGTCGAACACAATTGATCTCGAAAACGGTACAAAGGTTCCATCTTGCAGGATTTCTGCCAGTCGAGGGGCTTCTCGGCCTGTGGGTGCTGCCAATGGTATTGGTGTACGAGGAGGCTTCTACATCGGGGTCTCGCTCAAAGGCGTTCGACCACCTGTGGCTTCCTTCATGCTGTACGAACCGGCACGGTCATCGCAGAATACGCCTGTGGCATCAAGCCCGAAGCCATACCAGCCGAGGCATTCTCAAAGACCACCTTCATCTGACTTTTGAAGACCTCCCAACTCCTCCCTACAGGCACTCTTCGAAGGTACAAAGTACCCGTATATTCTGATGAATCAGAATTGTGTCTGCGTTTGTTTTTGTGTGAAGAGAAAGAGTGGTGGGACTCGCTCCACTAGTGTGAGTGTTTTAGATATTTTGTCACGCCTTCACTTCGACACTTCTCAGGTAAGGCCCCTCGGGATCATGCTCTGGGGACTTTGAGACCAACTTTGGAGTGGATTTCGACAGTGGTCTACCGAGCACCTGTTCAGCAGAGCTTTCCTTCACCGCTTTTGGGATCATAGCTAGGGCAGAACCACATTGCGGCATATCATGCCCGTCGCAGAGAGAGAGGCTCAAGTTCAGTTGTAGGTGAGCATGCGCCAATGTCTGACATGAGCTACTAAACAAGAAAATGCATGATTCAGAGGCTTCTTGAGGAATACTTGGACCCTAGTTTGAGGCAGTCTCCCTAGTTCAGAATGCAGTGAATGGCAATCATAAGCCTAGTGCAGGGCACACAGAGCTACAGCCAGGCGAGTACCAGCAAGAGGTGATCAATCTAGGGCAGTTTTCACTGGAGGGAAATGTTCACCATGGCACATTGAAAGGAGACCAGTCAAATTTGAGTGTGGGCAGTAGAGAGGGGCAATCAGTGTACGCATGAGCAACTCTGGTTTAGGAGGTGGCCGAGAGAGGACATGGAAACAATGAAGTAACTGAACAAAGTAATCCATGCCAGGACAGCTGTCTTAAAATTGGGTATAATGGTGGAATGAAGATGCAGTGTAGCAATAGGTGAAAATAAAGAAGCATTGAGAATAAGTCAAAGAGAAAGTGTGAATACAAGTCACATACAAACAGGGGCATTTGACAGACCACTTTAGTGAGAGATTCAAGGGATGATCTTGGCATGCTAGAGAGAAGTCAAAGACTATCCCCCCCACACCACTTATGGAGACCCTACTCTCACCTGGCACTGTGAAGTCCTGAGTGAAGATAATCTCATCCTCTAGGTCAAACGGCTCTTCGTCTTCCTCCTCTGTGTACCCATGCAGGTCCTCCAGGTATGGCACGACTGTCATACTCCGCCAGCGGTCCCTTGTTTCTGGGCTGGGAGGGATTGGGACACATGCTTCTGCCTGGGGGTGTTTCTTTCTAAACCAGCTGCAAGAGTGGTGGGGCAAAAACAGAAAATACATTACTAAAGTACTCGTACTAATCTCCAGTGACAGACAGAAGAGTCAACTTGACCCTAAATCTCAACCCAATAGCCAATACTTTTTCTCCAGCACCATCATAGTCAAACTATCGATCCTTTGGCTTCCCCACCCATGGTGAAATAGGGGGCAGCAGTGAAAAAAATGGAGAACGTTATTGCAGCAGGGGCTCTCTGAAAAAATGTGAATCTCCTTTTGTCTGCGGCAAAGGCTTACAGGGGCTGCATGTGGATAAACTCAGGTTTTAGCTGAAGAGCACCGATGTAACTTCGGTTTCTTAATAACATGACCAAATGTTAAGTGGGGACAGAAACAGGGATGCTTTAGGCAACCACTGGTGTCAAAGGCTTCCAAGAAGTAATGCTTAAATCATATACGGAATGCCAATCCTACTTCAGACTCTACTGCACCACTTGATGGATTAGGATGGTGTCACCAATTTCATATAATAGCTATCTTGACCCAGCTCAACCATGGGATACAGAACAAACTAACTCAGTTAATGATTCCTGGTACTAAATTGGGGCACTAATATTACATCAGGGTTTTACCCAAAAATAACGTGTTGCCCCCTACACAGATTTTAAGAAAGGGCAGCCTTAATGCCATACCCAGATCATCACCCATTTAGTGCCCCATGACAAAATAGAGAGGGACAGTGTCCTACTGCAGTGCAGCAATGACATGATGTATGTGGCAAGGCACCAGAGTGGCGTGGAGGTCAAGGACTTAGTAGAATAGCTTTCCACCACCTGCAGGACTTTCTGTAATTCTTGACTTAATTTGTCCTCCGGGCAGATCAGAGCCAGATTCAGACTGGCATCTTTTGTCTGGAACACAGGAGGAAGTGGGTGGGGAGGAGGCAAAGAGTCATTACCTCCATCTTCCACAGATGTCTTCCACAGTGACTACAACATTAACCAGGCCCGCCAGCCCCCGCCACCTTCCCAACAGAGAGGTGGGGATCTCACATTATACACCAGTGCATTGTTATGTATAGCTGAACAAATCAAGTGTGACACTGGAAGAAAGAAGGCAGTTGTCATGGAAACCATGTGCCGATGTAGTTCAGCTTCAGCATCCCTCAGCCTGGTCCACGATCAAGGCTGAGGGGAGCCAGGAATTAAAGGTACAGTGCACACTCTGGGCCTATTCAGCACAACGCTGGGAAGAAGGCCAGCAAGCAATTCACAGGAGTGTTAACAGACCATGTGTGTTAAGGACTCGGCAGGGCTTCCAGCCATCCCCCATCTAAGGTTGTGCTGCTCTTTCTGGCACAGCTTTTGCTGTTTATTCTAATATCTGTACCTCTGTCTCAGGAGGATAGCTCAGGGGCAACATGCTCGCCTTGGAAGCAAGACGACACGAAGCACCACGGGTTCGATCCCCGTGTCGGCGCTTAGAAACCTCTGGGTATTAAGCATGTTATAAATAACTTATCATATCAAGGATACATAAGCCTTAGCCCCTAAACCTCCATTACCCAACTAGACAGAACCTCCTTTAAACTCTTCCCTCCTACTTCGGGCCTCAATCTCCTCATACATATATATATTTTTCTCAACATTTTCCAATTAGGGCTCATTGATGTGCAGTATTGACTCGCTTTGCTCTCAAAGTTCCCATTATGGTTAGCAGTACAATGGCCCTCCCCAATAAAGTCTCATCTGGTCTCCCAGTTTCTCCCTCCCTGGTAAGGACGTTTGAAAAATTGAGAACGAGTCACAGCCTCTATGTAACAAAAAAAAGGGGGACAGTCTCTCAGGATGCTTTGAACAGATCTTAGTATGCCAAAGAGACCTCCACCCTTTCACGGGTGTAGTCTTGATGTCTGCTGAAGTGCCCAGAGGCTGCGAAGGTGTAGTTGGGCTCTCTCAAGAGCCCCCTCCGCTGTTGGTCTACCTTCCCAGCACTCTACTCGCAAACTGGTTCTATGGATGCACCAGTTATTGGTGCTGTCAGATAGTGCTGCCACACAAGCTCCAGGCGCTCTACCCTAACTCTTCCACTCAGTCCTCCCACCAAATCAATGCTATACATATGCACACATGCAGCGGCATCCTAGGCCCCAGTAGAAAGTATGTAAAACGACTCACTTGTGGGGAATACATAGGAGTGCTTGAAGCAGTCACTCATTTGTTGACCCCAGCTTGTGGACTAGTCTCGGATTGATTTCTACCAAATCACCAAGAATGTGACAGACGGAATACCCAGCACCTCACCTCCAACACAAGCAAGTAAGCATTCAGACACCCACTCCTCAGCACCCCTTCCACTGCAAGCTATACAAATATGCTCTTTAGAGCCTTTCAGCAAGACAAGCCCACCTTAAAATCGATGAGAAGGGGCAGGTGCAATGCCAGCAAGAGGCGGGGCAGGCATCACCAGCAGCAAGAGTGAAGAAGGGCATCAGGGAGAATCAAGCGGGCCTCATCAGCACAAAGTGTAATGGGAGAGGGGCGGGGAGATATTGCCAGCTGGGAGACAGGAGCTTAATGCCAGCAGGAAGCAACCAGGAGTGTTACAATACCAACATAATCAGGCTTGGGGGGGAGGGGAGGCAGCGCCAACCGCAGCGGTGATAGGTGCAGTTCAACCCATGCAGAAAGGCTTGGACAAGCAGGTATGCACGGTTAATGCCATTAGAGAGAGGGGTGGGGTAAGGTCAGCAGGGAGGTGTAAATGGTGCAATGCAAACAGTGGAAGAGGGTGGTAACACCAATACGGAGTCTTAAATGACAAAGGGGTGTTTGATGACCACAGCAGCAGAGGGAGGACAACTATCAGTGTAAAATGGCAGTAGGGACAGGAGGTGGTTGTGGGGGCAATCACTCCTGGGTGGGCAGAACGGATACAGCGAAAGTCTGAGAAAGGGGAAAATATATGAGGTAGAAGCAGGGTATTAGGAGCAATACAAGAGAGAGCACCAGTGGAAAAAGTTGTGGAAGACAACACAAGATGGTAGGGGGGGCATGATTGTGTGAACACCACTTGTCAGAGGCAGGTTATTGTACCATAATAGATTAAATGGGGTGTGTGTTCAATAACACCAGGGTTAGACGAAATGTGCAAACATGACCAGGTAGAGGCAGAATGTAACCTCTGCCACCACTTCAAGACATTCTAGGGAGAGATGGGGTAGCAATATCAGACACAAGGATGGACCACAGGGAGTTGCAGGGACCGTCACCAGGGTGAGGCTGCCCCAGGCAACACCAGAGTCGTGAAATCGAGGAGAGACAAATGGAGACAGCAGGCAGCGGTGGAGAAGGAGATTAGATACCTTGGAGAAGCAAAGTGTGCTCTCCTCCCCAATTCAGGAGAGATCCTGGGGAAGGACAAGATGACAACACCCAAGATAAAAGAGCTGGTTTGGGATCTTTCACTTGAGTCTACTACACTAGAAAGGCATGTTTTTGGCAACAGGAAGAGGGGACAAAAGGTCGGAAGACCACAACTAGTAAAATGCTGCGGGGTGAAAACAACAAACTCGAGGTGGGGGATTAACCACAGAGCAAAGTGTGGTACCCTTCAGGGAAAGGCAGAGGGGAAGATCATATGAAAGATGGTGCGGCAGGAATAAACACCACCACTCAAATGACAAAACCATTCCTTCTCTCCCCTCCAAATAGTCCAAAGGTGTTTCCCAAACCACACACAGAGAGGCACCTCCTTGACAAGTGGTAGTCTGCACAACAGCCACACTCCTCCCCCATATCTCCAGTGCAGAAGTGAAGACCCTCCAAATGAATCAAAAATACTATAGTCACCTGTGCTGTCGGATCTGTTGTAAAGAAAACCTTTTTGCTGGGTCGTAGGTGAGCATCCCTGAAAAAGAAATAGAAGGTTACATATCCGACTCGGAGAGAAAGAGAAGCTTTGACTTTTCTGCAAGGCCAGGAATGATGTACAAGTGACACCAATAATGCATCTGTTCGGCATCTGCAGTCGTGGCTTACGATGGTGTTATACAATGAATGCTGCACATGATTTGCTGCTTCTTGGATATAATGGTAGTGGATGAAGGATGTTTGCACTGATGCTTGCTATTCTGTACTGGTTGTGAGGCGTGTGAACTTAACGCAGCCTGGTATAAAATACTTATTATGTTTTAGAAATCAGCTAAATGCCAAGGCGGTAGCCTCGGGTTGCCAAGTCAAAAGAATGCAGAGCAGTGGGGTTGGTTTGGGTGGTCGTAGAAAGGAGGGGAGTTAAGATGTATTAAAGTATGCTGGACTGAAAGCCCTGCAATCTCCATCTGTCCATGCTGACTCACGCGGTTTCAGATTGGTATCCAGTGGGCTCGGACCAACTAGAGAACAACGTGGTGTCAATTCTAAATATGCAACACAAACATCAGTAGGTTCCCTAGTCAGAGTAAAAGATGCCTTTTATTGCAGGCGAGGATCTTTAGATGACTGTAGAGGCTGCCTAGTTGTTGGTGGTTTCAATTTTACGGGGTAAAGTCCAAGGAGCTGTACACAGACATGTGTTGACTCTGGCACAACCTTACATGTACCTTATACCTACATTTAAAATTACTGTGCTTCTGGGAATAAAATACAAACATGTTTGCACCAAACCCAATGAAAGATACCCTGAACAGGCAGGAACATTGCCAAGGAATAAACAAGAGTGCTTGAAGCAGTCACTCCTTACTTGACTTCATCTTCGTCAAAGTACTTGTCACGGGAGCAGAGCTCAGCGGCAACGTGCTCGCCTTGGAAGCAAGACGACACGGATAACACAGGTTCGATCCTGGGTCCACCTTAGACACCTCTGGGTACCCATCATATCATCATCTATCCCGGAAGAGTCATTTCCTCAAAAAATGGAGGACCCGCCAGCATCCTTTTGAAAAACAATCATTGGTGGGGGCAGGAATTAGCGGGTTTTCTGCATGCAATTCTTGATTAAAGTGTGGCAAGAAGTGCTGTTACAAGCAAACCTCGAGTAAGAATATTTTCTGCTACTTAAACATGGTGGGCACACAATGAGGGCCTAGTGCACCATCACAATTATTACACACAATAGCTTGGGAGCCAAAATGTACTTTCAGCTAGACGTTTTTTGTTCTCACTAAAATGGAGCAGTGCAGTGCTTACCTACCCCGTTGCACCATCAGTACGATAAAGGGTTTTATTTCGAGCCTGGGCGAGTGAACCGAATAATGCATGGTTGCACTACGTCTTACAAATATGTGGATCATTTTGGATAGTTTGTGGGCGGACAGAAGACACTGATCAGGAGGCTGTTTTCCTGTCGCACATTCCTATACTGCATGTACACTTTCGAAATTCTACAATGTACCAGCAACAAAATTAACTGGGTGAGAGTTGTTAAGAGTGCTATGGTCCTCTAATACGCAAATTCTGGAACCTAGGACTGGGCGATAATGACCAAACGTCTTATCTCGATATTTTTGGGCTAAATGGCGATATAACATATATATATCGATATTGTTTATGTGGGTTAAACGCTCAGTTGCGAGCCGCCAACTGCATGCGAGATGCCACAAACACCTTTATTTATAAACCATGATCAATATTAAGGGCTCCTCTTCCTGTTTGAAAACACACAGCTGTGTAAATACCAAAATGGAAATAAAAAGGTATTGTAGGTAATGTAAATATATGTATATATCTCAGTGTTAATATTGCCTCACCCTATATCGATTGTGAAAATATAACGATGTATCTCCAAAACTTCATACATCGCCCACCCCTAAATGTGTTGGTTAAACATTTCGGAAGGGGAAGAGGGGACAAGTATTTTTTTCTTGTAAACATATGGTTGATTGGTTATGTATTTCCAGATTAAGGGCAACAAACGTTAGAACTATGCACCAAACACTTAGCAATTTCCCATAATAAATAGGCCATTACTGCCAAATAATCCACATTGTATTTATCAGGCGCTCCCCCTATTCACACTTTAAATATGCAGTGCCTTAAATGCTTGATTTAGCACCCGTCAAACTGAAGGTTTGCCTAATGAATGTCATAGCACCAAGATGCCTCTGTGCAAACGTGTGCCGTATAATTGTATGGTACAATACGGTAGCATATTAACAGTAGTAATTAAAACACTTTGCAACGTTATACCAGAGTCCAAAGGGCACAGACTGCCTGCTACTTCCAAATTCCATAGATGCCCCTGGTCAAGCACGCAACTGTTCCAAGTTTACTTTGATGTCCAGACTAAGACAAAGTTTGGTTATGGCCATTTTTATTTTGAGCTATTCGACACCTATTAGCCGAAAATATTAAATTCAAGTACATATAGGGAGAAATAACATAAGAGGAGGGACACAGATTGTAGGCGTTTGGTTACTTGCCCACCCATGGCCATGCTAATCCTTACGGCCATTGCTACCCAGTTCCTGCCCCTCCCCTCGGGAACTCTGCGCTCGCTTTAATCAAGCCTGATCAATAAACTATGCACTCAAAGTGCCCGCCAGTGTTTTTTTCAAAGCAGTCTTCTGTTAATGACTTAATTGGAGTTGTAAACCCGCTACTGATTCCATACACATTTCTTAACCAGGTCTGCCTTCAGCCGTTCGATTTATAAGCACTGTGCGTAGTTCACTGAAGTCCTGTTAAAAATACGAATTTGAAAAGTCAACAGTTTTGGCTTGTATAGAAGTATTAGGCATTTGCCAGGCACTGCTATTAGATGGCCAGATACTCTCGCCATTTTGCAGCTGCTACTATCAATGGCCAGCTAATACTACTACAGCTCTCCCTGTCAAGTGCTTTTTGCCCATGGCTACACAAAATCTCAAACTGTTGGCATTGCCAATGCTGCTTTTCTAGTTCGGGTTTCCACAATACCAGGCTAGTGTGGGCAGTGCCAGATGTTCATGGTGTGGTGCTACTGTATGCAGACAACTCAGTGCGAGACCGTTCGATTATCTGTGGCTGCTTTGGAGAATGTCGAGAGCAACAGACTTGGGCCCCCTGCATGAAGAAGTGAAGAGGGCAAGAAGTCTCAGAAATACCTCCTAGCATAGGTTGCAAAGCAGCAGCCTCGGCCAATAAGCATTAGAAGATCTTGGGTTCTGCAGGTGCGGGTCTACTAAAGTAGTCTGAACAACTTGAAGAAATCGAGTTTGCAAATATGATTTGTCTAGCAACAGGGTACATTACGTTTACATATAAATATGACTAAAACAAGAAGGAAGAAAGCATGATTGGTACCTGAATGTCAAAAGGTCCTTATTGATGAAGATGGTATAGCCAGAGAATGATTAATTCTCCATTTTACAAAATCCTCAGGTGATAGTGAGTGATGGGTGCCAATTACAGCAATAAACCGATCTCCTCAGCAAACGTTATTCATACCTTCTCATTTACACCTTTCACTACCTTATGTTCGGACCGAATTCCATTTTTCAGGTGCTCTGGTCCACTTTATGGGGACCCCTAAACCTTGTTGCCCCCTTTGGTTTTGTATAATGTCTGGCTCATTTTAGTGGTCAGAGGGACTTGGACTGCAGTCCCCTTCGACCCGTTTTGCCATGGTGTCCGATGATAACTAACATGGCTTCTAGAATCTGGGTGCTTTTAAACACCTCCCTTTTGGCTGTACCATAGTTGTGCGGGCCATAGAGTGGTTGAAGGTTTAATTTAGTTTTGGCTCTACCTTGGTACAGACAATTGTACTACATTAATAGCCTAATGTGTCTTCATGGCAACCATTGGGGTCTTAACGTAATTTTATTTTAAGGCCCACTCAGTCATTTTGATAAGGGCTATTTTTTATTCGAGGAAACCAAGGCCTAAAATGGCTGTGATGGAAATATGGACTTACTCGGAAGTCAGCCCTGTATCCGCTTTAGTGGTCTGGACTGGTTCAGACTGGTCCATTGCCCTAGACAAGCCAATACACAAATTATGCAAGTGGGCCAGAGTGCTTGGCAGTGTTTAGGACCAGCCAGATTTGGAAATGCTTTGTTTGGCTGAAAGATTGGTTTAGGCCAGCCCATAAGTGAATGGCTACATCTGGCTTGAACCTGGCCATTCCTCCAGGCTGCTGGCATTTTGTAGGAGTTTGGCCAAAAATGTGATGCTGGATTCTTATGACCATTGTTAAGTGACTTCAATTCAGCAATCCCACTAAGCCAGTGCCTCGTCTGGGACGCCCAAGGGAAGCCCTTACTTATATATTTTTATGACAAGTTATACTCTGGATGATAAACCCTTATATAACGCCCCTCTCTTTGAATCCCCCTGACCTCACTGAGCCAAGAAGTAGGTTTGTTTTGCAATTTAAAAGATTTATTGGAAAAATTAAACTATATATCACACTTTTATAATAAATTAATATTTGATACACTTAAGAATATGACAGTGATCAACAATGGATAATATTACAATTGTACGCTTATTTAATTACTTAGGAGTTGGTATAGGAAGGAAAAGGTAACTGAGAATGCTTTTAGGGTTTCAAGGAAAAACAATGATGGAAAGAATTCAGTACAGAAATAAACTGATAGAGTTTCACAAGAGATAATATGTTCACTTTTCCCCTTTGTGGCAATTCACTCCCCCCCCCCTATACAATATAAGGAGATGGAAGTAAAGCACACAGTTTTCAGGAATACAATCAAATGTAGTTCAGTTCCCCCCTAGCAAGCTTAGATCACAGGGATGATTTTAAAACACAGGCAAAATACTTTTAAATGTGGTATGCAAAGAAGGGAAAATATGCTAAAAATGATTTTAATTCGCGATAGGAGATTCAAGGTAGGTGCCAGCTATTTTGAATTGGTTCAGGTCAACCTAACAATGATTAATAAGGGATTATCAGGTTGAAAGCGAATTTCAGCAATGCAAAAGACGGCTATCTTAACAGGAGCTAATTGGACCAAATCGCAAACCGCGGCACTTTTTCCGAGTGCATCGAGCGCGATTATGGAAGAACTATAATGAATAGAAAATTTTAGGTTTGTTGAAAAGCTTAGAATCTTAGCTTTAAAATGAAAGTTAAATCTCGTTTTGAAAATGGGTGTGTGCGTGGGCATAACTAAGCCTGCCCCTCACAACTTATTGGCCAAGCTCACCTCTCTCTCTTGATTGGGGGAAGGAATGGAACGTAATCGGGCATCAATTTTATGGCATACAGAAAGAACACTCCCCTTGTCAATTTGCACACAAATCTATTTTTGATCCAAATACATATTTATCTATGTACCATTTTTCTAATATTATATGTCCAGTTAACATTTTCTGTAGCACCAAACCATCCGATCCCTGTCTTTGTAAGATGTCGTGTCCACTTATGACAGAATTCTGCCCTTTTCATCAAGAACACAACCTCTAAACTTTTCCAGAATTTACACAAACATGCACAAGGAATATGGGCATCAGATGATAAAGTGTGTTTTTTTACATGCAGACATTCAGAGTAATACCTTATTTTCCACTACTACCCCCCAGAACATACCACAGAGTCCTAACAACTCTTAAACTATGCACAGAAAAATCACAAGAATAATATTATATCATTTTGACAAGTCCGTACTATGAATTATCCATCTTTTTTTAAAATTATGCTCTGGCCCAGAGGGGTGTGGTTTCCCAAAGCACATGGTGACATTTCTGGTTTGTCCACTTCCTCCAACTCAGGTTGCTCACAGAGGCACTGCTCCCCCCAGTTTCTCCCAAGAGGAAGCCATTTACGGACCACCCCCCCCTAATTTAACATTTGCCTGAGCCAAGGAAAGCTCATTGTTCTGTTTCCCTGCTCCCAGGTGCTCCTCCCCAGATTCAATCAGAGCGGTGTAATCTCCTTTTGGTGGGAACAGCAGAAGGCAGCCAGGCCTGCGAATGCATTGGCTGGGCAAGTTTCAACTCCTGTCGGGGGTAGTTGCCGGGCAAAATTCAATCTCTTCAAGCCAGGCTTCAGCCAAGTGTCACTTTTGTTCCCAGTTTTTCTTCTTTCAAATCAAACTTACAATTTTTACACATGCAGCTAGAACGCTGATTCTAAGTTCAAAACTATGACATTTAAACAGTTGCAACCTATGTGACACTCAAAGTAGGTCACATTTATTTTAAACATTTCGATTTTAGTGGCTTTAAGTCCAATTTCACTTCAGCTGCTGACATCCACAGCTCAGCCAGTTTTGTTATAAACATTGTTTTGGGCTCTTCATCTTTCTAGATTTTGTATGCACACAAGACTACATTCTGCCAAATGTCTGCTGGTGTTCAGTGAGATTTTTGAATATCTTGCAATGTTTAAAATAGGCATTTTTAGCTTGCATTTCAGAGAAACAAAGGTGATTTCAAAGCACTTCTTGAGCTAACAGGCACTGCTGTATTTCCTTTGGCACCACGTTTCACTCATGGCGCTTCTGGTCCATCACGCTCGCACTTGTGGGTGGCAGGTCAGGCGACCATTTTGGTGTGCGCAAAATTGTGCGGTTTTCCTGGATTCTGGAGCAAATGTGGGCTTTTCGGCCATCTTGGATTTTCTAAGCCCACAGCACCAAATGTTGCAGCATAATCACTTGAACGTGGGTCAAGACACCCAACACCATGTTGACCATACTGATTGGACCCTATGTTTCCTGTCCCTTAGCACAGTTTTCTTCTTCTGGCTGCGCTTCCTAGGCTGTACCTTGTTCTCCTGGTCATCACTTGAGGGACCGGATGTCCTGCAGTATGACTGTTTCTTGGCCATTTTTTCACCATCTTTCCATTTTGTCCTCCTCGTCATAGCACCTTGAGGTAGGACACCTCCGTCATCAATAAGGGTAGTGAGACTTCTCTACCCTCCTCTGCTCTTTGTCTGGATGTCTCAGGTCACCTTCACGGTTATCTCAATCCCAGCTGCCTATCTGCTTGGTCTGGTGCCTACGCTGTCTGGTTGTCTTGTCTGCCATTGCCAAGCACCTTGGTGGCACGGCACCCTCCTGTGAAGGCTGATTATTATTCTTTTGGGTTATCTGGGTCATTCTGGATACAGGGTTGCAGTAACTGGCCGGCAAGATCCTGTAATTCGCACTGCAAAAAAATTCTTTACTTAATGAGTTGTTTCACCATTCCTGAGCTTAAACCTACAAAACAGTCCTAAGTACTTAAAGGGGGCGTTTCTTTTTTTTTTGTTGAAGTTACTATAAAAATAATCTGCAAAATGTGCCCCTAAATCCTGCTTTTCAATGACTTGGAGGCATCCATTTTGCATACAGAAACAGTTTCATTTGTTTCTTTTAATTCGCTGCTCTTGCGGCAGTAATCGAGCAGGAGTCCCCTACTTGGAGCTTAAGCTTGTTGCTGCCAGAGAGCAGAGAATTACGTAACATGTACAAAAGACAGTCAGTCAGCCCTAAGCAGGGACGTCATTTGGGGGTCGCCAGAGGTCGCAACCTCTGGTCACCCTTGCAACCTCTAGAAAAAAAAAAAGTTTTTTTTTTGGTAATGTAAGCTCATGGGCTGTGGCTCTTTAGTTCTGGAGTGGCTGGCTTTCTTGTTAAAGCCTCTTAAAAAAAAAAAAAAAAAGAAGAAAAATTAGAAACACATGTCTATCACTTTCAGCACTGACCCTAAATAAAAGATTAGGAATACCAAATAATGTGTCTTTCTGGAATTCTATACAATAATTGCTAGACTCATTAAAGGTTTATTTCAGGCATACTTCAGGGGGTGAGTCACTGATTTAGTCTGTTCTTAAACACCTCAACTCAGCCCTTAATCCTTCTGAGGTTGATAAATGAGTCCCAACACAGGTTGGGTGATATTGGGTGTATATTATTTCTATATGAAGCGCTTAAGCGTAAGTGCTATATAATAACACATCATTATCATTTGGTCGTTGTAGACGTCTGCTTGCATTCAAAGTAATTTGGTAATATGGACCTACATACACTGATCTTAACGATACATATGGCGATCCATTCTTGTATGAAATGTACATCACATTATACCGATATCGTAACCATATTTTTTGTAGTATACAATGCTATGTGATGGCACTTCCTGTTATGTCAACGGGTGAAAGGTCGCGTTCCATCGCATCCCACGATATCATCACTTTGGGGTGGGGTCAAATGACATCACTTCCTGTGATGTCACCAGGGGGGGGGGGTGTCAAGGGTCATGTGATGTCACTTCCGCTACCCCTGGCATTTTGGTGAAATGATGTCCCTGAGCCTAAAACAGCAAACAAACATCTGGCATGCATAGGACTGCCTGTCATTTGAACGTGTAAGCGAGGTAACCAAGCTATTTAACTGGGTGTGTTTGCCTGGCTCTTTTCAAAGGACTTGTGTTGTCCAGTGGTTAAGGGTTAGCCCTTTCAACCATTTGACCTGGGTTCAAATATCCACCTGCATTTATTTTGGAAGCTTCAAATTTTGTTTACAAAAAACATTATTTGAAGCATCCAGAAAAAAAAGGCAGGGACTCCAATACAGGCTGTGTGACTGAAGGGGTAAGTCCCAGCAATCACTGATTGCAATTTCACAGATAAAGAAATAGACCACGCAAGTCGACTTTTTAAAGGAGACTCGCGTAGTCCGTTTCCTGAGCTGCTTTCCCAGTGCTAATTGACGTGTTGCTGTACAGCACGTTAATGACCACTGCAATTATTTCACATATAAGAAAACCGACCTAGGTGAGTCCCAAAGTGACTTAAATTGTCCTTGCGTTCGTATGCATCTCGCTCAGTCTTGGGGTCGCTTGGCTTTCAACCTGCCAGGGGTCCTTTGGCTTGTCATACCCTGTGTAGTTTGCATCTCTGGCACCTTCTTGTGGTCCTTTGGCTGTCAACCTGGCAAGGGATGTCTGGATTCTCACTGTGCCTGGGTCCCTCACCCAGCCTGGGGATGCTTGGCTGTAACCCTGCTAAGGTATTTCTGGTTTCTCACCCTGCCATAGGGTATTGGTGCTCTCACCCCTTTCTGGGGTCGGTTGGCTGTCAGCTTACAGCAGGCTTTCTTGTTTTCCTCTCAGCCATGGGGTTTTGCCTGGTCTTCCCGCCTTCCTCACTGCTCACAGGAACAGCTGTGTACCATCTATGTCGTGGTGTTCCTTGGAGGAGGTGGCCAATTCGGCTAAGGCAGGACTGCGGTTTGGCATCTCTGTGTTCTCCCATCTGTTCTCCACGTCATCCTCCTTTTCAGCCAAAGGTTCAGGTAGTCGACGCTGTGGACTAGAGGCGCTGTATACCAAGCTCACTCGGATGGTACTGCCCCATCTCCTCAGTCGAACAATTACTGGCTGCATACCGATATGGCATTAGCAGCGTGTATGGGCTCCTCCGCTGCTCCACACTAGACGCTTTCCACGTCAGTCTGCTGCTTAGCTCCATCTTCCAGGAAATGGTCCTGTCCCCTCATGGCTGGCTCCATGGGCTTCCCCTTCCAGTTTCTCTCTTCGAGGTTGTTGGTCATCTTTATAAGCCAAGCTGAAACAAGATGGGTTGTTAAATCACACCAGCAAACGCTAATGGTTCACAAGTAGAACTGCACTGCACAATCCCCATATAGCCTACAAACATATGGGAGCTTTCAGCTGAGGGAGGGTGAATAAGGTTTAAGTTACTTACCTGTAACTATTCTCCAGCATGGATCTGGCATTGTCATGCATATTCCCCGTCAGGCTGGGAATCCTCATTAAAAGAAAAAACAGTTGCACTTTAAAACTGTATTTCTCCTCTAAACCAATCACTGTCCTCTGGGTCATATTCCCCGCATACAATGAGCCTCTCCTCTGGCAGCCATCTTCAGATTTGGTAAGCACGTAATGTGGCAATATGACCAAGAAGAGCCGCAGAGGGAGGGTTTGCATGTCAATCCGTGCCAGACCCATGCTGGAGAACAATCGTTCTGGGTCGTGATGAAGGATTGCGCAACTTGACCGGAGGCAAAACTGACAGGCCGAGTAGGTCCGGATACCAAATCTGCCTCAGCCACACCGGGGCGATTAGTGTCATCTTGCGCAGACACTGAGTGTGTTGATCACACGTAGCAGGGGGAAAGGCATACAGAAACAGACTTTCACACAGGAAGGCAAACTTGACCTCCGTGCTCCTCGGTTGATGGAATCTGTTGGCAAACTTCTGGAATTTTGAGTTTCTCGCTGTGACAAACTGATCGATCGGAGGTCTGCCCCATTTGACGAACAGACAGTCTACCTGATCCTCACAAAGGGCCCAACTCGTGGCAGGAGCGCATCTCCCTGCTGAGAGAGTTGGCAATGGTGTTCATGAAGCCTGCCAGGTGGAACAGGATGAGGAACATCCCTTGTCTGAAAGCCCATTGCCACCAATCCTGAGTTGCTTTGCAGAGCGCTGGGGATCGGATGCCCACTTGCTTCCTGATGTAGAACATGGTATAGTGGTGGTGTTTGTGAAGATAATCACCAACTTGCCTCTCAGACGTATGAAAGACTTGAAGGCCAGAACACAGCCCGTAACTCCAGGATGTTGATGTGCAGATCCTTCTCCTCCGGAAGCCACAGACATCTGGCGTTTAGACGTCTGGTGTGAGCTCCTTAACCTTCCAGCGATGCGTCCGTGTTGACAGTCTCCTGGTATTGTGGGGTTTGAAATCCCGTCCTCTGGGTGATGTGGGAGCATATCCCCCCCCCACCACTCTATTGCCCGACAGAACTCCTAGTTGAGGGGGATCTTGTCTGCAAAATTCCAGGACATTTATCTAACATGCATCCAAGAATTCCTGTAGGGGTCGCATCTGCAACCTGCAGAGACAGACGAGGTAGATGCAGGGCGACATGCCCAGCAAAGACTTGATGGCCCAAACCGTGGTGGTCTTTGTCGATGACAGCCGCTTTACCTTCCCTTGAATGGCCGCTAGTCTCTCCTCCGATGGGAATGCTAGGCAAGCCACTGTGTCGAGTCTGGCGCTGAAGAACAGCACCTTCTGAGATGGCGTTAAGCAGGACTTCAGATAGTTCACGGCAAACCCCAGCTCCACCAATAGCCAGACAGTCTCCTTTGTGTGTTTGTCAGCCAGTTCCCAAGAGCGGGCTCTTATCAGCCAATCGTCCAGGTATGGGTAAACGTGCATTCACTGCAGCCGCAGGTGGGCCTCCCCCGGGGCCAGGCATTTTATGAACACCCTTGGGGCCAACTAAACCGAAATGTAGGGATTTGAAATGGTAGTGCTGGCCTTGTACCACGAACTGAGCAACTTCCGATGTTTCTTGTGGATGGAGACATGGAAGTATGCATCCTCTAGGATCAACAACATCAAGAAATCCCCTACCTCCAGTTGGCAGGGCACGTGCTGCAACCTGAGCATCATGAATTTTTGGGATTTCAGATACTAGTTTAGACGGCGCAGGTCCAGGATGGGTCTCCAAACCCGTGTCTTTTTCTGACCAGAAAGTATCTGGAATAGACTTGAGCGTTTGCGGAAGTAGCTCTATTGCCCCTTTCCGTAAAATGGCTCCTACTTCTTGCAGGAGCTGAGAGATGTACTGCTCCCACGGGGGAGCCAGTGGAATACGAGGGCACCTGCGTTGGAACTCCAAGGTGTGTCCCTGGGTGAGAAGGTCCAGCACCCATCTGTTGGTGGTGATCTTCTTCCACTCGCTGGCTAACCTAGTCAGTCAGCCTCCCACAGTGGCGCACAAGTGGGAGGCCTGACGTCTTGGCCGGTTCAGGCTTGCTTGTGCACCGGCACCCTGCGGTCGATGGCGATGCTGATTCCACTACCATAGGGCTGGGTGCGATCCCTGAAGGCTTCCTGTGTGGAGGATCAGGCAGGTTTGCCTGTATGATGTGGAGTATCCCTTGGATGATCTGCTTAATTTTCCCCTGGAGGAGCAAGAAGATGAAGAGCGATGCTGCTGTAACATGCCAAGGGAACGTGCCGTCTGTGTCCGTCTTTATGGCTTGAAGGGACTCGACAGATTTTCGCCGAAGGCATGTCCAGCACCTTTGCATGAACGTCCTAGTGAATGTTTATGGCCTTCAACCATCCCTGCCGACGAAGGCAAACTGTTTCCCATCTCCCGAAAACCCATGTCGGCAGTTTCCACTGCCACCGTAATGGCATGGTCCGATGCCAGATCCTTCCTGAAAGAGGGTAAGAGCCTCAGTTTTCTTGTCAGCGAGGAATTCCAGGATAGGGCCCAGCTTGTACCAAAGCTCTCGGTCGCATCGGGCCAAGCTAGCCAGAGCATTAGCCCCTGTGATAGTGGATGCCGTTGTGTAGAAACTCGTCCCCATGGCATCCATCTTCCCCCTCGTTGTCCGGGGGAAATGACGATAAAGAGGCTGGGTTTTGGCAAAACGTTTCCTTGCAGCAGCTGACACTACTGAGTCTGGCGGTGGTTGTGACCTCAAGCACTTGGGTGCAGAGTCCAGCACCCTGTATTTCTTTGCCAACCTATCCCATTTGGTTGGAGCCGTGCATGGGTTCTTCATGAGGGCTAGGCCTTCCTCCCAAATGTCATCCAAAAATGGTACCGCCAGGATAGTCTTCCTCTTGGACTCTTGACGCCTTCTTGGCTTCCTCGGGCACCAGCTGGAACAGCTTGGAGGCCCTGGAGATTGAGTGGAATGATTCCAGCTTGTCTGGTGGAGAGAATATGAGGGGCATCCAGGTGCAGTTATTCGTCGTCTGGCGGGACTAAATTCTCATCTTTGCGGTTTCCGTGGCCATCTCCGTACCAATGTCAGTGTGTGTATCTGGATCCGCTGGTGGAGTCGGATCCCGACATGGTGGAGAGGCTGATGCGATGGGTGACGCATCCGCTTACGTGCAGGCTGGTCGGGGGCCTGCAGTACAGCAGGTGCCGTGACAACCTCTGCTGGATCTCTGTCACTAGGGCGTGGAGAGTTGACAGGCTGTCCATGGAGGGAAAGAGGAAGTGCTAGACCCTGTGCCGCCGTCATCCTTGTGGACTGTATGGACGGACTCATGGTGGTAGTTGTCCGTGGACAAGATGTCCATTGGCTGAACGTAAGCCTTGGAAGGCTGCTTTTGGGGTCTCTTTCTGTCCGATTTTGTCCTGTAACTGGGCCGGGTTGGAGGATTTCCTCTTTGAGGATGAACTCTATGGCGGGCTGGCTAATGAGGCAGATGGAAATCACAGTCTGTCCGATCTGGGACCTGCATCAGCAGCAAACCGTGCCTCGGACCGACCGGTCCTGGGTGAGGCATGACCCTGCTCAGAGCATGGATCTGAGACCTTGCACGACTTCAGCCATGCCGCCAGCCTGCTATTCCGGTCCTTAGTTTTCTTTGAGAAGCCCATGCATTTATCGCACCCATCCTCATTGTAGTTCGGATGCAGGCAGTACAGACACTTCTGATGTTTGTCCTCCATGAAGACGTTCCTTAACCTGCATTGGGTGCAGGGTCTGAAACGTGTCCTTCCCACATCCTCCTCCGTCATGGTTGGAGGATGCGAAGTAGCCCCAAGATGGCCCATCGAGGAAAAACCGCCCTTGAGGGCCGTGCAATATCACAGACATTGGATCTCCGTTGCCGGGCCGATTAAGATAGGACCACACAGGCTCTAATGGAACAAAAATAGAACTTTTCCATGAAAATATTTGGAAAAACTTACAAAATAGCTTAGAGAGCAACTCGAGGACTCCCAACACTGTAGTGGGCAGTACAAATCTAAAGATGGCTGCCAGAGGCGGGATTTAGGGAGAGGACTGTCATTGGATGGGGGTATGGCCCAGAGAACAGTGATTGGTTTAGAGGGGAAATACAGTTTTAAAATGAAAGTGAAACTTTTTTCTTTTACCAGGGATTCCCAGCCAGACGACAGGGAATATTCATGAGCACGTGCATCCATGCCAGATTCTATGCCCATGCTGGAGAAAATCCATTTCTGGAGTTTGGGAAACACCCCCAGTGGGATCCGGCTTGCCCTGTCCCATAGGGGATAATAAACTTCGCGGGATCACCTCCCTAGTTCCAGAAGGAGGGTTACCCCTTGGGGAGAAGTGATGAAGTCCCTGGACACTGACACCACACTGGATGACCCCCCATACAAGTCCACTCCACTTCAATGTCCTAGTCTTGGCCAGCTCTTAAATAAATAGAAAGACAAGACTTTGGAGACAGGCTATAAAATATCCTGCCAAGGAGAACAGCCAGCATGTACCCACAATTGGGAACAATCTGCTATGAGTGAGCATTTTAGCTGAATGTTACACTGTATGTAGAATTGTGTGCATGATTGCAGTAATTTTAAGAAAACCTGAAGTTCTCTGGTGCAACATTAAAATGTTAAATCACCCGGGTATATTCTTAAAATCATCTTACTTCTGCATCAACAGAAAAAACGTTCATCCATCAATGATGCAAATCACTCACTGGGGACGGAGGTAAAAGCAAGTACGTTTTTAACATAGAAAGGTTATCCTGTGGAGAGATTAAGTGCGTTCGCATACATCAATGCAGTACCTGCAGTACCAGATTAAGGTCCCAGCTTGGATATAGTTGATGCCGTAAATGGGTTATCATTTGGTTTAAAACCTTAGTGAATGCTTCAACCTCATTCTGTGCTGCTAAACGGTATAAGCCGTGAACGCAGAGTGCAACATTATTTTCAGATTTCCTGCAAGGATGGCACATTTTGCAATAAAAGCTTTGCTTTGAAATAAAAACAAATGATATTCAATGTGAACCGGACACATTCCGATCAACCTATGATTTCTGCTCTGTATCACTTTCTGGTCTGGCCTGTAAGAACTTGTAAAATGCATTATTTCAAAGATTACTGTGGATAGATGTGTAGAGGTTGACCACATCTAGCTTTGCCATCAGACAAGTGAATTTTCCATTAAGATATCCAAGTGCCAATGATGTAGGCGGGTAGCTTTATCTCTAGGGGTGCAAGGTAAAGTATTCTGAAACTTTTCTACTGGTGATCAAATACAGCTGGCTCATAAGACTAAAAACGTTGCAAGACCTAGATTGCTGAGAGGCAATCTTTTCTCAATATAAAATTCCAAAACCATGCCTTTACACCATTTATCATTTAAAATTAGCACTTTATAGCAAATCTCAGAGTGGCAATATAGCCTTCTGTATATATACAGAACTCATCAGCTCCTATTTGCCATTTGTATGATTTCAAACACTGTCATTTCCGTGCATTGGACAGACTATTCATTTATTGCACTCTTTTCCCCCCATAGAACTGATGTAAACTTTTACTGTCAAAGAGGATGTCGTAAGGGGGACAGAAGTCATATGTCAAGAACGCTATCACACCGGGAAGACAAAATCACCAAAAAAGCAGCCCCATATTGAACTGTTAACAATACACAGATACGAATGACGAGCTCAGAATGTTACCCCTGATCTAGCTTTCTATCCAGAAACATTGTCATGTGGCACCCATCATAGTGGAAAAAAAAATATCAATTTTATCAAATATTAACGCACCTAGGAGAAGAACATGGACCACTAACAGTACCAAATGTTACCAAGGGAAAAGAAACTAACATGCCAGAAAGAGATGCAATTACGAAGGCGCACCAGTCAAAATGAAAATTAGACACTGACCCAAACATTAATGTTCTATTCAAGTTACTTAACAAAAGTGAATGTTGTTTCAACTGGATGTTCCTCCAACGTATTCCACATCTTTGACATGTAATGTCCACAGCTGTGCTACTTCGGAAATGTTTCGGTAGAGGGTGTCGGGTCAATGTCACCAGATGTTATAAATAGGACGTACGGCGCGCATAGCCTCAGTTTATGTTTTTTCCTCCATAACATGTGACCTGCTCGTACACAATGCCTGCTTGACTGCACATAGCCTTGAGAGAATGCAAGCTGCAATAGCATAGGAAATTCTTCAGAGGGGCAGGCCAGAAGGGCGATGTGGAATACTTTGGAGGATCATCCAGTCGAAAGAAAGTTACTAGTTGGTAAGTAACTTGTTCTTCGAATGGATTGTGTCCTCCAATGTATTACACTTCTTTGACAGACTCCCAAAGCAGTATCAGAAAATGGAGGAGGGAGAAGAATTTATTCTGCCATCTGATTGGGTATTCTAAAGAACCACTTTACCAAAGGCCATATCTTGACCATGGAGTGAATCCAGGGAGTAATGTTTGACAAAGGTGTGGATAGAAGCCCATGTCGCTGCGTCACAAATATTCCTGATAGTAACTCCCCGCTGCAGGGCTGTGGAAGTAACCACGCCCCTAGTGGAGTGAGCTAGCAACCCCTCAGGATGGTGCTTGGTCGCCAATCTGTAACATTGAGTAATGGTGAGGATAATCCACCTGGACAAGGTCTGTTTGGTAACAGCCTGGCCCAATCGGTGTCCAGCGTACCTCACATCCTAGAAATCTAAAAGCTCAGAGCTCTCCTAGTGTCCAACCTATGGAGTCGCTCCTCTTCCTTACCAGGATGAGGAGGAGGAAGTAACACATTCTGGCTTAAATGAAACTCGGACACTACCTTAGGTAGAAAGGATGGACATACCCTCAGTACAACCCTATCCTTGTGGAACACAGTAAAGGATGGCTTAGATGAATGTGCCTGCAATTCATGCACTCTCAGTCTCAAAGGACAAGAGTGCAAAGGTTCAAACAAAACACCCATCAGGAATTTCAAGACCAAATTCAGATCACATATCGGCACCTGAAACGGGGACGGCGGGAACACATTAGTGAGCCCTTTTAGAAATTGGGAAATTAAAGGAATCTTAAAATAAGAACATTGTTCAGACGAGCGCTTCAAGATCGATAGCGCCGACAGGTAACCTTTAATGGTACCTACTTGAAGACCCCTGTAGGCCAAAGAAAGCAAGAAAGACAGAACCATGGGAATGGAACACTGAAAAGGATCGACATTGTGTCCTCTGCACCAGTCGCAAAACGTACACCAAGGGTACAGGGATTTGTTTGCCGGCTGCCTGGCCGAAAGCAACACCTCCATCACGTCATCCGGGAGGTCCCAATCCTTATATCTCAACCTTTCAGAAACCAAGCGTGAAGGTTGACAGTCTCTTTCTTCCTTCGCGTTCCCCCCCCGCCGTCCCCCCTTGCCTCTCCCTCCTTGCGCCCTCCTCAGCTCCCCGCTCCCCTTCCCCTCTCACATCCCCCCGCTCCCCTCCCCAGATCCACGTGAGGTTCCCCAAAGGGCAAAGATCTCCAGAAGGACTTAATGAGTCAACTCCCACTTGTGAGAGATCATGCTCTGCCTGCTCAGAGCGTTCGCCGCTTACTCCTCTCCGGCCAGATGAACTGCCAAGCGTGAAATTCCTTGATGGATTGCCCAGAACCAGAGCTGCACTGCCTCTCTGCACAACAGGAGGGACCTTACCACCCCCCCATTTTTGTTGAGGTAATGCATGGCCACTGTGTTGTCTGTCATGATCAGGACACTCTTCCCCCGCACAGACTGCAGAAAAGCTTTCAAGGCCAGTCTGACAGCTCTCAGCTCTCCAACAGGTTGATGTGGCGTTTGGACTCCGGCAGAGACCAACGACAGCTGGCAGTCAGATCATCAGCATGAGCTCCCCCCCCCCATCCAGTGAGTGAGGCGTCCGTCACCACCGTCACCTCCAGCCAAGGTTGCCAAAATGGCTCCCCCTTCATCAGATTCCCTTTGCTGGCCCACCACAGAAGATCCTGCAAGCCCATGAGTGGAACCTGAACGAGATCCGAGATCCGACATCTTGCCTGAGAACTGGGATCACTGCATCTTGAGAACCCATTGCAGGGATCTCATCCTCAGTCTGGCCTCTGGCACCAGAAAAATGCAGGATGCCATGATGCCAAGCAACCTTAAGAATATGAAAGCCGGAAGACCCTGGCATGTTGAAATGTGTCCTCCATCTGTATAATGTGATGAGCCCTTACCTTGGGAGGCGAGCACTTTCCCCAAAGACATGCCCAACACAGCCCTGATGTACTGGAGCTTTTAAGGTGTCAGATGAGACTTCTTGAAATTGAGGGAGAAGCCCAGCTTGTGGAGGGAGCAGCAGGTGAGGCTGAGATGATCCAGAGATTGCTCGGGAGAACGTGCTCGGATCAGCCAGTCATCCAGGCAGGGGTAGACGTGAATCCACCCCCGCCCCCCTCGCCCGAGATACGCTGCCACCACCACCATTAGCTTGGTGAAGACCCTTGGGCGAAGGTCAATCCGAATGGCAGGACCCAAAACTGAAAGTGAGAGCTGCCAGCCGCAAACCTCAGGTAATTTGTGCTTTGGATGAATCGGCACATGAACGTTAGCATCCTGTAGGTCCAGAGACACCAACCAATCTTGAAGTCGAAGGGCCTGAAGGACCTGAGAAAGAGTGACCATGAACTTGCCCTTCCTGAGGAACATGTTCAACGAACGCAAGTCCATGATATTTGGAATTAAAAAATATGGAGAATACCATCCCTTATTCCTCTTCGCTACAGGGACTAGTTCTATAGCACCTTTCTCCAGCAGGGTCAAGATTTCCTGCACAAGGAGCAGATTCGGAAGCTTCAAAGAGACTGCCCGGTGGATTGTCGTGAGGCCGCTTTAGGAAGGGAAGGCAGTAGCCGTGGGCTATTGTATCCAGAACCCACGCATCCAAAGTAATAGCTTGGCATTCTTCGAGATGCTGAGACAGTCAGTCAGCCCCCAAACGGCGAACAATGGAACATGGCCTCATAGCTGTTTTGGAGCAGCTGTTGCAGCGCCTGAAGGCAAAGAGGCAGCTGCTTGAGCAGCTTTGGCACCTCCATTTCCCCAACCAACACAGGTATTTTTTGGTTGACCCCTTTTGATTGGCGGCTCCTCTTGTCCTACCAAAAGAGTAATAACGAAAGGATCCCCCCCTCCACTATTGTCCACTATGATGAAAAGGCAGATGTTGACGCAATGCTGCACACAAAGATTTAGCAGCAGCTTTGGAGGTCTGCAACCTCTCAAGGCTCTCGTCAGCCTTGCTGCCAAACAAATGAGAACCATCAAAGGGCATGTTCAGAAGACGGGCCTGTACATCCGGAGCATAACCAGACTTCCGCAACCACGCAAACCTGCGTATAACGGTGCTCGCAGCCATGGACCGGCCAACACCGTCAGCCGTGTCCAACCCAGACTGAAGGGATTAACACATGGCATCCTTGCCATCCTGCACGAGAGCAAGGAACCCATCCCTTTCTTCCACTCAGGAATATACTCAGCCGCTAGAGAGATGCAATTCCACAGTGTGTGTGAAAGTCTTGCCAAGGCACAAGTGGAGTTGGCTGTCTTCAGTGCCATACTCCCCACAGAAAACACCTTGCGTGCCCAACCATCCAAGCGCTTGTCGTCCCTATCAGGAGGGATGGTAGGATACGCCGGCTGCCTCGAGGTGGCCGTAGCCACCTGAACCACCAAACTCCCGGGAGTGGGGCGAGTGGATAGGTAGCTAGGGTCGCTACTGGAAGGGCAGCATTTTTTAGTTAACAACTTGTTAACCGCCCGAAGAGACTCCGGGATCTGCCAAGTAGCCGCCGCTGTTTTTTGCAAAATCAAATGAAAAGGCAACACTGGGTCAGTGGATGGACCTTGATCCACAATATCAGTCAAGTCATCCTGAACAATTGCATCCGGAGGACTAGACCAACCAAGATACTCAGTAACCCTAGCCAACAGTCTCCTATAAGAGGATTCAGCATGAGCCCCAGGCTCAGGCCTGCCAAACTCCATCTCAGGAGATGTGTCTAAGCCACTGGCATCATGCAATGATTGACATAACTCCTCCATCTGACAATCCCCGGAAAAGACAGGAGCCACATCTGGCTCAACAGGGTCAAACTCCAAATCTGACCTCTCCTCATAGTTATCATCCAGAGGAAGAAAGAACTCCTGCCTAGGGACAGAAGAGGATATGGAGTCCCCAACAGGCGTCACCGACTTGGATGTAGCCTTCCTTGGAGGATTCACAGTACCAGGGACCTCTGTCAGCAGCAAATTCCGGACAAATGCCCCGAAGGCGTCAAGGGTGCCGACGGCTTCAGTGTCGACAACGGCGCCAACAGCACAGAGGGCTGGAGTGAAGGCAAAGCACCAGCCATTGTATCCGACGGACACAGCGCCGACTGAGTCGACACCGACCGAGACCTGCACCTGGACCCATCACGTCTCCGAGGTTGATCGCGCCGAGGACCCGGAGGTACGCGAGCATCAGACCGAGACCGTTCCCTGCTAGCTTCTTCCGAAGGCGCGGACAGAACTGTGCACTGGGATTAAAAAATTGCCAGCATTTGCTCCCTGAAGGCCTCCCATTCCTCAGGAGTCGAGGAATTAGTGGGACAAGCCACTGTCCTTGCGGCGCCATCATTCAACAAAGACGGGAAAGGCGACTGGTGACACTGCTTCTGGGAATGCCAAGACAAGGACGCCGAGCGGGGGAACCACTCCTGGATCGAGATCCCCAGGACTCCTTCCGACAAGGAGAGTCACCCCTCGAATCATCAGTGGACATCCCTTTTGCATCATTTTGGGACTTACTGGGCTTAGTACCCCGATCTACCTGTAACTTCCCCCCCTTACGCTCCCGCAAGGCCTTAGCAGTCAGCGACTGGCATTTCGAACAGTCGTCGATGTCATGACTCTCGCCCAGACACTACAAATTCGGTGTGGGTCCGTAATCGACATCTTAGACTTAGAGTCCCGGCAAGCCTTAAACCCAGACCGCGGAGTCGGTGGGGTAGATGAAGGCGGCATTCACGAAGAATACACGAGGCGTGCCGAGTTCTCAAAGCAAGCATGTTTGCAGAAAAAAATTGAACCGAGGCTACTCTGCCGAAAAATTTCCAAAGTAGCACAGCTGTGGACATTATATGTCAAAGAATTGAATACGTTGGAGGACACAATCCATTCGAAAAGGAAACATTGTCCATTTCATATCTCGTGACATGAAGTAATGTTATTCGGGAATACATGCAAAAACCTTGGTACAAGTGTTGAGGGTAAAATAAAAAATGCAGATCCGTAAAACCAGAAGATAAATTACAATATATTTGAGACAGCAATGTTAAGACATTTAAAGCCTGTTCTATAGGGTGCAAACATTACACATTAGCAGACATCACTCAAATTTTAACAAGAAGAAACTCCTCTGATTGAAACGATCATTACAGTGAATAGAAAAATGTGGTCTTCCCTTACACAGGGCTGAGCCTTCATCGTACTTTTCAATGATTCCACAACTCGTTAATCAATGGATCATGTTATATAGCCGAGTGTGGTTCAACAAAAGATCTTACAAAAACTGATTTTAATAAACTCAAAAAAAGCAGGCAAAATTCAAGAACAGAAAATTGTCAAGACAGACTTTCAACAACTGTCAAATCAGTACAATGTCTCTTTTTCCTCCATAATGTAACAATATTTGAACATCTCACCGGCACATAGTCTGCGATCCTTTCTCTCAAAAGAACAATGTTGGCTACGACCACCTCCCCGATACCACCTGTAGGTGCTTTAGAAGTTGCTGTGCTTTGGCCATCAGCCGTAGAACTAACTGGAGCTTCTTTTGCCGACAGAAATAGCTATCCGGCCTTTCCAGCACACGTTTACACAAAGGAGCTTACATGGGGTCCGGAATTCAACCCGCTGGTGCTCTTCAAACTGAGGGCTTGTTTCGCCGTGGGTTCAACTCCTGTGGTTTCAACTAATTCAGACCAGGGATTTCACTGCTGCCCCACCGCTACCTCCTGCCCCCTCATATTGGGCAAAGCATGCACACTCGTTCCTTCCTATTCTCACTAAATACCTCCTCAGTAGCACTGGATGCTTCCCCCTCCAGTTTACAAATCTCAAGACGTTTGCTTCTGCTGCAACCGGATATTCCCCTTATGCCACCTTCTAATGTTTCTTCTTTTCCTTCTGCCTCATGACCCTTTCGCTCTTCCCTCTCCCTCCAATGTCCTACACACTTTGCTCCAGAACTGCGCTCATCCATGTTATTACTGCTCTGTGTGCGTCTACAAACCCCAATATTACCACCACTTGAGCTGGGCATTGCGAAAATGCACCCACCTGTGCGGCAAAATGAGTGTTCATTTGTGATTGGGCCATTCAGTTTTTCTCTTTCAGATATGGAGGAGCTTTGGGTGAAATTGGACATATACTCTAAAAGCCTTGTCTGCCATCTTGCAATGACAGTATCCCTCCTATCTGTCCGCAAGGTCAGGGGTCTGAGAGGGGAGAAGCCTCTCTCCTTTATCTCACGGTAACCCATCCTCCACTGGACATTAGTGAGCACTTGTATGCATGGTGTAGTCACCGCAGCAGCAGCCTGTCCATTTGGCGCTTAAAATGGGGCTGCAAGTAATCAAACACCCAGTCTCACCAGTGCTAAACCAGTGATACACAGTAATCAATATTTCATTCTGTGCATTCTTAAAGGGCCAGTCATGTCTGCAGATGGAAGGACAAGCAAACTTTTTTAATGTTATTTTTGTATGCAAATGTTTATCGAATAAAATATTGCTATGAATACTACACTCTTCCTCATACAATGCCGTATCAGACTTCGGTCCACTAAAATCCCAGTACCATGTACAATTAACGCCCAAGATAATACTCATATTGTGGCTATACCAATGCCAATTTAGCTATCTCCAAATGAGTAACGTCAATATGCAAAAGCCCCTCACAGTTTTGGCAAACTCCTGCAGTGCGCAAATGCGTCCCTAGCCACCTTACAAAGCCTCCATTTGTCTGAATCAGATTCCACGGCCTTGGATTGGCTGAATAGGTGCTCACAATGAAGACAGATTGATGCAAGATAGTAGCTGACCGCTAAAGGAGGAGGTGCCGTCACAGAATTGCACCTCTTTGCCAGTCGGTTCTTGAGGACTCGTGCATTTCATTATGCTGTTCTTGCAAGTACTCAATCGCATATTCAACCAGAAATCACAGGCTGTGATCCAGGTTTAATAAAACTCCCCCACCTCCTCCCACCATGAGCAATATACTGAACCCACAAATGCCACTTAATACTACAGTCAAATTTAAACCTAACCTAGACTCAATCAACCTGTCTGAACCGCAAACACAATTGTGCCCACATGGCTGCCAAGATGAGACCTTGCCAGTGATTAAAGGTGCACTTATTATTTGTAGATTGATGGTAGCCCATGCAGAAGACTTCGCCGTCCTTATCATTGCAAATCAGTTAGACTTTCTAGCCATAACGGAGATCTGGCTTCACCCAGCAGCAGGACCCACTCTACCTTTAGCGATTCCTGAGAACTATTCCATCCTTAGACTAGATAGAGAAACTCTAGAGGAGGAGGCATTGCTCTCATCGCCAAAACTGAACTGGGACTAAGGATCGCACAGCATCCACCGTTCCCATCAGGTTTCACTTCTGTCAGTAAAACTACCACTATCACCATCTTGTACGCAGGCTGACTGGCCCCATCTCCACGTTTGAGGAAGACGCAACTGCCTTACTCACTAATACGAAACATGGCAATCAAATAATAATACTTGGAGATTTCAACCTCGGCTTGAATGATGCAAATGCTTCTACCCTTGCTAATACCACCACAGAGGTAGGCCTTACCCAAAGGATCATTATGCCTACTCATATTAAAGGTCACACATTAGATAGGATTGCTGAACTCAATTGCAAGACCTCAATAACATCCATTGAACCATGTGCCTGGACTGATCATCTTATTTCCTTCTCGATTCAAGATAATCTACAACTTAACTCTACCATTCAAATGGCCCATCCATCCTTAACCAGAAACAAGCGCAATATAACTGTTAACTTACTACCGCTTCTCACCTCCATCACCAACCCTACAGATCTTAGTACAGATCCAGTAGTGCTATTAGAGCTTTACAATTCAACACTCAACTAAGCTATTGATAAAATAGCACCTCTACAATTATGCCAAGGTAAACCACAAGCTCAACTCCTGGTTTACTCCCAAATCTTAAAGCTACACGGAATGAAAAAAGGCATGCAGAATCCCTCTGGAAAAACAACCCCTCAGATCTGAATAAGGAGAATCTCACTAAAATATCTGCTAGATATAAATCGGAGATCCTCCAAACTAAAGTGACACATTCAACGAGAGAATTATCAAAGCTAACTCTCGTACAACTCTTTGCTATTCTAAGAGAACTTGGATCTCCCTCTACTCCAACCGGCACTTGCATCAAAAGCAAAACTTGGTGCACTAATATCCAAGATGCGCTATGCCACAAAATATCCATGTTCCAAAAAATAAATAGAAGCCAAAAATGTAAGCCCCCCAAAACAGGCTACCCAGTTTAAATTTGCCTCGATCTCCATCCACAAAGTGGAGAATATAATAACTTCACTTAAACCATCTAGATGCCCAGGGGACACTTACCCAGCATCTATAATCAAAGAGGGATCCATGGATCTAGCGCTGTTCATTACCACTCTAACACCTCCTTCGACACGTGCACAGTACCAACTAATCTCAAAGATGCCTCCCCTTTTAAAGAAAACTAATCTAGACCCTAACATTCCCACAAATTACAGACCAATAACAATGTTACAATTTCACTTGAAAATTTTAGACAAGGCAGCATACCTCCAGATTCAAACTTATCTAGAGACTAACCACTTATTAGGACTCAATCAGGCTTCAGCCCGAGACATGGTACTGAATCTGCACTACTTGACTTGAAAAACCAAATGGATGAGCTGAAGGACAAAGATGAATTTGCCAATCTTCTCCTACTAGACTTGTCTGCCGCTTTCTATTTGGTGGATCACAAAGCGCTCTGTAAACATCTGACCTCAGCTGCCCATTTCTCAACTGAAGCCACTGTTTGGATCCAATCCTTCTTAGATAGATAGCTTCATGAGAGTGTTCTCACCTAAGTCATCAGCAGAACCTGTACCGGTAACGTGGAGTACCCCAGGGCTCCTGCATCTCCCCCAACATGTACAATATTTTCACCAAGCCTCTGTTTGATGACCTTGATAATCTGGGTGTCTCCTATACGAACTATGTGGATGACACCCAGATTCTCATTCCTATTTCAGGTGACTACGACACTGACGTGGCACGGATTAACACAATTTACCTCACTATACAAGCCTGGATGGCCACATACGGTCTCGGCCTTAATGACGTTATGACAGAGCTGCTTCTCATTGGATCACCAGCCAGACTTAAACATAGTAACCACTTCCAAGTCATTCGGAATCGACGACATAAACATTAATGTTTCCAAACAGGTAAATACCTCAGGCTTCTACCTGGACTCAGCACTGAACTTGAACAAACAAGTAAATATAACTGCCTCAGCCACAAGTTATACATGTAAACTAATCAACGCTTGTAAACCGTTTCTCTCCTCCGATAGTTGCATTACATTAGCAAGAGCTCTTATTCTGTCTAAATTAGACTATTGAAATACACTCTATTTAGGAACAAGCAAACACAATCTTAGCATACTGCAAAATAGTATCCCAAGAATGCAGCACATTTCAAACGTCAGGCGCACCACTAAATGGCTTGCCATTAAGGATAGAATCAAACTCAAATCCTTAACCCTTACCCATCAATGTCTTGCTAACCTGGCCCCCAAATATTTAGTCGACAAATTCGCCAAACATACTTCCGAACATCCCACCAGAACCTTGCATGCTAACTGCCTCAAGGTCCTGAAATTCAAGCTTAAGAAAGCAGGGTTAAGCAGTTTCGCAGTCATGGCAGCCCAGTTGTGGAACTCCTTGCCTGCAACCATAAGAGCAGACCCCTCTCACTACACATTTAGGAAAGAAACTAAAACGTGGCTTTTCTCACTTGATGTATAAATATTGCCACAGCTACCATTCATCATCTCATATCTTGAACATTCTGCCTGCCTATATAGATTTTTGTAAAATATCTCTTGTAATGGGATTCAAATGTATGTAAATCGCTGGAAAGTTAGTCAAACTTATGTGATTCAATGCTGTAAATACTTGCTATTATCTGTTATTGTGTAAATTGTCTAAGTAACCATGTAATGCATAATGCGTCCAGATACCCCAGGGCTTGATGCTCTCTCTCTCTACACACACACAAATATGTTTGAAACTGAGCCAATGCCTTTGAACTGGCTTGACAGAAGCCCTCAAACGCTTGTTAAAAAGAGTCTTTCAAATCAAAACTGCTAGAGCTCAAAAGAATCTTACATCTCAGGTACTATTTTTAAGCCATAAAATGGCAATGGTCATAGTCAAATGCCTGCTTCTACATTGCCTTTCAGGTGCACCATGATACGATGGATGTTAAGCACACAAACTCTTGTCAGCTGAGAGTTTATTAAACTCACACTTTGCTTTACTTTGTCTTTATCTAGCCAATGCGTGTTGCACACCTTTATGGTGCTTTATATCAAGGCTTTCTTTTATGTCTGTAGATACATCCTTTGTTGGTTTAAAAATGTGTTTCCCTAAAATTGTGCTTAATGCTGTTAAAGCAATGTTTCATTGTTACATTTAAAGAAGAATGCTCAAAAGACTAGAATGTGTGCTCCATGACTATCCTATAATTGTGCACGTGAAAGGCACTATAAAAGGGGGCATTTGAATGTGTTCTAATTACACCTTGCCCAACACAAGTATATTAACAGGGACAAGGCTGTGGACTTTTCTACTCCCTACCTCTACAGCCACGTCCAGCATACAAAAAAGCGTAGCATTAAGGTGACCGACAATTTATTTGAGCAAATATGGAGGCAAGCATGATTTAACTGTTGAGGCAGTGTCACAGCGCTGTATAGAGTAAAGCAGAAAAATATGATTTTGAGTGCTGGAATTATATTAGAATATTGTACAGAGTATTATCTTGAGCAACATTAGGTATAGTCAGACTCCAAAATTTCACTACCACCAGAGTAGGAAATGGTGAGCTGTTTACATATGTAGAATTGAGGTGGAGAGTGACATTATGGTTGACTAGTAGCTGGCAACTTAAAATCTTTACCCTTGAATATAGTCGAAAGTATGGCAGTGTGCAAAGGTCTCACATTTGTGGTGAACAGTGGAAGCTAAGAAACGAGGGATGAAATAAGTTGGATGTCACCGTCCAGACCACGTGGTCAGTATGTGGTAAAGGGCACCCCTTCAGACGCCTTAGCCCCCCTCTAATCTGTGGTGTCCGCTCCAATTCTCAATGACCATCCCATTTTGTTGTCCATCATCTAGGCTGGTGAAGTCTTGATCCCATGCTGTTTCAGGCCGCCCAGACTTGCTGCTGCCAATTGAAGGACAGATCTGTGACACTCAGCAACCATACACAAAATCCATGGTACTAACTGGTGCCTTCTCAAATGCACAGTTTACCGGATTAGCACACTGGACCTACGAGAAGTGCATGAATCTCTCCCCTCCTCCGAATGCCTACCAGCATTGAACATTAACTATTGGTTTCACATAGGGACTTGTTTGCTTTTACCTCCGGTGGGAGGCATGCTTGTGGGGGAAGCGAGCCAAGTATTTGTGCCAGGAACCCATGAGAAAAGAACGGACAAACACATTGGACTGAACAGAAATTCAAAATGGCGGAAAACTCCGAACAATTCAACTCTGCTGTTAAATATAGTTATAAATCCGGCATCCTACTCCTGCGCTCAGCATCCACATCGCTGTGCGCAGGTGGAGATACACAGCCCCAAGAGGAGACTGTCCTACTATATAAAAAGCCTGCAGTTTAAGTCATGTGTGAGAGTTGGAAGGACAGTGGTGCAGTAATAGATCAAAGAGGAAGGGCGAGCGAGCGAGGAGAGCAAGTAGAGAGGTGGTGAAGAATAGGGAGAGAAAGCAGAAAAGATAAACCTGGAGAGGGGAGTAGTAGAGGGAGAATGTGAACAGCAAAAACGAGAGAAAAGGATTTGGGAGTAAAGAGTGAAAGATGCAATGAGTGGAAACATAGATCAAGGAAGGATGGAAAGGAAGAGCAGGAAGTGGAGGCAAGCCAATAGCAAGGTGAGAAGGAGAGGCCGAGTCCAATAGGGTGAAAGAACATGTCCTCAGTGGAGGATGAGAAGCCAAAAGGAGAGGTCTAGGGGGCCTAAAAACACTTAGGGAGTTTGAGATGTTGTCTAGAGGGGAATTAGAAAGGTCTCCTGACCACTATGGACCAACAGCCATCTGCCCGCAACCTGGGAGCACATTTGAAGCTCCCTCTGCCTAGTAAGAACTGGCGAAGCATGTCCCAGGCATGAATCGCCTCAAACAAGGCCAGAACTTTATATCTGGCAGGTAGAGAACATCACCTAGAGAACACCACATTTTGAAAGCACCACCAGAAAAAACCCAGACAGCTAATAATGTGGTGCAGTGACTTAGAGAGCACTGGACTGAGGGACTTTCTTTGATCACCAGGAGGAGTAAACCCTAAGGAAATGACTACAGTCCTAATGTAAAATAGAATAGCTCCCATCAGATTAAATTGGAAAACGGCATTTCTTTCACAAGTACATCTCAAGCCCTGGACTCATTTTGAGTTCTGAAATAAATCAGATTGAACCCTACTTGGTGGGTTCAGAGTTGTCTTGATCCCTTAGACGCGACCATATCCATGGTGGATATGGTTTCAAATGGTTCACCGGTGGGAAGGCTTTGGCAACCTACTGATTTGCCATATCTAGGGTTTAAGATGCGATCGTATCTCAGTATAGAGGATACCTGTACGGATTTGGCCGTTGAAGCAAGCTTCGATATAGCGCAAAGGAAGAGAAGTATAGTTATTGTCGCTATACAATTCTACCTTTTATCAACTTCTATGTCGGAAATGTTGTTCCGGCTCTCATTTATGGCCTGGAAAAAAAAAACTAATTGACAATATTGATCAGAGTATAATTGAAGGGAAAATATGGAAAGGAGTCTCAAATCTGCCATTAAATGTCCCAAATTCTGTGATTCGTCACGAGTTGGGCTTGGTATCCCTAAATGGGCGGTTGCAGTGAAGAAAGTTACAGTTATATAGGAATATTATGTTACCATTAGGTAGCTCTCTCTGACAACCTGCATGCCGAAAGTCGAATAGCAAAAAATACCTGTTTGATATGGGATACATTACTCACCGTAATCGTATTTCTGATGCTTGTATCTGCTTAGATTCACATGATGTGCATAGCCAGACATCTAGTGGAAGCTGCAGAGCATTACAGTGGTTTTCGAAACTCGAAAAGGGACGTTGACAGGGCGGGCCAGCAATACTATCCCTAGTGTGACATCCACTGTACCCATGATCCCTCACTTGTCGAGCTCCCTCAGATTGGTATTTTTTCTTACAAGGGTTTCTGACAAGAGGTAGCATGAGGTGTAGCGCGAGTACAGTTATAGCCAAGCACATACCGATCAGACAAGCTCATTAGCATCCATGTGCCTTCTCTCCGAGGGGAGGAAGAGTGGGTCGCATGTGAATCCAAGCAGATACAAGCATCAGAAATACAATTACGGTGAGTAATGTATACCTTCTGAGGCTTGTGGAATCTGCCTAAATCACATGCTGTGCATAGATTAGCGAGCAGTGGAAGGAGGAGGTGGGACGTGATAAGGTTCATGAGCGATTAAGTGTTTTAGAACCGCTTGTCCCACTTGTGTGTGTCTTGGAATGGGTGTCAATGCAGTAGTGCTAAGTGAAATTATGTATAGAGCTCCATGTAGCTGCTTTGCAAATACTGTCTAAATGAACATTTGCAATGAAAGCCAGCGTGGCTCCAGTACCGCTTGTGGAGTGGGCCCTGGGCGTAAAAGGCAGCGTCTTATTTGAAAGGGAATAGCACAGTTGGATACATCAGTCTATCCACCTTGAGATGGAGTTATTAGAGACGCAATCTCCTTCTCTGCCTGGTGCTATGGAAACAAACCGCTGATCTGTTATTCTTAGCGGTGTGGTCTCATCTACGTAGTAGAGGACCGCCCTCCTCGCATCTAGTGTTTGGAGTTTTACCTCAGCTGAGCTTTTGGGTTCTTTTAAGAAAGCTGGTAGCTCAATAGACTGGTAAACATGGAATTTTGAAATTTTTGAAAGTAAAGAAAGGATCCTGCACTGACAGAGCTTTGATTTCACTGATGCTTCTTATGGAAGTGGTGGCTACTAAGAAGGCAGTTTTATAAGTCAAATGTTTGAGACTAGATTTGTGCATGGGCTCAAAGGGGGGCCCCTATGAGCTTTGCAAGTACCACATTAGGGTCTCAGCCTGGTGGTGGGTTAGAAATTGGAGGGTGGAGTCTCTTTACCCCTTCTATAAATGCTTTGACAACTGGCACTTTCCACCATGACACTTTATTAAGGGAAGTGGTGTAGGCTGATCACGCTGCCAGGTGCACTTTGAGTTAAACAATAACCCTGCATCCAGCTGTGGAAGGAGACACCTAAGCACTACAGGAGGCTATTTAAACCACACCCGATGGATGAATCTTGCTTTGCGTTATTCTGCATCCTCTGCAGCAGAACGCTCATCGTGTCTTCTGCATCTGATCCTGGGCCTAAGGAAAAAGGCTTACGATCCTGAATCCAGTCTTCAGCAACACCTATAAAGACAAGAAAGAACAGGTTAGCATTACGGTCTTCAGTGACAGCTCTTCACTTACCTGGTCCATCGGCTGTCACCAACGCCTCGCGCTGCATTCCGGCATCTGAAAGACAAAAGCTTACCAACTCTTCGCACGCTCCGGAGGCCTTCGGCGCTGCATCCCGCATCTGAAAGACAAAACAAGGTGCGTTTAAAGACATTGGGGAACTTTAATACTCACGTGCCATTACTCCTTTCCACATCTAACCCAGTGGGTATTCCGGCACCCTGCAGCCGCTCCGAACTTGTACCTGCAAAATAAAAAGACAGTTAGAGCGCATCGTGAAGCAGGCAACAAGCGCTTACTTACGTGCTTCCAGGCGCTTCTATTCATCACACGGGCTCCATCTTCAACTCACTTCAGCCCGTCATCCGCCATCGCCGGAACCCTGCAAAACAAGAAACATCATTACTAAAGACTTTAAAGACATTAGAATTACTCGAAACTTACCGTTCGTGCAGTAAACGACGGACAGCAGTCCTCTGAAGTCAAGAGGCCTGCTCCCCTTATCCAGTGAAGAAACTGGTTACAGCACCCTGCCCCGAGGCAGATGGAGAGCACGGCGTTCACTTACCTAAGGTGAGAGCGTTAACCTTTGGGGTTCTACAGGAGAAGAGAAAGGGAAGAAGAGAGAGACATTCAATAACCCAGTTCCTTAATCCCATATTTTCTATCTGCAGACATCTTACCCTTCGAGTCAGACATACAGTGCACAGAGGTCCAGCCCAAAGAGCGAGCCGTGTGTTACACATCACCTTTGAAGATACGGTATACGCCCAGTCAAGACCGGCGCCTCTACGGGAATCAGGTGAGCGTTACAGCAACTAGGATGAGCGTCATTGGTTCCCTGTGGATCTTGTTTACCAGCTTCCTCATCAAAGGCGTTGGTGGAAAAGCATAGGCAAACATTCCTGGCCAATTCATCCAGAGGGCGTTCCCCTTGGAGCCTGGCTGGGGGACCCTGGACGTGAAGTCTGGGCATTGACGATTTTCGCTTGTGGCGAATAGGTCTATAGTTGGAAAACCCCACAGGGAAAAGAGGTGTTCTACGACCTCTTCGTGTAGACGCCACTTGTGTTCTTCTGGCAGGGGGTCTCTGCTCAGTGAGTCTGCTAGAGCGTTGCGTTCCCCTGGAACATGTTGAGAAGCCAGGAACATTCCGTCTGAGTGCCCATCTCCAGATTTTCTGTGCAAGTCTGGATAGATTTGCAGAATGTGTCCCCCTCCCTTGTTTGTTGATCTAAAACATTGCTGTGGTGCTGTCTGTTCTGCACCAACAGACTTGTTAAATGGGGCTTGAATGCTTGGAGGGGTTTGAACACTGCTAGAAGTTCCAGCACGTTGATGTGGTTTCTGAGCCGTACAGTGAGACCACAGACCCTGAGCTGTGTGGTGAAGGTAGTGCGCCCCCCCAGCCTTCTAGTGAGGCATCTGTTGTGACCACTGCTTGAATCTGTGGATCGTAGAAGGGGTTTCCCCCTGGTCAGATTCTCTCTCGTCCACCAGCGAAGGTTTTGTACTAGTGTTGGCGAAACGACCACTAGATCGTCCCACTGACTGCTTGCCTGAGACCATTGTTTCGCCAACCACTCCTGTATGGGACGCATGCGACGGCGCGCGTGAGGAACCAGGTAAATGCAAGATGCATCATGCCTATTAAACGCATTGCTTTGCGTACCCTTATCTGGCGGCCGGCCTGATAGTGTGGTATTTGCAGTAACAAGTTCTTTACTCTCTCCTCTGAGGGAAAGACTAACCCTTCCTCTGTTTTTAGAATAGCTCCCAAGAACTGTTTGGAGGTGCTGGGCACCACGCTTCATTTTTTCATTTTTTCTCGATTGAGAAGCCCAATTGAAAGAGGTTGATTGTTGCCTGAATGATTTGTCTGCAAATCGGAGGCGATTCACCTGTTATGAGCCAGTCGTCCAAGTTAGGGTACACTGGGATTGCCTCCTTGCGCAGGTGCGCTGCCACCACCGCCAGTACCTTGGTGAATACCCTTGGAGCCGAGGCTATTCCGAAGGGCAGCACCTTGAATTGGTAGTGCTGGTTCGCTATCTTGAAACGCAAGAACCTTCTGTGCGCTGGAAACGTTGGAATATGAAAATAGGCATCTTTCATATCCAGTGTTGCCATGTAATCCCCCTTTTTTAGAAGCGGGATTACTTCTTGTAGCAGAACTTTTGTGGCTTGACATACTTGTTTTCAGGCCTGAAATCCAATACAGGGCGCATTGTTAGATTTTTTTTTTGGGCACAAGAAAGTAAGTTGAATATATACCCATTTACCTGGTTGGCCGGGACCACTTCTATGGCATCCTTTAATAAAAACGCTGTAATTTCCTCTGGAAGAATCCGTTGATGTTCTTCTGAGTGTACCTTTTGTCTCAGGGGGTGATAGCGAGGTCTTTCAAGAAGTTCTAACAGTTGCCCCCTGCTACCGTCGACAGCACCCATTTGTCTGAGTTAATACCCTCCCATGCGTGGGTGAAGTTGGAAATTGTCCTCCTACTGGAGATGCATGGGAGGGTACTTGGAGCAAAATGTCACTTGCTCTGAGGTGGGTGCCACCTCGAGCTTGGCCTCTGCCCCGAGTACTCTTAACTCTTCGTTGTCCTTGTGGATAGCCTTGAAAGGATTGTCCTTGGTTGTTGTCATAGGAACCGTGGCACTGGTTGTATCCAGATCCTCTCTGAGAATTTTGTCCCCGAAAGCGGCAAAAATTGCCATTGCCCCTCTGCCCCGTGTGTTTGTTCGTGAGCTGGCCCAAAGACGTAAGGGTTTCGTATTCGTCTATAGCAGTTTTTAGTGCGTCTTTTACCGCCTTGCCAAAGAGCACCTCTTTTTCCACCTCTTTTTAATTACGGTGGCCTGTGTTTCTGGCCTGAAGCCTGATTGGCGAAGCCATGCGTGTCTTTTAATGATAGTGCCCTCTGCGACGATTCTGCCTGCATTGTCTGCTGCGTCAAAGTTTGACTTTAGGAGACAGATACCGCTCTACCATCTGCTGCCACCTGAGCTAATTGGGACTTGAGTGGCTCAGGTGCGAAAAAGTAATGCGTAAACTTCATCCCACTTGTGGCAGTTGAAACTTGCCAGAAGTGTATAATTATTTGATATGCGAGTCTGGTAGGCTGCAGAAGAGGCTACTTTCCTGCCCATTGCATAAATCTTATTGTTCTTGTCCGGAGGAAGCAAGGGGAATGGTTGCTCTTTTCCGTGTGGTGGTAACCACCAGGAAGTCAAGTTTTAACTGGCCTCTTATGTAAAGGGGGTCGGAAGGTGCGGGTCTGAACATTTTTTCCACACGCAGGTAAACAGCCCGTGTGAGGTTGGGTGCCTCCAAAGAAGGTTGGATTCTGCATTGTACAGACTTTAGTATTGGAATAAATTGTCGTACTGTTTTTATCTCCCAACAATTGCTCAGCGAAGCCTGTCTTCTACCACCTCTTGGGTGTCTATATGGAAGAGTACTGCCACTTTAGTTAGAACTTCGTTGAGTAGGGGTTGGTTATCTATAGGGGAGTCTACTACTGGAGGATCCTGATTAATGGTTGAATCCAAGGAGTAAATGTTTAGCCTCCTGTTCTGGGTCTTCATCGTCCCATCATAGAATTCGTCTAAGTCCTCATCCATAAGTTGAGGATCAGATGTATCAATAAACACAAGATCCTCCTGTTCTTCTGGATGGACTTCAGGGTCATACAGATCTGAAACTCTGCCCTGAGTTGGGACATCCGTACGAACCCTCTTAGAAGGGGGTTGAGAGACAGGAGGGTTTGGGGGACCTTGGGGTCGGGAGATTTAAGGGGCTGAGGTGATCTGAAGGCTTAGAAGCTGGGTAGGATTATTTTCAAAGAAATTGCCAATAAAGGACATCCTCGGCATAACCCTGTCAATGTCCTCTGCGGACCAATCTTTCGAGCTTGGAATAACAACTTCGGGCTCAGAGTCGGGAAGACACATGTCTTCATTAGTGGGTGGGATAGGCTTAGTCCTAGAGTCTTTAGGTCTCCCTTTGGATAGAAAGTCTTCAGTATGGGAGGTTTTAAGAGAGTGTCTTATGGTGTTTCTCCCCACCCTAGGTCCCAGAGGAGTGTGAAACTGACTTTTTGGGGCCTGACATCTTGCTTGCTGAAGAACGTTGAATTTCGGGTGTGAGGGCCGAAGTCTCGTCTGCGGACTAATGACCCTCGGATGTTGTTTTTCATGAGACACCCTTGCAGTCTTTCGATCTTACCAGCTTTCGACTTTTTACCGTCTTTCGACGTCTTTTTCTCGTCATGCGGCTATCTGGATCGAGATTGACCAGAGGACCGGGATTCAGTGGACCGTTCACAGGGTGCAGAGCGTTGTCGAGTACTCAACTCATCTGTCGAGTGTCGACTGGGGGTTGTGTGTTTTGGGGTGTGTACTTGGAGCCCTACTGCCGTTGGGTGCAGTCCCCACAACATAGCCGCCGGCCTGTCCTACAGGGTCAGCGGCTTGCGCATGGGTAGCTACAGCTACTCCGGTGCCCTCGCCGTCTGAAAGTGCAGCGTCACTGCCATCGCTGAAGGCTCCCTCCACCTCCATGGCCTCGAGTTGCCTGGCGTGGTGGGCCCAGCGCTTAGTGGCACGGTCCTTCTCAGTCTTCGGCTTGAAGAGCCTACAGGCTCGTCAAGATGGCTCGACGCGATCTCTGGGGAGACACAACTTGCAAACGAGATGTTTGTCTAACCAGGGGAACTTACGATTGCACTTAGGGCAAAACTTAAATGGGGTGTTCTCCATAATACTGGGTAAAGGTGAAGGCAGCTAGGCGAGCAAAGTGTAGGAAGGGGAGAATATGCATTCTACAAATGGCCTAATGGCCTCCGCCCTCTCTCCCTACTGTTTGGGTGCTGAGGCCCTGGGCGGCCTTCCAAGGCCGTACGGTTCGTCGCGATGGTCTTCGACGGTAGTCTTCTTTCTGATTCTTCGGCGTGGTATTACGAAGCCGAAGAAATGATAGAAAGAAATTATCTTAATTAACAAAGTCAATGGCTAATTTGCCGAAAGGAACTCCGTCTAGCATGGCGGCAAAAAACAATCCGAGTGACCTCGACGCGTGAGGGATCATGGGTACAGTGGACATCACACTAGGGATAGTATTACTGGCACGCCCTGTCGACGTCCGTTTTCGAGTTTCGAAAATAACTAATACTCTGCAGCTTCCACTAGATGTCGGGCTATGCACAGCATGTGATCTAAGCAGATTCCACAAGCCTCAAATTTATATATGCAAATGTTACTAATTGTACCTTGAGTAATAATGTAGTGGAGACAAAAAGAAGAATTAGGATTTGATTTTACAAAGCAATTCCATTTCTTTTGTGTTACACGTACTGGATTACTGTGGTTCCTTTTATACACTTCGATTATAGCTTGCTCCACTTTTTGTATTCTCATGTAAAGCGTTACACTTGAAAATAAAAACAGCAAATGGTTATAGAGAGAACATATTTGTCGAAGGAGTCGAAGTCCAATAAACTTGGCATGCACTCTAAATGTTGGGTAGAGCGAATTTTAAGTAATTCAACTCGTGCTTCAATGGAAAGAATTTTATCAGATTGTAACGGAGTGACATCAGGCAAGTGACGATCGTCAAATGACAAAAGAGTCCAGAGTTGAGATTGGCCAGTCTCTGGCTTCTAGGTAAGCTAGGAGTGTTAGCGTTAGGGAGTTACTCTTAGTAAAGAGGGCTTCCATAGATCAAATGGGACACCGCCTGCAAGACCGTTGCTATAAAAACACGTGGGGCAGAAAAAACAGAGGGTAGTCACAGAATGGAAAGAGGTGAATAGGGGAGCAGTGGGACAACTACAACAAATGCAGGCTGCTTGTCAGTCAGCAAGCACATTGGAAGCTTGGTAAAATAGGCATCAAAGCGAGGCAGCCATAGCAATCTTGGAACAGAGGCTTATACCAAAACCGGAAGTACTTGAAAGTTGGTGGTAACATGCGAAAATAATTGTTCACGATTACCCAGTGTTTGCATTGCAGAATATTCACCATACACATGTATTAATGCAGAATATTCTCCACCCAAGAAGAAAATCCCCCATACATAAATTTAAAGAAAAGGTGCAGACAGTAAGTTAGGAAAAAGGGAGATCTTTTTTTGTTTGTTTTTTTAAAGAGGAGTGGGGTTGGGGATTAATGGGGCTGCGGTAGATCCCCTCTGCATTTGCCTGCCCTTCTTAATTTAAAAAGAAAAGCATGAACGTTTGAAATTGAAACCTTCACAGTGATAGAAGTTCTGTATTGTGAGTGTGTGATTGTGAGGTGTGTGTCGAGAGGATTGTGTAAGGTGTAAATGTGAGTGATAAAAGGAGGATGGCTGAGGAACAGCGAGTGAGGAGAGTGAAAATCAAGGACAGAGGCAGGAGAGGAGGAGTGAGATATCAGAGGGACAGGAGAAACATGGGGAAGAGTAAGGGGAAAGGAAGCAGCTTGAGGTCAAGGTAACAGGGGTAGGGATGCGTGGGAAGTAGAGAGAAATGCCCATAAAAACCCTTGAACTGTCCTTGAGACTCAGTGTTTTCTGTGCCATATAGGACAATCCCCAGCAAACACTGAACTAACAGACTTCCTGTCAGTAGAATAAGGTGGATACCCAGCAGCTCTCTGTCAAAAGCTAAGCTGGACTGAAATCCTGTTGGACCAACTTGTCTTTGCTGGGACCATGGCGTGCCATAGACAAAGGGAATCCTTCCTCCAACAAAGGAGGGTCTGGAATTGATACCTTATGCCAAAAGGTTGACCCAAGATAAAGTTATCATAGTGACGAATCCAGGAATTCATCCCCTCTATCGAAGAGGGATCCGCCTCCTTTGGGAATAGGGAGTCAGCCCGCTAAGCTCATTAACCGGCTCGAGGACAGGGCAAGCGGGATCCCACTGGTGGCAACTCCCTCCTTAAAGGACTAGAAATCCCCTGAGAGGGATACGATTTATCCTCCCTTACATCAAGATCACAAATTTGTTGGCTATATGGGAATTGCATAAGACAACCATATGAATGACTCTATACAAGTGGCTGGAGGGGTTTCTGTTTCTTTCGCGCGGCCATCCTTGTATGACGCTCATGTACAATGGAATGCCCTCTCGGAGTGTGGAACATAAGGATCCCGGGAGACCGACACATAGCAGCAAGGAAAGCCTGCAGAGAAGCGCAAAGGAGAAGACGTCCCTCTTACAAGCAGAGAGCAGAAAGCAGCTACACGCACACTGTTTGGAGAGCAGAGGAGCCAGAGAGCCCTTGGAGAGCTGCTGCCTCCTGCGAGGCAGAGAACCAGGGAGGCCCTGGCCTGCCAAAACAACCAAGAAGAAGCAACCAGACTGCACAGAAAGTGGTAGACCGGCATCTGCTGGAACCGATACCGAAGTCCTATCGAGCCCAGATGGGAAGAACTGATGCAGGCACAAGACGCAACCGACGCAGGCACAGGAGACCAGAGAGAAACCGGAATCGCTGTTCACACCAGCAGAGGAAGTGGGGTGTGAGAAGCCAAACACCAAAGAAAGGTGTGAGAAACAAGCCTCACAAATAGGGAGAAAGAGGCAATACCCACGGCCGGGTGAGAGACCTAAAACCCCCAAGGAGGAGACAGGGTAACAGGACCACAAGCTTGGATGGGAAAATCAAGGCCCAAATGCAGGGTGCTAGACACCCTCTCTTCCAGGGCTGAGTAACTACGGTCTGACTGCAAAAGTCAGAATTATATGAGGCGCGGAGGAAGGAGAAAGGCATTCTGCAAACCTGAATTTCTAACTGGCCAAGTGGCCTTGGAGAAACAAAAGACTTATTGGTCGGGGCCAGAACCCCAGCCACCACTTCATAGGTCGAGAAGAAACCCTTTACTGGACCCTTCGTTGAATTTGTGTAATCCTTTTATTAATGGTAGGGACAGAACTGGGGTGGATTATTCTTTTAACGGAGGACCGTTATGTTTTTAAGACATTCTGACAAGCACCCTATTTTCTTTATAGTCTAGGGTGAAACGTCCTTAGAGGTAGGGATAGGATAAACCATACTCTCTTCTGTTTAATAAAACACTATGAAAAATGACCCATTGTCCATATGCCAAGTCCCACTTATCACACAACCTTTAAAAGGTTAGCCTTTTTTTAAATTGCACATTTTGAAAAGAACACCAATATTCGTTTTCATAAAGAGTTCTCCTGTTCCAATGTCTATATTTGACAAATGTCATCACAAATTTATTTAAGAAACTGATCTCATTAGTAGGTCACATATGGCTACGAAACATGCACACAAGTGTTACAAGTTAACATGTTAGAGGGTTACACTTTTAAAAGAAAACATTGGAATTCAGAGTCGGCTTAGTGCACCACGTTCAACCATTACAGGGTGCTAATATCTGCTTTTGCATAACAAGTAGCATCTCTGCAAGAGTCCATTTGAAAAGAAGGACATGATCCAGAAAAGACAGATTGGTAGAAGCTTGTGTAAAAGTAAAAAGGGGTATCTGACTTATATCAGGCACCCAAAACACTTTCCGCAGCAGGATAGCAAGTTAATCTTCACTATAGCTGGTCCAGTCACCACAACCTTCAGAAAACAGACTATCGTAATGGGCTCTGCAGAGATTAGTGTGCTGGTCAGGACATTATATAGAGGGACAACATTCTAGCCAGAGCCTACCCTACATCTCCCAACCTACCTTACCCAAAATCTAAATTTGCTTTCAAAAGAGGGCCCGGTCGTCTAAAATACCATAGAACATGGACGAAGACAACCACTTTGCTTCTCGCATGCAGTAAACAAAAAAGCGACTGACACGGAGGGCAATAACTCTCAGGTACAGAATTTAAAGCCCTTTGGGAGATAGGCTAAACATAGAACACCCTCTAAAAGAGTCTGGCAGCAGTAATGTCAAAAAGAACAAGTTACTTACCAACTGTAACGTTCTTTCGACTGGATGTTCATCCCACGTATTCCTCATCTTATGATAATCATTAACTCCAGCTTCGCTGCTTCGGAAAAAAAAAATTCTCGGCAGAGGGCGCTGTGCTCGAGATCGTGGCGTCGATTGCCCCTCGACGTACTCTGTCGACGTCACCGATGGTATAAGTAGCTCGAGCCGCGCCCGTTGCTTCAGTTCTGTTTTTTCGATGAAATATATGTAGGAGGAACACCCAGGCGTGTCCCATGACCGATACATTCTTCGTGAGAGGAAAGTGTAAGAACACGTAAACTGTACTGAGGGGTTGGATGGGAGGGTCGATGAGGAATACGTGGGAGGAACATCCAGTCGAAAGAACGTTACAGTTGGTAAGTAACTTGTTCTTCGAATGGGTTGTGTCCTCCCACGTATTCCTCATCTTATGATAGGCTCCCATAGCAGTATCAATTTTTGGAGGTGGGAGTACCATTTCAGTTTTCGTGGACAGAATGCAGAACTGCCTTCGCAAATAAACCCTCGTTAGAGGAGGCAGTGTCCAGACAATAATGTTTAACAAAGGTATGTATTGTTTTCCAGGTTGCAGCTGCACAAATGTCTGCTGCTGGAACACCCCTCTTTAGAGCCGCAGAAGTAGCCATTCCCCTTGTAGAATGGGCACGAAGCCCATCTGGTGGTTCTTTTCCCGCTAATCTATAGCATTCAACTATAGCTAATATGATCCAGCGGGAAATGGTCTGTTTCGTTACAGATAAGCTCACTTTTTGACCAGTGTAACCCACAAACAGTTGGTCATCTTGTCTCAATTTAGCCATCCTAGATATGTAAAAACTAAGAGCCCTCTTGGGATCTAATCTGTGTAATCTCTCCTCTTCTTTGCCCGGATGAGGAGGAGGATAAAACGTAGGAAGTACTATTTTTTGTGACAAATGGAAGTCCGAGACTACTTTTGGCAAAAATGAAGGTTTCATTTTAAGGACTACCTTATCTTTATAAAAAATAGTATATGGTGGTTTGCATGAGAGAGCCTGAAGTGCGCTAACCCTGCGGGCTGATGATAGGGCCACAAGTAGGACAGTTTTTAGAGTCAAAAGCCTCAATGGACATGAGTGCAGAGGCTCAAAAGGTATGCAAGTCAAGAATTTTAGTACTAAATGTAAGTTCCAGGCTGGATCATGAAAAGGGACTGGAGGGTACACATTAGTGAGCCCCTTTAGGAATTGAACTATTAACGGTATTTTGAAATATGAAACCTCTTCCGAGGAGCGCTTGAAAATGGACAGCGCAGCAAGGTATCCTTTTATTGTTCCTATCTGGAGCCCCAGATTAGCTAGATGTAGCAGAAAAGAAAGCACCATTGGGGTGCCACACTGAAAAGGGTCCACATCCTTGTCTTTGCACCAGTTACTAAACCTATTCCAGCGACATCGGTACAAAGACTGTTACGGGTCTTCTGGCCGAAAGCAAGATTTCCATTACGTCATCCGGAAGATCCCAATCCTTGCATCTCAACCTCTCGTGAAGGTTGAGTGTTTTGACCTCTGGATGGAGAACCCGACCTTCTTGCGAGAGAAGATCCTCTCTTTGCGGAAGATGTATTGGAGGGCAGATGGACATGTCTAGAAGGTCCGGGTACCACGTCCTCCTGGCCCAATACGGGGCAATTAGGATCATGGTTTTCCTGAACTTTCTCAACCTCCTGATTACTTGAGGAATCACGGGGACTGGGGGAAACGCGTACAGCAGTAGAAAATTCCACTCCACTACGAATGCGTCTCCCAGAGCTCCTCTTTGAGGAAATTCCCTTGAGCAGTACTGATCGCACTTCCGGTTGATCGCGGTGGCGAACAGATCCACTTGAGGGGTTCCCCAAAGGGCGAAGATCTCCAGAAGGACTTCCTGAGCCAGCTCCCACTCGTGAGAGAGTGTGCCCTGCCTGCTCAGAGCGTCTGCCGCCGTGTTCTTTACGGCTAGGTGAATTGCCGACAGAGAGATTCCTTCTCTTATTGCCCAGAACCAGAGCTGCATTGCCTCTCTGCGCAGTGGCAGTGACCCTACTCCTCTCTTGTTGAGATAGTACATGGCCACTGTGTTGTTCGTCATTATCAGAACATTCTTTCCCTGTACAGAGGGCAGAAAGTCCTTCAGAGCTAGTCTGATTGCCCTCAGCTCTAATAGGTTGATACGTAGTTTGGACTCCGATGGAGACAAACGACCGCTGATTGTCAGATCGTTGGTGTGTGCTCCCCACCCCGTGAGTGAGGCGTCCGTCACTACCGTTATCTCCGGCCATGGTTGCCAAAAAGACTCTCCCTTGAGAATGTTGTCGTTGCAAGCCCACCATAGAGGATCCTGAGCAACTGCGCTCGGGACTTGCAGAAGATCCGACATACTCCCTGAGAACTGGGACCACTGATTTCTGAGTGCCAATTGAAGGGATTCTCATTCTCAATCTGGCCTCTGGCACAAGAAAAATGCAGGATGCCATGAGGCCGAGCAACCTGAGAAAATCGAAGGCCGGTAGACGTTGGGCATTTTGGAATCTTGTTACCATCTGCTGGATGTGGAGAGCTCTCACTTCGGGACGCGAGGCTTTTCCCGATGAAGTGTCCAAGACCGCTCCGATAAACTGGAGTTTCTGGGATGGTATCATGTGGGACTTCTTGAAATTGAGGGAGAAGCCCAGTTTGTGGAGGAAGTGGCAGGTGATCGAAAGATGTTCCTGAGCTTGTTCTGGAGAACTTGCTCTGATCAACCAGTCGTCCAGGTAGGGATAGATGTGAATACCTCCCTTCCTGAGACTTGCTGCCACAACCGCCAACAGTTTGGTGAAAACCCTCAGGGCGGAGGTCAACCCCAATGGCAGAACTCGAAACTGATAATGAGAATTGCCAATCGCGAACCTCAGGTACTTTCTGCGCTTTGGATGGATTGGCACATGAAAGTAAGCATCCTGAAGGTCCAATGATACCAACCAATCTTGGAGTTGGAGAGCCTGAAGGATCTGAGAAAGAGTCACCATCTTGAACTTGTCCTTCCTGAGGAACTTGTTCAAGTTTCTCAAGTCCAAAATGGGTCTCAGTCCTCCGTCCTTTTCTGGGATGAGAAAATATGGGGAGTACCAAGCCCTGTTCCTCTCTGCTACAGGTACCAGTTCTATGGCACCTTTCTCTAGCAGGGTTAAAATTTCCTGCAACAGGAGCGGATCTGGAATTTTGACGGAATTGGCTCCCGTTGGATGATTCTGAGGCCTTTTTAGAAAGGGGAGACAGTAACCATGGGCTACTGTTTCAAGTGCCCAAGCATCTGAGGTAATGCCTCGCCATTCCTTCAGATGTTGAGATATCCTGCCTCCCACTGGTGTTTTGTGTAACAAGGTCTCAGAGGGATTTGGAGGCGGCTGCAGGAGTGGCTGAGGGTACAGATGCCGCTCCTGAGGCTGATTTTGCACCTCTTCCCAGTGTTCCACGAGGGAAGTTTCTTTTTCCCCTTTGAGAGGCCTGTCCTCTTCCTCTACCAAAAGAGGAGTAGTATCGAAAAGAACAACCCCTCCAGGAAGATGAGCCGGAATAGGGTTTTAGAGGCTGGCGCAAAGAGGCGCTAAGAAATTAAGCTGCCACTTCGAGGTCTGAAGTTTTTCAAGGCTTTCATCAGCCTTTCTGCCAAAGAGCCTCGAGCCATCAAAGGGCATGTTGAGGAGCCTAGCTTGCACATCCGGTGCAAACCCCGACTTTCTCAACCACGCAAATCTGCGTAGCACAACGCTTGCAGCCATGGATCTGCTGATACTATCAGCAGTATCCAGTCCAGACTGGAGGCATTCCCCCATTGCCTCCTTCCCGTCTTTGACTATATTCAGGAAGCCTTCCCTTTCCTCGCCTTCCGGAATATGATCAGCCGCCGCCGAAATACAGTCCCACAGGGTATGGGTAAACCTGGCTAGGGTACAGGGGACATTTGCCGACTTAAGTGCCATACTGCCTGACGTGAAACGTGACGTGAAAACTTTACGTGCCCAGGCGTCAATTTTTTTATCCTCTCTATCTGGAGGGATAGTAGGATAAGCAGTTTGTTTCGAAGTGGATGCTGCTTGAATGACTAAACTCTCAGGAGTCGGGTGTTTATTCAAATATTCTGGATCTGATCCAGCTGGTCTATATTTTCTTGGAAAAGTGCTGTCTGTAGCAGCAATGGTTTCTGGTTTCTCCCAGTTTTTCTCCACAGTCCTTTGAAGGGCCCTGTGAAAAGGGAGAACAGGATCCTTCCGAGGTCCCTTGACGATAATATCCGTCGTGGCATCTTGTTCAAAAATGGGTGAAGTGTTACCCCCAACCCATGTATTCAACTACCCTGGTCATAAGACCCCTGTACCCACCATCTGCATGCTCTGCAGGATCAGGTTTGGCGAACTCTAATTCTGGGGATGTGTCAACTCCACTGGCAGAATGTAGAGTATCACTCAGATCTCTCATTCTGGATTCCTGGTCAATAAGTTCTTCAGAAACCTGTCTTGTCCCATAAGCAACTCCCAAAGGAGTAACTTCGTCTTCTTCTGAAGCAGACTCTTCATAAATTGCAGACATGGACTTAAAGTCTGATCTGGGCAAAGGAGTGAATCTCCTTTCTTCCTCTTCCATCTGCTTCGAAGGAAATGGCAAATCCCTCGAAGTTTGAGGGTGTCTTCGAAGTTTTCGAAGATGACTTCGATAATGGCGTCGATGACGCATGTGGTTTTGGTGTCGAAATTATCGACGTCGAGGGCGTCGTCGAAGTCTTCGACGATTTGTGTTTCTTGGCCGGCACCGGAGAGGTGCTCGACTCTCGAGGTTTCTTCGACGGTTTTACGTCGACTCGAGGTTTCTTGTATTCCTCGACACTACTGGTCTTAGCCATAGTAGCCTTAGACTTAGACACTACTGGTCTTAGCCATAGTAGCCTTAGACTTCCCTTTGACGTCCAACGGAGCGACCTTAGGGGTATGGCTTTTTCGAGGTTCTTTCGAGGGGGTCGAGGCCGCATTCTCGAAAACCTCTATCATCTTTTTGCGGAATTCTTCCCACTTACTGGGAGAATCCGATTTAGTCGGACAACGAATTTCTTCGGTCGACTCTGATGAAGAAGATGACGAGGGAGATCTAGGTCTCCTCTTCATTTTTTTCGATGACGACGAAGAATGTCTCGATCTACTTCTAGATCGAGATCTCTTCGAGTGTCTATGGCGATCCGATCCCTTAGAATCGGTCGCTTTCTTATGTTTTTTCGGCGAAACCTTTTTTGAGGCCTCCCTCCCCACCGACAGTTTACCTCTCCTCTCACGAAGAGCTTTTTCGGTCATCGATTGGCAGGAGCCGCAGTCGTCGGTTCGGTGACTGGAACCGAGACACCAGAGACAAATCCGTTGGGGATCAGTAATCGACATCTTAGATCCACAATCTGCACACTTCTTGAACCCAGTCCTGGGTGTCGAAGGTGTCGAAGATGATGACATTTTTCTTCACAGACAAAAGAAGCGCGCCGTTCTCGATAGCGAAGCGATCGGAAAAACGGAACTGAAGCAACGGGCGCGGCTCGAGCTACTTATACCATCGGTGACGTCGACAGAGTATGGAGTACGTCGAGGGACAATTGACGCCACAATCTCGAGCACAGCGCCCTCTGCCGAGAATTTTTTTTCCGAAGCAGCGAAGCTGGAGATAACGATTATCATAAGATGAGGAATACGTGGGAGGACACAATCCATTCGAAACATTGTTAAATTTATTACGGGCACAAATAGCCACTTGCAGGGACAACTGTCCCACCACCATCTCTGCCTCCTACCTGTGCTCTCTTGGGGTCTCATAGCTTCCATCAGTAAGTTTACAAACTGTACCACTGTATGGGCTTCACCTGCAACTCAATGGTGGGGTGTAAACAGTTCTAAGGTACATCCAACCTCCTACACTTTTCCAACACTGCCCCTGGACAGCAAAGGGGACTAAGTGGTCTAGGTGTAATGGCATTTAAGAAATGAGCAAAAAAACAGGGTCAATAAGGGAACTTCAAAAGCAACCGAACCAGATGTTTCATGAGATATCTTTAGGCTTATATTACATTGCATGCTGGTAGGCTTCCGTTAGCTACAATCATACTTTTTTCCCCTAGCCACACACCCATCCTCAAGACAACTCCTCCCCATATCCCTCTGGAGGTGGGATGCCGCAGTACATTTTTCTTCACTTTCCAGCACTCCATAGGGCAGTAGAAGGAAGCATGGCTCGCATATTATATGTTAGTCACCGTAGTGACTAACTTACTCCTAGTCCATAGTCCCCTTTCCTCCATACTATATGGGTGATTACAACTGAATGCAGCCCTGGGGAGGTGAGTTTCCCCTCTAAGAGAGCAAGTTCTTCAAAACGGCCTGGCAAATGCCACATCAGATATGGCTCTCGCATCGAAGCAGTAGTGTTTGCAAAAAGCCAATGGGGAATTCCAAGTAGCTGCCTTGCTGATTGTCCGCCAGGAACGTGTCCCTGCAAGACCACAGTTGTGGCCTTGGCTCTGATGGTGTGGGCGTGCATGTTTTCTGGCAAAGACCTGTGCTGCCCCTCATAAGCCTTCTTGAAGTCCATCACCATCCACCTTGCTTTCGAGACCTTGGAGGCTTTGACAGCCTGGTTTTGACCCGCCAAAAGTGATGAACAAGGCACCGGGTTTACAGAAGCCCTTTGTCCTGTCCAGCTAAAATCTTAGAGCACGCCTGACATCCAGACAGTGCAATACTTTGAGTCTCATCCTTTGAATCCACAAAGAATGTTAGAAGTGCCATCTCCTCGTTAAGGTGAAAAGATGACACAACATTGGGGCGAAATGTCGGGTGCGTCCTGAGCACCACCTTTTCCCAGTGAAATGTGGTATAAGGCTCTGAAGCCACCAGCGCCATTATCGGACTGATCCTGCAGGCTGATGTAAGGCCAACCAAAACAACATTTTTTATAGTAACCAGCCCAATAACCGCTGACGCAATAGGCTCGAAAGGTTTGTGGGCCAGGGTGCCCAGCACCACGTTGAGGTGCCAGACCGGATGAGGGAGATTGATGGGGGATACATTCGGGTCAGGCCCGCCAAATGCTTTTTAACCACCGGATTGGAGGAGGAAAAGTTATCGCCAGAGTTTTTGTAGGCCTCTTTGTCCCCAAGATAAGTACGAAAACTGTCTACCTGCACCCCAGAGTGAGCCAGAGGCAAATGGAAGGACAACACCGTCAAGTAAGAATGCCAAAGGATCTATCTTGTTTGCCTTGGCCCAGTGACAGAACCTGGTCCATTTGCTGTTGTACAGACTCCTTGTGGCGCTACTTCTGGCCCCCTGAATTCTAGCCAAGTTGTCACGCGACAGGTGCAGATATTTCAGAGTGACCTGTTCAGGAATCACGCTGCCAGGGCTTATTTCTGTGTAGATTCCCCCGGGATGTGGACTGCTGATAAGTAAATGGTGTTCGCCAGTTCCCACTCCCACATGTCGATCGATAGCCTGCAGAGGGGAGGAGACCCGGTACCTCCTGCGTGTTGATGTAATGGATGCATGTAGAGCTGTCTCAGTCTGAATGCAAACCGAATTGTTGACAATGGGGAGGAACACTTTGAGAGCCAGCCAGAGGACCATCTCTAGCCAGTTTCTGTGTTCCAGTTGTGCCTGGCGTGACAAGATTCCAAGGACACACTGGTTGTCAAGGGTAGCTCACCATCCCTCCAAGGAAGTGTCTGTGGTAATGGCGCGCTCCAGGAGTCTGCCTGAACGTCTGGGCCATTAACAGGTTGGCGTCTGCCCTCCACCACAAGAGCTCCTGGTGAAGGTACTGTGGTATGCTGACTGGAGTTGCCCAAGAGCCCGTCACTCGATTCCAGGAGGCTGAGAAATGTAGCTGCAGCCTCATGTTCAGCCTTGTGTGCGGCACCGCCAGGAGGCAAGCCGCCATTATGCCGAGCAGGTGCTCGTACCACCATGCTGAGGTTACTGGTCTGTTGAGAAAATGCCCTGTGGCCTTCGATTGCCTTGATCTGGTCCTCCGAGGGGAAGTTCTTCTGTGCCCTTGTATCCCAAATTAGCCCCAGGAATGTTAAGGACTACGTGAGAAGTAACTGACTTCTTAAAGTTAATGGAGAACCCCAACTCGTATAGCATGTGCATAAGTGTGGCAGCTGTCCGCTGGACTCCCTCGGGCAAGACTGCTCAGATGAGCCAGTCATCAAAGTTTGGATAAATGTGGTGGCCCTCTGCCCGGGGCAGGGTTGCTACTGCATTCATTAACCTTGTAAAGATCCTCAGAGCTGAATTGAGGCCAAAAGGGAGAACCTTTTAGAGTAAATTAAAGCCCATGATCCTTAACTGAAGGAAGGACCGATGGTGATCCCAAATTGGGACATGCAAGTACGCATCTTTCAGATCCAGGGAGCATATCTCGTCTCCCCTACAGTGTCTCGGCGATGAGCACAGGAATAACCATCTTGAACTTATGAAGGGGAAGGGAAAGTTTCAACGATGAAAGGTCCAGTACACCTCTCAGGCCTACATGGTTCTTTTTCTCTATGGCAAAGATATGGGAATAGAAGCCCATGCCTCGCTCTTAAGCTGGAACCTCTTCCACTGCTTGTCTCGTCATGATCGAGCAGATCGATGCCAGAAGAGTTGCTGTGCCAATTGGTGGGAGTGTGCGGGAAGGGGCGGAAATGGGGGTACCGGCAGGCGGAAGCCCGAGGAAATCACAAACATGATCCATGGGTCCGTGAGCCTTGCCCACCAAGAATTAAAGTGAATGGCAAGCTTGCCCCCACCGGAGCACGGTGGATCTGGATGGCACCATCACCGTTTCTTTCCTTCTGAGGCTGGTGCCTGGGAGCAGGTCTGGAAGAACCCCTTATTTGATGATCTGTGCCATTTGCGTTGGTGCTGGCTGGGCAACCTATCCGGCTGCCTCGAACTGTGCTCCTGGAAGGCCCTAAAGCCACCAAAGGTACGGCCTCGGTCAGAGCGGTGGTGACTCTGGCTATAGATCTTGGGTGCAGACTTGGTTAGAAATGATAGGGACTTCGCTATCTGGGAGAGGTTTTTCTTTTTATCCAGCTCCTCATATGTTAAAAAAAAATAAGCACCCCCCACCAAACCCTCAAATGGCAGGCCGATAATGAGATCCTGCACATCGGGGTTAAACTTGGTTGCCTTCAGCCATGCTGTTCTCATGTCAGTGGCGACACAAATCGCCCTGCCTGCGGTGTCGGTGTGTGCCACAGTTGACTCCATGATATCCTGGGCCACCATCTTCACTTCTACCTGACCTGCCTTGAATCTTGCTTAATTGTGTGTCGGAAGCTCATGAATACAATTACTTAGAATACATAGAAGCTGCCGCCATAACTGAGGAATGAGGTTGGGGGTGCACTGCCAGAAAGAGCGTCTTCCTCCGCCTGTCTGTACTTGGCATCAAGCCCTTTGTTAGTAGGCTGTGTGGAATAACAGTTACTCACCGTAGCGACCATCTTACTCCTAGTCCATAGTCGCCTTTCTTCCATACTTTTGGGACATTCCGTCCAGTGGGATGGGACTGGAGCACTTTTGTAAAAAAACATCAAATTGAAAAATGTGTCCTCTTTTTACGTGGGGTACCACACGTGGCCGTAACCCCGCCCTCCTTAGCTCTGCCACACGTATCGCCCTTCAGTCCTTTTCTATCACCAGGTCTGAGACCTTTAAGCAATAATAGAGGCTACTTATCAGAGGAGACGGCAGGGGGGGTGTATGATGGAAAGGGGACTATGGACTAGGAGTAAGATAGTCACTACTTTGAGTACGAGTAACTGTTATACTCCTACGTCTAAGGTCCCCATTCCTCCATACTTTTGGGAGATTACCAAGCACTCTTCACAGGAAAACGGGTGGATGGAACTCCCTTACTGAAAGAGGTTCTTAAGAACAGCCTGACCGAATTGAGCATCGGCTCTGGAGCTCAGGTCTAAGCAGTAATGCTTACAAAAAGCAGATGGGGAAGCCCACGTAGCTGCTTTGGCAATGGTTTCCCTGGGAACATATTTCTGGAAGGCAACGGCAGCCGCCTTGCCCCGCACAAGATGGGCATGAATAACTTTTGGAGGCTGAAGGCCCTGAACGGTATACACCTCCGATATACAGGAAGCAATCCATTGGGAGATGGTTGCTTTCGAGGCCGGCTTTCCTTTCGGATCGCCGAAGGTCACAAAAAGCTGGGAAGAGTTCTTAAGTTTAGATGTTCTAAAGGGCGATGCACAGGGTGGAGCCAAGGAGGGTGGGGTTACAGCCACTTGCGGCACCCCGCGTAAAAAGAGATGTACACATTTTTCAATTTGATGCTTTTTTACAAAGTGCTCCAGTCCCGTCCCACTGGACGGAATGTCCCAAAAGTATGGAGGAAAGGGGACGGGGCTGGACATAGGAGTATGTGGCTTCAGCCAGCCTTTTTTGGCTAAAGTTTCGACATCCTTCTGCACAGGGATGCCCGTTTGTGTGGCTGCGCGGATTGTAAGTACCTCTGCCAATACCCCTGCCTCCGGTTGTTCAACCTACGCTGAGGGATTCACAGATATTCAGCGACACCTGCCAGCCTCTCATAAAAGGCCCTAACTGAAGAGGAAGTTTCCTGGTCATCTGTGTCCCCCGCTGTGTCCTGCAGGTCAGGTGATGCTGGTGGAGTGTTGGAGGGTGCTGTGGGTAGCTCTGGAGTGCTGGCTGGAAGTGTTGGGAGGCTGCGCCGGGGGCAGAGTCGCTGTGATGATAGGCACCTGTGGTCGTGTGAGAACCGGGGCCAGCACAGGTACCGGGGCATGGACCACGACAGGAGGGAGTATGTCCTGGATAACGACTCCCCCCTCCCCCTCCGAGTATAGTGCCCATTAGAGGGGATTTCATGAGGGTGAGGAACTTCTCAAAGAACCTGTCCTCACAAAATGGTGAGGTGCCCGCTGGAGCGGGTCCTTGAGCCTGTACCTCTTGCTGTGTTCTCACTGTCACTGGCCTGGTATAGCTAGGGTCTGAGAATCGCCCTTGCGCAGATGCAGTTGTATAGGAGGTGGACAAAGTAACCGGCATTGACCTGTCCCACCATGACGTGCGTTCCGATGCCTGCACATTGGAATGTGAAAGCCTTGGAAGCATCACCTTTTTGTCTAGCCGGGTAGCCATTTGGTCTTGAACTGCACCCTGTGCTTGCTGCGTGCCGACCTTTGTGCTGGGCCAGCCTCACCTGTGCGATTGATTGCGAAGGCTCTGACCTTCGCTACACCTCAGGTAGGTACCTAGCAGGAGGAGTGCCCTTGACCATGGTGCTGGTAGTGCTTGTAACACATTAAGGCGCCCACTCTGGATCAAGCCTGGTGTCCGAGAAGAGCCCCTCAGGGAGCTCATTGGAGCAAGAGCCTTGCGGCCCCTCAGCAGTGGGACTGGGAGGGTATGTGGACTCCCTCAGCCAGATAGCCAGTAGCTTCTCGAGCCTCGGTACCCTTGCTGGTCTTAGGGCCTGGAAGGCACCTCCCGCTTGGGTGCCTCCCAGGGTAGGAGTCAACCTTGCAGGGCGCAGACAAGAACAGGGCACCTACCTTTAGTCTGGTCTTCCTCTTGACGTACTCCGGTGGTTAACTTGCAACCAGCTCCCTCCACCTGGCCCAGCGGTTTTTCAACGAACGCGGGGCAAGTGTGTCGCACGCCAAGTAGCCGTGGTCTGGGCCAAGGCACTTGAGGCAGAGCGCATGTGGATCCGACGTTGGGAAGTAACCCTTGCTTGCCGGACACCTGCTGAATCCCGCCATTGTCAACATGCGCCAGGGAGGAGCGTGGCACCAGAGGACACAGTACCTTAAATTCTCAAGAATTCACTATGGAAGAAAAAACCTATCCCGGGGAAGAGCGCGTGGAATTACAAGGCAGGAGGCCTAACCCAGGAGCACTGATGAAATCAGTCTGCTCCCATCAAGGTGGAAAAGAGGACCGAGGAGTGGCACCAGTGGGCGGAGACAGGGCAGCCCAAGTTCCCTTGGAAGCACCCCCGTGTGCATCTAAATTCAAAAGGGGGAACAACATTTTTCTGGTGAAAAGGGTTCCGTTTCCCGTCCCTAGCGAGGGATGCTCATAGTAGGGGGGGACAAGGACGAGACGTAGGAGTAGGGCAAGTCAATACCCCGGGTGTTTTGCAGACCATTCCCAGCCTGATATGGGGAATATGCTGGAGATCTGCAATCTCCATGGCGCACATCTTCGCTGTCCATCAACCTCTCCCTTGCCCTCCCTCTGGGAATAGCCAGGCGCAAGTAGAGGGACCAGATGTCCAGGTTTTGTGCGACAGCCATTGTTTCTCACCATGTGGCATTGTCAAAAGTAAGCTTCTGAAAAATTGTCAAATGTCCCACATTTTTCGAATACGTTTTGAAGATCAATCTTTAGCGATGAGTTCTATAATGGGGGATTCAGGTCATGTCACAGCTGCAGCAAAGGTCTTGCATGAGTGAAAGTAAGACGTTGCAAAAAAGACTTATTGCTGCCAGAAAACCAGATCCTAAAAGAAAAAGAGTAGCAGACATAGGACATGTGGTGTTATTGTATGCAATAGAGGGGATGAAACTGTATAATTGGGTGGGGACTAAGGAGGCAGTAAAGGATGAACAAAGTGAAAACAAGGAGCCAAGATAGGAGAGCATCGAAGTGATATAAAATGTATGTGCATCGTGTGCCCCAACTCAACTCCCCCATCCCCCGAATTCAAACCCCATACCTGGGTCCTTCCTTTCTTTCTTCCACTACACGCCACAACCAATGCTGCGCTTTCCAACAGTTGTAGCAAAATCGAAGACAAAAATAAAAGTTAAATAAATATATATATATATATATATATATTTATATTTATCTCCCATTCGCGTGTCATTGTCCCCCCCTTTCCAATCACCCACCATTCGCACCTTTTAAGGGATATGCCATTGACTCTAGCGACACACACACACACACACACACACACACACACACACACACACACACCTACCTCCCCTCTTTACCTACCAACAACGCTGCGCCTTCATATACGGATGCCGAGCTGAGCTTTTTGGCTGCTTGTGAATGGGTTTCACGTCCCAAGAAGCCTACTGAAATACAGCACATGGAAGATAGCACAGTGAGATATTACATTGCTTATCAGCAGGGTTCAGCTTCAAATCCCCAATTACACGAAAATCTTAAAACACGGGAAAAAAAAACAAAGTTTGCGCCCTGGAACGCTCAGTTTTGAAATGGAAAAAAATGTACTGGGGGGACGCCCTCGTCCTTGGAGGGACGCAGCTCTGGGGAGGAAGGGAGTAGCAGAGGGGCGTAACCCTAGGTCACCAATACAGTATCTTTTTAGAACCCAATCCTGACGTTTTGCATAAAAGCAACGAGCACCTTGGGAACAGAAGAATGTCTACTATTTTGAGTTTGAAACATGTTCTATAATGATTCAGTAAAAAACACTTGAGCAAATAATGTAATTTGGGCTCTGCAGTTTTGATTGGTCACAGTACTCGCCCTAAGAAAAAAATGTCAGCACATTGCTTGACATATATACCCAATTTGGCCAGCTGCAACAAGCATGTGAGGCTTTGAATGTTTCTGTATCCAGTTTCCCGTGCCAAGTGTCTGCTTGTTTAAACGTGGGTTGTTCATGCAAGTTATAACTCGGCTTCAGGCCAGATCCTGTTCTGAAGTCGAGTTATCACACGCACAAGCAACCATCACTTCAACGAGCAGACTCCTCTTCTTAGACTCAGCAGGGCTGCAGTCTCTTGTGAAAGCCACCTGCTGTCCGTGCGATAATGCAGCTTTCTATTCGTGAGTTACGTAGGTTTCAATAAGGCTCCGGTGTCCATTTTTGTTTTGCCTTTATAAAACTGTTCCGGCTTTATGGTTCTGAAAATCTGGTGGGGTGTCGCTGCTGCCTCTTGCTGTAGATGGAGCCTGTGCAAATCACCTACGTTTCGCAAGAGCAAACGGAGCAGCTGGACAAGGCTACATGTAGGAGGAGTTGTCACTCTGCTCCGTCAGTGGCAGGCGGCTAGTTAAAGATCCACTGCAGGGAAGGAGCACAACAAACTAAGCAGGTGGATTTCGAATTATTATCTACCTACCTATCGATGGGGGCGCTCAGGTGTGTCCCATACGGCTTGATTAGCGCCCGCTGGCTGTGCAGCAGCGTACTCCTCTCAGGCCAACGGAGGTGCGGTTTCTTTTATACTGCTTTTTTTGCCAACAAATTTAGGGGTGGTTGACGGTGCAGCCATGGAGAGGAGATATATATATATATACACACACCATGTAATGTCTAAAACACACGTCAATTACATGCTATTAAAGACGGTTCCCCTCACCCTTCTAATTAGTGCCTCACAAAGGCCATGACACGCAACTTGCATACAATCGACTGGATGGGAAAATAACTAATCCAGATTCCTTTTCTATGACGTTTGGCAGGTATATATGGGTGACACAGGGATTAAAAGTAGCCCAATGGCATTCCTCGGCCTACGAGAATTCTATCAAAAGTGATCAGATTGCACCATCAGCTGCCACTCACAGGTACTGCAGTACTGAGAGCAAATCCTGGTGCTGCAAAAACGACATTACATAAGGTTACTACTACAAACGCTCCTTCAACAGATATAAACAACGGCAGAAGGGCTATAGGGTTACCACCAGTGCTTTAAGTGGGCGTCAAACTTGAGCAGGGGATCTTAGGTGGCATGGCTCGATGGGGTCAGTGACATAATTACGAAGGAACAAGTTACTTACCTGTAACTGTTGTTATCCATCATGGGTCTGGCATGGATTCACATGCTCATGAATATGTCAGGCTGGGAATCCTCAGTAAAGAAAAATTCAGTTTGTTTCGTTTTCTGAACAAACTCTCTCCTAATAACCAATCACTGGTCTCTGGGTTATACTGCCCCCAGCCCAAGCCCTCCTCTGGCAGCCATCTTCAGATTTGGTAGCACGTAAAGTGGCAGTGGGACCAAGAGAAGAGCCGCAGAGGGGTAGGCGGGAGGGTTCGCATGTGAATCTATGCCAGACCCATGCTGGAGAACAACAGTTACAGGTAAGTAACTTGTTCCTTCTCCAGCATGGGGTCTGGCATGGATTCACATGCTCATGAATACAAGAATACATAGCAGTACACACATGCACAACCACAGGAGGTGGCAAGGCTCAACATTAAGCATTACATCAACTGAACATTAAGCATCTCTTACCTCCTCAGCAGGCCCACCTTCAGGCGAACAGGTTGCGCAGCACTGCCTGGCCGACTCTGGACTCCTCCCTGGAATCCTAGTCGACGCAGTAGAAGCTCGTGAAGGTGCGCATCGATCTCCACGTAGCATCCCTGCAGATGTCCAGCAGGGGCACACCAGATAGGAACGCCGTGGTAGCAGCGATCGCTCTGGTCGAATGGGCTCTGGGACGGCCGGGCGAGGGTCGGTTTGCCAACCGGTGACAGTGCATAATGAAGCCGGAGAGCCATCTGGAAATGGAAGCCTTCGAGAGGGCCTTCCCTTGATTCACAGGTCCAAAGTTCACAAACAGCTGTGATGTCTTCCACAGGCTCTTTGTGCGGTCCAGGTAGAACTTCAGCGCTCTATACACATCTAGCGAGTGCAAAGTCCTCTCGGCTGGTGACAAAGGAGACGGGAAGAAAACCGGTAACACCAAGGGCTCGTTGAAATGGAAGTCTGACGGCACCTTGGGCATGAAGGAGGGGTGGGTCCTCAGCACCACCCTTGTCTCGTGGAATGTCAGGGATGGAGGTTTACAGGAAATGGCCTGGATCTCTCCCACTCGTCGTGCGGAGGTGATGGTCACAAGAAATACTGTCTTCCACAACAGGAACTTCAACAGTGCCAAATGCAGCGGCTCGAATGGCAGCTCCATGAGCCTGGTGAGCACCACGTTGAGTTCACACGCCGGGGACTGGGTCTTCACCGGCAGGAACGATCGGAAAAGTCCTTTCATGAACACCTTCAGCAGGCAATGGGAAGGAGAGATGATCGCCCCGGAGTTCTGGTGTAGCGGGAGATCACTGCCAGATGGATCTTGGCGTCATGGCCCAGCCCCGCCTTGGCCAGTGACAGCAAGTACGGCAGCACTTGAGGGGCCGTAATCCGCAGAGGGTTAATCTTCTGTGCACGGCACCAGACAGAGAACATCTCCCATTTCTGTCCAAAGCACTTGAGAGTCGAGGACGCCCTGGCCTTTGAAAGCACCTCCTTGCAGTCCGCCGGGATATCGTACCCTCCAAACTCTAGTGCTGCAGGAGCCAGGCCTGCAGGTTCAGTGACCCCGGGTTGTGGTGGAGGATGGCGCCTCCCTCTCCGGCGAGAAGATTTGCGTCAGTCGGCAGTTTGACTGGGGGGTGGGGACGCTGACATGTCCAGAAGGTCCAGGAACCAAATCTGCCTCGGCCATGCTGGTGCGACGAGGATCATCCTGCACTGGGACCGTCTGAGTTGACTGATGAGTTGCAACATCAACGGTGGGAACGCATACAGGAACAGGCCGTCCCAGGGGAATGAGAAGGCATCGCCCATGCTCCCCGGCTGGGGAAACCTGCTGGCGAACCTCCGGCACTTGGTGTTCATCGCCATCGCGAATAGGTCGATCTGGGGATTGCCCCATCGTCGGAATAGGCAATCTACTTGATCCTGCCGCAGCTCCCACTCGTGGCACGAGCACAGCTCCATGCTGAGTGAGTCGGCGATGGTGTTCTTTATTCCTGCCAGATGGAAGGGTACCAGAAACATTCCTTGGGTGATGGCCTGGTGCCACAGATCCTGCGTTTCCTTCGATATGGCCCGGGATCTGGTGCCCCCCTGCTTCCGGATGTAGAACATCGTGGTGGTGTTGTCAGTGATGACCCTCACCACCTTGCCCTTGAGGGATGGAAGGAATGACCTGAGGGCCCAGAACACGGCTCAGACCTCCAGGACATTGATGTGTAGTGAGTGACCTCTCCTCCGGGAGCCAAAGGCCTCTTGCGTGGAGATCTCTGGTGTGCGCTCCCCATCCCTCCAGGGAGGTGTCCGTCATCACCGTTTCCTGATGTGCCGGGGTCTGGAAGTCCATGCCCGCCGCAAGGTGCGCACAGGTGCCCACCACCGGATCGCTTGGCGGAAAGTCTCGTTGAGTGACATCCTGTCTTCGAAACTGCCCGCCGCTTGTATCCAACGGGCGTCGAGGAACTCTTGCAGTAGTCGCATCCGCAGCCTGCATAGGCGCACGAGGTAGATGCACAAGGCCATCATGCCGAGTAGGGACTTGATGGGCCTCACCCTGGCCGCCTCCATGGTCAGCCGGTGTACCTTGCCCAGGATGGTCTTCGTCCTCTCCTTCGACGGTGCAGCCAATCGCGCCACTGTGTTGAGTCTGGCTCCCAGGAACAGGGCGACTTGCGATGGTACCAATTGGGATTTCACAAAGTTGATTGAGAATCCCAGATCTGTGAGCAGTTGGAAGGTTTTCGCTGTGTAATCGACGGCGAGTTCCCTTGACTTTGCTCGGATAAGCCAATTGTCCAGGTAGGGGTAGACGTGGATTGCTGCAGGCGCAGCCACGCCGCCACTGGTGCCAGGCACTTGGTGAACACTCTGGGCGCCGACTTCAATCCGAAGGGAAGGGCCTTGAACTGACAGTGCCGCCCCTGGACCACGAATCGTAGGAATTTGCGGTGTCCCTTTAGAATGGGAATGTGGAAGTAGGCATCCTCCAAGTCCAACGATGATAGGAAATCGCCTTCCTCCAGCTGTCCCAGCACGTGCTGGAGGGTGACCATCAAGAATTTCTGAGACTTGATGTACTTGTTTAGATGCCAAAGGTCTAGGATGGGTCGCCAACCGCTGGTCTTCTGGACCAGGAAGTACCGCGAGTACACTCCGGAGCCCCAGAGCCTTTTTGGGACGAGTTCCATGGCTCCTTTTCTTAGCATCGCTCGTACCTCCAGAAGTAGTTGTGGAACATGGTTTTCCTTCCTGGCCACGGGTGGTATGCCGGGACACCTTTTCTGAAATTCCAGGGTGTGCCTGCGGGCCAGGGCATCCAGCACCCAACGGTCAGTGGAAATGGACTCCCACACGCTGATGAATTTCGCCAGCCGGCCTCCCACCGGGGAGCTCGGGTGGGGGCCCGACGCCACGGCCCGTTCAGTCCAGTTTCTTCGTGGCCTTGCCGCCTTGGCCTCCCTGGTGACAACGACGCGACCTGTCTTGCCGCGTCCTCTGTAGGCTACCTGCGATGAGGAGCGGGCCGCTTGACGGTACGACGAGGAACCGCTGCTGAATCCTTTGGAGGCACCTTCCTTGCATCCGGAGTTCCGAAAGGACGGCTGTCGTCGTTGAAGAACACCCAAGGCCCGAGCCGTCTCGGTGTCCGCCTTGATGACCTGCAGTGACGTGTCCACTATCTTGCCGAACAGGTTGTTTCCGTCGAAGGGAATGTCCAGAACCCTGGTCTGTACGTCCTGGCGGAAGTCGATGGCCTTAAGCCAACCACACCGGTGAAGGCAAATGCTGTTGCCCATCTGACGAAAGCCGGTGATGTCCGTGGCCACCGTAATGGCGTGGTCCGACCCCACCTCGCCTTCCTGTAGGATCTCTAGGGCCTCAGCCCTCTTGTCATCCGGGAGGAAGTCCAGCAGAGGAGCGATCTTAAACCACAGCTCCCTGTCGTAGTGTGCCGCGATGGCGTTGGCCACTTTAATAGTCGTCACCCCCGACAAGATGACCTGTCGTCCCATGGCATCCAGCTTCTTCCCCTCGCCGTCTGGTGGGGATGTCGAAGTTGAAGCCGTCGCCCCCTCCACTTTCTTCTTGGCCGTCGCGGAGACCACCGAATCCGGGGACGGCTGTGCCCTGAGGCACATAGCGGCGGAGTCCGGGACCCGTACTTCTTCTCGTACCGCTCTTTTAGCAGGGGCCATTGACTGGTTCTTCAGGAGCAACATCCCCTCGTCGGAGAGGTCGTCCAGAAACGGGACTGCAAGAAAGGTCTTCCTCTTGGTCTCCCGCCGTTAGTAGAGGAAGCCCTCCTCCTGTTCTTCGGGATAGAGCTGGAAGAGCTCAGATGCCCTGGTGATCATGGCGTGGAAGGAGCCAATTTCGTCCGGGGGGGGGGGGGGGGGGGGTTGGGTTGTCCCGAGCGGGAGGTGATGGGAGGTACATTCCGTCAGCACCACTGTCGTCGTCGCAGTCTCCATTCCCGTCTCATCCCTCGCTGGGGAAGGAGGTGAAGGCTGAGAAGGTTGTGAAGGCTGGACAGGAGGAGGAGGAGGAGGAGGAGGAGGAGGAGGAGGAGGAGGAGGAGGAGGAGGATTGGTTTGCCTCCGCTTGCTCGGTGGGCTTCCCGACGGTCCAGGCTCTGCTGGATCATCCGCTGTGGGTAAGGGCAAACTTGTCCTCATCCTCGTACACAAGGCCTGAATAGCCATCAAGATTGCCCCCGAGTTGTCTTGTGGCATAGGCAGCGGTTGCAACGGGAGCAATGGTTGGGGAGTAGGATCCTCCGTCTCCTCCACGGTCCGAGGCTCCTCATCGGCACCACCATCGCTTTCTTCGTCCACCTCATCAGGATCCCTCCTGTAGGACGGGACCTCCTCGAACTTCTTGTCCAGGACCTTTGCGATGCCAGCCAGCTCATCTTCAGAGGTGGCATCTGTGTCTGTAATGTCTACCGTGCCCCACGCCCTCCTCTTTCTCTGCCTGGAGTTTCACGGGGGTCTTATCGATAGGCTGAAAAGAGGATTCCCTCCCTGGTGGCAGGGAAACTCTAGGCCCGGAGGTCGCCTCCAGTGGGATAGCCTCGGCAGGCTTCCCCAGGGCCGCCACGACTCCCTCGATCGAGGCCTTAGCTGGGTGAATCAGGGCCTTCACGACTTTGGGCGCACCTGAGGCCTTCACCTTGGGGGGAGTTTCGCCGCCTTGCTCCCCCTCAGCTGCCGCCGTCAGGATCGACCGGGACTTCTCCCGAAGCTTACCCGGGTTCTCAGACTTCCTTTTTCCCCGAGCTAGAGTGTTGGCTCGTGGTTGATGGCGCTGGTGACATCGCGCCCTGCCTGGCAGCCTAAGAGCCCGACCCATCGGCGCTCCCGGTGCCCGCGGACTCGCGGTGCTTTGCCTTCTGTTGGGCCCCTGTCGCTGGAGCCCCCTCAAAGGTCTTAGAAGACCGCTCAGACTTCTCACCTGCTGCTGGGCTCTTCCCCTCCAGCCAGCTGGTGAGTAGAGTACGACAATCCCTCATTGTCCGTTCGGACATATTCTTACAAAAACGCACAGTCCTTTTTGACGTGCGATTTGTCGTTGTGAAGGCAGTAGAGGCACCGAGAGTGCTCATCTTCCTTCAAGACATTTTCTAATCTGCATCCAGGGCAGCACCTGAAAAGCTTGGATTCGGGTGTCGTGTTTCCTTTGTCCTGGGCCATGTCCACGCAGGGTAGGCCTCAAAGATCTTCCGGAATCCTCCAAGAAGCAAAACCCGATGAACTCGCCCTTGAGGGGCGTAGGAAAATCCGAAACGGTCCCCGTTGATCGGAAGTAGAAACGGTGGAGCTTGAGGCTCGACTGACCAAAAAAAATAGAGTAAACTCTTTGAAAAATCGCAAAACGCAGTAAAAGCTCGAGAGCTATAGCACGAGGACTCCCAACACTTGAACGTGCGGTAAAAATCTGAAGATGGCTGCCATAGACTGGGCTTAGGTTGAGGGCAGTTATTGGCTGTGGGCAGTATGACCCAGAGACCAGTGACTGGTTACTAGTAGAAAGACAGTTCAGAAACGAAACAAACTGATTTTTTCTTTACCGAGGATTCCCAGTCTGACGACGGGGAATATTCATGAGCATGTGAATCCATGCCAGACCCCATACTGGAGAAGCAACACAACTCACCAGAATGCTGCCTGCTAGGGGTGAGGGCATCACCAGCCTCCCACCTGGGGTGCGAGGGTGAGGATCCATGCATCTCTAACGAAGGACAGTGAGTCGGCGCAACACCATGAAAAGGCAAGGCTTTTTTTGCAACACCTGAAGTTCTCGCTTACACGCGAAAACTTCAGGCAGTAGGAAAAAAGTCTTACCTTTTCATGGTGTCAGGACCCCGTAGACACCACTTTCATTAGAGATGCAGGGATATTCATCTAATGAAAGGGGTATCTGGCAGGGGCCGGCGCAGTGACACCATGAAAAGGTGAGGCTTTTTTTTCTAAAGCCTGAAACTCTCTTTCAAGCGAGAGCTTCATGCTTTAGAAAAAAAGCCCTGGCTTCTAGAAGCCTGGTGGGCTGGGGTTAGCCAAGGACTTTTGGAAGCCTCAGAAGAGCAGTGTCTCGGACTCAATTTTCTGAACCTGCCGGGGCTCTGCCCTGGGCCACTTAAAGCACCGGTTGAAATCTTTGGTGCCAAAATCGGGCTTGAGGCCACACCAACATTGTTTAAAGCACTGTCCCTTGAACACACCTCTTTCATAGGTTTGAAAACTGCAATAAAGTAGCAAGGGGAGAGAAAACCAACATGCTTGCTGTTATTTTATAATGTACCAATATTTTTTAACAAATGACGTAAGGCAGAAATTACATTCCACTAAATGATGTACCAAAAATATTTTGACTTCGTAAAGATGAAAAGCTGACCTGGTTCTGACAAAATTGAATACAATGACTGCCACGCTTCTCAGATGTTTAACAAGATGTGCCTTTAACCACTTGCACAGGGGTGTTTGAGGTGACAGATGCCCGGTCGCTTTTTCCTGAAGAGCTCCTGGACTTAAAGTCTGTTCTCCATGTCTACCGCTCTGCGCCTGGGACAACCCACTCCGCTACTTATATCTCACTTTGAGCGGAGTGTGAGGAGTCTTTGCAGTGTTTGGGAGTGTGACGGGTGAGTTTACCTTGGCCAGCCAAGTTTGCATCCTAGGACCAGCTGAGCCTTGGTTGCAATTCCTCCTTGGTCCAAACCCCCACACCCCAGTATGGAGAGACACGGCCTCTCAAGGTCTGTGTGAGTCCATACTGAACTAAATCCAATGGAACTAAAAGGTACTGTGACATTGGCCTCCCTCTGCTTCCACCCCTTAGCAGAATTAAGGACCGTGGTGACTGCAGGGAAATAAAATGCTCTGCTAGGATATACGGGACATGCAGCACAACGAGCGCTTGGGGGGGGGGGGGGGGAAGTACCCAAAGCTCAAAAATGATAAGCGCAGTGAGTGAGAAGCCTACTAGCAGTACAAAAGACAGGTTGGATAAACAAGCTGGCAATCAACCACCAATTACTGGATTATTTGCCCCCCCCTCCTCTCTGTTGATCAAATAGATTCACCATCTGATCGATTAAAAAGGGCACTAAGTGTGTCGCCCACAATTGACAAAAATAATTCACTATTAAACATGTGTATAGGCTTACAGAGAGCCTCTCTGGGAGGGGCCAATTGCATTTCTTACAACAATGATACCGAAAATATTATGGGAACAAACTTATATCACTCCGAAGATTGATGCTTTGTTTTAACTAACCGCATCTATAGCAAAGGAACATATGGAGCTCAAATCCATTTTGGCAAAAATTGTCAACATGGTACTTAAAAACTCTTCAATACACAACAGAAAGCTCTCAAATGGACGTCCAATGTCCACAAGAAAAATTATCAAATTCTTTGCTTTTGGAAGACAGTCCCCCGAGGCCTACTACGAGAGAAGACACATAGTATAGCAAATAAAATTATTCCCCACAGACACGTCAACAGCTTCTTATTCAAACTTGGTCTTTCAGGAGATCACAATCTCATCCACATCCATGGAGACTCAGTGTATAATTACGAGCTCAAAACAGACCAAAAAAACAAAAATAAATATTAAGAAGGCCAAAAAGAAAAACAATACAAATAAAAATCAAAAAACGAATTTAGTAAGTAGCATAGTAAAGATGCAATGTCCAGGAAAGTCATGCACTTGTATTAAAACATCAATTATGAATATGCTTCCTGATGGATCCAAAAGACAGGGTCAACTCACGGTTCCTTTGGACCAATGACTAAATCCTACGACTACCTGACATCACAGCCCCACTTTGTTAAAAAAAAAACATAAGAACTGGGCCCCTCGTATGATAATACAGATCCAATTGTACCACCCACTGACACCTTTAGATAGCTGCCTAAAAGCAAAGAATGAAGCAGGGTCAAATTTGATAAGAAATCAGACACCTAAAGACTACATGGTGGTCAACAATATGCAGGATTTGGGGGAATGGGCAATTCTGGAGGAACACCACCCCACTTCATACAGCCCATTCCTGAATCACGCACACTTACTCAAATTGGTCATCGGGGTAGACCAACTTAATGTAATCTCCTCTGCAGGTATTCATCAAATCGAGTTGCCACAAATGGATAGTGCTTTCACTCACGCTCTCATTCAATTTATGTTAACGTTAAAGGTATTTATACTGCGCACCGTCACCAACGGAGTTGGTCCCCAGGCACTCTGGCGGATCTGTAAACGATAAGGTGGGATGGGTTAGTAAGGTGAAGAGGGAGTAGGATAGTGAGAGGAGTGATGTTCTGTTGGCAGCTTCAACTTGGTATACACCGGGTGCTGAGCTTTGGTGCGGGTATTGGATCGGTGTCAGTCCACGTTTGCTGTTGGTGCGGCTTGTGTTGTTGCAGTGTTGTGAAGTGCGTGCAGCTTGTTGTGCGAGAGATGGTTGTGTGAGTTTTTGAGTGAGATAAGTATGCAGAGTGTTTGAGCTTATATTGGTTAGCGGGTTAACTGACATTTAGCATGCTAATATTCGCAGTTCTGTCTAAGTGTAGCACTTGCAGACCCTCACAATCCTATCTAGATGCGACACAGGCTAATGTTCACAATTCTATCTAAGTGTGGGCATGCTAACATTCACAATCCCATCTAGACGCCACGCAGGCTAACGTCCACAACTCTAGGTGTGACACATGCCAACATTCAAGTTTCACCTAAGCGCGGGCATGCTAACATTTATAATCTCATCCAGATGCGATGCAGGCTAATGTTCACAGATCAAACATTCACGTGTTAGACTAAATAGGCTTTGCTTTGATCCCATCTGCAGGAAGGTTAAAAAACAGGTACAATTCTCTACCACACCAAAAAAAAAAAAAAAAAGAAATCTATGACTGGTTCTCAGGACTCAGCATCTCTACGCACTTAACAAAATCTTACTGGAAACAAGGTTGGAAATCAACAAGAAAAGGTTCAGTGGGACCCTGACAGTTTATGAGGAGGCAAATTGACGGACCCCTATACAACCACCCATGAAATGGATAACTTGGAACACAAGGGGTCACAGGTCTTTTCTCTCCCACACTACTGACCATGCAATAATGCTGAGTAAGGACCTGTTCATAATACAAGAAACATGGCCGAGTCCTTTTTTTTTAACTTGTTTATTTATACAAAAGTAAAACAGTGAAAGGCAAATCAAAGTAGCATTCAGTCATGAATAAAGTATATTCAGAATAGGAGAACCATAAGAATTACACATGCCCAAATCGACTCCCCGCCACATTAAAACAAAAACAGAAAATCAACAGGTAAAAGAATGAAAATTAATATACATCAATAAATCTTCTCCAAATTTTCTCAAAATTGTCCAATCTCTTCTCTGAATATTACCTCCTCCATATTTGCAAGAAAATGCATCTCAGAAATCCAGTCTGAAGAAAGCGGTAATACTTTGTGATTTCCAATTACAGAGAATCATTTTTTCCCCCCAATTTACGCACCTCTGAACAAGTTTTTTTTCTGGGAAATTGAGAGGTTATCCAACAAATCATTACTGCCCAAGATCATGGTTTTAAAATCCAAATCGATTAAACTATTTAGAACATGTAGTCTCCTCTGTGCGCCTGCTTGATCAGTCAAGCGGCAACTAGACTGGTAATGGATGGGATGGCCCGGACGTCAGAAAGAGATCCTCGTTTCTATCTATACATTTAGACATAAAAATCAGTCCACCCGGACTCCAGACGTCACGGCAGCTGACCGTGTGTGATAGAAAAGGGCAAGAATTCCCTCGCGATGTAAATACCTTTTGGAAGAAAATTCTGCGTGCAACGCAGTGTCTGCCTGCTGTGCAAACCACCGGACAACCCTGTGTTGTCATGTTTACAGGGTAGCTTTGTACTCGTGAGCTAAAAGCCACAAAATGTAGTATGCAGCGTTGTGGCCATGTTGTCATGGTGATTTGCTTTCGATTTCCTTTTGACCAATCAAAGAGATTGTCCTTGGCTGCGTGCAGACAATATCGGCGTTGCATTTAGCATTGTGGCCATGTTGTCATAGTGATTGGTTATCATTTTTCCTTATGACCAAACAAGACACAAATGTACAAGGCTGAGCACAGACTATCTTGGTCTTTGTTGTACGTGGCCAGTGATGAGTCGTAATGATGGCAGTAAACGAACAATGTCATTTAAATTGCTGAAACAGAGTTTGAGTGTTTGTTATGTACAAAGGGAGGCTTTCACATAACCAGTAGTTTAAAGGTAAAGAACCTTTTATTTGCAAGTTGATGACATAAGACGACCCCCAGCAGAAGGAGTACAATCTTCCCACTAAGGCCCTGCTTCTTCACTGGCTCTCCTTGGAACCCTGCTACATAAGATGCAGTTCTATGTTCTATAGTATCTAAGTGACAATAGACATAGTGAAGGAAATATTATACACTCATGGTTTAACAGGTAAACATTGGAAACACTGCACATCCTAACACCTCTCCTCCTTAAACATAACAAGTAACTGTGTGGGTGAGGACCCACTAAAATTGAAACCTGTAAAACACATTGAACAACTGAAATTGAAACCTGTAATAAATATTATACACTCGTGGTTTAACAGGTAAAACATTGGATGCGCTGCAAGTCCTGGCACAAATCAAGAGCATAGATATATGACCTCTAGTGGTTGATTAGGTAGAGTCACAAGAAAGTCCCTGTCTCCAACTAACTGAAGACAAATTAACATTGAAACGGAAAAGCCACCCTTTCCTTATTCCAAATAGCTCCTCCTTTGACCAACACTGACGAACCCAAGTCTTTCACAACTTGCTTGGGTTCAGAAAACAACGAGGCTCCTTTACGAACTTTGGTGGGGAGCTTGACTTTAATCCAATCACCCTCTTTGACCTTGAGTTCCCTACAACAATTCTTCGGATCATACCTCTCCTTGGATCTAACTCCAGCTTCAAAAATTCTCCTTTTTACACTCTCTAGATCCACATCCACCATTTTTGATTTGCCCATCCAACCTGGACATAAATGAGTATTTGGTTTTCTTCCTCTCAAGATCTCAAATGGACTCACGCCTGTGACACTATGGGTAGTTAGCCTATACTGGAACGTGCGTTCCATCACTGTTCTCACCCAATCTCCTCCAGTAGCCACCGCTATCCTAATAGCCTCCATCAGAGTCCTATTAAATCGTTCCACACACCCATTACTCTGGGGATGATATAAAGAAGTATTCACCTGCTCAATCCCATGATTCTCTAAGAATTCTTTAAACTCTCTGGAAACAAGTTGGGTCCCATTGTCAGACAAACACTTTCTTGGAAACCCTTCTCTCCAAAACAGTTGTTCCAAAAATCTGATTATACTACTACTGGATATGTCCTTGAGTACACATACCTCCGGCCATTTTGATAATAAATCCATGACTACTAATAGGTAGCTATCTCTGCCACCACCAATATTAAATGGACCGAGGAGATCCAACGCAATTTCGTCCCAAGGGACACGCGGGGACTCCCTCACTACCATGGGAACTTTTTGCACTTTCAAGCCTTTGTTTCCCTCAATACATTCCACACAGTCTTTGACTTGTTCCTCTATGTCCTTGTCGATACCAGGCCACCAAAATTCAGACCTCACAAGTCCCTTCGTCCTGGCCAGACCTAAATGCCCAACATGGGCCAACTCCAAGACAGACTTCCTCATACCGACTGGCACAACCATCTGGTGACCCTTGTATAAATAACCATCCTGAATCCATAGCTCCTCCCTCACTTTGGCAAAACCATTCATCTGGCCCCTGTGGCTCTTAATTTTACCTTCTGCAACCAGAGTAAGTACTCCTTGATATACAACATCCTCCGTGCAAGACACATCCCACTCACTTTTCTTTAATGTTTCATGCACCTGGAATATTTCTGCACTCTCCTCTGAACTTGTAAAGTCACTATCGTCAGAAATTTCCCTCTGGACAGATCTAGACAAGGCGTCTGCAACCACATTAACCTCCCCCTTTACGTGGAGCATGGTATACTGTAACCCTTGCAATGCCGTGACCCATTTCATAATGCGTCTTGACACTCCCTCCAAACCACCTTTCGTAAAAATTCCAACCTAGGGTTTATGGTCAGTGCAAATGGTGAAACTCCTCCCCCACAAGAATCTTTTAAATTTCTCGACACCCCAAACGCATGCTAGAGCCTCCTTCTCAATAACTGAATATCTAGATTCTGGGCCCTTCAAAGACCTGGACGCAAAAGCCACAGTCTGTAAACCTGTCTGATCCTCCTGCATCAGAACAGCCCCAACACCATAATCACTGGCATCAACAAAAAGCAATGTGGGTTTACTTTCCTCAAATATTTTCAAAATGGGAGCATTGACAATAGCCTCTTATCATCAAAAATTCTTTCTTGCACCGGTCACACCATTTAAAAACGACTCCCTTGCGAGTGAGAAATCTCATATTCCTCGACATTTCTGCTAACCCCTTGACAAATTTGCCGTAAAACTCCACCAGTCCCAAAAATGATAGTATGTCCCCCCTTTAGACCTAGGCTCCTCCATTCTTTTTATGGCCTCAATAGCCTCCTCCTTGGGTCTAACCCCTTCCCCAGTGATCTCATGACCCAGGTACACCACTTTGTTGGCTTTAAAAGTACATTTTTCCAAGGCAACGGTGAGGCCTGCCTCCTTCAAAATATCCAAAACTCTTTTCAAACGAACATCATGCTCCTTCTCATCGCTCCCACATACAAGAACATCATACTGATAACACATCACCCCTTTTTCACCCCCAAGTAATTTATGCATAATACTCTGAAACACACTTGCGGCTGAGACCAAACCAAATGGCATGCGAACACACCTGAACAATCCAATCGGGGTGATGAAGGCGGTGAGATCCCTGGAATTAGGGTGCAATTCAACCTGATGGTAGGCCGATTTAAGATCTAGTATGGAGAACACTTTTGACCCAGCTACTCCCACCATCAAATCATCTATTCGGGGAAGAGGAAACCTGTCTGCCACAACCATGCTGTTTAGATGTCTAAGATCTATACAGAGCCTCAAAGACCCATTGCCTTTTCTGACTACAACTATAGGACTGACCCATTCAGATGCTTCTATCTTTTCAATGACACCATCTCTTTCCATTCTCTTGAGTTCTTCCTCTACATCTCCTCTAAGAGCAAGAGGAATAGTTCGCAGTTTTGCAATCTTAGGGACAGCTCCTTTCTTTAGGCGAATTACATGTACAAAGCCCTTAAGACACCCCAATTTCCCAGATAACGTGGTTTGTATCTCTGTGGGCTCTCCTCCCGCAACAGACATTACCTGCTCGGGATGACTTGCCTCAAGCCTGATCTTCAATTCAGCTTGATCACTCCATGACAACAATTCACCCCCTCTGTTGGTAACATACACACAACCTTTGGCCTTCCTGTCCTTAAACTGTAATTCAGCATCAAAGCAACCTATAATATCTATGGGAACATCTCCATAAGCATTTGCTTTAACAGTATTTTCCCACAGAGTACAACTATCGAATTTGTTCCTCCACACTTCCACACTTATCAAGGTGTAGTCAGCACCACTATCCATTAGCATGCGTACGGGTACACCTCGAATTACAACCTCAGCATAAGGTTTCTGCATTGTCACTCTGCCATTGACAGCATTCACTGTAAATACCACTTCTCTGCCATCCTCACAATATGACTCATCTTCATAACTTGCACTTATTTCATGCACTTGATTTGACCCAGCATTAAAATTTCTACAACATCGGGCAATGTGCCCTCTCACACCACACTCATTGCATATGATATGAATAGCAAAGCAATCCTTATCCGAGGCTATATGCGACAAGCTTCCACATCTAAAGCATCTTCTCCCTGGAAAACCTCTGGATTGTCCTGAATCCCCAACCATCTTGAAAGAATTCATGTCTTTGGGAATCCCTCTGCTATCTTTTGCAGGAACCCTTTGACGCCACCCTTTGCCAGTTGCCGGTCTGTTCTCTTCGCTCCTTTTAGCATTCTGCGAGGCGCGTCTTGGATTCCACGTACTCTGCCTCTGAACAACCTTTGACACCTTCAGCACTGAACCCTGACTCTCATCCAACTTGGGTTTACCATTGTTCACAGTATCCGATTGAAGAACTTCAATGCACTTATCTGTGTGTTCCACCATTTTCGCTATCTCAATTGCTCGATCCAAAGTGGGGTTCCTCTCTTTCCATAGTTCTTTCCTGATACTGTCATTGGAACATTTAATCATTAGCTGGTCTCTCAAGTGCTCATCCTGACAGTGAGTGAATTTGCATTTCACTGCTAAGCCCCTTAAAGCCGTGACAACATCCTCGATACTTTCCCCATTCTTCTGCTCTCTCGTGGCAAAATTATATCTTTCCAATATAATGTTCTCCTCCACTCTAAAATGCCTGTCCAGTTTGGCTAATGTCCTTTCATATGGACCAGCATCCAAAATGTCAGAAGGCTCCGGCAATCTCTTTAAGACCTCTTGGCCTGCAGTTCCCAAACAGTGAAATAGCAATGCCTCCTTGCGCTCATTGGAGTAGTTGGCACCAAACACTGCTAAAGCATATTTGCTGAATCCTTCCTTCCAGTCTTCCCATCTAACCCTGGGTTCACCTAGCACTGCCAGAAAAAACACAGGAGCAGGCACATTTGCCATGTCTCAAAGTTGCAGAATAGAATAACAAGCTTGCAATTCTGGTTTAACCAATAGAGCTCCCACCCAAACAGGTAGGTGACACTAATTAAAAGATAGCTGCTTGGTTATGTACTCACCCTGGAGCGCCTCACCAGGGTCATCGGCGGCGACTCCTTTCTCAACCTTGCTCAGTGTGGGGCCAGGGTGTCCAATGGCCGCTCGGAAAACACACAACCCAAAATCCAATTATAAAAGTGCCAAAGCCGTGTCTTTGCCAGCCCGGTCTCCACAAGTTCAACAAAATTGCAGGGGTCTAATTCCAGCTCCCACAGACCACGGAGCCTCCAGGGGTTTTCCTCTGGCGCTAGCAATGTCCCTCCGGTGGATGCCACACACTGGATGTCAGGCCGTCAATAATCCACTGAAAAAGGCCCTCCCTCAGGCAAGTCAGGCTGGCTCCGCTCCACAGCCAGCACACTAGATCTGTAGAAAAGGCGCTGGGGGTCGTCCTCCGGGTCCCAGTCAAAATCCTCGTCGCCAAATGTTATGTACAAAGGGAGGCTTTCACATAACCAGTAGTTTAAAGGTAAAGAACCTTTTATTTGCAAGTTGATGACATAAGACGACCCCCAGCAGGAGGAGTACAATCTTCCCACCAAGGCCCTGCTTCTTCACTGGTTCTCCTTGGAACCCTGCTACATAAGATGCAGTTCTATGTTCTATAGTATCTAAGTGACAATAGACATAGTGAGGGAAATATTATACACTCATGGTTTAACAGGTAAACATTGGAAACACTGCACATCCTAACAGTGTTCTAATCTGTGGCCGGATTGAATACTAGCCTGGGTAGTGCTCCAAAGCAAAGCCATATTGAAATAGCAGAATTACACTTACATTTTTTATTTTATTTAGCCACATGGGCATAGTGCACAGAAGGTAGGCAAAGGTGCATGTTACCTTGATGTTGGTTTCAAACTTGTGTGGTGTGGGATGCATGAACCCACTAGGCTCTGCCCTGCGACATCACTGTGTGCTGCTTTCACCAGAAACAGAATGGCCGCCAAAAAGCCCTATGCGTGCTAAATATCTCTAATAAGTGCACAGGGAAACAGGAAAAATAGGCTGCCAATCTATTTTGCCTGTGTCAGTGGTAGAGCAGGAGACCACACTGCCAAAACCTGTCATTGGGCTGCCCACAGAGTGAAATGGAACTACCTGAAAAGGCAGTGCTTCATTGCCAGGAAAACCCAGACATGCTCTAAAATCCGTTTTTCCTTGGCTGTTGAAATTGCAAAATAATGGTTCCCAAACATCAGAAAAGAGCCAACATCCTTGTTTGGTGTTAACCACCTTATTTAAGGAATCCCCATAAGCACAATGTCAGGAGAAGCAGATTTCATCACAAGAATATCCACATTCAAAAAGGCTTGCTTGGAAAAATCTGTCAGAATATGGGCGCAGTACCACCGCCTGCCTGTATCAAACCTGTCATTTAGTTACACAGTTAGCTTAAACTTGTACATTAAGATCACATTGTGGAAAAGAAGTGACTTGCCATCAAAAGCAATATAGGTTGCTACTATTCAATCTCTATGTTTTAAAAAAGACTGGAATTAGAGATCTGAGTGTATACTTGTTGAAAATGTAAAGTATTTTAGCAAAGACAATTTCAAACAAAAAGTGTTTTAAAGTGAACTGATACCAGTTAGAGCACTTCAAAGCACATTCCACAGTTTGCCCCAAACAAAGGTGCCTTCCTTTTGCTCTCTGCCCAGGAGCTCTCAGTTAGATGCTAATAAAAGAGGAGGAGATTTTGCTCTGCTTCTCTGGGGAGAGACAATAGACTTCCTGGACTGAAAGGGAATGCAAATTCAAGTGTGAACAGAAACTAACTGCCAGCAGGAAGAGAAGCCTGGATTGCTTTCGGCCCAGCAAAACCATGGGGGCGGGACCAGACAGATTTGTGTATCTTAACCCTCAAGAAAATATCTTTTTGAAAAAGACTCACAGAACTGTGCAAAATGTGTAAAAATCTGTAAAATATAGGTTTAACCTGAAAATTCTGCTCACAGTTTGAAACTACTCTGAACTCTGTGCTATGTTCAGAGACAGGACTAGCAAAATTGTAATTTTGTAGCAATTGTGAAGGTACTAGAAATATGAAACTTCACAGGATTATGCCCAGATGTAATGCGCATATATGTAGAAAAATGTGGACAGATCTGACATCGGGTACCCAATCAAAACGGCGAAAAACTCAAATCTGAACTAAAGCTCGCATTGAGCTGGGACTCGGACTCTACTAAATCTGTGATGTAAATATTTATTAACCCCATTGTCCAGCCGGCACAACCACACAGGCAGCCTGCAATACCACGCATCAGGGCCTCACCCTGGAACATTGCCCCAGGACAGATCCACACACTACCGGCTGGACCGTCCAACAATCCTGTACATCACCACCATGATTGAGGACAACATCAGCAGCCACAGAGACACCCCCACTGCCACCCCCACCCCTCCTGAAGGTTGTGTGTGTACTGCATTTCCTTGGCACTGGCACCTATCAACACACGGTTGGTCAGCTGCACGGCATATCACAACCCTGTTTCTCAAAAATCCTTGTACAGGTACCGGATGCCCTGTTGCGCCATGTGTCGGAACAGATAGCCCTATCCCGTACCCTCCCCGAGGTCATTGCTACCAAGTTGGCCTTCCATGCCATAGCAGGCCAAATTGCATAGGTGCAGTTGACTGCACCCACATTGAGCTGACAGTACCACGTGCAATTGAGATGGTGTTCCGCAATAGGAAACAGTACCACTCGCTGAATGTACAGATGGTATGTGATGCCACGCAACTGATAACACACTGCTGCGCACGTTTCCCAGGCTCAACCCATGACTCAATGGTACTGCAGAATTCCACATTGCCACAGTACATGAAACGCTATGACGGAAAAAGCACATGGCTATTGGGCGAGTACAGCTGCCAATGCACCGACCCTGTTGAAGTGGGGGGTGTGTGTGTGTCCAGACCAATGAGCAATGCGAGTGTGCTGCTGTGACTGCACATGCATCACCCCCCCTGCCATCAACTGAATAGACAGCAGATCCTAAACATCACAAAGCAACACATGACAGGTCACCACAGTGTGCCCGTACACACCCTGCCACATGACACACAGCCAATACTATTACTGTCCCATACACTTTGTGCCACTGCAATCACCCACCCACAAATGGAACACTGCCCTCCCAATGCACATGATGCCTGTACATGAGACGTCCTGCATCAACTATTTCATTACAGTGGAGTGACTCTGCCATGTGTTCACATCACTGCACAATGCCATACTCGCAATCAAATTTCACCCGCAGGGCAGAGTACACATGCACGTCAATGCGTAGGTCAATGTCCAGTTGGCAACGTCCTCTGATGGCCAAAAAACACTACCAACCACTGCATGGCACATATGCATGAATGAACAATAACACAAGATAGCACAGCATCAGATGAAGACATGATACCACTAACACAGACATGTCCCCCCATCTACATCCCATGTAGGTGATGCTGGATATGCACTCACGCCATGGATGATGACATGTACGGAGGCCAAGGAACAGGCATGAAGAAGCATACAAAAGGGCACATGTCCGCAGACGTGGCATGATTGAGAGGACATTCGGACTGCTGAAGGCCGGTTCCGCTGTTTGAGCAGATCTGGCGGATCACTGCTGTACAGCCCAGTGAAGACGGGTAAAATCACGCTCGTATGTGCCATGCTGCACAATCTCTGCCTGCGCAGGAACATCCCAATGCCCCCGAATGCAGATGAAGGAGATGGGGATGGGGATGGGATGGCACCACCTCCTCCTGGGGGTCCACTAGATGGCCAAAGAGCACGGGATGAACTGATTCGTATTTACTTTTGAGACACGGCACGTTCACAGCAATGCATGGATTTGGTGATGCCAATAAATGAATAATTGTACTGCAAATGAAATGATAGATGTCCACTCATGTATGTTTGGTTTCTAAATGATGATATATTGATGAATTAACAACAGGGAAGGAGGTGCAACGGTTAGGGAAGCTGTACACCCGTGACCACCCACCACCCAAACGTACCCACCCCAACAAGGCCCCAATGTTCTAACCCCCTCAAACAACCTCCCCCACCACCCAAGCGTACCCACCCCTCATACCCTTCAAGTCCACATGTGTCCTGCAGTGCCCCACACACATGCCATCACTTCCGTGTGCGCTTCTGTGCCTGTGCATCCTTGCCCGAGAACCCTGTTAGCCGACTCAAGCGCCTCCTTGGACTGGCAGCAGTGGAGCTGGATGGGGTGGTGGTATTGGATGGCACAGAATCAAGAATAGATGGCATATGTGCAAAATTTGCCTGTTGGCCAACCAACATGGACTATGAGCCTGGAGGTGTTGTCATTGCCCTGCCGCACATGGCGTGCCAGGGTAACTATAGTGCTGGCAAAGCGTCCAATGGACCTTGAGAGGCGACAAACTGACGTGCTGTAACACTCCCTATGCAGCCTAGATTCCTCGAGGTGCCTCTCCACCAGCTGGGTGAGGGTAGCCTGCTGCTCCTTCGACTGCTGCATGCGGGAATTTAGCTCTGCCATTAATGGGGTGGGTGACCTCATGGGACTTTCGGAGTGATGTGTGGCTGTACTCCAGCTGATGGAAGGATTCTAGGTCATCCAATGTGGGCATCTGCCCCTGTGGGCCAGTATCAGACTGCTCTGCCGGGGCACTGTTGTCACTACAGGCTGCCTCCTCTGCAGTGCAGCTGCCTTCTGTGGTGGTTTGGGTGGGCATGATGGGTGCCCGTGGCACCCGTGTTACGTCAGGCAGCGTGGAGACGGTGGGGATGTTGGTGATGGTGGCCAGCACATGTGTTGCAGTTGCTACTGGGAGCAGGGATGTCGAACTGCTGGCAGCATCCTCCTGTGCAGGAGCGGTGGCTTGGACACGTGCCGGTGCTGATTGCCTGGGCTGTTGTGCAGTATCACTGTCACTTGATACAGCTGTGGGGACACAGTGGATATGTAATTAGTTATGTGGTGGTGCCTGATGGCTGCATCACATGCATCATACAGGTTGATCATTTAATAGTGGCAGTTACATGCATCTGCTTGTTGGGGGTATGCATGGAACAAGTTACTTGCCTTTAACTGGTGAGAAGGTGAAAAAAAAGTCTGAGTGGGCTTCTAAGTCCTGTGAGGGCACCCCGGCGACGGGGGCCCAACAGAAGGCCAAGCACCGCGAGTCCGCAGGCACCGAGAGCGCCGAAAGGTTGGGCTCTTCGGCTGCAAGGCAGGGTGCTACTTCCCCGGCATGTTCGACGACGAGCCAGCGCTCTGGTTCGGGGAAGAGGAAGTCCGAGAACCCGGGTAAGCCGCTGGAGCGGACCCGGTCCATTTCGAAGGGGGAGCGAGGCGCTGACCCTCCCCCCAAGGCGAAGGCCCAGGACGCACCTAAGATGGTGAGGGCTTTGATCCAGCCGGCAAAGGCCTCTATCGAAGTGGTCGCTGCGACCCTGGCGAAGCCGGCTGAGACTACGCCAGTGGAAACGGCCTCCGGGCCCAGAGTATCCCTGCCACCGCGGAGGGAATCCTCTTTCCAGTCCATCGTTATGACCCACGTGAAGTCCCCGGCGGAAAAAGAGGGGGGGGCGGCGGTGGCCATTACAGACTCGGAATCAGCCTCTGAGGTGGAGCTGGTGGAAACCGAGAAGGGCCTCGACGAGAGGTCCATAGGCCTCAACGAAAGGTTCGAGAAGGTTCGATCCCAGGGGGCGGTCACTGCTGACGTGATCGAAGATAGCGACGATGGCGACGAAGAGGGCCCAGTGGAGCGGCCATCCCATCCGTCGCAGCCATTACCCGAGCCCCAGGATAGCTCGGAGGCCATTTTGTTGGCAATCCAATCCTTATGTACCGAGATAAGGACGAGATTGCCACGGACCCTGACGGAGGATCCAGAACCAGGCCCGTCGGGAAGCCCTCCGAACAAGCGGAGGAGAGTCCACCCCGCTCCGCCCTTCGTGCCTGCGAGATCTGTGGACCCCGCATCCCCCTCGCCGGACCCTAGAGAGGATACGGCGACAGATACAGCGACGGGGACGGACGATGACGGCGGTGGCGATGACACAGCGGACATCCAGTCATCACCCCCGCGCGCGGGCTTCTCCAGCCGACGAAATTGGCTCTTTCCACACCATGATAACCAGGGCATCCGAGCTCTTCCAGCTCTGCCTTGAACAACAAAAAAAGGAAGGTTTTCTGTACCAACGACGAGAGGCCAAGAGGAAGCCTGTCCTCGTGGTGCCTTTGCTCGACATCTGGGACGAGGGGTTGCTGTACTCAAGAACCCTTCCGCGACACCCGCCAAGAGGGACAGGTACGAGAAGTACCGATTCCCCGATGCCTCCCCCTAGTGCCTCAGGGCCCAGCCCACGCCGGACTCTGTCGTCTCGGCAGCGGCTAAGAAGAAGGCTGCGGGTGCAGCGTTTTCAACTTCCACTTCCCCGCCGGACAGCGAGGGCAAGAAGTTGGACTCCATGGGAAGACGAGTCATCTCGTCGGCGGCGACGATTAAGGCGGCCAATGCCTTAGCGATCGTGGCCCGCTACGATAGGGAACTCTGGTTCAAGATAGCTCCCCTGCTACACTTCCTACCCGACGACAAGAGGGCGGAGGCCCTAGAAATTCTGCAGGAAGGCGGGGTGGCATCGGATCACGCCATAACGGTGGCAACGGACATTGCCGATACCGGATTTCGCCAACTGGGCAACGAAGTTTACCTCCGACGACGAGGATGGCTCAAGGCGACAGACTTTTGCCAGGACATCCAGACCAGAGTGTTGGACATGCCGTTCGACGGCAACAACCTTTTTGGTAAGGCAGTGGACGAGTCTCTACAGGCCATCAAGACCGACTCGGAGACGGCCCGGGCCCTAGGGGTGCTTCAACGGCCCTTTCAGAGCTCCTGAGGCAGACAGGGTGCCCCCAAAGGATCCAGCGGTGGCTCCTCCACTAACTGCCAGGCGGCCCGCTCCTCTTCTCAGGAGGCCTACAGAGGTTGCAGCAAGCAAGGGGGAGCCTGCTGTCGTCGCCAGGGAGGCCAAGGCAGCAAGGCCGACTCCAAGCAAGACTGACCCGGCCGTGTTGTCGGCCCCCACCAAAGCACCCCGGTGGGAGGCCAGCTGACGAAGTTAGTCAGCGTGTGGGAGTCCATCTCCACCGACCGTTGGGTGTTGGACACCCTGGCCAACGGGCACTCGCTGGAATTCCAAAAGAAGTGCCCTCGCATTCCTCCCGTGGCCAGGAAGGAGAATCACATCCCTCAACTGCTGTTGGAGGTAAGGGCGATGCTCAAGAAAGGTGCCAGAAAGAAGACCGGCGGTTGGCGCCCCATCCTGGAACTGCATCGGTTGAACAAATACATTAAGGTGCAGAAATTCAGGATGGTCACCCTCAAGCATGTGCTGGGACAGCTGGAGGGCGACTTCCTGTCGTCGTCGGACCTGGAGGATGCTTATTTCCACATCCCCATTTTAAAACGGCACAGGAAGTTCCTCAGGTTTGTGGTTCAGGGACGCCACTACCAATTCAGAGCCCTACCGTTCGGATTAAAATCGGCACCCAGGGTTTTCACCAAGTGCCTGGCACCAGTGGCGGCGCGGCTGCGCCTGCAGGGGATCCACGTCTACCCCTACGTGGACGACTGGCTAATCCGGGCAAAGACAAGGGAACTCGCCGTCGAACACACGGCGAGGACTGTCCGGTTTGCTCACGGAGCTGGGGTTCTTCATCAACTACCCCAAATCCCACCTGGTTCTATCGCAAGTAGCACTGTTTCTGGGAGCGAAGCTCGATACAGTGGGGCAATTGGCCTCCCCTTCAGAGGAGAGGACCAATACCATCCTGGGCAAGGTGCAGCGTCTGTTAGCCACGGACGTGGCCAGGGTGAGGTCCATCAAGTCCCTTCTCGGGATGATGTCCTCATGCATCTATCGTGTACCCCTTTGCAGACTTCGGATGCGTCCGCTACAGGAGTTCCTCGACGCCCGCTGGTTTCAGGCGAGGAGCTGCATCAAGGACAGGATCCCTCTCGACGAGGAGTTCCGTCGGGCGATCCTATGGTGGGGCACCCGTGCTCACCTCACTACAGGCACAGAATTTCAAACCCCGGCGTTTCAGGAGACGGTGACGACGGACGCCTCTCTGGAGGGTTGGGGGGCCCACACCGGAGCTCTCCATGCAAGAGGCCTTTGGCTCCCGGAGGAGAGGTCTCTTCACATCAACATTCTGGAGCTCCAAGCAGTGTTCTGGGCCCTCAAGTCGTTCCTTCCGTCCCTCAAGGACAAGGTGGTGAGGATCCTCACCGACAACACCACCACGATGTTCTACATACGGAAGCAAGGGGGCACCAGATCCCCAGCCAAATCCAAGGAGGCCCAGGATCTGTGGCAGTGGGCCGTCACCCAGGGGAGGTTTCTGGTTCCCTTCCACTTGGCAGGAATAAAAACACCATCGCCAACTCACTCAGCAGGGAGCTGCGCTCGTGCCACGAGTGGGAACTGCGCCAGGATCAAGTGGATCGGCTCTTCCAACGATGGGGCAAACCCCAGATCGACCTGTTCGCGACAGTAACGAACTGCAAGTGCCAGAGGTTCGCCAGCAGGTTCCCACAGCCGAGGAGCATGGGCGATGCCTTTTCGTTCCCCTGGGATGGCCTGTTTCTATACGCATTCCCTCCATTGCCGTTGCTGCTCCACCTCTTCAACCGGCTCAAGAAGTCCAGGTGCAGGATGATCCTCGTCGCACCGGCGTGGCCGAGGCAGATCTGGTTCCCAGACCTTCTGGACTTGTCAACGTCCCTACCAGTCAAGCTGCTGGCGGACGTGGATCTTCTCTCCAGAGAAGGAGGCGCCATTCTCCATCACGACCCATAGTCGCTGAACTTGCAGGCCTGGCTCCTGCAGCACTAGAGTTTGGAGGGTACGATATACCAGCTGATTGCAGAGAGGTTCTTGCAAAGGCCAGGGCGTCCTCAACTCTCAAGTGTTACGGTCATAAATGGAAGAGGTTCTCTGTCTGGTGCCGTGCACAGAAGATTAACCCTCTGGATTACGGCCCCTCAAGTACTGCCGTACCTACTGTCGCTGGCCAAAGCTGGACTGGCTCACGCCTCCATCAAAATACATCTGACTGCCATCTCCCGATATTCCAGGACTACGGGACGGGCGTCCTTGTGGTCTCATCGCCTGGTGAAGGAATTTATGAAGGGACTATTCCGATCATTCCCGCCGGTGAAGGCTCCTGCCCCGGCGTGGGAGCTTTAATGTGGTGCTGACCAGGCTCATGGGGGCCCCATTCGAGCCTATGCATTCGGCGCCTTTGAAGTTCCTGTCATGGAAGACAGTGTTCCTTGTGGCCATCACCTCTGCACGACGAGTGGGAGAGATCCAGGCCCTATCTTGCAAGCCTCCATACTTGACTTTTCATGACACGAGGGTGGTGCTGAGGACGCACCCCTCATTCATGCCCAAGGTGCCGTCGGACTTCCACCTCAACAAGCCCTTGGTGTTACCAGTTTTTTTTGCCGTCGCCTTCGACGCCAGCCGAGAGGACTTTTCACTCGCTGGATGTAGCTAGAGCACTGAAGTTCTACGTATACCGCACGAAGAGTTTTCGGAAGACGTCACAACTGTTTGTGAACTTTGGGTCTGTGAATCAAGGAAAGGCTCTCTCGAAGTCTTCCATTACCAGATGGCTCTCCGGCTGCATCATGCACTGTCACCGGTTGGCCCACCAACCGCTGCCCGGCCGTACGAGAGCCCATTCGACCAGAGCGATCGCTGCTACCATGGTGTTCCTGTCTGGTGTGCCCCTGCTGGACATCTGCAGGGCTGCTACGTGGAGGTCGACGCACACCTTCACAAGATTCTACTGCGTCGATCTGGACTCCAGGGAGGGATCCAGGGTCGGCCAAGCAGTACTGCGCAACCTGTTTGCCTAAGGTGAGCCTGGTGAGGAGGTAAGAATTGCTTAATGTTGAGTTGGTATGTATTGCTTAATGTTGAGCCTTTGCCACCTCCTGTGGTTGTGCATGTGTTTACTGCTATGTATTCTTTTATTCATGTGAATCCATGCCAGACCCCATGCTGGAGAAGGAACAAGTTACTTACCTGTAACTGTTGTTCTCCAGCATGGGTCTGGCATGGATTCACATGCGAACCCTCCCACCTACCACTCTGCGGCTCTTCACTTGGTCATACTGCCACTTGGCGTGCTACCAAATCTGAGGATGGCTACCAGATGCGGGGCTTAGGGAGAGGGCAGTCATTGGCTGGGGCAGTATGACCCAGAGATCAGTGATTGGTTACTACTAAGAAAGACAGATCAGAAACGAAACTGATACTGATTTTTTTCTTTACCGAGGACTCCCAGCCTGACGACGGGGAATATTCATGAGCATGTGGGCCATCCACAACTAACTTCAGCAAGCATCTGTGTTTTCTTATGTACCTTGTGTTTCTGCATATATACATCTACTACATCTCTTGTCACTTACCTTCTACGTCTATATGGTTTTCTTCATATTCGCATAAATATTTACTTTGTTGCTTCAGTTACATATTCATTCTTCAGGCATCCATACATTAGGTTTAGTGAGTCTTTGCATCGTCTCGCTTCATGAAGTCACTTTGCACATGTCAGACTTTACTTATAGCTCTTCTATGTCCAGAGGTGTCTGCAGACTCTTGTCTAACGCATCAGTTTGAGGGTACATTTGGTATGGTTGTCTGAGTGCATAACAGCTTTCATACCTTCGATATGGTATTGGGATGATACCAGGTGTCCTGCAAAGTGTTCTCTTGCTGTTTCGGTAATATGTCGGAGATGAGGGGGTGGGCTCTATAGATGACGTGTACATCTGCCTCTCTACAACAGTGTCAATCCACTTTACCTCATTTAATAAAACCTCCTACTCCCTCCTCTGAAGCAGTTGACATATTGTTGCCCACCCAAGTTGCATAACAGCGATAAAAACCCAGATGATACAAGATATTGTGCCTATAACTTTAAGACTGGTACTGTGACTAAGAAGAAGTGGAGGTGGAGGAGGAGCATGAGAATGATCGCTCGCGAGGAAGAGAGCGGTCTAGTTCCCAGTGGTCAGTGATTGGTTACACAGATTACAAGCAGACACAGGAAATTCCTGGCAGTTCAAGCTCATGCTTGGACGCGCAAGAGACGTGAGAGGGCAAGAGCCACCCCCAAACCGAACCACAGAAGAAACTAACCGTGCAGCTGATGGGAGGCCTCAGTCTACAGAGATGCGGCAGACCCCGCTGGATGCCCAGACGCTACAAGAGCCTCCAGGAAGTACACAGCTGCCCATGCACCACTGATACCGCCAAATAGAAGTCAGACAGGTACACAGGTGGCCCAGGAGCTATGAGAGGGTCGAGGAAGCACCAGCGTGATCAAGAAACCGAGAACAAGAGGGTCAGGTCCCCTACTCTTTCGAAGTCAGATGGAGCCCTTTGACAGTCGGAGGGAAACAATTGAGTAACCGAGACTAAGAGTGTCTGGTACCCTACACTTTTGAAAGTCAGAGGGTGGCCAATGAGAAACTAACTAAATACAGCATAACTGTGCAAGTCCAGGACCTGCACCCAAAAGCCAGAGGGTCTGGGAACCTAACTAAAGAGTGGGCCTGTGGCATTGAAGTACTCCCGAGACAGTTGTATACTTGGCAGGAGAGTGAACCAAGCAAATACAGCACAACTGTGCAAGTCTGGGACCCGCACCCAAACACTAGAGGGACTGAGACCCTGATAAAAGAGGATCTGGAACTCTGAGTCAAATGAGCCATCAGTGGTACACTGATAAGAGTGGCCCAAGTGCACACCGCACAACATCGCAGCCCCGTGGCTCGCACCCATGTAAAAAGGGTTTGGAACCCTGAGAAAACAGACAATTCAACAACAATTATTTGATTGGCAAGAGAGTAAATCAATCCGGACAACAGTTGTGAGTTGGAGACCAGCACTCACATAAGAGATTAAAAAAGGAAGGTTAAAACCCTGTCAGAAGAGATGGAGTTCTACACTTGAGCAGACGTGCCAAGCCAATAGGACACGCAAACTATGAAGCCAACAGTCCCTCTTGAACTATATTGTGCCTAAAGATATGATTAACTCTTCAATGCAATGGAAAAGAGCACTATGCTAGCAATTCAAAACTTCCATTTTGGAAAATTATTTTGCATCACTTGTTACTGCCATTGAAACTGGAAACGTTTCTGTTTGAAAACGCAGTGTGTTAGGGAGATGTATAATTTGTATGATGCATCCCCTCTCCTAGTGAGACATGCAGCACTTTTTGATGGACTTCTGGACCTTTTCCTGAAATCTTGAATGGGTGGAGCTTCTTTCGACTCATTCATTCTTCTGGGCTTTGTGTATTGGAACTCTAGTCTTTGTATCATACCTGTACTATGGAGTCCATTTTCTCCATAGCTCTTAAAGGCCGTTTATTACTACAGTAGCACATAGTTCCTTATGCGCAGGGTTGCAGGGGACCATTAGGGTCCTCATTTGAGATTAGTTTCTTTATTCTAGAGTAAGTACAGTTCTTAAGGATAGAGAGATGCTTATGAGAGATTGGTACACACCACCTGATGTGGAGTGCCAAAGGGATACCCAGTATCCCCTTTCTCGCTTCTCCTGTGAATTATTAGTCACAATCTCCTAGTTAGGGCTGGTGACGGTGAACGTGTTGTACCAACTATTGTGTAATTTTTGTACCGCAGGCTATGTCCATAGCCTCGGTAGTGAACAATAGGGACACCCAAGTACCAACTTGGGGCCTGCCTTCTTAGTTCACCATTACTAGCGTGGTTGTTCTTTGTTAGCCTTTCTACCATTCAGGGAGGCTGGTGTATGTGGTGCCTTTGGCACAAACCCTTGGGTGACCCCACGTAGGCTCCAGTGCGTCTAGGCAGGAAGTGGGGGAGGGGTTTTCCACCCCCTATCCGCCAGAGTGCCTGAATAGAAACAGTTCCCAATGGGGGTCTGGCTGACCCTTTACATAAATTGCAGAGAGATGGCAGAGGAGTGTGTGCTGGAACTGTATAAAAAGTTGAGGCTCCTGGAGTGTAAAGCTAGTCGACCACTGGAAGCTGAAGTAACCGAAGACTACCAACGACGCTTGCAGACCCTTTGCAACACTGCTGCAGAAAAGACACCAAATTCGCAGTGACACCAGAGAAGTTGCTGAAAGGCATGCCAGAGCTCCTCCCTCGAGACTGCTGCTGAGAGATTCCATCCATTGTCCTGCCTTCAGTCATCAGAACAAAGGAATCCGGAGGTCAGGCCCAGACCTGCAACATCGCAGAGCACCCACCACAAATGTTTTCTTCTATCCTAAGGTACTGTGGGGAAAAAGGTAGTGCTTAACTTATTCAAGAAAGTTGCTGCAGGAGCATTGGCGTGCACAAAGCCTCCCGTCTTCCCCTTGTGCCCCTGTGAAGTGTCCTATACGTGGCCGCATGCCTCATCAAGGGTCTAAGCAGACACAGCCACATCACCCAGGCGGCCCTCATCGACCTTCACTGGCTCCCACTGCACGCATGAATCACCTTTAAGTCTTTCTGCATCATCTATAACAGTCACCCTCAAGTCACCCATCTATCTCGCGGAGAAACTCACCATTTCTGGAGGAAAGCGCGCCACTAGAAGCCCAGACACATGCAGACTTGAAATCCACCACTGCAAAAAGGAAAGGACCAGAAAACAAGCCTACTCTGCCTATACCCCCCAAGTCAATGAAACCTCCTCCTCGTCAGCATCAGACTCGCCCCCTTGATCCTACAAATCAGAAAAGAACTCTCACCTCTTCAAGGAGTCTCTTCAGCACCTAAGCCATCACGTGCCCCCCCCATGCCTCCAGATTTCCTAAACTCCATCCGCCTCTTTCCTCCCAGCCACCCTGTACAGCTGTACCCCCCTCCTCCTGCCACTCTGCACCCTAGCCCCACTGTATATCTGTTCTGTTGCCTCTGAAAAGCGCTCTGTTATGCATGTGTACTGTTGTATACCTCTGTAAAGCACTCGGTTGCTTCTCGAAGCTAGGTCCACACGCAAATACCATAATAATAAAATACTCTGCACAGTTGTCGCTAAGGAGATATGGTGTTGCCAAGGGGATTACATTATAAATTAGGGACCAAATTAGGAGGAATCTGCATTCTACGTCCTGTAAAGTTGTAGATCCATATACTTTAGGTATTTGTGTACCTGTATTGACAGGCCTCTGGATCTGTTTATACAGCTAATGTGGCACTCATTTTGTGACAGAATGGCCATCTGATGGAGGGGTATTCAGAGCCATTTTTGATTTCTCCCTAACATAAAACAATGCAGGTAATTATCAAGCCCCACCCACTTTTCATAACGTTCCATGCCAAAATTCTAGTACATATTTAGCCTTTGCCGTTACCGGTCTCCACAAATCTACAGTCCCAGCTCTGCAAAGGCATAGAGCAGGTTCAAAGGTCGCATAAACATTTCTGACAGCTGCTGGGTAACAAAGTTGCTGCAGAGCCGTGATTTTTTAATTTGCTACACTTTTGATCTTAATTATAAAATTGTATGCGTTAGTCAGTCTGGTGACATGTAAATCTCTAAATATACGGCGTGACTGCCGTAGCAAATCTATTATCACACCTTTGTCAGCTCTATGACCATGACACAGTTAGGGATGGACTTTTGTATATTGGTGCCTGTCCTGTGCCTCCTACGCTGCTATGTGAGACAAGGGCCAGAATACTGCCATCTGATCCTTGTGTAGGGTAGGAACACCTTCCCTCAGGTCAAAGGAATGTCTCTTAGGAACCAGTTCTTCAGAGGCAGCACTGACAATGCCACTTACAACAGGGTGTTGACTACCGAAATCCCTTTGAAGTCATCAAGCATGGGATGGGGGCAAAGTTAGAGTAGCTAGAGAGGGGAGGTGAATGAAAGGAAGGTCCCACCATCTTGATTTCTGTTCTGGGGCTCTTACCTTTCCTGTCCCTTCTATTTCCTGCAGGCAAGGTAGTCTGGGTATTACATTATATGGCAAAGGAGAATTGCTGCAATTACCTAGATTAAAATTGTTTACAACAGGCTTGCTTTGGCCCAATCCCTTGTGACATTTTCCCTTGGGCACCCCCTTATTCTTCGAGTCACCTTTTGACCATCAAAATAAGGACACTTTTGGGACTCTGTCGAGAGTGCAGCTTGTTTGAAAGTCCTTTAATATAGAGGTGAAGACAGAAGGCCACCAAAATGGAGGAGAGCTCTGGCCAATAACCATCTACAGGAAATACCAGGGTTAACTGCTGCTGCACTAAGGTCTCTACTGGCTGCACTGGAACCATTCTCCTGTTCACTGGAAGTGAGCTTTCCCATGTAGGTGCCGGGCCAAGCTCCCTTGAATGTGAGTGCAGAGCATAAGGACTCAACTGGACCTGAAAAACTTGGATGGGTACTCCAAGAAACCAGAGAACTAAGCAAGTGGATGATGGCTCTCTTTGCATCGCTGAGCCTCCCCAACACTGGGCTGACCACTTTCGAAGCCACCTTTGATGCTGCAAGGGAACCACCAGTCATCCTTGACCTCTACGCTAAACTACCTCTGCATGTCAGAGTTCGCTCTAGGCCAAAGCTCTGCCATCTCTTCAAGACCCACAGAGTCTTCAAGCATCCCCAACTTGACACCACCGCTTGGTCACACGCTTCAAGCTCACTTGCCGTCAGCCAGTCTCAGCTCCTATCCATCAGTCTTCAAGTACTGCAGACCGGAGACCACTTGCTGTCGCCAGCATCCTCAACCTGCAAGCAGATGGTAGAACAGCACCACCTCATCGACGTGGTGCAGCTCCCCAACTACACTGGCACCCAGACCCCCCTTTCTCAATGCCAAAAACTCTAGCTCAACACTGATGAGCCCCAAAGACAAGACTGTGTGACTTGTTATTCAAGACATATCCTTTGAACAGTAATCTTGGGTAGATGAGTAAGGGTGTTCAGGCAAAAGATTAGCACAGTGTGCCCTTCCAAAAAAGACAGAATTCTCTGGATTTTCTTTTACAGGGGTGAGTTGTAGTTAGTTGATTGAATTTGTATTGTTTAATTAAAAGAGTATTTTTATAGAACCATAACTCATTTTCTAACCACGACATCCACAAAACCAGACAATACACAATACAGAACTTAAACTGAAAATAACATCTATCGAAGACATCCATAAAATTAAGACCTGCCTCGCCATGATACAAACCTGGGTGTGCATCACTAAATTCATAACTAAATCCCACCAAGACTGACATCCTTATATTCTCCAACAAGCAACTTCACATTCCGATTGGGGAGTCTGCCATGAACCCAAGTGTTTTACACCACAGCTGGCACCCTGTGCCAAGGGTCTTGGATTCCACAGCCAGCCATCTCTCCATAACAACACATCTGTCTCCCTACCAAGATGGCCAGCACGTGCTCGGGCACACAACCGAACACCTTTAGTGAGGACTTGGCCAGAAGATATGCAAAAAAGGGAAAGAACAAGGAAAAAAGCATTCTAGCTTTAGGTCAACAGATAGTCACTGCACATAAACATAAGCCCCACCCCAACACTCATGCGATTCACAAAGGAAATGAAAACCCAAATATTCATGAGCCTCTTCGTCACATCCTGTAATTCACATCTCCAAACCGAGCTCAGTATCCCTTTCGACTACCATGCTTTACAGCCCACCCCTGATTCCATGTCCCCTGATAACTTTGATTTGTATTGTAGGCAGTATTAAAAAGGTACAGTACAGAACTTTAACATTCAATAATGGAATATCCACATAAAATATGTCAAAAGGAATATTGTGCAGAAATAAATGGCAATGCAGGTTTACAGGTAACTAAATGTGCAAAATAGGGTCACATACCAAATACAATCTCCAAAGACAAAGGTCAAACCTGACCTGCAGGCACAAAGGTTGATCAGTTCAGTGTATGAATGGTCACCCCACCAAGTTTATCCAAAGAGAAAATAAATATCTCGCAGAGTATAACATTGCAGTTTTAAGCCATTAGGTCGCCATTGCGTTTATGGAAAATAAACAGTGAGCTTTTAAACTTTGCCTCTGCTCCAGTGAACTTTGACTTTTCAAACGATTTACTCTTGCCCTTGGCAGTAGCCATTCTGATGGTGTAAAACAAGACTAGCACATGGACAAGTCGACTTTGGAGCAAGTGCAGATGCTTCTCAAGCTAGGATTTGGTGCAGCTGTCCCGTGTTAGATTATGTAGGTCCATTTTCCAGCAGATGCATGGTGACCCAACAGAAAGAGTCAGGTAAACCTGTGGTTTCTCAGAGTCCCAGGGGACTGTAATGCAAAGTCTTTGCATTATAGAACATTTCGACATGCATGTCCTACTGTGCAGGTCTGTCCATGTGGCAGCTTCAGAGATCAGGGAGGTCTTGAAGGTTTTTAATTCAACTGTGTCTGCTGTGTCAGGAGGCTGAAAGCACTGACTGCAAAGTTCTCTGCACTGAGAAGACTTGGATCCACAGGTACTAGCGGTGCTTTGCCATCAAGAGTGTGATCCTGGAGAGATGTTGCAGCTGAGTTTCTGTATGGCGTCATCTTAGGGACTCATGTCAGCAACCGGCAAGGTGTAGGTTCACCCATCTAATAGAAATATCTGAATAATCCTTTCAAACTTGGAGGCCACCCATTCATTGGGACATACAAACGTAATAGAGTTCTTCACAGAAAACAAATACGATGTAGATTCAACCTTGAATTCCAGACATCCTATTCACACACTGGCCAAATATGGCCTTAGCCACCCAAGCCCCAGTTTTACTGGGCAAGTTGCTGCCAATGCCACATATGATCACCTCGGACAACATAGGGACCAATGTATATGCTATTGGTGCAAGGTGCAAGCATTACTCACATTTCAAAGTAATGTAATTAAACACAGTATCGCTCTGGGGGGAGGTACACATAGCAAACCAAGCTAAGATAATTGGGATAGGAAAAAACGAAAATAGAGTTATTTTGGATTGACCGTGTCACACTGGGAAACGCAAAGTCTCCATTGGGGGCACAAAAGGCAGACTTAAGTCCACAGTGCAGCCTTGGATTAAGAAACCAGGCAAAAAGGTTGCTGAACCACAAAACGAAAATCAAAATTGAGTTGGCTCTTGCCTAGGACTTGGTACCTAACAGATTTGTCAGTAGTAAATGATATTTTTCAGGCCAAGTCAGACCTCGCTGTCTGCGGGGTCCGTGGCCACGTGCAATCATCTGCTGTAACTTACTGTGCCTGTATGGAGCCCTGTTAATATGCACATGGTTGAGAGTGTGTGGACACACCGATCCTGTCAGCTGCTGTACAGGAGTACAGTTACTGGGTTGTATAACCCGCCCGCCCCTCCAGTGCGATCACTGGTGTGAATGTTGCAAGGCAACACCTGTGGACACTCCCCCAGCCTCAGAATCATCCCGCCTTGCCTGCTGATAATATCCACCCAGGTGAAGTCAGTTCAAGTGAGTGCTCGCTGAAACCATCCAGCGATGCGATCTTGCGCCAGCATCATCTTCCCAGCACGTCCAGGTAATACACTCCCTGGCTTTCAGCTGGTCTACATCAAAGTGCTGACAACACTATTCACGCTCTTTACTGTTAACATAATACCTCCAGAATACAATCATCTTGCTGCAAGTACTACCAACAAACGCAATTACAAAAATCGCAATTTATCCTCCGTGTTCTGCAACCAACACAGCCATCAACCTAGGACTTTCGAAAGCTCGGTCAGTTTGTAACAAATCTACTGCAGTGTTGGACTCATTTCTGAGACTGAACCTACAATTTCTCTGCATTACAGAAACATGGATTTTGCTGCATGACACTACAGTTGCTGCCTCACTGGCCACATCTTCGACCTTGTTCTGCCATGTTCCCCACTCCACTACTCGTGGAGGGGGCACTGGTATACTTAATTGCTCTTTCTTCTCTGTTATTTCCTCTCCTCATGATCTCCCGTCCTATTCTTCATTAGAATTTATCTATAACATATTTTCTAAACCTTTTCCTATCTCTTTTATTGTTATCTATCGTCGCCCTGGTCCTATTGGCTTTTTTTGCAAAGATGTTGATCATCTTATGTCCCACATCTTACCTACCCCTATCCCTGTTGTATTGTTGGGGGACTTTAATCTTCCCCTGTCCTCAACACACTATTCCTTTTCTTTCTGTTGACTCATTTCCTACTTCCTCTTTCCACCCCACCACATACATCTGCCTCCTCTCTTGTTCTGATTTTCATCTGTACTTTCACAGCCTCTCCTGTGCAATCTCTCCCAGTCTATCTTTCGGATCATCATTTGCTTTCGGTATCTTTATTTCCTTCAATTTCTGTTTGCCCCTCTCCTTCCTTTTCCCCCCATTAACTTTCTTTCGACGTGATTTACGTAATTTCAACTCTTCACTTTAACACTGCTTGTACTACTGCTCTTTTCTTCTTCCTTCTCAGCGATCAATGCTGATGAGGCTGCGTCTTATTTCCTCATCTATTTCTACTACCCTTGATCAACTTTATCCCAGTCCTCTTTACATCCCACTCGTAAACCTTCCCAACCTTGGCTTTCTCCTCACCTGTGCTCTATGCGCAGTCTTCTTCGTCGTTTCAAAAGGCGTTGGTTTAAGATCAAATCAACGTTTGACCACCCATTTCTCTTACAATGCTCTTTATGACAACCGTCTACTCTCTGCTAAGGGTCTTTACTTCTCTGACCTTCTACACTCCCAGTTCACTAGCCTTAGGCGTCTTACAAACCCTTGCACGGCTTTTCTCCCTCCCACTTTAGATCATTCTGTTAACTCCACTCTATCTGCCTCCGACTTTGCTCAGTTCTTTTCTTCTAAAGTTTTGTTCTCTTCGTCAGGCTATTGAAGCTTCTAATTCACCTGAAGTACTACCCTTTCCTATATCTAGTCCACATGCCTCCATTGCTCACTTTGCTCCGGTCTCCAACTCAGACGTCCTTTTACTAGCTAAAGCTCACCCTACTGCTTCTCCCACTGATCCTATTCCTTTTGCACTTATTCCTAATGTTTATCCATTTCTTGTCCCTTATCTTGTTTCCTTTAATACAGGTCTACCCACTTCTACTTTTCCTACTTCATTCAAACATGCATCTATGATCCCAATCCTTAAGAAACCCACTCCTGATCCTCTGTCTCTAATTTGTTGTCCTCTTTCCTGTCTTATCTTTCTAAACTTCTTGAATGGCACCTCTACTCTCAGATTTCCATGTTGGTTTCCAACGGTTCTATTCTTCCCCAATTTCAGTCTGGTTTTCGTCCTTTCATTCCACTGACACTGCTCTTCTCTCTGTGTTGAATGCTCTTCTTTCGGCACGATATTCTAAGCACTCATCTTTTCTTATTCTTCTAGATGTATCGGCTGCTTTCGACACAGTTGATCATGCGTTCCTTCTGGCTTCACTTTCGTTGTGGGTCTAACAGGCCCAGTCTTAGCCTGGTTTCACACTTCTCTTTCTAACAGAACGTTTTCTGACTCCGACTCGTTTTAACTTGCCCATGTTCCTCAAGGTTCAGTTTTGGGCCCTTTTCTATTGTCTTTATACATCTGATCTCACAGTCATCTCTTACTTTACGCTATCTCACAACTTTTATGCTGACGACACCCAACTATTTCTTTCCTTTTCTCCTGAATTTCATCACTCTTTCTGCTTGCTTAGCTGCTATTGAATCTTGGATGTCTTCCCACTACCTTACCCTCAATGCTGGAAAGACTGAAGTACTGGTTCTTCCTTACAACACTCTTCCTACACCTTTTATATCCCCCCCCCATCTAAACTCCCAATCTCACTTACGGCTCATAATCTTGGTCTCTACTTTGATACTAATCTCCTTTTCTCCCATCACATTTCATTGACCTCTCATTCCTGTCGCTTTCACCTCCATAACATTCGTAAGGCTCGCCATTTCTTACTTTCCAAGCAGCTAAACTTAAATGTCTTCTGTAATCTTTTCTCAACTTTTTTACTGTTCGACTGCCCTGTTTTGCATAACTCCTGTCTTGCGCATCTTAAATCAGTATTCAATTCATCCATCCGTCTTCTATGTCTTCTCTCATTTTGGGATTCTATCTCTTCCTCTCTCGCAACACTTGGTTGGCTTCCCTTTCATTCTCAAATTAAAATTCTCTGTGTGGTTTTCAAATCTCTTCATGGTCTTGCTCCCAGCTACCTTACTGCACTAATATCTTGCTATATTCCTTCTCGTTCTCTTCGCTCCTCTTCTCAATTCTTACCCTTCGCTCCCCATCCTCCTTGTGCTCAGGCTCGTTCCTTTGAACTCCTTGCCCCTCTTCACTGGAATGCTCTTTCACTTTCTCTCCACTCGATTTCTGTCTATTCCCTTTTCTGTGGTTCTTTGAAATCTCATTTACTCCAACATTCTTGAGTGACGGTTTTCTGGTTTTAATTGTTTATTCATTTTTATGGTACTGCGCTCTCATCCTATGTACAGCGCTTTGGTTTAAGGCACTCAATAAAATACAAAATACTATATCGTAAAGAAAGGACAGTTTCTCCCCATATCGATCTAATGTACGTTTGGAGCGCCTAACAAGATACAGCCTCCGCTGATTCCTGCAATTAGGTTTGTGCAAATAAAAAAACCAAAATAAAAATAAAATAAGCCAACAAATCCAAGGTCCCCCAATGCCATACCTCCCAGCTAGCAAGTCAGAGGGGGTATTCCCATTCCTACCAGTCGAACCACAAGGGTTGTCCAGTTCCTCAGAGGCTTTGATCAAGAAAGCACACCAATGAACCCTACATAGCAGCGGCATATGGAAAGATTATGTCCAAGTCTCTTGCAGAATTTCACATTTGCCCATATAAATCAGTAGAGCCCACTGCGATTAACCAGGAATGAGATTCGGCTACAGGATTTATGGTTGTGGATATAGGCTTTTATTAAATAATAAATGGGTTGGAAAATGCCTGCCTGTACCTAATCTAGGAGGTATTTCCCAACCTCAACCAAAAACTAAGGGTCTGTCCCGTGTCAAGATGTCGAAAGCAAAAAGTACTGCGTCTTAAATCTTATTCTAGCCCTCACAATCTAAAACTACTGAAAGGTGTTAAGGGTATTGTCTTTGCCTTGGAAAGTGCACAAATGTTCAAGTTCAACAAAAAGGTGAAATTGTACAACATTTTAAGATGGATAAAGTTCATAGTTCTAGGGAATAGCTCACTTCCCCAGGTTTCTCCTCCAAAACAAAAGTTCAAAAGAATAATCAAGTTGTTTTATAACCCAAGAGGATAACGCCCTCCTCTTGATGTTGGTATCCACTGAAGGGAAAAGGACTCCCTTCCCCAGGTCTTTTCCACATTCAATGCAATTCAAAGGGCATGAATCTTCCTTGGGATTCTCTTCTCAAGATATTACAACTTCGGTGCGGAACCCGACTCATAAAACACCTGGTATACTCTCCAGCCAGGTTCTCTCATACACTTCCTTGTGGGCACAAATCCCAGATTCGCAGTTTGGCTAGTATACTCTCTTGCAAGGAATTTGGGTTTCAATCATCCAACACCTTTTTAAGGACAGGGGCGAGTGAGGCGGGTGCAGTGGGGTATGATTCATGATTTTTCCCAGAGTTACTTTCCTTTTTTCACACTTCACAATCTGCGGTTTGACTTTGACAATTCACTTCCCTCTGTAATGTTATTTACAGTCACCAACTGAGTTAGGAGAGACCCCCTGCTCCTTACTTGCATCAGCTTCTCTTACAGTTCATGCAACTCCACCTCAGTGTCCCATCCCTTCTCTGTGGGCTCACTGGCTTTCTGTGCTTCTCCAGGCAACCGTCGCTCCACCTCAGATCGCCTCTGCTTCTTCTATAGAGTTCAGGCTGCTTCTCCTGGCTTGCGGCTACAAGCGTTCTTGCTCTCTGCCGCGGGACAAAGCCTGACCTGGCTTCTCGCTCGTCGTATCTCTCCTGTAGCCTTGCAGCGTACTATTGTAATTTCCGAGGCGACCAATGTGTGGGCTGCCCCAGTCTCCTTCCGTTCGTCGTTAGTACCTCGCAGTCACAGCACCTTGTCCAGTCTGTTTCCCGACTCTCCAAGCTACTCAGGAGTGCTTGTGCCGGCACGCTGACATGCCGCTCCAGAGCCTTTCGGGTTTCCCACAGGATTCGGGATGCCGTTTTCTTCAGCCCTTTGGTTCTCACACTTCAGTCAGCAGCCTACTTCCACATCCAAGCCGACACCTGGAGGATCTCTCGGCCAGCTCTCAGTTGTGCGTTACAGCTGGGAATTTCCTGGAACCAACCAGGGTTTGATAAACACTAGACTGCTCATTACAATTCAGTGGAGCAATCTTTCCTGGCAGTCTTCTTCATCTCAGTTTTGTCTGTCAAATAAAAAGGGATAGTTTGAGAAATTATAACAGTCATATCTGAATGTTGTGCAATGCTATAATAAGCCATAGGGGAATGGGGATTCCAGAATGAGCTATAAGGCTCTAATGGAGAACCAGGACCCATGTCTCACCCAACAATGTCATCCCCCCATCCTCCCTAATCTCCCTGCCCCTCCCCCCGAGGTTCGCCTTCCCCAATGTGGTCCTCCCTCAACTAGCCATCCCAGGGTCAGGATTAGGATCAAGGCGCTGCTGCCATTCCCTGGCCACATGTGGAGAGGCTATCCCCGGGAAAGGAGTGACATCAGATTATCACACCATCATATTAAAACAGTCAAACACTATACAATCAACCTTTCCTACAAAAAATGGTCATTTAACTAAGCAGACTGAATCAACTACTGCTCCATTGCAGGTTCTCCTGGTTCTCCAACATGTGGGCACAACCCATCAATTTTTCTTTTGGTAAAAAAAATTCATACATATCCTACATAATTGCCGGTCTGTATTGCACACTCGTTATGGCACAGAGATTTTACTGGTGCAAGATGACCATAACTAAATATAGCAGGCAAGGTATAGCATCTTCATCCTGCTGTTCTGCCAACAGTCTTTGACATGATAAAGTGCTGCACCCTCCTTCAGCAAATCCAAGTGATGAACTACGTGTTTGCCCCAACATTTAAGTTATTTCTATCTATCCTTCCTGTATGTCACACATGAAGCAAATATGATACCTCTCCTCCCTCCACAAGCCAAGTGATTTCTGTGCTCTCATCTGACAGTTCTCTGCATGCAATCACTGGATACTAAAGTGTGGTCACAGATACTCTGCTACTGGCGAAACCAAGACTATAATTGATAGGATGCCTGTAGGGAAGTGGGCATGAACCACCTGAACAAGCATCACTACAATGACAAACCTATACTTACTGGTACGTCTTGTCCCCCTGCCTCCAGACTACATTGATTATCAAGCACTGAAAAAGTACATTAGGGAAGATGGCAGAAAGCTACATTAAATAAAAATCCTTTTCAGCAACATCACCCCAAGAAGAGTACAGGGCCTGTAATTGTTGTCTCAGCAGAATGCTTTGAGAAAGCAAGTAGTGTAGTGCAAATATACACACTGCATATTACATCCATGAATAGGAGTTGCTTCTACAAAAACACTTGCTTTGCCCTTTCAGAATGTACATGGGGCAAGGTCGAAACAAAGATATTTTGAGCATTGTACGAGTCTAGGACAAAAGCAACATAATGAGCCACAAAGTTCTTGAAATCCCACTTCAAGCATGATGGTCACTGTATATCACAAAAGCATACTCCGTGAAGCATGATCCTGTCAATGCAGTATATGAGGGCCCTACGTAAATCCAGGCGACGCAAATCTTTCCACCTCGTACAATGGATTTGACAAGGATGGCAAATGTATTTTCTGTAGACAAGGAAATAAGAACTGTGTGCAGCACCATAGCTGATAAAGCTTTTAGTTTATCACTAATCTTGGCCACATGATGACTAAAAATGGTCTATGTGAAAAGCCTAATTACAGATGACTCAGATGGTCTCAAATCAAGCTGTTTTATCATTGAGTGCGGTGTTTCTAATCTAGGTGTCCCTGTATTTGTTGTAGAGTCCCAAATGTAGGCGTTTCTCCCAGGAGAGGGACTGGGGATCAGGCCGGAGTGGTGTGCTGTAGGAGGGGAGCCATCAGAATGGGAGGGAAGATTTGGATGTGCACTTCCTTATAGAGGGTCAAACGGGAGGCTGGGGAGGTGGGCGGGGAGGATTGGGAGATGGGTCCAACTTAATTGGACCACTGACAAAGAGACTTAGAAGAAACTGGGGAGGGAGAGGCGTCCTGATCTCGGAGCTGGTGGACGGCGGGGAGCTCATGCCCTCCCACCCCCCGTAGACAGGCCTGCCGGGGTGGTGGTGGTGGTGGTTGCTGCACACCAGAAGGTTCCAAGGGGGAGGGATGTGGACAGCACTTTGTCTGCACGCTGTGGGTGGAAGGGTACCACCACTGAATATCCCATTTAGGACCCACTCTTTTGCACACAACATAGGTGTGGTAAGTGTAGGACATCGGACTATACGACAGGGGAGGTGCCACGCACCACTGTGAATCAAAACAGGGTTACGCCACTAACCAACCCTACTAAAAATATAACTCTCCCTTCTGCATACACCTCTCAAACTGTGAACTAAACACAACCATACCTCTACATCACAACAAACCACACGCAATTCACCACACCACAAAGCGTTGCACAACAGCACATAACGGCTACCAACCGAAAATCACACCTACACTCAGCGAATGTGTAAACTGAACTGAAGCTGCCACAAGCACATGCGCTTTTCTCCCGCTCAGTCCTACTACCTTACATCCCCCCTTACCCTCTTGCCTTACAGATCCACCAGAGAACCAAGGTACCACGCAGGTGGTGACACTGCGCAGTATAAGAACCTTTAATATAACAGATGTGGCAAACAGAGCTATTTACAGATTACCCCTTATGGGAAAGGTTCATTCAGTTCATGCACAAGGAGTCAAATGTAACCTGCTACAAGTCTAGGCTATAATGATCTTTATTTCAAGAAGGACAAAAATAGTTAGTGCCCCGTCCCAAATCTGCTCTGCTAGAACATAGAGCAGTATTCAGTACAACTCTGCTATTTCAGATAACTTACTGCAATGCTTTCATCTGTAACAATCTAAACTACCTTTGAATGGATGCAAGTACTTGTGGGCAAGTTACATTACCAGAGTTGCATGACAATGTGCAGAAAAGTCTAAAGCCAGAGGGTCTGTAGGTGCAAAGCAAGGTTCCTTAGCGATTGATGAGTTGTCCGATTTTCAATTTGAGAGAAATTCTTTAGAAGAGCGCTCTAAAACAGGCATGGATTAAGAATGCAAATAATAATGGCTTTTCAGTGAGGCTCTAAAGTATAGTTCAGTTTCAGGCCAGATGCCACTGAGGTGCTAATATTTTTAGCCCGGTCAATGGGAAATGATTTATGGCAATAGGCCCACAATTGCCAAGCTAGGATAACTTTGTCCATCTGTAAAAATGACAGTTTTCAAAAAGGCAAACATTTTCTACATTGGTAAAAAAAAAAAAACAAATAAATTAGGACAGGTGGGCAATGAAAGGATTTGCAGCACAGGGTTGGGGCTGAAGAATACATTCAGGCACAGCCAATCTAGAGCATACCACTTGCCCAGATAAATCATTCAGGAAAGGATTGATTGATTTTATGATGTGTTCAATTGTTCTGCAGATCCTTTCTGACACTCTGGGATGATGTCCAAATCACTGGCAGGGATACATGTCAGAATAATCAGACCAGCCCAAGCTTGAACCAGCCTGCCCCAGTGGTGTAACTGGCCTAGGTGTTGTCCTAAGAGAATCACCAGGGGGTTATGGTTTGGCAGGTTTTTCAGAAGAGCAAGTTTTTACTAATATCTTTTGGCTCCTTAATGGGCTTCACAGGTGACAACACATGCTCTAGTACACAGGTCTACTACAAGCAGCGCTCCAGATGTTTGGACTACAGCTTCCACAGTCCTTCACATTTTATTATGAGATCTAGTGCTGATGGGGGAGGGGGGGGGAGTCACGCCCAGATACCAAGGACCTAGCTAGAGCGATGTTGATGGTGCAGGTTGTGTTCAGGATGGTCTTGTTGTGTACAGAGTGATAATTTGAGGAGTGAAATTGACGAGTGAGGTAATGGGAAGGTTGAGTGGCGCTCATGAGTGTTGCATCAGTTAGTTTCTGGGAATTGGATGGAGAGATGCTCCGCCCTTTGAATCCTGAAACTAACCTGAAAATTAAGAATAAAACAATCTTTAAGATGCAGTAGAGACTCCGGGTGATCATTACTACCTGCATATTAAAAGTTGGTGCTGAGGGCTAAAAGGAGAAAAAAAGCTGCTATGTGAGGCAGAAGCCAACAATGCCCACCATCCCTTAAAGCATGCAACATCACCATCTACGAAAAAGTTAATCTAAAGACATGTGTCGGCACCACAAAGAATCAGTATGAAGATAGAGAGACAAGGTTCCAGTGGGTGTGCGAAGGTGTTAGCTATGAACAAAGAATTGCTGGTGAAGACCTGCGCTGGACCACTGCAGCTGCCTGGGACCACAGTGAAATGCCAACATTGTGGCAGCCGGTGCCTAAGGAAATGCATAAACTGACAAGACTCTCCTTGTGAGACTCTTCATTGTGCCCCAGTGAATACGGGGCATTCTTCTGGTCCCAAACGGACAACTTCGGAGAAACTATCAGTTTGCAGCAGGCACCATCCAAAACAAAGTTCTCAAAAAATAATGCATCAGCATGCAATTCTAAAGCCTGGGTGAGGTGCTACAGCACGAGATTCTAGGAAGGCACACTTACTTCTGCATCATGGCATTTGGGTCTCCCATGGAGAATCCTGCCTCACAAAGAAGTATGGAGGAGAACAGAATAGTTGCATTGCCTGGTTATCTATTTAAGGCAGGGTACTGCCAATGAAGGTCTACTTTAAAAAGAGTTGGTAGACACACAAGCTGCTGCTTTGAAATGCATGCCCTGCCCCACTGGAACAGAAGCCAGAAGGATTTGTGTGGCATACCGTGCCTTAAACCAGAGACCGTACGTAACATGTGCCGCTATTACTGAAATGTAGTGCTAGGAACAGCCAGCCCCAGGCAAGACATGCAGGAGGATCCACAGACAAAGACTTGCGAGCCCATTTGAAAGTAGCATGCTGATGGCAACATGTGATATAACGGTCATTTCGGAGTAGCGTTGCATAGCAGTAAAATAACAGGTTACAATTAATCAATGAGAGCATTCATACAAATGTAGTTTAGTCACAATCCGATGAACCCCCTTGGAAATGTAGGTTGGATACTATATGCATGCTTCGGTGTAAAGATATGGAACTGTGAAGGAGTACAAGCTATCTTGTTTTGTATCGACACAAGCTGCACGACAACAATCCTGTAATGTCAGTTTTTTTTAGGGTGGTGTTCCTGCTGTAAGCAAGCCAGCGCATCCAGAAGCAGCAGTCACTAGGGACATACCAATATTATAATTTCTGCAGCTGTGTTACCACATTACAGCATTAACCTTTAGGTGCTGTTGGCACTTAATTATATAGGCATGGTGTACATGTTAATGAGGTTAATGATTTTAGATATTGGAAATTTTGACAACGATGCATTCAAATAGGCACGTGTTTTTATATATTTACTATATATAGATGTCACACCTGTGACAGGTAAAAACATGCTTTTTCTGAAAAACAGAGCAATCTGTTGGACGTAAAAGCAACTCACGCTATTTTATGATTCCATTTCAATGTTTCTGATTTAGAATGGATCAAATATGTGCCGAGGAAGCAGCAGAGCGACGTGCAGCCAGACTTTAGGATGCATGGTTGCGAGCACGGCGATCGCGTTCTGCAGCATCAGATCTGCTTAGTTCTCAACAGAATGAACGAGACAGGCGGAGAGTGGGTGAAAGACGTCAACGAAAAACAGCAGATCAGCGTCAACCACGACTCCGAGCTCAGCAATCACGCGATTACAATTGCCTTGCATTCCGGTACAACCCAGCTGATAATAGTTTGAGCCAGCATGTTCTCATCGGCACCATGACTGAAGTGTGTCCTTATTGCAAGGCTCTGAAATTTAATGGAGATACGAAAGGAATGTGTTGCGCCACCTGGAAAATTAAAGTGCCTCAACTTGGAGAACCGTCAGAGCCATTAAAAACTACCCACAAGCATTGTCAAAATAAACATATTAGAAACGTGCGCTTTCTCTTTTCTTTCTTTTCCATTTAACCAGACTGAGCCACAGCAACGCGTGGCCGGGGACAGCTAGTATTACATATATTTTAAAGTAGATCATACTTTAGAAGTAAATGCAGCAATTTTCAATGCTCCAATGTAGTTAAAGCACAGAAATAGAAAGCCATTTTTTATTTTGGGTAGAATCTCAAGTCCTTTGCAAGGAAGCAGTACACCTCAAGAAGTGGGATTGGGGACTTTTCCCAATGGGAATCAAATGATCATATAGAACATGTAACGCAAAGCAATTGCATTGTATATGCCACCCATAGTAAGGGCTGTGGGAGTTTTGCGAGGAGAGACGGATCCAGGATGTGAGTACACCATTTTTCAGTCCACCTTGCAAACTCCAGTCACCTGTATGTCTTGGAGGAACAGTGTTGCTTATTAGGGTTTAGGAGGGTGTGAATTACAAGCACATAGTTCAGATGTACGGTAGTGGGGCTTGTGAGGTAGATGCAGGTTTAGCCGCATAGTGATCCAGTGCACACCCGAGAAACTGTTTCGTTAATTACATTTCTAGTTTGTATTCTTTGCTAATTAGATGGGGTGCATTTATTTACCATTTACAATTGGAAGTTTAGTGCTTACAATCCAAGGATTCAGACCAACAGCAAAAGCAAAGTGTATGCTCTGGGTTCTAATCTGGCTTAATACAATCATGTTGGTGGTGTAGAGGTAGACAGCACACCTTGGATCGACCACCATTACAAGTTTTCGTATCCCCATAATGATATTCCTCTGCATATTTACACATAGCCGATGTACACCGTTTGCACCACCTTTTCCTGTTGAGGGAGGGACTTCCGGATGTGGTCTGCTTCTTTAAGCCCCAAATATGCTACTAGAAGGTGATTAAATAATGGAAGGAGAAACGGTTGTGTCCTGTTCATCTCCATGGCCTCATTTGCCATTACGTGTATTCTCAGAGGATTGTTTCTAGTCACCAATAACGGGCCTTGCAGCTACAGGAAATTGCCCACAGAAATCTCCAACACAGATCTCATCAATGGACCAAATGGAAGATTTTCTTAGTCAGAAGATGGTGTCTATTAAATTCTCAAGAAAGACCCTGGTGATGCCTGTCTCAGCAAGTCTTTGTGGGGGTCCAAAAAAGATGCAGTGAAGGTTACCAATGGGTATCTTGGGAGATGATAAAGGCTGCGAAGCTCCCCCCCCCAACTCCACTCTTTTTCAATTGAAAAACAGAGGATGGAGCTTGCTCAAGATGGAATACTTGCATTTTGCCACTCCCATCTTTGCCGTACCTTGGTTCACTACATTTGTGCCCCCTCAGATGCAGAGAAACAGCCCAGTCAAGAATAGGTTCCCACAAAGAAGAACTGACTTTGCTTTGATGCAAATTATCTTTGGGGTTGCTTAAGGCCAGCACCCATGGGGTATTAACTGGGTCTCATGCTTGATGTAAAAGATGCAATTAATTGAAGCCACCACATCATCACCTTGATAAATTAAGTACAAACTTTTCATGAGGATCCTTATCAGCAATGATCATTGCCTAGCACAATTTGCATTTCCTGATTGAGAGCAGTTTTAATATTATTCAATTGCCTCTCCAGTGAATATCGTTCAACAGAATTTTTTTTTAAAAAACTGACGTGGCAATACAGCTTAAGCCAAGAAAAATTGACAAGGCCAGGACACAAGGCATGCAAAAGTGGAATGATCGTTTTCCCCCTTTGCAGCTTACATGACGAAAAATAAAGCGTGTTAGCCGTTGACAAGGACTCCATCAGAACATATGGCAGAAAGAGAATTGTACATGGCCTATAGGTAGTGTCTTAGCAGCAACCTGTTCACTGGCTGATCGGGAAAGAGCCTAAAGCAGGTGTGTGATCTACAGAGCTAAGGATGTGTGTGCATAGTCAGCATTGTGATGTAAGCATCGAAGAAATGCTTCTCAAGGGTAGTATACTGATAACTTTGAATATTCCGTTGAGATTTAGAATCTATGGAAGGACGAGCACGTTTTATTCTTAAGCCAGGCCCTTTCATAAACCCCATTATCTAATGAGCAGATAAAACATAAATGAAGAGAAGCAAAGGTTACAGCAAAGAGGACATGTATTACGGCGACAAACTAATGCTTCCAAAATTCATGAACAGAGGTCCATGATGCTAGCCATCGAGATCACCAACAAGTCCAGGATATACTAAATCTTCAGTTGCTGTCTTAGTTCCACTACAGTGAGGATGCCCTCTTGGTACATTACTCCTTGGACCACACAGCTAAAAGAGGGGAAAGAAGCAATCAATGCTATCTAAGCAGTAAGCAGGCTCTCCCCCTTGAACCTAATAACAGTCAGGTGCTTTCCCAATACACAGGTGGTCCTTAAGTTTTCATTTGGCTCATCTTTTGATATTAGGGGTCAAGAACTCAAAGTGAAGCTATCAGGAGAGGAGCTGGGTACACGAGAATATAAGTTAAAACACAAATAATTGTAATAAAGGAATACTCAACATGGATGCTTATTTTATACAGTATCTAAAAATGTACCTACTTGCAACTATATAGATATGAAAGTAATTTAAACAATAGAAGGTCCCTAGTCTTTGTGGAAGAGTTCCGTTGCTCAAAACGTTATGGTCTGTTCCATTCAGAGCCCGTATTTGGGTAAGCAGCAGTCGAGGATGCCGCCTGGACTTCTCTGCAAGGACTTTCCAGTGCTCAGTTAGCTACTGGCCTGTCTGCTTCAATTGTTTGAGCAGAACTACTGGATGCTTGACTATGTATTTTGAAAGTGCCTGGGCAGTGTTGAAGTTCCAGCATTGGGTTGAAGTATCTGAATATCCGCACACAAGGAGCAGCTGGAAGCTTTTGGAGACCGATTGCTTAGGTTGGTAGGGCATAGAGAAGACCAAGCCACTTAATCTGATGAAGGTGCAGCTATAGAGGCAGAGTTTAAGGTTGACTCCAGAGACTATATTCCCAAGGGCACAGCCTGGAGGCCAGACACTGTGGTGACTTGACTGTCATTCAGCATGCTAAGCAGCTGCATGTTTCAGACTGTCAACTGCCGCTGGATCCCGTTTTTTCCATGCTCTCGACTCTTCGTTGATTTGAAGCAGGGAGAAAGCAAGGCGTTCTTGAAAGCAGTGGTGCGAAAAAGCTCACCAGCTAAATTAAGGGTAGTGAATGCCATTCATGAGCTCATCCAGGTAGAAGTAAGTCCAGTTTAGAGTCGCTGAGCAGGTTGCCGTCAGGAAGGATGTAACAAGACAACCACACAATAGATTTGGGCTCTGTGGCAAGCCAGAAGAAGGGCTCAGACCAGAGGCTGTGGTTTACACTATTATTTAAATAAAAAGGTAACACCTCACTGACCACACTACTAAAAGGGAATTCTCTTCTTAACTAAACTAAGGTGCTCGGCGATGGTCCCCGGTCCAAACTAATCCACTAAACTGGCCTCAACTTCAAAAAATGTAAAAGAAAATAAGAACAGGGCACTCAACCTAAGGTTTTCACCACAATCTCTCTCGGGTGTACCAGGAATCTGTCTTGGGTCTGGATCCAATAATGATCAGTTAATAACAGTTTGCCCCCGCCGCCACCCCTTTCAGGAAACAGTTCCTGCCAGTCTAAAGGTTCAGCAGAAGTTCGACCAAGAAGTCTCAAGTTCCAAAAAACCCACAAAATGTCCCTGGTCCCTCTCCGTCACCTTGGTTGATCTCTCCCCCACTTTGATCAACTGTTCAGAGCCTCCATGTGCCCCTGGTATCTGCCCTTTACTTTGCTTACTGGGCCCTTGCGGACCCTTTGGGTTCCACCGTCCCAATGTCTCACTTACCTCTTTGGATCCCTTTGACCCCTTTTTCTGTCTGACACTATTGGGGGTTCCTGTGACCTCTCTCCTTCAGTCTCTTAGCTCTCTGGGGACTCTTGACCTTTCTGGAGGTACGCGGGACCCATCTCTTGCTCCTAGTTCCTGTGGGTCCCTGTGACCGCCTCCCCCCTCTCTGGCTCTCAGTTCTCGTGGGTTTGTGTTGCTATGGTTTCTCATGCTCCCGCAACCCTTCTCCTCAACCTGCGCTCATACTCTAAGACCCTGGTATGGGGTTATGGTAGTCCTTCCCTCTCTCACTATCGATCTTTCCTCTCATCCCTCAGACTTTGGCAAACCGCGCAGCTGCTGTTTGCGCTCCATAGAGGGTCTGACACATTAGTGTTGGTGGCATTCTCCAAGGCTTGGCCTCTTGCGCACTCTATACTAGTGGTTTTCGTGTTCCACTTGTCCAGACGTTCTCTCGCTGATTGGCTCTCGGGTTGAAAGCGGAGGACGCAGTGCTCCTTTCTTTCCTGGACTTGGAGCCTGTTTGTGGGCTCCAGAGCCACCACATCCTGTATATGGTCACACATCTAGGTACGGTTCGCATTGCAGAGCCTCTTACTCTGGCAGCCACGCCCTTACATGCTGCAGCCAGCCCTGCTGAACTGCACGGCTCTGCAGCTCACATCGGAGGCTCGACTTGACATTGGGTTTCTCCTCCACCATTCAAGGTTTGTTAGCCCTTTATTATTGCTCCGAGATTCACAAGGGTGGGATTGTTAACACCCCGACTGTGGAGCCTGTGGAAAGTTCAGCGTTATCTTGAGTGCAACACATGTGACGTCAGTCTTTATTACTCCCACGTAGGCAGATAATACTTTGGGTATAGGGAGTTCACACTGTAAATCGGATTACTTGTCCGCTGAAGGGTAGTCACTCCCAACACGCCCCAGCATTCCCAAATTCCTATGCAGGGTTTTGCTGAGCGAACTGACCTCCGTAGCCTCAAAGTGGGTGGCTCCCACTAGGGAAGAAAGGGCTAAATACCAAGATTTGTTGCAGTTGCCACATGCAAACCTTACAGTCCTCTTCCTGGGCAAAAGTGTCCAGATGTAGTTTTTGGTCCGAATCCAAACACCATCCAGAACCAGTTTCATCTACGGTGCTATTGAAACATAGACAACTGCATATATAGGCAACCCTTACGGGTGCAGGGATGTTCACTGAATGTTACATGGGGTGAGCGCTAGGCATACACCTGGGTCACACCAAGAAAGTACGACTCAAATAGGTTAAGGCCGACACCAAAAGCCTCAAATTTGGCTATGCAAGATCACTCTGAGGAAGAGAGGGTACGCAGTGTCCATGACCAAGAGGGATCTATTGTCTCTTAAGAAAAAACATTCAGTATTCACCGCTCTGAAGAGTCCTTGGATTATTGCTCACTGGCGGCTGGGTGGCAAAATCGGGCCAGAGAAACTGAAATAAAATACAGAAACCCAGCAACAGAGTGACACAGCAGGACTGTCAGTCTCTCTGTAAACCCACACAAAGTGCAACATATTATCCCAAAGGTAGGTGACAGAGGAGAGGCAGTAAAGGTCTGGATGAAATGAAAATAGCAGACATGCAAATGTATTCAAGTCAAACAGAACCATAGTTCATACATGAGACCAGATGTGGGGATTAGGAGTAATCGGACCTGGCACACATCAAATGCACGGCATAAATGCACAAAAACAAATATGGTGCCTACACCCCAAATTCTCATGAGATAATTGTGCATGTCCTGAACAGCAAACGCTGATCTTTATCTCCATGAGATGTGATGCATCTGAGTTGTCCAATTAAGGCCTCCCTGAATTACACAGATGCTTTGAGCACATTCCAGTCTCCAGAAAGAGATAATCTCCTAAAAGTATATTAAGTTTTGGTCATAATCAGATTGATACCCATGCGGTCATCCAAGGATTTGCCGGACAATAGCATCATCACAGCACTGAACTTGCTTGCAGGTCTTCAATGTTAGCAACTGGAAGCAATACTGAAAACCGTAAGAAACGTACATAATTGTAATCTTAGTTCTGTATCATGAGTATCTTTGTGTAATCCATTAAACACTAAATGTCCTTATGTTACCAGATGGCTAGCAAGCTCCTTTGAAGCATGCCCTGAGCTCACTATACAAGGGAAAGGCAGCTATGACAGCACTCCTAAGAAGCATCCTGCTATCAGAAACGTTCTAATCCACCATTAAGGGAAGTGCTTACCTTTTTAGCACCTAATGTTTTGATTCCGATGGTAGGCGGAAAATTATAAAGTTCTTGCCCATCACCTCTGAAATTTGACACCGCTCACCCCCTCCAACTATAGGACATCTGCAATTCCTTCAGTTTAAGAGAAAACAAAACACTAATCCTTGCTTGTAATATTCTAGCCAGCAAGATTAATTTACATCTGTAACAATTTCAGTGGCTTAAGAAACATAAGGCCCAGAGCACTGCATACAACCCATAACGTAACAGCGTGGATGCCTAAGTGGGACAAGTATCCCATGGCAATTTGTTCAATCAATTCTTCTTTAAGTGCTGTGAAAGGTCGGTAGGCTGACCTTATCAAGAGGGGATGGAGACAGCCTCTTCCCCATAGCCTGGGGTGTGAAGCCTACTAAGGTGGAAGCCAGGGCCTACCGTCGGGAGAAGGTAGCGGCTGTGAGGGCCCCAGTTCCTGTCCTCTCCCCAAGTGTCTACATATGTCTGGGCAGTACCACTCAATCACCCCATACCTCTGCTTGATGCATCTGCCCAGTCTTCCCATTACAGGAAACTTCATATACCAGCTTTCATTGCGAATCACCTGAAATCCAACAATCACCTTTTCTAAACATTGCCTCCACTCTCCTGCCCACCGTCTTGTCTCCTCCTGGTCTCCCACCTCCTCTGACCTCTGAAAGTGTGACTAAAACTCCAGGTAGCCGTATTGCAAATAGAATCAAGATGAAGATTTGCAATAAAAACTATAGTAGCTTCTGTGCCTCGAGTAGAATGTGCTCTAGGCCTAAAGGGTAAATCTCTTAGCCAGAGAGTCATACATATGAATACATTTTACAAGCCATCTAGAGATTACAGGCTTAGAGACAACGTCCCCTTCTCTACCAGTGGCAGAGAAAAATAATTGGTTTGTCTTTATTGATGGTTTTGTTTTATCAAGTTAATACACCACTGCTCTCCCGATATATGGTGTATGGAGGCTTTCTTCAGCTCAGTTAGTGGGATTCTGAAATGAAATCCCACTAATTTCTGAATGAAAGTTGGAAGTTGGATGGATTGGTTCACATGGAACTTAGAAACTAATTTAGGTGCAATGTGTGGATGTGTGCGCAGCACCACTTTGTACTTCTGAATGGGTCTTGAACGGAGAGTGCCTGCAGTTCACCAAAACTCTCCTAATAGAGGTAATAGCCATCAGAAAAGAAGTCTTGTAGATAAGAGCCTTAAGATTAGCTACGTGCATTGGCTCAAAAGGACGGCATTCAAGTGCCATCCTTGGGGTTGGATTAGAGATAGGAGGGTGAAGTCTTTTTACCCCTTCCACGAAAGCCTTAATTACAGGGATTTTCCACCAAGAAATCTTGCTTTGAGATGTGGTGTAGGCAGAAAGGGCAGCAAGGTGGACCTTTAGAGAATTAAAAACTAGCCCCAAGTCTTGTCTGAGCATTGTGCGTTCTCCAGTATTGCAAAAAGGTTGATGTCTGGATGTCCTCATTCAGAAAAGACATTGCGTGAAATGTGTTCATGCAAGCGCCACTTGTGTTCTACGGATAGCTGCACGTCTCTACTGCGCCCAACTGCCAAAAGATTGTGTTCCCTTGGAACATGTGACAGGAGGCACATATCTTGTTTGAGTGCCCAATTAAAAATGCTCTGCGTGAGTTTGGACAGCCCTGGAGAGTGTGTGCCCCCCTGTTAGTTCAGGCAAAGCACAGCAGTGGTGCTGTCTGTAAGCACCAGAATGGCCTGAAATTGCAGTTGTGTCAGAAAAGCTTTCAGGCCTTTAGTAGCTCCAACAGGTTGATATATTTATTCGCTACCAATTCTCACCACACACTGTGCACCGTCGGGTGTTGAAGGTGCTCTCCACATCCTCACAGGGATGCGTCCATGGTGAGAGTGGCTTCTACTGCGGGGGTGGTGAAGGAATTTCCCCTTCAGATGGTTCTCCTTCGACCACCAGAGCAGAGACTGAACGAGGGCTGTTGAGACAACCACTAGATCGTCCCACTGATCGCTTTTCTGACACCGAGAGCCACTCCTGCTTAGGACGCATGCACAGACCCACGTGTTGAAGTAGAAAGATGCAGAATGCCATCATCATCCCCAACAGCCGCATGGCTTTCCGTATGGTTATCTGATGACTGGCTACATACAGAGTAATCTGGAACATGTTTTGAAACCTCTCGTAGGGTAAGATGAGCCAGTCTTCTGTCTGAATTAGGGCCCCCCAGAAGCTGTTTGAGTTGACGCAGGACAAGACTCTACTCCTTCTCTTTGATGGAGAACCCTAGGCTGAAAATAAGGTCTACAGTATTTTGGGTGTTCACCAGACACACATGGTTGGTGAGAGTCTCCATTTATGAGCCAGTCGTCTAGATAAGGGTACACCAGAATGGACTGTCTGCGCAGGTGAACTGCTGCCAGTGCCAATACCTTGGTAAACACCCTCAGGGCTGAGGCCAAAGGGGAGTACCTTGAACTGATAGGGAGTATCGTCTATCTTGATCCTTAGGTCCTTTGTGTGCTGGCAACATTAAAATCTGAAAATATGCATCTTTCATATCCAAGGTGGCCATGTAATCCCCCTGCTTCAGCAATGGGTTTACCTCCTGCACAGTGCTCATCCAGAATTCTTATAGGCTTGACATACTTGTTTGCCATATGCAGATCTAATACAGGGCGCATGGTTAAATCCTTTTTGGGTACAAGGAAGTATACTGAACAAAAACCCTGGTTTACCTGAAGATCTGGGGTGAGCTTCTTCGATCCCATTTGCAGCAGGGTCTGTATTTCTTCCAGGAGGATGTGAAGATGTTCTGGAGATGGTCTTCTGCTCTTTGGCAGGTTGTATCGGGGACGATGGAGAAACTCAAAACAATAGCCACCCCTCAGTCTTGTGCACCCACTGGTCTGAAGTTATTCCCTCCCAGGTGTGGGTGAAGAATGTTATTAGCTGTCCTACTGGAGAAGCAACGGAGGGGACCTGCATCAGAGGGGTCTGAAAAGTGTTGGATGTTCCTTGGCCGGAATACCAGGAAGATGCCCCAGTCCCAGAGGCACCCTTAGCCAAGAAAGTAAAAGAATGCCTGTGAAAGGAGCAGCGGGTATTGAAGACCCTGCATTGTACATAATGCTTAACGAGAATAGATTAAGAGACTTAAATCTCGTGCTGCTTCACGGTCTCAAGGGCATCGTCCACCGCTTTGCCGAAGAGGGCCAAGTCCTCGATGAGTTAATTTATGAGCGAGGCATGGATCGCGGCTTAAACCCAGAATTCTTAAACCATGCATGCCGTTTCAAGAGTGCCTTCAGCCAACACCCTACCCACAGTTTCTGCAAAGTCAAGCGTGTTCTTCAATATATTCTGTGTATCCGGACATCCCTCATGCACCACTACAGGTAGCTGTGACCCCATGTACATTCTGCAGACTGAGGGGTCAGAAATGTGAGGCAGACAACTTGGTAACGTTTTTTCACAAGAAGCCATTTTATTAAACAACACTAACATAACAAGGATATCTGTCCCTCATGCCTATACACACAACTTAAGTAATGCAGGTATTCGGTTGGCTGTTCCAAGTTCAACAAAACAATATTCAGAAACCAAATATTCTTGTATCCAGGGTCAGATCCCTCTTCCCCAATGAAAGTTCCAATGAATAAAGTTCATTCCAACAGTCCGTTTTCAAATTCAAAGGTAATGCACAAAAGTCTCTCCCAACAGCCAAGTTCTGTTTCCAACACAATCGTTTCTTCACCCCTGGATAGTTTCACTTGGCATAGTGATTGTTTTAAAAGCACAATGTTCATCATACATCCATTGAATAGTTCAATGTGGTTTCTCTTCTCTTGGGAAAAACCAACCAATACACACTCCATTGTTGTCATGATGCCTGCCCCCGGAAGACCAGACCAGGCCCAGCAGCCCCGGAAGCAGGCATCATGCCACTTGGAGCATGCCCAAAAGCCCTAGTTAGGGGCTGTTTGGGTGCAGTCCTGGCGCCTATGGCGCCAGGCTCATAAGGATAAAGTCAGTCCTGGCGCCATGGGCGCCAGGCTAATTATTGATAACTTACCTGAAGCAGACCATGCTGCATACTCACCTGAGGCAGACCATGCTGCATGAAGACTCAAGCCAAATGAGTCTTAGGAGGGACTATTTTACTGAAGGGACTATTTTGTTACTTGGGTGGGGCTGTGTAAGAATACTTACCTGGATCTTCTTCCAAGGCTATTTAAACCACGCCCGGACAGCCACACGTGCTTCGCGTTATTCTGCTTGCTGCAGCGTAACGCTCACCGTGTTTTCAGCAGCTCCAGTCTTCAGCCACGCCCGCTTCAGTCCTGGGACTCCTGAAACGAGAAGAAAAGAAGGATAAAGGTTAGAACAGGAGTTTTAACTTTAATCCTTACCTGAATCCTGATCCATTGCGCCATGGAGCTGAAAGACAGAAGTCTTTGAAGCATCGCTTCGCATTCCTAGGGTGCTGCGCTAAACTCACCTGCTTGGCGGTACTTCAGCATTCCATCACGCTCTCTCCATCTCGCGGCCGCCCTCCGACACCTAAGGAGACAAAGACAGCAAGGTGAGCAAGGGGACTCTAAGGCTATACAAGCTACCCCCAAGGACTTACCTGATTTACCACGGGGGGGTACTCACCTCATCTCGGGTCAGCGCAGTCAACTGTGCTTCATTGCCGCACCTCGGCCCCTAAGGGGAAAACCACAATAGACTTACCTGAATCTTACCAATTGCCATTTGGAAATCTTCGAGTGGATTAAATCGGCAACCTGCAAGGAATCGGACAGAGTGAAGATCAGACATTTGAACTCTTATGATCAATTGGACTTTAGAGTCAATACTGGAACTCACCAATTCCTCTACGCCAGTGAAGTAACTGGTCATCAACGCGCCCCTGCGGTCGACGCAGGATGGAGAGCTCATCCTTCCAAACCATCAGGTGCGACTAAGGAGGGGACATCAAGAGTGATCTGTGGGAAGACAACGGGAGTGGGGAAGGTGGGTTGACACTCAATTCCACGGGTGGTTAATTCCTCTTCTCCTTTGCAGAAGAATATTCCTGCGAGCCAGACAAACTAGGCTGAGCGGGCCAGTCCAGTCAGTCATCTCGGCGCTACACGTCACGCTGGTGGAAACAACAGCGGCCCAGTTCCGGTCGACGCCCCCGTGGGAACCAGGTGAGCGTAACAATTGTTATATACAACAATATTTTTGTCAGTATGCTTTCAGTACAGATAATCAATTACATGGGTGGTGTTGCCACATTCTTTCCGCCACAACCATACACCACAATAGAATATGTCAATGTCTTTTCCTGGTTCACTAACCTGCCAGGACTATCACTAACAAAACATCTTGTGGTATACTCTTCCCACGATACTGATTATGATACTACTACCGATGACGCTGCTGCGACCAATGACACTACGAACAATGATACTACTACTCCGCAATGTAGGTTACATAACACCAGTAAAGTCTGACTTGACAGTAATTTTCACAACTTCCATAAGGATGCAACACTCCTTGGTGCCATTAGTTCCAACAACTGCTTGGCCACCCGCAAAACAGGTTATGGTCCTCCACCCCTTGACATTCTCCTTAAGGAGGGCAACAACCCTCGTGCTCACCCGGGGTTTCAAGTGTCTCTCTGCCGATGCTGGTTGTTATAAGGTTTACTTATTGCCTGCCCTTTGATTTGCCAATGGTGGTCACTCTGCGGGTTTACAACTACCCACCCCTTCCTTGGACAATGGTAATAACAGCCTTCATCAAATATAAACTCTACATTGCTTAGCAAGTGATAGTTATGAACTTTCTTGGTTTCCCTTAGCATGCGTACTGTGCCAGAAGTGCTTTTATCATTAGATCGGTATCCAAAAGGTAAACATCCGGCTAGCGGTTCACAGCAGAGAGCCCCGGGTCACCTATGCAAGGCCAACTCACTGGCTTCTCATCGCGGGCCCCTCTGCTGCCACTTTTGATGCCAGTTCTGCTGCTCTCGTCTGACTTGATGCGTCCGACAGCTCTGTTGCTGTTGAATACCTTGCATCTTCCTAGACAGGATCTCCTCTTGTTCCTGTCGTTGGACGGTGATCACCGGCCACCAGAGAACACCACAGTGTGCAGAGAGCTCCTCTCTCCCACATGGCACCCAGCAACCTCAGTGCTTCCCTCTGCGCAAACTCTGCAATCCGGACTTCTCCAGCTCACGACCCTCTCAGCACCATTAACTGCCAAAAGTCACAGCAGTGTTACCGGCATCCTCCCTCCTCCCCTCCCCCTCCCCCTGCTGCATACATGGACACAAACTCCTTTCACTTCCGCTACTGCTTCTTTCTTCCTTCATTTGCATCTGCACCTGTGGGGATTTAATCAATGCAAATTCCTGCTCAGGTGTAGTTTGTTAAAGACACTAGACTGTGCGTTGCAGTTCTGTGCCTCCACCTCCTCGTCCCAGTACCCATGGAATTATGGGACATTTAGTCCCCAGCATCTTTATACGTTATATCATGATTCTTTTCAGGTTTAGTCATCTCACTTTGTCTGAACAATATATCTCTTGATAAAGGACTTGAAAATAGAGATTTGTTTTGGGATTCCACAGTTTAAACCACAGGAGAGATCAGACTTCTCAGAAATAGGTATTAATGTTCTGATCTCTATATTGACCATTTACCAGGTTACTCACCGTAGTGACCACCTCACTCCTAGTCCATAGTCCCCTTTCCTCCATACGTACGGGACAGGACCGGAGCACTTTGTAAAAAACATCCAAATGTTTTCCAAAAATGTGTCCTTTCCATCTTTCTTGCGCGGGGCACGGCATGCAGCGGTAACCCCGCCCATCTTGGCTCCGTCCCGTGCATCGCCCATCAGTCCTTTTCTATCACCAGGTCAAAGACCCATTAGCAATAACAGAGGAACCTTATTAGAGGGGACGGTGGGCAGGCGTATGGAGGAAAGGGGACTATGGACTAGGAGTAAGGTGGTCACTACGGTGAGTAACCTGGTAATACTCCTACGTCCCGTCCCCTTTCCTCCATACTTATGGGAGATTCCCAAGCACTCCTTACAGGAACTACGGGTGGATGGAAATACCCCTCACTGAAACAGGTTCTTCAACACAGCCTGACCAAACTGAGCGTCATCCCTTGAGCACATGTCGAGACAATAATGCTTACAGAAAGCAGATGGGGAGGCCCAAGTAGCTACCCTAGCGATGGACTCCCAGGGTACATATTTCTGAAAAGCAACCGCGGCTGCCTTGCCCCGCACCAGGTGTGCATGAATACCCTTAGGAGGTTTCAGCCCTTGGACGGTGAAAGACTCCGTGATGCAGGCGGCAATCCACCTAGGAATAGTTGCCTTAGTCGCCTGCTTGCCCTGAGGGTTACCGAAGATTACAAAAAGTTGAGAAGAACTCCTAAGCTCGGAAGTCCTCTCCAGGTAGAATTTAAGAGCTCTTCGGTCATCAAGACAGTGTAGAACCCGCTCAGCCTCAGAGGCAGGGTTCGGAAAAAAGACCGGTAGGGAATTAGACCGATTCAGATGGAATTCGGTCACAACCTGTTGGGGAGAAATCTCTGTTAAGGCTAATTTCCCAAACCTAGTGAGTCCCCCAGCAGCTTTGCTGGATTTTTGGGGTGATTTCTGGGGTTTATTTTTTTCTCCTGCTAAGAGTGAGACTCTTTCTCCCACTCTTAGGCTTGATTTGAGTATGTCCTTTGACTGTAAATGTGTTTCATGGGCTATTGGGTCTTTTACTCCATAGGGCTTCATGTGTTTTTGGTATGTGTGTTACACAGCACCCTCAGTGCAGTAACAGGGGTGTCATAGTGACCCCCAAACAGACTCCATACCCTGGGACTGACTACTGTCTCCCAGGGCATGTAAAGTCACCATTGGCTTTACTAGTCTCAAATTGTGAACAGAACCAGTACAAACCATCATATTGTGTAAGTATTGGTAGGGGTAATTCGATTGACCTTGGGTCTGTTTTCTAAGGGGGCACTGTCCAGTCCCTCCTTGTCGAGTTTCTGGCTGGTGGCAGTGGACACCACGCAAAATATTCCACCGGAATATTTCCTATGGGATTTTCCCATTTCATTTTAAACGCTCCACATTTTGGTGCAATGTTATTTATTTAATATTTATTCCCCTGTTGGGTCTTTTTGCCAGGACTCGGTTTTAAAATGGCGTTAATGTTCGCCTCTGAAACTCTAACCCAAGTCGAGCTCTTTGTTCCACTTTTTGGCGGGCTTCTCCACAGAAGCCCTCCAAATGGTGCCACTCTGTCTGGGGTCTACAGGATGTGTGGGAGGGGGATTAGGCACCCTGGACTGAGTTGCCTTGGCAACTCAAGTCGCACTCTTGTGCGATTGGCCCAGTGGTGAGCCGCCCGGCTCACCACTTACCATGTTTTAGTGACAGCTAGGCTGATGAATTGGGGTTTTTCTGCATAAAAGCAGGGCTTTGGGGACTGGAACTTCAGACATCGCCACAGGACCTAAAGAATCTGAAGAGGGGAGAAGCTGAGTCATCTACAATGACGACACCACCGGTGGAGCCCTGCTGTACCAACTCACCACTTCCCCCGACGACAGAGTAGATCTTCTTCCAGGAGAGTCTTCTTCCCTTTGAGCTGGTCGGACCAACCAGTTCGCCTTTTTCGCCTTCCTGGATCGTCTCGTGGTCGAATCGCCCGTGCCAAGCAGCCCGGCGGCCGGATAGCCACGCTTCACCACTACCGCGAATAAAAGGGTCGTACCTTTTAATCGGGAAACTCCGCGGCTGGTTTCTTCCCTGGCAGTGCAACGACCTCCAGCTTTCTTCCTCTGGTAGAAGCCACGACTTGCACCCGCTGCCAGGAACAACTGTCACCGCTAGAGCTTTCTCACCATTTCAGGTGCTGTGTCCCTCCTGGTCCCCCTTGCAACAGATTGTCCAAGGTGTACCGTAAATCCTTGACTTTCTAACTGGGTTGCCCTCAGACCTGCTAACCTTGCCTTCCTGAATTGATCCAACCACTTTTTTTTTTTACTTTTCTGCAGAAACTTTAAGTGCATTTCCACAGTGTGATCTTGGGCACATTCTGCCTTGCGCTCTCCAAGAGTGGGTCTGACCAATGAACTTTTTGCTCTACAGTAGACCCTGCCTTTCTTGACTTGCTGTGGTTGCTTAAAAGTGTTGGTACTGTGTTATTTTCCTACTCTGCCTTTTCTCTCCCTTTTTAAAGAAATTATTGGAGTGCCATCTATGGTTACGCGCTCACCTCTGTTTTGCTAAATAAGTGGTGTCTTAACCTAGACTTGTCGAATAATTAATTAGGGAGGTGTATATACTTATAGTGACTGTTAGAACTTGCTTGAGATATTAGTGCCAGTGTATTTTCATAAGTGTGTTTTTAAATAATTATATATTTTTAATACCAAAGCTCGGGTCAGTGTTTGCTTGTTCAACTGTATTTTTAGCCCTATTGTGTATACTCTATATACTGCCTAACTCTTCTTGAGAGAAGTTTGACTGCTCAGCCACAGCTACCAGGTAAATCTGGGTGGTGCAGACTGCTACCAATTGGGTTTACTGCTTACTCCTGTAGTCTTAAACTTTTTGCAGTGGTCCCTAAGGGAACTGCACAGGTTTCTGCCTAACACAACCTTCTGCAGAAAGGCCGGGTTTGTCCGAAAGACTACCTTGTCCTTGTGAAAGACCAAGAAAGGATGCTCCACCGACAATGCCTGGAGCTCACTCACTCTCCTTGCTGACATAACGGCGACCAAAATGGACACTTTCCAGGACAAGTACTTGAGGTCCACAGTAGCCATTGGTTCAAAGGGTTTATGGCACAGCGCAGTCAGGACCACATTTAGGTCCCACGGCGGGTGCGGATTACGAACCGGAGGGTAGAGGCATGTCAAGCCAGCAAATGCCTCTTCACCACTGGGTTAGTAAGGGAATAAGAACACTGGTCTGCAGAATGATAAGTGGCAACCGCTGAGAGAAGTCCTGCACGACAGAACATGAACCCCTGACTTTGCTAGGGAGGACACGAAGGACAGCCCTGTGTCAACCGTGGCCACCCTTGGAGCCAACTTCTTCTCCAAACACCAATGACAGAACCTGAGCATTTACTCTTGTACTGAGATCTGGTCGAGGGTTTCCTGGCTGCCTGGATAATACGCATGTTATCCACAGACACATTCTAAAGACTTGAACTCAGGCACCATGCCGCCAAGGGGTGCTACAGCTGCTGTTCCCCTTGGTGGAGAAGATCGGGAGTTACTGGTAACCTGATCGGCGGATACGCTGACAGGTGTTGAAGATCCGAGAATCAAAACCTGGCCGGCCACCACGGGGCTATGAGTAAAAGGGAACAGTTCACTGAATTAGTCAACTTCCAAATTGCCCGGGGAACTAGCGGCAGAGGCGGGAAGGCGTAAGCTCTCATGTTGTGCCATGGAATTTCGAGAGCATCCCCCAGAGAGGAGGCTCCCAGTCCCCCTCTGGAAGCATACTGAGGAAGCTTCTTGTTTACCGCTGTAGCGAAGAGGTCCACCTCCGATGTGCCCCAACGTGAGAAAATCCATGAGAGGACCTCCGCCATCAACTCCCACTCGTAGCTGACCATTGTCCGCCGGCTGAGGGCATCCGCTGTGACATTCAGCTGGCCCGGGATGTGTACTGCAAGCAGCCAGACATGAAGCACGGCCCACTCCCATATCTGGATAGACAGGTGCACAGGGGGTGGGGGGGCGGACTTTGTTCCCCCTTGCTTGTTAATGTAATACATTGACACCACATTGTCCGTGCGTATGCGGACCACCTTGTTGGCAATGAGCGGTCTGAACGCCTTGAGCGCCAGAAACTCCAAATGATTTATGTGCAAGAGCTTGTCCTAAGGCGACCAGAGGTCCGAGACCTGAAGAAGATTGAACGTCGCACCCCACCCCAGAAGGGAGGAGTCCGTCGTGATCGTCACTGTGGGGGCTGGTTCCTGAAACCCTACACCCACCGACAGGTTGCTGAGAGATGACCACCAGTCCAGGTCCACTCTCAAGGAATCCGGAATCATTATCCGCTTGGAATCCGGGACCACAGCCTGACGCCAGGAACTCCGAAGAGCCATCTGGGTCCGTCTCATCTTGAGACGAGCAAGAGGAAGAGCCAGCACGCACAAGGCCATGAGGCACCACCAGGCCGGCATGCTCTCCGACTGCGTAAATATCTGTGGCTAACAGATCCACCATTCTGTCCCCGGTCAGGTACACTCTGTAGTCGATCGTGTTCCAGCAAAAACCCAGGAAAATCAGGTCCTGCGAGACCGTCATGGAAGATTTCCGCCAGTTCACCTACAGCCCAAGATGGAACAGGAGCTGAAGGAGTCTGGAGATTGTCCGCTGCTGCTAGTGGACAAGGGCTGCATAAGAGCCAGTCGTCCAAATACGGATACACATGAATACCCTGGAGATGAAGATAGGCCGCAGTCACTGACATCTTCGTAAAGACACGCGGCGCCGAGCTGAGGCCAAAAGGAAGCACTCGAAACTGGAAGTGCTCCTCTCCCAAAGAGAAGCAGAGATAACTCCAGTGTGGGTTCCAAATCAGGATATGCATGTACGCGTCCTGAAGATACACAACGCTGAGCCAGTCGCACGTCTGCAAGGAGGAGCGTATCTGGCTGGGCGTAATCATCTTGAATTTCTCTTGTGGTAGGAAAAGATTGAACTGAGAAAGGTCTAGGATGGTGCGCAGGCCAGCCTGGTTGGGTTTGGGCCACGTAAACAACCGGGAGTAGAAGCCCTCCCCGAGGGGAACGGGTTCCACAGCTCTGAGGTCCAGAAGTTTCTGAACCTCGGCTTTGAGGGAGGGCGAGCCCGACAGCTAAAAAGGAGGGTTGCGGGAGGGGATAGAGGTAAGCGGAAGCCCGCTCCAGCGACTGACAAGACCCATCTGTCTTCTGTGATGGTCTGCCACGCCTCCCATTGAGACGCAATGAGTCCTCCCACCGGGGTCTCATGCAAGCGTGGAAAACCTTCATTTAGTAGGTTTATCGGTGGCGATGCCACCTGAACCTGAGGAGGAGGCTGAAGAGCGGGAGAAAAACCACGTCTGTTGCCTACAGCGGTTATTCCCCGCAGGGGTATCCACTCTGCAAGATTTGCAGTCGAGGAAGCCCCTAAAGCCAGAGGAGGGTCGACTTTGAGACAACGGTCTCTGGGTTTTGAAAGGAGCCTTAATCCGGACAGATAATGACTTAGCTGTCTGAGTGCTATCCTTCGTCTTGGTGAGCTCTACATCCGTTGTAGAATGAAAGAGCTCCTTACCATCGAACGGAAGGTCCAACACCTTGTCCTGCACTTCTTATGAAAATTTAGTGGCATGCAGCCATGCCTGCCGTGAGGTATGAACCCCCAGCTGAAAGCCCCGAGCCGAGGTGTCTACGTGATGAGCCGCAGCCTCCAGGAGATCCTGGGCCAAGACCCTGGCATCAGATAGGCCACCCTTGAAGTCTTCCAACTTCTCGACCGGGATGTGCTCCTCAAACTCCGACAGACCTTTCCACATCCGCATATTATCCCCCGCTAATAACAACTCAGCATTGGCCTGCCTGAGCTGCAAAGCCGAGTTGGCAAAGATTTTCCTCCCTAGGGAATCAAGGAGCTTGTCCTTCTTACCCAGGGCCTGAGTAGCCGTCATGGAAGAGGATGATGCAGGTCTGGATTGCAAAGTGGCCGCAGCCACCACTGTGGAGGAGGGACAAGACGACAGGGCCACCTCTTCCGAAGAATGTAGCCTGTACCTCGCGTCAATCTTCTTATTGACAAAAAGTCCCGAGTGTGGCTTTTCCCAGACTCTTCGGACCTCGGCCAGAACATCCTTCTGCAGGAACAGGCCTGTACGCTCCAAGGGAGACAGGGTGAACGCCCCAGAAAGCACGCACTACTGCGGAGCGGGTGCCTCGGGCACCGGAACATCTAAGAAACTCATGTCCAGTACCTGGTCATGGAAAGCTCTGATAGAGCAGGTCATGGAAAGCTCTGATAGAGCAGGGAAGGTCCACGTTGTCCTGATCGCCTTGAGGGTCATCTGACAGGTCAGGATCCTGCTGAGCTGTGTCAGGCACTGCCTTGTCCACTGGGCACAATGGAGGCAAAAGCGGAAGAGCCGGGGGAGGCAGCACGGGGAAGGGAGGCCCCGGCAGAACCACCGGAGGAACGGGTGGAGCTGAAGGCATAGGTGGACATATCTCCCTGAAAAGCCCTTTGAAATATTCCCTCATGGCGTCGGTGCGCATAAGCGCTTGAAATTTACCGAAAAAAAGGCATCCTTCAGAGACTGTTTCGGAACCTGAGGAGGCCTCTCATGAGGTGGACAAATCAAAGGACGTAGCGGGGGAAGGGTGCCACACTGGCCCCTCCACCAACGTATCCACATAAATCAAAGGTGCCGCCCCGCGGGCAATGAAACATTGTGCGGAAGAGGCATCCGGGCGTTCCAATCATAAACTGGGACGGAGAGATGTCCCATAAGTATGGAGGAAAGGGGACGGGACGTAGGAGTAAATGGCTTTCCTTACCAATAGGTTGGTTACCTTCAGGAAAGGGGTTCAGATTCTTACAAGCCATTAGATATTCTGCATCTCATCTTCCAAAGACTATGAGTACTGTGTCCCTATCAGAACCCTCCTATGCCCTTGGAGCCCTTCTCCTGCCAGGTGATCCACCCAGCTAATGCCACCCCCAGGGTCAGGAAGAGTCTGCCTTCCACTGGCCCCCTGGGAGGAAACTTTAGGCACATACTCTGAGGATTCCGCAGGATTTAACTCAAGACCCTCTTGCACCAGTCCCCACTAGACATCACTAAAGCTATCAAGGAGAGTTGTATTGTTATCAATGCAGGTGCTGAAGTCAGCAGAAGTTATACGTTTGCCCAGGGCGTGAGATTTCTTGTAGTCTTTAACAGGGGCGATTTAGAACCCCCACACATTTTCTAGTCTTGGCAACGACTAAGGAGTCCGGGACAGAATGTCCCCAGATATAGAGAGGATCAGAAGGTGTGGGGCAAAACATCTTCCCCTGAGGATTAAACACCTGAGTAAGGGAGGGCATAAGCAAGGAGGGGGCAATGCGTTTTTCAATATAAGAAGCAGGATAGCTTGGCTGACAGACTTTCCGTGAGGATATCCTCAACAAAGTACAAAATAGGTGACAATTTTAAAATAGTCTGCTGCTTTCCTAAAGAAAGTGTTATGCAGCATCTGATCAACAATGCAGGGAAGCCTCCCTGGGTTGAGAGACAGGAGGTGCGTGTAAAAAAGATCAGGCTCAGCTTCATGAGCAGGGGTAGTGGGCCAATTTCCCTGGTCGTCTGCGACAATCCAAGCATCTGGGTCATGAGAAACCTGTCTTGGGAGCCATCATCATGATCTGGGAGGCAGTACACGCCATCGTCCCGATCGTCTTGGAAAATGTTTTCAGCGGGATCTGGTAATCTATGCCTGGGAGAAAAGCAAGCCTCAGGAGAGTGAAGCGTAGGAGACTTAGAGCGTCTAGCGCCTTCATAAAGGGGACAAGATTATCTGAAAAGTCAATAAATTCAGACACTGTATTCATACAGAGTTGATCTTGCTCTAGTCCATGTAGAGGAAGCTTCTGGAAGAGGGAAAGCGGAGTCAGGAGCAGGGTCGGTCTGCAGGCTGTTGTAGGGCCTGGGACAATGGAGATGAGGCCTGGGAATACCCTGAAAGCAAAGAAGGGACTTTTCGGGTCACAGACTCACAAGGAGGGGCCTTGGAATGCTTTTCTCAGAGTTTCGGCAAGGTTTTAACCAAAGAGGCGCATTTCGACATGTCTTTTGGCACATTGGAAACATGCGTCAAGATTTTAGGGACGACACCCTGGGAAACTGACATCTTGGTGCTATGAGCAAACCGCAGCAGTGGAGGCACAGCGGGCCCCGAACCTTCAGGTTCAGTAGGCCCTGCAGTAGCCTTCGATAGGCCTACAGGAGCCAAAGCTATTTTCGGCAAGTCAGATGAAGGAGGTCCAGAGGCTGTGTGCTTGGCCTTTGAAAGAGAAAGTGTACCGTTGTCGCCAGGGTGTGATCTCCCCATCACACTGCCGACGGCATGCTTAGCGGGGCTGGGAGCGCAGGAGACAGCCGACTCCACAATAAAGTCTTTGGACTTCGAAACAGAGCCGTGGCTGCTGGAGGAATCGTCGTCCGAGGCAACAACGGGAGAGTAACTCTCGGCCTGCATAGTGTAGGCCGGCCACCGATTAGTGCCGACTTTCTTGGAGCGTTTTAGGCCTAAAGAATTTTTAAAGGCTTTGCAGCACTGCTCGTCGTGGTCAAACTCCCTGTGAGTGTTCTTCCACAGAAACATCCTGCTACAGGAAGGGCAACATTTAAAAGGAGCTCGCTCCATGATAAGGTAGAAAAGCAGCCAGATGAGAAAAGTAAGAGTGGGTGGGGGAGGAGAGGAAAGAAAAGTCATTCTCTGAAGAGAAGTGTCCAGAGAAAAACTGTCTCTACTCTTTCTAATGTACAGCCGAAGCCTGAAGGCCAATGCCGACAACAGACGGTCACTGGAGGCAGCAAATGCTTGCAGGACGGCAAAACAGGAACAGTCGTCGAAGAAGCCTATGCATTTGTCAAAGAGGTATGAAACAGCAATAGTTCTAGTAACACAAAGTCTGCATAAAGCGACCAAACAGAATGGTGGAAACAAACCTGGGGGACCTCGATCTTTGGTACACTACACATTTTAGGGATAGTGTTACAGTCACCCCCATAACGACGTCCCTTTTTTTCGATCTTCGAAAAAAAGATGCAATACTCTGATAACCACTAGATGTCGCACTATACGTACAGCATGTGATTCTAAGCAGATTAACAAGCATCAGAAACTGTTATGAATCTGTGTAAGGTGCTTGAGTGATTTTGTTAACGAAAGAGTACAGGGTGAGTTGAAGGACTGTGGAAAAGAAAATGGGAGCGAGAGAGTAGAAGTTGGGTAAAGTACTAGTGGTGGTGGTGGGGAGGAGGGTGAATAAGATCAGATGGTGAAGGGAGGCACCAGGACCGAGAGACAAACATGCAAGCACAAAGAGCGCGAGAGAGAGACCGCGAGAGAGAGACCGAGAGAGAGACCGAGAGAGAGACAGACCACGCGAGAGACCACGAGAGAGAGAGACCACGAGAGAGAGAGACAGACCGAGAGAGAGAGAGAGAGACAGACCACGAGAGAGAGAGAGACAGACCACGAGAGAGAGAGACCACGAGAGAGAGAGAGAGACCACGAGAGAGAGAGAGACCACGAGAGAGAGAGACCACGAGAGAGAGAGAGAGACACAGACCACGAGAGAGAGAGAGACAGACCACGAGAGAGAGAGAGACAGACCACGAGAGAGAGAGAGAGACAGACCACGAGAGAGAGAGAGACAGACCACGAGAGAGACAGACAGACCACGAGAGAGAGAGACCGAGAGAGAGAGAGCGAGAGACAGACCACGAGAGAGAGAGACAGACCACGAGAGAGACAGACCACGTGAGAGAGAGACCACGAGAGAGAGAGACCGAGAGAGAGAGACCGAGAGAGAGAGAGCGAGAGAGAGAGACCGAGAGAGAGAGAGCGAGAGACAGACCACGAGAGAGACCACGTGAGAGAGACAGACCACGTGAGAGAGACAGACCACGTGAGAGAGAGAGACCACGAGAGAGAGAGACCACGAGAGAGACAGACCACGAGAGAGACAGACCACGAGAGAGACAGACCACGAGAGAGAGAGAGAGACAGACCACGAGAGAGAGAGAGAGAGACAGACCACGAGAGAGAGAGAGAGAGAGACAGACCGAGAGAGAGACAGACCACGAGAGAGAGAGAGAGAGACCACAGAGAGAGAGAGAGAGAGACCACAGAGAGAGAGAGAGAGAGAGACCACAGAGAGAGAGAGGGACAGACCACGAGAGAGGGACAGACCACGAGAGAGGGACAGACCACGAGAGAGGGACAGACCACGAGAGAGGGACAGACCACGAGAGAGGGACAGACCACGAGAGAGAGAGAGAGACAGACCACGAGAGAGAGAGAGACAGACCACGAGAGAGAGAGAGAGACAGACCACGAGAGAGAGAGAGAGACAGACCACGAGAGAGAGAGAGAGACAGACCACGAGAGAGAGAGAGAGACAGACCACGAGAGAGAGAGAGAGAGAGAGACAGAGACCACGAGAGAGAGAGAGAGACAGAGACAGAGACCACGAGAGAGAGAGAGAGACAGAGACCACGAGAGAGAGAGACAGAGACCACGAGAGAGAGAGACAGACCACGAGAGAGAGAGACAGACCACGAGAGAGAGAGACAGACCACGAGAGAGAGAGACAGACCACGAGAGAGAGAGACAGACCACGAGTGAAAGAGAGACAGACCACGAGTGAGAGAGAGACAGACCACGAGTGAGAGAGAGAGAGACCACGAGTGAGAGAGAGAGAGACAATGAGAGACAGATCACAAGAGAGAGACAGACCACGAGAGAGACAGACCGAGAGAGAGAGACAGACCGAGAGAGAGAGACAGACCGAGAGAGAGAGAGAGACCGAGAGAGAGAGAGAGACAGACCGAGAGAGAGAGAGAGACAGACCGAGAGAGAGAGAGAGACAGACCGAGAGAGAGAGAGAGAGACAGACCATGAGAGAGAGACAGACCACGAGAGAGAGAGACAGACCACGAGAGAGAGAGACAGACCACGAGAGAGAGAGACAGACCACGAGAGAGAGAGACAGACCACGAGAGAGAGAGACCAAGAGAGAGAGACAGACCAAGAGAGAGAGACAGACCAAGAGAGAGAGACAGACCAAGAGAGAGAGACAGACCAAGAGAGAGAGACAGACCAAGAGAGAGAGAGACAGACCAAGAGAGAGAGAGACAGACCAAGAGAGAGAGAGACAGACCAAGAGAGAGAGACAGACCAAGAGAGAGAGAGAGACAGACCAAGAGAGAGACAGACCGAGAGAGAGAGAGAGACCGAGAGAGACAGACCGAGAGACAGACCACAAGAGAGCAAGAGAGAGAGACAGACCGAGAGAGAGAGAGACCGAGAGAGAGAGAGACAGACCACAAGAGAGAGAGCGAGAGAGAGAGAACGAGAGAGAGAACGAGAGAGAGAGAGAGAGAGAACGAGAGAGAGCACGAGAGAGAGAGACAGACCACGAGAGAGAGAGAGAGACAGACCATGAGAGAGAGAGAGAGACAGACCACGAGAGAGAGAGACCACGAGAGAGAGAGAGACAGACCACGAGAGAGAGAGAGACAGACCACGAGAGAGAGAGAGAGACAGACCATGAGAGAGAGAGAGACAGACCACGAGAGAGAGAGACCACGAGAGAGAGAGAGACAGACCACGAGAGAGAGAGAGAGACAGACCACGAGAGAGACAGACCACGAGAGAGAGAGACAGAGTGAGAGACCACGAGAGAGTGAGAGACCACGAGAGAGAGAGAGACCTCGAGAGAGAGAGAGACCGAGAGAGAGAGACAGACCACGAGAGAGAGACAGACCACGAGAGAGAGAGAGAGAGAGAGAGACCACGAGAGAGACAGAGACCACAAGAGAGACAGAGACCACGAGAGAGACAGAGACCACGAGAGAGACAGACCACGAGAGAGACAGAGACCACGAGAGAGACAGAGACCACGAGTGAGACAGACCACGAGTGAGAGAGAGACAGACCACGAGTGAGAGAGAGAGAGACAGACCACGAGTGAGAGAGAGAGAGACAGACCACGAGTGAGAGAGACAGACAGACCACGAGTGAGAGAGAGAGAGACAGACCACGAGTGAGAGAGAGAGAGACAGACCACGAGTGAGAGAGAGAGGGACAGACCACGAGTGAGAGAGAGAGGGACAGACCACGAGAGAGGGACAGACCACGAGAGAGGGACAGACCACGAGAGAGGGACAGACCACGAGAGAGGGACAGACCACGAGAGAGGGACAGACTACGAGAGAGGGACAGACCACGAGAGAGGGACAGACCACGAGAGAGGGACAGACCACGAGAGAGGGACAGACCACGAGAGAGGGACAGACCACGAGAGAGGGACAGACCACGAGAGAGGGACAGACCACGAGAGAGGGACAGACCACGAAAGAGAGACAGACCACGAAAGAGAGACAGACCACGAAAGAGACAGACCACGAGAGAGACAGACCACGAGAGAGACAGACCACGAGAGAGACAGACCACGAGAGAGACAGACCACGAGAGAGAGAGAGACAGACCACGAGTGAGAGAGAGACCACGAGTGAGAGAGACCACGAGCGAGACAGACCACGAGCGAGACAGACCACGAGTGAGACAGACCACGAGTGAGACAGACCACGAGTGAGACAGACCACGAGTGAGAGAGACCACGAGTGAGACAGACCACGAGCGAGACAGACCACGAGTGAGACAGACCACGAGTGAGACAGACCACGAGTGAGACAGACCACGAGTGAGACAGACCACGAGTGAGACAGACCACGAGTGAGACAGACCACGAGTGAGAGAGAGACAGACCACGAGTGAGAGAGAGACAGACCACGAGAGAGACCACGAGAGAGAGACCACGAGAGAGAGAGACCACGAGAGAGAGAGACCACGAGAGAGAGAGACCACGAGAGAGAGACCACGAGAGAGAGCGAGAGAGAGAGAGACCACGAGAGAGAGAGAGAGACCACGAGAGAGAGCGAGAGAGCAAGAGAGACCACAAGAGAGCGAGAGACAGAGAGAGAGACAGACCACTAGAGAGAGAGACAGACCACGCGAGAGAGAGACAGATCACGAGAGAGAGACCAAGAGAGAGAGAGACCACGAGAGAGAGAGACCACGAGTGAGACCACGAGAGAGAGAGACCGAGAGACAGACCACGAGAGAGAGACCACGAGAGAGAGACAGACCACGAGTGTGAGAGAGAGACCACGAGTGTGAGAGACAGACCACGAGTGTGAGAGACAGACCACGAGTGTGAGAGACAGACCACGAGAGAGAGAGACAGACCACGAGAGAGAGAGACAGACCACGAGAGAGAGAGAGACAGACCGAGAGAGAGAGAGAGACAGACCACGAGAGAGAGAGACCACGAGAGAGAGAGAGACCACGAGTATGAGAGAGAGAGACCACGAGTGAGAGAGACAGACCACGAGAGAGAGAGACAGACCACGAGAGAGAGAGACAGACCACGAGAGAGAGAGACAGACCACGAGAGAGAGAGACAGACCACGAGAGAGAGAGAGACAGACCGAGAGAGAGAGAGACAGACCACGAGAGAGAGAGACCACGAGAGAGAGAGAGAGACCACGAGAGAGAGAGAGAGACCGAGAGACCACGAGAAAGAGGGCGAGACCACGAGAGAGAGAGGGAGAGACAAGAGGGAGAGAGAGACCACGAGAGAGAGGGAGAGACCACGAGAGAGAGAGGGAGAGACAAGAGGGAGAGACAGACCACGAGAGAGAGGGAGAGAGAGACCACTAGAGAGAGACCACTAGAGACAGAGAGAGAGACCACAAGAGCGAGAGAGAGAGACCGAGAGAGAGACCACAAGAGCGAGAGAGAGAGAGACCACAAGAGAGACCGAGAGAGAGAGAGACCACGAGAGAGAGCCCGAGAGTGAGAGCGCAAGAGACCATGAGAGAGACCGAGAGAGTGAGAGACAGAGAGAGAGACCACTAGAGAGACCACGAGAGAGAGAGACCACAAAAGACCACGAGAGAGAGAGACCACAAGAGACCACGAGAGAGAGACCACAAGAGACCACGAGAGAGAGACCACAAGAGAGACCACGAGAGAGAGACCACGAGAGAGAGAGAGAGACCACGAGAGAGACCAGGAGAGAGCGCGAGAGCGACCAGGAGAGAGCGCGAGAGAGACCAGGAGAGAGCGCGAGAGAGACCAGGAGAGAGCGCGAGAGAGACCAGGAGAGAGCGCAAGAGAGACCACGAGAGAGCGCAAGAGAGACCACGAGAGAGCGCAAGAGAGACCACGAGAGAGCGCAAGAGAGACCACGAGAGAGCGCAAGAGAGACCACGAGAGAGCGCAAGAGAGACCACGAGAGAGCGCAAGAGAGACCACGAGAGACAGAGACCACGAGAGAGAGAGACAGAGACCATGAGAGACAGAGACCATGAGAGAGAGACAACGAGAGAAAGAGACAACGAGAGAAAGAGACCACGAGAGAAAGACCACGAGAGAGAGACCACGAGAGAGAGACCACGAGAGAGAGACCACGAGAGAGAGACCACGAGAGAGAGACCACGAGAGAGACCACGAGAGAGAGAGAGACCACGAGAGAGAGAGAGACCACGAGAGACCACGAGAGAGAGACAGACCACAAGAGAGAGACAGACCACAAGAAAGACAGACCATGAGAGAGAGACCACGAGAGAGAGACCACGAGAGAGAAAGACATGAACAAATATAGGAATGGATAGGTACACAGTATCTACAGTATCAAGTGTCCGTGTGGACTAATGTATATCGGGCAGACTGCAAGGTCTGTCCGAGAGAGGTGGACAGAACATAAATCAAACATTAGATGTAATAATGCTAAATCACCGGTTGCATGACATTTTTCAGCCACACGCCATACAATAGCCCAGATCAGATTCACCATTTTGAAAGTAGTTAGACGACCCACAAGGGGAGGTGACTATATGAGGACCTTATCACAAAGGGAAATGTTCTGGATAGACACTTTGGATACTATTTCACCTAGAGGGCTCAATGAAGAGTTCTCCCTCAACTGTTTTGTATGAATTCCCATGGACATGTGAATTGTCCCCTTTTGGGATAATTATCTTCCGTTTTTACTTTATTTTCTATCATTCTTCACCTGATCTGTTTGACTCCTGTTTTAGTCTTACTTTACATTTTTTGCTAATTTATTTAGTTCCTGTTTGATTTTTCTCATCAGTATCTGTTTAATTGCACTTTTTTTTAGTTTTTCTTCATTGCCCCATTTCCTTTCGTTTATTAGGCTCTGGAGATTTATTTTAGAACTACTATTAATGTGTTATAGATATTTGAACATTCTAAGCATACTTTAACTTTTTAACAATTTAGTCTTTACTTGACTCCGTACATACTTTGCTTTATTAAGGAGTTCAGGTTACTCTATTCCACATTTAACAGTTGCTGGTAGCAATCACTATTTATATGTGGTGCCTCTGCATGATAGGGACCGCGATTCCGCCTCCATGGCAATAAGATATGGCCCAGTACTTTTTTTTTATATTTGCACGCACTCGTTTCGGTTTTACACTGGACATTTTTTTCATCTTTTTATTGGACTTATACATCAGTTCTGTGACGAACAAATTTCCGCGTCAGTTCAGGCTAGATTAGAATTTTATTTTCAACACAGAGTTGTCTTGAATGATTTATATTCTTGCTTTCTTGAAGAGTGTCATTTATGTTTGTGTGCTCTTGCCGTTTGACAGGAATTTTTTCATTTGAGTTGGGTTGCGTTTCCGTGGAGATAAGTAATGCGGTCACATGCTTAAGCCACATGACTAGGCCACGTGACTTTTTATAGTCACGTATTTAAGCACCTTTACAATGGCGACCTTATTTACAACAGGTCACGTTTTTACCACGTGACTTGGTCATATGACTTCCAAACAGATGCTATTTAAGCGTTAGCCTCTTTTAGAGGCTTTTCAGTACGAGTCGTGGAGATCGTTGGAGTCAGTACTTCTTGAATCTGAGGTGAGTTTAATGGATAGATTGGCGTTCTCTTTGTAGATATTCTTTGTGGTTTAGAATTAGTCAAGTTTATACATTTTTTAGGTTGCATTGAGCAACTAGTACTTTATTAATAATTTTTCCTTAACCCCTCTTTTTTGGGTTAATTTTGAACCTCATTAATATTTTTTTTAGAGACTTGTTTTAAGAGTAGACTAGTTTTTTGGTTTATTTATAAATTTTGTTGCTTTTCTTTTTTCCTTTTGATTTTTTTCTTTATTATATTTAGTGATTCACTTGGTATGTGTTGGCATTTTCCGGGTACCACAAACCGTGACAGTGGACTCATATGGGAGTACATCCAATGAGTGGAGAGTCATTGATTGACACATCGTCTACTCATGTGGTAAAGTATTTAGTGAACGCGGGGGGTTTTGCACCATTGGTAAGCATTATACTTAATTACATGGAGAACTCCAGGGTAGTTACTAGGCGAGTGACAATATACTAAGGATGGATAGATCTTTGTTCTCTCCATATAGGGTATCTACAATACTTTGAAATTACCATTGTGCATCAATATCCTACTTATTAATTTGATCCATCGATGTGGTGAGCCAAGCATTGCTGCCATCAACTTCTGTTTACATAGGTATATTTTGCCTTTTTATCCTCTCTTTTTCATTTACCCTAGTACCTCGTTTTCTGAGGCCATTTATGTTATTTTTTGGAGTCACGCCCACAGTATGTTGGATGATGTATTCAGGCATTTGATTTCGACAGTTTACATTGCATTTATATAAATATTAATGAATGTGAAAGAACAAATTTGCTGCTCCATAAAAATGTTTAGTACATGGCGTGTGTTCTTTTCTCCTGTGTATTCTGTAAATATTATGCTATGTTTCTTGTAACTGATGATTCTTTATGCATATAATTTCAGATTATTTTGCTCCTGAAGAAGGGGGTGTTCCCCGAAACGCGTAGAGCCCTTCAGTTCATCGCAAGAATATTGTTCCTTGCTAATTCTTCTTATTTGATTTTTTATTGTTATAATCACTATATTGGATTATTGACTTGTCTCATGTTGGCCTTTCTGAATTTGAATGATATTTCAATGTTAACCAGAGGTTTTCTGGTCTATAATTTATTTTGTGACATTTTTCCCCGTTTGTATGAACATTTATTGACTTTTTTGAAGTAAAAACTACGAATACTTTGACAGATTTTGTATCAGCTTTAATGTTGTGCAGGGGACAGGAGTGCCTTTAGATTTAGACACTTTTCTTTGCTTTCACGAGAGAGAGAGATAGAGACCACGAGAGAGAGACCACAAGAGACAGACCACGAGAGAGAGACAGACCACGAGAGAGAGGGAGACAGACCACGAGAGAGAGAGAGAGAGACAGACCACGAGAGACAGACCACGAGAGAGAGACAGACCACGAGAGAGAGACAGACCACGAGAGAGAGACAGACCACGAGAGAGAGACCACAAGAGAGAGACCACAAGAGAGAGAGCCAGACCACGAGAGAGAGAGAGACAGACCACGAGAGAGAGAGAGACAGACCACGAGAGAGAGAGAGACCACGAGAGAGAGATATATTGGATTATTGACTTGTCTCATGTTGGCCTTTCTGAATTTGAATGATATTTCAATGTTAACCAGAGGTTTTCTGGTCTATAATTTATTTTGTGACATTTTTCCCCGTTTTTATGAACATTTATTGACTTTTTTGAAGTAAAAACTACAAATACTTTGACCGATTTTGTATCAGCTTTAATGGTGTGCAGGGACGGGAGTGTCTTTAGATTTAGACACTTTTCTTTGCTTTCACGAGAGAGAGACAGACCACGAGAGAGAGAGATAGAGAGACAGACCACGAGAGAGAGAGATAGAGAGACAGACCACGAGAGAGAGAGATAGAGAGACAGACCACGAGAGAGAGAGATAGAGAGACAGACCACGAGAGAGTGAGAGAGAGACCACGAGAGACCACGAGAGAGAGAGAGAGACCACGAGAGAGAGAGAGACCACGAGAGAGAGAGAGACCACGAGAGAGAGAGAGACAGAGAGAGACCACGAGACAGAGAGAGACCACGAGACAGAGAGAGACCACGAGACAGAGAGAGACCACGAGACAGAGAGAGACCACGAGACAGAGAGAGACCACGAGACAGAGAGAGACCACGAGACAGAGAGAGACCACGAGACAGAGAGAGACCACGAGACAGAGACAGACCACGAGACAGAGACAGACCACGAGACAGAGACAGACCACGAGACAGAGACAGACCACGAGAGAGAGAGAGACCACGAGAGAGAGAGAGAGACCACGAGAGACAGAGAGAGACCACGAGAGACAGAGAGACCGAGAGAGAGAGCGAGACAGAGACAGAGACCGAGAGAGACAGAGACCGAGAGAGACAGAGACCGAGAGAGACAGAGACCGAGAGAGACAGAGACTGACAGAGACAGAGACTGAGAGAGACAGAGACTGAGAGAGAAACCGAGAGAGAGAGACCGAGAGAGAGAGACAGAGACCGAGAGAGAGAGACAGAGACCGAGAGAGAGAGAGAGAGACCGAGAGAGAGAGAGAGAGACCGAGAGAGAGAGAGACCGAGAGAGAGAGAGACCGAGAGAGAGAGAGACCGAGAGAGAGAGAGAGACCGAGAGAGAGAGAGAGACCGAGATAGAGACAGAGACCGAGATAGAGACAGAGAGAGAGAGACCGAGACAGAGACAGAGAGAGAGAGACCGAGACCGAGACCGAGAGAGACCGAAACCGAGAGAGACCGAGACCGAGAGTCCGAGACAGAGAGAGAGAGAACGAGACCGAGAGAACGAGACCGAGAGAGACGAAGATGCAGCAAGAGAAAGTAGAGGTGGGTGGACTTTGAGAGTAGTTGTAGGAAGGGAGAGTGACAGACATGGAGAGGAACAAAAGGGAACAGAGAAGAGGGTGGTGCTTCAGTGTCTGGAAGGAACCTGTATAAACCTACAAACTAACACTGGCATGGAATAGGTCACATCCTGAAAATCCAGAAGAAACAAAATAGATAAGGCAGTTGCCTTTAGGCCTTCATGACCAACATGTTAGAAAGTAGAAAGTAGGGGGTCAATAGCTACTAACCGGCGTAGTGATGCCTGGATTTGGGGGCGGGGAGGGGTATTGCTGATTCTAGACAAGGGTGAAAGGGGCAGTCCAAGTATCAGGAAAATCCTTTGATACTTTAGTTATGAAGACCATCTGTGACCATGCCATTCCTTTCTCTCCAACATAGTCATTTTGTTCCTTCTCCACCCACAGTCTTCATGAAAATGAATGAAGAGCCCATAATCTAGAATACAAAATGCTCATTCCTAATCTGAGTTCCATCACAGACAATTTCTACAAATTCAAACAATCTAAAAGCTCCCGAGAAGGATCAAGAAAAAAGATAAGGAAAAGTGAGAGCTACTCCCATTAAAATGAAATGAGCTCAGATTTAATTGCGCCTCTGGTGCATCATTGGCTGTGGTGATCTACTTTATGTATACATGGCACATAGGCTTCCACAATATTGGATAAATGACCTAATGAAAAGTCATTCTCTGAAGTAAAGTGTTCTGAGAGCGCACACAATGCAGAGATATCCAGTGTCTATACAAAATTAATGAAGATCCCATGAAGTATAAACAGAACTCCATCCTGGGTCCAAAGGGGTCACTTCTCCATGACAAAGGTATGGTTTAGCTAGATGGGAACAGTAATAGGCATAAAACCACGTGTGTTTAAGACTGCAAAAATGAGAAGAAATCAAGATGGACAGTTGCAAGCTTTAACCCTCCCAGGATGGCTTTTGGGAGTGCCTTTGATCAAGGAGGCCAGGGCAGGAAAAAATAGATCTGAAATTACAAAATTGTTCACACTACCTAGGAGCATCCATAACTTCCAATTCTCCGCTTCCAGAAAGAGCACATCTTAAACCCTACTTCTCCTGAAGAATCAACTGGTATACCCATGATGAGGTGTACCTTCTACATTGACTGCTCCAGTTGAGAGTACATCTTCAACATATGCTTAAACTGCTGTAAATATAAAGTCTAAATCTATGAGGTCTCTTGGCCCATTGGTGTGGATGGCGGACTGTTAGAGAGGGCGAGGTGCTCTCCGAAACTGGAGTCGCTGACTGTGAGGCAGCACACCAAAACAGAGGCCCCGACAGGAGTAAGCCGCACTCGTCCGCATTGGTCCCTAGGCGGGGGCTGCCATAGAGAGGTGCTGTGCACATATCTATGACTGCTGCTTCAGATTTGAACACTGCTGGGACGCCAGAGACGTGACTGCTGCTTCTGAGCCTTAGCGTCGCATAGTAGGCTTGGCTTATTGAGGGCAGCGGTCCTCGCCACATATACCACCAATGTCTTGCCATAATTTGTGACTGTCTGGTTGGTACTCGCTAAGCACAGTATCTGTTCCACTGCAGCAGCGTCACACAACGGCTGTGTACCTTAAATGGTAGCCAAGTGCCTGGGAGGTGGAGGGACGGGAAAGGGACTCAAGCTACTGGGCTTGCTGCAGTAGAGTAAAGACAACATGGTCTGACAAATTTGACCAGCTGCTGTCAGCCCCCATTTACCACAGATCTGAGGGTGCTGCACCAAACCATCAACCGGAGGCAGCCACTGTTATTCTGCGTCTCCTGCAACCCTTTTGGTGTAGTATAGAACACCAGTGTGCTTGGGTCTGTAAGGAACTCATGGTGGCAACAGTAAAGACAGATAAGCGATTACAGTTCAAGGGTGTTTATTAAACTGTATAAATGGGTTGGAAAAACGCCCAATCTAAATATTAGATGGGAGCAAGCTACGACCATCAATTAATAATAAGGCAGTCCTAGTGGCACCACGTCAAATAAAAAGGCCTATATGACAAAAAACTATTGCCAATCCATACAGCTAAGCACAAAAAGAGTGGGATATTGTTCACAAGTAAAGAAAGAAGTGTTCACAAATGATCAGTCCGGATGTTATAACCGGGGTCTCCCTTCCCCGCGTTTTTGAGCACGGGACAAGACGGGACTCCTGAGCACAGCACACCCTCAAGCTTTCCAAGCACTATGCTACAGTACTGTTCTCTGGTATCTGGATCTTCGGTGGTTAATTCTCCTTTCTACAAAAAGTCTCTTGCCTCTGAGGATCTGATGCGTTCAAAATAACTAACAAAAGTTCCTTTCTAATTGCACAGTGGGCAGCCCTGGGCCCCCCTCTTCTAGGCTCAGACCCTTTTCGAATGTTAGCCTCCCTCGGGTTCACTACGGCTTCTATTCCAAAGATTTCACCTGTTGCATTCTCAAGTCTCAATGTCTTTTAAACAATCCACTGTGGACCACCCTCAGTAGGGTTCAATCGTGTCAGCACAATGTTCATTGGGGCATCATGCTTCACCCCGTTCTGCAGCCATCCCTCAGCCGGGTTCACGTTTGCCAGCTATATAGCTCCTTCTGCTTTATTTGTCGGTCAACGACTTCCGACTGTACATGGGGTTTTACCTGACCTATGTATGACCACTCTGACCTTTTCCTTGCGGCTCTCCTAGGGACTTCTGCTATCGGTAGTTTTAACAACAGAACAAGGAGGGGGATCAGCTAGAGTCTTTCATAAGAGGGCCCACGTGTGGCTCCAGACCCCTCTGCAGCTGGTCTTTCCCCTTCTGTGTTAACAGTTCTTTGATTCCCCTTATTTAGCCATTTGCAACCTTCGCTCAGCACATTTCGGTTTCTCATCGGTTCTCCCTCTGACTCACCGGCTGTGATGAACCGCTTCGCTTTTCTGGTCTCTGGAGTCAAGGATGGTACCACGGTAGCCAGCGTCTTTCCCCGTCCTGGTCATCAGTGTAGGAGGGCTCTGTATACCGTTGACCTCTGCTACAGCATACGTCCGCTATTGTTCGCGTTCTACGATTCCTTTCACAGAGGCTCCACAGGTCTAGGTCGAAAAGGGCATGGCCGCTACTCTCCAAGGCGTACCTTCGGTTCTCAATGTTTTTCTCCTCCTCCTGAACTGCCATCCTGGAGTAGCAGCCTTGTCATGCAGTTTGCCTTGCTCATATTGTGCTCTGGTGCTCCACCTTTTATCCTTGTGGCGAAGGGGAAGGGCTGTCAAGTGTGTGTGTGTGTGTGGTTATTAATTGCCAGACTCTGACTGACCATTGTGTTGGGTCATATCAGTTAAACGGCTCTGGTGTTAGTCTGTTGTCTATCGTGGTGAAAGAAAGTGTTTGTGTCAGAAAGAGGGGGTGAGGGGGTAGAGTTCGAGTATCCTACGTGGTAGGATAGGGAAAAGGTGTTATAAGAAAGTGGATACTGTGTCTCACCCGTCAGTGTCCCACTTCCACTCCCCGAGGACCACCCATCCAGGTGATCCTCCCGAACTCGTCCAACCCCAGGAACTGTATCCAATAACGATGGCAGTGTCCTGGCCACCTGGATAAAAGATCCCCGGGGACTAGTCAGGGAGACACTTTCAGGTTTCTCACAGGTCTGACACACCGGTGTGCCCTTGGAGCCCTCTACTGTCTCTTATTTAACAGAATCATCCTTGCACCGTCTGAGACCCTACACTACTGCCTAGGTGCGCAGCTGGTGTGGAGTGGCTCTGATGCATCACTTATTGACTGGATCCGTTGGCAGGACTTTGTAGAAGATCCTCATAGCAGGAAAGGGTCAGCTCTGACCAGCCCTATGTTGTTGGTGGCTGGAGCCGTCCCTTGTTGATCATGCCGGAAACCAAGGCTAGGGGGAGCCAGAAGTATCCCTCCACGGGACCAGAGAGAATTGCAGGCTGTGGGCCTTTGACAGCAGGATCAGGAGGATAAGGTACTGGCAGAAATTGCAGCTTTCCACTCCTTTGTAGAATATAAAATTGATGCAATCAAGTTAGATGTCAACCTCTGACAAGACATGTGGCCGCTGGCCGCATGACTGACAGATAAGGAGGAGAAGCTCTCGTCTAAAAAGACTGCCACTGAGTCGCTGAAAATGATAGATGACCCGGTGCACACGAACAAGGTCCTGTAACAGCGAGCTGAGGATGCAGTGGGCAGGTCTCGCTGCAACAATGTTCACATAATGGAGATTTGGGAAGGAGAGAAGGGAGCTGACCCCACCATTTATATAGAGAGCCTGCTTTTTCAGAAAATGGTCTGGTTAATACCACATTTAGGTCCCATCCGGGAGCCGGGTTAGAAATGCGGGGGGTGAATCCTCTTAACCCTTTCCATGAAAGCTTTGATAACTGGGATCTTCCACCATGACACCTTCTGGTGGGACATGGTGTAAGCCGAGAGTGCAGCTAAGTGAACCTTCAGAGAATTAATAACCAGACCCCAGTCTAGTAAGTGAGTCAGGTGTAACACAATATGAGTAGGAGATCAGTCAATGGGATTGATGCTCTTGGAATTGCACCAGTTGACGAAGCGTTTGCACTTATTGGAGTAGCAATGTCTGGGGTTAGGCTTTCTTGCTTGCCTAAGTATATCCATGCATCCTTGAGAAAGTTTGAGATGCCCGAACTCTATGACCTCAGGAGCCAGGCCGCTAAATTCAGTCTGCGGGCATGGATAAAGTGTTTCCCCCTTGTCCGGAGATTGCATGTTGTATGGGCAAGGCAGTTTCAATGGAGGAGAGAGAGACATCTCCATCACATGGGAGAACCAGGGTTGGCGTGCCCACATCTGGCCACCAATAATATGGTGACTGGTTCTGGTGCATCTTGTGCACAATCTTGTTGATTAGGGGCATCATGGGAAAAGAGTAAACAAATTTCACTGACAATGTTATCCAGAGACCAATCCCCTTGGACCAGTTCGGAGGGTACCTGGAGGAGTAATCTGGGCATTGCGAGTTCTCCAGAGTTGCGCACAAGTCTATCTCTGGGAAGCCCCATTCTGTAAAAAACGTTGGAGACGATGTCTTCGTGTAGTCGCCATTCATACTCTAAGGGCATTGGGAAGTCTCTGCTGAGCATGTCTGCCAGAAGATTGAGTTCCCCTGGAACGTGTTGAGACAATAGAAACAGCTTGTGTTTGGAGAGCCCATTTCCAAATGTTCTGTGACAGTTTGGACAGCAATGGAGAGTGAGTGCCCACTTGCTTGTTCAGGTAGTACATGGCCGTGGTGCTGTCTGCGAGGATCAGTACTGTCTTTCCCTGCAACTGTGTCTGAAAGGACTTCAGTGCTTTGAATACCGCTAACGGCCAACAGTTTTATGTGGTTGGCTGCTACTGCTGGGGACCAAACGCTGTGCACTGGCTGCTGAAGAAGGTGAGCCCTTCCCACCCCCCACCACGGAAGAGATGCGCCCGTCGTGAGTGGCTTCTACTACGGGGGTGGTGAAGGGTTTCCCCTTCAAAAGCTTTTCCCTCGACCACCACTGTAGAGAGGCCGAGGGCTGCCGAGACAACCACTAGATCGTCCCATTGTCCGCAGGCCTGACACCATTGGCTGTTGAGCCACTCTTGCATGGGGCGCATGTGCAAAAGTGCCTGAGGAACCAAGTAAATGCAGGATGCCATCATCCCTAACAGTCGCATGGCCTTGCGTACCATCACCTTTCGACTGGCTACATAATGAGCGATCTTAAACAGCATGTTTTGAACCCTCTCGTTGCAGGGAAAGACGAGGCAGTCTTCTGTCTGAATTAGAGCCCCCAGAAACCGCATGACTTGGCTGGGGTCTAGGCTGGATTTCTTCTCGTTTATGGAAAATCCCAGACTGATTAAGAAGTCCATCGTCTTTTGAGTGTTCGACAGGCATGTACAGTAGGAGTCCCTTGTTATGAGCCAGTCGTCGAGGTAAGGATAAACTGGAATGGATTGCCTGTGCAGGTGTGCAGCTGCAACTGCCAGTTCCTTTGTAAATACCCTTGGGGCTGAGGCAATGCCGAAAGGAAGGACCTTGAACTGATGACTTCGGTCCTCCATCATGAAACTTAGGTATTTCCTGTGTGCCGGCAGCATTGAAATATGAAAGTATGCATCTTTCATGTCCAATGTTGCCATGTAATCCCCTGCGTTAGTAGAGGAATTAACTCTTGCAATGTTACCATTCAAAACTTTTGTGGTTTGCCAAATTGGTTTGCTGGGCGAAGTCTAGCACTGGGCACATGGTGAGATCTTTTTTGGGTAAAAGGAAGTACACTGAATAAATACCCTGGTTTACCTGTAAAACGGGGACAACTTTGATTGCACCTTTTCCTGCAGGATCTCAACCTCTTGCAGCAGGATCTTCAGCTGGTCCGGTGTTAGGCACCTGGGCTTCGAGGTTTGTATCAAGGTAGCCGGCTGAACTGTATGCAATAACCGTGGGTGATGGTCTTGAGCACCCCCCCGGACTTGAGTCATTTCTCACCGGAGGCCCGGGAGCCTCAGGGGGTAGTGTTCCGAACCCTTCCCTTCCCACAGCGTTGTCCTCTGGGTGGATAAGGGTTTTTGCGGCAGTACCCTGTCCTGAGGAGCAATTGTTGCCTGAGCAATTATTGGTTCTGTGGGGAACGGGAGTAGGACTGCCCATGAAAGGAGCAGCAAGAACTTCCCCCTCTCTGTTGAAAGGGTCCGAGTGATCTGATTCAAAGTCTTTAAAGTCTTGTGTTCCTTCTTTTGCCGGTTCCAGTGATTCATCAACGGCCTTGCAAAATAAGTCTGAGTCTTCCACAGGTTTGTTGATCAACAACGCCTTTGTCTCTGGTTTGAAGCAGAGTTTTTCAGCCAGGCGTAGCGTTTTAAAAAAGGTACCCTGGGCCAAGGTTCTCCCTGCCGTCTCAGCAGCATCCAAAGTGTTCTTGAGGATGTTGTGGTTTACCTGCTTACCCTCTGAAACAATTGAAATTGACGAGAACGCACTGGTTCAGGGACCTCTTGTAGGCCCTCCTGCAGCAGGATCCATTGGACGTCAAAATAGCTGCCTAAAAGCATGGTATTGGTGGCTATGCTGGAAGAATATGCTGCCGCAATAGTGACTCTCTTCCCAAGAGCATACAACTTTTTACATTCTTTGTCCAGCGAGCCTCGCCTGTGGACAAGGGGAACCCTCCCTCCTTTTTTGTAGTCATAACCACAAGAGAATCTGGGGTGGCATGACCCCTAAAATATAGGGGGTCAGAGGGTGAGGGGCGAAACAATTTTTCCACCCGTGGGTTCACAGTACTAGTCTAAGAGGGCATTAATAGGGATGGGGCAATGCGCCTTTTGATGGAATTGAGCAAAGGGATAGCCTGGCTAGCAGGAGGCTTCTCCTTTAATATGTCTTCCACGAAGTCTGAATCTAACTCTGCCTCTTGCGTGGCTATTTGAAGTGTACTGCTGCTTTTCCTCAGAATGCATTACACCACAACCAGGTGGTTTGAGGGGAATTAAACCACAAGCAATCACTTACAAAAGGTTACCAACCTTTCATTAACATACAAAGCAATGCTTGTGGATGAGCAAAATAGCACGACAACTCTGTTGCTAGGCAAAAGACCATAAATGAACCCAACGTCAGTCAAAGGCCAATATTAGCTAAATAATTTCATACAAATAGATATTTTATTATTATCATACACAAAATCTAAAACCTACACAAATCCAATATTTGTTAGGACAATTAGTGTAATTTTACAGGACTGTAAAACAGTGCATCAGAACAGGTAGTATATATAGGGATGATGGCTTTGAATCCCAAGAATCAGTCAATCATAAAAAGTGCCTTCTTCAGAACAGCATTAAATGCCATTTTGTCATCGACCGGTGAAGCCTGACGCAGAGGAGGTGAGGAGGGAGAGTCCATTCATATGGTATCAGGGTCCGGAATATGGGTGGGTGACAGCCAGGGTGGGCCATCCCCCTGCTGGACATTTCCCCCAATCTTGGGTCTGATCAGTGGTATCCACAAAGGGATCATCTTCCTGCAAGTTAGAGTCAAGGGGCTCTTCTTGATCATTTAGATCAAACACCTCATGAAGAGGGCAGGATGTCTTCTGAAATTTGGTCGCAGCAGGATAAAGGTAGTCTACCTTTCTCAGAACCTCTCTGAGAAATCCACAAATCTAGCCAACCTGTCCATACACCCTTCAAATCTTTCTCTGGTCTATGGAGAAGAGCCAGATGGGACCAGAGGGGGGGGAAAAGGGCTCCTTCTGTGGATCCCCCAGCCTTGAAAATTGAGATCTATCAAGGAGGGGCTTTTCAGAAAAATCCTGGGGACTTTCAGAATAATCCTCCCACCCTTCTAGGCGTGTCTTTCGACGTGTCTTTCGACGTGTCTTTGTCTTGCCACATGTCTTTAGACTTGTCCTTTGGTTACTGGCCGCCGAAACGATCTTAGCGAGACGCTCGCTGATGTTTGGCATTACCAGCAGGGGTTTAGTCTGTTTAGACTGTTGCGCTACAGACTTCGACGCAACCAGAGCTTTACGTGTCAGCGCGCTCTCAGGAGGCGTCTCGACACTCATGAGATTTTGTGCTGGCACCCATACTTGTAGAGTGCCCGGATGCATGCTGCTGACAGTTGCACGGAGAGACGTACCCGTTGGCGCCTTGGACTACTTTGACTGACCCGCTGAGGCGGTACCTGGGGTTGTATGTTTGGTACTAAGGGTATTGTGTGCGTCCCTGTTGCCGGGGTGTACCTTCCCCCATAGCAGGACTATCGTGGTGCCTGGTGGGGCCAGGAACGGACATCGTGGAGCGCACATGCTCCCATGTGACGTCAATGGCAGCCGGATCGGAGCCATGGCCGTTGCTTAGCTCATCACTTTGGGCGGCTGATGCGGCGGGGGGAGCTACCCTCGGCCAGCGACATGGCGTAGGGCACCCACCGCTTTACTCGACGCGCCTTGATCGTCTTAGGATGCAGGAATAGGCAGTGCTTACAGGACGCCTCGTCGTGATTGAGGGGGGAGACACTTATTGCACTGACGGTATGTCTTTCCAGAGGTATTTTCCCTTACAGGAAGGGAAAAATGTAAATAGTGTCCTGTCCATAGCTCAGGTGTGTGAAAGTGATGGCAAAAGCAAAAGGGCAAAGAGAGGGGAGAAGGAAAGCCAATTTTGAAAAGAATAGAAACCCCCAGATCCCACTCTCCCTACTGTACAGGCCTGCCAAGCGATCGGATTGCGCCAACCAGAGCACCAGCCGTCAAAATCGGTTCTTTGCTGTTTTCGGCGGTGGTTTAGGAAGAAATCGAAGAGGGGACGATAATAAATGACCGGCGGTCGGGAAATATAACAATTTTGCAATAAGTAGGAGCTCCACATAAGGCGACCAGCTAGCTGGGTGGAAAAAAAAAACAATCTGAGGTACCTCAACGCGAGAGGGATTTTGGGTAAACTACACGTCACGTTAGGTATAGTGTTAACAGGCACGCCCATGTTGTCGTCACCTTTGGATCTTCGAAAGACTAGCTGCAATACTCTGCGGTTACCACTAGATGTCAGACTAAATGCACAGCATGTGATTTTAAGCAGATTAGCAAGCATCAGGAATCCTTATAAGATAACATGGTTCTACGTATTCGGCGTATGCCAGCAGGATTAACAGTGTAGATAGCGTGATCAGTGCCGTTCAAATTGATTAAAGCCGAGAGGGACGATCAGGGTAGGCTGTTGACTGTTCATGGGTGCATAGGGAGGTCTGCATTGTGAACTCCTATGCCCCAAAATATAATGAATCTGCTTTCTTTCACTCTTTGTACGGGAGGCTGACACATCTCAGAGGACTCCTGTGGATCTGGGGGAGACTATTTTAATTGCACACTGATCCCGGCTGGGATAGATATGACCTCAGATTCACGCAACACTCCCGGGCAGCCAGGACCCTTGGTGCCATGCTCCGTAACCAGTCTCTGGTTGACATCTGGCAGGCACTTAATGGGGACAGTAGGTCCTACTCTCATTACTCTACACCACACATGGTTCATACTACAATAGACTATCAATTCACAGGGAGGGAATTCCATATTGAATTTGTGGAGTCCGTATAGGCCAGCAGGACCATTTCTGATCACTCCGCACTCATTGTGTCCTGAGTCCTACATGGGTCGATTCAGACATGGCGTATGACTGTGCATACCCTTTCCGATGATATTTTCCAAGACCACTTGGAGGCGGTGATTGTAGAGTTCCAGGAGGTTAAGGTTGGTAGTGTGGAGTGTTGGGAGAACGATCTGGGAGGCCTTTAAGGAGGTGACCTGAGGGGAGACGATGGTTAAGGCGGGGGCATTAGGAAAACCTTGGTCTTCGAGTTGAATAGGCTAGAGGATGACATCCAGCAACTAGAAGAGGCTGATGGTGGGATGGGTACTGATTAAGAGGGATTGACCCCCCTGTGCATAGCCTGTAAGGAGACCTGGGAAAACCTTACAAGGTTAGATTATGGGGTCTTTACTTCTAGGATGCAAGGGGATGGGGACAAGTCTGGCCGCCTGTTGGCATGGTTATGTGGAAATGATAGACCCTGGCATGTGATAAGAGATTTCCGAAGAATGTGACGAGACCTGAAGGTCCCAGGCAGCCATCAAAGATATCTTCAGTAGGTACGATCAGGAGCTGTACGGAGCTCAGGTGTACATAGACGTAGAAGAGGTGACCATTACGCGGACACGTTAAGCTACCGAAGGTGATGGCTGAACAAGTGGTTGCTTTAGAAGCCCCTATAAACAGGAGGCGGAAGTCCTAGGTGTCACATTGTCGCTAAAGATGGGCAGGTCCCCGGGGAGGAATAGGCTACCATCTGAGCTCTCTAAGACATAGCGGTGCGCTGGTGACAAATGGTGTTTGAACAGGCATACGAGGTTGGTATTTTACCTAATAGTACGCACAAATCCATGATAGTCCCGCTCCTTAAGCCTGGAAAACCACAAACCATGTGTGACTCCAACAATGCCTCTGTCGATGCTTAATCGGGACGTCAACATACTGACCACGTTGCTGGCAGCCCGGCTGATGTGTTTTATTTCCTCCTTGATACGCTGCAACCAGACTGGTTGTCTAGAATAGAAACGCATCCATTAACTTGCGCAAACTCAAGTACATCATGGACAGGTCCCGCGCTCAACGCGTATTATGCTGTAGCATCACTTGATGACATCAAAGCCTTTGATTCTGTTTATTGGCATTGGATCTATGCTGTCTTGGAGGGCTTTGGGATTGGGAATGGGTTAAATTAATTTATTCCACACCTGTAGCTAGAGTCTGCACAGGCAGACACATTTCTGCCTTCTGGGAGATACTTGGGGGCACCAGGAGAGAAAGCCAGAGAGCGGCCCTGGAGCTGCTGGCAGTTGTCCTGCGATCTGAATTACGTCTTGTTCTTTGTTCCGTGTTCATTTTTTTAGATTTTTAGACTCCTTGGTGAAAGTGTTTCTCGGAGGAGGGGAGGGTGGGGGAAGAGTCAGATTGGACTGGCTACTGAGGCTGCGATTTGAGGATGAGAGGTTCAGTTGTCGTGGTTCAAGCTCTATTACATGGCCGCTCAGGCGTTGTTTCTAGCTGGCTGGTTGTCAGATGAGGGGTCATTGGAAACTTCCCTAATTAATGGTGCTTTTAGTCTGATTGTCCTCAAGGATGCATTTTCGATCGAAGATGGCGGCCTCACGTATATACGCTATATGATGAGCGTGGGCAGGCGAGTATGGTGTAGAAAACACAGGAGCCTTGATTTACAAACACCATAATAACCCCAACTTGCCCTTGACGGCTAATCTGTGCCGAGGTCAGAGTGACTAGCCGCAATTAAGGCATTGGGAGCAGGCAGGCCTTGCCACCTGGGGCAATGTCATTAGTGGGAGAAAGTTTAAGGATTTTTTTCCGAGAGTGAAGGAATATGGGATGCACAAGGGTCAGTTCTTGGGTTACCTGAGGCTCCCGAAATTTGCTAAGGCGCATTGCCCAGTTTGGTCCGAAAAGCCCCAATGTGCTAACATTTTGTCCACACTATATGACCTGTAGGACGGATGGAGGTCTTTTACGCGCTTTTACCAGAGTCTGACAATGAGTAGGAGGGTACGTGTTTCTCACATGAAGGTTGCATGGGAGACTGATTTGGAATGTGAGTTTGATGAAAAGCAGTGGGACACCACACTATTGTTGGTTAAGAAAGTATCTAGAAATTCTCAATTTCAACTTTTGCAGTTGAATGTTCTTTACAGAAAGTACATGACCACCCATAAGGTCTCATTTCCATAGGCTGACGCCCACTGGGTGCCCGTGATGCAGTGGTGAGCCATTAGACTTCCTGCATATGTTCTGGATCTGCCGAAGGTGTACACCTTTTGGCTTGACCTCCAGCGGGTGGTGGAGGAGGTGCGTGTTATGTAGATACATGTGGACCCTTCAGCATGCCTACGGAGTATATATCCCAGACCAAATAAGGCTAGGCATGTGGTTAAACTTATGGACTTGGCCTGTATACTGGCTAAACTGAGAATTGCCATGTCTTAGAGGAACAGCACGTGCCCTACCTGCGCTGTCTGGTGGAGGCGGTCCACTGCGGAACATTTTCGGCATCTGCATCCTGCGTCGAGGACCTCCTCCGACGGCCGACGTCACTGGATCTTATAAGTAGGACGCACAACGCCCGTAGCCTCAGTTGTAGTGTTTTTACCCAGAACGTGTGCCACCAGTCTTCTGCCAGTCTGACACACAAAGCCTTGCGGAAACGTAAGCTGCAATCGCATAAGAAATTCTGTAGCGGGGAAGGTAGGGAGGGAGCGATATGGAATACGTCGTCGGACCATCCCATCGAAAGAACGTTAACAGGTAAGAGAGTAACTTGTTCTTCGAGGGGATTGGTCCTCCGATGTATTCCATATCTATGACAGACTCCCAAAGCAGTACCAATGCAAGGAGGTGGGAAGAGAATTTAGAAAACAGAAATTTAGCATGCCCAAGCAAATTGCGGAGTAAAGGACCGCCTTGCCAAAGCCAGATCCTGCCCCCGGATGGAATCGAGGGAATAGTGACATACAAAAGTATGTACCGAAGCCCAGGTGGCTGCATCACAGATGTTGCGAATAGGAACACCCCTCTGCAGGGCAGTAGAGGCAGCCATACCCCTGGTAGAATGGGCTCCTAAGCCGACCGGTGGGTCCTTAACCGCCAAGCGGTAACACTCAGATAGCCAAAATAATCCAGCGAGACAAAGTCTGTTTCGTCACAGCCTGTCCCAAACGCTTTCCAGCGTAACCAATAAAGAGTTGATCGTCCACCCTGACCCGGACATGCGTGAAATATAAAAACTTAACGCTCTCCTAGGATCAAGCCTATGGAGCCTCTCCTCTTCCTTACCAGGATGTGGAGGAGGATAAAATGCCAGAAGAATAACCTTCTGGCCTAAATGAAATTCCGACGAACTCTAAGGACAACCTTATCCTTAGGAAACACAGTGAAGGGTGGCTTACTCTGCGAGCGGAATTGACCGCAACTAAAAATACAGTTTTCAGAGTTAACAGTCTCAAAGAGCATGAATGCAAAGGCTCAAACGGAGCACCCATCAGAAACTTGAGAACAAGGTTCAAATCCCAACCGGGCACCTGGAAAGGTGACGGAGGGAACACATTAGTGAGCCCTTTCAGAAACTGAGAAATTAAAGGAATTTTAAAATAGGAACACTCTTCAGACGAGCGCTTAAATATGGACAGTGCCGCCAGGTAACCTCTAATGGTACCCCACTTGAAGGCCCCTGTGGGCCAAAGAAAGCAAAAAAGACAGAACCATGGGAATTTCACATGCAAAAGCATCCACATTCTTAACCCTGCACCAGTCGCAGAACTTTCTCCAATGGCAACGGTACAGGGACTTTGTTACGGGCATTCTGGCTGAAAGCAACAACTCCATCACGTCTTCAGGGAGGTCCCAATCCTTATACCTCAACCTTTCAGAAACCAAGCGTGAAGGTTGAGGGACCGGACCTCTGGATGGAGAACCTGACCCCCCCACTCCCGTGAGAGCAGATCGTCTCGGTAGGGAAGACGAAGTGGAGGGCAGATGGACAAGTTGAGAAGGTCTGGGTACCACGTCCTCCGGGCCCACACCGAAGCAATGAGGATAATCCGGGAACCGAACCTCCGTAACCTCTGCAGTACTTGCGGGATGATGGGTACTGGAGGAAACGCGTACAGCAGTGGGAAGGACCACTCCACCACGAACACGTCTCCTAAGGCTCCGTTTGGAGGAAATTCCCGCAAGCAGAACCTCTCGCACTTCCGGTTCACACTGGAGGCCAAGAGATCCACTTGAGGGTTCCCCCAAAGGTCGAAGATCTCCAGGAGAATCTCCTGAGCCAACTCCTCCTCGTGAGAGATCGCGCTCTGCCTGCTCAGAGCGTCCGCCGTCTCGTTTTCGTCTCCTGGCAGATGAACTGCCGAGATCAAAACTTCCTGCTGGATTGCCCAGAACCAGAGCTGCATCGCCTCCCTGCACAGAGGAAGTGACCCTGCCCCCCCCCTTTTTGTTGAGGTAGTGCATGGCCACCGTGTTGTCCATCAGGATCAGGACATTCTTTCCTCGCACAGTCGGAAGAAAAGCCTTAAGGGCTAGCCTGACGGCCCTCAGCTCCAACAGATTGATATGGAGTCTGGACTTCGACGGAGACCAACGACCGCTGACTGTCAACTCGTTGGCATGAGCTCCCCATCCCGTGAGGGATGCGTCCGTCACGATCTTCACCTCCAGCCAGGGCAGCCAAAATGGAGCCCCCCTCATCAGATTGCCTTCGTCGGCCCACCACAGAAGGTCCCGGGCGACCAAAGACGGCACCTGAACCGGGTCCGACATCCTGCCGGAGGACTGAAACCACTGGAGCTTGAGTGCCCATTGCAAAGATCTCATCCGCAACCTGGCCTCTGGAACCAGAAGAATGCAGGATGCCATGAGGCCGAGCAGTCTCAAGAACTCGAACACTGGGAGAGACTGGGCAAGTTGAAACTTGTGCACCATCTGCTGTATATGATGAGCCCTCACCTGAGTAGGAAAACACTGCCCCAGGGACGTGTCGAGCACTGCTCCGATGTACTGAGCCTCTGAGTTGGTGTCAAATGGGACTTCAAGTTGAGGGAGAAGCCCAGCTTGTGGAGGGAGTGGCAGGTGACTGACAGATGATCCAGGACTTGCTCGGGAGAGCGCGCCCTGATCAACCAATCGTCCAGGTAGGGGTAGACGTGAATCCCCCTTTCCTGAGGTGCGCTGCCACCACTACCATGAGCTTGATGAAGACCCTCGGGGCGGAGGTCAATCCGAACGGCAGGACCCGAAACTGAAAGTGCGAGTCGCCAACCGGAAACCTCAGGTACTTCTTGTGCTTTGGATGGATCGGCACATGAAAATAAGCGTCCTTGAGGTCGAGAGACACCAACCAGTCCTGAAGTTGAAGGGCCTGGAGGACTTGAGAGAGAGTAACCATCTTGAACTTGTCCTTCCTGAGGAGTTTGTTCAAACCGTGCAAATCCATGATAGGTTTCCATCCCCCGTCTTTCTTGGAAATCAAAAAATAAGGGGAATACCATCCCTTGTTCCTCTCCGCTACAGGCACCAGTTCTATGGCGCCTTTCTCCAGCAGGGATTGAATTTCCTGCGCAAAGAGCGGATCCGGACTCTTCAAAGAGAGATTCCCCGGTGGAATGTCTTGAGGCCTCTGCCGGAAAGGAAGACAGTAGCCGTGGGTTATGATCTCCAGAACCCACACATCTGAAGTAATGGCACGCCATTCCGCAAGATGCTGCGCCAGCCTTCCCCCAACCAGCAAACCATGGGACATGGCCTCATGACTGAGCTGAAGCGGCTGCAGCGAAGAGGCAACAGCCCAAGCGGTCTTGGCACCTCGAGTACCTTGTTTTCCACCTCTGGCACTTCTACGGTGGCCCCTTTGACTGGCAGCTCCTCTCGCTTTACCAAAGTATGAGTAATAACGAAAGGAACCTCCCCTCCATTGCCGTCGCCTGGGACGAAAAGGCAGAGGTTGTCAAACTGCAGCCCCCAATGACTTCGCTGCAGCTTATGGAGGTCTGCAACCTCTCAAGGCTCTCGTCAGCCTTGTGGCCAAAAAGATGTTCCCGTCAAAGGGCATGTTGAGGAGCAGGGCCTGCACATCAGGAGCAAACCCCGACTTCCGCAACCACGCAAACCTGCGTATCACAGTGCTCACCGCCATGGACCGGCTGACGCAATCCGCCATGTCCAAACCCGACTGAACGGCCTCACATAGCATCCTTGCCATCCTGAACCATGGTAAGGAAACCATCCCTTTCATCCCCTTCGAGAATATGTTCAGCCGCCAAGGAAACAGTTTCGCAGAGTGTGTGTGAAACGTGACAAGGCACAAATGGAGTTGGCCGCCTGAAGCGCCATACCCTCTGCAGAAAACACTTTGTTCGCCCAGCCGTCAAAACGCTTGTCGTCCCCATCAGGAGGGATGGTAGGGTACGACGCCTGCATCGCCGGGGCCGTAGACGCCTGCATTGCCGGGGCCGTAACCGCCTGCACCACCAAACTCTCCGGAGTAGGGTGCTTGGACAAGTAGCAGGGGTCACTACTGGCTGGGCGGTATTTTCGCAGCAAAGACTTGCTCACTGCCGGGAGACTCTGCGGAGCAGTCCAAGCCGCTTCCACCCTTCTTTGCAGAGCCATATGGAATGGCAGTACCGGGTCAGTTGGTGGACCAATGTCGAGGATACCCGTAAGGTCATCCTGAACAAACTCCCCTGGGAGAGCAGACCATCCTAAGTATACTCGGTGACCCGTGACATAAGGCGCCGGTACGAAGAATCGGCATGAGTGCCAGGCTCAGGCCTACAAGACTCCACCTCCGGAGAGGTGTCCAGCCCGCTAGCATCATGCAGGGACTGCCTCAGGTCCTCAAACTGGCTATGGCCCGAGAGAATCTTATCAGGCACCGTGTCAGGCACCATGCCATCATCAGAGCCCTCATCCACCTCTTAAATGAATTCCAGATGGCGGTAAGAGGGCACAGAACTTGAACCAAAGCCATGCTTGACCTTGGCCAGAGCCTTCCTAGGTGGTTCCCCCGAGCCACGGGGTACCCCCGTCGACACAGCCCCGAAAGGCATTGAGTGAATCTGCGTCGATGACAGACGCGGCGCCGACAGCGACGACACAGGCCTCGAGGGAGGAGCCCCGAGCGTGTCCCTTGACATCCTGGGCGCCAAAGGCGTCGACGACCTCCTTGGAGGCTGAGCCTCGAGGGAGTCCGTCGACAACCTTGGCGCCACAGGCATCGATGTCTTCTTCGAAGACTTCACAGGTTCATGCGGTCTCGAGCGCATCGAGGACCGGGACCTGGACCGGGCATGCCGAGAACGATTCCCCTTGTCCGAACGGGACCTTTCCCGCAAATCGTGACGACCAACCGAGCCCGAAGGCGTGCGAGCGGCGTCTCTCGGCTGATCGCGACTGACCCCACTCGGAGGCGCGGATGGACCAGTGCCCTGTGATTCGAGAATCGCCAACCTTTTCTTCCCGAAGGAAGCCCATTCCCCCGGTGTCGCATGCTTGGTGGGGTAAGCGACCCGCCGACGGGCGGAGTCCTCGGATGAGGACTGGGAAGGCGACCGATGACGGCGCTTCCGGGAGTGCCTCGAAGAAGCATAGGAGTGGCGAGACCGACTCCGGGACCGAGACCCACTGGACTTCCGACGACGACGCGATGAGTCGCCCCTCGAGTCGTCCGTCGAAAACCCTGCAGACCTCGACTTTCGGGGCTTGGACACCTTACCTACAGATACCTTCTTCTTGCGCTCTTGCAAGGCTTTCGACGTGAGCGACTGGCAGTCGACACAATCATCCGTGTCATGGGCCTCCCCGAGGCACCAGAGGCAGGCGTTGTGCGAGTCCCTGACCAACATCTTGGACCCACAGTCCCCGCACTTCTTAAAGCCTGGACGCGGTGTGGAAGACGAGGTAGACCTCTTCACGAAGAATAACTTCACAAACTAACAGGTTTGAAGAACCGAGATGAACAACAGAAACTCCAAAGAGTCGAGGCTTACCGAGATTCACGAAGCTAACACGTTCGCGGAAAAAAACAAACTGAGGCTACGGGCGTCATACGCCCTACTTATAACATCCAGTGACGTCGGCCGTCGGAGGAGGTCCTCGAGGACGGTGCATCGACGCAGGACGCAGATGCCGAAAATGTTCCGAAGCAGCACAGCTGTGGTGATAACTCAGATATGGAATACGTCGGAGGACCCAATCCCCTCGAAATCTATTTATGGTGCTCATCGTCAGTGATGTTATCGAAATCAAACTAGTCAGTTCTCCGTCCAAAAACTAAAATGCTGACCCTACCACTAAAGAAAAAGGTCAAGCAAACAAAAAGGGTTCCAGGAGAAAGCTTACTTTCTCCTGGACAGGATTACTCAGCCTTAGTAACTTATCTACATATAGTTTGTGATATTCTTAATTAACCCCCAAGTTCCTTAAGGGGGCTCTTCAAGTCCCTCTTATATGTCCAATGATTCAATGTTATGTTTTTCACTATGTCAGAATCTTGCCCTTTACCCCCACTGGTTTTCTGTTAGTGCCACTTTTTTGTTATTCGGAACAGTACCACAAGTACTACAGTACTTGTGACTGACTTTAATTACTTTACTACTACTGGGTCCCCTACCACGATTCCCGCCACTCCAGTTACCTTTGTCTTGACGGGTTGGCGTCACCAGGTCTTTGTGGGGTTGACGGTTTCCTCCACGATGGTAAAAGCTTCCAACGTTTCTCCCTCTGGTTTCGGTGTTTCTTGGCATCTCTGCAGAGCCCTCTGCTCAGCAGTCTCTGCATCGTTTGCAGACTGCATGGTCCACTTCCTCAAGGTCACACCACCACCTGGATCTTCCAGTACTTCACATCAGTTGGCTCGCTGCCTCCTAGACTGCTTCACCATGTCCTCTCGACAGAGGAGCAGCCTTGCTACCACAGTGTTCTCCCTCCCGGGTTTGAACTTCCCAGGCTACACCTCCTCAGCATCCGCTATCCCGCTTCTGCAAGTCCTGCTTCAATTTGTATACTATCTGGCTGGGACCTCCCCAAGGGAGGGGGTTTGTGCTTCCACGGTCTTCATGAAGTATTCGTCAGGACTACATGGTTCCTACTCTTCCCCAGTGATGGATGTTTCCAATGGAGGAGTGATCTTTATTACTCCTTCATTCCTCTTCCTAGTATGAGTGGATTCCAACCTGTTGGCATTCTTCAAGTTTCCTTCACTCTTCCTCTTCCTCTTCTCATTGGTAGTGGTTTTAATGAGGTAAGGGAAGACGTATTACAATAGCAAACCGTGATCTCTTCAAGGTTGGAGTTCTTGAGGTAGTGATGACCTAAGGATCTCATAGGATAGAGGATCAGGGAGTTTCTTCACGGAACAGGAGTCCCTATCACCAAAAGGAGAGTCACTCCCTGTAAGGTCCCGCTTACTGCCACCACTGGGGGGAATGTTGCATAGTGGGCTCACCGCACTAGCCTCACAGAGTAGGGCTCCCCCTCTGGTGAGAAGTAACGAGATCCTGTGAATCGTCACTGTCCCCAAGCTACAATTTCCCATTTCCTCTTTAGATCTGCTCGTCTGGATACCCTTTTGCTGGCTATCTTAATAGTTTCCATCCATTTTCCTATGAAACATCTGGCATGCAGTTGAGCAACTATTTTATGTTTCAAACCTTGAGGTGTGGAGCATTGGATTAAGGGGAAAGTGGGCATGTATGAGGCCACTACTTGGAGAAGTGGCATAAGAGATCCCTGGTTAAACCTGCTAGCACTTCCAGATCATTGGCTGGGCAATTTAAAACCAGACCAACCCTCACCAATCCTAGGCCAATGAAGCAGTGTGCAAGAGCAAGACATGCCTTGTCAACATGCTAATCAGGGAAACAAATCAACTGCTTTGTTCCAAGACCAACAACAACAAAAAAATGATAATAAATTGAGGATACACTGCACACAGTCTCCCAGCAGAGAAATACCATTCTCCCCCTAATAAAGGAGGGATAATGTGTCCATTTACAGTACCATGTGCATCATAACATTTCTCCCTATACACAACGATAAGACAACGCTGCTGGCCATGCACAACCCGGCAGTAGACTCATAGTAAGCCTCTGATCAATGGCGAAGAAAAACCTACTGTAGGAAGACAATACAGGTGCCAGAAAATTAGGAAAGGCATCAGGAAAAAGAAAGTTTATATTTCACTTTGTGTGTCAACACTGTCAGAGCAGATACCTTCCACTGTAATTAAGGCTAAGCATGAAACACTGTAAATAAGGCTTACATATAACTAGCAAAAAAACGCACTTTATGGAAAGAAAGCGAAGCAATGAAGCATTGTGTATGAGCGCCAAACGACCAGAGTCAATCCCCTTAAATGTCTCATTCAGCAGGATGCCTTTAACCTGCAAGCCATGGCCTTGGATTACACAAGCACTCACCTCTGAGTAAATCGGACAGCAGTGGGCCGCAGTCCTCTGGAACCGTGTAATCTCCCTTCCCAATGTTCTCAAATAATTTATAGATGTTGTCGCCCTCAAACGGGTACAAGCCTGTAGTGATGTTATATCTTCAAAACAAAGAGTAACCAAAGAAGAATGAAGGTTAGGAGAGAATGGAATGGTACAGCATCTCAAAGGAAAATATTTGTCAGTTTAATAGACACTAGACAAGAGTGATGCTGCAGATGCTAGTCCAAAGCCACTTGCCTACATTCACTGCTCTGACCCCCATCCACTAAGCTAACACCTCTGCATGCACCTTCAAACTGAACAGATGTGCCCTCTGCCACAACCGTCCCTAGTAAAAGTACCCATTTCTTCCCCAACCCGCCAATACCAGTATTATATCTATGCCATATCAATGGTTCACCACCCCGGCCAATATATCAGGCTGATGAACCCTGAAACTTGTTTCAAACCCCTCATTTTCCCAAGATCCATCTCCCATGCCACATGCACTGAAGCCCGGACAGTGCTTCCCCTAAAGACCATTCAGTCACCTGCTCAATGTGTGTAATATTGCTTGTTAAGTGGTGGCATGGAACAACATTGTAAAATAATGTATTAGTCTAGATAATCTCATGATTTCTAGTAACGCAGCCCAAGATCTATACATTCCAAAATTCCATTATGCTACCAGTGGATTTCTCTTTTTAACAAGCCTTTGTTCTAAAATAATTGATCTTAGATTTGTTTTCCAATTTGTGTATAAGACATCACGCAGGCCTCAGAAACTGCCCAAGTTAACAGATTTGTTCTAATAGGTTAACACCTTTAGATAATTCCCTTAAATGCCGTGCAGACTTAGTTCTTTTTGACACAGAACTTACACCAAGCTGGTTGGATGAGCAAGGCCTTTATAGAGCCCAATCTAATTTTTAAGAGCCTGAAGCAACAAGAAGGGCTTTTAACTCTTCTATGTTGTTTGGATCCGGTTTATACTGCACTCTAGGATTGGTGAAATCAGCAGCATGAATTCAATTGTCTACAGACCACCACGAGGACCAAACATTTGCATGACTGTTCTACGTCCATGAACCGTGTTTGTGCAGCCGTTCTCTTGCAAAGCGAGTAGAAGTGGTTGGATAGCCATAGTTTAGGAATAGCACTGCAGTTGCAACAATTCAATTTGAGTGATCACTGTGCCAATTACGTGGGTAGTCGGCCAAAGAGGATTTCATGTGCATTAAGTGACTCCAACCGGGAGCCTTTGGGGGAGTCTAACAGAAAAGTCTGAGCTTTGCAAACAGCGGTGCATGTAGGATCCACTGTGGAGACTATCTACATGTTTATTAATTGTTTTAGACAACATTTTTGGCAATCCAGAGAACACATGTTGGTTGCAAAGGTGAAAACATTTGAATGATGCAATGACTTACAGCGTGACCCCTGCTGACCAGATGTCCACTTTGAATCCTGAGAAGGTATCAAGTCCGTTGGCTATCTCTGGGGGCTGGAATGCAGGTGACCCTTGGCTTGTCCTACACGTATCATCCTCTGCAAAAGGATGCAGTGCCTGAAACAAGAAGGAAACAGTACTTGATTGTAATGCCATTCCCACAGTAGAACAAGTTACTTCTTACCTTGTAACGTTCTTTCGACGGGATGTTCCTCCGACGTATTCCTCATCTTAGATATATCCTTCCAGCTCTGCTGGCCTCAGAAAATTTTTTCTCTAGAGGGCGCTGCGCGTCGACGTCCCTCGAGTCGATGTCCCTCGACAGCCGCCGTATCGACGCTCGACGTCATCCTGCCTATAAAGGCCGCGCGCAGCGTCCGTTGCTCAGTTCCGTTTTGTAGCCCACAGTATTACTGTCTGGACTAGACTAATCACCCTGAAGGAGCGTAAGCTGCAACAACAAGGGAAGTAGAACTGCGGGGATGGATGGGAGGGTCGATGAGGAATACGTCGGAGGAACATCCCGTCGAAAGAACGTTACAAGGTAAGAAGTAACTTGTTCTTCGAAGGGATTGTGTCCTCCGACGTATTCCTCATCTTAGATAGGCTCCCATAGCAGTATCCTATATTCGGAGGAGGGAGTACTGACTTCACGCTGTCTTCTATTGATGAATAGAATGCAGTACAGCCCTTCCAAACCTAGTCTCTTGACTGGAGGAGGAATCCAGATTGTAAAAACGTGTAAAGGTATGGACAGACGACCATGTAGTGGCCGCACATATGTCTTTAACCGGCACGCCTCTTTTGAGGGCCGATGAAGCTGCAATACCTCTGGTCGAATGAGCCCTAAGGTTTTGAGGGGGCTCTTTCCCTGCCAGTTTATAACATTCCAGAATGGCTAGAATGATCCATCTGGAAATGGTCTGCTTAGTTATTGGTAACCCCAGCTTGTGACCTGCGTAACCTACAAACAGCTGGTCTGCCTGTTTTATCCTGGCTAGTCTACTAATGTAAAAACTTAAAAGCCTTCTAGGGTCTAGTCTGTGTAACCTCTCTTCCTCTTTCCCCGGGTGAGGAGGAGGATAGAAAGATGGTAGGGTAATCTTCTGAGTGATATGGAATTCAGAAACCACCTTTGGGAGGAAATTAGGCTTCACTTGCAGGACAACTTTGTCTTTGTGAAAGATTGTATGAGGGGGTTTACAAGAAAGAGCTTGTAATTCGCTCACCCTTCTAGCAGATGTAAGTGCTATTAATAAAACAGTTTTAAGGGTAAGGAATCTTAACGAACAAGAATGGAGAGGTTCGAAAGGTGTACCCATCAGGAAAGTTAGTACTAAGTTTAAATCCCATAGGGGAACTTGGAATGGTCTTGGGGGATAAACATTGGTTAACCCCTTTAGAAACTGTATTACCAAGGGTAATTTGAAATAGGATGGTTCTTCCGCAGTACGCTTAAAGATAGATAGCGCTGCGAGATAGCCCTTAATGGTGCCAACTTGAAGGCCTGAATTTGCCAAATATAGTAGGAAGGACAAAACCATTGGTGTACCACATGAAAATGGGTCGATATTCTGTTCTCTACACCAGCTGCAAAATCTGTTCCAACGGCAGCGGTATAAAGACTTTGTTGCTGGCCTCCTTGCCGAAAGCAACACCTCCATAACATCATCAGGGAGGTCCCAATCCTTGTACCTCAGCCGTTCAGAAGCCAAGCGTGAAGGTTGAGGGTTTTGATGTCTGGATGGAGAACCTGACCTCCCTTCTGTGAGTGTAGGTTCTCTCTGAGAGGAAGTCGAATTGGAGGGCAGATGGACAAGTCTAGAAGGTCCGGGTACCATGTTCTCCTGGCCCAATCCGGGGCAATTAGGATCATGGTTCGCCGGAATCTTCTCAACCTCCTGATCATTTGAGGAATGACAGGGACCGGTGGGAACGCGTACAGAAGCGGAAACTCCCAGTCCACTATGAACGCGTCTCCCAGAGCTCCTCTCGGAGGAAATTCCCTTGAGCAGAACAGGTCACATTTCCTGTTTAGGCTGGTGGCGAACAGATCTACCTGAGGGGTTCCCCAAAGGGCGAAGATCTCTTGAAGGACTTCCTGAGCTAGCTCCCACTCGTGGGAGACTGTTCTGCCTGCTCAGAGCGTCCGCTGTCAAGTTCTTCTCTCCGGCTAGGTGAACTGCCGATAGAGCGATTCCTTCTTGGATTGCCCAAAACCAGAGCTGCATCGCCTCTCTGCACAGGGGTAGTGATCCTACGCCTCCTCTTTTGTTGAGGTAATGCATGGCCACCGTGTTGTCCGTCATTATCAGGACGTTCTTCCCTTGTACAGCTGGCAGGAAAGCCTTCAACGCAAGTCTGATGGCTCTCAGCTCTAACAGGTTGATGTGTAGTCTGGACTCCGATGGAGACCAACGACCGCTGATGGTCAAGTCGTTGGCGTGGGCTCCCCACCCCGTGAGTGAGGCATCCGTGACTACTGTTATCTCCGGCCAGGGTTGCCAAAACTGTTCTCCTTTCAGAATGTTCTCCTGACAGGCCCACCACTGAAGGTCTCGAGCCACCCTGCCGGGAACCTGAAGAAGATCTGTCATTCTCCCTGAGAATTGTGACCACTGAGTCCTCAGTGCCCACTGGAGGGATCTCATTCTCAGGCGAGCCTCTGGCACAAGGAAAATGCAGGATGTCATGAGGCCTAGCAACCTCAAAAAGTCGAAGGCTGGGAGACGTTGGGCATGCTGGAACTTGGTAACCATCTGTAGAATATCTTGAGCCCTCACCTCTGGTGGCAAGGCTTTTCCCAGGGAAGTATCCAGGATCGCTCCTATGAACTGGAGTCTCTGCGATGGTATCATTTGTGACTTCTTTAAATTGAGGGAGAAGCCCAGTCTGAACGAAATGGCACACGTGATTTAGCTGGATCTGAGCTTGCTCCGGAGAAACAGCCCTGATCAGCCAATCGTCCAGGTAGGGGTAGACGTGAATCCCTTCCCTCCTTAGACTTGCAGCCACTACCGACATTAACTTGGTGAAGACCCTCGGGGCGGAGGTCAGCCCAAATGGCAGTACTCGAAATTGATAGTGAGAGTTGCCAATTGCGAACCTCAGGTATTTCCTGTGTTTGAGATGGATAGGCACATGGAAATAAGCGTCCTGAAGGTCCAGAGATACCAACCAGTCCTGAAACTGAAGGGCCTGGAGGATCTGAGAAAGAGTGACCATCTTGAATTTGTCTTTTCTGAGGAATTTGTTCAATTCTCGCAAGTCCAAGATGGGTCTCAGTCCTCCGTCTTTCTTCGGAATGAGAAAGTAAGGGGAGTACCAGCCCTTGTCCCTCTCCGCTACAGGTACCGGTTCTATGGCACCTTTCTCTAGCAGGTCCAAAATTTCCTGCAAGAGGAGCGGATCTGGAGCTTTCTGAGAGCCGATCCTCGGTGGATGACTCTGAGGTATACGTAGGAAAGGCAGGCAGTAACCTTGGGCGACTGTTTCCAATGCCCAAGCATCTGACGTGATAGCCTGCCATACCGTCAGATGTTGAGTCAACCTGCCTCCTACAGGTGTCCTGTGAGGGGAGTCCTCAGAGTGGTTTTGGGGCGGCTGATGCAGATGCCGATGGTAAAGAGGCACCTGCTGTTGCTGCGGCTTTAGAATATCTACCCCGTCCACCTCGGGTAGTTCTTCTTTGACCCCTTTGAGCCGGTCGTCCTCTACCTCTTCCGAATGCGGAGTAGAAGCGAAAGGACTTGCCCCTCGCAGAGGTTCCTGTGGGACGAAAAGGAGTCTGACGGATTGCAGCTCCTAGGGATTTTGCTGCAGCTTTTGAAGTTTGCAGTTTCTCTAAACTGTCATCCGCCTTTTTCCCGAACAAAGAAGAGCCATTGAATGGCATGTTCAAGAGCCTGGCTTGCACATCTGGGGCAAAACCCGACTTTCTCAACCAAGCGAATCTCCTGGTTGATGTACTTGCCGCCATTGCTCTGCTGATACGGTCAGCCGAATCAATGCCCGTCTGGAGGGATTCGCACATAGCGTCTTTAACGTCCTGTATAATATTCAGGAACGCATCCCTTTCTTCTCCCTCCGGGATGCAGTCAGCCGCTGTAGAAGCACACTCCCAAAGTGTATGGCTGAACCTAGCAAGGGTGCAAGTAGCATTAACAGACTTTAACGCCATGCTACATGCTGAAAAGACTTTCTTTGCCATAGCATTATATTTTTTATCGTCCCTGTCCTGTGGGACTGTAGGATAAGCCGTCTTGACATCGGTAGAGGATGCTGCTTGTACCACCAGACTTTCTGGGGATGGATGTTTAGACAAAAACTCTGGGTCTGTGGAAGATACCCTGTACTTTGCAGACAGTTTTTTATTTACTGCTGGTATTACATCTCGGGTTTCCCAGTTTGTCATGATCTTTCTCTGAAGAGCTTTATGAAAGGGCACCACAGGATCCTCTTGTGGGCCTTTGTCAAGAATATCCGTGAGGTCATCTTGCTGGAAAGATTGTGAAGGTGCAGACCACCCCATGAACTCTGTAATCCTGGCCATTAAGGCTCTGTAGGGGGTTTCAGCATGCTCCCCCGGGTCTGGCTTAGCAAAATCCACCTCAGGGGAAGTGTCTAACCCACTTGCCTCATGTAAAGAATCATGAAGATCCTTTAATCTGCGCTCTTCAGAGGAAAATTCCTCTCTAACTGGGGTTACAGGTCCCTGTAACTCAAATGTGTCTTGTTCAGACAAATCACCCTCTTCTAAAATTGAGGATATAGTTCTCAATTGTTCTGAACTCATAAAGGGAGTAAATCCCATTTCCAAGGCAGAGGGTGCCGAACTTGTCATTATTGGCCTCGAAAACGTCGATGCCGACGTCGAAGGCTTCGAGCGTGGCGTCGAAAACAGAGGTGGAGGCCTCGAGGACCTCGACAGAATTGGAATTCTACTCGACAATATCGACGCCATCGACGTCGAGGGCCTGGGGATAGTCACTGGATGTGTGGTCACCGTGACTTTTCTTGGCGTCGACGCCGGCGTCGAGTCGACAGACCCGTGTGTCGAAGGTCCCCTCGACAACGGCGCCGAAGACATCGACCTCGACGGGACCTTCGTCGACGGCGTCGACGGAACCTTCGATGAAGGTTTGGAGGTCATAGTCCTGTTCGAGGGTTCGAAACGCGCTCGAGAGGTTTCTTTCGCCGGGTACTGCGACTCGCGGCGTTTTTGACCTTCGGGTCTTTCGACCAGAGCATCGCTCTCGGCAGTCTTCGAGGGGGTCGAGGCCGCTTTCTCGAAGACGCTCATCATATTCTTTCGGAATTCCTCCCATTCAGCCCGGGAACTATGTTTCGTGGGGCAAGGGATTCTTTTTGGCGAAACAGAGGAAGAGGAAGACGGAGAAGGGGATCTTTGACGCCTCCTCTTCGAGTGCTTCGATCTCGAGGAGTGATGAGACCCACTCCGAGACCTGGAGCGCGAATGGTGACGAGGAGACGAATGTCTCGACTTCGTCGACGAAGAAGCTTTAAAAGTCTTACCTTTCTCCAGCTTCCCCCTACGCTCCTTCAGGGCCTTAGCTGTCATGGACATACAGTCCTCGCATTCCGAACAATGGTGTTCAGCTCCCAAGCACCACAGACAATTTCTGTGAGGATCGGTCAACGACATCTTTTTCCCACAATCTCGACATTTTTTGAAGCCGGATCGAGGAGTTGTCGGTTCCGACGAGGAAGCCATCGAGTATGGATCGAATAACTCGAGGTAAATAGGATTAATCTGACTAAGAACTGAGCAACGGTATTCCGAGGCACCGAGTAAGCGCGGAAAAATGGAACTGAGCAACGGACGCTGCGCGCGGCCTTTATAGGCAGGATGACGTCGAGCGTCGATACGGCTGCTGTCGAGGGACATCGACTCGAGGGACGTAGACGCGCAGCACCCTCTAGAGAAAAAATTTTCCGAGGCCAGCAGAGCTGGAAGGATATATCTAAGATGAGGAATACGTCGGAGGACACAATCCCTTCGAATGTTCCTTTCACATGAATTAGAAATATATCCATGCTGTCAGGGAGTGACATTTCACTTTCATACAATTCCATTCCCGCCCCCCACCACCTTTATTTTTTTTAAAGGCAAAAAGTATTACAATGGCAAACTATGCTCTATCTTAATGAACATTCTTGCTGAAAAGGGAGGCCATTTCCACAACCTCACACACCGCAGAAGCCATTTAGTTCATTTTTAAAAGAAAATGGAAGTGTAGTTATGAATCACAGGAAAATATGACCACTGAAGAATTCATGGTCCAGTGAAAGGACTTTCTTAGATGCAGCACATTAGCAAGTAGTACACATGCAGAGTGAGAGGAAGTATTGAAGCCTACTCCATCAGCAAGTCAAAACAAGCCATCAGGGAATATAATAAAATGCCCACAAAACCTACTTAAATTTGATATGGCTGCCCTATCGATTAGTGTCGGAAGAATAATTGCCAGTGCTACTGGCTTACCTTTCATTAAATTAGAACGGAAACTATTGGCAACATTCGGTTATCCAGGAGAACAAATCAATCAATACATGCCACAAAGAAATAGTCTACTAGGAGAAAAAGTGGCCAACAGACTTTTCTCCACTCCATATTCCACAAAAATGGTGTGTGGATACCCATGGATTCATCTATTAGATGACTGAAAGCAGATTTTACTTTATGTAGTCGTTGGCCCCACTGGGCCCAGCTAGTAGGGGCTACATGCTTGACCCATAAGGGACCAAAGACGCAGACACCAGGGTAACTAAAGTATTTAATAAATGTGTAGTGTGCGTTCCCTGTCTTAGTCTTTGATAAAAAGACAATGTTTTAAAAAACATTAAAATCACGCGGCTCACCCCCCCAAACAGAGATCCAAGGGGGCCATGTTGCTGCCCCGCTGCCGTGGCGGTCGTCAAGCCATCCGGATCCATACCCAGCGGGCTCAGCAGACTCCAAGGCCCAGGCAGCATGTGTGGGGCTGCCTGGCCATTACCCCAATGGCCTGCCTCAGCCAGCCCTTCATAAAAGCCTGAAGGGTAGCGTGATAACAGGTGCCCCCCCCTGCCTCCCCAGCCAACGGGGCCCACCCAGAAGATCCTTAAGGGACATGGGAATGGCAGCGAGTCAGGGGTATTGGGCGGGGGCCAAGTCAAAGGCCCCATCCTGAAGATCGCAAAAGGCTGCAGGGTTGCAGCAGTGACTGAGCGGATCTCCACGCACAGGGGGTCACCCAGGACTTAAGAGCGTGGGCTGCGCAGTGAGTATGGATGGCCCTGTGTGGTGGGTGGGGCCACCCTGAAGAAAGAAGAGGGCCCCAGCCATCATCCATAAGGTACAGGACCCAGCCAACCACCATTCAGCCTTGTCGGCAGGATCAGCCAGCCTGAAACCAGCCCTACACTTCAGCCCTGCACCAGCCAGCACAGAGCCATCGCTACCAAGGACTGTGATGAATTCAGCGAGATCTTATCACTGAGACCCTGTTATGGGCCTCCTCAAATTGTGGTCAGGGAAAGGCAGCCGCTACCTGATACTGATCCTGGGAGTGGTACTATGTGGGAGGATCACATGGGAGGGGGCTCATGCCAGGGGGAATTGGTCACGGAGCTGGAGGGAGCAGCGGCAGGGGGGGGGCGTCATCAGACCCTACGGTGGAGGTATAGGAGCCAGCAGTGGCAGCTGGCAACGCCACTTGGGCGGCAGGGACTGTTGTGGGGGCCCAGTAGGGGTGGCATTGAAGGCAGCATCTGAGGCACCATATCCCGGATAAGGTCCTTAAGGTAGTCCGCCATCTGTTGTGCTTTCATGAGCATTATAAAGTGCTTGAAAAAGCAGTCCTCACACGCCGCCTGGCTTGGCCCCCTGAAGCACTGGGCGCACGTGGTTGATCCCGAACCTCCGGGGCACTAGATGGGCTGAAACGTGAAGCCAGGCCTGTAAGGTGGTGCCATATGCTTGGCTGCCATTTTAGGGGCTGCGTGACGGCAACTGATGAATGCTTAGGGCCTCCAAATGGCATGTCCCAGCCCAAGCCTCCGGACCTCTGAGTGGATCATCCACCCCCTCAGTCGAACGACAAAGTCCTCTGGCACTGCCCCTCGACCTCGGAGAGGGTTCCAGTAGGTGCTCCGGCCTTGGTGCAAACACCAGTAGTCGATGCGCTAGAAGAAGACGCCTCTGCCCTCTTTTTCAAGCTAGAGCCTGAAGACCCCTCAGACCCTGGTGTGGCCTGAGAACTAGGGAGTCCCTGAGCCCCTCGCCATGTACACCGGTAGTCTTCATAGCCTCAGGCATACCGCCGGTATAAGAGCCCGAAGGGTCCCTCCCAGTCGGTGACCCTGGGAATTAATCCCCATGCTGGGGTGCTTTATTGAAGAGGTGACTTACCTTGTTGTGCCGCAATGATTTGGAGACCAAGTCCTTCAGATGTCTAGGTGGCGAAGTGTTGAAATTCTCCGTCTAGCGGGAAATACCGTTCTTGAGAGAATATGGAAAAAAAGGCGCCACATGCGTCCCTACAGTGGTCGGGGCCCAAGTACTCCAGGCAAAGTGCGTGGCGATCCGATCCGATCTCGGAAAGCAATATTCGCACAAGGCACACCTGGAGAAGCCTCCCACGACAGATGCGCCGGGGAAGGCGAGGCACGGAAGGGAGGTTTAAAAAGAAAAATGGCAAGGGGAAGCGAGCAAAGCTTGTAAAAAGAGGCCCGGGCAAGCTGCCAGATCTGTTACCGTCCGGGCGGAAAAAGGGAATGGCACCAGAGTGTGGGGCTTAGTGGGCATGCATACGCCTGGGGCTGTGCACCCTTGTGCTATACTAAATTTAAAGGGGAAGCTCATTTATTGCTATATATTTCCGGTACCATCCCCCACACTGGAGGATGCCTACAAGTATGGAGGAAAGTGGACGGGAAGAACGAATACTGCTTAATACTAATCATGAATCTGTTTTTTGTGTTACAGAAACGTAAGCATCTCGCAGTATTTTGTTATTTTTTATAACCCCAGATAACGCACGTGCTTAGGCGAAGTCAAAGCAGCAGTAGCATGCACATTGAATATGAAGAACCAGCCATGTCATTACTGGTTCAGAGTTTGCTTGAGAAAAGAACCTATGAACTGAAACAGTCCTCACGCTGATGTCTCAAATGTAAGATATATTGTTATGCAGATTATAATCTTTGGATAAGAAAATGGCATTAACAATTCTAATGGAAATGTATTTCTTGAAAGTAATACCCAACAAATTAAAGCAGTCTCTTTATGGAGATCAGTTGAGCATAGTGTTTTAGCACTGCAAGGAAAGATTCGAACAAAGTCTGATTCACATGGATACTAAAATGTTCTGCACCACCACTGCAGTGTTGCTCTCATTTAACTTTTACTGCTGATAATCCAATGGGAATAGAGATGTGTGTGCATCGGCCCGTTAGGTTTTGGTCTCCATTTATTTTCAAACAAGGTAACAGGTTTCTGAGCATATCTTTTAGTTGTACTGTTTACAATAAGCTACTGCCACTAAATATTCCCAATAAGGTTTTATTTGCGTCTTTACCACTTTTCACAGTCAAAGCTGCTGATGTCAAACTATGATTGTTTTGTTAATGCACAATAACGTGCTAGGTCACATTTCAGACATGAGCAGGGACTTTGGTCATGTGAAAAAACACCAGGTACAGCGTCTTCGTTCAGGCTCTCTACTATTCCCAATTATGAACACAAATTTGTCTATATCGGATTAGGCCCATTGGCTACATAATTTGGGACTAAACTGCTGTCTTTTTTTTTCAGTCAAATTGATGTTCTTCTGTTTTGAGCTCCAGTAATCCCAGGTTGATCTCATAATTCAGACCGTTGCACTCTTAGTCTGATTGCTTTTTGCAGTACTTATTTACAAAAAGTACCTTTTTGGTATTGTACAAAACTGCTCTCGAGTTCAAACTCATACTAGGCAGATCTCTTTTGGACAACCTTTTGGCTTCTCTATTCAAGTTTAATTTCATATTTTTTAGAATTTCTCCAAACTTCAACACCTGGTTCATCTATTATGTGCTGGGTCCAAATTGACCTATTTTACACGTGGGTGTGAATATAAATTATTGACTATTAGGGTCAGTGCTTCAAACACTCCTTGCATGGGTACCAATGGCGTTTCCTGCTGTATTTTATAATGTTAAGGTTGACCGCATCTCTCGGCTTAAGACTATCTGAGGCTGTATCGTTGACTCGGAACTAGCCAATTCGTTGGAAAACTTCTGATCAAATTAATCATTTGATCATTTTTTACATGTTTGAATTGACCTTCTGTGCACTTTGCCTGCATACTTTTCAAAACACGGAGCCCAGAAAACAGGGGATGCAGGGGTGTCTCCCGCTCCCCATGCTTGGTAATTTTGGGATTACAGGGTGTGGGGGTGTCCCCCGCTACCTTAACATTGGAGATGGGGTAGCTAAACAAAGAACGGGAAGGGCTGCAGGGGAAGCGGAGGTGAGCAAGCAGGTAAGTAGGCGAGTGGTGGGGGTGGTGTAGTGGGGGTGGTGTACGATTTGTCTATCAGGGGCATTTTATGGATGTAAACTGGCTCGCATCATTGTAGGATTTGGGTTGATTGTTCATGTTATTCCCTGCTTTAATATGTACGTTTAAAACGTTGGCCCGAGCAATTATATTGTGTCGAGTTTACTGCGAACAAATCTAACACGAACAACCCAAATCCGGACTCATCACATTGTGTAGCCATGACTGAAATGGGGCATTTCTTAAAGTTGAGCAGGATCTGATGTCTGCCCTTCTATGGGTGGTTTTCTACTGCCACCTTGTGTTTCTATAAACTTTTCTCCATGCGACAGGCCCTTATAACAACATGCCATTCCAGGTTCATTGAAGGATTGTTTCGATATCCATTTTATTACGTTAATTTGCCATTTATAACATACCAATTGACAGCCTAGGTCATCCATCTTTATCCTTCAATTTAGGACAACTCTGAGGTGTTTTCACAATTCAAATATCTATGAAATCAATTGTGTTTTCATTCAAACAGATGGTCAGCTAGGCTTTTTGGTAATCAGAGGGTGACTTTAACATAAGACAATTTCCTTCGGGTGTTGTCTTCAATTTGTCCTGAATGGAATATGTTGCTGGGCAAGTGAACAAATATACGGGACACTCTATTCTTCATTCTGTGCTGTCAATAGGTTTACCCCCATTGCTAATGTTGGGCCCTAAGTGAGGGCTGGAACCTTTTCAAGTTGATGCCTTTCAGTTACAGAGGAGGTTGTCAGAGATCAGTGGCTTCCTTAAGAGTTCCAGGCAGTGGCATTTAAATGCCCCTGCAGCTATTGGCCGTTTCTTCTACTAAAGGAGGATCACATGGGAGGAGATTGCTGTCAGGGGGAAGTTGAGACTCCTTGGGAGAGAGACGGTATTCTTCATCTTGTGAAGATGAGTCCTATAATTCCCAAATATCTAATGGCATGCTGTGATTGCACAAGTCCTTCCCATGAAACTACCCAAAGAACATGTTATGAAAAGTCATCTAAAACAGAATATATTTTGTGCTTTGGGAGTTCCGGAATTAAATACGCCATCCTCCAATTGTCATGATTCGGTTTTAGGTAGAGGACCCCAACCCCAATGTTAAATCACAAACCTATTACATAACATCGCCCAACTAAATGTCAAAGGTCCAAAACCACTATGTGCTCAGGATCTAAGTACCTGTGGTACTGGGAAGAGGAAAAGGGACTCTGAGTTAGTGAGGATCAGAGGTGCTATTGTACAAAAGTTGTTGTCTAGTTGTTGTAGAGCAAGAACCCAGAGTGGGACATTTAAACCCAAGGAGCTGCCAACTGAGTGGACAGAACGCAGGTGGTCTGCAGCAGTAGCAGCAGAAAGCGAAGCAGAGATGCCAAAGGAGACCAGTGAGTTGGCCTAAAGTTAAAGGGGATCCCGGGGTGATCAGAGCAGGACATCTGGCAGCAACCAATAATTATGAACACCGAACAAATAAAGTGAAGAGACAAGGTCGCAATTCCTCTTTTATAGGATACCAACTTGGAGAACCTGTAAGGAACAAGTTACTTACCTGTAACTGTTGTTCTCCAGCATGGGTCTGGCATGGATTCACATGCTCATGAATATTCCCCGTCGTCAGGCTGGGAATCCTCGGTAAAGAAAAAACCAGTATCAGTTTCGTTTCTGATCTGTCTTTCGTAGTAATAACCAATCACTGGTCTCTGCGTCATACTGACCACAGCCAATGACTGCCCTCTACCTAAGCACCGCCTCTGGCAGCCATCTTCAGATTTGGAAGCACGTGAAGTGGCAGTATGACCAAGTGAAGAGCCGCAGAGGGGTAGGCGGGAGGGTTCGCATGTGAATCCATGCCAGACCCATGCTGGAGAACAACAGTTACAGGTAAGTAACTTGTTCCTTCTCCAGCATGGGGTCTGGCATGGATTCACATGCTCATGAATAAAGAATACATAGCAGTACACACATGCACAACCACGGGAGGTGGCAAAGGCTCAACATTAAGCATCACATCAACTCAACATTAAGCATCTTACCTCCTCACCAGGCTCACCTCAGGCGAACAGGTTGCGCAGCACTGCTTGGCCAACCCTGGACTCCTCCCTGGAATCCCGGTCGACGCAGTAGAATTTCGTGAAGGTGTGCGTCGACCTCCACGTAGCAGCCCTGCATATGTCCAGCAGGGGCACACCAGATAGGAACGCCGTGGTAGCTGCGATCGCTCTGGTGGAATGGGCTCTCGGACGGCCAGGCAGCGGTCGGTTTGCCAACCGGTGACAGCACATGATACAGCCGGAGAGCCATCTGGAGATGGAAGCCTTCGAGAGAGCCTTCCCCTGATTGACAGGTCCAAAGTTCACAAAGAGTTGTGACGTCTTCCGAAAACCCTTCGTGCGGTCCACGTAGAACTTCAGCGCTCTAGCTACATCCAGCGAGTGCAAAGTCCTCTCAGCCGGCGACGAAGGCGACGGGAAGAACACAGGTAACACCAAGGGTTCGTTGAGATGGAAGTCCGACGGTACCTTGGGCATGAAGGAGGGGTGCGTCCTGAGCACTACCCTCGTGTCGTGGAAAGTCAAGTACGGGGCCTTGCAGGAAAGGGCCTGGATCTCTCCCACTCGTCGTGCGGAGGTGATGGCCACAAGAAAAGCGGTTTTCCACGATAGAAACTTCAACGGGGCCGAGTGCAGAGGCTCGAACGGAGGTCCCATGAGCTTGGTCAGCACCACGTTGAGCTCCCACGCCGGGGCCGGAGCCTTCACCGGCGGGAACGATCTGAACAGTCCCTTCATGAACTCTTTCACCAGACGATGAGACCACAAGGACGTCCGGCCCGTGGTTCTGGTGTATCGGGAGATCGCAGCAAGATGAATCTTGATGGACGCATGTGCCAGACCAGCTTTGGCCAGCGTCAGCAGGTACGGCAGTACTTGGGGAGCCGTAATCCGTAGAGGGTTAATCTTCTGTGCGTGGCACCAGACAGAGAACCTCTTCCATTTGTGTCCGTAGCATTTAAGAGTCGAGGACGCCCTGGCCTTTGCAAGAACCTCTCTGCAATCGGCCGGTATGTCGTATCCTCCAAACTCTAGTGCTGCAGGAGCCAGGCCTGCAAGTTCAGCGACTTCGGGTCGTGGTGGAGGATGGCGCCTCCTTCCCTGGAGAGTAGATCCGCGTCCGCCGGCAGCTTGATCGGCGGGGACGCTGACAAGTCCAGAAGGTCCGGGAACCATATCTGCCTCGGCCACGCAGGTGCGACGAGGATCATCCTGCACCGTGACCTCTTGAGCTGGTTGACGAGCCAGATTAGCAGAGGCAAGGGAGGGAACGCGTAGAGGAACAGGCCCTCCCAGGGGAACGAGAAAGCATCGCCCATGCTCCTCGTCTGGGGAAACCTGCTGGCGAACCTCCGGCACTTGGTGTTCGTCGCCGTCGCGAACAGGTCGATCTGGGGTGTGCCCCACCGTCGGAAGAGGCGATCCACCAGATCCTGCCGTAGTTCCCACTCGTGGCACGAGCGCAGCTCCCTGCTGAGTGAGTCGGCGATGGTGTTTTTTATCCCTGCCAGATGAAACGGCACCAGAAAAATCCCTTGGGCGACGGCCCAATGCCACAGGTCCTGCGCCTCCTTGGACAGCGCTGGGAACCTGGTTCCGCCCTGTTTCCTGATGTAAAACAGGGTGGTGGTGTTGTCGGTGAAGATCCTCACCACCTTGCCCTTGAGGGACGGAAGGAAGGACCTGAGGGCCCAAAACACTGCACGGAGCTCCAGGACGTTGATATGTAGGGACTTCTCCGTCGGGAGCCAGAGTCCCCTTGCGTGCAGATTTTCGGTGTGCGCTCCCCACCCTTCCAGGGAGGCATCCGTGGTCACAGTCTCCTGGTGGGCTGGGGTCTGGAAGTCCATGCCCGCCGTCAGATGCGCGCGGGTGCCCCACCACCGTATCGCTCGTCGGAAACTCTCGTCGAGCTTGATCCTTTCCTCGAAGCTGCCCGTCGTCTGGATCCAGCGCGCATCCAGGAATTCTTGCAACGGGCGCATCCGGAGCCTGCACATGGGAATGAGGTAGATGCAGGAAGACATCATCCCGAGGAGGAACTTGATGGACCTCACTTTGGCCGCGTCGGCCACCAACATCCGTTGCACCTTGCCCAAGATGGTCCTGGTCCTCTCCTCCGACGGGGAGGCCAGAAGGGACACTGTCGAGCCTCGCTCCCAGAAACAGTGCGGCTTGCGCGGGCACCAGGTGGGATTTGGCGTAGTTCACGGAGAATCCCAGGTCCGTGAGGAGTTGGACGGTCCTTGCCGTGTGGACCACGGCGAGCTCCCTCGTCTTGGCGCGGATGAGCCAGTCGTCCAGGTAGGGGTAGACGTGGATCCCCTCGCGGCGCAGCTGCGCCGCCACCGGTGCAAGGCACTTGGTGAATACCCTGGGTGCCGACCGTAGTCCGAAGGGAAGGGCTTTGAACTGGTAATGACGCCCTTGGACCACGAATCTGAGGAATTTGCGGTGCCCCTTTAGGATGGGAATGTGGAAGTAGGCATCCTCCAAATCCAATGACGATAGGAAGTCTCCTTCCTCCAGCTGACCCAGGACGTGCTGGAGGGTGACCATCCGGAACTTCTGCGCCTTGATGAACTTGTTCAGACGTCGCAGGTCCAGGATGGGGCGCCATCCTCCCGTCTTCTTCTTCACGAGGAAGTATCTCGAGTAGACTCCGGAGCCCCGAAGCCTCTTTGGGACGAGTTCGATGGCGCCCTTTCTGAGCATCGCCTTTACCTCCAGGAGAAGTTGAGGGACGTGAAGTTCTTTCCTGGCCACGGGGGGGACGCGCGGGCACCTTCTTTGAAACTCGAGCGCGTGGCCCCGGGCCAGGGCGTCCAGCACCCAACGGTCGGTGGAGATGGACTCCCACACGCTGACGAAGCCCGCCAGCCGGCCTCCCACCGGGGTGCTTCGGTGGGGGCCCGACCCCAAGGCCGGTTCAATCCTGCTTGGACGCGGCCTTGCCGCCTTGACCTCCTTGGCGACGACGGCGGGGTCCGCTAGACTTGCCTCGTCCTCTGTAAGCCTCTTGCGACGACGAGCGGGCCGCTTGACGGTAGGAAGCGAAACCGCCGCCGGAACCTTTGGAGGCGCCCTTGCCTCCGCCGCTCCGAAAGGGCGTCCGTCGTTGCAGGACTCCAAGGGCCCGGGCCGTCTCAGTATCCGCCTTGATGGCCTGAAGGGAATCGTCCACCGTCTTCCCAAACAGGTTGTTCCCGTCGAAGGGCATGTCCAGGACTCTGGTCTGGACGTCCTGCCGGAAGTCCGTGGCTTTGAGCCATCCACGACGTCGAAGGCAAACACCGTTGCCCAGCTGGCGGAATCCAGTGTCGGCGATGTCCGTCGCCACGGTGATGGCGTGGTCCGAGGCCACCTCACCTTCCTGCAGGATCTCAAGGGCCTCCGCCCTCTTGTCGTCCGGCAGAAAATCCAGCAGGGGAGCCATCTTGTACCAGAGCTCCCGGTCGTAGCGGGCCACGATAGCCAAGGCGTTGGCCGCTTTAATCGTCGTCGCTGCCGACGAGATGACTCTACGCCCCATAGTATCCAATTTCTTTCCCTCGCCGTCCGGCGGGGAAGTCGATGTGGAGGCCGCACCCCCCCCCGCTTTCTTCCTGGCTGCCGCGGAGACGACGGAGTCCGGGGTAGGCTGCGCCCGGAGGCATAGGGGGGCCGTGTCCGGGACCCGGTACTTTTTCTCGTACCGGTCTCTTCTAGCTGGCGTCGTGGAAGGGTTCTTGAGGAGGGAAAGGCCCTCATCCCAAATGTCGTCCAACAGAGGCACTGCGAGGACCGTCTTCCTCTTGGCCTCGCGCCGCTGATAAAGGAAGCCTTCCTTTTTCTTCTCCTCAGGGCAGAGTTGGAAAAGCTCGGAAGCCCTGGAGATCATGGAGTGGAAAGATCCGATCTCGTCGGGCGGAGAGGCCCTGGTGGGAGGCGACGACGGAAAATCCTCGTCGTATGCCTCGTCGTCCGTACCCGTCGCTGCCGTGTCAGTCCCCGTATCATCCCCTCGGGTGGACGGGGAGGAGGGCTGGAAGGGGCGCGACGGTTGAAAAGGAGGTGGTGGATGGATCCTTCTTTTCTTGGTAGGGGGAACACCAGAATGTCCCGGTTCTGGATCCCCCGACGGGAGAGGTTCCTCCGTCGGTAACGGTAGCCTCGTCCTTATCTCGGAGCATAAGGACTGTATGGCCAACAAAATGGCCGCCGAGTTGTCTTGCGGCGCTGGCAGAGGGGAATCCGACGGGCAAGCAGGGGCCCCGTCGGTATCCTCGACGATGTCGTCGTCACCTGCGTCGGGGTCCATTCCGACGGGCTGGCCTTCTTCCACGCCTAGGCCGTGGCTTAAGACCTCGATCAGTTCCTCTTCTGAGGTTGAGGCCGACTCTACGACGACGCCCTGCCCCCCCTTCTTCTTCCCCACGGAGGGTTTCACGGGGGTCCTATCGATGGGCACAAAGGAAGACTCCCTCCGAGGATGCAGGGAGATTCTGGGCCCTGAGGTCGCCACCACTGGTGCAGCCACCACAGGCTGAGCCAGGGCCGCCGCGACCGTTTCGATAGAGGGCTTGGCCGGATGGATCAAGGCCTTCACCACCTTAGGTGCGCTCACCGCCTTATCCTTGAGGGAGGGGGCACTGCCACGCTCCTCCTCTGCCTTAGAGCTCGACCGGGGCCTCTCCAGGAGCTTCGCCGGGTGCTCGGCCTTCCTCTTACCCGACCCAGAGCGTTGGCTCGTGGTTGATGGTGCCGGGGAGGGTGCGCCCTGCCTGGCGCCCGCAGAGCCCGACCGTTCGGCGCTCCCGGTGCCAGCGGACTCGCGGTGCTTGGCCTTATGTTGGGCCCCCGTCGCCGGGGCGCCCTCAAAGGTCTTAGAAGACCGCTCGGATTTCTTCTTCTTCTCGCCAGACGGGCTCTTACCCTCCAGCCAGTTGGCGAGACGTTGATGGCGGTCCTTCATGGTCCGTTCCGACATGTTGCCGCAAAACGCACAGTCCTTCTCCACGTGCGTCTTGTCCTCATGAAGGCAGTAAAGGCAGAAAGAGTGTTCGTCCTCCTTGAAGACGTTCTGCAGCTGGCATCCAGGGCAGACCCTGAACAGCTTTCCGGGCGTCGAGCTTCCCTTCTCCTGGGCCATCTCCGAGACAGGGCCTGAGAAGCTTCTGGAGTCCTCCGAAGCGTAGCTCGACGAAATCTTCACCCTTGAGGGGCACAGATGAATCCGACACGGGTCCCCGTTGATCGGATGTAGGATCGGTGGAGCTTGAGGCTCTTTTGACCGAAAGAATCGAAGTTTTTTGTAAAAAGCGCGAAAAAATAGCACTAACGCTCGAGAGCAATAGCACGAGGATCCCAACACATGAACGTGCGGTAAAAATCTGAAGATGGCTGCCAGAGGCGGTGCTTAGGTAGAGGGCAGTCATTGGCTGTGGTCAGTATGACGCAGAGACCAGTGATTGGTTATTACTACGAAAGACAGATCAGAAACGAAACTGATACTGGTTTTTTCTTTACCGAGGATTCCCAGCCTGACGACGGGGAATATTCATGAGCATGTGAATCCATGCCAGACCCCATGCTGGAGAACCCACATTGCCAATGTGGCAGCCATTGTTCAACCGTCTTCACATGGGATACGGCGTGGCGAACCATGGAACAAATATTGACACCTAGACGAATTCTGGTAAGGCAAGTACACCAGGAAAGAGGTTTTGTAGAAGTGTGGTTGCAGCAAACTGTTACATCACCAAAGGTAGTTGGCTGTGCTATCATGACAAAAGCATTCAATTGGAAGAATAAGTGTTATATGCTAGTAATTGCTTTACATCCTGAGGAAAACAATTGCCTTGATTTATGAACTTGTGTTTGTTAAAGAGACAATTACTTTACCAAGTGGAAGGACGCACTGGAGGGAAAAGACATTTTGTTTTGAACTGAACGGAACTTTGTTGAATAAGAACTTTTCCATGGGTATTTCTGAATCGATCCAGGGGAAGCGAGCCTAACCCTGGTCCCAAGCAGTACTTTCTAAAACATACGTTTTAACTTTTACACTGTTATTGTTCCCGCTGCAACTTCCTTCTGTCGCTTCTATGCCCATCCAGCACCGATTTACTATGCTGCCAGTCCAAAGCTCATCTCGGCACGGCTCCTCTCGCTGGCAGTGTTCTGAAGCCACAGCTCTCGGCCCCGTCTGTTTCCTGATCTATCAGACCGGCCAGGGGCGCATAGTTCGGCTCCCTCTCTCGCTGGCTCCACTCGCTTGCCATCTGGGTTCGCTCACTGATTGGGACACTGTCTGCTCTGCACCCTGCGTCTCTCTTTGGTCTCCAAGCCAATGCTTGGAAAAGGAAGATCTCTCAATTTTCTCACATCAGCTGATTTAAACTCCCACCTCCAGGATGGAAAGATTTCTTGAACCAATCATTCTTCACAACATGGTTCATACTCTCTCTCATGGCAGTCCTCTTTGTCGTCTCAGTACATGTTTTACTAGGTAACAAGGTTCATAAATTCGGTCAGCAGCTTTTGCAGGATGTTGGAGGGGGTTCCCAATATGCCATTAAGACATGGGGAATGGAGGGGGTATCACTAAAAGGAAATGGGGGATTTCAAACCTCATCTGATGATGCCCATCCATCCCCCTGACGGTCGCCTCTCCTCGTGTGATCCTCCCTCGCATAGCCAGCGTCGGGGTCGGGATCAGGGTCACGATCCAGTAGCAACTGCCGTCCCCTGGCCACATGAGGAGAGGCTACCTACGGGAAAGGAGTGGCATCATCATCAGGTACATCACAGAAGCAAATTCGTTGGTAATTATAGTTCAAGCAAGGCACTGATACTCTGTGTACAAATTGCATTAACCCTTATACAATTAATGAAGATTATAAAGGAAGAGATTTCTATAAGGTGACAAATCCAAGAAAGATCCAATACTAAAGAAATATTTCTCAAACCTGTGCCATGGAGCATGCTAATTTAGAAATTGGTCCTCGTTCCAGGCAGGGGTATGTATCAGCGCAAGCCCTCATTCAGGTGCTAGAGACTGCACACATTCCACCAAAACAAAATTTCACAAGAGGACAGATATGTTACCCTTCGCTGATGCTCATTCAACTACACTCTGCTGCGCTTTCCTCTCATACACCTTACTACTGCTGAATTGTGTGAAAAGCCTGTACCCTCTTTTGAGACTTACTATTGCCAAACTACTGAGAAAGATACAACTCCACTAAGTCCTGCTGAGAGACCTGCCTTTCCCAAGAAGCATGTACCTCTGGAATGCCCTCTTGAAATGAATATAGCAGAGCGCACAAATATGCACTGGCCACTAGCCATTGGCTAGTGATTACATGATTGTTGATGAGTGAGAAATGATGGGGTGTGTATGCATAAAATTGAAGTGGCAAGTGACTTATGGCTGGCTAATAGATTGCAACTTGAATTTTTGCCCTCATCATATAGCTACTTCACACCCACAACACATACACCCCCTGAAAATCCCATTGAAAATTCTCATGCCTGTACTTCTCCCCTCTCACCCCCTTTCTTAATAATGGCATACATTTGCCCTCAGTCTTTAACATGCAAGTACATTTAGTACTTCCTGATGTACACAACTGAGATACCACCCACATTTGTTACAACCTTCCAATATGCACAAACATCAAATAGTATCTATTGACAAGTCTGATTAAGCTACTTCCACCTGAAAAACTTCACTCACATAGCAACAGCAGAAAAGGCTTCCAAGAAAACCTCCAAGAAAACATATGTATGAGACACCATTTAGAAATGATTTGAATTGTTTAACGCCCATGAATGCACATGCCCCCGATGGGCCCTCCAGAGATGGGTAGCTCTATTCCTCCCCTTCTGACACATACTTTGCACATATCTTGTTATAGCGTAGCAATGGTACATGCTATTTCGAAGGCAACACAGTAGTCCCTTACTGACAAGCATCTAACACCCTGAAAGAACTGTTGTGCTATAGTCTTGATTCCTGAATGTGGTTAAAGTAATTTAAAGAGACACTCTTCGCATATATATCCCATTACCTGTTGAGACTAAGATGAAGAATTAAAATAAAAGAATCAGATCTAAGTAACCTGATTCCAGCATGCAGTCTCAATCGAAGGTGTAAAACAAAGGAGATAAAGAAATCTAATGCTGCTATGAGGGAGCCACCAACATCCAACATCCACCACCTGTCAGACAATGATCACTCCTTGGACACCACTGGCTTGCAAAGTAGCCATTGAACGAAGCTAAAGTCAGACGAAGGAATAGGATTGGAGCCAACTAGTCAATCAGCATATTGGGACAAGGATATGAATTGTGCTGGTGAGCCCATCAACCAGCTGCTCTAGTCACAGAGAACAGCATCTCTCTAGATCTACTGCTCTAGAGGGAACATGTAAAGGTGCTGTTCCAAAGGCAGAAGCTACTTGCGCGACATTTGGGACCCAGTGTTTGGTATAGAGCCTTCCACCAGCCATTAAGCACTGCATGGGGCTATTGAGCCCGAATGCTAGCTTATTCTCCGGCCAGGAAGCGTTCTGCTCTACCTCAGACCCGAAGTAGGTGTAGTACTGGCTAAGCTTGGGGGTTTATTGGGGGAACAGTTGTGCAGATAATATGATCTGCAGAGTGCCTACAATGAAATTAAGGTATAGTGTGGGTTAGAGTACAGTATCTCATGAGCCAGGTTCCCTACCGGCACCAACCCTTGCCATTGTGAGTGCTGCCGATTTATGGGCAGTGTTCCATCACTGTCAGTGGTAGATGGTGTTTGACAACTGTAGAACATATAAGCTGAGTTAAAGGAGGTCTTAACCATTCTGCCGAACCAGGGACAGTATTCAATTACCGTCTTGAGTAATGGGCTGGGCATAGGCACCAAGTAAGGTAGCGTCAGGAAAGGATGGTGAGCAGCGGCACGAGAACCACTGCAACATATTTGTAATGGACAGTGGCAGAATTGCACAATCATACATCAATGCGCTAGGCCAGATGCTCGCCCCGCTAACTGAACTCTGTCTCCAAGAGTTTGTACCAAGGATGGCATGCAAAGGAGTCAGTGCTGGTAATGAACCCTATATGAAGCTCCATGATCCACCATTCAAGAGGACAAAGGAAGGTACCCTCCCACGCAGCAGGACCAGAAAATGCTGGCGTTGGTGCACAATCCACATGTCACTAATAAAAAGGTAGGAACTGCTTACCCATGGTTGTCAATATGATGTTCTGTGTAAGGGCAGAGTTTGCTCAAGTGTGGAGCTCACTATGTGGACTAAGTGGGACGCAGCACAAGTACCACCACATCACGGGCAAGGAACAAGTACCACCACACCACGGGCAAGGAACTTCCACAACCACAGATGAAAATGCCTGATCATGAGTATTTCCACAAGAACTATGGACGACTCAAAAAGTTATCACTGAATGTTCCTTCAGCAAGAAGCACACGGGGAAAGGTGACATTTTTTGATATGGTGTCATACACCCTAAAGCTTAGAATATTATAATAGATTATACTATCAATTATCTTAAGTTTACAAGACAGATTCTTAACCAGGTGGTTCAGTTCAAGCACCTTTTAACCTCAGTGTCTAATCAACTCATAACATATCTGTATAATACCCACCAAGTTAAAAAGTATATGCTGAAAGGCATTGTGGAGTGCCATTTAGTTTGTAGAAAGCTCAAAGCAGCGCAACTCGCCTGCATTCAGAGTTATTTGCCACATAAAATAGTCATGGAGTGTTCTGCAAACCCACAAAAGCAGATAGTACATATAGACAAAGTTAGGCGAACCCACAAAGTACAAAAGCATACAAACCTGCATAGATGGATAGTGTATAATTTAGAAGAACAAGCTACTTACCCATGGTAACATTCTTTCAACTGGATGTTCCTCCCACACATTCCTCATCTTATGATATTTCCATATCCAGCTTCAGCTGCTTCGTAATTTGTTTCCAGCAGCGGGTGCTTCGCGTCGATGCCTGTCGACTCGACGTCCCTCTGAGGCCTCTGTCTCAATGTCGACGTCATCGATGGTATAAAGCATGCGCAACGACCATTGGCTTCAGTTCCTTTTTTTACGTGAACAGGATATCCTACACCCGACAATTACTCCACCTGAAAAGTTAAAGACTGCAAACACATGGAATAACTCTACTACGGGCAGGTTGGGAGGGTCCATGAGGCATACGTGGGAGGAAGATACACTCAAAAGAATTTTACTATGGGTAAGTAACTTGTTCCTCGACTGGATTGCCCCCCCCCCTCCCCCACCCCACTTACTCCTCATCTTATGATAAACTACTAAAGCAGTGTATGTATCCCTGGAGGAGGGAGTCAGAATTTTCAGACTCATGATAATATAGAAGTTTCTTTATAGGTCTCTGTGCACAGAATGTAGCACTGCCTTTCCAAATAAACCTTCCTGGCTTGAGGAAAAGTCCAGATTATAGAGTTTGGTAAAAGTGTGTACAGACAATCATGTAGCTGCCGCACACATTTACTTTCCACTGTAAGGCAAAGGAGGTAGCCATGCCCCTGGTCGATTGAGCTAAAAGACCCTATGGAGGGATCCTTTACAGCTAACCTGTAGAATTCAGATATTGCTAAAATGATCCATCTTGATAGTTTGTTTCGAGATTGCATACCCAACTTGTGGCCCGTGTAGCCGACGAAACGTTGTTCATCCTGCCTTAGGTTAGACATCCTGGAGATGCAGAAACTAAATGCACACCTTTGATCAAGCCTGTATAACCTCACCTCTTCCTTTCCAGGATGAGGAGGATGATAAAAATGAAGGTAGATTTATTTGCTGAGTTAAATGAAACTCAGACACAATCTTAGGTAAGAAGGAAGATTTAACCTTGAGACTGTCCTTATAGAAGATTGTGTAAGGAGACTTGCAGGACAAGGCCTGAGGTTCACCCACCCTTTGGGCTGATGTGTTGGGCACTAAAAGGATGGTCTTCAAAGTTAATAACCTTAAAGGACAGGAATGGATTGGCTCAAAAGGAGCCCACATTAGAAAATTCACCACCAAGTTGAAGTCCCAAAATGGGACTTGAAATGGGTCCGGAAGAAATGTATTTGTCAGTCCTTTTAAGAATTTTCGAACTAGTGGGATCATGAAGAAAGATACCTCTTCAGAGGAGCGCTTAAAAATAGAGAGCGCAGCCATATACCCCTTAATTGTACCAACCCGGAGCCCCTGATTGACCAGGTGTAATAAGAATCATAACACCATAGGTGTACTGCATGTAAAAGGATCCACATTGGTATCCCTGCACCAGTTGCAGAATTTGTTCCAACGGCAGCGGTACAAGAAATTTCATCCGGGAGGTCCCAATCCTTGTATCACAACTTCTCAGAAAACATGCATGAAGGTTGAGTGTCTTGACCACTGGATGGAGAACATGGCCCTCGCGTATCTCGACAGAAGGTCCTCTCTTTGTGGAATACGTATTGGAGGGCAGATGGACATGTCCAGAAGATCCAGGTACCACGTCCTCCTGGCCCAATCTGGAACAATTAGGTTCATGGATTTCCTGCACCTCCTCAACCTCCTGAGGTCTTGAGGAAGGACGAGGACTGGAGGAAACACGTACAGGAGTAGAAACTCCCAGTCCACTATGAACGTGTCCCCTAGATCTCCTCATGAGGGGTTAGGGGGGAGGAAACACCCTTGAGCAGTACTGCTTGCACTTTCAGTTGACACCAGTCACGAACAGATCCACTTAAGGGGTTCACCAAAGTGTAAAGATCTCGAAGGACTTCCTGAGCTAGTTCCCACTCGTGGGAGACTGCTCTGCCTGCTCAGAGCATCCGCCGCCGTATTCTCCACTCCGGCTATGTGAACTGCCAATAGGGCGATTCCTTCTTGAATTGCCCAAAACCAGAGCTGCATTGCCTCTCTGCACAGTGGTAGTGACCATACACTAGCTCTCTTGTTGAGGTAGTATATGGCCACTGTGTTGTCTGTCATTATCAGGACATTCTTCCCCAGCACGGAGGGCAGAAAAGCCTTCAGCGCTAGTCTGATTGCCCTCAGCTCCAAAAGGTTGATATGTAGTTTGGACTCCGATGGAGACCAACGACTGCTGATTGTCAGATTGTTGGTATGTGCTCCACACCTTGTGAATGAGACGTCCGTTACAACAGTTATCTCCAGCTACGGCTGCCAAAAAGGATCTCCCTTCAGAATTTTGTCTTTGCAGGCCCACCACAGGAGAGCCTGTGTGACCCTGCTTGGAATCTGAAGGAGAGCAGATGTCCTGCCTGAGAATGGAGACCATTGAGACCAGAGTATCCACTGGAGAGATCTAATTCTCGGACGCGCCTCTGGCACCAGAATAATGCAGTATGTAGTGAGGCCGAGAAACTTCAGAAAGTCGTAGGACGGGAGACACTGGGCTCTTTAATTTGGTGACCACCTACAGAATGTCTTGAGCCCTCACTTCTGGTGGCGAGGCTTTTCCCATGGATGCATTCAGGACTGCTCCAATGTATTGGAGCCTTTGAGATGGTATAATGTGGGACTTCTTGAAGTTGAGGGAGAAGCCCAGTCCGTGGAGAGAATGACAAGTGTAGCTGAGATGTTCCAGGGCCTGTTTGGGAAACAGGCCCTGATCAGCCAATCGTCCAGGTAGGGGTAGACGTGAATCCCACTCTCCAGAGACTCGGTGCCACCACCGCCATCTACTTGGTGAAAACCCTTGGGGCACAGGTCAGCCAAAATGGCAGAACTCGAAACTGATAAGGAGAACTGCCAACAGCAAACCTTAGGTACTGTTTGTGCTTGTGATGGATTGGCACATTAAAGTAAGCATCCTGAAGGTCCAATGATACCATGCAGTCCTGAAGCTGGAGGGCCTGGGTCTCAATCCTCTGTCCTTTTTGGGAATCAAGTAGTACAGGGAGTACCAACCATTGCTATTCTCTGCTACAGCTACTGTTCTATAGCACCTTCCTCTATCGGGGTCAAGATGTCCTGCATAAGAAGCAGATCTGGAATTTTCAAAGAGCTGTTCCCCGGTGGATGATTGAGGGTTTTTTAGAAAGGGAAGGCAGTAACCCTAGGCAACTGTTTCCAATGCCCATGCATCTGTAGTAATACTTGGCCATTCTTTCAGATGCTGTGAGTCTGCCTTCCACCGGGGTCTTGTGAACTAAGTTCTCAGAGAGATTTTGAGGTGGCTTAAGCAGTAGCTGATCGTAAAGTAACCGCTGCCTGGGCGGTCTAAGTACCTCTTCCCAGTCCAGCACGGGGAATCTTTGACCTCTTTGATTCAACAGTCCTCTCACCCTTCCGACTGATGAGTATAAGCCAAAGGACCTACCCGACCCAGTAGGGCGGTTTTGTGGCAGTCTAATAGCAGCACTAAGGGATTTGGCTGCTGCTTTGGAGGTCTGCAGCTTCTCCAGGCTCTCGTCAGCCTTGCTACAAAATAAATGTGTGCCGTCAAAGGGCAGGTTGAGAAGTCTGGACTGCACATCTGGAACAAAACCAGACTAACCAGGCAAATCGGTGCATTACTGTACTAGCCACCATTGGCTTGCTGATATTTTCCCCAGTGTCGATACAGGTCTGGAGAGATTTGCACATTGCGTCCTTCCCATTCTTGTCCAGATTTAAAATTCCGTCTCTTTCCTTCCCTTTGGGAATATGTGCAGCCGCCATGGCTATCCATTCCCAAATTGTGAACGTGAACCTGGCCAGCGGGCATGTAGCATTCACAGACTTTAGGGCCATACTCCCCGCAGAGAAAACTTTCTTGACCAATGCGTCCCAACACTGGTCATCTCTGTCTGACGGAATAGTTGGGTATGCATTTTGTTTTGAGGTGGACGTGGCAGCCTGCACTACCAAACTTTCAGGAGTCTGGCGTTTCGTCAGATAACCAGGGTCACTACTGGACACCCTTTATTTAGAGGATAGCTTTTTATTTACAGCTGAAATTAACTCTGTAGTCCAATTGGCATTTACCCGCCTTTGTAGAGCCACATGAAAGGGAAGAATAGAATCCTACTGAGGCCCTTTTGTCCAGGTTATCTGTAAGAGTATCCTGCTCATATATTGGTGTGGGTCTATTCCGCCCCATCTATTCAACCAACCTGGACATTAAATGTCTGTAAAACCCACCTTCATGGTCAGTAGGATCAGGTCTCCAAAATTAGATTTCTGGGGACGCGTCTAGTCCACTTGCATTTTGCAGGGACTCTTGTAGATTTTTGATCCTTGATTCCTAAGAGATCAAGGGTTCAGGGCCCCAGGTGTTCCATATTGTAGGCCAAAGTGATGTGAATCATCAGAGGAATATTATAGATATTCAAATAGAAGAAAGTGATTCAAACAAATTCTCTTACTAGTGGTTTGTATGATTTTTCAGTGATCGATGGCTTTGCCGAGATTTTTTATCCAGTCGACGTGGGTTTCGACGCTTGTGGTGTGGTGAACTCTTTAGGGCCCGACGAGGAGTCTTTTGGCATCAATGACTTCTTCCTGGAAGGAGATTGGTCTTGACTCGAGTGATCCTTCCACCGCTCTCGAGGAGTTTTTATTCCTTGCCTGCTGGGCTCGAGGGCGCAAGGTTTTGCCCTCATCTTTTTTCTTGTCGAGTTTTTCAACCTGTCTTCGAGGGAGTCAAGGCCGCATTCTGGAATGCTTTCATCATTTTAACTGGGAAATTTTCCCACTCAGCCAGAGAGGCTGATTTCCTCGGGCACTTGACCCGTTCTGGAGGAGGAACTTGACGACAAAGACGGCGATCTATTGTGCCTTTTCTTCAAACGCTGTCGTGAGAGCCACTGCGTGATCGTGATCTTTTTGTCTTCTTTCGACGAGGAGAAATTTCTCGAATCGTCTGAAGATCTTTTTTTGACAGAGTCATCGATGGGGATTTAGACATACCTGCCGCTAGTTTTCCTCTTTGCTCTTTCAGGGCTTTCACTGTCATGGGTAGGCAGGCCTTTCAGTCAAAAGTAGCGTGAGAGGAACTCAGGCACCACAGACACACCCGATGTGGGTCCGTAAGTGATATCATTGCCCCACAGTCCTGGCACTTCTTAAAACCCTGATCTCAGAGTTAATGACACCGATGACTACGCCATTTGTAAACATTTTATTGAAGATTCTCGTAGGCAACCAAAGCGCACCATAGCTTTCGTGGAAAAATTGAACTGAAGCCAACGGTTGCTGCGCATGCTTTATACCATCGATGACATCGACATCGAGACGGAGGCCTCAGAGGTACATCGAGTTGACAGGCACCGATGTGCAGCCCCCTCTGCTGGAAAAAATGTCTGAAGCAGCTGCAGCAGGATTTGGAAATATAAGATATGGAATATGTGGGAGGACACAATCCACTCTAAAGTTATATCAGGGGTTGCACATTTTCACAATGTTGTTTCATGGCAACACGTCGCCCTATATGTGCAGTGATGCATAATAAAATGAAGTGGGGTCCAAAGTGTGGATGTGTTTTTGTAAATGATCTGCCTTACTCAAAAATGGGTTTTGTTTTGACCTTAACCCATGTGTCCCTATTGAGGGCATAGATGAGTGCATGCTTGATGTATAAGCCGTAGATCATATCCTGGCTGTGGCCTTTATCTTCACTCCCCACGTTCTACTTTTATCCACGTACAGCTGGGGCAAAGTATAAGGCCATATAATTAGTGCAAAATTCTAAAGGGCAGACTGGATCCTTGCTCTTTGAACTCCTCTCCGCCTGAACTCAAATTCCTTGCACCAAATTTACTATCAATATTTCTATGGGTGATTTATGATATATGATCGGTTATTTATAACGCGTTTAATACCCAAAGGTTTCTAAGTGCAGAACCAGAGATCGAACCTGTGTTGCTCCACGTCTTGCTTCCAAGGCGAGCACGTTGCCGCTGAGCTATCCTCCCGAGACAAGATAGTTTTGTATCTGGATATTTGTTATCCAGATAGCTTAAAGTTCATATCAGTGTTAAAATGGCAGTTCAGATTAACTCCTAATTGAGTAACAGGTCTAGTCTCTTTCAGATAAACATGGGGGCGTGGCCTGAACACATGCAGTGAAGACGTGACCTACCTGAGCACCCACTGCAATCCTGTAGTAAGATCCTGAAGGCAGTACCTAATCGTTAAACTGGGCACTTATGCCGGCACCGTTTGTTTGCTAAAAGCGGCGCTGGTCGTTTTGGTCCAACTGCAATGAAGATTGATGCCTGGGAAGCTCGGGAAAGCCCGAGTGGGGAGACCCAAGATGGCAACTGGCCCGGCTTTGTGCAGCGGAGCGGGCTGCTGTGGACAGGACATGGGCACAGACGGGTGGGATTGGCTTTGAATGCTGGAAGGCACCTGCAGAGGCAGACAGAGGATAGAGTTGGCCTCTGAATGAAAACAGCAACCTAAACAGTGACTATTGGCCCGATCAGCAGGAAAGTGGGCTGAGGCGGCGACAACCGCAGGAGACACAATGGCGAACCCTGCGCACACGGTAAGCGGGCCCAGCGCGAGATTGCTGATTGCACTCAGACTCCTGCCAGCAAGCAACGAGAGGACTTGTCGGGACTCCACAGGCACAGATTTTCCAAAGACCGATTGTGGTCCGCTTGGACAGCTGCTGGTGGGCGGTGACCCCCTCTAGAGGTAGTGCGTGGGCGTAAGTGCGCCACATTGTTCTGCTTTAGGCTGGGAGAAGCCAGCCCTCTGGCTTGTTGGGTGGAGTACATAGCTGGTGACCCTACAGCTGCATGCCCGGCTGGCATCAGGGCCCTACAGGAAGACACTCCCGATTCTCCCTCGCATTGTACTGCTAATTATCAGGGAGTAGCTGCCGTGGCATGTTGCCCTGGGAAAAACACTGTACGCTGCTAGTGCCCACGCAAGTTGGGAATACGTTGTTTAAACGCTTCACGGACACGCTATTAAATCACTGGGTCTTCTGAACTGCTCCTCCCCCCGGAAGGAGGGAAGACTGATATTGGGCCTGCATATTGGGAACATCAGGGAACTCGCCCGGGCCTATGAGGAGCAGTCTACATGGCATAAGGGTTTGAACTGGTGCGTGCCCCGCACCCGGAGCAGGGGGACACCACGGATAACTAGGCTGCACTTTTGAACCTTGTAAAAGCACGTGCAGCCATCACAGAACCACAATGCTGAGCCCTATGCCCTGTCCTTGGGATCAATTTATTAATTCTGCACTGAAGCACTGCTGTCTTGCACGTCGTGCACCGAGTAAGTAAACTTGCGTGACATTTGACACATTGCAGGGGGGTTCCCTACTCTCGCCCTGCGGCTGTGAAAGCCAACGACGTGACCGGTGAGCTCAGCACAAGCCTGGCTATGTCCCCTACCAAAAACGAAAATAAAGGCAAAATCATGGACTCTTCCCAGCCAAGCGAAAACCCGGGATGGTGCTTCTCTTGCAGGCTCAACGCAGTGTGAAGCTCAAAAGCTACAGACAGGGGGCGCTGTTGAGCAGCTTTGAAAATGGCTGCATTGCTGAAGAGCTCTGCATCAACGGCTGTGTGTGATCCTATACTGCACACACAGGCTCTGGAGACTATCGGGCACAAGTGTGGCGAATTCCGGTTGGCTGGCTGATTTGGGGCTCGTACTACGCAAGTCTGCATGCTTGGTGCAGAAGGGAACGGACGCCAACTCCTTGATTGCCTAACTGTGCAGGCGTCACCCTGTGGAGAGTGGGCTGGATTGACCAGCAGCTGCGACCCCTTTACCTGCTATCGTGGCGGTGCGACCACGACCGGGCTCCTGAATCGCATATCCGGCGAGTGACTGCTGGGCTGGTCGCACACCGGCAGGGTGGCAGTCCCTTCACCCCAACGTCGGCTCGCCTGGGGAGCCCTGCGTCGGGGCCCCGGCTGGCCTCTGATCCTCCTGCACTTATCCCCAAAGAGCGAGGGCAGTCTGTGGCCCCCTGCTGGAGGCGGGCGACCCCCCTGCTGAGCATCAGAGTCTCGCCTGCTGGGGGCTGGCGCATGCCCCGACAATGCTGAGCCGGTCCCGCCTCTACCCCTGTGACTCCCGTCGAGCCTGCACTGAGGGTCTGGCGGTCGGATACTTGATCTCTGCCTTGGAACTCCTGGGAGCGGGTGAGTGCTTGCAGCACCGTTCCGCTTCATCTCCCCTGCGGCAGCCGGGATCCTGTGGCATCTGGTGGCCTCCTGCTTGCTTCCCCTACCCCTCACCACAGAAGAGAGCACTGAGCACTGGAGCAAACCCTGTATGAGTACTAAGCTTAGGGCAGTGATCACCGGGGTCCCTGTAGGAGCTGCCCATGGCAACTCCACCTGCTCCAACTGCAGAGTAAAGCGGAGCGCTGTACCCATAGAGCCAAGCTCCAACACAGATAGCCGGATACACCACTGGAGACCTATTGGAGCACATTGCACTGTGACATTGCGATTAATATACATGGGCTGTGATGGCCCTCCGCTTGACCCACTGCCCACTCCGATACTGCTGCTACATAGCGGCTGGGACACTAGCAATCACACTCCAGCACGGCCATCTGAGCTGATCCTTGGCATAATACCTGGGCACATAGGGGCCCCCAACATCGTAGTCCCTCCTTCTATTGAGACGGCCCTGTCTGCTACATGCGCATTGTTCCCTTTCCTCAACATAGCGGTGCCCACTGGGTGCAATGGAAGTTATGACGGGATCCCCTCACTTAAACGCATGACATATCTTTGCAGCGCCTACGCACTAACACCGCTCTGGAGACAGTGATTCGTCTGCGGCGATCCAAGTGGATGCTCCACTGGTTCTCCTAGCCCATCGAACCCTGCCACGCCCCTGTGACGTGCCCTGATCTTCCACATATGCCCACACAATTCATACCACTCTGACTTTCAACAAGGCTACTCCTGGATACAGTGCTCGACATATATAGGGCAACACTCACTCACTATTCTGTAGGTCTTCACTGGGTACGGCAAGTGGTGTATAGGTGAACCACCACCCATCCAGAGAATGTCCAACAAACCTGCGCAGGCAAGAACACTGGTGCTATGGACAAATTCACCAAATCAGCATCTAGACAGGAGCAGGAGCTGTCTAGGTCGTCTCAGTGTAAGGGAATGCCCCCGAAACCAACGCCAGACCTAACCTGTATGATGGAGTCTACGGCTAAACATTTTGCGTCCTTTCATGAAAAGTTGGATGGCATTAATGCCAATGTGGCATCACTAAAAACACAACTTGACCATGCAGGCATCAGGATCACCGAAGCGGAGACCAGAATAGGCGTAAATGTAGACGGATACTTGCACTTCAGAACACCGTCATTTCCCTCACTCGCGACATGAAACTGGTCAAGTCGAAGTGTGATGACCTGGAATCCCGGTCACGCAGAAATAACGACCGGATAATTGGTGTGCCGGAGAATGCCCCAACAGGGAAAATGGAGCTATCTGTAGAGATCCTACTTAAAGACCTGCTGGCCAACCCCAATCTGTCCCCTTTCTTCACACTGGAGAGTGCTCACCGGGCACTTGCCCCCCACCCCAAGCCTGGAGACTTCCTGAGGCCCATTATAGCGAAGATCCTGAGCTATAGAGACCGTGACCATCTACTTCATTTGGCAAGGGAGAGAGGGGAGCTGCGCTTGGGCTCCCAGACAATAAGAATATTCCCGACTTCTCCACCGAGGTACAACAGGAACGACAGCAGTTCCTGGGTGTCAAGAAGATGCTCAGGGAACGCAACATTCAGTATGCTATGTTGTTCCCCGCGCGCTCAGGTTAGTTTACTTTTAATGGGAAGCTTTACTTCTTCACTGTGTCGGAGGAAGCAGTGTAATGTATCGAGGCGCAGATACCACTCAACAACGCTGCAGAGGGAGTAGGGGGAAAAGACTGATCAGAATCAGAGTTAGACTATGGGCTGTGTTGCTAGGCCCCGTTATCCTTTCTTCACGAAGAGCTGATAGTATGTTGTAAGATGTCCGCCAAAATATTTAAATGGCCGATTACCACATATCCCATTGGTGTTGTGATGTGGCAGCAGCGCGCCCCACGGCAGCTGGAAATTCACATTGCTGTAGGCCCCGGTAGGCCTATGGCACGGGTGGGCGTAGTTGGGGCCGGCCCTCCCGACATTGGGTGAATAGGGTGGGAGCTAGCACTGCTTGGTTGGGGAGGGCAGTGAGGGAGAATGGTAGGTTGTTGGGAGGTTGTTATGCCAGAAATGGTAGAGGCAATGCAACATTGCACATACTGAGCGAGTGGCACTATGGCGTTGTTAAAGTAACTAGGAATGCACGGAGGCAAGCTTGTTGGGACGTCACCTAAAATCCAGCTATGGCATTGCGACTAATGACATGGAACGTTCGGAGATAGGTAATTATACAAAGGCCCGTATAATAACTGCATATGTGTTACGCTCACCTGGTATTCACAGGGAGGCCACCCAGCCAGGTTACTCGCTGGTATGCTTCTCAGCTTTGCCCTGATGTGGTCTGCGGGGAAGGTTCTGCCTGAAAATACAGGAGGACTGTGTTCAAGACTGACCGACTGGGGTAAGTATCCTCCCTCCACCCCCGTATGCTTTCAGTCCCTCTGGCGCCCTCTCCTCACCTTGTGGTAGAATTAGGCATGCTCTCCGTCCTGCCTTCTTTGCAGGGGTGCGTTGTCTTTCATGGGCGAGTGCGGTCCAGTTACTTCACTGACGCCGGCCCGTTTGATATTGTTCAGGTAGGTCTTATTGCTGTTCTTTAGTTTTGTTGCTATCCTGCATGCCTTTCTTTGTTTAAAATGTCTCTTTCTCCCTTAGGTATGCAGAGCTTCAGCGCGGCGAACTGGCATGGTTGAGCCCCGCTGGTAAATGATGGCGCATTAAGAGCGCTATGATGCGGTAAGTAAGCGCTATGCGCAGCACTGCAAAGTCTTGCCTTTGCTAACCTGTGTTTTCCTTCCTTGTAGGTCGTGGTGTTCTTCAGCGCGAGTGGAATGTCCGGAGTGGTGCCAGCCGAGAGGCGACCAGCCAGGTAAGCCTTTTGAGCAGTTCGTAATTTGCAAATGTCTCTGTTTTCTTTAATGTTGCCTCTATCTTCCTCTTTCAGGTCCTTCTGTCCGGGAGGCCTGCAGATTCGAGGAAGCTGTTCTCAGTAGCTGCGAGTGTTTAAAGATGAAGACTGCAGATAAGATGCTGCTGCTAATGATGTTCCTTTTATCTCCTTGCAGGTTCTGCTTCTCCGAGGTTCGAGGGAATAGCTGGACACGGTGAGCGTCCCGTTGCAAGCTGCAAAGTAACACGAAGCGTGTTGTCTTGATCGGGTGTGGTTTAAATAGCCCCAACAAAATAGTCTAGGTAAAGTAGTCCCTAGGCTACCACACCCAAAACACTAAACCGCATAGCTTGGTTCTTAGGAACCAAGCCATGTGGATGCCTCCATGTTGGCTGACAATACAATAAAGTAGTTCCCAAGCACATTGTTTTTCATGGTGTATGAGCCTGGCGGCCATGAGGGCTTTTGAAGAGGATGCCAGGCTCTAGTGGCCCGAGTCCTGACTCTACCTGGCCAATGGGTTTGCCAGAGGGGGTTTTGGGCGAGGGTCGTGACAATATGCCCAAAGGCATGGAGTGAAAATTCTCCTTCAAGAAACGCATGCTCGGGGTGGTCTGGCTCAGTGCCTGCCGCCTTCCTGGGGACCTAATCGATTTTTCACAACCTACTCCTCCCAGACCAGGCATGTAATGACGTGGATTCATAAATCAGTTAAGTTTAGCTTGAATAAGAGCCACATAGACCCAGACGGCAGATTTATTATAATTCATTGCATGATAGCAAATGGTGATTACCTACTAGTAAATACATACGCCCCCAATGTTGATACCCCGGATTTCTTTGACACTGTAGTTTCGATACTCATGGGCTATGTTGGAGTGCAGATTGTAATGGGGTGGGGGGGGATGTGAATTTGATATTGGATACTGAGCTTGACAGGACAAGGGTTTCAGTGAGGACCCAGTCGCACGCAGTACGTAGGCTACACGCGCATATGACGACATGGGTATTCGAGACATCTGGAGAGCACTTAATCCCCGGTAACATGAGTACACTTTCTATTTGTCAGTCCATGACAGCTCTTCCAGAATAGTTCTGTTTTTAACCTCTGGTGACCTGATTGGTAGAGTTGAGGATTTACAGATACTTACCCAGACACTGTCCGAGCATGCCCCGGTCACCTTGTCCGTACTACTGGGTTCATCCCCACCCGCCCCGCACGACTTGGCATTTCAAGTCGGAAGCTCTGAATGACATTGTGTTTAAGGCTGAGATCCTTTCAGACATTGAGAGCTTCTTTGAGTGCAATACACAGCATGATACTGAAGTGGGTGTACGTTGGGCGGCCTTTAAGGTATATATAAGGGGCATGTCTATCGCGAGGGAGTCCGGGATACTCAGGGTAATTACGAATGACCTCTGATGGTCTGTGGTCAAGTTCAAGGACGTCGAGCGGCAATGTGCAACTGCTGCTACCCCCATTAAACTAGCACATGTTAGGAAAAAATTAGAGTTCTTTGAAGCGCACGCTTTACGCCAAATACGCTACTTCTCTCGTCCACAAGCTGCAAGGAAATATAGTGAGTGTGAAAGGCCGGGAAGAACGTTGGCCAGACTAGTGCGGGTGGAGGGTGGATATTCCCAGAACGAATGTATCAAGGACTTGCAGGGGAACCCGCAATGGGCGGACCAAAAGATACTGGAGATCTTTTCACAAATATTACTCTGACCTGTTCGCACCACATCAAATACACACAGAACAAGATATACATGAGTTACTTGATCAGATTCCCATGACGCACATTTCACAATCATCTAGAGACCACCTCGACATCCCCTTCACGCTAGAGGAAATAGTGCAGGCTATAACAGACCTACCGAAGGGCAAGGCCCCTGGAGCAGATGGGCTCACCTCTGAATTCTATCAGGAGTAAATGGCACTGCTCGCTTCGAGGTTACTTGAAGTTTGATCGGCGTCCCTCCAGGCATTTGCTCTCCCTCCCTCCTTGCAGGAGGCTACGATCACCATCCTCCTCAAATCCGGCAAACCTAGTGATGAATGTGGGTTTATAGGCCCCTGTCACTGATGAATCTAGACACTAAATATTCGTTAAGGTCATAGCAAATAGATTCTTGCCGATCATGTCGTACTTGGTCCTGGAAGACCAGGGTGGGTTTGCCCCTGGGAGATCGACCGTCCTCAATATAAGACGGCTCTTTAATGTTATGTCCAGAAAGGATCAAAATGCTGAAGCAGTCGCCATTACTTTGGACGCTCAAAAGGCCTTTGACATGGTATCATGTCAGTACATGTGGGAGGTCCTAGGGCAGATGGGAGCGGGCCCCGAAATGATTAGATATATCAAACTATTGTACACTGGCCACACAGCAAGGGTTCTGGTGAATTCTACACCTTCACCTTTACCTGCTTTTTAATTATTTAGAGGCACTCACCAGGGATGCCCGTTTTCCCCTATTCTCTTTGCGCTGGTCATCAAGCCTATGGCTGACTACATATGCTCCCGACATGCCCGCAGAGGAATACGTCTAAAAAGGAACCCCAAAATAATCTCGCTATATGCGGACGATATGCTACTATATGTTAGGGACCCACCTAGCAATTTGGACCCCATTATACGAGATGTGACACAGATGGGGTTGTACTCTGGCTTTACCATTAATTATTCCAAGTCCAAAATGCTTCCGTTAACCAGTGTGAACCAGAAGCCTGGGTGCGAGTATCCTCTTCGCTGGGCTCCTGAGGGAATCAAATATTTGGGGGTCCAAGTGTCATTGTCCAAGACCTCCTAACAACTATGTGGCGGCTGCACAACAAGTGGAATCCAAGATGGCGCCCATTCCCACTCTCGTTGGCAGGTAGACCATTAGTTAAAATGATTCTTGTTCCTAAACGCCTCTTTATTTTTGCTAATGTTCCAGTATGGCCCAGGAAAAAGTACTTCGATAGACTTCACAATTCGTGTGCACAATTCCTGTGGCATGCTGGTGCAGTTCGCAAAAAGTGGACACACATGACTCTTGTGTATGAAAAAGGGGGCTTCACTGCCCCTAATCTCACATTGTACTGGATCGCAGCACAAGCACAGTACGCAACGTACTGGTACTATAGGCCAGTCGCCTCGCCCCATGTCAAAATTGACAGTGTTGCAGCGGCTGAAGTAAACTTTATGACATTAATTCTTCATCGTACATATAAAGATGCCTCTCTGGTCGAACCTGTTGCGGCCACACTGTTCGCACGGGAGCGCATATTGGGCTTGGTGTCGGAACAACGACCCTATTACAAATGGCTTCCTATATGGGGGTTTCACAGGCTCGTGCCCACGCATGACAGCCTTCTTTCTGCCCACTGGAAAGCGCTGGTATACCAGGCAATGGCAGACCTTTTCCCTGGGGGCAAGTTCATAGACCCCACTTACATGGCGACCAGGACACTCCAGATCTGCAATGGAGGTGTTGCAGTACTACAGGCTTCGCGCCTCGGTGTAAGCCATGTGGCCATCCTTTCCGGATTATGAACCCCCCACACCCAACGAGACGTCGCAACTACAATTCATAGCCAACTCGGCCCAGACACAAGGGGTAGTCTCCGCTTTGTATAAAATACTAATGTCAAAAACTCCAAGCTTACCACCTAGGGCAAGTAATGAGTGGTCCGATGAGCTCAATCAGGAGATCACAGATGAAATCTGGAAGGCAATGTGCTTGCACACACGCAGATGTTCCGCTGTATGCAATATAAGCTACTGAATAGGCTGTACTACACCCCACACAAACTAACCAGGTTCACTAGACACCAGGTACACACCTGCCCGTGCATATGTTCTGGTCCTGCAGGGGCTTTGGTTTGTAATGGGATGAGATTCTCACGGCTCTCTGAAATTGTGGGGGCTGAAATTGACCCTGACCCTGCAGGGGTATTGTTTGGGATGTGGAAGGAAGATAATGCCAAGAAAACGTCTACATTTTTTAACGTGAGTTGCATGGTGGTCAAAAAATGTATCCTTTTGTGCTGGAAGAATTCATCCCCTCCCACCTTTAAGATGTGGTTAAATGTACTCACCTGGATTCAAACATGTGAAGAAGAATACATCAACTCCCTATCGTCACTTAACCGCCCTAAAAATGTGTGCACTGCATTTTGCAGCTATTTGAATGGACAAACAGATTGCGATTCGTCATCACCTGAATGATTGGCCCCCGCCACTACGACCTAGATTAAGTGGTCATATCTAAACTGTGTACCTCCAGGAAAGATGTTAATGACTTGCTGTTGATAAATGTTGCAATGTGCTGCTCCTGCTGTATAGTAATGTTTCTACACAGGTGTGTGTTGGTTGTTTCTGCCAATAAATAAGAGTTTAAAAACACAAAATGCTACAGACAGAATCCCAGGAAAGCAAAGTAATAGCCGCCATTGCTGCTCTACGAACCTCCTTAGAAGGTAGAATTGATGAGAATTGATGTGCAGCTTCTCCGGCAGGATGTGCGTTCCCTTGCAGAGAGGGTCACGACAGCAGAAGCACTCTTGATGGACACAGCCTCCACTACTGGAGACCTAATGATGAGAATTAAGACTTTGGAGGCGAGAAAAGCTATTTTAGACCTACGAGCTGAGGATGCAGAGGGCAGGACTCGTAGACCTATATGAGTGCTCGGGCTGCCTGAAGGAACAGAGGGCAGGGATCCGACCAATTATATTGAGAATCTACTCATGCAAGAAATAGGCCCTTAGAAATTATCGCAGGGCTTCGCCATTGAGAGAGTCAACTGATCCCTTCAGAAGAGGCCCCCGCCCGGGTCATATCGCAGAGACAGGGAAGTGATGCTTCAATTCTCCAGAGAGGGTGGGAAGATACAGAGGGGCAGCTCAATGATCGCAGTATACCCAGATTATTCACCTATGGTACAACAAAAGCAGAATGCGCTTGTGCACACCAAGGCAATGCTTCAGCAGCTGGGACTTAAGTATATGTTTATGTACCCAGCCATACTGAAGGTTTTACATGGCAGGAGAACGCATTTCTTTGAAAGCCCAGCGGCAGTAAACATGTGGATTGAACACAACTTAACGGGCGAGGACGACGGTGGCATCCAAGGGAACAATTAAGTGGCCTCTTGAGCTGACAATGGAAGGCCATGGAAGCTCTCCTCAGAAAACTGACTCCTTGCATCTGGGACCCGAGGAAACAGCGGAACTGCACCAGTGTGATTAACCTTACAAGCAGCAGAGCACCTTGAGGTCCATTTGGTCCGGACCATCTATGGAACTATTGCAAATGATCTGATCACTGCTAAACAAGTGATGGGTATCAGTGGGAGGGGGTACTGTCACCCACTAGATGGTGCTTGAACTACTATAGTTGGTCCCAGCCTGTTACTGGCCCTTTAACCCAGTACCCAATGGCTAAAGATAGCTTTGGTGGTATGGGTATGCCAGACCAGACATTCTGTTGGGTACACCAGGTTAAGGGGGTTGTTAAACTGTTACTGTTTATTTTATAGAGCTTAGTGAAAGTGAGCACCAGAGGGTGGGTAGGGGGCTGCTGACGGTGCAGACAGGAACCTGCTGAGTTATTGTTGGGTGAGCCAGTGGACGACGTTGAGGGGTGCCCATGTGGGGGGTGTGCGCGCTGTGTGATGGACACATGTTGGAATGTACGACAGTCTGTTCTGAGCGCTTGGTGGGGCCGGCTATCAAAAGCTTAATATGGCAACATAGATTTTTGTCCTGGAATATGAGAGGACTGGGATCATACATATGTAGAAATAGGGTGAAGTCAAATCTCTGCAGGAAAAAGATATTCATTTCCTTACTCCAGGAGACCCATCTGCTGCCGGAAAATCAGGAGCAGGTCTTCTTAACGAGATGGGTTGGACTGGACACGGCTCCACATTCTCACAATTTGAGAGGGGTGTCCTTATATGGGTGGAAGCGACTGTCCCATTACAGCTACTGGAGGTGATGGCTGATGGAGATGTTGAGATTTTTGATTTTACGCGGCAATCTTGGCCATAGAGAGGTGTGCATTGTAAATTCATATTTTCCCAAAAATAGGATCTCGGAACATGTGCGTTCATTGAGCGCAGGAACGCATTGAGATGCAATGTGCTGCTACTATTGGGTGGCGATTTTAATTGTGTACCAGATATATCCTTCGATAGATTTGCTAACCCTCAGGGTGGCACAACCCTAGCCACTGATGCCCTTAGCGCAGCCCTGTCATAGTTTGCTGCGAAAGATATTTGGAGGGGATTATATCCAGACACGAAGGGATATTCCTTTTACTCGTCCCCCCCCCTAATCTGTACACTAGGATAGATTGCATGTTTGTAGGAATCGAACATTTGGCAGAATTTACCAACGCAGACTACATGGGACGCACAATCTCAGACCATTCCCCATTTTTGATCACATGGGAAACTGGGAAAACAAGGCCTCCTATCCAGACATGGCGTATGCCTGTAGATACTGTCCAGGCTGGTCCCTTCCGAGACTCACTACGTGAAACCTTAGTACAATAACTGGAGACCAACATTGGCAGTGTTGACAGCTGTGGCAGTGTTTCGGAGGCTATGAAAGTAGTGGTTACAGGGGCGATTATAACAAGGGCACGTGGTTATCCGTAGGCAACCAAGGGAGGATTTAGAGACAACAGAAGATAGGATCACTAAACTGGAGGCCCGCGCTCCTCTGATAAACGACAACTGGAAAAAGAATTTGCTGAACTGCGCTCGCAATGTGCACAGGGTTGAGTGAGGCTGTCCAAAATTTGACTACGAAACACGAGTGGCGCAAACACATGCTGAGGGGGACAAATCCAGAAGGATATTGCCATGGCTGTCCAAAAGTGAACACCCCAGAGTCATGACCAAGTTGTAACACGACAAATGCAGGGCCCCATGGCGGTCCCCGATAGTTCATAATATCTTTACCATGTTTTATGCTCAGTTGTACAAAACGCACAGATAGGTCAAGATGAGATCCATAGTGCATTTAGGCAGATTCGACTTCCGCGACTTGCTGACGACCAGGTGGCTGTTTTAGATTGCCCAGTCTCCCAGAAAGAATTCGGAAAAGCTATTAATGCACTCTCTGTAGGTAAGACTCGAGAGTGATGGACTCCCAGCAGAATGGTATAAGCCATAGCTCTAAATTGACACCAGCACTCTTGAAGGTTTATGAGGAGCCGTTTCATAAAGGCATGCTTCCGGTTAACATGAGGGAAACGCTGGTGAGATCAATCCTTAATTTAGGAAAACTTATAGAGATACGTCTCCTACCGCCCCCTGGCCATGCTCAGCTAGGATGTTAAGATATTACCATATTGGCTGGCCACCTGCGCAAGGTGATAGCTTCCTTAATACATAAAGACTAGACGGGGTTCGGACCTGGCCGCAGCAAAGCCATACATTTTTCGCAGATTGCAGCATGTTATAATCAAGAACAAGTCGCAACCTGCATATTTGGTGGCTGCATCCCTCAACACTATTAAGGCTTTTGATTTGGTTTATTGGGAGTGGATGTACGCAGCACTGAGGCTGTTTGGGGAAACTTTCATCCGCTGGGTTGAACTATTGTACACTGGCCCGGTGGCCAGAGTGAAGTCGGGAAGACAGATTTCAGACATATGGAAAATGTTGTATATATTGGCGCTGAAGCCCCTTGATGCATACTTGAGGCAGGAATACCTGGAGGCTAGTATGAATATCGGAGGAACTAGGCATCTTATATCATTATACGCTGATGATGTCCTACTGTACTTGTGCAAGCCGGCACACAACCTTCCTATTATACTAGATGTCCTCGATCATTTTGAAAAAATATCTGGGATTTCATTCAGCAGGCGCAAGTCCTGCCTATTTCCTTTGGCAGGACTTCGACGAGAAGACACAGAAGACCTACCAGACGTGGGGTTGGAATAGGAAACAACCACATTTAAATACTTAGGAGTCTGGATCACACATGCACCTCATGACACTCTTACACAATACATTTAAGGCGGTGGACGGAATTAAGGAATCCATGAAATGTTTGACAACGGATGTTTGAAGATTTAGAATGTTTGGTGCAAAGGGAGGGTCTAACTGGAGGCCAATTCCTAAGATATAGGAGGGTGATGAAAGTGACAAAGCGTAAATGGGAAGAGTTGTCACAAAAAATACAGTTGCCACAGACATGTATAGACTCTCATAGAATTTAATTATTTATAAATGCTCAACTTAAATCCCTTCCAATAAAAATATTTATCAGAATTAGCTTGAGCAATTTCTTCTCTTTATTATTCCATTCTTTAGAAATCATCATGTATAAAGACAGTGTGCATTAGAATAACAATCATTTAAAACATTGGTAAAAAAATGCACCTAAATCTAGAGTCAACCAATTTCATCATATTGGCACAATACCACATATTGTGATCTCACAATCATCCATTTCAATTTCATTCATACACATTCAAAAACCAGTCATACTTGTGCAAAACACGCAATGGAAACAATGTCATAAAACGTCAGGTCATACAATTAGGCCTTCAATGCAAGGTAAGATTTGTTGTCCATAAATGCATCGATAATTGAATAACTGGCATGTATTATGTGATTATTCTAATACAATAAATTGCCACAAACGTTTATGTAAACCAACACAATCGAGTTCCTAAATGGAACTTGAGCTGTTACAATGTAGACTTGAGTTTCGGGTGTGGTATTTGATGTGCTCTTCCTACCACCACCCTCATCAGTACATATGAAGAAACCTTCATTTCGGACCACCTTGGTGTGTGTTGAATCGTTTGGCTAATGAATTTCCCTGTCTTGTCTGTGTTTCACGCATTCCAAAACACAAATTAACAAAAAAAGGAGAAAAAATGCATCTCCATCAATATACAAACCAACAATATTTCAAGTGTGTAAGCAGAGACATATTTTGTATTCATACCCCTCTTAAAAAGGGAACCTCTGAACTATAGAAAATATCACACTTAACTACCCTTAGGTATTGATGCATAGCAATAATGAATTGGTATAGCTCTACTTTTTCCAGTTCTTGCAACAATTTAAACTTTTAAAAAGATCAAATCATTTATCTGGAAAGGGTTGTGAACTTCCCACATTTGCAGAATTTCCGGCAACCCAGTGGTTGGCATTCCTAGGTCAAGGGTGGAGAGAAAAGACATTTGACCCCATGGCCTATCCCTTTTGACTGGCTTTAAATATATTAATGTCAGTCACATGTGCGAACACCCACAAATCATCATCTCAAGTTCATTAATGGCTGTCTGTCACAGACACCTACCTACGTTCTTGCTTAGCGATGTTCATTTGACAACATCCCTCTAAAATGGAGAATTAGCCGTCTCTACTTGTTAACAGCGGGTAAGACCGATGTTAAAATATGGCAGGCTGAGCATTACTTTGTTACCTGATAACTCCACAAATTCTCTGTCAAATATTGAAACATATGGTTTATGTAACATACCCCATACATTCTCATATTGCCATTACCCTCGGACAAAACCAATCCTACTGATTTGTAAAAATGTTCTAATGTGACCTTATTGTTGTAATTGGGTACTGAGGGAAGAGAGGTGACCCAAGTTCAAAATCTCAAGCCCAGTCTGACAAGTTGTGTGTTGATGACAGCTGATCGATGTGGCCTAGACCAATCTATATCAATTAGAAATAACACGGGATGGTATTAGTGGAATTCCATCAAAACATTTTTCCTGCAGCCCCTCAAGAGTTGATTAGGTGACCGAAGACTGAGTGAGGCAGCAAACCGGTTGCTGTCTCCCGAATGCACGACAGCCCCTGGAGGTTCCAAAACTATCCGAAGGAGTCTGTTGCCCAAAGGTTATTGCACCGGGTGGACGCATGTATGGATTATAGTGTGCCTGGTATGGAATTGCCAGTATTTTACCTTTTGCTACCTCTGCCCCCAAACGTGTTTGTAATTGTGTCACTGTTGACCCGCCTCGCCAAATGTGCAAGGTCTGCAGGTCCCTGTGGCCCGGTCAGTATTTCCGAAAGCAGCAAACCGGTTGCTGCTCCCGGAAAAAGAGGTGGGGACGAGAACTCCCTCTCTTCCTCCCGGCTATGGGGGAATTTTTTTTCTAAACTGAAGCACAGAGGCTAATCCACTAATGCAGACTTACACATTTGAAAGTGAGAAAATGTAAAACACATGGAGTCTCAATTCAGACATCAACACTGCTGCCCTCAACTTTTCAAACGCAATGCCCTCGCTTACCTAATTGGTATAATCTTCCCCCGCAGGTTGCTGTATTTTCATGACGCTATGCCGTGGCTTATGAGTCGATGTTCAAAATCGCTACAGCGACCCATTCGTTGTTTGACGGTATATTTATAAAAGGTTGTGCGATATTGCGGATAAGCATCGCAATTGGTCAGAACGGCGTATTAGTCACATGCATGCTATTCGAGTACGTAATGCTGTTCGAAGGTACTGCCTCCATGTTAAATTGGGTCACAGTTGTTAATTTGTGATACTGTCAAAAGTATCAGAATACGAATCAGATTCCAAAAGAACACGCCCCTTGCTAGTCAACAACCATATACATCCAAAGGCTCAACCCTCGATTGGATGACACAGGCGTAGTCTTCGTCTTGATTTTTTACGATAACGGGATCATCTATTGCTAAGGTGACATGGTATCAGGTAATAAAATTGTGGCAAAAATGTTGCAGTAAAAAAAAAAGAATTGCGGCAAAAAGGCAGTGGTTTGACCCGGTAAAGATGTGCCCCATTATACCATTTAAGGGGAGCGGGAGTTGCTCCCCTTAAATGGTATAATGGGCGTGGTGGTTGCGGGGGTGTCCCCCGCATGTTTTAAATGGATCGTGGCGCAAAAACCACAGCATTTTTGCTGCGATATTTTGTTACCACAGCAATTTCTGACACGATTTTAACACATGGAACCGGTGACATAGCAACTCGAGGGCTACTCTGCTCTAGTTCTCCATAAAGAAGCTTACCGGCCTGTAATAAATGCAGGGTGTTATTGAAAGCTGGAAAATGTTGTGGGAGCCTGACTAAACCACTTGGAGGCTGCGGAAAGGGTTGCCTGCTGAACCATAAGAGACAGCAGTCTTAGCCTTCATGTATAGCCTGGAAGATAGCTGAAGGCCGGTGACCTGGATTTATGGATGTCCGTTAGGCATGGAAAGCACAAACAATGAGCGACTGAAGGGAAAATGGGAGGTGGACATGGGGTTAAAGTTCAGAGGCACAATGGCAACAGGCCCTGATCTTCACCAAAAAAGTGTCCCGGAATGCATGGTTTCTGTTTATCCAATTTAACGTGCTGCATCGTACATACATGACTCCCAGCAGAGTGGCCAAATTTAGTATGCAGGCAACCCCAACCTGTCCCTGGTGTAATGGTGAAGGAGCAGAGTTAATGCATATGCTTTCGAAATGCTATTTGATGGAAAACGTCTGGTCCCGTATAGAACAGGTTCCACTAGCGTGTATTTTTGGAATGTATCATTGGTCGAGCAACCATAGGCACGCAATTAAGTTCATGGACCTCATATGCATTATAGCAAAGAGACGCCTAGCTAGGTTGCACAAAAATACGATTTTGTGTGCTGGTGCCTGACTGAGCCAAAAGCACGGGCTGGTGCTGTACACGAGAGTGAGGAGGAGCTAGCCACTACATTTGATGCCTGGGGAAAGTCTTACTATAGCAATTTTCTATTTTTCGGATGAAGAACCACCCTGAACAATGATATGCTTATTGTAGTAGTGGCTGCATAACATAGAAGATATACTTGTACCTGTTTGAATTCTCTGATTTAGGCTGCTCTTGTAAACACCTTTGAGCACTTGACACTGCTGTGCCCGCTAATCCACCCAGCCTAGGGACTCATTTACGAAATAGGACTACCCAAACTCTTTTTGTTTGTCTGTTTATTAACTGATTGTTTATATGTTATGAAACGTGACAATAGAACAGCATATTACAGTTCCGTTGATGTGAATTTAACATCACACATCCTTGTGGTAGTGATGTAATAACAATCATGCTGTACTTTATTCAATAAACAAATTTCAAAATAAATTAGATAAACATGCATTTTGCATGGATTTGATCAATGCATTTACACTGCGAACAACGACTGGCTGTTAGAAGACACGGGAGCATAGAGGAGGCTTGATTAAACACTATCAAATTATGAGCCACAATGATCCTCTTTTTAGGGGCTGAGTGGGTGAGGATGATTAAACACAAATTCAAAAGGATCCCACAAATCAGCTTCCTTCCCTTACCGCTCCGAGTGAGCTACCCTAGATGTATACATATTTAATCCTTTGCATCTTTTACCCCAAAACAAGGGCTCTTAACCATGTAGTTGAAAAAATATACATATTTTAATATTTATCACAACATATCATCAATTCAAATACACAATGTTAAAACAACACATACGTTAGTTCAAAACACATACTTGACCACATATTATTGTGTGTGCATTTCCACTAGAGGCATAACAACAAACACATCAAAAACCTTATTTATGCCTTTCTATGGTGTATTCTCCACAAGGAGCCACCGTTCTGGTTTATGCCCTTCCCAATTTATACGGGCACATTCCTTTTTTGCCTGTATGAATTGGGGAAGGGCATAAACAAGAACTGTGAGCAGATCCATTCGGGGCAGAGCTCACATGACTAGAGTGGATGGGAATCAGTGGTAATGTAAATTTGCACATATTCTGAATTGGTGATAGTTAAAAATTCTCATTTCATTATTGTTCTTATATTTTCTGTGTTGAATGAAAATGTATACCATGCTTTCATAAGTTTTACCTTTTACATGGACTTAAAGTAAATAGAGTGGCAATTCAACTTTTTGTGATGGCAGGAAAAGTGACCCCCATAAATGCACCGCTAGATAAAAAGACAGTTGGATCCCGGATTGTTACTGTTTTGTCTGTATTTTTGTCCATGGGTTTAGCTCATTTTTAGACTAGTGCCTTTTAATCATCATTCTGCTTAGCTATTCTTTTTGATAGCTTACACAGTGGATAAAACACAATCATGACTACTGGCGAGTGTATCTTCAGAACATGAAACGTGAATTTAGCCTAGGTTTTACTGTGGCATAGGTTAGACAGCTATACACATTATTAATTGGCGGTAGGTTTTAAAATTCTTAAAAAGTCAATTGGAAAACAGTAAGATATTATATTCAAGAATATTAATACAATTGGGAACTGCTTATTGCTGGACTATGCTCATTTTAATACTTATATTATCTTTACAGGAAAATAAATGCACAGATGCTAAATTAACAAACGCATTTTTTGTCACCAACTAGGGAACATAAAAGGGCACCCTATTGAAAGATATCCCAGCATCCCTAGCCAACTCCCAGCGAACAACATTCACCCACTCGATAAATGCTACTATAGATCATACCTGTATAAAGTTGGGTGAACGTTAGCACTTGTCACACTAAGCTGTAGATACTGGCAGGGGCATGGCCCGAAGACAGTTGTGAATGAAGGCAGATGCCGCCTCTGGACATGAATGAGCAACCGGATAAGATGTTGAATGCCCGAACAGCCCCAACACATGGAGGGAGTAAACCTGGGCTTACCGATGCCGCCCTCCTACTAGACTAGATTGGGAATGCTTTCTGGGCTAGACTGCAAGGAACGCACAACACCTGCCCGCCCCGCATACAAACACAGGCCACGCAGGCGGCCAGTACCCAACTTGGACAAGGTTATGCATATGAACAAATGCCATATGGGAAAGGAACCTTGAGTGTCATACAGACCTGATCTGATTGATTTATTTATAGAGCGCCTTACACCAAGGCGCTGTACAGTGGAACATAATACAAGAAGATAACAAAATAACAGTGGGAGCAAAATTACATCATGAATCATTCGAACTAACAGTGTAAAGAGCAATTAACTGAAGGTGGGGGGGAAGGGGAGTGGGATTAGGTGTGGGGGGTGGAGATGAGTTGGACGAGGGTAATGGAAGGGAGAGAGGGGAGGAGAGGGGAGAGAAAATCAGAGGGAAGGGAGAGGGGGGAGGGGAAGTAACGAGGGCAGAGGGGGAGTTTTCAAGGAGGAGAGGTGGAGGAGAGGTGGAGGAGGGATTTAAGAGAAGTGTGAAATGAGGTGAAGGTTGTGGTACAGCAGATTGTGAGAGGGAGTGAGTTCCAGTGCAGAGGTGCAAGGAGCGGAACGGGAGGAAGCGCAGGGGGATGAAGGTACAGTGAAAAGTAAATGTTCAGCAGAACGAAGGGAACGGGAGGGGGAGTAGAAGGAGAGAAGGGAGGAGAGATAAGGAGGAGCAAGACCATGGAGGGATTTCAAGACAAGGCAGAGAAAGTGAAATGTTAGCCAGACAAGGTAAGAGAGTGAGGAAGAGATGGAGTCACGGGAGGTAAGGGGACAAAGGGTACGAAGAGCAGAGTGGTAGATGGATTTAAGAGGGTAAAGATGAGATGCGGGAAGTCCAAAGAGTAGTGAAGAGCAGTAGAAGAGGCGGGAAAAGATGAGAGGAAATTAGGAGTTTGTTCGCGTAGAATGTGAGGGGGGGGCGGATTTTGCGAATATTGTAGAGGTGGTATCGGCAGGTGCAAAAGGTGAATGAAATGTGTTGGGAGAAGGTGAGAGAGGAGTTAAAGAGAACGCCTAAATTATGAGCTTGGGGAGAGATAGGGAGATTGGTGGGAGGAAAGTGAATGAAAGGGGTGGAGAGGGAGGAGGAAGAGAGTTAGAGGGGAAGAAAAGGATTTCGTTTTTTTCGATATTAAGAGAGAAAGCGGGAGGCCATCAAGTTCTTGATAGCAGTGAGGCAGGAGGAGAGTTTAAGGTGAAGGTCAGTTGAGAAGGAGGAGAAAGAGAAAGAGTTGAGTATTGTCAGCATAGAATGGTGGGAGATGCTAAACGAGGAGATAACAGGGGCAATGAGGGAGGTGTAAAGAGAGAAGAGGAAAGGACCAAGTACAGAACCTTGAGAAACACCGTAAATAAGAGGGAAGGAAGGAGAGGTCTGGCCACCCCATGATACAGCGAAGGAACGGGAGGAGAGGTAAGAGGATAGCCATTTTAGAACAGGGCCTTTAAACCCAAAGGAGGAACGTGTGTGGAGCAATAGTGGATGATCGACAGTGTCAAAAGCTGCAGCAAGATCAAGGAGAATAAGGATAGAGGATTGCTTGGCATGTCGAGCAGAGAGGAGGGAGTTAAGGATAGAGGTGAGAGCAGTTTCTGTGGAATGTTTGGGACAGAAGCCAGATTGGAAGGGAGGAAGGAGAGAGGCAGTAGTGACAAAGGATGAGAGCTGAGAGTAGGCAAGGCGTTCAAGAAGCTTAGAAAGGAATGGTAGATGAGAGATAGGTCTGTAGTTAGCAGTGATAAGTGAATCGGCAGAGGGTTTCTTTAGAATAGGAATAATCGTTGCATGTTTAAAAGCAGAGGGAAAGGTTGAGGAGGAGAGGCAGGTGTTGAAGAAAGTGGTAAGGTAAGGGATAAGAAGAGGGTAGATCTTGGGGTTAAGAACGGAGGGAAGAGGGTCAGAAGAGGCGGACATGGGGTGGGCTTTGGATAGAAGGGAGGAGACTTGAGGAGAGGGGGAAGATGAGAGGGGGTTCAGAGAGGGAGTTGATTTTTTGCCGGAGGATGAGGATTTTGGAGGAGAAGTTAGCAAAGTCAGAGGGAGAAAGTGTGGAGTTGGATGAGGGATCAGGAGTAGGAGGAGAGAGAGAAGACGAGAGAGAGTTTGAAAAATACGCCGATGGTGGGAGGCTTGAGACTGGAGAAGATTAGAGTAGTAGGAGGATTTGGCCGCTGCAAGACTAGAGTTGCATAGTGCATGGTAAGAGAAGTAAGAGGTTTGATTAGAAAACAAGGGAGTTTTGAGCCAGAGTCTCTCCAGCCGTCGGAGAAGGGGCCGCATAGAGAGATGGGAAGTAAGCTAGGGCTGAGAAGGCTTCCGGGTTGGACGGAAGAGAGAAAGGGGGGTAAGTTGATGAAGGGCAGTGGAGATAGAGGAGGAAAGGGAAGGATAGAGCATCGTCCGCAGAGAATAAAGCATGGAGAGATGGAAGAGAAGAAGAGCCGGTGCAAGAAAAAAAAAGAGGGTAGTGTCGAAGTCACAAAAGTCACGACGTGAGTAGATTGGAAGGGAGGGATTAGCAGTAGGGGATTGCGAGAGAGGAGAAAGGGAGAATGAGAGTACCCCACCTAATTAGAAATACAGAAATTTAGCGCCGCACCTCAAGACAGCAATGCCAATTAACCAACCCACTAACAACTTCACCCTCTGCATACACCTCAAATTCTAACCAAACAAACACAAAAGTACAACTAAACAAACCACACAAACTTCACTTCACTGCAACAACAAAAAGCACACAGACCCACACAACGTCTTCCGACAGTATAACACCCCAAGCCCAGCCAACGGAAATTCCGGGCTGAGGCCACCAACAGCACATCACTGCTCTCTTGCACTTCTCCAGCTCATCCCACTAACTCCCCCCACCCATCCATTTTTTTTCCAGAGCCGCCAGGGCACCACTCTGGTGGTGATGGTGCACGGTACAAATATCCTTTAACATGAACATATGTTTTTAGGATTTGTACTGCACATTGGTAATATTAGAGGGAACCACGAGATTGTAGGGCTGTGTGTTGTGGAACACGAGCTCTGCATGCTTGTAAGCTTTCTAGGTGTACAGTGTAGGAGGCATCAAAGGCTGTGTATTCAGAGGGGTGACCTTCTGCCTATAGTATTGGAGTGTGTTGGCCAGGGACTGGTTATGTCCATGGCAGTTCAAGGCGTACATCTGTGATGTTAAAGTCTGGAGAGTGCGTCTTTTTCTAATGCCGTGAGAAAAGACAGGTTTGCATTTGTGCGTGATGAGTACAGTGGTTTATGTAAGACTTTCAAATTATTGTTCTTGCTGTCGGTTGAGTTATGAGCAGTGTTTGGCTTTAGGGGTTGATGCATGAAGATGTCCTGTGTTGCATTCTAAATATTCTGGGAGATGGGAAAGGTGTTCTTTGGGTTTCTGCAGTGCTTTTATGTGATGGCTTCCAGTCGTTTTAGATTCCTGAGTGCCATGCAATGTGTTCTAGGCAGAAGGACAGGGGCCGATAAGGCATTCCCTTCGGATGTGTCTGCGAATTAAAGACGAACTATTGAGAAGTGTTGGTTTCACTGCTTGATGGGTGTAGATTACGCTTTAGTGTTAGCACACCATAGTGGAAAGACAAAGCCTCAAGTGTCTCAGGCTGCAAAATATTTTGGTTTCTAAAAGTAGGTTTCTCGATTTTCGGTTTCTGGCTGGTTGGTACAGTGAGATTTTGTTTTTGAGGAATTCTGCTCTTTGCTAAGTGCTCTGTGGGCGGTGCAGAGGGCCTAAAACTGGATGCTTTTTTGAATGGCAGCCAGAATCAGGCTCTGAGAGCTGGCATTATATGTTGTCTCCAGTGGAGTCTGAGTAGGAGTCTGGCTTCTATATTTTGGATTCTATGACAGGGTCAGTGACTTGACCCCTTTCAGAGAGAGAGTCTAAATCCTTAAATGCTATTTACAGAACCACCGTATCACCAGATGCGAAGCCTCTGTGTTCTTTCTCTGCTTGTACAGAAATACCTGGACCAGAATGCATTGCACACGCAGAGAAATAACCAGAAAACTCAAAACGCTACCAGCAACACAACCCAACAGTGTCCAGCTCACCAACAAAACGAACACCTTATAAAGAAAAGGAAAACGAAAATCCAGACCCATAGCAGGCAGAGAAACCAGAGACTACAAACGCAATCGTGTTGGAAAAGGGTTAGTTTTTTTTAAAGCTTTTCACCCATGTAGCGATGTGTCTGGTGAAGAGATGGGCAAACACTGGCCCAAAGTCAGGTGAGCACTGGAACCAATAGGAGGGGGAGTAGGCATTAGGTCAGAAAAATCGGTTTATAATGGGAGCAAATGGACGGCAGTGTGTGAATTGTGGGAGGGAGTTCAAAAGGAGAGGACAAGGACAGATCAGGTGGAGGACAGGGGGCTCAGCAGGGTGCAGGGTAAGTATTGGTTGTCAGAGAGAGTGGTGTCAATTGTGAAAGTCTAAAGCTATGAGTGAGGAACGGGGGAGAGAAGCAAGTAGAGTTGAGAGGGTGAGTGTGCAACATCGGGGGGATAGGAGAGAGGGATGCAAGTGAAAGAAAGGGGAGGAGAGGAAGTATTGGAATAGAGGAAGAGAGTAGGAACACTTGTTTTAGAGATAAAAATGTATGGATGTTAAATTACAATTTTTCATTTAGTCCATGCATGCGCAGGGGTAGGACCAAACACAATTTTGCCAACAGTTAACACCTGTCGGGTGTTAGAGGGTACCCTTGCAATAGAGCACAGAGAACTCTGGAGCGGTGCACCTAGTAAAGCACTATTCTGATGCACAATCTGCAGAGCAGTCCATTCTAACAATAGGGCCTGTGACAAATCCCAGGATATCGTCCCTGCTACCCTAGGGGGAGTCCCTTCCCATGCAACCAAGGAGGTGAGGCCGCTATCCGATTAGTCCCTCTGGGCGTACTATACCGTGGGAGGATCACATGGGGAGGGATCAGGGATGACAATCTAGAAAGAACGCAGTATTTACATCACACCTCTACCCCTTCAGATCTATTCTCCTCCTCCCCCCCATTCTCTGCTACATATTTCTGTCGGGCCACCCTTACACATTGTACTGTGACGAGGAAGAGCAGTGATGAGAAAGAAAATAATGCCTGCGACAAGGAGGATGCGCAGAACTCTGACGTCATCTAGAAGGTCACAGTCACCATATTAGCCAATTTGATAGGCTAAGTATAAAGACTTAAAGACTACCCAGAAAGAAGAAACCTTCCCTGGAGGTACCCCTAGGAACTGGATATTCGAGCCGTGCAGAGGAAAAGGACTGCTAGCTGGGACTCGAACTGGGAGGTTCAGGCATCCATGCACGGTCAGCCGTGGCGATGAAGACAGAACCGAGCAGCAGAAGCAACAGCAAGAAAGTGTCAAGGCAGAGTGCCGGAATGGCTGGGGAGAATGCAGCAGAGCCGTGACATGGGAGTCATAGGTGAGGAGAGCTGCTGGGAAGTCGCCAAGCCATCCAGAGACCAGTAGAGAAGCACCCGAAAAGTACCGGAGATGCAAGGGTCTTGAAGCGGGACAAAAGATATTGTTGTTAAAAGGAGCTGGGGCCTGAACACCCTTAATCCTTACCTGGGCAGATAGAGAACCAGGCAACAGAAGTAAGAGAAAGAAGCCGGGTCAGGGACCTGCAAATGGACAGAAAAATCTAAATCCTCTGTGGGACTGCATACTTGTGTCATTATTGGGAAGGTTAGTGAACACAGTCTGAACTGTTTAAGAATCATGAAAAAGGCCAGGAGAAGGGAGACAATCCCTCAGCACGCGTTGCGATAAGCTGAAATGGGTTAATGGGAGTGCGACAGCCCCCCTGACATTGTGAATGGTGTATTAGAGGAGCAAGAAGCCAATTCCCCCCCTAGTCCCCCCCGAAATTAGCCAAAGAAGAACCCAATAGTAAAGATAACTAAGGGACCTTTTAAAACCTTGAAACTTTGGGTTTTACCTCTGAACAAGATTGTGGCCTGGGGAATGGAGACATCCCCCTTGGAGTACGATCTCACTTTGGAACTTTTACCCACTATTCAGAAGGAGGGAGTCATTCTTCTGGATCAAAGAGACTTACCATGTCTTTAGTTTAGTTGTATGAGAAAGTAATAGCTTTCCGACAGGACGATGGATGAGGTCTTTTGGACATCCTGACGGACTATTATTTTGTTGAGGCATGCAAAGATATGTTTCTTTTTCCTTTTTGCACTTTAATACAAGTCTTTGCCATACATGACACTATTGCGTCACTCATAATTCGGCACCCTTACAGGCCTCACAGGTAGATCTTCGGTTCGGGCATATTGAGTATGAGGAAAATTATACATCACCTCATCCCGTCACAGTTTATGTATTATTCCATGCCACTTTTCTAAATGCACCAACGCTCAACCTGAACACTGGCCCAGGGACCTTTTAACATCTGTGCACAAAATGTAAAAGAAAAGAGATGGAGATCTTCAGACTACGAGTATACTATTGGGTACAGCGAAGATGTAAAGTTCCATTGCAAAAGCCATATATGCTCATTTTGAACTAGCACGCTACTACACTATAAATATATTCTAAAATGGACTGCCAGAATCAGCTTATTGGTAAAGCATAAACTGTTCAGCATAATCGCTGAGCCACAAGGCTAGGGTCTGTGGTTGAAGTTGGGCGCTATTGGCAAGTGTGGTTGTCTTCCGATTAAACCTGGGTGATAAACTAAAGGTTAAGCACTAAAAAGGTCTGAATTAATATGCAAATGTATTTAGGCAACCAATGAATGACATTACATTAAAAAGAAATCCAAATGTCTGATGTCTCACCACACTCCTTCCTTCAATTAAGTGAGACTGTCACGATCCTACCCACCTGCCACCCAGCACCACTACACGCACACATTCAGAGACTGTTTATAGTATACCTGCGAAGTTAAAAGATGCAAACTGCCTCTGCATTAATTTACTTGTTTTACCGCTGCAGTTTTGGACCAATCTAATTTCATGCTCCATTCCGGGTTTTGGGTTAAACCAGCTGATACATTCTGGTACATGTATGCTGTCCAAAAGGCAGAGTGGTGGAGGATGCATACTAAGTTCATTTCTTTGTAGCAAGAGATGGAGAGATGGAGAGGCCCTTATTGCATTCACCTCTTCCAAGCTACTGCAGGCTAGGCTGCAGAGAGCTGGAGAACCCTTAATTACAAACCACTGCTGCAGGCTACTGAAACCAGGGCTGGGCTTAATTGAACACAGCTGCCTGAGACTGCAATCAGCCTCCCCCTTGTTGGCTGGGAAATCCTTTATAAGATCACTTTGAACAGAAGCAGTTGTGAACTTCTTCCACTGGGAGTTCCTGCTTGTACGCCTGTGACCAGTATTTGAACCTTTCTGAATATCCTGATTTTGGCTTTTGAATCCAGTTTGCTGTTTTGCAACACCCTTTCCAGTCTGCTTTTAAAGTCGGCCTGTTATTGAACCTTTCCTCGATTTCCAGCTTTTGACTTCTAAAACCTTGTCCTGTGTTGCTGTTAAAGACAATCAGTTCTTTACGGATAACTTTTCTGCCTTTCTGTAAACGACACATTCTGTATTTCTGCTTCACAGACTTCTCCTGTTTCTGCCTAGTTTTTCTTTCTCTCTGCAATCACAGCTTTTTTATGTTTTCCCGTTTGTTCCTTGCCTGCAAAATCACCCAACTTCAGTCCATAGTTCTAGTGCCTGTTCTTAAGTACTCTGAGTCTCCTGAATCCCTTGCGATCGCTGTGTTGGCAGTCCTTTGCCTTGCGTATTCTGAAATTCCAGACTCCGCCTTGTAATTAGTTTCACTATCCTGTCATGCACTAGGTTATTTCTTTCAACACTGCTTTCTACCTTGTTACATCTTGGTCCACTGTTGTGCCTCCGCTTTGAATCCGTTTACACTGTGACCCCTGGGTTGGTCTCCGTTCATATCAGGTAAGGGAAGGTAAAGGAAAGACTCCTGTTGCCTTCGCCTAGTCCATTGTAGTCTTACCTACCTGCCTATGGTCTCCAGTTTTACAACAGTCTCTTCAGCATGCCTAACTCATGGCGCTGCTCTATGACCGTTAAGAGTAATTTGCCGGTACAAATCCAAAGTGCTTTCCCTAATCCCTGGAGACCCCTTATCATATTCCGGTACACCTTTTATTCTGATCAATCCGTGTTGCCCAGTAGATTTGCTTGTCTTTGCTTTCTCTATGTCGCTTTACTTACCGCCAGCTCCTGTGAATACCTGTCAACTCAGATCAGCTTGGTATGTACCCAGTTTCTGTTACATGCTAGCGTTGCTTCATGAATCTCCCTGAATCTACATTGTAGACAGAGCTTTTGCCCTGTGCTCTCCGGCCAGACCCTTGACACAGACAGGCAATTAAATGTATTTATTCGTATTGTGAGTTGGCAGGTGAGGTCATCATGACGACATTTCCCTGTGAGGCTTTTTCCAGGGATACATGTTAAAAAGGAAGCAACACAAAAGCCTGTTAGCGGGCGGGGCCAGATGCTAAAGACACTTCGCTAGATTGATCAGGACTCATCCATGGTGTTGTTGTGGCATTGTGCTTAAGTGGCAAGGGATGAGAGCTGTCAGTAACTGAAAAAATGCCTTTATGCCACCAATCAACGCTGTATACTGAGTGCAGCAACAGTTGTAAAACGAAAATATTGTTTGTAATGTCTTGTGATATACTTCTTACATTTGGCCAGCTTAAAAAAGAGGGAGGGAAGGTTACATCCTATCCCATTACAGCAAGTATCTGTGGACACTGTTGGCCCAAGAAAAGTCCTCATATGTGTCAGGACCACTCATGAGCAAAGGTAATGTGTTTAATGTAAACCATGATGTAGGAGAGAAAGCCATAATCAAGAGACTTTTGGTCCAAAGTGATGAAACAACCAAATGGTGGCAAATATAACTTGATGAAGTGTTAAGGCATGTAATTAGATTTAAATCCAACCATCAATTATGATACAAAGACAGTATCTCATGCACTGCGACTGCTGCCTAATGAATATAAGGAATGACTGGGGAAGTTTGGCTAAGTGTCAAATGGGTTTATCTGGCAAGGGGGTCTCAAAGGCAAATGTGGATGACTTTCTTACAAGTTGCGCAAAGCAACTTTAACTGTATAGCTCAAACGGGATTTTTGAAAGTATACAGCAGGCCAACAGGATAGTCAAGTTGCACATGAGAATCCCAACAAGACAGAACACTGCCCAGGATGTATGACTAATGTCAAGACAGTCATACTAGCAGTGTCATTGTGAACTCTAAAGAGAATGGGCACTGTCCAAATTCAATAAAACATGATCCCCCTGCCCCCAGTTCACACTAACAACTGTGACCTATTAGGGTGCAGAGGTATTCATTGACGGCCAAGGAGAAGTGACCCGCAAGTGGACAGAATATTGATGTATATTTGCCTTGCACTGCTCAAGTTCTACTTGCTGAATAGGAGAAATAAGTGTTAATCCAAGAAAATACTGAAAAAGGGAGTTGGTGAGAAAGGTATGCAATTGCGCATAAAAAGTGTGCAAGAAAATGTATCAGAGCTGGGGAAAGACCAATTGTGTGGTTGTTGTTGAGGCTGAAAAGTACAAACAGCATTGAGGAACCCACTACGCTGAATAAGCAGAACTTTGTTAAATCTCAAACAAGTAAAGATAATTAACTTTGCAGGACCTTTAAAGGTGGGTTGTCCCAATGACAAACTCAACGCAATGTGTTCCTGACAAAATAGCCTAGAACCACAAAAGGCAAGTAAAAGACAGATCTTAGCTGGCAAGGTCACTTAATGAAAGAAACACAGATGCATTGTGAGGAAACACCATTGTGCCTTAAAAATCCTTTCTTGAAACTCATGGGAATGTCCTGTGATGGATGGTTTCGACTTATACTGCACTCCTGCCCTTATGGATATCAAGGGGTGGGCTTATCACAGCCATTTGTACAAACTTGAATATGAAGGGTTATAAATTATCTCTGCCACACATTGACATATTCGCCTTAAGAGCAACTTGGTTTGATGAGGGGGGTCTAGAAAGGGAAAGGGCTGGTTAATATGGAATGTTCATTGGAATCCCAATAGCCATCGTTCTCAACTATTCAGTAAAAGCTTAGGTGATCTAATTGGAACTTGGCATGAAATCCCCCCCCCCACCCACCTCCCCTTTAAACCTAATAGCAGGTGACATTTATTTCATTTGTATAGCAAACGCCTCCGACATGTATTCTAGGGAGGAGGATCAATGTGACCGGATTGTTCGAAGAATGGGTTAGAACTCTAAGAGATCATGGAATTTACACAGATTTAATGGGAATATCGCTCCATATATCTACCTATATGTAAATGAAGAGTTACTCTCACGTCTATAATAGGCTATGTATAGGCCTTCCTTTTTGATAGATGTATGTCTTTTGAAGTTGAAACTATAACTAGTGATCATTCACAAATTCAACTAAGTATAAAATTAACCATAATCCAGGCACTTCTATATACAGTAATCTTTGATTGACATCTTCCATTAGAATACATTTGAACACGCAATTTTGTTTTTGATAAAAGGATAAAAGACAGTTTTAATAATTTCTTACTTGGATGAATTGCCTTCCTACCGCCATTCCACTAAATGTGCAGTTTTCCTTAAAATGGGTCTCAGATGACACTGCAAGAAGCATCTTATATAGAAATAATGCCACACTCCCTAGAACACTTTCATAACAGTCTCGCTGAGAAGGAGGAAAATAAAAAACTGGGACTAATCCCATAGATCATTCTTAATCCAACGAGAATCTGAAAGAATGCTACACCACCTACTCTCGAAGAAACAAAACAACTTCTGGGACTTGGTAAACTCAAAAATGCACACCGCCCTAGCTCATTGACCAATCCTATTTCTGAAACTTTATGGAAGCAATATGAGACACAATTTTACTCGTCACCTAGATACCATACTATACTGGTACATGAAGGATAGAGATAGGTCCTTGAATCTGGCGTTTGTCCAGAAGAATGTGCCCTCTTTAATAAAGTTAAACAAATGCCCGTGGTCCTGATTGGTTTTCCAACGTGAAATTGAAGGGGGACACAAATGTGGGCCTATATTCTACATAAATTATTTAAATCGTATTGTCATACAGAAAACATTTCCCAACACCTGGAGTACAGCAAATGTGGACCCCATCTTCAAAACAGGTGACCGTCAAAATCCTACTAATTATCGACCAATCGCCCTGCTAGATCTGTGTTGGCTACTGTCCTTGTAAATTCACGATTAGACTACTTTAATAGCCTCCTTGCAGGTACTTCAAAAAACTATCTGAAAACTCTGAAGGTGGCCCAAAATGGTGGTGTTAGAGCGTTTTGTGGCCTAGCAAGTAGCGACCACGTTACTGAAGTTCGGAGATCTCTTAACTGGCTACCGGTCACCCATCGCAGCATTTAACAAAATTGTGACATTGACTTACAAATGTCTGGCAAATAAGGCCCTTGCCTATCTTTTGAAAAGGTTGAAGAAAGTCTGTTGTACAATCGCTCCGGTCTAATGCTCTTGATAACTTGTTTCTCCCCAGACAATTGAAGTGTTTTGGAGGCACTCATTTTAATGGCTGTGCGCCGCGTATTTGGAACTCTATTCCTCTGCACCTGAAAAATAGCCTAAATATATCTGGCTTTAAAAAAGCTATTAAAACACTGCTATTTAATTGCAATGACTAGACTACCGCTACCCATCTTGCTATACCCTAGATCATTCATCCTGGATCTTTTATCTGAACTTCTTGAAGTAAACTTTTTGGCCTGATCTCAGGTTTCCTTACTTGTGCACACTGAGGGCTTCAGGCGTGTTGCGCCCTATAAGAATTACCTAATAATAAAGGTCCACAGCAAACTCTTTGCGTCTATAATTTTAGTTAAGTGTCACACATGGGCTGAGGCATCTGGTAGCCTGGATGTGAATCTGTCCGGATTCTGAAAGAGGCTGGGCACCAACCTCGCTGAAATGTTTAATTATCCATTTGATACAAGAACAAGCTCTTCAAACAAAAATAAATATACATAATTATATTTGGTTATTTATAACGCACCGACTACCCAGAGGTTTCTAAACACAGACCCAGGGATCGAACTTGTGTTGCTCCGCGTCGTCAAGACGAGCATGTTGCCCCCAAGCTATACTCCCGAGACTTGGCGCGGATAGAATGGCCTATGGCCTTCGACAGGGTGAATGGGGCCAAACTGGGATAAAATGAGCTCCTGAGGCTGCCCCAATTCAATATTGATATAACCTCTTTGCACGAAAACACGCAAGTTCGAGTTAGGCTACAGGGATGGCTCCTTCACGGCACACTTGCAACTTATTGGACGGGTATGTTGGGGCAGAGGGGTGACGGCCCCTGCACTAATTAACTTCCATTTAGCAGACGTATCTAGGGTTCTTAAGACTTCCAACTCATTTTGCTCACAATAAGAAGCCATAGCAGCCCAATATCTAGTTTACAACAATGATTTCATCTTGTTGGACCAGACACCAATGTGGCTACAGCATTCTCTCAATCCCTTTGCATAATTTACTAAAAACATGGATCTCGAAATTAATGTCCATATAACAAAAATGATTACTTCTGGTTTTCAGTTAAAACACAAAAATAACCAGAAGTCTGATTTGAAAGAGTTGTGGCCCCGGATTGTCTCATTGGCCGCCCAAATGAAAAGAAAAAATTATAAATACAGAAAGCTCACAACAATTCCTACCATTAAACTTTAAAAAACAAAGGTAATTCCTGCGCTGATTTATGGGGAGTATTTAGAGATCCAGCTTTCTTATGGTCGATCGTAGAAGGCAAATTGTGGTGCCGACTCATGCAACTACTCCCATGTGTTCCAGTATTTATTACTAAATGGAAACGCGTCCTCACATCAAGAGTTTATTGGCATGGGGAATTTCATCATTGTACAAGAAAAGTCTACTATTGCCAGGGCCAAACTTAGTTTACAGAATTGTCTTGGCAAGACAAGGGAATTGCTTAGTTTTTAATCAATGGATATGCAAGGCACTTCTCGGTACAGTAAATGCAACTAAAGACTTTGCGTCCTTGATATATTAAAAAAAAAAAACAGTATTGGCTACTTGATTGGATGAATTCAATTGAAGGAAAAAAAAAAAGTTTGCATCCTTGTCCCATTTCAATTAGGACATCAAAAAGCCGAACGAGCTGTCCAAAAATTAAAACTGTTCCCAATTAGCCATCACAGAGATCCTTTCATGTGAAGATTTAGCCTGCTTCCAAACAGGGAAATACTGGGAGCTATCAATAAGTGGCCAATATCTCTAAAAGGTTTTCGATTTTGTAGTAGAAACATTTATGTGTAGAATTCCCTAAACTATTGTGTAGAGAAAACACATTTTTGAAATATGTACATAGTTCCAATTCTATCTGACTGCTTAGTTTTGACATAGGAATTTAAATGGTACTTACAATACCGTAACCATAGCTGCTGTAAAATGTATACATTCAGTGTTAGCAGGACAAGTACGTGCAATTGGGGAAATCTCTAGCTACATTAATTGTTAAGAGATGAACAAACGACTTTCCCCTAGTAATGTTTCGACTGAATGTTCATCCCACGTATTCCTCATCTTTGATATATTTCCATCCAGTTTCAGCTGCTTTAGAAATATTTTTCACAGCAGAGGTCGCTGTGCATCAATCTCGTGTCCCTCAGCGGCCTCTCCGCTCTAGAGTAGGACGTCTGCGTTGATATTTATAGCATGCCCTGCGCCGGTTGTCTCATTTCTTAATTTTTCCTTCTCGTAGGCACAGACGTCCAAGCCCACAAGATGACAAGACGTTGGAAGAGAGAAAGGAAGAGGGGTAGGTTATGAGGGCGATTTGTTGCATTACTTTTCCTTAATGCTGTGCAGAACATCTTTCCCAAACTTCACCTCCTGAACCGATGCAGAATCCAGGCAATAACAAGTTATTAGGGTATGAAGAGAAGACAGGGTTGCAGCACTACAGATGCACTAGTACCCCCCAACCCCCGTTGCAAAACCAAAGAAGTAGTCACACCTATGGTATAATGAGCTTTTAAACCGGCAGGTAAATCTTTGCCCAACAAGTAATAGTATTCAGAAATGCATAAAATAATCCAGTGGGATAATGTTTGCTTGCTTACACAGCTGGATCCAGCTTGTGATCAGCATATTCCACAAAAATCTGATCATCCTGTGAGTTTTGCCAGCCTATTGATATAAACTTAATGCCCTTTCTGGATAGAGGTGTTGAAGCATTTCCTCCTGGAGGCAGATAAAAAGGTAGGCAGCACAATCTTCTGTATCAAATGAAATTCAGAGACCACCTTCGGTAGACATGAAGGGCAGACCCTCAAAACAACCCTTTCCTTGTAAAAGGTGGTAAACTGAGGATTACAAGATAAGGCTTGCAACTGGTTGACTCTATGAGCCGAGGTAATAACTGTTAGACAGTTTTAAGGGTCAGCACCTTTAAAGGACATGAATGGAGTCTCTCAAATGGAGATCCCATGAGAAACTTTAGCACCAGATTTAGATCCCAGACTATTTCAATGAATGGTAAAGGGGGGAAAGGTTAGTTTAGCAACTGGATCACGATAGGGACCTTAAATGCAATCCCGGCTCTGGTCGAGCGCTTACAATAGACAAGACTGCCAAGTATCCTTTTACAGTCACAACCTGCAGCCCCTGGTGGGCTAAATGAAGCAAGCACCACCTGTGTGTCACACGAGAAAGGGTCCATCATCTTAGCTATGCACCATATATCAATACTTGTTCCAATGGCAGAGGTACAGAGTCTTGTTGCTGGTCTTCTGGCCGAAAGCAAAACCTCCATTACATCTTCCGGCAGGGCGCGAAGCTTCCATCTTAACCATCCAGAAACCAGACGTGAAGGTTCAGAATCCTGATTCCACGATGACTAATGTGACCTCCCTCTTGGGAGAGCAGAACCTCTCTTAGGGGAAGACTAATTGGATAGGTCCAGAAAGTCCGGGTACAACGTTCTCCTCAAACAAACCAGGGCAATGAGGATCATGGACTTCCCAAACTTCCTCAACCTCCTGATCACATGAGGAATGATAGGGATTGGAGGACACTCTTACAGGAGTGGAAATTACCAACCCAATATGAATATGTCTCCAAGAGCTACTCTAAGTAAATTCCCTGGAGCAGAACAGGTCACACTTCCTGTTGACACAGAATGCGAACAGATCCACTTGAGCGGTTCCCCAAAGGGCAAAGATCTCTTGAAGGACTTCCTAAGCTAACTCCCACTCATGGGAGACTGCTCTGCCTGCTCAGAGTGCCCACTGCCGTGTTCTCTCCTGGTAGGTGAACAGCCGAAAGATTCCTTCTTGCAGTGCCCAAAACCATAGCTGCATTGCCTCTCTGCACAGTGGTAGTGACCCTGCACCACCTCACTTGTTGAGGTAACGTATGGCCATCGTGTTGTGCATCAGACATTAATTTCGCAAGCAGAGGGCAGAAAGGCCATCAGCGCTAGTCTGATTGCACAAAGCTCCAAAAAGTGTATGTGTACTTTGGTCTCTGAAGGAGACCAACGACCGCGGATTGCCAGAGGGCTGGCATGAGCTCCACCAACCTGTGACGGTGGCGCCCGTAACTACTGTCATTTCAGACCATGATTGCCAAAAGGGTTCCCCCTTTAACATGTTCTCCTCGCAGACCCACCACAGGAGCGCAACCTTGCTCAGGACCACTGGTATCCGAGGGCACATTGAAGATACTTCAATCTCAGACAAGCCTCCGGCCCCAGAAAAATGCAGGATGTCATGGGCCAAGCAACCTTTGAAAGTCGAAGGCCGGTAGACATTGGGCATTTTGAAACTTCATGACCGTTTGCTGAATATGCTGTGCCCTCACCTCAGGTGTCGAGGCTTTACCCGAGAATGCATCAAGGACAGCTCCAAAGAATTGAAGCTTCTGAGAAGAAATCATGTGGGACTTCTTGAAATTAAGGAAGCCCAGTTTGTGGAGATAGATGGAGGCAATGGAGAAATATTACAAGACTGTTCGGTAGAACCCAAAATTGAAAAGGAGTACTGCCAATTACAAACCTCGGATACGTCCTGTGTTTGTGATGAATAGGGACAGGAAAGTAAGAATCCTGAAGGACCAATGATACCATCCACACCTGGAGCTGGAGAGCCTGATGATAAAGAGTAAGCATCTTGAACTTGTCCTCCCTGAGGAACTTGTTCAAGCATCTCAAGTAAGATGGGTCGGAGTCCTCTATCCTACATGGGTATTAAGAAGTGGAGTACCATCCCTGGTTCCTCTCCGCTACAGGCACTTGCTATATAGCAAGCTTCTCCAGCAGGATGTGCATCTCCTGCAAAAGGAGCGTATCCGGATCAAAGGACCGATGCCCTAGTGGACAATCGGGAGGCATTCTCAAAAATGGGAGGCAGTAAACATGAGCTACAGTTTGCAGGGCCCAAGTCTCAGAAATAATACATCGCCATTCTTCCAGATGGCGAGACAGCATGCCCCCCCCCCACTACGGTCCCGTGCACCAAGGCCTCAGAGGTGTTGGCTGAGCGGTGGCAGACGCTGATGGCAAGGAGGTTGCAGTTGCGTGGGGTGGGTGGACGTACCTCCTTGGCCTCGTCCACCACAAGGAAATCTCCTCTGGCCCCTTTGTGTACTCCCAGCCCTTGTCCTTCCAACCAATTAAAAATAGCAAAAGGACCAGCCTCTGCAACTTTGAAAAGGTGTGTGGATTTGTTGCGGCTGTTGAACTGATGCACCCAGCGATTTTGCAGCTGCTTTTGAGCAATGAAGCTTTTCCTTTCCAAGGTGCATCAGCCTTGGAGCCAAACAAATGGGAGCCGTCGAAAGTCATGTTTAATAGACTTGCTTGGCCATCTGGTGGAAAGCCAGACTTCCACAACCAGCCAAATTTACGTGAGACTTTACTGGCGGTTATCGCTCTGCTGACAGTCAGCTGAATCCAATCTGGACTGGAGCAATTTGCGCATAGCATCCTGGTCATTCTTCACAATATTTGAAAATCCGTCCCATTCTTCACCATCCGGGATCTGTTCAGCAGCCATAGCCACCACTTCCCACAACATGAATGTAAATTTGGCCAATGCACCGGTTGGATTGATGGATTTCACCGACATACTGCTGGCTGAGAAAACTAGCTTTGCTAGGGTATCGTCCCCATCAGGGGGAATTGTACAATAGGTGTCTGCTATTCATGAAGTGGCAGCCTGCATCACCAGACTGTATGACTCTACACTCGAAGGCATGTATTTTACTAGTACAAACCTTCTTAACCACAGGATTTGTAGCAGGACATTCTCAATTTGCCATAACTCTGCTTTTAATATGGAAAGGGAGAACATGGTCTTTTAGGAGGGCCTTGTTGAGAAGATCTGTTGTCATCCTGTTCGTAGACCACAGCCGGACTTACCCTGCCCAGATATTTAGTCACTTTGCCCAGGACTGCCCTATAGGAATCATGGAATCATACATCTGCATGTGCAGAAGGCTCTGAGCTGGCAGGATTCATGTCTGGGGATTTATCTAGCCCACTAGCATCTCTTAATGAGTCCACCACATGCTGCATCCTGGACGCCTCAGAAATCAAGGCCTCAGGAACATTGGGAGTTCCAAATTCAGGCCAATGGAAGGAGTGTCCTGATCAGTGACCTCCTCCTCAAAAATGTAAGACAGACTTGAAAGTTTATTCTAGGCAGAGGTTTGAAAACCTTAGAAACCTCAGAAGACATCAAAAGCTTTGACTCTGATGGTCTTGATGGAAACCCGTCAAAAGGAGTGGAGGTGCAAGGCTTAACCTTCAAGTGTGGACAAGCAGCAACCTTTGTGGACTCCTTAGAGGCTCGATAGGGTCAGAAGCCTTCTTGAACTTTTTCAACGGGGCAGGAGGAACCACCTTCTCAAAAACCTTCATCTGGAGGCGAAAGTCCTCAGATTCAGCTTTGGTAGACCTGGGAAACTCACTCATCTGCAGTCGGGTGAGACATACAAAGATGAAGAGCGGGAACAATGTAGTCTCTCTTTCTATTTTTTGCGGGAGGCCGAAGACTAAGAATGATGGGAACTTCTTCTGAATCAATAGCGGTTGGAGTTGTGGGATGTTTTTATCCACGCATCCAAGCCCTACCTCAAAACTGTGCAGTACTGACATGGAAAACATGATGGCCAGAGCTTCCCAGAAAATGCACAGGGAAATGCATGAAGAATAGGCTGCCACTCATTTTTGCCGATGTTATGGGCACAGAAGGACACTGCCTAAAACCACCATTGGACTACCCACACAGTAGTCTGAAACCATTGGGAATGGCAATGCTGATTGCCAAAAGCAAACCCATAACTGTTGGGAATTCATTTTCTTAAATCCCAAAAAGGGGTGCAGTACCAGTACTCACCACTATCAAAAAGCCGGCGTTTTAAAACACCAGATTTTACTTTTTTGTAGAAAACTGAATAAATGAACCCAAGGCAAGCCGAAGAAAGACTTACTGAGAGGTGGATCCAATGTAAAGTTATATTCTGAAGTGACTTGAAGGTTTATAACAAGACTGGCTGAGCTGTGGATTTCAGCAGTTTAAGTAAATTTGGACTGAAAGACACTAAAAATCTAAATGTTTAAATTGACTGAGTGACCTACTTTTGAGTGTCACATAGGTTTCAATTGTTTAAATGTCATAGTTTTAAACTTAGAATCAGCATTCTAGCTGCATATGTAAAAATGTTTAGTTTTATTTGAATGCAGAAAACTGGGGAACAGAAATGACATGTAGCTAAAAACTGGCTTAAAGAGATTCCAATTTTGCTGGCAACTACCTCCCATCAGGAGTGAAACTTGAGTCACAGCTGTGTTCCCAGGCCTATCTGCCTTTTGCTGGCCACACTAAGGATATGCCATCTCTCTGATAATTGAATTAAGGGGAGCCCCCACAGAATACAGGAGCTCTGAACAAAGCCCTGTCCTGACTCAGGCAAATGTTTTATTGGCGGGAGTCGTAAATGGAGCTTCCTCCTGGAAGGACAGGGGAGGGGCACTGCCTGTGAGAGCAAGCTGGCTTGGCAGAACTGGAAAAACCAGAAATTCAACCTTGTGCTGGGGGGAAACCACACCCCTTTGCGGCCAGAACATAACTCTAACAAGATGAATAACTCATAGTACGGACTTGTGAAAATTATTTAAATGATACCATAATTCTTGTGATTTTTCTGCCCACATTTTAAGACGTGTTAGGACCCGGTGGTATGTTCAGGGGGGTTTTAGCGGAAAAGATGATATTACTCAAAATGTGTGCATGTGAAAAATCTGACACTTCATCAACTAATGTCCATACGCCTTGCGCACATGTGTGTAAATTTGGGGTAATGTCCGGTATTGCAAACCAGTTAAAAAGTGCAAAATATTGCCATTTCTGAATGCAAGCCCCCAGGAAGAGCAGATTTGGACAGGGTATACCTCCTGTAATGCGTGATGGGTGCATGTAATTTTAAACAAATATGTACCTCTGCAAATATGTATTTGGTTCAAATCTAGATTTGTGTGCAAGTTGACAGGAGGAGTGGACTTTCTGCAGGCTGTAAAATGACATCACTCTGACACAACTTAGCTCCCCCAATAAGGGGAGAAATGAAAGCTTGGCCAATGACAAGTGGAGAGGGGTAGGGTCTAGTGATGCTGCACACACACCCATTTTCAAAACAGATAAAAGCAGACAGACAGGACAGATAGGGACCTTCAAATCCATTTGCAGCTGGAAGCTCTGCCGGGAAAATCCATACTTTACCTCCATCAATCTCTAGAGAAAGCTGTGCAGAAAGATCCAGACTTCAAATCCATCAATCTCCAGAATCCAGAGAGAGCAGACCCAGACCAGACCGCTGTTAGCAGAACCAGAGAGAGCTGACCCAGATCACTGTGAAGTGCAGAGACCAGAGTCCAGTCTAAAACCTGACCAGATCCGTGGCGAGGCCCATTTAATTCAAGAATATAGTGTGAGTACCTAGCAAACTGTGCAGAGCCAATCTCTTAGTTAAAATAATATAATTCAATCTATTTTAATCTAAGTAGAACTGCCTCCTGTCACCTGTCATTTGCAAAGCTGTCACCTGTCATTTTCTAGTTGCAAGCTGCACTTGTCTTTTTGAACTTTAAAATTTCAAATCCGAAAAACGACCTTCATTTAATCGCTCATATCTCCGTAACCGTTTGTGCTAGAGACTTGCAGTAACTTTCATCTGGAGGCTGAGATCCTAGGCTTTCCTAGGACCCCAAAACGATAGTGCTAGTCCCTATAGGTTTGCCGCAATCGTGAAAAACGCACTCGCGAATTTTGCCGCGATTTGCAAATTTCTCCACGTGTGAAAACAGAAGCTTCTTGCTTTCAGTTGCCAAAAATTCGTTTAACCTGCTAGTTACTCCTAGATCCTTGCTAAAGTGAGCCTGAACTCATCCCAAGTATATTTCACTCACCCTGAACCTCATAGAGGGAATTAAAAGCATTTTAGCATATTTTTCACTTCATTGCCAGCACATATAAAAGCATTTTGGGCCTGTGTTTCAAACTTCTGTAGGCTAAGCTTGCTGGGGTGAACTGAATTACATTTGATTGCATTTCTGAGAACTGTGTGCTTTCCTTCCATTTCCTTGCATTGCATAAAAGGGGGGAGGGAATTGCCAGAGAAAAGTGATTACATTGTTTTGTTGAAATCATATTGAGTATTTTCTGTACTGCATTTTCATTCCACCTTGCATCCATTTGAAACCATAAAGTATTGTTGCTATCTTATCCATCCTATAACCACTCATTGATTATAAAGAAGTGTGCTAGTGCCAGACTATCCATTGTTGATTACTGGTCAGATTAAGTGTGATATTCAATTATTAATTTATTCTAAAGTGTGATATATATATCTATTGTTTAAATTATCAAATAAACCTTTTAACTTGCAAAACAGAACTACTTCTTGGCTCAGTGGGGTCAGGGGGATTCTAAGAGAGGGGTGTTATATAGGGGTAGTCATCCAGAACGCATGAACTGGACATAAAGATATATCAATAAGGGTTTCCATTCAGTATCCCAGACTAGGCATTGACTTAGCTGTAGTGTTGAATTGAATCCTCTTACAGAGTGTTTCGAGCACTTACTAAGAGGTGAAATGCCCCACTAACTTCTTTCATCCGATGACCTCCTCTTAGGAGTAGTAGAAGGGGATTTTGAAGGGGATCTACCCAGGGCGAGTTTCCCTTTACTCTCCTTCAAGGCCTTTCCAGTCATAGGAACCGCAGTCATCAACCTTGTGATCAATTCCAAGGCACAAAAGGCAGAAACGGTGTGGGTCTGATGGACATCATCGACCCACATTCTGCACACCTTTTGAAGCCGGTCTTAGGAGTAGACATTTTCAAAGAAAACTGCTACTATGCAGTAGAAAAGAACCATCCGAAGCATGCAGTACATGTCGAAAAACGTAACCGAGTCAACGGACACAGTGATAGCTATAGATGGCATTCATTATGCACCGTAATCGTATTTCTGATGCTTGTATCTGCTTAGATTCACATGCTATGCATAGGCCGACATCTAGTGATAGGGAGGAGTATTACATTTTTTGTTTTCGAAACTCGAAAAGGGACGTCGACAGGGTGTGCCAGTAATACTATCCCTAGTGCGACGTCTACTATACCCATCGTCCTTCATGCGTCGAGATACCTCAGATTGTTTTGTTTCTGACCTGAGGTAGCATGAAGTGTAGCGTGAATACAGATGTAATAAAGCAGATAAGAGTAGATAGAGACAGAAAACATCTATGTACCTTCTACTCCACAGGGGAGGAAGGGTGGGCTCATGTGAATCTAAGCAGATAAAAGCATCAGAAACATGATACCAGTGAGTAATGTATCCCTTCAGAGGTTTGTGGAACTGCTTGGATCACATGCTATGCATAGATTAGCAAGCTGTGTCTGGAGAAGGTTGTGAGAAGGTACAGCGGCAAATGGATGTTTTAGCATCGCTTGTCTCACCTGTGAATCTGCTTTAGAATCTGTTTCAATGCAGTAATGCTGACTAAAATTATGTATGGAACTCCAGGTAGCTGCTTCGCAAAGGGCGTCCAGCGGGATGTTTACAATACAGGCCAAAGTAGCTCCTGTACCCGGGTAGAGTGAGCTCTTGCTGTGAAAGGCAGAGTTTTGTTTGATATGAGTAGCAGAGCTGTATGCATTTCACCATCCATCTGGAGATGGCGTTCTTTGAAACGTAATCACCTTCCCTGCCAGGTTCTATGGAGACAAACAGTTGGTCTGTTTTTCAAAGCGATTGTCTTGTTTACATAGTAAAGAACCGCTCTCCTTATATCTAGTGTGTGGAGGTTTTTACCAGCTGAATTTGAAGGGTTTTGAAAGAAAGCATGTAGTTCAATGGATTGGTTAACATCGAACTTGGATATGAATTTAGGTGAAAACCTAGGGTGTGTTCTTAGTATCAACTTGTCTTTGTGGATAACAAAGAAAGGGTGTGCACTGACAAACCTTGTAGTTCACCGACTCTTCTTATGGAAGTGATGGCCACCAGAAAAGCTGTTTTGTACGTTAGGCGTTTAAGGCTGGATTTGTGCATAGGCTCAAAGGAAGGACCTATGAGCTTTGAGTGCACCACATTGAGAACGCACCCGGGAGGCCTTTTTACTCCCTCCATGAACGGCTTAACAGGGACTTTCCACTAGGACACTAACGCTCACCTGATTCTCGCAGAGGCGCCGGCCTTGACTGGGCGACTACCGTATCTTCAAAGGTGATGTGTAGCACCCGGTTGGCTCTTTGGGCTGGACCTCTGTGCACTGTATGCCTGACGTGTAGAGTAAAATGTCTTAGGTAAGTGAATGCCGAGCTCTCCATCTGCCTCGGGGCAGGGTGCTGTAACCAGTTTCTTCACTGGATAGGTAGCGCAGGCCTCTTGACTTCAGAGGACTGCTGTCCGTCGTTTACTGCACGAACGGTAAGTTTCGAGTCATTCAAATGTCTTTAAAGTCTTTAGTAATGATGTCTCTTGTTTTGCAGGGTTCCGGCGATGGCGGATGACGGGCTGAAGTGAGTTGAAGATGGAGCCCGTGTGATGAATAGAAGCGCCTGGAAGCACGTAAGTAAGCGCTTCTTGCCTGCTTCACTATGCGCTCTAACTGTCTTTTTATTTTGCAGGTACGAGTTCGGAGCGGCTGCAGGGTGCCGGAATACCCACTGGATTAGATGTGGAAAGGAGTAATGGCACGTGAGTATTAAAGTTCCCCAATGTCTTTAAACGCACCTTGTTTTGTCTTTCAGATGCGGGATGCAGCGCCGAAGGCCTCCGGAGCGTGCGAAGAGTTGGTAAACTTTTGTCTTTCAGATGCCGGAATGCAGTGTGAAGACCTCCGGAGCGCACGAAGAGTAGGTAAGCCTTTGCCTTTCAGATGCCGGAATGCTAACCTGTTCTTTCTTGTCTTTATAGGTGTTGCTGAAGACTGGATTCAGGATGGTAAGCCTTTGCCTTTCAGATGCCGGAATGCTAACCTGCTCTTTCTTGTCTTTCTAGGTGTTGCTGAAGACTGGATTCAGGATGGTAAGCCTTTTTCCTTAGGCCCAGGACCGGATGCAGAAGACACGATGAGCGTTCTGCTGCAGAGGTTGCAGAATAACGCAAAGCAAGATTCATCCACCGGGTGTGGTTTAAATAGCCTCCTGTAGTGCTTAGGTGTCTCCTTCCACAGCCACGCCTAAGTAAGAAAAGAGTTCCTGGTAAGAAAAGAGTTCCTGCCTTCCAGAAGAGTTCCAGTGTTCTGAATCTAGGGAGTGGCTCCAGCCCCACCCAACAGGAAAAGTAGTTCCAAACAGAAGAGGATCAGAGGCTCAACTGGCAGGCAAGTAAGCAGCATGGTCTGCTGAAGGTAAGTCCACCCAAGCATTATGAGCCCGGCGCTTCCAGCGCTGGGACTGGGCATATTTATGAGCCTGGTGCCACTGGCGCCAGGACTGGGTCCAAAAGGTCCCAATTGGGACTGGTTGGCACTCGGAACCTGGGTTATGGATCTGCTTCCAAGGGAGTTGGGAAAACCCTGACCTTTTGGAAGCAGAGACCATGACAGACACCTTGTTTCGAGAAGTGCTTTATGGGGATAGGTCTGCTAGGTGAACTTTGATGGAGTTGTACTAGGCCAGATTCTAGTAAGTGGCGCATGTAATGAAGAATGTGTGATGGGGTACATTTGATAAGGTATACATTTTTTGACTGCCACCTTATTACAAATCTTTTCCATTTGTTAAAGTAACAGTGTCTGATTTACATGCCTCTTTGAGGATTTCCATAGACCTTTGTGGTAGTTTTAAATGACCAAACTCTATGACTTCAGGAGCCAAGCTGACAAGTTCATCGATTGAGGATGTGGGTGTAACGTTATCCCCCCGTGTTGGGTGAGCATGTTGAAGGGACGCAGAAACCAAGTTTGTCTCCCCCACATAGGAGCCACTAGGATTAGAGTTACCTGTTCCTGGTGCATCTTGTGCACTATCCTGCTCAGGCGCTGTGTTGGGAGAAAAGCGTAAGCAAATTTCCCTGACCAGCTCATCCACAGGGTGTTCCCCCTGGATCTGGGGAAACCTGGATGCGAAGTCTGGGCATTGTGTGTTTAGGCTTGTGGCGAACAAGTCCAAAGGAGGATTGCCCCAGAGGGAGAAGATCCTGTTTAAAATGTCTGTTGAGTTGCCACTAGTGTTCTTCAGGTAGGGGATCTCTGCTTAGAGAGTCTGCTAGAGAAAGGAGTTCCTCTGGAATGTGTTTAGACACTATGAACATGTTCCACTGGAGTGCCCACTTCCACAATTTCTTGGATAGCCTGTACAGACTTGGAGAGTGTGCCTCCATGCTCGATTATGTAGAACATAGCAGTGCACCATTCGGCCTGTTAAATGCAGTTGGAAAGCTTGCAGGCTTGGAGTACTGCTAGTAGTTTTAGACGGTTCATGTGGTTTTGGGCTGTGATCTGTGTCCACAGGCCATGCGCTGTGTGGTGAAGGTAAGCGGCTCCCCATCCTGAGAGTGAGGAGTCTGTTGTAATTGTCGCTTGTATTGGAAGATTGTGAAAGTTTCCCTTTAACAGATTTTCCTTTGACCAGAGCGAAAGGCCTGTACTAGGGTTAGCGAAACAGCCACTAGATCGGCCCACTGATCGCTTGCCTGAGGCCACTGTTATATGCGCAACAGTGCATATGGAACTAGATAAATGCATGAAGCCATCATCCCGAGCATGCGCATTGCCTTGTGTACTGTTATCTGGCGACCACCAAGATAAATTAGGTATTTGCAGCAGTATCTTTTGAACTCTTGTTTGAGGGGGAGACTAGCCCCCTCCTTTGTTTTTATGATAGCTCCTAGGAATTGCTTGATTTGGCTTGGAATGAAGCTGGATTGTTTTCTTGTCGATTGAAAACCCCAACTGGAACAGAAGGTTTATTGTTCTTTCGGTATTTTGCTTGCAAATTTGCAGAGATTCCCCGGTTATCAGGCAGTCGTCCAGATAAGGTTACATTGGTATGGATTGTCTGCGTAAGTGTGCCACCACTACAACCAATACCTTGGTGAATAACGTTGCAGCCGAGGCTATGCCAAAGGGTAGCACCTTAAACTAGTAGTGTTGATTTCTATTTTGAAGTGCAGGAATTTTCTGTGCGCTGGGAACATTGAAATATGAAAGTATGCATCTTTCAATGTTGCGATGTAGTCCCAATGTTTTAGCAGTGGGATTAATTCTTGTAGCGTTGTCATGTAAAACCTTTGTGGCTTGACATATGTGTTTGCAGGGCGCAGGTCCAGGACAGGGCGCATTGTGAGGTCTTTCTTTCGCACATGGAAGTACACTTAATAGATACGCTTGTTTACCTGGTTTGCTGGCACAATCTCTATAGCGTCCTCTTCCAGCAGTGCTTTGACCTCTTCCAGCAGAATGTATTGTTCCTCCTGTGTTGGTCTTGGCGGGGGTCTATGTATGAGTTCTATTTATGTATTTTTGTATTTTATATATCGCCTTAAAGCAAAGCGCTGCACAATGTTAAAATCAAACAGTACAAAATAATTATCATTGGTACAAGTAAAGCATCAAAATTCTGGTAGCGAGCAATCAGACAGTGGAGGAGATGAGTTTTCAGGGAAGTACGAAAGAGTAAACTGATCAACTGAAGAGAAAGGAAGAGCCTTCCAATGAAGAAGGCAAGAAGCTGTCAAGACTGGAAACTGGACTGGGCACAAGGGGGACGGGGAACAGAACCTAAAAAGACAGGAAGAATGGAGATAACGAGAGGGAGTTTAAAGGACAGGAGTGCTGCGTGATAATCGGGAGCTAACCCATAAAGAGATTTAAAGACTAAACAAAGAAAATGAAATTTAAGTTGAGAATGAAAAGGTAGCCAACCAAGGGTGGCAAGTGATGCTGAAGTAGAGGCACGATAGTATAGAAGACAGAAGATGAATAGAGGAATCATAGAATGATTTTAAAGGAGCAAGAAGAGAACAAGGGAGACCGTAAAAGCATAACGGAACAGTAGAAGGGTCGAGAAAAGATAAGAAAAAAGAAGTTTAGTAGCATGAAAAGCGAGAGAAGCGGACTTTACGAATATTATAAAGATGAAAACGACAGGAACGAGAGGTGAGAGAAATGTGGTGAGTAAAGGAAAGACCAGAATATAAGTAGAGGCCAAGATTGCATGCAGTGGGAGAGAAGCAAAGAGTAGAGGGAGGAAAAGAAATAGAGGGTGGTGAGGGGAAAGTGTGTTCGCAGGGAAGAATACAACCTCTGTCATTCCGGCATTTAGAGTGAGAAAATGAGATGCCATCCAAGCTTTAATGGCAGAAAGACAAGTCTTGAGAGTGTGGTGTATTTCCACAGTGAAGGAAGAGAAGGATAGCAAAAGTTGAGTGTCATCGGTGTAAAAGATGTGAGAGACCAAAGGAAGCGATAATAGGAGCAAGTGGAGAAGTGTAAAGCAAATATAGAAAAGGACCTAGAACTGAGCCTTGGGGGAACACCCTGATCAAGAGAAGGTTGAGGCGGTTTTACCACCCCAGGAAACAGAAAAAGTTCTATTAGATAGATAAGAAGAAATCCAGGAAAGAAAATAAACCCTTAGACCAAAAGACGAAAGATTCCAAGAACAAGGAATAATCCACGGTGTCGAAAGCAGCAGATAAATCAAGAATAATAATAGAAGAGCGTTTAGAATAGGGACCAGAAAGAAGAGAATTAAGCACACAAACCAAAGCAGTCTCAGTGGAGTGGCGAGGACGACAACCAGACTGAAAGTATGGAAGAAGAAAGACCATTACGAAGGAGGAAATCTGAGAATAGACTAGACGCTCTAGAAACTTAGATTAATAGGGTAAGAGAGAGATGGGATGAAAATTTGAGACAATAAGAGGATTAGCAGAGGTTTATATGATGGGAATAATAGTTGCGCGTTTGAAAGCTTTCGGACAAATTGTAGTAGAAAGGCAGGTACTAAAAAAAGAAACAAGGAAAGGTACAAGAGCAGGGTAGATATTAGGAATAAGTGTGGATGGAATTGGATCCGGAGGGGCTGCTGTGGGAAGAACTTCAGCCAACAAAAGTAAAACATCATAATCAGAGACAAGAGCTAAGCTAGAAATGAGAGTCGAGGGAGTAGGAGGGGGAGAACAGAGTATTAGAAGAAGACGAGTTTACAATGTCCTGACGTAGAGAGTGAACTTTAGAAGAACAGAAAAGAGCAAAGTCAGTCGCAGATAAGAGTGGAATTAATCGAAGGATCAGGAGAAGCGAGAATGATTTTGATTTGATTTTTTATATTTTTAACGTGCACATGACGAGGAGACCTGTATAAAGGCGCAGGTGGAACCAAAAATATAGAGAGGTTGGCCAGAGGTCCAGTGAAGATAAGACAGAAATCGAAGAGTGAGGTTATTTAAATAAAAAAGTCTTCAGTGCTCTCTGAAATTGTGAAAGTGACTAATGTTCTAATTTCCGGTGGAAGGGAGTTCCATCATTTTAGCCCAAATATAGTAAATCTTCTGTCTCTGAAGAAGAATCCGAGTTAGAGTTTGAAAAAGGCAGCTATGGTGGGCAGCTTGAGAATGAAGATCAGAGAAATAAGTGCATTTGGCAGAGTTTAGACACTCGTCATAGAGTGATAAATAAATAAGTAGAGTGATTTGAAGAAGTAGGGGTTTTAAGCCAGCGCCTTTCCAAATGACAGAAAAGGTGCCACATAGAATAAAGATGAGGAGAAAGCTAAGGTTAGGCAGGTTTACCAGTAGGCTGAAAAGCAGAAAGGGGATAGAGTTTGTATAGGCCTAAAGAAAGATGAAGAAAGAGTAGTGTAGTATAATTTAGCCTGTTTTGGAGTGCAGCACCACTTCATGGGAACACATTATAGCTGTAAGGTGGTACAGCAAGTCATGTGTTGCCAGGGTAACATATGGACAGGTATATGAAGACAGACTATCTATAAACATTTTTTTTCCATTTTTCAATACTTAGTTTAAAAGAACACCATTTTTTCTCAATTGAAAATGCCTCAATTACAGGAGACACATTAGATACTTGATTAATTAACTTAACTAACAAATACTAATACTAATCAAATAACATCATAATGTGATCTCCATGTGAAAATGAGGTAGAAAAGACAGGCTCTGAAAGTCATTTTAAACGTGCACATGGATTAATTTTTTTCTCTGTTCACTGTGTTAAGCTGGATGCAAAATCTGCATGCCAGGAAATTAGTAGATACAGTTTCTAAACTGTATAAGCCAAGCCATTGTTGAAGAAGGAGGATAGATAGTGTATTTTGATTGGGGACACGTCACCTTAGGGGCTGTAACAGAGGTTTCCTGAAGCAGCTTGGGGAGAGGGAGAAGGATTAGACATTTGGCGGTGCTGCAGTGAGGACTTGGCTGAAGCTGCTGAGGTCGCCTGGCTGGGCTGCTGACCTCAGAGACTGGGGTTCCCCAGTCAATTAGCACCTGCTTGAGAACAGAAGACTGCAGATTGGAACTGCATGTTCTCGCTGCGGGCTTTAAAAAGAAAACCCTGGGCCACTTCTCGGAGGCGACAAGCCAAGAGATCGCGTGTGGGAGAGCTACAAATAGCTGGTAAATATACGAATGGAGTGAGTTTGCTGTGACGGACAAATGATTTATTATTAGGCAGGCAGGCAGTGTAGCGATAGTCACTATTGGGGAATCAACGTGTTTAAATGCCACATTCTAATGTTGCCATCCAAATGCAAGTCAATTGATGTACTGTTCTTTTTATTGTTGCAAAGAATTTAATGAAATGCCTTGTATTGTTTCTCTTCTGTTTATTCTAGAAAAGACTGCCTCGCAAAGCTGGTAATGTATGATTTTGAAATGAAACTGGTATAAATCACAACCTGAGTAAAGGTTTTTTTTTTGCTTCTGTCTTTCTCTGGTGCATTTAGCCCATATCACATAATAAAAGGGGAGGTTATTAGGTAATATGTGCCAAACTGCCTATGTAGATAATGTAATGTTATGAGCAATTATAAATAGCTGTGTGCGTGGTTCCACTCAGTGTATATGTACGTGTGTCTTCTGAGTGGAATATAATACAATAGTATGCTGGGAGTATATGAATCAGCAGAGAGAGGCCTCTGGAAACATAGTCTCACTAATGTAAATAAATTAGTGATAACACCACATGTCATTGTGAATACTTTATGGAAGCATAGCTCACTGGTGTAGATAAAACAGTGATAACAGCCATAAGTGGCACTCCATATGAAAATGTGGTGTTATTGAATAATGCAGAAGCCTGAGGCCTCTAGAGATCACAAGAACAGTCTTAACAAAAGAAAGGGGTTTTGTATGTTGGGGCCACAAATAAAACAAAGAAATTATGCTCACCACTATACCACAACGAAATGTATACCAACCAAATGTATCTGTGTACTGAAATAATGCATAGCCACTATACCACTATAATACCAAACCCAATCTAAATACAAGGAGTGGTTATTACTAAATTATTTTGTTTTTGGCGGTAAACAAAATACCGCTAGGTCCCAAATCTCCACAAATTACCAAACAGTAGCCAAGGCCTTGTCAGCAGTAAGAGAACAAAATTGCGCAAGAGGGAAGAATAGTAGTATAGGTATTACAGGAAAGCTAAGAGTTAAAAGATCGCGTCGAAAGAATGTCTTCGATATAAATGAAGTAGGGGAGATATAAGAAATAGGAGGAAGACGTGAAACAGAGTAAAGAATGATCGATTGACTGGTAAGGCTAGCACAGAGGAGGCAGTAATTGTTGAAAGAAAAATGTAATCTAATGAAGAACAACAAATATGAGTGGGGAGAGGAAATAGTAAATGGGAGTCGAGAATAGAAATTAAAGGAGAGGCAGAGTGAATAGAGGAAAGATGGAGGTTAAAATTTCCAAGTAGAACAAGCAGAGTTGGGCTAGTAAGGATATGACAAAGAATATGATCAATGTCCTAACAGAATGACCCAGGCTGGCCAGGTGGACGGTAGATAATGAGAAAAGAAACAGCATGGGGAGCAGTGAAAGTCTTATAAATGAACTCAAAAGAAGTGTAAATAGCGTGGCAACAGGTGAAGGACTGGAAAGTAAGAAGAGCAATACAGTATATCCACGCCGCCTCCGCAGCCACTGGTACGAGGGACATGTGCAAAAGAGGACAGAAGTAGTAACAGACAGCAACAGTTGAGTTATGCGGTAAAATTCAAGTTTCGATAATGCAAAGAAAATGAAAACGTAGTCTCAGGAAAAAATCCAATACTGCAGATGTCTTGTTACATAAGGACCTGGCATTCCAGAGGCCCAGGTCTATGGCAGCAGACGTATCAGTAATTGGTGGATAAGTGAGGTTAGTATGCAGAACGGCTGTCTGATTGCTGGCAGTAGATTGGACATTTGATATTGCAATAGTCATGTAAAAATATAGCAGTACCTTGATAGTGATCCAGAAGACGGGTAGTGGTATGCCCGATGGTACTGGGGAGGACGAGGGAGCAAAGCGTGGCATGGTTACAAGGCCATAGGCCGCCTTCCCGCCGCAAACAGCAGGCTCAGACTTGTCACCGACGATCATAAAGCTGGCGAGCAGGACAAGGTCGAGACTGGGGCTGTGGCTTCTAATGTTGCCTGTTGTTGCTAGGCAACAGCTCCAGTGTAGGTATTTGCACGGTCCTCCGTACGCTGAGGAGCAGGATGACAGAGCAGGTGTTTTCAATATGTACAACAGTACAATACGAGGCGCTGGTCTCAGTCACCATCCGGGTATGGGTAGAAAGTAGCGGGTGTTCCTCGCGGCCGCCGCAAACAGCAGGCTCTGACTTGTTACAGACTTTTGCCTCGGCTTCGCCTGAGACTGATCTTAAAGCCAGCGATCGGGACAAGGTCGAGGCTGGGGGCGCGAGTTCTAATGTTGCCTGTTGTAGCTAGGTCGGATCCAATGTAGCTATTCGCACGGGCCTCCGTACAAGGAGGAGCAGGATGACAATAGCCTCCCATTACAGTGGAAAGTACCCACCTGTCTGACGTGATCCCCTCCTATGCGTGGGTAAAATGACAAATGCAACCTCCTACTGGAGAAGCATGGGGGGACCTGGATAGGGTGGTCATTGCTTTGAGCGGCGGGCAGGAGGGGGTGGGGGAAGTGGAGCCTCTGGTGGAGAAGTCTCTGCCTCTACTCCTGGATGTTTTGTGCCCCCTTTTGAAAGTTGCAGAAAGGACTGCCCCTGCGAGGAACCCCAAGATGAAGTTTGTCCACCCGACTATAGAGGACCGTTGGGAGTTGTCTCCTCGAAATCTGTGTCTATTAAACGTGCCTCTTTGCACAAAAGGGTTGTTAGTATGCTATCCCAGGGACTGGAGTGTCGTATTCTTTTTTTTTAGCACTTTTCAGTACGTCCTCAATTGCTTTCCCAAATAAGGCATTTGGCCCGGTCAGCATATAAAGCAGGGTGGCTTGAGTTTCCAGCTTAAAGCCAGATTGTCTTAGCCATACACGGCAAGAGTCCCATTGGCTACTATGCGGCATGCATGATCTGCTGCGTCCAGATTATTCTTCAGGATGCAATTTGCCACCTGCTTACCCTCAGCCACTGTTTTTAAAAGCTGTGTTTTAAGGGGCTCTGGGACTGAGATGATTTATTTTGAGATCTCGTCCCATTTGTGCAGTTGTAACTTGCCAAGAGCGTGCTGTTATTAGCTATCATTACTTGGTATGCAGCAGAGGAAGCTACTTTCCTGCCCAGTGTAGATTTCTTTTTGATCTCCTTGTCAGGAAGGACTTCAGCAGAGGCTAAGTGCATGCCAGCTCTCTTTCTTGTGGTAGTTAAGACGAGTGCGTCAGGCTTTAATTGACCCTATATGTGTAATGGGTCAGAGGGGGCTTGTCTGAATATCTTTTCAATACAGGGTTAACTGCGCTTGTAAGGTTGGGGGTAAGTAATAAAGGCTGAATGCGCCTCTGGATTGACTGCAGGAGTGGTATAAACTGTGCTGCAGACATCTTACCCCCCCCTCCAAAGTATGTCTTCTACTGTCGACTTGAGCCTCTTAGCCATTGATCTTAAAATGTTCGGCAGCCTTTAAAAACAGCTCACTATACTGCAGCTGATTATCCACAGGGGAGTCAGCCACGGGTTGGTCATGATGGTCCGGAGATTGTATGATGTAGAAGTCATCGTCATGACACTGGTCTGTGTCATCTAGTTCTCCTTGGTCTGCTATTGAACAAGGATCTTGGGAGCCTGAAGTGTCAATGTAGTATAGGTCTTCGGTCATGTCCTGTGAAGTACTTGGCTGGGCAGTGTCTAGTCATGGTCTTTTAGCAGCATGTTGGTTTTTCACTGCCTCCCCGTGGGGGGTCCCTTCGAGGTTGGACAGTTTATCAGAGTAACAATAAAAAAAAGTTAAACCATGACATTCCCTGCAAATACTTTGTCGAATTGTTCAGGGGTCCATTGGGTGGAGCTTGGAAAATCTATGGGAATAGGGATAGAGATACACTCTGATTAAGAGGGTTGTTTGTGCTTCATTGACTGAATGGGTGTCACTAATAGGGGATTTAGGGAATAGGGGAGTTGAAGATTGCATTTTTTCAACGTTTTGGACTTGAGGAGATTGTCTGGGACATGAATTTTAATAAGCTCTCATCTTGGTGCTACTAGAAAGGCCAGTGTCTTTCGATGCATGTTCACCATGTACCAGAGGGGTTGTGTTTTGTGTGTGGCGTCGGAACCTGACTTCAGCATCTGTTTGGGGGGCTGTCGGGTCCCAATTGCCCGCAGTGTCACTTAGGACGCTGACATCGCTTGGGAGGATAGCTCAGGGGCAACGTGCTCACCTTGGAGGCAAGACGACACTGAGCACTACAGGTTCGATCCCCGGGTCCGCACTTCGAAATCTCTGGGTATTAAGCATGTTATAAATATATCATATCGCTGGAGGCTCCCTCCAAGTCCATAGCAGCCTCCCGGCGAGGCAAAAGGAAGAAAATGGAAATAGGCATTCTTTAAAGGAAAGAAGTTATTACCTCCCCCCACTCTTCCTACTGTGAAGGGTTGAGGCCTAAGTCGGCCGCAGTCAACATTCGTCGAGATTGTTGAAGTAGTCGTCGTCGACAAAGAATTTGTCCTTGCAAGCTATCGCCAAAGATCTTATGGTGGTACGGCTGTCGGAAGGAAGAAATCTAACTTTTAAAACTTGTACAATCAATGGCATTAGCCAGAAATAAGGAACTCTGTAACTTGTGTCCGACTATGATGGCTTAAAAAAACAGAGAGACCGATACGTGAAGGACCATGGGTACACTGGACGTCACACTAGGGATAGTATTACTGACATGCCCTGTCGCTTTTTGAGTTTCGAAAACAAATAATGTATTACTCTGTGACTACCACTAGATGTCGGCCGATATATATGATACATTACATGTGAATCTAAGCAGATACAAGCATCAGAAATACGATTACGGTGAGTAGTGTATCCCTTCTGAGACTTGTGGAATCTGCTTAGATCATATGCTGTGCATAGATTAGCGGAGCAGTGTTAGAAGGAGGTGGGATGTGATAAGGTTCATGAGCAAACAAATGTCTTAGAACCGCTTGTCCCACTTGTGTATCAATGCAGTAGTGCTAAGTGAAAGTATGTATTGACCTCCATGTAGCCGCTTTGCAAATACTGTCTAAAGGGGCATTTGCAATGAAAGCCAGGGTGGCTCCTGTGCCTCTTGGGGAGTGAGCCCTGGCCGTAAAAGGCAGTGTCTTATTTGATAGGGAATAGCACAGTTGGACACATCCGACTATCCACGTAGAGATGGCATTCTTTGAAATGCTGTCACCTTCTCTGCCTGCCACTATGGAGACAAACAGTTGATCTGTCTTTCGAAGTGGTCTTATCTACATAGTAGAGGGCCGCACTCCTCACATCCAATGTGAGGAGTTGTACCTCAGCTGAGCTGTAGGGTTCCTGGAAGAAAGCTGGTAGCTCAATTGACTGGTTTACATGAAATTTGGAGATGAATTTAGGGGAGAACCTAAGGCGAGTACGTAAAACCTGCTTGTCTTTGTGTACAACATAGAAAGGATCCTGTACGGACAATGCTTGTATTTCACCAACTCTTTTTATGGACGTGATAGCCACTAAGAAGGCCGGTTTGTAAGTCAGGTGCTTGAGACTGGACCTGTGGGGGAAAGGGGGCGTTTAAGGGGAAAGCGTAAGCAAATTTCTCTGACCAGTTCATCCATAGGGCGTTCCCCCTTGGATCCTGGCTGGGGAAACCTGGACGCAAAGTCTGGGCATTGCTGGTTTTCGCTTGTAGGCGAACAAGTCTATTGTGGGGAAACCCCAAAGCGAGAAGAGGTGCTCTACGACCTCCGCGTTAAGTTGCCACTCGTGTTCTTCTGGTAGGGGATCTCTGCTCAATGAGTCTGCGAGAGAGTGGAGTTTCCCTGGAACGTGCTGTGGCGATGGGAATATCTTCCGTTTGAGTGCCCATTTCCAGATTTGCTGTGCAAGTTTGGACAGATTTGGCGAACGTGTGCCCCCTTGTTTGTTTATGTAAAACATAGCTGTAGTGCTGTCTGTCAGGACCTGCACAGATTGGTTCATTAAGTGGGGTTCGAACGCCTGAAGGGCCTTGAATACTGCCAGAAGTTGTAGCAGATTGATGTGGTTCTGAGCTATCGCGCAAGACCACAGACCCTAAGCTGTGTGGTGAAAGTAGTGGGCCCACGCACCCAGCAAGAGAGGCGTCCATTGTGATAATCATCTGTATCTCTGGATCGTAGAAGGGTTCCCCCTTCAGTAGATTTTCTCTCGTCCACCAGTGAAGATTTAGTACCAGTGTTGGCGAAACGACCACTACATCGTCCCACTGACCGCTTGCCTGAGACTATTGTTTTGCCAACCACTCCTGCATGAGTCGCAGGCGCGAGGGTGGAACCAGGTAAATGCAAGATGCCATCATGCCTAGGAAGCGCATCGCTTTGCGCACCCTTATCTGGCTGCCGGCCTGATAATGTGCTATTTGCAACAGCATATTTTGGACTCTTTCCTCTGACCGAAAGACCAACCCCTTGTGTGTTTAGGACAGCTCCTAGGAACTGTTTGGTTGTGCTTGGCACTAGGCTTCATTATTTCTCGTTTATTGAGAAGCCCAATGTTGTGCTTGCCTTCACCATTTGCATATGGTGAAGGCAAGAGTTTATTAAGTACATAAGATAGCAATACATAAGATAGCAACCCCCAGCCAGGAAGCCAACAATCAACTGCTCTCACCAGAACCCTTCACCCTGCAGCATTCCTGTTTTATGGTGTGAGCATAACAAATGCACACAGCAACAGTAGTCCGGAAGCAGCTGAGCTACATCATATGTCAACCAACTGTATACTATATGACTACTGAGCAATGAGTAACTATATACACATATACATGCATTGTGGAAAGCACTTCCGTAAACTAAGTACATTGTGAGTATCCACCCAACACCTCCCTTCTTTTCAAAATGCAAAACAAAATCAGAGAGTTGAGTGGCAATAGAATTACTCATCATTAGCATCCACCACTCCCTTCCACACCACTCCATTTTTGACAATTGCCACCTTCTCTTTATTCCACAAAGCACCTCCTTTCACAAGAACAGACGCCCCCAAATCCTTCACCACTAATTTAGGTTCTGAATAAACAGCAGAACTCTTCCGCACCCTAGTAGGAAGCTTTACTTTAATCCAATCTCCGTCCTTAACTTCCAAATTCCTGCAACAATTCTTTTCGTCATAGCAAGCTTTCATCCCACTCACACGCATCTTCTCCCTCACACCTTCAATATCTACACTCACTTTTTGACCTTCCCATCCATCCTGGACACAAATGAGCATTAGGCTTCCTTCCATGCAGAACCACAAAGGGAAACACACCTATAACGCTGTGGGGCGCCAACCGATACTGGAAAGTCCTTTCTATTACAGTCCTCAGCCAGTCTCCCCCAGTGGCTACTGCTATTCTGATTGCCTCCATGAGAGTTCTATTAAACCGTTCTATGCAGCCATTCCCTTGGGGGTGGTAGAGCGCCGTGGTGACCTGCTCTACACCACATTTGTCAAGAAATTCCTTAAACTCCTTAGACACTGTGTGCCATTGTGGGACAAACACCTTTTCGGGAAAACTTCCCTCCAGAACAACTGCTCCAAAAATTGGATAATCCTACCACTCGAGATTTCCCTCAACACACACACTTGAGGCTATTTAGAAAGATCGATCACAACAGGTACACATCTCTAGACCCATGGATGCTGAATGGTCGTAATAAATCCAAGGTTATCTCATCCCTGGGAACCTCGCGAGCATTCCTTACAACTATGGGCGTTCTTTGAAATGTCAGACCCTTCTCAACTTCCACACATACCTTTACCCTCTCTACATCCTTATCTACCCTAGGCCACCAAAAGTCAGCACTCACCAGCGCTTAGTCCTAGCCACCCCTAAGTGACCAACATGGGCTAAATCTATCACCTCACCCTTCATCTTGACTGGAACCACCAATTGATGTCCTTGATACAGTCACCCTGAACCCACAGTTCATCCTTCACCTTACCAAAGCCCTCCATTGCTCCATGCTGTCCTCGAATGTCATTCTTCCTCACCATGGTTAAGACTTTTTGGTACAACTCATCTTCCAAACATGCAGCATCCCATTCATTTCATCGTATGCAGATGTGAACTTGAAATCTCTATCGGACCCTGTTCCTGGATCTCCTCGCTCGCGCTAGCCCCATTCTGCTCCACTCCGCTCGACAAGGCATCCGCTACAACATTACTCTCACCTCGAATGTGCCCATGGAAAATCACAACCCTTGCATTGAGCTCACCCATTTCGTTATGCGTCGGGAAACTCCCTCCAAACCCACTTTGGAAAATATGCTTGCCAAAGGCTTATGGTCGGTACAAATTACAAATTCCCTTCCCCACAAAAACCTTTTGAACCTTGACACCCCAAACACAGGCGAGAGCTTCTTTGTCAACCACAGAGTACCTACTCTCAGCACTCTTGAGACTCCTGGATGTAAACGCTATGGTGTGCAAACCACCACTGTCCTCCTGCATCAGCACTGCTCGTAGCCCGTAGTCGCTAGGATCAACAAATTAGTTCTACTCTCCTCAAACGCCTTCAAAATGAGTGCATTAACCACCACCAACTTCACCTCCTCAAACTCCCTCTTACAATTCTTATCCCAACAAAACAATACACCCTTGTGCGTCAGCTTCTGCCTGTTCCTTGTCGTGTCTGCCAGACCTTTAATGAACTTCCCATAAAACTCAATTAGCCCCAAAAAGGATAAGACATCCCCCTTGCATTTCAGTGACAACATACTCCCGATAGCTTCCACGGCATCCTCCTTGGGTTTGACACCGCCCCATGAGATTTCATGACCAAGATAAACCACCTTATTGGCCTTGAAGGCACATTTTTCAGTGGCTATTGTTAAACCTGCCTCTCCTAGAATCCTCATGACCCTCCTCGACGTCATATCGTGTTCGGCTTCATCAACTCCACAAACCAGCACATCATCCTGATAACACATCACTTCCGCCTCTCCTTCCAGAAGCTTGTACATGATACCCTGAAAAACACTGGCGGCAGATACTAACCCGAAGGGCTTCCTTATACACCTAAAGACCAATTGGGGTTATGAAAGCCATAAGATCCTTGGACTCCTCATGAAGTTCAACTTGGTAATACGCGGCCTCCAGATCTAGTATGGAAAAAACTGTCACCCCCCATACCCCCACCAATAAATTATCAAACCTGGGAAGAGGAAATCTGTTAGCTAACACACAGTACCGCCACCCCAATCACCATGTACCTCACCACACCTTGCAACCTCTCTGCCAGAAACGCCAAACTGAGCGCCAGACTCCCCAAAATTTATGAGCCCAGAGCTAGGGATATTACCCAGACCAAGTCCTCTAACTGGTCCCAGCCCTCCATCGTGGCCACTCCCCCCCCCCTCCAACAACCGCTCAGACTTACCTAAGCCTAGCCGAACCAACAATACGACCAAGCACAAATCTCGGTTATCTACCGCCTCACCTACGGCTAGCAAACCAGCCACTACACCCATAAGAGATGCTCTAATCAATGCGAGATCTGCAGTAGCTCACGCAACCGACATAGCAGACCTCATCTTAACGGAAGAACTAGACTTTTTAGCCATTACGAAGACCTGGCTTCATGCAGCCGCTGGCCCCTCCCTTACATTAGCCATCCCTGAGAACTTCACCATCCTCTGAGTAGACAGAACAGATTCCAGAGGCGGTGGCCTCGCTATAATCGCCAAAACCCACCTTAACCTTAAACCTGACACCACCGACCACTACTCATCATGTGAACTTCTCACTGCGAAGCTCCCCACCGCTAACTTCCAAACCATCACCCTCCACCTACAAACCTAGGGGTCCCGGGGGTACAGACCCCCGGGATCTCTAGGTTCCTTTGAGGAAGACCTCAACTCCAGGAGACTTTAACCTTGGCTACAATGACTCTAAAGACCCCCAAGCGACCGTCATTAACACACTGTCAGAACTAGACTACACACAAAGACTACTCATAACAAAGGGAGAACCCTTGACTGGATAGCAGATCACAACTGTGTGATCTATATCACTGCCATCACCCCGCAACCATGGTCTGACCACCACCTTCTCTCCTTCACACTTGAAGCGTCTAGCCCAATCTCTAACACCTCTCTAGCCTCAGCCATCATAACTGTGGAAAAACTCATCCCTCTCATTCTACCAACCTTGACCCAACTACCAGACAACTCTAACCCCCACCACCTTGCTGAAAGCTACAACAACAGCATGCGCTCAGCCCTAGATGCCATCGCTCCTCTAAAGCTGAGAAAATGCAAGCCGATAAAACAACTGAACACCTGGTTCACGGCCCACCTAAAAGCCCTTCGAGAAACGCAAAAAAGAACGAGTATGGAGACAAGCTCCAACAGACAGCAATAAGCTAATTCTCAACAAAATAATTTCTACCACCAAAAAAGAAATCTTCCAGGCCAAACAAGAATCCTACAACCTGAGAATACTTCAGGCCAAATCAAGCACTAAAGAACTGTTCACCATACTAAAAGAGCTATAAACACCCATCTCTGCCACAGACACCTGCAAGAAAGATAAACAATGGTGTACCAACATCCAGAATGCCCTGTCCAACAAAGTTGCAGGCCTCAAAATCAAAATTAACAAGAAAGAAGCTTTATCCAACTCGCCCAAACCTAACAACACCCCCTCGCGCACCTCTCCTCAACACCTTCCCCCGAACCCCCTCACCCGCTTCAGCTTCTCTAAAGTTTCCACGCTAGAAGAGGTAAAAATCATACTCCGCCTTAAACCCTCCAACTGCCAAGGTGACCTATGCCCACCTCAAATCATCAAAGACACAGCTAGAGACCTATCCCCATTCATTACCAAATTTATCAAGGCCTCCTTCTCATCAGGTACCATCCCCAATAACCTCAAAGAATCTTGGGTCCTCCCCCTACTAAAAAAAATCCCTCACTAGACCCTGCAGTACCCACTAACTACCGACCCATCACCACTGTCCCCTTCGTACTTAAAATCCTTGACAAGACAGCCTATCAACAAATTAAAAAATTTCTTGAACAAAACCATCCCGTAGGAATCTGGCAATCAGGATTTAGACCCAAACACGGCACAGAAACCGCTCTCATCGACCTCAAGGCCCAAATCGACACTCTGAGAGACAATGGGAAAACTGCCTTACTGCTTCTCCTAGACCTCTCTGCAGCATTTGATCTTGTTAATCATAAAATCTTATGCAGCCACTTAGATTCAGCGGCCCATTTTTCCCCAAGCAGCGATTGGCTGGATCAGGTAATTCCTGAGCAATAGATCCATGCGCGTCTTCTCTACCACAGCCTCCGCGGACCCCATCCCCATCACTTGCGGAGTCCCTCAGGGGTCATGTGTCTCCCCTACACTTTACGTGTTCACTAAGCCCCTGTTTGATGATCAACGGTCTGGGTATCATCTACTGTCATGAGCACTGCTCCCGAGAAGCCAAGTCAAGCCCAGCATCCCCGGAAGCAGGCTCATGACCCTCGTCCCCGGCTCCAGCAAACCCCTATTGGGGCCCTTTGGATCATGTCCTGGCGCCTCTGGCTCATAATTCTTGCAAAGGTGCTTGGGTGGACCTACCTGTAGCAGATCATGCTGCATACTCACCTTTGCAAATGCTGGCAGGATGAAGTCCCCAGCCTTCTGCGGGGAGGAACTATTCCCTGAACTGGGACTATTTTCTTACCTGGGTGGGGCTGGTGCCACTCCTTAGCTCTGGAACACAGGAACTCTTTTACCTGGGCGAGGCTGAGGAAGAAGACACCCAATCACTCCAACACTATTTAAACCACACCCGATTGGGAAAACGTGCTTCGCTTTATTCTGCATTTGCAGCAGGACGTTCACCGAGTCAGCTCCAGCATTCCAGTGACATCTCCAGCTTCAGCTCAGCAACCTGTGGAAGAAAGACACGACAACTATACTTACCATCCAGGAATCCAGACACAGGCAGAACCTGCAAGCAAAAGAAACATAAGGTTAGCAAGTTGCAACACATTCGCAGCCGCGCTCGCTTACCTGATCCATCTGTGCTTTCACGGATTCTTCGCGGCCTTCTCTTCAGCAGCCTAACGGCACCTGTAAAGACAAATAACATTGTTAAGTAGGAACCGGGTGAAGGCAGCCGCATTTACTTTTCTCACCTGCTTTTGTGCGCGTATTACGATCTCTTCAACCGTAGCAGCCCGGCATCTGAAAACAAGAAAAGACATTATTTAAGTGCCATTAAAGACTGCAAGAAAGCCTAACACTTACGTGTTTCCCCACGTGCATCCGCGACTGGGAAAACTCCCGCAAGGTCCCGACACCTGCAAATAAGAAAAGAACATTGTTAGAGGTGCTATAATAAGGTCACAGATCATTATACTCACGTACTTCGCATGTGCAACAGCAACGGACGAACAACGCCCTCAGCATCCAGGCACCTGAAAAAGACAATGCAAAGACTTCATTAAAGGTGCCCATCTCTTCAAGACTATAAACTCTTTATACCTACTGGCATCCGCTCGTGCAGTAACGGCGGCATCACCTTTTGGCATCTCAGCACCTGTGCCACTTCTAAGGCCACAAAAGACTTTGAGGATCTCCAGTGACGTAACTGGAACCCACGCACCCCTGCATAAGTCGCAGGATGGAGAGCCCAGCATTTATACGTCTAAGGTGAGAGCTCACCAGGACATTGGACTTTCGGAGAGTTGGCGATTAGTGAGGAGGAAGTCCAGCCAAACGGTCATTAACCCTTTTTTCTTCCGCCTGCAGAAACCTTACCCTGCAAGCCAGACGGTCAATAAGAGGAAGCCCAGTCCAGAGAGTTATCCGAGCTCTACGCTTCTCAATTGAAGAGACTATAACAGTTCAGCCGGGACCAGCGCCTCCGTGGGAATCAGGTGAGCGTTACATCTACACCAACTATGCTGATGATACCCAGATCCTCATCCCCGTTGGCGGGAGATTACAACACGGACTTGGCCTTGGTGAACAAGGTATACCTTATCACCCAGGCATGGATGGCCTCCCACAGTCCATGCCTGAATGATGACAAGACCGAACTCCTCATCCTGGGATCAAACACAAACCTAAACAAATTGGACCCCAACTACTCCAGCGTCACCATAGATGGCAACTCTATAAAGGTTGCCAAGGAAGTGAAAACGCTTGGCACCTACCTAGACTCCACCCTCTCCTTCCATAAACAGGTCAGCTCCATGGCCTCCACCACAGCCTACACATGTAAGCTTATACGCTCGGCCAAACTCTTCGTCTCCACCCAAAGTTGCATCACCCTAGCCAGAGCCCTCATACTATCCAAACTGGACTATTGTAACTCCCTTTACGTAGGTGCTAACAAACAGGTTATCAACAAAATCCAGATCCTACAGAACAATGCTCTCAGAGCAGCGCTTAGCTTCCCGAAAAGAGAACACATCTCGAATATTAGGAGAACCCACAACTGGCTCACCACCACGGACAAAATCCTGCTTAAGGTAGCCTCCATCACTCACAAATGCCTTAACAATGCAGCTCCCAGTTACCAAGCCGACAGAATAACTAGATACACGGCCAACAGACACCAGAAATAGCAACGCTAACCTGCTCGCTGTTCCCAGATTCAAACGAACGAAAATGGACGGTAATAGCTTCCAGGTGAAAGCAGCCAAACACTGGAACACACTGCCACCATCCGTTACAGCACCACAAACCTACCACCAATTTAGACGCAGCTACATCAGTGGCTAAAGAACAATGACCAGTAACCAACACCATTATTGTAATTCGTGCAAAAATGATCAACTTGTAACTCTCTTGATCTGTCTCTCGTATTTGTATTTTGACTTTCTCCTGCCGGTAACTGCATTACTGTTACGCTCACCTGGCTCCCACAGAGGCGTCGATCTGGACTGGACAGCTACGGTCTCCACCAATGTGACGTGTATGGCCGAGATGACGGACTGGATTGGCCCACCTAGCTTCATTTGCTTGGCCCTTAGGAATATTCTTCTGCAAATGGAGAAAGGGAATTAACCACCCGTGAAGTTGAGCGTAAATCCCTCCACCCCGCTGTTCTCCCCACTGATCACCTTTGATGTCCCCTCTTATAGTCTCACCTGATGGTTTGAAAAGATGAGCTCTCCATCCTGCATAGAGCGCAGGGGCGCGTAGATAACCAGTTGCTTCACTGGCACGAAGGAATTGGTGAGTTCCACAACAATATTGACCCTGATATTCCCAGCATGAGGCCGTAAGTATTTAGTTTATAAGAGTTCAAAATGCCTGACTTTCACTCTTGTCCGATTCCTTGCAGGTTGCAGCTTGACCCTATTGAAGAGTTCCTCGTGGCAACCGGTAATATTCTGGTAAGGATTTGTATTATCCAAAACAGTTCGATAAAATAATGTCCATATGTAATCTGTTGCTTTCTCCCTTATTCAGGCGCTGAGAGAAAGTATGAAGTCTCGGGGAATAATGCCTCCGGCGGTAAAATCAGGCAAGTCTTTTGTGGTGAGGAGGGTTCCCCTTGTTAGTCCCTTTATTTCACCTTGCTGTCCTTTTGTTTCCCCTTAGGGGCCGGGGTTCGGCTAGGATGCAGTGGAAGCTGCGCGGACCTGTGAAGAGGAATAGTACCCCCGGTGGTAAAATCAGGTAGGTCTATGGGGGGTATTCCTCTGTGTATTCCCTTGGCTCACCTTGCTGTTCTTGTCTTCTCCTTAGGTGCCGGAGTGCGGCGGGAACATGCAGTAGTATGCGGTGGAATGTGAAGATGCTGCGAAGGCCGGTGAATTCAGCGCGGCGCTGTAGCAGGCGAGGTGACGCGCATAAAATAACTTCTGTCTTCCAGCTCGAAGGCGCGATGGACCGGGAATTCAGGTAAGGATCAAAGGTATTGCTCTTGTTCTAACCCTTTCTCCTTCTTTCTCCCTTTTTCTAGGAGCTCCCAACTCGAGGCGGGCGTGGCAGAAGACTGGATGCAGACTTGCAGGCACAGTGAGCGTTACGCTGCTGGATGCAAAATAATGCGAAGCATGTGCTGCTCTTCAGGCGTGGTTTAAATAGCCTCCAAAGTAGTCCCAGGTAAGTATTCCTCCCCAGCCCCACCCGAGTAAAAAATGGTCCCTAGGTAAAATAGTCCCTTCCAAGCCTCTTTTGGCTTGGAGCTCTTGCAGCATGGTCTGCATCAGGTACGTTTTAATCTATGAGCCTGGCGCCTATAGCGCCAGAACGGACTCTCCATATGAGCCTGGCGCCATAGGCGCCAGGACTGCACCAAAATAGCCGCTAGCAGGGGTTGTTGGGCTTGCTTGGGGTAACTTGATGCCTGCTTCCGGGGTTGCTGGACTTGGTCTGGGTTCCCGGGGGTAGGCATCATGACAATTACCTCATTGTGTCCTTCGCAATACCAATGCTAACAATGTAAAATAATGTACAGTACTGTAACTAAGCTGTGAATATACTTGTAATGCCTGCGCCCTCATACCTTCTGGTCCGGTGCGCCATATAAATAAACAAACAAAACAAACCATGCTGTTAAGTCGAAGATCAATACATAACCTGATCCGTCCATTGGATTTCCCGAGTACAACAATAGGACTGACCCATTCTGATGACTGCACCCATTTGATGATGCCATCCCTCTCCATTCTAAGCAAATCCTCGTCAACCTCCTTACGTAACACCAGTGGCACTGTACGTAGCTTTGCCACTTTGGGCACTGCTCCCCTATTCAACCTGATCTTGTGAACGAAACCTTTTAGACAACCAATCTTACCACTCTCCTGTTCACCAAATCCCATCCATACTGTCCCTCATTGTCACCAAAGACATCTCAGTGAGAACCTGATCAGGATGACTGGAATCTAATCTTCAGCTCAGCTTGATCGTTCCAAGAAAGCAACTCCCCACCTTTGGATGCCACAAATAGTACTCACCGCCTTCCTCCCCTTTGAGTTCTCCCACGAAGCAATCAATGTCTATGGGAACATCCCTGTAAGTATTTGCCTTTATATCATATTCCCACAAGGTACAACATTGAAATGTGTTCTTTCACACCCCCACACTGATCAAAGTATAGTCTGCACCGATGTCAATCGGACCATCACGTCTGCATAAGGTTTGGAAACTTTCACCCTGCCTACTACAGCATTCACTGAGAATACAACTTTTCTCCCTGTTTCCCCACTCTTATCATCACCCCTTGCTATAAGCTCCCAGACCTGACCAGCATTAAAATTCCAACAACACTGTGCAGGGTGCCCCTTCCTTCCATACTCATGGCATACTATGTGCACCGCCAAACATTCTCTGTCAAAAGCTAAATGTGTGTCGCTTCCACACCTGAAGCACCTCCTCCCAGGGCCACTTCTGAAATCCCTAAAAGCACCAGGACCCCTTGAGGACCCTCTCACATCCCTTGAAGAAACCCACTGGCGCCCAATGACTTTGCTGCTGGGTGTCCTGTTATCTCCATGAACATCTGAAAGCCTGTTCAGCTTCTAGTATTTCTTGGACACATCACATGAATACTGTTTTGGTGGTGCCCTGGACACTTTGTACACATCCCCTTCTTCTAACCCGGGCTTATCTATTGACTGGTCACCACCTTTGTCAAGCTATAGGGTCTTGATACATTTTTCGGCGTTACACCATTTTCGCTATTTCAATTGCCCTGTCCAAGGTAGGGTTCCGCTCTTTCCATAGTTCTTTCCCGACGGCATCATTCAAGCATTGTATCATGAGCTGTTCCCCAAGATGTTCATCGTGACAGTGTGTGAATCTGCATTTAACAGCCAAACCTCTAAGCAGTGTCATGAATTATTCTATGCTTTCCCCAGGCTTTGGTTCTCTAGTGGAACTTATATTGTTCCAGAATGATGTTCTCTTCCACCCGAAAATGCCTGTCTCGTTTGGCCAGTGTTTTCTCATATGGACCCTCATCCCCCAAGTCTGCAAGTTCCGGCAACTTCCTCAGGAGATCCTGCCCCGCTGGCCCCAGGCAGTGAAATAGCAATGCCTCCTTCCTCACATTTGAATAGTTTGCCCCCAAAGGCTGCCAGGATGTATTTCACAAACCCCTCCTTCCAATCAGCCCATCTAATCCTGGGCTCTCCAGCATTGGGGAGGGGGGGAAACACAGGGGCCGGAATATTTGCCATAGCCAACCCTAATCTCAGTCCGCCTATGGAGATCTCCAAAGTGCCACTAGATTAATTGGATGGCACACTCAATAGCTCCAGAGCCACAATGAGCTCACAATTTCACTTGCAGTGTGATGTATTGCATGATCCGGCAGCTGCTTTCCCTTCACTCTCTCCGTCACAACAACTTGTGCATAGTACATCCGCAATGTGAACTCATTCGCATTCAATTAGGACTAGTATGCAATCACCAGCATTTCGTTACCTTTCGTCCCGTGAAACGCTGTGTACATGGTTGGCACGGCAACCCAGAATACAAACTTAAATCGGCAGCGATTTGTTTCCTTACGTAAAGTGAAACATGTATTTGGTTGTTATGGCAACCTAATGTATAAACTTTAAGATGGTTGCCACGCAGAGTGCACGTACTTAGGTCCTTTACTCTGAGCAATTCACTTGCTGTTGCTTGTTCGAAAGACGCGACAACAAGTTTTTTTTCTCTTTTCTCTTATGGCAAAACAAATAAATGTCTTGAAATCGTTAATACACTGCGCTCACCTCTCACGCTCTCCTCATCCTCGAGGCATCCGTGTGGTTCTCCGCTGTCCGCAGTTCAGTGATTAGCGATGCTCAATACTCACAGAACGCAGTACGAGAATCTCTTCTCCAGAGGGCTCATCGCCATCTAAGCGTCTCGTGGCCCTCGTCCAGATGGGGCATCCAGGGTGCACAGACCAAGACACCAGTCCAGGGCACTTTTGACCCACATGCAGAGCACACAAACTCGCCTCCGCTCCAGCAGGCAGTCGCCTCTCCACCTCTCACCATCTGCCCGAGCAGGAGCCGCTGGGGGGTTGCCGTTGTTCTCTGCATCCTCGTAGCCAGTTTGTTGTGGGTGAGTAGGTAACAAGACAACCACATTTGCATATGGTGAGGGCAAGAGTTTATTAAGTACATAAGATAACAACCCCCAGCCAGGAAGCCAACAATCAACTGCTCTCACCAGAAACCTTCACCCTGCAGCATTCCTGTTCTATGGTGTGAGTCTAACAAATGCACATAGCAACAGTAGTCAGGAAGCAGCTGAGCTACATCATATGTCAACCAACTGGATATACATGACTACTGAGCAGTGAGTAACTATATACATATACACAAATACACACACACACACATTGTGGATAAGCTCTTCCGTAAACTAAGTACATTGCGAGCATCCAACTAACACCCAATTGAAAGAGAAGGTTGATAGTCTTTTGAATGTTCTGTTTGCAAATTAGGGGGGCCACCACCGCCAGTACCTTTGTGAATACCCTTGGAGCAGATGCTATTCTGAAGGGTAGCACTTTGAATTGGTAGTGCTGGTTCGCTCTCTTGAAACGCAATAATCTTCTGTGCACTGGGAACATTGAAATATAAAAATAGGCATCTTTCATATCCAGTGTTGCCATGTAATCCCCTTTTTTAGTAGAGGGATTACCTCTTGTAGCGTAGTCATGCAGAACCTTTGTGGCTTTACATGTTTGTTTGCAGGGCTCAAATCTAATACTGGGTGCATGGACGCATTTTTCTTTTGTACAAGGAAGAAAGGTGAATAAATACCCTTGTTTACGTGTTTTGCTGGGACAGTTTCAATGGCGTCCTTTAGCAGAAGTGTGGCGACTTCCTCGAGGAGGATACGTTGGTGTTTCTTTGAATGGACCTTTTGTCGTGGGGGTGGTTTTGGGGCAGTTGGAGTAGCTCTATACACTATCCGCCTGCTACTGTGGACAGCACCTATCTGTCTGAGGAGATTCCCTCTCATGCGTGGGTGAAGCTGGAAATAAGCCCTCCTACTGGAGAGGCATGGGAGGGCACCTGAATTGGATAGTCACTGGTTCTGTGGAGGGGTACCCCCATGAGAGGAGTTACCCCAGCCACAAGCTCTGGCTCTTCGCGGTCCTCTAGGATAATTCAGGGAGGACGGACCTTGATTAATTCTGCAGGGAGTCCCTTGGACCCCAGTTGTGTACATTGGCCGTGAAAACGGCAAAAATTGCCATTACCCCTCTGGCCGGGTGGCTTGTTTGGCGAGTTGACCCAAAGATTTAAGTGCGTCATACTGCTCTTTAGCTGTTTTAAGGGTGTCCTTGATGGCCTTGCCAAAGAGCACGCTGGGTTAGATTGGCATGTTAAGGTGGCCTGCGTTTCTTGTGTAAAACCTGACTGCCGCAGCAACGCGTGACGTTTAATTACAGAACCCTGTATAATAACCTGTCCGGCGCTGTCTGTAGTGTCAAGGTTGGTCTTAAGTAAACAGATTGACACTGCTCTCCCTTCTGCGGCCACCTGTGCTAGCTGGGATTTCAATTGTTCTGGGGCAGACAACAGTAAGGCCGACACTTCCTCCCATTTGTGGCAGTTGTAAATGGCCAGAAGGGTTGCATTGTTTGCAATTCTGGTATGGTAAGCCACGGAGGAGGCGACCTTTCTGCAAATTGTATAAAGCTTCTTGCTTTCTGTAATAAAGCACTGTCCAAGCTTGCTTTTGGTTACTTCTTCTTAGGTTTTATTTCAGCTTTTAAGTTACATTTGAAAGACTATGACATCAGGTATAAGACAAAGACCGGCACCCATCACCCAGGAAGGGAGGGACCAACTCACTTAACATGGAACACTCACCACAGTATTCTCCCTCTCATACAACATTCCACTGGCACTCACATGACATCAATCACATAGCAAAAAACATCAGACTCAAACAAGTACTATAGAACACATCTCCCTCCTTACCAAACATACGCACAAACAAAGCATGTAATCACGCATCACACCCAGTACAAACGACCGTGCATATTCTACAGTAAAATCCCACAGGTAAGCAATTCCAAAACTGCCCCTCAACCTCTCCAAACACAATCATTATAAACACTAATCTCCTTCCATCTGCCCATGCCACGGACAAACTCTAGATACACACTCTAGAAACAATACCAGCCCAGATCCAAGGCTTTACCTACCCAATAACCAACAAAATACTTTTGCCCTTCCGCCCGCCCCCGCCGAGCCTTCAGGCTGCCACCCTGAAGAACCACTTGCCATCATGAAGCAATAGTAGACATCCAGAATGACAACAGAATCACCATAACCAGAAAACTCAGTAAAACACTACAACCAATACAAAATCCCCATTAATATGGATGCTTCACATACACAAATACACAGATGGACTTAGCCAATCAAGCACAACCCATCCACGCCATGATCTACAGATCCTCCAAAACTTAAAAATGCTGGCCAGCCATTTTCAAAACCACCACCAAAACATGGATTAAACTTACCACTCATCTCAATGGCAGCATTAACCAGTCCTATGGTCAAACGCTGATCTCAAAACACAATTGCCAGGATTTACAAACACCACAAAAAAAACAAAATCTTCAGTTGACACTACATCTTAGACAGCCACTTACCAAGTATACTAGAAGACGTCCCTTACAACTACCACTACTACATCTAATTTGGATATCTGTCGGTTAAAACAAGATAAGAGTCAACCTGTACCACAATGTACCACTACTACTCCTATAATCATTAAACATACTACTTCCATCCTCAGTGCATCTCTCTCACTTCCACTAGGTCATATTCCTGACAATATTACCCAACCCAACACAGAAATCACACTTATGACCTCAAAGTTAAAATAATTTCACCCTAGTTAAATCAAACGTTACCTCCAAAACCCAAATAGTGAAAACCACACTAATCTAATCCTATTGAAAGAGGAAACCACTATAGGAGGTGCTACCACCTATCATTCCTCATACATGAAAGCGGAGGCGCTACCTCCTGTCAACTTCAACGGAGGCGCTCTCTCCCTAATATCCATATTTAATATTTAAAAAAAAAAACAAATGTCACAACCACACATTCTATTCTTCACTTCCATACTTCTCAACTAAGCGAAAATATATCTGTGACAGTTCTGTTTCTTCATCTTTTAACATTTAAACTAACATATCTAGCATATCTAGCACAGCCAATGTTACATGTGTCTAAAAGTCCATATTGTTAAATAAACAACCTAACACCTAAAATTCCTCCAGATGTTATGCTAACACCATTATGCATATATGCTATACACCTACACTCTTTCCCTAGCACCTAACATGTGCTATTCTGCTTAAAGTCCTTTTACACTAGCCCACTCGCACCCAAATAAGATCCATACCTTACTTCTTTGCACTTCACTATGCACTTTTCTCTATAATTTACAATAGTCCACGAACCTGCAAATCCTCAAAATTGGTTAGTATACTACTCAACTACATGCCATGCTTTAATGTTTACTAATCTGTAATAGTACCCAAAATCGTCAAACTCAACACCACAAGAAACTCACTCATACTGAAGCTTACATCCTAATGCGTTGTGCAACTCATATCTTGAACACCACACTTTGGCATATGTTGAGTTACTATTGCATTTCCATAACATATCCTCTTATAATAATTGCACTGCATCAATACAATCCCTTTAACTACCAGCTAACACCGGTATAAACCACAACCATTGCTTAAGTCCGGCGACCTTTATATATATCGCACACCTTATTCGCTGGCCGCTTCAAACGCCTCACTTACTGAGGCGGAGCGGCATATCTTCATCAAAGAGCTGCCTCTGAACGCCTCTCTCCCTGAGACGCTGCAGCTTTCCGAATAAACACAGCAGTACCTTGATCCCTTCCAGATATGACCATGTGATGGCGTGGCGTTGCGTCCACCAAACAAGGTTCTTTATTCGAAGACTGCATCTCTCACAATCACAGTTAAATTCACTGCTTGAAACCCCGTACACCTGCATCTTCCATTTGTGGAACACAAGACAGGAGGTTCCAAAACATCTCTGACCGTCCATGCTGTGACATCATTCCTGACAGGTCAGCAGGGTAGTGAAGAGCTCCTTTATCCAACCGTCACACACTTATGCTTGCTCCCTTCACTTTGATTCTGCAGCTTCCTCATCTTTAGAAGTCTTGCAAATAAAACACTCGGTTCGTATCTCATAAAACGGAAACACTTTCTTTGCATTTTTTTTTTTTTAAACACAGGAGTTTTGTCTTTTTACCCACAGAGTTCGCCTAGTTCATGCCATAATACTTCATGGAGAGAAAGTCTTGACATGACTCCTGTTTCATTTCTCTCTCTGGCGTGCAGCACAAAGCCAGTGCTTTTTACATTTTAATGTGGGCATACTATAACAGGCACTCCGGTCACGCAGATAGCTTCTGTCCAGGCATGCTAGGACACATCTCTCCACAGTTAGTGGGCTTAAAGTCCATCCGAAATGAGACCCGACACCTTTCTCAAATGGACCTCAACCTGATCATAGTGCCCCTTGGGAGCCCCCTTTTTAGAGTACAGTATTCCCAATAGTTATGTGCTGCAGAATCGGACTCCTGGCTCAGTCAACTGCCGGACTTTCTGGTATGGGCACTCCTCCTACATGGACCACTTCCAAAACATCTTATGTCCCAGGACTACTTCTTATGTCCCAGGATCCAGCACTCCCAATAACCTATGGGCTGCTGATCCTATGTATTATCCTCCCTTATCCGTCCTGGGTGATGGGTTTCCTTACTTGGGGGCGGTGTTGTGTTCTTTACTCCTTCTGGTCCGGATGTCTACTGCACGCAGCAGTCCCCTTCAGTCACTGTCTTCTCCGCTTTTCTTGCAGCAGGGGTTCATTCTTTTAGCCATCCTCGTCACCAATGTAATAAAGCACTGTCCACGCTTGCTTTTGGTTACTTCTCCTTAAGTTTTACTTCAGCTTTTAAGTTATATTTAAAAGACTATGACATCAGGTATAAGACATATAAACACTGGCACCCATCACCCAGGAAGGGGGGGGGCCAACTCACTTAACATGGAACACTCACAACAGCATTCTCCCACTCATACATCAACATTCCAGAGGCACTCACATGACATCATCAATCACATGGCAAACATTAGAATCAAACAAGTACTTTACAACACTTTCCTTGTCGGGTGGGTCCTCAGAGGAAGCAAGGGAGGGTGCCCGCTCTCTTCCTAGTTGTATTTACAACTAACAAGTCGGGCTTCAGCTGCCCTCTAATATACAGTGGGTCGGAAGGTGCGGGTTTAAATAGCTTTTCTATACAGGGGTTTACAGCCCATGTGAGGTTACGGGTCTCTGACGGTTGTATCTTGTACTGTATTGACTCAAGTAGAGAAATAAACTGTGCCACCGTCTTCTTGTTCCCAAGGATTTGTTCTACAAAATCCTTATCCTCCTGTGTCTCAATTTGAAAGTGTTCTGCCACCCTGGCTATCACCTCATTAAGAAGGGGTTGGTTGTCAATAGGAGAATCAGTGATAGGGGGTCCTGATCAATAGGTGAGTCCATAGGATACATATTGGCATCTGGTTCAGCCTCTTGGTCTTCATCGTCCCCATAATAAGAGTCTGCTGCATCCTCATCGTACTGAGGGTCAGGTGCCTCTACAATTGAGAGGTCTTCGTGTTCGTAGTCCGGGTCATAAGAGTTCTAGGACTCTGTACGTACATGAATTTCTGTACGAGACCTTTTAGCAGGGGGTTGAGAAGGTTGAGCAGAGACTTGTGACCCAGAGGGAGCTGTAGTGGGGGGAGTGGAGTGGAAACTTTCAAAGTAGGCAGGGTCCTTTTTCGTAGAAATTGGCCATAAAGGGCATTCGCCTCATGACCCTGTCTATGTCTTGTGATGACCATTGTGCTGAACTTGGGAAGACCAAGGGTTGGGAAGGAAGTCTTAAGTGTTCATCTGTGGGAGGAATTACACCAGATTTCTTAGGCCTATACTCTAGAGATTTAGCCTTATGTTAATCACTCTTGTAAAGCACGTGGTCACCCAAAGGTATCATGGTGCTGGGGAGAGAGGATCCTAATGAAGCCACGGAGACCCAGAAGAGAAAAGTTTTAATGGCCTTCCAGAACGCTAAGTAGCTATGAATTTTCTTTATAGTCATCGGGAGGCCATTCCACAATACTGCAGCAGCCACAGAGAAGGCACGTCTTCCAACCCTGGTCCGTTTATAACCGGGCACCTTAAGGAGGTCAGCCTAGGCAGAACGGAAGGACGGAAGAGGTACATATGGCGAGAATTTCTCCTGAAGATATTCAGCTCCTTGGCCATTTAAGGCCCGGTGCACAATGCATAATGACTTAAACATGATGTGTTTTACCGGAAGCCAATGCAGGGCTCAAAGTACTGGAGATATATGGGCTCCATAAGGGAAGCCGGTGGCAACCCGAGCGGATAGGTTTTGAAGCACTTGAAGCAGATAGATGACTCCCTTGGGTTGACCCAAGTAGAGGGAGTTACAATAATCCAGCCGCGAGATGACCAAGGCCGCCACTACCGGAGGACGCAGCGGGGCAGGTATCATAGGGAGTACCTTTCTAAGTATCTTGAGTTGAAAATGATACGGCTGTTACTTGCTTGTCCATAGACAATGAGGCAGATATTATAACCCCAAAGTTTTTCACCTTGTCTACCTGGGTGGGCAGGGGAAGTAGGGAGGGAGGCCAAAATGAAGACACCCAAAGTGTGGAATCAGGAGGACAACCCACCACCAACACCTCAGTTTTGTCCCCATTCAGTTTGAGCAAATTGTGGTGCATCCAATCTCCCACAGCCGCCAGACATCCCCGCAGGCAAGACAACATCTCAGCTTGATCAAGATCCTACTGGATAAGGATCATAGTGTTGTCTGCATACGAGTAACATCTGATGCCATAGGAGCGGATGAGACACAAGGGCCCAGATGTATATATTGAACAGAATGGGAGACGGAGAGGAGCCTTGTGGGACACCACAGCTGGGGTGACAAGGGACAGAGAAAGGGGGCATAGAGAGGGTCTGGGTACGATCCACCAGAAAAGAGGTGAACCAGGCAAGCACCTGCCCATATATACCCAGCAGGGTGAGGCAACAGGATGGAGTGGTCGACCGTGTCAGAAGCTGCTGATAGATCTAACAGCTCCCCCTCCACCTGCGTCCACCAGCCTGATCATATCATCCTGGAAGGTGACCAGCACACTTTTTGTGCCTCTGCCTGGACGAAAACCTGATCGAGCAAGCAGGAAGACTCCAGAAATGTAGAAAGTAGGAGGTGACGCCAGTGATTCTAGAAGTTTAGCCAAGGAAGGTAGAAGAGAAATAAGGCAGAAATTGGACAAAGTACCAGGGTCAAAAGACTTTTTTTCAGAAGCGAATCACTCTAGTCGCCTTCAATTCTTGAGGTACTAACCTGTTTGGCAGGAATTATTGATCGCTGCTATGATAACAGTAAGAAGGGCTGGGGTAATTGGTTTCATCACAGCTAGCAGGATAGCATCTGAGGGAGAGCAAGATTTGATTTTAAGAACAGCCATTAACACCAATTCCTCAGTGAACATAGGAAACACTGACCACCCTGTAGGCCTAACAGGATCCATAACCGTTGGGAGGTGTATATCTACAGATGTGGAACTGGTCAGAGACGATGCAATGTTTAAATGGATAGTGTTGATTTTAGTAATAAAATACAGGGACAAAGCGTCACACAGTTCCCGAGTAGGGTTAACTTTGGGATAGAGTTTTTCTGTCGAGATCAATTAATTTACTGCCGTAAACAAAGCTCTGGATTGACCCAGGGAGGATTCAATTTTTTCGGAAATATAGGCTTCTTTGGCAGTTTTGATGGCTGCTGAGTATTCTTTAGAACAGGCCCTAAAGAATAACATTTGGACCGGGTCATAGGCTTTGCGCCATTGTCTCCGTTTGTCTAAGTTTAAGCCGTGCAGCTTTAAATTGGTCAGAAAACCAGGGTTCTGATGGTAGTCTGTGTGGTTATATCAGTCGAAGGGGAGCGACCATATGGGCAGCTTCCACAAGTACCTGGAATAGAGAGGATAGCGACATAGGAGAGTCAGGCATGCATTTAGTATTCATATCAGAGGTCATCCTCTGGGCATCAACAGCGCGCCACGAGCGTTGCCAGATTTTAGCTACAGGAGCCTTAGGCAGCCGCCCTGATACCTCCAGGGACCCGTATACCAGTAGATGGTCTGATCTATGGTATTACCTAGTCTATGTGTAGCAGTAGTAACAAATTGATGTAAATCTAAATCATGCAGGCTGTCAAAAAATAAAGTACAGGTGGCATAAGCTGATTAAATTTAATATTGAAGTCTCCCAAAATAATCAAATGCTTGTGCTGTATTTGCAATTGAGCTAGCAGATCAGGGAAAGCTTCAAGGAACTTGCCTGGAGGGCCAAGCGGGCGATATATTAGTAGTAGGCGATAGATCCTAGTGGGTGAAGCAATGCACCCAACTAGGAGGGCTTCCATCATCAAGTTGTGGGGACAATTCAACTGAGACAGTAAATTCATCCTTATAAATTAATGCAATCCCGCCTCCTCGAAGGGGAGGGGGGTGAGTGTGGTCCTTATGGGTAATAAGATGCCTGGAGGGATTGCTTGAACCAAGGAGGGGGCAGAGGTGGCTTGCAGCCACGTCTCTGTGAGACATAGAATGGCTGGGCGCCTGTCAGATTAAAAAAAAAAAAAAAAAGGAGTAAACTTCATCTGCATGCGCAGGAAGAGTTTGGGCTTCTCTGCTATGGCCGATGTAGCTTGGCTGGAAAAGCTAGTCCTGGCGGGGCTACATTGATGGGGAGATTGCGGCAGGCCGCAGGAAATAAAGGCACAGACTGCCGTAACTCCAGGAGGTCAGTCCTGGAGTAATATATCCGCCCAAACGCCCTGGCATGAACGGGCTCCCCTTAAGCATGCCTTCGGTGCACCGACTGAATGCCCACAGCGGCCGTACGCAGCGCGGGCAGTTGCCTACACACATTAATAGTGGTTGTGCCAGAGGAGAGGGCAGTAAACCCGCCCCTCAGGAAATCAAAAGGTGGACTGGCTGCAAATGTGGTTAAAAAATAGCCCAGTAAGAAGATGTGAAGCACTTACAAGGCAGCGTAGGCAGCAGTAGTTCAAAATGAAGCACAATGTTCAAAAATACATTCAATACAATGAAATATCCCACAAGGTCCCCGGAGTGGCTTTATAAATGGTAGCTCACTCGAGCAACCTCACCTCTCCACGAGCGGCAAGTAGACCTTCTATAAATAGTTTTGTGCCGGGGGATGGGCCTAAGTTCTTGAGTTTTTTCCTTATGAGGGCTTTTATCCCTAAGAAGGGTCTTTGAGGAGTTTTTTTGTGCTTCTTTCCCCATCTGGCCCCCCGCTTCTGGCACACAGAGTAGTGTTTATCTTACTGTTTGGGGCCTACTACCCGACTTGACGCAGAGCGTCAACTTTCGGGAGTGGATCGGGCCGAGGCCTTGTCTTCGGATGATCAGCCCTCGGAGGGAGTTAAACATGCGACACCCGCACCATCTTTTGACGGTTAGGCCCTTTCGTGCGGCGATAGAGCAAGAGTGCCTAGCGGGCAGGGTCTCAGATATTTCTCTGGGTGTCGTGCGCCGTCGACAGCTCGACCAATGTGTCGAGTCTCGACATGGGGTTGTATGTTTAGTGGTGGATGGAATTTATGCGCTTCCGCCGCCGGGTGTAGTCCCCAAAACAGAGCCGCCGGCCTGTCCTCCGGGTTGGGGGCCTGCGCTTGGGTAGCCAAAGCTACCCTGACGCCCTCGTCGTACGAAACAGCGTCATTCCTGCCATCACTGAAAGCACCTTCTACCTCCATGGCCTTGAGCTGCTTGGCGTAGTGGGCCCAGCGTTTTATCGATCGGTACTTTAAAGTCCTGGGCTTGAAGAGCCTATGGCAGCTGGGCAAAAGGAGTGTAAGAAAAGGGGCATATACATCCTAAAATGACCTCCCCCCTCTCCCTACAGTCTTGGCGAGGCCCGGAGCAGCATTCCAAGGCCGAACGGTCCGTCGCAGTAGGCTTTCGACAGGCAGTCTCTTTGTCTTCACCAGCGTGATATTTCGATGGTCGGTGAAGTAAAGTATAGAAAGAATGAACTATCGGTAATTCAAATAAGTAAAAGGCTTTACGCCGAAAGAGGAACTCCGCTATGCGCGTCCTTCTAGAATGGCAGAAAAAAACAATCTGAGGGAACTCGACACATGAGGGATCATGGGTAGTGGATGTCACTAGGGATAGTATTACTGGCACGCCCTGTCGACGTCCCTTTTCAAGTTTCGAAAACAACAACTAATACTCTGCAGCTTCCACTAGATGTCGACCTATACACAGCATGTGATCTAAGCAGATTCCACAAGCTTCAGAGAATATATATATATATATATATATATATATATATATATACATATATACACACACACACATACATACATACATAAACGTCATACTCGAGAGCGGACAGAGGTCGCTGAGGGACATGAGATAGACGACGCACAGCGCCCTTTGCAGTGAATCTTTTTTCTGACAAAATACTTAAGTGGGTTCCCAACATATGCTTGCATAATAAATGAACATAGTTTCAAGTATTTTGAATGCATAAAGAGAACCTTTAAACCAAAGGGAAAAGTTTATTTTTTACAAAACAAGTTCTTATTCCCCCAATACATGGAACAAGTTACTTACCTGTAACTGTTGTTCTCCAGCATGGGTCTGGCATGGATTCACATGCTCATGAATATTCCCCGTCGTCAGGCTGGGAATCCTCGGTAAAGAAAAAAATCAGTATCAGTTTAGTTTCTGATCTGTCTTTCGTAGTAGTAACCAATCACTGATCTCTGCGTCATACTGACCACAGCCAATGACTGCCCTCTACCTAAGCCCCGCCTCTGGCAGCCATCTTCAGATTTGGTAGCACGTGAAGTGGCAGTATGACCAAGTAAAGAGCCGCAGAGGGGTAGGCGGGAGGGTTCGCATGTGAATCCATGCCAGACCCATGCTGGAGAACAACAGTTACAGGTAAGTAACTTGTTCCTTCTCCAGCATGGGGTCTGGCATGGATTCACATGCTCATGAATAAAGAATACATAGCAGTACACACATGCACAACCACGGGAGGTGGCAAAGGCTCAACATTAAGCATTACATCAAAATCAACATTAAGCAATTCTTACCTCCTCACCAAGCTCACCTTAGGCGAACAGATTGCGCAGCACTGCTTGGCCGACCCTGGACTCCTCCCTGGAATCCCGATCGACGCAGTAGAATTTCGTGAAGGTGTGCGTCGACCTCCACGTAGCAGCCCTGCAGATGTCCAGCAAGGGCACACCAGATAGGAACGCCGTGGTAGCTGCGATCGCTCTGGTGGAATGTGCTCTGGGACGGCCAGGCACCGGTTGGTTTGCCAACCGATGACAGTACATGATACAGCCGGAGAGCCATCTGGAAATGGAGGCCTTGGAGAGAGCCTTCCCCTGATTGACAGGTCCAAAGTTCACAAAAAGTTGTGACGTCTTTCGAAAACACTTTGTGCGGTCCACGTAAAACTTCAGCGCTCTAGCCACATCCAGCGAGTGCAAAGTCCTTTCGGCCGGTGACGAAGGCGACGGGAAGAAAACGGGCAACACCAAGGGTTCGTTGAGGTGGAAGTCCAACGGCACCTTGGGCATGAAGCAGGGGTGCGTCCTGAGCACTACCCTTGTGTCGTGAAAAGTCAAGTACGGGGGCTTGCAGGAAAGGGCCTGGATCTCTCCCACTCTTCGTGCGGAGGTGATGGCCACAAGAAACGCTGTTTTCCACGACAAGAACTTCAACGGAGCCGAGTGCAGAGGCTCGAACGGAGGTCCCATGAGCTTGGTCAGCACCACGTTGAGCTCCCACGCCGGGGCCGGAGCCTTCACCGGCGGGAACGATCTGAACAGTCCCTTCATGAATTCTTTCAACAGACGATGAGACCACAAAGACGTCCGCCCCGTGGTTCTGGTGCATCGGGAGATAGCAGCAAGATGAATCTTGATGGACGCGTGCGCCAGTCCAGCCTTGGCCAGCGTCAGAAGGTACGGCAGTACCTGGAGAGCTGTAATCCGTAGAGGGTTAATCTTCTGTGCGTGGCACCAGACAGAGAACCTCTTCCATTTGTGTCCATAGCATTTAAGAGTTGAGGACGCCCTGGCCTTTGCAAGAACCTCTCTGCAGTCGGCCGGTATGTCGTATCCTCCAAACTCTAATGCTGCAGGAGCCAGGCCTGCAAGTTCAGTGACTTCGGGTCGTGATGGAGGATGGCGCCTCCTTCCCTGGAGAGAAGATCCGCGTCCACTGGCAGCTTGATTGACGGGGACGCTGACAAGTCCAGAAGGTCCGGGAACCATATCTGTCTCAGCCACGCAGGTGCGACGAGGATCATCCTGCACCGTGACCTCTTGTTGAGCTGGTTGATGAGCCGGATCAGCAATGGCAATGGAGGGAACGCGTATAGAAACAGGCCCTCCCAGGGGAACGCGAAAGCATCGCCCATGCTCCTCGGCTGGGGAAACCTGCTGGCGAACCTCCGGCACTTGGAGTTCGTCGCTGTCGCGAACAGATCGATCTGGGGTGTGCCCCACCGTCGGAAGAGGCGGTCCACTAGATCCTGTCGTAGTTCCCACTCGTGGCACGAGCGCAGCTCTCTGCTGAGCGAGTCGGCGATGGTGTTTTTTATCCCTGCCAGATGAAACGGCACCAGAAACATCCCTTGGGCGACGGCCCCAATACATATTTCATTTGATTTAGTTTTAAGAAAACTTTACAAAAATGTTTTGTTAAAATTACATAAAATTGTGATTTACGAGCAATGCTTAAGTAACAAATTCCAAGAAAAAAATAATTGCATAAAATTGTACACCTTGTATCTTAAAAACCAAAAATACAATTCTAAAAATTCTTATGTCTAAGCTCACTTTTACATGCATACATGTCATTACAAAAGCTTCATCGCTGGCTGTGTCAGTTACAGTACTCTGATATTAAAAATCTATAATCTTTCTCTTTAGAGTTCATTTTGTATTATGCTGGCTTTCTATTTTCAACTTGTTATTTTTCCATTTGTATTGAGTGAGCTAGCTAGCATTCTTACTCATCACGTTTTTGACGACCTACTCACTTTTTTTTAATACACTTCCATTATTGATATAGGCTTATGTGGACTGTCTGCAAGTCAGTATTCAGGCTGTCAAAAAGGCATCACTTTTAATATAAATCGTAGTTGTGTACCAAATGGCCTAAATGTATCATATATTCGGTACTCAATTTAGGGCACTGTAATAAAACATGTTGTGGTGATTCCAAGGTATTGGGATTCTTGCATATTCTACATGTGCGTGCCCCACACTGGAATTTTGTTGTGCTCCCATCGTAGATAATAAAGGAAGTTGGTTGGTTCTGACCCTTAAACGAAAGTATCGGACTGCCCGATTTGGGCACCTTTTTAAATAGGTTTCTGATTGTAGATATTTATGCACTATCCCAGAAACAAAATTATGATTCTTTAGTTGTTCTAAACGTTCAGAATTTTTAGTCCAGTCCCAAGCTTTGATCTTGTTAGTGTATATTTGTTTCAGTATCACGTATGCAGTCTTTTTATGATACAGTGGGTGCCAGCTAACTGTGTTAAATACTCAATTACTTATCTTTTCGAATGCATCATTCCTTCTAGTTCTGTCGTCTAATGAGTCCAATAATTTACATAGGGGGATGAGTATTTTTAGATGTAACGATCCAATCTTTATCCATTGCATACTTTTTAAAGAAGTTAGTCCTAGTTCAAGACGGATGTATTGTATTGGTGTGCTTGGGCTCAATTTGAGAATTCTTCTCCAGCACCAGCCTTCCAGAACATTCAACCAGCCTAATTTTTCCATTGCTAGTGCCTCCAGGTCATAAGATCGGGCTAAAGCATTGCTTATAAAGGATTTTAATTCCTTCTATTGAGAACCCAGCAGTTTCTCTTGCAAATTTTGCAATTAACTTAATTTTTTTGCTTTTATTTGTTTATTTTCAATTATGTTTTTGTAACCTCTGTCATTGCTCACGTCTAGGCCAAGATACGGCTAAGTGTTCACATTTTCTATTGTTCCCATTTCTGTGATCATATCTGGATGGGGGACTTTTTTGTGGAGAAAGCCATAATTTTAGTTTTTCTCATATTTATCTTTAGTTTGTTTACTTTTGCATATTTTATAAGAGAAGTGAACATTTCTTTGATCCCAAGATATATATAATTCATTAGCACCAGATCGTCAGCATAAATTAAGCATGTTATAGCTTTCCCTCCTCATTTCGGGCAACATCCATGCACAGGTGCGAGCCAGTCTGGTAGATCCGCCATGTACAGCTTGTAGAGAAGCGCAGCCATCGGGCATACTTGTCAGACCCCGCGTGTGATATCAATAGGGGCTGTGGTGCTGCCGTCTATGTCAAGTCGTACTCGAGCTTGTGTACCTTGGTGCAGTTGTTTTACTATCGTGATCAGCCAATGGGGCATCCCTACTTCTGTATTTTCTTCCATAGTCTTTTACGATCAACGCTGTCAAATGCGGCAGCGAAGTCAACAAGAATCACGTATAGTGTAGTTCCTCTCAGTTGGCGTGCATCACCAATACACAAATCTAATACCCTTAAATTGTGTGTAGTGCCTGCTCCTGGTCTGAAGCCTGTTTGTGAAAAGTGTAGTATCTCTTTACTGTGGGCCCACGAAAGAAGTGAATAGTTTTCCAGAGCCATAGAGCATTAAACAATCTGTAGTTTTCCGGTAACCCCCGTGCCCCTTTCTTGTAAACCGGGAGTATTATTGCCAAAGTCCACGTTTTTGGTATTTGTTGCGTATTGCAGACTTTGTTAAACAGTTCACACAGTATCTCTGCCCATGAATTTGGATTTTGTTTGAATAGGATATTCGCAAGTCCGTTGGGACCCGGGGCTCTTGAGTCTTAATTTTATGATCACAGCTTTCAAATTCTCAACAGTAAACTACAAACACAATTTTTCATTGCGGTTTGTAAGATGCGCTTCCAAACTAATATTTTGTTTTTGTTGTAAGACAGTCACCCAGGTGTTAGCTTGGATGGGATTCACTGTTTGTTCGCGTGTGTCTCCTTTGGCTTTGGCTGGTTTCTCCCATATACTCTTTTTACTGGCTAATAATTTGATCGACTGCCAGTTTTGATTTAATATAGAGTATTTATGGTCTCGCAGCCAACGTTGGTAACAGCCTGTTATTAGCTTTCTTTGTTCATCGGACTGGTTGCAATTTAACCCCAAGGTCTTTATCTTTCGTAGTTTTTTTCTCATTTTGCGGCGCAGACAGCCACGTTATATGTATAAAGGTTTTTATTACATAACAGTCATTTCATTTTGTTTTCACCTGTTTTCTTAGTCCATTCGTGGAACTTGTTTTCGATTTCATCCGTCAGATTTTTTATTTCACTCAAAAGCTTTTTGCAGAATATTTCAGTCTAATTTTTGTCATACATATTATAGAAAAATATATTAATTTATTGATTGCATCTGTGAGCAGAAACTTTATATACTCATAACATTAGGTGAACAGGTGGTTACCAACAAAGATGAGAAAAAACAATAGTCTCTCGCAGAGTAGGAGACAAAAAACCAGTACCAAAATCTAATACATGGTGCTGTGTACCAATTAAAAAACATTCAATAAATCAGTATGTGACATACAGTGAAAAACGCATTGTATTATCTTCTTGTAGGCACACTACATGATGTACAAGTGTGGTGTTATGATCCTGGTTTAGACTGGACAAGGAATAAATCCTAGTGCAGGTCTACGTCTAAAAATATACTTTATTTTGAGGGGTTACCATTTGGGAACTCTTATTAACCATTTCACAATCGCTCTTGGCCGACGAGTCTATCGATTTGATGTTTCGGCAACTGTCTGTGGCTTGGCTGTTGCCTTCTTCAGGGCCTTTCAAAATTTCTTTGAGGAGCCCTCTGGGTGCTACTTCATCGAAGGGAGGGACATGGGCGGCTACTTCATCTAGAGTCTGAATCAGTTAGATGGTTGCTTAACTGGACGATGACTAGTTTGTCTTGCTCTTCAACATCAAATCAGGAAATGGAAATTGGGGCTCGAATCACTTCAAGGAAACGTCCTCTTGGAGTGCATAGGTAGTTGGCTAGTGCGTTGGGCAGGTGAAGCCGACAGGTGTGGCACCCATTCGACTGGCCTGAGTGGAGGATGTTTATAGAATGAAAAAGCTGTTGCCTAAATCCTATCCTGTAAGCGGTTTACAGCGTGTCTTAAACTTGAAAGCCCATGGAACGTTCCAAGACTGCGGTATACTTGGGAGGACAAAACCGATTTGAAAAGCATGTTTGTAAATGAGAAAGAGAGCACATGGACTAAGTTTCAATACATGAATGTATTTGTGTTATATTTAAGAACCTGTGATGATTCAGGCAGTCAGACTTACAACACTGTATATCCTGTATTTCTATGAGGCTTTGTTTATACTCATTTTACCATGTATAATTATCTTTGTTTTTCTTTTATGTATTTTTGTAAAGGTTTCTAACAAATGACTAATAAAAATAAAAATACAACGAAGAATACAAAGTTCAGTGGGTGAGCAGTGTAGAGCAGTTTAGAGAGGGCACACGTTTAACTCCCCAAGGAAAATGTTGATCTCCAACTCTACATTGTGTCCATAAGGTTGCTTTGATCCCAGATTTATAATAGCCCTGCTCCCTTATGATGTGAGGGATAGCTTTGGCAATGGTGAAAAGTCTGCAGAACTTAACATCCGATTTGTAGCGCTCTTAGAAACGTTTTGAAATGGTTTATGGAAGTCCCGATTTTTGATTGCCTTCATGTGCAGAAGAAAACCGGAATTTGGATTTCAGGTGGTGGTTCCCATGTACAGCTTCTCACAAGGGCATCAGATGGCATACATTCATAAGGATCATTGCATTTCATCTTCTTTATGCTCATCTCTCATTTCAGCATAGAGTAGTGTGAGAAACCTGAATGTATTCTACCTACTTCCCTGGGACCTTCCATTCAGGATTGCTTTTCGATCCCGGCCCTGGGGGTAGACTAGCAAGGGAGGATTCACCTGGGTGGTGGAGTGTCGCGGGGGATTGTGAGGAGAATGCCTAAACGCGAGACATAGTATTCCACCCCTTTTCCGATCGTACATAGGTACACTCCCCCTCAGCCTTTATGGGGTATTTGCAGTCTCATCCCATCTACCCCCTCCCCATTTCCAACACATACTGAGACGAAGAGGAGGAGTCCGGGAGTAAGAAAGATTACCTATGGGAAAGATCCCTATAGTACTGAGAGGAGGTAGATTACTGAAAAGGCCTACTACATTGCACTAGCAGCAGGTCCTCTTAATGAGTCAGGCAGAGCCAGGCAAAGTCAGGCACTTGAAAACAACTATGCACACCTGACTGTTATTGAACTCCGATCCAGGTATAAAAGCTAGAGATTTGCCAGAGAAGCAGAGCGAATTGTGGATGCTGGTGAGCCGTGAAAGCTGCAGCAGGAGGAAGACAGGTATTCGGTAGAGAACGGGATGCCTGGATGTTGATCCGATGTGTAAGAAGGGGTGCAGCGGTGCGAGGGAGACGTGTGTCCAAGGAGCCGGAGCGAGGCGTGTTGCCCCCTGCTGCTTGTGGCCAAACAATTGCTTGTTCCCCTGGGAGGTGTCGATGTCCCAGTGGCGTCTGAGGGTGTGGGGAAAAGGGGAGTGCGGGCTGGCCATGATGCAGCAGGAGCATGGAGGCTCCATTTGCGGGCTGAATGGACCAGGAAACGACATTTCCCATGGTCATGGGTGTTGGTGCACACGCGTGTGCACACAGGACTTGCTATTAAGCCCCTCCTGGCCCGTGTTGCAAAGAACTGGAGTCTCTGTGCGGTATGAGGGACAGGAGGCGGCAGCAGCAACACTTTCTTCACGGCGTGAGAATCGAACACCACTCAGACTGGGGGTTCAACCTGCTTCATAGCATGTTCTACACTGTGGGGGGAGGAGGCAGTCAGCCCCTCCCACCGCCCCGCAGGCCTCAGTTAAGTGCTCCCTTGTATTACTTATCTGGTGAATGAGGGAGGAACGGATAGAGTTGGAGTGCTGGGGGCATACAGCGCTGCTGATCAGGAACGTTTCTCTTGGCATACGAAACGTTCCAAAGATTGCTGAGTAAACGGCATATGAACGCTCTCAGGGCCGTCACGAGGGGGGTGCAGGGGGGGTGCAGGGGGGGGGGCAAACTGCCCCGGGCCTCGCGCTTGCTGGGGGCCTCGCGGCCCCCTCTCCTAAGTGGAAGGCAGCACAGTCTCCCGTGTCCTTTATTCACATGGGGGACTGTGCTGCCGCTGCAATGATTTTGCGGTTTCTTGTGAAGCCGTTTGGCTCCGCAACAAACAGCAAAATAATGGGAGACAGCAGGGCTCAGAAGTGAGCTCTGCTGCCTCCCGTCATTCAGCTGAAAACGTGGACACGCTGACTGACAAGAGAGGACTCCTATCCTGTCAGTCAGTGTGTTCACGTTGCTCAGCGTGACCACACTGACTGACAGGAGAGGAGTTCTCTCTTGTCAGTCAGTGTGTTCATGTTGTCAGTGTGACCACGCTGACTGACAGGAGAGGAGTTTTCTCTTGTCAGTCAGTGTGTTCATGTTGTCAGTGTGACCACGCTGACTGACAGGAGAGGAGTTTTCTCTTGTCAGTCAGTGTGTTCATGTTGTCAGTGTGACCACGCTGACTGATGGGAGAGGAGTTCTCTCTCGTCAGTCAGTGTTCACGTTGCTCAGCATGACCATGCTGACTGACAGGAGAGGAGTTCTCTCTTGTCAGGCAGCATGTCTACGTGTCGGCTGTGTGGATGCTTTTTAAGGGTGCATGGAGGTAAGGTAAGTGTTTTTTATTTTAAATTAAAAGTGGGTATGTGTATTTAAATTAGTATGTATATGTGTATGTATGTATGTATGAATGCATGCATGCATGTTGATGTTTGTGTCAATGCTGTGTTTGGTTTTATGTATACATGCATGTATGGAGTTGTGTAACTGGTGGTTGAATGCATGGGTGAAAGTGTTTTTTGTGAGTGTGTGTTCAGCACCACCCCTAAATGTAGCCACCCTGGGGGCCACTTCATTAAGGGCTGGGCTCATGGCATCAGAGGTGCACCTAGGCTAAAATGTCAGGGGGGAAAGGGGACTAATACTTCAAATGTTGGGAGAGGTGCTAACGTCAGTAGCTGTGAGGAAGGGGCAAACTTCCTTGTGTGGGGGCACCTAAAATCTTTCCACTTTTCGAATGAGACTATTCTGGCGAAGCTTCAATGTTACAAGCAGCTACCTCTTGCCTTCATTTCTGAAACATCACACTTAAGGACTGCTGTGAGAATGAGGTGTCTCATGTCACCACTTCCCTTCTAATCACTCCCCTAGCATGCAAGTGCTAACCCCACATCACGATTTCAATTACCTAAAAGTGTATGGATATGAATGCAGGTGCTAAAAGTGAAATGACTTCTCATGGCCATGCTTATCCCTATGGCATTCTCACCCAGTCCCTGTCCTCCCCCACCCAAAACAACTCCTCACTGGAACTCTTTGGGCTAGCTTTAAACATGGCTAGCCATCAAACTTTGCCCTCAATGTGCCTGCAAGTGTTTCCTCAAAGGAGTCTTCTAAGAGTTCATGACTTCATTGGAGTTGTAAACACGTAACTGGTGTAATAAAAATGTCTTAATCAGGTCTGCCTTTGGCCACTCAATTTAAAAACACCCTGCATGTCTTTCGCTGAAATTCTTTTAAAAATAAGCATTGGCAAAGCCAACAGTTTTGGCTTATGTATAAGTATTAGGCATTTACGAGGCACTGCTATTAGCTGCTCAGGTACTCAAACCATTTTGCACTGGCACTATCAATGGCCAGCTAATACCAATACAGAAGTGCCTTTGCCATGCCTACACAAATGCCCAAACTGTTAGCATTGCCAGTGCTCTTTTTGCTTTACCCTTGATGCACAGGACTATGCATCAAGGTTAAAGCAAACATACTACTTAGCTAAATTGGCCCACTTTGAATGTAGGCCAATCTAGCCAGTAATAACACTTATGGTACACCGTCAGCCTGGATATACTTTCTGTGGCATGGCATTTTTACTGGTTGGGAATCCGTACATGGTAATAATGGAAAATATTGATGCAGCCTGCTTCAACATAATTAGAACAACCAGCATGAATATATGTTTATACTAGCATATCCCGTGTGGAAAGGCGGCATGAAATGTATTGGAAAATGTTCCTATGCACAATTTGTGATTTGCAACTATTGGGAATTTCCATGTGCTTCCATACAAAACTAATTGCAAACTGTGTGGATTTCTACCCAATTTTGCAAAGAAAGTGCTATAAAATGCATACTTTTAACCCAATGTTTCAAACATTTTCTTGGGAGTGAGAACCCCCCCCACCCCCCCCACACCCCCAAGCCACCCTTTGGTTTGGGCTCCCTCACTGTGCTCTGTTGATCCTGACTAATTGGAACAAACATTTAAGCCTGTTAAGTTCAGAAATGTACCAGCCTCCACTGTACATCATTTGTCACTGTGTATGATGTGTGTTTTAATGCGCAAACAGGGGCAGGGTGCTCCTTAATTATATTATATGGCATTTATAACGTGCCTGTACGCAAGTGTTTCTAGGCGCGACAAGGCAAGGAGGGAGAAACAAAGGAGTAGGACAAAACACAGATCTTACTAGGCCTTGTGTCATTCAGATCGTACAAGAGCAGGGAATGGGGAGGGGAGAAGTGCCGAGGGTGGGGTAGGATGCAGAAGTGCAGGAACAAAGTAGAAACAAGAGTGCAGCCAACTGGTGGCAAGTGCGAGTACTCATAAGTGTAGCCAACAGGTGGACAATACGAGCAAGAGCGGGGACTGTAGGGTTACAGATACAGACCACAAGTGCAGGGGAGCCAAGAGGCAGTGCGGGATTGCAATAGGACGTACAGGCAGGGACCTGGGCCCGAATTCAGAGCTTGACCAGGTGACCAGTGCATGGATCAGGCAGGTGATCAGCAAGGGAGAGGAAGAAAGAAGGCAGAAGCAAATAAACAGGTCTTGAGGTGCTTCCGGAACCGGAGATGGTGCTCCTCGTTTTTAGCGAGGCAGGGAGGCTGTTTCCAGAGGGAGGCCCCAGCCGAAGAAAGAGATCTGCCCTCAACTCTTTGCTTGGAAAAGTGATCGACCCTCAGAGAATTGGAGGTGGCGCAGTGGAGAGCTCATGCCATCTTATATATATTTATTCATATGATAAAAAAGTTAGTCTGGCATGAACCTTTCTTCAGTAGAGAAAGTAGTAATAAACCATATTTGGGATCCTGCACACAAACTCAAGGGTAGATTTCTCAAGTCTCCTGTGTGCGGATATGCCGCCGCTGGCCGAGTGCAAAAAACTGTAAGGGGGCCTCACCAAATGTTTTGCCCCGGGCCTCACCACATCTTCTGACAGCCCTGAACGCTCTTGGAGGAGTATGCTAGAGGACATGGGTCATGAGGCACGCAATGTTGGTTTGTTGCAGCTTGCTAAGGCACACATGTGTAACTCTCAGGCAAGAGGCCGAATTGTCAGAGGGGTACTGAACATTGGAATAACTTCCCTGCAAAATGCTATTTCCCTGTCATGTGTTCTGCAAGCACTTGCATGCTAAAAGGTTATGCTTGTGTGTCTGGAGGGGGGCGTGTCTAACCGCCATGTGACGAGGACGCGTCTTGGGTGAGCTCGTGCAATGTGTCCACAATAAGCTGCTTTTTACGCAACACAGAAACCCCAGAAGCCTGTGAGCTACCATACCTGTCGCAGACAACATCAGGAAGCTCCGTGCTAAATTTTGCGACCAAGAGTGCCCTGCAAGGATCAAGACTCCTCGCGAAGCGACACCACGGAGCCGCGCCCAAAATGGCAGCTCCCATGCACTAGCCCGTATAACATTGCGAGCGCGGATACTGTGCCGAGGCCCCAGTCCATTACCTGCTGAGCGGCGAGAGACCCACGAACAGTGACAGAGGCCGAGGACAATGCGCGCACTCCCCTGATCTGGGAGCGAGAGCGGCGCATCCAGAGACCTGGAGGCAACATCCGAGGAGCGAGGAGAGGCGGAGGAGTGAAGCCCCGCCTGCTGCGAGTTGGGCCTGCAGAGGAAAGCGGGTGCCCTGAGACGGTGGAGCCTCCTAGGGACCCGCTCCGAAAAGGGATGGATAAGGCGCTGGAGAGCTGAGGCAAGTGAGGAGCAGAAGAGGTGAGCGGTGGGGGAGAGAGCCTGACGCACTAACTGCGCACCAGGGGCACGCTGCCAAGGTGCCACCCGACCTCCCCCACAACGCTGAGCGAGCACTCTGGGACCGGCAACGCAGAACTACTTTGAGGCACTGAGAAGGAGTACAGCACGAACGCACAATGACAGCCAAACGGGCCGCAGGGCCCATATAACAGGTCTTTGTCACTGCCCCTAGAAGGAGCACGCTTATAAGACACTTCATGGCGCTGCCACAGCAGGAGCAACGGCGGTATGTACGAGAGCCCGTGTTGCCCTGCAATAATGCTAACCATGCCGCCAACGCAAGCTTACATCTGGGATAGCTAAAACCTTTGTAGTCGGGCTGTGCTGTCCTCGAAAGGGGCAAGGGCCAAACCGCCCCAAACCACCATGGACACCTACACTGCCAGAGGGGCCACAGGACCTGAAACCACAAATAAGCCTGCTGCAGAGGCGCTGCCTGATCCCTCTGAAATGACAGCCGAGCCAAGCAACACCCAAATCCTGGAGGCCATCAAGATGTTTCAAACAGCAATGGAAAACAAAATCGACGCAGTGGCCATAGATCTGGGCCTACTGCGACAGGACTTTCACTCCTTGGCCTGCAGGACCGAAACACTGGAAGTCCAGGTCCAAGAAAATACAGGTGAAAACGCAGCTTCTAAAAGACGTGGACGTGCTGCAGCAAAGAGTGAAGAACCTGGAGGACAGGGCAGAGGAGGCTGAAGGGAGGGCACACCGGAATAACATCCGACTTTTGGCTTGCCGGAGGGCATCGAAGGATCTGACCCCACGAACTATGTAGAGAACCTCTTGCTACAGGAGCTAGGTGCTGAGAAACTCTTGCAAGGCTTCACAATTGAGAGAGCCCATCGATCTCTCACCAAAAGACCACTGTTACGCTCACCTGGCTCCCACAGGGGCGTCGATCAGACCCGGACAGCTGCAACCTCCTCCAGCGTGAAGCGTAGTGCAGAGATGACAGACTGGACTGGACCGCCTAATCTCGTCTGCTTGACCCGTAGAAGTATTCTCCTGCAAGTTGAGAAAGGGATTTAGCCACCCGTGGATCCTAGTAATGGCACCCCACTGTTCTCCCCACTAATCGCCACCGATATTCACTTTCAGTAAGCTCACCTTATGTTTTTTAATGATGACCTCTCCATCCTGCGTGGAATGCAGGGGCGCGTAGATACCAGTTACTTCACTGGTTTGAAGGCGTTGGAAGAGTTCCGGATAAATATAGACTCCGAGGTTCCAGGCGAGAACCCGTAAGTATAAAGTTCAAAGAGTTCAATATGTCCGATGTTCACTCTTGTACAATCCTTTCTTGTGTTGCAGCTGGATCCAAGGGAAGATTGTCTTGTGGCAGCTGATGGTGTTCAGGTAAGAGTCTGTATCACCCAACACTGTCCGGTAAAAGATGTGTGCATTTAAATTGCTGGTTTCTCTCTCCTTACAGGTGCGGCGTAAGAAGTTGAGGTTTGTTACAGAATAATGCCTCCGGTTGTTAATCAGGTAAGTCTATGGTGGAGAGGTTGTATTTGTTGGCTCTCTCGGCTCACCTTATGTTTCTTTTGTCCCCTAGATGGTGGAATTTGGCGAAGAAAACGATGGAGGCTGCGCCGGATCGAAAAATGCTGTGAGGACTGGCGAGTATGGTGCGGCGCTGCAGCTGGTGATGCAACGCGTGAAGAATAATGTCCTTTTCAAGTTCGAAGACGTGATGGATCCGGAATTCAGGTAAGGATTGAAATAATATCTGTATTCTAACCTTTCCTTCTTTCTTCTATTGCTAGGAGCTCTGGATTCGAGACGGGCGTGGCTGAAGAATGGATGCTGACTGCAGGCACGGTGAGCATTACGCTGCTGGATGCAGAATAACGCGAAGCATGTGCTGCTGTTCGGGCGTGGTTTAAATAGTCTCCAAAGCAGTTCCAGGTAAGAAGTCCCTAGAACCACACCAGAGTAAAAAATAGTCCCTGTAGTAAAATAGTCCCATCCAGGCCTCACGTTGGCTTGGATTCATTTGCAGCATGGTCTGCATGAGGTAAGTAAAGTCTATGAGCCTGGCGCCTAAAGCGCCAGGACTGAACCCAGACAGCCCCCAGCCGGGGCTGCTGAGGTTTTTATTAAATATCTTGTTGCCTGCTCCCGGGGCTGATGGGCTTGATCCGGATGCCCGGGGGTAGGCATCATGACAACCACCCCCTGGTACCCCGCCTAGACCGGTGATTGCAAAAGTGCTCAACTACAGGGACAGAGACTATTCTGGCCTTCTCTAGATCGGGTGGCCAAATCCAGAGAGACTCTGCGAAAATAGCCATCTACCCAGACTAGACCTTCCAGGTCCAACTGAAGAGGGCTCAATTCATCTACACCAAAGCCAGACTGAAGAAAGAGGACTGCGTTATATGCTCTTATACCCGGCTAGACTAAAGGTGATACATAACGACAAGGCCCTTCTGTTTGACACCCCGGCAGAGGCCTGGGAATGTATGGATGGGGAGCAGATCCAGACGCTGATGAGAAAAGGCGACAGCCGCGGTAAGCCGCATTACAGGAGGCTGCACGCAGGTCCTTTGACCCAGAATAGCTCACGAACAAAATGACTGAAGCCAAGTGCAGCTGAACGATTCCTTACAGAGCGACACCGAAGACTAATACCCCTCTACCCCCTGAAGTTATTGGGGTATATATACCCGCCCGTAGGGCACCAGGAGACCAATGTTCGGTCAAACGGAGTGGAAACGGGATAGTCATAACGGGTGAAACCTCGCTGGACCCGTTCTTAGTTTGGGGTGTTCAAAGTTATTGGGTGCAGGGGAAGCGGGAGTTAGCACTAAAGTTGGGGACTTGAACAGGGAAACATCAAGACCACACAGAGCTTTCATAAACATGTCGATAAAACAACCTCTGGAGATACCCCGCTCAAATGTTCACTCATCCAACACCCATGGCTGACAAAATTAAAATTATGACATGGAACATCAGAGGCATGAACAGCTTTGTCAAGCAACCCCGCATCCACGCATATTTAAAAAGGCGCAAGGTTGGGATCGCTATGCTCCAAGAGACCCACCTAAACACTCAAAAACTCGACGATGCATTAGCCAAGACCTGGTGGGGAACCTTAATAGGATCCTCTTACTCCTCCTATGCCAGAGGGGTCCTGATCTGGATCAACCAGACCACCCCCTTCAAATAGGCACCAAAACGGACGACGAGGGCAGGATGGCGTTAGCACATGGCACCATAGAGGGAAAAGAGGTATGTCTAATCAGCACCTATGCACCTAACCATGACGCAACAGTCTTCTTTCGCTCACTATACACATGGCTTAGCCCTTACAGAGAGAGCACCGTGATATGGGGATCGGGGGGGGGAGGACCACAACTGCACTCTTGATCCCCGAAAGGACAGATCAGACAACAAGCACATCCGCCCATCCCCCCTGCCAAAATACTAGCTACACTAACGCAACAGCTCCTACTCCAAGACCTGTGGAGGGAAAAGCACCCAGAACAGCGTGAATACTCCTTTTACTCCCGCCGCACGCAGTCCACACCAGGCTAGACTACATATTCGTGAGAAAAGAGCAACAAGCCATGTTTGGGGACGCGCACTATCTGCCGAGGGTGTTATCTCACCATTCACCGTTAGCAATTGCCTGGGAGGTGTTCCCACCTAGACCTCCGATGCCTACCTGGAGGCTCAGAAGCGATGCTCTACTCGACGCAGCCTTCTGTGAGCACATACGAGAAAACACAGTAGAATATTGGCAAACAAACCTAAACAGTGTGCGGCACATAGGTACAGTATGGGAGGCATACAAGGTGGTCATGAGGGGAGAAATGATTGCAACCATGGGAGATGCCCAGAGATCCATCACAGCCACATTGGAACGCACCGAAAGAGCTGCGAGATCTGGAGGGGAGGGCCGATTCAGCCCTTGAACATTTGCAGAGGGAGATTGAGCTTAGGCAAACCTGCCTAACACAGTGGGAGACCCTGGGGAAATTAAGTCACGCTAAACGCGTCGGGAGAAGTCATGCCCTATGGGATAAGGGAATAATTTCTTACCTGTAACTCCATTTCTCCAGCATTGGTATCTTTCATGGATTCACATGCTTAGAATATTCCCCGTCGTCAGACTGGGACCCCTCGGTACACATATATAGCCTTTTCCTATAGGAAAACTTCCGACACTTTTGTGTCCTATCTACGTCCTTTTAGGACCCGCCTACGCATGCTCCGTAGGCAGTATAAGAGGCCCGCCCCCATGGCTCCCCTTCAGATTTCGGCCCCTCCAAAGTAGGAAGGGTTAAACTTATCAATCAAATACATTGCATTCCGGGGAGGTTGGCGGGCGCATGTGAATCCATGAAAGATACCAATGCTGGAGAAATGGAGTTACAGGTAAGAAACTATTCCCTTCTCCAGCATTGGATCTTTCATGGATTCACATGCTTAGAATAGATTGTATAGCAGTAACACTTGAGACGGCGGTGAGAATGTAATGTAATATACCCTCACCATACTACACAATGCATGTGTACAGTAGGAATAAGTTAACTCATATAACCTTACCCACATAAAGTATACTGTCATCAAAAAGGTAGAAAACAGATTCTCCACAGCGTGGAGCTTACCTTACTGAAACAGATGGCGCAGGACAGCTCTTCCCATCTGCACCTCGTCCGCATGCTGCCTGGCAAGGCAGTAGTGGCGGGTAAACGTGTGGGGCACTGACCATGCCGCAGCTTGGCATATGTCCGTCAGCGGAATTCCTGCCCATAAAGCTGTTGAGGAGGACATTGATCTTGTAGAATGGGCTATAGGATGTCCTTGCAGTGGCCTTCCGGCCTTAGAGTGACAAAACGCAATCGTCGATGAGACCCATCGAGCCAATCCCTGTTTAGAGATTGCTTTTCCTCTCGTCGACGGACCATATGCGATGAACAGTTGTCGAGTAGACCTGAGTTCCTGTGTACGATGTAGGTAAAATTTCAGAGCCCTCTTAACGCCCATGGTATGAAGAGCTTTTTCTGCTGCCGATGATGGTGTGGCGAAGAAAGTAGGGAGAACAATGGACGAGTGTTTGTGATACACTGTCGGAACTTTTGGGACGAACGTAGGATTAGTTGCCAGGACCACTTTGTCCTTAAAGAATCTTAGGTATGGCGGGTCTACGACCAGCGCTTGCAGTTCCGAGATTCTCCTAGCTTATGTGATAGCAATCAAGAATGCCAACCTCCACAAAATGAATTTTATGTCGGACGTGGCCATAGGCTCAAAAGGCGGTTTCATTAAGCCTGCCAACACTGTGTTGAGACTCCAAGTTGGGGGGAAACGTTTTACCGGGGGAAAAACTCGAAATAAACCCCTCATGAAGTGTTTCACAAGTCTGTCACTAAATAGAGGAGACGACTGCCTCTTCCTTGTGAACCTCGAGATGGCCGCCAGGTGCACCTTCATCAATGTGAAGGATAACCCCCTCTCCGCCAAGAGGAGCAGGTAAGGTAGAACTTGTTCCGGCGTCACCAACAACGGTTGTAGGCCTTGTTGTCCTCTACACCATTCACAGAACCTCCGCCACTTATAAGAGTAAGATTTGTTTGTAGAAGGGGCTCGAGCCGCCTGCAGAATTTTTTGACAATCCTCCGAAACGTCTAAAGCACCGAACTCCGAAAAGTCAGGAGCCAGGCTGTAAGGTTGAGACTGTCCGGGTCGTGATGCCACACCGTGCCTTTGTCCCGGGATAGTAGGTTCGGGACTCTCAGAAACGCTATGGGATGTTCCAGCGACAGGTGAAGCAGGTCGGAGAACCACGGTTGCCTTGGCCAGTATGGTGTCACTAGAATTACCCGGCAATTGTATCTGCGTATCCACTATCGTCCTCCGTATGAGGGGGACGGGGGAAAAGCATAAAGGAACATGTCCGTCCATGGGAAGGAGAATGCCTCCCCCATGGAACCCTCTTGAGGCCATCTGCTTGCGAATTGCTCGCATTTCTTGTCGTCTTTGGTCGCGAAGGCGTCCAGAGGGGGGTGACCCCATTTCTCAAACACTTTCATCAGGTGAACTGTGTCCATTTCCCACTCGTGTATCTGGGCCATGCTTCTGCTGAGGGAGTCTGCTTGGGAGTTCCTCACTCCAGGGAGGTGGTGAGCCACGATGGAAATTTCGTGCTTTAATGCCCAACGCCATGTTTTCTGGGCTTCTATGGAAGGAGTTCTTGATCGCGTCCATCCTTGATTCCTCAGATAAAACATGGCCGTTGTATTGTCGGTCAGTACTCGTGAACCCTTGATGTATGGTAGGAATGCCTTCAAGGCCCATCGTACTGCTCTGAGCTCCAACACGTTTATGTGTAGGAGTGACTCCGTTGGAGACCAGCGACCTTGCGTTTGGAGAGCACCCATGTGAGCTCCCCATCCGGTTAGGGACGCATCCGTGACTATGGTTCGCTGAAATTCCGGCTCCTGTAGGGGTACACTGTTGTTCAGATTGTGGAAACTCTGCCACCACTGAAGGGTCGGAAGCAGCTTGTCGTCGATGGTTATCTGGTCTGACCACGATCCTTGAGCCTGCGGCCATCGGTCCGCGAGGAATTCCAGGACTGGCCTCATGAATAGGCGACAGTTTTCCTCCAGATGGATGCAGGATGCCATGGCCCCTAGGACCGAAACGTATTTTCTCACTGAGAGCCTGGTGTTTCGCCGTAGTCGGCTCGCTTGCTGATTGAGTCTTGAGGTTCTGTGGAGAGAAGGTTTCACTAGCCCTAACTGGGTCTCGAACTGTGCCCCCAGGAATACCAACGTTCTCGATGGCCGCAGAGAGGATTTTTCAAAGTTTATGGCGAATCCCAGCTGTTGTAGAAGCTGCATAGTGGCTTGTAAACTTGTGTTGGTCGACACTGGGGAGGATCCCCTTACCAGCCAGTCGTCGAGGTATGGGTATACATGGTGGCCTTGCTTCCTTAGCCAGGCCGCTACTGGAGCCAGGCATTTCGTGAACGTTCTGGGGGAGGTCTTGAGCCCAAAGGGAAGAACCGTGAACTGGTAGTGAGTTCGCCCTATTACAAATCTCAGGAATTTCCTGTGTTTCCGACACATTGGAATATGGAAGTACACGTCCTGTAAATCCAGGGACGCTAGAAAATCCCCCTCTTGAACGGCGCGGATCACTTCCTTCAGAGTGAGCATCTTGAATTTTAGGCTCTTTAAAGACTTGTTGAGATTGCGTAAGTCTAAAATGGGACGCCATTTGCCGTTCGGCTTTTTTACCACGAAATATCTTGAGTAGACTCCTTGACTTCTCTGTGATGTTGGAACTAATTCTATCACACCCTTTGCTAACATGAGTGTTACCTCTTGTTGCAGTATCTTCAGATGGGAATGAGCGGTTGTCATGATGCCTACTCCCGGAGCATCAGGCCAGGCCCAGCACCCCCGGAAGCAGGCATCATGCCCTCGGGTAAAAGCCCAGCTGCCCCTTATAGGGACTCTTTGGACTCAGTCTGGGCGCCTTTGGCGCCAGGCTCATGTTGGACTTCAGTCCTGGCGCCATAGGCATAGAATTGGTCTCCAGGCTCATAAAGGGAGGTGTTTTGTGCACTTACCTGATGCAGACCATGCTGCACGCTTCAGGCCTCCCTGAGACCTGAAAGGGACTATTTTTTCATAGGGACTATTTTTTCACTCGGGCATGGCCAGGGAAGGATACATACCTAGTTGGGGAAGGATACATACCTGGGACTTCTTTGGAAGGCTATTTAAGCCACGCCCAGACAGCAGCTCATGCTTCGTGTTGTTCTGCTTCCTGCAGCTTAACGCTCACTGTGTCTGCTCCTGGACTACAGCCACGCCCGTCTTGAACCTGGAAGACCTGCAAGGAAGGAAGAGAAGAGAAAGGTGAAAACCAAGGATTATTTCAAGCTTCTTACCTGCATCCGGAATCTTCTCGCCAGCATCCCTGAAGGAAGACTTCAATTTAAGAGCATTGCGTTGCTCGCTGCAGCGCCACGCTTCACTCACCTGTCCTGTCCTCGAGACATCTCCCGGCTCCATCGCGGCTGTCAGCATCGGACGCCACATCTCTGCACCTAGGGGAGAGAGGAAGAAACAAAAGGTGAGCAGAAGGACACACAGAAGGAAAGCCTGATTAACAGCCATAATATTTACCGGCTTTTCTTCCACGTTTCGGGTCGGCGCCGCCCCGTTGGCAGGTACCGTACCCCGGCCCCTATGGGGAAAGGACTAGAGCAATTTCAGAGGAATGATAAGGACATCTAGAGGGATCGCCCTCATTACTACTCACCTCGGCAGGTTAACCCCTCGACGCATCACCTTCATTCTGCACCTGAAATAAAGGACAGATCACAGGTGAGAAAGACAGCATAAAGGGGGCCTCACTTGAACTTTGAACTTTCATACTTACGGCGCATCGCTCAGGAAAGTCAAGTGGATTTTGCCAGCGCCATTCTGAAAACCAGTGAAGTAACTGGACGAACGCGCGCCCCTGCACCAGAAGCAGGATGGAGAGTTCAACCTTCCAAACCATAAGGTGAGCTTAAACCGGGTTTGGAGGAATAGAGAGGAACGGAGGGGGAGAAGGAGGGAGCTAGCACACCATTCTGCACTGTTAATCCCCTTTCTCATCTGCAGAAGGATATTCCTAGGGCCAAGGAAGCACGATTTGGAGGTCCTGTCCAATCGGTGTTCCGGGTCCTGCGCATCACGCTAGAAGAGGCCGCAGTAATCCAGACTAGATCAGCGCCCCCGTGGGAACCAGGTGGGCGTTACAGCGGTGAACGCAGGTGGAATGTGCGGAGGGCTGTGTTTGAATTGTAGAGAGTGTCCGTTTCTTATAGTGTCCAGCACCCATTGATCCGTCGTTATTCGTTCCCATTCGTCGACATATGCTGACACTCTGCCCCCCAGAACGGTGTGTTGTATGTCACTGCTGATCTTTACTTGGCTCGTCTCTCGACGACGACTGATATGATGGTCTTTTCCTGGAAGTCTGGAAGTTCCGGCGTCGGTTTGCCGTTTGGGAAGCACGTCTGTATCCCTGGGAGGGGTAAGCCGATCTGCCAAAGGATCTGTCTCCAGACGCAGAGAATCTTGAGTTACCTGAAGCCCCTCTAAAGGGACGAAAAGACTTGTAGCTTCGGCCACTCTGGAGGGCACCCAATGAACGTGCCGTGTCCGAGTCCTCTTTCATTCCCTTTAGGGCTTTGTCCACCTTCTCACCGAAAAGAAGGTCTCCCTCAAAGGGCATATCTAAATCTTTGTATTGTACCTCTGGCCTGAAGTAGGTACACTTAAGCCATGACTGTCGTCGTAATACGAACCCATTATTGACTTGCTTGAAGCCTGACTCAGCGAGGTCCACCGCAATGTTTATTGCGTAATTTGAGGCTTCCTCACCCTCTCGAACAAGTAACATCGCTGCCTTCCTATGCTCTTCCAGAAGATGATCAAGCAACGGAGCTAGCCTGTGCCACATCTCCCTATCGTATCTGGCTACAATCGCCAGAGAGTTTGCGGCCTTTACTGTGGTTGCTCCCACGGATAGCACTTTTTTGCCAAAGGCATCCTGGCGTCTCGCTTCGTTTTTAGGCGGAGTCGTGCACTTGTGCTGGGCCTTCGCCTTCCTCGCCGCTGCCGCCGACACCACCGAGTCTGGCGTTGGTTGGGAGGATAAACACTTGGGGGTAGACTCTGGAGCCTTAAACTTTTTCTCGAGGCGTCCTTTCACCGCCGGCTCTGAAAAAGGGTGACGCATTGTCTGCAACCCCTCCTTCCACACGTGGTCTAGTATTGGTATTGAGAACACAGACCTCCTTCTCTTACCCATGTGGTCGAACAAAAAAAACAGTCCTTTTTCTGTTCTTCCTGGGACAAACCAAATTCTTTGCATGCCTTCTCCATCATAGAATGGAATGACGCAATGTCGTCCGGAGGGGACGGGTAAGCTGGGCTTCTAGGGGTTTCCAACTCCACCTCTGACTCCCAGTTTGGATCCCTGGAGGGGGATGATGAGATATCCGACGTGGCTCCCCTGACTCCGAATCTGGCAGCTCACCTTCCTCTTGTGCCAGTGCTGAGATTGGCGTGCATAGGTGCGTCGGTGGACGGGACGGGCCCGGCTCATCGACGGGTGACTGTGGCAGGTTTGCCTGAGGTAGTCTCTGGTCCAACGACTGTAGCAAGGACTGAAGCGTGGACAGAATTTCCAATTACAAAACAGATTGAGGATTAAGAAGAGGGGCAGTTATACCGGATCCCCTCCTCGACGACTTGTCAGCCACTCGTAGCCCTGCTGGGCCAGCTATTCTCTCGTTCTCGTCCTCCGAGGACAGCGACACAACCTGTTCTTGCAGTAAAGTATCCGGGGGCATCGGATCAAAAACTTCAGGCCTCCAGGCCTCCTGTAGAACCCCCGTTGACGAGGCCATCGTCGCCACCGTTGTCGGTGGGACGGTGGATGCCACCTGCGTAAGTGGCAGGGTGGAGGCCAATGACTGGACCGCCGTCGACGACGGTGACTTAGCAGGTGGTTTAGGCGGTCCCGCCTTTTCCACACTTGGCCTGCTTTTACTCGACTCTCGACTCGTGGTCGATCTATGATGATCGCCCGAGGAGGATTTCCTTTCCTTTTCATGCTTTTTTGACGATGAGTCTCTAGCTGAGTGACTCCCAGATGACTCTTTTTCCGGCGGTCGAGATTTCTTCGCCGGTGGTTCCGACGAGGTAGCGCGGCGTGATGTTTTCGCCGATTGTGTGGAGCCTCCCTCCAAAGGGGGGTATGCCCCCGCTCCATCATTCAGCCATGCCACCAGTCATCGACTCCGGTCTTTGAGGATTTTTTGAGAAAACGCTTTGCATATGTCGCAGTTATCGGCCGAATGATGAGGGTGGAGGCAATATATACAATCCATATGTCCGTCCCCCTCGTAAACTTTTTTCAAGCCGCACGTCGCGCATGGACGGACCAGCGCTTTTCCTGACATGGAGGACATTTTCTCTAACTCAAACTCCAGGAATACAACCTTGTACAAAATAGTAAGACAACGCGAGGAGATCCCACTACTTTGGAGACGGTTGAAATCTGAAGGGGAGCCGCGGGGGCGGGCCTCTTATACTGGGACGGCCTACGGAGCATGCATAGGCGGTCCTAAAAGGACGTAGATAGGACACAAAAGTGTCGGAAGTTTTCCTATAGGAAAAGGCTATATATGTGTACCGAGGGGTCCCAGTCTGACTGCGGGGAATATTCTAAGCATGTGAATCCATGAAAGATCCAATGCTGGAGAAATCTGGGAAACTACTAGCCTGGCTTTATAAGAGGAGAAACTCCCCAGATACCCATCTGTCACATTCGCAAACCAGACGGCACCACATCACACACGCAGATAGAAATAAACTCGGTCTTCTCTGAGTTTTACCAAGACCTCTACTCCAGCTCCACATCCCCTACGGACATCGAAATAGACAATGTCTTGGACACCACTAAGCTACCCAAACTAGACAGGCAGATGGCAGAAGCCCTGGACGAGCCCATCACCCCTGATGAGGTGCTGGCAACCATTAGATAACTGCCATCCGGGAAATCCCCGGGCACGGATGGCCTCCCAGGAGAGTTCTACAAGACATACGAGGAGACCCTGGCTCCATTAATGGCCCAAGTGTTTAACAAAGCTTACAATAATGGCACCCTCCCAGAAACCATGAGGGAAGCTGTTCTTATTCCCCTACTAAAACCAGGAAAGGATGGTGCGGAGTGCGGCTCGTATAGGCCCCTCTCCATGTTAAACATAGATAACAAGATCCTAATGGCCCTGCTGGCGAAGAGATTGTGCAGAGTAGTCCCCCTACTGATCCACCAGGACCAAACGACTACGTGCCTGGGTGCTCCATCACAGAGAACCTGCACAGGTTGCATCACGTCATATACAGCACTGAAAATAGGCCCCAGAAATACGCAGTGGCGTCCCTAGACGCTACCAAAGCCTTTCATTCAGTACGGTGGAAATGGCCGCACGCCACCATGATAAAAATGGGAATAGGGCCTGCCTTCTTGAAATGGACCCAGCTGGTATACACTAACCCCACCGCCAGGGTACTGACAAGGATGCCCGCTATCCCGCATGTTATATATCATGGCCATTGAACCGGTAGCAGCTTACCTATGGCAGGAATACGGGGATGGGGGTATAGAGATAGAGGGCATGACCCCACCTCATCTCAATGTACGCCGACGACACTTCTATATATCTACACAACCCCAAACACCTACTTCCATATATCCTAGAGACTTTAGACGGATTCTACAGATACACGGGGATCTAGATTAATAAGTACAATCTTGCCTCTACCCTCTCGCTGCACTATGTGGCAACGAATTCGGACCCCTCACCCCCCCCATGGCCCTTCAATGGAAGACTACCTCCTTCAGATACTTGGGAATTACTATACACCGAAACCCCAAAACTGAACACATCCTCCACACGGTTAGAGCCAAGGACGCCCTGGAGAAATCAATGGACTTCCAGGGGGAAACTGCCGCTCTCTGTGGCAGGGAGGGCTGGTCTCAAAATGGTGGTGCTACCCCGGCTTACATAATTTCACCAATGTCCCATTCAACATCCCCCCTCCATTCTTCAGAGAAATAAATAAACTTTGCAGACGGTTCCTTTGGCAAGGAGGCAGACACAGAGTGGCACTGGAGACACTACAGAGACACTACGAAAGGGGAGGCTTGAAAATCCCCAACTTTGAACTATACTACTTGGCAAGCCAACTGACGCATGTAGTGAAGTGGATGGTGGATGAAACCACAACAGACACCCGACTCTTACAACCGGCTCTACCTCGGGACTGCCGACAGGGCAGTTCTTGCTCCATAGAGCAGTGGTGCGGAGAATTGTGGACATATGGCCAGAAGCGACAAACCCGGTAACAGAACATGAGGTTATCGGAACCTTGCTAAACACGGCTGAAGGGGGTTATGAAACCTCACGACTTTATGAGGCACTAATGGAGAGCACGACCAGAAACTAACTCAAATGCAGGGCGAAGTGGGAGCACGAACTGGCTCTAGAATTCGATGACAAGGAATGGGAGAAAATAGCCCACTACCACAAAAAGATCTCCAGAAACGCCCGCTTGCAACTCATACAGTTCTACATCACTAATAGAGCATACCTCACACCAGAAGCCATCTCAAGGTTTGGGGGAGCGAGCACACAAGTACGCCCCAAATGTAATGAACCTAGGGCGGGAATGACCCACATGTTCTGGGGATGTCCAGTGATACGTGATTTTTGGACGCAAGCTGCGGCAAAAGTGGCAGGAGCAGGCATTGACGTGGAGGAGGAAACACCGGCGGCTTGCATCTTGGGCAGATACAAACGAAGCAGGAAAAACAGGCCTTTGAATAAGCTCAAGGACTTAATATACATAACAGCGAAAAGAGGCATAGCCATGGGATGGAAGAGAACGAAAAACCCAAGTGTGGCACTGTGGTGGGGGAGAGAGATCTCCTGAGGTGGGTGACTGCACTACTAGAACAGAGGCTGGACACCAGTGGAGACCGGCACCGGTGGGTAGCGCCAACGGTGCCTTTGCTCCACCCCAACGCGGAAGCAGGCAGCCCAGGATAGAAAGCTGGTACAACAAGACTGATGGACAAAGAGTGGTCTTGTAGGGGGGAGGGGAATCGCAGATGAGCGAATTATGATTGTCGCATTGATAATGTTGTAAGTTTGGTTATATTGTTAAAACTAAAAGACATTTTTTAAAAAATGCTTGTGTGTCTGGTACCGGTGTTCGTTATTGCTTGTCCAGGTGTTCCTGGGTCCTGGGTGCTATGTACTTTGTTAGTTCCTTACCAGCTATGCTATGATTTACTTAATGTTTGCTTTTCCATGAGAGCATGGTCCTAACCAAGAAGGAGTGTGCTCAGTTTAGTAGGGGAGTGTGTCTAGGAGGTCAGGGAAGCAGGAGGCTACTCGTTTTCTCATGATACATGTTTGTGCCTATCCTTACTCCCCCTACCATCCATTTATGCAAGAGCCTCAACCTCGCCCTCAATACGGTTACCTTAACAACCGCTTCACTATACACAACTTCTCCGTAGCCCTCTTCCCACCCGCCCCAGACTCCCATTGGCTGCCTCAAGGTAACCTGTTAACTAGAAACAGGAGCCCGTGCCAACCAAGGTAAGAGGGGTCAACTACATTTGGCTTCCATGGTCAGAAAGGAGCTGCGAGATACTCCGGGGTGCGACATAGGAGCAGGTGGTGAGACCCTGACATCGACACTGAAGCTGATGAGCCTTTCCCGACAGCACAGGGCTAACCAGTGAGATTCTATGGGATGAGAAACCCGTCACGCATGTGAGAGGCTTGAGCATGAGTATTAAATAAAGAAAAAGACGTGTGCGAACGGCACGACAGAAAGAAAAGGAAACAAAGTGTGCGAGTGACACGAAGCATGAAAGGGAAGAAGGAAAAGCGTTGAAAGTTTTAACAAGCGGACAGAAGTAAGAGGGTCTGACCGACCCGAAAAAGGAAGCAAGAGGTAAAGTTTAAAAGTTTAAGCGCCATGGAAAAAAAAGCATCCAAGCGGCAAGGAGGGAAGTAAAAGGTAACAACGCACATGGCATGGAAGGAAAGAGGCATAATTAAAAAGGCAAGAAGATCAGAGTGCAAGTGGCACAGTAAAGACAGAAAGTAAGCTGCAAGAGGCATAAGATGAAGAAAACAAGATAGTGCCAGAGGCATGTGGAGGAAGCAGAATATGTATTAAAAGGCACTGCAGCAGCTAAAGCCAAACAGAGAAAATAAGTTAGAAGGAGAGGGTACTGTGCATCAGAGTGGTTGCGCATAGTATAAGCATAAAAGCTATGTGTTCTCCAAAGTCTCTGGTACAGACCCAGTGTTGGAAAATAGAACTTGTGTTATTGGTTGTGATCCAAGAGGAAGAATTGGGTTTTCATAAAATGAACAGTGAAACGCAGAACCTTTGTGCTTATGAACTAGTTTAACTTTTAAACAGGAAGGGCCTACGCATGGGGAAGGGAACCCTAAAACGCCTAAACAAACTGTGCACTTTAAGAAGCTTGGGGAAGGGAACTAGAGCGAACTAAGAGCTTTGTGAACCAAGTTGTTTTAACATTACAAGAATTTCGTCTGGGAGATTCCAATGGCTTATTGTTTCAGTTGAACAATATAGATACTGGCAACACCAATCCTGACAAAATGTGTACCTGAATCCAGCTTGGATATATTTCTTTGGAACACTATTGTTCTTTTAGAGCAATCCTGCACAACATTTGTTTCCAGAGTGAGGGCAAGCATAGGTGTGACACAGACAGTTTTTGTTTTGGGACTTACAGACATCGACTACCCTTAGAAGCATGATTTAAGGGATATCCCAAGTTAGAAATAGGTCAAGTTAGGCTTTACACCAACCCTAAAGACTTTTAATAAAGGTTTTCAAACTGTTACATCTTGCGTCTGTGTCTCTCTTGATACCATGCCGTCTCAGTGTGAATAAATTCTGGTTTGTATATGGTCAGCTAATTGACATTACTCAGTTCTTTCTTTCTAAAGCCAGGATTCTCTTGAGCGACATACGTTTTCTGCAGGTCATCTCGATGCTGCCAATTAAAATGTCCCTTAGATCCTTAATCTGATGTTAAAATACTTCAGTGCTTTTTAAGGCTTTTAATTCCTGACAACGATGACTGCCTGCAAAATCGGTCCCTCCGACAATGCCGCAGTTTGCTCTGACTGATGTTAATAGTTAATTCTTATTCAACGTTTTGGCCTTTTCTTGAAGCAAGCGTCTGTTATTTTCAGTAGCATCAGTTCACAAATTCTTCTGGCCATCAATTTTGCATTACCTAAAAGTCCTTCTTGTTATTGTTATGTTATGTTATTTTATCTTATACCGCGCCAAAGCCTGTAGGCATCCAGGCGCCGAGAGACAGACCATACGGGCTACCTATGGGAAGAAAAGGGTACTAATGAAAGAGATAGGTCTTCAGCTGTTTCCTAAAGGAGAGAAAATCCTCAGTCTTACGCAGTGTAGCTGGTAACGCATTCCAGGCCTTAGCGCCTTGGATGTGAAATGCTCTGCCTAGCCCATGGGACCGTTTCACACGATGTTGGACTAGCAAGAGATCTTCCGCTGATCTGAGCCTTCTTGAGGGTTCATAAACACTTACCACATCCTTCAAATAAATTGGTGCAGTCCCAAAGACTCATTTATGACAGATGGTGAGAAGCTTAAACCGAATTCGGGCCTTATGGAGTTCAAGGATGTTGGCCTTGCTTGCCCCACATAGGAGAGCATTACAATAATCTACGCGTGGTAGAATAACAGCTCTCACCAGTTTAGTACGGTTTTCGAATGAAACAAGTGGGGCAACCTGTCTGAGCACTTTAAGATGGTAGTTAGTGCTCTTTGATATGGCAGCAACGTGAGCTTCGCAGTCTAAGCTACTCTCCATGAAGGTGCCTAACGTTTTAACCTTCTGTACAACTTTTATATCACTACCATCAATCTTGAAACCTGAATATGCCTGGTCCAGTTTGGTTAGCACCTGACGGGGTCCGAATAGCACAAGCTCAGTCTTCGAGGCATTAAGGCAAAGCCAGTTTGTAGACATCCATTTTTTTATCAGTTGATATACCATATCCACCAGATTTTGGTCTGTGTCATGATTACCTGTGATGTCAAGGATCAATTGGAAATCATCCGCATAATTTCAAAAGAAAATGTGAAAGAAATCCAAATCATTACAAAAGGGGGGGATATAGATATTAAATAATAAAGGGGAAAGACAGGCCCCCTGTGGAACTCCACAGGTTAGCAGTTGAGATTCCGAGGCGCAATCCCCCCAGTATATCTGTGATCGACGACCCTCTAGGAATGATCTTAGCCATTCTATAGCATTTGCAGAGAGGCCCCCAACTGACTGCATTCTCTCAAGAAGTATGTTATGATCATGCAGGTCGAAAGCTGCCGATAAGTCCAACAACATCAGCAGCCCTGACCTGCTTTCTTCCAACTTAGAAAGCATGCGAGTCTGCAAGTCCAGGAGGGCGGTCTCAGTGCCATGATGGCTTCTAAAACCTGACGGTTTAGTATGGAGTATATCAGCCATCAATACATAGTTCTGCAATTGGATGGTTGCAACTTTGTCAATCAGTTTGAGTAGAAACAAAGTATTAGTAATTGGCCTTAGGTTGGCAGCATCAGTGGGGTCCAGTCCAGCTTTTTTTAGTAAAGGTAAGACTGCAACATTTTTTAGTGGCTGTGGGATTTTGCCTGACCGAAACGAGGCATTAGTAAATCTGCATAAGAAATGCGCAAATTGCTCTTTGTGCTCCAAGATGATTTTGGATGGGAGAAGTTCACCTGGGCAGTTAATAAGCCGCATAGATTTCATGATGTTAATCATTTCTACTACAGAGGTTTCCTTAAAGGAAAAGCCATCTGCAGATTCGGTTTTGGTGACAGTATTGGGCATAGAATTTTGTCAATAACCTTAGGTTTAACATCTTGGGGAGACAGTTTCACCTGGTACTTAGAATTTCACTTTAAGGCGGGCTATGTGACATTTATTGGGTGATTGCCGGATTTGTGCCATAGCACATTGGTATTCTTAGGCTTTTGACACAGTGTGCTGCATATTTCTCCATTAATGAAGTGGATTGTCACGGCTCTATGTTAAAGAAAATCAACATTTTACTGCAAGGTCGAAAAACTTGAATGTAAAACAACAATTTTGTTTGTACTTTAAATGCGGGGGGGGGGGGAGATGTTTTCGTACCATATTTATACTTCATACCAAACTAACACTAACATTCACATACTAACTGGAAACAATCATACATGCAACAGCACTAAGCCAACATGGACAATACAAAAGGTTGTGTTAAAGTTCCAACGTACTGGTTTTATTGATTTTATTGTATCTGAAGTTAATTACGGTAAAACCAATTTTCATTGACTTGTCCCAAAATTCTATTGCCAATGGATTTGGATAACTTTTTTTAAAGGAATGTTTCACATTTGCCTCTCCATGCAGGGAATTTTGGTAAAAATTGGTAAAAATGTGTTTAACATTGAAAAGTTAATTTAAAAAAAACGTACTCCCATTCCTTTTGCAAAGGAGAAAAAGGTGTTTCTATGGAACACCCATCTAGTGTAAATCTGTTCAGTCATTTTTTAAAATTTGTGAATGAGAAAGGAGTGCCCCGGTGTCCCTCAAAAAATGATGCCACAGTGCACTGCATCAGTGAGGCTTTTCTGAAATTAAATGCTGTCTCAACGCAAGACATTACTGCAGGCATCCTGCAGAAAGCCGAAAGACGAAAGGACCCAAATCAATATTTGAAAGTGGTTTTTACATTAGGGTAGATGACCACATGTGTAGTGGGAGAGTTACGGTTGTGCTGGACAGCGCCCCCACCCCCTTCTTTCATGGCAAAATGTTTTAGTTTTATCTGGGGGGCTGCAGCAGGATTCCAGCACAAACCCTGCAAGACTCATTCAGGGGAAAAAAATGAGTCGTACATACTAATGAGTGAAAGGAGGTGCAATACGTTTCTGTGGCAATCTCCTATGTAGAAACTAAGGGGGTGCATGGGACAATGGTCAGTGGTCCTTCCATTTTTAGTTGTGTTGGTGCAACAGGGACCATGCGCATTGCTGGTGGGATCTCACAATTTAACAGTGATGGGGATTATGGGCCTCAGACGAAGGCCATGGCCAATAGGACATGGTTTTTTTAGCCTGTGGTCGGTGAAATCTGGTCTATATCCCGTCAAGTAACTAACAAAATTACAAAGGCAAAGGAAAAAAGACAATGTCCCATTTGGTCTTTAATAATTGATGAAACATGGACAGTGGCTGAGGCCATGGGCACTGGCCAAGGCAGAAGACCAAGGCCAGTGAGCCCTGGAGAAGATCGGGCATAAAAAAAACAAAAACTTGCAATTCAGTGAAAAACAAAATTTCAGTTAAGAGAAAATTAAGACGATACAATTCATTGTAACAAAACCCAGGAAGTTTGATGGGTGTGGGAAGTGGCGACCATGTCGACTCAGTTCCCAAGTTAGACCCAGGTAGACCCATGATGTTATTGGTGATCTCACATCTGCATATGGGCTGGGCAAAATGTATATATCAGCAATGTTTGCTTCACCAACCCCAATGCTCAAACCACAAGGCTGGCGCACTATACTGCGCTGATCATCGCCAATACGAGTGAAACCGCTATGCAATTGTCTGCACCCTTGTGAACGGTCTGCCTTAGGCCGAAGAAGCTATAAAGTAGCACTGCTCTGTAAGAAATAATGTTCCGATCTAAAATCTTACATTATGACTAACTTGCATACCCAAAATGCACTGGCGGAACTGTGGCAGGTTGAATTGGTTCAAATGGCTAATTCCATATACATATAAATATACAAACAGACACTATTTAACCCCTTACATTCTAAGGACAAGTTATCTCGTCCTTTTAGGCACTTTAGTTTCTGCGATTGCTGCAGTGAAGCAATCACACCAACTGTAAATCCAACTCTCAGGCTAAGTGAGGAGGTTGTTCATCCTCACAGCCCAGGGGTTGGACTTCCGTTTACATCAGCGTGCGTAATGCGTGCCGACGTGACACTGAATGGAAAGTCACACGCCGCAGCCATTTTCAGCTGCATCGGGGAGGGAGAAGTTCCTCCCTCGATCTCTGGCATCATTATGACGTTTTGATCACGGGAGGAGTCGTTGGAAAGGGGAGACACTCCCCTTTCCAACAACACTTACCTTGAAGCATTGCTAGGCATGGATCACCTAATCCACACCCAGCAACACCACTAGAGCACCAGGGCTGCTTTATTTGAAGAAGGGGGGCAGCTAAGTTTATAGGAAGTCAGCCCCCCCACTCCACCCCAAAGGGATGGGGCAATGCACATTGCTCTTCCTGGGGGCAAATGGGCTGTGTAACCTACCAATCTGGCCCTAGGAAGCAGCAACATTTATTTTTTTATTTTGTTTTTCACAAATGTATGCATTTTACTGGGACGGGGGGGGGGCACACTAGATCACCAGGGATGGGTTTCTGAAAGGGGATGGGGAGGCCCTCTCCCCCCCCGCCCCAAACGGATGGGGCATGTCACCCACACCCAGCAATGCCACTGGATCACCAGGGATGCCTTTTTGAGGGGAGAGTGAGGGCGCTTAAGCATCCCTACCCTCTCCAGACCCCAATCTGTTGCCCTCCCTCGGGGTAGATTGGCAGTATTATCTGCCCTAGGAAGGTGCAGTGTGTGTGTGATTTTCAGTGCTTGTACTCAGAGGGGGGGGGGGGGTGTTGGTTTTGATTGGGTAGGTGCATATATTGTGTGCTGGCAAGGTGGTTGAAAACCCAATTTGAAGTTCTAATAAGTAGAGAAAATTGTGAAGATGAACAGATCCTCAAACTCTGGAAAAACGAATGTGAAAATGATCAAACACACTTGGGTGTATCAAAAGAAACCCTGTGTAGATGGCGCAACCTGCCCCTGTCTCTCTCGGGAAAGCGGTCCCTAATCAAAATTATTATAGTTCCAAAGCTCCTATACAAATTTGCTAGTGTCCCGCTCTGGCTCGGGAAGCACTATTTCACAAACTTGCACGCGGAGTGCACCAGGTTCCTGTGGCACTCTGGCACCGTTCGCAGGAAATGGCAACATATGACTCTGCCCTATGAGGAGGGGGGATTTAACACCCCAGACCCTACCCGATACTGGATTGCCGCACAAGTCCAACATGCAACACACTGGTATAAATATCTAGACCCTCCCCCCCACATCAAACTCGAGATCCTTGCAACTGAGGAGGTGAATGTTATGTCCCTGATCCTCTACCACACGTAACAAACTGATGCCCCGGCTGATCCAGTAGCCACCACGATCATGGCATGGAGATCGATTCTGCAATCCCACCCGAACACCGCGCATACTACCAATTACTGCCCATATGGTCATTCCCAGGCCTTGCCCCCACAGAGGACAAACTCCTCATGCGATACTGGCTGGACCTAGGGTATCGGGCGTTCTCCGACTTGTTCCCTGAGGGGAAATTCAACACCCCGCAGACATGGAGACCAGGACACTCCAAATCAGCACTGGAGTTACTACAATACTTCAGACTTAGAGTGGCAGTGCATGACATGTGGCCCTCACACCCAGATAAAACCCCTGAATCCCCTGAGATCTGCTATATTGCCAACTCTGCAGGAGTTAAGGGCATAACATCTGCCCTGTATAAAATGCCGCATGGAGCAATGAACTGGGGTTGGCAATTACCGATACCATGTGGGCGAAAATGTGCATACACACACGTAAGGTCTCCCTCAACTCTAGATTTAGATGCATACAATATAAGATCCTTAATCGCCTGTATTACACTCCTCACGCGATGGGGAAATTCGCACATAAGCAATCCCATGTGTGCCAGAGATGCAGATCCAATGAAGCTGAGCATACTCACATGTTCTGGTCCTGTGGGGCGCTGGCACGTTCTGGGAAGCTGTGTTTGAGGCCCTCTCAGAAATGGTGGGGTTCCGGATTAGTCCCAACCCCTTGCTGTGCTGTTCGGACTATGGGAGGGAACTGGGGCAAAGCAGGTTGCCAAATTTTTGAATGTTAGGCCATAGTGGCTAAAAGATGCATCTTGCAGTGCTGGAAGCGACGCTCCCCCACTTCATTAGAGATGTGGTTAAAGGCTCTCACCTGGACGCAAGAGTGTGAGGAGGCCTATATCAATACCCTACCTACGAATGCTCGCCCCAAAAATGTGTGGACTGTGTTTTGTAGTTATTTGAACAACAAAGTTGACTTAGAGCTTCTATCCTCGCCCCCATCGCTGGAACGGGCGGAAGCGCAACCCGGACTCTGAGCAGCCCCGCTAGACTTAATTCGCCCTCTGTTAATGTGCCTGTTTACTACTTATGTATTGCTTGTTTTTCTTACATCTTCTAAGTGTGAAATGCCGATTGTCGATTGCTACTGTTCCTTGCCAATAAAGTTAAAAAAAAAAAAAGAACCCTCTATAAAAATCCAATGTTAGTGAAGAGAATAATATGGGCAACTGACAGAAGAAGAGATTATTTAAGGACATTTCCAAATAACGAATCAAGGAACATACTGATAAGACGGAGATTAAATTCATTACATAACAAAACCACCCTCAGGTGGAATAATAAAGAAGTCTCGGACAAGTGTCAATTTTGTATTATACAGAAAGAATCATTGGAATATTCATGTATATTCTACCCAAAATTAAGGGACTAAAATCAATCCACCGCCTGAAAGAACTCTTCAAGAAAGTAGGTCTTGATGCTGGAAAATGGTGGGAGAGTCTCTACGGATCGGAAGATCAAAGTTAATTATGCCACTGTGAACTTAAAAGCCACTTTGAAGAAGCTAAAAGAAATGTAACGTTCAAAGTTGGAACGAAAATGAAAGAGCCTGTAGAATAATGTTTTTAAAGTAGATGTAAAAATAGGAAATTTGATTGTTATGGAATGACAGAATGGTATAATAAGTAATGCGAAAAGTTTGTAATAAACTAACTGCATAATAAAAAAATAAAACATTTAAAATAAGAAAACACTTTTGCGGGGGGGGTGGATGAGACACCACTGAATTAAGTAGGCAAATAGAAGGCTTGGCAGATGAGTTAATTGATTGTAAGGTGGGGTTAAATCTGCCAAAAGCATGCAACTTAGAGCTATGGCATTGCTTTGAACCTTGTGTGCTAGAAAAGTGGGTGAAAACACCCTATGATTTTTATTTTTGCCGGGTTAGAGCCCATTGACGTGAATGGGCGGTTAGGTTTGGCGGGGGTGTCACTTGAGAGTTGCGAGCAACGATATTGTGTTTAGGACGTAGGTGATGTGTGCAGGTGAGCAGAGGTTCCTCAACTTGAGGGTGGGGGGGCTGGCCTCTTGTCTAAATGGAACAGAGCTCGGGCAAGACTGTTTTTGCCAGAGCACAGCTCTGTCTTGCTCCGGCCCAGTTCCTCCTGTGTGCATGGGGAGTATTTCAGTATTGGAGTCCGGAGAAGGCTGCAAACGTAGGCACTTGGGTGCGGACTCCGGCACTCTGTACTTTTTCTCCAGCCTATTCCTCTTTGCCGGGGCTGAGTCCGGGTCTCTCATCAATGCCAGGCCTTCGTCCCAAACGTCATCCAGGAGAGGCACTGCCAGAATGGTCTTCCTCTTGGCCTCACGCTGTTGGTAAAGGAGACCTTCCTTCTTGGTCTATTCTGGCATCAGCGGGAAGAGCTCCGACGATCTGGCTACCATGGCATGGAACAACCCCACTTCTTCTGGGGAAGAAGCCTTCAGCGGTGGAGAAACGCTGCCGTCGTCGCCCGTGTCTGTAGTCGCTGCGTCTGTCCCTGTATCCCTGGGAGGGGGGAGGGCATGTCCGAGGTTGATGCAGCAGTGTAGGGTGCCATCTCCTCTCCTTCGCCGGGGGCTGGCCTAGTGTCACTGGGGCCGGTGGCGTCGTCGGCATCCTCTTCTGGATTTCCGACACCAGAGTGTGGAGGGTCAAAAGGAGATCCAGCGATACGTCCCTCAGAGGTGGTGGGGGAGGGGAGGGGGAGTAGGCTTGCTGGGCCCAGCGCCCTAGTCATCAGCATTTCTGCCGTCCACTTCAGCGTTTCCACCGTCCCCCCTACCCTCCCCGTCCTCCGGGACCGTTAGAACAGACACCAGGTCCTCCTCCTCAGAGGAAGAAATATCTGTGCCCTAGAGAATGGTTGAGACCTCTCTCCCCCCCCCCCACCCTTTTTTGCATCCTGAGGTGTCTGTCTCAGGCTTAGGGATGGCAACCTCTTCTCAGGTGTCTTCTCCACCAGCTTGGCCGAGGCCTCCTGGCTCGGGGCAGGGATACATCTGGGCACCGCCAGGGCCCCCGGACCTGGTCAGCCCTTTTTGCCTTCGAGAGGGCGGCCGCCACCAGCTCCATCGAGGACGACTTTGCCTGGGCCTTGAGGGGCAGGTTGGACACCTTTCCCTGTGCCTTGGTCTTCTCCGACTTCTCCGGCAGCCAATTTTCTCTGTGAGGAGGAGCTGGAGCGATGACTGGAGATGGAAACAGACGGTGAAGATGAGCGCGTTCCCCCCCCTGCCCATCGCAGGACCCGCTTGCGCAGCGATCCCCGACGGAAACGGACTTGCAGTACTTGGCCTTTTCTTGGGCCCCCACGGATGGAGCGGCTTCAAAGGACTTAGAAGCCCGCTCCTCAGACCGGCCAGTCCTGGGTGAGGCATGGCCCTGCTTGCCGCATGGAGTAGAGGCCTTGGCGTTGAGCCACGCCGCCAACCTACTGTGACGATCCTTGACTGTTTGCTTGGAAAAAGCAAGACAGATTTCACAATCCGCTTCCCTGTTGTCCCGATGCAGACAGTAGAAGCACTGGAGGCATTCGTCTTCTACAAACACGTTCTCAATCTACAGCTGGATCAGAGCTTGAAGAGGGAGCCTCCCTCCTCCTGCGACATGGTCCAGCATGCGGTCTAGGCCCAATGGCCTTCTGGAATCTTTGATGAAACTTCAACGATTCTTGCCTTTGAGGGGCATTGAAAAACGCTGACAAATGGATCCCCACTTGCCGGTCAAAGGTGCGAAAGGGCACACTGGCTCAATTAACCAAAAATATAACTTTTTACCAAAACAAAGTGTGAAAGCGTAGAAACGCTCACAGAGCAAAACATAAGGACTCCCAACACTTGAACGTGCTGTAAAAATCATTACGATGGCTGCCAGAGGAGGGGTTTGGGGACAGGGCAGTCATTGGCTGGGTGTAGTATGAGCCAGAGCTCAGTGATTGCGTTAGAGGAGAAAGACAGTTTGTTAGTGAAACAGTTTTTACTGGCGATTCCCGGCCTGACAGGGAACATTCATGAGCATATAAATCCATGCCACACCCCATACTGGAGAAATCAGTTTAGGCCGTCAAAATAAAAATACTGTGACCATGGCTTGGTTTTTGGCTCGTGGTATTGCTGGTTTGCACCCACACTTCCCAAATAAAGAAAATCATCCATAAACACTGGCACATAGCTTGTCACAACTTACCTGAAGAACCCTCCCCAAGATTTGCGTACAAACGAGCCAAGAATATCAGAGAATACTTGGTACATTCTCTTCATCAACCAGATCCAAAACACAAGGGTCTTATGACTTTACGTCCCTTACAAGGCCATCACCCATGTGGCAACTGTCGCCTGCCATTTCACGAAGAAGATGTACCTTTGCAATGGGAGGGCGGGAATGGACCTTAAGAGATCTCACAAACTGTAAAAAGCTACAATGTGGTCTATTGTATCAAATGCCCATGTGGCCTAAGAAACATCGGACAAACCACCCGCTCGGTGAACACAAGAATAATCGGAATACTGATCAAAATCAGATGTAAAAATCTGACAGCACCCCTAGTCGAACACTATTTAGCCACCAACCACACACCAATGACATATTTTGGTGGGTGATAGAAAAAAATCAAGGGAGGAGCGGACATCCAACTAAGCCTCCTACACAAAGAATCCAGGTAGATCCATCGTCTAGACACATACAACCACAACCTGAATGACAGCTTCAAGCCAATAGTCTTTTGAAAAAACGGGGTGCCATCCTCGGCCCCCTTTACAACCACGAGCCGGGAGACCAATTACCGTGACTTATCACAGTGCTCGACATCCACCCATGTTTGAAACAAGTTTCATGTGCCCCATGACCAGTTCCCCAATCAGGACAGGGAATTGAATCCATGGGAATATACAGCTGCATTGGCAGCGCATCACTTACAACCACCACTCGTGGACATGATGCCAACATTTTTTGGCAAAGTAAGAAGGGAGCACCAAGCCCTCACGCAATTGTTCAAGTACCAGTGGCCAGGCACGCAGTGATCATTGAAACTCACAACGGAGCCAAAAAACACAGGCTGTCGTAGGCTCTTCAGGCGCCTCCATAAAGGCTTCTCCATTATGACACGGCGCACGGAACCAGGACCAATATAGATGCACCAGTATGACATGAAGCCTACCAGCACTTTACAAACCATATGCAGATACAAATGGGCACAGTGGATTTGCATGCACCACCAGCTTTTACAATTTGAGCCATCTACTTACCGAGGCACCTCCTCCACATTACCACCACAGGGCCAGGGATGGCTCATACTGTAATAAAAACACCTGGGGTCCCCCAGTGACACGACTTGCACAGCAACACATGCGTGATCACCATGGTAACCCTGCAACAACGCGTTGCTACAAGGCTCTACATCGAAACATTCCCCGTCCAGAAGAGCTGCCCAACACTTTATAACATACAACCATACACCAGCTCCACGTTAGGGGTAGTGAACATATGAGGCACTTGTCACCATCTCTGATCACATAGCTACCAGCACAGACTCAAGCACTATGTTTACGCCCGAACAGTTAGCTGAAGCCACGCAAGCGTGATCACCATGGCAACATGAAAACTAGCATCGGCCATGTCGCGCGCCCTTCCCTCCACTAGTCTGCCGTCGACTAAACGCTGTACGCATCTTGCTGCGCACACGGAGGAACAAACGAGTAAGGTTCTGCTCAGGACAGCATCCACATTGAATTCTATATACCATACGCATGACACTTATACGGCCATTGGGTAAAGTGCCCATTGTCTGAACCAGTGCACAGACCGTGCATCACGCTGGCATGTTCACGATTGCAGGGGCTGACCGCAGGGCAGCCACATTCCTAAATACACATTCATAGTCTACCTAGCACCCACGGATTATATTTGCTGCACTGTATCTGGCAGTGTACATAATGGCTTGAGTCTGCACAAAGATCGACAGTCAGAGCAGTTCTCTAACCATGGCCCCCTGGCCTCTACCTTCTTCCACAGGAGCAGTGACCATGCAGCGCATTGACAGGAACTGTCACCACAGTAATCAAATCGGATTACCCACAGATTCGAATTAAAATTGGGAACAACCACAGGTTATTCCAGACACTAGATGATCATACTCACATAGCCCAGTAAGTTAATAGCTTTCTTAAACACCACTGTTTGTTCACAGGACACCATGTGTGCCTAACCTGTTTCTCTGCACACTACCCAGCAAGACCTGGCTTCTTGCAACCCTAAGGGCATTGCACACCCACCGTTAACCAAACTCTACTGTATCGTCCTCCACTGATGACCAAACCCAGAAATTGGGATTCCAGACCCGGCAGGTAAATAGATGTCTCGGAAAGAGAGAATTAACTATTGATTATTTGTGCCTAGTTTTAACAGGCACTCTCCGAAATACTCCAATCACACTCCACTTTTGTACCTCTCTACAGGGTCGTTGACACGGAGCCCTGATGAAGGCGGCCTCTATACATCTCATGACCGCCGAAACGTGAAGATTACAGGGAACCATTATAAATAATAGGTCCCGTCCTTAGATTTTGCCTGTTACCATCTCCCACGTTGGCAAAGATATCTTTTACCCAATGACCATGGAATATCTTTCCGTCTCTCTTCTCTAAAAAAACGTAATCTGGGGGCAACTAGGAAACCTTCCCTGTCCCGGTATGCATTAAAGGCATTAACACCCAGCATCTGGAACACCAGAACTCAGCCTTGGAATTGTTAGAATTTACAATCATTGTTAATTTTTCGTACACCAAACACTACATTGCTCAATTTTATTAAAAATACTTGTATTTATTATTTATCATGTATCATTGTCAATCCAAACCAAATTGAAAACTATTATTATCAATGAATTATAATCGATGAATGTATAGATTTCTACTTATGTTTTTCTTTTGGCTTTCCTTTAGTGTTGTCACACTCTGAAATAGTTGATACATTTCAGGTTCAGAGAACAAAATAAATATGTCTGGTTGCACTGAGTAAAGGAGCAACATTGATTTAAAGTGTCTCCATTCCCCTTTCTTTTCCCTTTAATGCTTATTTACCAAATGTAATTGATTATTCACTGGTACTGTGGGTGGATATTCTTAGACTTAACGTCCATGGATCTCTAAAATTAAGGAGACTGGACAATATAGAACCAAGACAGACTCAAACCCTAGCTTCTATTGACTAAACTTAGTATTTTCTTTAGCGATGAACGCAGGGGTACACGTATTTGTTGACACATTGCTGGTTTGTGAAACATTACGAAAAATGTGTGATTTCCTAACTAGAAGAGTTGGGGAAATGTAGCAGCACTGCATTGCTTTTCTGAATATTCGAATATTCATGGAAGATATTATCTTACAAGTGCAAACATGTCCAGCATTCAATGTTAAAGGTATTTGTACCGCGTACCGTCACCAACAGAATTGGTCCGCAGGCGCTCTGGCGGATCTGTAAATGAAGTGGAATGGGTTAGTGAGGTGAAGAGGGAGTAGGCTAGTGAGGAGTGGTGTTCTGTTGGCAGCTTCAACTTGGTATACAACAGATGCTGAGCTTTGGTGCGGGTATTGGATCGTGTCAGTCCGCGTGTGCTGTTGCTCCGGCTTATGTGTTGCAGTGTTGTGAAGTGCGTGCGGCTTGTTGTGCGAGAGATGGTTGTGTGAGTTTTTTGAGTGAGAGGAGTATGCAGAGTTTGAGCTTATATTGGTTAGTGGGTTACCTGACCTTTAGCATGCTAACATTCACAGTTTTGTCTAAGTGTGGCACCTGTTGACCCTCACAATTCTAAATGGATGCGGCGCAGGCCAATGTTTAGGATTCCATCTAGGTGTTGACATGCCAACATTCACAGTACCATCCAGATGCAACACATGCCAATATCCACAATTCTAAGTGTGGCATATGCTAACATTCAAGTTTCACCTAGGTGCAGGCATGCTAACATTCAAAGTCCCATCTGTGAACAATGACAAACTATTGGAATTATGGGTACATAGTTGCTGCCTGACCTGCAGAAATGACCCCTTCCTGAATTTGGAATTTTATCTACTTTTCAGAAATGTATGCCTTTGTGTTCACATAGTTGTCCTACTCTCCTCTTCCATTCCGTCCAATAAGTTTCTATTTAAAAAAAAAAAGAAAAGAAAAGAAAAATAAATAACTAAATCACCTACCTCCCACAAAACTGAAGGTACACTTATGAAAAATATATTTTTTTCTTTCCACTCAACCATCCCCTTTGCTTCTGCCTTTGCTCCCCCTGCCCCCTTCAGATCTGTTCTCTTGGCACCGTGCACCTGGCCACACACTGTCCTCCGGGCCCAGGTACCTGCTCACCCTACCACCCTCCCGCGCTGTCTCCGGGCCACCCCTTGCACTGGGGTCTGTATCTGGACCCAGACTCCCACACCCCTTTTTCTTCATGCACGTATCAGACCTACCCTATCTGCTGCGTTAAACCCAGCACTTGCCAATTGCTTGCTGCACTACCACTGTTTGTTGCCTTTATTATTTTTTATTATTCATCTTTCTCCTTTGCTCCGCACTTTCCACCTCTCCCCCCTTCCATGCACTTTTGCCCTCCCTGTCTCCCATGCACTTGCGTGTTCTCAATGTCACTGGGCCTAGTAGGATCGTTCTTTTGTTCTCCCCCTGTTCCCCTCCGTTGCCTTGTCGCACTCTGAAACACTTGTGTACAGGCACAATAGAAATAAAATATCAATAACCTGTTCTTGAAAGCTTGGAAAATGGTGAATACAGAATGGCAAACTTTTTGTTCCTAGTTTTTACAGGAGAAAACCACAGGCTTCTTTGCACATCATTTTATTGGCATTTTCTGAAAACACACACAATTTGGTTACTTAGTTTCTCATGCTCTCCTTCCTCCCACCAACAGCAAACCACGAATGCTTAATGGCATCATGACTGCCTACATATGGCAAGAAAAGGGTGCACATTTAAAAGGGATGGATTGCCGACACACCAAAAATTTCCAAAGAAGGACTTCGCACTGGCAGGGAAAATCCTCAGCAGTTAAAGGGCTAAGCATGTACTGTAACACTTAAATAGCAAGGACCGAAATCGTTGACTTTTCAGTTTTCAGTTTACATAACATGCCAATAAACTACTCTTGCAATGAGGATTATCAGTGCATTCCATCATTAATGATTTGCCAAAAAAGAAACCATGAAATAAACACAGAAAGCAATATCAAGCTACAATATACAAAAGTGTTTTTATCACATTATTACACAAACAAGCACTAGAATAGATTCGATCTATGCTCTTCTTTCAGGCAAGCATGTAACCCTGCCCTCTGGACTAATATGGACCTCTAAAATGTATGCACTTCTACTTCCTCTTTCTAACACATGTACTTTACATTTAAGCTGCAACCACCAGACATGCATATTTACCCCTTCCACCAAAAAGGCCAACTTGCCAGTCTTGAAGCTACCACCTCCAGACACATTTCTGCTATCCACGTAAAATTAGCACATACCTCTGCTACCCCCAGGTCAGATATTTTTAACGTCCCATCCGTGGTGAGCAGCAGGTTCCCTGGTTTAATGTCTTTGTGCACAATCCCCTGACAGTGCAAATACTCCAAGCCGTCCACGAGCTGACAGAAGTACCTAAAACACATGAGCATTAGATATCAAAACAAAGACGGCCTTGCAGGGCATTTGTAAGTTTACAGTTTGCAAAAATACAAGCAGTTCTTTTTATAGGACTAAAATGTGCACATCACTACAGAGTAAATCCATTCCGCTAGGGGTCTTCCACCCATTTCCTCTCCGAGAAGTAAATTCTCTATTTTGAATGTTGGTCCTATATCCAGTTAATATATATCTTCTCTTTTTATGATTCTCTCAAGTCTGCACCTCCCAAGTACAATTAGTTCCAGGCTCACAATCCATTTACGTAATTTAAGAGTCGATGGATAATCTCACAACTTCACTCATCTGTTCATCACATTGTAGACTTGGTGGTATGCACACCATTCTCAACATACACAGACCAGTGTGATGATTCAATAGGTGTCGTCACTTCTCCCCAGGGTGGAGGCCCTTCTCATGAGACTAGGGTGGTGAGGCTGTACCAAATAGTCCCTCTGAGAGGTGGTTGAATGTGGGAGGACCTCATCGGTCGGGGCTCCCCTAGTGGGGATAAGGACAACCACCTGGGTGATAGACGGCACAACAATGTCAGATTTTCGGCCTGGGAGGGGTATGGAATCAGTCCTCACCTTGGTGCTGCATGACCTGACCCGCCTGGTTGATCAGGGAGGGGTCGGCGCAGATATACTGTTAGATCTATCTGCGATTACCCCACCCTCGTCATCCAGCTATCGGCAGCTGGCCTATCTGGCCAGGTTTTGGCTGGGATCTCTGCCTTTCTAGCCGGCCGCTCCCAGTCAGTGTCTCTTCCCCCTTTTTGTTCCAAGTAGGTTATGCTATTCTGTGGTGTACCACAGGGCTCTGCGCTGTCACCAATTCTATGCAACATCTATATTAGGACACTTCTCCCCCTTACTCAGTTCCATGGCTTCAAGTGCTACTCCTATGCTGACAATACGCAGATTTCTGGTCCATCTCGATCTCTCTCAGCCAGAAACTGCAGCTCGGCTTAGGGTTTGCTTGATGACCTGGGCTCTTGGATGGAGGAGAACTGACTTAAACTGAAAGGCGACAAAATGGAGGTTCTGGTGATTGGGACCTCAGATCCTTTCTTTCTGGATGGCAGAATGCTGGCCTAGCTCCCTGGGTCTCCTTCCTGTTCCAGCACTCCTAATAAAACAAATCTAGGAGTAAAAATCTCTGCATCTCTGTCCATGGAGAATGGGGTTACAGCTGTCTGTAGTACTGGCCATTTTGAGCTTAAAATCTTGCAAAAAGTACTTCTGTTTATTCCAGCTAAATTTCAGGCGCCAGTTGTAACTGCACTTGTGCTTCGTGCAGTTGACTACTGCAACTAGTTCTATCCCAGTCTACCGCGGTATCTGATGAACAGACTCCAGCGTCTTCAGAATGCTGCAGCCAGATCTATTCATAATCCTTTGGGGGCCCATATGACCCCTCTGCTTCAACAGCTTCACTGGCTTCAGGTTGAGAAGCATGTTTTTACAATACCTTTGTATCGTACATCGTGCTTGCTATAAAGTTGAGGCTGAATATCTTCAGGAAAAATGTCCTTTGTATGTTCCATCTCGTTCTCTCCGTTCACTCTGTCTTTCTGATTTCTATTCCATTCCTCGGTTTCGTCTGTGTCGTGTGGGTGGGCGTGCCTGTTCAGTTTCCACTGCAAAGCCATGGAACGCTCTTCCCCTTTCCATGCAAGCTACTTCTGATCACTTGGTTTTTCGTAATTCTCTCAAAACCTGTCTGTTCTAGGTCCAGAGTCAGCTCTGTTTGCCCGTCCAGCACCGAGATACCCTTGGGAGTACGTGCGCTGTATGAATACGAACAACCACCAAACCTACCCGAATCCGCGAACACCCTTTCACACCTCCCCTCTGACTGACGACCATGTGCTATTTTAACATCAGGTCAGTTTCACCAACTGAGAAGGTCATCCAAGATGTAAAATGCAATATGTGTCGGTTTCATCAACTGAGACGAAGAAGACAGTCTGAAAAGCAAAGGTCAACTACAATGCAAGTACTGAGAAGAGGTGGACCCAAGGAGCCATGAAGAGTGACTCATGAACAAGAGAAAACTTTCTAGTGCTCCGTGGGGGAGTGATCACCAAACGAAGTAAACCGACGAAGAACAGACACGGAGAACTGTCCTGGATGCAGGCCAGCCAAGAAGGAAAGCAGCACGGGAGACCGTCCATCCCCCCAAAAAATCAAAGGCGGAGCAGAGAACACACCAGGGAAGCCAAAAGCAGTCATCCGCTGGAGACGAGAAGCATGCAGCAAGAGTCCTTTGCCCGGTGGTGTGGAGCTGGTCAGGAACATGGCTGGAGGCCGAGAAGTAGTGGTGCGAACTTCATAAGGTAGACTGTGCGGTCCTGCAACACCGCCAACAGAGCCGGCACAATGAGCAGAGACAAAGAAAGTGGAGCAGGAGCCACAGACAGGTAAGGCCTGCACAACACTCCTGAATGAAAAAAGACTCCCCTCCCTGTTCCCCCCCACCCCCCAAGAAAGAACCAGCAGAACGTCCCAAAGCCAGAAAAAAGGTTACATGTGTAAATAGGGAACCAGTAGGGGAACTTGAAACTAAATACAATTTAATTGGAAATACTGAATGAAAGTTAACCGAACTTGATGAGCAATCTTCTGGGTAAACCTCCTTGTGGCATTATTTGGCAGAAGAGTGAACCAAGTGAGCGTAGCAAAAAGGGGAATAAAGAAAGGGTTTGGAACCTAAGGAAGATAAGGGTCTGGGACCCCAAGCAAATTCCTGAGTGAGTTGCACTCAAGACAGTGGCAAAGTGGTCCACAGGCCACCAGGGAATGGTATGGGAACCAGCCCACAATTGCAGTTTGGAGAACAGCCCAATAGCCAACAGGGAAGTTCTGGGACTCTGTCCATCCCAGAAAGTGGGGAAGAGGAAATCACTGGCAATTTAACAAGGGCCTTGGATCTGGTGGACCACAAGGTGTTATGGAAATGGAAATCCCTTCCTTTCCAAAGAGCTGTGTTATCTGAGCCAGAGCCTCGTCCGGTCCAAATTTTGATTATTGCAATGCACTATACTTGGGTGCAAGCAATTACATTGTCAAACTCCAAATTCTTCAAAATGATGCACTTATAACTGCTTTGAGTATTTCGAGGAGAGAACACATCTCTGAGACAGTACAAATGGCTTTCCATCAATGACAAAATTCAACTTAAAAGAGTGTCACTAACCCACAAATGCCTCAATCACGCTGCCCCACGATACCTCGCAGAAAATTGTTTTGCAATCCTCTTCACGCCTCACTAGGTTGGCGAACTCATCCTGCCTGGTAGTGTCCAAGAACAAACTAAAAGAAGCGGGGCGGAGCAGCTTCCCAGTTATGGCCGCCCAGCTATGGAACAGACTCCCAGTCGCACTAAAAATCAGACTATGCATTCCCCAATTTCAGGAGCAACACCATAAGTTGGTTGTCGGAGAAGGACCAATGATATGCCTAGGACAGTACCTCATTCAAGGAGAACTATGCTACAATGCCTCTTTTAGTCAAACTATAGTCAATAACATCTAAATGGGCTAGTCTGCTTTTATACTGTAGTAGTCTGCCATAGACTGTATTAACCCTGCCTCTTTTGTACACATTGCTTGCACTTGCTTGTCACCTTTTCTATGCCTATCTGTAACCTAAATCAATAAACAAACAAAACAGAAGGAGAGACGTCAGAGGAAGAGTCATTCCCCCTGGTTGTATAGAAACATGTACAGAATCACACCTGGAGAAGGGAGTCATTCTCCTGGAGGGAACATTGTAAACACCGTTTTGAAACCTACAAATCAGGGGAAGTGAATCATTCCCCCTGGTGTTTATGTTTGAAGGAACATTTTAGTAAAGCAAAAGTCCCGAAGCAGGAGAAAGGAGCAACTCTCCTTAAAGAAGGAACTTTATGTTAGGTTACGCTTTAGCTTTAGAGTGTGAAGTATAGAAGTACGTTTTTGACACAGGATGGTTGCTTATACTTTGGACAACTTGACAGACACTAGTAGTTTTGAGGCACGGAAACCCCTCTTAGAAGTTAGGGATAGTGAGGACCCCTTTCCAATTTTCCCAAGTAAAGGTCTATAACCAAAGTCATGCCACCTTTGTCAGTCTCCGACAACCTTAAAAGAATGGTTTGGTCAAAAATGTGTATTGCCCCTACTGGTCGGCCATGTGTTTTTAGGCCCAAGTCGCTCGATTTTAGAAAAATTTCCTATGGACCTTACCTGAGTTTTCGTCCATTAAACGCATGCGAAAACAGGCACCAGGGAGCCGCCATTTAGTGATAATCCTATCACTTGCCGCATCGCCCTGGCGGCACTAAATCATATCCCCCGCCTCTGAGCCGGACATTATCAAAACATTCATATTCCCCGCCTCTCTCCGTGACGTTATTGTGCTGCGTAGGCAAACGCGCCCAGTCGTCTTCTACGCGACTTCACACAGAACCCGGAAACCAACACAGATGAGATCACAACACAGCACGCCACAATTCGGAATATGAAACTGTACTTTAAAATCAACCAGCAACACGGTAAATTTGGTAAAGTACATTTATTTGACATTAAATATTTATAGAATATTCAGCAATTGCCATATGAACTCCGAAAGTCATTTATTTTCTTTTATCTCTATCCGCAAATCCGTAAAATGTTATCGTGAGTCACGCGCTGTTCCTTTATGGTACACAGGGTGTTGAACCGCAAGGCTGTTCCATCAAGTAGGCACTAGGCCAGCGTAAAGGTTGATATGTTGCTTCTAGCCGCTAGTACCGCGCAAGGGCATATGGGCCCTTGGCGATCGTCCCATAAGATCATCAGAATGGTGCAGTTGTTTACATTAAGTTGCAGCTGGCGGCTGAAGAAACCGTCTGCCGGTGTCTGAAACTGGTGGCAGTGGCAAAAGGGAAGTATATACCTGTTTTGAAAACATAAAATGTATAATTAGTCTCACCAGCCGATCTTTATTAATATTATTCATTTTATTTATTACGGCCGAGCTGAAACTATTTGTTGTCAAGGATAGTGCAATGGAGTATGTTCGGCTCTAAAATCAATGCGAAAACTAACGAAATAAATCGAGGTAAGTACACAATGAGAAACTACTTTGTCTACATGCGTGTGGAATGTGGACCTGCATGCCCATGTGCCCGCTACAAGGACGATCCCACAAACGTTTTCAAAGCTCTTCATTCATTCATTTATTCATGCATCCATTCATTAATTCTTCATTCCGGTATAAAAGCGTCTAAAGAGTTACTTACATTATATTTGCAATTTACATTGTCTCTCTGCGTAATGCAGTCCGTAAATTCCACTGTGCTCTTGACAACGATTTTTCGTATACTGAACTAACATGAAACTCGGTCTAGTTTAAGAATTTTCTGCCTTATCGTCTCTTATGTTATTGCACCCCCCAAACCCCCCTTCAAATGAAGTTCTTTCGGCATGGTCCCTGTCTCTCAAAGTCAAAAAACAATAGAACCTTATACTGACAGTGCGAGTTGTGGGCCTCTTCAGGGCGCGAGCTGAAAATCAAAGCCGCTGACCTTCACTAGAAATGAGCATACATTCTTTCTTTGCAACATCCCGTACTAAAGCCATCTGTGAGAATTTGAAGTTTCGAATCCATCTATTTAGTGTGCCTCTATGTGCAAATGCGAACTGGCTTCTCTCCCATCTGCAACGGCTCACTTGGCGCGTTCTAAGGCCCCCAATTTTGTCCTCGTTGTCTGCGAGCTTTGAAGCCCCAAAGAACCATAACTATTGAGACTTTGAATTTTTTGGGGAAGGTCAGGGAAAGTATAAAGTACCAGATGAGTTGAGTTGAAAGTGAGATTGTTTGTTTGCTTTATTATTTGCAATACGCAATCCTCCCCTCGGTTAACAGTGCGCAGCATTTATAAGACATTGCGAAAAGTTACATCAACAGAAATAGATACATACACATATAGACAAGCTCAGCAATATGAGGTGAATAGAGAGAATTCAAAGATGACACCCAGGTAGCTCGGCACCCAGGATGGTGAAGGTAGGGGTTAGGGTTAGCGTACTTTGTATGCACACTGTACAATAACATTTATTTACAAAAAGACAATCTTATTACAATTATTTAAACCGGGATTTGTACTTCACAACCAGCTCTCCTTTAGGTGGACATGGCACAGTGGCAATGTTGGGTGGCAATGGATCAGTGTCCTGCACAGAAACGTTCAAAATTCCATATCTGTGCTTCTCTAATACAGCAACAATAAGGCTTTGGACAAAGTCGAACTCCATTTCCTCATAGACTGGTTTGATCACCCATTGCTTACTTCTTTTTGAAAATGCCTTAGTGTAGCGAGGCACCCTTACATTACCCGTAGTCCTAGATTGTTCACGGCCGAGATTCTCGTTATGGGCCAAGACGGCAAGTAGAGTCCTATGTCTCATGCCCTGTATGCTGAAATGCAAGCGATTTGGCCTGTACTTTAGGCACATATTGTGGAACACCTCCAAACCTCCTGTGTGACAGAATTCTGTCAGTCCCCTCAAATCTCTTAATAGAGTTTTATCGAAAACAATCTTCTCAATGGCTTTGTGTATCGGTGAAGATGGATTCAACCACTTCTTCCGTGCCTCCACTGGGGATAAAGGGCCATGTTTACATTGGTTGAAAGAACAAGTTACTTTCTTACGTGGTAACGTTCTTTCGATGGGATGGTCCGACGACATATTCCATATCTATGACAGGTAATCACCACAGCTGTGCTGCTTCGGAAACTTTTTCGGCGTCTGCGTCGATGAGCCGTTGTTGAGGACCTCGTCCGACGTCATCCGATGTGATAAGTAGGATGCACGACACCCGTAGCCTCAGTTGTAGTTTTTTCCCCCAGAACGTGTGACATTAGTCAACTGCCAGTCAGACACAAAGCCTTGCGGAACGTAAGCTGCAATCGCAAAAGAAATTCTGCAGCGGGGAAGGCAGGGAGGGAGCGATATGGAATACGTCGTCGTACCATCCCATCGAAAGAACGTTACCAGGTAAGAAAGTAACTTGTTCTTCGAGGGATTGGTTCCTCCGACGTATTCCATATCTATGACAGACTCCTAAAGCAGTACCGGAGCAAGGAGGAGGGAAAGAATTTAGAATCAAAATTTAGAATTGCCAATCAAATAGCAGAGCAAAGGACCGCCTTGCTAAAAGGCCAGATCCTGTCCTCGGATGGAATCGAGGGAATGGTGACGCACAAGTGTATGTACAGAAGCCCAGGTGGCTGCATCACAGATGTTGCGAATAGGAACACCCTTGTGCAGGGCAGTAGATGCAGCCATACCCCTGGTAGAATGGGCCCGCAAGCCAGCCGGCAGGTCCTTGCCCGCCAAGCGGTAACACTCCGAGATGGCCAAAATAATCCAGCAAGACAAAGTCTGTTTCGTCACAGCCTGTCCTAAACGCTTTCCAGCGTAACCAATAAAGAGTTGATCGTCCACTCTGACCCGGGACATGCGTGAAACATAAAAGCTTAAAGCTCTCCTAGGATCAAGCCTCTGGAGCCTCTCCTCTTCCTTACCAGGATGCGGAGGAGGATAGAATGCAGCAACAACCACCTTCTGGGCCAAATGAAATTCCGAAACCACCTTCGGAAGAAAAGAAGGACGAACTCTAAGGACAACCCTGTCCTTGTGAAATACAGTGAAGGGTGGCTTAACTGAAAGTGCCTGTAACTCACTCACTGCGAGCGGAAGTAACCGCAACCAAAAACACAGTTTTCAAAGTTAACAGCCTCAAAGGGCAAGAATGCAAAGGCTAAAACGTAGCACCCATAAGAAACTTAAGAACAAGGTTTAAATCCCAACCGGGCACCAGGAAAGGTGACGGAGGGAACACATTAGTGAGCCCTTTCAGAAACGGTGAAATTAAAGGGATTTTAAAGTAGCAACACTCTTCAGACGAGCGCTTAAAGATGGACAGCGCCGCCAGGTAACCTTTAATGTCACCCACTTGCAAGCCCCTGTGGGCCAAAGAAAGTAAAAAGGACAGAACCATGGGGATGTCACATGCAAAAGGTTCCACATTCTGAACTCTGCACCAGTCGCAGAACTTACGCCAACGGTACAGAGACTTTGTTGCTGGCCGTCGGGCCGAGAGCAACACCTCCATCACGTCTTCAAGGAGGTCCCAATCCTTATACCTCAACCTTTCAGAAGGCAAGCGTGAAGGTTGAAGGATCTGACCTCTGGATGGAGAACCTGAACTCCCTCCTGTGAGAGCAGATCGTCTAGGTAGGGAAGACGACGTGGAGGGCAGATGGACAAGTCGAGAAGGTCCGGGTACCACGTCCTCCGAGCCCACGCCGGAGCAATGAGGATCATTTGGGAACCAAACTTCCGTAACCTCCGCAGCACTTGCGGGATGACGGGGACTGGAGGAAACGCATACAGCAGCGAGAATGACCACTACACCACGAACGCATCTCCTAAGGCTCCTTTTGGAGGAAATTCCCGCGAGCAGAACCTCTCGCACTTCCGGTTGACACTGGAGGTGAAGAGATCCACTTGAGGAGTCCCCCAAAAGGGCGAAGATCTCCAGGAGAATCTCCTGAGCCAACTCCCACTCGTGAGAGATCGTGCTCTGCCTGCTCAGAGCGTCCGCCGTCACGTTTTCGTCTCCGGCCAGATGAACTGCCGAGATCGAAACTTCCTGCTGGATGGCCCAGAACTCGAGCTGCATCGCCTCCCTGCACAGAGGAAGTGACCCTGCCCCCCCCCTTTTTGTTGAGGTAGTGCATGGCCACTGTGTTGTCCGTCAGGATCAGGACATTCTTTCCTCGCACAGTCGGCAGAAAAGCCTTCAGGGCTAGCCTGACGGCCCTCAGCTTCAACAGATTGATATGGAGTCTGGACTCCGACAGAGACCAACGACCGCTGACTGTCAGCTCGTTGGCATGAGCTCCCCATCCCGTGAGAGATGCATCCGTCATAATCGTCACCTCCGGCCAGGGAAGCCAAAATGGAGCCCCCTTCATCAAGTTGCCTTCGATGGCCCACCACAGAAGGTCCCGGGCGGCACCTGAACCGAGTCCGACATCCTGCCGGAGGACTGCGACCATTGCATCTTGAGTGCCCACTGCAAAGAACTCATCCGCAGGCGAGCCTCTGGCACCAGAAGAATGCAGGATGCCATGAGGCCGAGCAACCTCGAGTACTCTAACGCTGGGCATGCTGAAACTTGCGCACCATCTGCTGAATGTGAAGAGCCCTCACCTGGGGAGGAAAACACTGCCCCAGGGAAGTGTCGAGCACTGCTCCGATGTACTGGAGCCGCTGTGTTGGCGTCAAATGGGACTTCTTTAAATTGAGGGAGAAGCCCAGCCTGTGAAGGGAGTGGCAGGTGACGGACAGATGATCCAGGACTTGCTCGGGAGAGCTCCCCATGATCAACCAATCGTCCAGGTAGGGGTAGACGTGAATCCCCCCTTTCCTGAGATGCGCTGCCACCACCACGAGCTTGGTGAAAACCCTCGGGGCGAAGGTCAATCCGAACGGCAGGACCCAAAACTGAAAGTGCGAGTCGCCAACCGCGAAGCTCAGGTACTTCTTGTGCTTGGGATGGATCGGCACATGGAAGTAAGCATCCTTGAGGTCGAGAGACACCAACCAGTCCTGAAGCTGAAGGGCCTGGAGGACTTGAGAGAGAGTAACCATCTTGAACTTGTCCTTCCTGAGGAGTTTGTTCAAACCGCGCAAGTCCATGATGGGTCTCAATCCCCAGTCTTTCTTCAAAATCAAAAAATAAGGGGAATACCATCCCTTGTTCCTCTCCGCTACAGGCACCAGTTCTATGGCGCCTTTCTCCAGCAGGGCTTGAATTTCCTGAGCAAGGAGCGGATCCGGACTCTGCAAAGAGAGGTTCCCCGGTGGATTGTCGCGAGGCCTCTGCCGAAAGGGAAGACAGTAGCCGTGGGTTATGATCTCCAGAACCCACACATCTGAAGTAATGGCACGCCACTCTACAAGATGCTACGCCAGCCTTACCCCAACCGGCGAACCATGGGACATGGCCTCATGACTGAGTGTTAGCGGCTGCGGCGTTACCTGAGGGCAAAGAGGCAACTGCCCGAGTGGCCTTGGCACCTCTGGTACCCCTGCGTTGGCCTCTTTGACTGCCAGCTCCTCTCGCTTTACTGAAGGAAGAGTAATAGCGAAAGGAACCACCCCTCCATTGCTGTCCCCTAGGACGAAAAGACGGTGGTTGGCGAACTGCAGCGCCCAACGACTTCGCGACAGCTTTGAAAGTCTGCAACCTCTCAAGGCTCTCGTCAGCCTTGCTGCCAAAAAGGTGTTCACCGTCAAAGGGCATGTTGAGGAGCCGGGACTGCACATCAGGAGCAAACCCCGACTTCCGCAACCACGCAAACCTGCGTATCACGGTGCTCGCCACCATGGACCTGCTGACGCATTCAGCCATGTCCAAACCCGACTGAACGGACTCACACATGGCATCCTTACCATCCTGGACCATTGCAAGGAAACCATCCGGTTCGTCCCCTTCGGGAATATGTTCAGCCGCTAACGCAACACAGTTCCAATGAGTGTGTGTGAAACGAGACAAGGCACAAATGTTGGTCGCCTGAAGCGCCATACCACCAGAAGAAAATACTTTCTTCGCCCAGCCATCAAAACGTTTGTCGTCCCTATCAGGAGGGATGGTAGGGTATGACGCCTGCTTTGCCGGGGCCGTGGCTGCCTGCACCAACAAACTCTCCGGAGTGGGGTGCCTGGTCAAGTAGCAGGGGTCGCTACTGGCTGGACGCTATTTTCGCGACAAGGACCTGCCCACCGGCGGGAGACTCTCCGGAGCAGTCCAAGCCGCCGCCACCCTTCTCTGTAGAGCCATATGAAACGGCAGTACTGGGTCAGTTGGGGGACCAACATCAAGGATGTCCGTGAGATCATCCTGCACAAACTCCCCTGGGGGAGCAGACCATCCCAAGTACTCGGAAACCCTAGCAATAAGGCGCTGGTACGAGGAATCGGCATGAGAGCCAGGCTCAGGCCTACAAACTCCACCTCCGGAGAGGTGTCCAGTCCACTGGCATCATGCAGTGACTGCCTCAAATCGTCAAACTGATCATGGCCCGAGACCATTTCATCTGGAACCTGACTAGGAACCAGGCCATCAGAATCCTCATCCACCTCCGAAATATATTCCAGGTGGCGAAAAGAAGGCACCCGAGAGTGCTTGCTCTTAACCAGAGCCTTCCTAGGGGTTTCCCCCGTGCCACGGGGTACCTCCGACACCCCGGCCTCGAAAGGCATCGAGGGCGTCGAGTGCATCGGCGCCGGCGTTGAGAGAACAGGCATCGGCGCCGAGAGGATCGGCGTCGTCGTCTAGTAAATCGACATCAGATGCAGCGCTGCCAGCATCGACGGCGTCGACACAGTCCTCAAAGCCGGAGCTCCGAGTGCGTCTTTCGACGACTTGAGCTTCGACGGCTTCGACGACTTCCTCGGAGCCGGAGCCTCGAAGAAAGCCCGTCGACGCCCTCAACGCCTCAGACGTCGATGTCTTCCTTGAAGACATCACAGGTGCACACGGTCTCGAACGCGTCGAGGACCGGGACCTGGAACGGGTACGTCGAGAACGAGTCCCCTTGTCCGAACGGGACTTCTACCGTGACTCGTGCCGACCACTCTTGCGAGCGGTGTCTCTCGACCTCTCACGGCCGACCCCACTCAGGGGCGCGGACGGCTTAGTACCCTGCGACTCGGAAATCGCCAGCATTTTGTTCCCGAAGGAAGCCCATTCTTCCGGCGTCGCACGGCTGGTGGGGTAAGCAACGTGCCGGGCAGAGACCTCAGAAGAGGACCTGGAAGACGACCGCTGTCGGCGCTTCCGAGAATGCGTCGAAGAGGCCGAGGAGTGGCGAGACCGACTCCTAGAAGGAGACCCACGAGACTTCCGACGATGACGCGGAGAGTCACCTCTCGAATCATCCGTCGAAAGCCCTGCAGACTTCGACTTCCGGGGCTTGGACACCCGACCTACCGACAACTTCTTACGTTCACGTAAGGCTTTGGACGTGAGCGACTGGCAGTCGATACAGTCATCCGTGTCGTGGGCCTCCCCAAGGCACCAGAGGCAGGCGTCGTGCGAGTCCGTCACCGACATCTTGGACCCACACTCCCCGCACTTCTTAAAGCCCGGACGCGAAGACGAAATAGAAGACATCTTCACACGAAGGAATTTCTAACAAAACGAACAGGTTCGAAGAACCGAGAAGAACAGAACTCCAAAGAGTCGAGGCGTTAACCGAGATTCACGAAGCAACACGTTCGCGGAGAAAACGGAATTGAGGCTACGGGCGTCGTGCGTCCTACTTATCACATCGGATGACGGACGTCGGAGGAGGTCCTCGACGACGGCGCATCGACGTCATCGACGCAGGACGCAGAAAAAAGTTTCCGAAGCAGCACAGCTGTGGTGATTACCTGTCATAGATATGGAATACGTCGGAGGACCCAATCCCCTCGAATGTAGGTTTTCTGACCAGCGGTGCACGTTGGTACAGTGGTGCATCAGTGACCATCATTTTTCAAGTCGTATTTCCACTGACCCTTCACAAGTTTTGGAGCTCCACCAAAGATGGTTGCTGATAGACTGGGACCACTCTGAAATACTTTGCAAACCTTTTTTTTTTCCCTGCAGCCGAGATTTTCTTATTGATTGATTTAGCAAAATGCCATACGTCAAATTGATGTTTGATATGTGGGAACTGCTCTCTCATTGCCTTGGCAATTGAAACGTGTCTGTCAGTGGCTATGAGGTCGATGTGAATTCCACTCGATTTCAGATATTCCACTGATTTTATAAATCCTAGTTTCTCCATAGCCACTGAGGATGTACATTGTGTTACCTGCACGACCACCAAACTCACAATTTTCTTACTATCCATGTCCTGAAAGTGGTAGGTGCAGTACTTGGCAGAAAATCCAGGGCTATCGCACTGTCCATCGCCGGCTAGCCTGAATCGTTTGCCTTCGAATGTACTTGCTAGAGACAATTGTTCAATTTTCCAAGCATCACTAATGGCCGGAAACAGATAATCATGTTGGTATTTGTAGTACTGCGTTTTTTAAATGAAATGGAGTCCCACAAACTGAAAGAAAGACTAACTTTCTAAAACTGGACCAACTAAAAAGTGATGCAGCTGCACACAGATTGCCTGCTGGCAGTTTCCCCAGCATCGGTTGTGCAGACCATGAGAATGTATGATGTAATCTACAGGCGGCATGTATTGTGACGTTACTGCCTTGTTTTTGACGAGTCACATGAATCAATGGCTTCCCACATACTTTCCCTCTGACGGAATGCCCACATTTCAGCATACTTATAATATCCATCAAACAACTGTTGAATACTATGTATTTGTCCTCTTTCATTAGACTGTCATCCTGCGTCAAAGTTGTTTCGGCCTGTGACGTTGAGGACATATCACCACATTTGAAAGAAAGATCGCTGCATTCAAGTTCTAATGCTTCAGTGAATGCTGCTGCTGGTTCATTCTCTGTCATTTCAACATCTGCTACTTCAACATTGATGGGAGAACACAACAATGTCGACAGCATTTTTGGTGACAATTTTTTGGCGGGTGTAGATTGTGTAAATTGATCTGCGACTACTTCAGTGCTATCTTCAATACATCCAGTATCATGTTGTTGCGGTGGTGCGGTCGTACTGTAGCAATGGTCCAATACAACTTTGCCGGATTCTCCGGACACATTAATTTCATTTTCTGAACATTGGACATGAGCATCCAGAGTCTCAACACGCTGCGTCTGAATTAATAGTTCCTCCATAGCCTCCATAGCGTAAATGGTCTGGCAAGCAACATCTCTCATTCGCTTCACTGTCTGTGTATGTATAGTTCGTAGACCCATGGGTAACTAGAGGACAGATTGGAAAAGGGATGTTCAGTTTAAACACAAGATAAAGTATAGCACAATTGACTTTAAAAAAACAAAATAGTCCCCAGCACAAAAACATTACTAAAGTTATGAACTGTTTGTAACTAACCTTATTTTTGTTTTTCTTTGCAACTTTTTTTGACTCGACCTTCAACATCTGCACGCTGTTGCTCCGATACGTATCCACATGTCTCCCCTTCCTCTTGCGCTGCAACGACTATATTTTCTGTATCCGTACACATAGCACGGAATGAGGCTCCATCGACTCCCTGAAACATAGTATTTTCATTACTGTGTATCAAAATATTGTTAGCATAAAACGCACGTGAGGACGAACACATGTACATCTCAATAGTCAAACACGATTTAAACATTGTGTGGAACAATTAAACGACAAGTATTCGAGCTCTGATGGCCTAGTTCGATGGAGCTGTCAGTATCCATACCTCTGGCTCTGCATGGACTGCCACGAATGATTGTATTGAAGAGGAGGCATCAGCAACTCCCTGAAACACAGTACTTGCATTAGTATGGTTTTCAATATCGTAAACATAAAACACTTGGGGTCGAAGGCACAGGTACATATAAAGAGATAACCACAAATGTTGCATTGTTTAAAAGAATCATGGAATATTTAAATATGATCAGATTTAATCGACTTATTTCTCGGATTTCTTTACATCTGCATCTTCTAAATAGGATCTTGTGATTGTAGTGGAAGCTCTATCATCTCCCTGAAACACAGTACTTGCGTTAATAGGGAAGAAGGTATAGCAAATGGAATCATGTTATATGATCATGCTCGATGGAGCTGTCAGTATCTATACCTCATGCAGCTGAAGAACATCTAGGGCTGTTGTCAATGTGGTGGACACTTCAGCATCTCCCTGAAAGACAGTACTTGCATTAGTATGGATAACACTAATTATACCTGAAAACAAACACCAGGGGACGACAACTAAGGTGTATATCAATTGGAAAGCACTAACCAAACAATTGGTAAAATAATCACAAGATACATACAAACTATTACTTGACATCCATAAAACAAGTCTGTAGCAGAATAGCCAAGTATGATTACCTGATCCGCGCTAGAAGTGGTTGATAACTGCGAGCACGTGACAGAAGTAGAATGTTCTTGCTTCAGGTTCAAAGGATAGTCAAGAAGTTGTAAAGGTAAATTGTTTGATAATGAAATGCCAATATTTAAAATTGCCATGTAAGGCGACAGAATACTTGAGTAATGTGCAATATAGCACAGTTCCCTGTGCCCATATATAGATTTCGTTTGTGGGTTATGAAATCTAAAAATAATATATTGATAAATGTCATTATTCAAAAAGCTATACACTCATATCAATGTCGAAAGTATTACAAATTGGAAACAACACCTAAAATATCAATGAATCCATTCGGCTACCTACACACTACCACAGGCCTAAAGCTAAAAACGGACACTTGACGCACCAGTGGCGGATTGTGGACGAATAGAGTGGGAATAGCGTTTGCGAGCAATTTTCGTGTCGATCGACTTTTATTCTTCTTTGTTATCCAAGATGTGGTGTACATGTTCGAGGGAAAGTGCCGGCTGCAGATGAGGTATCGATCAACCCTCTTGTCCTCAAAGACTTGTTGGATTCTACTTTCCAGCTCATCCAGTGGATATCTGCAATGTCTGACCCATTCTCTTATTCGATCAACAGTTTTCGGGAATACATGCATTGTACTGCCTTCAGATTTAGCATGGGTCTTCGAAAGGGCAACCGCTAATCGAACAGGCAGGCACTGTTGAAAATTCTGAAAAGTAAATATCAAGATTATAAAACCTTGATGAATAAAAATGTCATACAAAAGTAAATGAACCATACCATGCTCAATGCAAGATTTGTTTTGGTCGCCGGAACAATACCAGTTCATCATGTGCGGCTTAGTATTTGAATAAGTTACAGAAATTATTTAATTTATGTGACTAAACTCTGAACAAGTGACTCGTCCCTTGGATGTTCCGTCTTGCACGAAAAGGAACCATGCTTACATTATAGACTGGACCCCCGAAGGATGCAATTCGATGACAATTGACACAGATGAAAATAAATAGATCTATTGATAGCATAACAATTGAAACTCAAGTCAATAGCAATGAGACCAATGACCATAGCTCTATTGGGTACTGTAATAGCAAATAGATTGAAATGTGAAAATGACCGAAATATGACTAGGATACATGGCCTTACCTGGACCAACAAACAGTTGGATTCAGCAGGCCGAGCAGTATGTTGCAGGAGAACAGGTAGATGGCCACAGGTAGCACACTGACTAGTTTGCTCGAAGCGGTCACAGATAGCACGGCGACGAGCAGATTAGCATAATCTCAGTGCTTCTCAGGTAGAAGGTTCAGGAGTTGACTTGCAAAGCACAAAGATGTTCTCATGAGACATATCAAGTGGTTTATAAAGTATTAGAAACAGGGGTGTGTTTGTGAAAGAATGACGTGTGTATGTCGTGGTATTATTTGGATTACAGGGGGGCGGCCTGCCTCAGGGGAGGCCTGCCTGGAGACACGGGGTCTGAGGAGGCCATGTGAGCGATGGCCCCTGGGCGTGGGATACCTTTTGAAGTGTACATGCTGTTTGGCACCTTGGCCGTTTGCGCCCGTCACAGCCCCCCATGCCAGCGCTCATCCCCGGGTGCGAAGTGCCTTTTGGCGTGCAGGCAAGTGTGTGCGAGCGAGGGGCCATCAGGCCCCTCTCATCCTTTACTTCTCAGTAGAAACTCGTACCAAGTGCCTCCAGTAGTGGGTTCGCCCCTTGCCTTTATGTGATGTTAGCTTTGCATGACATTCGCGTAGATGGGAACACTGAGCAGGACACGGGGCATCCATTTTTGTACCCCTTTTCCACTCCATTTTGGTGACCAGGCCTCACTGCGATAGTACAGCGTGCAGAGCACATGGCCCACAGCCTCGTTCCCACTCTGACTGGAAAACTCCAGAGGTATTTGCAACAGCTAATAAATGTAACACATCACTCTCTGAGATCACGGTCCTGCATGTGAACCGGCCTGAACCAAGCACATGGCTCGTTCATCTCCACAAACGTGTCCTTGCCCACGCACCCTCGCCAGTGGAAAGTTACTGCCATTCTGACCCTGTGTCCCTGCAAGGTATTCTCTTCATGTGCCAGACCACTGACCACGCCATGATGCCCACCTAGCAGATCCCCAACTAACATTAGACCCCTACTGCAGTATATCGTTGCCTATCAATAACAAATGCCACATAGCGGAGATTCTTGTAAGCACAGACCCACACTTCAGTGCATTATAGTGGTCAAGACCCTTGACCTAAGGCCCGTATAATCCAATGTTAATTGATAGTATAGATATATGTGTGAATTTTATAGAGACATAACCGACTGAAAGACTTTGAACAAGTGTTATTTATTGCATGCATTATTGATAATATATTATGTTAGCTTAGATAGTGACCACCCTGCTTCACAGCGACCTGAACTTCACCCATTCCGAGCACAGGTGTCCGACGTCCATCCTTGAATGGAGACACACTGGATTCACTTAAAAAAATCGAAACAACCGTTGTTAAGATATATGTGGTGTTTTATTGTGTAACTTATTTTGATGACACAAAAATACAAAACTTTACACATTGTACAGTTCAGGTTGCAGCGCAGCGAGAGAAAATCCCCTGTACTGACCGCTGTCACTCGGGAACGTTTCTCTTATGGCACGATTGGCACAGGCAGGTATCACTCTTCGAACGCGGTGTCCAAGCCTCCCGTGAAGCCACCATGTAAAGGAACGATAGGCCACCAGCCTGTACCACCTGTGAAAAGGAATGAAACAAACTGTTTTTAAATGACCAAGCTAAGTTTAATAAACATTTGTTGTCAATGACAATTCGTGTAACTAATGGCATTCTGCTCGGACAAATGCTATCTAGATACTGCACACTATTGAAAGACTTTCGTGCGTTACAATGATATGTACATGTAATTTTGGATATAGTAGAAGACCATGAAATGGGAGTGGCATGACAAGCAGAGTATACTTACTCGTTACTCAGATTACGAGGACGAACAGTTGCGCGAAGTTCGTGCATAAGCACCATCATTATCCTCAACACGGACCGTGTGAGGCAGGCTGCCCTGAAGTCTGGCAGCTCGGTGATGCATTGCGGCCGTGGCTCGCCTTCCGAAATGTAGGCCACGCATCCCGAGTTTTCACAGCAGGAGCAGTTCTCGTCCTCAGTTGGCATTAGCTTGCACCGATTGCATGTGCACCAGGTGGAAACACCGTCCATGCGACTAGGTCCAGGCTCTTCAGCTGTTGAATCGTCCTCCCAACTGCCGTCCGAAGACCCATCGTTTGCGCGTGTTTCCCTTTACAGTAGTTCCTCCTTGGTATACTCAGGCTCGTACATGTAGGGCATTATTGTATCCATTGTGTGTTACTCAAACTAAAATAATTGATAGCGGTGGTACTGCTATCGGTTCACACAGGCTACAAGCAATGAAGGTAGCTGACCAGAGCACAGAAACGAGTCACAGAATACTCAAAGTAGCACAGAAAGAGGAATGGAATCGGAAATCTGCTGCTGTGTGTTGTGAAACGGTCGGTTTATACTTATTGAGGAAAGAGGCGTCCTGCCATTTCCATGGCGACATGTCATTAGCTGAAGCGCAGCGAATGTTGACACGAGACGTGCTTTGGCGTTGTGAAATGGGCGGTACTTGTCTGCTGATGACAGGCGGGGCGGGGGATACGATTTAGTGCCGCAAAAGCAGGTCAGCCAGGGCGATGGGGTAAATGATAGGATTATCACAAAATGGCAGCTCCCTGGTGCCCGTTTTCGCGTGCGTTTAATGGACGAAAACTCGGGTAAGGTCCATAGGAAATATTTCTAAAATCGAGGAACTTAGGCTTAAAAACACATGGCCGACCCGTAGGGGCAATACAAATTTTTGACCGAACCATTCCTTTAAGCCAGCAACTGCACATTTATATCATCTTCGTGGTTCACAATCATGTATGCCTTTAGGTATTCTACAAATCATGCAGTCTTTAATTGCTCGCACACAGAGGACTAGAACGTCCAAATAAGATTCCCAAAGGTGTTGTACTAGTCTGCATGCAATTTCATATAACCTCCACAAAATGCTGTTACTCGACAGTTTCAATTAATGAAATTTGAAAGGGGACCAAAACCAATTATGAACATTTTAAGTGATGGCAACTGCTTCAACCTCTCTCCAATATTGATTGGCATGCATTCTGGTTTGTTCCTCCCACCATCTCCTCATGTCTGTCAATGTCTATGTAAATATACTCTGTATATAAAAAAAGAACAACAAGCACTTACAATACATTAGTATAGAAAAAATGTGCAGGGGTGTTTACAATACAAGGACTAACAATTAAAGCCGGGCACATGCACTAGGCAAAAGGTAGATGCAGCAGTCTTGTGCATGCAAGCCCAGCCGTGGAAAGATTTTGTAAAATAATGTATTCCTGAACAGTGCTCCCCGTTGGGGCCCAAGGTAACAGATGTCCCAATTTTATGAAGGAAACTGAATGGAATGTAAGCCCACTCGACCTTGAAGGAATATTTGGTAAATAATCCCAATACAAAACTTTTTTATAGCAGATTACGGACCTTGCAGAATTACTCCCTTCATGTAGCGTCAAAGGCTGACGTAAATTAATGCTTAAATTGAATGCATCGACAATGATGTGAAACTTTCGAAAAGCATCCCTTCGAAAAGCATCAAATATTTACCATATGATCTTTCCCTCCAACACAGTTTATTTTCAGTATAGCATTTCCTTCCCAGTTCTCTCAAACCAACATTGTAGGCCTATGTGCCATAGCATTCCGCCTCCTTGTGAATAACGGAGCAATTTTAACCAACGCGAGGGTCGTTTTTCAAACTATGTTAGGCATTTGTACCCTGGACTGGATTCTTATACCCCATATCCAATCAGCATAGCCACATCCATCCATCCTTCTAGTTACTTTCCCTAAACTGTGCCAAATGTATATATACCACACATCTAATACCAAAATGCCATTTGTGTATAGCCTCTGACTTAATAGTCCACTTGGTTTGGTAGTTTTAACTCTTATACTTTACTAAGGTCATGGGTTATTGGCGGATGATTTAAAGAAACCAGGGCGTTTTCACTAGGGCACTGGACGTTCTTTTGGAAGGTAAATCTATACCTGTATAAATCAAATGCACCAAATATAAAAATAAATGGCAGGGTTTGTCTTAAAAGGACAAGGTGCAGAGGCCACCAGGGAGCGTGTGCATGGAGACAGCTTCAGTGCTGAGCTCTATGTTTAGACAGTCAACAATGGGTGAGCCTCCCCTTTCGGGCATCCCAAAAAAGCTAAGAAAGAGACAGCTGGGGCTACTAAGCCTTGAGTAGCTCAGTGGAGAATTTCCAGAGCCCATGTCCATCAGGCTGCGAAGATACAGTCACAAGAAGAGCAGCTTCAGAGTGTGGCCTTCCTGGCCCCATGCAGACCAGAGGTGGGTCAAAGGCTTGACCCGATGGACTGTGCCCTGGAGAGGCTCTTCATTGCACTGGACACCGAGGTTGCGGGGACCTGCAGGCCTGCAGCCCCAGAGCGTGGGCCGGAGCTCGGGTGACCAGGCAGAAAATATACAGCGTAGTGCCCAAGTAGCGGCAGAGCCCCAGGGAAAGGGAGCCATCAGTGCAGCCTCTTGGTGGTGGGGCGGGACGCTCCCTATTGCAAAAAGGCCCTCTCAGAGGATCCCAGGCGCGGAGCAAGGAGAGTAGAGGGCCGGCCCATCTGGGATATGGATAATAACACTGCAGTGACGCAGGACCCCCAGGAAGTAGCAAGAACAGGGGTCAAGCCCCAGAGAACAGGAGAGACGTGGGGCTGACTCACAACAGGCAAACCTCCACTGAAAGACCTGATGGAAACTTTTGGGGACCCTGCTTAGACTTCACAGCAATGCGGATATCCCAATCCTGGCCTGCTGCAGTAAGTGGATCCTGTGACATAACAATTTAAGTTCCTTGCAAGTAGGGAGCCCAGGGTGAGCTGTGGTGGAGTGCTCGCTGCTGCAGACGGTCCCCCTGCAGTTGAATGCCAGCGAGAGCCACTGGGCTGGTCTGGGATCCTGAAGCAGGTGGTGTTGAAGGATCCATGGTGACTGTGTGGCCCCAAAGAAGGAGATAAGAATCACTATGGCTGAGTGGAGGGGCTAGAAGCAGAGTGCCCCAGACTTTGAGCCGTCCCAATGGGTGGTTAAGTCAGGGACATGGTCGGCTTGGCCTGAGGGTGCTGAAGGACCCTAGGCGACTCCAGTTTGTGCATGTGGTGGAGCTGGCTTTCTCCACAGTGCCCGATGAGGAGTTTCCTGTAGAGGTCCAACCCGGTGCTATTGGTGAGGATGTTGGTTACCGTGCCTCTCAGCCTTGGTTCGTGGAGGTGGTCTGTGCCCTGGGGTCTGCAAGTCTGACTACAGGGCTGAACTTTGTGAGTGCACCTGGCCTGATTGGACAGAGGGACTGCCAAACGCTGTAGTGCTTTCTTGTGGTGAGGAATTGTTGAAATCACTGGTGGATATTCAACTGGGGGTTCTCTTTCTCCCTCATTTTACATATGATGGTCATAAATGTAAGTTTATAACGGAAGACGAAATTCAGAGGGCCATAGTGTTGCTGATGGGTCCTTTGGGTGAGCAGCATCGAGGGGATGATTGTCTCCAGGGTGATGGGTTCCAAAAGGTTAAGGGGGGCAGGGAACATAGAATGCCAGGATCCAGAAAGTTTAAATAGTTTAACACCCCTCCATCTGATTTCGCCCCCCCAACCCCTCCCAACAACCCCCCCACCAGAGCAGCAGTCCTGAAGGACACAGGTCATTATGGTTTCTAGGATAACGGAGTTGAAGTTGATGATCTACTGCACTAGCTCTAGCAGGTTGAAACTTGTCGACTATATGAAGAATGGAGTTTCAGGGGCCTTGGGGGGGGAGGGGGTGAGAACTATGCGCACTGTGCCTTTTATTTGGGCAATTGAGACGGAGGGGGGGCAGGGGGCTAATCTCGGCCTTTACGTTCCTATTTCGTATGTTAATTAAACTGCTAGTTTCACACAAAACATTGCAATAGTTGATGTGGGTTACAAACAGTGATGCAGCTTTGGGGTGTGGAGGGGGCAACACACAATCTGATAGTGCTTTGGCTTGGTGCTGTGGAGATTGGTGGGTATTGTGGGCTGCAGTGGTGTTGGGGTATGGGAGGGATAGAGGGGGTTCTTGTCTGAATAGAAGAACAAGTTACTCTTACCTGATAACATTCTTTCGATGGGATGGTCCGACGACATATTCCATATCTATGACAGTAATCACCACAGCTGTGCTGCTTCGGAACCTTTCTGGCGTCTGCGTCCTGCGTCGATGTCGATGTCGATGCGCCGTCCTCGAGGACCTCCTTCGACGGCACCCGATGTGATAAGTAGGAAGCACGACGCCCGTAGCCTCAGTTGTAGTTTTTTCCCAGAACGTGTGCCACCAGTCTTCTGCCAGTCTGACACAAAGCCTTGCGGAAACGTAAGCTGCAATCGCATAAGAAATTCTGTAGCGGGGAAGGCAGGGAGGGAGAGATATGGAATACGACGTCAGACCATCCCATCGAAAGAACGTTACCAGGTAAGAGTAACTTGTTCTTCGAGGGGATTGGGTCCTCCGACGTATTCCATATCTATGACAGACTCCCAAAGCAGTACCAATGCAAGGGGGTGGGAAGAGAATTTAGAAAACAGAAATTTAGCATGCCCAATCAAATTGCGGAGCAAAGGACCGCCTTGCCAAAGGCCAGATCCTGCCCCCGGGTGGAATCGAGGGAATAGTGACATACAAAAGTATGTACCGAAGCCCAGGTGGCTGCATCACAGATGTTGCGAATAGGAACACCCCTCTGCAGGGCAGTAGAGGCAGCCATACCCCTGGTAGAATGGGCCCGTAAGCCGACCGGGAGGGGTCCTTACCCGGCAAGCGGTAACACTCAGCCAAAATAATCCAGCGAGACAGTCTGTTTCGTCACAGCCTGTCCCAAACGCTTTCCAGCGTAACCAATAAAGAGCTGATCGTCCACTCTGACCCGGGACATGCTTGCAATATAAAAGCTTAACGCTCTCCTAGGATCAAGCCTATGGAGCCTCTCCTCTTCCTTACCAGGATGTGGAGGAGGATAAAATGCCGGAAGAACAACCTTCTGGCCTAAATGAAATTCCGACACCACCTTCGGAAGAAAAGAAGGACGAACTCTAAGGACAACCCTGTCCTTTTAAAACACAGTGAAGGGTGGTTTAACTGAACGTACCTGTAACTCACTCACTCTGCGAGCGAAAGTGACCGCAACTAAAAATAGTTTTCAGAGTTAACAGTCTCAAAGGGCATGAATGCAAAGGTACAAATGGAGCACCCATCAGAAACTTGAGAACAAGGTTCAAATCCCAACCGGGCACCTGGAAAGGTGACGGAGGGAACACATTAATGAGCCCTTTCAGAAACTGAGAAATTAAAAGTAATTTTAAAATAGGAACACTCTTCAGACGAGCGTTTAAATATGGACAGCGCCGCCAGGTAACCTTTGATGGTAACCACTTGAAGGCCCCTGTGGGCCAAAGAAAGCAAAAAAGACAGGACAATGGGAATTTCACATGCAAAAGGATTCACATTCTTAACCCTGCACCAGTCGCAGAACTTACTCCAACGGCAACGGTACAGGGACAGGGACTTTGTTGCAGGCCTTCTGGCCGAAAGCAACACCTCCATCACGTCTTCAGGGAGGTCCCAATCCTTATACATCAACCTTTCAGAAACCAAGCATGAAGGTTGAGGGACCTGACCTCTGGATGGAGAACCTGACCCCCCCCTCCTGTGAGAGCGGATCGTCTCGGTAGGGAGACGACATGGAGGACAGATTGACAAGTCGAGAAGGTCCGGGTACCACATCCTCCGGGCCCACGCCGTAGCAATGAGGATCATCCGGGAACCGAACCTCCGTAACCTCTGCAGTACTTGCGGGATGACGGGGACTGGAGGAAACATGTACTGCAGTGGGAATGACCACTCCACTACGAACGCGTCTCCTAAGGCTCTGTTTGGAGGAAATACCCGCATGCAGAACCTCTCGCACCTCTGGTTGACACTGGAGGCGAAGAGATCCACTTGATGGGTCCCCCAAAGGGCGAAGATCTCCAGGAGAATCTCCTGAGCCAACTCCCACTCGTGAGAGAACGCGCTCTGCCTGCTCAGAGCGTCCGCCGTCTCGTTATCGTCTCCTGCCAGATGAACTGCCGAGATCGAAACTTCCTGCTGGATTGCCCAGAACCAGAGCTGCATCGCCTACCTGCACAGAGGAGGTGACCCTGCCCCCCCCCCCGTTTTTGTTGACGTAGTGCATGGCCACAGTGTTGTTCGTCAGGATCAGAACATTCTTTCCTCGCACAGTCGGCAGAAAAGCCTTCAGGGCTAGCCTGACGGCCCTCGGCTCCAACAGATCGATATGGAGTCTGGACTCCGACGGAGACCAACGACCGCTGACTGTCAATTCGTTGGCATGTGCTCCCCATCCCGTGAGGGATGCGATCGTCACCTCGGGCCAGGGCAGCCAAAATGGAGCCCCTCTCATCAGATTGCCTTCGTCGGCCCACCACAGAAGGTCCTGGGCGACCAAAGACGGCACCTGAACAGGGTCCGACATCCTGCCGGAGGACTGAGACCACTGGAGCTTGAGTGCCCATTGCAAAGATCTCATCCGCAACCTGGCCTCTGGCACCAGAAGAATGCAGGATGCCATGAGGCCGAGCAGTCTCAAGAACTCGAATGCTGGAAGAGTCTGGGCAAGTTGAAACTTGTGCACCATCTGCTGAATGTGATGAGCCCTCACCTGGGGAAGAAAACACTGCCCCAGGGACGTGTTGAGCACTGCTCCGATGTACTGGAGCCTCTGAGTTGGTGTCAAATGGGACTTCAAGTTGAGGGAGAAGCCCAGCTTGTGGAGGTAGTGACTGACAGATGATCCAGGACTTGCTCGGGAGAGCGCGCCCTGATCAACCAATCGTCCAGGTAGGGGTAGACGTGAATCCCCCCTTTCCTGAGGTGCGCTGCCACCACTAACATGAGACCCTCGGGCGGAGGTCAACCTGAACGGCAGGACCTGAAACTGAAAGTGTGAGTCGCCAACCGCAAACCTCAGGTACTTCTTGTGCTTTGGATGGATCGGCACATGAAAATAAGCGTCCTTGAGGTCGAGAGACACCAACCAGTCCTGAATTTGAAGGGCCTGGAGGACTTGAGAGAGATTAACCATCTTGACCCGCAAGTCCATGATGGGTCTCAATCCCCCGTCTTTCTTGGAAATCAAAAAATAAGGGGAATACCATCCCTTGTTCCTCTCCGCTACAGGCACCAGTTCTATAGCGCCTTTCTCCAGCAGGGAATTCATTTCCTGTGCTAGGAGCGGATCCGGAATCTTCAAAGAGAGATTCCCCGGTGGATTGTCTTGAGGCCTCTGCCGGAAAGGAAGACAGTAGCCGTGGGTTATGATCTCCAGAACCCACACATCTGAAGTAATGGCGCGCCATTCTGCAAGATGCTGCTCCAGCCTTTCCCCAACCGGCGAACCATGGGACATGGCCTCATGACTCAGCTGAAGCGGCTGCGGCGTTGCCCGAGGGCAAAGAGGCAACAACCCGAGTGGCCTTGGCACCTCGAGTACCTTGTTTTCCACCTCTGGCACTCCTACGGTGGCCCCTTTGACTGGCAGCTCCTCTCGCTTTACCAAAGGAGGAGTAATAACAAAAAGGAACCTCCCCGCCATTGCTGTCCCCTAGGACGAAAAGGCGGAGGTTGTCGAACTGCAGCGCCCAACGACGTCGCTGCAGCTTTGGAGGTCTGCAACCTCTCAAGGCTCTTACCAGCCTTGCTGCCAAAAAGATGTACCCCGTCAAAGGGCATGTTGAGGAGCCGGGCCTGCACATCAGGAGCAAACCCCGACTTCTGCAACCAAGCAAACCTGCGTATCACGTGCTCGGCGCCATGGACCAGCTGACGCAATCTGCCATGTCCAAACCCGACTGAACGGCCTCACACATAGCATCCTTGCCATCCTGAACCATGGCAAGGAAACCATCCCGTTCAGCCGCCAAGGAAACAGTTCCACAGAGTGCGCGTGAAACGAGACAATGGACAAATGGAGTCGGCCGCCTGAAGCGCCATACCCCCAGCAGAAAACACTTTCTTCACCCAGCCGTCAAAACATTTGTCATCCCTATCAGGAGGGATGGTAGGGTACGACGCCTGCTTTGCCGGGGCCGTAGCCACCTGCACCACCAAACTCTCCGGAGTAGGGTGCTTGGGCAAGTAGCAGGGGTCACTACTGGCTGGGCGGTATTTTCGCAGCAAAGACTTGCTCACTGCTGAGAGACTCTCCGGAGCAGTCCAAGCCGCTGCCACCCTTCTTTGCAGAGCCATATGGAATGGCAGTACCGGGTCAGTTGGTGGACCAATGTCGAGGATATCCGTAAGGTCATCCTGAACAAACTCTCCTGGGGGAGCAGACCATCCCAAGTACTCTGTGACCCGTGACATAAGGCGCCGGTACGAAGAATCGGCATGAGTGCCAGGCTCAGGCCTACAAAACTCCACCTCCGGAGAGGTGTCCAGCCCACTAGCATCATGCAGGGACTGCCTCAGGTCCTCAAACTGGCTATGGCCCGAGAGAATCTCGTCAGGAACCGTGTCTGGCACCATGCCATCATCAGAGCCTTCATCCACCTCTGAAATGAAATCCAGATGGCGGTAAGAAGGCACAGAACTGGAACCAAAGCCATGCTTGACCTTGGCCAGAGCCTTTCTAGGTGGTACCCCCGAGCCATGGGGTACCTCCGTCGACACAGCCCCGAAAGGCGTCGAGTGAATCGGCGACAGACGTGGCGCCGACAGCATCGACGGCGTTGACACAGTCCTCGAAGGCGGAGCCCCGAGCGTGTCCCTCAATATCCGGGGCGCCGATGACTTCCTCGGAGGTGGTGCCTCGAGAGAGTCCGTCAACGGCCTCGGCGCCACAGGCGTCGACGTCTTCCTCGAAGACTTCACAGGTGCACGCGGTCTCGAGCACGTCGAGGACCGGGACCTGGACCGGGCATGCCGAGAACAATTGCCCTTGTCCGAGCGGGATCTTTCCCGCGAATCGTGACAACCACCCCAGCCCGAAGGCGTGCAAGCGGCGCCTCTCGGCTGTTCACGACCGACCCCACTCGGAGGCGCGGACAGACCAGTGCCCTGCGATGCAAGAATCGCCAACATTTTCTTCCCGAAGGAAGCCCATTCCTCCGGTGTCGCATGCTTGGTGGGGTAAGCGACCCGCCGACGGACGGAGTCCTCGGATGAGGACGGGGAAGGCAACCGATTACGGCGCTTCCGGGAGTGCCTCGAAGAGGCAGAGAAGTGGCGAGACCGACACCCACGGGACTTCCGACGACGATGCAGAGAGTCACCCCTCGAGTCATCCGTCAAAAGCCCCGCAGACCTCTTCTTCCGGGGCTTGGACACCTTACCTACCGATAACTTCTTGCGCTCCCGCAAGGCTTTCGACGTGAGCGACTGGCAGTCGACACAGTCATCCGTGTCATGGGCCTCCCCGAGGCACCAGAGGCAGGCGTTGTGCGAGTCCGTGACCGACATCTTGGACCCACAGTCCCTGCACTTCTTAAAGCCTGGATGCGGTGTGGAAGACGAGGTAGACATCTTCACGAAGAATAACTTCACAAACAAACAGGTTCGAAGAACCGAGATGAACAACAGAAACTCCAAAGAGTCGAGGCGTACCGAGATTCACGAAGCGAACACGTTCGCGGAAAAAACGGAACTGAGGCTACGGGCGTCGTGCATCCTACTTATCACATCGGGTGAAGTCGGCTGTCGGAGGAGGTCCTCGAGGACGGCGCATAGACGTCGACGCAGGCGCCGACATTTTCCAAAGCAGCACAGCTGTGGTGATTACTGTCATAGATATGGAATACGTCGGAGGACCCAATCCCCTCGAAGGAACAAGTAACTTACCTGTAACTATTATTCTCCAGCATGGGTCAACCCCGCGTGGACATGGCCGAAGATATGGGAGCTACTTCTTTCAGAAATTTCAATCCAGCATGAGTCTGGCATGGATTCACATGCTCATGGATTCACATGCTCATGAATATTCCCCGTCAGGCTGGGAATCCTCGGTAAAGAAAAATTGCTCATTAAGGGAGTTCGGGGGGTGGGAGGGAGGGTGTAGGTCTAGAGTGGGGTAACCCCACTGAGAGAAGATGTGGTCTACGACACTAGAGTCTAGTTGCCACTCTAGTTCCTCTGGTAGGGGGATCTCTGCTCAAAGGGTCTGCTAGAGTGTTGAGTACCCCTAGAACGTGTTGGGAGGATAGGGACATCCCCCGTCTGAGTGCCCATCTCCATATTTTCTGCGCCAGCTTGGACAGACTTGAAGAGTGTGTGCCCCCTTGTTTGTTTACATAGAATATTGCAGTGGTGATGTCTGTTAAGATTTGAACCTACTGGTTCTTAAATTGCGCTTTGAATGCTTGAAGTGCTTTGAATACGGCTAGTATTTCCAACAGGTTTATTTGGTTCTGTGCAGTTATGGGAGTCCACAGACCATGTGCTGTGTGGTGAAGGTAATGAGCCCCCCACCCAGAGAAGGAGGAGTCTGTTGCAACGATAGCTTGTGCTTCCGGTTCATGGAAGAGTTTTCTTAAAACAGGTTTTCCTTTGTCCACCAGCATAGGTTTTGAACTAGTGTTGCTGAAACTACCACTAGATCGTCCCACTGACTGCTTGCCTGAGACCACTGTTTCGCCAACCACTCCTGCATGCGTGTGCGACCACGATGCCATCATGCCTAGTAAATACATTACTTTGCGTACGGTTTTCTGGAGACCGGCTTGATACCGGGTTATTTGCCAAAGCACGTTTTTCACTGTTTCCATGGACGGAAAGGCCAAGTCTGTGTCTAAGACAGCTCCCAGGATTTGGTACAAGACTTGACTTCTTCTCGTTTATTGAGAAACCCAATTGGAAGAGAAGGTCTATGGTTCTTCGAGTGTTTAGTTTGCAAAGATGGGGTGATTCCCCTGTGATCAGCCAGTCGTCCAGGTAGGGGTACACTGGGATTGCCTCCCTGCGCAGGTGCGCTGCCACCACTGCCAGTACCATGGTGAATACCCTTGGAGCCAAAGCTATACCAAAAGGTGGCACTTTGAATTGGTAGTGCTTATTTGCTATTTTGAAACGCAAGAGTTTTGTGTGCTGGGAACATTGAAATATGAAAATAGGGATCTTTCATATCCAGAGTTGCCATGTAATCGCCCCTTTTTAGCAGGGGGATTACCTCTTGTAGCGTTGTCATGCAGAATTTGTGGCTTTTATGGGGTGCATTTACAGGCCCTAACAGAAATAACCTTCACCTAAAAAACTGCATTTAAAAATGTGTCCCAAAAACGACTGTGCTCTGCTTCTTTGGAACATGTGTGGCAAGCATTGAACACTGCAACTCAAAGAATGGCTCTGCAATGGTTTTATTCCATTTTGAATGATCAGAAGTTGAACCATTCACGAAGAACAGCGCTGCAATTGCTTTCCTTTCATCTGAATAATAATAAGTCATGACAGCATTCAAAACGGCCCTGCATTTACCTTATTCCATCGGAATGCCAAAAAGCTAGGCAATACATTCCAACAACAGCCTGGTCTTACTGTTCATTCACATGAGGGGCAAGCATTTTACATTGCAACTGATATGGCTTTGTTGTCCATTTCATGTGGAGGGCAGCACATTGAAACGCTGCAAATGAATGAAAAAAAGCTTGGTTTTATTTTTTATCCCATGTCAAATGAAAAGCACTGTGCAGGAGACTCAGTCTTCCATCCAAAGGGAATTAAGTGAGCTGATGTTTTGGGGTGAGTGTTGCGGGGGAGTGCTTAAACTTAGTGCAATCACATGCTTTAAACCATTTTCCTGTTTGCCATTAAATATGTATGAGAATTGTGTTAGGATTTTGAACCAATTGTTTTGCAGAAAACATTGCATTGTGTGCCACAACATTGGTGGCTGCTGTAAATTCTATTTTGAATATTGTTTCATTTTCCACTAAATAATAAAATAAATATCTTTTTGATACACGCCGGCTTGGTTCCTAGTCCATTGTGGCACAAGGGGTTTGTAAAGGTAGGTGCAAGATGGGTTGGGGCCTACTCAAAACAAACCTGTGGTCTATTAAAGATAAAAAACGTTTTTATAGTGTGCCACATTCATTGTCAGGGGAAGGAGTGCCTGGCTGGAGTGTGCTGTGTTCTAAAACTGTGACACTTTACCTAAGTATTGGCAGGGCGTAAGTCCAACACTGGGCGCATAGTTAGATCTTTTTTGTCACAAGGAAGTAGGTTGAATAATTACCCTGGTTTACCTCGCTGGGCGGTACAAGCTCTATGGCGTCCTTGAGAAGCAACAAGTTGATGTCGTTGAGAAGGATGAGCTGTTCTTCCTTTGTTGTCTTCCTTTGTTGTCTTCCTTTGGCGCGAGGCATGGTATGATGGTTTTTGGAGGAACTCCAAACAATAACCTCCCGCTACTGTTGATAGCACCCACTTCTTGTCCGTGGTTATTCCCTCCCATGTGTGGGTGAAGTGTGAAATCCGTCCCCCTACTGGGGAGGCATAGGAAGGGACCTGTAGTGGGCTGTCATTGCTTGGGAGGTGTTCCTCCACCTCTAGAAGTGGAGGACTTCCCCCGGTCATGGGATCTGCGCTGGCCTCTCTGGTAACCCTGCGACACCAGACCTTGGCTGTTATTCCAGGAACAATTTTGACCTTGTCCGTAACCGGAGCCTCTGGGAATTTTGGCAACGAAAATGGCAAAAATTGTTTGCACCTCTCTGGCCAGGTGGTTTATTAGTTAGTTGGCCAAGGGATTTGAGGGTGTAATATTCCGCCTTGGTGGACCTGAAGGCATCCTCTACCACTTTGCCGAATAAGACTGTTGGTTCCACTGGCATGTTAAGTAACTTCACCTGTGTCTCAAGCTTAAAGCCGGACTGGCGAAGCCAAGCGTGGTGTTCGATTATGATTCCTGCTGCAATTATTCGGCCTGCATTATATGCAGCATCAAGGTTATTCTTGAGAATGCAGCTGGAAGTAACTTTGCCTTAAGCTGCTACTAAGGCAAGCTGAGACTTTAAAAACTTGGGAGCAGAAGCTATTAGGGTAGTTATTTCATTCCATTCATGGCAATCATAACTTGCCAACAGTGTAGAATTGTTGTTGACTCAAGCTTGAAACGCTGCCGAAGTCGCTACCTTCCTTCCCATGGTATAGAGCTTCTTGCTCTGTTTGTCTGGGGGAGCCTCTGAACAGGCTAGTGGTGTCCCTGCCCTTTTACGGGTAGTTGGGACCACGAGCGAATCCGGCTTAAATTGGCCCCTGATATGAAGCGGGTCAGACGGCGCTGGCCGAAAAAGTTTCTCTACCTGCACGTTTACTGCCTGTGTTTGATTAGGTGTCTCCAGTGAAGTTTGGATTCTTCTCTGGACAGATTTTAAAATTGGAATGAATTGGGTGGCAGCCTTTTTGTCTCCCAAAATATCCCCCACAAAGTCCTTGTCTTGCTGAGTCTCGTGTCTGGATACCAAAGTGCTCAGCTGCTTTGATTAATAGGTCGTTGTGAGGGGCTGATTATCCACCAGAGAATCAGGCACTGGGGAATCTTGTTGAATTGGTGAGGCCACTGTATACACCTCTGCCTCTTCTTCATCACCATCATCATCATAGTAATGGTCAGATTGCTGGTAGTCCTCATTATCCCCTTAAGTGTCTGTATTAACGTCATAAAGCTCAGCTGCTGCACAAGACCTTTTTGCTGGGTGCTGGTTTGAAGCCAGGGGCTGAGAGCTGGAAGCCAGGGGATGAGAGCTGGAAGCCTGAGTAGTTGGAGGTGTAATCTGAAAGATGTCGAAAGCCTGAGGGTTATTTTAAAAAAAATTGGCCATCAAGGTCATTATTGACATTATCCGATCTATGTCCTCCGCAGTCCATAGGGCTGAACTGGGGATGACCACAGGGCACTAGGGGGTAGGGACTTGTACTAAGGTTGTAGGTGTGGATAGGCCTGTATTCTGTAAGGCCTCGGCCAAAGAACCCTCTTCTTGTTGGGCAGGTATAGTTTCCTTAGAAAGGGTAGCATTGACCTTATGAGAATTGTCTTTATGCTTAGTATGAGTAGCCTTTAGCAGGCTCTCAGGGACATGTTTCTTAACCAGGTGTGACAAACCAGTGTGTTTTGATAATACAGCCAATTTCAATGAATGATATCGACACTCAGTGGGATGAACCTCTGCCTCTTCTGCCGACGTTCAGACAATGTTTTTTTATGGGGGCCTCCTTCGGTTTCCGGGGGCCTGTCATGGGGCGATCGGGACCTTGAGTGCCCAGAGGACAGTAAATCTGTACTTGACGCAGTATCTGGCCGTTTTACATCGACGGCACTGACTCATCGGCCCGGGATGTGCGTTTAGTGGAAGTGATCTTGCTGCCGGGTGTCGTCCCCGTAACAGAGCCGCCGGCCTGTCTCTTGTGGTCAGGGACTTGCACTTGGGAACTTGGCTATTCCCCGTTGCCCTCGCCGTACAAAAAGACAGCGATTCTGTCGTCACTGGAAGCTCCCTCCACATCAATGGCGGTCTCTGCCTGCATTGTGTGATGGGCCCAGTGCTTGGTTCTCGGGCTTTAGGAGTCTTGGGTTTGAAGAGCTTGCAGCTCGACAATGCCCCTCGTCGTGGTCGCGGTGCAGACACAAGTTGCACACTGTCGATCCACAGACATTTTTTATTACACGTGTGGCAGAATTTAAAGAGTGTTCTATCCATGTAAAGGAAAGGCAGCCGGGCGATAAAGGGAATGGGTGGGAAAATGCATTGTACAATGACCAGCCCCCCGCCCCCACTCTCCCTACTGTACGGGCCTAGGCCCGGTGGGCCTTCCATGGCCGAAAGGGTCAGTTGAATCTGGAATTCGTCTTTCGCCCCCGTCTTTTCCTGTGCGTCGATGAATTGGTCGAAGACAGAAGGAAAAGGACAGAAAGAGGCCAAAAAACATAATGAGGGACCTCGACGTGTGAAGAACCATGGGAACAGTGGATGTCACACTAGGGATCGTATTACTGGCACGTCCTGTTGACGTCCCCTTTTTTGAGTTTCGAAAACAACAACTAATACTCTGCAGCTTCCACTAGATGTCGGCCTATGCACAGAATGCTAATTCAAGCATCAGAAATACGATAACAGTGAATAATGCATTCCTTCTGAGGCTTGTGGAATCTGCTTAGATCACATGCCATGCATAGATTAGCGAGCATTGTTAGAAGAAGGTGGGGGGGGGGATGTGAGAAGGTTCATGGGCAAACAGATGTTTTAGAAACGCTTGTCCCACCTGTGTATCTGTCTTGGAATGTGTGTCAATGCAGTAGTGCCAAGTGAAAGAATGTACTTAGCTCAATGTAGCTGGTTTGAAAATGCTGTCTAGGGGGACATTTGCAATAAATGCCAGAGTAGCTCCTGTGCTCCTTGTGGACTGAGCTCTAGGCGTGAAAGGCATTGTCTTGTCCGACAGGGACTAGCACAGTTGTATGCACCCGACTATCCTTCTGGAGATGGCATTCTTGGAAATGCTATCCCCTTCTCTGCCTGTGGCTATAGAGACCAACAGTTGGTCTGTTTTTCATAGCGGTCTGGTATTCTTTACATAGTAAAGGACTGCCCTCCTTGCGTCTAGTGTATGGAGTTTCACCTCAGCTGAGCTTTTTGGGCTCTGGAAGAAAGCCGGAAGCTCAATGGACTGGTTAACATGACATTTTGAGATTTGAATTTAGGAGAGAACCTAAGATGAGTACATAAAACCAGTTTGTCCTTATGTATGACAAAGAAAGGATCCTGCAGTGACAATGCTTGCAATTCACCAACTCCTCTTATGGAAGTAATAGCCACTAATGAGGCAGTCTTGTAAGTCAGGTGTTTATGACTTGACTTGTGCATCGGCTCGAAATAGGGTCCCATGAGCTTAGCGAGTACTACACTGAGATCCCATCCCGGCGGCGGTTTTGAAATCCGAGGGTTAAGTCGCTTTACTCCCTCCATGAATGTCTTGATGACCGGCACATTCCACCATACCACCTTATTGTGGGAGGTGGTGTAGGCTGACAAGGCCACCAGGTGGCCCTTGAAAGAGTCAAATACTACCCCTGAGTCTAGCAAGTGGAGCATATAATTTAGAATGTGGGATGAGGTACATTCTATGGAGTTAATTTGTTTAGACTGGCACCAAATTATCCTCCACTTGTCGAAATAACAGCGTCTAGTGTTAGGCTTTCGTGCTTCCTTCAGGATATCCATACACCTCGGTGGTAGGTTAGGATGTCCCAACTCTAGGACTTCAGGAGCCATGCTGCCAAGTTCAATGAGTGAGGTTGCACTGTACATTCCCCCATGCCGAGTGAGTAATTGGTCAGGCACGGGAGCTTGATGGGATGGCACATCGCCAAATTGCGCAGATGTGGGTATCAAGGTTGCCTTGGCCATATGAGCAAATATGATCTTGTTCATGAGAGGAGGCGAGGGGATGGTAGGGGGGTGAAAGCGTAAGCAAATTTCACGGACCAGTTCATCCATAGGGCTTTCCCCTTGGAGCCCGGTTGGGGGAACCTGGATGCGAAGTCTGGGCATTGACTGTTTTCCCTTTTAGCAGACAAGTCTATTGTGGGGAAACCCCATTGAGAGAAGAGGTGCTCTACGACCCCTGTGTCTAGTTGCCATTTGTGTTCCTCTGGTAGGGGATCTCTGCTCAGTGAGCCTGACAGAGAGTGGAGTTCCCCTGGGACGTTCTGTGACCATTGGAATATTTTCTGTCTGAGTGCCCATTTCCAAATTTGTTGCGCTAGCTTGGACAGATTTGGAGAACGTGTGACCCCCCCCCCTCATTTGTCGATGTAAAACATCGCCGTAGTGCTGTCAGTGAGGACTTGCACTTACTCGTTCACTAGGTGAATCTCGAACGCCTGAAGGGCCTTGAACACTTCCAGAAGTACCAACGCCGTAGTTTGAGTCCACAGACCTTGTGTTGTGATATGAAGGTAATGAGCCCCTCCCCCACCCGGCGAGTGAGGCATCTGTTGTGACAATCGCTTGCACTTCCGGATCATGGAAGGGTTTTTCCTTCAACAGATACTCTTGTCCACCAGCGAAGGTTTTATACTAGTGCTGGCGAAACGACCACAAGATCGTCCCACTGACCTCTTACCTGAGACCACTGTTTCGCCAACCATTCCTGCATGGGTCGTAGGCGCACATGTGGTACCAGATAAATGCAAGCTGCCATCATGCCAGGCAAACGCATAGCTTTGTGTACGCTTATCTGGCGGCTGGCTTGATCATGAGGAATTTGCAGTAACATGTTTTGGACTCTTTCCTCTGATTATATAACAGCTCCTAGGAACTGTTTGGTTGTGCCCGGCACTAGGCTTGATTTTATCTCGTTTATTGAGAAGCCCAATTGAAAGAGAAGGTAGATAGTTCTTTGAATATTCTGTCTGCAGACTTGGGGTGTCTCCTCTGTAATCAGTCTGTTGTCCAGGTAAGGGTACACTGGGATTGCTTCCATGCGTAGGTTTGCTGCCACCACCGCCAGTACCTTTGTGAATACCCTTGGTGCGGATGCTATACCGAATGGTAGCACTTTGAATTGATAGTGTTGGTTTGCCAATTTGAACCGCAAGAATCCTCTGTGCGCTGGGAACATTGAAATATGAAAATAAGCATCTTTCATATCCAATGTTGCCATGTAATCCCCACACTTTAGCAGAGGGATTACCTCTTGCAGCGTAGTCATGCAGAATGTTTGTGGCTTGACATATTTGTTTGCAGGGCACACGTCTAAGACTGGGAACACTGTTAGATCTTTCTTTGGCACAAGGAAGTAGGTGGAATAAATACTCTTGTTTACCTGGTTGGCTGGGACGATTTCAATGGCGTCCTTTTGGAGCAGCATTGCGATTTCCTCGAGTAGGATGCATTTGTCTTCCCCCGAGTGAGTCTTCTTGCACGGGGATGATTCTGGGGTTGCTGGATGAGCTCCATGCAATAACCGAACACCACGACGGATGGCACCCATTTGTCGGAGGTGATTCCGTCCCAGGCTTGGGTGAAGTTTGAAATACAACCTCCTAATGGAGAGACATGGGAGGGCACCTGAAGCGGGTAGTCACTGTTTTGGAGGTGTGGTACCACCTCTATACGAGGAGGACCTCCCCCAGCGCTGCCCCATTTGGTAACCTTGTGAGGCCTGGCCCTGATTGTTACCCCAGGATGCTCCCTGATTCTGATTGTAGCCTGCACCCCTCTGTGAATTTTGTCCCTGTGAGCGATGAAAATTACTATTGACTCTTTGGCCAGTGGGTTTATTAGTTAGCTTGCACAATTAGAGTATCATATTCTTCTTTAGCAGTTTCCAAGGCGTCTTCAGCTGCCTTTCCAGAGTATGTTGGGCTCAATGGGCATATTAAGAAGCGTGGCTTGCGTCTCTTGCTTGAAGCCGGACTGGGGTAGCCAAGCATGACGCTCAATTATTCCCTCTGCAATAATCCTGCCCACGTTGTCAGCGGCATCCAGAATAATCTTTAACATGCAGCTTGAAACTACTCTGCCTTCTGCAGCCACAAGGGTCAACAGTGTCTTAAGGAGTTCAGGGGCTGCTGATAAAGCTGGCACTTCATCCCATTTATGGCAGTTAAAATTCGCCAGGAGTGGTGTTATTAGCTATCCTCGCCTGAAAGCCAGCCAATGAGGGCACCTTCCTCCCCATGTACAGCTTCTTGCTCTTCTTGTCTGGAGAAGCTTCAGAAAAGGCTAGGGGTGTTCCCGCTCTCTTCCTGGTTGTTGTAACTACCAGAGTGTTTGAGCTGTTCGCCGATTCAGAGAAGGTCTGATGAAGCAGGTCGGAAGAGCTTCTCGATGCAGGGCCTTAGTGCCTGTGTCTGGTTAGGTGTCTCCAGCGAGGGTTGTATCTTCCGCTGAGTAGACTAAAGGAGGGGAATGAACCAAGGGACGGCCATCTTATACACCAAAATGTCAACCTAGTCTTTGTTGGTTGAGTTTCCTGCGTCTTTATCTGGAAGTGCTCAGATGCCTTGATGAGCATGTCGTTTAGTAGTGGCTGGTTATCTATGGGTGAGTCGACCCCAGGGGGATCCTGGTTGACGGTAGAGTCCATGATATACATGCCTGGCTCTTCATCATCACCATAATAAGGATCTGCAAGTAATTCGGGTCCTTTTAAAAAAATGTTTGCCATGAAGGTCATCCTTCTCATGACACTATCAATATCCTCACAGGTCCATTGGGCAGAGCTGGGAATGGACATAGAGTCCAATGAAAACCCCTTATCCTGAGGAGTGACAGGGACTTGTGGTGAGGGTAGACCCTTTTTCTTTAGGGCTGTAGAGAAGGAATCTTGTTCCTGTGAGTCTCTACCCTTGTGAGGGGACTTATCCTTAAGGGACTTTTCCCTGTGAGGGGACTTGGAAGTCTTCTTCTTGGACTCCCTCCCCTTTATTAAGCCTTCTGGGACGTGTTTAACCAAATGGGCTAGTCCCGGCTGTATATATGTTTTTTCCCCGTTTGACAAAGAATGTTGAAGTTCGGCTACGAAATGATCTGAAGTCTCGGCTACAGACGCGCGATGTTCGTGAGACGATTGATCATCTCACTTTCCGGCGTAAATTGAAAACCCTGCTGTTTTAATAGTGCCGTCCTCCTTGATTTAAAGGGTCATGACCTTTTCTCCTGAGACGACCACATCCATTAGGAATGTCCTCACCCCAGTGTTGATAGGTTACAGTTACTGATATTATAGCTTCTTCCTCCCAGTCTTGGTATTTCATAGAAGCTGTTGCTAAACATGCCATGTAGGCCAAAGTATGTACCACTTGAGGGAGTTCCTCATGGGAACAGGAATCCTTGTCCCCTAAAGGGGAGTTTCTACCATTGAGGTCCTGCGTTAGGCCTGTAAGCAACTCATTGTGGCAACAGTAAAGACAGACACAAGTGATCATAGTTCAAGGGTGTTTATTAAACTGTATAGGTAAGTTGGAAAAATGCCTAATCTAAACCTAAATATAAGATGGGAGCAAGGTACGACCATCAAATAAGGCAATCCTAGTGGCTTCTTGTCAAATAAAAGCGGCTATACTAAAAATAAAATTTTAAAAAATGTAATAACGATTGCCAATTCTTACAACTAAAAGAAAAGTCTGGGATAATGTTCACAAGAAAGAAAGAAGTGATCACAACTAATAAGTCAGGATGTGGTAGCCGTTGGTCTCCCTTATCCGCATTTCTAGCACAGGACAAGGCGAGACTCCTGAGCACAGCACACTCCTCTAGCTTTCCCAGCACGAGAATACATTTCTGTTTTCAGGACTGTTGGTGGTTAAATCTTTTCTACAAAAAGTCTCTTGCCTCAGAGGACCTGATGTGTTCAAAATAACAAACAAAAAGTTATTTCTGTATGCACGTTGGGTGATGACTTTTCACCCCTGGTTCCCCCTCTTTTGGGCTCACTCAGACCGATCACGAATGTTAAGCTCCCTCTGTCGGGTTCACTATTGCTTTTCTCAAAACAACTTCTCCAGTTGCATTCACAAGTCTTAATGTCCTTTTAAACAATTCACTGTGGGCCGCCCTCTGTCGGGTTCACTCTTGTCAACACAATATTCATTGGGGCATCATGTTTTGCCCTGCTCTGCAGGAATCCCTCAGTCGGATTCACGTTTGCCAGCTTCGCAGTCCCTTCTACTTTCTCACTATACAGGATTCACTTTGCTTTGTTTTGTTTTTCTAATTGTTTGTCGGTCAAAGATTTTCGACTGTACAGGGGATTTTACTAGAACCCTGTATGACAACATTGACCTTTTTCCTGTGGATCTCCCAACGCCTTCTGGTATCGGTAGTTTCAACAAGAGGGGAATCAAACAGTCTCTCGAGTGAGCACCCACGTGGTGCCGGACCCCTCTGCAGCTGTTTTTTCCACTAAGATGTTGAACAGTTCTTTGAACTTCCCTTAATTTACCATTTGCAACCTTCGTACAACACATTTCGGTTTCTTATAGGTTCTCTCCTCGACTAACTGGCTGTACAAGCTGGCTTTGGTTCACGGTTTTTATGATTCCTTTCACGGAGGCTTTGCGGGTCTGTGTCGGAAAGGGCAAGGTCGCTTCTCTCCTTGATACCCCTTTCGTTCTCACCACCTTCCTCCTCCTCTTGAACTGTTGTCTTGTTATAGCTGTGTCGTTGTGCAGTGTGCCTTGCTGGTAGTGTGCTTTCATGCCCGACCTTTTATCCCTGTGGGGAAGGGAAAGGCTGTCAGGTGTGTGTGATTCTGGTCAATTACCTGACTTTGCCTGACCCTTGTATTGGGACATGTCCGGAAAACGGCTCTGGTGTTAGTCCGTTGTCTTTCGTGGTGTGAGAAAGTGTTTGTGTCGGAAAAGGGGTTGGCGGAGGTAGATTTTCAGAGTATGCTACATGGCAGGATGGGTAAAGGTTGTTATAAGAAGGGGGATACCGCGTCTCACCCATTGGTGTCCCACTTCCACTCTGAGGACCCCCCATCCAGGTGATCCTCCCTTACTCTTATGTGTCCCTTGACCTCTGATAACAGCTCGTCTGTCTCCCCCTCCCTCCTCGTCTTCTCCTCCCACTCCCTTCCCAGCACTACCTTAAATAGTCATTGACATTTCTAGATAGTCACTTATTTTGTTCCTCTCCTTACCCTGTCTCACCACTCGCCTGCCCTCCCCTTGACATTCATTCACTACAACAATTTTAGTCAGGCATAGTAATGTTACTGCTAGTCTTGTCTCTTTTTCCTTCCACTCCTCTCCCTTATTGTTCCATGAACGTGTACTAACTGATATAGTTATTTTTCACATTCTGATTTGTTTCAAGGACGTGTAAGAATGTAACTGTATTCTCCCATGTCCCCTCCCACCTTGAAGAACTTTGAAACACATTATTTGTATAGCACCTATACACAATCACTGGTCCATCTCCAGGAACGATCAAACAACAACGGCCATGTCCTAGCCACCTGGATGACAGATCCTGGGAGACTAGTCAGAGACACCTTCAGGTTTCTTACAGGCCCCATCCGCTGATATCAAAGTTACCGAGCTTGAACCTGCATAACGCGGGCAGTTCTCCACGCTTACCTCAGAACTCACAAGTGAGGAGCCGCCAGACATTGCAATGGTGACAGAAGAGACCATTTTCGATACAGAATGCTGTGGCATCTGGGATCTCTCAGACACTGCGGTCTCTGTTAACATTTACAGGCAACGGAACGCAACATGTCACCACACAGGAGGCCCTTTCCTCTTGTATTGCTCGCGCTCTTTTCAATTCACATAAAAGGACCTCTTATACGAGACGCTGTGATGTGGGCTGGTTCTTAAGTACAGTGTATTCCCCCAAGCATCCACAAAGGAATGTCCACACACTATTAGTTAAAACACAGTCTGTATACAATTAAGTTCAAGGTTATATACACAATAACTTACTTTGTGCTCAGTTAATCTACAATGACAAATCTATACACAGTTCTGCGTGGTACCACAATTACTATCAGATTTCACTAAAGTGCGTCAACTGGACTTAGTTCTATTGTCACGCAAATCAAGTATTAAAGAGAACCAACAATAGACATAGGAGGAAAGCAGTTGGTTAGAACAATTGGCAAAATACTAGGCCCCTACCACCAGGCACAGTTCTGTATGAGGATCCCCCACCTGGGCAACCTGTAAATAAAGATATATCGTACAAGCCCAGTCCATATACTGTTCGCAAGAGTCTCATTTCCTTCCAAATAGTTCTACAAACCCAATGTACCTGGAATAGCAGAGTTCGACGTTGGGTCGTCGACGGATGCCCTCTAAGGCAGTAGCCACAGATTGTTGAGATCCTCCAAGGAAAATTACCAGGTTACTCACCGTAGTGACCACCTTACTCCTAGTCCATAGTCCCCTTTCCTCCATACTTGTGGGACATCTCTCGGTCCTGTGGGACGAGCCCAGAGCACTTTGTAAAAGGCATCCACATTTTTTTCAAAAATGTGTCCCTCCTCTCTTTCCTCCGCGGGGCCCAGCACGTGGCCGTAACCCCGCCCACCTTGGCTCCGCCCCGCGCATCGCCCATCAGTACTTTTCTATCGCCTTTAAGCAATAACAGAGGAACCTTATTAGAGGGGATGGCGGGCGTATGGAGGAAAGGGGACTATGGACTAGGCGTAAGGTGGTCACTACGGTGAGTAACCTGGTAATACTCCTACGTCCCCGTCCCCTTTCCTCCATACTTGTGGGAGATTCCCAAGCACTCCTTACAGGAACTACGGGTGGATGGAAATACCCCTTACTGAAACAGGTTCTTCAGCACAGCCTGACCAAACTGAGCGTCAGCTCTAGAGCTCATGTCGAGACAGTAATGCTTACAGAAAGCAGATGGGGAGGCCCAAGTAGCTGCCCTAGCGATGGACTCCCAGGGAACATATTTCTGAAAAGCAACCGCGGCTGCCTTGCCCTGCACCAGGTGAGCATGGTGAAAGACTCCGTGATGCAGGCGGCAATCCACCTGAAAATAGTTGCCTTAGACGCCGGCTTGTCCTGATGGTTACTGAAGGTCACAAAAAGTTGAAAAGAACTCCTAAGCTCGGACGTCCTGTCCAGGTAGAACTTAAGAGCTCTTCGGACATCAAGACAGTGTAGAACTCTTTCAGCCTCTGAGGCAAGGTTCGGAAAAAAGACCGGAAGGGAGATCGACTGATTCAGATGGAATTCGGTCACTACCTTCGGTAGGAAAGCCGGGTTTGTCCGAAGGACTACCTTTTCCTTGTGAAAGACCAAGAAAGGATGCTCCACCGACAATGCCTGGAACTCACTCACTCTCCTTGCTGACGTAATGGCGACCAGAAAGGGCACCTTCCAAGACAAGTACTTGAGGTCTACCATAGCCATTGGTTCGAAGGGTTTATGGCACAGCGCCGACAGGACTACATTTAGGTTCCATGGCGGGTGCGGATTACGAACCGGAGGGTAGAGGCGTGTCAAGCCAGCAAAATGCCTCTTCACCACTGGGTTAGAGAATAAGAACACAGGTCTGTAGAAAGGTAAGCGGAAACCGCTGAGAGATAAGTCCTGCATGACAGACCATGAATCCAGAACTCAGCTATGGAGAACACGAAGGACAGCACTGTGTCAATCGTGGCCACCCTCGGATTCAACTTCTTCTCCAAACACCAATGACAGAACCTGAGCCATTTACTCCTGTATTGAGATCTGGTCGAGGGTTTCCTGGCTGCCTGGATAATGTGCATGTTATCCGCAGACAAACTCAGATGCTCTAAAGACTTGAACTCAGGCACCATGCCGCCAAGCTGAGCGATTGTGGGGAGGGGTGCCACATCTGTTACCCTTGGTGAAGAAGATCGGGAGTTACTGGCAACCTCATGGACGGATACACCGACAGGTGTTGAAGTTCTGAGAACCAAAACCTGCCCGGCCACCACGGGGCTATGAGTAAAAGGGAACAGTTCACAGAGTTCTTCAACTTCCAAATTGCTCGATGAACTAGAGGCAGAGGCGGGAAGGCGTAAGCTCATGTTGTGCCATGGAATCTCGAGAGCATCCCCTAGAGTGGAGGCTCCCAGCCCCCCTCTGGAGGCATACTGAGGAAGCTTCTTACCGTCGTAGCAAAGAGGTCCACCTCCGGTGTGCCCCAACGTGAGAAAATCCATGAGAGGACCTCTGCCTTCAACTCCCACTCGTAGCTGACCACTGTCCGCCGGCTGAGGGCATCCGCTGTGACATTCAGTTGGCCCGGGATGTTTACTGCAAGCAGCCAGACACCATGAAGCACGGCCCACTCCCAAATCTGGATGGGCAGGTCGACGAAGGGGGGAGACTTTGTTCCCCCTTGCTTGTTTATGTAATACATTGACACCACATTGTCCGTTCTTATGCGGACCACCTTGTTGACAATGAGCGGTCTGAACACCTTGAGCACTAGGAAGATCGCCAGAAGCTCCAAATGATTTATGTGCAGGAGCTTGTCCTGAGGAGACCAGAGGTCCGAGACCTGAAGAAGATCCAACTTTGCACCCCACCCGAGGAGGGAGGAGTCCGTTGTGATTGTCACCGTGGGGACCGGGTCCTGAAACCCCACGCCCCCAGACAGATTGCTGAGAGATGACCACCAATCCAGGTCCACTCTCATGGAATCCGGAAACATTATCTGCATGGAATCCGGATCCACTGCCTGGCGCCATGAATTCCGAAGAGCCATCTGGGTCCGTCTCATTTTGAGACGAGCAAGAGGAAGAGCCAGTACACACGAGGCCATGAGGCCCAGAAGCCTCTGGAACCACCAGGCCGACATGCTCTCCGACTGCGCAAACATCTGACACGTGGCCAACAGATCCGCCATTCTGTCCCCGGTCAGATACACTCTGCAGTCGATCGTGTTCTAACGAAAACCCAGGAAGATCAGGTACTGTGAGACCGTCATGGAGGATTTCCGCCAGTTCACCGACAGCCCAAGATGGAACAGGAGCTGAAGGAGAGACTGGAGGTTGCCCGCTGCTGCCAACGGACAAGGGCTAAATAAGAGCCAGTCGTCCAAATAAGGATACACATGGATACCCTGGAGACGAAGATAGGCCGCAATCACCGACATCTTCGTGAAGACACGCGGCGCCGAGCTGAGGCCAAAAGGAAGCACCCGAAACTGGAAGTGCTCCTCTCCCAAAGAGAAGCGGAGGTATCTGTGTGGATTCCAAATCAGGATATGCATGTACGCATCCTGAAGATCCACCACGCTGAGCCTATCGCCCATCTGCAAAGAGGAGCGTATCTAGCTGGGCGTGATCATCTTGAATTTCTCTTGGGGGAGGAAAAGATTGAACTGGGAAAGGTCTAGGATGGTGCGCAGGCCAGCCTGGTTGGGTTTGGGCACCGTAAACAGTCAGGAGTAGAAGCCCTCCCCTCGCTCCCCAAGGGGAACGGGTTCCCCAGCTCTGAGGTCCAGAAGTTTCTGAACCTCGGCCCTGAGGGAGGGTGAGCCCGACAGCTGAAAAGGAGGGTTGAGGGGTAGGGTAGCGGGTAAAGGTAAGCAGAAGCCCCCTTGAGCGACTGACAAGACCCATCTGTCTTCTGTGATGGTCTGCCACGCCACCCAATGAGACGCAATGCGCCCTCCCACCGGGGTCTCGTGCAAGCGCGGAAAACCCTCATTTGGCAGGCTTATCGGTGGCGGTGCCACCTGAACATGATGAGGAGGCTGAGGAGCGGGAGAAAAATCGCGTGCGCTGTTGTCTACGGCGGTTATTCCCTGCAGGAGTATCCACTCTGCAAGATTTGCAGTCGAGGAAGCCCCTAAAACCAGAGGAAGGTCGACTTTGCGACAACTGTCTCTGGGATTTGAAAGGAGCTTTAACCAGAACAGACAATGATTTAGCCGTCTGAGTACTATCCTTGGTTTTGGTGAGCTCTACATCAGTAGAAGAACGAAAAAGCTCCTTACCATCGAACGGAAGGTCCAACACCTTGTCTTGCACTTCCTTAGAAAACGTAGTGGCATGCAGCCATGCCTGCCGTGAGATATCAACCCCGAGCATCAGGCCCCAGGCCGACGTGTCTACATGATGAGCCGCAGCCTCCAGGAGATCCTGGGCCAAGACCCTGGCATCGGAAGGCCTCCTTTGAAGTCCTCCAACTTCTCGACCTGGATGTGCTCCTCAAACTCCGACAGACCTTTACACATCCGCATTTTAGGTTACGCCAATATCAATTCGGCGTTGGCCTGCCGGGGCTGCAAGGCTGAGTTGGCGAAGATTTTCCTCCCGAGGGAGTCAAGGAGCTTGTCCTCCTTTCCCAGAACCTGAGTAGCCGTCGTGGAAGAGGATGCTGCAAGCCTGGACTGCAAAGTGGCAGCAGCCACCACTGTGGAGGAGGGAGGCGGACAAGATGACAGGGCCACCTCTTCCGAAGAATGTAGCCTGTACCTCGCGTCAATCTTCTTATTGACAAAAAGTCCAGAGTGTGGCTTTTCCCAGACTCTTCGGACCTCGGCCAGAACGTCCTTCTGCAGGAACAGGCCAGTACGCTCCAAGGGAGACAGGGTGAACGCCCCAGAAAGCACACCCTCCTGCGGAGCGGGGGCTACGGGCACCGGAACATCAAAGAAACTAATCATATCCAGTACCCGGTCATGAAAGGCTCAGATAGAGCGGGGAAGGTCCTTGTTGTCCTGATCAACTTGAGGGTCATCTGACAGGTCAGGATCCTGCTGAGCCGTGTCAGGCACTGCCTTGTACACTGGGGACAATGGAGGTAACAGCGGAAGAGCAGGGGGTGCACCATGGGCAAGGGAGGCGCCGGCGGAACCACCGGAGGAACGGGTGGAGCCAGAGGCGCAGGTGGACATATCTCCTTGAAAAGCCCTTTGAAATATTCCCTCATGGGGTCGGTGCGCATAAGCGCTTGAAATTTACCGAAAAAGGCATCCTCAGGAGATTGTTTCAGGACCTGAGGAGGCCTTTCATGAGGTGGACAAATCCAGGGACGTAACGGGGAAGGGTGCTTCACCGGCCCCTTCGCCGACGTATCCACATAAATCAAAGGAGCCGCCACCGCGGGCAACAAAACATTGTGCGGAAGAGGCATCCGGGCGTTCCAATCATAAACCGGCCGGTAAGGATGCGTACAGGGACCTTAGGTTCACCCAAGAGACCGAGCCCTACACCAGAAGCCGATGGCGTAGTTGTAGGGGTAGCACCTAAAATGGCTGCTGTGGTCGTGGCGGGAACGGGCGTCATTTTGTCCTCATCTGAGGGGAACTGCGGCACGTGAGGAATGGGTCCCCGTCGATGGATCAGGGGTCTTAATCTTAGCCTTAACATAAGGAACCTCGGCCGAGCCGGTACTATGAGGCCTGGGATGTTTTTGTGACATACCAACCGCCAAATGAGCCTTCGAAGGAAGGACCTCGGCACTGCCGGTAAAAGAACTCTGCTTCTTTGCCCCCTCAACAGATCTGGTGTCACCACAAGAGCGGGAACGGTGTGCTTTCACCGACAAAGCCTTGTCCGGCCTCTCAGAACTGTTGGCAACTTTAGCCTCTGTACGAGGGACCTTGGACCCAGGCCCGGTAACAGCCTTATCTGCGCGGGCCTCGAACATCCGTTCGGTAACTACAAGCCCAGCCAAGGCCTCGGGGCGCACCCCGGTTTTATTTTTGAGGGAAGCCGACAGAGGCCTCAGAGCGAACTCCGGTACCCCCACGACTCAGTAGAACTGGGTCTACAAACAGCCTCCACAGGAGGGGCCTCGGAGCGTACTCCGGTGTCCACAGGCCCCTTACGGAGACCCTAGGAGAAAATTCTGGTAGAATTATTAGGCCCAACGGTCACCTCAGGGTGAAGCCCGATAACAGAACAATCAACGCCGTCCCGGACCGAGGGGAACCGGGGAAGGTATCCCCCGGCCGGGGTGCTCTGAAAAGTAAAGAACTTACCGGGCGTTTTTTCTTCTTGTCGATGAACGCATGAAAATGCGAAGGAGGAGTTTATCGGAACACCTCCTCCCACCGCTCCAACCGACGTTGAAGTGCCCGGACCGAAAGGGAGTCAAAGTAAAAACAGGAGTCCCAACTGTGTTCCGGACCCAAACACTCTAAACAAAGAGGATGGGGATCCGCCCTCGCGAAGCGACGTTGCCACGATGAACAATCTGGAAAGTCTCATTTGAAAGACAGACAGACTAGTATACGAACGTTAGCAAGAGCCAGCGAGGAAAAAAGGGAAGAAAATCTTCCGAAGATGCAAGTGCATCCGGCCCCGATCGAGCGGAGAAAAGGAGTGATGGGCGATGCGTGGGTCGGAGCCAAGGTGGGCGGGGTTACGGCCGCGTGCCGGACCCCACGCAGGAAAGAGAGGAGGGACACATTTTTGAAAAAAATTTGGATGCTTTTTACAAAGTGCTCCGGTCCCGTCCCACAGGACGGAGAGATGCCCCACAAGTATAGAGGAAAGGGGACGGGACGTAGGAGTAAGGGTGAACACAGTCATTGCGGCACAGCTTCAGGTTCTTGCAGTGCTCTTTGACGATCGGTCGAAAACATCCAGCAAGCTGAGGTGTGTGGGACACCTCGACTACGAGTGTTCATATCCGTAAAGAGTTACTGAACAACTTTGGCCCAGCAAGGGTGTCAAGTCGTCCGGTGTCTCTGCGTTCTTTGTTTGGCGGGAAACACACCCATGGATTCTCCTTGGTCGTCAAGGACCTTGACTTTCTCCGGCAGGATGAAAGCGGTCGCAGGTGATGAACAAGGGAGTACTTGGATCAAATGTTCTTAGGCAAAGGGAGCACAGCGGCTCCAGTCGGCGACGGTCGTCGTCGACGGTGGACGGCCAGATGCTTCTCTTCGGTCTCCCTGGCGGTCCCCTTCCCTGGTCGGCAGCCTTTCGTAGGTCTGTCTACCAGGGAGCTTTGGCAAAGATCAACTAGTGCACTATGGTCCCTCGTAGCTTGTGGAGAAGTCTCTTAAACAGGTCCTCGCTTGGATCAGTTCTTTGAAGGCACAGCAGCTTTCAGATTAGCGAAGGACAGCAGCAGCAGTTCTTCTTCCAGTGGGCTTCAAAGTTAAATGTCAGTTTCAACTTCAGCTTCTGAATGATTTCTAGCAGTGAGAGGCCTGCAGATATACTGTTGATCTCCGATTCACTCTGCTGGGTCACAGTCAGGCAACCAATCATTCAGAAGGGCATTCAGGCAGCCAATCGGCTCAGTGCATTCAAGCCATTCTTCTCCATCCAGACACTCAACACAGAATGTAGATTCGGAAAAACACTGCCATTCAGCACTACACAATGCATTCATACCAGTTTCTGGCAGGGCCAGTCCTCGTCGCCAAAGTTGGGATGCAGTCTTCATAATAACACGCTTATTCAGTGGTGTAGTTCACATGTCACACGTTTATTGCTTCTGGACTACATCATAGTAATCAGGTAACATTAGGAAATCATCAAGAGATCTTGTGGAGACCCCACTGGCTCCCACCACCCAGGCTAAATCATGATCAACTGCCTCGGTCAGAACTCCAACCACACAGCACTACTCGGGCACACAGCATTCCACACTAGCATTCCATACGGACATCACCATTCACCAATACATGCATACAGGGAAAGGACTCCGATACAACACACCCCCCCCCCCCGTTACCATATGAAATCTAGAAACATCATATTCGCACTTAGATTACAACAAGTACCATTCACAAAAGTATGCTTCCTGTTGGATTGCACATCTTACTCGCTATCGTGATTTTAAAAAAATTTCCCATTTAAAATGCCAGGTAGAACATGATTGCATGTGCACTAACGACTCAAACTTTAAGCATTTAGTGGAATCCAGACACTTGCTTGTCTTGCTAAGGACATGCCGAGAACCGTACCCATTTAAATTGAAAGCTTCTACTTGTTAAAGAGCAAAAAGGCATGATTTCATGCTGTAAAGACAGAAATGTAAATTGTGCATTTATTCAACTATTGCCCAATCAGTATGTAAGGACATGAAGAAAAATGCAAAGGGGCGATGGAACTGTGCACATGTAAAAAGTGTTTGTCGCATCCACAGGAACTCAGCAGGCTTCAAATACATGGATGTACAGTTTGAGAACCTAGATGAGCAATTACAGGTTTTCATTAAAGTGTAATGTTCCTGGGCCCCAAGCATATAGAAAAAAAATGCATTGGGCATAATAACCGTTTATTCAGCTTCAATTATTGTATTTTGCTGTATATTTTGTTAGCTAAAATGAAGCGTAATCTAGAAAAGCAACCACCAGAAGTTCCATTGTATTTTTCCATGCAATTCACCCGAATTTGAATAATACTGTATTTTTATTTAACTTGAAAAGTGACATGCCTGAACACAGAGCTTGGTGTTGGAATTTTATATGTTGAACATTTGTAACGCGCCTACGGAAGTGTTTCCCGGTGCCACAAGACAAAAAGGGGTGGGGGTGGGGGGAGCAGTGGCAGAAGAGTAAAAAAAAAAAAAATAACAGTAACCGTCCTACTAGTCCTTGTGACATCCGGATCATGTAAGTGCAATAACAGGAATGGAATCGCAGGGAGGGGGTGGGGGGATAACAGGGCATGGAATTGGAGAGGAAAGGGGATGAGGGAGAAGTGCAGGGGGGGGAAGGAGCCCACAGGGAAAGGGCAACTGCCTGGGGTAGCCCAAGAGGGCTAGTGGCAGGGGAAGGGTGAACAGTGCAAGGACGAGGGTGGACCAGACTCAGTGGCTAGTCAGGGAAGGGAGCCCGAGGGCAAGTGCTCGCAGAGGGGGTGCAGGGGAGGCTGGTTGGAACCAAGGCCTGGCCCCAGAAGACTCATAAGGCTCATAAGGCTCACAGGCAACCAGTCTCAGCGGTAGGAGGGAGCAAGGAGAAGAGGATGAAAAAAGGAAGGTCTCAAGAGGTTTCCGGAACTTGAGATCTGGCTCCAGACGTAGAGGGGCAGGGAGACCATTCCAGAGGGAGGCTCCTGACGAAGAAAAATCTACCCCCCAATCTCTGCTTGGAGAATGGTTAGATCTGCAGAGAGTTGGAGCTAGAGGACTGAAGGGCTCAAGTAGGGAGATATTTAGGGAAAGTTGGATGTAGTGAGGTCCCCGGCCCCAGAACGACTTGTGGATGATGCAGAGGGTCTTAAATTTGATCCTGGACACCACCGGGAGCCAGTGGAGAGATTTTAGGGCTGGCTAGATGCAGTCCCTGGGCCTGAGGCCAAGGATAAGTCTTGCAGCCCTATTCTGGATTAGTTGAAGGAAGAGGGAGGAAAGAGGGAGGAAAGAGGAAAGTTAAGGAAGAGCTTGCTGCAATAATCCAGCCTGGAGAGAAACGGAGGTCTGGAGACACCAACTTTATGGGGGAAGGTGAGGAAGAGGAGAATTCCTCTGAGAAGGTAAAGTTGAAAGTGGACCTTCTTGGCAAGGAGTCAAAGATGATACCCAGGTTTTTAGCCTCACAAGAGGGTAAAGGGAGGGGGCCCGAGAAGGGTGGCCAGGGAGTAGGAGGGAAGGAGGGGGCATGAGTCCCAATGAGAAGGATCTCAGTCTTACTGGCATTAAGGCAGAGATCGTTATCAGCACACAGTGCTTTGCAAGTGATCAGATAGTCTAGGATGAGAGTGGAAGTAGCGGAGGAAGAGGAGGAAAGCTGTGTGTCAGCATAGCACTGGAAATGAGATCAGGTGGGCGAGAGGGGCAAGATAAATGTTGAAAATGCACACGGAGAGGATAGAGCCCTGAGGGATGCCGCAGGTAGAGTGCGATCGAGTATAGAAAAAGGCCCAGTTGTACAAGAGGGCCGATCAGGAGTTAAGAGGTCAACAAGTGCAGTGCCAGATCCGTGGTGCCCACCTTATCATGGAGCCGATTTACAAGGGTGAGGTGATTGACCATGTCAAAGGCAGAGGACAGATCGAGGAGGATGAGAAATGAAGGAGAGTTAGAATCAAGGTTTGAGAGCAAGTCATCACAGGTGTTCAGGATAGCAGTTTCCGTGCCTGTGAAGCCAGACTGGTGGTCGTGGAGACGGACATCAGATTCAGTGTGATGGATTAGTTGGGGTAGTGGAGATAGGGTGGTAGTTAACCAGGCAAGAAGGGTGAGCAGACCGCTTTCTTTAGGAGGAGGTGCCCAAGCGAGTGCTTCAGGGGTGATGGGAAGGGGCCAGTAGCAAAAGAGTGGTTACAAAACTCAGCCAGGGACGGAGCAAGAGAGGCAATATTGTCCTTTATAGTTCTTGAGGACAAGCGAAGCACCCGTTTGGAAGAGACTTTCATAGATCAGACAGTCTTGGTGAGCTTGTCAGGTGACACAGGTGAGGAGGAGAGTAGGGAGCAAGGAGAGAGGCGGGCCAAGGAAGGCCTGCGTGCAGAGGTAGGAGGGAGGGGGTAGAGGCGAGAGGACCAGATGCCTGAGGTATGGTAGTGAAATGGAAGGCTGATGCCGTGCAGAGGAACTAGGAAGGAAGAGAAGTTGAGGATGCAGTAGGACTGGCAAGTTCCCTGCAGATTTTGAAAAGTTTGGGCACATTGTTAATGGACCTAGAGATGTGTGATCGTATATGGGCCCACTTCTTGGAGAGTCGACAGATGATAGTAGGACAGTATAGTATAGTAGATAGTAGTTTGGAGTAGGCGACAGGCCAGTTTGTCAGATGATGTGCTGGAACCCAGCCACTTTTACAACTTTGCACTTGTGTTGCTGAGCTAGGTCGAAACCATACCAACGATTTCACTTGGAAGCAAGCTTCATGTGGATCTTCATGGCAGTGGCAAGGATGTCAAGAGTGTTAGAGATGGAGAGGGGGAGGTTAGAAATGGCTGAGTCAGAGTGAGTCAATAGCAGGAGTGGGGAGTGGTAAAAGGAGGCTGCAAAAGTAGCTACTGACACTCGCTTTATCGGTCTAATGAAGGAGGAGGAGAATGGTAGTGCAGGCAGGGATTTAGCCTGAGAACCAGGGAGCTCCACATGGGTGGAGAAGAAAGCATGATTGGACCAGGAGAGAGCAGTAGTGAGGGTTACAGAAGGGGATGTCATGTCAGCTGAGATAAGCGCATCGAAGGTGTGCCCTGCAAACTGAGTTGGCCCAGATGGAATAGGGAGGGAAAGTTACAGACACTGAGTAAGCAAAAAAAAAGTGGCTGCATAAGGAGAGTCGAGATGGTTATTGAAGTCCCCTAGAAAGGGGGAAGCTTTGAGGTGGAGGTCAGAAGAGGCGATGTCGGCCCACTTCGACAGGAAAAGGGGGATTGGCCCAGGGCTCCTGTAGATGGTAGCGAGAGGGTAGGAGAGACGCCAAGTTTGCAGACGAGACATGTGAAGGAAGAGTAGGATTGAGTGGGAATAATGGAAGCAGGGACCCATTCAGGGAAGTGAAGTGTAACCCCACCTCAGCCCAGTTAGACCTGGGCTTAGAGAGGATCTTGTAGCCCTCAGCAAGGTCTGTCAAAAGCAGTGACAGAGCTGGTGTTGAACCATGTCTCAGTGAGAGAGAATGTCAAGGTCAAAGTTTGAGGTGTTGACAGATGTCAGAAAAATGTTTGACGGCAGAGATAGAATTGAGAGTAGCTAAGTGAAGGTGGTTGCCACGTTTAAAAGGTCTTCCGAGGTGGGGTACAGGGACGTGGAACACCCATCAGAGGGGGCAGAGAGGCCAGAGGGGTGGCAGTCGGAAGAGTGGCAGGAGAAGGGAGGAAGTGAATGACAGACTGAAGAGGTCTGTCAAGGAGGAAGAGATTGGGCTGCGAGCCCTGGGCCATGATAGTGCCATTCTGGTAGATGTTATTGATGCACCGAGATTATGAGAAGTATGCCAAGAGAATTTCCCATCTGGTTCCACCATTAATGGGCGAGGAGGACAAACGGGAAAGGATAGCGACCATATACGGAGTCCATAGGTCAGGGGAACGGACAGTGGCGAGGATGTCAGTGAGTCTGCCAGGAGGAAGCATTGGCGTAGCTATCAGCAAGGAGGACCCCGGGTTAGAGGCCAGGAGCTCTTTCTTAAACAATTTCCTTCAACTTCGAAAGAGAGGGGGGGGATAGGTGAGAGAGTGACAGAGTAGAAAGGGAAGACAGAGCAAGGGGGAGGAAGAGGAGGGGGTGGGGGAGACAACTGCACTATGCAATACGAATTCATCAGGCAGCTTAGCAGCCAGTATAGGAGAGATGAAACAGCTGTAAATCAGGTATCCAAGGAAAAAAATAGAAAAAAAGGGCTAAATTACAGCAAGCTGTAGTAGCACAACTGATGAATGAGACAATGGGTGGTGGGGGAGAACGGGTGAAGGGCCTAAATTATAAACACTGTCACAGGACTTACAAAATGCCCAACATCGGAATTGAACAACATTGATCACAACAGCCAGATTTGATTTTGAAGCAGAACATTTGGGTAAGGCATCACAAAAGCTAGATTCTATTTTCAGCGCAGAGGCAAAAGCAGTACATATTTAGTGCGGGCCAATATGCACAGCAGTGAAATCGGGCACGGGGCTACTTAAGGTGAGGCGGTGGAAGCATTGAGCAGGGGATCACTGGAAAAGTCAGAGTCAGGTTGTGCAATAAGGATGGGTAGGTGTGGGTAGATGCCTACAGAAGGGAATAGAGCAAGAAGCAAAGGGCTCAAGGGGAAAGAACAGCCAATTGGGTGAAAGAAGAAAAACTGTGGGAAGGGAGGGTTGCGGGCAGCCGGGAGATGGATGTGTCCCCCGCTAGGGCCGGGAACGGAACCTTTCTTCACCAGAAAAATAACACCTTCATTTAAATGTATATGCGCACTAGGGTGTGGCTCTGGGAGCATGTGCTCCCCTAAGCCCGCCCCACCGCCGCCACACCTCAGTCGCCACTGACGTGTCGGCTGTATTGAACTGTTCAACCTCGCCGCTCTTATTTAGGGGAAAGGATGGTGGGACATATGGAGGCAAGGGAATTAGAAGTACGTTGGTCACTCCGGTGACTAACACTTAATTACTCCTACGCCCTGTCCCCTTTACTCCATCCTGTATGGGTAACTATAACTGATGAATATGACCTGGGAGGAGAGCTTGATAGATACTCTAAGCAAACAGATGACCAACGACAGCCGGGACAAATGCTGTGTCAGCCCTGGAGCTGGTATCCAGACAGTAAAGCATGCAGAAGGCCGATTGAGTGGCCCATGTTGCAGCTCTGCTAATTACTCGCCACGGGATGTGACATTGGAAGGCAACAGCCGCTGCTTTGGCTCTTACAGCGTGAGCGTGAATGCCCCTAGGACACTCCTTGCGCTGAGCCTGTATGCCTCCTGGATGGCGGCAGTCATCGAACTGGCTATCGAGATCTTGGACGCTTGTTGTCCAGGCCTTGAGCCTCCAAAAGTGACAAATAAGGCAATGGTCTTGAGAAATGCCCTGGTCCCATCAAGATAGAATTTTAAAGTTCTTCTGACGTCTAGACAATGGATGGCCTTCTCTGCGTCTTCCTTGGTATTTGGAAAGAGCCGAGCACAATCTCTTCATTAATGTGGAAAGAGGAGACAATCTTCGGTAGGAATTCAGGGTGCGTGCGGAGTACGACCTTGTCCTGAAGGAAGAAAGTGTAGAGCTCGGAAGCCACCACAGCCTGAATCTCACCAACTCTGCGAGCTGAAGTAAGCCCCACTAGTAGTGCTGTTCTGAGCGTGACCAATTTGATGTCCACTGTCACTATAGGCTCAAATGGTTTGTGTGTAAGGACGCAAAAGTACAAAGTTAAGATCCCATATTGGTTGCAGGTATCCGACAGGTGGTTAAAGTCTGGTGAACCCCACTAGGAGCCTCTTCACCACTAGATTAGCCGAGGAAAAGTGAACCTGTCCGAGTTTCTGTATGTGCCAATTGCTGCTAGGTATGTTCTGCAGGTGTCTACCTGGACCCCTGATCTGGTTAAGTACACCAAAAAAGACAACACCTGATCCAGAGTGCAGGATAGCGGATCCACTCAGTTTTCCATGGGCCAGAAGCAGAAGCCGGTTCATTTGCTCTTGTACTGCTTTCGAGTAGCCCGACTCCTGGTTCCCTGGATGATCTCTAGATTGTCTTGGGAAAGCTGGAGATGTTGCTGAGTCACCTTCTCTGGTACCAGGCTGCTAGGGCTAGCCACTCCTGGCAAGGGGGAATCACTGCCTCCTCCCCCCAACCAAGCTGCACCAGGAGCGGGGCCGCGCTGAGCGGGAGAGGGACTTCTGGTTGGGCAGACAGCTGTCGCAGGTCTGAAAACTGAGGCCTGGCCAGCCACTGCAGAGCTATGAGGAATAAACGCAGCCGCCGGGATTGTATTGCAAACAACCTTGTGGATGAGCGTGGTAGTAGGAAAAAGAAAAAAAAAAAAGTACACCCAGATCCATTCCCAGGGGATCTGGAGCGTGTCCCCAAGGGAGCCGTGCACTCGTAAGGTCTGCGATAGGGTGACCTCACCTGCTGAAAATCTCATGAAGGACTCTCGTGTTCAGCTGCCACTCATAATTGTCAGAGCCCATCCGACAGTCTGTCCGCCTCGACATTCGATTCTCCTGCCAGATGGACAGCTGAGATGCAGATATTCTACTTGATTGTCCACTCCCAGATGCTGAGGGCCAGTCTGCCTAGCTTGTTTATGGAATAAATGCAGGTACAGTTATCCATCCGAATACAACCGTACTGCAGGAATGTCTTGAGTGCGAGCCAAATTGCCATCATTTCCAAACAAATGAATTGATTTTGCTGGTGGGTCCTGGTCCAGAGACCATGAAGTGAGTGAGCCCCCAGGGTAGCACCCCACATCCCTGGAGGGAGGAGTTTGTAGTCCTAGTATGATCTGTCACAGGCGGTCTGCCCACTAGGAGGTTCACATCCTGCCTCCAACACATGAGGTTCTGCTGTAGGTACGCAGATAGTGACCAGGTTTCCCTGATGACCAGACTCCTGATCCCAGGATGCTAAAAAATGAAGTTGCAGCTTCCTCATTCGCAGCCTGGTGTAAGGGATAGCCAGGAGGCATGTTGCCAGTACTAGCAGGTGCTAGTACCACCAGGCCGTAGGTGCCGTTCTGCTGAGGAAGTGAGCAACGGAAGCTTTGATTGCCGCCACATTCCCCGCTGTGGGGGAACATCCTCTGCTTCCGAGTGTTCAAAAGCAGCAACAGAGTTTGTGTAGGGCAGAGCTGCGACTTCTTGAAGTTAATTGAAAACCCCAGTTCGTAGAGTGTAGTCATGAGTCTGGAGGTTCAGTACCTGACCTGCTCCGGGAACTCTTCCCCTCCCCCCCTAACCAACCAGTCGTCGAAGTACGGATACACATGAGGGCACTCCGATCTGTGCATTGTGGCCACCACTTTCACCAGTCTTGCGAATACCCTTGGTGCTGAGTTCAAGCCGAATGGCAGCTCCTTGTATTGAAAGTGCAACCCATTGACCCAAAACCTGAGGAAGGATCGATGGTGTGGCACTATGGGGACATGCAAATATCCATCTTTCCGATCCAGTGAGCAGGTCCAGTCCCCCCGTGCTTAGACCCCACACACCATGTCCTATAAAAGAGTCAACGTCACCATTTGGAACTTCTGCAGCAGTAGGTATAGATTGAGGAAGGAAAGCTCTAGGACCACTCTTAGGCCCATCTGGTGGTTCTTTTAAATGACAAAGATGTGGGAGTAAAAGCCCTGCCCCTGCTGAGGGAGAGGCACTTCCTTCCTCCACCACCTTGCTCTCCACCAGGGAACTAATCTCTGCCAAGAGTGAGGGAGTTCCAATTTATGGAAGGGATAGCAGGGTGAGTCAAAAGCCTGAGACCAACACTGAAAAAACAATGAGTCCGCTAACGGTGAACAAGCTTAACTGTGCAGATTTAGTCTGCCCCCAACTGGGGTGCTGTGGACCCGAGAAGAGCAGTAATTGCTTTTTTGGGTCTGAGGCAGATGACCGGGGGGGGGGCGTCTGAAAAAAGCCTTTGTGCGAAGACATCTGGGGTTTTCGTCTGTGCTGGCTGGGTGACCTGTCTAGTTGCATGAAACGGGAGTCCTGGAAACCCCGGAACCCGCCAAAAGATTGGCCTCTGTCTCAGCGAGAGTGGCCCACTGAGAAGGGCTTTGCTGCTGGCTTGATGAGAATGGCCAGGGACTTGGCTGTCTGTGAGCTTCTTCTAATCGAGTTCCTCATCAGTGGAGGAATAGAACAAGTCACCACCCTCGAAGGGTAGGTTTAGGATCCTGTCCTGGACATTGTTATGCAAAGTTTGTATGCAGTACCCTCTGGGCACACTGCACACAACTCTGACTACAGGTATAGGAAACCCAACCTTTGGTATAAGCTTGTGCTACGCAGTTTAGGAAGCGTGTTGAGCAGCCAGGCTCATCTCAAGAGGGGTCAATGCGAGCTGTAGGGGAGTTACACAGTGATAGTTATTCAAATAAACTCTTACACTCAAGGTTTCTTGAATAAACAATTATTAATTTATCAGTCAGTTAGAATAAGCCTTCAGAATAGAACAATATAATAGTAACACAAATACACTTCAATACCGTACACTATTACTTTCTAAATCAGTAAAGAACCTTTTGGGATGGCCCACAGACACAACCTACACCCTCAGGTGACTTCAATAGTTAGGGTGCTGGGGACATTAATAGCTCACTGTTGGCATTTAGAATACTGTTAGAAGTTGGCAAAAGGAAAAGGTTATTAGAACAAGAGACCACAAATATTCTTAACCAGGCAAGTACCTTTGAATCCCTACAGCAGAGTCATTCAGTATAACAGGCTAGGCCAAAGTCAATGGGCAAAAGTCTTATATAGAATGAAGCACTTTTGGTAAGTAGAAAAAGTCTTTGCACAATGTTTTAGGTGTCTTTGAAGAAAAGAAGAATCAAATGTAGGGCAACAAGCCGTTAGACGTGAGAAGTAGAAGATGCAAGCAACTCGACAGCAAGAGGCAAGTTCTCCTAGACTTTGTACAGTACCTTTGAATTGAAGAAAAAGTGCAGCCGATGACTTCTGTTCCTGTGCAGCTCTGCAGATCTCACTGTCCGTGGGCCTCAGTCGTGGGGACAAGAGGGAGGACTTCTGGAGACACCTGCACTGCAATGCGACGGTCACCGCTCGCAACCGGCAATCTTCAAATCTGCGGCTGTTCAGGGTTTCAGCTCCTCGCGTCTACCGCGGTTCCTGGCTGAAGAGATGGACTTTCCTTGCTTCTGGGGTCCCGCACTCTGTTAAGGGGGCTCAGGCTCGGTCAGTCCTGCTTCCTGGGAGTCCAGAGGATCTTCCTGAAGCTCTAGGCCAGCTCTTAAAAACAATCCACACAATTTGGTGTTCCTCTCCCTTGCTATACGGTTTCCAGCAGCAACTCTGGAAATTCAACCATCTCTGAGAAGGATGTCCAGGTGGCTTACTTTGGAGTTGATTGGTCCCACCAACTCAAGGGGACAAGTTGTCCTTGCAGGGGCTGCTTCTCTGTTGATCCGAATTTGGAGTTTCCGCACAGCAGCAGGGCTTCACCGGGCTAACCAACGGTCCAGGAGTTGCATCAGGTGTCCTCTTCAAACTCTTCTTCGCTTCCTTTGTCCAGTGGTCGACTGCCTTCCAAGCCAAAAGCCTTGCCTTTTATTAAGTTCTCTCCCATTCACTCCAGCCTAGCTGTCACTCACCCAGCAGGGTGGCTGTCCTTGCTGTACAGTCAGCCGTCCAATCACTACAAAGTGCATTTGGATCTCCTAGGGGACTAAGCAGAGTGAGTTTCGGGCACCTCCCTCACTTCCTGCCCACCCCAGACACCCTGGAGAAAGAGGCAGGCTTGACTTGTGAATCCCGCCAAAGACAAAGCGAACAATGGGACCAAACCTGGTTTGGCGCGCAGAGTAAATCTCAAGAAAGACCTTTCCAGAAAGACATGGCGAAAAAAGAAGACGCGGGCCATTTTGACATAAATGGCACCCTTGGGTGCTTTACAGCAGCTGCGAATGCAGCCCGCGTAAAATGCACACCACGGTAGTTAAAACAAAACCACTACCACCAGCCCTTCAGTGAGGAAAGGGTAACAAAATTGATACACGAGAAGCTAGACAAAGGGGATACTAGATAATCCCTCCAGCACCCTATTGTAAGATAGTGTGTGCTGGGTCTAGAAAGTTATAAATGTAAGTAAAATCAATTTCACTTTACAGCTCCAGGAAACAGTAGTTTATCCTAGAAAAGGTATTTAAACCTGGGGGAAATCTAAAAAACTTCCCTGTGCCACTGCACTGAAGGTGCAGTGTGACTGTGTACAATATTATGCATATGGAGTTTGTCAGGCTCCATAACCAAAAGAAACACAAAGTTTAGACATCACATTAAAATGCATGAGAGAGTGGGAAAAAGAGTCTCACTCTCTCCAGGTTAAAAAAACCAAGTCCTCAAAATCCAGCAAAGTTGCTGGGGGTCTCTAAGGTGGAGGGAATTAGCACATTTCTGAATCTGGTTGCCTTGAGCCATGCCGTACTTATGTCCGTTGCCACACAGATGGCCCTGTTTGCAGTATCATGTGCGCTACCGTGGACACCATGATGTCCTGTGCTAGAAGTTTTGCTTCTGCGAGTCCCGCCTTGAAAGAGGCTATTTTTATCAGCTGGCATATCCGGCAAGAAGTCTGCTATCTCTGTCCACAGCCGTTGGTTAACCGCGGCCAGGAGGGTGTCGGCATTGGCTTGCCAGAGGTGAAGTCGCGTAATTGGAAAGACCTTCAACGTAGGCCTCGAGTATTTTCTCTTCTTTGCCCAGCGGGGCTGAAATTGCAGTGCTCGTGGTGGAGGTCTGGGGCCTGCCATTCATTGATGCCGCTGCAAAGACTGAAGACAGTGGCTGGGGGTGCACCGAAAAGAGCAGAGTGTCTCACTCCACCTGCCTGAACTTTGTGCCCAACCTTTTTATTTTTGCAGAGTGGAATGGGGCTTGAGCCATCCCTTTTTAGCAAGGGCATCCACATCCTTCTGTAAAGCAGTGTCCAATCTGGATTTAGCCTTGAGGGCGAGCAGTTTGGAGACTACCCCCAACTCTGGTGCCTCCCTCTGTGGTGGGGGAATGCCCAAATAGTAGGCTAGGCATGGCAATCCGGTCATGGAATGCCCTAGCGCAGAAAGGCGTGTCCTGCTCCTCCTCCTCATCAGTGTCTTGTTGGTCACCTGTGTTAGAAGCCCCGCAGGTGTCGGTACTGCTGTTGAAGAAGGCCCAGACACCTTGGGTGTAGGCGCTGCTACCAGAATTACCGGTGGCATGGGCACCAGAGGTGGAGGAGGTAAAGGCTGCGCAGGTACCGGCTGAGGAGGATCTGTTATGCCCATGAGAATGTTCCCCCATCTGTGAGACTGCATGAGGATCAAGAATTTGTTGAAAAAACGATCTTGTAATGGCTGAGGTAGAGTAAAGGCCTGCTGTCTGCTCCCTCCTTGCGAGTACATGCCCTCCTGGTGCCTTGACTGACCCCAGAATGTCGGGTAGGACGTGGACCATGTGTCCGGAGCCATAGGACCCCAATCTGCCCTGGCCGCAGGCTATCACCTTTGATCTTCATCATGTCTGCAAGTTTCTGTCCTGTGCGCCATCTTGTCTGCGACCGCACCGCCATTTTCTCTGTGCCGTCCACACATTGTGGACGACGTGGGCCTGGGCTTGGCCTGTGGGCCTGGACGCATCAACGATATCCCACCACCTCCCACCCCCGCACCTGAGGTGTGGGCCTGGTAGGCAATTGGTCATGAGGCTGGTAGTGCTGCGTGTAGGCGCCCCCTCCGGCGCGGGCTCGGTAGCTGAGCTAGGCCCCTCGGGCGAATCCCGGTATCAGAGCCTGTAGGCCCCTCGACAGTGGAACCAGAAAGGCCCTAACACCCTTGGATGTTAAGCTGGTAGCTACAGGAGCCTTGGTGTTCTTGCTGCCGGTGCGAGGGCTGACTGTCCCCTCCCATCGGTAGGCTTCTTCAGTAGGAGGCGTACCCTCTTGGTCTTCCTGCGTACATACTCCTTAATGCTCTCCGATGGTGTCCTGGAGAACAACTCTCTCTACTGCACCAGCCTGTTTCTTAGAGATCGGGGTGTGAGGGCGTTGCACGCCGAGCAGCCTTCCCCATCGGTGGTCTTCCCCATGGCACCGGAGACAAAGCGTGTGTGAATCTTAAGTGGGGAAGGAACTGTTGCACAATGTGCCCCTGCTGAAACTAGCCACGGTCGACAAGTGCCGGGGACAGACTTGATGGCCTGTAGGGACTCGTTGATGACCTTATAAAAAGGCATGTGCAGTACCTTCGCTTGGACCTCCTGGCGGAAATTCGTGGCCATCATCCAGCCTTGCCGACTAAGGCAGACACTATTCCTCCCATCTGCTGGAACCCTGTGTCAGCAATGTCCAGCGCCACTGTGATGGCATGATCCGAAGCTACCTCCCCTTCCTGGAAGAGAGTGATAAAAAAAAAAAAGAAAAACAATGAATCAGACCCAGCTTTTACCACAGCTCCCTGTCGTACCTGGCTAGGATGACCAGTGAGTTGGCCGTCTTGATGGTGGACACCGCAGTGTAAATCTCCTTCCTTAGTTCCTGTGGCATCCATTTTGCGCTCGTTATCCAGAGCAACTGAAGACAAGGACATGTTAGCCGATAGATTCCTTGCGGCAGCTGAAACCACCGAATCCAGTAATAGTTGCGGCCTCAGCACTTGGGTGCTGATTACGGCACCCGATACTTCTTCTCCAGCCTATGGCTGGAGTCGTGCAAGGGTTCAAGAGGGCCAAGCCCTCCTCCCACATGTCATCCAGAAGAGGCACTGCCATAATGGTCTTCCTCTTAGCCTCTGGTACAAGAAACCCTCCTTCCTGGTTCATTCTGGCACAACAAGCTGGAATAGCTTGGAGGCTCTGGCGATTATGGAATGGAACTATACCACCTCATCCATTGGGGACGCCCTAGGCTGAGGAGACCCGCTGCAACAATATCGTAGTCTGTAGTCTCTGTGACCATATAGTCACCGTACCAGTGTCTGGGTCTGCTGGGGGAGAGGGAGCCCTGGTTATGCCGCCACTGAAAAAGAGGAAGCGTCATCAGAGGCCTGAGGGACCATTGGAACCGGGCCCTGTGACATCTCTTCTGGATCTCCGACACCAAGGTGTGGAGAGTCAACAGGATGTCCAGACACCCATCCCTTGGCTGAGCTGGCGTGACTGGTACACTAGGCCCTGCATCGCCGTTGTCCTCCTCTTCCATGTCCTTGTGGACCGTGCTTAAGGACTCCAGGTCCTCGTCGTCAGTGGACGAAACTTCAATGGTTTGTGCCACGTCCTAGGGCTGATCCAGGGCTGACTTGGCCTCTTCCCCCATGCCCCTTTTCTACCCTGAGGGGTTGGAACCGGGTTCGGAGATGGTGTCCCCTTCTCCGGCATGCCAGTAGACTTTACCAAAGTGCAGCGGTTTCATGCCTTGGGGGCAGGGATACCTGCTGCGCTGCAGGGGCTACCTTCATAGGGTCAGCCCCCTTAGCCGATGTGAGAGCAGCCAGCACCAACTCTATTGTCGACAAAGTCTTATCCCGATAGGGCCTTCTTGGGCAGTTCGGCCTTCTCTATCTGCGGCATCTCAGGCTTCTCTCGCAGTTAAGCCAGGTTGGACAATTTCCTTTTGGAGGAGGAGCTTGATTGCCGGCTGGCAATGGAGGCGGAGGGTGATCTCGATCACGCCCTGTCCACCGCGGGATCCGCTTCCACTGCGATCCCGGTGCACCCAGACTTTCAGTACTTTGCCTTGCCTTTGGCACCACGGATGAGGCGCTGTCAAAGGACTTAGAAGACTGCTCCTCGGACCGGCCGGTCCTGGGTGAGGCATGACCCTGCTCAGCACAGGGCAGATGCTTTTGCGTTCAACCACGCCGCCAGTCTACTGTGCTTATCCTTCATCCTCTTCTTGGAGAAACCAAGGCATATCGCGCTTTCTCCTTCCTTGTGGTCTGGATGCAGGGAGTACAGGCATTGCAGGTGCTGGTCTTCAATAAACACATTCTGTAGCACGCAGTTGGTGGATGACTTGGAGATCTTCCTTCAACTCAGTCATGGTCGCAGGCCACAAAGTAGGCCAGATGGCCTTTTGGAAACTTCCGACGATCTGGCGCTAAAATTCACTGACAACAGAACCCCGCTGACGGCAGATGGAGAAAAGCACACAGGCTCTTTTGGAACAAACAGAGAACCTTTTTCCGTCGAAAACACAAAAAAATGTAGTAATAGCCCGCAGAGCAAACTCAAGGACACAATGCTGAAACATGCAGTAAAAATATGATGATGGCTGCCAGGGGCTTAGGGAGAGGACTGTCATTCGATGGGGACAGTATGACCCAGAGGATAGTGAATGGTTTCAAGGAGAAATAAAGTTTGTAAGTGAAAGTGAAATTTTTTTCTTTTATCAAGGATTCCCAGCCCGACGACGGGTAACATTCATGAGCATGTGAATCAATGCCAGACCCCATGCTGGAGAATTTGTGCATCTTCTGAAGCACTCAATGTAAGGCGCAAGGAAAGCTGGAATAATGAGCTTTACTGCAAAAGAAAGATTACAATTTCAGAGTAACATACGGGTCATTACGGCCGAAGGACGGCTTTGAATGGGTGTAGGATTGGTTTTCCTACTCCTTAAAATTTGCAACAATAATCAAGGCAGTAGGTGCTGATTTGTTGAGGATGAGCAAGACCATCCCCCGTGTGCCTAGAAGAAACCAATCTGTCTGTGATGTGTGAGTAGTCAGAAATTAAAGCCGGACACAAAATTGTCATGCTTTTGGTTAGAGACTTATTTAAATCAAAAGGGTTGGGAAAACACCTCTGACCCAATTCTAAAGAGGAGTTTCCCCTACCTAAAAAACAAAAACAAAGGATCTGTCTTTGTCAGGCAGTCATAGCTCAAACAGCCGTCCTTGTGAACAAAACATTCCATCTTGACCATCACACTAAAGCAAAAAAATACAGACAAGAGAAATGTCTATAACCTGGTATTTGCAAAAAGGGTGTACTAAAATAAAAGTAGAATGGCTTTAACGTAAATATTCTCCAAAGTGGAAAATATCTTCATTCCAGAGGGTGGTTCCCTTCGCCCCTGGACAGGTATCACAAATGTCTCTAGGACGTAACTGTTCTTTATTCCTACCTTAGCCCACAACAGTCTTGTTAAATTAACACAGTTTAGTCTTCTAAATTCTCCTGCAACCAAAGTTAATTCTTTTAGCACAAACACTGATTCTGCGCTTGACACTTCTTGTGGGTTCATAATTTGCCTAGTACAACTCCCCAGCCAGGACCCTTTGTGCACTTCCAACTGCCAGGTGTACTCTCCTCCCAGGACTTCTGTCGCAAATAGCATATAACCTTCTTCTGGGTTTGGTATTTCTACTTTATAAACAATCTTCACTTACTTTGTTTTCAGCAATCTCACAAGGATCTAAAATCTTCTGCCGTTTGACTTTTGTAACTTCACAATATTCAAATTCACTTCAGCATGGTCTACGAAACAGCCCGGGGTCCCCACTCTGCTCTGGCAGATGTAGCTACTTATTGTAGCATTTCCAGGCTTCCACGCCCTTACACGGTGTACGTTTACAGCCAGCTCTCCACTCTGTGCGGCTCCGACATCTCTCCAGGTTCTCTCGCAGCTCTACTCCTAAATGCTGGCTCCGCTCCGAATCCCGGTATGGATGGTGGTTTTCTTTAGGCAGCCGGAAGTCCAGTGACCCTCTTGCGGTTCCTGGCGTCTCCACTGCCCGCTTTGCTCACACCACGTTTCTTTCCTTCTCTGCTGGCAAGCCTTCTCACCATGCCACACCAGCTTACACATCCACCTTCTGCACACGGACTCATGCCTCTAGAGTCTGTGCACCGGCTCATTCCTCCAGCCGCTGTACGCCTTCCCTGGAGAGATCACATCTTCTCCGAAGCCCCTTCTCTCAGCAAGTTAATTTGTTTTTAAGGCCGGCGTACAGGTGTTCCCTCTAATGACCAGTACGGTCACCACGCTTGCTGCTCAATATCAACTCCTTCATCTTCGTCTCAGTACTTTAGTAATGGGAATTGAAGTACACTGATATTCACTGAGGATTTAGGTGGTTGTGGAAATAAAACCATTGATGGTTTCTGATGCAAGATTTTTGAAAAGTCTTTGATCTTCCATGTAGACTGTTCTATCTGAAGGAAAACTATATTTGAAAGGGAGGTTTTTGGCGCTTTGCCTCTTTAGGTCAGGGATGGAAGGTTGGCCCAAAGAATACTGGGAAAAGGTTTCCATACTTTTCCTATAGTGGGAAACAGAAGCATAACAAGAGGCCATCAGGGTCTTGGGTAACAGTCTTCCTCATGGGGGAAATGGAGGATACCGCATCTTATCCAATGAAGCCATGACCTCTCCCTGGAGGTTATACCCTCCCATGTGATCCTCCCTCCGATAACCACCCCCAGGGTCAGGATCAGGTAGTGGATGCTGCCTCCTTGCCACATGGAAGGTTACCGCCGGGGAATCCATGACGACTATTGGATTCATCACTTTGGAAGTCTGAAAATGTAAACGCCAAAGGATGGGCGAGGGTTACTATTCAATTTTCAGTACAATTAAAGGTTGACTGGCAATTCCGGGCTCATTGATTTGCAATTCTGAGAGTGCCAATTTGAACTTATGTCGTCCCAACTCTCTTGGTTTGAGCTTTAGTTGCAAGCCTTTGTGTTTTTCAAAGCAGCAGCTCATCATGCTACATGTACTGTTTGACACCAAACATCACAATGCTTTTTTCACATAGCCCTGGATTTATACTACATCTGGTGACCATATAATCATTCTGAGCAGGACTTCTTATTTATTTCCTACATGCATGCTCGCTCCAGAGATCGAGCTATATTTGGCCCTTGCTTTTGGCTCACTACTCGCCAGCTTTTTCAAAATTTGATCTTGGAAACCCGTTTCAACAGTACAAGAGAATGATTTTGACAAACATTAATTGCTCCATTTAGTGTTAAGGTGGCTTTACGAAGTGATAGAATGGTTTATGTATCCAAGAAACAGGCGTTGCCGAGAGAGGAGGCTGCCACAACCCTAATAGAAGTCAGCAGCCTCAAAAAAGTAGATTTTGATAAGCCCAACAGCACTTCATTGCTCTCACTAAGTGCACAATGGATTCTATTTAGAACTTAACTGAAAGGGTCAGAGTCAGTAATCTGTTAAAGTCCATAGCAGGCTCGAAGGCTTCTTGACAAAGACAACCTACTAGCCGAGTCATCTAGACAACCAGACACTGAGGGCATTTTTAAAGACCACAATAGCAGTGAAAAACAAGGACAATGCTCCTTCACACCAGCCTGGTCTGTCCATGGAATTATTAGATAAAATTCCCCAGAAAGTCAACCGCAAGTCTCTATCTTATTGCAACAGTATCAATACAAAGTGGTCCAACGTTTTTTGTATTTCTGCTGGTATATTCACCAACATCTTAAATTAGAATTAAACAAATGGCCCATTTCCCTTATTAATTTCAAGGGTGAAACATCACGGACATGATTGTTACCATACATTTAATAGGGATAAGCATTCTGGCTCTTAACCAAATAATCCCCTCCTCTGACTCTAGGTCATTTTCTGTCATTCAGCCTTTTGCATATTGGCTGTCCCTTCCTAGTGCATGCCAAATAACATGGAATCAGACCCATCTTTACATCCTTGGGCAGACTTTTACAGTATCTCAAATACATATAACTTGTTTAACAACTGATTTCCCCCTTACTTTACCTCATAAAACAAGGGGAGGGTGTTCCCTGTAACAACTTCAGTTTGTACAGCCATCAAGCCCATGGCAGTTAGGCAGAGTCCCGAGATGAAGGATTCCCATCATGAAGTCAGAGTCTTGGCCTATGTCCTTTTCTTGTTGGATCCTGGTGATTGCATCCCTCCTCTGTTGGAAACATGTATTACTCAGGTGTCATTCTATAGGCTCAGCACAGAAAACCAAAGTAATGCTTTTAAAAGTGCATTCTAAAAAAGGAGGTGGTTATTACTGGACTTGAATGAACACCAAACAAACTATCTGTGAATCTTTTCCAGCAAGGTGGGTTCAACTCAATACAGAAGTGACCATTGATCGACTAAAACAAGCTTTAGAGAGTGGTCACCCTTGTGTCGGTCTGTCTGTCAAGATGGGCTTGGCAATGTGTACCTATGAATATTTTCTAGCTTGAGGATCCAGCATGATGCAGTCGTATGCCGCAGGCCAGATAAGAGGAACTCGCCACAACGGCAAACCTGAAGGAAAACACAGTTTTGGAATGGCTTTGACTCATAACAGAAGAGCAAGGCATCTCCAATGATAAATGTGGTGCATGACCGTGCCAAGACACAGGTCAAAGGGTGGTGGCAGGATAAATTAAGGTGGAGGTAGGCAGCTCTGCAATCCAGCTTATAGCAGAGAAAAAAAGGAGGTACTAATCAGAGAAAGGAAATGTCCCCCATCAGGATGCTGGCTGGCAGGCAGGCTGCAAGAAAAAGAAAAAGCAGGATAGAGGGAACCAGCACAGACTGCTGGGCATCAGGAAGAAGCCAGCAGCAGCCAGAGGAAGGTGGCGAGGAGACCAGAAGAAGCAAAGGGAAAGAAACTAAGGAGTGAACAAGGCTCAGAGGAGACCAGAGTCATTGAGATACATTTGCCGGAGTAAGTGTACTGAAATGGGATGAAGGCAAGGCAACAGTCATGCCAAGCATTGCTGAAATGACGAAAACTGGGGATGTCATGGGGCACCCATCCGGAGGAGAGGTCCTGAACACAAATAATCCCAGGCCGGAGCCTTCTCACTGGAACGCAAATAGCCAGGGGCCAGTGTGGATAAAAACAACATATGACAGTGGTGGCAAGAGGCATGACTCTCTGCCCTCCACTAAGACCGACGACTGCATCAAGTTTCCACGCATTGTTTAATAAATGACAAACTAACGGGTTCTGCAGAGTTTCAAAGCCCAGAGTAGGGGTGCATAAGCAGCTACAACCTTAGCAATGATCAACTCAGCTGAAGGAGCTGGCCAGAGTTAATGTCTGATAAGAAGCACAAATAGCAGATGTAATCTCGTGAATGCATGGGAGCTTGACAGAGGGTTTTCGCCATTTGTTTTTAACCAGCAGTAAAACAGGATAAGTCAATGCTCAGGGCTAAAGTAATTGAAAGCCAGGAGTGTGAATTACATTTTTAGATGTGCTGGGTGCGATGAAATGGCAGTTACATTAGAATGTTCCAATGGGGACAGGGAACCGAGGGATGAGATAGTGCTAGTTCAAAGAAGAACTAGTTTAATCAGCCATATCGCTTGAAGTATTTATGCAAACCATGCGCAAGAAAGATTTTAGGCCAGTTATTACTGTAATTAATTATGCTTGCCTACAAATGTGTACCCGATTTAGAATGTCATGACTTAGCACAAACAAATCCTAAAAAGAGTTATGTTCTACACATGATCTTAAGATGGTAGTTAAGAGAACGGCTAGCAATGCGAGTGTATGAATTGGAGAAAGATGGGATTCCTTTGAAGAGGTTTTGTCCAATCACGTGGGGGTTGGGGGAAGGGGTGGGGTTAGTGGACTGTCAATGTATCTGTAAGTGTTTTAACTGTTGCAAAACGGTAACAACAGATGTGGTTCTTTGAGACTAGGGTTAGCTTGATCCTGCTGTACCATCCAACTGCTCCCTGTACAATAAACCTGCTTTATGTACAGAATGTTGACTCGTTCCTCAAGTGGTGGGCCCGCTTGAGTTGGGGTAATTAGGGGGTCCTCCCACACAAATTGGCGAGCCAGCCATGAGCTCTGGATTTCCAAGACGTTGGGGGTCTTCTGTCCGCACCACTAACCTGTGGCACCTCACTGCGGGGACCAGTCTTTCATGCATGGTGAAAAAGGTTTGTGAAGGCCATATTGGTTAAAGATCGGTCTGTTCCCCGGAGGCATAGTGCAGTGGCCCGGGTGTGCGGGACGACTTGACTGAGCACCACATCGGAGCGCCTCGAGTTCACACAAGTGCACTTTTGGGAGGTAAAGCCAGGTGGGAAAGTGGGTTCTGTTCTCTTGATTTAAGGGGATAGGTAAGGGTAGAGTTGGAATACGGAGGTACAGAATTAGTCAAGGTTGAAGGGATTGCAAAATTGAATTGAATCTTCTGAATGAGTGAATGAACTGTTCTGTGTTGCAAGTCCAGAATATATATATATATATATATATATATATATATATATATATATATATATATATACATATACATATATATATATACATATATATATATATATATATAATACATTACTCAACGTAATCGTATTTCTGATGCTTGTATCTGCTTAGATTCACATGCTGTGCATAGGCCGACATCTAGTGAAAGCTGCAGAGTATTACAGTTTGTTTTTCGAAACTCGAAAATGGGCGTCAACACAGGGCGTGCCAGTAATACTATCCCTAGTGTGACGTCCACTGTACCCATGATCCCTCACGGGTCTAGGACCCTCAGATTGTATTTTTTTTTTACATGAGGTAGTATGAGGAGTAGCGCGAGTACAGATAATCCAAGCATATATATATATATAGATAGATAGATAAGCATCCATGCGCCTTCTCTCAGAGGGGAGGAAGGGTGAATCGCATGTGAATCTAAGCAGATACAAGCATCAGAAATACGATTACGGTGAGTAATGTATCCCTTCTGAGGCTTGTGGAATCTGCTTAGATCACACTGCTCGCTAATCTATGCACAGCATGTTAGAAGAAGGAGGTGGGATGTGAGAAGGGTCATGAGCAAATAAATGTCTTAGAACCGCTTGTCCCACTTGGGTATCTGTCTTGGAATGGGTGTCAAAGCAGTAGTGCTGAGTAAAAGTGTGAATAGAGCGCCAAGTAGCTGCCTTGCAAATGGTGTCAAGGGGTACATATGCAATGAAAGCCAGAGTGGCCCCAAGGCCTCTTGTAGAGTGGGCTCTTGGCGTAAAAGGCAAAGTTTTTTGAGAAATGGAGTAACACAGCTGGATACAGTTAACAATCCACTTAGAAATGGCACCTTTAGAGACGCGATCTCCCTCTTTGCCTGTAGCTACGGAGGCAAACAGTTGGTCCGTTTTCCTCAGCGGTCTGGTTTTGTTTACATATTATAGGACCGCCCTACGCACATCTTAAGTGTGTAGTTTCACCTCAGCCAAGCTTTGTGGGTCTTGGAAGAAAGCTGGAAGCTCGATGGACTGGTTCACGTGGAATTTAGAAATAAACTTAGGTGAGAACCTAGGGTGTGTACGTAAAACCAGTTGATCTTTATGAACTGTAAAGAATGGATCCTGCACTGACAGAGCATGAATTTCACTGACCCTTCTTATAGATGTTATTGCTACTAAGAAGGCCGTCTTATAAGTCAGGTGTTGTGACTGCTTTTATGCATGGGTTCGAATGGGGGGCCCATGAGTTTAGATAGCACCACGTTAAGGTCCCATCCTGGTGGTGGGTTTGAAATAGGAGGGTGAAGTTTCTTTACTCCTTCCATAAAAGCTTTAACCACTGGTATCTTCCACCACGACACTTTGTTATGGGATGTGGTGTATGCTGACAGTGCTGCCAGGTGTACCTTCAGTGAGTTAAATACCAGTCCTGCAAACAGCAGGTGGAGCATGTATGTAACAATAGTAGAAGGAGTGCAATCAACTGGGTTGATTTGTCTATTCTGGCACCAGATAACAAATCGTTTCCATTTGTCAAAGTAGCAGTGCCTCGTGTTTGGCTTCCTAGATTCCTTTAGGATGTCCGTACATCTCTGTGGTAATTTGAGAAGTCCGAACTCTATGACCTCAGGAGCCATGCAGCTAGGTTCATTGAGTTGGGTTGAGGATACACTACAGTAGGTTGTACCAGCCCGGGAGTTTGATGGGTTCGCACACCGCTAGTCTGCGTAGGTGCGGGAACCACGGTGGTCTCGCCCACATGGGAGCAACTAGGACGAGCGTCATTGACACTGTTCATCTTGTTGACACCTTCCTGATTAGAGGTGTTGGTGGAAAAGCATATGCAAACATCCCTGACCAGTTCATCCACAGGGCGTTCCCCTGTGAGTCTGGCTGGGGGAACCTGGATGCGAATCCTGGGCACTGTCTGTTTTCGCTTGTGGCGAATAGGTCTATAGTGGGGAAACCCCACTGAGAGGAGATCTTCTACGATTTCTCTGTGTAGACACCATTCGTGTCCCTCTGGGAGGGGATCTCTGCTCAAAGCATCCGCCAGAGAATTGAGATCCCCTGGAACATGTTGAGATGACAGGAAGATCTTCCGTCCGAGTGCCCATATCCAAATTTTCTGGGCAAGCTTAGACAGATTTGGCGAACGAGTCCCTCCTTGCTTGTTCAGGTAAAACATGGCTGTAGTGCTGTCCGTCCGGATCGGCACTGACAGATTCAGCAGGTAGGGCTCGAACGCTTGAAGCGCTCTGAATACTGCCAGAAGCTCTAGCAGGTTGATGTGATTCTTGGCCACTGAGTGAGACCAGAGACCCTGAGCTGTGTGGTGGAGGTGGTGAGCTCCCCACCCTGTACGGCATGCATCGGTTGTAACTACCGCCTGTATCTCGGGATTGTAAAAGGGTTTCCCTTGGACAGATTTTCTCTTGTCCACCAGTGAAGGCTTTGTGCCAGTGTTGGTGAAACGACCACTAGATCGTCCCACTGACCACTTGCCTGAGACCACTGTTTCGCCAATCATTCCTGCATGGGACGCATACGCAGGCGCGCGTGGGGGACCAGGTAAATACATGACGCCATCGTGCCCAGCAAACGCATTGCTTTGCGTACCGTTATCTGGCGACCGGACAGATATTGCGGAATTTGCAGCAGTATTTTCCAAATTCTTTCCTCTGATGGAAAGGTCAACCCCACTTGCTTGTCTAGGATAGCTCCTAGGAACTGTTTGGAGGTGCTTGGCACCAGACTTTACTTCTTCTCGTTTATTGAGAAACCTAATTCGAAGAGGAGGTCGATCGTCCTCTGAATGTTTGTCCTGCAAATTACTGGGGTCTCCCCCGTGATGAGCCAGTCGTCCAGGTAAGGGTACACCGGGATTGCCTCACTGCGTAGGTGTGCCGCCGCCACCACCACCACCTTGGTGAATACCCTTGGAGCCGAGGTTATCCCGAAGGGCAGTACCTTGAACTGGTAGTGCAGACTGTCCACCTTGAAGCACAAGTACTTTCTGTGCGCTGGGAACATGGAAATATGAAAATAGGCATCTTTCATGTCCAATGTTGCCATGTAATCCCCCATTTTTAGGAGGGGGATTACCTCTTGGAGAGTAGTCATGCGAAATTTTTGGGGCTTGACATACTTGTTTGCAGGCCGCAAGTCCAATACTGGGCGCATTGTCAAATCTTTTTTTGGCACAAGGAAGTAAGTTTAATAAATACCCTTGTTTACCTGTTGTCCCGGGACGAGTTCCATCGCGTCCTTTGCTAGAAGATTGACTATCTCCTCGAGGAGGATCTTCTGGTGGTCCAAAGAATGTATTCTTTGTCATGGAGGGTGGTTTTGGGGACGCTCTAACATTTCTATGCAGTACCCTGCGGATACTGTGGACAGCACCCACCTGTCTGATGTGATCCCTTCCCAAGCTTGGGTGAAGTTGGAAATGCGTCCCTCTACTGGGGATGCGTGAGAAGGGACCCTGAACGGAGCGTCACTATTTTGGTGGAGGTGTGCCGTCGCATCTACTGGGGCTGCCTCTACCTTTACCACGTCCTCTCTTATTACCCCTGCCATAACCCTGGGTAGACTGCTGGCTGCTGTTCCATTGCGTACCCTGCCCCTGGGAATAGCTAGACCCTCTCTGGGAATTTTGTCCACGTGGGCGACGAAAATTGTCATTCCCTCTCTGGTTTGGGGGTTTATTGGTTGGTTGGCCTAGGGATTTGAGTGTCTCATACTCGTCCTTGGCATTTTTCAGCGCGTCCTCGACCGCCTTTCCAAACAATAGATCCGGCTCCACCGGTTTATCCATCAATGATGCCTGGGTTTTAGCTTTGAACCCAGACTGTCGCAACCAAGCATGCCTTTTGATAACACTACCTTCTGCCATCAATCTGCAGGCGTTATCCGCGGCATCAAAGGTTGCTTTTAATATGCAACCGGACACGGCTCTTCCTTCTGCCGAAACTCGTGCCAATTGGCTTTTTAAGGGTTCTGGGGCGGAATCTATGAGTGTCGCGACTTCTTCCCACTGGTGGCAGTTATAACTCCCCAGCAGGGTGGTGAAGTTTGCAATCCTTGCCTGGTAGGCAGAAGTGAAGGCTACTTTCCTGCCCAAGCCATAAATCTTCTTGCTCTCCTTGTCGGGAGGAGCTTCCGACGATGACAAGGGTGTTCCCGCCCTCTTACAGGTGTTTGTCGCTACCAGGGAGTCCGGTTTCAGATGCCCTCTTATGTACAGTGGGTCTGTTTGGGATGACCTGAAAAGCTTCTCAACTCTGGGGTTTACCGCCCTAGTGAGATAGGGATTAAGAAGAGAAGGGGTCTATCCTTCTTTGTATTGACTTAAGGATAGGGATGGCCTGGGCAACCGGTCTCCTTTCTCCCACTAACTCCTCGGCAAAGTCCCTCTCTTCCCGAGCACCCTGGGTGTCAATGTGGAAGTGTTCTGCCGCTCTGGACAGCACTTCATTCAAGAGAGGCTGGTTATCGACAGGGGAGTCGGTAACCGGGGGTTCTTTATCTACCGGGGAATCTAACCTGTAGGTTTCTGGGTTATCCTCCTCCTCTGGGTCCTACTCATCCCCATAGTAGCCCGTCCTAGCTTGTTCTTCCAACATGCCCAAATCTGGATCCCCACAAAAGGATGGATCTCCCCGATATTGAGAATCTGAAGTAGAAAGGGTCTGAAGTAGGAGCTTCAACCTGGGACTTCTTACTTGGGGGTATAGGATCCTTAGAGCCTGAGGGAGTTGACCCGTCGGGGGTAAAAGAGAGAAAGTGTTCCGGGTTTTTGGTGTAGAAATCTACCAATGATGACATCCTTGACATGACATCACTAGACCACTCCCTTGAACTGGGAATGATTCTTTCTTGAAGGCCTTTCCCCGTTTTATCTTGACTAGACCTACTGGTTTGAACAGGTGTCTTTGGGATAACACAAGACCGAGACTAGTCCATCTGTTTATGTGGGGTAGAATGTTTTTGAGGTGTGGAAGAAGGCTGAGACTGCTTCCTCTGTTTTTCCCCTTCCCCGTGGGTGGAAGAGTGTTTACCCTGTTTTTTCGCCCCTTCGGAGCCTTTCGACACCTGGCACCGAGGTTCAGGGGTAGTGTCCCTATCTCTGGAGTGTGGAGGTTGGGACTCGGGAACCGCCGTTGCGCGGCCTGTTGACGCCGACTCCTGGAGTGTGGTCTGGGGATAGAGATCGGCTTTGTCTTCTGACGATCGAACCTCCGTTACCTTGGGGAGCGAGGCACTTCCAGCAACTGTGGATGGTTGCCTGGAGTCCTGCGGCAATCAAGATCAAGAACGCCCAGAGGACACAGATTACGACCGTTCTCTATGTGCCTCTTTCCGAGTACTCGACGTGCGCGTCGAGTCTCGGTTGGACTTCATGTGTTTTGTGGAAGTGCTGTGGTTAGCGCTTGTGTCGCCGGGGGTCTTCCCCATAGCCGCCCTGCCGGACGATCTTCCGAGGTCGGGGACTTGTGCATCGCTGTCAATTGAAGCCACATTGCCCTCGCCGTCCGAAAGCACGGCATCGCTGCCATCGCTGAAGGCGCCCTCCGCTGCCATGGCCTCTTGACGCCTTGATCGAACGGTCCTGAGTGTTTTCGGTTTGAACCTACTACACACTCTGCAGTTACCCCCGGGGTGGTCCCTTGGTAAGCAGAGATTGCACGTGGCGGGTCTGTCAACGCAAGGGTACTTGGGTTGCACTTGGGGCAAAATTGGAAAGGGGTACCCTCCATACGCACCTTGTGGCAGCGAGCTAATAAGTGTAGGAATATATAAGAATGTACCTGGGGCGTGGCCTGGAGCGCCACTGATGAGGCTGCTCCGTTAATGGCCTCCGTAGGGACCCGCGGCCTCAGCTGAAATTTAGCCGGCGCCAGCGCCGCCGCTGCTGTCCCTCTGGCGGGAGAAGCTGGCGGAACCTCCTGCGCATCCACCGCTCCAATCTGGTAAAGCGAACGCGGTGGGAACCCTGAAAACGCGGCGAAAGAACTCGACGCGGGTGCCTCTTCGCGCCGAGCCAAGATGGCGGCCGCGGCCCGGGCCCCTTTCCCCCGCCGGCGCCCAGTGACGAGACGCCCATAGGACCTCCTGCTCTCGCCCTCTGCTCCGATCCTAAGTCTCGCTGGAGGGGCGGCCGCTCCGGTCCCCGGGGCCCTTCCACCTGGGGCCTCGGCGCGGGCTCGAGTGCTTCTTCCATCCGCCTCCCCCCTCCATTGGAGCGGAGTACGGGATCGGCATCAGCCCCCACCACCATCTCGACCCCCCAGTCCGGTTGACTCTTCGGCCCTCCGGACCTGAAGGCCAGACCTCAGAGGGAGGCCCTCCTGGAGGAGGGACCCCAGGGCTCCCCGACCTTCGCTCGTACGGCGGACCAGCTCGCGGGGGGGCGACCAAGCCCCCGAGGCCCTCTAGCTTCGGGACCAGCTGTGGGGGCAGGGGCCCTTCTACCGCCCCCCCCCACCTTCTATACTGGCAACGATCGACCCGGAGAACGGAGGAGGCTGCGGCTCCTCCCTGCAGCCCAGCACCCTGGAGGCGGTATCGGAGGCCTGACTGGGAGAGTGTCCGCCGTTCCCCCACAATCCCCCCAGCGCTGAATCCGGAGCCCCCCCTTCCAGCTTCCTGGGGCGCCCCTGCCCACCAGATACCTTGCCGGCTGGGGAGAGTGGTCAGGTTGTCCCCCCCTGACCACTCAGCTTTCCCCCGACCTCCTTCTGAAGGCACCCCCACGTCTCCGTCTGCCAAAACATCCTGGGGCGCACCTGCCCACTTCATCCACCAGGCCAATCATCCTGGATAGCTGCTGCCCCCTGGCAGGGTGAACATCTACCTCAAGCGGAGCCGACCCCCTCCACTACATCCAAGAGGGGCAAGACCCAGACATAACCACTGCAACTCTGACAACTAATACGGCGGACGGATCACTCGCCCTACACAGCAGATTCGTCCGAAACCAATCATCCTCCCCAAAGCGCCCCCCCCCCCCAGGGGCTTCCAGCCAGAAGAGGATCCCCAGAGTCCCAGCCCCGGCAAAATGTTGAGACTCACCAAACCAGCCAAAACCGCGGACATTTCCACCATGCTCCTAGTAACAGACAAGACAAGAAAACCGGACCCCTCACTTAAGCTTACCCCGCAAAAGCCCCCAGAAGAACAAGGTAACCTCGCCACCAGAGATGACTTAATGGCCTTCATGAGGGACATCAAAGCCGAAATTCGGTCCTGCATGACCGAGCTCACCACACGACTAGAACAGACGGACCAGCGACTCACGGAAGCGGAACAGAGAATAGGAGAAGTCGAAGACTTGACCCAGAACCACGATGCAGCAATAATAGAAATGCGCCGTGAGATCCGAGCGCTTCAGTCCAGTAATGAGATTCTCGCATTCAAGCAAGAGGACTTAGAAAACAGGGCCCGACGGAATAACCTGCGCATCCGTGGGGTCCCAGCAACGATCCAAGATAAAGAGCTCCCGGAGTATATAGGCAACTTCTTCCAGGCTCTCCTTCCGCTAACGGACAAAGCCCAACTCGTCCTGGACCGAACCCACAGACTACGCCCGAGACAAGGAGTAGATTCAGACGGCCCTCCGGATGTGATCACGAGAGTACACTTCTACGCTACCAAAGAAGCCATCTCGGCAATAAGCCGCTCCAAAGATGAACTGTCGTTCATGAGCACCCCCCTGCAGATATACCAAGATCTCTCCCCGATCACTATACAGAAAAGGAGAGCTCTCAAGCCCTTGACCCTGTTCCTCCAGAGCCAGCAAATCCGCTACCGTTGGCTCTTCCTCGCTACATTACAATTCTCGTACCAGGGAACTCTACGCAAAATTAGCCACCTAGAGGACGCGAAATCGATCCTGCACCCAAACTCTCCGGAGACCAAAACCACCCCTAGTCCACTCCTCCCGCCAGAGGAACCAGATCAATCACCTCAAAGACAGCAACAACCCTGGTCTAAAGCGCAAAGACGCCGAAAGATGAAATGATTTAGAGGTTGGCGGCCATGATACTAAGACCGACGCTGAAGCCAAAACGAAGCATGGCAATGCCGCGGGCCCCGAACGGCCCAGTCCCCCCTCTCCAAGGAGTATGTCACCTACCCACCCTTGGAGCCGAGCTGATCTCAATGGTTCGACCCTCGCCCCGTTGGCGATGAAAACGGTTTGGGCCACGTTGGCCGTAAGGGTGGCTGCGCAGAAAACTCCGGCCCCCCGTACAGTTGGGAGTTCTCCCACCCGTTTAAGTTTGCCCACCCGTTGGTGGACCCACTCAGATAAAATGTTGCCCTCCCGTTGGAGGATACAGAAAACCCGGCTGCAGGAGGACCTAGCTAACTCGGAATCTCGAAATGAAAACTGAATACCCCCAGCCCACCCACGAGGAACAGTATGCCACCCCAGAAGGCACCCAAGAGGCCCCCCCCGCCGATCCAGAAACTAAGGTTCCTAACGCTGAACGTTAGAGGCCTCAACGCCCCACAGAAGAGAAAAACAATCCTACAACGCATCCAGAATGATAAAGCCTCCGTTGTCTTCCTGCAGGAGACACTTGATCCCAGCGGACTTCGCAAGGCTCAGAGATCGGCAATTCCCAACGCAGTTCCTAGCTTCGAACGGAGTGAAGAAGGGTGGCACAGCTATTTTAATCGCCAAAGATTTGAAGCCTCAAATCCTGGACTCTAAACGGGACCCAAACGGCCGCTTCGTGGCGGTGAAATGCCGAATTCTCGGCCAACTATACACGTTGATCTCAGTATATGCACCAAATCAAGAACAAGAGGCATTCTACTCGACCCTGGAAAACTCCCTGCTTCCGTTTGTTGAGGGTCAGACCATCATCGGGGGAGATTTCAACGGAGTCCCCAACCCACTAGTAGATAGATCACACCCCCCTGCCCGCGGAGACTTTGGCTTGGCGATCGCCCTGCTTAAATTGTTCCGAACCTTCGAAGTGGTGGATACCTGGAGGATCCTCCATCCAGAGGAGCGAGACTACTCATGCTACTCTTATGTGCATAGGACTTATTCACGTATCGACCTCTTGCTGGCATCCCCGCAGATCCTGTCGTACACGGACGATGTCCTCATAGGCCCCAGAATCCATTCAGATCATGCACCCGTAATGCTAACGCTAAGAGCCTATAACCCGGACCCGCCCCCAAGACGCAGATGGTCTCTTTATGACCCGATCCTAAATAACATGGCGACGAGAGACGTAGTAGCTAAAACCATCAAACAGTACTTCGAAGACAATAAAAACGAAGATACCTCCCCAGCGACGACATGGGATGCAATGAAGGCCGTAGTACGAGGGGTGCTGATCTCTCGAGGAGCGGCCTACCATAGGCAAAAGTAACAGACCCGCCGCATCCTAGAAGACAAGGTTCTGGAGGCGGAAACGGCATGTAAAGCTAAAAACTGGTCCCCGAGAACCTACCGAATCCTGCAGACGGCACGGAGGAAACTAGAGGCTCATTACGCAGAGGACACAGCCCAGCTACTAACCAAGACGAAGCAGAGCTACTACGCCAGGGGAAACAAAGCTAATAAATTCCTGGTGGAAAAACTCGCAAGAATCAAGAAAAGGAACACTATACTAAGCCTCCGAGACCCTCAGGGTGCAGCCCAATTCGCAGATCAGGATAAGCTGAGAATGGCAGAAGCTCATGTAACCGAAACTATGTCAGCTACCCAAAAGCCCCAGGAAGAGCAGCAGTCCTACCTGCGGGAAGCCGCCTTGCCTAAGCTCTCAGCAACGAGTAGGGAAGAATTGGAGGCCCCGATTACCAGCGAGAAGATCGACAAAGCCGTTAAAAGCTTAAGAACGAGAGCCCCGGGCCCAGATGGTTTCTCGTCCCGATTCTACAAACTCTTCCGGCCTCAGCTACTAGCCCCAATGACGACCCTCTTCAACTCCTTCGCCACTTCTGGATCAACAACCCCGTCAATGAAAGAGTCAATAACAGTATTAGCGCTGAAACCAGGAAAAGACCCCAGCGATATAGCAGCTTATCGACCCATCTCCCTGCTAAACCTGGATGCGAATATCTACTCGAAGGTCTTGGCAAACCGATTAGCGAGGCTTCTTCCGGACATCATAGACCCAGACCAGACGGGATTTATCTTAAACAGAGCCACCACAGATAATACGCGCAAAGTCCTCAACCTGATCGAGATAGCCAGACAAGACTCGAAGAAACTCGCCCTGCTAGCCTTAGACGCGACCAAGGCTTTCGACAAAGTGGACTGGTCGTTCCTCCGCCTCTCTCTGGAGTCGTTCGGCGTTGGGCCCTCCTTCCTAAAGCTCACCCTAGCGAACTACCAATCCCCGACCACCCTGCTCCGAGTGAACGGCCTCCTGACTAACCCGATCTCCCTAACATGCGGCACCAGACAGGGCTGCCCCCTCTCCCCCTTACTGTTCGCTATGGTAATGGAATCATTGGCCCAGCGGATTCGACTTAACCCTAGAATCAAAGGCCTCCAAGTGGGCTCTACCCAGCACAAGATAGCGCTCTACGCTGACAACGTGATGCTAACCATCACAGACACCTCGCAATCCTTAAAAGCCGCCTTAGCGGAAATCCACAGATTCGGGAAGGTGTCCGGATTTGCCATTAACTTGATGAAATCGACAGCTCTGGGGATAGGGTTGAATCAGAGAGAGAAGGCATCCTTCAATGCCCAGTGCGCGGTCCCGTTAAATGACACATCCATCCCCTACCTCGGGGTGCAGATCCCCGCTAACCCGGGAGACATCTATCGGATAAACTTCCCGCCCCTGATGAAAACTCTGGAAAAAGACCTAGACTCCTGGCACAAGCAGGAAATATCCCTAATAGGTCGTATCACAGCCTGTAAGATGAATCTGTTGCCACGATTCCTATACGCCTGCTCGGCTCTCCCCATCATAGTCCCTCGCCCCCAACTACAGAGACTTCAAAGGAAGATATTTGGATTCATATGGAGGAGGAAGAAGGCCCGCATTCCTCGGAAGACAATGCTATGTGCTCCGGACCAGGGAGGCATAGGGGTCCCTGACCTCCAAAAATACCAAATGGCGGCGCAGATAGCGCATACCAGGGCTTGGACTATAACGTCAGGGCGCCCCAAATGGATGGACATAGAGCAGTCCAGATTACCCCTCCCATTGCGCTTTCTTCTACACTTGCCAACCGCGCTGCGCCGGACATGGCCAGCTATACTATCCTCAACCAAGCAAACGTTGAAGGCGTGGGATTGGGCCCGCAAATCCAGAGGTATCCCGAGAGCTCTGGGCCCCTCAGCCCCAGTCTTCCACAATCCGGCGTTCTCCCCGGGAGCTCACCCCACTAACTTCAAGAACTGGATCGCCGGAGGCCTCTCCTCCCTAAGCCAACTATTTGAGGGAACTCAGCCGCTGACATTCGCCCAATGCAAAAGTACGTTTAACCTAGCAGAGTCAGACAGGTTCACATACTGCCAAATCAGACACTGGTGCACACACCCCCAGACGCGAGAGGCGGCCACCCGGTCCCTGGATGCCTTGGAATTAACAGTAGCGGACCCCCCCTCCCGAGGGCGGATCTCGACGCTGCACCGACTATTCCAGGAGAGCCTCCTGTCCAAGAGAGCGACATATATGGCGCAGTGGGAAAAGGACCTAGGGCACTCAATCCAGGATCAAGACTGGACCGATATCTGGGCCCGCACACACTCATCGTCCTTCTGCATCACCAACCGGGAATGTGCATATAAACTGCTCATGAGATGGTATTTCCCACCGCAACAACTACACCACTTCAACCAGTCGCTGGACCCACAGTGCTGGCGTCGGTGCGGCTCGCCAGGCTCCTACCTACACATGTGGTGGTCATGCCCGGTGGTGAAGGTCTTCTGGTCCCAATGTATAGCGACCATCACAGACATAACCCAAATTCCACTTCCACTGGAACCGGAGCCGCTACTGCTGGGGACCCCGATCCCAGACACCTACCCGAAAACGGGCACACCCGCGGCCCTCATTACGCAATTACTCCTAGCCGCTAAAATCACAATAGCCCGGACATGGAAGACTCCGGAGGGCCCCCTAACGGTGCTATGGTGGCTGAAAATCTGGGACATCTTCATCGCTGAGAAAGTGATGGCAGCTAACAGAGGCCGCCTCCATCATTTCACAAAAATTTGGTCGCCTGTGATAGACTATGACTTACGCTTCCCGGCCATGACATACAAACCGCGCCTGGTGCAACTGGCCCAGCAGGCGGCGGACAGGGAACGGTCCCAGCTGATGGAGGAGCAGGCCCTAGAGGATAGCCAAACCCAGGATTTGGGGGCGTAAGCCGGGAGAGGAAGGAGGAAGGCGAACCGAGGTAGGAAGAGACAGGAGCGAATGAGTCAGGAATCGGACCTTATAGGGGGGAAAAAAAGACAGTCCACGGTAGACGCCCGAGACTAAGAGGTGGGGTTGGGTGTGGGGATATAAATAAGCCTATTATAATGCCGAGATAAAGTGTTAAACTGATATTTTAATGCATTCTCCTGTATGCCTACCGAAAAATAAAGTTAAAAAAAAAAAAAAAGAATAACAATGTAATCCAGAGCCTAAGGGAATTACAGTAGTGATATAGATTTGCTAGAATCCCACCTCGGAGCAAGGCAAAGGCTCAGGCTGCCATCGAATTAAGACCAAAGCGTCATTGAGACCTGGGTATGACAGCAGATTTGGAAAGAAAGAAGTGAATTTATTGTAGGCATCAAGGAGGTACAACAGATATTGTATAAGAGTTGGCTCCTGTCCTTCAAAGGAAACTCAAGCCTCCCTCCCAAAATCAACCTTCAGTTTGATACAGGTTTTACAGCATTACAAAAAGCAAATATTTCACAAGAATGCCAATGGTGGAAAATCAAAGAACCTAAAGATAAATGGCTTGCCTGCGACACCACAGGGGCTACCACACAACTATCCTCCATAAGAAAGCTGGTTTCCTTCATCACCGGATTGCATCAGCTCCCAATGCATCAACCGAGTTGTTCTGGATTTGTAGTGAACTTAGATCTCCCACCGAATTGCCTTTCAAATTAGTAGCCTCCCAAGCTTTCGAGGACTACCTCTAGTTTAACCACAATCTTCAGCTCTTTTGGTCCCTGACACAGGGAGACATGCCTGTTTCTCTACCTTCTTCAATCAGAGCTTTTGCCACTGGTAAAGAATATGAAACGTCTACTGATCAGGTTGCATCACCGCCCTCTTGCAATGCCATTAAGGGCAATATTCTTACCCTTGCTACTGTCCTAACCTCCCTGGTAAACTGGTCCCTGGAATTCGACATCGTCCCTCCGGTTTTGAAGAAAGGCTGTATATCACTACCCTTTAAGAAAGACAATGCCAACCCTAATATTCCATCAAATGACTGTCCTATTGCCAACACGCTTTTCTTTTTATCAGAAGAATCCTTGACAAAGGGACTACTAGGAAATTGCAGTGTATATCAGAAACCTGTGGCTTTTTGCATGATCAGCAAATGGGGTTTAGACCAGCAAGAAGTACATTAACTGCCTTTTTTTCATGGGAGGTGAGATTCTGTAGTCACTCAATGTTCTTCTATTCTCCTTCTCCTCGAACTCTCTTCAGTATTTAGCACTGTTAACCACACAACCTGCCTTCACCACATAGGGTGTAGGGCGGGATAGTTGGGGAGGTGGTGTTGGTCCACCAGTTTTTTTTTTCATTCCTTTTAATACACTCGGTGTTGCACTGTTAATCATGACTAGACAGTCATTCTTTTCATTAAAGTGTGATTTATTTACTAAAAAAAAAAAAAAAAAAGAATGTACCTATATACCAAAAGAGTGTAGAGTATGTCCACCCCCCACTCTCCCTACTTGCAGGGCCGAGGCCAGAGGCCTTCCTAGGCCCAGGCAGAGGCCAGAGGCCTTCCGAGGCCCAAATCCGTCATGCAGATCTCGACGGTCGATTCTTTCTCCGTGCCGGCGTCGAGTGTGGATGTTCGGTGACTCGACGTTGGGGTGGTGAAATGGGGAAATAATATTTTAGCAAAAGTATGGCTAAGGCCAGGGAACTCCGCAGAATGCTTCCGACCAGTATGGCGAAAAAAAACGATCCGAGGGTCCTAGACGCGTGAGGGATCATGGGTACAGTGGACGTCACACTAGGGATACTATTACTGGCACGCCCTGCATCGATGACCATTTTCGAAAAACAAACTAATACTCCGCAGCTTCCACTAGATGTCGGCCTATGCACAGCATGTGATCTAAGCAGATTCCACAAGCCTCAGAAATTATGTATTATTTTTTTTTTACCTAGTTTGTTATTAAAGAGGTGGAATATTACCTGGCACGCCGCAAAGGATACATTAGTTTTCTAAAATTGATTAGCAGAGTTTTCTAGCAACAGTTTTCTTGATTAGCAAACCAATTTATTTGATTAGCAATTCTGTACAAATATTTTTCATGTTGCAAAAAGTTCTTTGTATCCGAGACATTAAATGAGCAACAATACAGCATTTCTGTGTACAGCTGAAGAAAGATCTTGGTGACATGAATGTCAGTAAAATGTAAAGGTTAGCTGCATGGATGAACACATGTATACGATAAAACGGCTCTGAAAAGAGTTTTCAATGCAAGGCTCTGTGCACCCGGGTGCAGTGGTGTTGTGCAGGGCTGTGGCCACTATATAGTAGGCTTGACCCATCATTTGCTCTGCAAGGAGGAATTCAGATGTTTCACAAATCAAAAAGTTCACACTGTTAAAGGAAATCAATAGCCTAAAACCAAGTATGTAATATGGTGTTGCTGTAGGCAGGGTGATTGTAAACATCAAGTGGACAAGATCGCCCTTGCCCGTCATTGATATCAACTGCTTTCAATTTACCATTAAAGGCCAATTTTGGGAAATGGCAGGGCTGCCAATGGCCCTCAAGCCACAGCAGGGTAGGTCCAAGAGCATCAATCCAGCCCTGCACACACATGAAAGCGGTGGTCATCACTATTAGTAAATCGAGACACCATCCCACATCTCAGTAAATTTCAGGCCCATTTCTTTACTCCCTTTCTCCATGAAATGAATGGAATCCCTTGCATCTCCTTTGCTTGAGTCTTTTCTTGAGTCCCCTTCTTTTCTCAATCCCTTTCAGTCAGAGTTTCGTCCGGGTCACGGGACAGAGCGTTCTGATCTCTGTGGTATGATGACCTCTGCCGACTGGCCGATGAGAGCGTAACAGGCACCCTTATCTTATTACACTTATCAGCCGCGTTTGATACTGTAGACCATCAGGTGCTATTGTATCGTTTGACCGCAGCCGGTCTGTCTGGCCAGGTTCTGCCTTGGTTTGCCTCCCTCTTGGTTAACCGCAGTCAAATTCTGACTCTTGGCTCCTTCTTTTGAGCTGCTACGATTTTGCTCTGTGGGGTCCCCCAGGGATCGGCCTTCTCCTCGGCTTGGTTTAATATCTATATTCAGCCTCTTGTTCTGCTCATCCGGGCCTTCGGCTTTAGGTGCTACTCCTATGCTGACACCCAGTTCATCATCCGGCTGGATTCTTGCCAGCCGGACCTCGCATCTCAGCTTAGGCGTTGCCTTGCGACTGTGGGTAAGTGGATGGGCAGCAATTGGCTGAAATTGAACAGGGACAAGACCGAGGTCCTGGTGGTGTGCCCCCCTCCCCCATCCGGCTGCCGGCGTGCTGTCTCAGAGTCCGTCCTGTCCTGGTCTCCAGCCTTCTGCCCACCGAGCTGGGGACTATATCTCTGTTAAACGTAGTGTAGCTGATGAGGACCACCCCCATCCGAGGAGATTTCATGAGCCCGAGAAACCTTTAAAAAAATCTGTCCTCACAGACCAGAGGGGTGGTAGGCGATACTGACAGGGTAGCGGGCGGCTGCTGTAGCCGTTGCATACCCTGCCAAACGGATTCCTGACCTGCGTAAATGAAGGGTAGGCCATAGGCCACATATCTGGTTGACACCAATCCCCACCTTCACATGTTCCTCCACCTGCTCCCTGCCTTGGTGCGGTATCGGGCGGATGTCAGAAATGTCTGGCACGGTGGCCATTTTGTCAAGCTGCCTTCCACGTGCCTGCGTTGTGTAGTTTGGCTCACAGGGCCCAGCCCTGTCCAGGACTTGTGTGGATCATGAGGCTTGCCCAGTTCCTCAGGCCGAGACCTGGTAGGCGTTTCGCCCTCGGCAGATCTGCCGGTAGAACTGCTTAAAGGCGCCACCTCTGACATGTTGCCGGTACTAGGGTGTGGCCCCTCGGGTGAAGACCTGGTAAAAGAACCTTCTGGTCCCTCAACACTCCCTGGGAGTATCAACTGACCCCTCGGCCTGCAGCTGCTTTAGCCTCGGTACTCGTGCTGGTAGGAGAACCTGAGCGGTTCCTCCCGAGCAGGCGAGTCCCTGGAAAGGAGTCTCCCTTGCGGGGTGCACTGGAAAAGAGTGGCCCTACCTTGGGCCTGGATCGTACCTGGATAAAAAGACAAAGACAGAAGAGAAGAAGTATCCGCGCAGGGAATTACATAGCCGAAGCCAAACCTAGGAGCGCTGGTGAATTTGGCCCATTGCCATCGATGCGGAAAAGGGGACGGAGGTGTGGCGCCGGAGGGCGGAGTCAGGGCAGCACATGCTCCCACGGCCACACCCCAGCGCACTCTAAATTTAAAGGTGAAGAAGTTTTTTCCGTGGAAGGGACGCTCAGGCACTGTGGAGGAAAGGGGACAGGAATAGAATCTGGGGTGGCATGTCCCTGAATATAGAGACGGTCTGTAGCGGAGGGGGCAAAAAAGATTCTCCACCTGTGGGTTCACAGCCCTGGTCTGTGAAGGTGTCAGTAAAGAAGGTGCAATGCGCCTCTTAATGGAATTAAGCAAAGGGATAGCCTGGCTGGCAGGTGGCTTCTCTTTAAGAATATCCTACACGAAATCAGAGTCCTGCACTGCTTCTTGCATGGCTATTTGGAAATGTTCGGCTGCTTTTTTCAGAATGGCATTGAATTCCATCTGGTCATCTGTGAGAGATGCTGGACGCAGACGTGGGGAGGCGGGAAGATCCATGCATATTGTGTCAGGGTCCGGGGCATGGGTAGGTGACAACCATGGTGGCACATCCCCCGCCAATCACTGAACATGATGGTATATCAGCTAGACCTAGTAGATGTGTGGCGGGAACTTCACCCCACTGACAGATGCTAGTCGTATTACTCCTCTCCCCACAGTCTATACACTAGATTATTTTCACACAGACAGTGAATTATTTTCACAGATAGTGATCTGCCCAGATATTGCGCGTATTCTATCTGATCACTCACCACTGCACATTCACTGGTCTATTAGAGGCCCTAAACCCCCCTATACCAATATGGCGAATGCCCACAGGAGCCCTCACAGATCAGATTTTCAGGGAGGAGCTGAGGGACAAACTGGAGGAATTTGTGGGTATTAACCAAGGCAGTGTGGAAAGCTGGGGCACACTCTGGGAGACATTTAAGGTGGTAACACGGGGGGAAGCGATAGCTAGTGCAGGTGGCATAAGGAGAACTTTGAGAAATGAACTGGAGTGTGTGTGTGTGGGAGCGATGGGCCATCAGGCCCCTCGCATCCTCTACTTCTCAGTACAAAACTCGGACCAAGTGTCTCCAGTAGTGGGTTCGCCCCATGCCCTTATGCGATGTTAACCTTGGTTGACTTCCGCATAGATGGGACCACTGAGCAGGACATGGGGCATCCATTTTTTGTACCCCCTTTCGACTCCATCTTGGTGACTAGGCCTTACTGCGATAGTACAAAAACGCTTCTCTTCCCTTTTCTCACAGAAGCCTGGCCCGGCGCGCAGGGCATAGGGCCCCCACCCCCGTTCTCACTCTGACTGGAAATCTTTGCAGGTCCATTCTCACGCTGAAGCCGGAGATGCTCGCAACACAATAATAAATGTAACATATCGCTCTTCCTCTGAGATCACTGTCCTGCATGTGAACCAGCATGAGCTAAGCACATAGCTCATCCATCTCCACAAATGTGTCGTTGCCCCTCCCGCACCCTCGCCACTGGAAACGTACTACCATTGTGACCCTGTGTCCCCGCAAGATATTCCTTTCATGTGCCAGACCACTAACCATGCCATGATGCCCACCCAGCAGATCCCCAACTAACATTAGACCCCTGCTGCAATATATTGTTGCCTACCACTAACAAATGCCACATACCAGAGATTCTTATATGTGCGGACCCTAACTTCAACCAGTTTATTATAGCGGTCAAGACCCCTAACCTAAGACTTGTATAATCCTATGTTATTGATAGTATAGATATATGTGTGACTTTTATAGAGAGGTATACTGAAGGTCTTTGAACAATTATTATTTAGTGCATGCATTCTTTGAGAATATATTATGTTAGCTTAGATAGTGACCATCCTACCTCCCAGCGACCTGACCTTCACCTATGCGGAGCACAGATGACTGACGTCAATCCTCCTGCCAACCAAGCGACCAACCTGGATGAAGAGATGCCACCCCACCTGAGACATCGAGTGAACGGACCAATCCGGGACCAAAGTAGTATCCCATGTTAGTTGCATCATGTACCCTATAAAACGTAATGTAATGATAACTTGTGCAGAGCGCTCTCAGATATCTCTTGAATACTATTCACCAGAGATAAAATCTTTTCTTAAACTCTCGCAGCCTGCTCTCTTTGCCTTATACCCCGTCAGGGTTGTGTTTTATTCTTTTGCACGTCAAAGACGGGGAGGGCACAAACAAGTGTCGGGAAAGGGAAATACTACGGATTGAGGCACGCACAAGGGGAACTAGAGAAGATGAGACCAAACTGGTAGAGGTCAGGTATAAATGCAGTGGGGCAGATTATCCAAGTTTGATTATGCCACTTACACTGCCAGAGCACATAAAGAGGCAGATAAACCAAGCAGACTATTAGCGTGGATATGTAAGAGAGAACACCCAAGGCACTTACCTACAGAAATTAAAGGACGAGAGTGGGATGACAAGACACAAGCGTCGATTAACGGCACATTTGCCACATTCTATTCCACATTATATGTCCACGAATCCCCAACGAGATATCCGAAATAAGGGACACGCAAGAGGAGATGGGACTCCCCCAAATTAAACACATCCCAACGTGAAGTACTAGATGAGGCGATCACTCCTGAGGAGATGATAGATGCGATCAGATCTTTATGCACTTGTAAGACTCCGGGGAGCGATGGGCTACCCCCTGCACCCCCCCTTCCTCCCCGAGCTCTACAAAGCCTACGAGTCCACCCTTAACCCACTGTTGCATGAGGTTTTCACTGAAGTTTTCTAGACAGGAAGCCTACCAGAGAGTAGGACCGAAACACTGATAGTCCCAATGTTAAAGCCAAATAAAGCCCCTGTAGACTGCGACTCATACCGACCGCTGGCTATGCTGAATTATGATAGCAAAATTCTGACCACCATACTGGCCAAAAGGCTGGCCAGGGTAATGGGGAACCTGATACATGAAGATCAAAACTGGTTTGTCCCGGGGCGCAATACGACTGTCAACTTGCACAGGCTCCAACACATCATAGCACAAACACAGGGGTGCAAGGTCCCTATGCCGGTCCTATTGTTAGATGCTATAAAAGCATTTGATTCGATATATTGGGATGGCTAGTGAAGTTCTAAGGGAATTTGGGTTTGGAGAGGGTTTCGTGAGATGGGTCAAAGTGTTATACAATACTCCAAAGGCTAGAGTTAAAACTGGCAGAAGGGTGTCGGAAGTATAGGCAATCCAGAGAAGCGCCAGGCAGGGCTGCCCGCTTTCACCTATGCTATACATCCTGGGCCTAGAACCACTCGCAATATATCTCAGGAAACAGCTATACGATACTGGGATACAGGTGAGGGGTAAATACAACATAATAGCGCTCTATGCTGATGACGTCCTCATATCTGAGGGACCCGCAGGCTAACGCCCCGGTACTACTGGAGATACTAGACAATTATGCAAGTGGGTCTCGGGAATAAGGGTTAGTAAACAAAAGTCTTGCGAAATTCCTTCTGGCGAAACTGACCGGGGAGGACGCGCTGGATCTACCAGATGTGGGAATCAAGTGGCAACCACAAGAGTTTAAATACCTGGGAGTCACCATCAAGCACACACAGGAATGTAATACAGTGGCTGTAATAAAGGGTGGATGGTTATCTTCCCAAGATTCTTATACTATTTCCAATGCGTATGTTACTATATAAAATCAGACTTCAAAAAATTGGAAGCTCTGCTTGGGCAGTTCCTATGGGGTGCAGCTCGTCACAGAATATCTCTGTCAGTGCTGAAGTTACCGCATAAAGAAGGTGGCATACAACTCCTGGACTTAGAGAGGTATTATTTAGCGGCACAGCTCAGTCATGTAACCAGATGGCTATTAGATGAGCCCACGGACGAAACTAGCATCCTGCATAGACCGATTGCTCCGCTATACCCAACAGAGGTTCTTTGGAAACCCCCCCCCTATGGGGACAGCTGATACCCATATCTGGGGAGACAAATCTGGAGTAGGACAAAATCGGTGCTTTGTTTGCAACACCCCTTTGCCCCATGAGTCCTAATGCCGGTCGACGTCTGCAAAGCGCCAATTTATCTTCCCATGATGAGACACTGGGAAAGGGTGGGACTGTACACTTGGGGGAGACATGTTTGAAGAGGGAGTCTTCAGGAACTTGGACTCATGGCAGACACAAGAGGGAGTGGTGAAGGGACAGTTTTTATGGTATTAACGCATCAAGCACACAGCTAAAGGGAAATGGTATAATTGGCCGGAGGAGCCGTCACTGAACCCCCAGCTGAATGAGATGTATAGCCTGAATGACTGTTGGCGACCTGTGTCCCGACTATATGGCCAACTGTCCGATAGTCGGAACCCCCGCAGTGCAGCATTGAAGGAAAAATGGGAGAGAGATCTAGCAATCAAGATTACTGATAAAGAATGGGAAAGGATGCTTGCATTCCCGAAAGAGGTGTCTAGGAACGCCAGAGTCAGGTTCATACAGTTAAACGTGCTGTGTCGGACTGTAGCAATGCGGGGGTGAGCCGATATGATTGGACTCCGAAGGAATGCCTCTTGGGTACCTATCCCAGGCTAAGTAAGCACAATCATATCGTGAAACTGATGGATATTGTGTTCATATTAGCGAAAAGGTCGATTACTATGGCATGGAAATTGCCTGGGGGCCCCCAGTTTGATAGATGGCTTGGGGAACTGGAAAGATGGTTGGCTGCTGAGACTGCTGCTGCTTGGGGTATGGAAACTAACATGTCCCATGTAACTTTCGAGGCATGGAAGGCACTGATCAGAGACATGTTTCTCCTGGCGGATGACAAGCCTCCCTGAATTGCACTGCAACATGTCGTGTATAGGTGACTCAATGGTAAATGAGTTTGGCTATATCTGACCAGCATGGTCCCTCCGAGATGAACTCTGTGATGCCAGGGTAAGGCCCTAGAAGACATACATCGTTTGTTGTTGTTAATGTTTGACTGTTATTTGTTATAACAATCCTGAGAGTTGCACTATAACTTAAGTGATGTAACCAGCAAAATTTGAAAATTGTAGAATTATAGATGCAAATAAAAACGGGACAGGAGGTTCTCTGGAATTTAGACACTGTGGGGTAAAGGTCTTACTCACTAGGCCTCTTGGGTGTGGTATACCTTTCTAAGAAGTCCACAAACTTGGCAAGCTTATTCATACACCCCTGAAATCTTTCCCTGGTCCATAAAGAGGAACCAGAGGGGGAAAGGGCTCCTCCTGGGGATCTACCTACTTAGAACGCCGAGATTTATAAAAGAGTGTTTTAAATAAAGGCTGGGGGCTCTCGGAATAGTCTTCCTTCCTTTCCAGGTGTGTGGACGTGTCTTTCGACCTGTCTTTGGGCTTTTTGGCCGTCGAAACAATCTTTGCAACACTCTTGCAGATTATTGGATTTACTGGGAGGGGTTTCGGCTGTTCAAGCGGCTTCGCCATCAATTTCGATGTTGCCGGAACCTTATGTGTCAGCACGCTCTTAAGAGGCGTCTCAATGCATTTGTCTGTGGTGCGCTCAGACGCATGCCGCTTACGCAGTTTCGGGGAAGGTTGCCGACCGCGTGGATCGGCAGGTGCAGTAGAGTAGCCCAGCGTACCGCTGGCGCCTTAGACCGATCCGACAAGTCTGTCGAGGCGGAACTGGGGTTTGTATGCTTCCGAGTAAAGGGTGCGTCCCCATCGCCAGGATGTACACTCCACATAGCAGAACCCTCGTCCTGCCTGCCAGGGCCAGCAGGGGACGGACATTTCGAGGCACGACCGCTCCACTGAAAGGTCGATGGCATCCGCATCCGAGCCACGACCGTCGCTTAACTCCTCGTCATGCTCAGTGCCTACAGCAGTGGGTGCGCTACCCTCAGCCTGCATCATGGCGTAGGCCGCCCACCGTTTAACTGTATGCTCCTTGATCATCTTAGGACGCAAGAGCTGACAAGACCGTCAGGACGCCTAGTGGTTATCACAAGGGAGACAATTATTGCACCACCGATGCGTGTCCTTCCAGGGGTATTTGCCTTTACAAGAAGGGCAACATTTAAAGAGTGTCCTGTCCATAGCTCAGGTTTATAGCAATGGCAAAACCAGAGGGGCAAAGAGAAGGGAGAAGGAAATGCATTCTTCTGTCTGTGGTGGTCTTCCGCTGTCTTCGGCAGTGGCAGAGAGAGTCGAAGAGGAATATATGGGATACATTACTCACCGTAATCGTATTTCTGATGCTTGTATCTGCTTAGATTCACATGCTGTGCATAGGCCGACATCTAGTGGAAGCTGCGGAGTATTACAGTTTGTTTTTCGAAACTCGAAAATGGGCGTCGACACAGGCGTGCCAGTAATACTATCCCTAGTGTGACGTCCACTGTACCCAAGATCCCTCACGCGTCTAGGATCCTCAGATTGTATTTTTTCTGACATGAGGAAGCATGAGGAGTAGCGCGAGTACAGATAATCCAAGCAGATAGACAGAAAGGTAAGACTACAAGCAATCATGCGCCTTCTCTCGGAGGGGAGGAAGGGTGGGTCGCATGTGAATCTAAGCAGATACAAGCATCAGAAATACGATTACGGTGAGTAATGTATCCCTTCTGAGGCTTGTGGAATCTGCTTAGATCACATGCTGTGCATAGATTAGCGAGCAGTACCCGAAGGAGGTGGGATGTGAGAAGGGTCATGAGCAAACAGGTGTCTTAGAACCGCTTGTCCCACTTGTGTATCTGTCTTGGAATGAGTGTCAATGCAGTAATGCTGAGTAAAAGTGTGAATAGAGCTCCAAGTAGCTGCTTTGCAAATGGTGTCGAGGGGAACATTTGCAATGAAAGCCAGAGTGGCCCCAATGCCTCTAGTAGAATGGGCCCTTGGCGTAAAAGGCAGAGTTTTTTCAGAAAGAGAGTAACACAGCTGTATACAGTTGATAATCCACTTCGAGATTGCGCCTTTAGAGACGCGATCCCCCTCTCTGCCTGTAGCTACGGAGACAAACAGTTGATCTGTTTTCCTTAGCGGTCTGGTTTTATTTACATAGTAGAGGACCGCCCTACGCACATCAAGGGTGTGTAGTTTCACCTCAGCTGAGCTTTGCGGGTTCTGGAAGAAAGCCGGAAGCTCGATGGACTGGTTTACATGGAATTTAGATATAAATTTAGGTGAGAACCTAGGGTGTGTGCGTAAAACCAGTTTGTCTTTGTGGATAGTAAAGAAAGGATCCTGCACTGACAGAGCCTGAATTTCACTGACCCTTCTTATAGAGGTAATGGCTACTAAGAAGGCCGTTTTATAAGTCAGGTGTTTGAGACTACTTTTATGCATGGGTTCGAAAGGGGGGCCCATGAGCTTAGCTAGCACCACATTGAGGTCCCATCCTGGCGGTGGGTTCGAAATAGGAGGGTGAAGTCTCTTTACTCCTTCCATGAAGGCTTTAACTACTGGTACTTTCCACCACGATACTTTGATATGGGATGTGGTGTAAGCCGAGAGGGCTGCCAGGTGTACTTTCAGAGAGTTAAAAACCAAACCTGCGTCCAGCAGGTGGAGCATGTATGTTACAACGTTGGAAGGAGTGCAATCAACTGGGTTGATTTGTTTATTCTGGCACCAAATGACAAATCTCTTCCACTTGTCAAAGTAACAGTGCCTTGTGTTTGGTTTCCTGGATTCTTTTAGGATGTCCATACACCTCTGTGGTAAATTGAGATGCCCAAACTCTATGACCTCAGGAGCCATGCTGCTAGGTTCATTGAGTTGGGTTCCTGGTGCACTGTTTGACCTTGTTGCTGGGACAGTAGGTTGTACCAGGCTGGGAGTTTGATGGGCTCGCACACCGCCATCCTGCGTAGGTGTGGAAACCATGGTTGTCTCGCCCACATGGGAGCAACTAGGATGAGCGTCATCGATTCCTTGTTCATCTTGTACACCACCTTCCTGATGAGGAGTTGGTGGAAAAGCGTACGCAAACATCCCTGACCAGTTCATCCACAGGGCGTTCCCTTGGGAGTCTGGCTGGGGGAACCTGGATGCAAATCCTGGGCATTGTTTGTTTCCGCTTGTGGCGAATAGGTCTATAGTGGGGAAACCCCACTGAGAGAAGAGATCTTCTACGATATCTCTGTGAAGGACCCATTTGTGTTCTTCTGGGAGGGAGTCTCTGCTTAGGGCATCCGCTAGGGAATTGAGCTCCCCTGGAACATGTTGTGATGACAGGAAGATGTTCCGTCTGAGTGCCCATATCCAGATTTTCTGGGCAAGCTTGGACAGATTTGGCGAACAAGTCCCTCCTTGTTTGTTCAGATAGAACATGGCTGTCGTGCTGTCCGTCCGGATCTGCACCGACAAGTTTAGCAGATGGGGCTCGAACGCCCGAAGCGCTCGGAATACTGCCAGAAGCTCTAGCAGGTTGATGTGGTTCTTGGCTACTGAGTGAGACCAGAGACCCTGAGCTGTGTGGTGGAGATGGTGAGCTCCCCACCCAGTCAGGCATGCATCTGTAGTCACCACTGCTTGCACTTCGGGATCGTAAAAGGGTTTTCCCCTTGCGAGATTCTCTCTTGTCCACCAGTGTAAGCTCTGTACGAGTGTTGGCGAAACGACCACTAGATCGTCCCACTGACCACTTGCCTGAGACCACTGTTTCGCCAACCATTCCTGCATGGGACGCATGCGCAGATGCGTGTGGGGGACCAGGTAAATGCATGACGCCATCATGCCCAGTAACCGCATTGCTTTGCGTACCGTTATTTGTTGACCTGACTGATAATGTGGAATTTGCAGTAGTATATTCCGAATTCTGTCTTCCGAGGGGAAGGTCAACCCTTTCTGAGTATCTAGGATTGCTCCTAGGAACTGTTTTGAGGTGCTTGGCACCAGACTTGACTTCTTCTCGTTGATAGAGAAGCCCAATTCGTGGAGGAGGTCGATAGTCCTCTGAATGTTTGACCTGCAAATTACTGGGGTTTCCCCCGTTATGAGCCAGTCGTCCAGATAAGGGTACACTGGGATTGCCTCCCTGCGTAGGTGTGCAGCTGCCACCGCCAGTACCTTGGTGAATACCCTTGGTGCTGAAGCTATCCCGAAGGGCAGTACACCTTGAATTGGTAGTGGCGACTGTCCACCTTGAAGCGCAAGTATTTTCTGTGGGCTGGGAGCATGGAAATATGAAAATAAGCATCTTTCATATCCAAGGTTGCCATGTAATCCCCCTTTTTTAGGAGGGGGATTACCTCTTGTAGCTTGGTCATACGGAATTTTTGGGGCTTGACATACTTGTTGGCAGGCCGTAAGTCCAATACTGGGCGCATTGTCAAATCTTTCTTTGGCACAAGGAAGTAAGTTGAATAGATACCCTTGTTTACCTGGTGTCCTGGGACGAGTTCTATCGCGTCCTTTTCTAGCAGAATGGCGATCTCCTCGAGAAGGATCTTCTGATGTTCCAAGGAGTGTATTCTTTGTCGTGGAGGGTGGTTCCGGGGACGCTGCAGTAATTCTATACAATATCCTGTGGACACTGTTGATAGCACCCATCTGTCTGAGGTGATCCCTTCCCAAGCCTGGGTGAAGTTCGAAATGCGTCCCCCTACTGGGGTTGCGTGAGAAGGGACCCTGAACTGAGCGTCACTGCTTTGGTGGAGGCGTGCCACCTCCCTTGTTGGGGCTGCCTCTGCCACGACCTCTCTTGTTACCCCTGCCATAACTTTGGGTAGACTGCTGGTTGTTGTTCCATTGTGTACCCTGTCCTTGGGCATAGTTGCCTCTTTGTGAATTTTGGCCGCGTGGGCGACGAAAATTACTGTTCCCCCTCTGGTTAGGGGGTTTGTTGGTAAGCTGGCCAAGGGATTTGAGAGTCATGTACTCGTCCTTGGCATTCTTAAGTGCGTCTTCGACCGCTTTCCCAAACAATAGATCGGGTTCCACTGGCTTGTCTATTAATGAAGCCTGGGTTTCTGTTTTGAACCCAGACTGCCGTAACCACGCATGTCTCTTGATAACTGTACCTTCCGCTAACAATCTTCCTGCGTTGTCCGTGGCGTCGAAAGTTGCTTTTAATATGCAACCAGACACGGCTCTCCCTTCTGCCGAGATCCGAGCCAACTGGCCCTTTAACGGTTCAGGAGCAGAGGCTATGAGCGCCGCGACCTCTTCCCATTGATGGCAGTTGTAACTTGCCAACAGGGTGGTGGAGTTTGCAATCCTTGCTTGGTAGGCGGACGTTGAGGCTACCTTCCTGCCAAACCCGTACAGCCTTTTGCTCACCTTGTTGGGAGGAGCTTCTGACGACGATAAGGGTGTCCCAGCCCTCTTCCGAGTGTTGGTAACCACTAGGGAGTCTGGTTTAAGATGTCCTCTTATATAAAGAGGGTCAGACTGGGCTGCCCGAAAAAGTTTTTCGGCTCTGGGGTTGACGGCTCTGGTGAGGTTAGGATTCACCAGGGATGGATCTATTCTACGTTGGATGGATTTAAGGATAGGGATGGTCTGAGCGACCGGCCTCCTCTCTCCCACCAACTCTTCTGCGAAGTCCCTTTCCTCCTGTACACCGTGGGTGTCGATGTGAAAATGTTCTGCTGCGCGAGCGAGAACTTCATTAAGGAGGGGCTGGTTATCAACTGGCGAGTCGGTAACTGGGGCTTCGCTCTCTACCGGGGAATCTACTCTGTAAATTTCCTGCTCATCTTCTACCTCCTCCAGGTCCTCATCATCCGCATAGTATTCAGTCCCGGTTTGTTCCTCCATAATTGTAAACTCCTGGTCCCCTTCAGGGAAGGGCTGTCCTTGGTATCTGGGGTGTGGAGTAGAGTATGGAGTAGAGTAAGGCTGCACCTCGAAGGGTTCAGGTCTTTCGAACCGGGCCTTTTTACTTAGGGGGATAGGATCAGAGGAGCCTGAGGGTGTGGCCCCTTGAGGGTCATACGAAAGGAAATGTTCTGGGTTTTTGTCATAAAAATCAGCTAAGGAAGACATCCTTGACATGACCCTGTCTATGTCTTCACTGGACCATTCTTTGGAACAGGGTATGACTTTAGTAGGCAATTTAGAGGACTTATGAAGGGTACCCTTGCTGGATGTTGATGTCCCAGTAGATTTATGTTTGTCTCTCTGCTTAGGGTGGAAGGATGGTCTTACAGGAGTGGAAGGCTGTGCTTTCCGCTGTTTCCCCCCCCTCCCCGTGCGTGGAAAAATGTTTTCCCTGCCCCTTGGAGGCCCCAGAGACTTTCGACGCCTGGCGTCGAGGGTCGGGAGAGGTATCTTGTTTCGAGCGTGGGGCCTCGCTGGTGTTAACTGCGGCCTCTGTCTCCTGGAGCGCGGCCTGGGGGTGGAAGTCGTCTTCGGACGATCGAACTTCCGTTAATCTAGGGAGCGAGGCACTCTTGGCAAGAGTGGATGATTGCCTTGCGTCATGAGGCGATCTCGATCGAGAGCGCCCAGAGGACACTGAGTCGGACCGTTCTATCTGTGCCTCTTTCCGAGAAGTCGACGTCGTCGAGGTTCGGTTGGACTTAGTGTGCTTAGTGTGTGTAGGGTGTGTAGCGCTTGCGTCGCCGGGGGTCTTCCCCATAGCCGCCCTGCCGGACAACCTTCCGAGGTCGGGGACCTGCGCCCGGCAGTCTTTCGACGCCGTAATGCCCTCGCCGTCCGAAAGTACGGCGTCGCTGCCATCGCTGAAGGCGCCCTCCGCTGCCATGGCCGCCTGCCTGGCGTGGTGGGCCCAACGCTTTGTCGAACGGTCCTTAAGTGTTTTAGGCTTAAACCTACTACACGCTCTGCAGTTCGCTTCGGGGTGGTCCCTCGGCAAGCAGAGATTGCACGTGGCGTGCCTGTCGACCCAAGGGTATTTGCGGTTGCACTTGGGGCAGAATTGGAAAGGGGTACCCTCCATACGCACCTTGAGGCAGCGGGCTGGTAAGTGTAGGAAATATATAAGGTGTACCTATATACCAAGAGTGAAGAGTATGTACCACCCCCCACTCTCCCTACTTGCGGGGCCGAGGCCAGTAGCCTACTAGGCCCGGGCCGAGGCCAGCGGCCTTCCGAGGCCCAGATCCGTCGTGCAGCAGCCGACGGTCGATGTCTTCTCCAGCCGTCGTCGAGTTTGTCGAGGCTCGACGTTGGGGTGGGGAAGGATGTCAATAACTAATTTTAAACTTCAATAATTAGCAAAAGTATGGCTAAGGCCAGGGGACTCCGCAAGATGCTTCCGACCAGTATGGCGGAAAAAAACAATCTGAGGATCCTAGACGCGTGAGGGATCTTGGGTACAGTGGACGTCACACTAGGGATAGTATTACTGGCACGCCTGTGTCGACGCCCATTTTCGAGTTTCGAAAAACAAACTGTAATACTCCGCAGCTTCCACTAGATGTCGGCCTATGCACAGCATGTGAATCTAAGCAGATACAAGCATCAGAAATATACACACACACACACACACACACACACACAAAGAAGTGGATTGGAAGTCAATCCGAGTCGCATCGGCACTCCGGCAGTGTTTCCAGCAAAACGTATTTCTCCGATTGATCCACAAACAGTCTTTGTGTATTGTGCAATTAAAGTGTCCTTTATCAATTAAAACTGCATAGACAAGGAGGACAAAGCAGTCTTGAATGCACAGAAAAAACGACGCGCTTCACCCTACTCGGGCTTCGTCTGGTATGTGACAGAGAAAGAGGACTGATTTTATAGAGAATAGTGTGTGCCTCCATTGTTGATGTTTACTACTTAAATGCAGTGATAGTTGTTAGTCAAGGAGGTGGCCATATTGGAACTGTGTGACCTCTCACTTTAAAGCACTTGGTAAAGTGTGTGCTGATAATTACAATATTATTTTGATACTATTTCAATGATTTTGGTCCTCGCTCTCGTCCCAAATACCTATTAGCCCAAGTGGGTTAAGGGTGGACGATTTTACATAGAAATGTTATTTTAAAATGGTAATTTAAAATAATGTGTTTGGCATGATGGTTATCACCATTACCAACCTGGTTAGAAGGAAACAGTTCCTCATAATTTTCTATTTCACCAGATATGTTTTAACAGCTCAAGTGAGCCAACACAACATCTTAGCTTGAACCGAAATTTACTATCAAAGTCTACAGAGTACACATTATAAACATTAATACCAAAATCATAGATATATCTTAAATAGCAAAGTGCTTGTGTGCTATTGTAATCAAAGGATTTCTAATTACCAAGGTACAAAGTGCTATCAATAAGGTGCTACTTGTAAAGTGCAAATGTTAAAACCTTATATGGTTTAAGCAGTGCTCATAAGGCTATATGTGAATTGATCTGATGCAGCAAAAAGGCAGTATGTTACCCTTGCGGGCGTCTAGTGTTATTGCTTGAGGCTGTATTTGGCCCTTGCGGGTGCCTCCATGGTATAATGTAATATACACAAATCAAATCAACTTAACATGAAAATACTGCAAAAGCCTTAGTAATCCATGTGATGTAAAATATGTTGTAAATAGTCTTAAAAACATAAATGTTGATCTGGTTCAATAGTGTAGGCAGCATTTGACCCATACGGGTGCCTATATGTTGTAATTTAACCATCCTGTGTGTTAGGTGAGCTGCTGCTTCCATATAATACAACAAATTGATAATACTTCACTTTACATATTGATAAAAAAAATACGCTATTTCTAAAATTGTAAAACAGTCTCATTTCAGAAAAGTGTGCTAAAAATAAGAAATTTTAGTGCTTCACACAGTGAGAATTAAAATAGACGATGAATCAATGCAAAAAGAACCGCAAAGGGATGCATTAGCATCCAAATTAGACATAATATTCTAGAAACCTTAGCTTGTTGTATAAGCACACCAGATTTTCAAAACAACAGATATACAGAAAGGTAGAAAAATTAGAAAGTCCAGAGAATTCAGAGAGTACAGACGCTCACGTATATACCCAAGTTATCATGTAAATACACCCAAACTAGATAATGATGATTGTTAAAGTAGTCTGAATTCCTTAAATTATTGAGAACCCAAGAATACATATAGTTCTTCGTCACGATTGTGACCTCCCGGATATTTAGTATTGAAATCTACTATATATCTGGATTCCAATTGTCTTAGAGTTCGGAGTCTGTCTCCTCCTCTGGGATGAACTTCCACTGAGTCAATGACAAAATATTTAAAGGAACTAATGTCGTTTTTGTGAACCTCTTCAAAGTGTTTTGCAAGTGGGTACATCATATCATGGTTCTTAATGGCACGTAGATGTTGCAGTATTCGTAATTTGGCTTCCAGTTTGGTGCTGCCAATGTACCCTAACTTGCAAGCACAGGTAATCACATAAATGGCAAATTGTGTGGAGCATCTCAAGTCTCATTTGATTTTAACTTCTTTCCTTGTTCGAGGATGTAAGAAAGCCTTCATGTTTATTCCATACCGACATGCTTTACATTTGGAACAGGTGTAAAAGCCTGTTATTTTAGTGGTTAGCCAGGTGTTCATACTCTCTTTAGTTGATTGGCACATGCTGGGCGATAATTTATTCTGTATAGATGGAAGTTTTCTATAGGTCACAGTGTCATGTGTCGGCAAATGTGGGCGGATATCCAGATCTCTTTTCAAAAGGTGCCAATGTCTGTTTAATATTTGTTTTGTTTCTTTGGCTCCAGAATTAAATGTGGTGATAAATCTGAGTGAGCCATTTTCGTGCAGTTGATCCTGTGTTTGATCCCTGAGTGTACTTTTTTTGGCCAAGATTACTTCGCGGGTTTTTTCAAGTCCGGTTGTAGGCTTTATTTATAACTGTTCTTTTGTAGCCTCGGGTTAGGAATCTGGCCGCAGTTTGGCATTTGTCTCCCATACTTCCTTCTCACTACAGTTTCTTTTCACTCGCAAGAACTCACCGAATGGAAGGCTTTCTTTGAGACATTGTGGGTGCGCACTTGCTGCGTGTAATAATGTGTTGGTACTTGTTTCTTTTCTATGCAACTCTGTGGTTATACTGTTTTCAATGATTTTCACCTTTATGTCTAAATAGACTATTTCTGTTTTTCTATGTTCCGTAAATTTTAAATTCTGCTGATTTTGATTCAGAATATGAAAGAAATGTGTCCATTCCACACTCGTCCCACTCCAGATGATGAATAGATCATCAATGTACCTTTGCCACATAATTACTTTGTCTGTGTGTTCTTTATAGTCATCATTGGAAAAGAGATCTTCCCATGCGCCCATGTATAAATTAGCAAAAGTCGGAGCTACTGCTGTGCCCATGGCCGTCCCACAAATTTGATTGTAATATGTGGAATCGAACATGAAAGTGTTATGGGTCAAGATGAGAGACAGCATATCTAAAAGCATAATGGAATGTTCACGAAAACTCAAAGATCTTGTAGACAAAAATCTTTTAACTGCCTGTATACCTTTTGAGTGAGTAATGCACGTATAAAGAGAAACAACATCTAATGTAACCAAAAGAAAGTCAGATTGCCATGGAATGTGTGCAATTTGGTTCAGAAATGTTGTTGTATCCTTTGTATATGAGGGTAAGGTTTCTACAAAGGAGAATAAAAATGTATCAACAAACTTTGAGGTGTTTTCAAAGGGTCTATTGATGCCACCATAGGTCTTCCTGGTGGGCTAGTCATGGATTTATGGATTTTTGGTATAAAGTGAATAATTGGAGTTTTAGGATGGTTTTTAGTTAGATACTGTTTCTCTTTAATGGAAATGAGTTCCAGGTTGTACCATCTGTCCAACATGATGTCATATTGCACTTTATATTCAGGGTAAGGGTCACAGGGCAGTTTAACATAATTACTTGGATCATTCAATTGCCGAGCTGCTTCTCTTTGATAGTCCTTAGTATTGAGAACTACCACATTTCCACCTTTATCCAAGGATCTAATAATGATTGACGTGTTTGCTTGTAAGTTTTCCATCGCTAGATGTTGTAGTTTTGTCAAATTCTGGACTGCATGTGGTCTGACCGCCAGTTTTTTTAGATAATCTATAACAAGGTCCTCAAAGAGATCCATCGTTGGGCAGAATACATTAGAGGGATTGAATTTGGACTTTTTTTCATTCCACTAGAAATCGCCATGCCAGTGTCTATTTCCAGAGGTAATTCGATTTGCCACTCGTCTTGTATTGCATGTGAGGTAATCTGGATGGTATCCATATCTACTAGATTTACAAGATCTCTTAATGCTGGTATATCGCTGATGTTCAATTGTGAAGGATTTTTGTTCCGTCCAGGGGTTGGTGCATCATTTAGACTAGCATGGAATTTGGTCAGTCTCAATTTGCGAATGAAACAGTACACATCGATTCTTACTTGAGAATAATCAAAGTCAGCAGTGGGGCAAAAGGAAAGGCCTTTTGCTAATACTTCTTGTTCATATTGAGTCAAGATTCTGTTAGATAAGTTGATTACTTGCATGGTGTCTTCTACTGGGAGGTCTTCTTGGTTTTGCCAGAGCGTGTCAGACGGCCTGTCGATTGCTCTCCTTTTCTTACTTTGTCCCCGGCACCCCTTGACCTCCTTTTGCTGACTCTGTTTTTGGGAATTGTTTGCTTTTGTTTGTATTTCGCACTTGTCCTGTTTTTCCCCCCACTTGATGTAAAAGTCTCATGTCCTCTAAAAAAATTCAGCCTGATGGGGGTACTTTCATTGCTGGAATTTGAGACGTCTGTGGAAGTGCTGGCATCCTCTTCTAATTCTGATTCTGTCAGACTTGCATTTTCATCATTGATCTCTGCTTTCTTTTTAATTACTTTACGAACACCATCATATTTTCTGGCAAAGATGTAGATACGACCGGCGGTCGTGTGGAAGAATATCATTTGCAATTTGTAAGAGCTCTGCATAAGGCGACCAGCTAGCTGGGTGGAAAAAAACAATCTGAGGGACCTCGGTGCGTGAGGGATTTTGGGTATCCTACACGTCACGGATAGTGTTACAGGCACACCCTGTCGACTTCCTCTTTCAATCCACGAAAGACCAGAGTTAATACTCCACGGTGACCACTAGATGTCAGACTATATGCACAGCATGTGATTCTAAACAGATTCACAAGCATCAGAAAACTATTTATAACTGAAACCTGGAGTGTAAGTGTCACTTTGTTACTGGTACTTGTGAATTTCATTTCTACAGCTCTAAAGCTCACATTTACCCGTCTGCTCAGTCACACTACCAACTTGTGTCGTACAGGCCTATAGCAAAAGGTGGATTACCTATTAACAAGAGGACAAATGTGTAGCCTCCCACAGGAATACTACATCAATTCTTGCCAGCAGGAAAGCAGTTATCCACAAGAAGAACTTGGCGGCCTGATGCAAGGGAACCCCCCACCCCCCCATGAGCCTAGTCAGAACCACATGGAGTTCCCACACCGGGGCAGGAGCCTTGATTGGTGGGAAAGATCTGAAAAGTCCTTTGAGAAAATCCTAGGCGAGTCGGTGGGACCAAAGTGATGATCTGCCTGGCGACCTGGTACATCAGGAGATAGCCGCCAGAGGTACCTTGATGGAGGCGTGCGCCACTCTGCCTTGGCCAAGGATAGCAATTACGGCAGGATCCATGGGGCCGTGAATCTCAAAGAGGTTATCTTCTGTGACTGGCGCCACGTAGCGAAATGCTTCCACTTGTGACCGTAGCACTTCAAGGTCACTGGCGCCCTGTATTTGGCGAGGACCTCCCTGCAGTCAGCTGGCAACTCATCCTTCAAACCCTAAGGCTGTAGGAGCCAAGCCCCAGATACAGCGATCCTGGGTCGTGATGGAGGTTTGTGCCTGCTCCTCTGGAAAGAAGATCCAGAACCACTGGCAGCTTGACCGGAGGAGCCACTGACAGCATGAAAAGGTCCGGGGCGAGGCGAACCATCCTGCATTGCCACCGAGTGTGTTGGTGACGCACCGTAGGGGAGGAAGGCATACAGAAACAGCCGCCCCATGGGAAGTAGAATGCGCCCCACACACCCTGGGGAAATCGAACGTGCCCCCCTCACCCCCCACAATCCCCCAGCTCCTTGGTTGGTGGAATCTGCAAGCAAACCTATGGCATATGGGGTTCGCTGCCGTCGCCAAAATGCTCGATCTTGGGCCTGCCCCACTTCACGAAAATGCAGTCCACCTGATCCTGCAGAAGTTCCCCCTCGTGGCAAGAACGTAATTCCCTGAGATGGTGTTCTTGACTCCCGCTAGGTGAAGAGGGATGAGGAACATCCCTTGTCCGATGGCACAGCACCACAAGTCCTGCGCTTCCTTTGAGAGCGCTGGGGATCAAGTGCCCCACAGTTTCCTGATGTACAACATGGTGGTGGTGTTGTTCATGATGATCTTCGCCACCTTGTTCCTTCAGAGACGGATAGGAACTACTTTGAGGGCACAGAACGCTGCCCATAGCACAAGGATGATATGGCAATCCTCCTCCGGCAGCCACAAGCCTCTGGCGTGCAAACGGCTGGTGTGAGCCCTACCCCACCCAGCTTTCCAGGAAAGCGTCTGTGGTGACCATCTCCTGGTATGTAGGGTTTTGAAATCCTGTGCCCTGGGCGATGTTGGAGCAGACGCCCCACCATCCTATCGCCCGACGGAACTCATCGTCGAGAGGGATCTTGTCCGCGAAGCTACCAGACACCTGTATCCAGCAAGTACCCAGGAACTCCGGAATAGGTCGCATTTGCAACCTGCAGAGCCGGATGAGGTAGATGCAGGACGACGACATGCCGAGCAACAACTTGATGGCCCGCACCGTGGCTGTCGTCGACCACAGTTGCTGCACCTTCCCTTGAATGGCGGCTACCCTATCCTCATAGGGCGACGCCAGGCAGGGCAGCGTATTGAGTCGGGCTCCTAGGAACAGCGCGTTCTGCGATGGTGTTAAGCAGTACTTCGGATAGTTGATGGAGAATCCCAGATCCATCAGTAGCTGGACAGTCGTCTCCGTGTGCCGAAGGCCAACTCATGCGATTGGGCCCGAATGAGCCAGTCGAGGTACGGGTACACATGTATGCCCTGTTGATTTAGATAGGCAGCCACCGGCAGTAGGCATTTTGTGAACACTCTGGGGGCCGACTTCAATTAGAAAGTTAGAGCCTTGAATTGGTAGTGCTGTCTCTGCACTACGAAACAGAAACCTCTGATGTTTCTTGTGAAAGGGGACATGGAAATGGGGGGTCCTCCAGGTCAAGTGACGTCAAGAAGTCTCCTTTCTGAAGTTGGCCGAGCACATGTCGCAACGTGACCATCCTGAATGTTTGGCACTTCAGTTATTTGTTGAGACTTAGCAAGTCTAGAATGGGCCTCCAGCTGAGGGATGTGCTGCTCCCGACGGGTAATCAGAGGGATCCGCGGACACCTGCGTTGAAACGCCAGGGTGTGCCCCTGGGTGAGAGCGTCCAGCACCCATCTGGCGGTGGTGCTGGAATTCCACTCACTGACGAACCTAGTCAACCGCCCTCCCACCAGGGGGCACGCGTGGGGGCCATACGTCCCAGACAGTTCAGACCGGCGTCTCCGTCCAACACTGAGCGACGATGCTGTCCTCCACTACTGTAGGCCTGGGAACGGCCTCTCTAGGCTTCCTGAGTCATGGATCTGGAGGGCTGACGGTACGAAGCGGAGAAACCTTTGAAAGAACTGCTTGTTTTTCCCCTGAACGAGTGGAAAAAGAAAATGAGCAATGCTGCTGGAGATGCCCAGGGAAGAGGCCGTCTCTGTATCTGCCACGATGGCCTGGAGGGACTCCGACTACCTTCCCAAACAAATTCTCTCAGTCGAAGGACATGTCCAACACCTTCGCCTGGACCTCCCACCGGATTCTTCGTGGCATTCACCTAGCCTTGCCGACTAAGGCAGACACTGGTCCCCATCTGACCAAACTTTGTGACAGCGACATCCAACACCACTTTGATAAGATGCTACTTCCCCCTTTTCTGGAACAGAGAGAGATTGACTCATCCTCTTATTGTCAGGGAAGACTTCCAGGCTAGTCCCCAGCTTCTACCACAGCTCCCTGTCGTACCTGGCTAGTATCGCCAGTACGTTGACTGCTTTCATAGTGGACGCCGTGGTGTAAATCGCCATCCTTCCCATGGCGCCCATCCTCTTCCCCTCGCTGTCCTGAGGGACCGACTAGGACGGGTTAGCCGTCCGCTACCTCACAGCCACCAATACCACTGAATCCAGCGATGATTGCGACTTCGGTGCCGAGTCCGGCACCTGATACTTCGTTGGAGGCTGACCAGAGACCTGGAGGACCACCGGTGCTGGGGGCATCCTCCTCTGGATCTCCGGCACCAAGGTGTGCAGAGTTTATGGAATGTCCAGAGACACGTCCCTCGGTTGAGCTTGCGGGATCGGAAAACTAGGCCCTGCGCCCATTGTCCTCTTCCTGGACGAGACCTCCATGGCTTGGGCCACAGCCTGGGAGGGCTGTTTGGGGGGCCTCCCCTTTCCCCCCCAGCGGGGCTTGAACCGGGTCAGTGTTGCGCCTTGGGGCAGGGATACCTTCTGTGATGCAGGGGCTACCTGTTCAGAGTCCACGCCCTTAGCAGTCACCAACTCCATCGTCGACAAAGTCTTATCCTGTGCTGATTGGGCCTGCTTGGGCTGTTCGGCCTTCTCTGTCCACGGCTTCTCAGACTTCTCTCGCAGTTTAGCCGGGGTAGATTTCCTTTGAGGAGGAGCTTGATTGCCGGCTGGCAATGGAGGGTGAGGTCGATTGCACCCTATCCACCTTGGGACCGGCTTCTGCAGCGAACCTGGTGAACTCGGACTTGCAGTTATTGGCATTGTCTTGGGCCCCACGGATGAGGCACCCTCAAAGGACTTGGAAGACAGCTCTTTGGCCCAGCCTGTCATGGGGAGGCATGACTCTGCTTGGAGCATGGGCCAGAGGCTTGGCGTTAAGCAACACCGCCAGTCTACTGTGCCCGTCTCTCGTCTTCTTGGAGAACCCAAGACACATTTCGCACTCACCTCCTTATGGTCTGGATGCAGGCAGTAAAGGCATTGCAGGTGCTTGTCTTCTACAAACACATTCCGTAGCCTCCATTTAGTGCAGGGCTTGAAGAGGGACCCTCCCTCCTTCTCCTACATCATGTGTGGAGATCACGAAGTAGGCCCAAAGGCCTTCTAGAATCTTCGACGATCCTGGCCCTTGAGGGGCGCTGAAATTTACTGAGAATGGATCCCTGCTGTCTGCAGATGGAGAAGAGAGCACATGAGCACATTGGCTAAATAGAACCTTTTCCATCGAAAAACACAAAAGAACGTAAAAGTAGCTCGCAGAGCAAACTCGTGGGCTACCAAAACTGAAGCATGCAGAACAAATATGAAGTTGGCTGCCAGAGGAGGGGCATTGGATGATGGCAGTATGACCCAGAGGACAGTGATTGGTTTAAAAGAGAAATACAGTTTGTAAGTGAAAGTGAAACGGTTTTTCTTTTACAAAGGATTCCCAGACTGACAACAGGGAATATTCATGAGCATGTGAATCCATGCCAGACTCCATGCTGGAGAACATGTAGATATGCAATAGGAAAACCTAGCCACCACTCTTGGATGGGTGATGGAAAGACTGGTATGTGGGCTGTATCTCAAAGCACCAAAACACAATGAAATTATTGGACCAGATGACTTTCATCTGCAATAACCTGTCAGATGAGACATACTGACACATACCATAATGCCGGAAGTTTCTTGCTGTTAATTTGTTGGTAGCAACCTAGTTTGGGCGTAGATTTGCTTTAAAATGTACTAGAGAATCCTGACTCGACCCAAGTCTAGTGCACACACAATTGACATTTATTAATGTTTGCCCATATGTTTCTGGCAGGGATGGGTGTGAGGAAGAGTCTGACTCGAATATGTCATACTGGTTTATAAAAGATCTGCACAACTAGGATACAATGGTGAGAAGGCCTATCACTCTGCAGTAGCTATTTATAGTGAAACTGGGAAATTGTATGCGATTTCTTTTATAAACAATTTTAATTGAGTTTTCCATAGTAAGACAACATATGATAACAATGCTACCATAGACAATCCAGAGCCCAAGATGCACATTATTGCCCAGACCTGTATCTTCTAGTTAATGGGTGTAGAGGCCCCCTATTTATTCTGTTGCCTTTTCCCACTTACCCCAAATCTTCTGATAATCCCCCTACCATCACCTGTTCCTATAAGTTATCTCTTCCATGCTGTGAGCGTGCCCCATACCCATCTTCCAGATCCCCAAAGTGGGCACCTCCAAGGATCCCCATTTCACTGCTAAGTCCCTTGTAACCACCATTGCAGCAATAGAGATCAGTTTCCCCTCCCACCTGTTCCCTTCATGCACCCCACTAATGTGCAGTAACAGCATTTTCGAGTCATGATGTATGTGTGCCCTAGTAGCCTTATAAGTTTACGTAGAACCTTATTGCACAAGTTTGAGACTTTCAGATACTCCCAGAGTAAGTGATAGGAGGTACCCGTCTCTCATGCACACTCAAGGCACTTTTCATCTCTGGCTCTCCCCATCTTATATAACTTCTCGCATAGTATACTCTGTGTAATATTTTGTATTATATCAATCTCATCCTCAACGATACATTTACCTCTGTGGCTGCCACTAGTGCCTACACCCATACCGCACTCTCCTAAGTCCCCACATCCCTTTTCCACTTTTCTTTCAGCTGTGTCAACGGGGAGGCAGTGAAGCCATTTATGACGGGATATAGCTTAGATGAACAAGTTACTTACCAACTGGTAACGTTCTTTCGAATGGATGTTCCTCCAACCTATTCCTCACCTTTCATGTAATGTCTAGCTTCGGCTGCTTTCTGATAACTTTTCTGGCAGAGAGCGTCCTACGTGTAATGGTGTTGAATTGGTGTCCCTCGAAGGCCTCTGTCGAGGGTGACGTCATGGGAGGTTATAAGTAGCACGCACAGCACCTGTTGGTCTCAGTTCTGTTTTTTCCCCCTCCTCGTGCAGCAGAAATGCCCATATACACTGGCATGACAGTAATCAGCCTTGGTGGAACGAAAGCTGTAATAGCAAGGGAAATTCTACAGAGGGGTAGGTTGGGAGGCAGATGAGGAATATGTTTGAGGAACGTCCAGTCAAAAGAATGTTACCAGTTGGTAAGTAACTTGTTCTTCTAATGGATTGTGTCCTGCAACGCATTCCTCATCTTTGACAGACTCTCAAAGCAGTATCCATGATTGGCGGAGGGTGTAGAATTTAAGTATATTGAGAATCTTAAAGGGCAGAATAAAGTACTGCTTTACTAAAAGCGACATCATGAGCAGTATCCAGAGAATAATGCTTTGTAAACTTGTGTATTGTTGACCACATTGCCGCATCACATATGTTCTTAATAGGGACACCCCTTTGAAGGGCTGTCGATGTAGCCATGCCCCTAGTAGAACGGGCTTGTAAACCCTCACAAAGGTCTTTGCCTGCCAGTCTATAGCACTCCGATATGGCAAGGAAGATCCATCTAGACAAGGTCTGTTTGGAAACAGCCTGGCCTAGCTTGTGTCCTGTATATCGTACAAAAGAGCTGGTCGTCTACTCCAAATTTTGCTCTCATAGGGTCCAACCCATGGAGCCTTTCCTCTTCCTTCCCAGGATGAGGTGGAGTATAGAAAGCCGGTAGCACAATCTTCTGACTTAAATGAAAGTCAGAAACCACCTTAGACCAGGAGGGTTTTACCCGTAACACAACCCGGTCCTTGTGGAATACAGTTAAGGGTGGCTTGGAATTAAGTGCCTGCAATTCGCTCACTCTACAAGCTGATTTTCTAGCAACCAATAGTAAGTCTCAAAGGTTAACAAACTCAACGGACACGTGTGCAAAGGTTCAAGTGGAGCACACATCAGAAATTTTAAAACCAGGTTGAGGTCCCAAACCGGAACCTGAAAAGGAGAGGAGGGAACACATTCAAAAGCCCTTTTAGAAATTAAGTATTGTATTGTATTTTGTTATGTATATAACGCTCTTTCACCACTTGTGTGGCCTCAATGAGCTTTTTCCTTGGTTGGAACCCCTTGGTGACCGTAGTCGAAGTGGATTCTAGGGGATTAGCTTAGATGTGTGTGTGCATGTTTGCCAATCTAAGACTTGGGTGGCTGGCAAGTCTGGACTAAGCAGACCAGCAGAGGTCAGCGAAGTGGGTGGGTGCTCTTTGAGGGTTTGAGATAGATTGCTATTGTCAAGAGCATTTATGTGAGGTCAGCTGTGTCCGGGTCCAGAATTGAGAGTCCTACAGCGAAGGGCCTAGGTTTCATACTGTAGCCATATCAGAGTGTAATAAGCAGAAACGGAGTCAAAACCTACATTAGAGGAACCTATAAAGCGGGATGAAGGCCTATGTTTCACAGTGCTAAAGGTGTAACCATATGGTGAACCTAGATCCAGGCAACACCTAGATTTGAGGAATTTGAGGAATTCTGTCCAGTGTTTTGGATTGCGCGATGGGTGTTGCACATGGCTTTGAATGTGGTGCATCGAGCAATAGGGAGCCAGTGGAAGACTCAGGGTTGGGCTGATGTGTTCTCTGGCGGGAAGGTTATTCTTTGGAGTTTCCATAGTTGGGATGTGGGGGCTCCTAGGTAGAGACAGTTTGCCTAGTCAAGGCGAGAGAGGATAATGGAGTTGATAGCCGAGAAGCGGTGGGGATAAGTGAGGTAGGGGAAAATCAGCCTGAGGATATGCGAGTGAAAAAAACAGGTTTTGGATACAGTGGTGGTGTGTTTGGTGAGGGATAGATCTGAGTCGTATTTGCAGCCAAGGTTTTTAACCACGTTTGAAGGCACTGGTGCTTTTCCTAGTAATTCAGGCCAATGATTTGGTTGGGGGAATAAGAATGTTTTCCCGCAGAGTAGGATTTCAGTATTCCCAGGGTTGAGGATGAGGTGGTTGGTCGTCATCCAGTGATCAATATCGGAGAGGCACAATGATGGGTCCGGGCTGCAGAATCCTTCAGCGGTTGGGATTTTGAGGATGATCTGGGTATGATCTGAGTAGCATGTGAGGTTGTACGAACGGATGATTGCAGGAATGGGTTGTATGTAGAAATTGAAAATTAGCAGTGACACGAATGCTGCTTGGGGAACACCTTTGCAGACTGGACGCGATATGGATGTGATTTGGTCAAGGTGCATGATTTGCGACCGGTTAGAGATGAAGGAAGAGATCCACGATAGGGCTGTGCTTTTGATTCCTAGTGTTTGCAGTCCGTCTAATAGAATCATGTGGTCAATGGTATCAAAAGTTGCAGACAGGTCGAGAAGGACGAGAACCGCGCAGCCATCTGTGTCAGCTGTTTTTTCAGGTCATCCCAGATGGAGACTAGGGAGGCTTCTGTTCCCCTTAGTGGTCCGAAGCCTGATTGTGCTGGATCTAGGAGGTTATTCGATTCAGCAAATTAGCCAAGCGAAAACATGAGGGTGCTTTAAATTCGGCTATGATTTCATGCAATTCCTTACTTGGGTTGCAGGCATTTTGGATTTGGTTCCCATAGAATGATTTCTTGCTTTTTCTGATTTCTCTTGTGTAGTTTCTAGTTGTACCTGCTAGGGCAGTTTGGTTTTGGTTTGAAGGGTCGGCTCTCCAAGCCCGTTCCAGGAGGTACTTGAGAGTTTTGAGGGGTTGGAGATTGGGGAGAACCAGCTTGGTGATGGTCCAGATCTCTGCAAGGTACGTTTTGACGAGGTGAGGGGTTTGAGGGCATTGGTAAGCCAGAAGTCAAAGGAGTCAATTGCCAGTGGTCTGTCCGATAGGAGAAGTGAGTTGAGGGAGTTGCAAAGTGAGTTCAAAATCAGGGGAGATTACCACTTTGTTGCACACTGGGAAAATGGAGGGGGCAGTTTGTGGAGGACGTTGGCCGCGTACCACTTTGTTGAGCGGTATGGTGATCAGACCACGACAGTGGGCGCAGGGATTGGGTGGATATGTTTGTGGTGCTGAATATTGCATCAAGGGTGTGGCCTTTTGTGCGAGTGGAAGTGTGATGTTTCAGATTGAGGGGGTCTAGACTAAGTGATCTGGTCAAGGGGTTTGATGGTTAGTCAAACCATATGTTGAAATCTCCCAAGATTGTGAGAGTGGGTGTTGGATGAGGTAGGCGGCCAGAGCTTCACCAAAAGTGTCTGCAAGTTTTTGTTATAGCAGGGGGTCTATAGATAGTAGGTAGGAAGCTGTGTGAGGTGGATGGTGCGAGTAGGAGTTTTACCAGGAGGGATTCGTAGTCGGTGGGGCTGGTGAAGGTGTCCGTGGTTATTAGATTAAATTGGTCTTTGTGTAATATTGCAAGCCCACCTCCCCTACGATATCTGTTGCGAACTGTGAGAGAGTAGCCAGGTGGGAAGTACTTGTGTGCGAGAGGTTCGTAATCATCCAAAAACCAGGTCTCAGTAATGAAGAGGACATCTGGGTTTTCTTTTTTGATGAGGCTGTAGATGTGAGTTTGTTTTTGGAAACAGACCTGGCGTTGATGAGGGTGCTGGATATTTGGGGTGTTGGGGGGGTGCCTTTGTGGGTAGAGGGCAGGTGGTGTTTGGGGGGGCGAGCGGGGTCAGATGTGGGGAAAGGCAGTGGTGGGGTGATGGGAGGGGGGTGGAGTGTGGGGGTTGAGGGGGTAGTTGGGGTGGGTGGCAGGGGAGGGAGGGGAAGAGAGTTAGGACTGGGCTGGGTGCAGGCGGTGACGTTTTGCTCCTGTATTGCAGTGGCAGTGGTAGCAAAATGTGTTGGAGTGGGAAATGCTGGAAGGATGTGGTGGAGGGGGGGGGGACATTGGGTGTCTGGGATCTCGCCCTTTCATTGCACTGTGTGCGGTCATGGGAGTGTGGGAGAGGGTAGGTGGTTCTCTGGCAAGTGGAGTGTTGGCTAGAGCTGGTCTTGCTGTGCGGGGGAAGTGGGAGGTGGGTGTGGTCGGTTGGAGTGAGTGTAAGTGGCCTGTGTCAGGGATTGTGTGTTCCGTGGGTGGGAGCCATCTGATTCTTCCCTCCATCTTGCTGCTCTTAATTGTGCAGAGCGGGATCTAACAGTAGGGGAGAGAGTGAGAGTTTGAAGCGGGAGGGTAAGGTTGGTGTGGGGGAAAAAAGGGGAGTAAGGGATCCCAGTTTGATGTGCACTGTGGAAAGGTTGTGGGCTGTGTGGTAGTGGAGGTAGAGCGCGACTGCAGTGGGTTTCGGTGTGGCTAGGGTTGCGCCAGGGAGATGCACATGTGTGGCCAGTGAATGACATGGTGCCTCGTTGACTGTTACGGAATGAGGACAAGGTTTCACAAAACGGGTTGCGTGCGAGGTAGAGCAGGACTACCTTTGTGTATGAGATCACCTACCTAACAATGCATTTTGTGTACAGGAATAAAACCTAGCTACCCAACAATGCAGTTTTTGTGGAGGATTAAAACACGGTAGATTTGGGAGTCCAGTATAGTTGGAGGGAGGCCAACACCTAACAATGCAATTAATGTACAAGACTTGTGTACAAGGCTAAGCACCACTACACCTACAAATGCAATTTGGGTATAAGACAAAACAAAGCGACCTAACAATGCAAGTTGTGTACACAGCGACCTAACAATGCAAGTTGTGTACGGGACTAAGCACAGCTAGATTTGAGACAGTTGGCCAATTGACTACAATATTAAGCACGTCTAGATTTGAGAGTCCTGTATAGGGAGTGACATAGCTGGGTTGACAGTGTGGGGGAGAGAGAAGCAGCAAAGAATAATCTGTTTTAGATAAGTTTGCTAAGTGGTTAGGCTTCCAGGGTATAGTGATTGCCCCGCTCCCCACCTAGGCCACTCCTACTGTGCTAGTCCTAGTCGTTGCTGGTTGACGGCTGGCCCCTGGCTTCCCCTGCAGACGCGATCTGGTGCCGCCCTTTGCCTTGGGGCCCTTAGCCGCAGGGGCTGCATGGGCAGAGGGCTGCCCTGGAGAAGCCACTTATGACTTTGGTGGAGCAAACCAAATCACAGGCGAAGGGCGGGTAGGGAGGCGGGAGAAGGCATGAAAGCGCTCTGGGCCGATGTGGGCGCGGGGGGTGTCAGTTGCTTTTTGCAATACTATGGGCCGAAATGGAGGAAGAGGGCACACCACTGACCTACCATCAGCATTCTTCTGATTAGCGCTTAAAGATTGAGAGCGCTGCCAAGTAGCCCTTAATGGAGCAAACCTGAAGACCTTGATGTACTAATGAAAGATAAAAGGATAAAACATCTGATGTTGTACACTGGTGTAGAGAAAAGAATGTTGATCCTTTTCAGTCGCAAAACTTATTTCAATGCAACTGTACAGAGATTTGGATTGCTGGCCTTCTGGCCGAAAGCAACACCTCCATTACGTCATCCAGGAGGTCCCAATCCTTGGATCTCAGCCTTTCAGAAACCAAGCATTTAGGTTGAGAGTTGACCTCTGGATGGAGAACGCACCCCTACTGCCTCTCTGCACAGTGCTAGTGACGCTTCGCCTCCTCTCTTGTTGAGACAGGTCAACAAGAGGACATTCTTCCCCCGGACAGCACTAATCTAATTGCCTGCAGCTCTAAAAGATTAATGTGTAGTTTGGACTGCGATGGAGACCAACAGCTGCTGACTGTCATATCGCTGGCATGAGTTCACTATCCCATGAGTGAGATGTCCATCACTACCGTTCTCTCCGGCCATGGTTGCCAAAAGGATTTTCCCTTCAGAATATTTTCCTTGCTGGCCCACCACAGAAGATTCTTTGCGACCCTGGTTGGAATATGAAGGCGGTCCGACATCTTTCCTGAGAATTGGGACCATTGTGTTCTGAGAGCCCATTAAAGGGATCTCATTCTCAGGCGGGCCTGTGGCATGACAAAAATGGAGGATGCCATAAGGCCGAGCAACCTCAAAAATTCGAAGGCCAGACGATTCTGGGCACTCTGGAATTTTGTCACCATCCGAAGAATATCTCGAGGCCTCACCTCGGGTGGCAAGCTCTTTCCCAAGGATCTATCCATTACTGCTATGTTGTATTGGAGCTTTTGGTAGGATGTCATATAGGACTTCTTGAAATTGAGGGAGAAGCCCAGTCTGAAGAGAATGGCAGTTAACGCTCAGATAATCCAGTGCATGTTCGTGAGAACACGCCCTGATCAGCCAATCGTCTAGGTAGGGGTAGGCGTTAATCTCCCCTCTCCCGAGACTCGCTGCCACCACCGCCATTAGTTTGGTGAAAAACCTCAGGGCGGAGGTCAACCCGAATGGCAGAACTCGAAATTGATAGTGCGAGCCACCAACTACGAACCTCAGGTAAGCATCAGGAAGGTCCAATGACACTAACCAATCCTGGAGTTGGAGGGCCTGAAGGATCTGAGAAAGAGTGACCATCTTGAACTTGTCCTCTGTTGTTTTTGGGAATCAAAAAATATAGGGAATACCAACCCTTGCTCCTCTCTGCTACAGGCACCGGTTCTATAGCAATTTTCTCTAGCAGGGTCAAAATTACCTGCTCTAGGAGCGGATCCGGAATCCTCAAAGAGTGTTTCCCCGGTGGATTGGTCTGAGGCGTCTTTATAGAAGGAAGGCAGTAACCATGGCTATTGTATCCAGAGCCCAAGCATCCGAAAGAATTGTCTTGCTATTCTTCTGGATGCTGAGTCAGTCAGCCTCCCTCCTCCCCGTTGAGTTGTGACTCAAGCCCTCAGAGTGGTTTTAAAGCAGATGTTATAGAGGCAGATGGTAAAGAGGCTGCTGCTTGAGCTGGCTTGGCACCTCTACCTCGTCCACCACGAGGACATTTTCGCTGGCCTCTGACTGACCATTCCTCTCGCCCTTCCAAATGAGGAGTAGTAGTGAAAAGATCTACCCCTCCAAGGTTGTCCGCTAGGACGAAAAGGCTGAGGTTGCCTAACAGCGGCGCCCAGAGATTTGGCTGCCGTCTTAGAGGTCTGCAATTTCAAGGCTCTCGACAGCCTTGCTGACAAAAAGTTGAGAACCATCAAATGGCATGTTGAGAAGTCTAGCCTGCACATCAGATGCAAAACCAGACTTACGCAACCACGCAAACCTGTGCATCACAGTGCTAGTAACCATGGACCTGCTGAGGTCAACTAAAGAATACAATCCAGTCTGAAGGGACTCGCACATGGCTTCCTTGTCGACCTTAATAGCTAAGAATAGCTAAGAAGCTGTACCTTTCATCCCCTTTGGGAATATGCTCTGCCACCCTAGAAATACATTACCACAGAGTGTACGAAAATTTTGCAAGGGCACACGTGGAGTTGGCAGATTTCAATGCTATGCTCCCTGCAGAAAACACCTTTCTTGTCCATCCATCTATGCGCTTATCGACCCTATCAGGAGAGATGGTAGGGTACGCTGCCTGGTAAAAGGTAGCCGTAGCTGCCTGGACCACCAGACTCTGGGGAGTGGGGTGTTTTGACAGGTAGCCGAGGTCGCTACTGAGGGCAGTATTTCTTTAAGATTTTTGTCAACTACCAGATTAGTTTCTGGGGTCTCCCAATCCCTGGCCACCCTTTTTTGAAGTGCCACATGGACAGTTAGGACTGGATCAGTAGGTGGACCCTTGTCCAGAATGTCGGTTAGATCATCCTGATCATATGGGGCTGGAGGTAGAGACCAATCCAATTATTCGACAACCTTAGACCTGAGCTGCCTGTATGAGGAGTCTGCATGCTCCCAACTCCAGCTCAGGAGAGGCGTCAATGCCACTAGCATTGTGCAAATGGTCAGATATCTTTCATTTTACTCTCCTCAGAAATAAGGCATTCTGGCACATTTGGTGTGCCTTACTTAAGTCCAAAAGGAGCACCCTCCTCATCCGAGCACTCTTCCTCCTCAAATAATTTTTAGCAGAGGATTATATATCTTCTCTGGTTTAGAACCTAGAAGCTTCGACGTTCGCGAAGACGTCAACTTTGTCTTAGTCAGCGCCTTTTTCTGAGGATCAATAGGCACTGGTGGCTGAATAGGCAAAATTGGCGCAGCTGGCGTCGACAATATCTGCGTCTATGGCATTGACGGCTTAATCGGGGTTGAGGACCCGATGGGCACCAACGGCTTCGAAGGTGTCGATCTCGATCTCTCCCGCTGTCTCGAATGATCCTTGGATTTCTTTTTTGATCGAGGCCTCATAATGAGGATCACAGTTTACTTGGGCTCGAGGGCGTGCAAGTTTTAAGGCAAGATCTCTCCTTTCCAGTTTCTGTAGAAGGAGCAATTAGAGCATGACCTTGTTTTTCAAAATATATTCAGCATTTCCATAGGGAAAGATTCCCATTCTTCAGTGTAGATGTTTTGGATGGGAATGCCACCCTCTTGGGGGAACCGTCTGACTAAGACGTCGATTAAGGTGACCGACGGCATCTTCTCCTCGATCTCTTCAAAGAAGACAATGAGTGGTGGAAACCACTCCGAGACCTAGAGCGATTGGCCTTCCTCCTCCGAGGAGAGTCACATCTCGACTCATCAGTCGAAGGCCTAGCAGGTCGGGACTTAGCGAGTTTGGAAACTTTTCCTACCTGAGGCTTCCCCTTTTCGTTCCCTCAAGGCCTTTCCCGTCATGGATTGACACTTGGAACACAGTTGTGTTGCCCTCGCCAAGGCACCACAGACAAACTCGATGCAGGTCCGTGGACATCTTCGGGCCACAATTTCACATTTCTTGAAACTGACCAAGGGGTTGACGGTGTAGATGAAGACATAACGAGTCGTTAACTCGATAAAGAGATAAGTCTACTTCACAAGTAGGAGGCATGCTGAGGTTCTCACGAAGCAAACGCGTACACGGAAAAACAGAACGGAGGCCAACAGGCAAAGTGCGTTCTACTTCTAACCTCTGATGACGTCACCCTCCATGGGAGGTCTTCGATGGACACCAGTTCAACGCCATCGATGCAGGGCGCCCTCTGCCAAAAAAGGTTTCCGAAGCAGCCGATGCTGGACATTACATGTTAAAGATGAGGAATAAGTTGGAGGGCACAATCCATTCGAAATCCCTTTCTTCATTAGTTCCTCCGAGAAGAGATTAACCCCCAGGGGACTATGTTGCAGGAGGCCAAGGTCACCCCCAAATTGAGCAGTCATGTGTGTGAGAGCTGTATGCATGTATAAGCCTCATACTGCGCCAGACTATATCTATCTCTTAATGCCCGAAAGGGCATCAGCCCATTATTTTCCACCAAGTCTCCCACTTTACACATTTCTATCCGTATCCACTGCGGTACATTCACCAGATTACTTAATTAATTTCCGGGGTTATCCCATAGAGGGTGGTGCCTGTGATCTTTCCTTTCCACCCCATACATATCGTTACTACTTGCTAAATCTGAAACAGTCTGTCCTGCGTGGGTGAGGGGGGGTAGGGGCAGGGCAGGAATAGACAGCTCCCTCACCGATTCCCGTAGAGTACCTACACTGAGTCTTTCCCGTCCAGACATGATAGTTCCAGTCCGGTATGTGAGATTCCTCCCCCCCCCCAAAAATCCACTAGTTCGAGACCATCAAGTGGGCCACCTAATAATATTTCGCAATATCAGATAGTCCTACCCCTCCCTGCCACACTGACTTAGTCAGTGTAGTCATAGCGAATAGAGGGGTTCCCATTTCCCCATACAATTCCCCTAATCAAGGCTTTGATCACTACGAACCATCTCTGGGTTATCCTCATCCGAGTGTTTTCTAGTACGCACAATAGTCTGGGAAAAGCAAACATCTTAAGCAGGTTGACCCTCCCCAACAGTGTTATAGGTAAGGTAGCCCAACGCTTAGCATTGTCCTGCAATCTGTGAATTAGCGGGTCGGGCTGTTCTCCAGAAATGTCATGTCCTCTCTGTGCACTTTTATCCCCAGATATTTAAAACCACCCCAGTCTACCCAAAGGGGACCACCAACCGGAAAATGTGAATCACTGCAGTTACATTATAAAAAACTTCTATAAATCATTGTAATGTTTCGAGAACTCATAAAAATCATACTAGTATAGCACGTGGAGAGCAGGGTACGAAGGAGAGGGGTACATACTCCGCAGCATACATGGGAAAGTACAACTGCACTTTTAACAATGAGCAAATCCGAAGAAGAGACAAACAAAGCAGGTGGAATCAAGGGGAAAGGAGCTTGTGGGAGACCTGACTGGCACAATTCACATGGGAGACAGCAGAGTTGGGACACTCTAGAAGATATTGCAGATATTTAGTGTCAGAACGCACTCAGAAAAACATCTAGCATCTATGAGAAGGATGAGAAATGTGGGAACAAAGTAACAGTTAAAACAAAGCATGTAGTGGGCATCCAGGTTTAGAACACACAAGAGACTGATCATTCACACAAAACACATATAAGGCAAAGCAAAAAGTATACAGGAGGTCACCAAACAGACGGACTATAGAGATACCCTAATTGCAGACAAAATAAACTGGTAAATACACATTGGTGGAAGAAAAGTAAAGGGAAAGTGCTAGTCTTTGCACAGCAAGGCTCTGTCAGCCCTTAAGTGTCATCCACGTTCTACATACAAAAGGCTTAGTGCATATCAAGTGCACTGACAAAACAGTGTGTGGACCCCTGGTAACCAAAAAGCAGGGCTGCATTTGGGCCAAAGTGCAAGGGTAGAGCGATGTGTGGGTTTCAGTAGTGCAATACGTAATGTTGAAATTGATACATATATATATATATTCATTTCAGAGCTGTGTTTGGGATAGAGCACTGGACCGGCAAGTGGGGCATTGGGCCAAGGTCTAGAGTACACTGGGTAATCAGTCTTCGGTCCCAGAACTGCATTCGAATACCTCAGTCTGGATAAGTCTAGCTATGGACTTACCCATGTGCTTGAAAAACCGGGAACTGCTTCTCTGTTACACTGTCCAGCATCTCCTGCATGCCACACACACAGTACTCCATCACCATATACGTGGGCCAAGTTAAGGAAACATCAGGTTAGGAACTTGCAACTGTACACTATACCAAGAGACAAAGGTTACATAATGATCAACATGGTTCACAGGCTCAACCAATTATCTAGTACACCACTTTAGAGGGGGGTTGGGTGAGTACAAGTTACTCACAGCGGGGACTTGCTGCTCCAGCAGACACATCCCCTTACCATGGACAGCTGGTTAACCCGAGGTACAGTAATTTAGCGTTCACATGAAGCATACAAAACATTTAAGTATTTGATTTGATGTGTAGGTTGCCTGCACACCACAAATAAATTGCATCTTGTCATGAAAAACCTACACTCTAGTAACCAAGGTCAAAAAGTGCTTGCTAGTATGTCACTTGTTTTTTTTTAATAACCCGCTTTTGAGGTATTTTCTGAATGCTAAGTGGTCTTCCTCTGTGCAGGGAGGACTCAGGATTGAATCCAAAGTTTGGTCGACATAAATGAGAAGGAAGATCCTCTGCAGTTTCCAGACAAGATTTGGAAGGGCTACAAAGGCTGCAATGCCGGATAGAATCCTTATTGAATGTTTTAACCCAAACCTAGCTCTAGAGCAACAAGTGCTGCCAGAGCACAACATTTGAAGTGAGAATTTAACAAAATCAACAGTGAACATCGGCAGGTGTGCCCAATAGCCAGAATCTAGATTATACAAGATGTAGTTAGAAGGGAAGGTCTTCAGTTCTTTTCTAATCTGAAGGAGACAGAGTAGTCCAGATTGCCACGGGGGGGGGGGGCGGGTGGAGTTCGAGGGCTGGAGCATCTGGTCCGCTTATAGTGTATGAAATTCTTATGGGTGGATTCTGGGCCCATGCCGTGGAATATGAGGTAGGCGATACAGAGGGTGAATTGTATTTAAGGTTTGATTGTGAACCAAAGAAGCTTCCAAAATGTGGATTTCATCTCCACAGATGGACAAGTGGCACACATTATTAATGAGTTACAAAATTGTTATCATGTACATGTTGAAGATAATCAGTGAAAGGCTGGAACATGTGTATTTCACCAGGTATGTTTTGGGGTCCTCAAGGGGAAAGTAGTATAAGGCCTCTGTCCTATCTGAGAGTAACTAAGTTTAACAACAGAGTGCAGGACCCTCTAATCAAATGCCCTCATTTCTTATTGGCATGATATGGTGGCTGATAGTGTTGAATGATGTATACATAATCAGGAAGATAAGTGCACTTAGTGTGTTTTGCATCTGCATTGTAGATATTCAACAATCAAAGAGGATAGAGTCTGTCTTCCTAATCAGCTTTAATCTGTGCTTTATTCCCTTTGTGCACCTAGAATTCGGTATGGATTTCCAAGATGAAGGGTCTTGTTGGATTTCAAGTGGGTGGTGGCTCGCCAGGTTGTAAGGATTAAGTGCTGTTTTTAGTAGATCCAAAACGATAGTGGCTTTGAAGGATTGTACAATACCTTTTTCTATTGTGAGGGATCGGAGTAAGGAGACTGACAAAGGTTGGAGGTTCCAAAAATACTCATTTAAATAATAAAGGGGAGGGGAACAATGCCTCACTAATCCAAACTACGAAGGGGTTCCCTACTGCAACAAAACTAACTAATGGACCAGTCAGGATGTCCAAAATAACCCATGTCCTGTGTCGTAAACCTAGCCTGACCCTCACTCAAATGCTTCAAAACCTACTAAAAAGGGAAAATAATATGTACTTGGCCGTTTTCCATCAGCCTTTCTCCAACGTTTTGCATAAAGTTAGTTCTACACCCTCTGTATTTCAAAGTAAATTTCCCAAAGTGCCTTGAAGGACAATCCACTTCCCCATGTCTTGCCAATCCTTTTCTGTATTGTCACTTTGTTTAAACATTGTTTATGCCAATCTTTTATTGGGTCCTGCACGGATGTTATGTGCAAAGATTCTTTATTGTGTTCCAGTTGGCCCACACGTTTGGTATACATAAACTATTTAAATAAAGTTATCTGGTCTGTAGGCCAGGTATGACCTTCTGGTAAATGCTGCCAATGTTATTTCAAAAGTTCACTGATATGAGGAAGAATGGCTCTAAGAAGTATACCTGCTTGTTGCTTTTCTTCTACAGTGATTGATCGATGGTATTTCTTGTTAATATGCAGGCGTTCACTAATATGCAACACGTGTAATAGCTTCTCCCTGGGACTTTTTCTTTATTAAGCCCTACCCACTTTGCCCAAAATGTAACCGTTTAGAGATGTTCCGGGTACAGCAACTCTCCCAGCTGCCTCATTCAGTCAGGGGGCTTCCCAGTTTGTGGGCCTGCTGCTTCCCAACTCAATGCCCAATGTCCTCTGGGCTGCTCGGGTTACCTTACCTGCGAGTCTCCACTCGTCCGCCATTGATGGATGCCCGCATTGTTGTATGGATTCCAGACCAGGTGTCCCCGCTGTTCTCAAAACGGTCCTGCAGCTTCCGCAAGGTTGCCATCTGCAACATCTGCAGACGCTGCCCATGTCTGTAGAGCAGTGTACAGCATCCCAGTGTGGGGTGCACAGCCTGCTTTGCCTAAATGTCCACGACTCCCCAGCCTGCTACCGCTCCAGCACGGCACGATTGCTATGGAGGTCTTACTAACAGCGAGACACTGGGTCTTAAAGTTCCCAGGCAACGGCTGGCATTTTCTTGTTTAAGTATTGCCCATACGCACGCAAAAGTTTACCAATCCTTCACAGAGTCGTTGCTTGCATGGCCCAGCAGCATTAATTAAGTTTAACCACTGCCTGATGCTCTGACATGGGCATGCAAAAACGGTGGAGCGGATGGGGATTATGTGCAGGGCCTTTACATACCCGCTAGATTATACAGTCCGAGTGCCTCTGCGACACAGTGGAAAGACTCAAGAGGCAACACTGCTCAAAGACCTCGTTTCTGCTGTCTCGTGAGCTTTGGCAGCAGTCCTCAGTCGGTTTTCATAGTTGTGGTGGTGTGTCATCTGCTTCTTGCCTGCTTTCAGAGTCGTACCGGTTTTCCTTCCCTCTCCGTTTTACCAGTCTCCAGCTACTAATCAATTCACTCTCTCCAACACTACCACGTCATCTGCTCCCACTCCTGCTTCTTAGCTTGTACTTCTTCTCTACTCCTCCTTTTGTAAGAAGTGTGTCTCTTGTTCTTGGGCAACAACTAGAACGTCATTGATGTTTCACCAGCACCTCCGTATAGGGCCTCCTTGTCCCAGTACTACAGATATTCATTACAGGAGTCCCTTTATTTAAATATCTAGTTTGCTGTGTGCTTGTAGAATGAGTGCGAAGTATAGAGAATATTTTTTTATTTTGTGTTTAGGGGAAAAAAAAAAGGGGACGTAACCTCTAGGTTCGTCACATTACATATGAATTAAAATGGATTGGAGTATGAATGATTGGGGAAGGGGTGGTGGCTGTAGGCCGGACTGTTTTGTAGCTTTCTAGGGGTTGGTGGGCACAGGTCTTCAGGTAATCCTGCTTTGTTGGTATAGACTGTTATGAATACTTGAATTGAGAAGGGAAGGAAAACTCCTTGGTCCGGTATTGGGGTTTTACTTGGTGCTACGTTAAACATTAAGTTTACTGCTGTGTCTTTATCCAAGTTGTCTTGGCTATGTCGAATTAGTATGTTGAGGTGTGCTCAAAACGGAGTCTGCACATTGGTGGCGTGTCGCATGCTGAAAGCTTTAATAATTTACAACAATTCCTTCTGGCTGTGTTGAGCAGACATAAGACCCTTGAAGGACATCGAATGCGCATAATCCTCAAAGAACAAGAAACCTACAAATCTAACCTCATTCCCCCAAACCCTCCATAAACCTGATGGGAACACAGGTGATCAACTCCACAACCTTCATGCATGGATATCATACTGGCCCCAGAGAAGCCTTTCTACTTCTCACAAATGTAGCAAGTTAAGTGGTTCACCCCAAAATCAATCGGCTCAAGAAAGAAAACCGGAGCTCGATTATAAAGTACTTACTAATAGACAAATTATGTACTCATACAACTCCAGATCTACAGAGCAGAAAGGATGAAAGCAAAAACAGCCACTGAACACATTTGGGGGGGTGCAAAGCCAGATACATTTTGCTAGTGGTGCTGCTTGGGTGAAAACCGTGAATAGAACGGAGAGGAGGCTTTCGATGGTACAAGTAATAGCAATGCCACATTGGTGATATTTTCATTACAGAAGACTATCAAGGGTGTGGCTGGTTGCATATGCAAGTCCTCTTAATTACTTTATGCGCATGGTGCCAATTCACAGAGGAATTTGTAACCACGTTGTTTTTGTCCAGCCAAAGATTGAAAACCTCCAGTATTGGGACAGAGTTGCATGTTCACAGTTAGCAACCACATCCGCCAGGTTGTCCGGGAACGTGGGATTGAAAGAAAGGTCTCTAGATGAGAAGGAAGCCCTGTATGCCAAGTCACACTGCTTGGCTCCTTGCGTGTACTCACTGGCTGGTGGAAGATGTTTGTATTGTTTAGAAGCTGCACGCTGTTACATACATGTTAGGTTGAGCTCAGCCATGACCACATCTGGCCCGATGTACGATTATATCTGATAATTAATCAGAAATGTCAATTCTGCATTTCCCCAGGAGTAAGCAAAAAAAGGTCTGAATGTGGCAACCACTCCCAATTGTATAAGTCTGTGTAAGTAAAACATCTGAATGGATAAGTGTGACTAACTGGAGAGTAGCTGTGCATCCAGCCACCACGATCTGTATACTATATGAAAATAGAGATTTGTGCGCTGTACCTTTCATCAATTAGCAGGACTTGCCCTGAAGCACCTTAAAGGGGGGACTCACTCAAGAAAGACAAATTATTTATTTTTGCACTTTACAATCAGACTACCAACTGGACCATAGTACACCACAATGGTGCTCCTTTTTATTGACTCAGCAAGCACACCTGGCTGTTTATTCATCTCAAGACTCTCAGGGATGGCTCTCATCAGAATAGCTTATGTAGCCACTTAACTGGCTTACCGGAGCTTCAGAAACTTGGTGCTCACTGCATCAGAGAATGTACATGACCTACCACTTATCAAACAATATCTTACCAACACCTGATCCACTGGGCAACAGCCTGCGCCATAGTCACCAAGGCGGCAAATCTCACCAGCTGAAGGAGGTGCACCAAGCTCCAGCACCTGGTTAATCTCTGCTGGATCCAGCATAGCCCAGGGACCTTGTCTCACCCTAATTGGTCCCATAGCTGTCAGCACACCCTGCAGACATATCCTTACTGGACCACATCTTTGACAGCTCCTTTTCGTCATAATTGTAGGCTTGCTGCAGGACCTTGGTGCATAGGATAACAATGGGCCCGTAGGAAGACACTGGGCACCACCAAAGCACAAAAGAAATTTGGATCTAGTAAAACATGCATCATTTTTTAAAGAGCAAATGCCTCCCCCCATTACATCCTACCACTCATTACTCAATTCTTTACAAAATTATACGCATAACCAACAACCCCACTAAAAAAGTTAGTTAATAAAATGCAGCAAAAGTACCACTCGTATGCAATGCAACTGTCACGGTGAGTTGGGCAAGTACCCTGCAATTTGTGCAGACAGTTTACAGTTTGAAAACTCTTTTTCATCCTAAACACAAGTTTCCCCATTTATCCTCATTTCTAAGAATACCCAAATAAAGACGACGAAAGCTTGATCATAAGGTACTTTTGTGCCCACTTGGAGACCTCTAGTGGAGGCCTATATCCTAAAGACTATCCATTAATGTAACCCGTCAAGTACGACGTAACTTTCTTGCCAAAGCTTATGAATTATATTTTCATAACTATTCTATGTGAACAATCCCTAAATGTGTGCAGTATTTGGTTAGGTTGCCATATGTTACAAGATTTTATTCTGCTTATACTGCAGTGTTATCCGAGAAGCTGGCTTTTCAGGTGGTTTGTGTATTGGAGCCACGTCTGGGGTATCCAGATTTCAGTCTGCGGAGGAGTAGGGAGAAGAGGACGGGAAAGCACGTGAAACACCACAGATGCAAGGATGGTTTGGTGTAGAGGAAAATCTATGTTTTGAGATTGCTTTAACACATGCCATCCTGTAGCTTATTTTCCAACCAGCTACCTTTTTTAGTATAGCCTGGATTGCCTATTCTCTTGATTGACAGGCTTGTCAGTATATTTCACAACTCTACAAGATGTAGATTTATCTTCTGAACCTGAGCTTCAGGACTAAGACAACCTTTACCAACAATATTATCCTGGGTCCTGCTATCCTGTTTCAAGAGGTCATTCGACATAAATGTGCTCAAGCGGATTGACGTCTTAGCCCTAAAGTATTCTTTCCTACACTTATGTCATGACTTAAGAGATTTATAAACTTCAAAGTTCCATTCAAACAGATGAGGAGGAGATTTGCTACAATGGATCGGTTGAACTGAGTCAAACTGGTTGGACCACTCCTCTGCCTCACATCTGCTAGGTGCAGACAGTGGCAGAGCAAATAACTTGTGCTGGTTTACTCATCACAATGTTCCATCTGTAAGTTCACATCTACTTCCCTAATGCACCCATTTACAAATTATAGGATCTCCAAATATATCTAATCATAGTGGATGTCTAAGGGATCTCATTCTACCACAACAACCTTGCTTTTGAACAGGTCAGGACGTTGGCTTATGAAATTCCAAACTCGAGGATGCTGGTGATAACCGGTATCTCTCAGAGGCTTACCATGGATCGCAGGAACATTGTTATCACCAATGTAGCAGAGAGGCACTCAGAAATAAGGTCTCGTCTTGGCTACACACTAAAGTGGGTCATAGCTCTGTTAGAGGAGAGGACTTCAGACTTTAGTGAACGATGTATATTAGGGTATGGGTGCACTAGGAACAATACAGACTATCATTATAGGTTGTGGTCAGAGCAGTCTCCATCATTTTTGAGTTTATGTAATCTGATCAACAGGTAATCTGCCTCTAATTTGAGGATTGTGCCGAATATATCTTTTTAAATGCTCTATTGTATTCCTTTTGGATCCTTCTATAATATTTATTTTATGCATGTTCGTTATTGTGAATATTGTTTTGGGTAGCACCCAAGGCCCACATCGGTACTATATAAATAAATCTCAACATCCCTGTCTTCAAAGTCATACAGAATTTGAGGACTTAGTATGTTGGCTGCTATTAACATAGAGCAAGCCCAACAAAATCTAGTACCGGTACCTACTTTACCAGAGTGTGGCACAACTACTCTTGCAACCACAGAATGCAAACCTTAACCAACAATGGAGCCTCATATTACTCTGCAGACCGTACCTTTCTTCTCAGAGGACCATTACTATGTCCTCACATACACTCCACCCATTTTAACGTAGGCATACAATGGAGTAAAGGGAATCCTATGTGGAAGCAATCAGTTTATTGAGAAAAAAAAAACTGACCCTTACAAAATCCTGGAGTCAAAGTATTTCAGCAAAGGGAACAGTTTCATTAAGTTATTAAAAAGAATTTATGGGACTGAAATACTGTTTACAGCTCTGGCTCCTCCTCTTCTGAAGCCACGGCATTTATGCAATTTCTTCAAATCTGAAAAACCTTATTATTGGTTGATTATCAAGAGGCGGATACATATTCTGCAGGCCCTTTCGGCTGGGGAGGAGGAGGGGCTGAAGTACAAGTGGTGTTTGCAACAAACACTTCCATTCTGCTGAAAACGTAGGTTTCCATATCAACCAAGACATTTTTGCTAGCTTAAAGACCAGAACAATCAAAGCAAACTATACTAATCTCAACCCCTAATCAACCCAGACTCAGACCGAAAACTCCCACTGAAAACAAAGACACATGCACACAAAGGGTAATAAATCATTTTGGAGAAAACCTCTTTGGACAGTGTCTGGGCGAGGGAGGTGGGAGCCCCCTTTAGGTTGAGGAGAAAGTTTACAGGGACCTACCCCTATACTGGGAACCACAAAAGTCTGTACATATTCGTCAATATCCGCCATACAACTCTCTACACAAACCTACTATTTGCATTTGCCGTTTTATAGTAAAGTACAGAAAGAGTCCTGGTTACCTTGCAGTGAGAAAAAATGAATGTGCAACCCTTTAGTAAAGGATCAGAAGCATGTTGCTGTGTTTACAGAGTGTCTTAATTGTTAAGTGTAGACGTTTCGTCTAGATAGGGTGGTCAGCCGACACGTGTTTCAACCCATAATGGTCTTTCTCAAGTCTGATAATAACAATGGTAGGCATTGATGGTCATAGTCATGCAGTTATGTTACATGCAAAGAAATGCATTACATTTGCAACCATTTGTGAGGCATAGTGGCATGGTGACAAGTAGTGTGACTAGGTGACATAAGCACAGTGAAAACTTATTTTTAAATAAGGTTGTTTGCATTCATCAGATTTACACATAATTGCATTTGGTTAGACGGGGAGAGAAGAAAAGAAGTTAGTTGGATGTCAATTGGTTTCAAAAGGCAATTATTAGGGGAGGACCTGATGGTGCTAACTGGGTGTTAAGTTCTATTGCGCCGGATGGCACGGAAGCCTGCATATTCAATAAGAATCCATGAGGCTGAAAAATGTTGGTAGAAAAGAAAAGGTGTTTCCAAGTTATTTGTAAATGTTTCCAAGCCAGAGCCATTGTGGTCGATATAAATACATGTGAAGGTGATCTATACACTAAGGTGCTTGTTCCGTTCTTAGTTAATGAATTACCCTGGTGAAAGGTGTTACGTCTGTGGAGACCGCTACAATATGTTGAGAAACTACGTGTCATGGTCGGGAGACATTTTAATTGAAGCAAGAGAGTGTGTGGTGCAGTTTCAAGGTTTGCTTAAGGATGGATGGAATATAACCCCATGCCAAGTTAGACATGTTAGCAAGGTTATGGGAAGTGAGGATCTATGTCCGAGACAAGAGCATCCATTTGGTGAGCATCCCGCTCAAAGTCAAGTCTATGTGCGGTAAACTGAAAGTAATGGTTGTGCTTAAAACCAGTTAAAAATGAAAGGGCCAGTGTATACAAAACAGGTGTTATAGTTAAGGCCCCACATGCCGCCTCCACCATCAATCTCATAAACAACTGCTATCTTGTTGTCTTATTCATTACCGGAATGTCGTGCACACCTTCCCAACCCTAGATCTTTGAATCTTTGAAGTTCTCCTCATGGATACAGTTTCCAACATACTGACTGCACAGAAACATTTAGAAGCTGGGGTGGGAGTACTCAAAATCGACCCAGTTTTTCCTTGGGTTTCGAGTTGACGCCTTTTGGATGCCAGGGGTCGTCTCAACAGCCCAACCGGACGTCAGCCCTACAGAGTTGTGGGCTGGCTGCAAGGAAACAGTTTGGGGTTCCTTCTGTTTCTTGCTCTTCTCTGTCACTCGTGTACCTCAAGATCTTCTGCAGTAGCGGCAGATTCACCCAATCTCATTTCGGCCTGCAGACTGTCCACCTTTTTGTTTCGACATTCCTTTTTCGGACTAAAAAGCCTGCAGGCTTTGCACAAAGTCGGCATGGTCCCTCGGAGGGGAGTTATTACGGAGTGTGTGTCCTTCCATGCAGATTTTGTGCTGCACTTGGGGCAGAATGTAAATGAAGTGTTCTCCATTGGGCAGCCAGGAAACAGGAGTTATTGTGTATAGGTGTATATACAGTGGGGCTTGAGGGTATTCTCTGAATACACGTGTGAGAGAAAGTATCTAGGTGCACCCGACCTCATTACAGGCATATAAATTCGATGGTATCACTCTTACACTGTGCACTAGCTCCTCCTTCCTACCAGGATCATATTGAAACTGCATGTTATCACATACAAAGAACAAACATATACTTGGTGCCTAAACTCCACACATCGGGACGCTGGCATAGCAAAACCATCAAAAGGTTTGAGTCCAAGCTAGTCCATGAAGAAAAGATCCCAACAAGTTCTCCTCTTGCTACACCCGACCGTCTAGACATTATCCTGGAAGAGATTTTAAATGTCCCCATCATCCACCAATTCTGAAAAACACAACATTGCTCCTTCAACAAAACCTGTCAAGCAAACAAAAATACCACACTTCCTCCACCCACAATACTGTGCTACTATATAAAATATCAAGCCCAAGGCGATCAGACTCCTGTTGTAAAGCACTCTGCCGACTCTCATGCTAGGTTTGTGCTATAAGCAATAAAATTAAGGTAAAAAACCTCCAGACTTAATCAGAGGAGATTCTGCTTAAGTGAGGGGAAATTTCAGAATGCCCAGCCGGCATTGAAGGAATTTCCTCTTCCAGAGGACTCTGGGAGGGCTCCTGCATAACTGAATCACTTTTGGAGGTATCCACAGGAGGGTGAAACAGCATCACAAGCAGGCTAGCTGGAGGAGGATGAGGAACCATTACCAAAGGCAGTGTTACAAACAGAGGTGAGGGCCGAAAAAAAGCTACAGACACTGGTACTGATGGGGTTCAGATGGTTGCTTCAAGGATCAAGAAGAGCTACAGGTGTGATGGGGAGTGGGGCAGACCACGTATGTCCTAGAAGCCTCCCAACGAGCTGAAGTCACTGGGCTTTCTGCCAATGTTGCCCTTCACTGGAGGAAGAAGACCTCTTCAGCCAACTGAAGGACTTCAAAGATGACAACGGCATGATGGCATGCAATTTGAAAAATATCCTTCACCAATTCAGTGTGCAAATGCCTTAGAACCTGGCAGTCAAAATGGAGGCACAAAAGCTGGATATAGCGACAGTGCTGACCAGTCCACTCTTGTTGAAATGTAGCCTCAGCCCATTGCCACAATGGAAGGAGAGGTTCTCTAGTCTCCAAAGTCCATGGCCAAAGATGTGGGTGGTAACCAGAGGTATAGCGTCAGTATGTGAAATGACGGACATGGTTACCAGCCCCTTAAGTGCCGTTCACCATTTTGCATGTGTGAACATGCTGAGCAAGGCCCAAGCATGAAACGGACGGAATATTGGGTGTGGAAGCAAAGTTGCCACTAGGCTTCAGGAGCTCCCTGAACGCTGCACAGCTGATGGTAACGGGTTACTATCACTCAGCGCTATGCCCCTAGTATTTTCATCTAGCAAACAGTGGCATTTTCATACTAACTTTGCCGATTATGTTCTGGTTTGGCAAATCTCAGGGGTGATTTTATGCATTCACCCCCATGAGAAGGATCTAAAATAGTTGTATTGGTTTAAGTCCCTGGACAGAGATCCCTAGACAGAGATCCTCAGTGTCCCCATCGTTAGCCCAGGAGCTGGGAATCTTTGGATCACAAAAGGAGTTGGAGTCAGTATAAAAGCACTACACAACGTTTGCAGCGGTTCCAGTGGTGATCCCATCCCAGGTACTACAGACAAATGAAGCTTGGATCCATTACTGGAACTTTCCACTCCCAACTGGTGCAGTTACAGACAAGTGCTCCATGTGTCTGGAGATACATTATGAGACATCCACCTTCTGGTACACAGATCCCTCTAATATACTACACAAATGGGGCTTTTATGAAATGCATTGCTGTCGGTCTAAATAAAGCTTTTAATACAAGAGTGCAGGATCAACCTAAACTTGGTTGCAGTAAGACCATGCATAAAAGAATGTTGCAGTTCTCTGGAGTAAAACAGTATAAAGCCTAACCCGTTGATAAATAGTTGAGGTGAACTCAACCTTACATGCCAAGAGCTGTCATTACTGTTCGACCATTCAGAATATACCATTGGAGAGTATATTCGAGCCAGGCGCAACTGCCAAGAGGAAGATAAATTTAAACGGGAATGTAAACTCCTAAAAAATAGCTTTAAGAACAGCGGATACCCAACGAGTAGTGTGAAAAAGGCATTTGAAAAAACAAAACATTTAAAACAGGCGATACCTTACAAAAGAAGATACAAACACCAGATAGGGGTGTCACGGTATTAGTTTTATGACGGTACGATAATCTTCTTGCCAAATGACGGTATATCATGGTTATCGCGGTATAGCAGGTGGAGTTAACTAATCTTAAATATTTTCTAAAAGGTCATAAATTGACAGATTTATCATCACAAACAAAACAGGGCACCCAGGGCCAGAATTGGGCTTTTCAACATACTTTCCACTGAAATGCCTTGCTTCCACCAAACACAAGCACACGTGTGGAGAGGAGGGGGGGGGGGCCTGCTGCAACTGGCAAAGCAAACTGAATAGCTTTTCTTAAGTGGTCATTTAGGCTTTATGCTCCCCCACTGGCTACTGGTGAAGATGAACATGTTGCTATCTTGATAACCTGCATGCCACCGATCAATGGAGGCTGATGGTAGTATACGCTTGTGCGCATATACACACACAGACACACAGACACACACACAGAGACACAGACACACTCTCTTTACGTTTACAGCCTTTAGTTTACTTGCGGGCCAAAAGGTGTTCATTACTCACGGACATGTTACCCTTTGGTATGGCAGCAGGGAATACCCACAGAGATGAGTGAATTTCGCAGTGTGACTTATTATATGTAAATTCAATGATAGAACCAGGGAAATCCCCCATTGCCCTATGTTTAGAGAACATTATCCATTATAAATATATAAACCCCAAAGCCGCCAACCCAAAGTAAACCCTTTTCCTTCTTGGCACTGTATCTATTCTTCCTATTGCTAACATATTGATTTTGTGTCATGCACGTGTGGTTTATGGAATGGCATTAAAAACTGCTCCAACTGAAACTACTTGGCAGACGGCACATCCAACAGTGCAAGACCAAGACTGCGCAGCACTTGCTTACTGCAGCCTTTCCAAATCAGATTGAAAAGCACACTTTACGGTATGAACGGTAATACGGTATAAACAATGTGACTGTTATTATTGTTCAATTAAGTGGTTCACGGTATCTTAAACGGTATACCGTTACATCCCTAACACCAGATGAAAAATCAATGGAAGTTGTTCATAACTCAATTCAATAAAGATCATATTGGAATCATAAAAGCATTACAAAAGCATTGGTACCTACTTAAATGATGAACATATAACCAAATTTGTAGGTGAAAAACGTTCAATGATCTACAAAAGAGCAGATACCCTGAGGACATTAATCAGCCCATTATTACTTTCAGACATTAAGGAAACTAAGCGATTTACATGGTTAAGAACAGAAGAAACGGGTTTCAGAAAATGTGGATTTTGTTCTATGTGTAAATGCAAAATCGAAGGAACAAACAAATTTAAGGATATCAATGGAAACATTATCAAGATTAAATAAGGAATTAACTGTAAAACTAAGTATGTTGTGTATGGCATTCTCTGTGTATGTCAAAGTCTATATAGGCAGCACAAAAAGAGAGCTTAGACCAAGGATGCGTGAGCACACGTCGAAGATCGGGAGTCAAGACCCATTATTGCCATTCGCCTTACATTGGCAAAATGTCCATCAAATGGATGACAGATCTAAAATCAAGTTTAATGGTCTCCAACAGGTGAACCTGGTGTCATGATCTCTGCTTCCAAAAGGTCAGGGTTTTCCCAACTCCCTTGGAAGCAGATCCATAACCCAGGTTCCGAGTGCCAACCAGTCCCAATCGGGACCTTTTGGACACAGTCCTGGCGCCAGTGGCACCAGGCTCATAAATATGCCCAGTCCCAGCGCTGGAAGCGCCGGGCTCATAATGCTTGGGTGGACTTACCTGCAGCAGACCATGCTGCTTACTTGCCTGCCAGTTGAGCCTCTGATCCTCTTCTGTTTGGAACTACTTTTCCTGTTGGGTGGGGCAGGAGCCACTCCCTAGATTCAGAACACTGGAACTCTTCTGGAAAGCAGGAACTCTTTTCTTACCTAGGCGTGGCTGTGGAAGGAGACACCTAAGCACTACAGGAGGCTATTTAAACCACACCCGATGGATGAATCTTGCTTTGCGTTATTCTGCATCCTCTGCAGCAGAACGCTCATCGTGTCTTCTGCATCTGATCCTGGGCCTAAGGAAAAAGGCTTACCATCCTGAATCCAGTCTTCAGCAACACCTATAAAGACAAGAAAGAACAGGTTAGCATTACGGTCTTCAGTGACAGCTCTTCACTTACCTGGTCCATCGGCTGTCACCAACGCCTCGCGCTGCATTCCGGCATCTGAAAGAAAGGCTTACCTACTCCTCGTGCGCTCCGGAGGTCTTCACACTGCATTCCGGCATCTGAAAGACAAAAGCTTACCAACTCTTTGCACGCTCCGGAGGCCTTCGGCGCTGCATCCCGCATCTGAAAGACAAAACAAGGTGCGTTTAAAGACATTGGGGAACTTTAATTCTCACGTGCCATTACTCCTTTCCACATCTAACCCAGTGGGTATTCCGGCACCCTGCAGCCGCTCCGAACTTGTACCTGCAAAATACAGTTAGAGCGCATCGAAGCAGGCAACAAGCGCTTACTTACGTGCTTCCAGGCGCTTCTATTCATCACACGGGCTCCATCTTCAACTCACTTCAGCCCGTCATCGCCGGAACCCTGCAAAACAAGAAACATCATTACTAAAGACTTTTAAGACATTATAATTACTCGAAATGTACCGTTCGTGCAGTAAACGACGGACAGCAGTCCTCTGAAGTCAAGAGGCCTGCTCCCCTTATCCAGTGAAGAAACTGGTTACAGCAACCTGCCCCGAGGCAGATGGAGAGCACGGCGTTCACTTACCTAAGGTGAGAGCGTTAACCTTTGGGGTTCTACAGGAGAAGAGAAAGGGAAGAAGAGAGAGACATTCAATAACCCAGTTCCTTAATCCCATATTTTCTATCTGCAGACATCTTACCCTTCGAGTCAGACATACAGTGCACAGAGGTCCAGCCCAAAGAGCCAGCCGTGTGTTACACATCACCTTTGAAGATACGGTATACGCCCAGTCAAGACCGGCACCTCTACGGGAATCAGGTGAGCGTTACACCTGGTCAAAAGGGGCGGGGACAGGACCAAAGCTTTACGTCAGGCGGAGGCAAGACTCATTTGTTATTTAAATTCAACGGTAACAGGCCTAAACACTGATAATGAAATGGCATCGTTCCTGTAGGTGCTCCATACAGATGCAAAAATATGTTTGAAAGAATGAATTTCTGAGCGTTATGAACAAATTGCTGTAATATAGACCTATGAGTTAATTGCAGGATGGCATTTGCTTGCAAGATTTGTTTGAATATTGGGGATTTAAGCTTATTAAGAATTTACATGTATAATTAATTTCTGCACTACCAGCCTGCACCAGGTTGCCACTCAACTCACAATTAGGAGCCATTCAGAAAGACAATTGAACATGGCAGATAAGATACCCTCAGCATACAAACAGACGGGAGAATCAAGTGGATTTACCTGTCTGAGTGGGATGCTTTTTGTTGGCCATTTGAATCTCTTGTTAACAGCTCTCCATCATGGTAAGATATATTATCAAGTTTAACAGAGAGTTAATCGACTTTTATAATACAATAACCAAATTACTCATTTGAATAATGGCAGTGTTATATATCAATGATGGGGACTAGCCAGTGCCTTAGAACATTAGATGGTGGAGTTTAGAACTGGCAAACCATTCGCAGCATAATTGCTTAATTCTGCAAGGAAGATAAGACATTTTGGACATTTTTCTTGTATTTTTCCCTCCACATCTGACAAATTGTTTATGATTGCATTTCTCATATCCCATACAATCCTCCCCAATACCAATCCTCATTGTCTCATTTCTTGGCACCATTTCTGCAATTGCAGGATATGCTTGTTTCAACCAACTATATGATTTCGATTGTTACAAATAATGTTTGTCTACGGTTGAAAATTCGGCATTGGGGATGTTTACATGGTCAATGTGATGTATACCTTATAGTTTTGCAAATAGCACAGTTTCACTGCAATTTGTTAAGTTAATGGTGAATACTAGCCGAGATTTGAGAAAGGCTCTGCTGAGCGGAAACACTTGTTATCATTTAGGGCACCTTTACGGAATAAAACACGAACACCGGTGATTAACTGGCGCAGAGTCCTGGAGTAATTTCCTATCAATTAAACTTGGTATATGTAGGTTACCTCCATCTCAGATCAATTTTTTTTAAGTCATTTTTATATTTGTGTATTGTTTTATTCAAACCCAACACAAGATTCTACATCAAACAAAACGATTAAATCGGAATACATACAAATACACTTGTTAAAACAATACTTTGACGCATACAGGCTTATTTAAACATACTAGAAGAATTAAAACCCGATCAAAATGCAGTCTTTGAATCCATCAATTCATTTCCGCTAGCTGCTAAAATTTCAACCATATTCGTGGTTTAAAACCAACCAAATGAATGAGTTTTAAGAAGGTTAGGAGTGCAATCACTTGAGCAACTTTGGTCCCACTAAAGAAATTAAACCATGCTTCATCCGGTAAATTATCAGTTCTCTGAGTAATCAAATCTCTAAAATGTTCTTTAAATTGAATCAACCCGGGACAAAAACAGAACATGTTTTAAGCCTTAAACTTCCAGTTGATTGCAAAAGTGACAGGATCGGGACCACATAGGCGAAGCACTCCTTATTCCAAGAATCACACTAGTGGGTAGTAGATTAAGACAAAATTTCAAAAGCATATCGACTCTTAGGATAGAGTAAAAAAAGTTCTAAATATTTAGGAAACACTGTTTATTTTCTGAGCCAACTCTTTGGACAGATAATATTGCGATCTTGGCTCGCATCTTGCAACAGTCGTAGAAGTGCAATCATTTTTTGACTGATGCACAAATTTGAAGTTAAATGTTCATATTTTTGATTCATCACTTCAAGGAGAAAAAAGCTCTTTTCCTGAAATGTAACCAACACACCCAATTTGTCTAGGACCGTTTGATCTTTCACGACCCAATACAATTGATCAGAATCTGCCTCCAAAATGCACATATACACGAATAGTACTCTACAAGAATCATGCACAGTTAAGGACGATAATCCCAACTCGTACCTCAGTACAACTATTGGTACGAAACCCGGCAAAATTAAAACTGAAAGTCAGATTTCAGCCTCCAAACATTCCAAAAATGAAGAATCGAGGTAAGAGTAGAACTCCATTCGTACATCATTACAGGAATCACCTTCCTGCTGTAGAATTTGGTGAATAGCACCAGTGTAAACCTACACTATTTATACAAAATATGCTTCATTTGCGCAAATCTTTGTTCCGTTTTTGCTGTCATCCTATCCTCTAGGCTGTGTTTGGAGGGTTTAGTTACCACAAAGAAATCAAGATATTTTAGCTATTGAACCATCTCCAGTTTCTCGCACCCAGGTTCCACTGGCAGCTGGCTTTTCTTTTAGACCTTGAGAACCTCAAGATTGTTTTCACATTTATCTTCAGTTTATTTTCAAAAGTGTGCACATAAAATTGGTTTATCATGCTTTGTAGTCCTACCTCTGTGTGGTCCATTACAATTATATTATCGGCATAGGTAAGCCATGAAAGTTCTAATACCGGCCAATTTGGGGGACACATATGCACTTTCCTTCAGACATTCATCTAAATCCAACAGAGATAAATAAAAAAAGACAGGGTGCTAAAAAGAAACCCAGTCTCAGGCCGTTAGATGTCTTAATTTTCTTAGATAGTTCTCCCAACCTATTAATGTGTACGTGCAAGGTGGTATCAGAGAGAAGATAGACTCAAATGCCCAATAATCTTTCAGTCAATTTCCACTCTCCCCCTTCTAACACCTTCTGCTCCACCACTTAGGATGGAAGCCCTTCACTCAGAGTCCGCCTCAAAAAACCTTCAAAGGTAGCAATCGCCTCCACCTGGCGACCCTCAACGCATGCTCAGCCATCAAACACTCTGCTGACATCTGCCTGCTTCTTGAAGACACTGACCTGGACAATCTTTACACTCACTGAAACTTGGTTCAATGCCAACTCAGTTACTTCCTTGACTCACTCCTACCAGACAGCTTTAAGATCACCGCTAAGCCTCAACCTCATAGTGCTGGTGGAAAGGTTGCCTTAATCTTCCCAAAGTGAATTCCTTCTTTCATCCTACCAACTCAGCCCTATTCGTCCTTTGAGAGCCTAGTATGCAAACTGGTCATCTCTCCTTCCGCCACCAGCCCATTGTTACCATCTACGAGTACCCAGGCACCACTCCTAAGTTTATCTCTGAGTGGGCGGACTCTCTACCACCTCCAACCTGCTACTACTAGGGGATTTCAACTTTCACCTAGACTCCCCTTGCACAGCAACCACCCTCTTCATTGACCTCTGCTCTTCCATATCCACTCTCCATTCTTCCCTCTAGCTCTACCCATTCTGCTGGACACGCAAGACTTCATCATCCACTCCAAGCTCACTCCCTCTTCTCCCTGGACACCACCCTCTCCTCGTCGGACCACTTTCTCCTCGCCTCATCTGGGTCCCTATGGCCCTGTGATAACTCCTCATAAAGCTCTGACAACCTCGTTCACAAACATCCATCCGATGAAACGAGTGTCAGGAGATGCCTTCTCTTCCACCTTCATTAACCCTTGCCCACCCAACCCAGACTACCACAGATTCTGCCCTCAGCAACCTGTCTGCCATGACCAACACCCTTGACATCCTTGCCCCAGTCATGTGGATCCCCCAGAAACCTGCCACCAAGCGTTACACCTGCTATAACTCTGAACGTGCAGACCAAAAGCTTAAGTGCATGGCTGCTGAACGGAAGTGGCACATTTCAGGCTCATCCTCTGACAAACTGGCCTGCCGCCTGATCCAGAGACACTACAGACTCTCCATCCATGCCAAAAAAAGAGCACACATTCAGGCATGAGTGTGGAATGCGTCTAACACGGCTGACTCTTCACAATCTGCAGGGAGCTTGGCAACCCGTCCGCAGTATCTTCACAAACTCATCCAACCCAAACCTTGTTCCCTCCGTCGCCTCCAACCACTCACCCTCCTCCTTCCTCCTGCTCCCTCTTCGCTCCTGCCTTCCCTGAACAAGTCACCAGAGTTGTCAACTCCATGAAGGTCTCCTCCAAACAGGTTGCTGCACGCTCTTCCAGAACCAACAAGCAAAACATCTCTTGCCACTGTTCTTGCTGAACACTGCAACCACTCCTTTGCTACTGGTACATCCTCCCTCAAGCAATCCCTTGAGCGCCCCCTCCTTAGAAAATCCTCTGCAGAACCTTCCTGCCCAGCCAACTACCTCACCACTTCAACCACCCCCTTTGTGGGGAACCTGCTCGAGAAGTTGGCCCTCCCACAACTCAACTCTCATACCGAACTTGTTGGAGGTCTACAAGGCCACCAGTCTGGATTCCGAGTATTCAGAGGCACCGAAACTGCTCTTCTGAACACCCGTGAAGAACTGCTCGCATCCCTGGATTCAAACTCTGATGCTGTCCTCATCCTTCTTTATCTCTATTCTGCATTTGACACAGTGAAACATTCCATCCTCATAAAAAGGCTCCAGGATACCCTACCCTGGAATCTCGGAGTGGGCACTGGACTGGCGTACCTACTTCCTAACCGACTATTCCTACATAATCATTAAGGGCTTTCTCCTCCCCTACTTCCACCTCCACCTGGGGCGTCCCCCAAGGCTCCCTTCCTTTGCCCTGGCTCTTTAACATATACCTTTCTCTGCTGGCACACCTCATTTCCTTCTTCTCCCCAACAGCCAGTGCTACGCTGACGGTACAACTCTTCAAACATCCAACTGACGCCCTTGCACCTTCCTTCATCCCCAACTGCCTCTCTGCCATCCAAGCCTGGTGCACTGCGAATGACCACTACCTGAATGCCAGCAAAACAGATTCTCGCTATTGGGTCCCGTGCACCCTACTTCTTCCCTTCACTCAGGCCTTCTTCCATGGGCTTTCCCCTGCCCCCTCCTGAGTCCTCTTAGACTCCTCCCTTTCCTTCATCCCTCATATTCAGGACATCATCAAGAAGTCCCACTTTGAGCTCGTCCTTCACCTTCTCTCAGACATAAATGTTACCAGTGCTCTGGTCCTCTCAGGGATAGACTATTGCAATAGCCTCTTCCTTAATCTAACTTCATCCACCCGGCGACCCCTCCAGCTAACCCAGAATAGGGCAGCAAGACGTATCCTTGGCCTCAAATACAAGGACCGAATCTCTCCTACCCTACAAAGTCTTCACTGGCTCCCAGTCTCAGCACAGATTAAAATCAAATCCCTCTGTATCATCCACAAGGTTATCTGGGCCGGGGACCACCATCTTTAAGACTTCCGGACCAAATACTCCACTTCTAGACCCCTGCATTCCTCTGGCACCCACTTCCTGCATGTGAAGCGGTTTGCCAAACAGAGGTGTTCGATCACTTTCCTCAGCGGGCTCCCTTCTGTGGAATAGCCTCCCTCTCCCTCTGCGACTTGAGCCGGACCTCCTTAAATTCCCAAAATACCTACACACCTTTCTCTTCACCTTTGCCTTCTCCTCCTCTCTTCCCTGTTAATCATACAGTAGCGTGATTGATGTGCAGGGTCCTTATGTATCCTTGGGGCCATGACCCTCTGCCCCCACATCACTCATCCCAGCTGATGTCTTATTTACTGCACTTAGGCTCCCACTGGAGGTTGCACTTGCATTCTTCTCTTCTTAAGAACTTCACCCCGAGCACTTCTCCATGAGCACCACAACACCTATCCCTTACCACAACACCTATCCCTTACCACCCCACTCCCCTCTGCACATGCAAGTTCTGAACACTCACAAGGCATAGTAGGTTCGTCTAGCCTCCCTGTTATTCTCATTATTTGTTGATACTATTAATTCAATTATTTATCTTTGTGTAATTCATTGTCAACCTTCCCCTGAAACAGTTTTTGCTAATTGTAGAAGCACCTAACAAATGACCAATAAATAAATACAAATACATTTACACGAATATACAATTTTAGGCTTAGTATGAAACTGGGGCCTAATCACACACTAAGCTCTATGTGGCCTTATGGTTAAATGCTGGGTCTAAAACACTTGCAGGCTGGGGTCCGTGACCGCTAGTACACTTTATTTTTAAAATAATGAAGGTGCTGGTTGCTTTCATTTGGCGCAGTAGTGCGAAAGCCAACACATCGCAGATAATTTCCAGCGAAGGTCACTTAGGGCGCGGCTGCTAAGTGTCAGCATTTAGCAGCTGACCTTGCAGCCCATGTATATCCTGCAACTCATCAGGTGCAAGGGGCATTTAGAAATGGGCTTCAAAGTCAGCTATTAAATGCAGACACTTAGCAGCCGTGCCTAAACGGCACCTCGCACCAAATGACCTGAGCCGAGTTTGCTGTCTCACCACTGGCCGTGCCAAAAAGGGCTCTATAGCCACAGTGGTGCAGCAATATGCCAAGCGACGAAAGGCTCACACCGAAACATGGTGCACCATATTTACATGCCTCAATCACACAACTGATGTCTGGGAAATTCCCTGGCCCATTAAAACATTGTAGCAGCATTACTGAAAACAAAAATATGTGCTAGTTCCTGCCGGCGCATCCAGCTACAAAGGTTCATTTTACAGCTTCCTTACATGAGTAAACTTCTGGAGGCCAAGGATGGTACCCCAGCTTCAGCAATTTGCAAAGTTGGCAAGTTGCTTGGTGAGGAGCAAGCAGATTTTAGGCCAGGTAGAAACAGAGAATCTGTGCTGCTATCCCAAATGATTGATCTCTATGTGAACACAGGAAACATGGCTTATTCAGTCAGATCCCCCCCCCCCCCCAGGCCTTCAACACTGTAGATCATGAAATTCTTCTGGGGTGACTTAATATGTGCATAAGCCTGGAAATGGCTCAAATCTTTCTTGACCAGGTGTTTCCCATCATTGTCTCTTCTGTCTTTTTATTCTTCACACAGATGTATTCCATAAAGACTCCTTTATAAATGAATTCTGGCTGACCCAATTGGTAAAGCATGCTGGTAACACAATTTGGAAATCAAAAAGACTTTGAATTGGTAAGTTTCAAACCACGCATGAACCGTTTGTGAAGTAGATTAATAGGAATAGATACCAGGTCAATGTTCTAAAAACTACAATTCTAATCTGCCAAATTAATACCGCTGAAGTCTTCGTTACATTGCCAGCCAAAGTCCTCTGGCCCTACAACAGGCTTACTTCAGTGAAGAGTCTACCGGCTCTGATTTTCTTGGCTCCGTAACCCTTTCCCAACCCCGATAATTAAGGTGCAATCACAGTCTTCCCCTAACAAAGTCTCTGTCCCTTAAAGCTCTTTCATTAAAATGCAGTGATGGCAGTTTCTTTCTCTCTTTTTTGTCTTCCTCACAGATAGCAGGTAGCAATAGAGGCACGTGAAGAATGGAATCCTGCATGTAAGAAGCCCTCCAGAAATAAAAAATTCACCAGTCCTGAAGAACCACACAAACCCGCTGAAAGCAGTTGACAGACTGTAGGAGAGTAAAGCCAATAATGTTTACCCCCTAACCTATAATACCACATTAGGATAGGGTGAATTGAGTAACTACACCACTATTGGGTGTTCTCTTTGTAGCTGAAATTTCATCAGATGAACTCACTTGGGTGTCTGTTTTTAATATAGTGTTGAGATGGTCAACAATCAAAATTAGGCGACGCATCCAGAATACTTTTAACGTTTTTGTATGGAATGAGTGGCTAGAATCACAGTGTTAATTCTTCATGCAATTAGGTAGGACTTCTGCTCTCCTCTTTTCCTAGACAGGCGGCCCACCACGGTACTCTAGGAAAAGAGCTTTATAAGGGACAGTAGAGACTTTCCGTTCGGGGAAGACAGTGATTGCTACTAATGCAGATTGTGGAATATGCAAGTTCTTTTTTGTGTTGACAGGAATACATGGGTGTAAGAAAGAACGAAAATGCCTCCTATTAGGCCCTGTTTTGTAAGGAATGGAGGGGGAGTCACTCTCAGTGAGGTCCCACTTGCAAAGACCACCAGGGAGGGTATGTGGAGCAGGCTCACCTACCAGGCTTAAAAGGGGCTGCATCCCTCTGGGGAGAAAGGACGAATGTCCAGATTAGTCACATTGTCTACCGACAGAACCGTCCCCAAATAGAAGTATCAAAACAAAGGCGTGAAGGTGAGCGTCCCCTGATAGCACGATCCTCCCCGCAATGAGAGACAATAATGGACTCTCCCAAGATGGGAATAAGGCTAAGACAAAGTGCGGGTGAGCTTAATGGGAGTTTATCTAAGTCGAAAACAGGGCATGCAAAGGACTCTGCAAACTCCGAGAGCGCTCTATCTGACACTAGCAAAGACAGGCGTATATATTTACAAAATGCGTCATAAGAACCTACACACTATAGGGGGCACATGTTGGTGGGGATTGGGTGGCGACGACTAACTATAGGTGCAGCTGTGATGTGGTGCGCCGTGGTTGGTGGACGTCACTGGTTGCCAACGTGGGCTGGGCAGGTCAGCTGGACTCATCCGGGTGGTGCTGTTGCGCCAGGCATGGCCATTGTCATTGATGAACGTCTTCCTTGGCTTTCTGCCCCAAGGGCCACGCACACCCCATTCGTTCAATACTGCAATATTATCTTTCCCTGTAAATCCTACAATAGGTTATTCTACAGGTTAATAACACAGGAGGAATGCACCTAGAGTGGGGTCCCTTGGTAATACATGGTTACCATCATCCTGTTGGTCGGGTATCATAGGTCACAAGGTTGGGTCTCAGGGCGAGGGGTGAGCTGTCCAAGTTATCATGTCTCGTTAGAAGTCATTATGAATGTGTTCCTACAGTGTTGCTATAATATTGGGTGTCCTAATTTTACAGGGCCCATTAACCTGGGGTGAGCTGATGGGTCGTGGAGCCTAAGAAAGGGCATCTTGTGGCCTGCGTTTATGGCCGGGGTTTACTGCTGGGTAGTAAATAATCCAGGGGGCAGGCCGTGGCCATGTGAGCTGCGGGGGGACGTGAATGCTTGAAGCGGCTCCAGCCGAATTGGGGGAGGTGAGGCAGAGCAGCCCGGGCCTCTGCCTTTCATCTGGCAGGCTTCACTGGGGAGGGAGGGGAAGTGGCCTTGGATATGCCCACAATAGTATTTTCCTCGCGTGTTTGCAGGTTATACAAAAAGACATGATAATTCATATACTGTTCAATGCTCATTGAGCTTTTTCTTCAAAACTTACATGTCTACATTGTTAGTGCCTTCACATGGCCATTTCAAATGTGTTAACAATAGCAACATTGGTATAGGTAAGTATATGATTAAGCATTTAACAACCACGACATTTTGTTACATTCTATGCATGCACGATAAGCGAGGTAGTATTAAGGTTGGCGGAGCACGCGGGAACAACTGGCCAATGAGACTGATGGTAGTGACACATGGTGAGCTTGAACATTCGAATACATTCTATGCGTTTTTGTACACACTTTACATGAGCTCCCAATGCGATTGCACTTGTTTTCCGTCGCGCTCTAGCAGCATTAGTTCAGTTATGGCATAGGGCCTTGGAGTACATTCTTCTCAAGGAAACATAACATAAAACCCGGGACACTTCTACCATTTGCGCATAACTACAGGGATGTAGGTATTTCAACCAGAATGCCATATGCACACACACACACACACACACACACACATTCATTCTGCCATCTTCATGGAGTTTACATATTTTATCAAACGGTTGTGGAGAAAAGGGTTTTATCACAGGCAGTTTGCATATTGGTATTTAGGGTCTCTGCTTTTGCCGGGGGACCATTTTACAGTTCTTTTCCACCCTGGCCCTGCTGGCCAGGCCATACTGTGGACAGTGATACACTGCGTAAGGTGAATGTTACAGTGTTTGTTTCTAACACTAGCTCATGTCCGTCTGTTTGTGGGAACAGGCTCTCAGCAGATCTGCCAGGGAGCTGCGGCTGCAGGGACAAGTGAGAACTCTCCAAGGGTGGGGGCCGCGCTGCGGCGCACAGGGGCTCATGTCAGTCTGGTTTCACAAAATGGTTTCCAGGGCCTAGCTTAATACAGCACGTTTGGTCAATGTCTCAGCCAGTGGTTCACCCTCCACCTGGGCCCTGGTGGCAGGGGGCACCCCCGACGAGCCATGGACCCCACAAGGGGGGGGGCCTCTTGGACATATCCTCCCATACAGGAGTGTGTTCCATCTCTGTGCAGGCAGCTATTCTATGTTATACTCTGCCACTATCATTGCATCTCCTTTAATATAATACATTTAGGGAAAAGCTCAAAACTTTCCTTCTCTCTAGGAAAATTCTTACATCGGCTACGTTTGTTAGGTGTACTAGTTGTGCCATGATACCTCTTTGGTGGCGAGATATTTGTGCATTATAAATACATCAATATAAATACACATTTATATATCCCAGTCGTTACTTACCAGTAAGTCTTTGTAGTTTGCACATATGCCACAGTGTAGTGGTTTGTGTAGAAACTCTAAATACAGTCTTACATGAGCTAAGGGGTCCGGTATTTTTGCCAATCCACAAAAACCACCATTAAGATAGTCACATTTCAGGTGGCTTTTTTGGTGGGCATAACGTCTACCCAGAGAATAAGTGAAATTTGGGCACTGTTGCAGAACCATTTTGTAGCAGTTCACAAAACACATTTTCAAGACTCACCCTTGTTTTTTCACGGAAATTAACCAATCCATTGAATTTCAATCCTTAACCCACCGACTACAAGCTTTGAATTCTTTAGATGTGCGCAGCGTTATGTTTTACATGTACAGAACTACGTCCCTGCAGAGCAGTCAATTCATTGTTTTGCAACAGGCCAAGAGTAACCTGGTAAAAAGACCACAATTGCAAGTTGGACTGTCTGTTCTATGGAAGGTTACATATTAGTGCACAAACGCTTACCTTGATATCCAGAAGCTCACTCAAGTAGTAAAGAAGCTATGGTAGCTTTCATGACAAATGTTTTCTGTGGACACCATATACAAGACAGCTACTTGTGAGTACAGTTCATACCTTTACAAAACACTGTAGACACACAACCAAGAGCAGATTCCACGGTGCGTCAGGCGATTTTAAAATATTTATCAATGGGTCCTTCAGCTCGCCCACAGACTTCATGAGGTACTGCTCACTAGTCTATGCAAATTGTGCAAGTCTAAATCAATTCACAAATCGGCAAAATCAGACGTGACTTAGAGGAAGTCTTTCTGTGGCTTGAACCTGTTTCGAATCACATGCCCACAACCTCTACACAGAAGAGCTGCAGAACTGTCTATTTTTTCTGCTACCCCAGATATAATTAACGAATTTGATCAACTGGTCAAGGGTAAAAGGTAAAGAAAGCCCTGCCTTGATTCAAATATATAGGATGTGCAAAGATCTCAGCATATTTTCAAAGGTCTCTTGAGCTCTAACCTATATGTAAAGTCATAGGATACGAATCCATTTTATTATCACTGGTAAATATTTTATGTTTTGCTGAACAATAGTAATCTGCATGTGAAGTAGAATAATGTAACGGCAGAATATAAAAATTCAAAAAGCGCAAATGCTAAAGATGTAAATACATGTTCTTTTAAATCACTGGCAACATTTATCATGCATCACCCCTAGTAATAATCCAGCAAACTGATGCAAGTTTTCTTGCACATGCACCAAAGTAAGTGTTGCCCTACACTGATACTGCATTTTCTTTTTGTTTCTTTGAGACCAATCTGATGCAATGAGACTGGCCTACAGACTGGCCTAACAGCTGAACACCCATGCCAAGAGAGGTCACAGAGCTGAGCAGTGGATTTGAGGGGAGGATGGAAAACAGCAAGCAGCCCTCGGATGCACTGGTGTGTTTGCATTCCAGCCCATTTCTCATTACTTCTGGACTTCTGGACTCCTGTGTATTATTTGTGTCTGAGTGCCAGAAATGTTGTCATGGGAAGCAGGAAGAGCCTGTAACGTATTGGTGACGAAACCCAGGAGCTCCCCCTTCCTGAAGTGCAACAATACAACTAGTAAGTGAAAAATGTTTTTCAAATTATTATGGTATTTATTGAGCATGGACCTAGTTCTGAAAAGCAACTGAGCTCTTTACAGAGGTATAGACCAATACAGATACATAACAGAGCGCTTTACAATAGTGCTCATTACAGATGCATAACAGAGCGCTTTTCAGTGGTAACATAACAGATATACAGCGGGGGGTAGGATAAAGAGGGAGAGATGGGGTAGGGCTGGGCGGGAGGCATCCAGCGGATCAGGTGGAGAAAGGGGCGATTTGATGGTCTAGGCGATGAGGAGAGACTACTTGAAGAGGTGGGTTTGGCGTTCTATTCTGAATTGTAGGAACGTGGGGGAGAGTTTGGAACCTCTTCCCCTTTAGCATCATAGTGTTGGGCTGCAGGCGGAGCAGGCTTGTTTTCTGGTTCTTTCCTATTTGCAGTGGTGGATTTCAAGTCTGCACATGTCCTGGCTTCTGGTGTTAAGCTGTTCGCCGGAGATGCTGAGTTTTTCTGCAAGGTAGCTGGGCGACTGCCTTATAGATGATGCAGCTAGACTTGAAGGTGATCAGCGAGGACAGCGAGAGCCACTGAAGGTCGATGAGGGGCGGAGTGATGTGGTCGTATCTGCATAGACCCTTGATGAGGCGTGTGGCCGAGGGTAAAACACTTTTCAGAGGCATAAGGGAGGAGGACAGGAGGTCTATGAGGAGTGTATTGCCCCCATCCATGTGGGTTAGGACCAGTGCTTGAATGAAGATCTAAAGCAGTCCGGAGGGAGGAATGGCTTGACTTTTCGGAGGAGGGAGAGCGGATACCAAGCAGTCTGAGTTTTCTTAGCTATGTGTATCTTGAAGGCAGGTTGTTTGTCGATGTGGAAACCAAGGGACTTGGCATAGGAGGTAGGCTTGGGTGTGATCCCTCAGAGTTAATGGTTGATAGCCAGGTCTGTATATCTGGGTGTTCAGTGTTGTTGGTGAGTAGGAATTCGGTCTTGGAGGGGTTGAGCGTCAAGTAAGCACTGGACATCCAAGACTGGATCAGCGAGAGGCAGGTTTTGAGCCTATGATTTCCTTGCGGTATAGCTGTGTGTCATTGGGATATTGGTGGATGTGTATGTGTATGGCTAGGAGAGCTCACAGCGGTTCCGTGTATAGATTGAAGATCACTGGGGAGAGGATGAAACCCTGCAGGACTCCTCTGGCGACTGGTAGCATTGGCGATCTAGGAGTCCATCTGAACAAACTGCTTGCGGTTAGCGAGGTAGGACTTGAAGCAGCGTAGGACAAGGTTGCTGATCCTCATGCACCAATGTAGGCTGTCCGTAAGCACCTGGTGGCCTACTGTGTCGAAAGTGGCAGAGAGGTGGAGTAGAACCTGGAGGCTGGGGTGGTAGTCAAGGATGTTGAGGGCGTCGACCACCTGTATGGTTGTGTCTCTGTGCTGCATCTGGGTCTGAATCCGGATTGGTAGGTTTAGAGGAGGTTGTTGGTGTCTATGTGTTACTGCAGTTATGCGGCTACCGCTTTCTCAATGATCTTACCTAGGAAGGGAAGATGGGGCGATAGTTAGCTAGGTTGTCTTTAGCAGAGGGAGGATTTGCCCTGTTTTTAGGGTCGATGGGAAGGTGCCTTGAGTTAGGGAGTTGTTGATGCTCTCCAGGTAGGAAAGGAGAGCTTCTGCAGGGAGCCTCTTCAGAATGGATGCTGGGAGGATGCCATCTGTATACGACGTGGCTTTGAGGGAATTCCTGGGTTTCTACCAGGTCCTCTGTCAAGATTGTCTTCAATGTTGTCCAGGGTGTGGAGATTTTGCAAGTAGGGACGTGAGGTGGGTCTGGGAATGCAGAGCTGGTGTCTGTGCGCATGCAAATCCTGCATATTTTATCCATGAAGGTGTTCATGGCAGTGGATTTTTCGATGGTGTGGTATGGCAGGGTTGGGTAGCGGGTTGATGCACTGTTTAACTGCTTTGAAGAGGGATCTGCTTTTGTTGTCGGCTTTTGCTATGGTATTTGGATAGTAGGAGGCCTTGGTTGTGTCAATTAGTTGTCGGCAGGTTGCTTGGCGTACCTTGAGGAGTGCCAACTCAGGTGCGGTCCTGGAGTGGCCCCACATTTTCTTCACTCTTTTGCTGTGGTGGAGTTCTTGCGTGTACCAGAGTGCTGATGGCTTCAGTTTGCAAGTGCGTTGTTTCAGAAGTGCATGTTGGTCGATGGAGGCCGAGAGGGGGGGGGGGGGGGGTGTTGAGTGCTTCCAGTTGAGTCGCAATTCGGTTGGGGGTGTTCGGTCCATGTAAGGTGTAGTTTAGCAAGGTCTTCTAGGAGGGATTCCACTGGGAAATTCTTTTAGGACGTGAAAGTTAGTCTGCTGGGAGTGCTTGACTGGAGCCGTGTGCAGGTTGTTGAAAGGCACAGGTAGGTGGTCAGACCTTTCATGCAGCAGAGGAGAGTTTTAGTGAAGGAAAGATGATTAGGTGGAGGTTACCTTTCTCGTGTGTTGTGGGAGGCTTAGGGTTTCCAGAAGGCTGAGGAGAGCTTCCTTCATCGATTTGGTGGCCTTGTTGCCTGGGAGGCTGAAGTCTCTTATTAAGATGTTTTTGTGCGCGAGGGACATGGTGGTGACCAGGTCGGTGAAGTCTCTGATGAAAGCAGTGTTGGGTTTGGATGGCCTATAGATCAGATGGAAGTCGACTGTCCATCACGGAGAGTGGGAAGTGGCAGGAGAGGACTTCAAGTCTGGTGCAGGGCCACAAGGTCTTGTGTTTGACTGCAAGGCCTCTGCCTGTATTGTTTGGTCAGTCTCTGTGTTGAATGCTGTAGCCATCAGGGAATTGGGCGTTTAGGATGCAGGTGGGGGTCAGCCAAGTATCAGTGATTAAAATGGCATCAAGTTTGTGTGTAGTGAGGATGTCAGGGATATCTGCTGCATGGGAAATAGCTGAGCGGACATCGGCGAGCATCAACTTTCGTGTTGTGGATGGAGAGGGCGTTGATGGGCTTGTGGCTTACGTGGGTGGGATTGCTGCATTGTGATGCTCATGCCTTTGAGGGGCAATTTCGTTAGTGATGGTGGGGATGGCCCGTGGAAACAGAGCAACAAAACGCATGTCGGCGTGTGCTTATCTGTTGTCTGAGCCGGTGTTCGGGCCTCCAGATACGAACAGGTCCAAACAGGAATTGCCCCTTTCTAAGTCTGCTCTTCACTTTGAATGCCTGTGCAAGAGACAACCTTCATCTTAAGAGCAGAAAGGAAGAGGAAGGGCTAAGAAGGCAGGTGGGGCTTAGGTCAGGTGACCTAGATCCACTTGCACCTGCTCACCAACTGCTGTACTTGTTGCACACTGGACTAGGTGACTCAGGAGTCTTCAGGGACTAGGAATAATACAGAGACAGTGCCTCGGAGCGCTGCAGTGGTACAGTATAGGGCTGCAAGGGCAACTACAGGACTGCAATTTGGTCAGAGCATTGTTAGGCACCTGTGATACAGTCAGAGCACCAGTTGTGGAAAGAGTATGGCCGATGCCAGGCGACATGACGGAGGTGGGAGGGAAGGTGAACGTGGAGGAAAATAAGGTCCGCCCAGGGGTGGGTGTACATTCTGAATGCAGATGCGCGTCTGACGGTGAGAAAAGCAGCGCCGGTGAGGGAGTGCAAGGAGTGGGCGGAGGGAGAACACACAGCGGGCAGGATTGTGAGGTGCTAGCACCAGAGCAGATCGAGGTGGGTGAGGCAGAACACTATGTAGGTGGCTCTACATTTTTGAGGGAGACACAGGCTGGGTGGGTACCGGGAGAGGCAACTGTGTGCAACACATGGGCATGCTGACATTCTGGAAAAAAGTGGTGCAATGACAGGCAAATGGGGTCCTGCAAGGAGAATGAGGCAGGGTACAGATAGTCCCAATGGTTGTGGTGACGACGGCTAATAATACCACACACACACACACACACGGTCCTGACAGCATGGGGGTTAGGAGTGGGAGACATACCCAGACAGATGGGCAAGAAATAAAGGGGTAGTGTTAGGCAAACTACATGAAAACACAACAGGACGTTTTCAGGGCAGGTGCACCAGAGAAGGTCCACATATAAAGACTTGTCAGCGGTAGCATGACTCAATCCTTTTTGGTGGTGAGGGAAAGCGCACTATAAAAGGAAACATGTAGTTGGGACTGTTACATGTTTGTTTTAGATGCACCCTAGATAATAGGTGATGATAGCGGGGGTGTTTAGGCAGTACAGTGAATGAATGGCTTTAGAGGAGCTATGACATACATTAGTTTTCTTGTTTTGACAATGTTTTATATTTTTTTGCTTCCTTATTGAGTATGTATATATCAGAATAGTTTTTTTGCAGTGTCCTTTATGTAGAAGTAGTGCAAGACTTTGGACAGAGATGTAGTAGATCATAGACAAACTAAGGAAGATAGAGCAGTAGCACTCCAATGCACTGCTGTGTTTGCCTTGCAGCCCATTTCTCTGTATGTGTCTCCTGTGTATGACTTGTGTCCGAGTGCCGGAAGTGGTGTCGCGGGGGAGCAGGACCAATACCATAGAATTGATCGAATTGTTTCATTTATTTTTTTACTGAAAAAAGAAATGTGATCAAGTATATGTGGGGGTGGGATAAGGGATATTAATAAAGTAAGGGGGAAGGAGGAGAGGATGCATGGGTCTCCCCTGCAATAAAAAAAAATATAAGAAACAAATTTAGTCACTCAACTTTTTCGAAAACATGGATTCGGTCAAAACACCTACATCCGGGCAGAAAGACATGTATTTTCTAAAACACAAGCTTTTTGGTTTCCAGTGATGCATTAACCCCATAACACACTGAAAACCTTCAGTAATGTTCTGAATATTTCCAATTGTGCTTAACAAGAGAATGCTGACAAGTCAATAGTTGGAATGCACATTTTTGAAATGGCTGTCAAAGCTAAAAGTAATATTTCATATATAGCAACAGGCTCATGTGGCCTGGCTTGGAGTTGCAAATTGTGGCAGAGTTAAACAGAGCAAAAAAGGAATCAAATACAAGCCATTTGTTCAACACAAATCTCCCTCTCAATCTCAACGCCGTAGAAAAACCATCAACACCGACTGAATAAGGGAAAATCAATTTGCAAAAACAAGACAACCTACATTGCGCAATAACGTTCCATCTATCAACTCACTGGATCAAAGATTCCATGGTCAACAAGAAGTGGGTGCCCAACAGACAATTCCAGAGAAACCTTCTATAGAACTCAGCCAAATAGAGTGCTCTCCTCAACGGAGCACCACTTAACTGAAAAACACCTTATCAAACAATTGTAAGAAATTGAACAAACAAGCACACCACACTCCATCAGATTCAGAACTAGAAACTGGAAAAAAAAATACACCATAGACTGCACAAACAACGATGCAAGAGAATAATCGCACACCTAACCCATTTGGACTACAAAAAGGAAACAGATAAACACTTCTTCAAACAATGGAACATCCAGCAATGATCAATCTACTGGTCAGCAGCCTGAGAGCTGCACTGTGCCCATTCAATGTTGAGAACCACCCATTCACCACCCAAAAGGCATGCACTGCAGTCTAATCAACGTATGTTTAATGGCAAAGTAAAACAGAAATCTAGGACTCTAAACGTGGGTGGCACAGACACATTTTTCCTCACAGATACACGGCTAGACCACAAGTAATAGCCAATGAAATCCTCCCTAACCAATTTAAACTCCACAGTGAAGGCAGGAGGAGGCCTTGCTGAGGCCCAGAAAAATCCCATCAGTGCCTCATCTATAACATACATTGCAGATTGCGAATCTCTCCTTGTCAACTTCACTCAGACCAAGGAAACCTATTTTTCATTCTCATATACCGACTGCCCACATAGAACCCAAAGTTCATTGTTAAACTTAAATGCCAAACATTAACATCTGGTTTGAGAAGGGGAAACAATATTCAAAATTCACTCATCTTACACCAGACAAGCCATTATCTGAAACAAATGGTAAACTGAACCACTTATCTGGCCACACTCGCACTAGATGCAATCGTTTGCAGGAATGGACTTATCACTACCGCACCTTTTAACAGTCATCCGATTAGCACATGATCTCTGGTACTATCAATATCCCAACTCCCACACCAGCCACTAACAGAAACCAAGTAACCACAACCAAAAGATGATGGGAAAAGCTTATCCTTGAAAGGTTAGCACAATTAATGGAAACTACCAAACCAGACATCCACCAGCGGGACCAAATTATGCCACTTTCAAAAATAGACTCCATAGCCTAGATAACAATTCCCCAGGTAGGCAGACTTCCCTAAAACCTTTCAACCCATTACAAAAAGGAGCAGCAAGATGGTTCATGTCATAAGTGATAGCACTCAAAAAAAACAACCTATAGTTCAGGAAAGTATGGAGAAAACACTATAATGAACCTGGCTAAGTCAAGTGCCAACTAACAGTTTATAAGAAACCGCTGTCTAAAAAGCAAAGAAACAAAACTACTTTGAAAGCACTGACCCACAAAAGGAAATGAATAAAATAATCACCAAAATGAAAAACCCCATCTAATGCATCCCAGATTCCCCAAAAGCTACGCACATTGCAGAGCATTAGTGAAGCAAATTAACAATATTCAACAAGCTCTTGATGCAACTACCTCAAAAACAACCAACAGTGCTGTGGAGGTGTCGGGGCCCCCCCCCCGGGGTCCGCCGGCACAGACGCTTTGGCGCGAGGGCCCTCTCCCCGCCCCTTCCCCGGAGTCAAGTGCTGCATCGAGACCACGTATGGGGAGGCGGCTGGAGGAGAGCTTGGCGCGGCAACCTGTGCATCTCTGGCACTGTGCCGTGGGAGCGCCGAGGCATGTGCTCCCCTGGCTCCCCCACTTTTGCCAGTAAGGACAGCACCCGGCCCGGGCCGACGCGGGAGCATGCCCGGGCCCCTTCACTCTAACACACGACATCAGCTGGGACCCTACCAGGGCAGCCCGGAGAGGGGGGCTACAACCGAGGCTGTGAGGCCGCAGGGGTGTCGGGATCTCCAGTGGTTCCCCCTCCCCCCCCTCTTCAGCAGGCCGGGCCATCGCGGCAGCGCGCCCGGGCCCACACCCCTCTCCTCTCATGGGGACGCCCAAAAGGAGGCCACACAGGGGAATCCGCCCCTGCAAGGGGGTGATAACAGGTTAGTCACCCCACTCCACGTACCTACATCAGCAATAAGGAGCAACATCCACACCACCCTGCCACACACCTGGACTGCAGTGCTCACACGGCGGAATAGTTGCAGGGCCTCAGGCTCTTTCCTGTGCACTCCCTGTGGTGCGTGCATCACACAGCACCCTGCTCCTCTTCCGAGGGACAGCCCCTCCACCAGCACCAAGAGCTACCTGGACAGCCCCTCCACCAGCACCAAGAGCTACCTGGTTTTCCCCTGGGGGCAGTCCTTCCTCCAACACCGGGGGGACGGCCCTGACTGCCCCCCCTCCTGCGGCCTACTCTAGAGGACTACACGGGGCACCGCCAGCCCAGCGGGCCCCCGCCGGAACCTGCAGAGACATTAATACCTTGTTAGAAGCGGTGCCCAGCCCTGGGAGCAGCGCAGGAGGCCCTCTGGAAACACTGCCCCTGCCCCAATGCACTGAGGGGACACAGGGAGGACATACAGAGTGGGCCATACGGAAGAGCGGAGTCCTCACCACTGAACTCGTTGATACCAGTAGGGATCCACCCAGGTCCAGAGTGGGGTACTAAACAGGGCACTGGAATTCCCCCAGAACACTGACTCGCAAATGGCACACCAATGGTCGACGACCCGGGGAGATGAGAGGTAGCCCCACAGAAGGGGGCCCTGGGAGCAACGCACACCTCGAACGCAGGGAGAATACCCCAAAGACCTGCTCCACACAACAGCACAGACAACCCAGGGCACCAGAAAGACACCAGTGGACGCACCATAAATCACAGCAACGCAGGGTGGTTGGGGTCCCTTGAGCTGGAAAGAAACCCATGCGAGATATCAGTTCACACCAGGGCAAACGAGGATAGAAACCAGACACCCCCCTGCACGCCAGCTCCAGATATTAACACCAGAGAAACATCCAGATAATCATCAACGAAATCAGAGGTATGAGGACTGACATGGGCGCCAAGCTTGCTGACCTCACGGCCAAGGTCTCCACACTGGAGGACCGGATGGAGGGGGTGGAGAATAATCAGGCTTCAGCAGACCTTCTTGAAACACAAATGGAAGTAAGGTTCAAGGAGCTGCAGCGCTGTGAGGAGGATGTCCATCTCAAGGTCGACGATATGGAAAACCGCAAAAGGAGAAACAACCCGAGGATTTTTGGTCTGGCAGAGACAGAGGGGAAGACCCATGTGGGCCTGGAGGGGAAAGTTCAAGACATTATCAGGATCGTCCTGGGTCAGACTCCGGAGAGACGCTTCTGCTCGATAGGGTCCATCGGGCGGGCAGGGGCGGAAGGGGTCCGCGGTCAGTGCTGGAAAGATTTCACTATTATAGAGACAAAGCCAGACTTTTAGAAAGGGCAAAGACCTTGAGAGACATACAATACGGGAACTCTAGGGTGACAATCAGCACCTCTCACTTCAGATGAGGAAAAAATGTGGATCCATCACCAGATGGCTGCAGGAGAAAGGGGTCCGTTACCGCTGGGGGGCATCCATTCTACCTTGCCTTTGAATGGCAGGGCCAGAGATACCAGCTAGTTATGGAAGAGGACATTCAGAGGGCTACAGATGACTGGACAGGGGACATGGCAGGAACATCCAGAGACAAGAACGGAAGCGACAGGGATCTCAGCCGTGCCCTCCAGGTCCCGGACCTCACTCAAGGGAAGCTCCAGAAATTCCAGAAAACTAGGGGGTTAAGGGAAAAGGGGAAAAACAGTTTGAGCCATGGTTTTTTGTTCCACAACGGGTTTCACATAGGAATTACATAGAGGAGTTCGAAGAGCACAAGAACAACAATGATTGAGGGGAGGATAGGCACACTGAAGGTTAAGGGTCTAAACTCCCAGAATAAGAGATCTCTCACGAATAACAGGTTTTGCAAACAAAGACTAATGGTCCTCTTCCTACAGGAAACACACTACAAACAGGGGAAGGAATCGACGATAAGGGGGAAGGAAATAGGCAGCAACTATTGGGCCTTCCATAGAAGTACCAAGAAGGAGGGGGTGGGTATCCTATTGGGCAAGACGTTCTGCCTCACGGAAATGGAAAACAAGAGGGTTTCGGGGGACGGTTCCTGGGAGTTAAGGGTACCTACGAGGGGGAACGCATCACCCTAGCCACCCTATACGCACCCAATTCGGGCCAGATACGATTCCTCACTCAAATCTTCAGGGTTATGGACGAATGGGCAGAGGGGGCCACGATACTTGGTAGGGACTTTAATCTCATACTGGACCCCCGCTTGGACGGGTGGTCCGCAAAAGGCGGAGCGCCCAAGGGACCCTCCAGGGACAATTTAGCCTTGCAGACCCTTCTGAGGGAACACTACTGGGTGGATTTATGGCGCAGAGCATGCCCGGACCAGGGTGGATACACCTTCTCACCCCCACACTATACCTACACAAGAATCGATGTTTGTTAATATCGGAGGAAGGGAGAGGGGAGGTTGAACAACCAAGGGTAGAGGCAATAACCTGGTCGGACCATGAACTTCTGATAGCTAACCTGTCACTGCCCGTCTCCCAGAGAACAGCGCGATGGCGGTTCAACGATATGCTCCCCAGAGACCCAAATGTGTCAGGAATTCATGAGGAAGGAAACTACGGCCTACTTCGAGATAAAACAATAATGGGGAGACGGACATAACCGTGGCGTGGGAGGCGGAAAAAGCCATATTTAGGGGGCTCCTAATAGCCGAAAGTTCAAGGCGTAAGCGTGAAAGGGGCCCAATTGAAAAAAAATCCGTACAGAACTGCGGGCCCCGAGAGCTAGGCTGGGCGCACCCGGGGAGGACCAGGAGGCTCCCTTGGTAGAGATGCAGGGCAAAAGACAGGCACTGCACACGGTCCTCATAGGGGAAGTCATCAAGAAAGTGAAATACATCAAACAAAGGTACTACGAAAGGGGTGATCAGAGTTGGGACCCTCCTGGCGCACAGGGCTCGGGGATGCAGAGTGGAGAGAGGGGTGGGCCTTCTCAGGGATAAAGAGGGTGGGGTCCGCAAAGGTCGGTAGGAGATATCAGAGGGATTCGCCAACTTCTATAGCAAACTTTATTGCAGATGGGAGGGCGAGTCACTGGAGGACATCCAGACTTACCTGGCTGAGTGCCCCCTGCCCCGACTGACTGACTGACTGACTGACTGACCCTGAGCGTGAGGCCCTGGAGGGGGATATATCAGAGGATGATGTGGAGGGAGCCATTAAAAGACTAAGGGCTGGGAATGCCCCGGGCGGGCGGGGGGCGGTTATACGGCGGACTTCTATAAACAATCCCAATCAATCTTGGTGAAGCCGCTGACCAAATTATTTAACCAAATTAGAAATCGGGACTCGATCCCACCTACATTCCTACAGGCCCTAATCACCGCAATACCCAAGCCAGGCAAAGACCAGCCAGAATGCGGGTCATACAGACCTATCTCGCTCTTAAACTTAGACGCCAAGATCTTCGCCAGAATCGTAGCGACAGATTAGAGGGTTGCCTCCCCCGCTTAATACACCCGACCAGGCGGGATTAATCTTAAATAGACAGGGCTCCGACAATATGTGGAAAACCCTTCATGTTCCTAACTCGAGGGTGGTGCGGGAGGAGGGCACACTCTTGTTGGCCCTCGACGCGGAGAAGGCCTTCGACAGGGTTAGCTGGGCCTTCATGGGGGAGGTTTTCTCAGCTCTGGGGATGGGGCTGTTACGCTCACCTGGTTCCACGGGGGCGCCACCCAGCAGTTGGGGTTCAGATGTCCCTCCTTGCGATGCCCAGATGCGACCAGCGGAAGAGTTCTGCCTGAAATACAGGTAGGCTATGTTCAGGACTGGGCAACCGGGGTAAACAGCCTCCCACCTCCCTGTAGGTCTGCTACCCTTCTGGACTTCTGACCTTGTTTTAGAGGTTGGCGGGTTCTCCGTCCTGCTGTCTTGGCAGGGGCGCGCTGTGCTTGGTGGGCAATGGCGATCGAGTTGCTTCACTGATGGTGGTCAATCTTGAGTCTTTCAGGTAGGTCTTATTGCTATGAATATTGCTATCCTTGCATGCCTGTTTTAAACAATGTCTTAAACAATGTCTTTTTCTTACTTAGGTACGCGGAAGTCCAATATGTGGCAATGCGGAATCTATATTTCGCCGGTAAGTATGGGTGTTTTTGGAGCGCCTTGATGCGGTGAGTAGGCGCTATACGCTGCGCTTAAGATGCCTTGCCTTTGTTAACCTGTTATCTTTTCCTCTCCACAGGTCGCAGTACTCGGCTGGAGTATAGAATTTCCGTAGTGATGCTGATTGAGGAGCGGCTGGTGCGGTAAGCTTTTCGGCACGGTTCGTTAATTGTTCAATGTCTAATGCCTTGTTTCTTCTCTTTTACAGGTCCGTCGATCCGAAGGAGCGCTAGTTCCAGGATGATGGTCGGGAGAGTTGCGGACCGCTGGCGATGAAGTTCAGGTAAGATGCTGCCTTTTCTCACGATGTCTTCCTTTTTTGCAGGTGCTGTTCTTCCGAGGTTCGTGGCTGAAGCTGAACACGGTGAGCGTTACGTTGCATAAATGCAAACTAACGCGAAGTGTGTCAGTCCATTTGGGTGTGGTTTAAATAACTTCAGGAAAGAAGTCCAGGTAAAATAGTCCCCATGGTACCACACCCAAAAACACTACTGCAAGCCTGGTTTCAAGGAGCCAGGTTATGTGGATGCCGCCGCATGACTGGCATTAACGAAAAGTAGTTCCCAAGCACAAGTCCATACTCAAACATGAGCCTGGCACCAAAGGCACCAGGACTGGCCCCAAGAAGGCCTAGGCTGAAAATTCTTGGGTTTAGTGGGGACTGTAGTCAAGGCTCTCCCTGGCCCATAGGTTGGCCAGGGGGTCTTCAGAGTGTGGGTCGTGACAGGGGCCCGAGGTGGTTGGGTTGGATGTCCTCGCTATACTCTTCTCCCTCGGCCAGGGCGGTCGCAAAAGCGACGGAATCAAGGACGTTCCCCTGAGCGAGGCAAGAGGCAGGGATGCCCATTATCTCCCCTGATATACGCACTGGTGATGGAATCTTGGGCAATCTCCGTTCGTAGGAATGAGGCCATTAGAGGGGTACAGATAGGGAATACAGAGTGCAAGATCTGCCTATTCGCTGATGTGTTACATCACGAGGCCATCCCAGACAGTCCCCAGGATTCTCCAGGGTCTGAAGCGCTATGGGGACCTTTCGGGATACAAGGTCAACCTCAGGAAATCTGTGGCATTCATAGGGGGAGGTCTGCCAGATCCAGAGATAAATTATGTTTGGGGGCTCCCCTTTAGACTACAGGAGGAAGGGTTCCGATATCTAGGGGTAAGTGACACGCGACCCCGAGGGACTATTCCCGGGTAACTTCCCCTCGCTTTGGACTGAAATTAAAAAGAGATGGGCAAGATCAGGCCTCTCCTGCATGGTGCACCTCAACCTTGTGAAAATGGTGATTCTCCCCAAGTTTCTATTCCTCTTCTAAATGCTTCCTGTACAGGTCCCCAAGACGTTCTTTACAGAACAAAACTAGTCCTCTTGAACTTCCCCTGGTCTGGCAAAAAACACAGGATCTCCTACGAGGTACTAACCAGGCCAAAGGAAGATGGTGGGGTGGGTTACCCCGGACTTGGAGACGTACTATAGGGCCTCCCAGTTGAGAGTGGTTGTCGACCACTTCACCCCAGGTACTGAAAAACAATGGGTGGCTATGGATAATAAAGTCCTCGCACCCGTCACAGTTGAGGAATGGCTCTGGGTCCCAAGAAAGATCATCTTTGGGTGGGGGGGCTCATTTCTACCCCTGAGATCTAGAGGAGGCACTGGGAATAGGCACCCTATCACCATCCCTATACCACCAACTCAAGAGTGTCCTTACTTAACCTTTGTGGGGCGACACCCACAGGAGAGATTTAACCGATTGAGAGACTCCTCATTTCTACTCCGGGCTCCAAAGGGGTGATATCTCGCCTCTATAAACTCATTTTGCTCACTGCGCCAAGCGACCCACCACCAGCTAGCTTGCAATGGGTAAGGGACCTAAGTGAGGAGATAGATGATGAAAGGTGGTCAAGAATGTGCAGGCAGGCCAACCGCTCCACGGCCTCGCTGCAATTTCGGCATCAGGCTCTCAAGGTTATACACAGGTGCCACTACCCCCCGCAGCAAAGGATCGCCAGAATGAGGCCAGGGTATGACCCACACTGTTGGAAGTGTAAGGTGGTAAAGGGTGATTACATCCATATGTGGTGGAGGTGCCCGGTGGTCCAGATATACTGGGGAGAGGGACTATCCTGGATCAAAAGGGTTGATGGAGTAGAAAGGTACCTGTGCCCTTGGCTCCTCCTGTTTAGAATTGATATAGGGGACGACCATGAGGGAACTCAGGGTTACATGTTGCAGGTCATGTTGGTGGCGGCCAGGTGCTGTCTGGCACAGAAATTAAAAACTCCTTGTATGCCGGGGGAAGAGGTATGTGTCACTAAAGTGCGGGCCATTTACGACATGGAGTTCCTCACTCATCTGATCGATGAATCCAAATCAAACATTGAAGAACTATGGCTCCCCTTTTTCGAAAAATATGGTCGCCTGGCTTAGGGGGATGTAACCACATCAGGGCCCCCCCCACCACCCGGATGGAAAAGCCGCTACCGACTGGACCAACTGAAAGTGGCTCAATGTTTGTTCTTTTGTTTCATTGCACACTGGAGTTTTCGGCCAAACATTGCTATGCTCTCGAACTTGTTAGGCGGAACACGTATGAGTGCTCGAACTGGGGATGGGTGGGGGGAGGGATACGGGGGACGTGTTATAATTGTGCCTTGGAGATTCATGTTTTGCTATGCAATGTTATAACGCAAAATGTTAATAAAATTTGATTTAAAAAAAGAAAACAATTTACAAGACACAGGAAATTGGTAATACCAACATAACAATTACTTCACACCAATTTCAGAAGAAACCTTCCAAAAAACAAAGCAGAGTAATAAGGTTGGATTAACCAATAACTTTTACCCATCACACCTGTACAAATATCTACTCCCAAAAGAACTCCCAGCACTCTACTTGCCAAAGATGGATGACTTTTACTGTTAACGGGAATCCTCAAATTACATGGCCATATCCAACGTACCCTACCAAAATCCTGGAGAGTTACGTATAAAAAGAACTTTGCTATTTGGAATTAAATGGTTTTATGGATCGATCCCAGGTAGGCTTCCGACCAACGAAAGGAACAGAATCAGCCCTCCTGAATCAAGAGACTACAAAAATCAGGCAGTCACAAAGCCACAGTGCGATGTTTAAATTACGTATTTGAGATCGAACTGAAAAGAACAGATTCAATAACACTGGCGCTTCTAGTCACTTCTCTTCAATACATACATGGCCCCTCATGAAATTAATCAGAAAACCAGGATTAACATATTACAACTAGTAAATGCCTCAATGAAAAAAGCCTCTGGATAACTAACAGCAACCTAAAAGAAACACAAATATTCATCACTCCACACAACAATGAACTACAGATTCCATTACCTTTGCCATCGGAAATGGGAACGAAACCAGAAACATAAATAGTATTAAGAACTAAGGCGACTCGAGGAATTCTCATGGACAGTTGACTCATTAGAACCAAACGCAAGCACAATATTATGAAAATGATTCTACCACCTATGCTCAATCAAAAGCCGCTTCTCTAACCTACATCTTTCTATCTGGAAATTCCTCCTCCTCCTCCTCCTCCTCCTCCCCCACCCCGCCATCTGGCCATGTCTCTAGACAAGCCTTATCTATGAAAGTGTCATCCAAACAGGTGCTACCCCTGCTCTTCCAGAACCATCAAGGACCACATTGCCACCCTCACTCCAGCCTTGGCTGATTTCTGCGATCACTCTTTCACCATTGTATTACCCCTCTCTTCTCAAGCACTCCCTGGTGCACCCATTCCTAAAAAAAACCTTCTGCTGATCATACATGTCCAGCAAACTATAGCCCAATTTCTATCACCCCTTCCCTGGGCAATCCCCTGGAAAAGATTACCATCTCCCAGTTTACGCTCCTCTCCACACAGAATCGGTGGCTGTCTCCATGACCATCAGTCTTGCTTCAGAGCAGCCAGAGGCACGAAAATTGTTCTCCTGAATACCAGTGAAGATCTGCTCTCTAATCTCAACTCCAGCTTCCTCCCCCCTCCCCCCCCCCCATGTCCTCATCCTCCTTGACCTTTCCTCTGCTTTCGACACAGTCAATCACGCCACCCTTATCAACAGAATCTGAACCTGGGCATCACGGATCAGGCCCTGGCGTGGCTGGCCTCCTTCCTCCTGGACTGCCCCTCCCAGGTCCCACTTGGGTCCTTTCTCTCTACCACCTCTCTCTCCACATGTGGCATGTCCCCCCAGGGCTCCATCCCCTCAGCCTGGCTCTTCAATGTCTATCTGGCCTACCTGATCTCAACCTTCTCTTCTAAATTTCAGTGTGACACTCTGCTCTCTTTCCAACTTCCCTCAGCCTCCACTCCTCCTTCGCTCATTCCTGACTGTCTAGCCACGATTCAGGATTGGTACACCTCCAACGATCTTTGCCTTAATGCCAGTAAGACAGATCCTTTTCATTGGGACCCCTGCTTTCGCTTTCCCTCCCTCCCTCCCTCACGTTGCCCTCCTTCGGCCTTCTACACTTGCCTTGCTGTGAGCCAGAAAACCTTGGCGTCATCTTCGACTCAACTCTCTCCTCACATCACAGACCTTGCCAAAAAGGCCCACTTACAACAGCACCTCCTCCGAGGCATTTACCTTTTCGCACCTTCCCCCAGAAGCTCACTGTCTCCAGTGCCCTGGTTCTCTCCAGGCTGGACTACTGCAACAGCCCCTTTCACAATCTGCCTACCTCTACTCTCCGCCCCCTGTAACTAATCCAGAACAGTACTGCAAGACGTATCCTTGGCCTCAACCCAGGGACCGTATTTCTCCCACCCTGATATTTCTCCAATGGCTCCCAATGGCTGCCAGGATCAAATTCAAGACCCTCTACATCGTCCACAAGGCTTTCTGGGGATGGTGCCCGCACTACATCAACTCGCTCTTCTGAAATACATTCCTACTAGAGCCAGTCGCTCAGCTACTTTCAGCTCTGAGGGTCAGATGCTTCTCCAGGCAGAGTGTGTGGAAAGAGGGGGGGTTGGTTAGATCGCTCTACTCTGCAAGTGCCTCCCTCTGGAATGGCCTCCCTGCCCTGCTCAGATGACAGACCACCGGAACTTATGGAAGCAGATCAAGACCATCCTTTTCTCCTCTGCCTTCTCTCTCGCTCCCTTGCTAATTTACCCGTCTGCTGCGCCGTCTGGTTGCTTGGATCCCCCAGTCTCACTGGGTACCAGGATCCTCCACAAACAGTCTTCCTTTATACTGTCTCCTGGCCTACCTCGCACGTAGGGGCTGTAACTAACGCTCTACAGCACCCCCTGCGTCCTCCTTGCACTTACCCAGAACCATGCGGCCCTGATCCGAATTACAAAAGGCCTAGTAGAATAGTTAGTCTTGTCCTCCCTATCCCTTCCCTACCTTGCGGTGCCTAGAAACACTGGAGTACAGGCGCATTATAAAAGCTTCTCATATTTTTTCCATGCCTAAAATACCCACAGACTATACATTGGACCTTTTTAGAGGGATGTGCCAAGTTTAGTTCACACGACTAGGCTGTCGTTTATTTTAGAGAAAATAATTTGCTTGCGTCTAAAGTATGTATACTCAATTTTTGGTGTAATGTTAGTCTAATATTTACAAATCCCTAACCTTAATGAGCTCTTTATTACAATCTGTGCCGTTAATAGTACCTGCCTAAATATTGAAATCTATTACGATGAAATGATAAATTAAAAATGACGACAGGGAATTTATACAAGTAAAACCCACGTAACTAGCTAAATACTATATGTTGAATGCAAATCAATTACTTACAATGGTGAAACCAATGAAGCCTTTAAACAATCACCAGAATTAAAATATTCAAACTCTTAAAGGTTCCACATAGTAACTTAACATAGAAACTCTAACAGAAGGACTGCTTGCAAACAACCGTAAACATTAGGTAAGACACGCTCTGCTATGGGTGTCAGACTGAAATATGTTGAAATGGAACTAAGTAATACACTTGGGAACGAACACACTTTCTTCGACTCTTCCTTCCTTCCAACCCTTCCTTTACCCTTCACACTACTGTAGAAACAATATCAGAGAAAGAGTGACTAATGCGAATGAACAAGTTACTTCTTATCTTGTAACGTTCTTTCGATGGGATGTTCATCCGACGTATTCCTTATCTTAGATATCTCCTTCCAGCTCTGCTGGCCTCGGAAAATTTTCTCTAGAGGGCGCTGCGCGTCGACATCCGCCGAGTCGGTGTCCCTTGACAGCCGCCGCTTCAACGTCATCCTGCCTATAAAGGCCGCGCGCAGCGTCCGTTGCTCAGTTCCGTTTTGTAGCCCACAGTATTTCTGTTTGCACTAGACTAATCACCCTGAAGGAGCGTAAGCTGTAACAAGGGAAGTAGAACTTCGGGGATGGATGGGAGGGTCGATAAGGAATACGTCGGAGGAACATCCCATCGAAAGAACGTTACAAGGTAAGAAGTAACTTGTTCTTCGAAGGGATTGTGGCCTCCGACGTAGTCCTTATCTTAGATAGGCTCCCATAGCAGTATTCTATTATTGGAGGTGGGAGTACTGACTTCATGCTGCCTTCTATTGATGAATAGAGTGCAATACTGTCCTTCCAAACCTAGTCTCTTGACGAGGAGGAATCCAAGTTGTAAAATCGTGTAAAGGTATGGACGGACGACCATGTGGCGGCCGCACAAATGTCTTTAACCGGCACTCCTCTTTTGAGGGCCGATGAAGCTGCAATACCTCTGGTCGAATGAGCCCTAAGGTTTTGAGGGGGCTCTTTTCCTGCCAGTTTATAACATTCCAAAATGGCCAGAATGATCCATCTGGAAATGGTCTGCTTAGTTATCGGTAGCCCCAGCTTGTGACCTGTGTAGCCTACAAACAGCTGGTCTGCTTGTCTTATCCTGGCCAGTCTACTGATGTAAAAACTAAAAGCCCTTCTAGGGTCCAGCCTGTGTAACCGCTCTTCCTCTTTCCCCGGATGAGGAGGAGGATAGAAAGATGGCAGGGTAATCTTCTGAGTGATATGGAATTCAGAAACCACCTTTGGGAGGAAATTAGGCTTCACTTGCAGGACAACTTTGTCTTTGTGAAAGATTGTATTAGGGGTTTACAAGAAAGAGCTTGTAACTCGCTCACCCTTCTAGCAGATGTAAGTGCTATTAATAAAACAGTTTTAAGAGTAAGAAATCTTAACGAACAAGAATGGAGTGGTTCGAAAGGTGTGTCCATCAGGAAAGTTAAGACTTAGTTTAAATCCCATAGGGGAACCTGGAATGGTCTTGGGGGATAAACGTTGGTTAACCCCTTTAGAAACTGTATTACCAAGGGTAACTTGAAATAGGATGGTTCTTCCGCAGTGCGCTTAAAGATGGATAGCGCTGCGAGATAGCCCTTAATGGTGCCAACTTGAAGGCCTGAATTTGCCAAATAGAGTAGGAAGGACAAAACCATTGGTGTACTACATGAAAAAGGGTCGATATTCTTTTCTCTACACCAGCTGCAAAATCTGTTCCAACGACAAAGACTTTGTTGCTGGCCTCCTTGCCGAAAGCAACACCTCCATAACATCATCAGGGAGGTCCCAATCCTTGTACCTCAGCCTTTCAGAAGCCAAGCGTGAAGGTTGAGGGTTTTGATGTCTGGATGGAGAACCTGACCTCCCTTCTGTGAGAAGTCGAAGGTGGAGTAGGTGGAGTAGGTGGAAGTCGAATTGGAGGGCAGATGGACAAGTCTAGAAGGTCCGGGTACCACGTTCTCCTGGCCCAATCCAGGGCAATTAGGATCATGGTGTCATGATGCCCGCTCCGGGGGAGCCGGTTCAAGCCCTGCGTCCCCGAAAGCGGACATCAAGTCCTCAAGGAAGGACCCAGAAACCCCATATAGGGGCCCTTTGGACAGTGTCCTGGCGCCTATGGCGCCAGGCTCATTATGGATGTGCTTGGGTGCACTTACCTGATGCAGACCATGCTGCAGGATCCTGGCCTCCTTGAAGCCGGAAAGGAACTACTTTACCTGTGGGACTAATTTACCATCCGGGTGTGGTCGGGGAAGGATACATACCTGGAACTTCTTCCAAGGCTATTTAAACCCCACCCGAACATTCACAATTACCTGTTGATTCATTCCCTCTTCATTTCGGGTCCGCGCCGCATCCTGGCATTTCCGGACCCCGGTTCCTAAGGGGAAAAAGAGACATCAGCGTTAATGAGCGAATGAAAAGACATTACCAAAAAAACGCTCATTAAAGACTTACCTGATTTCTACAAGGATTTTCCTCTCATCTCGGGTCGGTGCCTGTTCCCCGGCATTCCGTACCCCGGCCCCTATGGGGAAAAAGACACTAGCATTAGTACATTAATGCATGGACACAAGGGGAACCTCTTATCAAAAAACTTACCTGGAGATGAATAATAACGACGGGGGGCGCCGAATGAAGACCTAGCTTCACGTCGCTCCGCCAGGGCCGCCTAAATCCTCCATAATCCTGCCGTTCCTTCGACCCTTCTGTTGACCAGCACCTCGCACCACGGTGGGGGAATGCACCGGCACCCCCTCCGAAAAATCCAGAGGAAAATCGGACCTGCCGGAGCCTCCCGCACCGTGTGAAAGCCCGGCCGGGGCCGCGGGGCCGTGAGGCGGGCCGCGCGAGTGAGCCGGCGCGAACACCAGCCGCGACCAACGCGGCTCCGCCAAGGACACATTGGGCACTTCGGAGATCGCTGCGGGTTCACCGCCCCGGGCCGCTGGACTGCTGCTGGAGGATCGGAATCATCGCCCAGCGAGGCGTGAGGTGAGGACTCCCCGTCCCCCCCTGGGCCTCCGTTACAGCCGTAACCGCCGGTGCCGAGGGACTGGGGCTGCCTCCTCCCCACCCGGTGCGGCAACCGTGCGGGCTCTCCCTCCCCAGCCCCCGCCTGGGTCGAGGGGGAACATCGAGTGCGGGGGGGGGGGGGGGGGGGGGCACGCGCGACGGCTGGGGGAGGTGAAATTACCAGCGGATCGAAGCGGACCTGCTGGGGGACTGCACCAGGTACTACAAACTGGGGCCCCCTGCCATCGGGCAGCCCAAAAAGCACCCGCCACGTATTGAAGAAACGAGGGATTCACCCCCCCCCCCCCCCCCAGGCTCAGACTTGCCAGCCCGGCACACAAGTCCAACACCACCCTCTGCCGGCATAATCACCCCCGGAACCACACGACAAAGCAGGCCCTGCGCTAGGCCATACGGGACATAGCACCAGATTGTGCAGGCCAAGGCCAGATGAGGGCCTAAGCAGTGCGGCGCAAACAGTGATAAGGCCACCAGCCAGCGACACACAGGAGACCACAGGGGCGGAGCGGAGGGCGGAGGACCATCCAGGAAGGAACCTCAACCCAAGGAGACACACCCGCACCTAGAGTCGCCCCACAGGGTCAGGATGGGCAAGGATCAGCCCCGTAGGGGAGCGACCCAGAACAAAATAGACAAATACACGATGAGCACCCCGGTGGCTCTCCCGGACCCAATTAGTGGGGTGGAAAATGAGACTATTAAGGGGGGTGCGGCCCAAACGCTGTCCCTCACCGACATCATGGCAGCAATTAACGACTCCAGAACCTCGGTAGAGACCAAAATAGACTGGTTGGCCTCCGAGGTGTCCTTTGTGAGGCAAGACTTAAGGAACCTCACTACCAGGGTTGGGGAAGCAGAACAACGAATATCAGACACCGAGGACACGGTTAAAAACCTGGGAAGCCGCCTTGAGCAAATGGAACGGAAAATCACCACACTTGAAAACAGAGCCGAAGATAGTGAGGGTAGGTCCCGCCGGAACAACCTCCGCATACTCGGCCTTCCCGAGAAAGAGGAAGGGCCCTCTATGGAGCTCTTTCTGGAACACTGGCTAGCGGACTTGATGGCTCCCAAGCAGCTCTCTAAATTCTTCTCAATAGAAAGAGCACACAGAGTTCCGACGGGCAGACCAGTTCCGGGGGCCCCCCCAAGAACGGTGATCGCAAAACTCATGAACTACAGGGACCGGGACACACTACTGCACATGGCAAGGGCGACCGGCCCCATCACCTACAATGGTCACCGAATCGGGCTCTTCCCCGACTACACGAGGGAGGTCCAGAAGTTGCGACAGTCCTACGACTATCAAAAAGAAACTGTCCCCCCTGGGCATCAAATATGCACTCTTCTTCCCGGCAACATTCAAAGTATACCACAACGGCAAGGTCCAAGTGTTCTACACTCCCCGCGAGGCCTGGGACTGGTTGGAAACACAGGTCCTCTCTACTCCACGCCCGAATAGACCGGATGGAAACACACCCCGCAGGAACGATGGAGACAACAACCGCCCTACTGGACAGGTCACCCCACCACGTGGGGAGGCGGGGGAACCCGGCCCCCCGATAGACACAGGACACACCTGAAAATGTGCAGCTGCTGTGGGACAGGAACAAGGAAACAGGAAGAGATCCTTGCGACCGGCGGCCCTGGCCGGCTACCACCTCTTCACCCCCGGAGGGGGACTCTTCACGGCTAGCTGTACTTTAAGTTCAGTGGTTATTTTGAACCACACAAGTTGCGGGGTAGGGTCCTCCTGACCCCTCCCCCCCCCCCGCCTCCGAGTTGGGGCCTTCGCCTCTTTAGTAGTTTAAATGGTTAGGGAAACAGGTACTTCAGGTTGGGGGGGGAAGTGCGGGGTGGGGGGAGTTTGGGGTTTTTGGAGAAGGAAGAGACTGGCCTCATGTCACAACCGCTAGCAACAGTGGGCTGCAAAACAGAAGTTCACAGAAAGTCTTGTACTAGATATGAGTGGGACCGACACGTCCCCCCCACTGGCCAGCACATATCCACCTGCACGGACGGGACCTATGGTTCACAGAATGGGGTTCTAGAGTTTGCACATGAAGTACACAAAGTAGATCACCAAATAAGCAAGGCAGAAGGGCTCAGGCGTCAGTTACACCTTAGAACGACAGGCAAAAGAAGAAAATAGGAACCACCCCGCATCCTTACATATGACACCAAACCAAATCCCACGCTGATATAACACAAAAGAAACAGATATCCCTGTTGACTTGGAACGTGAACGGCCTGGGGTCGGGCATAAAGCGTAAACTGGTACTCCAGTACCTTAACCGCCATTCCCCAGACATTGCATTCATAACAGAAACCCACCTGATCGGTACTAACTGTGGGCTCTTTAGGAAATCAAATTACCCGCGCACATACCTCGCTGGGTTCTCCAGAGGCTCTAGGGGAGTAATGATCCTCTTGCATAAAAGATTTCCGTTTATTACGAGGAAAGTCAAAGCAGACCCTCGGGGCAGGTTTGTGATGGTGCTGGGTGAACTGAAGGGGGAGACGTGGGGCCTCGTGGCAGTGTATGCACCTCCCACACTTACAGCGGAACTCCTTGCCGAGCTCCAGGACATAATACTAGAAGAACAGGCAGACTCATGGGCGATTGGGGGGGATTTCAATGAGGTCATGGAGACAGCTCGGGACAGAACACGCGTGGGCAACAGAGCTGTAGGCATCCCGACCAGACTCCACACCTTTGCAGAAACTATGGGGCTATCTGACACATGGAGGGCAGCCCACCCAATGGACCGGGGCTACTCGTTCTATTCCAATGCACACCGGTCCCTATCCAGACTTGATTATATCCTCACCCCAAGGAATATGGGCCATCGACTGTTGTCCGCAGAATTCCTGGCGAGAGGGATCTCCGACCACTCCCCCCTATTGGTAAAACAAGGGCCTATCAGCAAAACAAGAACCCACCTGGCGCCTAAACACCTATTACTTAGGGATACCCGAAATACTGGAAGGGCTCGAGAATAAAACATCGGAATATTTCGACCTAAATGTGGAGGCAGTGGACTGCCCAATAACAAGGTGGGAGGCATACAAGACCGTCATACGGGGGGAAGCAATATCCTTGGTGGCAGCTCACCACAAACAACATAGCGAGGCAATCTCCGAAGCAGAAGCCCAGGTAACTAGGCGGGAGGAGCAATTCCTCGAAGAGGGAACCCAGGAGGCACATGAAGCCTTGGTAACAGCCCAAATAATCCTGAAAGACAGGGCCTTAGATAATGCCCGAACCGCCCACTGGCTGGCCCGGAGCCATATATACGAGAGAGGAGACAAGGCTACCAAAACACTAGCCTGGCTGGAACGTAGGGAGCAGAGCAAAGGACAAGTACGGGCCATCCAAACCCAGGGCGGGAACTTATTAACCGGGGACGCTGAGATCGCGGGGGAATTCGCAAACTACTATAGAGAACTATACTCCCCACAAATACGAGACCCCACAATATACGTCCCAAACTTCCTGGACGAGATCACGATCCCCCGCCTTTCTGAACTTCAGACAGAACAGCTAGACACTGCCATCATTGAAGAGGAGGTAGGGGAAGCCCTTTCACAACTACAGACGGGGAAGACCCCAGGCCCCAACGGGTTCCCCGTAGAACTGTGGAAAAAACTGAGCGCAACGACAACGAAACACATGCACGACATGTTCCTCCGTAGCAGAGAATTGGGCACCCTCCCCCCAGACCTCCGAAAAACAACAATAGTGGTGATCCCCAAAGCAGGGAAACCCCCGGAGCACTGCGCCTCCTACAGGCCCATTTCTTTAATAAACGGAGAGGCAAAAGTGCTAGCCAGAGTCCTCGCCAATAGACTGCTGGGGGTGATTGGATCTCTAACTCACCCAGATCAGTGTGGATTTATGCCCGGCAAGTCCACCCGAATGAATCTCCGCAGGGTCCAGATTGCCCTCAACAGAGCTGACGAGATCCGGTCTCCACTGGCCCTCCTGGCGGTGGACTTTGAGAAGGCTTTCGATACAGTGGGATGGGATGCCCTGTGGGACATAATGGAACGCATGGGCTTTGGACAATACTTCATGTCATGGGTTAAACTCCTTTACTCCCTCCCCGAGGCCTCTGTAAGAGTCAATGGGAAATCATCTGCCACGTTTCAGCTGAGTAGGGGGACCAGGCAGGGATGCCCCTTCTCCCCCCTGCTGTTTATCCTCGCCATTGAACCTTTGGCAATCCGGTTGAGAACTGATACACGATGGACAGGATTCGTCTGGCCACGGGGCGGGGAGGAACGGGTCTCGCTGTACGCGGATGACCTTTTGATATATTTGAGCAACCCAATAATCTCCTGCCCGATTGTGACTAGAACCCTGGAGGAATACCAACACTTCATGGGACTACGGGTCAACACACAGAAAACAATCTACTTCCCGGTACAGGGAGGGGAGGAAGCAATCCCAGATCCCTGTCCATACTCCGTTTCAATCCTGGGCTTCACCTATCTAGGTATACGAATTAACCAAACACAGGAGGACTTCCCCAAACTGAACTTACACCCGATAATGGAAAAACTGGAGAACGATGTCACCCACTGGCACTCCCTCCCACTTTCATTACTCGGGAGGGCGGCACTTTTTAAGATGCTGGCTCTCCCGAGATTTCTGTATGTCCTCCAAAATGCCCCGCTCCCTATCCCGGCCACAATATTTGCAGATATAAACAGGACTCTCCGCACACTTCTCTGGGGAGGGAAACAGCCGCGCATTGCCCTGAAAACGCTCTATCGCTCTGTGTGGGATGGGGGTATAGGACTGCCCAACATTCGTACATATTATTGGGCGGCACAAGCGGGAGTGGCAAATGAATGGCTACACGGAGACCCGCGGCTACCACATATCCGCGTGGAGACAGGGGACACTGGCTTGCCATCCCCCCTGCACGTACTATATGATAGCCCAAGGATCCTAAGAGCAACGCCGACAGGGTCCCGTCACATACAGAGAGTTTGGAGGGAGATACATAGATACTTAGGCTGGGCAGACAGACCAACCCTGATCCAACCCCTCTGGCGTAATGCACACCTTCCCGAAATACAAAAAATGGGCCATTTCGAAACCTGGGAGAGGAAAGGGATAACCACACTGGCGGACATAGTCCAGGAGGGGCGAATGATGGACTTTGAAACCCTGCGAACGAGACACGGGCTGTCACCCATGGACCGCTTCAGATACCTCCAGCTCACACACGCCAATAACACCCAACTCCCGAACCTGGCCGATATACCTGCCTGCTCTCCCCTGGAAACAAACATACTCCCGCACCCCATCCCCCATAAGGTAACCTCCACCCTCTATCAGGCAATTAACTCCTTTGGATCCAGGGAACTTGACATTCTCAGGGCTAAATGGGAACAGGACCTAGGGCCACTAGAGGCGGAGGAGTGGGTGGAGGCCCTGATGTCCCCGAGGGAAATAGGGATAGATGCCAAACTCCGGCTGATTCAGCTCCGAATTCTGCACAGGTCCTACTACTCCAGAACGCAAATGGCCAGTTGGGATGGGGATGTAACCGCAGAATGTAGTCAATGCAAGAGGGCAGAGGGCACCTTCTACCATTTGTTATGGGAGTGTGGGGTACTACAGGAGTTTTGGACTGCTTGTTTACTCCGCCTCTCCGGAATACTTGGCTCCACAATCCCGAGAGACCCTAAGCTTATCCTACTGGGTATAGGGGGCGAAACTGACCTTAACAAGTATGAAAGATTGTTTCTAGGAGTAGCACTTGGTGCTGGAAAGAGACTCACGGCAGCCACATGGGGCTCGGGGGACGGGATAACCATTGACAGATGGTCCAATGAAATGGACAGATGCGCCTCCCTGGAGAGGCGAATTTATAATGCAAGGGGCTCCCCCCGTAAGTTCCAGAAAATATGGGGAAAATGGGAACTATAAATGCTAAGACCAAAACAAGGGACAGCGGCGACGCCCTACGCAGCTGCCGGGTGGAGGGTGCGGATTTCCGAATTCGAACCCCAGTCCCCCCCTCCCCCCGCAGAACCACACAACTGTCAAGGAATATGTTGAGCACCCTGTCTATTGCGATCTTGATGATAGGTCTCCTAATGTCTTTTGTGTACTCATGCTGAAAGTGCTACCTTTCTTTTTCTTCTTTTTGTTCTCTGTTTAACAAACCAATAAAAAAAAGATTTATTAAAAAAAAAAAAACTTACCTGGAAGCCAAGCAAGTTTGGTTCTCACCAATCCGAAAATCCAGTGAAGTAACTGGATACCAACGAGCACCTGCATCAGAAGCAGGATGGAGAGCTCGTCCTTCCAGACCCAAAGGTGAGACGCTACGAGGAATCACAGAAGAGTTTCGAGGAGGGTGAGAGGGAAAAGTGGGAGGCTGATTGCATTACCCCGCAGACAGTTAATCCCCTATTTTCGCCTACAGAAGGATACTTCTGCGAGCCAGACAAGCCAGATTTGGGGGCCTGGTCCAGTCCGTCTTCCGAACCCTGCGCATCACCTTAGAAGAGGTCACAGCAGCGCAAACCAGGCCAGCGCCTCCGTGGGAGTCAGGTGAGCGTTACACATGGTTTTCCGGAACCTTCTCAACCTCCTGATCATTTGAGGAATGACAGGGACCGGTGGGAACGCATACAGAATTGGAAACTCCCAGTCCACTATGAACGCGTCTCCCAGAGCTCCTCTCGGGGGAAATTCCCTTGAGCAGAACAGGTCGCACTTCCTGTTGACACTGGTGGCGAACAGATCCACCTGAGGGGTTCCCCAAAGGGCGAAGATCTCCTGAAGGACTTCCTGAGCTAGTTCCCACTCGTGGGAGACTGTGCTCTGCCTGCTCAGAGCGTCCGCTGTCAAGTTCTTCTCTCCGGCTAGGTGAACTGCCGATAGAGAGATTCCTTCTTGGATTGCCCAAAACCAGAGCTGCATCGCCTCTCTGCACAGAGGTAGTGATCCTACGCCTTCTTTTTTGTTGAGGTAATGCATGGCCACTGTGTTGTCCGTCATTATCAGGACATTCTTTCCTTGTACAGATGGCAGAAAAGCCTTCAGCGCAAGTCTGATGGCCCTCAGCTCTAACAGGTTGATGTGTAGTCTGGGCTCCGATGGAGACCAACGACCGCTGATGGTCAAGTCGTTGGCATGGGCTCCCCACCCCGTGAGTGAGGCATCCGTGACTACTGTTATCTCCGGCCAAGGTTGCCAAAACTGCTCTCCTTTCAGAATGTTCTCCTGACAGGCCCACCACTGAAGGTCTCGAGCCACCCTGCCGGGAACCTGAAGAAGATCTGTCATTCTTCTTGAGAATTGTGACCACCGAGTCCTCAGTGCCCACTGGAGAGATCTCTTTCTCAGGCGAGCCTCTGGCACTAGGAAAATGCAGGATGCCATGAGGCCTAGCAACCTCAAAAAGTCGAAGGCTGGGAGACGTTGGGCATTTTGGAACTTGGTAACCATCTTTAGAATATCTTGAGCCCTCACCTCTGGTGGCGAGGCTTTTCCCAGAGAAGTGTCCAGGATCGCTCCGATGAACTGGAGTCTCTGTGATGGTATCATTTGTGACTTCTTTAAATTGAGGGAGAAGCCCAGTCTGTGAAGTGAGTGGCAAACGTGATTTAGCTGGATCTGAGCTTGTTCCGAAGATACATCCCTGATCAACCAATCGTCCAGGTAGGGGTAGACGTGAATCCCTTCCCTCCTTAGACTTGGCGCCACTACCGACATTAACTTGGTGAAGACCCTCGGGGCGGAGATCCGCCCAAATGGCAGTACCCGAAATTGATAATGAGAGTTGCCAATTGCGAACCTCAGGTATTTCCTGTGTTTGAAATGGATAGGCACATGGAAATAAGCGTCCTGGGGTTCCAGAGATACCAACCAGTCCTGGAACTGAAGGGCCTGGAGGATCTGAGAAAGAGTGACCATCTTGAATTTGTCTTTCCTGAGGAATTTGTTCAATTCTCGCAAGTCCAAGATGGGTCTCAGTCCTCCGTCTTTCTTTGGAATGAGAAATTAAGGGGAGTACCAGCCCTTGTTCCTCTCCGCTACAGTTACCGGTTCTATGGCACCTTTCTCTAGCAGGTCTAAAATTTCCTGCAAGAGGAGCGGATCTGGAGCTTTCTGAGAGCTGATCCCCGGTGGATGACTCTGAGGTATGCGTAGGAGAGGCAGGCAGTAACCTTGGGCAACTGTTTCCAATGCCCAAGCATCTGACGTGATAGCCTGCCATTCCGCCAGATGCCGAGTTAACCTGCCTCCTATAGGTGTCCTGTGAGGGAAGTCCTCAGAGTGGTTTTGGGGCGGCTGATGCAGATGCCGATGGTAAAGAGGCACCTGCTGTTGCTGAGGCTTTTGAATATCTACCCTGTCCACCTCGGGTAGTTCTTCTTTGTCCCCTTTGAGCTGGTCGTCCTCTACCTCTTCCGAATGTGGAATAGAAGCGAAAGGACTTGCCCCTCGCAGAGGTTCCTTTGGGACGAAAAGGTGTCTGACGGATTGCAGCGCCTAAGGATTTTGCTGCTGCTTTTGATGTCTGCAGTTTTTCTAAACTGTCATCCGCCTTTTTCCCCAAACAAAGAAGAGCCATCGAAAGGCATGTTCAAGAGCCTGGCTTTCACATCTGGGGCAAAACCAGACTTTCTCAACCAAGCGAATCTCCTGGTTGTTGTACTTGCCGCCATTGCTCTGCTGATACTGTCAGCCGAATCAATGCCCGTCTGAAGGGATTCGCACATAGCGTCTTTACCGTCCTATATGATATTTAGGAACGCCTCCCTTTCTTCTCCTTCCGGGATGCTGTCAGCCGCTGTAGAAGCACACTCCCAAAGTGTATGGCTGAATCTAGCAAGGGTGCAAGTAGCGTTAACAGATTTTAACGCCATGCTACATGCCGAAAAAACTTTCTTTGCCATAGCATCATATTTCTTATCGTCCCTGTCCTGTGGGACGGTAGGGTAAGCAGTCTTGACGTCAGTAGAAGATGCTGCCTGTACCACCAGACTTTCTGGGGATGGGTGTTTTGACAAAAACTCCGGGTCTGCAGAAGATACCCTGTATTTTGTAGACAGCTTTTTATTTACTGCCGGGACGACATCTGGGTTTCCCAGTTCGTCATAATCTTCCTCTGAAGAGCTTTATGAAAGGGCACTACAGGATCCTCCTGTGGACCTTTGTCAAGAATATCCGTGAGGTCATCTTGTTGGAAAGCCTGTGAAGGTGTTGACCACCCCATAAATTCGGGATCCTGGCCATTAAGGCTCTATAGGGGGTTTCAGCATGCTCCCCCGGGTCTGGCCTAGCAAACTCCACCTCAGGGGAAGTGTCTAACCCACTTGCCTCATGTAAGGAATCATGAAGATCCTTTAACCTGCGTTCTTCTGAGGATAACTCCTCTCTAACTGGGGTTGCAGGTCCCTGCAACTCAAATGTGTCTTCCTGTTCAGATAGTTCTGCCTCTTCCAAAATTGAGGACATAGTTCTCAATTGTTCTGAACTCACAAAGGGTGTAAAACCCATCTCCAAGGCAGAGGGTGCCAAACTTGTCATTATCGGCCTCGAAAACGTCGATGTCGTCAACGCCGACGTCGAAGGCTTCGGGCGTGGCATCGAAAACAAAGGTGGAGGCCTCGAGGTCCTCGATAGAATAGGGATTCTGCTCGAGGAAGTCGACAATCTCGATGCCATCGTCATCGAGGACCTGGGGATAGTCACTGGGTGCGTCGTAACCGTGACCTTCCTTGGCGTCGACGCCGGTGTCGAAGATGGCGTCGAGTCGACAGACGCGTGTGTCGAAGGTCCCTTCGACAACGGCATCGAAGACACCGACCTCGGCGTCGACAGAACCTTCGAAGAAGTTTGAGGTCATAGCTTTACTCGAGGGTTCGTGACGCACTCGAGAAGCTTCCTTCGCCGGGTACTGCGACTCGCAGCGTTTTTGACCTTTGGGTCTTTCGAACAGAGCATCGCTCTCGGCAGTCTTCGAGGGGGTTGAGGCCGCTTTCTCGAAGACGCTCATCATATTTTTGCGGAATTCCTCCCATTCAGCCCGGGAACTATGTTTCGTGGGGCAAGGGATTCTCTTAGGAGAAACAGAGGAAGAGGAGGACGGAAAAGGGGATCTTCGACGTCTCCTCTTCGAGTGCTTCGATCTCGAGGAGTGATGGGACCCACTCCGAGACCTGAGGCGCGAATGGTGACGAGGAGACTAATGTCTCGACTTCATCGAGGAAGAAGAAGCTTTTGAAGTCTTGCCTTTCTCGAGCTTCTCCTACGCTCCTTCAGGGCCTTAGCTGTCATGGACATACAGTCCTCGCACTCCGAACAATGGTGTTCAGCTCCCAAACACCACAGACAAACTCTGTGAGGGTCAGTCAGCGACATCTTTTTCCCACAATCTCAGCATTTTTTGAAGCCGGACCGAGGGGTCGTCGGTTCCGACGAGGAAGCCATCGTGTACGGATCGAATATCTTGAGGTAAATAGGATAAATTGTCTACGAAACTGAGCAACGGTAGTCCGAGGCACTGAGTAAGCGCGGAAAAACGGAACTGAACAACGGACGCTGCACGCAGCCTTTATAGGCAGGATGACGTCGACACGGCGGCTCTCGAGGGACATCGACTCGGCGGACGTCGACGCGCAGCGCCCTCTAGAGAAAAATTTTCCGAGGCCAGCAGAGCTGGAAGGAGATATCTAAGATAAGGAATACGTCGGACAACACAATCCCTTCGAAGTATACATTTGTATGCATAAATAGAATGTACAACAACAACAAAGCCAATAAATATGAAATGCTGAATATGATGAAGTCACTAATGAATGTGAATGTAAAGCTAACAAACGTGATCAACAGCTAATGATTACTGTGCCTTGAGAAAGTCCGGGTAAGGGCGAAACACAAGCACATGCTTCTGAAAGGAGATTGTTGGCACTACGTACATAAGAAAAAAATGAGACTAACATTAATCAGAAATTAAGTATACATACTTAAGACTCAAGCTATTTATACAAAAGCATAGGCGCATGAACCGAACTTCGCACATCCCTCTAAAAACTTCTTGAATCTGACTGACCAGTGAGTATCAGTCTCTGCTAAGATCTTCTGCCAGACTAAACCCTCCCCCCAACCCCCAATCTGATACTAACTTAACCCCAGGAAGGCGCACTGCCCTATACTTCCTACCCTTGATTTTATACATGGGTAAGCCAGACTGCCTCGCAAAGAAACTACAAGGCATCACAAACACAGCAGCAAGACTTCTAAGAATAAAGAAAAGTGAACACATCACCCCGGCCTTGAGAAGCCTACAGTTACTACCAAGAATCCACTTCAAAGCACTCTTCAGTGATCATAGAGCACTGCATGGATAGGGAGCGGAATTCCTACCATCAAAAATCACCCCCTTCCACACAAGAAGGACTTGGAAATCAAGTAGCAAACCTCATGCCTCCACAGATATCTTGAAATCCTCTGCTCCCAAGGACCACCCTTCACCAAATACACATTCTGACAGTGGCTTACAGAAAATACCTGTAATGTTCAATTGTATGTGAAAGCTACTCTAATTTTACTTTTTAGTGAAGAAGATATTTAGTCTTCCTATGAATGTAACAATGTTCTTGATGATTCAACTTGCTACCAACAAGACGCTGACTTTGGGGACGACCAAAGATAAAAGGCCTTTCAGAAATACTTTGCTACTTGTCAGTGATAGCCAGACAAAAAGCAGGTTAGACATCTGGGATGCCCCAGATGTCTTCTAGGGGGGGCTCTACAAGATGAGTGGAGATATAAGTCCCTTTCTTTAGAGACTGACAAACTCCCTGGTCCATTCCATAGAAGGCTACAGCGCTGGGCTGCTTTAACGTCACAAGGGATTGTAATTGAATAAGTAGCAAATATAAAATCTGAATTAAAGCATGGTTATGTTTGAGGATTGTGGGCCTGTCTAGCAAAGGCCGTAACAGAGAACATTCAATAGTGCAAGGAAGGCAGCCAAAACATGGCATTAATGCAGATCCCCAACCACCCCCCCCCCCCGCACCATCATCACCCCCACAAGATAATGCAAAGGATATATCTTCTGCTTTTCATCATTAAATAAAACATCTACAAGCTGGATGACGTTTCGGTGCCGCAACCGCCGGAGGAGCTGGATTTCTCTGAGGGGGGAGGGAGAGAGATAAAAAAACAAAGTTAAATAGGAGTACATCACAGTCCTAGCTACCGATTTAAACAGAAGAGAAAAGACAAATTGCAGGCCAAGAGTGGCTCCTATGTATATACCTGACAAAGCAGACCAGTTCAACACAAGTATGATGATCATGAAATGGACAAGTATGCTAAATACCCACCAAAACAAGCACTTTGTAGACTTTTGTGCCAACTGATGAAAACCACAAGTAATTTAGGTACTCGGAGCATGCCATGTATAGAGCCATATCTTGAGTACTAGTGTTTTTTCAGTTGTCATTCTATTGAGCAAGGTGCTTTTGTTGAGGTTATTATACTATGCTGTTTAACGGTGCAAAAAGTCTTCAGTATCTCTACGTAGAGTCTAGTATGTCGTTACATACCATACGGATTGAGCAGCAGAGCAAATCTAAGCCTGTGTGCCAGGCCTCGACCCCACCAAAACAGGAAAGCAGTTTAGATAAAACAACATTCTTAAGGAAAACTAAGGACGGTTACAAGGGACAGTAACCTGCATTTTCTTCTACTGTGTTCATATTTAATTTATTTGTATAGTGCCTAACGAGCCCAGTGTCATAGTGGTGCTTAGACAAGGACATATGAAAAAATAAATAAATAAATAAATAAAAATAAAACAAAAAAAAGACCCCAGAACCAAATCAAATCAGAGCAATATTCAAAAGGTCTAGAAGAACAGGGCAGTTTTCAGCTTGCGCTTGAAGGAGGCAAGCGAGTAACATGTTCTCAGATCCAATGGAAGATTGTTCTAGATTTTCGGGGCAGCATACAGGAATGGTCTAAGCCACATAGGAGAGTGTCGTCTTTAGTAGTTCCAAGAGGCAGGTGTTAGAACTCGGCGCAATGCGGCTCGGAAGCAGAGAAATGCATTTGGACAGATGCCCAAGCGCCTGCCGTATTGTCTCGGGTGGATAGCTTAGGGACAACCTGCTCGCCTTGGAAACAAGACGACACAGAGCAACACAGGTTTGATTCCCAGGTCAGCGCTTAGAAACCTCTGGGTCTTAAAAGTGTTATAAATAACCTATCATATCATAGACATCTGTGCGTAATACAGGTTGTATACGAATTGATCGTTTTACAACTGCTCGAATGACAATTGACCTTTTCACAATTGACCGAATTGTGAAGGTCAATTGTACCATATATGTGGGGTGAAACCCCCCCACAGCCCCCCCCCCCCAATGCCAAAACCCCAAAACCCATATATATATGCTGCATCTGTTCCTTGGGCTTTTCAGATCATTAAGGTGCGCAAGAGCAGTTGTTCATGCATCAGTCCACTACCCAGGTGCCCGGCGCTGGGCACCTGCCTACCCTCTAATTTCAGGTCCAGATTCCTGTCCACACAGCCGTATACCCACAGGGCCTCCTGGCAACCCTTGTACTTGGGTCTGTATATATGGGATACATTACTCACCGTAATCGTATTTCTGGTGCTTGTATCTGCTTAGATTCACATGCTGTGCATACGCCGACATCTAGTGGAAGCTGCGGAGTATTACAGTTTGTTTTTCGAAACTCGAAAATGGGCGTCGACACAGGGCGTGCCAGTAATACTATCCCTAGTGTGACGTCCACTGTACCCAAGATCCCCCACGCGTCTAGGATCCTCAGATTGCATTTTTTCTGACATGAGGTAGCATGAGGAGTAGCGCGAGTACAGATAATCCAAGCAGATAGAAAGGTAAGACTACAAGCAATCATGCACCTTCTCTCAGAGGGGAGGAAGGGTGGGTCGCATGTGAATCTAAGCAGATACAAGCATCAGAAATACGATTACGGTGAGTAATGTATCCCTTCTGAGGCTTGTGGAATCTGCTTAGATCACATGCTGTGCATAGATTAGCGAGCAGTATCTGAAGGAGGTGGGATGTGAGAAGGGTCGTGAGCAAATAAGTGTCTTAGAACCGCTTGTCCCACTTGTGTATCTGCCTTGGAATGGGTGTCAATGCAGTAATGCGGAGTAAAAGTGTGAATAGAGCTCCAAGTAGCTGCTTTGCAAATGGTGTCAAGGGGCCACAATGCCTCTAGTAGAGTGGGCTCTTGGCGTGAAAGGCAGAGTTCTTTCAGAGAGTGAGTAACACATCTGGATACAGTTAATAATCCACTTTGAGATGGCACCTTTAGAGAGGCGATCCCCCTCTCTGCCTGTAGCTACGGAGACAAACAGTTGATCTGTTTTTCTTAGCGGTCTGGTTTTATTTACATAGTAGAGGACCGCCCTACGCACATCTAGGGTGTGTAGTTTCACCTCAGCCGAGCTTTGAGGGTCCTGGAAGAAAGCCGGAAGCTCGATGGACTGGTTTACATGGAATTTTGATATGAACTTAGGTGAGAACCTAGGGTGTGTGCGTAAAACCAGTTTGTCTTTATGGACAGTAAAGAAGGGATCCTGCACTGACAGAGCCTGAATTTCACTGACCCTTCTTATAGAAGTAATAGCTAGTAAGATGGCTATTTTATAAGTCAGGTGTTTGAGACTGCTTTTATGCATGGGCTCGAAAGGGGGGCCCATGAGCTTGGCTAGCACCACATTAAGGTCCCTCCCTGGTGGTGGGTTTGAAATAGGAGGGTGAAGTCGCTTTACTCCTTCCATGAAGGCTTTAACTACTGGTACTTTCCACCACGAGACCTTGATAGTGGTGTATGCCGACAGGGCTGCCAGGTGTACTTTCAGTGAGTTAAAAACCAATCCTGCATCTAGCAGGTGGAGCATGTTTGTAACAATAGTGGAAGGAGTGCAATCAACAGGGATGGCTTGTCTACTCTTAAAAGTGGAAGAGGTTTGTTATCTGGTGCCAAAGTAACCGTGCCTTGCGTTTGGTTTCCTAGATTCCTTTAGTATGTCCATACACCTCTGTGGCAAATTGAGATGTCCAAACTCTATGACCTCAGGAGCCATGCTGCCAGGTTCATTGAGTTGGGTTGCTGGTGCACTGTTTGATCTTGGTGCTGGGACAGTAGGTTGTACCAGACTGGAAGTTTGATGGGCTCGCACACCGCCATCCTGCGCAGGTGTGGGAACCACGGTTGTCTTGCCCACATGGGAGCAACTAGGACGAGCGTCATCGACTCTCTGTTCATCTTGTTCATCACTTTCCTGATGAGAGGAGTTGGTGGAAAAGCGTCCGCAAACATCCCTGACCAGTTCATCCACAGGGCGTTCCCCTGGGAGTCTGGTTGGGGGAACCTAGATGCAAATCCTGGGCATTGTCTGTTTTCGCTTGTGGCGAATATGTCTATAGTGGGGAAACCCCACTGAGAGAAGATATCTTCTACGACCTCTCTGTGTAGAACCCATTTGTGTTCCTCTGGGAGGGAGTCTCTGCTCAGAGCATCCGCTAGGGAATTGAGCTCCCCTGGAACATGTTGTGATGACAGGAAGATGTTCCGTCCGAGTGCCCATATCCAGATTTGGCGAACGAGTCCCTGCTGGCTTGTTCAGGTAGAACATGGCTGTTCTGCTGTCCGTCCGGATTTGCAATGACAGGTTTAGTAGGTGGGGCTCGAACGCTTGAAGCGCTCTGAATACTGCCAGAAGCTCTAGCAGGTTGATGTGGTTCTTGGCCACTGAGGGAGACCAGAGACCCTTAGCTGTGTGGTGGAGATGGTGAGCTCCCCACCACGTAAGACATGCATCGGTAGTGACTACTGCCTGTACTTCGGGATCGTAAAAGGGTTTCCCCTGTGCGAGATTCTCTCTTGTCCACCAGTGAAGGCTTTGTACTAGTGTTGGCGAAACGACCACTAGATCGTCCCACTGACCACTTGCCTGAGACCACTGTTTCGCCAACCATTCCTGCATGAGACGCATGCGCAGGTGCGCGTGGGGGACCAGGTAAATACATGACGCCATCATGCCCAGTAACCGCATTGCTTTGCATACCGTTATTTGGTGACCGGACTGATAATGCGGAATTTGCAGTAGTATATTCCGAATTCTTTCCTCTGAAGGAAAGGTCAACCCCTCTTGGGTATCTAGGATTGCTCCTAGGAACTGTTTGGAGGTGCTTGGCACCAGGCTTGACTTTTTCTCGTTGATTGAGAAGCCTAACTCGTGGAGGAGGTTGATAGTCCTTTGAATGTTTGTCCTGCAAATTACTGGGGTTTCCCCCGTTATGAGCCAGTCGTCCAGATAAGGGTACACCGGGATTGCCTCCCTGCGTAGGTGTGCAGCCGTCACCGCCAGTACCTTGGTGAATACCCTTGGGTGCTGAAGCTATCCCAAAGGGCAGTACCTTGAATTGGTAGTGTCGACTGTCCACCTTGAAGCGCAAGTACCTTCTGTGCGCTGGGAACATGGAAATATGAAAATAAGCATCTTTCATATCCAAGGTTGCCATGTAATCCCCCTTTTTTAGGAGGGGGATTACCTCTTGTAGCTTAGTCATACGAAACTTTTGGGGCTTGACATACTTGTTGGCAGGCCGTAAGTCCAATACTGGGCGCATTGTCAAATCTTTCTTTGGCACAAGGAAGTAAGTTGAATAAATACCCTTGTTTACCTGGTGTCCCGGGACGAGTTCTATCGCGTCCTTTTCTAGCAGAATGGCGCTCTCCTCGAGGAGAATCTTCTGATGTTCTAAAGAGTGTACTCTTTGTCGTGGAGGATGGTTCCGGGGACGCTGCAGTAGTTCTATACAGTGCCCTGTGGATACTGTTGACAGCACCCATCTGTCTGATGTGATCCCTTCCCAAGCCTGGGTGAAGTTGGAAATGCGTCCCCCCTACTGGGGTTGCGTGAGAAGGGACCCTGAACTGAGCGTCTCTGCTTTGGTGGAGGCGTGCCGCCTCCCTTGCTGGGGCTGTCTCTGCCTTTACCATGACCTCTTCTATTACCCCTGCCGTAACCCTGGGTAGACTGTTGTTCCACTGTGTACCCTGCCCCTGGGAATAGTTAGATCCTCTCTGGGAATTTTGGCCGCGTGGGCGACGAAAATTACTATTCCCTCTCTGGTTAGGGGGTTTATTGGTTAACTGGCCAAGGGACTTGAGTGTTTCGTATTCGTCCTTGGCATTCTTCAGTGCGTCTTCGACCGCCTTACCAAACAATAGATCGGCTTCCACCGGTTTGTCCAACAATGATGCCTGGTTGTCTGCCTTAAAACCAAACTGCCGTAACCACGCATGTCTCTTGATAACAGTGCCTTCTGCTATCAATCTGCCTGCGTTGTCCGCGGCGTCAAAGGTTGCTTTCAAAATGCAACCAGACACGGCTCTAGCCTCTGTGGAAATCCGAGCTAACTGGCCCTTTAAAGGTTCAGGAGCAGAGGCTATGAGTGCCGCGACTTCTTCCCACTGATGGCAGTTGTAGCTGGCCAACAGGGTGGTGGAGTTTGCAATCCTTGCTTGATAGGCGGACGTTGAGGCTACTTTCCTGCCGAAACCATATAGATTTTTGCTCTCCTTGTCGGGAGGGGCTTCGGACAATGACAAGGGTGTTCCAGTCCTCTTACGAGTGTTAGTGACAACTAGGGAGTCTGGTTTCAAATGTCCTCTTATATAGAGAGGTTCAGACTGGGCTGCCCTGAAACGTTTTTCAACCCTGGGATTGACTGCTCTGGTGAGGTTCGGGTTCACCAGGGACGGGTCTATTCTTCGCTGAATGGACTGAAGGATAGGGATGATCTGGGCAACAGGCCTCCTTTCTCCCACTAACTCCTCTGCGAAGTCCCTCTCCTCCTGGACACTGTGGGTGTCAATATGGTAATGTTCTGCTGCACTTGCGAGAACCTCATTTAGGAGGGGTTGGTTATCGACAGGGGAGTCGGTAACCGGGGCTTCGTTTTCTACCGGGGAATCTACTCTGTAGGTTTCAGGGTTTTCTCTTCCTCTTCTTGGTCCTCATCATCCCCATAGTAGCCCGTCCCGGTTTGCTCTTCTACCATGCCAAATTCTTGGTCCTCACCAAAGGAAGCCTCTCCTTGATACAGCGTGTATGGTCTTGAGTATGGTTGTACCTCTAAGGGGTCTGTAGGCCTCATCGGTGTTTCAAACCGGGGCTTCTTACTCAGGGGGATAGAATCATTAGAGCCTGAGGGTGTCGCCCCTTGTGGATCATACAAAAGGAAATGTTCTGGAATTTTATCGTAAAAATCAGCCAAAGAAGACATCCTTGACATGACCCTATCTATGTCTTCACTCAACCATTTTTTGGAACTGGGAATGACTCTCAGCAAGTCTCAGTGATTTATCTTGAGTAGATTTGCTGGTTCTAGACATATCAGCAGACCTGGTTTTGTCTGTCTGTTTAGGGGGAGTGGTGTGTTTCACAGGTGTGAAAGAGTGCAAAGGCTGCTTCTTCTGCTGTTTTCCCCCCTCCCCGTGAGTAGAAAAATGTTTTCCCTGTCCTTTTGTGGCACCGGAGGTTTTCGACGCCTGCCGTCGAGGATCGGGGGTAGGGTCCCTGTCCTTCGAGCGTGGGGCCTCACTGATTTTAACTGCAGGCTCCGACTCCTGGAGCGTGGCCTGGGGGTGGAAGTCGTCTTCGTCCTCCGACGATCGAACTTCTGTTAGCCTAGGGAGCGAGGCACTCTTGGCAAGAGTGGATGATTGCCTGGAGTCATGCGGCGATCTCGATCGAGAACGCCCAGAGGACACCGAATCGGACTGTTCTGTTTGTGCCTCTTTCCGAGAACTCGATGTCGTCGAGTCTCGGTTGGACTTCCGTGTGTTTAGTGTGTGTGGTGTGTGAAGCGCTTGTGTCGCCGGGTGTCTTCCCCATAGCCGCCCTGCCGGACGACCTTCCGAGGTCGGGGACTTGCGCTCGGCTGTCTTTCGACGCCGTAATGCCCTCGCCATCCGAAAGTACGGCGTCGCTGAAGGCGCCCTCCGCTGCCATGGCCGCCTGCCTGGCGTGGTGGTTCCAACGCTTCGTCGAACGGTCCTTAAGTGTCTTAGGTTTAAACCTACTACACGCTCTGCAGTTCGCTTCGGGGTGGTCCCTCGGCAAGCAGAGATTGCACGTGGCGTGCCTGTCGACCCAAGGGTATTTGCGATTGCACTTGGGACAGAACTGAAAAGGGGTACCCTCCATACGCACCTTGAGGCAGCGGGCTGTTAAGTGTAGGAAATGTATAAGGTGTACCTATATACCAAGAGTGTAGAGTATGTACAACCCCCACTCTCCCTACTTGCAGGGCCGAGGCCAGAGGCCTTCCAAGGCCCGGGCCGAGGCCAGAGGCCTTCCGAGGCCCAAATCCGTCGTGCAGCAGCCGACGGTCGATTTCTTCTCCAGCCGGCGTCGTGTCGAAGTTCGACGTTGGGATGGGGAAGGATGTAAATAAATTAATATTTTAGCAAAAGTATGGCTAAGGCCAGGGGACTCCGCAAAATGCTTGCGACCAGTATGGCGGAAAAAAACAATCTGAGGATCCTAGACGCGTGAGGGATCTTGGGTACAGTGGACGTCACCTCAATTGTAAACGACCAATTTGGGTAATACCGTAATACAATGCACACGAAGAGAGATCTTACTGCAGACAGAAAGCCAGTGCAGGTTTCTCATGGCTGCAGTCACATGGTTTGTTCTCTGTAATCCCTCAACGATGCAAACAGCATTGTTTTGGATAACCTGTAAGCGACCCAAGTTATTTTTTTAAGATGCCAAGCAGTAGACGGGAGAAATAGTCAAGTTTTGCCCCTATGAGGGCACGTGCGATCGGAGCACAGAGGTGCTAAGAAATGGGAAAAGCTGGACAAAGCAATTTTAGATGGTATGAGGTGCTGGAAACAAGACTATTAACCTGGGCCTTGCTAGTGAGTTCTTGGTCCAATGTCACCCCCAGTGTCTGGAGCTTCGAATGAGTAGATATACTACAACCTGCATATTCTGGATTACGCTTGTGTAGCTGTGAATTGATACACAGAACCAGGAGTTCCTTTTTTTTTTTTTTTTTTTTAAATCATTGAGCGCAAGCATATTAGCTTGCATCAAAATTTGAAATTGGTCATAGGTAGAGTTCAGCGTGTAGTCAGTGGCATAATTCCCTGTGAGAGGGACAAGGCACTGCGTGTCGTCTGCATAATTAGCATATATACTACCTGCTTCCTCGAACTGGTCAAACAGAGGGAGCATATAGATGTTAAAAAAAATTTTTTAAAAAGAAAAAGAGTCTGACACGCACAAACCTTGTGGATTTCAACCACTGAGTGGATCTTGAGGAAACATGCGATGTGTTCTCTCCGCCAATATGGAATCATCCACCAGATCGAATGTGGCAGAGAGATCAAGTAGCACAAGCATAGTAGTATTCCCTCTCTAGAATCATAGACATGTTGGTGATTAGTTCGCAGAGGGTAGATTCAGTGCTATGAACACGTCTCAAACCGGATCGTTTGTGGCCCAGGGTGTCATGTTTAGCAAGGAGATCAAACTGTAAATTAGCCACTTTATCCAGAATTTTGATTAGATGGGGGAATATTCATAATGGGTCAATAATTACCCTGCACAACATGGTCCAAGGAAGATTCTATCAAGGGAGGAATCCAGGCCTGATTTTTACCACTTGGGATGGAATTCTCCCTGAAGGAGGCATTCTCAAATTTAGTTATGAGTTGTACTAGCTGCGGCGCACACGCCTTCACTGTGATGGCAGGACAAATGTCCCCTTTACCAGTTTGTTGGCTTTAGCGTTCTTAACATTTTGGCAAGATCATGGTCAGATATAGGATGGAAATCAAATTCCAGGCATTTCATATTGATGTTGGATGCCGCAATATCAGGTCCTTTGTTGCCTGTCTTGCTTTCAGAGGCAATGTTAGACTGAATGTTTAATGTATCCAGTAGTAGCGAGAAACCTAGGGGGTATTCTCCCATATAGACCAGGGGAAGGCCACCGATTTTGGTTCTCAACGCTCGGGGTGGACAAGCGAGGGAGCATCACCAGAGTAGGGGAGGCCGGGGTTGACCTCAGGTGAATACCCTAGGAGAGAAGCAGTATTCCAATGGGACAGCAGTGGAGGAGGAAGTCCCAGATGCTTTCTTGGGATATCTTGATTCCCATGACCCAAACCCAGGTAGATTGAATGAGTCAAGGATTTTGCTATCATGGCGCCAAGGCGAGAAGGGAAAGAGTTGATTACCCAAGAGGAAAATGGAGTAAGGCGCAAGTAACACGTGGTCGGGAGTAACGGTTCTCATTATTGACTGCTGATATGTTGTTGCAAAATGAGAATGTATTTGCGTTCGGAGTGAAGGTCAGTTCATTTCATTTCATTTCATTTCTTCAGTAGGCGCTCAGTATGGGCGCACATATAGCAAACCTCATAAGGGTCAATTGTTTAAGAATGTAGGGAGTCACTGTTTGTAAAACATTCCCTTTGATAAGTTATGCTTCAGAAAAGGTTTGTGAAGCTCATGAAATATCAGTTCCCGAGGACGTCTTACTGCAAACAACTACTGTGTGACTGCGGAGGCCGAAATGGAGACGGTGCACATAATGTAAGCTTATTTCTCAGGCCTGTACACCAAACTGCCATTATTCACTTAGTGTGAAAAAAAATATACTAGTAATGCATTTGGAAGTTTGTGTGCCGTTGAAATTTCAGATTGCATTTTACCGCTGTCTGTACAATGTCACTACAATTTCCACTATTACCTACAAAACTTATGTGGCACTGATACTTTACCTAGTATGGCTATTGCATATTGTCGCCGTTTGTAGGGAATCAGTACATTTCCCCACATAACATTCTTTATTAATATAGATGCTATGTAGTACACCTTACATTTCCGCAAAGGGTTCATATTGATCTTTTTTGTCATTTTCCCCTGAGCTACTTCCTTCCGTATTGCGAGTGTCATGGATTGCAGCGTCCGAGTGATGGGTTTTTTAATCGTCAATTGCAGCTATTCGTCACCGTTTGTATGTGCGTCATCATTGAATGGGATGACCGCATCGGACCTCTATGTCCCTATGCAGTTTTAGCAGTAAGAAGCAACATACCCTCCTTTCTGGTGTCATAGTTTGCAACCATTCATGTCGCCTTGTAAATCACTGACAGGAATACGCCTACTGTGTCAACCACGCATAATTTATGTGTGGTTAAACTACAACGTCACCACTGCCACTAACATTATACTTTCTGATGGACTACATACCAACGATTGACGGCATCTTGCCAATGAATGTGAGAGGAAACCTACTACTGTGTCGCCACTGCACACTGTGTGCATGATAAAAACTGTGGCGCCAAGGCATGGTGACTGTGAGAAAACAACGTGACCGTCAAAATGAACATTTTCATTGTGCGGCGGAGAAACAAACTTCAAATTTCGTTGCAACTGAGATAAGGGTGATGATTTAGCGCTGTGCATTGTGAAATAAAAGTACATTACTACTCTTTACATGCGAGTGTGTTTTTTAATCATTTCATGTTCCCCTTCACAATCTGCCATGGTACGTTGCAGGTTGTAGTATGTTCTTTAATAGGTGCCGTATCACGGTGTGTAAGCCTTTAAGAAAGAATTTGTTTACTCTGCCAAGGTACATCATCCAGAACGCTATTGCACACCACTTGCTTTGGCAACTAAGGCTCGGGCCCATCTATTATGCTTTTGTGCCGTTAGGGTACTCTGTTACCCAGCTGCCCCAATTACAAAACATTAGTTCTGCATGAAGACGCTATGTTGTCAGATTTGGTATCTTTGTAAAAGTGGAAAAATGAGATCAGGTGCACTGAAAGTGTTTGCTGTACAGAAACGTTTCAAAAGCAATGCTTCCTTATACCTTCGCACTACACATTTCTTCACCCTTTTCACCTTGTGACACTTATACAAAAATGTGTGCACAGGTCAGTGGTAAGGGTGTTACTTGCCATATTTCTGCCATTAGTGCACTTCACTTCCTAGGGGTGGTTGTGATTTTGTCCACATATTAGAGGATTACTTTTTTGCGTTGAACGCTCATTTTTGCCAAACATGTTCCCTGTATGTTCCACTCATTTATGTAAAGGTCATTGCGCACGAACAAACACCTTTGTATTTTACATGTCAGTGTTTTCATACTTCACAAGTGCAGTCATGTACATAAGCAATCAACGGTAGGCCTTTCGTCTCTGAAGGGTACGCTGTAGGTATGCTTACTGACCAGTGTTGGGGAAGCAAATACTTCAATTTACATGTTGGGACAAAACATTGCATTGCAGTCAACATGTCCACCAGACACTGGCTTTCTGTGTTGCTGATAACCACACATTTTCGAACTAATACAAATCATCTTCGCCCACTACGGTCACACGTTTTCCTTTTTTACTTTCTGGCAGCTGTAATGGAGAATCGGAAAGACTTTCTATGAAACGGCCGCTTTCCCTTTCCATGGTGGCCATCTTGGAAAAGGATTTGTTTTTTCATACGGGAACGCCAGAGGCGTTCCGGTTGAAAATAAAAAATCCTTTAAGGGTGGAATGGGGTTTACTGCATCAAAGACCTCGGTATGCACTCTTGCTTCTATTGTAGTGCAAACTTGCCCTGTTGAGTTGTGAACGGGAAGTGTTGCAGTTGCAAGTTCGTACAACAATACACAATGTCCTTCCGCACTATCAACGACTCACCCATATTATTGTGCAGTGTGTATGCGTTCTGCACCATGTGACCATGCTGTGCAACAGCATATGGTACTGTGCAATTCGTAGAAAGATAGGCATTGAAGTCACATGTTGCTTTACGGTATGCTTGTGTTACTACTGGAATCCTTCTAAATGCTCAATAAAATTTTGGTCAACTTATGATATGCATCACGTACAGTACTGCCAACCTATGGAAATAATTCAAAAAACGTTTCTCAAAAGGACATTATGGTTACGTTGCCCTACTAAAAACCTATGCCATTCTGTACAAAAACTTTGTAAAAAGGATGTTATGATTGCAAGTACAATCTAAAACCCCTGAAATTCGGGAGTTATGGTAAGCTTATCACCCATTTTTTCCATCTGCACTCTCCACTGCTACCACCCGACCATAAAAGATGCCACCACACATGTCATTGATGCCATCATTGACGCCTTCACATCTTTAGCCCCTTTCTTTTATGTCAGCTAAGCAACCATAACTCGCGCCACCACTGTGCACTGCTAAGACTAGCACCCAGGATTTTAAAGATGACATGACAAATGTCATTGATGACATTTTGACAACCTTGAAATGTAGAAACTCAGAGCCCTTCGCGGGTCGAGCCTGTGTAACCTCTCCTCTTCCTCGCCAGGATGAGGTAGAGGGTAGAAAGTGGTTAACACCATCTTTTGTCTTAAATGAAAGTCGGATATGATCTTAGGTAGGAATGACGGTTTGACTCTCAGGACGACTTTGTCCTTATGAAATACTGTAAACGGTGGTTTAGAGGATAGTGCCTGCAACTCACTCACTCTACGGGCTGATGTTAGCGATGGTTTTGAATGTTAGTAGTATTAAGGGACATGAATGTAGCGGTACAAATGGTGCACACATAAGAAACTTTAAAACAGGATTAAGGTCCTAAACGGGAACCTGGTAAGGAAAAAAAAAAAAAAAAAAAAAGGAGGGAACACATTAGTGAATACCTTCAAAAATTGTATTATCACATGCATCTTAAAATATGAAGTTCTCAGACGAGCGATTGAAGATGGAAAGCGCCACCAAATAACATTAAATGGTCCCAACACCTGGAGCCCCAGATTGGCCAAGTACAACAGACAGGGTAACACCTCCAGTGTTTTGTATACCAAAGTTCCAGTCTTGCTCCTGCACCAGCCGCAGAATTTGTTCCCACAGCAGCGGTACAAGGACTTCGTTGCTGGCCTTCTGGCCAAAAGCAAAATCTCCATTGCGTCTTCTGGAGGTTCCAATCCTTGTACCTCAGCCTTTCAGAAACCAGGCGTGAAGGTGGAGTGTCTTGATCTCTGGATGAATAACCTGACCCTCCTCTTGCGGGTGAAGGTCCTCTCTTTGTGCAAGATGCATTGGAGGGCAGATGGAAATGTCCAGAAGGTCCGGGTATCATGATTTCCTGAACTTTCTCAACGTCCTGATCATGTGAGGAATGACTGGGATGGGAGGAAATGCGTACAGGAGTGGACATTCCCAGTCCACTACAAACGCTTTTCCTTGGGGCAATTCCCTGGAGCAGTACAGTTCGCACTACCAGCTGACACTGGTCACAAACAGATCCACTTGAGGGGTTCCTCAAAGGGTGACGATCTCTTGAAGGACTTCCTGAGCTAGTTTCCACTCGTGGGAGACTGCGCTGCCTGCTTAGAGCGTCCGCCGATGTATTCTCTCTGGCTAGGTGAACTACCGACAGATTCCTTCTTGAATTGCCCAGAACCAGAGTTGAATTGCCTCTATGCACAGTGGTAGTGGCCCTACACCTCTGATGTTGAGGTAGTACATGGCCACTTTGGTGTTGGTCATTATCAGAACATTCTCCCTATACAGAGGGCAGAAAAGCCTTTAGCGCAAGCTTGATTGCTCTCAATTCCAAAAGATTGATGTTTAGTTTGGACTCCGATGGCTATTGTTTGTATTGCCCAAAGATCAGAAGTAACGTCTTGCCATGCTTTCAGATATTGAAATAGTTGCCTCCCACTGGTGTGTCGCGAGTCAAGACCTCAAAGGTTTTGAGGCAGTTGAAGCAATGGCTCTTAGTAAAGATTCTGATGCTTGGCTGGGTTTTGCACCTCTCCCTCGTCCACCACGAGGGAATCTTCTTTGGCTTCTTTGACCAGCCATTCCTCTCGCTCTTCCAAATTTAGGAGTAGTAGCGAAAGAATATACCCCTCCAAGATGTTCCACTGGAGTGAAAAGGCTGATGCTGCCTAATAGCAGCACCTAGAGATTTGGCGACTGCCTTCTGTGGGATCTATTGACCCACTCAACAGCATTTCCCCACATCACCAAGCTGCAGTTTCGCAGACACCACAAAATGGTTGCGCTGGCTCCTGTAAACGTCATGGCTCAAAACTGCATTTTGCAACTACAACAAAAATGGCTGCACTGTCCTGCCAAGCACACATCAGGCAAGATGGAACAAAGGGGCACATTGAAGGAGATTGCCAGTGTGTTCTGACATAAATAAAAGGAAGAAAGTGGAAAAAGCAGCGTTGTTTGCTGCCAAAGCCAAAATCCCCATTGAAAAGAAACCTTTTCACCTTTAAAAAATAAATAAAAAAATAAATAATCGATTTTGACACCAATTCCTCTTGTTCATTAAAGCCACTGCTATTAATGAGCCCTAGAAATCCCTGTGTGTTTCACTGTGCCTCAGAAAGACCAGGCATAAATCTGAATTGACAAGCCCAGTCAAACCAACTCTTAAAATCAACCAGGAACTTTACTTTGACTTACACGGGGGATGCAGCCATTTTCTTTGTAAAAGTATCCAAAACTCAGCTGTTCAGAAAAAGACTAACTAGCTGAGCCATGTTTGTTTCAATGCATCTGTGCTGCAGACCAACTTCAGCATTCAAGAGAATAACTATAGCTGCAAGACAGTGTGTGAATCTGTTGGAGATGAAAAGTTGAAGTGAAGGAAAGGCCAGCTGCACCACGTGTAAAAAAAAAATGGGCTTTTGCAAATTAAAGAAAAACAAATGCCTATGTTTTGGAACAGTACACTGGTGAATGAAAGCCAGCCAGTCTTTAGCAATATGAAGGGGTTTGTTGATGGTGAGACTATGTAACATGGGTTATTTTATGCAACCGGCTTGCTTTAATTCTGGATCTAAGATCAGAAATGTAAGATTAAAACTATGGTGGCTGGAGCTGCAAGTTGAAAAACAGGTTTTCTGCTTGGAGGGGTGGCACCAAAAGGAGGGCTCTCTCTCAGCAGATACCGACAACCCCCTGATAACTACAGGGTCTCTGCTGGGACCCTGACAATGAAGCTTCCAGGGAAGGAAGTCTGAAGTGTTAAGGGGCAATATAACTCAATCAAGGGAGAAACACCCACCATACTCTAAGGAAATGACAGTTGGCAGCAGTTGAAGGGCAGGAAAAAAAATGTATCCAGGAACAAAGACTGCCATTTGTTCCTAAAGACCATTTCAGGAATACACTTTAAAGACTTCTATCTCTGCAGCAAGACTTTGAAAAATTGTAAAAACGTTGCAGTTTACAAGTGATTTTTTTGTGCACTTTCTTTTGAGACATGGTAGAAATCGCTGACACCTCGGGGGCAGAAAGGGCAAAGTATTGGTGATAAATTAAAAAGTATCAATGTTGCAAACATAACATTTTGTACATACATCCCTGGGGATAATTTGCATCTGTGCATAAAGTTAGGGAATTCTAGGCCGAATCTTTCATGCTCAAAATTACCAAAATGTCTCAGAAGGGTGAAACAAGGTCCCACAAACTGGAGGATTGGACTGCTCTGTGCTGCACATAATATGTAAGATGTGTATATAATTTACTAAGAGATTGCAATTGTATAAATGTTTTTGGCAAAATCATATTTTCAGTAAAGTAAATGTGGGCGTTTTTGGACATTGTAAAACTCACCTCATAATTCTAACAACATTTCCTTGGAAATCCAACCAATTGAGAGCAAGGCGGAGACAATCACCCCTGCCCAATCCAAGTAGTTTAGGGGCGTGCTTAGTTAACCCTACCCAGCCTATACTTTGATGATGTCATTATGCACTATAAATAAAGGGTACCTGACCAGACTCTAGAGACACACACACTCTTCCTGATTTCCTGTGCTGCCTTCCTGTTCCATCCATCCAGACTAGAGATCCCAACTAGAAGGCCAAAACATTGCGGACCCTACTCCACGGTCCACTGCAAAAACCCAAGCATTGCTGATCCTGCTCCAGCAAGGCCACAAATCTGAAAACCACTAAAATTCCCAAATGACCAAAGGGGAAAGCTCTGGTGTTTTTTTGGGAAACATCCTGATCCCACTCACTGCATGCTTGCTGCAATCCAGCTAACCTGTAGTATCCAGTGACCAGAATTGCCAGTCCAGCATTGCTACCCGGCGACCAGAACCAGAACTGCCCAGCTGTTTTGCCAGGCGCCCTGCCGTTTAGTGACCAAACCGTTGACTGTCCAAAATCCAAAAACTAAAAAGTGGACGGCGAGTATCAAATGCCACCCCACCTAAACCCATAGCCCATCTTGTCTTTGTCCTCATCCCACTCTGTCACCATATCCTTATACCTTGTTCAAACTGTCAGAATCATTCTTGCAATCCTGCTCTTGATTTCTAGTGCTAGCGCCATCTCTTTAGTAATTTTGCCTTGTGTAAATCCTATGCCTTAGTCCTATTTCGAGTGATTGGGCTGGTTCCGCCAGGGTTGGGCGCTGGGGTGATAGGGTTGAACTCGCAAATTAACCCTGGAGCTTACTGTGTCCCTCTTTGGTGGCCTAGCCTGAATACTCTAGTGTAGAGTAAAACTGTTCTTGTCAAAACAGATTTCCTTTCCTTTTTCACTGCTCCATTTTACTCAAAGCGCACCTTTCTAGATCTTGCATAACTCATTCAATTTACCAACTAAAGACTTGATTTCACTTCCATATTGTGCCTGTGATCTATAGCTATCCCCCAACACAAGCATTTCAAATCAGTGCATTTCACCAGTTTTTATTAAAAACCGTTTGGGTAATTTCAGGCGGGAAACGCAAAGTTAGCTAAGTTTCCAACGTGTCATTTGCTACAATCTGTGTTAAACCTGCCACTCATTTTCAAACTGTATGCTTTTGGTAATCCATTCTTGGTGATTGTTATTGTCTCTGCATTGTTGCTTTAGTGAGGAATTATTTTTGCTTCAAGGTTTTTCACACACATTCATTATTTTATTGTCCATTTCCGAGTGTCATTTTTTAACATTGCCAGGGGTTTAAAATCCGTTTTTCTCTTAGTTGGGGAGGGAAGCTCAGATTTGAATTCTGTGTCCCATTTGTCATTCCGATTACTTGTTGCTTCTGATTATTGTGGGTTGAGGGAACATTGCAGGGGGAAATTCTAACTTGGGTGCTATCTTACCTAAACCAAAGGTTCTATTCCCTGGCGTTTTGTAGATGCGTCAATAGAAGGTTAAACTAAGTGCATTGCTTACATTCCCATTGTTATCACCACATTCGTGATTGCTGCTCCTTATTAAAAAGTATGATTTCTTTTGATTTTTTTAAATAAATACTGTATTTTACCAACCAGCCTGGTTCATGGTCCATTGTGACCCAGGGTATTTGAAAAGGGGGTGTGATATGAGTGGTGTACCACCTCAATATTGAATCTAATTATAAAGGAAATAAGCATTTGAGTCGCGCGCTGCATACTAGGCCGAGACTAAGGTGTGCGTCGCCTGATTGAAATCCTTAACACTTAACGCTTGTAGGTAGCGGTTGCTGCCTGCACCACCAGACTTTCTGCAGTATGGTGTTTTGACAAGTAGCTGGGGTCACTGCTTGACGGTTGGTATTTCTTTGTCAGATTCTTATTTACTGCCGGACTGGATTCCGGGGCATCCCAATTAGCACTTACCCTTTTCTAAAGAGCAACATGAAAAAAGGTAGGATAGGATCCCTTTGAGGACCCTTGTCCAGGATATCTGTGAAGTGATCCTGTTCAAAATGGGAGGACAGGTCTGCTCCATCCCAGATAATCCACTACCTTGTTCATGAATTGCCTGTATGAGGCATCTGCGTGCTCATCTGATTCAGGCTTTCCAAATTCTAATACTGGTGAAGTGTCCACTCCACTGGCTGTCTGGTGATTTTCATGCATGTCTCCCAATCTGTATTCCTCCGATATGAAACTCAGGGACAATAGGTGTGGCATTCTGCAAACCAAAGGGCGCATCATTATCAGATGGCTCATTGTCCTCCTAAATAGAAGTGAGAGACAAAGAAATCCTTTCTTGTTAACGGAGTAAGGTTTTCTGTATTTCAGGTAAAGGCGTTGATGGCTTCAAAGGTTTTGGGCCAGATGCCCATGTATTCGTTAAAGTGTTCGACAAAGACGTTTTCGATGTCGCCGCTGGTGCCGATTACTTAGACCTCGACTTGCCCTTTTATCCAATGACTGAGGGAGGCATGGACACTGCCATGGTTGAGGCTGGGGGTGTAGAGGGAACGAGGGCATTTCAAACTTCAGAAGTACCGCAGGCTCCTGGACATAGTATGGTGTCGCCCTATGAGCCGGTAGTACGTAGCCAGCATGGCAGGCCACATTCCACGCCGCCGGTGGTGGGACAGCACACGCCGCGCTTGGTGCGGGATGCTCATGAAAGAACGCCATCCCATTCCATTAGGGTCCGGCAGCATGCAAGGGGAAACACTGTCCCATGCTCAGTACACCTGGCCGACATCGGAGGGAGGACGGAATCTCGAGGAGCAGCCCTGAAGTGCCGTCCATACCCAGGGCACATTATCTTACCTGCATGGCTGGCGGACGCAGCGTCCCTTGCCGCAACACTTATGGAGAGACGCCCACACAGGAGGCAAGACCGGACCACCGCAATCTGGAGGAGATGGGCCCCTGCCGGCCCACTGCACACCAGAGACGGGGTTTACACAGAGCACTGATGCTGGAGTGCGCAGCAGAAACGTAATAGTCACGTGGAGTTAGGGAGCAGAGAAGGCGGTCATGAGAATCACACTAGAGTGGCTCGAGGAGGAGAGGGGACAGCAGCTCCTCTTGTAAGGGGAGGGCTTTCACAATACCAGCTTATCAGGGTGGGGGTGGCAGGACCTGTCCCCGATTGGATTCAATTCAAGCCCAGCACAGGAGACGAAAAGGAGTAACGTTCATTCTCCTGCGTTGGTTCATTGCAGGAAGCTGGAGAAGAGAGGAAGCGACTGGTGGGCCTACCCGGGCTTGAGTGACTAGGAGGAGGCTCAAGAGGAGTAGCCGGACTACCAGACTTTGAACACAGTGAAGCAACTGCCTCCAAGTCTCAACTATTATTTGTTTATGGACACAGTAAGAACATTAAGAAAATGAAGAATTGTTTGGCATCACAATACTGACTCCTGTGCCAATTCCTACAGACGCCAAGGATTCCTCGTTGACACTTCATCGCGACGAGGCCTTGACTGCTCTCAATGGGAATCGGGCCTTCGTTACGGACTCGGGCACGCAGGATTTGGCTCGAGCCCTTTCCTTACCAGTTTCAGAAGGCGCGGTAGGAGCATGGCCTACTTTCTTCAAGGATTTCTGGCTCTCAAACATGTTTAGCATTTCCTGACTGAATGTTTCCAATTCAGCCGGAGTAGAGACCTTAGTGGGACAAGATACAGTCCTCACAGCTTTTCCGGTCATCGACTAACACTTTGAACAGGCCGAGGTCTTGTGCTCCACACTAAGACACCACAAGCATACTCTATGCAAATCCATCGACATCTTGGCATCGCAGTATTGGCACTTTTTTTTTTTTTAAACATGGTCTTCAGGGTTGTCGGTGACAGCCATTTTCAGATATTTCTCATAGAAATCTCTGAACCACGCCGTAGTTCACAAAGCAAAAGCTTCCCTCTGAATAACGGAACTGAAACCAACGGGCGCTGCGCATGCAATGAACAAGTTACTTAACAACTGGTAACGTTCTTTCAATTGGATGTTCCTCCAACTTATTCCACATCTTTGACATGTAATGTCCACAGCTGTGTACTTCGGAAACTTTCGGCAGAGGGTGTCCTGCGTCGATGGCGTCGGGTTGATGTCCCTCGAAGGCCTCTGTCGAGGGAGACGTCACCGGATGTTATAAATAGGACGCACAGCGCCCGTAGCCTCAGTTTATGTTTTTTCCCCCATAACGTGTGACATGCACGTATCCAATGCCTGCTTGACTGGACACAGCCTACGCTGCAATCGCATAGGAAATTCTCCAGAGGGGCAGGCTGGGAGGGCGATGTGGAATACATTGGAGGAACATCGAATCGAAAGAACGTTACCAGTTGGTAAGTAAGTTGTTCTTTGAATTGATTGTGTCCTCCAACGTATTCCACATCTTTGACAGACTTCCAAAGCAGTACCAGAAAATGGAGGAGGGAAAAGAATTTAGAGTACCCAATCAGATGGCGGAATAAAGAACCACCTTACCAAAGGCCATATCTTGACCATGGATATATCCAGGGAATAATGTTTAACAAAGGTGTGGATAGAAGCCCATGTGGCTGAATCAAATATTTCTAATAGGAACTCCCCGTTGTAGGGCTGTGAAAGTAGCCATGCCCCCAATGGAATGTGCTCGCAACCCTTCAGGAGGGTCCTTAAGAGCCAATCGGTAACTTTCAGTAATGGTGGGGATAATCCACCTGGACATGATCTGTTTGGTAACAGCCTGGCACAATCCCTGTCCAGCATATCCCACAAAAAGTTGATCGTCCACTCGGACCATGGACATTCTAGAAATATAAAAGCTATGAGCTCTTCTAGGGTCAAACCTATGGAGTTGCTTCTCTTCCTTACCAAGATGAGGAGGAGGATAGAAAGACGCAAGAACTACTTTCTGGCTTAAATGAAATTCAGACACTACCTTAGGTAGAAAGGAAGGACGTACCCTTAGTACAACCCTATCCTTGTGGAACACAGTAAAGGGCGGCTTAGATAAGTGCCTGCAATTCACTCACTCTGCGAGCGAAGTAACCGCAACCAAGAACACCGTCTTGAAAGACAATCTCAAACGACATCAGTGCAAAGGTTCAAACTGAGCTCACATCAGGAATTTCAAAACCAAATCCAAATCCAAATCCCAAACCGGCACCTGGAAAGGGGACGGTGGGAACACATTTGTGAGCCCTTTCAGAAATTGGGAAATCAAAGCAATCTTAATATAAGAACATTCTTCAGACGAGCGCTTGAAGATGGACAGCATTGCCAGGTAACCTTAAAATGGTACCTACTTGAAGGCCCCTGTAGGCCAAAGAAAGTAAGAAAGGCGAAACCACAGGAATGGAACACTGAAAAGGATCAACATTTTGTCCTCTGCACCAATCGCAAAACTTACAGCAACTGTACAGTGATTTTGTTGCTGGCCTCCTGGCCGAAAGCAACACCTTCATCACATCAACCGGGAGGTCCCAATCCTTATACCTCAACCTTTCAGATACCAAGCGTGAAGGTTGAGAGTCCAGACTCCTGGATGGAGAACCTGACCCCCCTCGCGGAGAGCAGATCCTCTCGGTAGGGAAGATGGCATTGAGGGCAGATGGACATTTGAAGAAAGTCCTGGTACCACGCTCTCCTGGCCCAATCCGGAGCAATGAGGATAATGTGGCATCCAAACCTCCGTAACCTCCTTAACACTTGAGGAATGACAGGGAATGGAGGAAACTTGTACTGCAGTGGTAATGACTAATCCACATACAAACGCGGCTCCCAAGTCTCCTCTTCGAGGAAATTCCCTTGAGCAGAACCTCTCGCACTTCCGGTTGACACTGGAGGCGAAGAGATCCACTTGAGGGGACCCCCAAAGGGCAAAGATCTCCAGGAGAATCTCCTGAGCCAGCTCCCACTCGTGAGTGATCGTGCTCTGCCTGCTCAGAGTGTCCGCCGTCTCGTTGTCGTCTCCGGCCAGATGAACAGCCAAGATCAAAACTTCCTGCTGGATGGCCCAGAACTCGAGCTGCATCGCCTCCCTGCACAGAGGAAAGTGACCCTGCCCCCCCCCGCTTTTTGTTGAGGTAGTGCATGGTCACCATGTTGTCCGTTAGAACCAGGACACTCTTTCCTCGCACAGTCGGCAGAAAAGCCTTCAGGGCAAGCCGGACGGCCCTCAGCTCCAACCGATTGATATGGAGTCTGGACTCCGATGGAGACCAACGACCGCTGACTCAACTCGTTGGCATAAGCTCCCCATCCCGTTAGGGATGCGTCCGTCACGATCGTCACCTCCGGCCAGGGCAGCCAAAATGGGGCCCCCTTCATCAGATTGCCTTCGACAGCCCACCACAGAAGGTCCTGGGCGACCGAGGGCAGCACCTGAACAGGGTCCGACATCCTGCCGGAGGACTGAGACCACTGGAGCTTGAGTGCCCACTGCAAAGATCTCATCCGCAGACGAGCCTCTGGCACCAGAAGAATGCAGGATGCCATGAGGCCGAGCAGTCTCAAGAACTCGGATGCTGGGAGAATCTGGGCAAATTGAAACTTGTGCACCATCTGCTGAATGCGAAGAGCCCTCACATGGGGAGGAACACACTGCCCCAGGGATGTGTCGAGCACTGCTCCGATGTACTGGAGCCGCTGTGTTGGCGTCAAATGGGACTTCTTTAAATTGTGGGAGAAGCCCAGCTTGTGAAGGGAGTGGCAGGTGACAGACAGATGATCCAGGACTTTCTCGGGAGAGCTCCCCCTGATCAACCAATCGTCCAGGTAGGGGTAGATGTGAATCCCCCCCTTCCTGAGATGCGCTGCCACCACCACCATGAGCTTGGTGAAAACCCTCGGGCGGAGGTCAATCCGAACGGCAGGACCCGAAACAAAGTGCGAGTCGCCAACCGCGAACCTCAGGTACTTCTTGTGCTTGGGATGGATCGGCACATGGAAGTAAGCATCCTTGAGGTCGAGAGACACCAACCAGTCCTGAAGTTGAAGGGCCTGGAGGACTTGAGAGAGAGTAACCATCTTGAACTTGTCCTTCCTGAGGAGCTTGTTCAAAACGTGCAAGTCCATGATGGGTCTCAATCCCCCGTCTTTCTTCAAAATCAAAAAATAAGGGGAATACCATCCCTTGTTCCACTCCGCTACAGGCACCAGTTCTATGGCGCCTTTCTCCAGCAGGGCTTGAATTTCCTGCGTAAGGAGTGGATCCGGACTCGTCAAAGAGAGGTTCCCAGGTGGATTGTCGTGAGGCCTCTGCCAAAAAGGAAGACAGTAGCCGTGGGTTATGATCTCCAGAACCCACACATCTGAAGTAATGGCTCGCCACTCTACAAGATGCTGGGAAAAGCCTTCCCACAACCGGCGAACCATGGGACCTGGCCTCATGACTGAGTGGTAGCAGCTGCGGCGTTGCCTGGGGCAACGAGGCAACTGCCCGAGCGGCCTTGGCACCTCGAGTACCCTGTTTTCCACCTCTGGCACTCTTACGGTGGCCTCTTTGACTGACAGCTCCTCTCGCTTTACTGAAGGACGAGTAATAGTGAAAGGAACCTCCCCTCCATTGTTGTCCCTTTGGACGAAAAGGCAGAGGTTGTCGAACTGCAGCGCCCAACGACTTCGCTGCAGCTTTGGAGGTCTGCAACCTCTCAAGGCTCTCGTCAGCCTTGCTGCCAAAAAGATGTTCACCGTCAAAGGGCATGTTGAGGAGCCGGGACTGCACATCAGGAGCAAACTCAGATTTACGCAGGTTTGCGTGGTTGCGGATTACCGTGCTCGCCGCCATGGAGCAGCTGACACAATCTGCCATGTCCAAACCCGACTGAACGGCCTCACACATGGCATCCTTGCCATCCTGAACCAATAGCCTCTCTGAGAAAGTTGAATTTAGAAGTGTGCCCAATAGCCCCTGTGAAAGTAGAATTTAGAAATGTGACCAATAGCCTCTGTGAAAAGTTGAACCTAGAAGTGTCCCCAATAGCCTTTTGTGAAAGTTGAATTTAGAAGTGTCCCCAATAGCCTCTTTAGAACATTTTAGAAAACATTCAAATGACCATATAACCCACCATATGCTTACTCTCTCCTTTACACCACCACTCAACTAGAACACAGAGATACTATGACACCATTCGGTATAACTGTTCTCATACCAACATCCGTCACATACTCCACATCACTGTATGTAAACACTGCTGGTTACACACCCCGAGCCAGGCATTCTCCTCAGGCCTAACGCAGCCACATCTGGTCTGGATAAATCCTGCCAGAACGAACACATACTCCTGACCCCTCAACCACCACACCTACCGCTAAGAAGCAGCTATTAAACGAATACCGCACAAGCTGCACACATACATGGTGCCCACACGCACCTTTGACTCTCTCTACTCCCTCTACTGATCTGAACTTCGGTTCCCAAGGGCGTTCAACCTACCAGCGCCTTCAGACCATACCAATGGTATATAAGGTGCTATATAAATGCAAAATAACAATAACATAGCAAGGAAACCATCCCATTCGTCCCCTTCGGGAATATGTTCAGCCGCTAATGCAACACAGTTCCACAGAGTGTGTGTGAAACGAGACAAGGCACATACGGAGTTGGCCGCCTGAATCACCATACCCCCTGAAGAAAACACTTTCTTCGCCCAGCCGTCAAAAGGTTTGTCATCCCTATCCGGAAGACTGGTAGGATACGAAGGCTGCTTTGCCGGGGCCGTAGCCGCCTGCACCACCAAACTCTCCGGAGTGGGGTGCCTGGACAAGTAGCAGGGGTCGCTACTGGCTGGACGGTATTTTTGCGACAAAGACTTGCCCACTGCCGGGAGACTCTCCGGAGCAGTCCAAGCCACCGCCACCCTTCTCTGAAGAGCCATATGAAATGGCAAAACCGGGTCAGTGGGGAGGACCAAGATCAAGGATGTCCATGAGATCAAACTCCCCTGTGTGAGCCGACCATCCCAAGTACTCGGTGACCGAAGACATAAGGCGCCGGTACGAAGAATCGGCATGAGTGCCAGGCTCCGGCCTACAAAACTCCACATCCGGAGGTGTCCAGTCCACTGGCATCATGCAGTGACTGCCTCAGGTCATCAAATTGGCTATGGCCCGAGAGAAGCTCATCTGGCACCGTAACCGGAACCAAGCCTTCATCAGAGCCTTCATCACCCTCTGAAATGTACTCCAGGTGGTGAGAGGAAGACACCTGGGGACCAAAGCTATGCCTGACCTTATCCAGAGCCTTTCTAGGGGCTAACCCGTGCCACGGGGCCCCTCAGACACCACTGCCTCGAAAGTGTCATGATGCCTGCCTCCAAGGAGTCAAACCAGGCCCGGAACCCTCAGAGACAGACACCATGCATTCAAGGGAAGTCCCAGCAGCCCCAGATGGGTGCCCTTTGGACTCAGTCCTGGCGCCGTTGGCGTCAGGCTCATAGGGGACATCAGTCCTGGCGCCATCGGCGCCAGGCTCATACAGAAGTAGGTTGGGAGTAGTGCTTGGTGTAAACTTACCTGTGCAGACCATGCTGCAACTTCCAAGACTGGAAGGAACTATTTTTCTAGGGTCTACTTGATCTCTAGGGTGTAACCGGTGGAGGAATACATATTTCTGGGGGAAGAATACATACCTGGAACTACTTGAAAGGCTATTTAAGCTACACCCAAGCAGCAGACCACGGTTCGCGTTGTTCTGCACTTAGCAGCTGGACGCTCACCGTGCCTGCTCCTGCCTTGGTCCTCCATCACGCCTGCCAGCATCCTGGAAACACCTAAAGAAGAAAAGGGAAGAGAACAGGTGAAAACAAGAACCTTACCCGATACATCTGCACTCCGGATTCTGCACGCCGACGATCCTGCAAAGAAGGCAAACATTTTAAACGCGCATCGCGTCACGCGCAGCACGCTGCATTTCACTCACCTGCACGTGGCGTTTTCGAGTCCTGCGACGTCCATCCGGAGCTTCCACCGCCATGCAACTCCTATTGGAAGGAAGGAGAAGGAGAGGTGAGAAGGGAAACACGAATCTAAGTAGAACTTACCTGTGGTTCACTTCCCTCTCCGCCTTCGGGTTTGTGCCATACCTTCGGCATCTTAGCACCCCGGCCCCTAAGGGGAAAAGAAACAGACATTGTATTAGTGAGAGCATGTGAGAACATTAGCAATACCCTCACTCAAGACTTACCCATTTGCAAGAGACACAGCAGCTCTTTTCGGGTCGGCGCCTTACCTCCGGCATTGCCGTACCCCGGCCCCTATGGGGAAGAGGACATTGGACATTAAAGGAGATACTTAAAACTGCAAAGGAATCTCTCATCGGAATTCTTACCAGAATTTGGCTTCATCCAAATCGCCTGCAGCCCGGAATCTTCTCCAGCACCTGCGAAAGAAAAGAACAGATGAGTGAATATAAACCCAAACTTGCCATAAACATTTGCGGTACAACGGGAATGGATAAACTAGTTTAAACTCATCAATCCAGTGAAGTAACTGGAATCACAACGCGCCCCTGCATCAGAAGCAGGATGGAGAGCTCGTCATTTTGGTCCCTAAGGTGAGTCTTCGTGAAACCCTTTTGGGATTCCCTGCGGAGGGAGAGAAGGGAAGTGGGAGGTCGGAACATCGCCCGCAGACTATTAACCCTTCCTTTTCACACACAGTGGGATATTCCTCCGAGCCAGAAAAGCCAGGTTGGGGAATCCAGTCCAGTCCATCTTCCGGGTCTTACGCATCTCTGCAGAAGAGTTCACAGCAGTCCCAGCCACGCCCGCGCCTCCGTGGAAGCCAGGTGAGCGTTACAGAAAGGTGTCTAGGGTGCCGAGAATCGGCGTCGAGTGGATCGGCGTCAACTGCAGCGCTGCCAGCATCGACACAGGCCTTGTAGCCGGAGCTCCGGGCGTGTCTCGACGACCTCGGTGCCACAGGCGTCGACGTCTTCCTCGAAGACGGCACAGGATCACGCGGTCTCGAGCACGTCGAGGACCGGGACCTGGAACAGGTGGCTACCCTTGTCCGAGCGGGACCTCTCCCGCGAGCCGTGCCGACCACCCGAGCCCGAAGGCGTACGAGCGGTGTCTCGACTGGTGCCGACCGACCCCACTCGGAGGCGCGGACGGACCGGTGCCCTGCGATTCAAGAATCGCTAACATCTGCTTCCCTAAGGAAGCCCATTCCCTCGGTGTCGCTTGCATGGTGGAATAAGCGACCCGCCGACGGGCAGACTCCTCGGAAGGTGACAGGGAAGGTGACGGGGAAGGTGACCGATGCTGGTGCTTCCGGGAATGCCTCGAAGAGACAGACGAGAGGCGAGACCGACTCCTGGAAGGAGACCCACTGGACTTCCGACGATGACGCGGAGAGTCGCCTCTCGAGTCATCCGTCGAAAGCCCCATAGACCTCGACTTCCGGGGCTTAGACACCTGACCTACCGACAACTTCTTGCGCTCCCGCAAGGCCTTGGCCGTGAGCGACTGGCAGTCGACAGTCATCCGTATCGTGGGCCTCCCCGAGGCACCAGAGGCAGGCGTCGTGCGAGTCCATGACCGACATCTTGGACCCACAGTCCCACGCATTTCTTGAAGCCCGGACGCGGGGTTGAAGACGAGGTAGACATCGTCACGAACAGCCGAACAGGTTCCAAGAACCGAGAAGAATACAACAAACTCCAAAGAGTCGAGGCGTACCGAGATTCACGAAGCGAACACGTTCGCGGAAAAAACAGAACTGATGCTACAGGCGTCGTGCGTCCTACTTATCACATCGGGTGACGTCGGCCGTCGGAGGAGGTCCTCGGGGACGGCGCATCGACGCAGGAAATTGTCCAAATGCAGCACAGCTGTGGATATTACCGGTCATAGATATGGAATACGTCGGAGGACCCAATCCCCTCGAACTTAGTTTACTGGCGCTACAAATCAAATAATCACTTAACATAGAACACAATGAGCAGCAATCTTGCATCAGATCTTATATAATCTTTCTTTTTAGGCAAGCCTTTTTCCCTTGAGCCAGCGAAAATATCAATAAATGTTCCATCTTCAATGTAGTCTACCATGCCAGTTTTCGGCAGACTCAAATACTATGGCCCATCTACCCATAGACCCGATAAAAAAATAGATTTTACAGGAGATCCCAATTTATCTTCATTGATAAGTGGTGACATACTATTATTGTCCATCCCTTAAATTAAAGCTCTACTTCTGCTTGATCAGGGATCGGACACGTTGCACGGGATCAACTTGCCCTCAAGGTGCGATGCTTTCAGCTATCCTCTCTGCTCGGACGACCCGTCAGCTGATCTGAGGGTAGCGACTAAACATGCTCTATCCCAGAACGCTTCAGGAGGTAATGGCTCCAAAGAGCACGGTGTGACATAAGAATGTCCCCACAAAAAACTGCAATTTTTTCAGCAAATTGTTAGCATGGAGACTTTTTTGCGGTGACATCACATGGAAGCCATTCTACATGGTTGCCATTCTTCTTAATTTAATTTGGCATTTTATATAGCGCTACGAACCCTCAGGTATCTGAGCGCTGCTTATTATTACCCACGGTGCGTGGTGCTCATTTATCGACTTCAGAAGGATGAAGGGCTGAGTTTGGCCCCGCCGGGATTCGAACCTGTGTTAGCAGGCTCTGCACAGATGTCAAAGCGAGCGCTTTACTCGCTGTGCCACTTGACCAGCTTCTTACGCTGCATGAAGATCTGAAAGCAAACACCAGAGGACATGACCAAATCCTTCAGATCTAATGCTCCAAAGTCAGAAAACTTAGCAAGGGAAGTTTAGCCAATCAAAATAAACTAGGAAGAAAGGGCTTGAGGCAACAATCATTAGCCAGCCAATTTTTACAGAGCGTAAACACAAGGTTCCCATCCCATAAAGAGTATTTGGTCGAAGGAGGGTGTTTGAACATACTCCACACTAAAGTATGTTGACCTATATAGGTAGGCAACCTACCCTCATGTGGGTTGGAGATCGCTGACCTGTATACCATCTGTAGGAGTGAGACATTTTCAAGTTACATCCACCTCAGACTGAAAATATTGACTTTACTGATTATTTCTGCATGTAAAAACATCTGTCTGAAAAGTAATGGATTATCCGCAGGCATTCAGCTACTGAACGACATCCTAGCAACATTAGGGTGTTTTATAAATGCCATTTCTGCCTGCAAACGCATCTGCCTGAAAGCTAATGGGTTTGTTGTATGTGATTAATCCGATGGCATCACTCCTTTCCCAGTGGTGACCTCCCCTCATTTGAGCAGGTGATGGTAGCCCCTACCTGATCCTTTGGCGGATAAATGTGGGATCACCCGAGGGTGGGGCCATCCACCAGAGAGAGGAGGGGGCGGGGGGAAATTCTGTTCATAGCATCGCCAGATGAGACATGGTATTGTTTTCCGTCTGAGGCTATCCCACCCATACACAATGCCTTAAATGGCGTATTTCCAGACTCCCCCCCCCAATCAACCTAAAGAGATCCGTTTACAAACCATCAAAACCCAACTTGCCTTTGAAAAACGACTAAAAATGTTTTCCACAAACTTCATATGCGAGTTACCCAACATGGGCTTCCATTCCCACAAATCTGAGATTACAGAGACGAAGACGAGGGATTGAGTAATACAGATTCAAGAGCACAAGCCGCTTTCTAGTTGTTATGAGCGTTTACCTACAGCATAGAAATGTAAACAGTGGAAGCAGCTGACCAAGCAGAGCTGCGGCGGGGAAGACTGCTTCTCTCGGGGGCGACCAAGAGATTGGAGGGGCAGGAGGCAAAAGGCGTTCTGTGGAGCCACACGGCTTATGAAGGAAGACCAGGGAAGCAGACTGAAGAGGAACCCCGCTACAGGGACGCAAGAACCGGAGATAAGACTGTGGGGTAAGCAGAGGAGAGAAGATGGGAAGGAGGAGGTAAAGAGGAAAGTCTTGAGGAGCTTTCGGAATTTAAGCACGTCCTGCCCAAGGCGCTTCAGCAGGGGGAGGCTGTTCCATAGGATGGTGCCAGCTAAGGAAAGCTATCAACCACCTACCCTCTGTTTAGCGAAACACTTTACACACAAAGAGTTAGAGCCAGAGGAGCGTAGTAGTCTAGGGGGAGAGTATTTAGTAAGATCAAGTTGAAGATATTGTGGTCCCCGGGCCCAAACAGCCTTGTGGATAATGCAGAGGGATTCAAATTTAATCCATGCAGCAACCGGAAGCCATTGATGACTTGTTAGGGCAGGAGAGATGCGGTTCCCGGGCTTGAGGCCAAGGATAAGTCTAGCTGCCCTATTCTGGTTTAGCTGGAGGAATCGCAGAGTTGAAGGTAGATTCAGGAAGAGGCTATTGCAATAGTCAAGTCTAGAGAACCAGGGCTCAGGTCACATTGAACCTCCGGGAGAAAGTGAGAAAAGGGAGAAAGTGAGATAAGGGAGAATTCCTAAAGGGAGAGCTAAAAATTGGACTTCTTGGCAATGTCCTGAGTGTGAGGGAGGAAGGAGAGAGGAGTTTAAGAGGACTCCAAGGTTTCTGGATTCAGAAGAAGGATCAGGGGGAAGACCAAGGAAGGCGGCCAGAGTGAAGGGAAGGAGGAGGGAGCAGGGGTCCAGATGGGAAGGATCTCAGTTTTACAGGCATTGAGGCAGCAGAGAACGTTGGAGGTGCAGAAGGGCTGGATGGCAGATAGGCAGTCAGGGATGATGGAGGGTGCAAGAGGGTTGTGATAACACAAAAGCAACGGTTTTGTAGGAAAATGTATTTAATTCATCAGGATTACTGAAGCAAAGGACTGGGAGTACAGATCTTCAAACTCGAGTGCAAGGGGTGAAGGGAGGGTGGCAGATCCATTTTTGTTGATCCAAAGCTATCCAGAACTGGGGATTAGATTCTGTAGCTGTGTAGTTGTGATAAGAAGGACTTGAACTAGGTCAACTGTTCGTATTCCGTTTCCTGTGTGGATATTTAATCATTCCCGTAGGTCAGAGAGTCAGAGTTACTTGGAGTTCAAAAAATGGAAATGCAGTCTAAAAAAGGCCAACGGTGCGGGGAAGCTCTGCTAAAAATTGCACACTCCTTCCATCTGGGTGTACGCAGGAACAGTTGTTGTCTCGCAATATCTTTTTCCTTTCAGTGGAGATATTTGATCTAGGTCATGAGAGCCCTCATGGCCTATGGGGTCAAAGGTGCAAGAGGGTCTGCAGGAAGTTTGAAAGAGCTGCAGGTTGTAAATTGGAGGAGAAGGATGAGATGAGGCATGCAAGCTGAGCAAGGTAGATGTTAAAGAGCCAAGGGCACAGGATAGAACCCTGGTGGACACTACAGGTAGAGAAGGCAGTAGGAGAGAAGGTGCCCAGGATGACTTGGGAAGAGTGGTCTGTTAGGAAGGATATCAGCCAGTCCAGTGCCTGTTCCCAGATACAAAGCGTATTGTGGAGCCTTTGTATGAGGATGGAATGGTTGACTGTGTCAAAGGCAGAGGAGAGATCGAGAAGGATGAGGACAGCTGGGGAGTTGGAGTCCAGAGATGCAAGCAGTTGTTCAAGTGTGTTCAGAAGAGCAGTTTCTGTGCCTCTGGATGCTCCGAATCCAGACGGATTGTTGTGGAGACCACCAACATGTTCGGTGTGCGAGTTGAGTTGGGGCAATGCCAGCTTCTCCAGCAGCTTCCCCAGGAAGGGGGTGATGGAAATAGGACAGTAGCTGTCGGGGCCAATATGGTCTGCTGAAGGCTTTTTCAGGAGTAGACGCACAAGGGAGTGCTTAAGGGAGGAGGGGAAGATCCAGTAATAAAAGAGTGGTGCAAAAATTAGCGAGTGTGGGGGCAAGAGAGTCAATGTTATTCTAGATGATCCTGGATGAGCAAGGGGAAACTTGTTTAGAAGAGACCTTCATGGAGCGGACAACTCTGGTAAAATTCTTCAGGTGTGACAGGGGAGAGGGGGGGAGGAGGAAGGCTAGGGACCAAGGCAGGTAATGGGAGATGGGATGGGTTGGGAGTGTGGGTAGCCAGGGTGTTCAGGATGTCCTGCGTTTTGGTGGCCAAGTGTGTAGCCAGTGCATTGCAGAGGACCTCGGAAGGAGGAGACTTCAAGGTTTGCAGGAAAATAGCCAACCCTTCTGCAAAGTTCAGCCATTGTTGGATGCACCTGAAACCTTTGCACTTACGTTTCAGTGGCGCAAGTTCGGAGTCGTACCAGGTGTTATTTTATTGGCAGGTTTCAGGCGGATCCTCACGACTGGGGCAAGAATGTTACGAGTATTGGTGATGGACAGATGGAGGTTGCTGAGGGCAGAGTCAGGGGTAGAAACTGATGTAGGGGGGGTTGAGTGGAGGGATGAAGGTCGAAGCGAAGGCAGCAGCTGACGCTCATTTCATCGGGCGCATATTAGTGAATGAGGTTGACTGGGCTTTTTGGGGGACGGTCAGAGGGACTTTGGTGGGAGGAGAGGAGAGGAGACAATAGTATGACCAGGAGATAGGGGTGACTAGTTAGGGGCATATATATGAGAGTGAGAGTGAGAGAGTGAGAGTGAGTGAGAGAGAGTGTGAGAGAGTGTGAGAGAGAGTGAGAGAGTGTGAGAGAGAGTGAGAGAGAGAGAGTGAGAGAGAGAGAGTGAGTGAGTGAGTGAGTGAGTGAGTGAGTGAGTGAGTGAGAGAGAGAGAGAGAGTGAGAGAGTGAGAGAGAGAGAGACCAGTGTGTGGCCAGCGGAATGGGTTGGCCCAGAATGGAGAGGGAAAGAGGTGCAGAGGTCAGTGAAGAGAGTGGATGTACAGCCAGGTGAGTCCAGTTGGATGTTGAAATCACCCAGGAGGAGGAGGTTGAAAGTGGACAAGAGTAAGGAAAAGCAGAAATCAGCCCATTCAGAGGGGAACAGGGTGGTGGCGCCTGGAGGCCTGTAAATTGTGGAAATGTTCAGGGTAGAGATAGGGAGATGACCAACTTGCAAACCAGGCTTTCAAAGGAAAAGTAGAGCTTGGTGGGTAAGATGGAAGCAGGAACCCACTCATGAAACGTTAAGGCAACCCCCGCCAGAGCAGTGAGGTCGAGGCTTTGAGATGATCTTGAAGCAGTCAGGGAGGGCGTCAAAAGCAGTGACTGAGCTGGTATTGTACCATGTCTCTGTAAGATCGAGAATGTCAAAGTCAAGGTCTTCAAGTGGAAGAGAGATATCGGCAGAGTGTTTGTTGGCTGAGCGGGCGTGAAGAGTCGCCAGATGGAGGAAGTCTCAGTCTTTGAAGGTTTTCCGAGGTGGGGTGCAGGGGCATGGTATACCCGTCAAAGGATGGGGGAGAGAGAACAGGAGCAATGCAGGTAAAGGAAGGAAGTTAATGAGAGAAGGCAAGATCCGATCAAAGAAAAGGAGGTTGGATTGTGGACCCTGAACCAGGATAGTGCCAGTGTGATAAACATTTACGAAGCAACATGAAGATGAGAAGCCGGCCAAGAGGACCTCCCACTTGGTGCCACTGTTAATGGTAGAGGATGTAGAAGGATGGAGATGAAATGGGGGAGCGGGGGTCCATAGTTCTGGAGTGGGGACATAAGAGGTTATCAGTGAAAACCTCTCTGGAGGAAGGGCTGACCTACGTGTCTGCAATGGCAAGTCCATGGTTTACACTCAAAATGTCTTTTTTGTGCTACTTTCTACCGGACTTCGCGGCGGGGGTGGGGGGGGGGGTGATAGTGTAGCAGTTAGAGAATATGGGCGAGATAGAGAGAGCCATAGGAGCAGCAGAGGTTAGTCGAGAAATTAAAGACTAGTGGCTGCACAGCACAGTTCTAGCTAAAATCACCAGGTGGCCTAGTAGAGGTCTTCACAAAGGCGTAAATGGAATCCAGAAAGATGTGCACAGATGGAAGGCACAAATGAAATGCAAAAGAGGTGCAGATGTTAAATGTACACAACCTAATTTTGACTTTTCAAAAGGAGGAACACATGCAGTGAGAGATGTAGTAGGTTAGTTGTGACAATGAAGTCTGAGAACATGTACAGTGAATGGTTCAGACAGACTGGTGGAGGGGGCAATGGAGGAGTTCAGCAATCACTCACTTTTAGATGTGCAGGGAGCATAGATGACCAAGGATCCAGTCAGGTGAAGGGGCCCTCCTCGGCCCGGGTCTTTGTTGCGGGCTGAATCCTACCGGTGCCTTGATAGGCTAGAAGAAGGCTTCCCTGGGCAATCTGCTTGCAGGAGGCAGCTCACTGTGCTGCAGAGGTGTCAGGTAGATGTGGGAAGCAGGCGGCAGCCATGTTGGAAGTACCTCGAGTTGCCCAGTAAGGTAAACAACTCAATTGTCAACTCCAGCTACCATAGCAGGGAGCGTCCGAAACAACACACTTTAGTGTATTCAGGCAGTGGATGGAGTTTGCCAACATAAGAGTACTGATTTGCAAAAATAAAAAAAGGTTCAAATAAATATATTTGTTTTTTTAACATTAAGGATACGTTAAAAAAAAGTAGCTGACCGCATGATGTTCAAGGCTAAGCCAGCCGCCCCGTTATGGCTGCCTCACAGAATCATGAAGAGAAGGCAGGCAGAGTCTGTTCCTCCATGTTGTGAAGAAGATGCATACAATCATCGAGGTGCATCATTAATGTCTACCAGAATGGCACTATCATGCCCCAGCGCGCCCAGCCCAACCTCCTTGACAGGCGTCATCCGTCTCTCATCAACTTCCTCCCTTCTCTTCCCATTCCTCCGTCTGCCACCCCTCTGCTCCCTCCGTCGGGTGTAGCTTGTCCATGTACCCTGCCTTCGAAGACCTTTAAAACGTGGCAGCCAGCTTCAGCTTGCCACTCTAAATTCTCTCTGCTGTCAAACATTCCTCCGACATCCGTCACCTCCTTGAAGACTTTGTCCTAGACATTCTCACTCTCACTGACAAGTGGCTCAATGTCAGCTATGTCACTGCTGTTGACACTCTCCCTGAGGGATACAAGATCTTTTCCAAGCCCAAGTCTAAATGGTTTAGAGGCGAGTGACCCTCCTCTTTCCTGAATGGGTCCCTGCTTCTGTCACACCCACTCAATCCTACTCTTCCTTTGAATGTCTCGTCTGCAAGCTCAGAGCCTCCTCTACCGATCTCGTGGTACCAGCTACAGGACCCCTGGGCTGACCTTGCCTCTTCTAAACTCTACCTCTAAGCTTATTCTCCGTTGAGACTTCAGCATTCATCTGGGTTCTCCTGATGCAGCCACTTTACTCTTGCGCAACCTTGTGACGCTTTCCCTCACCATTCTTCCCTGCGGTCCAACTCACTCAGAGAAGGGAGATATCAGCTGAGATGAGCGCATCCAAGGTGTTCCCCGCTAACCCTCTCACTACTCCTCTCTCCTGGTCAGACCATGCTCTCCTCTCTGCCCATCTGGAGCTACGGGGCTCCCCGGGTAAGCCTTTGCCCTCACTGCCAGTCTCCTTCTCATTCGACTGATTAAGCAAGTGTCAGTATCTGCCTTTGCGCCTGCTTCATCCCCCCTGCTCCAACTCCTGCTATCGACTCACACAGACACAGTCCTTGCTGACCTTCATCTCTCCATCTCCAAAACCCTGGACATCCTTGCCCCTGCCATGAGGATCTGCATGAAGCCTGCTTCCAAGTATAACAGTTGTTACGACTCGGACTTAGCCTCGCTGAGTGCAAAGTAGTGAAAAGGAAGTGGATAGCTTCTAGCACATCCTCTGACAAACTGGCCGGTCGCCTGCTTTAAAGGCAATGCAGACTTTACATCCGCTCGAAGAAACGGGCCCATATCTAAGCCTGCATCTCTGGGGCCACACAAACAGCTGAACTCTTCAAAATCTGTAAGGAACTTGCCAATCCTACTGCCGTCTCCAATGCTCTTCCTTCCCAGGGCCTCAGGACATTCTGTTGTCATTCTCCTCTACTCCCTCTGCCCCTGCCCCTTCCCCTCCTGCAGACAGGCCTCCCTGGGCCCCCCTCTCCTTTCCCCTACTCTCCTCCTTCTCACCCATAGCACCAGATGAGGTCACCAATACAGTTTGCTCCATGAAAGTCTTCTCCAAACAGGTGCCTCCCTGCTCCTCTAGAACGTCAAGGACAACATTGCCTCGCTCACTCCCTCCTTGGCAGAGTTCTGTAACCCCTCTTTTACCCCTGGCTCCTTCCCTTAACCCCTCAAGTACTCCCTTGTGCACCACCTCCTAAAAAAGCCATCTGCGGACTCTTCCTACCCGCCCATCACCCTACCTCCCCTACCCCCATTCTTGGGCAAACTTTTGTAGAAGTTAGTCATCTCCCACCTAATCCTCCACACTGAATCTGTTGGCTGTCTCCACGACAACCAGTCTGGCTTCAGAGCAGCCAGAGGCATGGAAACTTCTCTACTAACACCCGCAACGACTTGCTCTCAACCTTTACTCTGCTCTCATCCTCCTCTGCCTTTTGCACCGTCAATCATTCCATCCTCATAAATCGGCTCTGCAATACCCTGGGCATCATGGACCTGGCACTGGATTGGTTAACCTCTTTACTTTCGAGCCGGCCATCCCAAGTGCAACTGGGCCTTTACCTCTCCTCTACCACACTCTCCACTTGCGGCGTCCCTCTGGCTCCATCCTCTCGCCATGGCTTTTCAACATTTACCTTTCCCCCCCCTACACCCCTGTCCCTCTTGCACACTTGATCCTTGATTGTTAAATCCAACTCTCTCCCTAAATACCTCTGGGCAAGACTCCTTCAGTCCTCTAGCTCGAACTCTCTGCAGATCAGACAAGCAGAGTTTGGGGTAAATCTTTTTTTTCCCCCCGGCAGGACCCTCATTCTGGAATGGCCTCCCTGCCCCTCTTCGGCTTCAGCCAGATCTCCTTAAGATCCTTAAGCTGCTCAAGACCTTCATTTTCTCCTCCTCCCTTGCTAGTCTCCACCTGCAGCTGCAACTGGTTGCCTTTTTCCCTTAGGAGTCTTATTGGGGCCAGGGCCTCCTCCAACCAGTCTTCCTGCGCCCTACCTTTTATTAGCACTTGACCTTAGGCACCCTTACCTGGCTAACCTGAGTCTGGTCCACCCCAGTCCTCGCACTAGCTGACCCCCTGCCTTGCTTCCCCGTGCACATGCCCTCCCCTTAGCACTTGCCAAGCCCTTGGGGGCCCCCTCCTCCCTGCACTTCTCCGACTCCCCCTCTCCTTACCCCCAACCCCCATCCGCATGTACTTCTTAATACTGCACTTGCACGATACGAATGTCACAAGGCCTAGAATGACCTTTTCTTTTTATTGTGTTAGAACACAGAACCTTACACAGATAAAATTCACAGTTGAATCAAACAGTAACAAAAAAATAAACCACAGAACAATTACAGAATTAAAACCACAATCCACGATTTTAAACCAATAACTTATAATTCAATCAAAAAAATAAAAAAAAATCAGATTATTAACCATAACAGATAAACAAAAGACTGCACATCTTAACCATGGGGTTAGAGGTCCCACCCCTCGCCTAAATCACAAGCGCCCTGCATCATCACTTTGGTGATGCTCAAAAAGATATTTTGTAATAACACTACCAGAGCCACAAACTGAGCTAATAGAGAAGTTGACATCAGTCTTTCCCACACAATCTGTAAGTACCCGGCCAACAGAATGCACAAAAAGTCCCAACATTAGACTCCCGACATGTCCGAACGAAGAGCATTCCATTACAAAATGGGATAATGACTCAACAGAAGCAGCCCCACACAGCCTACAAAACAGCCTCGGAAGACCCAACTTTGGTCCCATAACCTCCAGAGTCGGCTAACAATGTAACCGAAACCTAAGATATCACCTACGGAGTACCTGAGAAGGGCATTTATTTAAATACAGCCTTCTGTCATGTCAGTCTAGAAAAAGTAGACACCCCTCAATCTTAAAGCAAGGCATTTTGTTGGCCGAAGACCAACCGCCTCATGTGTTTAGTATTATAAATATATAGCCATAAACTTGACTAAGTGCAGCCATTTTAAGGTGACTGAAATCGCCATTTTGTTTTTTCTAACGGTTGCCTTTTGCTTTCTGTTAAAACTGCTTTGCTGAAAACTTATTCTGCTCCACTAGTGCATAACGCAAGGCCACGAGAGGCATGTTGACACATAACGCAGCAATCCAGACAGAAATGCCCGGTCTCCTCCCTCACGAGTCCTTGGAAGTAAGCAGCAAAGCATTCTAATCAGTACACAGGTGCCAGCTAGTCTCGTTAATACAGTACAAATGTTAGAAGCGAACATTAAATGGCTTGAATTATGCTCTGCTTTGTGGCCCCCCCTTTCCTGAGCCCTGTAGAGCCCTGGAGAGCATGTTGATCCCCAGTACACGAATAGAAACTAGGAGATAGCAAGGCCTGGAATGTGGCTCTCCCATGCACGCAGCTTGCTTGCAAAAACAGAAGCATTGTGTTCTTTAACAGACTTGTGTCTGTAGGCCCCCGAAATTGCAAACTGTTGCTAATTGAATGTTTGAAGGTGTCATACCCGTCCCCATTGTCAATCATTGTACCCAATTCAAAGGAAATGTTTTAGGGGCGGTATTGGATGTGTCACTACAGATTGTAAGATGCTTGCTTTGTATATATGTAACTGTTGTACAATTCTCTCTCCCTCTTGCGTCCCCCGAGCTCTGGTAACACACACGTCGCGGGGCGTGGGACCCAGTTGGCCAACAGACTATTTTGCTTTGCAATAAACCCTAGCTTTTGGGAATACAACCTCGTGTCTGGCGTATCAGTTCGTGTGTGGCGATTGTGCCTTGTTTCCATACGTAAGGGACCCTCAGGGGCCCCTTCAGTCAGGCACAGACATATAGACGCTTTCCCCTATATAAACAAAATCCTTAGTGCCTTTAATTTTAACCCATCTTTGTATTTTCTTCTATATTGTGTAATCAGAATCCTCACGTTGGATGTCAACCATCTTCAGAAATAGTTCACACCTACTCGAGGGCTCAAAAAAAATATGGGAGCCCTTCAACAGCATGTCTTTTATATTCCACCCCGGTCTACCGGGGATAGATCTCTCCAACTTCTTCCAAAGGGAAAAGCATCTACTAGCATATTGTGCACACCAAGAGTCAGCCCAAACTCCAGTCTCACAATACCGATAGGGCCTGAGGAAGGGAAACGTAACACTCGTTTTAGAATCTTAGCCTCAAAGATGTCCAGAGATATTCTATTCCTAACTAACTCACACCGACACAAGACTACAGTAGCCTTAGGTTTATAGAAATCTATCTAGAATATGCACAATAATTCTTGCATGTCACCTTCATCATTGACAGACGAGAGGGAACTTTTTCCTCCAACCTAACTTTATATTTACCCAAATGGTTTTTAGGTGCAATAACAATCCCTAGATAAAAAAAAGAATCTACTCTAGTAATTCTCTCGCTATTTACTTTCCAAGAGAATGATTTCATATTCTTCCTCTTGCTACATATCATAATTTGAGAGAGGATTAGGTTGTCTGCGTATGCTATGCAGAAGACTAATATTCCAGACCATTTGGAAGGGAAGCCTCCCCAGGACTGTTTTTGTTGTTTTCTCCTAGATCTACCAAACCCCCACCACCCCCTGCGCCCTCCCACACCCTATTTCTTGCGTTGTGGCTCCTGGAAACACTTTAGCTGTATAGGCACCATACAAACATTCAATAAATAAAAATCAAGTAAACAGCGCACCAGGCGGATAAAAATCCAGAAAAGGCCAATATAGGAGACTCTCCGTATTGGTAATGTGTACGCATAAGAAAGGCCTGGAAGGAGAGTATACAAGGTGGATGTTAATTGTGAATGTATGTCTCAATGAGGAGGGCCCCGATAGGTCAACTTGTTGCCCGATATACCTTCCTAAGTGTAAAACAAAGAATGATTCAAGAAATCCTGAACAGATGATATTAGAAAATGTCAGAGTAAATATATCAAAGTAGAAAAGAAACCTTGAAACAGAGTACACCAGCTATCCTAATACAGCAATATACAATAAAGTGGTTTTGTGTGCCAGCCACATGGATACTCAAAATTCTGATAATCCTGAAAGGAAACCAGAGTGAAGAGAAATCCAGGGGAAGGTAATCACCCTCTCAGACAAGAAACTCTATCCTTTCGAACTGTGTTGGAGTTACGGATTATTTTTGGGAACATTTATACATCACCCAAGGCCAAATACATTTTCCCTTTCCACTTTAGAATTACTCTGCTAGAATGTGACCAGAATAGAATTTTGATACATTTTTTGCATTTGTAAAGCGCACCTACAGCCCGGGGGCATCGTTGTGCTTGTTACAGGAGTTTAAGGAATTTTCAGTAGGCAGGTTACATCTGACCGACAGGTCTTTTAGTTACAAGTACAGTATTCATAACATTTTTTCCTTTAGTAGACATAGGAAAACAGCTTGTTTGTTAGATGAAGAGTTGTGTCTTGAGTGCTTTGCGGAAAGCTAGGTGGGACTGAATCATTCTAAGGTTAGGCGGGAGGGCATTCCACTGTGTTGCTGCTATCGTGGGGGAAGCTGGATCCTCCTGCACAGGCCTTTTTGGTTTTGGGCACCAAGATAAGGTTAGAGTAACCTTCCCTACGGGGTCTTGAGGCGGTGTGTTTGACAATCCTCTGTACATGGTACGGAGGGGAAGTATCATGGAGGCATTTGTGTGCCAGTGAGAGAGTTTTGAAAATGATTCTCTGCTTAACCGGGAGCCAGTGGACTTGTCTCCTGATTTCTGAGATGTGTTTGATTTCATATTCACGTTATGTGCCTGCTTGTAACGTGCCGATAGCCCGAAAACATCAGGGCGCGGGGAACCAAGAAAGATCAAATACACATAGTTCTCTTCGTTAAAATGAGGTTGGATAATAGAGAATGGTCTGCACTACTCATTGGAACAAAAAGGTTTTCAGCAATTTCCTGAACTTCTGGTAGTTCATTTCTTGCCGTAATGCCATCAGCAATTTGTTCCAGTAGTGTGCTGCCTTTACCAGAAAGGACTTGCCTCGCCCGAGTGCACGATTGGCACAGGGTATGTGCAAGGTACCCCTGTCGGCTGATCTTAAGCATTTTCGGGATGTGTAAAGGGAGAAATGTTTTTTAAAGTAGCTAGGGGCCTCTCCATATAAGCATCTATGTTAAATTGTCATAGCCTTGAAGTTAACTGCCCTACACTCTTAACCAATGGAGGGCTCTTCTCCCTATCGATACATGTGCTCTGTTTTTGATATTCTTAACTATGCGAACTGCATCATTTTCCATGACTTGGAACTTTTGGATTTCCCTCTTCGAGTGTCTCAGCAATAAGGCATTGCCATAGTCAAGACGTGACAAAATGATGGCTCTAGCAATTCTTATCGCTCTCAAGAGGCGCAAATAGTAGGCGTTTTTCTGCAGGTAGTTTACCTGTACCTCCGATCCCACCGATGCTTCTACCATCATCCCGAGAGTTTTAACATGCGGCATCACCGGGATGATAGCCTCTTTGATGGTAAAAGTCTTATATTTCAACCCCAGCTTTGATCTGGCATGTCGCATTCCGTAGATCATCAGTTCAGTTTTTGTGTTATTTAAGCACATCCAATGATGTTGCATCCAATAATCTAGAACCGGATATACCTCTGTAATATTTGCATTCTTGTTGGTATAAATCACCCTGGAGTTCAAAAATGAGCTGCGTGTCATCGGCGTAATTCGTGAAGAATACGCCAATGTGTTCCAGGAGTTCCCAGAGGTGTCTCAAATATAGATTAAAAAACGACAGGACACAGGACGTTTTGTTTTGGACACTCTGACCACTGACGGGTCCTTAATTTTGGTTTTAGGTAGGGAAACTCCTCTAGCGCACGGACAGAGGCATTTTACCCAACTCCTTTTATTTTAATACAAGTCTCGGACCAAAACTATGGACCAGTTTCATTCCAGACTCCTCGTATGTAGTTATCAACCAACCAGATTCTGGTGTAATTAAAATGTATTCTTATTTTTGTAAAGACTTGCAAAAAGTGGAAAAAGCAAACCTGTGAGCAAATTAATCCTGTAGCGTGAGGTACTGGAGATTTCGGTGGATGCAGTACTTTGCTTGCTATTTCCTTGCAGCTGAGCATACTTCAGAATCGGGTTTTTAAACCTGATCCAGGCTGGTCTGCATCAGACATAACCGAATTGAACACTTCGTCCCCACTCCATTAGTCCAATCGGACTGCAGGTCTGTATTGTGTTGTGACATCCCACAAACCACTTACCTTTGCAGGTCTACCTGCACTGGTGGTGAATGGCAGAGTACCGAGGTGGGCCTCCGGAGAAGATGGTGGCTACAGTCCACGGGTGGACCGGTGCCAATCCCGGTCTCCCTAAGCGCTGCCATCTTGGGACAACCAAACATGGGCGGAGGACTGGTCAACAAGCTCCGCACATTTGCAGTTTGCATTGTCCGCTAACGTGGCTACCGGCATGCCGATGCAAAGCCTCAATGTTGTGACAGCATTGTATTTAAACCGCTGGCACAGATATTTGGAGCATCAATGCTCCCAGAGAGTACCTGTTTTTCTGTCCACTGTTAGGGATCAAGAGTTAGAGTCGAGCACAGTAAGAAGTATTAAGGTCCATCAGGACCTTTATCGTGAGAATAATAAGAAGGTTGGGGGAAAACCTGACCTGTCCCTAAGACAATGAGGGGTTTCCCAAAAAAAGAAAATGGAACGTCTGTCAGGATATTGAACAAAAAAATAGTGTCCTCAATCCTGTATCCAAAATTCCTAATCTTACCTGTACACTATAAACTTAATAAAAATGTTTATAGGGAGGTTCTGTTAAACTATAAACCTTTAGCTTGTTTCACAGATTCTCAACAAATTCCCACAGTGCATAACAGAAAAAAGGCACAAAGGTTTTGATTAGAGAATCCTGCCTTCCCCCATGGTTTTAAAAAATGTTTAATTGCATTTATATTGCGCCAAAGAACACAGGCATCAGGGCGCAGGCAGACATACATGCTGACAAGAACATTTAAAGAGCGAGATACGGACAAGTGGGGGCCAGGTCTTCTGCTGTTTAAAAACAAAAAGAAAAAAATGTATTAAGCATTTCAACATACAAAGGAACCACCAGCAAATACCCGGCGAAAAACATCAACTGCAACCATTGAAGAAAAAATGCAGACCCGGTCTAGATAGGGTGACCAGGGGCCGATGCCAAGAATGGAGAATCTTGAAACTATGCTCCATGGCTGGAGTGTACAACGTCCCCGAGAAGATTGACTTAAAGACTGCTTTCCATGTAGAATCATCCAGGGTTAGGCCCATTCTTTCCTCCCATATTTATTTAAACGGCTGTCTGCCCTTTAAATTAGCGGTGACCAGTACCTTATAAATCTTAGAAAGAGAGCCCTTTCTGGCCTTGGATTCCACAAAGATATTTTCAATGGGAGACAAGGGGCGAGTCATATCGGCCAGCCAACCGGCCTGAGTAAGGATCCCCTTGAGACGCGAACACTCAAATATGGGGGACGACCCGCCCCCCAAATCCTCCGACAGCTGGTCATATTCAATGAAGACACCCTGGCGAAAGAGTTGAGCTGCTCTTTCCAACCCCTGATCAGACCACAATTGCGTTTCGCGGAAACCACTAGAACCAAGATTGAACAAGAGGGGGGTGGAGGGGTGGGGTGGCCCAGAGAGACGATAAGGGGGAAGGCCAAGAAGAGAGCCGTTTATCTTTGTTTGGCTTCCAAGATGCCCACAGGGCAGCCAACGTTGGGTGCGATCTAGTATGCGATGGAAGGGATCTCGGGGGGGGGGGGCCATAGGAGATCCCTGACTTTTTTCGGGTGGGTCTTGACATCCTCCACGCAAGTCCAAGAAGTCCCTAGGTCATCTCTCATGTGTTCTAGCATCACACGCAACTGGGCTGCCTTTTAATACAATCTAAAATCAGGGAGGCCAAAGCCTCAGAAAGTTTTATGAAGAGTTAGGGTTGAAAATTTTACTCTAGCCCCCTTGCCATTCCAAATGAAATGAAGAACACGGGACTGTAATGGTTCAAAAAAGGAATCAGGGACAATGCAGGGGAGGGCCGATAAGAGTCGTCTGGGCAGTATGGTAATTTTAACCGTGGCCATGCGGCCAATCCACAAAAGAGTAACGGGAGCCCAACGTACCAGGTCACTACGAATCTTTGCCACAAGTGGGGGGGGAAGTTATATTCAAACATTTTACCTAGGTTTCTGGGTATGTAGGTGCCTAAATATCTGGTGGCTTCCCGTTCTACTCTCATTCCCAGCACCTCAGCTCTGCCATTAATTTCGTGGTCTATCACACCGATCGGAATTATGCAGGATTTGGTCACGTTGACCTTAAGCCCTGAGAAGGAACCAATGAGGCCAAGCAATTGGTGAAGGGAATCCTGGAGGTTAGTCAAGTAAGCCAAAATATTGTCTGCAAACAGATAGTTTAAATTCACAGTCCCCACACTGTACCCCCGAAATCCCGCTTTCAGCCCAGATCGCAATGGTGAGGGGTTCCATCTCCAAAAACATAAGAGGGGCACCCTGACTGGTACCTCTGGAAAGCGAAAAAAGTGCCAAGGTACAGTTATTAACCAGAACCCTTGCCACAGGGCCATTGTATAGGGCTGATACCCACCCAATAAATGTGTCTCCCAGGCCCATTTTCCAGAGCACCTTACCCATATAAGGCTATTCGACTCGGTCAAAGGCCTTTTCAGAGCCCAAACAAAGGCGGTAGGCTTTCAAATCCTGACTCGAAACCTCATGCATGGGATCCAGAGTTTTCCTCACGTTGTCCCACCCCTGGCGACCAGGAATAAAACCAACCTGTCTCCGTGCACCAGGGAAGGGAGGAGTTTCGCCAAAATGTAACATCTGTATTGAGAAGGGAGATAGGCCGGTAGGAATGACAGAGGGAAAGGGTCTTTCCCCTCTTTGGGGAGAACCTTCCGCTGTTTTTTAAATGCCAGACGGCAGTTCTCAAGGCGTAGCTTCAGGGGGTAGTGCATTCCATTTAGGGGTGCGAAGATGTCAAATGAGGGCCCACACCCTTTGACTTTTTTTGCACGTGATACAACAAGTTGTCCCTGATCGGATGTACCTAGAGGGTATGTAGGGTAATATAAGTTTGCAGAGATAGCTGGGAGATTCCCCATGCAAGCATGGCTGTGCAAGGGAGAGGGCCCAGGAGCTCTATCTGGCTGACATTGGCAGCCAGTGCAATTTCCTTGTGGCCCAGGAAATGTGTTCCCCTCTTGGGAATATCAAAAATAATCCGGACATCTTCATTTGGATCATCTGAAGCTTGGTATTGCATTGTTCATTGGCTCATATGAGGAGAGAGTTACAGTAGTCCAGCCGGGGCATAATGATGGCTCGTACCAAGACTTCACTACTGGTTAGTGCAAAGAATGGATTGGCATGTCTCAGTATACTCTCAGATGATAGTGTTGCTGACAACTCCATCGACGTGCCCCTAGGAGCGGAGAGGCTTCAATGTAGACGCCCAATGTCTTAACCTTCTCTAAAATGTCTATGCAGTTTCCATCCAGATGCATGGATTTGCATTTAAGGCTTAGTTTAATTATCGCCTGCGTAGAACCAAAGATCATGATCTCGTCTTTGAGGGATTAAGGCACATCCACAGTTACTGCACATCCACTTATTGAATCAAAAATGGAACCGAGCCTAGCTGAGTCGCTTATGTAGTCTCCACACATTCTCTATCACAAGCTGGGTGTCATCAGCATAATTGGCAAAATACACACCCAGGCTGGTTAAGTCTCAGAAAGTCTTCATAAAAAGATTGAACAGGGCCGGTGATGAGCAGGTTCTCTGTGGGACTCTTTATATCATTTTCTCTACATCGGAAAAAGCTCTGCCTCAGTTTACACGAGTTTGTCTGTTGCTCAAGAAGAAGTGGATCCAATATACAGCCTCTTTAGAACATTTCCAAGTCATGGTCGGCGTGCCCAATAAGCAACCATAATCTAGCAAATAGAAGGCGGCTGATGGGTCGAAAGGTACTAGAAGGCCAGCTTTGCCTTTTTCCAAATAGTCCTACATATGTCACTACAGGTCTGATAGGGCACTTTCCGTGCCATTCTGTGGATGGAAACCAGATTTCTAAGGGTGCTGGATATCCAACTTTACAAAGTGCTTTTGAAATTGGACAGATGGTACTTAGGCCACGATCTTCCACAGAAATAGGGAGTTTGTTATGGGGCATAGATTTGGATCCTTTGGGATAAATGTTATTTAAAAAATAATAATAATCGCGGGACAGAGCCATGATGAAAAGAAAGTTCTCAAAGGGAACACCAAGAAAGACACAAAGACGAACAAGTTACTTACCAACTGCATCTCCCAGATTTGCTGCTTTGGAAAACAAAAACATCACCAGAGGGCGCCGTGTAAGAGGCCGCGGAGTCGTAGTCCCTCGAGGGCCGCCGTCAAGCGTCTACGTCACCCGCTGTATAAAGGGCTCGAGCAGCACCCGTTACCTCAGTTCTGTTACAGTGTTCATGGTTGCATCAGCTGATCAGGTTTTAAGTCCTCAGGCTCTTAAGGAAGTTAGAGTGTAACTGGCGTAAACCGTACGGAGGGGTAGGTTGGGAGCGTTGATTGGGGAATACGTGGGAGGAACATCCAATAGAAGGAATGTTACAGTTGGTAAGTAACTTGTTCTTCAAATAACTTGTTCTTCAAATGGATGGTGTCCTCCCACGTATTCCTCATTTTATGATAGACTCCCATAGCAGTAGTAATTTTGGAGGTGGAGAACTAGAATTTTTAAATTATGGACTGAATGAAGGACAGCTTTTGCAAATAGCCCTCCTTGATATGAAGTAGAGTCCAAGCAGTAATGCTTCACAAAGGTGTGAATTAACGACCAGGTGGCCGCAGCACAAATATCCAGCACTGGGACACCCCTCTGAAGAGCCGTGGAAGTTGCCATGCCTCTAGTTGAATGAGCCCTTAATCCATCTGGAGGCTCTTTTCCAGCCAATTTATAGCATTCAGAGATTACTAGAATTATCCATCTGGATAGAGTTTGTTTAGACACTCCAAGGCCCAATTTGTGTCCAGTATACCCAACAAATAGTTGGTCACATTATCGAAGATTTGCCAATCTGGAAATGTAGAAACAGAGCCCTTTTTGGGGTCCAGTCTATGCAACCTTTCCTCTTCCTTACTAGCTTGAGGAGGATGATAAAAAGATGGTAAGGTAATTTTTTATGACAGATGAAAATCAGAAACTATTTTAGGCAAGAAAGATGGTTTGACTTTTAGAATAACTTTGTCCCTATGGAAAATGGTGTGCTTAGGCTTACAAGACAGTGCCTGCAACTCACTTACCCTCCGGGCTGATGTTATAGCCACCATCAGAATTGTTTTAAGAGTGAGAAGGCTTAATGGACAAGAATGTAAAGGTTCGAAAGGGGCACACGAGAAATTGTAAGACCAAATTCAAATCCCAAATAGGTACCTGAAAAGGTGTCTGAGGCTAAACATTTGTTAGCCCTTTCAAGAATTGAACTACTAAGGGCATTTTAAAATAGGACACCTCTTCCGAGGAAAGCTTAAAGATAGATAGCGCTGCCAGATATCCTTTTATAGTGCCAACTTGGAGCCCCAAATTGACTAAGTAAGAGAATAGAAAGTACTGTTGGAGTATTACAAAGTAATGGATCCACATTCTTATCCGTGCACCAGTTACTGAACTTGTTCCAGCAACACCGGTACAGGGATTTAGTTGCAGGCCTTCTGGCCGAAAGCAAAATCTCCATTACATCATCTGGGAGGTCCCAATCCTTATATCTCAGCCTCTCAGAAACCATGCATAAAGGCTGAGTGTTTTGACCTCTGGATGGAGAAGCCGACCTTCCTCTTGCGAGAGAAGATCCTCGCTTTGTGGAAGACGTATTGTAGGGGAGATGGACATGTCCAGAAGGTCTGGGTAACACGTCCTCTTGGCCCAATCCGGGGCAATTAGGATCATGGTTTTCCTGAACTTTCTGAACCTCCCGATTACATGAGGAATCACAGGGACAGGAGGAAACGCGTAAAGGAGTGGAAATACCCAGTCCACTACGAATGCGTCTCCTAGAGCTCCTCTTGGGGGAAATTCCCTTGAGTGGGTACAGTTCGCACTTCCGGTTGGTACCAGTCACAAACAGATCCACTTGAGGGGTTCCCCAAAGGGCGAAGATCTCTTGAAGGACTTCCTGAGCTAGTTCCCATTCGAGGGAGACTGCTCTGTCTGCTCAGAGCGTCTACCGCCATGTTCAGCTCTCCAGCTAGGTGAACTGCCAATAGAGGCTTCTTCTTGCATTTCCCAGTACCAGATGTGCATTACCTCTCTAAACAATGGGAGTGATCCTACGACGCCTCTTTTGTTGAGGTAGTACATGGCCACTGTGTTGTCAGTCATTATTAGGACATTCTTTCCCTGTACAGAGTGCAGAAAGGCCTACGGCGCTAGTCGGATTGCCCTTAGCTCCAAAAGGTTGATGTGTAGTTTGGACTCCGATGGAGACCAATGACTGCTGATTGTCAGATCGTTGGTGTGGGCTCCCCAATACCGTGAGTGACGCATCCATCACTACCGTTCTCTCCGGCCATGGTTGCCAAAAAGGTTCCCCCTTGAGGATATTCTCTTTGCAAGCCCACCATAGGAGATCTTGAGCCACTTGGTCGAGACTTGCAGAAGATCTGACATCTCCCCCGAAAATTGGGACCATTGAGTCCTGAGGGCCTATTGCAGGGATCTCATCCTCAATCTGGCCTCTGGCACCAGAAAAATGCAGGATGCCATGAAGCCTAGCAACCTTAGAAAGTCCAATGCCGGTAGATGTTGAGCATTTTAAAACTTTGTTACCATCTGCATAACATGGTGAGCCCTCTCCTTGGGAGGCGAGGCTTTCCCTGCGGAAGTATCCAGGACTGCTCCGATGAATTGGAGTCTTTGGCTTGGAATCATTTGTGACTTGTAATTGATGGAGAATCCCAGACTGTAAGAAGTGGCAGGTCAAGGCCAGATGTTCCTGGGCTTGTTCGGGTGAACTTGCCCTGATTAGCCAATCGTCCAGATAAGGGTAGACATGAATCCCCTTCTTCCGATACTCGCTGCCACCAGTTTGGTGAAAACCCTTGGGGCAGAGGTCAGCCCAAAAGGTAGAACCCGAAACTGATAGAGAACCACCAATTGCGAACCTAAGGTACTTCCTGTGCTTGAGATGGATTGACACATGAAAGTAAGCATCCTGAAGGTCCAATGAAACCAGCCAGTCCTGAAGCTGAAGAGCCTGAAGGATCTGAGAAAGGGTCACCATCTTGAACTTGTCCTTCCTGAGGAACTTGTTCAAGTTTTTTAAGTCCACAATGGGTCTCAATCCTCTGTCTTTTTGGGGATGAGAAAATAAGGGGGGTACCAACCCTGGTCTCTCTCCGCTACAGGTACATGTTCTATTGCACCTTTCTCTAGCAGGGTTAAAATCTCCTGCACAAGGAGCGGGTCCGGAATATTTACAGAGTTGGCTCCCTGTGGATGATCTTGAGGTCTTGAGGTCTTTGATGAAAAGGAATGCAGTAACCAGGGGTCGCTATCTCTAGTGCCCAGGGGTCGCTATCTCTAGTGCCCAGGCATCTGATGGAATGCACCCCCCCCCCCCTCTACATTCCCTCCCCCTGCCATTCGTCCAGATACCAAGTGATTCTGCCTCCCACTGGGGTCTTGTGGGTGAAGACCTCAAAGTGGCTTTGCAGCGGTTGCAGTAGTGGCTGAGGAGGTAGAGCCGCTGCTGTGGCTGTTCTGGTTTATAGTCATAATGTCGAAAAAAAAATGTCGACAGACAAAAATTTCGAAAAAAAAATGTCGAAAATAATAATGTCGACTTTTTTTGACATTATGACTATAAACCCTTAAAACTATCAACACCTCACCCAACACCCCCCTGCCACCCCCCCACACTCCCCCAACCACCCTTTCACCCCTCATACTCACCACATAATTATATATTTATTTATTTAGTCAATAATTAAATAAATAAAAATAGTATTTACTATGGGGGGTCCCCTCCCAACCCCCCCTCACCCAACACCCCCCTGCCACCCCCCCCAACCACCCCTCATACTCAACACATCATATATATATATATATATATATATATATATATATATATATATATATATATATATATATTTATTTATTCATACAATAAATTAAATTTCGAAAAAATATAGAACAATGTCGACATTTTTGTTTGTCGACATTGTTTTTCGACATTAATTTGTCGACATTTTGACTGTCGACATTATTGATGTCGACATTATGACTGCACACCGCTGTTCTAGCACCTTTCCCTTTTCCACCACAAAAGGGTTTTCTCTGTTGGCCTCTCTGACTGGCCTGCCCCCTCCCTTTTCCAAAAGAGGAGTAGAAGCGAAGGGGCGACTCTTCCAGGAAGATGAGCATGCGTAAGAGTGTTGTTGAGGCTTCCTTATAGCGGTGCTAAGTGATTTTACTGCCCCTTTTGAGGTCTGCAGCTTCTCCAAGCTCTTGTCCGCCTTGCTGCCAAACAACTTGAAGCCATCAAAGGGCATATTAAGTAATCTAGACTGCACATCAGGTGCAAAGCCAGATTTCCTTAGCCATGCAAACCTGCGTAGGACCGTGCTAGATGCCATGGACCCGCTTACACTATATTCACAGGGTCCAGTCCTGACTGAAGGCATATTCCTCCATAGCCTCTTTACCATCTTTTACTATAGCCAGGAAATAACCCCTTCCTCACCTTGCGCGATGCATTCAGCCGCTGATGTCATGCAGTCCCACAGGGTATATGTAAATCATGCTAAAGTGCAAGTGACATTAGTCGATTTAAGGGCCATGCTGCCCGAAGGAAAAAAAAAAAAAAAAAAAAAAAACTTTCCGGGCCCAAGCATCAACTTTATCATCCCTGTCTGGTGGCATTGATGGGTAAACTGATTGCCTAGTGGAGGTTACAGCTTGAACCACTAGACTTTCAGGGGAGGGATGTTTAAATATTCTGGTTCTGATAAAGATGGCCTGTATTTTGGTACACATTTCTGGTTTACTGCCGAAATAGATTCAGGAGTATTCCAATTTACCATCACCCTCTTTTGAAGTGCTTTATGGAATGGAAGAACAGGATCTTTTAGAGGACCTTCACTCAGGATGTCTGTCATGTCATCCTGGTCGAACTCTGGGGAAGCTGCCTTCCAACCCATAAAAGCAATGACCCTTCCCATAAGATTCTTATAACTAGGATCAGCATGATCTGTAGAGTCTGGTCTTTCATAATCCACTTCAGGTGAAGTGTCTAGGCCACTGGCATTTTGGAGACAGTCCTAAAGATCTGTTATTTTGGAATTCGGGTCCACTAGCTCTTCAGGGACCTCTCTGGCTCCAAACCTAACTCCAGCTGAAGTGACATCCTCTTCAGAGGAGTTTTCTTTAAAAATGGATGACATGGATCTGAAAAATTCCTGTCTGGGTTGAGGATGGAAAGCTTTTTCAGGTAAAGAGGGTGGTATCCACTTAGGCATGGGTAATGGCGTTGACTTGGGTATCGGAATGAATGAATGCCTCTATAAAGGAGTCGATAAAAAAAAAAACCCAATGGCTTTGACGTTTTCGAAGGCGGCTTCCATACTGTCGAAGGCGGCTTCGATACAGTCAAAGGCGTCATTGATTCCACTACCACCGATTTATGCACCAGAGGTTTTGACTTAGTACGAGGCGTGGGGAACTTTCCCTTGATGACACTCTCGACTCTTCTTCGGCTCTCGCGTGTTTAGATTTTGATTTCCCAGTGGGTAGAGGCATGATCATCACGCAGCAACTTCGAGGGGGTCTGGGCCGCTTTCTCGAATATTTCAAGCATCGAAGCCCCAAAGGCCTCCCATTTTTCTGGGGAACTGTGTTTGGATGGATAAGTTACTCTCCCCTCAGAAGAGTAAGAGGAGGAAGACGACCTGTGATGTCGCAAGTCGACGACGAGGATTTCCCCAAGCGACTCTTTGATGTCGACCCTCCTCGACCCATGTCGAGATTTTCGACTAGATTCATCTGAATCTTTTTGTCTTTTAGAAGACTTGTAATTTTCCTCCCCAACACCAGCTTACCTCTACATTCCCTAAGAGCCTTATTGGACATGGCCTGGCAGGAACTGCACCCGTCAACCCGATGGTCTGGGCTGAGGCACCAGAGGCAATTCCGATGGTGGGGTCGGTTATAAACATTTTCCTACCACACTTCTGACATTTCTTGAACCCTGTCTTGGGTGTGGTGAGGAAACATCTGATGCGCCATTCGTAACACAAAGCAGTTGCGTCGGAAAAACAGAACTGAGGTAACGGGTGCTGCTGGAACTCTTTATACAGCGGATGACGTAGACGGCGGCCTTTGAGGGACGACTCCGCAGGGCTCAAAGACAGCGCCCTCTGGTGAAAAAAGAATTCCGAACCAGCAAAGCTGGGAGATGCATTATCATAAAATGAGGAATACGTGGGAGGACACAATTCATCCGAAATGAGGGTTCTTTAGAATGACATTTGAGGGCAGACTTTCTCCCCGACAGTGGGTTGGGCGCGTAGTTCTAAGGAAAGTGCATATTTTGGCACTGCTTATTGGTTTGAAAAGAGAATGCAAGGTCCTCTTTATTGGCAGGTTGGAAATTGCAGCCAGTCTCCTCCTCCGGTATTTTAGAGATTGAGATTATTTTGGCAAACGCCCGTTATAACTCAATGCCATCTTTCCTACATGGTGTATGGTTAGAGTAATGGTTTTTCCAGATTACGATAAATAGGTTTTGGGAATCATTCTCTGCATTCTCCATTTCTTTGTTACAGAACACCTATTTTGCATCTAGAATTTAGTTTTTGTAGATGGTTTGTAGTGTTTTCCTGGACGTTTTGTTTTTGTCCGTTTAATCTTTCCCCATCGGCGTTCTGCTTGCCTTCGTCATTTTAGTGTTACCAAGTCGTTTGAAGAAAATATTTGCTGGCTGTTTTTGACCCCAACCAGCTTGTTTTAAAGTGGGGCAACTATCCAGAAAGTCAGTTCTATGATTATTATATGTATTTACTAACACTTCTGGGACACGGAGTGTGGGTCGGGGGTCTTGTCCAAGTCCGATGTATTTTCCATTACCCGTGAAGCCTACCATCGGAATCAATCTTTCAAGTTTCTGTTGGTGACTATTTTAGGTGAGCCATGGATTTTTCTGGGATTATTCAGGTAGTGCATAAGACATTCCATGAAGCAGGGATCAGACCAAGCACAGGGTCTAGTCTTGGTAATGTTCATGGTGACATTCCTTACCGCACCCAATCCAGGATATTTCCCCCCCCCTATGTGTGTGGGTTCTGTGTTAAGGATATCAATATTTAGCTTTTTCAGATATCTAATGCTTTAGCATCCTTATCTTCCAAATTGGCTATCTATTGAGGTCGCCTAGCAGTATAGTGGCGCTATTAGGTTTGATAAGTGCCATTAGGTTTGATAAGAGGTGCCAGGATGTGAAGTAGGTCTATATTAAACTCTGGCATCTTGACTGGAGGTCGATATACCAGAATGAAAATGATGCAGCAATTAACCTTAGGGAGAAATTTAAGATGGATGATTTTGTATCCTGAGCAAGTAATAGGGGTCTCGAAGTAGTGCAGGTCCGACTTAACCAGGAGAGCCACTTCTCCCCCCTGTTGCCCGTTTGTGATTGTACCGAAAAAACTAAAACCAGGAGGGATGGCTAGACTTGGAATCGGGCCAGTTGAATCTTTAAGCCAGGTTTCAGTTACACACATGACATCTAGGGCCTTTTCCTGTATGTACTCATGTACATGGATGGCACGTTTGTTAAGCGAGCAAGTGTTTAATAGGCACATCTTTATGTTAGACAGGTCTTGAGTGGTCTGTTTTAACGGTTGGTGTGATCATCTCCCCTCTTTAATAAGCAGTAGTTATCTGAAGTGTTGCAGTCGAGAGACGCAGAGGCTCTGGAGCTACCTTCTTTGTGGGACACTTGTTCCTACTTGAAAGGCATATGATCTCTTCTCCCAAGGGCTGTACACTTGGGGCTGAGTTAGGACTGAAATCTAGACTGATGAGTCTATTGCACCTCGTTCTGGTAGTAGCGGAGTGCCTCAAGGTGCATGTGCTACTGCAGTTTGTAACAGCGGCGTGTGACAATGGCTCTGGTAGCTCCACTGCGAGTGGAACCGTATTTACAGTGCTGCAAGACCCCCAGGTGCAATCTATTAGTGGCATTCCTGTAGAATTCAGTAATGTAATTCTCTACCAGTTTCTCCTCTTAGTTATTGTAGCGCAAGTAGTAAAGCGAGTTCTGCATGGATACCCATACTGAGAAAGAGAAGACACTAGAAGTATCAGTCCCAATATGGCCAGGTTAAGAAAGGTGACCTTTGTGGGTGGCAGTGCAATCCTGTAAGTGTTCGGGGCACAGGACACGGTGCGTCCGTCGCAGACTGGCGAAGACCGGCTGGTCGCAGAAGCGACGGCACTGAAGCAATCGTTTTCTTAAGGTGACTCTAGGATTTCTGGGAGGTGTAGTTTATTGCGGAGCGCCCGCTCAGTGTTGCTTTGAGTGCTTTTTAAAAGGAAGATCAATCAGCAAGTCACAGCAAAAGCACAACCATACTAACACATGCAGTAGTGTACAGTTCTAACCAGGTACACAACCAACCAGATGAAGCCTTTCCACACTCTTCCTTCAATGTTCCTTGGTTCTTTACAGTTCCACAGTATTGGGTAAAGTATTTCTAAAGTCCACTCAACACGTTAGCATCATTGCACTTATCACCAGGAAAATGACTCTTCTCTTTAAGTTAATTTGGTATATTTATGCTTGGTCTCAATTTGGTTTTACTTTGTGGTATGTGCCTTCCCTTATATTCCTTTTATGTATATATTTCAAGATCTTTGAAACTTTCCTCTCAATCGTGTAGAAGTCTCACTTCTCTCTCCTTGTCTATTTAGCCAGGATATTCCTTTGTTTCTTACTGCTGGTTTACTCTCCTGCCAGGGTAACCATTTGCTCCTTAAATCTCTTCTCGTGTAGGAGTCTCAGACTCTTTATGTGATGTGTTAAGGCTTTCTACTTCTTTATCCACTTTCTCTTCTCTCATACAGGTCACAGAAGCTTTCCACAATTAAGTCACCAAACCCTTTACGATATTCACTTTGTCCCCTTTTCCAAAAGTGGGTCTGCGATCCCGTATCAATCTTGCATTCATTTATATCAGTTCCCTTTAAGGTTTGCGCTTTCGTCATTCATATACACTTCTCTTCTCCAGAATACTGGTCTTTCACAATATTCTTGTTTGCATTATTTTGTTCGCCTTTTTCAAAGCGTTCCTCATTTGTATCGATTTGTTCATTATTTTCAATAATGTCCTCATGCGCCCTCAATGCGACCCAACAACCGCTCTCAGCCTCCCTAGTAACCCATCCTGTCCATCTGTGCTTACCGGGCGTCTCTAGCGGTGCCCGCGGCATCTTTGTGACTTTTTGTTCCGTCTGCTGACTCTGTGTTCATCTGGTCAGTCGATGTGTCTTTCTTCTGTTTTTCCTGCTCCGGGCGGCTTCTGTTGCTCACGATGAGCATGCAGCAGATCATTTACAGCACAGGTCTTCTCTCAGCATTTGTTCGCGCCTCTGCGCTGCAGCTTACACTTCCCTGCCATCTTGGGTCATCAGAACTCCCATGGATTACTGGCATCCTTCCACTCTGCCATGCTCCCATTGCCATTGGCATTGGCTGTGTGGGTTTTAAACTTCCTGGTAGAAGTTGAAAGATTCCAAAAACTTGAGCGCACCGTTGGCTTCCCGCCTCTAGTCATCTTCATTACTCCTCGTCTCTGTACTTATATGGGAGGGGAAGGCACAAAGGTTTTTCGGCTGAAAATACCTGTGATTTTTTTCTCCATGCTGCAATAGGCCATACAGTTATTTTGTACAGGTGCATGGGAGACAAAAGGTGTTCAGATTTTCAGGTTATTTTGCACTATGGGTTCCCTAACTCCCTGGAGTGGGCCTTTCCCCATGTGGTCCTCTGCAGATGCCAACCCCTGAGTCAGGTAGCTTCTGCCTTTTACTGTCCACATAGGAGAAGCTTCCCTCCAAAGAGTCAGTGATGGCATTGCCAGATTCGTCACACCACCTACTCTGCCCGTTCCTGTTGCTTTAACTCGTCCTTGCTTGTGGACTGCCTTGCCTTCCTCCTGCCAGTTCCCTGCTGCTTCCAACCCACTATCCACTTGCTGCAGCATACAGTGGTCTTCAGACCCTGTCCTTGGCTGCAGTGTCCTGTTCTAAATGAACCTTCTAGTTTCATGTAGTCTGCACCATCTCTGGAAGAACCTACATTGATTTCCCAGTCAATGTTAGCACGGTCACTACACCACGGTTATCAGGGAAGCCACCAATGTGGTGTAGGGGGACCTGCTTCCCAGTGCTCCCTCCATGCTTTTGTGAGGGCACGGAGGTGGACTGCTTACATGCTCCTTACAGCAGTTATGGTCCAGTAGAAGCTAGTTTTGTGTGAAACCCACAATTGACCTGGCTACTAACAGGTACGAAGTAGAAGTGGACTGCAAAGCTTGAGATGTATCCTTCCAACCTGGAAAAGTCAATTTGTGGTTGGGGTATTGCTCCAGGCACCAAATAAATATTAATGTTTTTGCCAATATTTGCCTTTTTTTAAAAAATAAAAAAATGTGCAAGATGAAGAAGCTGCTTACTGCTTATAACCTCAGTAGGGAAGTCAACTAGTAGCCATCGCTGACAGCTCACCTCCAGTTCTGAGCCACAACAGCAATGCATTGTGGGTCACCTTCAAAAAAACTTTAAGGGAACATTATGGCTAAGTTGCCCTACCAAAAACCTGTGCACTTTACTAAAAAAAAAACACTTTTCAAACGTGCCATTATGGTTCAAAATAAAACCAAACAAACCCTGAAATTCGCCAGTTATGGTAGGCTAAGTAACCATAGCTGCCCACATCACTGCACTGCTAACGCTAACACCCAGGACATCAAATATGACATCACATCGCCAGTCTGACGGCAATATTATTCCAAAAACATTTTAACCCATGCGCACTAATTGTTAGTGGTACAGTGTACACGAACTTGCATTTAAACGTATGAGTTAGGAGACAAGAAAACTTCACTTTTTTAGTTTGTGCTCCCACATCCCATCCCAACCCCCTCAAAGGTGACCTTCTGAAGTATTGTTTGTTTGTTTATTTATTTGTATGGCGCACCTTACCCAGGGGCAACAGGGCGCAGGCAAAAAGATAATTCGAAGCTTACAATGTTACAGAAATATACAGTTGAAGTAAAGAATATTCAAGGATTACAGGAATAGGAAATATACAAATCTTCATACATAAAAAATCAATATCTATACAGGAGAGAAATATACAGGTGTGTACAGGGCTGTTAGAGGCGAGGGCAAGGCCGCAAACAAGGGTATCAATATCTATACATGGGTATAGAAAGTGCAAGTACAGGGGTTATTGGAGTTCAGGTGACTGATGAGGTGCCTTCTAAAGTGCAAATATGGTTGATCAGCTTTTAGGTTGTGTGGCAAAGAGTTCCAGAATGTGGCAGCTTTCACCGGGAAACTGTTGCCACCAATGGTGGAGAGTTTGAATCTGGGAATTATCAGGCAGTTTGAATTGATAGATCTTGTTTGTCTGATGGAAGACTTTCTCTTTACCTCGTCCATCAGATAACTGGGGGCGGCATTGTTGAGGGCTTTATGGGTTAGGGAGGCCAACTTTAGTTTGATTTTGTTGTCTGTGGAGAGCCATTTGTGTTGGCGTCTGGTGGTGGAGATATGATCTCTCTTATTAATGCCGAGGGCAGCTCTCAAAGCATTATTTTGTAGGATTTGTAACCTGTGGATAATGGCTTTGTTAGCACCGCTATAAAGGGCATTAGAATAATCGAGCCTAGATAGTATGAGTGCTCTTGCCAGGATCATACAGCTGTCATTGGATAGGAATGGTCTGCCTGCTCTTATTAATTTGCACGTATACGCAGTGGTGGATGCTAGTGAGTTGACCTGTTTAGTGAATGACATAGTGGCATCCAAATAAAAGCCGAGGGTTTTTACTTCCCTGGATACTTTGATAGAATTACCATCTATGTTAAATTCGGCATATTCAAGGCCTAGTTTGTTGATATTAGCAGGGGTACCCAAAATGATGAGCTCTGTCTTGTCATCATTCAGGCATAGACCATGAGATGCCATCCATGCCTGAATGATGAGATATACCCTATTCACCAACTCTCTGTCCTTACTGTGATCCCCTGAAAGTGGGAGGAGAATCTGAGTGTCATCTGCATAGTTAGTGTAGGTGACACCCAGATGGTCCAGATCGTCGAACAGGGGTTTGGTGAAGATGTTGTATAGTGTGGGGGAGACGCATGAGCCCTGCGGGACTCCGCAGGTGATAGGAGAGGGGTCTGCTGCTGCTGAAGGGGAGAAAACTCTCATAGTTCTCTCACTCAGAAAAGATTCAATCCATCTGATAGCTTCTGGGGAGAAATGAGCAGCTGAATCAAGGTGTCTGCAGAGGACCTTGTGGTCGACGAGGTCGAATGCCGCGGAGAGGTCGAGTAGGAGGAGAAGTGCTGTCTTACCCTTGTCCCTCAGATCATCAATTTGGGTTTTCAGATGAATGAGGGCTGTTTCCGTGCCGTGTAATGGGCGGAAACCTGATTGTCTAGAGCCTAGTAATTTGTGTAGTTCTAGGTATTTTTGAATCTGGACATAGGCCACTTTGTCCAAGATTTTCAGTAGGAAGGGTACCGTGGTGATGGGTCGGTAGTTGGTGGGGATGAGAGGATCAAGCGTCTGCTTTTTGAGGAGGGGGAGCACCCAGGATTGTTTTAAGTTGGAAGGAATACTGCCTGAGGAAAAAGAGGCGTTTATGAGTTTGGAGATAAAGGGCGACAGGTCTCTGGCTGCGTCCTTGATTATGTGTGCAGGGCAGATGTCGCCTTTACAGTTTGAGGGTTTAAGAGAAAGAATAATTTTCTCAACCTCCAGGGTGGTGGTTTTGGAGAAGGTGAATGAGTTAGTGTGTGTACTTGGTAAGGCGTTGGGCGGAGATGTGGGAGAGTTAGTGAGGTTTAAGGAGTCTTTTTTTAGTTGAATTTTGTTTTGTAGGGTGTTTATTTTATTTGCTAGTGCCTGTTGGATGTCTGTGCACCAAGTCTGGTCCTTGGTACAGGTGTCGGGTGTGGCAATGGGTGACTCAAGTTCCTTCAGTATGGAGAAGAGCTCCTTCATACTTGAGTTGGAGTTGGCAATGCGGTTGTTATAGGAATTCCGTTTAGCTAAGCAGATTTCAGATTTGTAATGACCAGAAATCGTGTCAAGGATGGCTTTCTTTTCACTGGAGGGGCATAGTTTCCAATCAGCTTCACATTTTCGCTTTTTAAGGCGGAGGGCTTTGAGTTCAGGTGTGTACCATTTATTTAAATGGGTTTTTGGCTTGCTGGTGCGAAGTTTGAGTGGGGCAATTTTGTCCATGGTAGTTAACATGATTTTATTATATTCGTGAACTAGTGTGTTGGGATCTAGATTGTCTGACAATGCGTTTAGGGTTGGAAGGATGGCTGGGATGATTTTTTCTACTGAAATATTTTTATTGTTTCTTGTGAGGCAGGGTGGTGCCAGTGGCACGGTTGTGGTAGGTGGTCTAGAGGTCAGTAGATTAAATGAGACCAGCGAGTGGTCAGTGCAAGGTAGTGGTGTGGTGGAGGAGATGACCGCTGAGCAGTTAGCGTCAGCAACCCAGTCTAGGGTTCTTCCCTTCAGGTGGGTGGGTAGGTTAACTTTTTGTGAGAGTCCGAGTGATGAGATTGTGTTGGCTATGGTAGAGGCATGTATGTCTGCTGGGTCGTTAAACCCTAGGTTAAGGTCACCTAGTAGCAGTAGTTGTGAGGTGGTTTTCACATTGTTGGAAATTAGGTTATGCAAATCTTCCTCGAAGGTCCCGAGTGGACCTGGTGGTCTGTAGATCAGGTGGATAGTGAGGGATTGGGTGTTGTTTATAGGGAGTTTGGCAGTGAGGGATTCGCACGATTGCAGAGTTTGGGTCGGGGCTAGTCTGAGAGCTAAACTTTCTTTAGATATGATGGCGATGCCACCGCCCCGGTTGCCCACCCGGTCCTGCCTGGATATGGTATAGCCATCTGGGTATTATTACATAAGTGTAACTAGTGCAATGCGGTCTTGTTTTGTATGTGGTTCTAGCGATGTCCGCGTACACCAAACCATTAATAAAAGATAGCAGGGGGAACGAACAAAGCTGTCATACTCAACGCTGTTCCACAACCAATGGAGACAGCAACTTAACCATAACAACACAGCCACTAACGTGCCCGTGCGATATGCTGCAGTGGTTGTGGGCAAGACCTACAATGGCTTATAACTGCACTGCTTATAAGGTCGTTTCTGGGTGCATGGCCATGAACCAAACACTGTACACCCTCCCCAAAACCATCAGACTACTAAGCTATAGTACGGGTGAATGCATTCCTGTAATATGATGTGGTGATTCTGGGCAGGGCCTAGAGTTTTAGGAGTAAGGCGTATGGCCTACGGCCTGCAGCCATGCATCCAAAACTCTGCATCCTGCCCACAACCACCTGAGTGATGTGTGCAAGTACAGTTGTATCCACAGATGTGGAATGCCTCACTTGTTCTGGCCAGAGGCTAGACTCCTAGATGTTCATAGATATTACAATCTGTGGGTGTGCAGTGGCTTATACCTCCAGTGCTTATAACTTAGTTCTTGGGTGCATGGATTTCGGCCATGCACCCAAGACTGTACACACTCCTCACAACTACCTAATCAACAATCAATCAATACTACAGGCGTATCCAAGTAAGGCCTTCGGCCTACGGCCATGCATCCAAGACTCTAGGCCCTGGCCACAACCACCGCAGCATGTCACACGCATGGCGGCGCCCTAATCAAAAAAACTTCTGCAATTGTATTCGCTTTCCACTCTTGCTTCTCCACTCTTTTTGACTGCTTACTCTCTGTTCTCTCCTCATTTCCCTTCTCCCTTTTCCTATCTCCACCCCTTACTTTCTTCTATGCACTTACTCTATCAGAATTGTCCCTGGACCTAATATGATAGCAACCTCTTCTGTTTCCTCCACCCTCCCATTACTGTTTTTTTTCCTCCCCACCACCCCTCCAGCACTACCTGAAATGTCGTTAGGCCTAGTATGATAGTCGCTGGTTTTGTTCCTCCCCTCCCTTTCTGCACCCCTCTCCCTCACCTTTTGTTTTTCTCCGGCTCTACCAGAAATGTCGTCAGGCCTAGTACAGTAGTCACCTGTCTGTTTCCATTTCCTTCCCACTCTCCCCCACACTTCATTATCTAGGTCTTAGCTCTTGCACTATCTGAAATGTCGTCAGGCCGAGTACGATAGTTAATTTCACATCCTTACGGTTCATGGCATGTAAGAATGTGGTTGTATTTTCCCTTGTTCCCTCCCTTGCCTTGAAGCGCTTTTGAAACACATTGTATATAGGCGCTATATAAACAATCGTATCAATGCACACCCCTAGGCAAAAATCATAATAACGACATTTACTCGATTCCAATGGTCGCTAACACCACGCGTGTCCTTCGAACAGTTTCAAGGTGCCTGTACACAGCACTGACTGAAATACTACCCTTTTGAGACCCCCTCATTTTCTACACGTACAAACATCCCGAACAAGGCGTACATAGAGAAGACCTCATTGACACCTGCTGCCCAAACAAGTACATTATTTCACACATCTCATACTCGCTGAAGCTTCCCAAGCACTGTAGGACATCAAAGTACTTTCCGAACCAACATTTTGCATGGCGAATACATCATTAACAACTGCCGCCCAAACAAGAACACTATTTAACCCATTGCTTACTCTGTGAACCTCCCCACGCACTGTAGGAGAGCAAAACAGTTTCCGAAACAGCATTTCGCCTCTGGTGGCGACTGCGCTGTCTTTGGATCCAAGATGTCAGGCGCAGCCACACATTCTGACGCACATCATGGCTCTCTGCAGCCAATCGGCGAAAACGTCGCACGTCCGTGGTCATGACGCCACCCCCTGCCCAATCGGTATCTTGTCCGCGGACCGAACAGGGAAGTGTGACCACGGAGCGGACATAGATATCACTAATATTTTTAGACATTCTTTGGTCGTTTTAAAGGAAACTACTAGACAGATTGTCACCAAATTTACAAAAGCACGCTTTCGGGAGCAAGCCCCTGCTGCAAATTTGGCAAAAATCCATCCAACGGTTTGACCTGTAGGCATGCGCAAAGTTTTTCCCCCATTCAGTCTATGGGAAAAAAAAAGACGTTTTGGGACCACGCCTATAACATTTCCCCACCTGGACCAAACATCACCAAACTTTACAAAACAATGCAGAGTGGCCCATATACTTTTTCTGCAAAGTTTGGTGAGGATTCGTCCAGGGGGAGCGAACTTATAAGCTGCCCAAAAAGTGCTCTTCTTATGGAAACAGCAACTTAACCAGAACTACACAGCCACTACCGTGGCCGTGTAATAAATATACACAGTAGTGGCTGTGTAGTTATGGTCATCTGTCTACAGAGCGGATTCCCCGAGACAGATTGAAAGTCCGAAAGCTTGAAGCAGGCTTCCTCTTGAACAGAGCCCATGGGGAGTACTCCCATCTCAAGGTTCTAGCCCATTCAACCATCATCCAGTCGGGCAGAGGTCCCCAGATTGCAGACTTCAAAAATCCCGAGCTCTCCCCAATTTCCATGGGTTTTGTTTTACGTAGGGTCTACATTTACCACACGATCCTGATCACACAATCATAACACAGAACATACAGCACACGCACTTAGGATACAAACATGTCACCTGATGTTATGCAACATGCTCTTACGCCACACACTTAGACTACATGCTCTTACAACACGCTAATAAAATGAAAAAACAAAAATCCGAATCAATAATAATGTAACCGTCAAAAAAGTTGAAATTATTTCTGATGTTTGTAGACTACTTTTTTTGGTTTAACTATATATATATATATATGGGATACATTACTCATCGTAATCTTATTTCTGATGCTTGTATCTGCTTAGATTCACATGCTGTGCATAGGCCGACATCTAGTGGAAGCTGCGGAGTATTACAGTTTGTTTTTCGAAACTCGAAAATGGGCGTCGACACAGGCGTGCCAGTAATACTATCCCTAGTGTGACGTCCACTGTACCCAAGATCCCTCACGCGTCTAGGATCCTCAGATTGTATTTTTTCTGACATGAGGAAGCATGGGGAGTAGCGCGAGTACAGATAATCCAAGCAGATAGAAATAAAGGTAAGACTACAAACAATCATGCGCCTTCTCTCGGAGGGGAGGAAGGGTGGGTCGCATGTGAATCTAAGCAGATACAAGCATCAGAAATACGATTACGGTGAGTAATGTATCCCTTCTGAGGCTTGTGGAATCTGCTTAGATCACATGCTGTGCATAGATTAGCGAGCAGTACCCGAAGAAGGAGGTGGGATGTGAGAAGGGTCATGAGCAAACAGGTGTCTTAGAACCGCTTGTCCCACTTGTGTATCTGTCTTGGAATGAGTGTCAATGCAGTAATGCTGAGTAAAAGTGTGACTAGAGCTCCAAGTAGCTGCTTTGCAAATGGTGTCGAGGGGAACATTTGCAATGAAAGCCAGAGTGGCCCCAATGCCTCTAGTAGAATGGGCCCTTGGCGTAAAAGGCAGAGTTTTTTCCGAAAGAGAGTAACACAGCTGTATACAGTTGATAATCCACTTCGAGATCGCGCCTTTAGAGACGCGATCCCGCTCTCTGCCTGTAGCTACGGAGACAAACAGTTGATCTGTTTTCCTTAGCGGTCTGGTTTTATTTACATAGTAGAGGACCGCCCTACGCACATCAAGGGTGTGTAGTTTCACCTCAGCTGAGCTTTGCGGGTTCTGGAAGAAAGCCGGAAGCTCGATGGACTGGTTTACATGGAACTTAGATATAAATTTAGGTGAGAACCTAGGGTGTGTGCGTGAAACCAGTTTGTCCTTGTGTATAGTAAAGAACGGATCCTGCACTGACAGAGCCTGAATTTCACTGACCCTTCTTATAGAGGTAATGGCTACTAAGAAGGCCGTTTTATAAGTCAGGTGTTTGAGACTACTTTTATGCATGGGTTCGAAAGGGGGGGCCCATGAGCTTAGCTAGCACCACATTGAGGTCCCATCCTGGCGGTGGGTTCGAAATAGGAGGGTGAAGTCTCTTTACTCCTTCCATGAAGGCTTGAACTACTGGTACTTTCCACCACGATACTTTGTTATGGGATGTGGTGTAAGCCGAGAGGGCTGCCAGGTGTACCTTCAGAGAGTTAAAAACCAAACCTGCGTCCAGCAGGTGGAGCATGTATGTTACGACGTTGGAAGGAGTGCAATCAACTGGGTTGATTTGTTTATTCTGGCACCAAATAACGAATCTCTTCCACTTGTCAAAGTAACAGTGCCTTGTGTTTGGTTTCCTGGATTCTTTTAGGATGTCCATACACCTCTGTGGCAAATTGAGATGTGCAAACTCTATGACCTCAGGAGCCATGCTGCCAGGTTCATTGAGTTGGGTTCCTGGTGCACTGTTTGACCTTGTTGCTGGGACAGTAGGTTGTACCAGGCTGGGAGTTTGATGGGCTCGCACACCGCCATCCTGCGTAGGTGTGGAAACCATGGATGTCTCGCCCACATGGGAGCAACTAGGATGAGCGTCATCGATTCCTTGTTCATCTTGTACACCACCTTCCTGATGAGGAGTTGGTGGAAAAGCGTACGCAAACATCCCTGACCAGTTCATCCACAGGGCGTTCCCTTGGGAGTCTGGCTGGGGGAACCTTGATGCAAATCCTGGGCATCGTTTGTTTTCGCTTGTGGCGAATAGGCCTATAGTGGGGAAACCCCACTGAGAGAAGAGATCTTCTACGATATCTCTGTGAAGGACCCATTCGTGTTCTTCTGGGAGGGAGTCTCTGCTTAGGGCATCCGCTAGGGAATTGAGCTCCCCTGGAACATGTTGTGATGACAGGAAGATGTTCCGTCTGAGTGCCCATATCCAGATTTTCTGGGCAAGCTTGGACAGATTTGGCGAACGAGTCCCTCCTTGTTTGTTCAGATAGAACATGGCTGTCGTGCTGTCCGTCCGGATCTGCACCGACAAGTTTAGCAGATGGGGCTCGAACGCCCGAAGCGCTCGGAATACTGCCAGAAGCTCTAGCAGGTTGATGTGGTTCTTGGCTACTGAGTGAGACCAGAGACCCTGAGCTGTGTGGTGGAGATTGTGAGCTCCCCACCCAGTCAGGCATGCATCTGTAGTCACCACTGCCTGTACTTCGGGATCGTAAAAGGGTTTTCCCCTTGCGAGATTCTCTCTTGTCCACCAGTGTAAGCTCTGTACGAGTGTTGGCGAAACGACCACTAGATCGTCCCACTGACCACTTGCCTGAGACCACTGTTTCGCCAACCATTCCTGCATGGGACGCATGCGCAGACGCGCGTGGGGGACCAGGTAAATGCATGACGCCATCATGCCCAGTAACCGCATTGCTTTGCGTACCGTTATTTGTTGACCTGACTGATAATGTGGAATTTGCAGTAGTATATTCCGAATTCTGTCTTCCGAGGGGAAGGTCAACCCTTTCTGAGTATCTAGGATAGCTCCTAGGAACTGTTTTGAGGTGCTTGGCACCAGACTTGACTTCTTCTCGTTGATAGAGAAGCCTAATTCGTGGAGGAGGTCGATAGTCCTCTGAATGTTTGACCTGCAAATTCCTGGGGTTTCCCCCGTTATGAGCCAGTCGTCCAGATAAGGGTACACTGGGATTGCCTCCCTGCGTAGGTGTGCAGCTGCCACCGCCAGTACCTTGGTGAATACACTTGGTGCTGAAGCTATTCCGAAGGGCAGTACCTTGAATTGGTAGTGGCGACTGTCCACCTTGAAGCGCAAGTATCTTCTGTGCGCTGGGAGCATGGAAATATGAAAATAAGCATCTTTCATATCCAAGGTTGCCATGTAATCCCCCTTTTTTAGGAGGGGGATTACCTCTTGTAGCGTGGTCATACAGAATTTTTGGGGCTTGACATACTTGTTGGCAGGCCATAAGTCCAATACTGGGCGCATTGTCAAATCTTTCTTTGGCACAAGGAAGTAAGTTGAATAGATACCCTTGTTTACCTGGTGTCCTGGGACGAGTTCTATCGCGTCCTTTTCTAGCAGAATGGCGATCTCCTCGAGAAGGATCTTCTGATATTCTAAGGAGTGTATTCTTTGTCGTGGAGGGTGGTTCCGGGGACGCTGCAGCAATTCTATACAATATCCTGTGGACACTGTTGACAGCACCCATCTGTCTGAGGTGATCCCTTCCCAAGCCTGGGTGAAGTTGGAAATGCGTCCCCCTACTGGGGTTGCGTGAGAAGGGACCCTGAACTGAGCGTCACTGCTTTGGTGGAGGCGTGCCACCTCCCTTGTTGGGGCTGCCTCTGCCTCTTCCACGACCTCTCTCGTTACCCCTGCCGTAACTTTGGGTAGACTGCTGGTTGTTGTTCCATTGTGTACCCTGTCCTTGGGCATAGTTGCCTCTTTGTGAATTTTGGCCGCGTGGGCGACGAAAATTACTGTTCCCCCTCTGGTTAGGGGGTTTGTTGGTAAGCTGGCCAAGGGATTTGAGAGTCTCGTATTCGTCCTTGGCATTCTTAAGTGCGTCTTCGACCGCTTTCCCAAACAATAGATCGGGTTCCACCGGCTTGTCTATTAATGAAGGCTGGGTTTCTGTTTTGAACCCCGACTGCCGTAACCACGCATGTCTCTTGATAACGGTACCTTCCGCTATCAATCTTCCTGCGTTGTCCGCGGCGTCGAAAGTTGCTTTTAATATGCAACCAGACACGGCTCTCCCTTCTGCCGAGATCCGAGCCAACTGACCCTTTAACGGTTCAGGAGCAGAGGCTATGAGCGCCGCGACCTCTTCCTATTGATGGCAGTTGTAACTTGCCAACAGGGTGGTGGAGTTTGCAATCCTTGCTTGGTAGGCGGACGTTGAGGCTACCTTCCTGCCAAACCCGTACAGTCTTTTGCTCTCCTTGTCGGGAGGAGCTTCTGACGACGATAAGGGTGTCCCAGCCCTCTTCCGAGTGTTGGTAACCACTAGGGAGTCTGGTTTAAGATGTCCTCTTATATAAAGAGGGTCAGACGGGGCTGCCCGAAAAAGTTTTTCGACTCTGGGGTTGACGGCTCTGGTGAGGTTAGGATTCACCAGGGATGGATCTATTCTACGTTGGATGGATTTAAGGATGGGGATGGTCTGAGCGACCGGCCTCCTCTCTCCCACCAACTCTTCTGCGAAGTCCCTTTCCTCCTGTACACCCTGGGTGTCGATGTGAAAATGTTCTGCTGCGCGAGCGAGAACTTCATTAAGGAGGGGCTGGTTATCAACTGGCGAGTCGGTAACTGGGGCTTCGCTCTCTACCGGGGAATCTACTCTGTAAATTTCCTGCTCATCTTCTACCTCCTCCAGGTCCTCATCATCCGCATAGTATTCAGTCCCGGTTTGTTCCTCCATAATTGTAAACTCCTGGTCCCCTTCAGGGAAGGGCTGTCCTTGGTATCTGGGGTGTGGAGTAGAGTATGGAGTAGAGTAAGGCTGCACCTCGAAGGGTTCAGGTCTTTCGAACCGGGCCTTTTTACTTAGGGGGATAGGATCAGAGGAGCCTGAGGGTGTGGCCCCTTGAGGGTCATACGAAAGGAAATGTTCTGGGTTTTTGTCATAAAAATCAGCTAAGGAAGACATCCTTGACATGACCCTGTCTATGTCTTCACTGGACCATTCTTTGGAACAGGGTATGACTTTAGTAGGCAACTTAGAGGACTTATCAAGGGTACCCTTGCTGGATGTTGATGTCCCAGTAGATTTATGTTTGTCTGTCTGCTTAGGGTGGAAGGATGGTCTTACAGGAGTGGAAGGCTGTGCTTTCCGCTGTTTCCCCCTCCCCGTGCGTGGAAAAATGTTTTCCCTGCCCCTTGGAGGCCCCAGAGACTTTCAACGCCTGGCGTCGAGGGTCGGGAGAGGTATCTGTGTGTTTCGAGCGTGGGGCCTCGCTGGTGTTAACTGCGGCCTCGGTCTCCTGGAGCGCGGCCTGGGGGTGGAAGTCGTCTTCGTCTTCCGACGATCGAACTTCCGTTAATCTAGGGAGCGAGGCACTCTTGGCAAGAGTGGATGATTGCCTTGCGTCATGAGGCGATCTCGATCAAGAGCGCCCAGAGGACACCGAGTCGGACCGTTCTATCTGTGCCCCTTTCCGAGAAGTCGACGTCGTCGAGGTTCGGTTGGACTTAGTGTGCTTAGTGCGTGTAGGGTGTGTAGCGCTTGCGTCGCCGGGGGTCTTCCCCATAGCCGCCCTGCCGGACAACCTTCCGAGGTCGGGGACCTGCGCTCGGCAGTCTTTCGACGCCGTAATGCCCTCGCCGTCCGAAAGTACGGCGTCGCTGCCATCGCTGAAGGCGCCCTCCGCTGCCATGGCCGCCTGCCTGGCGTGGTGGGCCCAACGCTTTGTCGAACGGTCCTTAAGTGTCTTAGGCTTAAACCTACTACACGCTCTGCAGTTCGCTTCGGGGTGGTCCCTCGGCAAGCAGAGATTGCATGTGGCGTGCCTGTCGACCCAAGGGTATTTGCGGTTGCACTTGGGGCAGAATTGGAAAGGGGTACCCTCCATACGCACCTTGAGGCAGCGGGCTGGTAAGTGTAGGAAATATATAAGGTGTACCTATATACCAAGAGTGAAGAGTATGTACCACCCCCCACTCTCCCTACTTGCAGGGCCGAGGCCAGCGGCCTACTAGGCCCGGGCCGAGGCCAGCGGCCTTCCGAGGCCCAGATCCGTCGTGCAGCAGCCGACGGTCGATGTCTTCTCCAGCCATCGTCGAGTGTCGAGGGTCGACGTTGGGGTGGGGAAGGATGTCAATAAATAATTTTAAACTTCAATGATTAGCAAAAGTAAGGCTAAGGCCAGGGGACTCCGCAAGATGCTTCCGACCAGTATGGCGGAAAAAAACAATCTGAGGATCCTAGACGCGTGAGGGATCTTGGGTACAGTGGACGTCACACTAGGGATAGTATTACTGGCACGCCTGTGTCGCTCGCCCATTTTCGAGTTTCGAAAAACAAACTGTAATACTCCGCAGCTTCCACTAGATGTCGGCCTATGCACAGCATGTGATCTAAGCAGATTCCACAAGCCTCAGAAATTATATATATATATATATATATATATATATATATATATATATATAGCGAAGGTTAAACCAAAAAAAGTAGTATATATGAGAGAGAGAGAGAGAGATTTGGTTAATAGGCTTTTATACAGCATGAAAAAATTCACTGTAGTAGTAATTTTGAAGAACCAAGTCTTGGCCACGCAGTGGTACAGTGTACCTCCGACAGGGCTATGCAGAGCTTAGTCTGCTGCAGAAAGGAAAATGAGTAAGGGCAAGGTAAGAGACAGGGAAAGCAGGACATGCATGCTACAAACATGTGGGGTGAGGGATGCAGCGAGGGGAGAAGTGGGGGGTGCATGTTAGTCATATTAGGAGGACCATAGTTATTCAAAAAAGGAGGCGGATATGCCCCGTGATAATTGGGTTGAGATTCTAGGGCAGCATTGGAGAATTTTAACTTAATACACAGTGTAAGGATGGATGCATGAGTGGGTAGAGAGCACGTGCTTGGGCAACCCTGGAAATGTGGCGAGTTATTTGCCTTGGCATTTCTACGTTAGCCTTCAGGTCAAACTCCAGAATACAAATTCTGGGCTGGCAAGCCTAAGCAAAGAGTTGTGTACTTCAGGATAGACTCTATAACGGTGAACATTGGCAAATAAAGGAATGGAAATTGAATGCCAAACTAGTAAGGATATATTGAAAAAGCCTGGCACATTGAAGGCATATCAAGAGTTTGGCCGTGAAATAAACCAAAGTCTAGCATAAATAGACACGGAACAGACATGTTTTTGAGTAAGGTACCACACTATCAAAGTAGATCAATAAAAAGCTATCTATAGTTGGTGTTTTTTTTTTAATTTTTTTTATTTTTTAATTGCTAGCATTTGTGGGTACAAGATTGACTAGCATGTTTTTCCTCAGTAGTCCATTTCACACTTTTCCCATCTTAGCCTGCACCTTTTGACAAATGCGATTTCTGTTTACTGGGAAGGGGTCGGGAGATAGGATCACTCGTCTATTTTGGCTTATGAATGTCAATGATGTGGAATGCGCCAGAGCACTGAAATACTCTGAAGAACATTCTAGGATACCTTGTGAAGAGACGCCAACCTACAAAAGGGAATGTTCCTTCTCGGGGGAAGGATCTTTTGCATCCTCTACCTTGTGGGTTTTAATTCAGAGACCTGCAGCATCACCGGCTGATGTTTCGTGAAACGCTTTGCTACCAAGTTGGTTGATGGCTGTACCGTACTCTTCAAAACAGAAGCTATTTACACCAATAGACGGTGGTAGAATTCATAATGTAATTTGAAGTCTTGGGTTTCTTCAAGAGAGAAGACCACCAGCATGACCAAGGTAGTAAGCAATGGTTCCTCTGCATACACTTTGTTAACTCTGCAATTCCTTTTGGGGCTGCATTCCCTGAACACTGGGTAAGTGCTCCCCTCTCCCCCTCACCCACCTGACCAACTCCTCTGTTGGGCACCGGCTCCTTTAGTTTTTTTTTCCCCTCCAATGCTTTCTGCACCCTCCGCTCACCCTCCCCGAGTGGATTGGCCCGCCAGCATGATCACATGAGATCCCGTTTCATTGATCCTCCCAGGGCAGCCATAAGCGAAGGGCCACATGGGCAGCATCTTTTTGGGTTGCTCATCTCACGGTTTTGTCCCTGTTCGCCAGACAGAGCATCCTACATCGACAACAAAGATAAGGTTGGTACGGGCGGTCAATTACAACCCTGCCACTTCTACATTACCTCCATCATATTATTGCACGGTGTAGATTACCTGCTGCATCCCCTAGATAATCAGTTAGATGTGTTGGGAGTTATCCGTGTACCACACTGTATTCTGGGGGGTAGCAAATGTATTGCACATAGCTGTAATTTAGGAGTAGAAAAGGTGTCACCCTTGATGGATTTTTAAGAGTGGGAAGGGTGTCCACTTGGTTGGATTTTGGGAGTGGGGGAGAGGAGGCAGAAAAAAATATTGCACCTAGCTGCAATTTTAGGGTAGGAAATGTTTTTGCAATTTGATGACTTGCTGGGGGTAGGAATTGTGCGGGAATTTCATTAGCCAGTGTATTTACGCTGAGGTTTAGGATATCCTGTCCCCAGCACTCAGAGGATCCTAGGGAGAATCAGCCATGGACCCGAAGTCATTTGAGGACAGTTTATTGCACCTAGAGGAATACTGGATTGAAGATGAGGATAGCTTCCTCTGCACCCGACCTTGGTATTGAATCTGGCAGATTCTAGATATTAGCCCACCTTTAACGCTTAAAATACCTGCGAGGACAGCCATGGGCTAGCACCTAGATCTGCTTATCCTGGTATTGCATTTGGAGCATTTTGTGTGGGTTAGTACACCTACTGCACGTGGAATAACGGAGGATTGGCACATGTACTGCACTTGGGGATTATGCAGGTAAGCACACTTATTGCGCTATGTATTTGGTTGCAATAGCAACTTTAGTTCACTTAGAACTAATTGGGTAGATTGACATATGCATCGCATATTAAGAACTGTGAAGTCAAACACTCGTAATACTCCAGAATTATTGTGAAGGTCAGCACATGCACTCCATTTGGAAGATGGTGTAGATTTATCACATGCTTTTGAACTGTGAAGGCTGGCACCTGTATTACATTTAGAAGAACAGTATTAGACGGACCAGCGGATGGGCAACGCGTTACATTTAGATGGATCTGGGAGCGACTTGTGTTGCAATGAATAAGGTTAGCCCACCCATTACGTCCAATGGAAGGGTTACTAGTATTATCCAAGTCAATCATTGGACCACACAGAGGTTATCTACAAGTAATCATATCACGCAGTTGGTAGATGGCTGTTGGTAGCATTTATAGACCTTGAAAGATACTTTGTACGACTAAAAAGGTAGCCTGCCTACAGCACTTCGAGAATCCCATTATCCTAGATCCTATGGCAGCCTGCCTCTCACGCCTAGAAGATGTACTAGGACAGCGAGTCTATTGCACCTAGAAGGCTCAAGGGCAGCCTCCACCTAGTTCCTAGAAAATCTACAAGAGTAGCTGTTTTGTCTTCCTACAGAGGATATGATGAGACAGCAACATCAAAGATATGCTCCATCAGAGCTCTAGATACGTATAAACGCACCACTTGGGTGGACATCTGCCACAGGCACGGCTATCCATCCACACACATCAGAACGCAGCTAGGACCTGTGACAAAATTTGGTCTCGCTGGACGCATAACAAATCCCTTGCAATGCACACACTCATGACCTCTCAGCACCCACCCACATGCTTGGCCTCTTGGGTTCCTTACAGGAGACCGGTCAGCCGACCCAGTGCATTATCTTTGCCAAAATCCACACGCATTCTAAACCTCTATGAGAATTTCCCATACTCTGAACTATGGTCCCAACACAGCACGCTGAGACTATAGTAAAAGGAGCTATATAAATGACCATTACAATAGGGTGAGCTCTCTGCAAGCTGTGGCTCAGATGCATCTCCTGTATGTGGCGAGACAGTCCAGCACCCTTGTGTGAAAGGGTGTAATGATGCAGTATATCTTTGTCTTGGAAGTGATCCAACTTTAAAGCATACGCAACGCCAAGATGTCATTTTGATACAAGGTGTAAAGAACACAATAACAAGGGACGTGGAGAGCAAAATGTCCCTCTTCTTGAAGTGGCCATCAGGGTGAATCCTATAAGTGAGCACAAGAGACTAAAGTAGAACTGCTAGAAGGCTTGCTCTTTCAAAGAAAAGCTGCAGTTTTAAAGATATTATCAAGTCTGCTGGCAGATGGGACAAGTAGAATGAGTTAGCCCCCCCAAGTCCAGAAGTGCGAGAGGAAAGTCAAATGTATGTGCGCGGATTTTGCTACATCTTGCTCTTAGCTGCTGGGGAAGGTGACCCCATATCATCAAATTTTTTAGGTGCATTATGTGTGTGTTTTTTATTTTGGTACAATACGACGTGTCTTGCGAGCACTACAAACTGCTCGTCAGACATCTTGTAAGGCTGTCAAAGGGGAAGCTCTGGCTTCATGTCACATTCGTGATTATCTATCACCAAACTGATTATTGTGTCTTAAGTTTGATCTCAGAAGGTGGTGTCTAACTCAAGTGAGGGGTGAGCGGTACTGGGATTCTATAGGGCGACTTCTATGCTTTGGCCACCTCTGCCCGCAAACACGCGTCACATTTAAACAGAGGACAGTTGCCAGTCCAAGCACAGAGGTACAATGTGTGTCGTCTTTTAACCTCACTCAGCATTCCCAGGAGCTTCACAGAGTCTCTGGTGGGGGGGAAAAGTGACTGTAGTGGGCACTGGTAATGACAAAAGAACACCTCCCCGTCAGTGGTCGAAGTTCGTCGGGAGCATTTGGGACTGGTGCTCCTCTACTTTCTTTTTCTTTCATTAAGTCTGACCGTTCCTATAATTTTTATTTTAAAAAGAAACGGTTTCGGAATGGCTTAGGTTTTCAAATAAAAGTGTAGGAATAAGTCGAAACTTGCATTTCAACTTGCACTGATCCCTTAAAACATCAGGCGCCTTTGTTTGGGTGTTTGGATTGCACGTGGGCGGGGAGACGGGGCAGGTCAGCAGGGAACATAGTTCCAGTACTACCTTTTGTACACTTTGACCACTGCTCCCTAGTACTAACTCAAGGTTATACACTTGCTACCTCTACAAGGAGGCAAACTGGAATAATAGGCATTCCCAGAAAACCAAATGGCACAAGGTCACCGCGTAGAATAGCGTACCATAACACAGCATAACAGACAAGGTACAACAGCACCCACATAAAGCATATTGCAGAACAAGAACAGCAGAATGGGTTGTTTGCATCACCAGTAAAATGCCCACAGCAGTGGGGCCTAAAAATTGGACTAAGCAGCCAAAATACACAATTTAAACTGAAAATTGTACATGTTTTAAGTGTCAAAACGCAGCATATGCCACTTTTTATTGATCACATGGTTGAAGCTATAAATAAACTGGGGTGAGGGTTGAAGCCTGTGTGCCAGGGAGCACTGCGCGCTCTAATGTAGGCCCCAGTCGAAGTATAAGGTCTATTCCCAAAGCACCCCTCAGTCCTTCCCTAGCCTAGTCGGTGTTTCTCATATTGCTGATAACATCTGGCAGTCTCAGAACATGGCATATTGAAGGCAAATGTATAGAAGGGCAGAGCAACATCAGGTGATCCGTGCAAATGTTTGTGTATTAAAAGACACAGGTCGCCGATCTTTGCTTCATCACACTTACGTCTGCCACAAACATGCACAGAATTGACATAATGTTTTGTTACTTTAAAGCATCGTGAAATAGGTTTTCTAGTCCACAAGGCAGTAAATGTAACTTTAAGAATCAGAATCAATATAGTGAAGCAACTGGATTAGCATGCTATTCACTAAAGATGCATTTGTCAGCATATACCGTAACACACCTACATGATAGACATTTCCAGTAATTGCCAATTTCAAGGACGAGATAAGGCTGCTTTCCCCAATCTCAAAGCCAGTAGTGGTTAATGCAACTGCCTTTTGAAGCAAGCCATTTTGGTACTCCACATGTTTTGTACTACATGTCCCATCAGTCCGAACCTTCTCAGTCAAAGATGAAGCATCATAGGAGTTGTGGTCCAAAAAATGTTGAGAGCCACAGGATGCAGACCCCTGCCTTACATGAACTCTTTTTTGGTGGCAAGCATGCCCACCAGGAGAGTTAGCTAACTACCAGCTCTGTCGAACAAGGAGTGAGCTTTCGTAGCCATACACAAGTGGTATTTAGAACAAATTATAGCCTTGCGTCTAAATTCTCAGATTTCATAACAACCAGACAATTGAACAGCCAGTGTTTTTAAAGAATCCACGATCAAATCTGCAGGAAACTTGATATACGGAGGGTGGTGGTTATATCTTGCATGGAAAGACAAATCCCACTAAGTAAACGGTCCAATTGTTTGGGAATCCCACTTGGAAAAGATTGCAGGTCACAAACAGTAAGGTGGGTGTTACGTAATGTGCCACTAGACCACATATGCAAGTGGCAACATTGAGCTTGTTCATACTTCAGCACGACAGCAAAAATACAGATTAGGATAGACTCACATGTTGGACAAAATGTACCATGAAACTTAGTTAAACATGTACCTCTTTCTAAATCTGCCTGCCTCTACTCTCCACCCTCTACAACTCATCCAGAACAGGACTGCGAGACTTGTGCTTGGCCTCAAACTCAAGGATCGTATCGCTCCAGGACTGAAATCTCTGCACTGGCTCACAGTGGCTGTGAGGATCAAGTTCAAAACCCTCTGCATTGTCCACAAGGCCTTCAACTCGCTCTTCCTAAATATATTCCCTCTCGAGTTCTTCGCCCATCCGCCTCCAACTCCAATAGGGTCAGTTGCTTCTCCAAGAATCGAGTTGGTGGTAGATCTCTTTCTTCGGCTGGGGCCGCCCCCTGGAACAGCCTCCCTGCAACTTGAGGAGAACCATCTCCGGAGGCACCTCAAAACCCTTTCTCGTTGCTTCTGCCTTTTCTCCTCCCCTATCCTGCTGACCTCCAGGCTGAAAATGAAACTGCACTGGTTACCTGGCCAACCTCTGTGCTCGGGCCCAGGTCCCTCCGCCTCCAGTCACTCACACCTGCACTGCCTGCCTAGCATCCCCCGTTCTTGGGGACTGTTTCTGTATCCATACAGTCCCACTACCAGCACTACACACCTGTTGTCTGCACTTAAACTTTTGCACTTGCCAACTGCTGGCCGTTACCTTTACTTGTTATTATTCTATGAACATGTACTGCACTGTCCCTTCCCCCCCCCCATCCCATGCACTTGCGCAATCACAATGACACCTGGCCTAGAAGGATCCTTACCTGTCCTCCTTTTGTTCCCCCACCTCTGTTGCCTCGTCGCGCCTTGAAACACTTGTGTAAAGGCGCGTTATAAATTCCATATCATACCTACCATACACACTCGGAGGGAAATGCAGTTAAACGTTCCCAATGTCCTTACGTTTGTGCACTCATCTGGAGCAGCATGGGATAAATATGTGCTCGTTGGCTTCCTATATTTCGGCACAATGTGAATTGTTTGTCCAAACACATACACTATTCGTGATGACAAAGCACTAGACGCAATAAATCCGAACTATGCCACCAACACTGCAATTTTTAAATCTCGCCCTACAGACTAACTTAACCCCAACCAACTTGCATTCCTCTGCCCCAGCCAATGCACTCCAGTAGAATGGGCACACAAAGCAATTATAGCGACAGAAATTACTCTATGCCAAAGTTGGGCAACCTGCATCTCACCCTAGATTTTGGCATGCAGCTCCCATCAGCACAGGCCAGCTAACTTCGTGGTAGAGGATCAAGGGATTTGTGGGCCGGAGTATCTTGGTGCTGCTATATGCCCACAACTGCTCTATGCCCTTAAAACAAACCTGCACACAGTACCCAAGTACTTCAGAACTGCACGCATCAACACTGCAACAAAGTGGTCTTGCATTTTCCCCACTCTCCCTACTAATCTAAACATGCTCTCTTGCAGATGTGCAAAAGTGTCTATAGTCACATGCAAAAAGCAGGTATGCGTGGTATAAATCCCAGTGACATAAAATAACCTGTTCACTAGTCCCTCTTGCACAGATGCACCTCACCCCCACCACCTCCCATATGGGCCAGAAACCCTTAGTTTCATCAGTTCATGAGTGAAAGGCGACCCAAATACTATAAAGTAGCGCTGAAAGCTGCAGTCCATGATCTGAAGAAAAAACAGTGGCAGATAAAATTAAAATGCCCTCAGCTACTTGAGCCGATTCAGAAAGGGGATAGAAAAAAGGAAGGAATCTAGAAGCAGTGTGCGTGTCAAGCAGAGGGGATCAAGACCAGGGGTTAACAGAAGGAAGATCGGGGATGGGAGAGAGGAGGAGATTTATAGCAAATAGCAAGGTGGGTGTAAGAAGCAGGAGGAAGGGGCCAAGAAAAAGGTTGAAGAAGAGTTGCACCAGAACTAAGCTTTTAGAAGGAGAAGGAACTCCAGAAAAGGTGTAGATAGACTATCAAGGGTTAAGCCTGAGAATTCTAGGGTCCAACGCATGCACAGTCTGACCCATGTAGAAACGACAGAAAGCTGGGGTGGTGGAATCGGGTATTGCAGAAGGGCAGCAGAGCCAGCAAGAGATCCAGACAACTTCTACATTAAGACAAGGAATGCTCTCCACAAGGCTAACAAAGAAAAGAAAGTATACTTTAAACCCCAAAGGCTGAGTGTCCGCCTCAACCTCCACCACCCCCTGCCTCCTCTCCTCCAAATGATTGTTTTTAAGGAAGAGCAGGAGCGATTTAGGATTATGGCCCCAAGAAAGCCTAGCCAACCCACACTTATACCTTGACTTAACGCCCTTTTGTAACATAGAAAGACCTGGTTAACTTGACAATAACTGGTAGGTACCAGGAGATGCATTTTAATCTCCAGGCCAGCGGGTGACAAACCTAACTAGCGGACATTAACTCAGTTTCCAAAGGGAGTTATTTCTTACCTGTAACTCCATTTCTCCAGCGTTGGTATCTTTCATTGATTAACATGCTGTGTGAATATTTCCTGTCAGGGTGGGAAGCCTCTCTAACTTTAACTTAGCGTTTCCGAGGGAAAACTACAACACTTTAGTGTCCTATCGACATTCTTTTTGGGTGCTTTAGGCCACGCCAATAGGACGTCTGCTATAAATAGCCCAGCCCCCGCGGCTGCCCTTCAGCTTTTAACCTCCAAATTAGAGGGAACCCGAACCCTAGGTTTGCCTGCAGGGGCGGCCAGTGGGCGCATGCGAATCCAAGAAAGATACCAACGCTGGAGAAATGGAGTTACAGGTAAACAACTACTCCCTTCTCCAGCATTGAATCTTTCATGGATTCACATGCTGTGAATAGATTACATAGCAGTACAACCAATGTGTGGTGGTGTATCACAGGCAAACCCACCAATAGCATTTTATCACATACATGAGCCAATACACCCAGCAAATAACAGTAAAATAGAAAACCCCCGAAGCTGCGTGCCTAACTTACTGAAACAGGCGTTGAAGGACCACCCGTACCACCTTCACATCGTCCTCATGTTGCTGGGCCAGGCAATAATGCTGGTGAAGGTATGCAGCACCACCCAGGAAGCCGCCTTGCAAATGTCCACCAGCGGTATCCCAGACCATAGCGCCGCCGACGACGCTGCCACTCCTCAAACGCTTGCCAACTTTCGTGTGACAAAACGAAATTGTAGATGAAACCCAACGTAAAGTCCCTGTTTGGAAATAGACTGCACCTTGTTGGCAGGCCCAAATGCCACAAACAACTGCTTCGACTTCCTGAAGTCCTGCATATGGTTCAGATAAAATTTGAGTGCCCTCTAACGTCCAGAGAATGAAGGGCCTTTTCTGCCGGCGTGGATGCATTAGCAAAGAATGAGGGTAAGGCAATAGAGGCAAGTTTGTGAAATGCCGACGGCACTTTCGGGAAAAGGTGTGGGTTAGTAGCCAATAGAACTTTGTCCTTCATGAACCTCAGGTAAGGCGGGTCAATGACCACTGCCTGCAATTCGGACACCAGTCTGGCCAAGGCAATTGCCACCAGAAACGCCACCTTCCACGAGTGGAACTTCAAAAGAAGCACTCCACATGGGTTAAAACGGAGGCTTCATCAAAGCCGAAAGAACATTGAGGCTTTACACAGGTGCAACCCGCTTCTCCGAGGGAAACTTCCGAAATAACCCTTTCAGAAAATGTTTCACCAAAACGATCACTAAACGGGAGCAACAAGGTGCCTTCTCGTGAACCTAGAAATCGCTGCCAAATGCACCTTGATGGAGGATAACACCAGGCCCCCTTTCGCAAGGTGTAACAAGTATGGAAGAACCTGAGCTGGGGAGACATCCAACCATCTTATCTCAGGGTGACCCTCACACCAGGCACCCATTTATGACCATACGAGACATTGGTAGAAGGGGCCCTTGCCGCCTTCAAGATACGGCGACACTCCCGAGAGATCCCTAGATGATCTAACTCAGAGTGGTCAGGAGCCACACCGCCAGGCTGAGAGAAGCTGGATCGTGATGCCACACCCTGCTGTCATCCTTAGACAGGCGATCCTGCTCCTCTCCCAACAGCAACAGTTCTTCAACAGCTAGATGAAGGAGATCTGAAAACCACGTCTGCCTGGGCCAGAACGGGGCTACCAGAAGCCTGCACCGGTACTTCCGCACCCACTGGATGGTCCTCCGAATCAGTGGAAACGCATATGCTAAGAGGCACCCACCGCCCCCCAATCGCCAGAAGATTCTTGCCACCTGCTGTGCCTTCAGCCTCTCCTCATTCAGCCGAGTGGCGTCCCTGCTGAGGGCGTCCGCTTGAACCTTCAGAACCCCCGGCAGATGGAAAGCGACAATACTGATCCCTTGAGCCAGAGACCAATGCCAAACGTGCTGCGCCTCCTTTGACCGGACTCAGGAATGCGTGTCGCCCTGCCCTACTTTCTTATATAGAACATTGTGGTGGTATTGTCCGTCAACACCCTCACCACCGCTCCGCGGATTCGAGAAGAAACAACCTCAGGGCCCAGTGCACCGCCCTCAACTCTAGTACATTGAGATGCAATGAAGTCTCCTCCCAAGACCATAGGCCCCGTACCCGAGTCATCGAGGTGTGCCCACCACCCCAACAGGGAAGCGTCTGCCACGATCGTAAATTGGAACTCCGGCTCCAGCAAGGGTATGCCCCTTACAAGATTGGGCGTGCAAGTCCACCACCCAAGGGCGACCACTAAGCCCTCATTGACCACCAGCTTGTCCGACCATAATCCTCGACTCTGCGACCTCCGGTCTGCAAGAAACTCCTGCACCGGCCTTGTGAACAGGCGGCAATTGGGAAGGAGAGGGATGCACGACGCCATGGTCCCCAACAGCGACATGTAACCTCGGACTGAGACCACTGCACCCCTTCTCCACTCGCCTGCCTTGGATCTCAACGTGTCCACACGCTCACTGGAAGTTTTTACCAGATTGTCCTGTGTAAGAAACTGACGCCGTCCAGGTAGTTGGTGTTTCTCGGGGCGCAAATATGAATTGTTGAAGTTGACGGTGAAGCCCAGCCGTTGCAAAAGGCCCATTGTCGCCATGAGAGACGCCCTTGCCCGTTCCTGCGACAAACCACTTACCAACAATCGTCCAGGTAGGGGTACACATGATGGCCCTCTCGGAGGAAGGCCGCCACCGAAGCCAGACACTTCGTAAACGTCCTGGGGGACGACTTTAGGCCTAATGGGAGGACCCGTAACTAAAAGTGATCATCGCCGACCACAAAACGCAGGAACTTGCAGTGTTTTTCCCTCATCAGGATGTTAAAATAGGCATGCTGCATATCTAAAGACGCTAGGAACTCGCCCAGTTGCACCAAGCAGATGACATCTTGAAGAGTGAGCATCTTTAACTTCAGGCGTTGCAGATTCTTGTTTAACGCCCGAAGATCTAGAATAGGCCTCCATTTCCCATTGGGTTTCTTCACGACGAAGTACCGGGAGCACACCCAATGGCCTCGTTCCTCGACCGGAACTGGTTTTATCGACCCTTTCTCTAGCATGAGAGCCCCCTGCTGCCGATGATGCAGCTGCACCACATCCACCGGTGGAATAGGGACTGAGGCTGCAGAAACTCAGATTGGCCGAGACGCACCGTGTCCAGCACCCAGCTATCTGTTATCCGCTGCCACTTGTCGACATGGTTCACCACCCTACCCCCAGTAGATTGTCCATATGGCAGTCATTGTTGAGCTTTTGACTGCCTTCCTTTAGCAGCCGAGGCTTGTGAACCTTTCTTTTGCTGAGCTTGAAAGTCCCTGCTCTTCTGAACTGACTGCACGGATCGCTGATAGCCTTGAGACGAGTAGCTGGAGGAGCGCCAGTAACGTCGCTCTCTGGATGAGGCAAACCAGGCATTACCAGAGGCTCCACAAAAAGCTTGAAAGGAGCGACCACCTTGCAGGGAGCCCAAAACCGTTGCTGTCTCAGTATCCTTTTTCATACCCTTCAGGGCCTCAATCATTTTGCCGAACAAGTGTAACCACTCACAGGGCATATCGATGACCTTATACTGAACTTCTGGGCATAAATACGTACACTTCAACCAGGCCTGCCATCGGAGCACCACCCAGTTATTAATTTGCTTAAAACCCGACTCCACCAGGTCAACTGCAATATTGATGCTGTGGTTGGAGGTCTCCTCCCCCTCCCGACCAACAGCATTGCCTCATTACAGTGTTGCTCTGGAAGATGGTCAAGAATCGGGACTAGCTGGTGCCACATTTCTTAATCATATCTTGCATAATTGCCAAAGAATTTGCAGCCTTCACAGTCATAGCCATCCACTGTCAGGACCTTCCCAAACGCATCCTGTTTCCTGGCCTCACTGTCCCAAATGCATCCTGCTTCCTGGCCTCACTGTCCGGGGGCGTAACACATGGGTTGGCTTCTGGCCTTATGGCTGGCTGCCGCCACAGATTTGGGCACGGGTTGCGACACAAGATATCTAGGGGTAGACTCAGGCGCCTTGAATTTCTTTTCTAGCCGACCCTTCACTGCAGGCTCAGAAAATGGGCGGCGCATAGTGCGCAGTCCCTCCTGCCACACGTGGTCGAAAATCGGAACCGAAATGAGCGCCTTCCGTTGCTTTCCCATATGGTTCAAGAGAAAGCAATCCTTACGATCCTCTTCAGGTGCCAGTCCAAACTCCTGACACGCCTTTGCCATCATGGCGTGGAATGCCCAAATATCATCCGGCGGAGATGGCTGCTCCAACTCTGGGTCCGTGTACCAGGCGGCGTTGTTCATCAGCGACAAAGATAGTCGACAGGGTGTCACACAGAGCATTCTCCGGATCTGAATCAGGTAATTCCCCTTCCTCAAGGACTACGTGGACGGCCCAAACCCATCAGCAATGGCAACCGTGCCGGAGGAGACTTCCTAGGGGCCACACCAGGCAAACAGTCGACCACCGGCACCGCCGGATTCGGAGGCGGTGGCAGCCTCGCATTCAGTTGCCCTAACAAAGACTGGAGCGTATTCAATACTTGTAAAGACAGCAGAGATTGCTGAATAGCCAACGGGTAAAGGGGCGGCCCAGCCCACACCCCACTCGACGTAGACAGCCTAACACTCTGCAGGCCCAGAGCCGACAGACCAAAAATTGGCTCTTGTTCCTTCTCCATCCCGGAGGAAACCAAATATGCAGCTGGAACTTGTAACAAAGTGTCCACAGGAAGCATGGGCCCGAAGCTGGCGGACTGCCACGGCCCACCAATCGGCAACAAGCCTTCCAACTGCATCTGCGTCAATGACAACAGCAGCAGCAGCAGTGGCCCACTGTCCGTCAAGAGTCGTGGACGGCGCCGATGACACCTTCGTCGACGACTGAACCGCAGACTGTACCGTTGACGGGGGAATATCAGTCAATCTCGTCAGAGCTCCGTCATCCATGGGCTTAACCTTCACTGGAGACCCGGCTTTCTTGGAAGACGAACCAGAACGGTGCTTTGAAGACTCTCGACTGGACGAGGACTTATGATGACCTCTGGACGAGGAGTGCTTCGGGGAAGATTCCTTCAGCTTCACCTGTCCTTTGTTCGACACTCGACTTCTCGGGCTTACCACCAGACCCCTTGGACGATCTGACTTGGAAAGCGGGGAACCACTCGCCCCCTTCGAATGATGCGACCTGGACGTAGATGACTTGCTACCTCTCCCCACCTCCGACTTCGGCAACTCAGTCTGTAGCTTTTTAGCGGGGGGGTTCTGCCGACGCCGCTCGGCGGTGCTCAGAGGCCTGTCCCACTCTCCCTGAAGACTGGCTCCCCCGGGCCAAACCCACCTCTCAAGCCGGTTAAGTGCCCTCATTTAGCCAACATATGAACCGACTGTTACGGTCTTTCAAAGTCTTCTGCAAAAACCCCTGGCATATCTCGGCGGCATCCGCCTTGTGATGGGGTAGACACAGCCCGTATGGCCATGTCCTTCGAATACCTTCTTAAGGCCGCAGGTAGCACAAGGCCGAAAGACTACTTCTGGCCCACAGATGACATAATGGGCAATACAAAACAGCACGTGCAAACACAAAGAAACACGAGGAGATCCCAACAGTTTGGAGAAGTTTGAAATCTGAAGGGAAGCTGCAGGGGCGGGACTATTTATAGCAGACGTCCTATTGCCGTGGCATAAAGCGCCCAAAAAACAAATTGGACACTAAAGTTTCGTAGTTTTCCATAGGAAAACGGCAAGTTAAAGTTACCAAGGTTTCCCAGCCAGACGGAGGGAAATAGTCACAGCATGTGAATCCATGAAAGAACCAATGCTTGAGAAGATGTATGAAAAAGGAGCACGGGGAAACATCTAGAATACAGTTAAAAGAATATCAGATCATATGTTGCAATTCTACCAGTGTTAAATAAGTGATCCACTGCTTAAAAATGAAGTTCAAATGTTCATCCAGAAAGGCCTGCTTTAAGCTCTAACACAGAGTGTCTCCATTTAATACCAAGAGATGCATGAATTCTACTTTATTAAATGGGGCTGCAGACAGTTCCAGCACAATGGTTAGGTCAGCAGGAATGTACCATTGACTTGCACGCTAGCTTCTTAAAGAACGAGCAAGTGGCAATTAGCCACTATTGGAGAAAGGATCACTGTCCTGCACAAGGACTAGGGAGCATGTCCTCCAATTGCTAGGGTGGAGCATTTCATTTGTAATACAAGATCTTAGTTACCCGAATAATTGGCAAAATATAACATCAGGAAATCATAATGTCAACATCTGCAAAACACCCTACTTTGTCCACACACATCTGTATTTTCACCATCCAAGCACCAAACCACTGAGAGTCCGAAAAGGATACTGGTTTTACTTACTGAATTAATTGCCACGGTGTCACAAAGTATGCCATGCATAGTGTTAAGGTCACGAAAACATTCTTGAAATTCAGATCAAAATAATGAATGCCGATTGTCAGATGTTCATTAGACTAGAGAATTAAAGTAAGGATCAAGGTACAAGTGCTATTAAATGGCAGCACGCTTGCAAGATGCAGGTTGTGGGAGAACAAGCATTGGTGAATCAATACTCTGGCTTGTGTATAGAGCCCATTTTCGACTGTGCTGCCAGATGTTTTCAACAGTATTACTGAAAAGACTGTCCGGATTTAGACTGGTCTCCGTGTTGCAACTTCTTGGTCTTCACACAAGGTATACATTTGCTGTGTCGGACTACAGTTTACTGGAATCCTTTCTTAGAAGACTAATGCACTGAGGATTTAGTGCTTGAATAATGTATCATACATAAGTCCATTTACTCGCACCAATTGTCAAATATGTAAAGTAATCCAACATATCCATATTTATGTTGTGGTTTGTGGCCTCCTCTCCTTCCTTGAGCATCACTCACCTTCGTCTCTTCCCGCTTGTCCTATGGGAGCTGTTCTAGAATGGGCGCTAGTGTGTTCCACATTTCCTGGTTGCAGCATCTGATGATGGCAAGGGCATTGGCCACCTTTATGGTGGTGGCACCTATTGCCAGCACCTTCTTTCTGAATGAGTCTTGATTGCGCAGATTGTCCTGTGGCTGTGTCCGAGTCGTCTCCCTGGTATGTGCACGAGGCGGTCGATGTGTCATGGGGCTCGTCTGTGTCCATTAGCTCGCATTCTTCTTGCGCAGGTCGACGTAGAGGCACGAGTGTACAACACGGCCTTCGGAGACGTCAATGCTGGCGATGCGCTCCTACCCCTCTACTCTGGACGGGGTCTTAGGGTTCTGGCCAGAGAGCGAGAGATGATCTGGATTGCGAGAGGCCCATGGGAATCTGGTCATGGACCTGCTCATGGACCTTGACCTGAATCTGGCCAGCAGTGTCACAGTGGCAGTGGTGGTGTCACGGTTTCATTACACGGCACACTCCAGCCAGGGACTCCTTCCCCAACAATTAATGTGGTGTACAATAAAATGCTTTTTAATTTTACTATACTACGGATTCTCTTTGGAGTAGGCCTCCAACCCGTCCCTCACCCAACCTCCACAAACACCCCATGTCACAGTGGACTAGAAACCAGGACGGTGTGTATCAAAAATTGTTTATTAATTTATTATTTGATGAAAAAGGGAAGAAGAAGAAAAAAAAAATCAAACTAACAAAATCACAGCCACCAATGTTGAGGCCACACGAAATGCAATGATCTCTACAGAACAACTAGGTTAAGATAACCTATTACAGTTCACACAGATCTTTAATGGCACAACAGAAAAATAATAATTTTCCACCAAGTGATAGCACCAATGGTTTAGCACTCCCCCTGCAACACTCACCCCGAAACATCAATTAGACTTTATTCCTTTGAATGGGAGGCAGAGCAAAGGAGTAGGAATAGATAGAAAAAAAAATATTCAGATTTGGATTAATGCCCAGAACATGTTTTTGGAGCGAAATAACAGAATGAGATTTTGATTATTACTCCCAACTGCTAGGGGACAGAATGAAAGGAAATTCGAATTGCTTACACTTTCTTATTCTCTAAACGTTCCATATCTCCTAATCAGCACACCAGGGTAACAAGAGAAATGAAGTGGAAAAAATCGGTTTTGGGAGAAAAGCAAATGCAAAGGGAAAAGAGTGGCAAATGGAAATTCGTTTATACTGAGGTTTACCATGACAGGCAGCTAAGCGAGGGGATTTAGCTTACAATAGATAAATTGGTTTTCAATGACCGGGACAGAGGCACATAACAGGTAGACTTCTAGGCAAAAGGGATTGCTCACAAACCCAAACCGTGGTTTACATTAATAGGACAGAGGCAAATAGGAATTTATTTGGTAATGCACACAACACACGGACAAATTCGTTTTTTAGTTACAAGGAGACATTCTTTTGAGTTTTTTTTATAAACACAAGGGTTGCGTGATTTCAGTCCCTGGTCCTGCAGGCTTCATATACTTAAAAAAAAAAGGACCAGCAGGACAGGGAATAGCCAAATCAACACATTTATCTTTTTAGAAATACCAATAAATGCTAAATCTTGGATTCAAAAATATTTTATTCTTATATCAAAAATATATAAAATATTGTTTAATGAAAAACATTTAAACAAATACCTTCATATTCAACTCAAACTGAATCACTCCTACCATTCATTCCAATTTCATTTTTCCACATCAATAGCACATATTTTGTATATATATACACTGTATGTCTGTGTGACCAGGAGCATACAGACTGAACCATCAGATCATTTGGTGGAGGACCTTTTTTCACTATGGAAATGAGAATTTGAGGCTAATTATTAATAGGCCACAAAATATATGCTATTGATTTGGAAAAATGAAATTGGAATGAATGGTAGGAGTGATTCAGTTTGAGTTGAATATGAAGGTATTTGTTGGTTTAAATGTTTTTAATTAAACAATATTTTATATTTTTTTTATATAAGAATAAAAGATTTTTGAATCCAAGATTTAGCATTTATTGGCATTTCTAAAAAGGTAAATGTGTTGAGTTGACTATTCCCTGTCCTGCTGGTCCATTTTTTGATTACAAAGATATTCTTTTGAGGCAATACTTTAATGACTATAACAAATAAATACTAACACCAGGAACAAGATGGTTGATTTCAAATTGCAACAATCTTGTACCGTGCTTTTCAATGGGTGAATTAATTTACTTTAATATACTAAGAATTTACACAGACACAGAGGCTTTTAAAAAGGGAGATACGCTAACGCACAAGCAAATAAGAGATTCTTCTATTGGGAGAGGACTGGATTACACTTGCCATTTGGGGTTTTCAATGGGGGGGGTTCAAAAATGAAGGGGTTTGTGCAATTTAGGGCTGGGGTGAAATACTACTTACAAAGCAAGCCTTGGTTTAGGATTCAGGAAAGCCAGCTCGATCTCAAGGGGTCTGGTCACTGCACTCTCAAAGATGGTAAGGTTCAGCAGCATTCTCGCAGTCATCATCGTCCTGTCTCCCAGTTTTTGTGCGTCTCCCTGACCTAGTACAGCCCCCCATACATTGTAAACATGTAATTACTTTCTTTGTAATCTAGGGCGAGTACCCTGTAATTATCCCTGCAACTCAGATAGGAAAGTTTACCATTCCCCTCTCTGGCCCCCCCGGCATGATTGGTTCAAGGGAAGAGAGCACCACCTGTCAATTTACATTTATTACAATTCTTTGCTCTCATTACCACTTTTTGGCAAAAACGAGTTATGTCTCATAACTTCGTACTTATACTAGCCGCCGCCATATGAAACAGATATGCGGTTTTAGCTGGTCATAGAGAATTATGTAAGCTGATCGCCAACTCCTTAAGATGTAGCATGGCCATTTGGCACATTCTTGTCCTTTTTATAAAATGTATAACAGTTATGAATCTGCAAATGATCAAGCACGTTCCTAATTTCACTTTCCATCTTTTCACCAACTGTCATACTTGTTCAGATCAGCCAGAAACTAGTCTTAACTGGCCATTTCAGTCCCCAAAGTCCTAAGGAAATGCAATTCATATTTTTAAAAACTGCCTGGAAATTACATGAAAACAAGTTGCATAAAACAAAATTAGTCCTCATTCTGATTGCTGGGAAAAATGCCTAAAAGGAAAGTCTTTTAATGTCAATTCGGAGTCTCTTCACCCCCCCCCCCCCAAAGCTATCTGTCTGCCTCTGGGCTCAGCCAGTAAGCAGAGATTGTTAGGACTCCCTTTGAAATTTGCAGTTTGCTCTCTGTAGTGGTTGCAGGAAGGGCTCACCCCTCCTGGTCAGGCTTTAGCCACACTTTGCCTTCTTTGAAATCTCTAGGCTCCTGCCTTCATGTCTGCAGATATGTGCGATATCCCGCGGGAAATGGCGCTTTGTCATAAAGAATTTCCTGCCTTCATGTCAGAACTGTTTTTTTCCTGAAGTAAGGGTCTATTGAAAGGTGACTTGAGTTTGGGGGTTGGAACATATGCATTGCATTTGCTTTTGTCAACCCCCCACATCATGTTCCCTGACATTTCTCTGTGTGAGCAGTGCTATATTTTTCCACTTGACTTTGTAAAGCCGTTTTTCCTTTCACACGTGTGCAGGCTGTTTTTTGCTTTTAATGTTTAAAATCCTGTCTTGCAGGTCACAGGATTCTACGATTTCTTTTGGGGGTAAATTTACCTTTGCTGTTGGTCCATTGACTATAGTAGGCCCCCTTTCACATGGTTTTTTTTTTTTAAATATATTTTTATTTTATCTCAACCAAACAACATTACAACGAAACATAAATAAAACACCTCAAACAAAAACCAAACAAACAAAAAATAAGGCACTGCAATCCCCATCCCTCCCCCCTATGAGCCTGTAGAGTGTCCGCCATCAGTGTCCGTTCCATGCGGTGGGGCCTCATCGCTCTCAAGTCCAGCCGAGGTCGACCCCATACCAAATAGCTCAGCTAACAATAACTTCCATGCCGTGAGAGAGCCGGTTTCTTCCTCCTCCCCTGCCATACTGCCATCCTGCCACGCTGCCGTTTCGGCATCAGCCCATTTTTGGAGATCTCGCCACCAGACCTCCACTCGCGGCTTATGACATTTCTTCCACCCCATGGCTATCCTACGTTTGGCCAGCACATAGGCCAGATCTTTAAGTTTCTCAACATGTCGAAGCTTACGCGCCCTGGGATACCCTCCCAGCAGACAGGCCCAAGCCGAATCCACCTTAAGTGTGATACCCCTCCCTGCCAGCCTCCGCGCCACTTCACCCCAGTAGGTTGCAATCACTGGGCACGCCCAGAACATGTGTATCATGTCCGCATTCTCTTCGTTACACTTGGGGCACGCCTGGCACCCATTATCCAGAAATAAGGAAATTCTAAGGGGGGTCGTATATGCCCTGTGCGTAATATAGAGCTGTATCTGCTTAAACCTGGCGTTCCTCGATACCTTTTTGTGGTACCCCAGGGCGCGCTCCCACATCCCATCCGCCATCGAGGCCCCCATCTCCGCTTCCCATTCCAGTCTCAGGTGCCCCAAATCCTTCCCAACCTTTGTCACCAACATCTCGTACAACCTAGAGACCTCGTGCCCACCCTCTGATGCGTCATACATTATTTCCAGCGTGGCATCCGGTTCATCAGCCAAAGTAGTTTCGGGCCACGTGCTCCGGACCTCCCGGACCACCCTATGATATGTCACATATTGACCCCTGTGTAGCTCCGACCCTGCCTCCAGTTCATCGAACTCCATCAGGGTCCCATCCTGCCAGATGTCGCCCATAGTGATCAACCCCACTGACTCCCAGTATGTCCGAAGAATAGCTCTCAGCTGCCAGTCTTCCTTCGCCAGGGCGACCAGAGGTAACTGCGGCATACACGGTAAGGGGTCACCCATCATCCGACAGGCACGCCGCCATATGTTCCTGCCAAGGGCTAGCATCTTAGGACGCTCCCTCATCCATGAACCGGTCACCCAGATCACCTCCCGCAGATAGAAGGGGGAACAGTCTTTCCCTAGCAGCCTGTGTTCGGAGGTCTCTTCATCCGAGAGCCACCTGGCCACATATTGCAGTTGCGCCGCCATATAATAGGCCTCAAAGTTCGGCAGCTTCACGCCACCTTTCTCATAAGAGTTCTGCAATTTCCACAATGCGACCCTGTTGCGCGTGCCGTGCCATAGGAAATTCCTACATACACTATGTAACCTAGCAAAAAACTTCCTAGGTATCATATACGGGATGTTATTAAAGTAATGCAGGAGCCTGGGCAGCACCACCATTTTAAGCATAGCTCCCCGACCCATCATCGCTAAAGGCAATCTTTCCCAGAACCTCATGCACTTCTCAATCTTTCCCACAGCTAGTTCGGTATTATGCCTGTGTTCTTCCTCGGTCGTGTGATACACGTCAATGCCCAGGTACCGGAAGGAGCTCGTCGCCCACGGGATCCGCAGCACTGGCAACCTCTCCACCGGTATCCCCACATAACTGCCTAGCGGGAATAGTGCGGATTTCTGAGGGTTGACCGCTATGCCGGACAACCAGGCGTACCTCTCCAATACCTCCAAGATATACTGCAAATTCTCTTCCGGATGTTTCAGGTATAACAGCATATCGTCTGCATACAGGGATATAAGATGGCGCTCCCCTCCCACCTCTATGCCCACCGGATCATACTGCTGCCGGAGGTAAATTGCTAAGGGTTCGAGGGCCAGTATGTACAACATTGGGGACCAAGGACACCCCTGCCTAGTGCCTCTGCCTAACTGCCATCTATCTGACACCACTGCGCCCGTACGGACCCTAGCCAGAGGCGCACTATATAATAGTTCGGCCCACCTCATGTAGCCTGGTCCCAGTCCAAACCGCCCCAAAGCCGCCAGCAGCCACGGCCATCGCACAGAGTCGAACGCTTTAATCGCGTCCAACGCCACTATCGCCATTTCGCTGTCCTCATTGCACCCCCATTCAACCACCCTGTGAAGGCGTCTATGATTCTGAGTAATATTCCGATTCGGGACATAGCCCGTCTGGTCAGGATGGATCAGCTTGCCTATCACCCTCCGCATTCTGGCCGCCAGGACAGCGGTTAGGATCTTGCTGTCCTGGTTCAGCATCGACAGGGGCCGGTAGGAGCCACAATCATGTCCCGGTTTATTGGGTTTGGGGAGCGGTACTATAATCTCCTCCCTGAGCGATTCCGGCAGCCGCCCCACCTCGAACGCTTCATTAAGCATCTCCAGCATGGGCGGGAGCACCTCCTCTCCATACGCTTTATAAAATTCACTGGGGAACCCATCCGCTCCTGGGGCCTTGCAAGTGGGTAGCTGCCGCACAATCTCCTGCAGCTCCTCCAGAGTGATCTGAGCATCCATCTCCTCTCGCTCTTCGTCACTTATCCTGGGCAGGCCTAGGTCTTCAAGTACTACCTCTATCTCCTCCCGGCTTCCCCCTTCTCGATCCTCATATAATGCTTGATAATATTCCGCGAATGCCCCATTCACCCCTTCCTGGGTGTCCTCCTCCATGCCCTTTTCAGTGATAACTGATCGGATCGGGGATCTCGGGGTCTCGCTCTTATACAGTCAAGCAAGAAGCCTGCCCGTCTTGTCCCGCCCCGCATGCAACCTCTCAATGTACTTCCTGTAATTCAGATTACAGAGCCTGTCCCAGTGTTCTGCACACCTCTGTTGCAGATTAGTGACCGCCTCTGTATCAATCCCACCCTCCCCCAGCTCTTTCTCCAACTCAATCTCGGCCTTACGCAGATCAGCCAGGACTCCACCCATTAATCCCTTGGACTTCGCAATGGCAACCCCCCTCATTACAACCTTAAAGGCCTCCCACAAAGTACCAGCCGACTTGACACTACCTGTATTCGCCTCAAAGTAAGCAACTATCTCCTCCCTCATGTCCTCCCTGAAGACTGGATCCTTGAGCGCTTCCGCCCTAAGGCGCCATGTTGGAATTCGCGCATGTGGGGGACAAAGCTGCCATCGCATGACCAGGGGCGAGTGGTCCGAAAGGACTCTCGCCCTGTAGTCTATCTGGTCACACTCCGCGACAACGTCCGGAGTGGCGAAAAAGTAATCCAGCCTTGTGTGTAGCTGGTGCGGGGCCGAGTAATGCGAATATTGTCTCACGCCAGGGTGTCTCGTCCTCCACACGTCTGCCAGGCCAAGGTCTACCAGCAGCGTCTGCAGTACCCTAGCCGCCGGGCTGGGCCTGACCACCCTGTCATCCGACCTGTCCTCCCTGGGATTTAGTACACAATTAAAGTCCCCACCCCAAATCACCGGACCCCCCATCCCTTCACCAAGTCTAGTGATCAGTGTCCTAAAGTATGTCGCTGTGTCCTGGTTGGGAGCATAAGTATTTATAATACACACTACTTTATTTTCCACAAGCCCCCTTACCATGACCAGCCTCCCATCAGACTCCACAACCTCCCCAAGTAGCTTAAACGGGACATGTGGTGAAACCCAAACCAGCACACCTCTAGCATAGGCAGAAAATGTAGATCCAATAACTGTCCCTCTCCACTTCCTCCCCACCAGTTCCAGTTTATCCCGTGTCGGATGCGTCTCCTGTAACAAGGCGACATCTATCTTTTGCCTTTTTAGGTACAACATGACCTTGTTACGCTTAAGGTAGCTGTTAAGCCCTCTAACGTTCCACGTTAGTATCCTAAGGTCCCCCATGATTTATCAGTAGCTACCTCCTCCCTCCCAGGTCTGCTCGCCTCCCCCCCCCTCAAAGACCCCCATTTCCAGTTTCTCTCCCAGGCTCATATAAAAACTAACACACCCCACCCCCCTAACCCAACCAACTGCCCAGCTCCATCCCTGGATCTCAGGCATCCCCGTGTTCGGTTCTCTATGGAACCCAAGTAGAGAACCCGACAGGGTGTCACCCCACACACAGTGACTAACCTAAACTCAAACTGGGGTACAAAGAACAGCCCATGGAGGCTCCTCTCCCTCGCATCCGTATCCGCGCACACGGACCATGTTCCTAACGCATACACTTCCATAACAAAGTCACAAAGACTATATTCCAGTCCCAATGTTCATAGCCCAGCCGGGCCCGCAGCGCCACTTATCTCTTCCCGTTCCATCCGCCGTCCGCTCATCTGGCTCCTGAGGACAGTTTTGTGCATCGAGCCACTCCATGGCCTCCTCCGGAGTGTCAAAGAACAGCATCTTAGTCTTGAAGAAAACCTTCAGTCTGGCCGGGTAGAGCAACATATACTTGTACCCAGCTGCCCGCAATCGCCTCTTAACCGCCCCAAAGTTCATGCGACTGCGCTGCACTTGCAAGGTGTAATCGGGGTAAGCAGTAATGGTCGCCTCTCCTCGCCGTATGGTGCCCCCCTTACGAAAGTGTTCGAGGATCTTTTCCCGATCCCGATAATTGAGGATCTTGGCGATCACAGGACTAGGCGGGTTCCCCGGCGGTGGTCTCCTGATCAAGGCCCTGTGCGACCTCTCCACCGCAAACCCCTACGACAGGGCTCCCCCAGTGATCTCCTGCAGCAGCAAGTTCTCAATAAACTCCGTGGGATTCTGGCCTTCAGCCCCCTCCGGGCACGTCCTTCCGCCTCTTCAGCCCTACTTTCCAAGTTGCCCACCTGCTGCACCAGGGCATGGATATCAAGCTTATGTGTGGTGCAGTAGGGCCCATCTCCTTTTCCAAAGTTTCCGTGCGCTCAGCCAGGGCTCGCACATCCTGCCTCAGGAGGATCACGTCCTCCAGCACCGCCCCAACCTGTTGTTCCATCGCAGTTTTCAATTCGGCCACAGCAAGTTGGAGCTTGGTCTCCCACGTCGCCTTCAGGTCCGCGATCGCAGCGAGGACCTCCTGGTTCGCACCACCGGCGGCCATCTCCTTGGTCTGAGCCTTACCCTTGCTCCTGGCTCCTTCCGGGCCGGGCGGCGTCCTGGCTTATTCGTCGAGCGTGGGCTGTTTATTCTTCGCTCTCAGAAGCTTGTTCGACATATCTCCAGTCAGGAGCGTCCTTCTGGCCGCGCTCGGGTCCAAGGCAGGGAGGCACTATGCCCATACACCACAACTCAGTTTGAGAGTCCCAGCTCGCCCAACAATCTCGGGCACCGCTGTTGTCCGGCGCTCCCCCCAGATGGGCCGGGTCGCGCTGCCCCCTTCATAACGCCGAGAGGGCGCACGTATGCTGTGGTCCCGGTCCACCGCTCCTTTGTCCCCTCGTCAAGCGGCGGCGGCCATTTTGTCGTCCGTCGAGGTCTCGCCACCAGCGCTTCACTCGGCTCCTAAGTACACGTGCGCAATGCGAACCCGTGTAAAAATGTATCCTCGCGTGCAGCCGAACTTCATGTACACAGTCATCACAATCTTCGCCAAATCGCAGCGGTCCTTGCGCGGTATCAGTCGGATTATGTACGGATCAGCGGGAGCCCCCGTACAGGAACGTCTTTTCACATGGCTTCCAAGCCACGCCCCCCCCCCCCTTTCACATGGTTCTTTAATTTGACATCAACACAAAGAAAAAGCCAAGCCATTTTGCATGTTTAAAGGGCTGCTGTTCATGTGCAACGGAGAGCAAAAGCCGTTTTTTGGTTGCAGTGCAGAAATTCTTGCCCCTTGTGAAATAAGAGCAAAATAAGGCCGTTTTGATTGCAGTGTTTAAATTCTGCTGTTCAGGTGGGAGAGGCTTCTGTCAAGGGTCTTTAAATGCACCACCCTACAGTGGGACCGGTGGCTGAAACGCCGGTAAAGCTGGTTTCATCAAAGCTGCGTCTAGTTAGGTAATCACCCTCTGTAGAGAGGGCTCGTAACGACAGTAAGGCCTCCGGATTAGTCAGTAGTGACCGCATTTCCTCCTGGTGGGAGCATAAGTGGCTTGGCCCTGGAGTAGGATGAAGTGCCGCCTCCATTCGTGGTTGTGTAGGCTTGTGTGGGAAGGAGCATAGTGCTCTTCAGTTAGCTTTGGTTAAAGCGCACAGTGAATACAGCATGTGCTAAAAATAGACTACAGGCATTACGTCACCGAGGCTAGCTCTAGCAGAAAGCACAAGGTAACTCAGCAACTGTTCCTGTCCATCACAAGCCAATGGAGATTTAAAAAAAGTTTCAATGCAAGACTACAGTGTACTAGGAAAACAAGGGTTTTTGTAGGAATTTCTGGACCAGATCAAATATAATTATGTTGAGTTAAGTGTTGAGAGAATGGCGGGAAGATGTGTTCATGTATGAATGTTTAGAACATAGAAAATTATGACAGACAATGTATTCCTGCAGAGGCAGCATAATGTTAAGCAGCTTGGTCCCAAACAGAACCCAGCCATGCCAGAAAGAAGAAATGCAGCATCCCTTTTAAGGAAGAACAACAGTTTTGGATGAGCTGTGTCGGTATCCAGTAATGAAGTCAAGAGTATTTAAGCCCCATGCCCAGCACCAATCTTCAGGACCTGGGAGCGGTTGAGGGACAGAATATACCGCTCTAGGGCAGAGATCTTTGCCAATCCTCACTTCTGTACAGATTAAAATGTGTCATCTCTTGCAAGATAGACTCATGGCCTTAATTCTGTGGAGGGAAGTATTTACTCTGGTTTGAGTGATATCAGAGGGTACCCCAAAATATTTAAGGGGTGCTCCTGTAAATTGGGGTTCGCTTTCACTTGACCCGATTGGTCATCCACAGGAATGTGTCTCCCTGGTGTAGCTTGCCTGTAGCATTAGACTCTTTAGAGTCTGAAAACTGAATTTGCTTGTGTTGTGTCTCGAAATCTGTATTGCTCTTGTGCTGCAAGATTTCCTATGGAATGACCTCAGAGTATGCAATCAGAGAAATTGGTGATGGCCCAGTCTGTTCTAGCGGCTTGTCTAGCAGGAGGGCCACGGATGGTAGCTAAATTGTCAATGAGGCCATTTCTGGAGGTTGCTGGTTGAAAACTTGCCCCAGAAGCTTCTTTTGCTTCTCCGTCGACAAGAGCATTGTCAATGACAAGCTGCCTTTTTGCAGCGACCTGTTGACTGGGATTTATCTTTGGTGGACGTACTGGACACCTGCGAGTGATACCCCATTGCTACCTCTTTTTGCTTTGTTGACGCATCTGTCGACCAACCATCTTTCAATGGACGTGGTCGCCTGTTTGACATGTCTAGGGGGGCTTTGCATGGCCTCGCGGCTTGCTAGACGTCTTAAAAGGGACAGCCGCCACCAATGATGTTTTTCCATCAACGTGGTGTCCGTCGACGTGGCCAATGGAGCCTTATGGCCTGAGGGCTTAGCCTCTCCTGGGGACCTCGAACACCCCGCCGGATTCAGTACTTCTGGCATCAATGCTGTCGACGGTACCTACGATCCTTCCATGGACTTGGACTTGTGTTAATGATGTTTAGCCTACTGGACAATAGCCTTTTTTCCAGCGAGGACTGCAGTTCTGTACCCATGAAGGACCTCTTCTCACCCACCGCAGGGACTTTCTGCCCTGTAGACTGCTCGAAGGCGACTCAGTGTTTTTTTCTTTGACCGCTGCTCGTCCGACCCGGCCCTCTCCCTGGAGCGTGGTTGCTTCTCTGTGGGGATGGCCATGCTCTTCGGTGACTGGACATCAGAGGAATACTCTAAATAGTTGCCCTCGGTCAGCCAGCATACTAGCCAACATTTTGAGATTAAGGGCCTTCGAGCCAAGCCTTTACACAGATGTTACAATGCTCACTGGGATGGCAGCAAAAAAATTATATACACAATAAAGAGGTTTGTTCCCTTCATGTATGTTTTTAAGGCTACAGGTGGCACAGGCCTTAAAGAGGGGTCTACATTTTTCCTCCATCCCCACTAATCTGTAACACAATCTGGTGTGGGTAAACCACCGTGGAACCTGTGATCTATGAAAACTAAAATTTTGTGGAAATGTTCTCTGAACAAGAAGACGTTTAGATGTAGATTCTATGTGAAGACACTTGAGGACACGGTTAGAATCTGGGTGGAGTCGGAGAGACTAATCTCCAACTACTCAAGGTCCCAATGGTTGGAACCAAAAACACCCATAAGGAGAGTGACAGCCTACAAAATGGAAGGTTTTTCTTGATTACAGAAAGGGAAACCCAAGGATAACCGAGTATTCGCAGCCTGACGCCGGATAATAGTCACAGCATGTGAATCTAAGTAAGATCAAATGCTGGAGAAATTCATAATGCCACTTCCAATTGATTACCAGGTACCTTTCTAAAATCAATCAATCTCCAACTCGAGCTACACATTTAACTCTGAACATACCTTCCGCCCTACTGTGGTCCACCAAGGCTCTTCCTCTGGCTTCTACTCTTCACCCTCTATACATTCTTCCTCCAACAACCCATCACCTCCTTTGTGTTCCCCTCCCTCTTATGATATGGCATTTATAACGCACCCATACACAAGTGTTTGCCAACACTAAAATCTTCATCTTTCCTATTCACTCCTGATCTCGCTGCACCCAGTTGAATACCCTTCAGGAATCCATCATTGGATGTTACTTCACATTCTCATGCTTAAGTGCTTGAAGACTGAAGTCGTCCAACTTCCTGCCTCACAATGCCTCACTCCTTCCATCACCACTCTAATTTCCTCTTAAACTGGCAGGCGTTGGCCCCCAAAAGCATACAAATGTGTGGTTCTGACAGATTTTCATATTCACCACTTTATCACTACTATTATCACTGCCAGGATTAACCTGCTCAATATCAGGGAGGATCTGCTCTCTGCTTGCCTACCATTTTGCCAAATCCCTTCTCCTAACTTTAGTCAAAGTGTCATTTACTAACCACCTCCTCTGTCCACTCCTCCAATTACAAAATATTAAACTTCACCACATGAGCCCTCTAATCTCTCCTGCTGTTTTGCAGCTTCTGAACACTGTCTCTAAGAAAAATGTGAAGCTCTTAGTACTGGCCTTCAAAATAATACATGGATTTGCATCACTTCACCACCCACCTGTTTACACTCTCTCCCACTACACTTCTCCCTCATCTGCCACCAACACCTCTTGCATCTGGTCATTCTGTGGCAAACTTACAAAATCTCCCACATTCGCTTGTGCACCACTAGAATTTACTACATCCTCCATGTCAAAAACACCACTGTCATTCACTCCTCTAAATCTCCCCTGCAGTTGAAGCTCTCTAGTCTGGCAGGAGCACCCTCCACACCTCATTTCCCCCTCCTCAAGATCTATTTCTTGGTCATGTGACGAATCGAGGAAATTCACCCCTTCTCCTCAAGGTGGAGCCTCCCCATTTGAGGCTAGGGAGGTGAGCCCCCTCAGCAAGACCCTCCCATATGAGTCTGGGCAGGTGGGACCTCACTGGGAGAGACTCGCCCTCAGAAGAAAAGGACCCACATTCCTGTGACCATCCACCATGATAGCATATATGGGATAATCTGATATAAAGAGCATTATAAAATACAGATATTTATCTGAAGACAAAGCCAAAATACCCCATTATGACCAAGGAGGAGGATCTGTCGCTGAGAAGATATGTACATTTAACAGACGAGGAGGCTGAACAAGGATAGCATGCTGAGGTGAGGCACTGAGCCAGAGAGAAGAGCATAAGCAGGGGAAGCCCCCCGACGAAGGGACGCCAGGAGGAGGCAGAGCTGGAGATTTGTTGGGCATGTGACTTTTGGAAGAGTCCTTAGCAGCAGAGTGAAACATTGGAGGCCCTAGCAATTCAGAGTAAAAGTGACCCGAGGAGAAGGAGCGTCCCGGTGGTGGTGTGCCCAATCACCACCAAAACCACCTAGCTGGGGAGTCCACAAGACACCCAACAATCTGCATCCAGACCTCACAGCAATGGGAAAGAGGACCGAAGACAGGACACCAGCAACAAGTAGAAGCACGAAACCCAGAGCAGAGCGATGGAACCAGAGCATGTGCCGAGCAAGATAGCATTCGCCTGGAGATACAGCGGTAACAACAAGGTAAATTGGAGAACCGGGATGCTGCCAGGGCATTGTTACGGAGCAGGAGTAACTCGTTTAAGTGAATTAATGAGATACTACAGACAAAGCCATTTAAGTGGAACTGTGTGGCTGTGGCAAATAGAATAACAAATAAGACTGAAAGAGGAGGCATTAACGACTTGACAAATTTGAATGAGAAGTAAAGTCAGGTGAACCAACTAAGAGAAGAGATAATCTAACCGACAACCCAGTAGAAGGAGGTGGTCAAGTCCCTACAAAGGATACGCAACCTAAAAAAAAGGCCTGGGTTCCAATAAGCAGAAAAGGCATATGAACTCTGATCAAAGTACAAGACAGAGTGATGAACTGGGGAACAACTGTCCCAAGAGGGGAGCCCAAACCCAGGTACATTGTAAAAGAATAACTAAGTTACTCACTGTAGTGTCTACCTTACACCCAAGTCCATAGTCCCCTTTCCGCCATACCTTATATTTTTGGGACATTACGTCTGGACGTGACCAGAGCCCTCTCGAAGCAAAAATAAAAAGGTGTCCTTTTATTTTTATGCGGTGCACCGCACGCGGCCGTAGCCCCACCTTCCCGAGCACCTCCCCCCGTGCTTCACCCTTCAGTCCTTGTATATTAAACTTGAAGGACCATTAGCAAAATAGAAGATACTTATTAGAGGGGACAGCGCGCAGGCATATGGAGGAAAGGTTACTATGGACTAGGAGTAAGGTAGTCACTACAGTGAGTAACTTTGTTATACAAGTCCAGTCCCCTTTCCTCCATACTTTTGGGAGATTCCCCAAGCACCGACCAAAGAAACATGAGGATGGAAATGTTGCTTACTGAACAGGTTCTGAAGAACTGCCTGGCCGAACTGAGCATCAGCCCAGGAGCTCAGGTCAAGACAATAGTGTCTGCAAAAAGCCAAAAGGGGAAGCCCACGTAGCAGCCCTGGCTTTGGACTCCTTTTTCTCGCAGATATTACTGCAATCAAGAAGTCAACTTTCCAAGAAAGGACAATGAGATCGGTAGAGGCCATTGGTTCAAATGGCTTGTGACAAAGCGGTGAGGACCACGTTCAGATTCCATTTTAGGAGAGGATGCCTGACCAGCGGAAAGAGGTGAAGCCAACCTGCAAAGTGACTCTTGATTACTGGGTTTGTGAGTGAAAAAGAGCAACTGTCTGTAGACAGATAAGCTGCAATGGTTGATAGATATGTTCTGCACAATAAGACGTGAATGCCAGAGGCAGCAAGGGCTGATCTAAAAGACAAGACACAGTCAATAGAATCCTGGCATCAAGCTGTTTAGCTAGATACCAATGACAAAATCAAAGCCATTTACTTTTGTACCGAGCCCTCGTAGAAGGTTTACGTGCCGCCTGAATTATTTGCAGATTATCCTCTGAAAGATTAAAAATTGCGTTAAGGACCTGGACTCTGGTACCAGGCCGTCAATCTGAATGATTGTAAGGGGGGTGGGGGGTGGGGGGGGGGCACACCTGGTGAATCTTCTAGTGGAGGAGGTCGGGAATCTGTGGCAACCTGATCGGGGTGTATATCAATAGATGATGCATCAGCGAAAACCATAACCTGGCTGGCCAGCACACACTGGCGTCTCAGGGATTCTGCTGCAACAGTGATCTGACCCGGAATGTGCACGGCATGTAGCCAGACACTGTGCTGGACAGCCCAATTCCAAATCTGGATAGCTAGATCCACCAGAGGGAGGCGACTTGGTTGTCCCCAGCTTGTTGATGTAGACCATTGCTACGGTATTGTCCATGCAAATTTGCACCACTCTGTTAATGGGCTGGAAAGATTTCTGTGCCAGAAAAACTGCCAGGAGGTCTAGATAATTGATATAAGACACACTGTCCTGGGGGTCCACAGATTGTACACCTTCAGGTGACGCTGTGTGCACCCACCACCCTACGAGGGATGAGTCTGTTGTAAACGTAACCTCTGGGCAGGGCTCCTGGAAGGAGGTTCCCACTGAAAGGTTGCTAGCGTTTGACCACCATTGAAGATCCGCCACCATGGAAGATGGGCTCAGAATCATTTTGGAGTGCGGGTCCACGGCCTGGGACCAGCAGTCCCAAAGAGCAAGCAGGGTGTGTCATCTTCAGTCTCGCAAGGTGTAGGGCTAACACGCATGAAGCCATCAAGCCCAGGAGTCTCTGGAACCACAAGGCTGACATGTGGGAGGATTTCAGGAAAAGCCGGCACGTGGCCGATAAATGTGCAATTCTGTCCTCCGTTAGGAACACTCTGGCACTGACAGGATCACATCAGAAACCTAGAAAAATCAGGTCTTGAGCAACCGTCAGACGATTTTCCACCAGTTCACCGATAGCCCCAGCTGGAACAGGAACTGGAGGAGTGACTGAAGATTGGCCGTTGCAGCCTGTGGACAAGGACTCTGCAGAAGCCAATCGTTCAAATATGGATAGACATGCATTCCCTGCAGTTTGAGGAATGCTGTGATGACCACCATCAGCTTCATAAAGACACATGGTGCAGAGCTGAGACCAAGCGGTAGCACACAATACTGGAAGTGTTCCGTTCCCACGGAACACCAAAGGTATTTCCGATGTGGGCCCCAGATCAGGATATGCATGCAAGCGTCTTGAAGATATACCACTCTGAGCCAGTCGCCCTTCCGGAGAGAGGACCGTATCTGGCTGGGCATGTTCGTCTTGAATTTCTCTTGGGGAGGAAAGGATGAAAGTTGGAGGTCTAGGATAGTGTGCAGGCCGGCGCGATTGGGTTTGGGCACTGTAAACAGGCAGGAGTAATAGCCCACGCGTTGCTCCCGCCAGGCAACAGGTTCCACTGCTCCAAGGTCCAGAAGTTTCTGTACTTCAGCTCCGAGGGAAGATGACCCAATCTTCTGAAGAGGTGGGTGAGGGTGGGGTTTGAGGTAGGGGCAAATGAAAGCCCGACCGGATGACGGACAAAACCCATCAGTCTGATGAGATGGTCTGCCACGCCTCCATAGGAGACGATATTCGTCCTCCCAACAGAGTGTCGTGAGACTGATGAAAAACATAATTTAGATAGTTTACTAGCAGCGACACTACCTGTTGCCGAAGGAGACGGCTGATGACCGAGAGAAAATCCAGCCACTTTGTCTTTGCTGCTTGCAGGCCGTTCCCGCTTTGGTAGTGTACTCCAGTGACAACGCAGTTGCGGGTCTATGATACAGTGGTCGGAGAAAAGCTCCCAAGCCGTGAAGGGGGCGGGCACTCGCAGGTATGCACGAGCTCTTGTACATGTTGCCATGGTTTTCGAATGCAGACCTGCATCAGCAAGCCCCGTCCACATTTGGGGATTCAAATGCGTGTCTCTTGGGGTGCTTCTTCTATAGGACTCTTCAGAGCTGTGATGGAGGGTCAAAAGGTGCACATTTTGAGCCTTCCTTCTTCGCTCGCACCACAGAGGGGAGAAAATGGGGGTGGCGGCACCCCTGTTCCCAAAGTCAGTGGCAGAGGCAATGCGTTCAGCCCTGTCCAGGGTACCTTGCCTGCTCCAAATATCTCGCAATCTGCCCAGGACACTTCTTCTGACCCTCGGGTCATTGAGGAGCTGGATGGGTACCTTGCTGCAGATGCTCAGGATGACAAATTATCTCTGCTTAATGGGGCGGAAGAGGCAGCAGCAAGGTTTTCAATGGGACGACTTGGATCTAATCTTGGACCATAGCAGGGCTAACCTGGAACTCAAAGTACAAACTGTTGCTATGGAGAGGAAATGGTTTAAACAGCTCAAAAGCGATCCCAGTATTGTATTTCCCCTTTACGAGGACATTGAAAATCTTTTACATGAATAGAGGGATGTAGAGAAAGCATCCTTTCCTCACCCATCTGTCCAAATTATAACCTTTGGAGAGGTTTGAGGAAAAGTATTCAGGAAATGTGAAAGCAGACCCCTCCCCCCCCAGTTGGGGGGACTTCATTGGGCAACAGAATCTCTCCCCCGATGAGCCTCTGCCAGTGGATCCAGGGTACAGGAAGATGGAAAACACCCTGAAGTATGAGGAATATGATGCTCAGGGCGGTGGATCTTCAGCATCAGGGACTGGGCAGTATATGCCGGATTTTTTCAAATCTTCAGGTGGCCTATCAAGAGGGTGAAGACATTGCAGACTCCCTGCTGATGATGGATATGCATGTCCAAGAATAACCAGGTTACTCACGGTAGTGACCACCTTACTCCTAGTCCATGGTCCTTTCCTCCATACTTAAGGGGCATTCCTCCGTCCTGTGGGACGGGACCGGAGCACTTTGTAAAAGCATCAAAAGTTTGCAAAAAATGTAGTCCTTCCTCTTTTACGCGTGGTACTGCACGCCGCTGTAACCCCGCACATCGCCCATCAGTCCTTTTCTATCGCCAGGTCAGAAACCTTTAAGCAATAATAGAGGAACCTTATTAGAGATGGCGGGCGGGCGTATGGAGTAAAGGGGACTATGGACTAGGAGTAAGGTGGTCACTACGGTGAGTAACCTCGTTATACTCCTGCGTCCCGTCCCCTTTCCTCCATACTTATGGGAGATTCCCAAGCACTCCTTACAGGAACTACGGGTGGATGGAAAAAACCCTTACTGAAAAAGGTTCTTCAGCAGAGCCTGGCCAAACTAAGCATCCGATCTGGAGCTCAGATCTAGACAATGTTTACAAAAAGCCGATGGGGAGGCCCATGTGGCCGCCTTTGCGATTGTCTCCCAGGGGACATATTTCTGAAAAGCAACTGCAGCTGCCTTGCCCCGCACCAGGTGCGCATGAATACCTTTAGGAGGCTGCAGACCCTGAACAGTGTAAACCTCCGTAATACGGGCCGGGATCTATCTGGAGATATTCGCCTTTGAGGCCCGTCTACCTTGTGGGTTACCAAAAGGTCACTAAAAGTTAAGAGCTCCTAAATTCAGATGTTCTATCCAGATAGAACTTAAGAGCACTTCTAACATCCAAGCAATGTAGAACCCTTTCCGCTTCTGAAGCGGAGTTTGGAAACAAGACCGGTAGGGAGATTGACCGATTTAGATGGAAATCAAAAAAACACCTTTGGCAGGAAAGAGGGATTCGTCCTTAGGACCACCATATCCTTGTGGAAAACCAAGAAGGGGTGCTCCACCGACAGGGCCTGGAGCTCACTCAACACGCCTTGCTGAAGTAACAGCAACCAAAAAAAGACACCTTCCACGAAAGGTGCTTAAGGTCCACCGTAGCCATACGTTCGAATGGTTTATGGCACAACGTGGTAAGGACCACATTCAGATCCCACGTCGGATGTGGTTTGCGAACCGGGGGATAAAGACGCATTCAAGCCTGCGAAGTACCTCCGAATCACCAGATTTGACAGTGAATAGGAGCGCTGGTCTGTAGACAGGTAGGCACCTATCGCCCAAGTTCTGCATGACAGAACATGAACGCCCGAATCTGCTAGGTGAGACACGAAGGACAGCACTGTCAATCGTAGCTACCCTGGGATCCAGCTGCGAGATTAAGCACCAGTGACAGAACCAAAGCCACTTGTTCTTATACTGAGACCTCGTCGAGGGCTTCCTGGCTGCCTGAATTATTCGCATGTTAGCAGCCGACAGGTTGAGATGCTCTAAAGACCTGAACTCAGGAACCATGCCACCAAGCTGAATGATTGTGGGGAGGGGTGCCACAGCTGACTATCGTTCTGGTGAAGCAGATCGGGGCTCACCAGTAGCCTGATCGGTGGACACACCGACAGATGCTGAAGCTCTGAGAACCAGAACCTGGCCGGCTACCACGGGGCTATGAGCAGGAGAGAACAGTTCACTGTGTTCCTCAGCTTGCAAATCATCAGATGAATCAGAGGCAGAGGCGGGAAAGCATAGGTCCTCATGTTGTGCCAAGGAATTTCAAGGGCATCCCCCAGAGAGGCGGCTCCCAGACCATTTGTGTAGGCATACAGAGGAAGTTTCTTGTTTGCCGATGTTGCGAAGAGGTCCACTTCCGGAGTGCCCCAACACCAGAATATCTGCGAGAGGATCTCAGCTTTCAATTCCCACTCGTAGCTGACCATTGTCCGCCGACTGAGGACATCCGCCGTGACGTTTAGCTGGCCCAGGATGTGTACTGCTACCAGCCAGACACCATGCCGAACCACCCACTCCCAAATCTGGATGGACAGATCCACAAGAGGAGGAGACTTTGTGCCCCCCTGCTTGTAGATGTAATACATTGACACAACATTGTCCGTGCAGATATGGACCACCTTGTTGGCAATGACCGGCCTAAACGCCTTGAGCGCTAGGAAAATCCCAGAAGCTCCAAATGGTTTATGTGAAGGAGCTTGTCCTGGGGCGACTGACAGGTTGCTGAGAGACGACCACCACACCATGTCCGTTCTCATGGAAGCCAGAATCAAAACCATCTTGGAGACCGGATCCCCCGCCTGACGCCAAGAGCTCTGAAGAGCCATTTGAGTCTGCCTCATCTTGAGTCGAGCAAGAGCCAGTACATACGAGGCCACGAGTCCCAGAAGCCTCTGGAACCACCAGGCCGACATGCTCTCAGACTGCGCAAATATCCGACACGTGGCCAACAGATTCGCCATTCTGTCCCCGGTCAGGTAAACTCTGCAGTCTTACGTGTTCCAGCGAAAACCCAGGAAGATCAAGTCCTGAGAGACCGTCATGGAAGATTTCCGCCAGTTCACCGACAGCCCAAGAGACTGAAGATTGCATGCGGCTTTCAGCGGGCAAGGGCTGCGCAACAGCCAATTGTCCAAATAGGGATACACATGGATACCCTGCAGACGAAGATAAGCTGCAATCACCGACATCTTCGTAAAGACACGCAGAGCCGAGCTGAGGCTGTTTATGTAGGTTATGTGGTTTTTATGTACTCAATAATTCAAGGTCAGATTAAACCTGTAATTTAATATGTATGTGATTGAACAATCCATGTGACTGTAGTATCTAGGAGAGATACAATTTGTATTATTCTTGCACATTGTCAGTTTATCGGTGATTAGCACTTTATTGATGCACTGGTCACTTTTGTATGTTTTTTTTTTAGAAGTGTGTTTTTAATGATTAGTTCTTTCCTTGTCCCCCTTTTTCCAATTAAACTAATTATTTTAATATGAATTACCATAGAAGTCTGGTTATATCTTCCATGTACTTCAATTTGACATTGTATGACCTGGTTTGACAGTGTGATATACCTTTAATGATTCAGGGTATTGAGAATTCCAAACCGTGTGTAGGCAAAGGAGCCTTTTATGTATATTGTTTAAGTAGTAACAGGTTTGGTCCCGAAGTGCCTCTTCTTTATATACCCGTTTTCCCTCCAGTTGTCTAGAGAGCCTAAATATTAGCAGCTTGAATTGGGCTGGGCTATTTTGGGGCTGAAGCTCTGAACCAAAGGACACAACCTTAGGCAGACATTAAAAATCCTTTGGTGGCAATGATCTCGAGTTGGCAATCCAACAGCATGCTAGAGATAGAAAAATTATATTTGAAAGTATCACTTTAAAATAAGGAGACCATTCAAGCATTTGTTCTATACAAGAGCCTTCATTTTATTATTATTAATTATCTCTGTGCACCCAAGTACAACTGGGCATAATAAGGGAGCAAGACTCATCTTGGACCTCAAAAACCACTACAATATCTTGTGCATTTTAAAACGCTCAAATGGCTCCAGCAACAAATGCTTGGTCTAACCGACGATATTTATTTTAACAGAGGTCCAAAGTATCCGTCAAACAAAATCCACCACCACCCCCCTCACTGCAATATGGATTACCAAGAAATGTACAAAATGGACATGGGAAGAAATCCAAAGATCAGCCTCAAAATACAAGCAGAGCAAGGCCCCATGTGGAGAAACCTCAAGTCCAAAACTGGCTCAAGTTTCGTTGGCATGAAAAGGGGAACAAGCAAAATAAAACACACACACAGCTTTTACATCAGAACCCTTATGCCCTTGCTTCTATTGTTTCATTTTACTCTGTCTATCGCTCTTTTCTATCACACTTTGCACCCAGAAAGGCCTGAAGCGTGCAAGTAAATGGCAGTCCACCACTATGGGCGGGAGTGTAGTATGTGGTGCCCCCCGCCTGCTGACTGCTTGGAGCAATATGCATCACCTACTGCACAATACTTTTACTCTTGTTTGTATGCAGAGCAGTTCGGTTCTGCAACAAACGCAGCACAGAATGAGAGTCGACCGGGCGGCAGAAACCTGGTCCCACCGGCACTCATTGTGCTAAAATGGTAGACACGCTTGGCTGTCAGGAGAGATCTCCGTCAGGCAGCAGGTCTCCATCCCAGAGATGAAGTAAGGGCCATCTGGTCCACCATATCGCAACGCTGCCATGAGTGGTGGATGCATGCATGCATGCAAGTGAGTTTTTTTATTTAAATGTGGTGTGTATTGATTTATTGGTTTTTATGAACGCGTGCATGCAAGTTGTATGAATGATGTGCGAATGCTTGGATGGAAGTGTTGGTTTGCACGTGCGTGCGTTTTTCCAACCTACCATCCCTAAATCTAGTGGGCTGCTCGGGGCAAGGCATTGTTTTTTGTGTTATCCTTGATGCACACAATAATGTGCATCATGGGTAAAGCAAACAAACGTTATTACACGGCTAGAATAACGAAGGCCGTAGGCCCTGCACTCAAGAGCCTAGGGCTTGAGAACACCGAAGGCAGTGATGCATTTGTGAATCTGCATCAGTTAGAGGGTGGTGACTTGAACGGAATGTATGTGGAGCACATTTTAGACGCAATAGAGCAGAAGTGAGCTGCCATGCGTGTACATTTGGTTTTGCAGGTGAGGTCACTGTTAGAACATGGTAAGGTTTTCCTGTGTGGTTGGAGATGGTGCAGTGAAACGTCATGCAGTGTGTGCACTGGGTGCAGTGTTTGCATATTGGCAGTATCAGAGGGTATGGTTGAAGTGTAGCTTATATGTGCTTGGATAGTGCGCTCTGTGCGCAGATTGCTTGAAGTAGGGACAATGCTGTGAACAGGTTGTGGGTAGGTTGGCAGTGACACAAAACTTTGAGTGGAAGTGGGTAAGACCATAGTATGTGAATGAAAGGGTGTTTGGGTGCCAGAGACAGTGTAATGTTTGTAGAACATTACAACCTTTGCATTTAACGCTGTAAAGCTCCATTGTGGTGTAGAGATTGGGTAGGAGTGCTGGTGCCAGTGGTGCGTATGTGCACAGTGGTGGCATGCTGACATGGATGCTTTACCGTGGGGAGTGTTTGCAAGGAGCACAGCCACTGCAACAATGCTGGCTTGACAGTGCATGCGGCACATGGTGGTGATCTTTGGAAAATGGGTGCGGAGCTCATTGTAGACGTGCTACAGCATCACACGAGAGTTGAAAAGCGTTTATTGTGCGTTCCATGGTTGTGCTGATAGTTGCAACATGCTACAGTATTTGGTGTGTGGTAGGAGATGGTGCAGTGAGAAGGTGTGCAGTGTGGCTACGAGGTGCAGTGTGTATATAATGAGAGTATGGAAGAGGGCATGGTTGAAGTGCAGCTAATATGTGCTTCGGTAGTGTGCTGCGTGCAGATTTATTTAAGTAGGCCCAATGTTGTGATGGTGTTGTGCTTCGGTTGCCAGTGACAAAAGACTTTGTGAATGGCAGTGGGTGGTGCAGGCTGCGGCAGGTTTGTGGATTCTTCTAATTGTGACACGGTTTCAAGAATGGATGTTCTATGGTGTGGGGGAGTTGGGTAAAAGTGCCAGTGTGCATGTTGAATTTGTGCATATTGTTAGCTGCCCACATGGTCTCGCGCATGTATCCATAGTGTTGTGGTGGGTGTGGGCAAGGGCTGCACTGTTGGGTGCATGGCCAAAATGGTGTACTGGGTGCACCTCAGGATCTTTGTGGATGCTGCAATTCTGTATTCTTTAGCAGATGTTTCTGGTGGAGCGGTTTTGAAATTAAACGGAACGTGCACTGACAGTTTGTAACAGTAAATATGGAGTGGTGTACAGAAATGATAGTGTGCAATGCAGAGATTTTGTATGTGATCACTGCAAGCGTGTTTGATACTTTGACAGGATCCGATGAGGGAACGCTGCAAAAATTCCACTGCAAAGGGAAGAAGTAATGGGTCTGCTTTACTGCGCCGTGGCCCTCACAGTAGATGGGGAAGCGCACGTGGCACATCCTGCCATTATGAGCATACTGGCCACGGAAAAGGAATTGTGGGAAATTGGCAATTAGGTGTTATGGGTGTGGTTGCCAGGAAGGGGCGGTACATATCCTCGTGAGGTTGGCGGAGATGAAGAGACGCACATTGCTCATCGTCGGTGATCCCTTTGTGTGCCATCTGCACAGGTGGTGTGTGCAAAGAGGCGTTGCTGGTAATTTCGGGTTGGAAGAAGGACGCTTTCTGGAGCTGTCAGGGTGACTGCAGTTTTGGTGGCATGGTTCGGCTTTGCAGATATGTGGCCTCATCATGAATGTAGACTTTGTCGTGGTGCACTATGGAAGTCTACATTTGGGTTACATGTCGTGTGGATGTTTTATCAGTCACCGGAAGAGGTTGCTGAACGCAGTGATCAGGATTTTTCCTAATGTCAAGGTCGTTTTCTCATGCATAACACCAAGAGGAGTGTTGGCCCATGCCGGTGCAATTTGTCCCCAGCCAGAGGTCGGAAGGTGCGTTATAAACAGAAGCATGTGTGAATTTATGCAGATTGCCGGCATCTTCTCCATCCACTATGAGATCATGAGGTGGCAAATTATGCATTGGTTCTGTATAAATGGCATTTGAGCGCCATTGACCATGCTGTTTTCTTCTACACTGTGCAAGAAGCATTGACCCGAATGTGGTAAAAAATGTGAGGCGAGGCAAACAAACGCATATAAAGAGAAAAAAAATAAATAAATAAAAATTGCTCACACGTAAAAAAAAAAGAAAAATAAAGAAAACTTCATCATAGCTCTCAACCATTTGTGTCGCAACGGCGGGTCAAAACACCAGATTTTGTGTTTGCTAAGTGAGAGCCCACTGAAATGAATTGGCGTGCAAGTGGCTTGGCGGGTGAGTTAGCTCTTTACAATGCGGGTGACACCCGCCAAAAGTGTGAGTTGAGAGCTATGCCTTTATACATAAAATGATGAAGACTCAATCCCCTACCCAGCTTGACATGGATTCCACTGCCACGCCTCCCCTCACTAGCACGAAAAGGTAGCAGATACCGCAGTACTTTCAGGATTACACGCGACATCCTGGGTGGCCCTGTGGATGTATGCGGGTGGAGAAATCGTACATACTTTTACTGAAGTTTGCAGTGGATGTGCTTTGGAATGGCACAACACTTTTACTTTAATTATGTAACAGTACATTTGAAGTGTTGTATAGGGGTGACAGTGTTGGATGATGGCGGCTCCAAAGCGATTGGTGGGTGCATGTCCCCATTTATGCATAACCCAATGAGGTAGTGCTGTAGAGAAGATTGTGGAAAGGGAAGAAGGGCTGTTCTAGTTTTACTGGGGTGAGGCCCTCGCGGAACTTGGGAAGGCGCACATGCTAGAATCTACCCTGCCTACCATGTTGCCTAATTGACATGGGAGCTGTAGGGATTGTCCCATCAGGTGCTCAGGGTGTGAGTCACAGGAAATCACACTAATAGGAAGAAGAACTCGTGTTTCACTGGGGCACGGACCTTGCGCTAGTTCGGAAAGAGCACCTGCCACATTCTGCCCTTCTAAGCATGCTGGGCAATGGAAATGTGCCTGTGGGGATTATTCAATTAGCTACTTCGGTTCCGACTCACATGAAGGGGCGGTAACAACTGTACTTCTTGTACTCAGACTGGTAGAAATGGAGAGACGCAGAGTGCTGTTACTGGGTCATGCGTTTGTGGTACATTTGCACAGGTAGGCCCAGGAAAGACTTGCATGGCAATTTCGGGTTGGAAGGAGTAGAGGCATTGTGGTGCGCTGACGATGTCTGCAATTTCGGCATGGTCATTGACCTTTGCAAAGAAGTGGTCACTTTCACGACTTTTCATGTTGATGTGGTACAGTACGGAGCACCGCATTTGGGTTATGCCCCTTGTTCATATGTGTTGCATCAACTCAAGAAATTGGTGAAAGCAGTGAAGTGTTTTTTCCCCACTGCGAAAATTCTATTCTCATCTATACCGCCAAGAAGAAGGTGGGACTGTTCTAATGCAGTTTCTTCTACACCCAAAGGGCAAAAGGTGCATCATCAATTGAAAATATGCTACTTTTTCGTGCAATTCTGGAATGTTTTTCTGCAACAATGACATCATTGGTTCTAAAAATGCGGTTTTCTTCCATGACAATGGCATTTCTTTGTCCAACATTGGAAATGGTATTTTGTTGCTCCATATACAAGATGCATTGAAGAGCTTACTGTAAAGAATGCGCAGAGTACAGAAAAAGAAAAGAAATTGGTATAAAAAGCAAAAAACCCTTTCCTTATCCACACCACTAAGAAGACTATGAGCCTGTTCTAATGTAGTTTGTTCACAGCGAGAGAGCGAAAGGTGTGTCAGTAATGGAAGCCGGTCTCGTTTTTGTTGATGCTCCAATGTTCTTCGGCAACAATGACATAATTGATTCCACAAATGCAGACTTATTTAATGACAAGGGCATTTCTTTGTCCAATATTGGCAATGGTGTTTTGTTCCATCTACAGGATACGGGGAGGAGCTTACTGTAAGAATGGGCAGAGTGCAGAAAAATAAAAATCTTATATAAAAAAAAAAAAAAAAACACAAAAATAGTGTTTCCTTAAAAGCATCTAAAAAAAATAAAACCACAAAACACTCCTCTGTTTAGAGCCACTACTATTTATGAAATCGCCTGTCCTGGTTGAAATGTATTCCGCCACGCCAGCACACAGCACGAAACGTATGCGGACACCCCGTTGGTTCCGGGATTCCACGTGCCACATCCGGCCCATTTGCAGAATGGCGCGCATGGAAATGGGTCTGTGGAAGCTAAGAGCATGTGCAATAAGGTTTCTGGGTGTGATGTGAGCAAGAATGTTTTGGAAGTGTAATGTTTGTAAAATAGTTACCAACTAAATATTATAGCATTGTACATAATCTTGCTAGCAGGTAATTGCAATAGCTACTGCAAAGGGTGGGCAGGGACTGAAAGCCATTGACTGCAACTCGGTCCCAATACGCACTGTGTTCAACAAAGGGCCACTCTATAGGTTGCTATGATCAGTACAATACAACAGCGAATGTATATATCCAACGCCTGATGCACTAGTCCTAAACAGCTTGTGCAGTGGCGCTGCCATATGTGTGAATGACTCACCACGGGTAATGTGTTCTCGCACATATTGCTCTGCAGCATATTGTACGACATCTATTACGACACAAAACTGCTATTTGTACATCTTCAAATATAGCAATCTGTGCATCGAAGCAAAAGTACCGTCACTTGAAGGCACGCCATTAATTAAGTCGTATCTGTAGCATTCATGGAGAGGAGTACATTTTGCCAAATAGGAATGCTTTTCATCAGGAGACACGCAGTTTCATTAGGGAGAGCAACAAGAAAGTTTTTCAGGCGGCTGCACGCTGCCTCAGTACTTTTGCAACCGGCACTGATAACATTTGAGATTCAAAGATTTAGTTGTTTACTTAGCTGTGCTTACATGTAACTGTCTGCAAGTTAACACAGCAACAGCGTTCATATTTTCCAGATTCACTACGGATTGTCATATGTGCAGTGCAATCTTTTGTGCACCTGTACAAACCGCAAATTGCTACGTAACCTCACGGGGCGAAGTGCAGAGAAAGTGTGCGAGTTTCACGGGCAAGCAGCTCATCAATCAAGGAAATGGGTCATTTTACACACCCACTGTACACTGGCGCATCCTGCTCCTTGCTCCCAATGGGCCTCAGGGAGCCAGGCGTGATGCAGTAGCAATTCGGTAGCTTTGCAACACGAAATCCGTAGGCGGCAGGAAATGCTATAGCCTGTCGCGTGAATCGGTAGGGTTGGTGACAGGGGCGGCATTACCAGGAGACAGAGGATGACATACGCATACGTATAGCTGTGCAACCAACAGACGTCCAGTGCCACAAGTAATTAAAAGGGAATGAGAAGATGCGGACATGAGGCCAGTCCTGTAGTCATATGGACACTTGAATTGTGATTGGACATACGCCGGGTAGGTGCGCTCTCAGTAGGAAACCTCCATTTTGCTTACCTGAAGGCATCTCTGGCAGCCCTGGGCGCTACAGAGTCACAATGCAATTACACACAATCACAGTTTACATGTACATGTTTAATTTGTAATAAGGACAGGATAGGGGCACTAGTAATTGTTTAGCAATTGTTCCATTTTTACATACAGGCTGTCTACATTGCTTTTTACAGTCTCTCATCGATTTCGTGTGGCTACATGCAGTTGCAGAAGAGGTGCCACTTCTGATGCATTCCTTCTTTGTAAAGTTATGTCCTGTCACACAAACATACGTGTGAAGTGTACATAAAGCAATACATATTAACTACATTACTTTTTTAGACTGTGCTGCTTGCCAATACAGTTACTATCGTTACTCCTTTAGTGAAGAGGGGCGTTGTCTTCCAGCCATTCTAGGGTGCTTGGCATTGTTGCATAAAAAAAAAAAAAGACCATGGTTTGCCATTGTGGTACACTGCAGAAATGTTGCATTCATAGGAGAGACTTCAGTGCAGTTACCACATTGCAGTTACGTTCTGCTCTCAATACTTTGCATTCCTTACTCTGCTATTTGCTCTTCGTTTCCCAGTGTGGTACTATTGTTGGATGCACACGTCACTTCGTCTACTGGTGCATTGCATTATGGTGCATACTCTTTGCCTTTGGTCGGTTTCAAAAGTACAGAGTTTGCAAACTTAACGTACTTCGTTCTCCTTGCAATATACACACGTTGCTATTTGTACATGTTTATTCACTTTGGTGAATGGTAGCAGTATGTAATAGAACTCATGCTGTTTCTAGCACTTTGAATGCTAGCCGCTATATGCGCACAGTCATACAGTTTGTGGTTATGGTGCTCATCGGTATGGAGAAATCCATTTCATATGCTGTATGGTACATCTACACAAACTAATGGCTTCCTGGTAAAAACCTATTAAATTCAGTGAAAAATAACTTTGTTAAAAGGGACGTTATGGTTAAGTTGCACTACTAAAAAAACCTATGAAATTCAATGGAAACACGTTGCTACAGGGATGTTATGGGTACAAGTAAAAACGAAAAACCCCAGAAATTCACCAGTTATGGTAAGGTACGCAACCATAACTTGCGCTACCACTGTGCACTGCAAGGACTAACACCCATGACCTCAAAGATGACATCACAAATGTCATTGACGACATCACTGATGCCATCACATGTGTCTTTAGTTTGAATAAGAAGCCTCCACAAGGGATTGTTAATATAATGTTGCCACAAAACTATCAGAGGTCATTGGGAGAACCATCGTGAGATACATATTTCAATATACAATCCATTGCTATAAACACCATTGCATTACAGACTTCTTTCCAGCACAGCAACCACCTCATACAGAAATGTAGGCATTGTCTGCAGCATGCACCATAGAGGTCCAATATTCTACTTTTTGCCATGTTACATAGTACAATGCTTTATTGCCAGAGTTTTGCGTACTGTGCAACATGTAATAAGTGCCTAATACCCCCTCAGTTAATACATATTTGTACCACTACACACAAACCATAAAGAGCATAACACACACAAACATGCCCACATATCAGGAAAGTAAAGTAAGCAAAAATGCAGCTGTGTTACCAGAAAGTGTTCATAACCTAACTGATTATCTTCATGCACAGAAATGATTGCTGCGTTTCAGGCCTGCTTCTTCCCCTATGTACATGTATCACAGTATGGGACTTAACCCTTAACAAAAGAGTGCAAGGAGATATGAGAAGGGTAAGGTCTACAAATATAGTACCTTTTGAATTTTCACTTCCTGCCAGTCAGTGTATAAAACCACCTGCCCTAGATAGGTCAGTGAACAGAAAAAGAGTGATCCAGACATGTGATGGCATCTGTGATTTCATCAATGACATTTGTAATATCATCTTTGAGGTCATGGGTGTTAGTCCTTGCAGTGCACAGTGGTAGCGCAAGTTAACGGTGCATACCTTAACATAACTGGCAAATTTCTGGGGTTTTTCAGTTTTACCTGTAACCATAACACCCCTATAACTACGGTTTACCAATAATTTTCATAGGTTTTTTTAGTAGTGCAACTTAGCCATAACGTTCCTTTAACAGCGTTTTTGTTTGTTTATTTCTTAGGTTTTTAGTAGGGCAGTGGATCCAGAAAGTTCCTTCAGTGTACATTTTTCAGTGAAGGGATATGGTCAAGTTGTGCTACTAAAAACCTAACGTCCCTTTAACAAAGATTTTTCACTGAATATATATTTTGTGAAGGCATCACGAAGCAAGACACGGGCAACAGATTCAAATTTGTACTCCGCGAGTTTATTTAACTTCAAAAGGCAGGGTGGAGTAAAGCCCAACTTGCCCTATACCAAGGTGGGATTTCCCCACCTAAAGAAAACTAAGGGTAGTCTGTCAGAGGACTGTGTGTCCAAAACCTATACTTGCCCACACAACTAACCATATACAACGTGTAGGGATGTCGATCTCAAAAGAATAGTGTTCAAAAGAAAAGTTGGACCTTTTTGCAGCTCTTGGCTTAGGCTCAGCTTCCCCAAGTTCACAATAGTTATCCAAATATTGGGATTCCCTTCCCCAAGAGTCCAAACCTTCTGGTTTCCAAAACAATTCCTTGGGACACTTCCCTAGTCAGGGTTTCCTTCCCCGAAGAGTTGAAACTTCCAGCTTTCAAAATTGACACAATCCCCAGTTCGGGAATCTTTTTCTAAAAGATTCAAAGCTCCCACCTCTCTAAGATGATATAATTCTTAACTTCAGCTTCTCCAGCCAAGATGTAGCAACACAAGCTTGACTTCAAATATGCTTTCATTGGCTTTTGACAATTAGGGCAATCGGTCTAGGCGCAGTTGTCCAACCCAACGGTCCACCCATTACAGGTCAAGCAACCGATAACCCTTTCTTATTGCTTCCATCAACACTAAACCACTGGTTCCATCTGACAGTGATGCTTCATCGAATCCTCAGTGTAACAGGCTTTAAACACGGTCCCGTGGCTGCTTCAGTCACCGTACACTAATTATTCTTGCTTGCATTTCTCTGGCTCTTGCCAACACAAGTCTCTTTCTCTCAGTTTACCATGCCTGGGCCCCTCTGGACTTGGGTCATTGTTAAGTTTTGATCTACATACCTCCTTAGTACTCTCTTGACTTTGCTTTTACTTGTTTCACACACTGTACTCCTTCACTCTTGTTTCATGCACTACTTTGCTTTTGCTCCCTTCATGAGCATTCAACTGACTTGGTGCGGCATTCAGAAATCTTAGACACTTTCTCCATTGCGATATTCACAATTGCTTTGAATACTTTTTGACTGAGCGGTAATAAGTGCCTTCCATCGGTCGCACTTGTTTCGCTATACTTGTTACGGCATTGAATTGTACTTTTATTCACTTTGCCTTTCACTCGGCAGCTGCAAAGAACTTGGCTAAACGATACCGGGGCGCCCCAGTCAGAGTGCATATTGGCTCTGCACTCGCTGGTCGCACACTGCAGCGTTGACCCTCCTGGCGTCCTTAGCAACAGGCTTCTCCAGGCTTCTGCGGTCTGCACGCTTTCTTGGCTTCTTTAGGCAGTGGCTGCGGTCACAGGGAGCACCACTGCTTCTCCCCACCAGACCTGCTTCAGTGGATGGCAGGACCTCTGGAACATCAAACAGTCTACTACGGCATCCACTTTACCTTTGCAGCACTGCTCAAGCCTCCTTTCATCCAGCCCATTCATTGTCCCTCAGAATGGCGGGCATTTTTTATATCCATTAGGGTTGTTAAGTGATCCAAGTGTGGGACAGAGAGTTCTCTTGCCCGACTCTGGGGGTCACCATTATACACCCATGCCTGGTTGTTAACCTAGTATGCCTCCATGTGCCTCTTACTTCTCCGAGTACCAGAGTGGCGTTTGGAAACGTCAGATTTAATAAATGAAATTATTTCACTTCAGTTTGGTCTCCGAACTATGGGTGTGTTCATGAAATGAGGATGTGTCCTCCTAGTTGGTCTCTTCCTCGTCCAAGTACTAAGATGTTTCTGGGGAACAGATTGAAAGAAAGGGAAGGGGTTGACAATATCCCACAAAGGCTTTAGGGAAAGAGGGCTCATTGTGAAAAGAGAAAAAGGTGATTCTGTGTCTTACCCAAGGACGTCCTCTCCCCAATCCCCAAGTTCCCTCCACCCAGGTGATGTCCCTCGCATATCCGCCCCCATGGTCGGGATGAAGTGATGGCCTTTCCCTGGCCACCGGAGCATTCTGGGGGAAAAGAAGCGAGGACGCCATCAGGAAAGATAGAGATTATAGGTTATATACACACAAACACACTCACCACGCACAACAGCTGAGAATGGGAAACCGATGAGCACAATGAATGGGAGTCATTGGGAACAAAAGCTGCTTCCCAAACGCCTCCTCCATACACAACAGAAGGACAGCCAAGGACGAGAGCGCAAAAAAGAGAAGGAAGTAGAAACCCAGTACAAGAGAAGAGTGCCCAAGGGAAAGCAAGAGCCTGCAACACTCCCGAGCCTGCAGAGGGGTAATGGGGAGAACGGAAGAAGAGGAACTTGCCCCAGTACTCAGGAGTTACTGAATGTAAACCTAGGCAGTTGGAATTGTATAAGCTAAGAAGTAGGGGGATTGAATAACCCTGACTGGGAATTCTATGAAAGGTCGAACCCAGAACCTAACAATAAAAGGGAAAATACTATATGAGAAACAAGCTGCAAAGCCAAGAAACTAACACAAAGTCTTGTAAGAGAGAAGGACAGACAAACTTCAAGTACAGAAAGTGGCGACAAAGAGAAACCCCCAAGTGGACAGAAACCCCAACCAAGCCGAGAGAGGCTGGACCAATTGACCTTGGGAGGTCGAAAACCTCCAACCAACCACAGAGGAAGTATTGTCACAAGGAAGGTTGGCATAAGCACTTTGTTAAAAAGAATATTAAACCCAAGAATGTTGTACAGGAATTACAACAGCCAAGGCAAGAGATATGAAAAGACCATTACTGAAGATCCTGCTTGTCTCGGGAGGACAGCTCAGCAGGAACGTGCTTGCCTTGGAAGCAAGACGACAGGGAGCAACACAGGTTTGAGCTCTGGGTCCGTGCTTAGAAACCTCTGGGTATTAAGCACGTTATAAATAACCAATCAATAAATATCTGCAAGATTAAAAGACATTGATACCAAGAGGCCGTCGGAAAAGTTTGGTACATCAGGAGAATCAGGCCAATCTCCTGGAATTGTTTAGGTTTAGTTTCTTACTGGTTGGGTGGGGGTAAAACTAGGTTTGTACAGAGTACTTTTCTTTCTTTGGAACTTCCTAATGACAGACGAGCACCTTTAGATGGGTAGGGAAACACTTTGTAATAATAGGGAAAGGTAGGTGGTTCTCGTATTTAAATAAACGTAATTTGGGAATGTCCTCAAAGAGCCACAACTCCTCCTTCTGATTCACCAGAGTACTTGCGGCTGGTTCCTCAGCTCCTGCCTACTGGGTGATGCCGGCCACCTAGGAGTTCATTTTAGCTCCTGCTCATCGAAAATTAATTTTGAACCCTGTATAATAATGAGGTGCAGCAATTACACAGATACAGCCAAATACACACAGTCATCAGCCTACAACCAGGTGAAGAGTGTTCATCAGGTACATCCAAAATGCCAAATCCAAATGCCCAGACACCCCAATAATACAGCAATTTACTTCTTTTCGGTTTAGTATGCAGCTTACTGCAATAAGAGGCTTCACATTTACAAAGGAAGGTGCCTAATGGTTGGAGGCAGGAGTAGGTGAAGTAAGCAGTGTACATTCCTTGATAACAGTCAAACTTAAGTATTTAAGGAAATTGTATGCATAGTTCTGCCCCAACGCAGTCAGATAAATCATGTCTGCAGCTTCTTTCAGGCTAAAAGCCTTTTTTGAACAAAAAGGATAAAGAGTTTCCCCGAATTTGCCAGGATTCATCTCCAGTTCTCAAGGCAAATGAATTCAGCTGTTGCTAAGGGTTTGAACTTTCACACTGAGGCAGGGTATCTACAGGATTGATAACTGGGTATCCAGTAATTATACCTAATAACAAAGAATGAATTTACAGCAAAAACATTAACAAGGAAAAAAATATCGAGTAATAAAAATAGGTAGGTGGGTTTAGTACGATATTCTTTTCGTTATTAATGTTTAGTTATAAATTCATTCTCTGCATTTCCATTCGTTTAAATCACATAGAACCGATACCTGGAGAGCTTTTGGTCATATGGACTGCATCTAAGAGGCAGTAACGCTATCCAAACCCTGTCCTAATGGAATGCCTTAGTTCTTGGCAGGTTGCCAAAATATGCATGTATAGCAAAATTAGATGCCACGTTTCCCAGTCTCAAAATACATAGAAACAGCTGGACCAGATTTCCAACAATAGGCTCCGTTCTATGAGCAAAGAAAAACTGAAAAAAGTGTTCTACAATACACTGTCATAATGTAGAGATGCAGTGCATCGTGCAGTACAGATGCATCCAATCGACAATGTACCCAAAAAAAAAAAAAAAAAAAAAGAAGAAGGTTTTGCTTCACTAAATACGGATTCTTCCAAAGGACTCCATCTAAAAATACAATCATATTAAGTATAGAGCCCTATCCAAAAATGGCTACACTATAAAAGGTCTCAAAATGCGCATTCTCCACTAGCCATTTGTAAGCAAAAATTAAATCCTAGAGTAAACAAAATGGTGCACTTTGCGCATGTGGAAAGCTGGAGGGGGACATGTAACTTGTTGGCTATTAACTTGCAACTTGATATTTTAACCCTTGAAACTACATGTATTGTAATGTGGTCTCATAGTAGGAGTGGGGTAGACTACATAACATACCCAAGAGTGAGGTCACTGGAAATTGACAAACTCCAAAGTGAGCTATAAACAGATCGTTCAGTTGGCTTTTCAAAATGAAAAGATATGTCTTGGAGAAAACCATTCGCCATTAGGGAAGCAATTAAGGATGTGGAGCAGTTAATGAAAAGTAGAAAAAGGTTAGTGGAGGGCGTGGGTGGTGGAATATTGGAATGACTATTCACTTGAATTTAGGGGCCGGAGGAAGAGGGTTTGTGTCAGACCTTGGTTTTGTGCTTATGAGGAAGCGTAGGGAAGGGGGAGTGGGGGGGGACATTGGGGCTTTGTCGGAAAGGAGTTGTTCTGGTGTGTTCCAGTTTCCTTGCCCCTGTTTGGCAAGTACTCATGAAGAGGTCTTAATATTCTGTGTCCATGGCAATCCTCTGAGGCGGGAGAGGTAAGGCTATGCAACACGAGAGCAAGCTAATTGTCATTGCCTCTGTGTTACAGTTGTGGGAAGCCAATCCTCAGCCGGTGCTCGATGTGGCTGTTCATGTCTCAGGTCTTTTGAGCGAACAGGGAAGCTCTGTCAAGACAAACCCGAGAGAGAATGGCAGAGGAGCCCATCTGCCTGCAGCAGGGTGCCCTGGTGAGAAAGAGGGTGGGGGCAATCTTTTATCCCAGGGCGCATCGTAGAGTGCAAGGGCTATACAGACCTGTTTGAGTTCAGTCAAGTTATTTTTTATGTAGTTTTCCAGCAAGATATCACGTGTTTAAAAAGGGGACGTGGTCTTCCAATGTAGGCATGGTGTTCCAGAGGTTCATTGCCAATAATTAGGAAGAGAAACTTCCTTCGAAGTCTCTGGCTAAAGCGTGGAACTGTTATTAGTGCTGCATTTTTGTGTGCCAAGTATTCTGGGGGGTGGGGGGCGCTATAGATTAACTTCAATGTTGCATGACATGGGCCCCTGCAGTCAAAAAGGTCCTGTGGACGATAGATCGGCTTTTGCACTAGACTGGGAACTAATTCCGGCATGATGGCATGAAGAGTTGCCAACTTTGCAATCTAAAGAGGGGTCTTGCTGCTGCACGTTGCACTCTCTGTAGACAGAGTAGCAAGTATTAACGGAAGCCTAGGTGAAGGCTGTTGATATAACCAAGATTGTATACTAGGGCAGTGCAATCCATGTTTTTATGTGTGAACATCAGGTATGAGATGACGTATTGGAGATTTTAGTTGGAAGAAGCAACTAAAGTTTTTATTCCAGGTGTTACAGTTTAATATATAACTTTCCAAACAACATTATAGCTTCAAGTGAGCTTTCCAGGGTGAAAGTAGCCATTATGATGGAATTTATTGAGTTCAGACTTGGTTTCGAGAAGCAACAAAGCACTTTACAGAGGTATACAACAGAGCAGATATAAAGCGGGGTTGTGAAACAGAGGGGCACAGAGGTGTACAGCTGTACAGGGTGGCAGGGAGTAGAGTGGCGGACGGCATCTAGCGAGTCAAGTGGCTCGAGGGGAGATGCAATGGTCTAGGTGTTGAGGCAGAAAGATTCCTTGAAGAGGTGGTGTGAGGGCATCATGAGGCAAGACACAAAGTTTAAAATAAAAGACTATTAAATTAAACATCAGGATGGTAGAAGGGCCAACTTGCCCTACGCTATGGTGGGATTTCCCTACCTGAACGAAACTAAGGAAAGTCTGTATCCGTGAGTTCAACTTAAAAGTCTGTGCCCAAAACCTATACTGGCCCTCACAACTAAAGCTAACCAATGCGTAGGGTTTTCAGAATCAAAAGAAATAGTATTCAACTTAAAGTTCCGCGTTTCTTCCAGCTCACAGCCTTCTTCCCAGCTCCCCTTCAACAAATATTAAAACGTTACACGAAAAAGTCTCAAGATTACTTTTCTACAGTTCACAGTGATCTAGTTCCAAACCAATTTTCAGGGTTCCATTCTCCAAGTTCCAAGCAACGCAGTTCATAGGTTTTGTTCTCAAGGCCACACAATGCAGGTTCCCTTCCTCCCCCACCCCACAAGACTATCTTCAGGATCACAATGTCTTTAAGTTTCCAACATGTAGGGCTCACAGGCCTATGCGCAGGTGTCAGACCAAATGGTCCACCCATCACAGGTCAAGCTACCAGGATCCCACATTCTTGACCTCTTGGCTTTATGTGTACTTTTACAATCTTCTAGCTTTTCCTGATCATCCTCATGGCTCAGCCATCATTGTCACACATCCTTTCCAGTCTTTGGTCTCCTCACTCTGCATTCATTCACAAAAGTTCAGTTAAGGGTATTTTGCTCACACCCATCTTCTTATGACTGTCACACATGTGCCCTTTCCTGCAATTAGTTTTCCCCTGGGCATTTAGGTGATTTATTTTGTTTAATTGATTTATTCCATTAAACACTTAGAATGCTTAATTTCAGGGTTTCAATAAATACAGTGTTCGATAAGCATTCATGCCACATAATTGTAAAGTTCCATTATGTGCAATATTCAATATACATTGGTTTTGCTGTTTTTTAAAGTTTTTCGAATCAATAAGGATTGCTTGCGTTTGATTTTTTTAGCTACTCTGTGTCCCGACACGCACCAGCTTGTGACGTCTGCGTCCTGTGGTTCACGCCCCCTTTTCCTTCTCTGCGGAAAGCAGGGAAACTCGCCCTTTCGTGCTTCCTTCACCTGCCGCGCGTCTCTTCTCATGCCGGTGGCCAGAATGCCGTTTCCCGGACTCGAACGGCATCCTCTTCACTTCGTGCTCTCACACAACTCCTACTGCTGAGCACAGGTCACAAAGGTTCACTGAGTGACAAAACATACACGGCCCACTAGCTACGGGCTGTGCATGTCTTCTGGGAAGTTTTCCGGCATCCTGGTTTCTCGTCTAGTCCCACCACGGCTGCCTCCACGGGAGCATGGTCCCCCTCCTGGTGTCTTCCATCCAGGCCTCCCTCTTGCTCTCTGCTCTGATCTGATCTACCTCTATTTTAATAATCAAGCTACAGGTGTGGGTCTCCAATGAGACTTGCCTTACCATAATTACAGGGACATATCTGACCCTTAAAACTCCCTGCAGTCATCTTCCCCGTCCAGTACCAAAGTGGTGAAAATGTGTGGTGTTCATTACTCTTAGTTGCCCATTTTTTTTCTCAGTATTGTTATGTGTTCTATGTAGGGAAAGGAGGGCTAACTGCTTTACAATAACCTATAAAAAAGGTCAGGGAAGGTCGGGTGGAGTCAGGATAAGGGGCATTCCAGGTCTCTCCTAAGGGTACTCCACTCCCTGTTCCCAAGGACCCTCCACTAAGGTGATCCTCCCTTGCTTCTCCACCCCCAGGGTCGGGATCCAAGATTGGTGGCCTTTCCCTGGCCACCTCAGAAGAGGATCCAGGGAATTTAGGAGTGAGAATACCTTCAGGTTTGTCACAGGGGGTCTGGAGTTATTTTCTGAATTTTCAGAGCCTGGGGGAAGTCTTGATGCCGAGCCATGAGAAACTCAAGTTTTCGACTGTCCAGGTCATTGGGGGAAAGGTTCTATTTGGTGCACGTCTTAGGAATGTTTGTGTGGTGGGCTGTTAAGCCATAGATCCTAAATTCGTTTAGTTGTGCTGACTTTCAGCCAATCACCAATTTATCTAGCCGTTGGAGATGTTGAGTTGCAGTTTGTGTACATTTGGACATAACTGGAATATATTGTCTGCGTAGTTGTCGCAGATGAAGGCTTAGGATTTTTAATAGCCAGTCCATTTAAATATTGAGGTTTTTGGGATAGGCTAGGCGCGAGAAAGTCCACAAGTGATATGGTGAGGTAGGGTGCAATTTGAATGGGGTACATTTAGTAAGACTCAGTTCTTTTTGGGAGGAGCGAAATATTTTGGCGTAGCATTCACAGCTTGATTCCCACAAGTCTTCAGGAGAATTCTATAACTGGTGGTGTTAATGTCCCGAGATATCCAGATGAGGGCACATGGTGCATCAGCATTGTTCTTTAGGGTGTCTCAGATCGATAACTGCATGGATTTTCTTTCCCCTCCGTCTAAATCCAGGAGAATGTTTCATAATGAGCTTGGTCTCCATGTGGTCCTGAAGTTGAAGCGAGATGAACCTCTGAGGCTACTGGGAGGGTCGGAGGGGCATACAGCAGGTTCCCCAAACATCCATGAATGCAAAAGGTATTGTTTAGGTGGCTGAACAGACTACAGATATAATAAGTGCAGGGGGCGTGGCTTGGCAACCATGGACTAGGCTGCTTTCCCTGTGGGCTCCTCGATCCGAAAGCTGATCCGGATATGCGCATGCATCCTGAATACTAATTTCAGCACGAAAAGAAGACCCGAGCAATAGGAATACATGGTGACCCAAATGAACGTTCCAGCAAGCAGATCGGAGCAGCACAACAAAAAGTTGATTATCTTTGTTGCCTCCGACGGACGCTGGGCGCTGCGTTGATGTCAACAAAATGGCAGCAGCCTCAAGACAAAGTAACCCCTTTTAAGTGAGGTCCGCGACTGTTGCAAGCGCCGCCGGGGAAGAGGAGACAGCGGGTCCTAGTGAGTGCGGCAGATAGCTGTGCAGCAAGGAATATAACCGGCGGTGACGGCGGAGGAGCACCGTAGCAGAGCGGCCGCCCGTACTGGGACATTGAAGCAACTGTGTGTATATCACTGTCCTGGGGGCGCTGGAGAAGATAGCAAGATTTCCTCAGAAGCAGCACCGGACAAGTGCACAGCGGAAGAACGGCGATCTAATAATGAGGGCTGGGAACCCACACAAGCGGAGACGTACTCCGCGATTCAAGTGGCGCTGAAGGTCCACCAGCAGCTGGGAAGAACCGGAGACCACAACGAAACAGATGCGGCCAAGGCGCGAATGGAACTAAAATAAAGACGCAGAGTGTGAAGATCAGAGGGAACCTTGATTGAACGCAGGGTAAGGTGGAAATACTGAAACGTAGCCACCGCTATTCAAACTGTCAAACACAGATGAGACACGGAAGGAGTGCACGTAGCCCTGATATAGTAGATGGTATACAACTCACTGCTGCAGCACCTCCACCCAAAACGCATCATATACGAGTGCAGTAACACTGAAAAGCGGACTGTGGGAACAGGAACTAAGGTGAGCGTGTGTAACAGCAGAGGGGAAACAGCGAAACTCAGCCCCTAACAGAGATGGCCAGGGGGTAAGTCTTGACGTATCAAAAGGCAAATACCGGATGATGAAGACAAATAGTAGGGCTTAAGAGATGTATGGAAGATAGCACGCGTCGAGTGAGTGAGTAGCACTGGAATGCCCGAAGTGCGCTGGATGTCGGCTCGGTGCAGGGGGCCCCACAAATTGCAATAAGGGTAACTGGACTTATGACTGGCCTGCCCAACATAGACATACTTGTGCCACAGCTTGATCTGAATGGACACACAGTAAACTGCCAGCATGGACAGCTGCCCGGGGGGAGATTGCACATACGGACCACACAAATAAGGTTCCTCAAGGGTTCGGAACCAGAGACTGAGCACTGGACTACTGAAGTGCCGGGGCCCCCACTGGGGAAAGAGAGGGCACACCGATCTGAATGGATAGTGGATACGAAATACTGTCCATATGTGGAACGGACCCCCACACCAAGCAGTAAAAGTTGAAGGGAAGATATTTTCACCAAGAGCCCCACATCTGGGAAGGCAAAGCTACGGAGTGATACCGGAATCAACACAGTGTCGTCTAGATGCAACAGTGAGCAGAAGAAAAGTGCACCAGTGACGCCTAGTGCAATGGCTATTAAGGGAAGCAAAGGCAAAGAGCCAACAATGAACATATTTGCCAAATCGCAGCAACCCCCAACCACGCCAGCACATGCCGCGACCACTGCACAGGAAGAGACGACCTCGCCAAGAGACAACCATCGGATCCTCGCAGCCATCACAGAACTAAAATCCTCATGGGGGACTGCGATGGCAGAGCTGAAGGCGGAACTGAACTCAAAATAGATGCAGTGGGGATAGATGTGAACTTACTAAGGCAAGATGTGAGGGCGCTGGCAGAGCAAACAAGTGGCCTGGAGAGAGCCATAAAAACAAATGCGGTTGTCAGCGCCACCAATGCCAAAGAGGTCCATATACTGAAGCAACAAGTGGCTAATCTGGAAAACCGCGCTGAGGAAGCGTAAGAGCGCGCAAGACGCAATAACATACACGTGGTAGGCCTGCCGGAAGGAGAAGGCGGCTCGGATCCCACGGATTATGTGGAGAATATGAGAATTCAGGAAGTAGGGGCCAGTAAACTCTCCCAAGGGTTTGCGATTGAACAAGCGCATAGAGCCCCGACAAGGAGACCTCAACCTGGGGCCCCTCCCCGCGCAATTATAGCAAATATATTGAGACAGAGACACGGAGAAGATCCTAGAATTCTTTCGGAAAGGCGGAACAATAACTCTGGCGGCGGCAACGATCACTGCTTACCCAGATTACACCATGCTAGTACAGAGACAGCGCTACAACTATGTGGCAGTGAAAAGACTACGTAAAGCCGGACTCAAATATATGCTTTGGTACCTGGCAAAATTAAAAGGTCCTGCACAAAGGCAAAGCACACTTCTTTGAAACCCCCGGAGGAGGTGACATGTTGGTGGGATACACAGGGCTGCCCAGAGTCAGGACATGACCAGGAGGGAGATGGACAGGATAAGTGACCCGACGTCATGCATATTGTTGGGGGGCGGGGGGGAGGGGCGAGCAATATTTCAGCAGCGAAATGCAAAGAGAGTGAAAAGGACACAGTGGGGAAATATGTAACAGATTAACATATACACTCGCCAGGTGAATTTTTTGGACTGGAATATAATAGCGAGTAAATTAGACCGGAGATGCAAGAGCGCAGCGATCTTTTAGTTCAACATAGGAGACACAGGATACAGGTGACCTATCCCCAATAGTTGAAGTAGTAGGTGCGCCTATATGGCGATATCTCCCTGCTGGGTTCCGAGTATTGGCAACAGCCAGGAAAAGGCTAGGTGCGGGGGTGCCCGAGATCCAGGGATGGAGCTGGGAAACAGTTGGGAGGGAGGGTGGGAATGTGAGAAGTTGGGGTTGGGAAGGGTGGGGGGGGACAAAAGTTGAGGTGTTGGGGGTAGTTTAAGTTGGGGAACGAGTTTACATACACAAGTGCTGGTGCTTCAAGCAGCGGGTGGGGAGGGACAATGGGGAGGCTGGAAGATGGGGGACCTTAAAGTAATTTCTTGCAATGTCGGGGGGCTCGATAGCTATTTAAAAAAGGAACAAGGTCATACTGTACTTAAAAAGAGAAGTAGATATTGCCTTAATACAGGAGACTCACCTCACAAAAGAAAAGCTAGAGGTGATCCGGAAGAAGTGGAAGGGGACTGTCATAGGCGCAACATATTCAGCCTATGCCAGAGGGGTGATCACTTGGGTGGCACTGCATGTCCCATTCCAATTGCTACAGTCCACAATTGAAGCGGATGGTAGGATGGTGGCAATACGGGGGCTGGTGGAAAATACAAAGATATCCATAATAAATACATATTCCCCGAATCAGGACACTGACATATTTTAAGACCCTATATGATAAAATGAGCCTGTACCTGGGGAGGCGGTGATATGGGGTGGCGATTTCAACTCTACATTAGACCCAAGGATAGACAGGTCAGATGACAGATTAGACAGACCTGCCCCTGCGGCTAGAGCCCTGCAAACCTTGCAGACAGATTTCCGGTTAGAGGACACATGAGAGTACGCCACCCGCAAGATAGACAGTGCTCGCATTACTCTACCCACAGAATTTTCACACAAGGTTAGATTACACGTTCACTACACAGGAGGTCACGGCAGAAATAACAGACTGAATATAAGGGGAGGGTCCTATCAGACCACTCGTCATTTGTTTTAACATGGCAATACCGACCCCCAAGGGCCAGGATTCCAACGTGGTGGCTTAGAGCATACGCATTAAAAGATATAATATTCAGGGAGGACCTAAGAGAAGAAATTATAAGCTACTTTGAAATTAATACTGGCAGTGTTGAGTTGGCAGGTAAACTATGGGAGGCATTCAAAGTGGTGGTGAGAGGAATAGCTATACTCAAATCTAAGGGGCTGCAGGGAGGTGTAACTAGAGAACTACAAAAGGCGGAGACTGAACTAGAGAAAGTATTGAGCAGGGGAGGCAGCACTAAGGAGGAAGCGGAAATCATAAGCCGAATACAACAGGAATGCGCAAGCCACTGGGAGAGATTATGTAACCTAAACTATAAAAAAAAAATACGTAGAGAGGCACCATGCGGGAGGAGACAAACCTGGGAGGATGCTGGCATGGTTGTATAAAAGCGAGACTCCCAGACCACCGATCAGAGCAATAGAGGGGGGGAAAATGGACAAAGAGTGGACACCCAAGAGGGAGTAAATAGGGAGTTCCTTGAATATTATAAACAACTATATGGGGATAAAGGGGGGAGCGACTACAAGGAGATGGACACATTGGAAGACATAGGTATACCGAAAATAAGTGCAGAGGAGTGGGAAAAACTAGACGCCCCAATTACGTTGGAAGAGCTAGAAGCGGTGATAGTAAAACTACCCACCAGTAATTACCGCGGGGGAGGATGGACTCCCCAGTGAGTTTTATAAAATGTATAAAAACGAGGCGCTTCCGCCGCTGATGGCAATGCTAAATGAGGCATTTGAAATAGGGAAGTTACCGGAATCCCTGAGAGAAGCAATAATCACACCACTCCCTAAACCCAACAAGCCAGGCAGGTACTGCGGATCGTACAGGCCACTAACTATCCTGAACCAAGACAGCAAAATGCTCACAGCGGTGCTGGCAAATGGGATGAAGCGTGTCATAGATAAACTGATAAATCCTGATCAGACCGGATATGTCCCGCGCAGGAGCATATCCGATAACCTTAGATGCCTCCATCGGATCATAGAGCACACGAAAGGAGACTTGAGTGAGATTGCAATTTTATCGCTTGATGCAATAAAAGCCTTCGACTGTCAAATGGCCCTGGCTGAGCGCAGCCTTGACTAACTATAGAATAAGACCTGGATACCTCAAATGGGTCAAATAATATATAGTGCACTGCTAGCCAGAGTTAAGACGGGAGCCATTATGTCGGAGAGATGGCAAATAAGCAGGGGCACTAGACAAGGATGCCCGTGGTCTCCGATGTTGTATATCTTAGCACTAGAACCTCTAGCGATATACTTGAGACAGCAGTATGGGGTGATAGGGATAAGCGTAAAGGAGGAACCGCACTTGGTTTCGCTAAATGCAGATTACATGCTGCGCTACCTGAGATATCGTGAGGAAACCTCCAATTTATGCTGGAAGTGATGGAGCGCTTTGCGTTGCTATTTGGCATTGCAGTGAATCCTAAAAAATCATGTATATTCCCTCTGGGGAGGTATATAGGAATCCCAAAAGATAAATTGTCAGTTTTACCAATACCATGGGCAATAACCACGTTCAGATATCTAGGAATAGATATTTATCATACGGTGGAAGTAGAACACCAGCACAACACTGAAAAGGCGGTAAAGAACATTGATAACAGTATAAGGTTCTGGACTAAGCTGCCATTATCAATGATGGGACAAGGGACGCTGTTAAAGATGGTAGTGCTGCCAAGATTATTTAATTTTTTCGGGAACATACCATACCCGATACCAAGGTGGTTTTTCATCAAGCTACAGAGCATATGCAGGGAATTTCTATGGCACGGAACTAGGAACAGAAACGCCCTTTGGAAGTTGCAGAACTTGCATGACAAAAGGGGGTATAAAACTGCCCAACTATGAGATCTATTACTTGGCCAGCCAACTACAATACGTGGCCAAATGGTTATCAGAAGATCCAACCTCAGAATCGAGATTGTTGAGACTGGAGTGTGCTCCATTCTGTCTGAAAGAAATTATATGGATACCCAAATCATTGGATACCCAAATCACAATTGAAAGGGCTCCCAGAGATGTCGATACTGGGATGGAAATTATGGCGTAAAGCTTGTCCGGCTATGTAAAACCCAACTCCATGCTCTCCACAGGTGCCGTTAGTGGCTCCGACGGGAGAAGATGGGAAATTATTGAAGACGATTCTAAGGCACTGTGAACCGGTGGGAGTCACAACAATGGGAGAAATAGGGCAGGAGGGGTAGATTATAGAATTGGGGAGGCTGGTGGAGGAAACAGGACTACATGTAGGGCAATATATCACATAACAGAATGGTACGGTGGATCAGAGAGACATGGTCTGAAATAACGCTGGAAGAACAACCTGACATGGCAATAGGAACGATATATGACAAAGCCGAAGGGGGGCATGAGATTTCCAGACTATCTGAGCTATTGATGTCCAGGGTGGGGAAGGAAGTGGCACAATTAAGACATGACTAGGACGAAGAAGTCGGGGCACCCATGAGTGATGGAATGTGGGAACAGGCTCAGGGGTACCACAAGAAAGTGTCAAGGAACGCGAGGTTACAGCAAATACAATTATATGTAACCCACAGGGCATATATGACTCCCCAAAGAATAGCTAAATTCAAGAATACAGAACGACAAACATGCCCCAAACGTGGGGAGGAAAACGCTGGATTGATGCATATATGTTGGGCATGTCAAGCAATTGGGAAGTTCTGGGCGGAAACAGCTAACCGGCTAGACAAAAAGGGGATTAAGCTAAATGTTGAATCGGTGTGGGCATGTATGATAGGAGGGTTCCCTAGACCACGCCAACTGAAACACGTAAGCAAGCTAAAGGACTTGGCATATATACTAGCCAAACGTAGAATTGCCAACGGATGGAAGGCATGTAACAGACCAAGAGTAGAAGTCTGGTGGAGAGACCTTCAGAAATGGACAGAATCGGAAACGGAAGTATGGCAGGAAGCGGGAGATAAGGGAAGAGAGGAAGAAGCAGTAACTCTGATGGCCTGGAAACATTTAGTGGCTACACTATATGGGACCACCCAGGACAGCTCAGATTGGGACTCTGCCGAGGATACAGAAAAATAAATCCCTCTAGAAGAAGCAGTTGTGGATCGCGAAGTGGAGTAGGCTCGAGTTGGGGGGAGGGCAAGGGATAGGCAGTAGGCATTGAACGATAAACGTAAAATGTTGGAAGTTATGACATGCACTGCAAGTTGTTTTATGCAGATGGTTTGTTGAAAACCAATACAAATTATTTTTTTTAAAAAATATTAGAATAAGTGCAGATATCCTAGCAGAACTTCATATCACTCAATAGGTCAGTATGGCGATGCTCAACCTTGAACAGGTCAACATATCACAAAAAATTCCAACAGTAAAGCGGAATCCCTATGTACCACTTGTACCATTACATGACCCCATTCCAAATCGGGAGGGATTTATCCAGTGCTGTTTTTTGCATTCTCAGCCTTTTAGTTCTGGATGTATAAACGGGAAATTCAGGAAGTACAAGAATGAAAAGAAAAATCTGGAACGGGCAAACTAATCCCACATGATATGGTGTCGGGAAGCACAGCCCCACCTGATCCCCCGTTGGCACGAATGGAAGAGAACTACGGTGCGCCGTGTACAACCAGTCCCAATATGGCGCACTGTTGAGACTCAGTTGAACTGTCAATCTGGAAAAATGAATACCCTTCATTTAGTTGACGGACGTATCTTGATGGACGAAGGCCAACCGTCTTATACACAGAATTATAGAAATACAGAATGCTATGCTTGACCAGCAAGCGGCCATTTTAAAAGTAGCAAGAATCGCCATTTTGCTGGTTAACCATTGCTCATTGCTTTCTGTCTAAATTGCTTTGCAACTTGCAATTCTTGTGAATTCTGCTTACTCTGCTCAACTGTTAACATTGTTGTCTGAATATGAAAGGGCAAGGTCGCGGGACTGAGGAGTTTGTTGAAACTCCTCATGAGTAGCCCAGAAAGGAATGCCCACGCTCCCTCTCTGTAGCCTTGAGGGAGAGCTGCAGGGCATTTAATAATTTCACAGCTGCCAGCCAGTCTCGTACTGTGGAAGAATATGTTAGAATAAAACAGCTAAAGGCTTGAATTATGCTCTTCTTACGGCCCCCCCCCCCCGCAAAACCGTTTAGAGCGTGTCGGCTCCCAGGACACGAATAGTACCTCATAGATAGCAAAGCTTGGAATGTGGCTCTTCCCCCGTGTGCAGCTTGCTTCCAAGAACAGAAACACCGTGTTCTGTTCAACAACTAAAAGATGCCTCCGCACTTTCTAAATTGCATATTGTTACTAGAATAGACATTGAAAGTGTCATAATTGTCATGCTCGTCGGAAATCGTCATCCCGAGTTCAAAGAAACTTAATAAAGGGGGGTGTTAAACATGACATAGCGGATTGTATGATATGCATTTTGTATATATGTAACTGATGTACGTAATTCGCTCTTGCGTCCCTCGAGGTCTAGAAAATACACGTCGCGGGGCGTGAGACCAGAATTGGCCAATTGGGACTATTTTGCTTGCAATAAACCCTAGCATTGGGAATTTGAACCTTGTGTCTGGCGCATCTTTTTGTGTATGGTTATTGCCTTGTTTCCATATCGCGAGGGACCCCTAGGGGCCGCTTTCAGAACTAGACTTAACCAACTAGTTAATTTACAAGATGGCGGAACGCAGAGTGCACGGCAACACCACTCTGAGGAAACTGATAAGGAGGACTAAACTGTTAGGTCCAGTGCATCGCTTCTTCCTTGATCATAAACACTCTCTTTAGTTTCTTTCTTCCTTTCTGTGCCAGTTTCTGTTGCTCGTTTGGTGACCATTCTCCAGTTCCTTTCCTTGCTTGCTCTTTTCCTCATCCTGCCTACTACCAAATTTCACAGCTCCTGCCGCTGCATGCTTTCGCTGTGTTACTACCCGTTTCCCATCTTGGATATTCTATCGCTACTTGAGAGGATTCCCGTCTTCGCTCAGCTACTTTATTGCTGTTGGACTTCTTGATTTACCACTACTTGTCTCGGATTTATGCCCCATGAGGGTTTCCCCAGTGCGTATACGACCTCCTGTTGCTTCCAGATGTCGGATACTTCCAGGGATTCTTTCACCATCTACGTAAAATGGCAAGCAAACTCCAGCATTTACTCTGCCTCAGGTCAGTCAGTGTTTACTAACGTACATAACAAATTGGGCATGTTATCATGTACCCTAGCACTCACGAAAGCCCACTTCCCAACATTTCCAGTCCCAATTCTTACCAAAGTTGCATGCGCATTTCCATTTCGTGGTGTTGGAAATGAATTACTGACTAAATGGTAATCACATTTATCAAGCTTGAGTCTGAGGAAGTGGAGGATCTGGGGTTTCGCATGTTGGGTTATGCAGCAGGAGTCACAACACATGGGCGAATAAACCCTGGATATTTGGTGTGTTGGGACCAGACGGTTTTTGGATCACTATTCCCATGATCCTGTGGGTCGTGTAATTGACTGTGCACGTGATCGGCAGCACCAGGCAAAGGCCTTCTTAAGCTCCACCCCAGCCCGTGCTGCTTGCTGGTGATTTTCACAAGCATGGGCCGGGTGTCTGGAGGTTTCCGGCAGCAGGAGACTAGTATGAAAGAGGCTACCCTTTTTGCTGGCTGCTGGGGCCTCCATACATTAAAGTGCTGCGGGCGACTTTCTCAGCATTCCACACAGAGGATGAGCAACATGCAACCAGGCCACCGACAGCGACGCTGTGAACCTTGCTCGCTCTACAGAGCCTGGTGAGTTCCAGGGAAGGCTCCCAGGCATCAGATAAGTTGTTAGACATTCACATTCAGGCATCCATAAACTGTACAAGTAATTCTGTGAGGTCAACATGAATGGAAGGCAGTTTGTGAAAACGCTTCGTTGTGCTCAGAACTTTACGCAACTAATGTTTACATGTGCTTAAGCTCCAGGTTTGTTCGTGCTGCCACGTGTAAAGAAATACAGCCCATGCTAAATGTGCTTAAATGTACTTTGTTGTTACTGGTTTGTGCTATAACCTCCGGTACCATCATGTTCACTACAGGCTCAGGAGCCCTTAATAAAAGTTGTACGCTCGGAAGGGCAAGTGTGGAATAATCTGCAGGTGTTTACGAGAGACAGGTCTAGGTTTCCAGCTGCCATTGTGTCTTTGGCAGTTGCATACAAGTGCAGTGTAGAGATAGTGTATGGTATGTTTTTTCCCCAAAACCCCCTTACCTACCAAACAAGATTTCCTAACCCTCTTTCCGGTTTTCCTAACTCGTCCTCCCCATCTTCTCCCTAATCCTCTTCCCCCTCGAACCCCCCCCCCCATTGGCTGGGTTGCAGTTACCCATTATTGACTATCATGAACCCGTGCCAACCAAGGTGGGAGGGTTGACTTCCATTCGGCTCATGTGGTCAGGAAGGAGTGGTGTGTAAACCCTTGTGCTTGACGTCGAGACTATGATGTGCAAAGTCTGAGCTGCCATTTAAACCTCTCCCCGATGTGCCTTCCTAAACATAACAGATTTCACTAAATCTTACCATTCTACCTTAAAATTCTCCATAATGTTCCTTCAAACCTTTAAATTAGTATCCCTATCTAAAGAAACCCTCTCTTGACCACTTTGCTCGCTTCATTTCTGTCCCATTTCCCCGCTACTCTTTCGCTCCAAGCTACTTCACTGGGTCTACGCCCAATTTTCCACCTATCTTGATCCAAACTATCTACTCTCCAATCTGGATTCCACCCTTATCACTCTACTGAAACTGCTTTGCTAAGCATTTCCAACTCTTAATTCTGCATGGCATTCCAAACTCTTGTCTATCCTACTTGCCGTATCTGCTGCTTTGCATACTATGGACCACCTCTTTTCTTCCTTCTATGCTTTCTTCACTGGCACCCTCTTGCCCGGTTCTACGTTGGTTCTCTTATATCCAAGACGGCTCCTTTTCGGTTTCTTAGTCTGGTAGCACCTCTTCTTCCTTTCCCCTTTTACACAGGGTTCTCCAAGGTTCGGTCGTTGGCCATCTTCTCACTTTACACTACCCCTCAGTCTTCTCTTATCTCTTCCTTTGGACTTATTTTTATGCAGATGACTCCCAAATCTTTAATTTTCTTTTTTTTCGGACTCCCTTTCTAATACTTCCACCTACCTTCTTGCCATCCAATCTTGGATGAGCATTCACTGCTCTCACTCAATGTTTCAAAAACTAAAATGCTCCTCTTCCCATCGTCCACTGTGCTCCCCTCCTCCACCTATCTCCTTTCCTCCTCTATCGCTTAGTACTACAGCCAGTAATCTGGGGTGATCTTTGACCCTGCCCTTTCATTCTCGCCTCACTTCGCTGCAATTGCCAAGTCTTCTCAGTATCATATGCAAGGGTTGGCACTTCGTCTCTTCCCATGCTACCAAGCTCCTTCTCTCACTCTCGCTCATGGTTTACCTTGGACAATCAGATACCATTTTCTCAACCCCACCCCCCACTACAAATCTACTTGCCCCTCCTCACCTTTCTGCTCTACACTCTGCCAACCATTTTCTCCTGCTCTCTCCCAAGCCCCCCTGTGCTCAAGCCCGCTTTCGCTCCTTTTCTCTGTTGGCTCAGAGTTTGTAATTTCCCTTCCCATTGATATTCGATGCATCTTGCTACACCATTTACACACCCGAATGAACATTTTCCGGCTTGGCTCCCCATTTTAGCTCAGATTCTTGCTCTCATTCCTTCCCCCGTTCAGTTACCGTTTTCTGCTTGATGGTTCAATTTGTGTAAAATATAAGCAAAGTTGCAAAATATTCTGGGTGGGTAGTTTATTTGCACAGAGATAGCTTTGCTTTTCCTTTAGATTCACAAGCGGAAAAGGTCCTTCAAAGATAGTACATGAGCAGGGTGATGTTCAGCCCCACAAAAGGTGTGCATCAGCAACTTGTACTCCCTAAAAATAGGCATCCTCCCAAAAATAAAGTGGGGAGTAAAATAAACTCCCAACAAAAAATTTAGAATCTTGCACCCCCTGGTTTCGCCCTCACAGCTCCATGGACGTTTGTGAACCAGGAGAGCACGTAGTACAACAGCAAGAAACTTCTATTTTGACTGCCTGATCAGAAAACGTGTATTTAAAAAAAATAGGGAGTAAAATACTCCCACTTCAAAATCTTATCTGGAGTACTGGTGCAGTTATCTGCACAAACTGTATGTGACACATGCTATTTCAAACACCTCAGTATGTAGCCAGTCGTCAGGTGACGATACCAAAGGCAATGCGCCTGCTGGGAATGATGGCTTCCAGCATCTACCTAGTGCCTCACGCCAGGCTGCACGTGCATCAGATGCAAGAGTGACTAACGAAACAATGGTTGCAAGCAAGTTGTGGGACAATCTAGTGGTGGTTTCGCAACCTCTGGTTTAATCGCTACAGTGGTGGAACGCAAACAATCTCTTAAACAGACCGCCTTTCCACACACACAGATTCAGGCCACCCTCACAGCAGAGGAGTCTATGACTGGGTGGGGTGCTCATTCCTGCATCACGTTGCTCACAGCCTGTGGAAACAGGCGCTAACCAGAAAGCACATCAACCTTCTGGAACTACTAGCGATTCTCAAAGCACTTAACTAGTGCACAAACAGTCCTAATCCTTTCGGACAGTACTACAGCCATGTTGATCTAAGATATCTTGCTATCCCCATTACATAGGCGGTACACCACCGGCTTTCTAGGAGAGCTTTCCCGGACAGGGTCAGGGTGTGCTTATAACAGGGACAGTCTATGTTTGCTTTTTGATAACCTTTGAGTGAGTCTTATAACAGATACATACTCCAGTGCCCGTTCTTTTGTGATATAACATGTTGACCTTAACATCTGGAATGTAACAGAAGTGTTTTACGCTATTAGTTTTTGCCCTTGGTGTTGTTGTTCCCCAGAAAGGATCCAAGCGGAATGCACTTCTGATGAACAGGTCAGGGAAATATGCATACGCTTCCCCCCTGCCCCAGACACACCTCAACAGAATAGTCCACAAGCTACACAGGGAACAAGTAACACTGATCCGAATAGCTCCAATGCGGGCACGCCAGGCCTGGTTCTCACACATGCAAATGGTATCCCTCTAATGAAACTGCCCTGCACGGACAACCTGTCGACCCGGAATCTGGGGGGCAATGCTGAACCCATTCTCTCAGAAGCTGAACTTAGCACCTTTGCACCCGAGGTCATACAATTTGGTCACCTAGACCAGAGGTTCATGGAAATACTCAAGAAGGCACGCAAGCCTAACACAAGGCACTGCTATTATAACAAATGGAAACGCTTGGTGTTCTGGAGCAGAACAAGTCTCTTAATCCAACAGACTGTTCACCAGCCAACATAGTCAACTACCTAATCTACCTACTCTAATCAGGATCGTCTTTAACTCACTCAAAATACACCGAGCTGCCCTCTCCGCTTACACCACTTCCCAAGATTTTGTGGTGGAAGAGGCCTGTAGTTAAAGCATTCAGGAAGGGCGCCAAAAACGGTACCCTCCCATCTCTAATCCTATTCCCGGCTGGGATCAAAATTTCATACTCCCAAGGATCATGGGGCACCCCCTTCGAGTTGGCACAAAGCCAACCTTAAACACCTTACATACAAGACATCCTTCCTAATAGCCGTTACATCCATCAGAAGCGTTCGTGAACTACACATTCTGTCAGTACAAAATCCCTTCGTAGTAAAACACAAAGGCAAGGTGGTGCTACGCACACATCCTCGCTACTCACCCAAATTCATATCATGTACTTTTCTTAGGCTTCCAGGCCAGGGTTGTGCACAAGCGTGCACTCCATCTCTCTTCCTTGTTAAACATCCCTGCTCCGGGACGCTGTAGCACGGCAACCAAGATGGCAGCTCTCACCTAGAGCTCCCGCACCCAGCACTGTTTAAGGATAGAAATAACCTTCTACAGCAGACTACAAGATACCTGGGGGCAACCAGTGGATCCCCGACAGTCCCAGCTACACAGTGATCCCTCGCCCGGCCCCGCTTAGAGATCCGAAAAGTGAGGGACGAGCGGCTCGATTTTCTATGCCCGAGGGGGACAGCAAGCGACAGACGACCTACGCCGCCCATCATACTGCGATGCCCGGCTCCTGCTGCAAATCACACTAAGGGCCGGGGGCACATCCTACCCTGGTCCTAGATGCCCAGCGGATATCAGATTCCCACACAGATCTCCCACTGTGGTGGTTTAGTGTTGACACCCGCCGCCGCTACACTAGTGAAGCGGGTGGTTTGTGACAGAGGAGACTCCTTAGCAAGAGGAGTACCATTAACATACGGATATTGGTGAAGCACCAGAGGAACCACAGCGCCTCAACCTTTCTTTAGAAATACCTGCAACAGAAGGCTTTGTGAGTGGTCTCCCACTAGCCTGTACATTCACTTCGGTCCAGAGATCGTCCCTCAGACGTTGTGAGGCACAGACAAGCCTCCGTCCAGCATTGGTTGGCTGCATTGTGGCTTCTGCAGGCGCGAACTGGTGACCAACATTATTTGCCCCCCTGCCTGCCATCTGCTTGTGGGAGAGCTGGCGGCCACCTTGAGGCAGCATAGAAATTATTTGCAACTGCCGGACCATCGAGAATAGCTACGGAGCGAACACACCCGGGGCATGGTAGACCATGTTGTGCTGGTGATCGCCTTGTATGGGTGCTGCCTCACTCGCTGTCTAGCGAGGACCACATGCAGACCACGTGCAGACCTGGGGATATCTAGGTGGTGACCCTGAAAAAGCACGCTGCGATTATCCTGTATGACCCTACCACTCGAGTTTTGATAGTACTTCCACTCGACAGCCCCTCTACCAACTGGGTGACATATTGCCCTGGAATTGGTTGTGCACAGTGGTCTGGTTGGGACGCCCGACACCCTCAGGGTGCCTTCCTCTTCTACCGGAAAACCTGGCTTTCAACACAAGATGACAAAGAAGGTGCTAAGAACTGATGCTCCATGAGCCAATACACCAAATATACCCGTAAACCTTAAGACAGCTGGCGGGGCAACCGCTGACATGAAAACTGAATGGAACTCACTGAAAATCAGCACATGATAGCATGCATGCAGGAGGGATTCGCTAAAGTGCAGAGTAAGCTTGATGACATGACCAGCAGCATCGACTCCATTAAAGACACGTATCGATAAGACAGACCAATGTTTATTGGTGGCCGAGACAAGAGTGGATACGGTGGAAGACGATATGTCCACCATGAATGTTGAACTGGCTACACTCTCCAGGCGAGTACTCCAGGTGGAAAAGAAGGACAAGATCCCGCCACAATAATATTCGCATTATAGGAGTCCCCGAGGGCAGCACCGAATGCTCCCTGGAACAATGGATAGAGTCCACCCTGCTACCACTTCTAGGGAGTCCACCATGATAGCCGCAGTTGGCTATTGAACGAGCCCATCATTGGCTGCATACTCAATGATCGTGATGCTATCCTTTTGGTGGCCCTTGAGCACGGAGACCTAGTACTGGGTTCGAACAAGATGCACATCTATCCTGACTTCTCAGTGGCTGTTCAGCAAGAGAGGAAATACTTCCTGGCGGTTAAAAAAACGGCTGCGGGTCAACAACCTGAAATATGCGATGCTGTACCCCACCCAACTAAGTCGAATGGAACAAAACTTTCTTCATGATACCAGGCGAAGCCATGAAGTTTTTGGACAAAACCTTACTGACGCCCTGAGCCTTGATTACTAAGCCCAATTGATGTACTTATCCAGGTGGACTGCTCTCTTAAGCCCTTACACATTCAGTGGATCTCTTTATGCCTACAGATTTGCACGCCCCGGCTGCTGCTTTGTCATGGACCAGGATCCTCAGTAGAGTGCCTTCTTCTCCACAACGCTATGGTAGACGGTGAACATGCTACTCCCTGGGGTAAATTATATGAGCAGTGGGACATTACTCATGCTTCTCTTTCTGTATCCAAGTCCGGTGATGGCCCGGGTGAGCCTGTGCATCAGCTTCCCTATGCAACGTTGCATTTATGGTTGGGGTGTTTTCTATGGGGTAGCATATATCGTCAAGAGAGGAACAGGCACAGAGGCTCTGGTATTGGGGTGGTTGAATCAAAGTGTTGTAAGAGATAATATTGATTGATCTGTAACAGGATGGGCGACATAACCTGCCTTAGTTGGAATATACGTGGCCTGGGTAATCCAATCACACGTTGAAAGATGCACTTATATGTTGATAGGCATAAGGTTAACATCCTGTATTTGCAGGAGACCCATGCCCTTTCGGTGACCTACGAGGGATTTTTTAAGAACTGGGGTGTATTTGTTAGTATTTTTTTATTACTTATATCGCGCTCCGAACCCTGGGGTAACTGGGCACTTGAGAATATAGGTTACAGATTTACAGCAAGTATCCAGGTTATACAGATAAATAACAGAAAGTGACCCTGGTTACAGCTGGGTCGGAATACGAAAATACACGGGTGGTTGTACAATGGTGGAGGCTGGTTACAGTAGGATCTGTCAAGGGGGGCGGCTAGTCTCTTACTGAGAGAGGTTGTTGCATAGCCATGTTTTTATGCCAGCTTTGAAGGTGAGGTAAGAGGGTTCCTGTTTGAGGGTGGTGGGGATGGCGTTCCAGCGTTTGGCTGCTTGAACTGGGAAGCTGGCGCTGCCTGCTGGTTTTAGGTTGCATCTTGGGACCACTAGGTTTGAGGGGTTCGAAGATCTGGTGATACGGGTGGGTTGGTGGAGGCAGAGTTTATCTGCCGGGTAATTCAGGGCAGAATTGGTGAAGCATTTGTGCGTGATGGCTAGAGTACGAAGGGTAATTCTGTCACTGATGGGCAGCCAGTTGGCATTTTGTCTGTGTGGAGATGTGGCAGGATCTCGGGAGGCCGAGTGCTGCTCTTAGGGAGTTATTCTGAAGCACCTGAAGTTTGTTGAGGTTGTGTTCCGAGGTGCCGAGGAATAGTGTGTTACATTAATCAACTTTGGAGAGAGCGAGTGCTCTGGCTAGCGTTAAGCAACTACTTGTGGATAGGAAAGATTTACAACTATAGATTAGTTTGTTTGTGTAGGCTGTAGAGGATGCAACGCTGTGGACCGGTTTTCTGAGGGAGAGGGTTGAATCAAGATAAAAACCCTGTGGGTTTATCTCTTTGGAGACGCCGATTGTGTTGACGAAAGAGGAGTATCTGCAATCGAATTTGCTCAAGCGTGCCTGAGAGCGTCATCGATCATCAACTCTGTCTTGTCGTCATTGAGACAAAGGCCGTTGTCGGCCATCCAGGCTTGAATTTCAGGATAGATATTGTTGAGTAGTTTGGAGTCATGGTCATAGCAGCCAGTAAGGTGGATGAGGACTTGGGTGTCATCGGCATAATTAGTGTAGACACCCAAGTTGCCTAGGCGGTCGAAGGAGCTTCGTAAAGATATTGTATAAAGTGGGTGACACGCAAGAACCTTGCGGGACGCCGCACAGTATTTAGTTGGGTCTGCGGAGACTGAGTGTGAAAAGACTCTGGATCAAATCCTTCCTAGCAGACCACACTACCAATCAGATGCATTAGAGGAGAATGCTGCTGTTGATAGGTGTTTGGCAAGGATTTGGTGGTCGACGAGGTCGAAGGCTGTAGATAGGTCTAGTAATAGAAGGACTGCCAGTTTACCTTTATCCTTTGCCTCGTCCATTTGAATCTTTAGGTCTAGAAGGGCTGTCTCGGTTCCATGTCTAGGTCTAAATCCGGATTGTCTAAGACTGAGGAGGTTGTTCTCGTCTAAGTGTTTCTGAATTTGCAGATATGCCACCCTGTCCAGGATTTTTAGGAGGAAGGCGACAGTGGTGCTAGGCCTATAGTTGGTGGGGATGTTCGGGTCCAGGTTGGCTTCCTTTAGTAGTGGCATGACCCATGCTTCCTTCAGATTTTGGGGTACCCGATTGGAGGCGAATGAGGAGTTGATCATGGTGGTGATGAAAGGGGCTAGGATTTTAGCTCCATCCTTGATGAGTGGCCGGGCAGACATCACCTTGGCAGTGTGAGGGTTTTAGGCTTTTAATAATGTTTGACTTCCTTATGTGTTACTTGAGAGAAGGATAATGAGGGACAAGGGGGGAGAGGGGGTTGTTCTGTCATAGTTGAGGTTAGGAGATTGGTGGTCCTTTCGAAGACTAGCTTTTTTGGCTTTGATTTTGTTCTGGAGGAGGGTGATTTTGTCTGCGATCGCTTGCTGTATTTTGGTGCACCATTCTGCATTTTTGATGCAGTCTTGGGTGGGGGGGTGCTGGGGACTCTAGCTCTTTTAGGATGCTAAATAATTCCCAGGTTCTGGAATTGACATTTTGGATTTTGGTATCATAGGTATGTTTTTTGGCTGACAGGATGGCTGTTTTGTAAGTCGCAGATGCTAGCGTGAACGCTGTTCTTTTAGAGGTAGAGGGTGTTTTTCGCCAAGTGGTTTTGGCGGCTCTTTTTAAAGTCCTGAGGTTTTTCAGCTCGGGTGTCAACCATTTGTTGAGGTGAGCCTGGGGATTAGGTTTCCTGAGTTTGGGGGGTGCAACTTCGTCTAGAGCGGACTTGAGGGTGTTTTTATAGAGATCAACTAGGTATGTTGGGTTGAGGTTGTTAACTTTAGGCTCAACGAGAATGTTTTTGATGAGAGGTTGGAGGCTGTCTATGGAGATGTTTCGACAGTTTCTGGCTAGCGATGGAGGTTCTATGTTGGCTTTTGTTGGGGGCGGCCAGGGATGGAGAACTGGATGAGGTGGTGGTCAGACCATGCAACAGGATCGTTTTGGGTGATGGTGATAGAGCAATTAAGGTCAGCGATCCAGTCCAGGGTTCTGCCTTTGGAATGGGTTGGAGTGGAAATTCTATGCATGAAACTAAGGTTGGAGATAGAGTTAGCCAATGATTGGGCATGTGGGTCGTTGGGGTCATGGAGGCCGAGGTTTAGGTCGCCTAGGAGGATAGTTTTTGATGCGAGTTTGGTATGTGTGGAGAGGAGATCAAGAATGTCGCTCTCGAAAGTGGATGACGGGCCGGGGGGCTGGTAGACAAGATGCATGAGTATTGTGGTGGAGGGTGTCAGTGATCGTTTCACAGATAGAAGTTCTGCAGATTGGAAGCGGATTTGGGGTATGGCTCAGAGCTAGGTGGGATTTGGCGATGAAAGCCACTCCCCCGCCTTTGTTGAATGTTCTGTCGGCTCCGATGATGGTGTAGCCTTCTGGTAGTGCTAAGGAGAGAGCAGGGCCTGCTGCCTGGTGAAGCCAGGTTTCAGTGACTGCTAGAAAGTCCAGACTGTTGAGGGTGATGTCGGATCTCTGGGGCATGTGCTACAAGGGACCGAGCATTGGTAAGGGCTCCTTTGATGTTTGTGGGTGATGGCAGGGGATTTGAGATTTTAGTGTTCGTATGGGGAGGAGGGTGAGAGGAGGGACTGGGAATATTCTTGGGCTTAACAGAAACTTGGGATTTAATAAACCGTGTTCCAAGTCTTTGGTTCCGGGTGTGGAGTGGGAGCGGGACAAGAGGTGTGGGACGTGAGGCGTAACACGGTCACCATTCAGAGTGGCTGAGTGAGTCCACATGGTCTATGGGAGGTGTGATGAGGGGAGAGGGGGGGTTTGGGTAAGGGTAAGGTGGATTGGGTGCAGTTTGGGAGTGCTGGTGTCCCTGGGTAAACTAAAGGTAGGAGAGAGGCAAGCGCTAGCGTGGCTCTATGGAAGGAGGACATCATGGTGGATAGCTAAGGATGGGTAGTGGTCTAAGTTTAGGCTGGTAGGAGGGTAGCGCAATGGGCTGGTTTCAAATAAGGGCAGTGTCTGCAATAGGCTACTAACAAGGCTGGCGCAGGGCAGCTAGAGCAGTGGGCTTTTTTCAAACAGAGGCAATGCATACAGTGGGCTACTAGGAGGACTAGCACGGGCAATTAAATCAATAGGCAGGTTTCAAAACACAGGCTATGCATCTGGTAGGCTACTATGCGTTTCAGAACACAGGCTATGCATCTGGTAGGCTACTATGGGAATAGCACGGGTAATTAAATCAGTAGGCAGATTTCAAAACACAGGCTATGCATACAGTCGGCTACGCGTGTGAGGATTATACAAGAGTGCTTTATGATTGGGACACGCTGGAAAGAGGAGCTTTAAGTACGGCGGAGATAAAGACTGGTAGGTGGGGGTGGTAAGCGGGCCAAATGCAACCGGCAACCTCCGTATTGGACATATCATGTATGTACAGACTCAAGGCGGTCAGGGTTACACGCAGGAGCGAAATGCGGCGTTACATAGTAGACATGGAGTGGCTACGCATAAACAGATCTTGCCAATGTTATCTGGTTGCTAAGGTCCTTTGGAACTGCTTCTATACTTCCCTGGATTGCGAGGAGTATGGAGTCATGACCTTGGTGCATAAGTCCCTTCCATTCCGGTGCAAACGTGCAAAAGTAGATCCTTTAGCAGGATATGCCCTGGTGTACGGGTCTCTTGATGGGAGGGAGGTATTAATGATGACTATCTATGGGCCCAATATTTACGACCCCCCGCCCCCCGTTTTACACTGATGTGATGGAGGAACTTGCCCGTTACCCACTGATCCCTACATTGTGAGGAGGGGCTTTCAATACTATTCTAGTTCCGAGACTAGACAGATCCACACACCCTCAGAGGGCTCTCCCACACATCCTCAGAGAGCTCTCTCACACGCAGCCTCCACTATTAAAGAGGGTATGTGGTGCTAGCTGCTGGGAGAACGCTACATGCGATGACCGCCCCCTACTCCTTTTATTTGTCGGTTCACTATTCCTTCTCCCGCATAGACATGCGGCTCATTTCTGATACACTACTTGGAGGGGTTAAAGAAACACATGCTCCCTCGCGCCTATTCCTATCACACACCAGTTAGTACCTCCTTGACATTACAACACTTTCCTGGTCACATAATAACAGGCGATTTAAGCCATTAGCATTACAAGATGCAGTGTTCGACCACGTGCAATTGTTTTTTGAAAAAAATGTGGGCTCTGTTCCCTTGCCCGGCACACTCTGGGAAACCTTCAAGCATTAGAGGGATCACGATGTCTGCAGAGTTCACGATCCTCAAAGCAATCAGAGACAGTATAGTGCAATGTGAGGGAAAACAGAGGGAACTGGACCAAGGACTAGCTGCTGATCTCCCCCCTACATTCCCCCACTCCCCCATGTCCATATTGACACAGATCAAGCAGGCCATTGACACCTTTAGGATGCATGCTGAGCAAGAAGTTCAATTTTTTGATGCCCCATTGACGGCCAGGAAGTACAGGGAAGGCAACAGACCTGGTAAACTGCTTGCCCGTATGGCGCATTGAGAAAACGGCAGCGGACACATTCCTTTAGTAACGGACCCATCTGGTAGCTTGCCGCACACACACACACACCCACGGCCATCAATGAGGTGTTCACAAGTTTCTATACGGACCGCTATACCGACAAAGACACACGCACGATAGAAGAAAATATTACGTTGCTCGACACTCAGCCATTTAGCCAGCTTTCACAAGATACCAGGGCCCTACTGGACCTTCCAATCTCTCTTTCCAACATTATCCAGGCAATTGACCATCTACCTTCCGGGAAAGCCCCAAGCACTGACTGCCTCACAGCGGAACTACATAAGATCTACAAGGAGGTCCTCGCCCCTTACCTTCTGCAGGTGTGGCAGGAATCCCTCCTATTTCAGTCGCTCCTCGGCAGTATGCGTGAGGCATCGCAGCTCTATTGAAACCTGGGAAACCTACGGACCAATGCGGCTCCCATCACCCTCTCTCCCTAATCAATACAGACGTGAAGGTGTTTGCAAAAATACTGGCCACTTGAATGATGCTGGTCATGCGATACATCATTCACCCAGATCAGTCGGGGATTCATCCAGGGAAGGTCCACAGCACTGAATCTGCGGCACCTCCAACATACTGGCGCAGATAGACCCGGGGGTCCAGGTGGTGGCTGCTAGAGTAGACCTTCAAAAGGCGTTTGATTCAGTGTCATTGCGATTAATGTCTGCCAACAGAAAATAAACGACAAGAAGGCGGAATCGCAATCATACACAAACACAACAGAGCATCTCATCTCATCTCATCACAACCTATGAACAAGACTATCAATATAGAACTCAACGACCAAACCAACATAGTATTCCTCCTAATCTACAGACCATCTTCTTACAACCCCGACATTGCAACGAAACGAGCGGGTGCGACCGCCATTCTATTAACCCACCAGGACAACAATTCATACTGTGAGACTTTAGCTTACGGTTTCAGTCCACTGCAACCTAACCCGGGCAAATACAACCTTGTTGCTGGACCGCAGACACCGGTCGATACAGACTCAGCAAAACTCACCTGCCTAGAACTAATCACAGAAGAAACCTTCGCCACACTCATCAAGGACACCAACCTTGCAAGATCCCCAAGGGATCCCTGCCCCCCTGACATCTTCAAAGGAGTCCTCAAACACAGGAACCCCAGCGACACTTCGGAACCTAATGAATCTATCACTCAAACAGGAATAGTACCGTCCTCCTTCAAATCTGCCTACATTAAACCACAGATTTTTTAAAAAAAGAATCAGAAAGTGCAGAAGACCCGAGTAGCTACAGACAGATATCCAACCTGCCCTACAGAGCAAATATCCTGGAGAACCACGTGTACAAAATCCTTCTTAAACACAACGAAACAAATCGGAATACTTGACCGGTCACAAGTTGGCTTCAGACCAATGAGAGGAACAGAATCAGCACTTCTATCGATACGGAACGACCTGAAAATAAACGCAGATGACAATGCCCAATCGGCCATCATAATATAGTATTTGACACAATCAGCCATGCAACACTAATAAAAAGATTTATGAAATGTGGCATACAGGAATCTGCACTAAAGTGGCTTACCTTATTCCTAACAAACCAAACCAAAAAACTTACCTGTCACCATTCACCTGAAACACCAAAAATAGATCATGCGGAGTCCCACAGAGATCCAGCCTCCCTCCTCTGCTTTTCAACATCTCCATGTGCCCACTGATGAAAATCATTTGAAGCCACGGACTTACCGCCTACAACTACCCAGACAAATAGATAGTGGAAAAAAAAACAAACCCAGGACCAACTTAGCCTCGACAACTGCCTCACAGACATCTACAATTGGATGACAACGAATAACCTTAAACTAAACCCAGCAAAAACGGAAATAAATGCTCACCCGCAGGATTCGATGAAGGGAACCCAGAACTGGACTGGCCGATCAGCATTGGAATGCAAGCAGAGACTAACGATGTAATAAAATAACCTAGGAATAGTCAGACAACCGACTATCCCTGGAACCACAAGTCAACGCAATGGCCAAAAAAAATAAAATGCTTCTTCCTCCTACGACTGTTTTAATATACTCACCGTAGTGACTACCTTACTCCTAGTCCATAGACCCCTTTCCTCCATACTTATGGGACATTCCTTTGTCCTGTGGGACGGGACCGGAGCACTTTGAAAAAGCATCACATTTTTCCAAAAATGTGTCGTTCCTCATTTTACGCGGGGTACCGCACACAGCCGTAACCCCGCCCTCCTTCGCTCCGCCCAGCGCATCGTCCATCAGTCCTTTTCTATCGCCTTTAAGCAATAACATAGGAACCTTATTAGAGGGGACGGCGGGCGTATGGAGGAAAGGGAAGTATGGACTAGGAGTAAGGTAGTCACTACGGTGAGTAACTTTATTATACTCCTTCGTCCCATCCCCTTTCCTCCATACTTATGGGAGATTTCCAAGCACTCCTCACTGGTATTACGGGTGGATGGAAACTCCTTACTGAAAAGGGATTTTGAGCACAGCAAGGCCAAACTGGACATCAGCTCTGGAGCTCAGATCTAAACAGTAGGGATTACAAAAGGCTGATTGAGAGGCCCATGTCGCAGCTTTCGCGATGGTCTCCCAGGGGACATAATTTTGAAAAGCAACAGCAGCGGCTTTGCTTCATACCAGGTGTGCATGAATCACTTAAGGAGGTTGGGGACCCTGAACAGTTCAAGACTCCATAATACAGGCAGCAACCCATCTGGAGATAATTGCTTTGGAGGCCTGTTTTCCCTGCAGATTACCAAAGGTCACCAATAGTTGAGAAGAACTCTTAAATTCAGCCGTTCTGTTCAGATAGAATTTAAGAGCTCTTCTAACATCCAGGCAACGCAGAACCCTTTCGGTTTGGGAAGACGACGGGCAAGGAGATTGATTGATTTAGATGAAAATCCGAGACCACTCGGTAGGAAGGAAGGAAGGATTGGTCCTCAGGACAACCTTATCCTTGTGGAAAGCCAACAAGGGATGCTCCAAAGACAAAGCCTGGAGCTCACTCGCACGTCTTCCCAAAGTCACGACAACCAAGAAAGACACTTTCCACGAAAGGTGCTTAAGATCTAACGAAGCCATTGGTTTGAAGGGCTTATGTCACAATGCCGTAAGGACCATGTTCAGATCCCAGGTCAGATGCGTTTAGCGAACAAGAAGGTAAAGACGCATTAGACCCGCAAAGTGCCTTTTAATCACTGGATTGGATAGTGAAAAAGAGCACTGGTACGTGGATAAGTAAGAGGCAACAGCCGAAAGATAAGTCCTGCATGAGAGGACATGGATGCCTGACTCCACTAGATGAGATGAAAGACAACACTGTTGATTGAAGCCACCCTGGGATCCAATTGTTTAGCTAAGCACCAGTGGCAGAACCAAAGCCACCTGCTCCTGTACTGAGAGGTCTATGGCTTCCTGGCTGCCTGAATAATGCGCATGTTATCAGCAGACAGGTTGAGATGTTCTAGAGATCTGAACTCTGGCACCTTGCCGCCAAACTGAACAATTGTGGGGAGGGGTGCCACAGCTGCCGATATCTCTGGTGAAGCAGGTCGGGAACCAATGGAAGCCTGACGGCGCACACACTGACAGATGCTGAAGCTCTGAAAACCAGAACCTGGCCGGCCACCACGGAGCTATGAGCAGAAGAGAACAGTTCACCGTGTTCCTCAGTTTTCAAATTGTCCGATGAATGAGAGGCAGGGGTGGAAAAGCATATGCCCTCATATTGTGCGGTTGTGACTCATCAGTGGAACGTAGTCTTGAAAAGCCGTGGCCACTAACAGATTGCCGAGAGACGACCACCACAAAACGGTCCGCTCTCATGAAAGCTGGAATCTGAATCATTTTGGAGTCCGGGTCCACAGCTTGACGCCAAGAGCTCCGAAGAGCCAACTGTGTCCGCCTCATCTTGAGCCGAGCAAGAGGAAGAGCCAAAACACACAAGGCCTCGAGGCCCAGAAATCTCTGGAACCAGCAGGCCGACATGCTCTCGACTGCGCAAAGACCTGACACGTGGCTACCAGATCCGCCATTCTGTCCCCGGTCAGGTATACCCTGACGTCGTTCATATTCCAGCGAAAACCCAGGAAAATCAGGTCCTGAGAGACTGTCATGGAGGATTTCTGCCAGTTCACCGACAACCCAAGGTGGAACAGGAGCTGGAGGAGAGACTGAAGATTGCTCGAGGCCTCCATAGGACAAGGACTGCGCAGCAGGCAATCGTCCAAATAAGGATACACGTGAATAACCTGAAGCCAAGATAAGCTGCGATAACCGACATCTTTGTGAAGACACGCGGTCCCAAGCTGAGGCCAAATGGGAACACTCGGAACTGGAAGTGCTCCTCTCCCACAGAAAACCGTAGGCATCTCCGATGTGGATTCCAGATCAGTATATGCATATACGCATCCTGGAGGTCCACCACGCTGAGCTAATCGCCCTTCTGCAAAGAAGACTATCTGACAAGGCATGATCATCTTGAATTTCTCTTGGTGTAGAGAGAGATTGAATTGGGAAATGTCTAGGATGGTGCGCAGACCAGCCTGATTGGGTTTGGGCACCGTAAACAGTCAGGAATAGAAGCCCTCCCCTTGCTCCCCTAGGTGAACAGGTTCCACCGCCCTGAGATCCAGCAACTTCTGAATCTCAGCTCTGAGGGAGGGCAACCCTGACTGCTGGAAGGGAGGATTGAAGGGTGAGGTGGGGGGGGGAGGGTATAGCGGAAGCCCGCCTGAGCGACTGACAAGACCCACCGGTCCTCAGTGATGGTCTGCCACGCCTCCCAATGAGACTCAATGGGTCCACCCACCGGGGTCTCGTGCGAGCGCAGAGACTTCATTTAACAAGAGGAGGCTGAGGAACGGGAGAATAACCTGCTCCGTTGCTGCATTCGATGGGAATTTCCCGAAGTGGTATCAACCCTGCAGGACTTTTGGTCCAGAAACCCCCTGAAACCAGAGGAAGGGCGAGGCTGTGAGGATGTTCTCTGTGCCCTGAAAGGCTGTTTCACCAGGACTGACAAGGACATGGCGGTCTCCGTGCCATCATTGGTTTTGGTCAGTTCCACGTCTGTTGTGGAATGGAAAACCTTATCCTGCACCGCCTTAGAGAATTGGTGGCGTGCAGCCAAGCCGGACGAGAGGTGTCTACACCGAGCATGAGGCCGCAGTGTCGACATGATGCACTGCGGCCTCCAGCATGTCCTGCGCCAGGACCCTAGCATCTGACAAATCCGCTCTGAAATACTCTAGCTTTTTGGCGGGGATGTATTCCTCAAATTCCGAAAGACCTTTCCACATTTTCATATTCGACCCCGCTAGCGCCAGTTCTGCTTTTGCTTGATGTAACTGCAGGGCTGAATTAACGAAAATCCTCCATCCCAAAGAGTCAAGAAGCTTGTACTCTTTAGCCAGAACCGGAGTAGCCATTGCGGAAGACTATGCCGCAGGTCTAGACTGCAAATTGGCCGCAGCCACTACTGTGGAGAAGGGAGGCGGACAACGCTAAAGCCACCTCTTCCAAAGAATGGAGCCTATAACGCGCGCCAATTTTCTTGTTGACAAACAGTCCAGAGTGTGGTTTTTCCGAAACATTACGGCGCTCAGCCAAAACTTCTGCAAGAACAAGCCGGTACGCTCTGAAGGAGATAAGGTGAACGCACCCGAAAGCACCCCTTCCTGGGGAGCGGGTGCCTCGGGTACTGGAACATCTAGTAAAAACATGTCCAGCATCCCGTCATGAAAGGACCTGACAGAGCGGGGCTGGTCATCGCTGTCCTGATCCTCTTGTGCGTCATCCAGCAGATCCGGATCAGGCTGAGTTGCATCAGGCACCACTGGCGACAACGGAGGCATGGGAGGAAGAGCCAGGGGAGGTCCTGCCAGTAAAGGCGGCGCCGGCGGAATCCCCGGAGCCGCAGCTGGAACCGTCGGCACAGGCGCATACCTCCCTAAACAAGCCTCGAAAATACTCCTTCATGGGGTCGGAATGCATTAGTCTTTGAAACTTGCCAAAAAAGATGTCCTACGCCGATGATTTATGCGCGACTGGAGGATGCTTCTCATGAGCAGAGTTATTCCTGGGACGCAAGGGAGAGGGGCGCCAAGAGGGCCCTTCCCCACTGGTGTCCACTTAAATCCGGGGAGCCGATGTCTGAGGAAGAAAGACATTGTGCGGTAGGGGCATCCGAGCATTCCAGTCATAAACTGGACGAAAAGGATGTGCGCAAGGGTAACTATGTTCACCTGACAACCCACTCCCCACACCTAGGGCCGAGGGCGTAGTTGTAGGGATGTATCCAAAATGGTCGCCGTAGTCTTGGCGGGAGCGGCCGCCATTTTGTCCGCACCTGAAGGGAACTGCGACACGTGTTGAAGTGAGACAGGGGTCTCCACAGGTGGATCGGGGGGGGGGGGTCTTCATTTTAGCCTTGATACAAGAAAAACTGAGCCGAACCGGTGCTGCGAGGCCTAGAATGTTTTTGACACATGTTAACAGCCAGAGAAGCCTTCAACGGAAGGACCTCAGTATTGCCAGTAACTGATCAATTACGGTCCAAGACCTCACTCGGTGCCCCCTCAACAGGTCTGGTATCACCGCTTGAACGGGACCGATGAGGAACATACCTCACCGACAAAACCTTAACAGGTCTCTCAGAACTGTCGGTTACCCTAGCCACCAAACGAGGGGCCTCGGACCCGAGCCCGGTAATTAAAGCCCTACCACGGGCCTCCAACTTCTGTTCGGTACTAACAGCCCCAACTGAGGCCTCAGGGCATACCCCGGTGTTTTTACGGGAAGCTCCAACCGAGGGAGACTTCGAAGCAAGCTCTGGTACCCGCAGCCAAGCTGGGCCCACAAACAGCCCCCACAGGAGGGGCCTTGGATAGCAATCCGGTGTCAATAGGCCCCTTACGGAGACCCTCAGAGACAACTCTGGTACACTTTTTAGGCACAGAAGGCACCTCAGGGCAAACCCCGGTAACAGAGCTCTTGGTGCTCCTCCCGGACCGGGAAGACCCCGGGAATGAGTCCCCCGGCAGGGGTGCTCTAAGAACTCACCGGGCGTTTCTTCTTTTCTTCGATGAACGTGAGAAAATGCAATGGGGGCGCACGCAGGAACACCTCCTCCCACCGCCCCGAACGACGTAGAAGCGCCCGAACCGAAAAGGAGTCACAGTAAAAGCACGAGTCCCACCGGTAGTCTGGACCCAAATACTCCAAACAAAGAGGATGAGGGTCTGCCCTAGCGAAGCATCACTGATAAGGAGAACAAGTAGGAAAAATAAACTGAAACAGCATAGACGGACTCGCGACAGCTAGCCGGAGCCGGAGGAGGTGGACCTGGAAGTAAAAAATCTTCCGAAGATGCTAGTGCGTCCAGTCCCGAACGAGCAGAGAAAAGGATAGATGGACGATGCGCTTAGCGGAGCTAAGGAGGGCAGGGTTACGGCCACGTGCGGTACCCCGCGTAACGAAGACACATTTTTGGAAAAATATGATGCTTTTTCAAAGTGCGCCGGTCCCATCCCACAGGACGGAGAATGTCCCATAAGTATGGAGGAAAGTAAGAGGATTACCTACCTGTCCTTCCCCCAAAAAACCCTCACAATCAAATCCCCGATACTCACAAGAATTGACTAAGTAAACAGCATCTACCTAGGAATTGCCGGAAAGACTTACCTAGAAACTCGAAAGGGTGTAAAATACAACAGCCAGGATCCCATTAAGACTAAACAGAAGGTGACCACATCACTCCCAGCACTGAAAAGCCTACACGGGTCACCAGAAAAAAATGAGCACCAAATTCAAAGCACTCTGCATCACACACAAAGCATAGCACAGACAAGGACCAGAATTCCTCCAAGACAGGATTAGCCTGTATCAATCAAAGAGGGAATTAAGATCCATCAACGACTTACAAATAAGAGGCAAAACACTACGGAAAAAAAGGAAATTCGGCAGAACAGACGTCTAACAGCTAACATCTGGAACAACATGCCCAAAGAAATTAGAACCACAGAAGACCACATCACCTTCAGGAAACTGCTCAAAACCTGGCTATTCAGATAAAAATCGAATGGATGCCAGAAACAACACCACCACAGGCAAACAGCTAGAGAGGAGACGAGGTGGGCCAAAGAATCACAAACAAGAACCTGGATAGATAGTCAAGTGGCTAGCCAAGAGCCGTGCCAGAGGCTCCAACAAACTGACCGACTTACTAACCCACTTTACCCTTCCTGCTCCTCCAACGTAACTGATGCAACATACACCAGACCTTGGACTAGCCTCACTACACAATCACAGATTCAATACATCTCTGGCTGCTGAAGCATACCCAAAGTGAACCATCTACAGAACCTATAAAACCATCAACAACGCAACTACACCCCAAGATACTGGATTATCTTACAGCTACGGACACCCGTGACTGGATTCCTTATGGACACTATCTAACCAGTGCGCACATCCATATGCACCACAACCCGACACTAACACCAATAGAAGTTACTACCACACCCCCTACGCACTGAATCTTACCCATACAGTTACAATGCACAAGGCCTCATGCACAAACCCCCCCCCACATGCAAAACACTACCAGACGCCAGTGCCTCCTGGTACTGAACATATTCTTTAATCCTATCCCACGGACCGCACTCTTGCAGAGGCACGCGAGCCCCTAGAAACTGCCCCTGGGAGGTAGCGGTGCACAGTATAATTCAAGTTAGCATAACATAACTTTGTATGCAGTGTGGACAGCTGCGTGAAGGCTGCAGCATGAAGTAGAAGAAACTGTAGTTAAAGGAAAATGCCACATTAAAGCTGCACATGTGCTGCAACGCACTGGCCCTAATTTAGGATAAATCACGCTGAACAACATTAACATTTCCTTAATCTTTTTAAGGTGCAATGAGAATTTCAGACGTTTTACACTAAATATTTAAAGGAAAGCACTGGGCAGTATATAAAATCCAGGGAAAGTCCTGATCGGACACAGATTTCCCTCCCGCCTGCACCCCCCCGCTCCTCCATCCAAGGAAATATAAATCGAGATCCACCAACATAGGGTGTTTCTCGAGATTAGCCCGTTAGTCCGTGCTCTAAAACATCAAAAAAACGAATACTCCATCCCCCTACTAGCCAACATTGACAGCGGCATGACAGTGACAAGTGTTGATGAGCTCCATTTTAAAAATGTCTGGGAGCCAACAAACAGTATCATCTCTCAACAGGAGTATTGCATATAGAAATACATAATTTGTGTGGTCGACCCTCAATGACAAAGCTACCTGGGTTGCATAGAAGACAGTGGGATGGTGGTGTGTTCTGATCAACTTATAGGCTATCAATCACCCCAGTGCCAGAAGGACGATGGGTGCCTTGGGAAGACACGAAAAGACCTTCCATTCTTTTTTTTTGTTGCAAATATGTGGACTTTGAATATTCTGTATAATTTGCTTTAAAATCTCTTACCGCCGTTTTCTCTGCAACTCTACTGGACTCCTGATCATTGGCATTTTAGCCCACAAATACATAATATCTCGTCAATGGCAAACAAATGCTTTTCAGATTTCAAAAGACATTTTGGCAAAAGCAATTCTTTGGTATACACTAGGTATAAACTGTAATCCAACTACATGGGGCATCGCCTGTTCACCTGGCACCACCCTCATTAGGCCCCCTTGGCAACATGGTGCCAGCCTAACCCATCCATAAAGAATTCAGTAGCAGTCTAGTGAGGATATTTGCAGAGATTATAGTTATCAGTAGATTTCCAAACACCCTCCACCACCCCAACCTTTTCTCTAATCATACATTTTTGCGCTTACCCACCCCTATTCAATGCAATACATGGGCTGGAGCAAGGCAGGGGCTTCTCCCCCCCCCCCCTACCGGTTCTGGAATCATCTCTCCACGTTCACCTTCATGACTACCATTATGCCGGTTCTGAGCTCCCTCCCTACGCACCCAGGAATTTAAATTGCTGCCGTTACAGTTCGTTTTATGTACTGTTTTTATTCATAGAACGCTCCGACATCACTAAAACATTCAATACAAATATGCCCATTAACACCATCATACCGTTATTTCCATCTGTCACGGGGTGGCCCGCCACAACAATCACGCTGGATCTTTGAGCAAGGCCAAGGTCCTTTATTAAAATTTTAGATGTGCAGAACGGCTTCCGGGTCTAAGGGCAATTGGCCGTCCTTCTCTGCCTGGGCTTCCCCGGCCTTACCTCCCCCCCCCACCTCCCTAACCCAGGTGTCCCTAATGTGGGGGTTATTAGTTCTCTGATCGGTAACCCCCCCCCCTCCCCGTAGTCTTGACTGGTACTAAAAAGGGTTTTCCTCTAAGGCTACCTGGCTCCCTAGGGATCTTCTAGGCTTCCCCTAAACTAGTAAGCTTCGTAGTCTTGGGGAGTTAAGAATTGTGCCTTTCTTGCATCAGATATCACGTTCGCTTCACTCGTGCTAACACGACCCTTCACTATACTGTCCTCTTTAAAATGTTCTCCACCCACCACGTCACTATCCCTACAATCTATTACTCTGGCTTTCCACCTCCACCATTCGATCTTCCTTCCATTCCTACTCCTGTCTTTACTAATGCTTGTACTCCGATCTACCTCGGTTGTCTTCACTTCCCTCCTTCCTCACACTACTTCCCTGCTTCTTACTATTCTTCAATTTATAATCTCTGTTCATTCTACACCAATAGTTACTCCTATTTTCCCCACTCACTGTCCCTATTCAAACTATTATTGTTCCCGCTTCATTGCTCACACCAACTCCTTACTACCTTTGCCTCCCACTACCACCACTGGGTTTACTTTGCTCTAACTCACTAATGCGCACCATCTCCCTTACTACCCACTACCGATCTACTACCCATTTCTCTTGTGCGCTACCTATTGACCCTAACGCAAACTACCACGGCTTCTTCACAAACCTCAGGGATATGGTGACCTGCACATCTCACTTCCCTTTGCTCCACTCCTACCACTACTACTCGCACTCTCTACTCTCACACTCAAACATTTCACAGACCCCCCCCTCCTTATAAATAGCCTCAGCACTCCTTTCGCTCCCACCTCCTCTCCAAGATATTCTTCACCACCTCCTGTCCTCAACCAACCTGCCCACACTAAAGCATTTATACAGGCTTACTTAAATACCCCACCCTGTACCAGGCTTGGCCACTTACCTTAACGAATAGCATACCTGCTGCCAGGGTGTGCAACAGGGAAAGGCCATGGCAGGGCTTTAAAAGGGCAGGTAAGCACCACGCCTTTTACAACATGGACCCTGCTGGGGTCCAGGGACTTTGTACAGATCATTGCCTACAGGGCATTTTAAAATAATATTCCCTGGTGGCAGTGGGGATAAAGGCTTTTGTGGTGCCTTTATTGATAAAACTATTCGCTGGTAGGCTAGCGGGGTCTCTTGAGGCTACAGACTGCAGCAGACAGTCTTCTGCTGATGCATGATGGACACAGCACCCTTGGTGCCGCGTCTGTCCTTACTAAGGCCTACAGCAAGTGTTGCATGGTTTTTTGGCACCTCTTGCAAGTGATGCTGGTGTTCATCACCACAGGTAAGGAGGGTTGAGCAGGGGGCCTGCCTGCACAATGCTGACCCCCATCACATATCCTATACAATCAAAAGTAATTTTAGCCACACCATTGCCAGTACTCGCTGCCATGAATATAATTCAAATACATCCCTATTCCCACATCATTGGTCACAGATTGTTTAACTGTTGTAGCAGCAAAAGAAAGGATTTCACAGCTGAAGTGTACTTCCACCCTCTATAATGTAAGCGCCTGCCAAGGTCATCTATGGCTCGGCAACATGCACGCCACACCAAAACCTATCAAGTAGTAGAGTAGCCACAGCACAGACATTTTGGGGACATAGCTCTTAAGTCAATTATCTCAGCCCTCTACCATGCATTGAAACAGCGGCGGATGTGCCATCAATTACCCAAAACTAAAGACAAACAGAAGCACACTGGCCGAGATTTGGCAAAGCAGCCACTCAAATTCTGAAGGCATGCTTGTGTGTATCATCCTTTGTGAGCGTCTTCCCCCTTGGTTTATTTTTGTGTTAACTTCTGTGAAGCCCACCCCAAAACGTCAGACAGGCCCCCAATGGATGGGGAAGTGGGGTTTGGGCACCCTGGGGCCAGATTGGCACACCAATGTGCCCCTCTGCGCAAGTTTGGTAAACAAAGAAAAAAGAAAAAATATTGAAAATGGCAGGCTGCACTTTAGGGGGGCAGGGGGTTGCTGAGGGGCACCTCTCCACCCCCACCCCAATCGGAGGGGCAGCGCATCTCATGTAGCCCTCCCTGGAGGCAGATATGGGGGGGGCTGTCCTGCACTCCTCCCTGGGCTCAGGTGTCCCCTTCCTAGAGGTCTGCACAGAGGTCTGACTTGCGCCAAGCGGGCCAGAATTTATTACCCAGAACCCCTGACAAAGTGAACATTGTGTTTTTTCCACCACCAAATATCACACTTTGTCGGGGATTGTGGGTAATAAATTCTGGGCCGATTTGCGCAAGTCAGACCTCGGGTGTCCTCTTTTCGGAAATTCATGGGGTTCCCCGTTTTCCTCTGTGTCTTGGACACCCGAGGCCCATATCTGTATGGTGTGCCCGTCTGGAAAAATCGATATAGCCGTCGGAAAAGACTTGGGGTTAGGGGTGTTTTTGGCTTTCCCCTTGGCGCCCAGGTAGGTGCACCCACACGTGAGGTACCGTTTTCATCGGGACATGTGTGGGAACGCGGGAAGGTATGGTATTTGTTGCGTTTTTGTGGTTTTCATAACATTTCGACCCATTTGCTGTCACACACCCCTTGCATTTCCCAAAGGTGCCCTACATTTACTCGCTGCTTTAGGCACCATACACTTTTGTAACCTGCACAAGTCACCTACCCTTGAAAAGGTCTGCCTGTGCACTTTCAAAAGAATGTACGCTTGCTGTTCCTCGCCACATTGGTTTTCCCAATTTACACATGCTAAGTAGGTCTGTTCAGGCCGTAAGCATAAAACTCCTGTGTACCATGGCTCAGTGTTTGGCTTGTGGTATTGCTTGCTTTGCGAAACACTACAAAAAAAGTGTGCTTTCCTAACTGCAAGAGTCAGGGGAATGTAGCGGAGCATTATTTTTCTCAAAATTCATAGAAGCCATTGCCGTACCAAGCCAACCCATGTCCACCACAAACCTTTTTTGGTCATTTTCCCGCTTTTTCCCCCGTTCTTCTATTACGTCCATGCATGTCCAATTGCTTACCTCTCACAAAACGGTTCATAACCACACCAAAATACATTTATTTTGTTTCCACTCAACCTGTTCTTGAAAGCCAGGACATTGGGAAATTCAGCACAGTAGACCATTTGTTCCTAGCTCGTACAAGGAAAAAACCACAGGCTTCTTTGTATATCATTTTATTGGCATTTTTTGAAAAAACACAAAATTGTCGACTTTTTGGTTATTTTCTCTCACCCCCCTACAGCAACCTAGGATTCCTGGGTGGCGTTACGACCGCCTACATGTGAGGAAAAAAAAGGGGCCAAATTTGGCCAAGATATCTCAGGCATTGAATGGAGACATACCAAAATTACCAAAAATTGCCTTGGCACTGGGGGGGAAAACCCATGGCACTTAAAGGGTTAAAAAACTATTGATAAAAGAGGGGGGAAACCAGCAACAAAAGGGTCCGTCACCACGAGGGTGCTCACGAAGGAAATTCTGGGCTATTACCTGGAGGTAAAAACTACAGTAACCAGAAGGCCTTGGGAGGAGGCGAAAAGAGGTCAAAAGTTGACCGACAAATTATTACAAAGCTAAGGGAATTGAATCCTGCTTGGTGAAATTAGTGCATGAGCAATGTATTGTAAAAGGTTGGCGAGAGTGAACCCGACAAAAAGGGGCAAAGTCCAAAGAACGATTTGTGCATGCAAGAAGTATTGGAAGACCAGGGGAAGTGAATTGTCCCCCTTGTCATTAGGGTCCAAGCCCGGCAGAGGGAGACCCAGGGGTGAAGCCATCACCCAAAGGATACGTGGAACTGAACTTGTGTTCGTTTATTGGATACTAGGTCTCGAAGGCAAGAGACTTTTTTTTTTTTTTTTTTTTTTTAAAAAGAGACTTGGCCATCGAATAAACAGATACCTGACACGGAACTGTCGGTTCATGCTGGGAAAGCCAGTGTGTGCTGTGCTCAGGAGATCCACCTTGTCCTGTGCTCAAAACGTAGGGGATGGAGACCCCTGGCAATCGCATTCCTGACTTACTATTTGTTAACACTTTGACACCCTATCCCACACTCTTTCTGTAATTAGTTGCAAGGATTTGGCAATAGTGTTTTTTTTAGCATAGGCCCTTTTATTTGATAACGCCACTAGAACTGCCTCATTTTTCTTTTGATGGTTTAAGCTTGCTCCCATCTAAGATTTAGGTTAGGCGTTTCCACCCTGCATTTATAGTTCAATGAAAAACACCCTTGAACTGTGACCACTTGTGTGTCTTTACTGTGGACACCATAAATTCCTTACACTACACACCAGCACTTTTCACTTCAGTTCATAATGCTTTTTAGAAATGCTCCCACATACCTTACAATAAAACATTTGAACTGAATAAGAGTGCCAGATAATTTCACTATTAAAGCTAGGCGCCCTCTGCATGTCCCTTAATGCAACCACGGCTGGACAATGGGCAATTCCTTCATCTAAAATGACACCAATCTATGAACCAAACTGCCAGAGAAGATTACAAGAAGGAACTGGGTTTTAGAAAGATAGCAAATAATTCAGAAGAACACATTTAAATCCCAACTTGAACCATCAGCACTTTAGAAATTACACATGCAATGGAGAGATCAGCAACAATACAAGAAACGACATCAGCACAAAAGACCGAACTTGCTGAATCTCTCAGATCTGTCAGGGACATCTTTGCTTCTGCATATAAACGAACAAATTAGTGTAATTGAGCAGGCTCTCACTGGGGTATCACTTAGCAGCCCCCCCAATTCCTCCTGAAAGTTCCAATGTTCACGTGATAAGAAAACCACACACCCTGAAAACCTCCAAGTTGTAACCCATGTGACCAAATAAATATAAACCTTCCTGGTTTGCTGGGGATTGCACAAGGAAGGTGCTCCGTGCTTATTATTTGCTGAGTTTTGCAAGCACACTATACTGCAACTGCACTAGGTCTACGAGCGCTACCAGTTCTATTTACATAACAGCAACGAGTGTGCATCAATCCATATCCTCACCACAGAGTACAAGTTGTAATGGCAGGAGCGTTATCCTGGTAGGCAAGTACACCAGGAAAAGGACAAGTAGGGGTTAGTCGTGGCAGGCGAGTGTACCAGGAAGATGATGATTTGAAGTACTGTGAATGTAGTAGAAGGCTGCGGTGGAAAGGAAGTGGTAATTTCACTACTGTGTTTTGATGAACTGTTGTATATCCATCCTGACTAACAGCCTTACAGATAAGGGGTGTTTTGTCTACTTGTACTCCCTTAAAATAGGCAAATACTCCCAACAAAAATGAAAAACCGACACATAGGAGGTTGTTCCCTGCTTTCATCCATACAGCTCCATAGAGGTGTGGACCAGTAGTGCACTTAATGCCACAGGAATAAAGTCTTCTAGTCTTGCTGCATGATCTGAAGAGGTACACATGTATTCTTTTGATGTGCATGAATAATTGGTGCCAAGAAATATTACAAAACATTTCTATTTTGCAGTTAAAACATTATTACTAGCTTATAAAAAAAAAACTCCCGTTCCGAATGGGACTACTTTTTTACTCTGACTTTTTACTCCTTCTGCCAACTTTAAAAAGAGTAAAATGCTCACTTCAAAATCTTATATGGAGCACTGCTCAATAAACTATCAATTTCTGAATGAACCATCCCGACTAAGTCATTACTTATGAAGAATAAATGCGATGTGATAAAAAGTGATTGGTCTTCAGAGAAAATAACTTGGACTTTGACTTTTCGACTTGATGTATGAAGAGAGTGTTTTTGGTTTGCCAAGCGGAAGGTTGTGAACATTTTAACTAATCGTCTTAAGAGTGAGAAGCCTTTTTGGAACCGAGATGGTCACTTTGCCAAGTGAAGGACTTATTGGATGTAACAAACTGTGTATTCTACCTGGAGTGGAACTGAACTAGTGAAAAAAAGCTTTCCTGAAATTGACTTTGGTTTGAAACACCCGAGGGTTCGAACTTTTATGAGCAAAGCTAAAGCCAGCTCCTGGGTGTCGGGCATTGTCCTGTGGGGAGGATCTACAGCAGGGTTGTAGGCAGGAGCTACAGCAGGGTAACCTGGAGCTACCTGAGCTGGTCCTAACTTTTTGTCCATTTTGTATGAACCATTGTGTTTAAAAAGGTATATTATATGTGCAATTCTTCTCGGTTAACATTCTCAAATGCTCAAAGTTGATGTCCCATTTACATGTTAGGATGGTACCAGTTGGCCCTAGGAGCCAAAAGAAGGTCCTGGAAGCTGTTGGTTTCAGGCTAACCAGGGTCTAAAATGCTAGAAGCAGGAACAATAGCACCCCCCATCTCTCCTCAATTTCGTTATGTGTACCCTGAATTGATCCAGTGGAAGGGGATCCATCGCTGGTCACAAGGATTTCAGTTTTTTATTTGAATTCAGATGTTATTTTGTGAAGTTTAAACAGCCAAATAATTCCTGTATGATTTTGTTGTATGTATCAGTGTGAGGGGAAGATACTTTCAGACATTAGGACACCTTCCTTTAGCCTTAGTTTGTTAGATAAGGAACTCCTTGTAAGGTTAGGGAAAGATATGCGTTTGTCTCACCCTTTATGATTTGATGAAATGGCGACTTGTGAGAAAACTTTTTTATTGTGCTTTATAGTTCAAAAACTGGCCTTTTCACACATTACAAATTTAAATATATCTTCCATATCATCATATCCTCAATACAAATCCAGAGGTCATCTTCCAAGACAGTTACAATAGTTGCATTTTTTCCTTCCGAACTGATTTCAAAGCCAGGCAGGATATACATAAATGTTTTAATGGACTCGACTCGTTTTAATGGACACAGTCTCATGCCCCTTGGAACATTCCCCCTAATCCGCATCACCTCCATGGTAGGGAGTACGCTTAAGTTCAGCCTCTAAACAAAAAAAATCGCTGGAGGGATGTTTCATTAGGTACAGCGCCAGCACATTACATTTATTTATTGACCAACTAAAATGGTCATTAAACAACTATAAGCCAAACGTTCTGCCCTAGACTGGATCCATACATATCTGTACCACTTCAATTTAACGTTATTAGGATTACCAGAGAGCTCCACAATTTTTACAATAAGCTCTGTACATGATTGGACCCATTTATCAAGCACCCTACATGTCCCTTTACCCAACATGGGTTTGTAACCCCCTCCCCCCCAGTCAATAAATGTCTGTATGGTAGTTGACCCAATTCATACAAAATACCCACCAATGGAACGGACTTGGGGAGTCCCAACACCTTCCGCCACATTGTTGCCTCCAGCTTTACCAAAGGGATACCTACATCATACCTTTGTATCCCAAAGATCAACCTTGGTAACATGTTATGTCTGTACAGTTTCATTAATGGCAGAGCCGAGAATCTCCCAAATTTGAAATCAAATTGCATCAACCGACTTGCCGCTGCTGAGAATTTTGCATTAAGATCACTAACAGCCCTCAACTTCCCTCTAGTAGCATACAAAAGGAGCCCAGATATTTTACATGATTTAAAGCTTCCAAGACCTGACCAATCAAGGACCATGACAGTTCCGTAGAATTTTCGATTTGACAATGTTAATTGAGAGATCCAAGCTAAAAAGGAAAACCCCAAATACTATGCAGAGCCCGCTGAAGACCTATTGGGGTCATCGCAAATGACCATGTCATCAGCATAGTTCAAGTATTGTAACTTTACGAGCCCAAAAACAGGGGGGGGGGGGGTTTAGTCCTCGCCACTTACCAACAGGACGCCATATCCTTTATCTAAAACTTAATAGGAGAGGGGCAAGGACGCACCCCTGCCAAAGCCCTCGAAGGGTGTCAATCCAGTCAGAACACAATCCAATCTGATCTTTATGTTCCTGGATGGAGGGCTTCCAGCATACTAATAAGGGACCGGGGGCATCCATTCTCATTTAGATTTTTCCAGAAGACTTCCCTATTGACACGGTCAAAAGCTTCGCTTACGTCAAGAAGACCAGCCTCCCTAAATCTTTCACTTGCCTAGCAAGAAGGGACAGAACAAAATCATTTTGGATTGTCCAGACACCCTTCTTACATCTGGAATGGCAGAAACCCAAGCAGTTTGCCCGGCAGCCCAATTTTGAATTTTTTTCAAGAGTATCCGTGCAACCATCTTATTAGAGACACCGGAAACTTCAGATTTTACAGGATATTTCCAAATAACCAGGACATTACGTGGGACCATAATATGGCATTAGATTTGAATGTTAGATTGGATAAACCATCTGGACTAGGGGCATTTGATTTTTTTTTTACTAGTCTTGATTAACAATACAATATCATCCAAATCCCAAGAAAGAACCCATAACCAGTTTTTGCACGTGTAGGACCGTCAGACAAACAAACCCTCCTTTACGTATAGATCTGTGAAGTACTTCACTCCCACATCTTCCGGAATGGCTTGAATCTGCCAACACTGGTCAGTCCATCTCGGTTTAATGAGCTGCCAGAACTTACTTGTGTCATTTCCCCCCCATTATGCAACGCATCCTTTCTGCATTATTTATGCCCATCAAGAATTTATGACCCTTCAACCAATTTTAAAAATTCTTTTTTAGGATTGCAATTTCTTTGTTCCCATTCACATTCTTCCTCCTTATGCATAACTTTAATTTGGGCATGCTAAACACAGGTAGGCTACCAGTGTCTGAGGGAGTCGATAATTGTTCCCAATTAGATGGAAGGCGGATAATTAGGTACTTGGGGGTAGACATAGCATGATCCCAAGACTGTACACATACAGAGCACGGTTGTTAGGGAGAATTCTCTGTATAGGCTAATTTCCCCCAAACCTAGTGAGTCCCCCAGCAGCTTTGCTGGATTTTTGGGGTTGATGTTTTTCTCCTGCCAAGAGTGAGACTCTTTTTCTCCCACTCTTGGACATGATTTGAGATATCCTTTGACTTTGTAATGTGTTTGATGAGCTATGGGGTCTTTTACTCCATAGGGTTTCATATGTTTTTGTTAAGTGTGTTACACAGCACCCTCGGTGCAGTAACACAGGGGTGTCATGGTGACCCCCAAACATAGACTCCATACCCTGGGACGGACTGCTGTCTCCCAGGGCATGTAAAGTCACCATTGACTTTACTAGTCTTAAATTGTGAACAGAACCAGTACCAACTATCATATTGTGAAAGTACTGGTAGGGGTAATTAGATTGCCCCTGGGTCTGTTTTTCGAGGGGGCACTGTGCAGTCCCCCCTAGTCGAGTTTCTGGCTGGTGGCAGTGGTTACCACGCAAAATATTCCACCGGAATATTTCTTATGGGATTTTCCCATTGATTTTAAACGCACCACTTTTTGGTGCAATGTTAAAGATACCGCCGGGTTATTGATTTAATATTTATTCCCCGTTGGGTCTTTTTGCCAGGACTCGGTTTTAAAATGGCGTTTGTGTTCGCCTCTAACTCCAACCCAAGTTGAGCCCTTTGTTCCACTTTTTGGCGGGCTTCTGCACAGAAGCCTCCAAAAGTGGTGCCACTCTGTCTGGGTCTACAGGATGTGTGGAGGGGGGTTTAGGCACCCTGGACTGAGTTGCCTTGGCAACTCAAGTCGCACTCTTGTGTGATTGGCCCAGTGGTGAGCCGCCTGGCTCACCACTTAGCATGTTTGAGTGACAGCTAGGACTGATGAGTGGGGGTTTTCTGCATAAAAGCAGGGCTTTGGGGACTGGAACTTCAGAAGACGCCACAGGACCAAAGAGGGAGAAGCTGAGCCGACCTGCAACGACGACACCGCCGGTGGAGCCCTGCTGAACCAGACGACAGAAAAGATCTTCCTCCCGGGGAGACTTCTTCCTCTGAACTGCTGGGGATAACCAGTTCGCCCTCTTTTCGCCTTCCTGGATCGTCTCGTGGTTGAATCGCCCATGCCAAGCACCCCCGGCGGCCGGATAGCCACGCTTCACCACTACCGCGAATAAAAAGGTTAGTACCTTTTAACCGGGAAATACCGCGGCTGGTTTCTTCCCTGACAGTGCAACGACCTCCAGCTTTCCTCCACGTCGAGATCCTCTCTTCCCCTGGACGAAGCACCGACTTGCACCCGCTGCCAGTAACAACTGCCCCCGCTGGAGCTTTCTCACCATTTCAGGTACTGTGTTCCGCCTGGTCTCCCTTGCAACAGACTGTTCAAGGTGTCCCGTAAATACTTGACTTTCTATCCTGGGGTCACCTGGGACCTGTTAACTAACTTTCTCTGAACTGATCCAACTCTTTTTGAACTATCTGCAAAGACGTTTTAAGTATAACTCAACTGTGTGATCTTGGACACATTCCGCCTTGCTCTCTCCAGGAGTGGGCCAGGCCTATGAACTTTCTTGCTCTACAGTAGACTCTGCCTTTTCTGACTTGCTGTGGATCTTTTAAAAGTGTTGGTTTTGTGTGCTTTCCTAATTCTGCCTCTTCCCTCCCTTTTTAACTAACTTATTGGAGTGCCATCTTAGGTTAAGCGCTCACCTCTGTCGGCAAATAAGTGGTGTTTTAACTAAGACTTGTTCAATAAGTAATCAGGGATGTATATATATTAATAGTGACTGTTTGAACTTGCTTGCCATATTAGTGTTAGTATATTTTACAAGTGTGTTTTTAAATAAATAATTATATACTTTTATACCAAAGCTCTGGTCAGTGTTTGCTTGTAATACTGTATTTTGGTACTTATTTTGTATACTCTATATATTGTCTAACTCTTCTCGAGATAAGTATGGCTGCTCAGCCACAGCTACCAGGTAAATCTAGGTTGTGCAGACTGCTACCAATTGGGTTTACTGCCAACAAACTGCACAGGTTTCTGCCCAACAACAGTGAAGGCAATGGATAAAATGGAGAACTCCATGTCGGTCTGGAGCAGATAGCCGTTGTCCATGATGGGGCAAGCAGCATTGCTGAAGATGGTGGTGCTACTCGTTATTTTGCAAATGTTCTGTTCCCGATACCGAAAACGTTGGCTGAATGGTATATGCATGAGCTTCCTGTGGCATAATTTGAGGTGCTGGGTGGCTTTGGGGAAGGTTCAGAAAGGAGGAGGCGTGGGAGGAGGGGGGAAATGAAAGGGCCTAATTTTGAAATATTCTTTGTCGCTAGCCAGTTGCAATTTGTGGCCAAATGGCCGTCTGATGAACAGACACCGGAATCACGGTTAATGCAGGCAGTTGGCACTCCATTCTTTTTAAAAGAAGTGTTATGGGTAACTGGCCCAAGTGCAACTCGGCTGGGGTGGGTAATGTGGCGTAGGACCGGTCAGTGGCTGGGGAACACCACACCGTACTCCGCAGATAATCTGTTGTTGGCGCTGGAAGGGGTAGACAAGCAATGGAGGTTAAATGTGAGGAAGTACTGGTAACCGAGGGGAGTGGCGATGGTGGGAGACGTGCTAAAGGAATGGTTACCAAGGAGTTTGGAGAACTGATAGTAGACACTGGGGTAACCCGGGGGCAACACCTCACGTATTTCAGCCTCCTGAGGAATTTCAGACGCAGATGGCCAGAGGCCGAGGCGCTCTTGCAGTCAGAGGAGGCGATGGAATGCATCAGAAGGAAGTCACAAAATCTCTAGGATGTAAGAGCTATTTATGTCCAAGGGGGGGGGGGGGAAATACATTAGAGCGTACAAGGCAAATTTGGTAGACAGACTTGCAGGTACCAATGTGAGAGTCAACGTGTAGTAGAGCTATGGCGTACCATAATAACCTCGAAATGCAAGTTTACAACAAATTCAATTGTGCGTGACCCATAGATCATATCTGACTCCATACAGAATAGCTAAGTTCAACCAAGCAGCGGCACAATCATGTCCGAAGTGTGGGGAGATTAATGCAGATCTACTTCATATGTTCTGGGCCTGCACAGAGATTAGAAGATTCTGGGGAGAAGAAACCCAAGCATTAGCACAGGAGCTATCACCCTAGATATTGGATACCCCCCTAGCGTGTTTATTAGGGGGCTTCACAAGGCCCAAGAGAGCAAGACCCGCGAGTAAGCTTAAGGATCTGGCTTATATACTTGCAAAACACAGGATTGCGATGGGATGGAAAGCAAATACGAGGCCCATAGTAGAGGTGTGGTGGAGGGACCTATTAAAATGGGCCAACGCAGAGACCGTGGTGTGGCACGACGCCGTGGGTCGATGCACGGAACAAGGGGACGGTGGGGGTTGATGCATGGAGGAAATTGATAGCGGACTTGGCCACTGCAGAGCAGGGCGCCACAAGCCTAGAAAACCTACCTGTACAGGAAGAGACGAATGCCAGTGTGGCCTTTAATGAATAGAGATAGGCAGAGATGAATCCTTTGTGTGCGACGTAGGCCAGGGAGCTGAGGAAGCGCAGGAGGCGTGTGAGGAGCAGACAGTTAAGATTTGATGTAAAAGTGGTTTATATGATTATGCAAGTCTGTAAGTTACTATGTTATATAAAATATAAATTGTTTTTTTTTTTAAAAACTACTTTATTTGTGCGCGCAACTACCTTTTACGCACACACACTTCAGCATCAAATGAATGGTTGTGCCCCAGTCATTTTGACCTTTTAACCAGCTGATTTTCCAGCAACAATTCCCTGAGAGTTGATCAAATTCTTGAGACAAACCCCCTTGGTGAGCTTATACCCTTATCATTACTCTGCTATAAATCAGAGATCCGGTAATCTAAGGCCAAGGAATATTTTTGTTTTCATTTTACAGTATGATTACGTCAGTTGATCAAGGTTCACACCACGATCTAATATATCACCAGAACGAGGAATGGTGAGCTCACAAATTATCATACAATGGTCACTTAAGTCCATCTGAATTATCTCCAGGTTCCCGCCCCCATGGAATAATTCAGCCGACACAGAATTGTAGTCCAAGGTGGAGCACAAGGAGCTATTGTGCCAAGTAAAAATTGAGGAGGCGGCACATCGCCTGTAAAGTTTCCATTTAACAATATCAAATCTCACACCTCAAGCTCCTGTCTGACCAGAAATCCCCTGTCTCGAGATGCACTAGACATCTTTTCCATTATCGGAAATTGGTACCTACACTCTTCCAAGCACTCACATTTGAAGTCAACAAGAATAACTATTACCTTCCTCTGGGATTTCGCCCAGAAGAAGCGAAGAGATCAGACAATGCTTCCACCATCCGTGTGAGCTCAGGGTCGAGATAGACATTAGCCAATAAAAACCTCTGGGGCACGCTGGACCCCTGCACAGTCCACTCTAGAATGGTTGCAAACATATCATTTCTAGTACATTCAATGTGACGCCCTTTAAAACCTAAGTTACGCTTAAGCACTGTAAGGATATCGCCGTTGGGGCAACCCCCAATTCCTTGTTTGGTTTTAAACAGAACGTCGAACCCATCTGTCAACAGGGTATCCAACAATAGGGTTTCCGGTAAGCAAATAATAGTCTATTGTGCGAACAAACCCGGATTTCCCCAAGATGCTTGTGTGGAGGAGGTCCCGAGCGAGGCCTGCACTCCAGTCGCCCATTTTGAAGTACCAGGAACGTTCACACCGATATATGTGAGGTATGAGGAGCAAATAAACCAGCAGAGAGCCGCAGTAGGGCTCTGCCCAGTGCCTATCAGAAGAATAATACCTATTGAAGCACTGATAACCAGACAACCATGGACAGTAAGGTATCCATTGAGAAAACCTTACCAGCAAATGCAACGAAATTAAGATTGCTCAAGTACTGTCCAGGAAGAAACCAAAAAGTCCTTAATGGAAGACGAATGGTGACGTCACGAGGGCCTAGACTAACACACCCATAGAAGATATGACGACCCAAGGATGACACAAAGAGACGAAATGCCATGCATAAAGATATTGCGAAACTGAAAGAAGAGAACGTTGATTAAAGACAAAAGAACTTAAACTGTAAGCAGGATGAAGATATTCAACCCGCTAACGCCTATACATATGCTTGTAACCGTAAAAAAGCTAAGAAAACAGTGCTGCTTGCTATGCTAAGTAGAAGAATAGAGCGGCAAGCGCCATTATACACAATCTACTTCAAAACGAAGCATGTTATATAAGTGCAAGTCCACTTTACACAAAACCAGAATTAACTCAGGTTACTAGAGGTCAAACAGGACAGGATTCGTATTTCAGCTAAAACGAGAACAGATGGCTGAATCGAAACAGCAGAGGCAACGTGAGCCAGGAAGAGCCAATGTCAGACCAATAGAAGGAGCGAACAGTGGCTTCGCGGAATCGAAACATAAGAACAGAACAGCCTATCTCAGGAAGGCCGAGATAAGGAGGCCCAGGCAGGTGGCAAGCCAAATAAGAATTAAAGGCGCAAATAGAAGGAAAACTAGGCATATTCACAGTGTGAGCAGCACGTGACCATCCGAGCAAAAAGAGGCACGGATTCAAACCTACGCCTGGCTGTCACCCAGACAGATATCATAACTTTTCCTGACAGGAAGCTACAGTTTCAAGGCCGACCACAGCCAACTAACTGACACATAGCCACTAAAGTAATGATTGATGGAAGGGAGGCCGGGTGAATCTTGGGGCATCCTGCACCTGGCTGACCATTCTGCGTGCTTCCAAGTAAAGAGGAGATTTATGCATGGGGTTGATGCCAACCCTATCACAATGGACCAAATAATCTAGGGTCCTACAGTGAGTAGAACCAATGGGATGTTGTACTTTTATTGATGCCTACAGTAGTAATGTTGAAGGAATGGCTTAGATGCCCACCCGATAGGGTTTATCCAATCCCCACACTCCGTTACCATATACAGAAATAGCACCTATATTAAAGTTACTTTTTACCAACCAATAGAATTGCATGTTAACTTTTGAGTGTTACACGTCAGATTATGACGAGTTTTGGGTACAAACGTTACTGTTTGTATGAAGTTCTTGGGAGTTGAAGCGAGACGGGCTATCGCATCACTGTTGATTTCCATATTTCCCCATTTTTTGTACTCGTCATTAAACAGACTCCCCTTTGCCAAACCATTGAGTTGTCCTTATTGATTGGCATTGGAGTAAGAAAATCTGCACCCCCATCCATCTCAAGGTGCAGCTATCTCTTCTTAAAGTACTGCAGAGCAAACCCTGAATCTATGGGTCGGCCGGGGGTCTCTCCAGTGTACTTGCAAAACCTCTAGAGCTCCAAAACGCAATCACTACCATCAAGCTTCTCTTGAGGAAAATATTTGTCTGGATGTGGTAACCCTAACAGCTGGAAGGACCTTTACGAGTTCTCACTCCAAGTCAGAGTCCATTTTAATGTATTTTTCCTTTTTTTCATAGAATATAATTCTGTAGTTTGAAAATGTTCAGGTGCATGTAATGTTGTAGATGTTTTATTCCAAAGAAAGAAAAGGCCTATAAAATCAAAGTCCAATGCATTTCGGTACTAGTGACCATCTTCAGGGACTAGTGGCATTGTAGCCATCAGCGGGTCCTCTCGGGTGATCGCTGGTATTGTTCCCTCGCTCTGACTTGCGTTGTCTGCTGTAGGTGTCCTTGTCGGGTTATTAGTAAAAGAATACATGGGGCACCGCTTCTTCACCGTCCCCTTCATCATGTGTTCACTGGACGTCAGTGCCTCCCTGGACTGCCCCTGGTGCCCTTTCACAGAGAAGTGTCCTGCCAGCCACCAAATCACTTCAGCACTTCGAGGAGTCAGGGGTATTGGGGGCTACGCACTCCCTCTCAAAACGATGTAGGCATCATCATGTGATTAGGGCAACAGATCCAATCACTTAGCATTGTATCCCATAGGTTGACGTCTGCAGCGGTTTGCACCTACCAGTCTGCCAGTTCTTTCTGTCCTGGGATCTCAGGCCAGTCACCCGGGGGTCTCGGAGATATAGAGTTCAGGACAACGCTCAGAATGTCATACGAGGGAGTCAATAATAATGTTCCTGAATCCTGCACACTGCTATACCCGAGTAGGGGCCTCTGTAGCACGGGAACTCACTTGCTCCTCCCGTGTTACCAAATCACGAGTCCTTGTGAGGCAGTACTCTGTCGCAGTTCCACCAGTCTCAGCCCCGCTCGCGCCAGCATCTTAGTACTTGGTGACCTTATCCCAGGATTGTGTATTACAGGATTTATGCACTCCTCCAAAGTATCTTTTATAATGGCTTTAGCCCATTTTGCAGCTCTCTGCCCTCCTCGCCTCTTCCAGCAGGATTGAGGAGCCCAGTCTGGTCTTTCAGACTCCAAATGGTCCAGTACCCCCAGATTTCGGTGCTCCTTTCAATATCAGTTCCAAATGTTTAGGAGCTGCACTGGGAGAGGGCGGACCCCTCCACCAACACGGGATGTCAAATGGGGGATGAGACCGACCTCCCCCACCCCTTCAAGGATCTCATCATCCTCCCCGGTCCCTAGCGGTCCCCATCAGCTGGGACCACTTCCCGCCCTCCTCTCAATCCGCCTCCACACTCAGTTAAACTGGGAGCACTGCGAGTGTGTTCTTCCCCCTCTCATCCTGCTCCGTAGGGCCGCCAGTGCGTGAGGATGATGCCGCTGCAGAACTCCGGCTTCTACCTCCCACCTCCCTCCGCACAGTTCGTTAGGCACTCCGAGTTTATCCCAAATGCCTTTCGGGCTGAGTCTGGTGTTCTCGACATTACTTATGCAGATGCCTTATGCTCCACCGGGACACCAACAACCAGAAGGTTTTCGGTCAGTGTATGGCAGAGGCCCCCAGCTATCGCTGCCTTCGCGTCACTTGCTATTTGATGGATCACGAAAGGATATTTACTGCTTTAGGATATTGTCGGGGCTAGAGCTCCAACTCAGGCCACCATTTCTCTTGCTATTTAGCAGCGCCCCCGGAGACATCTCAGTCTAACTAAGGGCTACATCTAGGTTTAAATGGATTCCGAAGCAGCTTCAGCACCCATGCAGAGCAAATGTGCTGATGGGCCTTTTAATCACTTCAATCCAAACAGACCCACCACTTAAGAGTACAAACTTCAGATTCCAAGATGACGGCCGCGGCACAGAGACGTGCGTGAGGCTCTCTCCTGCTGGGCCGTTACAATAAAGCACCACAATAAGGGACTGGAAAATGGAGGGAAAAAAAAAAAAGGAATAAACCAGACCCGTAACCACCTCTGACACACACAGGAGGACAGCGCCGCCGGAGTCATAGCCTCTTAGGCCCCAGGGAGGACGATAGACGGAGGAGCGGAGAACACCCCTCTGCCCTCCCCAGAAGCAGCGCCCGAGCCCGCCAACACTGCAGAAACTCAGCCGAAGTCCGGATCAGGAGGAGGCGGTGCGCCGGGACTGCAGCAGCGACAGCCGTAAGAACGGGGGCGAGGATCCCAGGATACAGGAGACGAGGAGGAGAGGCCACCCCAGACCGGAGAACAGCGGAACCATCAGCGCAACAGGGAGGGCCACGGCACGGGAGCAGGATCGAGAAGGCCCCCCCTCTGCCCCTCCCCCTCCGGAGTGGGGAACACGGACAGTGGAAGCCAGGGCAGAAGAGCAGGAGCGCACACCCAGGGGCGCATCAAGTGAGGGGCCCCACACAGCATCAAGGGACACAGCCCCAGAAGGAGCACCCCTCCCCCCCACAAAGCATCAAGGGACTCAGCCCCAGAAGGAGCTCCCCTCCCCCCCAGCACACCTTCCCTCCAAAATAAACGAAACACTGAGGGATCCCCAAGGACGAGGGAAAACCCTAAAAAGGAGCCAGGGCAGGCATCTATGACCTCTGGCCAGAGGGTGTAGAGCAGGCGAGCCAGGACATTACAGATTGTTCCGGCATAGGTGTGCAAGCAGAACGCTCACCGTAAAACCTCAGCAAAAGACAGGAGGGCAGAACCGCAAGGGGGGGAACCCCCCCCCCCGTCAACACAGAACCGCCAGAGACAGTATAAAGAGTGGTCTGCACGGACCAGGGCCCCAGACACAAAGCAATTACACACAGATCACGCTGAACCATAGAACCACATATCAGTCTGCTCTAGGGGGGGGGGGTGGCGAGAGAACACCAGGGGAGATACCACAAAGGCGAACTAAGGACAACGGCGTAAGAAACGCCCCACACAACATCGGAAGAGACCACCCACAACAAACTATGTTGAAAGCAAAGGGGAAAGGGGGCACAACCCAAACAAACTCCCAAACCAGCAAACAAGAAGCAAATCTGATTCAAATGTGGTCAGCAGACACCTAGGGCACCACCAGAGGCAGACCGCATGAAGACCAGACAGCAGATCTGGATCTGGATCCCCCCACCCAACATCAATCACCACCCACAAGGGATGATCTGAAAGCATAGTTTGCGGAACTCCAAGGTAAATTCATGACAGCCGTACAAGACCAGTTTGTCACGATGAGGCGCAGAAATGTCTGGTGAGGCTAACCCACAACCTAGAAATTCAATGCAAGGACCTCAAAAACCGCTCTCGAAGATCGAACATACGCATAAAACATATGGTTAAGACAGTGGAGGATAGGACCTCAAATCGGCTGTACAGGAAGTTTCAGGCATATACTCGAGGCACAAGAGGCGGAGGACATTGGAACAGAGTGCACAGGGAGGGCCCTAAAAGAACAGGCGAACCAGGGTAGCGCCCCAGGGATGTGCTGGTGGCTCTCTCCTCATACCCCCAAAAGGAAGATCTTGAAGTGAGCGAGGGGGATCGACCACATCAGAATGAACAGAGTGGATATCAAATTATATCAAGACCTAGCCCAAGTGACCCTGCAAAAGAGGGCGATGGCCCCGGTGGTAAAAGAACTGGTGGCGAGGAAAATTCGCTACAAAGGGACTTTCCTGTTCTGTTTGCCCTCCTAGGTGAAAAGCATTCCAAGACGGGTAACCACCTGTGTAGAAGGTCTCCACATAATGGACATACAAGAAGAGGAGATCCACTGGGGAACCAACCACACAAGGGCGGAGAATCTCAGGTAACCAGGGGGTTGGAAGACGGCCCAGCAAACAAAAGAAACAAACAGGAGGGGGGAAGACACTAAAAAACGCTGACGAACAAGGGAAAAAAATAACCTGAGGTAAGGCGGCAAAATGAGACAAGGAGGAGGTCGGAGAAACACACAAAAGGCCATTTCCAGTGGACCAGGGTATAGGATCCCCCGCAAAGTTCATCTCGAGTAAGCAGAGGGTCAGGAGCCACAGGCCGAGCACCCCAGCAGCCTTAGGTACCTGGACCCTCCTCGGGACAGTTGATGGTTTGAAGTTAAACGTTATGTGGTGGAAGGAAGGGCAAAGGGGATAAGGGGAATCCAACGGCAGAGATCGCTACAATGATGAATTTACCCGAAAGAGCTAAGAGAGAAAGTAACCACACATAGCACGATAGGGCTGAAAATCCTAACATATAACGTCAGAGGACTAAACTCCCCAGTCAAGAGGAAAAAGTGGAACACCATCTACATAGAGAAGTTAGACATAATGCTTCAAGAGACGAATATAAAGAAAAAGGAAAAAGGGAAACGCCATCTGAAAGGCTTCAATCAGATAATACAAGCCAACGATGGGGAGAAAAAAAAAAGTCCTGATAGCATTTGCTAACTCTCTAAACGTGCAAATTCAAGAAAGGTTTGTAAAAATCCAAATTGAAATCCACCGCCTGACACTTGCAACACTCTATGCTCCAGACACGGGTCAGGACGGCTTCATAAAGGACACACTGCACACATTAGAGAACTTTACAAATGGACAGATTATACTAGCTGGAGACTTCAACTTAGCTTGGGATCCCAGAGAAGATCGATCAAACCGAAAAAGTTCACATCAGGGAACCCCAACGCAATCGCTGAAGAACACCATGGGTAATCTGGCGCTAGAAGATGTATAGCGGCGAATCAGGGGCACGACCCCAGGATTCACATATCACTCCCATGTATATGTCACAAGCTCAAGGATCGACTATATATGGGCTTTGGCGAGTATGGTAGCGAAGATAAAGGACGCAGAGAAAGGCCCCATTTCATTATCATTATCAGACCACGCACCTCTGTGGTTGACACTCCCCACATGTTGCAAACAATCAGGTTTATGGCGTTGGACACTACCTGTAATGTGAGACAATATCAGGGAACAAATAATGGACTACTTAGAACAAAATAACTTGCCAGGAATGGCAAAATCCACAGTATGGGAAGCATTTAAAGCAGTAATACGGGGAAAGATCGGGAGTGGTGGAGAGTATTGAGGTGGGCCCGCTCAGTATAGGGGACCATGCGGTCGTCACGATGGAGCTGCGCCTTCCAGATCATAGGACGGGGATCTGGGGATAGAGGGTACCGGGAGAGCTGCCGTGGGACCCGGTGGCGAGGAGAGAACAGGAGGAAAAGATCAAGGACATCTTTGTTATCAATATGGCAACAGACACAGAAAAGAGCATCAGCTGGGACACATTTAAAGTTAATATCGGGGGCGAATTTATAGCTGCAAAGGCTCAGCGGGAAAAGCAGATGAGAAGGCTCGAGTCCCAGCTGGAAGTTGAGGTTGTGGTAACCAGGAAATTAGCAGCCGGGAGCTCCTCATAGAGGACATTGAAGGAATATCGCCAGGCGGTGGGCCAGCCCAACCTTTTTTTTTTTTTTTTTTTAAATAGGTTTATTTTAACAAGGCAGGAAACAAGTACAGGTATGCATTATTATAGCATTCCGATTACATTCAATCCCCTTGTCTCCACCCCCCTCCTCCGTCCCCCTCTTCGCATGCCTGTCCGTGCCACCATCCTGGAGGTCGGGGCTCTCTCCCCACCTTTTCATGTTTCGCCCCCCCCTCATCAGGCGCGGTCCTGCTACATAGAATTCGCCTGGCCTGCTGGGGCTTGTATGTAAGAGCCGGGAATCTCTGGTCGTAGTCAAGGAATGGGCCCCAAATGTTTTGGAAGTGGTGGGAAGTCCCCGCCCTAGCTGCCGTCACCTTTTCTGCGATGAGGATGTCCCACATTTTGGTCCACCAGAGGGGCATGAGAGGACCCCCTCTAGTCTTCCAGGAGCGGGCAATCGCTATTCTCCCCGCTAGGAGGCATTGAGACAGAAGCTTAGCTTTGGCCCCCGACCTAGGGTATGATCCAGGGACTGGGATGCCCAGCAAAATGGGTTCAGGCTCCAAAGGGAGTGTTGTTTGAGTAATATCTCCAATGATGTTCAAACATTGCCTCCAGAATTGTTGGGCCTGTGGGCACGTCCACCACATGTAAATGAAGGACCCCGTGTGTCCACATTGTCACCAACATGCCGGGTCCAGTGAACTGTTCATGTGGTGGAGCCTCACGGGGGGTAATACCACTGTAGCAAAAGTTTATAAGAACATTCCCTGTTAGTAATGCAGGCTGAGGATGAGTGTGCCCTGGACCATATGTCCACCCAGTACTGGTCCTCTATGGGATGGCCTAGGTCTGCCTCCCATTGCACCATGGCGCGATTTCTAGAGGCGAGGAAGTCCCCCTGGAAGCGTTTATATAAAGCTGAGATCTTACCTCGGGCCGGGAGATCTACCAGAGTTAATTCCAGCGCTGTGGGAGGGCGGACTGCTGCAGGACGAATTAGCGGGTGGGAGCACCAATGGCGAAGTTGAATGTAGGAGAATCTATCCGCCTCGTGAAGTTGGAAAGCTTCCTTGCATTGGATGAATGTGTGCAGTTCCCCCCTGCCCCCTCGAACAGCTGCCCCAATGATTCCAAGCCCCCCGCAATCCAGTTCTTAAAGTTCCAGAGGTTCAGGCCCGGTGAAAACGTCAGGTTATGGAATACCGGAGCGGAGGGTCTCAGTCATCTTGGGACCCTTTTTTTCCTTAGCGCTCTGTCCCATGTGTCTATGGTGTGCCTGGTAGCGAGCAGAAGATTCTCCGTCTGCCGCATAGGTGGTGGAATATGCGGAAGAAAGCGCAGGGGGAGAACGAGACGGGACTGTATGAGTTCCACCCATCTGGGGCGATCCGCCAAGCTTGGGTGTTTGCCAATTGTGCTGCCAACTGGTATCCTTGTAGGTCGGGTACTCCCAGGCCGCCCAGCCTGGCATTCCCCAGAATTGTTCCCAGGGGGATTCTGGGCTTTTTCCCTCTCCAAATAAAACAGGGGCAGGATTGGGACTGGGAGTGAGGAGCAGGTATATAGGAATCTGGGGAGAAGGTTCATTTTACATGCAGTGATGCGGCCCATCAATGGGATTTCTTGTAAGTTCCATCGCTTCAGGTCGTTCGTAAGTTCCTTAAAAAGGAGGGGGGATGTTTGCGCAGTAGACGTCCTTTGGATTTGCTGGAATTTGGACCCCCAGGTATGTGATCGCTGTGGTTTTCCATTGGATGGGGCAGAGCGGGGCCAGGGTTGCCTTCGCCGATTAGGTCAGGCCAATCCCGAGAGCAGCAGATTTGATTAAGTTGATGGCGAAGCCAGTGACTCCTCCGTAGTCCTTTATTTCGGCCAGGGCGTGTTTCAGCGAGAGGCAGGGCTGTGAGATAGTAAGTAGGACATCGTCCGCGTACAATGCCACATTGTGTTGGCAGGATCCGAACTGGAGACCCCTAATGGAGTAATTTAGTCTAATTCTTTGGGCAAAGGGTTCCATAACCAGGGCAAATAGAAGTGGTGATAGCGGGCATCCCTGCCTGGTTCTGCTGGTCAGGGGGATTGGGGCAGAGAAGTGCCATTGATTCTCAAAAGTGTCTTAGGTGACCTATAATTTGCCAGGACCATGGTACGGAACTCCGGTCCGAAGCCAAAGGCTTCCAGGGTGAGGATCATAAAGGCACACCTTATCGAACGCTTTGGTAGCGTCAAGGGCCAGGAGTGCCAGGCCTTGGGAGTTCCGGGTGGCCAGATCCAGTGCTCTTCATATATTATCACTTGTTGCTCTGTTTCTGATGAATCCGGTTTGATCTGGGTGGATTATGTCCGGCAGGATGCAGGAAAGGCGTGTCACCAAGACCTTCGAATAGATATTGGCATCGATGTTCAGCAATGCAATAGGCCTGTAGAAGGCTGGGTTCGTTGGGTCCCCCTCAGGTTTGGGCAAAAGAACCGTGATGGATTCCTGCATGGAGAGGGTTATGGTGCCCGTGTCCCGAAAGGAGTTGAAGAGATTCACCAGTGATGGTAACAGCTGATGTCTAAAAACTTTATAAAACCTGGTGTAGTATCCGTCTGGTCCGGGGGCTCTGGATTTAAGGGATTGTATCGCCTCTTCCACCTCTTCTGCAGAGATTGGCGTGTCTAAGGTGTTCCGAACTGCGGGCTTCAGCTGAGGGAGGGTGGCCCTCTGCAGGTATTCTGTCTGTTCCTGCAGGTCTCGTGACTGTGCGGACATCACTTGTACCAGGTGGTTGGCTGCTAGCCGTAGCTTCTCCAGCTCAGAGTACTGGGTTATGCCCTGGGGGTCCCGTAATCCAATACAGCCCAACCTTCTTAAAACTAAGAGGGCAGAGAGGTCATTGCTATTTATCTATTGTGTTATAGTTTGAATAAACAAAACTTTTCACAAAACAGAAAAAAGGAAAGAAACACCAAAGCTTATCAACCATCTTACTGTTGCTTCAAATGGAGCATTCCCTCTCTTAGTTTTTTTTTGTTGACGTCAAATGTCCAAATTTATAAATCATCGGGTGAAGTAGATGATACATGGTTCGCTTGTTCCACTCCAACCTTCACTGGTTGTAACTCTGCTTTGCATATCCATAGCCAGTTTTGTCGAGGCTCTTAGTAACTCCAGAGCCTCACACAAAGAGTAGATGATCAATGAGTGCTCCCCCACACACAGACGACATTCCCTGTCTAATCTTGGGACAACCTCCCAAGCGCCCAAAATGTCCCTGCTTTTCACAGTATCAAATTTTAGTTTGCCATAATCCCAAACCAGCAAATTGCAGATGAATTTGCTGTACATATGGCAGTGATTGCCATTTATCCATCAGCGGTATTATGCGGAGGCCAATAAGGCATATGCGCTTCTGGTACGGCTTCGGAGGGGGAGCAGCGGATAGCAATACCATTGCTGCTATAACAGACGATCAGGGATTCCACCACTTCCTCACAGAAGAGATCCAGGAATGCTTTGCCACGTACTATGCAGAATTGTACACATCCCAGAGCCCAACGAACCAGCTGCAGACGGACCCGTTAGATAAGATCTGCATGCCATCAGTGGGAGCAGAGGTGGGGGGGGTATGAGGGGGTAGAAGAACAGCTGGGGCAGCAGATCACAACGGAAGAGGTACAGCGTCCATCCACCCTAAGAACCCGGGCGGATGGCCTCATAGCGGCAAACTACAAGACATGCACAAGAGTTTTGGTCCCTCCCTTAACTAGCTTATTCAACCACTTTCGGGATACAGGTAGAATCTCAGTCTGTGGAGGAGGCAAAAATCAACCCCCTTACCATAGCCCAACAAGGATCACACATGGTGCACAGCATATATATAGGCCAATAGCGCTGATAAACGTGGATGCCAAAATATGTACAAAAATCCTAGCCCACAGGTTAGAGAGACTCCTCCAGAGTCCAATCCAGCTGGGCCAGGCAGAATTTGTACATTGGCGGCAGATGACAGTATCAGGAGCGTGGCACACCCGAAAGCACATAAAACCTCAACTCCCTCGGTCCTTCTATCACTGGACACCGAAAAGGCTTTGACCAAGTGGAGTGGTCCTTTCTGTTCAAAGTGATGGAAAGGATGGGGCTGGTAGGGGACGTTTTACAAATGGTTAAAGCCAACTATAACACACCCTTGGCGCGTCACCTCATTAATGGGTCTTTCTCTGGGGCAATCCACATACATAAAGGGAATAAGCAGGGGTGCCTCCTTTCCCCCCCCCCCCACTTCATGCAATCTATCTGGAACCTCTGCTTCAGACCGTGCACAGGTCTGGCGAGGTGCATGGTATCCCCTTCAGCGGCACCCAAAACAAAGTAGCCGCTTCCGCAGACGATATGCTACTTGCACTTAGGAGGCCGAGGGAGTGGTTGAGGACATGTAGGGAGATACTATTGGACTTTAAGGTGTTACCAGGTCTCAAGATCAACATTACCAAGTCAGAATTAATGAATCTTTCGGCGAAAGGCATGGAGCTCTGGAGGGCGTGGGGGAGGAGACTTCAAGTACTTAGGAATTCGGATGACCCCTCTACTCACAGGTTGGTATGCAGCAAATTACCCACCCATGCGAGCGTCTATTAAAGACAATCTCCAAAAGTGGAAAGACCCTTAGGATCTCATTGGTGGGCAGAATGGCATTAGTAACTACCCCAGCTACTTTACTTCTTCCAGGCCATCCAATTAGCAGTCCTGTAAAGTTTCTTCAGAGAGTTATGCAAAATTACAGGTCACTTTAAATGGGAAGTCAAGAGGTCATGGATAAGTCATTCGCTGTTGACGTCCCCAAGGAGGGAGGGATGGCGCTCCCTAATTTCCAAATATAATATGAGGCATCACAACTGAGGCTCATACAGGAAGGGTTTTCGGGACTCGAGGGGAAGCAGTGGGTGCCTATGGACCAGGTGGTGGCAAGACATGAATTGACGGAGGTACTGTGGCTCCCGTGCCAGCACTGACCACAGCACACGTACATGAGTGTCATAATGAACTTTGTGGCAGACAGGTGGGATAGGCTGGCGAGAAGTACAGTATCATGACCTTCCCATTCAAAATAACCCAGACTAGAACCAAACCGAGGGCTTCGCACACTGGTTGGAAGTGGGATGTTACAAGCTACGGGATAAGTTTTAGGGCCCAACCATTAGGCCCTTCACGGAGTGCAAACAATTCTTTGGAGTGGGGAGAATGAGAGGATGCTGTATTTTCTGACGCAGCACTACTTTCAACCCACAGAGCTCAAGGTATCAGCCACATGCCAAGTCACCCATTTCAAAGAATTCCTCACAACGCATGATGGGTCAAAGAGCCTCATTTCGAAACGCTCTAATGAGGCCACACCCCGAGCAAAGTGGCCCTACATGGAAAGTTGAGAGAGAACAGTAGGGAGGGGCTGGATAGGGAGGACTCGGAGAGGATGATGCCAAAGGTGGCTAGGGCATCTCAATTGTAGGAATTTTGGTATAAATTGTTATCAAGTGGCACTATACCCTAGCCCGCCTTCACAAGATTTACCCAGGGACCTTGCAGGATTTCTGGAGAGTAATGTGGAGAGGTGGGCACGTGGTCTCATATCTGGTAGAAGTGCCCGAAAATTGAAACCTTTTGGAAAGAGATACAGGAGTCCCAGGTCCTTAGGGAAGGGGCAAGGGCGTCTCCAGAGGAGATACTACTAGGGGTGGGTTGAAAGGCCATGGAAGGAGAGCTCAGAGGGTGAAGGAAAGCACGAACAAAGCTCACAATAGCAGCAATGCTCTTCATTGCACAGCAATAGAAGGGTGCGGCCATCCCCACGATCAAAGACTGGCTCCATAAGGTATGGGACCTAGGGGCTCTGGAATGGGCCACACACGCAATGAATAATAACTTAAACTCACCTTGCCAGAGAGTGGAGGAAAAAGTTGGCATTCCTAAGGGAGGACCACAGAGATCAATGGTGTCCCCAACAAATAAAAGCACTGGATGTATGCTAGCCTAGTTGCCAGGTCGCAACACTTTCCAAATAGATGTTTTTATCAGCGAAGTGAGAGGGCGACGAGGGTGGAAAGGGGGGGGATGCGTTTAATCTTTAGCTGTTGAAAACAAATAAAAATAAGCTATAGAAAAAAGGAGAGTACACGGTTGTACATAAAGTAAGTTTATTGCACAAAGCTCCAGGGAGCTGCTAGATGGTGTTGCAGGACCAAACTAACCCAGTTCTCAACACTACCACATCAGTGCACATCTTTTATACAGTTTTGCAACAGTTAAAACACTACCAAATACTTTATTGCAGTCCACCCCCAAACATGATTGCACAGAAACATCTTCAAAGAAACCCCATCTTTTCCATCTTCATTGGCCAGTCTTATCTTCAGATCATACTCCAAACACACCTCGTTAGGCTTTGTCATTAGTAGGCCGACATCAGTACATGGTTACACATTGGTATTGAAACAGAATTCATTACTAGCAATAACTAGCATAGGTCTGTATGCGATTGCACATGGTCCGCTTACATAGTTTAGCAAATATGAGAAAGGCCTGAATAAACAGGATCTTCTTTGAACTACTGATTGAGATCTCAACTACCCCAGACTCCTGGTGCTTCTGAAGACATACTAATTTATGCTACCAATACTCCAGAACATATTTCCTTTGGTTTCGACCTGTAAAAACTATTAACCGCTGGATACCCTGGCCTCAGGACCCATTTTTATTGCCAGCCCAAACAAAAACAACAAAAAAAAACCACTACGTGACTTAAATACAATGAGCAAGACCTTGTGAAAGTGTTTAATCATAAGTGTTTAATCATAAACCTTTGTCCTGTTTGCAAGCTGACCTTACTAGATTTCTCCTTTCCGTCAACGAGTGTCCCTGCTACTTAAATCTCATGTGCAGCAGTTAACCGCAAAGATTAAAGTTAATGATTCATTTTCTGTCGTTTGAAAACCCGAGAAAGTCAATTTGAAAGTCAAAATGCATTTTGCAAGATGGCCACAAATACCATGTTTTTTTTTTTTTGCAAAGCTCCCAGTGTGTAGATTGTGTTCATGGTGCATTTGCAGTTTTAATATATCTTTATACATGCGTGAAGATCTAATATGTATAAACAATTCTAAACAAATAGTGACAGACAATATCCCATCCATCTTTATTTAACTGCACTCGATACATATGATTTTGCAACATTGCGCCCAGTTCGTGGTCATCCCCCCAGTCATCAATACGGCACATGCAACATTAACCCCTTGCAATCATAGCGACCGTTCTTGACCACCCAAACACATACCAGCACTGCCGGCCCCATGGAAACCCTGCTCCTCGACTGAGGCCGGAGAAGCAACCATTATCCTATGACAAAGTGCCCCTTTTGCGACCTTTACCATCCATCAACTCAGTCAAGCACAGCACTGGCTCAGATTTCCCGTGAAACTGCATATGAAATTGGCCTGGGGACGGAGGGTGGATAAGGCAGGCTGAAACTCAACTACAAGAAACTCGCTCAGCAAGCTCCTTCCTTGATTCTGGTCTGCATAGCATGGACATCCTTTATTGTAAATCATACAGCAGATAACTTCGATAAATACACTGGCTGCCCTGAATCTTAAAGTAGGCAAAAATAGTATATGGATATAGGAAGACCCAGCCTGACAGAATTCGATATGTGAGCACATCAACAAGAGTTAACTAGAACAACCCTGTAACGGCTGAATTACTAAAACCCTCACCACATGAGGGCTCTGGAATAATCTATTAAAACTATTTTCCATTATACCATGCATTAATACTCTCCTAATCCGCACTCACAGTCAATCGGCCAGCATAAAAGTAGATCGAACTCACCAGAAGCTACACTCAGTCCATCACCGAAGCGTTCTCCCTCTTGAAGAGGGATTTGCAAATATCAGTAAGCCATGCAAAAGCCAGATTTTGACCACATTTGCAGTCGTGCATTATGAGGCCTCCTCCCAAGAGGAGGGAGCTCCAGGCATTTTGGAACGTAAACCTCCTAGCTTGGAGCCATGCTAAATTGGACCAGTTACAAGAACACCTGGTCTCTCTGCCTTTACATCTTCCTTTCCCTCACAGAACCAAATCCTAACAGACAAATCTCAAAATGCTGGTTTTTGGTTCCAAAAGCTGGAAAATGTACAAAACCCTCCCAAATTGCATAAAACAAAAAGAGAATAGCACTGCCCCTTAAATGAAAGCATGAACAACCACAAGTAGCACAGTTTACCAATGAAACTGGCCACTGGAGAAAAGAAAACTAACGCTCTGGATGCCGGGATGCAGCCCCATTAGTTAAAAAAAACATGTACAACAGACACACAAAATGCTGGCCTATCAACCTTCTAAACAGGAAGTTACATACAACATGTGGTAGAGGGAAATGGAAGTCAAGTAAATTTATAACTAGCAATTAAATATATATACACATGGTGGGAAACCAGCCACAAGAATAAACTAACTAATAGTTACTCCTATGGGAATATAATTGGAAGGCGACATACATAATTCGTTTTTTCAAGACACCTCAGCAGACTAGGGAGAAAAATGTTTCATTGTTTGTGATCCACATATGTGAAAATGCGTGGCTAGAGCAAGGAGGGTCACAATTTGAATTTAAAAAGGCAGCATTATTTTCAATTCCTTTGATGGGCTACATGCTGCGTAGACATTTCACAACCAACTGTGTAGGAGGGTGAACTGGTGCCAGAGGAAGAACATCTATTTAATACAGTTCAAATCTCTGGTTTGGATTTGTGACAGCCTAGTTTACTGTCCATGAGTTTAGGGACATTACAGCAAGGTACGTGTTCGTGCTGTCCCTAGACCAAGTGCCATGATGATTAAGAGGAGCTAGGGAATTCAAACATCCAGAGACAATGCAGCAGAAATCAAGACAATCGTACAGCCTCAACACATCAACTAGTTATTTTGAGTCTGGACAAGTTAATGATATGTTTGATTCATCAATTTCCTCTACACAATCAGCAACATGTAAGGGAGAAGAGAATTCACAGGCTACTTCAACTATAACCCTGTAAACCCTCCTTCAGTCGTACCAAAGGTCAGGTCGTTGAATAATTTTCCTTGTGTGTATCATCTTTTAAATCTTCTGCATTAGCCACTCCTCTGATCCTGATATCAGTAAGTTTTTATTCATTAAACGCGGGATGTAATTCGAACAGACATACAGATTATAGTTAACAAAAGGCAGAAGCAGTCCGATGAGTAAGGTACCTTGTCAAATTCATTGGAAGAACTGATTAAGTGAGGGAGGATGCAACAGGGCAAGGCTCGAATTGGAATTCGTGGAGCAGGATCTGCAAGTAGTTCCTGGGCGTCAAGATTTTGCTTTCTGCAACTAGTAGCTACTCATCGTGGAGTAGGAGCTATTAATGTCTCATGAATGATTATTAGAACCAAGAATGTTCATTTAATGGATAATTTAAAGAAATCAACGCATAAGAACACTAAAAGAAATGCAGAGATTGAGAAGGAAAATAAACATTTGTATAGCACTTCAACATTGAGAGACAAACTGAAAGATGATGTGATTTGCTTTTATTTCTCAAACTGTGGCATGCATACAAAAATCCACACATCGTAAACACCTCTTACTATCGCTATGTTTCTCTGTCATGCTCCTTTCTCATGTATTCCCATCACAGTTCTTCTGTCGTGCAGCTCCCTCAATTGAGTCATTTGCTATCTTTACTAGTATAGATCCATAACTCTGCCACTCTGTCCATTGCTGTTACTGCACCTTCAGCAGACCTCCATATTCCACAGGGCTGGAGCCCTGCAACACCATCTACACCAGCGCTGCCGAGCAGCGAGGACAGCGCGCTGCAGGGGCAGCTAGACGGCGCCTCCTCACTCGTGCCGCGCACAGCTGATCAGCTGTTGCTGATGCAGTTCCCTCGACGTGGGACCTGCAATCCCCTGTGGCTCCCATCTAGGCCACATACCACGACCCATCCACCCCAGCATTCGACACCAGGAGCCGTCGCCGTGGTCCCAGAACCCTAAAATGGCCGCCGCAGTACGGAGCCTTCTTTTGTTTATTTTGGTTGCCTAGCAACCTTCCGTGCTCCCTGCTCATAGGCAGCTACGTGAGCCGGAGGCGGAAGCCGGCCCACCTCGCCCAAGGCACTCCGAGCCCAAGGCACTCCGAGCCCAAGGCACTCCGAGCCCAAGGCACACTTCCTGCCTGCACCTGTCCGCGCCGGCAGCACGGCGCGTGACTCTGCTCCGCTATCCAACTTCTCGCAACACACCTCGCCCCCATCGGAGTCGGATCTATCCACACCAGAGGCTCCACGAAAATCAGCCACCCACCACATTTCAGCCAAACATCGTCCGGCAGACGCAAACCGGCATCTGCTCACTTGCCACTTGACTGGACCCCTGATCGCCGAGGCAGCACAAAGGATAATTAAAGGTACTCTAAGGTGCACCCGCTTACCAGACTTACACCCCAGCCGCGCCATGTGCTTCACCTGTAACAGCTCTTAACGCATACCATATTCCCGCTAACTGTGTTATTATCCACTGTTCCGCATATACTGGTATTTTAACCTGCATGCATACCTAGTAACTGTATGCTTCTTCCATTGGTTCAGCCTCCACTAACTACGGTCCAACGTTAACTCTGCACTTCCAATGACCCGCTGCTCTCAGTGCGCAAACACGCAGATACCTAACTGTGCTTTGACCCTAGGTAATTTGCTTAGTGTGTTGTTGCATAGCTGACCTAGTTGCAGACTACGCTGTTCTATCCTGGTCCCTCCAACTCCCCATCTGTGATATTAGCATTCGCCTGTATTCTAACCATATTTTTGAACTTCGAATCGAGGTATGCCCTGTCTGCATATGCTCTCAGGGTCCTAATAACCACTGACTGTGTTGTGCCTTATGGTCGCTACAGACCACTCTGATTGTGTTGTGCCCTAAGGTCGCTCCTAGACCTCACTGTAATGTGTTGCACCTCCTGGTCGCTCATCTGAGCTCTTGCCTCCCGCTGCTCACCAGCCACATTGACATTCCCTGGTACCCTAGGTTGCTCCCTAGCTTTCCCAGAACCTAACCGTTCCTGCCCTCCTGGACCACCCCACCTAACCTGACTGTGCCAGTAGCGTACCGCAGTTTAAAATCATGCTTCTAGCGTCTTCAAAGCCTGCCACTACCACATTAGTATTGAGCCTCCCTACTATCATGACTCCTGCACCCTCTGCCACGTGCCCACCCAAAGACAGAAACATGAGACTAAGGGCTAGACTATCCCAGCTACATGAACCTTCATCCTATCACACTTTTAGGGGCTATACCAACCAAACCAACCTAACCAACAAACGATCTCAACACCCCAAGCCCGCTCCACTGACACCAGGCGCCTTACCCTCCAAGCAGCCACTGTCACAAGCCACAACCTCAACCAAAAAAATACAACCCGCTACCACCTTACCAACTAGCACCCTGCCACTAACTGCCGCCCTCATTAATGCCAGATCAATGGTTGCCCACGCTACCGAGATCTCAGACACTCTAACAAACGAGAACCTAGATGTACTATGCATTACTGAAACCTGGCTCCATGAGGCTGCTGGCCCCGCCATTATGCTAGCAATACCAGACGGCTACCAACTGCTAAGAGCTGACAGACCCAACACTAAAGGAGGTGGCCTTGCCATTATCCACAAAGCCAACCTGCCTATCCGTCTAGCCACTACCACGCCACTCCAGTCTTGTGAACTCCTCACTGCCAAACTCCAACTTTCATGCAACCGCACTCTTACCATCCATGTGATCTACAGACCACCTGGACCATTAGGCACCTTCGAGGACGAACTAACCAGCATCCTAACGAATAATACAAAAGACCATACGCAAATCCTACTATTAGGAGATTTCAACCTTGGTTTTAACGACTGCAACGACAAACATGCCACATCTGTCGCTGCACTACTGCATGACTACGGACTAACGCAAAAAGTCACCACCCCCACCCACTCCAAAGGCAGAACTCTTGACTGGGTTGCGGACCTGAACTGCAACACTAGCATCACTAATATAACCCCGCAAATATGGACAGACCACCATCTAATTTCATTCTCCGCCGCACTTGACCTTAACCACCCTAAACCTATAGTAATGGCCCCGCCACACCCCACTAGAAGTAAAAAAGAAATTTCAGCAGAACAACTCCTTCCACATCTCCTCCCCACCCTCAATAACATAGACAACATTACAGACCCGACCTTACTTGTGGAAACCTATAATAATACCATGACCATGGCATTAGATCTGATTGCCCCCACCAAAATCCGTAAAGGCAAACAACTCTCCCACCTGAATAACTGGTTCACACCCCAACTGAAAGACCTCAGAACTCAAAAAAGAAAACTGCAATCTATATGGCGACATTCGCCCTCTGAGGAGAACAAAATCAAATTAGCCACCCTTGCCAAACAATATAAAAAGGAAATCATTAGTACAAAAAAAACCACTTACAACGACAGGATAACCAAAGCCAAATCGAATACTAAGGAATTATTCTCCATCCTGCGGGACATGGAATCGCCCATACCACAGACAATATCCCCAAAAATAAACTCTGGTGCACTAACGTACAAAACGCCCTAGCAGGAAAAATCAGCTCTCTCCAAACTAAAATTGCAATTAAAAGAGACAGAAAAAAATCATACTCTCCCTAAAACCATCCAATTGTAAAGGCGATAGCTGCCCTCCTCAAATTATAAAAGATGCAGCGAGAGACCTAGCTCCCTTCATCTCAAAACTGATCAACGCCTCCTTCAAGACTAACCTAGTGCCCAATAACCTTAAACAGTCCTGGGTCCTACCCCTGCTAAAAAAACAAACTCACGACCCTTCCATCCTGACAAACTATAGACCCATCACCACCGTCCCATTTCTACTTAAAATCATCGACAGGGCAGCCTACCTGCAAATCCAGGACTACCTTGAATCCAATAACTTACTTGGCTCACGACAATCTGGCTTCCGACCCCTCCACGGCACTGAAACAGCCCTGATTGAAGACTCAAATTGACGAGTTGAAGGATAATGGAAAATCAGCTATGCTACTCCTCCTTGACCTATCGGCAGCCTTCGACCTGGTAGATCATGCAGTTTTATGCAATCACCTCGGCTCTGCTGCCCATTTCTCAAGCGATGCCATAACCTGGGTTCAATCCTTCCTTGCTAACCGGACTATGAGAGTCTTCTCCCCCCTTGCAGCTGCTGATCCCATACAAGTCTCCTGCGGTGTCCCCCAGGGATCATGTGTGTCTCCTACTATGTATAACATCTTTACCAAACCCTTGTTTGACAAGTTGGATAGACTGGGTGTCATCTACACTAACTATGCAGATGACACTCAGATCCTCATCCCCCTTTCGGGCAACTTCTTGGAAGACTCAGCTTTGGTAAATAAGATATACCTCCTCATTCAGGCATGGATGGCATCCCACGGCCTCTGTCTGAATGACGACAAAACAGAGATTCTGATCCTCGGCACAGAGACAGCAATTAAAAAACTAGACCCCAACTACGCCTCATTTAACATTGACAACAATGTCATCAAAGTGATGCCCGCAGTCAAAACCCTTGGGGTCTATCTGGACTCAGCACTCACCTTCAAGCAACAAACTAATTCCCTAGCCTCCTCCACTGCCTATACTTGTAAACTGATCCGAGCATGTAGACCATTCCTAACGGAGGCCAGCTGTATTACCCTAGCTAATGCACTTATCATATCTAGATTGGACTATTGCAATGCCCTATATGCTGGATCTAACAAGTATATCCTCAACAAACTCCAAACTCTCCAAAATAACGCTCTTAGAGTAGCATTAAACTTACCCAACAGAGCCCATGTCTCCACCGCCAGAAGGAACATCCACTGGCTCAAAATTAATGACAGGATCACCCTCAAAACTCTCTCACTCACATCCAAATGCCTCAACAATATAGCTCCCACCTACCTAGTTAACAGAATCAACAAAAGAACCTCTAATCGCCCCACAAGAATATCTAACGCCTTCACCCTGCTGGTGCCAAGATATAAAAAAAGCACAGCTGGCGGCGCCAGCTTTCCAGTCACAGCGGCCCAAACTTGGAACAAACTCCCCCTAGAACTCAGAAAGGACCAACCTTACCCAAGTCTCAGACGCAAGGCACTCTTATGGCTACGATCTAACGACATCTAAGGTGATCCCCCTCCGCAACATTTCCATTCACCTGAGAGACACCCTCTTGACTATGCCCTGCTAACTTGTCCCTAGGTACCCCTACCCCCACTGCCAGTACCCAGCTACAAACTGCGGCCGACCACCACTCAGCTCCTTCTTGCTTCCGACACTTGACAATCAACCGCACTAGTTCTCTCTTACTGCACACCTCACTGAACTGTACCACCTTCCACTCTCTTTCTGTTTCCAACATCTGGCATTAACTGTCCAACACATGCAATCTATAATGTTTCTGAATCTGCTCCTACCGCTTACTTCTGTGTTTGTCACTGTAACCAAGTTCTCAAGTATTCTTGTAATGTTTGCGCCCGGCTACCTGCGGGTTTGGTTTTGCGCTATATTAAATAAATAAACAAACAAACAAACAATTGTGGTTGATGTTTCTTTATTGCCACAACATATTTCTGTGGCCAATTATTTTCTGTGATGCCACCTTGCTCATTCGTATCTTTATCTCTGCTGCTCCTACAGAATGAGGGGCTAATGCACAGCAGGCCACAAACTATCTTTTGTAAGAGATACAAACCGTAACCCATCACGCTTTCAATTAATTCTATAGATTTTCTAATACACGTTTAATACAAATTCTCAGCAAGAGTGAATGTCAGATAAGTATGGTTGCAATGTACCAGTTACTTGGAGACAAATGTAGCTTCCGATAGCTGGTTGCATCAAGCTAACCTGGCTGTCCTATGCTATATCCAGGAACTAACATGCTCCCAGCAATTTCGAACCCTGCCTCGGGGGCAATATAAAGAAACAGACAGGAGTCAGAACTATAACAGGTCACGATCAATGGTGAGTATTTAAGACTGTGTATACAAGTGGTTTGGTCACTTGAGAAAGGATGGCGTCTAACTGATTAGGAAGGGGGTTAGTGGTGCACCTTTCTGTCCAACTTGACCCTGGTTATAAACAGTTCCACTCATAGAATGACTTTTATGGGTGTAATGAGCACAAACCAGAAGAATAAGACTAGTAGGGAGAATGAGCGGGAGGCAATGTTGGGAAGACAGGAAAAGACAAGTTGTTGAGAGAAGGAGCACAGAGTCGAAAGTGAAAAAGTCCACAGAAAACAGGTATTGAAGGCAATGGTGGACAAGACCATAGATACATTTAAAAACAAGCAGCAGAAAAAAAACGAAGTGATTTTGCATGGAGAGGTATCCTTAATGGTGTTAGTAGGTGGAGAATGGGACATTTGGGTAGGTTGAAAATTGTAGGTATAACAAAGTTGAAAGCTTTGTTGAGGAAAGCGAAGAAGCAGAGGGGATGACTACGGAGTAGGCCTCACACAGTAGTCCAAACTGCAGAGCACCAGTGACGATGAAAAGTTTTTGTTTAATAGTGCGTGAGATGGGGGCAGATTTTTCACTTGGAGGTTGAGCTTGGCTACTGTGCCAGGATGAAATGGAAGAGTTCAAGTTGTCGTTAAATTGGACCCAAAGGTTACAAGACATGGACAAAGAGGTATGGAAGCCAGGAGAAGGAGGAAAAATAGGGTTAGCGTTGGCAGCTAAGAGAAAGGGGACTTCAGTGTTGATGTGCAGCCATGCACTCGTTCAGAAATAGCAGGAGCGAGGAAGAGAAAAAGATCTTAAGAGGATGCCGCAAACCGTCTGGCTTACTCACTTCATTCTCTATGGATGATATTCTCCAGTTTATGAAATACTAGTGTTGGTAAAGGCTAAGGTAGGAGGCCTACACAAAAGATTAGTAGGAAAAGACCATATTGCAAAACAGTATGGCATTCAGTTTGAAGATTTATTTTTAAAAACTCAAATCCGTTATGAAAATGCAGAGCTTTTTTATCCCACTGATGGGCAGATAAAGGCATTAGTAAGGATGCTAAAACTATCAATTTAATGAGGCATGGTTTGTTTTCGTATTAGAACAAATATGCATACGGCAAAATAATCGTTGACCATTTAAAATTAACAAGGAATGGAGGGGATTAAAGTGAACAGCAGAAACAAAGATTTTCCCAGAAAGAGTTCAGGATACCAACCAGATGCAGGAGCACACAAAAAAAGTATTGTATGGGTATATGACACTTGTATAGAATTATACAATTGTTATATCAAACAGTTTTCCTCCACCTCAAATTTAACAACCCTCCAACAGGTGGCTTGCAGAAAAGCCACAACAAATAACCTTGCTACAGCTCTTATGGACAAAGAAATATTTATAGTTAAACCGCTTTCCTAACGTGGAATTTTGAGAAGGGTCAATCATAAATACTTGAAATGAAAAAGTCAGACACCCTTGAAATGTCCGAGTAGGAAAGGGTGAACACATTTACATGTATGTAAATGGGACTGTTAGTACCTTCAGACTGACTCCATTTCAACATAAAATGTGACAGACAGTAGAAGACCTACTGTACCTAAAACATTATTTCATCGATCAGCATCACCTAATAAACGCTGTTATCAACAATTTAGAACCACCAACCTCGTCCACGCCTAGTGATATACAATTTTGGCTTTGGAAATAAAATGCCCTCAAAAACACGTGCGTTTATTGCTACCAGATTCTGCCTACCCTCCACTCCATTACCTTTTCTCGATGCAATCAAGTATGCTTAAGAGGGTCATATATAAAGTGAACAGTTTTTTGTAGTAGTGTCATGAGTTAATAACAGTGGAGATGTGTGTTAAGGCAGGTTGGTAAGCTATACAAACCTGGGATGGATGAAATGCCGGTCTACCCTGCTCTTCGAGTCTAGCTTGTGGACAGGAAGACTTATCAGGCATGTAACTTGTTGGAGCGAGTTAAAAGAAAAGCCAACCCTTCACTTTCCACCTTTGGTCCTGTGTTTAATTTAATCATGATTGCAAAACGTGTTTTTAGAGCGTCGGTCCCCTTTAAAGACTGGTTATGCGGCTTACTCTTAATACACAAACGGTGCGCCAGATTCTGGCCGAGACCCGCTAATTTAACTCACATACTCACTTTTTAACATTCGCCTCGCCGTTTGGTATCCTCCGTAGCTTCTTCTTCTTAAGGATTTTTACAGCTCTGCGGCAAAGCGTTTCGGAGTCCAGTATCTCCTTGACTTTGCCATAAGAGCCCTCCCCAAGCAGGTCTCCCATTAAGTACTTGCCAATAAGCTTGGCCCGCTTGCGCCTGGGTTGATAGATGACCTCGGTGGAATCTATTCGGTGGATGAAAGATTCCATCCCCAGCTCGCCCTCTGCGAAAAAGCCTATTTCCGTCGTCTCTTCCTCATCCATGCTGGGCTCGGCTCAGTCGCCTAGGTGTCCGGAGGTATCGAAGACCATCCACAATGTAGGGACCAATTAATCCTTAATTTGGGCGGAGGCGTAAATCTACTAGTGGGGGGACCCTGTGAATCCCTTGCTAAAAGGATCTTTTCAACAGGGTAATAAATCAACTTTCTGTGGAGGTATCCTTAAACCAGTTTGTGGTGTCCTTGTTATCTGTTTTCTCAGTGCACGAATCAGGTAAGCACCATGGATAAGAGAAGATGGGCGTGGAGGTGCAGCCAGCGGCACCCAATTTAACAGTACTAAACGTTATCTGTAGAGCGAGCACAGGCCTGGCTGGGGTCAGGAGTATTTTGGAACTATATGCTCCTCCCAGCTGCAATGTTCAGCCGGTCTCCACTCGTAACAGGAGGTAGGTCATCCTCGTGGCCAGTCTCTACACCGTCTGGGAAGTATATGCATAGCTTATAGGTGCGAGAAGATGGAAGGGGCTCAACAAATGCATGGTGTCGCTCCTGACCATGTCTGTCATCCAACTGACATCTGTGGCAACTCCCTTTTTCAGAGAATACCAAATTCGACCAAGTCCTGGTGCCTTCAAGCCTGAGTCATCAGCGAAGGCGTAATATATTAAAACACGCACTTGAATAAATAGAAACCCACCATACCCGTACACACACTCCCTAGCCCCTTAAAGGTAGCGACTAGTTCCCATTAAAGGAATGGACATAGCAGCGTAACTTCATCACGTGACCTGCGCGCTACGTTCCATATAACGCATTTCTTAGTACTGTATCTTGCTCTTCAACCACGTCACATTACGCTTAAGCATTCCTAACCCGTCACTATTTGGATTTTAACGAGCGGTAAGGTAGAACGAGCTACAACACTACTTCAGTAAGTAAAGCGAGCAGGTGCACCTGCATGTGTACTCCGCGACATTATCCAAATATCCAGAAGGACGTAGCCAGTTATCTTCAACATTCCCACTATTGTTCAGTAAGGGACGTACATTTCGTGGTCCTGCGCCGACGGTTCTAGACTAGGTGGAAATATATATATTGGTCTCTAACATGAGGCTATTTTAAAGAATACCGTTATTTAACATTTATACTTGTGACGTAAAATGCCACACTTGCAGGAGTTCTAAAACATTCATCATGCGCACAGTCTAGTTCTAATCTCCTCAGTCATCTCTCCCCGCCGGAACGGCCACACGTACTGCCAGCTGTCGTGTGCACCAGAATCATGATAAATGTGGCTCTGTCACATGCATGCCAACATTCTGTGATCAAAAATCTGTAGGAAGTTTCAAAAATAGTAATGACCATAATGATGAGATCACAAGAAATGATGTAACATCAATTTTACCCTAAGAAATTACAGGGCATGACATCTCAGGAAATTATGTTATGTGAACCCTATGACATTACAGGAAATGACCTCGTGACATCTGGGGGTTAATAGCTGCCGATTATCATGAGATGGTCAGCCAGCAGGGAGCTGAAACAGGAAATAGTCACTGAAAAGCAATACATCCTTCTATGTCAGCAAGTGCCTGCTGTGGAGGAACCAGTGTGAACAGTCAACAAGGTGAGAACGCTTGTGTAAACCCAAAGGGAAGTGACAGTGCAAGGGCTCCCGCAAATGCAGCTTGTAAAGCAACCCCCAGAACAAAAGTAATATAGAGAGAAATGCCAAAATAAAGTTACAGCGTAATGATTGGGCAGAAATTATCTGAATAAAATCAAACTATCATATGAACTTACACTGTGGACCTGACATACAAGCATTAAACGAATTGCAATCTTATCCAAATCTTTTTCCGGATAAGCTCATTCGTGATACATATCTAAAAATACATCTGAATACAATCGCTAAAAGATACCGACTTGCTAAAACGAAACTAATTATTTCGTCCGACCAACATTGCCGTTTTTGCCTCAATGAGTCTGGGCAGGAAACATTGCATCATCTCATAATGGAGTGTCCAGCCTTGGCAGAAAAAAGAAACACCTATAGAGAATTCTCCCAGATCTCAGTACAACAAATGGCCCCAGAAGTCAGATGGGCACACTTCCTTTTGGGAAAGGACAAAAAATGGATATACACCATTGTTCAGTTCTTAAATAGCATCATGGGACCATATACGTACTAGATCTGCCCAATCAATAGCTGTTTGTCTTTCTTTTACACTCTCTTGACTTTTTTGGATTTGTATCACTGTAAATGTGTTACAATAACTAAGTTGAACACCTTGGGCCTCATTACGAGGTATGCCGGTAAGGCAAAAACGATGCGTTATGGTAATACCGGCATCGTTTACCGTCCTGTTGCATTCCGACCCGCTATTAGCGGCACCCTGAACATAGGTGCCGCTAATAACGGCATAGGCGCGTACACGCGCCCCTTTGGGGAGCAAATACTGGCATGCCGGTTAATAGGTGGGAATCACAACCTATGCAGACATGCAAATACCGGCATCGTGAAGCCGGTAATCACGGGCTGCATGATGCCGGCCATACAGGCATCGCAGACCACCCGCAAACAGCAATCAGGATACAAGGCAGCTGCCACGGGTGCACACAATCCCCACATGTGGAGTCAATGGAGGCTGTGCCAGTATAAACTGAGCACACCCACACACCACACCTCCCCCCCCCACAGGTGGAGGCAATGTAGACCGGCCCAGTACAAAAGGAGTACACCTACACACCACACCCCTTCCTACACCAAAATGCTAACACTAGCAGTTGAAATCATGGCGCTGGAGGACATGCCTATACTGCTACAACTACAGCAACAACAACTACAGCAGCAACAACAACAACAACTACAGCAGCAACAACAGGCAGCACAGAGGAGACGTAGGAGGAGAAGGAGGGTGAGACAGGCCCAGCAATTACCACCAGCGCAGCCACCAGTGCCTCGTAGGCAGCCACCAATTCCTCACACCAGACCCAGCCCATTCAACCTAACCCCTGAGCAGATCCACACCCTGTACCGTTTGGACCGTGACACCATCACCACCATAGTGGACATGATACAGAACGACATTGCCAGCCACATACGAATACGCACTGCCATCCCCCCACTACTAAAGGTGGTGTCTGTGCTACACTTCCTGGCCACAGGCACCTACCAACACACAGTGGGCCAGCTGCATGGCATTTCACAACCACTATTTTCATGCATGCTGAACCAAGTGCTGGATGCCCTCCTGAAGCACGCAAGCACCCACATATCCCTACCACGGACTGCCCAGGAGATAGCCGAAACCAAAGTAGGCTTCCATGCACTGGCAGGCATGCCCAATTGTGTCAGTGCCATCGACTGCACCCATGTGGAATTGGTAGTCCCCCATGCCATAGAGGTGGTGTACCGCAATTGCAAGCAATACCACTCCATCAATGTGCAAATGGTATGTGACTCCAGGAAGATCGTCACCCATTGCTGCGCCCGATTTCCTGGATCAACACATGATGCCATGTTACTGGGTAATTCCACGCTACCCCATCACATGGAGTGACATACCGGACCACGTGCCTGGCTGCTTGGTGAGTTGCACAACCGTCCCATGGCAGTGCTTTGGGGTACTGATGTGTGGGGATGCATAAGGGTGGGAATACTGCACCTGGGTGGGAAAGAGGGTGGGGGGGATACTGCACCTTGGTGGGAATAGCCGGTGATTGGAGAATGCATTCATAGCCAAACACTCCTGACCTGAACCAGTCAAACGGTACATGACACTTCACTGGGCCACATATCACAAATAATGCATATTGATGAGAACAAGTAAGAGGCACAACCAGGCCACCATGGTGATGGCAAGCAATGCATGAATGAACAGGATGGCAAGTGTGACAATGTGGGCAGTGTGACCATGCATAGTAAATAATGAACAGCATGAATTTGAGTCAAAACATTGTTGCACTACTACAGCATATCTGCCTCAGCATGCATGATTACACCCTGCATCATCTATTGAACGCCATCCAGACTACCACACCTCATGACAGTATAGATTGCACCTAGATAACATTTGTTCATGCTTACAGGGACATGTGCATGGCCACACCAAATATCTGCCGCCATGACTGTGCTCCCTGAATGTGGCAGTTCAGAGTGACACACACCTATTTGAATCTGCTTGCAGGTGATGGAGGATATCCCTTGAGGCCGTGGCTACTCACCCCTGTGCGTAACCCGCAGAACAGCCATGAGGAGGAGTACAATCGTGTGCACACCCGTACCCGTGTTGTGATTGAGCAGACCTTTGGCCTGTTGAAGGGGCGGTTCCGCTGTCTCAGCAGGTCTGGTGGGGCACTCCTATATAGGCCTGAGAAGGTGGCAAAGATCACCATGGCCTGTGTCATGCTGCACCACATGTGCGTCCGGAGAAATGTACCACTGCCACCTGACATTGACATGCATGGGCCAGTTGAGGATGATGAGGATGGAGACGGAGGTGAAGTAGCCCCCCTGCCAGTACGTGATGCACGGGATGGCCATGCTGTACACCAAGCACTAATTCACGAATACTTCTGAAACACAGGGACTATGAAAGACTTGTGTCAGTCAGACACTGGGCCAATGTGGACATGCACACAGGGAATGTTGGGAGTTGGGCACTGAACACCGTATCACATTAAATGGATGCACACAAAAATAACAATGTCCAGCCATGGATTTTTCTTATCACAACGTGTGTATTATTTACAACAGCAAATATGTGCCCACTCCCCCTCCCAGACTCCCCCAACAAACTCCCTGACCCCCCAACAAACTCCCAGTCCCCCCCAACAAACTCCCTGACCCCCCCAACAAACACCAACACCCCCAATAGACTCCACAAGATGCACCCCTTCACCCACAACCTTGTGTCCCACTACCATTGTTCCCCCCACACTACTTACGGGACTTCTTCCTGTCCAGAGGCGGTATTTCAGTGTGCCTTGCACTCCTACGTGTGTGGCGCACTGGGCGGTTCCCAGTCATAGGATCGACAACAAAACGATCAACGGGTCAAAGGATCGACACAAAAGGATCGACGGGTCAAAGGATCAAATTTCTTTTTTCTTTTTTTTTCCCTTTTTTTTTTTGCGGGGGGTCCCCTCCCCACCCCTGTTTTTGTGGTAAAACCACTTTTTTTCCCTAAACGAAAACCCCCCAAAAAAAAATAATTAAAAAAAAATTTGATCCTTTGACCCGTCGATCCTTTTGTGTCGATCCTTTGACCTGTCGATCCTTTGAATTCGATCCTTTCACCGGACACCGCACTGGGCTGGTGGGGACAGATGAAGCTGGTGTGGAGGTAGTAGGTGATTCGCTGGCAGGTTCCACACCTCCTGCAAGCCGTGGCCGCTGCATATGAAGCAGAAATGCGGTCAGCTACTGTGTCACCGCCCCCAGGCTGTCCCTCATTAGCCGAGCCGATGCATTGACAGCGGCTGTGTTTTCTTCGATGGCCGCTGTGGTCCCTGCAATTGCTGTGGCAATACCCCGCCTGGTTTCCTCCCCGTCCGCTATGTACTGGCAGAGTAAGTCTAACATGGCCTCCTGTTGGGCCTCCACCATCGACAATCGTGTCTCCAGGGTTCTGGAGGGGGCTGGAGTGGTGGGTTGTGCAGTCACGTGGATGGCATTTTCGGGACTGGACTCCTCAGAGGTGGGTAGGTCACAGTCACGGAGGCAGGGATCAACTTCACTGCAGGTGGGTGACTGCAGGTGTTGGGGCGAGGGGGTGGGCTCGGGGTGGCCGGGTATGTCGCCTCCGTGTCTCCCTCAGGCTCCACACTGGCATCAAGTTCTTTCCCAGTGGAGGCAGGTACTTCCAGGGACTCCTCTTGGACAGGTGTGGGTGTGGCCTGCTTGTCTCCAGCGGAGGTGGTGGTGGTGGTTGCCTTCTTCTTACGGTGTGAGGTGGATGCCCTCGCAGTTGTCTCCTGGGTTGCTTCTTCCTCATAGGTGCCTGGGGGGGGGTAGAAGAGATGCAGGGCATCAGTGATGGTGTGACATGGCAGTGGCGGTGCTGTTCATTATTCATTTGATCATGCTTTCGTGTCTTACAGGTGTGTCACGCAGGGTATTCAGAGGGGGCATGTAAGCATTCACTGCATGACAGGTGGCATGCCATTGATTTTGGGTTTGTGTGAAGTATCATATGGGCAAGCTCCAGGTGTGTTGGCTGTGTGTTGGTTAAGGGATGGGCACACAGCATGCATTTCAGTGTGGCAGCGTTTGGCCCGCCATCTGTATTTGGGTATGGTCATGTGGGTGTTGGGACATGCATTGTCTTGCCTAGACTCTCTACCACTTCACTTGTGCTACTTCATGGTCTCCCGTACAGGGATTTGCAGAGTCACTAACCTCCTTCCGCGGTTGATGCCGCACCCGTCTCCATCTCGCATAATCCCTCGATGGACTCAGGACTGATGAATCTGCTGGCCGTCTCCTCCCAGGACATCAATTTGGCAGGGCGGTGGGCATCCCCGCCTGTGGCCATGGCCTCCCTCCGATTGGTGGCCATGATATTGCGTACCCTCAACCGGAGATCATCCTACCGCTTCCTGCAGTCCCTCACACTGTGCGGGGTGGGTTCTATGGCTGATACCTTGCGGGCTACCTCCTGCCAGATTTGCCTCTTTTGTTGCTGCACCTCCCACTTCTTGGGGTGGTCTTCCTGGTAGCCTTTGACATCCTCTATGGATTTCCACTGTGCTCTCCGAGAATTGGCTGGTTGTTATGGAGGATGGCAATGGATTGTGTTTTTAAAGATGGCCACCGGCCCATTTCTCGTTCCTGCGCGATGACATAATTTCCGGGTCCGTTTTTTTGCGAACACAGTATTACCATGCCGGTATTACCATGCTGGTATTTAGGGGTTGGTATGAGGCGGTACTGCTATGGGCGGGTCTCGCGATGCCGGCATAGGGGAGTTGGAGGCCCTTTAGCGGCATGGCGGTATTGCCACTACAGGCATGGGGGGACACGCGTGCTCGCGCACTCGTAATCACCCGCTATTAGCGGGTTCATACGAGCACGGACCCGCTCATTCCGGCATGCCGGTAATGAACCCGGTTTTACCGGGCAACTCGTAATGAGGCCCCTAATGTCTTATAAAGTACATATTGTTATAAATGAAAAGTTTAAAAATGTAAACTATCATTTTAAAAGAAAAAAATATAGAGAGAAATATATAGCTGTCTTATAACTGGTGACTGGCAACATGGGGCAATTGCTGGGAGCATCCCTGAGGCTCTTGGGCCCTTTCAACTGCAAAGGTTGAAAGACCCTGATGCAGTCCCTGCCCTTGACATATCATATATTTGAAAAAGAAACACATTTACCTGCCTCAGAGAATATACATTTGCAGCTGTATGTATACAGCACAGACACTGGGACGTTAACTATTCTGAAGTGAGAGACAGCGCACCAGCTTGGAGCTCGGAACAAACACAGTAAATTATCCCATGGCACAATGAGCTCACGCAGGCAGCTCTGAGAGGCATGGACCGTGTGTGTGGTGTCACGCTGTGAAACTTTGACACTTGTCCGGAGCTCACACGGCCCAGGCCCTGGGGTGTCTGTCTCCCGTAATCTGTGGCCAGGCGGCATCCATCCATCAAATTAATGGGCCATTTAACACGCCCACCTTCATGAATCCCGGATTATATGATATGATATGGCATTTATAACATGCCTGTAGACAATGTTTCTAGGCGCAACAAGACAAGGAGGGGATGCTGCTCTTGTTGCTCATGCGGCTGGCTGGGCCTCAGGCAGCCAGGCTTGCACATCGGTAGGTTTTGAGAAAAAAATCTGTAGGAGGTAGGACTGCGTGAAAAGTAGTTAGCCTACCACCCATATCGTTAGGGTTGGCAGGTATGTCAGACAGGATCAGTGACCCAGGCGTACATGGCGTAAGAGTTCATTAAATGACACTGGGCCTCATTACAGTTTCTCATGTACATTAACATTTCCGATAATTCCGGCACTAGCTTTTTTACCGTCCCGGGGAAACAAAATTTGCCGGTGGGGGCCACGGATCTACCTCCAGGAATGACCTGCCGGTAAATCAGGCCCCCACTGGCAAAACAAATGCTGCGATCCCCTCCATGGAGTCTTGTACTCAGGGACGTCAATTGGGGGTCGCCAGAGGTCGCAAGAGCGACCTCTGCCGTTTCACCAGCGACCTCTGGCATTATTCTGCGACCTGGCCTATACTGGAACCTGGAGCTGCTCTTTTTTATAACTAGTGTGTTAGTGTGTTAACTATTTAACGAGCACAGTTTGTGCCATCACTGCACAAACTGCACAACCCATTTTTCACACTGCACCTGCATTATAGTACACTGCTCTTATGCAAACCACCCTTTCCTACAACTGTCTAGTTCTCAACCATTGCCGCACAAAACTGCACAACACCTTCCATGTACTGCAATTGCATCGTACTGCACCACTCTTGGGCAAACCACCCTATGCACCACAAGTTTCATCGCTTCACAAATTGCACAACACGGGCCTCTACTGCAACGCCATTGTAGTACACAACTCCTGTACCAACTACCCCTGAGATACACCTTTAAGTACTAAACAATCACTGCACAAACTCCACAACACTTCCCTTGTACTGCACCTCGCTTTACTAAACTGTACTGCACCACTCTTGTGCTAACCATCACTGTGCTACACCTTTCTAGTACTAAGCCATCACAGCACAACACCTCCCTTCTACCGCACCTGCACTGCACCACTTTCGTGCTAAACATCCCTACATATGCCTGCCATGGCCTGAATCAGCCCTTCATTTCACCCCATTCCTTGTTTTGCATGTTCATTGTAGTGCACCACTCTTGCGCTAAACGTCCCTGCATACACCTGCCATGGCCTGAATCTTCCCTTTATTGCATTGGTTGTTCATACAGTGTTTTCCGTTCCAGCAGCAACAGTTTGTCACCGGCCGGTTGACAGCACTTTATTGCCCTACGGTTGATGGTGCTATACACACTGATATGAATGCTTCATATGGTGATCCATTCTTGTATGAAATGTATGTCTTATCACAGTGATCTCGTAACCATGTTTTTCTTAGTGTACTGGAACAATGCAATGTGATGCCACTTCCTGTTTTGTCCAAGAGTGAAAGGTTGGGTGTCACCACTTCCTGTGAAGGTCTAAATGACATTACTTCCTGTGATGTCATCAGAGGTCAAGAGACGTGTGATGTCACTTCCGCTACCCCTGGCATTTTGGTGAAAGGACGTCCCTGCTCTATGGAATGGGTATGTCCCTGCCATTGCCAGCACTTGAAATATCCCGGTAATACCAGGATATCAGGCACCAGTAACGGTAGGGGCAGTTTGCTGGTATCCCGTCGGAATTACCGGTGGGATACTGGCAAACTCGTAATGAGGGACACTGCCCTTCTTCAGAATGTCAGTTACAACACCGTCCACCGTTGTCAGCAACCATGCTTTATGAAATGAGGCCTCCCCTCACTTTGTATACCTCAACATAGGCGACAAGGGCTGAGAGCGAGTCGCGACTGCTCCAATACATGCCAACCCTCCTGATTTAGGCAGGAGACTCCTGATTTTCTATTAAAAATATTGCTATATTCACTTTCTCACGTCTAAAATAATTTTAACCCCAACGCAAGCCTACGGAGATTTTAATTTCTCCCGCTTTCCATGGCAAAATCTTCCTCCCAGGTTCTTCAGAATGATGCCATGTATATTGGTCCCCCCTACCAACGAGAGGCAAATCACAAGCCAGGTTTCAACACTGCTGTCAGGAGCAGTGGCATCGGGAAAAGGCACCTGCGGTCACATCGCTGCTGGCCTTTTATGTTGCACGGCAGACAGTGGCCCGCAGGAACTGTTTTTGGAAATACAACGGTGCACCAATCAAGGTGCCAGCGATGGGACCCAACACACCCAGGCCCTATCACGCCAGGTCGGTGCTCTCCTGATTGGAGGTGAAACGCTACAGGGGTAACGTCTGCCAAAATCCATCAGGGTGATTGTGCTGTATAACACTGGCAGTGGCAACAATAAGCCATTGTCTGCCATCATTGGGCCAGACTTCACATTAATGTCCAGGCACAATATGGAAGGGGTCAGTATTGATGAAGAGGAAGATGCGGTACCCTCAGCCACATCAAAAGGGCCACGTGACAGGCGCACGACCAAGAGATGCTAGAGAAATGAGGGTACCACTGCATGTCTCGCAACAGTTTCACTGTTATCCTGACCCATATGTGATATCTCTGGATCTCCTGCTACTCTGACACGATGGACATTGTGGAAGGAACGTTTAGAAATGTTCTTTGCCACCAAAGGTGTTGAAGAATATGCTACCAAGAAATCAATGCCCCTGTTTTATGCTAGAAGTGAGGTGCATAAGCTTTTCAAGGCACTGCTTCAAAGCAATGGTTCTTGCAGAGATTTAGGAAATGCCATGAAACATTATTTCACCCCAATGGTGAATGCTGATTATGAAAGATTCAAGCAGTGCCAGGCAAATCAACGTCCTGTAGATTCATTAGATACTTTCTATCCCTGGCTCCAACAGACCCTCCATAAATGTTATTCGTCACAAATGTGCAAACAAATTCTTAAAAAAGACCCATGACTACCTTTACTGCAAATACTTGCTAGGCCGGGCTCATGAATTAGCGAGGTCTAGAACTGCCCACATTGATGAAACCATGAAAGGAATCAGAATCAAAGAAGACCTACTGTTATAACTGTCCCTCAGAGAGGTGCCAGCTAGAGGGGAAGAGCAACAAATTGTGCTGCCGTGCAACAACGTCCTATACCAGTAAAGAACCCATGCGAGTTCAGTGGTGGTGTGCTGGCACACCCACAAAGTTGAGCCGATTTTCTAAGTGTCTAGGAGCATACCTTTACATTTTTGTTATTACTTCAAAATTTCTGATAGCAATGTGGTGCTGGGGAGGAAAAACAACCGTGACAAGAGGTGGTACAAACAATTGAAAACAGCACAAGTCCACACCTTAGTGGAACTCTCCTGTCCCCTGCACACCCAATTTGTGTTGTGAAACAACCAAACATTCAATATATACTGAATCTCTTTCAATAAAACCAGTAGATACTTAATATTCAATAATAAAGTGTACTATTTCTGTGTCCTTAATTTCAAATGATCATTTATGAATCATACTTTCCACATTAAATTCAACATCTTATTCAAACCAATAATAAACAATAATTGAGTTTTTAGAAATATAATATTTCACTTTTCACTCTCCAGAATGCATTAAAACAACACCAACACAATTATTCCCAAACAATTCCAAAACAATGTTTCATATTGATGGATTGATAGTCTTGGTAGTGTCACAATTCCTTGAATATTGCTCTACGCGTTTCGGTAAAATTATTCCCTACGCGTGCTTTTTCGGAAAGAGCTTTTCGTTAAGAGCTGTTGTGGCTGGGCTGCACTGATACTCCGGATGTCTGGTGCCTGCTGCATACTACGAGCAACGGCGACTTTTGGAAAGCGAAAATAATGTTTTAAAAGAGACAGCAACGTAGAGACTTTAAACTGTCTCCTGGAACTCCGCCCTCTTTACCCACAACCCTTCATAGCTAGAACACATGCGCATTTGCGCGCACGCTTTTTCGGAAAGAGCTTTTCGTTAAGAGCTGTTGTGGCTGGGCTGCGCTGATACTCCTGCTGTCTGGTGCCTGCTGCATACTACGAGCAACAGCGACTTTTGGAAAGTATGATACCTCCATTTCCAAGCTGACCACTGGATTACTGGATGGACGCTACTAAAAGAGACAGCAATGTAGAGACTTTAAACTGTCTCCTGGAACTCTGCCCTCTTTTCCCACAACCCTTCATAGCTAGAAGCCACGCTTTTTCGGAAAAAGCTTTTCGTTAAGAGTTGTTGTGGCTGTTTGGGCTGTGTAGGGCCTGCTGGGTCCTATTACTTTAACTCACCAATAGCTGAACAGGCCGGGGCGTTGCTCGACCTCGAATCCGCAGAGAAGAGGGAGCTGCTCCAGATAATAGTTCTGCTCAAGCTGTGTGTTTCCAATCAAGGATACACTCAGAACCCAGCCTCCTCCACTTGAGGATTTCTTTTAGGCAATATAACCCTCTGCTGATGTAATAGACAGAGTGATGGATTGCTCAAAAGAGCGGAGATACCCACCGCTATGACAAGGCTGTAAGGAAAGAAAGGAACACGTTTGATGATCCAACAAAAAGAAACGTAACAAAAACCCTGTTCTAGATGTTATCTACCTGTAGTGCCCAGGGATGGAAGATTAAAGGAATGTTTCTCAGAATAACCACCAGCTAAGGGAAAGTAGAACAAAAGAAATACGGTTACCCAGGCCTCCCTAAAGTAAATGCAGAGGAAATGGGACACCTAAATGATTCTTACCCCAGGGAAGGCAGGAATGGTACCAGAGGAAGAGGAAACAACGATAGGAGAAAATAACAAACAGGATGGTTAGTACAGGGAAGTACCCCGGATGGCAACGGCACGTAACTAGAGCTGGGCTGGTGCACCAAGCAGGATAGCGTCCAATGTGCAATAGGTTTCCAGAGAGGTGAACACACAAGCAGTTCCACACGTGAAATAGTCCCTATGAATGTCAAGGATTCCAGCATCTTATGCACTGACCCTAGCGTGCCGTCCGGCACCATTACCACAATATGTACTGAATCGGCGTGCAGCGCTGGCAATCTTTTCAGACATATCGCAGTTAGAAGACATTAGGTCTTCTGACATTATACGTGTCGATTTTCCGAGAAACAAACCAATCTTGAGCATAAAACAAAAGCAATCTTGAGCATAAAACTTTGGATGAATTCGAGAGTTGTGCAAAAAACCATATGGCAAGCAAAAGACTCTCTGTTTAATCTGGGGTTTTGAAATAGCTGTTGTTGATGTTCAAAATCTCCAAATGAATCCAAAAAAAGAGTTCACAAGTGGTAAAAAGCCCAATCTTACTCGCAAAAATGATTCTAAAATTCATTTGAAAATTGCGGTCTGCTCTTGTTCACAAACCCAAAAATAGCCAACACAAGTTGTATCGGGCGAGTGGGGTTCATTGGTTAGCTGGAATACGAGAGGCTACAAGCATCTATCAGTGAGTTTCTGTGATCTTATGAAATATGAGTTCATAATGCTCCAAGAAACTTAGCTTATGAACCCCCCTTTAATAGATGGCTATGATGTGTTTCTCAATGCAGCTTGTAAATCAACCAATGGGCGCCCCTCATCAGGTCTTCTAATTGCCATTAAAATGCAAATAGGAACCATAGCCTCCCAATGGCCAACGTTAAATGGCTTCATGCAAATGGTAAAGGTTAGCACAACGCTGAATGTATATGCGTTTGTCAATTTGTATTGGAACCCAGCGGGCATTTCGGACACACGGTTCATTGAGAATCTTTACAAGCTTATGCCCGCAATTTCGTTAGATAGTGCGATGAAACATGTAATCATTGGAGGAGATCTTAATCTTAATTGCCTAGGCAAAACTGGGCAGCAATCTAATTCAAGACGGAAAATTTGGGACAAATTTATTACGACCCATAACCTGGTGATGCTCAATGAATCAAGCCCGCTCGACCAACGTGGCGTCGGGGGTGTCTCTGTTGCTTGGATTGACTACATCTATGTAAGTGCCTCCCTGTTCCCTATAGTGGATGCGTTTCAGATTGTAAATTCGCAATACAGTGATCATGAATTACTCACTGCTAAATGGCGAATTGGAACTGGTTCAAAAATTGTGGAGAAAGTTTCAGCCCTTACTAATTTGTCTGTCAATATTAGAGGCAATAGACTATGATGCACAGACTAACATTTGCAAAAACTATAATACGTTTATAGTTCACCATCTTTATGACACAGAAAATTCTTCCATTACAGATGCAACATTTTACACTAAGATGCCTCTTTTTTTGATTGGCAAGTCGAAGGAAACCACAAATATAAGTAAACAGTTGCATCTTTATGATGGTTACCTAAAGGCGCGGAAGTCACAATTTAGAGCAGAAAAAAGATTGGTTAGCCAATTTTCAGCAAGCTTAAAGAGTCTAGCCCTAGCGAATATCAAAACTAGATATAAAAAACTCGTTAAGAGCTAGACGGGCGTCCCTATATCAAAAAGATGGCTCAATCTCATCAAAACTAAAAAATTCTTCGAGAATATGGTCTATCATCAATTACACATACACAGGATCCCAGATGCTTGTCCAAGTGAACAGTGTTACTGAAAGCAACTGGATCACCCATGTCACAGATTTACATGCAAGTCCAGCAAACAAGATAAGCCTGGATGACATTCCCTGTCCAGCCAAGTTTTATCTAAAGTTCGATCTTCTAGATATTCAAATGTGTATCAAATCTATTAGTTACTCTAGAGCTTGTGGCCCAGATGGCCTCTCTAATTACACACTTAAACAAAATCCAATTTTGTGGGCCCAAATTCTATATAATATATTCACTTTAGTAAATAAACATCAAACCATTCCACCTTCTTGGCGGCATTCAGTAACTGTGCCGATATATAAAAAGGGTGACCGTAAGGCGCCAAGCAGCTATCGCCCTATAGCTCTTCTGGATGCTCCGGGCAAGATTTTTGCCGTATTTTGCTGAAAGAGCTTAAGAGATGGATATCAAATTCACATCTCCTTGACACTTTACAGGCTGGTTTTGTAACAGGAGTAGGCACGATCCCGAACATTATGATTCTTCATTTGATTAAAACAAAATATGCAAACCGTGGCCAAAATGTATTTATGGCCTTTGTAGATTTCCGAGTTGCTGTTGACTCGATTGATAGATTACTACTATACCAGAAACTGACTAAATATAATTGTCCCTCTTCGCAATTAGCCCTAATTATGCTTTACATACCCACACCTCAATGCAGGTGAGGCTAACATTGGATGGGTTATTATCTGCATATATTTCTACCCAAAGAGGATTGAAACAAGGGGGCATTCTGGCATCCACGCTGTTTAATTTATTCATATTGGATATCAGCTGCGCCTTTCAAAATATCATATGTGATGCCCCAAAATTGGGTTTGCATTCCATTAACTACTTATTATATGCGGATGATTTAATTTTGATAGCGCAAACGCTGAGGGGCCTGCAAGATATGCTAGATCAGTTGAATAATTATGCTTCTTTGAACAACATGATTATAAATATTTCAAAAACTAAAGTTCTGGTATACGCATGTAACTCTAAGACAGCTGTTAAATCTCTACACTGGCACTTAGGATCTGAAAAACTTGAAAAAGTTATAACCTATAAATACCTATGAGTTACAATCACTAATTCAGTTAAGATGAATAATGGTACTGCAGAACCTCAACAAAAACTGCAATCTTTAATCAATCAGGCAAAACTCCTATCGCATACATTTGCTAAATTCTCATATGACCATATTATAATGTTTTACAGAAAAAAAGTAGTTCCCATATTAACGTATGGAGAGGGGACGACATTTCCTCGACAACAAGCCTTTTGGGATGCGATCGAGGCGAAATTTTGGAGAAAGACTTTATGCCTTCCCAATTGCACACCTCGAGCAATGATACGCTATGAAGTCGGATTATCTTCATTATTTTCCCAAGTCCAATGTGTGCCTTGCTAGGAAAATGCCTAACCAATTTCACAGAGGTAAATGTAGTAGGTATGCTGGCTCAGTATCTAATGACTTCTAAGGATTCATTGCCTACCAAATGGTTAGAACACACTTTAAATATCCTCGCTGATGCCAACATCACACTGGAAACACTCATACATAATCCCGGCACAGCCAAAATATAATTGTATCAGATGGATTGGATCAATACCATCAGCCAATGCTCACAGTTAAAAGATTTTGATATGTTATTTGGCCATAAGAAAGTGGGTATGATGGCATACTATCTTTACAGATGGCCCTCGCCACAAATGCGCAGTGAGTATTTACGATTCAGATTTAACCTCTGGCACACACGTGATGTACTAGCAAAAAGAAAAGTGATAACCAGTGAGCAATACTATTGTAGATGGTGTAAATCAGTAGTTCAGAAAGAAACATTATAGCATTGTCTAATTGAATGCCCGGATCTAATAGATTTAAGAAGGAAGTACTTTTCAAGAGTCACTATGTTTTTATCTCCTATGAATCAAACACAAGCGTGGTGGTATTGGCTTTTTACTAATAAGACACTTACAGTGCCTATTGCAATTGTACAGTATCTCAACGCACTGTTCAAATCAGGCTAATAAATCATGTTCCTTTGTTTTAATATCTGTATTTTAATGTTATACATTTGATTGTTTTCCTTAATCTTATCAATACTGTGTTGTTGATATATTTTATTTACTTTGTCTTCAAGAATATGCATATGTAAAGGTAAATTGATTTATATGGAATAAGTTGTTATATAATTAAGAAATCATAATTTCTTTTATATATATGTTTTGAAAGGTTTAATATTTTGAACCAACCAAAATAAAAAATAAAAAAAAATAAAAAAAATAGTTAATCATGCTAGCCCAGAGGGCTGTGAAAGCCTACAATTAAAACTAAAAATGAATGCTAAAAAAAAATAAAAAAATGATTCCCTACTTCAGGAGATGTTTATTCAGTAGGCTGTTATCATTTTTCTTCTTTGGATGATACTGTCTTGCATCCATTTCTTTATATCTTCCTTCTATCAAGATTTATTTGACGAATCAGGGTTCCTCCTGTGTAGTATAGCGAGATTCCACCGCTCTGGTGTGGTGGCGGTCAAAAACTACCTCCACTCAAATTCGGTAAACCATCTTAGGCAACATTTCACACTTTATATTCATTATTTGTTTCAAAAGTTGTCTCCACTGTACAACCCTCATGTATCTGTCCTTCCTTATTCTGCATTTGATCTTATTTTCCCGGCTGATGGCTCGATATCACGTGTAACCTTCTATCAGTCTGTCACTGTAGACTGCATTGTGTTGTGGAACACCCACAAAGTTGCCCGGGAGTGGGCCGACAGTGTGTTCGTTGTGGCAGATTTAACCATTTCATCAACATCTTAAGGGAAGCCTGGCCTCCTCCACCACTTCCAAAAGCTCACGCAAAAGAGCACCCAGCCAAGGTGGCTACAGTTAGGCAGGACACACTAGACAATAACGAAGGGCTGGATGAAACTACTGATGCAGAAGACGTGTTCTTTATATCTGCAATTTCAGCCTACATGTGCCGTCACCATACTGTCAACCCAAGTACCAGTACGCATTGTCACAGGCACATCTGTCAATGTGACGGCAGCAGTGAAATTTCAGAAATTGGAGCAAATGCCTGCCTAGCTCAACCCTAGATACACATTTTTACATATGGGGGGTGAAGCACCCAATACCATTGGAAGCATCTTCCACACTCATGAAATGGACGAACAGGTGACACTAGCAACATTCTATGTCACAACAGAGGCGGACACACTACTAAGCTGTAATATGGCAGAGGACTTTGGCCTTATGCATTTCACATTCAATTTATAACAAGCAGACATTGCTGTACTAGAAGCTGGGGATCAGGACTTATCTTAAGGTGTGGGCTGTCTGCAAGACCAGGAAGTGTGGTTACACATCAATTCCACAATACAACCTGTGGCTTTCAGACATTGCCACATTCGGTTCCACCTTAAAAAAAAAGTAGAGGAAGAGCTACGAAGACTAGAGGAAGTGGATATCAAAGAAAGTGTAATGGAACCCACCCCATGTGTATCTTCGATAGTGATAGCTGCAAAACCAAAGCAACTAGGTTAGGTGTGCATTTGCATCAATATGAGGATAGGGCAATCAGATGCGAATGACACCTGACCCCACATTGAATGATGTAGTGGCTGACCTCCAGGGAGCAGCCATTTTCTCCACCATCAACCTCCTCTCAGGATACAAGCAAATACCGCTGCACTGTGATTCTGGCTGAGTCATGCCATTTTATCTCATGTCAGCCAGTTCTACTATACAAGTTTTGGAGTGTGTGAGAATGAAAGAAAGTCAGACTCAATTGAAGGTGGTTGACATGTTTATTGACATGCAATCAATATCATCCTAATAACCTCTCAGGTTTCTTCTCCGATAGTTTATACTTAGCCTGAGTTCTCAAGGGGTTTCCCTGTGAATAAGGGAGAATAGCTTCTCTCCTCTGAACTCTTATAATAGGCCCATCGCTGGGCAGATTCTTCTCTCTGTGTCTTGAGAGGGGTCAGAAATGTGAGGGGGACCACGTTGTAAAGTTTTATCAACAAATGACATTTTATTTGAATATGAGGTTGGATGAAGACCTCACTATCCATACCCTGATGAGGATTTCTCTGCCTAAATTAAACTAAAGGGAACTGTGAGAAACATGAAGGTATTCTCTCATCTACTCCCCTGGGAACTTCCATTCAGGTGGCCAAAGAAGGGCCATCGCATTTGGATCTTGACTATGAGGGCGGATAAGCAAGGGCGGATCACCTGAGTGGAGGGTCTCTGGGGATTGGGAAGAGAATGCTGGAGGGCGAGACATATTTCCCCCTTCCCAGTTATCCATCACCCCTCTCTTCCTCAGCTTTTATGGGATATTGCCAGTCTTGTCCCACTCCCCATTTCCAACACATACTGAGACGAAGAAGAGGAGTCTGGGAGTAAGAAGGGTTACCTATGGGAAAGATCCCTATAGTACTGTGAGGAGGAAGATGACTGAAAAGGCTCATTACATTTCACTAGCAACATGCTCCTTTAATGAAGGCACAGGCAGGCACTTGACAACAACTATGCATACCTGACTGTTTTTGAACACTGACCAGGTATAAAAGGTGGAGCTTTGCCAGAGAAGCTGAACGAGTCGTAGATGATGAAGGAACCGTGAACGCTGCAGCTGAAGGAAGACCTTGAGTTACCTGCTGGAGAACGGGACACCTTGACGCTGACCCAGTGTGTAAGAAGGGTGGCAGCGTGGCGAGGGAGCTGTGTCTCCGGGGAGACGGATTGAAGTGTGCTGAACCCTGCTGTTTGTGGCCAAGCAATTGACCACCCCCCTGGGAGGTATCCAGGTCCCAGGGGTATCTGAGGGGCAGGTGGTGAGGCCCTGACCTCGACACTGAAGCTGATGAGCTTTTCCCAAAAGCGCTGTGCTAACCAGTGAGTTTTATTGGGATGAGAAACCTGGTACACGTGTGTGAGGTTGGAGCAGGAGTTTTGAATAATGAAAGATGTGTGCGAGCGGCACGACAGCAAAAAAAGTAAACAGAAGTGTGTGAGCAGCACCAAAAGGGAAGAAGGAAAAGCGTCGAGAGCTTTTGACAAAAGGACAGAAGAGGGTCCGAGAGACCCGAAAAAGAAAGAAAGAGTGAAAGTTGCAATGTGAAAGCAGCACGGAAAGAAAGCAACAGTGAACGTTTAAAAGTAAGACTGAAAGTCTGAATGTGCAAGCAACATGGGAAAGGAAGTATGCAAGTGGCATGGAGGAAAAGAAAGGTAACAGTGAACATGGCACGGATGGAAAGAGGCATGATTAAAAGGCAAGAAGATCAGAGTGCAAGTGGCACAGGAAAGGCAGAAAGAAAGCTGGAAGAGGCATAAGATAAAGAAGGAAACAAGGGAAAATACAGATGGTACCAGAGGCATGGTGAGGAAGCAGAATCCCATCTATTAAAGGCACCGCAGCAGCTAAAGCCAAACACAGAAAATAAGTCAGAAGGAGATGGGGCTGTGTATCAGAGTAGTCGCACATAGAAGAAGCAAAAAGCTATGCGTTCTCGAAGGTTTCTTATACAGACCCAGGGCCTCATTACGAGTAGCGCGGTAAAAACAGGGTCATTACCGGCACGGCGGAATGAGCGGGTCCGTGCTCGTATGACACTGCTAATAGCGGGTGATTACGAGTGCGCGAGCACGCGCGAACCCCCATGCCGGTAATGGTCATACCGGCATGCCGCAAAAGGCCCTCCAACCCCCCGATAGCACCATCACGGGACCCGCCGATACCGCCACCGCCTAGGAGGAACCCCTAAATACCGACCCGGTAATACCAACATGCTAATACCGGGCTCGTAAAACCGGACCCGGAAATAACGTCATTGCGTCGGAACGGGAAATGGGCCGGCGGCCGTCTTTAAAAATGCAATCCATTGCAATCCTCCCAAACCACCAGTTGATTCCTTTAGAGCTCTGTGCCAATACTTTGAGAATGTCTAAGGCTACCCGGAAGACCACCCCCCAGCTGCGGAAACAGCATTTCTCCGACGCTGAATTGAATATTTTAGCGGACACCCTTGCTGCACATACAGACCTCATTAAATCCCATGACATGAAGCGTGAGGTGCAGCAGAAGATGAAGGACATCTGGCAGGAGGTAGCCCGCAAGGTGTCGGCTGTAGGGACCACCCCACGTACTGTCAAAGACTGCAGAAAGAGGTGGGATGACCTGCGCTTGAGGGTTCGCAACATCATGGCAAGCAACAGGAGGGCGGCCATGGCCACAGGGGGGGGGTCCCCACTCTCCTGCCAAAATGATGCCCTGGAAGGAGACCGCAAGCAGCTTCATAGATTCAGAGTCCATCGAGGGATTCGGGGAGATGGAGACGGGTGCGGCATCATCCCCAGAAGGAGGTGAGTGACCCTGCAGATCCCTGTAGGGGAAACCATGACATAGCACACGTGATGTGGAAGAGAGTTTAGGCAAGGCAATGCATGTCCCAACACCCACATTAACATATCCAAGTCCAGATGGCGGGCCAAACCCTGCCAGACAGAAATGAATACTGAGTGCCAATCCCATAACCAACACACAGCCAACACACCTGGACCGTGCCCATGTAACACATCACACAAACCCCAAATCAACAGCATGCCACCTACCATGCAGTGAATGCCAGAATGCCCCCTCAGAATACCCTGTGTGACACACGTGTTAGACGTGAATGCATGATTGAATGAATAATGAACAGCACCATTGTATGCTTCTGGCATGTAACACCATCACTGATGCCCTGCATCTCTTCTAACCCCTAGGCACCGATGAGGAAGATGCCAGGCAAGACAACACCGCAATGGCATCCACGTCCCACCCAAAGAAAAGGGCTACCCCCACCACCACCTCTGTGGCAGCCAAGCAGGCCACACCCACAGCCAGTGTGCCTGACCGAGTCGAGACACAGCCAACAACACCTGCCTCCAGTGTGCCTGACACACTTCAGACCCAGCAGCCCACACCCACATCAGTTGAAGGGGAGTCCCTACAAGCACCGGCCACCACTGAAGATGACTTGGATGGCAATGTGGACCAGTAGGGAGTCACGGAAGTGACATGTCCACCCAGCCCAAGCCCCGTGTCCACCCCCCTGCCCCATATCGAGCCCTCTCCTCCTACAGCAGTGCTGATCCCTGCCTCCATGACTCGGACCTGAGCCCCACCGAGTTGGACAGCACCGAAAATCAGGCCCCATGAGTGCACCACCCACCACTCCATCTCCCACCAACACCCTCGAGTCACGTCTGTCGAGGGTGGAGGCCCGACAGGAGGCCATGTTGGAGCTCCTGCGGCAGTACATTGCAGATAGAGAGGACACCAGGCGGGGTATCGCCACTGCCATTGCGGGGACCACAGTGGCCATTACAGCAAACACAGCCGCTGTGAATGCGTCGTTAGTGCTGATGAGGGACTGTCTAGGGGCAGTAACACAAGTACTTACTTCAATCCTGCTCCACATGCAGCGGCCACGCCTTGCAGCAGGCATGGAACCTGCCACCGACTCATCATCAGCCACCACACCTGCATCCTCAGCCCCCACCAGCCCTGTGCGCCAGACCCGAAGGAGTGCAAGGCACACAGAAATGTCGCCCCCGGACAGCAAAAAGTCCTGCAAGTAGTGTGGGCGGACAATGGGAGTGGGACACATGTTGTGGGTGAAGGGGAGCATTTTGTGGAGTTTATTGGTGGGGTTGGGAGTTTGTTGGGTGGGTTTGGGAGTTCACTGGGGGTTTTGGAGTTTGTTGGGTGAGTTTGGGAGTTCACTGGGGGGTTTTGGAGTTTGTTGGGTGGGTTTGGGAGTTCACTGGGGGTTGGGGTGGGAGTGGTCACATTTTTGCTGTTTGAACTAATACACCCGTTGTGAGAAAAAACATTCAATGGCTAGACATTTTTCATTTCGTGTGTATCCATTTAATGTGTGACGGTGTTCAGTGCCCAACTCCCAACAATCCCTGTGTGCATGTCCACATGGACCCAGTATGTCACTGACACATGTCTATCATAGACCCTGTGGTTCAGAAGTATTCGTGAATCAGTGCTTGGCGTACTGCATGGCCATCCTGTGCATCATGTACTGGCAGGGGGGCTACTTCACCTCCGTCTCCATCCTCACCCGGTGCATGCATGTCAATGTCAGGTGGCAGTGGTACATTTCTCCGGACACACATGTTGTGCAGCATGACACAGGCCATGGTGATCTTTGCCACCTTCTCAGGCCTATAAAGGAGTGCCCCACGAGACCTGCTTAGGCAGCGGAAACACGCCTTCAACAGGCCAAATGTCTGCTCAATCACAACACGGGTACAGGTGTGAACACGATTGTACTCCTCTTCATGGCTGTTCTGTGGGTTCCGCACAGGGGTAAGTAGCCACGGCCTCAAGGGATATCCTCCATCACCTGCATCAAATACAAATAGGTGTGTGTCACTCTGAGCAGCCACCTTCAGGAAGCACATGGCCGCAGCTATTTGGTGTGGACATGCACATGTCCCTGTACGTATGCAAGAATGTTACCTAGATGCATACTATACTGCTATGAGGTGTGGTATTCTGGATGGCGTTCAATAGATGATGCAGGGTTAAATAATGCATGCTGAGGCGGATGTACTGTGGTTGTACGACAATGTTTAGCCTCGCATTTATGTTTTGTATTATTGTACTGCTCTCCCCGAAAAGTGCACGAAACAACCATAAATCATCAATGCAATTATGGAGCAAGTACTTTGAACCACAAAAAACAGACAGACACAATAACTCACAACCACGCACTCTTAGGAGATAAATGAGCTCTTTACGGCTATTTATTCAAAGCTTACAAGTACATAGAAATAACTCATAAAAATAGTAAGGTCATACATCACAGAAGAAGTAAAGAAGTCAAAAGGAAATACATAACCGTGAGCGTAATAGAAGTCCTCATCTCGTCCAGAAGCGGCTGGAAGACCCCGGGGACAGCCAGGCCGAGAGTTCCACAGCTCACAGGAAGGCCAGATGGAAGCGTCATTCTCTGGCTGAAGTCTCACCTGACCCCCTCCGTGCCTCCACATATATACACACTCCACAAAGGGGAGTTAATTCCCAAACATTCTGGAAATTGCACTTGCGCAGTTGAGGAACAGCCGTCGGTTGCCAGCTGGATCAATCGAGAGCTCTCCTCAAGGAACGCAGGGCCTCACTGCTCTAAAAACACGCTCCACGGAGAACAGTAGCAAGCCATAACAACGTTAGCTTTCCCAGCAGAAATGGCCTTGACTGCATACCAGGTTTGGAAAAGCATGTTTGTCTCAGCACTGTGAATCTAACACTTCAGCAAAATGTGTGCAGCCTTTCACTGCGGTGTGAAGTAAATATCCAACATGGCTCCGAGCACTCCCAGAATGCATTGCGCGCCCGCGCCATTTTGAACCAAGCATAAATCAAGCATAACAATTCCACCCTTTGGATATTTATCTTGCGTAGCCAGGTGGCACTGGAACTGGTCTCTGAAACCTACGAAATGTTAAAACTAAATTGGGAACACATTGAAGGCAACAACAGCAAGCAATTCTAATAAACAATGTAATAACAATGCAAGCAAAAATATAACGTAGTGTACCCCCAATATCAGGTATCCATGAAAATAACCAATCCCACCAGTTTTTTTTACGATCTTGAGACACTTGAGAAATGAGATCCCTCAAACCTCGAATATGACTTTCAATAGATCGTGAGTGGTCACTTAAATTGAAACAACACATACCTTCAAAGGCATTACACCCTAAATTATGTTTCAGCAATAAGTAATCAACAGCAGCTCTGTTTTGTAAAGTTGCTTTTCTAATAACTTGACTATCAAGGAGTAATTCTTCTAAAGCCTGCAAAGTATGATTAAGACTTTTAACTAGTAAACGCGCTAATTTCATCAACAATTTGTAACCTCCAGCAGCTTAACCCCAAACACCTACTAATGAAAGGGTTAATGTTAGAACCTCAGCTTTGGATAGCAAATGTACATGTGAATCACAGTCAGGAGATAGCCCTACAGATTCAAAAGTTGACCTTTTACCTCAAGTTATTGCTGAGTGTAAAGGAAAGATCATTAGTCCTAATCGAGTCAAAGCACATGGACCTCCAGAAATGTTAGCTGGAATGTAAGTATATGTAATGTTACCACATGAAAAGAGGCATCCTGTTGGAAGTTTCACATGATTGAAATGACTAGCAGTTATCACTGTATGATTGCAAGACATAGGGCCTCATTACACGGAAGGCAGTAAGGGTTAATGGTCACCGGTAATGGTACAGGTGACCGTTAACCCTTACCGCCTTACTACGAGGTCCCTTAGCGGGTTGGTACTTTAACGCCTGCTTTTAGCAGGCGTTAAAAACCAACCCGCTAAGGGACCTTGGTGCTATTTACGGCACCGCAAATTTTCGGTACCGTAATTAGCACCTTCCCCATACCCATTATGCCCTATGGGGCAAAAATGGGAATGGGGAAGGGCAATGGTGGAAGGGGGAATTACCTCCCCGCCAACCTTGGAATAGGGCGGTAATTCCCCTTTCCACCAAGGCGGTGCCGGTATTTTACCAGCTTGGACCAAGGTGCTTCTAGCACCTTGGTCCACCGGCTACCGTGTAATGAGGCCCATAGTGTTATTTACACTGGTGCATTTGCGTGACATTTGCGAACACAGTCTCCTCTCGAATGTAGTGTGATTGTACTGATTGGTCAACTCTATTTGTCTGCATTTACCAATTTATTGTGCTTTGCATGTCATAAGATAACACACATCGCCTTGGGTTATGTTGTACGTAATCACACGTGTCAAATTTCTCCATTTCTTGGCAGAACCTGCAAAATTCATAAACTGAAAAAGATTGTCTAATGTCTGAGTCTTGAACTAAAGAATCATTATGTGTGACGCTGAAGATATGCTTTAAAACCGGAACTGGCATGGGCACTGCTACTAAACATGTAGTCAATAAAGCTTCAGCATTGGGCACATCAGTAAGACAAAAGTGTGATATATTCAGTACTTGCAGTGCCAGATATATCCACATATTCTCTTCTTGGGTGATCATAGGAGAGTGTTTTCTCCTTCCTACAAAGGATTCCTGCACAGCTGGCATCAAGGTCGTTTTCACTTGCTCCTGATGTGTTTGTCGCATTTCACGGATCCATGTCTTCGGTCTGGCGGGCTTTTCGGCACTGGCATAGGGCTGCTTGGGGACAACATTATTCATCACTATCAGTATCCCCTTGATCACTGGCACAGATGTGACATTTGTCACTGGTAACAGAAGATCGTCGAATTCGCCCAAATGGAATCCATTTAGTGCCACAGTCACACCAACCAGACCCAGAATCTACAAAGCAAAACCAGAAAAGATATCAGTGTTGCACATCACTCTCTTAGGTAACATTTGTCTGCTGGTACGTATTGCCATTTCTTTCTACCAGGCTCCATAACTAAAACCACTTGATCTTTGCCTGATGCAATGACATCTGTGGGTACTGGTGGGCCACTTGGCTTTTCCACCCACACCTTTGCACCCGGTACCATAATGTCTGAAGAGCCAAAACCGCGATCCCCACGGGTAGTTAACACTGTAGGTGGCTCCCCTTTCTCAATCATGGACAATTTAATAGGAATGACTATCAATTGGGCCACTCGATCACCCTTGTGGATTGATAACAATTGATCCCCACTATTCATTAAGATGATTTTGATCGCACCTTGGTAATCAGCAACAATTACCCCTCCCAACACTTGAACTCCCTTCAATGCTAGGCTAGATCTAGGGGCAATCCATCCCATATGCTCCGGGGGAATCTGTACTCCAATTCCTGTTTCAATGACAACTATTCCTCTTGGATCTAATCTGATTTCTTCATTAGAATGCAAGTCTACCCCTGCTGACTCTGGAGTTGCTCGATAGGGAGCTAAGGAACCTGCCGTAATTTCCCAGTATAACAATGTTTCTCTGACTGAATTGGGTTGAACCTGTCAAAGGAGTTTCATGTTCATACACAGGCCTATTGTTTAACACTTGCACCGCATCAAACACACGATCACGCCAACCTGCCAAACTGCCGTCTCCAGATTTGCGCAACTGTTCTTTCAATAACCCATTCATTCGTTCAATTAGCCCTGCTGCAGCTGAATGATAGGGGATGTGGTAAATCCACTCAATGCTCTTTTCCTGGCAATATTCTTGGATCAGTTTGCCTTTGAAATGTGACCCATTGTCACTTTGAATCTGCAAAGGCACCCCATAATGTAATATGATCTGATCTAACAACCTGATGGTGTTCAATTGGGTTGCACGTTTGCATGGCAAAACCATCTAATATCCCGAGTACGTATCTACAATAGTGCATGCATACTGACAACCTCTGCTGTTTGGCATAGGACCGATATAATCAATCTGCCAAATTTGAGCTGGTAATTTTCCTCTTCTCAATGTGCTTCTAACAATCTGAGGTATGGGTCTATGCAATTGGTGTTGGCACACGGGACACTGCAAAATAATTTTTTTCACTATTTCTAAGGGAAGACTGATGCCTCGAGCTTGTGCCCACCTGATAGTAGCCTTTTCCCCAAGGTGCCCACTTTTCTGATGGGCCCATTTGGACAAACCCTCCATATCGTCTTTCCGAGCCTCTGCATCCATTGTCGCAATCTTGGTGTGTTCGTCTGCAACAGAATTAAACCAACGTTCTAATGAATCTGTGGCACAATGCGCGTCCACATGATATACAGTGACTTCACTTTGTAACAACATTTCTGCAATATCTTGCCACAGTTCCTTTCCCCACAACTCTTTTGAATGAATCTTCCATCCATTCTTTTGCCAAGTCGGCAACCATACTGCCAATCCATTCACCACTGACCATGAATTGTTGTTTTATAGACCATGAATATGTGTACAGATGACATTGACCAGGGGTCTCTTGTTTCAATGCTTGGTAAACTGCGTAAAATTCTGCAAACTGACTGCTCTTTCCTTTCCCTGTCGTTGTCAACATCTTTTTTTGTTTTGGGATTGTACGACACTGCTTTCTAGTACCGCTCAGTTCCCACATATCGAGCTGAACCATCCGTGAACCAAGCATGCTCTGTTTGCTCCACGGTCAAATCGCTGTAAGGTACTCCCCATTTCACGGGAGACTCACGTTTTTCGGGCACCTCCGGTGGTATGTAATCTGAGGGCGGTATGTTAGCTACTTGCTCATGTAACTTTGCCACTCCACCCTTTCCTGATTTGGCTCTGTCTTGAATATACAAATTCCACTTAATTATGCTGGCTTCTTGAGCATGTCTTATACGATGCGTTTTAGGAGAGCTCAGTACCCACTGCATGATTGGTATTTCAGGTCTCATGAATACATCATGACCCAACGTCATCTGCTTGGTATCAACAAGAGCCCAATAACATGCCAGCAATTGCTTCTCAAACGGAGTATATGAGTTACTAGCGTCGGGCAACTTACGACTCCAGAACCCTAATGGCACACGTTTCCTGTCTTGTTTCTGCCACACACTCCAGTTAGCATAATTGTCTTGCACAGACACATTTAGTTCCACCTTGCCTTCCTTCAAGGGCCATAAATCAAGCACCTGCTGCACTGTGTCTTTCGCCATCTCAAAAGCTTTCTGCTGCTCTTCCCCCCACTGAAACTCATATTTCATTCGTGTCACCTTGTAGAGGGGGGCCAATATCTGCCCTAAATGCGGAATGTGCTGTCTCCAAAACCCAAACAGTCCTATAAACTGCTGAGCTTGCTTTTTGCTCATTGGAGTGGTGAATTCAAGTATTTTCTGTCGTGCTTATGGCACCATTTCTCGATGCACATGATGCAACTGGATCCCTAAGAATATCAGTTTCAGCTGGACCTTGAATTTTACTCAGATTAATCTCCCACCCTTCCTTTTTCAATCCTTATATAATGACATCTAGCTGACTTTGCACGCTGTGCTCATCCTTGCCCTGTATCAAAATACCATCAATGTAATGAGAGATTTGTATGTCAGGTTTACACGGTATCTTGTCTAAATGCTCTGCCACCAGCCGGTGACAGATAGTCGGACTGTGCATGTACCCCATGGGTAGTCTCATGAAAGTGTACTGACGTCCACCCCACGAAAATGCAAATTGTTCTTGACACTCGTCAGCAATTGGCACAGAGAAAAATGCGTTAGCTAAATCGATCACTGCGTGCCAAGTCCCCTCAAACTTTTGAACATTTTCAATCAAAGTAATAGCATCTGGGACTGCGGGCACTAAGGGAGGAGTGTGTTTATTCAACTCCCTGTAATCCACCGTCATCCTCCACGACCCATCCCCCTTTTTAATGGGCCAGAGCGGATTGTTCCATGATGTGGTAATAGGGCGTAATACACCCGCCTCCACGTACTCTTTGATGGTGTCGGAAATTTCCTTGTGCCCCCCAGGAATGCGATATTGTTTCATGGCTACCCGCTTGATCGCCACTGGCACTTGCACTGGGGGCATCTTCAATTTGCCTATGGTAATGAGTGTACAAATCAATGCACTCACCCCAAAGTGGTACGTTTTACCGCCAAGTCCCAAGGTTAGCCCTTTCAAAATGTCAAAGCCAAGTATATATTCAGGTATCGGGACAATTAACACTTGGTATTTCTGCCTCTTTAAATTGCCTATTTTCATCTCCACTCGTTTGCACTGTGGGAGTTTCCTTTCCCCCTAAACCTGTAATGCTAAACTGTTTGCCTTTAAATCGTGTCAGATTACCATGAATCAAAGAGGCCTCCGCCCCGGTGTCTATCAATGCTCGCACCCCTTGTGTATTTCCTGGCCCCCACAAAATCTTAACATCAACATGAGGCCGCCTATCCACTTTTATGCGGGCAGACGCTGCCGGAGCTTGGCCGAAGCCCTAGTCAAACTTCGAATGAGTATGACTCGCCTCCGCCTCTACCATCGCACTCACCACCTTTCTCAAGTCAGCATATGTCGGCTGGTACGGGGAAGGTGTCCCCATAGACCCTTCATCTTGTTCTTCCGCAGGGGGAGCCAAAGGTGAGGCGTCCCCCTGTGGGTGACTACTTGTTTCTTAACCTGTTTATGGCGCTCTTTGGCTGCAAGTCCTCGTTTTTTGTATAATTCAAACATTACTCTGGTTTCAATGCCATCAATTTCTTCGTGTGGCACACCGTCTTTTAACAAAGCCAAAAACATATATTTTTGGGACACTCGGGAGTCTCTACTATCTTGCCGTCTGCCTTCGGTTCTTCTCTCACTATGCCTCTCCCTCTCTCGTGGCTTGTTATCGCTCTTATCCCACTCTCCCAAATCTGCAAGTTGCCGAATGGCATCTGCTACCTCATCAGTAGCCTTGCCAGTCATGCCTACGAGCAAAGTCATAATGACACTTTTGTATGCAGGTGGCGCATTTCTAATCACCATGTTTCGAGTTGAAACTGAGAGCGGTACGGCTCCCATGTGATCAGGAGCATCTATGTGAATTGCCTCTTTCATAGCATGCCACCTGACTTTTTGAATTGCTTCTCTTAACGTATTTGTTTCTTCACTGGGCCAATCTGTGGAAATAGGGTAGTTGCGGTTACATGCTTGGGCTATCAGGTGCAACAAAGACACCTGCGTATCTTGACCATTAGCATCAGGGGGCGGTCCTGCTCTTAAGACCTCCTGTACATTGGTGTCAATTGACAGGGGTAAAAAAAGCAGTGAATCAGTGGAATCCACCAACAATCCTGCAGAACCCCCGTCTAGTAATCTCACCATCCATGTCAATAAGGCTTCCCCTGATTTTTGCCTCAAACGGGTAATAATTTTCCCAACCTCCTGTTGTGTGTAATCTTCAAAAGTAGTTAAATCTACCATACCACCACCAGGATTCTGCAGGTGTGGTCCGGCTCGCCGCCTTCTAACAGGCTACGCCGCCACTGTTTTCTGTTTCATTTCTGGTTTGGGGTCAGACTCCTCTGCTGAACTACTTTCTAGACTGGTCGAATCAAAAATATCACCATCCCATTTGTCCGGATCCCAGTCTACGCCAGCGGTAGCGATTACAGTTGCCACCTTTCTTTTGTTGACCCCTCCCTGTCTTTTCCTATACTTATATCGCGCTACTCTGACTGCTAGCCTCTCGGCCACCGCCTGATATGTGTCAGCCTTATCTTTAAAAAATGTCATTTGAATCTGCTGCATTAACGCAGTCTGCCGTTCTGCAGCTAACTCTCTCTCTAATCGCAACACCTCATTTTTTATGTCGGTTTTCATCTGATGTATTTTCCTATAAGCATGCAAAAGAACCCAACTTCGCCTACCTAATGCCATACATTCTTTACCACGTTCTACTGGAACTTGTTGCAAGCATGCACTTACATCAGTCGGATCGGCATCTCCCAATCCTTGATCCCAAGTTTCACTTAAACCGGCACCACATGCCCACGCTTGAGCCAACTTATCATACAGACTCTTCGTCCAACCTGGAATAACAACATCAGAACAGTCACCGCCAGCGGTAACGTTCTTCTTCTTGAACAAACTACTCATTATCACAAGCAAAGCAAAACCTCGTTGAACCTATATATTTTCTTCTCCACACTGCAATCACTCCCAAAGGCACTCAAACAGATACCAAAGAGCCAAAAACTTAAAACTTCACTTACACGACAACCAAATCCTATCTATGTTTCAACAGACTCTTGGAGGCACGGAACAACTCATCATGTACATCCTGTTCGTGACGCCAAAAATGTACTGCTCTCCCCGAAAAGTGCACGAAACAACCATAAATCATCAATGCAATTATGGAGCAAGTACTTTGAACCACAAAAAACAGACAGACGCAATAACTCACAACCACGCACTCTTAGAAGATAAATCAGCTCTTTACGGCTATTTATTCAAAGCTTACAAGTACATAGAAATAACTCATAAAAATAGTAAGGTCATACATCACAGAAGAAGTAAAGAAGTCAAAAGGAAATACATCACCGTGAGTGTAATAGTAGTCCTCATCTCGTCCAGAAGCGGCTGGAAGACCCCGGGGACAGCCAGGCCGAGAGTTCCACAGCTCACAGGAAGGCCAGACGTAAGCGTCCTTCTCTGGCTGAAGTCTCACCTGACCCCCTACGTGCCTCCACATATATACACACTCCACAAAGGGGAGTTAATTCCAGAACATTCTGGAAATTGCACTTGCGCAGTATAGGAACAGCCGTCGGTTGCCAGCTGGGTCAATCGAGAGCTCTCCTCAAGGAACGCAGGGCCTTCCTGCTCTAAAAACACGCTCCACGGAGAACAGTAGCAAGTCATAACAGCGTTCGTTTTCCCAGCAGAAATGGCCTTGACTGCATACCAGGTTTGGAAAAGCATGTTTGTCTCAGCACTGTGAATCTAACACTTCAGCTAAATGTGTGCGGCCTTTCACTGCGGTGTGAAGTAAATATCCAACATGTCTCCGAGAGCTCCCGGAATGCATTGCGCGCCCGCGCCATTTTGAACCAAGCATAAATCGAGCATAACAATTATACAATGAGCATGGTCACACTAGCCACATTGGCACAGTTGCAATCCTGTTCAGTCATGCATTGCTTGACATACCCATGGTGGCCTGGTTTTGCCTCTTACTTGTTGTCATCGATATGCATAATTGGTCAAATGTTTGCCAGTGATGTGTCATGTTGGGTTTGGGAGATTCAGGTCAGGAGTGTCTAGCTCTGTATGCATTCTCCAATCACCGTCAATTGCCACCCCCATTTCCCACCCAGGTGGAGTATGGATCCCCCCCTTTCCCACCCAGGTGGAGTATGCTTCCCCCCCTTTCCCACCCAGGTGGAGTATGCATCCCTGCACATCAGTAGCCCAAAGCACTGCCATGGCCCAGTTCGGCAACTCACCAAGCAGCCAGGCACGTGGTCCAGCATGTCGCTCCATGTGACGGGGTAGCATGGAGTTACGCAGCACCATGGCATCATGTGTTGATCCGGGAAATCGGGCGCAGCAATGTGTGATGATCTTGCTGGAGTCACATACAATTTGCACATTGATGGAGTGGTATTGCTTGCGATTGCGGTAGACCGCCTCTATGGCATGGGGGACTACCAATTCCACATGGGTACAGTCCAGGGCACCAACACAATTGGGCATGCCTGCCAGTGCATGGAAGCCTACTTTGGTGTCGGCTATCTCCGTGGTAGGGATATGTGGGTGCTTGCGTGCTTCAGGAGGGAATCCAGCACTTGGTTCAGCATTTGTGAAAATAGTGGTTGTGAAATGCCATGCAGCTGCCCCACTGTGTGTTGATAGGTGCTTGTGGCCAGGAAGTGGAGCACAGACACCACCTTTAGTAGCGGGGGGATGGCAGTGCGTATTTCTATGAGGCTGGCAATGTCGTTGTGTATCATGTCCACTATGGTGGTGATGGTGTCCCGGTCCAACCGGTACAGGGTGTGGATCTGCTCAGGGGTTAGGTTGAATGGCCTGGGTCTGATGCGAGGGATTGGTGGCTGCCTACGGGGCACTGCTGGCTGCGCTGGTGGTAATTGCTGGCCCTGTCTCGCCCTCCTTCTCCTCCTGCATCTCCTCTCTGCTGCCTGTTGTTGCTGCTGTAGTTGTTGTTGGAGTTGCTGTTGTTGCTGTAGTTGTAGCAGTATAGGCATGTCCTCCAGCGCCATGATTTCAACAGCTAGTGGTAGCATTGTGGTGTAGGAAGGGGTGTGGTGTGTGGGTGTACTCATTTTATACTGGCCCAGCCTCCATTAACTCCACCTGTGGTGATTATGTGTACCTGTGGCAGTTGGTTTGATTGCTGATTGTGGGTGGTCCGCAATGCCTGTATGTCCGGCATCGAGCAGCCCCTGATTACCGCCTTCGGGATTCCGGTATTTGCATGTCCGCGTGGGTTGTGATGTCCTCCTATTACCGCCATGCCGATATTTGCTCCCTGAAGGGGCACGTGTGCGCGCCCATGCCGGTATGAGGGGGCACGGTACGGGCGGTGCCGGTATTGGCGGGTTGTCAGGTCGGAATGCCATGGACATGTTAACGATGCCGATATTACCATTCCGCCTTCCTTTTTTCATTACCTCCATTCTCGTAATGAGGCCCCCAGTGTTGGACAATTGAACTTTTGTGTTATTGGTTGTGATCCAAGAGGAAGAATTGGGCCTTTGAAAAGTGAACACTGAAAAGCAGAACTTTTGTGTTTATGAACTTGTTGGTGAACTTTGAAACAAGCGGGGCTTACACTTGGAGAAGGGAATCCTGAGAGGCCTAAAGAACCAGAGAATTGTGTACTTAAAGAAGCTTGGGGAAGGCAACGCGAGCGAACCTAAGAGGGCTTTGTGAACTAAGTTGTTTTGACATTACAAGAAATTTGCCTGGGAGATTCCAAGGGCATGTTTCAGTCGAACTATAGCACCAATCCTGAAAAGAAGTCCGCCTGGATCTAGTCTTGGATATATTTCTTTGGGACACTATTTTTCTTTTAGAGCAATCCTGCACAACATTTGTTTCCAGAGTGAGCTCAAGCATAGGTTTGACACAGACCGTTTTTGTTTTGGGACGTAGGTTCCTACTGAACCTCCTCAGAGGTACTGTTCCTTTCCTCTCCTTGCCCCAGAAGCTCACTGTCTCCCAAGCTCTGGTATTCTCGAGGTTATAACAACCTCGTTTTTAAATATACCTGACTCCACTCTCTGCACTCTGTAACTAATCCAGAACAGGACTGCGAGACTTGTTCTTGGTCTTAAGCCATGGGATTGTGTCTCTCCAGCTCTGAAATCTCTCCATTGGGTCCCAGTGGATGCAGGGATTAAATACAAAACCCTCTGCATTGTCCACAAGGCTTTCTGGGGCCTGGGTCCAAAATACTTTCAGCTATCCCTCCGCAAATACCTCCCCTCTCGAGCTCTTCGCTCCTCTACCTCTAACTCCCTCAGAGTCAGTCGTTTTTCAAAGTCTTCGGCCGGGGCTTCCTTCTGGAACAGCCTCCCTGCCACTCTGAAACTTGAGGAGAACCATCTCCGGTTCCGAAAGCACCTCAAGACATTCCTCTTTGTTTCTGCCTTCACCTCGCTGTCCACTCCTGATTTGTTCTCTCTCGACACCGTGCACCTGGCCTACCCTCTGTCTTCCGGGCCCAGGTACCTGCTCACCCTGCCATCCACCTGCACTGCCTCCGGGCCACCCCTCACACTGAGGTCTGTATCAGTACCCATACAGTCCCCCCTTTTCTTCCTGCACTTATCAGCCATACCCTGTCTGCTGCCTTAGACCCAGCACTTGCCACTTGCTGGCTGCGCTACCACTGTTTGTTGCCTTTATTATTTATTTATTTTTTATTATTTATCTGTTTCTCCCCTACTCCGCACTTTCCGACCCCCCCTTTCCATGCACTTTCCCCCTTTCCCTCTCCCATGCACTTGCATGTTTTCAATGTCACTGGGCCTAGTAAGATCATAGTTTTTGTTCTCCCCTATTCCCCTCCCTTTGCCTTGTCACGCTCTGAAACACTTGTTTACAAGCGTGATATACATAAAATATCAATATCAATACGGATATCGACTATCCTTAGAAGCATCAGTTAAGGGAAATCCCAAGTTAGAGATAAGGCAAGTTAGGCATTACACCAACCCCAAATAATTTGAATAAAGGCTTTCGAACTGTTATCTCTTGTGTCTGTGTCTCTCTTGATACCATGCCTTTCTCACAAAACAGTCTAACAAAGGATATCTGTCCCTCACACTTAAACATACAACAAATAAAAAAGGAAATAGATGGCATTTCAAAACAATAATGATTGAGTTCATAAAGTAACCAAAGTTTCTCTTTGGAACCTGGGTGAACTCCCCTTCCCCAGGTTTTAAACGTAATTCTGCTTCACAGTTCAAGAAAAGAACATAAGGAAATCCTGATTCACAACCAAGGTCCAATATAGTCTGGTGTAAAGTCAACTTGTCAACAGTAAATTCCAGCAAATGGATTATAAAATTCTTTTTCTTTGAACAGGTTTTCAGTCTTTCAGTAACGCCAATGTTTGGATTGGTCAGGATGATTTGCCCCTTTAACAGTCTTGCTTGACTCTTCTTCCAGTACTAATAAAACCTACAATGTCTCTGTCAGGACCACCTTGTAGCCCGCCTCCAACTCCCACTTGGCAAGCCTCCTTGCCAGGCCTATAATCTCTTTTTATATTCAATGTCAACTGACTAGAGGTTACAACAGCATCACAGCATTCAACCAGGGACAGCTTCAAGACTTTCTACACCTTTTTAGAGATGACAATATTCACATTAATCCTCTTCAACACTTTTCTGTTAATTATGACCATTTCCTTCTGAACACTTGTCCTCAGAAGGGCAGCCTTTTTCCCACTCGTGTTTCCCCACTTCACAAACAACCAAATAAACTGACAGGGATAGGTTTTCTTGACAAATGTGAAAAACCAGAGGGTGTTTCACAACCTAGTCCCCGGGGATCCCATATTCAGGTACCCAGGGAAAGGCCATCGCTTTTGGTTCCTGACCCTGGATGGGTCGGCGGGGGTGGGGCAAGGGAGGATCACCTGCGTAGGGGATCCTCGGGGGTGGGGTAGTAGCATGCTGTGGTGAGACATGATATCCCTTTTTCCCACAACCCATCTAACCCCTATCCCTGCTTATTGTATGGGAAACTACAGCTCCCATAATTCCTCTTCACTTTGTATTGACAACAGTACTGCACCAAGGAAGTTGAGGAATGATGTTAGGAAGATTACCCCCACTGACTTGCATTGACTTTCCCCTGTAATGAGGCCAGGCAGAGTCAGGCGCATAGTCCTAACAATGCACGCCTGCCACTTGTTAACACTCCCTGTGAGGATGAAAGGTGGCGCACACAGACACATTTAGAACGGGCCTGGGTATGTGAAGACACAGTACTAAAGCTTTTCTATTCCTTCTAGTCTCCTGTTCAGAGAGGGTGGATCAGGTTGAAGTCGCAGCATCTCCGGCCCATGGGTTGATGCCAATCAGGCTCTGGATGCTGGGAGGCCAACAGGCTGATCGACAATTGCAAGGATCGAGAGAGAGCCAGGTGAGAATTCCATACTTTCAGGAAGCCGAAAGCGTTCCCCGACCGAACCCAAGTGAGCAGAGGAAAGAAACCTTCAAGGTGCTAGAAAGTGGCCTGTGGCCCCCCTGGGTGAACGACAGAGTTGGTGTCTGTATTCACTCAGTGTTCCAGATGAAGAAGCCGCAGGATCCCTGCAGGCCTGGTAGTCGTGGAACCTGGGCTAGCCCTAGCCCAGGTCTCCTCTCATGAGGGAAGTTCTTCCTTTAGATTCGCCCCTCTGCTGATTCCAAATTCACCAGCCAGAAGGGAAAGTCAAATGAAAGAGCGGGAGCAAGACACCACTGTAACCCAGGCTGCAAAGGAAACAAACAAAATAAGACCAATTCTTAATGCAAATGAATACAACAACAGATAATACTGTCAAAAGACCAGCCTACGTGATGTAGTACGATCTTGGATCAACCCATGGGCTGGAGATGCTGAGACTTCAACCTGATCCACCCTCTCTGAACAGGAAGGAATAGAAAAGCTTTAGTAGTGTGTCTAATTGTGGTCAATAAAGCAGAGGAGCTATAGTGTATGTCTTACCAATGTGGGACTGGGTACAGACCAGAGTGGGAAGCAGTATTGATAAGGTGTACAATCCAGGAAGAAAAAACGGGTATAGGAAGGAATGTTAGTATGGGAACTGCACCCGAGCAGCACGAAGGATGCACTAGGTACAGGTTGGTGCACTATATAAGTTGTCCAGATAGTGCACGATGGGTACTCAGGAGGAATGTCCCAAATCCTAGCATGGTTATATAAATCCAGAAGGAAACAAGAGTTAGAAGCAGTTAATAGATGAGGAGTGCAGGTAATGAGAGGGCATGTTCTGTATTGAGCTCTTCTATCAGCGGAACGTGATCGCGCTGAAAAGAATGTAGATATTGACTTGGAACTTTAGTTTTACAGCGGGGCGTGATCACGCTGAAATAAATGTAGAAATTGACTTGGATCTTTCGTTTTAGAGCGGAGTGTGATCGTGCTGAAATAAATGCTCGTCGCGCCGTAGCGCAACACAAGGAGTGCGGAAAATGGTAGACAAGATAACAAACACAATACAGTTTCAATAACAGTCGTCCTTGAGGCAAAAAGGCAGTCCGTTGGAACAGGTAAAGATCATTTTTCGTGTGGTCGTCAGAAGTACCAATTCAGCAGGCAAGGAAGGACTGGAAACAAAGCAGGGAGTCGAAACTTCGAAGGTATCAGAATACAGATGAACGCCGAACTTGACTATATTCAGAAGCAGCGTTACTAATGTTCCCGGAAGCTTTTAAAGCAGGTCAGTGGCATAGAGCACCGTACGAAAGAGTATGTGTGATGTCACGTGACATCTGGAACGCATCGTATCCTAATGTGATTGCGCTATGCATGTAGTTTACGCTGCTGTGAGAGTCTCCATGGCCGCCTCCATTGCTGAAAGAACGGAGCCACAACATAACGGGATAGAACGGATTCCTTTCAAGCTTTCTTTCTTAAAGGCAGCGCTTTCTTGGAGGACTCACGGGCCAATGGAACTGTGACAGCTAGGCAGGAGCAGAGGAGGCGTTAATAATGGCCTTGACTGCTGCATGAATAAGATGAAAGAAAATAAATTAACATGACCAGTGAGTTATCGGAAGCAGCAAAAGTCTGGTTTGTTTTTAAAGCAAAAGTAACTGTATTCTGAAAGTTAAAGGTTGCGCGTGTGCCGAAAGAATTCGAATGAACAAGGACAATTGTGGAATTGTGAAAGAAAATTATACAAAGTAACAGAGTAGTCCTGCAATGCGAAGTAGCACATTCAAAAGTCTCTGTGAAATGCTATGAGAGTTGAAAGATATTACAACGAGAACCAAAGGAAAGAAAGTAACAGCGATAAGGAGAGAAAGATGAATAAGAGAAAATGGAAGTATATGAATACACCAAGAGGGCAAAATGTAAACAGGGCAAAGTAAATGAGCTTTGGAAAAGACCAAGAGCCATTGGGGAAGAATTACAAATACCAAGAAGTATTGGTGTTGCATATGAACTTTAAAAAGGGGCCAAGAAGGCAAGCTAATGAGAATAAGAACTACAAGTACCAAGAGGCATTGGTGTTACAAGATGAAAGTATCAAGAAGCATTGGTGTTGCAACACGAGGTAGATTGTGAATTGAAGAATTGTTGAAAGAGAGGTTGAACTGGTCATGCAGAGGTCTATGTAAAATCCTTGCAGTTTCAAAAGTAATTGACAGTGAAAAGATACAGGGAAGGGAACCCCTACGAAGAAGAGACAGAAACGAGCCCGGCAGAGGGAAGCCTGTGTAGAACTGTTGTGATAAAGTGGAAAGAGACATGCTCTAGCCTGACAGAGGGAAGCTTGCGCAGAACGGTGTGATAAAGTGGAAAGAGACAGGTTTGAGCCCGGCAAAGGGAAGCCTGTGTAGAACTGTGTGATAAAGTGAAAGATGAATGGACAGGCTCGAGTCTGGCAGAGGGAAGCCTGTGCAGAACTGTGAGAACTGGAGAAGGTGAATATGAACAGAGTATTGATGACAAGGTGGACGAAGCCTAAGGAAGTGATTGAACTACCAGAAGTTTGAAGCCTAAGACTGTACTGTTGAACTGTACCAGTAAACCAAAGTGTGCAAGACTGATAGAACTGTGCCATCCACCTAACCTTTTTAAGAAACTCTCTAGACCCTGTGAGGATGAACGTGGGGAATGGCTTTGTTACTGAAGCCATTCTGACATTTCTTTTGACACACTATTTTCCTTTTATATTCCCTTAACGCATTTGTCATTTGAGAAGGAGGGCAAGGTTAGCTTTTCTTCGTATAGGCCTTTTTATTTGACTAGACTGACTCTTGGACGTATTGAAACTACTCCCATTCTAGAATTAGGGCCAGTTAGGAATTCTACCAACCCAAGTAAAATACTAAATAAAGGTTTTTGAAACTTGTATCCATTGTGTCTGTGTCTGTACCAAATTTTGCATATAAAATAGGCACGTAGTTACAGAGTTTATATCTCTTGCATTAGCCCCCTTCTGCCCTTTGCAATATTGGCCAGATAGTGTTTGTCTTATTTCCAGCCTCTCTTGAATTGGACAATACGTACTGACATCAACTCTCAATAAAGTCGCCTCCACAGTTACTTGGGTTTTCCACAAACTCCCACTTTGAAGCTTACAGTCAATTGGTTCTTGGATATTAAGTCTTCACTGCTTTTCCCTAGCTAGATATGCAAAAATAGCTTCTGAACCATTTTCGCTCTTATGCGAGTGCTGCCTCTGTTGTTTTACAATTGGTCGGTATTCAAAATCAGCGTATAAATTATTTTCGTTCACACGTGAGTGCTACTTTGCACTCGTTCTGCTACTACACAAGTGTCTCTTACTTGCACGCCTGATTTCAGCCTGTGAGTGAGGAGAAAGCGATCTGGGGTCACTCACCGATCCCGACGTGCGCCTCTGTTCCCCTCGCGTTCCACATTACTTCTACTGCTCTGGCTTTTCAAGACACGGCAAACCTCCTCAGTAAGTCTGCCTTCATTCACGCCACTTTCAAATGGAGCGCCTCTTGCACCGGAGACCTCCTGGTGCATGCCCGCCACCAGAGACAGCCTCGAGGCCACCTCTTAAGAACCTCAGTTTACCACCCCCAATTGGATGGATTGGGAGAAAGATTTTAAAAAACACTTAAGATGAGCATATGAAAGTTGGTAGACAAGGACAGGAAGGACTGGGATCGCATAATCCCTTGGTCCCTATTTGCAGTAAGAAAGACCTCTCAGGCATCCACTGAATTTTCTCCTTTCAAACTACTTTATTGTAGAGAACCAAGAGATGTCCTAGACATGCTTGTTTGTTTGTTTGTTTATTTTATTTATAAAGCGCTCCGGACCCAGAGGTAAAAGGGCGCATGGTTACATAGTACAATAGATACAGTTACAATTATACAAATATGCATTTTATGTATAAGAACACGATCAGTCATAGAAGAGAGGAGAACAGGGTAAATGCTACTCTCTGTTCAGTAACCAGCTGATGACCTGTTTCCTAAATGACTGAAAGGACTCAGTGGACTTAATGTTGAGTGGGAGTGTGTTCCAAAGTTGGGAGGCAAGGACCGTGAAGCTGGATCCTCCCGCTCTTTTTAAGGTGAATCTGGGCACCGTAAGGCAAAGTGTGTTGGATGATCTAGTAGTTCTAGCAACAGGTTTCAAGGTAAATTTGTTAGTGAGATAAGGATGGGCTAGATGGTTTAAGGCTTTGTAAGTGAGACAGATGGTTTTGAGGTCAATTTCTTGTTGTATGGAAAGCCTTTTTACACGATTTTCTGATTTGGAGATATGCTCACGCCTGGGGATATTTAACGCTGCTCTTAGTGCGTTGTTTTGGAGTACCTGGAGTTTGTTAATTATGGATTGGTTGGCGCCTAGGTATAGACTGTTACAGTAGTCCAATTTGGATTGTATCAGGGCCCTGGCCAGCGCGAGTCAACTGCTGGAGGATAGAAAAGGTCTGCATGCCCTGATCAGTTTACCAGTGTAGGCAGTGGTTGAGGCAGTCATGTTAATTTGTTTGGTCAGGTTAGTATTGGCATCGAAATAAAACCCAAGGGTTTTCACATTTTTAACAATAGGAATAGTGTTACCATCAATGATGATGCTGCTATAATTAGGGCTAAGTTTTCGTAGGTTGTTGGGTGAGCCGACAAGGAGAAGTTCAGTTTTCTCATCATTCAAGCAGAGGCCGTGTGTGGCCATCCATGCCTGAATGATAGTGAAGATTTCGTTAATCTTGCTGACGTCGGCATTGCAGTTACCTGAGAGGGTGAGGAGTATCTGGTGTCATCTGCGTAATTGGTGTAGGTGACACCCAGATGGTCCAGTTTGTCAAAAAGAGGCTTTGTAAATATATTATACAAAGTGGGCGAGACGCATTAGTCTTGAGGGACACCACATGTGATAGGGATAGGGTCAGCTACTGGTGAGAAGACCCTCATGGTTCTGTTATCCAAGAAAGATTGTATCCACATGACAGCAGAGGAGGAGAAGTGAGCAGTGGAGGATAGGTGGTTGCAGAAGATTTTGTGATCGACCAGGTCGAAGGCTGCTGATAGGTCTAAAAGGAGTAGGATGGCAGCGTTACCTTTATCTTTGATTTCATCAATTTGGCTTTTGAGGTCAACAAGGGCAGTTTCTGTTCCGTGTTGAGGTCTAAAGCCAGATTGGCGAGTTCCTATTGGTTAGTCTCTAAATAATCCTGAATTTGCAGGTAGGCAACTCTGTCAAGGATTTTTAGCAAGAATGGGACTGTGGTGATGGGTCTATAATTAGTGGGTATGGCCGGGTCAAGTGATCGTTTTTTTAGAAGAGGGAGCACCCAAGATTGTTTCAGGTTGCTAGGGACTGAGTTAGTGGAGAATGATAGGTTAATGAGTTTGGAGATGAAAGGGGATAGATCTCTGGCTGCGTCTTTTATAATCTGGGCTGGGCAGGGCAGCTGTCCCCTTTACAGTTGGACGGTTTTAGAGAGGCTATAATTTTCTGTACTTCAGGTATGGTGACCTTTTTAAATTTTAAGCCTAGGTTGGTGTCAGTGGGCGGTTGTGTCCATGGGCTGGTGGGCTTGTTACTAGTAAGTTGTTGTTTGCGCTCAATTTTGGTTTGGAGTCCTGTAATTTTATTGGCAAGAGCGTTCTGGATACTGGTGCACCAGGGTTTGTCTTTCGTGCAAGTATCTGTGGGTGGATTCGGGTTCTCTAATTCTTTTAATATGTTGAAAAGTTCTCTAGTGCAGGATCCTGCCTGGTTTATCCTAACGTTATAGGCTTCTTTCTTGGTACGAATTATCTCATTTTTGCAAAAAGAGGAGATATTTGAAAGGTTGGTTTTATTTTCAGCCGAGGGTGCCGATTTCCAGAGTGCTTCTAGCTTAGCTTTCTTTTTTCTCAATAGTTTGAGTTCAGGGGTGTACAAGGAGTTTAGATGAGCTCTAGGTTTTCCTTTGCGCAGTTTCAGTGGAGCGATGGTGTCTATGGCGTTAGCCGTGGCAACATTGTAGGTATTGACCAATAAGTTGAGGTCGGCCTTGGCTGGAAGTGCGTTGAGAATGGGAAGGACCAGGCTTGTTCCTAGATGGACAGGCTGGTGCAATAGGGCAACTTTTTGGATTTAGGTTGTTGACATTAATATCTAATAGGATGAGATGGTGGTCGGTCCATGCGAGAGGTTGGGGAGCTTTGCATGTGATATTGCAATTAAGCGCAGCTACCCAGTCGATGATTCTACCTTTCTGGTGAGTAGGTTGGGTGCTGAGTTGTGTGAATCCATGATCAACTATGGCGTTGGCCACGGAAGAGGCTGGGAAGTCATTATGGTCATTGTACCCAAGATTAAAATCTCTGAGGATGATGGTTTGAGCTGATGGCTTAGAGTTCTCGGCTATTCCTCAAAGGTTCAAGGATGACCTGTTGGGAGAGGTTTGCAACTTAGTTGTAAGAAGCTCGCATGATTTAGGAGGAGAGGAGTTGACTGATCTGAAGCCTAAGGAGGATTTAAAGATGATAGCTACACCTCCTCCCAGGAGACCTGGGAATAAGGAGAAGAGGCACCTATTCCCCTCTCACAAACAAATACCAGATTGCAAGAGCATATGAAACGTGTTTGAAACCTAGTCTATATTGTGAGAAACCTGAAGGTGTCTCCCTGACTAATCCCCAGGGATCTATCATCCAGGTGGCCAGGACACGGCCATGGGTATTGGATCCAGTTCCTCGGGGTGGACCAGTGTTAGGAGCATCACCTGGATGGGGGGTCCTCGGGGAGTGGAAGTGGGACACCGACGGGTGAGACGCGGTATCCCCCTTCTTATAATGCCTTTTCCCCACCCTATTATGTAGGATAATAAGAAAATGTACCCCTCCCACCTTTCCAGACATGAACACTTTCGCATACCACGGAAGATAATGGACTAAAACCAGAGCCGTTTACCTTACATGTCCCAACACAAGGGTCGGCAAAGTCAGACAATTGACCAGAATCACACACAACTGATGGCCCTTTCCCTTCCCCACAGGGATAAAAGGTGGAGCTTGAGAGCACAATACGAGCAAGGTAGGCAGCACAACAACACAGCTATCCAAGTACGGCAGTTCAAGAGAAGGAGAAGGAAACAAAAGACCCAGGTGCACGCCAGGAACCCGAAACAGCCTCCAGCTTGCTTCCTGCTGCAGAGCCTCTGCAAAACAGGTCACAAGGGGGAAAGCCTTCCTTCTGCACGCTTCCCGCTGCACGACCTCTGCACCTCAGGTTTCTGGGAATACGGACCTTCTCAGGAGCTGCAGCTGAAATCTGCACTGCAGTGGTCCCAGCATCCTCTCTCTGGAACCTGAAGCCCCTAAAGGAAAAATCATGGTTTCTTCTGTTGTTCTGCAAGAAGCCATTAGAAGAGTGGTGCTTCGGTTAAAGTTAAACAAGGAAGTTTCCCATTCCCCCTGACCTGCTTCTCCCCCATGTAATCCTCCCACAGAACACCACACCCAGGGTCGGGATCAGAAAGGGTCTGCCTTTCCCTGGCCACATGAGAAGGGTCCCAGGCCAGGGTTTCTGGGAGAATCATTGCTTATTCATCACAGTCTCCTCTCCCTGTAAGGACAGAAGCAAGTGAAGTCTATTTGTTCCAAACCCTCCCCTTTTATAGGGAGTTGTCCCATGGTTATCCAATCCATGCCCTTGTTGCTTGAGGAGTCCTTTGTCCCTTTGAACTTATTAGCCCCGCCCCACTGGTCATGGCCACTATCATTTCCTCCTCGTCATTGGTAGTCACGTCACCATGCCCTTGCGGCATAAGCGTACCTTCTCCATCACCCCATGTGTCGCTGCACCACTCTGTATGCCTGTCCTACTAGGCCATCGCCTGCCAATCAGTTTGGAGTGCCTCCAGGCTCCTACATCCTTCACCAGTAAGCTGGATCTCCTAGGGGCAGCGGGGGTTGTTCAAGTTTGGTAGGACTGACTGATTCCCATTGGTGTACTGTTTTTTCTGCGGTGCTATGGTATGTGCCTCTATCGCGGGTGATCCTCTCAGTATGATTTTGGGAGCACAGTATGGGTCATTTGTATGTTCGATATCAACCTCACAGAGTGTCATCAGCAGCTGAGGCGTTTCGGCACACAGTGAGGTGTACTAGCAGGTTGAAAAGGAGTCATTAACGTAAGTGATGACATTTGTATATATTCCAGAGCTGAAAAGCAACATCTGGAGAAAGTGGAGGTGGATTTCCAACATCTCAGACAAAATGGGCTCACCTTACATGAACAAAAAAGTTGTTTCATCCAGCAAAAGGTCCAGTTCTGTGGATTTATTTGCCAAGACAAAGAGGTGTGTGGTGGGTCGGAAGAAGGAGTTGGACACTGAGGACATTTTGTACTCTATTAAACTATTGCATTTCTCTCCCTATGACTAAAGGGAATGCGCTACTATTATTATGATTTATTATTACTATTATTATTATGGTATTTATTGAGCGCAGACGTAGCTTCAAGAAGCAACGGAGTGCTTTACAGAGGTATACAACAATACAGATACAGATACATAACTGAGCACTTTACAGAGGTACACAACAGTACAGATTCACAATAGAGCGCTTTTCAAAGGTACAAATTCAACAATACAGATTCACAATAATGCCCTTTTCAAAGGTAACAACAGAACAGTCGGGGGTAGGATACAGAGGGGCACAGAGGAGGGGTACAGCTGTACCAGGTAGCAGGGAGGAGAGGAGTGGGTGGCGTCTAGCGAGTTAGATGACCAGAGGGGCTGCGTGATGGCTTATGTGTTGAGGAGGAGAGATTCATTGAAGAGGTGGGTCTTGAGTTTTCTCAGCAAGGTAGCTGGGTGACTTGAGGGCGACTGCCTTACAGATAATTTAGCAAGACTTGAAGGTGATTTGTGCGTCCAGTGCGACCCAGGGAAGGTCTATAAGGGTCGGGGTGATGTGGTCGTATCTGCGTAGACCCTTGATGAGGCATGCAGCCGCATGTAGGACACTTCTCAGAGGCACAAGAGCAGACAACGGGAGGCCTTCGAGGAGTGCATTGCACCCAACTAGGTAGGATAGCACCATTGCTTGAACAGTGGATCTAAAGCTGTCCGGAGGGAGGAAGAGCTTGGCTTTCCACAGGAGGGAGAGCTGATACCAAGCTGTCTAAGGAAACTAAATGTGCTCCTCAGATGTCAGGAAGTCCAAAGTAACTCTGCCCTTTGTCCATGCTAACCCTATCTGACCCTACCACTAAATATAACTAAAGTAAACTCAGTATTAGGTCAAAAGACCTTTTTAAAAACAATTGAAAAATAGATTGATTTAGAAAGACCACTCTGTGACCGAATGAGAGCAGCCTTTATAAATCGAACTGTCACGCCCCTGCCGCACACGAGTGCATGCAGGGGCTGACAGCCGCGGGAGTGTTGTGTAAGTGAATGTGGGGAGGTGTGTGTGTCTGTGTGTGTATATCTGTGTGTATATCTGTGTGTGTGGGTTTGTGTTACTATCCTTGTGGTGTGAGAAACCTGAGCCATTTCTCCCATGCTATTCCCGGGGCTCCCTGACTCAGGTGTCTAGGGGAGGGCCATCGCTCTTGGATCCCAACCTAACAAGCGAGGGAAGATCACCTGGGAAAGGGACCCTTTGAAACTGTGGGAGGAACTCCCTCGGGCGAGATATGGTATCCCCCCGTTCCAATACATCCCTACCCGACATTGCCTCAGTGTGAGAAACCAGAGGGTGTCTCACCCGCTAGTCCCCAGGGATCTCTCGGGTGGCCAGGGCACGGACATCGCCTTTGGATCTAGACCCCAGGGGTTGACCAGTGCAGGAAGATCACCGGGTGAGGGGTTTTTGGGGAGTGGAGATTGTGAGAAACCAGAAGGTGTCTCACCCACTAGTCCCCGGGGATCTGTCATACAGGGGGCAAGGACACAGCCATAGCTTTTGAATCCAGTTCATGTGGGTGGACCAGTACTGGAGGATCACCTGGGTGCGGAGTCATCGGGGGTGGGAGTGGGACACTGTATGGTGAGATGCGGTATCCCCTTTCCTGTAGCACCTTTACCCCATCCTACCAAGTAGGATAATTAAGAACTCTACCCCCCCTTTACAATATGAACACTTACTCACGGACAGCCCGCTATGAGAGAAAACAGACTAACATACAAGCCATATACCTGACGCGTCCCAATACAATGGTCAGGCAAGATCAGGCAATTACTGACCATCACACACACCTGATTTCCATTAAACTTCCCCACACGGACAAAAGGCAGAGCACGAGAACACACTCTGAGCGAGGCAAAACACACGAGGAAACAGCAATTCCAAGATGGCAGTTTAACGAGAGAAGAAAAATGGCCACACAGTAGGGGATCGCAACGAGGGAAGTTCCCTTGACCTTTTCGACAAGGAACTGTTGCATTCATGATCTGTTAAGATTGGAAAGCGTAAGACCAGGAAAACAGGCTGAAGAATCCTGCATTGTCTGTTGGAGATACCCGGGACCCTCCCGCATCAATAATCAAGGCGGGGTGAATTGCCAGCCGCTGTGGTTCCAACCTTGTTTCAAGAACAAAGCAGCTTCAGTGAAATCAACACAGCCGGTGAGTTGGGGAGAGCAATACACGACCGGTCTGTGTTGAAGCCAAGGTTGCAAGCAACAACATTGTATGCCGATCGCTGGAACAAACATTGTTTGAAATATGTGTGATAAAGGACGCAACTAAAGTCGAATTGCTGATGAGTGATTGGACTTTGAAACTAAGATACAATAACTTTGACAGAGTGGTCCGGCACTGCATGTGTGCTCAATTGAAGGTCTCTGTAAGGTATCTAACTCAAAAGTGAAAGAATTATAGAGAATTGGGAATCAAAGTGGTCTTGCGACTGGTCAAGCTAAATCCTGCTCACAGTCTAACGTCTTAGATGTTGCTACATAAAGAAAGTTTATGGCAAAGTAGATAAAGTTGGTCCGAGCCCGGCAGAGAGATATCAACCGAGAAGGTTTTGTGTTAAAGTGGGTCTGAGCGAGGAGGAAGGGGAACCCAGAGGTGAATCGAAAATCTCCTTTTGAATGTTTGTTTGTTGCATCAGGCCCTCTGAAAAAGAGACTTTGAATGACAAAGATACTTTGGCATAGAAGGCCATAATGTTGAAGTTTTGAACTGCACCCTCGGGCTAGAGAAGCCAGCAACTGGGCTAAGCTTCAGTGTGCCGCCTTGTCCCATGCAGACAACGTGGGGAAGGGAAGCCAACGACTTGAATATCCTGACATATAATTTCTTGAACACTTTTCTTTTGCATAACATTGTTTCCGACACTCTTTGTATTTAGAAGTAAGGATTGGCAATAGGTTTATTGGTATAAACCCATTTATTTTGACAAGACACCATTAGGACTGCATTATTATTATTTGATGGTCGTTAGCTTGCTCCCATCTACAGATTTAGGATTAAATAGGAGTTTTTCAAACCCAGTTGAAGTTCAATAAACACCCTTGAACTGTGATCACTTGTGTAGTCTTTCTGTTTGATACCATGCCTTCCTTACATATTGAGTCAGTAGTGGCATGCGACTCAATTGCGACAAATTGGGGAACCCTAAAATTCCAGCAGCTTAGTCGTAGCGCCTCAGATCCCTCTATCACCACGAAAGAATCCATTGGCTTTGATATCTGTAGCAGCAGAGAAGCTACTATCCCTCCAGGGAAAAGAGGGATGATTCCCAAAGACGTACTGCCTCATCACGAGTTTGGCAGTAACCCTTAAATGTGGCGGTAATGCTATTACCGCTGCATTTAAGGGTCTGCCAAAGCATGGTTTTGGCAGGATTTACCCCGAGCTCTGAGCTGGTGGCAAATCCGCCACAATTTTGCTGATTTTCAGCGCTATTACCGCGCGCTAATACCACCGGTGGTAGTAGCGCAGAAAATTCCCCATTGGGCCCAATGGGGAATGGGTAATTCCCGAATGGGCCCAATGGGGATTTACCGTTCCGCCAAACCCGTGATCCAGTGGTAATAGCGCCAGTGGGTTTGGAAGTAACGCTAATAGCTCCGGCGGTAATACCGCTGAGGATACCACCCAACTCGAGATGAGGCCCTCAGTCTTGATACCCCCGCCTGGGTGTTATATAAAATTGGCTTCAAAATCTGGACTGGCCTGGAAGTTCGGTCTGGATGGACCAGCGGGCATCATATCATGGCAAAATTCCATTTGAAGTACATCGTGGGGACAGAATTCCACAGGGAATTTTTAAAAGGGCTCTATTTCCCAGTTTTATAGAGAATGAACCGGAAGAAATTGAGAGAGGTTCCTTAGGCTTTGGGGAAGCTGATGAACCATCTATCACAGAGGCAAAAAGGAAAGAAGAACCTACCATCCTTCCCGACCTAGCCTTCGCTCAGCGAAATAAATGAGCACTCGCAGAAGCTAGCTTTGTTACAGGTGATTGCTTAAGGGGAAGGATTAGAGAAGGGAAGCCCTTTTTCTTCCTAAGACAAGGATTACTGTACAGAAAGGAAACCTCAAAAGAATCTAGACTAAGGGCACACCCTTCTCTGTGAAATATATATAGGGTAATCAATAGAGTATTCTATCTGAAAAGCAGTAAGGAATCTAAGTCAAGGAGCAGAGGAGAAAGCAAGGTCCTGGCACATGGATCCTATAATTACATGGAAAGAGAGAAGGGTTCCCAACATTGGGAACTCCCGTCCCCTGCACACTATCTGTGGCCTGAAAAGCCAAATGGTATTGAGCAAATTTCAGTGGCAGTAAATATATTTACAAAATGTCAATGGAAATCAGTAAATGATCATCAAACAAAATAACTCATTTAGAATTCCAATTCATTTAAATTTCAAATAAAAAGCAGCTGAACCCAACGCGTTTCGAGAAACAATTCTCTTCTTCGGGGGTGTCAAATATCTATAGATTCTGAAAATAATCATAAAGAGCCATTAAGGTTGATGTCCCCTCGAAATTATCACAATCTCATAAAAACTTAAAATACTTCAAAATAGAGTAAGCTTGGTCAATCACCTCTTATCTTCAGTGACTTGATTCAAATGTCGCAAGTAGCACAATATTCCCGATAACACTAATCTGCCTCTGGATAGAAGATGGGGAGATAGTCGCGGTGAATACCTGTAGGTGTGTGGGAGACTGAAGTGAGTCTACATTCTGACAATTCAGTTAATTAGTTTAAAAAACTTACCTAAATCCATCAATATAGGTTGTGTCCTAATTTGAGAAGGTTCATCCTCCCAGTGGTATTTACAGTATAAGGAAGGAAATCCCTAAAAAGTAGAGGTTGCCAATGTTAAATAATTAAGAAGGTCATAATTAATCATAAGCAATATTACATGCATTAAACCCTAATTGGCCTCCAATGCATAAAGTGCTCGTTAATCCTCTGAGGTTGTATTACACATGAAGATGCAAGTACATTTAACCTCTTTTACATAATTTTCCCCATGCTGCTGGCTGCCATGACATTCAGGGTGCAATCATCTTTAGATAGGGGAGGCATCTATTTGCAAGAAGAATACACTATTAGTCCACTTAAACCCAATATTTGGTATAATATCGAACTATTGAGAAGTCTCATTACCTGCATGACAGTGTCAGAGCTTCTTGAGGTTAAATCGTGGCAAAAATGTGCTGCAAAAATGGCCACCGCAATATGCGCTGGGAGTGACATGATGACATCATGTGTAACGTTATGCAACGATGTCATCACAACACGCCCACTGTCCTGCAATCGCGGCAAAGCCACTTATGGGTACAATCCACAGTGTTTTGACAATAGCGTCACCCCTAAGTAAGCCAATTGTTTCACATGGGTCATAGTGATGACATGTAGTGGAATCACTATAAAGTAGAATGACTCTAAAAGGAAGTCCAACTACAAGGAGTACCCTAGGAGCTAACATAGTGTATATTTTTACAAAGTCATGTCAGTGATGATTAAATGGTAATGTTATTCAATGTTTTAAAAGGTAACCCTGATGCTTGTGGCCCAATAGGTTGGAAGGCTAACTCAGAGTCATTGAGCAAGACTACCCCTTACATATGCCAAAATAAGTATATTACAGGAATGAGCTGTACATCACAACAATTAATACCCATAGATTCTGATAACTTAACAATAATGTACATGGTTGTATGCCTTATAAGGTATTCTGTTCCACAAACTCAGTTGATATGTATGTCAACTTGTGGTGTTACAGGATTGTAAGGCACATTCAATATCAGTAAGTAAATATTCTACCAACAAAGTAAACATCGAAAAATGTTTTCACCTTTGTTTACCATAGATAGAATAAGATCAAAACAAGAAAGCGCCAAAACAATTATAAAAAATGCGTGTAAATCTCAACGTTCTGATACAATCCAATGCTGTGTTTAATCAGGTAAGTTATTGTGTGATCTAATTTGCATGGTTCATTCACGTCTTCAGAAGTGGGTCAAAGGGCCATGTTTTAGTCACACAATAGGAGTATACATAGTTACAGTTAGCTCTCCATTAGGTAACAAATATGATGGATTCTATAACAATGCCTGTGGTATACAGTGATGAAATTTCTTTCACAAGAAGGGACCCAGTTAGAAGTCTTCATTCTTCCACAATGGAGAAACTGAGTCAAGCTTCTTTTTATTTGAAAATTAAAACACAAGTTGTGTGACATTAAATTTGAAGTCTTAATGAGTTCTTTTGTTTGATGATCATTTACTAATTTCTATTGACATTTTGTAAATATATTTACTGCTACTGAAATCTGCTCAATACCATTTGGCTTTTCAGGCTATAGAAAATGTGCAGGGGATGGGAGTTCTCAATGTTGGTATCTCTTCTCTCTTTCCGGAAAGGAAACCTCCACAGAAGGCCTAAGTAAAACTCAGTAATCCCCAAAACCCATCGTAAGATTGTGTTAGAGATTGCACATCCTTATTTGACAGGGGGACACTTAGGACAATCTAAGACCCAGGCGCACATCAGTGGGAAGGTTTACTGGCCAGATATCCATGCTGATATAAAGAACTTAATTCAGACATGTGAAATATGTCAGAAAACCAGTACGCATATTCCCTTACCTGCCTCTCTGAACCCTTTACCAATAATTGAAATCCCTTTCTCCTGGATTGGGATGGACATCATCGGACCATTGGAAACCTCTAGACCGGTTAAAAAGTATGTCCTTGTAAACGTTGATTACGCCACCTGATACCCAGAGGCATTTCCCATACAGAACAACACAACCCAACAGATTTTAAAACATCTATTGCCAAATTTTTTCCAATGTTGGTTTTCTCAAGGAAATCCTAACTGATCAGAGATCCAATTTTATGAGGAACCTCATGGGTGAAATCAAAGAATTGCTCCATATAGCCACCTTAAGAACCTCAGTTTACCACCCTAAATGGACGGAATGGTAGAAATATTTAACAAAACACTTAAGATGATCCTAAGAAAGTTGGTAGACAAGGATAGGAAGGACTGGGATCGCATGATTCCCCGGTCCCTATTTGCAGTAAGAAAGACCCCTCAGGCATCCACAGGATTCTCTCCTTTCGAACTACTTTATGGTAGCGAACCAAGAGATGTCCTTGGAAGAAGGAGAAGAGGCACTTATTCCCTTCTCACAAACAGCTACCAGATTGTAAGAGCATATGAAACTTGTCCGAAACCTTGTCTATACCCACATGAAAAAAGCCCAAGCACAACAAATGTCCACCGACGACAAAAAGGTAAACTTAAGATCTTTTTCAATAGGACAAAAGTTATTAGTCCTCTTACCTCCATCTGAAAATTAACTTGTCTCAAAGTGGCATGAGCAAACAGGGACCTGTACCTACAAAATAGCCCAACCTCACAGGAAACAAAAGACCCACCTCTACCATGTTAATCTCTTAAAAGAATGGAAAGAAAATCCATCTGCAGCCACTGCCACGACACTGTCCTGTTTGGTACCAAAGGAAATAAATAATTTTGAATTAATTCCCCAAGAGCTATCTAGTCAACAAGAAGAAGAATTAAAAGATGTAGTCATGACATTCCCCAATGGATTCTGTGAGAAACAAGGGAGAGTGCCGGGCACTTATCATTATATCAGAACTCCAAAGGGAAAAGTGGTCCATTTGAAACTATATAGGCTCCTGGAAGCCAGTAGACAGATAGTGGTTGAGGAAGTGAACAAAATGCTGAGGTCAAATATTATCGAACCTTCTTCAAGCCCATGGTCATCTCCTATTGAGTTGTTCACAATACCTGATCATTCCTGCAGGTTTTGCATAGACTTCCGATGGGTCAACGCCATCTCCGACTTCAATGCCTATCCCATGCCACGCATTGATGAATTGATTGATAAACTCGGAAAAACCACCTTCCTATCAACCCTAGACTTATAAGGAAAATACAGCTTTCTCAACGCCCCGGGCACTATTTCAGTTCAAAGTCCTCCCTTTTAGCTCACACTGGGCCCTCGCCACCTTCCAGCGGCTTATGCACAGGATATTACAGCCCTACTCCGATTTCTGAGGGGCCTTTATTGACGACATAGTAATTTATAGTAAAACTTGGGAAGACCTTCTTTTCCATCTTTCTTCTATTATGAAAACCCTCAGAGAAGCCGGATTAGCTGCTAATCCATTCAAATGTAAGCAGGCTCAATCGGCCATGAAATACCTAGGCTTCTTTGTAGGGAATGGCAGTGTCCATCCCCAACAAGAAAAAGTGAAAGCCGTCCTAGACACCCCCACACCCAAGACCAAGTGAAACCTCAGGGTATTCCCAGGATTGATTGGTTATTACCGTAGGTTTATCCCAAATGTCTCAGATAGAATAGCTAGATTAACAGACAAGCTAAGAAATACTGTATCCCAGAAGATTAATTGGAATGATGAATACAATGCATGTTACAACAACCTAAAACAAACCTTGTGTCAGAACCCAGTGCTAAAAATAGTAGACTTTTCCAAAGAAAGTGTGTTACGAACTGATGCCTCTCTCACAGGGTTAGGAGCAGTTTTATCGCAAATAGGCGATGGATTAGAACATCCCATTCTATTCACTAGTTGTAAACTTTTCCCACGTGAGAAAAACTACTCTGTATTAGAATTAGAGGCCCTTGCCATCAAATGGGCAATTTACCATCTAAGGTACCACCTTTCTAGGGAGAAAGTTCACATTTGTCACCGACCACTCACCTTTAGTATGAATAAGTCAAGGAAAGGATTCTAAACCTTGAGTTATGCGATGGTTCTTAGACCTAGAACCCTACTGTTTCACTGTGGAACACAGAAAAGGTAAAGAACAGGGTAACGTCGATTTCCTTTCCCGGTTTCCCTGTGAAACAGATGCGGCTACATCACATAGGGCAAGGGTATGTGAAGGAACAGAGGGTGTCTCACCCGCTTGTCCCCAGAGATGTCTCTCTCTCAAGTGGCCAGGGCAGCCATCTCCTTTGGATCCAGACCCTGGGGTTGGAACAGTGTAGGAGGATCACCTGGGTGAGGGGTTTTCAGGAATACGGGTGAGAACGCTGATGGTGAGCCAGGGTATTCCCCCCTTTTTTGTTCATCAACCCCATCCTATTTTGTTGGATTCTCCAAGGTCCCAACCCCTCTCCCCTTTTTTACACAAACACTGGGCTGAGGAAGAGAGTGACTTAGAGTAACAAGACTAACTCTCATACATCGTACTGGACATATCCTGTTAATCGGGTCAGGCACTTGACTTCAAGTGCATACACCTCATACCAATTAGCTCTCCTCACACGGATAAAAGGCAGAACCCAAAGACACACTCTGAGCAAGGCAGAACACGAATATGAGCAGGGCTTCCTGGGCGAATGCAAACCTACTGGAGCAGAGCGATGGACCAAGGAACGAGACCAGCGGGTCGAAAACCCCAAGAGTTCCCTACTGGAGGTCGTTGCATCCGACAGGCCGCAAAAGACATGTGGAGAAGGCCAGATCCTGCAAGTGAAGAGTGCATTGTGTTTCAAGGACACCAGTGAACCTCCCGGGTGAATGGCAGAGTTAGGGAGGCAAGGCCAATCCTGTTGTACTAACCTTGACTCGTGGATTGGAAATCGTAAAACCAAGAATGAAACGCACACAGCTGGTGAGTTGGCAAGCCTGAGAAACCGGTGTGTGTTAAATAAAGTTTTAAGTAGCAACATTATATCGCAAGGGAAGGCTGTATACGTGTGGATGAGACATGAGAAAAGGCAGACCTGTGAATGAACTTTGAAGTATAAGACAGCTGTGAAATGCAATACTGAGTAACGGAGGGGTCCAGCGAAAGGAAGTAGTCCACTCGAAAGTCTCCATGAAAGGTGCATTGTTTGTAACGATAATGCGAATGAAGTGCAAAAGCCAAGTAAGCAGAGTTACCTCCTAGAGAAGGGGAGAGTGGAAGTTGAATCTTCAACTTTTAGTCAAAGTGGTCCTGCAGAGGTCTATAAAGAAAGCCACGCACATTCGAAAGTCTTCGACACCCAAAAGTGGTCTGAGCCTGGCTGAGGGAGACCCAAAGTGAAATAAGCTTGGGGAAGGGAGCCCCTTTGCAAGTTTTGTTGAACTTGATGCTAAAGAGGTCTGAGCCCGACAGAGGGGGACCCATGTGAACTGTGTTAGAATAGGTCTGAGCACGACAGAGGGGGACCCATATGAACTGTGTCTGAAGAGGTCTGAGTCTGACAGAGGGTGACCCATGTGAACTGTGTTTGAAGAGGTCTGAGCCCGACAAAGAGGGACCTACGTGAACTTTACGCTGAAATATTATTTGAAGTTCTGAAAGAAAGACTTTAATGTGGAAGGCCATGCGGGCCTAAATCCATGTTTTGGAACTGTTTATGATGCTGAGAACCCCTGATTCTGCCTACAAGGAGTGCCTTACTCCTGTGAGGACTAACGTGAGGAGGAGAGCTGATTCAGCCACCTTTGTTAATTTGAACACTGATTTCTTCTTTGCATACATTTCTCCTTTACACACTTTTTGTACAAGAGATAGGGCAGGCATTAGATTTCGTTAGCATAGGGTATTTTGATTGGACAGACTCCACTAGGACTGATTTGTTTATCGTTTCATGGTTGCGATTACTCACATCTTAGTTATAGGGTAGAGCAGGAGTAGGCGTTTTCCAACCCTAGAAACTTAAATAAAGGTTTTACAAATTGTACCTATTGTGTCCGTGTCATACTTGTGATACCATGCTTCCCCTATTTCATGGGATATTATTGCCCAAAACCCATTTACCCACACAATACACCTGCCCCCTTCACCCTGACAAAAACTCACATGGTTTTTCCATGATTCCTAAGAAAAACCACAACTCCTACAATCCCTTCATCCACTACAAAAACGCAAAGACAGAGTCTAGGAAGATTGCCTATAATGATATGCAAAGTCCCTGTCCCACTAATAAGACTAAGCAGGGTCAGGCGCTCGGTCACCATCACGCCCACTCTGCCTTTAAGAAATATGTGCAGTGCCATTACATGTCCTCGCCCCGACCCCCATTTTTTAACAATACTAGGAAAAAGGGAGGTATGAAGATTACCCATTGGAGCCAATGCACCAGGGATTCCGATGGGCAGTCACCATTTTGTCTCGATAATGAGGCCAGGCAAGGTAGGGCCTCCCTCCACAATCATTTCCAACCGAAATCTGTTAAGCCTCCCAGTCGGTATAAAAGGCAGAGCACACTGGTACACTTTCAGCGAGCTGGGGAGGCTGAGAGGATCGTGCTGTCCAGAAGAGCCGAGGAAAAGCTGCAGAGAACCTGGGAAGGAACCCTAAGAAGGAGGACAAACTGCCAAATCACTGGGCCTGTGAGTGCAGGAGAGGCAGCAGCGTGGCAAGAGAGCTGTGCTTCCAGGCAACCAGACCAGGGGCAGCTGGAGCTATCTAACAGGACCCAAGCCAAGGCTCATCCCCTGGGTGTAACATTAAAACCCAGGGCTCTGAGGGGCAGGTGGGATGACCCTGACTCCAGAAAAGCCCCACTGGAAACCCCACAACTCCCAGAACCCGCAGAATGCCATTTTGGGGAACTGGCGAAGTGGGAGTGAAATCAAGACTAAGCATTGTGGACCTTGGTGCCCATAGACATTTTTTAAATGGAACTTTTGTGCAAAGCGAGAGGGTCCGAGCCCGACTGAGCTCTGTCCCCGCAGGCTGAATGTGGCATTGCAGTCTTCAACACACAGGAATTTTAACACACTTCATAAATTTGATGCCTTACATGCTTACGCAGCAGACAGCAGATTCATGGGAAACATATTTACCCAATACATTTATGTTTTTAATGACCAGAATCCTTTCCTTTTTACATTTAAATGGAAAATAAATGAAATTAGGCAGTTTTATTTGCATTTTCTGTTTACAGATTTTATATAATCAATACTTTACAGAAGTGTTCTCTTATTGCACACCACACTTCCAGATTCAGTTTAAACATTGGCCACTTTTGTAACAAACCATTCAAAATATGACCTGCTTTGCTTTTTTTTATGTTTCTGGGATTATGTTGAAATCCCCACAGAGGTGGTGTGTAATAATATTGAAGTCCACAAACAAGATATTACACATATTGTGTGCACTGATGCTGCCTTGCCTATAGTCTGATATGTGAATTAATTGAATGTTGGCTTGAAATGTCTGATTATACAGAAATGCTCACATGGTTGATGTTTAATTGATTCTATTTGGGTATCATGATAGGTTTAGCGGAAAGGGAAAAAAGTGGCAGTAACGGAAGTGCTGCCACTTTTAACACTCCACCGAAATAAGGGTTATTGAAAATTGACGCTAAATGCTCCAGTGGAATTAACACTCGAGAAATTAGCACTGGTGAAATTAAGGTGAACAACAGCACCACATCCACCAGGGCTAAATCCCTCTGAGGAATTAGCGGCACAAACAGAAATGCTAACTCCATTGTATAACAAGTTGAGATACCAGATGGAAAACTGCTATAGCAAAGAATAGTAGTAATTTAACCAAAAATATAGTGCAGTTGCTTCCACCCAAAAGGGTGAGGTATATGCATTCAGGTGATGGAAGTGAGCCACGGGTGCACCCAAGTGTCCCTCAAAAGGTATGTGAGCCTCACACTTTTCTCAAGCAAACTTTTGAACATATGAAGTCACGATTTTCTGCTACTAACAGTAGCAAACCTCAAACTACAAGAATTCCTGATGTACATTGAGCTGCAGAGGCATGCACAGATGCATCACAGAGTACAACCAACAGCAACCAACACAAAGTTGGCCGTTTCACACTTTCTTGGCTCTCCTAGTTCGCCTCTTGCCCTTGCAATACAGTGTCACACACCTCTCTCCAGACTTTGACCTTGCTGCAATGTGTACATCCATAAAAGTTCACTTTATGGTGGTCTGAATCATGCTCCACCTTTCTGTTATACTCTTTCACACTTGGGCTCTTTTTCGTAAACTACCTTCACTTGGGCACTTTCCAATTTTAGCTTTCGTCAGTTACTTGCTTTGCCCATAAAGATTTATTTCCATTTAGTGTTCAGAATGCTTAATTTCAAGGTTTAATTTAGTTTGATATTCAATATGCGTAATCCCGCTTAGTTGCTAATTTTCATTCAGTTCAGTATGCAATATTTATAATTCAAATTAGTTTCAAGTTTGTATTCAGTTCGATATTCAATATACATAGTTCAGCTTCATTTCAAGTTTGTATTCGGTTCGGTATAACTTTACCTACATGCGGTTCACTAGGAGCACTCCGGCTTACGAGTGTCTTCCTCTGACAACTGCCTGTCCTCGGTGTTCCTTTCGAGCAGCTCCTGATGCCTTCTTGCAGGCCGGGTGAAGTCTTCTGCACGCCAGCAATTCCTGTGCTCCTGCACGGACATGGACAGAGTCCTCTTTCTTCTCACTCACTAGCAGCTCTGGCTCCTTACATTCCAATCCGAAGGCTCCCAAAAATGTGACAACTGCAAAGGCGTTGCTGGGGAAGGCTTAGGGGTCTATAGCTCCAGGTCTTTTGGTTTTAGCCCCGGATAGAAGCTCAGGGGCTATAACCAAAGCGCTACAGCTAGCCCTGACCTGAGTCCCGCCAGTCCCAACATTAGCTTAGCCCCTAATCTTTTCCAGAACTAACATCACCCCTGGACACCTGCATAGCCCACTTGCCTTGGGCTCCACAAGCTCGCTGGGATGTCGGGCGGCATCCTGCACCTTCACAGTTCCCGCCAGGGCTGCCTCCTAAAGATACTGGTCCACTGCAGGTCTCCCTGTTGCTCTCCCTGCTTGTTGAACTTGTCTCCCTTTACACGGTTCTATGTCATAATTTTGCTTTTTGTAGGTCGCCCAACCAAAAGACAGATTCCTTTTAGCCGATTTTGGGCGGCCTACAAAAAGCAAAAAAACAACAATCCCTCGCCCCCATTAGCACCCACACAACCCAACCCCTACTACCCACCCTCTCAGGTGCCATTAATTTGAACCCAAACATACACACAGACACACACATGCAAACACTTAACTGGTCTCCTTCGACAGCCCTTCCGGGTCCTGGCGTGGCTGTCAGCCCCCACGCGCACTCATGTGAGGAAGCGGCATGATAGTTCAATTTAGAAAGACCCCTCTGTGCGGTCACATAGCGTTCTTTCGAAATCATTTTTTGCCAAAATTGATTTTTAACAAAAGGTCTCTTGACCTGATACCCTTTATTATACACCTACAACCCCTTGATGGGTTGCAGGTGTGGATTCTTAATTGGATCTGCTTGACTGTGATTAAAGGGGCATGTCTGACCTTGCAAGTACTCTGCAGGCATCTTCTTCGTCCTAGTACTAGGGTGGTGAAAGGAAGGTTTAGTGTTCATTACTCTTAATAGCCTCTTCCTCGTCCCAGTACTGTCAAACGTTGAATGTTGGCAAATGGGGGGAGAGATTCAACAATAGCCCATAAAGGCCGGGGAGGGTTAGGCTGGACTTCCATAGGGAAAGGGGGATACCATGTCTCGCCTGTGGCCACCCCATTCCAAATCCTCAATGACCTTCCACCTAGGTGATCCTCCCTCTCTTCACTACCCTCAGCGTCAGGGTCCAAAAGTGATGGCCTTTCCTTGGCCACCTGAGTAGAGTATCCCGGGGGAGTAGGAGTGAGAATACCCTCATGTTTCTCACACCTTAAAACTCTCATTGTGTGGAAAATACATTTTCATTATCATCTATAGGAAGGGGTGGGTGAAAGAAACATTTCTACTTCACATAAATAACCTCTACCTGTATTGAGTTCAGGGGAAAGGATCCATGCCCTGGTACAAGGATTGTTTTTGTTGAATTTGTATTTATATGGTTTTTGCTCTCTGTTTAACATTTTCCTTGCACATTTTGTTGTTTATTTTTAGTGTGAGGGTCAGATAGGTTTTGGACACAAGGACAGTTTGCCTACGTTTGATGACGAGACAAAGACAGATCATTAGTTTTAGTTTCATAGGTAGGGAAACTCTCTGTCGGAAAGGGACAGCAAGGCCTTTATCCACATGTTGTTTAACTTAATAAAATGTCTAATGTTGAGAACATTAACACCTTACCTTGTGTCCGTCTCTCATTTCTGACCCCTCACATATGGTGTCAGTGGTGGGATCAGGCTCAGTTGACACAAGCTGTCTGGTTTCATACCAGGCTTCAGCACAGAATTGCCCCTTCAGGACCTGAAGTTTAATATGCTGTGTAACATGGATAAGGGCCAAGTCATATTACTGATGGTTTTATACCTTTCAGCCACTTTTGACTTGGTGGAACATCCGCTCCTCCTGCGCAGACTGAAGGAAGTTGCCAATTTTAGTGATAAGGTGGTGGCATGGGGTCAATCCTTCATGCAGGGCAGATCTGTAAGAGTCTATAATGGTATTGCCAAGGCCTCCCCAGTTGCTTTGCCTTATGGAGTTCCTCAGGGAGCTTGCCTGTCTATCTATAGTTGGCCTCAGAAAGTATGATCATGTTTTGGAAGCCAGGTAATAACTCCATTTGGTTGTTCCTAGAGCCAGGCTTGCACAAGTGGATAGCCGGTCCGATAGCATAGCGAGTAGAGCGCTTGCTTTGACATCTGTACAGGGCATGTTGACGCAGGTACGAATCCCGGCAAGGCCAAACTCCGTCTTTCATCCTTCCGAGGTCGATAAATGAGCACCACACACTGTGGGTAATAATAAGCAGCGCTCAGATACCTGAGGGTTCGTAGCGCTATATAAATGCTAAATTATTATTATTATTATCATTATAAGAGAGCATTTGAAATAGCTGCACCCAGATTGTGGAATTCGTTCCATCTGATCCCAGAGGTGAAAAATCACAGGAGAAATGTTAGAAAATATGAAGACCTTCCTTTTCAGATAAATGCAGTATATGAGTCAGGTCCCGTTTGTTTCTCAGGCTGTTCCTAGCGTATTGTTTATATTTGTATTATGTTGTGTATTTCTTCTCCCCTTTTAGGTGTCATCTTCTGCGCCCGTATGTCTGTGGGCAATTATTGGTTACGCGGTATAAAAGAAAGTAAAGTAAAGTAAAGCTGGGGATCCCACGTGAATAGAGTAAAAACTAGCCCCACAGTTGTTACATCTGGGAAATAGTGGAGTAACATCACCTCTCCCACCAGTGGCTAAAATACCCAAGAATCCAAGACTGGTTCCATGTCGCTAACACCTGTACCTGGAGAAAGATATAGACACATCTTTTCTTCTTCCAGTGGCCTGGGACTTATAGAAAGATCATAAGAACCCCTTTACCACCTGGAACAAAGACTAGGAGTCTGGTTAACCTCCCAAGCCATCTACTCTACTAGGGAAAATGTGGAGGGTATTACTGATAACCTCTTCTTTTCCCACAAATACCAAATTCCCAGTAGGGACAAAATAATAATCTCTCAAGAGCTTAAGGTTAAGAGATCCCTGATCAAGACCTACAAAGGTGTGTAAAACAGGGTTGCCCCTTGGCTGCAATCATCTTCAATCTCTTTATTTCGGACATTGGAGATACACTAAATGCGACAGCATCTTTTCCACCCAAAATCCATGGATCCCATCTAGGTTGGCTTATATATGCAGATGACTTAATACTTTTAGACGTCACGCCCATCGGACTTCAGCGAAGGCTGAATGCCCTTGAAACGTATGTCAACAAAAATGGGCTTGTCATCAACAAGCAAAAATGTGAAGTCCTGATTTTAAGAAACCTGTTAAAGCATAAAAGAGGAATCAAACAACATGTCTGGCACCTGAAAAAAAGCAACTCTCAAAATCTCGCCTTACATTAAGTACTTAGGATCTCTAATAAGCTCCAACATAAACAATGGTCCATGGGTGGAGGCTACAAAAAGGAAATGCCAACAGTTAGCCTGTCGAGCTGCAATTATAAACAAAAAATACGGAAAATGTTCTATAAAGCCCATGATTGACTTTTATCGACAAAAAGCTGTCCCGGCACGAATCTATGGCGCAGAAAACATGTTTGGCTGTCCGCATGATTTATGGAACACACTGGAGAACTTCTGGACCAGAGCGTTGAACCTTCCTAAGTGCTGTCCTACCAGCAATATAAGATACGAATTGAGCCTGATATCAATACAAGCTAGGGTGTTATGGAATGCAATAACTCTTTATAGGAAGACTTTACTTCCGAAACCAGCACCTCAATTCAAAATCTTACAAAATCCAGCCTCCAACCAAACGCACACAGTCCTTTCAAAATGGAGTAACTTATGCATTGAAGTACTGGCTGCTAACAAGATAAAAAACTCAACTTTGTTAGAAAATCCAGACAAAGCCAAACTAAAGTTATGGAGATCGGACTGGCATCAAACTTGCGCAGATCGTGCAAGTTCACGCCTTATGAAAGAAGCGCCCCCGGAAGCAAGAGAGTATGACAAAATAAAGTCTTATCTGGCTCAATCACCAGACCAAAATTCAAGACTGTCTTTCCTACATTTTCGATTAAACCTCTATAAGACCAAAGACAGCATAAAACCTGGAAACTGAATAAAAACTTCAACTTAACTTGTCGTTTCTGTGAATACCCAACAGAAACTCTTAAACACCTGATTTTATTTTGCCTAAAGTTTCGATCAGTACGGACTAAATTGTTTGGACTGTTAATTGAGGAGCGGCAAACTTACTTTGCTAATGAATGGTGGAAAACTATGTTCGAAGGTTCGGAACGAAAAGTCATGTTTGGACTAGTGCTGTTCTTGAAAGACTTAAAACTCTGCTTAACTGAATCGAATCCCACATCTGTATTGTTTCCAACAGATTCCTTAGTCGAGTCAGGAGAAAGCATGGAATGATCGTGAACTTATCAAGAGACGGTGTGGGATCTCATGATGTGTTGCAAATAAGAGCAAATATTTTAAAGGTTTTTCGAAACCAAATAAAAAATAAACAAACAAAAAAAAAGAGATCCCTACCAGTTCAGTTACGTATCTTATGCCCCTGGGAGAAAGTAGATGAAATGGGAGGTTAAAAGTGTTGCCTCTTTTGTCCAGTGGGGAGGAAATAAAAATTGCCCTTTTGAACTTGTCATACAATCCAATACAGATTAGGAGGGGTGAGCTGGTAGGACTTTGGTGCATGGAACCGCATGGGAGCCTCTGTCCCAATCTGATATTAAAAAGGGAGATGGAGAGAACCCACAGAAGCAGTTTGATGGGCGATGGCTCCAAGATTTGTTTTGTATGACTCAAAGCGGGAGGCAGAAAAAAACACTGACTCCAGTTACGATCAGACAGAGTCAAGACCACTAGGGGATGAGAGAAGATACCTCTTCCTTTGAAAACCAAAAACGGTAACATTTTACTGTCGCAAAATGTCAATCCCCAATTTGGGTAATACTCCCATTCTATCTGGAAAGACAGATTTTCCCCTGAGGAAATACAATCTCCCAGACCACCATCTCCCATGCAAGACGGGCTAAATACCTCATGGGAAAAATGCGGACACTCTTCCGGACATTGCCCTTTAGACCAGGAGGAACAAGTACCATCTACCCCAGGAGCACCACTCAGTGGTTTGCAGGGACTAGGTTTTGACATCAATAGAAAAGAGGATGAAAACCAAAATATGCTATCTAGTCTACCCTGATCTTCTCCCTGTGAAGGCATCAGGAAGTAGACACAGACAACTGAAATAAAGTTTGGGTTATAAACTTTTATTAAACCAAACAAAGGGTTGGAAAAAAGCCTAACTTGCCCTATGCTAAGGTGGTAGTTCCCTACCTAAATAAAACTAAGGATAGTCTGTGTCAGGAAGTCCAAATCAAATGTTTGTCTGTGTCAAACACATATACTTGCCCCCATATCCATTTGTATACAGTGTGTAGAGATGTCAGCATCAAAATGAGAAGTGTTCAAATAAAAGTTCAAAGCTTCTTCCAGCTCAAAATATATATATAGTTCTCAGTACAAAAAGGGCTCCCCTTCCCCAAGCTTTCAAGGCTTTTCAACTTTCCAAAACAACACAATTCCTTGGGATACTTCCCAGCTCTTCTGGTTTGGTTACCTTTCACCAATTTCATAGAGTTCAGTTCCTTAATTTGAGATCACACAAGATTTCCTTTGTATTCAATCACAAGCTTCTTTGTAAATTATTTAAGTGGGGTTTCCATAGATGGGTGTGCTGGGTCTAGTCACAGTTGTCGGACCACACAGTCCACCCATCACAGATCCCGCCACTGACACACCCTACTTGCTGCTCCTTATTATGCACATTGCCATTGTTTCAGCTCCACAGAGTTACTGAGTTTATTCTAATTTCACATCCTCATGAGTGATTTTCCACCATTTGCTTGTTGCACTTTCACATATTTTCGTGGCTCTTGCCACTGCTTGTTCACAGTTTACGTGTTCACATGCCGTCCCAGTGTCCCCTTTCCAAGGTTGACTCACTGGTTGGTGCTTACAGCATTTCAGCAATTTCTTTCTCTCTCGTGTGTCTTCGCTCCCACCACTGATGTGTCTCTCGCAGCCCGGGCCTCACTCTGCAGCTTCGCCTGTGCATGCTGGGTCCCTTTCTGCGGTCAGCCACCGGCCTCCAGCTCCTTCAGCCTTGCTTCCCACTGCATACACTCTGCATCTTTCCAGGGTTCTTGAGCAATCCGTCTGTCACGCTGCCTTCCTGGAGAGGTCGTCCAACAGTCAGTAGACCTGCTTCCACAGCTGACTCCATTTTCACCATACTTCCTGCTTTTGAACCTCCCACCGGATTGATTGGTCCAAAAAGGACTAGACCGCTTATTGCTGACTTGGGAGTTCTGCATTGCTCATGCTTGCCTCCTCCTTGTCCCAGTACTTAACTGTTGTTTGTATGTGTGTGTGTGTGTCAATAAAGAAAGGATGCATTTCTCTAGTAGTTCCTCGTCTCAGTACCAAACTGGTGTCTATTGGGGAATGAGTTAGGAGAAAATAGGGAAGGGATTGACAATAGCCTATAAAGGCTCTGGGGACTGTGGGCTCATGGTGAAAGGGAAATGGGGGATACAGTGTCTCACCTAAGGGTGCCTCATCCCCACTCTCCAAGTCTCCTCCACCCAGGTAGACCTCACTCGCATATCCACCCACAGGGTCAGGATCCGATAGCAACAGCCTTTCCCTGGCCACCAGGGATGAGGATATCCGTGGAAAAGGAGTGAGGACGTCCTCAGATTCCTCACATCCCTTAGATCAGAAACAATGTTTCTCTTGTGGAGTATATGGCCATGCAGCAATGTATTGCCCCTTGAATAGAACTGATCTCCTCTCCACACCATAGTTAAATGATCCCATTCAAGCTGAACTGTCATGCCTGCGCCATGGGCGCATTCATTGGCAATTAATATGTACTAATTATTATTCATTTATCTGCGAAGAACTCTTGGATCAACCGTTATTCACTTTTTGGACCTTGTTTCCCATTTGCGAGACTTTGGTGCTTTTCTATTTTTTCCAAACAAACTACACTTACCACAATGCACTTGGCTATAACTATCTATTCCTGGCCATTCCTATTCGTAATCTTCGGAACTACAATCCCCAGAAGCCCTAGGGATCAGCTCTGCTTTCACCAGCTCAGGAACAGAGAGGGAGGAGGCAGATTGTATGCAGGTGTGCTGATCCAGGTGCGACCAATTAGCCTGCTTCTGTGCTGGGCTGGGCGGTATAAAGCCTGCTGCCTGCAGGGGCTCAGTCTCTTGCATTTAGAGTCCTTCCGGCACCTTTTTGCTTCGAGCTACGGATCTTTGTATGAGGTTCCTCCTTACTCCTGCTTTGGATCCAGTGCCCTGCCGGGCTCTCTGCTTTGCAGCCGATCACGCTCTGCTGCTTCCCAGTCTTCGCCTTTGCCCTTCCGGGCTTCTGCCTTGCAGCCGATCACGCTCCGCTGCTACCTTCTGTCCTTGTCTTCCAGGCTCCTGCCTTGCAGCCAATCACGCTCTGCTGCTTCCCAGCCTCCGCCTTTGCCCTTCCGGGCATCTGCCTTGCAGCCGATCACGCTCCGCTGCTACCTTCCGCATTTGTCTTCCAGGCTCCTGCCTTGCAGCCGATCACGCTCTGCTGCTTTCCAGCCTCTGCCTTTGCCCTTCCAGGCATCTGCCTTGCAGCCGATCTCGCTCCGCTGGTACCTTCCGCCATTGTCTTCCAGGCTCCTGCCTTACAGCCGATCACGCTCCGCTGCCTTCAACCTACAGCCTTCGTCCGCTGGGTTCTCAGCCTAGCAGCCCTCTACAGTACTCTGCAGCCTTTTACAGTCAGCGGTCCTGCTCCTATGAGCTTACTCCTTGCTGCCCGGACCTTCTGGCTCCTTGCCGCGCAGCCTGCTTCTCTCGCTGCCAGCAGTCCTTGTGCTCGGGGCTTCCAACCTTGCAGCCGATCACGCTCCGCTGCTTGCTACCTACAGCCTTTGTCCACTGGGTTCTCAGCCTAGCAGCCTTCTACAGTACTCTGCAGCCTTCTACAGTCAGCGACCCTACTCCTCTGAGCTTACTCCTTGCTGCCCGGTCCTTCTGGCTCTTTGCCGCGCAGCCTGCTTCTCTCCGCTGCCCTAAGCCCTTTCCCTCTGGGCTCCCTTGCTTACAGCCCTGCTCCTTTGGGCTTGCCCATTGCTTTCCTGCTCCTCTGAGCTCTCAACCTTGTACCCTACAGTATTCTGCAATCCACAACAGTTTGCCAATATTATTTACTTTCAGTTATTGCAGTCCCCCTGTTTCCTGACTGCTGCTCCCTTGCTTTCTTACTTGATTTCAACCCTCTGTTCTTTATCCCAATCCAATCCTGTTATACGACTTTCCCTTCATTTCCTTCTGCTAGTTTGCTATCGACTTCCTTTTTCCTGGATTTGTCTGTTAGTGTCTTCTCTTGTTCTGTTTGTAGACCCCTTGTACAGAGCTTGTCTGTTGGTTTCTGTCAGGCAACCTCTGCCCTTTCCCTTGTCTCGTTTCTGTGTTACAAACAACCATAGCTGTTATTCCAAGCCATGAGCAATCAGCGTGGGCCTCCGTTATAGCAAACTGTGCAGAAGGCTAGAGTTTTTCTTAAGGTCGGTGGAATACTCTTTTCCTATGTCTGCACACACCCCTAGAGGGAATCCATTCTGTTGTACCTTATTTCCTTGCTACACTTGCCTACTCTTCGTTCTCATTACTTTCAGCTGTGTGTGTACTTATCTGTCCACCTTACTTCAGCACAACCACCCAAAACCCTTCCTGGGTGTCCTGTGCCACTCTTTATAGAGTGCCATCCGTGACAGAATGCAAGAGCAAAAAAATGTCTTGTTCCATAGGCAGGAAAGGCACACACAGACCAAGGATGCTTTCCTTTCGGGTTAAGAAACCTTTGCAAAAATCTATAGGTTCCCTAAAGACAGCAAACAAGAACATTAGTCTAAAGAACAGTCTCGCCTTAGTAAACAAAGATTTACAAGCACGGTACTACACTCACTGGCTTGCTGACCCTTCTTCCATGTATAATTATTATGACATTTGCGACTATGATCCGCAGTCCTTATCTGTTGAAGAGCTACAGCAAGATAATGAATTCTTACAGATCTTGTTAGCCCAAACAGTGAAAAACACTCCTGCGTCTTCTGACAATTCTTCTAACACTGCTACACCCAAGGATATAGCACTCATTGTGGGAGACTCTAAACCAGAGTACGCTGTTGCTAGTGTGATATGCTCAAGATCAGCTTGGCAAGCTCCCCAGACTGCTGGAAACCCTCATTTGACAGGACACGGCATTAAGTATCCTGAGGTTAGTCCACCTAGTCCTGGGTACAAAAGACCAATACTGACCATCGGTAGTCTTAACACTTCCCCAGTATCTACCAAACATAATAACCTTAAGGTCAGTCTTCCTATTGCTACAACCAAATTTTCTGCTACACCAGATTCTGAAGCTTTAGATCAGCCTAATGGTACATACCTGCTTCAAGAACAACTCCTACGCCTTAGAAGACAGACCGAAGATCTCTATGATGACTTTGTTTATTTACATAGTAAATATTTAATGAAGGGACACAATATTCCAGACCTTCTTACACTATGTCCTACACCCAATATTCTGTCTTTAAAGATCGACATGATTAGGCCTGGAATTGCCACGCAGAAAAGAATACAGATTTATACCAAGCAGATGGAAGACCTAAATTTAGCATATGCATCCCTTCTAAAGTCTGACACAACTCTTTCACTTTCCATCCACAGCAGGGGTGGACTGGGAAGCAAAAGAGGCCCTGGAAATAATGTTCAAAGTGGCCCCATGTTACAAATTTTCAGCAAGCCCAACCCTTTTCCTATGGGAAAGTTTGAAAATACCACACAAAAGAGGCCCAGGGTGCAGAGGCCCACCGGGAAATCTCCAGAGTTCCCTCTGGGCCAGTCCACCACTGAGCCACAGTAACTCAGGTTGTTGTACAGACAGTAAAGAATTAACTCATTCGGTGGGCCAAATCACTCACACTGCCATTACACCACAAGACAAGTGTAATCTTCTGATTAGATATCCTTCTGAGTCAAAGGATTGTTCCGTTCTTACCCCTGACTACTGTCATTTAGTCACACTTACATCCTCTTCTGAAGTGATCAAATCAGAAATGTACTCTGCTTCTAAGGGTTTTTGTACACCAGACCACAATTCAAATTCTGAACAATACCCAGTACCTATCTGGAATCCAGCCTTTCCATCAGTCAATACCTCAGACCCACCTAGCAATCTGAGCACACCAGACTTTGAAGATCAGCTTTCAGAACGCCTACCCTATCCTGACCCCACATCTGTCATACTGCATGTTACTGTATCTGCTAACCCAATCTCTGATGCTCCTCCTGCTAATACTTCAAATTCTGCTACTGTTGCAGCATCTCACATCACTCTTTATGCTGTAGAAGCATCCCCTTCCTCTCTGCCTGCAAGGACAGTACCTGCTGCTAAGCCAGTTAACAGCTCTTCTTTTAAGACTACAGCTCCGGTTGTTCCTGCTGATGCCTCTGCAGCACTTAAACTACCAGACTCCACTCTACCAGTCTCAGGTGTGTTCCAGCCCGCTGGTTCTCCCATGGCACCCACACACCCAGTTGCTACAGCATTGGAACTATCTACAGCCATTCATGATCTCCCTGCTGCTGTGGCTTCTGAACTTCCTACAAATCATGGAGAACCCGCCGCTGTGACTCCTGAATTCTCTGCAGCTAATCTTGACTTTGCCATTGCTGCTTCTGATGTATTGGAGAACCTTTCTAGAGCAACCAACTCTGCTGTACCTCTGGCTCCACCTTTCAACACCTTACTGTAACCTTTCAAAGCAAGATTTGCCATGGAGCCTGCAGCGGTTTTTCACAGTTCCTCTATTCATGAACACACTGTTGGGTTTTGTGCTTCAAAGACTTTGTCTTTTCTGAATTCTACCTCAATGGTTCAGAACATTGGTACTGTCTCCGTCCTTCAAGACTCTCACCTTGCAACCTCAAACAGTTTTTGGTGCTTCATGATGTGCCTTTTTGGTATGAGACTCTTTCACGGTGTGACAGATAATCTTCTTGTTGGTCGGTCTTCAGGGAGCCTGGAGAGGGGCCTGGAGAGGGGCATACTCTCATGCCTGCGCCATGGGCATATTCATTGGCTATCAATATGGACTAATTATTATTCATTTATCTGCGGAGAACTCTTGGATCAACCGTTGTTCACTTTTTGGACCTTGTTTCCCATTTGCGAGACTTTGGTGCTTTTCTATTTTTTCCAACAAACTACACTTACCACAATGCACTTGGCTATAACTATCTATTCCTGGCCATTCCTATTCGTAATCTTCGGAACTACAATCCCCAGAAGCCTTAGGGATCAGCTCTGCTTCCACCAGCTCAGGAACAGAGAGGGAGGAGGCAGATTGTATGCAGGTGTGCTGATCCAGGTGCGACCAATTAGCCTGCTTCTGTGCTGGGCTGGGCGGTATAAAGCCTGCTGCCTGCAGGGGCTCAGTTTCTTGCATTTTGAGTCCTTCCGGCACCTTTTTGCTTCGAGCTACGGATCTTTGTATGCGGTTCCTCCTTACTCCTGCTTTGGATCCAGTGCCCTGTTGGGCTCTCTGCTTTACAGCCGATCACGCTCTGCTGCTTTCCATCCTCCGCCTTTTCCCTTCCGGGCATCTGCCTTGCAGCCGATCACGCTCCGCTGCTACCTTCTGTCCTTGTCTTCCAGGCTCCTGCCTTGCAGCCGATCACGCTCTGCTGCCTTCAACCTACAGCCTTCGTCCGATGGGTTCTCAGCCTAGCAGCCCTCTACAGTACTCTGCAGCCTTCTACAGTCAGCAGTCCTGCTCCTCTGAGCGTACTCCTTGCTTCCCGGTCCTTCTGGCTCCTTGCCACGCAGCCTGCTTCTCTCCGCTGCCAACAGCCCTTGTACTCGGGGCTTCCGACCTTGCAGCCGATCACGCTCCGCTGCTTGCTACCTACAGCCTTTGTCCGCTGGGTTCTCAGCCTAGCAGCCTTCTAAAGTACTCTACAGCCTTCTACAGTCAGCGCCCCTACTCCTCTGAGCTTACTCCTTGCTGCCCGGTCCTTCTGGCTCTTTGCCGCGCAGCCTGCTTCACTCCGCTGCCCTAAGCCCTTTCCCTCTGGGCTCCCTTCCTTACAGCCCTGCTCCTTTGGGCTTGCTCATTGCTTTCCTGCTCCTCTGAGCTCTCAACCTTGTACCCTACAGTTCTCTGCAATCCACAACAGTTTACCAACATTATTTACTTTCAGTTATTGCAGTCCCCCTGTTTCTTGACTGCTGCTCCCTTGCTTTCTTACTTGTTTTCAGCCCTCTGTTCTTTATCCCAATCCAATCCTGTTAAACAACTTTCCCTTCATTTCCTTCTGCTAGTTTGCTATCGACCTCCTTTTTCCTGGATTTGTCTGTTAGTGTCTTCTCTTGTTCTGTTTGTAGACCCCTTGTACAGAGCTTGTCTGTTGGTTTCCGTCAGGCAACCTCTGCCCTTTCCCTTTTCTCGTTTCTGTGTTACAGACACCCATAGCTGTTGTTCGGAGCCATGAGCAATCAGCGTGGGCCTCTGTTATAGCAAACTGTGCAGGAGGCTAGAGTTTTTCCTAAGGTCCGTGGAATACTCTTTTCCTATATCTGCATACACCGCTAGAGGGAATCCATTCTGTTGTACCTTATTTCCTTGCTACGCTTGCCTACTCTTCGTTCTCATTACTTTCAGCTGTGTGTGTACTTATCTGTCCACCTTACTTCGGCACAACCACCCAAAACCCTTCCTGGGTGTCCTGTGACACTCTTTATAGAGTGCCATCCATGACATGAACCATCATATACAAGTATCCTCTATATTCGACCCCGTGAGGTGCTAGTAGAGAGGAGAGAGGCACAGGTTTTCCTATACAATTGGACCAAAACTACCTATAAAATCTGTATTTTCCAGAACGGAAAAACTATTTGGGGCCAGTTAGACACTGGGAGTAAGGGCTGTGCAACAAGAACAGACTTCCTTCCCCAGGGATGGAAGTAGACCAGAAAAGAGAGAGTAGGCTGTGTCCATAGCCAGGTTGAAGGACACCTTCTTGGGTAGAGAATTACATCTTGCGGTGACCATAATTCCCAACCTACAAGCCCAATTAGTGATAGGGATTGATGTTCCCCATTTTGAACAATGGATTTCCCAAATTGCACAAATTGGACTATGAGGCATGTAAGGAAGACATGGTATCAAACAGTGAAGACAGACACAAGTGATCACAGTTCAAGGGTGCTTATTGTACTTCAATGGGTTGGTTGAACGCCTATCAAAATCTAAATCTAAAGATGGGAGCAAGCTACGAACATCAAATAAAAATAACGCAGTCCTAGTCAAGTCTGTCAAAATAAAAGAGCCTATACTAATAAACCTATTTCCAATCCTTACTTCTAAATAGAAAAGTGTGTGGGACAATTGTGTATGCAAAAAAGGAAAGTGTTCAAGAAATAATATGTCAGGATAGTTGAATAGCTGGCTTCCCCTTCCCCACGTTTTCATCACGGGACAAGGTGGAACGTTGAGCATCACACGCTCTGGCTACTCTTCCACAAGGAGACAGTTCAAAGCAAAGGTATCAGAGCCTTTTGACAAAGCTTCTTTTCCAATAACAGTCTCTGACTGCAGAGGGCCTGTCACAACAAATAAGCACCAAAGTTCCTTTCTTATTAGGACTTTCACATGTACAAGTTCTCGTTTTTAATATTCATCATGGGTCTCTCTCACTCAGGCCTGGACGTCTTTTTACCACAATGTACACAAATGGTCTCCCTCATTCTGGCTTGGACCTTGGATCTCCCTCGTTCTGGCTTGGATCCTTTTAGCACAACATTCACACTTGGTCTCCCTCGTTCGGGCTCGCACCATGCACCCTCAGGCCTGGACGTCTTTTTACCACAATGTACACAAATGGTCTCCCTCATTCTGGCTTGGACCTTGGATCTCCCTCGTTCGGGCTTGGATCCTTTTAGCACAACATTCACACTTGGTCTCCCTCGTTCGGGCTCGCACCATGCAATGTCACTTTCTATGTTTTCCTCTCAATATCAAAAATAGAAGACTTTCAATTGTGCAATGGGCTTTCCTTAACCGTCGCAGGACCACTTCGATTCACTTCACACAAACTTCTTACTTCGTTTCTGCCACCTCTTGGCTGGATACCTTTACAGAGACCTTCGATTGAGAACCCACGCAGCACCGGACCACTCTGCCTCTGGTATCATATCTTTCCTTCTCAAAGTTCAAACATTCATCAGCAATTTAGTTTTACTCACGTCTTTCATCACACACGTTTAACAATGTTTGTTCCTGAGCTCGTTATACAATGTTGCCGCTTGCAACCTTTACTTCAACACAGACCGGTCTTGCATCGGCCTCCCCAACTCACCGGCTGTGTTGATCTCTCTGGCGCTACTTTGTTTCTTGGAGCCAAGGATGATAGCAGCTATGCAGGATGGCCTCTGGTTTCTCCTACACACAATACAGGATTCTTTAGCCTGGTGTCCTGGCCTTACGTTTTCTGATCTACAAGGTTTTTGAAAGTAATGGTTTCCTGTTGGAAAGGTCAAGGGTATTTCCCTCCTTGCAAACCCTTCTAGGTTTGCTGTATTTCTCCCCTCGTTAAGTTGCCTTCTTGAAACAGCTACCCCTTTGAGCGCTTTGCCTCGCTCAGAGTGTGCTCTTGTGCTCCGCCATTTAACTGTGTGGGGGAGTTTATTGGAAGTTAAATGTGAGTGATTGTCAGAAATTGCCTGACTTCATCTGACCATAGTAGCGGGACATGTCAGGAACACTGCTCGGGTGTGAGTCTGTGTTCTATCCTACATGGTAGGATGGATTAAAGGTGTTGCAAGTGGAGGTTTACCTCGTCTCACCATCCGGTGTCCCACTCCCACTCCCCGAAAACCCCTCTCCCATGTGATCCAGCCGCACTGGTCCACCTCCAGGGTCTGGGTCCAAAGGCGATGGCCGTGCCCTGACCACCTGAGAGAGAGATCCCCGGGGACTAGCGGGGGAGAGACCTTCTGGTTTCTCACATACCCTTCCTTTATGCAATGTAGCCGCATATGTTTCACAGGGAAACTGAGAAAGGAAATCAACGTTCCCCTAGTCTTTGCCTTTTCGGTGTTCCACAGTCAAACAGTAGGGTAACAGGTCTAAAAACTATCGCATGACTCGAGGGTTAGAATCCTTTGTTGGCTTATCCATACTAAAGGCGAGTGGTCTGTGACAAGGGTAGACATCCGTCCTAAAAGATATTTGGGGTCATTCCGAGCATGGAGGTAAGGTCCAAACCATGCCGGTAATGATTTACCGGCATGGTTTTCCGCTCCATGCCATTCCAACCCCACAGACCGTAAATTACGGCACCGTAAATTACAATGCCAAAATTTACGTTCCTGGATTGCGCGCACGCCCCACCATGGCGAAATTAACGGGATGGCGTAAACCGGAGCTGATTCCAAGTAAGGAGCACACGTAAATTACGGCCTCCTCAAGGCCGTAAAGTACCTTACCGGCATGGAGTACATACAGGCATCTCAGAGAAGGAGTAAAGAACCCTGAGCAGTGGGACCCAGAGCCACAGGTGCACACATGCAACACAGACAGAGGCCAGGAGTCTGCCACAGTAGAAAAGGAACACACCCACACACCACCCCCGTCCCACACCAAGACGACACCAATCGAACAAGCAAGGCCACAACCACACAAACCCCTACAACAACACCACGCTCCCCCACTGAGGAGACACAGGGAATAGAAGGAGGGGGGAGACAGGCCCTGCATGCAGCACCAGTGCAGCCTCCGTTACCACCCCAGCAGCCCCCATGCACACGCAGCATGTCCGGTCGCTCTAGGAGAAGTCCTACCAGATAGACAACCCTGACCACCTAGACTGTGACACCGTAACCACCATATTGCGCCACAGACACAAGAAAAGCGAGCACTATACAAATGTACAGTGCCAACCCGGCACAAGTGATGGTGTTGCCTGTGCCCCACACCCATGCCAAAGGCACCCACCAGCACACAGTGGCATGTCATAACCGTCCTTCATGCGGCCACATATACAAGTGATGTTACACCTCCCCAAGCACACAAGGGTCCACCAATCCCCAACATGGACCACCCATGAGATACACAACAGTAAAGCTGGACCTAATGCAAATGGAGGCATGCCAAATGACAATGGTGCCCCTGACAGCACCCATAGGTCGTATGTGGACCAGCTTGGCATGCGGGTTGCGGACAGCAACTGCAAACAATACCACTCCCCCTACGTGCAGATGGAATGCAACGCTACCAAGAACGGCACACATGGGTGGGCCCGACACCAAACAACTACACATGACTCAAAGGGCCAGCTGATCACCACGCCACCGCGCAACATGGCCCAACATGCAGGACGACCTGTCTGGCTGGCTGTTGAGTCGTCTGACTGTGTCATGCAAGTGCACTGGTGCCACAGGGTGGGTGCCCTCATGAACCAACTGCGTTGAAACGATGAAGCCATTGTACGGTGTTCACCCCGACAACAAACCTGCCACAGAACCAGTGCAACGGCACATGTGAACAGATTCCCACTTTGCCAGAACAAGGCACCCACATCACACTACATCTCCACCAACTGACAAGGGCTAAGCACACTACACCAGCACCACTCATTGGCGGACACCACAACCGTAAGCGCATATCAGAGGACACACTGCACATGCACAATGTGGCATTCCCCAGCCTTGCACCATATTGGAGACCCATCCCTGGGAGTGGAATTCACGGAGGGCAGCAGGGGTACGATAACACGTCACCGGCATGGCACCCCCATAGGAGTGTTGGGAATCACCATAGAATGGATCAGAGCAGGATGAATACCATGCTCCACAGACTACAGCCATCACACCAAAATAAGAATAAACACAGTACACAGCACCACAATGATCCGACGCCAGGACAGCAACATGCTGTCATGCCCGCGCCGCTGGCGCACACATTTGCAACCATCATGGACTACTTGGTACTCATTTATCCTCCTAATACTCCTTGAACAACTCCTTTTCACACCTTGGTCTTTTATTTCCATTTGCTCAACTTTGGTTCCTTCTTATTTTATTCAATTAACTACATTTACCATAATGCACCTGGCTGCAGTCCTCAATTCCTGGCTATTCTCATTCATCGTTATTGGGACCACAATCCACAGAAGCCCTAGCGGCCAGTGCTGCTTCCACCTGCTCAGGACCAGAGCACAGTGTCTTGCTTCTTGAGTTCTCCCCGCTCCTGTTTGCCTTGACCCTTTACTTTGTATGCTGTTCCTGTTGCTGCTTTATCCTGTTTTGTTCCAGTGCCCTTTCCGGGCTCCCTGCCTTGCAGCCGATCACGCTCCGCTGCCTTCTATCTACAGCCCTTGTCCTCTGGGCTTCCTGCCTTGCAGCCTGCACCTCTTCGCTGCCTACAGCCCTGCTCCTCTGGGCTCCCTACCTAGTGGCCCTATTCTTTTGGGCTCTCTGTCTGTCGTCTACTACTAATCTCTCTCTGTCCTGTTCTTCTGGACTCCCTGCCTTTCAGCCTACTACAGTCCTCCGCAGTCCAATACAGTTTGCCTGCACCTAGTGCCACTCTTGACTGCAGACCTGCTTCCTACTTTGCAGCACTTCTGTTTTCCTGACTGCTGCTCCTTGTTCTCTTCCTTGAGTCCGCTGTACTCCACCTTAGGTTATCTATTTCAGTCTAACTGCCTTTCCTTCATTTCCTTCTGCTAGATTGCTCATTGACTTCCTTTTTGCTGGATATATCTGTTCTTGTCTTCTCATGTGTCTTATGTAATCCCTTTGTACAGAGCTTGCCTGTTGGTTTCCGGCAGGCAACCTCTGCCCCTTCCCTTGTCCCGTTTTCAGTGTTACAGACACCCACTGCTGTTGTTCCCAGCCATGAGCATACAGCGTGGGCCTCTGTTATAGCAATCAGTGCAGAAGGCTGGATTTTCCTATGATTCGTGGAACACTCTTTCCCATTTCAGCATACACCCCAAGAGGGAATCCAGTTTGTTTGTACCTTTGTATCTTTTGCCCCTTTTGGCTCACAGCTACTGTTTCCTACTCTTCTTTCTTGTTGAACTTCCTGCTGTGTGTGCTTATCTGCTACCTCACCTCAGCACAGCCACCCAAACCCTACCTGCGTACCCTGTGCCACTCTTGACAGAGTGCCATTCCTGACACATGCAACAAAGGAACATGTACCTCAAGATGTCCACACCATCGTTCACAGACCATCATGTAGAGACAACACCCCACTGCAATACATTTCATCGTACACATATTTGTGTCCCTGACCGTGCCCAATACATCCATGGACATGTCCAGATGGCCATCATAGAAACCCTGCCATTACATCCGAGTACTGTCCTCCACCATGACAGTCCACACACCAACCTCATTTGGCGACACATGCAGCTGTTGTTGGCTGTCCCTTGACAGCAAGCCACATGACCCCTGTCATGAACCCCCTGAACATGGCCATGGGGCAACCAGACTATGGCCATACACGTGCATGCTTGTAGATGAAGCAGTCACCAGGCTTGCGTGATGCACATATGTGCCGGCGAACCAGGACCGGTGGCTGACCCCTCCAATGATATTTGGTGTCAAATGGGCCCATGCCATATGTGCAGATGGACAAAAAGTGCATCCCTACGTGAGCGGCTATCACCCTTGACATGGTACTGCTACAACCACAGGACGATGCGGTGAAGGCGGAGGGTGAAGTGCCAACAAAGGTCCATTGAGGCTGTGCACTTGAGGGCCATGTAATGCTCTGTACTTACAGTGGACAAGGTCTTCAGGACACAAGTCAGTAGAGGGTGTCATGACATGGGCACACAGGGCAACGGATTTGTGCATACTTGTACACCATACACTGGCAGTAGTCAATGGACAAATGTGCAATGATGAATGTCCACAACGGTTGAACTTTGCAACACCAATTGTGTATTGTGATAAAAAAAGGAAAACAAAATAGTGCTTCCATCAGCAACTGTCCATGCCCCCTCCCCCCTCCCCCCCAACTCCAGAACAAACCATCACCCACCTCTCCCCTCCCCCCCAACTCCAGAACAAACCATCACCCACCTCCCCCAACCCCCAACTCCAGAACAAACCATCACCCACCTCCCCCCTCCCCTCCAACTCCAGAACAAACCATCACCCACCTCCCCCCCCCCCCCAACTCCAGTGCAGTCGTCCCATGTAGGGTGTGGGGCCCACATGTGGCAGGATTGGCGAATGGCTAATGTCTCTTGCCCCCCTTGTCTGGGGGAGGCAAATCCCGGTGACGCAAGGAACGCCGAGTGCGTCTCTCCGGGCTGCATTGCGTGGCCTCACTTGTCGCGGATGTGCCCTCCTCGGTATTGTTTTGGCCTGCCTCAAGGGCATTTGCAATGGGATTCAGGACATGGCATAGCCGGGTCGTGTTGTCCGTCAGGGAGTCGCACAATTCGGTGGTGCAGTCAGTGAGGGACTGCCGCATTTGATTTAGTTCCTCATGTAGTTCAGCCCGAGCCTGGCGATTGTCCTCAATATAGTTATCAATGAGATCGCTCACCTGGCGCACTTGGTGCTGGTCATGGGAAGGGGGACCATCTGAGGATCCACTGGCACCAGCATGCCCTGCAGGGGGTGGTATGGGTGGACTTGGGGGAACGACGTTATACCCCTGCGGGTCAAGTTCAACACTGTGCACAGGTGATTGTGCATCCCCGGAGTCACTGCATGGCGCAAGGGTCACGGGGCATGGCTCCGGCATGTGCATGCTGTCCTGGTCGTCCTCCAACATGGGCCCCTGGATGGGTGGCGGGCTGGGCTCCCACTCATCCGGTGCGGTAGCAGCAGCCTCCCCTGAGACGCTCGACTGTGCTGAGCTAGGGGTTTGCACAGTTTCTGCTGCCAATGCTGGGTGGGTTGCTGGTCTGCCAGCTTCAAGTGGCCTTTCCGTAGGCTGGGGGGTGGTTTTTTTGGCTGCTGGCTTCGGCCTGGCCCTGCCAGTACCCGCGGAGGTGCTTGGGCGGCTTCCTTGGGGCTCTGTGCTGTCATGGTCTGTGCCTGTGGGGGTAGGAGAGAGGGACAACATTAGTATATGTGCAATGTCCTATTTGCATACATGGTTGCATGGACATTTCGGTCATTTACGGTTTGTTCTGTTTGGGGGGTAGCTATAGCAGTGGTACATGTGCATGGTGATGACATATACACATGTCTGGGAGTGATTCATTGTGCCCTGTTCATGTAAATTTTGGCTGCTACTATGCCTACCACGCTGGACAATGTGCATGATAGCCTATGGTAGATGTGCGTTATGTACTCGCACTTCGCCCAGCATTAGGCGGCACTTGCCTCAGCATTTGTTGGATGGGTGGAGGGCAACACGAGAGGGTGCCTTCGATGGCCCCTGGGTCAGTTTACATCATGCAATGGACATTGGCAGTGTACACTGTCGACACTCACCTCCTTCTCCAGAAGTCGTTCCCCCGCACTCCATGGTCCCCACGCCCTCAATGGATCACGTGCCAATGAGCTCCGCACAGGTCTCCTCCCAGGGCTCGAGGTGTACTGCGGTGCTTGGCCCACCTCCCGTCTGCAGGGCCTGGCTGCGGTTGCTGGATAGGAGGCACCGCACCCGCAGGTCGTCCCACCGCTTGCGGCAGTCCCAGGGGGTCCGGGGGGTGTTGCCAACAGCGCTCACCCTCTGTGCCAGTTCCGCCCAGATGGTCTTCTTGTGGAGGGTCGATTCCCTCCGCATGTCGCCACTGAAGACTACATCAGCATGCTCTGCCAGGTAGTCTACCATGGCCTGGAGTTCATCGGGGCAGAATCTCTGCTTGCGGTAAATTACGGTCAACGTAATTTACGGTCACCGTTATACTTGCTTACAGGGCGGTGTTGCACTTTACGTGTCGCTGCATGCCGGTAGGGGTTTTTCGGGGGGGTTTTGCGGCAGGTCGCGCGGTCCTTTTCCGGCATGGCAGAAAGCGCGTGTCCGAGAGCTCGGAATGGGTCGTAAGTTTCGACCTACAACCATTACGCCATACCGGAAAATTCCGATAGTTACCGGCATGACTCGGAATGAGGCCCATTATCTTGGATGGCTGTAAGAACACGCTGGACAGGATGTGGCTTTGAAATGATAATTAGTCTTTATTGACTAATAAAGAGCAAAAAAAACTGGATCAAATATTCTCCTTCAAAGTAGTCCAAAGTAGCTTGTGTCTGGGGCTGTTTAGAGGATAAAGTTGGAATCTGGTTCTAGTCCTCGTAAACCCAGCGAAATTCTGCAGCTCCTTCCTCGCCTCTGAGTCTGTTCTGAAACAGAAGGGAGAAGAATCTGTTAGTCCCTTCTTGCTGTCTTCTTCATATAGGGGCTGGAGTTCCATTGTCCAATCAGGAATCACCATACTATGAAGCCTTGATAAGGCCTTCTTTCCGGAATGAAGGCCACCATAATGTTTGCTGAGCTGGAGACTCGCAGGGACTGCCGGTTGGATTCTCCTGTCCCTGTGTATTGGGTAAGTCAGCATAAACATTGTCTATTTGTAAGTCGGAGTATAATGGCCATAATTCCTCTAGTTAAGGGAAAGGGTATTCCGAGGGTTCATCGTTATTTACATCGTTTGTTGAGCCGATTTCCACTCTATCTATGTTTTTGTGTAGATATGTGGCTTTTGCCCGGACCTTCTCGCTCACCCGCTGTCACGCTCACCTGGACTCCACGGGGGCGTGCTCCTGTGCATGGGGTGTTGTCTGTCCTGATGCTGCTCTGCTTGGCTGGTGATGCTAGCTTGCGTCTCCCCTTAGTCCTTGCTTCAGGAGATGTTAGCCTGCAAGTCGAAACAAGATATTAGCTACCGAAGGGAGCTGGTCAGTGGTTTCACCTCCTTCCGGTCTATCCTTCACTTCTTCTGGCTCACCTCTGTTTTTTAATGGGCGAGCTCTCCGTCCTGCCCACTCTGGCAGGGGCGCGGTTCACAGTCTTTCGTGGATCGAGTTACGTCACTGATCTGAAGGAAGTTGCTGAAGTAGAAGGCCCGGGAGTAAGCAGGTAAGTCTCTATTCCAATAACTGCTTGGAATGACTGCCTTTAAGTCTTTCTGTTCAAGATAACTAATGTCCGTTATTGTCTTACAGGTGCGGCGTTAAGCGACCTTCGGATGATGGATGACCCTCCTGACAATGATGCTCAGGATTCCTGCCGGTAAGTATTGCGCTGTGCTGGGCGTGCGAATGTTCGCCTCTGTAGCTTTCCTTTGCTACGTGCGACTAACCTTTTTGTCTTTTTCTGTTCAGCAGGTACGCCAGGAAGAAGAATAGATGATCCGTTTAGCGGTGTCGAGCTGCGGCGCGCTGCTGAGTGAAGAACTGTCCGATGAAGTTCCTGGAGCGGGCCGAACAGGTGAGTAGCTACCCGAGAGGGTGCTTTTCGCTCTGTTCTGCAGATGCGGCAGTCCGTGGGAAAGCAGGAGATGAGATCTCGATGCACTGCAGGTAAGGCCTTTGATGCTTAAAAAACTCCTGTTATTCTCTGTTCGCAAGTGCCGATCGATGGAAAACTCTGGACGGGCGTGGCAGAAGGAAGCAAGAACTGATCTGACACGGTGCTACGTGCGACTAACCTTTTTGTCTTTTTCTGTTCAGCAGGTACGCCAGGAAGAAGAATAGATGATCCATTTAGCGGTGTCGAGCTGCGGCGCGCTGCTGAGTGAAGAACTGTCCGATGAAGTTCCTGGAGCGGGCCGAACAGGTGAGTAGCTACCCGAGAGGGTGCTTTTCGCTCTGTTCTGCAGATGCGGCAGTCCGTGGCAAAGCAGGAGATGAGATCTCGATGCACTGCAGGTAAGGCCTTTGATGCTTAAAAAACTCCTGTTATTCTCTGTTCGCAAGTGCCGATCGATGGAAAACTCTGGACGGGCGTGGCAGAAGGAAGCAAGAACTGATCTGACACGGTGCTACGTGCGACTAACCTTTTTGTCTTTTTCTGTTCAGCAGGTACGCCAGGAAGAAGAATAGATGATCCATTTAGCGGTGTCGAGCTGCGGCGCGCTGCTGAGTGAAGAACTGTCCGATGAAGTTCCTGGAGCGGGCCGAACAGGTGAGTAGCTACCCGAGAGGGTGCTTTTCGCTCTGTTCTGCAGATGCGGCAGTCCGTGGGAAAGCAGGAGGTGAGATCTCGATGCACTGCAGGTAAGGCCTTTGATGCTTAAAAAACTCCTGTTATTCTCTGTTCGCAAGTGCCGATCGATGGAAAACTCTGGACGGGCGTGGCAGAAGGAAGCAAGAACTGATCTGACACGGTGCTACGTGCGACTAACCTTTTTGTCTTTTTCTGTTCAGCAGGTACGCCAGGAAGAAGAATAGATGATCCATTTAGCGGTGTCGAGCTGCGGCGCGCTGCTGAGTGAAGAACTGTCCGATGAAGTTCCTGGAGCGGGCCGAACAGGTGAGTAGCTACCCGAGAGGGTGCTTTTCGCTCTGTTCTGCAGATGCGGCAGTCCGTGGGAAAGCAGGAGATGAGATCTCGATGCACTGCAGGTAAGGCCTTTGATGCTTAAAAAACTCCTGTTATTCTCTGTTCGCAAGTGCCGATCGATGGAAAACTCTGGACGGGCGTGGCAGAAGGAAGCAAGAACTGATCTGACACGGTGCTACGTGCGACTAACCTTTTTGTCTTTTTCTGTTCAGCAGGTACGCCAGGAAGAAGAATAGATGATCCGTTTAGCGGTGTCGAGCTGCGGCGCGCTGCTGAGTGAAGAACTGTCCGATGAAGTTCCTGGAGCGGGCCGAACAGGTGAGTAGCTACCCGAGAGGGTGCTTTTCGCTCTGTTCTGCAGATGCGGCAGTCCGTGGGAAAGCAGGAGATGAGATCTCGATGCACTGCAGGTAAGGCCTTTGATGCTTAAAAAACTCCTGTTATTCTCTGTTCGCAAGTGCCGATCGATGGAAAACTCTGGACGGGCGTGGCAGAAGGAAGCAAGAACTGATCTGACACGGTGCTACGTGCGACTAACCTTTTTGTCTTTTTCTGTTCAGCAGGTACGCCAGGAAGAAGAATAGATGATCCATTTAGCGGTGTCGAGCTGCGGCGCGCTGCTGAGTGAAGAACTGTCCGATGAAGTTCCTGGAGCGGGCCGAACAGGTGAGTAGCTACCCGAGAGGGTGCTTTTCGCTCTGTTCTGCAGATGCGGCAGTCCGTGGGAAAGCAGGAGGTGAGATCTCGATGCACTGCAGGTAAGGCCTTTGATGCTTAAAAAACTCCTGTTATTCTCTGTTCGCAAAAACTCTGGACGGGCGTGGCAGAAGGAAGCAAGAACTGATCTGACACGGTGCTACGTGCGACTAACCTTTTTGTCTTTTTCTGTTCAGCAGGTACGCCAGGAAGAAGAATAGATGATCCGTTTAGCGGTGTCGAGCTGCGGCGCGCTGCTGAGTGAAGAACTGTCCGATGAAGTTCCTGGAGCGGGCCGAACAGGTGAGTAGCTACCCGAGAGGGTCCTTTTCGCTCTGTTCTGCAGATGCGGCAGTCCGTGGGAAAGCAGGAGATGAGATCTCGATGCACTGCAGGTAAGGCCTTTGATGCTTAAAAAACTCCTGTTATTCTCTGTTCGCAAGTGCCGATGGATGGAAAACTCTAGACGGGCGTGGCAGAAGGAAGCAAGAACTGATCTGACACGGTGAGCGTTACGCTGCAGGAGTGCAGAATAACGCGAAGCATGTTCAGATTGTTGGGTGCGGTTTAAATAGCCTTGCAAGTAGTTCCACGAAAATAGTTCTCTTCTCCATATCCCTTCTCTCAGGTAAAGTAGTTCCAGGCCACACCCTGAACTGAATGGCTCAGCCTCTCAGAGCCAAGTTAATGGACCATGTAACTAACACCTCCATGAGCCTGGGGCCTGATAAGCCCCCAAGGGGGCCAAAGTCCGGGATGGCCCCACCAGTTTCAGGGGTTTGGGTGCCTGCACCATGACAGCACTCCCCCCCAATGCACCCCTAATGGCTGATCCACTCATTGGTCCTGGTTTGTTTGGGTGATTACGGTGGAACCTTTTCAATAACCGTGGAGCATGTACATTCTCGCTAGGTTCCCATGATCTTTCATGCGCTCCGTACCCTTTCCAGTCTATCAAGTAAAAGAGTTTTGATTTGGTGATTTTTGAGTCCAGAATCTCTTTAACTTCGAACTCGGGTTCTCCGTTCACTGTGACCGGTTTCGGTGCTTTCACAACTCGTGTTCCAGGTTGCACCGGTTTCAAAAGTGAGACGTGGAACACTGGATGAATTTTCATGTGCGGGGGTAAGTCCAATTTCATAGCCACTGGATTGATTATGGCCTTGAAGGTATACGGACCCAAATATCTGGGATTGAAGGTATGAGGCCCTTTAACAGGTATGTGCTTTGACGCCAACCAGACTTCATCCCCAACCTGATAACTTGGAGCTTCACTTCTATGTGCGTCGGCTGATTTCTTGTACCTTTCCTTAACCCGCCTTAGATGATCTGTTGCTTGTTTGAAGGCTTGGGAGATGGTAGAGTGCAAACTTTTCACAGCTGGCATTTCCAGAAGTTGTGGCGGGTCAAGGTTGGAAGTTCGTGAGTGTAACCCGTAGATTGTATAGAAGGGACTTTGACCTGTGCTGGAATGGAGTGAGTTGTTATAGGCATACTCAGTGATCCATAAAACATCCTTCCAGCTGCCTTCAGTTTGATGTAACATGCACCTGATATATTGCTCCAAGGTCTGGTTTGTTCTCTCTGTTTAACCATCGGATTGGGGATGGTGACTGGTGGAAAGTGTCAAATCCCTGTGTAGTACTTGAAGTTACCGTAGGGGTATTCCCCGAATGTTCTGCTTTCCCACCCGAGGCACCACTCTCCTCACCTGAGTCTTCAGGGTCTGACGCTCCGATGCCGTGTCGGTGGGCAAGGTAATCCTTTTTACTCTTCGTTGTTAGAGCTCTGACACGGGACGAAGCCGTGGTGGAACTCCGAATCAGTTACCACCTCGGCTCCGGTCCCGGATACAGGCGGGTAAGGGGAAAAAGCCCGAAGGCGGAAAAAAACCCTGTGTTGTGGTGGAACTGTTGGCAGTGAATTGCGGTAAGAAGTATAGCCGTGGCTGTCATAGAAATCAATAGCATCAGGAATCCTCGAGGAAGCAATGCGAAGATTAATCCGGAGGAAAATGGCAAAGAAGGAAAAGAAAACAGGGAGAAAGGCAGGCAAACGCTGTGAAGCGTAAGTGGAGAGAAACCGGCGGAAGGGGGGAGCCGCAAGGGAGGCAGAGCAAGAAGGAGGAGAGAGAGGGAGAGACCCCCGGGAGGGGAGAAAGGAAGCGAGCGAGAGAAAAGCACTGGAAGCGTCTCACCGTGAAAACGAAAGGAGACGGTTGGAACGCAAAGAACCATGGGTAACAGGAAGCAAATAGGCCAGAGGAAAGGAAAGGGGAAAACACTAGACCGTTAACAGAGAAACGTGAAAGTCGTGGTGGCAGTGTTTAATGGCGGCGAAGCCGTAGCAACGGCATCCATCGCCAGCCGAGAGGGTTCATGACAGTATGCCCCCTCTTACTGCCTACCCCGCCCAGCTTGCCAGGATGCAACCGATGGAATTTAGCTACTAGACGGGGCGCCTTGACAAAGTGCACGGGTTCCCAGGAATCTTCAGACCTGGGATACCCCTTGCAGGAAATAAGATATTGTAAACGTCCCCGGTAGTAGCAGGAGTCCCGGATTTTAGAAACTTCATAAACCTCTTGGGAGTCTCTGGGTGGAATGTCCTGCAAGGATCTTGACCTAAAATGTGGCTCAGTGCGTGACTCCTTGAAAAAAGAGGTATGAAAAACAGGGTGCACCCGGCGGAGGTAAGAGGGTAGTTGGATCTTGTAGGTTACAGGGTTGTTTCTTTCTAAGATGGGAAACGGACCCAGGAATCGAGGGAGACAACTTGGAGGAACGAATCCACCTTGGTAGGTATTTGATTGAAAGCCATACCTTCATCCCTTTAGTCCAAGTAGGGGCAGCTTGGCGATGTTGATCAGCAAGAGTCTTATAGGTCCTAAGGCTCCTCGCTAGACTGTCTCTGGCTGTCCGGTGAGCCTCAGAAATGTCAGATAATGCAGCTTCAACAGCAGGAGAGTTACTGGTATGGGAAGCAATGGGCCAAATGGACTTGGGATGAAGTCCGTAGTTGCAGTAAAAAGGAGAGATACCTGTGGCAGTGTGTTTAGAGTTGTTGTAAGTGAATTCTGCCGTGGGGAGGAGTTGAACCCAATAATCCTTGAGTCTATTAATGTAGCACCTGAGATATTGTTCCAGAGTAGAATTGAGTCTTTCCGTCTGACCGTTGGTCTGGGGATGGTACCCAGAGGAAAGAGCTCGGTCAATACCTAAATGAGAACACAAAGCCTTCCAAAACTTAGAAATATATTGGCTACTACGGTCCGAAGTAATTTTATCGGGCAAGCCATGAAGATGAAATATATCTCGGGCAAAAACTTCGGCCATGCGTCTAGCCATAGGTAAGCCCTCCAGAGGAGAGAAATGGGCCATCTTGGTAAACAAATCTACCATTACCATAATGCAAGAGCAGGACTCGGATAAGGGTAAATCCACAATGAAGCCAGTAGACAGGTTTCCCCACGGCCTTTGGGGTAAGTCAGGCTGAGTAAGGAGACCCAACGGTTTGCCTGTTGGATTCTTAGCCATGGCGCAAACCGGGCATGCCTTTATGTAGGACTGGACCTCTTCTTGAAGGTCGGGCCAGTAAAATGAGCATCTAACGAGTTCAATGGTGTTTGCCTGGCCTCGATGTCCTGCAACTCGGCTGTCGTGGCACCAGTAAAGAATCCTCTTACGGAGATGTCCTGAAGGTATGTAAAGCCGGTTCTTGTAAAACCAGAGACCATCCTTGATGCGAAACTGAGATGCCAAGCGTTTATCTCTTATGCAGGGTTCAGAGTCCGAAGCCTCTTTGACTTCCTGTAGGAAAGTATGTAGATATGCCACAATGCGAGTAGATGGAAACCTAAGTTCGGGTGAGAGGCGACCCGAGTCGGTAACCGACTCATTGCGAGACAAGGCGTCGGCTAGAACATTCTGAGAGCCTGGTAGATAGGTAATGGTGAAATCGTATTGGGAAAAATAGTAAGCCCATCGCTCTTGGCGGGAGTTGGCGCATTCGAGGGACTGCAGGACCTTTAGGTTCTTATGGTCCGTTCGTATGACGAAGGGAATGCTGGCACCCAACAGCAGATGTCGCCATTCCTCACAGGCCAGTTTCATTGCTAATAACTCCTTTTCAAGGACAGTATAGTGTAGTTGACTGATAGTCAGAGTGCGAGAGAGGTAGGCCACAGGGTGTTCTATCCCTTCAAACTCCTGGAGCAAGGCAGCCCCAATGGCGGCGGAAGAGGCATCTGTTTCCACGATAAACTGTTTAGATTGATCGGCCTGGAGCAATATGGGCGCTGAGCAAAACAGAGTCTTGAGATGCCTGAAACTAGACTCTGCCGCCGAGGACCATACAAAGGTTCCGGAGGATTTCTTGAGAAGTGTTGTTATGGGTAACACCATCTCGGAGAACCGGGGTATAAATCTTCTGTAAAAGTTTGTTAAACCCAAGAATCTCTGAACCTCCTTGACAGAGGTGGGAGAAGACCACTCCAAAATGGCAGACAACCCGTCGAGGGTCCATGGAGATTCCCCGGTCAGACAAAATGAACCCCAAATAGGGAATGCTAGAGACCCCGAACTGGTATTTCTCAGGTTTGGCCAGTAAACAGTTCTCCTTAAGTCGAGTAAGTACTGTCAGTACATGCTGTTCGTGTTCTTCCTTGTTGATAGAAAACACAAGAATATCATCTAGATAGATGATCACTGAAACAAATAAGAGATCCGAAAACATGCGGTCCATAAATCTTTGAAAGACTGCGGGAGCATTGACTAGCCCAAAGGGCATTACTCTGTATTCAAACAATCCGAAGGGCGTTCGAAAAGCAGTCTTCCATTCATCACCCTTAGCAATGCGTAATACATGGTAAGCATTGCGAAGTTCCAACTTAGTGAAAATGTGAGCACCTTGAACCGCCTCAAGAATGTCTGTGATGAGTGGCATAGGATAGCGGCCTCTAACTGTGACTTTGTTGAGACCTCTATAATCTATGCAAGGTCGTAATTCTTTGGAATCCCCCTTGGAGATGAAGAATAAAGGAGCCCCGGCAGGAGATTTTGACGGTTGGATGAGGCCATTGTGAAGATTCACGTCCAGGTAAGTTCGTAAGACCTCCTTCTCGGATCGGGACAAGGAAAATATATGACAAACGGAACCAGGGCGTTAGGCTCAAGGTCTATAGAACAGTCCTCAGGGCGATGGGGTGGCAAAGGTGCTGGCTTGACCTCTGTGAAAACCTCTCGGAAAGTCTCAACAAGATGTGCCATATTATGGACAGTTGACGATTCTTGACAAGAAGCTGGGGTGACCTGTAGTTGTAAGTAAGATTGCTGGGGAAGACAATGGGCCTCATTCCGAGTATGGCGGTAAGGGATAGCGGCCACCGCTAACGAGAGCGGTGGCGGTAATCCCTTACCGCCATACTCCGAGTTCCCTTAGCGCCATGGTGCTTTTAACACCTGCTTTTAGCAGGCGTTAAATACCATGGCGCTAAGGGACCTTGATGTTAATTACGCCACCGTAATTTACGGTGGCGTAATTGACGCCTTCCCCACTCCCATTATGCCCTATGGGGCAAGAATGGGAATGGGGAAGGGTAAATGGGGATTGGGGAATTACCGCCCCGCCAACCTTGGAATGGGGCGGTAATTCCGCCAACCACCAAGGCGCTGCCGGTCCGGGTACGGCATCAACCAAGGCGTTAATAGCGCCATTGGTTAGCGCCGTACTCGGAATGAGGCCCACTGCTTCTTGCAAAACTCAGACTCGAAACGTAACACATTAGAGACCCAATCTATTTGTGGGTTATGTCTCCTGAGCCAAGTGATACCCAGAATAACAGGAAAATGGGCAGCTCTAATGATATCGAATTTTAGACTCTCCACATGTTGGAAAATCCGGACATCTAGCTCCTCGGTAGTCTGCGTTATAGGTCCTGATGACAAGGGAGTACCATCTACACCCTCCACCTTCTGATCCAAGAGTCTTGCTAGCCTTTTGAGGCCCACCTTGTCTACCCATAAGGTATCAACAAAGTTACCTGCTGCTCCGCAGTCTAAGAGTGCCAAAGCCTCTACGAGCTGGTCTTGGATCATCACGCTGATATTGATCACCATGAGTCTGGAATCCTCTTGTGTCTTCTTTGTGGATACAGCCAATGAAATGTAGGGACTGGAAGAGTTAGATAACCACCGGCTTTCTGTCCCTTTTAAAACCGGGGTGATTCGTTTCCCGAACGCCGTTGAGGTAGTTCGGAACAGTCTTTGAGCAGATGTTTGTCAGACCCACAGTAGGCGCAAAGACCTCTTTTTCTCTGTCTCCTTTCTTCCGCGGTGAGTGGTGCCCGGGTGGTACCGATCTGCATAGGTTCTTCACTGTGAATAGGAGATGGAGGAAGAGTGTTGGATGATGTACCGATGCTAGAGGGATTTTCTCTGTAACATCTTCTTTCATTACGCCTCTCCTGGAGTCGATGTTCAATCTGTAGGACTGAGGATAAAAGATCCGAAAAAGAAGCAGGTCGGGGAGACCGGCTAATTTGTCCTTTATCTCTTCTTTAAGACCTCTATGAAAAATGGCAAATTGTGCCTGTTCGGGCCAGCCGGCCCCTGCAGCCAAGGTTTTAAACTTAGTGATGTAAGTGAGGAGGTCCGAGGATCCCTGTTTCACATCCAGGAGATCCTCACACGCAGTGTAGGTGAGCTCATGTCTTTCAAATGACTCTCTGAGAAGAGCCTTAAAATTCCCGTAATTCTGTAAAACGGGATCCTCTCCAGTCACAAGAGGAGTAGCCCATGCAAGGGCATTGCCAACCATATTAGAAATGAGGAAACCAACTTTAGCCTGGTCAGAAGAAAACATGCGAGGGCGGAAAGTGAAGTATACAGTGGCAGCTTCCAAAAACTCTTTAAGCTTCTTGGGAGAATCGTCAAAGTTTCCAGAAAGTATGGCAACCGGTGACAATTCTGGAGGAGGGGCGGTTCTCTACCCGAAACCAATTGTTTTAATACTACGTTTTCTGCTTTGACCATCTGTAGCTCTTGAGAAAGGCTCGCATTGCTTTCCATAGCTCTTGCATCTGATCCTGCAGCTGCTCTGGAGTAGCCATTAGTAATCTTAGGCGTTGCAAACTGTCAAATCCCTTTGTAGTACTTGAAGTTACCGTAGGGGTATTCCCCGAATGTTCTGCTTTCCCACCCGAGGCACCATTCTCCTCACCTGAGTCTTCAGGGTCTGACGCTCCGATGCCGTGTCGGTGGGCAAGGTAATCCTTTTTACTCTTTGTTGTTAGAGCTCTGACACAGGACGAAGCCGTGGTGGAACTCCGAATCAGTTCCCACCTCGGCTCAGGTCCCGGATACAGGCGGGTAAGGGGAAAAAAGCCCAAAGGCGGAAAAAAACCCTTTGTTGTGGTGGAACTGTTGGCAGTGAATTGCGGTAAGAAGTATAGCTGTGGCTGTCGTAGAAATCAATAGCATCAGGAATCCTCGAGGAAGCAATGCGAAAATTAATCCGGAGGAAAATGGCAAAGAAGGAAAAGAAAACAGGGAGAAAGGCAGGCAAACGCCGTGAAGCCTAAGTGGAGAGAAACCGGCGGAAGGGGGGAGCCGCAAGGGAGGCAGAGCAAGAAGGAGGAGAGAGAGGGAGAGACCCCCGGGAGGGGAGAAAGGAAGCGAGCGAGAGAAAAGCACTGGAAGCGTCTCACCGTGAAAACGAAAGGAGACGGTTGCAACGCAAAGAACCATGGGTAATAGGAAGTAAATAGGCCAGAGGAAAGGAAAGGGGAAAACACTAGACCATTAACAGAGAAACGTGAAAGACGTGGTGGCAGTGTTTAATGGCGGCGAAGCCGTAGCAACGGCATCCATCGCCAGCCGAGAGGGTTCATGACAGAAAGTCTTATGTCGATTTGAGCTAACTCGCAACACTTCTTCCAGAAGCGTGAGATAAACTGGCTGCCACGGTCTCAGATCAGAATGGAAGGGAATCCATGAATTCGGACAATCTGTTTCAGAAATTCTTTAGCCAGAATTGAAGCTGAGGGTAGTCCTTTTAACAGGATGAAATGGGCCATTTTTTAAAACAAATCCACCACTACTAAAATTGTATTGAATCCGTTACTCGGAGGAAGGTCTGTTATAAAATCAAGAGATAGTGGCGCTCATTACGATACCGGCGCTAAACCATGGCGCATTTAGCACCATGGTTGGTGCCGGTATCATAACGTGTCCGCCATGGTGAAATGGGGAAATACCGCCCCATTCCAAGGTTGGCAGGGCGGTATTTCCCCATTTCCCTATGGCCCTTCCCCATTCCCATTTTTGCCCCATAGGGCATAATGGGAATGGCGAAGGCGCCAAGTACAGTACCTCAAATTGCGGTACCATACTTAGCGCGAAGGTCCCTTTGCGGGACCCTACTTTAACAAGGTCGGGTCGCGCAAAGGACCTTGTAATTAGGTGCTAATGGGTTAACGGCGCCGCAGCCTTTTACGGCGCCGTTAACCCATTAGCGCCAGGGTCGTAATGAGGCCCAGTGTATGCCAAGGCGTTGGTGGAATGTCTAATGGCTGAAGCAGGCCTGGTGATTTTTTCTTTTGGGCCTTGTTTTGAGCACAAACTCCACAGGATAGCACAAACTGCTTGATGTCCTTACGCCATGTTGGCCACCAAAATTGTCGTTTGACCTTGGCCTCAGTTTTTGTAATTCCAGGATGACCTTCTACTAATGAGTCATGGTAATGTGAGAGGAGTTTTTCCTGAAGTTCTCTGCTGGGTAGATAGAGACGTCCTCGAAAATAGGGTAGTTGGTTAGTGAATGAATGGTGAGGACCTTTCGTCGGCCAATCCTTTAGGGTGTTGGAATCCATGAGATGAGAGATACTCTCTTCAACGTCTTCTAATGTTAGAGACGTAGTAATCCCAAGAATCTTCTCACCAGGAATGATAGGCACTGGGTCGGGATTGACGTTTTCCTTGTCTACTCCTATACGGGACAGTGCGTCTGCCTTGCCATTTTGACAGCCAGGTCGGGAGGTAATTACAAAGTCAAACTCTGCAAAAAATAATGCCCATCGGAGTTGACGAGATGATTGGGCTTTTGCCACCTTCAAGTACCTTAAACTGCGATGATCGGTAATTACTGTGATGGTGTGTCTAGCTCCGAGGAGGTAATGTCGCCAGGCTTTGAAGGCCGCCTTGATGGCTAACAGTTCCTTGTCCTTAATCGCATAGTTCAGCTCGGGTCACGTACATTTCCGTGACCACAAGGCTACCGGGTGCAGTTGACCAGTTTTGGGATCCCTTTGTGAAAGGACTGCGCCCATAGCCAAACTGGAAGCATCCGTTTCGACCACGTACGGTAGATCTGGACGAGGGTGTTTCAAGATCGGGGCTGAGATGAATCTTTGTTTTAGTTCCTGGAAGGCTTTCTCAGCTTCTTCGGACCATTGAAAACACTTGTGTTTGCGCAACAGAGTGGTGATGGGGTGCACTAGTTGCGAGAATCCTGGAATGAAGCGCCGATAGAAGTTTGCAAATCTGAGCATACTCTGAACTCCTTTAATCGAGGTTGGCGACGGCCAGTTGAGAATGGCATCCACCTTTCGTGAATCCATGCACACACCATGAGGGGTTAGAACAAATCCGAGGAACTCAACCTCAGTAACATGGTAAAAACATTTCTCCAACTTTGCAAATAGCTTGTGTTGTCGAAGTTTGTCCAAAACTGCTCGGACATGTTTCACATGTTCTTGCTCTGAACGGGAGTATAGCAGAATGTCGTCGATGTATACTACGACATACACATCAATCATTTCTCGCAAAACATTGTTCATGAAATATTGGAATGCCGCTGGGGCGTTGCAAAGGCCAAAAGGCATCACCTGGTATTCAAATAGTCCATATTTGGTGCGGAAAGCGGTCTTCCATTCGTCCCCTTTCCTGATCCACACCAGGTGGTAAGCTCCGCGGAGGTCTAACTTGGTGTAAATCCGGGCATCTTTAACTTGATCTAATAAGTCAGGAATCAGAGGCAACCGGTAACGGTTTTAAACAGTGACCTGATTCAATGCGCAGTAGTCGATGGAAGTCCTAAGGTCACCTTCCTTTTTAGGCACGAAGAATAACGGTGAAGCCGCCAGGGACTTGGATGGGCGGATGAAACCGTTAGCTAGATACTGGTCTAAATATTTTCTCAAATGCAGGTTCTCGGGTTCTGTGAGAGCATAGATTCGACCGCACGGAATCGGTGCTCCTGGTACTAGGTCGATCTGGCAGTCATGCGACCTGTGAGGGGGCAGTGTGTTGGCTTGATCCTTTTGGAATACATCCCGATAGTCTTGATATACCAGAGGTAGCGAGTTGGTTGGTTCCATGATCGTTGTCGCTCCAGTGACCAAAGGTCCTTTAGTTGGATAACAAGTCTGAACACAATCGACTGAGAAGGTCAGCTTCTTGGCACGCCAGTCTATGCAAGGATTGTGTGATTCCAACCATGGCATACCCAGAATTATCTGAAATTGTGGGGCCTTGGTTATATCAAACACTATGGTTTCCCGATGACCGTCTTGGCACGAAAGAGTCATCTCAGCCGTAGAGTGTGTCACCGGCCCCAAATCTATTTAAGTTCCGTCGACTGTGGTGACTAAGTCTGTTGTTGCCTTTTCGCAAAGGGAAAGGTTCATCCTTGAAGCCAATTCTTGATCCATATAATTTCCAATGGCTCCACTGTCGATGTATGCTCTGACTGCATGCATTCGAGACGGTTGCTGGTTGTTTATAAGGACCATAGGCAAAACTAAGTGCAAGGTCTGGGAGTCCTTCTTTTCGCTCGGCAAGCGGACCTCTACGCCTGCCGGGCGAAGAAGTTTTCCGACTCAGACTCTGTTTCAACCTTACCAGCGACTCCTACTGCCTTTTTGGGTGGCTTCACTGTGCATTCTCTGAGAAAATGGCTGGCTGAACCACAATATAAACACAACTGTTGTTGTCTTCTCCTATCCCTTTCGGCCTTGGTTAACGGCCCCCGTACACACCCGATTTGCATGGGTTCTGACACATCGGTGGTCCTGGAGGCATTTTCCTTGGGGCGCATGAATACTCTAGAATCAATTCTAGCACGATCTGCCTTACGGTTGTGCAGTCTGTGATCTAGCTGGACTACCAAGTCTATGTACTCAGCACAGTCCCTGGGCGGGTTCACCACTTGAGCTAAAACGTCCTTTAACTCCAAACCACGGTAAAAAAGCGTTGTTCTCTTGTCGTCCGGCCAATCAGTTTCCACAACCAGTCTGTTAAAGGTCGCAATGTATGTTAACAAATCCTGATTGCCCTGACGCAAAGACAAGAGCTCATTATCTAATGTCTAACCTTGACAACGCCGGGCAAACAGCTTCTCCATATCCAATTGGAATCTTTGGACGTCTCGCAAAATGGGATCATCCCGACTGACCGGCGGTACAGACCAGTCAGCACCACTGCTGCTAAGATATGAAAGTACAAAAGCCACTTTGGACTGGTCGTTTGGAAAGGCTCCTGGCCTGCATAGAAAATGTAGACGGCACTGGTTCATAAACACCGCATACCTTTTCGGATCCCCAGCGAATCGTTCTGGGGTGCCAAGGGTACAGCTCACGGGAGGACCACCTGAACCGGACTGCTTTATGCGGGGGGTACCGCTGACCCCAGCCCGGGTAGCGGCGTCTGCCCCACCTGTGACTGGAGCAGCTGTCTGGCGAGATCGTCGGTGCGCTCCTTGGCTACAATCAGTTCTCTTCGTAAGGCATTGGTTTCCTGTCTAGCCAAATGGACCTCGGCCCTGAGTTCCCCCAAAAGCTGAGCTAGCTGATCAATTTCCGAGGTTTCTATGACGCCCAGGTAGAGAATTCTGTATAGGCTTCGCGTTCTGTCACGCTCACCTGGTCTCCAGGGGGGTGTGCTCGTGTGCGAAGGGTGTTGTCTGTCCTGATGCTGCTCTGCTTGGCTGGTGATGCTAGCTTGCGTCTCCCCTTAGTCCTTGCTTCAGAAGATGTTAGCCTGCAAGTCGAAACAAGATATTAGCTACCGAAGAAAGCTGGTCAGTGGTTTCACCTCCTTCTGGTCTATCCTTCACTTCTTCTGGCTCACCTCTGTTTTTTAATGGGCAAGCTCTCTGTCCTGCACACGCTGGCAGGGGCGTGGTTCAGAGTCTTTCCTGGATCAAGTTACGTCACTGATCTGAAGGAAATTGCTGAAGCAGAAGGCCCGGGAGTAAGCAGGTAAGTCTCTATTCCAATAACTGCTTGGAATGACTGCCTTTAAGTCTTTCTGTTCAAGATAACTAATGTCCGTTATTGTCTTACAGGTGCGGCGTTAAGCGACCTTCGGATGATGGATGACCCTCCTGAAAATGATGCTCAGGATTCCTGCCGGTAAGTATTGCGCTGTGCTGGGCGCGCGAATGTTCGCCTCTGTAGCCTTCCTTTGCTACGTGCGACTAACCTTTTTGTCTTTTTCTGTTCAGCAGGTACGGCGCGAGTCCAGGAAGAAGAATAGAAGATCTGTGTAGCCGTATCGAGCTGCGGCGCGCTGCTGAGTGAAGAACTGTCCGATGAAGTTCCTGGAGCGGGCCGATCAGGTGAGTAGCTACCCGAGAGGGTGCTTTTCGCTCTGTTCTGCAGATGCGGCGGTCCGTGGGAAAGCAGGAGATGAGTTCTAGATGCATTGCAGGTAAGGCCTTCGAAGCTTAAATAACTCCTGTTATTCTCTGTACGCAGGTGCCGATGGATGGAAGACTCTGGACGGGCGTGGCAGAAGGAAGCAAGCACTGATCTGACACGGTGAGCGTTACGCTGCAGGAGTGCAGAATAACGCGAAGCGTGTTCAGATTGTTGGGTGCGGTTTAAATAGCCTTACAAGTAGTTCCAAGGAAATAGTCCTCTTCTCCGTATCCCTTATCTCAGGTAAAGTAGTTCCAGGCCACACCCTGAACTGAAGGGCTCAGCCTCTCAGAGCCAAGTTAATGGACCATGTAACTAACACCTCCATGAGCCTGGCGCCAGCGGCGCCAGGACTGAGTCCAGGTGGGCCTGGCTGGGGCCTGATAAGCCCCCAAGGGGGCCAAAGTCCGGGATGGCCCCGCTAGTTTCAGGGGTTTGGGTGCCTGCACCATGACACCCGCTTATGACACTACCTGACGGCTACAAGATCCTCTCCGTGCCCAGGCCCAACCGTTCAGGGGGTGGTGTTGCCCTTATCTTCCCTGAGTGGATTCATGCCACTGTCACTCCTACGCAGACCTACTCCTCTTTTGAATGTCTTGTCTGCCGACTTTCTCTCTCTCCTAGCCATTCCCTTACCGTGGCTACTATCTATCGGCCACCTGGTCAAATTTCCTCCTTCCTCTCTGAGTGGGCTGACCTCTCCTCCTCACTCCTGTCCTCAACCACCCAACTCCTCTTTCTCGGTGACTTCAACATCCACCTCGATGCCTCCTGTCCCCCCACTGGTCTCTTCCGCGAACTCTGCAACTCTCTCTCACTCTCTATTCTCCCGTCTGGGCCTACTCACTCTGCAGGGCACACTCTTGATGCTCTGATCTCTTCTAACCTTCCCCTCTCCCTCCCTCTCTCCACTCCTCTCTCTTGGAGCGATCACTTTCTCCTATCCTCCCACCTCTCCCTCCCTACCCCACAGGCAAAGCCACCCTCTTCACTGCCACCCACCTTCTCGGTCATCCGACCCATGAAGCGCGTGTCAGTTGAGGCTTTCGCTGCTACCTTCTCGCCCCCTTCTCCCCCCTTGGCTGACTCCCACCCTGACACAGCCCTCTCCATGCTCTATTCCTCTATATCTGATACTCTCGATATCCTTGCCCCCGTCATGAGAATCCGCCTGACGCCCAAAGCCAAATGTAACTCCTGGTATGACTCGGATCTCGTCTCCCTAAAACGCAAGTGCAGGGTGGCAGAGAGGAAATGGCGTGCTTCATGCTCATCCTCTGACAAACTGGCCTGCCGCCTGCTCCAAAGGCAATACCGGCTCTCCGTTCTCACCAAGAAGAGAGCCCTTATCCAAGCCCGCATCTCTGAGGCATCAAACAACTCGGCCGAACTCTTTAAAATCTGCAAGGTGCTGGCCAACCCTGCTGCAGTCTCTACCTCTCCTGTCCCCTCCCAGGCCCTCTGCACTGCACTGGCCTCGCACTTCATCTCAAAAACTCAGGACATCCTGTCCTCGCTCTCCTCCTCTCTCCTCCCTCCCTCTCTTCCCGGCTCTTCCTCTTGCTCTCTTGCAGCCACCCCTCCGCCCTCCTTCTGTGCTTTTCCACCTTTTTCTGCTGATGAGGTTTCCAGACAAGTCCGATCTATGAAAGCCTCGTCTAAACAGGTTCACCCCTGTTCCTCCAAAACCATCAAGGACCACATCGACTCCCTGGCTCCTGCCCTAGCTGACTTTTGCAACCACTCTTTCGCCTCTGGAGTCTTCCCATCCCCCCTCAAGCACTCCCTTGTGCACCCCCTCCTCAAGAAACCCTCTTCCGACCCCTCCTGCCCGGCCAACTATCGCCCAATCTCCATTACTCCCTTCCTGGGCAAGCTCCTGGAGAAACTGGCCATCTCCCAGCTTAACCTCCATGCTGAATATGTTGGTAATCTTCATGACCATCAATCCGGCTTCAGAGCGGCCAGAAGCACGGAAACTGCTCTCCTGAACATCCGTGAGGACCTGCTCCTGAACCTCGATTCCAACACTCCCTGTGTTCTCATTCTGCTCGATCTCTCCTCTGCCTTTGACACTGTCAACCATGCCATCCTGCTCAACCGTCTCCGTGATAACCTGGGTATCACTGGTCAGGCTCTGGCATGGCTGACCTCTTTCCTTTCCGGTCGACCCTCCCAGGTCCAAATGGGCTCCTTCCTCTCTGACATCTTTTACTCCACCTGTGGTGTCCCCCAGGGATCCAACCTCTCTCCCTGGCTTTTCAACCAGTATCTGGCACTCCTTGCCCACCGCATCGCCGCTCTCTGCCCCCACTTTCAGTGCTATGCGGACGATACCCAGCTCATTTTCAGGCTACCCTCGGCCTCCTCCTCTCCTTCCCTCATCTCCGACTGTCTGTCTGCTATCCAGGAATGGTGTGCCGCCAACGACCTCTGCCTTAACGCCAGTAAGACTGAGATTCTACTCATCGGCACACCCACTCCCTCCTTTCCTGCAGCTCTCTGGCCGGCCTCCCTTGGCCCCCTTCCTGCCCCTACCTGCAAAGCTAAAAACCTCGGGGTCATCTTCGACTCCACACTCTCCTTCTCTCCTCATATATCTGACGTCTCTAAGAAGTCACACTACCAGCTGCACCTCCTCAGAGGTATTCTTCCCTTCCTCTCCTTCCCCCAGAAGCTCACTGTCTCCCGAGCCCTGGTTCTCTCAAGGCTGGACTACTGTAACAGCCTCTATCTTAATCTGCCTGCCTCCACTCTCCGCCCTCTGCAACTTATCCAGAACAGAACTGCGAGACTTGTCCTTGGCCTCAAGCCCAGGGACCGTATCTCTCCAGGACTGAAATCTCTTCACTGGCTCCCAGTGGCTGCGAGGATTAAGTTCAAAACCCTCTGCATTGTCCACAAGGCCTTCTGGGGCCTGGGGCCTAAATACCTTCAACTCTCTCTTCCTAAATATCTGCCTTCACGAGCCCTTCGCTCATCCGTCTCCAACTCCCTCATGGTCAGCCGCTTCTCGAAGCAACGAGCTGGGGGTAGATCTCTCTCCGCAGCAGGGGCCTCCCTCTGGAACAGCCTTCCTGCCTCCCTGAAACTTGAGGAGAACCATCTCCGGTTCCGGAAGCACCTCAAAACCTTCCTCTTCGCTTCTGCCTTCTCTCTCCCTCTCCCTTGCTAAACCTGCTAAACTCCCCACTGAAGTCTGCACTAAACCTGCATCTGGGCCACTCTGTGACCTCGGTCCAGGGCCCAGCCACTCTCCACTTGCACTGCCTCCCTGGCTCCTCCTGCACTGTGGGACTGTCACTGCATCCCTACAGCCCCCTTCCCAGCACTTGCTCTGCACTTACCTCGCACTTGCCACCAGCTGGCCCTTTTATTCATTATTTATTATTTATTATTTTATTACGCTACTTACCTTGTACTGCACTTTCCCCCCCACCTCCTCCCCCTGCACTTTCTCCTTTTCCCCTTACCTCTGCACTTGCACGATCTGAATGACACCTGGCCTAGTAGGATCGTTTGTCTGTCTTCCCCTTGTTTCCCTCCCTCCCTGCCTCGTCGCGCCTTGAAACACTTGTGTATAGGCGCGTTACAAATACCATATCATATCATATCATATCATGTTTTTCATTCTCTCCCCGCTGCAGTGTTTGATCTGGGAACGGCCCTGTTCCTCACTGTGTATAATGCAGCTATCGTGTCAGCGCACTCTGCCCAACACATTTTCGCCACCGGCATTACTGTCCTCACCGCTGTTGGTTACACCTGCAGCGTTTTCTTATTGAGAGGTTGTCCAGGTTGCATTGTTTTCCCACCATGTGTTTTCCGAGGCGTCTTCTATTTCACTCTCGGTTTTTGTCAGCAGGCCACATTCCCTGGGTAGTACTTGCCCTCCCTCAGACGTGAGCCCATCAGCAGGTCGTTCATGGCTATGAGGTTTACAATGGGTGATTGCCCATTTGATGGCAAGGGCCTCTAACTCCAACACAGAGTAATTTGTTTCACGTGGGAAGATTTTTCAACTAGTGAATAGGCTAGGGTGTTCTAATCCATCACAAATTTGTGATAGTACTTCTACTAAACCTGTGAGAGAGGCCTCAGCTTCTAACACAACCTCCTTTGAAAAGTCTACCACATTTAGGATTGGGTTCTGGCACAAAGTTTGTTTTAAGTTGTTGTAACAGATATCGTCCTCATCAGTCCAGGGAATCTTCTGGGGTTCAGCATTCTTTAATTTGTTGGTTAACCTAGCTGTTTTAGCTGAGAAATTAGAGATAAACCTACTGTAATAACCTATTAACCCTAGGAATGCCCTGAGGTCTCTCTTGATTTTAAGCGTGGGGGTATCTAGGACGCTTTCACTTTTTCACATTGGGACTGGACAATGCCATTCCCTACAAATAAACTGAGGTATTTCATGGCTGATTGGGCCAGATTACATTTGGATGGATTAGCAGTTAAACCGGCTTTTGTCATAATAGTAAAGAGATGGAAAAGATGTGTCTACTCAAGTCTTACTGTAAATGACTCTTTCATCAATATAAGCCCCACAGAAATCAGAGTAGGGCTATAATATCCTGTCAATAAGCCATTGGAAAGTGGCTGGGTCCCATGCAGGCCAAAAGGAAGGACTTTAAACTGAAATAGTCCCAGGGGCATTGAAAAAGCTGTCTTTTCCTTATCAGGTCCATGTACAGGGACCTGCCAATATCCCTTGATTAAGTCCAGGGACGATAGAAAGATGGCACATCCGAGTTTATCTATTAACTCATTGATGCACTGCATAGGATAGGCATCGAAGGCGGAGATGGCGTTAACCTTGTCACGCCTTGAAACACTTGTGTATAGGCGCATTATAAATGCCATATCATATCATGCCATATCAACCTGTCTGAAGTCTATGCAAAACCTCCAAGAATGATCAGGTTTTGTTACAAACACAATAGGGGAGGGCCATGGGCTGGAAGAAGGCTTGATAATGTTTGACTTCAGCATTTCTTTCACTTCCTCTATCACTATTTGTTTTCGGGCTTCTGGGAGTCTATAGGGTTTTATATCGACCACTTTTCCCTTTGGAGTTCTGATACAATGATAAGTACCATGTACTCTTACTGGTTTTTTGCAGAATATATTGGGAAATACCATGACCAGGTTGTTTAAATCTTCTTACATCTGTTTAGATGGTTCTTGGGGAATAAGCTCTGGATTGTCTATCTCCTCTGGTATTAAACAAGATAATATCGGGGCGTGGCTTGGGCAGCCATGGAGTAGGACGTGCTTCCTGAGCAGCTCCGGAGATCCGACATATGATCCGTGAAAACTATCTACAAAAACGTGCTACTGGTTCCTGGATTGACTATACATGCATGGGAACGTGTGTTCTGCTCACTGTATAAAGACCAAGTGAATTGTGTGTGGAATTCTGGAGGAATTGCTCGGCGAAAGACAGCGGCTGCTTGGTCCATTGTCACACAAGATGGCCGACAACAAAGGAAACGAAACTGAAGCACCCGGAGCGGCAGAATAGAGACGGCAGCCACAGGGAAATAATGATGATGGCGAAGTGGAGACAGAGCGAAACCCCAGCAGCGGTAAGCCTTGTGTCATGTTGGCTTGCGTGCTGACCCGGAAGGCAAGAGCCCGGGGCAGCGGGGGTAGATAGGCCGCGCCACGATAGACATATGAAGCGCTCGCTCGACATCGATGAGCAGAAAGCCACGGTGAGAGGCGGCGGACGGTGCGACTGCTTGAAGAGTACTACAGTAGTTTATAAGGGTGGAAAAGACGGTTGGGGAGGCACGCGGATGCTGAATCGAAACAGCGAGGCATAACGGAGGCCGCAGAATGTCGGCGTGAGGGGCTGTGAGCAAGAACAAGAATAAGCAATCCACAATGGATATTTTTGCCAAAACACAACATTCTCCTGCGGCCATCGCGCCCAAAGGCTCGATGGCACCAGCGGAGGGCACCACAGTGGCTGAAAACCATCAGATTTTAGAGGCCATCACGGAGCTGAAAGACTCTTGGGGGGGTTGCAATGTGAGACCTGCGCACTTCCCTGGAGGCTAAAATAGACGCAGTGGGCATAGAAGTCTCCCTGCTGAGGCAAGATGTCATGGGGCTGGCGGAACCAACAAGCAGCCTGGAAGGTGTGGTGAAAACCAACACGAACACCAGCACTAACAACGCAAAGGAGATCCATGTACTAAAAAAAACAGGTAGCTAATGTGGACTCTCAAGCGGAGGAAGCAGAAGGGAGAGCGAGGAGGAACAATATTCGCGTGGTGGGCTTGCCGGAGGATGAGGATGGACAGGACCCGACAGACTATGTCGAGAACCTACTCCTACAAGGAATTGGGGCTGGCAAACTCTCGCAGGGATTTGCGGTGGAGCGTGCACATAGAGCCCTTATGAGGAAGCCGAGACCAGGGGCCCTTCCCCGGGCGATAATCGCCAAAATATTGAACTACAAAGACCGTGAGAAAATACTACCGAAAAGGTGGAACAATCGAAAGGGCCTCGAGCACCATCACGGCGTATCCGGACTACACTATGTTGGTCCAGAGGCAACGGTACAGCTATGTGGCAATCAAAAGAAGGCTGCGCGCGGCTGGGATAAAATATATGCTTCTGTACCCCGTGAAATTGAAGGTGGAGCACAAGAGCAAAATGTATTTTTTTGACACTCCGGAAGAAGCAACGACGTGGCTGGATCTATAGGGCTGCCCGGAATGAGACACGGAAGAGACCCAAGAGGGACACGATATGTGACTGGGATACGGTATCCATACTGTTAAGGCGTCAAGTGAGCACCCCAGGGGTGCCTAGATTACGATTAAGAACAATGGGCACGGCTGTATGAGGCTGATATTTTGATAAGATACCGCTGACTGTAACGGACTTGAAGGACTGGAATATAGTAGCGTGTACATATATGCAAATTGTATAGCAATGTGTAGTTAACCCGAAGTGACATAGGAGTGACATAAGAGCGGCAGGGCGAAAGCACCTTGCCCCCCAAATTATAGTTGTAGTAGTAGTAGGTTGGCCACTAGGGCGGCCTCACCCTGCGGAGCTTCGAGTACAGGCGAGAGCCAGAAAGAGCTAAATGCGGGGGAGCCTGAGATCCAGGGATGGAGCTGGGCAACAGTTGGGGGGAGTGATGTTGGGGAAGGGACGGGAGGCGGGAGGGGGTACGGGAAGTTTGGGGTGTTTTTGGTTAAAGGGAATTTAGAATGGGATGCAAGCCTATACAGACTGGATTGGAATTCAAAGTCAGACTGCACCTGGGGGAGGAGGAACGGAACTGGTACAGGCCATGGGAGACCTTAAGATACTTACATGGAAAGTGCGGGGGCTCAACAGCTACTTAAAAAGGAACAAAGTTATGTTGTACCTGCGCAGGCAGAAAATAGATATTGCATTGCTGCAGGAACCCCACCTTACACGAGAGAGGATAGACACGATTGCTGGGAAGTGGAAAGGAGTGTTGGTGGGCTTATCGTACTCTGCTTATGCAAGAGGAGGGCTTATTTGGGTGGCGCCACATGTCCCTTTTCAGCGATTGCAAGTGGTGGCTGAGACAGACAGGAGGATGGTTATACTGAGGGCACTGGTGGAGAACAGGGAGATGAGCATTGTTAACACGTATGCCCCGGTTTTCTATGGATTACCTAAAATCCACAAAAATGTCACTGACCCTCCCTTCAGACCCATAGTTGCGGGGACAGAAAGTATCTTTCAGCCGTTAGCCATATATTTGGACACGGCACTACAACCAGCTGTACAAAGCAATCAAACCTATCTAAAGGACACCACCCACTTCCTGAACATCATCAACTCTGTTAATCTCACAGAGGAGAGCCCAATTCTTTTCACAATGGACGTGAACAGTCTATATACCTCAATACCACACAGAGAAGGGATAGAAGCATTGGAATGGTTTCTACTAGAAAACAAAAACGTCAACATTCACAAAGTACTAGCTATAGAATTAATCAACATCATTCTATATAACAACTACTTTAGACATAATGGAACATTTTATTTACAAATTTCAGGAACCTCAATGGGTTCATCAGTGGCACCTTCATATGCCAACATTTTCATGTACCAATTTGAAACGAAATTTGTACTACAAAACCAACAGTGGAAAGAAAAAATTAAATGCTGGCAACGATACATTGACGACATTTTTGGTATATGGCTAGGCACAGAAAGTGAACTTCTCCAATTCTGGAAATACTTAAATACCTGCAATGAAAGAATCGGGTTCACAATTGAAATTGGAAAACCTTCAGTTAATTTTCTGGATGTTACAGTGGAAATACATGGACCAGGTCTTAAGACAAAAATATACAGGAAACCAACAGATGTTAACAGCTGCTTACATCATAGCAGTTTTCATCCAAAACATTTAAAGGAGAACCTCCCCTACAGCCAACTTTTAAGGGTGAAACGTATTACATCTGATATTACCACATTACAGATGGAATATGAAACCATGCGGAATCGATTCATTGAAAGAGGTTACCCAGGAGAAACAATACAGAAAGCCATAACAAGAACCAAATCACAGGAAAGAAAAGAACTCCTAGCAAGCAACAGTAAACCAGTTCCCAAAAATTTGATTCACTCTTTGAAATACTTTAGACAAAGCTTTCAAGTCAAAAGAATAATACACAAAAACTGGGACCTGATTAAGTCAGATAAAACCTTACAAGAATTGTTTCCAGATCCCCCTATGATGGCATTCAAACGAGGAAGAAATCTACGGGATCAACTCATTAAAGCGTAAAGGCCAAAAAAAACACTACAAACAACATTTTCTAAACAAAAAGCAGGCACATTTCCATGTCTCCACTGCCAACATTGCAACAACATCATTAAAGGAGAATATGTACGACATCCCAATACAGGTAAAAAAATCAGTCTGAGACACTATGCTACGTGTGACAGCAAAAACGTCATCTATGCCATCCGTTGCCCCTGCGGAGTCTATTATATAGGAAAAACCAACAGAAAATCCAAAGTAAGATGGGCAGAGCACAAGTCTTCCATAAGAACAAAAAATATCAAATCTCCTGTATTTAGACAATTCCAAGACCATAACCACAACATCTCACAGATGAAAATGATCATATTGGAAGTAATACACCCACTCCCGAGGGGTGGCGATTTACAAAGACAACTTTACAAAGAGAACTTTTTTGGATCCAACGGCTTGACGCAATGACACCACTAGACATGAATGAGGACTATTACCTTGGACCATTCCTCTAAAGTTTTAACATCTATGAAAGTAAACCAATTGCTGCTACCAGTTTAAACCTTACAGGTTACTATTGCTTCTTTGTTTTTAAATAGATTCTCCCATCAAACATACCCTAGCATTACTGGGGTATCGAATATTAGAACAAAGACCTTTATTTTCTTTGCATATGAGTGTTTTAGTTACATTATCTGCTGTCAATTCACTTGTGATTTTCATCTTCAAGAAACTGCTTTTAGTGATGCTTTGGCTTTAGATTGTACACCCATACAATTGGGGTAGTGCTAACACAATGGCATATATTTGTCAAAAAGGTTCACAACATGATAAAAAGTGTATAATGGTTTACACAAGGTCCTAGATTTGTCAAATAGGCCAATCACATGTTTAAATGTGGATAATGGTCGACACTAAGATATCCATTTCTTTAACCATTAATAATCAGGCAGGTACTCCATGACTATTTTGCATCTATGACCATGTGCCCATGTAGGTTTTTCTACTTATCATTAGGTTTAACACCCTCATTTACCCAAGCATGTCCTGTGGACCTTTGAAAAGCAGTCAATAAGACCTCACAGTTACATCCGACAAAATTTAATTTGTATTTTTAGTCAAACGTGTAAACAGGACGTTAGTCAAAATACAGACAGCCATTTGCACCAAACCTATCACTGGCTTATCTACCCTTGTAGAGATTTAACTTGGTGGACGTACAACGCGTATGTGCGATTGACGTCACTAAGTTGCAGTCATTACCTATAATGTGACATGCACCTTTTCCACCTTCATTGGAATCGTTTCCCACTTATTTTCTAGCTGTAACAAGACGACATGCCCCTTGGAGCACCTGATCGCCTAATATTCCATGTTGATTACAGAGACACCTTTATTTACACTTTGCACGCGCACGCGCGAACAACGTCACTCACTCAATATATAAACAACAGTGACGTCACTCGCGCATGCGCGAATGACGTCAGCTTGTCCGAAAGGTACATAAAGACGAGTTCCATCACAAAATGGCAGACGCCTCCAGAGCCTTCGCCGGTCTAGATGTTGCTCCATTTTGGGACCTGTAAAAAAGGAAGAGAAGTAAGTTGACTTGGACTTTATCACTTTATTGGTATCACTTAGTTATGTAGAATCGAAATAAGATACTTACTATTTCCAATCTGGCCACATAGCCTTAACTTGTTCTATGCCAGGTACTTTGGGGAATAAAGCTTTTCTTCTGCCAAACACTTTTATGTAGAATTATAATAAGAGACTAACCATTTCCATTCTGGCCACATAGCCTTTACTTGGTCTGTGACAGCTTTTCTAAAAAATACCCCGTTTCCCCTTTACTTACCTCTACCACCTTGGATTTTTAGGTTACTCTTCTTGGAAACAGTTGATTTGGATTAGTTTTCATCGATTAACCTTTTACCAGATTAAGATACCCAGTGACCATTGACTGGTCAGCTCTACCATTGGACCAGTTGTTCAACCAAAGACTTGTAAGTGTGTTTTCACTTATGCATAAACATGACAACCAGATACCTATATTCTTGTCATTAAGACAGCGGCCCTCATTACGACCCTGGCGGAAAGTGACTGACCGGACCGCCACAGCGTAAATAGCGTTTCCGCCATTGCACGATGGAGCAAAGTGCGGCCCATTTCGACCCATCGGGCACGAGCACCACGCCATGGCGGAAGTGCAAAGTCCGCGATGGCGGAAATGACCCCAAAACGGCCCACACCGCCGCCGTACGGCGCCCTAGGTGCAATACCGCCACCCATCATAGCGGACACCGCAGTGAGCGCCAACCGGAAAGTACGGTGACCGTAAATATACGGAAACGGAAGTAAAAACATGGGCCCGGAACGGGAAACAACACCCCGTACACCTATAAAACCACAAAATACACACAACCACTAAAAACACCACCCTGAGACACATCCCAACCCGTCATCCACCCCAGTGAAACCAAGAAAAATGGGAAAAGTAGCGAAGAAAGCGTGCGACCGCAAGCGGCAGGTCCACTTCTCCCGTGAGGAACTCACCGTGCTTACAGAGACCCTCCAGGAGAATGCCGCCGCCGTCTTCTCCACGCAAATGACCAGGACGGCACTTGCGAACAAGAAGGCCATATGGGCCCTGGTGGCACAGCGGGTAAGTGCGGTGGGGACCGCACCCCGCAACCCACGGCAATGCAGGAAGCGGTGGGACGACCTGCGGATACGCGTCCGTAGCATACTTTCTGCCAACCGCAACATTGCCACAGCCACCGGGGGAGGGTCGGAATCACCCATCAAGTTGACCCCCTGGGAAGAAATCTGTGCCTCCACCATTGGAATGGAGAGCATAGAGGGAGTCGGAGGGATGGAGAAAGGAGTGCAGACATCCGGAGAATCAGGTAGGTGGCCCAAATAAAACCATGCCAAATCCACAATGTCCAATCATGTGACTCACATGTGTCCACATAGCGCAACAGCAACACATGGCCAGGAGAACGTCCACACACATTGGCCTGATAGCGCACTTTAAAACTCACAATAAATACATAAATAAGTAAAAACCCCAAAAACACCCACTACACGTGCAGCAGGCACACCCTAACTGCAGGCTGCCAAACAACTGCACCCTCACTCCACACACAAATGAAAGCACCTCCAAGGCCCGACCCAAATCACCCTCAGGTACCACCCCAATGCATGTGATACATTGCCATTCCAATTCCCACAGACCCATTAATAACGCTCGCCCTCCTTTACTCCACCACAGGGTCCGATCCAAACGACGAGCTCCAGGACACCCCTACCAGCACACCTGCAAAGAGGGCCAAGACCGACGGCCAAAGACCCTCCACCTCAGCTGCACGCATCAAGACACGGCAGCAGCACATATCAAGTGGCAGCACACAGGAGGGAACATCAACAGGCACCCCAGCAGCCAGCATGCCCACAACAGCACCACCACAGGTCCCCCCAATGGATGCCACAGAAGGTACTGCCTCTGGTGGCAGCAGCACCATAGGTGACACCCCATTAATGGCAGCATGCTCCGACACAGAAGACGGGGATGTCGAAGTCAGATCCATCCATGACCTGTCCCAATCCCCCTGTCTGTTCCATCCCGTACACCATGAGGATACCACGCAGGGGCACCCACAAGACGACGACTGGCCATCCCCCACAAGCCCTGTGGCAGGGCAACATGAGGCGAACAGCCCCTCTGTGACACCACCGCAAATGGCCATGGCCCAGCAGAGGCAACAGTCCCTCGACCAGTTAATCGTGCAACAGCAGCAACTGGCCACGCTCCTCAAGGACCATGCCGATGGATGTGGGGGCACCAAGGCAGACATAGAAACATCAACTGAGACACTTAGGGCACAAATGGAGAGTAGCACCGAGAGCCTGAGAGTCCAAATGGAGAGTAGCACCGAGAGCCTGAGAGTCCAAATGGAGAGAAGCACCGAGAGCCTGAGAGTCCAAATGGAGAGAAGCACCGAGAGCCTGAGGGGGGAACTGCATGCGACGTCCAAAGACGTATGTGCCGAACTTGCCGCAGTGCGCCGTGTGCTCACTGAGCTCTCACAAACCCTTAGGGACATTCATGGACGTGAGCAGGCAGAGACATCATCCGTTGCAAGTTCCGTCCAGGGCAGCCCCCAACGTAGATCTGGGAGGAACCTGCGCTCCACAAGCAGGGGTGCCCCTGATACCCGCAGAGGGGGCTTGCAATAGCGACTGCCCACTGACAATGAGCATCTTTGGACACTGGTGTTCGGGGGGAGGTAGGAGGGTGGAGGGGGTGTGTTGGCCTCACTTGGGTGGCGGGTCGATAGGGTGTTCAACATGATATCACATATGCCATAAACAATGCACGATCAAACAATGAGATGTGTGGACAATGATCTTTGTGTACTAGGCCATCATAGGCGTACAGTCCATATTGTGCATGTACCAGACACACACAGTGCCACGAGTCCCGTGTCCATGTATCAGCCACCAGGCGTGAGTGCTAGAAGCATGCATCTATGAGATGCTGACGAATTTCACGGCCCTCCTGTGCCTCGCAGACTCCTTGAGGTGCTGCCACATCCCCACCCTCATCATGACCATCTTCAGGTGCTTGCAGTTCTGTGTCAGGGGGCATGGGCACATTTCTACGTACGCACATGTTGTGGAGCATGACACATGCCATCACCATCTTTGCAACCTTCTCATGGCGGTACAGGAGTGCCCCGCCAGACCTGCTGAGGCACCGGAAACGGGTCTTCAGTAGGCCGAATGCCTGTTCAATGACTACACGGGTACGTGAGTGGGCATGGTTGTAGTCCTCCGCATGCTGGTCCCGTGGGTTCCGGACTGGTGTGAGGAGCCATCTCTTCAGTGGATATCCGGCATCACCTGTATGTGGACGATAAACGAATTATGTGGAATGCCATTGCTACGTACGCACCCCCCCCCCCTTCCTGCCAGGTCATTGCCGCATCACATACCCCACATCATCATGCATGAAATGAGACTCACCGAGTAGCCAGGATCTCTCCCCTGCGTGTCGCTCCATGTAGCGTGGTATTGTAGAGTTCCTCAAGACCATAGAATCATGGGTTGATCCAGGGAATCGGGCACAACAATGTGCAATGATCCTGTTGGAGTCACACACCATTTGTACATTCAGTGAATGAAATTGTTTTCGGTTGCGGTACTGGGCCTCCATGGCATGTGGGACGACCAATTCCACATGGGTGCAGTCGATGGCACCAATGCAACCCGGTATGCCGCCAAGTGCATGGAATCCCACTTTTGTGTTGGTTATTTCCTGCTCCGAGCGTGGTAGGGAGATGTAGTCGTCTGCGTGCTGCAGGAGGGCATCGAGCACTTGCAATAGTGTCCGTGAGAACAGTGGCTGAGAAATGCCATGCAACTGTCCGACTGTGTGCTGGTAGGTGCCTGTGGCCAGGAAGTGGAGTACAGACACCACCTTCAGTAGGGGTGGGATGGCGGTTGGGCTATCTATCATGCTGACAAGGTCAGCCTGTGTCATGTCCACAATGGCGGCTATGGTGTCCCGGTCCAAACGGTAGAGGGTGTGGATCTGCTCATCAGTGAGGTTGAACGGATGTGCTCGGAGGCGTGAGATTGCGGGCTGCCTGCGTGGTGGTAGTGGCTGTGCTGGCAGCCCTTGCTGGCCCTGCCTTGCCCTCCTCCTCCTCCTGCGTCTCCTCCGTGCGGCCGGTTGAAGTTGGTGTTCGTCTTCTTCTTGGAGTTGGAGTACTTGCAGTGCTATCAGGTCCCCCAGGGCCAACATCGCGAGTCCTGCCGGTAGCATTTCGGAGTGGGTGTGGTTGTGGGAGGAGACTGGGTGTGCAATTTATGTGTTTTCAGGCTGTATGGCCTCCACCTGTGGTGATTCATTCCACCTGTGCAAGCTGCTCTCCCCTTTGGGCGAGCACGTCCCGCACACAACGCTGCAATTCGAGGAATGGCATCTTGCTATTACAATCATGTATTAGTACCCGATGGCCGTGTAACATTGGTTGATATGTTCATTCGGCTATGGTCCCATTGTTTCACATGCATTCTTTGCAGTCGCGAACAGACTTGTGAAGGGTCAGTGGAACGTAGTACTCGAGTAACGGTGGACCCTCATGCATCACTGTACCGAGGTTCACCGACGGGCGGGGCCTCCCATTTGTGAGTGAAGGCAGTTGCCATTTTCACACACAGCCGCACTAGATGGATTAATTTGTGATTTCAAGCGGCCACAGATGCCTTTTCGACGTGATGTTGCAAATGAGGAATTCGAAGGGCGGCGCTTTCGGTCTTCAGCTAGCGGCGAGGAGATGCCCACAGGTCTGACTGCAAATATAACGTTCTATTGTTCAGTGTCCTTGGGACAGGGGCCATGGCGAGGATGCAATGATTGATATGAATAGTTTGGGATGCGCAATAGCGAAGTGGATGATGAGGCCGGACGTTCCCAAATACATGTTACTTCACAACACTGGAATTACGGGCTGGGGCACAGTGGATTTTGCAGGCTGCATGACGCACAGACTCAATGGAGCTCTCACATGTTATGTGAGTATGGACACAGGCGTTATCATTACGGGATGAGGGAATGATGAATGGATGCATGGACAGATGATTTGATACGGTGTTTGCCATGTACAGGGCTTCTTGGAATCTGTCCGCCTCCCCTGCGCTATGTGATGCAGGGCTGCCATAGTGGGACCATCGTCTATCTGGCCTTGTTGAGCCCTCCCTGTCTCGACGCGCCTTCAGACACTTGTGTCCATGCACGTTACCAATCCCATCTGATGGATTCTGTTTTCACAGACGCATGCACAGGTACACTCGTTTGTGATGGTGTTTTCACCTCGATATGGATAGTTATGAGTCGCAAGTGGTTTTGGGGTGGTGATGATCCTTTGGAGTGGGCTAGCATGCATATGGCTGTGGATCTAGTGTGATCATTGAAGTGAGTTGTTCGAATGTAGTTCTGATGGCCATTCTATTCTTTTTCTTTTCTTTTGGTTGACAGGTATCTCCTCCCCTTTTGCCACTGCCATCTGTATGCCACTCCTGCAGATGGGTTTTACTCCCGACACCTGCTGCTTCGTGTTAATCAGTGGAGCAGCATTACGATCTTATGGGACGATCGCCAATGGGCCACATGCCCTTACGCAGTACTAGTGGCTCGGAGCAACATTTCGGCCTTTCAGCTGGACTAGTGCCTCCCTATTGGGACGGCCCTGCGGTTCTAGGCGCTTCCATGTTGCCTTTTCGTACGAGAATGTAGCCCCTGTGTACCATGAAGGAACAGGGCGTCACACAAGAAGTAGCTGGTCATTTATTGCGGATGCAGCCCACAATGGTGAAATGTGTTTTGGAGTTCATGGCCTAATGGCTGTATGGGCTTGGTGAATTTGTTGTGCATTAAATTTCTATTCTGATATGGGCCGTGTAGCGTTCTTCTTTGCAAGTGATGTGGCATATTCCTATTTGGGGAGCGATGTATTGTGAGGAGATCTGCATTGGGTTCCAGCTTCGGAGTATAGTTGCGTGGTACTGTGCTGGGCGCGTTTGCCTACGAAGCCCAGTGAGGTCAGGGGTGAGGGCTGCCAATATGACTGTTTGAATGATGTCATGCTCAGGGGCGGGGGATTAGGTTTTGTGTAACAGATGCCGGTCAGCCAGGTGGATTGGTGGAATGATGTGATTATCGGAATATTGCTGGTCACAGGTGCCTGTGTTTGCGTGCGTTTCTTGGTGGGAGACTGAGGTCATGTCCATTGGTATAGCTTCTGTATTCGTGCCATCTGTGCCCTGCAGCTCCCATTGGCCCCTCTTGTGATTCTTTTGTTCGTTGGCATGCATGGGTGACTTGTACATTTCACTGGTTGCATTGTGACTTCGTTGCACCTACGGGGAGTTGTACTATGTGGCCAGGGAGCGGTGTACAGGCACTCAGTGGGGCCGTTTACGGTTGATTCGCGATGCCGTACTTCTCACCATGGCGGAATGGTACTTTCCGCCGTGCTTGATGGCGTTAAGTACATGTCCGCTAGGGTCGGAATTCGCGTACCCTTGCGCCATGGTGCTAATTACGGTTTGGCATGGCGCGCGCGCGCGTACTTGGTGCAGTTAGCGTTGGCGTTCACTACGGTGTCGCTAATGGCATCGTACTTTACGGTGACGGGTCATAGTCGCACCGAGCGCTATTCGATGGCGGTATTGCATTTCCGCCATCGTTTTTCGATTTCCGCCAGGGTCGTAATGAGGGCCAGCGTCTTTCTCCTTATCTGAATATTGCTTCTTTGACCAGATCTCACGACAGGTCAAGAACAAACTTTGCGAAATCATCTCAGGAACACTTTCATCTATGGCCATACAAGACACTCCATCTTTTTTGGCCTATTTTAAATAGGTAAGAACAACTAGCTATAATTGTTCCTTATGTGACAACTTCAGTTTATCCATTTTTGTTCAAAAACACTTAGAGCATTGAATTATTCTCTCCGTGAATAGCATATATAGGCATTTAGCACCAGTAATAACCTGGTTGTACGAAAAAATGTATCTGTTTTGATGAAAAATGTATCTGTTTTGATTCAAATTAAGAGTTTTAAGTTTTTGTCAATTTTTGAGAACGGTTTCACTCTAAAGGCTGTTAGACACTCTAAAACAATTAAGTCCATTTGAATTTTGCACTGTACACTTTAAGTCCAGGATCTGTGTGTTGACATGTATCTCAGAGATGTCCTTGAATTGAGGTTGTTTTGAAATTGTTGCTTTCGAAATTGCTTATTGACTAAAAATATTATATTGTTTAAATTTAAAATGTTTCTTTTCTTTATAGAAATGTTATTCTTAAAGAAAAAATGCCCCTGATGAAGAGTTGTTTGCTACTTGAAACACGTTGGGCCTACCATCTTGTCTGAATAATAAATCGTCTTGCTTATGAATTTATCCTTCAAGTTGTCAAAATGTAATTATTTAGTGAAATTTTGAATATATATCTGAAATGCCTTTAAAAGACTTTCCATCTTTAACGATTCTCTAATCACCATTAGGCTTTGGCCTTTTAGATAGTGTGCAGGGGACAAAGCTTTCCTAATAGGAAAACACTCTCTTTTGTCCTCTATCTCCAGCCTAGGTACCAAGGCTGAGCACCTCTCCCCCGCACCTTTACTTTGTTTAATATCTCTAGATATATATAAAAATATACAACCTATATGTAATAAGATCGTCCAAATCAAGGTGTGCACAGTGTGTTGTCCACGTTTTTAACACGTATGCCCCGAACCAGAACACAGCGGCGTACATTAGAACATTGAGTGCGAATTTGAGCGCATGCGTAGGAAGCGCGATGATCTGGGGAGGGGACTTCAACTGCGTATTGAACCCAAGGGTGGACAGATCGGATGGGAAGATGGATAGACCGGCCCCTGCAGCCAGGGCGTTACATACATTGCTGTATGACTTTGGTTTGGAGGATGCATGGAGAGTGAGGCACCCCCAGGAAAGGCAATATTCACATTATTCTGCCCCACAGCAGTTATCAACGAGGCTGGATTATGTCTTCACATCACCTAAATGATAGCGGCGATCGCACAAATAGAGTACAAGGCCAGGGTCCTTTCGGACCACTCGCCCCTGATTCTCGCATGGCAATACTGCCCCCCGAGAGCGAGGATCCCGACATAGCGCCTACGAGCGGAAGCGTTGCGAGACCCTTTTTTTAGGGAGGACTTGAGGGAGGAGATTGTAAATTATTTTGAAAAAAATTGTCAGCACCTGCTTCTAATGCAATTTTAGTTCCCCTCTTTATCTCTTCAACCTCCTCACCTGTGGAGTCAAAATCCTCCTCTACTGGGCTGAGCGCTCGGTGTGCCGTGTAGTCCTTTTCCTTTTTTCGAGGCTGAGCGTGTCTCCCACAGGAGGAAGCCACAGTGAGAGCGTGTATATACGCCCTGACCGTGTCCCCCTCCCAGGAGGGACAAAAAAGGGGGAAAAAAGCCAAAATAGGCAAAAAACCCCTTGAACCGGCAGGTATCCTGATGGCAGCTGGGCTCGTGGAAAGCAGACGAGAGACGGGAGAAGGCAGCAACAAGAAGCACCGGGATAAGTAAACTCCAGCAACACCGGAAAAGAAAGTAAACAAACGAAAGGCAGAAAGCCGGGAAGAGAAAGGAAAGTGCAAAAGGTAAGGCTCGAGGAGCAAGAGGTAAACAGCGTGTAGCAAGACCGCGGCAGTGAGGAAAAGCAGCTGACCGTGGAAGGTTGCAACGCGCTGGACTAAGGGAGAGGAGTGGTTAAATAACGCTATGGTCAACCAAGCGGAAAAAGACTATACCGCTTAGTGAACGCAGCGTTAAGCGTGACGGGAATCAGGAAGTCCGTAAGCGGCAACGGTGCCAGAGACGCCAGCTGAGAATGCGGCGCATGACAGTAGGCCCCCCGCCAAAGCACAGATCGCCCGGTTTACCGGGATGTAATCGGTGAAACTTCCGGAGAAGGACAGGGGCATGGATGTGTGCTTTGGGTTCCCAGGAGTCCTCCGCATGGGAAAAACCCTTCCAGTGCACCAGGTATTCCAGGCGCCCTTTGCGGTACCTGGAGTCCAGCAACCTGGATACTTCATACTCGGGTGCATCAGGTAAGTGAGAGAGAGTCGGGAAAGGACGAGCCCTTAGTGACTGTTCGGCACTCTTCAAAAGTGATGCGTGAAACACTGGGTGAATCCGCCTAAGAGAATGTGGCAGCTTTAGGCGGAAGGCCACTGGATTGATCTTAGCAGTAATGGAATAGGGACCAATAAACCTGGGGGACAGCTTAGACGGCCGAGACCATCTAGGAAGGTATTTAGTGGATAACTACAACTTGGAGCCCACCTCCCAGTCAGGTACTACCTGCCGGTGCCGATCGGCTTGCTTCTTGTAGGCCTGGAGGCTGTCTCTGAGGTTCAACTTAGCTTTGTCCTGGATTTCCCTTATATGGACTAGTACCTCCTCTACCGCCGGAAGTGCAGGTTTGCAGGGAAAATGGGGAATGATGGCTCGGGGATGAAATCCATACGAGCAATAGAAGGGAGACATTCTGCTTGCGGAATGACTGGCATTATTATATGCGAACTCCGCCGTCGGCAACATATCCACCCAGTTGTCTTGTTCCAAGTTGGTGTAGCTGCGCAAATATTGTTCCAAGGTGGCGTTTAAACGCTCTGTCTGCCCGTTAGTGTGGGGATGATATCCCGAAGACAATGCGCGCTGAATATTAAGAGCGGCGTCTAGGGACTTCCAGAATTTGGAGACGTATTGGCTCCCTCGGTCTGATACAATCTTGTCTGGGAGACCATGGAGTCGAAACACATCTTTAATGAAAACCAATGCCATACCATCGGCAGTTGGTATACCAGGGAGTGGAGAGAAATGAGCCATCTTGGTGAGGGAATCGATGGTCACCATTATGCATGAACATCCTTGAGACAAAGGTAAGTCCACAATGAAATCAGTGGATATATGACTCCACGGACGTTCCGGGATGGAATCTTGTTGCAGCAGACCTATGTGTCTCTTTGTGTTGTTTTTACTCTGACAGCAGACTCTGCAGGACCTTACGTAACGTTTAACGTCTTCAGACAATCTTGGCCAATAAAAGGCTCTTCTGATCAGGTCCAAGGTACTCGCCTGCCCCCTATGGCCTGCAGTCTTGTGATCGTGGCACCAGGACAATATGTCTTTCTGGAGAGGTTTGGAAGGTACCCAGATCCTCTGATTCTTCAAGAACAAACCATCCTTTTGAATCATGCCTCGTGTTCTGGATGAGAGGAGACGGCTTCTTTTATCCGTTGAAACAAGGAGGAGATAGTGGCAACAAGGGGGTTCCTGGGAAACAACTTCTCTGGGCAGGATGAGGCAACATGGGAGGAAAAAGACTTCCTGGACAGGGCATCTGCCAAAGTGTTTTGGCTTCCAGGAATATAAGTGATGCTAAAGTCATATTGTGAGAAAAAATGCGCCCATCGGGCTTGACTGGAATTAATGCACTCCATTGACTGTAGAACCTGTAAATTCTTATGGTCGGTCCGGATTACGAAAGGGTGACTGCACCCCTGTAAGAGGTGTTGCTAGACTTCACAGGCTTTTTTCATGGCCAGAAGTTCACGTTCAATTACGGAATAATTCTGTTGACTAGTAGTGAGAGTTTTTGACAGATAAGCTATTGGGTGTTCCGCGTTGTCATGCTCTTGTAGTAGAACAGCTCCTATAGCTGCGGCAGAGGCATCTGTCTCAACGATAAAAGGCTTGTTTTGGTCCGGCTGGCATAGAATGGGAGCGCTGCAGATGCTCTTCTTCAAGAGTTGAAAGCTCTCTTCAGCCTGAGGGCTCCAGATGAAAGGCTCAGATGTCTTCTTTAATAAGTTGGTAATCGGTAGAACAGTGTTGGAAAAACCTCGCACGAAACACCTATAAAAATTAGCCAGGCCCAGGAATCTCTGAACCTCTTTGACTGAGGAAGGAGCCTGCCAATGGAGAATAGCCTCGACTTTTTTTTTATCCATTTGTACTCCTTGTGGTGAGAGGATAAACTCCAAGTAAGGTACCGAAGATGCCCCAAATACACACTTTTCACGTTTGGCCAATAAATGATGTTTTTTAAGGCGCTCCAAGACCTCTGTGAGATGCAGCAGATGCTCCGACATAGTCTGTGAAAAAACAAATATGTCGTCAAGGTAAACTACCACTGAAATAAACAATAAATCTGAAAATATCCGGTCTATGAACCTTTGAAAAATAGCTGGAGCATTGACTAGTCCGAAGGGCATCACGTAGTATTCGTACAGGCCAAATGGCATCCTGAAGGCCGTCTTCCATTCATCTCCGGGACTTACTCTGAGTAAGTGATATGCATTGCGCAGATCCAGTTTGGAGAAAACTGTCTCTCCCTGAAACGATTCCAAGATGTCAGGAATGAGGGGCATGGGGTACCTGTCCTTGCGAGTTACCTTATTGAGTCCCCTGTAGTCGATGCATGGCCTGAGGTCTTTAGAATCCCTCTTTGGGATAAAGAACAAGGGAGCACCCGCCGGGGACTTAGAGGGTCTTTCAAAGGTTCGTTTGACAAAGTCAACAAAGGCATCGAAATTCTGAAGGACAGGGTCATTTCCGGTGACTAGGGGGGTGGCCCAAGCAAGAGCGTTCCCTGTGGACACCAAGAATCCAACCTTGGCATGATCAGAGGCATAGGTGCGGATTCTGAAGGAAAAATACACCCTGCAGGCGTCAAGGAATTCTTTTAGAGTTTTGGGGGAACCATCGTACTTCCCCGAAGACAATGACATAGGAGGCAGGTCTGTGTTGGGGGGCTCCCTCACTGCCACCATTTGCTTTAACAGGTTGTTTTCGGTTTTCATATTTTGCATTTCGATAGAGAGGTTTTGTACTGCAGCAATTAGTTCCTGCACTTGCTCAGGAGTTGCCATGGTTGTTGTTTGGGGGCGTTGCAAACTGTCAGCACCTGCTTCTAATACAATTTTAGTTCCCCTCTTTATCTCTTCAACCTCCTCACCTGTGGAGTCGAAATCCTCCTCTACTGGGCTGAGCGCTCGGTGTGCCGTGTAGTCCTTTTCCTTTTTTCGAGGCTGAGCGTGTCTCCCACAGGAGGAAGCCACAGTGAGAGCGTTTAAATACGCCCTGACCGTGTCCCCCTCCCAGGAGGGACAAAAAAGGGGGAAAAAAGCCAAAATAGGCAAAAAAACCCTTGAACCGGCAGGTATCCTGATGGCAGCTGGGCTCGTGGAAAGCAGACGAGAGACGGGAGAAGGCAGCAACAAGAAGCACCGGGATAAGTAAACTCCAGCAACACCGGAAAAGAAAGTAAACAAACGAAAGGCAGAAAGCCGGGAAGAGAAAGGAAAGTGCAAAAGGTAAGGCTCGAGGAGCAAGAGGTAAACAGCGTGTAGCAAGACCGCGGCAGCGAGGAAAAGCAGCTGACCGTGGAAGGTTGCAACGCGCTGGACTAAGGGAGAGGAGTGGTTAAATAACGCTATGGTCAACCAAGCAGAAAAAGACTAGATTGCTTAGTGAACGCAGCGTCAAGCGTGACGGGAATCAGGAAGACGCCAGCTGAGAATGCGGCGCATGGCACAAATACTGGGAGCGTGGATTCCGCGGGAACACTATGGGAGGCATTTAAAGTTGTCATGAGGGAGGTAGCCATAGCGAAATCCAAGGGCCTACAAGGTGGGGTTTTAGCCGAACTACAGGAGATGGAAGAAAAATTAGAAGAGGCCTTAAGGGGCGGAGACGATACAGCAGAGAAGCTAGAATTGACACTTAGGCTACAGCAAAAATGTGCAGAATATTGGGAGAGATTGTGTAACCTTAATTATAAAAAATACATAGAGAGACAGCATGCGGGAGGTGATAAACCGGGGAGACTTTTTGCGTGGTTATATAAGAGTGAGACCCCCAGAGTCACAATCAAGACTATAGAAAGAGAAGAAGGTAGCGTAGAGGACACCCAGGAGGGAGTTAATCAAGCGTTTGTGGATTATTATAAGGTATTATATGGTGATGACGGGGAAAGTAGTCGCGCTATGATGGAAGAAACGCTTGAGGACATGGGGTTGCCCAAGATAAGCGAGGAGGAGAGAGAGGAGCTAGATACCCCGATCACCTTGGAAGAATTAGGGGAGGTGGTGAGGCAGCTGCCTACTAGTAAAACCCCAGGGACAGATGGACTCCCAAGTGAGTTTTACAAAGTATACATGGAAGAGGTCCTCCCCCCACTGTTAGAGACGTTAAACGAACGAAGCGTTCGAGACGGGATGCTTACCGGAGTCACTGAGAGAGGCCGTCATAATACTGCTCCCCAAACCTAACAAACCTGGGCACAGCTGTGGTTCCTATAGACCCTTGTCAATGCTGAATCAAGATAGCAAGATATTAACTGCTGTTTTAGCAAATAGACTGAAGAAGGTTATTGGCAAATTAATACACCCGGATCAAATGGGCTATGTCCCTCATAGAAACATTACCAATAATCATAGGCGACTCCAGAGAATCATTGAGTTTGGCAGAGAAAGAGATGAGGAAATGGCAATTGTGTCTTTGGATGCAATCAAGGCCTTTGACTCCGTTAAATGGCCATGGCTGCTTGCGGCCCTGAAGTACTATGGGTTATGGCCTGGATATGTAAGGTGGGCGAAAATGTTATATAGCGAACCGCTGGCTAGAGTTAGGACAGGATCTGTGATATCGAAAAGGTGGCAGCTCAGCAGGGGTACTAGAAAGGGATGCCCGTGGTCTCCAATGCTCTACATACTGGCCCTGGAACCTCTAGCAATATATCTGAGGCAGCAATATGACACCATAGGCATTGAGGTGAAAGGGGAGCGGCATCTGATCTCCCTATATGCAGATGACATGCTGCTGTACTTGTGATTCCCAGAAGAAAATCTCCAGTACATCCTAGAAGTGCTGGAGGGATATGCTGTGCTGTCCGGTATAGCAGTGAACCCCCAGAAGTCCAGCATGTTCCCATTAGGGGATACATGGGGATTCCAGCGGAGCGACTACCTGTATTGCAAGTGCCGTGGGCGGTTAGCACATTTCGGTACCTGGGGATAGATATATACCACACCATGGAGGAAGAGCATAGGTGCAATACAGAAGTAGCCATTAAAAAAATTGAGAAGTGCATGCAATTTTGGGCAAAGCTGCCCTTGGCGATGATGGGGCGGGGAGCAATGCTAAAGATGGTGGTCCTGCCAAGGCTCCTACACTACTTCGGGAACATACCGTACCTGATTCCTAAGAAGTTCTTCACCATATTGAATAGCATGTGTAGGGACTTTTTGTGGCATGGCACGCGAAATAGAGTGGCGTTATGGAAGCTACAGAACTTCCATGACAAAGGAGGGATAAAGCTGCCCAACTATGAGGCGTACTTTGTGGCAAGCCAGTTACAGTATGTTGCCAAATGGCTCTCTGACGAAGAGACCTCGGAATTCAGGCTGTTTGGCGTGATTGTGCACCTTTTTATTTGAAAGAGATGATGTGGGTCCTAGGGCGGAAATGGTGGGATGCCCTAAAATGATGCTACTGGGGTGGAAGGTGTGGCGCAGGGCATGTCAAATGATGGAGAACTCGTCCCCATGCTCACCGCAGATACCACTGGTTGCATTGACGGGGGCAGACGCGCAGCTACGAATGATACTCAGGAACCACTGGGAACCGGCTGGGGTGGCAACAATGGGTGATATTTGGCGGGAGGGCTCTAGTATTACTTTTGAGGGGCTGCGGGAAGAAACTGGGTTGCACGAGGGCCAGTTTATCACGTATCATAGAATGGTACAGAGGATTAAGAGAACATGGCCTGAAACTGTGTTGGAGAAAGAATCAGATGCCACCATAGACATGATATATGACATAGCTGAGGGGGGTCATGAGATTTCCAGATTGTATGAAATGCTGATGTCTAAAGTGGGGAAGGAGGTCACGCAGTTGAGACTGGACTGGGAAACGGAGGTTGGAGCCCCGATGGAAGACGGGATGTGGGAACGGGTGCAGGGGTATCATAAGAAGGTGTCTCGAAACGCGAGGCTGAAACAGATTCAGCTGTACATAACGCATAGGCCATATATGGCGCCTTGGAGGATATCGAGGTTTGATAATGCAGGACGGCAAGCATGCCCCAAGTGTGATGAGGAGAACGCGGGCATGGTGCATATGTTCTGGTCATGCCCGATCATAGAACGTTTCTGGAGGGGAGTGAAAGGGAAACTGGAAGAAAAAGGGGTCAAGATTGTAGTGGATACAGTGTGTGCCTGTCTGCTGGGGGGTTCCCTAGACCACAGAAGCTCAGGCACGTGAGTAAGCTGAGGGATCTGGCTTATGTGCTTGCAAAGAGGAGGATTGCCATGGGATGGAAGACATGCCATGTGCCAAAGGTAGAAGTGTGGTGGAGAGATTTGCAAAAATGGGCGGAAGCCGAAACCATGGCATGGCAAGAAGCGAGTAGCACAAGGGGGGAGGAGGAGACTGAGTCCCTGATGGCCTGGAAATCACTGATAGCCGAACTGTTTGAGTCATTAGATGACCCGGTGGAGCCTGAAGAAAAGGAGACCGAACCACAAGATGCGGAAACTGAAGGTTTAATGGAATAGACACATAGAGGGGGGTGGGATAAGGGAAGTAGTGGCTAGAAGTTAAGAAAGTGTAATGAAACTGTTGGAACATGCACTGTTTGTTTGGTTTGTATTGTTTGGTTGTGTATATAACTCATTGACATTTTTTTTAAAAACAAAAAAAAACAAGATTATATCGAGGTTGAGGAAGTGGAAGTATTTTCTTTCCACTCCTTTAAGAGAGTTACATGGTCGGGACATCTTGGTAGCGGAGAAGGTCGAGGTAGCAAAAGAAGGGGCGCTTCACCGCTTCATAGACTGTTGCGCCCCCGTCCTAGAATATGACCTGGCTTTACCAGCACTTACCTTTCAACCACAACTGGGAACTGTTGCTACTCCCCTAGTAATATACTCAAACTGGCTCCCTTTCATCCCCGCTCCCCCCGCCCCCGGCCTCTCACAGGACTAGAGATGGACTAGAAAAGCAAACTGTATACACTGACAAGGGACGTGGGAAAGAGCATGGGGGCTGGGTTCACTAACACATCACTGTGACATACTGCTATTGCCTTGTCTTAAAACTATGTAATTATTCTGTTGCAAACGGTTTTAAATAAATTCAATAATACAAAAAAGAGAGTTACATGGTAAAGGTTGTTTTTTTGCTTCTTGTCAGGTTGGGCTATTTTATAGGTAATGGTCCCTGTTTGCTTTAGTACCTCATAAGGCCCATGGCACTTTGAGACAAGTTTATTCTCAGAGGTAGGTAAAAGGACTAATAACTTTTATCCTAATGAAAAGGATCTTAAATTTACTTTTTTTGTCATAAGTGAACTTCTGTTGGGCTTGGGCCTTTTCCATGTGAGTGGTGTAAAGAACTCATGGTGGCAACAGTAAAGACAGCCACAAGTGATCACAGTTCAAGGGTGTTTATTAAACTGTAAATGCAGAGTGGAAAAACACCTAACCTAAACCTAAATCTAAGATGGGAGCAAGCTTCGACCATCAAATGAAAAATAAGGCAGTCCTTGTGGCGTCTTGTCAAAGTAAAAAGGCCTATACTAAAAAAAGATTGCAAAATCCTTACGACTCATTACAGAAAGAGTGCATGATAGGGTTTTCAATAAAGAAAGAAGTGTTCACAAATAATAAGTCAGGATGTGATTACCAGGTGTCTCCCTTCCCACGTTGGATCACCTGAGCGCAGCACACACTTGAACTTTTCCAGCACGAGCCGACAGTTCAGCATCAGCTATCAGGTTCTTTGATGGCCAAATCCCTTTTCAATAAAAGTCTCTTGCCTTCGAGGGCCTAATGTATTCAACAGAACAAACAAATAACAAAACCTTTCGCAAATGAAGGTTGGTGTGATGACTTTCCACCCCCCTGGATCTCCCTCTGCCGGGCTCAGATCCTTATGGCAAGGGGGACAATCCATTTCTCCGGGTCTTGCAATCCTTCTTGGATTCACGAATCTTAATGGATTTTCAACCAAATCACTGTGGACATCCCTCTGACGGGTTCACTCCTGTCAACACACTGTTCATGGAACTTTAGACTCTTACACTCACAATTCTTAATGTCTTCTCAAACAATACACTATAGACATTGTTAGGGAGAATTCTCATCTATGGCTAATTTCCCTGACCTAGTGAGTCCCCCAGCAGCTTTGCTGGACTTCTGGAGTTTATTTATTTCCACTTGGTAAGAGTGAGAGCTTTTCCCCTCTCTTACCTGTGTTTTGCTATGTGTTTCTACCTGTTTTTGTGATTGTGGACTCTTAGAGCATTGTTTCGCTCTTTTAACATTTAGACTTGGCTGGTGGCAGTGGTATCTACCCTAACTTTTCTACCGCGATTATATTAGATAAACGTGGTACTGTTCTTGGCTATTATATTAGCCTTGAACATAAACCCGCTTGACCAAATCGTCTTTCTTTTGGCTCCGGTTGGGTTTATTCACCATTTCTTTTTGTTAAAGTCCTTCTTGTGTTTTACTTTGTGCAGCAAACTAGGTTCGCCTTCTTTGTTCACTGTCTTTTGGCGGCTTCTGCTCAGAAGCCCTCCTCAAGGTGCCTGGGTGTTTAGGTGGGCTGAATGTGAAGGAGGGGTGTAGTCACTCCCTGCACAGGGTATTCTAGGAAACCCAAGTCGCACTTTGTCATGATTGGCCAGAGTAGTTGTCCGGGCTGGACAACCCCTCTGCTGGGTTATTGACAGCCAGGCTGTGTTAATGGGGGTTGTTCGCATAAAAGGCAGGTCTCTTGGGCTAGAAGTCAGAGAGTCACCACTGGAACTACAAGAAACTGAAGAGAAGAGGAGAGAACGACGGCTTCTGCAACTACCCCGTCCCGGTGAAGCCCTGCTGCAGGCCTGAGCTATCTTCCCTTCAACGACTCAGAGAAGATCCAGTCCGGAGTCTTCTTCCCTTGAGCTTGGTGGGGGTAACCAGCTCATCTTCCACAGCCAGAGGATCCTCTTCCTTGGTAAAAATCACTGCACGCTGCTGTAGTGGTCCGGATAGCCACCTGAAGAGCCTCTCCTGTTTTTAAGGAGTGCACCTTTTATTCCTCGTCGCTGCTACCGGCTTCATCCCTGTGTGGTGCAGACCTCCTTCAGACGTTCCCCTTCACAACAAAGCTCCAGGAATCGTGGGTCTGCGGGAAACCAACAGGAACAACTGCCAGGGCACCAGCTGCACCATTGGAACAAGGCACTGTGTTCTACTTGAGGAAACTGGGTGAATCCCTTTTCTTCATTTCCAAGGCTTGCCCTTGTCTTCCCTCCTTCTTATAACTTTTGCTTCCGAACATTGACAATATCGAAGTACTTTTGGCTACGTTGAATCGTGAACTGTCTGACTGTGTGATCTTCGGCAACAGGCCCCGTTGTCTTTCGACCCTTGCTCCGGCCCTTTGACTTTTGAACTCCTGTCTCTGAGTGTTTCTTGATTCTGCCTGCCTAACCAAAATATTGTCTGTGATTTTTGCCTCCAACTCCCTCTGGGTATCTCAAGTGCTAAGTGTGTTTTTGCCCCCGTAGCATTTCATGTCACCAATACGCGTTTATTTAGTAGACCGAACTGTCAAAAAGTGATCGCAATCGTATTTGCGGTAACGTGTTTTGTTCGTAACACCGGTTCATTCAACACAGGGTACTTACCTTGAGACTTACTGTACAAAGTGAATTGGTTAGTTGTAGTATATTTAATGTGTGGTTTTTATTTGAGGTTAGTAGAAGTGTTGTGTTTATAACGAATGGTTTAAAAAATAAATGTACTTATATTTTTTACCTGAAACCTTGAGTCAGTGTTTGCTTGAGTCTCAGTAATTGTGGTCCCTTTGTGTAATCTCTGCTAATGCTCATATACTCTTGAGATAAGCCTGGCTGCTCCGCCACTGCTACCACTCTGACATAGTAGTACAGGCTTGTACCAAAGGTAAAACTTGTATTGCCACCTGTAGTCTTAATTGTGTGTAGTGGTCCCTAAGGGCACTGCACAGGATTCTGCTTAACAGACATCACTCTGCCGAGTTCACTCCTGTCAACACACTTTTCATGGGACTTCAGACTTCATCCCTTGTTGTTAGCATTCCTCTGCTGGGTTCACTCTTGCCAATCTTTGCAACGCACTGTTCCTGTACAACTTTTACCATGCAGGATTCGTTTCCCTTAGCTTCCCAATCATCTCTCGATCAAAACCTTTCGACTGTACGCAGGATATTTCAAGACCACGTATAACCACCTTGACCCCCTTTTGCCTTTTCCTAAGGCCTTCTGATTACGGTAGTGACTGGTGTACCGATGACACCAGCTGCAATACACGCTGGCTATTGTTTGCGGTGTTACGTTTCCATCTGTGGAGGTTTCACGGGCCTTGATCGGGAAGGGCAAGGTTGCTTCTCTCCTTGCCACCCTCTCGATATGTGCCATCTTTCACCTCCTCTTGAAGTGCCGTGCTGAGTTAGCTCTCACGTTGTCCGGTCTGCCTTGCTCATCCTGTGCTCTTGTGCTCCACCTTTTATCCCTGTGGGGAAGGGAAAGGGCCATCAGTTGTGTGTGATTCTGATCACTTGCCTAACTCTGCCTGACCCTTGTGTCGGGACATGTCAGGTAAACAGCTCTAGCGTTAGTCTGTTGTCTTTTGTGTTGTGCAAAAGTATTTGTGTCAGAAAAGGGGGGGTTAGAGTATTAGAGTATCCAACGGGATATAGAGCAGACGAAGTATTGTATGGGATTATAGTACTAGAGGGATTTTTGGTGATCTCAGAAGGGTGGTTTTTATAGGGTTTGTGCGAACTGTAGTTGTTGGTCACATTCGACTGGGAAGTCGGGAAAATGACAATCAGAGGGACAGGATTGGTAGGGATTATGAAACAAACAGGGATAGCGGGAATCGTGAACTGTACAGAGGGGATTGCGAGAACGGTAGCGTTTTGCTAAGGTAGATTGGGTGTTCGGAAATTAATTATCAGAGGGACATGTAAAAGAATGGTTGCAGTTATTCTGGTGGGCAACAAGAAAGCAGTGATTCCGACAGACGTTATTTCCTACTGTAACAGGGTTTGCGTCTTTCATTGATTTACCACAGGTGTACAAAGGAGCTACATTGGGAAGAAGGGAGATAGATGTAGTACAACCTAAAAAGGTTCTAGGGAACTCATTCTCCTCTCCTTCTTCCTCGGCATAAAACTGCGTCTCACTTGGGTCTTTTCCCTGAGCACAAACCGGGGCTCACCTACCCAGGTGATCCTCCCTCGCTCGTCCACCCCCAGGGTTGGGATCTGAGAGTGCCAGCCCTCCCCAGGCCACCTGAATAAGGGATTCCTGAGGTCTACGTGGGAGAATACCCTCAGGTTTCTCACAGTGGAGACTAGATTTTGAACAAGGTTCATATGTTCTCGTAATTGGGTAGCTGTTTGTGAAAGGGGAATAGGCGCCTCTTCCCTTTCTTCCCAGGTCTGCCAGAGCATGTCTAAGACATCTCTTGGTTCTCTATCGTAAAGTAGTTCTAAAGGAGAAAAACCAGTGGATGCCTGAGGGGTCTTTCTTACTGCAAATAGGGCCCAGGAGATGATGCTATCCCAGTCCTTTCCATCCTGACCTACCAGTTTTCTCCAAATCATCTTAAGGGTTTTATTAAATCTCTCGACCATCTGTCCGTTTGAGGATGGTAAACTGAGGTTATTAAGGTGGAGATATGTAGTAATTCCTTGATTTCAGCCATTAACTTGGTCATGAAATTGGATCCCTGATCCATTAGAATTTCCTTGGAGAAACCAACCCTAGAAAAGAATCGTAGAAGATGTTTTAAGATCTGTTGGGTTGTTTTGTTCTAATTGGGGAACGCCTCCGGGTATCGGGTAGCGTAATCAACGATTACGAGGACATATTTATTACCCAGTCTAGAGGTGTACAACGGCCCAATGATATCCATCACAATTCCTGAGAAAGGGACTTCTATGATTGGTAAGGGGCTTAAAGGGGCAGGTAAGTGAATATTTGCACAGGTTGTCTGGCATATTTCACATGTATGGTTGAAGTTCTTTAAGTCTGCATGGATGCCAGGCCAGTCGAATTTCCCTCTGATGTGACCTTGGGTTTTAGATTGTCCTAAATGTACCCCTGTCAAATGATAATGTGCAATCTCTAACATGATCTTACGATGGGTTTTGGGGATTACCAATTGAACTTTACTTCTCTGGAGATTTTCATTCTATACAGTAATCCCTGTTTCAGGAAGAAAAGCAGGCTTCCCTTTCTCATCCTTCCCCCTCAGGAATCACTTGTACGAAAGCCTCCTTGAGTGCTGGATCATTTCGCTGGACAAATGCTAAATCGGGAAGGATGGTAGGTTATTCTTCCCTTTATGGCTCAATGATGGGTGGTTCGTCAGCCTCTCCAAAGCCTAAGCTACCTCTCTCAGTTTCTTCTGGTTCACTCTCTTCCTTAAAAAGGGGAAATAGAGCCTTCTCAAGAATTCCCTTTGCAATTCTGTCCCCACGACGTATTGCAAATAGAATTTTGCTAGGAGTCTGTAGGGGAACCTTTATGTCTCCCCGGAAGCTGGGATCTATGACGCTTGTTAGGACATCCAGACCAAACTTCCAGGCTAGGCCAGATTTTGGGGCCAGTCTTATATAACAATCCTCAGGAAGTACTAGGACTAAGTCCGTGGAAACCATTCCTCTCTTCCCTGCAGGGATTTATTTTTTATTATTTATTTATTTATTTATTTATTTTTATTTTAAAATTAGTTTATTGGCATTATGTAATATCGGCTACATAACTTCCAGATTGTGCCTTACGCATGTTCAAGTACAGTGAATTTTGATTTAACTTTAACATTGTAACAACAACAACAACTGTCTCCTTGCTATGTTTGTATGTTTCAGCATCTCTTGTCCCGGGGAGGGGGGTGTGCGGGAGAGGGCAATCAGGTTACTCATGGGTATGGGGGGGGTGCCTTCTTGGGGCCCGCTATGTCTCTTATTAATTCTTTGTCATCCGAAGGGAGAAACATATTTCTGGTGAGTTCTTTCCATGTCTCTAGGGCTCTGCTGGACTCATCGGTGGATCTAGCCACACATTCCTCCCAGGCCTTGGTCTCAGTCAGCAGCCATCGCTCTGCTTCTCCGTGCCATGCTTTATATTGTGGTCCTGCTGTTTTTTTTCCAAGACATGGCTATAGTTCTTTTGGCCAATATGCACGTTATGTCCATAAGTCTGACAGTGTGCTTTAGCTTGCCTAGTCTGGGATCGGTTCCCAGCAAGCACTCCTCGGGCATCCATTTGTATTTGGTTATGCCTGTTTTCTCGCATGTCTGTTTCACTTTACCCCACAGTATCTTCGTTTTGGGACATTCCCACATCATATGTATTAGGTCTGCTTCCTCCCTCATACACCAGGTGCATTTTGACTGCGCTTGTTTGCTAAATTTGGCTATTCGTTTCGGAGTTAGATAGGTTTGATGCAGTACATTCATCTGGATTTGCCGGAATCTATGGTTTCTTGACACCTCTTTGGGGAATATGAGCGCTCTGTTCCACTCTCCCTCTGTCATTTCTCTGCCTATATCTGTTTCCCATTTACTTTTCATCTCCATACTCCGGGGGTTAGGTATATCGCTCAGATGTTTATATATTTGAGATATTGGTCGGCATCCCTCCCCCATATTGTATAGTAGCGTTAATAGTGGTTCTGTATCCGGTTTTTCCGGCCATGTTTCCCATTTACTTCGTGCTGTAGCGAGGACCCTCTGAGACCAGAGGAACTGTCCCGAGTGAATGCCTTCTCTGTCCTGTAGCGTGGTAAACTCTTTAAAGGTACCCTCCTCATAGAGATCTCCCCAAGTGTAGACCCCTTCCCTTTCCCATGATCTGATTTGCTTCAGGTCAGTGGCCGTTGTGTATAGATCTGCAATCAGTGGGACTTCTGGAGCGTAAGCATTCTGCGTGTGGGTGAGTGTTCTCACTCTACGCCAGATGTCCCTCCCCAGGGTGACTATGTGGGGTGTTTCTCCCAGCAGTTTCGGTGGTACCCAGACCAGTTCTTTCAGGTAGAGTGGGAGGCTCATGGTCTGTAGCAGGGGTGTTTCATCGGTGGGGTCATCTGAAAACCATTTAGTTACAAAGCTGAGTTGGGCTGATAAATAATATTTCTCTAAATTTGGGAGCTGAATGCCGCCCTGAGCGTATGGTAGGGTTAATGTTGACAGCGCTATTTTGTGTCTGTTTTTCCCCCATATGAACTCTTTTATTAGCGACTCCAGCTGTCGGAAAAAGGGTTTATTGATATAATAGTGTACTTTTGAAACCCATATAGGAATCGCGGTAAAACAATAATTTTAACTATTGAGGCCCTCCCCATCATTGACAGGGGAAGTCGCGACCAGAAGTTCATGGACCTGCGCAGGGCCGGGAGTGCTGCCTTTGTGATGTGTTCGTGCATCAGTGTGGGGGTGTGCATTATCTGGACTCCTAGGTATCGGAATGTGGTGGTCTGCCATCTTATCCCTATCACCGGGAGTGCCTCCATGTCCTCATGTTTCAGGGCCGCCAGGGGGAACATGCAAGACTTTGACTTGCTGAATTGGATCCCAGATACTCTGGAGTAATTATCCAGGACTTCCAGCATAGTGGGCACGTTGAGGTGTGGGTCTCTAACATATATAAGGACGTCATCCACGTAAAGCGAAAAGCGCGTGGTCTGTCCCTCCTAGCCTTATGCCAGCGTCGAAGAACTGCTTCCTAAAATAGATTGCTATGGGTTCCAGCCCCAGTATATACAGCATTGGGGATAGCGGGCAGCCTTGGCTGGTCCCTCTTTGTATATCCCAGGCTTCTCATACATGTTTCCCGGACTTCACTCTTGCTCTTGGTCTGGTGTATAATATCTGGACCCATCTAATGAACCCAGGTCCGAAGCCGAATTCCTTGAGCACGGCCACAAGCCACTCCCAATAGATGGAGTCAAACGCCTTTATGGCATCTAGGGATAGTAACGCATATGAGCTCTTGTCTTCCTTAGTTTGCGCTATAATGTGTTGCAGCCTGCGCAGGTTCATTGATGTGTTGTGGCCCGGTATAAAGCTGCTCTGGTCGGTGTGTATTATGTCCCCTATTATTCTGGACAGTCGTTTGGCTAGTATCGTGGTTAAGATTTTCATGTCATAATTTAGCATTGCCAATGGGCGGTAGGAATCGCACAGATCCGCCGGTTTGTTTGGCTTAAGGATCGGGACCACTAGTTTTTCTCTCATGCTTTCAGGCAGTATCCCCCTCTCATATGTCTCTTGGTATACTTTATGTAACAGGGGTGTAAGGGAGGGCTTGTATGCTTTATAAAACTCTGAGGGCAGACCGTCCGTACCTGGCGCTTTGCACGTGGCCAGGGACCTGATGGCTTCTGTTATGTCTTCAAGTGTAATTTCAGCATCTAGTGTCAAGGCTTGTTCGGGGGGTATTCTATGAAGCCCTATCTCATCTAGAGTATCCGTAATCTGTTCTTGAGGGACTTGTTCCTCGTGTGAATAGAGGTGTGCATAGAAACATTTAAAGGTGTCATTTATGTTCTGCTGCGTGTGGTGTGTATTCCCTTCCTCATCTCGCAGTGAAGTGGTGGAGTGTCTAGGGTGTTCCCTGCGGCATAGCCAGGCTAGCAGTCTGCCCGGTCTACCCGCCTCCGTGTGCGTTCTGCTCGTTTTGGCCGTGTAGTCAAGCTTTTCTAGCCTACTCCACGCTATCTCATTTTCCCCCCTGAGTTTTCCGAAGTTCTGTTTCCCTGTCCTGGGTGTCTGTGGGGGCTGCTTCCAGCATTTCTATCTCCTTCTCCAACTGTTCTAAGGCTTTCCTGAGCTGTTTCTTGATTCCCCCGGCCTTCGCAATGGTTTCCATTCTTATCACCGTTTTTAGGGCATCCCACACCGTGCTGCTGTGTTCTACACTTCCCACGTTAATTTCTATATAGCTATCTATGGCGTCTTGTAGTTCCTCTCTGAAGGCTGGATCTTTGAGGGCATCTGCCGGCATTTTCCACATGGGAATCGGGGGTCTGGGGCCATTGTGGTTCCATGTTATTAAGAGTGCGGAGTGATCAGATATGGTTCTCCCTAAGTATTGCGCTCCTCCCACTTGGGGTAAATGTTCCCTGCCTATGAGGATGTGATCCAATCTCGTGTGTAATTTGTGCGGGGGCGAGTAGTATGAGTATCCTCTTAATGCTAGGTGTGTTTCTCGCCATACATCTGCCAGGTCCAGCCTGTCTATCATTGCAGTCAGAGCAGTTGTTGCTGCTGATGGGCCTTTCGGGTGGGGAATGGATCTATCTAATGTCGGATCGCATATGCAGTTGAGGTCGCCCCCCCAGATGAACAGGCCATCTCTATGTTGCGCAATTCTGGGGTATAGTGAGTTCAGGTGGGCCGGTATGTTACTATTAGGAAAGTAGGAGTTCATTATGCATATTTCTGTCTGCTCTATGTGCCCCGATAGCATTACAAATCTGCCTTCCGGGTCTATTTCTGATTTGGTCAGGCGGAAAGGGAGCTGCGGGTGTATCCAGGTATACACTCCTCTAGCATATCTGGAATAGGTGGTGCCGAATCCCTGCCCTCCCCAGTGTGTTTGAAGTTTGGCCACTGAGTACGCCGTACAGTGGGTCTCCTGTAGTAGCGCTATCATCACCCCTTTTCTGTGTAGATAGGTCTTGACTCTATTTCTGCGGAGATATGTACCCAGGCCTCGCACATTCCATGTCAATATTTGTATTGCCGTTGTGGTCATGGTGGTTTAAGATGGGCATAATGTTCGTTCTGTTCCTCCCTTTTTTGTGTCCGTGGTCGTGGTGCTAGTGGTGATGGCTCCTCCCCTGTATGGGACGAGGTATATGTTTCCCCTTCCCTCAGTTCAGCCCCTCTCCTCCCCCTTTTCCCCTTTGGAGACTTACCAACAGTAGTAACGTTCATTCTATTGAGTGAAAACAGCAAACAGTGCAACTTTGAACTGCCCCCAGCAGTTGCTTCCAACTTGCAACGCTCAGGGGGTCCCGAGCCTTCCAGGCCACTCCTGGCCCTCCGGATCGGGATGTGTGTAAGTAGGTTGCCTACACAGTTTCCGTAGGGGCGGGTCACTTTTGTTTGTGCTCGTGTAATCCTTCGAGCTCTCGTCCGGTCCAGCTTTCATCTCAGTAGGATTCAGTTGTAATCTTAGTGTCTGCTTTTGGTGGCTTCGCATGGGGATATCTCTCTATTCTTCTTGTTACAGCGGGTGGGTTGTCATCCCATTTCTGACCTTGGTGGGTCTTCCTTGTCATCGGCCAGATTGTTATGTTCTAGCCACAAATTTGCTGCGGCCGGGGACTCCAGGAATACGGCTCTTCCTTTATAGAGGATCTTTAGGTGTGACGGGTAAAGCAACATGTATTTTAAGTTGAGTTTCCGTAATTGTGCTTTTATTGGAATGAAGGAGTTCCTTGCTCGTTGCACAGTGGGGGTATAGTCCGGATATATGACTATTGTCAAGTCCTTCCGTTTGATTTCTCCTCCTTCTCTGCAGTATCGGAGTATGGTTTCACGGTCGCGAAAATTCAGAATTCTGGCTATAATCTGTGGGCTCTTTCCACTGAGAACCCCTGGGAAAGATTCCCTGGGCTGATTTTCTGTAGTAGCAATGTCTCGATAAATTCGGTCGGGTCTGGGCCCTCCAAGTCCTCGGGAACTCCTAGTATGCGGATATTGTTTCGGCGGGCTCAACTCTCGGTATCTTCAGAGCGCGCCTCCAACCTTGCCACCTTTTGCTCAAGATCCTGGACTTTCGTCTTCAGTTCCTGGGTACCTTCCACAGTGTCTTGCAGAGTATTTTCTGCCACTGTCACCCTTTCAGTGAGGTTACGGGTATCTTGACGTATGAGCTGTATGTCCGATTTCACTTCCTCTATCTTCCCTTCCACCGATGTGCGGAGGGCCGCTATCGCCTGTAGGACCTGCGCGTGTCTAAGGTCTTCTTCCCGCTGAGGGGGCTGTTCTAAGGTTTCCTGGACCTGTTGTGGTTGTCTCTGGGGTCTGGCCGCCATGAAAGAATCCATTGTGACCAGTTTCGGTTTACCTTTGGGCGGAGACATCGCCCTCCTAAGGTCCTTCGGTTGTCTGTTCCCGGTCCTGGTCCACAAGTTGCGTGATCTTTGCTTACAGCCCTTAGTCAGTGTTGCAGGTCTGCCGTTACTCGATTGTGTCCCTGGGCGGGGCCCCCTATCCGGCCAGTGTCTAGCTGCTTGAATTACAGTGCGGGCCTCTCAGCCTCACTTTCTTTGCCTGCTGGTTTATGCTGGTGGAATGTAGCTCAGACTGGTCCTCCGGTAGGTCTTGGGCGGGCCCAGCCTTCCTCGGTGCTCCGGCCACGTATGCCTTATATTGGCGTTGGAACTTGAAGAATACCTGAGGCCGATCGTCAGGCAGTAATAGACGCCCCTTTGCTTATCATGCTGCTAGCATCGGGGGGGGGGGGCCTTTGCCTGCCAGTGAATCCCGATGTGTGGCTGGGGGAGCGCTGGGCTCCTGGTGTGTTGGCGGTCCTCAGTCGCCTTCAGTTCCGCTTCTCGGGGGGTTCACAGGCCACTCCTGTGTCTTCTAGCGGCTTTGGTGTTGCAGTTGTTGCTACCCGAGCGGGCAGTCGTGCTAGTCATGGGCCCCCCTTGCCGTTGGGGCCATCCCGCTGTCCGGGGGCCAAGATGAAGATGGCCTCCTTCCCGCTCCCGAGCGCTGGTAGGCCGTGCACTGCGTTGTATGGGAGCCTGCCGCTTCTGCGACCCCTGCGATGCTCCCAATAACTTCGTTCAGCCGTGGGCCCGCCCGGTCTCACCTGTGTGCGGGTGGGTCAGCGCCGCAGGCGTAATTCCTTATCCCCTGCTTCTCCGGCCACGAAGGGCGAGTCTTCCTCTGATCTGCGCCCGCGCGCCAGTTCCTCTTCAGAGTACCGCGGCTGCAGCAGGGCTCCAGCCCCAATTTCCCGGTCCCAGCCGCCCATCCACAAAAGCCGGGGTGCGGCCGATGGAACAGGCGGTCGGCTCGCCAGCAGCAGTGCCTTCAGCTGCGGCGGTCTGTGGGGCGGTTTAGGTCCGTGGCCGAATCAGCTGTGCTCCGCAGCGGGTGCTGCCATCTTGAGGGTCTCAGGGGTTTGGTTTCGGGCTTCCCGTTTTTGGCCGTCTGCTCTCCGGTTCACCCCAAAAACGCTGTCGAGAGCCAGTAGTCGGTTCCCCCTCGCTCTTATGCGTTTATTTCATTCTGCAGACTGGATTTTAGCGATATTTATTTATAGGATCACGGACGGAGCTCTGTGGAAGTCTGTCCTCACGGCATGCGTGCTGGCCACGCCCTTTCCCTGCAGGGATAGTAGTGTCTCTACTGCTAGAAAATGTCTAAGCCTATGGGTTTTTTCATGGCGGTAGAGGCATTTGAGGCTCTGTGACTAAGTTTATGCAATTTTAGGGTCCGCCAATTTGTCTCCATTGAGTCACATCCCACTCATGACACCACATGTAAGTACAGCATTGTGTCAAACAGTGAAGACAGACACAAGTGATCACAGTTCAAGGGTGTTTATTGAACTTCAATGGGTTTGTTGAACACCTATCTAAACCTAAATCTAAAGATGGGAACAAGCTATGACCGTCAAATAAAAATAACACAGTCCTAGTCAAGTCTGACAAAATAAAAGGGCCTATACTAATTGTAAGGAAGGCATGGTATCAAACGGTAAGACAGACACAAGTGATCCCAGTTCAATGGTGTTTATTGAACTTCAATTGGGTTTGAAAAATGCCTATCTAATCCTAAATCTAAAGATGGGAGCAAGCTACGACCATCAAATAATAATAACGCTGTGCTAGTGGTGTCTTATACTAATAAACCTATTGCCAATCCTCACTTCTAAATACAAATAGTGTGGGAAACAATGTTATGCAAAAGAAAAGTGATCAAGAAATGATATGACAGGATGTTCAAGCCATTGGCTTCCCACACTCTCTGGCTACTCTAGCACGAGGGTGCACTTAAAAACTTCAACATAATGGCCTTCTGTGCCAAAGTCTCTTTGCCATTCAAAGTCTCTTTTTCAAAGGGCTTGAGGCAACAAACAAACATTAAAAAGTTCCTTTTTCCTCACGATTCTTGTGTACAACTTCTTGGGTAATTTTCAATACACCCCTGGTCCCCCTCTGCCCGGCTTAGACTCAATTTAACACAAAACCTTCTCGGGCGATTTTCGCTTCACCCCATGTCTACTTCTGTCAGGCTCAGACCCACTTTAACACAAAACTTTCAATTAATCTCCCTTGCCGGGCTCGGACCAACTTTATCTACTTTACCATAAACTTTCTTTACTGTATCAACATCGAAGACTTTCGATTGTGCGCAGGATTTAGCATGATCCGTTGCAGGACCACTTTGATTTCCAATTGTCTACAACTCTTTCACTTTTTAGCTGGATACTTTACAGAGACCTTTGACTGAGATCAGATGCGGTGCCGGACTACTCTGTCAAAGGTATCATATCTTGGTTTCAAAGTTCAATCACTCATCAGCAGCTCAACTTTACTTGCGTCTTTTATCACACGTATTTCAAACACTGTTCATTCCAGTGATCTCCATACAGTGTTGCTGCTTGAAACCTTGGCTTCAACACAGACCAGTCTTGTATCGATCTCCCCAACTCACTGTATCTGTTGATTTCACTGATGCTGCTTTGTTCTTGGATCCACAGTGGCTGGCGATTCTCCCCGTCTTGATTATTGGCGTGGGAGGGCCCCAGGTATCTCTGACACACAGTGCAGGATTCCTAAGCCTATTTTCCTGGTCTTACGCTTTCCAATCTCGAGGGCTCATGAAAGCAACGGTTCCTTGTCAAAAAGGTCAAGGGAATTTCCTACTTGAGATCACCTTCAGTTTGACTGTCTTTCTTCTCTCGTAGAAATGCCACCTTGGAACTGTTGTTTCCTCATGTATTTTGCCTTGCTCAGAGTGTGCTATTGTGTTCTGCCTTTTATCCACATGGGGAAGCTTAATGGAAGTTCGGATTGTGTGATGGTCAGTAATTGCCTGACTTCGCCTGACCATAGTAGCGGGACATGTCAGGTACACTGCTCAGGTGTGAGTCTGTTTTCTCCCAGAGCGGGCTGTCCGTGTGGAAGTGTTTGTGAAGGCAAAGGGGGCTTGGGTAAAGTTCCCACGTATCGTACCTGGTAGGGTGGGCTAAAGGTGTGACAGGTGGAGGGATACCGCATCTCACCATCCGGTGTCCCACTCCCCGAAGACTACTCACCCAGGATATCCTCCCGCACTGGTCCACCTCCAGGGTTGGGATCCAAAGGCGATGGCCGTGCCCTGCTCACTTGAGAGAGAGATCCCCGCGGACTAGCGGATGAGACACCTTCTGGTGTCTCACAGGCACCAGAAGAACTGGTCATGATACAGAACCCTTGGAAGATATGGTGTGCCTGGCGACATCGTAATTAACATTCCGCTATATTTCTCTTTCCTGTCTTTTCCACGGTCTAGTGTTTTGATCCAATATGGCACCCTCCCATGGGTTAACATCTGACTGGATCCGCTCGCTGATGCGTTGCAACCCTTTTTTTCTCTGCTATCGGGTAAGGCACTAGTTTTTCATTTGTTTTTCCCACTTGCCCTCCCTGAGCTCTGCCCCGCATTTCCTGATGGCTCTGCTACTTTACCTGCTTTCCAGCGCCAGCCACCGCTGGCTCTCCGTACCTTTTTTCAGCGATCCTCAGCACATCTCTCACGCTGCTACTTACGCTCGCTGGCTCACCTGCCTCTGCAAGACTTCCTCTGTGCTAACTCTTCGGTGAGTTACCTTACTCAGCTGCAGCTAACGTACTCCTCTATTCCTACACTCATTTTCTACCGAAGAACAGACGTTTACATCTCAGTGCACCATGGTTTTTTTTATGCCGACTGGCTTTTTTCCTATTTCAGGCTGTGCCTGAAAAGTGGTCCATTTGAAACTATATAGGCTCCCGGAAGCCAGTAGACAGATAGTGGTTGAGAAAGTGAACAAAATGCTAAGGTCAAATATTATCGAATCTTCTTCAAGCCCATGGTCCTCCCCTATTGTGTTGTTCACAATACCTGATCATTCCTGGAGGTTATGCATAGACTTCCGACAGGTCAACGCCATCTCCGACTTCAATGCCTATACCATGCCGCGCATTGATGAATTGATTGATAAACTCGGAAATGCCACCTTCCTATCAACCCTAGACTTAACCAAGGGGTATTGGCAGGTCCCAGTATATGGACCAGATAAGTAAAAGACAGCTTTCTCAATGCCCCGGGCACTATTTCAGTTCAAAGTCCTCCCTTTTAGCTTACACAGGCCCTTGCCGCCTTCCAGCGTCTTATGCACAGGATATTACAGCCCTACTCCGATTTCTGTGGGGCCTATATTGACGACATAGTCATTTATAGTAAAACTTGGGAAGACCTTCTTTTCCATCTTTCTTCTATTATGAAAACCCTCAGAGAGGCCAGCTTAGCTGCTAATCCATTCAAATGTAAGCAGGCTCAATCGGCCGTGAAATACCTAGGCTTCTTTGTAGGGAATGGCAATGTCCATCCCCAACAAGAAAAAGTGAAAGCCGACCTAGACACCCGCACACCCAAGACCAAGAGAAACTTCAGGGCATTCCCAGGATTGATTGGTTATTACTGTAGGCTTATCCCAAATTTCTCAGATAGAATAGCTAGATTAACAGACAAGCTAAGAAATGCTGTATCCCAGAAGATTTATTGGAATGATGAAGATGATGCATGTTACAACAGCCTAAAACAAACCTTGTGTCAGAACCCAATGCTAAAAATAGTAGACTTTTCCAAAGAATGTGTGTTACGAACTGTTGCCTCTCTCAGAGGGTTAGGAGCAGTTTTATCGCAAATATGCGATGGATTAGAACATCCCATTCTATTCACTAGTTGTAAATTTTTCCCACATGAGAAAAACTACTCTGTATTAGAATTAGAGGCCCTTGCCATCAAATGGGCAATTTACCATCTAAGGTACTACCTTTCTAGGGAGAAAGTTCACATTTGTCACCGACCTCTCACCTTTAGTATGGATAAGTCAGCGAAAGGACTCTAAACCTTGAGTTATGCGATGGTTCTTAGACCTAGAACCCTACTGTTTCACTGTGGAACACCAAAAAGGTAAAGAACAAGGTAACGTCGATTTCCTTTCCCGGTTTCCCTGTGAAACAGATGCCGCTACATCGCATAGGGCAAGGGTATGTGAAAGAATAGAGGGTGTCTCACCCGCTTTTCCCCAGGGATGTCTCCCTCTTAAGTGGCTACGGCACAGCCATTTCCGTTGGATCCAGACCCGGGGGTTGGAACAGTGTAGGAGGATCACCTGGGTGAGGGGTTTTCAGGAGTAGGGGTGAGAACGCTCATGGTGAGACACGGTAATCCCCCCTTTTTTGTTCATCTACCCCATCCTATTTTGTAGGATTCTCCAAGGTCCCGATCCCTTTCCCCTTTTTTACACAAACACTGGGCCGAGGAAGAGAGTGACTGAGAGCAACAAGACTAACTCTCATACATCGTACTGGACATATCCCATTAATCAGGTCAGGCACTTGACTTCAAGTGCATACACCTGATACCAATTAGCTCTCCTCACACGGATAAAAGGCAGAACCCAAGACACACTAAGAGCAAGGCAGAACACGCGTATGAGCAGGACTTCCGGGGTGAAGGCAAACCTACTGGAGCAGAGCGATGGACCAGGGAACGAGAGCAGCGGGTCGAAAAGCACACAGCCGGTGAGTTGGCAAGCCTGAGAGACCGGTGTGTGTTAAAGAAAGCTTGAAGTAGCAACATTATATCGCAAGTGAAGGCTGTATGCGTGTGGATAAGACATGAGGAAAGGCAGACCTGTGAATGAACTTTAAAGTAAAAGATAGCTGTGAAATCAGCAATACTGAGTAACGGAGGGGTCCGGCGAAAGGAAGTAGTCCACTCGAAAGTCTCCATGAAAGGTGCATTGTTTGTAACGATAAAGCGAATCGAATGAAGTGTAAAAGCCAAGTAAGCAGAGTTACCTCCTAGAGAAGGGGACAGTGGAAGTTGAATCTTGAACTTTTAATCGAAGTGGCCCTGCGGAGGTCTATAAAGACACCCAAAAGTGGTCTGAGCCTGGCTGAGGGAGACCCAAAGTGAAACAAGCTTGGGGAAGGGAGCCCCTTTGCAAGTTTTGTTGAACTTGATGCTAAAGAGGTCTGAGCCTGACAGAGGGGGACCCAGGTGAACTGTGTTAGAATAGGTCTGAGCACGACAGAGCGGGACCCATGTGAACTGTGTTTGAAGAGGTCTGAGCCCGACAAAGAGGGACCTATGTGAACTTTACACTGAAATATTATTTGAAGTTCTGAAAGAAAGACTTTAATGTGGAAGGCCATGCGGGCCTAAATCCATGTTTTGGAACTGTTTATGATACTGAGAACCTGTCATCCTGCCTACAAAGAGTGCCTTACTCCGTGAGGACTAACGTGAGGAGGAGAGCTGACTCAGCCACCTTTGTTAATTTGAACACTGATTTTTCTTTTGCATACATTTCTCCTTTACACACGTTTTTGTACAAGAGATAGGGCAGGCATTAGGTTTTGTTAGCACAGGGTATTTTGATTTGACAGACTCCACAAGGACTGATTTGTTTATCGTTTTATGGTTGCGATTACTTACATCTTAGATATAGGGCAGAGTAGGAGTCAGCGTTTTCCAACCCTAGAAACTTCAATAAAGGTTTTACAAATTGTACTTATTGTGTCCGTGTCATACTTGTGATACCATGCCTCCTCTTTATCATGGGATATTATCGCCCAAAACGCATCCACCCACACAATACACCGGCCCCCTTCATCCTGACAAAAACCCACATGGTTTTTCCAGGATTCTTAAGCAAAACCACAAGTCCTACAATCCCTTCATCCACAAAAAAAAAACAGAGACTAGGAAGATTGCCTATAATGATATGCAAAGGCCCTGTCCCACTAATAAGACTAAGCAGGGTAAGGCTGTCACAACCACGGGATACTGGCGGCTGTGGAAGAGGTGGAAACATGGCCGCCATCTAACGGTGCCACAACGTTTCTTCCCTAGACGTAGTTAACGGTCTAGACCTTTCCAACATGGCCGCCGCCGAGTGTATTTAACATCCTACACTCAGTGGTTCGGCGCGTTGCAACTTTGATCTCTCTTGTTGCGCTGCGCTCCGTAACCTTTCTTAGCGGTGGTCCGCTCTATCCCCTGTTTTCCTTTCCGCTCGCCATTCCCTTGTTCCTGCTTCCTTGACTCCTCCCTGGCTCTTTCTAGGTATTCTGTCTGGGACAGCCTCCTTCGTCCCCGTTCTTTTTTTGTTTCCCTCGAGAATCTGGTTTCATTCTCTCAGCTTGGAATTGTGCTACAGTCAGCTTTCCACTTGTCGCCTTGGTCTTCATCCGGTGTGGACTCATATCACTCAACCTACGCTCCTGAAGGGGTTTTTGTGCCGCAAGGCTTTTCCCCGTACTCCGTTGTTGGCTGTCGCTGAGGGGAGTCACTGTTGATTCCGGAATCAGAGTCACAGTGGCTTCCTTTCGAGGCAGACCTTACCTTCTTAAGAAGAAGAAGCCACATGTCAGACACACCCAAAGGAGGAAACTGGACTACTCTTACATGTCAGGTGAGGAGGAAGGGGAACTAGGAGATATCCTGTGTTTGAGTGAAGAAGAAGATTTAACTGACAAGCCCAATATTGTATTGGGGAGCCCGGTAGCCTTGATACAGGCGCTCGGTCACCATCACGCCCACTCTGCCTTTAGGAAAAATGTGCAGTGCCATTACATGTCCTCGCCCCCAACCCCCATTTTTGAACAATAATAGGAAAAAGGGAGATATGACGATTACCCATTGGAGCCAATGCACCAGGGATTCCTATGGGAGGTCACCATGTTGTCCCGATAATGAGGCCAGGCAAGGTCAGGCCTCCCTCCACAATCATTTCCACCTGAAATCTGTTAAGCCTCCCAGTCGGTATAAAAGGCAGAGCACACTGGTACACTTTGAGCGAGATGGGGAGGCTGAGAGGATCGTGCTGTCCAGAGGAGCCAAGGAAAAGCTGCAGAGAATCTGGGAAGCAACCCTAAGAAGGAGGACAAGCTGCCAAATCACTGGGCCTGTGAGTGCAGGAGAGGCTGTAGCATGGCAAGAGAGCTGTGCTTCCAGGCAACCAGACCAGAGGCAGCTGGAGCTATCTGACAGGACCCAAGCCAAGGCTCATCCCCTGGGTGTAACATTAAAACCCAGGCCTCTGAGGGGCAGGTGGGATGACCCTGACCCCAGAAAAGCCCCACTGGAAATCCCACAACTCCCAGATGCATCAGCCGGGCTCACCTCCACTGCCTCAAAGTATTTGCAGTATTCTATTCCACCGTGCACCGTATTCACTGCTTTCACTTCAGAGGGTGTGCGGGACGGCTGCAAGACTGGGCTGTCCACCGTACTTCGGAGAGGTTCTTCGATTCTGCCACTGGACCCGTAGGTGTCAACAGGATTAACATAGATCGGGTTCACTTTCACTTCAGCATAGCCACAGCGTGGAAGACCGCCATGTTTAGTAGGGTGTTATTTTGCGAAATCTTAGCCGTTTTTCAACAGGTTTCTTCCTGCAAGTGGGTCATGGGGGGGCACACGCATGCAGCCTGACACCACTTTTCTGCCCATGTGGGGTGGGAGGGATTCCAGAAGTGGGGGCTCAAACAGCTTCTGGGACCATGAAGGCAGAGCTCATCCGTGCGCCCCCTGGTGGCCAGTATCCTACACTTTCAATTGGGTTTGTCCATCAACGAGAAAAAATCAAGCCTTGTGCCAAGCACAAACAAACACTTCCTAGGAGCTGTCATAAACACACAAGAGAAGTTGGTCTTTCCATCAGAGGAAAGAGTCCAAAATATGTTCCTGCAAATACCACATTATCAGGCTTGCGGCCCGATAAGGGTGCGCAAAGCGATGCGTTTGCTAGGCAGGATGGCATCTTGCATTTACCTGCTTCGTCACGCGCGACTTTTGGGGAACTGGTGAAGTGGGAGTGAAATCAAGACTGAGCATTGTGGACCTTGGTGTCCATAGACATTTTTTCTTTTGTGCAAAGCGAGAGGGGCCGAACCCAACTGAGGGAGACCTGTGTGAGAAGCTAAAGGAGGTGTCCGAGTCCGACAGAGGGAGACCCATGAGAATTGGAGCAGTGTGGAACAGGAGAAAGAGCAGATCTTCTGGGGTAAAGGCAAAGCCACTGGAGCAGAACGACTGAGCGAGTGACCAGAGCGAAATGGTGGGAAACCCAGAAGTTCCCTGCAGGAGGTCATTGCCTCAGAAAAACCAGGAGAGAGCCAAATCCGAGACAAGAAGACTGCATTGTGTTTCAAGGCTGCCAGCGACCCTACCAGGTGAACAACAGAGTTGGGGAGGAGAGGCCAAGCCTGTTGTATTAACTTTGACTCCTGAATTGAAGTCGCAAAGTGAATTAACTCTGAAATGCGTAATGGTCAAGATTAACCCTGGCAAAAGGGGAAGTGAAAAGGTGAATGCTTGAAGAGGAAGATTTCTTTGAACTTTTCCTTATAGTACAGAACTACCAAGATAAAGAGACATTGGGGAAAATAACCCAAAAGGAGAATGGAAGTGAAAGTCGAAGTGGTCCTGCGGAGATCCATAGTAAAAGCCTTGCACATTCAAAAGTCTTCGACATCAGTGAAAGGTCAGTTCCCGACTGAGGGGGACCTGGAATGTAAAATAAGGTAGGAGAAGGGACCCCGTAACAAATGTAAATAAAGCTTGGGTAAGGGATCCCCTGCAAGTGCTGTGATTGCAGGTTCGAGCCTGGCTGACGTTGAATCAGGTTATTTTTGCTTTGAGAGGTTCGAGCCCGACAGAAGGAGACCTACGTGAACGTTTTGTTGAACAATGATTTATTGAGAGGTCCGAGCCTAACAGAGGGAACCTATGTGAACCTTATGCTTTGAGAGGCTCAAGCCCGACAGAGGGAGACTTATGTGAACTTTCTCCTTTAAGAGGGAATACCAGTGACTTTAACGTGGAAGGCCAAGAGGGCCTCGACCCATATTTTTGAACAGCTTCTTGATAACCAGAGCCAGAGTGTGTCATCCTACCAAGGGGGGGGTCGCCTTATTCCATGCTGTCCAACGTGGGAAGGGGAGCTAACTCAGCCATCTTGATTCTTCATGTTATAACACTGACTTTTATTTGCATGCATATTCCCCTTTACACACTTTGTGTATAAGAAATAGAACAGGAATTAGGTTTTGTTAGTATAGGCCATTCTGATCTGACATAGACTGACCAGGACTGTGTGTTCTTTATTATATGATGGTAGAGACTACTCCCCTCATAGCCATAGAGGGCAAAGTAGGAGTTTTTTCCAAACCCACAAATCTAATAAAGGTTTTGATATTGTATCTCTTGTGTCAGTGTCATACTTGTGATACCATGTATTCCTTACAGTGGGGACTTGGGTATGAAAACACGCACACGTTGTGGGGATTGAATTTCACTGTGAGGACCTAAACCCAAGTACCCACATGGTAATGTGTTGCCAAATGACTTAAAATAACTTTAAAAAACACCTGTACCAATTTTTACAACTTAAGAATCTGTGTTGATTTTGGTGTGTTGATTTTTTTTCTCAGTTCTGCCCCTGCGGGCTGAATGTGGCATTGCAGTCTTCAACACACAGGAATTTAAACACACTTTATAAATCTGATGCTTACGCAGCAGACATCAGATTCATGGGAAACATATTAACCCAATACATTTGTGTTTTTAATGACCAGAACCCTTTCCTTTTTACATTTAAATGGAAAATAAATGAAATTAGGCAGTTTTATTAGCATTTTGTATGTTTACAGATTTTATATAATAAATACGTTACAGAAGTGTTCTCTTATTGCACACCACACTTCCAGATTCAGTTTAAACATTGGCCACTTTTGTAACAAACCAGTCAAAATATGACCTGCTTTGCTTTTTTTATGGGATTATGTTGAAATCCCCACAGAGGTGGTGTGTAATAATATTGAAGTCCACACACAAGATATTACACATATTGTGTGCACTGATGCTGCCTTGCCTATAGTCTGATATGTGAATTAATTGAATGTTGGCTTGAAATGTCTGCTTATTCAGAAATTCTCACATGGTTGATGTTTAATTGATTCTATTTGGGTATCATTACAGGTTTGGCGGAAAAGGAAAAAAGTGGCAGTAACGGAAGTGCTGCCACTTTTAACACTCCACCGAAATAAGGGTTGTTGAAAATGGACGCTAATTGCTCCAGTGGAATTAACATTCGAGAAATTAGCACTGGTGAAATTACGGTGCAAAAACAGCGCCACATCCACCAGGGCTAAATCCCTCTGAGGAATTAGCGTCACAAACAAAAATGCTGACTCCGTTGTATAACAAGTTGAGATACCAGATGGAAAACTACTATAGTAAAGAATAGTAGTAATTCAACCAAAAATATAGTGCAGTTGCCTCCACCGAAAAGGTAGAGATATATGCATTCAGGTGATGGAAGTGAAGCCACGGGTGCACCCAAGTGTCCCTGAAAAGGTATGTGAGCCTCACACTTTTCTCAAGCAAACTTTTGAACACTATGAAGCCACTATTTTCTGATACTAACAGTAGCAAACCTCAAACTACAAGAATTCCTGATGTACATTGAGCTGCAGAGGCATGCACAGATGTATCACAGAGTACAACCAACAGCAACCAACACAAAGTTGGCAGTTTCACACTTTCTTGGCTCTCCTAGTTCGCCTTTTGCCCTTGCAATACCGTGTCACAGACCTCTCTCCAGACTTGGACCTTGTTGCAATGTGTACATCCATAAAAGTTCACTTTATGGTGGTCTGAATCATGCTCTACCTTTCTGTTATACTCTTTCACACTTGCGCTCTTTTTCATAATCTACCTTCACTTGGGCACTTTCCAATTTTAGCTTTCATCAGTTACTTGCTTTGCCCATAAAGATTTATTTCCATTTAGTGTTCAGAATGCTTAATTTCAAGGTTTAATTTAGTTTGATATTCAATATGCGTAATCCCGCTTAGTTGCTAATTTTCATTCAGTTCGCTACGCAATATATATAATTCAACTTAGTTTCAAGTTTGTATTCAGTTCGATATTCAATATGCATAGTTCAGCTTCATTTCAATTTGTATTCGGTTCGGTATAACTTTACCTACATGCGGTTCACTAGGAGCACTCCGGCTTACGAGTGTCTTCCTCTGACAACTGGCTGTCCTCGGCATTCCTTTCCAGCAGCTCCCGGTGCTTTCTCGCAGGCCGGGTGAAGTCTTCTGCACGCCAGCAATTCCTGTGCTCCTGCACGGACATGGACAGAGTCCTCTTTCTTCTCACTCACTAGCAGCTCTGGCTGCTCGCATTCCAATCCGAAGGCTCCCACAAATGTGACAACTGCAGAGGCGTTGCTAGGGGAGGTGCTTAGGGGGCTATAGCCCCATGTCTTTTGGTTGTAGTCCCAGATAGAAGCTCAAGGGCTACAACCAAAGGGCTATAGCTAGCCCTGACCTGAGTCTCGCCTGTCCCGACATTAGCTTAGCCTCTGATCTTTTCCAGAACTAACAACACCCCTGGACAACAGCATAGCCCACTTGCCTTGGGCTCCACAAGCTCGCTGGGATGTTGGCCGGCATCCTGGCTTCTTCACAGTTCCCGCCAGGGCTGCCTCCCCTGCTGGTCTCCCTGTGGTTCTCCCTGCTTGTTGAACTTGTCTCCCTTTACACGGTTCTATGTCATAATTTTGCTTTTTGTAGGTCACCCAACCAAAAGACAGATTCCTTTCAGCCGATTTTGGGCGACCTACAAAAAGCAAAAAACAACACTCCCTCGTCCCCATCAGCACCCACACCCCTCGACCCCTACCACCCACCCTCTCAGGTGCGATTAATTTGAACCCAAACATACACAAACATACAACACACACACACATGCAAACACTTAACCGGTCTCCTTCGACAGCACTTCCGGGTCCTGGAGTGGCTGTCAGCCCCTGCGCGCCCTCATGTGAGGAAGCCCCATGATAGTTCAATTTAGAAAGATCCCTCTGTGCAGTCACATAGCGTTCTTTCAAAATCGTTTTTTGTCAAAATTGATTTTTAACAAAAGGTCTCTTGACCTGATACCCTTTATTACACACCTACAACCCCTTGACGGGTTGCAGGTGTGGATTCTTAATTCATTCTGCTTGACTGTAATTAAAGGGGCATGTCTGACCTTGCAAGTACTCTGCAGGCATCTTCTTCGTCCTAGTACTAGAGTGGTGAAAGGAAGGTTTAGTGTTTATTACTCTTAATAGCCTCTTCCTCGTCCCAGTACTGTCAAATGTTGAATGTTGGCAAATGAGGGGAGATATTCAACAATAGCCCATAAAGGCCGGGGAGGGTTAGGCTGGACTTCCATAGGGAAAGGGGGATACCATGTTTTGCCTCTGGCCACCCCACTCCAAATCCTCAATGACCTTCCACCAAGGTGATCCTCCCTCTCTTCACTACCCTCAGGGTCAGGGTCCAAAGATGATGGCCTTTCCATGGCCACCTGAGAAGAGGATCCCGGGCGAGTAGGAGTGAGAATACCCTCAGGTTTCCCACATCTTGCAACCCTCATTGTTTGGAAAATACATTTTCTTTATCATCTGTAGGAAGGGTTGGGTGAAAGAGACATTTCTACTTCACATATTTATTTATATGGTTTTTGCTCTCTGTTTAACATTTTCCTTGCACATTTTGTTGTTCATTTTTAGTGTGAGGGTCAGATAGGTTTTGGACACAAGGACAGTTTGCCTACTTTTAATGTCGAGACAATGACAGATCATTAGTTTCAGTTTCATAGGTAGGGAAACTCGCTGTAGGAAACGGACAGCAAAGCCTTTATCCACATGTTATTTAACTTAATAAAATGTCTAATGTTGAGAATATTAACACTGTACCTTGTGTCCGTCTCTCATTTCTGATCTCTCACTTATGGTGTCAGTGGTGGGATCAGGCTCAGTTGACACAAGCTGTCTGGTTTCAGACCAGGCTTCAGCACAGAATTGGCCATTCAGGACCTGAAGTCTAATATGCTGTGCAACATGGATAAGGGCCAAGCCATGTTACTGATGGTTTTATACCTTTCAGCCACTTTTGACTTGGTAGAACATCAGCTCCTGCTGCACAGACTGAAGGAAGTTGCCAATTTTAGTGATAAGGTGGTGGCATGGGGTCAATCCTTCCTGGAGGGCAGATCTGTAAGAGTCTATAAGGCTATTGCCAAGGCCTCCCCAGTTCCTTTGCCTTATGGAGTTCCTCAGGGAGCTTGCCTGTCTCCCTCATTGTAGAATATTTTCCCTGCATCCCTGTGTCAATTACTTGAGAACAATGGTTTATGCTTTTCCAACAATGCAGATGATACTCAGTGTATAATACCCTTATCAGGTAATCACATGGAGGATAGAATTGTCATTAATGAGATATTTGATCTCATTCAACAGTGGGTGAGGGAGAATGGACTAGTTCTGAATAATGAGAGGACAGACTTTATGATTATAGGGACCGCCCCCAGGATTGCCAGCCTGGGAGATGATTATTCAGAGTTCAAAATAGCAGACTGTAAAATCCCCACTAAGAAGAAGATTAAAACGCTGGGAGTCTTGTTGGATCCAAATCTTTCTATGAGAGCTCAGATTAGTAGTCTTGTGTCTACATCCTCCTATTATATAAGGTTATTGGCCATACACGGCCATTCTTATCTATCAAGAGTACTGAGACTATTGCTAGAGCAAGCATAGGCTCAACGATTGATTACTGCAGTAGTCTCCTGATGGGAGCTAACAAATGGGAAATTGAACGACTACGGGTCATTCAGAACAGTGCCATTAGATCTATAGTTGGCCTCAGAAAGTATGATCATGTTTCGGAAGCCAGGTAATAACTCCATTTGGTTGTTCCTAGAGCCAAGCTTGCACAAGTGGATAGCCGGTCCGTTAGCACAGCGAGTAGAGCGCTCGCTTTGACATCTGTACAGGGCCTGTTGACGCAGGTAAGAATCCTGGCAAGGCCAAACTCCGCCTTTCATCCTTCCGAGGTCGATAAATGAGCACCACACACCGTGGGTAATAATAAGCAGCGCTCAGATACCTGAGGGTTCATAGCGCTATATAAATGCTAAATTATTATTATTATTATCATTATAAGAGAGCATTTGATATAGCTGCACCCAGATTGTGGAATTCGATTCCATCTGATCCCAGAGGTGAAAAATCACAGGAGAAATGTAAGAAAAATCTGAAGACCTTCCTTTTCAGATAAATGCAGCGTATGAGTCAGGTCCCGTTTGTTTCTCAGGCTGTTCCTAGCGTATTGTTTATATTTGTATTATGTTGTGTATTTCTTCTCCTCTTTTAGGTGTCATCTTCTGCGCCCGTATGTCTGTGGGCAATTATTGGTTGCGCGGTAAGTAAAGTAAAGTAAAGCTGGGGATCCCACATGAATAGAGTAAAAACTAGCCCCACAGTTGTTACATCTGGGAAATAGTGGAGTAACATCACCTCTCCCACCAGTCGGTAAAATACCCAAGAAACCAAGACAGGTTCCATGTCCCTAACACCTGTACCTGGAGAAAGATATAGACACATCTTTTTTTCTTCCAGTGGCCTGAGACCTGTAGACAGATCATAAGAACCCCTTTACCACCTGGACCAAAGACTAGGAGTCTGGTTTCTCCCATTAACCTCCCAAGCCATCTACTCTACTAGGGAAAATGTGGAAGGTATTACTGATAACCTCTTCTTTTCCCACAAATACCAAATTCCCAGTAGGGACAAAATAATAATCTCTCTAGAGCTTAAGGTTAAGAAATCCCTACCAGTTCAGTTACGTATCTTATGCCCCTGGGAGAACGTAGATGAAATGGAAGGTTAAAAGTGTTGCCTCTTTTGTCCAGTGGGGAGGAAATAAAAATTGCCCTTTTGAACTTGTCATACAATCCAATACAGATTAGGAGGGGTGAGCTGGTACGACTTTGGTGCATGGGAGCCTCTGTCCCAATCTGACATTAAAAAGGGAGATGGAGAGAACCCACAGAAGCAGTTTGATGGGCGATGGCTCCAAGATTTGTTTTGTATGACTCAAAGCTGGAGGCAGAAAGAAACACTGACTCCAGTTACGATCAGACAGAGTCAAGACCACTAGGGGATGAGAAAAGATACCTCTTCCTTTGAAAACTAAAAACGGTGAAATTTCACTGTCGCAAAATGTCAATCCTGACCTTGGGTAATACTCTCATTCTATCTGGGAAAGACAGAATCCCCCCTGAGGAAATACAATTTCCCAGACCACCATCTCCCATGCGAGACGGGCTAAATCCCTCATGGGAAGAATGTGGACACTCTTCCGGACATTGCCCTTTAGACCAGGAGAAACAAGTACCATCTACCCCAGGGGCACCACTCAGTGGTTTGCAGGGTTTAGGTTTTGGCATCAATGGAAAAGAGGATGAAAACCAAGATATACTATCTAGTCTACCCTCGTCTTTTCCCTGTGAAGGCATCAGGAAGTAGACACAGACAACTGAAATAAAGTTTGGGTTATAAACTTTTATTAAACCAAACGAAAGGTGAAAAAAAGCCTAACTTGCCCTATGCTTAGGTGGTAGTTCCCTACCTAAATGAAACTAAGGATAGTCTGTGTCAGGAAGACCAAATCAAATGTTTGTCTGGGTCAAACACATATACTTGCCCTCACATCTGTTTGTATACAATGTGTAGAGATGTCAGCATCAAAATGAGAAGTGTTCAAATAAAAGTTCAAAGCTTCTTCCAGCTCTAAATATATATATGGTTCTCAGTCCAAAAAGGGCTTCCCTTCCCCAAGCTTTCAAGTCTTTTCAACTTTCCAAAACAACACAATTCCTTGGGATACTTCCCAGCTCTTCTGGTTTGGTTACCTTTCAACAATTTCATAGAGTTCAGTTCCTTAATTTCATATCACACAAGATTTCCTTTGTATTCAACCACAAGCTTCTTTGTAAATGATTTAAGTGGGTTTTCCATAGATGGGTGTGCTCGGTCTAGTCACAGTTGTCGGACCACACAGTCCACCCATCACAGATCCTCCCACTGACACACCCTACTTGCTGCTCCTTCATATGCACATTGCCACTGTTTCAGCTCTACAGAGTTAGTGAGTTTATTCTCATTTCACATCCTGATGAGTGATTTTCCACCATTCACTTGTTGCACTTTCACATATTCTCATGGCTCTTGCCACTGCTTGTTCACAGTTTACGTGTTCACCTGCCGTCCCAGTGTCCTCTTTCCAAGGTTGACTCACTGGTTGGGGCTTACAGCATTTCAGCGATTTCTCTCTCTCTCGTGTGGCTTCACTCCCACCACTGATGTGTCTCTCGCAGCTCGGGCCTCACTCTGCAGCTTCGCCTGTACGTGCTGGGTTCCTTTCTGCGGTCAGCCACCGGCCTCCAGCTCCTTCAGCCTCGCTTCCCACTGCATACACTCTGCATCTTTCCAGGGTTCTTGAGCAATCCGTCTGCCACGCTGCCTTCCTGGAGAGGTCGTCCAACAGTCCGTAGACCTGCTTCCACAGCTGACTCCATTTTCACCGTACTTCCTGCTTTTGAACCTCCCACCGGATTGATTGGTCCAAAAAGGACTAGACTGCTTATTGCTGACTGGAGAGTTTTGCATTGCTCATGCTTGCCTCCCTCTTCTCCCAGTACTTAACTGTTGTTTGCATGTGTGTGTGTGTCAATAAAGAAAGGATGTATTTCTCTAGTTGATCTCTTCCTCGTCTCTGTACCAAACTGGTATCTATTGGGGAATGAGTTAATAGAAAATAGGCAAGGGATTGACAATAGCCTATAAAGGCTTGGGGGACTGTGGGCTCATGGTGAAAGGGAAATGAGGGATACAGTGTCTCACCTAAGGGTGCCTCATCCCCACTCTCCAAGTCTCCTCCACCCAGGTAGCCCTCACTCGCATATCCACCCCCAGGGTCAGGGTCCGATAGCAACAGCCTTTCCCTGGCCACCAGGGATGAGGATATCCGTGGAAAAGAAGTGAGGACGTCCTCAGATTGCTCACATCCCTTAGATCAGAAACAACGTTTCTCTTGTGGAGTATATGGCCATGCAGCAATGTATTGCCCCTTGAATAGAACTGCTCTCCTCTCCATACCATAGATAAATGATCCCATTCAAGCTGTACCATCATATACAAGTATCCCCTTTATTCGACCCTGTGAGGTGCTAGTAGAGAGGAGAGAGACACAGGTTTTCCTATACAATTGGACCAAAACTACCTATCAAATCTGTATTTTCCAAAACAGAAAAACTATTTGGGCCCAGTAAGACACTGGGAGTAAGGGCTGTGCGATAAGAAAAGACTTCCTTCCCTAGGGATGGAAGCCGACCAGAAAAGAGAGAGTAGGCTGTATCCATAGCCAGGTTGAAGGACACCCACAAGCCCAAATCCACATCACCATCTTCGGTAGAGAATTATATCTTGCGGTGACCATAATTCCCAACCTACAAGCCTGGCTACTCTTCCACAAGGAGACAGTTCAAAGCAAAGGTATCAGAGCCTTTTGACAAAGCTTCTTTTCCAATAAAAGTCTCTTACTGCAGAGGGCCTGTCGCAACAACTAAGCACCAAAGTTCCTTTCTTATTAGGACTTTCACATGTACAAGTTCTCGTTTTTAATATTCATCATGGGTCTCTCTCACTCAGGCCTGGACCCCTTTTTACCACAATGTGCACAAATGGTCTCCCTCATTCTGGCTTGAACCATGGATCTCCCTTGTTCGGGCTCAGATACTTTTAGCACAACATTCACACTTGGTCTCCCTTGTTTGGGCTCAGTCCATGCAATGTCACTTTCTATGTTTTCCTCTTGATATCAAAAATCAAAGACTTTCGATTGTGCGATGGGTTTTGCTGAACCGTCGCAGGACCACTTCGATTCACTTCACACAAAGTTCTTACTTTGTTTCTGCCACCTCTTGGCTGGATACCTTTACAGAGACCTTCCCACTCTGTCTCTGGTATCATATCTTTCCTTCTCAAAGTTCAAACATTCATCAGCAATTTAGTTTTACTCACGTCTTTCATCACACACATTTAACAATGTTAGTTCCTGAGCTTGTTATACAATGTTGCCGCTTGCAACCTTTACTTCAACACAGACCGGTCTTGCATCGGCCTGTCCAACTCACCGGCTGTGTTGATCTCTCTGGCACTACTTTTTTTCTTGGAGCCAAGGATGAGAGTAGCTACGCAGGATGGCCTCTGGTATCTCCGACACACAATACAGGATTCTTTAGCCTGGTTTCCTGGCCTTACGTTTTCTGATCTACAAGGTTTTTGAAAGTAACGGGTTCCTGTTGGAAAGGTCAAGTGTATTTCCCTCCTTGCAAACCCTTCTTGGTTTGCTGTATTTCTCCCCTTGTTCAGCTGCCTTCTTGAAACGGCTACTCCTTTGTGTGCTTTGCCTCACTCTGAGTGTGCTCTTGTGCTCCGCCTTTTATCTGTGTGGGGGAGTTTAATGGAAGTCAGTTGTGAGTGATTGTCAGAAATCACCTGACTTCACCTGACCATAGTAGCGGGTGTGAGTCTGTTTTCTCCTAGAGCAAGCTTTCCATGTGGAAGTATTTCTGAAGGGAAAGCGGGGGCAAAGTTCCCACAAATCCTACATGGTAGGATGGGTAAAAGTGTTGCAGGTGGAGGTTTACCTTATCTCACCATCCAGTGTCCCATTCCCACTCCCCGAAGACCCCTCACCCAGGTGATCCAGCCGCACTGTTCCACCTCCAGGGTCTGGGTCCAAAGGCCATGGCCGTGCCCTGACCACCGTGAGAGATCCCCGGTGACTAGCGGGGGAGACACCTTCTGGTTTCTCACATACCCTTCCTTTATGTGATGTAGCCGCATCTGTTTCACAGGGAAACTGGGGAAGGAAATCAACGTTGTCCTGGTCTTTAACTTTTCGGTGTTCCACAGTGAAACAGTAGGTTTACAGGTCTAAGAACCATTGCATGACTCGAGGGTTAGAATCCTTTGTTGGCTTATCCATACTAAAGGTGAGTGGTCTGTGACAAGGGTGAACATCCGTCCTAAAAGATAGTATCTTAGATGGCAGTAAGAACACGCTGGACAGGATGTGGCTTTGAAATGATAATTAGTCTTTATTGACTAATAAAGAGCACAAAAAAAACTGGATCAAATATTCTCCTTCAAAGTAGTCCAAAGTAGCTTGTGTCTGTGGCTGTTTAGAGGATAATGTTGGAATCTGGTTCTAGTCCTCGTAAGCCCAGCGAAATTCTACAGCTCCTTCCTCGCATCCAAGTCTGTTCTGAAACAGAAGGGAGAAGAATCTGTCAGTCTCTTCATGCTGATTTCTTTATATAGGGGCTGGAGTTCCATTGTCCAATCAGGAATCACCATACTGTGAAGCCTTGATAAGCCCCTGCCCCCAAGGCCGGCCCCCTTCTTTCCGGAATGAAGGCCACCATAATGTTTGGTGAACTGGAGACTCGCGGGGACTGCCGGTTGGATTCTCCTGTCCCTATGTATTGGGTAAGTCAGCATAAACATTGTCTATTTGTAAGTCGGAGTCTAATGGCCATAACTAATCTAGTTAAGGGAAAGGGTATTCCGAGGGTTCATCGTTATTTACATCGTTTGTTGAGCCTATTTCCACCGTGTCTATGTTTTTGTGTAGACACGTGGCTTTTGCACGGGCCTTCTCGCTCACCCGCTTATGGCGTGTTTTTCATTCTCTCCCCGCTGCAGTGTTTGATCTGGGAACGGCCCCGGCCTCACTGCGTATAACGCAGCATTCGTGTCAGCGCACTCTGCCCAACAAGTTTTCGCCCCGCCGGCATTACTGTCCTCACCACTGTTGGTTACACCTGCAGCGTTTTCTTATTGAGAGGTTGTCCAGGTTATATTGTTTTCCCACCATGTGTTTTCCGAGGCGTCTTCCATTTCACTCTTGGTTGTTGTCGGCGGGCCACATTCCCTGGGTAGTACTTGCCCTCCTTCAGACGTGAGCCCATCAGTAAGTCATTCATGGCTATGAGGTTTACAATGGGTGATTGCCCATTTGATGGCAAGGGACTCTAACTCCAACACAGCTTCTAACACAAACTCCTTTGAAAAGTCTTCCACATTTAGGATTGGGTTCTGGCACAAAGTTTGTTTTAAGTTGTTGTAACAGATATCGTCCTCCTCAGTCCAGTGAATCTTCTGGGGTTCAGCATTCTTTAACTTGTTGGTTAACCTAGCTGTTTTAGCTGAGAAATTAGGGATAAACCTACTGTAATAGCCTATTAATCCTGGGAACGCCCTAAGGTCTCTCTTGATCTTAAGCGTGGGGGTATCTAGGATGGCTTTCACTTTTTCACGTTGGGGCTGGACAATGCCATTTCCTACAAATAAACTGAGGTATTTCATGGATGATTGGGCCAGATTACATTTGGATGGATTAGAAATTAAGCCGGCTTTTCTCATAATAGTAAAGAGATGGAAAAAATGTGTCTACTCAAGTCTTACTGTAAATGACTCTGTCGTCAATATAAGCCCCACAGAAATCAGAGTAGGGCTATAATATCCTGTCCATAAGCCATTGGAAAGAGGGCTATAATATCCTGTCCATAAGCCATTGGAAAGTGGCTGGGGCCCCATGCAGGCCAAAAGGAAGGACTTTAAACTGAAATAATCCCAGGGGCATTGAAAAAGCTGTCTTTTCCTTATCAGGTCCATGTACGGGGACCTGCCAAAATCCCTTGGTTAAGTCCAGGGTCGATAGAAAGATGGCACTTCCGAGTTTATCTATTAACTCATCGATGCACTGCATAGGATAGTCATCGAAGGCCGAGATGGCGTTAACCTTGTTGCGCCTTGAAACACTTGTGTATAGGCGCGTTATAAATTCCATATCATATCATGTCATATCAACCTATCTGAAGTCTATGCAAAACCTCCAAGAATTATCAGGTTTTGTTACTAACACAATAGGGGAGGACCATGGGCCGGAAGAAGGCTCAATAATGTTTGACTTCAGCATTTCTTTCACTTCCTCTACCACTATTTGTTTTCGGGCTTCTGGGAGTCTATAGAGTTTTAAATCGACCACTTTTCCCTTTCTGATACAATGATAAGTAGCATGTACTTTCCCTGGTTTTCTGCAGAATACATTGGGAAATACAATGACCAGGTTGTTTAAATCTTCTTGCTTCTGTTTAGATGGTTCTTGGGAATAAGCTCTGGATTGTCTATCTCCTCTGGTATTAAACAAGACAATATCGAGGTTGAGGCAGTGGAAGTATTTTCTTTCCACTCCTTTAAGAGAGTTACATGGTAGGGACATCTTGGTAGCGGAGAAGGTCGAAGCAGCAAAAGAAGGAGCGCTTTACCGCTTCACAGTCTGTTGGGCCCCCGTCCTAGAATATGACCAGGCTGTCCCAGCACTTACCTTTCAACCACAACTGGGGAAACTCCCCTAGTAATATACTCAAACCAGCTCCCTTTCATTCCCGATCCCCCCGCCCCCGGCCTCACTCAGGACTAGAGATGGACTAGAAAAGGAAAATGTATACACTGACAAGGGACGTGGGAAAGAGCATGGGAGCTGGGTTCGCTAACAAATCACTGTAACATACTGCTATTGCCTTGGCTTAAAACTATGTAATTATTCTGTTGCAAACGGTTTTAAATAAATTCATTAATAAAAAAAAAAAGTTTCATGGTAAAGGTGGATTTTTAGCTTCTTATCAAGTTGGGCTATTTTATAGGTACAGGTCCCTGTTTGCTTTAGTAACTCATAAGGCCCATGCCACTTTGAGACAAGCTGATTGTCAGAGGTAGGTAAGAGGACTAATACCTTTTGTCCTAATGAAAATGAGCTTAAATTTACTTTTTTGTCATAGGTGGACTTCTGTTGGGCTTGGGCTTTTTCCATGTGAGTGGTGTAAGGAACTCATGGTGGCACCAGTAAAGAGTTCAAGGGTGTTTATTAAACTTTAAATCCAGGGTGGAAAAAATGCCTAACCTAAACCTAAATCTAAGATGGGATCAAGCTTCGACCATCAAATGAAAAATAAGGCAGTCCTTGTGGCGTCTTGTCAAAGTAAAAAGGCCTATACTTAAAAAACGATTGGAAAATCATTACAGAAAGAGTGCATGATAGGGTTTTCAATAAAGAAAGAAGTGTTCACAAATAATGTCAGGATTTGATTGCCAGGCGTCTCTCTTCCCACGTTGGATCACCTGAGCACAGCACACACTTGAACTTTCCTAGCACGAGCCGACAGTTCTGCATCAGCTATCAGGTTCTTTGATGGCCAAGTCTCTTTTTCAATAAAAGTCTCTTGCCTTCGAGGGCCCGATGTATTCAACAAAACAAACAAATAACAAGACCTTTTGCAAATGAACGTTGGAGTGGTGACTTTCCACCCCCCTGGATCTCCCTCTGCCGGGCTCGGATCCTTATGCCAAGGGGGACAATTCATTTTTCCTAGTCTTACAATCCTTCTTGCATTCACAAATCTTAATGGCCTTTCAACCAAATCACTGTGGACATCCCTCTGCCGGGTTCACTCCTGTCAACACACTGTTCATGGAACTTTAGACTCTTACACTCACGAGTCTTAATGTCTTCTCAAACAATACACTATAGACATCACTCTGCTGAGTTCACTCCTGTCAACACACTTTTCATGGGACTTCAGACTTCATCCCTTCTTGTTATCATTCCTCTGCTGGGTTCACTCTTGCCAATCTTTGCAACGTACTGTTCCTGTACAACTTTTACCATGCAGGATTTGTTTCCCTTAGCTTCCCAATCATCTCTCAATCAAAGCCTTTCGACTGTACGGAGGATTTTTCAAGACCCCGTATAACCACCTTGACCCCCTCTCACCTTTTCCTAAGGCCTTCTGATTACGGTAGTCTCTACCATCAGGTAATCACCCAGAGTTTCCTACTTGAGCACCCACTTGGTGCCGGACTTCTCTTAACTGGTTTTCCCCCTTTTTCATTGATAGTTCTTTGACATTCCAAATCGGCCATTTGCTTCTTTGAGTTCAACACAGTTCAGTTTCTTATCGACTCTCCCATCGACTCACTGGCTGTGATGAATCGCTTGGCTTTCCTTCTCTTTAGGGTCAAGGTTGGTACGACAGAGACAAGCATCTCTCCCCGGCTTGGTAATCAGCAGAGGAGGGTCTGGTGTACCGATGACACAAGCTGCAATACATGCTAGCTTTTGTTTGCGGTGTTATGTTTCCATCTGTGGAGGTTTCACAGGCCTTGATCGGTAAGGGCAAGGTCGCTTCTCTCCTTGTAACCCTCTCAATATGTGCCATCTTTCACCTCCTCTTGAACTGCCATGCTGAGTTAGCTCTCATGTTGTCCGGTCTGCCTTGCTCATCCTGTGCTCTTGTGCTCCTTTTATTCTTGTGGGAAAGGGAAAGGGCCATCAGTTGTGTGTGATTCTGATCACTTGCCTAACTCTGCCTGACCCTTGTGTCGGGACATGTCAGGTAAACAGCTCTAGCGTTAGTCCGTTGTCTTTTGTGTTGTGCAAAAGTGTTTGTGTCGGAAAAGGGGGGGTTAGAGTATTAGAGTATCCGACGGGATATAGAGAAGACGTAGTATTGTGTGGGATTATAGTACTAGAGGGATTTTTGGTGATCTCAGAAGGCTGGTATTTGTAGGGTTTGTGCAATGAGTAAGAGGGTTTATGCGAACTGTATTTGTTGGTCACATTTGACTGGGAGGTCGGAAAATGACAATCAGAGGGACAGGATTGGTAGGGCTTATGAAACAAACAGGTATAGCGGGAATCGTGAACTGTACAGAGGGGATTGCGAGAATGGTAGCGGTTTGCTAAGGTAGATTGGGTGTTCGGGAATGAATTATCAGAGGGACATGGAAAAGAATGGTTGCAGTTATTCTGGTGGGCAACAAGAAAGCAGTGATTCTGACAGATGTTATTTCCTACTGCAACAGGGTTATGGTCTTTCATTGATTTACCACAGGTGTATAAAGGAGCTTCATTGGGAAGAAGGGAGATAGATGTAGTACAACCTACAAAGGTTCTAGAGAACCCATTCTCCTCTACTTCTTCCTCAGCATAAAACTGCGTCTCACCTGGGTCTTTTCCCTGAGCACAAACCGGGGCGCCCGTACCCAGGTGATCCTCCCTCACTCGTCCACCCCCAGGGTTGGGATCTGAGAGCGCCAGCCCTCCCCAGGCCACCTGAATAAGGGATTCCTGAGGTTTACTTGGGAGAGTACCCTCAGGTTTCTCACAGTGGAGACTAGATTTTGAAAGAGGTTCATATGCTCTCGTAATTGGGTAGCTGTTTGTGAAAGGGGCATAGGCGCCTCTTCCCTTTCTTCCCAGGTCTGCCAGAGCATGTCTAAGACATCTCTTGGTTCTCTATCGTAGTTCGAAAGGAGAAAAACCAGTGGATGCCTGAGGGGTCTTTCTTACTGCAAATAGGGCCCAGGAGATGATGCTATCCAAGTCCTTTCCATCCTGATCTACGAATTTCCTCCAAATCACCTTAAGGGTTTTATTAAATCTCTCGACCATCTGTCCGTTTGCGGATGGTAAACTGAGGTTATTAAGGTGGAGATATGAAGTAATTCCTTGATTTCAGCCATTAACTTGGTCATGAAATTGGATCCCTGATCCGTTAGCATTTCCTTGGGGAAACCAACCCTAGAAAAGAATGTGTCAGGAATAAGGGCCTGTGGTGCAGGAGGAAGCAGGTACGGCATATCTAAAAACTATAATTCCCAGCAGGCATGAGGAAATATGTAGTTCCTTGGGCCTGTCGGTACTCAGCTGCCGGCACTTTGCAATTAGGGATTGGGCTCTTAACGGCCGCCCGCCCGTGCTCATGTGCTGTTGATTAATGTTGGAGAGCATGGGCGGCGGCGGCGACGGCGGCAGGAGCAAAGCAGGAACGCTGATGGTATAAGTGAGCGACGGGAAGGAGTCACGCCGGCTATGTCGCAAGGCATCTTTATATCCCGGGGTGCGGTGGTGCACGCTCCTTAATCTGCTCCAGAGCTTCAGCCGCAGTAGGCACCCGGACCATCAGTTAAGTGTTTCTATGTTTGTTTGCTTGGCCGGGTTACGGCATTAACATGGAGTAAATCAGAAGCTTCAAGTATTTATGTCCGGACGTATGAGGAAAACGTCCGGACCAAAAGTTAAGTGAAGGCTCATAAATCATTGGTTTTGGGCAAGATAAACGCCAGTCTGGTTGCAGGCACATTGTTTACCTCACGTTCTAAGCACCAGGGAAATAACAACTCTTCTAATCCGCATTTCCAGTTATTAAGTTTTTCTATGTGCAGTGTATTATGTTAATCCATGTTTGTGAGGCATGTGTATGTCTCAATGTTCCCTGTTCACGATCAGTGTATTATGGCTTTAAGTCATTTCCAGTTATTAGCTTTTCCACATGGAGAAAAGCGCCTTTCTATGTGCATTATGTTGTGTTAATCCATGTTTGCTCACGATTTGTGTAGGGTGGCGTGTTATGTGCTAACTAATTACTGAAGATAGAGTCAGGTCAGGTTGCAGGAGTATTAAGCTATCTAGTCAGGAATTGTAGGGGTCTTTTATCTTTTATGTCTTGTTGTCTTCCCTTGCTTCCCTTTATTTGTCCATCCCCTTTCCCTAACTCCTTCTTCCCCCCATTGGCTGTCACGTAGCTACCTGTAATTCGAACATCTAGGCGCCCGTGCCAACCACGGTGGGAGGGGTCGATCCATTCGGCTTCTGTGGTTCGGAAGAGGGGATTGAAATCCTCCTCCCTTAACTTCAGTTGTGACAGAATGGTAGAAGATGTTTTAAGATCTGTTGGGTTATTTTGTTCTAATTGGGGAACGCCTCCGGGTATCGGGTAGCGTAATCAACGATTACGAGGACATATTTATTACCCAGTCTAGAGGTGTACAACGGGCCAATGATATCCAACACAATTCGTGAGAAAGGCACTTCTATGATTGGTAAGGGGCTTAAAGGGGCAGGTAAGTGAATATTTGCACATGTTGTCTGGCATATTTCACATGTATGGTTGAAGTTATTTATGTCCGCATGGATACGGGCAGTAGAATTTCCCACTAATGTGACCTTGGGTTTTAGATTTTCCTAAATGTCCCCTTGTCAAATGATAATGTGCAATCTCTAACATGATCTTATGATGGGTTTTGGGGATTACCAATTGAACTTTACTTAGGCCTTCTCTGGAGATTTTCTTTCTATACAGTAATCCCTGTTTCAGGAAGAAAGGCGGGATTCCCTTTTCTCATCCTCCCCCCTCGGAATCACTTGTACGAAAGCCTCCGCGAGTGCTGGATCATTTTGCTGGACAAAGGCAAAGTCGGGAAGGATGGTAGGTTATTCTTCCCTTTATGGCTCAATGATGGGTGGTTCGTCAGCCTCTCCAAAGCCTAAGCTACCTCTCTCAGTTTCTTGTGGTTCACTCTCTTCCTTAAAAAGGGGAAATAGAGCCTTCTCAAGAATTCCCTGTGCAATTATGCCCCCATAACGTGTTGCAAATAGAATTTTGCTATGATTCTGTAGGGGAACCTTTATGTCTCCTCGGAAGTCAGGATCTATGACGCTTGCTAGGACATCCAGATCAAACTTCCAGGCTAGGCCAGATTTTGCGGCCAGTCTTATATAACAATCCTCAGGAAGTATTAGGACTAAGTCCGTGGAAACCATCCCTCTCTTCCCTGCAGGGATAGTAGTGTCTCTACTGCTAGAAAATGTCAAAGCCTATGGGTTCTTTCATGGCGGTAGAGGGATTTGAGGCTCTGTGATTAAGTTTATGCAATTTTAGCGTCCCCAATTTGTCTCAATTGAGTCACATCCCACTCCTGACACCACGTGTACGTAGAGCATTGTGTCAAACAGTGAAGACAGACACAAGTGATCACAGTTCAAGGGTGTTTCTTGAACTTCAATGGGTTGGTTGAACACCTATTTAAACCTAAATCTAAAGATGGGAACAAGCTATGACCGTCAAATAAAAAATAACGCAGTCCTAGTCAAGTCTGTCAAAATAAAAGGGCCTATACTAATTGTAAGGAAGGCATGGTATCAAATGGTAAGACAGACACAAGTGATCGCAGTTCAATGGTGTTTATTGAACTTCAATTGGGTTTGAAAAATGCCTATCTAATCCTAAAACTAAAGATGGGAGCAAGCTACGACAATCAAATAATAATAACGCTGTCCCAGTGGTGTCTTGTCAAAATAAAAGCACCTATACTAATAAACCTATTGCCAATCCTCACTTCTAAATACAAATAGTGTGGGAAACAATGTTATGCAAAAAGAAAAGTGATCAAAAAATAATATGACAGGATGTTCAAGCCATTGGCTTCCCACACTGGCTACTCTAGCACGAGGGTGCACTTAAAAACTTCAACATCATGGCCTTTTGTGCCAAAGTCTCTTTGCCTTTCAAAGTCTCTTTTTCAAAGGGCTTGATGCAACAAACAAACATTAAAAAGTTCCTTTTTCCTCACGATTTTTGTGTACAACTTCTTGGATGATTTTCAATGCACTCCTGGTCCCCCTCAGACTCACTTTAACACAAAACCTTCTCGGGTGATTTTCGCTTCACCCCATGTCCCCCTCTGTCAGGCTCAGACCTACTTTAACACAAAACTTTCAATTGATCTCCCTTGCCGGGCTCGGACCAACTTTATGTACCTTACCAGAAACGTTCTGTACTGTATCAACATCGAAGACTTTCGACTGTGCGCAGGATTTATCATGACCCGTCGCAGGACCACTTTGATTCCCAATTGTCTACAACTCTTTCACTTTTCAGCTGGATACTTTACAGAGACCTTTGATTGAGATCACACGCAGTGCCGGACTACTCTGTCAAAGGTATTGTATTTTGGTTTCAAAGTTCAATCACTCATCAGCAGTTCAACTTTACTTGCGTCTTTTAACACACGTATTTCAAACACTGTTCATTCCAGTGATCTCCATACAATGTTCCTGCTTGCAACCTTGGCTTCAGCACAGACCAGTCTTGTATCGATCTCCCCAACTCATTGTATCTGTTGATTTCACTGATGCTGCTTTGTTCTTGGAACCACAGTGGCTGGCGATTCTCCCCGTCTTGATTATTGGCGTGGGAGGGCCCCGGGTATCTCCGACACACAATGCAGGATTCCTCAGCCTATTTTCCTGGTCTTACGCTTTCCAATCTCGAGGGCTCATGAAAGCAATGGTTCCTTGTCAAAAAGGTCAGGGGAATTTCCCACTTGAGATCACCTTCTGTATGACTGTCTTCTCTCGTAAAACTGCCACCCTGGAACTGCTGTTTCCTCATGTATTTTGCCTTGCTCAGAGTGTGCTATTGTGCTCTGCCTTTTATCCACATGGGGAAGCTTAATGGAAGTCCGGAGTGCGTGATGGTCAGTAATTACCTGACTTCACATGACCATAGTAGCGGGACATGTCAGGTACACTGCTCAGGTGTGAGTCTGTTTTCTCCCAGAGCAGGCTGTTCGTGTGGAAGTGTTTATGAAGGGAAAGGGGGCTTGGGTAAAGTTCCCACGTATCTTACCTGGTAGGGTGGGGTAAAGGTGTTACAGGTGGAGGGATACCGCATCTCGCCATCAGGTGTCCCACTCCCCGAAGACTACTGACCCAGGTGATCCTCCCGCACTTGTCCACCCCCAGGGTTTGGATCCAATGGCGATGGCTGTGCCCCGCTCACCTGAGAGAGAGATTCCCGGGGACTAGCGGATGAGCCACCCTCTGGTGTCTCACAGGTGCCAGAAGATCTGTGTCATGATACAGAACCCTTGGAAGATATGGCTTGCCTGACGACACCGCCATTAACATGCTGCTATATTTTCTCTTTCCTGTCTTTTCCACGGTCTAGTGTTTTGATCCAATATGGTGCCCTCCCACGGGATAACAACTGACTGGATCCGCTTGCTGATGCGTTGCAACCCTTTTTTTCTCCACTATCGGGTAAGGCACTAGTTTTTCATCTGTTTTCCCCACTTGCCCTCCCTGCGCTCTGCCCCGCATTTCCTGATGGCTCTGCTACTTTACCTGCTTTCCAGCGCCAGCCACCGCTGGCTCTCCCTGCTTTTTTTCAGCGATCCTCAGCACATCTCTCACGCTGCTACTTACGCTCGCTGGCTCACCTGCCTCTGCAAGACTTATTCTGTGCTAGGTTTTCGGTGAGTTACCTTACTCAGCTGCAGCTAACATACTACTCTATTCCTGCACTCATTTCCTACCGAAGAACAGCCGTTTACATCTCAGTGCACCAGGGTTTCTTTTATGCCGACTGGCTTTTTTCCTAGTTCAGGCTGTGCCTGATGCCACTCGACCTCCTGGGTAATCTACACGGCCAGAGTGGCTTCCTCAAGGGGAAGAACTTACTTCTTTGATGGTTGGTGCTCTGTAAGGAAGCTAGAAGCCTGCCATTCCGCAGTCAAAGAGCACATTGGACACAGAACCCGAAACATCAGGCGAGGAAGAGGAAGAGGTTTCTGAGAAACGTGTTAAGACACATTAATGACATTTCAAAATAAGTATTTATTTGTTCCACAGATTTTTGGGTTTAGACAAATGCCTACCTGTAACTATTACTAAGAGGGTGTTTCCCTGCCTCGAATGAAACTAATGACCCTGTTAGGAAGTCCAAAACTAAATGCCTCTTCCGAATTGTCCAAAAACCTATTCTGAACCTCACACTATCAATGTTTCTAACAAATAACCGACGGAAAAGAAAGGTGTCTTTAGACTGTTTGACTGCAGCCTTTCTTAATAGTTAACGTGTCAACTACTTTTCAGTACAGTAGAGTTAAGAGGAAATATCTTTCTTCCAAAAGGTAAACACAACCAACAACGCCAAGGGGACACTCCTCTTCCTTGGACTTTCCTTTTCTCACTGAAGTAACCTTAACTTCTGAGGAAGTAGCTTTCTTCTCAAAGGTAAACACAATCAAAAAGGCCAACTTTCCTTTTCTCACTCATTATATAATGACTACCCCCTTTGGTCCTTTATAGCTTTGGTCTCCTCTGCTGTCAAATGCTGTCAACTTTGTATGGCAAAAATGGACTGGGACGAGGGAGACCAGTGAAAAGTCTTAACAGGTCAGTTTTTTAAGAGCAGACCGTGTCTTTGCTTGTATCTTACAACTACCTCTTTCTGCCCATTTAACACAGAAAAATATCCTTCTCCATTTTATGTGGTTTAACCAGCCAGGGTTCACTCTCCTGCCCAGGACTGGTTTAAGTGTAAGAAATCTTATCGCCTTACACTACCACCGGGAGGTTTCACCGTGTTCCTTCTATGGATTTCGAACTCCCAGCCAACTATGGCTTTCTTGCGGGTTACATTAACCAATACCCTGGTGCCGGACAAACCATACCTGTTCCTCTTGCTTGTCTGGGTCTTCCGGCGGCTTCCCAATTCTTCCAACGGGGTCCCTGCCAGTGTGGGACTCCCACGATGCTTGTTGCTGATGTGCACACCATGCTGCTAGGTCTCGTGAATGGGAACTTTGTCACTCTCTCCTTTTTCGCTCGCGGCCACATGTGTTTGCCTGACACTCTGCCGCTGCGATTAATGAAAAGGTCTTTCTTTTCGTTCTGTGCTGCTACGTTAGCGCCGTCTCTTCTGCTGCCACTACTACAACTGCTACTGCTATCACGATCATTTTCTCTGTGTCGGTTCGCTCTTTTTTTATGGAGCCACCATAGTATTGGTGAAAGACTAGACTGCGTCTCCTGGTTCTTTTACCTTCCTTCTTCATCAGCTTTAGCCTTCTTCGTCGCAGTACTAAGCAAGCGTCGCCCATCAAATGAAAAATAAGGCTGTCCTAGTGGCGTTTTGTCAAAATAAAAGGGCCTATACTAAGAAAAACCTATTACCAAATCCTTACAACTAATCACAGAAAGAGTGTGGGATAGGGTATCATAACAAAGGAAACAGTGTTCAAATAATAAGTCAGGATGTGATTGCCTTGAGGTCTCGCTTCCCTGCATTTTTAGCACAGGACAAGTTGGGACTCCTATCATAAAGTAGAGAAGATGAGAAGTCTTGCTCCAGAATAACATCCTTAGGGAGTCCCTTAATGTCAGATGGTATTGCACAGGTCTTTTCCCAGATTTCTATCTGTACTGGTATCTTAGCATAGATTTCGTTGTGTCTATGTACACAAGTTACTCGGACTGGCATTGCATGGTTTAGGTCTTGTGGTGTAACTAAATCGGCCTGTATGGCGGTCTGCTTACAACCTGAGTCAATTAAAGCCTTGACCTGTTCCCCATTCACCCAAGCCTTTTCATAGGTGAACTCGGTAGGGGTTTGACATAAGAACATGCTAAAAGTCTCTAGCTCTTCCTCAGCTTCTTCTCACTCTTCACCCTTCAAGCAGCCTATTTCCATAGGTTCATATTTTATATTCTTTTGACAGTGTCTAGCTAGATGTCCGGTTTCTCTACAGGATAAATAGACCAACGGACGCGGTTTGCTTCCTTTTATTCCTCCCTCCTGCTTTCATCTTTAGATGTTGGATCAGGTTTCTTGATCTCTACTCTTTCTCGAGGCGTCCCTTCCTTGGCTCTATATGACCCCCTTGTTTATCTATTCCCTAGGGCGTAGGGCGATGGATGGGTCTATGATCTCTTCGATCTTTCCATCTATGGGCTGGCTGGCAGTACTTAGCCGCATCTGCGTGGCTTTGCGCAGTCTCAATGGCCATGGCTAGGGTAGGTCGTTTTCATTTAAGTACGGATATTTGCAAAAAAGGGGTTAAGGAGTTTTTAAATTGTTCTAAGGTAATCATCTTTGTTAGTTCTTCTAGGGTTTTATTATTAGTCCATAGAGTCATCATGTTTTTCATCCATTCACCCATCTCCAAGGGAGTTTCTCCCGGTTTTAATCTAATGGCTCATAATTTTTGCCGATCTAAATTGCAGGTTTGCAACACTCTTTTCAACAAGCATTCCATGATGGATAGGAAGGAGGCTCACTGTGCAAGGTTGAATAGTTAATAAGAGGTTTGGCGTTGCACTTTTAACAACGGTCCCAAATAGCATTTCTTAAGGTTTGCTCCCCAACCAAGTTGTTTTACCAGGCGTTCGAAGTTTAGGAAAACATTTCCCAGATCTTTGCCTTTCGGGATTTGGCTGAAGTATGCCTCGAGCTAGTAACGGCCTTGCTTGCAATTCAGTTAGTCTAGTTAGATTTTCCTGAAGTCTGTTTTCGGTTTGTACCTGACGGGCTGCCAATTGGGCAATAATATTGGCTGGATCGGACATTTCTTCTGGGAGTGTAAGGGGTCCCCCTTTGTTGTCTGCATTGGAAAAACAACAACTCTCGACCCCTTCGCATAAAGTTTCAAAATCCTCTCAGTTGTCTGAGTCTGTAAAATGAGTGGACTGAGAGGGATTAGGTTTTAACCCTGATGGTCCCACTGCCGATGGAGACTGAAAAAAAATCTTCGAGGGAGGAGGATTTAGAGCACTCGGTCTGCTGAAAAAAAAGACTGGCCAGATTTTTAGAATTATTCGGTCCCACGGTTGGATGTTATAATGAGAGAGTGGGAGGGTATCTAGTAAGAATTGAGTCTTAAAGAACAGATCCTGTTGACTAGAGGGAATATGTAACTGAGAGGACAACACCTCTTTTAAGGTGGATACATGGTCAGTTTCTAGGAGATCAACTATTTTATTTTCCTCTTCCGGTGGTACCACAATTATTAGCATGGGATTCAATTTTTATCATTTGATTAACATGCCACCCCTAATATCATATGTAAGGAACTCATGGTGGCAACAATAAAGACAGACATAAGTGATCACAGTTCAAGGGTGTTTATTGAACAATGAATGCAGTTTGGAAAAAACAACTAAACTAATCTTAAATCTAAAATGGGAGCAAGTGTCGACCATCAAATGAAAAATTAGGCAGTCCTAGTGGCGTTGTGTCAAAATAAAAGAGACTATACTAAGAAAAACCTATTTCCAAATCCTTACAACTAATCACAGAAATAATGTATGCTAGGGTAACAAAACAAAGGAAACAGTGTTCAAATAATAAGTCAGGATGTGATTGCCTTGAGGTCTCCCTTCCCCACGTTTTTAGCATGGGACAAGGTGGGACTTTGGAGCACAGCACACGCGCAAGTCTTCCCAGCACAAGCTGACAGTTCCATTCCAGCTGGCATAGCACACGCTCGAGCCTTTTCAGCACAAGCTCACAGTTACGCTCCAGCTATCAGGTTCTTCAATGGTAAAGTCTCTTTTCAATAAAAGTCTCTTTCCTTCGAGGCCGATGTATTCAACACACAAAGTCAAAGTTCTGGTTCATGTATACTTTGGTTGGCGGCTTCACCCCTGGATCCCCCTCTTCTGGGCGTAGCCCCTTCACAATATCATATTCAACAAATTCATAGGACAGTTCTCTTCTCAGAGAACTTTGGGTGATAGCTTTCTACCCCTGGATCTACCTTGGCCGGGCTCGGATCACAATGGACAAGGGGGATACTTTCCTTCCCCTTGTCTTCCAATATTTCCTGCTTTCGCAAATGTTAATGTCCTTTTAAACAAGGTTTCGGGCTTTGCCCCTCGGTACTGGTTTCCCTCTTCTGGGTTCACTCTTGCCACCTTTTGGTTGTCAGTTTCCCTCTGCCGGGATCACTCTCACCGACCTTTGGCTGTCAGCTTCCCTCTGCCGGGTTCACTCTCGCTGATGGTTATAGGCAGTTCATCATGGGGCTTTAGACTTCGCTCCCTCTCATTAGCATCCCTTTACCAGGTTCACTCTTGCTAATTTTTACGGAACACAGTTCATGTATTAATGTTTACCATGTGGGATTCACTTCCCTTAGCTTTCTCAATCATCTGCCGGTCAAAGACCTTCGACAGTACAGAGGCTTGACAAGACTCCTGTATAGCCACTTTGACCTATCTTTTCCTCTTCCTAAGGCCTTCTGGTTATGGTAGACTTTGTACTATTGGGTAATCACCCAGAGTTTTCCTGCTTGAGCACCCACGTGGTGCCGGCCTCCTTTGTTGCTGGTTTTCCCCCTTGTTCCTCAATCGTATCTTTAAAAGTATAAATTAGTCTTTGGCTACTTTTCTTTCAACACAGTTCAGTTTCTTATCGACACTCCCCTCGACTCACCAGCTGTGATTAACTGCTTGGCTTTGGAGTCAAGGTTGGTACCACTGAGACAAGCGGCTCTCCCTGGCTTGGTAATCCGCGGAGCAGGGTTTTTGAATACTGTAGACATCTGCTGTAACACACGCTGGCCTTTTTTCACAGTCTTATGTTTCCATCTGCAGAGGTTTCATGAGCCTGGACCCGAAATGGCAAGATCAGTTCTCTTCTTTTCACCCTCTTGGTATCCGCCGTCATTCGCCTCCTCTTGAACTGCCATGTTCAGTTATCCTTCACGTCGTGTGGTCTGCCTTGCTCATCATGTGCTCTTGTGCACCATCTTTTATCCCTGTGGGGAAGGGAAAGGGCCATCAGGTGTGTGTGATTTAGGTCAATTGCCTGCCTTTGCCTGACCCTTGTATTGGGACATGTCATGTAAACGGCTCTGGTGTTAGTCCGTTGTTTTCTGTGTTATGCAAAAGTGTTCGTATCGGAAAGGGGGGGCAGTGTTTTGGAATATCCTATGTGGTGGGATGGGGCAAAGGTGTTGCAAGAAGGGGGATACTGCGTCTCACCCATCAGTGTCCCACTCCCACTCCCAAGCACCCCTCATCCAGGTGATCCTCCCTCACTAGTCCACCCCCAGGAACTGGATCCAATAGCGATGGCTGTGTTCTAGCCACCTGCATGACAGATCCCCGGGGACTAGCCAGGGAGACACCTTCAGGTTTCTCACAGATGGTAGTGATGGAGAGAGTTGCAGGCAGTAGAGGGTGGTATACACTTGTTATTTCCTTATCAGTTGAACTTCCATAGTTTTGGACATCACATACCCCAGGTAATCGTTTATTGTAGTGTTTAGGTCCTGTGGCTTGTCACATACCCTTTCCCTTTTGTTATTGGCTCCCCCATCTTCTCCTAACGGAAACCTTGAGAGTTAATCTACATTCCCATGTTCCTTACCCTTCCGATGTTCCACCAAGAAACAAAAGCTTTGGAGATGTGAGAAGCATCGCATAATTCTGGCGTTTCTGTCTTTTCTGAGACTGAGCCTTGTAAGGGGTGAGTGATCTGTTACGAGTTTGAATTTTCTCCCATTCAGATAATGTCTGAGATACACTTCTGCCTACTTAATACTTAATAACTAGACCTTCTAATGCTATTGTCGCATATTTTTTCTCTCTGGGGAAGAGCTTGCAGCTGATATATAATACTGGATGCTCAACTCCTTCATATTCTTGCGAAATACTGCTCCTATTCCAGTCTAAGAAGTGTCGGTTTAGAGGATGAAGTCTTTATTGAAGTTTGAGACCTTTAAGACTGGTTCAGTACATAATATGGACTTTAAGAAATCGAAGTTAGCTTGCTCTTTTTTGGACCAGCATATCTTTTTAGGTTTAGCGTTCCTCAACTTATTGGTCAGACATGATGTTATCTCTGAATAGTGAAAGATGAACCTACCGTAGTAACTGGTGAGGCCGAGAAAGATCTTAGTTCTCGTTTAGTTTGGGGGAGGGGTTTCTTGTACCACCCTAATTTTTCCCAACTGGGGCTGGAGAAGGCAATTTCCCACAAAGAATCCCAAATATTTGGCGGCTGATTGGGCCAGATGACATTTGGTTGCTGTGAGTGGTCAGTAATGGGAGGCAGACAACTGCTTGTAGATTTCTCATAATGTATCATTTTATTAAAGAAAATATAGTGAAAAAATACCTTCCTTTACCTTGCTTGCCCTACTCTACAGAGGAATTCACTACCTAGTCTAAAGGCTATGGGGACATTCTCTAGCAGGGGTAAACTGCCCCTCACACTAAACAACCAATATGAAAAGGTAATTATATAACAATACAATATAAGAAACAATATTAACACAGTATCAGAATGGCTTTTGCCTCTCCTGGATAAGATCCCTTCCCCAGGTTTTAAAGTCACTTCAAAATGTGCAACAAAAGAAAGTCAAAACAAATGTTCACCAAACAAAAATCCACTGGTGGCAGTTCTTTGTTCCTGGGTGAAAAGATCGCCTTCCAACTTCCAGAAAGAAAATATCACCAATGGTAATCCTGGATATGAACTTCAATAGTCTCTGCCTCTGGATGAATTGCCACAATTCAAAATGAAAGCTTTATATTCCTTGAATGTCAATAATATACACTTCTTTACGACTCCTTTTGTTACAACTTTACATTTTGTATATTTGTCAGGATGTTTTCTCTGTGCTGCTTCTTCTATATCCAACAACCACACTTCCGACTGTTAGTACTATGAGAACTGTCACTTTTGTCTCACAGTGCGTTACTACTTCCACCCCTTCAATGTTACATCTGCTGTAATTTTTAGACACCATCAGAGTTCTAGTGTAACTACTACTGGTTGAGTACTTGGAAATTATTAGTTAGATTTCAACTAGACATTCAACCTTTTCGGATAGGCAAGGCACTCTTCCTTTTAATGGCTTTCTTAAAAGGGGCAACCTCTTTGCCTCTTCAGTCTGTCTAACTACAACCAACCTGCTTCTGCTCACAAGACTCTATCCCTTCTGGCTTCAGTAGTCTTTTACCACAGGTTGTCTTCTGCTTCTAGATATTTTTCACAAGGATTTATCTCACCTTCCCCAGCTTTGTTCCCAACTTTCCACCAGGTATCAACCCAAGGAATTACCCAGAAGCTTATGTACCACTCTTCCAGCTTCAGGTAACAATTAGGTACTTGCTTCCTATGGCACCTAGCATTTTACAACTTCACAAGACAATTAGGTGGTTCTTTACTTCTTGGCAAAACAGGTTTCACTATGAAAAAGTGAAGTTTACTGGCACGGGTAATGCTTGTTCTTCTCTTCAAAGCTTTTGCACTCTTTACTTCTTTAAATAAAATAAATGACAATACTGGATATAGTATAGTGTTCAGTCTTCGAGGTGAAAACACAATAGGGCATAACTGATCTTTCTTTCAAAAGGTTTTCAAGGTTCAAAGTTGTATAAAACCTTGTGTTCCCCTATTGACAATGAATACAGTCCAGACTTCCTTCGGGAATTAAAATTAGGCACACACGATCTCCTTTTGTTATAGTTTTCACTCTGCTACTTGTAACTCGCATACAATCAAGGTTCGGTATTTGGTAAGGTTTCTTAAAGAGCTCTGTCAACTTAATTAGACAAATTTAACTACTTCGTTATACAGCAAATAGTCTTAGATACACCAACAATAGAGTTTCAAGTGCTTTAGCCTCTTGCACAAACAAGGATCTTCAGAATTATACGCGAGTGCTACATTTCCATTGATGGGGGTTATGCCTGTCAGGTTTGTCCCAGAGGCTGCTGTACATTCTCCCTCCAGGATGAATAAAGCACTTTCCAAACAATACTTTGCAAGGTAACTAGGACGTTCTATTCACGGTATAAGATCACAGGACGTTTTCCATGAAGGTGACGAGGGGAGAGCACGGCGAATGGAGGAGGCACCCCGATAACCGGGGCAGGGGCCTTCCTCCTTTACGCTCTCTTGCCCCTCCCCCACAGGGGCAGGGGAGAGGGCGGCAAAGGAGCCAGAGAAAAGGGGGCCAAGAGCCCAGGAAAGCCCGCGAAGGGCAACAAAGGAAGGGGACGGGGCTTGGGGCATAAAGGCAGCGGGCGCCCGGCACAGGAGCACTTGCAGCTCTTCCAGCAGCCGGGCGCCCGTCAAGAGTGGAGGACTTCTTTTGGACTTCTTTTCGACTTTCCTTGGACGGCGGAGCAGTTGCCTGGACTTCGTTCTACTGGAGGGGAAACCTTTGCGAGGAAGCGGCGGCTCTTGCGGCGTGGCGAGCGGTCGGCATCCGGAGGCGCCCGCGACGGGGAAGGAAGGTCGTGAAGCAGGCGAGGCCGTCTAGCAGAGCGTCGAGGCAGCCGGGAGCTACACGCTCGCAGCCAACAGGGGCGAAGGCAAGGTTTCCCTCAAAGGAGGCGCCAGTCAGCTGGTCGGCGAGGCGGCAGGAACCTGCACGCTCGCGGCGGTGCCTCGCAACAAGGGAAGCTGAGGTGAGAGGCGGCCACTACCTCAGGTTGGGAGCAGCCCGAAATAGCCCAGTTGGGAGAGCGTTAGACTGAAGATCTAAAGGTCCCTGGTTCGATCCCGGTTTTCGGCAGGGGATATTTTTCGAAAGTGAAACGCACGGTGCGACGGAACAGCTGCGGGCGCAAAGGACAGATAAAGCTGGCTGTTTAGCTCAGTTGTTTAGAGCGTGGTGCTTCTAATACCAAGGTCACGGGTTCAATCCCCGTATTGGGCTCTTTGTCATTTGCCGGTCCTAAGGCTGAAGCCTGCAGAGAGCGGCTCAGTTGGAGGGGTGGACGAAAAAGTGCTGGGCGAGACTACAAAACTATTGCAAGGCTACAGCTAAAGAAAGGACAACATTTTAAAGAGTTTTCTTTTTGGCTGCGTGTGCTGTACAGGAAAGTAAGAGACACATAAGACATTGATTTGGGAAAACATTGCCTAAAGAGAATCATGCAGATGCAAGGAAAAAACCAGGAGGATCAGCAGAAGGATGACCTGGAGGCATTTTTGATGATGGCAAGAAGGGCTGGGGACAAATATGGCACCAGCTGGATGCAGTTGATGGCAGCACAGGTGGGAGCTGAGGTTGCGGGGCGCAACCAGAGGTCCGAGTCACCGCTCTTGTTTCCATCTACACCCATCGAGGAGGCATGGGTGGAAGTGCACTCGCAGGAAGGGAAAGAGCTGGACATCGAGGAGCTCGAGGAGGAGGAGGAGCCAGTCGCCAAAAGAAAAAGAGTGATGACCAAGAAAGCGAGAGACAGCCAGCAGCAAGCGGCGGCAGCACAGAAGCGGAAAGCCAACCCCAAGGGAAGGGGGAGGGCGCAGGAGGTTGAGGCCATTCCGGCACCTGTCCCTGCTGAGGCTCCAAGACCAGTGGGAGGTCCTCGCAGCACACCTGTAGCCACACCGGCGGTAGCAGCTGAGGTGCCAACCACCTTGGAGATGGTGAAAGGTATGTTCAGGGAACGTATGGAAGCTTGGGTGACGGGTGCAAATTGTCAGTTGCCTGTTAATAATAGGGGGTAGTGGGGCCACGGAGCAGCTTGGCTCGGGGGCGAGTCAGCCCGTGGTAGGCGTAGGTCAGCCAGTAACGGGAGTGAACCCGGGGAAGATGGCGACGCAAGGGGCAAATACCACCTACACGCCGCAAATTGGGGGGACACCTTGGTGGGGGGCACAGGCTCCTTCACAGGTACACGGGCAGGAGCTGGCCAGCAATAACACAATATACGGGAGGCCAATTCCGGGGTTTGCACCGGCCAGAGTAGCGATTAATGCATTGGCATGGCACATCCCGCTGGCATACAAAGAACGGGTATGGAGGAAGGAGTTCATGGATATTATGGAGTTGTTGGGGATGGTCCCCTCGGGACAAGGCTTCAGCGAGCCCACTGAGAGGGAAAGGGAGAAGAAGGAGAGGGAGAGGCCAAAAATAGAGCTCAATATACATACCTGGTTAAGGGCGTTCAGGGTTTATGCCACTATTATGTTAGAAAAATTCCCACAAGATGGCGTGGCATTGATGGCGTATGAGCAGTATATTCACGAGCAATACCTGAAGCATGGGGGGGATACATGGAGCAACTACGATAAAGGTTTTAGACTCAAAATGCAGGTATGGCCAGCAATGACCTGGGATGAAGTGGATGTGGGGGGGCGCATAGACACAAAAACGGTCCCAGCCAGGCCGGTAGAGGAGAGCGTGGCAAGCGAAAGACCAGCCCAGGGCAGGGGCAGGGGGTCCTACTCAAAGGGGAGGGGGTCCTTTCGTGGGAACTCCTCTTGGAACAGCCGGCCCAATTACCAAGGGGAGTTGCCAGAATGTTGGTTGTTTGCAGAAGGGAGGTGCTCCTATGGTAATGCATGCAGGTTCAAACACTCAAAGGCTGCAAGCACAGGGAGGCACAGCCCCGCCAGCCGAGAGGGTAAGGCAAGGGGCAACGCAAAAGGCAAGGAGAAAAGCAAGCATGATTAAAACACAGCTGCCAACGCCAATACGTTTACAGGCCATGATGCCTTTCCTGAATACATATAGTGACAAGGGTGATGCAAAATTGTTATGGGAGGGTTTCAGGTGGGGTTTTAAGATTCCTTTCCAGGGGCAGATAGGATTTAAGGAGGCGTGTAATTTGAAATCTGCGCTAGCAATGCCTGAAGTCTTGACACAGAAAGTGGGGAAAGAGGTACAGTTGGGGAGGGTGGCTGGCCCCTTTCGCACACCTCCACTGGAAAACCTGGTAGTGTCCCCGTTGGGTTTGGTACCTAAAAAGGAGAAAGGGCAGTACAGACTTATACAGCACTTGTCCTTCCCCGAAGGGGAGTCAGTGAACGATGGCATTTCGGGAGAGGAATGCAGGGTTCACTACGCAGCATTTGAAGATGCAGTGGATTTGGTAAAGGCGGCGGGGGTGGGGGCCCTCATGGGGAAGGCGGACATTGAGTCAGCTTTCCGGTTGCTACCAATTCACAAGGACAGCCACCATTTGCTGGGGTTCAAGGTGTTACAGGATTACTTCTACGACAAATGTTTGCCGATGGGGTGTGCAATTTCATGTGCGTATTTTGAGAGGTTTAGCAGATTCCTCGAGTTTGCAGTAAGGCAAAGAAGCAAGGTCGGGGGGATGGTGCATTACCTCGATGATTTCATGTTTATTGGGAGCAAAGGGATGCATGATTGCAAGAACCTTATGGCGGTATTTCAGGAATTGATGGAAGAGTTTGGGGTACCGCTGGCTAAAGAAAAAACTATGGGTCCGGTCACGTCACTGGTGTTTTTAGGGATTGAAATTGACTCTGTGGCAGGGGTGTGCAGGCTTCCGGGAGACAAAGTACTAAAATTGAAGGAAGTAATCGCAGGATTGTTGGCCAAAGAGAAAGCCACTTTGAAAGAGCTTCAGTCCCTAGCGGGCAGCCTGAATTTTGCAGGCAAAGTGATCCCTTCAGGTAAAGCATTCGCTAGAAGCATAGAGTTGAAAACAGTGGGCTTGAAGCACGCGGGTCAACACGTGCGCCTAGGAAAGGAGGTTAAGAAGGACCTGGAAATGTGGAATACCTTTTTAGACCATTTTAACGGGGAATGGGTTTGGAAGGAACCCCTGGGGAAGGGAGATGGACCCAATCTGGTTACCGACTCGTCAGGGGCCCTAGGTTTTGGGGCCATCCTGGGCAAGAGGTGGTGCGGGCAGGCCTGGCCGGCCGAATGGCGGTCCGAGGGGATCTCCAGGGACATTACGGTACTGGAGTTGTTCCCGATAGTGGTGGCATTCAAGCTCTGGCCCGAACAGATGCAAGACAAAAAAGTGCTAGTTTGGTCGGACAACCTAGCGGTGGTGCAGATTATCAATCAGGGAACTAGCAAGAATGGTAGGGCATTGGGGCTGCTCAGGGAACTGACAAAGTGCTTGCTGCAGCTGAATGCAGAGGTCAGGGTACGTCATATACCTGGGGTTAAGAATGTGGCCGCTGATTCTCTTTCTCGTTTGCAGTGGGGAAGGTTCCGGGAAAACCATCCAGAGGCAAGCGCAAGGATGACACCCTTCCAGACACAGTGGTGGGGATTGGTTGGGGAGATCTGAGCGCACTGATCGACACGGCTCTCGCACCAGGCACTATGCGAAGATACAAGGTGTTCTGGGAACGATTCGTGGCCTTTCAAAACAATATCCTGCCCGAGAGCGAAAAGGGCAGGCCTGTGCGTGCCTTTGTGGGATGGTCTTGGAGCCAAGGAAGGTCCAGGGCGTGGGTGGCTTACCACCTGGCGGCGATTGCGCAATTCTACAAATTAGGGGGCATGCCTGACCCCACTAGGGAGCATTACATTGTCATGGCTATGAAGGGTTGGGCCAAGCAGGTGATGGCGAAACCCGACGAGAGACGGCCCATAGATGTGGGGAAGTTGCACAAATTGATCAGGAGCTTGGGGGTGGTGTGCAGGGACGAGTACGAAAAAGGATTGTTCGCAGCAGCCTTCTCTCTGGCATTTTTTGGGGCTTTAAGGGTAAGCGAGCTGGTGCCAGCCAACAAGAAGGGTAAAGGTTTGAGTTTCCTGAGGAGCTGTGACATAAGGGTACAAGGGGAGCGGTTATGCATATTTCTGAGGAGGTCCAAGACCGATCAGACGGGGAAAGGCAGAATGATCACGTTAGGGAGTATCCAAGACAGTCCGGTCTGTCCAGTAGGATGCGTGAGCAGGTATGTGAGTCATAGGTGCCACACAGGAGACGAGGCCCCTTTTCTGGTACACAACGACGGGTCAGCACTAAGCCTGTTTCAGTTTAAAAGGGTGTTGGACAGGACACTGGGGGAGGCGGGGTTCTCAATAGGGGTTTTTGGGACACATTCCTTCAGGATAGGGGCCGCCACAACTGCGGCTGGGATGGGCCTGGGAGCGGAGACAATCAAACAGATTGGGGGCTGGAGGTCCGGTTGTTTTAAGCGGTATGTCAGGCCTGATAAAATGTAAGACTAACAATTCCTCCCTCCTGTTTCCTCGCAGTAGCACCAAGGCGGGGAAGGCGGCCGTCTGCCTGGGTGGTGGGCCATTCGTTTGTGTCAAGGGCCAAGGGAAGCTGGTCAGCCAAGCAGGAGGTGCTGACCGCCGGGGAATATCGGGTGCAGTGGCACGGAGTGCCGGGCATGAAATGGGCACAGTTACAAGGGCACATACGCAGTCTCCTGAGGGGCCACCGGAGGCCTGATGTATTGGTGGTTCATCTCGGCGGCAATGATTTGGCTGAGTTGGGGAGGGGGATCTTACTCAGGGAAATGATGTCTTCATTGCAGGATCTAGCGGCTGAATTGGGGGACACGGAAATCGTGTGGTCTGAAATCATCTCGAGGTGCGAATGGAGGGGCGCCGAGAGTCAGGCAGCCGTTGAAAACTCAAGGAGGAAGTTGAACTGGGCCATGGCTAATTTTTGCAAAGGGAGAGGCCTGCAACATATCAGACATGGTTTGATCAAATCTGAAAAACAAGGAGTACTACTTGAAGGACGGGGTGCATTTGTCGGAGCAGGGAATGGATCTGTTTTTCTGGAACATCTGCACGAAACTACTGGAGTTATAAGCTAGGAAAGGGGGAGCCACGGTGGGCGGTAACCCACCTTTGGCGTGGCGGGTTGTGGCAACCTAATATAAGACAAAGACTCCGAATGAGCCATTGCTAAACCGGAAGGGGCTTCGCCCATTCTAGACAGCGCCTCCTGGGAGCCTAAACGGCGGGGGTGTCTGGCGGTAGCAATTGGGGCTCAACTTCCCCCCAACAAACGGCACTCCCCCAGTCCGCAAAGACCTGCATGGGCAGGCGGTTTCTCAGACTCGAGGGCCTTGGGGGAGTTGTGCCTGCAATCAATATGGAGGAAAAAGGGGGAAGCAGGACGAGGAGCAGTCGCCACACCTGTTGGAACTCATTTTTACCTGTTTGCAGTGGTCATGTATATGTAAAAAATAAATCTGCGGCCTTGTTATGCCAAACCAAAGGAAATGTCTCATGCAGCACCTTACTGGAGGGGAAACGAAGGGGCTGACAGAATGAGTGAGGTTGGATACAAACGGCATAGCTATTGGACAAATGCCCAGGTTATGAAGGTGACGAGGGGAGAGCACGGCGAATGGAGGAGGCACCCCGATAACCGGGGCAGGGGCCTTCCTCCTTTACGCTCTCTTGCCCCTCCCCCACAGGGGCAGGGGAGAGGGCGGCAAAGGAGCCAGAGAAAAGGGCGCCAAGAGCCCAGGAAAGCCCGCGAAGGGCAACAAAGGAAGGGGGCGGGGCTTGGGGCATAAAGGCGGCGGGCGCCCGGCACAGGAGCACTTGCAGCTCTTCCAGCAGCCGGGCGCCCGTCAAGAGTGGAGGACTTCTTTTCCCACCCTCCCACCCTACAGCTATGGCGGAGCCTGGACGTCGTTGTCGCAGGATGGACAGGCGGGTTGTGGCAACCTAATATAAGACAAAGACTCCGAATGAGCCATTGCTAAACCGGAAGGGGCTTCGCCCATTCTAGACAGCGCCTCCTGGGAGCCTAAACGGCGGGGGTGTCTGGCGGTAGCAATTGGGGCTCAACTTCCCCCCAACAAACGGCGCTCCCCCAGTCCGCAAAGACCTGCATGGGCAGGCGGTTTCTCAGACTCGAGGGCCTTGGGGGAGTTGTGCCTGCAATCAATATGGAGGAAAAAGGGGGAAGCAGGACGAGGAGCAGTCGCCACACCTGTTGGAACTAATTTTTACCTGTTTGCAGTGGTCATGTATATGTAAAAAATAAATCTGCGGCCTTGTTATGCCAAACCAAAGGAAATGTCTCATGCAGCACCTTACTGGAGGGGAAACGAAGGGGCTGACAGAATGAGTGAGGTTGGATACAAACGGCATAGCTATTGGACAAATGCCCAGGTTATGGAAACAGCGTTTGTTGCTGAGGTGCTGCATTGCATCGCCCTAATGAACTGCACATCACGTGAATCATGTGACATGCTTGGGGGTGTGTCAATTTCTACTTAAACACGCATTATCGGGAGATCAGTGCTTCTAATTGATTGTTACATGAAGCTTCAGTTGCCTCCCGCTTTCCTGCTCAGCAACAGTGTTGCCAGTTATCTGTTTCAAGTTCGCCATTCCATTCGGCATTCTATTACGGCTCTAACTCTGAGATGGATTCGCTGGAAGCAGTTTCCGCCTTCACAGTACCTCTCCCGCTGCTCCTCCAACTTCCCAGCTGCATACTCATTTCTGCTTGGCTCCCGCGGCTTTGGCCGCTCTGCGGCTATCCTGCTTGGCTCCCGTGGCTACGGCAGATCCTCGGTGAGACTCCAGCTGCTCGTTCATCCTGCTCCCCTCCCGCGACTTTGGCTGATCCGCAGCTATTTCAAGAGACATCAGCTGTTCGTTCATGCTGCGCGGCTCCCTCGATGTTGGATGACCTACTGTTCGGGTCCAGCTGCATGGTACCCGCGGATACAGTCACAATACTCCTGCAGTTACTGCTCTTGCTGCTCCAGTTAGTCATGCCGTTCCCACAACCATTTTGGGGGTAAGATTCTTGGATGCAATTTTTGGTCTAGTGGGGGTACCCACCGCCATCTGCTATTCTATTTTGACTCTCACAGCCTGGATTTTGATTCCATGAACAACCCCATCTGTCTACTGGTGGCAAGGCTCCACTGTGTTGTTTTGTCTCATTCTTAAAGCTCCCACAGTACTACTTGCCACCATTCTGATTGGACATTGTATGGATTGTAACAACGCTGCAGTGTTGTTACCTTTTTGGATCCACCTCTGTTTATCTCGGAATTCCTGAGCACTGGACTCAAAGACACTCTCCCGTGGATACGTGCACCAGCCCGACACTAGCGCGTCCCTCGTACCGTATGGCTTCTAGTCCCTAACTAACCTTCCCTCCTTCCTTGTTTTTCTTCTGGGTTTCTTCTAAACCACCAGGGAACAGTCATCCCAGTCCCAGATAGGGTGTGTATCCGGATTGCCTATTACTGAAAGCGGTTGGAGGTTAGTTAGTTGCCATTTCCTATATTGAATCTCATCCTCCTTTTTCTAGAAGAATCAGTCCCAGGAGAAGGTACACTGCATCCCTGGCTGACCCCGTAATAGGGAACACCGCTGTTATGTCCCATTACGGCCGCTGGTCATGGTGGCGCCATGGCTGTATTCGATACGCTGGTACGTTATGGAAATCCAACATGGCCGCCGGGACTCGCCGGTTCTGTACAGCAAGACTGTCCGCTCCTGCCTTTGGAAAGACTCCGCCTACCTGGGATCATGTGATGCATTATATTCTGCCGGTTCCTGTGAACCGGTGCGTTGCTACTCTTGTACTAGACGCTCCGTAGGTTTCGCTATCTAGGAGTACCTATCTTCTTATCACTTGTGTCCTTTTATGCTTACCTGTCTCTCGTGTTACAGATCTTCTGGCTCTGCGGTTACGTCCCTCCTGGCTCTCGTACTTCCCACTGGTCTGTCACCTCTCCCCGGTCCGCATCTCCAACACAGAAGTTCTACTTCCGCTTTCTGTCATCCTTCACTCACAGAAACAAAAGGACTTGGTAGGGACATTTACAAGGTTTACATCTATCGTAGCCTTGATCGAGCAAAAGAGCTAATCCATCTCTCTCTGCAGGGATTCCGCGGAAGGATCTTTGTCCTGTCCGCCGACAACCACGCAGCCTGTACGGAAACACAAAGCTTCTGTTACACACGTAGCCCCGTAAGTTGATCAGGGTAGAGCAGGCTTAAGATCGGAATCAGGAATCTTCCCTTTTCTCACTCTCCTTCTGTTTCTATAGATCTCACGATTCATTGGAAAGAAGTCCCGATCCTTCTACACCTCTGCTGCCTCCTGATTAGAGACTGGCATGAATTTGGTCCCAGGTGCAATCCAGTTCCTCTCTTCATATTCCATTCCATCTCCTCTCCACATCCATACTTACCCTTTCCTTCTTTCCGACAGAAGGTAGCATCATCTCAACATTTTGGAAGAACTCAGTCCAGTAATCCTCAGTCCGTGGGTCGAAGATAGAAGAGCTGCCACAACCTTCGCTCTCAAATGACGCAGGGTTTTTTTCCCTGAGAGGGTTTCCTTGGGGGTTTTACATCTCTCCGAGTCCTGTCTTAGTCAGGCGGAGGGAAGTTAAGTTCACAAGGGAATTTTCCTGTCATCAAGGACTTGCATTCTGCTCAGGTTAGTTGCAAACTACATATTTACTTTCTAACTTGTTACAGCCGCACCCTTTCCAGTGATCCACGGCGCTAGCTTTAGCTTCTTCTCAGCTAGTGGGGTTGGTCATTAGGAAGGTCTTACTTCATCACTGGATCCTTCCTTGAACGAAGACACAGCACTTCAAACCAGGACAGGGCCGCAGTCCCGGTAAGTCTAATCATTCTCTATCGTATCTGATTGTCTATTGAGTGCCTAGCATAACAATGGGGAGACTTCTGCTACAATGAACAGATTTTCCTTGCATTAACTCTAACGTAAGCCAATTAGGAGCTGGTTAATGTTACCGGTAAGGCTCACTCAATGCACCTGAATGCCATGCTTCACTCACCAGCTTCAGTGATACTGGTCCTGCAGGTTGCACTGCTTCCCCGACATCCTCTGCTTCTTCTGCTACTTTTGGCTTGCTGAGGACCCACACCCTTCTCGAGCATGGGTGTCTTCGGTCCAGCCACCTGATGTGGGAGTTTCCTTTTCTCCCGAGACCCTCGGCTTGCCTTCTGCTTCTGGCCTTGGTCACCTGCACTTCTACGACTTGGCGATCACTGCAACACATCTCACATGGGGAAAACTCTGGAAAAGAGCTATCAAAAGGGTGGGATTACAGGGAAGTTGAAAAGGGGGGCATCCAAGCCTTCCTGGGCTGTTCAACCACCCTCTTCCCCCCCATGTGATCCTCCTGCAGTACACCACCTCCAGGGTCGGGATCAGGAAGCGTCTGCCTTTCCCATGCCACATGAGGAGGGTCCCAGACCAGGTTTCTGGAGAAATTTGTTTCTGATTCTTCACATATCCTTCCCCTAATGCTGCTGGTTTTCTCAGTCTATGGGGAACTAGGAAAGGAAATCAACATTCCCTTGTTCCTTACCTTTCCGATGTTCCACTTTAAAGCAATAAGGCTGTAAAACTAAAAACCAGCACATGACTCTAGCGTTGGCATCTTTCCTCAGGCTCAACCATTTCAAAGGGGCATGATCAGTAACAAACCTGAATTTGCTTCCTGTAAGATAGTATTTCAAATAGGTTATTACCCATTTGATGGCAAGGGCTGCCAACTCTAGAGTGGCATATTTATTTTCCTGATCAAATACTTCTCGACTTATATAGAGGATTGTTATTGTAATTGGTTATCTATTAATACTTAATACCCAGAGGTTTCTAAGCGCAGACCCAGCGATTGAACCTGTGTTGCACTGCGTCGTCTTGCTTCCAAGGTGAGCGCATTGCCCCTGAGCTATCCTCCCGAGACAATCTACCCTATCATGGAGCTGAGATAACACTGCTCCTAAGCCAATATGAGAAGCGCCAGTTTGCAAAATAAAGGGTCGATTAAAGTCAGCTACTTTCAAAACAGTTTCACTACACAATATTGTGGGGATGGGCCTTTAATCACCTTAACCCAAAACAGGCCCACCACTTAAGAAACCACTTAAGAAGTGAGTACACAGTTGTACATGAAGCACTTTATTGTACAAAGCTCCGGGGAGCGGTTAGATGGTGTTGCATGACCAAACTAACTCAAGTCTCAACAATACAACATCAGTTGGCATTTTTTTTTTAACCAAGTTTTTATTCACATTTGTTAAGGGAACAAGACATAACAAAAATGAATAAATTCCAAACCACATGATAATCAACAATCTTGGCCCCCCCACCCCTTCCCAACCCTCTCCCTCCCTTTCATCTCCACCAATGACTCTCTATCCCCCTGCATATTAAACCCATATAACCCTTCCCCTCCCTCCCCTCTGCTCTCCTCCACCCCATCTCAAAACCTTGTCCAATGGTGCAGTTAACCATTCACCTATGTCTTGGAGGTTCTGTCCTCACTGTGTCCTTACTATCTTGTATCAGCTCTCTCCGAGGCACCCCCCAACACCATCATAGTTCATGTGCCTGTAGGATCTGTAGGTTTCTCTTCTCGCAGCCCCCACTTAAGCAGCAGAGTGCTCCACTCCGCATTAAACACACTCATCCCATCGTGCACTGCAGCTGTCAACTTCTCCATTACCATCATAATATGTACTTTCGCCTCCCAGACTTCTTTCGAAGGAAGTGTTTCACTTTTCCAACTCTGGGCTAGGGCCAATTGCTCCACTCTCAACATTTCTTCCCACATCCTGGGGAGCCTGTATTTCTCCCTGTCCTTCTCCGGGACCCCCAAGAGCATCTGCAATAGGTCAAGGCCTAACTGAACTCCTGTGACTTCTTCCATCCACCTCAACACTTACGTCCAAAACATCTGTGCCTTAGGGCACCGCCACCACATTTGGGCTAGAGACCCCTGCTGGCCCCATCCCCTGGGACACATGGGAGAGGCTCCCGCAAACATTCTGGATAGCCTCAGGGGATCCCTATGCCAGCCCATCAACATTTTGAAATTATGCTCTATCGTGGAGGTACACAGACTGCCCTGGAAGGTAACTCTGTAGATTTGTGCCCAGTCCTCCTCCGAGATATCCTCCCCAACCAAGTCCACCCAATGCCTCTGAAATGTTTGTCTCCCCATTAGGCAGGTCTTGTTTGTGGCTTTATACAATCTAGATAAGATACCCCTTCTTGTGGTGGATACGTCATTAACCTTTTCAATAGTAGTTGGCTCCCTTGCTATGGATCCTCCCCATTTCGAGTTCGTCAATATGCCCTTAACGTGGAGGTATTCAAACACTGAAACCGAGTCTCTCCCCAATACCTCCCGGATGGCTTTGAGGTCCAGAAAAACCCCACCCGTAAATAATTGTCGCACCTGTTCAAGGCCCATATCTGACCATTTCTGCGAGAACGCCAGCCACTGATACCCAAAATTGAATGGGGGGCCCCATTCGTGCAGCAATCGATATTGACACACATACAGGGAAGAAACTGACCAAATGCATGGCTATAATCAAGTTGTGGCGCATTTTTCAGGAGGGAGAGGGGGAAACGGCGAGGCGTCAATGGATGCTAAACCAGCATTAGGTGAAGGAGGAAGGCGTTAATTCCTCCGCACCTCCCTCTGCCCCTCCAAGCGTAGTATCTGATGACACAGACGATGAACAGGGGATGTACCCAATGAGGGAACTAAGGTTCATTTTAGAAGTAACAGGAGAACTCTGTAGATGTATCTGGAATAATAAGATGCAGAGGGTGAAAATGGCGACTCTGACACTCCTGAGGAACAAGGGGGGATTTGGGTTCCCCGATGTTCAACTGTATTATAAGGTGACCCAACTGAGGGTAATGCCTGAGCACATGAGGGACGACTGGAGGACCGACTGGACCTTCATCGCTGGGAGCTGTCTCGGGATAGCTGCAAATAAATATAGCAGACGGGGGAGTACATTCATCTTTATAGAAGTCATCCGTCCGTACCAGGTTAATATCAGGGGGTCCCACCTTTTAAGATAAGCTTTCAATTTTGCACGGAAGGGAATGTAGTTAGCTGGAACCATCTCCTCTAGGCCCCTGACTACCCTGATACTGTATGCCCTTTTTGTGAATTCTCATGCCCTGGTATCGTCTCTTCGAGTATAGGAGAGGACTATGCTTAAGGATCGGCATAATGCATAATTTCCATTCATTGATCTTAAGCCCCGAGAGGCGGACATATTCCAAGATCTGTGCCGTGATTGCTGGGAGTGAGTGCTGAATGTCAGTGAGGCATCCCAGTATATTGTCTGCAAAGAGCAAGCACTTGCTCTTGATCTCCTCACTGGTTATGCTCTTGATCTGCCCATTTGCTCGAATCGCAATTGCTAATGGTTCCATCATTAGGTCATAAATTAATGGAGAGAGGGGACACCCCTGTCTTGTTATCTTAAAAACCTCAGAAAGTCCCCCATTGATGCTAACTCTAGCCCTGGGCTTATTGTAGAGTTATGCTACCCATCTCAGTAAGTTTGTCCCAAACCCCATCCTTGTCAGGACCTTCATCATGAAGGGCCATTTGACCCTGTTGAAAACGTTCTCTGAATCCAGAGATACCAAGCAGGCCTCCAGACACCCCGCCTGAGCACTGTGAATCAAATGTATGGTCTTCCGAATATTGTCTGATCCTTGTTTCCCTCTTATGAAGCCCACCTGGTCTCCAGGTATCATTTTTGGGAGTCCCCTCTCTAGTCCCGTTCCCAGGACTTTTGCCAAAATCTTTACGTCACTGTTCAGGAGGGAGATGGGTCTGTATGAAGAACACCTGGTGGAATATTTCCCCTCTTTCGGAATCACCCCTATTGTTGCCAGCAACATCTTGGAGGGAAGGGCCTCCCCCTGCAGACATGCATTAAACACCTTCACAAGTATGGGGCTAACAATGCCAGAAATAGTTTATAAAACTTAATTGAGAAACCATCTTCCTCCAGAGCTGTACCTGACTTCATACCCTTGATGGCCTGCAAGACTTCCTCTACAGTTATAGGACACTCAAGATTCTCCACTATATCCTGGGAAAGCCCCAGAAGGGGTAGCCCCCTCAAGAATTCGTCTATCTGTGCCGTCTCAACCCTCCATTCCAACGCGTAAATGTTGCTATAGTACTCTGCAAATTCATTTCCAATGCCTTTGGGGAGCAAATGGACCTACCCATCTAAGTGTTTATATGTCTAATTGTTCTCCGCTACCTCCCCTCCTTCAATCTCCATGCAAGAATCTTGTCCGTTCTGTCCCCCCTTTCATGGTCCTTCTGTTTAATAAACAGAAGCTTCTTTTCAGTATCTTGAGTCATGATGCCCTTCAACTGTGTTTTATACAGCCAGAGCTCCTTCACTTCCATCAGAGATATATACTTTCCCTGGGCACTGGCGGCTGTATGTGCGTTAGTTTCTGACGTAGATTAATTTCCTGTTCCCCCCTCTCTATTTTCTTTTTGGAGCCTTTCCTAATCAATACCCCCCGGATTGTTGCTTGAGGCCTTCCCATACAGATTGAATCCACACCTCCCCGGTATCAATGAAGAGAAAATATTCCTTGATTCCTGAGAGCAGTTTCTGTTGCACCTCCCTGTCCTTTAGCAGAAAATCATTACACCTCCAGCTCGCCACGGGGCCTGGTGTCCGTCCCATGCCAACCGAGATCCTTACCATATCATGGTCAGACCATGAGGGTGCGATGACCTGTGAGTCCGAAACTCGTGCCTTCAAGGTTGAGGTTACCAAAATCAGGTCTATGTGTGAGAATGAATCATGTACCGCTGAAAAAAAGGTGTATGGCCAGTCACATTCCAGGGGGGGGGGGGCGAAAGGGAGTCAACCAAACCCAAAACCTCATTCACTTGTTTAAAAGGTTCCGAATCTCCCGCCCGTGCAGCCGTCCCCTTCATTGTCTTGCGGTCCCAAAAGGGTCTAACACCATGTTGAAATGCCCCAACTACCAGTTGACTGTCCACAAACTCAATCAGTTTGTCCCTAACCCCCTCGAAAAAATTCTCACTGCCCCACATTTGGAGCGTACACAGAACCCAGCTTGAGTTGCCACCGTTCCATTGACTCTTAACAAACACATATCTCCCATTCGATTCCACCAAAATCCCAATCATGTGGAGACCAAAACCACCACCCCCCACTTTTTTCTCACATGAGAGGCCATGATCACTTCCCCCACCTCCTGGGATCGCAGGCGGGATTCTTTGCCCCTCGGCCAGTGTGTATCCTGAAGCCACATCCAATGAAGTTGTTCCCTCATAAATTCACGAAGCACCTTCAACATCTTACTCAGCGAGTTGAGACCTTGTACATTAAGAGAGCCAATAATCAATTCAACCAGCCCAGACATTACTCTGTTGCCGGAGCACCACGTAACATCCCCATACCCCGAGACATTTATATAGATGAGCCCATGTCTTCGGAACCCATGGAACACGTAATAAACTTTGAAACAGTGCACTCTGAACTATGCATAAAACAACCATCTCTAACTCCCCTTTCCCACCCTCCCCCCAGCCTCGGCATCCAACCCCATCCAGATTCGTCACCTTAGATAGGATCAAACCACCAGTGGTCCCCCTAAACCCAGAACCAGCTCCACAAAGCACTTTTCCCTGAGCCCCCACCAAAATGTACTTCAAGTGTCCTCACTTACCTCCTCCCCTCTCCCCCTATTTTCACCCCCCATCATCATGCCCCAACAATTGGCTCCTGCCACGCACAACCCCCTCAGTTCCCCATCATACTTTTCCTCACTGGCGTTGGCCCCAGGAGTACCATTCCATTTGTTATTCATTGCCTCCACCCACTCACGGGGGTGTTACATTTTTTGAACTTTCACATTCTAGGGATCTTTTGTCTATCTTTCCAACTGGCCACTGCTGCATTTTCCCTCCAACGCTCCACCAGGGTCCTGCGGCGGGTGCTGGGAGTCCCCCATAAGTTCGGTGACCAACTTTTGAATATCATCTTCGGTTATTAGCCTGTACGAATACCCCTCATGCTCAAAAGATATTGAGAAGAGGAAGCCCCAACGGTACCTCACTCCCCTGGAAGTAAGCCATTTCGTTAAGGCACACATTGCTTCCTCATGGACAACATAAAGGCAGACAGAAATTGGTATGTTGTTATCTTGGCGGTGCCATGGGCCACTGGACCTGCTATCCTCACCCTCTCCAGTATCTTCACCTTTTCCAGGAAGTACTGGAACCTCGCCAGTACTGTTCTCAGTCCCCTCTTCCCCTCCCCCTGCCCAGCATGCCCGATCGTTCATGGGCTCGTTAATCATGTCCAAGTCCAACAGGAGCCTCAACACTTCCATGATTGACCTCTTGATATCTCCCTCGATTTCTCCCTCCCTTTCCGGGAACCTGGGAAAATAGAGGTTGTTCCTACATTCCCTATTCTCAAAGTCATCCATCTTTAGCTTCACTTCAGACTCCTTCCTTTCCAGTTATGAGAGCCTCATATCCATTTGCGTCACCAATGCATCCAGTGAAGTTTCATTGCTCTCCAGACATTGAACCCTCTCAGTGATTGAGTCCATTCTCTGGTTCATTTTGTCTAACCAGCGGCCCAGTGCTTAGCGCATACCCCTTATTTCCTCCATCAGCGCAGCATTGTCCTTCTTGGTGGACACCGGGTCCTCCTCCATTCCTCCGTCCTGGGTGGGTATAGTCGGGGTTGCACTCAGTAGGGGGGCCTGGAACCGGAATCTTTCTAAGGCAGTTCTCCAGCTCATAGTAGGGAAGCAGGAGGCACCAGCTTCCCTACTATGGCGGCAACCTTAGGGAACAACCTCCCCGCTCATATTAGATCAATCGACTCACACACGGCCTTCCGCAAGGCCTTAAAAACCAACCTCTTTATTTAAGACCCTGGCATTCTAGGTTTTGCACTTCTACTGTTGAACATTGTAGGGGAGAATATCTGTGTTGCCTCCTGTTACCTAGACTAGATTATTAGTAACCAACTGTAACGTCCTATGTGTATCCTCTGTAACCATGCGAATGTAGTTCAATTTACTCTTTGGGGCCGCTTACTGTAACCCTCAAGCAGGCCTTCTTAAAATGTCCTTATAGCGCCTCGTTTCCTGTGGGCTGTAGTGCGCTTTACAAATGCTAAAATAAATAAATAAATAAATAAATGTGTCTCCAGGCTCCCAGTACTCCCCGCAGCCCCTTCGATGGCCTGCCTGGCTTGTTCTTCCCGGGTCGGTTGCTTGGCCTCAATGCTGCATGACCCTGCCAACGGCCCACACATTTCCCACTCCAATTACCGCTGGTCACCTCCCGCTATGTCCAGGGGCCTCTGTATCTCTACGTCTTGTGTATGAGCGCGATAAAAATAAAATATCAAATATCATATCATACCTCGGGGCTCCTCGTAGATACTCCTCCACTCCCCCACTTCCATCTGCACAGGAGTCCCACCTCCTTGTCTGCCGGCACAATCCTGTGGCAGTCTCAAAAGTGTTGTAGTGAGGAGGGCACACACCCCTCTTCCAACTTAGGGGGCCATCACCTCACCATTTGCGCCCTGCACTGGTCCCACTTGGCCAAGGCCATCACCTTCCATTCCAGGGGACACAGCAGGCCCCCTCCGCCAGGATGCTTTCCAAGGTGGCCTCGGCAGCTCCACAGAGTGATCACACCCCCTCCCTGTTTCCGCGCTGCAGTGAATATCAATGGCCATCCCTCGAGGGGTCTCCAGCAGCCCGCTCCTCTCCCTCTGCCTTTTGCACTGCTAGCACATGGGGTGCAGAGCTGCAGGGGGGCCACAGGTCCTACCACACTCCAGGCATTACAGATGGTCTCTCCTGCAGGGTGCCGTGTACTTCTACCCTGGGGTCTGCAGCAATGCCCTGTAGGGCCGCCGGGTCACACCATTTCCTTCTCAGGGCTGCCTCGGTTGCAGCAGCCTCCCGTGCTGCTCTGCTGTCCCAGCTGGGCCCTTCTCCCTCAATCGACTTGCTCGGGGGGCCTCTGCTGCACTGTATTGCCCCCACCTGAGATCAGCACTCGTTCGCCAGGTCCCTCCGCTCAGGCCCTCCTCATGTGTGGCCTGCCGGAGCCTCTCGCAGTTTTCTTCCCTCCTGCTCTGCCTAGGCTCACAGTGCGGATATCTCAGCCATCCAGCCCCAAATTCCCTCTGTACTTGGGGCAGAGGTGCCCTAGACTTTCTTCTCTGGGGGTGACAATCGTCCTTACAGCTCGGGGTGGCAAGGTTGGGGCTTAGTTCCCCTTTACGGTCCCGGGCTCGGGTGCAGACAGCAGTTAGCTGGCATCTTATATACATTTTGTAACAATTTAAAACACTCTCAGATACTTTATCACCATACGCCCCCAACTATGTTTGGAAAAAAACCTCTTCAAAGAAATCCCATCTTTTCCCAATATTTCTATTTTCATTGGCCAGTCTTATTCTTGATTATCATCTTCAGATCATATTAAATAAAACACACCTCTTCTTGGGATTCATCTGTAGTAGGTCATGACGTAGTACATGGTTAAACATTGGTATATAGCAATAACTGGCCTAAGGCCTTTGAACGTAAGGCCCTTTGGGTAGCGTGTCATGCAGTGAATGGGAAGTAGAGTAACTCTAACACAAAATAACAGAACCAACTCAGGAAGATGGCAAAGGTCTTCTGTTTTATTATCAATTGTCTAAAACAGGGAGTTACAACAGACATCAACGGACGTCGCACAAGATATCTCGGCGCATCATACAAAAATGACATTTATATAGTAAAAATGTGTCATACGTGATGTCATACTACGTGGCAAATAATGGAAACATACGGAGGGTTGTGATATGCTCAAGGGGAACATCTAAGTATACTTTCTATAAGGGGCTGGGGTGTGATTGAGTCTCTACTGTCAGGTGGACATCTTGTGCCCATCTCTAGTGCAAGTCACCTTCATCATTATTAAGTACACAGTATATCATTGGCTATCAAACTATAAGGCCTTTTGTTATATGGCCCTCTACAAGTGGTTGGCACGCTTGTGCCAGTCTGGAACATTCAGCTCACTAGCAGCATGTAAGCTCATAACCAAGGTGCCAGGAGGTGGACTTGACTGTACTTCCCCACCCAATTAGCCCAACGTCTCTCATCACCCATGCCTTCTGCTATGAAGATTGTCTTTGAACTTGGCCTTGCAAAGTATCCTTGCCTCTGGGAATATAAGGGAGTGCGAGCACGCGCTATCGTTGTTCTCAAATTCTTCGCCCGCTTCTATTTCCATCCTTGGCTCATGTGACAGGAGACCACGATCTGGTCCATTTTGCTGCATTTAATTGTCTTTAGTGAATAAAACTTGCCACTTATGGTGTTCTTTTTTTGCACCTTAAAAAGGAATGATTCAGCATCTCACGTTCACTGCCTTCAAGAATAGATAACTAGTCTTGGCTGCTTCAGCCTTGACACCAGGCTAGACAGCCCATCCAGGCTCATCCATGATCTCGTTGAATTCTTTGCTGAGACACAGCTCTCTGCTCTTTTCTCCATGGGTTTAAGCTTACTAAAGTTGTGACACAGATGTCCAGTTTCTATATAATGGCAGCTTCCCCTGCAGTCTATTTACTACTTATTGCCAGCTTCTAAGATTACTTGATCTACTTGCATTGCTGCATGTGTACAATTATTAAACGACTTGCATTTTCTGCAGTGCTCTTCACGCATGCAATCCTCTTTTTGCATATGAAAGTTTACTAGATTCTTTATTTCGTCATTAGTTTCTATAAGGGTCATACATTTTCTTCAGCCAGTCTTCTCTGTGCGTCAGCCTTGCTTCTTGTGATGTCACCAGCTCCTTTTCTTGGTCTCTTTCATATTCCTTAGGGGATTTCCTCCACGAGATTGTCACCTTTTCAGGAGTACATCTGATAGGGTTTTCTCGAAGATTCGCTGCGGAATGGTCACAACTGCTGGTGTCAAGCATGGCACAATCTCAGGCCTCCAAAATATAGGTGGGAGGGGGCCGGACTTCCTGCAGAGGCATTCGGTAGCTCCTCCACACTCTCCCTCTGGTTGATCCATCAACCACACCTTCACCGGTCTCCACATCTTGATACTTCCTCTAGAAGAAGTTCTTTTTTGGAGTCCAGATCTTCATCACTCCCTTCAGGGATCTGGCTGATTTGACATGTTCATCCACACTCCAGGTAATGTATCTGTACTGTCCATTCGGATTGCAATTGACCCATCGTCCCACATACTTCTTGTGATTCTTTGGATGCAGGAACTTTGGCCCTCATTCCGAATTTGGAGGTAAGTAACGCTCCTTACCGGCATGGCGTAAAGAGCGTGTCTGGGCAGTCATCAACCTGCTAATAGAGGACTATTACGACTTCACGGGCACAGGCTTTAGGCCATGCCGGTAAGGTCATTAGCGACATGCTGTTAAAGGCACCTAAAATGCCCTTAGCGGCATCAAGCATAGTGCAGATAACACTACCGACAAGGTCCAATGCGGCATTAGCAGTGACCGTAATTAGCAGTGACCGCTAATAATGCTCACTGCTATTAATGGTCACTGCAAATAAACGGAAACGGAAGTAGCGTCATCGCACAGGAACGGGAAGGAGCACGGCGGCCATCTTTAAAAACACAATCCATTGCCATCCTCACCACACAGGACCCCTCAGACTCTGCTGTTTTTGGGAAAAGATCCACCTATAACACCACTATGCCCAAGGCCCTGAAGAAGGGAGCTGCCCGTCAGTGGAAATACGGGTTCAATGAGGATGAGCTGCAGATGCTGGTAGACACACTGCAGGAGCATGCGGCCATACTTTTCTCAAATAACATGAAGAGAGAGGCAGTACTAAAGAAGAAGGAGATCTGGGCACTTGTTGGTCAGACGGTCAGTGCTGTGGGGAACACCCCACGCACGATCAAAGACTGTCGCAAGCGCTGGGACGACCTGCGACATAGGGAACAAAACATCCTCTCAGTGAACCGCAGCCAGGCCATGGGAACAGGAGGAGGTCCCAGTTCCCCAATCAAGCTCACCCCATGGGAGGACATCTGCGCCAGCATGATAGGAGTGGAGGGGATCGAAGGTGTTGGCGAGATGGATTGTGGCGCCACAACATCGAGCATTGGAGGCGAGTGTCCAAAGTAAACATTGCAATGCCAAATCTGATAAAAGTCAACCAATATGTCAGTTCAAAGAGTCAAGCCATGGTCCAACACGCGCACACACTCCCAGCAAAGTAGGCGGACGCATAACAGACACATGCTGCAAGGCAATATCGTACATGACACATACCACACAAAGATGTAAATGCCATGAGTCACACAGCGTGCAGGGCCAAAATACTATGCATGTCAGATAGCACTGCTCTTGGGCAACATGAGTGACGCTGACGTATGCCTGCATAAACCACCCATGTATCAAAGAACGTGCCCCAATTGTGTGGATGAGCAATTGTCCTAATGTATGTATGATGCCTAACAAAACATCACTCATGCTGTCCCTCTCTTCGACCCCCACAGGCACTGACCATGACAGCGATTGGCAGGACGCAACCCCTGCACAGTCCACACCCCGGAAGAGGTCCTGGGATGACAGCAACTGCCCTTTGACCTCGAGGGGACAACCCAGGGGGTGCCGTGCACCAACAGGCAAGCCGCCCCAGGTACCCATTACACCGGTGCCACCAAGGCCCATAGAGGGCAAAGCACCACCACCACCACCCATTGGCCATCCTGATGATCCATGCGAGGCACACAATCCGAGGAGTCGAGTTTGGCTGGGGAGGTGGCAGCCACGGGACCCCTGCCTGTGGATGACCCACAGGACGACATATGGGTGCCCATTGAGGACGATGTTTCGGAAGTGGTCCATACCCCAACTCCACCGGCATCCCCCCAAGTATCGTCCCTCGATACAGAGCACGCCACCACCCCGGAGCAGTCTGGTCAGGAGCAGACGGAGGGACACTTCAGTCCAATTTTGACGACTAGGGAGGCTGTGCAGGCTGGGCAGGACAGCCAGGGGCCGACTACCTCCACAGATGCACCCGCAGGGACGCAGTGGTCTGACCTGTTTACTGCCCTTGTGCTGGAGTTTGTCGAGTACAACAGACTGGCCAGACAGGAGTGGCGTCAGGACTTAGCCTCTGTAGGCAGGTCCATCACGGACAACACTGCCTCCATGGCCAAATTATTCGCTGACAACACCAGCCGCCTCCGCAAGTAGGTCTCGGCTCTTCGGCAGGTCTTAGGCCGCATAGCGGATGCCATGGAGGCAGGGGATCCCGCTACACAATCACAGCAGGGGGTCACACCGTCTTCCTCCAGTTCTACACAGACAAGCCCGCTCCGCAGGTCGGCACGTACCCTGTGCCGGCAAGACATGCCGCCCCCTGGACCAGGGAGTGCCAATTGATCGTCAGGGCAGCCTCATGTAGGCATTGGAGACTCGATGGGACATGTGTGGGGGAGTTGTGGGGGGAGCGGGAGGGGGTGAGGGTGTGGGGGGGAGTTGTGGGGGAGGGGGTGAGGGTATGTGGGGGAGTTGTAGGGGGACGGGGGAGGGTGTGTGGGGGAGATGTGGGGGGAGGCGGAGGGGGTTGAGGGTGGTGGAGGGTTTTTGCACTTAAGTTTGAATTGTTATATTTAATACACCCGTTGTGTGAAAAACAAGACCTGAGTGTACATTCATCATTGCGCATGTGTCATTAATTAATTTACAGTGCATAGTGTAAATGTACCCCCACACCCAGTGCAACCATCATGTCACCCTCTGCTGCCATGTGTGTCAGAAATATTGTGCAATCACTGACTGGCGCACAGCACGTCCTTCCTGTGCATCGGCACCGCGATGATGTGCAGCCACATTTTCTTCTTCCCCTTCATCATCACCAGGTGGTAGCAGTTCAATGTCAGGGGGCAGGGGCAAGTTCCGGCGGATACACATATTGTGCAGCATGACAAATGCCATGATGATCTTGGCCATCTTCTCATGCCTGTAGAGGAGTGCCCCACCCGACAGGCGAGGCAGCGAAATCGTGCGTTCAACAGGCCAAAGGTCTGCTCGATGACCACACTGGTACGGGTATGGGAAGGATTGTAGTCCTCCTCGTGCATGTTCTGTGGGTTTCGGAAAGGGGTGAGGAGCCACGGCTTCAAGGGATAGCCACTATCACCTGCATGAGAGGCAATTAAAGGTAAATGTTAGGCGATTCATGATGGACGCTGTACTAGCCTGCAGGTTATCGTTACCCACATGCACATGTCCCTGGATGTATTGACGCCATTTTCAGTCCCTCAATGTGTCCTGTGCCATGGACTAATGGTTTGGGTTGCATCTTCAAGATGATACATGGTGTGCACTGACGTCTTGTTGCACATGCATCGTGTACGCATACAGCTGTGTTAGTGTCAAATTAGTGAGGTGTTGTGTTCTGTGAGATTTACTTAGAGGGAGCGTGGCAGTAGTCTGTGCAATATTGGGCAATCAGCACTGATCATTCCCATGGTGACATGCAGCACTCCTGTGGGTGTGCCGGCCCTGTGACAGAAAGTGGATTCCCTAGTAGGTTCAGTTTGATGCTCTCACATGGATGCTTGTCCTGTGTGGTGATATGCTGGAGACAGCAACATAGTGCATATGCACTGCATGGTACTGGATGGCGTTAGGGAGGGTGAGGGCCGCTGATGAGCGGTGCACATGTTGTGGGATGTGGGGTAGTTTCCTGTTAGTCATGTAGTGATAGGTGTCAACCTTACTTCATTCCTATAGGATTTGGGTGTCATGTACCGTTTGTGATGCTTTGGGGCACAGTGTTCGCTGATGTGCACATCGTGCAGTCACATCAACATTGGCAGCATGGTGGTGTGTGCATCTCTCCCGGAACGTAGGTGACCAACAGAAACGGACAGAGACGCCAACAGTGAGAGAAGATGGGAGACGGACCATACAAGAAGCGACGTCAGCATACTCCCGGTGCCTGGGAGCAGTACGAGTACGAAGATAACGCTAAGTACAAGAGAAGCGGAGCGCATCGTATAAAGAAATGACTAGATGACACAATCCGGCCCAGCTAGCAGACAGAAAAACTGCAGGAGCTGTAAATAACCCGTTAAATCAGAAACCGAAAGAACAAGAACATTAGGGGAAGAGCATGTTTGTCCCGTTTGCTTCCATCTGGCAGTTAACACCCAAGTCAACATAACAGAGTAACCAACAAAAGTTGACAGAAAAATAGAGGGGCTACAACAAGACGCGAAAATGAAGAAGTGATTAAGATTAAGTTTTCCTTTGATGGTTGGACCTTACGGAAGGACAAATTGGACCTCATTGACAGTTGATCCCTAGAAAAAACCTAAAAGAAGACAAACATAATTGTACATTGCAATGGACTGTGGTATATTTTTTACCCCTGAAGAATTTCCTTGTTAGTTGTATGAAAGTGTGAAAGAAATTAAACATGTCGGGTATGGTATGAATGCAGTATGAAAGTAAGCATGGGTGATATAAATACAGAGTGAAACGTTTTTATGGACTGGGATGTACTTCTCTATGAGAGAGGAGAGCAACAACAGATCCCTATGAAATTTTTATTCTTAATTAATTGTTAAATTAAGAAATACTGCATGTTATTGAATGTGCATAGTCAAATTGAAAAATATTGAGAAAATGTTTGTTGTTTATTAATTGTGTGATAAATTGCTATAACTGTAAAACAGAAAAAGATAAAAAAAAGTTTTTTATTAACAATATGGTGAAAAAATAAAAAATAACTATTTTTGGTACAATTTGGTGTGGTATATGATAATATAATGAGTATAAATCATGTATAAAAAGGAAAACCCATAATAGGACTTGGGGAAGCAAGTGACCCTGTAAACATAGTGTATCGTTAAACAAAAGTCTTTTGGTAGAGGGCTGTTTACAAGTGATCGTTAAAAATAGTACCTCTGATCTCTCTAAGTTGATTGTGAGTGTGCATCTCTGCCCCGATTTCAATGCCATGTGCCAGTCCTGCAACTTACCAAGCAGCCAGGCACGTCGTCCAGCATGTCGCTCCATGAAGCGTGGTAGCATGGAGTTCCGAAGGACCATTGAGTCATGAGTTGATCCTGGATATCGGGCACAACAATGTGTGATGATCTTGCTGGTGTCGCATACCATCTGCACATTGATGGAGTGGTATTGCTTGCGGTTGCGGTACACCACCTCGTTGGCATGCGGGACCACCAATTCCACGTGGGTGCAGTCGAGGGCAGCTACACAATTTGGCATGCCTGCCAGTGAATGGAAGGCAACTTTTGTATCAGATATCTCCTGGGGAGTCCGTGATAGGGATATGTAGTCCCTTGTGTGCTTGAGGAGGGCATCCAGCACTTGGTTCAGAATCCGAGAAAATAAGGGTTGTGATATGCCATGCATGTGCCCCACTGTGTGCTGGTAGGTGCCTGTGGCAAGGAAGTGGAGCACAGACACTACCTTCAGTAGAGGGGGGGATGGCGGTGCGTATTTCAATGAGGCTCACTATGTCGTCGTGTATCAGGTACACTATGGTGGTGATGGTGTCCCGGTCCAGATGGTACAGGATGTGGATCTGCTCAGGGGTTAGGTTGAAAGGACTGGCTCTGATGCGAGGGATTGGGGGCTGCCGGCGTGGTAACGGTGGCTGCACTGGTAGGGCATGCTGGGCCTGTCTCACACTCCTTCTACTTCTGCGTCTCCTCTGTGATGCCGGCTGTTGTTGTTGTTGTTGTTGATGTTGTAGCAATGCAAGCATGTCCTCCAGCTCTAGTAATTCTACTACTATTGGAATCATCTTGGTGTGGGAGGGGGTGTGGTGTGTGGGTGTGCTCCTTTTGTACTGGGCCAGACTCCATTGCCTCCACCTGTGCTGATTGTGTGCACCTGTGGCAGTTGGGAACACTGCTCAAGGCATTTTATGGTAGGTCGGCGATGCCGGTATTTACGGCATGCCGGTAACCACTTTTTCCGCCTTCATGAAGCCGTTATTTGCATGTCCGCTTCACTTGTGATCTACTCCAGTTTACGGCATGCCGCTATTGCCAGCATGGTGGGTCGCGTGCCGAGCCCAGACCGCTATTAACAGCACCTTACTTTACGATGCCGCTAATAGTGGTCCGGCTGATCAGAATAGCCCGTAGCAGTAAATGATGCCGGTATTCCTTTACCGCCATCGTTGTTCCCTTAGCACCAACCTCGGAATGACCCCCTTTGTTCCCTCAGGTGCTACAATGCTGGTCTCTATGGGCCTCATTACACGGTAGGCGGCGGACCAAGGTGCCTTTAGCACCTTGGTCCATGCCGGTAAATTACTGGCACCGCCTTAGAGGAAAGGGGAATTACCGCCCTATTCCAAGGTTGGTGGGGCAGTAATTCCCCCTTCCCCCTTTGACCTTCCCCATTCCCATTTTTGCCCCATAGGGCATAATGGGAATGGGGAAGGTGTTAATTACGGTACCGCAAATTGCGGTACCGTAATTAGCACCCTGGTCCCTTTGCCAGTTGGTTTTTAACGCCTGCTAAAAAGCAGGCGATAAAGTACGAACCCGCAAAGGGACCTCGTAATCAGGCGGTAAGGGTTAACGGTCACCGGTACCATTACCGGTGACCGTTAACCCTTACTGCCTTCCGTGTAATGAGGCCCTATGTATTTTCTGATAGCTTCGTCTGTCAATTCTGTTACACCCCTGAGTATACACAACTCCTTCCTAGCCACAGAAGCCAAACATAATGCCACCCTTGGTTGGCACAAGCCCCTGACTTGAATATACAGGTACCTCGAGGCAGCCAAAGGGTGGAAGAGGGTTAGGGAGAGGTTGTGGATAGGTAGGGGGTGGTTAGGGAAACCGGGAAAAGGTTTAGGGTTTCCTTGCCATTGGATGGGTAACAGGGAACATAGGGAAAGTAACATACAATATTCCACGTACATATAATGATCACAATTCACAATCACAATTCTGATTCCTTAATTCCGAGTTACTCCCTGCTTGATTAGAGAGTATACCTCGTAGTTCCTGTCACCACCTGCTTCTTCCTAACATAGCAACAAACTTAAGCACATGTAATTCTAATGGCCATGAATAGCTACTGCAGTGTTGGCGTTTTTTCAGTTTTCACAATTATTTCAGGCGTTTTTTCAGTTTTCACAATTATTTCAGGATTTCGCACTTTGCTTGTTTCTTATCAATATGTTGTTATAAGTGCTGGCTAATTCCAGTGCTTCATACTTCAAGTTGTTGGTCTAATTTATTTATGATGGTTAGAATCTAATACTAGGAGCAAGCGCAGACAGTGAGGATATCCTGTATAGTTTCCTTAGCTACTGCAGGGCATACAACACAAGACAGAATACACAGACTTATGATAATCATATCGATACAGCACATGCAGAGTGGCGCTCTTAAATCCCTCTTGAGAGACTTTCTTGAGATTGGGTCATGAGACATGATACACTAAACAAAATAAATATTGACAAGAGCAAGAAGCACATACAACATAGCATTTCTCTCCTTGTCGGTGCGCTGATTCCAGCGTTATATTCTCCAAGTCCGCATTGGAAGTGATAGAACAGTAACCAAGTTCAACAAGCCTCCCCCCAGACGTGGGAAAGTTCTATGCCCGGACAACGGCACGCTACAAGAGTGAAACAGAAATAAACATGCGCCTGTATGTTTTTTGTAAGATTCTGCCAGAAATAGCTTCGCGCACTGTGAGCCGCGTGCGACAAATGCAGCCTGAGTTTCAAATGTGTACACACATTCCCAAGCACTTAACTGAGGCCTGGGGGGCTCGACCGCACCACCCCAAGCAAATGTTGACTTTACGTTGGACAGACCACCGTCATAGCCTTTACTGCTCCTGAAAGGCATTAGGCGTCAGAACGCCAAACATCACCGCCGGTCCGAGTTCAGAGAAAATAAACCACTGTATCCATGCTCCTGCGCTCCTCGGCCTGTGCCTGTCATGGCCACAATCACTAAAAGGTAGCACGGGCTCGGGAGGAAGTTAAATAGGCTTATTAATGTAACCCAGCACACCTGTACCAACGGTCCCGAGAATCATGGGAAGTGTAGTTTTTCCCCCTTCCATACTGTAACAGTAATTCCAATGCTGCCAGACAATGCAACTCTTCATACCATTGCCCTTGGGCTGTTAGTGCGCTTTTCAAAACCAAATAAATTAATTAATAAATAAATACCAGCAGAGCAGCCCCTATTTCCTTACAAATTCCTTGGGTCCAAACCCTGATTCGACATCGCTCATGATCACACAGAATCGAAACATCACCATCACTAACACTGCTCTGAGAAACTTGAAGATTTCGCCATCCACTGTGGAATCCATGAGAATATAGACGGAATCCAACTGTCATCTGCATGTTCTCTGTCTCATCTAGCATCTTGTTATGCAGGTTTGTCAACAGCGTTATGGCCTCTGTCAAGGCCCCATTCTAGTCATCGTGAGAAGGTATGAATGTGCAACATGATGGCCCGATTTTGGCAGAAACTCCTCCTTCCATTGCAGTGATAATGTCAAGGACATACCTTTTCTGTAGGGTCATCAGCCGGATGGCCCTTCATTCTTCTTTGATAGCATTGAATCCCTTTATGGTGGTGTTGATTGTCCGCAGAAGCCCTCATCTGGTAATCTGCAACCATTTTGCATTTGCCATCGTCTGGATTCCAGGCATGAAGATAGTCATGAATATTGAAGCAGTCCTGCTGAACAGCCTGTGTTCATACGGAATGGCCTCATATGCGTCTAATGATTTGGCTGAGAAGTAGTTATCCCTTCTGGTTCAATTGAGAAATTGAAGCGATCTTTTCCTTCTCGGAAGGGCATCGAACTTTGGAAATTCTCCAATGTTCAGGTCACTGTGACGAATCACTAATGCTGGAACATGGACAAGCACCAAGGCAAACTGCATGTAGGGCCTGGGTCCAAAAGCCCAATATCTATCAATCAGAAAAGCTGTCCCTGCACCCATTCTGGAAACTTGAACTATAGTTTTGCAGTCTTTATTATCTCCCACATGATTCTTTCCCTGTCTCCGGAAGAACAATGTCACATTTGCCAATGGGATTACATACATAGGACCTGATTAATCTTCTACCCATGTTAGACACTTGGCACGTGTAGCCCATGACTTTAAACATCCATCGTTCACTCTTTGCACCTCTTGCACGTATTCTGCTTTTAATAAGTGAGCTGTGCAGGACATCAGTCCCTCTTCCTATCCCTTCTTGGATTTCATTCATCCATACAAAAACTTGAGTTTGTTCCCAACATCCAGACCATCCAGCTACTTCTGTTTTATTAGGGCAGTTCAGTCTCTTCATCTCTGAAACAACTATCTCTTCTTTTCCTGTCGCAGGATATGTAAGCATTTTGCTGTTCCAAGCAGGTTCCTTTTCCATCTGTGTAGTCTTGATATAATCATCCTTGGATGCAAACAACCATTTTGATCTCCACCGCAGCGTGGCCCAATTTCCCTGGAATTGTCCTCTGGTTATGCATGCTGCGAGATGAACAAAGCACCTGGCATCATGTTCTGGGACTTCTCTTGAAATAAAAGTTTGCACTGTATTCATGGCATAGAGTATGAGAGCGCAGACGTAACAACTCTCCTTAGACATTCTCTCTTCCACACTTTTCATGTGCTGATACCGCATGTTGTGACCCAGGTGTGCTGCATTGTCTAAATAGGTATTTATCCCTTCATTGTTTTCCTCTGCATTTCTCTTAGTAATTAGGAAGCAGGTCAGAAAGAATTCTCTTTGTGGGGAGGACCATAGGAGCCTCTATCTCAGTGGAAGTAAGCAAATCCATAGCAGTTCCTGCATTAGTGGGAATCATAGTGGCCTCTACCTCTACTATAATAGAGACTGGGAACAAAAAGAGATAGAAAGACAAAGGGCCTCATTACGACCCAGGCGCTAATGGGTTAACGGCGCCGTAAAAGGCTGCGGCGCCGTTAACCCATTAGCGCCTAATTACGAGGTCCCTTTGCGGGACCCGACCTTAACGGCTGGTGTAGACCAGCCGTTAAAGTAGGGACCCGCAAAGGGACCTTGGTGCTAATTACGGTGCCGCAATTTGCGGCACCGTACTTAGCGCCTTCCCCATTCCCATTGAGCCCTATGGGGAAAAAATGGGAATGGGGAAGGGCCATGGAGGAAGGGGGAATTACCGCCCCGCCAACCTTGTAATGGGGTGGTAATTCCCCCTTTCTCCATGGCGGAGTCGGTAATTTACCGGCATGGACCGCGGTGCTAATAGCACCATGGTCTTCCGCCAGGGTCGTAATGAGGCCCAAAGAGTGTAATTGTGCAGGCATATATGTCAAAGCTGTCGCTATGGATATCAGAACCATCGGTCCCACTTCCCTCCTCCGACTCCTCACCTGATGAACTGGAGTCCATGGTGTATTTGGGAGCGTTTCGGTATTAAAGACAGTTGGAAGTTAAATCCCTTCCGCTGTGAGAAGCCCCAGCGGCCGCTTGTCAACATTGGCCACTGCGGCCCCATCACCGAAGGCGGGTGAATAGGGGAAAAAGCCAAATGGCAAAAAATCCCTCTGTAGAGTTCAATGTGTTGAAGAATCGGCTGGATGGATTCTGAAGTCCAGGAGCAGTCCGGAGCGGCCAATGATGGAAATCCAACGAGGCAAGGTATACGGAATGAGTAGAGCAGGAAGTATGGGTGGAGAGTACAGGTAAGCCAGGAAACATGGGAAAGTGTGGACGGGGAAAGAAAATGGGATCGAGACCCGAGGAGAGCAGCGAGCGACGTAGCGTCGCTAGATAAGTAAGAGAGGAAAAAATAACAGGGAGTGGATAGAGATCTGAAAGAGAAAAATAGAGCGATAGAACACAAGCGTACTGCAACAAAGTAAGCAAGCGAAAGCTCAAAGTGCAACGCGCCGTCCGCCGGGAAGACGCTGAGTAAGACTTCCAGAGACGGTGACGTCACAACATGAAAAACATGAAAAAGACTAGACCGCCACCTATGCGCGAGCAGAAAAGCATGTATCAACGTAATGGCCACTCCACCAGAGCCGTCTCCACAGTCCCCATGTGGCCGGGCGCATGACAATATATCATGCACCAAAATACTGACCAAAACACTGACATCCACCTTTTGTGACATACTGGTGCTTGATGTTCTTTCTCTAGAACCAAACCAGCTTCCAAATTTCTCTGTTTACTACATTTTTACCAAATGATTTTACTCCTGTAGTTACAGTATTTGCTCAATGATCACAATTAGCAGTCTTCTGATCACAGGGCCATTTTTAGGATCCTGTAAAAAAGTGTAAATATCAACGTCTCTTCTGACAAGAACAGGACAAGCTTGAAGGATAAATACAAACACAGCAAGCATAAGCCTATGCACGTCGCTATCAGTCAACACCTTGGAGTTGACCACTTAAAACAGGTATGCACCAAGAAATAATCTGGATATTGAGCTACTTTCCAGTTCCTAATGAGAAACTGTTGTTTAGGCATAACTTTGATAAGTCAATGTAATTCTAAAGTTCATTTTTCAAGATTCCTAAGACTCTCAGCAACGGTTCACACTCCTACTAAAATATCTATAAGGAGTGTTTGTATGAGTCTTGGGGCCTCATTACACGGAAGGTGGGAAGGTTTAACGGTCACCGGTAAGGTGACCGTGAACGTTAACCCTTACCGCCTTACTACGAGGTCCCTTTGCGGGACCCGACCTTAACGGCTGGGTACCGTAATTAGCTCCTTCCCCATTCCCATTCTGCCCTATGGGGCAAAAATGGGAATGTGGAAGGGCCATGGAGAAAGGGGGAATTACCGCCCCGCCAACCTTGGAATAGGGTGGTAATTCCCCTTTCCTCCATGGTGGTACCGGTATGATACCGGCGGCAACCATGGTGCTAATAGCACCATGGTTTACCGCCTACCGTGTAATGAGGCCCTTAGTACAAAATCTGCATCAGCAGCTGGTCACCTATCATCCTTCTTCTTTGTCATCGATGGAGTCTGCACACGCTGAAATTCTTCTTCTTTATTTGCTTCTGGATCAGCAAAGTTGGGAGGGTAGTTCTCTCCTTTATATTGTTTCACATCACTTAAGTGAAGCCAAGCTCGCCTGCCTTAGACTTTTACTGCTGAGGGGATTATATTTTCAACGCAAAAGGGGACATGAACACGTGGCTCATGCCACGTTCTGGTGAAATTCTTAATTAGGACAGAATCTCCAACAAATAACTTGGGTGTCCATAAAGGTTTGAGCGATCCGGTTGATGGATGGTTTCATCTGTGTTCTGAGACCGACCCCCATGATGCCAGAGTTGATCTGAAATGAGAGAGATGCTAGAGGTCATACACGTCAAATATTATTTTAATTCATCACCTAACGTTTTGGCTACGTTTTGGGCATCACTTCTACTTCTAGACGTAGCTGGAAGAGGCATTCTCATCCACCTCCCTGTCACTAGTTCGTGGGGGGTTAGGTGATGGTCTGAGCCAGGCTTATTCCAAATGCCATATAAAGCTAAGGGTAGGCAGTATAGCCATTCCTTCTTCAATGTTAATTTGATCTTGGCAATCCTTTCTTAGAGGAGGCCATTGAGTCTCTCACTATGCCGCTGACTTGCAGGTGATAAGCAGAAGAAAACTTGTGTTTAATACTTAACAGGAGCCCTATCTGTTTGAACACTTCATTCACAAAATGTGGCCTATTATCGGATCTCAGCACTTCAGACTTTTAGTACTGGAAAGACTTTGCGTACTAAAAATACCACTGTGCAAGTGGCATCAGGGTGTGTACACAAACCTGCCTCGATCCACCTAGAGAAGGGACACACCACCACTATCAGATACCTATATCCATTGCACACCTGCAGCTGTCATGCGCCCGGCGGTGGCGCATTTGGAACAGATGGAGGTGGGCCGACACTGACTTGTGCCATCCATTCCACCACCGCATCATCCAGCTGTCTATTTGTCCCCCAAGATGGCTACTGCCGGGAGATTCTTAATCCCTCCCTTCCCGGCAGCCAGCGTGTTGCAAACTTAGAGGTTAGTCCTGTTTCTACGGTTAGTTACGCTAAGTTTTCTCCTACGTTCCACACCGGAACACCCTGTCCTGATCGCTTCCTTTCTTGGCACCTCACCTGTGACTTCTCCGCTTCCCCGTGAGCTGAGCTCTCTCTTTCTCTCTTCCTTGCTCCTTGTTGGTTTCTCTTTTCTCCAGGCTCCTCCCTTGTTTGACTTCGCCCTTCTCTTTTTCTTTTCCACTCCACACTCCTGTACTTGTGCCTCACCTGCCGTGCTCCTCGCATGTCTCCCTCTTAGCCCCCTCTGCCGCTTCTCCTCTGCTCTGCCCTGGATGCTCGTTTCCCTTCCGGCTTGCCGGCCCGATTGTTTGGAATCTCACTGTTTGTGCTCATTACCAGCTCTGTTCTTCAACTCTGCCTTCACAAATAAACTGCTCTCTCCAACATTCTTGGTGTAGACCCAAGCCTACCTTCCGGACAGGATTTACGGGCACAGAGGCCTTGCAGGAATTCATTGAAGTCCAGTCTACATTGCAAATCTTCCGGTCACCTGGTTTTTTACTGTCTGTTATACACATCTATCAGAGTAGGCCCTATCTTCATCAAAAAAAGAAGGACTACAGAGCTCGGAGATGCCTGGCGAAGAATAGCCTGGACACCAGCACTTCAGGTGACCAGGAAGAGGAGGTTTGGGATTCCGGGGAGGATTCCAAGGGGATTGACAGCATATCCACATAGTCAATATGTAAATGCTGAAATGGACTATTCGGTCAAGGTATTACTCCTATAATTGTTCAAAGTGTGTGCCCAGCAGTAAACATTTGACACATGATGCAATTCACTATAAATAGTGCAACATGCTCCAATAAATTTGGAATTAGCCAGTCTTCTGCAATTGTAGCAAGATTCACACTTGTTACATGTACGGGGTAATGCCACTGTTCAACCACTACCTTTAATAATGCTACTGGCATCACCGGCTTTCCAGTACTATCCTGTCACCATAATGCTTCAGTGGGGGATAAAGAACACCCCCTTTGTTTTCATAATGCCTGCTCTTCTTGTGGTGCACTTCCTTGAATCTCCATTAATTGGGTCATCAGCAATTTATTAAATCCTTCTTGCAGCAACATAGTTTTGACAACTTTCTCTTTAATGCTCAGAGGATCGAAACTTGAAATATCAGGAGAATATGCAACCCTTTTGGCTTCTACGTCTGTGGCTTCATTTCCGCAAGAAATAAAATCTGTTCGCTTAGTATGAGGTGCGCACTTGACGACCGATATGGCATCTGGGAGTTGTAGTGCCTTGATAATCCTGTCCAATAGGGTTGCACTGGAATGCCATCCGCATGGAGGTAGCCCCTTCGAACGTGCTAGTCCTGCGTGTAGGGTTGGCATCACATTGTTGGTGTCACTGTACCCCATCACTTGGTGCCCTTTGTGTTTCCCGAATGTGACAATAAGCGCTACCAATTCTGCTGCTTGTGCTGGAAAGTGACATGGTAGCCTGGCACTTACTACAACTTCAAATTCTCCATTTAATCTGTGCCTCACTACAGCTGCCCCAGAATGCCTTTCCCCACTAGTTTGATACATTTTCAAAGACCCATCAATAAAGAGAATTTCCCCTCCTGACAAAGCATTTTCTTTCAGACAGGGTATATTATCATAGAATTCAACATAATTTGCACAGTCATGCACATAATCGCCATCAGCTATTGTCTCAGCTACAAACGTGGCAAGATTCACTATTTTCATCCGACAATTTTAATCGTTAGATTCGAAATTATTACTTCATAGGCGGAAGCTCTCTAGGATGTCAACATACTTTTGGTCTTCTCTAAAATGGCAAACAGAGCATGCTCCCCAAAGAGAGCGATAGAGCAGCCCATAAAAATACTTGTAGACTTCTCAATTGTGAACACGGCGGCTGTCATAAATCACCCAAGTATCTTATGAAAAAGGATACGGTAACCAAAAAGGATACAATTGGTACGGCTCTTCCGGATCCTTGATGAATCACACAGCTTGACAGTAGTGAAGTCAAAATTAGACCTTCCCAATGATACAACTCTCTGGTCCTCATTACGAGTTTGGTGGTAGCCATGCCGCTGTTGGCGGCATGGCTGCCGCCGAAATCGCGTCCGGGTCCTCAGAATGAGGAATAACCGGGCCATTCCGAGTTCGAAAGGCCCGGTAATTCCTCCCTCCAAGGACCCGGACTCTGTCCTTCCCCATTCCCATTTCAGCCCCCATAGGGCTGAAAGGGAATGGGAGAGAGAGCAAACAACGGGCCATTACGAGTTGGCCCGTTGTTTGCTCCCTCTTCCCCTCGTGGGACCCGGTAAGCATGCCTGGTTTGACTAGGCGTTGCTTCCTGGGTCCCGCGAGGGGACCTCGTAATGAGGCGGCATGGGGTAAACGGCGCCGGCACCTTTTACGGCGCTGTTTACCCCGTACCGCTAGGGTCGTGATGAGGCCCTCTGACTAGTAAAACAGGCAGAGAGAGAGATCACTGGAAAGGGTGGGGGAACATCATTGGAAGTCAGCCTAGGATATAATAAAGTATAATGAGAAAGTGTCCCAACTAAACTCTCACTAATAGCACAGCAATAGCACGTAGTACAACACTAACCTGTAGACTTAGAACTGGAGGCTCCGCCAACAAGTCTCTGAAGAATTCCAGGAATGAAACAACGACAAAAGAAGGGAAGGTTATTAAGGGAAACTTATCCCGAATGGCATGAGGCTCACGCTAGAGACCAGGTTGGTGCACACAAGGATAGCGTCCAAAGAACAGTGCACAATCACATTCAAATAAACATTTGTCGGCAATGCTTCCTTTCCCACGTAGAACAGAAAATGATGAATAGAAGTCCACCTGTTATCTCATCACAGGTGCCAGGGATTAAATCCAAAGCAAAGCACAACTTGCGTGTGGAATTACACGTTTAAAGAGTTCAGAAAACCGTGTGCAGTTGTACACGCAACCAATTTCCCCGCAGCCAGGAAAGCTGCACGTTAAGAGTTGCAGAACTGGTGTGTGTTTTAACATGCACCAAAGTACACGCAGCCAGAACAGCCGCACTTGAAGAGTACAGTAAACCGTGTGTGGTTTTACGCGCAACGGAAGTACACACAGCCAGAACAGCTGCACTTGAAGAGTTCAGGAAACCGCGTGGGGTTTTACACGTGACAAACATACACGCAGCCAGGAAAGCAGCATGCGAAGCTATCAGGAACCCGCATGTTGTTACACGCGACTGAAGTGCACGCAGACAGTGCTGCCAGAACTCACGTGTCGAGGGAAAACCGTCCGTTGGTCTTCTAATGGACGACTGCCGAAGATAGCGTGTAGAAATTTCATGTGAACAGGAAAACTGCCGTAACTTTGAGAATGCAGCTCCAGGAGTTCGCGCGTGGAAGAAACACGCAGAGGAAAGCCAAAGATGTAACTGAAGAGATGCGAGGACGCAGATCAAGGATTCAGCTACAAAACCCCATGATGGTTCAATCAGAAGCAGCGAGCGACATCTCCATGCTGCTTATGAATGTAATGCAGTAACACACGTGACTACCGTGAATCACGTGAATTCAACGACGTGAATAATGCAAACATCGTTTTCCAGACAGGATATCAAACAACCTCCATTTAGAATAGAAAGGTCTTGCAATTCTACAAGCATAACCCGTTCTGTGTGGACAGTGTTCCAGGTCCAGAGGTAAGATGTCTACCATGCATGACAGTGCCACCCCCCAAAGGAGCAGCCACTCCCCTTTTCAAGTGAAATTTTCATAATAAAGCGGGAGCATGGATATTGGAAAGAGGTTCCCAGGATCTATCTTCTGGACCATGCCCCTTCCAGTCCACCAGATAATATGGTCGACCAGAACGCAGTCTCATATCCAGTATTTCCTGTACCTCGAATTCATCTGAACCTTTTACTGAAACAGCAACAGGCCGTTTAGGCAATCTAGTAGCATCGGAGCATGGCTTGATGAGTGACACCTGAAATACTGGATGCACTCGCCATCGTTGTGGCAATGCCAGACAGACAGCAGCTGGGTTAATCACGTTGAGCACCTCATATGGCCCAATGTACTTGGGCAACAGTTTCTTTTTACCAGGTATCTTCCAGTTCTTAGTAGACAGCCATACTTTCATTCCTGTTTTGTAAACTGCTGCAGGTACTCTACGAGCATCAGCATAGATCTTATCTCATCTATTTGCCTGCTGCAATTGCTGCTTCACCTTTGCCTGTACATTTTTTAGGTCTCTGATATTACAGCCTGCTGCAGGCGTATCCATAGACAAACCAGAATCCAAAGGAATGGATCTGGGGTGTTGCCCATACAGAGCATAGAAAGGAGAGGTACCTATGGCACTATGGTAGGAATTATTGTAAGCAAATTCTGCGGCTCGGAGGACAGCGACCCAGTCTGATTGGAACTGAAGACACAAACACTGCAGATATTTTTCCATAGTGCTATTGACCCTCTCAGTCTGTCCGTCTGTTTGTGGGTGATAAGCACTAGACATACTATCATCAATAAGCAACGCAGAGGTCAGTGCTCTCCAAAAATGAGGTGAAAATTGGGAACCCCTCTCGGTAATTACCACTGAAGGTAGACCAAAAAACCAAAATACATGCCGGATGAATAAATCATCCAAGACAGCAGCTGTTGGTAACCCAATACAGGGAACAAAGAGAGCCAATTTCATAAAGTAGTCCACCACAACCCATATGGTATTGTAACCATTATATCTTGGCAGTTCTACCACAAAATCCATTGATATTATATACCATGGTTTGTGAGGAACAGGTAAAGATTGTAGTAAACCCACTGGTTTGACAGGACTGTTCTTGCATTGGATGCATACTGAACATGTAGAAACATAATCTATTACATCTCGTATAATGGAAGGCCACCAACACCATCTCTTTAGCAGCTCTAGGGTTTTCTTTTGTCCAGGATGGGCTGCCATAATGGAGTTGTGTCCCCAACTGAGAACCTTGTTCCGAGTGGTATTTGTTGGTAGATAAAGCACCCCTTGTGTGAAAGGCAAACCGTTGTGTATGTCTAGGTTAGATTCCTGAACCAATCGTGGATTTTGTTCAACCCATTCCTGTAATTCCTGTTTTAGAGAAGACTGTGCAGAACAACTACATACGTGGTCTGAAAACAATGTATTTTAAACCAGAGGTCCTTCCTTCACCTCCTCACCGATGTGGGATAAAGCATCCGATTTGACATGTTGTCTGGCAGGGCGATATGTAATTTGGAAATCGTATTGAGCAAAAAACATATGCCATCTGGCCTGTCGAGCCGTAAGACATTTCATAGTTCTGAACGCTTGAAGATTACGATGATCAGAGTACACCAACACCTGATGTTTGGCCCCAAGAAGATGATGTCACCATTCCCGGAAAACATCCTTGATTGCAAGCAAATCCCTCTCAGTAACGGTATAGTTCTGTTCGTATGGGGTTAGCTTACGAGAAAAGAAAGCGACTGGATGCTCCTCCTTGGTTTCTGCACAAACTTGCAAAAGTACAGCTCCTGTAGCGACACTGTAAGCATCAGCTTCTACGATAAACTGACAATCAGGATCAGGATGTTGTAGTACAGGTGCAGTGGTAAATGCTTCCTTTAACATCTCAAATGATGCTTGAGCGTTCTTGTTCCAACAGAATGGTACCTTTGAACTAGTTAAAGCTGTCAATGGGGCCACTGTTTTGGAGAATGAACGGATAAATCTGCAATAAAAATTCACAAAACCTAGAAATGACTGTAGAGACTTGACATTATGTGGAATGGGCCAATTCAATATAGCCTTCACTTTGGAACGGCTCATTCGGACACCATTGTTGGTAATGTCATAACCCAGGAATTCAACTTCTTGTGTATGAAAGACACATTTCTCAGCTTTAACAAAGAGTTTGTTCTCTCTGAGCCTTTGAAGGACAGCGGACACATGCTTAACATGTTCTGGGAATGACGATGAATATATCAATATGTCATCCGAATAGATCACCACGAACTGGTCCATCATGTCTCTGAAGATGTCGTTCATGAAGAACTGAAACGTCGCAGGAGCGTTACAAAGGCCAAAAGGCATCACAAGATATTCAAAAAGGCTGTACCGAATCTTAAAAGCGGTCTTCTACTCATCGCCCTCACGAATACGAACCAGATTGTATGCTCCTCGTAAATCCAATTTAGAAAAGTACATGGAAGTACTTAACTGATCTAACAACACATTTATCAATGGTAATGGATACTGGTTCTTTATGGTGATGTCATTAAGAGCCCTGTAAACTATGCAGGGCCTTAGATCTCCCTCTTTTTTCACAACAAAAAATAAGGGTGAGGCAGCAGGCGATTGGGATGGCTGTATGAACCCCATATCAAGAGCTTTATCTATGTATTCTTTCAAGACAACATCTTCTTTGTGAGTTAAAGAGTAGACTCGACCAGTAGGGATTTTGGCCCCAGGCATAAGTTCAATCGGACAGTCATACTGTCTATGTGGAGGCAGCTGTTCTGCCTGGCCTTTCTCAAAAACATCTGCATACTCCGTATACTCACATGGTATATGTGTACCGCTCTGATGTACAGCACTGATAATAGATGAACCTCCCTCCATAGAGGCCAATATGTGCGATTTAGTTGACACCCCCTGACTTTTAAAGCAATGTTCGTTACAATAAACAGAAGGATATTGAATCAATCCTGTAACCCAGTCAATGGTTGGATTATGGAGAGTCAGCCAGGCAAGACCAAGCAATAGTTTGTAATGAGGAGCCGCAATGACATCAAAACTCATTTCCTCTGAATGACTGTTTGGTATAATCATTCGAATAGGTACAGTCTCTTGGGTTACCATACCCGAAGTCAAAACTGACCCATCCACAGTGATCACTGTTTCAGGTTTATTCTTGGTTATCAGAGGTATAGAACATTTCTTAGCATATGTGATGTCAATGTAATTATTCGTGGCTCCGAAATCAACCATAGCCCTGGAAACTAATTCTTGGCCAGCAAAATGTAACGTCACCTCCACAGCTATAGGTGCGAACGCCGGAATGGTATGGGAGTCCGATGTAACACTCGACACAGGGATTCCTGCTAATGTTGAGTTTTGGCATTTCCAGAACGCTTGACTGGTTCCTTGGGACAGGCCGCCAGTAAGTGCTCAGATGAACCGCAATACATGCATAAATAGTTTTTTCTTCGGTTCTCTCTTTCTGCATTAGATAACCGACCTCTCACGGCACCAATCTGCATTAGTTCAGGCTCATTCGAGGGGGCTGCCGGTACATCCGGACGAACAGATGCTGGCAAGAAAGGTTTTGTCTCCCCTTTACTAGCATTTCGTCAAGCGCCGATTTGCAGAATTAGATCGAGCAGTTCTGTGAACCCCGTAGGGACCACAGGAACCGTAGACAAGGCGTCTTTTAGATCTTCTGAAAGACCCTTATAAAAAACAGCTGTTTTCTTATCTTCAGGCCTTTGGGTCTCGGCTGATAATTTGTTGAATCTGGCTATGTATGCCAATAAGGTTTGACTACCCTGTTGTAGACTTAGCAACTCCAAATCTGTGGCTTGAGTGGCATAGCGCATATCAAAGACCTTACTCATGGCGGCCAGAAGGTCGTGGCAATCGTAAAGCAAGGGACTATTTTTCTCCAACAAAGGATTAGCTCAAGCAGCAGCAGTACCCCCCAAATGGGAAAGCACGAATGCTGCCTTTGTGGTTAAAGCGGGAAACAAGTTAGGCCGGCACAGGAAATGGAGTCGGCACTGATTGACAAAGGTTCTATAGGTTTTAGGATCACCTGTGAAACTTTCCGGGGGAACCAGAGGAAACTGTGTTGGCATAACCACATTATGGGTTTCCTGTTGTGGTGCCAGTGTCCCATACCCAGATGGTGTGGCCACTGGAGCTTGCACTCCCTGAGGAGAGGCATGAATGGCGCCTTGCATAACATCCATGCGATGACGCAATGTGTCCTGTGCCGTAATCATTCCGTTTCTCAAATCATTGATTAACTGAGTCAAGACCGTTAATGGATCCGTACCCTCTATGGCTTCTGATTCTGTCATAAATCACCCAAGTATCTTATGAAAAAGGATACAGTAACCAAAAAGGATACAATTGGTAGGGCTCTTCCAGATCCTTGATGAATCACACGGCTTGACAGTAGTGAAGTCAAAATTAGACCTTCCATATGATACAACTCTCTGACTAGTAAAACAGACAGAGAGGGATCACTGGAAAGGGTGTGGGAACATCATTGGAAGTCAGCCTAGGATATAATAAAGTATAATGTGAAAGTGTCCCAACTAAACTCTCACTAATAGCACAGCAATAGCACCTAGTACAACACTAACCTGTAGACTTAGAACCGGAGGCTCCACCAACAAGTCTCTGAAGAATTCCAGGAATTAAACAACGACAAAAGGAGGGAAGGTTAGTAAGGGAAACTTATCCCGAACGGCACGAGGCTCACGCTAGATACTGGGTTGGTGCACCACAGAATAGCGTACAGTGCACAATCACCTTCAAATAAACAGTTGTCGGCAATGCTTCCTTTCCCACGTAGAACAGAAAATGATTAATAGAAGTCCACCTGTTATCTCATCACAGGTGCCAGGGATTAAATCCAAAGCAAAGCACAACTTGCGTGTGGAATTACACGTTTAAAGAGTTCAGAAAACCGTGTGCAGTTGTACACGCAACCAATTTCCCCGCAGCCAGGAAAGCTGCACGTTAAGAGTTGCAGAACTGGTGTGTGTTTTAACATGCACCAAAGTACACGCAGCCAGAACAGCCGCACTTGAAGAGTACAGTAAACCGTGTGTGGTTTTACGCGCAACGGAAGTACACACAGCCAGAACAGCTGCACTTGAAGAGTTCAGGAAACCGCGTGGGGTTTTACACGTGACAAACATACACGCAGCCAGGAAAGCAGCATGCGAAGCTATCAGGAACCCGCATGTTGTTACACGCGACTGAAGTGCACGCAGACAGTGCTGCCAGAACTCACGTGTCGAGGGAAAACCGTCCGTTGGTCTTCTAATGGACGACTGCCGAAGATAGCGTGTAGAAATTTCATGTGAACAGGAAAACTGACGTAACTTTGAGAATGCAGCTCCAGGAGTTCGCGCGTGGAAGAAACACGCAGAGGAAAGCCAAAGATGTAACTGAAGAGATGCGAGGACGCAGATCAAGGATTCAGCTACAAAACACCATGATGGTTCAATCAGAAGCAGCAAGCAACGTCTCCACGCTGCTTAGGAACGTAATGCAGTAACACACGTGACTACCCTGAATGACGTGAATTCAACGACATGAATAATGCAAACATAATTTTCCAGGCAGGATATCAAACAACCTCCATTTAGAATAGAAAGGTCTAGCAGTTCTATGAGCATAACCCGTTCTGTGTTAAGACGGTGTTCCAGGTCCAGAGGTAAGATGTCTACCATGCATGACAGCGGCTGCCAATGATTGTTCACACGGAAAGTGTCCTTTCATAACTGCGTCTAAAATCCCACTGTAATATGCTAGAGGCTTGTATCCCAATGTGGTCCTTTGTGTGAGTACTTCAGTCATAACTATGCCATTTGTGTGCAAAAATAAATACAACTCCTCAGCATAATTGGGAATTCCTAAAACAGGGGCTGTACAAATTGCTTTTTTCAACTCCTCAAACCCTTCCTCCATTTCTTCAGTCCACTCTATTTTTACTTTATCAGTGTGTGCTTTCTTTAAAGTTTGTAAAAGGAGTCTTGTATATGAACTGTAATAAAACACCCAGGCTCTAACATAGTTGCATAGTCCCAAAAACTGACTGCATTTGTCTCACTGTATCTGGCTTTGCGGTTTTCATAATTGCCTTAGCTCTTTCAGGTGTCACCTTTTTTCCTTCATGTGAAATCAATTGCCCTATCTATAACACATCTTCTTGACAGTACTGTACCTTTTCTTTGTCTACCTTGTACATTTTGTCTGCTAGGATAGTCATAAGATGAATAGAATCTTGTCTGCACTCATCTTCTGTCATGCTACAAATTAAAATGTCATCTACATACTGTATCACTGCACTCTTAAGATCAATATTGCCTAAGTCCATCTGTAAGACTCTATTAAAGATCAATGGAGACTCATAGTATCCCTGGGGCAAACGAGTGTTTCAGACGAGTTTGGCAAAACGTAAAGGAAGTTAAGTCTCGTGAATCTTTGTGTAAAGAGATTGAGAAAAACGCATTCTTCAAATCAAATAGATCACTGAGAAATATCGAGCTTCCACTGGGATACTGCACAGTATCGTCGCCAGATTATGAACTAGAGGAAAATCTGCGCCTACAATCTGGATAATCGGTCTCATGTCTTGTATAAATCTCCACGACCCTCCTTTTGATTTTTTGATCGGATACACCACGGTATTGCACAATGATTCCAATGGCAACAGAATACCATGTTTCATCAGCTCTGAAATGGTCTTAAATATACTGTCATCAGCCTCTCAGGACATGCAATACTATCTTGCCCAAGGTAAAATTGCTCCTGGCTTCAGTTTTATTTTGACTTCCCCTATCCCCTTTAACAACCCTACGTCATAAGGGCCTGTAGTCCATAGGACGCTGGGCACCTTCTCCAAGTCTCCCTGAAAAAATGCTGGATGCTGCCACATTATTGCCATTCACTGTGGGACTTCCGTCTTCTCTATTCTTATCCAGTATGTGATGCTCATTTCATCTGCTGTTCAGTGTTCCCTGAACATGTTGTCATCAGTTATATCAGTCAATCTATACCCTTCTTCGAGAGCTATTACTGTCCTCCATGGTCTACCCTCATTGTTCATTCCTTTGACCATCATCATTTGCCTTCCTACTATGGCTGCTTCCAATTCTATAGGGATAGTCTGTCCCCCCCTCTTCGTCCATAGTTATATGGGGTCTAAATAGAAACTCATCAGGTATTCTCACAATTGTTCCAACTAAGCCAGGTAGCCATGTCAATAGAATGCTCACCCCATATAGGAGAACCTCTGGCTCTACTGGAACGCCTTGCAGAGCCACTTGTCCTGCGAATGCCATTATACATTCTCCCACGTTTAAATAGTGTATTCCTGGTGTGGAACACACTATCCCTTGATTGGTAAAAGAAATCATCATGTTTAGTTTTGTCATCAAATCTATTCCCAAAATGTTAACTGGTGTCTGCCGTGAATACAACAAAGGAACAGACATGTCACACTTTCCTATATAGACTGGTAATTCATCAGTAAAAGGCACTCGACTCATAGCTCCAGAATACCCTTGAGCATTCATGGCAATTCCCGACATTGGATATTTCCTCTCTTGTATACATGAACGAGTAGCCCCAGTGTATACAAAAAAAAAGATTTGCCTCCTATTGTCACATCGACCATTGCTTCCTCTTGGGGGTCTGGTGTTACTGATAGTACTGAACACATCAAGTCACCCTGTGAGCTGTCTTATTGTGGGTAAAGGCTCATCCCTGTTCCTGTGAAAGGATTTCCTCCTACCACAGTGACACCTCCTATTCTGGATGTCAGCACTTGCTGCTGTATCTAATGCACTCACAGCGCTTGTGTCTGATACAATATCTGATCTTGTACAAACCCTTCCCTAGTCTGTGTGCTAAATGGTGGAGGATAAGCTGTCCCCTTCTTGTGAATTGACCATTTTGTGCATTCCCTTGGCTCCCACATACACATGCAATGTGTCCTGTCATCCCACATTTCCAACATATAGGGGGAGCCCGCCTAACTAGTCCACCTTGGTTAAATCCTCGGGGAGTATTCTGATTCTCATTCTGTGCATTATGAAACCCACCTTGATTATGTTGGAATCCACCCCTTCCTCTATTGCCCATACCTCTACCCCGTGGCACAAACCCATAACCACCTTGGTCCATCTGGCGCAGATTATTTGCCTGCAATCTACCCACTGCTTCCTGCATTCACAGTCCTTCGTTTGTCAATACCGCCCCTTCCATGGCAAACGTTGCCATTTTTTCTGAACTAACTTGCCTTCCTCGATTTTCCTATTCTCATCTTTCTTATTTTTCTCTTTCAACATCCGACAGTGATGCACTATTGTGAGTTGCATCTCAGCCCATGGTTTTGCTTCCATTCCCACTTGTTTTTTCATCTGCCTTTGTACTGGCTCTGGCAACCCCTGACATAAAATGTGGTAAAATAATGCCACTGTTCTTTTCCCACGGCTTGCATGTTTCAAGTTGCCATTGCTCTTGAATATCCTGAATGTAAGGAATAGGGTCTTCATTTTACGTGCACCCATTTCTGTCTCCTTTAAGACTTTTCAGATATGGAAACGTGAGCCTACACCAGATTCATTAGACAAATATAAGAAATCAGTAGGAGAGTATAAAAACGCCATTCTTTTGGCAAAAAAAAACATTCACAACACACGCATAAGCAATGCCGTATCAGATACTAAAAAATTGTTTACAATTCTAAAGGAACAGGAAAATACTCCGGCTCTGTGAGGTCTAGCGGAAACAAATGGCAAGGATTGGTGTTAACGTATTGCTTGCTCACTATTCTTAGAGAGACACAGCTCCTCCCTACTGATGAGGTTCAACCAGACCGAAACACGTGTCTGGGGATGCTGTTGGTACTCTTGTTCAGAGGAGAATTGCCTAGCATTTCGGTGCTGGACTGCCCCAGGGCAGGACAAAGACTGATATGTTTGGGATATTTCTTCTCTGTGAAAGATAGTGAGCTAAAGACACTGGGTAAGTCTCTCGTAACCAGGACTAATGTCTGGCAGAGAGACTCCCAGGACCCCCCTTGTCAATTAACGTATTGAAGACAGGCTCCAAAACAAGCTACTTAACATTCGGTCTGTAATGCTTGGAAAAAAGGCACAGAACCAGGTACGTTCGAACTCTGGTAACCCTAAGGTCTTTAACAGGAGCACAGACATCCCCATTTTTTATTTTCATCCAGTCAGTGAACCTGAATAAAAAAGGTCATTGAACAAATGAAACTATCGCAGTACAGAGGAGATGCTTGTGCATCTATGATAATAAAGACTTGCTCCCCTTCCATAACTAGAGCAGTTTGTTTGTTTGTCAACGCCTCACTATCAGAGGGTGTAGTACCTAAAGAACTGAAATATACCATGGTTACCTCAATTATCAAGAAGCCAGGTCTGTGGAGGGACAATCCCTCGAATTTCCGACCTATAGCAAACACTCCATTCTTTTTGAAAATATTGGATAGGGTAGCCTATCAACAAATTTCGGAACATCTGAATCAGTCTACCATCCTGCACTCTCATCAGTCGGGTTTTAGGAAACTATATGGTACTGAGACCTCGCTCTTAGAGCTCACATCCAGGTTACTATCACAAATGGATGAAAGTAAGCTCTCGCTGATCATCTCATTGGATCAATCAGCGGCCTTTGATTTGATTGATCATACGATATTAAATACAAGGCTTAAGGAAGTAGCCAATTTTTCTGAGCGGGCAGCGTCTTGGATTGCATCCTTCCTTGAACACCGACTGAGCAGTGTGTGCTCGGATATTACGGAAGCGGTTCCAATCTCCGTTCTCTATGGAGTCCCACAGGGGGCCAGTACATAGCCATCAGGCAGCACCCTTGGGAGCAATCCGAAGTCTGGGAAAGGACCACACACCCAGGAACAATGCCTAAAGCCCCAAAGAAGTCTGAGGACCGGCTCCGCAAGAAGAGATTCAGCCCTGAAGAGCTGCAGGCCATGGTGGACAACCTGGCGAAGCACGCTGACGTCGTGTTCAGCACCAACATGCGGCGAGAGGCAATAATCCGGAAAAGAAACATCTGGGTACAAACTGCCCAAAGGGTGAGCGCAGTAGGCACCACCCCCTGCACCCTCAAGGACTGCCGCAAGTGGTGGGATGACTTGCGGGTGCGGAGCCTCCTCTCCACCAACCGGAGTCTGGCACTGCAGACCGGAGGGGGCCCAAGTTCCCCAATGAGACTGGAGCCATGGGAGGAGACATGCGCGTCATTGATCGGGACCGAATCGATAGAGGGCGTCAGCGATATGGAGTGCGGGGCAACGCCGTCTGCCGATGGAGGTGAGTGTCCAAAGACAACACTGCCAATGGCATTTACATGATGTATACTCCCCCAAGGGCCGTCAAAGGCACCTTGTCATGCTGCCTTCCCCCATCCAAATAATGCAGAGCCAACTGCCATGCAATCAAGGGACAAGTGCAAGTACATAACGCACATCAACCATAGTGCACTAACTTGCACGTCCCACTATGCACACTGTGCAGCAGGTTCGGCAGTGTGCGAGCCAGACTGCACATTACCAGGGCAGGATGAGTCACTCCGACACCTGCGTCCATATCATACACATGCATATGTACTAGTGCTGTTGCAACGCCCAAAAGGCCACAAACCCCAAATGACTGAAATGTGAATGCAGCCATCAATGTAATTAGCGTCTCAAACAATCCCTCATGTCGTCCCTCTCTTCTACCCCCACAGGCACTGAGCATGAGAGTGGGGAGCCCGAGACGAGCCGTCCAACCACCTCCACGGGCAGAGGCAGGGTCCGCCGCATACCAGCCCGGACAAAGACAGCCACCCCGCTCCCCAAAGGTCAGTGGAGGATGCACCACCCCAATCCCTCCCTGCATCGGCACCTGCCACAATGGCCACCCCAGGGTCGGAGGAGTCTAGCATTGCTGGGGAGGTGGCAGCTACGGCAACCCAGGAGAATGTGGACAGCACCTTGTCCATCTGTGGGGCGTCCGAGGAGGAGTTCTACCCCACAGTCCACACCCCGGAGCCCAGCAATGTCCCCCAGGCGTCGTGCAGTGACTCTGGGGAGCCTGAAACACCTGGCCGTAGTGCATGTGCCGATACACAGGGAGACGCTGATCCTGGCCCCAGTTCCCCAGTCGAGGCCATGCCAGGGCATGTAGGCCCAATACCCTGCAGGGATGAACAACCATCAATGGATGCACTATGTGCAACACAGCTGACTGCCCTCATCACTGGGTTGATGGAGGACAACCGCCAGGCCAGGGTGGAGTGGCTAGATGAGCTTAGGGAAATGCGTCAGGCAGTCACCGAGAGCAGCAACAGGTTATGTGACATCCTAGGATGCATCACAGATGTCCTTGAGGCTGCAAATACCAATCAGCAGCCTCAGCAGGAGGACACTGTCATGTTGCCTACCCCCGGGCATCCGGATCGAGTCCATCAGCCCTGGGAGCAGGCATGCAGATACTCATTAAAACCCCAACAGCCCCGGCTGGGGGCTGTTTGGATTCAGTCCTGGCGCCCTAGGCGCCAGGCTCATAGACTTTACTTACTTTATGCAGACCATGCTGCTGCCTGGATGGGACTGTTTTATTACAGGGACTATTTTTCACTCAGGTGTGGTTCTGGGGAACTTCTTACCTGTGACTACTTTGCAGGCTATTTAAACCATGCCCGAACAGCAGCCCATGCTTCGCGTTATTCTGCATCCAGCAGCGTGACGCTCACCGTGTCTGCAAGACAGCATCCAGTCTTCTGCCACGCCCGCCTCGAATCCGGAGCTCCTAGACAAAAGGAAAAGAAAGGAGAAGAGGTTAGATTACGGACATTATTTGATTCCTTACCTGATTCCGGACCCAGCACATCTCCGAGCCTGGAAAGGACATTATTTCAGCACGCGTCGCTTCGCCAGCAGCAGCGCCGCGTTATACTCACCAGTCCACCGCATCTTTCGACTCGCCGCTGCCTCCATCATTTTCTTCGTCCAAGTCCAGCACCTGGGGGGAAAACAAAAGGAATAACAAGGTGAACCGAGAAAACCGACAAAGACAATCTCTTTGCCACCATAGGCTTACCTGCTTTACCACCGGAGGTATTATTCTTTAATTCGCCGCATCTTCCTATGCCGCACCAATAAAGGGAGAGAAAACAGCAAGTTAAACTCGTACAACTTTTACCGGACAGTGTTTGGTAATACAGACTCTTACCTGAACGCCATCAGCTGCCTCCAGGCAATATTCTTTTGGACCCAGCTGCAACCTAACGAGGGAATGAAACAAGAGTGAACATCGGACATATTGAACTCTTTGAACTTTATAGACACAGGAGTCAATATTCCTCCGGAACTCCTCCAGTACCTTCAACCCAGTGAAGTAACTGGTATCTACGTGCCCCTGCATGCCATGCAGGATGGAGAGCTCTTCATTTAAAAACATAAGGTGAGGTTACCAAAAGATATCGGAGGTGATTAGTGGGGAGAACGAGAACTGTTGGGGGGGCCATCACTAAAGTCCTCGGGTGGCTAAATCCCTTTCTCCACTTGCAGGAGAATACTTCTACGAGTCCAGCAGACAAGATTAGGCGGGCCAGTCCAGACTGTCATCTCTTCACTACGCATCACGTTGGTGGAGACCGCAGCTGTCCGGGTCCGATCGAGGCCCCTGTGGGAACCAGGTGAGCGTAACAGAACGCAAAGCCTATCTACAAATCCCCACCCGGGCGTAATGAAGGCCTCAGAAACCGACCAAGTAGCCCAATTGTTAGGAGAGCTTAGGGCAGAAGTGCACTCGGCGCACCAAGAAACTAATGTCCTCAGGAGAGAACTGATTTTGTCAAAGGAGCGCACTGATGATCTTGTCAGACAACTGCTGCAAAACCAAGCCGGGCAAACACCACTACCTGGACCTGGGGGGAATTCAACCCCCGTTTCATCGAGCAGCCCTGTGCAAGTGGTTCTACCAGGGAGCATTCCTTTAGCTCCACCCGAACACTTTGCTGGGGACCCGAAAAGGTTTGCCGTGTTCATGAACCAATGCCGCTTCACTTTTTATGCAGACCAGGAGTTTTTCCAAACGACCAAGCCAAAGTAGCCTTTGTACTGTCATACCTTAGTGGCAGCGCAGCGGATTGGTCAATTCCATTAGTCAACCAGGATGACCCTCTTCTTCGGGATTTTCAGGGTTTTCAATTGAGCATGGAAAGATTATTCGCCAGACATTCACAGGGACAGACCCTGGATAACAAACTACTATCCCTACGACAAGGAAACCAGGACCTGCTAACTTATATCGCAACCTTCAATAGATTGGTGGTGGAAACCGGATGGCCAGAGGTAAAGCAAATTACATTATTTCATCGTAGACTTCGGGGTAAACTCAAAGATGTTTGGCCCAAGTTGTGAACCCACCTCAGGATTGCGCAGAATATATAGACTTAGTGGTCCAGCTAGACCACCGACTTCAGAATAGAAAAGCTAATCGAGCTAAGTTCGAGAATCGGTATTGGTTAAACCCAATATTACTCCCAAAGGAACAGATGCATCAGAACCAATGCAGATCGGGGGAGTTAAGGGACCCTTAACTCAAAAAGAAAGAGAAAGGAGACGACAGATGCAGTTGTGTCTGTACTGTGGGGCCTCAGGACATTTTCTACGGGATTGCCCTATAAAACCATCCAAGAAAGTAGTCGGAGTTGCTGATAGAAATCAAATAGAGCCTGATTCGGGAAACGACCACGCCCGACAAGCGTAGAGGTCCGCTTGCCGAGCTTAAAGAAGGACACTCAGACCTTGCACCTAATCATACCAATGGTCCTTATTGATCCAAGGCAGCCATCACGTATGTACGCAGTTAGGGCATACATTGATAGCGGGGCCGTAGGAAATTATGTGGACCACGAATTGGCTTCTAGGATGAATCTACCTCTCTGCAAAAAGACCACTTCGGATGTTATCACCACAGTCGATGGAACTGAAATTGCCTCTGGGCCTGTAACTCATTCCACCACAGAGATGACACTGTTGGGTCAAGATGGGCATCGAGAGACTATTGTGTTTGACTTAATCAAAGCCCTGCAGTTCCAAATAATACTGGGAATACCTTGGTTGGAAACACATAATCCTTGTATTGATTGGCGAGAGAAGAGAGTAACCTTCCCGGAGTGTGCACACACCTGTTACCCGTAAAAAACCTTGAACAAAAGCCTGGCCACAGTCGCTAATCCAGTCATGCAGTTACCTAAGGAATATCAAGAATTCCAGGATGTTTTCCAAAAAGAACAGGCAAACACCTTACCACCTCATAGATCATAACATTGTCAGATCGACCTCATACCCGGTGCACAACTTCCATGCAGTAGAATCTACGCCCTCACGGAACCCGAAAACCGTCACCTACGACAATACTTGGACCAATACCTTGCTAATGGCTTCATTCGTCCATCTAAGTTCCCTGCATCTTCAGCTTTATTCTTCGTGCCCAAAAAGGAAGGTCACCTCAGAACGTGCATAGACTACTGCGCATTAAACCAGATCACGGTGAAGAACCGATATCCATTGCCTCTGATCCCCGAACTACTAGACCAAGTAAAGGATGCTTGCATCTACACTAAATTAGATCTCCGAGGGGCATATCATCTGGTACGTGTAAAGAAGGGCGACGAATGGAAGACTGCTTTTCGCACCAAGTACGGATTATTCAAATATCAGGTGTTGCCCTTCGGGTTGTGCAATGCACCAGCAGCCTTCCAGTATTCTATGAACGATGTCCTTCGTGAACTCATTGACGTCTCTGTTGTCATATACATAGACGATATTCTAGTGTACTCCTCTTCAGAATCAGACCATGTTAAGCACGTTTGTGCAGTCCTTGAGAAACTACGCCAGTACAAGTTATATGCAAAATTGGAAAAATTTGTTTTTCATGCTACACAAGGTGAATTCCTTGGATTTAACCTGACTCCAAAAGGAGTCCGAATGGATTCTCGAAAGGTGGACGCAACTCTCAAGTGGCCATCACCCAGTTCAGTTAAAGGGGTGCAAAGCATGCTTGGGTTTGCTAATTTCTACCGCAGATTTATTCCTGACTTCTCATATGTTGTACACCCCATCACAGCACTTTTGTGTAAAAACAAATGCTTCTTGTGGACCGAAGAGGCTGAAAAAGCCTTCCAAGAACTGAAATGGAAATTCACGTCGGCACCTGTCTTAAAGCATCCACACCCCAAGCTCCCATACATAGTTGAAACCGATGCATCCAGTTTAGCCATGGGGGCTGTCCTGTCCCAGAAGGATCCAGAAACCGGTCAACTTCATCCAGTAGCATTTTGGTCTAGAAAATTATCGGCCCCCGAATTAAACTATGCAGTTACCGATAAAGAATTGTTAGCCATCAAATCCGCCTTCAAGGCTTGGTGGCATTATCTTCTCGGTGCCAGGCATACCATTACTGTAATCACCGATCACAGGAACTTGCAGTATTTAAAAACAGCCAAGGCCCAATCATCGCGTCAACTTCGATGGGCCTTATTCCTTGCCGAATTCAATTTCGTGATGACTTATCGACCAGGTTGTAAGATTGGTAAGGCTGACGCTTTGTCCCGAATCGGGATGGGAGAAGCATATTCGAACCCGGAACCGGTGCCTATAATTCCTGAACAAAGAATTCTTGGGATAACTACTCTACAGACCTTAGAAGATATTCATTTAAAGATCCAACAACCTTTTGATTCAGCAGCCCTGCAGGACTGGGTTAAAAAGGGCCAAGATTATTCAGTTGTCAATGTACCTTACAATCAAGGGCGTCTATTTCTACCACACAAGGAACTACAAGAACAAGTCATCTCCAATTACCATGAAGCTCTGATGGAAGGGCACCCAGGTATTGCAAAAACTGAAGCTAAAATCAAAAGACAATTCTGGTGGCCCACCTGGCGAAAAGATGTAAAGTCATCTGTACTGTCTTGTGGCATCTGCGCCCAGAACAAAAGTCAAAAGAAGAAACCAGCTGGTCTTTTACAACCTTTAGATATTCCACCCACACCATGGCACACTTTGTCTTTAGACTTTATTGCAGATCTACTGCCATGTAATGGATTCAACACCATTCTAGTTATTGTGGATCTGTTTTCCAAGATGGCCCACTTCATTCCTTTAAAAGGATTACCTTCTGCTTCAATCTTGACCAAGGAATTTCTCGAAAATATTGTTCGAATACATGGATTTCCTTCCGTATTGATCTCTGACTGAGGTAGTCAGTTCATTTCGCAATTTTGGCAGAAGTGTTGTCAATTGGCACAAATCGACGTAAGGTTATCAACCAGTCACCATCCCCAAACCGATGGTCAGACAGAGAGAACCAACCAGACTCTTGAACAATACCTACGTTGTATACTCCACCAAACCGAAAGTAATTGGAAGGACATTTTATGGATTTCTGAATACGCATACAATAACTCTGTACATTCAGGAACCGGACAAAGCCCCTTTTATACCATATATGGACATCATCCTCGAACCTCAGAACTCGATTCGCCCCAGCATTTAGAAATGCCGGCAGTAACTCATCTGCATTCTACTATTACACAAGCCTATAAAGAGGCAACAAAACATTTGAAACAAGCAAAAGAGAAATACAAGAAAAATGCTGATCAACATAGAAGTGAGACCCAACCATATCGAATCGGAGACCAAGTTTGGCTGGCTACAAGACATATACCTCTGAAAGGAACTCGGACCTTTAATCCTAGATATTTGGGATCTTAGACCATTAAGGCCATTATCAACCCGGTGGCCGTCAAATTAGAATTACCCTCTAATATGCGGATTCATCCTGTCTTTCATGTTTCACTCCTAAAACCAGTTCAACCCGGGACAAGATTAACCAAACCACCTGACCCCATCCTAATAGATGGAGAACCTGAATTCAAGGTAAAAAAACATCCTGGACTCTAAAATGGTTAAATCAAGACTTTTTTATTTAATCGACTAGAAGGGTTACAGACCACAAGAAAGGTCATGGGAACCTAGTGACCACGTTCATCCTCGATTGGTGAAAAAAATCCATCGGGACTTCCCAGACAAGCCAGGGCAAAGGGGAAGAACAACTTTAGGAGGGGCCTTGGGGGGGGGAGTGCTGTCATGATGCCTACCCCCGGGCATCCGGATCGAGTCCATCAGCCCCGGGAGCAGGCATCCAGATACTCATTAAAACCCCAACAGCCCCGGCCCCTAGGCACCAGGCTCATCATAGAAATCAGTCCTGGCACCATAGGCGCCAGGCTCATAGACTTTACTTACCTAATGCAGACCATGCCGCAAATGAGTCCAAGCCAACGTGAGGCCTGGATGGGACTATTTTATTACAGGGACTATTTTTCACTCGGGTGTGGTTCTGGGGAACTTCTTACCTGGGACTACTTTGCAGGCTATTTAAACCACACCCGAACAGCAGCCCATGCTTCGCGTTATTCTGCATCCAGCAGCGTGACGCTCACCGTGTCTGCAAGTCAGCATCCAGTCTTCTGCCACGCTCGCCTCGAATCCGGAGCTCCTAGACAAAAGGAAAAGAAAGGAGAAGAGGTTAGATCATGGACATTATTTAATTCCTTACCTGATTCCGGACCCAGCACATCAACGAGCCTGGAAAGGACATTATTTCAACACGCGTCGCTTCGCCAGCAGCAGCGCCGCGTTATTCTCACCAGTCCACCGCATCTTTCGACTCAGCGCTGCCTCCATCATTTTCTTCGTCGAAATCCAGCACCTGGGGGGAAAACAAAAGGAATAACAAGGTGAGCCGAGAAAACCGACAAAGACAATCTCTTTGCCACCATAGGCTTACCTGCTTTACCACCGGAGGTATTATTCTTTAATTCGCCGCATCTTCCTATGCCGCACCTTTAAAGGGAGAGAAAACAGCAAGTTAAACTCATGCAACTTTTACCGGACAGTGTTTGGTAATACAGACTCTTACCTGAACACCATCAGCTGCCTCCAGGCAATATTCTTTTGGACCCAGCTGCAACCTAACAAGGGAATGAAACAAGAGTGAACATCGGACATATTGAACTCTTTGAACTTTATAGACACAGGAGTCAATATTCCTCCGGAACTCCTCCAGTACCTTCAACCCAGTGAAGTAACTGGTATCTACGCGCCCCTGCATGCCATGCAGGATGGAGAGCTCATCATTTAAAAACATAAGGTGAGGTTACCAAAAGGGGATATCGGAGGTGATTAGTGGGGAGAACGAGAACTGTTGGGGGGGCCATCAAGTCCACGGGTGGCTAAATCCCTTTCTCCACTTGCAGGAGAATACTTCTACGAGTCCAGCAGACAAGATTAGGCGGGCCAGTCCATACTGTCATCTCTTCACTATGCATCACGTTGGTGGAGACCGCAGCTGTCCGGGTCCGATCGACGCCCCTGTGGGAACCAGGTGAGCGTAACAGACATGCCCTCATCCAGCCGATCCACCCCGGCAAGCCCACCGTGACGCATTCTGCGTTCTATGCGTGGCCGGGACATGCCTCCCCCGGGCCCCGGGAGCATGGATTAATCGGCATTGCTGCCACATGTGGCCTTAATGGACAACATGGGACTACTGTTGTGGAGTTGAGGGGAGGTGGGTGAGGGATGAGGGTTTGTTGTGGACTTGGAGGGAGGTGGGTGGGGGGTGAGGGTTTGTTGTGGAGTTGGGGGGGAGGTGGATGGGGGGTGAGGGTTTGTTGTGGAGTTGGGGGGGAGGTTGGTGGGGTGGTGGAGGGAATGTTCACACTCATCCATTTATATTTTCAATACACCATTGGAGTTGCAAAGTTTAACCTGTGTGGACATTCATCATTGAGCATGTGTATTATGACGTCTGACAGTGCATGGTCTAGAAGTATACACACACCCAGTGCCCTGTGTGCTCATGTAATGCCGCCCTCTGCTGACTAGTGTTTTGGTTATTATGTCCAATCAATGTTTGCCACACGACATGTCCCTCCCGTGCACCGCCTCCATGATGCTGTCTTGCCCCTTCCTCCTCCTCCTCCTCCTTCACTCCATATTCATCTGGTGCTAGCAGTCTCATGTCAGGGGACAGAGCCACATTCCAAGGGATGCACATTTTGTTCAGCTTTACACATGACGTGGGGGTCTTGGACACCACATTGCAGTGGATGGGTCCCCCACCAGTCCAGCTTCGGCAACTCATATGTGCCTTGTGCAAGCCAGGTGACTGCTTCATCTGCACGCATGCACGGGTATGGCCAGTATTTTCGGGCTCCCTGGGCCTGTTCTGTGGGTTTCTGACAGGGATCCCGTATCATGGTGTCAAGGGACAGCCACCAACACCTGCAGGTCTAGCCAATGAAGGTAAGTGTTTGGTCTGTCATGGTGGTGAACTGAACTTGTCTGACATGGCAGCAGGTCATTGATGCCCATACGCACATGTCCATGGATGCATTCAGCCCATTCATGGCCACAATATATGTCTTACTCCATTGATGTGGGAATCTGTACTCATGTGCTGTTACACTGGTTCTGTGGCACAGTGTTTGGTGGGGTGAACATTGTGCACTGGTTTCATCATTTCGACCCAGTTTGTTTATGCAGGCACCCACCTCATGGCACCAATGCACTGTCATGACACAGTCAGACGACTCACCAAGCAGCCAGGCACGTCATCCTGCATGTCGCCCCATGCGGCACGGTAGCGTGGAGTTCAGCTGGCCCATTGAGTCATGAGTTGTTCCTTGATGTCAGGCACACCCATGTGTGATGTTCTTGCTTGCGTTGCATTCCGTCTGCACGTTGGGGGAGTGGTATTGCTTGCGGTTGCGATCCGCCACTTGCATGCCATGCTGGTCCACCTAATCAACGTGGGTGCTCTCAGGGGCACCCATGTCATTTGGCATGCCTGACAATGCATGGGGCCAACTGTTGTGTCATATATCTCCTGGGTAGTCCATGTTAGGGATTTGTAGCCCCTTGTGTGCTTGGGGAGGTGATCCAGCACTTGGTTCTGCGTCCGTGTAATGGACGGTTGTGACATGCCATGCATGGGCCCCACTGTGTGCTGGTAGGTGCCTGTGCAAAAACAAAGAGGTGATGGCTGGAAGGTTTAGAATGAATCTTAACCACTGGCAATGCTCTGGGCAACCCTCCAGACCACCGTTGTTCGCCTGCCAAACCATTACAGAAGGGAAAGACCATATGCAAATCAGGCTTGGCCCCACCACAAAAGGGGCAGTCCAGCCTGAACTGCCAGGCCACATCCTTTCTGCACGAGACCACAAGCATCCCCAAACATGTTTCGCCCTTGTTGGGGGTCATCAGTGAGGAGTAGCTTGGGTCTCTAGGCCCAGCAGGCACGGGACCCACGTCTGGGCATATCCGTCTCACTCGGGGTGACAGCAAAAACAAAGAGGTGATGGCTGGAAGGTTTAGAATGAATCTTAACCACTGACAATGCTCTGGGCAACCCTGCCTGTGGCATGGGTGTGGGGCACAGGCAACATCTTCAGTTGTGCCGGGATAGCGGTGTGTATTTGTTTGCTGCTCGCTTATCTCGTTATTTCTCGGCCCAACTATGGTGGTGATGGTATCACAGTCAAGATGGTAGGGGGTGTGTATCTGCTATGGGGTTTCCTTGAGGGACCGGACGTTGCTGCGTGGTGGGGGAGTGTATCTGCTATGGGGTTTCCTTGAGGGACCGGACCTGCTGCGTGGGAATGGGGGCTGCTGGGGTGGTAACGGAGGCTGCACTGGTGCTGCATGCTGGGCCTGTCTCCTCCTCTTTCTACCCCTGTGTCTCTTCAGTGGGGGGGCCTGGTGTTGTTGGTGTAGTTCTTGTGGTTCTTGTGGTTGGGCCCTTGCTGGCAGGGCCTCCTGCTTCACGTACTGCTACCACTATTGGTCTCATCTTGGTGTGGCAGGGGGTGTGGTGTGTGGGTGTGATCCTTTTCTGCTGTGGCAGACTCCATTGCCTCCACCTGTGCTGATTGTGTGCACCTGTGGCTTTGGGAACCACTGCTCAGGGTTCTTTACTCCATCTCTCTGAGATGCCTGTATGTACTCCATGCCGGTAAGGTACTTTACGGCCTTAAGGAGGCCGTTACTTACGTGTGCTCCTTACTTGTGATCAGCTCCGGTTTACGCCATGCCGCTAATTTCGGCATGGTGGGGCGCGCGCGTGACCCAAGACCGATATTTAAGGCATCGTAGTTTACGGTGCCGTAAATAGCGGTATGACAGGTCAGAATAGCCTGTAGCGCTACGCGATGCCGGTAATCCTTTACCAGCATCGTTTTTACCTTACCTCGCCCCTTGTAATGAGGCCCACTGTAATGTATGTGTCGGGATACTGTACTCTAAGAGCCCTCCACACATCTGCTCTGAAATGATTAAACAGTGCTCCATCATGCGCTGTGTTTGTGCTGTCACACTTGAATACTCTGCTCTCCTCCATATGTCATCAGCTCTTTCCCCAAGAATAGCTGCCAAGAGTTTCTTAATGTCCACTATGGCCAATGTGTTTCCCCCTGTCATTTTCTCTAATTCGTATATTAATTTCCCAATGCCCAAAGTCAAGCTGAGGTGTTTGCACCGTATTGTCCATATCCATCTGTGACCATGGAATATATTGTGGTCTTGCTACCCCTTTTTCCAATAAGGGAAACTGCGTAAACCCTAACCCACAGTCGGCTCCCATCGTCAGCCTATCCATAGCAGGGACGATCGTCCCTGACCGTTTCCTTGCTGGTAGCGATCTTAGCCTGCTCACATATGGCGGTGATGCTCCCTTCTCGCTATACAATCGTCCACGGGGACGCTCTGAATATGCCATGGGATTGGGCGTCCTATCCTTAGGTTGTTCTAAATTCGACCATCTTACTTGCGCTTGCTTCCTCCCTCTTCCCTAAGGAAGGATTATCTTTCCTCGTCAGTCATGTCTTGTCTCCAAGAAGGGTGACTATCATCCCCTTCACCATTCTTTAAGTTCAGTCTGCTTAAGGACAAGGCTCTATGCTCGAGATTGAATGGATTTTTATCTTAGCTTCTTGATTGGAGTCTGGGGATTGCTCCCTCCTCCCTCGATTTCCATAGTTGCTACCTTCCTTTAATTCTTGATAGGCCTTATCGATCCTATCTCTGATGCTTCTTATATCAAAGTTTTCTTCTTCCAATACTATTCTAGATGCTGCTGACGTTGCTTCCTTTATTTGAACAAACTATTCTGTTATATCCAATAGTATTACTGGACTTGGCCCTACTGGCTCCTTACGAATAAGGCTGACATCAAGATCCCATTGTCTCCATCTTTGTTCTAGCTCTTCATCTAAATTCCCTTTGTTTTCTCACTTCCCTTCCAAATCTGTCTTCCTCTTGCCTTCATTCTTCTCTCCTTACTCCTGCCCTCTTTTCCTCCTCCTCTCTTTGCCTCTGTATTCTTTTGTCGCTTAATTTCTGCGCTTCCTCCTCCTCTCTCTTCCTTTCTCTTTTGTCCATATCTTCCATCGCCCTTTGTCTATTGTCATACTTCTTTGCTCTTCTGCCCGCTCCTCATTTTTATCTTGCTCCTCCTGGTACATCTGTTCTTATCACTCCCTGCTCTTTCTTTTATGTTCATCTTCCTTCAATCTCTTTTCTCGCCCCTGGTCTTTTCTATCCTGTTCGTCCTTGTCTTCTCTTTGCCTAACTTCCTTGATGCTTTTCCCATCTATCTTGAGTAATATCTGTCCTCCCATCCATTCGTTCTGCATGAGCGTTGCCACGTCAGCTTTATCCTTCTCTCCTTTTCATCTCTTAATCTCTCTTTCTATCTCTGTGAATACATTTGATCGCTCACTCTTCTCTTCTTTGATTTGTATGATCTTAAAGATCTCCTTTTTTCTCTTATTCTCTTCTGGACTATCGTCACTGCTATAAGTGGGTGGTTCGTATATTGGATTACTGTACCCTGTCGCCACTTTCAGTTCCTTTAAAGGATACAATCCTACTTCTTCCGCACTAGTGCCTTTTACTTCAAGCGAGGTAAGGGGAGCTGAAGGCTCAACACCTTCCTCCTTGCACTGGCTAAGCATCCACTCTTCAGGTGGCAGATCTTCCCTCTCTTCCTGGTAATTCTTCCAGATCTCTGGGATGGCTAATCTTTTCTCTAATTTCTTCCCTGTGTAAGCAGCGTGCAAGTATGTGGTCATGTGTTGCAATATCGCTTTCGACAGTGATCCCCCTTGTGGCCACGGCATGAACATCTTATCTGCCGTGGCTTTTTACGCACTCCGCACTATACTGTTTGAGCTTGGGCATATGTTTTGGCAGTGTCTTACATAGGTGCATCAGAGGAGTATCTTTCATTGTGACAAGTCTCAATCGACTCAATACCTACCAGACTTTATATAAAATACTCTCACTACTTTTTCAACAACAAATATTAGTGTGCACCAACAATCGCCGCTCAAGCCTCTTCTTTTTCAATTTGCTATGTCTACCTCTGAATTGGTACCAACCACTTCACTTTCACTAGGTAGTCACTTATAGCTCCTTAATTCTTTTCTCAATGACTTCAAAACTTCTATCCTTTTTCAATGTCTCTATTCAACAAACAACACAAAGACTAGTCGACTTTACACATAAAATTAACACTGTGATCACACTTTTTCATTTTCCTCGTCTTTCCTTATATTCTGTACAGGGTTTAAGACATCACCTTATGCAAACCTGTTTGCACGTCTCATGAACTGACGAAGTCCTGACTTGATCAATGCCCTCAATTGCCCCATCCTCCTCCTCCTCACCTGTACTTGATTCTTCAGTGGAGTCTCTGTGGATATTGCTCTTCTTTCTCTCCAGGTGGTGTCCTGTCTTTTTTGTGAGTTTAGGACGAGCTCCACTGGAGGCCACCCTGCCATCCAGCTAAACTGCCAGGCAAAGGGACCCTCAGGGAGCCTGTCCCCAAAACCAGGGATAAGCGTAGCTAAAAAACCCTGCAGGACTGGGAAGTTGTCAGTACTGTTGGTGTCTTGGAGGTAAGGCTTAAAGGTGTTGCTTTCAGAGAGAACTCCAGCTCCCAGAATGCACTTCAGGAATACGGAGGCAGTAGAACCAAGAGGATTTAAGGATGCGAGGCAGACTGGAAGCAACCGGAGCAAGGGAAAACAACGAAAATAGAATCCGTGGTGGGGAAGCGGACAGAGGAACAGGCGCCGCTAAGCAGAAGGCGGGCGGAACCCCGAACAGCAGGAAGGTAGGCTCGGAATAGTGGCTCCCGAGCCGAGCCAATAAAAACGAGGCTCGAAAGACACGGGAGTCACAAAGCCACAAGAGCGGGAGGAGGGAAGGCGAACAGAGGAAAAGGGAAAACAGTAGCAGATAGAAATCACTCGCTTAGGGAAACCGAAGGAGGGTAATCACAGTGTGTAAACCCGTAGAGGAAGCAGGGTTGCAACGCACCGGTGCTACTGATTGACGCTTACTTGTACGCGTCTCTCCGTGCGTGCGTAGAAAGACTAGACCGCTGCCTGCAAAACCAAGTCAGCCCCTCCTCCACCGCCTCCACAGTTTCCATGGCGTGCGCATCATGACAGTATAACCCCTTCGCCAAGGTCTCCCTCCAGGCTTCCCCGGATGGTTTCGATGGAAAAGGCGCAGGAGTCTGGGTGCGCTAAGGTTCCTGGCTGGTTCCCATGATCTTTCTATCCAAGGGTAACCTTTCCATAGTATGAGATAGTGAAGCACTCCGCGCTTGTATCGGGAGTCCAAGATGCGGTATACCTCAAACTCTTGAGTGCCATTCAAGCTTGGTATTCTTCTTTTGATCAGTCTTGTATACGGATCGGTTTGTAGTCCTTCAGAGGGGAGGTATGAAATACCGGGTGTATCTTACGTAGGGATTGTGGTAGGTTTAACCTAAAGGCCACTGGATTAATCTGTTGCTCTATGGTAAAAGGACCAATATATCTAGGAGTGAATTAACCTGGATGTACCTGCCTAGGTAAGTATCTGGTGGATAGCCAGACTTTATCCCCAGTTTTCGAAGCTGGATTTTGTCTTCTGTTTCTGTCAGCCCATTTCTTATAAGGCCGTCGACTGGCTGACAAAGTTTCCTGAGCCATTTTATGAGTTTGTTCTAGGGAGTCCAATAGTTGATCAATCGTGGGAACATTGGTGGACAGAGATGCGTAGAATGGTATATGTCTGGGTTTGTACACATAGGTACACTTAAAGGGACTCATTCCAATAGCAGAATGCTTGGTATTATTATATGAAAATTCTGCCACCGGTAAGAGATGATACCAATTGTCCTGTGTTTGATTGCAGTAACATCTAATTTACTGTTCAAGTGTGGCATTCAGGCATTCAGTTTGTCCGTTTGTCTCTGGATGAAATCCAGATGATTACGCCCTCTGGATATGTAATTGTTTACACAAAGTTGTCCAAAACTTGGAAGTGAATTGTGTTCCTCTATCGGATACAATTGAGTGTGGCAATCCATGTAGCCGAACAATCTCTTTCAGGAAAGTCTCTGCCGTGTTCGTGGCAGAAGGTGTGCCTTTGAGTGGCGCGAAATGTGCTAGCTTACTGAAAGAGTCGATAACTACCATGATCGCCGTGCACCCTTCTTATTTAGGTAGTTCCACAATGAAGTCCATTGATAAGTGTTCCCAGGGTCCTGCAGGGAGTTTCTCTTGTTGAAGGAGGCCCAAGGGCTTGGCAGTACTGTACTTGCTCTACACACATGTGGGATAAGAAGAGACGTATGCTATAGCATCTTTGGTCATTGTTGGTCACCAAAAGTGTCGTCTAAACAGGTCCAACGTAGCTGCGCGACCCTTGTGTCCAGCCATGGGTAGATCATGACACCAAGAAATGGCTTGGGTTTGTATAGCTTGAGTTGGTAAGTATAGCAGATTCTCTTTAAAGAGGCACTCCCCCTTGTGGATCAGTGAAGGGATTTGGATATTGGATGTAGTCTTTTGAGCTTCCAGTACCTGTTGCAAAAAGTTATTAATGGTTCTGATGAATCTCTTCCCTCTTAACAGGTATTCCTGTTCAGTGTATCTTCCTGGTTCTTCACCATAGCTGCGGGCGAGGGCATCAGCTAAGTGGTTCTCCTTCCCTGGCAAATAATTGAGTTCGAAATCGAATTGGGAGAAAAAATAGGCCCATCGGGCATGTCGTGAATTTCTGCATTCCATTTGTTGGAGTACACTGAGATTCCTGTGATCAGTACGAACCTGAAACGGGTATCGGGCTCCTTGTAACAGGTGTTGCCACTCTTCACAAGCTTGTCTGATTGCCAGCAGCTCCTTTTCAATCACCGAATAGTTCTTTTCACTGGATGTAAGTGTCCTAGAGTAATAGGCTATGGGATGTTCCAGCTGGTCTTCTTTCCGTTGTAGAAGTGCAGCACCAATGGCTCCTGGTGAGGCGTCTGTCCCTACAATAAAGGGCATAGCTTGGTCCGGTTGTCTGAGGATAGGTGCAGAAGTAAAGGCTTGTTTGAGCTGATGAAAGGCAAGATCAGCTTCAGGAGTCCAATTAAATCTCACCCCTTTCTTCAACAGGGCCGTAATGGGTATGACTATGTTGGAGAAACCGGTAATGAACTTACGATAGAAATTTGCCAGGCCCAAGAACCTCTGAATGTCCTTTACCGAGTTGGGAATAGGCCAGTTGTTAATGGCTGCCTTCTTGTTAGGGTCCATTTCTAGTCGATTTTCAGATAGTATAAAACCCAAATATGGAACCGTAGACACTTCAAACGGGCATTATCCGGGTTTTGCCAATAAATGATGGTTTCAGAGTCTTCTGAGCACCTCCCTTACATGTAGATGATGTTGTTCTAAGGTTGCTGAATAAATCAAGATGTCATCCAAATATACCACTGTCGAGTTGAAAAAAAGATCACTGAACACTTTATCTATGAACCTTTGGAATTGGGCTGGTGCATTAACTAACCCAAAGGGCATCACCTTATACTCATAATGGCCCAAAGGAGTCCCAAAGGCGGTTTCCATTCGTCCCCTTCTCTTATCCGTAAGAGATGGTACACCCCTCTAAGGACTAGTTTGGTGAACCATTTAGCCCCTTGTACCGCTTCCATGATCTCCTTTATCAATGGCATAGGGTATCTGTCTCTGATTGTTTGACTATTCAGACCCCTAAAGTCAATGCAAGGTCTGAGCTCCTTTGTTCCTTTTTTAGGAATAAAGAACAAGGAGGCGCCAGCTGAAGAAGTGGACTCTTGTATTAGACCGTTCTGTAGATTGGTTGCTAGATATTCCTTTAAAGCTTCCTTCTCTGGAAGGGACAAAGGATACATTCTCCCGAATGGCACCACAGCTTCTGGAATGAGATCGATCTTGCAGTCTTCAGCACGGTGTGGTGGTAGTGGTATGGGCTGTGTGTCAGCAAATACATCGACAAATTCTTGGTATGCTACAGGTATGGAGTTGATACTTCTCACAGGCCCTGTACTTCCTTGATGGTATTGCCGCTCTTCTTTGGACAGGCAGGACTGAAAACAAAGGTCTGATCTGAATTCCACCGTGTTGGTACCCCAGTCTATGCCGGGATTGTGCCGTCTCAAACATGGGATACCCAGGATCACACACAGGAAGTGGGCTGCCTTTATCAAATCAAATACAAGTTTTTCATGATGTGTCTTCATCTTAACCGTGACCTCCTGAGTCTCTTGTTGGATAAGACCTGAAGATAGTGGAGTGCCATCAACACCTTCTACGGGTATCGGTTGTTGCTTTTCTCTTCTTGGAATGGCATGTTCTCTTGCCCATTGATCGTCCATAAAGTTCCCGGCTGCTCCACAATCCAGCATAGCTAGACATTCCACTGCTTGGTTCGGTGTCCATTCCAGAACAACCTTAAAGACCATTAACTGATGTGAAGGATCGAGAGTTAGGGGTGGATTAGTAACACATGGATTTGCCAGTGAAGCCCCTTCCGTGTCCCTGATCAGGGTCGGGGTCTTTCGTTTCCCGACCTCCTAGGAGGCACCTCGGGACAATCTCGCAGAAGATGTTTCTCCGAGCCACACTACATACATAGGCACAGGTCCTTTCGTCGTTTTCTTTCCGCAGCAGTCAAGGGACCCCTGGCTGTACCTATTTGCATAGGTTCTTCGGTATGAGGAAGAGACCTTTCGGTGGTCACAGGTGGGTAGGAGGAGAGAGCCTGCAGCATGCTTGCTTTGAATTTCCGTCTTTCTGCCCGTTGTTCAGATATACGGTATTCTGTATTCTATCTGTAGGGCTAAGGCAACCAGTTCTTGGAAGGAATTAGATCTGGCCACCCGAGAAAGTTTGTCTTTTATTTCTTCATGCAATCCTCTTCTGAAGAGCGTTTGTTTTGCGGAGTCAGCAATCCTCTGGAAGTTCGAGACATATGTTTGTACATCCAAAGGACCTTGCTTGGTGTCCAAAATGTTTTCATATGATGTATATAACACTTCTGGTCTTTCGAATCTATCGCGAAATCGCTGCACAAAAGTGTTATAGTCGTTCAAAACTGGATCCGACTCCATAACCAGCGGGGTTGCCCATGCCAGAGCATTACCCCCGAGATTCGAGATGAGGAAACCAACCTTAGCCCGGTCAAACTCATACATCTTAGGGCGGAGGGTAAAGTAAACTCTGCATGCGTCGAGGAATTCCTTTATTCTTTTGGGGTTACCTTCATATTTCCCACAGGGTAAAGACATAGGTGGAAGATCGCCACAAGCTTCTTCTCTTTGAGTTATCTGTTGCCTCAATGCAGCATTGTCAGCTTTAAGTGCATTGTTCTCTGCCTTCATTGTCTGAAGCTCGACGGTAATTCCTTGTATAGCATTGACCAGTTCTTTATACTGTTCTAGGCTAGCCATCTTATGGCGTTGAAAACTCTCATGAACTGACAAAGTCCTGACTTGATCAATGCCCTCAATTGCCCCCTCCTCCTCCTCCTCCTTCTCACCTGTACTTGATTCTTCAGTGGAACTCTCTGTGGATATTGCTCTTCTTTCTCTCCAGGTGGTGTCCTGTCTCTTTTTTGTTCGTTTAGGACGAGCTCCACTGGAGGCCACCCTGCCAGCCGGCTAAACTGCCAGGCAAAGGGACCCTCAGGGAGCCTGCCCCCAAAACCAGGGAAAAGCGTATATATAAAACCCTGAAGGACTGGGAAGTTGTCAGTACTGTTGGTGTCTTGGAGGTAAGGCTTGAAAGTGTTGCTTGCAGAGAGAACTCCAGCTCCCAGAATGCACTTCAGGAATACGGAGGCAGTAGAACCAAGAGGGCTTAAGGATGTGAGGCAGACTGGAAGCACCCAGAGCAAGGGAAAACAAGGAAAATAGAATCCGTGGTGGGGATGCGGATAGAGGACCAGGCGCCGCTAAGCAGAAGGCGGGCGAAACCCCGGACAGCAGGAAGGTAGGCTCGGAATGGTGGCTCCCGAGCCGAGCCGATAAAAACAAGGCTCGGAAGACACGGGAGTCACAAAGCCACAAGAACGGGAGGAGGGAAGGCGAACAGAGGAAAAGGGAAAACAGTAGCGGATAGAAATCACTCACTTAGGGAAACCAAAGGAGGGTAATCCCAGTGTGTAAACCTGTAGAGGAAGCAGGTTTGCAACGCACCAGTGCTACTGATTGACGCTTACTTGTGCGCATCTCTCCGTGCGTGCGTAGAAAGACTAGACCGCTGCCTGCAAAACCAAGTCAGCCCCTCTTCCACCGCCTCCACAGTTTCCATGGCGTGTGCGTCATGACAGCACGTTATATATTTCACACTGTGGAAACCCGGCAGGGATTTCATCAAAGAGGCGCCTGCCTACTGTCTCAGTTGTGCTTGCAAGATTTATATTTGGCCGCTCTCCACAAGAAACCCTGCAATCTTCCGGCTCGGTGACACAGGATGTCCGATCATCTGAAATACTGGAGCTGAACTTGTTTGAATCTTTAAACCATCCGACACTGCTACCACGTGAATGTAAGGCCCTTTGGGTAGTGTGTCATGCAGTGGATTGGAAACAGCATAACTCTTACATCAAATAACGGAACCAACTCAGGAAGATGGCAAAGGTCTTCTGTTTTATTATCAATTGTCTAAAACAGGGTGTTACAACGGACATCAAAGGACGTCACACAAGCTCTCTTGGCGCATCATACAAAGAATTACATTTAAATAGCAAAAATATGTCATACGTGACATCATGCTACGTGACAAATAAGGGAAACCTACGGGGGGTTGCGATACACTCAAGGGGAAGATCTAAGTATACTTTCTATAAGGTGATTGGATCTCTACTGTCAGGTGGACATCTTGTGCCCACCTCTAGAGCAAGTCATCTTCATCATTATTAAGTACACGGTATATCATTGACTCTCAAACTATAAGGCCCTTCATTATACGTCCCTCTATGCTCTCTCATCACCCATGCCGTCTGCCATGAAGATTGTCTTTGAACTTGGCCCTGCAAAGTATCCTTGCCTCTGGCAATATAAGGTAGTGCGAGCATGCACTATTGTTGTTCTCAAATTCTTCGTCCGCTTCTATTTATATCTTTGGCTCACGTGACAGGAGACCACAATCAGGTCCATTTTGCTGCATTTAACTGTCTTTAATTAATAAAACGTGGCACTTATGGAGGTCTTTATTTGCACCTTAACAAGGAATGATTCAGCATTTCACGTTCACTGCCTTCAAGAATAGATGAGCAGTCTTGGCTGCGTCAGCCTTGACAACATGCCAGACAGCCCTTTCAGGCTCATCCATGATCTCGGTTATTTCTTTGCTGCGACACAGCTCTCTGGTCTTTTGTCAATGGGTTTAAGCTTACTAAAGTTGTGACACAGATGTCCAGTTTCTATATAATGGTAGCTACGCCTGCAGTCTATTTACTACTCATAGCCAGCTTCTAAGATTACTTGATCTACTTGCATTGCTACATCTGTATAATGATTAAACGACTTGCATTTTCTGCAGTGCTCTTCACACGTGCAATCTTCTTTTTGCATATGAAAGTTTACTCAATTCTTTATTTCGTCATTAGTTTCTTTAAGGGTCATACATTTTCTTCAGCCAGTCTTCTCTGTGCGTCAGTCTCGCTTCTTGTGACGTCACCAGCTCCTTTTCTTGCTCTCTTTCATATTCCTTCAGGGATTTCCTCCATGAGATCGTCATCTTTTCCTGAGTACATCTGATAGTTTTCTTAGTGGATACCTTTTCTGGAAGATTTGCCGCGGAATTGTTTTCAACTACTGGTGTCAAGCATGGCACAATCTCAGACCTCCAACATATAGGTGGAAAGGGGGCAGGACTTGCTGAAGAGGCATTCGGTTGCTCCTCTACACCTTTAACTTTAACACATGGTCCGCTTACGCATTTTAGCAAATAGAGCAATGTCTGCGTAAACAGGATCTTCTTTATACTACTGATTGCGATCTCAATTCCCCAGACTCCTGGCGCTTCTAAAAGACCTTCTAATTTATGCAGCCACATACAGCCTATGATGACCTGGAAATACACATAACCGCCAGATACCCTGGCCTCGAGCCTCATGTTTATTAGCACAAAACAAATGACGAATCCCCTATAACTTCTTACTAGGTAACTCATTCGTCGTTCCGTGAAGAATGTCCCTGCTACTTACTTAGAATTCATGTGAAACAGCTAATCATGGAGCCAAGCACCCCATTGTGTGGATTGAGTTGGTGTTGCATTTGCAGTTTAAATATTGGGCCTCATTACGAGTGTGGCGGTGCAAAATAAGTGTGCCAGCAAGCTTGTCAACACCCTTGTTTCCGTACATGCCACACTACGAGTCTGCCTGCAGGAGCCGTTGCGCCCGGCAGGTCTGAACCTGCCGGGTGCAACACCCCCTGCAGGCAGACTTGTCATGGAAGTACTGGCACTGTCAGTGATGGCGCCAGTGTTTCCGAGTCCCCATTCCGGTGGAGTCCAATGGGACTCGACGGGAATGGGGACTTACAAAATCTGCCGCCTGACTTCTGGCTCCGCCAGGACTTATAATGGGAAGTCAGTGTTTATTCAGTGTTGCAGGGTTGGTGGAAACCCGCCAGTAGCACCGTCAGGTTACCGTCAACCTCGTATTGAGGCCCATTGTATCTTTCTATGTGTGTGAAGATCTAATATGTATACATTCTAAATTATTGTAACACTTAAAGTAACATATTCCATCCATAATTAACTCCATTAGATTCAAATGGATTTGTAACACTGCCCGAGTTCGCCGCCAACCCTCCATCATCAATATGGTGTGCGCAACATGAATCCCTCGTAATAATGGGAACCCTACTTTACCAAGTCAACATTTCCCCCTTTAGGTAATACTTTAACAAATCATAATAATCTTCTTGGGGAACATCCCTACAACCATCTCCCACCCCGGTTTCAATATGGGCATACTCTTCCGCTGAATCAACCCAACTCGTCCCCCCAACATTTCCGCAATCTACCCGCAGCTCCAAACAAGCATGCTAATTTGGTGGAGGAAACAAAACAGTTTCTGTTTGAGTACTCGTATGGGATGAAGTAGTGGACATGGTTACAGTCATCATGGAAGCAACTGTCGGCAGCAACTGTTGGTACCTGGGCAGATCAACAACGTAGGATTAGTCGGCAGGAACAAAAAAGAATAAGCAAAAAGACAGAAATAGGCATCAGAATCTTCACACCAAGGCTCAACCAGGGAGAAATTCATGTCAAATGACGAGACAACACTGTTTACTCTTCCTTTACAGTGTCACTGAAAGTTTGAGAAGACTTATCTGTAATATTTGACCACACAGACTCAAGGTTTGAAAGACATCTCTGCCAGGGTTGGTGAGTACACACTACTTTCTCACTAAGATATCAGTCTAGCTATTAATAATATTGGACACAATATAGACAATTCTTTGATAACACAACTGTATGTTAATTGTGAACGCATAAACTATGGCAATGACAATGGAGACCCTATGGTTTTCTCCATAGGTGTATGCACACAAGGTCAGACTGAAGTTGAAACAAAGGTCAGTAGTATACGGTTGGGTATTATAACTCACTGGGCCTCATTACGACCCAGGTGCTAATGGGTTAACGGTGCCGTAAAAGGCTGCGGCGCCGTTAACCTATTAGCGCCTAATTACGAGGTCCCTTTGGGGGACCCGACCTTAACGGCTGGTTTTACCAGCCGTTAAAGTAGGGACCCGCAAAGGGACCTTGGTGCTAAGTACGGTGCCGCAATTTGCGGCACCGTACTTAGCGCCTTCCCCATTCCCATTGAGCCCTATGGGGCAAAAATGGGAATGGGGAAGGGCCATGGCAGCATGGGGAATTACCGCCCCGCCAACCTTGGAATGGGGTGGTAATTCCCCATTCCGCCATGGACCATGGTGCTAATAGCACCATGGTCCTCCGCCTGGGTCGTAATGAGGCCCACTGTCTTTAATTCTCATGAAATGCGACTCGGTTGAATAGGCATTATTAATTAGAAAATATACCTGTTGCATTCACAGGATGAACACACAGACTGGGAACATTTCTCTCAAATGCCCTGAAGATTACCTAATAGTTTGAAACGCAGTGGCATTAACTGCTTAACAACAATTTGAGTTTATTTGGACACTCGGAGTATTTAGTCTAAGGGCACTTGATGAACAATTGTTGGTTGAACGTTCGCAGATCTGATGAAACGTAAAATGTGGATACCTGCTTACCGGTGTTTTCTGAAAGTAGTTTTCTCTGTTAGAAAAATACGTTGGTTTTGAAATTATTTTTATGTATTTGCGGATGAAATACACGGGACACCTTTGTTTGCCCCGATTCAACTCAATTAAATATATTTTCTTATGAGTTTGCTTTGAACTTACATTTCTTGTTTATCATTGCCTTAGGCTTTTGCATACAATGTTAAATTTGTTCTTTAAAATTGTACCAGCTGTAAATGCTGTCTTGAAAAAACAATATAGTGAAGTCTTGAAATTGTTACAATATATTTTTTTTTAAACAGGGCATAGCCCTTGTAGGAGTGCAACAAAGTTTCCCTGTTGGCAACAGGCAACTTTTAAGTTTAGCAGTTCCCTATGGAGTCTCCTCTGGCCTAGAGACTCAGTACCTTCTTGCACCTGAAGAAATTAACTTGTATTGGAATCAAAGAAATTGTTAATTGGCTTAACATCTTGAATTAAATCTTATTAATTGTTGACTACATGAGTAGTGCCCTTCTACACCCTCTGCTCTAGTATCAACCAAGGAGGTACCCACGAAAATGAGTTGTTGGTGATCCCAGCCTAATGTTCCATGATCACTTTCAATTTATGCAGGGCAGCACTAGTTCTGGTGAGCGTGCCATTTTGGGTGTCATTGGGAGTCTGATGGCATCATGAAGTAACCTTTTGGATGTAGAACCATACGTGGAGAGATTCAACATTCCACGTAGTTAAAGCTGCACCCTTTTGAGGTCAGTGGGCGCACTCGGAAGAAATTCTCAGACGGCTACGGTCGGTTGTGGCGGATCGATAAGCCTCTATGTGATTTAGCACTGGTGAGGCAGCTATTGACGTGGGTTTGACACTATTGGCAAAAAGACTATGCAGCCCTTAATTGTCCAAGATACATGAAATCCTTGGATAACTTAACCTGAAGAATTGAAATACTAAGTCCACTACTTCTCAGGAGCCAGACACGAATGGTGAGGAGCAGCCAGTGCCTCGTGTCTGTTTTTCCAAATCACGACATTAAGACATTCAAATTGATAATCAGTAACACACACCAACGCAACCCAAAATGGTTTTTAGTATGTCCTGAAGAAGGCTTGGGCACAAGAAACTAGGAATTGTCCCAAGCCTGTGTCCTGTTTAAGAGGATCCGGTGCAGCCTCCCGAGACCCCTCCTCACCTTCTGTGTCTGATGAGCAGTACTGGATCTCAGAGGATTACCCTTATTTGGTTATTCGTTTCTCCTTCCTGTTCTTTTCTTTAGGTTTCTTAAGTTTCTTTTCGTGAAGATAGGGTCTAGCTCCCCCGGAGGCCACCTTGTCAGGGATGGAAACCCATGCCAAAGGGAACCCCAGGGAGCCAACCCCAAATCAGGGAAGAAGCCGAAGGCACAAAAAACCCTGAACGTTGTTCGAGTTGTAAGTCCACAAAAGCACAATGTTGTTCCTCCAATGTTTGAAAGATACTTCCAGCCGCTTCCTGAGAGAAACAGCCAGCTCAGAATAGTAGACATCTGCTAGCGCAGGAAACACAGAGGATCCGGGATGGAGGATGACAGTGGGGAGGTTAGAAGACCCTAACTAGAGACAGGTAAGTGTACAGTGTGAATCAGAGAGCGGGGAGAAGGGATAGGAATGAAAAGTCTGAAATGGGCGGATCAATGCGGAGCCGCGAGAAAGAAAGCCAGAGCAGAACAGTGGTGAGCCGGTGAATGAAAGGTAGACTACCAACCCGGAAGAGGGTTGGAAAAGGTTGCTCGAACATGCGAGAAAAATTGGAACACAAGCCATAGTAAAAAGTGGAAAAGACTACGAAGAGAGAACAAGGTAAAGAGGCAGGAGAAGCGTGGCAGGAATAAGGACAAGGACTCAGGGAAAGCAGACCGGGAAGCTGCAGTCACTGAACCGGGCACCAGAGACGGATACAACGTGCAGAGCGTCTCATAACTTAGTTACAGTCACGCCCTCCATCTTGCGACAGCCATGTTGGTAGAGGACTAAACCGTGAAACACAGATCTCTCAGATAGCATACAGTCCAGTTCCAAGGCAGGACTCAGCGGGGAAACTTCCATCTATTCCACTGGCGCCATCGCTGATGCATGACAGTATGCAGCCTTCTACGGGACACACTCCTGGTTTGCCCTAGTGAAGCCGATGAAAACGTTGCAAAAGTCGGGGGGGCATGAATATGGCTACTGGGTTCCTAGCTCCGTTCGGAAGTAGAGTAACCCTTCCAATGTATCAGGTACCTGAGTGAGCCCTTTCGATAGCGGGAAGCCACCAGGTGTGATACCTCGTATTCAGGCCGACGCCGGTAAGATAGCTCAGTGGGTTGAGTGCTCGCTGCTGCAATCTGAGCTTGATCTGCAGGTCGCAGGTTCCAATCCCGGCAAAAGCCAACTCAGCATTTCATCCTTCCAAGGTCGATAAATGAGTACCAATTTCGGTTGGGTGATATTGTATGTAAATATGTGCTCTGTAAATCGCTTTGGATTAAGGTGCTATATAAATAACACATCATTATCATTATCATTCTTGTAGACTTGTGTCTTTCTTAGGTCAGGGTCTGGTATGTATTCCTTGAGAAGTGAAGAGTGAAACACTGGGTAGACCGCACTTAATCAACTAGATAGTTTTAGCCTATGTGCCACTGGGTTGATGCAGGCTAACACAGGGTATGGACCTATGTATCTTGGGTCAAACTTTCCGGTGTATGGACCCATCTCGGGAGGTATCTTGTGGATAACCATACTCGGGTACCCTGGGTCCAATTCAGGTTGTCTTTTCTTTTCCGGTCTGCTCTCACCTTGTACCCCAACCAACTATCCTTCAGGGCTTGGTAGGCATCCTTGTGTACTACACCCAGGTGGTGGAGAAAGCTTTCCACAGAAGGAGAGTTAGTAGGGGACATATTGTCCCATGGTATGTGTCTTGGGTGGTACCCGTAGGTACAGTAGAAAGGACTCATGAGGATTGTGGAGTGCAGAGAATTATTATAGGAGAACCCAGCTTGGGGGAGAAGAGTGGACCAGTTGTCCTGTTACTTGTTGCAAAAGCATCGCAGATATTGTTCCAAGCTGGCATTGAGTCTTTCGGTCTGCCCGTTGGATTGAGGGTGATACCCCGAGGAAAGATCTCTTTGAATACCTAAGATGGAACAGAGTGCTGCCCAGAATTTAGACGTGAACTGTGTTCCTTGGTCAGGTAGTATGGACTTAGGGAGACCATGTAGACAAAGAATATCACAGAGAAAAACAGCTGCAGTTTCTGGTGCAGATGGGACTCTAGAAAGGGCTGTAAAGTGTGCCAACTTGCTAAAGGTGTCGATAGTCACCATGATAACTCGATTGCCCTCTGACCAAGGGAGGTCGACTATAAAATCTGTGGAGACCTGTTCCCACGGTCTGGACGGTTGGACTCCTTGTTGGAATTTGCCAATTGGTTTTCCCATGACAGTCTTGCAGGTGGAACAAATGGGACAAGAGGATACATACTTTTGTACATCTTGGTTGAGTTTAGGCCACCAGAAAAATCTCCTGACCAGATCCATAGTGTTCTTTTGCCCCTTGTGACCAGCCATGGGAAGAGCATGGCACCAGCTGAGAGCTTGAACCTGTAAGGCCTCTGTGGGAAGGTAGATGGCTGAACCATGATACAGTATACCATTCTTGAGGGTGAGTCTTAGAGTCCTTTTATGGTTGACCGGGGTGGCCTTCCTGTCCGTCTGCAGAAAAGTGGAGAGGTGAGCAATGATCTTCTTGTCTGGGAGTAGGAGTTCAGGGTCTGGGGTGTTCTCTGTCTGTCCCTTGACTTCAGTATAAGGCATCAGCCAACTTGTTCTCAGAACCCGGTATGTACGTAATACAGAAATCGTATTGAGAGAAAAAGTAGACCCAGTGGGCATGGCGAGCATTGGTACACTCCATCTGTTGTAGTACCTTAAGGTTGCGATGATCAGCTCGTACTACAAAAGGTTGGGCTGCTCCCTGAAGGAGGTGCCACCACCCCTCACAGGCTTGTTTAATCGCCAACAATTCCTTTTCCAGGATGGAGTAGTTACTTTCACTGGAGGTTAACGTACTGGAATAGCTAGGCGAAAGGATGTTCGGTGGAGTCCTCTCCCAACTGTAATAGGAGCCCCCAGAGCACCGTCAGAAGCGTCAGTCTCCAGTATGAAGGGAAGAGTTTGGTCTGGCTGCATCAGAATGGGAGCAGTTGTGAACAGCGTCTTTAAGTGAACAATGCTTGTTTGGCTGCTGTGTTCATTTCGAATGTCCTTCCTTTCTTGAGGAGAGCTGTCAATGGTAATACTACCTCGGAGAAGTTTGGGATGAAACGGGGATAAAAATGTGGCAGTCCCAAAAATCTCTGGATGTCTTTGACATTCCAGGGTTCTGCCCAGTAGTATTGCAGTGACCTTGATGGGGTCCATCTGTACACCTTACGACGATAGGATATATCCTAGATAGGAGACCGTGGAGACGTCAAACTGGCATTTTTCCGGTTTTGCGTACAGATGATTGGTCTGAAGTCTATGTAACACCTATTTCATGTGTCTGTGGTGTTCGGTTATATTGGAAGAAAATACCAAGATGTCATCAAGATAGACCACAACAGATAGGTACAGTAGGTCGGAGAAGATCTTATCAATAAATCTCTGAAATACTGCAGGTGCATTTGCCAGCCCAAAGGGCATTACCCCGTATTCGTATAACCCTAAAGGGGTCTGAAAAGTGGTCTTCCTTTCGTCTCCACTTTTTACTCGTAGAAGGTGATAGGCCCCCCTAAGGTCCAGCTTGGTAAAAACTGTGGCCCCTTGCACTGCCTCTAGGATGTCCCGAATCAGGGGCATGGGATAGCGATTCCCTTACTGTTATGCCATTGAAACCACAAAGTCAATGCAGGGCCTGAGTTCAGATGACCCCTTTTTCGGAATGAAAAATAAAGAGGCTCCTACAGATGATCAACACTCTTGTATAGGTCCATTCTGCATGTTTTCATCTAAATAATTCTTGAGAGCGAGTCTTTCTGGGAAAGAAAGAGGAAACATGTGCCTGAATGGAACTGTACTGTCTGGCAGCAGAGAGATGGAACAGTCTTCTGGCCTATGTGGGGGTAGCAACTGAGGAATCTTATCTTCAAACACTTCAGCAAATTCCTGGTAATGTGAATGGACCATGGCACCCACCACATGGACCGTCAATGGCTTGCCTTCGGTGAACTGTTGCATACAATGCTGTTGACAGTAGGATGAGTGGAATGTCACTGTGTTGAGATTCCAGTCTATGCTGGGGTTATGCCTTCTAAGCCATGGCATTCCCTAGAATGACAGGGATATGAGCTGTCCTTATTATGTCGGCTATGAAGGCTATCTCCTCATGGTGCTCCCCTATGCGGATCTGTGAAACATTGGTTTCCATGATAATGGGACCCGAAGAGAGGGGGGAACCGTCAATCCCCTCTACCGGGATGGGTCTGGACTTAGGGACCAAAGGGATGCCATGTTATTTATTTTTATTTATTTATTTATTTGCATTTGTATAGCGCACTTACAGCCCTGGGGCATCGATGCGCTGTTACATGAAATCTTGCAGGAAAGTGTGATTGAGTGGCTTACAGGTGACCAAAATTGGTCTCTTAGGTGCAAATGCATAAAAATAGGTGACTTAGTGCATGACAGTTAGGTGACTTGAAAAACATAATCAAGCGGGCAAACAATCAGTCAGTGACAGAACAGCAATAACACGTCAAGGAGTTGGGACGGCAGTTATATAAAAAGCTTGGTTTTAATGGTTTTCCGGAAGGCTTGGTGGGACTCAATCATTCTTAAGTGAGAAGGAAGAGAGTTCCAGTGTGAGGCGGCCAGTGTGGGGAAGCTAGATCCCACAGCGCAGACTTTCAGTGACTTAGGGATGATGATAGTTTTGGCATAACCCTTTCTGAGGGGTCTTGTGGGGGTGTGCTTGATGATTCTTTGGGCAAGGCAGGGGGGTGCCAGATCATGTAGGCATTTATGTGTAAGCAAGAGTGTCTTAAAGATGATTTGTTCTTTAACTGTGAGCCAGTGAGCCTGTCTCCGTTGCTTGGAGATATGGGGCCTCATTACAAGTCAGGCGGAATGGGTTAAAGGGCTCCGCTAATGGTGGCGGGCCCGTTAACACCATTTCGCCTGATTACGAGGTCCCCTCGCGGGACTCGGTAAGAACGCCTGGTAAAACCAGGCGTCGTTGCCGGGTCCCGCGAGGGGAAGAGGGAGCTAACAACGGGCCGGTCGTAATCGGCCCGTTGTTAGCTCCCTCTCCCATTCCCATTGAGCCCTATGGGGGCTCAAATGGGAATTGGGAAGGTCCGGGTCGGGGTTCCCAGAGGGAGGAATTACCGGGCCCTCTGAACTCGGAATGGCCCGGTAATTCCCCATTCAGGGAACCCGGTAAAGGAGCCCGGTTTGGCGGCAGCCATGGAACTAATAGCTCCATGGCTGCAGCCAAACTCGTAATGAGGCCTATGGTCTTTCCTCAAGGTGCCTGTGGCAGCCCTGAGGGCGTTGTTCTGCACCAGTTGGAGTTTAGCTAGGTTTTTGCAAGAGGTCCCTACGAGGAGGGCATTGCAGTAATCAAGCCTTGATCCAATTATTGCCCTAGCGATGGTAAGGCAATTCTGATGGGATAAGAAGGGCCTGGCTGCATTGAGAACTTTGGAGTAATAGGCGGATGAAGAGGCAACAGCGTTAACCTGTCTGTCCATGGTCAGATCTGAATCAAGGTAAACACCAAGGGCCTCATCACGAGTTGGGCTGAATTCCCAGCTGTAATACCTCCGACTGTAATAGCCCTAGCACCGACCAGCCCGGTGGTATTACCACCGGATCACGAGTTGGGCCTTAACGGTAAATCCCCATTCCTGATTGGGTCCACTGGATCCAATGGGGAATTTCCGGTACTAATACTGCGGGCTAATACAGCCGGCTGTAATACCGCCGAAAACAGGGATTTTTACCTCCAGAACAAAGCTGGAGGTAAAACAGCTGATTTAGCACCCAACTCGTGATAGGGCCAGCCCTTAAATGTGGCGGTAATACCGTTACCACCGCTTTTAAGGGCTACAGCCCAACTCGTGATGAGGCCCCAAGTGTTTTAACATTGTTGGATACCTTGATGGGGATGTTATCAATAGTAAAGGACAGGTACTGGCGATCCAAGTTGCCCAGGGTAGTGGGGGAGCCAATTAAGAGGATTTCCGTTTTCTCACTATTGAGGCAGAGCCAATTATCCGCCATCCAGGACTGGATTGTGGAGTATATGGTGGTGAGGGTGATCATGTCCTCTTTGTAACTGCCGGCGAGTGGAATAAGCACCTCAATGTCATCCGCATAGTTAGTATACGAGATGCATAGGGAGTCCAAGATGCTAAATAGAGGCCTGGTGAAGAGGTTGTAGAGGATGGGCGCAATGCAGGACCCTTGAGGGACTCCGCATTTGATGAGGCTGGGGGAGGCACAGGCTGAGTCTGAGAAGACTTTCATAGCCCTATCTTGGAGAAAGAAGGTGATCCAGGCACTAGCTTTGGGGGAGAAGTTGGCTGCAATTGCAAGATGGCGGCATAGGGTGTTATGCTCTACAAAATCAAAGGCTGCTGATAAGTCAAGAAGCAATAGGAGCGCAGGTTTGCCCGAGTCTCTATGATCGTCCATTTGATTCTTTAGGTCTAGAAGGGACGTTTCGGTGCCTTGTCGTGGGCGGAAACCCGATTGCCGCAGGCCAAGGAGATGTTTGTCCTCAAGAAATTTCTGAACTTGCAGGTAGGCTGCTTTGTCCAGGATTTTTAGGAGGAAGGGGGCGGTGGTGATGGGCCTATACTTCCCAGGAATCGTTGGGTCCAGGGATGGTTTTTTAAGGAGCGGGCAAACCCAAGCTTCCTTAAGGTCCTTGGGGACAAGGCCAGTTTTGAATGAGGTGTTAATAAAGGCAGTTATGACAGGGGCGAGGAGGTGTGCAGAGTCTTTAATCAGTTGTGCAGGGCAGGCATCACCCTTACAATTGGAAGATTTGATGGTTTTAAGCAAGGCGATGACTTCCAGTTCTGTCATTTCTTGGAAGTCAAACGGGGTGGATGGGTTAGAATTGGATAATGCAGGCGAGTTGTTGTGCAGATCGGCTATGAGGAAGCTAAGGACTTTTTGATGGCGCCAGATTTTGGTTTGGAGGGTGTTAAGTTTGTCGAGCATAGCTGACGGAATGCTGTTACACCACTGTTCATCCTTGAGGAGAGTGGGAGGGGGGGTGGATGGTTTCCAAGCTCACGGAAAATGGCGAATATTTCTTTGGATCCTGATTTGGCATTGTTGATCCTAGGGTTAAACGAAGCAGCTTTGGCTTGGATAATGTTGGTTTTGTAGTTTTTAGAGATAGCTTTAAAGGCACTCCTGGTGGCCTCCGAGGGGTTGGCTTTCCAGGCAGAGAGTTCAACCTATTTTCGGCTCGTTCATCAAGCAGGTCCTTAGAAAACCAGGTATTAGAATGTTTGGCTTTTTTAGCTTTTTTGAGGGCGAGGGGGGCTATAGAGTCAACATCTTGCGTGATGATGTTTTTGAAGGTGCTAGTGAGAATTTCAGGGTTATCGGAAAACGGGGCTTGGAGTGCGGGCACCGATAAAAAAAGGTGCAATGTTTTCTGCAATGAGCTGCCGTAAGCTTCTGGCGAAGGCCTCTGGGCAGGGGGTGGTAGGCTTGGAGGAACCTTTTTTAGATAGGAGGTTGAATTGAATATAGTGGTGGTCAGACCATGGGATGGGCGTGTTGGCAGTAACTTGGATAGTGCAGTTGTGCTGAGCAATCCAATCTAGGGTGCGTCCTTTAATGGGTGTAGGTTCATGGATGATCTGGGATAAGCCCAAAGTGGTCAGGGCTTTGTTCAGGGTATTAGCATGGGAGTACTTGGGGTCATTAAGCCCTAAGTTCAGATCGTCTAGGAGCAGCACTTGGGGCGTCCTTTTGATGTTGTCAGACAATGAGAGGATAAGGTTTTCCTGGAGGTCGGCAATGGGCCCTGCGGGGCAATATATAATGTGCATAGTGATAGTGCAGTTGTGCGAAGCGTTAATTTTGAGTCAGAGGTAGTCACAACTGTGACTGAGTTGACCTTCAGTCTCCCTGATAGAGAGGGTTTCCCTTGCAATGAGGGCGACACCACCACCTCTCTGGAGTGTTCGGTCTTTTCTGAATATTGTGTAGCCTGTGGGGATGGCAAGAGATAGAGCAGGACTGGAACTTTCGTTGAGCCAGGTCTCTGTAATTATTAATAGGTCGAGGTTATCTTTGATAAAGAGGTCATTAATGTCCAGTTCATGAGCCGGTAGTGAGCGTGCATTGATGAGTGCACACTTGAGGGTGTTAGTGGGAGGCGAAGAGGTGGGCGGTTGAGGGAGTGCATGCATGTCTGGGCTGGAGTTAATAACACAGGTGGGTAGTAGCAAGGGCACTGACCTGTATGCCTCCTGGTGCATACGCATAGTAGGACTAGTAGCCTCTTGATTACCAGGTAGCAGAGTGGGCATGGGCATAAAATCAGCAATAGCAGGTAGTACAATGGGCTTCACATCAGCAGGTATTGCAATGGGCATGGGTATAACATCAGCCATAGCAGGTAGTACAATGGGTATCACATCAACATTTATTGCAATAGGCATGGGCATAGCACCAGCAATAGCAGGTAGTACAATGGGCATCACATCAGCAGGTATTGCAATGGGCATGGGCATAACATCAGCCATAGCAGGTAGCATAGTAGTATTAGCAATGGAAGGTAGGTTTTGGGGCACAGAAATGGCATGGTGTATAGGCATACCGGTGGGCGCCTGATCCAGAGGAGTGATTATGTGCAGAGGCCAGCCTCCGACTCTATGGCAAACCATTGTAATTTCAGAAATTACACTGTGCGAATTGGCAGTGTGTTCTAACCTTCTGCTGCTTTAAATTGCAATGACTCATTTCAATGAAATGGATGTTTCCTGCTGCCTCACAGTGTGTTTGAGGTTATCCATCATGGCTGCCTAGCCTCCTTGTTTGCATGAGGCTGGCTGTGCATCTAAAGTGCTTCCCTCCATCGTCTGCAGTGATTGGCTGTTCGCTGTGTTTTCAAGCCAATCGGGGGACCGGCAGGCTTCAGCCTGCCCCTGTTTCAAAGGTCTACTTTCTAAGGTCCCTGTCAGCTACTCTGTCTGCTTCACAGGCTGCATCATGAGATTCTGCAACCGCCAAACGCTCATTGTCACTGAGGCTGCTTCCCTGGACTATTGGACTGCCATGACCCTCTTACCATATTCTGTTTGTGTTAGTTCCCTCCTTGATTTGCCTGTACTCCCTTCTCAGAGGGTACTCAACTCTTCCTGTCATGCTCTCATGTGAAGCGTATCCATACTCACCTCTACCATCTGACTACCACTCTAAATTCCTTAACTACTGGTCTCCCATTTAACTTTTAAGTCAAACTTGGGTGTATTCTTGCATTTACTCGAAAGTTAAACTTGGGTGTATTCTTGCATTTACTTGAAAGTCAAACTTGGGTGATTTCTTGCATTTACTTGAAAGTCAAACTTGGGTGTATTTTTGCATTTACTTTTAAGTCAAATTTGGGTGTATTTTTGCATTTACTTGAAAGTCAAACTTGGGTGTCTTCTTGCATTTACTTGAAAGTCAAACTTGGGTGTATTCTTGCATTTACTTGAAAGTCAAACTTGGGTGTATTTTTTCATTTACTTGAAAGTTCAACTTCAGTGTATTTCTGCATTTAACTTTTGGCCATTGATTGTAACCTGCTAGCCCAGTGACTGTTCAATACTGCTTTACTTGCTTACTTCTCCCTCTGCCTCTTCTCATTTCAACTCATGGTGCTTTCTGTTTCTCCCATCTATTCCAACTGCTTCTCTATCAACTACCCTTCCCTTCTCACTAAGTCTGGAAAAAAGAAATTTAAAAAGGATATCTTGGCCTCCATCCCTGGACTCCCCATCCACCTCCTCTCCCTCTCTCATCTCTGACTGCCTAACTGCCATTCAAAATTGGTGTGCCGCCAATGATCTTTGTATGAATGCCAGCAAGATGGAGATCCTCCTCATCGGCACACCATCTCCATCCTTTTCCCTCACTCTTTAGCTGGCCTCCCTTGGCCCTCCTCCTACCCCTACCTGCGAGGCTTAGAACCTCGGATTCACACTGTACACTTGCCTCCACACTTTCCTTCTGGGCCCATATCTCTGATGTCTCTAAAAAGTCAAACTTCCGACTGCACCTCCTCAGAGGTATTCTGCCTTTCCTCTCCTTCCCCCAGAAGCTCATGGTATCCCAAGCTCTGGTTCTCTCTAGCTTGGACTATTGTAACAGCCTCTTTCTAAATCTACCTGCCTCTACTCTCCGCCCTCTACAACTTATCTAGAACAGGACTACAAGTTTTGTCCTTGGCCTCAAGCCCTGCGATCGTATCTCTCCAGCTTTGAAATCTCTCCATTGGCTCCCAGTGGATACAAGGATTAAATTCAAAACCCTCTGCATTGTCCACAAGGCTTTCTGTGGCCTGGGTCCAAAATACCTTCAGCTATCCCTCCGCAAATACCTCCCCTCTCGAGCTCTTCGCTCCTCTACCTCTAACTCCCTCAGGGTCAGTCGTTTTTCAAAGAAACAAGCTAGGGGTAGATCTCTATCTTCGGCTGGGGCCTCACTCTGGAACAGCCTCCCTGCCACTCTAAAACTTGAGGAGAACCATCTCCGGTTCCAGAAGCACCTCAAAACCTTCCTCTTTGCTTCTGCATTCGCTCCCCTTCTCCCCTGCTGATCTGCTCTCTTGGCACTGTGCACCTGGCCACCCTCTGTCCCCTGGGCCCAGGTACCTGCTCACCCTGCCACCTTCATGCACTGCCTCCTGGCCACCCCTTGCACTGGGGACTGTATCTGTACCCATACAGCCCCCCCCATTTTTCTTCTTTTCTGCACTCATTCAGACTTACCCAGTCTGCTGCCTTAAACACAGCACTTGCCACTTGCTGGCTGTACTACCACAGTTTGCCTCAATTTTCTATTTATTTTATTTATCTGCGCTCCTCGGCTTCTGCACTTTCGACTCTCCCCCTTCCATGCACTTTTTCCCTTTTCCCTTTCCCATGCACTTGCGCGTTCTCAAAGTCACTGGCCATAGTAAGATCGTTTTTTATGTTGTGCTGTGTTCTCCCTTGTTTCCCTCCCTTGCCTAGTCGCGCTCTGAAACTCTTATGTACGAGCACGATACAAATAAAATATCATATCATATCATATGGGCATACGTGTGAATAGCAGGCAGGGCGGGCCATAGTGGAATGCCAATAGAGGATACAATACCACTACTGGGAGATGGGGGTAGTCCTGTAGCTTCAGTGAGATACGAGTTGCTTCCGGGGCTGTTGCGAGGATCATGCGGCAGCCGGGGGGGCTTTGATGTAGTCATTAGGGGTGGGATGCGTGGTGTGTAGTCCATGTGACCAGCGACGTGTGCATCGGCGCTGTGAGCTGTGCTGGCAGCCCCTGGTATTGCACGGAGCATGGGGAGTGCAGCTTGACTGGTTGGGTGTTGGAGCTGCACACAGAGAGGCGCGGCATGGGGGATCCTGACTCCAAGCCTGCGGTTGCATATTAGCGAACAGGGTGAGTAAGTGAAGAGTTGGGCAGGGCGAGTGCGCGAGTGGAGTCATACCTTTCTCATGTGGCAGGGGAGGGCTGAAGGGGGGCGAGGGTTAAGCTTCCCCTATCTGGTAGCGTCAGAGCATGCTATTCCCCCTTTGGCCTTACCTTCTGAGGTGCAGTGTACCCCGCACACCGTCGAGCAGCGGAGAGCTGCAGAGAGGGAGAAAGGCCTTTTCCTACGGACTTCTCCTAGCGGCTTTGCCTGCCGGTCTCCTCCTCCTCCATTTATGCCAGGAGGGGAGGAGCTGGCAGGGTGTAGGGGCCAATGGGAGCATTTTCCAACAGTGGATGTTTTCGCTGGCACCTTCCCGCTCGCTGACTTGTTATGTCGGGTTGTCATGGCTATGGCAGGCAGTAATGTGGATTGTGTGGACAGCGGGCTTCTGGACAAGCCTTCTCTCTTCTGGGTGGTGCATATTTCTTCATGTGTCTCTCGCAGGGAGCCCATGTAACATCAACGAAGTTGCCAGCGGCCCCACAGTCCAGCATCGCTAGTACACTCAGGGTCTCACCTTCAGAGATCAGCAGGCTGACTTGAAAGACCATTAGTCTGGCATCCTCTTCTCTTCTAACTGGCTGGATATGATTGCAGGGACTGCTTCCACCTCCCCTGATATCTCCCCTGCATAAGATCGGGGGTGGGAGTTTCCCTTCTTTCTTGGGAGGGACTTCTGGGCAGTTCCGTAGTAGATGCTTGGAAGACCCACAATACATGCATAGGCCGAGTGCACAACGCCGGCTTCGTTCTTCTTGGGTCAATGGTCCGCGGGCTGCTCCAATCTGCATGGGCTCTTTGACTGATGCGGAATCCTTAACCTGCGATTGGGGGTCTGACGGGGTATGGTACAACCGGCCTTTCCTCTTCTCCTGTCGCCGTTCCGCCAGTCTATACTAAATTTGAAGTGTTAGTGTAACTGTAACCAGTTCTTGAAAAGATGTGGGATGAGCTACTCGGGCTAACTCGTCCTTAAATACTTCACTGAGTCCTCTTTGTAACAGAGTCAACTGGGCAGAGTCTGGCCACCCAGCGTTGGTTGCGAGTTTCTGGAACTTGGTCACATAGGTTTGTACATCAGAAGAGCCCTGTCTGACTTCCAACATGGCCTCATAAGAAGCATACAAGACCTCCGGTCTATCAATTTTTCCTTGAAATGCTGGTGAAATTGGGCGTAATCATTCAATGCAGCATCATTATTGGTAACCATAGGGGTTACCCAAGCAAGTGCGTTCGCCACCAAATTGGAGATCAGAAAGCATACCTTGACTTTGTCAGTCTCATAGGTCCTGGGGCGAAAGGAAAAACACACTTGACAGGCATCCACATATTCTTTGAATGTTCTCAGACTTCCATCGTATTTACCAAAAGGTAGAGGTATATGAGGCAAATAGCCCCTCTCCTCATCTCGGGCAACCACTTACTGTCGTAAGGCAGTATTCTCAGCGTGAATGGACTGGACTTCTACAGTCAGTCCCTGGATGGCTGCCAAATACTCATGGTATTGTTCTTTTGAGGCCATAGTGATATCTTGGTGTTGTATTCTGTCCTGTTTAAGAGGATCCAGTGTACCTTTCCGAGACTACTCCTCACCTTCTGTGTCTCATGATCAGTACTGGATCTCAGAGGATTCCCCTTGTTTGGTTCTTTGTTTCTCCTTCTTCTTCTTTTCTTTAGGTTTCTTAAGTTTCTTTTCGTGAAGATAGGGTCTAGCTCCCCCAGAGGCCACCTTGACAGGGATGGAAACCCATGCCAAAGGGAACCCCAGGGAGCCGACCCCAAATCAGGGAAAAAGCCGAAGGCACAAAAAACCCTGAACGTTGTTCGAGTTGTAAGTCCACAAAAGCACAATGTTGTTCCTCCGATGTTTGAAAGATATTTCTGGCTGCTTCCTGAGAGAAACAGCCAGCTCAGAATAGTAGACGTCTGTTAACGCAGGAAACGCGGAGGATCCGGAATGGAGGATGACAGGGGGGATGTTAGAAGACCCTAACTAGATACAGGCAAGTGTACAGTGTGAATCCGAGAGCAAGGACAAGGGATAGGAACGGAAAATCAGAAACGGACGGAACCGCGAGAAAGAAAGCCAAAGCAGAACAGTGGGAAGCAGGTGAGTGAAAGGTAGACTACCAACCGGAAGAGGGTTGGAAAAGGTTGCGTGAACATGCCAGAAAAGAGCAGAAAAGACTGTGAAGAGAAAAAAAGGCAAAGACGCAGGAGAAGGCGAAGCATGGCGGGAACAAAGACAAGGGGCCTCATTACGACCCTGGCGCTAATGGGTTAACGGTGCGGTAAAAGGCTGCGGCGCCGTTAACCTATTAGCGCCTTACTATGAGGTCCCTTTGCGGGACCCGACCTGAACGGCTGCCGACCTGAACGGCTGGTCTAGACCAGCCGTTAAGGTAGGGACCCTCAAAGGGACCTTGGTCCTAAGTATGGTACCGCAATTTGCGGTACCGTACTTACCACCTTCCCCAGTCCCATTGAGCTCATTGAACATTGGCGGACTCGTTACGATACCGGCACCAACCATGGTGCTAATAGCGCCATGGTTTAGCGCCAGTATCGTAATGAGGGCCAAGGACTCAGGGAAAGCAGACCGGGAAGCTGCAGTCACTGAAGCGGGCACCAGAGACGGATACAACGCGCAGGGCGTTCGTCTCGTAACTTAGTTATAGTCACGCCCTCCATCTTGTGGCGGCTGTGTTGGTGGAGAACTGGACCATGAAACACAGTTCTCTCAGATAGCATATTGTCCAGTTCCAGAGCAGGATTTAGCGGGGAAACTTCCATCTGTTCCACAGGTGCCACCGCTGAGGCATGACAGCCTGAAACTCGAGTCGACACTATTTTCCCTCAAGTTCCAATGGACTGCGTTAAGTTGGTGCAGTCACTCGGACAGCAATGGAGAATGTTTATATCAAAATTAAATTATTGATATGTGCCTATATGTCATGACCACTGTGGGGGGGGGCACAAGTTGTGCCACAAGCAGGCTCCCACCAGAACCCTGAGGGCCTTAAAACCACTGCAAAACGGCTCCTGGAGCCAGTCCTGGCGCCTTTGGCACAAGGCTCATATGTAGGAATGAAGGGCTGTTCAAACTAGGTCCCATTTATGTACATGGGCATTTAAATCCCACATGGAAGCACCCACACAGCCTAGTTCTAAGAACCAAGCCATGTGGTCTAGTCTTTTGGGTGTGGCAGGCCTGGAATTACTTTCCCTGATACTACTTTACCTGGGCTATATAAACCACACCCTGACTGCAGAACACGCTTCGCGTTATTCTGCAACCAGCAGTGTGACGCTGACCGTGTCCAGCTGCTTGTCTTCAGCATCTTCCTGTAGTCCTGCAAGAACAAGAACAAGATTATTCTGTCTTAACTGAGAAAACACCATCTAGCACTCAGCATCTTAACCGGGCTGCAATCTGTGGAAACCGAGAGAAGAAGAATCATCACTCACATGTGAGTGCTAGCTTAAGGACTTCCGGCGAACCGTTACCACAGCTGCTGCTCGAACATCGCGACCTGCAATAACGAGAACAGGAAAAACAATATTAGAACACGCACGCTTCCAAAACATTGAATTCCAACAGTCTTACCTGAATTCCATCGCGCTACGCTGCGCTTCCATCCGCAGCACGACAGCAACATCTGCAAAGGAAAAAGAGACATATTCAGGTTCGCTTTCAATATTAAACAACCGCACAGCGCTGTACTTACCTTAACGGATTCCGGGGGCCTGTTTTTCATCGCGCTCTCATCCACTCGTAGCACCACAGCGGCCTGTGAGGAGATGAAGAAAACACAGGTTAGCTTTAAAAGACAATAAAGGCAGGGCGTGGCTAGGAGCCAGCGCGGAAGCATTGGCTTCCTGAGAGCTCCGACTGGCCCAATGCTCCGTAATGATACACGCCGGGCTGCGGCCCGTTATGCGCTGATTATGAAGGGTAGTGGATCGGAGGTGGTCCTGCAGCTATCGCGCCAGGAGATTCCTGAATTGAATCTTTTTAAGCAGACTTTTCACGGGTTCGATCAGGAGGACCCCCGGCTGCCAAATTGGCCGCCATAGTAGGCGGCCGCAAGGAAGCGCCGACACAATGAAGAGTGTCGGGCGCTGTTGCAAGCACGCCAGAGCCGCGTTGCACCACCTCACCTCACCTGAAATGAACATCGCCGACGGGAAACCTTCGATCCACGAGAGCAGTGACCTCCCGCGGTGCAAGGGCATCAAGGACGCAGGCTACGTGGAGGCTCGCGGCAGGAAGCCGCCCCGGACTTTGCCCGGCGCCCAGCGGAGAGCGACTGCGCCTCGGACGGCAGAGGCGCGGTGGAGAGGCAGCAAGGTGGGAGGTCGCTCCAAGCCCTGCACCAGGCAGGCGGCAGTTAACAGCCAGCCAGCGAGGGCGGGGGGCCCAACAGCAGCGGGGCGTGGGCTCCGGCCGGGACACCTGAGGCAGCGAGGCTCTCGCGGCCACTCTCACGAGGCGGAGGGAGAGCAACTACCATGGCGGATCGTCCTTGTCCGGTGTCCAACAACAGCCGGTGTCCTAACAACAGCCAGCAGCCAATGCCGACAGACGGGGAGCTTCTCTCCCCGCATCGAGGGGGCCCGCGCAGCACAGAGACCGCAGCCCAGAGGGACGAAGCCAGCATCCGGTGAAGGCGCGCCGGCTAGAGAAGGGATCCTGAGCCGGGAGGCTCTGCCAGTGACCACCAGGCATCGCAGCTGCCCGGAAACAAGCAGGTGAGGAGCAGGGAGGGAAAGACAACCAGGCCGGCTATGGAAAGACAGCTGGGGGCTGCAATCACAACACAAGCACCCTTAACTCGAGCCCCAGTCAGCCCTGACATCAACCCAATGGGGGCCCACCACGAGCCCGGGCGGCGTGGCAGGGACAGGTGGCTCCCAGTCAGTGTGGAGGCCGGAGGCGGACCGGCAATAAGCCATCGGAGGCTTAAGAAAGCCAATCCAGCCATCGGGGTACCCAGCATTCTAAAGCGAAGCAGGCGCTCATAGTCTGGACCTAGGCCATAGCTATACAGGAATCACCATGTCTAAAAGTGGGAAGGCCACTAAGCAAGGGGATATCTCTGGCCAACGCAACCATGCATAAGGCCAGAAAGATCGCCCCTCCAACGGAGCCACCTGACAACGGCGAGCCCGCACTAGTTGAGTCCGGGTCCAGCCCATCGCAAGCAGCCACCAAGGCCGACCTCCAGGACCTGTTATCAGCTTTAACCAGGGAAATTCAAAAGGGGACCGAAGATGTTACTAAGAAAATCAATGCCTTGGACAAAAGGATGGGTGAAGTGGAACACCGAACTGCCGGGCTGGAATCTGAAGTCTGCGAGCAAAAATTTGAAAGCGAGCGGGACAGAGATAGAATCTCCGCCCTCGAAACCAGATGCAATGCTCTTGAAGCCAAACAAGAGGATTTAGAAAATCGCTCGTGGAGGAACAACATTCGCATTAGAGGGGTCCCCACCTCAATCGCAGACGCAGACTTGAAAGCCTACGTGATGGAGCTCTTCCGCTTTATCATCACTCTCCCTGATAATTGGCCTCTGGAGCTGGATCGGGTGCATAGGACAAGCCCTAGGAAAGCATCTAAATTTCCCCCATATGTGCTGGCTAGAATACATTTCTTTCAAGTAAAGGAAGATATAATGCGTGAAGCAAGGCAACTGCAGCAGATCACCTTCCGGGGTTCGACCCTATCTTTATATCAGGACCTGGCGAATTGAAATTGCTGCGAACGGAAATTGCTGCGACCTCTGACGGAATGGCTGCGCGAGAAGAAAACTCCATACCAGTGGGGTTTCCCCACCTCAGTTAAATTCAAGTGGGAAGGGTCCCAGAGGCAAATCCATACAATGAAAGAAGCGGAAAAGCTCATGGGACATAAAAGGGGAGAGGAGGAATCAGTGCCCGAAGAAACGGCTAATACCCACTCAGTGGTCGACAGGGGAGGGGATTGGATGGAAAATAACAGAAGGCGGAGATCTAGGGGCCCCCCGAAGAAAGACAGCGACTGGGGCTAAGGGTTTTCCGCAGAAGGATAGAGTAATCCCCGTCCTCAAGCGGCAGGCTCACTTCACTCGGGAAAGCAAGAGAGGTGGGGCAAAACAGGAAATTTACACTCACTCAGGGGAAGGATGGAAGAGCACTACCAGAACCTCAGCACTTCGTAATTCAAGGGACCAGTTGGCTGGTAACGGGACCATTGGTGCCACTAGTTCCCCGGTGGTGGTAGGATGGTATTTTTCCTACAAGTTCACCGTTGGGAGGGGGTGGAGGGGTAAATGGGGACTCTTCTGGGACAAATTCAACACAGCGGACATCACCCGTGATAAGTGGCATGCTTCGAATCAACACGACAAAGTGTAGCATTCAGATGAGAACGGGTTCTGTTTTGGGACGCACACAGTTTCGGTGTTGCAACCCCGCAGACCAGAACAGAGCTCAATATATAGCACAAAAGCTACAGGGAACAGTGGACTATGGCTGAGCTGAGCGAAATACGCATCCTATCTTGGAATGTGCAAGGCATGAACTCACCAAGAAAACGCCGCTTAGTGGAACATCGGCTGGATCAACTAGAGGGAGACATTGTATCATTGCAGGAAACCCACTTATTACAGGGGGACAAACGTAGTATCAGATTCAAGCTATTCAAAACTGCCTACTTCGCTACCGCAGGCGTGAAAAAAAGAGGGGTAGCGATATTGCTAAGCGACAAAGTCCCACTCTCGCAAATCACAGTACGGAGGGATCCAGACGGTCGCTTCCTCTTGCTCAAGGGCTGGTTTGAAGAACTTCCCATCGCTATCGTGACAGTTTATAGCCCCAATACAGCTCAAAACAAGTTCATCAAAGACCTCATTCCAATTATCTCAGCATTCCGTGAAGGCCACCTGTTTATCGGGGGGGATTTTAACATGACGCCAAACCCGCAAGCGGACAAAACTCTTCCCCCCACGGCGGCGGATATTACGCATGCTCTTTCTGTAGCCGAACTGTTCAGAGAGACTGAAACTGTGGACGCATGGAGGCTGTTTAATGGGGATTCCAGAGACTACACGCATTTCTCCAATGTCCACAAAGGCTACTCGAGAATATACCTTATGTTGCTGTCCGGAACGCTATTCCCATGCCTAAACAACGTAGAAATACACACAGGTATGATCTCGGACCACGCTCCAGTCTCCATGAACTTAGCGATATCAGGCCAAAGAAATCCTACCCGGTGGTACTGGAAACTTAATGATTCCTTGCTGCTGGATGAAGCTATCAGGTCTGAAGTAGAAGACACGATAACTAACTATTTTAAGGAGAACACCACAGAAACAGCCCCTATGAATATCATCTGGGATTCAATGGAGGCTGTGGCCAGGGGAGCCTTGATAAGCGCAGGAGCGGAACAAAGAAGAGTATTGTATATAGCCATGGCCAAGCTGGAAAAAGATGTGTCCCAAGGGGAAGCGGAACTGAAAGCACGCTATACTAGGATAGCCGAAAGGTCCCTGCGAAAGGCTAAACTAGCGCTAGAAATGCATTGCGCGGATCGCACGGCCAAGTCTCTGGCATATACGAAACAGTTCTATTTCAGCAAGGGGAATAAAGCAAACGAAGTCCTGGTGCAGAAACTGCAGAAAACGCATAAGCGAAACAACATCGCACAGATACGGGGAGAGGATGGGAAGCTACTCCATTCCAACACAGGGAAAATCAAGGAACTGACAAAGTACCATCAGTCTATTATGTCCGGTGAGCCCACGGCCCTAGACAAGTTGCCGGAATACTTGAATGCCATTCCCCCTCAAAACACACCCCTGCTGTAAGGTCTGGAAGAGCCCATTGAGATCGAGGAAATCATAGAAGCGATCAAATCCCTCAAATCTACCGCCCATGGGCCGGATGGCCTCACGGTAATCTTTTACAAAAAATACGCCAGAATTCTAGCTCCCCAAATGGTTAGCCTGTTTAACTCCTTTCTGTCCACAGGCTCTGTCACAGATTCAATGGCTGAGTCGCCCACGATCTGACTACACAAAACCGGAAAGGATCCCGAATCTCCCGACTCCTATCGCCCAATATCTCTCCTGAACAACGACAGCAAGATATTGACTAAAGTATTGGCTAAACGACTGGGGGTGGTCCTGCCGGCTCTAATTGATCAAGACCAAACGGGATTCATACCGGGTAGAAGCACACATGACAACATTAGAAGAACAATAAATGTAATTGAAAGCGCCCGGAAAATGAAGGTTGGGATGGCCGTGATTTCACTGGATGCCCATAAGGCTTTCGACCGGGTGGATTGGGACTACATCAAGGCAGTCCTAGAACAGTTCGGTTTTGGCACCAATTTTGTCACATGGGTGATGGCCGGCTATCAAAAGACCCACGACACAGCTGCAGATTAATGGAATCAGGTCTGAACACATACATATAGCTAGAGGTACCAGGCACGGATGCCCTCTTTCTCTCCTGATTTTTGCCCTGTCGATGGAACCCTTTGCGGCCAAAATCAAACAAAATGAGAGCATTAGAGGGATATCAATAGGAGACCACGAGTATAAAATCGCCTTATATGCAGATGATGTGTTAATTACCGCATCATCATTAGAAAAATCCCTAGGAGCGCTGTGGGAAGAAATTGAAGTGTTTGGGGCCCAGTCGGGATTCCAGGTAAACCGGGCTAAATCGGTTGCCTTGGCCATTAATCTTAACACACAGGAAAAAGAAGCACTAGCCCCCTTATTATCTATCCCATGGGCCAAAGGGATGATTCAATATCTTGGGGTCCAAATCACAAAGGACCTGTCATGGCTGTACTCTAGCAATATCCCGCAACTCATTCATAGCTTACAGGAAGACCTTAAGAGGTGGAAGCAACAGGAGATTTTGTGGTATGGGCGAATCACAGCCATCAAGATGAACTTAATTCCCAGATGGCTTTACCACGGTACAGCATTACCTATACAGATCCCGGGTCCCGCCTTAAAAGCCCTGCAAAAGAAAATATTAGACTTCGTCTGGGGGGGGACCTATAATTAACAAACAAATCATGCTAAGGGGGAAAACGCAGGGAGGGTTGGGAGTCCGAGACCTAGCTAGATACTCCTTAGCGGCCCAACTATCGCACGCATTCTCCTGGGGGCAAGAATCAGATCCACCGAAATGGAGGCAAATAGAACAATACTGGTGTCCTGTCCCATTATCAAATCTTCCGCATTTACCAAACATAAGGCCGCACACAAATAGTGGCCCCTTAGCAGCCACAGTGGTCACGGCAGATTGCTGGAAAACCGCATCCCGTCTTTGGGGGGTGCGGAGTACCATAGGACCGCTGACCCCCATTTGGAACAATCCCAACTTCTCGCCGGGTAGGTGCCCAAGAGTGTTCCAGGCCTGGATAGAGGGCGGTTTAAGTAAAACCAGCGATTTCCTGGAAGAGGGTGCCCCATTACATTCGAGAGATGTAAAGTGAAAATCGTGGTGGGGGAACAGGAGAGATTCCATTATGCTCAGATCAGGCACTGGGTGTCGAACAGACAAATCCGAGAGAAATGTGCCAGGGAGCTGACGGCTCTGGAACTCTCTTTAAATACACCAACTACCAGGGGTAGAGTCTCCACTATCTATAGACTTATAGACAGGTCGGATCCGGGGAAAAAGAAAGATACATGCTGGAGTGGGAAAAGGATCTAGGCCGCGAAATAGGGATTGAAGAGTGGGGTAAAGTCTGGGCGAGACTGCACAAAAGCTCGCAATGCGTTACAAATAGAGAAGGCGGATATAAATTATGTTACAGATATTACCTGACCCCAGTTAAAATTCAGAAGGCCAATCCGAGTGCTCCTGGTTCCTGCTGGCGGGGCTGTCCTGTACCTGGAACTTTGTTCCACTTGGTCTGGACCTGTCCTAAGGCAGAAAGTTTCTGGAGAGCAATATTAACGCACATCAAAGATATCACTGGGCTATATATTCCCTGGGATCCAGACATTATCCTTTTGGGGGAGACAGGAAACGGCGCATACCCTCTGTCAGGGCAAATATCCAACCTCTGCAACCACCTGCTCCTGGCAGCAAAAATCACTATGGCCAAATTATGGAAAGATGAAGGGGGATTCTCAATAGCGTTATGGTGGTTCAAATGCTGGGAGATAGCCGTAGCGGAGAAAATTGGGGTGATCCGAGCAGGCGCCCTGAGCAAAACATTGACCACTTGGGACACATCTTTGGATTATGCAGCAAAATTCCCAACTCTCACCAGGAGGCCCCCTCTGACCAGATGGCTCCAATGCAGCCCGCTATACTAATCAAGGCTCCACATCCACGCCCAAGGAAAGCGGATAGCGGAGAAACTGGTAAGAGAATGGGAGGGGTTGGACTCAGAGTTGTTCCCCGCAGTGGTAGAAGGGCATTAACGGTTCCCACAACCGGCAAATTCTATGGGAAGCATGTCATTGTGAGATAGCTCATATTTAATGCATTAATGTGATGTCTGTGTTGAGTTGGTAAAATTCAATAAAATGTTGTTTTTAAAAAAAAGACAATAAAGGCGCTGCACTTCGCGCTTTCTCTTACCTAGAAACGTGCCTCTCCATCCGGCACGCCAGCATCAAGACCTTCGCACCTGAAAAGAAAGAGATAAAGACATTAACGAATTCCCACCATAAACAGAAGAAAGACTTACAATTAACAAACCTACCTGCCTACCAGCAGATTCGTGGTCACAGCAGGCATGGGCCCAAGGAAGGCGTACTGCACCAGTGAAGCAACTCGGGCAGCTCGCCAACAAACGTCAAGCGCCACTGCACAAGAAACGCAGGACGAATAGCTCACCCTACAAATAGCTAAGGTGAGAAAAGAACCCAGTGAGAAGGGAATCGGTCAGAGGGAGGTGGGAGATTCACCCATTAGAGACAGTTATTACAAATCCTCCCTTCGGTAATTGCAGATTCATTATTCAGCACTGGGCAACTACACATCCAGGGTTCCAGATCTCAGAGTCTTCCAGACGCCCCCGCGGATATCAGGTGAGCGTAACACTATATTGTATCAATTGAGTGCATTGATTGTGTAAATATCACTTTTCACTGTGGGGTGGAATTTGTAAGACCACCTTCGTTGTTCTTATTAATTGTTTACTTTGCGCATTTTGCACAGTATGAGTGGATTATGAATGTGAAGGAATGATATAGGTTGTATGCAGTACAGTATGGGTTGTTTGGTTGTGAAGTATGTTGTTGGTTAAAAAATAGAATTAATTGTTATTAGAGATTCAACCTATGTACTTTTTAATGAATGTAAGTAATTTATTATACTCTGTTTTTCCATGTAGATGTTTATGTAGGAGATAAAATAAATGTTTTGTGAATTCAAATTATATGGAGTTTCTATGAGATCGCTATTATAACAAAAACAATTACGTAATGCCATGAGAGTTGGTATATACCTTTGGGTCTATACGTATTGTGAAGGGCATCATGAAGCAAGACACATACAACAGACTTAAATTTCAATCAAAAGAAATGTATTAACTTAGATGTCAGGATGGCAGAAGGCATAACTTACCATATGCTAAGGTGGGATTTCCCTACCTGAACGAAACTAAGGAAAGTCTGAGTCAAAGAGTAAAACTTAAAAGACTGTCTGGGTCCAAAACCTATGCATGCCCTCACAGCTAAAGCTAAACAGTATGTAGGGATATCGATAATCAAATAAATGGTGATCAAAACAAAGTTCAGAGCTTCTTCCAGCTCTTAGCTTCCTTTCCAGCTTCCTTTCCCCAAGTTCAAGAAAGTTCCACAAAACTCTCAGAATTACCTTTCTCACGTTCCAGGTAATACAGTTCCACGCAATCCGTGGGGTTCCCTTCTCCATGTTCCAAGCAACGCAGTTCAAAGAAAAAGATTTTGAGGTTTAATTCTCAAGACAATACTTGCTGTTCCTCAAGTCTCAGGGCTACCTTCGCCAAAATTTAGCACAGCCACTTGTACTTGTTTCAGTCTTTCAAAAAGTTGAACACAGCTCATGGTTAGCCTGACCCTCTTTCTGGTTTGCTTCACCAGTTCACCTGCAGTGCTTCTCTTTAGTTTATTTCACAATGTCTAGGCGCAGTTGTCTGACCACACGGTCCATCCATCACAGGTCACGCAACCAGGATCCCTAAGCTTCTCAGCCCAAACAGGTTCTTCTCAACTTGTCCCTGTGTACAGAGTCACGTTCCTTGGTTTCTCTTTATTGGCCTCTTAGCTTTATATGCACTATTTACACTCCTCCGGCCTGTCCTGCTTAGCCTCTTGGCTCGGCCATAACATATTATACAGCTTTTGCCAGTCTTTGATCTTTATTGGCCTCTTAGCTTTATATGCAGTATTTACACTGCTCTGGCCTCTCCTGCTTAGCCTCTTGGTTCGGCCATAACGTATTATACACCTTTTGCCAGTCTTTGGTCTTACTGCACTGCATCTACTCATAAAGTTCACCTTGTGGTGGTCTTGCTTATGTCCCACCTTTCCATGACACTCTTTTACACTTGCGCTCTTTTCAACAATGTTGTTTTAATATGGCACTTTCTCTTTGGCTATCCTCTGTTTATACTTTGCCCATACAGTTTTACTTAATTCAATAAGCGTAATTGCAAGGTTCCATTCAGTTCCGTATTCAATATGCATTCGATTTACTTAATTTTCAAGTTTCCTTTCAGTTCGTTATTCAATATTGTGGGAATGAGAGACCAAGACAGGTTTGCAATAAAAAAAAAAATCCCTTTTATTCTTTAGAAATACAGTACTTCTACTCTTTAGCTTCACCTTGAGTCAATAACAACTGAAAAATCGTTATTCTTGGTTCTGATGATAGGACATTTCTCTCCAGGAAATAAGGATGGCTTCTCCTCTTTCTGACAGCACTAGCTTTCATTGGTCCAACAAAATTGCATCTCCTACTCTGCTTGTGTGGGTCCTGCAAGAAGCAGAATGAGACTGACACAATGGGCCTCATTACGAGGTGGGCAGAATGGGTTTAACGGCGCCGGTAATGGTGCCGGTAAACCCATTCTGCCCTATTACGAGGTTCCTTTGCGGGATCCGCTCAGAACGTCTGGTCGGACCGGACGTCCTTTGCGGGTCCCGCAAGGGGACCAGGGAGCTAATATTAATAAGTTGTTAGCTCCCTCCCCATTCCCATTGAGCTCTATGGGGGCACGAATGGGAATGGGTATGGATTCCCTGAATGGGGAAATACCGGGTCCTCCAAGGTTGGAATGACCCACTAAGTCCCCATTCAGGGAACTCGGACCTCAGTTTGGAGGCAGCCATGGCGCTAATAGCACCATGGCTGCCTCCAAACTCGTAATGAGGCCCAATGTATCACATTGGCTTCACTTTATACTGCCTGCAGTAGCCAATAGCCAATCAGAACTGTTTTTCTGCTGGTTAGTGTATGTGGAGGGTTCCTCGCCCCGCCCCCTCTGATTCCAGTCTCCTTCTGTGGTCGCCATAGCCACATATTGGTACCATCGTTTCACCTTGCCGACCGATGCGTGGCCAGGCCCTTGAAAAGGTCTGCCTGTGCTCTTTCAAAAAATGTATGCTTGCCGTTCCTCACCATATTGGTTTTCCTGATTTACACATGCAAAGTACGTCTGTTCAGTCCGTAAGCATAAAACTCCTGTGTAGCATGGCTCAGTGTTTGGCTTGTGGTATTGCTTGTTTTGTGAAACACTACAAAAAATGTGTTCTTTCCTAACTGCAAGAGTCGGGGGAATGTAGCAGAGCATTGTTTTTCTCCAAATTCATAGAAGCCATTTCCGTACCTAGCCAACCATGTCCACCACATACCTTTTTTCTGTCATGTTCCCGCTTTTTCTCCAAACTATGGCATTTTCCCCTACATAGCTGTTGTCCGACCTGTGCAAATCACCCCTTCCTAAACTTGGAATTTTATCTACTTTTCAGAAATGTAAGCCTTTCTGTCCTCCAATTCGGCATTCCTACCCTTTTCTTCCATTCCGTCCATGCATGTATAATTGGCAAAAATGGCCAAAAATCGCCTACCCCTCACAAAACGGTTGATAACCACATTTTTCGTTTCCACTCAACCTGTTCTTGAAAGCCAGGAAATTGGGGAATCCAGCACAGCAAACCATTTGTTCCTATCTCTTACAAGGAAAAAAACACAGGCTTCTTTGTACATAATTTTATTGGAATTTTTTGAAAAAACACAAAATGTTTGCCTTTTTTGGTTATTTTCTCTCACCCCTTTACAGCAACCTAGGATTCCTGGGTGGCGTTACGACCGCCTACATGTGGGAAAAAAAGGGACCAAATTTGGCCGAGATATTTTATGTAACAAAAAAGTTACAAGGAATTGAATGGCGACATACCAAAATCACCAAAAAAAGGCCTTGGCACTGGGGGGAAAAACCCATGGCACTTAAAGGGTTAAATAAACAAAACAAATAAACAAAACAAAAAAGGACAGGGGAAAAGGTGCCTCATCTCTTTCTTCCCAGGTCTCTCAGAGCATGTCGAGGACTGTTAAAGAATAGTGTGCTCAAAAATATTATTGTCCCGAGCGTTCAGGCATGTGTTTTTAAGCATACGTTGATCGATCGTACAAACATTTCCTATAAACCTTACTGTAGTTTTCCTCACTTTTACACATGCGAAATCAGGCAGCAGGGCGTGACCATCTTGTGCTAATCTTATCCGTTGCCTCATTGCCCTAAGGTGAACTGCCCTGGCGACACTAAATCATATCGCAAGATGCAAGAATTCGAAGAACACATAGACGGCATTTAACAGAATATTAGCGCAGAATTTGACATTGGTGGAACCTGGGGGAACCCAGATGTGGACTACATGCATTTCGATACTGGACTGCCCAGGTGCCTGGGACTTGGTTTGCAAAGGTAGCGGGCGCCCCTCTCTCGATAGAACAAGGCTTGATAACCTGTTCAGTGGTTATTAACCACTTGAGAGTTTGCAGCCACTGCTTTCTCTCACTGTGCCTTTCACAGATGGGAAATATCCATTTGCATATCAGTCTTTGTCCTGCCCAGGGGCAGTCCAGCACTGAAATGCAATGGCAATTCCAACCTGAACGAGAGTACCACCAGCAACCCCATACACGTGTTTCACCCTTGTTGGGGATCATCAGTGAGGTGAAGCTGATGCCTCTCTAAGCACAGTGAGAGGGAGACCACGTCTGGTTGCCCCCAGGAGACCTAGGGTTACCAATCCCAGGTTCCTTGAAATTTGGTTTGCAAAGGTAGCGGGCGCCCCTCTCTCGATAGAACAAGGCTTGATAACCTGTTCAGTGGTTATTAACCACTTGAGAGTTCGCAGCCACTGCTTTTTCTCACTGTGCCTTTCACAGATGGGAAATATCCATTTGCATATCAGTCTTTGTCCTGCCCAGGGGCAGTCCAGCACCGAAATGCAATGGCAATTCCAACCTGACGAGAGTACCACCAGCAACCCCATACACGTGTTTCACCCTCACTGATGATCCCCAACAAGGGTGAAACACGTGTATGGGGTTGCTGGTGGTACTCTCTTTCAGGTTGGAATTGACATTGCATTTCAGTGCTGGACTGCCCCTGGGCAGTACAAAGACTGATATGCAAATGGATATTTCCCATCTGTGAAAGGCACAGTGAGTAAAAGCAGTGGCTGCGAACTCTCAAGTGGTTAATAACCACTGAACAGGTTATCAAGTCTGTTCTTTCGAGAGAGGGGCGCCCGCTACCTTTGCAAAACTATTTTTCAAGGAACCTGGGATTGGTAACCCTAGGTCTCCTGGGGGCAACCAGACGTGGTCTCCCTCTCACTGTGCTTAGAGAGGCATCAGCTTCACCTCACTGATGATCCCCAACAAGGGTGAAACACGTGTATGGGGTTGCTGGTGGTACTCTCGTTCAGGTTGGAATTGCCATTGCATTTCGGTGCTGGACTGCCTCTGGGCAGGACAAAGACTGATATGCAAATGGATATTTCCCATCTGTGAAAGGCACAGTGAGTAAAAGCAGTGGCTGCGAACTCTCAAGTGGTTAATAACCACTGAACAGGTTATCACGTCTGTTCTTTCGAAAGAGGGGCGCCCGCTACCTTTGCAAAACTATTTTTCAAGGAACCTGGGATTGGTAACCCTAGGTCTCCTGGGGGCAACCAGACGTGGTCTCCCTCTCACTGTGCTTAGAGAGGCATCAGCTTCACCTCACTGATGATCCCCAACAAGGGTGAAACACGTGTATGGGGTTGCTGGTGGTACTCTCCTTCAGGTTGGAATTGCCATTGCATTTCGGTGCTGGACTGCCCCTGGGCAGGACAAAGACTGATATGCAAATGGATATTTCCCATCTGTGAAAGGCACAGTGAGTAAAAGCAGTGGCTGCGAACTCTCAAGTGGTTAATAACCACTGAACAGGTTATCAAGTCTGTTCTTTCGAGAGAGGGGAGCCCGCTACCTTTGCAAAACCATGTGCCTGGGACAAAGACAAGTACACACAGGTTGTTTTTGCGTGTCGTTGCAATATGCCACAAACAACAACCCATTACAATGTAAGCCAACAATAATGGTCAGAAAATGAAACCTTGACTTGTTCATCTATAAAATCGTCTACAGTAAAACTTACATAATATTTGGCATTCCATTCTCTCGGCGTAACGCAGAGTCACTGTTCAGATCAGCGAATTTTCATAAAATGAAATTACATGTTCCTTTGTCCAGTTTTGGAATGGTGGACCTTATCATATTTGACAGTATTACACACCTCCCTTCATTCATTCCATTCGGAATCCTCCCTTTCTCCCAAGGACGAAAAACAATCAAACTGTATACTGTGTATGATGCGTGTGTGCACAGCTCACATGCAAAATTCAAATGCGGTGACCTTCACTTCCAATGGGAGCGAATAGCCCTTCAGACCACAGTGGCATTTGAAATATTTTTGAAAAACAAACTAATTGTTTGCTGCCATCCACCAATGCCGCGCGAAATCTCTAGTGATTTACTTTTTTAATGAAAACAGTTACAATTAGTTTACTTCCAAATGCCTTATTTTTAATGTCCCTCTGGTGAACTTCTCACTCTCCCAGTGATTCGCACAGCCAGCCCACAACACCTGTCATCTCAGCCCGTCTCCTGTTCACACAGCAAATCGCGTAAACATTTTAGCAAGTAGCGAGTCTCGAGCCCTGACAAAATGTGCTCGTACGAGAATGTCAGAACAAGCCCTGCTCCAACCTTAGTGTACAATACGTCTCTGCTCATTGACTCATGCCATCTCCAACCCCCTGCTGTCATGACCTACAGAATGTGCCCCTTTTGGACTTCCTGGTCCTTGTCTCAATGGGGCTTGCACTCCCTGGTACTCCCAACATGGCCGTCCAGCGTGAAACACCTTCCTCGCTATGCACGTTGGACGTAGCGTGTTCTATTAATAGACCACGCCCCCTGTGGCTCCGCGCGGCTCAGTGCTATTGCGAAGTAGCGACCAGACGTGTGCTCCGTAGCTCGCGGTATTGCTTCCCTGATTCTGTCCCTACTAACTCCATTTCTAGTCCCTCTACTTTCTTTCTTACTTCCTGGACTCGTGTGCTGAGTAGTGCACTTTCTTAATTTCCCGGATTCCTGGATCGTTGCATCCCGGAACTTTGAAGGCACGCTGGAGTCGGAAGAGACTCGTGCAGCCTTATTTAAGACCCGATCCGTCTGCAAGAAGGCATTGACCAAGAAATCCAGCAAAGATCGGACTCAGGTGAGAAGGGGGGAACTCCTTGACACCTCCTGCCAGGCCGCGGTCCCCTGAACCCATGACCCCTGTTCCCTTTGAACGCATCTGGTCCCCAGACCCTACCCCGCACCACCTCAACTTCACCTCCCATATACCTAATCGGGAGTGGTCATATATTTTGGTAACACTGACATCTTTCCCCACTGCGTTTGAAATAATAAGACTCTGAGGGCCGCAAATCAAAGATCGGCCCCTGTGATAAGTTTTCAGATAGCAACGACCCCTAACACATGCCCCCCATAAAGATATAGGTCAGAATGCACCTACTTCTCAGCAACAACCCCCTTTAATGTGCTGTTTTGCTTACAGTCAGTAGTTCTTGCGTGCCAAGTTTCTTATGTAGCCTAGGTCTCATTCCTTTGTGGGACGTGTATTTATTCAGCTATTTGGATATGTGCTTGGTAAGGCAACTGCAGAACCCCAACGTTGCTTTCATGCTGATATCCATCTGACCCTCCCCTGATCAGTGAAGGACCCACAAGAGCTCGACGAAAGCTGGAAGTGTGAAAGCACAGCGTTACACTGTATGGCATCCTCCAAAAGGCACTTCTTGCAAAAAGAATTGACAAAGAGGATACATTTCAAAAGACAATTTGGACGCTTTATTTGGACACTTTATATAAACATTGTTGAACAAATAAATAGCTGCTAATCATTTGAACCGGGAAGCCAACTGTTCCACGAGTTCTGCTTTCGGGGGACAAGGCACTTTTGCAATGTTGTGTGGCAATGTGTGGGTCCTCGGAACAAAATCATGAGCGATTCCGTGAGTATGTATGTCCAACACAGTCAAAGTGAGATCTTTCACAAAATCGAATTCCATTTCCTTGTATATTGGCTTGACCACCCATTTTTTGCTTCTTTTCATAAAGGCCATTGTGTAACGAAGCATCCCAAAGGTTCCTGCAGTCCTCGATTGTTCTCTCCCCATGTTTTCGATATGCGCTAAAACCAAAAAAAAAGTCCGATATTGCATCCCGTCTATGCAAAAATGCAATCTCTTGGGCCTGTACTTTAGGCACATATTGTGGAACACCTCCAAATCTCCCGTGTGACAGCATTCTGCGAGTCCCTTCAGATCTCTTGATAGAGTTTTATCCAACACGATCTTCTCAAGAGCTTTGTGTGGAGGTCAAGATGGAACCAACCACTTCTTCTTGCGTTCCTGTCCTCCGATAAAGGTCCATGTGGACATTGGTGAAAATGTTGGTTTTCTGTCCAAGAGTGAACGTTGGAACAGTGGTGCATTAATGAGTGCCATTTTTCAAGTAGAATTTCCACAGACCCACCACAAGTTTTGGAGCTCCACCAAAGATGGTTGCTCAAAGACTGGGACCACTGTAAAATGTTTTCAGAACCTTTTTTTTACCAGCAGCTGTGATTTTTTTATTGATTGATTTGGCAACGTGCTATACATCAAATTGATGGCGAATGTTTGGAAACTGCTCTCGCATGGCCTTGGCTATTGAAACATGTCTGCGGTGACTATGAGGACTATTTGCATTCCCCTTGATGGGAAATCTTCAAGGGACTTTTTAAAACCATGTTTCTTCATGGCCACTGAGGATTTACATTTGGACACCTGCACAACCACTGAACTCACAATTTTTTTAGTTTCCATGTCCTGAAAGTGGTATGTGCAGTACTTTGCTGAAACTCTGTGGTTGTCAGACTGTCCATCGCCAGCTAGCCTGAACCGTTTGTCAGAGAATGTCTTTTCAATTGACATTTGTTCAATTTTCCAAACTTCACTAATAGCAGGGAATAAATATTCTTGTTGATATTTGTAGTACTGCATTTTAGAAAGGAACTGGAGTCCCACAAATGGACAGAAACTGGACAGCTTACTAAAAGTAGAGCCACTGAAAAGTAAAGCTGCTGCACACAGTAGATTTCCAGCTGGCACTTTCTCCAGCATCGGTTGAGTGGACCATGAAAATGTAGCATGGAGCAGGCCACAGGTGGCTTGGATTTTCAGGTTAGTGCCTTGTGATACACAAGTCACATTCACCAATGGCTGCCCGCATACTTCCCCCCTCGCTGGATGGACACATTTCAGCATCAGTATAATCTCTACCAGGCGGCTGTCGAATACAATGTATTTGTGCTCCTTTATTAGACTATCGTCCTGCATGAATGTGGTTTGTGACTCAACTGTGGTGGACATATCGGACGAACAGGACACACTGAAGTCGAGATCTTTGGCTAGTTCCTCGCTCAATTGCGTTGAGGCTTCAGCATCTGTTATTTCAGCTTGTCTTATTTGAACACGAATTGGAGAAACCATCAATGTCGATTGTTTATTGGGTGGCCCTTTTTTTGTGGGTGTAGATTATGTGAAGTGGTCACTGAGTAATTCAAAAGCATCTTCCTTATATTCAGTTTCTTCTTCATCTTGCCGAGTTCTCACATTGTAGCAATGGTCCAAAAAGACTTTGCTTGCTTCGCCAGTCACATTCAATTCATTTTCTGGCCATTGGGCATAAGCATCTCGAGTCTGCTTATTGACTGGACTACGCCGCACCTCAAATAATAGTTGCTCCATGGTGAACTATGTTTGGCAAGCAGCATCTTTGGTTTAATTTGTTGTCTGTGTCTTCATACTTCGTTTTCTTCTGGGCCTCAAGGAGATGTGTTGTAAAACCATGTTCAATGTAAATCCAACATACATGATATAGCACTTTAGATTTTTTTTAAAAGCACGTAATGAAGACAACACCAGCCCAAACCACTTTTTGTAAACAAAATAGTTTGTAAGTTTCCATTGTTTTCTTGATTTTCTGTGAAACCGTGTTCTTCAATGTAACGACCGCACCAGCAAGCTGGTCTGCCACCTCTGATCCATGTGCCTCCTCTTCTAATTCCCAACCTTGTATACATCCCTTCAATAGAATATTCATTAAAAAAAAGTCAATCGTATTTGAAATCAAATTCATTCCTCGCACACATTGCTTACATACATACCCTCGTAAAAGGTGTACATCATTTAGTCAAAATATGCATTTCGAATTTCACCTGATTGATGGCTAGTGTACTCGATCAGAGATCACTGTGCAAAACCTACTGATTGTAATGTTGCACTCAAGCATTTTGTAATTGTATTCAGCGTTAGGGTAGAAATTGTAATGTTAGAATTGAAATGGTAAAAGTTTGAAAAGATGCACGTCTATAATAATGTCACTGTCTAATAATATCAGATGTAGGATTCACTTTCTTTCATTCAAGGGAACTGTCAGTATGCATACCTCATGCTCTGGACCAGCTCCAAAGGATGATCTAATTGTAGTCAAAGTACCAGCATCACCCTGTAACACAGTACTTGTTTTAGTATGGATGAAAACAGTGAAATTAAACAGAGACAATTGGATGCAGACAATGGTACATATAAATAAAAACCCATAAGTGAAACATTATGTAAACAAATGACAGGATACGTAAACTATATCATATTATCTAAAATTCCATGCATAATACATTTCTGTAATCGAAAAGCAAAATAAAACTACCTGATAGGCGCTCAAAGTTGTTGTTGACTCCGGAAAAGAAATGGATGCAGAATCTTGCTCCTTCATTTTCAGTGCATTGTCACAAAGTGGTAAAGGGAAAATTAGATTTGCATTAGATATTTGGGGAAGGTCCGACTCTCAATAATATGAACTTCAGCAAATCTGTATGGCTCACCATTGCTATACTGGATGTGTCAGTGATGTTGTCACTTCCAATAGTCTGTGCTTCAGTCATTGTGCTCACCTAAAAGAATTGACATGTGAAGCAACCGATGTTAATGTTAAAGGATATTTGTACTGCGCACTATCACCACCGGAATGGTCCCCTGGCGCTCTGATGGCTCTGAAAGAAAAAGGGAGGGGTCGGGGGAGTTAGTGGGATGAGCTGGAGAAGTACAAGAGAGCAGTGATGTGCTGTTGGCGGCCTCGGCCCGGAATTCTGTTGGCTGGGCTTGGGGTGTTATACTGTCGGGAGACGTGTTCTGTTGTGGTCGTTCATGTGTCCTTTGTATTGTTGTGTAGTAGGTTTGTGGTTGTGTTTGGTTAGAGTTTGAGAGGTGTATGCAGAGGGTGAAGTTGTTAGTGGGTTGGTTAATTGGCATCGCTGTCTAGAAGTGAGGCGCTACATTTCTCCATTTCTAATTCGGCGGGGTGTGTGGGTGTCACTGTGTCTGTGTTCAGAACAGGGTTGTGCGACGCTCACGGTCCCTTTTCCATATGGCATCCGTTCATCTGCATAACCTTGCCCAAGTTGTGTACCGGCCATCTACGTGGCTCCTGTTTTCGTGCGGGGCCGGCCGGCGTTTGTGCGTCCCTTGCAATCTAGCCCAGAGAGTATTCCCAATCTAGTCTAGTAGGAAGGTGGCATCGGCAAGCCCGGCTTTGCTCCCTCCATGTGTTGGGTCTCCTCGGCTTCACCCTCTTATTCGGTTGCTCATTCATGTTACTGCTTCTACCCCCTTTGGAATGTGGCAATGCTAGCGCTTATCTCCACGCGCGGCGTCTGTCTTCATTCACAACCCTCTTCGTCCATGGCCCTGCCAATATCCACAGCTTAGTTGGTGTGGGAGGCACCAACGCTCACCCAACTTTATACAGGTATGAACTATAGCTTAGTTGGTGTGGCAGGCGCTAACGCTCACCCAACTTTATACATGTATCAACTATAGTAGCATTTATCGCGTGGGTGATGGTGGTTCGCTGGGAGTTGGCTAGGGATGTTGGGTTCTGTCCTCATGGGTGTCATTTGTGTCCTATTAGATTTAGTGTTGTCTCTCTTTTTGCAGTAAGAGTTTCTTTATTTGGTTTGGATGTTGTCATTGTCGTCCTAGATTATCAACCTTCTCATTGTTTTTCCCCGTTTGGTTTTTCAGTTTGAATCTGTGATATTGAAGAGCCAGGTTTTTAGTAGTTTTCTGAATTGTAGGTGGTCTTTGGTATTTGTTATTTCTTTCGGAATGTTGTTCCAGGTTTTTGCGGCTAAGTGGGAGAAGGAGGATCCTTCAAGTTTTTTCTTGAGGTATGGTTTTTCTTCCAGACGGATTACGTTGCTTGATCTGAGGAGTCTTGTCGGCTTGTAGATTGTTAATTTCTTTTGCAGGAATTTGGCTCCTTGTCCGCTGATTGCCCTGTGTGTTATGCACACTGTTTTGAAGGTGATGGGATGTTTGACTGGGAGCCAGTGCAGTGTTTTTAGTGCTGGAGTGATGTGGTCTCTTCTGGATAGTTTGAGGAGGATTCTGGCTGCTGCATTTTGGATCCGTTGTAGTTTCTTCAGGAGGTATTCTGGTATCCCGAGATAGAGGCTGTTTGCATAGACGATTCTTGACATGATGAGGGCGACGATTGTGAGTGTTTTGTGGGTGAAGGAGAGGAAGGGTAAGATTCTTCTTGCCGTGTGAAGGAGGAAGAAGCATTTCTTGATTATTGCATTTTTTCATAGTTCTTTACTACCTTAGATGGAATTGGTGCAGATCCCATTTACGTTGGCCATGGAATATAGGTGTTGTTCTCTTGATTTTTGCATATAATCTGTCAAGTGGCACAGCGAGTAGAGCGCTTGCTTTGACATCCGTGCAGAGCCTGCTAACACAGGTTCGAATCCTGGCAGGGCCAAATTCAGCCTTTCATCCTTCTGTGGTCAATAAATGTGCACCACACACCGTGGGTAATAATAAGCAGCGCTCAGATACCTGAGGGTTTGTGGCGCAATATAAATGCAAAATTATTATTATTATTATTTATTATAATCCTGATTTCTGTCTTTCCTGGGTTGATTTTCAAGTTGTTGGCATTCATCCAGTCAAAGACTTCTTTTAGACACTCGATTAGGGTTCAGTGATTGGCTTGAGTGTCTTCGATCTTGTAGATGATTTGAGTGTCATCTGTGTAGCTGTAGCATGTAATTTTGTATTTTTTGAAGATTCTGATTAGTGCAGTTTGGTATATGTTGAGGTACAGTGGTGATAATGAGGACCCTTGTGGTACTCCACAGTCGTTGACTCGTGGTGTGGATTTGAAGGGCTTTAACCGAACAGTTTCTGTTCTGTCTGCTAGGAAACATTTAGTCCAGAGTAGTGCCGTGTCTGTTATGCCTATGGGGGTCATTCCGAGTAGGGCGGTAAGGGTTAACGGTCACCGGTAACGAGACCGGTGCCGTTAAACCCTTACCGCTCTATTCCGAGTTCCCTTTGCGGGTTGGTACTTAACGCCTGCTTTTTGCAGGCGTTAAAAAACCAACCCGCAAAGGGACCTAGGAGCTAATTACGGCACCGTAATTTACGGTGCCGTAATTAGCGCCTTCCCCATTCCCATTGAGCCCTATGGGGCAAAAATGGGAATGGGGAAGGGCCCATGGTGAATGGGGAATTACCGACCCGCCAACCTTGGAATGGGGCGGTAATTCCGCCATTCACCATGGCGGAGTCGGAAAAATAACGGCGTCAACCAAGGCGCTAATAGCGCCTTGGTTAACGCCAGGGTCGGAATGAGGCCCTATGTCTTTTAGTCTTTTGGTTAGGGGATCATGTCTAACTGTCAAAGGCTGCTGTGAGGTCGAGCAGAATCAGGGCTGAGGTTGTGTCGGAGACTGCTTTTGTTTTTAGGTTGTCCCAGATGGATAGTAGAGCTGTTTCTGTTCCTCTTGCGGGTCTGTAGCCGACTTGTGCTTGGTCCAACAGGTCGTGTTTTTCCACATGTTCTGGGGTTAATTTGTATACGTAGGTTTCCAGGCATTTTGCTGGGTAGGGAATGTTTGAGGTCAGCCTGTAGTTGCAGAGGTCTTCTACGTCTCCACTTGTGTTTTTTAAGTGTGGTTTGATATATGCTGATTTGAAGGATCTTGGTACGGTTCCTGTGGCTAGTGAGAGATTTAGGAGGTATCTGTAATATTCTGATGGTGTTCCTTGTGAGAGGATTGATTTGTAGATGTCAGGCGGGCATGGATCCATGGATGAACCTGATTTCTTGCTGTGTTTCACCAGCAAGACGAAAGCCTCTACTGATATTCTTGGATAGTTTTGGAGTTTATGCTGTGGTTCTGTGTTAGGTTCGGTTGGTTGGGTGTTATGGTTGGTTGGTCTGTTTTGTATGATTTGTCGTATGTCGTTGATTTTGCTCTTGAAGTGGTCTGCCAGTCCGTTGCAAAGTTTCTCTGAGGGGGTTGGGGTGTTGTCGCAGCCTGGTGGGTTTCTCATTTCTTTAATGATGTTGAACATTTCTTTTTGTGAGTTTGTCACGTTGGTGATTCTGTCGTCATAATGCCTTCTCTTTGCCTTTTGTATTTCCTTCTTGTATGCTCTGATTTGTTTCTGGAACTTTTTCTTTTAAAACAAATTTTTATTGGTTTTCACAACAAACAAAACATAACCATCACACCCGACATTTTCAGTTACAGGTTTTTTGGCATACATTTGCATGTTATTTATTAATGTCTTCCCCCCTCACCCCTTTTAACTCGAGCTTCCGCCTCATTCTCTGGGTTTCCCTTCTCTTGGGGTAAATCCCCTTCGCTGCTCTCGGGTGGGTAGCATTCACTGGAATTGGTCCGGGAGGGTCCTGACAGTGTGGCTACCATTTGTCTCCATGCTATCAGAGGTCCTACTTCATCATCCTCCTCCCTGTTAGCTACCTCATACCATGCTACAGTCTCAGCGTCTGCCCATTTCAGGAGATCATTCCACCATACCTCTAATCTGGGTCTTTCCAGCTCATGGCTTTTCTCCTTTTGGCCAGAATGTAGGCCAGGTTCTTGAGTTTGCATACGTGTTTTAGGTTGTGTGGTCTAGTGAATCCCCCCATCATGCACGCCCACACCGATTCCACATCTAGGTTGATTCCCTTTTCAGATAGTCGTAGCTTGATGTCATCCCAAAATGTTCCCACCTCTGGGCACGCCCAGAACATATGGATCATCCCGGCATCCACCTCCCCGCACTTAGGACATTTTTGTACTTCTGCATTTCCAAACCTGGCAATCTTCTGAGGAGTCATGTACACCCTATGGGTGACATTTAACTGAATCTGCTGCAGCCTTGCATTCCTGGACACCTTTTTGTGGTATCTCTGAGCTCTGTCCATCTTGCATAGATTCATTCGCCTCCTCCTCCCAGTCCTGTCTCAATTGGAGCAACTCCTTACCCACTCTGGACATTACCAGTTCGTAGATCCGAGATGTCTCATGCCCTCCCTCCGAGATATCATACATAGTTTCTATGGCGGCATCAGGTTGTTCTGCTAGTGCTCTTTCGGGCCACTTTTCCTTCACCCGTTTAATTATTCTGGTATATGTGATATATTACCCCGTGTGTATCCCAATTTCATCCACTATCGTTTGAAAGTCCAGTGCCTCCTCCTCTTGCCATATGTCGCCCAAGGTTGCTAGGACTACCGGCTGCCAATATTTGCAGATCACTTTCCTCAGTTGCTCATCCACCCCATGTAGCGCCACAAGTGGTGCCTGCGGGGAGCATGGGGTCAGCTTTCCTATAGCTCAACATGCTTTTTGCCACATCTTCCACACCATTTCCAACAATCTCGATCGCCCATGCATCTCTGGTTTGGGTAGCCATATCAGTTCTTTTAGGAAATAAGGGTCGCATTCACCCCTCAGCAGTCTAGATTCTGCTGTCTCGTCTTTCGACAGCCACCTGGCAACATATTGTAGCTGCGCTGCCATGTGGTACATTTCGAAGTTTGGCAGTTTATACCCCCTCTATCATACACATTCTGTAGTTTCCATAGGGCCGCCCTGTTTCTGGAGTTGTGCCATAGGAAGCCTCTGCATAAGCTCTGGAGTTTAGTAAAGAATCGTTTGGGAGGCATATGTGGGATATTCACGTAAAAGTGTAGTAGCCTAGGCAGGACCACCATCTTGAGTAGGGCCGCCCTCCCCACCATGGCTAGGGGGAGCTTTGCCCAGAACCCCATGCTGTTCTTGATACCTTCTACTGCTCTTTCTGTGTTATGTTTGTGCTCGTCTGCAATCGTGTGATATATGTTAATCCCCAGGTATCTAAATGTTCTGGTCTGCCAGACTATCTGCAAGATAGCTAGGTTCTCCTGCGGAACTCCTCTATACCTCCCCATGGGGAACATACATGATTGTTTGGGGTTCACCGCTATGTCCGAGAGAGTCGCGTAGCGCTCCATCACCTCCAAGATATATTGCATGTTTTCCTCTGTATATCGCAGGTATAGCAGCATATCATCCGCATACAATGATATCAAGTGCGGTCCCCTATTTCTTCGTACTGCTGTCTCAGACAGATCGCTAAGGGCTCTAGGGCGAGGATGTACAGCATCAGGGACCATGGACAGCCCTGTCTCGTGCCTCTACTAAGTTGCCATTTATCTGATATTATCGCTCCTGTTTTGACCCTGGCTGTTGGGGAGCTATACACTATTTTCACCCACTACAGGTACCCTGGTCCCATCCTGTATTCTTTCAAGGCCGCCATCATCCAAGGCCACCTTACAGAGTTGAAGGCTTTCACTGCATCTAGCGAAACTACTGCTATTTCACTTTGGTCGCCCTCTGCCTGTTCTATAATGTGGTGGAGCTTCCTGTGGTTATCAGATATACTTCTACCTGGGACATATCCGGTTTGATCAGGGTGTATGAGTTTAAACGTGCCTCTCCATCCGGCACGCCAGCATCAAGACCTTCGCACCTGAAAAGAAGGAGATAAAGACATTAACGAATTCCCACCATAAACCGAACAAAGACTTAGAATTAACAAACCTACCTGCCTACCAGCAGATTCGGGGTCACAGCAGGCATGTTCCCAAGGAAGGAATACTGCACCAGTGAAGCAACTCGGGCAGCTCGGCAACAAACATCAAGCGCCCCTGCACAAAAAACACAGGACGGATAGCTCACCCTACAAATAACTAAGATTCATTATTCAGCAACTACGCGTCCAGGGTTCCAGATCTCAGAGCCTTCCAGACGCCCCGGGGGATATCAGGTGAGCGTAACACTGGTTTTCTTGACAGTGTTCGGTGGGCTCTCTCCACCGCAAATCCTTGGGAGAGCGCCCCTCCTTCGATCTCTTGTAGCAACATGGTTTCTATACAGTCTGTGGGGTTTGGGCCTTCCTCGCCTTCCGGGAGCCCTACTGTTACACTTCAGGCTTCCCCGCGGGCATCCTTGCAGAATACAACTTCTTTACAGGCTCCTCTATGGTCCAGGTACAAGCTACCATGGCGTCTGTACAAACGTCGACGCACTCCAGGTCACCTGACACGTCTTGTACGTGGAAGACGTACAGCAAGCCACGCCCCTCTTACGACTATAAAACCACCGTCTTCCAAGGGGCTCGTTGCTGCTAATTAGCGTTACTAGCTACACGAGGTTTCGTCCGTTTCCTCTTTGTGTCTCCCTACACGAATCCTTATCTGAACTCCTGGTTTTGACCTTTTGCCTGACTTTTGGATTGCCTCGTTTCCTCCTTTATTCTTGTCGTGCTCGTCTTGTTGTTGGACTCGGAACGCTACTGGATACGGCTCTCTTCTATGTCTTGCGGTTCTTTCCTGGTTGCCGCTCTGCACATCAATTTGCTGTCTACTATCCGGATCATCTCAACAGCTACTCAACTATACTCGTGTACTCAGGTACATACCTATTGTCTTCCATGGATATTGTCTTCTGTTGGATTCTGGGACATTGAGTGACTTTTCTGTCAGATTGCTCTTAAGTGCATATGAACGCCCTCCTGAACTGCACCAACCCGGCACTAGTGTGTCCCTTGTGCCGTTCGGGGTTACTTACCTGTACTAACTTCCCTGTTTGTTATTTTCTCCTGTCGTTGTCTTCAGAATCCTGGACTCCTCTTACTCCATTTATCTTTACTCAGGTCAGTTGTTATCAATTCTATAGCTATAGTGGGAACCGATACTGATTTAGTTCAATTCCACTCATTTGTGTTATTCTTTGTAGATCATCCCGGCGAAACTCAACTCCACTCCAATATCTATCTAGGTAGTTGTCCAATCATTTCAGCTGTTCTAATCACTTGTATAATATCAACACTGTCTAATATCTTGGTATTCTTTTGCAGCATTGGTATTGGCGGTGTGTGTTCTCCCCGCTCTTTTACTCAATTGGCATCTCTGTCTGTTCTAACTGAAACAGCAGAGAGGTACATTCTGGAAAAGAGCCCCTCGTTGAGGAAGCCTGAGTCTTGTACTCAGGGTAGCTGGGATGGAAGGCTGAATTCGGAATCTTATACCACCAACATCTCCAAGGTCATTTTCTCTGCATCTTCGGCCTATTCGGAGTGGTGAGTCACACCTACAATGCGTACATTGTTCCTTCGGGCATGGCCTTTGGCCTCCTCAGCTCTGCTTTCCAAGTTACTCACTTGTTGGCGCAATATGTGACTCTCGGAGGCGTTCGCCTTACAGGTGGTGGTGTTTCACTGGACTTCTTTTTCTAACACACTTGTGCGTTCGGCTATCGCTTTGATGGCTTGTCGCAATAGGTTGACGTCCACTTGTACATCGTCTATCTTGAATTCAAGTGAGGTCTTCAGATTTGCCATAGCTGCTTCCAGTTTAGTTTCCCACGTGACCTTTAAGTCTGCTATTGCCTCTAGGATCTGCCTTTCACTTCTCGTCGGTCCGGTATCCGTCTGTGGGCTCCTCTCTTTGTTGCTGGTGCCCTCTGTTGATTGGGATGACCTGGCGAATTCGTCCATGGTGGGTTGCTTCCCTTTCGTTTTGGGAAGTTTAGGTGCCATTTCAGCAACTGCTGGCATGTTCTCTTCTGGTCTAATAGGGCTGGGTGTCTGTTGTGCGAGGTGTGCTGGCTCAGTGCCTCTTGGCTTTGTGCCGAGGGGCTGATAGTTGCTCTAGTGATGGACCGAGTGTCTGTTCAATGACACGTCCGTGTCAGCAACCACGGTATGTGTTGCCATTCTGTGCGAGCTCTCAGTCTACTACCGGCCACTGACTCGCATAAAATGTGTCAGTCTCAGCACTCCTCTCTGTTTTTTTCCGATCGCTGCTACTATGTAGCCTTTGTCCGCCAGTTGTTTCACAATGCAGCTTATGGCTTGAGCGTGCACAGTGCTCTACGGTCACCCGCCGAGGCTTGCAAGCTTCAGGAGAAGCGCTGTCTATTCTAGTACGTATGAATCACAGCCACCCTTGCTTGCCAGTGTTCCCGTACCTTCTCTGTTGATTCCGACAATGGAACTTGCCTCTGAACCTTGCTACGACGTCCCCAACCGTCCTTGTCCTCACAGGGGGGATCTTGCGCTAACTGGCTGTGTTGCGTTGTGCTGATCCTCCACTAGCCCAGCAGAACTCTTCTGTATTGCCAGCCGTCCGCTGATCTGGTTTCACCCAGTTCCCGGCAATTGCACTCCTCGCCTCTCAGTAATGTGGATGTCCGTTCATCCAGTCCTTTGTTAGGACGCATCCACCATTTTGTTTTAGTCCGTAGTCCGCCGTTCCAGCACTTCTGCTGCTCGCTTTCAGTGCCCTGTACTTGGGCAGCTCCCAGCTTGTAGATTCCAGTTCCCCACTCCTTCATACACGTATATGTTTATTTTGTACTAGCACCGCATACTGTGGCAGCCGTATTACATCAGGATCAGCAGGAGCCCATGGGATTTCGTCCTCTCTTCTGGCATTGTAGCCAGGCCCCCCCGCTATCTTGGTTATAGTGTGTTAGGCCTTTTCTTGCTCCATGGGCCAGGAGGTCTTGACCCACATATGGTTACATGCTCACTGTCACACTGCTTTCCGCTGTGTCCTTGTAACATTGAACGCCCCCCGGTTTGGGTGCCTTCCCTGTGTACGAGCAGGTGTTTGTCAGCTTACTGCAGTTGAGGTCGTGCTGCAGATAATGTCAAACTCGACGTGTGATCCCCTCCTCCTGTGCAATCACCTCCAGTGTTGTACTCTACCTACTATGCTGCACTCCTTATGCATTTTCGGCATGTGTAGGAGTCTGTTGCATGCTTCCTTAATCAGTCCTTCTTGCCGTAAGAGCCTCGTCTGCATACTGCCTCTGCTTGCACTCGCCCCATGCAACAAAGTATCCCGGGCGATAGAATGTTATTATGTGCCTGCGTCTATCACGATGCGGCAAGCAGGCACCTTCTTCGTGCTTCCCTTTGTTCTGAAGCGCACCGTCCTTGCACTGCTGCAGTGTATCTAGTGTCCAGTGTATCTAGATGTGCTGATGCGCTGGCGGCGACAAATGTAAATCCAAAAGAATCTTTGCGGCCATGACAAATTTCACCACAGGGCTTCCATTGTACCTCTGTTGCTTCTTTCTTTGTTTACACATGGTGCACCATCTTTACTATCGGCTGCCTGGCGCCTACTCGTGCCTGTTTCAACCAATGTCGTGGAGAACTTTATTTTGCTGCTTCCATGTGGTTGTTCGTGCTACAGCCGCTGCAGGGGCATTCGCACTTCTCCTTCTATACAAGTGCAGGTCTTCTTCACGCAAGCACCGCTTGAATCTTCTGTACCGCACGAGGTCTATTCCAGCCTCTGTTCATATCTGCTTTCCCCATCTTGTTTGCCGAAGCGTACCAGGGGTTTCCTTTGTTCCGTCTGGCCGCCATCTTGCTTACTCCTCCGTCAGACGACTCTCACTTCTCCGGCTCACATCTCTCATAGCGGGCACAACAACAAGTCGAATTTGTAAACGTTCTGTTCCTCACAATTTCATATGCTTGCCTAATCGTTTTTGCACAGCACTGCTTTCTGTGGTCACGGCCGTTTTCCAAGATAATTAAGGATCTGCAGGAGCCCACGGAATCACGTCCTTTCACATGGCTCTGTAGCCACGCCCTCCTTTCTGGAACAGTTATTTTTTTTCTGGGTTGTATTCTTTCCTCCATTGCAGCTGCGTAATATTGTTGTCCTTTTTCACGGTGCTTAGTAGTGGGGTGAACCATTTTGCCGTTGATCTTTTTTTTGGATGGGGTGAATGGTTTTTCTGCAGCAATCTTTTCAATTGGGTCAGCTATCCATTTGTGTAGCAGTGTCATGATGCCTACCCCCGGGGATCCAGATCAAGTCCAGCAGCCCCGGAAGCAGGCATCAAGTTATTCCAAGCAAGCCCAACAACCCCTGCTAGGGGCCATTTGGATGCAGTCCTGGCGTCTATGGCGCCAGGCTCATATGGAGAGACAGTCCTGGCGCCATAGGCGCTAGGCTCATAGATTAAAACTTACCTGATGCAGACCATGCTGCAAACTTACCTGATGCAGACCATGCTGCAGAGCTCCAAGCCAAAAGAGGCTTGGAAGGGACTATTTTACCTATGGACTATTTTTTACTCGGGTGGGGTCAGGGAGGAATACTTACCTGCAACTACTTTGGGGGGCTATTTAAACCACACCCGAAGGGCAGCACACGCTTCGCGTTATTCTGCATCCACGCCCGCCTCGAGTCTGGAGCTTCTAGACAAAGGGAGAAAGAAGGAAAAAAGGTTACAACAAGAGCAATACGTTTGATCCTTACCTGAATTCCCGATCCACCGCGCCTTCGAGCTGGAAGAAAGAAGTTATTTTATGCGCATCGCCTCGCCTGCTGCAGCGCCGCGCTGAACTCACCGGCCTTCGCAGCATCTTCACTATTCACCGCATCCTTCTACATGTTCCCGTCGCACTCCGGCACCTAAGGGGAACACAAGAACAGCAAGGTGAGCCAAGGGAATAAACAGAGGCAATATTAGTTACCCCCCATAGACTTACCTGATTTTACCGCCGGGGGTACTATTCCTCTTCGCGGGTCGGGGCAGCCTCCACTGCATCTTCGCCGGCCCCTAAGGGGAAACAAAAGGACAGCAAGGTGAAACAAAGGGACAAACAAGGGGATTCCTCCTCACCACAATAGACTTACCTAATTTTACCGCCGGAGGCATTATTCCCCCGAGACTTCATAATTTCTCTCAGCACCTGAATAAGGGAGAAAGCAACAGGTTACATACTGACATTATTTTATCGAACTGTGTTGGGTAATACAAATCCTTACCTGAATGTTACCGGTTGCCACGAGGAACTCTTCATTAGGATCAAGCTGCAACCTGCAAGGAATCAGACAAGAGTGAAAGTCAGACATTTGAACTCTTACGAACTATATACTTACGGCGTCTTGCCGGAAATCTCAGAGTCAATATTGTTCTGGAACTCACCTATTCCTTCGAACCAGTGAAGCAACTGGTTATCTACGCGCCCCTGCGCTCAATGCAGGATGGAGAGCTCATCTTTCCAAACCATCGGGTGAGACTATAAGAGGGGACATTAATGGTGATCAGTGGGGAGAACAGCGGGGGTGGGGGTTAACGCTCAACTCCATGGGTGGTTAATTCCCTTTCTCCATTTGCAGAAGAATACTCCTACGGGACAAGCAAACGAAGCTAGGTGGGCCAGTCCAGTCTGTCATCTCGGCACTACGCATCACATTAGTGGAGACCGCAGCTGTCCAGTTCAGATTGACGCCCCTGTGGGAGCCAGGTGAGCGTAACAAGCAGCTCCGCTTTCCTGTCTAGGTCAGCCAGCTCTAGTTCTGTAATTGAGGGTTTGGATGTCTCCAGTTGTTCGAACAGGTTGCTTGAAAACCGATCACAAAAAGATTATGCTTATTTCGAAGGGCACTATGGCATTGTTTTCTGTGTTCATACATAATTTTCTATGATGCTCCTAAAACTAGGGATAGATGTCTAGCAAAATGGGGTACAGTTATAAAGAAATACAATCTGGTAAATATTCAAAGTTTAGTAAGAAACTTTTACACCAAAAGCACCAATCCGTTCATGTAGTTACCTGTTCAGTAAACCAAGCCCTACAGCTAATTCATGAACCGTGACTCACCTGAGGTAGCGTGTGCATGACTAGAGTTGGAATTGCATTTGGAAGCAATTTACAAGACATTCTGAGTCGATGCTTCTTTGTGTACTGCGATTGGTCGTACATATTCTGGGTAAAGTGCAGGCTGCAGATGCAAAATTGATCACCCCTCAAGTCCCCCAAGACATCCTCGGCTCTACTTTCAAGCTCGCCCGGCGCAAATCCACAATATCTGACCCAGACTCTTATTAGATCTATATTCCTCGGGAATATATGCATTATTGTGCCCTTAGGTTTGGGATGGGTCTTAGAACGGCAACCGTAAACCATACAAGCAGGCATCGTTGAAAAATCAGTTAAAAAAAAGTGCACATAGTAAAAAAATTATTTTACATGAATGCGTGAGAAAGATGGAATTATATCATACATTTTTCTATACAATGTTTGTTTTGGTCACAGAAACAAAACCTGTGTAGCGTATTTGAATATATACTCTAGGATAACTTTCATATAGAATTGATTGATGTGATGCAAAGCGTAACGTGCTTCTTGTCCGTTGAATGTACTTTCATGCATCAAAAGGAAACCTACTTATCGACACGGTCCGCGAAGGATGCAATTCTATCCCAAATGACACTGATGACAATTGCTATATATCGAGAACAGAACAAATGAAGCAGAAGACAATGGTAAAGGCAATGAGATGAATGAACATTACACTACTGGGTACCTTTGTTCGAAATAGATAGAACATTTAGAGATCAAGAAAAGATGATTAGGTAACCTGGCCTTAACTAGACCAACAAACAGTTGGATTCAGCAAGCAGGGTAGTTAGTAGCAGGAGAACAGGTACCGCGATCACAAGTTGACTTCCAGTGCTAAGAGATGTTCGCAGGTAGCACGATGACGAGCTGACTTTCAGTGGTCACAGATGTTGTCAGGTAGCATGATCACAAGTTGACTTGCAGTGCTCACAGATGTTCTCATGATAAATATAAATAATTAGAAAAGTGGGTGTGTATGTGAATGAGTGACGAGTATATGGCGGGGCCTTATGTGGATAGCAGGGACGTGGCCTGCATCAGGGGAGCCTGACTGGAGACACTGGGTCTGGGGAGGCCATGTGAACAATGGCCCCTGTGCGTAAGATACCTTTGAAGTGTACATGGTGTTTGGCACCTTGGCCGTTCCCATTACCTGCCAGCCCCCTTAGCAGCGCACATCCACTGGTGTGAACTGCCGTTGATAATGGAGGGAGGATGGATGGGCATGAGGCATGCAGACAAGGCCCGGAACACGGCTGAATGGAGACACACTTATGTGGATTGTAGGGGCGCCGTCTGCTTCACGGGAGCATGCCTGGAGACACTGGGTCTGGGGAGGCCATGTGAACAATGGCCCCTGCGCGTAAGATACCTTTGAAGTGTACATGGTGTTTGGAACCTTGGCCGTTCCCGTCCCTACCAGCAACCTTGACAGAGGACATCCACTGCTGCGAACTGCTTTTGATAATGGAGGGGGGATGGATGTGCATGAGGTGTGCAGACAAGGGCCGGCACACCACTGAAAGGAGAGACACACTTATGTGGATTGCAGGGGCATGGTCTGCTTCAGGGGAGCCTGCCTGGAGACACTGGGTCTGGGGAGGCCATGTGAACAATGGCCCCTGCGCAGAAGATACATTTGAAGTATACATGGTTGTTTGGCACCTTGGCCGTTCCCACCCTGCCAGCTCCCTTGGTAGGGCACGGCCACATGTGCGAACTACCATTGATACTGGAGGGGGGATGGAGGGGCATGAGGCATGCAGAAAAGGTGCCGGAACACTTCTGAATGGAGGCACACTTAAGTGGATTGCAGGGGCGCTTTCTGCTTCAGGAGAGTCTGCCTGGAGACACTGGGTCGTTCCCATCCCTGCCAGCTCCCTTGGCAGCACACATCCACTGGTGCGAACTGCCGTTGATAATGGAAGGGGGATGGAGGGGCATGAGGCATGCATAAAAGGGCCGGAACACTAATGAATGGAGAGACACACTTATGTGGATTGCAGGGGCACGGTCTGCTTCAGGGGAGCCTGCCTGGAGACACTGGGTCTGGGGAGGCCATGTGAACAATGGCCCCTGCGCGTAAGATACATTTGAAGTGTACATTGTGTTTCGCACCTCGGCTGTTCCCAGCCAGTCAGCCCTGCCAGGACAAGTGAGCGGGTCCTTGCATCACTGAAAAATTCAAACAACCATACATAAAAGTTCTGTTGTATTTTATTTTGTTGCTGATGTTGATGGCACAAATGTACTACACATTATATACTTCGGGATGCAGCACAGTGTGGGAAAATCCCCTGTACTGACCGCTGTCACTGGGGAATGTGTCTCTAATGGCACCAACGACACAGGCGGGTATTACTCTTCGAACGCGGTGTCCAAGCCTCCCATGAAGCCACCGTGTAAACGCACGGTAGGCCACCAGCCTGTACCACCTGTGGAAGAGAAAGATACAAACTGTATTTAAATTAACAAGATAAGTGTATCAAAGCAAAGTTGAAAAAGCAATCTTGTATAGTATGGCATTGTTGCCAGTACAAATGTTATTTTCACGGATCAATCAACTTGGGCTTTAAAGTGTAGACAATTACAAAAGTGAACAACTATGCAAACCATTACATTTGGGACACAGAGAAATATTGTTTCTTGGTTGTACGTGGAAGTCACATAAAATGACCACTATGATTTCCCCAAATCGCGAGTGATGTATAGAATTGCAAGACTACATTCATTTGGCAGTGATAGATCAAAGTTACGAAAATATAGGAGAAAATGTTAGTGGCCTAAGTGACATCTAGAGTACACTTACTCGTTACTTGTATTGCGAGGGCGAACTGTTGCACGAAGTTCGTGCATAAGCACCATTATAATCCTCAACACGGACTGTGTGAGGCAGGCTGCCCTGAAGTCATGCAGCTCTGTAACGCATTACGGCCGTGTCTCATCTTCCGATATCTAGGACAAGCTTCCAGAGTTTTCTCGGCAGCAGCAGGTCTCCTCCTCGGTTGGCATGACCTTGCACCGATTGCAGGTACACCATGTGGAGACGTCATCCATGCGACTAGGCTTAGGCTCTTGATCTGGTGATTCGTCCTCCCAACTGTCGTCCGAAGCCCCATCGTTTCTGCATCTTTCTCTTTCGAGTAATTCCACCTCGGAATACTGCGGCTCGTACTGGTAGGGCTGAATTGTTGCCATTATGCAAAAAAATTAAAACAGATAGTAATGATAGTAGTAGTATCTGTTTGCACGGGCTACGAGCAATGAAGATAGCTGTACAGAGCAGAAACGAGCCACTGGATACACAAAAAAAGACAGTAGAACGATTGAAAAAGCAACTCTGATGTTGTCTGATGAGAAGCGGTCTGTTTATACTTATTGAGGAAAGAGGCATCCTGCTGTTTCCTTGGAGACACGTCATTAGCTAGCTCACAGAGAACGTTGACACGAGACGTGCATTGGCATTGTGAAATGGGTCGTACGCATCTAGTGATGTCAGCCTCTAGGGCGGGGGATATGATTTAGTGCCGCCAGGGCAGTTCACCTTAGGGCGATGCGTCAACGGATACGATTAGCACAAGACGGCCGTGCCCTGCTGCCTGATTTCACATGTGTAAAAGTGAGGAAAACTACAGAAAGGTGCATAGAAAATGTTTGTACGATCGATCAACGTATGCTTAAAAACACATGCCCAAACGCTTGGGACAATACTCATTTTGAGCGCATTATTCCTTTAAGATGGATTTCTGGACTCTGACCTGGTGGGCAGAGGTTCAGAAGCCCAGCCTAGTTTCTTGGATCAGGGTAACCTTCTGGACAAGCCAGACCAATCAAGGTAGCATTTGCCCTAGGTCTCAGGAGGGGTGAGGGTGACTAAAAGACCTCAATGAGCACACAGAGTAAAGGACACTTGCAAATCACTCCCAGTCAGGTGTATATATATTAAAAATACAAATACATATATTTCAAAGCCTTTCAGGTTCAACACACAATAATAATCACAGTAATACTTCTAAGCCAACACAATCCTATCAAAATACATATATACAAGACCTACGCGGTCTAAAGGGTTAATGCACGAAATGGTACTACAATCTAAAAAGGGAAGGAAGCACGAAGTGCAAATAGTCTTTAGGTAGTTCTGCATCAAACACAATCCTAACTGAAAGGCAGTCCAATCCCTAAAATGAGAAGTGCCTAGTGCTGAAATGTACTTGCGATGCTGCCGCATGCGGTAGTGCAGATGGGCGAAACAGGGTCTTTTGTAGGGCTGTAGCAGCACAGGAAGGTGGGTGAGGTGATGCAGAATAGATTCCCACTATTCGTGGAGAGTTTCCCCTTGAGGGCAGAGCAGGTTTCAAGAGTTGGGATTAGTTCACTAGTTCGCACTAGCAGTGGAAAGGAGAGGGGCCCTCAGGGGCCACTAGTGCGTAAAAATTGATGGATGTACTAGGGGCCACCGGTAAGGTTTGCAATTACTCACCGACCCCTGGCGCACTCTGGACCAAACTTCGGCAGTCGAGTCCACTTCGGTTGCAGGTTCAAATGCGGCAATCTCGCACCTCTGCAGCTTTCAGCGGCCAAGTTACAGCGTTGATTCCCAAACAGGACAGTGGCAATTTCTCCACTCCTGGTAGATGGATTAGGCCAGTTCTGCTTTATCAGGCTTCAGGGCACAGAGGGGCACAGCTGCAATGAACTTGCAAAGTTTGTCACCTGGGAACGCCAAGTGTCCGAAATTCGGTGTGAGAGTGCCGTGAACACAGAGCCTGCGAGGTACCAAGTTTCAAGGTCCTCCTCGAAAACGGTGGTGGTATCAAAGCAAAGGTCCTGCGCAAGCTGCTCATCCCACTGGTTGGCCCAGGGACACTTCCGAGAAGGCTTATTTGCAGGGTTTGATGAAGGTACCGTGAATAGTTGGTCCCACTATTCCAATGGGTCAAAGCGTCTTCGCAGACCTTCTAGGATGATCAGATGCAGAGGGGTCCAGCTGGACGACAGTGAGCTAACGGTGCCAAACCTTCCAGCAGGTCACCAGCGGTTCCTCGACTCAGCTTCTTAGTTTCAGGATACTTGCATCCTGTCCTTGTTCAGTGAGAACTCCAGAGATCGACATGGTATGGGTGTTTGGAGCCTTCTCTTATCCAAAATCTCCTTCGCGCCAAAACGAGGAGGACCGAATGGGAGATCTGCTCACATACAGGCATCCCACACGTGGACCAATCATGGACCACGGTGGTCCCAGGCATTCACAGCACACCAGACTCTCTGGCACCCAGGATGTGTATTGGAACCCAACAGTCCAGCCCACATCCTGGAAGCACACTCACAAGGCATGCAGAAACCTGCGAAAGCTTGGCATTTCGCAGGAGAATGCATACCCAAATAAAGATTGACCCGGGTCGGTTTGACCTGGGGAAGGTGAAGGGGCAAGATGGCCAAAGGACAGCACAAAGAACCTTGTGGCATGGACATTTTGGAGCAAGGCCACCTATTTGTGCCAAACGTGGTAACTGTGGTTTAACTGGCAGATAAGGGTTAAAAATACATGAAAAGATAAGCTGCCACCAGCCCTGTCCAAGGCACACCTGCACTTCTCCTAAAACATCTTATCTAGGGCCTTTAGACCCAAGTGCACTATACTGGAAGATACATTATGCACTTGCAACATGTTGCAGAAAAGTTGCAACATTGACAAGGACTAAGGGAAACAAAGTCTCTCAGTACTGACTGTCTTTAAGGGCATGTCAGCTTCCCCATAATAAAGTGAACGAAAAGCTCAGGGGAGTTCAGCGGAAGGCTGTGCTCCTCTGGCAAAGTCAGACTATGGTGTTGAAAAGCAGCAAAAAGTTGTGGGGTACACAACTGGAGGGGAAATTACACATGAAATCGAAATCTTTCCTAACAAGGACATCTGTAGGTTTTATACCATAAAATAGTTTGAAAGGTGAGAATCCAGTGGACGCCTGAGGAGTCTTTCTTACTGTAAATAGGGCCCCGGGGATCATGTGATTCCAGTCCTTCCTGTCCTTATCTACCAACTTCCCTAAGATCATTTTAAGTGTTTTATTGAATATTTCGTCCAATACGTCTGTTTGGGGGTGGCAAACTGAGGTTCATAAGGTGGCAATATGGAGCAATCCCTTGGCTTTACCTATGAGTTTGCTCATAAAATTGGATCCCTGATCCATTAGAATTTCTTTTCTGTACAGTAATCCTTTCCTTAGGAAGAAAAAGGGACTTCCATTCTCTAATCCTTCCCCCTCAGGAATCATCTGCAAGAAAGCCTCTGCGAGTGCTGGATCATTTCACTGGGCGAAGGCTAGGTCGGGAAAGCTGGTAGGTTCTTTCCCCTTTTTGCTTCTGTGGTAGATGGCTCATAAGCTTCCTCAAACCCTAAGGTACCTCGCTCAATATCTTCTGGTTCACTCTCTATAAAACGGGGGAATAGAGCCCTTTCAAGAATTCCCTATGCAATTGTCCCCACGATGTACTTCAAATGGAATTTCGCCATTGGTTCTGTAGGACAAACTTTATGTCTCCCCGGAAGTGAGGACCTATAACACCCACAAGGAATTATAAACCGAACTTCCAGGACAGGCCAGATTTTGGAGCCAATCTTTTATAACACCTCAAGAGGGGGTATCAAGACTAAAGATATCAAAGCCTATGGATTCTTTTGTGGCAATAGAGGGATCTGAGACTCTATGACTAAGCTTCCCCAATTTGTCTCAATTGAGTCACATCCCACTCCTAGCACCACATGCAAGGAAGGCACGATATCAACAGTAAGACAGACACAAGTGATCACAGTTCAAGGGTGTTTATTGAACTTCAATTGGGTTTGAAAAACACCTATCTATTTCTAAATCTAAAGATGGGAGCAAGCTACGACCATCAAATAATAATAACGCAGTCCTAGTTGGGTCTTGTCAAAATAAAAGGGCCTGTACTAATAAACCTACTGCCAGTCCTTACCTCTAAATACAAATAGTGAATGAAACAATGTTACACAAAGGAAAGTGTTCGAGAAATGATATGTCAGGATATTCAAGCCATTGGCTTCTCTTCCCCACGTTTTCAGCACTGGCCAAGGCGGCACACTCGAGCTTAGCACAGTCTCTGGCTTCTTCGGCACAAGGGCACAGTCCAAAACGTCAGCATCATGGCCTTCTGTGCCAATGTCTCTTTGCCATTCAAAGTCTCTTCTTTCAGAGGGCCTGACGCAACAAACAAACAAAGTTCCTTTCCTTTTTGTATTTCACATATACCCAATTTTCTTAGGTGATTTACTATTTTCGGGAAACACGACTAGTTCCTCCATGCGGTTTGGAAGCCCATAGAAAATCGTGCAGCAAAGATCAAAATGAGAATAGATGACAAACACAACACCATGGGAAAAACTTGAGCCACACCGCATGGCACATATGGAAATATTTACTGCAACAACTTGAAAAATAAAAGTTTGAAATATTGAACCATCATATAAAACAAACAATTCTAAAGCAATAATAACCCAAAAGGCAGAAAAACCCTCCTGAAGAACCATCTGAAAGGATGGGGAAACACGTGTAGAGGGAGATAAGAGGGAGAAATGAAAAAGACAATGTATATACTGAAAAATTCAGTCTGAGAATAAATATTGAATCAAATGGAAAACAAAGTTGGTTAAAATCAAGATTATTGAAGAAATGCTCGAATATCATGTATGATTGAGGGAGATAAGAGGGAGAAATGAAAAAGACAACAATGTATATACTGAAAAATTCAGTCTGAGAATAAATATTGAATCAAATGGAAAACAAAGTTGGTTAAAATCAAGATAATTGAAGAAATGCTTGAATATCATGTATGATTGGAATACACATCAAAGGTAACTACTAGACTGAACCATAAGGGATGTATGATTTTGGATACAAAACTTCAGGAAAACAAAGTTGGTTAAAATCAAGATAATTGAAGAAATGCTTGAATATTATGTATGATTGGAATACACATCAAAGGTAACTACTAGATTGAACCATAAGGGATGTATGACTTTGAATACAAAACCTAAGAAGATACATCTATTATTTGGAGTGCACCAAAGAGTTCTTGTGGTTATTTTGAATTACTTAGTTTAAGCACTGGACAGTAGCAGTGTTTCATGGGCATGGTGCTGCAAAAAAAAATTCGTACTTTAAAATACTTAGGAAACTCGCCATAGTTGTCACAGGCTGAGCTGAACCTACACTCTGATTTACTATTTACCTCCGCCGGGCTCAGATCCACTTTAACACAATGGGCCTCATTACACGGTAGGCGGTGAACCATGGCGCTATTAGCGCCGTGGTTCATGCCGGTAAAATCCCGGCACCGCCTTGGTGGAAAGGGGAATTACCGCCCCATTCCAAGGTTGGCAGGGCGTAATTCCCCCTTCCGCCATTGCCCTTCCCCATTTCCATTTTTGCCCCATAGGGCTCTATGGGAATGGGGAAGGCGCTAATTACGGTACCGCAAATTGCGGTACCGTAATTAGCTCCACTGGTCCCTTTGCGGGTTGGTTTTTAACGCCTGCAAAAAGCACGTGTTAAATTCCCCAACCCGCAAAGGGACATCGTAGAAGGGCGGTAAGGATTTAACGGTACCGGTAAAATGCTGGTACCGGTAAACCCTTACCACCTACCGTGTAATGAGGCCCAATGTTTTCAGGATTCTCACATATCTAATTTCTCGAGTGATTCAGTGATATGATATGATATGGCATTCATAACACGCTTGTACAAAAGTGTTTCTAGGCCCGACAAGACAAGGTGGGGAACCAGAGGGAGGACAAAAGAATGATCTTACTTGGCCTTGTGTCATTGAGATCATGCAAGTGCGGGGAAGTGGATGGGGTGAAGTGCCAGAAGGGGGGGTGGTAGAGAAGTGCTGATAATCAAAGGTGCACCAGCTGGTGGCTCAGTGCAGGTAAAGAAAGTGCAGCCAACGGGTGGCTCTAAGTGCAGAGAGAGGGAACTGTTGGGTTACAGACTTTAGTTCAGCCTGGATCCCCCTCCACCGGGCTCCGATCCGCTTTGACTGAAAATCTTTAATCAGCCTCCCTCTGCTGGACAAGGACCAATTTATCTACTTTGTTAGGAACTTTCTTTACTGTATCAAGATCGAAGACATTCTATTGTGCACAGGATTTTGCTTAACCGGTCGCAGGACCACTTCGATTCACAATTCTTTGCCACTGGTTCTCTTTTGTCAGCTGGATACCTTACAGAGACCTTCGATTGAGCACCCATGCGGTGCTGGACCACTCGGTCAAAGGTATTGTATCTAGGTTTCAAAGTTCAATTACTCATCTGCAGTTCAACCTTACTTGCGTTGGTTATCACACACGTTTCATACAATGTTTGTTGCAGCTGTCGCCAAACAATGTTCCAGCTTTCACCATAAAATGTTGCAGCTTCAACACAGACCGGTCTGGTATCGGTCTCCCCAACTCATCGGCTGTGTTGATTTCACTAACGCTGCTTTGTTGTTGGAGGCAAGGACAGTACCACGGCAGCTGGCGATTCTCCCCGCATTGTTTATCGACACGGGATGGCACTGGGTACCTCCGAAACACAATGCAGGATTCCTCAACCTGATTTCCTGGTCTTACGCTTTCTACTCTCGAGGCTTCGGTTCTTTGTCGAAAAGGTCAAGGAAACTTCCCTCCTTGCGATCCCCTTCTGTTTCACCGTCTTTCCCATCTTGGAATTGCTGTTTCCTTGTGTGTTTTCCTCACTCAAAGTGTGCTCTCGTGCTCACCTTTTATCCGTGTGAGGACGTGTAATGGAAGTCAGGTGTGTGTGATGGTCAGTAATTGCCTCACTTTGCTTGACCATTGTATTGGGACACATCAGGTATACGGCTCAGGTGTTAGTCCGTTTTCTCTCATTGCGGGCTGTCTGTGAGAAAGTGTTTGTGATGTAAAAGGGGTGGGGTTGAGTTCCTATATATCCTACCTGGTAGGATGGGGTAAAGCTGTTCCAGGGAAGGGGATACCGCATCTCACCATCCTGTGTCCCACTCCCACTCCCCGAACACCACTCATCCAGGTGATCCTCCCACACTGTTCCACTCCGAGGAACTGGATTCTGGCCCTCTGGATGACAGATCCCTAGGGACTGGTGGTTGAGACATCTTTTAGTTTCTCACAATATGCATCCAATACATTTAATTTCAGGTTTCCTTTCAGTTCAGTAATTCATTACCCAACTTGAAGCCCGCTAGGAATGCCCCGGTTGTCGAGTGCCTCTCCCTGACACTCACTGGTCCTCAGTGTTGTTGCTTGGCGTCTCGGGCTGCTTTTTTCCTGCTTCGTAGATCAGCGGGCCAGTTGCGGCAGGACCTGCTCGCACACCAGCACTTGTCTTGCCTGTGCTGGTTGCTCTGCTGCCGCTGTGTGGACGTGGACGGCGTCCTGCTTTCACCTGCGCTTTCGCAGTACTGGCTGTTGATTCCATCATACGGAGGCTCCCTCTCCTGTGAAAGCCCAACGGCCCAATGCGCCACAGGCTTTACAGGCTTTCTGGGCTGCTGGCCGGTGTTCTGGCTCCTCCACAGGTCCCACCAAGGCTGCCTGCTTCGAAAACGGGTCCCCTGCTGGTCTCCTCAAACACAGGCCTCCCTGTTTCACCGTGTGGTGTTCTCTTCCTCTCTCTTTATACACCTGCAACCTCTTAAAAGGTTACAGGTGTGGATCCTTCATTAAGTTTGCCTGATCATGATTAAGGGGAAATGCATGACTCTCACCATACTCTGCAGGCATCTTCCTCATCCCAGTACCAGAGTGGTAAAAAGAAGGTATAGTGTTCTTTACTCTCAGTCTCCTCTTCCTCATCCCAGTACCAGAGTTGTAAAACGAAGGTGTAGTGTTCATTACTCTCAGTCTCCTCTTCCTTGTCCGAGTACTTTCAAATGTTAATTGTTGGAAAATGAGGGGAGAGGTCGCACAGTAGCCCATAACAGTTGGGGGGGGGGAGCTAGGTTGGTTATCAATAGGGAAAGGGGGATACCATGTCTCTCCTGTAGGCGCCCCACTCGCAATTTATGAGGACCCTCCACCCAGGTGATCCTCCCTCACTTTTCCACCCCAGAGTCAGGACCTAACCTTAACGGCTTTTCCCTGGCTACCTCATGAGAGGATAGAGGGGTTAAGAAGTGAGGATACCCTTGGTTTTCTCACATACCCTTCCCCAATGTGGGTTGGACTGAGATGCTTCACATGGGAACAGGAAGAGGAAGTCTATATTATTTTGCTCTCGACCGTTCTAATGTTCCTCTGTGAAGCACCAAGGTTGACGGTGCAAGAAACTTTTCATATCCCTTAGGCTGGATTCTTCTGTCTGGGATTTCGGGTCCACTCTTACTAATACTTTCCTAATACTTTCCTCCCCACTAGTTCTCTTATCAGACTTGGGAGGCTCTAGTTTCATGGGCGGGGAAGTCTAACTCCAAGATTCTTGGATTTGACTTGAGCCACCTGTGACACCCATTGATCGAATTGGGGTAAATCAGTTCCCAGGACTAACTGGGCCGGTAAATTGGAAATCACTGCTACAGTTAAGTTTATTTTTCTTCGCAAGATGGTAATAGGGATCTGGGTTAACGGGTGATTTCCATATGGCCATGCATACAGGTCACCCTCTCTCTTCCTAGAAGTACCCCTTTTCTTATAGCACTTTTCTTAATTCCCGGCTGCAATTTTGCCCAGACAATCTTTCTCTCTAAGGTAACAGGGATTTTATACATGGTTTTATTTCCAGTATATAAAAAGGCACAGGGTTTTCTCTGGTTATTATAATTCCTTTGATTTTTTCCAGACTTCTTTATGTTCTTCTCCTCTAATGATGCTGGAGCAGGAGAAACACTCTCACTCCCTCTCTGCAGAATGTTTAACTTTGAAATCATGGGTTTCCAGATCTTCTGGGTAAGTGGACGGTTCTGACTGAGTGTCCTCCACACGGCAGACTCTCCTTTCCCTTGCTAACAGACTGAAGAATTCTAATTTCCCTCCTTGCAAGATGTCTGCTCATGGTACCTTTCTCTCAAAGGCTTATGGGCAAGAGGTTCACATAGATTTGCATACCTCAAACTTCCCACCAATTGACCCTGTTTGATCTCAATGGGGTTTTCAGAGAAATTCAAAAGAACAAACTTCAATTAATCTCTCCAGGAGAGTAGAAGTAGTATCTTTAATCTTCTTTCTTTAGGGGGTAGCACAAAGAAGCCCAAGCCATTGGGGAAACTTAGTTGTAAACCTAAAGAGGTTATTATATTGTCTCTTCCTGCACTCGACAATTTTGTGGATAATAAAGATGGAAATCATTTCCCTCTATGGTCTTTCTGAGGGGTAGAATAGCTTGTGAGTTAAAAACCTGGAATGTGGTCCTAAAGGATGGTTTACATGGTCCGGGAAGTTGGTGTCCATCCTGCACCCCCCTAAAGCCCCATGACTCTTATTTTGTATATTTGACTCACTGATGGGGTTTGGGTTGGTCTTTACCTCTTGGGATTTTAGTCTATTGGTGAACAGGTAGGTGGTATACAAGTGCTAGTTTTCTGGCAGAATTAACACACTTGCATGAAGGTTTTAATGTCAGTGTGAATTCCAGGCCAGTAAAATCTTTGTTATTTGTGTCTGAGTTTTGGACTGTCCCAGATGGTTTCCCGTCAGATGTAAATGTTCCAACTCTAAGACCACCTGCTTGCGATTTTTAGGGACTACAACGTGTGTGAGTTTTTCCCAGGCTTTCTGAAGTGGTGTCTTCTCTATTAAGAAGTGCATGTTTCAAAAAGAAAAAGGTTTCACCTTTCTCACAACCCTCTGGCTCCAATACCACTTACAAAAATGCTACAGCTAACCATGGGTTGTTTCTTTGGGCAAAGGCTACATTTGGAAGGGTTTCAGGCTTTTCCACTGTAGGCTTTCTGGGTTCTGGGTTGGGAGGGCTGTGTAAGGAACTCATGGTGGCAGCAGTAAAGACAGACACACGTGAACACAGTTCAAGGGTGTTTATTAAACTGTATATGCAGATTGGAAAAATGGCTAATCTAAACCTAAATCTAAGATGGGATCAAACTACGACCATCAAATAATAATAAGGCAGTCCTAGTGGCGTCTTGTCAAATAAAAAGGCCTAGACTAAGAAAACCTATTGCCAGTCCTTAAAACTAATACAGAAGGGTGTGAGATAAGATTCACAAGAAAGAAAGAAGTGTTCACAAATGATAAGTCAGGATGTGGTAGCTGGGGTCTCCCTTCCCCACATTTTGAGCACGGGACAAGGTGGGAATCCTGAGCACAGCACACGCTCATGCTTTCCCAGCACAAGACAACAGTTCAGTTTCCAGCTATCAGGACCTTCGGTGGTGAAGTATCTTTTCCGCAAAAAGTCTCATGCCTCCGAGGACCTGATGTGTTAAAGTTAACAAACAAAAAGTTCCTTTCCAAATGTACTTTGGATGATGACTTTTCACCGCCTGGATTCCCCTTTTCCGGGCTCAGACCCTTCTCGAATGTTTGTATCACGGTTCGCAAATGGAGCACTCACCTACCATATAAGAAGTTGCATCCCTCACAATTCACCCTGCACTCCTGGCGGTTGCCATGGCGCTTATATCAATGCCATGCATTTACCCTGAACATTGCTCGTCTATTTCAGAGCGCTTCTCCTGTTTCCATAGCTACGCGACGCACAACCAGTACGCAACGCACATCTCTACATCACTCTGTTAAACGGAAACACAGAAGTATAAAGTAATGAACGTCTATAGCACCAGCGCTTCTGTTCTCATTAAGTCCTCTTGAATTATTTTCTGCATTCGTGCTATGTCTTTGTCTACCGTTGCTGACCCCTGCTTTGTATCTACTCGACCTCCTTTCGATCACGTTTTGGTACCATACTGATTTCTTGTCTGACCGGAACCCTTTTCTGTTACTTGGATTGCCTCCTGGATTGCCCTCATTGGTTTTGTTTACCTTGATCCGGACTGCACGAGACTTGTGGAATTACCGGCCCATCACTTAACAGTATGCACTGGATTTTGGATGCTACGCTGTGACATAGAGAGTATCCTGTCATCCGTTAGTACGCCCTTGTGCCGTCGGGGAAACAGGTCCATACTGACCCTATTCATTTATCTCTCCTTTTTGCGCCTAACCTTCTTCCTGTCCTTTTCATTATTCTTCACAAGAATTTTCAACCAAGCTAGGAGCTTTTTGCCACCACTGAGTTCCTTACTTTGAAGCTCATTCTCAGTGCCATTCAGGTTAGTGCATGTCACTCTGTCCGATTTTTCTTTACTTTCTACTCAGTCACTAAAACCTGTTCTTTGTTTTCCTTACAGCCTGGTGAATACCTGGTGGTATTTGTTTCGGTGGTCGGTCGAAATCTCGAAAATAAAATCTCGAATGACAATAAGGTCGAAAAATAAATCTCGAAAAAAAAAAAGTCGAATTACTTTTTTTAATTATATATTTATTTTGGGGTCCGGGATAAAAAAAATGGTTAAAAAAAGGGGGGGGGGGTTGGAGGGGGAAACCCCCCCATTTCGAATAAAAAACGGCATAAAAAAAAATTCGACTTTTTTTTTTCAAGCTTTTTTTTCGACCTTTTTTTTCTCTAGATTTTATCACTATAAACCATTTGTTTCATCTGAACCTCAGTCCTGTCCGTATAGTCATATGGACAGGGCAGTGTTTCCCAGGAAAGGTTGCCCTCTTTGTGGAGGCCCACAGTGGGCTGGCCAGCTGCAGAAATTTCAACATTCTGTATCGGAAATTAAATGGTCTCTCCTGTCGCTGTGCTCATTGTGACGTCTGGTGGCTCCTCACCGTGAGTTCTGAGCTAAGCAGGGAGATATGCTGTGTTATGCAGGCTCAGGCACGGTAACCTTGATATCCGTGGAGGGGGCCTAACATCATCTTGCTTCATGATGCCTTCCCAAATGGTGGGATACGGCTCAACCAATACAAGTTGAGGGACCCTAACATTCGAAAAGCTAAGTGCCAGAGGAACAAACCCCTCATTAGCTACAAAGGGCTCTATTAGGTTTCATATCTGCAGTAGTAGGAATGAGATAATGCCTTCAGGTGAAAGAGTATTGATACCCGCTGATTTGATACTTATTCCACCCCCTTATACATACATTATATTAGCACCCAAACAGGGCTGGCATGGATGTTTGGAATGTATGTATTAGCGGGAATAATAGACACAGATTTTAGAGGTGATGTTAAAGTATTGCTACAAAATCATGGAAAGGACCCATTCCAAATTCATCAAGGGGAAAGCAGTGTTGCATAGGCTTAAGGAAAAATCTGGGAAGGAAAGTGCAGACAGGGGAACTTGAGGCTTTGAGGAGGCTGGTGATCTGAAATCTGTGAGAAACATGAAGGTGTCTCTCTGATTAGTCCCTGGGGATCTGTCATCCAGGTGGCAAGGACACGGCCATCACTATTGGATCCAGTTACTGGGGGTGAACCAGTGAGGGAGGATCACCTGGATGGGGGGTCCTCGGGGAGTGGAAGTTGGACACCGACGGGTGAGACGCAGTATCCCCCTTCTTATAACACCTTTTCCCCAGCCTACCATGTAGGATACTCAAACAATCTACCCCTGCCCCCCTTTTCTGACACGAACAACGACAGACTAACACCAGAGCTGTTTACCTGATATGTCCCCAAGGGTCAGGCAATTGACCAGAATCACACGCACGTGACAACCCTTTCCCTTCCCCACAGGGATAAAAGGTGGATCTCCAAGAGCACAATACGAGCAAAGCAGATCGCACAACGAGACAGCTAACCCAGCACGGCAGTTCAAGAGGAGGAGAAAGGCATTGAGAACCAAAAGGGTGATAAGGAGAGCAACGACATTGCCCTTTCCGAGCCAGGCCCATGAAACCTCCATGGAAGTAATTGTAAGACCCCGAATAATAGCCAGCATGTGTTGCAGCAGATATCAACGGTACACAGGGCCCTCCTCTGCTGATAACCAAGCTGGGGAGAGACCCTTGCCACCGTGGTACTGGCCTTAACTCCATAGACAAGAAAAGCCCAGCCATTGAGTCGAGGGGAGAGCCGATAAGAAACCAAACTGTGTTGAACAAAAGTAACAAGTGACTAATTATAGAAAGTACAAAGAACTGTTAATGTAAGAGGGGAAAACCAGCAACAGAGGAGGCGGGGACCATGAGTGGGCTCACTCAGGAAAACTCTGGGCAATTACCCTATTGTTGGAACTACTTTTACCAGAAGGTCTTGCAAAATCCTCTGTACCAACAAAAGTCTTTGACCGGCAAATGAAGGTGAAGCTAAGGGAAGTGAATCCCGCATTTTGTGATTTACAAAAGTTGGCAAGAGTGAACCCGACAAAGGGATGCTGATGAAAAGGGGTCAGAGTCCGAAGTCCCAGTGTATAGTGCGTTGACAACAGTGAACCCGGCTGAGGGATGTCCACAGTGAACTGGTTAAAAAGACATTAAGATTTGTGAGAATGTCACAGAAGAGATAGTTTTGAGAAGCCCTAGTGAACCCGACAGAGGGAGGCAAACAGTCGAGTATGATCTGAGTCCGGAAGAGGGGGATCCAAGGTGAGAAGCCATCACCCACCGACCGATTAGTGCAACAGAGAAAAGAACAACAGAGGAAGTTTTTCGAATACTTGCCAGAGTGAACCCGACAGAGGGAGGCTGATATTAAGATGGGTCTGAGCCCGGAAGAGGGTGACCCAGGGGTGAAAGGTAGCACCCAACGTGCAAGTTGAAAATAACTTTGTTGATAATATTTGGAACACATCAGGTCCTCAGGGGCAAAAGACTTTTTGTGGAAAAGAGACTTAACCACTGAAGACCCTGATAGCGGACCTGTTGGCTCATGCTGGGAAAGCTCGAGCGCGTTCTGTGCTCCAGAGTCCCGCCTTGTCCCAGCTAACACATCCTTACTTATCTTTTGTGAACATTTCTTTCTTGCCTGTGAATCCTTTCCCACAATCTTTGTTTGTATTTAGCGTATGGATTGGCAATAGGTTTTTCTTAGTATAGGCCCTTTTCATTTGACAAGACGCCACTAGGACTGCCTTATAATTATTTGATGGTAGTAGCTTGCTCCCATCGTAGATTTAGGTTTTGATTAGGCGTTTTTCCAACCTGCATATACAGTTTAATAAACACCCTTGAACTGTGATCACTTGTGTCTGTCTTCTACTGTTGCCACCATGAGTTCCTTACAATACCAAAGAGGTGACCATGATATGTGCACAGTTCCACGGAGAAACTCCAACATTCAATGCCATTGCTGGCCCCCATTTTCAGGTCATTTTGGGAACACTGTGCCTCAGATTCCACAACCCCTCTATAGATTTCAGAAACCAGAAACTCATGTTTCAGGGTTCCAAATGAACCCTTCTTGTTCCCAAAGCAACTTCCTTACTTCTACCCCATCAATCTTCCCGCCATGTTAATCCATTCCCCCCAACAAGTTGTGATCATAGCGAACCAGATACCCAAGGAATACACTGAATTCAGAGATGTTTTTGATGCTAAAGAAGCAGACAAACTCCAGCCACATCGCGAATATGACTGTCGCAGGAAACGTATTCCTAACGCCAAGATTCTGTATGGTTGGATTTATGTGTTATCCAAAAAGGAAAAACTCTCAAAGAATATATCGATACCAACCTTGCTAAGGGATTCATTAGGCACTCCACTTCCCCTGCAGGTTCCCCATTGTTTTTATTCCCAAAAAAGATATAGAACTACGGCCCTGTGTAGTTTAAAGGCAGCTAAACGACCTCATGGTTAAAAACCGCTACCCGCTACCCCTCATCCAAGCATTGATATAATATGATATGGCATTTATAACGCGCCTATACACAAGTGTTTCAATATTGTTGGACCAGACTAGAGATAACATCATATACACCAAGCTACATCTAAAAGGGGTTCATAGTCTGATCCGAGTAGCCAAGGGGGAAGAAGGGAAGACAGTATTCTGCACCAAATTTGCCCATTTAATTTTTACATGTTTTTATTGGCATTTGTATAGTTACAGTCGTGCAATTCAACGTTCACTTTTTCATGCCTGCATTTAGATTAATAACAACAAATAACTTAACAAACAACTTTCTACACGTGCCTTGTGTTGATTTATAACATCGTTTGGGGGCAAACGCCTCATTGTCTGGGGCTCTCCACTTCTTTGTACTCTTCATGTCTTCCAGTTGGCCATTGTCAATTGGGTGCTGTGGAATGATTAACTGGGTATGTAATGGGTGACTCCTGCCGTAATTGGTGCGCTCATGGGTGTTTGTCGTCGGACGGGTGAAACATGTCCAAGATCAACGCTTTCCATGCTACACACTTATCATTACCGTCAGGTTCCGATCTGTTCGCTCCCTCCACCCACACCTTGGTCTCCGCCTCTGCCCACCTTTCAAATTCCTTGCGCCATTTTCCATATTGTGGTCCTGCAGCAGCTTTCTGTTAGGCAGAAACCTGTGCAGTTCCCTTAGGGACCATTGCAAAAGACTTAAGACTACAGGTGTTTGGCAGTAAACCCACTTGATAATTTGATAGCAGTCTGTACCATACAGATTCACTTGGTAGCTGTGGCTGAGCAGTCAGACTTCCCTTAAGAAGAGTTAGGCAGTATATAGAGTATACACAATAGGTACAGAGATACAGTAGCACAAGCAAACACTAACCAGAGCTTTGGTGTAAAAGTATATAGTTATTTATTTAAAGACACACTTGTAAATTACACTAGCACAAAGAGAAAAGTAACTTCAGCACACAGTCACTATTATATATGTACAACCCTAATTACTTATTAGACAAGTCTTAATGAGAAACACCACTTATTTTCAGACAGAGGTGAGCGCTTAACATAAGATGGCACTCTAATAATTTATTAAAAAGGGAGGGAAAAAGGCAGAGTTATGGAAGCACACCAAGTTCAATACTTTAAAACGAACCACAGTAAGGCAGGAGTACGCAGAGTTCTACTGGAGAGCAAGGAAGTCAATTGCAAGGCCCACTCTTGGAGAGAGCAAACAGAAGGTGTCCCGGTTCACACAGTGGGGTTATGCCCAAAGAGTCTTGTAGATAGTTTGCACACAAAGAATGAAATTAAAGTCAGGATAAGTTAGCTAGGTTGTCCCAGGACAGCCCAGGTTAGAAGGTCGAGGCTTTACTGTCATCCCGAACGATCTGTCGCAAGGGAAGCCAGGTGGGACACAGTACCTTAAGTGTGAAGCTAGCTCCAGCGGGGGCAGATGTTCCTGGCAGCGGGTGCAAGTCGGTGTTTCATCCAGAGGAAAAGGAGGTCTCACCGTGGAGGAAAGGTGAAGGTCGTTGCACTGCCAGGGAAGAAACCAGCTGCGGAGTTCTTCGGTTAAAAGGTACTACCCTTCTCTTCGCGGTAGTGGTAAGCCGTGGTATTCAGGTTGCCGGGGTGCTTGGCATGGGCAAGGCGGCCACGAGATGCTCCAGGAAGGTGAAAAGAAGACAAAACTGGTTATCCCCACCAGTCAAAGGAAGAAGACTCTCTGGACTGGAGCTCTCCTCTGTCGTCGGAAAAAGTGGTGAGACGGTTCAGCAGGGCTCCACCGGTGGTGTCGTCGTTGCAGGTTGGCTCAGCTTCTCCCTCCTCGGATGCTTAGGTCCTGTGGCGACTTCTGAAGTTCCAGTCCCCAAAGCCCTGCTTTTATGCAGCAAACCCCGATTCATTCAGCCTAGCTGTCAATCAAACATGCTAAGTGGTGAGCCGGCCGGCTCACCGCTTGGGCCAATCATACAAGAGTGCGACTTGATTTGCCAAGGCAACTCAGTCCAGGGTGCCTAAACCCCCTCCCACACTCCCTGTGGTACGCAGACAGAGTGGCACCACTTTTGGAGGCTTCTGTGGAGAGGCCTGCCAAAAAGTGGAACAAAGGGCTCAACTTGGGTTGGAGTCACAGAAAAGAACACAAACGCCATTTTAGAATCGAGTTCTGGCAAAAAATACCAACTGGTGAATTAATATTAAATAAATAAACCGGCGGTATGTTCGAGGCTATAAGAATTAAATAATTAAAGTTGGTAGCCTCGAACAATGGGAAAATCCCATATAGATATATTCGCGGTTGAATATAAAAAGTAGTATCCACTGCCACCAGCCAAAACTCGATCAGGGGGGAAGGAGACCTGCCCCCTCGAACAACAGACCCCAGGGCAATCGAATTGCCCCGACCAGTATGTCCACAATATGATGGTTTGTACTGGTTTCTGTTCATAATTTGGGACTAGTAAAGCCAATGGTGACTTTACATTCAATGGGAGACAGTAGTCAGTCCCAGGTTATGGAGTCTATGTTTGGGGGTCGCTACGACACCTCTAGGTTTCGGCACGGAGGGTGCTGTGTAACCCACATCAAAAACACATGAGACCCTATGGAGTAAAAGACCCCATAGCCCATAAAACACATGGAAAGACAAAGGAACACCTCAAATCATGTCTAAGAGTGGGAGTAAAAGAGTCTCACTCTTAGTGTTAGGCAGAAACCTGTGCAGTTCCCTCTGGGACCACTGCAAAAGATTTAAGACTACAGGTGTTTGGCAGTAAACCCACTTGGTAGCCGTCTGTACCACACAGATTCACTTGGTAGCTGTGGCTGAGAAGTCAGACTTCCCTCAAGAAGAGTTAGGCAGTATACAGAGCATTCACAGTAGGTCAAGAGAACACAGTAGAACAAGCAAACACTGACCAGAGCTTGGTGTAAAAGAGATATAATTATTTATTTAAAACCACATCTAGTAAAACACACAGGCACTAATATTAAGCAGTCCAAAAACAAGGTCACTAAAGGATATACAATCCCTTAAAAGAATATTAGGCAAGTCTTAAGTAAAGCCCCACTTATTTTCAGACAGCGGTGAGCGCTTAACGTAGATGGCACTCTAATAATTTGGTTTAAAAGGGAAAGAAAGGCAGAGCATAAATTGAAACAGATCCCGTCACTTTAAAAAGAACACAGCAAGAGAGGAAGGCAGAGTCAAACCGTGAAGTTAGAGTTCAGAAAGCCGGATCCACTTTAAGAGAATCAGAACGAAATGTGTCCAGAGTTGTCATGATCTCTGCTTCCAAAAGATCAGGACTTGCCCGACTCCCTTGGAAGCAGACCCATAACCCCGGTTCCGAGTGCCAGCCAGTCCCAATTGGGACCTTTTGGACCCTGTCCTGGCGCCAGTGGCACCAGGCTCATAAAGATGCCCAGTCCCAGCGCTGGAAGCGCCGGGCTCATAATGCTTGGGTGGACTTACCTGCAGCAGACCATGCTGCTTACTTACCTGCCAGTTGAACCCCTGATCCTCTTCTGTTTGGGACTACTTTTCCTGTTGGGTGGGGCAGGAGCCACTCCCTAGGTTCAGAATACTGGAACTCTTCTGGAAAGCAGGAACTCTTTTCTTACCTAGGCGTGGCTGTGGAAGGAGACACCTAAGCACTACAGGAGGCTATTTAAACCACACCCGATGGATGAATCTTGCTTTGTGTTATTCTGTATTCTCTGCAGCAGAACGCTCATCGTGTCATCTGCTTCTGATCCTGGGCCTAAGGGAACAAAGGCTTACCATCCTGGAATCCAGTCTTCAGCAGCACCTGTAAAGACAAAGAAAGAACAGGTTAGCACTACGGTCTTCAGTGGCAGCGCATCTCTTACCTGGTCCATCGGCTGTCACCAACGCCTCGCGCTGCATTCCGGCATCTGAAAGACAAAGGCTTACCTACTCTTCGCCTGCTCCGGAGGTCTTCGCACTGCATTCCGGCATCTGAAAGACAAAAGCTTACCAGCTCTTCGCACGCTCCGGAGGCCTTCGGCGCTGCATCCCGCATCTGAAAGACAAAAGAAGGTGCGTTTAAAGACATTGGGCAACTTTATTACTCACGTGCCATTACTCCTTTCCACGCCGAATCCAGTGGGTATTCCAGCACCCTTCAGCTTCTCTAAAGCTCCAAACTTGTACCTGCAAGATAAAAGGGACAGTTAGTGCGCATCGTGAAGCAGGCTACAAGCGCTTACTTACGTGCTTCCAGGCGCTTCTATTCCTCACGCGGGTTCGATCCTCAACTCTCATCAGCCCGCCATCCGCCATCGCCGGAACCCTGCAAAACAAGAGATATCATTACAAAAGACTTTTAAGACATTTGAAGTGCCCAGAACTTACCGTTCGTGCAGTTAACGACGGACAGCAGTCCTCTGAGGTCAAGAGGCCTGCACCCTTATCCAGTGAAGAAAGTGGTTACGGCACCCTGCCCCGAGGCAGATGGAGAGCTCGGCGTTCACTTACCTAAGGTGAGGGCGTTAACCTTTGGGGTTCTACAGGAGAAGAGAAAGGGAAGAGTAGAGAGGCACCCAATAACCCCAGTTCATTAATCCCATATTTTCTATCTGCAGACATCTTACTCTTCGAGTCAGACATACAGTGCACAGAGGTCCAGCCCAAAGAGCCAACCGTGTGTTACACATCACCTTTGAAGATACGGCATTCACCCAGTCAAGACCGGCGCCTCTGCGGGAATCAGGTGAGCGTTACAGAACACAAAGCCTACCGCAAAACTCCCACCCAGGCGCTATGGAAACCTCGGATACCGACCAGCTAGCCCAGTTACTTGGGGAACTAAGAGCAGAAGTGCATGCAGCCCGTCAGGAGACGAATGCTCTAAGAAGGGAACTGATTATTTCCAAGGAGCGAACAGACGATCTCGCTAGACAATTGCTACAGTCACAAGCCGGACAAACTCCGTTACCCGCATCAGGGGCAAATCTTCCTTCAACATCCTCTACGAACCCAGTGCAGATCAACCTACCTGGGAATGTACCTCTGGCTCCGCCCGAACGATTTTCTGGTGACCCAAAGAGGTTTGCAGTATTTATTATTCAGTGCCGGTTGCACTTCTTATGCCGGCCAGCAGCCTTTCCAACTGATCAAGCTAAGGTAGCTTTCGTGCTTTCGTACCTTAGTGGCAATGCGGCAGACTGGTCGATCCCTCTAGTTAATCAAGATGATCCGGTTCTCCATGATTTTCAAGCTTTTCAGCTCAGTATGGAAAAACTGTTTGCAAGACATTCACAGGGGCAGGCCTTGGACAATGAGCTCCTTTCATTGCGACAGGGTAATCAAGACCTTTTGGCTTATATTGCGTCTTTCGACAGACTGATAGTGGAAACTCGATGGCCTGAGGACAAAAGGATTACGCTGTTTTATAGAGGTCTACGTGGAGAGCTCAAAGATGTGTTAGCCCAAGTAGTGAATCCCCCGCAAGACTGTTCGGACTATATTGACTTAGTCGTTCAAATTGACCACAGACTGCAGAACAGGAAGGCCGATCGTTCCAAGTTTGATGCTCGAGTATTTTCCAAACCACCAACTCCTACCAAAGGAGTAGACTCCGGGTAACCCATGAAAATAGGGGGCCTGAAAGGACCACTAACACAAAAGGAGCAGGAAAGGAGAAAACAGCTGCAATTATGCCTCTATTGTGGAAACCCGGGGCACTTTCTTCGAGACTGTCCGGTGAAACCAGCCAAGAAGGCAGTAGGAGCTGCAGTTACCAGGGTCACAAACTCTGAGCAGGGAAACAACCTCGCCCGACAAGAATAGAGGTCCTCTTGCCGAGCGTTAAAACCAGTTCAGTGACCTCGCATTTCGTGATACCTATGGTCCTCATTAGCCCTGAACATCCGGATCGATTACATGCGATTGAAGCTTACGTCGACAGCGGTGCCATCGGCAATTATGTGGATCATGAAATGGTTTTGAGGATGAATCTGACTCTTTGTCCAAAGGCTGTAAAGGACGTCATTACTACGGTGGATGGTACGGAGATAGCCTCCGGACCAGTAACGCATACCACCCAAGAAGTGACGCTAGTAAGTCAAGATGGACACCATGAGAAGATCGTGTTCGATGTGATCAAGGCCCCTCAGTTCCAGATTATTCTAGGAATTCCTTGGTTAGAGAAGCACAATCCTCAGATCGATTGGCGAGCAAGAACGGTTCAGTTTCCAGAATGTGTCTCTACTTGTCACCCTCAACCTGGTGTTGCACTGGCAGCAATTTCCTCGGAGGCTCCCCAGTTACCTCCTGAATACCTAGAATTCCAAGATTTTTTCCGGAAGGATCAGGCTAACTCTCTACCTCCTCATAGGTCTTATGACTGCCAGATAGACCTGATACCTGGATCTACTCCTCCTTGTAGTAGAATTTATGCCCTCACCGAGCCTGAGAATCTTCACCTCCGACAATACCTGGATCAATACCTAGCGAATGGGTTTATTCGTCCTTCCAAGTCCCCTGCTTCCTCAGCTTTGTTCTTCGTTCCAAAAAAAGAAGGGGACCTTAGAACTTGTATAGATTATCGCGCCCTGAACCAGATCACCGTTAAGAATAGATATCCGTTACCTTTGATCCCTGAACTCCTGGACCAAGTCAGAAAAGCATGCATATATACAAAGCTGGATCTTAGAGGAGCCTACCACTTGGTACGAGTAAAAGAGGGCGATGAATGGAAGACGGCCTTCCGCACCAAGTATGGGCTATTTGAATATCAGGTCATGCCCTTCGGACTTTGCAATGCCCCGGCCGCCTTTCAATATTTTATGAACGATGTCCTCAGAGAGCTCATAGATGTGTGTGTTGTTGTTTACATTGACGACATCCTCGTTTATTCTTCATCGGAATCTGAACATCGGAAACACGTGAAAATGGTCCTCGAGAGATTGCGTCAACACAAACTTTTCGCTAAGTTGGAAAAATGTGTTTTCAACGTGACTGAAGTTGAATTCTTGGGATTCATATTATCACCTAGCGGAGTGCGTATGGATTCAAAGAAGGTCGATGCAATTCTCAAATGGCCATCGCCATCTTCCGTAAAAGGTGTTCAAAGCATGTTAGGCTTCGCTAACTTTTACCGCAGGTTTATCCCCGAATTCTCTCGAATAGTCCAGCCCATCACCGCCTTGTTAAAGAAAAACAAACGTTTTGAATGGTCTACAGAGGCGGAACAAGCTTTCCAGAATTTGAAGACTAGATTTATCTCTGCACCGATCTTAAAACATCCTCGCCCAGAACTCCCCTACATCGTTGAAACTGATGCTTCGAGCCTTGCCATGGGGGCAGTTCTATCACAAAAGGACCCAGTAACCAATCAGTTGCATACCGTGGCATTTTGGTCCCGCAAATTCTCGCCTCCTGAAATCAATTACACTATTACTGATAAGGAACTTCTAGCTATCAAGTCCGCCTTTAAGGCTTGGCGGCATTATCTTCTGGGGGCCCGACACACCGTTACTGTGATTACAGATCACCGAAACCTGCAATATTTGAAAACCGCAAAAGCTCAATCCTCTAGGCAACTCCGTTGGGCACTATTCTTTGCCGAGTTTGACTTCATAATTACCTATCGACCTGGTACAAAAAACGGTAAAGCTGATGCCCTTTCTCGGATGGGAGTGGAAGAACATTTGATCAATCCTAAACCTGTACCTATCATTCCCGAACAAAGAATTCTAGGTGTAATCGCCACACAATCCATAGAGGAAGTTAAGGATAAAGCTAGGCTACTGGTAACTCCAGCAGACATACAGAATTGGCATCTGCAGGGAAAGGACTTTACGGTGAAGGACAACCTATTATATTTCCAAGAACGGTTATACCTGCCCAGCACAGATTTACAGAAAAAGGTAATCTCTTGTTATCACGATTCTTTAATGGAAGGACATCCCGGTATGACCAAGACCTCGGAAAAGATCAAGCGCTACTTCTGGTGGCCGTCTTGGAAAAAAGATATCAGAGACTTTATAATGTCCTGTGGAGTATGCGCCCAAAACAAGAGTCAAAAGGAAAAACCAGCCGGCCTCTTACGCCCTATTGACATCCCGCCTCGCCCTTGCCATACGCTTTCTATGGACTTCATCACCGATCTACCTCCATGCTCCGGATACAATACGATCCTAGTAATCGTGGACCTATTCTCCAAGATGGCGCATTTCATTCCACTCAAAGGCTTACCAACAGCAGCAACTCTGGCCCGAGAATTTCTCAAAAACATCGTCCGACTGCACGGTTTTCCTTCAGTTCTAATTTCGGATCGAGGTAGTCAATTTATTTCTCATTTTTGGCGAAGTTGCTGTCGGTCGGCTCAAATTGATGTGAGACTTTCGACCAGCCACCACCCTCAAACCGACGGACAAACCGAGAGGACCAATCAAACTCTGGAACAGTATTTGCGCTGCATGCTACAACAAACTGAAAAAACTTGGAAAGATATCCTTTGGATAGCCGAATATGCCTACAATAACTCTGTCCACTCGGGAACTGGGAAGACCCCGTTTTTTCTTTTATACGGTAGTCACCCTCGAACCTCGGAGTTGGATCCACTCCAAGATCTTGGAACACCAGCAGTAGACCACCTGCATTCTACAATCACCCAAGCCTTTAAGGAAGCCGTTTCTTACCTTCAAAGGGCTAAAGAACAATACAAGAAAGGAGCAGACCAACATCGGAAGGAAGCCCCCCAATATCAAGTAGGAGATCAAGTCTGGTTATCCACCAAATATCTACCTCCAAAAGGACCACGCACATTCAACCCAAGATACCTTGGTCCCTATTCCATCACTACCATAGTAAATCCAGTAGCGGTCAAGTTGGACTTGCCCCCTCACATGAAGATACATCCGGTCTTCCACGTGTCTCTATTAAAACCCGTGCAACCTCAAACCCGACTAACTACATCTCCAAAACCTATTCTAGTTGATGGAGAACTCGAGTTTGAAGTCAAAAGCATCCTGGATTCCAAGATCTCCAAATCTAAACTATTTTACCTGATTGACTGGAAAGGCTACGGTCCCCAAGAAAGATCCTGGGAACCTGCAGAATATGTCCACGCGCCTCATCTAATCAAAAGATTTCATCGAACATTTCCTAACAAGCCCAAACCCCCGGAGAAGCCCGGTTTGGGAGGGGCCTTGAGGGGGGGTGCTGTCATGATCTCTGCTTCCAAAAGATCAGGACTTGCCCGACTCCCTTGGAAGCAGACCCATAACCCCGGTTCCGAGTGCCAGCCAGTCCCAATTGGGACCTTTTGGACCCTGTCCTGGCGCCAGTGGCACCAGGCTCATAAAGATGCCCAGTCCCAGCGCTGGAAGCGCCGGGCTCATAATGCTTGGGTGGACTTACCTGCAGCAGACCATGCTGCTTACTTACCTGCCAGTTGAACCCCTGATCCTCTTCTGTTTGGGACTACTTTTCCTGTTGGGTGGGGCAGGAGCCACTCCCTAGGTTCAGAATACTGGAACTTTTCTGGAAAGCAGGAACTCTTTTCTTACCTAGGCGTGGCTGTGGAAGGAGACACCTAAGCACTACAGGAGGCTATTTAAACCACACCCGATGGATGAATCTTGCTTTGTGTTATTCTGTATTCTCTGCAGCAGAACGCTCATCGTGTCTTCTGCTTCTGATCCTGGGCCTAAGGGAACAAAGGCTTACCATCCTGGAATCCAGTCTTCAGCAGCACCTGTAAAGACAAAGAAAGAACAGGTTAGCACTACGGTCTTCAGTGGCAGCGCATCTCTTACCTGGTCCATCGGCTGTCACCAACGCCTCGCGCTGCATTCCGGCATCTGAAAGACAAAGGCTTACCTACTCTTCGCATGCTCCGGAGGTCTTCGCACTGCATTCCGGCATCTGAAAGACAAAAGCTTACCAGCTCTTCGCACGCTCCGGAGGCCTTCGGCGCTGCATCCCGCATCTGAAAGACAAAAGAAGGTGCGTTTAAAGACATTGGGCAACTTTATTACTCACGTGCCATTACTCCTTCCCACGCCGAATCCAGTGGGTATTCCAGCACCCTTCAGCTTCTCTAAAGCTCCGAACTTGTACCTGCAAGATAAAAGGGACAGTTAGTGCGCATCGTGAAGCAGGCTACAAGCGCTTACTTACGTGCTTCCAGGCGCTTCTATTCCTCACGTGGGTTCGATCCTCAACTCTCATCAGCCCGCCATCCGCCATCGCCGGAACCCTGCAAAACAAGAGATATCATTACAAAAGACTTTTAAGACATTTGAAGTGCCCAGAACTTACCGTTCGTGCAGTTAACGACGGACAGCAGTCCTCTGAGGTCAAGAGGCCTGCACCCTTATCCAGTGAAGAAACTGGTTACGGCACCCTGCCCCGAGGCAGATGGAGAGCTCGGCGTTCACTTACCTAAGGTGAGGGCGTTAACCTTTGGGGTTCTACAGGAGAAGAGAAAGGGAAGAGGAGAGAGGCACCCAATAACCCCAGTTCATTAATCCCATATTTTCTATATGCAGACATCTTACTCTTCGAGTCAGACATACAGTGCACAGAGGTCCAGCCCAAAGAGCCAACCGTGTGTTACACATCACCTTTGAAGATACGGCATTCACCCAGTCAAGACCGGCGCCTCTGCGGGAATCAGGTGAGCGTTACAAGAGTCACACGGTTGAAAAGTACACAATAGTCTCGAAAAGGTTCAGAAAGAGTTGGACCAAAAGAAAGGGACCAGTTAGATGGTCAAGGCGGCCAGCCCAGTCCAGAAGGTTAAGGGATTTTTATTACCTTGTAGCAATCTTTAGAAAAGGAGGACTGGCGGACACGGTACCTTAAAGTGGTGAGAATACTCCAGCGGGGGCAGTTGTTCCTGGCAGCAGATGCAAGTCAGTGCTTCGTCCAGGGGAAGAGAGGATCTCGTCGGGGAGGAAGACAGGAGTCCGTTGCACTGCCAGGGAAGAAACCAGCCGCAGAGTTCTCAGGTCAAAAAGGAGCAGTCCTTTTATTCACGGCCCAGTGGTAAGTGGCTATCCGGTTGCCGGGGTGCTTGGCACGGGCAATTCGACCACAAGACGTCCTGGGATGCGAGGAAAAGAAGGTAAACTGGTTGTGCCCACCATTCAGGGGAAGAAGACTCTCCAGCCGGGAGATCTTCTCTGTCGTTGGGAAGTGGTGAGTCGGTTCCGCAGGGCTCCACCGGTGGTGTCGTCGTAGCAGGTCGGCTCAGCTTCTCCCTCGTCGGATTCTCAGGTCCTGTGGCGACTTCTCAAGTTCCAGTCCCAAAAGCCCTGCTTTTATGTAGCACACCCCCATTCACTCAGCCTAGCTGTCAATCAAACATGCTAAGTGGTGAACCGGCCGTCAATCACACAAGAGTGCGACTTGAGTTACCAAGGTAACTCAGTCCAGGGTGCCTAAACCCCCTCCCAAACCCCCTGTGGTACCCAGACAGAGTGGCACCACTTTTGGAGGCTTCTGTGGATTCCCAGCACTTGTACTATCTTTCTATCATTGGCTGTATATAGAAGTAGGGGGTTAATCTCCAACTTATCTGGCACTGTGGGGCGAGATAGAACAGAGATAGACACTTACTGAATTGCTGAATAGCGTGCACAACTGCTCTACAAAATCAGGAGATGGGCATACTGGAGGCGTTAGTCGCCATTGAGGAAGCCAAAGGTAGGTCCCTGGCCCGTACAGCGGCATTAGAACACAGACTGTCGCAACATTCATCCCCAGCAAAACTAAATACGGAAGTGAAGCTAAGTTCCAGAAAGGCCAGTGAGAGTTTAGTGCCCACGAACCTCCAATCCTCACCAAGCACTATTCCTGCTACAGAGGTAGCCACGGCTTCAGGCAGTAAAGACATAGATGCCATGCTTCTATCCTCATACAATAAACAAGGATTGCAAAATAGGGTCACTGACAAGAATGACATTGTAACGGAAACTGCTAGGGGAAGTGACAAAATGGACCCGATAACTAGCCAGCTCCCACTGCCCATCAACGTACCTTTCTCATCTCAGAATGCACCTACGTTGAATCTAACGCTTCTAAACACCAGATCTGTAGTTAAACACACCTTAGATGTGCGGGATTATATCAATGATAACAGTATTGACATCATGTGTTTAACTGAAACTTGGCTGTCTGAGGCACACGGACCAACTATAGAACAGGTCACCCCATCAGGTTATACGTTCTTTGGTAAAGACCGCAAAGATGGACACGGGGGGGGTGTGGCAGTCATATGTAAAGAGGATCTGAAAATGTATGAAACAAAAATTTACTGCGAAGGTTGCGATATCCTACATACCAAATTTATTCCTAATCCTAACTTTAGTATACACGTAATAACTGTATACAGACCACCAGGAGTTACACACAACTTTAATTAACAACTTATCAACGTGCTCAATACAATCCAAACCACTAATTCTGCCATTATATTAGTCGGATACTTGAATTATGGGAAAGGAAATATTAAAGATAAAAAAGCCAAGGAGTTGGAAAAGATGCTCAGAAGAAATAACATTCTGGTGCACAATAATGACCCTACCCATGTTAAAGGCAACATCCTGGATTGGATGGCGAGCTATAACATTGCTTTATTTAAAATTACCACTGCACCGTGCATATGGTCTGACAATTTGTTTGTTTCAAGTAAAATACTGCTTCCACCTCTTAATAAACCCAAACATGAACCCCTGTGAAAAATTATGCACAGGAATTACAAGGCACTCACTACAGACAAATTAACTGAATGCTTGATTCAGATCATCCGGATCTACTTGTGGAGAAATACAATACCCAAATGGCTATCCTACTGGACGATGTGGCTCCTATGAAGCCTAAAACAACGAGGAAATCTATCCGCCAACAAAAATGGTTTACACCAGAGCTGTCTAAATTAAAGGCTACTAAACGAGGCGCAGAGCGTGCTTGGCTTAAAGACCAAAACGCGATTAATAGAGCCGCTTGGAAAGTACATGCAAAAGTATACAAAGAAACAATCATGGAAGCCAAGCGGTAATGATCAAATTGATTCAGCTAATAATGACACCAAGGAACTTTTTCGCCTCTTCAGGTCTTGGGAGAAACCGTAAGTTTTAAATCATTCTATTACACCTACTAAAGAAGAGTGTGTTAGAACACAGAAAGCTTTCTCTGACAAATTGACATGCTCTCAAGACAAAATTAGGAGACAACTACAAAACCAAACCTTAGACATAAATTCCTCTGTAGTAAAGAAGGTACAACCTAATCATATGATTAATCATACAGAATTTAAAAAAGGAGGAGCTTCAATCAACTCATACTGGTTTTAAATTTCCAGAAATTACAGTCACTGGGGATGAAGATACCATGAGAGCCATGAACCCAACTAGTTGTCCAGGGGACCTCATTCCGTCAAAAATTATCTTAGACCATCAGAGCATTTTTGCACCATTTTTGTGCAGATTTGTAAATGCCTCTTTCAGGCACTGCACTGTTCCACAAGCCATCAAACAGTGGCAGTCACCCCCCTTCTAAAAAAAGCCGGCCTAGACCCTAAAGATGCCACCAACTATCGACCCATTACTAACACCCTTTTTTTCTTGAAATTGGTAGATAAGGTCGCCACAACACAACTTCAATCTCACATTGAAAATACTAGCAGGCTGCATGAGAGATAATCGGGTTTTCGCCGCTTCCATGGCACCGAGAGTGCTTTGGGTGATCTTCAGACTCACATGCTGTCTTTAGTTGAGAGATGTAGAACGGGCTTGTTAATATTATTAGATCTCAGTGCAGCCTTTGATCTTTTGGATCACAAGATCTTACTACACAGACTGCTTGACACAGGTGGCTTGGCCACTGAGACCGTAAACTGGGTCAGATCCTTTTTGGAGAGCAGAAGGTCCAGGGTACATTGGGGAGAGGCTTTCTCGGAAATAGAGACTATCCTAGGTGGCGTCCCGCAGGGTGCCTGCTTGTCGCCTCTCCTTTTTAATATCTACATCGTCCCTCTCTGTAGAGAACCGGAGAAGCTGGGCTATTTCTTCACAAACTATGCCGACGATTTCCAGCTGTCAATGGAATTATCAGGAGACCATCAAGTAGACCAACTTAAACTTAATGAAGTATACAGAGTGATAAAAGACTGGATGACCACAAATTGGCTATGCCTAAATGCAGGAAAGACGGAACTCATGATTTATGAGTCCATGAAATCGAGGGAGGCTTTAGTCTCGGCCTTCTCTGGTTTCTTGGTTGACGATAGCCTCATCAAAGTAGTTGACAAGGTGAAGACACTAGGTGCGTACATGGAGGCTTCCCTGGACGCAGGCGCACACTTAGATGCCATTGAAAAAAACACTCAATATCATCTGCGAGTATTGAGGCAGGTCGCCCCTCTAATCTCAAAAAACAATCGAGCCAAGTTAGTCAGAGCCGTGATCTTACCACGCCTAGACTACTGTAATGCTCTATTGGGGGGAGCAAGTAGAGAAGACGTTCTTAGACTACAGAAAATTCAAAATGCCTCTGTGCGTATAATCTATAGCATGAAAAGGTATAAACCCACCTCCGATGCCAGAAGGGAGCTACACTGGCTTCCGATATCAGCCAGGATTTCCTTTAAAACGTTAACACTCTGTCATAAATGCATCTATGGGACAGCCCCAAACTACTTAAAGGACAACATTTCGGTTTACCAACCTGCAAGAAACCTTCGCTCCACATCCACTCTAAGTCTGCAGGTGGCTAGGACAAAGAGAGCCCGCAGTAATGGACGTTCCTTCCCGGCGCTCGTGGCTAAGGCTTGGCACAACCTACCACTGGTGCTCAGAGCTGAAAGAAACCATCTGGCGTTTCGGAAGCTCCTAAAAACAGAACTGTTCATTTAATTCTATCTTCGGTTATCCTCACTGAACTTTTTTTCTGCTTGTGAAGGAGAGCTTGGATGCCTTAGGGTTTTAGCGCTATAGAAATGTTTTAACATAACAACATAACATAACAAGCCCGCCAAAAAGTGGAACAAAGGGCTCTACTTGGGTTGGAGTCACAGAAGAGAACACAAACGCCATTTTAGAATCGAGTTCTGGCAAAAAATACCAACCGGCGAATTAATATTAAATAAATAAACCAGCGGTATGTTCGAGGCTATGAGAATTAAATAATTAAAGTTGGTAGCCCCGAACAATGGGAAAATCCCATAGGGATATATTCGCGGTCGAATATAAAAAGTAGTATCCACTGCCACCAGCCAAAACTCAATCAGGGGGGACGGAGACTTGCCCCCTCGACTAACAGACCCCGGGCAATCGAATTGCCCCGGCCAGTACGTCCACAATATGATGGTTTGTACTGGTTTCTGTTAATAATTTAGGACTAGTAAAGCCAATGGTGACTTTACATGCCCTGGGAGACAGTAGTCAGTCCCAGGGTATGGAGTCTATGGTGGGGTGTCATTATGACACCCCTGTGTCACTGCACGGAGGGTGCTGTGTAACACACATAGTAAAAACACATGAGACCCTATGGAGTAAAGGACCCCGTAGCCCATAAAACACATTGACAGTCAAAGGAACACCACAAATCATGTCCAAGAGTGGGAGAAAAAGAGTCTCACTCTTGACAGGAGAAAAAAACAAACTCCAGAAATCCAGCAAAGCTGCTGGGGGACTCACTAGGTTAGGAAATTCAGCCTAAACAGAGAATTCTCCCTAACACTTAGCAGGAGAAAAAAACAAACTCCAGAAATCCAGCAAAGCTGCTGGGGGACTCACTAGGTTTGGGAAATTAGCCTTTACAGAGAATTCTCCCTAACACTTTCCAGGACATGGCAATAGTTCTCTTGGCTAGTGCATGCCAGATCCATAAACATAACCACATGTTTGTGTTTGCTGATTCTGGGGTAGGCACCAAGCAGGCATTCTTTCAGTGGCCACTCATACCTCTTTACTCCAGCCTCCCTGCAAGGTCGCACTATGCGTGCCCAGAAACCTCTCACACGCACACACCCCCAGGTCAGCATCCTCGCCTTTGCACCACGGGCATTGTGAACTCGCTTCCTTGTTAAACGTGGCTATCCTGTACGGGGTCATATATGTACGATAAAGCACATTCAGTTGTATTAGTTTGAAGCGATGGCTCCTCGATACTACTTTAGAAAAGCTCAGTATTCCCTCACATTCTTTCTCCGTTATGTCTGCACCCAGGTCTTTCTCCCATAGCTCTTTCAGTGCTTTACCCTTGGGGTTAGGTGTGTCTATCAGCATGCTGTACAGCCGAGAAATCGGCCTCCAGCCGTCGTTTAAATTGTACATCAGGGTCAGCAGTGGGTCCGCCTGTGGTTCGTCTGGCTTGCCCTCCCACCTTGCTTTGGCCACTTACCGGACTCTATGATACCAGAGAAATTGCCCGCTCGGCAGCTCCTCTTTTTCTTGCATTGAATCAAATTCCCTGAAGACCCCTTCTTCATATACATCTCCCCATGTGTATATACCTTTCCCTCCCATCTTCTCACAACTGCCATGTCCGTGCTATCCTTGAATGTGTCCGCCGCTATCGACACCTCCGGTGAGTAGGGGTTTACTAGTTTCAGCAAGGTTTGTGCTCTCCTCCATACCTTCTTACCCAGTGTCACCACCAGTGGGATGTGTTTTGGGCTCTCTTGCGTTACACACAATATTTCCTTTAGTTTGATGGGAGCCACCAGGTGTTGCAGTAAGTCTGTTTCTGAGGTAGGCTCATCTGCCAGCCATTTAATTACATGACTGAGCTGGGATGCCAGGTAGTACCTCTCGAGGTTTGGCAATTTCACCCCTCCTTTGTCATATGGTAGATATAATGTTGCTAGTGAGAGTCTATGGCGGTTAGCGCACCACAAGAATTCTCAGAGCAGCACCTCTAAGGAAAGGAAAAAGGACGTCTTAACATAACAGTGCACATTGTTGAAGAAGTACAAGAATCTCGGGAGGATAATCATTTTGGTGATGGCTACCCTATCTAACAGTGATAGTGGCATTTTAGACCAGAATTTCATGGACTTCCTCAAGCCCTGCACCACCTTCGCTGTTTTATGTTCATGCATTTGTTCCGGTGTATGTCTAATGCTCACCCCCAGGTATTTGAACAAGTTCACCTCCCAGTTGAGTCCCACCGGTGGCAGTTCGTTGATACTCCTCCCCCTTAGCCCGGCTATCGGGAATATGCAAGATTTCGTCTTGCTAAAATGGATGCCTGACACTTTAGCATAGTTCTCAAGTATGTCCAGGATCACCTGGACATTCAAGTGCGGATCTTTGACATACAGCAGCACGTCGTCCGCATAGAGCGATAGTGTTAAAGATGGCGTCACTAGGGCGCAGCGTACCTGTTCGTCCAGAAGTCTGTTTAGTAGATGATGCCAGATTGCCAGTAGTTCTGTAGTGAAGTGAGAGTGACACCAGGAACCAGCCCAACTCTCGTCCAAATAGGTACTGGACTGGAGGTGAACCAGCTCCCGATGCCACAGGTTCGCTCACCCCTGATTAATGTGGCATCAGGACAGTGCAAGCACTGACAGGGGGAGCGTGATGGTCTTTAGCTGGAGGTTCTCCGAAGACAACTGGAGCGAGATGAGAAGTGTCGGATCCAGAAGCAGGAATCAGGAAGCCACTGAATGCAAGGGAAGGCGGGAAGGCAAGGAGCTCAGGGAGGACAAAGAACCCAGAGAAGGAACAGAGAACCACTAGAGAGGGGAACCACCCCAGGAGGGAAGGAGCAAGGAACTGGGAGCAGGAAGGGATTCCCTAACCGGCTAAGGAAGGGACAGACCGGAAAGGAAGGGAAACCAGCAAGCAGGACAGAACGGTATTCAGGACAGGGGCAAGGAGCAAAACAACGATCCGGTCAAACCACGTTGAGACGCGATTTGCCAAACCACCGGGCTCCTTAAATAGGACCTCCCACAGCCGGGAGGCTTGAAACGCAAGCCGTGTAGTTTCCCAGGTGCTGGAGACCCAAAGCGAGGCTTGGGCCGCAAATCGGCCGGGAGCCGAGAGCATCGTACACCGCGCATGCGCGGAAAGCAGGAAGAGGTCGGCCGCACCTGTGCGGGACGACACGCCCCGTACCTCCCAGGCGAAAGCGAGGGTAAACCCTCCAAGGCGTGGCACGCCGCATCGCACGAGTGGGCTGGGACAGGACCGGGTTGGGTGGCGTGACACCATGCCCCCTCCCAGAAAGACCCGGGGCCCCAGGCTTCCAGGGAAAACGGAGAAAAAAGTCACGGACAAGGCGAGGTGCATGCACGAAATTGTGCGGTTCCCAGGTACGGTCACAAGCAGGATAACCCTTCCAATCTACCAGAAACTGGAGCACACCTCGACGAATTCGGGAGTCACAAATCTCCTGTACTTCAAATTCCGGTACCCCCTGAACCTGAATTGAGGCTGGACATGGGCTGGCACGTCCAAATGTGTCTTTCACAAAGGGTTTTAACAGGGAAACGTGAAAGACAGGGTGTACCTGCCAAGATTGGGGCAATATCAATCGAAATGCTACTTCCGATATGCATTTGGAAATCTTGAAAGGCCCAAAAAACCGTGGTGCTAGTTTAGTGGGCAGATTACGTACAGGTAAGTTCTTGGATGATAACCAAACTTGATCTCCCACCTGAAATCTGGGTTCAATGGTCCTTCCCCGATTGGCCTGCTCCCTCATGCGCAGTTGTGCATCTGCCAGGGCACTCCGAGCCAAATCATGCTGCTTTTGGATATCGCGGATCATCTGGTCAGCCGATGGAACAGCGCTGGGTGGCATAGGACAGAAGGGGATCAGCTTAGGATGCTGTCCGGTAGAGCACATATAAGGACTGACACCAGTGGCTGCGTGAGTCGCATTGTTGTAAGAAACTTCCGCCAAATCCAGGTATTTCATCCAGTTGGATTGGGTGGCATTAGTGTAGCAACGCAAGTATTGCTCCAAGGTCTGATTTGTTCTTTCAGTCTGCCCATTAGTCTGCGGGTGATAACCCGAACTCAAAGCTCTGCGTATTCCAAGGTGACTGCATAACTGATGCCAAAAGGAGGAGAGAAACTGAGATCCACGATCTGAAATGATCTTTTCTGGTAAACCATGTAAGCGGTAGATGTTATGCAGAAAAGCCAAAGCCATTTGAGAGGAAGTAGGAATCCTGGTAAAGGGAATAAAATGTGCAGACTTAGTGAAACAATCCACCACTACCATGATGCAGGTGTGTCCCTCTGATGGTGGAAGCTCAACAATGAAATCAGTGGCAATGGTATGCCAGGGATAGGGTGGTAGTTCTGTGGGTCGGAGCAACCCCAAAGGTCTTCTTCTGGGTGTCTTGGTCTGGGCGCAAACTGGGCAGCTCTCCACATATAGTTTAGTTTCCTTAGCCCAACCTGGCCACCAGAACTGTCTGGAAATCAACTCCTGAGTTGCCTTGATGCCCCGATGACCTCCTACTAGTGAGTCATGGAACCCATGGAGAATGTCCAAACGCCGTGCTCTAGATGCTATGTACAACCGGTGTAAGAAGAAGAGAAATCCTTCACGTTCTGAGATTTGAGGACGTTTCAGTAGATTGGTGCGGTCTGGGTCTGTCTGGGTTTCCTGGAGGATCTTCTGCAAATGGGGAGAGATCGTGAGAAGAAAGTGCTTGGGGGAAATTAACGGAATGGGTTGGTTGATCCCCTCCACCTCTCTTTCCAAGGAGCGAGATAAAGCATCAGCTTTTAGATTCCGGGCACTCGGAATATACGTGATGTTAAAATCGTAATGGGAGAAGAAAAAGGCCCATCGAGCTTGACGGGCGGTATGACACTGCAAAGATCGCAAATACTGCAGGTTGCGGTGGTCGGTGCGGACTTCAACTGAAAAGCGGCCACCAAGTAAATGATGCCTCCATTCTTCAAACGCTGTCTTGATTGCCAATAACTCCCTTTCTATGACTGAGTAGTTTTGTTCGCAGGGAGTGAGTTTCCGTGAGTAATAGGCCACAGGATGTTCGTCACCCGTAGAGGGATGTTTCTGCAACAGGACTGCACCGACAGCAAAGCTGGAAGCGTCGGTTTCGACGATGTAAGGCATCTCGTCATTGGGGTGACAAAGTACGGGTGCTGTACAGAATGCAGACTTCAAAGCATCGAATGCTACTGATGCCTCAGTATCCCAGAGATAGGGTATCTTCACACTGGTCAGACGTGTCAATGGAGCGGTGAGTCGTGAAAAATGTGGAATGAAACGCCGATAGAAGTTTGCGAATCCCAGGAATCGCTGAAGTGATCTCACGTCCTGTGGTTGTTTCCAGTTCTGAATAGCCCGGACCTTACCGGAATCCATACTAATTCCTGTAGCCGTGATTACATATCCCAGGAATTCCATCTCATCCTGATGAAAAGAACATTTCTCAGCCTTGGCAAACAGATTATGTTGTAACAATCGTTGAAGAACTACGCGAACGTGGGAGATATGTTCCTTTATATTGTCGGAGTAGATCAAGATGTCATCTAAATACACCCAGACAGAAATGCCAATTAAGTCGCTGAAAACATAGTCCATAAACCGTTGGAAGACAGCCGGGGCGTTACACAGCCCAAAGGGCATGACCTTGTATTCATAATGCCCGAAAGGTGTCTTGAAAGCCGTCTTCCACTCATCTCCCTGTTTGATTCTGACGAGATGATAGGCTCCGCGGAGGTCTAATTTAGTAAAGACCCTGGCTGAACGTAAGGACTCCATGATATTCCGGATCAATGGTAACGGGTACCTGTCCTTAAGGGTGATGTCGTTCAATTGGCGGTAGTCAATGCAAGGCCGTAAAGAACCCTCCTTTTTCTTCACAAAAAACAATGGGAAACCTGCAGGTGACTTGGAAGGGACGATGTACCCTTTCTTGATGCACTCATCGAGATAATCCCGGAGGACCTGTTTTTCGGACTGGGTGAGGGCATACACCTTACCATGTGGCATTACGGCTCCGGGAACCAAGTCTATGGAGCAGTCAAAAGGCCTATGAGGCGGCAGAGCTATGTCCCTTGGTTCGGAGAATACCGACATCCAATCAGCATATTCAGATGGTATCATCGACAAGGAACATAAACCAGATGATTCTTTAGCTGGGACTAAGGCCGTCGAGACTGACGTCTTAGAGGATGTGTTTGAGTTACAGCATTCTTGAAGGCAAAAAGGGGAAGCGAACTCCAAAGTACGTGTTTCCCAATTTATAGTGGGGTTGTGTCGCTGAAGCCAAGGTAACCCCAAGACCACTTGATATGAAGGTGTCTTTATAACATCCAGCGCGATTTTCTCCTCGTGTCCCTTGATGCATAACAACATACCTATAGTATGTAATCGTATGGGGCCGGAAGCCAATGGTGTTCCATCAATTACTTCAACTGGAATCACTTCTTTCTTGGTAAGCAAAGGTATGCCGTTGTTGATGGCAAAGCGCTCATCGATGTAGTTCCCAGATGCCCCACAATCCAATAATCCATGGATCTCGACTGTTCTATTCAGCCACTTGAGACTGACCTTCAAAATCATGAGGACTGCAGGCAACATGGGTGGAAATACCGATTCAGAGCAGGAAAGGACTGGTGGCTTGATCAGACCTGTCGGGGCCTTTCCAGAGCAGGACAGGTCACCTAGTTTCCCCCTTTCTTGATTGGTCTTAGAGGACAGGTACCTAGAAAATGACCTGCGGCTCCACAGTATAAACATAAACGTTGGCTCCTCCTCCTCTTCTTCTCTTCCTCAGACAAAGGGCCCCTTACGGCACCTAACTGCATGGGTTCTTGAGTGGTGTTCGGGGACGCTGGTGTCCCAGCGGGCGGAATTGGAGGTCTGAGGTCCGATCTCTCAAAACGGCGTCTTTCGCCTCTTCTCTCTGCCAATCTCTGATCGATCTTTAGCACCTGTTCAATGAGCTTCTGTAGATCTTCGGGTTCAGGAATGTGTAACAACTCGTCCTTGTACTCTTCTCTTAATCCTCGGCGAAACAAGGTCTTTTGTGTTATTTCAGGCCATTGAGAATCTGTTGCAAGTTGGCGAAAACGGCCTATATAAGAGATTATGTCTGTGTTGGCTTGTTTTAAATCCATTAACTGGTTCTGTGCTGTTGAAGCCAGATTGGGGGACTGAAATACTTCCAAAAATGCCTTTTCAAAGGCCACAAAATCACCTAAAATGGGACTGTTAGAAACCACAAGTGGTGTTACCCAAGCAAGCGCGTTGCCAGACAAATTGCCCAAAATATATCCAATCTTGGCTCTATCGTTGTTAAAGTGGGCTGAACGGTACAGGAAGTGTATCCGGCAATGATTGCAGAATTCCCCCACACGTCTGGGGTCTCCATCAAACTTGATTGGAGTGGTATGAGCCATAGCACTCTCGGGCGGAGGAACAGCATTATTGCTTTGGGTTACCATCTGGCGTAGGGTCTGGTTCTCCTGGCGGAGTGCAATCATCTCTGCACGTAAGGCCTGCATCTCATCACGAAGACCGGTGTTCTCATCCATCTCTGATTCCGAAGAATATGAAGTCAGGCGTCTCAATCTGTTAAAGATGGCGTCACTAGGGCGCAGCGTACCTGTTCGTCCAGAAGTCTGTTTAGTAGATGATGCCAGATTGCCAGTAGTTCTGTAGTGAAGTGAGAGTGACACCAGGAACCAGCCCAACTCTCGTCCAAATAGGTACTGGACTGGAGGTGAACCAGCTCCCGATGCCACAGGTTCGCTCACCCCTGATTAATGTGGCATCAGGACAGTGCAAGCACTGACAGGGGGAGCCTGATGGTCTTTAGCTGGAGGTTCTCCGAAGACAACTGGAGCGAGATGAGAAGTGTCGGATCCAGAAGCAGGAATCAGGAAGCCACTGAATGCAAGGGAAGGCGGGAAGGCAAGGAGCTCAGGGAGGACAAAGAACCCAGAGAAGGAACAGAGAACCACTAGAGAGGGGAACCACCACAGGAGGGAAGGAGCAAGGAACTGGGAGCAGGAAGGGATTCCCTAACCGGCTAAGGAAGGGACAGACCGGAAAGGAAGGGAAACCAGCAAGCAGGACAGAACGGTATTCAGGACAGGGGCAAGGAGCAAAACAACGATCCGGTCAAACCACGTTGAGACGCGATTTGCCAAACCACCGGGCTCCTTAAATAGGACCTCCCACAGCCGGGAGGCTTGAAACGCAAGCCGTGTAGTTTCCCAGGTGCTGGAGACCCAAAGCGAGGCTTGGGCGCAAATCGGCCGGGAGCCGAGAGCATCGTACACCGCGCATGCGCGGAAAGCAGGAAGAGGTCGGCCGCACCTGTGCGGGACGACACGCCCCGTACCTCCCAGGCGAAAGCGAGGGTAAACCCTCCAAGGCGTGGCACGCCGCATCGCACGAGTGGGCTGGGTGGCGTGACAGATAGCAGGTGTCCTATTCCTCCAACCCAGATGCCGGCCTCTAGCTGTTGCTTCCTGAGGTATATTGCTATTGGTTCAAGGCCCAGCACATATAGCATTGGGGATAGTGGGCATCCCTGTCTCATCCCTCTCTTTATGTCCCAGATTTCTGACACTAGCCTCCCTGTTTTAACCCTAGCCTTTGGGTTTGTGTATAGTATTCGCACCCATCGGATGAATCCCTCCCCAAATCCAAATTCCCTTAATGTCGCCACCAGCCATTCCTAGTATTGTCATGAACCGTCGTCTACGTCCTTTCTGGACCTCCTGGTCCCTGACTCGTAGGGGTTTGCATGCAGTTATCCTTCCAACATGGCCGCCTGGAACAGAATGCTCCGGATCAGTCTATGCGTTCCATGCTGCTCATCCTACAAAAGAGACACGCCCCCGCAGCTCTGCGTGTCTCAACGCTACCGCTACCTGTAGTCGGACATGCTTAGCCGGAGTTCGATCGGGGCTCTCGCTTGATTCCTTGTTCCCATTTCCTTGAATCCCCTCCTGTTCCCTTCCCTCTCCAATCTCCTGGAAAACCTTCCGCGCTCGAGTCACGGTTCTCCGTGCCTCTGAGCGTACCTTAATTACTTCCTGGAATTACCCTGGACTTTGTGAACGCTCCTGGAAACTGAACCGCTACTCTCACGCTGGACGCTGAAGAGCGGCGTTCGGGTCTATACAAATCCCAGACCGTAAAGAAGAAGAAATCCCAGAAGGTCGCAAGTACACTACAGAAACAGGTGAGGAGGGGAGAGACTTGTGACAGATTGAGACAACTTAAAAATGATACAGATTCAGAGATGGAAGCCGCCGTTCAAGACCTCATGCGAGGCATGCAGGAATTAACAACAGAGGTACAGAACCTCAAGGCAGAGAACGCAGCATTAAAACAGCTAGTTCTATCACGTTATTCCGCAACCAAAGAAAATGTAATATTGGGAGGAATAGTGGACAAGTATGACGGTTCTTCCAAGACTCTCCGCGCCTTCCTTGATTCGTGTTTAAGTTCACTTCACTTTCAAGCCCTACTACTTCTCCACTCCTAGAGCAAAGGTGGGTTTTATGATCTCACACCTCACTGGAAATGCATTGACTTGGGCAACCCCCCCTAGTCAATACAAGTGACGCACTCCTGGATGACTATGATGGTTTTGTGAGAGGCCTTAAGGAAATGTTTGATCGCCCAGAGCAGGTGTATAGTGCTCAAGAGAGACTACTCGAGTTTCAACAAGGGTCCCAGGATATGCTCACCTATGTTACTCGTTTCAAACAAATTGTGAAAGAAGCAGACTGGTCTCCAGAAGCTAGTTTTACACTCTTCCGAAGGGGACTGAACGAAGAAATAAAAGATGAGCTCACTAGGGTGGACCGCCAAGCTCCTTCCAGGCTCTTATGGATCTATCCTTACAGATAGATTTCCGAATCCAGGAAAGAAGAGCAGAGAAGAGGAAGTCTAAGGCAAGTTTCCAAAAGACCATCACGGAACATGCCCCTAGAGCAGAGTCTACTGTTCCTTCTACCCCGGACCCAGAACCTATGCAACTAGGAGCCTTTCGTGGACCCATTACCCCTCAAGAAAGGATGCGACGAATCCATACTGGTCTGTGCATGTATTGCGCCTCCGATAAACATCTTGTGAGAGAATGTCCCATTGCTCCTCCATGGCGTTCGGGAAACGCCAGCTCCCGATCCTATATGGAGCACAGTGTCGGGAGAGAGATGTTTGCTCCACATCAGTTCCATCCTTGAACTCTCCTGGACAAAATAACCTTGTGGTTCTTCAGGCCCTACTATCGCCTCCCAAGACAGAATCCTACCCCATCCTGGCATTGGTTGACTGCGGAGCTATGGGCATATTTCTAGATCAAGATTGGGTCACTGCTCATAACATTCCACATGAAAGCCGAGTTACAATGCAACCAGTAGAGGCAATTGATGGAAGGCCTCTTTCCTCAGGACCCATTACCCTTCAGACTAAAGAGATTCTACTTTCTATCAATCACCATCAGGAGAGAATCAAATTTGACCTCATTAAATCAGCCCATTATCCGATGGTTCTTGGAATGCCCTGGCTGCAGAGGCACAATCCTTACATCAACTGGGCAGCCGGCTCACTGTTTCTTGGATCTGAATATTGTATGGCTCACTGCCTATCCCTGGATACCTTACCAAAGCCTTCTAGAGACTTTCAAGAGAACCAACAAAGTCCACTCACCGTTTCTAACATCATCCAGATTCCCAGGGCCTACCAAGCCTTTTCTGATGTGTTTTCGACCGCGATAGTTCAAGCTCTCCCTCCTCACAGGCCAGAGGATTGTGCCATCGATACCGAACCCAAAGCTGTGATTCCTTTCGGCAGAATGTTTATATTATCTGAACCTGAAAAGAAGACTCTCCGAGAATACCTGGATACTAACCTGGAAAATGGCACCATACGCCCGTCCAAATCTCCAGCGTGGGCTTCATTGTTCTTCGTTCCAAAGAAAGATACCAAAGAACTCAGACCATGTCTGGACTACTGTGGTCTAAATCAGTGCACTCTCAAGGACCGTTATCCTCTACCCCTCATCTCAGATATCCTGGAAGCAGTCAGAGGTGCAGTAATCTTCACAAAATTAGACCTAAGGGGAGCTTACCATCTCATTCGTATAAAGGAAGTGACGAATGGAAAACAGCCTTTAGAACTCCCTTCGGCCATTTTGAATATCTGGTCATGCCCTTTGGACTTGCTAATGCCCCAGCAGTTTTTCAACGTTTCATGGATAGGCTGTTCTCGGACATGCTGTTCCTCTTCGTTATCGTCTACCTGGACGACATTTTGATCTACTCCAAGGACCTTCTAAGGCATGAAGAACATGTTAAGGCATTTTTACAATGATTACGTGAACACAAACTCCTAGCTAAACCCGAGAAATGCCTGTTTCACGTCACTTCTGTTCATTACCTAGGATTTGTCCTTAGTCCAGAAGGAATTGGAATGGATCCTTCAAAGGTAAAGGCCATACTATCTTGGTCGGCTCCCACATCCATGAAACAGATTCAATCTTTCTTGGGACTTGCCAATTTTTACCGAAAGTTCATACCGTCCTTCTCTGAAGTTGTTCAACCGATCATTGCTCTCTTGAAGAAAGATGCTCCATTTCTCTGGTCTACAGATCAAGACAAGGCATTCCAACGATTAAAGACAGTTTACTCAAGTCCCCATCCTGGCTCAACCCGATATTAACCGGCCATTCCTAGTGGAGACGGATGCATCCAATTACGCCATAGGAGCAGTACTAAAACAAGAATTTGAGGACAAATTGGAACACCCCATTGCTTACCTTTCACGAACCCTGACGCCCAGTGAGACTCATTATTCCGTCTTGGAAAAGGAACTGCTAGCTATCCGCCAAGCCTTCACAGAATGGCGACATCTACTCCTGGGAGCTAGGCATCCAGTCCAGGTCCGTACGGACCATGGAAATCTTCGAGTTCTACAATCTTTGGAGTGTAGGAACAGTCGTCAGGCCTGTTGGGCCTTCTTCTTTGCCCAGTATCAGTTCCACATCCATCATGTCCCTGGATCACAAAACATAATTGCTGGTGCCCTTTCCAGACGTCCTGACTATGAAACCTCTGAGGATCGGACCTTTCCAAAGATGTTTCCTCACACGATCTTTGTTGCCCAAGCACTCACCCTCCTGGAGAATATCCAAGGCCAAACTCGACTTTCGGAGCTCTGGAAGGAGCACAAGCGAAATAACAGATGGAATCTCACAGCTAAGGACGGGTATCTATTCAAAGATAATCGCTTAGTCATTCCCACTCCTGGACTAAGACAAAGGATCACAAGTCTATGTCATGATACCTTACATTCAGGACATCGTGGGATAACCAACACCCTCGATCTAGTACAAAGACAGTTTTGGTGGCCCAAGATGAAGGATGATATTAGGATCCATGTCAGAACAAACACGATAATAAGAAGCCAGCCGGACTCCTACTCCAACCAGCAAAACCAACAAGACCCTGGGAATTCATTGCCACTGATTTTATCGTGGAATTACCACACTCTAGAGGCTATACAGCAACCATGGTCACTATTGATTTGTTTACACATATGGCTCATTTTACACCCTTATCCAAACTACCTTCCTCATCAGACCTTGCCGGAATTTTCCTGGAACACATATTCCGACTTCATGGGTTGCCTTCCAAGATCATTTCAGACCGAGGACCTCAGTACATATCTCAGTTTTGGAAACAAGTATGTTGAATTCTGGGAATCCAACGTGCCTTATCCTCTGGCTACCATCCACAAACCAATGGAGCCACGGAGCGTGTGAACCAGACTCTCGAACAATATCTACGATGTTTCGCCACCAAAGTTCAGGATGATTGGTCACTCCTAATACCTATGGCTGAATTTGCCTATAACAATTCAGATCATTCAGCTATCAAGACCAGTCCCTTCTTCTGTAGTCAAAGATTCCATCCATCTGTCCTACCCTCCGTACTCCCACATCCTACTCCAGTACCTGCAGTAGACTCCTGGATCGAAAACCTCATCACAGTACATAAGGAGGTTAAGGAACATCTAGAACGGGCCCGAGAACATGTCAAACGTTATGCTGACTCTAAAAGAAGACCTGGACCTTCCTATTCAGTAGGAGATAAAGTTTGGTTATCCTCGAAGCTCCTTCCTCGACACCTGCGCCCCAATAAACTGGCTCCCAGATACTACGGTCCCTTTTCCATACTAGAAATCATCAACCCAGTGGCCTTTCAACTTCGGTTACCTGAATCTTGGAAAAGAATCCATCCAGTCTTTCACACGTCTCTGTTAAAACCATACATTCAGTCATCCCGAACAGCTCCTAGATCTACCCCTGTTATTGTAAATGATCAACTGGAATACGAGGTTTCCAGGATTTGTGACTTAAAGATATCGACGTGGCCAACTACAATATCTGGTTGAGTGGAAAGGGTATCCTTCCAGTGAGCGTACCTGGGAACCCGTGTCAAACATGAATGCTCCCAGATTGGTTCGACGATTTCATCTGATCCATCCAGGCAAACCTGGAGGAGCTGGTTTCCAGAGGAGGCATACTGTCATGAACCATCGTCTACGTCCTTTCTGGAACTCTGGTCCCTAACTCGCAGGGATTTGCATGCAGTTATCCTTCTAACATGGCCGCCCGGAATGGAATGCTCCGGATCAGTCTATGCGTTCCACGCTGCTCATCCTACAAAAGAGACACGGCCCCGCGGCTCTGCGCGTCTCAACGCTACCGCTACCTGTAGTCGGACTTGCTTAGTGTTACGCTCACCTGGACCCCACAGGGGTGTCGATCGGACCCGGACAGCTGCGGTCTCCTTCAACGTGATGCGTAGTGCAGAGATGACTGTCTGGACTGGCCCGCCAAGTCTTGTCTGCTGGACCCGAAGAAATATTTTCCTGCAAGTGGAGACAGGGATTAACCACCTGTGGGCTTTAGTGATGGCCTCCCAACTGTTCTCGCTCTCCCCCACTAATCACCTCCGATATCCCCTTAGTAATCTCACCTTATGTTCGTAAAAGATGAGCTCTCCATCCTGCGTGTCTTGCAGGAGCGCGTAGGTACCAGTTACTTCACTGGTTTGAAGGCGTTGGGAGAGTTCCGGTAAGTATTGATTCTGATGTCCCTGGCGGGATTGGTAAGTATCAGGTTCAAAGAGTTCAATGTGCCCGATGTTCACTCTTGTCCCCTTCCTTCCTTAAATTGCAACTGAGTTCGAGAGAAGAAGGTCTCGTAGCTGCTGCTGGCGTTCAGGTAAGAGTCTGTGTTACCCAACGCTGTCCGGTAACTATTGAATGCGTTAACGTGTTCTTTTTCTCCCTCTTTACAGATGCGGCATATGAAAATGTGGAGAGTTATGGAATAATACCGCCGGTGGTAAATCAGGTAAGTCTATGGTGGTAAGAGGTTGTATTTGTTGATTCCCTTGGCTTACCTTGTTTTTTCTTGTGTCCCCTAGGTGCCGGTTTACGGCGAAGAAATGACGGAGACAGTGCCGGGTCGAAAGATGCTGTGAGAACTGGCGAGTATGGCGCTGTGCTGGAGCTGGCGAAGCGACGCGTGCAGGACTGATGTACTTTCCAGGTCCGGAGATGAAATAATTCTGGAATTAGGTGAGGAATTTGAAATAAGTTAGTTTTCTAACCTTGTCCTTTTCTTCTTCTTTATTCTAGGAGCTCTGGATTCGAGGCGGGCGTGGCAGAAGACTGGATGCTGGCTGCAGGCACGCGGGTGTGGCAGACGACTGGATGCTGGCTGCAGGCACGGTGAGAGTCACGCTGCTTGATGCAGAATAACGCGAAGCATGTGCTGCTGTTCGGGTGTGGTTTATATAGCCTCCAAAGTAGTTCCAGGTAAGAAGTTCCCTAGAGCCACGCCCGAGTAAAAAATAGTCCCTGTAACAAAATAGTCCCATCCAGGCCTCATGTAGGCTTGGACTTTTTTGCAGCATGGTCTGCATCAGGTAAGTAAGGTCTATGAGCCTGGCGCCTAAGGCGCCAGGACTGAACCCAGACAGCCCCTAGCCGGGGCTGCTGAGGTTTAAACAAATGTCTGGATCCCTGCTCCCGGAGCTGAGGGCCTTGGTCCTGATGCCCGGGGGTAGGCATCATGACACTTAGCCAGAGTTCGATCGGGGCTCTCGCTTGATTCCTTGTTCCCAGTTCCTTGAATCCCTTCCTGTTCCCTTCCCTCTCCAATCTCCTGGAAAACCTTCCGCGCTCGAATCACGGTCCTCCGTGCCTCCGAGCGTACCTTAATTACTGCCTGGAATTACCCTGGACTTTGTGAACGTTCCTGGAAAATGAACCGCTACTCTCATGCTGGACGCCGAAGAGCGGCGTTCGGGTCTATACAAGTCCCGGACCGTAAAGAAGAAGAAATCCCAGAAGGTCGCAAGTACACAACAGAAACAGGTGAGAATGGGAGAGACTTGTGACAAGTATATTGAGTCAAACGTCTTTGTGGCATCCAGGGAGAGTATGGCATATTGTTCTTGGGATTCTGCTCTTTGCGCAAGAATGTGTTGTAGTCTGTGTAAATTCAACGCAGTGTTGCGCCCTGGTATAAAACCATTTCGGTCACTATGTATGAGGCCCCCCATTATCTTATTCAGGCGCCTGGCCAGTATCGTGGTCAGAATCTTGACATCATAGTTCAGCATCGCTAGCGGGCGGTAAGAGGCGCATTCATCCATTGGTTTCCCCGGTCTGGGTATTGGTATCACTAGTGTTTCCCTCATGGACTCCGGCAGCTCTCCTTTAGTGTATGCCTCCTGGAAAACCTCAAGCAACACCGGTGTCAGGGTTGCTTTGTATGTTTTATAGAATTCTGGGGGGTGTCCGTCGCTTCCTGGTGTTTTACTAGAGGCTAGTGACCTTATTGCCTCCGTAATATCGTCCCCTGTTAATTCCGCCTCCAAGCTTTCCAGTTGTGACAAGTCTATTTTGGGAAGGCCTATTTCGTCCAGTGTGTTTAGTATGTCCGTTTGTGGCACCTTGTGGTCATGGCTGTAGAGGTGGGAGTAGAAATCTCAGAATGTGTCGTTAATTTCCTGCTGTGTCTTATGTGTTGGGCCTGTTGTGTCTTCGATCTCTGTGGTTTGAGGTCATGGGTGTTCTCTCCTACACAGCCAGGCCAGCAGTCTGTCTGGCTTATCGCCCTCAGCATGTGCTTTTGCAGTTTTCACTGAGTAATCAAACTTGGAGAGCCTTCCCCATGCTTCCTGACAGTTCTCTCGCAACCTGCTAGCTCCATTTCCTTCTCCCTTGTCCCCTGTGTGTCTGACTCTTTGTGTCTTATGTCTTCTTCCAATTTCTCCAGTTCGGCTCTCAGTGTTTTTCGTATGCCCCCCGCTCCTGTGATAGCCTCGCCCCTCACCACTACTTTCATTGCCTCCCAAACTGTGCCCCATCTTTCAATGCTACCTACATTCTTTTCCACATATTCCTCTATTTTATCTCGCAGATCTTCTGTGAAGGCCTGGTCTGTTAGGGCATCTCGTGCCATGCGCCATAGCGGTATGGGTGGTCTAGGCCCCTGTGTTTTCCAAGCCATCAGCAGTGGTGAGTGGTCTGATATTGACCTACCCTAGTACTGTGCCGATTCTATTTGTGTTTGATGGCCTTTGCCCACATATAAGTAGTAAATTCTCGTGTGCAGAGAGTGTGGCGATGCAAAGTATGAGTAACCCTTGTCTGTGGGATTTAGCTCCCTCCACACATCCACCCGGTCCAGGGCTTCTACTAGTGCGTTTAGCGGTCCTGTTAAGGTGTCATTCTGGTTGCTGTCGGTTTAGACCTGTCCTGCTCCCAATCTCTAACACAATTGAGGTCACCTCCCCATATGAAAAAACTCTCTCGACATTGGGCTAGTTTGACCCCCAGTGTGTCTAGGTGTTTTGGGATTCCATGGTTGGGGAAATACAAATTTATTATACAGACTTCCACCAGCTCAATGCATCCCTTTATGTCAAGTTGGCCCGACTCGTGATCAGGAGGCCTGGTAGAAGAACTCGAAGTGTAGCCGTTGAGTTCTTCCTACCAATGTGTCCCTTTGTATTTCTAAGTAAAATTACAAAGGAACCAATTAGTCGAAAGATGGTTCTACTGTTGCAGCTGGAGATGGAGACAGACGCCGTGGTGCGTAGACAAGCAGGTGATCAAGGAACACTGTAACGATGGCTGCTGTACATTGAGAATAGAGGCTGTAGGGGTTAAACCATATATCAGAAGACTCAGAGCATAGAGCGGAAAACAAACAATTTCAGGAAAGAACAAAAATGACAATCAGGAATCAGATAATAGGCAGTGAGACTTACCAATGGTAGACAAGGGAAGGACACTTCTGAGCAAACTCTGCAAACCCAACCTATCCTAAGTCACGACAAAACGAGGACGCCTAGACGGAGTTTGGCAGTCTCAAGTCCACAGACTATCCCGATGAAAAGAGGACGCCTAACGACCTGAGCACCGGGAATCAGTCTCTAGTTCGTTGCGCTATTCTTTCGGGCATGCAGATTTGCTCAGGTAGGTGGTGATAGTGCCACAGTGTAAAAACAGTTGTTGTTCCTTAATCCGGCGTGCTGAATCCGAAATGTTGAAAAGGACTTTGCTGGAAAGCCGGTGCGAACAGTAGATACAGAGCAGGTCCAATAACGTTCCGGGGTTCGGCAGCGTGCGGACAATAAGGCAGGACAGAATCAGCAGGCAAGGCAGGTGAAATAACGTTCCGGGGTTCGGCAGCGTGCGGACAATAAGGCAGGACAGAATCAGCAGGCCAGACAGGTCAAATTTCGTTTCGGGGTTTGTCAGCGTGCGGACAGAGATGCAGATCAGAATCAGCAGGCAAGGCAGGTCAAATAACATTCCGGAGTCTGACAACGTGAAAGCAGTTCAGGAGGTAACAAACAGTAAACAGACAAGTAAGCAAGAGTTCAAGAAACACAGACTGCGGTCAAAAAAGGCCAGGAAAGGATACGCGCAGTCAAAGGAAACAAGACGTGGGTTCGGGAGCTTGCAGCGATTTTGACGAAAATCAGAAGCAGCGAGTAGAGCTACCCGGAAGCGTTATAACGGGTAGCCGCGAACTTGATTGGCCCCTCCTCTTCCTTACCGCGTGATAGTTTATTTGTGGAGAGGACGCCATAGTCGCCATGGCAACATGGCAGCACGGGTTCGGAAAGGGTGTTTTGGCTTTTTAATCAAAGGAACAGAGTTTCTTTGAAACGGGCAAGAGCCGTCGTGAACACTTTGGGTTGGATGTTTTGCGGTGATCTTGACAGTTCCCCGCCCCAAAGAAGGCCTCCCTCTCCCGGACCAGAAATCGGCAATCAACCGGGGAGCATGTATATTCACAGCAGGCTCCCAGGTTCTGTCCTCCGGACCATAGCCCTTGCAATCCACCAAGTAAAGACGAACCCCCCTCTGAACTCTGGTATCCAGGATGCGACTCACTTCATATTCATCGCAACCCTGAACGTTGACCGGAGAGGGACGCAGAGACAACCTAGTGGAGGGAAGACATGGCTTCAACTAAGAAACATGAAACACGGGATGCGTATGCCAACTGTCCAGCAGATCTAGACATACTGCAACAGGATTGATGATCTCAGTCACCTGATAGGGACCAACGAAACGAGGCAAAAGGAAACGACAACCAGGAATACGAAGATTCTTAGTTGCCAACCAGACTTTGGAACCCACCCTGTAATTGGGCGCTGGGAGTCTGTGAGCGTCGCCTTGATCCTTTTGTTGCAGCTTGGCCTTCCACAAATGTGAAGAAACGTCATCTCGAATCTTAGCCCAGTTCCGGACGTAGGCCACGGCCGCAGGGCTCGAGGATGACAGGTTTGGCTGCATGGGCAGGGTACGAGGATGATGTCCATACATAGCAAAAAAGGGCGATGTTCCAGTGGATGAATGCACCGAATTATTATATGCAAATTCTGCCATTTCCAACAAGGGCAACCACGATTCTTGGTGTTGCAAGGTAAGACACTGAAGATATTGCTCAACAGTGGCATTCAACCTTTCGGTTTTCCCATCCGTTTGGGGATGGTATGCGGTGGAGAGACGATCTTTGATACCCAAGGAGGTGGTAAGGGCTCACCAGAAACGAGAGGTGAATTGTGATCCACGATCTGATACAATCACCCGAGGAAGACCAAAAAATCTAAAAACATGGTGCAAGAATAGTTTAGCCAAAGCAGGCGCCGTAGGAAGCCCTTTGCAGGGCACAAAAAGAGCCAATTTTGTGAAGTAGTCAATGATGACCCAAATGGTATCATGGCCTCGATCGCATGGCAATTCGACAATGAGGTCCATCGAGATCATGACCTATGGTTCTCCAGGAGTCGGCAATGGTTGTAAGAGACCAATAGGTTTGGTTGGAATATACTTGCATTGAGAACATATTGCACAAGTGGCCACATACTCCAGAACGTCCTTAGACATTGTTGGCCACCAAGACCAGCGTCGTAGCAACTCCAATGTTTTACGACTGCCAGGATGAGCTGAAAATTTGGTTTCATGACACCAACGCATAGCAGTGGTACGAGTCTCTGAGTCAGGGAGATACACCATTCCATCATGGTAAGGAAAGCCATGGACCACAGTCAGATTCAATTCTTGAATGAGTTGTGGATTTGATTTAACCCATTGTTCTAGGGCTAATCGTAAAGGTTTTTGTATTCCACAAGCACATGCTACTTGAGCAGGTCGAAGAACTGTTCGTTCGTCCCCTGATGAATGAGAAACACCATGCAATCTGGAAAGAGCATCTGCTTTAGAGTGTCGGGAACCAGGCCTGTAGGTTATCTGGAAATGATACATGGAGAAATATTCATGCCAATGGGCATGTCTGGTGGTAGTGCATTTCACTGATTGCAGGGCCAAGAGATTGCGGTGATCCGTGAACACTTGAACTGGTAGAGCAGTCCCCAAAAGATGATGACGCCATACGAGGAAGGCATCCCTAATGGCCAAGAGTTCCTTTTCTGTAATAGTATAGTTTGCCTCATAAGTTTCCTTGAATGAAAGGCTACCGGATGTAACTGACCACTATCCTTGCATTCCTGTGAAAGGATGGCCCCGACCGCAATGTCCGAGGCGTCAGCCTCTACTACGAATGGTAGATCTGGATTCGGATGCATTAAAACAGGAGCGGAGGTGAACGAGGATTTCAGATGATCAAAAGCCGTTTGGGCTGCTGGACTCCACCGGAAGGTTTGTTTAGAACTGGTCAAAGAAGTAAGGGGAGCAGCGATAGTGGAAAAAGAATTTATGAAACGCCGGTAGAAGTTTGAAAACCCTAGGAAGGGTAGCTGCTTAAGGGTAGAAGGAACCGGCCATTCTAAAACCGCTTTGACCTTGGTGTCATTCATTTGTACACCCTTGTCGGTGATGTTATACCCTAAGAACTCAATTGAGGTAGCATGAAATACACATTTCTCTAGCTTTGCATACAACTGGTTGTCTCTTAGTCGTTGGAGGACTGCAGAGAGATGTTCAATGTGGGTCTGGTACGATGGAGAATAGATGAGAATGTCGTCAAGATATACCACCACATAAGTGTCCAACATGTCTCGAAAGACGTCATTGATGAAATGCTGAAAGGTAGCAGGAGCATTACATAGCCCAAAGGGCATAACACAATACTCATAGAGACCGTATTTTGTTTTGAATGTGGTCTTCCATTCATCTCCTGAACGCATTCTCACAAGATTGTATGCACCTCTTAGATCCAATTTCGTGAATATCTTGGAACTGCCTAATTGGTCTAAGAGTACCGAAATCAACGATATTGGGTATTGATTTCAGACTGTGACTGCGTTCTATTCCCGGTAATCAATACAGGGGCGAAGATCCCCTTCTTTCTTGGGTACAAAGAACATAGGTGAGGCCGCAGGAGACCGTGATGGACGGATAAAGCCCGTACTGACGGCTTTATCTATGTATTCTTTTAAGATAACATCCTCTTTGGTAGTTAAGGAATACACCCTTCCGTTTGGTATTTTACCCCCAGGGATTAGATCGATAGGGCAGTCATAGTGTTGGTGGGGTGGTAGAACCTCGGCTCCTTTGGCATCAAAGACATCCTGATAGGCCGAATACTCGGGAGGCAAGGACATGACAACGAGAGAACCCACCGCGGATGCTACTTCAACAAGAGCTCGACAAGGAGCTTCCTTAGGCACTTGGTGAGTTTTACAATGCTTTTCACAGTACTTAGAGTCAAAAGAAACCATCCCTTCGATCCAGTCAACAGTAGGGATGTGAGTTCTGAGCCAAGGTAAACCAAGGATTATTCTGAACTGTGGTGCTGCGATAACATCAAAGATGATAGTTTCAACATGACCCGTGAGTGTGGTCATAATCAAGGGCACGGTTTGTTCAGTGACTAAGCCGGACAATAACGAAGTACCATCTACGGCATTCACTACTTCTGGGTGGGTTTTGGTCACAAGATTCACGCCTTTCTCACAAGCGTAAGAGAGATCAATATAGTTTCCAGTGGCTCCCGAGAACAGAATCGGATCACCAAACCAAGAAGAGCCCGACACGGGTTGGTAACAGACATTGAGCGTGACCGGAGAGTGCATCATGGAGTCTTGGGACACTGGACTCAGTAGGGGACCCCTTCCACTACCGAGTCAATGCGTTTCCCGACTTGGGTTTCTTTGGGCAAGCCTTCAAAAGATGGTCGGGAGACCCACAGTAGAAACAGAGGGCCTCATTACAAGTACTCCGGTCCGGAATTAACACTGCTGGTAAAACCATACCGGCACCATTTCCATGTCCGCCTAATCATGACCCGCGGCCCCGGTAATAGCACCACCCTCAACCGCCACCGCGGAAATAGGGGTCCCGTTAAGTCCGTCTGCACGGAAACCCCTCGTTTACCGTCAACACGAAACACCGTGAGCATCACAACTAGCGCGGACACGCAAATACCGGCAAAAAAATGGCGTAAATACTGTGATCATGGTTGCGGAACCGCCGCCACCGCGAACATGGCGTTATACACTGCCTGCTGAACTGAATCAGGGCACGGGTGCACCAAATCAGCCCAGCTGGACCTAGCAGGCCACTGGGAGCCTACAAATGGGCCACACCCAGCCCAACACAACACAGAACCATGCAGGCAGCAGGTCTAGTAGCACTGGGACTGGGCCTACTCAACCAACAGGCAGCACTGCACATGGTGGCAGTAATGGCGCAGAGGAGGAGGCGTAGGCGGAGGAGGTGCAGGCGGCAACCAGCCAACCCTGCAGCTATGGCAAACCCCATTGCCCAGCCAGCCCGACCCCGCCGCCAGCCAGCAATACCACGCATCAGGGCCTCGCCCTGGAACCTCACCCCAGGACAGATCCACACACTATACCGGCTGGACCGTGCAACAATCCTGCACATCACCGCCATGATTGAGGACAACATCAGCAGCCAAATTGACACCCCCACCGCCACCCCCCCCCTCTTGAAGGTTGTCTCAGTACTGCATTTCCTTGGCACTGGCACCTATCAACACACAGTTGGTGAGCTGCACGGCATATCACAACCCTGTTTCTCAAAAATCCTGGTACAGGTACTGGATGCCCTGTTGCGCCATGTGTCGGAACACATAGCCCTACCCCGCACCCTCCCCGAGGTCATTGCCACCAAGTTGGCCTTCCATGCCATAGCAGGCATGCCAAATTGCACAGGCGCAGTTGACTGCACCCACGTTGAGCTGACAGTACCACGTGCAATTGAGGTGGTGTTCCGCAATAGGAAACAGTATCACTCTTTGAATGTCCAGATGGTTTGTGATGCCATGCAACTGATTACACACTGCTGCGCACGTTTCCCAGGCTCATCACATGACTCAATGGTACTGCGGAATTCCACGTTGCCACGGTACATGAAACGCTATGCCGGACAAAGCACATGGCTATTGGGTGAGTACAGCTGACAATGCTACAACCCTGTCGAAGTGTTGTGTGTGTGTCCAGGCCAATGAGCATTGTGAGTGTGCCGCTGTGACCGCACATGCATCACCCCCCTTCCATCTACCAAATACACAGCGGATGCCAAACATCATGAAGGAAGACATGACGGGGCACCACAATGTGCCCGTGCACACGCTGGCACAGCCAATCCCGTCACTGTCCCATGAACCTTGTGCCACTGCAGACACCCACCCTCAATTGAAACACTGCCTCAAAAGGCACGAGAGGCGTGTAAATGAGACGACGTGTATTTACTACTTCCGTACAGTGGAGTCACTCTGCCATGTGTGGACAGCACTGCACCGTGACATGCACACAATCAAATGTCACCCGCAGGGCACAGTAAACATGCAAGTTAATGTGTAGGCCCATATCCAGTTAGCAACATACATCGTGATGCCCAAAACATACCTCCATACACTGCATGGTACATATGCATGAATGAATGATGATACAAGATTGCACAGCAGCAGATGAGGACATGATGCCACAAACACTGACATGTTCCCCCATCTACATCCCATGTAGGTGATGCGGGATATGCACTCACGCCATGGATGATGACACCTGTACGGAGACCAAGGAACAGGCATGAAGAGGCATACAATAGGGCACATACCCGCACACATGGAATGATTGAGAGGACATTTGGACTGCTGAAGGCCCGTCTCCGCTGTCTGAGCAGATCTGGCGGATCACTACTGTATAGCCCAGTGAAGACGGGTAAAATCACGCTCGTATGTGCCATGCTGCACAATATATGCCTGCGCAGGAACATCCCAATGCCACCAGACGCAGATGAGGAAGATGGGGATGTGGATGGGGATGGTGATGGCACCGCCTCCCCCTGGGGGTCCACATGATGGCCAGAGAGCACGGGATGCCCTGATTCGCATTTACTTTTGAGTCACAGCACATTCACAGAAATGCACGAACATGGTGACGACAATGAATTAATAGTTGCACTGCAAAATAAATGATCAATGTCCACACATGTATGTCTTGATTCGAAATGGTGATGTATTGATGTAATAACAACAGGGAAGAAGGTGCATTGGTTAGGGAAGCTGTACACCCGGGGCCACCCACCACCCAAGCATGCCCACCCCCACCCAGGCCCCATTGTTCAAACCCCCAAAACTACCTACCCCACCACCCAAACGTGCCCTCCCCCACCCAGGCCCCATTGTTCAAACCCCAAAACTACCTACCCCACCACCCAAACGTGCCCACCCCTCTCACACCCTTGTAGTCCACATGTGTCCTGCACTGCCCCACACACATGCCATCACTTCCGTGTGCGCTTCTGTGCCTGTGCAACCTTGCCCGAGGGACCCGTTAGCCTACTCGAGCGCCTCCTTGGACTGGCAGTGGTGGAGCTGGATGGGGTGGTTGTGTTTGATTGCGCAGAATCTGGGATTGAGGGCATCCGTGCCAGCTTTGCCTGTTGGCCAACCAACATGGCCTCTACAAGCCTGGAGGTGTGGTCGTTGTCCTCCCGCACATGGCGTGCAAGGGTTACTATAGTGCTTGCAAAGCGTCCGATGGACCTCGACAGGCGACGCACTGAGGCGCTGTAGCTCTCCCTCTGCAGCCTGGATTCCTCTAGCTGCCTCTCCACCAGCTGGGTGAGGGTAGCCTGCTGCTCCTCCATCCGCTGCATGCGGGCATTCAGTTCGGCCATGGACGGGGTGGGCGACCCCATGGGACTCTTCAGTGATGTGGGGCTGAACTCCAGCTCATGGAAGGAGCCCAGGTCTTCCAATGTGGGCATCTCCCCCTGTGGCCCCGTTTCCGAGTGCTCTTGCAGGGCACTGTAATCACTGCAGGACGCCCCCTCTGCAGCGCTGCTGCCTTCGGTGTTGTGTGGCCATGATAGGTTCCCGTGGCACCTGTCTAGACTCAGGCAGTGTGGAGACGGTGGGATGTCGGTGGTGGTGGTGGGCGGCACATCTGTAGTGGCTGGTAATGTGGCCAGAGGTGCAGAACTGCCGGAAGCATCCTCCTGTGTGGTGGCGGTGGCTTGTGTACTTGCCGGTGCAGATTGGCTGGCCTGTTGTGCAGTATCACTGTCAATTGAAACGGTTGTGGGGACACAAAGGGCATGCAATTAGTGTTGTTGTGGTGGCAGATGGGTGCATCACATGCGTCATTAAGATTGTACATTGAATAGTGTTAGTCACATGCATCTGATTGCTGGTGTATGCATTCTGTGATATTGGTTGCCATACGGATCATGATGGGTCCTTTGGCCCACTCATGCACTGCCTGGGGGGGGGGGGTTGTTAATGGGTCCTTTGGCCCACACATGCACTGCCTGGGTGGGGGGGGTTGTAAATGGGTCCTTTGGCCCAGTACTCACAACTGCATATTTTCATGTGGCATTCATGTTTGGGCACTTACCGGCATCTGCAGGTGGGCTCACTCCCATGCTTGCAGCCTCAGTGGGGAAGGGGGTCCTCCGCCTGTCCCACTGCTGCATTGGCGGTGCGTGGAAATGAGGTTGCGTACCCTCAGCCTCAGGTCGTCCCACCGCTTGTGGCAGTCCTTCACGCTCCTCACTGTCACGCCCACAGCGGTGCATTTGCGTGCAGCTTCGGCCCACACCTCCTTCCTCCGCTGCTGTGTGGCACGCTGTTGGTCGGCGCTGAACAGCATCTCCGCATTCTCCACAATGTGCTCCACCAAGACGGTTAGCTCCGCCTCGCTGAAGCGCTGTTTGTGCTGCCTCTGAGCAGGAATCCTGGCAGACATGCTGGTGGTCCCTTTTGGCTTCTCAGAGTTAGGATTGTGCTTGTGCTGACTCTGGATGGCAATGGATTGTGCTTTTATATGATGGCCGCCTCTCTGTTTCCTGTTTTGGCGATCATGGTATTTCCGGTTCCGTGTCCGTGGCGGCGGAGGCGGACACGGGTTTTGCGCCACTTGTGGCTGCGTTATTTCCATTTCCGTGGGTTTTTCCGTGACGGCGGTAACCACTTTTCCGAGTCTGTGTGGTGCGCGCGACCGACAGCGTGTAATCGGACGGTTTTTTCGCAACCTTGCAGACACGGAAACGTTTTTACCGCCGTCACGGATTTTGCACGGTCCCGGACTGGCAGGTTGTAATGAGGCCCAGAGATTATTCAAACGTCTCCTTTCTCTTTCCATGGATGTTAAAGGACCCCGCACGGCACCTATTTGCATAGGCTCAGGAGCATTAGAGGATGCAGTAGAAGAGGTGACCAAGACAGGTATTGTTCCTCTTTTTTCACCCTTCCTCTCCGAGCATCTATCTGGAGGATGAGGTCTAACAATTCATGGAAGGCCGTAGGCACCACTGGAACCGTAGCAAGGATGTCTTTGATATTATCCGATAAGCCCTTATAGAATAATGAGGCCTTCTTGTCCTCAGGCCAAGCTGTTTCAGCAACCAGTTGGATGAACTTAGCTATATATGATAACAAAGACGAGTCCCCTTGTTGAATGTCCAGAAGCTCAAGTTCGGTGGCTTGGGTTCTATTGCGAGTGTCAAACACCCGACCCATTGCCTCCAGCAAGGCATCACAATCAAAGAGAAGCGGGCTCCCCGCCTCCAGTAGAGGATTAGCCCACGTGGCTGCGGTGCCGGCTAAATGTGACAAGACAAAGGCTGCCTTTGTAGCTGAATCGGGAAAGGCTGTGGGGCGACACAAGAAGTGCAGGCGACATTGATTCAGAAAGGTCTGGTAAACTTTAGGGTCGCCATGAAAACGCTCAGGGGGAGCTAATGGAAAATGGGTGGCCATGACCACCGAAGGCTGTACAGCTGGCTGGGGATTCGGAGAGGCAGAACCTGAGGCCACTGCCGGTGGGGGTACTGGCGCCATAGAAGGGGCATGTGCTTGTAGTTCATCAATTCTTGCTTGAGTGGCATTATGAGCGGCCGTCATATCGGTCCTCAATTCAGCCATCAACTGCATAAGATTGACCAGAGTATCATTGACATCAATCTTTCTATTTTGTAGGCTTCTGATTATGTCAAGTTGGCCCGACTCGTGATCAGGAGGCCTCGTAGAAGAACTCGAAGTGTAGCCATCGAGTTCTTCCTACCAATGTGTCCCTTTGTATTTCTAAGTAAAATTACAAAGGAACCAATTAGTCGAAAGATGGTTCTACTGTAGCAGCTGGAGATGGAGACAGACGCCGTGGAGCGTAGACAAGCAGGTGATCAAGGAACACTGTAACGATGGCTGATGTACACTGAGAATAGAGGCTGTAGGGGTTAAACCATATATCAGAAGACTCAGAGCATAGAGCGGAAAACAAACAATTTCAGGAAAGAACAAAAATGACAATCAGGAAGCAGATAATAGGCAGTGAGACTTACCAATGGTAGACAAGGGAAGGACACTACTGAGCAAACTCTGCAAACCCAACCTATCCTAAGTCACGACGAAACGAGGACGCCTAGATGGAGTTTGGCAGTCTCAAGTCCACAGACTATCCCGACGAAACGAGGACGCCTAACGACCTGAGCGCCGGGAATCAGTCTCTAGTTCGTTGCGCTATTCTTTCGGGCATGCAGATTTGCTCAGGTAGGTGATGATAGTGCCACAGTGTAAAAACAGTTGTTGTTCCTTAATAATCCGGCGTGTTGAATCCGAAATGTTGAAAAGGACTTTGCTGGAAAGCCGGTGCGTACAGTAGATACAGAGCAGGTCCAATAACGTTCCGGGGTTTCGGCAGCGTGCGGACAATAAGGCAGGACAGAATCAGCAGGCAAGGCCAGTCAAATAACGTTCCGGAGTCTGGCAACGTGAAAGCAGTTCAGGAGGTATCAAACAGTAAACAGACAAGGAAGCAAGAGTTCAAGAAACACAGAATGCGGTCGAAAAAGGCCATGAAAGGATAAGCGCAGTCAAAGGGAACAAGACGTGGGTTCGGGAGCTTGCAGCGATTTTGACGAAAATCAGAAGCAGCGAGTAGAGCTACCCGGAAGCGTTATAACGGGTAGCTGCAAACTTGATTGGCCCATCCTCTTCCTTACCGCGTGATAGTTTGTTTGTGGAGAGGACGCCATAGTCGCCATGGCAACATGGCAGCACGGGTTCGGAAAGGGTGTTTTGGCTTTTTATCAAAGGAACAGAGTTTCTTTGAAACGGGCAAGAGCCGTCGTTGAACACTCTGGGTTGGATCTTTTGCGGTGATCTTGACACTTTACTATTAGGTACTGGCCTTCCGGATCTGCCTCCCAGCTCAGTAGTTTGAACCGAATTGCAAGACTTATTCAAATAAGCACCCCCCTAGCATATTTTGAGTAGGGGGCACCATAGCATTGCCCATCCCAGTGTTCTGTTACCGTGGCCATAGTTTGCTGGGTCAGATGGGTCTCCTGCAGCAGCACAATTGCCACCTTTTTCCTGTTGATAAAGGATTTGACCCAATTTCTGCGCATATATGTTGCCAGGCCCCAAACATTCCATGTGAATACTTTAATTTTGTTGGCCATTTCAATTTGTGGGTCCCCCCCAGCCCTCCGGTCTAAGTTTCTATTTTAGGCCTTCCCAATTGCTTTACACCCCAGGTAGCTCCTGCCCCCGTCCAATCGTGCAGAACCGCATTCACACATTTCCTGGCACATACCTCGCTCCGTGTAGAATTCAAACCATTACAAACTCTGAACCAAACCAGAACTAGAAAACTGCACTCAGCTGCCACTTTCCAACAGTGGCGCTCAATCTGTTTGGCCCATCCGGGCTTCAGCGTGCGGGCTGTGTTGCGCCAGCAACTGGCCGACGTCTACCAGTTTGTGGGGTGTGTCTGTCCGCTCTGTTCCTACCTTGCTCCTGACGTTTGACAATACAAAGTACTCCATTGTTCCGTGTCGCTCACACTCAGGTTTGCTGTTGACGTTTCCCTCCCGCACCCCATTCCTTTATGGGGCCGGCTGCTCCTCATGTCTCCTCCTCCTGTCCATCATCCAAGTTATTATGTTCCAACCACATTGGAACATAATAACTTGGAAGAACGAGCTGTTTTCCAAGAAAACAGCTCGTCCTTTGTAGAGTACCTTGAGCCAAATTTGGCCATTTCGAATATCTTGTAATGCCCCTGTAGTGTTTTCAGTGCTATCTTAACAACATCTTTATGGATCTTTTAGGAGTATACATGGTGATTTATCCTGATGATATACTGATTTTCTCGACTTCTTATGATCTCCACATGTCATGTAAAAGAAGTACTCTGACGTTTGAGGAAACACCGTTTATACGTGAAACCCTCCAAATGTGTCTTTCATCAGTGCCGCTTTTTCTATCTAGGATATATATTGACCCCTGACTGTATTGAAATGGACCCCAAGAAAATGTCTACTGTTCTAGACTGGCATAGTCCCCGGTTTGTCAAGGAATTACAAAGGTTTGTTTTTTTCCTCCTATTTTTATAGACGGTTTATTCCCGATTATTCAGCCATACTGGTTCCCCTTACTAGCTTGTTGAAGAAGGGACCCCCTTATCTGTGGACCCAGGACACAGAAAAAGCTTTTCAGTACTTACAGAGAGAATTCACGACAGCCCTGGTTCTAATACTGCCTAATCCTGACCTTCCTTATATCATGAAAACAGATGCCTCCAATTTCCCCTTGAGGGCCGTTTGACGCAAGTAGATCCTGACACCAAGAAATATCTTCCACTGTCTTATTACTCCTGCACATTCTCGCCTGCAGAGAAGAATTACAGCATCTTCGAGAAGGAGTTGCACGCTATCAAAGAGGCCTTCCTTAATTGGAGACATTTGCTAGAAGGAGCTTGGCATACTATCACGGTCCTCACAGACTATAACAATTTAGGATTTCTAAAAATGGCCAGGTCCATGAATCGGCGTCAGAACTGCTGGATACATTATTTTACTAGGTTTTACTTTATTGTGACATTTAAATCTGGTCATTTGAATACTAAAGACGATCCCCTCTCACAAGACTATAGACCTAACGAGGGTGAGATGGAGGGCGAACCATTTTTACAACCCAACAAAATTATAGGAATCATTTCGTCAGCGCTCTCCTCCTATGAAGAAACCCTTAAAAAATAATAAATATGCCCCCTTAATAAGGCTGGATTCCTCAGTCAGGATCCTGATATCACAGAAAAACAAGGTCTTCTGTTTCACAGAACTAAACTATGGTTAGCTACAAGAAACAGTCAGGAAACGATATTGTTATGGTGTCATGATCTACCCAGAGCAGGGCATTTTGGTGTTAAAAAGACATTAAAGAAACTACAAAGGATCTCTTGGTTGGGTACTATAAGAAAGGACACCAAGCATTATGTTAAGGGGGTGGGGTGTATGCTCGAGCTAAGGTCTTACGACAAAAAACCCATGGACTATTACTACCTCTACCAGATCCCCCAGGCCCTTGGCCCGGTTGTTTTCCGCAATGCTGCGTTGTTTCTGCCTGAATCTGCTTTCCAATTTGGGGCTCGCGGGCTCCCCTGTGGGGAGCCCGAGAGCCCCAAATTGGAAAGCAGATTCAGGCAGAAACAATGCGGTTGTTTTCCGCAATACCGCGTTGTTTCTGCCTAAATCTGCTTTCCCATTTGGGGCTCTCGGACTCCCTGTGGGGAGCCCGAGAGCCCCAAATGGGAAAGCAGATTCAGGAAGAAACACAACGCGGTTGTGTTGGAAAATGCTGCGGTTTTTCTTTCCGAGTTTCTCAGGCTCCTCCGAGCCGGAGGAGCCTGAGAAACTTGGAAAGAAAAACCGCAGCGTGTTCCAACACAATAATGTTGTATTTATGTTTGCGGTCGCTTCAAAAACTACCGCAAACATAAATACAACGTTTTTAAAGCTGCGGTTTTATTTCTAAGTTTTCCGGGCTCCTCCAGCCCGGAAAACTTAGAAAAAAAAACGCACCTAGTGCTTATTTTTAAAAAAAAATAAATAGCACTTACCGAGATTCAGCTGCAGCTTTCCTATTCTGGTCTCCGGTCCCCGTCCTCCGCGTACAGCACCAATGAAGGGAAAGCCACCCAGCGGTAGCTTTTGTTTACTACAGCTGGCTGGCTTTTCCTTCATTAGTGCCGCAAAAGCAAAAGCCAGCACAGGAGGGCATCCATTTCACAAAATGGATGCGCCCATGTGCTTGCTTTTGCGAATTTTGAGCTTGAATAGCTCATAATTTTACATAGGAAGTTTTAAAAAAGAGAATGCTAGTATTTTATTTTATGTTGCCTATCTATTTTTTAAATAAACATTTTTACTAGACCATGCCTTTAACAGGCCTGGTGAGTTGATGAAAGCAATGAAAGTCGGTCTGTGTTAAATGAAACTTGATGGCAACAGTATCTGACAAATAAACGTTGCGCATGTGGCGATAAGACGTGAGAGAAAGCAAAGCATTGTAAAGAACTGTAAGTTAAAGATACAAAGTAACAGAGTGGTCCGGCGAAAGAAGATTGCCCATTTGAACGTCTCTGTGAAATGTCTGTTGCTGTAGAAGCGGTGGGAAGAGAAAGAAACTGAGATATAAGATTTTAACTGTTGTTGGGTTGATCCCGGCAGAGTGAAACCTGGATGTGATATGAACTGTTGTTAGGTTTGATACCGCAGAGGGAAACCTGGATGTGAGAGATGTCTTTGAACTGTTAGGTTTCCTCCAGACAGAGGGAAACCTGGATGTGAGAGATATCTTTGAACTTTGAAATAAGTACTGATCTCGAAACTACATTTACCAAGAGGCCTTGGTGTAGGAGAGAAAAAGTGACGTTTGAGGAAAGAAGGTCAGAGTGGTCATGCCGAGGTAACAGCAAAAGCTTCACAGTTTTGAAAGTCTTCGACAGCAGAAGGAAAGTGAAAGGAGGCTTGAGCACGGTGGAGGGAAGCCTATGAAGGGGTGATTGAAACTTGGGGAAGGGAACCCCACAAATTGTGATTGAAATGTTTGAGCCCGGAGGCGGGAAACTTGTATTGAATTGTGGTAACCAGAAGGAAACACACTTTTGTTGAACTGTTTTACAAGCTAAAAGGTGACCTGGGTTGGCAGGTGAGAAAGCCGAGAGGTCAGGTGGATAAACTAGTGACTTTTTCGTGGAAGGCCAAGTGGACCCTCGTACACGAAACAAACTGCATCCACGTGTTCGAAGCCAGATTGTGTCTCAAGGTCCAAGTGTGCCACCCTAACCAGTGCTACAAAACGTGGGGAAAGAAGTTTACTCAGCCATACTAACATTTCTTTTGAACACTGATTTCCCCTTTTTGTATTACAAATTCTCTTTACACATTTATTGTATTAGAAAGAGGGCAGGCATTAGGTTTATTAGTATAGGTCATTTTTATTTTGACTAAGGACTGATTAGGACTGTATTTTCTTTTTGTTTGATGGTCGAGAATACTCCGATTTTAGCTATAGGGCAAGATAGGATTTTTCCAACCCCTTTTAAACCTTCAATAAAGGTTCTGAAACTTGCAGCTCTCGTGTCAGTGTCTACTTGTGATACCATGCCTATTTCACAGTGCCCAGTCAAAGAGCAGATCTTTTGTATCTCCACAGGACTCCGATCCAGTCGGAAACACCTACAACTAGCACAAGAACAGGCTAGGCACTACGCAGCTAAGAGACGAAAAACCGCCCCTCCCTATAAGAAGGGCAATTGGGTGTGGTTGTCTACTACCCACATCAAACTCCCCTGAAGTACTAGGGAGTTTAAACCTCGATTTAAGTCCCTTTCCTATTATCCGTATTATCAACCCTGTCACCATGGAACTAGAACTGCCCACTCAATACAGGATCCATTCTGTTTTTCATGTTTCCCGCTTGAAACCTGCGGTTCAGTCAGAAGTGTATCTCAGGGACCTTTGCTCTTCTCTTCCTATTGTGGGGGCCCAGAATAAGCATGAGGTACAATAAATCATTGATTCTTGCTATCATGGTCGTACTCTTCAATACCTGTTTCATTGTAAAGGGTATGCAGCGGAGGAGCGGTCTTGGGTCTCTCACCATGATATCATGGCACCATGCCTGGTTGGGAGATTCTATACCCCGGCAAACCGGATCTTGTTCCCCCACGAATTCTGCGGGGCCGGTGGCCTTGAGGGGGGCATGATGTTATTCCCTATCTGCGGATATCAAGGTTAATGCGCCTGAGCCTGCATAACGCGGGTTGTTCTCCCCGCTTACCTCAGAACTCACTGGTGAGGAGCCGCCAGTTGCAATGGACGTTGCGGTCTTTGTTAACGTTCCCAGGCAACAGAACGGGACGTGACATGATGTTACCACCCAAGAGGACCTTTCCTCTTGTATTGCTAGCGCTCTTTTCAATTCACATAAAAGGACCTCTTAAAAGAGACGAAGTGTCTCGCAACGGAAATGAATTCTTGTTCCCAAGGACCCGTGTGTCCCGCTGCCTTATAAATCTGTGGTCATAGGTTATTAGGTTTAGTTTAAAGGTTAGATTTACAAAGGCACCATGATTATTCTCAGGGAGTCCATCTGACGCCAAGAGCGGTAAGAATCTGGTAAGACCCTCAATGCTTGTTGTTATATCTGTTATATTGACACCTCAAGCCCACCTACTGATATTTTTCGCATTTTGTCATTATTTATTTATTTTTATTTATTGTGCATTTGTTAGGCGCTCATACAGTAAGTCAATTCTGTTTTAAAGCACCCACAGGGCAGCAAGGAGGGAACAAGGGATTGAAAAAACCGAACTAATTCAGTGGAATAAAAAGACAAGCCAGCTATGCCTTGTGAGTATTTAGAACATGCAAGTCCAGAGAGTAGAGGGGCAGTGATGATGTAGGGGTAAGTGCTGGAATGTGCGTGCTTGTGGGTGAGCAGCGGGTGTAGTGCATAGTAAGGTAAGTGCTATGTGACCTAGGGCCGCATTGGGTAGAATGTGCAAGCCTACAGGATTGTGGCTGGTGGGTGCCGAGGCAAGTGTTGAGTGGTACACAGAGGGGCGATTGGGTATGGGAGGCCAGGCCCCCGAGGGACACATAAGGGCCCTGGCCAATAATCACAGTGACTGTGAGATTAGCAGGAGGGATGAAGGATGAAGGGAAGGAGGAGGTGAAGAGGAAAGTCTTGAGGAGCTTCCAGAATTTGAATAAGTCCTGCTCAAGACAGAGAGTTGTTCCATAAGAGGGAGCCAGCTGAGGAAAGTGATCGGCCTCTGGCTCTCAGTTTATTGGAATGCTTCACATTCAGAGAGTTGATGCCAGAGGACCGCAGAGGTCTAGAGGGAGAGTATTTAGTAAGAGAATGTTGCAGAGCGCGTGGGTCCAGGACACAGACAGTCTTGTCAATGATGCAGAGGAATTTGAATTTAATCCGTGCCGCAACCGGGAGCCAGTGAAGAGTTTTTAGGGCAGGGGAGATGTGGTCCCTGGGCTTAAGGCCAATGATAAATCTTATTACCCTATTCTGGATTAGAGTGTGGGATTGTAAAATGGAAGAAGGTAAATTCAGGAGAAGGCTATTGCCGTAGTCAAGCCTAGAGAGAACCAGGGCTTGGGTAACATTGAGCTTCTGGGGGAAGGTGAAAAAAGGGAGAGTTCCTTTGAGAAGGAAGAGTTGAAAGTGGGACTTCTTGGCAATGTCCTGAGTGTGGGGAGGAAAGGAGAGAGAGGAATGAAGATGGCTCCAAGGTTTCTGGCTTCAGAAGAAGGAACAGGGTGAGAGCCCATAGAGGATGGCCACAGAGAGGGGAAAAAAGAGGAAGCAGGGGTCCCAATGGGAATGACCACAGTCTTACTGGCATTGAGGCAGAGATTGTTAGACGTAGACCAGGACTGGATGGCAGATAGGCAGTCAGAGATGATGGAAAATTATAGAGGGTCAGAAGGAAGTTTGAAAAAGAGTTGCGTGTCATCTGTGTAGCACTGGAATTTGGCAGAGAAGAAGGAAATGAGGAGTGCTAGCTGAGCAAGGTATGTGTTGAAGAGCCAGGGGAAGAGGTTTGTACCCTTGGGGGACACCACAGGTGGAGAAGGAAGTAGGTGAGAAGGTGCCCAAAATGACTTGGGACGAATGGTCAGTTAGGAAGGAGTCTAGAGATACAAGCAGTTCTTCACGGGTGTTCAGAAGAGCATTTTCCTCTGGGTGCTCGGAATCCAGATTGGTGGTCGTGGCGATCATGTGAGAAAAATCAAGGTGTCTCCCTGACTGGTCCCCGGGGATCTGTCATCTGGGTGGCCAGGTCACTGCCATCGCTATTGGATGCAGTTCCTGGGGGTGGACCAGTGAGGGAGGATCACCTGATGGGGGGTCCTCAGGGACTGGAAGTGGGACACCGACGGGTGAGACATGGTAAACCCCTTTCTGTTGACACCTTTTCCCCAACCTACCACGTAGGATACGCAAACACTCTACCCTTGCCCACTTGTCTGACATGAACACTTTCGCATTTCACTAAGGATGACAAACTAACACCTGAGCCATTTACCTGCTATGTCTCAACACAAGGGTCAGGCAAAGTCAGGCAATTGACCAGAATCACACACACCTAACGGCCCTTTCCCTTCCCCACAGGGATAAAAGGTGAAGCACAAGAGCACAATACGAGCAAGGCAGACCGCACATCGAGAGAGATATCTCAGCACAGCAGTTCAAGAGGAGGAGAAAGACGGTGCAAACCGAGAGGGTGACAAGGAGTGAAGCAACCTTGCCCTTTCCGACCAAGGCCTGTGAAACCTCTGCGAAAGGAATCATAAGACTGCGAACAATAACAAGAGTGTGTTGCAGCCGATGTCAACGATACACGGGACCCTCCTTCGCTGATAACCAAGCTGGAGAGAGACCCTTGTCTCCGTGGTACCAACCTTGACTCCAAAGAGAAGAAACGCCGAGCGGTTCATCACAGCCATTGAGTCGAGGGGAGAGCCGATAAGAAACCGCACAGTGTTGAACGAAAAGTAGCAAACGGCTAATTGAAGTGTGAAAGCATAAATAACTATTGATACTAAAAGGGGGAAAACCAGCAACAGAGGCGTCCAGCACCACGTGTGTGCTCACTCAGGAAACTCTGGGCGATTTCCCGATTGTTGAAACTACCATTAACAGAAGGCCTTGGGAAAGGCGAGAAAGGGGGTCAAAGTGGTCATACAGGGGTCCAGTAAAATCCTCAGTACAATCAAAAGTCTTTGACCGACAGATGATTGTGAAGCTAAGGGAAGTGAATCCCGCCTCGTAAAACTTATGACAAAGTTGGCAAGAGTGAGCCCGAAGGAGGGATGCCGATAAAAGGGCAATGTCTAAAGTCCCAATATACAGTGCATTAACAAGAGTGATCCTGGTCGAGGGATGTCCACAGTGAACTGTTTAAAAAGACATTAAGAATGAATGTCCCAGACAAAATTGCATTGAAAGCCATAGTGAGCCTGACAAAGGGAAGCAAACATTCGAGAAGGGTCTGAGCCCGGAAGAGGGGGATCCAGGGGTGGAAAAGGCATCACCCAACGTATGTAATGAAAATAACTTTTGTTTATTATTTTGAAACCCATCAGATGCTCGGAGGCAAGAGACTTTTTGTAGAAAAGAGACTTAACCACACGAAGGCCCTGATTGCTGAGAGCGGAACTGTTGGCTTGTGCAGGGAAAGCTTGAGCATGTGCTGTTCCCCAGAATCCTAACTTATCCCGTGCTAAAAACGTGGGGAAGGGACCCCCTAACAACCACATCATGACTTATTATTTGTGAACACTTCCTTCCTTCTTATGAACATTATCCCACACTTCTTTTGTATTTAGGATAAGGATTAGCAATAGGGTTTTCTTAGTGTAAAGACCGGAGGGGGATATCTGCACTCCTGCTCTCTATATGGCAGAGTCGAAGCACAGAGTACCCCAGCCAAGATTCTCTAAGTGGTAAAATGTTGCAAGCAATCAAGGCTTAGCTCTCAGGAGGTGATGCAAGCTGGTTCTTAAGTACAGTGCAGTCCCCAAGCACCCACAAAGGAATGCCCGCATGCTATGTTAGTGAAAACACAGTCTTTATATAAATAATGTTCAAGATTATATATACAATCACAATAACACACTTTGTACTCTGACAATACTATGATGGCAAATATACTACGTGGTAGCACTCTTTAATTATCGATTCTGTCATGCCGCGGCAGGATTGGCGGAAGTGGAATCGCTGGCGGTTCTGTCCGCCGTAGCATTCCGCTACTCGTCATCCGTTCTACCGCTCTAGTTGTTGCACGCGTCCTTGACCCGGAAGTATTTAAGTCCTCACTTCCGGGTCGCATACGCGTTGCAACGTTTCCGGGTTCCTTCCTGTGTTGCTGCTGCTCCATCTCCCGGTGATTTATTCGTGTCTTCTTCATATCCTTTGCCAGCCTTCCCTCTCAGTTATTTCTCCACCCTGCCCAGTGCGTGGTCTCGTCCTCGTCCTGCCTTTTTTTTTCTCCCTCTTTTCCTTCCTTTCCTTCTTGCCTTGTTGTTTTTCCCCCTTTTCTATCCCTATATCCTATTTGAACTGTTGCCAGACCCTTTGCCTGCCTACCGGACTGCCTGTGAATATCCCTATATCCTATTTGAACTGTTGCCAGACCCTTTGCCTGCCTACCGGACTGCCTGTGAATATCCCTATATCCTATTTGAACTGTTGCCAGACCCTTTGCCTGCCTACCGGACTGCCTGTGAATATCTCTATATAACCTATTTGAACTGTTGCCAGACCCTTTGCCTGCCTACCGGACTGCCTGTGATTTCCTTAGTATCTCCTCATTGAAACCACCTTTTGCCATATCCTGGTCTACCGTTTGGATCCACCTATTTCCCGATTCGGTGCCTGCTCATCGGATCGCGCCATCTTCAGCTACTCACCTCCTGGGATCCTCCACGTTCAGGGGTTTTTTGTGCCTTCCGGCTTTTTTCCCCCTGTGAGGCGTTCTCGGTAGGAGTGCCCCCACTGCCCCTATCTAGTGGCACGGTGGCATCCTATCGAGGGCGTCCTTATCTTCACAAGAAAAAAGAGAAGCCTCCACAACACAAGGACAGAAGGATTAAGCAGAAAGAGGAAGGTGAGGAGTTGGGGGAAGGGGGAGAACTTGTCATCTCATCAGAAGAAGAAGACAAACGTGACAGTTTGCAACGCCAACAAGAAACTGAGATGGCTACCCCCCAACAAGTCCAGGAACTAGTAGCCGCAGTCCAAAACCTTAATATGGAGGTCCAGAATCTAAAAACCACCAACGCCGCGTTACAGTTAAGAATGAATGAACGGGAACGAACCCCTGCCGACCTACCTCCGTACCCTCTGGTTTCGGGCAAATTCGATGGATCACCAAAACGAGTCAAGGAGTTCCTAGATGCCTGCAACCTTCATTTTTCCTTCCGTCCACAGACCTTCACATCAGATCATACCAAGGTAGGATTCATGATTACCCATATGTTGGGTAATGCCCTAGCGTGGGCCACCCCTTTGGTAAATCAGTCAGATCCCGTGCTACAGAATTACAATGACTTCAAGACCCTGCTGCAACAAACATTTCTACGCACAGAAAGTGCTTTTTTAGCCTCAGAGGACCTCTTAGATGTCCGTCAGGGAAATAACGATCTCCTCTCCTACATCACTACGTTCAAACAGATAGCCGCCGAAGCTGGCAGGAACAAGCCCAATATACCATCTTCCGTCGAGGGTTGAGAGAGGATCTCAAGGACGAACTAGCCCGGATCGACCGTCCAGCCTCCTTTTCAGATCTCATCACGGCCGCTCTTCGGATCGATTTCCGACTCTCGGAACGACGGTCAGAAAGAAAGAAGAACAAACTCTACAGTCTCCCTCCCTTAGAAACTCAGATACCATTCTCTCAACCACCTTCACGCCAGGGAAAGGAAGAACCGATGCAGATCGGTACTGCTCGTGCACCACTCACCCCGGAAGAACGGAAGAGACGACGGGAAGGCAACATGTGCATGTATTGTGGAGCCTCTGACCATCTGTTACGGAACTGTCCTAACGTTCCTCCGAGGCGTTCGGGAAACGAGCACCCTCGGTGAGTATGGGGACGCACTCCCGAGGGGCTTTTTCTAGTCCTTATACATCTCTGTCTATAGCCTCGTCTGGATTACTAGAGGATTCTAGGCTGATGGTTCTGTCAGTAACCCTTACTGTAGGCAGGACCGAAGTCCCAACTCAGGCTTTATTAGACTGTGGTGCTGCAGGTAACTTCGTAGATACCTTGTGGGCTAAGCAAAAGGGTATACCTCGTCTGGCCAAACAGGAAGATCAGAAGGTTGAAGGAGTGGATGGGGAACCCCTGATTTCCGGCATGATCACACATACCACTGAGGAATTACAACTATGTATCCAAAAACATACCGAAAGTATCTCGTTTGACATAATCCGAGCAGCCCATTTCCCTATCATACTAGGGATAGGCTGGCTACGAAAGCACAACCCTCACATTGACTGGGCGAAGAACGTACTCAGTTTTCAGTCCACCTATTGCAGATCCGAATGTCTACCTGAACCCAAGTTCGAGACTGTAGAAACTAACATTGTGTACGACTCCAGACTCATCCATTGTCTTCCACGCCATCTACAAGAATATACAGAGGTAGTAACGGAAAAAACGCCTAGTGATCTTCCTCCACACAGACCAGAAGACTGTTGTCTGGATCTAGTTCCTAATGCACTGGTACCGTTTGGTAGAATGTTCCCATTATCCCTCAGGGAAAAACAATTCCTCCGGGAATATTTAGATAACAATCTGACCAACGGACTTATAAGACCTTCAAAGTCACCAGCTGGGGCATCCCTGTTTTTTATTCCGAAGAAAGACACACAAGAACTAAGACCCTGTATTGACTACAGGGGTCTAAACAAGGTGACCATAAAAGACAGATACCCAATGCCACTTATCACCGAAATTATTCAAGCGGTTCATGGCGCCACGATCTTCACAAAGCTGGACCTTCGGAATGCATACCATCTCCTTCGGATCCACCAAGGGGACGAATGGAAAACTGCTTTTAGGACCCCTTATGGGCTGTACGAATACCAAGTGATGCCTTTTGGACTTGTTAACGCCCCATCTGTGTTCCAGCGCTTTATGGACCGGCTTTTTTCGGACCTGTTGTGTCAGACCACGATCGTCTATCTCGATGACATACTGGTTTATTCCAGAACTCCTGAGGAACATGTGGCTCATGTCAAAGAAGTCTTCCAGAGACTAAGAGAAAATCACCTCTCGGTCAAGATAGACAAATGTATATTTTCTGCAACATCTATCCCATATTTGGGTTTCATATTATCCAGTCGGGGTGTCTCCATGGATCCCCGCAAAGTTTCTGCCATTTTGGAATGGCCTTCACCAAAATCCATCAAGGAGGTACAAAGGTTTTTAGGTCTGGCAAACTTTTACCGGAAATTTATATCCAACTTTTCCCACCGAATGGTACCTATCACCACACTACTTAAGAAGAGCTCCAAACCTTTCCTTTGGTCCAGTGAAGCTGAGGATAGCTTCCACAGTCTCAAGGAAGCCTTCTGTACCGCCCCCATCCTTCTGCAGCCAGACCAAGACCGGCCTTTCATCATCGAGACAGATGCATCTTCATCAGCTATGGGGGCAGTTCTTTTGCAGGAACACCAAGGCGAGGAACATCCAGTCTCTTATTTTTCCAAGACATTAAATGACAGCCAAAGGAACTACTCAGTCATAGAGCGCGAGTTATTGGCCATGAAATCAGCCTGTCTAGAGTGGCGTCATCTCCTACAAGGAGGTAAACACCCATTCTCCATCAGAACAGATCACAGAAATCTACAAGTTCTGCGACAGTTTGAGTGCTACAACACAAGACAGGCCCGCTGGGCTCACTTCTTTGCCCAGTTCGATTTCAACATTACTTACATCCCAGGACCACAGAATATAGTCGCAGATGCCTTGTCTCGCAGAGGAGACTATGGGAATGAATCCGACAGGACGCCAGATCTTATGTTCCCCTTGACGAGGAGAATAGGCGTTCTATCCGCTTTCTTAAGACAAGTGAAAGAAGCTTCAAAGGGGGGTTTTGAGTCGGAGTTTCATCCACAAGACCCCGTCTACGAAGTCAAGGAAGGCCTATACTTTGTGAAAGGAAAATTATACTTACCTACTTCGGAATTTCGGAGAATGGCGTTAAAATGGTGTCACGACTCCAAGCTGGCAGGTCATCGAGGTATTAAGGGAACATTGGAATTTCTACAGAGGCACTTTTATTGGCCAGGGATGCGCCAAGACGTGACCAGTTACGTGCAATCCTGTGTGACCTGTCTTTGCAGCAAGAGTTCTCGTCTGAAACCTTTGGGCCTTCTGAGACCAAATCCGGTTCCCGACAGTCCCTGGGAAGTGGTATCTACTGATTTCATCGTGGACTTACCTCCTTCTGAAGGAAGCACATGCATCATGGTAGTGATCGATTACTTCACAAAGATGGCTCACTTCTCCCCATTACCAAGGGTACCAACAGCAGCAGCCATGGCCGAGACTCTCATCAAAGACGTTTTTCGTCTCCATGGAATACCAAAGAAGATCATCTCCGATCGAGGTAGCCAGTACACTTCTCGTTTCTGGAGACATCTCTGCAACCGGTTGAGCATAGAGAGAGCTCTAATATCAGGTTTCCACCCTCAGTCAAATGGACAGACGGAACGTTTAAATGCCACACTAGAACAGTACCTACGGTGTTATGTGAACCTTCAACAGGACAACTGGGTTTCTCTACTACCCCTGGCTGAGTTCTCCTACAATAACTCTTTCCAGTCTACTCTCGGTTTCACCCCTTTTTTCTGTAACTATGGCTACCATCCCCGAGCTATACTACCTGTCTCTAATGTCTCTACCTCTCTGCCCACAGTCGACTCCACTCTCGCCGTGTTGAGAGACGTCCACCTACAGGCTAAACACAATCTTAGCAAGGCCCAAATGAGATACAAGGTCCAGGCCGACAAACATCGCAGAGCGGGGCCTGACTGGGGAATAGGTTCTCAAGTCATGTTGTCCACAAGATATCTACCACGATGGGCACACCCTTCCAAACTCTCCCCTAAGTTTCTGGGTCCATACGAAGTCACACAAGTCATCAACCCGGTGGCCTTTCGGCTAAAATTACCCAAGAGTCTTCAAAGAGTCCACCCGGTGTTTCATGCCTCACAACTCAAACCTTTTCTTGCAGACATCTGGTCTCGCAAAAAGAAGAAAACCCCCTTGCCTGCTACTTCGACCCAGGAGGTATTCGAGGTAGCCCAAATCTGTGACTCCCGGTACCGCCGGGGAAGGTTGGAATACCTTGTACGGTGGAAGGGGTATCACTGGTCGGAAAACTCTTGGGAACCAGCCTCTCAGGTAAATGCTCCACTGTTGGCCCGCAAGTTCTTTCGCTCTCATCCGGGAAAACCGGGGGGAGGTCTCCATAGGAGGGGGCATACTGTCATGCCGCGGCAGGATTGGCGGAAGTGGAATCGCTGGCGGTTCTGTCCGCCGTAGCATTCCGCTACTCGTCATCCGTTCTACCGCTCTAGTTGTTGCACGCGTCCTTGACCCGGAAGTATTTAAGTCCTCACTTCCGGGTCGCATACGCGTTGCAACGTTTCCGGGTTCCTTCCTGTGTTGCTGCTGCTCCATCTCCCGGTGATTTATTCGTGTCTTCTTCATATCCTTTGCCAGCCTTCCCTCTCAGTTATTTCTCCACCCTGCCCAGTGCGTGGTCTCGTCCTCGTCCTGCCTTTTTTTTTCTCCCTCTTTTCCTTCCTTTCCTTCTTGCCTTGTTGTTTTTCCCCCTTTTCTATCCCTATATCCTATTTGAACTGTTGCCAGACCCTTTGCCTGCCTACCGGACTGCCTGTGAATATCCCTATATCCTATTTGAACTGTTGCCAGACCCTTTGCCTGCCTACCGGACTGCCTGTGAATATCCCTATATCCTATTTGAACTGTTGCCAGACCCTTTGCCTGCCTACCGGACTGCCTGTGAATATCCCTATATCCTATTTGAACTGTTGCCAGACCCTTTGCCTGCCTACCGGACTGCCTGTGATTTCCTTAGTATCTCCTCATTGAAACCACCTTTTGCCATATCCTGGTCTACCGTTTGGATCCACCTATTTCCCGATTCGGTGCCTGCTCATCGGATCGCGCCATTTTCAGCTACTCACCTCCTGGGATCCTCCACGTTCAGGGGTTTTTTGTGCCTTCCGGCTTTTTTCCCCCTGTGAGGCGTTCTCGGTAGGAGTGCCCCCACTGCCCCTATCTAGTGGCACGGTGGCATCCTATCGAGGGCGTCCTTATCTTCACAAGAAAAAAGAGAAGCCTCCACAACACAAGGACAGAAGGATTAAGCAGAAAGAGGAAGGTGAGGAGTTGGGGGAAGGGGGAGAACTTGTCATCTCATCAGAAGAAGAAGACAAACGTGACAGATTCCTTTGAAATTAATCAGGTTGTAAGATGAATCAACGATAGACCACAGAAAGAAAGCAAGTTAAATCAAGCAATGGCAGAAGAGTCTAACCCACTACCATGAGACAGTTCTATGCAAGGATCCCCCCAACCTGGGCAACCTGCAAATAAAGTGTATTTGACAACCCCAGTCCAATTATGTTCAATATGTTCTTCGATGAGTCGTCGACAGGCCCTTCTTGAGTGCTCTCCCTTTAAGGCCGGAGCCACCGGTCATTGAGATTCGGTGAATAAAAGGGTGAACACTGTTGTTGCGGCAGCAGCTTCGGTTCTTGCAGTGCTCATTGACGATCGGTCAAAAAATGTCCTGCAAGCTGAGGCGTGCGGTGCACCTCGACGAGTGGTTGTTGCTGCAAAGAGTCGATGAAGAACTTCGGCCCAGCAAGGGCATCGGGTCGTCAGCGTCTCTGTGGTCTTCGGGTGGCGGGAAACCCACCAGCGGATTCTCCTCAGTCGTCGGCAGCCTTGACTTTCTCTGGCAGGACGAAAGCGGTCAACGGTGATGAGCAAGGGAGTCCTTGGATCAAATGTCATAGGCAAAGGAGCACTGCGGCTCCAGTCGGCGACAGTGGTCGTCGACTGTGATGGACTTCAATGTCCGGGCGTTTTCGCTTCGTGATTCCGCAGTGGTCCCCGTCTCCGGTTGGCAGCCTGTTGAGTGGCTGACATCCAGGGAGCTTTGGCAAAGATCAGCTGGTGCACGATGGTCCCTTGTATCTCGGGAAGAGGTCTCCTAGCCAGGTCCTCTCTTGGATCAATTCCTTGACAGTCACGCAGCTTTCAGATTAGCGAAGGAGAGCAGCAGCAATTCTTCTTCTTCCAGCGGGCTTCAAGGTTAAGCATCAAGTATCAACTTCAGCGTCTGAACGATTTTCATCAGTGAGAGGCCCCCAGATATACCGCTGATCTCCCATTCACTCTGCTGGGTCACACTCAGGCAACCAATCAGGCTCACAGTGCATTCAGGCCATTCTTCTCCATCCAGACACTTAAAACACGGAATGTGGATTCGGACAAGCACTGTGCCATTCAGCACTCCACACTGCATTCATACCTTTCCGGGCAAGGCTGTCTCAGTCATTGTGTCAACCACCAGATACTAGACACCCATAACCTTAAATGCGTATTCTTCACACACTCCATTCACCCAGCTCCCACCCCACGGGCGTACCCACAACATACAGTCATTGGGAAGGCTCCAGCCGGTCTGGCCTGGACTTCCCTACAATACCATATATGGAACTTCCACCCAACAGCCAGTCAGGGGGAAGGGACAGAGCCAGGGCTTCCTGGGACTTCAGGAATACAAGGTAACGGGCAATAGAAAGCAAGAGGTCACAGGGGGCATCTTGTTTCCTATCCTATCCTATCAACTGATTCCAATGGCAGGGCATGGGTATCCCAAAATGGAGGATACTCAGAGCACCTGTCAAATTCAGCATGGAGCTGCCACCAGCCTATACCCTGTTCTATAGGCTACACACAGGTACATACAATAGGGGTAAAGGGTTGTACCCCCACCCATGGGTGCCATAAGGGTATCCCCAGGGTCTGTACACCAAACCAAAAAGAGGAACAGCTGCACCGCCAGGAGTCCCATGTGAACTCCTGCATGGAAAACATGATAGAACATACACAATAAAGCAATAAAGGACAAGGATACGGAGGCCCTGTCCCTCCAATGCATTTCCAGCATCACAGTCGCCTCCCCCCCGACTGAGGTTAGGGCGTCTAATCTCCCACGAGATTGACACCCTCATCCAGACGGTCAACATACCTTCTGGAAAGGCCATCTGCATTATCATGACTCTTCCCTAGTCTATGCTCAATGGTGAAGTCTAGCCCTTGCAGGCTAATGGACCACCTGAGCAGTTTCGGGTTCTCACCCTTCATCTGCATAAGCCACTTCAGGGGCTTATGGTCTGTTTGGACCTTGAAGGTAGACCCTTTAAGGTAGGGCCTAAAACGTCTAAGGCTCCAAACTATGCTAAAACATTCCTTTTCAACAGTAGCCCACTTAGGTTCTCTACCCTTGAGTTGTCTACTGATGAATATGATCAGATGTTCCCTCCCTTTGTCATCTAACTGGGACAAGACAGCTCCAATTCCGGTGTCGCAGGCATCCATCTGGACAATAAAGGGTTTGCTGTAATCAGGTGCACACAACATAGCTGCCCTACACAGACTTTCTTTCAAGCCAACAAAGGCCCTCTGACAGTCTTCTGTCCAATTAACCTTCCTTGGTTGTTTGGGCGAAGTCATAGCTGTCAGAGGGGCAGCTATGGTTCCATAGTCTGCCATGAAGTTGCGATAATACCCATTGAGGCCCAAAAAGGTTCTCACCTGGGTTTGAGTAGTGGGAGTCTCCCAGTCATGTTCGTCTTGTACTTTATTGGGGAGAGGTTGGATTTGACCCCCACCTACCTCATGATCAAGATATGTGACTTTCCCCTGGGCTATCTGGCACTTGGTGGCCTTGATAGTGAGGTTAGCCCTTTTCAAAGCCTGCAACACCTTATCCAAGTGAGTCAAATGCTCTTCCCAGGTGGAATTATAGACAGCAATGTCGTCTAAGAAGGCCACACAAAAGGTCTCCAGCGTGCATGATTGACCAATCTCTGGAAGGTGGCAGGTGCATTTTACAACCCAAAAGACATGACCCTAAACTGGTAGAGCCCCTCAGGTGTTGAGAATGCAGTATTTCCCTTGGCATGGTCCTAGACCGCAGAATGATGAGCAAGGGAGTCCTTGGATGAAATGTCTTAGGCAAAGGAGCATAACGGCTCCTGTCGGCGACGGTGGTCATCGACGGTGATGGACTTCAATGTCCGGGCGCTTCGCTTCGTAATTCCGCGGCGGTCCCTGTCTCCGGTTGGCAGCCTGTCGAGGGTCTGACGTCCAGGGAGCTTTGGCAAAGATCAGCTGGTGCACGATGGTCCCTTGTAGCTCAAGAAGAGGTCTCCTAGCCAGGTCCTCTCTTGGATCATTTCCTTGACAGTCACGCAGCTTTCAGATTAGCGGAGGACAGCAGCAGAAATTCATCTGCTTCCAGCGGGCTTCAAGGTTAAGCATCAAGTATCAACTTCAGCTTCTGAACGATTTCCATCAGTGAGAGGCCCCCAGATATATTGTTGATCTCCCATTCACTCTGCTGGGTCACACTGGGGCAACCAATCATTCAGAAGGGCAGTCAGGCAGCCAATTAGGCTCACAGTACACGGAATGTGGATTCGGACAAGCACTCTGCCATTCAGCACTCCACACTGCATTCATCCCAGTTTCGGGCAGGGCTGTCTCAGTCATCGTGTCAACCACCAGATACTAGACACCCATAACATGAAATGCGTATTCGCCACACACTCCATTCATCCAGGTCCCAGCCCACGGGTGTACCCACAACATACAGGCATCGGGAAGGCTCCAGCCGGTCTGGCCTGGACTTCCCCACAATACCATATATGGAACTTCCACCCAACAGCCAGTCAGGGAGAAGGGACAGAGTCAGGGCTTCCCGGGACTTCAGGAATACAAGGTAACAGGCAATAGAAAGCAAGAGGCCACATGGGCCATCTTGTTTCCTATTAGGAATCAACTGATTCCAATGGCAGGGCCTGGGTATCCCAAAATTGAGGATACTCAGAGCACCTGTCAAATTCAGCATGGAGCTGCCACTCATGCCGTACCCTGCTCTGTGGGCCACACACAGGTGCCCAGAAACATACACTAGGGGTACAAGGTTGTACCGACACCCATGCGTACCATAAGGGTATACCAAGGGTCTGTACACCAAACCAAAAAGAGGAAGAGCTGCACCCTCAGGAGTCCCACGTGAACTACTGCACGGAACGCATGACAGAACATACATGATTAAGCAATAAAGGACAAGGATACAAAGTCCCTGTCCCTCCAATGCATTTCCAGCATCACACTTAGTAAAGGCCCTTTATTTGACTACACGCCACTAGGAATACCTTATTGTTTGATGGTCAAAGCTTGCTCCCATCTTAGGTTAGATTTAGGTTTTGATTAGGTGTTTTTTCAAACTTGTGTCTGTCTTTACTGTTGCCACCATGAGGTCCTTACATATGGTGTTAGAAGTGGGATGTGACTCAATTGAAACAAATTGGGGAACCCTAGAGTTTCAAAAACTTAGACTGAGAGCCTCTAACCCTTCCATAGCCACCAAGGAATTAATAGGGTTTGATATCTGTAGCAGTAGGGAAGCTATTATCCCTCCAGGTAAAAGAGGAATGATTCCTACGGACTTGGTCCCGATACCCCCTCCAGGGTGTTACATACGATTCGCCACAAAATCTGGCCTAGCGTGGAAGTTCAGGATATACGTGTCATGTGCCGCCAGTGGAAGCGCTGGTATCATTGGAAGTTTCAGTAGCGCTGTGTCTCTATCTATCCTTGCGGTCTAGCCTTCCCCCAACATGGCTGCTGCATCTATATAAGTGGGCGGAGACTTAGGCTCCCTGCGTTGCATCCGTCCTCGAACCTACGATACCGACCGGTCCAGAGTGGAGTTTTTGATCTCCAACCTAGTTGGTAATGCTTTGGCCTGGGCTACACCCCTGGTCACCAACTATGACCCCTCGCTGAACGACTTTGCTCAGTTTATCCAGCACTTTAAGGCCAGGTTTGATCGACCAATATTCTTTGTATGAGGCTATGCTGGACATCAGACATGGTACACAGGATGTACAGTCTTATGTATCTCAATTCCAGAAACTGTCAGTCAACACGGGTTGGCCCGATTTGGCGCAGCAGACCTTATTCAGACAAGAGCTTCATGAAAAAATAAAGGACGAGCTTGCTCCTATTGCTCGACCGGCCACGTTTCAGGAGTTTGTGACATTGGCACTACAAATAGAATTCCGGCTGACAGAACGGCATCAGGAGAAGAGAAGAAACCGCAGTTACCCTCCTTTGCCGGCCCTACCTCTGGTGTCTAAAGAAAAAGGGCCCTCCAACGAACCCATGCAGATAGGCACCACCCGAGGACCGCTGACTCCAGAAGAGCGTAAGAGACACCGCGAGATGGGTCTCTGTATGTACTGCGGATCGTCCAAAGATATACTGCGTAACTGCACAGAAGTGCCTCCTAGGCGCCATGGAAACGCGCCACCCCGTTCCTATGCAGGGGAGTTGATGGAGGGAGCTGTTCAAATCCCTGCAACAACACCCAACCAATAGAGGAAGAAGAGTCGACTTATGGTTTTCCAGATTGCTTTCTAGATCCCTCCCGGTCCTTCCCTAAAAGTCTTAGCCATGTTGGATTGCGGAGCAGCAGGGAATTTCATTGATGTCTCATGGGCTAGAGAGAACTACATACCACTGCAAGAAAAGAAGAGGCCCAAACCATTAGGAGTGGATGGCACGCCTCTGTCTTCTGGACCCATAGTGATGGAAACACGACCTGTACAGGTGTCTATGGGGGAACATAAGGATACTCTTGTCTTTGATGTTATCAGAGCGGCCACTTCCCAGTCATACTGGGGATCCCTTGGCTGCGCCATCACAACCCGCAGATCGACTGGCAAGGCAACATACTACAGTTTGCTTCCACCTATTGCCTTCAACGATGTCTGGAAGTTTCAGGATCCAAAGCCCAACTTGGCAAACATGTTTCAATCCCCCAATCCACTGTGTCCTCAGTTCCTATGCACTATCATGCTTTCTCTGAAGTCTTTGAGGATAGACTACCTAGACTCCTTCCACCCCACAGACCAGAGGATTGTGGTATAGATCTGAAGACCGATGCCCCAATGAAATTTGGTAGGATGTATCCCCTCTCCCTACCTGAAAAAAGAGCTCTCAGGGAGTACCTTGAAGCCAACCTGCAAAAGACTCATCAGGGAATCCAAGTCCTCCGGAGTTGCCTCACTTTTCTTTACCCCGAAGAAGGATTCCTCAGAGCTATGCCCCTGCATAGATTATTGGGGTCTCAACCAGATCACCATCCGAGACAGGTATCCCATGCCCCTCATAAGGGATATCCTCGAAGCTGTCCAAGGTTCCAAGGTGTTTAAGAAACTAGACCTCAGAGAAGCATATTACCTGCTAAGGATTAGACAGGGTGATGAGTGGAAGAAGGCCTTCCGGCCTCCGCTTGGGCTGTTTGAATATCAAGTCATGCCCTTTGGACTTGTTAATGCCTCAGCAGTGTTCCAGAGATTCATAGACAAGATATTTTCGGATCTCTTGTATGTATCAGTAGTCGTGTACCTGGATGACATACTTGTGTTCTCACCCACTTTAACGGAACATTGCAAACATGTTATGAAAGTGCTCTGTCGACTTATGGACAATCGCTTATATGCCAAACCGGAGAAGTGCTTGTTGGAGACCTCGTCGGTCTCCTACTTGGGTTTCATTCATTCATTCGAAGGGGTGAAGATGGATCAAAGGGTGAAGGCAATCCTGCATTGGGCCGAACCCACAACAGTAAAGGAGGTGCAGAAGTTCCTGGGACTGCCTAACTTTTACCAAGGCTTCATCCCTAACTTTTCCGACATCGTCTTGCCGATAACCTCCCTGCTCAAAAAGGGGGTGAAGTTTGAGTGTAATCTTGAAGCCCAAGCAGCGTTCCGGAGGCTCAAGACTTTGTTTACCACTGCTCTGATACTCATTCAACCTAACCAGACCCAACCATTTATAGTTGAACCAAATGTGTCAGGGGGGCTTTAGGTGCGGTTCTCCTACAGAAGACTAGGACAATCTTGAACATCCAGTCGCTTACTTCTCCAGAACTCTCACCTCCAGCTAAAGAAATTATTCTGTACTGGAGAAGGAGCTGCTGGCAATCCAACAGCCCTGCAAAGAGTGGAGGCATTTACTTCAGGGGGTTGCGCATCAGTTCATCGTCCGAACGGACCATCGTAACCTTAAGGTACTGCAGCAGATGGAATGTAGGAATTCACGACATGCCAGTTGGGCTTACTATTTCTCTCATTTTGACTTTGCCATCACCTACATACCTGGATGTGAGAATGCCTTGGCAGACGTGTTGTCACGCAGTTTGGGTGAGGACACAGGTAGTTATCTGGGTAACAAAAGACTGCTACCAGACAAGAGATTCCTGCCCATGATTAACCCTTTCCTTCAAGAAGTATAAGAAGAAACCAAGGCCAGCAAGACAATAAATCTCCCCCGTCATGGCCTGAGTAAAAAGGGGGGATTGTAATAATTACGGATTCAGAACAAGTTAGGTAACTGACAGGTTATCTCAATGACTCACCGATACTCCTCTCCCTCTCCCTTCTCACTCTCTCTCCTTCTCTCTGGCTCGGATACCCTCCAACAGGAGGATGAATACGAAAGCCTCCCTAAACCCTCTTCTCTACCTCTAGAAGACTAGAGGAGAGAAAAGGTCTCAGGGGAACCCTCTGGGGAAGAAAACCCTGTGTCAGCGACTGCAGGATCGATGTCATCTGTTGCAGCGAAGATTCAGGTGAAGGTTGGTGGAAGGCGGTCTTGACGGAAACAGAAGAAGAGAGTTTGGTAAATATTTGAGAGTAAGTGAGTGATAGAAAGTGGAGGTAAGTATTCTCAGTTTACCCTTAAAAAGGATTAGGAGGTGTATCACGCTGCAAGAGGAGATTTCTGGTTTCCACCTAATGAAGTACGGAATTTCGTTAGCACAGTACAGAGTATAGAGTGAGCAAGAGTGTACCGTAAGGGGTCTTTACCTTGCAAGTTGTGAGAGAGGAACTTGGCTGTAGACTGAATTCCGAATCCCTAGATATTGGATAAGGGGAAGAAATGTGTAAACTACAGGTTACTATTGGAATCAGGGGGTGTCAGTTAATGCTATCCTTCGTACCGATGAAATCTAACAGTCTGCTCGCCGGATTCCTGATTAGTTGTGAGGGAGCTGGAGTCTCTGTGGTCGGAGAGGAAGTGAGTAGAAATGCAGAGTCTGAAAGTCGGAAAGAACGAAGGACAGATTTAGGTGTAATAAAGTTTTGGAAGTAAGCAAGACGTATTGGAAAGGTATCCCTAGATACAAACTTATGTAGCGTTGTCTGTGAGGAGTAGCAATGCATCCGTGCGTTGTCAACAGGGACAGATAAACTGAATCTCGAGTAAGAGGGCGGAGCGACCCTGGTTCTGGGTTGTGCATTGTCTAGACCAGAGGTCTTCAAACTGTGGGGCGCGCTCACCCAGGGGGGCGCAGCCGCATCCCAGGGGGGCCGCCAGAGCCCAGCATGAAATGTAAAAAAAAAAAAAAAAGAAATAAAAAAGATTGAATTTCTTTTTTTTTTTTTTTAGATTGGAGGAAATGGGAAGGGGCAGCTCACATGGTCAAATTGGACAACAAAACGGTCTTAGGCACCAATGAAAAAAATGACCAGCAGTTGCCAATGGATATTCAGTCCTTTAGTCACACACTGTTTGAATAGTACCAAGGGGTTGTTTTTTGTTAAAATGTAAACAAATTGTGATATTTAAAGAATATTTATTCAGCAACAATGGTCAAAACTACTAGCTGCATAGTGAAGTAACTCCTCAAACTGGCCCACATTGGCCAAAAAAGTGGCCCATTTTGACTGGCCTACACTAGCATTTTGCATTTTTGGTACGGTCATCGCCCTATTGCCCTATAGGCCAGTCCAAGCCTGCCGACTCATCCATAATGGGTGAGGGGGCGTCCACCCACTGGCCACCTCACCCATTATGGAGGAGCCGAGGAGCCAGCCCAGTGAAACACTGAGCACTCCCTCAGCTGCTTTTTCCAGCTGAGGGAGTGCTCCTGGGCTGGCTGAACTGTCAAAGGGAAACACTGTTTGCCTTTGACAGTTCATTTCTCCAGCCGCACATGATCACTGAGCCATGCAACGCTGGGCATGTTTTGCTTCGCCAGCCTTGCATAGCTCATTGGAAATGCTGGCTGGGGCACTGCATGTATGCATGTACGAGGGGGTGCTCCTGCGCCTCCTCGCACATACGGGCAGAGCAACCTGTAGCGGGGAATTTTAGCAACCATGCGCAGGCCCCTGCAGAAGGTACGTTTATGGCGATTTATTTTTTATTTAAATGTGTATAGATGTGTGTATGCTTGTGTTATGGAAATGTGTTGGGAGCAGGATGGGTGGCAGCACTGGAATAGTGGTGGGAGTATGGTGGGGGAGTGCCCAGGGTCTGTACTGGGAGTAGGGTGCAGTGACGGCACGCAAAAGTTGATAGCAATTTCTACATACTGTCCATCTGGCACTTTTGGGGGGGCCCGGCCTGCCCAAACCTTGCTCAGGGGGGGCCCAGGCCAACAATGTTTGAAGACCACTGGTCTAGACCCACCTCGTCCGTTGTGGCAGCCATCTTGGAAGGAAAAATGGCCGAAATCCATCATCCATGGGACCAACGATGCCACAAAGACCAACGTCTCCGAAGGGGCGTGACAGGGATTTACTTTTCCACAAGCAAGCACTTTACTTGCCTTCCAAGTCTCTGATAATCCAAGTGCTAAATTGGTGTCACGACCTCCCCATAGCGGGTCATAAGGGACAAAAGGGTACCCTGGATCTCGTCTCACAAAACCTTTGGTGGTCAACTCTCAATCAAGATGTCAAGACCTATGTGTCATCCTGCCTTTCCTGTGCTTACAACAAGGTTTCACGACGCAAGCCTTTAGGCCTTCTACAGCAAGACACCCTACCTTCTAGACCCTGGGAGCATGCATCTACAGACTTTATCGTCGATCTACCCCCATGCAGGAACAAGACTACCATTATGGTTACTGTAGATACTTACAGTAAGATGGCACACTTCTCTGCTCTGACTGGGATTCCTTCTGCTCTGGAGACAGCAAAAATATTTCTAAGGGATATAGTGAGATTGCATGGCCTTCCCCAGACTCTGGTTTTGGACCACAAGTCCCAGTTCACCTCTAAGCTCTGGGCCTCCTTATGTGGACAGTTGGGGATCCATAGGGCATTGTCTTTGGGTTATCACCCACAATCTAATGGCCAAAACGGAGCGCCTTAACGCTAACCTATAGCAATATCTAAGATGCTTCTGTAACCAGGAACAGGATGACTGGGCAGATTACATACTGATGGCAGAATTTGCCTATAACAACACCCGACATACAGCGATCAACATGAGCCCTTTCTGGTGCATGTATGGGTATCATCCCCAACATATACCTTGGAGGGGCTTCTCATCCTCGAAATCTCCTGCAGTTGACGGTATCTTGTCAGATCTGAAACAGGTGCATAAGGAAGCTCTAAGTTCTCTGGAAGACAACCATAAGAGGATAGCAGACCTCAAGAGAAGACCGAACCCAGAGTGGAATCCAGGAGCTCTGGTTTGGTTATTCACCAAGTACCTACCCCGTTGGACACATTGTGGTAAATTCTCCCCCCGATACATAGATCCTGTCCAGGGTCAACCCGGTGTCACGACTATACCACTGGCGTCACCAACTGGCACCCATCGTGGACTATTTGGGACTCATTCATTTCCGTACTACTCTTTGGACAACACCTATTCATATTATTGTCTTTACTTTCCATTTGCAAGGCTTTGGAACGTTCTTATTTACTTTTACAAACTACATGTCCCATAATGTACCTTGTGGCAGTTACCATTCCCTGGTTATTCCTATGCAGCAGTCTAGCACTACAATCCCCAGAAGCCTTAGAGAACAGTGCAGCTTTCGCTTTCCCAGGACTAGAAAGGGAGGAGGCTGTTAAGTAGTGAGCCAGAGACAAAAAGATAAGGTAACAAATAAGATTTTTATTTATACAGCGCACCAATGGTTAATCGGTTCGGGTGCAACCGGTCTTCTCCTCTTTAATCAACTTCTATTAAAGTTCGTAAGGCAAAACAATAAAAGGGCTCTCCCTGGCTGCTAGTAACACAAAAACTCAAGGGTTGCAATCTTTCTTCCAAAAATGCAGTTCTTAACGTATAACTCAAAGTTGCAGCATTTCAAACTAAATGCAGTTCATAATGTGGAAGACACAGGAATGGCAGCCTTCCTTTCACCAAAAACGGCCGTTCGTACCTTGAAAACCCCCGGAGTAAAGTCCTTCTTGAAGCAACATGTATTAAGGGCTCGAGCGCTTTTATTCCACACGCCGAATGGTTCAGAGCCTCATAGCCCTTTCTTTTCCACGCTCTGTTGCAGGTTCCCTTACACAGCCTTTCCGTGCTGGCCTCGGGCTGGAATTCAATAAACAAACAAAATTTCCTTTCACGCTGTTGAGGCTCCTTTCTCGTCAGGCGCCTTCATCTGCTGGGCAGTCGGATTTGACTTGCAGGACCGGTATGGGGCACTCCGGTGAGATTTCGTTTTCCCTCTAATATGCCCACCGATATGGGGTACTGGCCTCGTACCAATCTGAGCCCACTCCGTCAGCTACCTTCCACTCCTGCAAAGCGAGAGACAAGTTGAGGTGTTTTCGGATGCTTTTAACCCCTGTGTGTCTACTCCTCAGCAATTAGCGTTGGGCATTCCCAGCCCTGGGCTCCTTACACCTGCTGCTAATTCACCTCTGCCCTGCTTCAACCTCACGGAGTTAGCATTGGTTTTAACCCCCCTGACTGCACGAGACCCCCATTATAGAGAAACGTGGTTTTTCGTCTTCCTTGTCTGATTTCTATTCCTATTTTCTGGCTTTTGTTTTGATTATGTATCCAGTGGGGCATTCTGGGATATGTAGTCTGTGTTTTTACTTGTTCACTCGTGTCTCTTAGACTTAACATTATATGGTCTGGTGGGATAGTAGACTCATACCCCTCCTTGCTGTTTTGTTCCGTAGTGGCCACTACTGTTTCCCCATTACAGAGGCCAATTACATTCAGGTGTGCTGCTCCAGGTGCTGCTAATTAGACTAATTCAGCACAGGGCAGGTCGGTATTTAAGCAGCTGCCTGCAGGAACACAGGTCTCTTACATTGAGCTTTCTACCAGCTCTTTGTTGCCTTGTTCCTTGGAAATTTGCTGTGTCCTGTGGTGTCCAGTTCCTGCTCTTGTTGCAGAGCCCTGTGCTTCCTGCCTTGCAGCCCTGCTTCTCAGTCTTCTCCCCCTGCCCTTTTCCTGCACCTCTGTGCTTCCCATACTGCAGCCCTGATTCCTTGTTTGCAGCCCTCTGTTCCCTGGCTACAGCCCCTTGCTCTCTTCCTTGCTTGCAGCCCTCTGTTCCCTGGTTACACCCACTTTGCTTTCTACCATCAATTATCTTGTTCCTTGCTGTGTGCTGCGCTCACTGCCCATGATTCCTGTCCTTAGCTTCCTTGAGTCTTCAGTCCTGTCCTTTTTTCATCCTCTTCAGTAGTACTGTTTCCTTGTTTTTTCTCTGCTAGCTTACTCTTGTTTTTACAGCCCCGAGTTACTTTTCTTGATTCCCGTGTACAGTTTCCGGTCACCGTTCCGTGCATTTAGATACTAGTTTTCTGCCCTTCTTTTCTTTCCAGTTCTCTGTCCTGAACCTTGCTCTCTTTGACTTCCTTTTCCCCTGGGTATTTCTGTTCTTGTCTTCACTTGTGCTTTATGTAATTCCTATGTTCAGAATTTGGCTGCTGGATTTCCAGCAGGCAATCTCTGCCCCTTCCCTTGTCGCGTTTCAGTGTTGTACTTCGTGTCATTGTTAACAGTGTACTGGTTCCTGTTTCAGGAAGCAGTCATTGTTCGGTTCCTGCTGGACCTGTACAGGCTTCATTCTTGTGAGTACTGTTACCTTGTTTGTGCCTTAGGGTTCAGACACAGAAACCCACTGCTGTTGCTCCTTTGCATGAGCATTCAGAGTGGGTCCCTGTAATAGCAATCTGCTCAGAAGGCTGGAGTTTCCCTGGTTCCATGGGAGACTCTTCCCCCATTCTGCGTACACTCCAAGAAGGAACCAAACGTGTTGGTTCTCTTTGTATTCCCTGCCCCTTTTTGTTCACAACCTCTGTTGCCTATCCTTTCTTGTCTGCAGGACTCCTTGTATTCCAGCTTCTTGTGTGCCTTTCTCCCTTTGACTTAGTGGGCACGCCTCTACCTTCAGGCCCTTCCTGACACCCGGTGGCATTTGAGCTGAGACTGTCACACAGTTCGAGAAGGGCACACCCTGTGTTCCACTCCTCTCTCCTAAAGGAACATGTCAAGGACCCCTTCAGACGGGCGTTCCGAAGGCACAAGAACACAGCATCCAAAGAACTAGAAGAATATGAAGTCGCACGCTTGGTTGACTCCAGGTACAGGAGAGGGATCCTGCAATATCTGGTACACTGGAAAGGGTATTCAAGTGCTGAGAGGACCTGGGAACCCCAAAGCCATATCCATGCACCCAGACTTGTTCATCGTTTTCACAAACTGTACCCGGGGAAGCCGGGGGGGGAGACCGATAAGAAGGGGTCATATTGTCATGCACCGCCAGTGGAAGCCCTGGCATCAGTGCAAGTTTCAGTAGCGGTGTGTCTCTATCTATCCTTGCCATCTAGTCTTCCCCCAACATGGCCACTGCATCTATATATGTGGGCGGAGACTTAGGCTCCCCGCATTGTATCCGTCTTTTGGGGAATTCGCCTGCTCGTACTCTGCTGCTGCTTGGAGTTCTAGCGTTCTGTGCCCACGTAGTTGTTTACCTTCTCCGCTCCGGTTCTCTGCCAGAGCCCCCCTTTTTTGCCTGTCCTTGCTCTTGCCTCGCTCGCTCTAGCCCTGTTATTCTCGTCCGCATCTCTGCGGCTCTCTCTGTTTAGTTCTTCCATCTTGTTTACTTTGCTTCTACTTTTCGAGTTTTTGACTGTATCTTATTCATACGGTTTCTGACTATCCTTGAAGCTGCCCGCGATCCTTCTCTTGGCGTCTCGGGTGCGGGTATTCTATCCCTGCGATCTGTTCGGTATTTCACTCTTTTTACTTTTCGGTGTTCTAGCCAGTCAGCAGTCTTACTGCTTCGCTCCCGTCTGGGTAGCCCTTTTCTCAGCATACTTACCTTCTGGTATCTTTGTATATACCACCTTCTGCCTCTCCTTTCAGCGCTTGCACGTCCTGTGCTTTCTGCTTCCCTGTCCTTTCACATTTTCTTATGTGTGCATCCCTCCATGAAGCCTGTCCTCTGTGCTTCACCTTGCAGTACCTTCTCTCAACACCCTTCCGTGAAGGCAGTCCTCTACGCCTCACCTTGCAATACCATCTCACGGTACGCAGCATTGGTCTCAGGGATCTTGAGTATCTTCCCAGTTACAGCCGTTGGAAGAGGCTGCTTTTCTTGGAATCCTTAATGGTGGGGCCTGTAGTTCAGACACGGCAGGAGTTCCTGCTCCACCTTAAATCCGTACTCTAAGGGAAAAGTTACTGTCACAGTTGGACAAATCCTTCCAGCTAAGTACTTTCACTTTGAACGACAAGACAACCAGGGTTTTTTATGCCAAGGAGGCTTTTTCCCCGATTCTGGGGCCTTACTCCTCAGAGTTCCCCTAGACTTGTGGAACTCAGCAGGCCAAGGTGGCCTCTGAGGAGGTTCGCCCCTACATGCATCAAAAGAAGTAGAAGAAGCCTAAGGAACCCCAGAAATCTCGACGGAAGAAGGAGTGAGAAGCTCGACAGCTCTGTGGAAGACACAGGTGAGGAGGAATTATGACAGGGATCCCCAGGGCTTGACAATAGGTCTTAGCGGGCATTATTGATCCCAACTTCCAGGGAGATGTGAAGGTTCTCTTACAGAATCATGGTGAGATCCCTTTTGAGGTATGTCGGGGAGATCAAACTGTCCAGGGAATTTTGGAAAGAGCTCTTTTCCCTCAGTTTAAGGAAAGTAAACCAGATAAAACAGACAGACGCAACTTAGGCTTTGGGAAAGCTGATAAATCTCTTAACATCGAAGAAAGGAAGGGAGAGGAGCCCACCATTTAACCCGACCTAGCCTTCGCCCAGTGAAATGATCCAACTCTCGCTGAAACTTTTCTACAAGCAATTCTAAAAGGAGAAGCCCTATAGAAGGGAAGTCCCTTTTTCCTCTTAAAACAAGGATTGCTTTATAGAAGAGAGACATATACGTAAGGTTTAGTAAAAACACAGTTGGTAATACCCAAGACCCACCGAAAGGTTGTACTGTAGATTGTGCATACCTTACTGGGGGCCATTTAGGACAATCTAATACCCAGGCACATATGAGTGGGAAGTCTTACTGGCCGGGTATCCAAGCTGATATCAAAACCTTCATCCAGACATGTGGAATATGTCAAAAGACCAGCACGCACATCCCATTACCTGCCCCTCTGAACCCGTTGCCGATCATAGAAATCCCCTTTTCAAGAACTGGCATGGACATAATTGGTCTCTGGAGACATCCATATTAGGCAATAAATATGTCCTTGTGATTGTGGATTATATGACCAGATATCCCGAGGCATTTCCAATGTGAAATAATACCACACAGCAAACCCTTAAACATCTTCTACCGTATTTCTCCAATGTCGGTTTTCCAAAGGAAATACGAACAGACCAGGGTTCAAACTTTAGGAGTAAGCTTATGGCCGAAGTCAAAGAGCTACTCCACATGACCACCATACGAGCTTCTGTGTACCAGCCCCAAACCGATGGCTTGGTTGAAAGATTCAATAAGACCCTGTGTCAAGACGTGAGTACCGCGTAGACTAGAATAACTCTGTCCCCAAGCACCGGTCAGGGAGATAAGAGATTACTCGCTGACCGGTTATTGGGGCCACAGGTAGCTGGAACAACTGCACCGGGTCCTCAGATGGCTGAAAAGGGAAACAGAGCTGGTTACAGACAACACAGTACTGTTATATGGAAAAACAATAGAAACTGCAGGGAATGCACCTACCAGCAGAGTGACTGGGGACAAGCACTGAGGCGGAGGAAGAAATCCGCATCCCTGGACTCAGGAAGCAATTCCCCACTTGATGCTGTGCAGTGTTGTGGTGTGGCAATTATCCAGCTACCTGGGTGTTAAGTCCAATAGAGAACAGACCAAGACACTGCCGCAAGGCAGCAGCATAGATGGCCAAGGCAAGTACAGCAGAACACTTGGTAAATCAGGGCCTAGTACAAGAGGAGATCCAGAAAACAGTCCAAAGGCACAATCTAAGGTCAAGAGCAGTCCATGGAATCCAGTAGCGTGAGGAAATAAACAGCATAACAAAAACAGCATCCAAGGGCAATCCGATGCAGAAACAGCCGAGGTCAGAAGCCAGGAAATCAGGGAGACGTGATATGAGGAACACAGAGGTGTCTTTTTGTACTGTTACTGTGGTTACCGATCACGTGACTGTAAACATGTCACGTGATCGGATGGCCGCGTTAACCGCACAACCCCCTGGTTTCCATGGCAATTGCCACCGGGAGCGCGGTCAGAGCCACCAATGTAACACTCTCTGTGAGACGCCAGGGTGCCTTCCTTGATGATGAGCAAGGTCACAGAACTTGCTCCGCGCCTCGGGCTATCAGAGTGCCTTTTTGAAGGGCGAGCGAGCCTCGTAGGTGCTGTATCCCTATGTACTGAATGGGTGACACCCTGAAACAGATTTTATGAAACTTGGTAGACAAGGACGGGAAAGACTGGGATCGAATGATACCATGGGCACTATTTTAAGTGAGGAAAACCCACCAAGCTTGCACTGGGTTCTTTCCCTTTGAACTACTCTATGGTAGAGAGCCCATAGATGTTCAAGACATGCTCAGGGAAATCTGGGAAGATCAAGAGGAGGCTCCCATTCCCATTTTGCAGACTGCCACCAGAATTCGAGAACATTTGAAATTGGTCCGAGACTTGGTTTGTACACATATGGAAAAGGCACAGAGCTAACTGAAATCCACTTATGACAAAAAAGTGAATTTAAGATAATTCTCCATAGGACAGAAAGTATTGATCCTCTTACCCACATCAGAAAACAAACTTGTCTCCAAGTGGCACGGAATTTATGAAATGGTAGAGCGAACATGAACCCGTACTTACAAAGTAGCCCAACCGGACAGAAAACATAAACTCCATTTATATCACGTAAATCTCTTGAAAGAGTGGAAAGAGAACCCATCAGCCACCCATGCGAAAGTACTAGCCTCTCTGGTTCCCGAAGAGAGAGATAACTTTTAATTAATCCCTCCTGAGCTATCGATCCAACAACAAGAAGATTTAAAAGACATGGAAAACTTATTTCCCGATGTATTCTCAGAAAAACCAGGAAGAGTAAAAGGCACATACCACTATATTAGAACACCTAAAGGTAAAGTGGTTCATTTAAAACCATATCGACTCCCAGAAGCCCGTAAGCAGAAAGTGATTGAGGAAGTCAACAAAATGTTAAGAGCCAATATTATTGAACTATCTTCAAGTCCATGGTCCTCTCCCATCGTGTTGGTCACTAAACGTGACGGTTCCTGGAGATTCTTCATAGACTTCTGTTAAGTTAATGCATTCTCGGACTTCAATACATATCCCATGCCTCGCATCTATGACCTAATTGATAAGTTCGGAGCAGCCACCTAACTGACCGGTACTGGCAAGTCCCTGTATACGGGCCAGACAAGGAAAAGAGACTTAACTACTAAAGGCCCTGATTGCTGAGAGTGGAACGGTTGGCTCGTGCTGGGAAAGCTTGAGTGTGTGCTGTGCTCCTGAATCCTACTTTATCCCGTGCTTAAAACATGGGGAAGAGAGACCCCAACTACCACATCCTGACAAATTATTTGTGAACACTTCCTTCTTTCTTATGAACATTATCCCACACTTCGATTGTATTTAGCGTAATGATTGACAATAGGTTTTCCATATTATAGGCCCTATTATTTGACAAGACGCCACTAAGACTGCCTCATTATTCTTTGATGATTGAAGCTTGTTCCTGAACTGGGACAGCCGACACAGCCATTTAAGACATGGTAGCAATACTTTGAGATGAATGGGGATGCAGAGGTTACTCAAACATCAATAATCAAAATGACTCAGGAAGTTGGCAAAGTTGACTGTTTTATTATCAATTATCTAAAACAGGGAGTACAACAGACATCAAATGACGTCTAATAGCATGGACTCTCAATTTGCTTCATAAAAAACATCATACTTATAGTAAAAACTTGTCATTGATGATGTTAACCTCCATATTTACTAACGTTATCCTACGTGGCAAACTACAAAAACCTAGTGACATGTGCTGGGCTTAGAGGGAACATCTAAGTATACGTTCCATACTAGTCTAGGGAAGTGATAGGCTCCGTCACATGAGGTGGGACTACTAAACCCTCCCGTCAAACAAGTCACTACGAACGTCACTAAATACACAATGTCCCATTGGTTACATAAACTATAGGGCTCTTAATCATGCAGCCCCCTACAATTGGTTGGGACTCACATCCATCAGTACTTTTCAACCCAGGTTAGCAGCACAAAGGCTAGACTTCCAGGTGCTGGTGAGCTGGTCATGACCATAGTTTTCCACCAATTAGCATATCATCTATCATCACCTCAGTGGTCTGCATGTCAATTAAGGCTTTGAACTTGGCCATGGAAATGTTCTTTGCTCTAGAGAATACAGGGGAGTAGAGGCATGCTCTGCCCTTCTGTGTAGGTGTGGTTCGTCATGTTTGTCCTGTTCCATCTAGTCACATGACTGAAGACCACAAATTTTAGCTCTGGTGCATTTAAAATACTATTTTTTAATAGACCTCTGACGTCTTCCTTGTTTTCCTCCATGCCTTCTGAACAGGAGTTTCATTCTTCACGACTGTAACTAATGTCTTCTCAACCAAGTCCGATAAGACCTTGGTTTCTTGGAGCTGATCCAGCCCTGCCATTATGAGATTCACGTCTGTAATTTAATTGTTGTTCACTGCGACACACTGGAAAAGGCCTTCCTTCTCTGGTCCAGTTCTGCTATAATACGTTGTGGAAACATCCATTCTTTACTTACTCCTATATATGTACACGTTGGCGCATGCCGCAATCTATTCACTATAAAGCTCCCTTCAAGAATACTTCATCTGCTTGTGTTTCTTTGCATCTGTACACGTGTAAAATAACTTGATATCTTAATTGTTTCTGTAGCATAAGTTTCTCCATCTCGAGCCCGAGATGTCTGTTATCTTTGATACTTTCTTGATGCCTTATAGACTATAGTCACTTCTCTTGTCTCTGCATCTCTTCCATGTACATCAGTCTGGCTTCGTGTGACGTCACCAATCTGCTTGTTCATTCATTTGTCCTGCTTCTGGGATTTCATTCAAATGGCCATCATACTGTCTCGTATGCAGATATGGCTTTCTCAATGGGAACCTTGCCTCCAGGATTCTCCTTGGTATCGGTATTTTCACTGGTACTACACATGTCTCACACTGTGGTTCCCAACATATAGGCAATATGGGAGAGATGGTTGAGGTGGGGGTACTTGGCTCTTTCTCTACACTCCCATCTTAGATGCAGGTTTAGATTGGGTGTTTTACCAATTTTCCTATACAGTATAATAAACACCCTTGATCTGTGATCACTTGTGTCTGTCTTTACTGTTGCCACAATGAGTTCCTTACAACCATGTTATGACTGTTTGTTATGACTGCATAACATTTAACTTAGGGTTGGTTCACTGAACCCTTACCTGATAGAAGGTAAATACAATGAGAAGGGATGGGGAGCTTTCCTATCTCCACCCCTGGCACTGAGATGTGGAGACAGGGGAAAGGGTAAAGTCGGGGGAAACCCTCTTGGAGAAGAAAACCTGTCAAAGAGGGAGAAGATAGGTGATTTGAGAGGAATATCCGTAAGGAGATTGGTGGAATTTCATGGATGGGCTTCCTAGCTCTTCTGCGCAGTGCATGAAGAATTAGGTCTTCTGTGGAAGTTCAGTTTCCCAGCATAGCTCCCATGTAGTGATAAAGAAGAATAGGAAATGGGAGTTAGAAGAGGCAATGTGAACAGAAGAGGATATAATCATGAATAACCAATACAGTTCAGGGAGACTTTAGGAAAGGTGTGCTTACCAATTTAAAATTACTTCCACTCTTTGGAATGGTGCATGAGTTGCGCAGGCAGGATTCTGATGCACGGGTTGTGTGTAGTTGCAGTGCAGTGTGATGCAACAATTGCATACAGTAGTGCAGGGTGATGCACAAGTTTTGTACAGCAGTGCATGGTGATGCACAAGGTGGTAGGAAGCAGCACCGTAGTTCAAAGACACGTGTGAAAGGCAAGAACGGGAATTAGTCCTGCCGGGATGTGTCTGATGCAGATAGTTCTCTGCGATCAGAACAAGAAAATTGCTTTCTTTTACGTCTGTTACGTGAAAATATCTATGTTCACTTATAATGTTGATTTGAAATAAGCTCATGTTTATGAATGCGTGTTGAGATGAGTTGGAGACTGGGTAATAATTTAGAAGGATTCTGCGACTGGCGCAGCAAAATGCATGTTGCGATTAGAGCCGCAAGGTGATTGCCGTGTGCTCTAAGATCAATTTGGCGAATGCAGAGTAAATCAATGACAGCACGGTGAAAGGCCAGGAGCTGTTAGGATAACGCGGCAGATTCTGTGTAACTAAGTGGATCATAGAGCAGGGAGAGAAAGGCACAAGGGAGGTGGAAAAAGAGAGGGAGGAGAGAAGAAAGAAAGAGCACTTACTCGGACAAGGCTTCTGGCAGCTTGAAAGCAGCCATGAACGCAGTCTCATTCGAAGTAACGTGACGTCTGATGGGAAAGGATTGGAATTGAAGGGAGGAGACACAGCGGCCATATTGGAGGTCCCCAATCTGCTTGTTCATTCATTAGTGCTGCTTCTTCTGGGATTTCATTCAAATGGACATCATACTGTCTCATATGCAGATATGGCTTTCACAGTGGAAACTTTACCTCCAGGATTCTCCTTGGTATCAGTATTTTCACTGGTACTACATGTGTCTCACACTCTGGTTCCCAACATATAGGCAATATGGGCAAAATGGTTGAGGTGGGGGTACTTGGCTCCTTCTCTACACTCCCCCTCTCTGGGCGATTCATCGACCACTCTCCAATCACCATAAACATCAAGACATCCTTTACTGAAGAAATGCTTCTTTGGGACCCAGATCTCGATTACTCCTTTCAGGCATCCAGCTTAATTCACATGCTCATCATTGTTCCAGGTCCTGAGCATGTACTGGCCACTTGGACTGCAATAGATCCATCTTCCCACATACTTCCTATGGTTCTTTGGGTACAGGAATCTCGTTCCCTCAGGCGCATTGATACTTTCTTTCATGAAATCTCTGATTTCATCATCTGTCAGCTCTTTGGTCTTCCATCCTGATTCAACATCAATCATGATCTTCATCCCTATGGCTTTCTTTGCTGTCCTCTTGCATTGTGAGATAATTATCCTAACCACACAGAATCCAAGCAATGCCATCACTATCAGGGGTCCGAGAAACTTGGAAATAAATGCCATCCATTGTGGAACCCAAGAAAAGAGCGCTCCAAACCAGCTATCATCAGCAATGTCTTCTACTTCGTCCACCATTTCGACATGCAGCTTCGTCAGCATCTCTATGGCCTCTGTCAAGGTACCACTCTCGTCATCATGAGAAGGTATAAATGTGCAACATGATTCTCCAATTTCTGCACAAACACCTCCATCCATAGCTGTGATCATATCCAGGACATATCTATTCTGAAGAGTCATCAGTTGTATGGCTCTCAGCTCTTCCCTGATAGCATTGAATCCCTTTATGGTAGTGTTGATTGTCTGCAACACTGCCCATTTGGTACTTTGCAGCCATTTAGTATTTGCTCCATCCTGGATACTCGGCATGAAGATCAACGTGAATATCGACTAAGTCTAGCTGAACAGTCTGTGTCCATATGGAATTGAATCAAAGGCTTTGATTGACTTGGCTGAGAAATAGTTATCTCTCTTCATTCTACTTATCGTTCCACAGATCTCTTCTTCATCAGGTGAGCATCTGCTTTTGGAAATGTGTAAATGTTCAGATCACTTTTAGGATTCACCAACGCTGGAACATGGATGTTTGCTATGGAACATCGTCCTCCCCAGTCTTTGGGCAGCTTCATGTAAGCTCTGGATCCACACGCCCAGTAGCGATCCCTGATCACTGCTGTCCCAACGTTAATCCATTGTGCCTCAAAGATTCTACCACAGTTCTGGTTTTCTCTGACCTTTCTTGTGCCATTGTTTCTGAAGCACAGCGTGGCACATTCCAAAGGCATTATCTGCAAAGGTCCTCCTTTATCCTCGGCCCATGTCAGTAGTTTAGGAGGTTTTGACCATAAAGACCCATTATTATCCAGTCTCTGCAGATCGCCACACCTTCTTCCCAACAATCTGGTGAAGGAACTGATCCCCTGATCTGCATTTGGACTCTGTTTTTCCATTTCTGAACTTCTTCTGCAGATTTCCCTGGACTCTCCAGTCTTCTGTTTACTTGCCATCTGATTCCAGCTCCTTTTACTACAGATTTTTCATTTCTGATCACATGATTCCTGGTATGAGCTCTTAGCCTTGTCTTTGTATTTTGGACATAATCATCTGCTTCTGGATCTGTCCACTGAGTTATCCATTTGAGATAGAATGTTCGGCCCATGAACTGACCTCTTGTAGTATGGCAGAAAGCAATGTGTGATAGACAACTTGCTGTCAGGAGTTCTATTTCAATAGCTATGAAGATTTTAGACATCCCCATTTTATAAGGTAGGATAGGAGTGCACATACAGAGCATTCCTCCTTTGAGGTCCTTCTTTCCACTTCTTTTATATGCTGATACCATATGTTATTCCCCAAGTTTGTACTATCCAGGTAATCATTCAACTCATGATCATGCTCCCTAGTACTTCTTTTAGGTCTCCTTCTTTTCTTGTGAGCTTCTAAAATCATCTCATGAAGTATGTTAGCATAATTCCTTCTTACTGGACCAATCATAGGAACATTCATCAGTAAATGCTGTGCTTTTACATGTGCTACTTGTGTAGATTTGCTCCTAGAGGATCTTTTCCTTTGCCTTTCCTTACAAGCCTGTTTCTGGTGTTCAAAGACAATCTCTATAACACCTTTTTCTAAGGAAAGATGTCTAGTGACATTTGTCATAGACCCAAGAACTTTTACACTGTCTACTGGCGTAGGGACAATCACATAAGGTCTCGGCTGCCTGGTAGCCGCTACATCTGTACCCTCCTTCTGCATAGGAAGATGCATAGGAATCTTTGCTCTATTTGGACCTAAATAGTAAGCAGTGCGCACTGTAAGTGAGAGAAGTATCACTATAAACAAAATGCATGTATAAATGACGTATAGGTTGGCCCAATCCTTACAACAGTAGCTTCTTGCACATCATGGAAGTCTCTCGTTGTTGGCTAAGACATTATTACTGTTGAAGCTGCCCATTCTTAATATTTTTTAAGGAAGAGAAAGATCAACTTTTATTCAGGCAACATCATGCAATACTCTGGCAATATCTTAATCTCCTCAGCAAGTTCTTTAAACAGCTGGCTGATTGTAGGACGATTAACAGGGTTTCTGATATATAGAAAAGAGTCGTCCTCTCGCCAAACAAAATGTGAGTGTCTCTCCAGCAAGAAATAGAGGACTACAGCTAGTAGACTCTGGATCTCTTACTTCAAAAGTCCCATTGAGTTCTCAGTGTTCGCTCGCTCAGAATATAGATTAACCTGCTTGATTATGTCACGTAGCAATTCATCATTAAGTGCCACTGTACGCCTCGGATCTCTTAACAACATGCAAACATCAGTTTGTCTTCCAACAAGATGGGGGCATTCCTCAATCAGGTAGTGGAAAACCAACCCTACTAGTCTATGAGCATTTTCATCATATAGGGGTATTTCTGTTTTCTCCACTGTACTCAGGAAGCTGGAGAACTTGCTCTATTATGGCTGCGAGCAATCTCCTCATGTTTGGGCCATTCTTAGGATCTTGCAGGAAATTACGAACGTCAGTAGTTCTCCCAGGGCAAGAACGAAGAATGTAGAGAAAAATAGCACGGATGATCCAATGAACGTTGTCATTGGGCACTACCATGGGCGCCTCCAAAGAGAAACTCAGTGAGAAAGGAATCGGAGAACTTAAGCATATCTCAATCCAATGTTTTAGCAAGCTCCTGTGGTTCAAAAACAAATAGCCTTCTTTCACTCCCTTTTTAGCAGGTTAAAAGTGTGTCCCGAAACAAGCCACAGTCCAAAATATTCTGTATCTGTTTATTTCATAGTTTCTACGTCCTTCTTCCTCGTCATGGATCTGGACTCCACGTGCTGAGGTTCTTCCCCGATGTTTGCTTCCGATGCGGGTAGGGTGAAGGGAGTTCTCCAGCGTAGATCTTCACATCTCCAAGAAATATCCATGCACATCTGCCTTGCACTTTCACTGCTGCCAGCTTTACGTCCTCCACAATGAATGGGCCGTTAAAGCGTGGCTCTGGCCTCCATCCCGTAAAGTTCCTGATCAGGGTCTGATCATCGGGGAAAAGTTTGGGAAGACATAATTCTTTAGATCCGGTTGTTGAACTATGTCCATCTGTGTTCTGAGCTCCAGACCCCCCATGCGACTGAGCTGATCTGAAATGACAGAGATACTTGTAGTCATACAGGTTAAGTAATCACGTAACTCCTTTCCTAACAATTCTGCTGTCGTCTGGGCATCACTTCTAGTTCTAGACGGAGGTGTGAAGCGTGTCCTCATCCGTCTCCCTGTCACAATTAATGGGTCGTAAGATGGTCGTCGGAACATGGTTGATTTTTCAACACATACCATGGCAGTGGTAGGCAATGCAACCATCCTTTCTTCAGGGTAAGCTTCAATTTGGCTATCCTTCCTTTAAGCAGACCGTTGAATCTCTCAAAGATTCTGTTCGCTTGCAGGTGATAAGCCGATGAAAACTTGTGCTTTCTACTCAGCAACAAGCTTATCTGTTCAAAGACTACATTAACAAAATGAGGGCCATTATCTGATCTTAATACTTCACATATTCCCCATTTAGGAAATACTTCTCATACTAAATGTTTTGCTGCACGGATGCAGTCTGGATGTGTGCATGAACCAGCTTCAATACACCTTGAAAAGGGACATTGTCGTGATATACAAAGTGCCAATTTGCCAATCAGGGCTTTAGATGACAGCATTAGCTACTGACAGCCAATCGTTTATTCAAAGTATGTGCTAAATGCTGAAAGTAATGCTGAAAGTAATGCTGAAAGTAATGTGTGATAGCGCCTCCATTACGCTTTAGGGAGCTATAAGGAATATGCAGGCCTAGTAGGGGTGGCAGGTCACATTATGCATTGTGCATAGACAGGCAGGGCGGAGGCCCCAGTTCTGTAGCTAATAGAGACATTATTGGAGTGTTTGGAGCATTATGGCACCTATATAGCATTTAGCCAATCTTAAGCGCTATGGACACTAAGCTATGAGTGCATGCCTTTTAGGGATTGCTCACATGGGGTTAATTGATTTTGACTTCTCTTAGAATATTCTGCCTTTCTAACTGTAGCCCTGCATGGCTTCGTAAAAAAATCCTGTTTCCCTGAGAAGGCCTGGTACGGCATTGCCCACACGCTGATAAGGACATTCCAGTGCTTTCGCAGAGAGGGCTCCAAGAGAGGGGTAGGAGTGAGCAGGGAGCATCTGAGAGAGAGTTGGGTTTTTCCATGAGCAAGCCTATATTTTGCACAGGGAAAGTTCTAGAACTGTGCGTCATGCTGATTGACGGCACAAGAGCACAAAAGGTGCACTCACCCAGAACTGGGCGGGAGATCGCTCCGCGGACTTGCTTCGAGCAAGAGTGAGTGCATGGAACCTGATGCTCTGTTGGCACCCTGCAGTGCTGTCATCTGAGCGGGGCTGGCAACAGCTAGCTTATGAGGGCCAGGGTCTCCTAGCGCTGATTAAGGGACGTAAGACTGTGTTTCTCTATATTTTGTATTTTCTCTAAGTTGTGTAGTTTTCTCTATACTTTGTAATCTTCTCTAACCGGAATTCCAAAGTGCTGCTAAATTTATTGTTTATGCTTTTTGTCTAATAAATGCTAAACATTCTGAAGGTGTCATTTTTCACTAGCATGAGTTCACTGCTCAGCACGATAGAATCTGTATTTTGGGCTGAATTGGGTAATTTTTGCTCTCAAGGGCTGGTCCCGAGGAAGATTTTCCCCTTTTCAAGACAGACATACTACTACAATCATGTATCTGTATCCATTACAGACTTGCAGCATGTCGACATAGTCGATATGTAAATGCTGAAAGGGACCATTAGGTCTAGGAATAACTCCTCTAACAGGAGCGTTTGCCCAGCAGTAAACCTTTGACATACGATGCAGTTCACTACATAAAACGCAACGTGTTCTAATACATTCAGAACAAACCAATCCTCTGCAATTGTTGCAGCAAGGCTCTCTCTAGTAACATGCATGGGGTAGTGCAGCTGTTCCAACACCACCCTTAATAAGGCTACAGGCATCACCGGTTTACCAGTGTTTCCTGTCACCAAAATGCTTCGGAAGGAGTTAAGGAACACCCTCTTTCTCATCCTGTGGTGCTTCCCCTTGATGCTTACCCTTGAATTTCCATTGTTATAACAATCAGGCACACTCATCATCACCACCATATTCTCAATCACATCAGGCGTATCAAACTTCATGATATTCTCTGAACATGCAACACGTTTTTCTTCCTCGTCTGCAGCATGATTGCCATGTGACATAAAATCAGCTCTTTTAGTGTGAGCTGTGCATTTAACGACCGCAATGGCTACTGGGAGTTGTAGTGCTGAAATATGTCGTTCCAATAAGGCGGCATGTTGCACTGGAGTGCCGTCTGCTCAGAGGTAGCCCCTCCTTTTCCAACGTGTTAGCCCTGCGTGTATTTTCGGTATCATGTAGGCAGAGTCACTGTACACTGTTACTTCCTGGTCTGAGTGATTCCCGAGTGCAACAATCAGCGCCACTAATTCAGTAGCGTGTGCCGAAAAGTGAGACGGTAGTCGTGCACTTATTAATACTTCAACACTCCATTAGCCTTGTGCTTCAGCACAGCGGCACCTGTATAACTCTGTCCATCATTTTGATTGATTCTACAAGAACCGTCAATAAAGAGAATCTCCACAGCTGCCAAAGCATTTTCACTTACCCTCTGGATCTCATCATAGAATTCCTCATAGTTTGAGCAATCATGCGCAAGCTCGTCTTCTGCCATTGGTTCTGCTATAAACATGGCAGGGTTCACTATTCTGCCTCTGACTATTTTAATTGCTGGATTTGACATGGCTATCTCATAGGCAGAAACCCTCTGGGAAGTCTATGGGCCTCATTACCAGTCCGGCGGTAACCGAGCCGGAAAAAACGGCAGGTTACCGCCAGACTGGTATTACCATTCTGTCTCCATGATTCCCGGAATCACGGGGGCATTACAACCCCGGTGACCCGGTAATTCTGGAGGCCGAATTCGGTAAATCCCCATTCCATGGGGAAGTGGAAACACCGGCACCATGCTGTAATGGTGCTGGTGTTTCCACGTCCTCCTGCAGGTGGGTGGTGTTAAACCCGCCAGGTCAGACCTGACGGGAGTGACACCTCCTACCTGCAGAACTCGAGAACAGCCGGTCCGGAAAGAACGGTGGTAGTGGATTTACCACTACCATTCTTTCCGGACCGGCTGACTCGTAATGAGGCCCAATGTACCTTTCGTTTTTTCCAAAATGGCAAACAAAGCATGTTCAACAAATAACGTCATAGAACATCCCATTACTATGCTAGCAGCCTTCTCAATGGCGAACACAGCGGCTGCCAAAGATTATTTGCAGGGAAAGCGACCCATCATTACTGGGTCATGATCCCACTGTAATGTGCTAGAGGCTTATACTCCAACGTGGTTATCTGTGTGAGTACTGCCATTGTGACTGTGCCATTTGTGTGTGAAAAAAAAGAATTCCTCAGCATAATTGGGAATCCCTAAAACTGTAGCTTTGCAAATTGCCTTTTTCAACTCATTAAACCCTTCTTCCATTTACTCAGTCCAGACAATTTTCTCCTGAGTTGCCTGTGCTTTTTTCAGAGCCTGCAACAAGGGACTTATATATGAACTATTGTGACAGTTTAAATGCCTGGTCTTCCTTTTCTCCCCCTTCTGTCGAACTCTCCTCACCTGAACCGCCGGAATCGCTGTCGGGGTCCTGCAGATGCCGTCGGAGTAGATAATCCTTCTCCTTTTTCCGATGAGCTTGCTTGTCACGGAGGGAGGCCACCGTGACCGCTGAAGAGAACAGCTGTCCGAGGACCTCCCTTTCGGAACCAAGCCGAAATAGGGGAAAAAACACTGAATGGGGAAAAACCCTTGGACGCCTCTGGTCTGTAGCCCGGAAGGCGTAGTTCCAGCAGAAAGCAGACTTTCAGATGGGTAGGAGGTAGATAGTAGACTGGATCCGTATGCGAAACTGAAGGCAACACTGCAGCGGAACAGGGGAGTCCTGTCGTGGGAGCCGGAACACCCACCAGCCAAGGCCGCAAGCGGAACAAGGACAAGGAGGAGAGGTAAGCAAAGGAGAAAGGTGCCAGGCAAGTAGCGGAGAGAGAAAAGAAAAGCGCAGGGAAAGGGGCGGCGCCTATCCGCGGGGACGGGGCCGCAAGCGAAGAGAAACAGAAACCGCAGAGGCGCGGCGGCAGCAGAGAAAACTGGAGGGGAGAGAAAGTAAGAAGAACACTCGCTGTAGGGCGCGAGTGACTGGAGCCTGGACAGAGCGAGGCAGGAGCGAAGAAACCCGGAAGAGCGAGAGGTTCCAAAGGATAGTTGCAACGCAGGGACCGCTGGGCCGGGAGAGAAGATATACTCCCAGCGGCCCCGCGCTACAAGGAGGAAAAAGTAACGGACACAAAGGAGGGACTAGTACCTCCCGTACCTACATCCCAAAACCCAGCGCGGAAGAAACCGCCAGTCGGAACGCCTGCGGGTGACAACTATAATCAAAGACCCATGTTCTCACATAATTGCATAGTTCCAAAACTCTTTGCATGTGCTTTATCGTATGTGAATTTGCTGTTTTTAAAATAGCCTCAGCTCTCTCAGGGGTAACTTTATTACCTTCATGCGAAATTAGCTGACCTATGTATAGCACTTCCTCTTGACAATACTGCAATTTCTCCTTGTCTACTTTATACCCTTTCTCTGCAAGAACAATCATCAGCTGAACTGAGTCACATCTGCATTCTTCCTCTGAGGTGCTACAGACCAATATGTCATCTACGTATTGCAACACAACACTTTGTAAATCGATGTGGCTTAAGTCCATCTGTAAGACTCTATTGAAAATTGATGGAGAATCACAGTACCACTGAGGTAATCTCGTGTTTTTAACTTAGTCTGACGAAACGTGAATAACATCAGATCTTGACAATCCTTATGCAATGGGATTCAGAAAAACGCATTTTTCAAATCAATTACCGTGAAATAACGTGCCTCAACAGGGATACTACATAAGATTGTCGCAGGATTAGGAAATAAAGGAAACTCTGCCACTACAATCTGGTTAATCAGGCGAAAGTCACTAAACGCCATAACACCCCTTACTTTTGTTTTCACAGGATACACTGCCGTATTGCACAGTGACTCTGATGTCGCTAAAATACCTTGTTCCATCATGGCAGATATCGTCTTGAAAATACCTTCATCTGCCTCTCGAGACATAGGATAGCGTCGTGCTCAAGGTAAAATTGCTCCTGGTTTTAATTTAATTTTAACTTCTCCAGCCCGTTTCAATAGGCCTACATCATAGGGGCCTGTTGTCCACAATGAAGCTGGCACCTTTGACATGTCCACATTAAAAAACTCGGGATGTTTCAATGTTAGTATCATTTTTTGAGGAACCTCGCGTTTCATTGCGCTCACCCAATAAGTAATACTCATTTCAAATACTACTTCATCATCTGACGGATGGTCTTTAAATATATCCTCGTCAGTGACGTCAGCCAATCTCTAGCCTTCCCCAATGGCAATCACTGTGCACCATCGTCTTCCTTCATAATCAGTTCCATCAAGCAAACCCATTTCTCCCCTCACTATGGCTGCTTGTAATTCTAAGGTAAAAACCCATCCTCCCTCTTCATCCATTGGTATCCTTGGCCTGAATAATACTCATCAGGTATTCTCACAGTTTTACCCACTAAACCTGGTAGCCATGCTAACAAAATGCATACCCCATAGTGAAAACCTTTGGCTCAAGCAGTATTCCTCTTATGGCTTTTTGTCCCGTAAATGCCATAATAAATTCACTCGCATTTAAATTATGAATGCCCGGCGTTGAACATACTATGCCTTCATTAAATGAAATCATCATGTTCAATTTTGTCATTAAATCTCAACCTAGTATATTGACAAGCATCTGTCTTGAATACATTAATGGTACAGACATGTCACATTCTCCTATAGAGACTGGCAATTTTTCAGTAAAAGGAACTCTATTTGTAGCTCCTGTGAAACCTTGAGCATTCATGGCATTCCCAGATAATGTATATTTTGCCTCTCGTATGTATGAGCGTGTTGCCCCCGTGTCTACTAAACAAGAAAAAGATTTGCCTCCTGTATTGACCTCAACCCTCGGTTCCTCTTGAGGATTAGGCGTCACTGATAGTATTGAACACATCAAGTCTCCCAGTGAGCTGTCCTATTGTGGGTATATGCTTATTCCCATACCTGTGAAAGATTTCCTCCTTTGACAGTGACACCCCCTATAAATAGGAGTCATTAACTGTCCTGTGATCATGCCCTGCTATATCTGCATGGGTGAATGTTGTGACTGCCCTTGCAGCAGATTCATTATTGTCTGCTGTGTTTGCAAACCTGGTTGCATTCTCGGTGCTTGTGCTTGCTGCACTGTCTGATTTTGGGCGAACCCCTCTGGACTCTGTTCAGTGTATGCAGGCGGGTATATAGACCCCCTCTTGAGAATTGCCCATTTTGCATGAACCCTTGGCTTCTACACATGCGTGCAAGGTGTCCTGACATACCACATGTCCAACATACAGGAGGTGTCCTAATTTGCCCTTCCTGTATGCTTTGACTATCATACTGCATATTTTGAAAACCACCCTGGTTGTTCTGGAAATGTCCCCGATTATTCTGGAAGCCTCTACCAGGGAAGCCTCACCTTCCCCGTGGTACAAATCCATTATTACTTTGATTATACTGCCTTTGGTTAGTCACATGTGGCATACCTGCTGTTTGCTGCGAATTCGACCCTTCTCTGCTAGTCAACATCGCCCCTTCTATGGCGTATTGTGACAATTTTGTCTGCACTATTTTGGCTTCTTCGCCTTTCCTAATGTCATCTTTCTTTCGATTCTTCTCTTGCAACAGTCTGCAATAATGCCCAATGGTCAGCTGAATTTCTGACCATGGCTTCGCTTCCATGCCCATCAATTTTTTTAGCTGCTTTTGTACTAGCTCTGGCAGCCCTTGGCATAATATATGATAGAATACAGGTATAGATTTCCCCCAAGGCTCGTGAGTTTCCAAAGAAAATTGCTCTTGGACATTTTGAATGTAAATAAGAGGATCATCCGCTTCCTACATCATCTTCATCATTATAGCTCCCATATCTGACGTATACGGATATAGCACTCTGAGCGCTTTCCAGACTGCTGCCCTACAGTTATTAAATGGTGCTCCATCGTGAGCCGTGTTCTGCATAGTGACACTTGAGTATCCTGCTCTCGACCAAACATCGTCTGCTCTCTCCCCAAGGACAGCGGCTAGAAGACCTTTAATGTCTCCTAGAGCTAACGCGTTTTCTCCTGTCATTTTTTCTAACTCATGTATCCATTTCATTTCACAGCGACAGAAGTTAAACTCGGGGGTTTACACCTTAAATTGTCCATTTGTAGCCATGGTATATATTGTGGTCTAACTCCTCCTTTTTCTAACAAAGGAAACAATATCCCAAACTCACATTCATCCCCCATAGTCTGTCTGTCCATAGCGGGGACAACGGATCCACACTGCTTCCTTCCTGGCAGCAATCTTAACCTGCCCACATAATGTGGTGGGTCCCCCTCTCACTATGGGATCTCCCTCTAGGTCCATCTAGTCGCGCCAGAGATTCTGACACCATTGATTTGGGTAGTTCTAGATCTGACCAACTTACATCTCTATCCATTGGAGAACATCCCCCGGGACCACATGCGTTACCTCCCTCCTCTTCACGAAAGGCTTCTCTTCGTCTGACATATCCTGTCCCCAACTTGTATGGCTTCCCTCCTCTTTGTCTCTATTCAGAGTTAGTCTGTCTAAAGACAACTCTTTAGGCTCAAAACTACAAGAGCCTCCCTCTCTGTCGAATAACTGCATACTTTCAAGTCGATCTTTTTTACCCTATCCTTTCAATTCTTTCTTAGTCTTCATATCATGATAGACTTTATCAATTACTTCCCCAATGCTTCTAGAGTCAAACTCATCCTCTAGATTTGCTCTAGATGGACCTGGCATTGGTTCATGTGCAGGGAAGAATTCTTCTATGTCCGCCCATGCTACTATTGGATTAGGATCCATTCATTCTTTTTCTTCACGTTCAATGTCGCGTGCTCTCTGCCTTCTCTTTTGTTCTATTTAATCATCAAGCTCTCTTCGCTTCCTTGCTTCTTCCCTCATCCTTTCTTCTTTCTTTTCATATCTCTTCTCTCATTTGCCCTTCATATTTCTTTGTATCCTTTTTACCTTTAATTTTTTGTTCTTCCTGTTCCTCTCTCTTTCTTTCTAGCCTGTCTCGTTCTTCGATTGACCTCTGTATGTTGTCATATTTTCTCTGTTCCTCTGCCCTTTCTTGCATTTTCCAGTTGTTCATCCTGATACAACTGTTCCCGTCTTTGTCTATCCTTCCTTCTTGCCATATCTTCTTTCAATCGTTCCTCTCTGTCCCTATCTTTTTTGTCTTGTTCGTCTCGATCTTCCTTTTGCCTTACTTCCTCAATGCTTTCACCATCAAGTTTGAGCAAAATCTGACCACCTATCCATTCGTTCTGTATGAGTGCTACCTCATCAGCCTTATCTTTTTCTCCTTTGCATCTCTTTATTTCTCTTCCTATGTCTAAGGATGTACTTGATCAATCACTTCTCTACTTGTCCTTTCTCCCTTTGTCCCTCAGGACTTCTCTTTCAGGAATGTTCTATGTACCCTTGTTGCAGTTATGCACAGGCGACTCATATGCCGGATTGCTGTACCCTGCCGCTGCCTTAAGTTCTCTTAATGGGTACACTCCGTCATCTTTTAAACTATCGCCTTTTACTTCAGGCGCAGAAGGCTCCTCACCCCCCCCTTTGCATATGTTAAGTATCCAGTCTTCAGGAGGCGGCGCTTCTCTTTCCTCCTAATACATTTACCAGAGCTCTAAGCTCGCTAGCCTTTTATCCAACTTTTTCTGCTTGTATGTTGCATGGAAATATGTCGTCATGTGTTTCTAAACTGCCTTTAAAAGTGATCCCCCTTGTGGCCATGGCATGAACATCTTGTCTGCCATCCACTTAACCAATTCCACAGTGTACTGTTAGCTTAGGTGTGTGTTTCGGCAACTGCTTACATAGATGTGTAAGTGGAGTAATATCCTCCCTTTTGACTCGTCACACTTGACTGTCAATACTCACCTTTACACTTTGCACCTTTTCAAAAATACATTTTCAGAAAAATAACACAATATGAGCGTGCACCAATCGTCGCAGCTCCAAACCCTTTATATCACGTTTTACTTCAATCTATTTTATTCACTAAACACCATCAATTCAATTTCAACAAATAAATAATTAACTCTTAAATCTTGTGTTTTCCTTTTTCACATCTCTTAATTCATCTAATATTTCTTAACCACATATATATCTATACATTACATAAAACACACAAACAAACTGACATACTCGACCGGCCACATATATCTCAGTCTGCGATCCTCGAGACTTAACCTTGCCCCTAAAAAGTACCCTGATTGGGATGTGAATCATTCTCTTTAGACAAGTCTTTAAATGAGTCTGTGGCCTACGTCATTTGCTAATGGGACTATAGATATGACTCCTCTTACGTGCTATGACGCAGGGCACTGGTCTTACTCTACTGCGACGTTCCTCGTCTCACAGTTTCTTAATTGCTTGGCTCCTCTCCTCAAGTCAATTACTTAATAACTCGATGCTCATCATCTCAAGTTGTTTTTACCCCGACCTCCCTCCGTTACTCGTTTCCCCTTATCACTTTCTCCACTCACTGCCCATTCAGAATTTTGCCACCTCACTCAGTTTTACTCACCATTCGCTTTTTCGACTTCCGGCTCTTGAGATTGCTTCCTCCTTATCAGCCGCTTCAACCTTCGGTCCGTTCAGCTTCCTGTAGAAGTCGGGAGGAGATTTCGTACAAACCGAGGGACCCGTCTCACCTACGCTTGCAAGCCTTAATTTAAAAACTATTTGTGCCATCTACAGGGAGCTTCACGTCCTTTCAGCCGAATGGCAGAGGACATTCGATATTACCGGGAACCCAAAGCTTACTTCTGTCGATGGCTCTTGAACCAGCCTCTCCGCTACCACGTAAACCGGGACAGCCGGTCCAGCCCTTTAAGACAAGGTAGCAATACTTTGAAATGAATGGGGATGCAGAAGTTACTAAAACATCAATAATCAAAATGACTCAGGAAGTTGGCAAAGTTGACCGTTTTATTATCAATTATCTAAAAATGGGAGTACAACGGACATCAACGGATATCTCATAGCCTGGTCTCTCAATTTGCTTCATAAAAACATCATACTTATAGTAAAAACTCATCATTGATGACGTTAACCCACGTATTTACTAACGTCATCCTACGTGGCAAACTACAAATACCTAGTGGAAAATGTGATAGGCTTAGAGGGAACATCTAAGTATACGTTCCATACTAGTGTAAGAAAGTGATAGGCTCCTTAACATCAGGTGGGACTACTAAGCCCTCTACTCAAACAAGTCACTACGAACATCACTAAATACATGACATACCATTGGTTACATAAACTATAGGGCTCTTAATCATGTAGCCCCTACAATTGGTTGGCACTCTTACATCCGTCAGTACTTTTCCACCCATGTTAGCAGCACGCAGGCTGGACTTCCAGGTGCTGGTGAGCTGGTCATAACCATCGTTTCCCACCAATTAGCATTTCATCTATCATCACCTCAGTGTTCTGCACGCCATTTAAGGCTTTGAACTTGGCCTTTGGAAAATGTTGTTTGCTCTGGAGAATACAGGGGAGTAGAGGCATGCTCTGCCCTTCTGCATAGGTGTGGTTCGTCATGTTTGTTCAGTTCCATCCATTCACAAATTAGAGCTCTGGTGCATTTAAAATACTATTTTTTAATAGACCGCCAACGTCTTCCTTGTTTTCGCCCATGCCTTCTGAACCGGAATTTCATTCTTTCACACGACTGTAACTAATGTCTGCTCATCCCAGTCCGATAAGACCATGGTTTCATGGAGCTGATCCAGCTTCGCCTTTCGGAGTTTCACTTCTGTAATTCCATTGTTTTTCAACTGTGACCCACTGGAAAAGGCCTTCTTTCTCTGGTCTAGCTCTGCTATAATACATTGTGGAAACATCCATTATGTACTTACTCCTATATGTGTATACATTGGCGCATGCCGCAATCTATCCACTATAAAGCTAGCCTCAAGAATACTTCAACTGCTTGCGTTTCTTTGCATCGGTACACGTGTAAAATAACTTGATATCTTCATTGTTTCTGTAGCATAAGTTTCTCCATCTCGAGCCCGAGATGTCACTTATCTTTGATACTTTCTTGATGCCTTATAGACTATAGTCACGTCTCTTGTCTCTGCATCTCTTCCATGTACATCAGTCTGGCTTCGTGTGACGTCACCAATCTGCTTGTTCATTCATTTGTCCTGCTTCTGGGATTTCATTCAAATGGCCATCATACTGTCTCGTATGCAGATATGGCTTTCTCAATGGGAACCTTGCCTCCAGGATTCTCCTTGGTATCGGTATTTTCACTGGTACTACACATGTCTCACACTGTGGTTCCCAACATATAGGCAATATGGGAGAGATGGTTGAGGTGCGGGTACTTGGCTCTTTCTCTACACTCCCATCTTAGATGCAGGTTTAGATTGGGTGTTTTACCAATTTACCTATACAGTATAATAAACACCCTTGATCTGTGATCACTTGTGTCTGTCTTTACTGTTGCCACAATGAGTTCCTTACAACCATGTTATGACTGTTTGTTATGACTGCATAACATTTAACATAGGGTTGGTTCACTGAACCCTTACCTGATAGAAGGAAAATACAATGAGAAGGGATGGGGAGCTTTCCTATCTCCACCCCTGGCCCTGAGATGTGGAGACAGGGGAAAGGGTAAAGTCGGGGGAAACCCTCTTGGAGAAGAAAACCTGTCAAAGAGGGAGAAGATAGGTGATTTGAGAGGAATATCCGTAAGGAGATTGGTGGAATTTCATGGATGGGCTTCCTAGCTCTTCTGCGCAGTGCATGAAGAATTAGGTCTTCTGTGGAAGTTCAGTTTCCCAGCATAGCTCCCATGTAGTGATAAAGAAGAATAGGAAATGGGAGTTAGAAGAGGCAATGTGAACAGAAGAGGATATAATCATGAATAACCAATACAGTTCAGGGAGACTTTAGGAAAGGTGTGCTTACCAATTTAAATTACTTCCACTCTTTGGAATGGTGCATGAGTTGCGCAGGCAGGATTCTGATGCACGGGTTGTGTGTAGTTGCAGTGCAGTGTGATGCAACAATTGCATACAGTAGTGCAGGGTGATGCACAAGTTTTGTACAGCAGTGCATGGTGATGCACAAGGTGGTAGGAAGCAGCACCTTAGTTCAAAGACACGTGTGAAAGGCAAGAACGGGAATTAGTCCTGCCGGGATGTGTCTGATGCAGATAGTTCTCTGCGATCAGAACAAGAAAATTGCTTTCTTTTACGTCTGTTACGTGAAAATATCTATGTTCACTTATAATGTTGATTTGAAATAAGCTCATGTTTATGAATGCGTGTTGAGATGAGTTGGAGACTGGGTAATAATTTAGAAGGATTCTGCGACTGGAGCAGCAAAATGCAGGTTGCGATTAGAGCCGCAAGGTGATTGCCGTGTGCTCTAAGATCAATTTGGCGAATGCAGAGTAAATCAATGACAGCACGGTGAAAGGCCAGGAGCTGTTAGGATAACGCGGCAGATTCTGTGTAACTAAGTGGATCATAGAGCAGGGAGAGAAAGGCACAAGGGAGGTGGAAAAAGAGAGGGAGGAGAGAAGAAAGAAAGAGCACTTACTCGGACAAGGCTTCTGGCAGCTTGAAAGCAGCCATGAACGCAGTCTGATTCGAAGTAACGTGACTTCTGATGGGAAAGGATTGGAATTGAAGGGAGGAGACACAGCGGCCATATTGGAAACTAGACCGGGGGAATGAATAGAAGGAATGGACCTGTGGGTTCCCATGTTGGAAAGGGAAAGAAATTAATTATTTGTGTATCTTTCATTTTTTCCATTGGGAATATAGATGTATGACAAACCATCATATAGCTCCTGTTTCTGTGCCACCAGTTCCAAAGGGTGTGTTTCCAGTAGCACTCCTGCCTGGGGCCCTGGTCACACAGACTGTTTATTGGTTTGCTGGGCTAGGTCCTTCGGGGAGGGGATGCACAGCGTCTCACGACTTCCAAGAGCTATGGTCTTGTCACGATCAACCTGACAGACACAGACAACAGACTTAAAGTTCAAACAAAAGATATTTATTAACTTAAATGTCAAGAAGGTAGAAGGCCTAACTTGTCCTATGCTAAGGTGGGATTGTGAACGAAACTAAGGAAAGTCAGAGTCAAAGAGTTCAACTTAAAAGCCTGTCTGTATCCAGAACCTATGCTTGCCCTCACAACTAAAGCTAAATAGTGTGTAGAGATGTCAATAATTGTATTTATTTATTTATTTACACATTTAGCAACAAGCTTTGTTTATACAACAAGAACAAACATAAGTACTATTATATACTGCATAAAATATCATATAAAAGTTTACCGTTGTAAGACATTAAAATCACGATAAGAGAGCTAATTTAAAAACAGTTCAAGTCAATACTTCAATGATTTCCTTGTATTGCCAATAACATTTTACAATATAATTCATCAGATTTAGGTTCCATCCTTTTAAAAAGGTCGGCCATAAGGTAGAGAGGTCAGCTGTGTTAAATTTGTTGTCATATTCTTCTAAATATTGGCAACGCAGTCCATCCATACTCTCACATTCAAGTAATAGATGTTTAATGGTTTCAAGTATGTCAATTCCACATAGCCTGCAATAACGTTTACCATGCGATATCCCCAACCGAGCACCCATTGTATGTAAGGCAATAGACACATTAAATTTCAGCCGAATGTATTGTTTCGCTATTGCACTATTGGCATATGCTGTTAGGTATTGAGGCTTTATTTCTTTACTTATGATATTTTCACAATACTTAGTATAATTTTTCAGTGCAAATAACTTACTTAAATATTGTTCTTTACTAATCTCCAGTATTTTTTTCTTAATACGTGTTTTGATCATATAAACTGCACCATCTTGCCTTAGACCGAAGCATCCTTTCTCCGGTTTCATGCATGTACAAAGGAGTTTCCCTAGGGTGCACAGTTTTATATGGTTGTCAAGTCTCCAAAAAGCATCTATGAATTCACCAATCTTGGTGTCCTTTTAAATATTCAACATTTTGTCACAAAAACACATGGTTTTCTTAATTACATCATATATTATGGCCACCATTTCTAACTCCAAATATATTAACTCAACTGGTAAGGTTGATGGAAGAGCAAACAGTTTACGCAATGCCTTTGCTTCATATCTCTGCAGGATATTTAAGTAGTTGCCACCCCATATCTCAACTCCGTAGAATAATATAGATTTTACTTTAGACTGGTAGAGTAAAAGGACACTTTCGAATGACATTCCTTGATGTCTATGTACAAAACAAATTATTGTGTGCAATGCTCGATTACATTTTTTCTTTGTCTCATGCCAATGCCTGTCACATTTTAGATTGCTCTGTAAGTGGAGGCCTAGGTACTTATAGGTCGCTACATTTTCAAATGTTTCCTCATTTAGGGTACATGGATACATTTGGGCTTTACGTGGGCCTTTTGAAAATAACATTGTCTTACTTTTCGCTGCATTTATTACTAAGCCATTCTTTCCAGCATACAGCCCAAGATGTTTGACCAGTTTCTGAAGGCCTTGGGAGGTATGGTCAATTAAGACCAGAACATTGGCATAAACCAACCAACTTAACGAATAACAGCCAACTTTCACAGAGCATAACACTGATGATATAAATTCCAACCCTATGTCGGACAGGTAAAGGTTGAAAAGTGTAGCCACTACCACACAGCCCTGCTTTACTCCCCGTCTAGTTTTGAGTGGCGCCGATAATTTTCCTTCCCCGTCCAGTCTGATTCTAATTGAGGGGTCTGTATAAAGCAATATTAGAATCTTCAATAAACCACTTGGTATATTCCAGTCTTTAGGTTTTTTCCACAGCCGCCCCCTCAATATAGTATCGAATGCGGCTGAAAATAATCGATAAACGCTGCGTAAACCTTGGATTTTCTTCATTCCCAGGTGTATTCAATTGAGGTTGCGAATATTAGTAGATTGTATGCCGTGTTGGAATGTATAATGAATCCCATCCGGTTAGTGGGGAGTATCTTGTTTGTGTCAATACAGTTGTTTAATTCTAATAGTAAGACCTTGGCCAGTATTTTAGAGGGAACATTGATCATTGCCAGCATGCGATAATTTCCAGGCAGATTCATCGGTCCCTTTTTATGCAATGGCAAGATTTGGCTTTCGCGCCGAAGGTCCCAATCTGATTGAATAATAAGTACAACCCACGTGCCCATCCTACTGGGTTCCTTTTTATCACAGCATTACAAATGCCGTCTGGGCCTGTTGTGCTAGATTTGTTTAGGTGACTAATAATATTTGCTATATCATATGGTGTCGACTTGCATGTCCAGACGTCGGTTGGCATTAGGCTAGTCTCGATCTCACCCACCTCCGACCCCAGGGTATTAGATATGTATGTTTCCCAGTCAGGTTCAGTGACACCAATAACCGGAAAGGCTGCGTGCCTCGCATTATTTCCCAAAAAATATTTGTGTCTATTCCTAGGGCAGATTGGGCAATTTCTTTCCACAAATTCCCATTCTGCTTTTTTTTGTGATGGGTCAACCAGCTATGGTAGTTCTTTTTAAGCACTCGAACATCAGACGCAATTTCACTTACTATGCAACTTTACTGGCTTGCTACTACTTTTATAATGGCCTTTCTAAAATTCCATTTTACAGCAGCGATTTCAGGGTCATTTATTATCTGTCTATGTTTAGCCCTATTACTTCTTTCAGAGAGGTTTTTATAATTATGCTTCTCCATGGGGGCTTCTTTCATAGTGGCAGTCATATTTATAAATGCCTGTACTGTTTTCTCTAGCATTCCTCCCCGTTCTGTTCATCGTAGCTTGCTTGGATACAGTTAGTAAAGATTCTGATATGATGGATGCTTTGTCAATTTTGTGATCATTCCATCTTATTCTATTCCCCAGACAGTTGAGTGCTAAGTCTCCATTTGTGGCTTCTCGGAACTTGCTTGTTCCTTTTTTTTAGGGAGGTTAATAAAACACATAATGGCAGATGGTCTCTTTCACTGTGTTGTATTACAGCCATATCTCTAATTAACTGTAATCCCAATCTATTAACAAATATGTAATCTAAATTGTTGCTGATCTGCCACTTATTCACGTGTAAGCCATAGGGATGTCACCTGGGCAAAAAACATTCAATCTAATCATGGTATATTCCTCCATTAAAGATTTACATTTTTTCCCTCTATTCTTGGGGGTATTTCGGGGACTCGTAGGTGCCCATCGTTTAACCTCGCATTGATAGGGTATTTCTAATTCAATGAGAACATTAAAATCCCCCACTACTATTACCGGGACAGCTCGGTTCAAACTCCTAAGAATCTCTCTCACTGAACAGATATTTGCAGCTGTAGCAACATTCTTCGGCAGACCATAAACGTTTATGAGTATCAAGCTAGTAGCCCCAATAGACAGCTTTTCTGCTAATACTGTCTCCACCAAGCAATGAATTTCTTCCATTTTCCAGGGCGCTGCTGCTGAGATCAGTAACCAACCCTTTGGTCTCCCTTTTAAACCTTTTGTAGCTAATTTGGCAATAGTTACCCGACCACCAAGGTCCACCTGTTCACATAGCCAAGTCTCTTGTAGTGCGATTGTAGAGTAATTATCAAGGTGGGAAATTAACCCATCCACACTAAAAATGTGAGAAAATCCTCTGGCATTCCTGGACATGATTATGTCAATGTCATTGAGACATTTGCGCAAAGTGTGTTTTAAAGACCGTGGGAAGCCATTGCCAATATCCACACTCAGACTCATTATTGTTTACCTGTAGTGTGTTGGATATTGGCATGGCATCATTACACCGCAAGTTATTAGGTGGCCTGTTGTCTTTAGCAGAATTATCAATCGAGTGACCCACCTCTTGAGATTTATTCCTGCAGTTGCATTGTTGTATGCTATTTTTGTTTCATGTAATAGGTTGCCTTATAACACTCCTAGGATTATTAGTCTTTTGAAGTGCCGCTATCAGAGGTACACTAGTTTTGAGTGAAGCTGGTTTACAGTATTGGTCAGCCTGTAAATCACTTGTTATTGTAGTCACATCATTTGCCACACCGTTATTGGTCCCTGTCGTCTTGCTGTACTGACCCAGAACAGATATATTGTTTCCCAATTTAGCTTGATCGCTTGGTAATAGCACTACTGGAATGGATGCGCTTGGCAGCCCTGGTAGCAATATTATTATGTCCTGCATATCACGTGGTCTTTTGGCGTACATTACCGCCTGCGATACCACCTATTTTTTCCTTTTCATTATTTATTTTTATTTGAATTTTTACTGCTAGTACTGCTAGTGTATTTGGTGGTAATCTTCTTTAGACTTTGCAGTAAAAACAAGAGGGACTTGCTTTACACTATGTGGCCGATGTGCGCTTAGTACACCCAGTTCTTCAGTGTTAGTGGATTTTTCTTGCATATTTTTCCTACCTCTATTTATGCTTTTATGTAACACTAGGGATTGAAGGTCAATTATTATTTCCAATTTGCTACATTTATCAATCAGAGTAATTAATAGCCGCTTGAATGCTTCGAACATTTCATCTGAGGTCATACTATCAGTACTTGCCGAGCTAGCTGATCTCACTTTATTGGTCTGTATCGACTGGTATATAGGTACAAGATCACCTTCTATATCAGTCTTTGCTGTTTTAGCAGCCTGTGGCACTTTGACCACATTGGGTGTTCCATCCTTAGTGGTACTACTAGTCTCCAGGTCTAATAATTTTACTATTTGCCCAATTTGTTCAGGTGCTATAGGACATGGGGCCATGGAAGTTTCAATACTTAAAGGGCATGTCGGCTGAGAGTTATCCTCAACCGTAGGGGGTTCTTGTTTCAGGCCGTCTAGGCCATTACTATCATGCGCTTCTGGATGTTTCACGAAGTCCCTAAAACAGCACCCATGTATTCCAATTCCATTTCATCCATACTCATATTTAGATCAATTTGGTCATCCACATCAACTGTATACTCAGGGATAGTCATTAAGGGTGGGTGTATTAGTGCTACCGTGGAAACATTAGATACCAAGCTTGGAGTTATCACAGTTTGTTGGTCGCACATAAATGTCACATTAGCCTCATCACATTCATGATTAAATTAGGGTGAGAGTCTAGTTTGGACCCTATTCCTATGGAAGAATGCCGTTTTTCGTTATTACTCATCACATTACCCAGCGCACTGGGTTTTCACCAGTGCTTGATTCAACAACATGAGCAATAGTATTTTTCATCACTGGTGATGTGTTTGTTCCAGGAATCAGCAGTTTATCGATCACCACATCTTTCTCACTCAGGTTCACAGGTAGTACTAGATGATTAATCAATTTTGACTCAATGCAGCCAATTAATATCTGAAGTTCACTTGTTCGGCTTCAACTAAGGTTGGCAGACTTGTTTGGCTGACTTTAGAGTAATAACTCATCAGTATACGGGTTACCATCTGTTTTTCTGTGTTTGAATTGATTTGTGCCGGACAACCACGGCGTCCACGTTCTTTCAGATAGGTTATCAGTTTAGGGTCTTTACTCACGTTAGGCTCTGAGGTTTCAATGCATTGATTATATGCTAACATATTTTTAATTAATGTGTTCAGTGCCTCGTTTAAGTCAATTAAGTTTGAATTTAGATCCACAGCGCCGTGCTACTTATTGCATGTAGTTTACGATGTCCAAGGGCAGTTACTTTATTTAGATGAGGGCATGTCCCAGCACACACCTAAACCGCAACCTCACCTTAAACACTCATACGGCTACCCCTCTACCCACACGTAATACAATCTGGATCACTATGTAGATCAATGTCAACACAGGACAGTAGGGGGACTGCAGCTATGCGGTTACAGCTTTCAATTTAAGACAGATTTGAAGTCGATTTTACCACTACAATTACAGCCGACACATTATCACACTCTACAGCCCAGACGGTGCTTAGTACTTAGAGCACACTACAATTTGGGTCCACTACTTGGTTAGTCTTTATGGTGGGAAATAGTAGGGCATGCAGCATTACACACCGCACACCGAGCCCGGAGTCGCACGGAGCCACACACACACAAACTGGTTGAGTGGCTGACGTACGGGCCCTATGGCTCACAGCTCCTGTCACAAGCTGCAACTGGTTACAGCAGATACAGCGCTTGTCGGCTGGCTTCCAATTATGCACTGTTCAAGATTAAGGTAAAGGATTGAATTTCACATACCTTACTACGGTGTTGCCTTACTGCTAGAACGGCCAGTGCCTAACCGTAGGTACGCTGCAACCAGCTCTCCGACTGAACTGGAGTTAACAATTGATAAGGAACAGCTAATGGTTGCACAGTAGCTACACAATAAATAAGGAAGGAAATATCCAGAGGCAAATTGAATGTCTAATCAAGACCGCGTATGGCAGCACAGAGCTAACGGCTCACAGACACAGACACACTTCGTCAGGCAATTCTACAGTGCGCACGCAATAGTGCGTGCGCACGCCTGTTCTTATGGGAAATGGAATGAAGTGGGTCGGGCCACAGCATTGTAGTCTCAGGTCCTCGTAGTAGCAGCAGCCTCCAATAATCAATGAAATGGTGATCAACACAAAGTTCTGAGCTTCTTCCAGCTCTTAGCTTCCTTTTCAGATGCCCTTCCCCAAGTTCAAGAAGGTTTCACCAACTCTCAGAATTACCTTTTTCACGTTCCAGGTAATACAGTTCTTGTGGTTCCCTTTGCCAAGTTCCAAGCAATACAGTTCAAAGAAAAGGATCTTGGGGCTTTGTTCTCAAGACAATACTTGCTCTTCCTCAAGTCTCAGGGTTCCCTTCCCCAAGTCTTTAGATCAGCCACTTGTACTTGTTCAGTTTTTCAAAAAGTTTAACACAACTCAAGGTCAGCCTGACCCTCTTTCTGGTTTGCTTCACCAGTTTACTTTCAGTGCTTCATTTTAGTTTATTTCACAATGTCTTTGGTTCTTACAGTTCAGGGTTCACTGGTGTAGGTGCAGTTGTCAGACTACACAGTCCACCCATTAAAGGTCATGCATCAAGGTTCCCTAGGCTCCTCAGCCCAAACAGGTTCTTCTAGACTTGTCCCTGTGTACAGAGTCACGTTCCTTGGTTTCTCTTTATTGGCCTCTTGGCTTTATATGGAGTATTTACACTTCTCTGGCCTCTCCTGCTTAGCCTCTTGGCTCTGCCATAACGTGTCATACACCTTTTGCCAGTCTTTGGCCTTGCCATTACTGCATTTACTCATAATGTTAACTTTGTCGTGGTCTTGCTCATGTCCTACCTTTCCATGATACTCTTTCACACTTGCGCTCTGTTTTCATATGGGCACTTTCTCTTTGGCTGTCCTCTGTTTTATACTTTACTCATAAAGTTTTACTTAATTCCATATTCAATAAGCTTAATTGCAAGATTTCATTCAATTCGGTATTCAACAGATATTCAATATACTTAATTTTAAGTTTCCATTCAGTTCTGTATTTAATATGCATTCGGTGTGCTTCATTTTCAAGTTTCGTTCACTTTTGGTATTTAGTATGCGTTCGATATGCCTAATTTCAAGTATCCTTTCAGTTCGATATTCAATATGAATTTGATATGCTTAACTTCAAGTTTCTATTCAGTTCGGTATTCACTATGCATCCAATATACTTCATTTCAGATTTCCCTTCAGTTTGTTAATTCATTACCCAACTTGCATTTTATTTATTTATGTATTGGACATTTGTAAGGCATCTATACAACAAGTATTTCAAGATGCCACAAGACAAATGGGGAGGTGGACAAAGGAGAAAGATACAATAATGGTCCTACTAGGCCTTGTGAGGTCAGGTAGTGCAAGTGCAAAACAAAAAGTACGAGGGAAGGGGAGGCGGGAAGTGCAGGTCTGAGTGATAAGTGCTACGGTGGGAGGGATTGGCGAAGGGGGAAGTGCAGGTGTTATGGGGAGGTACAAGGGCAAGTGCCATGCAGAGCAGGTAAGCATAGGGAAAGAAAAGGAGGGAAAGGGGCGTTGGAGGACTGGGCGGAAAGGCGCCTTGGGCCCTGTAATACTCAGAGGGAACCAGGAAGCCAGCCATAGAGGGGGAGGACGGAGTTAGCAGGGGAGAGGGTGAGTGAAGGAGGAGGAGAAAAGGAAGATCTTGAGGAGCTTCCGGAACTTAAGGGGACCAGCTGCAGTCAGAGGGGCATGAAGACCATTCCAGAGGGAGGCTCCTGAAGAGGAGGGACATCAACCCCCCACTCTTTGCTTAGAGAAGCAAAGGATTCACAAGGTGTTAGAGCTAACAGACCGAAGGGCTCTAGCAGGGAGGTATTTAGGGAGAAAGAGAAGGGTGTAGCAGGGTCCCATCCCCATCCCCCAGAAAGGCTTGTGGATGATTCAGAGGGTCTTGAATTTGATCCTAGCAGCAACCGGGAGCCAGTGGAGAGAAATTAGGGCTGGAGAGATGCGATCCATGGGCTTGAGGCCAAGAATAAGTCTTGCAGTCCTATTCTGAATTAGTTGAAGGGGACGAAGTGAGGATGAAGGATGAAGGGAGATTCAGGAAGGGGCTGTTACAGTAGTCAAGCTTAAGGAGAACCAGAGCTCTGGGGACGTTGTGTTTTTGGGGAAAGGTGACGAAATGGAGAATACCTCTGAGGAGGTGCAGTTGATAGTGGGCCTTCTTGGCAAGGTCCGCAATGAGAGGAGGGAAGGAGAGAGAGGAATCAAAGATGGCCCCAAGGTTTCTTCCCTCACAAGAGGGTGGGGGGGCCATAGAGGGCTGCCAGAGGGAGGGAGGAAAGGCTGAGGGCATGCGGTCCCAATGGAGAGCAGCGCACTATGAGTGAATGGCAGTCAGACAGTCAGGGTTGAGAGAGGACGAGGAGGAAGGAGAGGGAAGCTTGAAAGACAGCTGCATGTGGTCTGCATAACACTGGAAGTGAGGAGAGAAAGAGGAGATCAGATGTGCCAATGGGCAAGGTGGATATTGAAAAGCCATGGCGGGAGGATTAAAACTTGAGGGACGCTGCAGGTGTGGAGCGTGATAGGTGAGTGCAAAGGGTCCAGTTAGACCTGGGAGGGGCTGTTGGAGAGGAAGGAGGTCGAGCAGTCCAGACTGATGATCGTGGAGACACCCGACAGAGTCGGAATGTTGAGTCAATTGGGAGATGGCAAGCTTCTCAAGGAGTTTTCCCAGGAAGGGAGTGATGGAGATAGGGTGATAGCAGCACAGGAAGGGTCAGAAGAGGGCTTTTTAAGGAGGAGATTCACATGGGAGTGCTCGAGGGATCGAGGGAAGGAGCCAGTGGCAAAGCAGAGATTACAGAAATCTGCTAGGGAAAGCGCAAGAGAGGCAATGTTAGGTGCAAGGGAAGCCCGCTAGGAATGCCCTGGCTGTCAAGTGCCTCTCCACGTCACTCACCGGTCCTCGGGGTTGTGCCTTGTGGGCTCCGACTGCTTCTTTCCTGTTTCGTAGGTCAGCGGGCCAGCCCAGACGGGACCCGCTCGCATACCGGGACTTGTCTTGCTCAGGCTGGTTGCGCTGCAGCCTCTGTGTGGACGCGGACAGCATCCCGCTTTCACCTGCCTTTCGCAGCACCAGCTGCTGATTCCTCAATGCAGAGGCTCCCTCTCCTGTGAATAGGCTTTCTGGGCTGCTGGCCAGTGTCCTGGCTTCTTCACAGGTACCACCACGGCTGCCTCCTTCCTTCGAAAACAGGTCCCCTGCTGGTCTCCTCCCCACTGGTCTCCCTGTGGTGTTCTCTGCCTCTCTCTTTATATACCTGCAACCCCTTAACAGGTTGCAGGTGTGGATCCTTCATTAAGTTTGCCTGACCATGATTAAGGGACATGCCTGACTATCACCATGCTCTCTGGCATCTTTCTAGTCCCAGGACCAGAGTGGCAAAATTAAGGTATAGTGTTAATTACTCTCAGTATCCTCTTCCTCATCCCAGTACTTTCAAATGTTAATTGTAGGGAAATGAGGGGAGAGGTCTTGCAGTATCCCATAACTGTCGGGGGAGGGTTAGGTTGGTCATCAATAGGGAAAGGGGGATACCATGTCTCGCCTGTAGGTACTGTAAGGAAGGTATGGCATCAATAGTAAGACAGACACAAGTGACCACAGTTCAAGGGTGTTTATTGAACTTCAACAAGGGTATGGTAAACGCCTATCTAATCCTAAATCTACAGATGGGGTCAAGCTACGACCATCAAATAATAATGATGCAGGGAGCTTTGCGGTATTGAAACGGTCACTCAGCGACGTGGACATCTGAAATTAATTATTTATGTCCGTCGCACTTATGAATACAAGTAAGTATTGCCCCTTCCTTCATGAAAAATTAAAAACCTGAGTATTCCTCAGTTGCGCCAGGACAAAAGACACCAAATTGAACTAACAAAGAGTCGTTTCACGCTTTTCTTGCATTTTTATTAATATATGCATGTCCTGCCCTGCATATATTTAGGTATAATCAATAGGATGTTGTTAGGTTAACAGGTGTTTCAGCCTTAAGCCTTTTTCAAAATCGGACTAATCCTCAATCACAATAGTTGAGTGGTATCCCCAACGGGACGCAATCGCAAGGGGATTGAACTCTGATACCAAAGAAACAGGGAACTAACACAGGTACGCTCTAAAATCCATGACAATCATCTAATACTCAAGTATAGTGAGCTGGAACCACTGAACTATTGTGATTGAGGATTAGTCCGGTTTGAAAAAAGGCCCAAGGCCGAAACATGTGTTAACCTAAGGATATCCTACTCATTGTACCTAAATATATACATGGCAGTACATGCATATATTAATAAATAAGCAGGAGAAGTGTGAAACGACTCTTTGTTAGTTCAATTTGGTGCATTCTGTCCTGGCACAACTGAAGAATACTCTGGTTTTTAGTAATAATGCAGTCCTAGTGGAGTCATGTCAAAATAAAAGGGCATATACTAAAAAACCTATTGCCAATCCTTACCTCTAAATACAGCGAGTGTGGGGTAGTGTTAATGAATAAGAAAGAAGTGTTCACAAAAATTATATGTCAGGATGTTCAGGCCATTGGCCTCCCTTCCCCACGTTTTCAGCATGGGACAATGCAGTTCACTCGAGCAAAGCACACACTCTGGCTTCTTCGGCACGAGGATACATTGAATCTGCATGATATTTCCGTTGCAGAAAAATCTGTGATGGAAATGTTCGCATGGGAAATGTACGTATTACAAATGTTCGTACATTTGCCATGCGAACATCCAATAGAATACATACACCCCCACCCACCTACACCCCCAACATACCCCCACCACCCTACTTACCTTTCCTTCCTTCGCACTGTGTTCCTCCAGCACCGGTTCCCTGTCAATTCCGTGATCAGGAACCCGTGCTGCAGGGCCCTTTTCTTTTCTTTTTTCCATTGTATAGTGAGCGGGGTTTTGCGGGGACACCCCCGCACCCTTTGGCTTTTTTTTCTTCTGGCGGGGGGCTGGAACCCATCCAGCCCCATACCGACCCCACCAAAACACCTAAACACATACCATGAAAAGTTCTAACTTTTGGTAGTAAGAACTTTTCGTGGTGTATGTTTTAGGTCTTTTGGTGGGCCGGTAATTTTTATTCAGACATTTTGTCCGAAACTGTTCTATTAACAGCATCAGGGCCTTCTGTGCCCAAGTCTCTTTACTTATCAACGTCCCTTGATTCAGAGGGCCTATTGTATCAAAAACAAAAAACAAAGTTCTTTTCCTCTTATAAGTACTCAATTTAGGTGATTTACCCTGGATCCCCCTCAACCATGCTCAGATCCCTTTTTATACCACAATTGTTACTTTGAATCCCCCTCTTCTGGGCTCAGATCCCCTTCTCCAATGTTCAGAGAATATTCTTTCTCGGGTGACTCATGGTTCACCCTGGATCCCCCTCTGCCGGGCACTGACCAATTGCAGTTCGCAGTAGCTATCGAAGATTTTCAAATGTGCACAAGGTTTAGCTTAACCCGTTGCAGGACCACTTCGATTTCACAATTTGCATTTGCCACCTCTCAGTTGGATACTTAAGAGACCTTTGAATGAGCACCCACGTGGTGGCGGAACACTCTGTATATGGTATATATCTTGGCTTCAAAAGTTCAGTCACTCCTTGGATGTTCAATTATATTTGCGTCACTTATCACATACGCTTCACACACTGTTCTCTTCAGATTTCTTCATAAAATGTTTCCGCTTGCAACCTTGGTTGTAACAGAGACCGGTCTGCTATCAGTCTCCTAAACTCACCGGCTGTGCTGACTTTACTGGCGATGCTTTGTTGTAGGAGCCAAGGACAGTACCACAGCGGCAAACGCTCCTCCCCGCCTTGGTTATCAACGCAGGAGAACCCCGGGTAACTCTGACACACAATGCATGCTTTTTCAGCTTTAATTCCAGGTCTTATCTTTCTTATTCTCTGAGGCTCATGAAAGAAGCCGTTTTTCTCCGAAAAGGTCAAGGGCACTTCCCTCCTTGCAACCCTCTCTGGTCTTGCCATCTTTCTCCTCATATTAAACTGCCATCTTGGAACTGGCGCTTCCTCGTGTGTTTTGCCTTGCTCAGAGGAGTCGGGGGGAGAGGGGGGGCTTGAGTTCCTAAGTATCCTATCTGGTACAATGGGGAAAATGTGTTACAGGGAAGGGGATACCGTGTCCCACTCCCTGAAGACCCCTCATCCAGGTGGTCCTCCCGCACTGGTCTACCCCCAGGAACTGGATGCAAAAGCGATGGCTGTGTCCTGGCCACCTGGATGACAGATCCATGGGGACTAGCGGATGAGACACCTTCTGGTTTCTTACATAGCCTTCCCCTATGCGAGGTGGATATGACTGGTTTTTGTCCAGGTTCTTTATCGTTAAGACCTGGGAAAGAACAGGGATGATATATATCCAAGGACTCTTACATATTCCCCAAAGCCTAAGTTACCTTTTCTGTTTTATCTGGTTCATGTTCTTTAAACTGAGGAAATAGAGCTCTTTCCAAAATCCCCTGGGCAATTTGATCTCCCCGACGTACCTCAAAAGGGATCTAGCCATGGTTTTGTAAGAGAAACTTCACATCTCCCCTAAAGTCGGGATCAATAATGCCTGCTAAAATGTCTATCCCAAACTTCCACGCTAGGCCAGATTTTGGGGCTAATCGAATGTAACACCTCGGAAGGGGAATCAAAATCACGTTTGTAGGAATCATTCCTCGCTTCCTAGGGGAAATGGTAGCTACCCTACGTTAGGCAGAAACCTGTGCAGTTCCCTCTGCGACCACTGCAAAAGATTTAAGACTACAGGTGTTTGGCAGTAAACCCACTTGGTAGCAGTCTGTACCACACAGATTCACTTGGTAGCTGTGGCTGAGCAGTCAGACTTCCCCAAGAAGAGTTAGGCTGTATACAGAGTATTCACAATAGGTCAAAAGAACACAGTAGAACAAGTAAACACTGACCAGAGCTTGGTGTAAAAGAGATATAATTATTTATTTAAAACCACATCTAGAAAAACACACAGGCACTAATGTTAAGCAGTTCAAAAACACGGTCACTAAAAGATATACACTCCCTTAGCAGAATATTAGACAAGTCTTAAGTAAAGCCCCACTTATTTTCAGACAGCGGTGAGCGCTTAACGCAGATGGCACTCTAATAATTAGTTTTAAAAGGGAGAGAAAAGCAGAGTATCATTTGAAACAGATCCCAACACTTTCACAAGAACCCAACAAGAGAGGAAGGCGAAGTAAAACGTGAAGTTAGAGTTCAGAAGGCCGGATCCACTTTAAGAGGATCAGAATGAAATGTGTCCAAGGTCACACGGTTGAAGTGCACAAAAGTCTCGAAAAGGTTCAGAAAGAGTTGGACCAAAAGAAAGGGACCAGTTAGATGGTCAAGGCGGCCAGCCCAGTCCAGAAGGTTAAGGGATTATTATTACCTTGTAGCAATCTTTAGAACGGGAGGCCCGGTGGACACGGTACCTTAAAGTGGTGAGAATGCTCCAGCGGAGGCAGTTGTTCCTGGCAGCGGATGCAAGTCGTGCTTCGTCCGGGGGAAGAGAGGATCTCTTCGGCGAGGAAGACAGGAGTCCGTTGCACTGCCAGGGAAGAAACCAGCCGCGGAGTCCTCAGGTAAAAGGAGCGGTCCTTTTATTTGCGGTCCAGTGGTAAGTGGCTATCCGGTTGCCGGGGTGCTTGGCACGGGCAATTCGACCACAAGACGTCCTGGGATGCGAGGAAAAGAAGGTAAACTGGTTGTGCCCACCAGTCAGGGGAAGAAGCCTCTCCAGCCGGGAGATCTTCTCTGTCGTCGGGAAGTGGTGAGTCGGTTCCGCAGGGCTCCACCGGTGGTGTCGTCGTGGCAGGTCGGCTCAGCTTCTCCCTCGTCGGATTCTCAGGTCCTGCGGCGACTTCTGAAGTTCCAGTCCCCAAAGCCCTGCTTTTATGCAGCACACCCCCATTCACTCAGCCTAGCTGTCAATCAAACATGCTAAGTGGTGAGCCGGCCGGCTCCCCACTTGGGCCAATCACACAAGAGTGCGACTTGAGTTACCAAGGTAACTCAGTCCAGGGTGCCTAAACCCCCTCCCACACCTCCTGTGGTACCCCTGTGGTACCCAGACAGAGTGGCACCACTTTTGGAGGCTTGACAAAGGGCTCGACTTGGGTTGGAGTCACAGAAGAGAACACAAAAGCCATTTTAGAATCGAGTCCTGGCAAAAAAAATACCAACCGGCGAATTAATATTAAATAAATAAACCGGCGGTATGTTCGAGGCTATGAGAATTAAATAATTAAAGTTGGTAGCCTCGAACAATGGATATATTCACGGTCGAATATAAAAAGTAGTATCCACTGCCACCAGCCAAAACTCGATCAGGGGGGACGGAGACGTGCCCCCCCGACTAACAGACCCCGGGGCAATCGAATTGCCCCGACCAGTACGTCCACAATATGATGGTTTGTACTGGTTTCTGTTCATAATTTGGGACAAGTAAAGCCAATGGTGACTTTACATGCCCTGGGAGACAGTAGTCAGTCCCAGGGTATGGAGTCTATGGTGGGGTGTCACTATGACATCCCTGTGTCACTGCACGGAGGGTGCTGTGTAACACACATAGTAAAAACACATGAGACCTTATGGAGTAAAGGACCCCATAGCCCATAAAACACATTAACAGTCAAAGGAACACCATAAATCATGTCCAAGAGTGGGAGAAAAAGAGTCTCACTCTTGGCAGGAGAAAAAAACAAACTCCAGAAATCCAGCAAAGCTGCTGGGGGACTCACTAGGTTAGGAAATTCAGCCTAAAGAGAGCATTCTCCCTAACACCCTACTGCTACAGATATCAAACCCTATCGATTCCATGGTGATAGAAGGGCCAGAGGCTCTCTGACTACGTTTTTGAAATTGTAGGGTTCCCCAATTAGTTTCACATCCCACCTCTGACACCATATGTAAGGAACTCATGACGGCAACAGTAAAGACAGACACAAGTGATCACAGTTCAAGGGAATATATTGAATTATAAATACAGGGTGGAAAAACGACTAACCTAAACATAAATCTAAGATGGGAGCAAGCGTCGACCATTTTATGAACAATAAGGCAGTCCTAGTGGCATTGTGTCAAAATAAAAGGGCCTATACTAAGAAAAACCTATTGCCAATTCCTTACAACTGATAACAGAAAGAGTGTGGGATAGGGCATCAAAATAAAGGAAACAGTGTTCAAATAATACATCAGGATGTGATTGCCTTGTGGTCTCCCTTCCCCACGTTTTTAGCCCAGGACAAGGAGGGACTTTAGAGCACAGCACACGTGCAAGCCTTCCTAGCACGAGCTAACAGTTCTGTATCAGCTATCGGGTTCTTTGTTTCTCGCCTTCGAGGCCTGATGCTCTCAACAAACAAACACAAAAGTTGTGTTCTATGACCACTTTGGGTGATGGGTTCACCTCTGGGTCCCCCTCTTCTGGGCGCAGACCCCTAAGAAATTATATTCAACAAACCCACAAGACAGTTCCCTTCTCAGTGAACTTTGAGTGATAGCTTTCCAGCCCTGGATCTCCCTCGACCGGGCTCGGATCCCAGATGAGAAGGAGCCACTGACCTTCCCCTCGTCTTGCAATACCTCCTGCTTTCGCAAATCTTAATGTCTTTTTAAACAGGCTTTCGGGCTTGGCCCCTTTTTGTCTGTTTCCCTTTGCCGGGTTCACTCGCGCGACTTTTCCGATATGCAGTTCATGTACTCATTTTCACCATGCAGGATTCCCTTTCCTTAGCTTTCGCAATCATCTGCTGGTCAAAGACTTTCGACGGTACAGAGGATTTGATAAGACCCATGTATGACCACTTTGACCTTTCTTCTCTTCCCAAGGCGTTCTGGTTACGGTAGTCTTTCAACCATTGGGTAATTGCCCAGAGTTTCCTGCCTAAGCACCCACGTGCTGATGGCGTCCTCTGTTACTGGATTTCGTCCTCTTTAGCTTCTCAAAGTTCAAATTAGAGGATGGCTACTTTTCGTTCAACACAGTTTCTTACTGATTTTCCCCTCGATTCACAGTCTGTGGTGAACCGTTTGCCTTTCTTTATCCTTGGCATAAAGGTTGGTACTACCGAGACCGACGTCCTTCCCCAGCTTGGTTATCAGCGAAGGAGGGTCTTGCGTATTATAGACATCTGCTGCATCACACGCTGGCCTTTGTTCGCAGTCTTATATTTCCATTTGCAGAGGTTTCACCGGCCTGGCTCGGAAAGGGCAAGGTCACTTCTCTCCTCGTCACCGCCTCGGTCTGCGCTGTCTTTCTCCTCCTCTTGAACTGTTAGCTCTTAAGTCGTGCAGAAAGCCTTGCTCGTATTGTGCTCTTGTGCTCCACCTTTTATCGCTGTGGGGAATGGAAAGGGCCGTAAGGTGTGTGTGATTCTGGTCTATTGCCTGACCCTGCTATAGGGACACGTCAGGTAAACGGCTCAGGGTTGGGTCCATTGACTTACATGTTGTGCGCAAGTGTTTGTGTGGAAAAAGACAGGGGCAGGGTTTTGGAATATCCTACGTGGTAGGATGGGGAAAAGGTGTTGAAAGAAGGGGGATACCGCATCTTGCCCATCAGTGTCCCACTCCCACTCGCCAAGGAACCTCCCATCCAGGTGATCCTCCCTCACTGGTCCACCCCCAGGAACTGGATCCAATAATGATGGCAGTGTCCGGGCCACCTGGATGACAGATCCCCAGGGACTAGCCAGGGAGACACCTTCAGGTTTCTCACATACCCTTCTTCCAGGCGATGTATCCACATTTGTTTCACAGGGGAACTGGGAAAGAAAATCTATATTTCCCTGGTTTTTTCCTTTTCTGTGTTCCACAGTGAAACAATAGAGTTGTAGGTCTAGAAACCATTGCATGACCCTAGGGTTGGAGTCTTTGCACTGGCTCATCCAAACTAGGGGTGAGTGGTCTGTAACGAGTGTGAACTTTCATCCTAATAGGTAATATCGAAGATGGATAATGGGCCACTTGATGGCTAGGGCATCTAGTTCCAACACAGAGTAATTTCTTTCACGTGGGAACAACTTGCAGCTGGTAAGCAATATGGGATGTTCTAATCGATCGCAAACCTGGAATAGATCGGCTCGAAACCCTGTAAGGGAGGCATCTGTCTGTAAGATAAACTCCTTAGAGAAGTCGACTACCTTTCGGATTGGGTTCTGACACAGCGTTTGCTTCAAGGTGTTATAACGGGTCTCATCCTCGTCTTTCCAATTAAGTTTCTGGGGTTCGGCATTCTTACGTTTATCTGTTAGCTGGTTGTTTTGTCCAAGAAATTGAGGATAGATCTTCGGTAGTACCCTATAAACCCGAGAAAAGCTCTAAGATCTCTTTTAGTTTTGGAAGTTGGTGTATCTAAGACAGCTTTTACCTTCCCATATTGTGGTTGTGCATTCCCGTTCCCTACGAAAAAGCCAAGATAATTTACAGCAGATTGGGCCAATCTGCACTTAGCGGGTTTTGCAGTAAGACCAGAGTTTCTGAGGACTTTCATGATGGTACAAAGATGGAAGAACTGGTCCTCCCAAGTTTTGCTATAAATGACGATATCGTCAATATAAGCCCCAAATCAGAATAGGGTTGAAGGATTTTATCCATGAGGCATTGGAAAGTGGCTGGCGCATCGTATCGACTGAAAGGTAAGACTTTAAAATGGAATAATCCTAACAGTGTTGAAAAACGCAGTCTTTTCCTTATCAGGTCCAAAGACGGGAGCTTGCCAGTATCCCTTGGTTAAATCTAGGGTAGATAGAAAGGTGGCTGCACCGAGTTTATCAATTAGTCTGTCAATGCATGGCATGGTATAGGCCTCGAAGTCCCATATGGCATTAACTTGACGGAAGTTAATACAGAATCACCAGGAACAGCACGATAGGAGAGGACCATGGGCGGATCAATAATGTTGGCTTTCAACATTTTGTTGACTTCCTCAATCACCATCTGCTTGCGGGCTTCTAGGAGTCGATATGGTTTTAAGTGTACCACTTTACCCTTAGGTGTTTTGATATAGTGGTATGTATTCTTTACTCTCCCTGGTTTTTCCGAGAATACATTGGGAAATGAAATTACTACATCCTTTAAGTTGCCCCTTCTTGTCGGTTTCCCTCTGCCGGGCTCACTACAATATGCAGTTCATGTGCTAATTTTCGCCATGCAGCATTCACTTCCCTGTGCTGACTGACTTGCTCGTATTGTGCTCCACCTTTTATCCCTTGGGGAAGGGAACGGGCAGTCAGGTGTGTGTGATTCTGGTCTATTGCCTGTCCCTGGTATTGGGACACATCAGGTAAATGGCTCTATTGTTAATCCATTGTCTTTCGTGTTGTGCGAAAGTGTTCGTGTGGAAAAAGGGGGGGGCAGTGTTTTGGAATATTCTACGTGGTAGGATGAGGAAAAGGTGATGAAAGAAGGGGGATACTGCGTGTTACGCTCACCTGGTATCCACGGGGTCCCACTCAGCCCTGGTTGTATGATTTGCACTCTCGAACCCTCTCCCGGTCCCTTGGTAAGGCCTCTGCTTAAAGATGGGTCTGCATATAGGAGAGGTGGATTCAATACCAGATTGTCTTTATGTTTTCTCACCTCCCTTGGCCTCAACTCCTTCCTCCCCCTTGGGCCCTCTCCTCACCTTAATATTGCAAAAGGTGGATTCTCCGTCCTGCTCCTCGTGGCAGGGGCGCGTAGATGTGGGGGATGAGCAGCGACCAAGTTACTTCACTGGTGCAAGCCCCCCGGTGGGAATCCAGGCCTGCTGCGACGCCATAGGTTTGCTGCTTTACAGTCTTTATTGCAGTTTATATGCAGTTCTTATGTTCCTCTTAGTTTGAATAATAACATCTTGCTTCTTTCCTTTTAGGTATGGAAAGGTAGTTTGGTGTTGTCATGCAGTTTGAAGATGAGCATGGGCCGGTAGGCGAAAGCGCGGTGTGCGCAATGCTGCCCAGTGAGTAATGCGCGATGCGCAGCGCTGTTTCGCCTTTTATATTGCTAACCTGTGTCTTTTCTCTCCTTGCAGGTTGCAATGTTCCTCACCGAGTGCCGTAATGTTCCAGCAGTGATACTGACCAGGAGTTGACTACCCAGGGAATAATTGTGTGGCTTTCTTCAGTCGGGAGGAAACGTGAGTAAACGCTTACTAATGCTGTCTTTCTTTCTCCTCTGTCCAGGTTATGGTATTCCAGGATGCATGCGTTTCCGGATGATGGAGTTCGTAGCTTCAGGTGAGTGGAAATGAAGTTGGTGATGGATTGCAGACAGGATACTGTTCCAGGTAAGTTTCGTAGTGTTCTTTCTCTCTCTGCAGCTCCTTGGTTTCAGGTAAGCTAGCATCATAGAACTGGACACGGTGAGCGTTATGCTGCCCACAGCAGAATAACGCAAAGCATGTTCTGCTGTTTGGGTGCGGTTTAAATAGTCTCAGGTAAAGTAGTCCAGGTAAAATAGTCCCAGGCCTGCCACACCCAAAGTAGTCCAGGTAAAGTAGTCCCAGGCCTGCGACACACAAAAGACGAGACCGCATAGCTCAATTCCTTGTAACTGAGCTATGTGTGTGCCTCCATGTTGGCTGAACCCCCCCCCCCCAAGTTAAATAGTCCCAAGTAAATAGTCCCATTCTAATGTTGGTCTTCATGATGGTTATGAGCCTGGCGCCAAAGGCACCAGGACGGACTCCAAGAGAGTCTTGGATGAGGTTTTAAGGCCTTTGACCTAGCCCTAACTGGAAGGCTAACTTGCCAGTGAGAGCCAGGGGCAAGGGTCATGAAAGCACTCTCCTCCTCCCCCCCCAAGGTCCCTCTCACAGTGGCACTTCTGCCTGGTCCTGGTTTGGCTGGGTAATTCTGATGGAACTTTTTAATTAAGCGAGGTGCATGGATGTATTCACTAGGTTCCCATGATCTGTCTTGAGGGCCGTATCCCTTCCAATCAACTAAGTAGTATAGTTTGGATCTGGTGTATTTTGAGTCTAGGATATCCTTTAATTCAAACTCTGGTTCAACGTCAACTAATACTGGTTTTGGTGGTGTTGTAACCCGAGTACCGGGTTGTACCGGTTTCAGGAGTGATACGTGAAACACAGGATGAATCTGCATAGTGGGTGGTAGGGCAAATTTAACTGCCACTGGAATTATTATGGATTCAATAGAATAAGGTCCCAGATATCGGGGACGAAAGGTCCAAGTGCCTTTTATGGGCACATATTTTGATGCTAACCAGACCTTGTCTCCAATTTGATAGTCGGGGGCTTTACTACAATGTTGGTCAGCAAATTTCTTTTGTCTGTTCTTGGCTTGGAGTAAATGTTTTGCTGCTTCTTTGAAAGCCTGGGAAATTGTCGTATGTAGGGTTTTAACCGCTGGCATTTGCAAAGGGTTTGGGAGATCCAATTCTGAAGTACGTGGATGTCTACCATATATAGTGTAGAAAGGGGTTTGTCCAATGCTGGTGTGTAATGAATTATTATAGGAATATTCAGCTATCCATAACAAATCCTTCCAATTTCTTTCCACTTGATGTAACATTCAACCTAACAGGGTTTAGTTTGTTCTTTCTGTTTGGCCATCTGTTTGAGGATGATGACTTGTGGATAGTCGAATGTCAATTTTGGCCATTGAACAGCATTTCCTCCAGAAGTTGGATACGAACCGACTACCTCGATCTAAGATCAAGACCGATGGAAAGCCATGTATCCGTACAATTTCCTCCAGGAATACTTTTGCTAAATTGGATGCATTTGGAAGACCCTTAAAAGGAATAAAGTGTGCCATTTTAGAGAACAAGTCTACAACTACTAAGATGGTGTTGAATCATTGACTGGGAGGTAGATCTGTAATGAAATCAAGGGACAGTGTGTGCAATGGTGCGGGAGGAATTTCCAATGGTTGGAGAAGCCCAACTGGTTTCTGCTTTTGGAACTTGCTTTTTGTGCACACACATCGCAAGATTGGATAAATTGTATGATGTCTTTATGCCATGTGGGCCACCAATAGTTTCGTTTTACTTTAGCTAGAGTTTTGGCAATTCCAGGATGACCTTCAATCAAGGAGTCGTGATAACCCGAAATAACCTGCTCCTGTAAATCTTTACTTGGCAAGTATAGACGGTTCCTAAAATATGATAACTGGTCTTTAATGGTGTAATGTTCTCCTTGAGTACACCAATCTTGTGAGAAAGTGGGATCCAATAAGAGTTGGATCTTGTTTTGGAGTTCACCCTGTGTCAATGTTGTTGTAAGACCCAGGAGTTTGTCTTCTGGAAAGATGGCTACTGGATCTGGAGTTATGTATACCTTTTCATCAACACCCATGCGGGACAAGGCGTCAGCCTTTCCGTTTTGGACTCCTGGCCGGTAGGTGATCACATAGTCATATTCAGCAGAGAAAAGAGCCCACCGCAGTTGACGGGATGATTGAGCCTTTGCTGTTTTTAGGTATTGCAGGTTTCGATGATCAGTTATGACCGTGACAGTATGTCTAGCACCAAGGAGATAGTGTCGCCATGCCTTGAAAGCTGATTTTATAGCCAAGTGTTCTTTGTCTGTGATAGCATAGTTGAGTTCAGGAGGTGAGAATTTTCGTGACCAGAAGGCCACAGGTTGTAACTGGCCAGTTCCTGGGTCCCTTTGTGAGAGAACAGCTCCCATAGCCATGCTAGAGGCATCTGTTTCAACTATATAAGGAGGTCTGGGCGAGGATGCTGTAGAACTGGAGCAGAAGTGAATTTTTTCTTAGATTCTTGAAAGGCCATCTCTGCTTCTTCGGTCCAATGGAACTTTTGATTGTTTTTTCTCAATAGTGATGTAATTGGATGCACTATTTGGGAAAAATCTGGGATGAATCGACGGTAAAAGTTTGCAAAGCCCAACATACTCTGGATTCCTTTAAATGAAGTTGGTGACGGCCAGTTAAGAATGTCATCTACCTTGTGACTATCCAATCTGATACATTTTGGGTTAAAGATAAAACCGAGGAACTCCACTTCGGTGACATGAAAAGAGCATTTTTCAAGTTTAGCATACAGTTCATGTTGGCAGAGTTTAGTAAGGACGGAGCGGACATGTCTGACATGGTCTTCTTTTGTAGAAGAATACACTAAGATGTCATCAATGTAAACCAGGGTGGAAACGTCGATTAACTCCCGCAAAACATCATTCATAAAGTACTGGAAAGCAGCAGGAGCGTTGTAAAGTCCAAAAGGCATTACCTGGTATTCATACAAGCCGTATTTGGTACAAAAGGCGCTTTTCCATTAGTCTCCTTTCTTCATTCGGACAAGATGGTACGCCCCCCTAAGGTCCAGTTTGGTATAGATTTGGGCGTCTTTGACTTGATCCAATAATTCAGGAATAAGGGGCAGTGGATAACGTTTTTTTACTGTGATCTGGTTTAATGAGCGATAGTCTATGCAAGTCCTCAAATCTCCTTCCTTCTTTGGTACGAAGAATAAGGGACTGGCTGCCAGTGATTTAGATGGGCGGATAAATCCATTTGCCAGGTACTGATCAAGATAAGATTTCAAATGGAGGTTTTCTGGTTAAGTAAGTTCATAGATTCGACCACAAGGAATTTGCGCACCAGGTAGGAGGTCCATCTGACAATCGTAGGGCCTGTTCGGTGGTAGAGTATTTAATTGTTCTTTCTGGAACACGTCTTGAAAATCGTGGTATTAATTTGGTAGAGTACTAGTCACACCTAGTACAATCGCCACCATACTGGGAGTAGCAGATGTACATAAGTCTGTTTTCCCCTTTTCTTGGTAATAACAGGTGTGAGCACAATCATCGGAAAAGGCCACCTTCTTGGCACGCCAATCTATTAGAGTGTTGTGAGCTACCAACCATGGCCTCCCTAAGATTAGTCAAAACTGAGGAGCTTTGATAAGGTCGAATGCAATAGATTCTCGGTGTCCATCCTGGCACAGTAGGGTTAGTGCTGCTGAACATTGGGTTACTGGTCCGGAAGCTAATTCTGTCCCATCAACTGTAGTGACTTTTTCAGTAGTCGACTTAGAGCATAAGGGAAGCCCCATCTCTGCTGCCAGACCTTGGTCTACATAATTCCCAACTGCTCCGCTGTCTATGTATGCTTCGACAGCATGCATCCGAGACGGTTGTTGGTGATTGATCAAAATTACTGGTAATGCAAAGTGTGAGGTCTGGTGCTCATCCTTCTCCCTAGACAAGCGGACCTCTGCGCTTGCCGGGCTTGGTAGTTTTCCGACTCCTTGTTATTATCTTCCTTCTCTGTGGCTCCAACAGTTCTCCTTGGTGGTTTCACTGGACATTCTTTGAGGAAGTGGCCTGATTTTCCGCAATATAAGCATAATTGCTGTTGCCTTCTCTTATCTCTTTCAGTTTTAGTTAAAGGGGGCCGTACACCTCCGATTTGCATGGGTTCTACTGTTTTTCCAAAATACGTGGAACATTATCCTTTGACCGGACATATACAGCTCGAGTGTCTAACCTTATCCGGTCCGCTTTTCGGTCTTGTAATCTGTGATCTAATTGCACCACAAGGTTGATGAATTCTCCATAGTCTTTAGGTGAGTTAACCACTTGAGCAAGGACATCATTCCCCCGTAGACCCCGATGAAATAGTGTGGTCCTTTTTTCCTCAGGCCACCCAGCTTCAATGACTAGTCTGTTAAATGTTGCTCTATATGTAAGCAGCAAGACTTGACTTCCTTGACGGAGTGACAAAAGTTGTCTAATGCTTGGCCTCGGGTATGACGAGCAAAGAGTTTTTCCATTTCCATCTGGAAACCACCAAAGTCATGTAACAACGGGTTATCCTGACTTCCCAATGGTACCGACCAATCCACAGCACTGCCACTCAGATATGACAAGACAAAAGCAACCCGTGCTTGGTCGTTAGGAAAAGCCCCAGGTCTGCAAACGAAATGAAGACGATACTGGTTCATGAACGTTGCGTACTTCTTGGGGTCCCCTGTAAATCGTTCAGGTTGGGCTAAAGGAACTGCCCCAGGAAGGGTTATTTGTACTGGACTGGTGAAAGAAGTTGGTACAGGTGCTGGCGGAATGTTACCAGGCAATGGGGTCTGTCCTGCCTGTGATTGGAGCAACTGTCTACTTATTTCATCGATACGATCCTTAGTAACAATCAAATCCCTCCTAAGAGCGTTGGTTTCTTGCCTGGCTGGATGTACTGCAGCGCGTAATTGTCCCAACAACTGAATTAACTGGTCAGTCTCTGAAGTCTCCACGACGCCCAGGTGGATAATTGTTAGGACTTGATGGTGGTGTAGATGATGAAACCTCTGTCCCCAAGTACAACACAAGCAAAATATCAATATTACTGCTCATGCAATCTTTGAGGCCACAGGTGTAGAGTGCCTCAGCCTGGAATCAGGAACGCCGGAAAGACCTCCCTGACCACTGTAAGGCAAGCAACCAGGTTAGACAATGGAAGCAATCCCAATCAGAGCAATACAATATCACTACAGAAGGCTTACCCAATACAGGTGACAGGGTACCCAGGATAAGGTGAATGGACAGGGGTCTGCAGTAGGCGACAGTTGTTAAACAGGATGGCACTCTAGTTGGGTGGTAATAACACCTGATGCAGGAGAAAAAACATGAGCCAAAGGCGGAGCCAGGAGAGGCGAAAATCAGTCCGGTAAACAATCCGAGGTCAGAGCACCAAGAGATAATGTCAAATACAGAGGAAAATCCAATAACAATCCCAATGGAAGGCCGAGGTCAAAAATCTGAGTAAGTGTTACTCACCGAACGGGAGTAGACAAGACAGGAGGCCTGACCAGCGAGGCTGTGCGTTGATTGAAAAGCTCGGGTTGGAGCCTCCACCCGAGCCTCCTCTCTATGAGGGAAAATGACCTTTCTGATGATATGACCCCCTGCTGATAGGTGTGCCAGACAGAGGGACCGATCACCCGAAAGAGCAGGGAGAAACACGCCGCCACGGACCCAGCTGCAAGAAACAACACACGATTAATCACTTGGAATAACAGCAACTACCAATAGATGGAGATAAGACAGAATAGTACCTGAACAACCCAGTCCCTGGATCCTGAAATTACAATGCCCTGATATCCCCTGAAATATTATAGACAAGGAATTAGAAACTATCCTGAGTAATGTAAATAACAAGGAAAAAAAGGCACTGAAAGTCTTACCCTAGGAAGTCAAAGTTCCCTTGTACTCCAGGATGCAGAACACAACGACAGTGCAAAATAATAAACGGGGAATGTTAGTTGGGTAACTAGTCCCGGGCGGAACGAGGGACGCACTAGATCCGGGTGGGTGCACAACTGCAAGCCGTCCTCAAAGTGCACTTATAGGGCGGAACCAGGTAGAATCCATAACAACAAACGTCCTTTAAAAGTGGAGCCAAATGGAAAGATTCCAGAACAAGCGAGAGGAGGAGTGCAGGTGAGGTTAGGGTGCGTGGGAAAGGCGCACAAAAAAAAAAACTTAGAACTTTGGGAAAAGGTGCTAAGGCAGTCCGTTGGGCAGTTTTCCTATTCGGTACACAGGCAAGAAGGTAACCGAATCAGCAGACAGGCAGTCCTTACCACAATCCTCAAGTCGGTACACGGGCGAGCAAGAAGGTAACAGAATCAGCAGGCAGGCAGCCTTTACAACAATCCTCAAATCGGTACACGGGCGAGCAAGAAGGTAACAAACAGCAGACAGGCAGTCCTTAGTTCAAAAGAGGGTTCGGTACACAGGAGCACGGAATGAAGGAGAAGGAAACAGTATTCCGTTGAGCAGACTGGAAACTGAAAAGAGGAGCTTCAGGAACAAGGCGATAAAGACGGAACTTAAGCGCCGGCTGTAACATTCAAACAGAAGCAGCGTCCTCCGGGCTGCAGCCGCTTAAATCAATGAGGAGGTGGAGCCAAGTGAGGGGAGGCACACGTGCGGTTATTGACTAAGAATTCCCTTAGGTTTCATGGGAATCGTAGTTCGAAACCGTCTGGCTGTTGCAGTAGTCGTTAGCCTCCATGGCATTCTCCACTTCATCAAGAATGGCGCTGCAGAATGCCGAACAGAACGGCGAAGCGCAATAGTTTTGCCAGATGTCCTTTTCCACTGTCGGCCCTGAGGTAAGTATGAAGCACGGGGTCGTAGTGTGGAACAGCGCCGAGGTGTGACAGCATCTACCCCCAAAGGCGGCACCAACCCCTTGCGCGCATGGAAGCGGCGCAGAAGCCTAGGAGAATGAATATTATGCAGCGGTTCCCAAGATCTATTTTCAGGACCGTAGCCCTTCCAGTCAACTAGGTAGAACGGGCGACCCTTGCGTAGTCGGAAGTCCAGGATATCCGCCACTTCGTATTCAACATCGCCCTGCATCCGGATGAGGAGAAGGGCGGAGTGGTAAGCGAGTAGCAGGAGGACAGGGCTTCAGGAGGCATACATGAAAAACCGGATGCAATTTCCAGGAGGCGGGTAGAGAAAGCCGCACCGCCACAGGACTAACCACATCAGTGATAGAATAGGGACCCACAAATTTGGACAAAAGCATGCGTTTACCAGGGATTTTCAGGTTGCATGTCGACAACCAGACCTTCATGCCCACCTTGGATGTCGGCGCAGGAATCCGACGCCGGTCAGCATATTTCTTGGCCCTATTCTGGGCAGTAAGGTGAATTGCAAACGAACTGCCATGTGAACGGATTTGATGTCCCGAACGCATGCCTGAGCTGCCGGATTGTCCAAGGGAACAGAAGGATCCAAGGGCAACGATCGTGGGTGCTGCCCGTACGTGGCGTAGAAAGGTGACACACCAGAAGCCGAGTGCAAAGAGTTATTATAGGCAAATTCAGCTGGCAACAACATTGTCAACCAGGAAGACTGAAAGCGTAGGCACAGAAAACGGAGGAACTGCTCCAGAGTAGCGTTGACTCTCTCAGTCTGCCCATCTGTCTGGGGATGATAGGCAGTGCTGTACCGATCGTCAATGCGTAAAGATGCAGTTAAGGCTCTCCAAAATCGCGAGGTAAACTGCGGGCCGCGATCTGACACCACGATGGATGGTAGGCCAAAGAAACGGAAGATATTCTTGAGGAACAAAGATGCCAAAACTGGTGCTGAAGGCAGACCCATACATGGAATAAAGAGTGCCATTTTGGTGAAATAGTCAATGACGACCCAGATGGTATCGAAACCGTCCACCGGCGGCAGATCCACTATGAAGTCCATGGAGACCATATGCCACCGCTTGTGTGGCACCGGAAGTGGTTGTAATAAACCCACTGGTTTGGAACGTGATATTTTGCATTGGGCACACACAGAACAAGCGGCCAGATAGTCAACCACATCCCTAGACATGGAGGGCCACCATGCCCAGCGACGCAGGGAGTCCAGAGTTTTTTGTTGACCCGGGTGGGCCGCTATCAATGAGTCATGAGACCATTCCAGGGCGCGGAGACGCGCCTCCCCAGGCGGCAAGTATAAACGACCCTGAATGTATGGCAATCCCTGTACTACATCGAGATTGAGGGGCATGCATTCCTCTGCATGTGAGGAAACCCAGTCCGAGACCAGGGAACGAAGCGAAGGCTGAGGTGTGCAACCACAAACCACCCTACAAGGCAACAATAGAGAATGGTCTGATGCAGAACTGCCCGGGTTGTGATACAGACGCGACAATGCGTCGGCACATGTGTTGAGCCGGGCCGGTCGGAAGGTGATGGTGAAGTTGAACTGGGAAAAGAAGAGATGCCAGCGGGCCTGCCGAGCGGTGAGGCATTTCATTGATTTAAACGCCAGGAGACTCCGATGGTCAGAGAAGACTGTGACCAGATGATGTGCACCCAGTAAATGGTGCCTCCATTCTGAGAAGGCGTCCTTAATGGCCAAGAGTTCTCTTTCATTGATGGGGTAGTTGCGCTCATATTGGGTTAGTTTTCTAGAATAAAACGCAACTGGATGAATCTCCCCTGACTCGGGACAACGCTGAGACAGAACCGCCCCAATGGCGGAACCAGAAGCATCAGCCCCCACTAGAAAGGGCAAGTGAGGATTAAGATGTTGTAACACCGGAGCGGTGGAGAACGCAGCTTTTAAAGCCTCAAAGGCGTTCTGTGTCTCCTCATTCCATCGATATGGTTTTTTAGAGCTTGTCAGAGCCATGAGGGGAGCTGAAATGGACGAAAACGAGTGGATAAAACGCCTGTAGAAATTCGCAGATCCTAGAAAGGACTGCAAGGCTTTGGTTGAAGTAGGGACAGGCCATTCAAGTATCGCCTTAACTTTGGAACGACTCATTCTGATGCCCTGGTTGGTAAGGTCATAACCGAGGAATTCGACCTCGGTAGAGTTGAATACACACTTCTCTGCTTTGACAAATAGATGGTTTTCTCTAAGTCGTTGTAATACAAAGCGTACGTGTTCAGTGTGTTGTTCGCTGGAGGATGAGTATATCAGGATGTCGTCCAGGTAAACAACAACAAACTGGTCATGAAAGATGTCATTTATAAAGGCCTGAAAAGTGGCCGGAGCATTGCAGAGTCCGAAGGGCATCACTAGATACTCGAACAGTCCATACTGGGTTTTGAATGCCGTTTTCCACTCGTCCCCTTCACGCATTCTGACGAGATTGTAGGCGCCCCGGAGATCCAATTTGGTAAAGATAACAGAAGAACCAAGTTGATCCAAAAGGACCGACATCAGTGGAAGGGTGTACTGATTTTTTATCGTAATAGCATTCAATGCTCTATAATCAACACAAGGACGGAGGTCTCCCTCTTTCTTCGGGACAAAAAAGAGACGAGATGCTGCAGGAGATTTAGAGGGTCTAATAAACCCAGTGACCAAAGATTTGTCGATGTACTCCTTCAGTATCTTGTTCTCGGGTATGGTGAGAGAATACACTCTCCCAACCAGGATTTTAGATCCCGGCACCAGATCAATAGGACAGTCATATGGTCTGTGAGGCGGTAGATGATCCGCACCCCCTTTGTCAAACACATCCCGAAAGGAGAGGTATTCCGAAGGAATATGCGTAGTGGTAGAAACGGCCCCGATGACTGCCATGGACGCTACCAACGCCTGAGAGGATGATTCTGGACACACACTTGTGTTCTGAAAGCATTTGTCGTTGCACACGGAGGAAGGAAACTGAACCACCCTGTTTGCCCAGTCGATAGCGGGATTATGGTGTTGTAGCCAAGGAATTCCCAATATGACCCGAAACTGAGGAGCTTTGATCAAATCAAACGATAAGTTCTCCACATGCCCTTCCTCTGTCTGCATCCGGACCAGAGACGTGTTTTGGGTAACCAGACCGGAGAACAAGGATGTACCGTCAACTGCATGTACAGTTTCGGGTTGGGCTTTGGACAGGACTGGTACGTTGTTCTTTACAGCATAATCGTAGTCCATATAATTACCGGTGGCCCCAGAATCAATAATGGCAAGGGATGAAAATGAAGTGTCAGGGGTCACGGTAAAGACTACCGGCAGGCTGACTGGGGCGGAAGCGACCCCGTGAGAGTCCAAAGAGTATACCCCCGGCGTAGGGACTCCATCTATCGCCGGGTTCTGGCGTTTCCCGCCTTTTTGTTGGGTCTTTTTGCACAGTCTTTTAGCACATGTTTGGCCGATCCACAATACATACATAAATTGTGTGATCGCCGGTGTTCCCGTTGTGCAGGTGTTAAAGGACCTTGGACGGCCCCCACCTGCATAGGTTCCGGAACAGAGGAAGGAAGACTGACAGAATCCAAGGGAGGGCGTATTGGTGTGGTTGACTTGCGTTCTTTCCTTTCCGCTCTTCTAGCGTCAATCTGTAATACCAAGTCCAGGAGTTCACCGAATACGGTAGGAACTACTGATACCGTGGCTAGGGTGTCCTTCAGCTCTTCTGACAACCCTTTATAGAACACTGCTGACTTCTTTTCTTCAGGCCAGTCTGTCTCAGCAGCGATTTGATTGAACCTGATAAGATAAGTGAACAGAGAAGATGTACCCTGACGTAAGTTCAAGAACTCTAGGTCTGTAGCTTGGGATTTATAACGGGTATCAAAAACCCTGTTCATGGCGGTGATGAGAGCATCACAGTCATACAAGACAAAGCTATTTGCTTCGAGTAACGGATTGGCCCAGGCTGCAGCCGTCCCCCCTAGATGCGAGAGGACAAAAGCCGCCTTCGTGGTCGAATTGGGAAAGGCTGTGGGGCGGCAGAGAAAGTGCAGTTTGCATTGATTGATAAATGTCCGATAATGCTTTGGATCGCCAGTGAAGCGTTCCGGCGGGGCCACTGGAAACTGTGTGGCCATGAGAACAGGGGCTGCCGTAAATCCCGACGTGGAGGCCGAAGAGACACCGGAACCTGAAGCAGTGGCACCAGACGTGTCAACCCCCAGTGTGTGGTGAGGCGGGAAGCGTTGCAAACCATCAATTCGGTGGTGCAAGGCATCATGTGCTGCCGTCATATCCGACCGTAGGTCGGATACCAAACAGACCAGAGCAGCCAAAGGGTCCGTCTCTTCCATGGCTTCTGTTTTTGTTACTCACCGAACGGGAGTAGACAAGACAGGAGGCCTGACCAGCGAGGCTGTGCGTTGATTGAAGAGCTCGGGTTGGAGCCTCCACCCGAGCCTCCTCTCTATGAGGGAAAATGACCTTTCTGATGATATGACCCTCTGCTGATAGGTGTGCCAGACAGAGGGACCGATCATCCGAAAGAGCGGGGAGAAACACGCCGCCACGGACCCAGCTGCAAGAAACACACGATTAATCACTTGGAATAACAGCAACTACCAATAGATGGAGATAAGACAGAATAGTACCTGAACAACCCAGTCCCTGGATCCTGAAATTACAATGCCCTGATATCCCCTGAAATATTATAGACAAGGAATTAGAAACTATCCTGAGTAATGTAAATAACAAGGAAAAAAAGGCACTGAAAGTCTTACCCTAGGAAGTCAAAGTTCCCTTGTACTCCAGGATGCAGAACACAACGACAGTGCAAAATAATAAACGGGGAATGTTAGTTGGGTAACTAGCCCCGGGCGGAACGAGGGACGCACTAGATCAGGGTGGGTGCACAACTGCAAGGCGTCCTCAAAGTGCACTTATAGGGCGGAACCAGGTAGAATCCATAACAACAAACGTCCTTTAAAAGTGGAGCCAAATGGAAAGATTCCAGAACAAGCGAGAGGAGGAGTGCAGGTGAGGTTAGGGTACGTGGGAAAGGCGCACAAAAACAAAAACTTAGAACTTTGGGAAAAAGTGCTAAGGCAGTCCGTTGGACAGTTTTCCTATTCGGTACACAGGCAAGAAGGTAACAGAATCAGCAGACAGGCAGTCCTTACCACAATCCTCAAGTCGGTACACGGGCGAGCAAGAAGGTAACAGAATCAGCAGGAGGGCAGCCTTTACAACAATCCTCAAGTCGGTACACGGGCGAGCAAGAAGGTAACAAACAGCAGACAGGCAGTCCTTAGTTCAAAAGAGGGTTCGGTACACGGGAGCACGGAATGAAGGAGAAGGAAACAGTATTCCGTTGAGCATACTGGAAACTGAAAAGAGGAGCTTCAGGAACAAGGCGATAAAGACGGAACTTAAGTGCCGGCTGTAACATTCAAACAGAAGCAGCGTCCTCCGGGCTGCAGCCGCTTAAATCAATGAGGAGGTGGAGACAAGTGAGGGGAGGCACACGTGATGTTATGGACTACGAATTCCCTTAGGTTTCATGGGAATCGTAGTTCGAAACCGTCTGGCTGTTGCAGTAGTCGTTAGCCTCCATGGCATTCTCCACTTCATCAAGAATGGCGCTGCAGAATGCCGAACAGAACTGCGAAGTGCAATAGTTTTGCCAGATGTCCTTTTCCGCTGTCGGCCCTGAGGTAAGTATGAAGCACGGGTCGTAGTGTGGAACAGCGCTGAGGTGTGACAGTAAGTCGCCAGAACAAATGAGGAAGTACCAAAGGAAAGCGAAGAGGAATCCGGGAAGCAGTCCGTGGTCGAGATATTCAAGAGCAACAAAATCTGTGAGAAGGCCAAACAGTACTAACAAAGTCAGCTGTAAGACGCTGAATGTGAGACAGTACGTTCCTTTTGAATATGAAGGTGGTCACATGATTCAGTCATGTGACGCATGCTCCATGTCTCACTGCTCCGACCAGGTCCCTTCCTGGTCACGTGGCGAATTGCGTGACGAGCCCAGTGGTGCCGGTGCCTCGGGCGCTCGGTGGCAAGCCGCCATGGCATTCCCCAATGTAGGAAAGGGGACCGCGCCGGGCGCATTGGACGCAGGTCCTTCTGAGAGTGCCAAGTGCCGTCGCCCACTCGCCGCCGGCAGACCTGCATAGGTAAGTGGGACCTAGTCTGTCTGGGAACCTGAAGTGTTTGTTGTTTCGCTAATGGGGCCGCTAACGGGGACGTGACCATAATATTAAGAGGCTTTGCGTTCTGTTACGCTCACCTGGTATCCACGGGGACGTCACCCAGCCCTGGCTGGATGATTTGCACTCTCAAACCCTCTGCCGGTCCCTTGGTAAGGCCTTTGCTTAAAGACGGGTCTGCAATATAGGAGAGCTGGATTCAATACCAGATTGTCTTTATGTTTTCCCACCTCCCTTGGCCTCAACTCCTTCCTCCCCCTTGGGCCCTCTCCTCACCTTAATATTGTAAAAGGTGGATTCCCCGTCCTGCTCCTCGTGGCGGGGGTGCGTAGATGTGGGGGGCGAGCAGCGACCAAGTTACTTCACTAGTGCAAGCCCCCTGTAGGAATCCAGGCCTGCTGCGACTCCGTAGGTTTGCTGCTTTACAGTCTTTATATGCAGTTCTTATGTTCCTCTTAGTTCAAATAATGTCTTGCTTCTTTCCTTTTAGGTATGGAAAGGTATTTTGGTGTTGTCATGCAGTTTGAAGATGAGCATGAGCCGGTAGGCGAAAGCACGGTGTGCACGATGCTGTCCGGTGAGTCATGCGCGATGAGCGGTGCTCTTTCGCCTTTTAGATTGCTGACCTGTGTCTTCTCTCTCCTTGCAGGTTGCGATGTTCCTCGCCGAGTGCCGTAATGTTCCAGCAATGATACTGACCAGGAGATGACTACCCAGGCAAGAACTGTGTGGCTTTCTTCATTCGAGAGGAAAAGTGAGTAAACGCTTACTAATGCTGTTTTTCTTTCTCCTCTTTCCAGGTTATGGTATTCCAGGATGCATGCGTTGCCGGATGATGGAGTTCGTAGCTTCAGGTGAGTGGAAATGAAGTCGGCGATGGACTGAAGACAGGGTACTGTTCCAGGTAAGTTTCGTAGTGTTCTTTCTCTCTCTGCAGGTCCTTGGTTTCAAGTAAGCTGGCATCAAAGAACTGGACACGGTGAGCGTTACGCTGCCCACAGCAGAATAACGCAAAGCATGTTCTGCTGTTTGGGTGCAGTTTCAATAGTCTCAGGTAAAGTAGTCCAGGTGAAATAGTCCCAGGCCTGCCACACCCAAAAGACTAGACCGCATAGCTCAGTTCCTTGTAACTGAGCTATGTGTGTGCCTCCATGTTGGCTGAACCCCTCCTCCCCCAATAGTCCCAAGTAAATAGTCCCATTCTAATGTTGGTCTTCATGATGGTTATGAGCCTGGCGCCAAAGGCGCCAGGACTGACTCCAAGAGAGTCTTGGATGAGGTTTTAAGGCCTTTGACCTGGCCTTAACTGGAAGGCTGACTTGCCAGTGAGGGCCAGGGGCAAGGGTCATGACACTGCGTCTTGCCTGTCGGTGCCCCACTTCCACTCCCCAAGGACCCCCTTCCAGGTGATCCTCCGTCACTGGTCCACCCCCAGGAACTGGATCCAATAGCGATGGCCGTGTCCTGGCCACCTGGATGACAGAACCCTGGGGACTAGCCAAGGAAACACCTTCAGGTTTCTCACATAGCTCTCATCCTTGTCACTCCAGTGATGTTTTTGGTGTTAAACTTATGCTGATCTTAAGCCGGGTTGTTTTATTTGAAAAGTTGATTATAAACCTACGGTAATATCCTATTAACCCAAGAAAAGCTCCAAGATCTCTTTTGATCTTGGGGGTTGGTGCATCTAATAGAGCTTTTACCTTCTCATGTTGGGGTTGTACATTCCCATTCACTACGAAGAAACCAAGGTATTTTACGGCTGACTGGGCCAATCTTACTTAGCTGGTTTTGCAGTTAGGCCAGCGTTTCTGAGGACTTTCATGATGGTATAAGAGATGGTCGTCCAAGGTTTTACTATAGATGACGATATCATCAATGTAAGCTCCACAGAAATCAGAGTAGGATTGTAAAATTGTATCTATGAGGTGTTGGAAAGTGACTGGCGCACCATGTAAGCCAAAGGGCAGGACTTTAAATTGAAATAGTCCTAGAGGTGTTGAAAACGCAATTTATTCCTTATCTGACCAGTATATGGGGACTTGCCAGTACCCATTGGTTATATCTAGGGTAGATACAAAGGTGGCTGCTACGAGTTTATCAATTAGGTCATCGAGGCATGGGATATGCATCGAAGTCTGAGATGGCATTAACTTGACGGAAGTCTATGCAGAATCTTCAGGAACGGTCAGGTTTAGTGACCAGCACGATAGGAGAGGACCACGGGCTTGAAGATGGCTCAATAATATTGGCTTTCAACATTTTGTTGACCTCCCCCTAACTATATGTTTACGGGCTTCTGGGAGTCGATATGGTTTTAAATTAACCACTTTACCTTTAGGTGTTCTAATATAGCGGTATGTTCCTTTTACTCTTCCAGGTTTTCTGAGAATACATCGGGAAATTAGATCACTACGTCTTTTAAATCTTTTTGTTGTTGGATAGATAGCTTGCGAGGGATTAATTAAAAGTTATCTATCTCTTCAGGAACCAGACAGGATAGTACTTTGGCATGGGTAGCTGACGGGTTCTCTTTCCACTTTTTTAAGAGATTTACGTGACACAAATGGACCTTCTGTTTTCTGTCCAGTTGTCATACTTTATAAGTGCAGGTTCTTATTCGTTCTCCAATCTCATAAGGTCTGTGCTATTTGGAGACAAGTTTGTTTTCTGAGGCGAGAAAGAGGACCAGTACTTTTTTGTCGTATGGAGAACGATCTGTGGAATTGTGTCGGATGCGGTTGCAGCGTGACCCTGTGTAGCGCAGCGCGGTTTGACATGCTTTGACATGCTTTTTTGGGTCCTTTCCTCTAGGAGAGACGAGCCGGAGATAGGACGAGATGAGAAGCAGCTCCTGGGCCTTGTGACCCGCGCTGGATGCTAAAGTTCTGGGGCAGTGCAGGTGAGAGCGTTAAGGCCCCGACCCTGTCACCAGATCAAGGTGCATCCCCGTGACCCACTGTGTCAATGTTGGGGAGTTGCCGGTGTCCAAACTGGGGACGGTGCTTAAAAGCAGGTCTGACCCGGGGCTGCAGCGGTGAGTACACTCAGCACCCCATCATAGGTGGTTTTCTTGGGTCCTTGCCTGGGTTTTTTGTCTGGGTATTTTTCTGCAAGCGTGTGAAAACTTTATGTTCAAGCTTTGGGGGGGCTTCTAACTTCCATCTATTACCTTCTATCTACTGAATCTCAACAGGACAGTAGAAAAAGATAGGCAAAAGATAGGCATACAAACCCTCAATCTCTCTTCTGTACTGGTGCTACAGGCGGGGCTTCTGCACCTTCTCTCCAAAATCAATTTTCCAGTTCCGATGTCTAAATTATGGAGTGGGAAAATGCTGATCACCGAAAAAGGTTGATTAGCCTTGAAGGCTTATGAGGAGCAGGAGTGGCGTAGCGGTGAAATCATGGCCCTCATGCAAACTAATGTGAACAACCACACAAACAGAGAACTGGTCTCTGAAGTTATTTTAGCTTCTAATGGGACTCTGTTGGGAAACTCATCTTCAAATGCAGGTGTCTCAGATGAATGTGGGTCTATCAAGAAGTCACCCCCCTCTACTCAGAAGTAGTGGGAAATAACCCTACCCTGTGGATAACAGTGGAAAATCCCTCCCATATCATGCAAGAAGATCTACCCACTAACACACAAGGAGTCTTTGACAAAAGGCATGTCAGGTTTGCCAAACATTTAATTCCAGTTATGGCCACAGAGGTGGAAAGCGAGGATACAAATACTCCCCGGAAGACCATAGAGATGGACTACGAGTAACACAAACATATCCCGGAGGCCGCTAATAACATGGGCAAAGGCCGGGTAGGATTGGTGAGCCATTGTACTGCCAACCGCAACAACATCAGCATGTTGGATCACTCTTTTGAACAACTATGCAATGACATGGATGGAATCGTAGAACGTAGCCATCGCACAGGCCAGAAAAGGGACCGGGTTCTAACATAGAAGCTGTGACTGTTACGCTCACCTGGTATCCACAGGGGTGTCACACGATACTGGATGGAGGTCTAAGTGCTATGCCGGACCCCTCTCTGCTTGGTTATGTGCCAGACATTGGGTAGCGCCTATAACAGGAGAATGGAGGGTTAAGATACTGGTTATGTGATAAGTGGACTCCCACCTCCCCCTGGTCCAAATCCCCTCCCTTGGGGTTATTACTCACCTTAGGTTTTTGTGCGTTCAACTCTCCGTCCTGCGTCTCTTTGCAGGGGCGCGTGGTTGGTGCAGGTGTTCTGTGGACCTAGTTGCTTCACTGGTCCGTGTGCCCTTATGTCGGGTCCAGACGGCTGTCACTCCGACTCTGCTTACTGTCTTCCAGGTGAGTTATAATGTCTTTTCTTTCTTTATTCTGTCTGTTTCTTTCCCTCCATTTTCTCTGTCTTCTCTGCGTCTTGCCCCACTACGCTGTTCCCTAACAATGTCTCTTTTTGTTTTCACAGGGATGGTTGCGATCTTGGAGTTGCCACGCCGATGGCGAAGATCACAGTGAGTCATTGATGCGCGGAACGCTGCACTGTTTATTGGTATTAATTGCTAACCTGTGTTCTCTTCCCTCCTTTGTACAGGTTGCAGTGATGTTCCGGAGTGATGAGCGATCGAAGCGCTGCTTGCCCAGGTAAGTGCTTTGTAAATGCTGCCCTTTTTCCTTCTCCCTTGCAGGTTGCGGTGAAACCCGGAGATGGACGAGGTAAGAGAAGCGCAAGATGCTGCCAGGACTCGCTGCTTGCCCAGATAAGAATTATTAATGCCGTCCTTGTTTCTTTACCTTTGCAGGTTGCGGCGAACTCCAGAGATGGGCGAGGTAAGCGAAGTGCAGGATGGATTCAAGACCGGTTACTTCACAGGTAAGTGTTCTTGCTCGCTAATGCTGTTCTTGTTCTTCCAGGTTATTAATGGAATCCAGATCTAGGGCTTCAGGATCGGGCCGCCGGAGAAGCAGATGAGCAGGAGCTGGACATGGTGAGCGTTACGCTGCAGGAGTGCAGAATAACGCGAAGCGTGTTCTGCTGTTTGGGTGTGGTTCAAATAGCCCAGGTAAAATAGTTCCAGGCCAAGTAGTTCCAGGCCCAGCCACACCCAAAACACTAGACAGCACGGCTTGGTTCTAAAGAACTGAGGTGTGTAATAGGCCTCCATGTTGGATTAAGGTCCAAAACTGGTATTGCTTTATTCCTGATAATGAGCCTGGCGCCAAAGGTGCCAGGACTGACTCCATGTATGTTTCTGATGGAGTTTTAAGGCCCCTGGGGCTATGTGAAGGGCTTTAGACCCACTGCTGTCAGGGGGCTGTTATACCTGAGGGGGCAGGGGCATGGATTGTGACAGCCTAAGGCCCCTCTCAAGGTTCTTAGAACTCACCACCAGGTAACAAGGACGGTAGGAGCTTGATCGCAGAAGATTTCGGATGTCGCTGAAGAATTCTTCCTACAATTGTAACCCTTTGCTGTGTAAGGTTTACAGACAGAGGGATCTAATAAGAGGGATAAATAATGCCTTAAGAGCTGCTACGGGCACCTCACGCAAGGAACACATCTCAGGGATCAGGAGGCAGGTGCACTGGCTCCCCATCAAGGAAAGGGTAGTTTTCAAAACTTTGGCCCTTACACATAAATGTCTGCACGATCAGGCCCCCCCTTATCTGACACAGAGGATCACCAGACAAACAGTCACCAGACCGTCTAGATTAGCCTATGCTAATCGCATCACTGTCCCGCACACGTGTAGAGTGCGGGCAGGAGGCACTAGCTTCCCTTCTATGGCGGCGACCCTATGGAACAACCTCCCAGCTCAGATTAGATCAATTGATTCTCACACAGCCTTCCGCAAGGCCCTAAAAACCCAGCTCTTTGTATAAAAGAGCCCGTCAGTCTAGGTCTGCACCTCCACTATATCACCTAACACACTCTCTGTTATGCCTTGTGCTACCTAGAAAAGTATATGAGTAACTAATTGTAACTTTCACTGTATACCCGCTGTAACTATGTCATTGGACTGTATATCGTATGTAACCCTGTAACTGAATCTACCTAAGTATACCTTCTGGGGCCGCTTACTGTAACCCTCAAGCAATTGCACATGGGACGTGGTCGTCGAACAGCACCTTAGAATGGCGTGACCGCATTCAGGGTGAGGTGCAGAAAGAAAAACTAGACAATATTTTTGCAGAAGGCAGCATAATTCAGGTCTGCCTTACAAGATTATTGAATGCAGCCGATAAAAGTTCAGAGAAAGACTGTTTAATACGGCTATGCGGCAAAATATGGTTTATTTTGAATAAGTCCCTGCAAATGCAGGAGAATGATACCCAGCTAATTAACAGGTTAAAGACTGAATTAGATGGGGCAAGTAAAAATCAGGAAATGTTAAGAGCAGAATTGGATGTATGCCAAAAAGACATGCAATTAAAATGCAGAGACTTTGATGCTCAGTTATCCAAAAGCAAGAAACAATTTGAGGATAGTGAGCAAGAATTGGTACACTTAAAAGCCTTAGTGGACCACATTAGACAGGATAAAGATGAGGTTGTTTCAGAAATGCAGATTTTACAAAAAGAACATTGTGAAAAAGAATGTTATCTCCAGAGTGCAGAACAAGACATGATTCAAATGATTCAAGAAAGAGACAAGAGAAATAAAGAGTTCAATGAATGCCAAATGCAAGTGTGAGACATGCAGGAGGTGATTAATAAGATGAGTGAGGAAAACAACTATTTGCAAAATGAAGCAAACAGACTCCTTAAAAAGTGTAAGGACTTAGAACAGCAAATGTGCATTCCCAGGTCCCAGGAGAGGCGGCAGGGTACCACATTCAATGGAGTGGAGGTGAATTCTAGCTCTGCCCAAAGAGCAAGTGCTCCAGTGACTGGGCCGGTGACTGAACTTGGTTGCAGCGTCCTTGGGGGATTTGATACTCCCATTGGGGGCAGCCACCAATCTCATACAACTGAAAACAGGATTGAATCACAAAATAGTGCAATTCCATGCATTGCAACAAGTAGCCCCATAAAAATAATGAAATCCATTAAAGCCCTGATCAAACCATTTAAAAAGGGAGGTGAATGCTGCATTGAGGATCACTTAGAACCGGTGCATGACATTTTTAAAGCACTCCAGATACCTAAGGAACAGTACAGACAATATTTTCATTTAACTTTAGATTCCCCGACGGCCAGCATCATAAGGGGATTAAATGAACAGCAGAATATGACCTGGTTGGAGTTTGAAAAAGAAATTAGCCGTCATTTTTCTCCTTTTCAGTCATTGCAGGAGGCAAAGAAAGTTGCTTACACAATTACTGCTGGACCTAATACATCCCCTCGCCAATTTTTACAAGACTTAAAAAGAGCATTTTCTCGCTTTTATGTATCTTTTGACCCAAATTCCAAGGAGTTTAAAACTGCATACTTCTATGGGCTACAGAAAGACATCATATCCCAATTGGTCCGTGAATTTGACCGTGACAAGTCCCTTGAATGGATTGTACATCAAAGCACAAAACTATATGAGGTACTCTATTGTCAGGGTAGAGAAAGTGATCAAATGAAAGTACTAGACCTAAATCTAAAGAACCCTCAGCCACAGTAATGGAAATCAGGTCAGCCAAAATGTCCCTTGAGTCTGCTGAAAGCCAAGGTAAAAATAATGTGACACCTGAACAAAGGGGTAATCAACAAAGATCGCCATTTCCTGTACCAATGTTCCAATCACATGATCCTAGTAATAGAGAGAGCTACATCAGCCCTAGGTATTTAGGGGACAGACCCCGGGTAGGATATCGGCCTGATATGGCAGGTATGAACAATAACCAGAGACAAAATCAAGATCCAAGAAATGATGGTCCCTACCAGTCATTGGGGACACAGAGCAGATTTGATCCCAACACCATGATATATGGTAATCAGGATAGACCCCGATATGTGGATCGATTTACTGATAATGGAAATCAACATAGGGGCCAGTACCCACAATCTGAGAGACAGGACATGAGGCAAAACGTGAACTACAATCCACGTCAGTACAATGATTCCCCACCAGGGAACTATAATCAAAGGATGGGTGCAACCCGCTCCCCTCCACAAATGAATCAAGAGTTCAGAAACCATCCCAACCGACATCAATCACCTGAGAGGTCTCAGAATAGATCCAATCAGGGGGAAAACAACCAATATCGACCTAGGCCACAGAAAGAGGATCCTAGAGAGATGGAAAGGTTCCAGTGCCTTGAGGCCCAAGTGAAAATGTTAGCTGAGCAAATAGGAAAGCTCTATACAGCGCAAAAACAACCTTCCAAAGAGGGGGCTGCTGGCCATAGCAATGACCGGGGGGCTTCCGAAAAGTGACTAAGTACTCATGATAACTGCAGTGCCAAAATGACAGATTGCTCTGATATAATTTTGCTTAACGACTCTGAGATGCCTAATGGATTAAAAATGAAAGTGCCAGTAAATGAACTTGTGACAGAAAGTGCAAATACTTCTAAAAAAGAGGTACGGTTTAACCTAGAGCTAAATAAAACAGTAAAGATTTGCGCAAATGAAAAAGAAACATTAGGAATTCCAAAAGAACAAAGGGACAGATTTAAGAAAAATGACTCATGCATGGGGAATACCAGTGAACAGGGAGTAAGCTTCTTCCCTGGGCAAGCAAAACAATGACCAAACACAGACAGAAAAAGGAAATACTCAAAAGGAGGGTACAAGTCAATCACCTGAAGAATTCTTTGAGCCAAATATTTTTGAAGAGGCTGAAAGGGCTGGTATCACACTAAATGATCACAAAGGCACAGAATTCAAAAATGACAAATTGCTGAATGATGTTGTTAACCATGTTCAGTTGGAAGGTTGTAATGTGGTCTCTGATGTTACCCAGATGGATGGGCGAACAGTGGCCACACTCCAAAAAACCTCTGATCATGGAGAAGTGAATAAAGCCTCTCGCGCAGAAATGGGTAAAAAGGAGGGAAAAATGTGTTTCCATTTACCAATGTGCTTAGCCAAAAGTGAAAAAGACCTGAGAAAGGTGAGCCCTGAAATCAGTAAGAATTCACACTTCTTATGTGTATTAGAGGAAGTTGAGGACAGATATTATGCACCCATCACTGTAGAAGAAAAATGCCACACCTTTGCTATGATTGACACTGGCGCACAGGCCACAATTATGTCCAAGGAGCTGGTAAAGAGTATCAATGAAGGGAGACCCCCACAGAGTCAGACCACAGTGAAGGAAAATCAAGGTCCAGTGCATAACTTTAATGGGGAGGAGGTGCCCATCATAGGTGTAACTGAGGTTGACATAAAAATAGGAAAGCACAGAATGAAACAAGAGGTATTGATCACATCTATTTGTGAAATTCCATTTCTGATGGGGACAGATTGCCTGAAAAGATTGTCTCCTCTCATAGATGGGGTGAAGGGAGTGCTGTGGTCCTTAACCAAAAAACCATTGAGGCCTAAGAAACTAAAATCACAAAACAGCAATATAAATGAATGTCACACCGTTGCCAAAACAAATGATGCTGTGGAGGTATATCTCCAGAATAGCTGCATACCTAGTGTCACTGTTATATTAATGTGTCAAGACAAAACGCAGAGCGACAATTAAAAACTACCTTTACAAATATACTTGGACCCAAGGAAAAATTGGCAGACTGCCATAGATGAGCACACATTACGTTTTTATTTAAAAAAGAAAACATGCAAACAGAATATTGCTCCTAAAACAGATTCAGAAAAACACATTACCACTCTGGCAGAAATACACATGGAAGATGAGCAACCATGGGTTCATTTTGGTATAAATGACTATTTTAAAACAATAAAAGCCACTTTAGCGCTTGGACATGAAAGGAGTTTCATTAATGAGAAATTGTTGCAAAAAATAATGGAGAGGGAAGAAATCCCGAAATTTAGGATTAAAAACCAATATGTTTCTGGGTTGGACAGTCCAGACTTTGAAAACCGAATTGCAGGCAGATGCATGCTTAAAATTAGCATCGGGCAGAAAACAATTTACCATAATGTATGGATAGTGAGTGAAGCACAAAATGAATTTTACATGGGCAATGACATCATGCACAGAATGTGTATGGTGTTAGATTTCCTTAATCAAAAAATCTGGTCACGCCTAGGTGGTCCGGCACCTGAATTTGAAGACAAAAGAAGGGCTTATCATTGTGCACTACTGGTTCCTTATGCAATCGAATTACAAATGAGGAAAGATACTATTATTCCTGCATTTACAAAACAGTTTGCAATAACATTGAAATGCAAAAATGGACAGCAGATGAAAGGCTCTGATGCATTTGTATGCCTGAATGAATCCATAAAACAGCAAGGCCTGTATTATGAATACATTCCATTGGTAGACATTGGTGAAGGATCTGTAAAAATTATGGTAAATAATAAAGGTTGTCAGGATATTCATTTAGAGGAAAACTCCCCATTAGGAATGGCCATACAAAAATCACATTATACGGCAGATTTAAATAACATGGTGATTGGAAATATCCCTGAAAAGTATGTAGATGCCAAGGGTGAGTTGCCAGAACACCTGGATTCTCAGCCCAAAGGAATATTTAAAATTCATTCTGTGTATCCTTATGATTCAAATGAGACAGTGTGCTGCCATCAAGAGGATTGCATAATATTTAATTTAAATGAAAATTAAACAGAAAATCCGCCCATTGAAGTGGAAGCTGATATGCCAAAATATTTAAAAGTGGCAGCTTTACAAAAAGACACAGCCACACAGTTAGAGGAAAGCGCCGAGATTCCCTTACCAGAAGATTTTCCAGAATTTTCCAAAATGGTAGAAGAGCAGATCTCCTTAGCGGATGCGTGTGAAAGCAATGAGGATAGGGACAATCTGAGGGAGCTATTTATGGAGTTTAAGGATGTATTTGCAAAAGATGCTTATGATTGTGGTTTAACTGATTTACATGTGGCCACACTACCAGAAGGGTGTAGCAGAAATCCAGTGTTTGTACGCCAGTATAGACTACCAATGGCATGTTTGGAATCATTGGCAGAGATTATTAAAAATTTGGAATCGCGGTGAATCATCAGGCCCATTCATAGCACATCCAATACACCTATTTTAGGTGTGTTAAAGCCAAATGGTCAATGGCGGCTATGTGCAGACTTGAGAGAGTTAAGTAAAAAAGTACCAGTATCTAGATGGCCACTGCCATTCATTGATCTCAGGTACATGGTTCAAATGTATTTACCACATTAGATCTCACCTCTGGATATTGGTGCGTGCCATTGGCAGAGGAGATACAACATTTATTTTCCTTTACATTTGACAGGACTCAATACGCCTGGCTTAGAGCTCCGTTCGGGTACATCAAAAGTGGGAGTGAATTTGGCATATTTTTGAGAAAGGCCATGCCGGATGCAGCAGAAAGAGGAACAATAGTTTACGTGGACGATGTCCTGATAAAAAATGAAAGCCTGAAAAGCTATTTTGATGAAATAAGACATGTGCTTAGCCAATTGCAGAAAGCAGGCGCCAAAGTATCTTTGCAAAAAGCACAATGGTGCAAGAAAAAAGTGAACTTTCTAGGGCATGAAGTGACTGAACATGGGCTAAATCCACAAAAGAAGAAAATAGAGGCCATACAAAGATTAAAAGATCCTAAAAATGTGAAAAGAGTAAAAAGTTTATTAGGGATGACAGGCTATAACAGAAAGTTCATTGAAAATTATGCAGAAATCACTCAACCATTGACTAACCTGCTTAAACTGAATACTCCCTGGAAATGGGAAAAAGAGCATTCTGATGCAGTGGCTAAATTAAAGGAATGTCTTGTAAAGGCACCATGTTTAGCATACCCCATAAAGGACAGGGATTTCTTTATAGAAATAGGTTTTTCTGAACATTGTATGTCAGCAGTGTTATCACAAAAACACGATTTGAATCACAAAACCATTGCCTATGCAAGTAAGGCATATTCCCAAGTTGAAATGAAATTTAATGAATGTGAAAAGGCCCTATTAACCACTGTGTGGGCGCTACAACATTTCCGCCCCATTGTTCAGGGAGAAAAGGTGATTATTGAAACAAATCATCAACCTTTGCAATTTTTAGAGAGTAAAAGAATTAGATCAGGTAATCTAGCGCAGTCCAGAATCACGTCATGGACGCTGGCATTACAAGGTTTTCCTGTAGAAGTGAGATATGGACAAAATAAAAAGAATTCAATTGCTCAAGGGTTAGCTGACTTACATGACTGCGCAGCTGAACAAATACCAAATGAAATGGAAGTGGAAACTAGTTTGCAGGAATTTGAACAATCACCACACAAAGCTTTTGATGAAAAAACATGCAAGGATTTGCCAACTGTATATGTGGATGGTTGTGCTTTTCGCATTGAAAATGACAGTAATAAACAATTAGTGGCAGGAACAGGAAATGTCTGGTTGAAATGTGAAGGCGTCCCCAGTATAGGGATGAGGATTGGAGCTAGGAGCAGTCGGGTGGCGGAATTGGCAGCCATTTATAAAGCAATTGCTACTGCAGATGATAAAAAGTTCAGTGAAATTGTCCTGGTGACTGATTCTGACTATGCACGGAATAGCATTGTGGAGTATTTGCCTGGTTGGAAAGCAAGAGGCATGGTTACATACAACAAAAAGCCACTTAAACATGGAAAAATGATACAAGCCATAGACAAATTGGCGTCAGAGAATAATTTAACAATATACTGGAGAAAAATTTGTGGGCATTTAAAAACACCAGGAGAGGATAAGGAGGGAAATGATAAGGCAGACCACCTGGCTAAGATTGGGGCTGTGATGGGAGAATTGCTACCTATTGATTATTTAATGGGTGAAATACAAATTGATGCAGTGACACTTTCTAAAGCACCAAAGGAGGTAGATCAACCGGTGGTGCAGTGGAGTCATGACACGCCAGACCAGGATTTGATTGAGGCACAAAAGAATGATCGAATTTTGGGAATCTATTATAATCATTTGATAGATCCTGAACAAAATTCTTTAACAGAAAATGATTGTATGGGAAAAGAAGAGTTGAGTGTGCTATTAAAGAACAAAACACGAATTAGATTACAGGATGGACTCATCATTAGAGAGTCCATAACAGGACAAATACAGTGGGTAGTACCCCTTTCATTCAGAGGGCTAATGCTACACCATGCACATGATGCCATAACTGCACGCAATAGAGGTTCACAACAAACATTAGAAATACTAAAAGATTATGCTTACTGGCCACATATGTCCCAAGATGTGGAATTATATACTAGAGGATGTCTAGTATGCTCCCAATTTAAACCTGCTTCACCAATGCATAGAGCACCATTGATGAAAAGAGGCCTAACTCTCCCATGGTCAGATTTGCAAATAGACTATGTAGGTCCTTTAAAAAGGTCGAGCAGGGGAAACCGTTATATTTTAAGTGTGGTATGTTTGATGTCAAAGTGGATTGAATGCATTCCTGCACCAGATTGTAGTGCGCAAACAGCAGCCACATTGCTGGTGAACCATGTGTTCTCAAGATTTGGGTTGCCACAAAGAATTGAGTCAGACAGAGGAAGTCATTTCACAAGTACTCTAATGAGTAAGGTATGGCAAATACTAGGTGTGAAAAGGAAACTACATATCGCATATCGGGCAGCGTCTTCAGGTACAGTTGAAAGGAGCAATAGGTCTGTTGTGGATATTTTAAAGAAATTCGTGGCAGAAGCAGGTTCCAGCTGGGATTTACATTTACCGTTGGTTTTGATGGCAATCAGATCAACTCCTGCCAAAGCAACAGGTGTTAGCCCCCATGAGGTCTTGACAGGTAGGAAAATGGTGTTACCACAACACCTACTATACAGAACACATGAGCAAACACTTGTGAGTGCATCCACAGTTCATGAGTACATTGATGAACTGAGGAAGCATTTGCAACATGCATTTGCTTTTGTGCAGAGAAATCTGGAAAGGGCTGCTGACAGTGCTAAAACATACTATGATAAAAGAACATCAGTAAAGGAATACAGTGTTGGGGATCAGGTGTACAAGTTTCATTTTGGAAAAAGTAAACAGAAGAATTCTAAATTTCTAGCAGCCTGGCAGGGGCCATTTCGAATTATAGATAAGGTCTCTCCTGTAGTTTATAAAATTTTGAAAAATGAAGGTGAAACGGCAATAGAGCAGTTCGTTCATGTAAATCAAATCAAACCAGCCATCCCAGACATGAGAACAGGCAGCTTGAGCATGTAGAAACAGATAAAGTCCCTTGAACACAAAAAGAGAAAATAAATGGGTACAATCAGGAGGCAGTGACAGAGAAGTTAAAAAGTTGATTGTTATAATTGCACATAAACACTGTAATATATGTAAAAATATATAATATAAAATAAGTAAATAAATAAATATATATATATATAATGGAAGCTCATGGTTGGTGTGCAGAGAGAAAATGTATTAAATATTGAATGCTGTTTTATATGTGCTTGTTTTCTTTTTAACTTGTGTTTAATTTCAGGAAAAAAAAAAAAAACGAAATGTTTTTACCAAGCATGTTTTATTTTTGGCAAAAGGGTGAAGTTAGTTTTGTGCTATGTACTTAATTGGTTTCTTTTCTATTTGATTTAGAAAATTAACATTATTTGGTCGGAGGTTCCGGGATCAGAGGCCACGGGAGACGATGGAGTCCTGGAGTCCCCTAGATGAAGACCAAAAGATGCCTGCCTCCAGGTGGAGGTGAAGACAAGATAACCAGAATGCCAGAAAAGATGACTCCTATGGATCCAAGATTGCCAAGATGAAAGTGTACTCGAATGAACCAAATGACATCGCTGGTCGGGACATATCAAAGGCGGACAAGAGTCCTGACATATGGAGTTCCACGTATTTATTATTTTAATTATTTATTTTAATTTGTTATATTAATTATTTGTTTTAGTTAGTTGTTTTATTTTATTGTTTTTAATTGACTTGTAAAATCGAAACTTAGAGTAATGCCACTTCCACTGAGAAGGCAAATGTAGAACATTTTGTAAACTAATGAACTCAGATGAATACTGTGTTGATTGCAACTTTTTCATTGATGCACATGAATATTCATTTTGTTGGATTGCTATATTGTGAAAAGAAGAAAAAGAACAAGTTGTTTTTAGGAATTGGTTTGGATCGTAGCCAAGTTCTAAAAACAAAAGGAGGATATGTAAGGATATTTGGCGTGTTAAAGCACAGAGTACAGTACTACTGCACAGGTAGCAATTTTTTTTGATGCAGCACCACCACATGGGTGTGGTGCATTGCTATATGTGTTACCAGAGTAACATGGACATATAAGTAAAGACAGGATATTCAGTCAAAAACGATTTTTACATATAAGATGCAAATCTATTTTTACAGTTAAAAGCACACATGTGCACATTCAAAAATGCACACTATTTTTCACCTGAAATGCCTATGTTGCAAGAGACACATTTAAAAATTAATAACTAACCTTATTAATAGCTAACCTGACTAATAAAACTTCATTTAACATAACCCACTAATAAAAATGTGTCTCCACTGCAGAATTAGGCCTACTCTGAAAGTGAACTTTTAAACGCACATTCATTTTTTTTTCTCTGCTGCCCTGTCCACATAACTACAGGAAGCAAAGAGCTCGAGGGAACAGGAAATCAGTTTGTTACAATTTTTACTGTAGAAATGAGCCATTGTGTAGTGAGGGAAGAGATGACATGATTGATTCTGATTGGAGCAGCGTCATAGCAAGTATCATGCTAGAGGCTGTGATTAGAGTTTTGCTGGGGAAGCTTGAGGAGAGGGGGAGAACAATCGAGATCTTGCAGAGCTGGGAGAAGGAACTGTTTCCTGGCTGAAGCATTCCTGCTGCAAAAGCTGAGAATTCCAGGCAATAACCCCGGTTTGAGAACGGCAGATGCTTGTTTTCACTGGGGTTAATCTTCAAGGGAGCCAAATTCAGAAAGAGAATAGCCGGAGAAAACTCATGCTGAACAGATAAGGTAATTACAGAAGTGTGGGAGCTGTGCGAAAGTGTGCAAAACTGTTCAGTCAGTGTATTCGAGGGAGTCCCAGTCCCTTATCAGCATATTTAATGTTACCAATTGAATATATTCTCGCAGTTCTCTGTTCATTTTATCACAAATAATGTTGTACCATTTCATTTATTTCTGTAAAAAAGGGTTAAACTGTGTTTAAAGGAAATTTCTATAATACAAAAATATCTGAAAACAGATAGCTAGTGTGTATTATTTCTCTCTTTCATTTTGCATGGGAAAAGGTTTAAACGTGGGTAGATTTTTAAATAGTGCAATTGTCATTTTAAAACAGATGTGTGCATGATTATATTCAGTATGGACAGTTGTGAGTGACTGTTTGTAGCATAGCTTGTTGGCGGTACGGGAAGAGAGACTCTCTGGACATAGTTCCATACCGTATATAAGGTAGTGGAAATTACCACAAAAATACCACAATAGTCCATGGTGGCACACAACACTAACACTGAAAATGTGGTATCCCTAAAATGTAGGCCTGAGGTCTCTCTAGTGATCAAGAACAATCTAGATAAAAAACAAGGGTTGTTGGATATTGGGGCCACAAATAAACCAACCACTATACCAACCAACCACGCAAATTATCGCGCACATTATCTAAATAGGTCTGAATTCTGAAATAATGCAGTGTATTATTGTTATGTGTGATCCAATATGAATACAGAGAGTGATTATTGCTAAAGGTATTTTGGCGGTAAGAAAATACCGCAAAGCCCCAAATATCCACAAAATACCCAACAGGCCGCTTACTGTAACCCTCAAGCAAGCTTTAAATCTCCTTATAGCGCCTCGTTGCCTCTGGGGTGTAGTGCGCTCTACAAATACTAAAATAAATAAAAATAAATAATAGTCGGAAGAGGAGACACACACACCCGATTGCACCAACTAGGAGCAATAGAAAGAATATCAGAATCAGTATTTTTTTGTAGTCTTAGTAAGACTGAAAGTACCAGAATACCAACTACACCAACCTGAATGATGGTACACAGCGTTGATGTTATAGACAGGAAGTGAAGTTTCCTAAGCCAATCAACACAAGAACAAAGCAAGAACTAATGAGGAATCTAAGCAAAGGGAGGGTTCAGGTAATAGAACATGAAAGTAGAAATGGTTCTTACCATTCAGTGCTTTGAAGTTTATCGGAAGTCCCAGTTGATGATCCAGGTCCAAGGTTCTATCCAGACGGCACGAGGACGCCTAGAAGTCCCAACAATCTAATGTCCAAGACTACCCCGACGGCACGAGGACGCCTAAAACAAAAGAAGTCTCTAGTCCTTGAGATCCCAAGAGGTGTTCCTACAGGGAGTCCGGATGGAAATGTTCTTCCGTAGACAGGATGGTGCTGGGAAGGCAGAAGGACCAACTTCGTAGGATGTACGATCATGCAGGATACAATTAAATCGCAAAGCAGAGACAGTCCATTGCGCAAGACAGGTTCAGCAACGTGCGGGCAAAGTAGACAGAATCACTAGGCAAAGACAGTCCGGGATGCAAAACAGGTTCAGCAACGAGCAGGCTAGCCAAACAAAATCACGAGGCAGAGGCAATCCGAGGAAAGGCAGGTTCGGCAATGTGCAGGCAGTGTCAGATCAAATCGTGAGTTGAAAGTAGTCCAAGGTGCAGAGCAGGTTCGGCAAAGACCAGGACAAACAAAAGTTCAAAAAGCAAGCCAAAAAGCAACAAAAGCGCAGTCCAGGAACAGAAGTAAGCAGGAAGGCAAGATGCGGGGACCAGGAAGAATCAATAAGCAAGAGGCAAAAACACGGGTCCAGAAAACAAGAGTTCCAAGATACGCGGAGAATTCCAAAACACTTCAATCAGAAGCGTTGTGCCGTAGTCTGTGGGCTGGCTTTATTCTGTGTAAGTCACGTGCCAACTCACATGACGTGGTGACGGCTGCGTGCCGACGCCAGAAGCATTCACTACATCGCCAGGGTAACCGGTAACGAGCAAGAAACGAAGCTCGCTGTTGCAGCCTAGGGCGTCGTCGGGAGTGTAACAACCGAAGTCCCAGGGATTTCCTTTTGAGCGTCAGACGTGTCGGCACAATTCTCTCTGCAGGTATTTTGGAACTGGACATTGTAGCGCCGTGATTCCTAACAGCATCCTCCCCTGATGCAATATCCAATCCCCTGGAAGCATGAAAACGCGCCAGGAGGCGAGGGGCATGGATATTTTCCAGAGGTTCCCAGGTCCAATCTTCCGGGCCGTAACCCACCCAATCAATTAGGTACATACTGACCCCCTTCTGTAGGCGGGTGTCAAGTATGGACTTGACCTCATATTCTTCAGAACCCTGTACCATAACAGGAGGAGGACGAACACTGAGACGCGTTCCAGAATGAAAAGGCTTGACCAAAGATACATGAAAGACAGGGTGGATCTTCCAAGACTTGGGTAAGGACAATCGAACAGCCAAGGGGTTGATCACGTGAGTTATTACATAAGGACCTACAAAGCAAGGCAACAAAGAACGTTGACCCGGAATTCGTAGATGTTTGGTCGACAGCCATACTTTCATGCCAGCCTGATATGAGGGAGCTGGCGAACGATGCTTGTCTGCAAAGAGTTTAGCTTGATTTTGGGCTTCCTGAAGACGGCATTTGATATTCATATGGATGGCCGTCATTTCCCTCACACAATCAGAGGCGGCTGGGTTACTTGATGACAAAATAGGATCATGAGGTAAAGCACGTGGGTGGTGTCCATAGAGAGCAAAGAACGGAGAAGTACCTGTTGAAGTATGCAATTAGTTATTATAGGCAAATTCCGCAGCTACCAAGACGGATAGCCAAGACTCCTGATGATGGAGTATCAGACAACGCAGATATTGTTCAAGGGTTGAGTTGAGTCTCTCAGTCTGGCCATCCGTTTGGGGATGGTAGGCGCTAGAAAACCGATCCTCTATGCCAAAAGTGCATGTTAAAGACCTCCAAAAATGAGAAGTGAACTGCGTGCCCCGATCAGACACTATGATAGAGGGAAGACCAAAGTAACAGAAGATGTTTTTCATGAACAAATCTGCATGAACCGGTGCAGAGGGTAGGCCACGACAGGGTACGAAGATAGCCATTTTCGTGAAATAATCTACAACTACCCAGATTGTATTGAATTCTTGAACTAAAGGCAATTCTACGATGAAATCGATGGATAACATGGTCCAGGGACGTTGAGGTATGGGTAAAGGTTGGAGTAACCCCATAGGTTTGCCAGGCACAGTTTTACAGTGTGCACAGTTAGCACATAATTCAATGTAATGTTGTACATCTTGCCGCATAGTAGGCCACCAACACCACCTTTGTAAGAGATCCAAGGTTTTTCTCCTTCCCGGATGTGCGGAAAACATAGTATCATGGCACCATTGTAATGCCGTTTGACGGGTCTTCTCGTTTGGCAGAAAGAGACGCCCTTGGATATAAGGCAGGGTATTTACTATGTCTAAATTGCATTCCTGAATCTCACTAGGTTGTGTTCAGACCCACTCAACAAGAGAAGATTTCAAGGACGGATGTGGAGTACAACCACAAACAATTTGTGTAGGCAACAACAGAGGACTGATCTCTTTTTCGCCTTGATCCAGATCATGCATTCATGAAAGAGCATCAGCTTTTGAGTGGAGATGACCTGGTCGGTAGGTAATTACAAAATCAAACATCGAGAAGAATTCGTGCCACCTAGCATGACGTGAGGTAGAACACTTAACAGACTTCATGGCAAGCAGATTTCTATGGTCTGTAAAGACCTGAACCGGATGGGAAGCCCCTAGAAGGTGATGTCTCCATTCTTAGAAGGCGTCAAGTATAGCCAGAAGCTCTCGCTCAGTAGTGGTATAGTTACGCTCATAGGGTGTGAGCTTGCGAGAGAAAAAAGCCACTGGGTGAAGGGGTCCTGTGTCGCTACACTGTTGAGATAGTATGGCACCAATAGCAACAGCAGATGCATCTGCCTCTACGTGGAAGGGTAAAGAAGGATTGGGATGTTGCAACACTGGAGCAGATGTAAAAGCCGCTTTAAGAGCATCAAAAGCTAGTTGTTGTGTTGTAGACCAGAGGTATGGGCGTTTATTGCTAGTTAATGCTGTCAATGGCGCCACCAAGCTGGAGAAAGAACGAATAAAGCAACAGTAAAAGTTTGCAAATCCTAAAAAAGACTGCAAAGCCTTTACATTAGCAGGTATGGGCCATTCCAAAACAGCCCGAACTTTGGTCTAGTTCATTCGTACCCCCTTGTTCGTCAGATCATAGCCTAGAAATTCCACTTCAGTGGCATGGAATACACACTTCTCCACCTTGGCGTATAACTTGTTCTCTCTCAGACGCTGAAGAACAGCGGTAACATGATCAATATGTTTTTGATGTGAGGGAGAATAAATCAGGATGTCATCAAGATATATCAATACATAATGATCGATAATGTCTCTAAACACATCATTAATGAAGTTCTGGAATGTGGCTGGTGCATTGCATAAACCGAAAGGCATGACACAATACTCAAACAATCCATACCGCGTCTTAAAAGCGGTTTTCCATTCATCCCCCTTGCAGATTCTAACCAGATTATAGGCACCTCTCAAATCCAATTTTGTGAACAGGACTGATGAGCCTATTTGATCCAGGAGAGTGTTTATAAGAGGCAATGGATACTGGTTCCTGATGGTAATTGCATTTAGTGCTCGATAATCTATACAAGGTCTTAAGTCCCCTTCCTTTTTGGGAACGAAGAACAAAGGAGATGCTACAGGTGAGCGAGATGGTCGGATAAACCCAATGCGTAGTGCATTGTCAAGATATTCTTTAAGAACGATATTCTCCTTATGTGTAAGAGAATATATCCTGCCATTGGGTATGCTAGCCCCTGGAACCAGGTCAATCAGGCAGTCATATGGCCTGTGGGGGGGTAGAGTCTCAGCATAGACTTTGTCAAATACATCTGAAAAAGCCTGATATTCTGTGGGGATACTGTGGTTTGAGATAGCACCCACAAACATAGCGGCATCAGAAAGCTGACAACACGGACCGCAGGCTTGATTGCTCAAAACAATGGAGCTCGCAATATCCGGATGTGAAACACACCTCGCGTGTTTGCCAGTCCACACAAGGATTGTGCAGCGATAGCCAAGGGATTCCCAATATTACTTTATATTGTGGAGCGGCAATCAAGTCAAAAATGATGCTTTCCATATGCCCATCTCCATATTAGGCTTCTGATTATGTTAGAACTCACCACCAGGTAACTAGGACGGTAGGAGCTTGATCGCAGAAGATTTCGGAGTGCTGAAGAATTCTTCCTACAATTGTAACCCTTTGCTGTGTAAGGTTTACAGACAGAGGGATCTAATAGTCGGAAGAGGACACACACACCCAATTGCACCAACTAGGAGCAATAGAAAGAATATCAGAATCAGTATTTTTTGTAGTCTTAGTAAGACTGAAAGTACCAGAATACCAACTACACCAACCTGAATGATGGTACACAGCGTTGATGTTATAAACGGGAAGTGAAGTTTCCTCAGTAGCCTGGGAGTTCCTAAGACAATCAACACAAGAACAAAGCAAGAACTAATGAGGAATCTAAGCAAAGGGAAGGTTCAGGTAATAGAACATGAAAGTAGAAATGGTTCTTACCATTCAGTGTTTTGAAGTTTATCAGAAGTCCCAGTTGATGATCCAGGTCCAAGGTTCTATCCCGACGGCACGAGGACGCCTAGAAGTCCCAACAATCCAATGTCCAAGACTACCCCGACAGCACGAGGACGCCTAAAACAAAAGAAGTCTCTAGTCTTTGAGATCCCAAGAGGTGTTCCTATAGGGAGTCCGGATGGAAATGCTCTTCTGTAGACAGGATGGTGCTGGGAAGGCAGAAGGACCAACTTCGTAGGATGTACGATCAGGCAGGATACAATTAAACCGCAAAGCAGAGACAGTCCATTGCGCAAGACAGGTTCGGCAACGTGCAAGCAAAATAGACAGAATCACTAGGCAAAGACAGTCCGGGATGCAAAACAGGTTCAGCAACAAGCAGGCTAGCCAAACAAAATCACGAGGCAGAGGCAATCCGAGGAAAAGTAGGTTCTGCAATGTGCAGGCAGTGTCAGATCAAATCGTGAGTTGAAAGTAGTCCAAGGTGCAGAGCAGGTTCGGCAAAGACCAGGACAAACAAAAGTTCGAAAAGCAATACAAAAAGCAACAAGAGCGCAGTCCAGAAACAGGAACAGAAGTAAGCAGGAAGGCAAGATGCGGGGACCAGGAAGAATCAAAAAGCAAGAGGCAAAAACACGGGTCCAGAAAACAAAAGTTCCAAGATACGCGGAGAATTCCAAAACACTTCAATCAGAAGCGTTGTGCCGTAGTCTGTGGGCTGGCTTTATTCTGTGTTAATCACGTGCCAAGTGGTGACGGCTGCGTGCCTACACCAGAAGCGTTCAATACGTCGCCAGGGTAACCGGTAACGAGCAAGAAACAAAGCTCGCTGTTGTAGCCTAGGGGGTCGTCGAGAGTGTAACAACCAACCAAAGTCCCAGGGATTTCCTTTTGAGTGTCGGATGTGTCGGCACAATTCCCTCCGCAGATATTTTGGAACCGGACATTGTAGCGCCGTGATTCCTAACAAAGGTATTTCCTCCGTCTGGCCCTGGTTTGGTCCTGGTGAAATCGTCTTACCAGGCGTGGCGCATGGACGTGCTCGCTAGGTTCCCATGTCCTGTCCTGGGGGCTGTATCCCTTCTAGTCCACTAAGAAATATATAACTTGGACCAGGTGAGCTTAGAATCTAGGATGTCCTTGACTTCAAATTCGGGTTCTCCGTTAACCAGTACTAGATTTGGTGGTGTTTTGACCCGAGTTCCAGGCTGAACAGGTTTTAGGAATGACACGTGGAATACGGGATGAATCTGCATATTTGGTGGTAAAGCTAGTTTTACTGCCACAGGATTTATAATAGCCTTGATGGTATAGGGCCCTAGATATCTGGGACGAAATGTTTGAGTTCCTCTTTTGGGCACGTGCCGAGACGCCAACCAGACTTCATCTCCGACTTGGTAGTCTGGGGCTTTTCTTCGGTGTTGATCAGAGAATCTTTTCTGTCTTTCTTTGGCTTGGATGTAACGCTCACCCGATTCCCACGGAGGCGCCAATCTGTTCTGGACTGCTATGACCTCTTCTAAGGTGATGCGCAGGACTCGGAAGACGGACTGGACCGGACCCCCCAAACCTCGCATGTCTGGCCCGTAGAAGAATCCTTCTGTAGATGGAAAAGGGGATTAACTGTCTGCTGGATAATGTGTTGGATTCCCCCCCTTCCCCTTCTCACACTCCTCGAACCCCTTCCGCGATTCCCCGTAGAGTCTCACCTTAGAGTCTGAAAGGACGAGCTCTCCATCGTGCTTCCGATGCATGGGCGCATTGAATTCCAGTTACTTCACTGGATCTCGTGTTTGGTGAGTATTCAACTCCGCTTGACTTTTCCGATATGAGGCCGTAAGTATTCAGTTGCAAAAGTACAAGCCTTAATTGTCCGTTGTCCTTTTCTCTATTTCAGATGTAGGATGAAGAATCCGCGTAGAGGAATGGATTCGCCGAAGGTAACTCTGGTGAGTCTTTTAGATGGATGGTTCCCTTAGTGATCTTGCTTTCACCCACTAATGCGTGTGTCTTTTTCCCCTTAGGGGCCGGGGTACGGAAGTGCCAAAGAAGCGGCGCCGACCCGAGGTGAGGAAAGATTGTCCCAACAATAATCAGGTAAGTCTTAAGGTGGAAGAATCAGGCCTTCCTTGATCTGTTCCTTCGCTCACCTTTGTTTTGTCTTTTTTTCCCCTTAGGGGCCGGGGTACGGCAGTACAAAAGAAGCGGCGCCGACCCGAGGTGTGGAAAGATTGTCCCAACAAAAATCAGGTAAGTCTTAAGGTGGAAGAATCAGGCCTTCCTCAATCTGTTCCTTCGCTCACCTTTGTTTTGTCTCTTTTTCTCCTTAGGCGCTGAAAGGCGACAGATGGTGCCAATGGTGGCTTAAGAGCCCGAGGGCACCTCGTGAAGGTGAGTGGAAAGCGGCGCTGCAGCGAGCGATGCGATGCGCTTCTAAAAAATAATGTCTTTTCTCAGGATCGTCGGAGTGATGGTTCCGGACTCCGGATGGAGGTAGGTAAAGTTCAATTATTCACCTTTCTCTCCTTTCCTTCCTTTTCAGGTGTTCCAGGTTGCAGGCAGGCGTGGCTGGAGCCAGAATGCAGGAGCAGACACAGTGAGCGTCCAGCTGCTAGATGCAGAACAACGCGAAGCGTGAGCTGCTGTCTGGGCGTGGTTTAAATAGCCCTCAAAGTAGTTCCAGGTAAGTATTCTTCCTCAGCCACGCCCGAGTGGTAAAATAGTCCCATAGGTAAAATAGTCCCTTTCAGACCTCAAGGAGGTCTGGATCCGGGAGCATGGTCTGCATCAGGTAAGTCCATCCAAGCACTCCCATAATGAGCCTGGCGCCTATGGTGCCAGGACTGATGCCTTCTATAAGCCTGGCGCCAAAGGCAGGACAATGTCCAAAGAGCCCCTATAAGGGGTTGCTGGGTCCCTCCCTGGGGACATGATGTCTGCTTTCGGGGACGCTGGTCCTGAACTGGCTTCCCGGGAGTAGGCATCATGACATTGGATCAAGTGTTCTGCTGCTTTTTTGAAGGCTTCAGTGAAGGTCGTATGTAAAGTCTTCTCCACAGGCATTTCCAAGGCCATGGTGGTATCTAATTCGGAAGTACGTGGGTGTCTTCCATATACATATAGAAGGGACTCTGCCTGGTACTGGTGTGTAGCGAGTTTTTGCATGCATATTCGGCTATCCACAGCACATCCTTCCAGCTTTCTTCCACTTGATGTAACATGCACCATAGGTATTGCTCTAGTGTCTGATTCGTCCGCTCTGTTTGGCCATCAGTTTGGGGATGGTGACTAGTAGCCAGACGAATATCGATTTGGACAATTGCACAACTCTTCCTCCAGAAGTTAGACACACACTGACTCACTAGGTCAGAAATCAGGACGGAGGGGAAACCATGTAATCGTACGATTTGCTCTAAAAACACCTTTGCCAGACTGGATGCATTTGGTAGAACCTTAAGCGGAATGAAATGGGCCATTTTAGAGAATAGGTCAACAACCACTAGGAAAGTGTTGAACCCTTAACAGGGAGGCAGATCGGTGATGAAATCGGGGGAGAGTGTGTGCTAAGGTGCAGGTGGAATTTCCAGGGGTTGAAGAAAGCCCGCAGGTCTATGTTTCTGGGATTTATTCTGTGCACAAATGCCACATGACAGGATAAACTGCTTAATGTTCTTTCGCCAGGTCGGCCACCAATAATTTCTTTTCACCTTGTCTAGGGTCTTGGCAATTCCTGGATGTCCTTCTATCGGGGGTTGTGATAACCAGAAATGACTTGTTCTTGTAGTGCCTTATTCGCTAGATATAAACGTCCTCTGAAATACGGGAGTTGGTTCTTTGTTGTGTAATGTTCACCTTGAGGGGTCCAGTCTTGTAAAGCCTTAGTGTTCATTAGGAGCCGAATTTCTTTTTGGAGTTTGTCCAGGGATAACATTGTTGTAAGTCCTAGTAGTTTGTCATCTGGAATAATGGCCAACGGTCTAGGGTTGAATATGCATTCTCATCAATACCCATGCGGGATAGGGAATCAGCTTTTCCGTTCTGGACTCCAGGTCGGTACGTGATTATGTAATCATATTCTGCAAAGAATAAAGCCCATCAGAGTTGACGGGATGATTGAGCTTTTGCCGTCTTGAGGTATTGTAGGTTGCGATGGTCGGTGATTACTGTGATGGTATGTCTGGCGCCTAGGAGGTAATGCCGCCAAGCCTTAAGGGCTACCTTGATCGCTAGGAGTTCCTTGTCTGTTATTGAATAGTTAAGTTCAGCTGTAGTAAGTTTTCGCGTCCAAAAGGCCACGGGTTGTAACTGGCCTGCTTCGGGATCCCTTTGGGAAAGAACAGCATCATTGCCATGCTGGAGGCATCTGTTTCCACTAAATATGGGAGTTCTGGGCGGGGGTGTCGTAGCACCGGGGCTGGGGTAAATCTTTTCTGGTGTTCCTGGAAGGCCTTTTCCGCCTCTTCTGTCCATTGGAACAGTTTGTTGTTTTTTCGTAATAAAGAAGTGATCGGGTGCACAATCTGGGAGAAACCCGGGATGAATCGGCGATAAAAGTTCGCAAAGCTGAGCATACTTTAGACACCTTTGACTGAAGACGGTGATGGCCAGCTAAGGATGGCGTCTACTTTGTGCATATCCATCCGGACACCTCTGGGAGTGAGGACAAAACCAAGGAACTCGACTTCGGTGACATGGAAGGAGCATTTTTCAAGCTGTGTTTGGCGTATAGCTGGTGCTGTCGGAGTTTTGCAAGGACGGAGCGAACGTGCCTGACATGGTCCTGTTTAGAAGAGGAGTACACCAAAATGTCGTCAATGTAAACTAGGGCACATACGTCGATCAATTCCCGTAGTACATCGTTCATGAAGTACTGGAACGCGGCGGGAGCATTGCAAAGCCCAAAGGGCATCACATGATATTCGTACAGCCCATACTTAGTACGAAAGGCAGTCTTCCATTCGTCTCCTTTCTTTACACGCACGAGATGGTATGCCCCCCTGAGGTCCAATTTGGTGTAAATTTGGGCATCCTTGACTTGGTCCAGCAGTTCTGGGATAAGGGGTAGAGAATAACGGTTTTAACTGTTACCTGGTTTAGTGCGCGGTAGTCGACGTTTTTAAGTCCCCCTCCTTCTTGGGTACGAAGAATAGGGGCGAGGCTGCCGGAGATTTGGACGTGCAGATAAAACCGTTTGTCAGGTATATATGATTTCAAGTGGAGATTTTCAGGTTCGGTGAGTGCATAAATTTGACTACACAGGATTTGTGCACCAGGTGCGAGGTCAATCTGACAGTCATATGGCCTGTGAGGGGGCAAGGTATTAGCCTGTTCTTTTTGGAAAACGTCTTGGAAATCATGGTATTCACTTGGTAGTGTACTTGTTACACCTAGTACCAACGCCTCTTTATCTTGGACAGGTGTCTCTGGGTCAGACAGTGGCATTTCCACTTGGTAGCATGCATGAGCACACTCATTGGAGAAGGCTAATTTTTTGGCTCGCCAGTCGATGTTAGGGTTGTGAGCCCCCAATCAAGGCATCCCTAGAATCACCCGGAACTGAGGGGCCTTGATAAGGTCGAAGGCAATGGCTTCCCGATGTCCGTCTTGGCACAGAAGGGTTAACTTTGCTGTACGTTGAGTTACAGGACCAGAAGCTATCTCTGTGCCGCCGACAGTGGTGACCTTCTCAGTTGTCTTTTTCTGACAGAGGGGAAGCCCCATCCTTGTTGCCAGGCCTTGGTCTATGTATTTACCAACGGCTCTGCTGTCTTTGTAGGCCTCCACAGTATGCATCCGAGACGGTTGTTGGTGACTGATCAAAATCACAGGCAGGGCAAGGTGTGAGGTTTGTGGCTCTTTTCCTTTGGTCGACAAACGGACCTCTACGCTTGCTGGGCCTGGAAGTTTTCCGACTCTTGTTCTCCTCCTTCTTTCTCTGTAGCTCCAACTGTTCTCCTAGGGGGTTTTACGGGACATTCTCTGAGGTAGTGACTCGATTTCCCGCAGCACAAGCATAATTGCTGTTGTCTCCTTTTGTCTCTTTCGGCCTTGGTTAAAGGGCTCCGTACCCCCCACAATTTGCATGGGTTCCGAAGTGTTTTCTGATGAATGCAGAATGTTCTCCTTTGAGCGTACATACACAGTCCGATTCTCTGTTCTGGCTCGATCTGGCCTTCGATCTTGCAGCCTGTGGTCTAGCTGCTCCACTAGGTTGATGAATTCTGCACAGTCTTTTGCCGGGTTTACTACCTGAGCTAGGACGTCTTTCAATTCCCCCCGTAATCCTCGAAGGAATAACGTTGTTCGTTTCTCCTCAGGCCACCCAGTTTCAACGACAAGTCTGTTAAAGGTGGCGATATATGTTAACAAATCTTGGCTGCCTTGGTGGAGGGACAGAAGTTAGTTATCCAGAGCTTGGCCCTGGGTATGTCGGGCGAACAGCTTCTCCATCTCCTGCAGGAGTGGCTCATCCTGGCTTACTAACGGTATGGACCAATTCGCGGCACTACCACTCAGATATGACAGAACGAAGGCAACCCGCGACTGATCGTTAGGAAATACTCCGGGTCTACAAAGAAAATGGAGGCGGCACTGCTTCATGAATACTGCTTATTTTCTTGGGTCCCCCCTAAAACATTCCGGTGGGGCCAAAGGAACTGCCCCAGGGAGGACCACCTGCACTGTATTGACAGATGTGGCTGGAACAGACGGAATACTTCCTGGCAACGGAGCCTGCCCAGCCTGTGTTTGGAGCAATTCTTCGGTGCGGTCCTTAGTGACAATCAACTCCCTCCTAAGAGCATTGGTTTCTTGCCGGGCGGAGTGCACCTCGGCCCGTAATTCTCCCAGTAACTGGGCTAGTTGGCCAGTCTCTGATGTTTCCATGACGCCCAGGAGGATGTTTTTAATTGAGGCTTCGCGTTCTGTTACGCTCACCTGGTATCCACGGGGGCGCCACACGATACTGGATGGAGGTCTAAGCGCTATCCCGGACCCCTCTCTGCTTGGTTATATTCCAGACATTGGGTAGCAACTATAACAGGAGAATGGAGGGTTAAGATACTGGTTCTGTGATGGGTGGACTATCACTTCCCTCTGGTCCAAATCCCCTCCCTTGGGGTTATTGCTCACCTTAGGTTTTTGTGCGTTGAACTCTCCCATCCTGCGTCTCTGTGCAGGGGCGCGTGGTTGTTTAGGGCGTTCCGTGGACCTAGTTGCTTCACTGGTCCGTGTGCCCTTATGTCGGGTCCAGACCGGTTGTAACTCCGACTCTGCTTGCTGTCTCCCAGGTGAGTTATAATGTCCTTTCCGTCTTTATGCTGTCTCTTTCTTTCCCTCCGTTTTCTCGGTCTTGTTGGTGTCTTGCTCCACTATGCTGTTTTTTATTAACATATTTCTATTGTTTTCACATACAAACACCTTGCAATTTAGCTGAGTAACAACCCTCAAATCCCCCCTTCTTACCACCCCAGAAGAGCTGTTCTGTGTTGCTTTGTTTCTCGGGATCATCTATGAGCTGAATATGTCTGTTATTCTGATATTGTGGGGGCACCATTGTTCCATATAGTCTGATTGTAGGTATTCCAGAACCCCCCCATTCCTTTATGAAGGATTCGTTTGAGCCCTGTAAGATATGTGTTCTCTTTTCCATGGTCATTTGCAACCAGACCTTCTGCAACCACGCGTAAAGTTGTGGTGGGTCTCCCTTTTTCCAGTTTTGGGCAATAGTCGCCCAAGCCGCTATGACCAGGGCCATGAAGCTCCTCCATTGCGCCCTAGTGTACTTCTTGGCCTGTTGGTCTGTCATTCCACATAGCCATACTATCTCCCCCAACTGTTCCACCTCTAGGAACATCTTTTTCATCTCCGCCTTCACTTCAGACCAAAATCCTTTAACCCCTTGGCAGTCCCACCAGATGTGCTTCCACGTGCCTGCCTCTGAGCACCCCCTCCAGCAGCGATTAGATGATTTCCGATACATAGTGCTGAGCGTTTCGGGTGTGTAGTGCCATTGGGTAACAATTTGTATCCACATTTCCCTGGTGTGCGCTGCCCTGGTCATTTTTGGTATGCTTGTCCACAGTTCCACCCACTGCTGTTTAGATATCTCTTCCCCAAGTGTTCTCTCCCATCTGATAATGTAGGCCCATTTGACTTCTTCATCCAATGTGTTGATAAAGCTATAGAGAGAGGAGATTAATTTCTTGGATTCGGAGCTGGTTAGAAGGTACCTTTCAAACGGTGTTAAGTACATTGTTGCCGCTCTTGTGACCTCTGGTGTCATCAGCTAATGTTTGAGCTGCTCATATTTGTACCTATCCGCCTCCGGAAGGTTCAGCCACGTTTTGCACTCTTTGAACGATCTTATTTCTTTGTCATGGAACATTTCCCCTATTTTCCTGCACCCTGCATCTTCCCACTTCTCATAAGCCCCCGCTCCATTCCTGGTGGGAACTGGGGGTTCCTACAAATTGGTGTGAAGGGAGTTACCACTGTGGTCATGACGCCCTTCCGCGTTTGTTCATCCCAAGCATCCAGTGCGGATTTCATGACCTCGCTGATGAAGATTTGGATGTCTGTGTTGTTTAGGTTTCCACAGAATGTCCTCTAGCAGAGTTCTGGCGACCGCCCTGTCTTGTGTCACCCACATCGTTTGCTGGTCATCCCCCAGCCATTCCTTGAGTACCCATAGTTGCGCTGCTTGATAATATTTTCTGAAGTGTGGGAGGGACATTCCCCCTGCTCTAATAGGTGCCATGAGGACGGCCCTGGCGACCTCTGGGGGTTTTCTCTTCCAAATATAGGACGAGATTGCTTTAGACAATGCCTTGAAGAATGAATTAGGAATTGATATTGGGAGAGCATGGTAGTAGTACAGTAACCGGGGGCGAATAGTCATTTTAACCGATTGGATTCTACCCCACCATGAGACCATTAACGGGCACCATTGTTCCAAATCCCTCTTCACTCAACAATGTCTCTTTTTGTTTTCACAGGGATGGTTGCGATCTCAGAGTTGCCGCGCCGATGGCAAAGACTGCAGTGATTAATTAATGCGCGGAGCGCTGCGCTGTTTATTGGTGTTAATTGCTAACCTGTGTTCTCTTCCCTCATTTGTACAGGTTGCAGTGATGTTCCGGAGTGATGAGCGGTCGAAGCGCTGCTTGCCCAGGTAAGTGCTTGGTTAATGCTGACCTTGTTCCTTCTCCCTTGCAGGTTGCGGTGAGACCCAGAGATGGGCGAGGTAAGAGAAGCGCCAGGACTGACTCCATGTATGTTTCCGTTGGAGTTTTAAGGCCCTTGGGGCCAGTGTGAAGGACTTTAGCCCCACTGCTGCCAGGGGGCTGTTATACATGAGGGGTCTGGGGCATGGATCATGACAGTGACAGAAGGCCATGCACAGTTCAGTTCTTGACCAATCGCATGCTGGTAGGTCTCGTCCAATTCTGAAACATCTACCAAGTGACAAATACTTCATGCCGAAAAACATTTCTTTAAGGCAGGACTCTAACATCATGCCGCAGATGTAATCACATGGACCAGCTTCAATTTCAGCCATTCATCTTGTGTTAGAGTCCTTATTAAGGCTCTATGAAAACATGAAGGAGGTGGTCCAAGAAAATGCCCAAAGATTAAACATTCTGGACGCTGTCAAAGAGATAGTTCATGAAAACACCCAGAAGTTAAACACATTGAACATCATTAAAGACGTGGTCCAAGAAAATACACAGAAGCTAAATATATTGGACAGCATCAAAGCTATGACACAAGGGAATGCTCAGAAGCTAAATGCATTACATCACACAGCTACTGTCAATTGTGTCAGATCCTCACAACCTGCACAAGTCTGTGGTGTCTGAAGAGAGGAGAAAATGTTTCCAAAACTGATAATTGAACAATACAAGAACCATCTGTACTAGTTGTGGGTTCGAGATCCTCTGAGGATCTCTCACAATCCTTCAGCATCAGTGAATCACCAGACAGCCCCTCACCGTTGGCGGATCTATGTGCACAGGGAATTGAAACTACCATGGTCTCTCGTAGCGGCACAGAAGAAGAGACTGAACCACCCAATGGTGATGCACAGGATGCAAACTCTCATAACGCCCAAGAGGGCTGCATCAGAGTAAAGAGACAAAAATGAAAGAGGCGACAACAGCGTTCCACAAAAAAAGCCCAAAACCTTCCTGTTCCAAACAAAAAGATGAAATAATTCAAAGTTCTTCAGTGCTTTCTCAGAACGGGCAAATGAGAGGTGTAAAAACGAAGATATATCTGAACAGATGACAACAAATACGGCTCAAAAGCATGGGGGGACTAAGAAACCGACAAAAAGCAAGAAGCAATCGAAAATAACTATCTTCCTTGAAACCCCAAACATCAACAATGCTGAGGTCTGTGCACCCTTCGGTAATTGTTTGTTTTGTTTGTTTGTTTATTTGATATAGCGCAAAACCAAATCCGCAGGTAACCCGGCGCAAACATTACAAGAATACTTGAGAACTTGGTTACAGTGACACACACAGAAGTAAGCGGTAGGAACAGTTCAACAACATTATAGATTGCATATGCTTATACAGTTAATGCCAGGTGTTGGAAGCAGAAAGAAATAGAGGGTGGTACAGTTCAATGAGGTTTACAGTTTGAATGAACTTGTGCAGTTGATTGTCAGATGTCGGAAGCAAGAAAGAGCTGAGTGGCAGTCAGCCACAGTTTGTAGCTGGATACTAGCAGTGGAGGTCGGGGTCTCTAGGGGACAGGTTAGCAGGGCATAGTTAGGAGGGTGTCTCTCAGGACAAGTGGTTCTGTTAAGGAGGGGGATCACATTAGATGCCCTTAGATCATATCCATGAGAGTGTCTTGCGTCTGAAACTTGGGTAAGGTTGGTCCTTTCTGAGTTCTAAGGGGAGTTTATTCCAGGTTTGGGCCGCTGTGACTGACAGAACCAACAATTGTGGATGAGGGAGAGCATAGCAGCACTCGGGTCCTACAGTCGAATGTGCTCTCTAAATCGGATGGGAATAAACTGACCCAAAATTCATTATTGGAAACACTCAGAATGAAAACTGAAAAGAAACTCCATCACAAATGACTTGTGACTCTTTTCAAGGGCTAATAATGGGCTGGCCACTGAACCCAAAAATATGTGGGCAACTAAACATGAACAGGGGCCAAATGAAAAAGGGGTTCCAAGCAATCCCTGCACTGCGTGCTCTGCGATCAGGTAACATTCAAAGTGTTGCTTTTTCAAAAAAAGGTGCATAGAGCTCAGTATGCTATTTTGCTACCAATCCGGTAGCGCAAACGGTGTGGAATAATCGGGAAATCCCTGAAATCCTTGGGGTATGATCTCGTGGAGCAACCAAACCAAGAATCGGCTGAGTCGTTCTTGCTTCCACCACAAAGTGCCAAATTTACAGAGAAGAACACCTCAGACAATAATGATGACCAAGGGACTATTAGAGGTGGCATGGCGGACTGGTCATGGTTGGAGGCAGCAATAGAGATGTTCAAGAATTCCAAAACCAACCAGACCAGTCTTTAGAGAAAACCTCCGGAGTGTGGTCTCATGGAATGTGTGTGGGTTCCAAAGGCTAATTAGATCTAATGCTGAGAGTTTAAAATTAGCAGGCGTGAACTTGCTGTAAGAAACCATGTCTCTTGAGGCTTTTGTAATGGAGGGGTTCCATACTTACTGCAATAACATGACAAGAGATACTAAAGGTTGGCCAAAAGGGGGGCTTGCTATTGCAGTGGATCTAAACTATAACTGTACCCACTTTGAGGTTGAGGTAAAGTCTCCGGACTCGATGGCCATCAATGTACATCTTCCATGCCGTAAAGAAAACACTGGTGGACTTACACACTGAGCTGTACACAGTGTTTTTATCATGGTTGGGAAAACCCCATAATCAACTTTGTTTTGGCAGGTGACTTAAATGGAGCATGTGTAGACATACAGGGCTTGAGAGGGCGACCCTATTGTGATAGGGCTGGTTCGAGTAGTGAGCAATTTGGTTTCTGTTGGGACGAGTTCCTCTCTAAATAGGATATGCAGGTTTTCATTCCAGAGGGGACGCATGTTTTAAATGGTTTCTAGACGTGAGCCAGGAGCCCTAATAGATCTTGGATTGACCACGTTTACATCACTTATTGCCTGTGTGATCCCCTAGTTAAAGGTGATCCCCACGGGAGTGACCATACACCGTTAATCCTTAATATGGGTCTCCGAATGACCACACAACAGACTATTGTGCTGCTTTCATCACACCGACTAGGGGAGGCCTCGCGGTGAAGTGGAAGGCAAAGGCATGCAGGACTTTTATGAGAGTGTGGGAATAAATGATGGTGAAGATCGGCCACTCAAGGGCCTCCTTAAATGTTGAAAATTACAATCTGACATTAAAATCATGCACAAAAAACCTTACTGACAGGGGTAAAATACATGGAGGGGCAGAATTCCCACCAGCATACTTTTGACCAAGGGTGAGAGAGGCAACATTGGTTAAGAGGAAGGCACTAAAGGCTCTTCCACTTTATACCAAGGGGACAGTTGGTTATAACACGGCTAAGAATCGGATTATGGCTACATATACATGCAACATGAAGGCAAGTGGAAGGGAATTACATATTGTATGAATCAAGAGCTTATTAGAACCATCATTGATGGAGATTCCTCTAAATTCTGGTATCTACTGGAAGGTAAAATCAAAGTCTTGGAGGAGGGCATGATATGTTCTATACTTTCGCATTTATGGGTCAGCTATTTGCAGGCAAAATATCCTCTACCCAAAGATGTAGCTACACCACCCAACTAATGAACTAGGAGGAGATCCCACTAGATACATTTGGGATGAAGATAAGAGGATATTTCTTGGGCCATTGGGAAGGCCAAGGCCTTGAGGGCGCTGGGTCCTGATGTCACACCTGTGATGCTGGAAATGAATTAGAGGGACAGGGCCTCCCTGTCCTTGTCCTGTAGTCTTTTTTCATTTGTGTTCTGTACTGTTTTCTGCTCCAGAGTCCACGTGGGACTCCTGGCAGTGCAGCTCTTCCTGTTTTTGGTTTGGTGTACAGACCCTTGGGATACCCTTACGGCATCCATGGGTGGGGGTACAACCCTGTGACTGAGTCAGCCCTGCCCGAAACTGGTATGAATGCAGTATGTAGTGTTGAATGGCTGGGTACTTGTCCCAATACACATTCCTTGTTGTGAGTGTCTGAGAGGGCAGAGTATGGCCTGAATGCACTGTATGCCTGATTGGCTGACTGACTGCATGAATGCCCTTCTGTATGATTGGCTGCTGAGTGCGACCCAGCAGTGTGGATGAGAGACAGAATAATATATCTGGGGAACTCTCACCACTGGAAATTGTTCAGAAGCTGAGTCGACACTTGAAGAGTAACTGGAACTGCTTATCCTTGACGCCCAGCTGGAAGAAGAAGAAGAACTGCTGCTAAATTTGCTTCGACTCGATCCGAAAGCTGTCGAGTTCATCAAGGACTGATTCGAGAGAGGACCTGGTTAGGTGCCCTCTTCCCGTGCTCTGAGGGATCATCGAGCACCGCTAACCTTCGCCGAAGCTCCCTGGAAGCGAGACCCTCGAAAGGCTGCCAACCGGAGACGGGGACCGCCGAGGAGAACGAAGTAAAGCACCCGGACATCAACGCCATCGAAGTCCATTTCCGCCGACCAGGTTTCGGAGTATCGCCGTAACCACTGAAGGCCAGTTGAAGCTGTGTTGCTCAGAAGAGGGGACCGCTTGATGCTGTGCCATCGACGACCTGAGCCGCACGCTCCTTTGCCTAACACTTTTGATTCACAGACGCACTCGTCCGCACCGCCGCCCGCCTTATCCCGTCGGAGAAGGCCAGGCTGTTGACGCGCCGAGAAGCATCTGCCGGTGGATTTCCCGCTTCCCGAAGACCACAAAGACTTTGACGACTCAACGCGCTTGTCGGGCCACAGTTCTTCAGAAACTCTTTGCGGTCCTGAACTATCAAACGCTGAGGCGCCCCACACAACTCATCCTCGCAGGACGTCGCCGACGAGCACCGCCTGGATCGACGCTGTGGTCTCGGCACCATCAAACTTTTCATTGACGCCAAGTTCACTTTCTTCGATGCCTCTCGATGATCCATGGCTCCTACTATAAAGGGAGTCACTCAAGAAGGATCCATCAACGCCTCCTCGAAGAACTCTGCTCTACCAGGTACATTGCGGGAGTAGAAACCTTGTAGAAGGAAATAAGACTTATAGAGCAATATATGGACTGGGCTTGTGCTATATCTTTAATTTACAGGATGCCCAGGTGGGGGGATCTCCGCACAGAATTGTGCCTAGTTGGTAGGAGTCAATATTCTGCCCATTGATCGAACCAACTGCTTTCCTCCTATATCTATTGTTGGTTACTTTTATTCCTTGATCTGTGTGACATTTGACCAGAGTATAGTTGATGTACTTTAATGAGATCTGATAATAATTGTGGTACCACTTTAGAACTGTATATATTTGCCATTGTGGATTTTCTGAGCACAAAGTGAGTTATTGTGATAGTGTACATAACCTTGAATATGAATTATACAAAGACCGTGTTTTAACTAATACAGTGTGTGGACATTCCTTTGTGGGTGCTTGGGGACTACACTGTACTTAAGAACCAGCCTGCATCACCTCCTAAGAAGCCAGGCCTTGATTGCTCGACTATGTTACCAATAATAGAGAATCTTGGCTGGGGTCCTCTGTGCCTCTCCTCTACCATATAGAGAGCAGAAGTACAGACCGCCCCTCCAGTCTTTACAACGCCCCTGGATTATCTTGCAACTCCTTCCTGACCAAATGCAGTTGGCCCCTCCCACCTTGGTTGGCACGGGCTCCTGATTAGTATTCACATGTAACCACAAAGCAGCCAATGGGGGGAAGAGGGTTGTGGATAGGTAGGGGGTGTTAGGATAACTGGAAAGAGGGTTAAGGTTCACATCAATCTAACCAACTTCCTTAATTTGTGCGTTACTTAACCTCCAGAAAACCTTCTCCTACCAACAGTGAAACATCCTTCTTGCTTTAGGACATTGCTTCCTAGGAACCTTTATCTCATACAGTCATTCCCTAAACAAGCGACTAACATAAGCGTATGGTGTGCTCAGGATAATCTCTTGAACAGCAATTGCATACAACATGAATCGAGACATACAGCAAGAAATTCAACATAGCATATTACATATATCAGCTACATATAGCAGCAGCACTCCAAACTGGTCTTGAGGGTACACCTTTCTCTGCTGCCTGGCAGTGATGTCTTCCAGTGGGTGCACTTGTGAATTGGGATGCGGTATAACACACCCCTTACAGGATGTTGACAAGAGCAAGCGGCACAAAACAATACATAGCGTCCGAAACACATCAGGTCATACCTCAAACGCTTATATTCACTGAATCGCCACTCTCAGTGGCTCAATGATTAGAGTTCAGGAAGGCATAGCATTTGGTTGAAAACGCACGTGGTAGCAAACAAATGCACAGTGCTTCCACTCTCTGTAGCCTTCACTAATGAGAGTTTGTGAAGATACAGGGCCTCATCACGAGTTGGGCAGTATCCCGACTGGGATACCGCCAAATTGTATTTGCGTTACCGCCTACCCCTCTGGCAGTAAACGTAATTCCCCATTGGGTCCATTGGTCCATTGGACCCAATGGGGAATTTTTGGCACAATTACCGCTGGCAGTATTACTGCACAGTAATTGCACCGAAAATTGGCATTTTCTGGCACATTTACCCCCAGCTTAGAGCTGCCAGACTCGAGATTGGGCAGACCCTTAAATGTGGCAGTAACATCGTTACTGCTGCATTTAAGGGCTACCGTGCAACTCGTGATGAAGCCCACAGCGTTTTAGGCAGTAATGCACATAGCGTCACAAACAGAATGCACAGCCTCTCCTGTAACCTCCCTTCACCTCCCTGACACCCCGCGTGCATTTAATTGAGGCCTATGGGGCTGTGGCACCTGCACAGGATATCCAGTTCCAGCATTGAGGGCCGAGACGCATTCACTGTGTTGTGGTCTGTGCCTCCGTGAGGGACACAGAAGGAGCCGTGGCTCCTCAGAGCTCCAGCAGGAATGCCTCTCACTTCTGCTCACCACAGGGGGCCCGGGTCTGCCAGCTCCCTGTCATGTTCTCCTCTGGCCTGTGCCTGCACGCCAACAATCACCAACAAGCAGCACGGGCCGGGAGGAGTTTAAATAGCACGCAAAGGAGTGCGCACGCGCGCACACACGAAACCCATGTTCTCATGGGACTTGTAGTTTCTTGGCTCCCCTAGCTCGCAACCAGACCCACCGAGCTCCCAACAAGCCACTTCTCCTCACATTACCCCCTACTCTAAGGCTCTTCCCAGGACCTGGCTTATCCAGATAGGCACGATGAAATAGCCTTACCAATCGGGCTGCGTGCACTGCCTCCGACAGTTCCCAAGAATCATCCTCAGGACCACAACCCATCCAGGAAATCAAATACCAGAGTTTCTTGTTGCGCCACTTGGAGTCCAAAATATGCTTCACCTGGAATACCTCCTGACCATCCCGCATCACGACCAGAGCCTTCTGTATCATCACACCAGGAGCTTCAGGTTTTTACCACCTTCATATCCTTAACCAGGGTCATGACGGTGATCTGGAGGTCCTGAACATTGTCTTCTGTGGCCCTGATTCGTGTCTCGCCCTCTGTTATCCGCCCAGATTCTTTGGCGAGCTAGGTTCTTATGGAGGCAACATTGGCTGTAATGTCATGTACAGCTGCAAAGGTTTTGGCCATGGATTCCATCATTTTTGCGAGAATTGGAGCAGGGGCCGTTACATTTTGCGAGTCGTCCATGTCTTGCGTCGGTGCAGTCCCTGGGGCCTCCCCGGCCTTAGCTGTTGTATACCTATCGATTGCTCCCGTTTTCTTCCCATTGCCCACTCCTTCTGGCATGGTGTCGTGGGTAGGGACCACGGGACACTCCCCGGCTCACTCCCCGGCTCCCACAGACTGCTGTTGCTGCTGTGCGCCGCGCCCAGCAGTGTCACACCTCTTCAGCAGTTGCCTGTTGCGTATGACAATGAGGATTAGAGTCTTAGTTCATATAGACCTGTCCACTATAGCAGCAGACCTCCGGCCTCCCAGTCATCACACAGCCCAGTATTGCCCCTTGTGTTGTGTAGGCCAGTCACTCCAGTATGTTAGGCAGTGGTGTGTTGAGAGGATTTACGAGAAGCCCCTGTTGGGTGGTGGGTTGAGGCTAAGCTAATATGGGTCAGGGTGTCCGCTCACGCCGCCACTCTGCTGCGGCAGCAAACGGGGAGCAGCATTCACACAGCCAGTGGGGATAGCTTGGTTGAATGAGGTGCACATTGAGCGCACTAGCCGCGCTGGGCAAGTTGCTGGACTCACCAACGCTGTTGCCCAGACCGAGCAAGAGTCAGCACAGAAGCGACAGGCATTAGGTGTGCATGTTGCAAAGTTGAAATGTCCCTATTCAGGTTATTGATGCGTCCCACAATGTTCAGCAGAGTACTCACACATCGAGCGCCCTGCGCAAGTAGGAGATCATCTAAGTTTGTTATAAAGTGCTCCCCACTTCTGGTCCTGCTGGATAAGCATACAGGGTATTAGCCCCATAGATTGCCGAGTTGCCCCTGGATATAAGTCAGACTCCAGCAAGTGTCACTGCAAGGCAGGCAGCTTCCCTGCCCCCTGCGGGGGCTCAATCACTTCGGTGCCAGCCAGTGACCTCCTTTCCCCCATGGCCCTTTTGCTGTCGGTTGTTGGGATCATATCCGCAGGAGCAGCCTCCGATTGTCGGGCCCGGCGGATCACTGCCTCCCTCAGGCCAGCTGCCCAGCCATCTCTGTGTTCAATATGCGGCCGTTAGCGCAGTCCCTGGGGCAGGTCTCCCCTATCGTGGCCCCTCCTCACCTCAATGTCCAGGTCTCCCGGTGTCGTTGGGGTACCTGCCCCGGAACGCATCGAAGGCCCCACAGGCACGTCCAAGCTGGTGCTCATCAGCCGCGCACAGCTATCTCAGGTCAGACCGGGTGCACCTGCAGCCCAGCAAAGTCTGGGCAGCCGAGCTTCCCATGGCTCACTCCACTTGTAGACCACCGATGGGCGAAGCACCTGAGCAGCGCCATCACCCCAAAAGCTTGGCGCGCTTTCCCATCCAGCGACGGGCTGCCTCCAAGCCGCATCTTGCCACCAGCCATTGAAACGTGCTTCTCCGGCTCCGTTTCTGGCTGGGAAACTCAGGTCAGGCAGCTCGTACCCTCCAGTCACCAAATCTGATGTTTAATGGGAGGCAGGATGTATTAGTGTTTGGGAAAAGTGTTTTTACTGCATTTCATTTCGGATTCTTTTGTTTATTCAGAAATACTTGTAACTGCCTTGTTTGTTTAAGTGTTTCTTTCACATAATTAGCGCAACGAGCAAGCACTCGTATCTTGTTTATTTTGCAACTTTGCTGCATTCCTTTTTGGAACTACTGTTCCCAGGTGCCCTTGCCGCCTACATCTAGATACGTCAGGCGCTTTCAGCGCCGGCGCTTTCAGGGGCAAGCCGGTCTACGCCGGTCCACGCCGTCCACGGCGTTTAGGGCGAAAACCGCTGCTCATTTCTGCACCAAACATAAGTTTCATCTGCACAGGTAACCATGGGAATGCTCCCTTTTGACAAGCTCACAGCAGACCTTAGTAAACTTGCGCGCATCAACTTGGTCAAAAAAGCAGTGGACTCTGTCCTTGACCGCAACAGTCAGGACACTAGAGAACAACTTGCCATTAAAAGGCCCGCAAAAAAGGAAAAACTGTCCACTCAGCCCCCAACAAAGCTCATCCTAAAAATTTGCCTACTAAACACACGCTCTCTCAACAAACACGCACAATGTATTCACGACAGGATTGTCAGCGAACATATAGACATCTTCTGCATCACTGAAACCTGGCTTAAGGACCCCATCGGCCCTACCTGTGACATTGCAGTACCTGAAGGCTATTCCATCTTTTACTCCAACAGAGAAGAAGGGCAGGGGGGGGGGTTGCAGTCATTGCTAGAGACCATATTCACATGTTCCCAAACAGCATAGCCTGTACAGGCTGTGAAATACTACACCTTAAACACACTCCCACGGCCAACAGTTGTCTAAACTTGATAGTACTCTACAGGCCTCCCACTTCCATGCCTGATTTTAACGACGAAATAACTCACCAATTTAACCTGCTTAAAGGGCCAAATACAGCCACGCTAGTATTGGGAGACTTCAATCGCTGGTACGGTGATCCCAAAGATAAAGAAGCTAGACATTTACAAAAATCCCTCAATAACATCGACTTCGAGATCAACAACCAAGAGCCCACAATGAATAACGGTCACCTTCTTGACTGGGTCATCTCCAACAATCTAGAAACACGAGAGTTTAAGACGGAAGCATGCATATGGTCTGACCACCACAGCATATCCTTTCACATCAGCCTACCCCTCTCTAAATCTAAAACCCCCAACAATCCCATTCTCTCGACCTATCGAAACTACAAAAACATAGACAGGAACCATCTCATACACTGCTTAGCCGAGGTTGAAAAAAAGCAAGTTGAGAATGACACTTGTGAAATCATGCTACTAAACTTACTTAGTCACTTCAATAAACTTATAGACCAAGTAGCTCCCCTCCAAACTAAGTCAACCAGATCTATCCAAAAGAACCAACAATGGTTCTCCAAAGAACTAGCAGAACAAAAAAGAGATAAACGAAACAGAGAAAACGCTTGGCTAAAAGATCCCTCGTTAGCCAATAAAGCCCTTTGGAAAGAAAGTGAAACAAAATACAAACACATGATAATTACGGCCAAAAAGAACTTCTATAATGAACAGATCTCTACAGCAGCCAACGCCACCAGCAAATTGTTTAAAATTCTCAAATCTATAGAAAAACCAAAAGCTATTACCCCTCCTTTTCTACCCTCACAAGAAGAATGCGACTCTACTCAGACCGCCTTCTTCAATAAAATCGCTAAAGCCAGGGATTCAATTATTAACTCATTATCTAACAAACAAATGACAGAGACCCTGCCAGCCGAGATTTCAACACCAGGTACTGAAACTTTCAAATTCACAGAGATCAACAGTAGCGACATGATCAAGGTACTGACAACAATGAAACCTACAACTTGTGCAGAGAACATCATCCCACCCAAAATAATACTGGATAACATTGACATATTCGCCCCCACCTTGACAAAAATCATAAACGCCTCATTCAGAGACCAGAAAGTGCCTGATGCCATCAAAAAGGTTACAGTAACCCCCTTGGTAAAAAAACCCAATCTGGACCAGAGAGACCCAAACAACCTTAGACCCATAACTAATTGCAACTTCATTCTCAAAATCATGGACAAAATTGCCACCATGCAATTCCAGACATACGTGGAGGAGTCAAACGCCCTCCACCCACAACAATCTGGCTTTCGACCCGCCCACAGCACCGAGACAGCCATGTTAGATCTCCAGACCAAAATGCTCGGCATTATGGACAAGGGTAAGACAGGCCTTCTTATTTTACTCGACCTTAGTGCCGCTTTTGACCTCCTGGACCACAACCTACTCCAGATTGCTCTGAAAAAGTTCACCAATTGTTCGGATGAAGCCACCAGCTGGATAATGTCATTCTTAAAAAATAGAATATCCAGGGTGCACTGGGGGGACAAGTTCTCACTGGAAAAAGAAATCCTCTGTGGAGTCCCCCCATGGAGTCCCCCTCTGTGGAGTCCCCCTCAGGTAGATGCTGTTTAACATCTACCTGAGGTACTTATGCCTAGTTCTTGACCATATTAACACCTACTTCACTAACTACGCTGATGATACGCAGCTGGTATTTGAACTAAGTGGCGATTATCAAAAGGACAGTGAGCAACTCAACATGATTTATAGTTATGTAGAGCAATGGATGGACTCCAACTGGATGTGCCTTAATGGGAAAAAAACGGAGCTCATGATTTTTGGCTCATTACACGCCCGAGCTAAGCTACCCACATCCTACGCATCCTTTCAGATCAAAGACACACATCCTACGCATCCTTTCAGATCAAAGACACACCCATTCCGGTATTAGGCAAGGTCAAAACCCTCGGTATGCTGCTTGAAGCATCCTTAGGGGCAGAGGCCCAAGCACTATACGTTAAGAAAAACTGTGCCTACCACCTCCGTCTAATAAATGCCATCAGACCCTTCATATCAGAAGATAATTGCGCGACCATAGCTAGAGCCACCATCTTGTCACGACTCGACTATGGCAATGCCCTACTTCTGGGGGCCTCCAAACGGTGCCTACAAAGCTACCAAGTTATACAGAACAACGCAGTAAGAACCGTCAAACTTAAATCTAGGACAGAGCATATCAGCAACTCCAGAAGGGAGCTACACTGGCTTAAAATTGAAGATAGGGTGCACTTTAAGACCCTAACTATCGTCCATAAATGCATTCACGGAAAAGCACCAACATACCTAAAAACGAGGATCAGTTCATACGTCCCAAACAGAACTCTGAGATCATCCCTACTCGGCAAAATTGCTATAGCCCCACATAAACTTAAAAGTGGCCTAGGCAGAGCCTTTCCAACCCTTGCTGCCAACCTTTGGAACAATCTCCCGGACCACCTAAGATTAGAGCCTAACTACATCCGTTTCCGCAAATCTCTAAAAACCCACATCTTCAAATAATACTCCACATGTTCAAACCTCAGCCGGAGTATTCCTTGTATTTTCCGTCCCGTCTTCATATGTCCGTCTCACTGTCAGTCTGTCTATCGTGTTCCTATCTCTGCGCCCCGAGGCTCGCGAGCTACCGGCGCACTACAAATATTAAATAAATAAATAAATAAAATAAATTAGTATGGCATTTTTTGCACGAAATACGCAGATCTGAGCAGAGCGATGTTCGTTCAGTCCTTCATCAGCTCGCTGCTCAACAGCGCCCCCCCAGGAGAGCTGGTTTAACCAAAGAAACATGAAACACAGGATGGATTCTCATATGCGAGGGCAGACGCAAACACACCGCAGACTCTGTTACACATTTCACAATTGTATAGGGCCCAATGAAGCGGGGCAAACATTTACGGGACACAAACAACTTGATATGCAGAGTGGACAACCACACTCGAGCCCCTATGAAATATTTGGGGCTGGATCGTTTTATAGGTCGCCTTGGCTCTGTCCAGATTTTGGCGTGCCTTCTCTCGTACACCGAGAAGCTCCTGCGCACGTTCCGTCACTGCCAGAATCTTATTAGACTCTGGAACCTCCTCCGGCAACATTTTACAATTTTGTCCATCCAAGCAGAAATGGGGGGACATACCCAGCGAATCATGTTTGGCATTGTTATAACAAAATTCTGTCAGCGACAAGGACCGGACCCAAGTGGATTTGCCCTCAGCCAGAAAACACCTGAGCTCCATAGTCTGATTAACTCTCTCGGTCTGATCATCCATCTGGAGATGGTAACTGGTGGATAGAGCACAGGAGATTCTGAGTAACTTACAGAAAGCATGCCAAAACCAAGCCCCGTCGGATACTATGGTTTGCTGTAACCCATGAAACCTCACTACATGTTGCAAAAACAATTCCGCCAGTGTCCCTGCACTCGAATACCATCATGTCCGGAAACCTACATGGTCCAAGTGGAAAGTGCGCCGCAATTATGTACGGGGCTACACCTGGTCTCCTTCACTGTCCACGGGACAATAGCAAACTTAAATGATTGCTTGCAAAGAAGAGCTCTGGCATACCCCCAAGCGCAGTATGTCTTTTCGTGCGTGTTGGGGGTTGCCATGGAGATGTTGGTACCCGGCATACTGCTCTGCAAGCTCAAGGCGACAGCAACGTGGTTTACAACGGATCAGGTGCCTCTATTTAAGCCACACCCAAACAACAGAGCGGCGCTTCTGAATTTGAACACTTCGGCAGCTTCTTGCGTTACGAATTCTATTGTTCGATTCTTGTTTTCTGAACTCTGCCTGTGACTCGGGATCTGCACTTCTCTTTGTCCTTTTGCCTGGTATTTGGAACTCTTGAAACTGACTTCCGATCGTCCTTCAGAATTGCTACTGTCTCACGTTTGGTCCTTGGCGCTGCTTGTGAAATACTGACCTGGCCACATCCTTTGGATTGCTCCCGTTCCCGACTTTGTTTTCATCACTGCTAGGATTGTTACGACTCAGCCTGTTCTTGGACTCCTTTTGCCTACAGATATTTCACTTCACGGAACTCATTCAAGTGATATTGATCACGCAGATTTGTAATTTTGTACTTTGGAGGTGCTCTGACTGGAGACTGCCTCATTGAGCACTGTTGTGGAAACTAGGTGTCCTCGTGCCGTCGGGTATAGGAACTAGGCATCCTTGTGCTGGCAGTTCAGGGGACCTGTTCATCAAGACTCTACAACTTTGCAAGTACATCAAGACAACTCTGAAAATACTGTATTCCTGGGTAAGACATTTTCCTGTTGTGTTATGTGTTTACTTGTGTAATCCTTTACCTTGGTTAAGTCTGTTTCTGATACATTTCATTATCATTTGTCTCCAGGATAACGCCCTCTATTGATCTAGAACAGGAAATCTCTCTTTTTATTCAATTGGACTCCTATTGACAATTCAATCCTTAGCATTACTGTCATGTATTGCTGTACTGATTTTGATTGTGTATATTTCTTTTCCAGCCAGCCGTGTCCTGGGGTGTCCATTCCATCTTTCGGTCAATAGATCTCTCAGCCTGTCCTTTTGGACTCCTGAGAGTTACATTGGCAGGAAGAATTTGTCATCTACACGACAGGTTCAACTGTCAATTGTTGCACACCCAGTTGGGAGTAGCAGTAGGACTCTGACACATCACAAGGTACAAAATGAGTTTGCTTAGTCAAGTAATCAACCACTGCTCGAATTGTATCAAAATCTCCATCTCTGGGCAGTTTGGTTACAAAGTCCATAGATAAACATGCCCATGGTTTCTCGGGCATGGGTAGTGGTTGTAACAAACCAGCCTTCCTCAAATAGTCTGCTTTGGACTGCCCACAGGTCTCACACCCTGCCACATTCTCCAGTACATCAGAAGCCAAGCCCTCCCACCAGAAGTACCTCTGCACCATGTCCTGAGTCTTCCTGACACCAGCATCACCCACCATGGGAGAATTATGGCACCAAACAAGGCCTTCTTTTTCAACATCTCAGTGGGAAGAAGTAACTCCCCTCCCTGATAGGGTAATCCCTCCTGAATGAGTCAGGCACTGCCCATCACCAAACCCTTCTGCTCCTTTTTAAGGAAATTCTTGCATACCTACCGAAGCACCTCCAGAGTCACTGATCCACAATCTTCTCCACTGTAATAATACATCATTCTTCCAGGCACTGCCCTCCCACATTCTCCTGTCTGGATAGTGCATCTGCCCTTCTGTTACTCCTACCCGGGCGGTACGTAACCACAAAGTCAAATTCTTCAAAGAATTGTGAGCACCGTAGCTGCTGGGAACTCAAGGTTCTTGTTGATCTTAAGTACTGCAAATTCTTGTGATCTGTAATCATTATTACAGGATGCCGAGCCCCCATTAAGTAGTGGCGCCACTCGAGAAAAGCCTCTCTAATAGCCAGGAGCTCTTTATCCATAATAGCGTCATTTTGCTCACAACCTGTCAGTTTGTGTGAGAAGTAAGCCACCGGATGTAGAATGCCCTCCTCATCAGCCTGTGACAAAATTGCCCCTATGGCCATATTGGAGGCATCCGTCTCCACCCAAAACTTTTTCTCAAGATCGGGAAGACGTACAATTGGTGCCTTCGTGAAAGCAACCTTTAACCTCTCAAATGCTTCCTCTGCCTCCTGATCCCATTTGACTTTCGAGCCTTCCTTAACAGTCGGGTAATGGGTGCAATGATGGCTGTAAAATTGTTTATAAATCTGTAGTAGAAATTAGAAAACCCCAGAAATGACTCGATGTCCTTCACACACTGGGGAGATGGACATTTGGTTACCGACTGCACATTTCTGTCGTCCATGACTATGCCAGATGGCGTCAAAATAAATCCCAATTCTACTCTGGTGATATGAAATTCACATTTCTCCAATTTAGCAAACAAATGATATTCTTGTAACCTGGTCAGCACCGCCTTAACATGTTGCACATGTTGCTCAATAGTGTCACGGTCTGTCTCCGCCTTCCCCAACTCCTCCTCACCTGTCTTCTCCTGTACTTTTTCCGTCCTGATCACAGCCTTCTTTTTCTTGACCTTTTCTCCTTCGGCTGGCTTCTTCTCTTTCTTTTGTCAAAGGTAAGGACGTGCTCCCTCGGTAGCCTCTGTGATCTGGCTGATAACAGATCTAGGGAATACCCGAGGAGCACGTCCTAAAGAATGGGGAAAAAAGCCTCCAGGCAAAAAAAAACCCGATCAGTATTCAGGTATCCGTGGAATACTAGATGTCCTGCAGTTATATGGAGATGTCGATTCCTGCAGCCGCGGAGCTCCGGACACGTAGGAGGAACGCCCATACCTTGCTCAACTCGTTCCCTGAGAAAGGCGGTGAGACAAGGATACTTCCTCCAGTGTTGTGCGGTCTCGTTGCCTTCTGGGCTGAGTTGCAATCGAGGGGAGGTCTCGGTCCGTCGGAACACCGGAGAGGCGTTACGAACGGAGCAACAGAAAAAAGCTGGGCGGAAGGGAAAGAGGTAAGGAAACGGACAGAAAAGTATGAACAGCAGAAAACGCTCACAGAGAAAAGCTAACGCTGAAGCACCGGCTGAGTGAAAAAGACGGGAAAAAATACTTAAACGGAAAACGCTAGGCTGTACGCGTTGTGTAAGAAAGAACAGAAGCTAAGACCCTAATCACCTTAACTGAAAACCTGAAAACACCACTAGTGAGGGGATAGTAGGTAGGTAAGAAAAGGACCTGAACGAAAAGGCAATGCTGGAAAGCTAGACGCTGAGAGCGACTGGCTGGGCACGTAACGAAAACGATACAACGCGCCGAACATTGCTATGGCCTGCTGGTTATAGATTCCGTCGGCCATGTTGGAATAAACTAGACTGATAGAATGGAACAGGCAGCCATCTTAGTAGTATCTCCAACGACAAGCAAATCTCCAGGGCTGATGCATGACAAATAGACTCTTGAGAAAATTAAAATATCATCAATATATACAATCACAAATAAATCCAAAAACTCACGCAACACCTCCTGCATGAAATGCTGAAGGAGCATTACATAAACAAAAAGGCATAACCAGATACTGAAACAAACCAAATTTTGTACAAAAAGCAGTCTTCCACTCGTAACCCTCCTTCACCCTGATGAGGTGATATGCCCCCCTCAGATCCAACTTTGTGTAAATCCTAGCCATCTTCACTTGATCTAGCAACATCGCAATCAATGGTAGTGGGAACCGATACTTGATGGTAACCTCATTTAACGACCTATAGTCAATGTAAGTTCACAAGGTTCCCTCTTTCTTAGGCACAAAAAACAATGAAGATGAAATGGGTGATTTGGAATGAAGAATGAACCCACATGCCAACACTTTATCTAAATATTCCCGTAAATGTTGAGTCTACTTTTCTGACAATGTATAAACCCGACTACAAGGTAACCTAGCATTAGCCTCCAGCTCGATCACACAATCAAATGGTCTATGCAGCGGCAACTGTGACGCACCTCCCGTGTCCAATACTTCTGCAAACTCTTGATACTCCACCGATAAGGTGGTGACCACTGCTCCAATCTTGGCCTTACCATCCACTCCTCCTTCCACCAAGAAATGTGTGGGACCCCCAATGCCAGTTAAATGGGATCCACACTGTGCATTTCCAAATGTCAATGTCCTCTCTATCCAATCAATGTTCGGGTTATGTGTCACTAGCCATGGCATTCCCAAAATAGCCCCGAATTGGGGAGCAGCAATCAGATCAAAGGTAATAGTCTCCTCATGGCCCTCCCCACACCACATTGTTATCTCCTGGGCTTGGGTGGTAATGGGACCAGATGTCAAACATGACCCATCTACTGCCTGTACCAACTCACTCTCCTTCTTTAATCAACTGGGAAGTCCTAGCTTGGTTGCCAATGCGATATCAATGAAATAGCTGGTAGCTCCAGAATCCACCATGGCCAACACCATCTCTTTACTACTGGCAAAAATCAGGGTCACCAGAAGATAAGTGTGAGGTGCCTTGACCTGTATCATGTAAGCCACCGCCGACAGGAACTCTGCCTCCTTAAGGCTCAGTGTAGTCCTTCTCCCATTTACCAAGCCCCTTCTTTTTTCTGGCTCTGCCCTTTTCCAATCTAAGGTCCGTGCTGGGGTATTGGGACAGTTTCAAATGTAATGCTGTGACTTCCCACATCAAAGACACAAATTGTTAGTTCTCCTCTTCTCCTTCTCCTCAGCTGACAATGGTCCCCATACACTTCCAATCTGCATGGGCTCCCCCTACTCTCCTCCTGAGCATCCCACTATCTCCTTACTTTTGTCTAGGCGTACAAATGGTACTCCGTCTGTCCTCCTCTTTTCCCCTTTGCACTCACACACTCTGTGATCTAACCACAGAGCTGAATCAAAGAATGCACTACATGATTCTGGTTGTGGTTCCACATGAGCTATCGCATCCCTCGATTCCTCTCTCAACCCCTGGTCAAACAAGCTTGTTTTGGTTCTGGCCAAGCAGTCTCTACCACCAAGCGATTAAACTGTGTCACATAGGTCACCAAATTCTTAGTGCCCTGCTTAAGGACTAGCAACTCCTTATCTTGAGCCAAAGACACATTGGGGCGATCAAATAAAGTGCAAATTCCATTGAAAATCCCCCCCAGTCATACAGTATGGGATCATCATTCTGTACTAAAGGAATTGCCCAAGCTGCTGCATCCCCTGCCAAGTAAGAGATAACAAATGCCGTCCTAGCTTGGGCGGACTCAAATGCTGTAGACTTAACAAAAAATGCAGTTTATACTGGGTCAAAAAGGTAGAAAATTTTCTAGGGTCCCCGAAAAACCTTTCTGGCACTGCCAGCAGAACCCCTAAATGTTGTTGCACCACCACTGTACTTGTTTGACCCAATGGCCAAGCTGCTACTGCATCCCCGTGAAGCAGCGTACCTTTAGCAATTAACCCACTAACCTGCATTTTCAATGTAGCGATCTCCTGCCAAGACTGAACCAACTCTCCCTGAATATCCTGTAGTGCCTTGAGCACCTCAGTTAAGGGTGGAGGGGACTCCATATGGCTTAGGTGGCGTTATTTTTCCACTTTGGTGGTTGGTGATATCACACCACTGCAGTATCTTGCAACTCCTTCCTGACCACGGAAGCCAAATGCAGTTGACCCCTCCCACCTTGGTTGGCACGGGCTCCCGATTAGTATTCACAGGTAACCACAAGGCAGCCAATGGAGGGAAGAGGGTTAGGGAGAAGTTCTGGATAGGTAGGGGCTGTTAGGATAACCGGAAAGAGAGTTAGGGTTTCTTGAATTGGAAAGGTATGGGGAGTAAGGGAAAAATCATACACGTCATGAAACACATCAATGTAACCAACTTCCTTAATTCACGAGTTACTTAACCTCCTGAAAAACTTCTACCAACAGTGCAACATCCTTCTTGTTTTAGGACATTGCTTCCTGGGACCTTTATCTTAAACAGTCATACCATAAACAAGCAAATAACATAAGAATATGGTGTTCTCAGGATAATATCCTGAACAGCAATTGCACACAACATGAAACGGGACATACAGCAAGAAATTCAACATAGCATATTACATATATCAGCAGCACCCCTTTCCCTGCTGTGATGTCTTCTAGTGGGTGCACTTGTGAATTGGGATGCGGTAGAACATGCCCCTTACAGGATCTTGACAAGAGCAAGCCGCACAAAAAACACATAGCATCCCTAACACATCAGGTCACACCTCAAACGTTCTTATTCAATGAATCTCCACTCTCTGTGGCTCAATGATTAGAGTTCATGAAGACATAGGCCCTCATTACGACCCTGGCGGAATTCGGAAAACGATGGCGGAAATGCAATACCGCCATCGAATAGCGCTCGGTGCGACTATGACCCGTCACCGCAAAGTACGATGCCATTAGCGACACCGTAGTGAACGCCAACGCTAACTGCACCAAGCACGCGCGCGCGCGCCATGCCAAACCGTAAACACCACCATGGCGCAACGGTACGCCAATTCCGACCCTAGCGGACATGTACCTAACGCCATCAAGCACGGCGGAAAGTACCATTCCGCCATGGTGAGAAGTACGGCATCGCGAATCAACCGTAAACGGCCCCACTGACTGCCCGTACACCGCTCCCTGCCCACAAAGTACAACTCCCCGTAGGTGCAACGAAGCCACAATGCAACCAGTGAAATGCACAAGTCACCCATGCATGCCAACGAACAAATGAACCTCAAGAGGGGCCAATGGGAGCTGCAGGGCACAGATGGCACGAATACAGAAGCCATCCCAATGGACATGACCACAGTCCCCCACCAAGAAACGCACGCAAACACAGGCACCTGTGACCAGCAATATTCAGAAAATCACAACATTCCACCAGTCCACCTGGCTGACCGGCATCTGTCACACAAAACCCAATCCCCCGCCCCTGAGCATGACAACATTCAAACTGTCATATTGGCAGCCCCCATCCCTGACCTCACGGGCTTCGTAGGCAAACGCGCCCAGTACAGGACCACGCAACAAAACTCCGAAGCTGGAACCCAATGCAGATCCCCTCACAATACATCGCTCCCCAAATAGGAATATGCCACATCACTTGCAAAGAAGAACGCTACACGGCCCATATCAGAATAGAATTTTAATGCACATCAATATCACCAAGCCCATACAGCCATCAGGCCATGAACTCCAAAACACATTTCACCATTGTGGGCTGCATCCGCAAGAAATGACCAGCCACTACTTGTGTGACGCCCTGTTCCCTCATGGTACACAGAGCCACATTCACGTACGAAAAGGCAACATGGAAGCGCACAGAACCGCAGGGCCGTCCCAATGGGGAGTCACTAGTCCAGCTGAAAGGCCGAAATGTTGCTCCGAGCCACCAGTACTGCGTAAGGGCATGTGGCCCATTGGCGATCGTCCCATAAGATCGTAATGCTGCTCCACTGATTAACACGAAGCAGCAGGTGTCGGGAGTAAAACCCATCTGCAGGAGTGGCATACAGATGGCAGTGGCAAAAGGGGAGGAGATACCTGTCAACCAAAAGAAAAGAAACAGAATAGAATGGCCATCAGAACTACATTCGAACAACTCACTTATATGATCACACTAGATCCACAGCCATATGCATGCAAGCCCACTCCAAAGGATCATCACCACCCCAAAACCACTTGCGAATCACAACTATCTATATCGAGGTGAAAACACCATCACAAACGAGTGTACCTGTGCATGCGTCTGTGAAAACAGAATCCTTCAGATGGGATTGGTAACGTGCATGGACACAAGTGTCTGAAGGCGCGTCGAGACAGGGAGGGCTCAACAAGGCCAGATAGACGATGGTCCCACTATGGCAGCCCTGCATCACATAGCGCAGGGGGGGCGGACAGATCCCAAGAAGCCCTGTACATGGCAAACTCTGTATCAAATCACCTGCCCATGCATCCATTCATCATTCCCTCATCCCGTAATGAAAACGCCTGAATATTTACTCACATAACATTAGAAATATCCATTGAGTCTGTGCGTTATGCAGCCTGCAAAATCCACAGTGCCCCAGCACGTAATTCCAGTCTAGTGAAGTAACATGTATTTGGGAACGTCCTGCCTTATCGTCCACTACGCAATTGCGCATCCCATACTATTCATATCAATCATAGCATTCTCGCCATGGCCCCTGTCCCAAGGACATTGAACAATAGAACGTTATATTTGCAGTCAGACCTGTGGGCATCTCCTCGCCGCTAGCTGAAAACCGAAAGCGCCGCCCTTCGAATTCCTCATTTGCAACATCACGTCGAAGAGGCATCCGTGGCCGTTTGAAAACACTAATTAATCCATCGAGTGCGGCTGTGTGTGAAAATGGCAACTGCCTTCACCCACGAATGGGACGCCCCGCCCGTCGTTGCAACTCGGTATAGTGATGAATGAGGGCCCACCGTTACTCGAGTACTACGTTCCACTGACCCTTCACAACTCTGTTCGCGACTGCACAGATAGTATGTGAAACAATGGGACCACAGCAGAATGAACATATCAACCAATGTTACACGGCCATCGGGTACAAATACAAGATTGCAATAGCAAGATGCCATTCCACGAATTGCAGCGTTGTGCGCGGGACGTGCTCGGCCAAAGGGGAGAGCAGTTTGCACAGGTGGAATGAATCACCACAGGTGGAGGCCATTCAGCCTGGAAACACATAAATTGCACAGCCAGTCTCCTCCCACAACCACACCGAAATGCTACCGGCAGGACTCACGATGTTGGCCCTGGGGGACCTGATAGCACTGCAAGTACTCCAACTCCAAGAAGAAGACGAACACCAACTACAACCGGCCGCACGGAGGAGACGCAGGAGGAGGAGGAGGCCAAGGCAGGGCCAGCAAGGGCCGCCAGCACAGCCACTACCACCACGCAGGCAGCCCGCAATCCCACGCCTCCGAGCACATCCGTTCAACCTCACTGATGAGCAGATCCACACCCTCTACCGTCTGGACCGGGACACCATAACCGCCATTGTGGACATGACACAGGCTGACCTTGTCAGCATGATAGATAGCCCAACCGCCATCCCACCCCTACTGAAGGTGGTGTCTGTACTCCACTTCCTGGCCACAGGCACCTACCAGCACACAGTCGGACAGTTGCATGGCATTTCTCAGCCACTGTTCTCACGGACACTATTGCAAGTGCTCGATGCCCTCCTGAAGCACGCAGACGACTACATCTCCCTACCACGCTCGGAGCTGGAAATTACCAACACAAAAGTGGGATTCCATGCACTTGCCGGCATACCGGGTTGCATTGGTGCCATCGACTGCACCCATGTGGAATTGGTTGTCCCACATGCCATGGAGGCCCAGTACCGCAACCGAAAACAATTTCATTCTCTGAATGTACAAATGGTGTGTGACTCCAACAGGATCATTACACATTGTTGTGCCCGATTCCCTGGATCAACCCATGATTCTATGGTCTTGAGGAACTCTACAATACCACGCTACATGGAGCGACACGCAGGGAACAGATCCTGGCTACTCGGTGAGTCTCATTTCATGCATGATGATGTGGGGTATGTGATTCGGCAATGACCTGGCAGGAAGGGGGCGGGGGGGGGTGTGCGTACGTAGCAATGGCATTCCACATCATACGTTTATCGTCCACATACAGGTGATGCTGGATATCCACTGAAGAGATGGCTCCTCACACCAGTCCGGAACCCACGGGACCAGCATGAGGAGGACTACAACCATGCCCACTCACGTACCCGTGTAGTCATTGAACAGGCATTCGGCCTACTGAAGGGTCGTTTCCGCTGCCTCAGCAGGTCTGGCGGGGCACTCCTGTACCGCCATGTGAAGGTTGCAAAGATGGTGATGGCATGCGTCATGCTCCACAACATGTGCGTACGTAGAAATGTGCCCATGCCCCCTGACGCAGAACTGCAAGCACCTGAAGATGGTCATGATGAGGGTGGGGATGTGGCAGCACCTCAAGGAGTCTGCGAGGCACCGGAGGCCCGTGACATTCGTCAGCATCTCATTGATGTATGCTTCTAGCACTCACGCCTGGTGGCTGATACATGGACACGGGACTCGTGGCACTGTGCGTGTCTGGGACATGCACAATATGGACTGTACGCCTATGATGGCCTAGTACACAAAGATCAATGTCCACACATCTCATTGGTTGATCGTGCACTTTTTATGGCATATGTGATATCATGTTGTACACCCTATCGACCCGCCACCCAAGTGAGCCCAACACACCCCCTCCACCCTCCCACCTCCCCCCCGAACACCAGTGTCCAAAGATGCTCATCGTCAGTGGGCAGTCGCTATTGCAAGCCCCCTCTGCGGGTATCAGGGGCACCCCTGCCTGTGGAGCGCAGGTTCCTCCCAGATCTACGTTGGGGGCTGCCCTGGACGGAACTTGCAACGGATGATGTCTCTGCCTGCTCACGTCCATGCATGTCCCTAAGGGTTTGCGAGAGCTCAGTGAGCACACGGCGCACTGCGGCAAGTTCACCACATACGTCTTTGGACGTCGCATGCAGTTCCCCCCTCAGGCTCTCGGTGCTTCTCTCCATTTGGACTCTCAGGCTCTCGGTGCTACTCTCCATTTGTGCCCTTAGTGTCTCTGTACCTCTCTCCATTTCTGCCCTAAGTGTCTCAGTTGATGTTTCTATGTCTGCCTTAGTGCCCCCACATTCATCGGCATGGTCCTTGAGGAGCGTGGCCAGTTGCTGCTGTTGCACTATTAACTGGTCGAGGGACTGTTGCCTCTGCTGGGCCATGGCCATTTGCGGGGGTGTCACAGAGGGGCTGTTGTCCTCATGTTGCCCTGCCACAGGGCTTGTGGGGGATGGCCAGTCGTCGTCTTGTGGGTGCCCCTGCGTGGTATCCTCATGTAGTACGGGATGGAACAGACAGGGGGATTGGGACAGGTCATGGATGGATCTGACTTCGACATCCCCGTCTTCTGTGTCGGAGCATGCTGCCATCAATGGGGTGTCACCTATGGTGCTGCTGCCACCGGAGGCAGTGCCTTCTGTGGCATCCGTTGGGGGGACCTGTGGTGGTGGTGTTGTGGGCATGCTGGCTGCTGGGGTGCCTGTTGATGTTCCCTCCTGTGTGCTGCCACCTGATTTGTGCTGCTGCCGTGTCTTGATGCGTGCAGCTGAGGTGGAGGGTCTTTGGCCGTTGGTCTTGGCCCTCTTTGCAGGTGTGCTGGTAGGGGTGTCCTGCAGCTCGTCGTTTGGATCGGACCCTGTGGTGGAGTAAAGGAGGGCGAGGGTTATTGGTGGTATCACATGCATTGGGGTGGTACCTGAGGGTGATTTGGGTCGGGGCCTTGGAGGTGCTTCCATTTGTGTGTGGAGTGAGGGTGCAGTTGTTTGGCAGCCTGCAGTTAGGGTGTGCCTGCTGCACGTGTAGTGCGTGTTTTAGGGGTTTTTAATTATTTATGTATTTATTGTGGGTTTTAACGTGCGCTATCAGGACGATGTGTGTGGACGTTCTCCTGGACATGTGTTTCTGTTGCACTATGGGGACACATGGTGCTTCACATGGATGGACTTTGTGGTTTTGGCATTGTTTCATTAGGCCCACCTACCTGATTCTTCGGATGTCTGCACTCCTTTCTCCATCCCTCCGACTCCCTCTATGCTCTCCATTCCGATGGTGGAGGCACAGATTTCTTCCCAGGGGGTCAGCTTGATGGGTGATTCCGACCCTCCCCCGGTGGCTGTGGCAATGTTGCGGTTGGCAGAGAGTATGCTGCGGACGCGTATCCGCAGGTCGTCCCATCGCTTACGGCATTGCTGTGGGGTGCGGGGTGCGGTCCCCACCGCACTTACCCGCTGTGCCACCAGAGCCCATATGGCCTTCTTGTTTGCGAGTGCCGTCCTGGTCATTTGCGTGGAGAAGACGACGGCAGCATTCTCCTGGAGGGTCTCTGTTAGCACGGTGAGTTCCTCACGGGAGAAGTGGACCTGCCGCTTGCGGTCGCACGCTTTCTTCGCTACTTTTCCCATTTTTCTTGGTTTCGCTAGGGTGGATGACGGGTTGGGTTGTGTCTCAGGGTAGTGATTTTAGTGGTTGTGTGGTTTTAGTGGTTTTATAGGTGTACGGCGGGTTGTTTCCCGTTCCGGGCCCGTGTTTTAACTTCCGTTTCCGTATATTTCCGGTCACCGTACTTTACGGTAGGCGCACACTGCGGTGTCCGCTGTGATGGGTGGCGGTATTGCACCTAGGGCGCCGTACGGCGGCGGTGTGGGCCGTTTTGGGTTCATTTCCGCCATCGCGGACTTTGCACTTCCGCCATGCCGTGGTGCTCGTGCCCGATGGGTCGGAATGGGCCGCACTTTGCTCCTTCTTGCAATGGCGGAAACGCTATTTACGCTGTGGCGGTCCGGTCAGTCACTTTCCGCCAGGGTCGTAATGAGGGCCATAGTGTTTGGTCAAAAATGCATGTGGTAGCAAACAAATGCACAGTGTTTCTACTCTCCGTAGCCTTCACTAATGAGAGTTTGTGACGATACAGCATTTAGCCAGTAATGCACATGGTGTCACAAACAGAATGCACAGCCTCCCCTGCATTCACCATGTCCCACTTACTGGCAGCTGTAAAGAGCGGTGGGGTGGGGACTGTCTACATGGCCTGCATAGACATGTTGAATGCGTTCAACACTGTAAGTAGAGGGAGGCTCTGGGCAAAACTCCTTGCATGGAACATCCCTGTACACTTGGTTCACCTCTTGGCACTGCTCCATACAAACACTATATTGAGGGTAAGGCTGAAAGGGGAGGGTGCCCTGACTGACTCGATATCCACCTTTGTGGGACTACGACAGGGGTGTGTGGTTGCGCCAACTCTATTTAATCTTTATTTGGCGGACAGCACAAAATCTGGGAGGCGGGTAAAACTAACTCTCTAAAACTGGGCACGGTAACGCTCGATTGGATCACCTTTGCAGACGAGATAGTATTATTCAATCTCACTCCTATGGGTTTGCAAAGGAAGTTGATCCTCTTCTTTGATTATGCAGTGGAAATTAACCTCAAAATGAATGGACAGTAGTCCAAATTATTGGTCTTCACAACAACAAAAAGAGCCCAAAAACCTTTAACCTGAGAGTTGGGGGAACCCCTTGATGAGAGTACAAACACCAAGATATCTGGGATATGAGGTTTCAGATAAAAGCCCTAAAGACGTTTGGAAACTTTCTCTTAAAAAGAAATTTGCCCCACTGCTAATCAAAATTAAGCAAATTTATTTGCAGCTATGTCGCTTTTCCCTGAGATCCCTCCTTTCACTCTGCTTGCTCAAGGTGGAACCAACCCTGCTATATGTCCTGGACATTTTTTTGATTGTTCTGGGCTCCTACCTTAACACCATGCAGGTCTTGTTCTGGAAAAGAACCCTTGGGATTGCAAATTCACTCCCAAATGCCATTATAAGACATGAGTTTATAATGGCAGTGAGAGCATTGTGGAGGAACATGGCAGAGTTTGCCAAGCTTCTGGACCCGCCGCTCGACTCCCTGTATCAGAGCTGGGGGACAACTCAAACACGGGATTCAGGCTTTTGCATAACCAGACTCAAACAGCAGATGTTGAATATTCTGCAACTCATTGGTTCCTTGACGGAAGAACTTACAACCAACACGTCTCTAACTAAAAGAAAGCTTTTTAGGTATGACTGGGTGGAAACCACAGATAAATTGGGCACGTATACACTTTAAGGTGAATTTACAAAATACAACACCATAAGGGAAGATATTTCTAAATACATCTCAATCTTTCCATGCCCAACTTTACGATATATCTGCTCTTCAGCCTCAACCAGCTGCCAAAGCTGGAACGTACAATTAATATAACACCAGGGGAGACTCTAATTGACGATTTTGTATGAATTGTTGCGTTGAGGAAAACCTAAAACATCTGGTGATGTTTTGTCCAACCCTGGTTAAGGACAGGACTCGCCAAATGGGCTCTGCTGAGTTGACAGAACTCATCTGGGTATGACTAATGTGGGCCTCAGAGCAAAGCTTGATATTATCTTTATGTCACTTTTTGCAAATTATAATTAGGAAAATTGAAAGATTCAACAATAACTTGCTTTGATCATATGTTTTTTATACACACGTTTTTTTCTTTCTTTCTACATATTTTCTTTTTTATTTCTATTTTTATTCTTATGAATCTGAAGTAAATGAAATGTATATGTTTAAAGTTTTTACTTTTGTACTAACTATACCACAATATAAATTTAAGAATTATCTTAAATTGACTTTTTGTCATCAGCAGATTTTTGTTGGCTCTGGACCTTTTCCATATGCGTACAAACTAAGTCTCAAACCAATTTCATATGCTAAATCAGGATGGTATGGCTGGGGTCTCCCTTCCACATGTTTTTAGCACAGGACAAGGCTGGACCTCTGAGCACAGCACACTCCTGGGTCTCACCAGCACAAGGTTATGGTTCCTTGCAACGATACCAGGATCTTCTAGGGCCAAGTATCTTTTCTACAAAGTATCTTGCCTTAGAAGGCCTGATGGACCATAAACAACAAATAAAAAGTATCTTCAATAAATCTTCACGTTGGGCGATGTCTCTTCACCCTTGGATCCCCCTCAAAAAAGTTCCAATCCTCCTTACAACATGGACCTCCCTCAGTCGGGTTCACTATGGCCAACCACTCGCTGTGGACATCCCTCGGGTCGGGTTCATATTTGTTACCATAGTGTTCACCCTAATTTGTAGGCATCCCTCAGTTGGGTTCACATTTGCCAAACAATACAGTTCACTTGGGTTTTATCACAAGGTGGGGTTCACTTCCCGTAGCCTACCCTTGGCTTGATCATAGTACGGGATTCACTCCCATAGCATTCTTCTTCCCACCCCTCAGTTGGGCTTCGATCCTTGTTCTCTCCGTGTTAGCCTCCCTCAGACTAGTTGGTTCACTGCAGACTTTTACTCAGAACCTTGCACTTGTTGGATTCACGAGTCTCCATGTCTTTTAAAAAAATCTTTCACTGTGGATATCCCTCAACCGAGTTCACTCTTGCCATTTACTCCCCTTTGCTTTCCTCTTTGTTACGGGTCAAAGACTTTCGATTGTACAAGGGGCTTTACTCAACCCATGTATGACCACTTTGACATCTTGCGTCGCTCTCTCCTGGGGTCTCTTGGTTCTCGTTGTTTAAACAAAACAACACAACCCACTGTACTAGGGTTTCTTTAAAGTTCATACACATAAGTTCTTTGTTCTTCAATGTTGCCGCCTGCAACCTTGGGCCCAGCACAGTCGGTTTATTGTCAGTCTTCTACGACTCACAGGCTGGGCTGAACTGTTGGAGTTTCTTGTCCCGTGAGTCAAGCACGGTACCACAGCGATAAGCGCTTCTCCCTGATTTGGCTATCAGCACAGGAGGGCTCTGTGTCTAGTTGACACCTGTCGCATCACATGCGACCTGGACTTCACAGTCTTTTCATTTCCCTTTCGGACGCTTTGCGGGTCTGATTTGAAAAGGGCAGGGGCAATTCCCTCCTCGTCGTCCCTCCAGGTCTCGCCGCCTTCCTCCTCCGTTTGAACTGCCGGTCCGGAATGGCTGTTTCCTGGTACGTTCGGCCTTGCTCAAAGTGTGCTCTCGTGATCCGCCTGTCATCCCTGTGGGGAAGGGATAGGGCAGTCAGGTGTGCGTAGTTATTGTCAATTACCTGACTCTGCCTGATCCTTGTGTTGGGACATGTCAGGTAAATGGCTCTGGTGTTAGTCCGTTGTCTTTCATGGTGTAAGAAAGTGTTTGTGTTGGAAAAGCTTCTGAATATCCTACGAGGTAGGATGGGGAAAAGGTGTTGTAGGAAGTGAGAACCCGTGTCTCACCCGTCAGTGTCCCACTTCCACTCCCTGAGGACCACTCATCCAGGTGATCCTCCCACACTGGTCGACCCCCAGAAACTGGATCCAATAGCGATGGCCGTGTCCTGGCCACCTGGATGACAGGTCCGATGTGATTAGCTTGTGAGATACCTTCAGATTTCTCACAGCTGCAACTTTGATGGAGCGGTCTTCTGGTAGGAAGAGAAACACTGAAAGTACTAAGAGGCTCTTCTGATCCACCTTAGAAGTACAGACAGACAAAGAGTCGGACCTGTTGGGACTTTCCAATTGCTCCCAGATCCGAGTCCCATTTAAGACTGGGAGGTGTAGTTTTTCTTTCTTCGAGGAGTGGCCAAGGGGCAATTCCGGAGCAAGTGAGAGGAAGAACCACAATACATGCACAGACCTTGTGCATGACGATTGGATATTTCTTCTGGACTGAGCAGACCCCTTGAAGCTCCCACCTGCTACTACTTCAAGTGGGGGCTGCGGCGAAGATGGTGGTTGGGGGTTCAATGGCATGGACTTTCTTTTTTCAGCCTTACGTTCCGGGATACGGTAGTCGATCTGTGTTACCAGATGGATCAGGGCCTCTAGAGTTGGGGGCCTTGGAACCCGAGATACCTCATCCTTTAATTCATCTGAGAGCCCCCGACGTAACAAGCTCATACAAGCCTCATTGGACCAAGCAGCTTGTGTAGCCAGTTGTCGGAATCTTGTAGTGTAGGCCATTATGTGCATATGGCCTTGTTAAAAATCAAGGTCTTCCTGCAGGGTATATACTAAATCAGGGCAATCAAACATTGTCTTGAGTGCTTGTATGAAGGTATCCAGTGTGTTCAGGACAGGGTCATTGTTAACCACCAAAGTTGTGGCCCATGCCAAAATACTGCTGGATAGCTGGGTTACAATGTACTCCACCTTGGCATGGTCATTTTGAAAAGAAACCTGCCGGAATGAAAACTGGACCGTACATGTGTCCAGGAATTTCTTTAGATGCTTCAGATCCCCGTAGTATTTATCCACCAAGGGTGCAGTGGTAGCCGTTAGAGGGGTGGCATCCCATATCTGCAGTTCTTCCTTTAAGGCCATATTTTCATTCTTTAAGGTCTGTACTTCTACAGACAAGTTCTGAACAGCAGCCACCAACTCCTGGAGTTGTGACATGGTTTTTGGTAATGGGCGTTGCAAGCTTTTAAGCTTTACCCGGTTCTTTACCAGCAGTTCTCCGATCGTGTAAGTAAGGTTTCTCCTCTCCTGATGCCAGGGCTGTCTGGAATGACACAGACCGGCCTGGCAAAGGGGAGGAAGGATCCAAGGAAAAATTCCCGTAGGAGTAAAAAAACCTTGATAGCAACGGAGCTCCGTGCAGTGAGGACACAGGGTGGAAGTCAGCTTGAAGAACCAAACGTGAGCAAGCTGAATAGCCCACGAATTACAGGATTGATATCCGGTAGCAGCTCAAGGCATACACGGAGCAAAAGGCACAGGCAGAGATAAGCAGGGCAAAGGTAAGCAAGAGAAACGGAGCAGCAAGGGAATCAAGGGAAGAACACAGAAGAGCGTTACCGGCAGCCGGGGATGCAAACGCAAAGCGTTGTAGTCAGTCGGCAGTTTTGAAGGTGAGCGGGCAAGGCTCCTTCTCGAGATGCGTAGGGTGACGTACCTAACGTGGCGCCATGTTGGAACTGGAAGTGCTGCGTTAGGTTCTTGAAAGGCAGGGATAAGGAAACAGCATCTTGTGGTTGGCGTCAGGATGTGCTCCTGGTTGGCAAATGGAGAGAGGTGCCATATTGTGGTCGGCACAACGCATGCCACCTGTCAAGTAATAACCAGGATCGGATGCGGGTGCTAACAGGTGAGCACAGTTGGGGTAAAGTGTCTGACCGTGCCCGACTCTATTAGTGAAACAATTCAAAGGTGTTCAATGGTAAGCCTCACTTTGCATCTCAATGTTGTGTCTATGGGTAATCTTCACTGCTCCTGATCGCTTCTTCCTCATCCCAGTACCTATTAGAAATGGGGATGGGGAGATGGGGTGGGATTGGGAATACCCCATTAAGGCTGAGGGGGAGTGGGTTGGTGCATAATTGGGAACAGGGAAATACCATGTCTCCCCCTTGGGTATTCTTCTCCCATTCCCTGTGACCCTCCACTCAGGTTATTCTCCGTCAGGTTATTCTCCGTCAGGTTATTCTCTGTCGCTTGTCCAACCCCAGGGTTGGAATCCAAAAGCGAGGGCTCTTCCCTGGCCACCTGAATGGAAGATCCCGGGGGAGTAGGTGGGAGAACACTGTCAGGTTTCTCACACGAAGTAAAAAGAGAAGGGAAACATGGTACAATTCTCCAGGCATGTGATTTCAGTTGGGGGACACCAGGAACCAGCATTGCCATAAGCCAAAAGACATTGTGAGAGAATTAAAGAGGTAAACGTGGCGCAATTCTCCAGGCATAGGATGTCAGTTGGGGGAAACCTGCAACCAACACTGCCACAAGCCAAAACACATTGGGAGAGAGTTAAAGAGACAGAGGTTGTGCGCTTCTCCTGGCATGAGATTTCATTTCGGGGGAATCTGGAGCAAGCACTGCCAAGAGACAAGAGAGATTCAAAGAAAGGTTCACAGACAGCGCTTGAACAACTCCTTATATATGAAATGTCGGTATGGGGGAAATTGGTAGCCACAAGTTGTGTTACTGAAGAAATACGATTGTGTAATAATTCCAGTGGAAGTAAGCTTACATAAAGACCTGATATGAATATCAGGTAAACAATCCTTATTGGAAGAGATACCTGCCAGAAGAGTACACCAGAAGATCTGTGTGAGCCAAAAGGTAGATATTCCTTGCAGGAGATTAAACCAGGATACCAAAGGATTGAGTTGAGAAACACCTGGCAGGGGAGCATACCAGGAAAGGAATAATAATGTAGAAGAGAAACCTTAAGAAACTCCTGGCAGAGGAGTATACCTGGAGAGGAATAATGATGTAGAAGAGAGACCTTATTGTTATAAACTGTATTCTATGAAAGACACATTTGCTTTTGCCATCCTGAGAAAAGTGTTCTATGTAAGAGACATTAGGTTTTGATATCCTGAGAAAAAGGTCTATGAAAGAGTCATTTGATTTTGCCACCCTAAGAAAGGTGATCTGTGGAAAAGAGAGATGTTTTGCTATCCTGACAAAAGTATTCTATGGGTGAGACATTTTTCCTTGGTTAAACCAAGGAAGACTTATTTTTTTGTGGAAAAGAAATGCCCATTTATTTGGACGGAACATTGTGGAACAACATATTTTCAATAGGCATCCTGAATTGGTTTAGGGGAAGGGTGCCATCCCCTGAATACAAGGATTGCTTTTTGGAACTTTCTTTGGAACTTTCTTTGAACTTTCCCACTCTTTATTTGTTAGGTTGGAACCAGAGATATTCACTGTGCACCTTTTTTGCATACGTTAGTCTGAGGGCCAGATATAGTTTGGATACAATGTCAACTTGCCTTAGTTTTAGTTTCGGCAGTAGGGACGGTCTCATTAAGATAGGGACTGATAGGCCTTTATCTCACCCTTTTTGTTTTAATAAACATGGCATAGGTTGACAACCCTACAACTTTGTGTCCGTCTCTCATTTCTGACCCCTCACAGGTCCCAGACCCTAGGTGGCCCTCTGATAGGCCTTACGCTTGCCCTGGCCTGAAGTAGAGAACTCTCTACTCCCCCAATTCCCTACCGGTCCACCTGTGCTTCCCGGCACCATTTGGGACTTGCTCACACAGCGCTGGTCTCTCCAGGGACTGGGACCAGTCTTTTTTCTGCTTCCCGCAGCTGTCTGCTTCTGCAGCAGCACTGGTTGTTATGGCTCCTTGCAGTCTCGACACCGTTAGGGGACCGCGCGGTCCACATCTTCCGGGAGGGCATGCCACTGCCTCACCTTTCTCCTGAGCTAGACCTACTGACGCAGGCCCCATCACGGACTCCCTCAGCCACTCGCTGGCATCCTCTGTAGAGCCCACTATTTGGATCAAGTGTAGACTTCGAAACTCCTGGGTTCTCCGACGAGGGAGGAAGACCTTGAGTCTGTCTTCTGTTTGAACTTTAGGGGACTTACTCCACTCCATCGTAAGATCAATACCTGTAGTCAATGGCTCCTTGGTGTTCCTCATGCTTCCTGTGAGCCATCCTGTCTCAGTACCAGCACAGCCAGTAATCCTTATGTTTTTTGTGCTCTTCTTCGTCCTAATATTTTCTGTCTTGGCTGTACCCCAGGTACTACAGGAATACATTGGTCTACTCTCAATAAGGTATTTAGTAATAGGGGCGGGTGTTACAGCATGTGGGGTGTGATGTTATAAAACAGGTTGTACCCAAGGTGGTTGTTCTTATTCCCAGAGGAGGAGTCCCTCCCCATGAGGTCCTCCCGCAATGAACCACCCCTAGGGGGACTATTGAGGAGCAGCCGCTCCTGCCTAGACTCTTGGGAAAGGGCTCCCCCTTGGGGAGAAGTGACGATACCTGGCGAATCATCACAGTGGACCGCGTAACTTTTTTTCAGAAAGCGTACGCATCCCCTTGTTTTTTTTTTAGGATGGCAAGCATGTTCAAGTATTTGACTACTAGGATTTTACTCAGTTTGTCATGTTCCCACTGAACAAGTTTACCCACAAGACCAAAGGCACTTGTCTCATATTGGGATTTTGTTTTCCAGGGAATATTTCACTACGGATTGCAAGGTCAAAAAGGTGAGCACCTTTTATATTTTGCCAGCATATTTATTGGAACATTTCCTCCCTTATGTTATCTTTCTGGTGTTCAATGCTCTTTTGTCTTGCGCTCTTTCTTCTAAGGGGAAGGTCAATTGAACTACATTTGTATATTTCACTTTAATATGTATTTTCACTTACTGTGCGTATATTCATTGGTGCCAGCTTTTAATTTTCACTATGGTGGCAAAAGTACTTAGGCATATGTTATTCTTGCAGCCGGTCATGAGAGCTATTACCCTACTTATGCGTCCAATGAAACAATAAAAGAATATGTGTTGGTTTACACTGGAAAAAACAGCTATCTGCGATTTTTTGAAGGGGCAAACGGGCAAACACTGATAAACACAATTTCTGACATTTTTTGAAAACACTGGAAAAACACCACAGAAAGAAAGAAAATAAACTCTGAAAGCAGGAAACCCTATCAATACAATAGATCTGTATATGGAGACGGACACACCCTCGTCTTTACAGGGTTACTCCTGCAACCTTCTAGAAGGTACAAACACAGATGTGCACTCATTATCCAATTAGATGCACACTGGGCCTCATTACAACTCCGGCGGTAGCCGTGCTGGTAAAACAGGCAGGCTGCCGCCGGAGTTGTGATTTTTTATGGCGCCTGGCTCTACGGAAACAATGGAGGAATACGACCCCAGTGTTCCTGGAAGTCAGGCACCGGAAACATTTAAATCCCCATTCCCATTTGAGTCCAATGGGAATGGGGATGACGGAAGCACCGGCACCGTTAATAATGGTGCCGGTGCTTCCCGGAAAGTCTGCGGGCGGGTGCCGTCATGCCCTTTAGTTAGACCTGGCATGCTTGTAATGAGGTCCACTGTCTTATCAACATTCATTTTGAAGTAAGGTCCCTTTGTGCCGGAATAAACTTTGGCAGCATGTGCGAGGTTACATAAACGCATGCAGAAGATGCAGTATGCAAGTAAAACCTTTTCTGTGTGCCAATTTCAGACACCAATTCTGACAGCAGTCTATTATGTATTTCGGAAAGGAGTCGTTTTAGTTGTAGCAGTCTAGCGGAGGGAATATATGGCCAGTACATTTAATTTTTCTTTCCTTGTATTCACTTGCAAACTCATTTAAAACTGCTTTTTTTCAAATTTCATCACATGCAACTACTTTGCTCCTCCACATATTGCTGGCAAAGCTTCATTAAAATATTGTAAAATGCTCCTTTGACCTGGCATCTATTGAGTATTTTTATTGTGTTTACTGTAAAAAGCCTTTGTATATTGCATGTTTTTTAATAACATTTTTTAAAACAATTATATGTAAAATGTACTATTTCCATCTATAATTTCAAAAATGTTTCCCGTAGAACCAACCCTAAAATCATATGTCGCTTAGGCCTCGCTCACTGACGGACTCTAGTTCCCCGCAAAAATGAAGCGTTGGCGACTAGTTGCTATGTGAGTAGCGGCCGGTTTGAATAGGTGGGTGTTTTGTTGCTGGTGGGGGATGCATGTGTTGGGCGTCGGGATGTTAAAAGTGATACGCTAGTTGGTTGTCGGTACGTGTGTGGTGGGTGTCCTTGCTCGCCGATCTGAGTGGGCAGGGGAATGCTCTGAAGAAGGCGGCTGCAACCTACGGTACGGCGGTGCAAGAAGGCGTAAGGCCTACTCCTGGGCGGGGTGATGCATTGAGCAGTAAGGGTGCCCTTGGGGCTGCCGGGGTGGTGTGTTTCACAAGGAGTCCCTTAGGAATGGAAGGGGGAGAAGTCAGAAGAAAAGTTGCTGGGCTGATGGTGGGAAAGGGAAATTGGGTGCGGGTGGTGGTTGCCAGTCTCTCGCAGAGGGTTTGGCGGGAGCCAGTGTTGATGGTGGGGGGAATGTGGGAGGGTTGCATGGTGATGACAGTGGGGCACTGCTTCGTATTCGATCCCCTGTGGATCGGAGGATTGAGGGCAGTGGGGGCTCTGTTGGTGGACAGCAGTGTGTGGGTGGGTGTGAGTCTGGGGTTGAACCCATGGAGGCAGAGTTGGGTTGGCAGGTGGTTATAAAGTATGCGAAGCCCGATCAGGAGCTTAGTGTAGTTAGCCCTTTTGTGGTGCCAGAGTGGCTCCGGAAAGGGATTGGAGCTGCACACAATCTGTCCAGTTAATCGGTGGGGGACGTTTGTTTGTTAAAGGTGTGGGTGAGGTGACCAGGAACAAGGCATTGGATTTGGGTTCTCTTGGGAGACATCCTGTTTCCGTGTCGGAACAGGGCCGTGCGGTGTGTAAGGGGGTGATTTATGTGGTTCCTTTCTGTGTGCATGACAAGGATATTGTGAGTTCCTTGCAGGAGTTGGGGGTTTTGGAGGTGTGGCGGTTGGCTAGGAAAGGCCCGGGTGGGGGCGTAACTTCGACGACTGTGGCTATTCGGTTTAGGGGATGTGAAGTGCCGGAGCACATGTTTTGGGGGTTTCAGCATTTTACAGTGAAACCTTATGTTCCAGCCCCTCTTTGGTGATATAAGTGTGAGGAGTATGGCCACATGGAGCGATCATGTAGGAAGGAGAGGAGGTGTGGTAAGTATGGTGGTCCCCATGATATTAAAGATTGTGTCTTGGTGTGTACGCCGAAGTGTTGCAATTGTGGTGGGGATCATGTTGCTTCCTTTAGCGCTGTGTTGCGCAGGTGGAAGGTTGTGAGTACAAAGGTGAGCCATAACATCAGTTATGCTGCATCAGTTCAGAAGTTCCGGGCAGAGCAGGTAGTTGTGGTGGGTAGTCCTGCTGAAGTGGTGAAGCAGGTAGACGTGGTTCAGTCTTTGGTGTATAGGGGGTGATTGGCGGGGGTGTCACTATCAAAATGGCAGATTTGCTATGTTTTATTATAGCAACTATTAATATGACGGCTGAGTGTCAGTCAAAATCTGATAGGTTGCAGGTGGTGGTGAAGGCCGCAAAGATTTATTTAAAGATTGGAAATATCACAGATAAGGATGTTCATAGGTTGAGGAGTGGGGGTCACGTCCCCCGTGAGGGTTCAGGGGTCTGAAGTTGTAGCAATGGAATTTGAGGAGTTTGTTGGAAAATGGGCAGGAGTTGAAGAAGGAGTTCTTGAGGGTGGGTGATGTTGATTTCGTGTGTTTTCAGGAGACGTGAATGAGAGAGGGTATTCATTTCCGCTTTCCGGGGTATGTGTTGTTTAGGAAGGATAGAGTGTTGGGACGTGGGGGTAGGGGTTGGCATTTTGGTGAAGAATGGTATTCAAAGCTCTGTCCTTGAGTTTGAAGGGTAGTTGGAGATGATTGGTGTGGGGTTGTTTGTGGGTGATGGTGTGTTGGTTGTTTTGAATGTGCACAATCCGTGCATACCTCCTGACGTGGGGGCATTGCAGCATGCTCTGGGGCAGAGCAGCAGATATGTTTTGTGTGGTGATTTTAATTGTCACAATTTGCTGTGGAATAGTCCTGTGACAGACGTTAATGGGGCTAGTCTTGAGGTGCTGGCTGATGAGTGCGGGCTTGTCTTATTGAACTCGCTGGGGCATACTAGGACTGATGTTCATACGGGTATGGGGTCTTGACTGGGTTTGACCTGGGTATCAGCTTCTATGGTTTCTAACTGTGTGTGGAAACTGAGGACGGATGGGGAGTCATCATGGGTCTATATCCATAGAGGTAGATGTCAGGATTGTGAAGTCGACAAGCCCTGAGGGGTTGTGAATTCTATAATTTGGATTGGGTGAAGTTTGGAGAAGGGTGTAGCAGGTTGATGGGTGTGATGGGATGGGTGATGCCCACGGGGTGGGTGTACTGACCACTGCGGATGAGTTGGAATTGGCTCTGGCAGGCATCTTTCAGAGTGTTGTGGTGGAACAGGACCCGGCTCGAGGTAAGCTCTTCCGGAAACCCGAGGTCTCGTGGTGGTCGTCAGATTGTACAGTGGCTGTTAAGGATAGGAAGAGGAAACAGCGTAAGGCCATGTTTACTAAAGCGGTGACAGACATTATCATGTATAAAAGACTAGGGCAATGGTGCAGCGGGTGATTCGGTGTCATAAGCCGGTGTATTGGAGGAATCTTTGCAATACTCTTTCTGGTGATACTTGTTTGTCGAAGGTGTGGCCAATGTTTTAGCTTATGTCTGGGCAGTCAAGAGGTGGATCTCGGTGATTACTGATATGGGGTATGATATGGTGGATGATGGTGGTTAAGCGGAGGCACTGGGTACGTATTTTGCAGGTGTGCACAGCACAGAAAATTATTCTCTGGTGTCTAGATGGAAAATGTGATATTTGTGGCTGTTAATCAGGGTGTGCTGAATGCTGTGGACAATTGGACATCCAGTATGGATATGTCCTTCATTTTGAGTGAGTTGTGGACTGTGCTGAGGGGGCGTTGGGATTCAAGTGCGGGTGAGGATGGGGTGCGTTATGTTTATTTGCAGCATTTGCCGGATGTTTGTTTGCTGGAGGTGTTGAGGCTGTTTAATGTAGTGTGGGGTAGCGGTACATTGCCTAGTGGGTGCAAGAGGGCTATCATCCCCTGCCGATTCTGAAATTGGGGAAGCTGGCTGGCTTGTGTGGGTCCTATCGGCCCATTGCTTTGACTTCTGTTTTGTGCAAAGTGATGGAAGAAATGGTGTGTGGCCGCCTAGTGCATTTTTTGGAGTCAGAGCAGCGGCTGAGGGTGTTTCAGCATGGGTTTCATAAATTTAGATGAGTGATGGATGAGGTGTTGGTGTTGGCGACAGATGTGGAGGAGGCCTTGTCCTGTCGGGAGATGGTGGGGGCGATCTTTGTTGATATGGAGAAGGCGTACGATATGGTGTGGAGGGATGGGTTACTATTTGTGCTGCGAGAGAAAGGTTTTAAGAGAAAGATGTTTTCTTGGATTAAGGCTTTTCTGGGGAATAGGGTTTAGGGAAGGAGCCAAGTACCCCCACCTCAACCATCTCGCCAATATTTCCTATATGTTGGTAATCAGAGTGTGAGACACGTGCAGTACCAGTGAAAATACCGATACCAAAGAGAATCCTTGAGGCAAGGTTCCCATTGGTAAAGCCATATCTGCATGCGAGACAGAATGATGGCCATTTGAAAGAAATACCAGAAGAAGCAGGACCAATGAAGGAACAAGCAGATTGGTGACATCACTCAAAGCCAGACTGGTGTACATAGAAGATATGCAGAGACAGGAGACGTGACTATAGTCTATAAAGAAAGTATAGGCATCAAGAAAGTATCAAAGATAAGTGACATCTCTGGCTTGAGATGAAGAAACTTATGCTACAGAAACGATGAAGATATCAAGCAAGCAGACAAATTATTCTTGAGGCTGGCTTTATAGTGAATAGATTGCGGCATGCACCAACGTATACCTATAGAGGAGTAAGTAAAGAATGGATGTTTCCACAACGTATTATAGCAGAAGTGAATCTCAAAGGCGAAGCTGGATCAGCCCCAAGAAACCAAGGTTTTATCGGACTTGGATGAGCAGACATTAGTTACAAATCATGTGAAAGAATGAAACTCCTGTTCAGAAGGCATGGACGAAAACAAGGAAGACGTCAGAGGTCTATTAAAAAAGTAGTATTTTAAATGCACCAGACCTCAAATGTGTGTTCTTCAGTCACGTGAATGGATGGAACTGAACAAACATGACGAACCACACCTACGCATGTAGGGCAGAGCGTGCCTCTACTCCCCTGTATTCTCCAGAGCAAAGAACATTTCCAAGGCAAAGTTCAAAGCCTTAACTGACGTGCAGGCCATTGAGGTGATTATAGATGATATGCTAATTGGTGGGAAGCTATGGTTATGACCAGCACACCAGCACCCGGAAGTCCAGCCTGCATGCTGCTAACATAGGTGGAAAAGTACTGACGGATGTAAGAGTGCCAACCAATTGTAGGGGGCTGCATGATTAAGACCCAAATAGTTTGTGTAACCAATGGGACGTTGTATATTTAGTGAAGTTCGTAGTGACTTGTTTCAGGGGAGGGCTTAGTAGTCCCACCTGATGTTAAGGAGCCTATCACTTTATTAGACACTAGTAGTTAGATATTCCTTCCAAGCCTTTCACAATTGCCACTAGGGTTTTGTAGTTTGCCACGTAAGATGACATTAGTAAATACGTAGGTTAACGTCATCAATGACGGGTTTTTACTATAAGTATGATGATTTTTATGAAGCAAATTGAGAGACCATGCTACGAGTCATCTGTTGATGTCCGTTGTACTCCCTGTTTTAGATAATTGATAATAAAACAGTCAACTTTGCCAACTTCCCGAGTCATTTTCATTATTGATGTTTGAGCAACTTCTACATCCCCATTCATCTCAAAGTATTGCTACCTCGTCTTAAAGGGCTGGGTCGACTGTCCCGGTTCATGTGGTAGCGGAGAGCATGGTTCAAGAGCCATCGACCTAACTAAGCTTTGGGTTCCCGGCAATATCGAATGTCCTCTGCCATTCGGCTGAAAGGACGTGAAGCTCCCTGGAGATAGCGCAAATAGTTTTTAAACTAAGGCTTGCAAGCGCAAGTGAGACGGGTCCCTCAGTTTGTACAAAATCCCCTTCCGACTTCTACAGGAAGCTGAACGGGCAGAAGTTTGAAGCGGCTGATAAGGAGGAGGCGATCATGAGAGCCGGAAGTCAAAAAAGCGAATGGTGAGAAATTGTCAATGGTCAGTGAGTGGAGAAAGTGATAAGGGGACACAAGTGACGGACGGAGATTGGGGTAAAGACAATTCGAGAAGATGATCGTCGAGCTATTCACTAATTGACTTGAGGAGTCAAGCAATTAAGAAACTGTGAGACAAGGAATGTCACAGTAGAGTAAGCCCAGTGTCCTGCGTCATAGCACGTAACAGAAGAAGTCGTATCTAGAGTCCCATTAGTGGATGACATAGGCTACAGACTCGTCTAAAGACTTGTCTAAAGAGAACGATTCACATCCAAATTGGGATATTTTTTAGGGGCCGGGATATGTCTTGAGGATCGTAGACTGAGATATATGTGGCCGGTCGAGTATGTCAGTTTGTTTGTGTGTTTTATGTATTGTATAGATATATATGGGGTCAATAAATATTAGATGAATTAAGAGACATGAAAAGGAAAACACAAGATTTAAGAGTTAATTGTTTATTTGTTAAAATTGAATTGATGTTGTTTAGTGAAAAAAGTAGATTGCAATAAAACGTGATATAAAGGGTTTGGAGCTGCGACGACTGGTGCACACTCATATTGTATTATTTTTCTGAAAACTTATTTTTGAAAAAGTACAAAGTGTAAAGGTGAGTATTGACGGTCAAGTGTGACGAGTCAAAATGGAGAATATTACTCCACTTATACATCTGTGTAAGCAGTTGCCGAAACATGCACCTAAGCTTAAACAGTACATTGCGGAATGTGTTAACGGCATGGCAGACAAGATGTTTATGCCATGCTGTTATGCTTGATTTATGCTTGGTTTAAAATGGCGTGGGTGCGTAATGCATTCTGGGGGCGCTCGGAGCCATGTTGGATATTTACTTCACTCCGCAGTGAAAGGCTGCACACATTTTGCTGAAGTGTTAGATTCACAGTCCTGAGACAAACATGCTTTTTCAAACTTGGTATGCAGTCAAGGCCATTTCTGCTTGGAAAAGCTAATGTTGTTATGGCTTGCTGCTGTTCTCCGTGGAGCATGTTTTTAGAGCAGGGAGGTCCTGCGTTCCTTGGGGGGAGCTCTCGATTGACCCAGCTGGCAACCGACGACTGTTCCTCAACTGCGCAGGTGCAATTCCAGAAGGTTCGAGAATGAACTCCCCTTTTGTGGAGTTCCTATATATGCGGAAACCTGGTGGGGTCAGGTGAGACTTCAGCCAGAGAAGGACGCTCCGTCTGGCCTTCCTGTGAGTTGTGGCACTCTCGGCCTGGCTGCCCCCGGAGTCTTCCAGCCGCTTCTGGACGAGATGAGGACAAGAATTACGCTCACGGTGATGTATTTAGAGTTATTTCTATGTACTTTTAATCTTTGAATAAATAGCCGTAAAGAGCTGATTATCTTCTAAAGAGTGCGTGGCTGTGAGTTATTATGTCTGTCTGTTTATGGGTTGAAGTATTTGCTCTATAATTGCATTGGTGATTTATGGTTGTTCCGTGCACTTTTCAGGGGAGAGCAATACACATGCCACAAGGAAGAACACTTTCAAAGGCAGTTTTGCAACAAATGACGACATATTTGCATGCAGCATACACAGGAAAAAAGTTAGATAAAAGGCTAGCGAGCTTAGAGCTCTGGAAAATGCACCAGGAGGAAAGAAAAGAGCCGCCTCCTGAAGACTGGATACTTAACATATGCAAACAGGGGGCTGAGGAGCCTTCTGCTCCCCCGCTGCACTTGAAATAAAAGGCGATAGTATAAAAGATGACGGAGTTTACCCATTAAGAGAATTTAAGGCAGCGGCAGGGTACAGCAATCCGGCATATGAGCCGCCTGCGCATAGCAGCGACAAGGGTACAGAGAACATTTCTGAAAGAGAGGTGGTCTCTAAAGTCCTGAGGGACACAGAGAGAAAGGACAAAGAGAGAAGTGACCGACCAAGTACATCCTTAGATATAGGAAGAGAAATAAAGAGATGGAAAGGAGAAAAAGATAAGGCTGATGAGGTATCGCTCATACAGAAAGAATGGATGGGTGGTCAGATTTTGCTCAAACTTGATGGTAAGAGCATTGGGGAAGTAAGGCAAAAGGAAGATTGAGACAAATAAGACAAAAAAGGATAGGGACAGAGAGGAACGATTGACAGAAGATGGGGCAAGCAGGAAGGATAGACAAAGACGGAAACAGTTGTATCAGGAAGAACAATTGAAAAAGCAAGAAAGGGCAGAAGAACAGAGAAAATATGACAACAGACAAAAAGCAATCGAAGAACAAGAAAGGCTAGAAAGAAAGAGAGAGGAGCAGGAAGAACAATAATGAAGGGGTAAAAGGATACAAAGAAGTAGCGACTAAGAAATATGAAGGGCAAATGAGAGAAGAGATAAGAAAAGAAAGGGAGAAGAAAGGGTTGAGAGAAGAAGCAAGGAGAGAGAGCTTGATGATGAAATAGAACAAAAAAGGAGGCAGAGAGCACGCAACATTGATCGTGTAGAAAAATAATTAATGGATCCTAATCCAGTAGTAGCATGGGACGACATAGAAGAATTCTTCCCAGCACATGATCCAATGCCAGTTTTGTCTAGAGAAAATCTAGAGGATGAGTTTGACTCTAGAAGCATTGGGGACGCAATCGATAAAGTCTATCATGATATGAAGACTAAGGAAGAACTGAAAGGACAGGTCCGAAAGTACACAGTTGTACGACAGAGAGGGAGGCTTGTGTAGTTTTGAGCCTAAAGAGTTGTCTTTAGACAGACTAACTCTGAATAGAGACGAAGAGGAGGGAAGCCATACAAGTTGGGGACAGGATATGTCAGACGAAGACAGAGAAATCTTCTGTGGGGAGGAGGGCGGTAACGCAAGTGGTCCTGAGGGATGTTCTTCAATGGATAGAGAAGTAAAATGGTCAGATCTAGATCTACCCAAATTGAGGGCGTCAGAATCCCTGGTGCGAGTAGAACGACCTGGAGGGAGATCCCATAGTGAGAGGGGGGACTCACCACCTTATGTGAGCAGGTTAGGATCGCTGCCAAGAAGGAAGCGAGTGAAACCATTGTCCCTGCTATGGACAGACAGACGATGGGGAATTAATGTGAGTTTGGGATATCGCAGTTTCCTTTGTTGGAAAAAGGAAGAGTCAGACCACAATATATACCATGGCCAGAAACGGAGAAGGACAATTTAAGGTGTAAACTCCTGAGTTTAACTTTTGGCACTGGGAAATGGATACTGGAGTTAGAAAAAATGACAGCAGGAAACACGTTAGCTATAGGAGACATTAAAGGTCTTCTAGCCGCTATCCTTGGGGAGAGGTGCAGACGATGTTTGGTTGAGAGCAGGATACTCGAGTGTCACTATGCAGAACACGGCTCACGATGGAGCACCATTTAATAATTGTAGGGCGGATGTCTGGAAAGCGCTCAGAGTGCTATATCCGGACACATCAGATATGGGAGCTACAATGACGAAAAAGATGCAGGAAGGGGATGATCCTCTTGTTTACATTCAGAATTTCCAAGAGCAATGGTCTTTGGAAACTTGCGAGCCTTGGGGGAAATCTATACCTATATTCTATCATATATCATGCCAAGGGCTGCCAGAGCCAGTACAGAAGCAGCTCAAAATATTAATGGGCATGGCAGCAAAGCCATGGTCAGAAATTCAGCTGACCATTGTGCATTATTGCAGACTGTTGCAGGAGAAGAATCAAAAGAAAGATGACACTAGGAAAGGTGAAGAAGCTAAATTAGTGCAGAAAAATGTTTCACAATACGCCATAGAAGGGGCCATTTTGAGTAGCGGATAAGGGTCGAGTTCACAGCAAACAGCAGGTATGCCACAGGTGAATAACCAAAGGCAGTACGATCAACGTAATAATGGATTTGTACCACGGGCAAGGGGAGGCTTCCGAGGCAGAGGCTTCCAGAATAATCAAAGAATTTTCCAGATCAACCACGGTAGTTTTCAAAACATGCAGAATGGTAGTCAAGGCATGCAGGAAGAGCAAATTAGGAGACCTCCTGTATGTTGGACATATGTCAGGACACCTTGCACGCATGTGTAGATGGTAAGGGTTCATGCACAATTGGCAGTTCTCAAGAGGGGGGACTATATAACCGCCTGCATACACTTAACAGAATGGAGAGGGGTTCGCCCAAAATCAGACAGTGCAGCAAACACAAGCGCTGAGAATGCAACTAGGTTTGCAAACACAGCAGACAATAATGAATCCACTGCAAAGGCAGTCACAGCATTCACCCATGCAGATACATCAGGGCATGAGCACAGGACAGGTAATGACTCCTAGCACAGGGGGTGTCACTGTCGAAGGAGGAAATCATTTCACAGGTACGGGAAGAAGCATATACCCACAATAGGACAGCTCACTGGGAGACTTGATGTGTTCAATACTATCAGTAATGCCTAATCCTCAAGAGGAACCAAGGGTTGATGTTAATATAGGAGGTAAATCATTTTCTTTTTTAGTAGGCACGTGGGCAACACGCTCATGTATACGAGAGGGGAAATTTACGTTATCTGGGAATGCCATGTATTGTATTTGTATTTATTAATTTTTATATAGCTCTTTACACCAAAGCGCTTTACATAAAACAACAAGAATACATTAGAAGTAGTAGAATACAGTTAATGAGTCAAATAAACAAGAACATTAAGCCAAACAATTTGGTGAGTTGTGTGAGGAGGGGGGTTGAAGAAGGTGGGATTTTAAGGAGGAGCGGAAGCAAGGGTATGAGGAGATGGAACGGAGAGGGAGAGGTAAGGAGTTCCAGTGAAGGGGGGCAAGGAGCTGAAAGGATCCAAAGCGGGAAGGAGTGCAAGGAGAGGGTGGGACAGAGAGAAGGGTGAGGAGGAGAGTAGAGAGAGAGGAGGGAGGAGTGGTAGGGAGGGGCAAGATCATGAATAGAATTAAAGACAAGACAGAGGAAGTTGAATTTAACACGAGAATGAAAGGAAAGCCAGCCAAGTGAGGAGAGCAAGGAGGAGATGAAGTCATAAGGGGAGAGGGAGCAGAGAATGCGGATAGCCGAGTGGTAGAGTGATTTGAGGGTGGCAAGATGAGAGGCTGGGAGGCCAAAGAGGAGAGCTGAACAGTAGAAGAGACGGGAAAAGATAAGGGAGGAGATTAAGGGTTTGGTAGCGTGGAAGGTGAGGGAGGATCGGATTTTACGAACATTATGGAGACAGTAGCGACAGGTGCAGGAGTTAGGGGAGATATGGTGAGTAAAGGAGAGGTTAGAGTCAAAGTGGATACCGAGATTGCGGGCAGAGAAGTGGAGATGAGTAGGGGGAAAGAGGATGGAAGGAGGGGGGCAGAGGAGAGGAGAGTGTTAAAAGGAAGGAATAACATTTCAGTTTTGTCAGAGTTTAAGGTGAGAAAGTGGGGTGACATCCATGTTTTGATTGCTGTGAGATAGGAGGAGAGTTTGAGATGAATGTCAGGAGTGAAGGAAGAGAAGGACAGGAAGAGCTGCGTGTCATCAGCATAAATGTGATGTGAGATACCGAATGAAGAGATGATGGGGCAAGAAGTGAGGTGTAAAGTGAGAAGAGGAAAGGGCCAAGTACGGAGCCTTGGGGAACACCAAAGTCAAGGGAGTGAGTAAGAGAGGAGGGGCCACCCCAGGAGACAGAGAAGGAGCGATTAGAAAGGTAGGAGGAGAACCAGTTGAGAATGGAGACTTTGAGACCAAACGAGGATAGCGTATCAAAGAGTAAGTGGTGATCGACTGTGTCAAAGGTGGCAGAGAGGTCCAGGAGAATGAGAACAGAAGAGTGTTTGAGGAATAGCGAGCAGTGAGATGGGAATTAAGAACAAAACAGAGGTGAGAGCAGTTTCGGTACAATGCTTAGGGCGAAAAAACCAGATTGAGTGGGGGGGAGGAGGTTTGAGAAAAAAGTTGAAAGTTGGGAGTAGACTAGTCGTTCAAGAAGCTTAGAGAGGAAAGGTAAAAGAGAAATGGGGCGAAAGTTGGAAGCCATGAGAGGGTTAGTAGAGGGTTTTTTCAGGATGGGGATGATAGTAGCATGTTTGAAGCTAGTAGGAAAGGTGGCGGTGGAGAGACATATGTTGAAGAAAGAGGTGAGGTAAGGTAAGGGAAGAGAGTAGATTTTGGGAATAAGAGGAGTGGGTCACCAGCACCTTCACTCATGAGGCAGGAGCCTCTTCCAGCCAGCCATCCGGCCCCCGGAGGATCACCAGCACCATGCTCATGAGGCAGGATCCTCTTCCAGCCAGCCATCCGGCCCCCGGAGGATCACCAGCACCGTGATCATGAGGCAGGATCCTCTTCCAGCCTGCCATCCGGCCCCCGGAGGATCTCTACCGTGCCGGCGACCTGCTGCACGCCAAGGATGAGGAGTACAGGAGCCGCGGGTAAGCATTGATTGCAGCCGCAGCCTGCTCCCATCATCCTGATCCCTCCGAAATCCCAACCCTGCAAATCAACTGCCACACACGAGGAGCGCAATGGCGGCTCCCTTACTCCTCTTTGTTTACTATTGCTAAGCAACCCTAGCAACTGCCGATTGGCCGCCGCACGCTAATTTTCGGGCACCCGTGTTGCCAGAAGGCGTCAGCCGGGCCATCCACACTAAGGGCCTACACAAAGGGCAGCACCTGTCTGTGCCTGTCTTGGCCTGACACGGCCGCAGGGCCCACCATACTGCCCAACGCATCCCCAACTAGCCCCATACGGCGCCAAGTCAGTCACTTCCTGCCTCAACCTTCTGCCCATACGACCTGATGAGGCCAGCTGCCGCATGAATATAGAACGATCCGCAAGCTTCCGCACAGAGATGCTACAGGTACCGCAATTCTGACTGAGGCAAAGCAACTTTCTTCAAACATCAGACTACGCCTGCTCCACACCGTGTTGCCATCATTGTGAACTATCAACGCAAACCAATTGTATTAGCGGTACGACACAAGAAATCATATCCGCCTGCCACACCTGCCCAAGTGTATATTCAGCTGCACACTGTAAGTGTACTCCTAGTGTACTCCACCAATTTGACTCTCCATGAGCTTCCGTATGTAATAAATAACTGCTCTGCAACTCCGCCTCTCATGCCTCGCCCTTCCGCATGCATTGACCCTAATACTGTATTATACAAACCCATGTGATTCTTGCTGTATATGTGTGGATCGTATCTAGCGAAACGCTACCACACCTAGTCAATGCAATCTAGTGTGTTTCAGCTGTTTACTTGATTTTCGAATCTAGGTGGATCTCTGCCCCACTTAGTCAATGCAAACTAGTTTGTTTTTAGCTGTCTACTAGATTTTTTAATTTAGATGCAACTCTGCCCCACCTAGTCAATGCAATCCAATGTGACACTAGCTACTTTGTGATTCTCATACTTAGTTGAAGCCCTGCCCCACCTAATATATGCAATCTGAGGTGATTTTTGACGCTCCTGTGATTCTGAAGCCTGCTGCCCAGACCTCCAGCCCTTAGGAACCTAGGTACTCAGGAACCAGCTGATAGTAGACACAGGTCCACTGCTCTCACCTCCTTCCACCAAAATGTACCTACCAGGTACATACTCAGTATTGCTGACAGTCATCCTCCACCTTATCCACATATCTAGTCATCTCAGCACCCCCTCTGGCCCCACGAACATGTTTACCACCTCCCCACTCACCATGCATCTCTCTACACCTTGCAACCTTTCTGCTAGAAACTCCAAACTACGCGCCAGACTCCCCAAACTTTATGAGCCCAGAGCAAGGAATATTACCCAGACCAAATCATCTAACTGGTCCCAGCCTTCTATCGTGGCTACCCACTCCAACAACCGTACAGACTTACCTAAACACATGTTATGCTCACCTGGTTCCCACAGGGGCGTCGATCGGACCCCGACAGCTGCGGTCTCCACCAACGTGATGCGTAGTGCCGAGATGACTGTATGGACTGGCCCGCCTAATCTCGTCTGCTTGATCCGTAGAAGTATTCTCCTGGAAGTGGAGAAAGGGATTTAGCCACCCGTGGATTTGAGTTATAGCACCCTCCCACTGTTCTCGTTCTCCCTTCTTGTCACCTCCGATATCCCCTTTTAGGAACCTCACCTTATGTTTTTAAATGATGAGCTCTCCATCCTGCGTGGATTGCAGGGGTGCGTAAACGCCAGTTACTTCACTGGTTTGAAGGCCGTGGGAGAGACTCTGAGGTTCCTGGCAAGGTTCAGTAAGTATCAAGTTCATAGAGTTCAATATGTCCGATGATTCACTCTTGTCCCCCCTTCCTTCCTTGTCCTGCAGCTAAGATCGTGAGAAGATACCCGCGTGGCAGTTGGTGGCGCTCAGGTAAGAGTCTGCATTACCCGAGGCCGTCCCGTAAATGTTACAGGTGTTTGACGTGTTGTTTTCTCTCCCTTTGCAAGTGCAGCACATGAAGATGTGGAGAGTTATAGAATAATGCCTACGGTTGTAATCAGGTAAGTCTATGGTGATAAGTGTTTTATTTGTTGGTTTTCTCGGCTCACCTTGTTGTTTTCTTTTGTCCCCCAGGTGCCGGAGTTCGGCGAAGAAATTATGGAAGCAGCACCGAATCGAAAGATGCTGCGAGGACTGGTGAGTATGGCGCGGCGCTGCAGCTGGATATGCGCCGTGTACAGAAATTATGTTCTTTCCAGGTCCGGAGGCGAGATGGATCCGAAATCAGGTGAGGAATTCGAGATAGTTTGTTTTCTAATCTTGTCCTTTTCTTTCCTCTTTGTTTTAGGAGCTCCAGATTCGAGGCGGGTGGCAGAAGACTGGATGCAGACTACAGGCATGGTGAGCGTTACGCTGCTGGATGCAGAACAACGCGAAGCATGTGCCATTGTTCGGGTGTGGTTTAAATAGCCTCCAAAGTAGTCCCAGGTAAGAAGTCCCTAGAACCACGCCCGAGTAAAAAATAGTCCCTGTAATAAAATAGTCCCATCCAGGCCTCACGTTGGCTTGGATTCACTAGCAGCATGGTCTGCATCAGGTAAGTGAAGTCTATGAGCCTGGCACCTATGGCGCCAGGACTGTTTTCTATAATGAGCCTGGCGCCTAAGGCGCCAGGACTGAACCCAAACAGCCCCCAGCCGTGGCTGTTGGGGTTTTAATAAGTATCTGGATGCCTGCTCCCGGAGCTGATGGGCTTGATCCTGATAGGCATCATGACAACACAGCCGAACTGTAACGCTCACCTGATTCTCGCAGAGGCGCCGGTCTTGACTGGGCGACTACCGTATCTTCAAAGGTGATGTGTAGCACCCGGTTGGCTCTTTGGGCTGGACCTCTGTGCACTGTATGCCTGACGTGTAGAGTAAGATGTCTGCAGATAGAAAATATGGGGTTAATGAACTGGGGTTATTGGGGTGTCCCTATCTCTTTCCTCTTCTCCTCTCCTGTAGACCCCCAAAGGTTAACGCTCTCACCTTAGGTAAGTGAATGCCGAGCTCTCCATCTGCCTCGGGGCAGGGTGCTGTAACCAGTTTCTTCACTGGATAGGTAGCGCAGGCCTCTTGACTTCAGAGGACTGCTGTCCGTCGTTTACTGCACGAACGGTAAGTTTCGAGTCATTCAAATGTCTTTAAAGTCTTTAGTAATGATGTCTCTTGTTTTGCAGGGTTCCGGCGATGGCGGATGACGGGCTGAAGTGAGTTGAAGATGGAGCCCGTGTGATGAATAGAAGCGCCTGGAAGCACGTAAGTAAGCGCTTGTTGCCTGCTTCACTATGCGCTCTAACTGTCTTTTTATTTTGCAGGTACGGGTTCGGAGCGGCTGCAGGGTGCCGGAATACCCACTGGATTAGATGTGGAAAGGAGTAATGGCACGTGAGTATTAAAGTTCCCCAATGTCTTTAAACGCACCTTGTTTTGTCTTTCAGATGCGGGATGCAGCGCCGAAGGCCTCCGGAGCGCACGAAGAGTAGGTAAGCCTTTGCCTTTCAGATGCCGGAATGCTAACCTGTTCTTTCTTGTCTTTATAGGTGTTGCTGAAGACTGGATTCAGGATGGTAAGCCTTTGCCTTTCAGATGCCGGAATGCTAACCTGTTCTTTCTTGTCTTTATAGGTGTTGCTGAAGACTGGATTCAGGATGGTAAGCCTTTTTCCTTAGGCCCAGGACCGGATGCAGAAGACACGATGAGCGTTCTGCTGCAGAGGTTGCAGAATAACGCAAAGCAAGATTCATCCACCGGGTGTGGTTTAAATAGCCTCCTGTAGTGCTTAGGTGTCTCCTTCCACAGCCACGCCTAAGTAAGAAAAGAGTTCCTGGTAAGAAAAGAGTTCCTGCCTTCCAGAAGAGTTCCAGTGTTCTGAATCTAGGGAGTGGCTCCAGCCCCACCCAACAGGAAAAGTAGTTCCAAACAGAAGAGGATCAGAGGCTCAACTGGCAGGCAAGTAAGCAGCATGGTCTGCTGAAGGTAAGTCCACCCAAGCATTATGAGCCCGGCGCTTCCAGCGCTGGGACTGGGCATATTTATGAGCCTGGTGCCACTGGCGCCAGGACTGGGTCCAAAAGGTCCCAATTGGGACTGGTTGGCACTCGGAACCTGGGTTATGGATCTGCTTCCAAGGGAGTTGGGAAAACCCTGACCTTTTGGAAGCAGAGATCATGACACGAACTAATACTATGACCAAACACAAGACTCATTTATCAACCTCTACACCTACTGCTAGTAAATCTGCCACTACACCCATAAGAGGTGCTCTAACCAATGCGGTATCGGTAGAAGCTTACGCGACAAGACATAGCAGATCTCATCCTAATGGAAGAACTCATCCTAATGGAAGAACTAGACTTTTTAGCCATCACTGAGACCTGGCTTCATGCAGCCGCTGGCCCAGCCCTTGCGCTAGCCATCTCTGAGAATTTCTCCATCCTCCGAGCAGACAGAACAGATTCCAGAGGTGGTGGCCTCGTTAAAATTGCCAAAACCCACCTTAACCTTAAACCTGTCACCACTGACCACTACTCATCATGTGAATTTCTCACAGCCAAGCTCCCCACCACTAACTCCCAAACGATCACCATCCACCTACTATACAGACCCTCGGGAACCCTAGGTTCCTTCGAGGAAGACCTCAATTCCATCCTCTTCAACAACTTAAAAAATACCTCCCGAAGCCTGCTCTTAGGAGACTTTAACCTTGGCTACAATGACTCTAAAGACCCCCAAGCGTCCGCCATTAACAACACTTTATCAGAACTAGGCTACACCCAAAGAGTGTCTACCCCGACTCATAACAAAGGGAGAACCCTTGATTGGATAGCAGACCACAACTGCTTGATCTCCATCACTGCCATCAGCCCGCAACCATGGTCAGACCACCACCTTCTCTACTTTACACTTGAAGCGTCTAGCCCAATCACTAACAACTCTCTAGCCACAGCTATCCCGACTAGAAGTAAGAAAAACATAACTGTGGAAAAACTCATCCCTCTCATTCAACCTACCCTGAACCAACTCCCAGCCAACGCTAACCCGGACCACCTTGTTGAAAGCTACAACAATACCATGCGCTTAGCCCTAGACGCCATCGCACCACTAAAACTGAGGAAATGCAAGCCGATTAAACACTTGAACACCTGGTTCACAGCCCACCTAAAAGCCCTTAGTCGCAAAAAGGAACACATTTGAAGACAATCTCCCACAGACAGCAACAAGCTGATACTCAACAAAATAGTTTCTACCTACAAAAAATAAATCTTCCGGGCCAAACAAGAATCGTACAACCTGAGAATACTTCATGGCAAATCTAGCACTAAAGAACTGTTTACCATCTTAAAAGAGCTAGAGACACGCATCCCTGCCCCAGACACCTGTAAGAAAGATAAACAATGGTGTACCAACATACAGAATGCCCTGTCCAACAAAGTTGCAGGCCTCCAAATCAAAATTAATAACAAGAAAGAGGCCTTATCCAACTCTTCCAAACTCAACAACACCCCCCGCGCACCTGTCCTCAACTCCCTCCCCCAAACCCCTTCACCCTCTTCAGCTTCTCCAAAGTTTCCACGCTAAAAGTGGAAAAAATCATACTCGGCCTCAAATCATCTAACTGCCAAGGCGACCTATGCCCACCTCAAATCATCAAAGACGCAGCCAGAGACCTAGCTCCATTCATTACCAAACTTATCAACGCCTCCTTCTCATCAGGTACCATCCCCAACAACCTCAAAGAATCCTGGGTTCTCCCCCTACTAAAAAAACCCTCACTAGACCCAGCCGTACCCACTAACTACAGACCCATCACTACCGTCCCCTTCTTACTTAAAATCATTGACAAGACAGCCTATCAACAAATTCAAACATTTCTTGAACAAAACCATCTCCTAGGAGTCTGGCAATCAGGATTTAGACCCCAACACGGCACAGAAACCGCTCTCATTGACCTTAAGGCCCAAATCGACACTCTGAGAGATAATGGAAAAACTGACTTATTGCTTCTCCTAGACCTTTCAGCAGCATTTGATCTTGTTGATCATAAAATCTTATGCAGCCACTTAGACTCGGATGCCCACTTCTCCCAGGAAGCTATTGGCTGGATCAAGTCATTCCTGAGCAATAGATCCATGCGCGTCTTTTCCACCACGGCGTCCGCTGACCCCATCCCATGTGGGGTCCCTCAGGGGTCATGCATCTCCCCCACACTATACAACGTGTTCACTAAGCCCGTTTGATAATCTCGACGGTCTGGGTATCTCCTACACTAACTATGCTGATGATACCCAGATCCTCATCCCGCTAACGGGAGATTACAACACGGATTTGGCCTTGGTGAACAAGGTGTACCTCATCATCCAGGCATGGATGGCCTCCCGTAGTCTATGCCTGCATGATGACAAGACTGAACTCATCATCTTGGGATCAGCCACGAACCTAAACAAATTGGACCCCAACTACTCCAGTTTCACCATAGACGGCAACTCTATAAAGGTAGCCAAGGAAGTGAAAACCCTCGGCATCTACCTCGACTCCACCCTCTCCTTCCATTGACAGGTCAGCTCCATGGCCTCCACCACAGCCTACACATGCAAGCTTATACCCTCGGCCAAACCCTTCCTTTCCACCCAAAGCTGCATTACTCTAGCCAGAGCCCTCATACTTTCCAAACTGGACTATTGTAACTCCTTCTATGTAGGTGCTAACAAACAGGTTATCAACAAAATCCAGATCCTACAGAACAATGCTCTCGGAGCAGCGCTTAGCTTCCCTAAAAGAGAACACATCTCGAATATTAGGAGAACTCACAACTGGCTCACCACCTCGGACAAAATCCTGCTTAAGGTAGCCTCCCTCACGCACAAATGCCTGAACAATGCAGCTCCCCGTTACTTAGCCGACAGAATAACTAGATACACGGCCAACAGACACACCAGAAATAACAATGCTAACCTGCTCGCTGTTCCCAGATTCAAGCGAATGAAAATGGGCGGCAATAGCTTCCAGGTGAAAGCAGCCCAACAGTGGAACACATTACCACCCTCCGTTAGAGCACTGCAAACCTATCACCAATTTAGACGTAACTACATCCAGTGGCTAAAGAACAAAGACCAATAACCGAAACCTTACTGTAATTATTGTAAATATTCTCAACTTGTAACTCTATCGCTCTGTCTCTTGTAATTGTACTTCACTGTCTCCTTTGTAACTGCATTACCTCACTGTGTCCTCGCAATCGCATTACCCATACTCACAATGTAAATAGTGTACAGCACTGTACCTAAGCTGAGAATATACTTGTAATGTTTGCGCCCTCATATCTTCGGGTCCGGTGCGCCATATGAATAAATAAATGGTAGGATGAGTTTTGGACAAGAGAAGGCAAATGTCAGCGTTTGAGACGGGGTGAAGCTAGACGTAAAGGAGCAAGGAGTGGAGTGAGATGGAGAGTGTAAGAGGGGGAGAGTAGAATGTTTTGGTGTATGGTAAGTATTTTAGAGGATAAGAAGTCGGCAAAGTCAGACAGAGAGAGAGGAGGGGCGGTAGAGTGGTCAGGAGTAGGAGGGGAGAGAAGACGAGTTAGTGTTTGGAAGATTCATCTGGGATGAGAGGCTTTACAGTGGAGAAGGTTAGAGAAGTATGAACATTTTTGGCTAGCTAATACAGCAGTCATAGAGGGAGTGCTAAAAGAAGTAGGAGGTGTGGTTGCTGATGAACAGTGTTTAAGCCAGCGTCTTTGGAGGTGTTGGAGAAAACGACGCTTTGACAGAAGGTGAGAGGAAAGCCAGGGTTGGGCAGGCTTGCGAAAGGGGCGGAAGGGGGAGAGAGGGTAAAGTTGGTCAAGGCTGGAAGAGAGAGAAAAGGATAGAGAAGATGCTCAAGGTTTCACAGGTGCTACAAGTAGAGTTCCTTTTACTGAAAAATTGCCAGTCTCTATAGGAGAATGTGACATGTCTGTACCATTATTGTATTTGAGACAGACGCCTGTCAATATACTAGGTCGAGATTTAATGACAAAGTTGAACATGACGATTACATTTACTGATGAAGGCATAGTATGTTCAACGCTAGGAATGCAATATTTAAATGTGAGTGAGTGAATTTATTATGGCATTTACGGGACAAATGGCCATACGAGGAATACCGCTTGAACCAGATGTTTTTCACAATGGGGTATGCATTTTGTTAACATGGCTACCAGGTTTAGTGGGTAAAACTATGAGATTACCTTATGAGTTTTTATTCAGGCCAAAGATACCTATGGATGAAGAGGGAGGACAAGTTTTTCCCTTAGAATTACAAGCAGCCATAGTGAGGGGACAAATGGCTTTGCTTGATGAAACAGATTATGAAGGAAGACAATGGTGCACAGTGATTGCCATTGGGGAAGGCAGTGGATTGGCTGTCGTCACCGACGAGAATATATTTAGAGACCATCCGTCAGATGATGAAGTAGTATTTGAAATGAGTATTACTTATTGGGTGAGAGCAATCAAACATGAGGTTCCTCAAAAAATGATGCTAACATTGAAACGTCCCGAGTTTTTCGATGAGGACATGGCAAAGGTGCCAGCTTCATTGTGGACAACAGGCCCTTATGATGTAGGCCTATTGAAAGGGGCAATTTTACCTCAAGCATGACAGTATCCTATGTCTCTAGAGGCAGACAAAGGTATTTTCAAGACGATATCTGCCATGATGGAACAAGGCATTTTAGTGACGTCAGAGTTACAGTGTAATACGTCAGTGTATCCTGTGAAAAAAGTAAAGGTGGGGTCATTGTGTTTAGTGCAAGACCTATGCCGAATTAACAAGATTGTAGAGGCCGAGTTTCCTCTAGTTCCTAATCCTGTGACAATCTTATGTAGTATCCCTGTTGAGGCACGATATTTCATGGTGATGGACTTGAAAAATGCGTCTTTCTCAATCCCATTGCATGAAGTTTCTCAAGATCTGACGTCATTTACGTTTCGTCAGACTAAGTTAAAAAGCACGAGATTGCCTCAGGGATAGTTTGAGTCTCCATCGATTTTGAATAGAGTCTGGAAGATAGACTTAAGCAATATTGATTTACAAAGTATTGTGTTGAAATACATAGATGACATATTGCTCTGTAGCACCTCAGAGGAAGAGTGCAGGTGTGACTCAGTTCAGCTTATGATTATTCTTGCAGAGAAAGGATATAAAGTAGATAAGGAGAAATTGCAGTATTGTCAAGAGGAAGTGCTATACATAGGTCTGTTAATTTCGCATGAAGGAAAGAAAGTTACTCCAGAGAAAGTGGAGGCTATTTTGAAAACAGCAAAGCCACATACAATAAAGCACATGCAACGATTTTACAGACTATGCAATTATGTGAGAGCGTGGGTCTTTGATTACAGTTCATATATAAGGCACATGTTGCAGGCTCTGAAAAAAGCACAGGCAACCCAGGAGAAAATTGTCTGGAATGAGGAAGTGGAAGAAGGGTTTAATGAGTTGAAAAAGGCAATTTGCACAGCTCCAGTTTCAGGGATTCCCAATTATGCTGAGGAATACATTTTATTTTCGCATACGAATGGCACAGTCATGACGGCAGTACTCACACAGAGAACCACGTTTGGGTACAAACCTCTAGCATATTATAGTGGGCTCCTGGACCCAGTAATGAAGGGTCTCTTTTCCTGTGACCAACCTTTGGCAGCCGCCGCGTTCACCATTGAGAAGGCTGCTAGCATAGTATTGGGATGTTCTATGACGTTATTGGTTGAACATGCCTTGTTTGCCATTTTGGAAAATCCAAAAGTACATTGGCTTCTCAAAGGGCTTCTGCCTACGAGGTAGTCATATCGAATCCAGCAATTGAAATAGTCAGATGCAGAAGGATTGGTTTGTTCTGAATTTATTAGAACACGTTGCAATTTATGTAGTGAACTGCATCGTTTGTGAAAGGTTTACTGCTGGGCACACACTGCGTACAGTTAGAGGAGTTATCTCAAGGCCTAATGGTCCCTTTCGCATTTACATATCGACTATGTCGACATGCTGCAAGTCTGTAATGGATACAGATATATGATTGTAGTAGTATGTCCCTTTTCAAGGTGGATTGAAGCTGGTCCATGTACACATCCAGACTCCACCTGTGCAGGGAAATATTTAGTACAAGAAGTATTTCCTAGATGGAAAATATGTGAAGTATTGAGATCAGATAATGGCCCTCATTTTGTTAATGAAGTCTTTGAACAGATAAGCTTGTTGATCAGTATAAAGCACAAGTTTTCATCGGTTTATCACTGTCATGATTCCTGCCCCTCATGTCCACAGCCCTCCAAGATGTCAGGCTGGAGCCAGGCCATGATCACCTACATGGCCCTCAAGGGCCTCTTCATCCATCCAAAGACGCACTTGGAGTCAGACTTGGCGCTTGTGGCACCAGACTCACTCGCTCCCATAGGATAACATTGGGGATTGGACTTGTAGTGCATTGATGGGGACAAGATGGATGCCCCCACATATTTTGGTTCCCTGAACTGCATGTGCAGTCTAGTCTTTTGGGTGTGGTTCAGCCCAGAGACACCTGGGATACCCAGAGACTATTTAAGCCACGCCCAGGCTGAGAAACATGCTTTGTGTTTTATGCACCTGCAGTGTGACACTCACCATGTTCGGATCGGTCTCCAGTAGGCCTGCATCTTTCTTCTGCGCTCAGCTCCTGCAAAAACAAGAACACCGTTAGGAACAGCCTTACCTTGCGGCGCTTCTGCCCATCATCATCGCCCCTTCTGTTCTGCGGGCATCTTCGGCGGTGTCATTCCCATCCCGGCACGCCGCTTCCTAAGGAAAAGGGAAAAGAACAGAAAAAAGGCATTAGTAAGCATTCAGCAAATCTTCTCTTATTTTTAAAGACTGTACAAGCTTCAAATGCTTACCTGAATCCCAGCCGCTCTGGGGGAACTCTGTCCCCGGAACTTCTCATCCATCTGCAAGAGGGAAAAGACACTCCAGGTTAGCGTGGAAACATCTAGCGGCACCGCATACCGCGCTTACTCACCGCATTTCTTCTTCATAACCGGAATCCACGCTGAAAACGTCGCGGCACCTAAAAGACACAGAAAAAGGACTCAGGTCAATACAAATACGAAAGGGTCGCATTGCGCATCGCGCTCTCACTCACCTTCAGCGCTACTCATCTCAGCAGCACGTCGCCATCCCTGGACGCCGGCCATCATCTAAGGAAGGAAAGGAACGAAGGCAGAGAACTGTTCAAAAGACTCATTATACTTACCTGTTGGACTCTTGCCAGTGAAGTAACTAGGCAGCAACGAGCCCGCATCAATCAAAGCGCCCCTGCGCTGAAAGCAGGACGGAGAGCACACTTTCCAAGAAAACAAGGTGAGCTGTGGATCAAAGGGAAGGGTTGGACCCCGGGGAAGAAGGGGTTCAAGCACACAGAGACAATAAGGAGTTAAACTCTACCAAACCTGTGTTTCAGGCCCAGTCTCCAGTCGAGTAGACTCCAGGGAAGGGTTCGAGGTCGAAAGAGGTCAAAACAGGCTGAGTGATGTTCCTGTGGATACCAGGTGAGCGTTACAATCACCCACAAGCGAACAGGATCTTTGAGGGACTCAACGGCTTGCTTAAAGAAAGAATAGCCAAATTGAAGCTTACCTTGAAGAAAGGATGGTTGCATTGCCTACCAGTGGCATTGTATGTGTTGAGAAATCAACCAGGTTCCAACTACCATCTTATACCCCATTAATTGTGACAGGGAGGTGGATGAGGACACGCTTCACACCTCCGTCTAGAACTAGAAGTGATGCCCAGAAGACAGCAGAATTGTTAGGAAAGGAGTTACATGATTACTTAACCTGTATGACTACAAGTATCTCTGTCATTTCCGATCAGCTCAAACGGAAAGGGTGTGGGGCTCACAACACAGATGGAGACAATCCAACAACCGGATATGAATAATTACGTCTTCCCAAATTTTTCCCCGGTGATCAGATCTTGATCAAGAACTTTACGCGTCGATGGCACTAGCCACGCTTTAAAGGGCCATTCATTGTGGAGGACGTAACGCCGTCAGAAGTGAAAGTGCAAGGCAGATGTGCATGGACATTTCTTGGAGATGTCAACAGCTACGCTGGAGAACCCCCTTCAACTACACCCCATCGGAAGCAAGCATCGGGGAAGAACCTCAGCATGTGCAGACGAGATCCATGATGAGAAGGAAGAAGGATGCAGAAACTATCACATAAACAGATCCAGACTACTTTGGACTGTGGCTTGTTTTGGGACACTCTTTTAAGCTGCTAAAAAAGGAGTGAAAGAAGGCTATTTGTTCTTGAGCCACAAGCGCTTGCTAAAACATTGGATTGAGACATGCTTAAGTCTTGATCGGGAAGGAAAGAATGCCAGATTTGGATTTCCATTTCGAAGACTGAAAGAGGGAACAGTTCCTCGATTCCTTTCTAACCGAGTTTGTCTTTGGAGGTGCCCACGGTGGTCCCCGATGACAACGTTCATAGGATCATCCTTGCTATTTTTCTCTACATTCTTTGTTCATGCCCGTCGATGGTGGGGAGAACTACAGACGTTCGTAATTTCCTAAGAATGGCCCAATCGTAAGGAGATTGCTCGCAGCCATAATAGAGCAAGTTCTCCTGCTTCCTAAGTACAGTGGAAAAAACACAAATGCCCCTATCTGATGAAAATGCTCATAGACTAGTAGACCAATAGGGTTGGTTTTATACCACTACCTGATTGAGGAATGCCCACATCTTGTTGGAAGACAAACTGATGTTTGCACGTTCTTGAGAGATCTGAGGAATACATTGGCACTATGAATTACTACGTGACCTAATCGAGCAGGTTAATCTATATTCTGGGAGAACACTGAGAAATTAATCAGACTTTTGGAGGAAGAGATCCAAAGCTTACTATCTGTAATCTTCTACTTCTTGCTGGAGCGACACCCACATTTTGTTTGGCAAAAGGACGACTCTGTTCTATACATCAGGAACCCTGTTAATCGTCCTGCAATCAGCCAGATGTTTAAAGAACTTGTAGAGGAGATTACGATATTGCCAGAGCATTGCATAATGTTGCCTGAATAAAAGTTGATTTTTTTCCTTCCTTAAAAAAAGATTTAAAATGGGTAGCGTCAACAGTAATAATGTCGTGACCAACGAGAGATTTCCACGATGTGCAAGAAGCTACTGTTGTAAGAAGTGGGGCTACCTATACGTCATTTATACATGCACTTTGTTTATAGTGATACTTCTCTCACTTACAGTGCACAATGCTCATTACTTTTTATATTCAAATCGAGCAAAGATTCCTATGTGTCTTCCTATGCAGAAGGAGGGTACAGATGTGGCAACTACCAGGCAACCGAGGCCTTATGTGATTGTCCCTACTCCAATAGACTGTATAAATGTTCTTGGGTCTATGACAAATGTCACTAGACATCTTTCCTTAGAAAAAGTTGTTATAGAGATTGTCCTTGAACACCAGGAACAGGCTTGTAAGGAAAGGCAAAGGAAAAGATCCTCTAGGAGCAACCCTACACAAGTAGCACATGTAAAAGCACCAGGTTTACTGATGAATGTTCCTGTGATTGGTCCAGTAAGAAGGAATTATGCTGACATACTTCATGAAATGATTATAGAAACTCATAAGAAAAGAAAGAGATCTAAGTGAAGTGCTAGGGAGGATGATCATGAGTTGAATGGCTACCTAAATAGTACAGCACACTTGGGGAATAACATATGGTAACAGCATATGAAAGAAGTGGGAAGAAGAACCTTGGAGGAGGAATGCTTTGTATGTACACTCTTGCCTTATAGCATGGGGAAGTCCGAGATCTTCATAGCTATTGAGCTAGACATCCTGACAGCACATTGTCTATCACACATTGCGTTCTGCCGTACAAGAGGTCAGTTGATGGGCTATCTCAAATGGGCAACTGAGTGGACAGATCCAAAAGAAGATAATTATGTCCAATTTACAAAGACAGGGCTAAGAACTCATACCAGGAATCATGTGATCAGATATGAAAAACCTGGAGTAAAAAGAGCTGGAATCAGATGGGAAGTAAACAGAAGACTGCAGAGTCCTGAGAAATCTACAGAAGATGTTTTAAATGGAAAAAACAGAGGCCAAATGCAGATTTGGGGACCAGTGCTTTCCTCAGATGGTTGGGAAGAAGGTGTGGTGATCTGCAGAGACTGGATAATAATGGGTCACTACCAGCCAACTATCGAAAATGCGCAAATGCTGTGTAAGCTTTATGGTCGAAACTTGCTAAACTACTGACATGGGTCAAGGATAAAAGAGGACCTTTGCAGATACTGCCTTTGGAAAGTACCAGGTTGTGCTTCAGAAACAATGGCACAAGAAATGTCAGAGAAAACCAGAACGGTGGTCGAATCTTTGAGGCACAGGGGATGAACATTGGGACAGCAGTGATCATGGATCACTACAAGGCGTGTGGATCCAGAGCGTACATGAAGCTGCCCAAGGACTGGGGAGGATGATGTTCCATAGTAAAAGTTCATGTTCCAGCGTTGGTGATTCCTAAAAATGACTTGAACATTGACAGCTTTCCAAAAGCAGATGCTCACCTGAGGAAGAAGAGATCTGTGCAACTGATAAGTATAATGAAGAGACAGAACTATTTCTCAGCCAAGTCAATCGAAGCTTTTCATTCCAATCCATATGAACACAAACTGTTCAGCCAGACTTCGTCGATATTCACGTTGATCTTCATACCAAGTATCCATGTTGGAGCAAACACTAAATGGCTGCAAATTACCAGATGGGAGTTGCTGCAGACAATCAACACTACCATAAAGGTATTCAATGCTATCAAGGAAGAACTGAGAGCCATACGACTGATGACTCTTCAGAACAGATATGTTCTGGATATGATCACAGCTATGGATGGAGGTGTTTGTGCAAAAATTGGAGAATCATGTTGCACATTTATACCTTCTCATGATGAGAATGGCACCTTGACAGAGGCCATAGAGATGCTGATGAAACCGCATGTCCAAATGGTGGACGAAGTGGAAGACACTGCTGATGATAGCTGGTTTGGAGTTACACAATGGATGGCAGATATTTTCAAGTTTCTTTGAGCCCTGATAGTGATGGTATTGCTTGGATTCTGTGTGGTTAGGATAATAATCTCACAATTCAAGAAGACAGCACAGAAAGCCATAGGGATGAAGCTCATGATTGATGTTGAATCAGGATAGAAGAGCAAAGAGCTGACAGATGAAGGAACCAGAGATTTCGTGAAAGCCAGCATTCATGCACCTGAGGGAACGAGATTCCTGTATCCAAAGAGCCATAAGAAGTATGTGGCAAGATGGATCTATTGTAGTCCAGGTGGCCAGTGCATGCTCATGACCTGGAACACAGAATCCCCGAAGAAGCAGGACCAATGAATGAATGAGCAGATTGGTGACATCGCACAAAGCCAGACTGATGTACGTAGAAGAGATGCAGAGACAAGAGAACTGACTATAGTCTATAAGGCAACAAGAAAGTATCAAAGATAAGTGACATCTCGGGCTCGAGATGAAGAAACATATGCTACAGAAACAATGAAGATATCAAATTATTTTACACGTGTACAGATGCAAAGAAACGCAAGTAGAGTAAGTATTCTTGAGGCTGGCTTTATAGTGAATAGATTTCGGCATGCGCCAACGTATAGATATATAGGAGTAAGTAAAGAATGGATGTTTCCACGACGTATTATAGCTGAGCTGGACCAGAGAAGGAAGGCCTTTTCCAGTGTGTCACAGTTGAAAAACAATGAAATTACAGAAGTGAATTTCAGAAAGGTGGGGCTGGATCAGCCCCAAGAAACCAAGGTATTATCGGACTGGGATGAGCAGACATTAGTTACAATCGTGTGAAAGAATGAAACTCCTGTTCAGAAGGCATGGACGAAAACAGAAAAGACATCAGAGGTCTATTAAAAAATAGTATTTTAAATGCACTAGAGTTCAAATTTGTGGTCTTCAGTCACATGAATGGATGGACCTGGACAAACATGACAAACCACACATACGCAGAAGGGCAGAGCGTGCCTCTACTTCCCTGTATTCTCCAGAGCAAAGAACATTTCCAAGGCCAAGTTCAAAGCCTTAATTGACGTGCAGACTACTGAGGGGATGATAGATTATATGCTAATTGGTCGGAAGCTATGGTTATGACCAGCTCACCAGCACCTGGAAGTCCAGCCTGCGTGCTACTAACTAGGGGTGGAAAAGTACTGACGGATGTAAGTGTGACAACCAATTGTAGGGGGGGCGCATGATTAAGAGCGCTATAGTGTGTGTAACCAATGGGATGTCGTGTATTTAGGGACGTTCGTAGTGACTTGTTTCAGGGGAGGGCTTAGTAGTCCTACCTGATGTTAAGGAGCCTATCACTTTCATAGACTAGTATGGAACGTATACTTAGATGTTCCTTCTAAGCCTATCACAATTGCCACTAGGTTTTTGTAGTTTGCCACGTAGGATGACTTTAGTAAATACGTAGGTTAACGTCATCAATGATTAGTTTTTACTATAAGCATGATGGTTTGTATGAAGCAAATTGAGAGACCAAGCTGTGAGATGTCCGTTGATGTCCGTTGTACTCCCTGTTCAGACAATTGATAATAAAACAGTCAACTTTGCCAACTTCCAGAGACGTTTTAATTATTGATGTTTGAGTAACTTCTGCAACCCCATTCATCTCAAAGTATTGCTACCTCGTCTTAAAGGGCTGGGTCGGCTGTCCCGGTCCAATGGTGTTTCGGATGTGCATTGTGGATGTGTTGTCCCGAGAGTTCTTGATGGAAAATGGGACGCTGCAGGGTAGTGTTGTCAGCTCTATTTTGTTTCTTGTAGTGGTGGGTGACCTTATAGAGAAGGTTCAGGAGTGTGGTTGTCAGGTGGGATTCTATGCAGATGAAAGAATGATTTGGGTTAGGGGTAAGGTGGGCGGAGTGATTCAAGGAAGGTTGCAGGAGGCTTTGGAAGTAATGGAAATGTGGTGCAAGACTTGGGGTTTTAACGTGTCCCTCTCCAAAACGGTGTGTATGCTATTTAACAGGCGACGTAGTGGTGTCAGTTTGGACCTCAAGTTGAGCAGGGCTGTGTTGATGCAGGTGTCTGAATTCCGGTATTTTGGTGTGCTCTTGGGTGAGCTCTTGTCGTGGAAGTTACAAATGGAGAGGATGGTGGCGAAGTGTAAAGGTTGTCTTAATTTCTTAAAGGCAGTGTCGGGTCAGGATTGCGGTGGAGGGCAGAGGAGTATGAAGATGTATGTGGGGTTTGTCAGGAGTGTGCTGAGTTCAGCTGCAGAGCAGTTATAGTCGGGCTCAGCTGGATGTGTTAGATGGTGTCCAGGCAAGGGCGATGAGGATTGTGACTGGGACGGTTTGGTCACCCCCCACACAGGCTGTGCAAGTGTTGGCAGAGATTTTGCCATCGGATTTCAGAAGGGAGGAGCCGAGTGCTAGGTATTGGTTGAGATGCAAGTCCCGCAGAGTGTGTGACATCCTATGAAGAAGTGTCTGGTGGTTAATTGGTTGCATGCCTATAAGAGTGGGAGCTTGGAGAGGAAAGGGGGGGACTTTTGGGTTCCATGATGACAGGTTGGTGAAACGATTGGGGGGTAGAGGGGTTGTGTATGATGGAAGATGTGGACAGGGTGGTGGTGCCGGTTTGGATGCAGCATGATCCAATTACCTCTTTGTATTTGGCGAATGTGGTGGTCAAGAAGAGTGGTTGGTGATCGGGAGGGGTTAATGTTAAAGGTATAAGTATCGCACACCATCACAAACGGACTTGGTCCCCTCCCCAGGCGCTCAGGCGGATCTGTAAACGAGAAGGCAGGGTGGGTTAGAAAGGCGAAGAGGGAGTAAGATAGTGAGAGAAGTGGTGTCCTGTGGGTGGCTTCAGTTTGGTGTACACCGTGCGCTGAGCTTTGGTGCGAGTATCAAATCGATGTCAGGCCTCGTGTGCTGTTGGTACGGCTTATGTGTTGTTTGTTTGTTGTTGCGGTGTGGTGATGTGCGTGCGGGTTGCTGTGCGAGAGGTGGTTGTGTAGGTTTTTGTATGAGTTAGGTATGCAGAATTTTTGAGCGTTTTGGTTAGTGGGTTATATGTCTCACAGCTGACCTTCGCAGTATGGGTAAATGCCTAGGGTTAAGAATTCTGTATGGTGGGGCAGAGGTCCAGGTCTCACAATACACTACGTTTCACCATACAATAGACAATGATGGAGGCTATACCTAGAATTGAGAGTCCTGTACAGTGGGCAACGGCACCGGTTCCACAGTAAGTGGGTTTCTGCAGATGAAAGACAGAGATGGAGGCTACATCTGGATTCAAGGATTCTGTAGAGTGGGGGAGAGGTCTATGTTTCACAATACATTACACCACACAGTAGGCACTGATGGGCGCTATACCTGGATTGAGTGTCCTGTATAGCGGGAGAGCGGGTTAGGTTCCGCAGTGTGTGGGTTTTAATAAATAATAGACTGAGATTGAGGCTACACCTAGATTTGAGAATCTTGCAGAGTGGATGCGATGAAGGCTAATGTTCACATTAGTATGACATTAGAGGCTGATGTTCACAATTCTATCTAAATGTGGTACTTACTAACCTTCATAGTCCTATCTAGATGTGACGTAGGCTAATGTTCACAGTCCTATCTATATGTGCCACATGCTAATATTCACAGGGGTGATTAAGAGGTTGGTGGTGCAGTATGTGGAGCGGAATTTGGTACTTGGGTATATACGGATGATTTCAGGGACCCGGAGAGGAACATTGCCTGCTATTTTCAGACGGATGAGGAGGTTTGGGCGGCTAGGTTGTCGGATAATTTGTACATCTGCACAGTGGAGTTGATGGCTGTTAACATGGTAGTGCTTCGGTGTATGGGGAAACAGTTGGCTAGGGTGGTGGTGTTTGTGGATTCGATGAGTGCGTTGTTGGCTATCAAGGAAGGAAATTGTGATAGGGGTGATATAGTTGTGCTCATTAGACAGCGATTAGAGGAGTGTGTTGCGGGGGGTACTGTGGTGGAGTGGTATACAGTTCTTTTGCCGTGGGATTTTTCATCGTGGGACTTTTCATCGCCATTTTTTTATCGAAAAAAACTCATTGTTTTTTGTTTTTTTGGGGTGGTTTAAAAATTAAATCAATATTTGTGGGTGAAAGGGAATTAAAAAAAAACAAAAAAATAAAAAAAGAGAGGGTTTGGGGGAGGGGGGGTTTACCCCCCCAGAAAATGAAAAAAAAGATGAGTTTTTTTCCATAGAAAAACGGCGATGAAAAGTCCTGCGACGAAAAATCCTGCGGCAAAATAACGTAGAACCGGTGGAGTTGGCTTGGGTCCCCAGTCATTGTGGGGTCTTGGGTAATGAATTAGTGTATTGGGCTGTGTATGGGGCCGCAAGGGGGCAGTTGGATGTGGAAATCCCATTGGGTGTGGCTGAGGTACAGGTGATGGTGCGTGGAAAGATTAAGGATGTGCGGCAAGATCGGTGGGACAGGAGTTCGAAGGGGCGGCAGTTGTGTGCAGAGAGGTGCGGGTTTGGGCGTTTCAGGGGAGTGTAGAGTTGCACGAAGGGAGGAAACTATTTTGAATCGCCTTAGGGTGTGTCATTCAGGGTTGGCCGGGTGGAATTGTATGATGGGTACAGTTGCCTCAGTGGTGTGTGAGGCTTACGGTTGCCCGGAGACGGTGTCTCATTATATGTTGGATTGTGTGAGGTTTCATGTGCAGAGGGAATTGCTCAGAGTTAGGAGAAGTGGCATTGGGGTGGTTGTACGGGGGTGACCTGATTTGTACTTTTGGAAAAGAGGTGTGGAGGATAAACAGTGTAGGTTGCAGCTTCAGTTTGTACGGTAGACTGGGAAGTGGGAAGAGATCTAGTGGTGATGGTTAGCTGATCGGTGCATATTTTGGCGCACATCATCTAGTTAGATGGAAATCAGCAGCTTCGGGTTTCTGAAGTCACCCTAACAAGAAGAAGAAGAAGAAGAAGAAGGCTCACTTGCTATGTAATAGAGATGGGAGAGCCAGGCGGGACTCGGGCTGAGGGCCCCTATTAAGATCGAATCGAGGGTGGAGTCAATGATCTTGGGGACGGGGCCAAACCCTCCTGTGACCCGTTTGTTCGCCTAAAGTTTAAACCACACAAAAAACATTTGTCTTTTGCATCTGTGGTGGTAATAATCAGGAAGCCAAGCTGCAATGAGCCGTGGCAGTGGACCAGCCTCTTGTCATAGATCATTCCATGTAGAAATACTGTTCATTGTCTCCATATATACAAAAGGAAATGTGTGCTTCTCCACTACACTGTACTGAACGTGGGAAGTGGGTGAAGACACACCAGCACGTCTAGCCCAGAGTTTTAACCATGTTAGTGGATGGATATAGGTACGGGGGGTTACAGGTGCGCCAGCTCTGTTATTTTTAAGAAAATCAAAACGAACTGGGGAAGTGAGGACATAGCCCAGCAGTGACTTTCAAGTCTTTTTCGTTACTGATGGTCCAGGCAGGCAGTTCTTTTGTTCACTCCAGTCAGCCAGGTATGACTGCCCATTATGAACTCAAGAACACTTGTAGGGGGTAAAACGCAGGAACAGTTTTGGGTTTATTATGATAACTGATTGTGAGACAGTCCCTGTGCAATTGAATACAATCCTATGAAACAACCTGCCCCTCCGTCACTGTTTCTCTTAAAGGCAAGAACTTAAAGAACATGTTTTGGAGATCTGTTCCAGGATCACAAGAAGCAACAGTACATATTCAATGGTATTATTATGTTTCAAAAGTAGTCTGTGTTTGTTTTAGAACCTTCCACACATCATGCAAACAAAATAATGAACATAAATATAGCAAAGTAAAAAAAATACAACACACATTAATTCATTCATACATGTACTATTAACTATAACAATCATTACAATTTTCTTGGATACATATAAATAGTATCATGGCTAAAATAAGTCACATATGACACCCAGCTAATAGACGGTGCCAACATTCATTTAGTTGTATTACCCATTCATTATGTACACATTTCCCCAAATACTTAGGGTGAACAATTCGCAGTTTGTGCCATTCTGTTACTAAATGCCAAGTGCTCTTTTGTATTTCAGAGTCATTACAGCACATGCAAATACGTTTCTCAACAGGAACATTTGTATCGTTTACTTTGCAGGTAGACTACTGAGGTCTGTTAGAAGAGAAAACACTTCTTCAAGTTAGGTGGGTTCTTCCCCTGGGCCAGGCACACATTTGGAGATGTGTACAGACCATTCTGCAAACGATATGGCACTTCTGTCTTTCATCCGTATGTAATAACTTTCAACCTTTGTTGTCCCCAGGGTGGGTGAAACGCACCAATTTTTGTTTTACCAGGTAAGAGCCTAATTGAAATGTATGGGAGCGTTAAGGCTTTGGCGTGTGAGTGGATTGATTGCACAGCGGGTGACATCGGCTAAAACCACGTGAGCCGACTACCATGCTTATGCAGTCAACAAAATTCGTAACATTTAGTTGTATACTAAAATCGTGTTTACAATGCTGTGAAGCTACTGGCACACACTCAGATGAAGTGAAGTTCATTCCGGGCCCAAGGTAGCCTCTATACTCCAGTGGTGGTCTTTAAGCGGGTTAAGGGAGCCCACAGAGATGGTCGGGTAGAATTTGCTTCCTTTTTGGACCACACACTGGGAGACCAAGATTACTGCACTAAAGTATCCTGCTTCTGCCATGGTGGATCCTCCCTTAGACGGCCAGCCTCAACAACATCTGGTTCCTCGACAAGAAAATGGCGCTGTGGCAGTGCCATCTACCCCTCACCAGTATCCATGCCACTGCCAGCCCCAAGAGATCCTGCCACTGTCGTGAGCCAGAACCCAATTATGGATCTTGTGTTGTGAGGTGTGAGGGCGTAGTACCAGTGCTTTAAGTGGGCTGGGGCGAGCCGGGTTCGAGCCCCGGCAGTCTCCAAAAAGTGAGGCTGAGCCGGGGCCCTTACAGCTGCATAAAAAAACACAGCGTCTCCAAAGTAACTTTGTCGCGCGAGGGGTCAACTGTGGAAGTTACAGTCCTGTTGTTGCCTGTGGGCAGTTCACCACCCCCCACACCCCAGGTCACTTGAGGCAACTTTGGCCCTCGGCAAACCTGGGGGCTCAGTGATTTAAGATCACCAAGCCCGAGGCGTCTTTGTCCATTGGCGAAGCTGGGGGCTCGGTGACCTAATCTTCTTTGTGTGCGGCAGAGCAGATTATATCACTTTGTGCATACCTTACTGTGGCTTGTATACTTTTCAAGCCATCTTTTATAAACATAGAAATTTGTTTTCATATTTCTATGTTTATAAAAGATGGCTTGAAAAGTACACAACCCATAGTAAGGTATGCACACAAATATATAAATGATACTTATATATTTGTGTGTGTACCTCTCTATGGAGGTCTTCACAGGTTATTGTGCGTTTGTTGGGTTAGGAGTGTGTGAGCTGGAAACAACTGCGGCCTGGTAGAGTATGAGAGTCTTTGCTGTCCGTGTGGTTAGTTCTGTGTTTGTGCTGCAACAGCTTGCTATGTGCAATGAGTGCAGTAGTGAGTTTTTTAGAGGATTTAAAGTATATTTTAGGTGTGGAGCTGATTATGTAATAGATGGTGTGATGGTCTCCCATTTAGCACTTGGGGTATCCAGTTAGGTTTTGTGTGGCTTGCAGCGAGTATGCCCATATGGCATCTGCATAGAGTAGGTTTGTTTGGGTGCATTTTTTAATGGGTCACTCCTACCAAAATATTAATACAGGGCACAGACGCACACAGCAAAGACAAAACAATCTTGCCAACACGAGCTACCGCAATGCAACCAATAATCAGCATTATGACCGCCCACCTAAACGACTAACAAAAGGAAGCTTAATGTACCTTGTGCATTACTTACTGACAAGCTCAGAACCAAAACAGAACTAGCAACTCACATGCTGCAATTTATACGCCCAACACCGGACATCAAATGTACTTTTCAAGCCATCTTTTATAAACATAGAAATATGTACTTGTTCGTTTTTAGGCCACGAACATCAAATCTTAGACCACACCCATCTTGCAAGCCACGCCCCCAAATGAGGCCCCCCTCAATTTCTTACCCCACTTAAAGCAATGGGAAGGATGGCATATAGAACCATGTCTGTGTGTCGGCTTGTGTTGGGCTCTTAGGGCCCGTCCAGACCCCGTGGATGGGCTCCACCAATAAATTCACAGGCTCTGCTACATCTACTACCTAAGTCGTTCACACTCATTTCTGAGTAATATTTAAATTTTCAGTTAAATTCACCAGCTGCTACTGTAGTTCTTGACTGTTTGAACAATACATTGCAATACGTTAGTTTCTAAAATGTTCAGCTGGCCATATACAGCAGTAGATGTATATTATTTAAATCTAACTTCCAGTGCTATGCGGATGACACGCAACTATCCTTCAGGCTACCTTCAGCCGACTCCTTTTCCTCGAACATATCTGACTCCCTATCCGCTATTCAGTCAGGGTGGGATGCAAACGACCTCTGCCTCTACGCCAGTAAGACTGAGATCGTTTGCATTGGGACCCCTGCTCCCATTTTTCCACTTATACTCAGGCTGGGCTCCCTTGGCCCGCACCCACCTGTGAGGCAAAAAACCTTAGAGTCATCTTCAACTCCACTCTCCCCTTCTCCTCTACATCACTGACATCTCTAATAAGTCTAACTGTCAGCTACACCTCCTCAGAAGTACTCTACCTGGTTTAATCCGATGTTAAGAGACAATGGAAAGACACTGTTTTGGCCCGAGTGGTTCCTTGGTGGGGTGAAATGGATCGGTGATCTTGGAACGGTGGAAGGTGGCTTTCAACGGATGAAATTAAAATGAAGTGGGACATCCCAGGTTTTTCGAATACGGATTATAGGCCTTTGAAAAAGGCTGATGGGGAGGTTGATTGGACAAACATCTTAGACTTGGATCTTTTTATGGCTAAACCTAAGCAGGGAATTTGCTTCCTTTTTGGACAACACACTGGGAGACCAAGATTACTGCACTAAAGTATCCTGCATCTGCCATGGTAGTTCCTCCCTTAGGCGGCCACCCTCAACAACATCTGGTTCCTCAACAAAAAAAAGGTGCTGTGGCAGTGCCATCTACCCCTCACCAGTATCCATGCCACTGCCAGCCCCAAGAGATCCTGCCACTGTCGTGAGCCAGAACCCAATTATGGATCTTGTGTTGTGAGGTGTAAGGGCGTAGAACCAATGCTTTAAGTGGGCTGGGGCGAGCCAGGTCCGAGCCCCGGCAATCTCCAAAAAGTGAGGCTGAGCCAGGGCCCTTGCAGCTACATAAAAATAAACACAGTGTCTCCAAAGTAACTTCCTTGCGCAAGGGGTCAACTGTGGAAGTTACAGTCCTGTTGTTGCCTGTGAGCAGTTCACCACCCCCCAGCCCCCCAGGTAACTTGAGGCAACTTTGGCCCTCGGCAAAACTGAGGGCTCAGTGATCTAAGATCACCAAGCCCGAGGCGTCTTTGTCCATTGGCGAAGCTGGTGGCTCGGTGACCTAATCTGCTTTGTGTGCGGCAGAGCAGATTATATCACTGTGTGCGTACCTTACTGTGGTGTGTATACTTTTCAAGCCATCTTTTATAAACATAGAAATATGTTTTCATATTTCTATGTTTATAAAAGATGGCTTGAAAAGTACACAACCCATAGTAAGGTACGCACACAATTATATAAATGATACTTATATATTTGTGTGCGTACCTTACTGTAAGAGGATTCAATTCAACACTACAGCTAAGTCAATGCCTAGTCTGGGACACTGAAAGGAAACCCTTATTGATATATCTTTATGTCCAGTTCATGCGTTCTGGATGACTACCCCTATATAACACCCCTCTCTTGGAATCCCCCTGACCCAAGAAGTAGTTCTGTTTTGCAAGTTAAAAGGTTTATTTGATAATTTTAACAATATATATATATATATATCACACTTTATAATAATTTAATAATTGAATATGACACTTAATCTGAGCAGTAATCAATAATGGATAGTCTGGCACTAGCACACTTGTGAATAGGAACAGAAGAATAAGGTGGAAGAGAATACTTTATATAAGTTCAGATGGATGTAATGTTGAATGAAAATGCAATACAGAAAATACTCAATATGATTTCAACAAAACAATGTAATCACTTTTCTCTGGCAATCCCCTCCCCCCTTTATGCAATGCAAGGAAATGGAAGGAAAGCACACAGTTCTCAGAAATGCAATCAAATGTAATTCAGTTCACCCCAGCAAGCTTAGACTACAGAAGTTTGAAACACAGGCCCAAGATGCTTTTATATGTGCTGGCAATGAAGTGAAAAATATGCTAAAATGCTTTGAATTCCCTCTAGAGGTTCAGGGTGAGTGGTATCTAGTTAATATTAGTCCAGGCTCACTCTAGCAATGATTCAGGGATGGTTCTTAAGAGGCAAACGAATTTTTAGCAAGGAAAGCAAGGAAACTGCTGTTTTCACACGTGGAGAAATGTGCAAATAGCGGCAAAATTCGCGAGTGCATTTTCGCGATCACGGAAAAGTGTATGGAATAGGAATGCGGTTCTAGGTTCGTTGAAAAGCCAAGATTCCCAGCTTGCAGAGGAAAGTTACTGCAAGTCTGTAAGACAAACGGTCACGGAGATATGAGCGATATGGTAAAGGTCGTTTTTCAGATTTGAAATTTTAAAGTTCAAAGTGACAAGTGACAGCTAGCAACTAGAAATGACAGGTGACAGCTTTACAAAATGACAGGTGACAGTTAGGAGGCAGTTCTACTTAGATTAAAATAGCTTGGATTATATTATTTTAACTAAGAGATTGGTTCTGCACAGTTCTGCTAGGTACTCACAATATATTTTGAAATAAATGGGCCTCGCCACGGATCTGGTCAGGTTTTCTTCACTCGCCACGGACGGTCTCTGCGCACAGCGTCTGGGTCAGCTCTACTCTGCTGGTCTGGGTCTCTGGTTCTGATCAGGTCTGTGGGTCCGGATACAGCGGTCTCCGGTTCAGCTGGTCTCTCTCTGGATACAACACTGCTCTCTGGCAAATGGCAAGAGTTCTTGCAAAGAATTCAAACAGCTCGCCTGGCTGTGATAATGGCAATGATTTGAGGCCTGCTAAAGAGGGATTTAGCTTGTAGTTGACCTCTCTGCTACAAATTCTGAAGTAAAGTCTTGGTCTCTGAAGGTGGATAGATTGAAGTCTCTATGTTGGCTCTCTGGAGGTTGATGGAGGTAAAGTATGGATTTTCCCGGCAGAGCGTCCCGCAGCAGATGGAATAGAATGTCCCTATCTGTCCTGACTGTCTGCTTTTATGTGTTTTGAAAGTGGGTGTGTGTGCAGCATCACTAGCCAGCCCCTCTCCACTTGTCATTGGCCACTTCCTCCTCTTCCCCTTGATTGGGGGAATGAAATGAAGTGTCATCATGATGAGGTCTGTTTATGATACAGAGAACCCACCCCTGTCAACTTAACACACAATCTATATTTTGACCCAAAAGACATATTTGCACAGGTACACATTTGTTTAAAATTACATGCACCCATCACATATCACATGAGATATACCCTGTCCAAATCTGCTCTTCCTGAGAGCTTGCATTGAGAAATGGCAACATATTTCACTTTTTGGTCAGGTTACCAATATCAGATTCTTACTCAAATTTACCCAAATGTGTGCAAGGCATGCAGGCATTAATTGATGAAGTATCAGACTTTTCACATGCAGACATTTTAAGTAATACCCTCTTAACTGCTAGTTTGCCCCCAGAACATCACACAAATTGGAGTTTGGGCTTGAATTGAAGGTACATTTTTTAAATTAAGGCTCTCAAAGTTATACATTTCTGTCATTTGATTACAAAGAGTTATCAGTGTTTCTGTAAAATATATATTTTGCTTTCAATTCAGTTCTCAGAGTGTTGGAGTCCGCCTCCAAGACTTGGGTGGGTCAGTCACATGTGTCTTCTGGCAGGCAGGCCTTTGTTGACAGGAAACAGTCAAAATCAACATATCCTATTCAATTGCAAGAGCCTATTGTGTAGTCTCCAGGAGGCTCCCAGCCAGTCTGCCTTCTATCAATCAAGAGGTCATGTGAGATTCTAACTCCTGGTGTGAACCTCTGGAGGTGAGAGGGTTTCCCAGGCTTCAGGCCTCTGGGAACAGCAGGTGGCTAATTTTTAATTAAAATGCAGCCTTTGAAGTCAGCTGAGTCAAATCCCTTTGTCAGCAACTGCACTCAGTTCTCCTGTCAGAGTTTAGACCGCTAGCGCCGCCTTGAGGATTTTGTTGGTACTGCATGCAATTTTGGGATCTTTCTTGGATTAATGCATTCTAAACAGGAATGGTTCTTACATGGTAGTAAATAATCCTTGCTTAACATTGTTTTGATGGGGCTCCTTACAGTAAAATGGTTATGTGGAACCCCACAAAAGGGTTGAATCTTTAAAGTGGTCCAATGAGCCACGATTTCAGCAACTTTTTGACATCAGTAACAGTGGATTTTGTCAACAAAGATCTTTCTTTACACTGGTGGGTGGCAAGTTAGGTAACCATTTTGGTGTGCGCACAAACTGCGTGGTTCTCCTGGATGCTGGCGCACTTGTGGGCTTTTTGGCCATCTTGGATTTTCTAAGCCCACAGCACCAAATGTTGCAGCATGATAACTGAAACGTGGGTCAGGACACCCAACAGATCCCCCCACGTGACTGCCCTTTGAATTTGAGTCGATGGGGAGTCGGGTGCACAAGGGTTTTGACCCACGCACTGGTCTGTCCGCATAATCTTCTTCCAATTCTGCAAATGGCACAGTTCAGCATCTTTTCCTCCATCCGGTCGGATCGATCGGTTCTCCTCGCCGGTCCTGATGGGAGTATTGGGCGGTACACTGGGCCCCTTGCGTCTCTGCTCCCGGTCTCCGGATCGTCCTCCCTGGCCAGTCTCGAGGTTTCCTTTCTCCTAGGACGACAAAGGGAGAGCGGCAATACCTATTCATGGACATTTCTCCCCCACCATTGATATAGTGGGGTGGCATATAAATTTATAGTCAAAACATATGAACATGCACATTTCTTTTTGCATTCAAAAACAAAAACACCCACATTGAGAAACTCAGAATCTGATAGGCGATATGTAGGATATTTTTAGTTGGAACTGAATTAATCTGAGACAGTACCCTCTAGAATTCCAGAGGATTCCTCCAGTTGTTGCAGAGTGTGCCTGGGATGGCAACGCTTCAACTGGTTAATGTGGACCCACTTGTCTTCCCCCCTCTGCCAAACCGCCTTTGGGGATGAGGATCTTGTAGGCCACAGGGGAGATTTTGTCTATAATCTCAAAGGGTCCCTTCCATGTAGGCAAACATTTTCGCTGTTTTGCCTGGTTTCTTTGGAAGTTGTATAGATAGACCCGGTCCCCCACCTGATATTCCTTCCTGGAAGTTTTCAGGTCATAGTGGGTCTTCATGCTATCAGCTGATCTTTCTAGATTCCGCTGAGCATAAGCAAAAGCATGTTGAAGGTGTTTCCTTAAATTCTCCACATACTCATGAGTTGTGGAGGCATTTATCAGTGTCTGCTCTTGGGTCCTGTAGAGCAAATGCTGCGGAAGCACCATCTTGCGCCCAGTCATCAACTCAAATGGTGACATTTTGGTTGCAGATGAAGGGGTAGATCTGATGGCCATTAGGACCAGAGGTAATCGGATATCCCAACTTGGCCCAGAATCTGCCACAAACTTTTTTAATATGCTCACAATGGTTCGGTTATATCTCTCTACTGCCCCAGAAGAAGCTGGCCGATAAGCAATATGCAACTTCCTTTTGACCCCCAGTATCTCCCACATCTTTGTCATTACTTCACTGGTGAAGTGGCTACCCCTGTCTGATTCAATCCTTTGAGGTAGACCGAAACGGGAAAAGATGTGGTTAATCATCAAGGCAGCTGCGGTTTCTGCCTTGCAATTTGGGGCTGGGAGACATTCCACCCACTTGGTAAACAAGCATGTCACAGTCAACATGTACTTATTCCCCCTAGCAGAGCGAATCACGGGGCCTACAAAGTCGATTTGTAAATCTGACCATGGCAGTGTCATCCCCCTCTTTTGGAGAGGCGCACGGTGCGCGAGGGATGATGGCTGAAATTGTGCACACACAAGACACCCCTTCAAGTATTGGTCGAGGTCCTGCCCCATGTGTGGCCAGTATGCAACCTCTCTTAAGATTTCCAATGTTGTGTGAAACCCCCTATGACCGGCGGTGGCCCCATCATGGGCGTGACTTAACATCAGGCTTCGGAATGAGGTAGGAACCACCCACTGATCGTGGCCAGCTTTGGATTTCCTTACCAACAAACCGTCTTGGATTCGGAACATTTTTGGACATTTCATCAACACTCTTAGGTCCTCTTTCCCAATGTAATCAGTATCCGTCAGGGGAAAGTTCTCAGGGTCCTCAATGTGCTGGTAAAATTTACCAATTATTGGATCCCCCTTCTGAGCGGTAATCAAATCAGCATCAGGGGTCTCCTTACTCCATTGTGCAATTGAAAGGTCGTTGTGAGCATTTGTCTGGGACCTAGTGATAGCAGTGACCTGGATTTCCCCCAACAGGGACTCAATCTCAATTAGATCCCCTTGGATGGCCCCGGTTTTGGCCAGCTGATCAGCTAAGTCGTTTCCAGTTTTGTCTGGTCCCTCTACTTTGGAATGACCCTTGATCTTTTTCCAACAGATGGTCATCTCATTCGAGGTGACCAGATCATCAATGTTTTGGATCAACTTCCCATGTTTCAAGGGTTTGTTGTTAGCACATAACATGCCTCTGGTTTTCCAATTAACCAGGTGCTCCACGAACCCGTTCCGTACATAATCCGAATCTGTGATTATGACCAGTTCGTGGAGTTGATGCTGGACAGCAGTGAGGATGGCCTGATGCACAGCCATCAATTCTGCCACCGGACTACTTCGGGGACCAATTTTGTATCCAGCGGAGGGTTCTGGGGACTCATTCACCCATGCATTCCCTACGCCGGCCACCAGTTCTTTCTCCCTGTCGTTGTCAACATGGTAAGAGCATCCATCCACATACACAGTGGGCATTCCCTCACACTTGTCTTCTTCAAAGACTTTGTGGGGGGACTTAAGGTATGCCTCCATGTTGTCCTTTATTTTTAGACTTTCGTCCTCGAGACAGTTTTCTCTGGCACAATCATGCAAGTCAGCCAGACCTTGCGCGAGGGGACTCTTCTTGTTTTGGCCATATCTGACCTCCACACGAAAGCCTTGCATTGACAGAATCCAGGAAGTAATTCGGGAATTACTCACATTTCCGGCCCGGATTCTGTCACTTTGGAGATATTGCAGAGGCTGGTGTGGAGTCTCCACTATGATGTGTTCCCCCTGGATAAACGGGAGGTAATTCTTCAATGCCCACACCGTTGCCAGGAGTGCCTTCTCACAATCGTTGAATTTTTCCTACACAGAGGATAAAGTTTTGCTCGCATAGGAGATTACTTTATTGACCTTGTCATGCTTTTGGTATAATACTGCCGTCAAGCACGTATTAGAGAACCCCGTCTCCAGGAAGAACTCCTTGTTTCTGACAGGGTAAGCTAGGCAGGGCGCTTGTGAGAGGCTTCTTTTGAGTTGTTTTACCACCTCGGCTTGTTCTGGACCCCATTCCCACTTGACCCCCCCCTTCAGGAGATGAATCAGGGGTCTGGTGATCTCTGCGTAGCCCTCAATGAACTTTCTGCTGTAATTAGTCAGTCCAAGGAGGCTCCTTAGTTCCCGCAGAGTTGTGGGGTCTTTCAGTTTCTGAAGTGCTTCCACTTTCTTTTCCTGGGGACAGAGACCCTGAGGAGTAATCTCATGCCCCAAGAAATTAACACGGGTTCTACACCACTGTGCTTTCTGAAAGGAACGTTTTGCTCCGGCGGCCCTCAACTGTGTCAGAACATAACGGATCTCCGCTATGTGTTCCTCCACAGATGAACTTTTGATGAGGACATCATCTATATAAGCCAGGTTACCCCTCGCACCCAGGTCGGGCATGGCCTTATGTAGGAAAATGTTGAATTCATTGCCGGAGTTGAGGTATCCGAAGGGAGTCCGGGTCCATGTATACTGCTGGCCCCCAAAGGTAAAAGCCAGTTTGTATTGGTCCTCCCTGCTGACAGGCACGGTCCAGTATCCATTGGTCAGGTCTATTGCAGTGAATACCTGTGACCCCTGAATCTGGGCCAGCCCTTGGTCAATGTAGGGAAGAGGCCATCGGGAAGTATGGACCCGTTTGTTGAGCTCCCTGAGGTCGGCGCAGAGTCTCCACTGGCCGTTTGGCTTCAATATTCCCAGCACCGGATTATTGAAGGTGCTGTGGACTGGACGGATTATTCCCCGGGACTCAAGGTTCTTAATTATTTCAGTAAGGGACTCCATTGATGCGAGAGGCAAGCAATATTGCTTCACAAACACAGGAGTCATGCCAGGGTCCGTGGGGATTGTTGTTGTGTGGATGTCAGTGCGACCACAGTCATACGAGTCTACCGCAAAGAGATCTTGGAATTCCAAGAAAACTTGTTTCAACTTTTGCTTTTGTTCCAGAGTCACACAGGCATCAGCTAGGTTGACTCTCTCTTCCACCATCTGCCTGAAGCCTGGAAAGACTTCTGGTTTGGCTATTTCAGCGGCCTCCTCCAGCTGGGTGGAGAAGTCCCTGGTCAGAGTGCTGATTTGGACCGGAGGCTTCAGGTGGGAAAGGCAGCCCTCATGGACCTGGAAAATCACCTCATCCCTCCTGAAGTCACAAGTCACATCTTCCTTGCCATAGGGGCAGGAAGTGTACACCAGGAAGTTCCCCCCATGCCGGGTACAAATCCTGTCTGGTGTTGTATTGTCCTCACTGTCACTGTCAAAACAGTCCTTGGGGATTGGTCCTAACAGTTCATTACCTAAATCGATGGAAAAATGTCGGTCATCAACCGCCATTCCAATAATGGTGCCTGCGGCTAGAGTAATACTCTTTAAGTCGCTGTTATCCACCTCTATTAGAATGGTGTCATGTTCTATGTTGACTAATGGAGTTGGGTTTACCCCCAACCCTTGCTGTTGGAGAGAAGCGTTTAGATGTATGTAAGCATCAGGGTTTTATAAATATTGTCCTCTTTTAGCTTTCACTTCCAGGGAGAATTGTCGGGTCCTTTCTGGGATGGTGACTTCCTCTTTGATCTGAATTTCAACTGCATAAGGTAGCAATTGAGCTGACCTAAATGCTTTTTCTGGATCATCAAAGCCCATGGGATTATCCGCTAATCGGGACCAAGCTTTGAAGTTTATTAGGTCCAAACTAATGGCAAAGCGATTGAGAATGTCACTGCCTAAGGAAAAGGCGGCAGGGACGTCTCGCACGACCCAACAATTGTGGACTATGCTCTTGTTGCCAATGGAGATTTTGAGCATACACCTGCTTGGCAGGAGATGTTTGGAATTAGGTGCTTCCAGGTCCATTTCCCATTTGTCTATCAGTTTGAAGGTGGGAATGGCTGGATCTTTTGGGAGTTGGCGAAACATGGCTTCGCTAATGAAGCTCTTACCATTGTTCACGCACACTCGAGCGAGAACAGAGTCCTTCCCATCATTTAACTGAACAGGGATGAACAACTGCTCTCCAATTTGCTGAATATCAGCCAGGCTCTGAGCTGATTTCACATCTTTCTGGACTATAGGAGTGGGAGTTTCTGGTTGTGGATTGGTAAAGAATTTCAGAGTGTTTCCTTCCAGTGTGGAATACCACCTTAAACTGGAAGGAAGGTTGATTTTCAGAAATAGAGAGGACCCCCCATCACCAGTCTGTTGTCCTACTGCTATTACTGTCACGTCTGGAATTTGGTTGTTCTGGAAGTGAAATTCTACTTGGTCAGATTTTTGTTCAACCATGTGGCAGGTGCCGTTTAAACTAACATGGTTGACACTCTGTTTTAATTTTATTGGTCGGCTAGTCTGGGTCCAGAGGACCTTGTTTACGCAATCTATTAGGGGTGACAACCTTCTCAGGAGGTCATTCCCTAGTAAACAAGGGGTGCCCTCTGGAGTCACAACTATGACCGGGTGTTTCAACTTGTGTCGCCCAATTTTAATGTCCAAGTCTGCCGTCCCCTCGACGGGAATTTCCTTCCCGTCAAAGTTCTGGAGTTGTCCAGGAAGTGAGGTGAGAGGAATTTGGTAATTCCCTCCCCTTCCTGCATTCAGTTCATCAAAGACCCTTCTGGACAGAAGGGTAGCTTGAGATCCCGTGTCCACCAGCGCTGAAATCGTACCCTGCCCCTGTACTTGTACCGGGGCATAATATCTTCCCTCCTTCTCCTCAAGGGGGCACAGATAATGCACATTTTTGGACAACTGGTGGGCTAACTTTCTGGTTTTGGACATTGCAAGAGAAGAAATTTGGGCAGAATTCTGTGGAGAGCCTTGGGAATCTGAAAGAAAAAATTGGCAACCGGAGATCAGAGCCATTGTGGGTTCCCCTGGTTCCGGTTCTGGGCCGCCCCCCCCTTTTTGGAGGCAGTCATCAGGATGGGTTTGAACCAGGGGATTTTTTTGCTGTTGGTTCTGGGATGAGATGGTGGGCGGCGGTAGCTCAGTCTCCACATCTCCCCAGTCTGGATTTGCATCCCTAGGGACCCATTTTTCTTTGGGAGGAGTTCCCCCCTCTCTGAAGGAGAAGATCCTTTTCCCAGGATCCTCTGAGGATCCCTCTCCCTCAAATTGGAAGATCTGTACCTCCTCCTCAAACTGAGTCTGTTTGGGTCCTTTGTTTCTCCTACCCCCCTCTGCTCCTTGGGAGGCAGGCTTTCAGGGGCAGGAGATTTTGTTTCCGGTTCCTGGTTTTCCAGGGGCTGTTTACAAGTTGGGAAGGAAGCTTCCTCCAAGGCTTTATACCCCCCTTCCCTTTGTGCCTCCTCCCTGGGAACCGGTGAGTTATCGGGGTGCTGCCCCCGTCATTGTTCTGGAGCACCAGGTCCAGAGTTGGGTGCGTTCTGCGCCGGCATGCCGATCTGAGGGTTCTGCTGAGCCCTCAGTATGTGACCCAGATCCCGCGCCATGTTTTGAACCTGGCGCTCTAACTGGGAAACCCGCTCAGGCTGATACGGGGCCCTGTTTTCTCCCCTGGGCTGATCCCGGGAAGGGTAGCTATCCCTTCTTTGGTAGTACCCCTGGTTGGGAAGATTTGGATACCCCTCCACCCTTGGCCTCCCCTCTCCCGGATTCGGTTGTCTGGGCTCAGGGAATTGGGGAAAGAAGGGTGGAGGATTTTGGGGCTGGAAGTTGGGTGGATACCTGGGGAAGAAGTTCTGCCCAGGGTTTGGTGAGTTTCTGCCCTCCTGTGAGAAGTTGGGAGGGAGGTTCTCTGGGTTAGGTGCTTGGCTGGATCCCCCCCCCCTTGGGCTGGAGGAGTCCACACATAACCCAGGATGGGTCTGTTTCCCTTGTAACGGGGGCTTACATAATCAGGAGAGCGAGGGACCCCATTTGTGGGGCTGCCTCCCTGTCTGTGACTGGCCCGAGGACCTTCTGGGCCTAGCATTATTAGGTGCAGGTAGGTTTTTAGGCCCCCGCATCTCCAAATCTAAAACGGGGGTGACCTTTACCTCTGCCACCTTGGCAGCAGCAGGGGTGTTGTTGGCTTTGGGGTTTTTGGGCGCATTATTTTTATTTTCTATTGGCTTCTGCACCTCATAGATCCGGGTCGCCTGTTCAATGACCCAGTCTAAAAATCTTTTCTCGTGAAAATCCCTCACGAGCTGGGTCATTATGTATTTGGGCAAGGCATGGAAAAACGTATTAATAAATTCTCTGCTATCCGTGCGCACCCTTCTTGTGGTCTGTGCAAAAGCACGCTTTAACTCCTGCACAAACTCTTGTGGGGCCTGATCCTCACCACATTGTAAATTGTAGGCTGCCTTGCGAGCCTCTTGAGGATTTCTATGAGTAGAAAAATGTTTCAGGATGGCCGCCTTATAGGTGGACCATCTTAAATAATTTTGGTCCTCCAGCCCCGCAAAGAAACTGGAGTATTCCGGGGAGAAGGTCCACTTTACATATTGAATACAGCTTTGGCTGTCCTTCAAATGGAAAGTCTCCATCATTTGCTCAAACAACTCTAAGTGCTCCCAAACAGAATACTTGGCGTTCTTATGATAAGGCGTGATGACGCTCCTCATTGCCTTAATCTGCTTTAAGGGGTCCTTAAGCAAGGCCCTTTTTGTCTTATTGGCCCTTTTGGTCCGGGTAACCCTGGTCCATTCATCTTCTGACTCAGAGGCACTGCTCCCAGAGGTTCCCGTCTGTTCTTCCAGGTTTTCCCGGATTCTGCGAGCCCGGGAATGGCTGGCAGAATGTGGGGACCTGGTCTCCTGTGTCCTGTACCGCTCAGAGGAGTCTTCAGATCCCTCCTTGCTGCCAGGATTTGATGGGTACCCCCCCCACTGACCTAACTGGGCAGAGGTTTTCAGGATGCCCTTAATGGGCCTACTCTCCTGGGGTTCCCCATCAAATTGCACTGTGCTTGGGTGCCCATACCCGGATGCCCGCCCCTCCATTACTGGGTGGTACTGGCCTATGAGCCCCATGCTTCTGGCTGGATAGTAATCTGCCATCCCTGTGGCCCTGTGCGCAGGGGACATGGGGGTGGCAGAGTCCAGGGACTGAGAGAGATAAAGGCCTCTGGTAGTAGGGCTCCTGGGGTTATGCTCAGGAGTTTCTTTTTCCCAGCGAACCTCATCTCGATCCGCCCCTGCTCCCTGTTGCAATGCAAGAGCTTGCGCCTTCAGTTCCTCAGTTAAGGCCTTACTAGACTCTATCAGTCTCTCCTGCATCGCTACCTGTTGTTGGAGTCTATCATTGTGCTGGCAGAGAGCCTCATTCTCTCTCTGTGCCTCCTGATTGGTCCTGGAGCACTGGGCCAGTCTTTGCTGCAGGAGGGTTACCTCCTGAGCTGTGTCCCTATTGGCCTGCTCCTTTCTTGCCAGAGCATCCTCCACCCTCCTGGTGTGCTCTAACAAGTTATGGTGTTCTTTTTGGAGGTCACCCAGTCCCTGGAGGGCCAGGTGATTTTCTTCCATTTTCCTTTTTAAGTGGCAGACTTCCTGGCCTAAGGTATCCCTTTCCTGACTAAGAGCCTGCATCTGTGCCGCCAGGTCGTCCCTTTGCCTTTGGAAGGCACCAGCTTTCTGGCGCTCCTGGTCAAACTCTGCCTGGGTATCCAGGTCTTTCAAAATCAGTTTATTGCTCTCTGCCTTCTCCCTATCTAGGTGGCTTTGCAGGGTGACTACCTGCTCAGCACATGCCCTATTGAAGTCTAACTGTTGTTCCAGCTTTTTCTGGCTCTGCAGTAGGGAGTCCAAACCTTCTTGGTACTCCTTCTGCAAGGCCAGAAATCTGGTATCCTGGTCAGCCTTTTCCTGTTGCAGGATGTCCATATCCCTCTTTATTTTAATGATGTGCTGTCTACTCTCATTTTCTGACTCCTTGCTCCCCTGCAGCCTCTGCTCAGAAGAGACCAGGTCAGATTGGACCTTCTCTAACGCCATCTGTCGCTTATTCGCCAGATCTTGGCTTTCAGTACATTTATCCTGCATGTCTCCCATATATAGGTACAGGTATGCCGCTATCCTAACCATCTTGTCTTGTTCATCCTTAGCTTTAGGAGCCATGTATAGTTCACTCAGGGCCACATGTAAGGGACCCTGATCTCTCCATATATCTGACCCTGGTTCCGTGACCTGTTGCGTGATGGCCTGCAACCAGACCATGTGGTCCTGGTGAGTCCACTCACCTCTCACAAATAACTTATGTAAGAAGTGCTCTCTGGCTATTTTCATGTCTACTAAGGTCGTCATTCTGGAATTTGAGTTCCTTCCTGACTTACAGAAGTTTGTATTTTATTTTTGCAAAACAGACCTTTTCCTTAGAGCGTTCCTTTGAGGAGTGCTTTACAGCGTAACACAGCGTGGTGATCTGACCGGATATGTGTATCTGGTCAGCTGGCACGCTGTATTAATCTGCACAAGTGATAGATCTAACCCAAACGTCCGGCCCGAGCCCCCAATTTGTAAGAGGATTCAATTCAACACTACAGCTAAGTCAATGCCTAGTCTGGGATACTGAAGGGAAACCCTTATTGATATATCTTTATGTCCAGTTCATGCGTTCTGGATGACTACCCCTATATAACACCCCTCTCTTGGAATCCCCCTGACCCCACTGAGCCAAGAAGTAGTTCTGTTTTGCAAGTTAAAAGGTTTATTTGATAATTTAAACAATGGATATATATATCACACTTTATAATAATTTAATAATTGAATATGACACTTAATCTGAGCAGTAATCAATAATGGATAGTCTGGCACTAGCACACTTGTGAATAGGAACAGAAGAATAAGGTGGAAGAGAATACTTTATATAAGTTCAGATGGATGTAATGTTGAATGAAAATGCAATACAGAAAATACTCAATATGATTTCAACAAAACAATGTAATCACTTTTCTCTGGCAATCCCCTCCCCCTTTATGCAATGCAAGGAAATGGAAGGAAAGCACACAGTTCTCAGAAATGCAATCAAATGTAATTCAGTTCACCCCAGCAAGCTTAGACTACAGAAGTTTGAAACACAGGCCCAAGATGCTTTTATATGTGCTGGCAATGAAGTGAAAAATATGCTAAAATGCTTTGAATTCCCTCTAGAGGTTCAGGGTGAGTGGTATCTAGTTAATATTAGTCCAGGCTCACTCTAGCAATGATTCAGGGATGGTTCTTAAGAGGCAAACGAATGTTTAGCAAGGAAAGCAAGGAAACTGCTGTTTTCACACGTGGAGAAATTTGCAAATCGCGGCAAAATTCGTGAGTGCGTTTTTCGCGATTGCGGCAAAAGTGTATGGAATAGGAACGCGGTTCTAGGTTCGTTGAAAAGCCAAGATTCCCAGCCTTCAGAGGGAAGTTACTGCAAGTCTCTAAGACAAACGGTCACAGAGATATGAGCGATATGGTAAAGGTCGTTTTTCAGATTTGAAATTTTAAAGTTCAAAGTGACAAGTGACAGCTAGCAACTAGAAATGACAGGTGACAGCTTTACAAAATGACAGGTGACAGTTAGGAGGCAGTTCTACTTAGATTAAAATAGCTTGGATTATATTATTTTAACTAAGAGATTGGTTCTGCACAGTTCTGCTAGGTACTCACAATATATTTTGAAATAAATGGGCCTCGCCACGGATCTGGTCAGGTTTTCTTCACTCGCCACGGACGGTCTCTGCGCACAGCGTCTGGGTCAGCTCTACTCTGCTGGTCTGGTCTGGGTCTCTGGTTCTGATCAGGTCTGTGGGTCCGGATACAGCGGTCTCCGGTTCAGCTGGTCTCTCTCTGGATACAACACTGCTCTCTGGCAAATGGTAAGAGTTCTTGCAAATAATTCAAACAGCTCGCCTGGCTGTGATAATGGCAATGATTTGAGGCCTGCTAAAGAGGGATTTAGCTTGTAGTTGACCTCTCTGCTACAAATTCTGAAGTAAAGTCTTGGTCTCTGAAGGTGGATAGATTGAAGTCTCTATGTTGGCTCTCTGGAGGTTGATGGAGGTAAAGTATGGATTTTCCCGGCAGAGCGTCCCGCAGCAGATGGAATAGAATGTCCCTATCTGTCCTGACTGTCTGCTTTTATGTGTTTTGAAAGTGGGTGTGTGTGCAGCATCACTAGCCAGCCCCTCTCCACTTGTCATTGGCCACTTCCTCCTCTTCCCCTTGATTGGGGGAATGAAATGAAGTGTCATCATGATGAGGTCTGTTTATGATACAGAGAACCCACCCCTGTCAACTTTACACACAATCTATATTTTGACCCAAAAGACATATTTGCACAGGTACACATTTGTTTAAAATTACATGCACCCATCACATATCACATGAGATATACCCTGTCCAAATCTGCTCTTCCTGAGAGCTTGCATTGAGAAATGGCAACATATTTCACTTTTTGGTCAGGTTACCAATATCAGATTCTTACTCAAATTTACCCAAATGTGTGCAAGGCATGCAGGCATTAATTGATGAAGTATCAGACTTTTCACATGCAGACATTTTAAGTAATACCCTCTTAACTGCTAGTTTGTCCCCAGAACATCACACAAATTGGAGTTTGGGCTTGAATTGAAGGTACATTTTTTAAATTAAGGCTCTCAAAGTTATACATTTCTGTCATTTGATTACAAAGAGTTATCAGTGTTTCTGTAAAATATATATATTTGCTTTCAATTCAGTTCTCAGAGTGTTGGAGTCCGCCTCCAAGTCTTGGGTGGGTCAGTCACATGTGTCTTCTGGCAGGCAGGCCTTTGTTGACAGGAAACAGTCAAAATCAACATATCCTATTCAATTGCAAGAGCCTATTGTGTAGTCTCCAGGAGGCTCCCAGCCAGTCTGCCTTCTATCAATCAAGAGGTCATGTGAGATTGTAATTCGCAATGCAAGGTATACCTGCCACCTGCACTACCACTAACCTGCACTATTGACTGTGAATACTTTGTGACTCTGCCCACTTGCGATGCTCCCCTGTTGCGCCGGCCCACAGGCAGCGTGACACGTAAATCAGCCACTTTACTCTCGGCAGTGTCCTAACACTAATGTGTCCCCGCGCAACATACTTTTATAGCCACTAAACTCAATGCTGTGCTTAATCTGCTCTAAGTTCTACTCTGAATCTAGGTGTTATCTTGAACTAAGTGTTACTCTGAACCTAGGTGCTATTCCCAACCCAGGCGCTATTCTGAATACATGCTACTCTGATCCAAGATGTTAATTGGTACACTGGCGCAATTCTAAACCTAATGCTGTGCTAATTGACAAACGCTTACCATGACCACTTTGCTTACCTGTATCTGAGTCAGATGCCAACCTGCAACCTTGCGCTACATGGATTAGGTAGTATTCTGCTACTCCAAGCAGGCCGCACTGTCCACTGCTAGATTTCGACCCTAGACAGGACACGCACTGCACCTTACCCCCTCACACAATGTTCCTCCCGGCCCTTTACTCTATACTACTGAGAACCATTCTCCACTTCACCAATTCCGCATGCCTGCACAGCTCACCCCTTAACTTGACCAGCCTAGGCACCGCATCACCCACCCTCACAGAGCCCAGCACCACAATCATGCTTACCCTACTCGCTCCCCCATGCCTTTCGGACAGGCTGACCAGATTACGAGCCAGACTTCCCAAAATACACGAGCCTAGAGCCAGGGACTCCACACAATCCATACTCACACACCGAACATCCATTAGCTCCTGCGCTAACCTTACGCTAAAAAAACCCGAACCTAAACCCGTCAACTCCACTACAACCAACAATAGAGCGCTCAGCACAGCTACCACCCCCACCCCTGCCAAAGCCAAAACCCTACCTATAAAAGGTGCCCTCATCAACGCACGCTCCATGATTGCCCATGCCACGGACATCGCTGATCTCATTTTAGCTGAAGATCTAGACTTCCTAGCCATAACAGAGTCCTGGCTTCATGCAGCCGCAGGCCCAGCCCTTTCGCTAGCCATCCCCAATTACTACACCATCATCCGAGCGGACAGAACTGAAGCTAAAGGCGGTGGTTTGGCCATCATTGCCAAGACCCACCTTAACATCAGACTCAACTCCGCCACACACCTCCCATCATGTGAATCACTTACAGCCAAGCTACCCATCGCTAACTCCCAAACAATATCCATTCACTTACTATACAGACCGCCCGGACCCCCGGGATCTTTCGAGGAAGACCTCAATGCCATCCTTACCGACAACCTAAAAAACTCCTCACAATGCCTTCTCTTAGGAGACTTCAATTTAGGCTACAAAGACCCCAAAGACAATCAAGCCACTCTCATCAGTAACACCCTGTCTGAACTAGGCTTCACACAAAAAGTAACCAACCCCACCCATAACAAAGGGAGAACCCTTGATTGGATAGCAGACTATAACTGTGCCATATCGATCACTAACAACACTCCCCAATCCTGGACCGACCACCACCTCCTCTCCTTCTCACTTGAGGCCTCAAGCCCTACAACCAACATGGCACTAGCCCCAGCCATCCACACGAGAAGAAAAAAAAATATTACAGTAGAAAAACTGATCCCGCTCATTCTTCCTACACTAAGCCAACTCCAAGACTCTAATCCCTATGACCTCGTAGAAGGCTATAACAACACCATGCGCATAGCCTTAGACGCCATTGCACCATTGAAACTTAGAAAATCCAAACCAAAAAAGCACCTCAACCAATGGTTATCCAGCCATCTTAAAACCCTTAGATTGGAAAAGAGTAAACTGGAACAAGTCTGGAGACAATCTCCGACTGACCACAACAAACTATTGCTTAACAAAATAACGGCCAACTATAAAAAATAAATCATAGCGGCCAAACAAGAATCCTATAACCAGAGAATCTCCCAATCCAACTCCAGCTCCAGAGAATTATTTACTATCCTGAAAGAATTGGAAACCCTGGTAACAATCCCAGATACTTGCGTTAAAAACAAACAATGGTGCACCAGTGTCCAAAATGCACTAAACAACAAAGTCACTGGCCTTCAAACAAAAATTAAAAATAAGAAAGACTCCCTCACCAATCTTACCAACCCCATCAACGCCCACTCGAGCCCTCCACCCTCACACCACACACCTAACACTGCTCGCTTCAGCTTTTCCAAAGTCTCTTCTCTCGAAGTAGAAAAAATAATTCTTGGCCTTAAACCCTCCAACTGCAAAGGTGACCTCTGCCCCCCACAAATCATTAAAGACGCGGCACGAGACCTCTCGCCATTCATCACCAGACTCATCAATGCCTCTTTTTCCTCAGGATCAGTCCCCAGTAAACTTAAAGAGTCCTGGGTCCTCCCTCTCCTCAAAAAACCCTCCCTTGACCCGTCCATCCCAACCAACTACAGACCGATTACCACCGTCCCATTCCTGCTCAAGATACTAGACAAGACAGCATACCAACAAATCCAAAAGTATCTTGAAACAAACCACCTTCTAGGAATAAGACAATCCGGCTTCAGACCCCAACATGGAACTGAAACAGCCCTGATAGATCTGAAAGCCCAAATAGACGTCCTTAGAGATAACGGGAAAACTGCATTACTACTCCTGCTAGACCTCTCTGCGGCGTTTGACCTAGTTGACCATAAAATCCTATGTAATCATTTAGACTCAGCTGCCCACTTCTCACAAGAAGCCATCAGTTGGATTGAGTCATTCCTCAACACAGATCCATGCGAGTCTTCTCCTCCTCTGCCGCCGCCGAACCCATCCCCATTACATGTGGAGTCCCACAGGGCTCGTGCGTCTCCCCCACTCTGTACAACGTGTTCACAAAGCCCCTGTTTGATGATCTAGATGGCCTGGGTATCACCTACACTAACTACGCCGATGATACACAAATCCTCATCCCGTTGACGGGAGATTACAACCAGGATTTGGCCTTGGTGAACAGGGTGTATCTCATCATCCAGGCATGGATGGCTTCGCACAGTCTATGCCTGAATGATGACAAAACTGAACTCATCATCCTTGGTTCCACGTCCAACCTAACCAAACTCGACCACAATTATGCCAACTTCATCATAGATGGGAACCTAATCAAGGTTTCGAAAGAAGTAAAAACCCTAGGAATATACCTTGACTCCTCCCTAACCTTCCACAAACAGGTTAGCTCGATGGCATCCTCTACGGCCTACACATGTAAGCTCATAAGAGCAGCCAAACCCTTCCTCTCCACTCACAGCTGCACTACACTAGCCAGAGCACTGGTATTATCCAAACTGGACTATTGTAACGCCCTCTACATAGGAGCCACCAAGCAAATCACCAACAAAATTCAGACACTTCAAAACAACGCCCTTAGGGCAGCACTCAATATTCCCAGGAGGGAACACATTTCCAATATCAGGAAATCCCATAACTGGCTCAGCACAACAGACAAAATCCTGCTTAAAGTAGCATCGCTCACCCACAAATGCCTGAATAATGCTGCCCCACGCTATCTGGCAGACAGAATATGCAAACACACCCCCATCAGACCCACCAGAACCTCCAATGCTAATCTGCTCACCGTCCCCAGGTTTAAACGCACCAAAATGGGTGGCAACAGCTTCCAGGTGAAAGCACCTCAACACTGGAACTCCCTACCACCATCGCTCAGAACTCCCCAACCTTACTCACTTTTTAGACGCAACTACATCCATTGGTTAAAGAACACGAACCACTAACACCTCTAACACCACACGGCTGCTCTCCGCGTTGCATGCTTTAAGTGAATCTGTAAATTTGTAATACTAAACTTGTATATATTTGTAATTCTTTAAATACATTTACTGCATTCTCTCCTGCCAAATTGTACACATGTTCCTTCATCGTCACACTGTAATTATGTAATGTAAAGTACAATTATGTAATGTAAAGTATAAGCAACCTGTAACCAAGCTTTGAATCACCTTGCTGCTCATGCGCCCTCATACCCTCGGGTCTGGTGCGCAATACAAATGAATAAACTAAACTAAACTAAACTAAACTCCTGGTGTGAATCTCTGGAGGTGAGAGGGTTTCCCAGGCTTCAGGCCTCTGGGAACAGCAGGTGGCTAATTTTTAATTAAAATGCAGCCTTTGAAGTCAGCTGAGTCAAATCCCTTTGTCAGCAACTGCACTCAGTTCTCCTGTCAGAGTTTAGATCGCTAGCGCAGCATTGAGGATTTTGTTGGTACTGCATGCAATTTTGGGATCTTTCTTGGATTCATGCATTCTAAACAGGAATGGTTCTTACATGGTAGTAAATAATCCTTGCTTAACATTGTTTTGATGGGGCTCCTTACAGTAAAATGGTTATGTGGAACCCCACAAAAGGGTTGAATCTTTAAAGTGGTCCAATGAGCCATGATTTCAGCAACTTTTTGACATCAGTAACAGTGGATTTTGTCAACAAAGATCTTTCTTTACACTGGTGGGTGGCAAGTTAGGTAACCATTTTGGTGTGCGCACAAACTGCGTGGTTCTCCTGGATTCTGGCGCACTTGTGGGCTTTTTGGCCATCTTGGATTTTCTAAGCCCACAGCACCAAATGTTGCAGCATGATAACTCAAACGTGGGTCAGGACACCCAACATTACTATGGAGGTCTTCACAGGTTATTGTGCGTTTGTTGGGTTCAGAGTGTGTGGGCTGGAAACAACTGCGGCCTGGTGGAGTCTGAGAGTCTTTGCTGTCCATGTGGTTAGTTCTGTGTTTGTGCTGCAACAGCTTGCTATGTGCAGGGAGTGCAGTAGTGAGCTTTTCAGAGGATTTAAAGTCTATTTTAGGTGTGGAGCTGATTATGTAATAGATGGGTGAGGGTCTCCCATTTGACATTTGGGGTACCCAGCTAGGTTTTGTGTGGCTTGCAGCGAGTATGCCCATATGGCTTCTGCATAGAGTAGGTTTGTTTGGGTGCGTTTTTAATGGGTCACTCCTACCAAAATACTAATACAGGGCACAGACGCACACAGCAAAGACAAAACAATCTTGCCAACACGAGCTACCGCAATGCAACCAATAATCAGCATTATGACCGCCCACCTAAACGACTAACAAAAGGAAGCTTAATGTACCTTGTGCATTACTTACTGACAAGCTCAGAACCAAAACAGAACTAGCAACTCACATGCTGCAATTTATACGCCCAACACCGGACATCAAATGTACTTTTCAAGCCATCTTTTATAAACATAGAAATATGTACTTGTTCGTTTTTAGGCCACGAACATCAAATCTTAGACCACACCCATCTTGCAAGCCATGCCCCCAAATGAGGCCCCCCTCAATTTCTTACCCCACTTAAAGCAATGGGAAGGATGGCTTATAGAACCATGTCTGTGTAACAGCTTGTGTTGGGCTATTAGGGCCCGTACAGACCCCGTGGCTGGGCCCCACCAATAAATGTACAGGCTCTGCTACATCTACTACTTAAGTCGTTCACACTAATTTCTGAGTAATATTAAAATTTTCAGTTAAATTCACCAGCTGCTACTGTAGTTATGGACTGTTTTAACAATACATTGCCATACGTTAGTTTCTAAAATGTTCAGCTGGCCATATACAGCAGTAGATGTATATTATATATCTCTAACTTCCAGTGCTATGCGGATGACATGCAACTATCCTATAGGCTACCTTCAGCCGACTCCTTTTCCTCGCTCCAATCCGACTGCATGTCCGCTATTCAGTCAGGGTGGGGTGCAAACGACCTCTGCCACAACGCCAGTAAGACTGAGATCGTTCGCATTAGGACCCCTGCTCCCATTTTTCCACTTACACTCAGGCTGGGCTCCCTTGGCCCGGAGCCCGCACCCACCTGTGAGGCAAAAAACCTTAGGGTTATCTTTGACTGCACTCTCTCCTTCTCCTCTAACATCACTGACATCTTTAATAAGTCTAACTTTCAGCTACACCTCCTCAGAAGTACTCTACCTGGTTTAATCCGATGATAAGAGACAATGGAAAGACACTGTTTTGGCCTGAGTGGTTCCTTGGTGGGGTGAAATGGATCAGTGATCTTGGAAGCGGTGGAAGGTGGCTTTCAACGGATGAAATTAAAATGAAGTGAGATATCCCAGGTTTTTCGAATACAGATTAAAGGCGTTTGAAAAAGGCTGTTGGGGAGGTTGGTTGGACAAACATTTTATACTTGGATCTTTTTATGGCTAAACCTACGCAGGGAGAAGGGGGACTGGCTAGCAGAATCTACAAGCGGGTTGTTGCAAATTACAAGGGAAACGACAACTTGAAGGAGGAATGGAGTAGAAGATTAGACTGCAATATTTCCTCAGATGCCTGGCAGTGTATGTGTAGGACTGTAATGCTTTGCTCACTTAATCTTGGGGAGAGATCCAGGCAGATTAAGATTTTGAATAGAGTTTACTGGGGCCCGGAACGTTTGAAAACCGAGGCCTTTCAGATTCAGATGAGTGTTGGGGTTGTGTGCATTAGGTTGGTACCCTTGAAAATATGCTTTGGAATTGTGCTAGAGCTTGTGGTTTCTGGACGGAAATATGTGAGATTTGTGTGAGCGTGCTTGGTGAGAGTATTGATCTTGATTTTAAAACAATGATCCCAGGTGGGGATGAATTGTTGGATGCCCTGACCATTTCACAGAAGAAGTGGCTTTTTAGAGGCGCCATAGTTGGCAGGAGGTTGGTCCTGCGTGGCTGGAAATCCAAAGTTGTTCCATTGATTGATGAATGGGTTGATGAAATGAACAAGATTGCAGATATGGAAATAGACAATTTACAGGAGGGGCAAGAGAATGATAATTTGTAATAAAATCTGGGGGAAGTTTTCTGATTTGTACTAGTCTCATATTGTGTTTGTTATCTCTTTTTTTGTGGGTGGTGGGAGGCAGGGCTTCCTGACGTATATATAGGTTTTATGTGCTTGTATATAGTTTTGGTGCTGAAAGTTTGGATAATGCTTTGCTTTATCGTTGTTGATCTTATATTTGAAATGTACATTTCATATGCAAAATGTAAATAAAAGTTTAAAAATAAAAAAAAGTACTCTACCTTTTCTCACTTTCCCCCAGCGGCTCACTGTCTCCAGAGCCTTAGTTCTCTTTAGGCTGGGCTATGGCAACAGCCTCTTCTTCAACCTCCCTTGTTGGGCCCTGGACCCTCTATAACTCATCCAGGACAGAACCGTGAGACTTATCCTTGGCCACAAGCTCAGGGACCACATCTCTCCAGTGCTGAAATCCCTTCACTGGCTCACCGTGGCTGCAAGGATCAAGGTGCAAGACCCTCTGCATTTTCCACAAGGCGTTCTGGGGCCTGGGACCTACATACCCGCAACGCTGCCTATCTAAATACTGTCCCTCACAAGCCCTCCACTCATCTACCTCCAACCTTCTGCGAGTGAGTCGGTTCTCCAAGCAGAGATCTGAATGGAGATCCTTATTCTAAGCAGGCGCCTCTGGAATAGCCTCACTGCCATACTGTGCCTTGAGCCTGACCTTCTTAGGTTCCGGAACCTCCTCAAGACCTTCCTCTTCTCCTCTTCCTTCGCTCTCCCTCTACCCTACTAACCTTGCTCCCACCATCTCTTCTTCCTCTACCCTACAGCCCGCTGACTGGCTACCTCGTGTACCTCAGAGTGTCACTGGACACGGCCACTCCCGCCAGTCCTCCCTCACACTTGCCTCAGGGCCCTACATCCACCCACCTTCACGGCATTTAAAATAATCCTAGAGAGTTGCTCCACCGACTAGGTGCACTTGGACCCATACCCCTCCTTTTACCATCTATGCACTTGCACGTTCCAAATGCAAGTGCCTGAAGATTGTCTGTCTGTTCTCTCCTGTCTTCTCCCCCTTAGCCCTTGTAAAAGTGCAGAATCGCTGTCAGGCCTATTTGTTTTGTCTCAAATGTTATATGTAATTTACGCACGTACTCTGCCTGTTATCGTCTCAGAATTCCAAGTGCTCTGAACGACTGTTATAGGCGCTACATAAATAAATACAATAGAGTACAATATTTGCATTAATTTGTACGAGTGCGTGCATATTTTTTACTTGTGCGCTTTTACCATCAATGAACGGAAATACACTGTCCACAATGTTTGTAGCGTGTCCAGAATTGGCATCTGTGCCAGGTGGTAGCCATAGCCATAAATCACAGGGCCTAGTGCGTACTCTCTTTAACAAGTGCTGCTCCCCAGCACTGACCTCTTCCGTATTGGTGCAATATCAGACCTTTTCACCAACCTAAATCTTCTCTAGATTTCTCTCTTTGCTTTTTCAGTAACCTTTTCGTTCTTCCAAGCCACAGCCCACAGAACCGTGTTACTGCCTGATGTTTTCCTATGCCCACTCACCCCAGGACAGACTGGATTCCTTCGAGCTTCCCCGCCCTCCCTCCTCCCCTTCAGGCGTCACTGCAGCGGAAGTTCGTGTGATTCCCAACATGGCGGCGCCAACCAGGAAGTGAGAAGAAGGCAGAGGAGCAACGAGCCCGTAGGGGGGGCCAGGTGAGGAGGGGGGGTAAACACCCGACAGAGTGGCGGACGAGGTGCAAAGGCACAGGGGGTGCGAAGTTTTTTGTTTCATGATATGGCGATCAATGGCGCAGGGGCAGTCTATGGGGTGGGGGAAGAGTCGAAGGCAGCGAGCTCCATCAGGTAAGGGGTGAAACGGTGGTGGGTGTGGGGGCGGTATAGGCCAATAGCGAGAACAGTAGTGTGATTCCAGACAGTGGTAGGGGCGTTGCCACTGATCCTCTGGGAAGGGGCTTGACACCGTACGGTTTCACTATACCTGATAGGTGAGTATTCGGAGGTAAGGGCGGAGAGATAAATGACTACAACTGTATGGGGTTCTTACTTTTTTGTAGGGGTGTACAACAACATATTGAGGACGACTTCAATATGGGGACAATTGCAAGGATCCAAGCACTCAGTTCAAAGTTGCCACGATATTTATTAAGGCGATATTTTTGGTTGGTGATGTGGATTCATAATATTGCGGGATAGTGAGATGGTAATGAGGGATAGTGAGATGGAGGCGACAAGTGTTAATGGTGCGATGAAAGGGGGCACATCCGTATTCCAAGGGGAGGATACAATGATGAGCGTGTGAGAGAAAAGGGGTACAATACAGAGGTGGGCGAGGAAAAAATACACTAACAAGAGGTGATGAGCTGACATTTTCGAGGAAGTTGAGGAAGGGGCACTCTTGATGTTGTAAATTGAGAAACAGAGGAAAACTATGGTGTGAACGTAAGAACAATACTGACAAGTGCCACGGAAGGATATACTACTTTGGGTGACAAGGATGAAAGGAGAAATATTCGGTTGGGAGTAGGGTGTCGCTCAGAACTAGATACCTACAGGAAATGCAAACTATGGGAAAGAACGCCATGTAAAACTGATTGGATGATGGGATGTCCAAGACCGGAGGAGAGAGCAAGGACACAAATCTTTGGGGACTCAGTGTGATGAAGGCACACAATATTGGGGGTAGGAGGCGTGAAGCGCGTCTAACGTTTGCGATGGGTTGCACACACTTCTTTGGGTTACTATGAATGAGGTACATGCAAAGTACCTTGTATGTTTTTGACTTTTTAATCTCCCACTATATGGAATGTTAATGTTAAAGGATATTTGTATCGCGCACTATCACCACCGGAGTGATCCCCTTCGCTCTGGCATTTCCTAAAGAAAGCAGGGGTGGGGGGGTTTAGTGGGGATGAGATGGAGAAGTGAAAGAGAGCAATGATGTGCTGTTGGCGGCCTCAGTCTGGAATTCCGTCTGCTGGGCTTGGGTTGTTATACTGTCGGAAGATGTTGTGTGCTGTTGTGCAGGTCTATGTGTGCTTTGTTGTTGCAGCAGTGTGGTGAAGTTTGTGTGGAATGCTGCGTTGTAAGTTTGTGTTTGGTTAGAATTGGAGAGGTGTATGGAGAGGGTGTGTTTCGCTCCTTTAACCAGCTGGTGTAGTTTCTTTGCAGTGAGTGGCTTGGTTAGTGATTTTTGCGAGTTAGCGTTTTCTTATTATGTGAATGTGAGCAGTCAATGGGGTTGTTCTGCCTGTTCTGCAAAAACATGAACCTTTCCATTTGTGGAAATAGCACTGTCTTACGTGCCTTCTTTAAGATGCCCATACATCTTTGGGCAGGTTCAAGTGTCCAAATTCAATGACTTCAGGTGCCAAGCTGTCAAGTTCAGTGTTTGTGGACATGGATACAGTGCTGCCACCTGATGTTGGTATAACATGTTGTAGGGGCACAATAGTTTGACTAGTGTACAAGAAGATATTTTGTTGAGAAGAGGTGTTCTCTTCCCCTCCCCCCGACCAATTCATCCACAGTGCGTTCCACTTGGAACCCTGTCTGGGTACTGGGTATACCTGCGTAGTCTGGGCATTGCAAATTCTCTTATGTTGCAAAGAGATGTATGTCTGGTTGACCGAGAGGTGGTCTAGGATGTCGGAGTGCAGCTGCCATTCGTGTTCTGATGGAGGTTGAACCTTTCGGCTCAGCACATCTGCCACAGTTGTGTTCCCCTGGAACATGTGACAGGAGTAATATATTGTGTTTGAGCTCCAAAAATCAGATGTTCTGGGCTAGTCTGGACAGACTTGGAGAGCGTCTCCCACCCTGTCGGTTGATTCATTTTGTCACTTGTCATATCGCTTTTCACCACAATTATGGTTCCAACGCGCTTTTGGTTGAACACCCTCAGACAGACCGGGGTCCAGAAATGAGATAAAGGTTTGAGAGGTGCCATTGTGCGTGTGTGCATTTCAGTCATTATAGTTATGCAAGGGTGGCCAAGACTCTGTTAGTTACCCATGCCCAAACGGAATTCATTAATTAGTTATGCCATTTTTATCAAAGCCAGACGAGTTTCTTAAAGTGAGTATTTACAGATTGTGTTCCAATTGTATAGTTTTCGTCCCAGTGTTAAATGTTTTCACATCTCCTGAAGCATATGGTAGCAAGCAGGTGCTTTTGATGGGCACTGATATACAATGATGTGATGTTTAGGTCGAGGAACCAGTAAAATGTCCAATTGTGTGTACACCCCGTCTGTATGTATGTTTGGAAAGCATGTCTACTTTAATCTTCTGTATATGTTATAGATTTGTTTCTTCAAATCGTAGGCCAGGGGTCTGCAACATGTTTCTCTCCAGATTTGTCTGTACCAAAACACCATGATCCCTCTACATTGACTGTTTGCTGGGGCTGATGATGGTTGTAGTCCAAAACATCTCCCGAGGAAAATGCTGCATACCCCCTTTTTAGGCGAGTAATTACAGGGTGAATGGCACAGAAATCTTAGTTTTGCATTGAGAAAAAAATCATAATTGTGGATGTACTGTCATCAATCAGTGACTGGCCATGCTGATCCCACAGGTATAGTGTATGGCCCTTATTGACAGAATGTTTTCCAATGGGGTTTTGCCATTATAAACAGCTTGCATGAATTAGGCCCCAAGTGTTAACGCATCGATAGGTGTGTACTAAAATATCGTCTTTGCCCTCAAACTGTGTAGCTAAAGTTGACTTTTATGCGTCTCTGGTAGCTTGCAACTTAACTCCTGCATATGTTAGCTCAACCTTGTAATTTCAAATCCTATACAGTGTTTGGGCATATAAGAGATGACTCCATAATCGCACCAGAAACCATGGGAAATAGCGGTCCATGTCTGTCAAAGACGGGCTGGACAAGATCATATGGGATTTTAGATGGGATATATTACACCAAAGGGTTACTAGTGACCTCTGAGACTAAAAGCTCGAGGTGAAATGCACGCTGTTGTTGGTAGATATCAATCTACAATTTCATTTTGTATATGCATCTCTGTAACCCTTTATGAACTCCTGTGCTGACAATTATGGACCAACATTGCTGGATTTGTAGTGGGGAGACATGAGGTAACATCATAAAAATACCAAATGATTTCTACCCACAAAAACCCGAAAAGAACATTAATAACATACTTGGAGAGAAAAGCACTGGCCCTAGCATATGCTAACATCCTATATGTATTGGTTTGAGAAATTGCATGTATTGGACAAATCTGAATGGTCATCCAAGATCATAGTTTGGAAAAGGTACATTGATATATTTGGGGTCTGGTGTGGCTCCAAAAAAGAACTAGAAGAGTTCTTCAGTTACCTTGATACCGTACATTCACGCATTAAATTCACCCTAGAAATGGGTGATCCAACGCTACATTTTCTCGACGTACAGTTGGAGATCATTGATAATCAAATTAGAACATCACTGTACCACAAACCTACAGATGTAAATAGCCTACTGCATTATGCAAGTTTCCACCCTAACTAAGTCAATGATGGCCGGTCTACCATACAGTCAAATCTTGCGCCTAAAGAGAATAATCACGGACACTGAAGTTCTACAGGATGAATGCATGGCATTGACAAAGAAATTTACCTCCAGGGGGTATCAGAAGGAAATCGTTGAGGAGGCTCATGTTATGTCACTCCCCATGACGACAGAGCAATTATTAACCCCAAAACCAAAAAAGGAAAACGCTACAATTTTACAACTGGTCCAACGCTGGTCCATCCTACATCACGATCCAACTTTGCTAGAATTATTCCCACGACCACCAATAATGGTATACAAAAGAGGTACCAATTTGAGAAACAAGGTAGTCAAGGCAGAACGTGGCCCTAACCTGACTCAATTGACATTAGCCACTAAGGGAAATGGTACATTCCCTTGCTTAACGTGTACCCACTGCAATAATGTGGTCAAAGGTGATTACATTATACATCCACACTGTTATAATCTGAATGTCGTGCAGATATGTGAGACCTCTGTCCCCAAGTGCCGCACAGGGAGAATGACAATTCGCTCCCTAGACAACCTTTGAGGCCACAGGTGGAGATGAATCCGGGACCGTGAAGTACTGGGAGTCCCAGGGAAGCTGTAAAGGAAGGCAATGTTAAACACCAAGCAAGCAGGGCAAAACGTAGGTAGACAAAAAATAAGGGGAAGACTCTTACCAGGATTCAATAGCTGAAAGGGATTCTGGGGCTCAAGATGGTAATGGGCCCTGGATGTGAGATACTGACTGGAAGGCAATCCACTTGAAGAATTTCGAACACTGGACAGTCCCAGGTCTAAAACCAAACGTAGCAGTATGAATATGGAGAGCAATGAAGAACACAATCCAAAAGGGGAGTCCGTGTATGCGGTCCGAGGTCAGAAGCCCAGAATATCAGTCCAAGCCAAGGTACAGACAAATCGTGATCCAAAGGAGTTCCAAAAAAGGGTAGCCGAGTTCAAGAATCCAACAAGACACAAGATAACGGGACAGGAGCCAAACAGAGTCTCAAGAAACAGCTGTGAAGCGTGGTACTGAGGTATTCCTCTGCTTAAGTACCTTTTGGTGTCGGATCATGTGATCGTGAAGCCAAGTCACGTGAACGCGAGTTCCGGTCACGTGATTTCTGATCACGCGACCGTGAAGCCAGGTCACGTGAACGCGAGTTCCAGTCACGTGATCGGGTAACTCTAGCAGCATAATGCGAAGAATCAAACCTGTTCTTTTGGTGACCTAATCTCCATGGCAGCTGCCAATGAAGAAATGGACGCAGACGTGAGTGTGGAGTAGTGGTGTGCGTATGTTGTGACTGTGTGCGAGCCGGTCTGGACCGCCCATGTGAGCTCCGGAGGATGAGTGGGGGGTGAATTCGGGCTGAGGGGGACGAGGGGGAACTGGTGTCATCTGATGTTTGGATGGAAGTCATGACAGAGCCCCCCCGCAAAGGCCCACGTCCACGTGGGCAGGACGGATATTCCCGATGAAACCGAGCCACCAAGCGGGGGGCCTGGACATCCGAAGCCGAAACCCAAGATCGCTCCTCCGGGCCGTAACCCAACCAGTCCACCAGGTACTGCAACTTGCCCCTGAAACGTCGGGAACCTAGTATAGCGGAAACCTCAAAGACATCGGGGGCATCCAAGGAAACAGGGGCAGCCGGGGAATGAAGACGGGACGAGACAGAGCAAGGCTTGAGAAGGGACGTATGGAAAACAGGGTGAATCCGCCAGGAAGACGGGAGTACCAGGCGATAAGCCACTGGATTGATGACTCGAGATACCACAAAAGGGCCCACAAAACGAGGCAGAAGCTTCCGACAACCCGCCAAACGGAGATGTCGGGTGGACAGCCAGACTCGGGAACCAACCGCATATAGTGGGGCAGGGCTACGTTTCGAGTCAGCGTAAGCCTTCATAGATGACTGGGCCTCCTGGAGATGAACCACGGTCTGGGCATGGAGAGAGGACATGTCCCTAATACAGGCAGCTGCAGCTGGGTTGACAGAGGGAGAGGCATCGGGAATCGGGAGGACACGGGGGTGCTGGCCATACAAGACATAAAAGGGGGAAGAACCAGTGGAGGAATGTATAGCATTGTTATAGGCAAATTCGGCAAAGCGAACAACCTGCAACCAAGTTGCTTGTTGCTGTAGCACCAAACAGCGTAAATACTGTTCCATGGACTGGTTCGTTCTCTCAGTTTGTCCATCGGTTTCGGGATGGTAAGCTGAGGAGAACCGTATGTCGATTCCAAGCAACTTGGTCAAGGCACGCCAGAACCGAGAAGTAAATTGGGACCCCCTGTCCGAAATGAGCACAGACGGCAGACCAAAAAGACAGAAGACCCCCTCAAAGAACAACTTGGCTAACGTAGGTGCAGAAGGAACACCCCGACAAGGAGTGAAACGGGCCATTTTAGTGAATGCATCAACCACCACCCAGATTGTGTCGTAACCCTGGACCTTAGGTAAATCAGTCACAAAATCCATGGTCACAGTATGCCAGGGCTTAGGGGGTATGGGTAATGGTTGCAAGAGGCCAAGTGGACGACCCCTGCGATTTTTACATTGGGCACAGACAGCGCAGGTGTTGACGTAGCAGATAACGTCATGTTTCATGGATGGCCACCAACACCAGCGTCTCAAGAGCTCCAGAGTGCGGGTTTGACCTGGATGACCATTGAAGGGTGCGTCATGAGACCACTCCAGAGCTAGGTTTCTGGTATCGGTGGTAGGTAACACTAGGCGGTTCTGCACATATGGTAACCCATCAAAATACACCGGGTCCCATTCGGATAGCTGTTCGGGATGTTGCTGGACCCAGGTACGGATGGTGTCTAACAATGCCAACGGGGGTGTACATGTGCATACCACGTTCTCATGGGACAAGAGAGTGTCCGGAAATATGGGTAACGAAACACCCCCAGGGGAACGAGATAAGGCATCGGCTTTACCGTGTGACATACCGGAACGATGCTTGATTTGGAAGTCGAAGGCAGCAAAAAACAAGTGCCACCTGACCTGTCTGCTGTTCACGCATTTCAGGGAGGCCAGATCCTGTAGATTCCGGTGATCTGTAAACACAGTGATCTTGTGTTTTGCGCCCAACAGATGATGTCGCCAAATGCGGAAAGCGTCCATCACCGCCAGGAGTTCCTTCTCGGTAACGGTATAGTGAACTTCTGCAGAATTGAATTTGCGAGAATGAAAAGCCACAGGGTGTAGATGTCCTGTAGCGGAACAGACCTGCGACAGGACTGCCCCTAATGCAAAGGAGGAGGCATCAGCCTCGACAATAAAAGGTAGGTCAGGGTCAGGATGCTGGAGCACAGGGGCAGTGGTGAAGGCATTTTTTAGAGTTTCGAAAGCCTGCTGATGTGTCCCCTGCCATTTGAAAGGTACATGGGGGCTAGTGAGAGAAGTGAGTGGTGACACAATGGAGGAAAAGCCAAATATAAAACGCCTGTAGAAATTAGCGAAACCGAGAAATGATTGCAGCGCCTTCAGGGTTTGTGGGGTTGGCCATTCTAGAATCGCCTTGACCTTGGAGTAATTCATCGCCAGACCACCAGGAGTGATGTTAAATCCCAGGAATTCGATATTGTCCACATGAAATTGGCATTTCTCTGGTTTCGCATAAAGCGAATGCTTTTGTAGCCGGGACAATACCTCTCGAACATGCTGTACATGGTCTTTGAGGGTATGAGAGAAGATAAGGATATCGTCAAGATACACCACCACGTAGATATCCAAAACATCATAGAACACTTCATTCATGAAATGTTGGAAGGTGGCTGGGGCGTTGCACAATCCGAAGGGCATTACTGAATATTCAAAAAGACCGTATCGTGTACAGAATGCGGTCTTCCATTCGTCCCCCTTACGAATGCGGACAAGGTTGTAAGCACCTCTCAAATCCAACTTGGAGTAGATAGAGGCGTGTGTCAACCGGTCCAATAACGGGGTGATAAGAGGTATCGGGTACCGGTTTTTAATGGTAACAGCATTGAGTCTGCGGTAGTCCACACACGGACGTAGATCGCCTTCCTTTTTGGGCACGAAAAAGATTGGGCTGGCAGCTGAAGACGTGGAGGGGCGTATATGACCCAGGAGCAAAGACTTGTCTATGTATTCTTTGAGGGCTTGATCTTCAGACTGTGACAGCGAGTAGATACGACCTGAGGGTATGGAAGCCCCAGGGGTCAAGTCAATCGGACAATCATAGGGACGGTGTGGGGGCAGATTTTCGGAAGAACCTTTATCGAATACCGAAGCATAGTCCTGGTATTCCGTGGGAATGTACGCATCGACTAAACCCACCACATGTGGGTCAGAAGACGCCCTGGTTTCTGTGATATTGAGCCGAGCAATCGCACCCAATGCTGAAGCAGGATTGTTCTCCTCTCCATTTAGGGGGAGGCAAAAGTTTTGACATAATTCGGACTCAAAGTGTACATGACCCAAACCCCAATCAATGTGTGGATTGTGATCCCGCAACCATGGCATCCCGAGTATGATCCCGAACTGAGGCATGGCTATCAAGTCGAAGTGTATGGTTTCCTTGTGAATGGAGTGGATCGTCAGTATGAGTGGTGCCGTTTGTTGTCGAATGGGTCCAGATGCTAATTCTGTTCCATCAACTGCATGTACCAGTTCGGGTCGGTTTTTATTAACCAGGGGCAGGTTTAATGCTCTGGCTAACGTGATGTCAATGTAGTTCCCGGAAGCTCCTGAATCAAGGGTGATCACTACAGGATGAATGATACCGGGTGTGGGTTGCAAAGTAGCTTGTACTCTGATGGGTCTGATTCTACCGAACATCGGGATCGAACCCGGGGAGGAACATAGAGAGCTCGACCCTTCCCCCGTATCTAGGGTCGAGCTGGGTGAAAAACCTGGTTCTTGGGTTTCGGTCTTCGGGGACATTCCTTCACAAAGTGTCCACCCAGGCCACAGTAAAAACAAGCATTCTCTGCTCTTCTACGTTCCCGCTCCCTAGACGTGATGGGACTCCTGATACCTCCAATCTGCATAGGTTCCCCTGTGGTGTCTGAGGTGGAGGAAGATGCGGTTGGACCTGTGGAGTGGGAAAATCCGGCTTCAGTTCTTCGTTCAGAACGCCGTGCATCGACTTGGAGGGTTAAATCTACAAGGGCCGGGAATTGGACGGGCAAGGATGGGACCACGGCTAATGCGTCCTTCATAGGATTACTTAAGCCTCTGTAAAAGACCACTGCCATTTTACTTTCTGGCCATGATGTTTCGGCCGCTAGTTGGTTGAATCGGGTGATGTAATCGATTAGGGACCCCTTACCCTGAGTAAGTTCGAGTAACTCTAAATCATGTGACTGGGTTTTATACCTGGTGTCGAAAACTCGTGACATCTCCGATACCAGTTGGTCGAAATCGTAGAGAGCTGGGTGGTTATTTTCTAATAGGGGATTTGCCCAAGCCGCAGCTGTACCAGCTAGGTGTGACAGGGTGAAAGCTGCCTTAGTAGTGGGATCTGGGAAGGCAAGAGGTCGACATAGAAAATGTAATTTGCATTGGTTAAGGAAAGTCCTGTATTTTCTGGGATCTCCATGAAACTTCTCTGGGGCTGCCAATGGGAAAGGAGACGGTAGTACAACAGGAAAGGGTGCAGGGGTAGTCGGAACCGGGGCTAATGGAGGGGCTGGCATAGGAACCTGAGCGGCGTCCCCGAGCTCCGGATCCGCAGGCAAGGGATGTTGGGCACTCTGCAATAAATCAAGGCGCTGATGAATTACTGTGTTGGCAGCGACCATGTCCGCCCGTAATACCGTGATTGCTTGGATTATAGCAGCCATGGGATCTTCCGCGGTTCCCTCCATACCTGGCACGACAAGGCTTCACAGACTGTTATAATCTGAATGTCGTGCAGATATGTGAGACCTCTGTCCCCAAGTGCCGCACAGGGAGAATGACAATTCGCTCCCTAGACAACCTTTGAGGCCACAGGTGGAGATGAATCCGGGACCGTGAAGTACTGGGAGTCCCAGGGAAGCTGTAAAGGAAGGCAATGTTAAACACCAAGCAAGCAGGGCAAAACGTAGGTAGACAAAAAATAAGGGGAAGACTCTTACCAGGATTCAATAGCTGAAAGGGATTCTGGGGCTCAAGATGGTAATGGGCCCTGGATGTGAGATACTGACTGGAAGGCAATCCACTTGAAGAATTTCGAACACTGGACAGTCCCAGGTCTAAAACCAAACGTAGCAGTATGAATATGGAGAGCAATGAAGAACACAATCCAAAAGGGGAGTCCGTGTATGCGGTCCGAGGTCAGAAGCCCAGAATATCAGTCCAAGCCAAGGTACAGACAAATCGTGATCCAAAAGAGTTCCAAAAAAGGGTAGCCGAGTTCAAGAATCCAACAAGACACAAGATAACGGGACAGGAGCCAAACAGAGTCTCAAGAAACAGCTGTGAAGCGTGGTACTGAGGTATTCCTCTGCTTAAGTACCTTTTGGTGTCGGATCATGTGATCGTGAAGCCAAGTCACGTGAACGCGAGTTCCGGTCACGTGATTTCTGATCACGCGACCGTGAAGCCAGGTCACGTGAACGCGAGTTCCAGTCACGTGATCGGGTAACTCTAGCAGCATAATGCGAAGAATCAAACCTGTTCTTTTGGTGACCTAATCTCCATGGCAGCTGCCAATGAAGAAATGGACGCAGACGTGAGTGTGGAGTAGTGGTGTGCGTATGTTGTGACTGTGTGCGAGCCGGTCTGGACCGCCCATGTGAGCTCCGGAGGATGAGTGGGGGGTGAATTCGGGCTGAGGGGGACGAGGGGGAACTGGTGTCATCTGATGTTTGGATGGAAGTCATGACACACACACAGGGAAAAACTTTGCTACCTGTCGGTCAACTGGGGTCATTTACAGTATCAAGTGCCCATGTGGTCTTATGTACATTGGACAAACTGCAAGATCTGCCAGGGAGAGGTGGACGGAGCACAAATCAAATATTCGCTGCAAGAATGAGAAATCTCCTGTTGCAAGACACTTTACAGCAGCACGTCACACCATTGCACAGATTAGATTTGCCATTTTGGAAGTTAAGAGACCCTACAGGGGAGGTGACTATATGGGGACCCTTGCACAAAGGGAGATGTTTTGGATAGATTTTGGATGGCACGTTGGAATGAGCATCGCTCTTGTATTCACAATGGGAATATGAACTCGGCAGTGGCTCGCCACTTGGTTAACAAAGGTCGCAACTTAACTCAAATAAGTTTCTTGATTCTGGAGGTTTTGACCAAAAACAATGCACATGAAGATTTGGGTCTTAGACTCAACAGAAAAGAAACATTTTGGATCTATAAACTGGGGAGCCTAACTCCCAATGGTCTCAATGAAGAGATCAATTTACATTGTTTTATTTGAATATTGTGATTTGTTTAGCTATCTTCGATACAGTTTCACACAATGTGTACCGCACAGACTATATACCATGTTTAGCATGGAAGGTGTTACAATTGGATGTTTTTGCCCATCAAGATATTGTGTTCATTAACATACAGGTTAGGGATGTCACTGTATTTATAGTTTAAAGCCCCACAGACACCTCTCCTGGACTTGCATCTGGGACCCAAGGTGCTGCCCACGGCGATGCCTCCTGTGTTCCGTGGAGCTTACTTATTAATACTTTTGAGCTTTATTTGTCTATATCTTTTTGTATACAAGTATCAGGCCCCTCTTAGCATTTTTCATGTATTATCTGTTTATCATTCACGCACGTGAGTATTTATTCTATGTCCTTTTATCCTTCGATTCCTTATCTTAACAGCACATATTACTCCTCAGTTCACCAGCGCTCTTTCAGCATTCAGAGCTGCCGTTAAAGTTTATATTTATCACCTATAGCCGTGCCGCCCCTTGCAATATCAAAACACTACACGGCAACGAGCAGACTATAAGAGTCCAGTTGCCTGGTAACGTACTAACAAGGAAGCCTCTTCGGCTCCGCATACGCATCCAATGATGCCATTGGAACCCACCCCCAGCATTCACATCCACGCCGAGTGATTGGTGCATACACGGCAACGAGTATACTAAAGTAGTCCTGTTGCCACAGCAACGTTCCAACAGGGAAGCCTCTGGCTACATGCACGCGCCCCGCTCTCCACAGGACGCTGACAGAAGAGTGCAGCTTGCCTGCCCGGTATGTTTGGTATAGTATTCCCAGCTATTGTCACACAGTTGCAGTATTCATACACTTATCCCACATTATTTTGTCTGTCTGCCAGAAATTGATAAACCGCTATTTACCGCCGGTCCAGGGTGGTCTTAAGCAGCATTTCTTATTCTTCCCTGACACATTTCAGGATTTTTCCTGACAGATGCAAGGTCATTCTCCGTTCAGGTAACTGTTTGACACAAACCCTATATTTTCTTTCATTGCATTTCCTACATTTCACATTTTTTCTGCTTTTTCACCATTTTCTACTGACGGCAATTGAAACAATCTACAAATGGTATGTTGTGTTATGTTTACCTTTCTTTCACAAATGGCGTATTTACCTATGTGTTTGATGAATTTCTTGCATTCAGTGTTTGACTCGCCCTGATGAAGGAGACAATCTCCGAAATGCATTGGCATAATTAAGTCTACATTTTAGGATGTTTTGACCGCTTCCTCACTAAGAAGTCATAAGTGACAATTTTTTGGAAAAACTTATTTCTTGGATATAAATTAGTTAAAAAGAAACAAGGAACAGTGTCATTTGTGATGTTGAACAAAACCTACATTGGTCTATTCCTTACTCAATAACTAATAACTAAACATTAAGAATAAGAAACTGTGAAAACAACATCCCATATGGGATCAAAAGGAGCGCGATAGCGTGACTTGGTCTATTACTAAGCCTTCTGGTATGCTTGGATAGATTCCTTAGACACAATATCACCAAAGGGACTCAACAAAGAGTTTTCACTTAACTGTTTTATATAAAACGACTTGCCTGTTATGGACATTTGGACCATGTTTTGAAATTGTAGTATTGAGGCATCTTGGCCAGTTTGGTTAACTACATGTGTGTCCAGACATGCCATGTATAGTTTGACTCCGTTCTGTATTATTTCTCAGTGCACTGATAGTGTTTTGTTTAGTTTACGTTATAGGAGGACATTATTGATTTTATTTTTCTGTTCACCACAGAGTTTAAACCTTTGTGGTTTACATATCTAGTTCCTTAGAATGATCCTTCGGTGTATTTTTAATACAGGTCTTTGTGACCCTAGATTAAGTTCTGTTTTGGCTGCTGACATTTTGCTCAGTCTTTTATTACTGTTTTCACGTTTGTTTTTTATTGTTCTTGTTTAAATTCTTGTCTTTATCCCATCTACTTATCGTCCCCCTTTTCTATATTTTCTGGGAATTGTTTTCTTCAATTTTTCTTGTGGTTATTCTTTTTGAGTTGATACTTTATTTTCACCCCGTTTTATGATTTCTGGTATTCCTCTTAGTTTTCTGATTGGGGGGTCCATTCAGCTACATCTGCACATTACGCGATCATTATACTTGTGAGGGCGTTACCCTGCCCCGTTTTTCTGCACCAAATGCATAATTTGGTTCACTAGCAACTGACAACATGGCTACAGCGCTTTGTGTTGTGTAGCGGTCTAGTCAAGTTCTGTGGCCTCGGGATTGGAGACGGTCACGTCACGTGCATTGGTCACATGACGGGAAGCATTTGTTGAGTTTATTCAAAAGTAGACGGCTCTTAGTGTTTCGTATGCCGTAGCTAGCAGTTACCAGTTACAGAGTCTGTTTGTACCTGTTCAGGTAAGAACTATATATTGTTTGCTCCGGAACAGTGCACTTTATCTCTAACTAATACATGCGTACAGTGGGTTGTGAGTGTATCTTCTACATAGTCAATTGGTATATACGTTGTGATGTTACCGTTATGATTACTTGTGACCAGGTTAGATTATTCAATGCCAGTTTGCATTTGTGGATATCAGTATATCTTATGCGGTATAATTCCTGTGGCATGATTAGAATCTGCATTGTTTGGGTGCATCTGTGAATACTAGTATTAACCACGTGGTATAATTTCAGTCCTAGAAATTATTCTAGCCGTGAATCGGACGGCTGTGTGCCGTCTTTCTGATCTATCACAGGGGATTAAAATCGATGGTGTCTTTGTTTAATGTTTCATCGCATATACCTGTGCATAGTGATATACATTGATGGTATTTCTGTCTACTGTCCCTTAATAGCATTCCAAAACTTCTGTGCACAGTTAACACTGTACTCTGCACTGTTAAGGCATGCGCATATCAGTATAGGTTGCCAAGTGGTTGGTGTGATATTTTCAGGGTGCAAGCGTCCCCTCTAAGGACATCATTGTTGGACCATTGTCTAGTAACAACAGACTTAATCTACTTAGGTAAGCACTCCATTTAGATGTGAGAGGTTTCATTCTTCTACTTCGCCCACAGTTAGGGTTTATCAATTGACTTCTGTATCTTTCTTGTACAGCTCCCTGCAGATCGTATTTGGTTATGGGTTACCACAGAATCAACACAACACTTGGCATTCACCTTTTAGGAGTTTCGTCACATACCCTATTTAGACCAAGTCTGGGAAGTCAGCATCTTTGGAAAAACAAAACTATTTGATCTTCGTTTTAGCAAACATGGTACATTCCAAGATTTTGTTTTCTTACATTATTTATTCTTTTGAGTTTAAACACACGTTTCTCTTCTAGTTTCTTTTTTTTGGAGTCACAACAGATGTATGTTTGGTCACATTTTGCATTGAGATGTTTTTGTGCCACAATATGAATCGGACCGATGCTAGTATGCGTTGTCAGCTCTGGCATGTTTTTTTTAACATCTATTCTTTCAACATCTACTTTTGCGAATACATGTTTAGTGATTTTTCTGTTCTTTGGTAAATAACGTTTAAAAATTCAACTGATGGATTCTTCATATATATGGATGATTACAGATCACTTCGCTCCTGACGAAGGGGGTGTTCACAGAAACGCGCAAAGCTTGAATCTTCATTTCATCACAAGAATATTGCATATATACATTCCTTTATTTTATGATGGCCGTTATGAACTTTTTCTGTTTATTTACATTTAAATGTTAACCAGAAGTTTCTGGATTGAATGAGTTTTGTTTACCCTTCTTTGTGTACAACTTCATTACACTATTGTAAAAATTCAAATATTGTCTTGACTGATTTTGTATCAGCTTTAATGGTGTGCAGGGGACGGGAGTGTCTTTAGAAATACACTTTTTTCTTGTTTGTTTTGCACAAGCTCCGGGTCAGGGCTTGTATTCCTCCCCAGCACCCGGAACACTTTACGTTTATAATAAGTATTCAGTATACGTTTTCTACTTTGGTGTGCACCTATTGAATTCTACTTTGATAATGTATTCCCCAGCCTTGATGACTAGCAGTTGACTATTAATTCCGTAATCCTTTGCCATGAAGTGACGGTAAGGATTTATCATTCAGAAAGCAGTGGTCGAAATGAAGATTGCAAAAGCAGGTGCTAGAAGCAGCTCCTGGGATTTCAGTGACCAGAAGATATTAATGGGGAATGAGGAGCTAGTGCATAGTGTGATGAAAATCTAACTTCCTCATAAGATGCAAACATAATATTTTGATCATTATGTATGACCCTCTATGCTTAAAATCTTGTGTAATGTGAACTAATGTGCATTTATTAATTGACCCAAACGCAGATAGTTGAATTCATAGTTGTGGTTTGTTTGGCATCAGTTGGTCTCAGGAGCCAAAAATAGCTCCTGGTAGTTGTTGGTTTCAAGTTAACCAGGCTCTTGTAGGTTTCAAGCAGAAGCTAAATGGCTCCCAGGTATGATATGATAAGTCGTTTATAACGCACCTGTACACAGTGTTTCTAGGCGCTACCAGACAAGGAGGGGCTGACAGAGGAAGGACAAAACAAGGATCTTACTAGGCCTTGTGTCATTTAGATCACGGAAGTGCAGGGAGGAGGTAGGGGGTTAAGTGTCAGTGGGGGGAGGGGTGGGAAAAGTGCAGGAAACTCAATAAGTGCTGCCGGAGGGTGGCTCTCAAATGCAGAGACAGGGGACTGTGGGGTTACATATATAGACCCTTAAGTGCTGGGGGTCGTCTGAAGGCAGTGCGAGGGCAACTGGATATGCAGGAGCCTGGGCCTGAGATTCAGTGGGTGGTAAGGTGACCAGTATACGGAGCATTCTGGGACATCAGCAAGGGAGAGGAAGAGAGAAAGGTCTTGAGTTGCTCCTGGAACCGCAGGTGTTCCTGCTCAAGTTTGAGAGAGGCAGGGGGGCTGCTCCAGAGGAGGCCCCAACAGAGGAAAGAGATATACCCCGCACTCTCTGCTTGGAGAAGCGTCTGACCCTCAGAGATTTGGAGGTGGATGAGCAGGGGCTTGAGGAGGAAGATGATTAGGAAGAGCAAGTTGGACGTAGTGCGGCCCCATAAAGCCTTGTGGACGATGAAAGGGTCTTGAACTTGATCCTTGCAGCCACAGGGAGCCAGTAGAGACATTTCAGAGCTAGAGAGATACGATCCCTGGGCTTGAGGCCAAGGACAAGTCTTGCAGGCCTGTTCTGTTTAAGTTGTAAAGGTCGAAGAGTAGAGGCAGGCAGATTTAGAAAGAGGCTGTTGCAATAGTCCAGCCTAGAGAGGACTAGGGCTCTGGAGACCGTGAGCCTCTGGGGGAAAGTGGGAAAAGGAAGAAAACCTCTGAGGAGGTGCAACTGATGGTGTGACCTCTTTAGAGATGTAAGAGAGGGTGGAGTCAAAGATGACGCCAAGATTCTTAGCCTCACAGGAATGAGCAGGAAGGGGGCCCAGGGTGGGCGGCCGTAGAGAGAGGGGAAAGGAGGGAGCAGGTGTCCCGATGCGGAAGATCTCAGTCTTACTGGCATTAAGGCAAAGCTCATTGGCGGCACACCATTCCTGAATTGCGGCCAGGCAGTCTGCTATGAGAGAAGAGTTGGCTGAGGGGATCCTGAAGGAGAGCTGGGTGGTTTGTACTTGGCTCGTTTATGCTTCGTGGATCTGCAGGCATGACAGCTGCCGTCCTATATCTCTGCTGCTGTGTAAACTACAGAAGTCTTTATTTTTTTTTCTTCTTCTCTTTCTCATTTGACCTTTGTGTTGTGCTCTGTGTGTGCTTGCAGTGGATACGGAGTGTGTTGGAGCCCTTGCCATGTCGGCCGAGAGAACACCAGGTGCTGGTGAGGGGCCAATGGTTGCACCTGTGACAGTTGCTGTGTCCTGCTTCTTTTTAGGTAAAGAATTGCACTGGCCATTGGCTAGCAAAAAATGTATTCTTGAGGAGTTCGAAATTACGTGCTGTGTGTTCATATAGATAATTGAGGTGGCAAGTGAATTTGTAACCTGTCTAGTAGTTTGCCACTTGAAATTTGTACCCCTGGAAGGATCTAAAAAGGTGTTGTTGGGTCTAATCTTTGGGCGTTGTGTTTTTAAGATTGCGAAGAGACATGATCCGCAATGTTGCACCCCTATTTGTCGCTTTCTCCAGCAACTAGTCTGATAAATGTGTTCTGTGAGTAAAGGAAGCGGTATCAGATTGTGTTAACTGTTGCTGAGGGGATTGACAGTGTGTTTCTTGATATTGTATGGGTTTTATGGTCCTGGTCCAGGATTAGTCAATGTGGAATGTCATTTGCCTGCAAATACTTGACTGACTGTTCTTCTATCATATCTAAATTTGAGTAGTTTGAGTAATGTTTCCGTGTCTACATATTTGCAATAAGGCCACGCTACACCCATATTTATCCTTGCTTTAATACAAATGTTTTTGCTAGTCTGGGTGGATAGCTCTTGAGTAAAGTTCTGGTTGCTGAAATGAGGTCCAGTTTAAATCCCGTGGCATGGCTGACTTCCTAGATTGAAAAACTTGTTAACGCAACATACAATAATAATAGATGCTATTGCAGTGCCAACAAGCGTGAGGGTTCTGCCATGAAGTGCTATATAAGAAAACAGATACATTTAATGCAGAACATCGCCGCATTGTCTGTTGGATGCTTTTATTAATGTAAATACTATCCTCTTTAATTAGAAGAGTCTTTAGTAAGCTTACCTGTGTGCTTCAACACACGCCTATGCCTTTTTAAGGTTGTGCGTTCTGTGGGTTATTGTGCTTTCAGACACAAATCTCCCTTGAGCCCTTCTCTTTGCTACGTAATGGCATCCTACAAAATAACACTTCTAAACCAGAATCCTTGCTGCTTTCTCTGCTCAGGCCGCCTACTGCCCTGCCTGCATCTGTTATCAATGTGAGAGAGTCGCTTGAGTAAGAGAAGTGGGTAAGATAATGGGGATATTTGCTGTACCAGAGCTCCTACACAACACCCATAATCGAGCATTTTACAAACAAAAAGGTAACTTGACTCTCATTTGGCTACATTTTTGATTCTTTTTTTTTTTTTTAAACGTGTTTATTGGTTTTACATAACAAAACTTCAACAATACAAACAGCATTTCTCCCCCCAACCCCCGTGGGGCACTTATGTCCAGCTTTCCGGGGACTTAATCATGCATTGAAGATGTCCGATACCTTAATGTTATGGGGGCACCATTGTTCCATAAAGTCCAACTGAAGATATTCCAGAATACCTTCCCATTCCATTGTAAACTTGTCTCTCGTGCCCTGAAGTGTGTGGGTGACCCTTTCCATAGTTATTTGGGCCCACACCTTTTGTAGCCATGTGAAGGTTAGTGGGGTGTCTTTATTTTTCCAATTCTGGGCGATGGTTGAGCAAGCTGCTATGAGAAGCCCCATGAAGCCTCTCCACTGAGTCTTTTTATTTTTTTTTTGCTGTTGGTCTCTCAATCCGCACAGCCAAACCCCTTCTCCCAGCATCCTCACATCTGGAAACATCTTTCCCATCTCTCCCTTTATTTCTTCCCAGAATGGTTTTATCCCTTTACAATCCCACCATATATGCCTCCACGAACCCACTTCCTCACAGCCTTTCCAGCATTTATTTGATGTTTTGGGAAACAGGGTTTGCAGTCTTTCTGGAGTTTAGTGCCATTGAGTCACTATTTTGGTCCACATTTTTCTGGTCTGTGGTCTTCCCATTGGGCTTTCGTAGGTTCTTCCCCCAATGTTTTGCCCCACCTAATCATGTATGACCATTTGATTTCCTCGTCTTGTGTGTTTATGAATGAATACAACGTCGATACCCATTTTTTCGCCCCCGAGTTGGAGATGTCATAGATTTCAAATGGTGTAAGGCTCCTTGTTGCCGCTTTAATAATGTCTGGGGTTTTCAGCCAGTGTTCAAGTTGTTCATATCTGTATCTATCTTGTCGGGAACGTGATGCTGCTACGAAGCATGAGTCAAGTGACCTGTTTTCATTGTCTATAAACATTTCCCCAATTTTTGTTATTCCCGCCTCTTCCCATTTTTCATATGCCCCTTGTTCCATACCTGGTGGGAATTGGGGATTTCGACAGATGGGTGTGAACGGGCCTAGCACCGTGGTCATTATGCCTTTCCGTGTTTGGGAATCCCATGCCTCCAATGTGGTTTTCATAATTTCGCTTATCCCTAGATTAGGGTGTCTGTTGTTTCTGCTTCCAGAGTAGTTCCACCAAAGGTGTCCTTGCCACCGCCCTGTCTTGTTTTGCCCATATCGGCTGAGGGTCTTCCCCCATCCATTCCCTCAGGACCTTTAATTGCGCAGCTTGGTAATACTTCATAAAGTGGGGGAGCGCCACCCCCCCTCCCCGATTGGTGCTGTGATGGAGGCCCTAGCTAGTCTCAGGGTCTTTCCTCTCCATATAAATGCGGAGATAGCTTTGGAGAGTGTTTTGATGGTGTGGGGGACACCCACTGGGAGAGCCTGAAAGTAATATATCTTTGGGAGAATGGCCCTCTTGACCGATTGTATCCTGCCCCACCAGGAGATAAAAAGTGGGTTCCATCTTTCTAGATCTCTACGTACGTCTGCTAGGAGTTGCCAGGTATTTTATGCCATTCCCGCCAATTTTTAGATCCAGTAGGTCAGCTGCCCTTTCTATCTCCCCCCCCTATCTCCCGCCAGGATCAGGATTTCTGACTTTTTCCTATTAATTTTTAGTCCTGATATGCTCCCAAATTCTTCTAATTCCTTCACCACTGCCTGTAAAGTTGCCTCCCGATCTTCCAAGGCTATCAGCATGTCGTCTGCGTACGCTATTACTTCATGCTGTGTTCCTGCCATTTCGTCTCCCTTATTTCTATTAAGAAGTGTTCCAAGAATATAGCGTACAAAAGTGGGGATAGCGGGCAGCCCTGTTTCGTACCCCTAGATATTAGTATCCTATCCGTAACCTCTCCATTGATTGCCACCCTGCTAGATGGGGAGTTGTAGTTCGCCCTTACCCTGGCTATATATTGTTCCCCAAATCCCATGTAGGTTAGGACTCTAAATAGCATTGACCATTCTACCCAGTCAAACGCCTTCTCGGCATCTACTGAGAGTAATAGCGCTGGGGTATGTGTTATGCCAATTTTTTCCACTAAGTGGAGTAGTCTCCTAAGATTATCATGGGTTTGTCTTCCCGGGATGAAGCCCGATTGATCTAAATTAATTAGCTTTGGGAGGAGCGGGGATAGTCTTGCTGCTAGGATCTTTGTATACATTTTTGCGTCCAAATTGATCAGGGATATCGTCCTATATGCCTCGGGGAGTGTCGGATCTTTCCCGGGTTTATGGAAGACTAACACCTCGCCTCATTCATTGTGGGAGTCACATTGGCGCTATCTTTGAATGAGTTTAGGAGCCTAGTGAGGGTTGGGGATATCTGATCCACATACCTTTTATAGAAAGGGGCTTAGAAGCCATCTGAGCCAGGTGCTTTATTTACCGGGAGATCTGCTATTGCTTTTTTAACTTCCTCTTCCCTGATTGGATTCTCTAGGGCTTGTCTATCCTCCTCTGAGATTTGCGGAATTGGGAGGGCTTTCAGATATGTGTCGTGTGCCTCTGCATCTGGGAGATCTGAGGAGTATAGTTTTTGATAGTATTCTCTAAATGCCTCTCCTATATCCTGCGTTCGAGTCTGTAATTCCCCTTTGGAGTTTCGTATGGCCTTAATCGTTATTTCTGTTACGCTCACCTGGCTCCCACAGGGGCGTCGGTCGGACCTGGACTGCTGCGGCCTCCACCCACGTGATGCGTAGTGCAGCGATGACTGACTTGATCTGCCCTCCAATTCTTGTCTGCTTGACCCGTAGAAATATTCTCCTACAAGTGGAGAGATGGATTTAGCCACTTGAGGATTCAAGTGATAGCACCCCAACTGTCCCCCCCCACTAATCACCTCTGTGCCCTCTCAGCAATCTCACCTTATTTCTTGAAGGATGAGCCCTCCATCCTGCGAAGTACGCAGGGGCGCGTTCATGACCAGTTAATTCACTGGCCTGAAGATATTGGAAGAGTTGTAGACGAATCCTGTCTCCAAAAGATTCTGGCGAAGAGCCGTAAGTATATCGTTCGTAAGAGTTCAAAATGTCTGGAATTCACTCCTGTCCAATTCCTCTTTTATCTTGCAGCTTTGACCCAATAAGAAGATTGACAGCTGAAAGCGCTCCGGTAAAAGTCTGTGTTACCCAACACTGTCTGGTAAATAATGCCAAGGGTTAAACTTGCTGCTTTCTCCTTTTCTCACAGGTGCGGCATAAGAAGATGTGGCGTGCTGATGAATAATGCCTCCGGCGGTAAAATCAGGTAAGCATATGGCGGCTAAAGAGATTATCTCTCTGTCCTCTCTGCTCACGCGACGCGTTTAAAAAAGTCTTTCCTCAGGTTTGAAGATGCGATGATTCCGGGATCAGGTAAGAAATCAGGTAATACTCTTGTTCTAACCTTTGCTTCTTTCCTTCTTTCTAGGTGCTCCAGGTTCGAGGCGGGCGTGGCAGAAGGCTGGATGCTGTTGCTGGCACGGTGAATGTTACGCTGCTGGATGCAGAATAACACGAAGCGTGTGCTGCTCTTCGGGTGTGGTTTAAATAGCACCAAAGTAGTCCCAGGTAGGTATTCCTCCCTGACCACAACCGAGTAACAAAATAGTCCCTAAGGTAAAATAGTCCCTTCCAGGCCTCACATGGGCTTGGATCTTCTTGCAGCATGGTCTGCATCAGGTAAGTGTGCACTTATGAGCCTGGCGCATACAGCGCCAGGACTGATGTCCCATATGAGCCTGGCGCCATTGGCGCCAGGACTGAACCCAGACAGCCCCTAGCAGGGGTTGCTGGGTTTTCTCAAAGCAACATGATGCTTGCTCCCGGGGCTGATGGACGAGGTCTGGATGCCCGGCGGTATGCATCATGATATTTCTTTCTGCTTTGTGCGGAGTTGTCTCGCTAGGAGTCTGTCTGTTTTATTAGCTTTTATATAATATCTCTGTCTCAGGTCCAGTAAGTTCTTTTCTGCTCCTTTTGAGCGCAGCTGCTCCAATTGGCCCTGTGTGTGCTTCAGTGCTTTCTTGTTAGCCTTAGTACATTTTTGATTCTTAAACTGGTGACTTTGAACAACCTTGGCTTATAGGTTGTAGTAGTTCTGTTGTCTGAATTCAGACATTTGTGTGTTGGCTGGTGCGTCAGTCACAGTTGCCACAATTTTGGGTAGGTGGTGTTTTCGGGAGAAGGAATATGAGTGGTTCCTGAGAACATTTGTGTGTGCTTTCTTGGGATCATTGTCGGATTGTACTGTTTTACGTGTAGTCGTAGCCACTGAGGTTCGAGAATTTTTTTTTTCGTTGAGCAGGTAAAAGTTGTATAATGTCAAATAGCCACTTTACTGCGAGTGATATGCCCGTCTCTTAATATCGATGGTAACTGAAGGGGAACAGCACCCATCTTAGTTTTGACTCTGAAATACAGCAAAGGTGTATGGACTTAAAAAGCGCACAGTACAATTTTTAGGGTCTTCAAGATGACTTAAAAACAGGGGTGCACAACTGATTTTGACTGAGGGCCGAAAGTACCTTACATGCTGCCTGTAGTGCGCTGAAAAGTAAATGTGGGTGGGGCAGTAGGCCTGGCGGGGCAGGAGGTGTTTTCAACTCCCTATTCTTATTAAAAACATGGAAAAAGAATACGTTTTTGAGGTGTAACGGTCTTTATTTGTCAAATCAAACTTACATTTTGTACTACACATTTTCCATTGTTATCATTTATTTCTATTCAGTAATTGCATATTGTCTGTTTTAAAGTATATATATTTTATTGACCTTTGATTGGACATTCCCTTATTTTGGACTGCTTTACTTTGCTGTTTAGGTTGGCCAAGAGGAGTATGGCCTTCATTGAGTCAGGTTTCCACAAAAAGCAAAGGATGTACATACATCTCCCAGCTGCCATTTTTAGCTTTACAATTGGGGTCATTCTTGTGGAGTGCAACACTATGCCCCATGGCCCCAACCCCTCAACCAAACACTATGCCCCATGGCCCCAGCCCCTCAACCAAACACTATGCCCATGGGCCCCACCCCCATCTCAGCATACAAACTAACAAGCATACACCATGCAAAGATACCCATACAGACCTGACACCCCCAACCCCGCATCTCATCATACACTGCCCATCCACACAAATAAAAACAGACAGACCCGACACCCCCAACCCCCACATCCCAACATACACTACCCTCCACACACATACAAACATCCATGCAGACCCGAACCCCCCCCACACCTCCATCTCAACATACACTTCACATACATACAAAAACAAAACGCCAATACAGACTCGACACCTAACCACCTCCGCATCTCAACCTACACAGAAACATTCAGTCAGGACAGACCCGAGACAGACAGACACACCCCCCGCCCCCTTCCATATGTACTTTACAGACGTGCTGGAAGGCAGGCTAGCTGGAACGCTGACAATGTTTCTGGAACTACGATAGGCATGGCAAGGGTGAAATGCCTTCCACCATCAAGCCTTACTGACCACGCCAGCCGTAGTGCTGGCACTCCATTGGTGCAGCACACACGCACTACATGGCTTGTAGGGGCGACGTGGTGCGTGTGCACTGAGCCAATGAGGGTCAGTGTTTTGTCCGGCCCAGAAAAATAAGTCTTTTCCTAATGGAGGGCGGCCGATGCTGTTTGCGGGCTGCACTCCGTTAGGAAAATCTTTGTTGCTGGGGGGCCGGACAAAATAGCATGGCGGCCCGTAACTGGCCCACGTGCCGTAAATTGTGCACCCTTGACTTAAAAGGACACAAGGTAGTTAGCTGATCAAGGTTTGTTGCCTGCAGAACCCCAGATAAAGACCATCACCAAGCAGTATGCAATTTGTCTAGATTCTGCTATTGGTGATGTAAGAAGTAGTTAATCTGTTCTTTTGTTGCACCAATGGGTCTAATTGCTGGTGGTCAGTAATTGTAGGCACATTAGGACTGTGTACTGCAGTGAGCTCCTTGCAGGGCAAAAGGGCTTTTTTTGTTGTTATTTATCTAGGTTGATATAAAGATGCCTCGTGCCATATTATGGTACTTGCAAAGCAGAAAACACCTATTATATCATTACGCTCTAAGGCCGCAACTAATAGAGGTTGATGTGAACTGGGGTGGTGGTATTCTGGAAATGTTAGAGGACCTATAAGACTAACTGGCTGGTGTTGGGGGGGGGGGGGGAGAAATGCTCTTTCACATCAGGGTATTCCTTAGCTAATCCACACTCTTGGACTTCCCAGGTTTTTACACTGCTTTCAGATTTACACATCAGACATTTAACTATAGACATGCCTAAAATGAAGGGGCCAGGTTATCACCCATGAGGTCTTTTCTCCCCTCATCAGCCGCGACTACCAAACGTCTTCCTCATATAAAGGTGATGCAAAGATATTTCGGTTTAGGTAAACCGCTCTGAAGTTTTGAGTGCCTGGATATGATAAGAGTTGCCTTACTGTTTCTATCTGTTGTTGGTTTTTACAGTGTCGACACTTGTTTGAGGTAGAAAGGCCTCTTATGGCCAAAATTTCATTAGTCTCTAGCAGATTTAAACATGCCCTTATAAAGAGATTTCTGAGGGCTCTGTTTGGAAACTTATTAATGTATTCTTGGATTTGGTTTAATTTCTTTGTGTTGATGGGTAGATGAGTTGTCCGTTTGTTTCTTGCTGCTGTGTTTCTAAGGTTTGGATCCATGTTGCTCAATTGTTTTTTCGACCTTTGTCGGGTTCTGAACAAGTTCTTCCTCATAGCCATGTATCGCTTCAAGTTTGTCTTTATTTTTCTGTGCCCACGTGTTCAGCATTTTACATCGGCCTCATTTCAACGTTGATTAAGTTCAGTATCCCCGGACGATTAGGGAGAAGGTTTCTTTTGTACAGCTTCATGCTGTTTTGACTGATCGTTGGCTGGAGAGACTGCAGGCTTAGTTCTCTGCGTATCGAGGCCATTGGAGTTGATTTTGGCAGTCTTAATACGTTTTTCCAAAAGTAGCCTTAGAGTTTCAGCCATATTTTTGGTGGAATGTATGGCATTGCTTCTGCTCCGTATGACAAGGATGGAATGACTTTGGCTTTGTAAAAGTTGATTGTGGAATCACAGAACACCGGCCACATTTTTTGTAGGCAACTCTTGTTTGAGATGCTAGTTTTGTTTTTTTCGTACAGAACTCGTTGCATTGTTGTTTCTGTGCTGCTGCTATCAAGAGTTACTCCCAGGTACTTGAATTCTTTTACTCTTTCTATTTGCGTTCCGTCCCGATGGCATTTTAGTTTTTCGGTTCTCTTGCATGATTTTTCCACAGACATGATTTTCGTCTTATCCTTGTCGGTTCAGTTGAACTCTCGTTGAGCTGTTTGTGTGGAGGGCTGTTATCGGTTCTGAGATTTCCCTTGGGCATTTCCAAGTAGACGGTTTTCCCCAAAGTTTCTCGGTTGACCTGGTCAAAAGCTTAGGCCAAGTCAATGAACGCGATGAAAACCTTTGGATTCCCTTCCATAATTTTCCCTTTCAGGGTGCTCAGGAACAGTGTGTTTGCTCTGGTTCCTATGTTGTTCATGAAGCCTGCTTGGAAGGGGTCTGCACAGGGAGCTTCTTTTGCCCAAGACTGAAAGTTTGTTAATGTCGGGGATCTAAAAACCTTTCCGATTATATCCAGTAATGCTATTGGGCGATCATTTTTTGGTTCTTCTCTGCTGGCCTTTTTGAAGATTGGTACTACTGTTGATGTTGTCCAGGATTTTGGTATTGTCCTGGTCTCGATGCATCTTTTAAATACCATGTTGATAAAGGTTGCCCATTTCTCTAGGTGGCTTTTGAGGTCCATGTTGGTTATCTCGTCCAGGCCAGGGGCTTTCGATGTTTTCAGCTTCCGAATTGCTTCTTGGATGGTCTCTGTCATGTGTTACCTCCCAGGTCGTGCAAGGGTCTTCTGGCGTTGGGCAGATTTTGTTTGTCGCAGGTTTAAATACGTTTTCGAAGTGTTTCGCCCAAGTAGACTCGCATATGATTTGAAGCGCGTCATTTGAGCTTTCCGTTGATCTTATAAGTGACCAGAATTCACGCGGTGTGTGGCCACACACCGTCCGCAACATCTCCTCCGAGTCTTGTTTAAATCATTTTATTCCCAACTTTAACAAATTGGGAGTAATCATACCCCTAACAGTTAGCCCGAAAACCAACATCACATTCATCCTGGTATACAGACCGCCAACATATGATGCAACATTCGTCGATAACTTCATAGAAGCCATCACCAAATTAGCCATCAACCACGAACACCTAATCATTCTGGGGGACTTCAACATCTGGTTTGAAGACAGCCACGCCAACTCCCAAAACTCACTAATTGAACAACTCAGCACCATGAAACTACAACAACTAGTCAAAGGAGCAACGCACTCGGAAGGACACACCGTAGACGCAATTTTCGCCAAAGAAAAACTCATCACCACGGCACTTCCTATACAAATACTCTGGAGTGACCATCTCATCATCCCATTCGTGATCACTCTGCCTACCCAAGCCTACATTCAACATCTGAAACTCACAACCACCACAAAAAGAAACTGGAAACACGTCAAAGAAAGCAACCTATTCGAACAACTGGAATTAACAAAACCCTCAACTACAGAACAGGAACTATCAGAGCTAGACGGGAAAGCGGAGATTCTGCACAAATGGATTACGATCGCCCCAGAAAAACTGTTCACCCCATCAAAAAAACGAGCAACAGCAAAATGGTTCACCCCACTATTAAGCGACATGGAAAAGGAAAACAAAAAGACGGAATTGGAATGGAGGAAAGAATACAACCCAGGGAAAAAAACACTGTACCAGAAACAAATCCGCGCATACAAAAACGAAATTCAAAAGGCAAAGAGAGACATTACGATGACAGAATCAACAATGCCACCAACACTCAAATGTTTAGCATCATTGAAGAAATAAGAAACCCACCAGACTGCGATAACACCCCAAACCCCTCAGAAAAACTTTGCAACGACCTGGCAGACCACTTAAAAAAAAAAAAAAATCGACATACGTCGAACCTAACACGGAACCACAGCACAAACTCCAAAGCTTTCCTGAAATATCAGCAGAGGTATTAGCAATGCTGGTAAAACGAAGCAAGAAAGCGAGATCACCCATGGACCCATGTCCCCCAGACATCTACAAATCAATCTTTGCGCAAGGATTGCCAGCAGAACACTTTAGAAACCTTCTAAATCTATTAATATCAACAGGGACTGTACCGAAGATCTTCAAAGCAGCATACATCAAGCCACTCTTGAAAAACACAAGTGGTGACGTAGATGACCTCTCCAACTACAGGCCGATCTCTAACATCCCCTACCCAGCAAAACCTATAGAAACCTAGGTATATAAACTAACCCAAGAACATGTAGAAAAACACTATCTGCTGGACCAAGCTCAAATTGGTTTCAGACCAGCGAGAGGAACGGAAACAGCACTACTATCCATCTGGGACGACCTAAAAATGAACGCAGACTCAAACACTACCTCAGCCCTTATTCTGCTCGACCTCTCCACAGCCTTTGACACAGTTAGCCACGACACTCTGACAAAAGACTAGAAGACATAGGCATAACAGACACAGCACTATGCTGGACCATATCATTCCTAGCAGACAGAACAGAAACCGTATGGATAAAACCTTTCAAACCCACTCCACGTGTTAATGACTGTGGAGTGCCACAAGGATCCTCACTATCTCCACTATATTTCAACATCTATCAGACTCCGGTCATCAGAATCTTCAAAAAATACAATATTACATGTTACAACTACGCAGATGACACTCAGATCATCTAAAAAATCAAATACACTGATGCTGACCATTCAACCTTAACCGACTGCCTAAAAGAAGTCTTCAACTGGATGGATGCCAACAACCTGAAAATCAACCCAGGAAAGACAGCAATCATGATCGTATCCAAAGACCAAGAGAACCAAAATACCATCCCATGGCCTACGGAAATGGGAAACGCACCAACACCATCGCAGGTAGTAAAAAATCTGGGAGTCCTAATTGACAACACCCTAACACTGGAACCACAAATAAATGCAACAGTGAAGAAATGCTTTTTCGTCCTCCACACGGCAAGAAGAGTTCTACCTTTCCTCTCCTTCACGCACAAAACACTTCACTATCGTTGCCCTAATCATGTCGAAAATCGACTGTGCAAACAGCCTCTACCTCTGAATACCTCCTGAAGAAACTGCAACGGATCCAAAATGCAGCAGCACGACTACTCCTCAAACTATCCAGAAGAGACCACATCACTCCAGCCCTAAAAACACTACCTTGGCTCCCAGTAAAACATCGCACCGCCTTCAAAACAATGTGCATAACGCACAGGGCAATCAGCGGACAAGGAGCAGAATTCCTACAAAAGAAAATAACAGTCTACAAACCAACGAGACCCCTCTGATCAAGCAACGAAATCCGCCTGGAACTCAAACCATACCTTAAGAAAAAACCTGGAGGCACCTCCTTCTACCACTTAGCCGCAAAAACCTGGAATAACATCCCAAAAGAAATAGAAACACTGAAGATCACCTAAAATGTAGGAAATCACTAAAAACCTGGCTCTTCAACACCACAGACTAAATCTGCAAGCCAAAACCGGAAAAAAGGATGAGTAAACCGGAAAGGACAAGGACATCCCCGACCCGAGAGGGTAACTCCCACGGCACCTGGATGGAAGACACCGAATAGACTGGAACACAGGCGGCAGGCACAGAAACTGAGTCAATTAACCCAGACAATCCGACCAACACTTTCACCCGCCCCTTAGTTACCACCAGGCACCACAGTGGAGTGGAATTGTCGAGATATTAGCAATCACCACACTACCTGAGAGCTTGACATTGGCAGGTGCACTGGCCACAGGAGTATGAAGGGAGGATAAGGGGAGCTATGAGAGCATGTTAGAGGTGGGGGCCAGAGGAGTAATGGACCTTATATGCTGGTCGGACCGAGATAAGGACAGAACCGCATCAGGGGAGACCACACAAGCCGAGTGCCCCAACTCAGGATAGAGACACAAACTAACCAACCCTACTAACTTTTCCCTTTCTGCATACACCTCTCAAACTCCAAACCAAAACCTACAGCACAACAAACCGCACAAACTTCCCTACATTGCAACAACAAAACAAAACACACATAGTCTTGCACAACAGTACACGACGACTCCCGGCCGCAAACACTCCAGGCCCAGCCAACGGACCCACCGGGCTGAGGCCGCCAACAGCACATCACTGCTCCCTTGCACTTTTCCTGCTTCCTCCCACTAACTTAACCTCCCCTCCTCTTTCAGAGCCGCCAGGGGACCACTCCGGTGGTGATAGTGCGCGGTACAAATGTCCTTTAACATTAACAGTAAAATACTACCACTTCGAAAAAATTTCTGGAGCACTGAGTCCAGTACATGCATTGGTTAATGCAGGATGACTTGCTATAAATGCACTTTAGTTTACAGTAAAAGAGCTGCAGTGACATCTGGTGATTTGTTTGGTAATGATCACAGTGAGGGCTAGTTGTGAAGCTACAATTAGAATCCAGGATGCCTTTTCTCATGGCCATACTTTGCTGCTGAATGGTGTGACTGATCAGATTGAGAGTATCCTGGCGTTGTATTGGAGGAGGGACTGACGAGAAGTTTCCTGAGAATGGTGGTCTGGCACTAGAAGAGTTTTAGTTGAGGGGTCTTTAGCCAGTGACACTTGGAGAGCATCCTAGGAGTGTATGAGTAGGATATTTTGTTGCTGGAAGGACTCCTTGAAGTGAAAGGCATTATCCAGCTTTAGAGATTGTCTTGGATCTACATAACAGTCATGATTAGCACACTAAGGGTACCTGGCGCTAAGCCAGGTACCCTTAGTATATGGTGGCAAACACACCTTGTGCAGTAAATCAACCAACCGGCTTAAATTGCAACTTGTCTGCAAAGAGAGGACCACGCAAACAATTCTTCTCTTGTCGCCACCAATTTCACAGATCTCTAAAAACATGGATTTTTCAACACCTGACCAAGACTAATCCCAATGGATGCACATATCGAAAGCCAGACCTAAACTCTCAGTACTGCGCTGCTGTTGAGAGGCCAGCCGAAATGCTAGCTTCCCACACGCTTTACTGCGCTCTTCTGCTCTGGAGCTAGTTCGGCGCTTTAAACTATAAAATACAAAATAAACTAGGGCGCTGTATGCATTAGGGAGTTCCTACCCGCCCTCCTTTTATTTCTTGTTTTTTTTCTCTCCTCTCTTCTCAACCATATGTTCAATCCCACAACTGGTCTTCCACTCACAGATTCACTCTTTCTAACTTAGTACAACGCTTGCACAATCCATACCTCTCCTTTAACGACCTCCAGCAAAAAACTCCAACACTCACCTCCACCATCCTTTGTACTGTTGGCCTCTTGACCTCACCTGAAGACCTTTCACCTTGGTGTACTTCTGCTGGTCTATTAGACCTGGCTCCTTTGTGTAAAATGTGTAACACCAGCAGAGGTGTCGGACATATGGGCTGCATTGTCTGCAAGAAAAGATGTTATTGCATTTTTTGTTCTGCATGTATTAGCAATTTTGCAGGTATGAAATGTGGGTGCTCCTGTCCTTTCTGAGATCTGAAGAAGAATATTTTAATGGGATTCCTGAAAACTGTGTTCTGGGAAGTGAATGTCCATTTCCCTTGTAGCACAAAACAAATCCTAATCAATGGTCAGTTAGTGTGGCTGTGTGACTATGGAACTTCTGTTTGACCTTGATCACGCTGCAGAATCTAACTGAATTACGTTTGTGGTTGACAAAGGGATGTGTCCTTCTAAGCTGAAATGCACGTTTTTCATTGTTACTTTTATTGTTTGGTTGTAGTAAAGTGGTAGGTTTTGAGAAGTGCTCCATGTGCACGTGGTTGGATTTTAGCCTAATGTCCAGGTGAAGGGAATTTGTGTCTGGTGCCTCAGACAAAAACAGTGTCATCCTGAAACCCCTCAGACAACAGAGATGAGTTGCCAGAAATACTGGATGAGGAGTGGGTCCCCGAATCCCTTTAAAAAGAGGAATGATGTAGAGATGGGGGTCAACACTGGCAAGCCACATGAGCGATGTGAAAAACATCAGTACGAAAACGATGTAACTTTTCTAACAAAAACAGATTCAATACTAGGGGTGTCACGGTATTCGTTTTATGACGGTACGATAACCTTCTTGCCAAATGACGGTATATCATGGTTATCGCGGTATAGCAGGTGGAGTTAACTGATCTTAACAAATATTTTCTAAAAGGTCATAAAGTGACAGATGTATCATCACAAACAAAACCAGGCACCCAGGGCCAGAATTGGGCTTTTCAACATACTTTCCACTGAAATGCCTTGCTTCCACCAAACACAAACACACGTGTGGAGAGGAGGGGGTGGGGTGGAGGCCTGCTGCAACTGGCAAAGCAAACTGAATAGCTTTTCTTAAGTGGTCATTTAGGCTTTTTGCTTCCCCACTGGCTACTGGTGAAGATGAACATGTTGCCATCTTGATAACCTGCATGCCACAGATCAATGGAGGCTGATGGTAGTATACGCTTGTGCACACACGCACGCACACGCACACGCACACACTCACACACACGCACTTTCTCTTTACGTTACAGCCTTTAGTTTACTTGCGGGCCAAAAGGTGTTCAGTAATCACTGACATGTTACCCTTTGGTATGGGAGCAGAGAATACCCACAGAGATGAGTGAATTTCGCAGTGTGACTTATTATATGTAAATTCAATGATAGAACCAGGGAAATCCTCCATTGCCATATGTTTAGAGAACATTATCCATTATAAATATATAAACCCCAAAGCCGCCACCCCACAGTAAACCCTTTTCCTTCTTGGCACTGTATCTATTCTTCCTATTGCTAACATATTGATTTTGTGTAAGGCACGTGTGGTTTATGGAAAGGCATTAAAAACTGCTCCAACTGAACCTACTTGGCAGACGGCACATCCAACAGTGCAAAACCAAGACTGCGCAGCAATTGCTTACTGCAGCCTTTCCAAATCCGATTGAAAAGCACACTTAACGGTATGAACGGTATAACGGTATAAACAATGTGACGGTGGTTATTGTTCAATTAAGTGGTTCACGGTATCTTTAACGGTATACCGTTATACCGTTACATCCCTATTCAATACCATAGCTGGCCACAGAATAGAGATGGCTATCTTTTTAATGTGTGGGAGTAATAACCTGTGGCCCATTGTGTCAAATGTGGCTTATAAATTAACAGGCAGCAAACTGTAACTCACCCTTAGTCTGCTGCTAAGAGTGCATCATCCAGACTTTCAGGAGAGGTGTCCCTCTCCAATGTCTTGCTCGAAAATCAGATGGATACGAGTACAGTATGTCCCGACTTGTCTGATAGCTTTTAACTGAGTACTGGTGAGGTTTTAAATTATTTAGCAATTTGGGGTGGGAAAGGGTTCATCAAAGTTTGGTGGGTTTGGGAGACAATAGGTCTTGCATGAACTTTGCAAAGTTCGTGTCTCTTATTGGAGTGTTGAATATACAGGTTTAAATAATTCTGTTTCAGCTATAGAGACTGCGTAATGATAAATTCAATTTCAGGGATTTAGTTTAACAGACTGTAGTTTGAGGACATACGATTCTTTAAAAAGGTATGCTCGAAGTATTTCAGTACCTCCCAGACACTGGTGCGATTAGTATGGAAAGGTATCCCTTGTTTGAAAATGCCAAACTATAACCCTTGATGGTGAAAGGCACTGTTGTGTGTGCCTCATACAGGTCACACGCTGGGTTGACATGGGTTAAGGGTGCAAGTGAAATCTGTGAGTGCTGTAGCTATCAAAATACGTATGAGGACCATGAGCAATCAGTCATAGCTAACCTGTTGTAGTTTGACAGAGAAGTTGGAGTGCTTCTGAAGAGGTGCCTAGTGTCACAAGGTGACCGGGACTAAAAGGTATGCCAAGGCCGATCAATTTTAGTGTCACTTCACTTTGTGGAACAGGATGCACAGGTGGGCCAAATAATAATCCGGTATGGTATTAATTAAATAAGAGACCCGGCAGGCATGTTCTCATTTCTCGATAGGCAACCCTAGCCATGACTTTGTGTGGTATTTCTGGTTGTCTGGTATTCTTAGTGTATCCCCCCCACCCCCCAATATCCCTGCTCATCTGTGTCTTCAGCCTCTAATTGTCCTGAAATTGGATGTATTCATTTGGTGCTCTTTGGTTCACTTGTGTTTACTTTGGGCTTCAGGGGGCCAGACCAGACCAAACCAAACCTTTACCTAGTCTGGCCACCATCTTGAAATCCATCTCCTGTGCTGTGTGAGAAAATGTACAGCCTCCCTGAGTTCCCAGTGTGTGTGAATCTTTGGTTGGTAAAACCCCTGAATGTCTTTTTCTTTTATTTCAAGTTTGACTTTTTTGCAAGAAAAAAAGAAAGCACAGTACGTCCAAATGCATAAGCAGAACATTACAGGACCACTTTGGGAATGGCCTCATGTATCACCCCCCCCATGGGTGCCCCACCCACACAATCTCCACCCTCTGACCCTGGGCCAACACGAAATATTAAGGTCCTTCTCTTCATCAGCATATGAAGACCTAGTTCTCCTCTAATCTCCTTTACCAAAGACAGTATTCCCCCCTTACACACAACGCTTGACACCGTGCCCATCCCCTTCTCCACATCCTCCTCATCCCCATCCAGGCCCCCTTTTTACTGATGCTTGATCACCCCGTCATGTATCTGAATCGGAATTCAGCACACTCAGATTCGAGATTTCCCCCTCTCTCATGTATCGCAACTATAATCCTTTCCATCACGTATATGTTCCTGCCCACATTTATCCTTTCACTCTTACCCGTGAGCAAAGGTCTTTTCTAGTGCATCGCTAAGCATGCCCTTCCGGCTAACCGCAAACAATGTGGTAGATGCAGGAGGTTGACGTAGTCCCCCTCAACGTTCTCCAAAACAAACGGCACCATTAACAGTGACTTAGCTTTGGAGATCCCATCCAGTTCCTTGATCCACCCGAGGACCTCATCCCGTCCCCTCCTCCTCCACCAACGCAGCATACAGGGCAGAGATTAGACCTTTTATTTCCACCTGCGAATCCAAGACCTTTTCTAGGGCGGGTTAAGTGTCTTTGAACCATTTCCCTCCATATTTCAGATGTGAGTACCCCCTTCAACTGTAGGTATGAGAAGACAGACCGCTTCCCTATTCCCAGCTCCTTCTCTTAATCCACTATGTAGATTAATTGACCATTCCTCTACAGCTGACCCACCCTCGTAAACTCCACATCAAACCAGGTCTGAAATCTATACAGATTCGGAATCCGGTCCTTCACTCCCCTTGCCCACAGATGACTGTGCCCACAGGGGGATGGGGGGGAGAGTGGCCAGGTCGTGATGCCCTTCATCTCTGGGCCCTTCCACCATATATTCCAGATAACCCCCAAAATGGGATGTTCCCTTACTCCTTTTTGGGAGGCGATCCCGCGCTGAACCCAAACCCACTCTCCAATTGTCGCCGGTCTCATATGGGCGTTGACAATTCCCCGATTCCCTCAGGACCGAACCCTCAGTTGCATCGCCTTTTAATAACGGTAGATGACTGAGAAACCTACTCAACCCCTTTTCCTTCTGGAGCACCAATGCCTTATACCCCCACCCTTGGTTTCTTCCCCTGCCATAGAAACTTAAGAAGGCAGGCCTTGAACTCGCGGAACATGGCGTCTGGGACATGAATAGGGAGTATCTGAAATTGAAAGGATTCTGGAGAGGAAGTTCATCTTGATAGCGTTTAGCCGCGCCCAACCAGGAGATTGTTAATTTGGCCCATTTTTCCAAGTCATTAAATAGTTTCTGCAGGAGGGGCAGAAAACTTGCTTCATATACCCCCCGCCTATGTCTCTGGTCACCTTTATACCCAGGTATTGCAGCTGCTCTTTTTCAACCTTCATCCCGAAACTAATTACATTCTGTCTATCCTCCAAGCCCAGCTGTTCCAATGGGAACATAATAGATTTCCCTATGTTTATCTTAAAGCCTGAAAGGGCCCCATGCCGGTCTATTATCTCCACCACCACTGGAACTGATGTCTGTGGATTCTTTAGGTGGATTAGAATGTCATTTTACTTACCCAGTTCGTATTCAACCCTTCCCATAGACATGCCTTCCACCCGGGGATCATTTCGTAGTGTTTGAGCCAGAGGCTCCATGGAGAGAGCGAACAAGATCGGGGAGATGGGATGCTCGAGCCTCGACCCAACCCGAACCAACGAGAGAAGTTGCTATTAACAGAAACGCAGGCTACTGGGTCTGAGTACAGAGCCATGAAACAATGCAGAAACCTGGGCCAAAATCCGTAATTAATAGTTGCCTTCAGAAAATTCTGTCTAAGGCCTTTTCCGCATCAACAGATTAAAGCGTGGGGTTGCCCCCCCCGCGCCGAGCCCCCTCCATCAGATGCAGGGACTTACGCATTGTGCCCGAGCCTGGTCTCACCCATATAAATCGCACCGGGTCTGAGTGTACCAGTCGAGGCATATGGAGCTAATATTTTCGCATCAACATTAAGGAGAGAAATCGGACGGTATAACCTGCAGGCCCCTGGGTCTCTGCTCTCTTCGTGGATCACTGAAATGAGGGCCCGTGCAAGGGTCCTCTCGGCCCTACTAGCTTCTAGGATTACATTAAATATTTTAACCAGGCAGGAGGGTCAAGACAGTGGCAAACATCTTGTAAAAGGTCACTGTATACCTGTCTTCTCCTGGCGCCTTTCATGACTCTTCAGTGGTCAGTGCTGATAGTGACATCCCCCTCCAAGTAGGCTCCTATCTCTGCCCTGTCTGTTCTCCCCCTTACATAGGCCTTTGTAGAAGTCCACAAATGTTTCAACCACACCTCCCACTGATGTCTCGGATTTCCCCGAGCCCCCCCCCCCCAACCCGGCACTATACTCCAGATAGCCATCTGTCGGCTCGCTGACTGCGCAATCGTGCTGCCAGCAAGGCCTCTGCCTTGTCCCCCTTTTGTGGTATTTCTGCTTCAGGAACTGAAGCTTTCGGGCTATCTTACTTTCTTCCAACAATCTAAGTTCATCCCTCTTACCCCTGATCACTTATCAAATCCCTGACTTCCTCCTCATGGACCCGCCTTTCCAACACCATTCTCTCTTCCCACAACTTGTTTCCAGTAAGGTCCTCTCTACCTGCGTGCTCCCTCTCTAATCAAGAGAACCCTCCATGTCGCCTTCCCTGCAACCCAGATGGTAGCCTGATCCTCTTGCCCTGTGTCATTCAAAACAAAGTACTCCTGTATCGCTTCCTCCACCTGGAAAACGGGATCCCTCCATAGACTCACTACATCTCCACATTGTATTACGAGGGGCCAGGTCAGTCCAAGGATACTCTAACATAGTCGGACCCCAAGACTGGATGGATCTCTGCTCCTAGGGCAGGGCCCACCCCTAGAAACTCTCTTGTGGCGCATAGTTAGTCTATATAAGTGTAGGTACCATGGGGTGAGGAGTAAAAGGTGACCCCCCCCCTATCATGAGAATGGCGGAAGTACCATACATCCCACAGACCATGCGAGTCCAAGAAGCATACCTGTAGGTCCTCACCTCGCAGTGTAGGGGGGGGTCCAATCCTGGTCAGTCCTGTTGGCAAGCTGTATGTTTGCCCACATATCGAGGTCACAACCCACCACTAATTGCCCAGCACCCTCCTTCAGGACCCTTGTCAACATGGGTTGGAAAAAGCGCAATTGACCCTGGGGTATAGAGTGCCATAAAGGTTATCCAGACCCCTTTCATGAGGACTGACAATAGTAGAGCCCTTCCCGCGTCACACCTCCCTGGTTTCTTTACTTCCATTTTCTGCTTCTTGTGGATCAAAATACCAATGCCCCCTTTTTGCGCTGTGACCGATCCCCAATATGCCTGGCCCAAGAGGCTGCATGAGATTCTCCTCTCCCCTGCCCCCCATGAAAACTTAGTTTCCTGGATAAAAAGGACATCTGTCTCCAGTCTAAGGAACTCCCTTGCTTCCAGAGACCTTTTGGTTGGTGAATTGAGCCCTTTCACATTCAGTGTGCACACACGAAGACGGTCATCCCTTCCCACCTTGTTCAGGTCAACCATAGCCTCACATCGGAACTCTTCGGCAGGGCGGACCACCTGTTACACCAAACAATCTCCCCCCTCGGTCAGATAAAATCTAACTGAACATTCCCCTAACCCAACTTTATCCCCTCCCTGATTCTCCTCGCTCCTCCCCGTAGTTCATCCAGCACCCCAACTAACCGCCCCCACTCCCAACCCCACCCTCTGTGACGCCCGGTCCCGACCAGTTACCTGCGGCAGACAGATTGCCAATCTGAAGGCTGCGAACGCAAGCAGAATCTAAGTAGCTGCCTGCATTTCATGCTGGGCTGCTGCGCCTGTGGCCAGATTTCACCCTGTCCTTGGAGGCAATGCCCCAAACGATTGTCTCCACTGAAGTGCCGCACTGGACCCCTTGCCATTTTACCTCCTTGCTCACGTTCAGGTTCTCGAAATACGTAGTTTCAGTCACAGACATACAAGTAATTCCTTTGTAAAGGAAGCATGAATTGCGCACAACTTTGTTCCTTTAAAAACAAACAAAAGTAGCGCAACCCGAGATGGCAGCTTTGAGTGATGGCAATAAACATCGTTTTAATGGATGCGCAGGCCTGGAATGCTGCGCTTGTGTTTACGTGACTCTGGCTTGTGGACCGTTAGCAGCCCTGCCCTCCCTCCGAATGTAGTAAATTAACGCTATATTGGAAAACGTTGATATCAATGACTGGCATGGGCCATCTTGTCCACCTGAAATTTACAATTACCCAGCCTGCTGCAATAACATACTACGTACTCCGGGTAGGACTTTCCTTTAACAATGTGAATGTTTTGGTTTTATTAAACTTCTGAAATTCTCCTTACACATCAAATGATGGGTCAAGCATACAATATAAAGGACACTGCCTGCCCCCAGCTTCACAGAGCCCTGCACTGAAAAATGTTTCCAGAGTCTTTTTATAATATCTATTTATTTGTTCATTAATTCACCCAACCTTTGACAGACACTCCTCTCACTAATGTCTTCAGCGGTTCACAAAAATGCTGTATTGTTAATCATTTTATGTCTTGGTTACAGATAACTTCGGTGACATTTAAAAATTAGTAGAAAATTGATAATCAAATCTTGTTTGCTAATGAAAAAAATGTCTATTAGCAAAACCTGTTAATCAATTTTTGAAAACTATGCCTTGCTAGGTGTAGATTCATATAGTTACTTTACCTCACTGTTAGGATGTTGCTGCTGGGATAGAGCTGTACATTCCAGAAATGTTCAGTCGTTTCAAAGACCACCTTGTTTGGTCAACATATCCAATTTATTTTTCACCCTGGTTAAGCTATATTCCAGAATTTTGGGTTTCAGGTCTCCCGCTACTTGGTCTTCCTTCTTTGACTCCTGGATTCCTGTAAAGCTTGGCAGGGATTAGGTGTTCCCAGTGTTCGGGAAAAGGAACAGTGACCTGGACAGGACAGAGATGGATGGGTATTGCCTACTCGGACAGTGTTTCCAATAACCCTACACATCTTCAAACACACTGAAGATCCAGGGACTGGGATCTCTCTCTCTACTCCCCCAAGCCACCCCTGTGGTAGAAGGGGCTCCGGCTGTACCCTGACTGGCCAACTACCCTAGGTTGAGAGTTTTCCCTACTCTTCCCCCCCTCCCCCCTCACCCCCCCCCCCCCCCCCCCCGACAGGATCGTATCCTTGACCTCATCAGTGGCCAGGTACTAAAATATTATACTGTTTTGGAAATGCTTACTTGTTAAGCCATAGAATTATAAATCTAGAAATGAGATGCATAGAATGAAAATGTGCAATATGGAACGTGGCTTCTTTTTGTGTTTTGGATCCAAGATTTCCAGATATAACCCTTTACTGATAAACGTGCCCCTTCTAATATTTTTGCAGTTGTCCCCACCAGGCCATACTTTCCAAAAGGACAAAGTGGTCAGTGGTTCCAAAAGCGGCAGAAACATTTAGGGAGAACCGGTATAACGGTGATTCTATAATCCACTACTTGCAAGCGATTGACCCAAGTGTGTAACGTTAAGGTCCCTTGGATGTCCCGAAAGCCAAGCTGGCAGGATTCGCGGCATCTGTCATTGCACCCCTTTTTTATGTTAGCACCGTAACTGTCTTTTGACAAACAGGAAATAGGCCTGATGTTTCATCTTTTTTTGATGTGCTAGCCTAGTCATTTTTACTTATAATTGAGTTTTGAAGGCCTGGAACTGCAATGTCCATGTATGATTTAAGACCCGGCTAGGAATTGTAAGCGAATGAGTTAGTAGATTGAAGGCCAAGTGTTAGATTCTTACAATATTGGTCTAATTTGAGTAGGGGTTGCTTTGGATATTGGGTATTATTTCACTATAGATCTTTTTTTTTTGTGGAGTATTAACAATTCTTTTTCATTGAGTTGGCACTAAGCATATTCTATTTTGAGGAGTCCTATAAATGTATGCTGATCTTGCTTTGAACATCTTGGTTCCCTTTTCCGCCAAGAAAAATGGAATTTAAGAGTGGGGCGTTCGTGGGTAGACTTTAAGCATGTCCTGTGGCATCCGGTCACGGTTATAATTTTGTGAACGGCAAGTCATGACTGAACCAGTTATAATTCCACATGTAGGCCTGTCACATAGTTTGGTTAAGTGTCTGGATCTTGCTCGTTTCGTTCTTGAGAGTGACTTTTGTCAGTTTCTTTGCCCTGTTTCTGACTTTATAAAAGTTCTGCCTGCGCACAGCACTGTTAAGTGAACACCTCCCTACAGTGCAGTAAGTGGTGTATTACATGATCGCTCTGAGCGGGAGAGTGTACCAGGAAAACAATCGTCGCCCTTTGTCTGTTGCTGCTTTATGTAGCAAAGAGTTTAACATCCGTGGCACGCATTTCTGTATGCTATATTCGAGACATGGTAGTGACGAGTTTTGTTAGCACAGTGTACGCGACTTTTAAATATTAATAGTAATAGATCCAGAGAAAAGCAGAAGCTGTAAGAAAAGCAATGTAAGAAGCCGAGCGGCGTGATGCAGTGACTCGCTACGGCAGATGTGCTCATCCGGCGTGCGAGATACGGTCGAACGTGTGCAGAGCACTAGGCTATTTCTAGAAGCACCACTTTCGCTTCTGAACACGTGTGTACCTGGGGAGTTATTTAATAAATTACGGGCGGCACTGGATTGCGGGTACCCTCTCTTATGGTTGGGGACGCTGACCTCATTTTGTTCACGTTTGCCACTCTGTGTTGCTTCACTGAAAAGCATGGCACTCGCCGTTTCCTCCCGAGGTGGTAAGTCGCTCGACGTCGATAACCTGCTGGACCTGTCACTTTAAAGTTCGCTATGGTCTCTTACTGGCGCATTATCACCGACGTAAAAGCTACACAATACTATATAGCACTTTCTTTGCACCAGCAACATTTTGCGTTGTTCTTGAACGTTTCCTACTTTCGCTATACGACCAACGTCCGAGTTATTTGAAAATATACCCTGCGACCTTTGGCAAGGTCTTCCGATGTCTGTATGTGGGTTGTCGACCTACTGAAAGCTCTGCTTTCTGGTGATCAACTCAAGACAACCACTTGCTGCTTGCGACTTGTTGGTATACAACTGGTCTTTGATTTATTTATTTAAATTTATATAGCGCGCTAGCAGCCCATGGGCATTGAGGCAATGTTAATTGCAAGAGCTTAGTTACAGGAATAGTGGCATTCATTGGTACATTATGAATTCTACAAGGCATAAAACTGATATTTTGGTTGGTTCAGTTAGTCATTACAATACAGTTTATGCAGTAGGACATATGCATATGATATGGATACCACTGGTGCGGTGCAACTTATGTGAATAAGATGGTTTTCATGGTTTTGCGGCAGGCACTGAGTGAAATCCGAGCAATGGAAAATGTCAAAAAGCTAGCTGTCAAATATGTGTCGATATATTCTATTTCATTTAAATGTGCACCTGGTTCCTAGCTATGGGGAGTTGATTTTACTTGGACGAACAGTGCACTGGATGAATGGCAGCAGACCATTGACTGTTATGTGGCATACATAATGGTCAATCTTGGCTTCTGTGCCCCCAGGATTAGAAGGAAAAAGCTGATTCACCCGTTATGTTTCTTTATGGGGAATCTGGGGAAAAATACTGGGCTCCACATTCCCCCCATTTCCTCTCCTTCACTATCTTTTGTATAGTTTATATATTTATTTTGGTGCTTTGCCCTACGCCACAGACGAAGATCGTTCCCAGAGCGCTGAGAGGAAAAGGCATTGGGGTAGCGGGTGCGGAGGGAGCTGGAAGAGTAAGGTTGGTTAAATGGAGGATACGGCAAACTGAAATTACTACTTCACCTGCATGTCCCAAAAGTTCAATTTCTGGTGCCAATATTATGAATTCTTAGGCAGAAATGTCACTTCAAATTATCATCTGCACAGTACTAAGCCGACAAATGTACAGCATATGTGAGTACTTATTGCCACTTTGGTATTACAGAGACCTGCCCAATAGTTAGGAAGGCCAGTGTTCCATAAGCTTGTAGAACACGTTTTTCTGAAGTGTAGGTGGGTTTTCTGGACTCTATGGTTCTATGAGAGGGTGCTTCACTTGGGGCCCTGGACCGATATCCGTTTGCTTCAGATGTGCCACTTTGGTCTAAGGAATATACAAGTGGCCTGCTCCTGATGATCTGAGGGGACCTACTAGTGTTGCATTTTTTGATCATCTCAATGTATTTGGGGGTAACTTCCGAGGTGGCTTTAAGAACAAATTGGGGAATTTTAAAGGCTTCTTTGCTAAAGTGACAAACCAGTAGAGGCACTGAAGTGTCGATGTAAAGTGAGTCTTGACTCCTTCTGCCAAGGACTATGGGGTGTGGCCCACTTGTTTATCAGTTAAAGTTGCTCCAATGATTTCTTAAGTAAAGCCCATATTGTATGTTCTCTGTATTTTCTTTGTACATTCTGCTCCATCCCTCCACATTATGTGGGTAGATTTGTATTGCCACTCTCCTCTAGGCGCTTGGAGGTGACCTGGATAGCTGGTTCTCCCTTCACTCACCCACTGAAATTTCACAGTGCACCTTCCATTCGCCCACATACTGCTCCGGAGTCGGTACAGAGTCTCGTGAGTCTGCTTTGCCTGCTGGACTGCTGTTGGAACTTTACAGTCCTCTTTCTACCTTTTATCAACTGAGAGGGGTGTGCTCATAACCCCCTGTACTCCGCGGAGAGGAGTCGGTGCAGAGTCTCGTGAGTCTCTGGAGGCTCCCGAGGCTCAAAGGGCACAACCCCCATGGATCGAGGAAAAATATCTAAAGTGCCGACAAGAATCATACATCACCCCTTTAACCGTCTGCAGCTGAAACGTGCTGAAGAAGGATCTGAAGGAACTTTACCTGTGTCCTGGAACCGCTTTGCCGTGTCTACTACAACAGCGGGGAGCAATCAAGTAAGGAAATCCAAATCTCATTCTTCCCCAGCCGCACGCATAATATCATTGCCGCGCGTGTCAATCGAAGACACGAGCGTTTGTGCTAGCGAAGTGCGAACCACGCATGCTGTTGCTTCTTGTGTAAATCGCTCCTATAGTGAGCCAGACTGTTGCCTTTCTCCCAATAGCCTATTGAGCTTAAAAAAAACAGGAAATGTTTCTATTAACTCTGCCTGCAGAGTGAACGAAGGGGGGGCCCTGTGACAGTGAAGTATGGAGAGAAGGTAATGGAGTCCCGCTAAGTAATATGAACACGAGTGTAAGCTATCCTCCTGGGAGTGGTGCACAAGCGCTGGGAGAGTCTTCATTTGTAGACGATGTTGTCGGCTCTGACGGAGTCCAACTCCCATGCGTACAATCCGTTGACTTGGCAGGGCCTGTATGCTTACTGGGAGATGCAGTGTTAGCTGTTGATATGCGGGGTTCAACAAATCGCAACGGCTAACCTCGGAAGCTACTGGCTCATGGCTTGAATGTACTTCTGATACTACTTCCCTGATAACCATGACTTCTCACATGGGGAGTTCTTCACTGTCCCCCAAGTCTTGTGTCTCTCAACCTCTGTTAGACGCTACCAGCCCCTCGTCTCCCAATAAAACTTCCTCCAAAGCGGAGAAAAGAGTCCACGTCAACGAAGTACCGATAAGTAATTTGTCTGAAATTATGACAGAAGCAGAGGAACGAGGCGTTAGTGAAGCTAAATGCAACTATCCCTCCTCCAACTGTATCAACCTTAATGACTCAACCTTAATGACTCAAACTCCTTACGATGAAAAAAGCAATTCCTTACGATGAAAAAAAGCAATTCCTTGGCCATAGTGAACAAACTCACCTTGGATTTAACAAAAATGAACAGCTCATTGAATGCCAAATCAACACCAAATGACATTGATCCGAATAGTGGACTGACCACCATTGAATCCTGTTCTATGGCAAATGAGCTTGAGGTTAACGTACGACCAAGCAGCGAATGGCCAAGGGGTCTTAGAAAAAGAAGACTAATGGCTTCCAGTGAGTCTCCCCCCATACCATGCTCCCAAAATAGAAACCAACGGAACGGAATTTCTTTGGCTCGAACCTCTCCGGCGACACCTAGAGGTCACACGAAAACCAATACAAGGCTGCCTATATCTTCATGTAATGAGGAGCTGTCTGACTTTTCATATCTGGACGAATCACTGAATGCCTCTATTAGACATCAGCCTCCCAAAGGAAAACATCCAACTACAGAAAATCCGCCTCCCAAACATTGAAAGATCTCAAGCTGCAGAATATGGTGAAAGAAGCCTTAAATGATCTTAAACCGTTTGTTTTGTCCTCGCTGACGATAGCTATGGCTCCAATGCTCAAACTGTATGAGCAATTGAATGACAATGTCAAAGATCGAACTACACTTGCAGCATTGACAAACTCCAAACTTGCAACAGCAGAATTGTCGCATAATGGAGGAAATACCAAAATACAGGATTTAATCCAAAGATTTGAAACCTTAACCAAGGATCTTGCGGATCAGAAACGCTCAAACGTTGATGAGAAACGTCTAATGTCTGAAATAACATTGGAAGCGTTGAGCCTGCTGAAACAGGCTCAACCACCAAAGAGAACGTATGACGAGTCCCATCCAGCTTCTTGGGAATCTGAGTCCGGACCACTAATGGCAGACACCTTATCAACTGTGCGGGAAGGCTGTGTCCTTTGCAAAAATGATCCAGGAAAGTCGTTGAGGACAATTGCTCCATTTTCAACAATGAATGGACGAGAGGAGGTAAATACCTCTAGGCCTCAAATAACGCAGCCGACTGTGAGTATTCCCCAGAGGGTTCCCCTGGGTGATGAAAGATCGATGAGCGAGGGAGACAATCCCTCAGATGTGTCTCACTCAGATTCGTCACAGAAGATATCACCGACTATTCGGGTTGCTGATGTTGCTATTCGTCAGCCAGACGTAAACATTATATCACCTCTTATCGAGCAATCTGAAACCCCAATGAAACCTCCTTCAGGTACTCCATCTACTCAACCTGAAAACAACTTGTTGGATGTAAGTATCCCTGTGCCATCTACGTCTGCTAATACCGAAGGAATTACTGGACTCTCAGAACATGAAGCAAGCCGCTGTTCTGACACAAAAGATACAACTTATGAAATATTCCAGAAAGCACACATTGTCGATGTAAGCAAACTGCAGGAAAAAAATCAAAGAATCAAAAATGCAAACGAAAAGGTAACAACATGGGATCAAGGAAATTTCTAAGAAATCTAAAATCAGTCAATGTATTTGTTAATACAGAAAAAGCAAATGAATCATCTAAAAAGACCAATATAGATGTCCTGCAAAAGTGCCGGACGACTCTGAACCGACAATTGTGATAGATGAAAGCACCAAAACTGATGAGCAAGAGCTCTTAAATCTATCAGTCTATGACACATGCCGAAATAGACGATGAGGAGTCGGCACACAAAATCACAAGTCCTGAGGCCTTGGCAAAAACTGACCGGTCAAACTCTTCAAATGGGGCACCCCGAGCCAGTAACGGGCGAGTTTGTGAACTAATACTCCCGCCAACAGAAGCGATCCCATTGGCCCCCATTGAAAACTCTAACAAATTCGAAACTATGGCGGAAAAAAGAAGACGCCTGGGTGCTTGGAAAGAAGCCCCAAAATTTGGAACTGAAAATAGCTTAGCTTGCTGGAATGACAATAGCAAAACGCAGACTGAAGAAATTGATAAATCAAAACTTATGGCTAGTACATTTCAGCCCATCCTGAAGGATCCCAAAACAACCGCAACATCAAATGTGGCTAACAAAAACCAACGAAGTTCGCAACAAAACCTTTTCGTAAACAAAGACAAACTGGTAAAAACTGCGAAGTATATGCTAATATTGGAAAGAATATTGGACACTAAAGATGGTCTAACTTTGAATCGAAACAATGTCCTTAGACTTTTACATCATGTTCCTGGACTTCGGTCAATTGAGTCCAATGACATTCAAACAGTGGCCTTCATCAATGATCATCAGAATGACAAAGTCGGACTGCATATAAATTCCAGACTTGTCTGTGATTTACTCCTAAATGCAGTCTCGTTCCTGCTATCTTTGGGCTTTGACATCCATGAGGTCTCTCAAAATAATATTGCAGACCCTTGTTCCACAAAGGCAATGGTAGCAATAGATAACAATTCGTCCTCAACCTACAAGGTTACCTTTGGAAACAATGCTAACTTAAGTCCTCCAAATAAAGCTGTCATTACGACACCGAACAGCAAGCCAGAAATCAACAAGGAATTAAACAGCCTCCCACAGGAAGAAAAATTTTGTAACTTGGGAGAAAACATCAAAATTACAATTTTGGGAACAAATTCTGCAGTTGCAAGCGAGCAAAACATTAAATCACAAACTTTGGATGATAATAACACGACAAAAAATTGGAATTGGCTAGCTGGCGTTCTGGGAGGGCAATCTAGCTAATGCCATCAGGGACGCTGTAGTCCCCACATGAATGTCCTCTCATGGAACACCCGAGGATTCATGCATTTATTTAATGAATCTAAAAAAAATCCATTGAATCAACCAGTGATTTTTCTGCAGGAAACGCGGCTGACTCTGTGCCCATTATCAGATGAGTATGAAATAGTCATGAACCCAGCCATAGCGAGAAAAAAAGGTCGCCCATCTGCTGGTTTAATAACAATGGTGAAAAAAAACTCGGGTTGAACAGTGAAAAGTGCCTGTAATTACACTCCATACATCCAACACACAATTGCAGAGGCTACTTCAATGAATCCCAGGAAAAAAATCCAGCTCAACATAATCAATTTATACTGGCATCATAAAGAAGCTGGTACATACTAATTTATGAATACAGTATTCGATCTAATTGACGCGATTAATATTGAGCACCAAGTACCCAACATAATCTGCTGTGGTGATTTCAATCTATCATGCTTAAGGGACGTGCAAGATTCTGCAGCATCAACCTCAACGCAAAAGTTGGCAGCAAAATGGTGCTCGGCCCTGCAAGAAAGAAACAGAACAATGGCAAATGGGAACACTAGTGGAGATATTCCAGCACAAAAAACATGGAAAAGTGGAAAGTCATCTTCCACTATAGACTATTTCTTTATTTCTGACAATCTGAGCCAACGAGCTGTGGAACTAACGGTATTAGAAGATCTAAACAGTGACCACAGTAAGCTAACACTCACTCTGCTTTCTCCGATCGTAGTGAAACCAAACAGATGGAGGAATCAGGTTGAAGTAGAATCTAACAGAATTCGCCTGAAAATAAAGCCATTTGAGGTGAAGCGGATTACAGATTTATACTATAACCTCATAACAAACTCAACAGACGCTAGCCTTGAATACACTGTTGTATTAGAACAGTTTATGACTATTCATAATGGCTCAAAAAGACCGGACTTTGCTCCCAAACACTGCTATAATCACGAAATTGCAGTAAGAAAGAGGCAATTAAGAAAAGCGCTAAGACATCACGCACAACTTGATCTTAATCAGCGACAGCTTGCAAAAAAAGCCTCAATGCAGCAATATAAAAACTGGCTAATTTCGCATAAAACCATCCAATACCAACAGGATAGCGAAGCCATTTTAGCGGTGCTTAGCAACAAGAATTCAGCCTACTTTTGGAATCTGATTAACAACATGAACTGTCAACAAAGTGCAATTCAGACAAACATGTTCCCGCAAGCTGAATGGGTTACTCATTTCGATTCAGTTTACAGAAAAAACAGCTCAACAATTGAACCTAAATTTCCCAAGCTCACCAAGTGGGATTTAAGGTTCGACAAGGAGAGCATAGCACAGAGCATCCTACGAGAATTTTCCTCAAGAGCACCGGGTCCCGATGGACTTAACAACTATCTAATAAAACAAAACCCAGAGGATTGGTCTGAGTTCCTCATGTTACTGTTTACACAGATCACGGAAGAAGCCACTATACCATCTAGCTGGAAATCAGCAATTATAATTCCCATCTTCAAGAATGGAAACAGAGCAGATCCGAAAAACTATAGGCCCATAGCATTATTAGATGTCCTTGGAAAAATCTTTGCTACCCAGCTACAAAACCAACTAATGAAATGGATTGAATCTACAAAACATCTGGTCCTCCGTCAAACTGGTTTTGTCCGAGGCTTTGGCTGCGGCCTAAATCTGCTACTGTTGAACATTTTGAAAATGGATGCTATAAGAGCAAACAAGAAAATCAATCTTGCATTCGTGGACTTATCCCAGGCATTTGACAGCATTGACCGGGAATTATTATGGAAGAAAATGGCGACCTGGAACTGCCCTCTCAGTCTACTCTTGGCTATTAAAGCACTTCACACCGACACAGTGATAAGGGTGAGACTGAATCAGCAAGGACTCCTCTCTGAGCCAATAAAAACTTATAGAGGAGTTAAACAGGGTTGCCCACTTGCTGCCATAATATTTAATCTGTTCATCTCTGACCTGGGGGCTGCCTTTGAAAATAACAATGCCTTTGCTCCAAAAATAAACGGAAATTAAGTAAATTGGCTCCTGTATGCGGACAATCTAGTCCCATTGGATTTAACACCAATAGGACTGCAACGGAAATTGCAGATCCTTGATCAATATGTCACACAAAACGGATTAATTGTGAATTCCAAAAAATCTGTAATCCAAACTCTGCAAAACCTTCAAAAAAACAAAAAGAGAGAGGGCCTGAAAAAGTTTAAATGGAGATTTGGGAAGGAGGCCTTAAAAAGCGTTGACCAGACCATGTATCTTGGCATGTGCATTAGCTCAAGTATCAACGAGTCTCCTTGGGTTGCGAAAACAAAGGATACATGTAAACAACTAACAGCACAGGCCTGTATACTTAATAAGAAGTTTGGAAAACACTCATTAAAACCTGTCATAGACTTCTATAAAATGAAATTCATTCCGGCAATTACACATGGAGCCAATAAATCTCTGGGATGTCCAGACACATTATGGTCATCGCTTGAACATCACTTCTGGTCCAAAGTCTTGAGTCTCCCAATGGGCGTACCAACTGCTTGCATAAGATACAAGCTAAGTCACTTGTCAATCAATGCAATAGTAACGTGGACCACTGTAAATGAATTTAGAAAAATAACCTCTGATTCAATTACTCCTCAATACCAGATTCTAACCAGTGCAGACACAGGACCGACAAATTGTATTCTGTCCCAATGGATAACACGCTGTGACACCATCCTCGGTGATCTATGCACTAATAGAGAGTTACTCCATATGAATCCTGTCAAAGTAAAATTACTATTATGGCAGCAAGATTGGATTGATACAGGGGAAATAAGAGGATCTCATAGAATTATGAAAACATGTCCAGCCGAAGCAAGAAAATTAAATGATCCCCAATCTTACTTAAGTTCCCAGATACTGCCCGTAGACTCCTTTATATGAAATTCCGCTTGAACCAATTCCCAACAAGAGAAATGTTGGCAATTCGACAAAAACATGGAGCTCCAATATTGACCTGTCGCTTATGCGGGGAGGAAAATGAAACATTGAAACACCTTATTCTGTTCTGCACACAATTGCGACAGGAACGATCTATTCACTTGAGAAAATATATTGTGGCAAGACCAACCCTGTCTGCTGAGGATTGGTGGGATATGATGCATCAAGACGTGGAACGCAGCCTAACAATCGAACTGACTTTCCTTCTTGAAAAGATGATCGAAAAGCTGGAAAAACATGAAAACGACATCAAAGTCGCCGTAACTTCAGCTTGAACATTGGCATTCTAAGAGTGTTTTGGACTGCAAACGCTCCTTACTTAGTCTTATGCCTCTCCCTCTCGCCCTCCTCTAGTCTTTCTACCTATCTTTGCCCTTATTTTCCGATCGGAGCTCCTTCTGCAAATCTTTCTTCAAGAATGAACTTTCTAATGTATTCTGAGATTTTCTTTTTTTTTTCTTCTATTTTTTAAAGGTTTGTAACAAACCAATAAAAATAATAATAAAAAAAAAATACTGCTCCAACTCTCCTTAATTCTTCGCTGGCTTTTGATCTGAGTTGACCCTTCCTACTAGTTAAATGAAGTGCTTTTTTCACAGTGTACTTTCTTCTACTCATTTGCCTCATTCTCACCCTCCTCTACATGTATGTAGCCTAGAGGGCATATTGTTTCCTACAGTCCCTTACATTCTGCCATATGGCTCACATTATCAAGAGGTCTATTTCTCACCCGTCTCTCTTCCTGGCTCCTAGAGGCGCTTCGTTTTACAAGGCAACTTCTATAGGTTGTGCACTCTTCTTTAGCTTGGCAGCTTTTCTCCCAGAGGGCACTTAGTACATTCTCCACAGTACCACTTAACTCTTAATTTCCCTCTATCTGTTCCCCTCAGTTTCTCTCTCGTGGTACATAATGCTGCGCCTGTCCCATCTCTCCTAATACTTGGGTGACAGGCACTTCCTTTTCTCGCCTCTAGCCCATTTCCGGTTTCATAGTATCCCTTCCATAGTCTGTCCCATCGCTCAACATTACCTGGATGTATCACTATTCCCTCTCCCCCTGGTGCCTAGAGGCTCTTTGGTTCACAGTGCAATTATGTTGCTCGCTCTGGCCCAGCTCTTAATTACATTGACAGCTGGTCCTCCCTCCTATTGGTGCGCCCCTACCGGTACTTTGTCTCATTGTGCGCCTTCCTGCATTCTACCCGTAACTCGCCATTGCATGAGAACCAGCTCTCCTTTCTCTTGTCGCCTCATTAGAGCCGCTTAGCTTCACGTTGTGCCTTCCATTCACCTGGCTCAGATCTCCATTTACCAGTAAGGTTGCACATTCCAGGCCTCGGCGAACCTGCGCCGATGACAACAAGATCCTCTGGGCACCTGACACACTGAGCACAAAGGGACACTGTTGGTGCCTGTGTGGCCCGTGTGCTGGGAGTATCTGCGCGGGAGAGGAGAGCGAGTGCACAGAAGATGTTGCAGGAAACACCAAGTGACACTTGAAGTGCAGCTTCAGTTTTGCGTGAGTCGTCATTTGTTAAATGTGTTTTATGGCCGTGTTGAAGCATTGAAGCTGGTCCATAGGTCACTGACCAGTGCAAACGCACACTTGGGGTGAATTAATGTATATATCGTTAACGGGGTGGGAAATAAGGGTCTAAAACCAGGTATGGTTTGTCTCCCCACCCCCCAGATTTCTCCAAACTTACTTATTTGTTTCCTTTAAAGTATTTGCTGTTCTATTTTAAATAACGGACATCGAAATAATAGATGCATCCAGCTAGTTAAGGCCTCAGACACACATATGTCTTGGTATATTAGATAGCAGGGCGATTCCCCCATTTGCTCCCCCCCTCTCTTTTTGACACAGCATGTCAATTATTATAATAATAATAACCACAGACACCGTTGTAAGGTATTTGGAAACACAAGGTCAGTTTATTTGGAGAAACTTTAAATGGGACCGTCTCAGCCAAATAATAATCTACATTTCCAGGATGACCCGTGTCATACGCTTCTGGGTCTGACTGCCAGTGAGTAAACATTCTCGGGACCACTGAAATCAGATGCTGTAGCCTCAAGTCCGAGGGGAGTCCGTGCCCGTCATTTTGGATTTGGCTCGAGCCCGGCCACTCCTGAACCGCAGCGTCAAAACTCCTCTCTGGCTAGGACCGCCTGACACTCCGCCACACTTTGGGGGTGGCTTTCCCGCTGCCCTAATGCCCACACACATCTAGGCCATACTCACCAATACATCCTATATGCAGCTAGCCTTTCCCGATGCCACTTGCATTGCCGTGAGGAATCCATCCATTCCCTTATCAGACAGACATACACGGTCTGCAGCAAAATGCAATTGGAGAGAATTGAAACAGCAATGTCCAATGAAACCGAGGCCCTCAGATGTAGCAAATTTCTCCACGCTCATATTCCAGCTACTCCTAGATTTCTCCATCCCTTCCTGGGAAAGGGCGCCATGCCAGAGCTGCCTCTAGGCAATCTCCGACCAGAATATGTCAGTGCCCGGTAGCTCCTGAGCTACGATGCGCAGTGCCACCTCTACATGGGCCAGCAAGCGACCCCCGACCCAACTTGGCAAGATTATGCCCAGATGGATCCCCATCATTATAGGTGCGGGCCTCCACTGCCGCTGCCAATGTATTGGGTAACACAAGGAGTGCCACCTCCCCCGGGGGGTACCAAGCCATATCACCTTTGTACCCTGAAATCTCAAGTTGGAGCCTACTTTCCATTGTAAGGCCTTTTTCTCTGCCCGTGTTATAAAGGAATGACCAATCATCCAAACGGCATCCTCTCTTGGTACAAATCATAAGTGTCATCAAAATCACTTTGCTCCTGTCCCCCCAACCCGTGACAAACTTCAAAACCACGTTACCTGAAATGGGTGCACGCTCTTGCGGTCCTCATCCAATTTACAACCAGCTTGGGGCCGTACATAGTCTATAGCGGCCAGATTACCCTCTGCCCATCCTCATGATAGCCAGTGCCGACATCCCCTGTCAAAACGCTGTGGTATCTGCCCCAATCCTGAACCTATTCATGGACGATCCCATACCATGGATGCCCAGTGCCCCCAGGGTTGCCGACAGAACCTTCCTGAATTCAAACACTGTGAGGGGGAGGCGTCCGCATGCAGTAGGAGGGGGCCGACTTCTTTGTTCCTATTTGTTAAAAAGTGCTTCAAGAGATGTACTGGGCAGCTGTCCTTCAATGGGGACCCATGCATCTCTATACTTATACCCTTACCTAACTGGTCGATTTTCATTTCCTCAACTTAACCATGACCCTCCACCCGTGCTGCTGCTGAAAAAAGAAATGTCCCTTAAAGCAATGGCCCTACCTGATAAGTCATTCTTTGAGGACGAGACCATCTTGCTAACTCTGCCCATGCAAAAGTGAGCCTAAATGGCATGCAGCAATAACTTGGTGGCCAGTACACTTGATCATTCATGCGTCGCATGTCATTTAGTGCTTTGCTTCAGTGTTAAAACTGCTCATCCTTTAACTCTGGTCCCGGCCGACAACACCCGATCTGGAACGCCGCAGAGGGTGGCAATGCCTTTAGCACCCTGGTTTGCCAATCCAGTAACCCGGGGTGCTGAGAGCAGTGTATTTTGTTTTAATGAATGGGAGGCTGTGCAGCATCCCATTCATTCTAACAAAATACTGTACTAAAATGGCCGCCACAAAGTTGGAAGTGAGCCTCCTTTATGGAGCCCCTCTTCCATTTCTGTGACGACCTGGAGGGATTGGGGCGGCAGCAAGGGTGACGGCTTCCTGCTGCCACCAAACAAAAGGTAAGTGTGGGGGGAGGCAGGGCAGGGGGGTAAAAAAAGAACTTAAGGGGACAGTGGGCGAGTGGGCAAGATGGCACAGCGGAGGGCGAGCAGCCGTCAGGTTTCATGGAACTTTGGCTGAGATTAGCAGTTTCCGCCTGCGATCCACAAAACCTGATTGGCTGCCCCCTCACCCTGGCTACCCCCTCACCCTCCTACCCTGGTTGTTTCCCGCCCCATTCCCCACCTTGGGGGCTAGGAGTGAGAAGAGCTGACGCAGAAAGTACCTCCCAAAAGGGTGGAAGAAACTGCAGCAACCAGTGGCCTGGATTACCAGATAGCTCAGCTTGGGCCAAGAAACAGGACATTTTCACATTGGACCAGCGAGAACTAGCAACTGACTGGGAGCATCACATGCCACCATATCCCAAGTTTAACCAGTGCTGATTGGAAAGGAACATTTTGAACTATTAAGACAATTTGCATGGGGTCCAGAGTTTCATTTTCCAGGAAGAAAAGACTCAAAAGGGCAAGAAGTCCGAAGCGGGTGCAAGTCAGAAGTCACCCGAAACCCGAGTATAGTGAAACCAATTTACTCAGGAGCAGTTACATTGTTTAGTTTTAGTGGCAGGGCTAGCCTAGGATTTGGACAAATGATAGAATTTTAGAGGCATCCTGAGAAGCACCTTTTTTTTTCTTTTTCTTTTTCTTTTTTTTTGATGCTAAGGAACTTGCTTTGTAGAGATGGGGCAAGTTGAGGTTTTCTCTAAACGCCATTGAAACATGTCTGAGTCAGTCTTCTATGCCCGATGTAGCATAAATAATATTCGTACACAGTCTAAATAAAGTGTAAATAAATGTGACCCTGGACCGCAGGTTACAATTCGGGAATATAAACTCCTAATCCAGCACCCTGGCTGGTCTGTGGATCTTATTTGCTGCCACTGCCTAGATCTTTTATTCTACTTTGTGATCACTTGAGGGCCAATAGCTCATATGGCCAATGATGGCTTCCTGTAAAGGCACCAAAATATAATGTATTAATCTCCAGATTCCTAGCATATAATTAGGGATTTCGTTTTCAGTGTTTATTTTTTTTTACTTCCAGTGGTGGTTTTCCAGACGTTTCAAACATTTTCAGAATCTGAGTTCATTAGTGGTTTCCTGTTTGCCCCCTAAAAAAATAGCTGATAGCGGTTTTCTCCAGTGTAAATACAAACACCTTTATTTGTTTCATTGTGTACATAGGTAGGGCAATATCTCTCAGAGCAAGACGTGATGAAATCTTTCCAGAGTATAAAGATGAATGTGTTAATCCAGTAATCTCTTAACATTTCTACGAGTGAAAATTATTGTAGTTAATCTTGCATTACTTTTATCTGGGACTCTTTGCCCATCCTTGCCATTTCTTTTCTTCCCATGAAGACTTTGATTTGTGACAACAACCTTTCCACATTGTAGAGACTTATAATTTTAGCAGATAAGGCATAGTGTTCTAAAAGGATTTGCCCAGGAGCACTCACTTTAGTGGATATGATTATTCTGACTGTCAAGAGAAAAAAACTGCAAGCAGATAATAACTACGTTTATCAAGTGCTGCTCACTACACAATGAAAGGACTCTCATTAATGTACCCCCTGAGCCTTGATTGGAGGGGGTGAGCAGGCCAAAATTGTATGCCGGGTGCCCGAATATCAAGGGATCCTATAACACAATGTTGCAAAGGCAACTCAGCAGGTCAGTTAATTGTTGCTGAGATGTTATATGTTTGTACCCTCCTGTAAATCATATGCTTTTTTCCTATTCCTGCTGCGACATCTGCTGTAAAATGTGTTTGAGTGGGGATGAGGACGGCTCTCTCGCTTCACTCTGTGTGGGAACTCTTTCCCCACATAGGAAAAATCAAAAGCTGGCACCCATGTATATAGGTCCAGTAAGTGAACATTTCTTAAAGTGAAATAAACTATTGTAGTTCGATTGACCGTACCCTAGGAAGAAAGTGTGCAAGACAAAAGAGAACTGGACTTAAATAATAAAAATACAAGTTATGAACACCAGAAAAATAACCAGAGAGGAAATGTTCCCACAATTATGCTGACAAAGTATAAAAGGTGCTCACCTTTAAAACCCAGCAGTCTGTAGTGAAAATAAATCCCAATATGAGACAAGTGCTTTTTAGGCAAGTGTCTGCACTGGGAACATAGCAACCTGGGTACAATCCTGGTAGCCAATTTCCTGAGCAAGCTTGTCAACCTAAAAAAAATAAAAAAAGGGTTGCGCCCGCCCTCTGGAAAAGGTTACACTGTCCACCCACATTTATCCTTTACTTGTGCGTGAAAAGTAGCCACTATCAGGGGAAAGATAACTGCACCAGTCTCCAGGATTGCAACCTCTCTTGCCACATCCTTTTACAAAGAAAAAGATGTAACATTGAATATGCAGTGTTGTTGATTAAGATCAGGGGACAGGAGGAGAAACAATGTGATTAAGCAAACTAGCATAAATGGGGAGGGGGTGATTAGGGTCCTTTTCCTATTGTCTGCTAATCTATACGGCTACCATTTCAACACTCATGGTTCCTGGCCATTTCTGGAGTACACAATCTCAACACAAGGAGTATCGGTCATTCTGGCCTGGAGTGTCGCCTCACCCAACGTTTATTGTGGAAAAAAGAAGATGGACAGACCCCTCTGCAAGCTCCCATGCACTTAAGAGATAACATCTCCTCCTTGCGGAACTACTAGGCCATAAACCCTTTGTCAGTTGCTCGCTGTCTATCTGCTCAGTTAATCATTACTCCTCCTCCAGCCTTCAACCTTGTAGAACTAGATTTTCCCAGCCACTTAAAATTCACTGCGTGAACTGTCAACTGCAGAGTTTTAATGAATTCATAAATGCCCACTACATAGAGATTTATAAGCTCCATGTTTATGTATCTGTGTGCATACATGCTTAATAAATATTCTCTCTTCTTTACAGTGGGTCCACCTTGACCATTTCCCTTCCTTACGTGTACATTATAAAGCTCTTTGCTGCCCAACCTCTAGGCACTTCCATCGTACAGCAGCTCTGGATCGCATTTTATTTCATTTGGCGGTTTTGGCATTAACCTGCATGTGCAAATCTAATGGGTATGTATCTTGAATACAAACTACCCCTTAAAGTAACATTTCACTTTTAACTACACTCGGTGCATATGAAATTGCAACATCGAACCAGTTTAGCCGCACCCCCAGTCACAAATATGGCGCATGCAACATGAACCCCCGCTTCATTATTGGGTCCTTTCCTGACTACCCCAGCATTAATCAATGCTGACTTTACCACTAAACAAAACAACAAAAAGAGGTCCAGGAGACTGACTCCCTCAGGGTTCAAAATTGAGGGAGGCTGGTTACCTTGGCATCAACAGCTAGCAGGAGCTACTTTTGGCTCCCCAGGCCAACTGATGCCAAAAAAACACACACATGTGTATAGATCTCTGACTCTGGACAATCTGTAAATAGCCATTAGGACATATCTATATGACATTGAAGCATAGAAAGCCATAATAAATGAGCAAAATGATAAGTTTGCGTCTTGTGTTGAAGATAGATTTTGCAGAATGCTATGCGCTAGCTCCTGGGTCTCCAGTGGTAGCTCCTGCTCACTGGTTAATGCCAGTTACCCAGGAGCTGCTTTTAGCTCCTGCTTGTCGAATCTTAATTTGAATCCCTGTCCCTTCTCCTGGACAAGCTTTCCAAGCTTCAGTAAGCTATTCTTAAATATTTTTTTTTTTTTTTTTAAAGATTTTTATTTTATTCAAACCAAACAACAATACAACAAAACATAATTAAACACATTTAACAACATAAATACCGCACTCCAGTCCCCCCCCTTATGAGCCTGTTTGTTCTTCACACTCAGTATCCGTTCCGTGTGTCAGGGTATCGCTGCCCTCAGATTCAGCTGGAGCCGACACTGCTCCAAACATTTCAGCTATCAATAATTTCCATTCCATGAGGAAGCCCATTTCTTCATCCCCCCCCGCGTTACTAGCCTCTTGCCAGACCTCTGTTTCAGCCTCTGCCCATTTTTGTAGGTCCTTCCACCAGACCTCCACCCGCGGCTTATGACACTCCTTCCATCCCATGGCAATCCTTCGTTTCGCAAGCACATATGCCAAATCTCTCAGTTTCCCCACATGTTTGAGTTTTCGCGCTCTGGGATACCCTCCCAGCAAGCAGGCCCAGGCCGAGTCTATTTTAAGTGTGACCCCCTTTCCTGCTAGTTTCTGTGCCACTTCACCCCAGTAGCATTCAATTACCGGGCACGCCCAGAACATGTGTATCATGTCGGCATTCTCCTCGTCACACTTAGGGCACGCCTGGCGCCCAATATTTCGGAACTTTGATATTCTTAGAGGGGTCATGTACGCCCTATGCGTTATATATAACTGTATTTGTTTGAACCTGGCATTTCTCGACACCTTCTTATGATATCCAAAAGCACGTTCCCACATCCCTTCTTCCATCGGGGCTCCCATCTCTGTTTCCCATTCTAATCTCAAGTGCACCAGGTCCCTTCCGACCTTCGCCATCAACATCTCATACACTCTGGAAACCTCATGCCCACCCTCCGATATATCATACAGTACCCCAACAGTAGCATCCGGTTCCCCCGCCAAAGTAGTTGAAGGCCATCTGCTCCGAATCTCCTGCACTACCATATGATAAGTGACATATTGGCCTCTGTGCAATCCCGCCACTTCCCCCAGTTCCTCAAACTCCATAATAGTCCCGTCTTGCCAAATGTCTCCCAAAGTGACTAGTCCCACTGATTCCCAGTATGTCCTGATAATTACCCTCAGCTGCCTGTCTCCCTTTACCAGTGCGACCAACGGTATCTGCGGAACAAACGGGAAAGGGTCCCCCATCATCCGACAGGCTCGGCACCACATGTTCCACCCCAATAACAGCATTCTAGGGCGCTCCCTCATGTATGCGCTGGCCACCCAGATCATTTCCCGCAAGTAAAAAGGGGTACAGTCCCTCCCGAACAACCTGTGTTCAGGGGTCTCTTCATCGGAGAGCCACTTAGCCACATATTGCAGTTGCGCCGCTACATAGTAGGCTTCAAAATTAGGCAGTTTAATACCGCCTTTTTCGTGAAAGTTCTGCAGCTTCCATAATGCAACTCTGTTCCGGGTACCATGCCACAAAAATTCCCTGCACATACTGTGCAGCTTAACAAAACACTTCTTAGGTATCATGTATGGGATATTGTTGAAGTAATGCAAAAGCCTAGGTAATACCACCATTTTAAGCATAGCACCTCGGCCCATCATCGCTAAGGGCAACCTCTCCCAGAACCTCATGCATTTCCCGATTTTCCCAATGGCTATTTCAGTATTGCGCCTATGTTCTTCCTCTGTCGTGTGATACACATCTATTCCAAGGTAGCGGAAAGAGCTCGCTGCCCACGGGATCTGCAACACCGGCAACCTCTCTACAGGAGTTCCCACACAGCTACCCAGCGGGAATAGAGCAGATTTCTGGGGGTTCACCGCTATACCGGACAGCCTGGCATATCTCCCCATCACCTCCAAAACATACCGCAGATTTTCTTCCGGGTATTTCAGATATAGTAACAAGTCATCTGCATACAAGGATATAAGGTGACGCTCCCCTCCCACCTCAATACCGATCGGGTCATATTGTTGCCTGAGGTATATTGCTAAGGGCTCCAGGGCCAGTATGTGCAGCATCGGGGACCAGGAGCACCCCTGCTTAGTGCCTCTGCCCAGCTGCCATCTTTCAGACACCACTGCACCCGTACAGACCCTGGCCAGCAGTTCACTGTATAACATCTCAGCCCATCTAATATAACTTGGCCCCACTCCATACCCTCCTAGGGCCGCCAACAACCACGGCCACTTAACAGAGTCGAACGCTTTAACTGCGTCCAATGCCACAATCGCCATTTCGCCGTCATTACTGCACCCCCATTCGACCACTCGGTGGAGTCGTCTATGGTTGTCAGTGATGTTCCTGCTCGGGACATAGCCCGTTTGGTCAGGGTGAATTAACTTGCCGATTACTCTCCGCATTCTGTTGGCCAGGACAGCTGTCGGTATCTTGCTGTCCTGGTTCAGCATCAACAAGGGCCTGTAGGAACCGCAACTGTGTCCCGGTTTATTGGGCTTGGGGAGCGGTATTATGATCGCCTCCCTGAGTGACTCCGGCAACCGTCCCACCTCAAATGCTTCATTAAGCATTTCTAGCATGGGTGGGAGCACCTCCTCCCCATACACTTTATAAAATTCACTAGGGAACCCGTCTGCACCTGGAGCCTTGCTGGTGGGTAACTGCCTTACAATCTCTTTCAATTCCCCCAGAGTGATCGGAGCATCCAGCTCCTCCCTCTCCTCGTCACTGACCTTAGGCAGGCCTATATCTTCCAGTACCTCGTCTATCTCCTCCTGGCTGCTCCCCTCATCATATTCATATAATGCCTTATAGTATTCCGCAAATGCCCTATTTACACCTTCCTGGGTGTCCACCGTCTCGCCCTCTTCATTGGCTACAATTCGAATCGGGGATCTCGGGGTTTCGCTCTTGTACAACCACGCTGGCCCGTTTTATCTCCTCCCGCATGCTGTCTCTCTATATACTTTTTATAATTTAAGTTACAGAGCCTTTCCCAGTATTCTGCGCACTTCTGTTGTAATTTGAAGACTACCTCTGTATCAGCCCCGCCACCTTCCAACTCTCCTTCCAGCTCGATCTCAGCTCTATGTAGATCAGCTAGAACTCCACCCATCAATCCCTTTGACTTCGCAATGGCGATCCCCCGCATCACAACCTTAAAAGCCTCCCATAAAGTACCAGCCGACTTTACACTACCTCGAAGTAAGCAATAATCTCATCCCTTATGTCTTCTCTGAAGACTGGGTCTTTGAGCGCCTCTGCCCGGAGGCGCCATGTTGCTATGCGCGCCCTTGGGGGGGCAATACTGCCACCTCAGGACCAGGGGCGAGTGATCAGAGAGAACTCTTACTTTGTAGTCTATATGGTCACTCTCCGCAACTACGTCCAGAGTGGCAAAGATATAATCAAGCCTCCTATGTAGTTGATGCGGAGCCGAATAGTGCGAGTATTGCCTCTCGTCAGGGTGTTTCGCTCTCCACACATCTACCAAGCCAAAGTCCGCTGCAATAGTTTAGCCGCTGGGCTGGGCTTGGCCATCTTATCATCCGACCTGTCTACCCTAGGATTCAATACACAATTAAAATCCCCACCCCAAATCACTGCACCCTCCACACACACGCACTGAGCTTAGTACACAGCGTTCTAAAGTATGTCGCCGTGTTTTGGTTGGGGGCGTATGTATTTACAATGCATACCTCTTTGTTCTCTATCAGCCCCCTCACTATAACCAACCTCCCATCCGCCTCCACAACTTCTTCAGTCAACTTAAATGGGACGTGTGGCGCCACCCAGACAAGTACTCCTCTTGCATAAGCAGAGTACGACGAACCCACCGCTGTCCCTTTCCATTTCCTCCCCACCAACTCCATTTTCTCTCGCGTCAGATGCGTCTCCTGTAGCAAGGCAACGTCTATCTTCTGTCGCTTCAGATACAGCATAACCTTGTTCCGCTTCAAATAACTGTTGAGCCCTCTAACATTCCACGTTAATATCCTAAGGTCCCCCATGGTTCATCAATAGCTCCCCTTCCCCCTTCCAAGCAGCCCTCCCCCCCACACCAAACAGATTCCTGATTTTAGTTCTTCCCCCAAGGCTCATTTTTAAAGTTAAACACCCCAAAACCCCAACCCAACCAACTGCCCAGCTCCATCCCTGGATCTCAGGCATCCCCGCGTTTGGTTCTCCCTTGGAAGCCCAATTTGAGAACCCGACAGGGTGTCACCTCACTATCAGTGACCAAACTAAACTCTAAATGGGGATATAAAGATCGGCCCCAGGAGGCTCCTTCCTCTCGCAGCAGTCTCCGTGCTCACGGATCATGTTTCCTACCAACTAGCGCATACCTGCTCTCCAACTGCTTCAATGACTATAATCAAGTCCCACAGTCCGCAGCCCAACCAGGCCCACAGCTTTACTTATCTTGTCCTGCTCCGTCTTCCTTCTGAATATCTGGCTCTTGAGGGCAGCTCTGCACATCCAGCCACCCCATAGCATCCTCCGGGGTGTCGAAGAACAGCATCTTGTTCTTATAAAAAACCTTTAGCTTGGCCGGGTAGAGCAGCATGTATTTGTACCCAGCTTTCCGCAATCTCCTCTTGACCGATCCAAAGTTCATACGGCTTCGCTGTACCTGCAGGGTATAATCAGGGTAGGCAGGTATGTTCGCCGCTCCTCGTTGTATTGTTCCCCCTTTGCGGAAGTGTTCAAGGATTCTTTCCCGGTCCCGGTAGTTGAGGATCTTGGCCATCATTGGCCTGGGCGGATTTCCCGGCGGCGGCTTTCTCGTTAAGGCCCTGTGCGCTCTTTCCACTGCAAATCCCTGAGACAGGGTTCCCCCAGTGATCTCCTGCAGCAGCATATTTTCCACGAACTCCGTAGGGTTGTGACCCTCAGCTCCCTCTGGCAGTCCAACAATGCAAATGTTGTTCCTCCGGGCGCCTCCTTCCGCCTCCTCCGCCCTACTCTCCAAGTTGCCCACACGTTGCACCAGGGCATGGAGCTCTCGCTTCTGCGCAGCGCAGTCTGCCGCAGTAGGGCCCATCTCTTTCTCCAGAGTCTCCGTGCGCTCCGCCAGAGTCCTCACGTCCTGCCTGAGGAGGTTCACGTCTTCCTGCACCACCCCGACCTGGAGTTCCATTGCCGTCTTCAATTCCGTCACAGCCAACTGGAGCTTGGTCTCCCAGGCCACCTTCAGATACGCGATCGCCGCAAGGACCTCCTGATTCGTGCCCCCCGCTGCCATTTCCCCTGCTGGGGGTTTGTCTTTACTTCTGGCTCCGTCCGGGCCAGTCGGTGTCCTGGCGTATTCGTCCAGCGTGGGCTGTTTACCCTTCGCTCTCAGGGGCTTATTAGAAATTTCTCCCATCAGGGGCAGCCTCCTGTCCGCGCTTGGATTTGCAGCAGGGTGTCCCAGTACACTCTTTTGCTTACCCTTCGCTACCGTTGCATTTCTGTCACGAAGCTCCTTTGTTCCCTGCCCCCTCCGGCCATTCTATCTTCTTTCTCCGACTCTCACAGTCCAAAATTGGGTGGAACTGCGCTTCTCCTTCTTTTGAAAAGTTCTGAGGGCACTCCCAGCACTTTCAGAAGTGCCCATGTGTGTTTTCAGCAACCTCTGGGATCTTTAACTGCGCTTTTTACCCTCGCCTGCCAACAGTTCCACAATCCAATATTGTATTGCAGGCTCTCACCTCCTGTCAAGCCCAGCCTTCACCTCATTCGGCCTCAGCTGTACGCTTATTGAAAGCCCCGGCGCTTGGGCTACAAAATGTCAGGGGCCTCACTTCGTGTTCGGAGCGCTCGCTACATTTGTAGCCTTCCAGGAAGACATCCGCGTTATTGTCAGGGCTCAATGCCCCAGCTGTCCACTGGCCGCACTGCTGCTCCCGCGGCCGATCCTCCGTAACACGAGATACAATGTATCTCTAACCAGGTCCGGCTTCCCTTCATTTACGTGCTGTTCTTCGCAGCGGTGAATCGGGCTTTGAAGCCGCCGCGCCCGGAGCCGCCCGCTCGTGCAGGCTGCACACCTTCCGATCCTGATGCTCCTGCACCAGGCTGCTTCAGCGACTCCCGGGCCTCGGGGCCGCGTCGCACGGAGCCGCTTCACTACAGAGGCTGCACACCTCGCGGGCCTCGGACTGGGTGTCGGGAGCCCTTAATGTTTGTAGCGCACCCGATCCATGCTCCTCCAATGCCGCGCACTTCCACTGCAATCGCGCTGGCAGACACGTCGCCATGCGCCCAGGCCAGCCTCTCCTTTGTTCCTTGATTATGCGGCGGCGGCCATCTTCTTCTTCGTTACGCTCTCACCTCGAGATTTTCCCTCAGCTTCTGGCAGCGCTCTTACAGTACGGGTCCGTGCCAAAATGTATCCACACGTGCACCCAAGCTTCGTATACACGATCCTCCTTGTCACAGCATAATTGCATCAGTCCTTGCACGGTTTTCAGTCGGATAATGTGCGGATCTGCAGGAGCCCCCGTATGGACACGTCTTCTCACATGGCTTCCTGGCCACGCCCCCCCTCGCTATTCTTAAATAGTTCTTTATGATTTCTTGAATTGGTTCTTTCAGTTCTTTTACGGGGCTCTTCCACCTCAAGGTATTTCCTTTTCTCCCTGGACAAAAAGTCACTTGGTTTTCCAATTGAGGGCTATGACCCTTATCCTTTGTCAATGAGCAGTGTCTTTGTTACTTACTTGGATGCTGTGATCCTCTATATTTCTTAATCAGATGATTCTTTCTCCATTTACTTCACGTGATGATTGTATGTTCACTGTAACGAGTAGATTGGGTCCCTAAGAGCTCTTCGTTTGTCTTGACTATTAAGCCAAGTGAAGCAGACTTAATGACTTATCCTACATATCCCAGTGAATGGTTGGCCCCTTAACCCTCATCCTACACGTCCAAGTAAATGGTTATCTGTATCCCTTTTCCCTCCTCCCGGTTCTTCCGCTGCTCCCGTTACCTTCTTAACTACCGACTGGCATCACCGGGTCTTCCTGCATGGTCGGGATCCCTCTTGAGTGTGGACGGCTCCAACATTCACTCCTCCTCCTTCCTCCTGTTCATGCTCGTGGCTCCGTGGAGCCAATGCTTTAGCAGTCGTGGTGTTGTTCGGGGACTGCACATTCTAACTCTCCTGGGTCATGCCACCGCTGCTTTGAATCTCGGGCATGTACAGCACAACATTTGGTCCTCTCTGTGCTTCAGTTTCTCGCTGGCTTGCCGTATCCCCTCGACGGAGGATCTCCCGGGTTTCAACAGCTTCTTCCTTCTTGCTCCTTTGAAACTCACAGCTAGGCCTTCTTCCCTTTTTACTTGAACCCTCTAGATCCTCCCCAACATAGGACTGTCGTCCTTTCTTTCTTTTGTGCACTCATTACTCGCTCGATCTTCCTCCTCCCATTATGTTTGCCTCCCAACCTTTTAACCATCGCTCTGCCTTCTTTACTGTTCTTTTCATAAATTTTTGGCTTCAAGTTGGGGTTTGTGATTGATGTTACAGTAGCAAACAGTAACTTGTTCAAGATGAAGTCCTAATGGTATGAGGGGCTCAAAAGAAAGGGGGTTAGGGAGTCCTTGTCCCTTCTTGTGAGTTTATGCTTACCTCCACCCCTATGGGGAATATCACATAGCAGACTCACCTCACTAGGAGGGGCTCCCCTCTGGTGAGAAGTGGTGATGAGATCCTGCGATCGTCACAGGGCCCTCTATAACTATACAACTGCAGTGAAGTAGAACTGCTTTTTGGGCCAAACGAACATTGTGTCAGCATTGCGAGCCGTCAAGGGGCTCTTGCTGATAGTCTGCTATTCCGCTCGCTTCCAGGAGGAGGCAGAGCTTGTGTGCGCTCACGTGACCCATCACGTGCTTTCATCCACTTCAAAGCGCTGATCCAACCGCCCGAGCGGCAAGCGCTGCAGTGAAGTAGAACTGCTTTTTGGGCCAAACGAACGTTGTGTCAGCATTGCGAGCCGTCAAAGGGCTCTTGCTGATGGTCTGCTATTCCGCTCGCTTCCAGGAGGAGGCGGAGCTTGTGTGCGCTCACGTGACACATCATGTGCTTTCATCCACTTCAAAGCGCTGATCCAACCACCCTTGCGGCGTTAAGCCCGTAGGAGACAAGGCTGTTGTGCGGCTGTTTGGCGCTGGAGGCGGACATATCCCTGTAAGTACTGATAGTGTAGAGTCATTGTTCTGCATCTTAGTATCACCATCCGCATTAGTAAAAGACAGCACTTGAGATCTAACATATACACTGAGCTTTGGTGTATATTTGTATCATCTTGGACTTTGTGTGTCTACAATTAACGAGCAGCGGGAGACTGCGGGGCTAGGCCCTTTTGATCCCAGTTGCTCAGTCAGGAGCACACACTATTGTGACACAACCAAGGGAGACCCGTGGAAATCGGGGAATCACGGGATCACTCTGCTTTTAATCCCTTGATTCTCTCCTGAGGCAAAGTGCAGCTTAGGTAACAAGGCACGGAGGACGGAAGGCAAATTTTCACAACTATCAAGGTTCTACTGCCCTCCACGTATTACATGTGCATTGGAAACTCTTGGAGCCGTTGCCTTAAAGTTAATTGTCACCTATTAGACTCCTTGTGACAAATTCCAGCCAGTGAGACCTTACCTTCTTGGGTCTTGAGTCCCCGAAACTGTAGACGGAACACTTGTAATGGAGGCAAGCCCTGTCCCACAAAAAAAGTCGGATAGGCTAGACCGTGACTTTTATCCTGACGTGGCCATTACTTGTAAAACGGCATCATCTGAAAACATCTTGCAACCCATAGCTGAACTGATCGAAGGGAGGGGGGAAGGCCTAAGCCAGGCAAACCGGGAAGCCTTGCAGCTGCCTCCACCAGTGACTGATAAAACTGGGATCAACATTCAAGGGGAGGACAAGGAAGTCTCAGGGCCAGGTAAGGAAGCGAGGATAACGGAACTCTTGCTGGATCAACCCGAAGAGGCCCTTCCGAGCCTGTTACCCCAGAGCACTTCAAGCTTCACTCAGACATTGCCTACACCGGTAAATGAAGGCTCGAACTTTAATTTAAAATCTACTATCTCTTCTGCTTCGGACTTTTTTGTTTTTGGCCCAGAAAACCGGAGCAATGATCCTCGGGGCTGTACACAAGGGTTTAACCTGGGTTGGAAACCATTTGGCATTACTATCCAATCTAGTCACACCAAAATGGATGTGAATAAAGATCTCTAGTCTAAAAAGGATCACACACAGTCGGATATTACCGGTCTTACAACGCCGGGTCCGCCCTCCGATCAAATGGACCATAGACCGCTAGTCTCAGGAACTAACAGCGATTTAATTCACCAAAAGGGGGGGAATTCCCCCCCCCAAACAAACAATTCTCAACTTAGGGGCCCCTCCCCAAGACCACACAAAGGGGTCTTTCCACAGCAAGCCCCCTTTCCCAGTAAACGATTTAGACGGCAACCTTCTCCCACGGACGAAGATCTCCTGACGGTGTTGGCAACAACTCGGGTGGAGGAACCCTCTAAAAAGGATCCCCAAATTGACTCTGCAATGATTACACCTTTTGCCCTCGTCATGGCTCCTTTTATGAAATTAATAGTCACAAAATGAACAGCTCTGGGATCATACCACCACAATAGCAATGTTATATTCTAAAATGATCTTCGTAGAAGGGTTTGTTTCTGCGATACAGTCTAAATTGGACGACAATGCTGACCAGACAGTTCAAATACTAAAGATTATCATTGAACCAATCATAAAGGAAAAAGAAACGAGAAGGTCAGAGAAGCCAATCCCCTTAACAATGGGAGTGGAGTGTGTCCCGGCTGTTTTGGGTATTCCAGCAGTCTTCAGACCCAAGATCTGCTCCTGCTGGTAAGGGTCTTGAACCAACTCCAACTTCACTTAGTCACACGGATAAATCAACTAACACCAATCAAACCCCGCTGTCAGTTGCCCCCACAGTGGTGGTGGGGGGCAGCTCTGTCAAAGACGCAAGGCAAACCGTGCCAGCGGCTGGAACTGTGCCATCAAGAACGTGCACGGCAAATTCAACCATGAAACTGTATGATTTGTTCAATAAACCTAAGAAGAGCCAGGTCACGCGGGAGGGTGATAAACTAGAACAATAAAAAAGGAGGGAAAAACTATGGAAAAACCATTCCTGTGCAAAAAGCAAAAAAAAATGTTGGCGCTTGAGAATTCTAATTCACTGAAAGCTTTGATTCGTACCAGAGCTGCGATTCGGCTCACATTACCTAGAAATTTGGTTCTACCCGAAAAATCGTTAATTCATCAGAGGAACTTTAAGAACCCAGGTGGAGTTCCGACGAAATTAACTAAGGCGCCAACAGAAGGGATGGAGGGCAATTCAGACAACGAGAGGTTGAGTGATAATGGTGACAACTTACTCATGGACTTATCCATCTACACAGACACAATTGATTCCTGTGCTGAGGAAGTTGGGACAGCCTCATCTGTAACCATAAGCTCTGCCGAGGAAGATGATTCATTAGAAAACATCAAGCCAAATGCAGTTGAACAAAAATTGGTTGGGGTCAAACAGAAGTCCAAAGATTGTGGGGTTGTTTTGGCGGTCCCCATTATTCCTCCACGGGTAAACTCGACCATACTAGGAGTGGCCACAAATAAGAAATCTTTGTGGACATCTAGAGTTCATAACCCCAGAGAAATTTTGGACCTCTCTCTGGATCAGGATCGGGTAGATGGGGGTCCTACTGGGAACTTGGACTTCAAAACCCTGGAAAGCAGGAGAAAATTATTGGCATTGAAGAACAAGGACAATGGAAAAAGTAGTAGCTCTCAAAGTGTGCTGCTAAAAGGTACGAGAAGAACAGTGACTTGAGCACAAAACCCTAACATGGAGACACCATCCGAGCCCAAAGACGAAAACGTTGATAAGGGGTCTGAGATAAAGATCTCTACGGGTCCCTTTAAACTGTTATTGGAGAGAACATTGGGCTATGAAGATAACCTGACCATGAATCTGGCAAATGTCATGAGACTTCTGTACTCCCTCAACTCACCCGATCAACTAAAATTATCGAATGGATCGAGTTTCACAATGATCAGCGCCATGACAGTGTGATCCTGCACATGGGCAAATGGAAGTCTAGATGTGCACTCCTAAATCTTGGCCCTAAACTCAATCTTTGTGGGTTCCGGCTCAGGGAGTTGGAGGAGGCCCAGCATACTCAACATGAAGGCACCAACGACAGGGATCAGGTTGTAAGAAGTGTGAGGAACCGTACACCTGAACCTGATCTGGTTCTCGTAGTGCAGACTACGCAAAGGGCCCAGGGTGACACACAAGTTGATACTCGTGGGGCCCCAACATGTACCTTCCAGGAGGACTGGAGTTGGCTGGCGGGGTTCCTTGCTGCTAAATCATAATGCCAGCTAGACCCGGCTAGTGTCCAACAAACTCCTCTCCCAAAAGGGCAAGAAAAAATCATAATGAGTTGGAACACTAGGGGGTTTGCACACTTGCTAGGGAACCAAGCAGTGGACTTAACCATGTATGATTTATTCTGCCTACAAGAAACATGGTTGTGTGAGCTACCTCTCCTTGATGGGTTTGAACTTTTTCTAAATCCTGCTCTAAAGGGTTTTAAAGGAAGACCAAGTTCAGACCTATTATTGGGCATAAAGCGATTAAGTGGTTTAAAAGTGCTTTCATCCATAAACCAAAATTCGTGGATACAACTCACCACTGTCCAGATATCCTCCAAGGGTTTGGATGCATCACCGGAACAGAAGCTGCTTGTATGCAATGCCTATTGGAGACCCTCAGAAAGATTAGAGGACAACTTCAAGGAAATGCTCCTGAAAGCCATCGATGACGCCAGGACCAAGTGTCCCAAACTTGAGGTCCTCCTCTGTGGTGATTTCAACATGGAATGCTTCGATAAAATGGGGAGTAAAATTTAGATCCTCCCCTTGATACACATGAAGAACATGTTAAGAGGGGTAGACCTCGAAAAAGAGCTTATAAATAGAAATATCCTGATGGTCAATGGCAGTCCGCGGGATGACCAACCCGCAGCTCCAATTTGGAAATGTGCTAACCAATGCAGTACGTTGGACTATTTTTTTTTTCTACAGAGCAACTGATGGGAAAGTTAACATCTTTGACAGTGGTTCAAACAGAACAGAGTGACCACAACATCTTGGAACTTGTAAGTGAGGACTGGGACACTCATCATGTTTTACCAGATATACACCTACCAGATCACCACCTGGAATTGGTTCCGAGCGGTAACAGGCTTAGAATTATAAGAAAAGACCTAGGCCTGGTATTGGACACCCTAATGAAGTTAAAATCGGACCACCAAGATCTCACCACAAATCTCATTGATTACAACAATGTATTAAAGGTATTCCGCTCGAAGGAGGCTGCAAATGGTGGTTTTTCCACCATCAGACACACCTACGACCACCAAGTTGCGGCTAAAAAATGGAACGTTCATATGGCTAGGAGGAGATTTAAAACTTCAAAGTCATCAGAAGACTAAACTCTGTATAAGAAAATCAGAAACACCTACAGAAATTGGCTCTCCCAACACACACACCTGTTGGCGCAACGAGACAGCCAGAAGATGATACGTTTAGTCACCAGTAAAAACATCTCAGGTATTTGGAAATTGGTAAATGACATACCCACGCCTGTCGAGTCAAAAACTGGTAATCCAATATCTGCAACGGTCTGGGAGGATCACTTCCTGAAACTCTACTCTATGGGGATAACCTGTGTACCACAAAAACATCTATCTTCTGATAAACCTTGGGACCTCAAATTTGAAAAACAGGACATTGTAGATCATATCAACAGCTCAAATTCCTCAAGGGCCACTGGGCCTGATGGTCTTACAAATGAGTGACCCGGAGAAATGGGCACTATTCATGACAACCCTGTTCAACGATATAAAGTCTCTCAAAAAGATACCCCAATCTTGGACCAAGTCAATAATCGTACCGATCTTCAAGAAGGGCGATCGGTCCAACCCCGCGAACTATAGACCTATCGCACTCTTGGACGTCTTGGGAAAAATATTTGCTGCGGTGGTCCTGAGACATTTGAATGACTGGAGTCGGCTGACTCTTCACCAAGATCCTTGGCAGTCTGGCTTTCGCAAAGGTATTGGCACATCCTTGAACATCTTACTCATAAACATACTCCAATGCATGATCAAGGAAAAAAAAATACAAAACCATCTATATTGCGTCCATAGTCCTTGAACAGGCGTTCGATTCCGTTGACCGTAGCCTGTTGTGGTCTAAATTGAGGAAATGGGGATGTCCTAACAGTCTGAGAGAACCCTTGGAGGCCCTTCACAGTGAACAACGCTCAGAATTAGACTGGACAGAAAAGGAACTCTCTCGAACAGTCTCCTCTCTAACAATGGGTTGAAACAGGGGTGCCGTTTGGCTCCTGCTGCGTTTTGCCTATTCATATCTGATATGCAGGAAGCCTTTGGAGGAGTAAGAAGTTTTCCACCTACGATTGCGGGGACTCCAGTGGGCAGGTGGTTGTTCGGCGACGATCTCCTTTTACTGGACCAGACTGCGATAGGTCTGCAGAGACAGTTGAAAGCACTTGACCTGTATGTCCAAGAGAACGGCCTCAGAATCAACCCTAAAAAATCGAAAATTTTGGGCCTGGGCACATCAAAAAAAGCAAAGAAATGTAGATGGTATTTAACAGGTGAAGTTGTTCCTCTGGTCTCTTCAATGGTCTGTCTGGGAATCATCCTAAACGACAGTATCCGTGATGAGCCAGGAGTCGCTAGGCTGAGAAGCAAAGTTGAAAACTTGGCTTCTCAAGCACTTCTAATCAAGCGACGCTATTGTTCTTTTTCACTTCGACCAATTATGGACTTCTACAAACTAAAAGTATCCCCTGTCCTGACCTATGCGGCGGAGGACAATTTTGTTCTTGCTCCAGAGGTTTGGCGCTTGTTGGAAAGCCTTTTTTGGAAAAGAGTTCTGAGATTACCTTCATCCCTTCCCATTGAATGCGTGAGAAAAGAACTGGGGTTAACCTCACTTTACATTGCAATGGTTTGGAAATCTCTAACTCTTTACACAAATGCCTGGACCCTCCGGAAAGAAGTGGATTTTGGGCCATAAATGATCGATAAAGGTGGATCGATTCCAGCCCTAAACGCATTGCAGACAACCTCCTGTAAAGGCATTTTGGACACGATTGCTCAAAGCACAGACAGTTTAATGCAACACCCACTCAAGGTAAAGAAAAAACGTCTAGATTGGGACTGGATTGCCACGATGGATAGGCTTAGTGCTCTCCCGTCTATATCTGTGGGTAAGGAGGAACATTATAGCCAGTGCTTCCATATTTAGATAAATTCCCCTCCTACATGGAAAGACAGTTTTTTTCTGAGATTCCGCCTAAACCTCCTCCCCACGAGGGAGGTATTGGGAAGAAGGATCAAAAAGAGAGAACAACGGATTGTCGTGTCGCTGCTGTGGCCAGGAGGCAGAGACTCTCCAGCATTTGGTAATGAGTTGTGCAGTTCTTTCTCCCTACAGAGAAAAATGGCTGGGGAAGCACTTTGAGAATCTTGACCTTCAACCTCCTCAGGAGAGGTGGTGGGTTTTAAGATGAGGAGGAAAGGTATCTTTAACCTTGGCCTTACTGAACTTTGTCAGAGATTTTTTCGATGTTGGATTTGTAGAATTCTCTGATCTTCCTTTCCTCCCTATATAGTTGTTGCATTTTACATTTACTCTTTTCTTGTGTTTGAGTTTGTATTTGCATTTAAAGATTTTCTGGAAACTGATTGATGCAATAAAAAAAAAAAAAAATTATACAACTGTTAAGCCCTCTTAAATACCCAAACTCCTCTTTACTTTAAAAACCCCAGCTATTCTTAATTTGTCCCTCAGATGCCCATCCGATGGACCCATCAACCTCTCTTTAGTTAGACCACAATAAAATATTTGAGCAACTGCAAGTATTGGCTCATCCCAGATCCAAAATAAGCATTATAAAAATGGACTCAAGTGAGACTGCTTTACATATCATGACAGTTCATGATTTATCATTTATAGCCGCATAGTGGGAGATAAACAACCACTGCAAATGGACAAACGCGTCACTGCTGCCTGTTGATCTCCCACCCCCTTCCCCCTTCTTTACACAGGTTTATAGTATGAGGAGTAACTTAGTGGGAAGGGCATCTCAGAAGACCACATTTCCTGCAGCAAAAGTATGCTGTAACAACTTAGATATTTAGTCAAACACACATTCATTATTTCTAGGGCTTAATCGGCCACAAATGATCCCCTTCGCATAGCTGGTGTTCAGTTGCTGGTTGTCTACAATTGTAAACTCAATCTGTGACAATGTTTAATATGTTAATTGATACCTGAAGCTTCAGCAAACCTGCTTAATCTTTTGTGCTACAGAATGGAACTGTCACTCGGTACAATTTCTCCTTTTCTCGGTCAGGTGCGCCCCACATCCCTCTTATACATTGGACAATCCTTGGTTTGTACCATGAATAATGGCGGTGCCAGTGTGACATAGATCTATTTAGGTACACTTCTTTAAAAAAAAAATATTTTTGTATTCCTTTTTAGAATTGCATTGAACATTAACAGCATAACAAATAACTTCTCCCCCCACCCCACCAGAGGTTTTGACCACTGCTCTTCCAGATAGCTTGCTCGTTTGAGTTCCTTTGATATCCAGCATTCTAATCTTATGTGGGCACCACTGTGCCATGTAGGCGCTTTGTAGATATGACAGCACTGGGCCCCATTCCTGTTTGAATCTCGCTTGATCTCCTTGAATTTTGTAGGTTACCCACTCCAGTGTCACGAAGCTCCAAATCATATACAACCATTCCTGTATCTTTGGGGGATGGTGGGGTTTGTTGATTCCAGTTTAGTGCTATCACCAGCCATGCTGATATCAATAGGGTTATCATGCCCTGCTTCTGAGTCTTGGTTGGTGTCTTTGCTTTCGTATCCCACATGCCGCACATCCAGAATTTGTTCCCCAGTTGATCTGTGTCCTGGTATATTTCCATCATCTGCTGCTTGACCTCCCTCCAAAATTCTTGTAGCTTTGGGCAGTTTCTCCATATGTGCTGCCAGTCCCCTAGTGTTTTACATCCTCTCCAGCACTGTTCGGACGCTTCGGGGAACATTGTGTGGATTCTCTGACGTGTAGTGCCATTGCAGAGTCAATTTAATCCACAACTCCCTGAGCTGGATCAATCTGGTCAGTTTGGGGATTAAACCCCACAGGTGTTCCCAATGTTTTCTTGGGAAAGGTTCTCTTATTTCCCCACATTTCCTGTACTAGCTCTTCTTGGTAATTCAAATGTTTGTAAAGATTGGACACTAGGCTTTTTGATCCTGTGTTTGTTATGATGTATTGTTCAAAGGGCGTCCGTTGTCTTGTGACTGCCTCTTTTATTGATGGGGTGCTTAGCCAATGTTTCAGTTGATTATACTTGAATCTAAACTGATATCTTGGATATAGTTTTTGCCCTTGATACATGGCTCTTATTTTCTGGCAGCCCGCTGTTTCCCATTTCCTGAACGCTTCCTCTATATGTATGCATTTATGGCCTTATTCAGGGAGCTAAAAAAGGACATTGGGACTCTTAATTGGTAGCTCTTGGAAGTAATACATTATTCTTGGCAGGGTCACCATTTTTATTGTCCTCATTCGGCCCCACCACGTTACCATGAATGGGTTCCATTTTGTCAGGTCTGTTCTGATTTTTTCCAGTAGTTGGGGATAGTTGATTTGTGAGGGTTGTGCCTAGGTATTTCATGCCCTCGTTGGCCTGCTTCAGTTGTCCGGTCTAATCTGTTAATTGTTTCTAGGTCTGCTGAAAGATTAAACATTTCTGATTTTTCGGTCCTGAGATCTCTCCATAGTCTTCCAATTCTTTTATCGGGGTCGGTAGTGAATGTTCCGGGTTCGATAGGATGACAAGCATATCGTCTGCGAATGCTATAATTTTATGTGATTTCCCCCGCCATTTCTATTCCTGTTAGTCTGGTTGATTCTCGTATCCTAACTAGTAGCGGTTCTAAGTAATGGCGTACAGGAGAGGAGATAAAGGGCAACCTTGTTTAGTTTACCGTCCCAGGACGACTTTGTCCGTTACTAAGCCATTGGAACAAATTCGAATTGACAGTGTTGCATAGTTGCCTCTTATGTTAAGATAATTTGCCCCACACCCCATTTGTTTCATAGTCCTAAACATCATAGTCCATTTGAACCTGGCAAATGCTTTTTCTGCCTCTAGTGATACTAGCATTACTGGGATTTTTGTTGTTCCCGTTTTTTCTACAAGGTGGCAGATTCTGCAGGTATTGGCAAATGTTTGTCTGGTTTGTATGAAACCAGATTGGTCCTGTCCAATTATTTTCGGTAGGAGGTGAATTAATCTATTGGCAAGTATTTTGCTGTACATTTTAGTATCCAGGTTTATTAATGCAATTGGTCTGTATGACCCTGGTGTTGCTGGATCTTTGCCTTGTTTGTGGAACACTATTCGCTTTGCTTTGTTCATTGATCGCGTAATATTTTTGTTTGTTTTGAATGTATTATATAACTTCGTGAGAATTGGGGTCAGAATATTGGTATATTTTTTTTATAGGTCGCCGTGTATCCATCTGGACCAATCGCTTTATTCTTTGGCAGAACCCTTATGGCTTTTTGGACTTCCTCTTCCCTTATTTCCCCCTTCTAGGTCTGCCTGTTCCTCTTCCGTTATTTGTGGAATAAGGATGGCTTTTAGATATGCTATTAGACTAGCCTCTGATGGGTTATCCGATGTGTATAATTTCTTATTAAAGTCCCTAAGTATTTCTCCCATAGCTAGTTTGTATTTTCCTGCGCCTGACTATTTCGCAGCATCGTGATTGTTGGTGCCCTCTTTTTTCCCTTGGTCTGGCTAAGTGTCTGTCGGCATTGTTGGCCTTCATGTAGTGCCACTGTTTTAAGTATAGTAATGCTGTCTCGCCTCTCCTTCGCCTAAGTGTCTCGAGGTGGCACTCGATGTGTCTGTTCTTTCCTTAGTTTGTTACTAGTGGATTTTGCCATTTCTTTTTGTGTGTCGCTTAATTTTGCTTCAATTCTTTTTCCCACTGCCGTCTCTGCTTAACCTTCCCCGCCTTTAGAGCGATTAGGTTCCCCCTCATTGCGCCCTTAAGGGCATCCCATATTGTTTATTGTGGGATCTCGGCTGATTCTTTTTCTCTGAAGTATTGGATCATGTTGGTGGTCGGTGGGGAATTTCCACTTCCACAGTCCCCCCCATTGTTTTTCCCACCCTCATGTTGATCCATAATGGGGCATGGTCCGATAATTAAATAAACCCTATTTCCATTCCTCTCGCCTTTCCCCACTAATCCTGTGGAGGCCCAGATGTAGTCTCATCGTGCATTGAATATCCGATATGTCTACCGCCACCCTTTGTCAATGCCTTACTATTGGAAGGGTGTCCACACAGGTGCATTTGCTCAGGTTGTGAAGTGGAATTCCTTTTTCTGGGTTAGTAATTTGTCTAACTTGCTCAATCCCTTGCTCACTGGTAATGGTCTTTGAAAGAACACGCTGGAGTGTTAGTTGCGTTAACAAAATTTTGCCTTTTTTGACTAAATAAAAATAAAATAAACAGCAGTTTCAGGCACGTTTTCCTATTTTAGCTTCTTCAGAGACTTTCAGCAGTCTAGGGCAGTCTGGTTCTATAGCCCTTTAACATTTAGGATGCAGTCTGGACCTTGTCCTCGTAGGCCCAGAGGTGCTCAGCAGCTCTCTCCTCGCCTTCCTGCCAGCTCTGAAACAGAACAGAGAAAATTCTGTTAGTCCTTCATCCATGTCCCCTTTAAATAGGGGCTCGTGAGTTACCGGCCAATCATGAGTGGAAAGCCTTGATAATCCCCGCTTCCTTCCGACATGAAGGCAGCCATAATGTCTCACGGACGTGCTGCTGCCTGGACTCGTAGCTTGGGTTAAAGACTGGAAAGAGTTCTGTGTTCTTCCATATTTCTGACTGCTGTAGTGTTTATGTCCCTTATATGTAATCGTTTCTGTGAACCGGTGTTGCTTTTTCCAGCACCCTCCTCCCATGTACAGAAACCCCCTAGCTGCTGTGTTGCGGTCCTCCTCGTTTGTTGGCTTTTCCCAAATGATGCTGCTTTCTTTCAATATTGACAACCCTATGGGACTAGGAAGAGCCGTGCTGCTGCTCTGTTGTCCCTGAAGTGTTCAAGGTCCGTGAGTCCCAGGGGTTGGCGTTTTCTGCCCAACATGTGTCTCCCTGACATGGGTCGAGTGGCCCGTTGTTCTCCCCCTCCGCAACACGCAACCTCCCTTCTGAGGTCGGGGCCGGATTTACAGTCGCGGGAGTGCTGTAGCTCCAACACGTGCTCTCACCCAGTTCGTTGTGTCCGGCATTCCCCTTAGCTGTCGGTGACGGTTTTTCAATCTCAGGAGCGCCGCAGCTCCTCCCCTCTCCCCGTACGTCGTCTTCGCCAGTGGTTCCCTTAACCTGATTGTCCATCCCTGGGACGGTATGATTCCTACAGTCTCTTTGGTTTCATCTGCACAGCTTTATTATGAACTAATCCTATTTTTGCCTCTCTGACCCATGTGCCAGACTCTACTTTTCCATTGTCATCCGCTGATCAGAGATTAATTCCTTCCTCTCAGATTTGGATCCTTCCAAGATCTTATTCAAACAGATATGCATTACTCCTTCCTCTATAGTTTGTCAAGCCACATTCTCTATGTGGGGCGTTTCATTTCCACAATGAAGTTTACAAGAGACCAGATAAGGGGTTTGTTACTCTGCATGCTAAGATTCCCATTTGCTTGGCCCCCATTTGGTGACTTATTCGTGCTATAGCAATTTTCCCAGGCTGCTTTTCAGCCCTTGCGTATAGCTGAAAATGTGGGACTTTAGTAATAAACACGTTTATTACGTCCAGACTTTTCTTTTAGTGCCCGGAAAGGGACAATCCGATTGTAACAATCAATCTGATTGGCCCTCGCCAGGTTGCTACCAACCCGACAAAGATTTACCTGCTCCTGCTTTGCGCTTTGCGTCCCGCAATTTTATTTCTCTTTCTCTGACTGGCTGCCATGAAAAGTGAGAAGGGACTACGTCTAGTCCCTTCGCTCTGTTCCATGGCGGTCATTTTCATTGTCCCTTCTCTCTGAACTATGGCAGCCATTTGTTTTTCTTTTTATTTCTCTAGTTGCAGAATGGTTTCCTTGTTTCCCAACTGGACAATAAATGCTTTAGTAGCCCAGTACACCGTGGCAGGGTTACAAATAGCAATAGAACCCTCGGAGGTCGGGCAGTGCCGGTCTGGTAATACCCCAGGGCGTACGTTCAAGCCTTTGCTTGGGCTTGTAACTTACTCCCAGGGCATTGCCAGACCAGTAATGTCCCCCACCACTAGCGTTATATTGTTATAATAGTATCTTGTCCTTTATTCACTTAATAAAACCAGAATGGTATTTTTTTTTTTTAAGGGCAACATTTAGTCACAATTAATTGTAAATACAGAGCATTTCCTCTTTCTTGAGGGAAAATACTGTCCGCAGCATTTGACTAGAAAGTCTCTTTTGGACTACCGCCAGGTCCAATGACACTATGATTGGGTCCATTTTTCTGATGTCGGATTGCTTTGTGCTGTTTAGCAACTCCTGGCGGTAGAGCCTCTTCTAACAGGTAGCTATCCTCTTCATTCTCCAAGTTATGCCTGTTTGGGAGGCGAGGCCTAAAGCAATTGAGGAGTGCTAAAGTATTTTCTCAAGAACAATTGCTGTGTTACTTTCTTATGCATTTTAATCTTCGACAACTGTGAAGAGTGACAGGAAATACTGGCTATACTTCTAGCTAAATTATTCAATACATTCTCCAGTGTCCTGTCATTAACAGTAATTGTCCTAGCATTCCATCCCAACTCGGCCATCTCTGGATAAAATCGTTCAGAACTATCATCGAGGATATCTGTATTCCTCTCTTGACTGGACTCATCTTTCCATACATCGGATTTCTCATTGGTTGGCTGCATCAGTGTTTTTAAAATAGAGCTGGATGTAGTAATGTCTTATTACCTTTTACCACGGTAAAAGGTAATTTACCCATTAAAATGATCCTCCTCCTCTCCCCATTCTTCCTCCCGCATAGTCTACTTCTGCCTGAAAACCACCTTCAGCAGCCAGCACAAGAGGATGGCACTGGAATGTTCTCCTTCTCACAATCAAAAGTGTATTTAGTCCGGTTATGTATCCGTTTTAAGTGTGATTAAGTGCCCCGTTTGTCCATATTACTGGATGGCACGAATGTATAATGTGCACTTCTTCATAGGCTGACTGTCACCCTATGAAGAAGTGCATGTTTTGCAGCCGTGCCTTCCAGTAACCAACAAAAAGGGCACTTGTCACTACTACGGCCTCTTTAAGACACTTGGGAAGCAGCATTTCCACAGGGCTGCAACACTGGTACGCCCAGCTCCCTCTGGCAGGTGCCGAAGCTGCTCAGGAATAAATGTAAATTACAAGACGGAGTTAGGAATTCCAGTATGGTGGACATGGTTCCCAATGCAGATCCATCCAGGCCTAGAGAACTAAAATTCTTGCGCTCCCTATGCAAAACCGCTACACCTCATTCCATTCCACCAAAGAGATGCTGGGAAGAGGGGGCAAAGCCCTATACAACTTCTAGGGCTCAGTCAGTAGCTGGTGGTGGCAGGAGCAAGAGAGCGCTTCGGTGCTGACTGGTGAGAGGAAAAGCAGAAGCATGGGAAGGAACTGGTTGCTTGGGACTGTAGCAGAGCCCCATAGCCTTAGGAGAGCAGGAGGCAGGAGGAGAGGCCCAGAAGGCTGTGGTGATGAGGTGGCAGGAAGCTTCAGGAATGACCCAGGAGGCTGGGTAAAGACATTCCCTGAAGGTGTGGGGGTATTCAAGAGACCAAGTGGGATGGAAGCAGGAAGTCTCAGAGCGCAGGTAGGACAAGGTGTTTGGGAAGCGAATGACCTTGGGGACAGGAAAAAGAAGACTAGCAAAGGAGTGGAGCACAGAAGGTACACAAAGGGGTGAAGAATCCCTACGGATGAAAGGTGCACCGAAAGTGCTGAAGGGGAGCACAATAACAGGAAATTGGCAAGCCTGAATTGTTCTAGGGGAGGTGGCCAAAGGAGTGTAGACTGTGGGGTAGGAGATTAGAAAGCTTGTGCAAGAAGGTAGCGATGAGATAGACGGGGTAAGGACAGAAAATAAAAAAGTGATGCATAGTTGGTAGAGGAAGTGCTAAATATGGTGGAGTGGGAAGAAGTGATGTGGAAAACATATCTAAGCATTAGGAAGAATGTGAATAGGGGGATACGAAGAATATTGATGGACTAAGGGAAAAGGTAGGACAGAGGTGTACATGGTAATTTTGGTGAGGGGAAATCGGTAAACACGAAGACAAAGAGCTACCTCTAGAAATATATAGATAAGGGACAGAGATCCGTGTGAGCGAAATTCGAGGCGAGACACAGAGGAAGAGCGAGGGATTGGAGACTGTGGAAAACCGGGGGCGCAGTCCCTTAAACAAAAAGACACAAGACCCCAAGAATGGTGGAAATGGGGTGCAGTAAACCCTTAAAATCTGGAACCGAACGCCTAGTATTGGTTGAATTTACAGGTGACGTCCAGCCCCAGACATAAGGAGCACTGTCAGAACTCTTATGTTTTTCTTTCACAAGAGACCCTTACTTTACATACAGCACTACCCCATCAAGGAGAACATCCCTCCTGACAACTTTGAGTTTATTGCAGGCCCAATTTCTTTTATTTTGACCTAAATCTGTGCACATTTGTTAAAGGTTGATTTGATTTCCTTGTCTGGCTTATTTGCCAGTTGAGGTCTGCTCTGTGGCATACGCCTGACTCTGACTGTATATCAAATTTGTGATTGAGGCTGAAAGGCAGCATTGTACGTGTTGGGGAGAATTCTCAGAAAGGTGCTAATTCCCTTTTACCTTGGATAACCCCTGCTCTTTTGCAGGACTTTTCATTTCTAACCTGGAGAGAGTGAGATTTGTTTTTCCCACTCTCTCATGTATTTTTCTGTGAATTGGACTCTGTGTTTCTTTTGACTTTGGAGTCTGACATAGGCTTCATCTTTACATCCTGACACATAGCACCTTCAGTGCAGTGGCACAGGGAAGTCTTATATTTCCCAAAGTTTTAAATGCCTTCTCTTGGTGAAACTACTGTTTCCAAAAGCAGTGAAGTGAAATTTACTTTCTAGACCGAGCACACACTATCTTACCGTAGGGTGCTTCAGGGGTTACTTAGTATCCCCTTTGTCTAGTTTCGTGTGTTTTTACTACGGGCTGCCTTCGCAGCTGCAGTAAGGCACCCATGGGTGCCCATTTTGTCAAAATGGCCCGGTCTTGTTTTTTCACCATTTCTTGTTGGAAAGGTCCTTCTTGAGATTTACTCTGCATGCCAAACCCGGTTTGGCCCTTTGTTTTGTCTTTGGCGGGGTTCACAAGTGAAGCCCGCCTCTGGCTTCAGTATGTCTGGCAGGGGCAGCCACCCTGCTGCTGTGATTGGCAGCTAGGCTGGAATGAATGGGAGAAAACTGCAAAAGGCAAGGCTTTTTAGCTTGGAAGGCAGAGTCTACCACTGGACAAAAGAATCCGAACAAGAACTTGGAAGAGATGCCGGCTGCAACTCCTGGATTGTTGGTATGCCCGGTGAAGCCCTGCTGCTGTGCTGAAGCTCCGAATTTGTTTCGACTAGAGAAGCCCTGCAAGGATGACTTCTCCCCTTGGTTTGGTGGGACAAATCAACCTCAAAGTAAAATCGTTTGGACATCCTCTCGGGGCTGGCTGTACTTTTGCTGCTGGAACCAAAGTGCCAGGGAGAGGAACACCAAACTGAGTGGATCGCTTTTAAGTCGGACCCAACCACCAGGAAGATCCTCTGGACTTGCTGAAGCAGGACTGACCAAGCCTGAGCCACCCCAACCGAGTTCCGGACACCAGATGCATGGAAGGTATGAAGTGGTATCCGAGAACCGCAGTGTTGCTATTTGTTGTAGACGCGAGGAGCTGAAACCGCAAAGTGCAGCTGAATTGAAGTTGGCCCATTGCTGTCGCTTACCTTCACGTTGCTGTGCCGGAGTCCCCAGACGTCCTCCCTCTTGTCTCCACGACTGAGGCCCAGGAACACCAAGATCTGCAGAGCTGTACAGGAACAGAAGCCAGCTTGATTCATTTCTAACCAAAGGTACTGTAAACCTAAGAGGACTTAACTCTTGTTGTGTAACCTCACTTGTTGTCAGTTGAGTCTTGTCTTGGTTGCTTTTGCAGAGTTGCTTACAGCTTTTCCCCTCACAAGCCTTCAAGCTTGTGGCCTTCAAGCTTGTGGCCTCTTATTCCTACAAACCTTTCTAGAAACATTGTGCAAGACTTTTACTTACCTGCAAAGAAGATCTTCAGCTCCCCTAGAATTTGCTCAACTAACATTGACTGTCCTGGCTTCCTGAGAGACTATTCTACCTCTGACTTGGTGCTTTTGCCTTTCCCCCAGGAAAGGGTTAATTTACTTTGCATTGGAAGGTTAAAAAATTATTTAAAGTTTATGAATTATTTGTTAACCTTGGTTTTATTCTTCTATCTTATCGTTTTCACCCTAAACTCAGTATTGCTCTAAATGTACAAGTGATATATCAATGTCCACAGTGTCCTAGCTATTTAAGTCACCTGAGGGTGTAGGAAGTGTCTGTGTGCCATCCGCAATGGGTATCATCTGATTTAGAGAAACTAAGAGTGTGGGTTGAAGTGTATTATAATTGTTACATATTTTTCTCCCTTATGAAGAAGGCTTATATAAGTGACTGTTAAATTGATAATTGTTTTAATCAAGAAACCTTGAGTGTAAGTGTTTATTTGAATAACTGTCACTGTGAAACTGTGTTACAACCCTACTGCTCACATTGACCCCTCTTGACATAAGCCTGGCTGCTCAGCTACACTACCAACCTGTGTAGTACAGACTTGTACCAAAGGTTGGGTTCCTATTGCCAGGAAGTCAAGGTTGCTGTAGTCTTCCAAAGCATACTGCACCCAATCTTGCCTAACAATACAGAAAGAGTGAGCACAAGTTAAGCTGTGGTATCCTTATCAATATGGCACCACTAAGAAAAAGTAATATTGGTATGCCTATCAAAGTATGAATGTACATTTATCCCATATGAAAAAGACCTCATGCGAGGCAGCTCATTATCCTTTTGGAATTGTATGGGGTTGGGGGGAGACAGGAATCTGAGTTGACATTGATGAACATGGTCCTTTTAAGAACTTTGTGGGATCATGGGTTAAATTTGGCGCATCCAGACATAACCAGACTATGAATATAAAAATAGCTTTTGAACAAACATGTGACCCAGACCTCTGTCACTGAATGAAAGGTTCCCACTTTTACTTAAAAAGGGCATTTCGTGTTTTCCTTCAAAATTGAATGATAAACCTACCGCAAAATGTGCACTCTCCACTAGTGGAAATTGATTCTTGGCGAGTAAAAAATGGTGTGCTTTGTGCGTGTGGAGAATTGCGGTAGCAAGTAATATTTTATGCCTGGCAAGTAGGTTGCAACCTGAAATGTTCATCCCTTAATTATATGCTGAACAAATCAAGATTCCTTAATAAGAAACCCTTACCCAAAATGTGTGAGATGATTACAATGCAATAATATTAACTACAATTCAATAGGAGCTCCTATTCATGAACATTTGTGTTCAACTTAGTTTATTTGTTAATAAGCCCTCTCTGGATCCTGCAGTCCTTTCTAATTTCCGTCCTATTTCTCTCCTCCCGTTCACCATGGAGGTGCTTAAATCTCTCATCTCCCCACTACTTTAGTGCTTTTCTAGAATCCTTTCACTTTCTGGGCCTTTTTCGGTCTAGGTTTTGCCCTAGCAGTGCTTGTGGCTGTGGTGGATGATCTGGCACGACTGGCGGACCAGGGTGGAGTCGGAGCACTGATTCTTTTAGATCTATCAGCCGCTTTTGACATAGTTGACCACCCCACCCTGGTTGCCCGCCTTTCCTCTGCTGGTCTATCTTGCACAGTGCTCAAGTGCTTCACCTCCTTCATCTCAGGACAATCCCAATCAATCTCCTTGCCTCCTTTCAAATCCAAACCAGCCCCTCTGTTGTGCGGAGTACCTCAAGGTTTCGCAGTAGCTCCTATTCTTTTCAAAGTTTACATTCAGCCTCTTCTTGGAATTATCCAGTCTCAGGGCTTCCTATGCTGACAACACACAGAGCCTCCTTTGGCTGGCTCTGTCTTGTTCAGACGCTGCCTTTCGGCGTAGGGGTTGCTTGGAGACTGTAGGCGAATGGATGTCCAGGAACTGGCTGAAGTTAAACTCTGATATAACCGAGGTGCTGGTTGTGGGTACAACTGATCCTCTACTGTACTGGACCTCCGAGTTCTGGCCGTCTAGCTTGGGCCCTTTTCCGTCTCCTGTCACTCTGTTGGAGGATTTAGGTGTTAAAATCTCGAACACTCTTACAATGTCTGATCAGGTATCGGCCATTTGCCAAGCAGGCCATTTTAAACTGATGGTCCTTCATAAGGTCTATATCCCATCACATTTTCATACTCTAGTAGTTTCCTCTTTATTAATGAGCGGTATTGACTACTGCAGTGCGCTCTATTTGACACAACCTGCCCATCTATTACGTTGACTTCAGTTGCTACAAAACATGGCTGTAGCGCAGTTACCCACCTTATGGTGCTCACATGACCCATATTCTTCAACTGCACTGGCTTCCAGTTGAGAGAAGAGGGTACTGTGTATTGTACATAAAGCCATCTATAAATGGGGGACTGACTAGCTCCAGACTAAATTTCCTCCCTATATTCCATCTAGAGCACTTCAATCTCAAACCTCCCTGACTATCCAAATTCCTTGGACTAAGTTGTGCCGTGTTGGTGGATGCACTTTCTCTGTGACTGCATCAAAGGCCTGGAATGCTCTACCCCATGCTCTGCACGAAATGGAGCGTCATTTGTCTTTTCGTTGTGCCGCTAGTCTGTTTCTCTCTGTCTACCTTTCTGGTCAGTGCCAAGATGCCTTGGGGTGAACGCTGCGCTTTACAAATCTTTACAAATTCCTATAACCTAACAACTTTGGCAAAATCATAACCTTGTATTTGTACTGTGAATAAAGTGTTCACACAATGGTGGAGCGGGGGGGGGGGGGTCGGAGGGGTTAGGGGGGTTTGTTTTCTCCCAGGTATTGGGCTCATAAAAGATTTCAATTGACAGTAACTTAGTATTTGTCTCTGCCTCTCTTTATTTTTAACTCTTGAATTGCCTCTGCTTGTCTCCACCTTCCTGTAGCCCATGGGTCTACAACCTCTACATCGCCAGATATTTGCACTATAATTTCCACGATCACTCATCTTTGTCTGTAGTAGCTTGTATTGATGGTAGTTGTACAATAGTGTTGGCACTGCAGTTGGCGCATATCCTGGTATATCACAGGGGCCATGAAACCCACATTTTTTTATAATTGTTTCTTCAGTTTGCTTGTTTATTAGTTTTATTCCTCACTCAAAGTGCCAATTTGCACTTGCCCATAATGAGTGTCCACTATGCTGACACGAGTTTCGACCAATACTTGGTCTCTGTAGGTTGGGCTCAATATCATGCAGTTGGTGTCTTTCTTTAGTTAATGGTACATCACATGTTGTGTGTATTAACAGAAACACAATTAGTAATTAGACGATTAAACAAATCAAATGAACATCATATATAATTAAAATTGGACAGAGGAATAGAGTGTGGCATGGGAGGATTATTATGGGGTAAGATAAATTTGATTTATAGAGCGCTTTACACCAAGGCGCTGTACAGTGGAACAACATAATACATCACAACATCAACAAAATAACAGTGGAAGCAAAATTACATCATGAATCATTCGACAAAACAGTGAAAAGAGCAATTAACTGTAGGGGAGAGGGGGGGGGAGTAGGGGAGTGGGATAAGGTAGGGGGAGGGATGGTGAAGAGTTGGAAGAGGGAAATGGAAGGGAGAGAGAGGAGGGGTAGGAGAGGGGAGAGAGAAAATCAAGGGGAAGAATGATGGGGGAGGGGAAGCAGAGAGGGCAGAGAGGGAGGATGGAGGAGGAGGGATTTAATGGAAGTGCGGAATGAGGTGAAGGTCGTGGTGGAGCGGATTGTGAAAGGGAGTGAGTTCCAGTGCAGAGGTGCTAGGAGTTGGAAGGAGCGGAAACGGGAGGATGGGGGATGGAGGTACAGTGAGAAGGAAATGGTCAGTGGAACGAAGGGAATGGGAGGGGAGTAGAAAGAGAGAAGGGAGGAGAGATAAGGAGGAGAAAGACCATGGAGGGATTTGAAGACTAGGCAGAGAAAGTAAAATTTTAGCTGTGAGTGAAATGGTAGCCAGCCAAGGTAAGAGCGAAGTAGAGATTGAGTCACTGGAGGTAAGGAGACAAAGGGTACGAACAGCAGAGTGGTAGATGGATTTAAGGGGGGCAAGATGAGATGCGGGTAGTCCAAAGAGTAGAGAAGAGCAATAGAAGAGGCGGGAAAAGATGAGAGAGGAGATTAGGAGTTTGATAGCGTGGAAAGTGAGGGAGGGACAGATTTTGTGAATATTGTAGAGGTGGTATCGCCAAGTGCGAGAGGTGTGTTGGGAGAAGGAGAGAGGGGAGTCAAAGAGAATGCCTAAATTACGAGCTTGGGGAGAGATAGGGCGATTGGAGGGAGGAAAGTGAATGAAAGGGGAAGGTCAGGGAGGGGGAAGAGAGTTGGAGGGAAAGAAAACCGAAGTCCTTTTATCGTTGTTAAGAGAGAGAAAGCGGGAGGACATCAAGTTCTTAATGACAGTAAGGCAGGAAGAGAGTTTTAGGTGAAGGTCAGTTGAGAAGGAGGAGAAAGAGAGAAAGAGTTGTGTCTTAGGCATAGAAATGGTGGGAGATGCCAAACAAGGAGATAACAGGGGCAATGAGGGAGGTGTAAAGAGAGAAGAGGAAAGGACCAAGTACAGAACCTTGGGGAACACCGTAATCGAGAGGAAAGGAAGGAGAGGTCCGGCCACCCCAAGATACAGCAAAGGAACAGGAAGAGAGGTAAGATGATAGCCATTTCAGAACAGGGCCTTTAAACCCAAAGGAGGAAAGAGTGTGGAGAAGGAGGGGATGATCCACCGTGTCAAAGGCTGCGGAGAGATCAAGGAGAATAAGGATAGAGGATTGCTTGGCATGGCGAGCAGAGAGGAGGGCGTTAAGGATAGAGGTGAGAGCAGATTCTGTGGAATGTTTGGGACGGAAGCCAGATTAGAAGGCAGGAAGGAGAGAGGAAGTAGTGACAAAGGATGAGAGCTGAGAGTAGGCAAGGCGCTCAAGAAGCTTAGAGAGGAATGGTAGAAGAGAGATAGGTCTGAAGTTAGCAGTGAGAAGTGGATCAGCAGAGGGTTTCTTCAGAATAGGAATAATCATAGCATGCTTGAAAGCAGAGGGAAAGGTTGATGAGAGGCAGATGTTGAAGAAAGAGGTAAGGTGGGGATAAGAAGAGGTTAGATCTTAGGGATAAGCAGGGAAGGGAGAGGGTCATATGGGGCGGACGTGGGGTGGGATTTGGATAGAAGGGAGGAGACCTTGGAAGGGGAAACGGGTGAGAAGATGGACATGAAGGATGAGGGAGGAGAGGGGGGGGAGAGGAGGAATCGGAGAGGGAGTTGATTTTTTTGCCGACGGGTGAGGATTTTGGAGGAGAATAAGTTAGCAAAGTCAGAAGGAGAGAGTGTGGAATTGGATGAGGGATCAGGAGTGGGAGGAGAGAGAAGACAAGAGAGAGTTTGGAAGATACGACGAGGGTGGGAGGCTTGAGAATGGAGAAGGTTAGAGTAGTAGGAGGATTTGGCCGAGGCAAGACAAGAGTTGTACAGTGCGTGGTAAGAGAAGTAAGAGGTTTGATTAGAAAGCGAGGGAGTTTTGAGCCAGAGTGTCTCCAGATGTCGGAGAAGGCGCTGCATAGAGCGGAGTTGGGGAGTAAGCCAAGGTTGAGAGGGCTTCCGGGTTGGACGGAAGAGAGAAAGGGGGTAAAGTCGATCAAGGGCAGAGGAGATGGAGGAGGAAAGGGAGGATAGAGCATCATTCGCAGAGAATAAAGCAAAGTCTTGGAGAGGTGGAAGAGAAGAAGAGCAAGTGTCAAAAAAGAGGGTAGCGTCGAAGTTACGAAAGTCACGTCGTGAGTAGATTGGAGGGGAGGGATTAGCAGTAGAGTGTGAGAGAGGAGAAAGGGAGAATGAGAGTAAGGCATGATCAGAGAGATAAACAGGAATGGGGAAGAGGGATAGGAAGAATTGAGGATGAGGTCAAGGGTGGAGCCAGAGGAGTGAGTGGGGGAGGAAGGAGGGGAGGAGAGGATGTAGGAGTCAAGGTTTGAGAAGAGGGGAGGAGATTGAGGGCGAGAAGGAAGATGAATATTAATCGCCAGGTACTGATAGGGGAGAGGGGGAAGGAGTGATAAGTGAGAGGAGGTGATCAAGGTCTTCATAGAAGGAAGAGAGAGGACCAGGGGGACGATAGATGATCAGGAAGGAAATAGGGTGGGGAGAGGAGAAAGACTTGTAAAGGAATTCAAAGGAAGGGAAAGAAGGGAGAGTTGGAGAGGAGGAGGAGGAGGAGGAGGAGGAGGAGAAGATGTATTTGGGGTGAAAGAGCAGTCCAACGCCTCCACCACGGCCAGAGGTGCGGGGGGGTCTGAAAGGAGGAAGTGGAGGTCGTTAAAGAAGCGGGGATAGAGGTGTTCTAGAAGATAAAGTGAGAAAAAGAAAATGCAAAAATAAAACTGTCAAGTTCGATTTCCTTGAACAGTTACATCCGTTTTTTAAAGCATTATTCATCTTATTATCTTATCAACCCAAATTACAGTCCATCAAATTCTTATATACCCCTAGTGTGATCCCTTGTTGTCATTAATGATCTTGGGTTTGTTTAATTATGGACCATGAATAGTCAGTACACTAGAAGCTTGATATGTTAGACCCACTATATAGTGTACCTATTATGAAAGTTAACCTTATCAGATAAGTATAAAAAAGTTTGGGCTTTATGCCCAATGTGATATACCAGGATATGCGCCAACTGGAAGTGCCAACACGGTTTTGCTAAATTTAAGGTATGGGCATACCTTTAAAAGGCACTATCTAAGAGCAGCATTCCGCAACAAACTGGACAGACTGGACTAAGCGCAACTATACCAAGCTTACCCACACACTTGATGGTAGTTGTAGTCCAAAACATCTGGAGAGACAAGTTGCAGCCACCTAATGTCACCGTAAGACTTTTGTTCTGTTGGTCCAATTCCCTCTCTATCCCTTAGAGTTTGAATATGCAGCAATTAACCTATCCATGGCCATGGCAGCTTATCTCTGGCAGCCTTGAATCTTAGTTAACTCTGAGTTTGCTTGCTTTATTTATTTGAATTTTTGTTTAGCGCTGACCCAGAGGGTTGCGGAGCGCCGTACCTGGTTCAAATATGGAAAAGGTGGAAGTTGAAAAAAGAAGTTACAGAAAGTTTTCAGGAAAGGATAGGAAGATTAGGATAGACAAGTGACAGCAGTGGAGTAGGGCAGAGTTATGCGAAGAGGTAGGGTTTCCATGCCCTGGGTGCCCAGTGGGTAAACGCTTGTTTTTGTGTGCATGTGAGTTTGCAGAGTGGAATGTGTACTGTAGAAGGTGTTGGCTGGCTTGCCTGGTGTTTGTGTGGGTGATGGGTTTGAGTTTGTCATGAAGGTTGGATAGAGTTTTGAGATGGATGTCTTTGAATACAATGCAGAGTCCTGAATGAAGGCAATTCTCTGGGGTATGGGGTGCCAGTGGAGCTGGAAAGAGCGGGGGAGATTTGTGAATTTTTGGGTAGGTGGAGCATGTATTTGGCTGCTGCGTTTTTGTATGGCTTGCAGGGGTGGGGCAGGATGGGGTTGTGAAGTCCAGTGCTTTTCTCCTTCTTGCAAGTCTGGTAGTTCGTTCATGCTGCTTTAAACAACTCTGCTAACCCCTGATAGCCTGACTAGTTCTCATACAGAGGTCCCGAAATCTTTATGCACTTTCAGTTTGCTTGGCTATGGACATCTTTGTGCTGTTAAATTAAAATGAGTCCATGATCATAGTGCAGCTAATGCTGAAAGATACGTATTTTAACTTTCATCTAGAAATGTGTGAGTAATATTTATTCTACAGTGAGACTGGCAGTTGGTTCCAACGTTTGAATGCCAGTCGCGCAAAGTGTTTCCCTCCTGTTTTTGTTTTTCTACATCTTGGAATTATCAGTGAGTTAGCAGATTGTGATCTTGTAATTATGGTGGGTATGTAGCAATGAAGCCTCCCACCTGGGCAGGTGCTTTTCAAACTGTATAGAGCCTTGTGCACCAGACACAGCGATTTAACACATTTCACATTTTTTGACAGGTACTCAATGTAGATATGCCACCTCGGGTGAAATGTTCAAATTTTGTTTTATTGCTAGCTTCTCCTCTTTTGAGTTGGGCACTTCTGCATCACCCCCATGTAACCCTACGTGCTGGCTCTGTTATCTTCTTAGTCTTCATAGCTCTGCATGTTTTACACATTTCCCTTATGCGTGTCCATGCTCACAATCTCTCCTCCTGTTCTTTAGGCAATGCTGCAGCACACAGCCTGCATAAGGACTCGCAGCATGGATGCCAATCGCAGAAACCGCATGACTCTTCCCATCAGTGTGTACCTGGGACAAGCCTGATGCTCTGTGTGCGCCCTGCGATGGAAGGAGGGGACAGATACCCACAGTATGAGCACCAGGGGTCAGGCTCCATGCTGTGTGGGGTTTCAAGTCTGCAGTCCCAGCCTTTCGCGTCTGACTTGGAGGTGAGTCTTGAGTTGTCATGGGAGTGCAGGAATAGGTGCAGTTCCTTCTGAGTGTGCCATCGGTCAGGGAATGCGTAGCATTTACAAATCTGTGTGGTTTGCAGTATTTAAACAAATAGTGGTGCTACTGGTTAGGATTGAGGTGCATTTGCAGATCTCTGCTTGTGTGAATTCTAGTGATGGAATACTGATGGTGCTGCATGGCAGTGTTGAGATGTGTTTGAAAAAGTTGTTTGAGATTCCCAATCTTGTGAAAGTGGGATATGATTTAGATTGGAATTTATGGAGTTAAGCAAAGCTGTCACTGTGGGAATAGCAGTTAGTGCTGTAGGTTAAAATTGTAATGCATTGGGACCCAACAGTGGAAATGAAATGTGCCACTTCAGATTGGGATGCGTTGGGTGAGTTGTGTGTAGACTTTGCTACTAGAATAACATTAGTGATACATGGCAGTTTATATGTGCATGTACAGAGCTTTGTGTGGGTCAGTTTTTGAAATTGAAAGCTATGTAGGCCCAATACTTTAATGGAAGGGTGTGCACAACAGGCCAGAAGGAGCAGTATACTCCCACAATAGGAATAACCAAGTCCTGCTGCGGTTAAAATATGTTGCCGTTTATCTGAATGATTATCCAATTTGATTTCTCTCTCGATTTAAACAATTTATTTCTGTTTTACTAGTTTTGTTTACCTGCCAGTTTCTCAGAGATCCTAGAGCCAATAGAAGACGTTTTGCTCCCCCAGGTCCCGGGGCTAGTTGAAGATTCCTCCCCAATACACACCTTCTTTCCGTTTTCCTGTTCCAAACAGACCTTTGTCAGCAGTGCTGAAGGGATTCCGTAGACTCTGGTGTGTCCATTCGCAGGGCTTCGTTTATGAACGTAATTTCCAAAATGAGGGAATTGGAACAGAACATTTTGGGTCGGGGGGGTCTAGCTCCCTATTTCCATTAAAATTAATTAAGCTGCATTTTAAAATGGCCACAGTCCAGTAGAATATATAGGTCTTAAAGTCAGAACTGACTATCCAAGGAGAGAGAACTGGGGGTGATTAGCACATCGTCACCAACCTATACTGTTATATGTAAGACAAGGTGCATTGTGTTTTTCATGGATGGGCAGATGTCGCTCCTATATGACCCGCACAAAATTTGTGACTCTTTCGGTCGAAAGCAGAAATGTTTGTAGTTGTGAAGTGCTGTCCCTGCCGTGATATATGTTGGGATTATTTAGGCATGTGCTGTTAGGTCATTGAGGTTTGATTCTCACTTAGCTCTTCTGTATCTGAGCAGTAGGAGGCATTGGCTGGGCCATATCTACTGCTTTGCTGAGTTCTGCATTGTCTAAGAGGTAGGAAGCGAAATAGCCACCTTTATGCACTCTGTTTCTGGAAGATGTGAGGAATTGGGAAAGCAGTGGGGGTTGGAGGGCAAATGCTGCCACCTACACCTAATAAGTTTGGCTGTGTCTGTTGGTGGTTCCTAAAGGATGTGTTCCCCGCATGTGTCTGAGCTACAGGGGGTAGACCCTTTCTCCCACAGCCTTCTCACTCCATTCCTAGCTGTTTGCCAGCATTATATCCTCCAGAGATTTGTATGCCTAGAATTTTTTCTGACTATTGAGGTATCCTTAAACACTCCTAAGCCATTTTGTCATTCATTAGGAGGCCTCCAGCTCAATTAGTTAATTGCTACGTTAAATGCTTATCAGCTAGCAGACTGATATAATGCTCTGCTTCATGAGAGCCACTTTAATATTTTTCTGCACTTCTCGTGAGCTCAATCATTATCAAATTCTTTACATATTTTAGGATTTTGCCATGTCTTTTTATATATTTTGTTTATTTGTTTGGCCCTAGGGCTCAAAGGCATATCAGCCTGCCAATCCCAGATGAGCAGACAACAGAAGAGACTGCACCTAAGAGAGCTCAAAATAATAAACATTTATTTTTTTCTGAAACCGCTGCTTGATGCAGCTAATATTATATAACAAAGAGTTTCAAATGTTTTGAGGCCGGAATCATACTGGCACGTCCTGGGGCCCAAGTGCTTTTAAACCTGGGGATTTGAAGGGTATTTGAAAGATAGGATCTTAGTAGGCATGCTTTTTTATCAAATCTTTTTTTAGACCATCTTTAATATACATATTACCACCATACAGGACCTTATGGGAAAGAGTAAGACATTTAAAACTGATTATTGATCTAACTGGGAGCCAGTGTAGCTTCCTCAGCATCAGTGATATACTTCTGTCTGGGGGTATTTGTTACAATTCGAGCTGTGGTGTTGTGTAAGATTTGAATATGGTTAATAGCATATTTGAGGGAGCCAGTATATTGACTATTGATGTAATCAATCTCTGAACCAGCAATGACTCTTGAGATAACTGCGCTGTGAAACTCTGAGAGTAACAGACGTAATGATCTCGACAACCTTACATAATAGTTGGCAGAAATAATAATGCAATAAATGTGGAGGCATATTGAAAGCGTGAAGTCAAAGATGACACCTAGCTTGTTAATCTTTGGTTGTGTATAGATCAGGAATCCTAAGAGTGAGATGTTTGGATATTTAGAGAGCTGGAGTTTACTTGTCTTCTCTTCTATGTTTCCCTTTAAGCATCCTGATTTTCTCTTGTTTTTCATTTCATGTGATTGGGCAACAGGCTGTTGTTATTTCTCAGAGAAAATGTCTGTTTGCTATCAAAGTGGGATTTGGCATCAAGATAGCACTCTTGAGTTGAGAATATGCCCTCTTGAAATTCTGATGTTCAAGGCGAAACACTATCCTATTCATTCCCATTGCAGGATGGCTGTCGAATGCCCACAAAGAGTTTGAAGACCCACTGCGACTTCTAGCAATCGCTGATCTAAAGACCTTAGATTACGATTTACCTATGCCAAAACATTCTCCAGGTGCTGATGTCATATTTAGCTGAGATGATGCTGCAGATGGTTTCCACAGCAGTCTCATTATGTAGTGAAAGGATGTTTTCCCTATTAGATTGTCTGTTTGGATCGTGTTGTGTATGTAAACTAGACCCTCCATTTTCAAGTTGGGCATTGTGGACTTTTAGAGGAAGCACAATGGTTTAGAAGCAGGCCTGCATTGTTGGAGCCCTTCTACTGGCAGACTGTCATTGTGGCAGCTGTGTGATGTAGGTCCAAGGTCTTATGGTTTTACCTCTTCTGGGTAGAATGAGCTGGCACATGTACTATTTAGGAAGACGTTGTTTCCCTTTAGTGCTGAAGGTTAGGGAGAGAAAAACTGCTCTGTAATCGATGGTTGCTCTGCTGGGCGTTGTTGGACAAACTTGAATGTTCAGGTCAATCCTTCTAGGGGTACCATTCTAGGAGACCCTTTAAATGATGGCATATAATATGCTCCATGTCAACTACATAATTTGCTCTTCCACAGACGACATGAACGGAGCAGCTACCAATGTTGCTCGTAGTCTCATTACGAGGACATTATTTTTGCTCAGGCCATTAAGCCTAAAATCTGAAGTGGGTTTTTTATTCAGTCATTTCCCCTACGTGACACCTGAATGAATACAAAAGTTGGAAAGGCAAAGATTGACGGATATTACCAAGTTTTAGGTAGAGAATAGGAGGTCTCAACATTTTTCACTGGCTCAGCAGTGAAGGTTTGATGAATGCATTTTAACTGTTTTTAGAAAGTAGGAAACGATTCTGTGCAGTTGTCTAACCTGGACGAAGATACTACGGACAACTGAATTGATTTGTGTTGTAGTGTTCCATCTTTATCAAAGTGGAACCCTTGGTTTTTTACTTTACAATATTTGGGTATAGAAATCCCTCGGAGAGGAAGAATAGAGTGGTTTTACTGGGATTCTCTTTCTTTGCTCTAAATTATGTGGTAATTTGATATGATGTGGCATTTCTAGCACGCCTGTACACAAGTGTTTCTAGGTGCAAAAATAGAATGCTCTTGGAGTTTGCCCCATCCAGTTGTAAGCGGTGCACACACACCCACTGTTCGATGGACAGGAGTTAGGCTTGCAGTACTGAGAACTCTTCCCTCTCATCCTGCCACCTCAATTTACAATTGGATATCAGCAGTGTATGACTGAACTTTCATGTCCCTGTTTTTAGGAAAATTGAGAAAATGGATCATCAGGACCAAATAAACATTGGAGAGGGCAGGAGAGATATGGTATCCATGAGGTATTAAAACATGAAATTGGAGTTGTGGGTGAAATGATGGTGCATAGTTGAGCTTACTGAGCACTGCGCTTTAGGAATGAGGGAAACCAACTGAAGGAGTTGCTGGACACGTGGACCACTGAATACAACATGCAAATTAACTTGAAAGGATTGGCCATGTCATTGGTTGCAGAGGTGCAACACAATGAGTTGCTCATTCATGGATAACTTTAATTCAGGTGTTCTGGAGGAAGGGTTGAGGGCGTACAAATCGCTGTTATAACTCTGTCACCCACGGTTCCTTCAAGGGCATGTGTAAAGTTGGGATGTTCCTAGTTTTAAGCATACAACTTTACTTGTTATGTACTTAACGAATGAGGACAGAGGGGAAGGGGCACAAACCCAGTTTCATTAAACTCAAGCGCTCGCTACTTGGACCCTACAGACATCTCCTTTAATAGCTGAGTTAATTTTAGAAGAAAAACCTGTAAAAGCACCAACTAGCATGGTTCTCTATTCAAGTAATTATTGGCATGGTAGGATCCAATGTAGCAAAAGTGTGTTGTGTTGCTTACCTTTAGGTTGTCAGCATAGGCACCGTCCCAAGATTAACATTCAACCCACACATCGACTCAGGTTTTCAGAGCTGGAAGGTTCATTCTTTAAAATATGAATGTAAATGAAGCAGAGCATTGGGTGAATTCACTCATCAGGCCTCAGTTTATAGAAGGGCCCTATTGAATCTGAAAACTTCTAATGGATTTTCAAAGTCTCTGCCAGGGATTCTGCTCACCCTTGTGGTAAATCCTTTTTCAAAATGTGTTAAAACAGCTCTGCAATTCTATAGCCATAAAGGCGTTTTAGGTTCTAGTAATGCTACCATCATAATTGGTTTTAAGGTATATGCTTTGGTAAATGTTCGTAAATCCTGTTTGACAGAGTGAAAGAATTCAATGCAAATGAATCTTTGGAGGTTTCCACTCTGGAAAATGGGCGTTACAGGTAACGATATTTTGCGGCTACATGTTGAGCGAGGGGGGGCAGGCACATTGTGGGGTGGGAGAGCAAAGGATTGGCGGTTTTGTGCACCTGGGCTGCTGTTTTCTTAACTTCCTTTGCTGTGCTTTCAGAACGCGATGCTGTCTCCCAGTGTGTGGAATCACCCCCCATTCTCCACCCCTTCCTCCTACATGCCTCATGCACCTTTTGCAAGTGAAAACCAGTAAGTTGCTTTGCTTTTCTATATTTTGTTTTATGTTTTATCCTTTGCTTATGGTTTGTGATTCCTTTATTGCTTCCTCCATCCCTTGATTTTGTGCTTTGTGCATCAGGCATGTTGTAGGTAGTGCATCTGGTGTTGGTTGGGGAATTTTGTGCACATGTAGGTAAATGGCACCTACAGTAGACTTTTATTGAGTGCCTACAATATGCCTTCCGTCTCGGCCTTCCTGTCTTTTATTCTTCCTTAAGCAAGTAGACGCGCAAACGATAAAAAGAATTGTTGGAGATCAGAAGACCCAGAGAGGAGCATTGAAGCGTCAAAGGACATATAAGAAAGAATAAAAGATGGGAAGGATGAGACGGAAGGCCAAGGCCAAAACAGAAAGCCAGCTGTCTAGGGAGGACGGAAGGAGAGGGAATAAAAACTTCTCCAGTTGTCACAATAGCATAGAATGCAGCAACAGGGATTGAATTGGAAAAGTCTTAAGAGCTGAAAAGCGAAAAAGAGAAAAGGCCTGGGAAACCCCTGTCCAGATGTTTTGTGTTCAAGTAAATTGTTAGTTTGGGTCTTTGTATGATATGAAGGCCTAATTGAAATTAATGAAGAGCATACGGCACAGCACGAGCGGATCCATGATTTAAAGGGTGAAACACACAACTGTCGACATGTTTTATGGTGGAAAAGAAGCATATTTCAGATAATATGGTCTGAGAAGGTAGAAACCTAGACTGTCGCTGTATAGTTTGTTCTGTTTGTCTACAATACGTCTGGACAGGGAAAGTTTTAAAAGTGCATACAAGATAAACAATGACCAGACTAAAACATTGAATGGAAGGATATGATAATCCAGACCAGTATATTATGTTTCCAGTGTTTGAATACTGTGCCTTAAAATTGGTAAATTGTTTTGGTGAAAATATGGCACTGTAGAACTAACCCCACCACTTAAGCGTTTGTTGACAAAGGAACGTTTTTTGAGCATTTATTTTTTCAAGTACTACACATTGTCTTCTGTTTATGGTGTATTTGTTTTATCACTGTGATATCTGATATGCATTTGTATTTAATATTGATATTAAAAAGGTGTTTAAATATATTAAAGTATTGTTTGAAACCTTAAAGACATAATGAGGCTCCTAACCTTGATTTGAAGTTTGACAATAGGGATGACCGAATGAAGGGTGAATGCACAAGAAACAAGTGTCAACAAGGTGCTATGTTATGTTCTTCAAACGCTTCATACTGAGTTTAACTGAAGTGCTTAGTAGTCTTAAAAGTTAAAAGGACTGTGTGCAGTACCATTTCTAGGAAATCATCCAACATGGTGAGCTTGCTGATTTAAACACATAACACTGGGCCTGTCCCTAATGACCCTCTTCTTTTTCTTAAGTTTTAGGTTTATTCAAAGCATCCTTTCATTGTGCTTGGTTTTTGTTCTCTCACGTGTAGGTTGAACCCCTGCATCATAAACAAGGTGTCAAAGGTTATGCTTTGTGGCTATGTAAGTCCTATTGTGATGAATGTGTAATTTTAACAGATTACCGCAGTTGTGTCCTTCCACAAGACTTGTTCGTTTGGGGGAAAAATGAATTTTCTGGTGATGCTGATTGACCTGCAGCCATTCGGTTTTTCCCATACTGTCAGTCTTGATCTTCAGGAGCTCTTATGGAACACCACGCATATTGGTTAACGTTGCTTCCCTCTGCTCCTTAACAAGCAGACTTCGGGTCTGGCAGGTGACTCATTAATTAGATGCCATTTCTCTGAAAAGAAGACCTAAACACACAGATACTGATGGCATATACACACACGCACAGGTCCCTCTTGGGCCTTCCTGCTGGCCGTGAAAACATTGTATGCTCAAGGGCACAATATCCTTTGAGGAATTGCTACACCAAAGGAGCAGATACTGTAAGAAATAGTGTACTTTATTTTTGTGAGAGTGCTGCACTGCATCTGGGATCTATGCATTCATGGATCCAAGCCCAAGACATTTCTCCTGTCGTCCTCACTGACAGGTCCTTCTCCGCAGTTATCTGAATCTTCCCAATGCGCCAGACACCAAATATGATACTCCTCACACAAAATAACATTTTTAATTATATGTTTTTCCAACCCAAACTGGTTAGTAAGCCCTGTTTTACAGTCGTTGCCATAGATCTTCTTCAGGGCTATTGTATCGCCATCAGACAACATCAATTTTGGCATATACATAAAATTCATATTATATAACATTTACAATCAATATTACATAAGTATAAACCAGAAGCCAGGTGAGTGAAGGGTTGCATAAAGGGGGAAAAGAACAAAACGAACACAAAAATTATAAATACAATGACAATTCATTTCACTTAACAATTCAGTTAATTTGATTGTACTCTACTCAATAATTAATCATGTTCATGCATTTACTAGTAATACCACAAGCACCTTGTTTTCAATGCACCAGTGTATTGTTATATCCATCACCAATGCTCCATTTATTGTGATAACCCAGACCTATACTTAAAAATTTGAGGGATATTGCAGAGGACTTTTCCAAATCACCATATGTGATTTTAATTGATAATGTATACGATGGAAGAACCTCAAAAAAGGTTTTATAAAGAATATTACCATTAAAGTTGTACTTAATCTACCAATATTCCAGTTTCTCATTCAGTTCCTTGGTATAAGTGTCACATTCTTGTAACCTATTCAAAATTGAAAATCACACATTTCTACTGACCCAAATTATTTCAATGTATTATTCTCAAGCCTACACCTTAACCAAATATGCTTAATATGCTACTCTTACCCGATGGCTTCGCACCAACCTCACAACCGTGCTTTTCACTCAAACAATAAATTTGATAATTTTCAATGGTATCAGTTCCCAGCAACACAGGTCCTAAAAACAACAATTTGCACAATCTAATATCGGTGATAATCCAATATCCATACTCCAACTAAATCACTCAAAACATCCTACAAATTCATATTTGATTCATTTAACAATTCATATCACCCAATTCATGTAAGATTCATTCCTACTTACATCTGTCAAGCTTAGATACACTTCTAGGACATTGCATGGCAACAGAATGTGATTCTCCGCATGGTGCAAGGGCGCCATCTTGTTTTGATACAGATTTTAAAGGGACCCTGATAGACGTCAGCGTCTTGCATCATACGTGATTCACGTCATTGTTATTGGTAAATATTGCTGTTGCAATGCGTGTATGCCAGATCCTGCACAATGGAGCATAACGAAAAACGTCTTACGCCTTACGTGTCATTTATAATAGTGAACAATGCGCTTGCTGCACGTTTGTAAATATTCTATTGACTTCTCCTTTACCAGCAAAATTAAATCAATTCATCTTAAATATATACCCAGTTACTTGTTCATAGTCTTATTGAGCAAACATTATTTATTAGGCTACATGCTAAATCATAAACATTGAGACTAATCAAAAGTCCACAGGCAAGTGATAAACATGAACATTGATTGCTAAACAAATTCCAGTCTTGGTGAGGGACAAAGACCTACACCAGAGCATTGCAACAAACATATTACATACATCAGAAGATAATAAATTCAGAACAAATGAGATGTATTAATTTATTTTCTGAATTCCCTTTTAACCAATCAATGTCTGCCTATATAACACCATATAAGTAATAACACATTCTATTATCTACATTAACCTTTTGTCACAGTAAAGTGATTGCTCTACTATATCAATAACCACATTTTACTATCTATCACATCATGATTTTTAAAACAAACTAGTACTTAGTATTGATTATTCATAACTTTGGGGTTCACAGAAAATGATCCATTTCATGATCTGAATTGACGCCTCTGAGTATAGTTCTTTTCTTGCATATCATGTTGCGTCCAATCTCCGAAGCACCTTTTCTCTGTTGCCACCTCTTGGATCTTTAGTTATTGTTTTTAGGCCAGTGAATCGAATTCCTGCCATATCATTCATTTGATGGCATTCCTGCCAATGTGCCGCTAATGGCAGATTATGTCCTCTTTGTGTAATGCGTTTAGATGTTCCCTAATTCTTATACAAAGCTCTCGTATTGTGCTTCCTACATAGACCAGATTACACACACAAATAATTCCATGTACGACAAACTTGGTCCTGCAGTTAACTACATTCCTTTTATATGTAGTTCCTCATTTATGTTAATATTTAAACTCTGACATTCTTTTGTCTCCACATACTACAATTTTTAGATTTGTGGAATCCACTTAAATATTGATGTAACCATGTCATAGTGTGTATTGGTTTAGGAAATGATGGACAAAGTGTATTTCTAGTGTTGGTGCTTTAGTATACACTATATTTGGTTTATTCTCAATATAATCTGTAAAGTCTGGATCTAAGGTTAGAATTTTCCAATGTTTACACATTAAACCATATAGCCATTGACGTTGATAATTGTGCCACCATATTTATTTTTCTTTAGGTTTCAATAAGTCATCTCTTTTCATCCTTGCATTTGTCAGACTTTCCTCTGTATAGACCCTTTGTTTGAATCTAGTATCAAGAATAAGACATTCTTTCTCAAACTATTCCCTTTTGTTTACAATTACTTCGGGCTGTAATATATTTTCCAGTCGGTATATTGTTTATCAGACTCTACTTGTGGCAACTTGAAACTGGTAAAACAGAATGAACCTCAGTAGGTTTCCTAAATTTGTTTATTTGCATTTATATAGTGCGCAAACAGTCCAGAGGCATCGTAGCGCTGTTATAAGAAAATGGCTTAGTTACTTTACGGGGAAAAGTGGCTAGGTTACATCAGCCCATACATGATTTGAGATATGCATGATTGGTTACACATGTACAGCATAGGGTTACATGTTATGCTGCACATCATGATCCAATGTCAATAGGATACAGACGTTGGTCTTCGGACACTTAGAGGTAGCTGGGTAAGGGCCTTAGTGGCTGTGTGTGTGAGGTTTTATACAAACCATCTGGTTTTGATTGCTTTGTGGAAGTCGGGATGTAAATGTTTTTTACAAGATCTTGTACCTTTTTAAAATATAGTCGTACATCCAGAAAATCTATTTGATTCAAATTACTATTGCTAGTAAATTGAATTCCAAAACCATTCACATTGAGATAATTCACAAATTCTATTGAAGAGGATTGATTTCCTTGTCAAATTAGAAACACATCAATGAATCTCGTCCAAAGTTTGATTCTTGATCTGAAAGGATGGTCAGAATACAAACATTGGTTTTCAAAGAACCCCATTAACAGATCTGCAAGTGAGGGAGTATAATTGGCTCTCCCAGCTACCCCTCAAACCTATCTATACGTGTTGCCATTGAACAAAAATACATTGTTCTTTAAGGTAATATCCAGCATTTCTTTAACCATCATAATATGTAGCAGATGCGAGGCTGATATTTTAGCATAAGTAAAATCAATAGTCTTCAAAGCTAATTGGTGTTCAATAGATGTATACAATGCTTTTACATCTAGTGTCACAAAATAAGTCATCTTCCCACTCAGTTATCCAGTGCAAAAGATGCATAGTGTCCCTCAGATATGCTGGTAGTTTGGGAACCACCTTCGCTTTTATAGCATGAATAGATTTAGAATATTTGTCAGTTGGCCACCCAATCCCACTCACTATCAGTCTTCCCTCTGGGATTCCTTCAAATGGCTTGTGTACTTTAGGCAAAAAATATATTGTTGGTAGTTTAGGATTCACTACTGTTAGATAATGTTTATCATAATCAGTGAGTAAACCAGTACCCATCCATTTGGCCACCTATTCATCCGCCGCCTTGATTCCCTTGATGGAAGTGTTGCCTTGTTTATCATAGCACCCCGGTGTAGTTCCGTGTATATTGGCTGTTGTTACAGTCTCCTTTATTCATCACAATATTGCTCCCTTTTTATCTGTTTGCTTAATTACAATATCTGTATCATACTTGAGCAAGTCCAGGGCTTGTCTCTCTGTTCTTGTCAAATTGCTGTTCCCTTTTTTTGGGATTGTTTATAAACCTGTGTAGGTCACGGGTGACTAACCTTTTGAAATAAATCAACAACATTGTCTTGTCCAAAACAACGGGATTTGTCTTTCATTTCTATACTTTTTCAAATATTTGCGATAATAGTTTCATCATCTCTTTCTAGAGACAGTAACACTTGTGTTACTGATATCTGTTACTGTTAAAATCACTATCGGCTCCCGATCTAGGTGTCCCTTCTTTTGTCATTGACTTATTATGAAAAAACTTCTTCAGCTTTAATTTCCTCATAAATTTAAAAAGGTCCACCAGTGTATAAATCCAGTCATTTTTGACTGTGGGAGCAAGTGACATTCCTTTGCTCAAAGGTGCCATGTCTGTATCACTAAATTGTTTTGTAGAAGGCTTCAGAACTAGATTCACTGTCCATTGGTTCTGTTGTTTCTGGGTCCATGATCTGGTTACACTTTTTCTTATGAATCAAAATTATGTTTGCTAATCTGCAAGGGGGAATTCTCCAGATCTTGACAGCAACCATGTCTGGGTGTACCAGGCTGTATGCAGGATTCCAAGCCTAAAACTGATACATAAGGAACGTTTGTAGGGGATGGCGGGGGTTGGTGGGTGAATTTTGTCTAGGTAGCGTTTACATTTTCCCATTCTGTTACTAGGCAAAACATGTGGGCCATTCTTTAGCGAGTACCTCAGTACCTCAGAATCATAAAGGGCTGCTGATAAGGTTTGTTTTTCAAATAATTCCAGTGCTGGCGAGATTTCTCCACTACCATGCCCCTTAAAAAGTGAATAGATACCCCCACTATATTTACTTGGAGTAACTTTAGATTTAAGGGTGGTCCGACCAGCCCCATAAAAAATGTGCACTTGGCACTAGCCATTGGCTGGTGACAATTGACTTTTAGAAAGTAAGAAATAGTGTGCTGTGTAGAAAGTGACAAGTAACTTTTATGGTTAACTGGTAGATTTCAACTTGAATTTCTTATTCCTGATTTAACTGTAGAGTACAGCATAGTATTTTTGCATAAGCCTATATAACAGCATTCTTTTAAGCATTGTTTTAAACTATTCTCAGTTTGAGTTTTATGCTACCATGTACTTTTTTTCTTCCCTGCTCACCTCTTCACATAATATTCTTGACTGTTTTTCCACACTTACTCATTAAACAGTCAAGTTACATGCTGATTACCCCTGCAACAGAGCTAACACGTGCACCCTAAAATGTCAGTCTTGCATGCCTCGAGGAGACACCTCCAACACAGAACCAATGTGCACCTCCCTGTTGACTTGGCTTCCTAACCAGCAGGGAGCCCAGACAAACCTAATGTCTGTCTTGTTACACACTATCAAAAAAGGCTCTGCCTCCTACGACCTGACCACCCCATAGTTTTTAAGTACACCTTGTATTATGTTTTGAGCTAATGGACAAAACCATATTGGCCCATTCATAGACAACATGGCAGCGACATCTAGTGTAAAATAGCTGCAACTGACTGCAACAGTTCATCACTACCAATGACTCTGCTACTCTTATTAACCTCCAACATTCAGAAAATTCAACCTTTTCTTGCCAACCACTCTACGAAATGTCTTATCTCCACCCTGGCACTGTCAAAAAGAAAAAGCACTACAAGACCATTGATGACTTTGCATACTAGCAGATGGACATTATAAAGGGAGCAGGTCGGTAGGTAGAAGTGTGGGAGGACCAGGGCAGATTGTAGAGTGTGGGTAGCAGAGTTGAGGACTTTGTCTAGAAGGGCTGGAAGGAGTAGAGACGAAAGGCTAGGGAGTGGGCTTGAGCAGTTGTGAAGTTTGCTGAGCATGAGGGTGGAGATGAGACATTTCGTAGAGTGGTTGGCAAGAAATGGTTGAATTTGCTGAATGGTGGATGTTAATAAGAGTAGCAGTCATTGGTAATGATTAATTGTTGCAGTCAGTGGTTGCTATCAAAGTGGATGCCAAGGTTGTGAGCCTTGGGCGAGGGAGTATGAAGTTCAGGCGGGAAGGAGATAGAAGGGAGGGTTGGTATGGCATTGGAGTCCGGATGAAAGATAACTTCTGTCTTTGAAGACTTCAGCATAAGGCAGCTGTAATGGTGCAGATGTAAGACTCTGACAACGGGTGGTCATGGCAATAATTGGAAACCTTTTTATTTAAGTGCAAAAAGGAAAACTAAACCCTATCTTGCCCTAACTCTGAGGGGTTTGCCTGCCTCAACTGAAATAACTAGTGTCAGAATGTCCAAAGCAAAAATCCCAATGTCAGAATTGGCTGGAACTAGGATTGAGACGCAGACACAGAAGACTCCTGGTATTGGTTAAAGACTTTTATTAAATAATAAGGGGTTGGAAAATGCCTCCCTGTTCCTAATCTAGGAGGTATTTCCCTACCTCAACCAAAACTAAGTGTGCCTGTGTCAAGATGTCCAAAGCTAAAATGTCCCGTGCCCAAAATCCTATACTAGCCCTCTCATTAACTTACCCCAAGGTGCGAAGGGTATATTCTCTGGCTTGAAAAGTGCTCAAATGTTCAAGTTCCGCCAAAAAGATATAATACAATACTGCTGGAGCAGCTGATCCTCTTCCCCATTGAGTCGCATGCACTAGCTGCAGGAGCAGCTATACCTCGGATCATCTTCAACGTCCGCACTACATCTGCGGTATCCAGAAGGTATTCCCTATTGAAGTGGGCTACCTTCGTTGTGAGGCCATGGCCCTAACCAGCACTGGTGACTACCACCACTATACCCTTGTGGTACCCTCACATGTGTCTACCCAGCACCACCTTGCATTAAGGATCCCTAAGATGGCCGTCGCAACTCCAATAGCTTTTTGCATACATTTGGTTGCCTAGCACCATTCCCTGACGCCCTCATAGGGGTGCTGGAAGGCGGAGGCCGGCCCTATGCCAAAGGCCCATAGTCTAAGGCCAAATCCTGTCTGGATCTGTCCGGGCAGCAATGGGTCTGAGGGGCCCCAAAGGTTGTACGCAACCAGTCACCATATCTTACGGCAGGGTAAGCAAAAATACCTCCTATCTCCATTTGCGCACGACCTACCGTCAGCTAACGCCGCCCTAGACATTGCACCTTGTTATCTGACTTGTCGCCGGTTTGCCATCATGTTGTTACATGCCCAGCATTACAACTGTTTTTGCTGTATACAGCACTGGGCTCAATCTATCAATTTGAGGTTGGCCTCCTCACCCGCACTAAGTTGCCAATTATGCCATATATAATATAACTTGTACTATGCCTCATATGTTTATATATCGGATATGCTAGTTTGTGATGACCGATCCCTAGCTTATACTAGCCTTGACTAATAACTTCCTGCAATTGTCACCTTACGGAACAGGAGTACACTGCGTAACTAGCATTCCAACTCGTACACACGGAAAGTTTTTGCCAATTGCATTTTGCTGTTCACACTTGATGAGTGTTTGACTCCTAGTCCTTTGTACCTGTAAAGTACCAAGTGCCTACAGTACGTTTATGCCTTGTGTCTCATGCTCTACATCCTGCAACGCAACATTTTTAGCCTCATGTCCCATTGTACTGAGGGCCACCGACGTCTACACCTACTGCGCATGACTTGTACCTCTCTTAAGTGCTGCAATTGTACCGTCCATGAGCTATGGGCATCTAATGCTAACTTGTTTCTACAGCCTTAACCATCTGGGTCAGATATAATACGAACTGTACTACACCTGCCGCACACAGCGCAAATATTGGTTAAGTGTACTATATTAGCCACATGGTTTAAGACAAATTAGGACTAGCCGCTATCTCTTTTCTCCTATTTATGTTTGACTTCATTGGATCTAATCTCGTTGTCAACCACTCCTGGCTGATCAAAGTGTTCGGCCTAATTGAAGCCTTAGCAAGCGTACTGCCACAATTGCCTACTTGTACCTTCTAGCCTGCAATTTACTGTGCTGATAAAATACAGCATCTGGCCTTAGGGTATTTTTGATTGACTCCTGAGGCACTACTGTACCTACTCTCAGCAAATTTGATCGCCTGAGACCTAATTCTACAGATGACCCTAGTCTCCTTTGGTCAGCACCCACTCCCCTGATACCATTCGCCCATAGCCAGCAGGCCCTTCTACCATACCATGCATGCATGCATGTTATCACCTGCCTTTTTGGTAAACTGCTGCTTGCATTATTGGATACTAGTCGCTGTGCTATAGCCATAGACTCTGTTAATATAGATTATCAGTCTACAACTGACTACTCCTATTCATCCACTATCCTGGATTAAACCTACTAAATTCCTGCCACCCCTTAAGCACAGCCCCATGCCGTTAAAAATCAGACCTACTAAATTCGTACCAGAATTAATTTTGGCAACTCAATACCGATGATGTCGCCCCTACAGGATCTGACAATACCCTAATTCCAATCCAATGGATTAAACGCTTTACCGCCAATTCAGTACCCAACCAACCATTCTCGACCACAGGTAGAAACGGTAGACTTAGCTCTAGTCTTAACAGAACCTATTCACTACCGACCAGCGACCAAACCAAACTCCGTCCTCCAATAACCTTACATCCAAAGTTAAATACCCAAACAATAACGGAATATGTCTAGGAATCGCTAGCCCAAACCCCTCTAACACTGTTTCCCCGAGAATCCAAGGCGCACTATCAATTTGAGATCTATGGTAGCGCGTGCTATAGACATAGCGGACCTGATCATCTCCCAACAATTGGACTTCCTTGCAATAACTGAGAAGTGGTTGCTTGCTGCAGCTGGTCCCTCTCTTCTACTCGCCATACTGGACAACTACACCATTCTGAGAGCAGATGGAGAAACCTCTAGAGGTGGGGGCATTGCCTTCATTGCGAAGACTAGTCTAGGTCTAAGAGTATCTGCATCACTGCATGTTCTGTCCTGTGAACTGCTTACCGTTAAACTACCTATCACTATTTCACGCACCCTAATGGCTCATTAATTTATAGACCTCCTGGTCCAATCGGATCCTTTGAGGAAGACATTACAACAATACTTTCTGCCAACACTAAACCTACCTCGCAAATACTATTACTAGGAGACTTCAACCTTGGTCTCAATGACCAACACGCATTGGCATTGTCAAACACCCTTACTGAACTAGGCCTAACACAGAGCTAATCGGCATACCCACAATAAAGGCATTACCTTGGTTTGGGTAGCAGATCTCAACTGCGAGACAACGATCACTCCCGTTGAACCTCAGACTTGGACTGACCACTACCTAATATCCTTCACTATACTAGCAAACGTACCTCCCATCAGGACTAACTTACTTGCTCCGCCGCTCCTCACTAGGAATAAACAGAACCTCTCAGCAGACAAGCTACTGCCAAATGTGCTCCCTATCTTTTTTCCAACATTTTTATTATTTTTGGCACAACAAGCATTGCAAATCTTCAAATGTTACATACTTTTCACACTTGTTATGGCACTTAAGAGAAGAAAACAGCGATGAGCATAACTGAGTCCTATCAACTTATGGATTTTCTTCAAGAACCAAAACAATAACTGGAAGGGGTGTGGACAAAAGAAAAAAAAACGGGTGGGGAAAGGGCGCCATGTATAGATTAGGAACAGAAGACTGCTTCATTCACTTTTGGCGTATTATGAAACTATCGGTATGTCTCTGTGTATGGGCTTAGGATGGGTTCCTTCGGCCGAACCCTTTCCGGGTTAGTGCCTCTAGCCTGCTCAGCTTTTAGCGGCTCGGGTGTAAGCCTGAGCCTTTCCGCACATCGACCCTATATTATGTCCCTTTCTTTTCAGTCCTGGGTTTCCATCCAACACAGCGTCGGGGGATGTCTTGCCATGCCAGGAAATTGCTGCACGTAGTCCAGGAAGGGGGCCCAGGTGCGCTCAAATTTGGACCTATTGCCAAGTCTGATGGCAGTAACTTTCTCGGCTGCTACGATTGCCCAACATTTGGACCACCATATTTGCGTAGACGGACCCTCCAGATTTTTCCATAGTCTGGTGATGGAGATTTTGGCGGCTGTAAGGAGGTAAAAGCAGAGGTCCGCCAGGCAGCCTGTTAAAGGGAATTGACCATCTCCTGTCGCCCCCAGCAGCACGATTCCCGGGTCCCAGGGGATAGTGAGCCCAGTGATTGCTTTGATTTGTTCCAAGGTATTCTTCCAGAATTGGATGGCTTTCGGGCAGCTCCAAAAAAGGTGGACCAGGGCTCCTCGGTCTGAGCATCCCCTCCAACACTGAGCAGGGATGGCTGAGTTGCACTTGTTTAGGATTTCGGGGGTGCGGTACCATCTATAGCAAACTTTGAACGCACCTTCTTTGTTTGTCACACATTTTGAGCTTTTTTGCGCTCGGGTCCTGATGTGGTACCATTCCTCTAGTTCAATCGGTCTTCCGATGTCGTCTTCCCATTTTAGCATGTATGGCTCTTTTTTTGCAGGGTCTGTTCTGTCCAGTATTTTGTACAATGTGGAGATTTTCCCCCTCGGGGAGCTTGCTGTAAGGGTGTGTTCTAATGCCGTCAGCTCTCTGCTGCCATGTTTCTTGACCTGTTCGTTCGACAGCCAATGCCTCAGTTGCGTGTAGCGAAATCTTTCGGTCTCCGGGATCTTAAATTTAGTTTTGCACTCCTTGAAGTTTAGTGGGCGGCCATTCTCAAAGAAGTTTGCCATGGTCTCTAAGCCCCCCGGCTCTCCATTCCCCAAAATGATTTGGTGCGATACCCGGGGCAAAGTCTGGGTTGTCCCAGATTGGTGTGAGGGGGTCGCGTTGTACTTGGGCATTTCCATAGGCAGCCTGCCTTTTTCCAGCTAGCCACGGTGTTCCTCGTTGAGGGTAGAGCGCCCAGGTCTTGTGTCCCCTTGGATTCTTTGTAGTGGGTCTTGCTCCAATCTTCTTCCATTTGTAGTCACCGGGGGCGGTTGACAAAAAGCTTCCAGGCGAAGGCTGGGGCTAGCTGAGCTGCGAGACAGTACCTAGCCACGTCTGGGACCCCAAGGCCATCCATTGCGGCACTCCGGAGCATGATGCGTTTCGGGATATGTGACTTCTTTCCTTCCCAGACCAGGTTCAAAATGTCCCCTTGCAGCTTTTGTACGGCCTTTTCTCGGATCGCCACTGGAAGGGCCTGTGCACAGTACAGCAACCTTGGGGTTAAGTTCATTTTTATCGCCGTGATCCGACCAAACCATGAGATTTCTTGTTTTCTCCAGCGTCCAGTGTCTTTTTTTCAATTCTCTGAAGAGTGCCGGGAAGTTTGTCTGTTACAATTTCTCCATTTTGTTGGGTAATTGGACTCCTAGATAGCTGATGCTACTTTTTGCCCATGGGATCTGGAGCTCAGCCTCCAGTGCAGTCTTAAGCTTTCTTGGGACGTTGATGCCCATCGCCACATATTTGGAGGCATTTATTGTGAACTCTGAGGCTGTTCGGAATTCTTCGAGGGTTTGCCATAGGGCTCCTATGGATTCTGTTGTGTGCGTGAGAGTGAGCAGCACATCGTCCACGTATAGGGCTATTTTGTAGGGTTCCCTTTCGATCGTGAGCCAGTGTGTCGATGAGTTCAGGCGGACCCTATCCGCGAATGGCTCCATTGATAGGCGAAGATGAGTGGGGACATCCCTGTCTCACTCGTACCTCCTGGTTATGTAGATTTTGCCGGATTTGGCCCCATATAAGCGTGGACTCGTGGAGGGACTTTGGTAGTTGGCTAGGACCCATTTCACAAAATTCAGACCAAAGCTGAAATGCAGTAGTGTTTACTTCATGTAACCCCAGTCAAGCATATCAAATGCCTTATGCGCATCCAGAGAGAGAGGACTGTCTGCTTCGAGCCCATTCTTTTTGCCGAGTCTATAATGTTGATGGTTCTGCGGATATTTTCCTGAGTGCCCCGCCTCGGAATGAAGCCTGCTTGATCCGGATGGATGATCTCTGGGAGGAGCGGGGCCAGCCTGTTTGCCAATATTTTAGTGAATATTTTCGCATCGTTGTTTAGAAGAGGTATAGGCCTATATGATGCGCATTGTGTCCGGTCTTTCCCAGGTTTCGGGATCAGCACTGTTAAAGATCCGTTCATGGACGCCATGGTGGAGCCTGTAGAGAGAAATGAGTTGTATAGTTTTGCCAAATGGGGTGCTAGCAGGTGAGCAAACTTCTTGTAGAATTTTGAGGTCAGCCCGTCCGGCCCGTGGTATTTTTCAGATGGCGGATCGTCTCGCCTACTTCATCAGTTGATATTGGGTGCTCCAGATCAGGCATTAGGGGATGTGGCTGCGTCTTTGAGATCAGGGCCAGGAATTGTGCAATGGCCGGGCCTGGTATCGGAGGTCCTGCCATGTTTTCCGTGTGGTGCTTAACCATTGTCTCGAGCTTATCTGGGTCCAGGTGGTGTAGGGAGCCATTTTTGTCGACCAGGGCTTGGATGTAATTCCTGGTTTGAAGCGTTTTCAACTTGTGTGCTAGGAGCCGGTTCGCTTTGTTACTATTGAGGTAGTAGAATTGCTTAGTATAAGTTAATGCTCTCGCGGCCCGGTATGCTAGGTGCATTTCCAGCTCTTTTTGCTCTTTTTAGTTCTCGGTTCGTTGTTTTCATGTAGCGTTGTTTGAGCTTGTTTTCCAGTTCAGCTAGTCTTTCCTCCAGCTTTCGTTGCTTCAGCAGGTTTTACGCTTGAGCCTAGCTGGTGTGTCCATTGACACCCCTCGGATTACCGGTTTCATAGCACCCCACACAGTTGCCCTTGAAGAGTCTGGGGTTGTGTTCTCGGCGAAGTAATTCTGAATCGCCTCAGCGAGGTCAGAGCTGGCAGCTGCGTCGGCAAGGATATGATCTTGCATTTTCCATTGTCGTTGGTTATGTTCTGGAACTCCATGCAGAAGCAGTGTCATCGTGAACGGCGCGTCATCTGAGATTGCTATATGCCCAATTTGGATTTCCTCCATATAGGGGGCCATTGTGTTAGCGGCAAGCAAGAGGTCGATCCGCGAGTACCCGCTGTGGACATGCGAGAAGAAAGTATAGTCCCTTTCTCCCTGGTTGCGCAGTCTCCATATGTCTGTTGTCTCAGTTTCCCGTAGGAATTCGGCCATGGCCAGGGCTTTGCTGAAGTCTTCCCTTGAGGATGGTAGGGTCTCGTCAACGCTTGGGTCTGGGGGAAGGTTAAAGTCTCCTCCGATTAGTAAGTGGCCGGCAGAGAAGGCGGTGATGGTCGGCAGAGGTTACGGAGAAATTGGTTTTGCTCTTTGTTTGGACCATAGATTGCCACTAGGGTAATAGGTAGTTCAACTAGGAGGCCTTTTAGGAGCAGGAATCTCCCCTCCTGGTCTCTTTTGACGGTAATCTGAGATAATGGCAGATTTTGACTCGGCAGGATTGTGACTCCTCTTTTTTTTCTGTGCGGCAGAGGCGAAGTAGCATTTAGGGTAGCGTCGGAAACGTATCAGTTTTTCGTCTTCTGCTATCAGATGAGTGCCCTGGAGGTAGACGATGTCAGCTGCCAATTGGTCTAGTCTGTGTTCCACCGACTTTCGCTTTCTTGTTGAGTTGAGACCTTGTGCGTTCCAAGTCGTGATGGCGAGTGTTTTTTTCTTTTAACAAACCCATCCTTTAAGCCCAAGGTAGTTCAGTTCGTAGGCTTCCCTGAGGGTTACTTGTTCCAAACCCTTCAGAGCCTTATTCCTCCGGGCTCCCCTCCTCAAAGTGGATCCCCCCCTCCCTGACCTGGGGGTCTGCGTCGCCCCTCCACCTTGGTCCAGGGCCTGGAGGAGTCCCTATGTGGTCGTTCAGAAACTTCTACGGACCCACCGGGGGCCCCCGCCTCGCCGTCTGGGTTCATGAAGCGCTCGGCTTGTATGGGAGAGGGCATTAGTCGTGACTTGCCATCCCAGGTGAAGATTAGAGCTGTGGGGAACCCCCATCGGTAGGTTATTTTCCTCTCCCGCAGCCATTCGGTGAGTGGTTTTAGGGCTTTTCTTTTTGTGAGTGTGACCGCTGCTAAGTCTTGGTACAGGGATATATAGGGATATTGCGGCATCTCTGAAGCCAATTCGGGCTGAGCTTCTGGCTAAGCGCATGATTTCTTCCTTGACTTTATAGAAGTGGTCTCTCGCTAGGACATCTGGCGGGGAGGATGCGTTTTGTTTGGCTCTAACCCTATGAACTCTGTCCAGTTCCAGGAGGGCTCCATCTGGGAGCGTTAGAATGAAGCGGAATAAGTCGTTGACATAGGTGTTGAGTTATTCCTCGGGGACGGAACTCGAGATTCCTCTCAGTCGGATATTGTTGTGCCTAGACCTGTTTTCCGCTTCTTCTTGCTTGTTTTCAAGGGCTTCACATCTGGCCTCTAGCGCGGTGAGCCTGTCAGCCCCCTCCCCAATCTCTAAGTTTTGCTCAAACAGGGTTGTTTCGATTTCTTCTGTCCTGGTTTCGACTTCACCCACTCTCCTATCTAGAGACGAGATTTTGCTTTTTAATTCTTCTGTGCCTTTTTGGTATTACTTAGTTATGGCAGAGAGGAGCTCCTGGAGGTCCGCTTTAGTAACTGCTTGGGGTTGGCATGTCAGTGTTGGGGTCAGGGGGTGCGCTTGCAGTGTCGCTTACGCACCCCTTTCTTAGCCTTCTCCCCCATGGTGGCGGACAGCATGGTAGCTATGTCAGTTTGTTTGGAAGGTTTCGGATTCCTGGACATTGTTCTTTGTGATTTTAGCGGGAAACGGGTCAGCCCTTCACCTATAGTGGGCCGCTTTAGTTCACAGGGGACCCTCTTTGGCTCAGACCCCCGGGGCTGTTCTATGCTGCTTGGTGGCTCTGCTGTGGGGTGTGGAGCGTGACCGGCTGCAGTGCTCTGCTAATGTACTAGAGCTCCGGTGGGGAGCAGCAGGGCCGCCAGCAGTTCCCAGCCAGACCCGCTCCTCTGGGAGGCCGGGCGGAATCGTTGGAGAGAGATGCGCTGGGCTCTCCAGATCTGCAGGATGAGAAGGAGAGGGAGGGATGCAGCCTCCTTTTCAAGTCCGGGCACCGCTCCCGGGGTGATCCGCGGTGGTTCAGGAACACCCCGCCTTCCCCCGAGAGCCGTAGCAGAGTAGCCAGCGTGGGAGCCCGTGTGAGGACCCGGATGATGCGGCAGGTGCCGCCCTACCTTCCGTCTGGAGCGGACGCTGTACCCCGAGTCTGGGCCGTTGGAAGCCGTCTCCTCCTCTTGCTTCTGACTTAGCCGAGGACAAACTGCGTCGGAGTGGCATGTCGAGCCCTCGGCTCTAAGCGGGACACCGGGGGCCCCGGGCCATCTGCTGGAGCCTGCAGTGGGCCGCCTGCCCAGAGATGCAGGCAGTGGGGGGACTGGTGGACTCGAGGGGGCGGCTGGGCTCTGCAATGCGTTTTTCTATGCCTGGGTCCCCCCCCTGCCGTTGCTGCTGGCTATCTCCGGACTTGATACACCGCCGCTCCGCTGCCGGAGCAGATTAGTTCACTGGATCTCGACAGGAGGCGGGTCCCACTGCACTCGCCTTAGGTCACTGCGGCTGCCGCCCGCTAGTGCGCACTTCTCACGGGGGTTGTTGGGTGGATTTTATTTCTCGTCTGCCTGGAGGAATCCACAGCTGCCAGCCAAGGATGATTGGCGAAAGGAGGCCAGGCTAGACGTCTCGGCGGTCTGCCATCTTGAGATCACGCCAGAGCCAAGTCATCTCGCCGGGAGACTCGAACAGAACTCCATCCCCCACCAGGCTAGGGACGTCGAGGTTGAGGCATAAGCTGCAGCAGCCTCCCGGCTCTACAAAACGCTGAATTTGCTCGCAGAAACTTTGTTTTACTGGGGCATTTCAGGTAGACACACGGTCACGGACGGGAGCTCTCACCGTGCCAAACCATTCACCATGGCGCCAAGCCACGTCCCCCATTTGTGCTCCCTATCTTAAATTCCACGCCATATATCTCTGACCCTGCCGTGCTAGTAGATCTATACAATGCTACTATCACACAAGCATTAGATACTATTGCCCTGCTCAAAATGCGTAGAGACAAACCTAGAGCGCACTTGAACTCTTGGTTTACACCCCAATTAAAAGGAAAGTGGAAGCCATCTGGAAAAATCTCTCTACCGAGGAGAACAGCAACCTCTGGAAAATGTCAGCAAAATATAAAGCAGAAATACTACTTACCAAACGTGAGACTTACAATGACGGGATCAGTAGAGCTAGTTATGGTACCAAGGAACTCTTTTGGATGCCCCTATCCACCCGGTGCACATGTGTACCAAGGACAAAGTGTGGTGCACCAATATCCAAAATGCACTCTCCAACAAAATTGTCCTTCTCCAAAACAAAAGATCTGATAAATGGCAGAACCTTTCTAAAATAGGCACCTATCTCCAAGATCCTATATCTAAACCCCCTGAGCGCTTCAAATGTTCCAAAGTCTCTATCCGTGAGGTAGAAAATATCATTGCTTCAATCAAACCATCTAAATGCCGGGGCACTATCTGCCCAGCTAAGACAATCAAAGAAGCGGCCAGACACCGGCTCCCTCCATCACCAAACTAATCGATGCCTCATTCTGAACAGTCAGCGTCCCTACTAACCTTAAGGATGCATGGGTCTTACCACTTTTAGAAAAAAATATCCTTAGACCCGACGATCCCAACGAACTACAGGCCGATCGCAACAGTACCGTTTTTTTACTCAAGATATTAGACAAGCAGCTTACGTAAAGATCCAAGCATATTTGGAGACCAATAACCTCCTAGGGCTTCGGCAATCTGGTTTTCGACCGCAACATGGCACAGAAACTGCTCTGATAGATTAAGAACCAAATTGATGAGCTTAAAGATAATACGAAATTGCTTGTCTTACTCTTATTAGAATTATCTACCACTTTAGATTTGGTGGATCTCAAAGTACTTTGTAAACACCTGTCTACTGCGGCCCATTTCTCTCAGGAAGCCACAGCATGTTCGCAATCATTTATGAATAACAGATCAATCAACGTTTTCTCTCCTTCTGACTCAGCAGACCCTACGCCAATAACATGCGGAGTACCTCAAGGCTCCTGCGTATCACCTACGATGTACAATGCCTTCACTAAGTCACTGTTCGATGGCCTTGACCATCTAGGTGTCACCTCCACTAATTATACAGATGACACCCATATCCTCGTACCACTCAGTGGAGACTATGACACGGACCTGGCCCTAGTGAATAAAATCTTATCTAATCATTCAGGCGGGGACCAAAACTCAGCAACATATACATCTCTTTCAACATCAATGGTATTGACATTACAGTGGCAAAGGAGGTAAGACTCTAGGTTTTTACCTAGACTCCGCTTTTAATCTAGGTAAACAAGTTCATGCCTCCGCCTCTGCAACAGCCTACACCTGTAAATTGATCCAAACCTGTTTTTTCCATAGAGAGCTGCATCACATTAGCGAGAGCTTTAATTCTGTCAACTTGATTATTGCAATGCCCTTTACTTAGGTGCAATCAAATACATTGTCAATAAACTCCAAATACTTCAAAATAATGCACTTAGAACAGCCTTAATTATTCCTAGGAGACGACCCATTTCGAAAGACTAGGCGAAAGAACTGGCTCTCCATCAAGGAGAGAATTCAGTTAAAAACAGTCTCCCTCACACACAAATGCCTAAATAACTCTGCCCCTCAATACTTAAGGGACAAAAATTGTCATAAAAATCCTCAAAGCGTCCCACGAGGACTGCCAACTCGTTCTCTTACAGTGCGCAACTTTAAACTAAAAAAGCAGGTGGTAGCAGCTTTCCTGTCTTGGCAGCCCAGCTATGGAACTCCCTCCCTTACTCATTGAGAGTAGACCAGCATTACCTTAGCTTTAGGGAAAATACCAAAATCTGGCCATCGACTAAGGACCTATGATATCCTTTAGGACATCTAGGTATATATCAGCATTTTAAGACATTATCCCCTGATATTTTAACTGCTTATTGTACCTGCTTTATGTATCCTACTGTTCGCTCCCTGGGATATTCCCATGTATATAATGACTGTACTTACTGTATCATTGCATCCTGTTGTATAGAATTACTGCATATATTGTACTATTCCTTTGTGTATTCCTATGTGTAACTTGAAAACTTGTAACTCACTTGTAACGTGCCCAGTTACCTCCTGTTTGGGTGCGGGGATATAAATCAATAAACAAACAAGTTCCAAATGGATAATGTTCACAGTTCCTGGGAATGCCACTCTTCCACAGGTTTTTCTCCACCAAAACAAAAGTTCCAAAGAATAACCAAGTTCTCCAGCATGGGGTCTGGCATGCATTTACATGCTCATGAATATTCCCTGTCAGGCTGGTAATCCTCGGTAAAAGAAAAGTTTCACTTAAATGTATAAACTGTCTTTCTCCTATCAACCAATCACTGAGCTCAGGGTCATACTGCCCCCAGCAAGTGACCGCCCTCACCATAAGCCCCTCCTCTGGCAGCCCTCATCAGATTTTTACCACACATCCCACGTTTTGGGGGGAGTTGTCTTTCGCTCAAAGCTTTCTGCATTTTTCGTCCATTTTTGGCTAGAAAATTCCTATTTCGAAGGGATTGTGTCCTCCGACGTATTCCTTATCTTGATAGATCATCTCCAGCTTGCTGGCCTCAGAATTTTTTTTTCAGTAGAGGGCCTGCGCGTCGACATCCCTCGATCCGATGTCCCTCGACAGCCTCCGTATTGGCGCCGACGTCGTCATGCGTATAAATAGACTTGCGCAGCGTCTGTTGCTCAGTTCCGTTTTTCCGCGCTTCGTGGGCCTCGGAATCGCGTTGCTCAGTTCGTTAGTCAGATATATTCTTCATTATTCCTCGAGAATACCAACTCTTACTCGATGGCTTCCACATCCGAACCGACGACTCCACGGTCCGGCTTCAAAAAATTTCAAGACTGTGGAAAGAAAATGTTGTTGACAGATCCTCACAGGATCTGTTTGTGGTGCCTGGGATCGGAGCACCAATGTTCGAAGTGCAAGAACTGCATGTCCATGATGGCGAAAGCCTTGAAGGAGCATAAGGGGAAGCTTGAGAGAGGTAAGACAGTTAAAACTCCTTCGAAAGTTTCCTCGGCAGAGTCGAGACATTCATCTCCTCGCCGACACAGGAAACATTCTCGTTCTAGGTCTCGAAGCAGTTCCCACCACTCTTCGAGATCCAAGCATTCGAGTAAGAGACGTCGGAGATCCCCTTCCTCGTCTTCTTCTGTTTCCCCGGAAAGAGTCACCTGCCCCACAAAACATAGCTCCCAGGCTGAGTGGGAGGAATTCCGTAAAAGGATGCTTAGCGTCTTCGAGAAAGCGGCCTCGACCCCCTCGAAGACAGCTGAGGGTGATACCCTGGGTGAAACACCCGAAAAATCGAAACGCTGCGAGTCGTTGCGCCCGGCGAAAGAAACTACTCGAGGGCGTCACAAACCCTCGAGCAAAGGCACTGTGCCATCGACGCCATCGTCGAAAGTCCCTTCGACGCATAAATCTGCGTCATCGACGCCATTATCGAAGGGCTCATCGACGCATATGTCGATCGAATTGACGCCGTCTTCAACGTCGAAAAAGAACAAACCAACGGCCGTCACTACCTCAGAGCCAGTGGTCATGCCCAGGGCTTCTAACACGCCTTTGAGAATGTCATCGACAACCTCGAGTAGGATTCCGATCCTCTCAAGCTCTTCGAGGCCTCTTCTGATCTTCTCAACGCCCTTTTCTGTGTTTTCGAAGCCTTTAACGTCCGCGTCGACGACATCAACCTTTTCTCAACCAATTATGACAAATTTGGCCCCATCTGCTCTGGAAATGGGATTTAAGCCATTTCCAAGGTCTGATCATTTCAGACCTTTGTCTTCAATTTATGAAGAAGGGGAGGATTCGGATCAAGAAAGACCCTTTGGGTTGCAGAGAACTACAACACCTGAACCAGAGGACTTTACCTCTGTGGAAAATAGGTTAAAGGACCTTCGAGAATCCTTACATGAGGCAAGTGGGTTAGATACTTTCCCAGAAATAGAATTTGCCAAACCAGGCCCAGGGGAACATGCCGAGACCCCTTACAGAATTTTAATGTCAAGGATTATAGAATTCATGGGTTGGTCTACACCTTCATCTGCATTCCAACAGGATGACCTTACAGACATTTTAGTTAAAGGCCCACAGGAGGATCCTTTGGTTCCATTTCACGCTGCATTACAAAGAAAAATATTGGCTAACTGGGAAACTCCTGAGGTTATCCCGGCAGTTAACAAGAAATGATCAGCCAAATATAGGGTATCTGCTACTGACCCTGAATTTTTGTCTAAACATCCAACTCCAGAGAGTCTGGTTGTTCAACCAGCAACTGCATCAGGCAGTAGATCGGCATACCCTATTGTTCCACGGGACAGGGATGACAAAATATACGTCTCTATGGCTAAGAAAGTATTTTCTGCATGTAGCATGCCGTTGAAATCTATTAACGCTACTTGTACGCTCGCAAGGTTCAGCCACACACTTTGGGAGTGTGCTTCATCAGTGGCTGACTGCCTCCCAGAGGGAGAAGAAAGGGATGCGTTTCTAAACATCATTAAGGATGGTAAAGACGCAATGTGCGAATCCCTTCAAACTGGCATTGATTCTGCTGACAGTATCAGTAGGGCCATGGCGGCAAGTATTACAACCCGCAGATTTGCGTGGTTACGAAAGTCTGAGTTTGCTTTAGATGTACAAGCCAGACTTTTAAATATGCCCTTTGACGGCTCTTCTTTGTTTGGTAAGAAGGCGGATGACAGTCTAGAAAAGTTACAGACATCCAAAGCAGCAGCAAAATCCCTGGAAGCTGGAATCCGTCAAACGCCATATCGCCCCTCAGGAACCCTCTTGGAGAGGTAAGTCCTTTTCGATTTTATTCTGCTTTCGGAAAAGGCAGAGGACAGTTGGTTCAAAGAGGTCAAAAAAGATTCACCTGAGGTGGACGGGGTAAAAATACAAAAGCCACAGCAGCAGGTGCCTCTTTACCCTCGGCATCTGCATCAGCCGCCTTTAAATCACTCTGAGGACTCTCCTCAAAAGACACCAGTAAGGGACAGGCTTACTCAACATCTGACGGAATGGCAGGCTATTACGTCAGATGCTTGGGCATTGGAGATAGTTGCCTGCCTTTTCTACGCATTTCTCAGAGCCATCCACCGGGGAACAGCTCTCTGAAAGTTCCAGATCCGCTCCTCTTGCAGAAAATTGTAGACAAGCTGGAGAAAGGTGCCATAGAACCGGTACCTGTAGTGGAGAGGAACAAGGGCTGGTACTCGCCCCCCCCCCCCCCTACTTCCTAATACCGAAGAAGGACGAAGGACTGAGACCTATCTTGGACTTAGAGAATTGAACAAGTTCCTCAGGAAGGACAAGTTCAAGATGGTAACTCTCTCTCAGATCCTTCAGGCCCGCCAGCTCCAGGACTGGCTGGTATCTCTGGACCTTCAGGATGCTTATTTCCATGTGCCAATCCATCTCAAACACAGGAAATACCTGAGGTTCGCAATTGGCGGCTCTCATTATCAATTTCGAGTTCTGCCATTTGGGCTGACCTCCGCCCCAAGGGTCTTCACCAAGCTAATGTCGGTAGTGGCTGCAAGTCTAAGGAGGGAAGGGATTCACGTCTACCCCTACCTGGACGATTGGCTGATCAGAGCTGTGTCTCCGGAACAAGCTCCGATCCAGCTAGATTATGTCTGCAACTTCCTTCACAAACTGGGCTTCTCCCTCAATTTAAAGAAGTCACAGATGATACCATCACAGAGACTCCAGTTCAATGGAGCGGTCCTGGACACTTCCCTGGGAAAAGCCTCGCCACCAGAGGTGAGGGCTCAAGATATTCTGCAGATGGTCACCAAGTTTCAAAATGCCCAACGTCTCCCAGCCTTCGACTTTTTGAGGTTGCTAGGCCTCATGGCATCCTACATCTTCCTTGTGCCAGAGGCTCGCCTGAGAATGAGATCTCTTCAGTGGGCACTAAGAACTCAGTGGTCGCAATTCTCAGGGGGAATGACAGATCTCCTTCAGGTTCCGGACAAGGTGGCTAGAGACCTTCTGTGGTGGGCCTGTCAAGAGAACATTTTGAAAGGAGAACTGTTTTGGCAACCATGGCCGGAGGTAACAGTAGTCACAGATGCCTCACTCACGGGGTGGGGAGCCCATGCCAACGACTTGACCATCAGCGGTCGTTGCTCTCCATCGGAGTCCAGACTACATATCAACCTGTTAGAGCTGAGAGCAATCAGACTAGCGTTGAAGGCTTTTCTGCCATCTGTACAGGGGGAAAAATGTCCTGATAATGACGGACAACACAGTGGCCATCCACTACCTCAACAAAAGAGGAGGCGTAGGATCACTGCCTCTGTGCAGAGAGATGATACAGCTCTGGTTTTAGGCAATCCAAGAAGGAATCTCTCTATCGGCAGTTCACTTAGCAGGAGAGAAAAACTTGATGGCGGACGCTCTGAGCAGGCAGAGTACAGTCTCCCACGAGTGGGAACTAGCTCAGGAAGTCCTTCAACAGATCTTCACCCTTTGTGGAACCCCTCAGGTGGATCTGTTCGCCACCAGCATCAACAGGAAGTGTGATCAGTTTTGTTCAAGGGAATTTCTCCCGAGAGGATCTCTAGGGGACGCGTTCGTAGTTGACTGGGAGTTTCCACTTCTGTACTTGTTTCCTCCAGTCCCTGTCATTCCTCAAATGATCAGGAGGTTGAGAAGGTTCCGGAAAGCCATGATCCTAATTGCCCCGGAATGGGCCAGGAGAACGTGGTACCCGGACCTTCTGGACATGTTCATCTGCCCTCCAATTCGTCTTCCACTCAAGGAGAATCTTCTCTCGCAGAAGGGAGGTCAGGTTCTCCATCCACACATCAGAACCCTCAACCTTCACGCTTGGTATCTGAAAGGTTGAGATACAAGGATTAGGACCTCCCAGATGACGTCATGGAAGTGTTGCTTTAGGCCAGAAGGCCAGCAACAAAGACTTTATACCGCTGCCGTTGGAACAAATTTTGCAGCTGGTGTATAGAAAAGAATATCGATCCCTTTTCATATGGTACACCAATGGTGTTATCTTTTCTACTCTATTTGGCAAATTCAGGCCTTCAGGTTGGCACTATCAAGGGCTATCTCGCAGCGCTATCAATCTTCAAGCGCACTGCAGAGGAACCATCGTATTTCAAGTTACCCTTAGTAATACAATTTCTGAAGGGATTAACCAATGTCTATCCTCCAAGACCATTCCAAGTTCCCTTATGGGACTTTGTCTTAAATTTCCTGATGGGTACTCCTTTTGAACCATTCGACTCTTGTTCGCTAAGATTTTTCACCCTTAAAACTGTGTTATTAGTGGCATTGACATCTGCTAGGAGGGTGAGCGAATTACAAACTCTATCTTGTAAACCCCTCATACAATTTTTCATAAAGACAAAGTTGTCCTACAAGTGAAGCCTAATTTCCTCCCAAAGGTGGTTTCTGAATTCCACATCACTCAGAAGATTACCTTACCTTCATTCTATCCCCCTCCCCATCCGGGGAAAGAGGAAGAAAGGCTACATAGGCTGGACCCAAGGCGGGCTTTGAGCTTTTACATAAGCAGACTTGCTAGGATTAGGCAAGCAGACCAACTGTTCATAGGTTACTCAGGGCACAAATTGGGATTACCGATAACAAAACAGACCATTTCCAGATGGATTATTTTGGCCATTCTGGAATGTTAGAAACTTGCAGGGAAAGAGCCTCCTCAAAATCTTAGGGCTCGTTCAACTAAGGGTATCGCAGCCTCTTCGGCCCTCCAAAGAGGGGTACCGATTCGAGACATATGTGCGGCTGCCACATGGTCGTCTGCACATACCTTCACAAAATTTTACAACCTGGATTCCTCCTCTAGCCAAGAGACTAGATGTGTTGCACTCTGTTAATTCTTGAAGGGAAACATGGCAATTTTACTTCCACCTCCAGTTACACACCACTGCTATGGGAGTCTATCAGGATAAGGAATACTTCGGAGGACACAATCCCTTTGAAGAACAAGTTACTTCTTACCTGGTAACGTTCTTTCGATGGGATGTTCCTCCGACGTATTCCTTATCGCCCCTCCCATCCATCCCCTCAGTAAAACTTCCCTTGTCATTAGCTTACGCTCTTTCAGGGTCAATAACCAATTCATGTAAAGCAACTGTTAAACGTCAAAACGGAATTGAGCAACGGACGCTGCGCGAGTCTATTTATACGCATGATGACGTTGGTGCCGATACGGAGGCTGTCTAGGGACATCGGCTCGAGGGACTTCGATGCGCAGTGCCCTCTACTGAAAAATAAATTCCGAGACCAGCAAGCTGGAGATGATCTATCAAGATAAGGAATACGTCGGGAGAACATCCCATCGAAAGAACGTTACCAGGTAAGAAGTAACTTTTTCTTTTGTTCGATCGAGCCTGGGTGTTCTATCGTTTCTTCATCCGACTAACGGGGATCTATTTTTCGGCATCTTTCATCGCCCCTCAAGGGCAGAATCGTCGAGTGTTTCGTCTTCAAAGTTTCCAGAAGGCCATCGGGCCTACACCTCACACCGGACCATGTCGGAGAAGGACAGAGCTTCCCTCTTCAGGCTCTGCACCAGCTTAACTTTACTTTATTACATTTGTAGAGCGCAACCATAGACCCATAGGTGGGAGGGCGCAGTTAAGACACAAAAAAGAATGAGAGTCGGCCGGGAAAGCTGCGGTTTACAGAATGTTTTCGTGGAAGAACAGCATTCCCAGTGCCTTTATTGTCCTCACCCGACGCAAAAGGAGGAAGATTGCGAGATCTGCCATGGCTTTAACAAGTGCACTTTGAAGGATCGGCACTGCAGGCTGTCGGCGATGCTCAAATCCAAGGCCCCTGCCCTGTGTGGTTCACAGGGGGCATGCCTCCTCCGGGTTCATCCAGCCACAGCGGGCTTCTAAGTCCTTTGAGGGTGCTCCATCCGTGGGGGTCCAAGACCAGGCCAAGCACCGTGAGTCCTGTTCCGTCAGGGTCGCCGCGTAAGCGTGTCCCGTGACAGCCAGGGCCCGTTCAGGTCCAGCAGCCTCAATCCCAGCCATCGCTCCAGCTCTTTGTCGAAACGAAAGTCAGCTACCCCGGGAAAGCTACGGGAGAAACCGGAGAAGGCCAAGCATCAGTAAAAGGTGGCCGACCTGCCCGTGAAGGGGGTGGGGGAGTGCACTCCAAGGTACGGATATTTCTTCTTCTGATGTAGAGGACAAGGGTTCCGTTCACACCATCCTGAAAGACGTTGGTGACAATGGGAAACATTGAGGAGGTACATGCTGCAGGCGGCAGCGATGACAGCATAGGCACTAGGCCCAGCGACCCTACTCCCCAGGGCACATCCCAGAGATCTGCCGTATGATATTATCTCGACCCTCCACACACTGGTGTCGGAGATTCAGAAGAGGATGCTGACCGCGCTGACAATGGCAACAACCCCACCATCGCCGAAGAAAATGAAGAGGCACCCTACGCCTCTGCTCCAACCACTGGTATCCAGGGATATGGAGACGGACACGGCAATGACAGACACAGATGATGAGAGCGGCATCTCCACGGCCAAGGGCTTCTCCTTCGAAGTGGGTTCCTTCCACTCAATGATCGCCTGTGCATCGGAACTCGTCCAGCTCACACCGCAGGAGACGAAGGTGTTGTTTCCTTTATCAACGCCGGGAGGCGAAAAGGAAGACCATTCTGTCGGTGTCCCTCCTGGACGATGTCTGGGATGAGGGGGCTGCTGCAGCTAAAGAACCCTGCCTTGGCCCCGCCAAAAAGGGATCGGCTTGAAAAGAAATATCAGGTTTCGAAGTCTGCACCCAAGTGGGTCACAGCCTTCTCTGTACTCATTGTACTCTGCTGCTGTACGGAAGAAATCGTCCAACCTGTCGTCCTCTGCCTCTGGTCCCCCAGACAGTGAGGGGAAGGACGCTGTGGGTAGAAAGGTCATCTACTCGGCGGCGACAATGGTCAAGGTGGCCAACGCTTAAGCAATCCTGGCCAGGTACGTCCGGGAACTATGGTACGAGATGGCTCCGATCCTGGATTTCCTCCCAGAGGACAAAAGAGTCGAGACAATGGAGATCCTTCAGGAAGGTGAGGTTGCGTCGGACCACGTCATTTCCGTGGCCCTGGACATTAGACACAGGGTTCTACCATATTGAAAACGGGGTTTTCCTCCGTCATGGCTGGCTGAAAGCACTGTCTGCCCTTTCGTTCCTCAGAAGGGAAGTCGGGCAGATCCTCAAAGGGTTTCGGTGGCGGATCATCCTCTCACCGCCAGCCCTGCCGTTCCACGACCCAGGAAGCCTACAGGCATCGCCTCAAGGCCTTCAGAGGTGGACACTGTCATCAAGCTCCCAAGGCAGCGCGCCGGCCTCCAAGCAGGACTGAACCGGCCAAGACATTGGGCCCCCACCCCTGCCCCCTGGGAAAACATCTCCACCGATCGATGGGTGCTGGACGCTATCACCCATGGATACACTTTGGAGTTTCAGCGGAAGTGTTGATGGATACCACCGATGTCCTGGCAGGAACAACACATCCCTCAGCTGCTGCTGGAGGTTCTGGCTATGTTGAAAAAAAAAAGGGGGCGTTAGAGCTGGTTACGAAGCGACTCTGGGGCTCCGGAGTTTACTCAAGATGCTTTCTAGTAAGAAAGTAGACCGTGGTCTGGAGGCCTTTCTCCATCTATGACGACTCAACAAGTAAATCAAGTCCCAGAAATTCTGGATGGTGATGTTGCAGAATGTTCTCAGCCAACTGGAGGAGGGAGACTAATTATCGACGTTGGATCTAAAGGACACATACTTCCACGTCCCCATTCATGAAAAACATCGCTAGTTCCTGCGCTTCGCCATACAAGGGAAGCACTACCAGTTCAAGACTCTACCCTTCGGTCTGAAGTCGGCGCCCAGAGTCTTAAAGTGCCTGGCTCCGGTGGGGGCCCATCTGTGCCTACAGGGGATAAATTTGAATCTGTACCTCAACGACTGGCTCACTCGGGCCAGGGTAATAAACGTTGCTTTCTATCGTACAGAGAGGACTGTCCGGCTTCTGATGGATCTGGGGTTCTCGGTGAACTATGAAAAGTCCTGCTTTACTCCATCGCAGGACACGCTTTTCCTGGGGGCCTGGCTCAACAGTGTCCTACCTGGTGGCCCCCTCGGAGGAGAGGATAGCGGCCATTTGGGGCACGGTGCAACGGCTGTTCACTTGGGGCGGGGCACTGAAGATCACCGCGGTGAGGACCATCAAGTCACTGCTCGGCATATCAAGTATGTACCTGATCTGGCTCTGCAGGTTGCGGATGCGACCGCTCCAGGAATTCCTGGATGCCCATTGGATGCAGGTGTCTGGAAGCTCGTGATCAAAGAGGAGTTCCATCGAGCGATAAGGTGATGGGGCTTGCGCTCCAACATTACTGCGGGCACAGACTTCCAAAGCCTCCTCTACCAGGACATGCCCCCCCCCCCTCCTCCAGTCAAGCTACCAATGGTCATGGATCTGCTCGCCAGAGAGGGAGGCGCAATCTTGCACCACGACCCAGGATCGCGGAACCTGAAGGCCTGGCTCCTGCAGCATTATAGTTCAGCGGTTGCGTGCTGCTGGCGGACTGCAAGGAGGTTCTTTGACCAGGGCCTCGCCCACTCTTACATGCTACGGGCACAAATGGAAGTGTTTAGCGAGTTGGTGCCGGTTGCAGAAGATTAACCTTCTGAGGGTCACAGCCCTACAGATCCTTCCATACTTATTGTCCTAGGCCTGGGCGGGGCTGGCTCAGACCTCCATTAGGTGCATCCTGCATTAGGTGCATCTCCCGCTACACCGGTCTCCGGGACGGTCTTTGCTTTGGTCACACCTACTGGTCAAGGAGTTCCTTAAAGGACTGTTACGATAGTTCCTGCCGGTGAAGGCGCCTGCCCCATCAGGCTCCTCTCGCTCCTAACATGGTAGACTGCTTTTCTCGTGGTCATCATCTCTGCCAGGAATGTAGGTGAGTTCCAGGCCCTTCCTGCAAATTTTCACGAATGGAGGGCGGTGCTGCTGACCCACCCCTCCTTCATGCCAAAGGTCCTGTTGGAATTCCACCTCAACGAGCCTTTGGTGTTGCCTGTGTTTTTGCCGATTCCTTCGTCGGCTGAAAGGACTTTGCACTCGCTGATTGTGGCGTGTGCTCTGAAGTTCTATGTGGCCTGCACGAAGAGTTTCCGGAAGACATCTCCACTTTTTGTGAACTTTGGTCCTGTGAACCATGGGAAGGCCTTGTCCAAGGCTTCCATCTCCAGATCACTCTCCGGCTGCATCACTCGTCACCAGTTGGCAAACCGACCACTGCCTGGCTGTCCGAGAGCCCATTCTATAAGAGCGATTGCTGCGACGACGGCGTTCCTGTCTGGTGTGCCCCTGCTGGACATATGCAGGGCTGCTCCGTGGAGGTCTATGCACACCTTCATTAAATTCTACTGCGTCGATAGGGATTCCAGAGAGGAGTCCAGGGTCGGCCAAGCAGTGCTACGCAACCTGTTGGCTTGAAGGTGAGTCTGGTCCGGAGGTAAGAGTAATTGCTTCTGTTGAGCCTTGCCACCTCCTGTGGTTGTGTATGGTTTATAGTCATAAAATCGAATACAATAATGTTGAAAAAAAGTCGAATTTCTTTTTTATTAGGTTTTTTATTCGAAATGGGGGGTTCCCCCACCCCCTTCTTTTACTTATTTTTTTTTACCTTTTTTTTTTTACATGCAGAACCCAAAAAAATATAAATAAAAAAAAAACACTTTGGTCTTTTTTTTTCTTCGACATAATTTTTTCGATTTTATGATTGCACACCATTGTGTACTGCTATGTATTCTTTATTCATCAGAATGTGAATCCATGCGAGACCCCATGCTGGAGAAGGAACAAGTTACTTACCTGTAGTTACTATTCTTCTGCATGGGTCTGGCATGGATTCACATGCGAACCCTCCCTCCTGCCCCTCTTCTTGGTCATACTGCCTCTTTACGTGCAAATCTGAGATGGCTGCCAGAGGGAGGGGCTTAGTGAAAGAGCAGTCATTGGCTGGGGAAGTATGACCCAGAGCTCAGGGATTGGTTTATAGGAGAAATACAGTTTGTAAGTGAAAGTGAAACTGTTTTTGTTTTTTGCTGAGGATGCCCGGCTTGACGATGGGGAATATTCATGAGCATGTGAATCCATGCCAGACCCATGCTGGAGAACAACAGTTACAGGTACGTAACTTGTTCCTTCTTAGGCCTTGAAGTTTCCAAATGATCTAACAAAAAGTATCTAGCGTTGTAGGCCTGACAGCATTTTTCCTAGTGCAAGTGCATGAGGTATTTCAGGCTAACCAAACTAGGGAGGGAAGACAAACGGAGGGTGCGGTGGGGGGGGGGTCGAAGACCTAACTTATTAGTGCTATTAAATTTGGGTTATGCAAGTGTACAGACAGGTGTGCGGGGGCGGGGGGGGGTGAAGTGCGCCCAGTCCAGCAGGGCTCTGGGTTAAGTGCAGAGAGGTTATAGGTTAAACTGCACATGGATTGTATGCTGCACGTGCAGTGATATGAACATAGTGCAGAGTCCTGGAGGCAAGTGCAAAGACTGGTGGGGGAGTCTGCGACCTGGGAGGCTCTGAAGGTGAACCAGGTGACCAGTCAGTAAAAACTGAGCAGAGTTGGGAAGGTAAGGAGAAGTGAGGTTAGGAGGAGGTGGTTAGGAGGAGGAGGAGAATTGCTGCTTAGTAAAACGGCTCACCCGCAAAGAGTTGGAGGAAGATGAGTGGAGGGCTCTATAAGGAGAGTATTTATGAAGCGCTTTGAAGATGGAGTGGGCCCCGGCCCCATAAAGCCTTGTGGACTATGCAGAGGGTCTTGAACTTGATCCTAGCAGCCACCGGCAGCCAGTACAGGGATTTCAGTGCCGGAGAGATGCAGTCCCTTGGCTGGAGGCCAAGGATAAGTGTTGCAGTTCTGTTCTGGATGAATGGTAGCAGACGGAGAGTAGAAGTTGGAAGATTGAGAAAGAGGCTGTTGTAGTAGTCTAGCCTAGAGAGAATAAGGGCTCTGGAGATCAGGAGCCTTTGGGGGAATGTCAGGAAAGGTAGAATACCTCGGAGGAGGTGCAGCTGGTAGTAGGACTTTTTGGCGGTGTCCGATATGTGAGAAGACGACCGTGGAGTCTAAGATGATCCCAAGATTTTTTGCCTCATTGGTAGGTGGAGGCACAAGGCCAATGGAGGCCGGCAAGTGAGAAATTGGGAGAGCGGGCGCAAGGGTCCCAATGACTATGATCTCTGACTTACTGGCATTGAGGCAAAGATCTTTGTCCAAGTGCTGGGTCACGAACAGTCTTTAATTTACTTTTTGTTATATATCCCAGTGACGCACCCTCCTTGCTCTGAGTCATCCGACTCATGTAACTGATAGTTGTTGGTAATTGGGGAAGCTGCTGTAGATCAGTGACCCAGCTTCCTTTCCCAGGGTTGACAAGCTTTCTCTGGCGTTCTTTGGACCTCTCGAGGCAAATGAACAGACGCGTCCCGTCTCCTCTTCACAAGCTTACTGGCTTTTTCTGCGGGCTTCCACATCCTTTGCGTCCCACTCTGGAGCCCTTCTTCGGTTTCGGGCAACAAAGGCACTGCTTCTCTGCTCCCGCAGTCGTCTTTCAAGCCCAAAGAGACTGGCAAAGAGACCGCCTGCTGCGATCCCGGCACGGCAAAGTGTTGGGGAGAATTCTCATTTCTGTGCTAATTCCCATGAACCGTCGAGACCCCAGCTCTTTTGCCAGACTTTAGGACTTTCAATTTATTTTTTTTAACTGTTTTTATCATAATTTTATCTTACATTGCGCAAGAAGGCAAAAACAAAGCTCAACTCCCCGATCTAGACACAGCACCCAGATACCCACCCCACCTCCCCAAGGCCTCCATTGGTCACATACAGACTAGAATATCATTATTAATAAAAATAATCATGGCAGGTACAAATAACGGTAATACAGTCGCAAGATCAAGGCGCCGATAGTATGTCCATTCTTCCACAGTGGCGCGGTCCAATAGTTTCTCAGGGGTACCAGCTCGGTACAGCCGGGCCCTTGCCACACTAATCCATATGGGACTGGCAGTCACTCACGTTTGACGACTGCACTCAGAGCGATGGGCGGAGGGTCGTCACCCGGCGGGTCAGCCGCACCCCACAAGTGGGACTGTGTTATCCTCCTTGGTCATGTGAGCTCTGAAGGCTGCCCAGTTGTCTTTAGGACTGCTATGTGGAGGGGTTGTAAATTGAATTAAGTCTCCCTTTGTTCGCAGTTTGACATGACGTTGAGCCAGTGTTGGAAAGGGAGGGGGGCCTGACAGCGCCCCAATACTGAGCTATTAGTGATCTAGCCACCACCGAGGCCATCGTTCCGCCACTTCTGATGAGGTGAAGAACAATGTCTTGCCATCGTGGATGACCCTAAGTTTATCTGGGTATAGCATTGCATATTTGACCTCGTTTTTCCGGAGGATGGTTTTGACTGTTTGAAATGGTTTTCTCTGGTCCTGAACTTGTTGACTGAAGTCGGGCAACAGGCGGATCGTTGTTGACCCCCACCCCACCTCAGAGAGCTCTTCTCCCTCGTCGCTCTCAGAAGTATGTCGCGGTCAGGGTAGTTGAATATGCGAGCGATAATGGCCCTCTCGGGAGCTCCCAGGGGAGGTTTGGCCAGCAGCAAGCGATGGGCGCATTCTACCATAAATAGGTTTGTGACTGGGGGGGTTGTCAAGGACTTCCAGCAGGAGTTTTTTGACAAATTGTTCCATGGTATCTATTGGAGTATTCTCAGGAACCCCCATAATCCTTACGTTATTTCTTCTGGACCTTCCTTCGAGATCTTCATTTTTGGCCATGACTTTCTGCACCATGTGTTTGAAGGTGGCGACATCCCTTTATAGCTCTCCTATTTTGTCCTCGCCATCCGTGATTGTGTTCCGCCTCAGTCATTCTGCCGCACAGCTTGTCAATCTGAATCGCAGATACGTCGACTTTGCAGGTCAGGGCGTCAATCTTGGCCCCTAAATTGTCCGAACTGCTCTTGAGCGCTAAGAGGGTTTGATTGAGGGCTGATATATCTACTTGGGAGGTGCCAGGGCTGTCCTCTTGGTGTGGAGGGTCTCGGTCTGGTCTGGCGAACTGTTCCATTTTAGATTGCTTCTTTTGATTTCCCATTCCCAGAGTTCTCCCCAGTAATGAGACTTCTGCCGTGTCCTCGCAGGGTGAGGTAGCGGGACCGATGTGTGTTGCTCAGTTTGGTCCCAGCCCAGCCCCGCCCGGGCTGCCGAGAGCCTGGACAAGGTCACAATTATATCTGGCAGCAAGGATATGTAACTCCTGGGGGTCAGTGGTGGAAAAGGCAGTCCAGCATCAGGGTGTCGTGGGCTGGTATTGGGGGGGAGGGGGCCTAGCATGGTGCCGCATCCGCAGATCGGGGGGAAGATTCCACGACCGCCACAGCAGGCAAGGCCGCCAACCGCCGTCCGATGGGTGAGTTGAGGTCTTAACCTGGGCTGTATTCCCTCCAGGGGTACTGAGATATGGTTGTTAGAACAGGGATGGGCCGAGGGGAACGGCACTGCTTGCAAGGAAGGGGTTCTGAGGCTATGTCTTGTCCTGACTCATCGCCCCGGAGGGGGGGCTCCACCAGCAGGATGCTCTGCGATTGGTGGAGGCCAGATGGGGCCTAGATGGTTGTCCCGCTGTGATGCTTGTATTGTCTTGTTAGGAACCAGGGGTCTCAGCAAGACTAGTATGTTCCTGAAGGTGCCGGAGGCCACTACCGGGGCGTATGGAGGAGGGAAGGGGGCCTATTAGACTATGTGGGTGTATGGGCCTTCGGGCCGCAACCCGGGGGGGGACAGCCCATGTGGCGGTGCTCCTCCTCCCCAGCTCCCGACTCACCACCACTCCGGATTCCGGCTTCTGGGACCGTTGGGTCAAACGCGGCCCGCAGTGGTGGTCTGTGTCCTGGGCGATCCCTCAGCCATGATGCATGTTCTGGGCCGGGTATACCCGATGACAGGAGCCAGGTAGTCTTCGTCTGGCCTAGACGTGGGGCTACTCAAGCCCGCCCAGCCCAGAGGGGCGATCCCCAGCCCGGCTGCTACCAGCCCATAAAGCCCCACTGCCCGGGGGAGGCGAGGGGCGGTTCGGCGTGGTCCCCGCACTGCCCGCGGGGTAGTGTCCTGCAAGCCCGGGGTGGGGTGTAGCTGCAGCTGTTCAGGTATAGCAGTCTGAGCCCACCGGTTGCTTGCAGCGCACCCAGTCGGGGTCTGGTGAGGTCCGGGTAGTAGAGGCCCCTTCTCAGGGGAGAGAGGAGGATGTATGATCAGGCTCACTCCGAATACTGGTGGTCCCGGCGCCGCTAGGGTCTCGGCCTATGCTGCATTGGGGAAGGAGACTCTGGTGGATGGGCTTTCCGCCTTGCCTCGGATCCTACGCACTGAGGGACTGTGGTCCAATGTGATTATCTCTGGATCGGAGGGGTCTCGAGAAGTTGGCATGGAACCCCGGGAGTCAGCGAATTTTCCGCTGAAATGCCACGTTGATCTTCAAGCTGACTGCTACCACGTTGTGCGAAATATTGTCCCGAATATGTATGCCTCAGGCAGAGCTCTTTCAGGCTGCGGCCATCTTGCATGCTGTTCAACAGCGTCCCCCTACTTTTAATTTTTATCCTGGGGTGAGCAAGACCTTTTTTTCACTCTCTCGTGTTTTGACCTAATTAGGATTGTTTCTCCTCTGTTTTTGGAGTCTGACAAAGTCCATTGGCATCTACCTTTTTTTTATGTAAATTTGGTTTTATTAGTTTTTACAGATACAAGTCATGCAAAGAAAAGATACATTTAAGTACACAATTAACTATCTCGTAATGGAGAAGCGAACCCTTAAAATTCGGCATATTTAGTGTCTGTCCTGCAAACACCTTCTTCATACATAGGGTTCATGCAAAAACATGACCTTGCCTCCCTCCCGTTTCCCGCCCCCCTCCCCCCTGATCAGAACCTGTATTGCAGGTCGAGCAGCGTTCATCGTGTGGCGAGCAGCGTCAGTGTTCAATGCCGAAGTTGCGTTGGTTATGAGAGTGTCAGTTGGAGAGTTCAACTCATACGTTGCCTAGGTCAATTCTTGTACCTCCATTGTCGTGGTAGGGGCATTGTTATGAGATAAGCCGGTGGGCAGGTATATACTTTTATATTCCATCCATAAGATTTCAGTCTGAGGTCGTTTTCCATGTAGCGATGCTGTTATTTGTTCCATTATGCATATATTATTGGAAACACGGATCCATTCATTTTTCGTGGGAGTTGTGGGAGCTTTCCACCTCATTACTAGTGTTGCTCTAGCGGCTAATGGCAATTGTGGTGCTAGATCCTTGATCTTGACCCAGTCATCCTCATCTTTCTCGAGGCCAAACAATAAGCTAGGGAGTAGGTGTTCTGTCGATACCACCGACTTCTTTGATCCAGCCCAGGACCTCCGACCAGAACACTTGTATTCTGGGACATCCTCACCACATGCGCCAGTAGTCTGCTCTGTTTCCGCATCCACGCCAGCAATCCGGGCTCGTAGTCTGAAACATTTCAGATAATCTGACTGGATCATCTTGCCATCTATCTAATAATTTGATTGCATGGAGTTTGTATTGATTTGAAATGGATATTCGTGTGGCTGCCTGGCATATGGTATCCCATAGGTCTGGAGTGAACTGTTCGGAGAAATCTATTTCCCATCTGCTTTTCAATGAGTCAGTGTTCACCCCCTCCCCTTCTATCAGTGTTTTGTACATATCGGAGATTAGGCCTTTCATTACAGTTCTTGAGTCCAGTATTTTCTCAAAAGGGTGAGTTCTCTCATTAATGTGGGTTTCCACATGGCTCTTGCCAAAACCCCGTTTATCTGCAAGTATTGAAAGGTGGATAATGGGCCTATTCCGAGGGCTTCGGTTAGTTCAGGGAGAGAAATGAAGGAGTCTTTCCGTTGCAGTTGCCCTACTCTCTCTAATCCAGCCTCATACCATGATTGGAACCTTTCGACTCCTGGGATGTGGTCGTTGATTCCTGGGGACCATAAGTGGCTGAGGGGAGCCGGCCAGGTAGTAATCTTTTGCATGTTTTTGCCATGTGTCCAGATGTCCTAGATGGTCATTAGTATCGGGTGGTCTTTGAGTTTTCTACAGATTATTTTTTTAGGTGCCCATAACCATTCAGATACTGTAGCTGGTGTAAAGTAATGGTTGTCCATATTGGCCCACTGGGTGTCTGTTTGGTTACGGAGGTGTGGAATCAATACCCTAAGTTGGCCGGCCTCGTAATATTTTTGAAAATTGGGAAGCCCAACTCCACCTTTATCTTTTGGGAGTGTTAGGGTCTTATATGGAATTCTTGCTTTTTTCCCTTGCCATAGGAATTGGAGCATGGCCCTTTTGATCTCAGTAAAAACGTTTTTTGGAATACTAATGGGTATCGCTTGAAAAGGATATAGGAACCGGGGCAGGGATATCATCTTAATTGCATTAAGCCGGCCTAGCCAGGATATTGTGAGCTTATCCCATCTTGTCGAGTCTACCCTAAATTGTTTCAATAGGGGAGGGAAGTTTGCTTCAAATAAGTCACTTAGATTCTTCGTTAGTTGTATCCCCAGGTATTGTAGTTGTGAGTGTTTGATATTGAGACCGAATGGGAAGAATCTGATGGTATTCTCGTCTTTTTGACCTTGGAGGGGAAAGAGTGTGGACTTTGTTTTATTTATTTTGAACCCAGAGAGTTTACCATATTCTTCTATCATGGAGAGAGCCCAGAGGATGGAGATGGAGGGGTTTGTGATGTGGAGGAGGATGTTATCTGTGTAGAGGGCAATTTTGTCTTCTGTTGTCCCCAGTCAAATACCTTTTAGTGTAGGGTCTACCTTATTGCGATTGCCAGAGGTTCTAAGGAGATGGCAAAGAGAATCGCTGAGAGGGGGCATCCTTGTCGGGTTCCACGCTGCAGGTTGAACCATTGTGAGTATTCCCCGTTCACAAATATAGATGCCTTGGGGTCTGTATAAACTGTGTGTATCGCTCTCCTAAATCTAGTGCCCCTTCCCACCTTTCGGATTACTGCCTCAAGGAACCCCCATGCCACCCTATCAAAGGCCTTTTCTGCATCGATGGAAAGCAGGGCCGGATCATTCTCCATGGTCTGGGATGCGTGGATCAGGTGTAAGGTTTTGCGGATTGTTTCTGCCCCTTGTCTGCCCAGTATGAACCCAACCTGATCGGAGTGTATAAATTGAGGGATGAGGGTTTTGAGTCTCGCTGCCAAGATTCTGGTGTATATCTTTGCGTCAAGGTTGAGTAGAGAGATGGGGCGGTATGAGGAACATTTCGTAGGATCCCTCCCAGCCTTGGGGATAACAGTGATCAATGCCTGGGTAAAAGAGTCTGGGGGTTTCCCTGTGTCCATTATTTCATTGAAGAGGAGTGTGAGGAAGGGGGCCAGCGCGGTGATAAAAGTTTTATAAAATCTGGCGGTGTAGCCGTCTTCGCCCGGGGACTTGCCCAATGTTGATCTTTTTATGGCGGCTTGGACCTCTAGTTCCGTAATAGGGGATTCTAATGATTCGACCTCTAAGTCAGGAATACGGGGTACATCTATTGAGGACAGATGGGACTCTGTCTGTGATCGTTCAGGGTCTACCTCAGAAGAATATAAAGTTTCATAAAAGTCGGCAAAATGTTCTGGGATAGTGGTGCGGGCGTGTGATGTGGGGGAGGTATCGCCTTTAATTTCTAATACTCTTTCCCTCCGCTCTTTGTTCTCGCAGCCTGGCAGCGAGAAGTGCGTCGGCCTTATCGCCCTTCTCGTAGAATTTTTGTTTTAAAAATCTTAGTTTACGCACGACCTGTTCATGCTCCAATAGTTTCAGTTCGATCCACTTCTTCACCTATTTTGGGTGTGCGTTCTAATTGGGAGATTTCAGTTTGGAGTATTTGTTCAATAAGATTAGGTTCTCTATTCTTTGATGAGCCTTCCCTTATCAAGATCCCTCTCCAGGTGGCCTTCCCGGCCTCCCACACTGTTGGTTTGGGTACCTCTCCATTGTTTTAAAGAATTCAGAGATTTCTGTCTCCATTTCAGTTCTGAAAACGACATCCCTCCAAAGGCTCTCGTTGCAGCGCCATTTCCCACTATTTTAGGTAGGTCGGCCCACTGGAAGTCTGTGAGGACCATGTCATGGTCGGACCAAGTAATCTGGGTTATCTTTGCCTGTGACGTTACTTCAGAGATCTCTCTGGCGAGATGCATGTAATCTATACGGGTGTACGTATTATGGGGAGCGGAATAGAAAGTGTAGCCTTGTTCTTCCGGATGAATAGCTCTCCATGCGTCTACCTTGTTATACAGTTCCATCATATTAGCTAGCTCAGTCGGTTCACGTCTATTCTGATGAGTCGTGGTAGGGAACCCAGGATTCCGGTCTGTGGCTGGGATTGCCCATTGGTAAACCCCCCCCCCCCTCCGTCTCCCAAGATGATGTGCCCGGTGGCTTCAAGTATTATCTTAGGGATTGTCCTGGAGAGAAATCTAGACTGGCCTGTGTTTGGAGCGTACAAGGTGGCAATTGTGACGTTCAGATTACCTAGTTGCCCATTTACTAGCATTGCTCGTCCTTCAACGTCTGACCATGCCTTGTTCATCACAAAATCTATGCCTTTTCTAATGAGGATTCCCACTCCTCCCTTTCTGAGTGGGCCCGAGCCCCAAAATTCAGTTCCCACTCGTTTCCCAAGAATCCGTCGTTCATCTCCTTTTATGTATTTTGTTTCCTGGAGTAGAAGAATATCTAGTCCGCTTCTATGAAATTCTCTGGCTACAAGGGACCGTTTCGTCGGTGAGTTGAGCCATTTAACATTGAGTGTTCCAACTCTTAAGGAGACCGGTTCCTTTACATTAACGTTCGTAGCCATATTTCTTTCTTGCTGGGAGTTGTCTCTTTGTATACACTTGGCGATGCTCTATGCTCACGAGCCGCACACTGATTTGGCTGTTGTGGTTAATTATGTTTACTGCTCTGACCTTCTTTGTTTCCTTCACTTTTCCCTCCCCCCCCTCGTTCCTCCTTCCTAATTGATGGCGTCCGGTCGAGCCCAGTCGGTTGTCCCAGGTCGACCTCGGACCACTTCTGGGGGTCGTTACTTCACGCCCCTTGACCAGAATAAGTCATCGTAGTCCAGAGTGAGCCCCCTGGTGGTTCCCCCCTAATTATCTTCAGTCCAGGGAATGTGTGTGCATTTGTGCATCCATATCACACCATTTAAATACTTTGATTGGAATTGTCTTACCGGTATCATCTGGTGTCAGTTATCCGTTTCTGGGGAGAGATTGCCCCACCTGAATTTTCGCGAACCCTTTACTCTTTCTCCGGGGACCTTGGAGTCGCCATTCTCTTCCTTCCTTATTTGTCGCTTCTTGACTCGCCTCTTCTCCTTGTGACCCTAAGAGGTCAGATATGCACGATTGTATCTCATTCCCCGATCGCAGTCTGAATCTGGTCCCCTCGTATTGGAACGTGAAGGAGAAGGGATAACCCCATCTATATTGAACGCTCTTTTCCTTGAGCATCTTCGTTAGAGGTCCGCACATTTTTCTGACGGCTAGGGTGCAGGAGGAGAGATCTTGGTAAATGGAGATTTGTGCTCCCCATAGCGTAATCTTCTCGCTCATTCTGGCTTTGTCAAGAATTCTAGCTTTGTCCCTGAATCGGTGGAATCGGGCGAGGACTGAGCGTGGTCCACTCGCTGGGCCTCCTGCCCTATGAATTTGTTCGGTTACCGGTTCATCCACCTCATCATCTGTCAGAAGTTTGATGATGTTGTGAAGTGTCTCCTTAAGGTCCGCTTCAGTTTCCCCCTCTCTCTCCGGAATACCAAAAATGTGTATATTATTCCTCCTTTCTCTGTTCTCCAAATCATCGAGCTTAAGTTTATACTCGTATTCACGTTGTTCCAGTTCCGTCATTCTTTGGTCGAGTTGCCCTTCCAGTGTGTCAATGGAGGCCTGATTGTTTTCAACTCCCTTGAGTCTGTCCTTCATGCTATCAAGCCGTTGAGTGATCCTATCTATTTTGCCACCTATATTTGTTCCCAGGTTCTTAATCTCCCCCAGTAGGGCGGCTATGTCTCCTTTTGTAGCTGCAGCCAGGTCGTCTCCTGTAGTGGCGCAGTTCGCCATCTTGGCGCCAGCGGTTGTAAGCAAGGCGAGGATGTAGGCGAAGTGAGCTAGTTTATGCTTAGCACTCATACAGATCACCGATGATGGGCCTGGGTAGAAGCTGCGTGCGCTGTAATAATCCACGCCTCACTCGATCGAGGTGGATGATGACGGCCTACTCCCTCGAATTGCGTTGCGGGTAGTTTGCTGATGGGGCGCGTAAGTTCTTGTGTAGGCCTGGGGTGATGTCGTGGGCAGGCAGGGAGGTGTGCTGGGTAGTCGGCTCCGAGGGGTGGTAGGCACCTGTCGGTTCCGATTATGAATTCTGTCTCTGGTGGAGTTCGTGCACCTTTTTTTGGCCTGGACAACTCCGCCGTTGGGTTCACTCGGGAAGTCGCAGGTCTGTGAGGGCACCACTCGGCAGTTTTCCCCAATGTTCTCCGTCACAAATTGGTATGTTCGCGATCCGCAGTTCACTCCTTCTTGCAGCACTTATTCTCGCTCACCGGGTCGGTCGGCTGATCTCACGTCCTCGTGTGAGGGTGTTGCACTCTGAGAGCCGAACACAAGCCTTCCGGGCTTTCCAACGGTGAGACACACGCAGTTGGTTTCGATTTCCACGTGCCTCGGAGGCCCCGGTTTTCTCTCGAGTTTTCTGAGGCTGTGGAAGGCCGATTTGCATCAGGATTTTTCCTCGGGGTGGGGGGGACGTTCACACGGTGAAATCCCGTATTTGTTCAGCGGGGGGGGGGGGATTCCTAAAGACGGGTGCTCATTCCATCTTCCGGGGTGCTGGTTACGGAGCTCACAGAGAGAGCATGCTGATCTCTGCGCCCCCCTGGTGGCCGTCCCCGGCATCTACCTTTTGTATGGCGACGCACACCACCTACAGTGCAGTGTCACAAGAGTAGCTTTCTCATAACCTTTCCTTGTGTTAACTACTGTTCCCAAGACTAGTAAAGTGAAATTGACTACACTTACCTTCTCTCTTTGTAGGTCCAGCACACACCATCTTATGTGGAGTGCTGCGGGGTTACCTAGTAGCCCTTATTCTACATTCTCATGTAACATTTTTGTCATCCTCACTACTATAAACGGCTGGTGGCAGTGGTTAAATATTTCTACCATTGTGCTTTTCTACCGCGGGCTGAATCCTCAGCTGCCGTATAGCACCCATAGGTGACTGTTTTTGTCAAAATGGCCTGGTCTTCTTTTTACGTGATTTTCTGTTTGTGGGGTCTTTTTTGGGTTTTACTCTGTGTGTTCGGGGCAGGATGTGAGGGAGGTCCCTGAAACTCCCCTGTGCCTTGTCTCTAGGAATGCTTGAATGCAACCAGTCATCATTGGATGGCTGGCTGTCCTTTGATTACAGCCACCTTGCTGTGTGATTGACAGCCTGGGCTGTGTATGAATGGGAGAAACCTACATAAAAGTCGAGTGTTTTGGGACTAGAGGTAGAGTCTACCACTGGGAGAAACACCTGACGAAGAAACCGTAAACCAAACTTGCTGCATCCTCCTGCACCTTTGAGTTGTCTGGGGAAGCTTTGCTGCTGTGCTTCATCGACAAGAGAAGCTCCGGAAGGGAGGACTTCTAACCTTGGGTTAGTGCGGGCAACTAACACTGTGAAGAACTCCACTGTACCATCTTCCCTGATTGGCTGTACTTCTTTGCTGCTGCAAAAACCGAGTCCAAGGCGTTGAGAAATCTGTAGTGCAACGTCTGAAATCCGTCCAGAAGCTCCAGGAGTCTCCTAATGACCCTCCAGAAGAAGGATGACCAGAGCTCGAGTCCCCGCACCAGAGGACATGACCCAAGGTGTGACGGAAGTCCAGCCAGTATCTGAGATCTGCAGTGGTGCTGTTTACCGAGCGCTGAAACCGCAAAGTGCTGCTGATTCAAAAAGAGCCCGTAGCTGCTGACGACCTCCAAATTGCCACTGCAGGAGCCCTCCAGACATCCTCCCTCTTGTCTCTACGACAGAACCTCAGGAACCCAGGTTCTGCATCGCTGCAACAGGACAGAATCCAGCTGGACCACTCTTCAAAACAGAAGTACTGTTTAGACCTGGGGCACTTAGCTCGGTGCCCTTGAGCTGTGCTTTTCTCAGTTGAGACTTGCAGTGGCTTACCTGTATAGGCTTAACAGCTTGTGACCCTACAAGTGATTTTCCTCCTAACTCTCTAACCTTGTGCAAGACTTGTTATCTAAGTAGTGCCTCCGCTCCATTGACTCTGCTCCAGTTGACTTTCTGTCCTAGCTCCCTGCACACTCTTATAGCCCAGTGACTTTGATATTTCTGTCCCTCAGAGATGGTAGCTTGTTTTAGACTGTTATTGCAGAGAAAGGTTTGTCTAGACTTCATTGGAAGATTTAAGTATACTCGCATGCCCTGAGAACCTGTTTAACCTTTTCCTTCCTTTAACCTTTACTTTCTGCAACCTCAGGATCTGCAAAGTCTAACTAGTGATATATAAATGCCATTACTGTCCATGTGAATGAAGTCGCATCAGGGTGTAGGAAGTGTGTAAGCAGCATATCCAAAGTGTATCCACTAAGTTGTATGATTCTGAAAAGTATTTTAAAGTATATTTGATTGTTACATATCTTGCCCTTTTTAAAGAAAGCTTATTATCACCAGTCGCCAGGATCCGCGCTGGTGGATTGTTTGGCTTTCTTTTCTCTTTTAAAGCCCGCAAGTGCGTGACGTATGACGTCACCGCATTACGTTATGCAATGACGTCACGCGTCATGCTAAAAACGTCAGGCAGCCATTTTCCACTACTGAGGATCGCGCAACGAGACCTTTCTTATGGAAGGACTATTTTTCTAGCATTTTGTACCTAAAAGTAGAAGGTAAGTTTAAACATGAACACATTTTTGTTGAAAAGATTTTTTTTGTTAGAAAGAGGATTTTTTTGTGAAAAAATAAAGTGATGTAAATCGAAGATATTTAAAATATTTAGCGAAAGAATCCTGGCGACTGGTGGCAATCAGTCCTGAGGAACAGCAGAAACAAAAAGTTAATTAACTTATAGAGGAAGTAGCAGTAGCCTCCCAAATAGAAATAGAAAATGACTGTATGATAAAATACATGATTAATGTATGGTCTAAAAAATGTATTTTCTATTATTAGGCAAAAAAATAATTTTGAAGAATTGCTTTGAAAACAAGAATAAATACTGCTGATGACAATAAAGATATGAACATTTAGAGAGAATGTTGGTTGAGATATAAAGAATAATAAAATTAGGTGAGTGTATCAAATAAATCATATAATTTAAATAGATTATTCTTTCTCCCTACCATTTTGATTAAATATTTTCTGATTCAAATTCTGATTATTATTTTATTCTATTTTTCTTTTCTTCTATACTTTCCTTTTAGTATCTCTCCTGAAGAACCACGGATAATCACCGTGGGGAAACACGTGTTGAGAGCAAAAAAATTTGAATAGAAAAAAGGAAAAATGTATGTGTATATGGACATTTACAAATACATGAAGGAAATTTAAAGTTGCATGAAAATTATTGCAAGTTTCAAAAATAAAATCTAATTTTTTGAAACGGCAATCAAAGAATTACCTACATTATTTTTACCAGAAGCGCAACCCACTATGGTGCTTTTACAATAAGAAAATTGTTTTAGGATATTGCTGCAGTCGCAATATAAGCACTTAGGGTGCAGAATCTGGGTCAACAAATAAATTCTTTTTAGGCACATTATTGATATCGCCCAAGTAGAAAAATAAAGCCGAAAAGGACTGCAAAATAGTTAAACATTTTGTAACAGGCTTTCCTAGAGGCAGAATCGGTGCATATTTAAATTGACTATAAATAATTTTTTGATTATCATTATAAAATAAAAATTAAGATATGTTGGATGTTTTTGAAAGAAGAGAAGCTGAAGCAGAAGAGCTTTTTCTGCGACATAGACAAACGCCAGGAGATGTTAGATCATCTCAGACCTCCACTTCATTAAGAAATTTGTTCGAGAGACTAGAAGCAGTTTCAAAGAAAGTTAGCAAAGTGGTGGGAGATGAAAACTTTAAGAATGTATATGGATGTGGGTAGAATACCAAGAGGCCTACGGATATGCATCTTCCCATCCTTTGAGGATGAGGATACAGAATCTTTACAAGATTGGGAGACATTACTCACGAAGACCTCGAAAGACATGATGATTAGAATCATCAATCACTCAGCGATAGCTCATGTGTAAGCATTAGAAGAGATGAAGGAATTGAAATAAATTATTGAAAAATTAAATCTTCCGGAAATAACATTAAAAAATGATCAGATTCTAGATGATCATCTTATAAAATTTACTGAAGGATTAAAATCCAAAAAATAAAAGCAGTTTTAAGAGATGAAATAGACTACAAAATTGGAAGAGTGTACACGTATCAGAGGAAATATGACATCAAAGGTAAAAGTAAACCAATTTCGAAAATATATCCCAACAACCAGTAAAGGTATAACAACACAATCTTCGACAACTCAATCATCTGACACAGAAACAAATAGTTAAGTAGAAAAAGAAACTGAAGAAATTCCTGGTACATCTGATAGAGTACAAGAATTTAATTTTTTAGAGGCGTTTCGTCAACACAAATCAATCACAAAATCGAATTTTCAACAAGGGATGATAAACACAAGAGGCATGAGATCTGGCACAAACGGAAGTACATCAACCAGTTTTCCAAAAAACAAGAGCAGGAACGCAAAAACAAAGGAGTTGGACAAAAAGGTATGCAAACGAGATCACAAGGGAAAGGGAACAAGTAAATCTTGTTTTGAACTTAACAGGAGAACAAGTAGACAATACACTCAATACAGTGCTCAATAAAGGACTGAACTACATCCCTTCAAATAAAGCGGATTATTTTCACACACAAGTGGATTTGTTCAAATTCTGCAGAAAATTAAAATAAAAAAAATATTTTGCTGAATCGATGCACAAAAAAAGAAAAAAGACAGAACAAGAAATATCACACCTCACAGTTGAAATAGTAGAAGGGACACTTAACATAATGAATCTTACAGAAGAAAATTATACGACAGAAATGTTCTTGGAAGAACAGAATATTAATCCTTTTAAAACTGAAGAATCCAATATTAAATTGAAAATCAAAATTCATACCAAGAATGGAAGAAAATAATGTGATAGACATCTTTCAAAAAATGGTGAGCGTAGATCTAAGACAGAACTATCTGAACAACAAATCCTCCAAATTCAAGCATAATCTTTCACTTAAGGAATCTAAAGCTATTGACTCTCTTGTAAAAAAATCAACAATGGGTAACGAAATCAGCGGACAAAGGAGGGAATATTGTTCTCATGCAAAGGAAAGATTACATAACCGAAGGAACCAGACATTTGAATGATGAAAACTGCTACTCAATACTTCAAAAAAAATCCCATTAAAGAACTTCAAACACAATGGCACATAATAATTAAAAATTGGGAAGAAATGGGCCTACTTTCAGAAGAATACAATTACCTAGATAATACTCACCCAATCATGTCAATTTACTTTCTACCAAAAATTCACAAACAATTTTGAAATATTTCCATCTTGCAGACCCATAATTAATGGGATAGGTTCATTAACGGAAAGGGCTTCACAATACATAGACCTTCATTTACAGCCGTTCACAGTGAGTTTGGCAGCAGTAAGCGACAGTAAACATGTTATTCAACAAATGGAAGAAATACCATGGGATAAAAACTATCTTTTAGTAACTCTCGATGTGGTGTCTCTTTACACCAGCATAGAGCATCTCAAAGGGATGGAGGCAACCGAGTTTTTTTTTAAATCAAGGTCGATCTCATTTCTGCAACATTTGGAAATGTTACATTTTGCATTGACTAATAATATTTTCATGTTTAATAAAATCATCTACAGACAAGAGCGGGGTACGGCGATGCAGGCAAAGTTTGCGCCCTCTTACGCCAACCTGTTCATGGGACATTACGAAATAAATCGTGCATGGCAACACTCAGCATTTAAAGACAGAAATATTGTATATTGGGGACGTTACATCGATGATGTACTAATATATGGAATGGAGACAAAAGGACACTAGAAGACTACATCGGATATCTAAATTAAAATAACTACAACATAAAATTTACAGTTAAAATCAGCACAGAGAGTATTGAGTTTCTGGACTTGCAAATTTATACTGATGAAGAAAAAATACTGACTGATTTGTACATCAAACCCACTGCAGTAAATAAAGTTCTACATGCAGAAAGCAACCATGTGAAACATATAATTAAGAATATCTAGACAGAATTGTGAATATTAGCATGTCCACACTTAGGTAGAATTGTGAACATTAGCCTGCGTCGCATCCAGTTGGAATTGTGAATACTAACATGCCCACACTTAGACAGATTGTGAAAATTAGCCTGCGTCGCGTCTGGATAGAATTGAGAATGCTAGCATGTCCACACTTGGATAGAATTGTGAAGGTTGGAATGTCCACGCTTGGATAGAATTGTGAACATTAGCCTGCGTTGCATCTAGATAGGATTTTGACTGAAGGATAGCATACCCGCACCTAGATGAAACTTGAATTTTAGCATGTGCCACACTTAGAGCAGTGAACCACCAGCCTGAGCCGCATCTAGGTAGGGCTGTGAATGTTGGCATGCCCACACCTAGATAGAATTCTGAACATTGGCCTGCGCTGCATCTAGATAGGATTGTGAAGGCCAACAAGTGCCACACTTAGACAATACTGTGAATGTTAGCATGCTAAAGGTCAGGTAACCCACTAACCAATATAACCTCAAACTCTGCATACTTATCTCACTCAAAAACTCACACAACCATTTCTCGCACCACAAGCCACACACACTTCACAACACTGCAACAACACATAAGCTGGAGCAACAGCACACGCGGACTGACACCGATCCAATAACCGCACCAAAGCTCAGCATCTGGTGTATACCGAGTTGAAGCTGCCAACAGAACACCACTCCTCTCACTATCCTACTCCCTCTTCACCTTACTAACCCATCCCCCCCCTTATCGTTTACAGATCTGCCATTGGTGACTGTGCGCGGTACAAATACCTTTAACATTTAGCAATATACCCTATGGTGAAATACTCAGAACAAAACGGAACTGTAGTTCAAAAGACAAATTTGATGAACACATATCCACTCTCAAAGAAAGGTTTACAAAGAGAGGCTACAAAGCAGATGAAGTAGAACGAGCTATAAAAAAGCAGAAAAAATACCAAGAACAGAATTGTTAAAAGACCGACCAAAAACAAGAAATACACAAACAAAAGTAGATTTTATCACAACTTCAAATAGTGAAGCATATGTTCTTGTCATGATGCCTACCCCCGGAGCACCAGGCCAGGCACAGCACCCCCGGGAGCAGGCATCACGCCCCCGGGTAAAAGCCCAGCGGCCCTTTATAGGGGCTCTTTGTACTCTGTCCTGGCGCCCCAGGCTCATGTTGGACATCAGTCCTGGTGCCATAGGCGCCAGGCTCATAAGGGGAAGTGTTTGGTGCACTTACCTGAAGCAGACCATGCTGCACACTCACCTGATGCAGGCCATGCTGCATGAAGAACCAAGCCAAATGAGGCTTAGGAGGGACTATTTTTCTGAACTATTTTGTTACTTGGTTGGGGCTGTGGAAGAATACTCACCTGGAACTTCTTCCAAGGCTATTTAAGCCACGCCCGGACAGCCACACGTGCTTCGCGTTGTTCTGCATCCCAGCAGCTGAACGCTCACCGTGTTTGCTCCTGCACCTGGACTCCAGCCACGCCCGCCTCGAACCTGGAACACCTGTAAGGGAATAAGAGAAGAGAAAGGTGAAAACCAAGAACTTATTCAACCTTCTTACCTGCATCCGGAATCTTCACGCCAGCATTCCTGAAGGAAGACTTCCATTTAAAAGCACCGCGTTGCTTGCTGCAGCGCCGCGCTTCACTCGCCTGTTCCCAAGACGCCGCCCGGCTCCATCGCGGCTCTCAGCACCGGTCGCCACATCTCTGCACCTAGGGGAGAGAAGAAGAGACAAAAGGTGAGCAAGGGAACACAAGAGGAAAGCCGAATTTTCATCCATATTACTTACCGGCTTTTCTTGGTGAACCATTCCACATCTCGGGTCGGCGCCGCATCTTTGGCAGGTACTGCACCCCGGCCCCTATGGGGAAAGGACAAAAGACATTACTGGGGAATTATAAAGACATTTAGAGGGGTCGCCCTCATCACTAACTCCCCTGATTTTACCACCGGCAATTTACCCCCTCAATGCATCGCCTTTGTTCTGCATCTGAAATAAAGGACAGAAAAAACATAAAAGGAGGCTCACACTTGAACCTTTACATCTTCATACTTACGGCGTATCGCTCAGAAAAGTCAAGTGGATTTGCCAGCGCCATTCTGAAAACCAGTGAAGTAACTGGACGAACGCGCGCCCCTGCACCAGAAGCAGGATGGAGAGTTCATCCTTCCAAACCATAAGGTGAGCTTAAACCGGGGGTTTTGGAGGAAGTCGGAGAAGAACAAAGGGGGAAAAAGGGGAGCAAGCACACTATTCAGCAGACACTTAATCCCCTTTCTCATCTGCAGAAGGATATTCCTACGGGCCAGACAAGCCAGATTTGGGTGTCCTGTTCAATCGGTGGTCCGAATTCTGCTCATCACACTTGAAGAGGCCACAGCATCCCAGACCAGACCAGCGCCTCCGTGGGAGCCAGGTGAGCGTTACAGTTCTTAAGAAGGTTTTGAAAAAACATTGGGACATTTTACAAAGTGATGATATAATAAGACAAAATATAGAAGTCAAACCAAGGATTATTTATCGTAGAGCTCCCACATTGAAACAAAAAATTAGTCCTAGTTAATTGAAAGAAGACGAAACAGAAATCCTCAGCCAATTCCTAAAAGTGCCGGCATCAATAGGAACTCACAGTTGTGGAAATTGTATTATTTGCAATTAAATAGAAAATGGAACAAAGGAAATCAAGTTGCCTAATGGAAAATTACAAAAGATCAAGCATTACATTAACTGTAATACAAAATATGTAATCTATGCTATTACTTGTATCTGTGGGAAAAGATACGTTGGAAGTACTATCCGACCATTAAAAATTAGACTTCAGGAACATTTAAGAGCCATCAAAAATAATGATACCAGATATCCAATGGCAATACATTTCAACCAAGAACACCAACTGAATGAAATCAAAAACATTAAATTCCTTGGCCTGGAAAGAGTTGACACACCAGAGAGAGGAGGAAACGGAGAACTTTTGTTAAGAAAGAGAGAGGCAAAATGGATATGCACTCTGGATACGTGCCATTCGGGCCTGAATTCGGAAAATGAAATGGCCTACTGGCTATGAACACTAAACTTTCTGCATTCATCACTATATAATGTTCATTTTCTGCATATATTTGGTGTTTATATTTATTGTTTATAATGTGCAACACATCAATTTGTTGTTTCTTTTGTATGTCGTACTCTGTGAATCATTATTATGTATGCGGGCTGAATTAATTTCAATATGGTCATGCTAGGCAACTTCAATTTTCCTTTTTCTTTTTTCTTTCTTTGGATTTAAATTATTCCTTTTTTTTCTTTCTCTAAATATTTTAAATATATTTGATTTACATCACTTTAATTTTTCCCCAAAAAATCCTTTCTAAAAAAATCTTTTCAACAAAAATGTGTTCATGCTTAAACGTACCTTCTACTTTTAGGTACAAAATGCTAGAAAAAATAGTCCTTCCATAAGAAAGGACTAGTTAGGCGATCCTCAGTAGTGGAAAATGGCCGCCTGACGTTTTTAGCGTGACGCGTGATGTCATCGTGTAACGTAACACGGTGACGTCATGCGTCACGCAATCGCGGGCTTTAAAAGAGAAAAAGCCGAACAATCCACCTGCGCGGATCCTGGCGACTGGTGGCAATCGATCCTGAGGAACAGCAGAAACAAAAAGGTAATTAACTTATAGAGGAAGTAGCAGTAGCCTCCCAAATAGAAAAAGACTATGATAAAATACATGATTAATATATGGTCTAAAAAATTGATGTTCTATTATTATTAGGCAAAAGAATAATTTTGAAGAATTGCTTTGAAAACAAGAATAAATACTGCTGATGACAAAATATATATGGGATGTTTATAATTCCTAAATGTAATACATGATTAATTGACTTTCCATTAATTTTAGGCCAAAAATATTTTGGAAGGAATTGTTTTGAAAATGAGAATAAATACTGCTGATGACAGTACAGATATGAAAATTTAGAGAGAATGTTGGTTGAGATATAAAGAATAAGAAAATTAGAAGAGTGTATCAAATAAATCATGTAATTTAAATAGATTATTCTTTCTCCCTACCATTTTGATTACATATTTTCTGATTCAAATTCTGACTATTATTTTAAGAACCACGGATAATCATTGTGGGGATACACGTGTTGAGAGCAAAAAAATGTGAATGGAAAAAAGGAAAAAAGTATGTGTATTTGGACATTTACAAATACATGAAGGAAATTTAAAGTTGCATGAAAATTAATGCAAGTTTAAAAAATAAAATCTAATTTTTTGAAACAGCAATCAAAGAATTACCTACATTATTTTTACAGAAGCGCAACCCACTATGGTGCTTTTACAATAAGAAACTTGTTTTAAGATATTGCTGCAGTCGCAATATAAGCACTTAGGGTGCAGAATCTGGGTCAACAAATTCTTTTTAGGCACATTATTGATATCGCCAACGTAGGAAAATAAAGCCGAAAAGGATTGCAAAATAGTTAAAGATTCAATCGCAGTTTTCGGAGCACACGGTCCATCCATTACAGCGCAAACCAACACACCTTACGTGGGTCCACTTTATAGGTATCTTGCTACAGTTTCAGCATCACGGTGAGGCTTGACTTTACCCTTTCAAGTGCCCTTGAAGCTTTATCATTGATTTGTTTTTATCACAATTCACTTGTTTAGTAGCTTTCACTTGCAAAGACCAACATAGGCTTCCCAGTACACTCTCCTGCTAGGAAACTCGGGTAATAGTTTGTTTGCACAAGCCGTCTGATGCTCTTTTGCTGGGTTTCTCTTGCATACAGGCTTTCTTTTCTCAGCCATTAATTTCTCTCGATAAAACACACAAATATATGCTTGGCTCTTGGCAATGCTTGTTCTTATTCACTTAGGTGTGCTTGTTTGGCTTTGTTTATTAGCATTACTTTTCATGTCGGTTCATAACCAATTCATTTAACTTGTATCAACGTTTCCTCTGGTTTTATCAGTTGATTAATTCACTGTTTTACTTATTCTGAATTATCCCCAAATGTACTTGAGGGGATTCATGAAAATAGTCTTTCTTTTATCAGCTTCTCATATATGGTGAATTTCACACTGCAAACCTGACCTGGTACTGAGAAACCTGAAGGTGTCTTACCTGCTATTCCCCAGGGATCTGTCATCCAGGTGGCCAGGACACAGCCATTACTTTTGGATCCGCTCCTGGGGGTGTACCAGTGTAGGAGGATCGTCTGGGTGAGGGGTCTTGTGGGAGTGGGACACCGGATGGCGAGATGCGGTATCCCCTTCCCTTCTGTGCTAGAATTATAGGCCCTTGCAATCAAGTGGTCCTTCACCCACCTTAGATACTACTTCCTAGGAAGGAAGTTCACACTAGTCACAGATCACTCTCCAATAGTATGGATTAGCCAGCGAAAAGATTCTAATTCTTGAGCCATGAGATGGTTCTTAGACCCGAGTTTCACTGTGGAGCACCGAAAAGGCAACGAACAAGGAAACTTAGATTTTCCTTTCTCTATTCCCTTGTGAAAGAGATGCAGCTAGATCGCATAGGGGAAGGGCATGTGAGAAACCTGAAGGTGTCTAACACGCTAGTCCCCAGGGATCTGTCATCCAGGATGCCACGACACGGCTATCGCTTTTCGATCCAGTTACTGGGGGTGGTCTAGTGCGGGACGATCACCTGGGTGAGGGGTCTTCAGGGAGTGAGACACCAGATGGCGAGACGTGGTATCCCCTTCCCGGTAACACCTTTACCCCATCCTACCAAGTAGGCTACTTAGGAACTCCAAACACCTCAAACACAAACACTTTCTCACGCACAGCTCACTATGAAAGAAAACGGATTAACACCCAAGCCGTATACCTGACATGTCCCAATACAATGGTTAGAAAATTACTGACCATCACACACCCGACTTCCATTACACTTCCCACACGGATAAAAGCAGAGCGAGGCAAAACACACAAGGAAGCAACAGTTCCAAGATGGCAGTTTAACATGAGGAGAAAGATGGAAAAACAGAAGGGGATCGCAAGGAGGGAAGCAAGTGCCCTTGACCTTTTCGACGAGAAATCGTTACGCTTTCTATTAGAGGTTTTATGAAAGTAAGACCAGGAAACAAGGCTGAAGAATCCTGCATTGTGTGTCGGTGGTACCCGTGGCCCTCACACGTCGATAATCAAGGCGGGGAGAATCGCCCGCTGCTGTGGTACTGTCCTTGGCCCCTAAAATAAAAAAAAAGCAGCACCAGTGAAATCAACACAGCCGCTGAGTTGGGGAGACTAATAGCAGACTGCACTGTGTTGAAGCCAAGGTTGCAAGCAGCATTGTATGAAACGCATGCGATAACCAACGTGAGAGAAACTGAACAATAGATGAGTGATTGAATTTTGATATCAAGATACTATGTTTTACAGAGTGGTCCGGCACTGCGTGCGTTCTCATTCGAAGGTCTCTGTCAGGTATCCAAATGAGAGTTGAGAAAGGTGGAAGAGGGGCAAATAACTGGGCATCGAAGTAGTCCTGCGACGGGTCAAGCAAAATCCTGTGCACAAACGAAAGTCTTCGATGTTGAAACTGCAAAGCAAGTTGATGAAAAAATAAAGTTCGACCGAGCCCGAAGGAGGGAGATCAATTGAAAGCTTTTGGGATAAAGCACATTTGTGTTAAAGTGAATTAAATTGGGTCCGTGCCCTGCGGAGGGAGACTGATTGAAAATTGTGTTGAATATATATGTATGAGCACTGCTGAGGGTATCTGGGGTGAACCGTGAATCACCCCAGAAATTAGATAGATGAAAATCCTATGAGCTTTGTGTTAAAGGGGATATGAGCCCGGCTGAGGGGGGGTCCGAGGTGAATAGTGAATCACCTGAGACATTGAGTAAGTGTGAAATCCCGAGAGGAAAATAACTTATTGTTGGTTTGTCGCATCAGGCCCTCTGAACGAAGAGACTTTGAAAGGCAAAGAGACTTGAGCATAGAAGGCCCTGATGCTAATGTTGCAACTGCACTCTCGTGCTAGAGAAGCCAGAGACTGTGCTAAACTTGAGTGTGCCGCCTTGTCCCGTGCTGAAAATGCAGGTAAGTGTAGGCCAACGGCCTGAATATCCTGACCTATCATTTCTTGAACACTTCTTTCTTTTACATAACATTGTTTCTCACACTATTTGCATCTAGAAGTTTTTTAGTATAGGCCCTTTTATTTTGACAAGATACCACTCGGCCTGCATTATTTGATGGTCGTAGCTTGCTCCCATCTTTAGATTTAATAATAATAATAATTTAGCATTTATATAGCGCTACGAACCCTCAGGTATCTGAGCGCTGCTTATTATTACCCACGGTGTGTGGTGCATTTTAGGATAGGCATTTTCCAAACCCTTTTTGAAGTTCAAGAAACGCGCATGAACTGTGGTCAGTTGTCTTACTTTTTTTTTAAACTTATTTTTGTTTTCACAGTATAAACTGGATACAAAATATCAACAAATCCGCCGCCCCACCCCCACCCTGTCCACCACCCCCCTCCCCCACCCACCCCCATTTCGGAAGAAGTGTCAGTGATGCCGTTGTCCTCGGGCTAATCTAAGCGGCGAAAATGGCCGATATTCTAATATTATGTGGGCACCATGTAGTCTGATTGCAAATATTCAAGCATCCCCCCCCCATTCTTTCATAAAGGAGTCCCGTGTTCCCTGAAGATTATGCATGATTTTTTCCATGGTCATATGTGACCAGACCTTTTGTAGCCATGTGTATATCGTTGGAGGATCAAGCTGCTTCCAATTCTGAGCTATTGTGGCCCATGCCGCAATGACCAGGCCCATGAAACTTCTACGTTGCGCCTTTGTGTATTTCCTGGTTTGTTGGTCTTGCATTCTGCACAGCCACACCCTTACTCCTACCAGTTCCACCTCTGGGAATATCTTTTTCATTTCCGAGATCATTTTTGTCCAGAACCCCTTAACCTTATGACAGTCCCACCAGATGTGCCTCCATGTGCCTGGCTCTGCGCAGCCTCTCCAGCAGTGATTTGGCGAGTTCAGATACATGTTGTTGAGTCTCTCCGGCGTGTAGTGCCATTGTGTGACTACCTTTATCCACATTTCCCTGGTCTGGACTGCTCTTTTTAGTTTAGGGATGTCCGCCCACAGCGCCTGCCATTGGAGGATCGTGGTTTCTTCCCCTAAGGTTCTTTCCCATTTTTTCATGTATGCCCATTTGACCCCTTCTTCCTGTTGGTTAATGAAGGTGTATAGAGTGGAGACTAGTTTCTTGTCTCCTGAGTTGGTAAGGAGGAATTTTTCAAAAGTGGTCAGATCCCTGGTTGCCGCCTGTATCATCTCCGGGGTCGTTAACCAGTGTTTGAGCTGTTAATATTTGTACCTGTCCGAATTCATTAGATTCCACATGGTCTTGCATTCCGCAAATGGTCTAATTTCCTTGTCCTGGAACATTTCCCCAATTTTCCTGCACCCTGCCTCTTCCCACTTTTCGAAAGCCCTGTGTTCCAGTCCCGGTGGAAACTGTGGGTTCCTGCAAATTGGTGTAAAAGGGGCGGTTGACGTGGTAATGTTTACTTTCTGCGTTTGCTCGTCCCAGGTATTCACTGTGGCCTTCATGATTTCGCTGATTCGAAGGTTTGGATGACTGTTGCTTAGGTTTCCACAGGAGATCTCCTAGGGGGTTTCTCGCTACCGCCCTATCCTTCGTCACCCAGATCGATTTTTGGCCATCCCTCAGCCATTCTTTCAGTACCCAAAGTTGCGCTGCTTGATAATAGTTTCTGAAGTGAGGGAGAGCTAGTCCCCCCCTCTCTGACGTGTGATGTCAGCACTGCTCTGGCAATTCTTGGGGGTTTCCTATTCCCGACAAACCGGGAGACCGTCTTTGCCAGCTCTTTAAAGATCGAGTTCAGGATTACAATCGGAAGGGCCTGGAAGTAATACAACAGTTTGGGGAGTGGATTCATTTTTAACGATTGAATTCTTCCCCACCACGAGATATTTAGCGGGCACCAGCGTTCCATGTCTTTTTTCACTTTGGTTAAAAGAGGGGGGTAGTTTTGTTTATATAGCACCTCTACCTTTTGTGTGAGTGTTATGCCTAGCTATTTTATGCCTTCACCTGCTATCTTTAGCCCCAGTGCTCCTGCCCCCTGTCCAGTGGATCTCTATCCCCTGCTAGATGTAGAATCTCTGATTTATTCTTGTTTATCTTCAGGCCCGAGATGTCCCCAAATGACTCCAGGACCTGTACCACTCGGGGGAGTGTGTCCGTTGGTTCCTCTAGCGCTACCAGCATATCGTCTGCGTATGCTATCACTTTGTGTTGTCTGCCCGCCATCTCTATCCCCTTAATTTGGGTAGATTCCCTAATTTTAATTAAGAGCGGTTCCAAAAACATTGCGTATAAGAGGGGGGAAAGTGGGCAGCCCTGTTTCGTCCCCCTAGTGACCACTACCCTCTCTGTGACTGCCCCATTAACCGCTATTCTTATCGAGGGGGAAGCGTAGTTGGCTTTGACCATGTTTATAAAGTTGTTCCCAAATCCTATGGGTTCGAGGGTTTTAAAGAGTATGGACCACTCCACCCTATCAAATGCCTTTTCGGCGTCAAGTGATAAAACAATTGCTGGGGTGTGGGTGATGTTTATTTTTTCGATCAAGTGTATTAGTCTTCTGAGATTATCATGAGTTTGCCTCCCCGGGATGAAACCCGGGTGTATGAGAGGACAGCAGCGGGGAAAGTCTTGCCGCTAGTATTCCCGTGTATATCTTCGAGTCCAAATTTATTAGTGCGATTGTTCGGTACGAGGTGGGGAGGGAGGGATCTTTCCCTTCTTTATGAAATACCAAGACCTTTGCCTCGTTCATGGATGGTGGTACATTTCCATTATCTTTGAAAGAATTAAGCAATCTCGTGAGAAATGGGGTCAGGATGTCCGCATATTTTTTATAGAAGGAGGCCATGAAACCGTCCGGGCCCGGTGCTTTGAGAGGGAGATCTTTTATTGCCTTCTTTACCTCACTTTCAGTTATCTGGGCGTCTAATGCAATTTTATCCTCCTCTTATATTTTTGGGATGGGGAGTGGCCGCAGGAAGCGATTTTGGTCCTCCTCATCTGGATGTTCTGTTGCGTATAATTCCTGATAGAATGTCTTAAAAGTTTCCCCAATATCCTTGGTACGCGTTAGTGTCACTCCCTGTGGATTTTCGATATTGAGGATGGTCTTGGATTTTTGCTTTGCAGAGAGTTGCCTTGCCAGGAGTCGATCCGCTTTGTTGGCTTTGATATAGAGTCTCTGTTTGAGGTAGAGGAGTGATCTCTCTGCCTTTTTGTTGCGGAGGAGTTCCAGCTGCCCCTGTGTGTGTTGTAGAGTCCTCTTTAATTTTCTGGTGGGATGGGCCAGCAGTTCTTCTCGAATCTCAGTTAGTTTCTTTTCTAGTTCTTGTTCCCATCCATGTCTTTGACTGTCCCTAGTAGCTTTCAGTGCTATGAAGTGTCCCCTGGTTACCGCCTTTAATGCCTCCCATACCATGCCCATAGGGACTTCCCCCGTATCGTTATGCTCAAAGAAGTCTAGGATTTTATCCCTAATGGCCTCTACCATCAATGGTCCAAAGGCCACCCTCGTTCCCAGGGGTCAATAGATCTAGCCAAAGGGGCGCGTGATCGGACAGTGCTATGGGGGCCCAGTTCCAATCCCTGAACTTTGCCCAGAATTCCCGCCGAGACCCAGGAATAATCAATTCCCGACATCGTGTTGTGCACGTGCGAGTAATATGTAAACCCCTTATCTAGACCTTTCAGTTCCCGCCAGGCATCACAAAGTGCCATGCAGTCCATTCTTTATTTTAGACGTCCCGATGGGGTGTTCTGGATGTGGGGACCCCCCGCACTCCTGTCTAGCTGTGGTTGCCATGCCATATTAAAATCCCCCCCAATGATTAGTTCTCCTTTCACGAATCCCTCCAGTCTCCCCATCGCATCCCGCAAAAAGCCATCCTGGCCCATGTTAGGGGCATACATGGATGCTAAGGTAAATACCGAGTTGTGTATCTTGATATTGGCGAATACATATCTCCCATCTTTGTCTGCCTGTTTATCTATCATTGTTGCTTCCAGTCCCCCCTTGACTGCTATCAACACCCCTGTTCTTTTCCCTGGTGCATTTGATGGCATCAGGATATCATACCCACGAATGCGTATTTTCCCCCTATCCACTGCTCTAATGTGTGTTTCCTGTAATAGCAGTACTTCTGCCCTTTTCCTCCTGAGCATATTCTCTACTTTTCTCCTTTCACATGGGAGTTAAGACACCTAACATTTAGGGTAAGCAGTCTAATCTTCCCCATATCTGCATGCCCTCCTTGACTTTCCCCTTAGCCCGGAAGCGCTAGCCTTCAAATTCTTCCAGATAACCCCCCCTCCACAACACCCCAACAGTACCCTAACTAATAACCAAATAACTTTGCTCCCGAGGAGGGCCCGGGTTCCTATGGTAGCTCTGGTGTTCCGCCTATCGCTCCCTGCCCTCAGTATGCTCGAGATTTCATTTGCGGGGGGGGTCCTAAACCCCGCATCTTCCTCAGAGCTGACTGCGAGTCGTGCCTACTCCGCATCGGGCCTGTATATCCCATAGCATTCGATTCCCTTCAATGGAAACCTCTCTGCGTGCCTTGGATGTGTTTTGTCCCAATCTTGCCTTTACAGCCATTGCTGCATTTATTCCGCTGAGGTCGGCGTGTTCTTTCGCCTTCCAATCCGTTTCTTTTTATGCCGCACCGTTTCCCAACCTCTCGGCCTCTTCTGTTGGTTCCCCTTTGCCAATTCACGCTTGGAAGGAGCCTCCTCGATCTGAATGTCCATGACATTTAGTCTCTCTTTCCAGGTGGTCACCCTTCTTTGCTTTCCTTCCCACTCAAACAACAGACCAAAGGGGAATGTCCACTTGTATTTCATCTCTTTCGAGACCAGCTCTCTTATTAGTGGGGCCATTTCTCTTCTCTTTAGGAGTGTCACGGTGGACAGGTCTTGATAAAGGTGAATGTCCACACCGTTCATCCTAATTTGGTCCAACTGCCTCGTCCTCCTTAGGATGAGTTATTTTTGCGGGTACGATGTGAGAGTGGCCAGCACATCTCTCGGTCTTTCACCAGGTGCCCCTGTGCATTTCGGGCCCACTCTGTGAATGCGGTCAATCCCAATGCTGTCCGGTTCTTGTGCGTCAATGATTTCCCCAAACACTTCCTGCACCGCTTTTTTCAAGTCAATATCCAGTACTGATTCTGGCATATTTCTAATGAGAATGTTCTATCTGCGGGACCTATTTTCTAGGTCTTCGCACTGTATCTCCAGATTGTGGGTTAATCGCACCAGGTGCTCCTGTGTTTCGCTGTACTGAGTCGCCTCGTCCTCTACATTTTGCACTATTTTTTCTAGGGTGTCTGTCCTTTCTTCGAGGTTGGCAATGTCATGCTTACATTCCTAGACTGCCTGTTTCAGTTCATTTTTCATTGAGGCGATTTGAACTTGCACTGTCGACATGAGCTTGTCTTGTAACTCAATGAACCAGGCGTGCATGTCGTCCCTTGTTGGGGGCTGACTGCCACTTGTGGTCTGGGTGGAGTCTGATGTCGGCATTGTTGGCTCTTCTTGTGATCTTCCCCTGGTGGTCACCGGGGTATCTGAAGCCCACATATGAAGGAGGCTCGAGTCCTGTGTGTGGGGGATAGTGAGTTCAGTTGCCCTCTAGTTTCGCTGTAGACATGGCCTTTGCTTGATGTAATTAAGCCTCCGCTGTGCACTGGGCTTCCGTCTCTCAATGGCCTATTCTTGTTCAAATAAATAACATACCGGCTGTTGGTAGAGGGTGGGCTCCTCCCCCACCTTGTGGTCACCGGCCTTATTTGGCCTGTATGAAGGGGTGTAAGGATGTCCCCTGTGCGGTGCCGATAAGTCCCAGAAATTGCTGGAGGGTGGAGTGGGTGGGAGCCGCTCACCTGCACATCCGCCGTTCCGGGAGCTGCTGCCGCTGAACTCTCTGGGCCGGGGCTTTTTCTGTTTTATCAGCTGTCCGCTTGTCCGCTTCGGAGTCCCCGCTTTGTGGCATTCCACTCCCCCTGCTCTGTCTTCTGTGCGAGTCGATGTGATCTCCGTTGGGGGTGGAAAAGGGGGGGAGCGGTCTGCTGCTGCTCCTCCGCAGCGTTTTTCCAACTGAGCCCAACCCCTTATAGCTTGCCCCTCCTCGTCTCTGTGGCCGCCGCCGACGGCGTTCCTCCGCCCAGGTTCCGGGTTTCCCTAACGCGGTTGCCCCTTGTTTCCGGGCCGCGCTGGGAATGCTGTTGCCGCGATGGGGGAGGGGCACTCCGCTCCCGCTGCGCCGCCTGGGTTTTACTGGTGGGAATCCGCCTCCCAAGCCAGCCCGCAGTCTCTGGACTTTCGGGACCACACGTCGCTAATTGTGGTACCCTCGGGATCGAAGCTAATTGTGGTTCTGATGACAGGCCCAGCCGGAGCGAGTCTCGCTCGCGTCTCGTTCGCGTCTCCCCACGCGGGCGGCCATCTTAAAATCCTCCTCTTACTTTTGATACCATGCCTTCCTTACAGTACCCCCAAGGGCTCCCGGCGCTCATGGGCATACTCACTGGTGTTGCTTGGTGTGTCAGACATATAGTGCGGTGGCTGCAGCACTGGTTGTGTTTCCGGAAAGCATTCTGTCCTGCCGGTCCTCCTGCAGCTTCGTTCACTGCTTATCTCTCTCGCCCGCCAGTATAGCCGATTAACCTCACTGCCTACGTGACTCTGCCAGCTGCTTCCCTGCTGCAGTTCGTTTGTGGTGCTCCTTTGGCTCACCCTAGCCTCTTCTGGTGCTTTTCCGGTTCAGAGGGAAGCACCAGCTTTCCTCTGCGGAGCTTTCTCACACTGACCTGCTTTCCACCTTGCCGCCTCCTGCTCTTGCTCAGCATCCCACTCCGGCTTCACTGGACTTCTCAGGGTTTTGCTTCCACACGACTGATCCAAAGTTCACATCCTCCTCCTTCCAATACTGGCCTTTAAATATCCTGCCAGCTTGATTACGTACTCGGAAACTAGCCTACGCACAGTTAGTTCGGTAGTCTCTTTGTTGCATCTTCCATATCCCAGTACCAAAGTGATGTTCGTGCGAGTAAGAATCAATAAAGATGGGTTGTATGGCTCTGGTGTTTCTCTTCCTCCAAGTACTTGGCTGATGTTTACTTGGAGATGTATGTAAAAGATAGGGAAGGGACTGGTAACCTACAGAGGCCTGGATGATATTAGATTTATTAAAAATACTGTCTCACCCAAGAGTGCCTCATCCCCGCTCGCCAAGTCTTCTACACCCAGGTGATCCTCCCTCTCATATCCACCCACAGGCTCAGGATCCGATAGAGACGGCCTTTCCCTGACCACCCAGGAGGAGGATATTTTGGGGGAAGAAGTGAGGACGCCCTCGGGTTCCTCACATCATCCCCAGCAGGACTTTTGGATAAGGGCCTTACCACCCTGGCCTCATGGGAAGGGGCTCCTCCTTCGGAAGCAGCGACAACATCCTGGTATTACGGTATCCCTACAAAATATCCCCACCAAAAATATTGCCGTACATATGGTCTCTCCATCGGCAATATTTTTGGGGGGGATAATTTGTGGGAGCGGAGGTTGCGGGGGTGTCTCCCTTGGGGTCAATGGGTCAATATTGCCACAAATTTATGGCAATGATTTTTGTATTGCGACATTTTTGCGGGGATGTTAACAAATGGAACCGGTATTAGTCACACAGTGGAGAGGCATCAAGTGACGAATTGGGGTGAGACCGTTGGTAATCCGTTCCGAGAAGACCTGGGTGAAAAGAGGGAAAGGGTTAGAAGATTTCAGTGCAATAAGCAAGAAAGTGATGGTGAAAGCCAAAGGACGAGAAGTCTTCTTTGGGCACAGGAATAGAACATGAAAAGCAGATATCCAAGGACTGATCCTTTGGAGGACGCTGACCGGGAAAGAGTGGTAGGGTCAATGGCTTGCGAGTTCCAGGAGATTTTAAATGACCGACTTTCTTGGTAGAGCTTATTAAGCAAAACTGGGAGAGGGGTAAACAAGGATGGTTATAGAAGAGTTTGGAGTTGTGAACATCGGAGAGAAAGTTCGGGACCTGCAGTCTCATGGAATGTTTACTATAAAAAAACAGATTGCAGTGGATATCCAAGGCCATTATCCTCAAGGTACTTAGTGATCTGTTTGAAGACTGCTTTTTCAACAACCTTTAAATAATGGAGGAGGAAGGAGGGATAGAAGTTAGTTATATTCAAAGCATGTGGCAGCAGCAGAGTGATAAGCGCATGATAAATGGGGAATGTCAGTTGGAAGTGAATCATGGATAAGGTTCATAATCGGGGAAGTAGTTGAGACCACCAGGTGGTCTATCGAGAGCCAGTGCGGGGATAAGGAAGGATGAGGGGATGTTAGATGGGAGTGTGGGGACCGTGTTGAGGGTCTTATTGGTAAGGAACCACCACCCTCTCAACAGTTTGGGCAAAGTGTGAGAAAGTAGCAGTCATAAGGGGAGATCCAGGTTTCCTTGATAGCAAGAAGTGAAGGTTGAGGGTGATGAGTCGATGTAGGAAGACTTCTTGCAGAGGGATTGTGCATTCCTGAGGCCAAGTGAAAGCGGGGTACGAGGTGGGGGCGAGGAGCAGGTGTTGTGTGATATGAAAAGGGGATGGATGAAGGTTGATGTTTTGGAAGAACAGGGTTATCTTGTTTGGGGGGGTATGGTGTAAGAGGGCTGTGGTGATGCCAGTGAGTGAGAAAGGAGTAAGACTGAAGGCTACGACGGACAGAAGAGTGAATAGAAGGAGGAATGGAGCAAAGTCAAGGTGCATGTTGGAGAATCAAAGAAATAAGCAAGTGAAGACAATGAAAGGGTGCAACCTGATGGAGAGGGCGGTTGGGTTTGTGGAAAGGGGTGGATGGCTAGCTGAGAAGAAACTGTTCTTAGTTGGACTAGATTGGGGTAAAACAGTAATGTTCCTTGATCCTGTGAGATAACAGACGCTCAGTGGGTAATGAAAAGTCATGGGTTGAAGGATTTCTATCCGTAGAAGCAGGAGTCTGGTAAAGGGAGCTTGGTGAAGTCCAGACTTGAGATGGGATTAGGGCCCTAAACCCTTTCCATCCCTAAAAGGTGAAGGCACCCAGGCTGGACATCTAGAGGAGACTGAATAAGTGGGACAATATGTCGTATGATCCTATGAGAGCCATTCGCAGTGCTCCACATGTCTTCCCTTATTACAGGTTGGGTCCTGGGTGTTGTAGGCCCATGGACATCGTTTTGCAGGCAGGACCCTCCGATGATGCACAAGGTCCTGTGGTGATGCAGGATGTGGATAAGATACTAGTCATCATTTTTTGAAGCCAGTAATAACCTGTGATCACTATGAACAGTGCATATTTATAGTTCAGGCACTATATTGGAAACCCGTACATTGACAAATTCACTGCCACAGAGCTTGTGCTCTTTGTGACAGGCAGAGTGAACATAAAGACTGGAGTGCACCTTCCTGCCAGAAGGTGCTCAGGGAGAGACGTTGCTCCAAAGTGCTCATAGTTGCCACCACGTTAATGTTAAAGGATATTTGTACCGCACACTATCACCACAGGAGTGGTCCCCTGGCACTCTAGCGGCTCTGAAAAGGGAAGTGGGGGGTGAGTTAGTGGGAATAAGCGGGGAAAATTGCAAGAGAGCAGTGATGTGCTGTTGGCAGCCTCAACCCGGTTAACACCGTTCGCTGGGCTTGGAGTGTTTTCTGGTCGGTAGCCGTTGTGTGTTGTTGTGCGAGTCTGTGTGGTTTGTTTTGTTGTTGCAGTGTAGGGAGGTTTGTGCGGATTGGGTTATAGAGTTGTGGTAGTGTATTGTTTGAGAGGTGAATGCAGAGGGTGAGAATTGTTAGTGGATTGGACGTGCTAAACTTCCACGTTCCCTCCCAGGTGCGGCGCGTGAGCATTCCCGAACCTACATCCAGATCCGGCCGACATCCCCAGTCTCTTCACACATGACGCCCACCAACATTCGCAACCGTGTCCAGGTTCGGTCCCTGCCCACCTCCGACAAACCTCTCTGTATGCGAGGTAAGTAAGCATTCGCGATTCCATCCAAATCTTCCCTGATAGCATTCCTTATCCAGACCAGACATGGTATCAGTCAACAATTGCTACTCTATCCAGATGTGGCAATGGTCGGCATTCACAGTCCTATCCAGCTGCTCACGCAGGCCACCACTCACAACTCCTTTGAAGCGTGGCACATGCCAACACTCGCGCCTACGTCCAGGCACGGTACCTGCCACTTTTACGCACAAATGGGAAAATACTCCCAAAAAATAAAAATAGGGAGTATAAATACTCCCTACAAAAAATAGGAAAAAGACATGTAGAATCGTGCACTCCTGCTTTCACCCATAAAGCTCCACGGATATGTTTGCACCAGTAGTGCACATAGTAAAACTACTATTTCAATAGCCTAATTGGAAGAAGTAAACATGTATCTCTTAATGTGTATGAATAACAAAGGGTAAAGAAATACATATTACAAAAAATATTCAGTTTTTCAGTTAAAACATATTTGTACTGGCTTATAAAATACTCTCATTGGGAATTGGATTTACATTTTTACTCACTAAAAAATCATTTTACTCCCAACTTTAAAAATGGGGAGTAAAATACTCCCACTTCCAAATCTTATCTGGAGCACTGCCTGACATCATTCGCAACTGTGTCCGAGCCCGGCGCATGCCAATGTCCACAACTCTGTTCAAGTGTGGCAACTGCTAACATTCACACAATTTCGTCCAAGTATGGTACTTGGTACATCATGGAGAGCACAGGTGGAGCCCCCGCTGATGAGGTGGGACTTCTACTTGACCTCAAATTGGCCACTGAGCCATCCATTTAAATACTTTGCAATGTTTGATAAAGGTACAGGTGAGTTTTTTTTAACCAATTTAGGGTAAAAAACAAATCCAACGGGGTGAAGGGTTTATTCCATTTTTTTTGCTTATTTATGTTGCATGAGTGACTCCTGAAGTAATCTGTGCATGTCCTAGTGCTGCGCCGTGCAAGGGTCTGGAGACGTGCCCAACCGCTTCCTACGAGAAGAGGATCTTTAAGGGAATTAGACACTTAAAAAAAGAAGGGTTTTTATCGTCTTTTTGAGAGAGTTTTTGGTGTCTCGAAACTCCTCCGAAAAGGTGTTCAACACTGGTTGCCAGCACATTGAATGACCTGCCTGATGCTCTTGTTTTTGTAAAATGAAGACTTTTAACACTGATGTGTTTGTGAAAGGTGAGGATGACTGTAGTTTTGTCATTTAAAGCAGAGTTTCAAGTTTAAAAATGCCTGGCCCTTGATTTGTGTCAAGACAAATAACATGAATGCAAACTAGCTTTAACATACAACCAGTGCAATCTCCTAATCCCTGTACTGATATGATGGTGCGTAGGGGTGCCTGTTAACAATTTGGCTGTTGTATTCCAATTGGATTTGCTGCATGGAGAGTTGTGAAATACCAACATATAAGGGATTGCAATAATGCAGCTTGGCTTCTTAAAATAGCACGAGCAGTGGTTGCTCACTGATGCTCAAAATAGAGGCTTAAATTGTCTAAGCTACATTAGACTGTAGTTCACAGATTTTACCACATCATTGAGCTATGGTTCCAAAGGCAGGGAGCAATCTAAAATATCCCCATTGACCTCACTTTATGTTGGGTTGCGATATATTAAGGCCTGACAAGGGTATGTGTGGATAGACCGTAATGTTTTTTTAGAGTGAAGATGAGGAAGCAATAATCAACATTTTGGATTAGCTGTGTACTTCGTCAAATCTCATCCACACTTCAGCTTTGATAAAGAAGGCCTGGTATCGCAACTGGATGGCTTTATAGCAATTCCCTAAACTGAACATTATCTGCATAATTTTGAAAGGTCACACCTAGGTTTAAAGTAAATGGTTTAAGGATTAAAATAGATATTGAGAAGGGGTAAAGACTGGATCCATTCATCATGTTGCATTTCACTTGGTTAGCATCGGATATAAACGGTCTATGAAAATCAGCTAATACTAGAACTTGTTATAAAAGCGTGACTGCTTCCGAATAAAGTGTTATTCATGGTTACTGCCATCTACAAGGAGCTAGCAGAGAGAGCACAACTATAAAAGGAGGAAACCATGAAAACCTGGAGAGGTGGGGTGGTGTCATGGTTGAATGATGAGCAGAACTCCATTAATAAAAGTTCAGAGTGAAAAGTTCACAGGCAGGTCAGGGAGTGAGTATTTCAGGTTATGGGCCATCTGAAAACCTCCCTCGGTCCATGATTTCCTACTCATTCCTCCCCACCCCCATCTACCCAGGCTTAGTCCACGGGCCAACTACTTGTTGAACGGTCATTTTACTTGATATATTCTGTTTGGTAAGGACCAGTGTGTGGTAACTTTATTTTGTTTAAAGACCAGTGTTAGGGAGAATTCTCTGTTTAGGCTGAATTTCCTAACCTAGTGAGTCCCCCAGCAGCTTTGCTGGATTTTTGGGGTTTATTTTCTTCTCCTGCCAAGAGTGAGACTCTTTTACCCTCAATCTTGGACATGATTTGGGTATGTTTCTTTGAATCTAGATGTGTTTAATGGACTATGGGGTCTTTTACTCCATAGGGCTTCATGTGTCTTTGTGATGTGTTACACAGCACCCTCAGTGCAGTGACCACAGGGGTGTCATAGTGACCCCCCAGTATAGACTCCATACCCTGGGACTGACTACTGTCTCCCAGGGCATGTAAAGTCACCATTGACTTTACTAGTCTTAAATTCTGAACAGAACTAGTACAAACAATCATATTGTGGACGTACTGGCTGGGGCAATTCGATTGCCCCAGGGTCTGTTAGTCGAGGGGGCACGTCTCCGTCCCCCCTGATCGAGTTTTGGCTGGTGGCAGCGGATACTACTTTTTATATTCAACCGCAAATATTTTCCTATGGGATCTCCCATTGTTTTAGGCTACTATCTTTATTTAATTATTTACGGTAGCCTCGAACATACCGCTGGTTTATTTAATTAATATTAATTCTCCGGTTGGTATTTTTTGACAAAACTTGATTCTAAAATGGCGTTTGTGTTCTCTTCTGTGACTCCAACCCAAGTCGAGCCCTTTGTTCTACTTTCTGGCGGGCTTCTCCACAGAAGCCCTCCAAAGTGGTGCCACTCTGTCTGGGGCACGTAGGAGGGGTGAAGGGGAATTTAGGCACCCTGGACTGAGTTGCCTAGGCAACTCAAGTCGCACTCCATCATGATTGGCCCAAGTGGTGAGCCGGCCGTTTGAGTGACAGCTAGGCTGAGTGAATGGGGGTTTGCTGCATAAAAGCAGGGCTTTGGGGACTGGAACTTCAGAAGTCGCCACAGGACCTAAGAATCCGACGAGGGAGAAGCTGAGCCGACCTGCCACGACACCACTACCGGTGGAGCCCTGCTGGACCGTCTCACCACTTTTTCCCAACGACAGAGATCTCCCGCCGGAGAGTCTTCTTCCTTTGACTGGTGGGGATAACCAGTTTCAGCGTCTTTTTACCTTCCCGACGTACCTCGTGGCCTCCTTGCCTGTGCCAAGCACCCCAGCAACAGGGACTCCACGTTTTACCACGACTGCGAAACAAAGCTACCACCTTTAACCGGAAAACTCTGCGGCTGGTTTCTGCCCTGGTAGTGCAACGACCTTCATCTTTCCTCCAAGTCGAGATCTTCTCTTCCCCTGGACGATGACGCAACTTGAACCCACTACCAGGAACAACTGCAACCGCTGGAGGATCCTTCCCACTTAAGGTACCGTGTCCCGCCTGGCTTCCCTTGCTACCGACTGTACGGGGTAGATATAGCCCCCGGCTTTCGGACCTGGGTTAGCCTGGGACACCCTGGCTAAAACTTTCCTAAGCCTCTCTAAACTCTTTTTGAACCCTCTGCAAGACTTTCTAAGCCTAGTGTAACTGTGTGATCTTGGGCGCATTTGTGCTCTGCTCTCTCGAAGAGTGGGCCCAGCCTTTGGACTTTGGCTCACCACTAACTTTTGCTCTTCTGCCTTGTTAACATTGTTCCTGAATCTTAGAGTGGTGTACCTTTCCATATTCTGTCTTTTTCCCTCCCTTTCTCACAAACTTATTGGAGTGCCATCTAGTTAAGCGCTCACCTCTGTATGAAAATAAGTGGTGTTTTACAGTGACTTATCTGATACGGAAAAAGGGGTGTATATATTATAATAGTAACTACGTTTAGAATATTTTACAATAAGAGTGCTGGAGTGTTTTCAACAGTGTGTTTTTAAATAAATAATTATATACTTTGATACCAAAGCGCTGGTCAGTGTTTGCTTGTATTGTTGTATCTGAGTGCCTATTGTGTATACTTTGCATACTGCCTAACTCTTCTTGAGGCAAGTCTGACTGCTCAGCCACAGCTACCAGGTAAATCTGGGTGGTACAGACTGCTACCAAGTGGGTTTACTGCCAACACCTGTAGTCTTAAATCTTTTGCAGTGGTCCCTAAGGGAACTGCACATGTTTCTGCCTAACAGACAGTCCTGGAATTCCTTTCCTAAAAACGTCCATAATGCATGGTTACAGTATTTCTACCAGACAACACTGCAAGTGCAGTTTAGATTGTTTCTGAATCGGAGTGTGAACTCTAATTGTGTTGGGGAAGTTGCATCATATTAGCACAAGAGAACACTTTTGAAAATGTATGTTCTCACACAGCCAACTGCGTTTGATGGAAGTCAGTTTTGCAACCTTCTGGTTACATACAGTTCTGGTTCAGCTGGGGATCAAACCATGAACTGATCCTAAACACCTTGACTTTCTATCTCAACAGTCTGTTCCTTTAAATCTGCTGCTCAGAAAGTGAACGATTTCTACAAACTAAAATCTTTCACCTAGTTTGCCAAGTTCTCTGCTGGCTACAATGCTAGCCACTCTGCTTAGTCTCTAGGTTTCTCTTTCCTCTAATTCAATTAATGCACAAAGCTATTTAGATGTTTAGGTAAAGTAGCTATCAATAATTCCATGCAGTTTGTTCATCTACAGACCTATTGCAAAAGCATACGTTCTACTTGATCAAGGATCGAAGAGATTTGTATGCTATTATAGCATTATATATATTGGCATCTGAGGCAGAGGTACTTGCCAATCGGGAGACTGGCAAAGCAGGCCGAATCTGGGAGTAACTGCCCACAGGCCATGCCCCTACGCCATCATCTTGGTGCTTGTGCACTGCTCCAAGTCTCCAATAAAGTTACTCATTCCAGCCCGCCAAACACTGCCATTATCTCTCAGTCCCTTTCCTCCACTCACCTGTGCACCCCCCTGGACCACTTCCAGGTCCTGGAGAAAAGTATTTCCATTTGTGGACGTGTGTTGTAGATTTTCTTTTTAAGGGGAGCAGGCATGTGTAAATCATGCAAAGCCTTCCTGCTTCCCTTAAAAGCGAAAAAAAAGGCAGCACTCCAGGGGTGGGCAAGGCTTCAACGCTGCACTTGAGCCTACTTGTCTCATTCTGAATGGCAGCTTAACACCCCTGAAAGTGGTATTTATTGATATATTGAAAGCAGTTGATATTGATGACGGGTAAGGACCATCTTGTCCATCTGAAGTTGCAAATGATCCTGCTTGCTGCAACAACTTACTCCGTATTTAGTCTGCAACTTTCCTCTAACATTATGATTTATTTTGGGTTATGAATTTGTTCTCTTTTCTTTACCCGGCACATGATAGAGCAGCATAAGGTATATTCGGCACACAGCCCTGTACAACACTGACTTCACGCAGCTACACAGAGCCTTGCACTGAAAACTCTTGTCACTGCCTTTTATGATATTTATTTTCTATTTTTTATATCTAAACTTTAAGTTTCACAGAAATTAATTTCACCAATGTCTTCGGAAGTACACAATTGTTGTATTGTTGCTCATTTTATGTTTTAGTTACTAAATAATTGTGGTTAAAAAACCATTTTAGTAAGAAATTGCTAATCAAATGAGTTAGTTTATTTATCAACGCAATTTAAGTTTCGTTAACTCTGCCATTCAGTTTTTGAAAGGTAATTTATGCCTTGGAAGGTATCCTGATTTTAAGTGCATGACTGGCCTCATCCTTGTAACTGCAATCGCAAACCCTGCTGGAAAACTGTGACCTAGTGCAACAGGTTACAGCTTTGTATGATTGGGCATTGTGAGAATCCTGAAGGCGCTCTCAGATCTACTCCCCAGGGATCTTCTGTTCAGGTGGCCAGGGAAGGACCATTGCTTTTGGATCCCGACCCTGGGGGTGGACAAGCGAGGGAGGATCACCTGGGTACAGGGTCCTTGTGGATTGGAGAGGGGGTACCTGAAGGCGAGACATGGTAACCCCCTTTCCCATTAATGACCTCCCCTCTGCTTCCTTAGCTTTTATGGTATATTTTCAGTAACTCAATCATCCCCTATGAAGTACTGAGGAGGCAACTAGGAGTAATGCAGATCTCCTATGCTAAGTACCACTCTGGTACTGTGACGAAGAAGAGAGGTCAGGCATGTCACACTAATGGGCTTGAACAAGGTCAGGCAATTGAAAATGCCTTGTTTCATCTGCAGACCATTGTGAATGGAAAAGAGTTTAGAAGCTGGAAGCCGAAGTGTCAAGAGAGGTACGAGCAGTGCAGATGGAGCAGAGCGAGAAGATCAGGACGTGGCTGTGCTGATGGGCGAGAACCCAAGATGCTGTAGAGAATCCTGGGAGTCCTGCCGAGTGGAACAAACAGAACCGGCAGCCCTTTGTTAGGGAAAGGTGATGGCAGGCATAGCAGAGAAGCAGAGGAGGAGCCAGAGGCTGGCGTACCTGGATGTAAGCAGTCTGCAAACTGGCGAGTTGCTTTTCCAGGGCGGAAGGGAAGAAAGGCTGCAAAAAAAGAGGAGATCACAAGGAGGGAATTTCCCTTGATCTTTCTGATAAGCAGTTACTTTCAAGAGCCCTTGATATTAGAAATCATGAGACCAGAAAACCAGGCTAAGGAATCCTGTATTGTGTGTCTGAGATACCCGCGTCACTGAACAAGGCGGGAAGAAGCAGCAGCTGCCGTGGTACCGTCCTTGACTCAAAGAACAAAGCAGCATCTGGGAAATCAACACAGCCGGTGAGTTGGGGAGACCGATACAAGACTGGTCTGTGTTGAAGCCAAGGTTGCAAGCAGCAACATTGTATGGCGAGCGCTGGAATGAGCATTGTTAAAATGCTTGTGATAAAAGACGCAAGTAACAGCTGAACTGCTGATGAGTGTGTGGCCTTTGAAAAGCAAAACATGATACCTTTTGACAGTGGTCCGGCACTGCATGTGTGCACAATTGAAGGTATCCAGCTGAGAAGTGGCAGGAGTGAAAGTTAAAGGGTTGTATTAAAAAAGAGAGAACAAAGAATTGTGAATCGATTGCTCCTAGTGGCAAGCAAAATCCTGCGCACCATGGAAAGTCTTATATTTTGATACAGTAAAGGATGTTTAGAAAATGAGAGATTTGGTCCGAGCCCAGCGGAGGGAGACCCGGGCTGAACAGTGAATCATCAGAGAAGTTGTGCAAATGAGAATCCAGAGGAGAAAGGAACTTTGAATGATTGTCGCATCAGGCACTCTGAAATAAGACTTTGGCACAGAAGGTCCCGATATGGAGATTTTTAACTGCAGTCTCATGCTAAGAAAAGCCAGATTATGTGCTAAGCTCCAGTGTGCTGCCTTGTCCCATGCTGAAAATGTGGGGATGGGAAGCTACAGCTCAACTATCCGTACGTAGCATTTTTTGAACACTTCTCTTTTGGAAACATTGTTTCCCACACCGTTAGTTTTTAGAAGTAATAATTGGCAATAGGTTTATTAGCATAGGCCCTTTTATTTTGACAAGACACCACTCGGACTGCGTTATTATTTTTTGATGGTAGCCGCTTGCTCCCACCTTTTAGATTTAGGATTAGATGGGCGTTTTTCAAACCCAATTGAGTATAATAAACACCCTTGAACTGTGGTCACTTGTGTCTGTCTTACTGTTTGAAACCATGCCTTCCTTACAAGTCTTAACCATACGGGCATCTTGGGGGGGAAGAAACAAGTGCCCAAATATCAGCAAGCACTCGGAAAGTTATATGAAAAATCCTGCAGTGAAATAGAAGCTTTTCCTGATGAACTATTGATCAATATAATTGGGGAAACGTGTGGTTGCATGACCAGTAATGGGTGGACTGTGTGGTCTGTAAACTGCGCCTAGACCAGGAAGTTTCCTAGTGCAGGTATCGTCAACATCAAGACTTAAAGCGCAAGGAAGACATGTGGTTACTAGTTGCCTGACTTGTGATAGGTGGACTTTGTGGTCTGAGACCACTAAAAGTTGCAAACTAGAAAAGCAGAGTGATTCTTTGATGAAGATAACAGAAGGAAGGGTCAAATGGACCTGATATTCTTTTGTGAATCGGAGCAGAACAATTCAATAGCTGAAAGTTGATCTCGGGGAAGGGAACTCCAAGAGCACAGTGTTATGTGAACTGTATTACTTTTTTTTACTATGGGAAGGGAGGCCTGGGAACAGCAAGTAATGCAAACTGATATTGGTGAATCTAAAGAAGATCTCGATCAATCTTTAGTGAAACAAGGTTATGTTGGAGGTATATTGTGCTTGAATCAGAGAACTCCAACTCCATTTACCGACGTCCTCTGTCTCACTGAGACATGGTTCACAGCCAGCTCTGCCACCAGCTTTGACACACTCCTACCTGACGGTTACAAGATCCTCTCCATGCCCAGGCCTAACCGTGCAGGGGGTGGTGTTGCCCTTATCTTCCCTGAGTGGATTCCTGCCACTGTCACTCCTACGCAGACCTACTCCTCTTTTGAATGTCTTGTCTGCCGACTCTCTCTCTCTCTCCTAGCCATTCCCTTACCGTGGCTACTATCTATCGGCCACCTGGTCAAATTTCCTCCTTCCTCTCTGAGTGGGCTGACCTCTCCTCCTCACTCCTGTCCTCAACCACTCAACTCCTCTTTCTTGGCGACTTCAACATCCACCTTGATGCCTCCAGTCCCCCCACTGGTCTCTTTCGTGACCTCTGCGACTCTCTCTCACTCTCTATTCTCCCGTCTGGGCCTACTCACTCTGCTGGGCACACTCTTGATGCTCTGATCTCTTCTGACCTTCCCCTCTCCGTCCCTCTCTCCACTCCTCTCTCCTGGAGTGATCACTTTCTCCTATCCTCCCACCTCACCCTCCCTACCCCACAGGCAAAGCCACCCTCTTCACTGCCACCCACCTTCTTGGTCATCCGACCCATGAAGCGTGTGTCAGTTGAGGCTTTTGCTGCTACCTTCTCTCCCCCCCTGCCCCTTCGGCTGACTCGCACCCTGACACAGCCCTCTCCATGCTCCACTCTGCTATATCTGATACTCTTGATATCCTTGCCCCCGTCATGAGAATCCGCCTGAAGCCCAAAGCCAAATGTAACTCCTGGTATGACTCGGATCTCGTCACCCTAAAACGCAAGTGCAGGGTTGCCGAGAGGAAATGGCGTGCTTCATGTTCATCCTCTGACAAACTGGCCTGCCGCCTGCTTCCAAGGCAGTACCGGCTCTCTGTTCTCACCAAGAAGAGAGCCCTTATCCAAGCCCGCATCTCTGCGGCATCAAACAACTCCGCCGAACTCTTTAAAATCTGCAAGGAGCTGGCCAACCCTGTTGCAGTCTCTACCTCTCCTGTCCCCTCCCAGGCCCTCTGCACTGGCCTCTCACTTCATCTCTAAAACTCAGGACATCCTGTCCTCGCTCTCCTCCTTTCACCTCCCTCCCTCCCTACCCTGTTCTTCCTCTGGCCCTTCTGCGGTCAACCCTCCTCCCTCTTTCTCTGCCTTTCCACCCTTCTCTGCTGACGAGGTTTCCAGACAAGTCCGATCAATGAAAGTCTCGTCTAAACAGGTTCACCCCTGCTCCTCCAAAACTATCAAGGACCACATCGACTCCCTGGCTCCTGCCCTGGCTGACTTTTGCAACCACTCCTTCGCCTCTGGAGTCTTCCCTTCCCCCCTCAAGCACTCCCTTGTGCACCCTCTTCTCAAGAAACCCTCTTCCGACCCCTCCTGCCCGGCTAACTATCGCCCTATCTCCATCACTCCCTTCCTGGGCAAGCTCCTGGAGAAACTGGCCATCTCCCAGCTTAACCTCCATGCTGAATCTGTTGGTAGTCTTCATGACCATCAATCTGGCTTCAGAGCTGCCAGAAGCACGGAAACTGCTCTCGTGAACATCCGTGAAGACCTGCTATTGAACCTAGATTCCAACACTCCGTGTGCTCTCATTCTGCTCGATCTCTCCTCTGCCTTTGACACTGTCAACCATGCCATCCTGCTCAACCGTCTCCGGGAAAACCTGGGTATCACTGGTCAGGCTCTGGCGTGGCTGACCTCTTTCCTTTCAAATCGACCCTCCCAGGTCCAACTGGGGTCCTTCCTCTCCGACATCTTTTTCTCCACCTGTGGTGTCCCCCAGGGATCTAATCTCTCTCCCTGGCTGTTCAACCAGTATCTGGCACTCCTTGCCCACCGCATCGCCGCTCTCTGCCCTAATTTCCAGTGCTATGCGGACGATACCCAGCTCATTTTCAGGCTACCCTCAGCCTCCCCCTCTCCTTCCCTCATCTCTGACTGTCTGTCTGCTATCCAAGAATGGTGTGCCGCCAATGACCTCTGCCTTAATGCCAGTAAGACTGAGATTCTACTCATCGGTACTCCCACTCCCTCCTTCCCTCCAGCTCTCTGGCCTGCCTCCCTTGGCCCCCTCCCTGCTCCTACCTGCAAGGCAAAAAACCTTGGGGTCATCTTCGCCTCCACACTCTCCTTCTCTCCCCATATTTCTGACGTCGCCAAGAGGTCACACTACCAACTGCACCTCCTCAGAGGTATTCTTCCCTTCCTCTCCTTCCCCCAGAAGCTCACTGTCTCCCGAGCCCTGGTTCTCTCGAAGCTGGATTACTGTAACAGCCTCTATCTTAATCTGCCTGCCTCCACTCTCCGCCCTCTGCAACTCATCCAGAACAGAACTGCGAGACTTGTCCTTGGCCTCAAGCCCAGGGACCGTATCTCTCCAGGACTGAAATCTCTACACTGGCTCCCAGTGGCTGCGAGGATAAAGTTCAAAACCCTCTGCATTGTCCACAAGGCCTTCTGGGGCCTGGGTCCTAAATACCTTCAACTCTCTCTTCCCAAATATCTTCCTCCCCGAGCCCTTCGCTCATCCGCCTCCAACTCCCTCATGGTCAGCCGTTTCTCGAAGCAACAAGCTGGGGGTAGATCTCTCTCCGCGGCAGGGGCCTCCCTCTGGAACAGCCTTCCTGCCTCCCTGAAACTTGAGGAGAACCACCTCCGGTTCCGGAAGCACCTCAAAACCTTCCTCTTTGCTTCTGCTTTCTCTCTCCCTCTCCCCTGCTGAACAGCTAATTAATTCTTCACTAAACTGCACTGATCCTGCAACTGGACCACTCTAAACGGCCTTCGGTCCTGGGCCCAGCCACTGATCCCCTGGAACCCCTCTGCACTGCGGGACTGTCTCTGTATCCCTACAGCCCCCCCCCTTCCCCAGCACTTGTTCTGCACTTACCTTGCACTTGCCACCAGCTGGCCCTTTTTTTTATTTATTACTTTACGCCACTTACCTTACTGCACTTCCCCCCCTCCCCTTCCCCTTGCACTTTTTCCCCCTCCCTCACCCATGCACTTGCGCGATCTGAATGACACCTGGCCTAGTAGGATCGTTTGTTATGTCTCCCCTTGTTCCTCCCCTCCCTGCCTCGTCGCGCCTTGAAACACCTGTGTATAGGTGCGTTACAAATACCATATACCATATCATATATCATATCATATCATAATTGTGGAAACATTTACTTTGGAACACTTGTATTTGGTTAAGATCATTTGCTCCACTATTTTTGTTGTAGTTGTGAGGACAGCACAGGTTTTTGACACAGAGAGACCTTTATTTTGGACTTATAAGACATGCACTTTCCTTAGATTTCATTAGGCAGCACAATCCTGCCTTAGCATAGGGTTAGTTAGGTGTTACACCATCCAGAACATTAATAAAGCGGTTCTTTCTTTTTCCCCGCTTCTTGAAGGCTGCTCAAAAAATAAATTTATTTCTATTGATTTTGTGTGGCCTGCAAGAAGCCAGAAAACGCACATGGATTAGGCACTGCCTGTGTCTCCCGAGTACACCACTCCTCCACCCACACAGTTTCATCTCCTCTTCTGGATCTTACTGCGCATGTCAGCCCCTGCACGCACTTGTGTGAGTCGCAAGGTTTGACAGTTCGAAGAAAGACTGATGTGTGCGGTCACAGAGTGGTCTTTCTAAATCATCTTTTTTTATATCGTTTTTTTAGAACTATTTTTTCAGTTGGGACCAATAAAGCTTAGTTTAAAGGTACTTTTCTTGTCTGCGTCAACTCTTGATAACATTGCTGTCTCATAGCATGCATAGTTGGCAACAGATTACTCCTCTGATTGCTAAGCGCAAGGATTTATCACAGACTTTGACATCATAGTATTCCAACACATTTTTCAGAAACCCGCAAGGCAAAAATGTTGCAACCTTGACTTGTGTCCTCTCTCAAAACCGAAAAACATTACTATTTATTACCAGTCTCTCCCATTCTGACAAGGCCTTAATCCACTCTACCAGGGCCTAAGAACTGCATTGAATATTTGCTCTATTACAAGCACTTGCTCCTCACTGCAACCTGAGAATACTGTACCTGAATACTTCACTAGAGCTTTCCTATGAGACAATACCAGTAAGGACCAATGCCTCTTCCATGCTGCCTCACAATTCAGTGAAGACTTGATGCTGGTCTTAAAATCAGTGTGAAAAAATCTTCTACTCCACAATCTTAACAGCTTTTTGTTTTGCCGCTATCAGGATTCACCAGCTGCTTTCACTATACGCACCACACTCATGAGTTTACGCTACAGTATAGTATGCAAGGCTGCTAATATCACAAAATCACTTGCACTACCTCGCCGGCCTTCAAAATCTGCCACTTCGATTTGCAAGATCGTGTATCGTTTATCACTCCATTCATAGTGTGCTTTATCAACACCTCATTCGGCCAATGTGGTGTTTCACCAACTCTGAAACATATGGTCATTGTATCTCAAAAGGTTTACAGAAATTATGGCCAGCTTTCGTCATATCCCAAGTCTCCTGTATAAGGGCAAAACCCTAGAAGGAACAGTAAATGCACAACTGAGACTACCTTGAGCACAATGACATACTGAAATACCAATCTAGCTTCCGACATAGGTGAGTGACTCTGGTGCTTTCAGAATGTTATTCCTTCACTATTCAATCTCACTGCAGCCTTTTACACACTAACACTGTAAACTACTACAGAGTCTAAACGAATGTTTGTGATTTTCATGGCCTACTTTTAAAATAGTACATCTCCCTCTTCCACAACCTATCCCTCCTGGTGAGACTGGCCCCCCTTCATGTACTTGTACCACACAAATCTCTGAAGTAGCGCCTGGGGATCTGAAGTGTTGCTGAATCTTTTCAATGTACAGGTGGCTTCTTTGGCCCTCATCCATCATACCTTATTCCACCTGCACATTGATGACCCTCTTCCACAGATCAACATCTGAATATGGTCATCAACACATTGTAGACTGTCTTCTTCATGTCACAAATGGATGTCTTCAAGCCATCTTCCCCTATATACCTTCAAGATTGAGATCCTATTGTAAGGCTGTGTTTACTCAAGCTCCCTACCTTTTGGGTGACTGCCTACTCGTGTCCCACCCTATTCCAAAACGGGTAATTTGCAACCTTGAAGTTATTTTTTAGCAATAGCTATAAATTGTACCAAAGGTGAGAGCTGTAATTCGCATCCCAAGTGATTGCTTTCACAAAATCTGCTTTCAACCATATCTGGCTTCTACCAGAAATCGTGACCTTCATACATACCACTGCACTAATCCTTACAGTTGTAATATTCAGACTAGAGTTCTGCAGTGGCACATCTGTCTGATAAAAAAAAATAGCTTTTCTTTAGTCGCCCATGGACAAATAAAAGGATCCCCACGTCGCCACAGCCTGTCCCTGGCATCCCACATGTACTAAGACTGAGACAACATCGAGCCGGGAAGAGTGTAAAGAGTGTAAAGGTCCCTTTACTGTGACTGTGGACCCTAACTAGTATGCATTAATGCACATACTAATAATCCTGCTGTCATTCCAGCTCCTTTTCACAGGCTCTCTGATCCTACTGCCTTAGTCTTTCTAACCCTCCCTTGATGTTGGATTTCATACCCTCCTTTAGTGCATTTTGACCACACTGGTGAATACTGGGTCCCTTGCAATATTGTAGACTCTCAAAACCTCTGGCAGTCTCTGACCCTCCTGCAGTATTGTAGACTGCTGATTGACATGCAGAGTCTTATCCTCCTTTTGTTACTCTTCAGACATTCACCCTTTGTCAAGGTGGTAAACTGGGTCCTTCAACTTGCCCCAAAAGGCTAATGTTCAAGGACATTTGTACCAAGCACTATCACCACCGGAGTGGTCCCCTGGCGCTCTGGCGGCTCTGAAAGAGGGGTGGGGTTAGTGGGAGGAAGCTGGAAAAGTGCAAGAGAGCAGTGATGTGCTGTTGGTGGCCTCAGCCCGGTGGGTCTGTTGGCAGGGCCTGGGATGGTTGCGGCCGGTAGTCGTGTACTGTTGTGCGAGTCTGCGTTTTTTTTGTTTTGTTGTTGCAATGTAGTGAAGTTTGTGCGGCTTGTTGTGCTGTAGGTTTGTGGTGGTTGTGTTTGGTTTGGAGTTTGAGAGGTATATGCAGAGAGGGAAATTGTTAGTTCAATTGGTTTAGTTGGCATCTTTATCCTGGATTGAGGCGCTGAGCTTCTGTAGTTTCCCAGGTAGGGTTCGGGAGCGCCCCTGCGCCTTTGTCCTGATCTGGGTCAGACCAGCCTTCAAGGTCCCTTTCACATCTGGCCCCCTCCTCCCCAGCCTCCTTCGCAGCCCTACCTGACTTCCCTTCACGCTCATACTGCTAGTGCACCTGCCAATGTCCACAGCTCAGCTAGTGTGGTGGTTGCCAATATCCCGACAGTTCCACAACACTGTGGCAACTAAGGGGAGAGTGCGGGTGTTGGGTGAGGTTAGGGTGGGTTGTTGACTCAGTCTCTGTGTGTGTCGCCTGTGTTCCTCTCTACTCAACGTCCTTGTCCAGCTTCTCCCCATAAGGAGTTGTCCACAGTCGGTACTGGTGGTTGTCCGTGTCCGCTCCAGTTTAGTCAGCTCTTTTCCTTTCTGTTTCGGTTATTCAGTTTGAATCAGTGGTTTTGAAGAGCTAGGTTTTTAGTAATTTCCGAAATTTCAGGTGATTTTTGGTGTTTCTTATTTCTTTTGGGATGTTGTTCCATGTTTTTGCGGCTAAGTGGTAGAAGGAGGTGCCTCCAAGCTTTTTCTTGAGATATTGTTTGGTTGTTTTGGATTTCGTTGCTTGACCTGAGGAGTCTTGTTGCCTTGTAGATTATTTTCTTTTGTAGGAATTCTGCTCCTTGTCCATTGACTGCCCTGTGCGTTATGCACATTGTTTTGAAGGTGATGCAATGTTTTACTGGGAGCCAGTGTAGTGTTTTTAGGGCAGAGTGATGTGTTCTCGTCTTGATAGTTTAAGGAGTAGTCTGGCTGCTGCATTTTGAATCCGTTGTAGTTTCTTCAGGAGATATTCTTGTGTTCTGAGGTAGAGGCTGTTTGCATAGTCAATTCTTGACATGATTAGGGCGACGATAGTGAGTATTTTGTGCGTGAAGGAGAGGAAAGGTAGGATTCCTCTTGCCGTGTGGAGGAGGCAAAAGCATTTCTTGACTGTTGCATTTACTTGTGGTTCTAAGGTTAGTGTGTTGTGCATCAGAACTCCCAGATGTTTTACTACCTTAGATGCTGATTGTGCGGTTCCCATTTCCGTTGGCCACGGGATGGCAGTTTCGTTCTCTTGGTCTTTGGATATGATCATGATTTCTGTCTTTCCTGGGTTGATTTTCAGGTTGTTGGCAGTAATCCAGTTGAAGACTTCTTTTAGACAGTCGATTTAGGGTTGAGTGATCAGCTTGGGTGTCTTTGATTTTGTAAATGATTTGAGTATCATCAGCCTAGTTGTAGCATGTAATGTATTTTTTGAAGATTCTGATAACCAGAGTCTGGTAGATGTTGAAGTACAGTGGTGATAGTGAGGATCCTTGTGGCACTCCACAGTAGTCAACTCTTGGAGTGGATTTGCAGGGTTTAATCCATACGGTTTCTGTTCTGTCTGCTAGGAATGATTTAGTGCAGAGTAGTGCTGTGTCTTATGCCTATGTCTTCTAGTCTTTTGGTTAGGGTGTCATGACTAACTGTGTCGAAGGCTGCAGAGAGATAGAGTAGAATGAGGGCTGAGGTTGTGTTTGAGTCTGCGTCCGTTTTTAGGTCATCCCAGATGGATGATAGTGCTGTTTCCGTTCCTCGTGCGGGTCTGAAACCGACTTGAGCTTGGTCTAGCAGGTGGTGATTTTCTACTTATTCTTGGGTTAGTTTGTATACGTAGGTTTCCAGGAGTTTTGCCGGGTAGGGAATGTTAGAAATTGGCCTGTAGTTGGAGTGAATATGTGAGCTGCCTGCAGTACCGGGTGGTAGACCTATGTAGAAGTTTGTTATGCCTCAGTGTGCCTTGTTATATCATGCTATGCCATGTTCTGTACCTTGCACTGCTTTATTAGGTTATATACAATCTCTCACTGTTTGGTCACTCTATACCAGTGTCTATCTAAGATATTATAGCTGCAAAACCACTCCGTCGTACATGTGTTAGTGATGCTGCCTGGTTTCACACATTTTTCCAATCACACACTGTATCATAAAGTGACTGTAAGAGACAGCATACTATAGTTTGTTTAATAATTTGTAACGCGCCCCAGACCTGAGGGTATCGGGGCGCAAGGGTTACAGGTAGGTTCTCAGCTTGGTTACATAATAGATAAATTAACAACACAGATACATGTAGTCACAGGATAGCGGGAGACAGTTATACATGTTGTTACTGTCCACTGGAGGGTGCATTACACCTAAAGGACACACGGCTGGGATTAGTTATCGGAAAATTTGAGCCAGATGGTACATTTGGATCTGTCTTTCTGATATCGCTGATCTTCTCGGATTGCAGGAGGCATGGAGTTCCAATGCTGGGCCGTTTTTGTAGGGAAGCTATTACCACCTACCTTAGAGCTTTGAATCTAGGGACAAAGAGGGAGTTGCTATGGGCTAGTCTAGAAGGTCTGATGGAGATCCTTTTTTGGTATCTCTGTGAGATAGCTGGGAGCAGCGTTGTTCAAGGATGTATGGGTGAGTGACACAGTTTTCAGTTTGATTTTAGTCTACTTCAGTATGCGATTCTGCATGCAATGTTATGTTAATTTGCAAATATTTGATCTGTGTGAAATGCATGCCATTCTGCAAGGTCTCTCAATGACACTTGCTGTACTACGATGATATAGCCCCACAGGTTGCCTAAACATTTACTTTGTTTCTGATGCTTGTTAATCTGCTTAGAATCACATGCTGTGCATATGGTCCGACATCCAGTGGTAACCGCAGAGTATTGCATCTTGTCTTTCGGGGATCGAAAGGGGACGTCAGCATAGGCCTGTCTGTAACACTATCCCTATCGTGACGTGTGTAGTACCCAAAATCCCTCACGCGCCGAGGTCCCTCAGATTGTTTTTTTCCGCCCCAATAACTGGTCGCCCTATAGCAGAGCTCTTACTAGAGACATTGTTTATCTTTACCGAATTGTCGGTTTATTCCCCGTTAAGTCACTTCGCCAATAAGAATATCTTCGACGAAGACTATGGGGGAATAGTCTACGGCTGTGGATTTCGGCGCCTAAGATCCGGCCGCCGGATTTTCCACGTGGTTGTGCCTCTGGCCGACCTACACAGTAGGGAGAGTGGGGTTGGGGTGGCCATATTATTTAGTATGTCTTTCCTCCTTTCCCCTCTTTTCCCTTCGGGCTGGTCATCCGTCCCTTTTGCTATGGAAAGGACTCCTTTTAGATTCTGCCCTAAGGGTCAGATATCCTTGGAAGGACGAACACAGGACGTGTAACGCCTGTCTCCCCCTAGAGCCCGACGAGAAGCGGTGTGCAGCGTGCAAACTCCTTTGGCCCAAGACCCTTAAGGAGTGCCGTGCACGGCATGTCGCGCGTGGAGCCCCGCCCTCTCCTCCCCACCTCCACCCACCGCCACGCCAGCCGAAAGTGACGGGGGTACTTCAGATGACCAAACGTCCAACGCGTATGTTGTAGACCTTGAGGCGGACACTTCTAGGTCCGCCATGCCCATCCCCGACCCTTCCAGGCTTGAGACTCGAGTCTACAGGGACTACACCCGGCAACAGGGGCGTACAAGCGCATCGCACTAAGCACACCACCCCTACGCCAATTTCGACGCCTTCGTCGAAAAAGGCGAAAGCGCCAACGGGGCCGCCGAAATCTAGACCGGTTCCCTCGGATCGGTCAGATCCAAAGCCTTCCCCGCATCCGCAGCAGCGTATTGCGACTGGGCAATCAAAACAAACCAAGGGTGCTACTCCAAAACCTACACGCGTCGGGAGCCCGATGCTTTGACGATTTCCAAGGCCTCAGTAGGCCCGAAAACTACGGCTAGGCCTCTACCCGGAAAACAGACCGCTCGGCCACCTGGTGCCGCGGACGGTATTTCTACTGCCGACAAATCATTGGAGCCTTTGTCTCACGACGATTCAGTGACTATCCAAAGTAGCATCGGAAGAATCGCAGCGGCGGTGGGCCTTACTCCGGTTCCGCCTAAAGTTATGGGCCAAGCCGCGGAAAAGATTTCGGCGGATTTGGTCCTCGATTCTGATGACACTTACATAGATAGCCAAGAGCCTTACGACGCCACAGTGCGGAGAACGTTTTCTCCTCACGTAGGCCCGTTTGGGTCCTCTAAATGGACTGCAGAAAGGTTTGAGGGTTATATGGATCGGCTGGAGCAGATTATCGATTCTTCTGATGATCCTCCTCCGAAAAGGGCTCGGGTACACACTAACCCCCAAATTTAAGAAGTTCAGGCTGATGTTTTCCAACAAGAAGACGTGGTCCATATCGACACATATAGAGACATCTATAATGAAGAAGAAGCTTCTTTTCTCAAACTATGAGGAAGATCAACAGGATACGACTGACAACTGCGAGGAAACCCAGCAGGAAGGTCAAGACCCTTGGACACAGCAAGATCAGGACACTGATATTTTGTGCCTAGACTCTCCTCGGTCCACCCCAGCTCGCCAGGCCTCCCCTGTGGATGACCAAATGGCTTTCAACTCCATGTTGAAAAAAGCAGCTGAATACGTCAAAATTGCCACTCAAGTGGCGGTACCTGAGCAGGATTTCGTGGAGGACATTATCAAGGAAAAACCTCTGGCGAGTCAATCCATCCCCCCTCCTTAACTCTGTTAAGAGACGGGTAGCTCCCTCATTGGTCACACCTGCTCAGACACGGGCTGTGAACCCGAGAGTCAAAAAATGATTTTGCCCTTCTCCCTCCGACCCTCTGTATATCAAAGGGCACGCCATCACAGACTCACTGGTAGTGACTACCACTCGAAAGCGGGCAGGGGTACCCCTTGCCACGGGAGAATCACCACCGGACAAGGACTAAAAGGTTGTATGCCCTGGGCAAACGTGTCACGTCGGCAGCTGCATACACCATTCGGGTTGCTAATAATACTATGCTATTAGCAAGCTATGCTGATGCCCAATGGAACTTGCTCCAAGAAGGCCTCCAGGAGGTTCTTGAACCCGCCAGGACGAAGCTTCTCACCCTTGTTGCGGAAGGAAGACTTGTTAACCAGAATGTGGTGAAGAACACCCTGGACACAGCAGAAACAGCAGGCAGGCCTCTTGCACAAGGCTGGCTGCGTACATCGGGATTTAGACCTGAGACTCCGGCCTCCCTCATTAATAAACCCATTGAGGAGACTAACCTCTTCGGGACAGCAGTGGATGAAGCGTTGGAGACAGCCAAGAAGGACCATGAGACTATAAGGTCTCTGCACCAAATTACACAGAAACCCTCCTCCCAGAGGGATAATAACTCTCGGCGGTCCTATCGAGGGCAGGCCTGTGCTGGTCAAAACTACGGCACGGGTAACTTCAACACAAATCAAACATCTGGAAGCCCCACTTACTACCTCTCAAGGGGTCAGAAATGCAGCAAAGTTAGAAGTGTTAGGCAGAAACCTGTGCAGTTCCCTTTGGGAACACTGCAAAAGATTTAGGACTACAGGTGTTAGCAGTAAACCCACTTGGTAGCAGTCTGTACCACCCAGATTTACCTGGTAGCTGTGGCTGAGCAGTCAGACTTCCCTCAAGAAGAGTTAGGCAGTATGCAAAGTATACACAATAGGCACTCAGATACAATAATACAAGCAAACACTGACCAGAGCTTTGGTATCAAAGTATATAATTATTTATTTAAAAACACACTGTTTGAAACACTCCGGCACCCTTATGGTAAAAAACTCTAAACACAGTTACTATTATAATATATACAACCCTTATTCCTTATCAGATACGTCTTAGTTAACACCACTTATTTCCAGACAGAGGTGAGCGCTTAACTATAGATGGCACTCCAATAAGTTCATGAAGAAGGGAGGGAAAAAGACAGAATATGGAAAGATACACCACTCTAAGATTTAGGAACACTATTAGCAAGGCAGAAGAGCAAAAAGTCACTTGTGAGCCAAAGTCCATAGGCTGGGCCCACTCTTAGAGAGAGCAGAGCACAAATGCGCCCAAGATCACACAGTTACACTAGGCTTTGAAAGTCTTGCAGAGAGTTCGAGTTTAGAGAGGCTCAGAAAAGTTTAGCCAGGGTGTCCCAGGCTAACCAAGGTTCGAAAGCCGGAGCTAAATCTACCCCGTACAGTCGGTGGCAAGGGAAACCAGGCGGAACACGGTACCTTAAGTGGGAAGGATCCTCCAGCGGTAGCAGTTGTTCCTGGCAGCGGGTGCAAGTCTCGGCGTCGTCCAGGGGAAGAGAAGATCTCGACTTGGAGGAAAGCTGAAGGTCGTTGCACTACCAGGGAAGAAACCAGCCGCTGAGTTTTCTGGTTAAAGGTAGTACCCTTTATTTTGCGGTCGTGGTAAAACATAGTATTCCGGTTGCCGGGGTGCTTGGCACAGGCAAGGCGGCCACGAGGTGCGTCGGAAGGCGAAAAAGACGGTGAAACTGGTTATCCCCACCAGTCAAAGGAAGAAGACTCTCCGGCGGGAGATCTCCTCTGTCGTTGGGAAAAGTGGTGAGACGGTCCAGCAGGGCTCCACCAGTGGTGTCGTCGTGGCAGGTCGGCTCAGCTTCTCCCTCATCGGATTCTTAGGTCCTGTGGCGACTTCTGAAGTTCCAGTCCCCAAAGCCCTGCTTTTATGCAGAAAACCCCCATTCACTCAGCCTAGCTGTCACTCAAACATCACCACTTGGGCCAATCAGGACGGAGTGCGACTTGAGTTGCCTAGGCAACTCAGTCCAGGGTGCCTAAATCCCCCCCACCCACCCCCCCCACCCCTCCGAAGTACCCCAGACAGAGTGGCACCACTTTGGAGGGCTTCTGTGGAGAAGCCCGTCAAAAAAGTGGAACAAAGGGCTCGACTTGGGTTGGAGTCACAGAAGAGAACACAAACGCCATTTTAGAATCCAGTTTTGGCAGAAAATACCAACCGGAGAATTAATAATAATTAAATAAACCGTCGGTATGTTCGAGGCGATCGTAATTAAATAAATAAAGATAGTAGCCTCGAACAATGGGAAAATTCCATAGAGAAATATTCGCGGTTGAATATAAAAAGTAGTATCCACTGCCACCAACCAAAACTCGATCAGGGGGGACGGAGACGTGCCCCCTCGACTAACAGACCCTGGGGCAATCGAATTGCCCCAGCCAGTACGTCCACAATATGATGGTTTGTACTGGTTCTGTTCAGAATTCAAGACTAGTAAAGTCAATGGTGACTTTACATGCCCTGGGAGACAGTAGTCAGTCCCAGGGTATGGAGTCTATACTGGGGGGGTCACTATGACACCCCTGTGTCACTGCACTGATTGTGCTGTGTAAAACACATCACAAAAACACATGAAGCCCTATGGAGTAAAAGACCCCATAGCCCATTAAACACATCTAGAGTCAAAGGAACTGTAGTATCCTCACATGTGAAATAGCGTGCATCTGCACAAGAGTATGCTCGTGCAGGAGAATGGGAGTGACGAGATGGAACGTAGGGAAACTACAGTTGGAGAAGAAGCGAAGCTGTGAAGACGCACATATCGTGTCCCCTGTTTATTCATAATATTAACATAAGAATTATCTTTATGAAACGTAATTAATAAATTATATAAAAATCTCCAATTTGCCCCTCGTTACTTCAATGGCGACGAGGATGAAAGGAAGACACAATAGTGGCCGTTGAGAAGGATCTCCGGCCGCACTGCAGGTAGGAACGCGGTTCGCATCTCAGCCGCGATCGCCTGCAGCGCTCATTTCCAGACTGACGGTCGAGATAATTTATTCACTGCTTTGGCCCCAATCACCGCCGCGTCCTACGCACACCGCGTTACGTGCTCTCAGAGGGGGCGGGCCCAGTTTGACTTTTGGCCTCATTCACCGCTGCGTCCTACGCACAATAAACATTACGTGCTCTCAGAGGAGGCGGGCCCAACTGTTGACCCAGCTAATTTATTCACTGCTCCCTGCCGTGTGCCCACCCTTTGCCTGCCTTAATCTACGCACACTACGTCATGTGTTTCCGGCGAAACCATCCTGGCTTCTAACATTACTCCACGTCGAGTAATCAGTAATCCTCATCACTCCTTGTGATCTTCCTCTTCACAGTGGAAATTAAAAAAAAATAAATAAATTCACAAAGTTTTCTACGCTACACTCGACACTCGTCAGCTATCCTCATTACTCCTCACACTCTTCCTCTTCACAGTAAAAAAAAAAAAGGAAAAAATAAAGAGTGCGAGATCGTACAAAATACAGACTTCAGACTTAATCTTTGAACCAATTAAATACAATCAAAAATGGCCATGCAAGGAGTGCAGCCACCACACATGTTTTTACCGGAAATTGGTGAACCTATACTTCCCTTAAAGCTTTTGAACATTACGCACATGTAGTTTGTGGAGTGAATTACAGTATAGAAAGAAAGAAGTCTCTACTATTACATTGTTTAGGACCAGCCGGCCAAGAGAAATTTGAGGATTTGCCGGATCTCACAGAAGATGAAACAGGGGACATGAACATGTATGAAATTGCCATTGCCAAACTCAATAAACATTACGACAAGAAAATGAGCACCATTCTAGAAAGATACAAATTCGGAAAGCGAGTTCAAGAGAAAGAAGAATATGTAGAACAATATGTTACTGCCCTGAGGAAAATGGCCCGGAATTGCAATTTCAACCAACAACTCAATGAAAGGATCAGAGACCAATTTATGCTTGAGTGCAGGAGCAGTAAGGTCAGGGAGAGACTTTGGTCTGAAGATGATCCCACACTCGATGTTGTACTTAGATTAGCCAAGGAAGTGGAGCATACGGAAACGTGTGTTTCTACCTTAGAAAATAGAATGAAGGACATATCAATCAAATCATTGATCAGTCTTGTACAATCAGACCAAGATGAAGAAATTGGAATAATTAGAGGCAACAAGAAAAAGAAAATGAGATCACAAAGAGACGGAACAATACCCAACACCAGCAATTATGGCGAAGATCCTTTGAGAGTAGAGATACATACAACAACCAAGCCAATACAAGAAGATCTGGCAGAGTTGAATCTAGGAGAGGGAATAGACCCGACATGATAAGGACGTCTACGTCAGGAGGAGAACGTCAAAACAGGAGCATGTTTCCCCAGGATGGTAGAGGGAGGACCAGACAAAGAGGATGTTACCGATGTGGTAGCCCAAGTCACTGGGCTGACAATAAGGAATGCCCTGCTCTAAAGATGATTTGCAGAAGGTGTGGGGGGAAAAGGTCACATAGCAAAGTGCTGTAGGACCAACCCAAATGGTGAACTAGAACAATCCTCTAACTGGATTGGAGATGATGACGATGAAGAGGAATGTGTATTCATGGTTACTGATGAAGACACACACATAGAGAGCCCCAGAACTGAAATTGTTGTGCATGGATTCCCAGTCAATATGATGGTTGACTCTGGAGCAAAGTATACGCTGATACCAGAAGACATGTGGAGGAAATGTGGCCCAGAGTATTTACATGAAGTTGATGTAAAACCCAAAGCATACGGTGGAGTCAGGATAGAATTGCTTGGGTGGTTAGTTGCAAACTTAGACTTCAAAGGGAGGAAAGCAAGTGGTCGCATTTATGTATCTAAAAGCGGAGAGTCTGCACTACTCAGTTGGACACACCAGAAATTACTCAAAGTCCGTTTAGACCCTAATGCTGATGAAATGGTTTACCAAATCGATGGATCATACATTGGTGACATTCAGAAGATAAAGAACGAAATATTTAGAGATGATGTAATAGGATGTTTAAAAGGATTCTCACATCGCATACTGCTAAAGAAGGATTCAAGACCTGTGGCCCAGAAGCTCAGAAATATTCCGTTGGCTCTCAAGAGAGAAGTCAAAGAGGAACTAACCAAATTGGAAATGCAAGGAGTTATTTAGAAAATTGATGCAGCGGAATGGGTTTCACCATTGGTCATTGTTAGGAAAACTACAGGAAAAATAAGAATATGTGTCGACATGAGAGAGTTGAATAAATGTGTGATTCCCGACAGACACCCATTACCCAATATACAAGAACTAATATCCACTTTGGGCCCTGCAAGGGTTTTTTCCACACTAGATCTCACAGCGGCATACCACCAAATTAAACTACATGAAGATTCTAAATCTTTGACGGCTTTTATCACGCCAGAGGGACTCTATCAGTTTCGCAGGATGCCATTTGGGTTAATATCAGCAGCTTCAGTTTTTCAAAGAATAATGCAGAATATACTTGGTGATATGGAAGGTGTAGTTTTTTTTCAAGACGATGTACTGGTTTTTGCAGATGATCAAGACAAACATGATATGAGGTTGAACAGAGTTTTGCACAAACTACACCAGGCTGGAATGGTGTTGAGTGAAGCCAAATCGAAAATCAATAGAAAAGAGATTGAATATTTAGGACACGTAATATCTGGTGATGGCATTAGACCCAAGAAAGACTTAGCAGAATCTATCAGATCCATGAATACTCCAGACAACAAAGATCAACTAAGAACCTTTCTTGGAATGGCAGAATATTACGCCAAGTTTATAGAGAATTTCTCAGACCACACTGTTGAAATGAGGAGTCTAATGAAAATGAATAAGAAATTCATCTGGAATAAGGAGAGTGAGAAGGAATTCCAGTTCATAAAAAAGGCTTTAGCCCATGCCCCGGCACTGCAGAGTTATGTTAGAGGCAGGAAGACTGTAATAACCACTGATGCAAGCGATGTGGGTTTAGGCGCATCCTTATCGCAATATTATAATGGACAAGAATTAGTAATTGCTTTTGCATCAAGGTTACTTAAAGGACCGGAAAAGAATTACGCCACAATTGAGAAAGAGGCTTTGGCAATCAAGTGGGCCATTGAGAAATTCCGATCTTTTGTTTGGGGGGTGCAATTCACCATACACACAGATCATAAACCTTTAGTGGAAATATTCAGTACCAAAGGCCTGGACAGAGTATCCAGTAGAATTAGGAGATGGGTTACAAGACTTCAAGAGTTCAATTTTAAAGTTATATACATTCCAGGTTCAAAGAACATTACAGCGGATTGTTTGTCTCGTTTGACCAATCTTAATGATGTTGAAGAAGATTTTGGAGATCAAGAAGCTGTGTGTGAAATATCGAGCCAAGCTGTGTCCAAGGAAGATTGGAGCGATAGCATGGTGAAGGATGACACTCTATTAGAAGTTGTGGAGATGGTCAAAGAAGGGAGGTGGAGGAAGAATGAAGTACTTTCTCCAGAAGTAAAGGCTTTTTGGGACGTACGAGAAGAATTATATCTTCAAAGTGATTATCTCATGAAAGGAGACAAAATAATACCCCCTACCGACCTAAGAGGAAAGATTATAATGATGGCTCATGAAGGACATCAGGGCATTGTAAAGACTAAAAGAAGAATCAGAAGCACATATTGGTGGCCCGGTTGTGATAGGCTGATCGAAGACCAAGTTAGAAAATGTATCCTTTGCTCCAAGAGTGATAAAGTGTGCAAGGGTGCAGAATATCCAATGGTTTTGAGAGACGTTCCTGAGAGTCCGTGGAGTGAATTAGCTATGGATGTGATTGGTCCCGTTTGGAGTGATGGGTGTGCTACGTATTGTTTAGTGATAATTGACATGTTAACCAGGTGGGTTGAAATTAAATTCTTACCTCAAGTTACCACACGTGATGTTATAAGGTTCATGGAAGAAGTGTGTGAAAGAGAAGGTTATCCCAAAATAGTTCTCACAGATAATGGCTCACAATTTATATCTGGGGAAATGGAAACATATTTGAAAGGTAAAGCCATCAACCATAAATTGTGCGCCATTTACCATCCACAAACCAATGGTATTGTGGAGAGGTTCAACAGAGTAATACAAGATGCTATTAGACTGGCATGGGCCAATGGAAAGGAATGGAAGGTAGCAGTCAAAGAGACCCTGTTAGCCCACAGATTCACTCCTCACAGTTCCACTGAAGTCACGCCATTTGAACTCAATAGAGGCAGGAAAGCCAATACAAACATGTCCCCAGGGTGGATGAATGACCTTGTGAGAAGTGAGAATAAAATAGAGATAGCAAAGGAGAATATTAGACATAGGCAAATTGACAACAAAAAAATGCATGATAAAAAACGCTTTAGGAAATTACCTGAATTTCAAGTGGGTGGTTGGGTGAGGATAAAACTACCTGTGAATTTGAGAAGAGATGGTTGCAAATGGTCCAAGCCCGTGAGAGTGGTAGAGATATATTCCCATGCTATTAGGACCCAGCATGGCAGAGTATGGAACAATGAAAGGGTAATTGATATAAGTGATCAATGTTGGGGGAGTAAGTCTGATGGCTTGGGTGAAATGGATAGTGAGAGAAGTAGAGTTGATACAACTGTTGACATTGATGATAAGAATGTGCGAGGTGAGAGTGAAGCGTTGAGCAGAATCTCTAAGAGAGTTCCTTCCTTGGCAACAGATTCAGATGAGTATCAAGAAAGAAGAAACAGGATAAGATCCAGGACGGGAAGAGAATGCAGACCACCAAAATATCTTCGTGACTATGTAGGATAATGAGAACTATACCAAAGAGGTCTTCTATATAAAGAAGGGAGATGTGTAGTATCCTCACATGTGAAATAGCGTGCATCTGCACGAGAGTATGCTCGTGCAGGAGAATGGGAGTGACGAGATGGAACGTAGGGAAACTACAGTTGGAGAAGAAGCGAAGCTGTGAAGACGCACATATCGTGTCCCCTGTTTATTCATAATATTAACATAAGAATTATCTTTATGAAACGTAATTAATAAATTATATAAACATCTCCAATTTGCCCCTCGTTACTTCAGGAACACACTCAAATCATGTCCAAGAGTGAGGGTAAAAGAGTCTCACTCTTGGCAGGAGAAAAAAATAAACCCCAAAAATCCAGCAAAGCTGCTAGGGGACTCACTGGGTTAGGAAATTCAGCCTAAACAGAGAATTCTCCCTAACAAGAAGCAGAGGCCCCAATCCCAGAGGGGCCACAGCCTCTGGTCAGAAATGACCATCAAGTCCAGGTCCCCTCCCATGTCTCCCCGGTCGGGGGGCGATTAACATCTTTCCTCAAGGCATGGGAGTGGATAACTTCCGACCAGTGGGTCTTAAAGACGGTCGCCCATGGTTATTGCGTGGAATTCGCCCGGCGTCCACAGTTCAGACCGCCACGCTCACGGCGCCTTTCACCGGACCATCTGAAGATACTGAACCAAGAGATGGAAGCACTGCTGGGAAAGGACGCCATAGAAGCCGTCCCTATTCAGGTAAACGAGGGTATTTATTCAGTGTACTTCCTTGTACCCAAAAAGGATCTCACCATCAGTCTCAATTTACCCTTACCTCAACGACTGGCTCATTACAGAGGACTTGTTTGACGTTTGTTTTTCAAACACCCAAAAAACAGTAGATCTCCTTCAGCCTGGGTTTTTCAATCAACGAAAAGAAATCCAGCTTAGTCCCCAGCCAAGTAAAACAAATTCTGGGAGCGCTAATTCGGACGGAAGTCGGTCTGGTCTTCCCCTCCAGCGAGAGGGTTCAGGACATGCTCTCTCAGATTCCTCAATATGTAGCCAGTCAGGAGGTGACGGTACGCAAAGCCATGCGTTTGCTAGGGATGACGGCGTCATGTATATACTTGGTTCCCCACGCGCGGCATCGCATGCGTCCCATGCAAGAGTGGCTCAACAGCCAGTGGAGTCAGGTCAGCGGACAATGGGAAAATCTGTTAGTTGTCTCGCCAGCCCTCGTCCTCTCTCTGCAGTGGTGGTCAAGAGAAAACCTCTTGAAGGGGAAGACCTTCACCGCCCCTGCAGTGGAAGCCACTCTTGCGACAGACTCATCTCTCACGGGGTGGGGGTGGGGGGAATCACCTACTTCAGCAGACAGCACACAGAGTGTGGTTCCCTCAAGTAGCGTCCAACCATATAAATTTAATGGAGCTGTTAGCGGTGTTCAAAGCATTGAAAGCCTTTCAGGTGCAACTGCAAGGGAAGACGATGCTGATCCTAACTGACAGCACTACAGCAATGTATACGTGAACAAACAGGGGGGCACTCACTCTCCAGGGCTATACAAGCTGTCCCAAATCATTTGGATATGGCCTCTCAAACACAAGATGTTTTTGTTGCCCCAACATGTTCCAGGGGAACACAATCTTCTGGCAGACGTACTCGGCAGAGATTTTCCTCTGCCAGAAGAATACGAATGGCGACTGCACGAAGACATTGTGTCCAACGTCTTCGCAGAATGGGGTTTCCCAGAGATCGACCTGTTCGCTACTCAGGAGAACGCTCAATGCCAAGACTACGCCTCCAGGTACCCCCAGAACCGATCCAAGGGGAACGGTCTCTGGATAACTTGGTCGGGGAAATTTGTCTACCGCCCCCCCCCCCCCCCCGCCGACTCCTTCTCAACAAGTTGCACCAGGAACCAGTTACCATGATACTGGTGCCCCCCATGTGGGCCCGCCAACCCTGGTTCCCTCACCCGATGGAAATGTCCCCTCTCCCCACCAGTCAAGCTGCCCTGCCCGTACAACATGTTGTCTCAGGACGGGGAGACCCTACACCCATGCCCACAAACTCTGAACTTGGCAGCCTGGCTCCTGAGATCATAGAGTTTGGACACCTGCAACTCCCTCAGAGATGCATGGACATGCTCAGGGAAGCGAGGAAACCTAATACACGTTATTGCTATGCCAGCAAATGGAAACGTTTTGTCGTCTGGTGCAATTCCAAGGGCGTCAATCCCATTGATTGCTCACCCTCACACATTGTGTTGTATCTAACCCACCTGTTGGACTTCAATGTTGCTTGCTATCATTACCTGAGACTGATGGAACTCTGGAGAGAAAGAGGTTGGACTAAAGAACCTCCCCGCCCCCCCTTGAATTTTTTCTTGCTTCTAACACATAGCCCAGGGAAAAACTATTCAGCAGTTGGCCCAGGGAGCCAGCAGAGGGAGAGAGCCCCAATGCAGGTGGAAAGGAGAGGATAAAAGGGGGTGCATTAAGCAGGTAGGTGTGGGTTATTCGGGTGTAGTCAAGGGAGTACAGGGAGGACTAAGGGATCAAGTGGGGGATAGACAGAGCAGAGCATTGTGGAGGAGAATTGATGGAGGGTGCAAGGTGAGATTGGTTGGTGCGAGAGTGGTACTTGCGCACCAAAAGCCTTAAACTCAATGCAGATAAAACAGAAATCATCAGGTCCAACAAGCCTTCGGACCAAAATCACATTCCATGGCCTCACAAAATGAGAAACCAACCGGAACCTTCAAAAGAAGTTAAGTCTCATACTATTAATGGACAACCACCTAACACTGGACACACAAGTCAATGTAGTTGTAAAGAAATTCTTCTTCCACCTGCACACAATCAAATGGATTCTACCTTTTTAGTCATTTTCCTATGCAGAACACTCTACGTTATCTCCCATGTCATGTCAACAATAGAATACACCAACAGCATCTACCATGGAATGCCGGATTACCTCCCCAAAAAAGTGAATGCAGACTGCAGCGGCAAGACTACTTATCAGACTCAACAAGAGGGAACACATCCCACTAGCATTGAGAACCCTTCACTGGCTACCAGTCAAAAAAGGATTTACTTCAAAACTCCTTGCATAGCACACACAGGAATATGCGGCCAAGGAGAGGAGTTTGTGCAGGTAAATGAAATCTCCATCTACAAACCAAAATTAACCCCGATATCCAGCAATAACATTTGCTTTAAACCAAAGCAATGCTCAGAAATGAAACCTGGCAGATCGTTCTCTTGCATCTCAGCAAAACTTTCAAACTCACTCCTCAAGGAACTACAAACAGAAAAAAACCTAAAAATCAGAAACCCACTAAAAACCTGCCTCTTTAACTCACCCACCTAAACAGGAAGCATTACTGCGCTAAACAGAAAGCAATAGTGACAAAAGAAACGCCACGAAAATAGGAATGGCACCACAAACCTTTGTAAAACCAAAACGAATTTGACTGGCCCATGACAGAAAAGCATATTGACAAACTTCAACATAAGGAATTCAGCCTAATTGAAACAATGCAATTTACCAGAACGCACAGACCTCTCTCACAGTACCCTACTGAAAAACCTTCAATGCTCCTACAAATTCAGTGATCAACCGCCAAATACAACACACTCCTACTCCAACCACAGCACGAAAACCCTAAATCACACAGCAAACTGCACCCCACCCCCTGTATCTCTGGCACTATGCCACAGACACACAGAACAATCTCATATAGACCCACATGCTAAAACACCTTATCCACATCATCTAGAAGCAAACCCAACACAGTGATCAGTGTTTCCAAATTGAAGCTACCAACAGTACAGTAAAAAACTCATACACAATTCCTCTCCATGCGACTAACCCTCCCCAACCGACCTTACTTTTCAGATCCCCCTGAGTGCCTGGAGACCATGAAAATGGCAGCGGTGCCCTGTATAAAGGTGCCTAGTGAAGTGCAAGGAGAATGATTTTCTGAGAAAGTGTGTGCGTGTGTTGGTGTGGGTTGAGAGTAAGAGTGTGGCGAGGGCAAAGTAATAGTGTGGAAGGGGGAAGAGTAATGGCGTGGAGGGAGGGGAGAGTAATGGCGTGTAGAGAGGGGAAAGTAATGGCGTGGAGGTAGGTGAGAGTTATGGCAGTGCGACGAGAGAAGATTAATGCCGGTGTGACGAGGGGAGCGTAATGGCAGTGTGACGAGGGGAGAGTAATAGTGCTGGGGGGATAGAGAGAGTATCCGGGATGACGATTGGAGGTGGAAAAATCAGAAGAGAAACCTCAGTAGGACATAGGACAAATTGACAGTGGGTGGAGAGAAGGGGGAGGCAAGGGAGAGCGACTGAGGAAACCTAGGGAGAGGAGCATCAGAGTGCAAAGATCCGACCAAGTGGGGCCAGAGTGTCTGAAAGGCAGAAACCCTTACGTTGCATCACATTGGGGAACTTGGATTAAAGATGACCTTGATTGTTCCCATTGGAAGAGGTTGATGAAAAAGGTCTTTACCTTCATGCCTTACCTTAATTTCGGCAGGTTTTTAGATAGCAATTTTTATGGATCTGTAATAACAGTAACGGGGTTAAGGGACGCTTGGGAGTGTGGAACCCTATGCTTGAATACATAGAGAAGGGCGGCTAACCTTTTTGCTGCACTTAAAAATAAAAACCCTTGAACTGTCCTCCAGAGTTTTTTCTTGAGGCCAACTGTGACAATAGACTTGCAAAACTTGGTTTTAATTTATTTTACTTCTTTTGAAACAAGATGAAACAATTGGATTCAAACAAAGGAAAGCAATCATTTTAAAATAACTAATAGTCCATTATACATTTTAAATCATCCTTCCATTAATTTGCTTCATGCACATTGAAATTGGTGATATATTATTGGACTTCATCGCCCCAAGATGTTCAGTTCTTGTATTTAATCCTACCAGACAACCCAAAACCCACCCACACCTGAACACCCTAACCTGCAAAAAGTTAGCACTCTTGTGAAAGAAGCGAAAGTCAACCCCTTCCCATTACAAAGAAGACAGATCCTAGTTTATACAATGTACGTTTCTTTGGTAATCTGCAACACTGCGCTGAAGGAGATAATGGAGACTCGGCCGCCTTGCCCACATTTCTCAAATAACCACCAGTTCATTGTTCTTGATGGGCCAGTGCATTAGTAGCTCCTGTAATATGCCCAGATAATCTTACACTTGGGAGAAACGGTAATCAACAAGCAATAGTTGGCATCCACATCATTACAGTATGCAATATCTAGGGGAGACCATCTGTGACTGGGGTGCCACTTTACTTTTGGCAACAACCAGGCAGGGGCAATTCACTGTCAAGTTTCTCAGAAATGCATATTGGCAACTTGCTGCTGGTGGGTGGGTTCTCTGCAAGATCGGGCGACTGTCTAGGTCGTACCATTCTTGGAGCATCCAATTCTCTTTCGGAAGCTCAATGCACCCTGGCCAATTCAAAAATGGTCCATTGCGGTTAGAGTTCTTTATTATTTTGCAAGTTAACTATGGCATTGGTTTGATGGGATCTATGTGATTAATGCGACGGCCGAAAATGCAGATTTTTAACCCTTTACACCACATAAATATGCAGGGGGAGGCCACCCGCACCCCCCATATTAATATTATACTCTAACCCCCCCTCCCACATATATATGGGTTGGAAGGGGGGGGTTAAACAAATTAAAGTCGGAATTTTCGGCCGTTGGAATTCCCAGGTAGACATTTTTGTACGATTCCGGTTTGATGTACGTGCAAATATGGCAGTGGCTGCTTCCAACTCTAGAATACACTGTACACGCTAGTGCATACATGCACAACATGAAGGCGTCTCGCACATTTTAAACATGTCAAACCCATTGCCTCAAACTCAGTATGACAGACGCAGATGTTGTGCATGTTATCATTTCTATTAGGGTATGTGTCAAATCCCAGGAATATTATTTTCCCTTTTAAACAATACAAGATTACCATTTCATAATTTTTTTGTTGCCTTCCAAGTTTACCATGGAGCAGGTTCAATGTACATCTTAAAATGGCGTTGGCTGCTTCCAATTTAAGAAGATTTTGGATTAAAACGCTATATAAATTCAATAAAATACAAATACAAAATACTTTGTTAGTACTAGTTAGCCTATGCATATAAAAGAAGCATATTTCTTGCACACTTTAGCAATTTTATTGCTGCGAGTTAGTGTAAATCCAGACAATCTGCTGTTTATGCAGATGGCGTGTATGCTGTTCAGATTTTAATTCAGATTTTAATCCATGTAATGTGACTTTGTCAAAGTGCCCTAGTCCCATATCTGACACCACCAGACAAATGCACACACAAATCACCTCATCAGACCTGACTGGGAGGGTCGTCTCCAGTCAGCCTGGCCAGGGTCACCGCCTCAAAAACGGACTGGAATGTGGTCTAAAGAACTACTAGGTTTCTGAACCACTGCCCAGACTAGCGCCACAAGCGTTTGTAAATGAGTTGCACTGGTCTAATCCAAATAACCGGACAAATATACTTTGTTTCCATTGATGATCTAGGTCAGTTGTATATTCTACAGTAAAGTGGCATGTTCATGTTTTTCCGTAAAAACCTTTATTTTCCAATTTCATCGATACAGAACTGAAATCTATGGTTCCATTAAAGAATTCAATGGAACTGAAAATATCCATGAACCTGGAGCATTCATTCATTTTAAGTATCTGTACCAAGCATAATACACAACATAAGGAACATGCATACAATTCAGATATCCCAGACAAGTGTAAGAGATGTACAAAAGACCATGCAGTTTTAGGCACTTGGGTGAGGTTGTGCGAGAGTGCAAGACTTCTGGAGACAGGTGAGGAATAAAATACCCAGATTAATGGGTGAGGACTTGCAGGTGGATTCTAAACTCTGGCTACTGGGCCTGTACTAGGGAGACCCCCGGCCGGCCCATAGAGTTGTGGTTTGCTCCAGAGTACTTTAAGACAAGATAGCTGCACCTTTGAGATGGATGGGGGTGCAGGTTTATTACTCCAAAACCAATCAATAAGAACAACTCAATGGTTTTGCAAAGGGAGTCCGTTTAATGACGAGTACAAAAAACGGGGAGTCATGGAAATAGACAGTGATGCGATAGTCCGTCTCGCTTCGACTCACTGAACTTCATTCAAACAAGAACATTTATACACAAAACTCATCATAATTGACGTTTAACACTTAAAAGTTAACATGCAATTCTATTGGTTTGGAAAAGGTAACTTTAATATAGGTTCTATATCTGTATATGGTAATGGAGTGAGGGGATTAGATAAACACTGTCAGGTGGGCGTCTAAGCCCTTACTTCTAACATCACTCTTGTAGACGTCACTAAGAGTACGACGTCCCATTGGTTCTACTCTCTATAGGACCCTAGATTATTTGGTCCATTGTGATTGGGTTGGCTTCAACCCCATGCATACATTTCCACTTTACTTAGCAGCATGCAGAATGGTTAGCCAGGTCCAGGGTGCCCCACGATTCACCCGGCCTTCCTTTAATCAATAATTACTTTAGTGGCTATGTGTCAATTAGTTGGCTGTGGTTGGCCTCGAAACTGTATCTTCTTGTCAGGAAAAGTGATATCTCTGTCTGGGCGGCTGCCAAGCGTAGGTGTGAACCCGTGCCTCTTCTTGCTCGGATGGTCACGTGCTACTCATGCTGTGAATCTGCCTAGTTTCCCTCAATTTGGGCATTTAGTTCTTATTCGGCTTGCCACCTGCCTACGCCTCCTTATCTCGACCTTCCAAAGATAGGATATTCTGTTAAGTTTCAATTTTGCGAAGCTTCTGTTTGCTCCTTCTGTTGGTATGACCATGGCTCTTTCCTAAATTGCATCTGCTAAGTTTTCGATTCAGCCATCTCTTGTTGTTTTAGCTGGAATACGAATGTGGTCTTGTTTGGCCTCTAGTAACCTGAGTTGATTCTGCTTTCGTGTAAAGTGGACTCACACTTATATAATGTGCTTCGTTGAGGTAGATGTGTATAGGTGGCGCTTGCCGCGGTCTATCTTCTACTAAGCTTAGCAAGCCGCACTGTTTTGTTTTTGTTTGTTTGTGCATTTATATAGCGCTACGAACCCTCAGGTATCGGAGCGCTACTTATTTCTCATGGTGTGTGGTGCTCATTTATCGACCTCGGAAGGATGAAAGGCTGAGTTCTTAGCTTTATTGAGGTTTCAAGAATATGTACAGGCGTTAGCTGGTTGACTTCATCCTGCTTTACAGCGTAACCTTCTTTGTATTTCAACATAGACTCTCCTTTTAGGTTCACAATATCCTTATTCATGGCGTTTCGTCTGTCATTTTTTGGTTCTGCACGTTAGTCCGGGCCTTCGTGACATCACCCTTCGTCTTCCATTCAGGCCTTTTGGGTTACTTCCGGGACAGTGTTTAGGCTATCTTCATTTCGTCTTATTTGCTGGGAGGGTTTTCTCAATGGATATCTTACTGTCCATGGCTTTTTATTCTCCTGATGGGTACTTGCAGAGCCCTACTGCAACTCTTTGCTGGTTTATTTGCTTGTCATATGTCACATATTTTAGTGTGAACGTTCCTGGTACTTCAAAATGGGCAATGGGAGTGCAGGGTTTATTTGGGACCTCCTGTACAGGCCTATTCCGATTTGAGATGCGTTGGAATCGAGATTTGCTAATCTGGCAACAGTGGTGGCTAGGTAGAATGTGGCTATGTGTTGGGGTGGTAAAAGTGCCCCAAAAGTGGAAAGCAGGCTGAAAGATTTGATATATTGCTATGATCAGTCAGTAGCACATGCCGCCCTGCAACCCCTGGCTAGTAGACCTTTGGTCTTTCTTGAAGAAATGCTTGGCTACGCTGGACAGGATTGATGCCAACAGTGCATTAGATAATCTTGTAATGTATGGCTATTGGGAGGGGAGGAAGGGTATGTTGGACACGAGAGATGTGTACGAAATGATTACTTCAAGTTCTCCTGTGAACTTCAAAAGTGAAGTCCGCTAATGTCTCCCCTTATTCATGTTAGTCAGATCATGTTAGTCACTGTCCCAGATTAGCAACAATTATAACTTTCCTTTGGTTGTGGGTGATAATTGTGTTTCATAAATTATAAATAAATGTTTTTAAAAAATCAATTCAATGAAAAGTTAGAAATCCAGTCAAATTGGCAAAAGGGTTTCCACTAGTCAGTAACCCATATATTGATGTCACGACCCACTACTGTTTAAAGGGAAAGGGTCTTCATCTACGCAATGTACTGCACATTGGGAATCTGCAACCCTGGGCTGAAGAGGTAGAACTGGTAGATCTCACCCAGTGCTGTTTCAGGTTTTGGTGAGGCCCCTTTACTATCTTTTGCACTGGCCCAGTGGCCACAGAGGCCTGTGAACTCTTTTAAATGTATGGATGTAGGAACATGAATCTGGTTTATTAGGACTTAAAATATAAAACATAACCATGTCCTAGGGAATAGTCCAAGGGTAGGCTTCTAGTTGCATAACAATGGCAGTCAATTAACGCCCTTTAACACAATTGTACCAGTTTTATGGTAAATAATAATAGATAGTATAAAAGAGGCCCAAAAACGTATCACCTAATGGACCCAGTAAAAACTATTTGGAACAGGTTAGCTGGAATGTTCGCAATTGTAAAATGAAGACCAGTCTCTCAAATAGAAGTTAATTCATGGGCATGTCCGTATCGGGTGTCACGCATACCATGCACCCTTGTTAGTTCTTCAACGCACCCTTCTTTGGAGCGGCTAAATCCTCTTTTGCCACTTTAATGTCATCTGCCTTCACTTTGTGCATCCCGATTATCGTCTGCATCCCCTAATGCTTACCTTAGAGGCGACATATGTCATTTGGGCCCAAATATCGTCAATGCTAACTTCAAACAATCTCCATTTTGGACTTTTGCGCTCCCTGAAGCGGTTGTCTGCTGGCAAATTGTTTTCGCACTCTATAAACATGGGATTTAACAAGAATAAAAGATATTGTGAACAGTCAGCTTCTTAAGCATATGTAACGATTGGTCATCCAATTTTGTTGGCAAATTACTGCTGGTGGCTTCCTTCCAGCAGGAGTAGTTGATCTGGTTGTAATCCTCGAATATGCCATGGAGGATCATATTTATAAATAAAAACTCTTTTTGTATGAAATTATTTTTATGTGCGCACACACAGAGAAATGGCATTTCAAATAGCATCTTGTGAAAATAAAACTCCTTGGCGTGCCCCCCACAACCCGGTTTATGTAAGAAGCCTCGGAAATTACACCAGACTCAGGTAGTTGTGCCTTTAAAAAAGCAAATATTAATGCTTGGTTTTGTTTGTCCTTTGCACATCTTAAGGTGATTACTGTTTAATATACTCCCAATGTTGACACGTGAGTGGGCTGAGGCACAGAGCACGTATATCATTTGCCCATGGTCACAACATTTTGATAGTAATGTGGTGAATTCCTCTTTGCTGTTTACAGATTATTCATTTACAATAGTTTGACACAAATGTGTCCCATACATCCAACCAAACCCCTTTCAAACATGCATTGTCATATCAAGCAAACTCACTCAGCCTCCTTCTCCAACTTTTATTGTGCAATGGTTAAAAATGATTAGAATAACCTTGAGGGTTTAACCCGGGGACATCTAGCCTATTTGGGGTAACTTTCGGAGACCCATCACCCATGTAATCTCCTCACCGACCAAATGATGTAGCCTATAATTTGGTTGTTTTTTTTCCTCTGGAAACCAATTGGGCTCATAAGGTTATCGATCCATTAGGACTATGTTGGGCACATCAAGTGTGAATCACTTTTAGAGGAGAAAGGACCAATACAGGGAATGCACATCTTCAAAAGTTAATGCAGTAGAAATGGGTGGATAAAACGTTAGAAATGCATATGTGGAATGCCAAAAACAAGGAAGGGCAAATGCTGTGAATTAGGATTTGAGAGGATGACCAAATTTAATGACCTAATACATGCTCTAGATTGCAATAAAGATATGAACAGAAAAGGAGACCAAGCATGTGAAAGCATGCTCCCATGTTTCATGGCCATCAGTGAGTGAGAAATGCTCTGCAGAAGCACCTGGCCAATGGGCTTCCAAGCCTAAAAACAAGAAGTCAACTGTTGATTGGGAAGCCGGACAGAGCATGTGCAAGGCGCCAAGCCAGAAAATGCACGGGCCACAAAAAAAAGCTCACTTTTCCCTGATGATCTCCTGGGAAAACTATCCCACATCCCTCATCTTACCTATTTAGGGACTAAGTCTTAGGAAAACTCTGGAACACACTCCCAAGGAACTACAAACCGAAGTAAACCTCAAGTTCAGAAAACTAATAATAAACTGGCTCTTTGACTCAATTGCCTAAACAGGAAAGTACTATTGAAAAGAAACGCACAATCTTGATACAAGCAGAGGCACCACAATCCAACTCGACGGAACTGGGCAGGCCCTACGAACAGATATCGAAATATCACCAAATAAGGAATCCCGGCCTTAACAAACAATCTTGCCTACAAGGGGACTCACACCGTTAACCCTACTAAATCTTTTCCTTTCCCTAATAACACTGCTCAACCACCAAATACTACACACAATCACCACTACCACAGCACCAACTCGAAATCCCTCAGCAAACTGCACACCCCTCCCACTTCTGTCTCCATCATGACACACTAAATCTCTGGCACTACACCACAGACACAAAACAATCCTATACATATTCACACACCAGAACACCACTAAACCTATGCCACTTAGAAGCAAATCCAACACACTGACCAATTTTCCAGAAGTAAGCTGCCAACACCACAGCTAAAACACTCTTGCGCTCTCCTTCTCAGTCCTGCTAACTAACCCCTCCTAACCCTGCTTCCTTTTCAGATCTGCCTGAGAACCTGGAGTCCATGAAAATGACAGCAATGTACGGTGTAAATCTCAATAACATCAGTGCTGGAAGTGAAAAAATGTGTACTGGAGGAACTCTCTCATCCTTGGAGAGGGGCGGACTGTGGTGAGGATTGGCTGGGGTCAACGGGCATGACCCCAGGCTAGGTTACGCAACACAGTAGCTTTTCATAGAAGCCAATCCTGTTCATTTTCATAAAAGCAAAGGGCATTATGGGCACATAAGAATGCCCACAATTTTAAATTTTAAACATTCTAGTGATTCAGCAGGAAAACCTTTTGAGTGAATAATGGAAGTTGGACTCTGCAGTCTTGATTAGTCAAAATACACACCCCAACAAAACAATTCTGTATATTGCCGGACATATATACCGGTATGGACAGCTGCAACAAGTGAGTGAGGGTTTGGCTGTTTCTGTATTCCGTCTCCAGTCTGAGAGCAGTATGCTTGTTGAAACTTTGGTTCCTTGGACATGCAATAACTTCTTCAGAACAGGTCTTGCAGGTAGTGTCCTGCGCGCATGGGTCTGGGGACAGATCTGTTCTGAAGCAGTTATCACACGCACTTCAACAAGCAGACCGTTTACAGAATTCTAGGTAGCGCTTCGTTGAAGTGTGTGTGGCTTGTTCGTCGGCTTCAGAACAGATCTGTGAGTGTCCTGCACTAGCCTCGGGCCTTGGGACAGGCCAGCGCTTCGGCAGCACACGTTTTGCTTGAGCACTGCTCCATCTTGCTCAGCCCAACTGACACTCTCTGAACACTCACACATAGCAACACTCATCAACATTCCACTGAGCTGGCAATCACTCCTAGCACCAATATTCTCACAGCATTCATAGAAGGCCAGCAGGGTCAAGACAAAATAAGCGAGAGGTGCAGACACTAGGGAGAAAACCTACAGGACCACAACAGCATACCGAGAGGGAGGATTTCCTAGAGCACCCCATCAACGTCGGAAGCGGCTGTCAGGAGGCAGTGCGGCTTGATGTTTCTCTGTTTCCATTCCGACAATCTGGGTCCTCTCCTCTGAACCCAAACGCAGGTTGGAGGCAGCCACGCAGAAGAGCTGGTGCTGACGACAGAGCTGCAGTAGACTGCCATCTGGGTGCCTTAGGCTGTTTTTGTGCAGTCTTGATGTCCAGGGAAAAGGGTTGCACATCTCTGGTCTGGAAAGGCTCGCCTGGCAGTTGGGGTGGAACCTGTCTGGTATCGCCTCTGTGGATAGCTGGGTGTTTTCACTGTTGCAATGTATTGCCTTGCATATAGCATACACGTGCGCTGTCGCTGAGACGGTATGCCTCCTGCCAAAAGAAAGTTACGCATTAAATGTCACAGGCTAGCCAAATTATGAAATCTGTTCTGATTTCTATTCAGCTTGGCTGTAAAACTCCAACAATCCCCCGCCCGCCCCTCCGGTGGTCATCGCGCCTTGAAACACCTGTGTATAGGCACATCATAAATACCATATCATCAAACAAAGGCTCTGGTGTTGCGCTTCTTGGGGACTAAACTCTTTATGGCACATGGTACATCTCCTCCCACTGATTATATGGGGACTAGGGCTAACCCTGAACCGTTTATTGCCTTACCCCGCTGCCACCTGAGGCTAGTCCTAAACCCCAGTATACTCCCTGATCAATGGTCAAAACCAAAGCAACAAAAAGTTGGTGTTCCCACTCGGTTATGCCTGATGCTCTCAAAAAGCTCAAAATTGAGCTATATGATTGTGCTTGTTCCAGTATTATGGTTTCTTGTCTGTAGATCAATATGTTCATTCATAGCTTTTCTGTTTCGTTCAAAGAAAGGGGAGTCATTGACATTTTTATGATTTAAGTAGAAAACTGATTTATTTCAACATCAGAGACTGCATTTTTATAAAGTAGACCGAAACTATACTAGTCAGACTTTTCAATTGCTGCTTTTTATATTTTTTAAAATTTTAACAGCAATTTGTCTTTGTGCCTGGATTTGGTTTTATCGCCACGCTCGTCATCTTGTTGAAAATTGTGCTTTGTGTACTGATATACCTGTAATTCAACAAGGTTAGCTTTCTCCTATTACAGCAACAGAAGCGGCGCGACTTGAATCAGATTCCCTGCTGAACGTCTGCATGCACACTATCTGCTGCTCCCAACTACAATCCCCATAAGGATTGTAGCCCGGAAGGGTTTTTTCACCTCAAACCCGGCGTGAACGTGCCAGCGCGGATGAATTGGGCCAGTCAGTGCCAGTCCGCGTCCAGAGCCCCCTTTCCTACTCCTCCCGCCATGGGTATAGAGGATGTATTAAAGGTTATTGCTGCAGAAAGAAACAAACTTGATCTACACCTGATTAACCTGACTAGTAACCACGAGTTAGGTGCTGCCCTTACGCTTACTGCGCCGAGCTCTGCTGTGTTGGATGATTCATGCAAGCTCAGTGGAATCACTTTTGCGCTGTGTGATACAAGCACTGCTCTTCTCTCGATGCCCACCGACTCTAGTGTCTGCACCCTAATTGACAGTAGTTCCACAGAAACTAACATGATCCCCTTAGCACTAGATCTTACAGCTCTCCCACTCTCGCAAACTGGAACCACAACAATAGAGTTCACTACACTGTTTACGCAGGTCACTAATCCTGTCTTTGAGTTGCGTTGCATGCTATTAAATACTTGCTCACTGGTCAAACATGCAACAGCTATTGCACATTTTATTGAGATTCATAATCTGGATCTTGCACGCTTACAGAAACCTGGGGTACAAGCGATTCTGCCCCAGCGCTTAATTTGGCTATTCCGACTGGATACATTATGATCTGGAGAGAGAGACCAGAAGGAAGAGGAGGAGGTGTCGCCTTCATTATGAAGGTTGCCCTTTCAGTTTGGGAAACAGGTTTTACCCTTGATGGGATAGATGCCATTCATATTAAGATAGGCATGAATGCAGAAGCCACCATCAACCTTATTCTAGCATATAGTCCGCCATCATTAAAAGTAAACCTGACTGAGGCTATTAGTAGTTATCTATTACCCCAGCTGAAACCCGCTTCTAAATGTATAATAATGGGTGATTTCAACTACTGGTTGGGCACAGTCAGACTCAGGTGCCAAGGAATTCCAACAATCCTTAAGCAATCTTGGCTTTATCCAACATATGTTGACTCAACCCATGATTTGGGTCACAAGTTGGAGTGGTTGGCAGTACTTAACGCCATCTGCAGTGATGTAAGCACTACTTTCTGCTTTTTGTCAGACCATTTTATTGTGAACTTTTCATTAATTGTACCATTTTCTGTCAAAACGAATAATAAGCAACCGGGCTACATGACTAGGAATCCAAAACATATTACGGCTGAGAACATTGAGCCTCTGCTTGGGAATTCGTTAGACTCCTCAACCGACTTGTCATCACAGGACATGGATGTCACCTTAATTAACAACCTAACTAGCATTTCAGATAAACTCGCACCTGCTCGTACCCATTGAGAAAACTAAAGCAAAAAAAGCCACTTAACCAGTATAATAAAAATAAGGCCTGGTTCTCTGAAAAACTGAGGCAACAAAATTCTGATAGCTCCAAAGCTTTCCATGCTTGGAAACAAGAACTCAAACCGAACGTTTTAACTATTTATAAGAACACAGTAAGAGAATATAAAAATGCTATTCTCAAAGCTAAAAGAAATTTCCACAATCGCTCCATCCGTAGCGCCAAATCAGACTCCAAAGAAATATTTTAAATACAAAGAAAAACAGGAAACCACCCATACTCCCTCTGGTCCCTTAGTGAAAAAGGGTAAAGACTGTTGTCAACGCATTCAAGACGGACTCCAATATAAATTGCACAATATTCGGACGACAATGCTTGATAAAAAAAGTCACCTACACCTTTAGTCATGGAATCTCCCAAAGTCTACCCTAGGGACCCAGTTGTTCCTCTGTTTAACTTCCATTCTATAAGGGAAATGGATCTCGCTAAAATCATCGAACAGATGAAACCCTCTCACTGTAGAGGAGATGCATGCTCATCTATGATAGTCAAAACCTGTTCCCCTCGTATTCTCAAAGCAGTCTGCACGTTTATAAATGCTTCCCTGCAGGAGGGCACGGTGCCTGACGAGATAAAACAAACCATGGTCACGCCAATCCTCAAGAAACCAGGATTGGCTAGGGACAATCCCCTGAATTTTTTACCTATAGCCAATACCCCGTTTTTACTTAAAAGACTGGACCGGGTGGCCTATAGCCAAATTGCTGAGCACCTGAATCTATTTCCCATTCTAGATTCTCATCAGTCGGGATTTAGAAAACAATTTGGTACAGAGACTTCTCTCTTGGAGATGAAATCTAAACTTCTAACTCAGATGGACAAGAGTGGTCTTTCTCTTATCTCCTTAGATCAATCGGCTGCCTTCGATTTAATTGAGCATTCCATTCTAAATACTAGTGTAGAGGATGTGCCAAGCTCGATTCACACTCCAACCGCCCCTTTTGAAGTACTGGGAACATTTACGCCAAAATATGTGACGTATGATGAGCAAATAAACCAGCAGAGAGACGCAGTTGGGCTCTGTCCAGTACCTATCAGAAGAACAGCACCTGTTGAAGTACTGACACCTAAGAGAACCTGGTCAGTAAGGTACCCATTGAGAAAACCATATGAGACAGAATGAAGATTGCCAGAATGCAATCCCTGAAGAAGCTAAAAAGATAATGAAGGAAGGCGAATGGTGACGTCACAAGAACCTGGACTGACTCATATAGAAGATATAACGACCTGTGAATGATGAAAAGAGACGAAACACCATAGATAAGTGATATCCTGAGCCTAAAGTGAAATAATCGATGTCAAAGATGTCAGGAATTATGCCACATGCGCGATGAATATATTCAGTTAGTTTAAACGTGTACATATGCAAGGAACCGCAAGAAGCAAGAATTTGTGAGGCTTGCTTATGCTTAGTAGTAAAATAGATTGTAGCAAGCACCACCTGTACATATCTACCTCAAAAGGAGCATTTTATAGAAGTATACGTCCACTGCACAAGAGCAGAATCAGCCAAAGGTTACTAAAGGTCTCAAGAGGAGAGCTTTGCAACGAACAAATCGATAATTAAAGACAGAGAAACTCGGACAAAGGCAAATCGTGCAAGAAGCCATGGTCGTATCGGCTGAAATAGACCAACAGTGGATCCAATTTATGAACAGAAGAACAGAGTATCCTGTCCAGAAAGGTCAAGATAAGCCGCAGGTGGCTTGCAGAATTAAATCAAATACACGAATTGCATAAAGAATACAATTTCACAGAGTCAGAATTACATCACCAGACGAGCGAGAAGGGATGAAACTTTCACACCTACGCATGGACTTGTGCCATGCACAGATGTCTTAACTTTTCCAGACCAAGAAGCAGTTTCGAGGCCAGCCACAAAGAAATAATTGACACATGACCACTGAGGTGATGATTGCTTGTAGCAATAATTGGAGGGAAGCTGGGGGTGCAGCCAAACTCCCAGCCCCTGGCCGGCTATTCTGCGCGCTGCTAAGCAAGTGGAAAAGTATGAGTGGGGTTGTTGCCAACCCAATCGTAGTGGACCAAGTAATCTAGGGTCCTATAGTTAGTAGAACCAATGAGACGTTGTACTTTTAGTGACGTTTACAGTAGCCATTTTGAAGGAAGAGCTTAGATGCCCCACCTGACGGTGTTTATCCAATCCCACTCCCCGTTAACATATACAGATATAGTACCTATATTAAACTGATCTTCCTAAAACCAATCGAATTGCATGCCAGATTTTAAGTCTTACATGTCAGTGATGACGATTTTTTGGTACAAATGATGTGTTTTTTCTGAAATTAATTAGAGTTGAAGCGAGAAGCAAGATCGAGCGATTGCTGATATTCATGAACTCCCCGTTTTTGTACTTGTCATTAAACGGACTCCCGTTGCCAAACTATCGAGTTGTCATTATTTATTTGATGCAAGAGTATTAATCTGCATCCCCATCCATCTCAAGGGTGCTGCTTCTCATCTTAAAGTGCTGTTGGGGAAACCCCCAGCTCTATGGACCGGCTGGGGTCCTACTGCACACTAGGTTGAAGGATGTTGCCAATTTCTCTTTCTGTGGCCTTCTGGATCGCCTCTTTTCTTGAACATACATGTACTAGAGTTTGTTCGGACACAGCTGCAGCATTACCAGTTCCTGTCCTTATTGGCGTCCGACAGGGGGCCAGCACATCTCAGTGCCTTTATAAGCTCTTTATGGCTCCTTTCTTCTTCATGTTGGAGGAGGAGGGAGTCGTGTTTTCAAACTACGCAGATGACACTCCGTGCGTAGTTCCCCTCACGGGTCTCCTTGCCCAGGATGAGTTGCAAGTCAATAGAATTTTCACATTCATAGTGAAGTGGATGTTGGATAACTATCTTGCCTTTAATAGGAGCAAGACTGAGTTAATGATTGTAGGCAGCCCATATGCTCTGCACAATCTCAATCATTCTTATAGTTTTTTCAAGTTAGGGGATGACTTTATAGCTCCTCTCCCAAAAACAAACATTCTGGGAGTAACTCTTGACCAGTCACTTAATATGAGGGCTCATGTCACTACGGTCGTCTCTTCAGCGTTTATTATGTCAACTTACTATCACACTTGAGACTGCTAATTGCTCAGGAAAGGGCAGAAACTATTGCGCGAGCTATAATAGGGGCAAAGATGGACTACTGTTGTAGCCTACTGTTGGGTGCTTGCACACTGGACCTAAATGGGCTCCAGGTTGTTCAGAATTGGGCTGTGAGAGTTGTCTTAGGGCTTTCCAGGCTAGATCAAGTGTCGGAAGCCAGACGCTCCTTCCATTGGTTGCCTATAGAATCAAGGATCAAGTTCAGGGTCTTGGTTATTACTTTCAAGGGCAGAATGCAAATAATGCCATCTTACCTGCAGTTCCATATCAAGGACAAAGTTAATTCTAGATCTCTGAGATCCGGTACGCAAAATGTACTGGTGCAACCTAGATCTAGAACATCTAAAGCCGAGAATGGAGCGTACGCCTTGAAGACACCCAGTCTCAGAAATCAATTGCCAGGCTATATGCGTAGCCATAAGTCGTTACTAACCTTAAAGAAAGTCTTAAAAACTCTCTTATTCAAAGTACCAACTTTGTTGTGCTGCCGACTGCATAGGCCATACCTCGGTCTACTTCTCTTCCGTGTTCTTTTTGCATCACATTTTCCAGCTTTTGGACTCTTGTTCTGTTATATTGTCCGCGCCTTCATGCCTGCGGGTCTATAGTGCGCATTATAAATGCTATGTAATTTAATCAATTTATGTTCAAATTGGTTTATTTGTAGTAATACAGTTCCTAGGTCAAAATATGGCTCAGCAGCCGATGCATTTCTTAGAGTTGCTCCATCTTCAGGGCTTAAATACAACCATTGTTAGTTCCAACATGAAAAAACAGAAATAATATAACCGTGAACCTCATATATATATACACGACTTTACATGTGTACGTTTTCTTTAAGTAAAATCTAATTAGTTTGTACCTTATTGTATGAGCCTTGTCACTGTAGGTTCAAAAGTAAAAAAAAGGTTTTTTTTTTTTAAAGTCAAAATATAGTCTGCACGTAATAACCAACCCGCTGTACTGTGTGCTATTGAACATCGTTGAGAGCATCTTTTGATCACTCGTTTCACATCAATGCCATGTGTTGCGAAAGTAAATATGGTGTAAATGATCATTAGTTGTAAAATCACATGAGTGTGCGCTTTAATTTACTCTAAGTGCTCGTGTCAACTCACCTAGCTTCTTCAGCGTTGCTCGAAAACGAAGCCACGCGTGCTTCATGCCATATTGTATATATGGATGTCATCGCGACCATGCGAGGCAGCATGTCAGCGTATGTGCCGGTGCACCGGTGCCTCGCGTCCTGTGCCCCCATGGTTACGAAGGGACGGGAAGCGGTCGCCTTACTGTAACTAAGCAACACAAGGTTGCACAGTACGGAAAATAATACTCAATAGAGAAGCGTTGATTCTACGCTTGTTGGGACAAATTGAATAAGCTAATAGTCTTTCTGTAGTAAAAACCAACATGTCCAAAGAGCTGAACATATGCAATAGTGATTTTTGTACACGGATGGATACACTGGATAAATGTGTTGAGGAATCACGTCTGGATAAAACAGACGGCTCGTCCCAAACGGATTTCCCACCTCTGCCTGGAGAAGTCCAACATCTGGATAAAGTGGACAGTTGCAGTCAGACTGTCATTTTGGGAAAGGGACCCAGTCCCCACAATCCACACATACCATATCTAAGAGGCTGGGCTTTGAAATGGGCTTTGAAATGGCCTCCTTCCCTATGGCTTAGTGTTCGTCTGCATTTTTGGTAGCAAGTCAGCGTGTGTCGGTGTCCAATATCATACCCACAGTTGCTGTAAATCAATCCAAACAAGTTTTTCAGGGGTTCATCGTCCTACAGATGTTCGTGCACGTCTAGCTATGTCCAGAAGTTTGTGGCTAAGAAAATCTCTAATGCCGTTATCTATGGAGAAGAATACCGGAGATATTGCCATGGACCATAGAAACTTTGTTATTAAAAATGTTGAGAAACCTTATGGTAAAGCGCAGAGAGAAGCTTTGCGGAACACAGAAGTGGCATGGCTTTGCTAAAGAACTAGGCCAGGAGTGGTTAGAAGCTCTGACCTGAAGATCCTGTGCAGACTTAAGATGGACGATTGGTGTACTCAGTAGAGTAGGGACTGTATACTAGTAGGATGTGGGACTAGTAATCTGCCACGTTTCCTTAGCATCTGCCAATATATGCCCAATGGCTTAAGATCTGTTGTTTTAGTAGGTATGTTTTCCTTGGTCGTTTTTCTTATTTTTGATGGTCTTGTTCTCAGTATGTGTTTTGTAAATTGTTTTTATTTTGTAGCGCTCTGATGCCTATATAAATAAATACATACATAAGCACATTTCCACATCAGGCCTATTTCCTGTACTGACATAACATTCCCCCCAGTTAGTTGAACTCTATGGGTCAGAGCTGTAATAGTTCCTGTAATCAGACCAGATAGCAGTACCGCTGAATAACGGGTATTCGGTATGCTGTGGCTGGCATCTATAGCGTAACAGTGTGCGATATCTAGAATTTTCCTGCAGGATGCGACAGAGAGCTCGCTAAATAATTCACCTTATTGGGTAAAGGGATGTGAGGTTACACGGATGATGCGCTGGCTCAGGGACTTGCAGTCCTCACATGAGGGGTGTAGAGACACAAGTGTGTACCATTAGTTTATTACTTAGTTAGGGAGCCGCACAGTGGAGGTGGCATCGGGGCTTTCAGTGGGCTGCAGCCTTGAGATAAGCATTGCTGGTACCACAACCCCCTCCACCCCCCCTCAGCACAGACAGCTGCTTCCCTCTTAAATGCTGCAGAGTTCTGCCTACTCCACGGCACGACTTAACCTTCAATGCCTGCATGCATTGCAACAGAAAACGAGCCAATTCAAGACATTACCTTCACGCTAATTACCCCAGGGAAGACGTGCTGGAAGGCGCTTTCCACTTAACCCGAATTTCACATTTCAAATAATGTTTGAATGCATAGCACTGCAGCTTACTATTTTTGCTGTTGGCTCGAAGAGTGAGTGCAGGACCACAGCTTTTCTGTTTTGCTGGAGACATCATTTTGTGTTCTTTTTTTAAAAAAATATTTGTATTTTAGTAATGTTCTTGACTGACTTTGTTTGTTTATTTATTTGTTTTTGGTTTATTAATTTAAACCTTTCACAATAATTTTGGTTTTTAATACGCAAGAAAATACATGTTACATAATCATAAAATCCATAAAACAATATGACATACAAACATAATGAGAAACGGACTTTAAAAAAAAAAATTGGAGACTTTCTCCTTTATGGCAAGTATGCGCGTCTGTTTTCCACTCACTGGCATAAGGCAACATCTAATAAATATTTCTCAGTTACTTAGATTCTGAGTCTGTGGTCCAGACTTCACAGGTCCCCCCTCGCTCCCCCTTCGGATGTTGTCTTGTGATTCGTTAGCCCCACCCAAAGCCACTCCTTGATTTCTTATCCCCCTACAACCAGTGGTCTTCAAACTTTTTGACCCCGAGCCCCCCCTAAGAAAAATTTCTCTGGCCCAGGCCCCCCCCTATACACATGTACTCCAAAATGTTACTCGGTTGCGAACGGTTATCGCGCGCTGGAGTATAATGGTGCCCCCAACGAAGGAGTGCATGCCACACACCACGTTGTTTCAAAATCATTGCTTGCAATGATTCAAATCAGATGAGGACAAATATTTGTGAACAAAGCATTCCGATTATTTTGCTATAATACAGAGGACTCGACTAAAAATAGTGTTGGGTATTTATTTCACACAAACGAAAACACCCAATATTGCTGTCCTGTAGTAACATTTGCTATGCAAGTGCTGTAACAATTTGTTTCTGAAGTACAACAACGTACTGTCAATGCTGTCACTTGCAAGTTGGACAGTGGCATACTGGAGAACTAGTGTGAAGGGTGGGCCTGCCTTTCACCAGCCAGCCAGCCTGTCAATATTGGGTTCAATTTTTCCAATAGCCAACCGCAGGCTTTCTTCCACCTCCAGCTTTGACCGATATTTTGTCTTTAGGGCTGCAAGTGCAGAGAACCCAATTTCGCACAGGTATGAGGTGCTGAAAGGTAAAAGTACATTGACTGCACATTTCGATAAAGTTGGATACTCTGCAGACACATGTTGCCAAAATGCACCCAAAGACAATTTTCTGAATTGGCTCTCTACTAGGCGGTCACTTTGGAGCTCCATTAGTTCCTCCTGGAGTTGTATTGGGAGATGGGCTCCTACGTCAGCTAGGAAAGGCTGAACCACCCAGTCATTCATGTTGCAATTGTCGTCAGGAAAGTACTTTTCGAGACTGGTTCTGAGAGCATTTAAATGGTTTCCAATTACTTCAGAAACACATGAGAGATCATACTCCGTCTCCTCAAGAGCATCTTCTAATAATGGGAACGCATCGGCTATGCCAATATCAACCCTCCTCCTCCAAAGCTCCAGCTTCTTCTTGAATGCCGATATTTTTGCATTCATGGCAAATGATGTGGTTTCTGTGCCTTGCAGGGAGAGGTTTAGAAAATTTAGCTTTTCAAAGATGTCGCCAAGGTAAGCCAACAGTATAAGCCAGCGTGGATCACACAGAGGCTCTGCTTTTGTCTGGTCTAACTCCAGGAGAAAGTGTCTCACTTCGTTTCTGAGTTCATAGATGCGATTTAAAACCTTTCCCCTGGATAGCCACCTGACCTCTGTGTGAAACAGCAAAGCATCATGGTCAGCTCCCATTTCTGCACATAAGGTGGCAAACAGACGGGCTCTTGTGGGGTGCATCTTAATAAAATTTACGATCTTTACAACAGAAGTCAAAACTTGTGTCAGTTCATGCCCCATATTGCGCACAGCCAAAGCTTCTCGGTGTATCATGCAGTGTGTCCACACAATATGTGGAGCTACTGCCAATACTTTTGCTTTTAGCCCAGCTCTAGCACCACATATTGAAGGAGCACCATCCGTGCAAATACCAACACACGCCTCCCACTTTAGGCAGTTGGAATTTAGGAAGTTGTTTAAAATTTCAAAGAGTTCGGGTGCAGTTGCTCTGCCCTTAATTTGCTTACAAAACAAGAAGTCCTCCAACATCTCCTTTCCATGGCAGTACCTCACATAGGCAATCAAGTGAGCTTCTTTTGATATGTCAGTGGCCTCATCCAACTGTAGGGCGAACTGTACAGGATATGAGAATCCAAAGGAGATGGGTTTGCAGTGAGAGGTGGCATACGGCATGAAGAAAATGGGGCCTTGTGAAATCCATACCGGCAAGGGGTGGTGGTGGTGGTGGTGGATGGCGGAGCTCTCAGTTTTGGGAAAAATGGAACGGTAGCGCAATCTGAGCAGGAACGAGGAGGGCAAGCATTGACTAGGGGTCCATAGATAGCTTGCGTTTAGGGGAGGAGAAAGGAAATGAGCTTAGTGTAGTAGTTGAATTTGCAGTAGTGACAGATGTGGTATTACATACCATTTGGGGATTTTCCCTAGAGCCAAGAACCTTAGTTATGGCCAAGTGCCATCAGTTTGTAGGAGAGGCTTTGCCGAAAGGACTATCAACCTCAGAATTGGGAAAGAAAAAAGGTACCACCAAAAGTTGAAACATTCTCCAAAAGTCAGTAAATCATCTGTCAAACAGGACCAACACTGAAAACGAACCTGACTTCATATCCAGAGAAATAAATTTCAAGCTGCAAGTTACTACCAGGCATGAGAAGTCACTCACCACTTCAATTCGCCAAATGCACACCATATATATACTCCCCATGATCACTCGCTATTGGCGGGTGAAGGTTGAGAGCCCTGGTTTAACCAACACATTTTTTCCAGAACGAGGAGCATTGCGCAAGCTAGGGATCCAATGGATGACTGGAAACACAGCCATGGCAAATGAAGCAGGACCGGTGCTGCATTAACAACGCGGCTCCGCCATGGCAGATTGCTGGGCTCCAGCAATCTGCCATGGAGCAGCCGCGTTGTAAAAAGAAACACCAGCAGAGCAGTTCCGGTCCCCCGCTCGCCTCCTCTCCTCCATGCATGCCCCCCAATGTGGGGGATGCAGGGAGAGAGGGGCGCAGGGGGACCGGTGCTGCATTAACAACGCGGCTCCCCCATGGCAGATTGCTGGGCTCCAGCAATCTGCCATGGGGGAGCCGCGTTGTAAAAAAAAAACACCAACAGAGCAGTTCCGGTCCCCCGCTCGCCTCCTCTCCCCCATGCATGCCCCCCAATGTGGGGGATGCAGGGAGAGAGGGGCGCAGGGGGACCGGTGCTGCATTAATAACGCGGCTCCCCCATGGCAGATTGCCACGGGGGAGCCGTGTTAAACATAAAGCGGAACGAGTCACTTACCTCGGACTCGTCGGCGGCGGTAGCAGCAGCAACAACAACAGGGAACACAGGACACCACAACGCAGCCTGGACGCGCGATCCAAATGCAGGAAAGCGCGCGTCCAGGCTGCGTTTATTTCCTGTTTCCATGGCCACGCCCCCACCACATCGCACTGGCTGAGCATGTGCATGGGAGCCAGTGGCTCCCCATTGCACATGCTCAGTTCAGTGCGGCCAAAAAAAAAACAAAAAAAAAAGCGTTACTCGTTTTCTTTTCTTTTGGAAGGCATCACGCGCCCCCCCAGGCATGGTGGCGCGCCCCACAGATTGAAGACCTCTGCCTACAACAGTGGTCTTCAAACTTGTTATGCCAAACCCCCTGAGAGCAAGTCTGCCTCCCCCCACACTCCTCTGCCCAGCCTCCCCAGCCCCCGGCCAGAGGCCATCTTTAGGGGCTTCCTGCTACCAATGATGGGATCGGGTTGGTGGTGCCGTGAGAGGGGATGCATAGGGCTCGAGAGCTCTAGCTTTTTAAAAAATCCGAGGCCCCTATATTCCGCTTAAACCCTGTCTGTCTTCTTTACCCAATCCCACTGTTGGGGGTATGAGAGGCCTGCTCCAGGCCCCCAGCACCCACGTGGGGTCATGTTAGGTGTCTCGATAGGGGGGGTTCAATGCCCTTAATGGTGGGATTGGGTGACTGTGCCATGGGTGTTGGGGGGACTGGGGTTCAAGGGCCTCGACTTGGAAAACAAGGGTTGAGTTAATTTTTGTGTTGGTTATCTGAGGCCGGATCCCACTGTCGGGGACATAATACCCCACGCTCTAGACCCTTAACACTCATGTGCTGAATGTTGGGGGTCTGGAGCACGGGCGAATGCCCCGAGCATGGGATCAAAATAAAAGCAGAGCAACGTAATGCCCTGCGGTCCTTGAGCCTACATTTATTTCCTGGTACTGGTTCCAAAACAAAAATGGCAGCATACTCTATCTACTGAGGCCCAGCCTTGTCACACTGAACATGTGTGGTGGTGCCATATTGCATTGGGCTTATGCTTAAGGAAGCAGTAGCAAGGTTGTTTTTTAAAAACCTTTTTAGACTGTGGGAGCACACCCCTCGACATGAGGCTGCCCCCCCAAAAGGGTCCACGCCCCACAGTTTGACTAACTGCACTAAAAGCACATTGTGCCACCCTTGACCCGATGTGGTAAACATTGCCTTCAGGCAAGTTCTATCAAATGAGAAATAAGGTGAGCAGCTTTTGTGAAAGTTGACGCAGTAGATCTGTTAAACCTCAGATATTAAAGGTACCTAAATAACATTTTTTTCTGGAAGAGTGGCATCAATGCTCGTTCTGTCTTCTGGACCACACTTTGGTTAGTCAGGAGAAACTGAAAAAATGAAAATATTTGAAGGTTCCTCATTGCCTCCTGTGGTGTGTCAGAAGGACACTTACTCTTGACAGACATTTTAGGACTGGTATTATTAAATAAGTAGTGCAATGCCTAGCTTTCCCTATCTCTATGGGGTTTTCTCTACCTATTAAATTAACTAAGGTGCTCGCCACTCCTCTGTGAATGTGAGAAAGAAAATGTCCTAGGTCCAAACTAACCCTAACTGACCCTACCACTATACTAACCACTAAAGACAGGAGAATGGCTCCCTTCTCCTGGAGCTTGCGTCTTGCAGGTTTCTTCTTATTGACTCTTCTTAACGAGTTTTTTTAAATAGTCTCTTGTGACTTCTGTAACCATTTCACATAGCTCCCTCAAGACTTTAAGGTGTTTGTCGCGTCCCAGATGTAGGTTTCTTAAACCTTGAACAACTACTTTGCACTGTACTTGAAAACTTAATTTTACTTGGGTTTGGCACACAGAAACATACATAAATGATACAAAGCACAAAGTATTTGCGCATTGGGCTACAGAGATAATGAGCATCAACATTTCACTCAGTATGTGATACAACTTGTTCATCTCACATAACAATGTCAGGTTCACTAGTAATGTTGCAGTCTACAACAGTTCGGTACCAGTTCCTCGCTCTAAAAATTGCCTAGGTAAGTTTGGAATTCACACCATATGTCCCTAGGCCTGAACCCACTTGGCAAGGTAGATATGTATAGTTGCTCACAGTCCTCTGCCCAGATCAGGCTCGTGTTGGTGGGCTGGTTTTCTTCCATTGTAGTAATGTAATATACAGCGTTTAGCAAGCATGCAACCAGTGTTTTAAAAAGGTTCGACTACGCTTTTCCCTAATATTCCCCCACAATCCAAACATTGCTTCCATATACTTTGGACTTTATTGCTGGAAGATTCACCCTTTTGTGTATCCTCTTCCGTTTGCTCATATAGGGTTGCTTTCCCATTTTCCCAGGGAAGTGATGCCCAGTCTTTGTAGTGCTCTTTAAATCCTCTCCTTTTCTTATCCATTCAGTCTTCTTTCTCTTTGTATTCACTGTCTCTTGGCAGTAATTCCGCTTTGCCCTTCTCCTCAAGCGTTACCTTCTCACTCTTAAAAATGCAATAGAGATTGCCAGAAGGTGTTTTTCATTAACAGTCCACTTTCCTCCCCAGTTACTTTCTTAAACTCAGTGTCTCTTTAAATGTTTATTGCCTTCAGGTTTCTATTATCATCATTCAATTTTCCACTCTATTGTGAATGTGACTGGGACGAGTGTGCAGTAGCACCTGTAGCGTTCCAAATGCCAGATGGAATTGCCACTAAACGATCTCAGACCCAAATAACCGGACAGACTCAAAATACTACTTTATTATCAGCTCAAATAAAGTAGGGAAACCTGGCTCACTCTCAACTAATTTCAATTACACAAAGGCTTTCTACTTCCATGTACGTCAGCTATGATGCCATCCTACATGGCAAACAGTAAAAACCTATCGAAAAGAAGAATTGTTTAAGCCAACATATATACCTACAGGTGTTAAATAATTGGCTGCTCCATATCTGGCAGGCATGGCTTGAACTACCTCTAAATACGTATAATACTGATTAATAGCAGAATAACAGCAGCAGATTGGCCCCTGCAACAATGTATAGTACACTGCTATATAGGCCCTCGTGATTGGTTGTCATTCTCTCCCAACTTTGGACATACGGCTCGTTGGCAACACGTAATGATAATGATGTGTTATTTATATAGCGCCTTAAACCAAAGCGCTTTACAGAGCATATATTTACATACAATATCACCCAACCGAAATTGGTACTCCTTTATCGACCTCAGAAGGATGAAAGGCTGAGTTGGCCTTGCTGGGATTCGAACCTGCGACCTGCAGATCACGGTCAGATCGCAGCAGCGAGAAACGTAAGACCACTGCCCACTTGGCCAGTTAGCCTGCCATCTCTCATCAGTTAGGCCCTAAACCAAGGCTTCCTCTTTATAGTTGACCTTGCTGACTGTTCTCTTCCTTAGGACTTTTAAGTGAGTGTAGGTACATCATCTATCTTTGTCTGGAGCTTAATCATGTGTGAGACCACCACGATTTTGACCTTTTATTTAGTGCCATCTAATTCAGTTATACTGGGTGCTATTACTCCTCTTGGCCTCTGGAGACTTGGTTGCTCCATCTTGCATATGCTTTCTGCAGCTTTGATTGTTCAATACTTAGCACATGTAGATGTTCACTCCTTTACTTTAAGAGAAATTTGTTGTGCATATGTAGCTTATGCTACACGGTGAAACTTGCCACCCTGCTCAACCGTCTCCGTGATAACCTGGGTATCACTGATCAGGCCTTGGCTTGGCTTGGCTGACCTTCCTCTCCAATCGACCCTCCCAGGTCCAACGTGGGTCCTCTCCTCTATCTCTTTGTCTACCTGTCATGTTCCCCAGGGGTCTAACACCTCTGCCTGGCTGTTCAACCAATACCTGGCACTTCTTGCCCACTGCATAGCCACTCTCTGCCCCAACTTTGTGTTATGCGGATGACACTCAGTTCATTTTCAGGCTCCCTTCAGCCACCTCTTCTCCTTCTCTCCTCTCTGACTGTCCGCCATCAAGGGGTGGTGTGCCACCAATGATCTCTGGCTTAATGCCAGTAAGACGATTCTCCTCATCGGCACACCTGCTCCCTCCTTTCCTGTCACGCTCTGGCCGGCCTCTCTTGGCCCTCGTCCTGCTCCTACCTGTGAGGATAAAAACCTTGGGTCATCTTTGGCTTCGCACTTTCCTTCTCTCCTCACATCTGACGTCTCTAAGAAGTCAAACTACCAGCTGCACCTCCTCAGAGGTATTCTTCCTTTTCTCTCCTTCCCCCAGAAGCTCACTGTCTCCAGAGCTCCGGTTCGCTCTAGGCTGGACTACTGCAACAGCCTCTTTCTAAATCTGCCTGCCTCTACTCTCTGCAACTCATCCAAATCAGGACTTGTCCTTGGCCTCAAGCCCAGGGATCGCATCTCTCCAAGACTGAAATCTCTGCACTGGCACCCAGTGGCGTCAAAGATTAAGTTCCAAACCCTCTGAATTGTCCACAAAGCCTTCTGGGGCAAAGGACCTCAATACCTTCAACTCTCTCTTCCTTCTCGAGCTCTTCGTTCATGTGCCTCCAACTCCCTCAGGGTTAGTCGCTTCTCCAAGCAGTGAGTTTGTGGTAGATCTTTCTTCTGCTGGGGCCTCACTCTGGAACAGCCTTCCTGCCTCTCTGAAACTTGAGAACCATCTCCGGTTCCGGAAGCACCTCAAGACCTCCCCTTTGCTTCTGCTTTCTCTCCTCCTCTCCCCTGCTGATCTCCAGCTGAATATGAAACTGCACTGGTTTACCTGGCTACCCTCTGATTTCAGGCCCAGGTTTCTGTATCCCTACAGCCCTTTACTAGCACTTGCCACCAGCTGGCTGCACTTATATTTATTTTCTTTATTTTACTGTCCTCCTATGTACTACACTGCCCCCTCCCCTTTCCCCCTGAACTTTTCACCTTCCCCCCTGCGCTTGATCAATCTCAATGTCACCTGGCCTAGTAGGATCGGTGTCAGTCTTCCCTCTGTTTCCCCTCCCTTGCCTCGTCGCGCCTTGAAACACTTGTGTATAGGCGTGTTATAAATGCCATATATCATATCTACTTTTGGACTCCCATTGTTCCTTGCTGTTACCTCTTGATGTGGCATTCTTGATCCTAAGCCAAACAGATATTCTTTGTTCCTCGCACTATACTGTTTTTCCAGTACCTGTCAGCTCTGCAGCCATGGTCTCTCGCTTCAAGGCTTCTTACTTATTATTTATACAGGGTCGACGTCCATTTTTTCATCATGGCCGTTGTACTATTGTTCTATTTTCTACTGCAGCAAGCTTCTTTATTTCATCTACCTTGCATTTCTGCGTATATACATCTACTAATTCTCTTCTCACTTATCTTAGTGGACCTGATTTCTTCTTATTCGCAGAAATGTTTACTTTGTTACTTCAGTTACATCTTCATTCTTTAAGTATTTGCATATTGTTTCAGTGCGTCCTCATGTCTTATCTTTATGATGTCATTTTACTCTTGTCTGATTTCACGTATAGATTTTCTATATCCAGTGGTGTATGCAGACATCCTTCCACGTTGGTGTGAGAGTACATTCGATATGGTGAGTGCATAACGTCTCTCGTATCTTCAATGCGGCATTGGGATGATACCTGGTGTCATGCACAGTGTCTTCCTGTTATTCTTCCGGTATGATGGAGGTGAGGGGATGGATGGGCACTAGAGATGACGTGTACTTCTGCCTCTCTACACTAGTATGATCAGTAACATAAAAATTCCACTTGGTTCTCATGGGTCTCTCGTTCGCGCAGTTACCTGTGCTTGTCTGGGGTAACGTCACTGGGGCCTTCGTTCGGGGTTTGTTGCTTTTCTCGTTTTCTCTCCTCGTCGTCTCCCTCTGTATCCTCTCTATACGGACTGACAGTTCTATGGGTTACCAGGTGGTAGGCGGTCACAGCCGCCTAGTGGTTTTGGCATTCGTTCTGGGGACCACCGGTCTCCCACTAGATCGCCATGGTCATGCCACCACCATCCGCCTCTCTTCTTAGTTCTCAAAGGACGCTCTGCGTCCTATCCTCTGCTGTCTGCTTTCCAGCAGTTTTCAAACTCGCTGGCTTCCCCATGTATGGAGTCTACTCCACCCTCAGGTTTTGCATCACCAGGGAGCTTCCCTGGCCGAAGTACAACGTTCTGTGCCGCCACTTGCTGCAGCCTCTCTCTCCAATTCAGCTTCTTTGTCCCAGTTAAATGGCAATTTCTATGTAGACATATTCATTTTCTGGTTGGCAAGAATATATAGCGGTCTTTTCTTCATCCAAGTCTCTAGATTGGATGTCCTTTAAGCTCTGTGATATTCCCAAATAGGCTATTTCAGGCGATTCTTTTGAGAGTTCCTAAGTGGAACCGGAGTCCTTGTCCCCACAGGTGGAGTCTCTCCTGGTGAGGTACCGCTTGCCTTTACCCCTAGGATGGGTATTGCTGAGTGAGCTCACTTCCCTATCCTCACATGGGGCGAGGGGGCCTTCACCTTCGGGTGAAGGGACGAATTCCCTCGATTCATCACACTGCACGGTTTAATTGGTTTTACAGACCTCCACAGCAACATTCTAATTTCTCTTGTACTCCGCTGTCTGTGGCTCTTCTATTCGACATGCTTTTACCCTCCTGTGATTTGTGAGACCATCTTGCACTCAATAGGCCATGCTTTCATCTCTTGGTCCTCTTGCGCTCTATGCCTCACGTGTTCTCATCCCCGTTCTCACTTGCCCTCCTTAGCTCCACACTCTCGTTTTCACCACGACCCAAATGGGTCCCTTTCAGTTAGTGGTTTATAGGTAGGTGTAGGTAAGTGGGTAAAAACAGGAGAAAATAAACACTGTCCCAGTGAGGCGTTTTAAATGGTTATTTTTAAAATGCATGTTTGGCTGTTTTATAACTGGGACTTACCCGACTACTGTGCTTCCCCGCCATGGGGGACACACGTAATTTTATGAGTGAAGGCAATGGGCGGGACGTCCCTGCCAACAGGATTGGACTTAACTGAAAGAAAAAAACATACCAAGATTGTTGTAAGAGCAGAGGAGAAGACAGATAAAGATCTATAAAGGAAAGGAAAGGAGGGAGGGAAGCAAGAAGAGAATGATAGTGCTCCCTCGAAGGCGGCAACCCAAGTGGCCCCCAGGGCTCTGGTTTTGTGACTGGTCATGCTACATATGCCAGCTGCAGAGAAGCCCTGGGCTACATGCCAGATCACCCTGGGTGAGGTAAGAGCCCCAGTTCAGAGCCACCCTTGGATGCAACTGTTGGGCGACCCCAGGCAAGCAGCATGGGCTGGGAGTGTACAGCCCACCGCGGGCGACATGCGTGTGGTGGCCCTGGTGAAGATTGCTGAGGAAAGTCCATCCACTCCAGTGCTAGATGGCTGGCCAGTGAACAGTCTAACCCGATGGGACCAGCGGCCTGGGCTTTGCTCCAAGTAGGACTGAGGGGCCTGCAGAGTCTTTAACCTCCTTGGGGTTCACGGCGCGAGAGGCTTGCCTGGAACATTGGCTGCTGCATCCAATGCAGCTAGCGCTCAGTGGAAGTGAAGCGATTAGGTATAGGCTTTGTACAGGTGGACGGGACTTGGGCAGAGCCCAACAGGGCCACAACCCGCTGCACCACAATGGAGGAAAATAATGGGCACCGCCATGTTTGGAAATTAGTCAATCGCACTGCCATGGAGGAAATGAGGGCGCTTTTTAGCCTGGTCAATGATGGCAAACTGGCCATTGATGAACGTGAGAGATCTCTGCAGACTTGCTATGTCTTCAAAATGTAGGTAAAGGAACCCATGGCAACCACCCGCAGCAAAGCGAGAGTTGCACATGAGGATATGGAGTGGAGTATCCAGTACCTGAAAGCTACCGTTAATTGAACTTGTGTACATGGACAATGACTGTCGCGTGGGGACTTGGAATAATCTGTGAGGACAGACTGCAGTTCTCAAGGTTATTAAAAGGGAGGAGTAATAGAGGAAACGAGGAAGGCGTGCTGTGATAGAACCTGACTAAGGTTCATTACGGTTGGGTCTTATCTGGAGAAGGTATCTTTTCCCCTTGGAAATCTAGGGACAACCAGCGAATGGGGAAAAAGGAAGGGGCAAACTCTGAAAGGAAGAATGTACTACATGCTCTGTTAATTTTTTAACAAAAGTACCTATGTATGGCTTAAAAACACCCCTTTTGGTGTACTGTTACTTGTTTGTTATGAGGAACCCAGGTGTGTGGCCCATCCCCTGCCTCAACCTCTTTAATCGCAGGTTGCACAGCGCCTTGCCATCTGAGATGGTGGGGTGGTTACATTGTAGTCAATTTAAGGTCCGGGGGTAGGAGAGGGTATATTAAAGGTGTGCAGTGAGCTGGACCAGGATCATGAAAATGAGGGGTTACGCCACTCTCTCCTAGACCTTCAAGTGGGATAAGAAATCGAGAGGCTGCTCTAAAGCATCCCAAAACCACATTTCTGGTCGGGCTGAGTGTCTGGCTGGGCCTCCAATCCAAAGTAGATAATGAAACTTGTAAAAGAAGCGGTGACCGTATAATTAAGGGGATGACCTGCCGTCGAGTTTTCATACCTGCAATGAAAGGGTATGAAAACGATTATAAAAGTAGTTTTAATATAGAACTAGTATGTACTAAAAAAAAAAATCAACATGCGCCAATACACTATCAAGCCCATAGTTTTGAAAGAAATCCAGGATTCTTATACATTAAGGGTTGCAAATCAATTTATATTGTATTGTTCCATGTCCCTTCGTTTTAGAAAACATAATTTCAAATCTCTTGAACATTTGTGATTCTAAAGACAGATGGGGACATCCACTCAGCGTTGTATTAATTTACTGCCAGATTCCTTTCAAGAACAATATTTGTCTTGGCCCTTTGGCTCTGCCCTTGCAAGCCTCGACCAACTTAAAGCCCTCAGCTCTCCTTCCTCCTATCATACTGACCATCCTGCTTCCTTCATTTTTCTCAGTGTGCATATTCCCCGGCCTTCCTGTACGTTCTTTCTCACTCTCCCTGTCTCTTCTCCGTCTAACAGGGGACGAAGTGTAAATACAAAAGTAGAGGAACGATGCTACTTCTTCCCCGCCCTCTTTGCAAGACCACCTCAACCAGACACCATACTCTCCATCACTCACCCTTTGTCCCTCTTGCCAAACTCCAAGACGCTCTATTACAAGCATGCTATGAAGGACGAAGAAAGCCAGAAAATGCATTTACCTCCGTTAAGGTTTTCAGTTTTTACCCAAATGCACAATAAATGAAATATTTGTCTTGACCTCCATTACCCACACAGCATGCAGCCTCTTTTTTTTCCATTCACCCACGCATCCGCTCCTCCTCTTACCATGACAATAGAGACAGAGACCCCCCTCTTCCTCCCCCCGCCGCCCCATTACCTGCAAAGACGCATTTGCCTATAGAAATAAATTCAAAGCAGATCGTTAACGAGCTGGACTTCTTTGCACTTTGGGAATGGCAATCTATTCAACTAAATAGAGCAGAAGAAAAGTTTAAGATGAACCCCACAAATGCGGTCTGCCCAGCCGTCCTGAACGGTCTATCAGGTCACATAAAGTAAGGGAAAGATGATGGATGAAGCAAGTAAGGGTACGTCGTACCCTTTAGTTCCCTCCCACTTTGACCTCTGCCATCTACAGTGCTGTATTCCTTAGTTCGCCCGTGCGCTCTCCGTCATTCCCCTTGTCCGTTTCGTGGTCTTACTGATCCTTCTCCTGTCACACCGACCGGTGTATGCTTCCCGAGACACGCATGGGCTCTTACTCGCTGCTCGTTCCCTCGCTCCATATCCCCACCAACTTTGTCCCTGTTGTCCCCTCTGTCCCTTTTACTCACTCTGGTAAATCTGCGCAGTCTCCCCCTTTGACCCCGCTCCCTTGATCCTCTTCATGCCCCTACCTATCTCCTGCGCCCCGCGCCCCCCGCGCGTTCTTTTAGCCCCGTGTTTTCTCTCTCACTGGGTCTAGTTTGACTTTGAACTATGACAATTTATTCCGCGATCATTCTGTACCCATCTTATATTTCTGTGTACACTCCTAATTACTCATACCACCCTTGTGTGGTAATCTGCCCGCCCTGTTTTGCCACACACTTTACCCTCTTTTATTACCCCTTTCCCGCCCCCATTGCCCCTCTTCCCAGCTGGTCGGCCCGTCCCGAGGAGAGTCTGCCCCTTTTGCGGACTGTAGCAGTATTGCGGGCACTCTGACGCTGCTGCAGTACTGTGGTCTGACTCCCGTGCAGCTTGCAGGGTGTCCGTCTCGTCTCTGTGATTGGAAGGGGAGGGCCAGCCAGCCAGCCAGCTCCTGATCACGATGCTTTCCGAAAGACGGCCCTCTTCCTGGAAATTCGAGTTTATCAGAATTTGGAGGCCCCTGGGAGCCGTAACTGAGCTTGTGCTGTCTTCGTGCTGGAGGGTCAGACGAGTATTGATTCTCGGAAATGATTTTCTCTTTATTTATTGGCTTTCTGTGTTTGCCCAAATCTGCAGAATCAGGACGCTGCTTCTGCCAGTATTCTTCAGCTCTGGCGCTGTGCCGCCACTGTCTGAACCTGCAACAATTCCATTTGGACTCCTAGGGCAATTGGGCTGGCCTCCCTTCTGAACCCCGTGGCCATATTAATGGAAGGGGTTTTGGAAACCGGGGCACAGCCACTTTGTGCCATCTGTAAAAGAAGGGACCCAAGAATATGTGGCCACGCTTTCCCTCTACTCCCCATCACAACCCATACCTTGTTCGGATGCATGGGCATCAATTAAATTGAGCAGGACTGCTCCCTTGGAGTCCATTTGCTTCCTTTGTCCTCGCTGGAATCCGAATAATCAATGTGCTGTCCATTACAAGGGTGTGTGTGCTCTAGCATAAGTAAGACAATGACGTTACACAGGCTGTAGTAGACATGCTGGACACATATTAGTAGACCTATGAAAAAGTTACACATAGCTTAGCATATACATTTCCAAGAAGGTGCACATACCCGTACATAGACTGAGATTAGAAGAGTGACATGGCTTTTAAATTACCACGAGTTGTCCAAGAAGGAAATTGTGGTGTGCAATTTATAAATATCTATTATTTTATAAGAAGCAACACCATAGTCAGTAAACGCATGAGTGAGTTTTGATATGACAACTAAATCCCTTTTAGAGAGTGGCACTTTTGAAATTATTAGGGACTGGCAATTTGGCGAGGTTGGGTATTGAGTTGCCCAAGACCACATAATTGAGTAAGCAGTGCAGATGGGATTTGATCCCAGTTTGTAATTTTGACACTTGACCACTTTGTTTCCCAGTTTTTATCATACAGCATGGCACATTTGTAAATGTTTAACATTCATTTAGTAAATATGCTCCATTTTAAAAACCTCCGTACAGCAACATGCAATGCAAAAATAAAAAGGTCTTCATTATAAATGGTAGTCTACAAGTATCAGAATACTAATGGATGTGTGCCTAAAATATCACCTCTTAGGGTTTCTACTACATTTTAAAGATTTAAATAAAACCGAACAAAATATACTGTGTCCTGAGTTCATCCAGTTATAGTACTTGTTTGGTACATAGTGATAGGTTCACGCAGTGAAGAATAACGTTTGAAATTGTAGAAAAAAGCCAAACAGGTTTGTCTCTCATGAAACACTTGTGTATAGTCGCGTTATAAATACCATATCATATCATATATCATATCATAAGCAGACCTAAAAATAAGCTTGCCAGAGGCAGGGGTGTTGCTAGGTCTGGAAAAGACCCGGGGCTACGCTAATGTCGGGACCGTCGAGACTCGGGGCTAGCTAGCCTTTTGGTTGTAGCTCCTGAAATTCTATCCGGGGCTACAACCAAAAGACCAGGGGCTATAGCCCCCTTAGCCCCCCCCTAGCAACGCCTCTGGCCAGAGGCCTATTTTTTTAAAATGTATTCACGGATTATGGTTCTTTACGAACCTTTAGCAAAATCAAACACACATCCGTAGCAGAAAAAGAGAAGAAACCAAGAAAACGGGAATACAGGGCAGAACGATCATCACAGTATAGACCACCACTACCACCCTCCGTTTCGCCATTGAACAATTCCCCATGATTAAGAATTTAAAAACCTCTTAAAACTAGTTTCCCAGTGGTAACACCTATATAAAAAACTTCTTAAAACGCTAACCCAAATCCCCAAGTGCTTCTGCTAATACAACTTCTAACAATTTGACTGTAGTTAAAACAAGTGAGTTTCTCTCACCGCTTAATAAAACCACCCACCATTCTGCCAGCGTCAAGTGCTTGTGCGATCTAAAAATCCTGTAACCATTTTACTTATGGTGTAAAGATTCTACCACCTCGACTTTACTACAGAAATGGCATTGCCCATCTCTTGCTCCCTCTAAATTTCTCATGCATGTGATCTCAATGGTAGGGAGCATATTTAAGCAAATTCTCATAACCTGACCCCTGTAATGACTCTTCGGAAACTTAGTCAAGTACTTGGGGACTGAGCCCACAGTCCTTGTCTCGTGTCGCAGGTGGTAAAACAATTTGTATTTGTTTGTTTCCTCTAGGGTTATTATCCAGACAAACTTACTTAGTCTCTTCTGTACTTTATTCGGGTCACTTTCTTAGTCTTCTTCTTTTACACTCAATTTTTCCAGGCACTCTTTGCATGATGATACCCATTGTCCTAACCTCTTCTTGTTTTTCTTTCCCATCTCCTTTTTTAAAATCTCAAATATCTCCACCGAGTCTTTTAAAATGCACTTCCTATATAATGATAGGTTTTTCCATTGTACAATGACCCACAATGAGGTCAGACCCAAATATTGCTGCAAGACCTGGATTGTGGTAGACTTCCGCACTCTCAAAACCCTTTTCCAAACTATCCCGTCTAATATCGCCACACGTTTTCCCTTCTGAAAAGCAGCGATTCTGCTCCATATGTCACTGTTTGTACCACATTAGATTTATAAAACTCCAATACTGGCATCAACGAAAACCTCCCGAATTTCCTTTCAATCATTCATGCTTGCTTAGCCATCGTTGGGATTCTACTATGTAACAATTCCTCAGTCAGGGTTTCTATAACAGACACACAGACACACAGACTCCACAATGTCCATGTTAAGCAAGTTGGTTGTCTACACGGTTTTTCAAGATTATATATTTGGTTTTCTCAGTGTTGATCAGGAGATTGGTTGACATGACCTATTCCTCCAACTTGTTCAGTTGACGTTGCAACCCAACCTCAGTTTCATCCAACAATACTAAATCACCAGCATATAGAAGCATTTAAACCGATGTACTGCACAGTTTGGGTGGAAAGGAGCTTGCATGGCATAATGAGTTTTCTAAATCTGACAAGAGGTTTAAAAGTACCGTGGCAAATGGGCAATCTTGTTTCAGCCTTTTGGAGGCAAGTGCTCTTTGGATAGGAGCCTATCCGTCTTCAATATTACTCTGAGACTTGTGCCTGTGTGGAGTGTTCAACAGTTCCAGTAGTGACCCTGGGCCATTCCAAGCAGATAACTTGCTCCACAACCTAGCCCTATCTACCCGGTCGAATGCCTGGACTAAGTCCACAAAATCAAGGAATATCTTGCCTTTGTCTTCCAAGGCTCTACTCTTGAAGTTTACGATCATGAAGTTCGCACTCGTTTCCACCCCCCACCAAGCCAGTTTGATCAATGTCATTCTTCTGTTCAGTCTTGGCACACTGATTTAATCTCGCCAGGAGAAGGGATGAGACGTTTTTGATGATCATGTCCAGAAGGATGATAGGGCGATCATTCTTTGGATAGTCCCTATTGCCCCTTTTTAAATATCAGGACAATTGCAGCTCTCTTCCAAGAATCGGGTAGCGTTCTTAATTCCTCAATCTTTCCAAACAAGTTGTGTATGAATCTTGCCCATAGTTATGGGGATTGTTTTAACATTACGTTAGTTAACCCATCTGGGCCTGGTGTTTGTGAGCTGCTTATTCTCTTGATTTTTAGCAAGATTTCTTCTATGCTATGTAGGATCAGCCACCCTTCTCCTGACGCACCCCCAACTTCAGCCTCTAACTTATTTCCATCCCAATAGAGCCGACTGAAGTGGGCAATCCATGTTGCCTCAGATACACCACAATCGGTGGTACAGGTAAACACTGTATAGAGCCTCTTCAACTTCTAAATCTTGCTTGTTTTATTTTTTACTTGGTGCCTTTAGCATGTTTTCAACATCTTGCTGCCACATTCCCCCCCTAATGCCATTGTAACCATGCTTTTTAATCTCTCTTTAGCTTCTTGGTTGTTATAGGTTTATTTGGTATACTCATGCCCAAGCTGTTTGGCCCGGTATCTCTCCTTTGAAGTGGCCATTCAAGATTTGCAGGTCTCTTGATGAGATGAGCTTTATCCACGGCAAACATTTCTTTTTTGAGGCACTTGGACCTGGCCCCTCGACACTGATTGCTGCTCCGTTCTTGTTCAGCCAGTTTGTTTAAATTGCCGCACAACATGATGAACCCAAGACCACCTTCACGGTAGGACTAGTCAATAAGATCAGCTACATTCCCCATCAGTTATCCTGTACTGCCAACGGATTCCTGTAAAGTTTAATGATGGATAACCAAGACTTCTGTTTTGGTTCATTCCCGGAGCACAATGGGGACCAACACACCACAACTCATTGGATGTATAAGCCATAGGGCTCTGTTTTGAGCACCTCCAATCCAGATCCATTTTTAATAGCTGTTAGTAGACCACAGATTAGGCTCCAATTTAGACATGGTTTCAATACAACAGAATAACCATCTAAACTAGGTCTCTGTTGGAGCCAGGTTTCTTTTAGGCGTAGGTCAAATTCTCCCAGGTTGATGTCCCTCTTTGCCATGAGGTGTTTGTCCTCTAGAGTTCCAGGATCCCATTACCATTTGTTTTGGACTGTTCCTCTTAATCATCTATTATGGTGTTCAGCCACCCAATGCTCTCGACAGCCAATCCCAAGATTTAAACACCAAGGTTAACAGTCATGGAGAGGTTCTTTATTTGCAAAGGCCTTATTGGTATAATTTCTTGCCATCTCCGACCACACCTGAATTTGTGTGGGGACAGCCCCCGCTTTTGTTTCCACTTGAACATCTGTGAGGCTTGTGCCTCAGTTGAGTCTTGGGCCTGGTCACCTCTCTTCCTTTGAGAGCTGTCAGTACCCTGATCGGGGCATTTGATTGTTGTTCAATCAAATCCTAACAATTGGAAACTGCCCGCTGCATCCAGCATAATTCTCCTGACAATGGTTGAATGGATATGGAGTAACACATGATCCACGTGTACCTCGTCCACAAACTCAATCACTTTTAAGTCCTTAGAGTAGATTTGTATCAGGGATGGAATAGTGTATGAGTCAAAGTTGTTCCTTTTCAAAATTAGCTTGTTGTTTCTGTCCAGCAACCTTTCCAAGGATAGACATTTCATGTACTCTCTGCTCTTGGGGTTTGCCAAGTCCCTCGCAGGTAATCAATCTTTGTCCACTTCTCAATTTAGTTTCCACTTGCACCGTTCTCTTTCCAGATCCTGAAAGGTGATGTACTGTATTCAGAGTAGGAACTTGCACAGACGGTACAATCTGTGCAATGCCACCTTCAGGTTCTAATTCCCTGATCTGGATGACCTGCACTGTTGGATGTTTGTTTAGTTGGTTTTGCTTGAATAATTCATCCGCGGCTTGTCCCTTCTCTGCTAATGTAAAATTCTTTCGTGTTGGCAGGTCCAATCGATCTTCGCGACATCCTCCATTTTCAACCGTTTCAGCGCTATTTACAACAGGATGGGGATTGTTAGTTGGAATTACCTGAGGTTCCAAATCCCCTACTGAATACACTGACAAGTTTGTTAGGCAGGGTCGTCTTCGATCATCTCCGCTTTCATGACCACCACCACCGGGTCCAATTGGATTTTCTTACTTGTCTTTTTTAATTTTGAGGATGGTTCTGTGATGCTCATTGGGGATGATACATCTCTTAGAAATCTTAGTGAGTTGTTTGATTTTACCTTATGTAATAACTGCTGTGGTTTCGCCGTCACGTTTACAGAGGTTCTCCCATTATTTTGTTCTTCTGTTTTTGTTTAAATATCAGCAAAGATCTGCATGTTGCTTCTAGAGAGATCTTCCCCAGCCATGACGTCAATCGCCTTCAATTATTGCATCCCCCACAATTCCTACACAACCCTCTAGGTATATCTCATTCAAGGACTTTTCATTACTATTAGGGTTTCCCCCTGTGTCCTCCATGGTACCATTCATACTCCTGTCCACACTCACTTTTGCTTCCCGCTACAGGCTCCCTCCCCGACCACCGACAAGCCACGTCCTTCCTTAACGCTGTACTTGTCAATTGGGATATGTGCCCTAGATTTGAGTTATGTACATCCGCAGATGGGTCCTTGTTAGGAAAGATTTCCATTAATGTAATTTTCCCTCCAGTTGTGAACCCCAACTTTTTGCTGTTGTCTGACCATCCTAGCCTGGCTTTTTTTGCAATGGAGCACAGCCTTCTGCTGCACTTCACTGGGTTTTCACTCACTTTGTTATGGGGAAACTGACATGCCCTTTAAGACAGTAGGTACTGGGGAACTACCGCGTGTGGCCCTGGACAGTGGCTTGGCCCCAAAATGACCATTCCAAGAGGTCCTTTGTTCTTTCCTTTGGCCATCTTGTCCCTTTGCTTTCCCCAGGTCGAGCAGACCCAGGTCATGCATTCTCCCACGAAACGCCAAGCTTTCGCAGGCTTCTGCATGCCTTTTGTGTGTGCTTCCAGGATGTGTGCTAGACTGTCTAGTTCCAATACACATCCTGGGTGCCAGAGAGTCTGGTGTACTGGGAATGACTGGGACCACCGTGGTCTGTGATTGGTCCACATCTGGCATGGCTGTATGTGGGCAGTTCCACGTTAACCTGCAAGCGCGCTTTCTTGAAGTGTCCCTGGGCCAACCAGTGAACTCACTAGCTTGTGCAGGACCTTTGCTCTGGACATGCTGCTGTCTCGAGTTAACCCTTGAGGCTTTGGAGATCGTAAGCACTGGGTATAAAGCACTCTCATGCAGAGTTTCTTACACCTAGGACCCCTAGGTATGGAATTAGTTGAGTACGCTTGAACCAGAGTACCCACGGTCACTGTCGTCCAGCCGTGGTGACGAACTTTGAGGGTGTGCTGCTGCTGTGCCCCCCTTTGCCCTGAGACGTGCTGCAGTGAAATAGTGGATCTCTTCACCAGGAGAGGAGAAATCGTCACTGTCCTGCCACAGAACCGTCCCTGGAACTCAGCCGCTGAAACCCGTAGAGCCGCACAATTGCAGAATTTGAACCCTCAACCGAAGTGGACTCAACTGACGAAGTTTGGTCCGGAGTGCTCCTTGGGTTGGTGAGTACTTGCAAACCTTACCAGTGTCCCCTGGCTCATCCATCAATTTTTTACGCACAAGTGTCCTCCCAGGGCCACTCACCTTTATCCAGGTAGCATGTGCTACCAAGCTATTCCCAACTCTTGGATTCTGTTCTGCCCTCTTGGGGAGACCCTCCTGAAATAGTGGGAACTTATTCTTCACTGCCTCACTTACCTTCCTGAGTCGCGAAAGCCCCTGCAAGAGATCCTGTTTTTCGCTCTACCGCACAATCGTGTGCGTCTACACTGAGAGTAATTTTGAGCGCTAGTCTCCACTGTTCGTAGGGACTGGACTGCCTCCTAGCTAGGATTTGATAAGTAAAGAACTGCGTAAAGTATATTTGCACTGTATTCCCCTTTCCCTTACAGGTTGTGAAACCTTTACTGTGTGCCATTCCTTTAGGCCATTGTAACTGTATATATGTTCTATAGTAGTGTTGGGTTGGTTTAGGATTTACTGTTATTTGCTTTGTGTTTGATTTAAAAGGCCTTTAATAAATGTATATGTATTTTTGATATACACCTGACTGAGTCATTTGTAGTGTCCTTGCTGTGTGTGCTAATAGTGGGTTTTCGATCACCTCACCCCTCCTGAGACCTAGTCTTGACGGCTGCCAATGCTACTTTGATTGGTATGGCTTGTCCAGAATGTTACCCTGTTCCAAGAAACTAGGCTGTCCTTCTGAACCTCTGCCCACCAGGTCAGAGTTCAGAAATTCATCTGAACAGTCCTGTTCAGTTACCCGTTGTTGCTGGGTCAGTTTACAGAAGTCCTCTTTGCTCCGCCTGTCTGTATACTTATCCCAATGATCCCTATTTATTGGTTTTGTTGCAGTGAGTTATTCTTCCATGAATATTAACTTTGAATGCATCATTGCCAACAAAGTACTTTGGTCCCTCAATGCATCATTCAAGGTCTCATACACTTTAGTAAAGGGGACGAGCACAATAGTCATGGACATAGTGAAAGGGGCCCTTAGGGGTCCCTCGTGATATGGAAACAAGGCAATAACCATACACGAAAGGATGCGCCAGACACGAGGTTAAAATTCCCAATGCTAGGGTTTATTGCAAGCAAAATAGTCCCAATTGGGCAACTATGGTCTCACGCCCCGCGATGTGTATTCTCTAGACCTCGAGGGAAGCAAGAGAGCGAATTACGTACATCAGTTACATATATACAAAATGCATATCATACAATCAGCTATGTCATGTTTAACACCCCCTCTTTATTGAGTTTCTTTGAACTCGGGATGATGGACATTTCTGACGAGTATGACAATTATGACACTTTCGATGTCTATTCTAGTAACAATGTGCAATTTAGAAAGTGCGGAGGCATCTTCTAGTTGTTGAACAGAACACAGTGCTTCTGTTCTTGGAAGCAAGCTGCACACGGGGGAAGAGTCACATTCCAAGCTTTGCTATCTATGAGGTGCTATTCGTGTCCTGGGAGCCGACACGCTCTAAAGGGTTTTGTGAAGGGGGGCCATAAGAAGAGCATAATTCAAGCCTTTAGCTGCTTTATTCTAACATATTCTACCTCAGTACGAGACTGTCTGGCAGCTGTGAAATGATTAAATGCCCTGCAGCTCTCCCTCAAGGCTACAGAGAGGGATCGTGGGCATTCCTTTCTGGGCTGCTCATGAGGAGTTTCAACGAACTCCTCAGTCCCGTGGCCTTGCCCTTTCATATTCAGACAACAATGTTAACAGTTGAGCAGAGTAAGCAGAATTTGCAAGAATTGCAGCTGCAAAGCAGATTAGACAGAAAGCAATGAGCAATGGTTAACAAGCAAAATGGCGATTCTTGCTACGTTTAAAATGGCCGGTTGTTGGTCAAGCATAGCAGTCTGTATTTCTATAATTCTGTGTATAAGACGGTTGGCCTTCGGCCATCAAGATACGTCTATCATCTAAATGAAGGGTATTCACTTTTCCAGATTGACAATAGCACTAGCTGGATTAAATCTGTGCGGCGTGTTGATAGCCGAGTCTTTCCTGACCTGCCTTTCTCCTCTATTACCTCTCAGTCTTCCATGTCGCAGTTCATTTGGTGTAGAATTTACAGATGTTGATGAATCAGAACAGGTCCGTCTATAGCTTCAGATCTTTCTTCAAAATTCAATATGACTGGTAAGTCTGGTAGTTTAAAGTCCAACGGCCCCAAGGTTTCCTCAAAAGCGACTTTGTTTCTCTCATCTGATCTAAGAGAGTTGATGGGGGCGGGGGTCAACCGTCTCCTCTCTGCCAAGTGAATCAACTGCTCGGTTCTGGCGATGTCCGATTTTAATGATCTTTCCATCTCCTTCTTCTTTTCTTTTGCCGTGTTGATAATCCCCCTACTGAAATCCAGGGTACTGGTATAATTAGCTCCTTTCTTGCAGGGTTTACTCATCCCTCACAGTAATCAAAATTTTCACCAGTATCATCCTTCACTGTTTGACCTTGCAGCGGCCCCCCAGCAACCATTGTCTTGTTTACTCTTCCCTGTTGGTTTCTCTCCGGGGGTGGGGGAGAGGGTGTCAACAAAGTCATCAGTTATACCTGATATTACTGGCCTAGTCATGTACTTGTCAGTCCTGTACCCCACACTTTCGATCTTTTCGACGCCCCCTAGGATTTCGGAGTCTATTTTCTCCAACTCTCCAGGCCCCCACTGACACTGTTTCAGCATGGTAGACTTTAGGCAAGCTGTAATTTTTTACTGTCCTGTCGCCTCTCTTAACAGGACGAGCCGAGAGTCTGGTTTCATGGTGCCAAACAAGCGGTGCGGCTGTGATGTTGAGTCAACCTCATGAAAATCTTCTCTCTCTTTATCTACCCCCTTGGCTCCTCCCCCTCCCACCAGTTCTGATCGTAATTGTATTGGTGGTTAGGTTGGCATGGTACATTTCTGCAGGAATTCACCCCTCTTCCTTGGTTATGTCTTAATCTTCCGTCGTGTCTCCTGAAGGGGCTTTCACCTGGGTGCCCATCGCACCATACTCGCTTGATAGCATAGTGCTCACAGTACTTTCCTAAGAGCTCCCGCTTGCAATCCATACAGTTTCTTTTCCATCCAAGATGATACTTGATATATCTAATAAGTGGTTTGGGGGAGCCATGGAACAAGTGATCTGAGTGTTACGAGATTTCTTACTCGTGTTTGTGAAAACGTTGGCCACTCCGGAGGCCTCACTGCTTTGGTGAACCTGGGCTTTAACTCTACGCTGGCCCTCGACAGCTATCTCGGCTTGAGGGTCAGGATCCAAACCCTCAGCTGTTAAGACCTCTGGAGTCCAACCATACTCGGGCAAATTCCTCCTCGCAGCCGGGAAAAGGTTTGCCATTGGGTCACTTGATTCTAGGGTTAGAGGTTCTCCCCTGCAGTTTTCTGATCATTCTTTCGGTAAAGGTGTGGGCTCCAACACCGACCTACAGGCAGACTCGCACGCCAACTCAGAAGGGATAATAGTCAAAATAGTGTTAGCAGGAGGAGATAACAAAGGAGCAAATGGCATAACAGGGGTTGCAGGGATTGAGACAATCACATCAGATGTCGGCAGAGTACAGGTCGGGATACTTACAACCATAGCAGGATTTAGAGCAGGATTTAGTTCAGGGTGCAATTGCTTGCCTCCAACACTACCTTGGCCTCCCCTTGCACCTTTGCTGCTTTCCAAAAGGTTTAACTCCGGCGGTGAACCTCCAGGTCCGCCGCCCATCCGCAGATGCGCGTGTCTCAGATTTGGACTTTCTTCCATCATGGGGGTGACGGCACTCACGTGCACTGGTTCCCTTGGGCCCTTTGATGGCCGACTAGCGAATGAACTAGTCACCATCTAACTCTGTGCTGGCGCTCCGAGTCATGTCAGGGGTTTAACGCCTTAAAGTTGTCACACAGCCAGAGCAGAATACGAAATGAGCTTGCCAGAGGCATATACCATTTACATCTTTCCTGTTTAGGACCCCTTCCACTCAATTGGCCTACATGGGAAGAATGAGCAGACAATAAGCTAAACAATGCCTCCAGAATGTAAAACGGCAAACCCTTTCCTTGAAGTAGTGCACTACTTGCGCAGTGAGATAAAATACTCTGTACAAGATCTGGAAAAGCCAGGATAAGGGCCTAGATAATAGATCGATGTATGCTTCAACTCCCACCCTTTGCACAATCTCCCAGCTACATCTATAAAAATACCTAAGCAGCCATGGTACCAGCTTGCGCTTCTATGCAGTCACGTTTAGTCCCTACCTCAAGTTTCAGAACAGTTGTCCAAGCTCTGGTCATTTCCCATCTCGAAGGTGGCAACACCCTACTCAAAGGAATCTCATCACAGGACAACAAAAACTCAACCACATTGCCCTGCCTCTCCTCATCGTCAAGGAGGTGCATTGGAAATCACATCAAACACACATGTTCAAGTCCGCGTGCATCACAGACAAAGCAGTCGCAACCAAATCTCTACCTTGCTCCCCCTAGCCATACCAGCTCCTCTGCTACCATTGCATCTTTACCTGTAACTCTTTGGGTGTGTAGCCTTCGTATAGAACTCCATTGCTTCCCAGCTAGGCTTCCACTTTATAAATTCAGTACTTGAATAGAGAGCGGTAAGGCTAAGTCTGTCCAAGTATTTTGAACTGTGATCTGGCATTTAAGCTAATCCAGCATGGGGTCTGGCAAGGATTCACATGCTCATGAATATTCCCCGTCGTCAGGCTGTGAATCCTCGGTAAAAGAACAAAGTTTCATTTTCACTTACAAACTGTCTTTCTCCTCTAAACTGATCGCTGAACTCTGGGTCACACTGCCCCCAGCCAATGACTGCCCTCTCCCTAAGCCCTACCTCTGGCAGCCATCTTCAGATTTTTACAGCACGTTCAAGTGTTGGTAGTCCTCGTGTTTTGCTCTTTGAGCTTTTCTACGTTTTTGCGCTTTTTTTTTTTGGGTGAAACATTTCTATTTTTGTCAAAGAGCCTGTTTCCTCTTTCGCTCTGTTGGCCGTCAAGCTGGGATCCGTTTGTCGGTGAATTTCGATGCCCCTCAAGGGCAATAATCGAAGTTTCATCGAAGATTCCAAAAGGCCATCGGGCCTACTCCGGACCATGTCGGAGGAGAAGAGAGAGGGAAGTTCCCTCTTGAAGCTCTGCTCCAGCTACGGACTACAGAATGTGTTTGTAGAGGACAAATGCCTCCAGTGCCTTTGTCTCCATTCGGATCACAGGGAAACGTACAATCGAGGATCGTCAGACTGGTGGCGTGGCTCAACGCCCAGGCCTCTGCCCCGGTGTTGAGCTCACACCAGAGGCCTGTGGTTGCCAGAGGAGAGGGCTCTGCACATCAATATCCTGTAACTGCGGGCAGTGTTTTGGCCCCTCAAGTTGTTCCTTCCATCCCTCAATGGAAAAGTGGTGAGGGTCTTCATGGACAACACTACCATGATGTTCTACATCAGGAAGCAGGGTGGGGGGGGGGCAACAGATCCCCAGCACTCTCCAGAGAGGCGCAGGATTTGTGGCACTGGGCCGTCACCCAAGAGATCTTCCTCATACCCTTTCATCTGGCAGGAGTCCAGAACACCATTGCTGACTCCTTCAGCCAGGAACTGCGCTCTTGCCACGAGTGGCGGCTTCGACAGGACCAAGTAGACCGCCTCTTCGGCATGTGGGGCAGACCCCAGATCGATCTGTTTGGTACAGCCTCCAAATGCCAGAAGTTCGCCAACAGGTTCCACAAGCCGAGGAGCATGGTGGGGATGTGTTCTCCTTCCCGTGGGAATGTATGTTCCTGTACAGGTTCCCTCCGTTGCCTCTCCTGCTGCGAGTCATACAACTCAAACGTTGCCGATGCTGGATGATCTTTGTTGCCCCGGTGCCAGAAATACAGCTGACCATTACACACCATTGCCGATTGCTGCTGGAAAAAAAAATCGAAAAAGGGAAGATTCTAGGAAGCCTGAGGAAGCTAAGCTAGTACAGGAATAATGGTTCAAAGATGCTATAGAAGGGGTGATGTTGACCAGCGGAGAGGGGCTGGGAACACAGCAAATAGCGGGGGTGCCGCAGGTGGATAATCAGCGGCAGTCGGGTCAAGGAGGGAACAGAGTCCTGCCGAGAGGCAGGTTAACAGGTTTTAGAGGAAGAGGCGGCCATCAGAATAATCATGCAAGCTTCGAGAATAACAAAGGTGGTTTTCAGAATGTGCAGAATGATAATCAAGGCATGCAGGGAGGGTAGATTAGAAAACTCCCTCCTGGTGTTAGACATGTGGAATCACAGGGTACATTGCGCGAACATGTGGGAGCCAAGGGTATATACAGAATGGGACAATTCTGAAGGGGTGCGGGGGCAGCTTATCCTCTAGCATATAGCCCACAAAGGTAGGGATGGGTTCTTTCAAAATCAGACAGTGTATCAAGCACAAGTGCCGCAAACACAGCAGACTTTGCAACCACAGCAAACACCATTGAATCCGCCACAAGTGTAATCGCAGCACGCACCCATGCAGATACAGCAGAATGCAAACACAGGACCGGTATTGACTCCTAGAGTGGGGGGGCGTCACTATCGCGGGAGGGAATCCTTTTACAGATACCGGAATAAGCATGTACCCACAATAGGGCAGCTCACAGGGTGACTTGATGTGTTCAGTACCATCAGTAACTCCAAATCCTCAAAAGGAACCAATGGTTGATGTTACCATAGGAGGCAAATCTTTTTCTTTTTTAGTAGACACTGGGGCAACTAGCTCATATATACGAGAGGGAACACTTTAGTTATCAGGAGATGCCATGAATGTTCAAGGGTTCTCTGGAGCAACAAGTAGAGTTCCTTTCATTGAGAAATGACCAGTCTCTATAGGAGAATGTGATATGTCTGTCCCTTTGTTGTATTCAAAACAGACACCAATTAATATTCTGGGCCGAGATTTAATGACTAGGCTAAATACGACTATTTCCTTCACTGATGAAGGCATAGTGTGTTCCACGCCAGGAATACATTATTTAAATGTGGGTGAATTTATCGTGGCATTTACAGGACAAATAGTTCTGCGAGGAACACCATTAGAGCCCAATGTTTTTCACTATTGCAAGGCATAAATTAGTTTTCCAAAATTGATTAGCAGAGTTTGCAAATTAAAAATGTCTTGATTAGCAATTTTGTACTAATATGTTTACTGTCACCAGAAGTTATTTGCACCCAAGACATAAAATGGACAACAATACAGCATTTTTGTGCACTGCTGACGTGGGCTATTAGTAAGATGAGTGTCTGTACGATGTAAAGGTTAGCTGCATGAATGGACACAAATAAATAGATATGATAAAAAAAGCTCTGAAAACAAGTTTTCAGTGCACAGCTCTGTGCAGCTGGGTCCAGTCGGTGATGCACAGGGCAGTGTCCCATGTATTGTATGATCCACATATGTGGCCCATCATTTGCTCTGTAAGGAGAAGTTCAGATGTTTCATAAATCAAAAAGTTCAAAAGGCTAAAGGAAAGTCATAGCAGGAGACCACGTATGTAGTATGGTGTTGCAGCAGACTGGGTAATTGTCAACTTCAGGTGTACAAGATGGCCTTTGCCATTCATTGATATGATTTTCAATATATCATTAAATACCACTTTCGGGGGTGGGCAGGGCTGCCAATAACATAATTTCAGCCTTGTACACCCATGAACGTGGTATTTATCACCAGTAGTACTCCGAGCCACCATCTGTTGTAATGATACTTTAATGGCCTTTGGTGCTTTAAAGTGTGGAGCAGATTATTACTGAATACCTACATTTCACTGAATACCATTTCACCGAATGAGAAATCTTCGAAGATTTGTTTGTTTGAATTTGGTTGGATAAGTGGTTACATTTTAAAACATAGATGGGGTGGGGTAAGGGTATAGAATAAGGTAAGAGGGAAGTGGGGGGGGCAGGGGATCCCCCCCGTATAATAAAAATAAAATCAGAAGAAAAAGAAATTTGAAGATTTCACCATTAGGAGAAATGGATTTGGTGAAATCACATGCGTCCGATTATTACTCTTGCACTCTCTCACCATTAGCCCCATTGAACGTGCAGTGAACAAGGAAAAAAGGGTGAAGAGACCCCTGAAGGCAAGAGAGGAATGCAGGGTGATCTGTGCTTTCATTGAAAAGGGTAATTTAAACAGCAAGCTGTGCTACACAAGTGTCAGTTTAATTAGCAAATCAACAGACTTGCATAGCGAATTGCTATGCGACACTGCTTATTTTATGCCTTGTATTTGTTAACGTGGCTACTCTGTTTAGTAGGTAAGATTATAAGAAACCCTGATTAATTTTTGTTCTGGCCACAGATAACTATGGACTAAGAGGGGGGTGGGAGGGACAGGTCCCCCCCCCCCCCTGGGATTACAGGCAGCCATAGTGCGAGGGGAATTGGCTATGCTCGAAGGATTTGATGACGAGGGCAGGCCATGGAGAACAGTGAATGCCATTGGGGAAGGGTACCGATTGACTGATGTGACTGACAAGGCTATGTTTAAAGACGACCCGTCAGATGACGAAGTGGTATTCGAAATGAGCATTACTTATTGGATCAGGATGGAAAGAAAAGAGATCCCACAGCAGATGATAGTGCGGGAGCGTCCAGCATTTTTTGTCGTGGACATGGGAAAAGTGCCAATCTCTTTATGGAATACAGGCCCCTATGATGTAGGCCTGTTGAAGTGTGTGGGAGAAGTCAAGATTAAGTTGAAACTAGGAGCAATTTTACCTCGAGCAAAACAGTATTCTGTGTCTTGAGAGACAGATGAGGGCATTTTTAAGACTATCAGCCATGATGGAACAAGGCATCTTGGTGATGTCAGAGTCACCATGTAATGCCACAGTGTATCCGATTGAAAAAATCGAAGGGTGATCATGGTGTTTAATCTAGGACATCAGTCTGATTAACCAGATTGTAGAGGCTGGTTTTCTCTAGTTCCGAATCCTGCGACGACAGTATTCCTCCAGAAGCACGATATTTTCGAGTGACTGACTTGAAAAATGCTTTTTTCTCAATTCCGTTGCATAGAGACTCTCAAGATCTTATGTCTTTTTACGTTCTGTCAGACTAAGCTGAAAAGCACACGTTTGCCCCAAGGGTATTGTGAGTCTCCATTGATCTTTAATAGGGTCCTGCAGATGGACCTAAGCAATATTGATTGTCCAAGTGTTGTGCTGCAATATTTTAGTCTGTAGCATGACAGAGGAAGAGTGCAGACGAGACTAGAATGATTATTCTGGCAGACAAAGAATATAAAGTAGATAAGGAGAAATTGCAATATTGGCAGGAAGAGGTGTTGTACATAGGTCAGTTAATTTCGCATGAAGGAAAGAAAGTTGCACCTGAAAGAGCTGAGGCAATCATGACAACGTTAAAACCGCACACAACAAAGCCAATGCAGCAGTTTGTGGGACGGTGTAATTGTGTCAGAGCATGGATATTGGATTGTAGTTCATTTTCAAGACCCATTTTGCAGGCCCTGAAGAAAGCACAGGTGAATAAGGAAAAAATTGAATGGACTGAGGAGATTGAGGAAGGGTTTGACGTATTAAAGGCAATTTGTACAGCTCCAGATTTAGGAATTCCCAATTATTCTGAGTTATTTTTATTTTCGCACACGAATGGAACAGTTATGACAGCAGTGCTCACACAGAGAACCCACATTAAGGTACACACAATAAGCATATTATAGTGGGATTTTAGACCCAGTTATGAGGGGTCATTTCCCTTCGGAACAATCGCTGGCAGTAGCCGCGTTCGCTATCGAAGTCTGCAAGCATAGTGATGGGGTGTTCCATGACTTTATTTGTTCAGCATGCTTTGTTTGCTGTTTTAGAAAAACCTAAGGGTACACGGACGTCTCAAAGAGCTTCTGCTTATGAGGTGGTTATATCGAATCCAGTGATCAAATAGTCTGGTGTAAAATGGTGACTCCTGCCACGTTTGTAGCCAAACCACTGGCAGTAGATGAGCAAGTGCATGATTGCGTTCTATGACGAGATCTCAAGGGTAAAGGAGAATGCTTTAGCAGCGGGGGAGGTTCTTTTTATTGATGGGTCTTCGCAGATTGATGAATCTGATCGAGAAAGATATTCAGGTTCAGCTGTGGTAAGGCACAGAGCCAACAGGGAATTTGAAGTAGTTGCAAGTGCAAGACTACTCTCTAATTTTTCAACACAGGCTGCAGAATTGGTGGCTCCTATTGTTGCTGAATAGATTGCAGCAATGCGCCAATGTATATACATAGGAATATTTTGAATTTAGTTGTTCCACGGTGCACTTCAGCAAACTTAAACCCCGTGAATGGAAGGGGCTTGAGTGTGGCACAGTTGAAAAATAGCTGATGGCGAAGGAGAATTCTAGAAAGGCCGGCTGGCCCAGCACCAAGTGTCGAGACCACCGTGAGCCTGGTTGTCAAGAAGCTACATGAACGTGAGGAAGAAACAAACTTCTGTTTTGAGGTGGAATGAAAAAAACACTGAAGGAGTCAAGAGTTCATCATTTAATAGTATTAAAAGCAACAAAAAGCTCAAACCTGGTCTTCAGTCACATCATCAGATCAAAATAGACTTTGGGTTGAGCTACACCGAAACCAGACGATAAGACCATGCCACACTCCCTTTTATTCTCGGGCACTGAGTTTTTACAAGGCCAAGTTCAAAGCCTGATTGAATTACGGACCGCCGAGTGATGATAGATGTTGGGCTAATTGGGTGGGGAGGCATGACCAGGCCAACTCTCCCAGCACCTGTGGTAACCAGCTAGTGTGCTGCTAGCAAGTGGACTATTCCAGAAGGGTACAAGTGTGCCACCAATTATAGAGGGCCACGTATCGGAGAGCCCTATATTTTGAGTAGCTGATATTAGAGACACAATCATAACCCCCGTCGGTATGGAACGTATACCTAGATGTTCCTGTTAAGCCTATCAAATCCCCAAGTAGATTCTTAGTTTGCCATGTAGTATGATGTCAGTAGTGACAAATCTTTAGTATAAGAATGTTTTTTATCATATGTATTGAGATCGTAAAGTGCGACGTCCATTGATGTCCGTTGTAACTCCATGTTTTAGATAATTGTTAATGAAACAGTACTAAGTTTTGCCAACTTCCTGAGCCGGTTCGATTATTGCTGTATGAGTAAATTCTGCATCCCCATCCATCTCTAAGTATTGTTAGCTCATCTTAAAGGGCCCCAGGTCCCGTGGTTCTCCCAGACCTTTTTCACCTGTCAACATCACCTGCGGTCAAGCTGCCAGTCGTCACAGATCGGCTCACCAGAGAAGGAGGCGCAATCCTGCATCACGACCCAGGATTGCTGAACATGAGGGCTTGGCTCCTGCAGTCTTAGAGTTCTGAGGGTACCAGTTGCCGGCGAACTGCAGCTATGTCCTTGCCAGGGACAGTGTCACGGCCTCTTAGGGTCACGGCCTGCCGATGCTTCCGTACTTGTTGTCTTTGGCCAAGGCGGGACTGGCACACGCCTCTATCAAGGTGCATCTGGCGGCTATCTCCCGCTACACTAGGTCACCAGGACGATCTTCTTTTTGGTCCCACTGTCTCATCAAGGAGTTCCTCGAAGGACTGTTTCGATCATTCCCGCCAGTGAAGGCTCCTGCTCTGGCGTGGGAACTCAACGTGGTGCTGACGGGGCTCATAGGGGCCCCCTTCGAGCCTATGGATCAGGCTCCTCTCAAGTTCCTATCGTGGAAGAGACCTTATCTCGTGGTAATCATCGCTGCAAGGAGGGTAGCTGAGATCCAGGCCCTTTCCTGCAAACTTTCACGAATCGAGGGTGGTGCTGCGGACGCACCTCTTCTTCATGCCAAAGATTCTGTCGGAATTCCACCTCAACGAGCCTTTGGTGTTCTTTCTGTAACCTTCGTATCCGGCTGAGCGGACTTTGCACTCGCTGGACGTTGGTCATGCTCTGAAGTTCTATGTGGCACGCACAAAGAGTTTTCAAAGGACGTCTCAACTGTTAGTGAACTTTGGTCATGTGAACCATGGGAAGGCCTTGTCCAAGGCTTCCGGCTGCATCACACATTGCCATCGGTTGGCCAACCGACCGCTGCCCGGCTGTCCGAAAGCCTATTCCACCAGAACGACCGCTGCGATGATGGCGTTCCTGTCTGGTGTGCCCCTGCTGGACATCTGCAGGGCTGCTGCACAAGATTCTACTTCGTCGACAGGGATTCCAGAAAGGAGCCCAAGGTCAGCCAAGCAGTGCTACACAATCTGTTCGCTTGAAGGTAAGCCTGTTGCGGAGGTAAGAGTATTTTCTTCTGTTGAGCCTTGCCACCTTCTGTGGTTTTGTAATGTTGTACTGCTTTGTATTCTTTATTCATGAGCATTTGAATCCATGCCAGCCCCATGCTGGAGAAGGAACAAATTACTTACCTGTAACTATTGTTCTGATGCTTCTAAATCTGCTTAGAATCACATGCTGTGCATATAGTCCGACATCTAGTTGTAACCGCAGAATATTTCATCTTGTCTTTCGAGGATTGAAAGGGGACGTCTGAATAGGCGTGTCTGTAACACTATTCCTAAGTGACGTGTAGTGTACCCAGAAATCCTCACGTGTCGAGGTCCCTTAGATTGTTTTTTTCCGCCCAGCTAGCTGGACGCCTTATGCAGAGCTCTATCAAAAATTGCAATTTGTAAAAATCCCGATCTTTGGTCATTTATACAACATTAGTCGCCTCTTAGATTACTGAACCGAAGACAGAACAGACTTTGATGGCTGGCGTTCCGGTTGACACTGTCGACAACGTGGCTGGGCCTTCTGGCCGGCCTACAAAGTAGGGAGAGTGGGGTCTAGGAGTTCCCTTCTTTTAAGAATGTCTTTCCTTCTCCCCTCTCTTTGCCCTTTTGGTTTTGTCGTTGCTTCTGTTATCTTGTGCTATGGACAAGACTCCATTTAAATGTTGCCTTTCCTGTAAGGGAAAGTTTTCCTGGAAAGACCAGCACCCTCAATGCAACAAGTGTCTTCCCCCTCAACCACGCTGAAGCGTCCTGTTAGCACTGTAAGCTCCTTTGTTCTAAGACTATAAGGGAGTGTTGTGTAAAACGGTGGGTCGGCCTATGCAATGCTGCAGGCCGAGGTTAGTCCCCCCCCCCCCCCCCCGCCACAGCCGCCGAAAGTGATGAGGCCCATAGAGATGACCATGGCTCCGACACGGACGCCATTGACCTGACAACGGAGCAGGCTTGCTCCAAGACGTCCGTCTCCGGCCCCGATGGGAACGACGCAAGTCCTGCTATGGGGAGACAAAAAAGCTGGGCTTAAGGTTACAGCTGGTCTGTTGGGCGACTACTTCGACCTTTAATTAAATGCAAAAAGATCCAAAGTGTAAACAGGGATCAATCACCCCTCTATTGCTGACATTCAATGATCTGTCACAAATCACTGGACCGACGATAAGCCACAAAGAAACCCGTCAAAAATAGTAAAGAGAATATGCAAAAGCATAAAAGAAGATCCAGGACATTGCGCCTTATTTAAGGTGATTGTAAATGTATTTTATTATCTTTTGTCAAAAAAGTTGCCCTTATAATATTACACGTGTTTCGGCCACTGACGGCCTTTTTCAAATTAGGGCTCATATGTTGAACTGATAAAAAGCATATACACAACAATGTCATACATATTCAAGGTGAAAGTAAATCAAGAAACAATGAATGCATTGCAAGAAAAAACCCATAATACGAAAGTATCACTGAAACTGAGTAGATAACAAATCAACATATTCAATAATGAGTTCAAAAAAGAATAATTACACAGAGAAAGGTGGAGAGGTGGGGAGGGGAAGCATACAAACAAAACGGGAGACAAAAGACAAATGTTCTATTAGTCACGGTTATTACCTATTTGCTGTGTGCAGTAAAAGAACCATGGCTACTTCAGCCCGAAACTTACCCACACTGGGACTCACTGACTTCTTATTCACGAAAAATGTATTGGGTCGAATCCCATTGTTATGTGCTCCATTACCAAGAAAAGAATATACAATTCTCTTTCAGTTCCAAGTTCATCTATGTGATAAGTATAATACTACACTCGTGTTGCATTCCCTCAAATCTTCATTTCTATATGCGCATTATTGTCCAAGTTTAATGTTATCAGTTTAAACTTCGTTACTATGCGCATGTCATGCAGCATTCACTGTAATGCAAGCGCGGTATACTTCTCCATTATGTAGTATTTTCTTTTCCGTTATAACATGATAAAGTTTATAGTCTACAAGTTAGTATTTATCTTGTAAACTTAGCAAATACACATTTCAAAAGCGATCCTCATGTGAGTCACTAATGTGGTAAAGCAACAAACGCCACATACTTGACAAGGGAAGTAGTCACTTGCGTCGGCTTCACTTTTCTACACGGCCACCATCTTGGGACTAATTTATCTGATCCCATGGATACCTGACACCGTGTGTGCCGCTTCGCCCTGTTGTTTGGCAACATCCGCGTGAGGCTAATGTCTACATTTACTCATTATCCAACTAGTGGATTATGAATACAAGTATGTCCTTCAATGGCTATTTTAGTCAAACTATTTATGGAAGATCAAGACTAAATGCTATTTCATTGTTACAAAAATGCCTTAAAGGTGTATACTCACCAAAATCGTGCATACACATGTTTGCTGAATTGGATTGAAGCACGTTACTCTGAATAAGAGGGGAGGGGATCGAGTCCGGGCATCACGCCAAGCAGAAGCTAAAATCATCTGTTTCATTAACACAACTGTGCTTGGTTTAAATCCTGATACTGAAATGGCATCATTTTTATAATTACTCAAATGTATCCTACATTACCCATTCTGTTATAATTGATGGAAATTCTGAGAATGCTGTTTTATCTATTATGATCTAGGCGATATTGCATTACTTACAGCTATAATGTTATCTTTTTTTGAATTGTAAGCCAACATTGACTTGAGCTTTAGTAATTATCAACATGCTTATCCATTGACAACTCACTCCTTTATTGTTCTTGAATAGATAGCAATTAACTAATTATACGCTTTCACCAAACATGTGCATGCACGATTTTGGTGAGGATACACCTTTAAGGCATTTTTGTAACAATGAAATAGCGTTTAGTCTTGATCTTTCATAAATAGTTTGACTAAAATAGCCATTGAAGGACATACTTGGATTCATAATCCACTAGTTGGATAATGAGTAAATGTAGACATTTGCCTCGCAAGCATGTTGCCAAGCAACAGGCGAAGCGGCACACACAGCGTTAACATCACGAGCAAATGCAGACAAAGGTAACCAAGCTCATTAGATTTAGAGCTTCGCACGCACGTTGCCGAGCAACAGGGCGAAGCGGCACACACGACGTCATATATCCATGGGAACAGATAAATTAGTCCCAGGATGGCGGCCGTGTAGAACAGTGAAGCCGACGCGAGTGACTACTTCCCTTGTCAAGTAAGTGGCGTTTGTTGCTTTTGCACATTAGCGACTCACATGAGGATTGCTTTTGAAATGTGTATTTGCTAACTTCACATGATAAATCCTAACTTGTAGACTGTAAACTTTATCATGTTATAACGGAAAAGAAAATACTACATAATGGAGAAGTATACTGTGCTTGCACTACAGTGCATGCTGCATGACATGCGCATAGTAACTAAGTTTAAACTGATGACATTTAATGTGGACAATAATGCGCACATAGAAATGAAGCTTTAAGGGAATGCAACATGAGTGTAGTATTATACTCATCACATAGATGAATTTGGAACTGAAAGACAATTGTATATTCTTTTCTTGGTAATGGAGCAGATAACAATGGGATTGGACCCAATACATTTTTCGTGGATAAGAAGTCGATGAGCCCCAGTGTGGGTAAGTTTTGGCCTGAAGTAGCCGTGGTTCTTTTACTGCACACAGCAAATAGGTAATAACCATGACTAATATAACATTTGTCTTTTGTCTCCCGTTTTGCTTGTATGTCTCGTCTCCCCTCCCCACCTCTCCACCTTTCTCTGTGTAATTTTTCTTTTTTGAACTCATTATTGAATATTTTGATTTGTTATCTACTGAATTTCACTGATACTTTTGTATTATGGGTTTTTTCTTGCAATGCATTCATTGTTTCTTGATTTACTTCCACCTTGAATATGTATGATGTAATACATTGTTGTGTATATGCTTTTTATCAGTTCAACATATTAGCCCTAATTTGAAAAAGGCCGTCAGTGGCCGAAACACGTGTAATATTAGAAGGGCAACTTTTTTGAGAAAAGATAATAAAATACATTTACAATCACCTTAAATAAGGCACAATGTCCTGGATCTTCTTTTATGCTTTTGCATATTCTCTTTCCTGCTATGGGGAGGTTTCACGCCGGCGATGAGGACTCACCTACATCACATGGGACTAAACACACAACCCCTGGTACCGTCACAGACTATCAGTCGAAATGGTCCAAGGCGTCAACGGGGGCGTCGGGTTCCTCGACGACACCTGCCGATTAGCAGGATTGCCAGCCCTCCCCGCATCTGCATGGTGCGTCTGGGCATTCTGTAACTAAGTGTGCCAGCACCAAATCCCACATCGACGTGCCTTCTAAGAGCGTGCCGACGCTTAGGAAAACTCCAGTTGGGCTGAAAGTTTCGCCGCAGCTGCCCTCTCAGCCTAAACACCATCCTGTAACGCTGAGCATCAGCGAAAGCCTCGCGAAGATTGTCGTAGTGACTGGTAAACGCAAGAAAACGTCAAAAGATGCATCCGAGCATCCGAAGGGCACGATGGGCCTAAAGGTACATCGAAAGAGACGCCACAATGCCCCAAAGAGCGGCAGGACGTTACAGAGAGTCCCAGTCTTTGTCTAAGACTCTCAGTGAAAAAGCTTGACGTTCTAAACTACAGCATCCTCTAGAGGATTCTCTCCCCCCCCCCCTTTAGACACTTCTGGTTCCTCTAAATTAACTAGATCGAAATTTGAGGGGTGTATGAACAGGCTAGAGAAATGTTCTAGATTTTTCAGAGGTTTCCTCCTAAAAGGCCTCGTTGTACCCTCAGTAACTAAATATCAGAGGACCTCAGACCCCCTCCATGAGGAGGTCTTCGAACTTTCAGACCCTGAAGAGGTTCCTCCTGACCCTTACACACAGGGGCATGATCTTTTCGATGATCCTCATGATCACACCCCGAATTGTGGAGATGACCACCCTGTTGGTGAGAACCCAACATGGCTATCCCCAATTCCAACCCCGGACCAGGATGCAATTGGCCTCGACTCTGCATAGTCTCCCCCTGTGCGTCCGGCTTCTCCTGTGGACGACCAAATGGCATTTAATGCCATTCTCAGGAAGGCAGCATACCACTTCCAGATAGCCACACAGGAGGCTGTTATTGACTGATTTCGTGGAGGAAGCCTCCGGCTAGCCAAGCTATTCCCCTTCTCAATTCCATCAAGAGGTGTATAGCCCCCTCTTTATTAATACCCTCTCAGACTAGAGCTGTTACCCCAGAGTGGAGAAACTATTTCGACCTGCCCCTACCGATCCCCTATATATCAGAGGTCATGCTAGACCAGACTCTCTGGTGGTCACGACTAGGAGGAAGAGGGCCGGGGTCCCCTTGTCTACAGGCGAGTCGCCACCAGACAAGGAGTGTAAAAGCTTAAATGCTCTGGGGAAAAGAATAACCACTGCTGCGGCTTACTCCACGCTCGTAGCCAATAATACCACCCTACTGGCTAGTTATTCAGATGTCCAGTGGAACCTATTGCAAGAGGGCTTGCAGGAGGGCGCAGAACCAGTGCACCCCTGCCCACTAGCAATCGTAGCGGAGGGCAAACAAGTTCATCAGAACATTCTCAAGAACACCTTGGATGCTGCTGAAACAGCTGGTCACTCTTTGGCACAAGGTACCCTGTTAAAATGCCATGCCTGGCTGAGAAATTTTGGTTTTAAACCTGAGACTCTGGCATCTTTGATTAACAAACTCATGGAAGATATCAATCTGTTTGAAAAAGCGGTGGACGAGGCACTGGAGACAGCCAAAAAATAACATGAGACCCTCAAGTCCTTGAACCAAATTACCCAAAGACCTTGTCAGCATAGAGGGGGGAAGTTGTTGCTGCTCCTTTCGCGGCCAATCCTATCAATGTTCCCCCATAATCAGTTTGGCTCAGGAAATAATTGGTCTTCGGGACAAGGTTCTAACACCCCCTCTACTTACCCTACCAGAGGACAACTTCGGGTTGCAACGCCACCCCTAGAGGCCTCTGGTCAAGAGTCACCCACGGGTACTGTATAGAGTTCAGCCAGCCACCTCGGTACAGACCCCCAAGATTCAGGCGCATGACACCGGAACACCTCCAGATCCAGCTACAAAGGGTCAAGATCCTGCAGGAAAAGGGCATCATCAAAGTCGTCCCCGTTCTACAGGTAAACAAGGGTATTCATTCAGTGTACTTCCTTGTACCCAAAAAGGATCTAACCATGCGCCCTATGCTAGACTTGCGCCACCGAACAAGTTTGTCAAACCCCAAAAGTTTTGTATGGTGACGCTGCAAGAAATAATGCCTCTTCTCATGAAGGGGGATTACATGGCAACATTGGACATGAAAGATGCATACTTTAACATTTCAATGTTGCCGGCACACAGAAAGTACCTAAGGTTCATGATGGAGGGCAAGCACTATACTAGGGTCCTTCACTTTCGCATTGCCTCCGCCCCAAGGTTATTTACAAAGGTACTGGCAGTGGCAGCAGCTCACCTGCACAGGCAATCCATCCCAGTTTATCCTTACCTGGACGACTGGTTCATAACAGGGACTTCTACGAAACATGCCTAGCAAATACTCAAAGGGCGGTCAACCTTTTATTCAGTCTGGGATTCTCCATAAACAAGAAGAAATCCAGCCTCGACCCAGTCAAGTCAAACCATTTCTAGGGGCTCTTATTTGGACCGAAGACTGACTTGTCTTGCACTCCAACGAGAGGGTTCAAAACATGCTGTTTCAAATCCCTCAGTATGTAGCCGGTTACGAGTTGACGGTACGCAAGTCCATGCGACTGCTAGGTATGATGGCATCCTGCATTTACTTGGTTCCTCATGTGCGTTTGCGCTCCATGCAAGACTGGCTAAACAGCCAATGGTGTGTCAGTCCAGCGGATTATGGGGACGATCTAGTGGTTGTCTCTGCAGCCCTCATTCTCTCTGAAGTGGTGGTCGAGGGAAAACCTCTAGAAGGGAAAAACCTTCACCACCCCAGCAGTAGACGCCACGCTCACGACGGAGGCATCCCTCATAGGGTGCGGGGGGGGGCTCACCTTCTTAATCAGATGGCGCATGGAGTTCCACATAAACCTATTGGAACTACTAGCGGTGTTCAAAGCACTGAAAGCCTTTCAGAAGCAGCTACAGTAGAAGACAGTACTGATCCTCACGGAGAGCACCACAGCCATGTATTACCTAAACAAGCAGGAGGGCACTCATTCTCCAGGGCTGTCCAAACTATCTCAAAACATTTGGAAGTGGGCTCTCAAACACAAGATGTTTCTATTGTCTCAACACCTTCCAGGAGAACTCAATCTTCTGGCAGACATGCTCAGCCGAGACTTCCCATTGCCTTTAGAGTACAAATGGCGACTACAAAAAGATATCGTCTCCCACGTTTTCGCAGAATGGGGTTTTCCAGAGATCGACTTTTTCGCAACTCTGGAAAACTCACAATGCCCAGATAACGCCTACAGATACCCTCAGAACCAGTCCAAGTGGAACAGTCTCTGCATAACCTGGTCAGGGAGATCCTCAACAAGATTGTGCACAAGATTCACCACAATTCAGTGACCATGATCTTGGTGGCCCCATTTTGGGCGCGCCAACCTTGGTACTCCCATCTGATAGAAATGTCTCTCTTCCCTCCGATGAAGCTGCCTTGCCCTCACAACATGTTGTCTCAGGACGGGGGGTGGGTGGAGAGGGAGGGGAAATGGTCCATCCATGCCTGCAAACTCTCAAGTTAGCGGCCTGGCACCTGAAATCCTACAGTTTGGGCATCTCCAGCTTCCTCAGAGATGCATGGACATACTCCGAGAGGCAAGGAATCTTAACACCAGCCATTGCTACTCCAACAAATGGAAACACTTTGTCATATGGTATAATAACAAAGACATCAATCCCATTGAATGTTCCCCTACACATATCGCGTTATACCTGACTCACCTGCTGGACTCAGGTCTTGTATTCAATTCCCTGAAGTTTCCTCTAGCTGAACTTTCAGCCTACACTACGTCCCAGCAGAAAGTGTTTTGGTGGAAGATCCCAGTGATTGAAGCTTTTATGGAAGGGGTTAAGAGAAAGTATCCTGCCATTTCCAACCCAGCTTCCGGATGGGACCTTAATGTGGTGTTAACCAGACTTATGAACATATGCACAAAGAAAGCCTAAAAGCACTCACTTACAAGACATCCTTCCTAGTGGCAGTCCCTTCCATGTAAAGAGTTGGTGAACTACAGGCCCTTTCTATTCTAGACCCTTTTGTCACAATTCAGAGATAAGGTAGTTCTGCGCACTCACCCAAGGTTTGCTCCTAAATTCATTTCAAAGTTCCATGTGAACCAGTCTCTAGAACTGCCTACATTCTTCCAGAACTCGACCAACGTGGCAGAAGAAAGCATACACACACACACACTAGATGTGCACAGGGCAGTCATGTACTATCTGGAAAGAACTAAACCACTAAGAAAAACAAAACAGTTTTTTGTTTTCAGTGGCAGCTGGTCCAGAAGGGGACCCTGTCTCTAAATCAGCTATATCTAAATGGATTGTCAACTGAATCACTCTGCTACAAACTTGCCAAGAGAGAACTGCCCTTCAAGCCTAGAGCACACTCTGCTCGAGGCACGTGGGCTTCCATAGCATTCATTGCAAATGTTCCTCTCGAGTCCATTTGCAAAGCGGTGACCTGGAGTTCTGTACACACCTTGACAAAACACTATTCCCTAGACACTCACTCTAGGTCTGATTCTCAGGTGGGACAAGCAGTACTAAGACATATTTTCACTACTGTTCTTTCTCCATCCCAACTCCGGGTACTGCTAGCTAGTCTATGCAAATCATGTGATTCTAAGCAGATTTACAAGCATCAGAAGACATGCATTACTTACCGTAATAACCTTTCTGATGATTGTATCTGCTTAGATTCACATGTGCCCACCCTTCCTCCCCGCTCGGATGGAAGGAACATAGACATCTTACTAATTTGCTCTTTCTGTACTCGCTCACGATAGACTGCTCCCTCGCGGCAGAAAAAATACTATCGGAGGGACCTCGACGCATGAGGATTTCTGGATACACTATACGTCACGTTTTGGATAGTGTTACAGACACGCCTATGCCGATGTCCCCTTTCGAGCCCCGAAAGACAAGATGCAATACTCTGCGGTTACCACTAGAAGTCCATCTACCCATTGCCCATTGACCTGTTTTTGGATGGGTGTTCCCCGGGAGAGTCTCAATTACGCTTAAGCTGACTGTGCTTTTCAAAGAGGAGACATTTCTGTATACATATCTGTTTTTGTCCCACCCATAGGTATTATAGCACCGAAATGCTAGGCAAATTGCCTCTGAACAAGAGTACCAACAGCAACTCGAGACACGCGTTTCGGCCTAGTCGGGCCTCATCAGTGAGGTGGAGCTGTGCCTCTCTGTGGGACGCATCCCCTTAGCCCCAAGGTAGTAGTGATATGTGACATATAGGAACCAGATGAGAGGATTCAGGAGGTCTAGGAGGGCGAGAAACAACAGATTAAAAGCAGTCTATAAATGTTAGAGAAGGTTTTAAGAAAATGTAGTCTTACCTCAAGACAAGCTCCTAGCCTCGGAGCAGCCATTCTTGAGGTCCACTATTGAGGTTGATAAACAAGGACTGAATTGAGGCAGTGGTAAAAGATCAGAACAAATGGAGATTCCGGCTAAATACCTCATCGTGGACAGGAAGGGTTCACCTGAAGAGAGTCCCAACATGTGTATGGCAATGTACACTGTTGCAAGAACATCTTCTGCTGGTCGACCCTTCATTAGAGGCGGAACGGAATGAACCTTAGCATGTGGTTGCGTAATACGCGTGGTGTAGGATTAAAGGAAAGGACCATGCCCGATCTTGTTTCCGAGTGAAGCAGGGATTCAATGTTCTGTCATACCCGTGAGGAGAAACTGAGCCCCATTTCCAAGAGGGTTTGCCAAATGGATCCTAGACATGGTGCAGGTCTGCACAGCCCAAGGAGCGGGTGCCTATCACATGGTCCGTTCACTTTTCAGAATAGCAAATTTGCCTCTTAAATTGTTTATTTCCTGACATATTTGTCATTGGCATTAACTCTGTATGCTATATATGTATTGTACAGGAATCTCAAATCTAGGTGTGCTCTCCTGTACCGCTAACTGCATTGTTAATGTTGATGTTAAAAGTATTTGTACCGCGCACCATCACCAACGGAATTGGTCCCCAGGTGCTTTGGTGGATCTGCAAACAAGAAGGCTGGAATGGGTTAGTCGGGTGAAGAGGGAAGAAACTGGTGTGCTGTTGACAGCTTCAGTTCGGTCTTAACCGTGCACTGAGCTTTGGTGTGAATATTGGACCGATCGAATAGCGCGACCTTGTGTGCTATTGGTGTGGTTTATGTGTTTGCTGTTTGTTGTTGCAGTGTGGTGAAGTGCGTGCGATTTGCTGAGCAAGAAGATGGTTGTGTGGATTTTGGCATAGGGTTGTGGGTTATATGTCTTAGTGCTTATAATTCTTAAGAGACAATTCTTGGATACCTCGCACTGGGTATATTTTGAGAAGTGATGAATTCCTGCACGGTTTTGGTGGGTTAGGTGTTATTTATTTAATTGAAGTAATTTAGTCTGAGGTGGTGGTCAGCCGACATGTTTCGACCCATAGGGTCTTTCTCAAGGCTGATAGTTGACATAACATATCAAGCAGAAGGTGATACGAGTGACATTTGGTGAATTGAAAAGGTGTGATATAGGTGTGTATGATGCGTGGAAAGGTGAATCAAGTATACATCCATTCATATTTAACATGATTTCCATATAGAGTATGTGTCTCTAAATTCATTGTATATTACATTGTACACACAGGTAAGTTACATTGGTTATAAGCAGTTGCAAAGGAGAGGAGAGAAGAAAAGGGACCGGTTAGGTCTGGTAATCACTTAGGTGGTGTTTCCGTGGCTCCCAGTCTTGGTCCTGTTGGGCCTAGTGGCTGTAAGGACAATGTCTGAGATGAGAAGGGTTGTCGCAGCGCACTGTGGGGCTGATGATTCAGTTCTGGCCAGTGGGGCCCTGTTCTGGTTAATCTAAGCAAGTGCCTGTGTTGAGCTATGTTGCATTCATAATTGCAACCAGTTGGGGATTGTCTTGCATGGGTGACCGTCCAGCTTGGTCAAAATGGGCTAGTTTGTCTCGATAAGTCCCAGTGGGACCAAGTGCTTGGAGCAGGAGAGAGATGATGGTGGGTGCTTGGCTGGTTTTATGGCCGAGCCCAGGCCTGCATGTAAGCATGAGTCTGATGACTGAAGGTGAAACGTGGTGCTTGCGTTGCTGTGTTATGGTATGGTATCAGGGCAGTGTATGAGGCGTGCTGGGGTGAGCATTGGACTATTGTGGTGAATGGAATATAACCATGGTGGAGCGATACTCCTCGAATTGCTCAGTGACTCTGAAACATTTCCAAAGTGAAGTTGACCACCAGAGGTGCTATGGACGAGATGGGCAGTGCCCTACGTTACGTCGGGAGGCTGCTTAGGAGAAACTAGCTGCAGTGTGTGTGTGTGCGCGCGCGCGCAGCAAGGAACAAAGCAGAAGGTAGTCTAAAGGCACCCTGCGTTGGTCTGAGCAGGGGGGGGGCATCACTGTGTAGTTGCGTGCAACATATTGGTTGCGGTTAACCTTTAAATTAGCAAGGTGATATGGTCGCTAGCCCGGGCGTGTTATCGCTGCAGGGGTTGTTGAGCCGGTACCCCGTCGGTCTGTGCGGTGGAGTAGCCCGGCGGTTGCAGTTACTTTTTTCAATTTTTTTAATCGAAGTCGCTATGGCCGCTGCTCCGATGTGTGAGCACGGCAGGGGGTGTTGGTTAGGGCGCCGACCAGTGGCAATGGGTGGCCCTGGTCCTGTCAATACGTGCAGAGATTATTGCCAAATACGGTTAGTAGCAGTTATGGATCAATTTTGCATCACTTACCTCTCGGCGTGATTGTCTGTATGGCCACGTTTAAGGTCCTGTATAGGTCTGCAGAGGTTGTGACCTATGGACTGTGTCTACATGCACATGTCCCCGAGGATCAGTGGCGAGTCCGCGCATGCGTGGTGGCAATGTGTCTGTTTAGTACACCACGGGGCATGTGTGCCCGAGGAGCAAGCATCTTTGGGGATTTGACAATTTGGGGGCGTATGCAAGTGTCTAGGTTGCCTAAGCTGTTACGTGTGCTGGATTGTATTGGCTATCCTTATGGTTAGGAGGCCAGTGTATTTAGCCTCCTAACCATATTTGGGGACGGGTGACCCTGGAGGGAATGGATGTTGCGCTAGTGGAAACATGTTTGAGTAGCATAGTTTGGTGTGAAAGAGGAAGGAGCAGCACAGTGTAGGGTATGAGGCCGTTGAGCACTTAATCTGAATATCCGGAGTGGGGTTTGGCACATGGGGTGTCTGCACCAGGTTGCACAGCGGAGTCAGTGTGAAAATACTGACAGCCGGCTTCTCATTCAAGCGCGCCAGGAGAGTTGTCTTCTGATAACCCGTGCATCTGTCCATTTTGGACCCATTACATAGCAATACCTCATTCTCTTTTTCTTTACCCCCCAGAAAAGTGTAACATGAGTCTTGCTTTGTTTTTTGGCATAAAAAGGCTGCAGATTTATTTTCCACAATATCATAAAACACATTGCGCACATTAGTGGAAATAATTCAGAAGATGCAGCGACTGCTCATGTCCAAAAACCTGCTTCCCCCTTTCCTTCCAAAAGTCCATCATAGGCCCAACTCTCCCAACCCTTTGCACCTGAGACTCGCCTGCCCATGCAGGTGTTCGTGGGCTGGGAGAGTGCTGTTTCCTTGGGGGAAGCTGAGCCCTTGTTGTCCCCCGACACCTCTTCCCCCCCCCCCCCCCCCCCAAGACACCCCTGCCGTTTAGGCTCCCAAGGGGCGCTGGTCCGGAAGAGCAAAGACCCTTCCAGCTTTCTCCTGGCTCATCCGGAGTCTGTCTCTTGTGTTTGGTTGCCCAAACACTGCCACGCCACAGGTGGGTTACCGCCCACCGTGGCTCCCCTCCTGCCTCCTTCCTTACATTTCTAGGATTTTTGTGCAAAGATTCCAGAAGAATAGTTCCAACCCCAGTGGCGACAAATGTACCCCATCTTTCAGAAAATGCTCTGGGGAATTTAAATTAATCAAGCCGTGCCTGATCTGGCCAAAACCCCTGCCCCTGCAGAATTTTGCCATTGCCCCATTTAGCTTTCTTCTGGACCTCTCCAAAGCTGCGCGATTATCCGCACCCCTCCATTCTGGCCTTGGTATTATTTCTGACCAAATGATTTCTGTTTCCCCCAATTGGCCTGCCAATTCCTGTAGAGAGCCCATCTCCCGCATCAGAGCCCCCCTTCCCAGGCTTGTCAGGTCGTTACCTGCCAAGTGTATGACCAACACGTCTGGTTTTTTGTGTTTCCCTAGCAATCTGCGCACCTGCCCCTGCAGTTGTGCCCATTTAATCCCCGGCACCCCGTGCCACGCAATTCGCCGTTTGTCAATTCTTCCTGTTCCGCCGACTAGCTGTCCCCGCCCTTGACACAAATGAGTGTCCTAATACCCAGACCGTTTTCTTTTTCCTCCGGGCTGCCGCTGGTGGGGAGAGAAAGGTGGTATGTCAATTTATATTTTTTCCGTCCAGATAAACCTCTTAAAACACCCAGACCTCCATCTACCAATCTGCTTCATTGCTCCTTCCCCCATGCCAATGGCTGCGGCTGATGTGGCTGCCCCTATCCGAAAAGAGTGAGTCCCGAAGACTCCCTTTGTCTCCCCAATTCCTTCCAGTGCCATTTCCATAACTCTTCTGAATTGGAAGTGGCTTAGAGTCGTCCCATTGTGATGAATGAGCAGCGGAGCCTCTCCTTCCGAGGGGGGTCTGAGTCTGAGGAAACCTGCCACCGCCCTGAACGGGCATATTGCGCTGCCCATGATGGGTTGGAGTGTCACTGTGCACCCTTTGCCTTCCTGGTCAGTTTTTGATCTCCTCACCCATAATGCCAGATGTATACCTGAACAATGCACATCCTTAAGCTGTAAAAACCCCTTCCCCTTTGCCTCCTTGTTTTCTGGCACCAGTTCACTCACCCTGAAGTCCCCAGAAAACGCCAGGGTAAATGCTGCTTTGAACAGTGCTACTTCGAACTCCCCCTGGCACACCACCTCCAAACATGTTACTATCTTTTGGAGATTGACAATGTCTATGGGCCTTCTTTCGTCACTCTTAGGTGTACCTTGCTTGGCCCACCCCTTCATGGCCATCACAATGTAGTGCTCCTTAGTGGGATCATCTTTACCTTCTAACTTGTAATAATGGGCGATGGCCGCCAAGTGGTAAGCCATCCAAGACCTGTTTTTTCCTTCGTGCCAACCCCAGCCCACAAAGGCCCTCACCGGTAGTTCCAGCTGACTTTCTGTTAATACCACCTGTTTAAATGCCAAGTACCGTTCCCAGCATGCCTTGTATCAGCTTGCCGTGCCTGGGGCTAGCGCCGTCTGAGTCAAGGAACTCAGATTGCCCCAATCATGTCCCACCACTGTGTTTTGAACGGGGCCATCACCTCGTCTGCTCCCGGGCAACTCCCTCAGAATTTTTCCCACTGCAAATGAGAGCATCAGCGGCCGTGTTTTGCACAACGGGTATGTGTCTTGCTCATAATTCAATGTTGTTTCGCAGCATGCACTTGTAGAGTTCTCATAGCAGCCGCAACACCCTTGTGTTGCTGGCAGAACCTTGGTTTATGATCTTGACTACCGCTAGGTTGTCTGACCAAAGCATGACTTTGCTGTCTTTTAGTTGTTCCCCCCCCCATAATCTGAACACTACCACAATAGGAAAGCGTTCCAACAAAGTGCTATCTCTGATAACACCTTGCTGATGCCACTCTTCTGGCCATGCCGCACCATTTGTTGTCCAAAATTGCCCCAAACCCCAGTGCCTTAAATGAGTCTGTGAACAACCTGGACCTGTCCTTGTTGCACCAATCCCCCCTCCACATTCGAACCCCATTGAATGTGTCCCACATTGCCAGGTCCTCCCGTACATCTACCCCCAGCCGCACGTACTGGTTTGCGTGCTGCAACCCCACCGTTTTCAGCTCAACACTCCTTGCAAATACTTTGCCCACCGGGATGACCTTCCCTGCGAAATTGAGGTTACCTGCAAGTGCCTGGAGCTCTCTCAAGGTTGCCTTGCTCTTACCCCTTAGACCTTTGATGGTTTCCTTCAGTGTTTCTACCTTCTCCCGGGGGAGCCTGCACTCCCCCCTTGCTGTGTCAATTTCTATCCCCAAAAAGGTCAGACATGTCACCGTTCCTACTGTTTTCTCCCCCACTAGCGGGACCCCCATTGTCTTCATCAGCCTCTGAAATGTCTCCATGAGGGCCCCACACTCGTTGGACCCCTTCTTACCAATAACCAGAAAGTCATCCAGGTAGTGCACCACCGCCCCCTCCTGACACTCCTGTTTAACAGTAAACTCTAGAAAGGGGCTAAAAGCCTCAAAATATGCACAGGATATGGCACACCCCATAGGTAAACATTTATCAAAGTAATACAGATCCTGCACTTTGAACCCAAACAAATGTTGGCTTTCCTTGTGAATGGGCAGCAGACGGAACGCGTATTCTATGTCCGCCTTCCCCCATCAGGGCTCGCCTCCCGGCAGCCCTTACCACCTCCACCGCATCTTCAAAGGATGAGTAGTGTACCCTGCATAGTTCCTCGCTAATCCCCCTTTGGGAAAGGAAAGGTGGTGAATCAGCCGATACTGCCCTTCTTCCTTCTTAGGAACCAACCCTAGTGGGGATATTATCAGGTTGGCCACTGGCGGGTTTTTGAATGGGCCTGCCACCGTGCCCAACTTGACCTCCTTGGCAACTTTCCTTGCCACAACCTCTGGCATCGCTAGTGCCGACCGTAGGTTGACCGCCTCAGTACCCTTCCTTACTCCTGTGCACGAGATTTTAAACCCCCACCTGAAACCTTCCCACAATAGTCTAGCATCCTCAGTTATGATAAATATTTAACCATGGAGTCATATCCTGTAGTTTTACCGGGGTTGGCAGCCTCTTTTTAATCACATTGTTACACATATGCTGTTGTATTGACCTTGACAAACTGCTCTTGACCTCCTTCCTTCTTGACCTTCTCTTTTGCTTTGGGGTTGCGTTTCCCTTCGTTGGTTGAGGAGGTGCGATCCCTGGCCCTCACCCCACGGGGGTACCTGAAGCAGCATGTTTTTCCAAAGGGGCAACCCTCCTCTGAATTGACCCTCCAGCATTCGGCTTGCTCTCCCTGGTAGCTGGCTCTGCTGTTCGAGGAGGAGTACCCTCGAAAGGATGACCTCCTCTGCCTGGTGTACCCCCCCTCCTGGGCCCTCCAGCCCTGAGGCTTTTCCCCTGGAGATTCCCCTCGCCCCCTTTCTCCTGCTGGAATCAGTTTGTCTAAGAATCCTCCCACATCCATTTCATCCCAAGCCAAGGCTAGCCAAACCTGCATTTTCAAACGAAACACCCGATCATATTGCAACCAACCTTCCCTTCCGTGTTTCAAGTACAGGTCATGAATGTACTGTTCATGGGCTAACATGGACAAGGCATCCTGTGGGTATTTCACTATCATTATGGATGTGTATACTTTAAATGCCTTTAACCAATTGTGTATGGATGCCTCTGTCTTGGGTTGCTCTTTGTCCCTCTTCTCTTTCTCTCTCTTTCTCTGATAATTGTTTTAACCCATTCCCCAGAGGTTCCATTCCCACAAAATCCAAAATCTCAATAAATTCTTTCCTCCATTCCCTCTCCTTAATGGCCCCCGATATGTGCCATAAGGAATTCACAGCCACCCTGACGGCCCAAAGCCCGGCATAGCTCTCCCGTACCGTGTCATCATGGGACCCCACACTCCATCCTGTCCGATATTTGCATTGGGACCCATGGGCAGGCCTGTTCCCCTGACCCCTTGGCTCCACCAAATTGGTGTTTGAGCGGGCCCTGCCGTTGCTGCTCCAACCTGTGCTGCGGGACTGGGCCCACCTGAGGGGTTTGGGCCAGTCCCCGCCGTGGCCTGCTGACCCTGCGTGGACTGGACCAGGTTGCCCCGACCCAAGGAGTTGATGCTGGCTAATGCATTGGCAACTTGCCCCTGTGCCTGCTGTGCTGCCCCTCCCGGAAATGTTGAGTCAAGCCATGCCCCAGACCACTGACTTATATCCATTGGCACCCCATTATTGCTAAGATTACCTGCATGGTACCCCCCTGGGCCCAACCCCCCTGGACCCAGAGCCACCCCTCTCTGTTGAATTACTGCTGCCCCATTCCTCACATGATTGAAGGCATTTACATTCCCATTTAGTACTTGACCGCTACCCCCATTTCCCCATGCTTGCATACATTGCATTAGCAGACCTTTAACTGCCTCCAAGGACACTGACCTGTCTTCCCTTGCAGCCGCGACCGGTCTGGTTGCAGGCGTGCTGGGTGGGCCTTCGTTCCTTGGTGGCCCCACAGGTGTAGGTGCCGGGACGGCCACAACCTCCTGTGCTGCTCCCTTGTTCTGTTTCCCAGCATTCATTGGTTTCTTACCACTCGCCGCTTGCTCCCTGCTTGCCTTGGCTCTTTCAGTCATGGTCCTTTCTCTTACCCGCAGGTTCTTCTTCCTCTTCCACCCTTTCTTCCTCCTCCTGTTCCAACTGTTCCTCGCTCTCTGGGTATAGTAGTGGGGAGGTCGGCCCTTGGCTTGTTCCTTCTTGCTCCTCTTCTCCTGGTCGTGGTATCATAGCCTCCATCCAGTTGGGGCCGTGCTTTGCTGCTGCTAGCCTTGCCATGGCCAGAAAGGATTCCAAATCCATTCTTGCTAGCCTCTTTCAGTGCTTGAAGACCTGTACCAGGCCTTTGGCTGAACCGGTCTCCTTTCCTAGAGCGTGTTGCGCCCAGCGAACCGTGTCTTGTGGCAGCCTATTGTGCGAGGCGGATAATGCTGATTCTTCCGCGTTCGTCTCTGTTAGAGAGAATTCTCTGTTAAGGCCAATTCTCCAAACCTAGTGAGTCCCCCAGCAGCTTTGCTGGATTTTTGGGGTTTATTTTTTTTCCTGCTAAGAGTGAGACTCTTTTTCTCCCACTTTTAGGCATGATTTGAGAATGTCCTTTGACTGTAAATATGTTTTATGGGCTATGGGGTCTTTTACTCCATAGGGCTTCATGTGTTTTTGGTATGTGTGTTACACAGCACCCTCAGTGCAGTAACACAGGGGTGTCATAGTGACCCCTAAACATAGACTCCATACCCTGGGACTGACTACTGTCTCCCAGGGCATGTAAAGTCACCATTGGCTTTACTAGTCTCAAATTGTGAACAGAACCAGTACAAACCATCATATTGTGGAAGTACTGGTAGGGGTAATTCGATTTGCCCCTGGGTCTGTTTTCCAAGGGGGCACTGTCCAGTCCCCCCTTGTTGAGTTTCTGGCGGGTGGCAGTGGATACCATGCAAAATATTCCACCGGAATATTTCTTATGGGATTTTCCCATTGATTTTAAACGCACCACCTTTTGGTGCAATGTTAAAAATACTGCCGGGTTATTTATTTAATATTTATTCCCCGTTTGGGTCTTTTTGCCAGGACTCGGTTTTAAAATGGCGTTGTGTTCGCCTCTGAAACTCTAACCCAAGTCGAGCCCTTTGTTCCACTTTTTGGCACGCTTCTGCACAGAAGCCCTCCAAATGGTGCCACTCTGTCTGGGGTCTACAGGATGTGTAGGAGGGGGATTAGGCACCCTGGACTGAGTTGCCTTGGCAACTCAAGTCGCGCTCTTGTGTGATTGGCCCAGTGGTAAGCCGCCACTTAGCATGTTTAAGTGACAGCTAGGCTGTTGAATGGAGGTTTTTCTGCATAAAAGCAGGGCTTTGGGGACTGGAACTTCAGAAGTCGCCACAGGACCTAAAGAATTCGAGGGGGGGAGAAGCTGAGCCATCTACAACGACGACACCACCGATGGAGCCCTGCTGTACGAACTCACCACTTCCCTGACGACAGAGGAGATCTTCAAGGAGAGTCTTCTTCCCTTTGAGCTGGTGGGACCAACCATTCGCCTTTTTCGCCTTCCTGGACATCTCATGGTCATATCGCCCGTGCCAAGCACCCCGGCGGCCGGATATCCACGCTTCACCACTAACCGCGAATAAAAGGGTCATACCTTTTAATCGGGACCTCCGCAGCTGGTTTCTTTCCTGACTGTGCAACGACCTCCAGCTTTCTTCCTCGTCGAGATCCTCTCTTCCCCTGGTCGAATCCACGACTTGCTCCCGCTACCAGGAACAACTGCCACCGCTGGAGCTTCCTCACCATTTCAGGTACTGTGTCCCGCCTGGTCTCCCTTGCAACGGATTGTCCAAGGTGTCCCGTAAATCCTTGACCTTCCAACTGGGTTGACCTCAGACCTGCTAACTTTGCCTTTCTGAACTGCTCCAACCTCTTTTTGACCTTTTCTGCAAAGACTTTGAGTGCATTTCCAATGTGTGATCTTGGGCACATTCCGCCTTGCTCTCCAAGAGTGGGCCTGGCCTATGAACATTTGGCTCTACAGTGGACCCTGCCTTTCTTGACTTGCTGTGATTTCTTAAAAGTGTTGGTACTGTGTTATTTCCATACTCTGCCTTTTCTCTCCCTTTTTAAATGAATTATTAGGGTGCCATCTAAGGTTACGCACTCACCTCTGTTTTGATAATAAGTGGTGTCTTAACCTAGACTTGTCGAATAATTAACTAGGGAGATGTATATACTTATAGTGACTGTGTTTGAACTTGCTTGATCTATTAGTGCCAGTGTATTTTCATAAGTGTGTTTTTTAAATAAATAATTATATACTTTTAGACCAAAGCTCTGGTCAGTGTTTGCGTGTTCTACTGTGTTTTTAGCCCTATTGTGTATATTCTATATACTGCCTAACTTTTCTTGAGGGAAGTCTGACTGCTCAGCCACAGCTACCAGGTAAATCTGGGTGGTGCCGACTGCTACCAATTGGATTTGCTGCTTACTCCTGTGGTCTTAAACTTTTTGCAGTGGTCCCTAAAGGAACTGCACAGGTTTCTGCCTAACAGTCTCTGCGTACCTTCCCCCCTTTTGTTGTAAAAAAGGGGGGGGTTCAATGGGAGTGTTGCGGGTTTGCCGGATCTTTTTTCTTTCCCCTCTTCCCCCCCGGAATAGCCCCGCCCTCTGCGACACCCTCACCGTCTGTTTTCACCCCTTGCCGGCGCCCTGCCTTCTGAGTGAGGCGGGCGTGCCGAGTCTGTAGTGTGGCCTGCCCCTGGGATGGCCCTGCTCTCAGCCGATCCCCTCGCCATATCGCTCACCTCTTTACTGGGACTCGTCTCCCCCGCGCCTCCAACACCGTCTTGCCCAGCTGCTGACTTCTGGATGCTGCCTCTCTGCCGCCCGTGACCCGCCTCAGCCTTCGATCGCAGCCCGTTGTTGCCGATCAGCTGACGCAACGTGCTGAAGGTCTCGCGAGCAAAAGTCTGCTGAGTCCGACATTCTGCTGCAGGTGCAGTCCCGGCGACGTCCGACAAAGCTCCTCCAAGCAGTCCTCTGCGCCGCCAAAGTCCTTTCTGCAACAAAACAAAGTCCTCTGTTGGCAGGCAGGCCAAGGCTGGATGCTGCCTGCAGTGGGAAGCCTGCTCGCTATAAAGGGGGGTAGCCCCGCCGCTTTCCATTGTAGCCATCCGCGGGCTTTTTCCCCCTTTTGCCGCGCTGCTTCGTGTCGCAGGCTTTTCCTGGCTTTGCCGTGCTTTGGCGGGTACCTCCCCTCCATCCTGAGGAGGCAGAGGGAGATTAGGAGGGGGACACCGCCCGGGTTATCGGGGTGCCTCCTCCATTTTTGTGTTTTCTGTTGTCACTGTCATATACATTTGCAAAGGCGTGGCACTGCTTTAGGGGCCTAGCCTGGGTCTTGTCACAGGTTAAAACAAAAAAGAAACCGCAGCTGTCCGGCCTGACTCTAGGCCTTTTCCTTGCTTGCAGTCGTGGGTGCTGTCGCACAATTAGCACAGCATGTCTTCCGTCTGAAATCATATTGCAGAGGGTGAGACATGTTTAATGAAATGAACAGCATTTCCCTGGTATTTCATTGTGAATTGCTATGTGATGCCGCTTATTTTTTTGCCTTGCTTTGCTATCTTAAAAGTTAACCGCAACCAATATGTTTCACGCAACTACAGTGTTGCCCCCCCTCTCCCCCTTGCTTGAACCGAAGTGGGGTGCCTTTAGTCTAGCTTCAGCGTTGTTCCTTGCTGCGCGCGCACACACACTGCAGCTAGTTTCTCCTAAGCAGACTCACGACGTAACGTAGGGCACTGCCTGTCTTGTCCACAGCCCCTCCGGTGCTCAACTTCACTTTAGAAAGGTTAGAGTCACTGAGCAATTCGAGGAGCTTCGCTCCACCATGGTTCTATTTCATTCACCACACTAGTCCAATGCTCACCCCAGCACGCCTCATGCGCCACCCTGATCCCATACCACAACACAGCAACGCAAGCACCACTTTTCACTTTCAGCCCTCACTCATGCATATATGCAGGCCTGGGCTTGGCCATGAAACCAGCCAAGCACCCCAGTGTCGTCACACCCACCACCACCACCACCACTCTCCTGCACCACGCACTTTGTCCCACTGGGACTTATTGAGACAAACCAGCCCATTTTGTACCAAGCTGGACGGTCACCCATGCAAGATAATCCCCAACTGATTGCAATTATGAATGCAAGATAGCCCACACAGGCACTCGCTTAGATTAACCAGCACAGGGCCCCAATGGCCAGAACTTAATCATCAGCCCCACTGTGACAACCCTTCTCATCTCAGACATTGTCCTTACAGTCACTAGGCCCAACAGGATCCAAGTCTTGGAGCAACCGTAAACACGAAACCCAAGAAAGGAACCCCACTTGGGACCCCAGAGCCCCTTTACCTTAACGTAGGTAAGCCAACTACCATTACCTGATCATGTCCACACATATTACACCATTTTAGCGATTACCAGCCTTAACTGTCCCTGTTCAACTCTTCCCTCTCCTTTACAACTGCTTATAAGCAATGTAACTTACCTTTGTGTACAATCTAATCTACATTGAATTTTGACACATACTCTATATGGAAATAATGTTAAATACGAATGGATGTATACTTGATTCACCTTTTCATGTGTCATACACACCTGTCACTCACTCCACCAAATGCCACTCATATCACCTTATGCTTGATAGGTTTTGTTAACTATCAGCCTTGGGAAAGACCCTACGGGTTGAAACACTTGTTGCCCGACCACCACATCAGTCTTAATGTCTTCAGTTAAATAAACACCTAACCCACCAAAACTGTGCGTATATTCATCACTTCTCAAAATATACCCAGTGCTAGGTATTCAGGAATTGTCTCTTTTAACCATACCAAGGAGGTATGGGCACCACCTCCAACTACCTGTGACCGTGCAGTATTACAATCGCCATATCATCTGAAATCAGAGAGAGGCACAGGAGTGTTCGTATCCTAGAGCCTGCTCTTCTTCCATAGCCTTATAATTCTTGTTCTATGTATCCGGTTGTCCTATAGGTAGGCATAGATTCACTTTTCTTTCCTGTCCATCTAATTGTTATGAATTATTGCCTGACAAGTTGCCAGCTGTGTTTTGAACTTAGTGTAATTGGTAGGGGGGTGTCTTGTCCCCCACTCTGGTACTGGTGCTTGTATTAGCAATCACCCAATCCCTTGCTATCTATTTTCTGTCAGTGGTCCATTGTTGCCTGTGTATAGTTTGTAGGCAAAGGTGTTATTGATGTATCATCCTGGCCCTTCCATCCCGACCAATCTATGATCTTTCTTTGGTATCGTTCTATCATATCTAACTCTCAGTTGGTAAGCGGATATGCCTTAGATAGTTCTTCCTTAACTTCTGTTTGTTGGCGGTAGCTTAGGGGATTGGGAGGATCGGTTTCAACTGTGAACATGCCTCCATAGGCTTTCTTCTAGTTATGGGGTGAAGAGCCAGGATTTGAGTAGTTTTCTGAATAGGAGATTATTTCTTGTGTTACGTATGTTATTTGGTAGCTCGTTCCAGGTTTTTGGGGTGAGGTGAGAGAAAGAAACTCAGAATTGTCTTTTGTTGTAGGGTTCTGGTTCCAGACGGATGTCGCTGCTCTATCGGAATGGCCTTCTAGGGCGGTGTAGGCTTAATTTGTTTCTTAGGAACTCTGTGTCTTGGTCGAGGATTGCTGTGTGCATAATGCACATTGATTTTAACTTGATTCGCTGTTTTATTGGTAGCCATTGTAGTGTTATCAGCCCTGGCAGTTGTTCTTCAGGGTAGTTTGAGGAGCAGGCTGGCTCCCGCATTTTGTATGCGGTGTAGTTTTTTTAGAAGTCGTTATAGGCTATTGGCGTAATCTACTCTGGACATGACGAGAGCGATGACGGTGAGTGTTTTGTTGGCGAACTAAAGGAACGTTGGGATCCTGTTTACTGCTGGCAGGAGAAAGAAGCATTTCTTGATTAGAGCATTACATGTGGCTCTAGAGTAAGTTTGTTGTCCCTCAGAACTCCCAGTTTTTTTTTTACAGTCGACGATGGAGATTGGGTTGTACCAAGTTCTACTGGCCATGGGGTGTAGTGGTTGTCTCCTCAGTTTTTTGTGGTGATAATTATTTCTGTTTTGCCTAGGTTGAGTTTGAGGTGGTTAGAGTTCATCCAGTTGTATATTTTATGGAGGCAGTACGCTAATGTTGTTTTTCTTTTGTGTGTCTTATAGTTTGTAGACTATTTGTATATAATCGGCGTAGTTGTAACAGGTGAGGCTGTGTCTTTTCATCTTGATTAGTTGAGACAGGTAGATGTTAGATAACGGGGGGAAAAGGATGATCATTGAGGTACTCCGCATGCGGATTCTCTTGGGTTGCATTTGAAAGGTTTGATCCATATGGTCTCAGTTCTGTTTGTTAGGAAGGATTTGATCCACATTATGGCGCGGTCAGTGATTCCAATTTTTCCAATCTTGTTATGAGGATGTCGTGGTTAAAACTGTGTCGAATGCTGCAGAGAGGTCTAAAAGTATTAAGGCGGTACTCTGGTCTGAACTGCATTTGCTTTTAGGTCATCCCATATTGAGAGAAGTGCTGATTCCGTTCCTCTCATTGGTCTAAAGCCTACCTGTGCCTGGTCTAGCAGGCGGTGGCCTTCTATAAATCCTTGGGTTTTTCTGTATATGTATGTTTCGAGCAGTTTAGCTGGGTACGGGATGTTGGAGATGGGTCTGTAATTGGAGATGTCCCTCTACGTTTCCTGTTGTATGTTTGAGGAGCGGCCTGGTGTATGCTGCATTTCAGGATTGTGGCACTTTTCCTGTTGAGATTGACAGGTTAAAGACGTTCCTGTGGTATTCCATGGGTGTTCCATGTGAGAAGATTGATTTGTAGATGTCTGGGGGGGCAGGGATCTGCGGGGGAACCGGTTTTGTTCCTTTGATTTACCAGTTTGACGAATGTCTCACTGTTATTAGGGGGAAGCGTCAGAGTTTGTTAGAGCGTTCCTCATAGGGGTGGGTGGCTTCCATATTCAGCTCAAATGGTCTGCTTTGTATGGTCTGTTGGATGGTAATGATTTTGTTTTTGAAATTGTCTGCTAGATCATTGCATAGTTTCTTCAATGGTATTGGCGTGTTGTTGCAGCCAGGTGGATTTTGTATTTCATTTATGATTTTGAGGAGTTATTTTTGGTTGGTTGTTGTTTTGAAGATTTGGTTGTCATAGTGTTTCCTTTTTGCTCTTTGTATTTCCTTTTTGTACGAGTGGATATTTTATTAGAATTTTTTTCCATAGTTGTTTTTGATCCTCCATTCTAGTTAGCTTTTCATTTTTCCTTTTCATGGTGCTGAGTAGTGGGGTGGACCATTTTGCCGTTGCTCTTTTGGGTGAAGGAGTAAAAGGTTTTTCTTTGGTGATTTCGCAATTGTTGTTATGGCCCAGTTGTGGAGTAGATCTATCTTTTTTTCCATGTCCGCTTCGTCCATAGTTGCTTGTGGTTTGCTTAGTTCTAGAAGTTCTGTTAGGTTGGAGTTTTTTATGGCTCTCCAATTTCTTTTCATGATGATCGTTGGTTCTGGTAAACGCCTGAACTTACTGTCTTACTTTCCATATACACCTTAAGGGCAAATGGTTTGATAAGTTGATTATGAAACTAAAGTACAGTATTTGTGAACACTGTACTCAAGCCTGAGCCCCCGGTGAACCACATAAGGAAATGGGGGTTTTATGTCATGCCTTGGTGCCTTGCATTTGCGAGATGCACAGATGATCTAATTTATTTTTTTCTTTTTGTTTTTACAGGCAATATTTTAACAGCTCTACAGATTACTTCACAAGCAGCAGACACCCTTTTCAGGACACAAGTTATGCATTCACAGATGCCTCGTCCAGCTTAGCATCGCGGAGTGCAGACTTTCTACAGGTGAGTGGCTGTGCCTGTACCGAGTTGAATGACTGCTCTCTGCCTCAGTGTGAATTGCCCAGGAAAAGTCCTGCCAGTTAACTGCAACTGTACCTGTGTCCAGTGGAGAACTATCTGAAGCCTCTCTTTATACTTGTGCTTTGTAGGTGGGTATGTCCATAGCCTCTAACCCTACCTTGATAAAGTGAAATCCCTGCTACCCCAATGAGCACGTCTGTCCCTAGTGAAAAACCTGAATGTGCCTCTTGTTATACCTATATTTCATTAAAGGCCTGCTTCTGGCGTCTGCCATTGCTTTTGTCCTGTGAAAATAAATTCGTTATAACTTTCTCTGGCTATCTCGGGCCGTTCGTAGATCCGTCAGCAACCTCTACCCATATCAGTGTTCAGTAAAATGCCCGCCAATGTGATTAACCTTCTCCAGCATGGGTTCTGGCTTGAATTCACATGCTCATAAATATTCCCAGTCAGGCTGGGAATCCTCAGTAAAAGAAAACCGTTTTGCTTTAGCTTGAAAACTACATTTTGAATGGATTGAGCCTTCCCACGTATTACTCATTTTTGATATTCGATATCCAGCTTCGGGTGCATCGGAATATTTTTGTTCTTTGGCAGCAAGACGCTGTGTGTTAATGCAGTTGACTCGATGTCCCTCGAGGGCCTCTGTCTCGAGGAGGATGTCATCAAAGGCATATATAGCACGCGCCTTGCCCGTTGGCTCTGTTTTTCCACGTAAGCTATCGCTTTGAGAAAACTACAGCGCACTTCCTTTTGTTCTTTGCGATATGTCTTCTTCGTCGGCACCGACTAACCGGAAGACCGGGTTCGAAAATGTCGTTAACCAACCCACACAGAGTATGTCTGTGGTGTCTTGCGGTGGAGCATAAGACCTCAGCCTGCTCCAAGTGCCAGTCAATGACCGGGAAGGTTTTGAAGGAGCGAAAGGGCAAATTGGCTGTAGGTAGAAACCCCCAAAAAAATAACCATCTTCCCCATCGACAAAACCTTCGTCTGATGGGCTGAGAGGCGGCTCTCCTTGGAGGAAGAAGGTTGAAAGATAAAGATCCAGGTGTGGCTCCTACCACTCAGTCTTCGAGGAAGACAAAAAAGAGGCACCACAGGTCGCCTTCTTCGACCTCCCCATCCAAAACTGGCCACTTGCCGAATGGGAAGCTTTTAGGTCCGAAATGCTGAAAATATTCCAACAAAATATACCCACGGCAAGCCATGCTCCTACCACACCTTCCAAAGAAGCTGGTAAGGAAAGGGCTAGAGCCAAATCATGTGCGTCCTCTAGAGCCGTCGTGGCCTTGGTGCGATGAAAAGTCATTGAAGGATCCTTCGACCCACAAGATCAAACATGAGTTGATGCCAGCTGCGCTCTCGATGCCAGCTGCGCTCTCGATGCCAGCTGCGCTCTCGATGCCAGCTGCGCTCTCGATGCCAGCTGCGCTCTCTACGCCGGCGACGCTTTCGACGCCGCCTGCGCCCTATGCGCTAGCTGCGCCATCGGTGCTGACCGCGCCACCTAAACCTATGGTGCCCTTGAAGCCGAAAAAGATTTCGATGACTCGTCGAGCGTCGAATCCACAGTTTATGCCTTTGATGTCTATACCAGAAAAAACCTATATTAGTTTACCAAGGAAAGATTATTTTAAATCTTTTATCAATTTATGTGGAAAATGAACTTTCATGTGCTTTTGATCTCCAGTTTGGTACACCAAATGTGCCCGAGTTTTATTTCTCAAGAGTCTAGGTTGAAAGATCTTCATGATATTTACAGATGGCCAGTGGGGTAGACACCTCACCTGAGCTGGACATTGGTAGACCTGAGGCTGGTGAGCACGCAGATGCTTCATATAGACAGCTAATGTCTAAAGTGGTGGGCTATATGGGGTGGAGTAGGCCTCCCTCCCCTTTGAACAGGATGATCTGACTGGCATCCTGGATAAGGGTCCGCAGATGGATCCTATATTAACATTTCATATTGCTCTCCAAAAAAGGGTGGCAGCAAATTGTGAGACGCCAGAAACACATCCGGCAGTGAACACAAACCTGCCTGACCAAAAAATACCCCCTTCCAGTGTTGACCTCAACTACCGGTCTAAACGCCCCACTCCAGAGAGTCTGGTGGTACAGACAGTTATCGCAACTTCCAAGCAAGCAGTTTATCCTACTATCCCTCCAGATGGGGATGACGAGAGAGTTGATGGATGGGCAAGAAAAGTATTTTTTGTAGGGAGTATGGCTCTAAAATCAGCCAACTTCACGTGTGCCCTTGCAAAATTCTCATTCACTGCATGGTACTGCATTCCATGGTGGCAGAGCACGTTCCTGAGGGCGACCAAAGAGACTTGTACTTGGCTGTTAGAGACGGTAAAGAAGCCATGTACGAGTCTCGTCAGTCGGGTCTGGATTCTGCTGACAGAATCAGCAGAGCCATGGCTACTAGCACCGTAATACGCAGATTTGCGAGGTTGAGCAAGTCGGGATTTGCGCTGGACGTGCAATCCAGACTCCAACATGCCTTTTGACGAGTCGCACCTTTTTTGCAACAAGGCTGATGAAAGCCTTGAAGTTGCAGACCTCAAAGGCGGCAGCCAAATCTTTAGGTGCCGCTATTAGGCAGCCTCAGCCCTTTTGCCCCAGTGGACAGCCATGGAGGGGTAGATCTTTTCACTACTACTCAGTTGGAAGAGCGAGAGGACTGTCTGATCAAAGAGGCCAAAGACGATTCCATCGTGGTGGACAAGTGAGAGGTGCAAAGCACGTTCAAGCAGGGGAATCCTTACCGTCAGCCACTGCATCAGCCGTCTCAAAACGTCTCTGAGGTCTTGAGTCACAAATCACCAGTGGGATGCAGACTGCATCTGGTAGAATGGCGAGGCCTTACTTCTGATGCTTGGGCACTGGAAAACATAAAACACGGTTACTGCCTTCCTTTCATTCGAGACCTCAGAACCATCCACCGGGGAACCACTCTTTAAAGATTCCGGATCCGCTCCTTGTGCAGGACATTTTGAGCGTGCTAGAGAAAGGCGCTATAGAACCGGTGCCTGTAGCGTAGAGGAACAAGGGATGGTATTCACCAGATTTCCTAATACCCAAGAAGGACGGAGGACTGTAACCCATCTTGGACTTGATACTTGAGCAAGTTCCTCAGGAAGGACAAGTGCACGGTGGTCACACGTTCTCAGATCCTTCAGGCCCTACAGCTCCAGGATTGTACGGTGTCATTGGACCTTCAGGATATTTATTTTCATGTGCCAATCCATCTCAAGCACAGAAAATACCTGCTGTTGGCGGTTCTGATTATCAGTTTCGAGTTCTGCCATTCGGACAAATCTTTGCCCGAGGGCTTTCACCAAACTAGTGGTGGTGGCGGCGGCAGGGTGTGGGGGAGGTAATTCACATATACCCTTACCTAGATGATTGGTTGATTAGGGCGCGTTCTCCAGAACAAGTCCTGCATCATCTCAGCATGACCTGCCACTCTCGTCACAGACTGGGCTTCTCCCTCAATTACAAGAAGTTCCATACGACACCTTCTCAAAAGCTCCAGTTAATCAGAGCTGTACCGGATACATCCTTAGGGAAAGAGCTTGCCAACTGAGGTCAGGGCTCGACATTCTGCAGATGGTCACCAAGTTTCGGAGTGCCCAGCGTCTCCCAGCCTATGATGTTTTGAGGTTGCTTGGCTTCATGGCAAACCTGCATTTTCTGGTGCCATAGGCCCAACTGAGAATGAGATCCATTCAATGGGCCCTCAGAACACAATGGTCCCAGTTCTCAGGAAACATGTTAGACCTGCTTCAGGTTCCAAGCAGGGTCGCACAGGATCCCCTGTGGTGGACCTGCAAGGACAACATTCTGAAGGGAGAACAGAATGGCCTTATGGCAACAATGGCCGGAGATAACAGTAGTGATGGATGCCTCACTCACGGGGTGGGGAGCTCACACCAACAATCTGACAATCGTTGGTCTCCATCGGAGTCCAAACTACATATCAATCTTTTGGAGCTGAGGGTAATCTGACTAGCGCTGACGGTCTTTCTGCCCTCTGTACTGGGAAAGAATGTCCTGATAATGACAGACAACACAGTGGCCATGTACCATCTCAACAAGAGAGGTGGTGTGGTGTCACTACCACTGTGCAGAGGGGTAATGCAGCTCTGGTACTGGGCAATTCAAGCAGGAATCTCTCTCTGCAGTTCACCTAGCTGGAGAAGATAACACTGTGGCGGATGCTCTGAGCAGGCAGAGCATAGTGCCCCACGAGTGGGAACTAGCTCCGGAAGTCCTTCAAGAGATATTCACCCTTTGGGGAACCCCTCAAGGGGATCTGTTCGCAACCAGTGTCAACCGGAGGTGCAAACTGTACTGCTCCAGGGACTTTCCTCTGAGAGGAGCTCTAGGAAACTCATTCGCAGTGGACTGGGAGTTTCCACTCCTGTACGAGTTTACTCCAGTCCCCGTCATTACTCACGTGATCAGGAGGTTGAGAACGTTTGGGCAACACATTTTTGTTATTTTGCATATATACAGTGCTCGGTTTATCATTGGTATGACCTCAAAGCGCTTGTGGGTTGAACACCCTCTGGGACCGTAGTCCAGGTCAGTCGAGAGAGTAGTGTATTGTAGAGTGCTTGGGTGCACTCAATATGTGAGCAGCTGATGCGATTGTCTGATGGTAGCTGCATCCTAATATTAGGTGTTGTGGTCTTGAGAGATCAGTTGAATGTGTGCGGTCTGGTGGTCGAACTCTAAGGCTGCATTCTAGCAGCATTAGGCCTTTGTAGGACGCTTATGTGAGCAGCTAGGCCAATTATTTTAATGGGGTATAGCTGCGTTCTAGTGGGGTGTTGAGGTGTTCATGGAGTATTGTTTGTATGTGAGCAGCTAGGCCAAGATTGATTGAGGGATTTAACTGCCCTCTATTGTGTGTTGGTGTAGAGTAGAGAGTGAGCATAGTGATAGGAGAGGCGAGTGTCTGGAGCAGATGTTATTTTCTTACCAGCCCATTGTTCCGTGTTAAATTCACGCATTTCGCGACAGCTGTACTCGGAGGGAGATGCACAGGAGGCAGCTAGGCGTGTGTAGTAGACTCACATTAACATTGAAGTCTTGAACTATGTTTGTAGGGTTTCAGCGGCCATAGATGGTCATTAGTCAGGTTTACGGAAGAGCCAGGTTTTAGAGCTTTTTAGAGGCAATGTAGTCTCGGGTGTGTCGAATGTGTGGGGGGGGTGAGTTCTACAGAGTTGGAGCCAGTTTGAGAAGGCGGATCCTCCAATCTTGGCTGAATTGGAGGTTGAATCACAAGTTAGAGAATAGTGCTTAATCTTGGTGTTCGTGACGGGAGGGAGGGTTAAATCTTCTCTTGTAGGTAAATTGGGCCTGTCTTGTGCACTGCTCGTTTTTTTTTATTTTAATTTGTTAATTTTAAATCAAGGCAGGTTGACAATTACATATCATGAACAGTCATTTCGGAATGTTGATCCCCAAACATTCCCTTCAAGTCTCGTCCCCTCCTTCCCCCCCCCGTTCCCGAGATGGGAGTACTGTTCGGCATGTTGATCCCCCAAACATTCCCTTCAAGTCTCGTCCCCTTCCCCCCCACCCACCGTTCCCGAGATGGGAGTACCCCTCCCTGGACTGTCCGCTGCGCCCCCCATTGTCTGTCTCATTCGGGGTTTTCCTGGTCCCTTAAGGTCCAAAGGGCCTTGATGGGTTTGTAGGTCAGGGCGGGAAATCGCCGATCATATTCCAGTACTGGGGCCCAAATATTCTGGAATCGGTGGAGGACTCCTGCTTTTGCCGCTGTCACCTTTTCCGCAATCAGGATGTCCCATAGCTTTGTCCACCACTGGGACATGAGAGGGCCGTTCGGGGACTTCCAATATCGGGCCAGCACAGTTTTCCCAGCTAGCAGGCATTGGGTCAGTAGTTTCGCTCTATTCCCGGAGCGTTGGTAGATAGCGGGTATCTGGACACCTAGCAGGACGGGCTCTGGATCCAGCAGGATTGTTGTTCCGGTGATTTGTGCGATGGCTCCCAAACATGGTTTCCAGAATCGCTGGATCTTTGGACATGTCCACCACACGTGGAAGGAGGAGCCTGGGCGGCCACATCCTCTCCAGCAAGAGTAGTCTACATTGGGGTTCCATGTGATGGAGTCTAAGGGGCAGGTAGTACCACCGCAGCATGATTTTATATGCACATTCCCTGTTAGTGACACAGGTGGATGAGGCGTGTGTTCGGGTTCAGATACCCACCCAGGTCTTGTCCTCTACCGGGTGTCGCAAGTCAGCCTCCCATCGGGCCATGCAGCGGGTCGTTGTTACCAGGAAGTCACCCAGAAAGCGTCTATATAGGGTAGATACCCTGCCTCAAGCCGGAGTGTCAGTTCCAGGGCGGTGGGTGGTCAGGTTGCCGCCTGCAAGGTTTGAGGGTGTGAGCACCAGTGGCGCAGTTGGATGTAGGTGAATCTAACTCTTTCCTGGAGTTGGTCTATGGTCTCCAAGTCGCCGTTGATCCAGTTTTGGAAGTTGCAAGGGTTTGATCTGGGTGAAAAAGCTGGATTATGGAAGATCGGAGATTGTGGGCTCAAACCTCTCGGGATTCCCTTTCGTTTTAGTGCCCAGTCCCAGGCACTTAGGGTATGTTTGGCTGCTAGGAGAAGGTCACCCCAGTGAGTTCTAAGGGGTTGGGATGTGCGGCAGGAATCGTAGGGGCAGGGGCACCTGTGCCTGCTCTAATTCTACCCATCTAGGGTGGTTTGTGATTGTTTGCCATGCGTGGACCTGTGCTAATTGAGCCGCCACTCTGTAGGCCTGTAGGTCCGGGACCCCCAGCCCTCCCAGCTTGGAGCTCCCCAGTAGTGTCTTTTGGGGAATTCTCCCCTTCTTACCTCTCCAGATACATTTCAGCATCTTCCTCTGTAGGTCTCGAAGGCCTGGCGCAGAGATTGCCACTGGGAGGGAGGAGCAGGCGTAAAAAAATCTCGGGAGGAGGTTCATCTTGCACACCGTTATGCGTCCCATTAGCAAGATCTCTTGGGTCGCCCAGCGTTTCAGGTCTCCTTCTAGTTCTTTGAGTAGCCGGGGGAAGTTGGCTTTATATGCATCTTTTGGGTTCGCCGGGATATAGACCCCCAGGTAGGGGATAGCCCTTTTCCACGTGATTGGGCACATCTTGGCCAGTGCCTCCTTTTCCTCCAGGGAGAGGCCGATGCTTAGAGCCGGTGATTTAGTAAAGTTTACTGAAAAGCCGGACACCTTTCCGTAGCTAGCTATTTCTCGTAGGGCGTGCTTCAGAGATGAGCGGGCCTCTGAGATCATGAGCAAGACATCATCGGCGTATAAAGCAATCTTGTGTTGCGATGGGCCAGTTTGCGGGCCTTTGATCTGGTTGTTACGCCGGATTCTCTGGGCAAAGGGCTCCATAGTGAGTGCGAAGAGCAGAGGTGACAGTGGGCAGCCCTGTCTAGTCCCACAGGACAAAGGAATCGGGGCCGAGCTGGATCCATTGACCCTCAGGAAAGTCTTCGGTCCTTCGTAGTTGGCCAGGACCATTGTCTGGAATGCTGTCCCAAAGCCAAAGGTCCCTAGGGTGTGTTCCATAAACGACCAGGCCGCCCTGTCAAATGCCTTGGTAGCATCCAGGGACATCAAAACTAGTTTCCGGGAGTTTCGGGCGTTGAGATCCACCAGGTTTAAAGTCCTCCGAATATTGTCTCCCGCTGCTCGGTGTAGGATAAAACATGCCTGATCTGGCTGGATGATCTGTGGTAGTACGCAACCCAGACGATTCGCCAGAGTTTTAGAATATAGGTTTGTATCTATATTCAGTAATGCTATCGGTCTGTAGGAGGTCAGGTCTCTCGGATCTTTCCCCGGTTTAGGCAGGAGGATGGTGGTCGATTCCTGCATCGAGGGAGTCGCCGACCCCATTTCCCTGAAGGAGTTGAAGAGGGTCACCAAGGGGGGGACCAGTTGTGGTCTTAACAGTTTGTAGAACCTGGCTGAGAACCCACCTGTGCCCGCGCTAGTGTTTTGAGCGACTTAATCGCTTCTTTCACCTCTTCCTTTTTGATGGGCGCCTCTAGTTTCTCTCTTGCCGTATTGGAGAGTCGGGGCAGTGCTGCACTTTGCAGGTATTCCATTTGTTTTGGTTGGTCTTGTTGGGTCGCTGTCATGACCTGGGTCAGGTGGGCCTCTGCCATTTGCTGTTTTTGGGTTCCGAGTATTGAATGACTCCTTGAGGGTCGCGCAAGCCAGAGATCATGTTAGCCCGTCTTAATTGGCTAGTTTGGCTACCAGGATTTTATTTGCTTTATTGTTGGTTGCATAGTATGATTGTTTGGCCTTAGCCATGAATAGTGCTGTTTGTTCCGCGTAGTGGGCTTCCAATTTATTCCTGGCTGTGCACATGGCTCGCTGTGTCTTGGGGGACCAGCCTTTTTTCTTATGGGCTTCCTCTGCCGCTCCCAGCTCATTCTCTAGGGCTGTCCGGGTCTGCCGCCTGTTCCGGTGGTAGGCTGCTCCTTGTGCTGTCAGGACGCCTCTAATCACTGCCTTCAAGGCGTCCCAGTTGTTCGCCAGGGAGGTGTCTGAAGCTGGCTTTTCTTCAAAGACGTTTTTAATTGCATTTGCGATCGTGTACCTTGTCGTCATGTCATTGAGGATTGGGTCATACAAAGACCATTTACGTTAGGCGCTGGGTTTGGGGTTCTGTGCCTGGATCTCCAAGATTACTGGGGCTTGGTCAGATAGGGCTCTTGTGCTGATAGACACCTCCTTGGTGAAGGCAAGAGTTTGAGGAGGTCGATCCTCGAGTAAGTTCGGTGGACGTAAGAGTAGAAAGAGTAGTCTTTTTCAGTGGGGTACAATACCCTCCATGCATCCACCACCTCCAGGGATCTGAATAAATGTAGGAGACTCAGCGCCTGGGTGAAGTCGCTCGGAGTCGGGGGTGCGATTTGTCTCTTGTGGGGTCTGGTACTCTGTTAAAGTCCCCTCCGAATATCGTTTGGCCTTCTACAAAGCGTGAGAGAGAGGAGCCTAGTGAATCGTAAAAGTTTAATTGACCAGTGTTGGGAGCATTCACCGAGATGAAGGTGTACAGATCACCTAGCAGGAGGCATTTAACTGCTACGAATCGGCCTTCTGGGCATTTTTTGATTTCCAGGACCTGGGGATTTAGGTCCTTCCTAAAGAGGATTGCAGTGCCTCCTTTTTTAGTCCCTCCTGAAGCAAAAAATTGGAGTGGGTACAGCCGGGAGCGGAGCCGGACAATATCCGCCAGTAGCAGGTGGGTCTCCTGAAGCATAGCTATCGCTGCCTCTTCATCCTGGAGTTTTAATAGGATTGCCTTTCGTTTGGTGGGAGAGTTTAGCCCATTAACGTTTAGGGAGAGGAGTCTTAAGGTTTGGCGATCCGAGGCCAGGTCTCTTTCCATCATTCGGTTTGGGGATGGGGGGTGAAAGAGTGTGGGTCAACCGCCATTTCTAGTGTGAGCTAAGAATGTGTCATCCTGCACTTGGGGTTTTAACACGCGCCCCCAATGGGAGGCCGTAACTTTAACCAGCGGGTGGGCCGACATTGTATGTGTGGACGCACCTTTGGCCAACTGGGCCAACTAATAATCGAAGTACCGTGTACTCTGGGTTTCCAAGGACTCAGAGATGTAACTTTCCTTGGAATGGGTATGAACCGTGGGTATATCCCGCCGCCACCAGTGCCGGGATACGTTTATTTAGGAGTGAGTTGATGGTTGCTTTAAGGAGAAGCGGCCCGGTGATCGGAAAACCGGCGCGGCACGGGCTCAGAGTGCAGGTCTGCCCTGACTACCTTCTCCTATTGTTCCGTTCTACCTTTGACCATGATGACTGTCCAGGCTTCGGGGAGGGGGGTGGCTCAGTGTCCCATGCCGCCTCCGGGTCCAGCGAGGGGGTCCCCCTGGGTGAGGCGGATGCATGATTTTGTTTGTGTCCTCCAGGTGGCTAATTCGTCGTATCGTGCCTTTGTATGAGAACTGAGGGCGGTTGGGAATAGCCATCTGTATCGCACCTGTTGGTCTTGGAGAAAGAGTGCTAGGGGCCGGAGTGCTCTTCTTTTCTGGAGGGTGAGTATTGAGAGAGCTTGATAAATCTGAAGCAGGGTGCCTTGAAATGAGAGTTCGTCCCCCTTACGGCTGATAGCTGAAATGGCCTCTTTGGTAGTAAAGAAGTGGACCCTGGTAATAACGTCTGGGGGGAGGTCCGATTCCACACCCCGGCGCGAGTGCAATCTGTGGGTGCGGTCCAGTAGCAGCTGGAATTTGTCCAAGTCTGGAAGCAGGGCCTGGAAGAAATTCCCTATGTATTCCGTTCGCTTTTTATCGGTGACGGAGGAAGGAACGCCTCGGATCCGGAGGTTGTTGCGGCATGCCCTATTCTCAAGGTCCTCTTGTTTAAACGCTAGGATCTAATATTTACCCTGTAGGGCTTTGATTGAGCGCTGGACTTCCCCTAGTGTGGTTGTGTGGTCTTGTGAGCTATCCTCGATCTCTCCTAGCCTGTGCTCCACCTCCGTTACCCTTTGGTCTGTCTGTTCTACTTTGGTGGTGAGTTCTGATAGGCAAGAGCGAAATTCTGTCTTGATGTCAGCCATGAAGGCGATTAGGTCTCCTTTGGTGGCAAGGCCGTCTCTCTCTTCTTGGCGTTTCTGCGGGGAGGGTTTAGGAGGGTCCTGCTTTCTGCCTTTATCTGATGTAGTGAACATAGTGTCTATATCCGAGCTCTTACTTGCTTTCGTTTGTTTAGACATGGTGGCTGTGTGGACTGGCTGCGTCGGGGAGCGCCCAGGTCCCCCTCAGGGGAGCCCCGGTGTTGTAGAGGAGGGCCTGTGGGGGAGCGAACTCGCGGTGTTGTAGAGGAGGGCCTGTGGGGGAGCGACCACTGCGAGTTCTCCAGTGAATTAGGTTTTGCAAGTTTATGCGTGTTGCCAGGCTGGGTAGTTGTGTACTTCCAGAATTGGGTACCGTGGAGCACTTTGGTGTTGAGGGACGGGTCGGGGGTCCGTTCCGTTGTCTTAAGATGGATTAAGCAGCTGGGTGAATATGTGGGCCGGGGTGCCCCAGGAAGCTTACGGGGGTTGAGAAGCGGTTTTAGTGCTAGGTTGGGGCTAGTGGTGTTTGCACGTTTCCTGGGTGGTTCTCCAGTGACGCCTGTTGACCGGGGGAGAGGTCCTCTATTGGCTATAAGGCCAGTTTCTGACCGCTTGTTAGTAGTCCTGTGTGCTAGGGAAGGTTCTTGTGGAGATGTGAGAATGAGGCCGGTTTCCGGGCTATAATCTGGAACCCCCAGAGATGACAAAGGTCCCTGTGCACCTGCTGGCAGTCAGCGGCAATGGGGCTAGTTGTTGGACGTTGAATGGCACCACTTAGCAAGGAGGCGGGTCCCTAGGCTGATGCTGGTGCTCCTTGGCTATGGAGCAGGTCTGGCCTGGAGAGGAGCACTTTATCACGTTGCTGGAGCTGCCTCTGCCGTGCGGCTCCTCCGGGGCTCACTTTTGTGCTGAGATCGGGTGGGGGACCTCTACCCCGAGCCCCCCCGATGCCGTTCCACTTGCTCCCTGTCCCAGCTCCTCGCAGCTTGTAAGGGACATCTGGCCGGGGCTCCCACCCAGTCGACCTCCTCTGGGGGTCCGGGGCTCAAGACTTCGTTTCAGACACGGGAGGACCCCGGCCGTTGACTCACCGCGGCTGCAGCTGCTGGATGCTGCGTTCGGGAGCCACTTCTATGGGAGACTCCTGGGGTGCAGTGCCGTTCGCGGCCAAGGAAAGCTGCCCCCGGAGGCCCCGCCCCAGCTGGTGCCCCAACAGCGGGCGTCCAGCGGGCACGAATCTGCTGCGCTCTTCTCGCTGGGTGTTACATTTGGGGGCCGGGGTTAGATTCCCCAGCTGGAGTTCCTCTGGTCTGCTCTCCGTTCCGGTGCCCCCGCTGGTGGGTCTGGACTACCCTCCGTGGACCCGGGGTCTCAGTTCGCTCTTCCCGGCCGGGCTCCCATCAGCTCCGGCCCACAAGTTGTTGTGGGGCCTGTCTCCATTTACCGGCAGTATGTGCGCCCCCACATGCGCCCGCCATCTTGGTTGTCTCGGTGGCGCTGGGTGCTAAGCTTCAGCCGGTGATTTTGGGTGGAAACCTCGTGCTTTAGCCCCTCATCTTCGGAACCGTTATGCCCCACCGGCTTCGATCACCATATTTGGTGCTGGTAGTTCAATTGAATTATGAAAACTGCATGTTTTTGGCGGCGGGCATTCCACGGGCGGCTTCAGAGGAGCGCCCACATCAATGGCACTCCAAGCCACGCCCACAATGCATATGGTTTTGAAGGTGGTCCTTCGTCCTACAAGGAGCCAATGAAGTGTGCGGAGGGTGGGGGAGATGTGGTCTGTGTCCCAGGGCAAGAAGGAGTTTGGCGGCAGCGTTTTGATTCTGTGGAGTTTAAGTTGGTATGCCAGTGTTATAGGTATAAGGAGTTGGCATAGTCCATTCTCGACATAACAATGAACATGTTAAAGGACATTTGTAGCGTGTACTGTCACCACCGGAGTGGTCCCCTGGTGCTCTAGCGTATCTGAAAGGGGTTGGTGAGTTAGAGGGACCGAGTGGGAAAAGTGCAAGAGAGCAGTTAAGTGCTGTTGGCAGCTTGAGTTTGGTAGGACCGTTCGCTGAGTTGGTGTGCTTTTCAGTTGGTATCCGTCGTGATATGTTGTGCAAAGCTATGTGTGATTTGTTTTTGTTGCGGTGTAGTGAAGTTTGTGCAGTTTGCTGTGCTTTAGCGGTGTGGTTGTTTTGTTAGTTTGAGAGGTGTATGCAGAAGGGTGACATTGTTAGTTGGTTGGTTAGTGGTCTCGCTATCTAGATATGCTACCTGCTAATTTCCAAGTTCTTTCTAGATGTGGCACGCGAATATCTCTGCATTTCGATCTAGATGCGGCACTGACTGATTTCACAATCCTGTCTAGATGTGAGAGAAGCTAATATTCACAATCCTGTCTGGATGTGACGCAAGCCAATATTCATGGTTCCATCTAGTTAAGCTGGTTGGTATTAACTGCCTTGCGTGGTAAATTCTGAGGGTAGGTAGAGTGGCAGGGCTTCCGGAGTACAGTGAATGCTCTACTACCCCACCCTCCGCCCTTTGCATGGCGCAGGAAGCATGTGCGTACAGGGTTAGCCACTCGTCATGCACATATATACTGTGACCAATCGGGTCCTGGGGGAGGCCGCGGAACTGGGATGGAGAAACTGTAACGGGTATGCGCAGGGGTCGCGCTGGGGGGGGATGGACGAACAGGCGGCAGGTGAATTTTTGGAGGGCCAAGGGCACCAGCGCCAGCAAGCTTAGCCGTTTGCCAAGATGGGGAATGCTAATCCTGATGGCCCCGGTTTGGGCCAGGAGGATGTGGTATCCGGACCTTCAGGACATGTCTATCTGCCCTCCAATATGTCTTCCACTAAGAGAGGACCTTCTCTCGTGAGAGGAGGCTCAGGGTTCTCCATCCAGAGGTCAAGACACTCAGCCTTCACACATGGTTTCGAAGAGGTTGAGATAGAAGGATTGGAACCTCCCGCGGTGATGTAATGGAGATTTTGCTTTCGGGCAGAAGGCCAGCAACAAAGCCCTTGTACCGTTGCTGTTTGAACTAATTCTGCAGCTGGTGTAAAAACAAGAATGTAGACTCTTTTCTGTGCAAACCACCGTAGGTAGTATTCTTTCTACTATCCTTAACCAATCTGGGGCTCCATGTTGGAACTATTAAGGGCTATTTGGCGGCGCTATCCATCTTTAAGCGCTCGTCAGACGAATGTTCATATTTCCAAATTCCACAAGTGATACCATTTCTAAAGGGGCTCACCAATGTGTTCCCCAGCCCGAATCTCCTTTCCAGGTTCCAATTTGGGACCTTAATCTGCTACTAAAACTTCTAATGTGTGCACCCTTTGAACCTTTACATTCACGTCTTTCAAGGTTAATATTTAAAACCATCACTGTTTAAACCATTCTCTTGGTAGCATTAACTTCAGTCCTAAGAGTGAGAGTATATCCAAAATCATTTGATTTTCATGTAGTGCAGAAAATTGTTTTACCCGCTTTCTATCCTCCACCTCATCCTGGCAAAGAGGAGGAGAGATTACATAGATTGGATCCACGCAGAGCTTTGAGGTTTTACATATCTGGGCTTTCAAAACTTCATATTGATTAGCTTTTTATAGCCTATACAGTTCGCAAACTTGGTCAGGCTGTTACAAAACAGACCTTATCCAAGTGGATCATTCTGGCAATTTCAGAATGCTACATACTGGCAGGCAATAATCCTCTGGAAGGGTTAAGGGCCCATTCCACCAGGGGCATGGCTACCTCTACAGCCCTGCAAAGGGTTGTACTGATGAAAAATATTTGTGAGGCAGCGATGTGGTCTACTATTTACACGTTCACAAAGTATTACTGCCTTGAATCTTTCCTCGGTCAGGATGGAAGCTTTGGGAAAGCTGTTGTCCATTTGGTTCATGAAAACCATTGAAAACTAAATACACACTCCCCCAAATCAAATACTGCTTTTGGAGTCTATCAAAGATAAGTAATACGTGTGAGGACACAATCCATTGTTGTTTCGACTGGATGTTCCTATTCCTAATCGCCCTCCCAGCCTAGCCCACAGTAGAATTGCCCATGCTATTACAGCTTTCGCTCCTTAACAGTTTAGTACGGTCAAACCCGTGGTTATGAGGGTAGTTTCTACTGTAAGAAAAACAGAACTGAAGCCAATAGGCGTGCTATATATGCCTTCGATGACATCCTCGAGGGACATCAAGTCGACTGCATCGATGCACAGCGCCCTATACCGAAATTTTGTTGCTGAAGCTGGATATCGAATATCAAAGATGAGCAATACCTGGGAGGAACATCCAGTCAAAAGAGCGATACCAGGGGCAAGTAACTTGTTCTTTTCCTCGAAACCAATCACTGTCCTCTGGGTCATGCTACCCCCATCCAATGAGTTGTCTCCCTAAGCGCATCCTCTGGTGGCCATCTTCAGATTTGTACAGCACGTTTCAGTGTTGGGAGTCTTCTTGCTCTCCAAGCAATTTTAGGTTATGTATGTTAATATCCCTGCAAAAATATCTGCATACAAAAATATTGCCATATTTTTGCGCCGATATTAAGGCATGGAACCTGCGGGCGGCAACCCCTGCATTATTTTTAAAGGAGCAGGGGGGACCCCTCCAACACCCACTTCCAAAACTCCCAAAAATGATCCCCACAAAAAATATTGCCTATGGCCGTTCCATACGACCATATATACAGTGATATTTTTGGTGGGGATATGTAGTGATACCAATTTTTCTTTTTCTTTTTTTCCAACACATTTTTTACAATTATTTGACTGATTTTTGCTTCATCGTTCGACCTAAGTTAGATTACCGGCATCAGGGACCCACTTTCGCGAACATCACCCTACATCGCTGATCTTCCATTGAATTTCGAGAAGGCCCGGGCTTGGGCCCACTTTGTGCCTTTCCACCATGTCCGAGGAGAAGAGTTGCTTCTTCAAACTCTGTGCGAAGTGTGGATTGAGGAATGTGTATGTCGAGGATCTACACCATAAATCTTTGTATTGCCGGCATCTGGACCATGATGAGGAGGAATGCGAGGTCTGCTGTGGGCTTTCAAAGAAAATGAAGAAAGATTGATACAGCAGACTGGCAGCGTGGCTCAAGTAAGGCAAGGCCTCTGACTCTGTTTCTGGGCACGGTCATGCCTCACCAAGGACCGGCCGTTCCCAAGAGTGAACTCTGTCAGAAATTAGGTCGAGGTCCTTTGAGCACACCCTGGCCCCAGGGGGTCCAAAAGAAGGCCAGGCTTCACGACGCTGGTCCCACTCGGTTTCTCTCGGGTCCCAGCTCAGGGAGGATATGGTCGGCGTCGCCAATCACTTCCATGGCAGCCTATCTGTGAGGGGTGCACCCTCTAAGAGAAAGTCCCTGACTCCTTCAAAGCTTTGCTTACCATCGGCAGACAAGCTGACAAAGGAGAGATCTAAAGGTGGCCCTTCAGCGACTCAATCGTCTCAAGTCTAAGACTATATCGGCTCAGCCCTCTAGAATACCATAGTTGACTATCTCGACCCTATTGACAAAGGCTCCTGCTACCACCCTGTAGACAAGGGTCACGTCTTCTTCGGACGGGGGCAGGCCAGAAGGGTGGTGTCCACTGTCACGACGGCAGCCACTCCTCGAGTTTCCCTACTGCCACAACAGGAAGCAATGGCAGCAGCGCTGACTAAGACAACTGGCGCTCAAGAGATGCCGAAAACTCCCCTCTGCACCATAAGTCTCCAGAAAAGGAACTCTAAGAAGGGTGCAGGGCACGTTCCACTTCAGAGAAACCGGTACAGATATATACGAGCTCCGACAAAGGGAAGGCGTTGACAATCTATGCAAGGACTATTATTCGGACTGCAAAGGCGGTCAGGTAGTTGTGTCTATTGGAGAATCCCCACTGGGTGAGCCCTGTTCTTCTACACGACAGACGAGGTGCGGCAGCCTGAATCCTACGCTGTTCGCTCCTTTCACCCCTCAGCCAAGGGACATGTCATTGGACAGTCTCAACGCTGTAGATACTAGTGTTGGAAATACAGCAGAGGCTGCCCCCTACACCAGGATCTGCCCCATCTCAGAGCCCCCCCCCCAAGGCCTCCAGCCGGGATCCCACCCAGGCACAAGCGTAAGTTGAAGGACCCAGCTAGCCCGAGGGTTCAAACTGGCACCCCCATGTCCACCACCACCGCCACATCGCAACTTGACTCCGACTGGGGAGCCGGCACGCACACTGCCATGCGCACCGATACGGCTACTATGGTGACAGACACCTACGAGGCCGATGACTTCGTACTGGCTGACAGTCAACAGTTGGACACAGACGATCCCCACAACGCCACTCCTCCGGATGAGGTGGCTCCTTTCACGCCATGATGTCCAGGGCCGCGGACCGCTCATCTGGTGCTTGAGGAGACTAAAAAGGAGGGATACCTCTACCAGTAACGTGAGTCCAGACGGAAGACCACCATGTTTGTTATCTTGCTAGATGATATCTGGGAGGAGGGCTTGGCTCTGATGAAGACTCTGAGCACTGCTCCGCCCATGCAGGATAGACTCGAGAAGAAGTACAGAGTCCCGGACTCATCCCCCAAGTGCTTGAGAACTCTTCTCCCGACTCTCAGCCCGCAGCGCTTGGCGTACCAGTCTGCGTCCATGGTGCCCCATGACCAGGAGGGGCAGAAGCTGGACACGATAACAAGATGATCATTTAATACTGCAGCCTACACCATTAAGGCTGCAAATGCCCTTGACATTCTGTCCTGCTATGATAGGGAACTGTGGTATGAACTGGGCCCTATTCTGGACTTCCTGCCTGAAGACAAAGTGGAGGCCCTGTTCCTGTTCCAGGAGGGTGAGGTGACCTCGGACCACGCCATTACAGTAGCGGTGGACATCGCATACGCAGGGTTCTGCCAAATGGGCAATGGAGTCTCTTTGTTGACCAGGATGGCTGAGGGCCACCAACTTTCAAACGGATGTTTAGTCCAAAGTAGTGGACATGCTGTTGGATGGAGAAACCTTTTTGGCAAAACTGTTGACGAGTCTCTACAAATAATCAAGACTGACAGACGTAACGCTCGCTGAGGACCCTACAACAGCATCTGTTGTCCTTTCGTTCCTCGAGAGGAAAGTCCGGCAGGTCCTCCAAGGGGTATACCACCCCTTATTGGCAGCCTTTCCACTCCACGACTAAAGAAGCATACAGAGGCAGCTCACAGGCATACGGCAGTGGAGGACAGCGTTGACTCTGCCCGCAGGCCAGGGCACCACTGCCAAAGCAGGCCTGATCCTGCCATGGATTTGGGGCCCCCATTTGTGCACCCCAGTGGAAGGCTGGCTAGCGAGGTTCGTCAGTGTGTTGAAGACCATCATCATAGACGGATAGGTGCTGGATGTTCTCAAACAAGGGCCCACCTTGGAGTTCCAACGCAGGTGTCCTAGTATTACCCCTGTTGAACGAGAAGGACCGCACGTGGCGCAACTGCTACAGGATGTCCACACCATGTTAAAGGAAGGGGGCAATAAAACCTGTCCCCCAGGGTCTACGGGGTGAACTCCAGATTCTTTCTTGTCGGAAAGAAGTGGAGAGGGTGTAGGCTTATCTGGAACTTAAGGCGCCTCAACAAGTACCTGAAGTCCCAGAAGTTCACGATGGTCACGTTGCAGCACATGCTCGGCCAACTGGAGGAAGGAGAGTTCCTGTCATCACTGGATCTAGAGGACGCCTAAATCGCGTCCCGATACATCGAAAGCACTGGACGTTCCTACGGTTCGTGGTCCAGGGATGATGCTACCAGTTCAAGGCGCTCCCTTTCGGCCTGAAATAGGCCACACAGGTGTTACCAAATTGCTTGGCTACGGTGGCGTCACATCTTCATGTCGAGCATCCACATCTAACCTTACCTGGACGATTGACCCATCTTATCCCGTTGTCCGAAGTTGGCGACCCGAAAAGAGGAAAGGACTGTGTGCTTGCTGATGGATCTTGAGTTTTCCATAAATGATCCAAAGTCCTGCTTGGAGCCATCGCAGAAAGCTCACTTTCTGGGGACCTGTCTCAACACAGCCACTTGTCTGGCGTCCCCCTTGGAGGGGAGGGTGATGGCCATCCATGGGAAGGTACAGTGCCTGTCATCGGCGCGGTCCTCTACAGTACATGCTGTTGGGTATGATGTCTTCCTGCATCAAACTCATCCCTCTTTGCAGCTACAGATGAGACCTCTCCAGGAGTTTCTGGACGTAAGGTGGCTGCAGGTCTCAGGCCCTTGGACAAACAAGATAGTCCTCAACGAAGAGTTCCAGTGGGTGATTCCGTGGTGGGGCGTGCGCCTGCACATCCCACAAGGAGCGCCATTTCAGGTTCCTGTAAAAGGTCACCACAGATGTCTTATTGGAAGGTTGGGGGACCCACACAGGACAGTTGAAAGCCAGAGGCCTCTGGCTGCCGGAAGAAAATACCCTTCACATCAACGTCTTGGAAGTTTGAAGTTTAAGCTGTCTTCTGGGCCCCCAGGTCGTTTTTACCCTTGCTGAAGGGGAAGGTGGTGAGGTTCTTCACGGACAACAATACCACCACCATGTTCTACATCTGGAAGTAGGGCGGAAGGCGCTCTCAGGCTGTTGCGTGAATGGGGTCAGCCCCAGATCGACCTCCTTGCGACAGCGACAAACTCCAAGTGTCAGAGGTTCGCTAGCAGGTTTCAGCAGCGGAGGATCATGGGGGGGGGGGGAGGATGCATTCTCATTCCCGTGGGAGGGACTGTACCTTTATGCCTTTTCCTCCTTTTCTGCTCCTGCTGCGAGTAATTAACACACTCAGTGTTTCAGCAGAATGATACTCATTGCTCCGGCGTGGCAGCGACAGATCTGGTATCCAGACCTGCTACGTCTATCGGTGGCTGCATCCATCTGGCTGCCTCTGCTTCCTGATCTTCTCACCAGAGAAGGCGGGGTGATTGTTCACTACGTTCAAGTGTCGGTAAGCCTCTAGGCCTGGCTCATGCAGCCCTAGAGTTTGGACATTATTTCCTGCTGTTGGAATATGAGAACATCCTGGCCAGGGCCAGAGCTTCTTGGACATTGACGTGCTACGGCCATGAGTGGAATCGCTTTTCCATTCCTGGTCGCCATATCCCGTTACTCCAGGACGCCGGGTAGATTTGCCCTGTCGTCGCACAGGCTTGTCAAGGAGTTACTCTGAGGCATCTTCAGGACTTTTCCACCAGTGAAGGCGCGGACCCGAGCTTGGGAACTCAATGTGGTCTTCACTAAGCTCATGGGGGAGGTCCCCTTTTGAACTGATGCATCAGACCCTGATGAAGTTTCTCTTGTGGAAGACTGCTTTCCTCGTGACGATATCTCAGCCAGGTGGTTCGGGGAGTTCCAGGCCCTGTCTTGCAAACAGCCGTACTTGTCTTTCCACACTACGAGGGTGATGCTGCCCACTCACCCCACCTTTATGCCAAATGTTCCATTGGAGTTTCACCTCAACAAGCTTTTAGAATTGCCTGTCTTCTTTCCGAATCCGTCGTCGCCAGCGGAGAGGGCTTTGCATTCGCTGGATGTTGCTCATGCCCTGCAGTTCTATGTGGCGCTCACAAAGGATTTTCAGAAGACTTCTCAATTGTTTGTCAAGTTTGGACCTGTGACGCACAGGAAGGCCTTGCCGAAGGCTTCCATCTCCAGGTGGCTCTCCGGCTGCATCGCGCACCATCATCTGATGGCTAGCAGACCTCTTCCTGGCCATCCGAGAGCTCATTCCACATGAGCCATTGCAGCAACGACATTGTTTCTCTGTGGTGTGCCTCTGCTCAGCATCTGAAGGGGTGCTACGTGGGCGTCCACGCACCTCTTCATGAGGTTCTACTGCGTTGACAGGGATTGCAGGGAGGAGCCCTGCATCGGCCAAGCGGTGCTAAGCAACCTGTTCACTTTAGGTGAGTCTTTTCCGGGGGGGAGCGGGGAGTGTTTTACTGCTGTTGAGCCTTGCCACCTCCTGTGGTTGTGTATATGTACTGCGGTGTAATCGTTGTTCATGAGCATGTGACTCCATGCCAGACCCCATGCGGGAGAAGGAACAAGTTACTTACCTAGAACTCCTGTTTTCCAGCATGGGTCTGGCATGAATTCACATTCGAACCCTCCCTCCTTCCCCTCTGTGACTCTTCTTGATTCATACTGCAACTGTACGTGCTTACCAAATTGGAAGATGGCACCTGGGGTGGAGCCTAGGGAGAAGACTGTCATTGGATGGGGGCAGTATGACCCAGAGGACAGCGATTGGTTTAGAGGAGAAATGCAGTTTCAAACTAAAGCGTGTTTTTACCAATGATTCCCAACCGGAATATTCATGAGCATGTGAATCCATGCCAGACCCTTGCTGGAGAACAGGAAATACAGGCAAGTTACTTGTTCCATTTCTGGGCTCACTGATGAGTCTGCCAGTTGCATCGGGCCATTTTGGTTACCAGTGAGCCTGCTCATAACCTTTGTCCTTATCTGTGCTATGTTGGGTTACTCCCAGCCTCTGACCGTAGCTGTTTGCAATGAGCCTCAGCATGGCTTCTTACCAGTGTTGGGTGGAATATCCGCTATCCAAGTGGAATTGGAAAATTGCACCAATGATTCCACTGCATGGTTCGAGTGGAAATCCTGGTAATTTTGCGCTTTCATTTTTTCTGCACTTAAACGTTTTTTTCCTCAGACCTGCAAATGATTGGTTCTTTTGAAGGCTGGTGTATTTTTGTCATGCAATTGATGTCAATGGTTGTCTCTGTGGCAGAAATTGCAAAAAGTTGACATTTTGCATGTCAAAACTGCATTTGTGCACTGTGAATGGAATGGGGAAGCTAAATTATAACCCACAAATTGATGAGTGGAAGGCTTTGAATTAATCTGTACCACGGGAACTACTCTAGGAAACCTTCCACACCACCGTTTTCTTAGCACGTCTGGGCTATTGAAAATGGAGCCCGGTCATGTGCAAATCAGTCGGGTGCTGCCAACAATGGCAGCTCAGCACGAACAGCTAGGCCAGGGCCCCTCTGTACGGAAACACAAGCAACCCCAGATATGTTCCAGCCTAATTGGCCCTCATCAGTGAGGTGCAGCTTGGTTCCCAATGGCGCAACGAGCCCACGTTGGTTATGCCCAGACGTGGGTCCCGTGCCTGCTGGGCCTAGAGATCCCGGCTACTCCTCACTGGGGCCCGACAAAGCTGAAACATGTTTGGGGATGCTTATGTTCTCGTACAGAAGGGATGTGACCATTTCGGGCTGGACAGCCCCTTTTGGGGTGGCACCAAGCCTGATTTGCACATGTTCTTTCCTTTTTATTTGTTTTTTAAAGAAAAAAAATAATTTCTAATTGTGGTCTTTCCACTTTTGTAATGGCTTGACAGGCGAAGATTGATGGTCTGGTGGGTTGCCCAGAGCGATGCCAGAGGTTAAGATTAATTCTAAACCTGCCAGCCAGCCTCTTTTATTTTGCTGGAATAGGGAAGATGGCAGATTTCTCTCCCAATATGCTATTCAGTCTGTGGTAAGAGAATTGTTCATTTCGACTTACCCTAACTTTATCCATATTCATGACTGGTAAGCCTGGTCACTGCATTTGACCTTAGTTGTGCCCACCCATTGAGCCTGAATGTGACCTCTGCTATGGCTGTGCTTACTAATAGCATGTGGCCAGAGTTATGATTTTAGATGTTCCAGACAAGTCTGCCCACAGCAGCTGACCATATTGAGCATGTTTGTGATTTCTTAGACACTTTGTCACTTCTCAGAAAATTGCAATTATCTCAATTTATTTGCATTCACAAATGCTTTGCTGGAGCCTTCACTCTCAGTGCTGCTTGCTAATCACTTTGAAAAATATGTTGGTTCTGCTGGATTGTGTGTGGCATAAGGATTATTATTACCCCTCTGTGGCTTTTAAACATAGACTGTCTATCATTCAGCCATCACGATTCACAATCCCTTTGGACTGCCAGCAGACTTGTGGAAGTAAATGAATAATCCTGCTTAAAATGTCTTCTATTCCAATAATTAATTGCTAGGTGCTGTGGCGTAGAGGTGCGGAGGGTGGAGGGGGGGTAGTAGCCTGCAAGAGTGCACTTGATTTAGAAGTGATATTGTTTTAAGTTTCTATCCAAGTATTTCCAAAATGTAGATGATATTCTGAGAAGACAATGTTCCAGATTGCTAGAGATGCTTAGACTTGGTCTAGACAGCATGCATTGTGTGGAGCAGTAAAGACTAACGGCCAAAATGCAGACTGTAATGGGACCACATGCAAATATGCTGTTTTGACAGTTTTATAACTGAGATTTTAAAGGCTTTCTAGACTAGCTCTACTTTTCCTTATGCAGTGGGTTGATGAGGACTTTAGAAACTTCAGGGGTTAGGACTCATGCTAGCACATAGGAAAAGCATCACAGTTGCACTGTTATACTCTACTTGTAGAGTAGTGATATAACTAGGATCAGAATAGTTCAACATAGTCTTGGTTCTATGAAAGACAGACTATTATGTTTTGTTTTAAATGGCTTTACTAAATGAATAACATTTAAATACAAAATTCAGAATACATTTCCCATGGTAATTCTTAATTCTAGTTTTCTCTGTAAACCAATCCGCTTTGTGTTCATACTAATCCTCGTACGGGATCACAACATACCCCTTATACTGCTGGTGTCCTGTCCTCTTACCTTGTCCTCCTGAGTAACAAATCTTTTCTTGACTGCCTCACTGCATTAGACACATCGAAGACTACATGGCTTTCCGGAAGGCATACAAAACCTGGCTCTTCGCCTAAATAAAAACTCAAAAGGGAATGCTGTGAACACTCTACGTACAATCGCAACCAACATGGCGTGACACCCCACGCAATACGTACCCTTTTCATAGACTCTCAGGCCAAACATCATCTACCCCCATTACCTGGAGCCTTTGCCCCAGACTTGAAACCCGATCATAGTAGCACCCATGTACATGACTGAATTAAATTGCTTTCTTCCACCAGGAATACCGTATGCTGAGAGGCCTAAAGATATTTATCTCCAATAATCTTGACCGGTTGTTCTGGACCCGTAAGCCAAGCACTAATAGCAGTCAACATGCCCGCTAATCCTAGAGCAGAAAAGGATAGCAGCGGGTGGGGGGCATCTAGCAGTTATTTTGATAATCGCACCCATCTATGAATGTATTAGCAGAACTACCTACCGGGAATCTATCTAGCAGAAGTACCAACTTAAGGACTAATAGCACTTATGAATTTGATCATTGCTCTGCAATATTCACCAAGCTATCAGTCCAGGAAATGCCCTACACATCTGGAAATCCCTTAGCTGAACCATATACCGAAGGCCGTTACAGCACTTAATTCTTTGCTAATCTCAACCATCTGGAAATATTTTTAGTAGAACTACCGACGGAGAACGTCTCTAAGAACCTATTCAGTAACGACAAGAGTTTGAAATGGATCTTCCTGTCTGGGCCTGTCAATGCTCGCCAAAGCAATTTTACCCAACAATACACAGGGAGGATCTTGGCCTAACAGCCTGTACACAAAGGGAGATGCCACCCCCTCGACATGCAATTGAAGCTTAACAGGAACAGGGTCCCCCTGGAAAGCACAAAGACACTCAACACCATTATGCAACGATTTACTCTGCACCAACAAACAGAATGAAGCTACACCTCTTGTTTAATTCGGTTTAGCTGCACACATACTAATACACCTCCACGTTCACCTCAACAGTCTTAATAACGCAGCTATACTCCTCGAAATCGGCCTAGCTGCACACAGGCCCATCCACAACTCCAGAGCGGCCAGAATGCAGATTCCCAAGTCCTTGGTCTTGCTGCACACATTCTACTGATCTCACACAACCACTGCACCACAACTAGCATTAGAATACATCTACGCACCACTTATTCTACACTGGCTGCACACATACCAAGTGCACCCAAGCACGTTTTACTACATTACTCTCTCCACTGACCTGCTGTCCTAGAGGGCATTCAATCCACAGTGCTATGGAATCATGTCAATGGTAAAAGGCGCTATACAAATGTCCAATAACATAACCTTAAACAGCAGAAATAAACAAACATCCTTCTGAGCACACCTTGAGTCTCCCCCTGCAAATCTTCCTGTGACACTGTCGTGAAATAACTTTTACCTCCATGAGAATTCTGCACTAAGCGCAACAGGCAACACAATCGTAGGTTTCTCAAATCATGCATTCTATGTCAAGAATATAAATAAGCATTATGCCATTTCATAGCTTGCTTAATACCAGTAAAGCCACATCAAAGAGAGGCTTAAAATAGAGACAACTGAAAGTAGTTATTAGACTCATCTGCTATTTTCAGAATATCTTATAGATGCACACTTACTTAAAATGCCTTAGAAGCCATAGCTCTATGGCACCCACCATGAGCGTAGCCGTGGACACTGGTCTATATATATTCCTCTTTGCAATGAGCATCTGCTTCACTCAGAGTTTAGTCGCTTCAGTCACCCTCTCATACATTTTCTTGTATCTCACCATGTACAATTTCATATTATCCGGGAAGAATTCGTGATTTATATGTATAATTCCCTTTTGTCAGTCTTGTGATCGCAAAGGTCACTGCTTCAGGACCCAAAACTCTCCTACAGGAGATCAGACATGGCAGCCTTGCTTGTTTTAAATATAATGTCTTTAAAGTAAGCTCACTATTACTTGGCCACTCTTCAAACAGCCTAAGAAAAGCATTGACGTTCCTTAAAGGCATGTATTGTGGGCTTTAGATAATCTACAAACTGAAAAATGTGGAGTTCCTTGGGGTTCCCTTCCCCAAGCTTCAACTTATTCAAGGTTCAAGCACCACAAAACAAATGTATCACAATTCTCTTTCTAACCTTCTCTAGTTTCCCTTCCCCAGGCTTCAGTCCTTTCAACACTATAAAGCAAAACAATAAGTCTTCAACTTAGCCGGGCCTCTTAGGTTTCACTTCCCCCAAGCTTAGGTCCTTTCCAGCTTTCAAACAATCTGTTTCGTCGGGATGCACTTGGATTCAGAGACGTAGCCGGGATTGTCTTGCAAATGGGGTCTGAAGCGAATGCATTTTGGCTCACTGCAGTGATAGTAACATTGTGAATTCCCACTCAGCGCTGTTCAGTGGGCATTCACAGATTATGGGTGGGCCTTGCCTGCTCAGGCCTTATCCTGTCTACGCCTGTCTACGCCTCTGCTTGGATTCCTTAAGTAGGCTCTCAGGGTTCCCTTCCCGAAGCTTAGGCCTCTTCCAACTTTCAACACTAAACAAAGTATATCACAGTTCCTTTTAGGTTTCTCAGGGTATCCTTCCTCAAGCTTAGGCCCCTCTAGTTTCAAACACAAATTCAGCTGGTCAGGATATAACCCTTCCTTATTTACAGCTTTTCTTAACTACACTCCTCTCATGGGGGTAGAATCAAAAGGCTTTCACAAACTCCAGGCTCTTTGCCTTTCCGTAGCGCGACCACTCTGACCTATATCCGACTTGTACTTTTCCATGATACCTTTTATCTTCAGGTGTTTCTCGTGCACACATGCATTCTCTTGTATTCCTTTCACTTTTGCTGTCTTTTCCACTCTATAATTCTGTACCATTGCACCTACCTGCTTTATTGTGCTTCTTGCACCCATCTGTTTCACTCAATTCTGTCTTTGGATGTGCACACTTGCACTTCTTTTCCTTCTCTGTGCCTACTCGCACCTTTTTCTTATTTTTCTTTCAGGCTGCTTACCCTTTCCACTTTATCGTGCACCCTCACACTTTCATCTTACTTTGCTTCTGTCGGCTTAAACTTCACATTCGGGCCGCTTGTCCTTTCTGTCAAATGGAAGGGCCATGGAAGACGTTCTTCCATGTGCTCTCTCCCTGCTCCCTCTTCAGAAGCCCGAAATCTGTCATCTTCGACTCCTCTCCCTCCTTCCTCCCTCATACTCGGGACATTGCCAAGAAGTACCACATTCAGCTTTTCCTTCTGACAGGAATTCTACATTTCCTCACCTTCCCCCAGAGACTGTTACCTGGTCTCTTGTTCTCTCTAGGCTTGACTATTGCAATAGCCGCCTTCTATCTTCGTCCACTCTGTGACCCCCTCCAGCAAATCAAGAATAGAGCAGCAAGACTTATCCTTGGCCTCAAGCCCAGCGACTGCATCTCTCCTGCCCCACAAAATCTCCACTGGGTCCCGATAGCAGCACAGATTAAATTCAAATCCCTCTGCGTCATCCACAAGGCTGTCTGCGGTTAGGGACCACTCCATCTGCAAGTCTTTATGAACAAATACTCCCCCTCTAGACACATGCGTTCCTCTGGCACCAACTCCTTGCGTGTTAAGTGGTATTCTAAACAGAGAGCTGCTGGTCAATCACTTACCTCAGTGGGCTCCCTTCTTTGGAACAGCCTCCCCCTCCCTCTTGAGAAGGACCTCCTTAAGTTCTGGAAAAGCCTCATACCTTCCTCTTCCTTCCCTCCCACTCTCCCCTGCTAATCGCACAGTATCTTGACTGGAGTGCAGGACCCTTATGCATCCTCTGGGCCCTGACCTCCCACAAAGCAGCAGCTCATGAACTGGCACCATTCATTACTAACCTTATCAACGCCTCCTTCAAAACGGGAGTAGTGCCTGATAACTTAAAAGACGGCTGGGTCATCCCACTAATCAAAAAACCCACTCTTGACCCAGCCAACCCGTCTAACTATAGGCTGATAGCAACTGTACCCTTCTTACTAAAGATACTAGATAGAGCAGCCTACCTGCAAATACAGGCTTATCTAGAAACAATCTATCTTCTGGGACTAAGGCAATCCGGTTTCCGACTTAGACATGGCACGGAAACTGCCCTAATAGATCTCACTACTCAGATTCAAATTTTAAAAGACAATGGCAAACTAGCACTGCTCTTATTGCTTGATCTGTCAGTAGCTTTTGACTTGGTCAACCACCAAATGCTTTGCCACCACCTGAAATCTGCAGCTCACTTTTCCGACGCAGCCACTGCCTGGATCAGCCCCTTCTTGGCTAACAGAACCATGAGGGTCTTTTCTCCTACTGACTCGGCTGAACCCTCACCAGTCCCTTGTGGTGTCCCGCAAGGCTCTTGCGTGACCACAACACTCTAAAATGTATTTACGAAGCCCCTTTTAGATCTCCTTGACTATCTGGGTGTCACGTGTACTAATTATGCGGATGACACCCAGATACTCATTCCTATCTCTGGCGACTATGAAACTGATAGCAAAACCCTCAATGAAATATATGCAGTAATACAAGCGTGGATGGCACACCATGGACTTTGTCTCAATGACGAAAAAACTGAGTTGATTATCCTTGGTACTCACGCTAAACTAAAAAAACTAAATACTGCTTTCAAATCGTTCACTATTGATGGTAACCCCATCCCTGTCTCTAATAATACAAAAACCCTTGGTATCTACCTTGATGCCACATTATCCTTCACCAAACAAACCAATGCAGTAGCGTCTTCAGCCGTCTACACATGTAAACTTATTACCACATGTAGGCCATTTATCTCCACTCCCAACTGCATTACTCTTGCTAGAATGTTAGTCTTGTCCACAGTAGATTATTGTAATGCCCTCTACTTAGGCACTAGCCACAAAAATATTCACAAACTACAAGTAACTCAAAATAACGCCATTAGGGCAGCCCTCAACATCCCTAAGAAGTCGCATATCTCTGAGACTAGACGTAATCTGCATTGGCTCCCAATAGAGCACAGAATATCCCTCAAAGTTCTTGCCATTACCCACAAAGCCAAGGCTAACCTCGCACCATCCTACATCTCTAACCAACTTACCCACACACATCTACAAGACCACTTAGAACAGCTCAAGTTAACACTATGTCAATACCGAGATTCAAACTCCATAACTCGGGAGGAGTTAGTTTCCCTGTACAAGCGTCAAAGCTATGGAACACACTACCTGTTCCAATCAGGTCTGTAACCTCCTTCAACCTATTTAAACGCAACACCAAACGCTGGCTTCATGACCTGGACACATTGACAGCTTAACATCCTAGAGCTTAGATTTAATGCCTACCCACTGTACATATTGTAAATAATATTACTATCTGTCTCAGCTTCGGCCCACCGCCTTAATTGCAACATGTATGCTTGTACCTGTAATACCAATGTATGTATTTATTTGTAACCGCAACTATTGTAACTGTTGCCTACTGCTTGCTAATGTAACTGTACTCTTATGTAACATGATAAAAAAACGCAAGCACCCGTATGCCCCTGGGCCTGGTTTCGCTTTATAAATAAACCAAATACATCTTATCATCCCACCTCCTGTCTATACTCTGCACTTGTCTCGGCTCACCCTCCACGACTGGAGGTTGCATTTATCTTTCTTCATGCTCTCTGTGAGGACCTCAGCACCTATTCCATACCTCTCTCCCCTCAGCACTTGCACGTTCTGAACACTCAAAAGGCATAATAGGTTTGTCTTCCCCTCCCCATTGTTTCTTCTTTTGTTGTATTCAATTATTTAACATTGTTGTAATAGCATTGTCTTTAATGCCCTGTCCCCTCCCTGTTGCCCTGTGGGCGCTTTGAAACAGTATTTGCTTCCTATATAAGTGCTTAACAAGTGAACAATAAATAAAATACATCTACTTGCTTTCCGCTTTGTGCCATATCTACCAATGTTGCTTTTCCTACCTTTCCCTCTCCAGCCACCCGCACGCTCCTGGGTTTCTCTGTCATGCTAAACTCACTGGGTAGCGTAGCGCTGTTGAACGGTCTCTCCGGGATGCTTTGGGTCGAGGTCAGGGTCTCACCACCTGCCCCTCAGACGCCCTTGGTCCCAGCACATGGCCAAAGGGAATGAGCAATTCCAAGGACTCTGTCTGCAGCGTCCCAGCTGCCTCACTCTGGCTCTCAGGAGCATGGCTCCCCAGCTACGCTGCAGCCCTCCTCACACACCGGGCCAGTGTTGCAGCACACCGCTATCCTCCGGAGCCTCCTTCTTGCAGCCTCTCCAGCTAGCTCATCCATCTGTCAAGTCACACCTTTTTATAGTGAAAAAAAAATAGTCCAGTGGAGTCGGGTGTAAATGGTCACTTTTAAAGGCCTGACCCTGCCTGACTCTATTAGTGGGACAACTCGAGTTCTTTCTAGGGTAGGTTGCCCTTACTTTCCCCATGTTATTCCTATGGGTTATCTTTACTGATCTTATTTGCCTCCTTCCAGCATTTGTTGGAAATGGTAAGGGGGAGATGGGGTAAGATGGGATTTGACATTTATAGGGTCTCATTATAGGGTGATTGTTCAAGGATATGAGGAAGACACCCTGGCCCTAGTTTGGTAGACAAAGGGATCCTCTTTGTATTAACTCCCTTTCCTACCCATGCGACCCTGGGCCTGTATAACCCTTCCCATGATCTGAACTGGGAAAAAACAAAGAAGCGTTGGAATTGAGATTCTTTGTCTTACCTTGCTTCCCCCCTTCGCCCGGGGTTGGGGATAATTGGGTTGTCTCTCTCTGGGGTTAGGGATAACGGGACCTGCATAACCCATAAAGGCTTCTGGGATTTCTTCACCTATCATCCCATTAGAATACTGCCCCTCTCCTAGGGTATTCTCCTGAGGGCAACCCAGGCCTCCCTTACCTGGGTGATAAGTCCCTCGTCCACCCCCAGGGTTGTGATCCAAAAGTGATGACCCTCCCGTGGCCCCCTGAATAGAGGATTCTCTGGGTCTACAAGGGAGAATGTCCCTAGGTTTCTGACACTAGCCAGTGGCCAGATTTCCCATCTAAGGCTTAGAAAGTCCCTGAAATTCCTGGCCGCCTTAAGCGTTACCTAAAATCCTGCACGCTATCAGATTTAGAGACCCTGTCTTTACCTAATGGATGTGTCTAGAATTCAAGAAAATCAATGAAAAGTTTCAATAAAACTGAAAACTATGCTCAAGTCCGCCAAGGAAATATCCCCATGGACAGGCAGTCCTTCCTAATCTTTGCAAGAGTCCTCCCTATAATAATGATTTGGCCAAAGTGTACTATGAAACCCATTCTTGGAGAAACGCCTCTGTCGACTTAAGTTCCTGGATCTGGTCTCTAGCTGAAATATCAAGGCAACTGGGAATTCCCTCTGGAGCAAAATAGCGCTATCTGTGCACCCCCTTGAACCTTCAAAAGTACTTTCCTCTCCAGCTTCCAGTTGCTAGAGTACCGGAGATTCATTCTGTCATAATGACTGCTTCCGGAAGACACTCCACAATGACTGATAATTTCATGGGCAGGCCCTAAATGTCAGATGTCCTTAGCCAAAATCTTTGATCTGTAACCCCCCAAAATAATAGTTGCAACTCACTGCTGATATGTTCCCCATTCTTTCAGAATACAGCAGTTCACCTTGCCTTTCAGCAGGGACTTATTGGCAAAGGACACTTCGAATGGATTTTGCCCTCCCACGATAGACTTCCAAATCTGTGTTGCATTTTTGGAGGGAAGAGTAAGAGTTTAGGAGCTCCTTATTGGCTTGTGTGTACCGAAAGTTACACTGCCTTTCCAAAAACCCAATTTATGGCCTGTGTAAACAACCAAAAGTTGATCAACCTGTCTTAACTTGGACATCCTGGAAATGTAGAAGCTAAGTGGACAGGCATAGATGTGCAGCGCCCCCTGCTGGCAATATTTTCCAAAGCAGCTAAAGCGGGATATGGATATATCAAAAGCTGAGGAATACATTGGAGGAAAATCCAATCAAAAGGACGTTACTACGGATAAGTAACTTGTTAATCTAGCAACCCAAGAACATATGCATCTCCAGTTTCTTGTGAAACCGTCCTCTCCACTGTGGCTATGGTACATCATCTGGCCTCCTAGCCTGTCCTGCTGGCATCGAATTCTATGGTGGTATTTGGAACATCACCAAAAACTGCACAGCTGTTGCGCGTCTTCATGTGCTGCAACCATCAGTCCTATAACACAAAGGGAGATTGAGGGATAGTATAAAACTGCTACACCAATAGCGTACCCCCTCCAAAAATAGGTACAACCTATAAAACTAAACAACAAATACTGGTGTGCAGTTATTGAGCTACAAGGGGAACACACCTACTTTCCGATTCGCCGAGGACAACAGAAATAACCCACAGTCCAACTGTGTGTTGAACAAGTTCTCCAGCATGGTTTCTGGCATGGATTCTCATGCTCATGAATATTCCCAGTTTTCAGGCTGGGAATCCTCAGTAAAGAAAAAATCAGTTTCAGTTGTTTCTGAACTGTCTTTCTACTACTAATAACCAATCACTGATCTCTGGGTCATACTGCCCCCCAGCCAATGACTGCCCTCTACCTAAGCCACTCCTCTGCCAGCCATCTTCAGACTTTTACCGCACGTTCAAGTGTTGGGAGTCCTCCTGCTATAGCTCTCGAGCTTCTACTGCTTATTGCATTTTTCTGAGAGTTCGCTATTTTTTCGGTCAATTGAGCCTCACGCTCCGATTCATCATCCGATTTACAGGGACCCGTTTTCGGGAGCTTCAAGGGCAGATTTTCATCAAACTTCTCTTCTTGGAGGATTCTCGAAGATTCTTGAGGCCTACCCCACGTGTTCATGGCCGAAGACAAGGGAGACTCGACGCCTGTTTAGGATCTGCCCAGGATGCGGACTACGGAACGTTTTCCTGGAAGATGGGCACTCCCGGTGCCTTTACTGCCTACACTCAGACAAATCGCATGTGGAGGAGGCCTGTGCGTTCTGCAAGGACATGCCCGCACTATGAAGGGCCATCGCAAGCGGGTCGCTGAGTGGCTGGAGACAAAGAACCCGGCGGCAGGTGAGCCCCGGCAACATACGTCTCCCAAGATGAGATCTGAGCGGTCTTCTAAGACCTTTTGAGGGCGCTCAGGCGACGGGGGCCCAACAGAAGGCAAAGCACTGTGAGTCCGCAGGCACCGGGAGCGCCGTTGGTACGGGCTCCGCACCAGCCAGGCTGGGCGTAGCTTTGCCGACGCTGTCAACCACAAGCCAACGCTCCGGCTCAGCGTAGAAAAGGAAGTCCGAGCAACCGGGTAAGCTTCGGGAGAAGACCCGATCGCCTCTGACGGAGAAAGCCAAGGGTGTGAGAGGTGCTGACCCCCCCCCCCCCATGGTGAAGGCCTCAGACGTGCCTAAGGTCGTGAAGGCTCAGGTTCACCAGGCCAAAGCGTCTATTGAAGGAGTGGTGGCATCCCTGGTGAAGGCCGTGGATGCGGGTTCCCAGGGGACATCCACCAAGACTAGGTTCCCTGCCCGCCCGGAGGGAATTGTCATTCGTGCCCATTGAGAAGACTCCCGTGAAGATGCAGTGCATCTCCCCGAGACTGTCGCCCCTGTCCGAGAAGGGGGGGGGCACAGTGGTCCAGCTAGACTCAGATCTCTTCTGAGGAGGAGCTTTCAGGCCTGACAGTGCCTGAGAAGGGCCTCAAGGCCATGCCCTATGGGAAGGACCCCGATGAGGCGGATGGGGAGAGCGACGAGGGAACAGACGCGAAACAGCAGGACAGGGAGGAACCGGACCACACGCCACTCCCGTCGCAACCGCCTCCACTACCGACGGACAGGTCAGAGGACATCATGCAAGCTCTACACATCATGTGCACAGAGATCAGGACAAGGCTGCTTGGACCGTCAGAGGATCCACCGGCTAAGAGGAGACGAGTCCATCCTCCTCCCCTGTACCACCCCTCCACTCCATCCCCTCCACCGAGGGACGAGATGGAGCCGGATACGGCGATGACTGGTATGGACCACGACGAAGACTGAACAGATTTCGCATCGCCGGTACCCAGGGCTTCTCCCCCCGATGAGATAGGATCCTTCCACGCCATGATCTCTAGGGTTTCGGAGCTGTTTCAGCTCAACCCCGAGGAAAAGGAGGTTTTCCTTTATCAGCGACGAGAGGCCAAGAGGAAGACCGTGCTCTCGGTCCCGCTGTTGTACGACATCTGGGACGAAGGGCAGTCCCTCCTGAAGAACCCATCCTCAACGCCGGCGAAGAGAGACCGGTACAAGAAGAAATACCGGGTTCCACACTCTGCACCGATGGGCCTCAGAGTGCAACCATCCCCAGATTCAGTGGTCTCCACGGCGGCCAGGAAGAAATCAGCAGGGTCGGCGGCATCGACTTCCACTTCCCCTCCGGACAGCGAGGGAAAGAAGCTGGAAGCCATGGGACGGCTTGTCATCTCGTCGTCGTCGGCCATTAAGGCGGCCAACGCTCTCGCTATCGTGGACCGCTACGATAGGGAGCTGTGGTTTAAAATCACCCCTCTCCTGGACTTCCTCCCAGACCAGAGGGCAGAGGCCCTTCTAATCCTACAAGAAGGCGAGGTGTCTTCGGATCATGCCATCACGGTGGCCACAGACATCGCCAACACCGGGTTCTGCCAGATGGGCAATGGCGTTTGCCTTCGCTGGCGTGGTTGGCTCAGGGCCACCAACTTCCGTCAGGACGTACAGGAGAGGGTACTGGACATGCCCTTCGACGGGACAACTTGATCGGCAAGGCGGTGGACGAGTCACTGCAGGCCATCAAGGCAGACACCGAGACGGCCCGTGCCTTGGGCACACCAACGATGACGGCCGTCCTTTCGGTCCTCCGGAGGCAAGTCACAGGGTGCCCCTAAGGATTCGGTGGCAGCTCTTTTTCGTACCGTCAATCGGTCCGTTTTTCATCCCAAAAGGCCTACAGAGGCCGCAACAAGACCAGAGGAAATCGCCATTGTCGCCAAGGGGCCCAAGGTGGTACGACATCGGCGGAGCAGGACTGAACCAGCAGTGATGTCGGGGCCCCCACCCGTGTACCCCGGTGGGAGGTCGGCTGGCGAACTTCGTTGGCATGTGGATGTCCATCTCCACCGACCGTTGGGTACTGGATGCCCTGGCCCACGGATACACCCTGGAGTTCCAAAGGAAGTGTCCCCGTTTTCCACCTGTGGCTAGGAAAGAAAACCACATTCCACAATTGCTTCTAGAGGTACGAGCGATGTTGAAAAAAGGCGCAGGAGAGCTCTTCCCGAAGATGCTCTGGAGTGTACTTGCAGTACTTCCTCGTCCGAAAGAAGACCGGCGGTTGGCTGCCCATTCTAGATCTCCGCCTACTCAACAAATGCATCCAATCCCAGAAGTTCCGGATGGTCACCCTTCAGCATGTGCTGGGACAGCTGGATGAAGGAGACTTCCTATCGCCGCTGGACTTGGAGGATGCTTACTTCCACATCCACATACACAATGGGCATCGAAAGTTTCTGCACTTTGTAGTCCAAGGGCAGCACTATCAATTCAAGGCCCTTCCCTTCAGTTTGAAGTCGGCCCCAAGGGTCTTCGTCAAGGGCCTGGCACTGGTAGCGGCGCGCCTGCGCCTGCAGCGGATCCACATCTGCCCCTATCTGGACGATTGGCTCATCTGAGCGAAGTCAAGGGAACTCGCCGTCGAGCGCACAGCGAGGACCGCCTGCCTGCTCACGGAACTGGGGTTCTCGATAAACTATGCAAAGTCCTGCTTGGAGCCATCGCAGGACACTCGGTTCCTGGGAGCCAGACTCAACACGGTCGCGCGCCTAGCTTCACCGTCGGAGGACAGGATAAAAGCCATCCTGGGCAAGGTGCAATGGCTGTTGACCATGGAAGTTGCCAGGGTATGGTCCATCAAGTCCCTGCTCGGCATGATGTCATGCATCTACCTCGTTCGGCTGTGCAGGCTGCGGATGCGCCTGCTGCAGGAGTTCCTTGAGACACGTTTGATGCAAGTGGCAGGAAGCTTCGAGGACAAGATTGCCCTCAACAAGATATTCCATCGAGCGATTCGGTGGTGGGATGTCTGTGCGCATCTCGCGGCGGGCAAAGACTTTCAAACCCCAACGCATCAGACGGTGACAACTGACGCCTCCCTAGATGGATGGGGCGCACATACTGGAAGTCTCCATACAAGAGGCCTGTGACTCCCAGAGGAGAAGTCGTTGCACATCAACGTCCTGGAGCTCTGAGCCTTGTTTTGAGCCCTCAAGTCATTCCTTCTGTCCCTCATGGGCAAGGTCTTCACTGACAACACCACCACAATGTTCTACATTCGTAAGCACGGGGGCACCAGATCCCCAGCTCTCTCCAAGGAAGCGCAGGACCTATGGCACTGGGCTGTCGCCCAGAATGTTCCTGGTACCCTTTCACCTGGCAGGAGTGAAGAACACTGTCGCTGACTCACTCAGCAGGGAGCTGCGCTCTTGCCACGAGAGGGAGCTTTGACAGGTTCAGGTGGACCTACTGTTTCGATGATGGGGCAATCCCCAGATCGATCTATTTGCGATGGTGACGAACACCAAGTGCCGGAGGTACGCCAGCAGGTTTCCCCAGCCATGGGATATGGGCGTTGCTTTCTCATTCCCCTGGGACGGCCTGTTTCTCTATGCGTTCCCACAGTTGCAGTTGATCCTGCGACTCCTCAATCAACTCAGACGGTCCCAGTGCAGGATGAACCTCATCGCACCGGCATGGCAGAGGCAGATATGGTACCCGGACCTTCTGGACATGTCAGCGTCCTCTCCAATCAAACTTCCGGCGGGTGCAGATCTTCTCGCCAGGGAAGGAGGCGCGATTCAGCACAATGACCTGGGGCTGCTGAACCTGCAACCCTGGTTTGCAGCGTGAGAGTTTGGAGGATACGAGATCCCAGCGGGCTGCAAGGAGGTACTTGCAAGGGCCAGGGCTTCTTCGACTCTCAAGTGCTACGGACATAATGGAAGAGGTTCACCGTCTGGTGCCGTGCACAGAAGGTAAACCCTCTACGGATTACGGCCCCTCAAGTGCTGCCGTACTTGCTGTCGCTGGCAAAGGCGAGGCTAGCGCACGCTTCTATCAAGATCCATTTGGCGGCTATCTCCCGCTACTCCAAAACTCCGGGGCGGTCGTCACTGTGGTTGCATCGCCTGGTTAAGGAGTTCATGAAAGGACTTGTCTGCTCGTTCCCGCCGGTGAAGGCTCCGGCCCCGGCGTGGGGGCTGAATAGGGTGCTAACTAGGCTCATGGGTCCTCCGTTCGAGCCTCTCCATTCAACGCCTCTGAAATTCCTATCATGGAAGACAGTGTTTCTGGTGGCCATCACCTCTGCACGACGAGTGGGAGAGATCCAGGCCGTCTCCTGTAAGTCATCGTACTTGACATTCCACGGAGCGAGGGTCGTGCTGAGGATGCACCCCTCCTTCATGCCCAAGGTACCGTCGGCCTTCCATCTCAACCAGCCCTTGGTGTCACCTGTTTTCTTCCCATCGCCTTAGTCGCCGGCTGAGAGGACTTTGCACTTGCTGGATGAGGCTAGAGCGTTGAAGTTCTACGTGGACCGCACGAAGAGTATTCGGAAGACATCACAGCTGTTTGTGAACTTTGGCCCTGTGAACCAAGGGAAGGCCCTCTCCAAGGCTTCCATTTCCAGGTGGCTCTCAGGCTGCATCACGAACTGTCATCGGTTGGCAAACCGACCGTTGCCTGGCCGTCCGAGAGCCCATTCGACCAGAGCGATCAATGAAACTACGCTTTCCTTTCTGGTGTGCCCCTGCTGGATATCTGCAGGGCTGCTACGTGGAGGTAGACACACACCTTTACGAAATTCTACTGTGTCGACCAGGATTCCAGGGAGGCGTCCAGAGTCGGCCAAGCAATGCTTCACAACCTGTTTGCTTGAATGTGAGCCTGGTGAGGAGGTAAGAGATGCTTAATGTTGAGCCTTGCCACCTCCCGTGGTTGTGCATGTGTGTACTGCTATGTATTCTTTATTCATGAGCATGTGAATCCATGCCAGACCCCGTGCTGGAGAAGGAACAAGTTAATTACCTGTAACGGTTGTTCTCCAGCATGGTCTGGCATGGATTCACATGCAAGCCCTCCCGCCTACCACTCTGCGGCTCTTCTCTTGGTCCTACTGCCACTTTATGTGCTACCAAATCTGAAGATGGCTGCCAGAGGAGGGGCTTAGGTAGAGGGCAGTCATTGGCTGGGGGCAGTATGACCCAGAGACCAGTGATTGGTTATTAGTAGAAAGACTGTTCAGAAACGAAACAAACTGATTTTCCTGACTGGGAATATTCATGAGCATGGGAATCCATGCCAGACTCATGCTGGAGAACAACAGTTACAGGTAAGTAACTTGTTCCTTACTAACCAAGAGAGATTCAACCAATTGGTAATCCACACAGATGGTAGAAAAATATACAATTTTATTCATAAACATCACATGCATATTCATGATCAAAAACAGAAAATAACTTAATATATAATGCAACTTCTGTTTAACGCATATTAACAAGCAAAAAAGAATACAACAGGGAAAAGAAACACAAATCAAGAGGGTTTTCGTGCTGTAAACCTACGATAAATCAAGCTACTTGGCCAACCAAAGATTTGATTTCAATTGTTAACCCAAAGTGTAATAAATCTCAAATACCCATTCATTATCATACCACTCCATTCCCATTCAACCCAACATGTTTAATTCCTCACACACTTCTCATACCATAAAATAAAGGGAAATTCTTCATGGGCGCTGATTTGCCTGTAAATAGTTAGTAATGCTTCAAGTAGCACACAAAAAAAAAACAAGCGTCTTTGAGGACTCTTCTAAATGAGTCCATTCGCTCTTCATCCACAGCAATAGGCAATTGCTTACTACTGCGATGACCCTCGTTGTCAAGTCAAATGTAGAAACGGTGTGTTACCACCTGTAACAGAAAAGGACAGGGGTGGAAAATTAAACCTCTTGCCCTGCAAAGCTACTCAATTAGCCATTGAATGCATGTTCATTATAGACTGTCAACATGCTCTTTAGAGTGATTAATACTCTCCAACCACGAAGGTTACCTAGAAGCTGTATCTGTTAACACACAGATAAAGGGTCGCTTGTCAAACTCTTGTATAATGGGACTCAAAAACAAATCAACTATGTGACTGGCAGAGGTGCCTGACCATAGATACATGATGTGCGGTATCTGATAGACAAATCGTAGGGGGCTGATCATGCAGCGCTTCACTGTCGAAATGCCTTGTACCAATAACTAGCCCCTTGTTTTAAGGCTTGCGTCAGGGATAGTGTTTCAAGACATAACTCACCGTCCATAGCTTATCCAGCTGCCTCCCTTCGTGCTTTGCAGCTATTCCTTAAAGCCAAGCCAACATTGACTCCTCATTGTTTTGCACACAAAGCTGTTCTTCTAGCGTCTTCTGTCTATTCAACCCTGATCTGTTTCTGAGGTAGCTGAATTGAATCTTGACATGAGCCAGCGTCCATTTTCCACCGAGGATCTATGTGATTTTTCTTTCGCTGACTTTTTCGCGACGGAAAAGCTTGCATGAGAAATCTACGCACCACAAAAGGTTTGTACATTTCCCATGCAAACATAATTCTAAAAACCCTACAAAACACAACCCCAACACACCCCTAACACGCCCACAACACACCCCCACTTACCTTTTAAAACGCTCTGTGTCCTAGCAGCGCCAGCTCCTTTTCACTTCTGGGAACCGGCGCCGCAGTGTCCTTCTCTCCTTTTTTTTTTTTTTTGTTCTTTTTTTTTTGGCCAGCTGTAGGGGTTTCCCCCGCATACCCCGCTCACTATAATGTATGGTGAGCGGGGTGTTGCGGGGGACGCCTCCGTAGTTTTTTTTTTTTTAAATGCATACTACCAAAGGTTCTAACTTTTGGTGTTCGAACCTTTGGTGGCATGCATTTATGACCTTTTTGTATAGGTCGAACCTTTTTTTTCAGTAATTTCTACCGATTCCTCCAATTATGGCAGTCCTAGCCACGTTATATATTCCTCTATAGCAAGCTTCTATGTCTTTTCTACCTTGTGTTACTGCATCTATACACTTATTGGTTAGCAAGTTACTTTGTCTTCTTTTGATTTTACGATTACTTTATCATTTCGTGCATGTTACACTTGTCACTTCAATTACAAGACAGGTGCTCCTGTCATTTTCTTTGTAACTTAGTAAGCACTGCTGTAACAGGAACACAATGCCCACGGGCGGCTTTGTGCGTTTTAGATATTCAAATAAAAATGAAAAAATAAAAAATGGTCTCTTGTATTTTCATATAGTATCAGTATGGCTCTGTATATTTGCTTCATGACATCACTCTGCCGTCATCAGGTTTCACTCAGCGCTCCATTATGTCCAATTGTGCGTGCTGACATCCTTCCACACTAGGAAGGACATTCGGTATGGCTGGGTAAATATCGTCTCTCATACTCGATGTGGTATAGGAACAACACATGGGGACCGATATAGAGTTCTTCTCCTACTGTTCCAATATGGCGGCAGTGAGAGGACGGGAGTTAGGGATAATGCGTTCAACTGCTCCTCTACATTCTTCCCTTCATTCTCTTTTATTATCTGTTCATACTGTTGTTTCTTTGTGGCTCATATTTTTGTCACCCCCTCAAGTGACCGCACCTTTACTTCCATTTTTTTTATGGACCTCCAAACATTTTACTTGATCCTGACCTGTATTTTTTGTAGTGAAGCCTTGAGCCACACTATACTGTCTTTTGCTCATCAGTTATGGGGAAACTGACATGTTCTTTGGGCTGTCAGTAATGGGAAACATTGGTTCCCTTGGTCTTGTTACTTCGTGATTACTTTTTGTAACTTTGTGTCACTTGTGGTAACTATTATCATCGTACAATGCATTTTACAATGCAGTACAATGGGGTAAACTAACACTCAGAGGAGTTTTGGTTACTCTAGGTGTGCTAACTGGACAAGCTGGTGGCAGAAGTGACTTTTTACCATTGTTTGGTGGTTTTCATTTTAGCATTACCGCGTTTGGCTACTAACTCTGGCTAGTGACCAAACATCACCATGCCACAAGGTTTTTAGCTTGTCCTTTATTATTATTATTTTTTTTTAACATTTATAGAGCGCACAGCAGCTCTTAGGCATCGTGGCGCTGTTACAGAAAGACTTGCAGGTTACAGGAAAGTGGTGTGCATAGCGGTTACAGGCAGCAATTTAGCTTAGTGGTTACCAGGACATAATATGCATAGTGGTTACATTGGATACAGTAAAGTTAATTACATGCTTAGCGGTTACTTGGGAAGCAGAGGGGGAAAGTTATAGATGCTGCTTGGTGAGCCTGGGGAGTTAGTTGAACAGGGTGGTTTTGAGGGTTTTGCGAAAGATAAGGGACGGTTCTGCTCTGAGTTCGCTGGGGAGTGCGTTCCAAAGTTTGGGAGCTATGTGGGGGAAGCCTAGACCTCCAGCATTAACTCTTTTGATGAGTGGGACTTGCAGTTGGTTGGCATGGGAACTTCTTTTAGGACGGGTAGAGGTGACTCTGTTGATGGTTTGTTAGATAGATTGGTGCTGTGTGACTCAGGCATGTGCGTGATGGTTAGGATTTTGAAGTTGACGCGTTCCTTGATGGGTAGCCAGTGAGAAGCTTGCCTGGCTTGAGTGATGTGTACTCTTTTGGGAATGTTGAGTTCTGCGCGGAGCACATTGTTTTGCACGATTTGGAGCCTGTTGAGATTCCTGGCTGAGGTGCCTGCAAGGATGGCATTGCAGTAGTCCAGTTTGGCTCAGATAGTGGCGCGGGTGAAAGAAAGGCAGTTTTGGGGGGGTTAAAATAGGTTTAATGGCACTTGAGTTTGGTGGTGTGGGACGAGGCTGAAGCAATGGCGCTAACCTGTCCTGTCATGGAGAGGGATGCGTCAAGGTAGACTCCAAGGGTTTTTACAGAGGTGGAGACGGGAATGTTGGTAATGTCGATAGTGAAGTTGTCATATTTTTTAAGTTTAGCCAACATTTCTTTGTGACCAAGGAGTATGGTCTCGCTTTTGTCCCCGTTAAGGCAGAGACCATTGATTGCCTTCCAAGTTTGGATGGTGGTGTAGATTAGGTGGAGGGCTGCTGCGTCTTGGTCCTAGTCACCAGAGAGGGGGGAGTAGTACTTGTGTAGCCAGGTAACCAGCGCAGTATCAGACAGGAGATCAGAAAATTAGCGGAAGAGAGAAGGCAGAAGCAAAGAGAAAAGTCTTGAGCTGCTTCTGGAACCAGAGATGGTTCTGCTAAAGTTTCAGAGAGGCAGGGAGACTGTTCCAGAGGGTGGCACCAGCCAAAGTAAGCAATGGTGAAGACAAATCTCTGCAGGTTTATGGACCACCTGAGCAACTTTGAATTATCTCCCTTCATGGTCATGAGCCACATAAGGGCTTATGGCCAGTTGCACAGTGAAGTGGGTCCCATAGAGTGTCATGATTCCTGCCCCTCATGTCTCCAGCCCTCCAATATGTCAGGCTGGAGCGAGGCCACGATCACCTACATGGCCCTCAAGGGCCTCTCCATCCCTCCAAAGACCCACTTGGAGTCAGACTTGGAGCTTGCGGCACCAGACTCACTCACTCCCATAGGATAACATTGGGGATTGGACTTGTAGTGCATTGATGGGGACAAGATGGATGCCCCCACATATTTCGGTTCCCAGAACTGCATGTACGGTCTAGTCTTTTGGGTGTGGTTCAGCCCAGAGAAACCTGGGATACCCAGAGACTATTTAAGCCACACACAGGCTGAGAAACATGCTTTGCATTTTTGCACCTGCAGCGTGACACTCACCGTGTTCGGATCGCTCTCCAGTAGGCCTGCATCTTTCTTCTGCGCTCAGCTCCTGCAAGAACAAGAACACCGTTAGCAACAGCCTTACCTTGCGGCGCTTCTGCCCATCATTCATCGCTCCTTCTGTTCTGCGGGCATCTTCGGCGGGGTCGTTCCCATCCCGGCACACCGCTTCCTAAAGAAAAGGGAAAAGAACAGAAAAAAGGCATTAGTAAGCATTCTGCAAATCTTCGCTTATTTTTAAATACTGTACGAGCTTGAAACGCTTACTTGAATCCCAGCCGCTCTGGGGGAACTCTGTCTCCGGAACTTCTCATCCATCTGCAAGAGGCAAAAGACACTCCAGGTTAGCGTGGAAACATCTAGAGACGCTGCATACTGCGCTTACCCACCGCATTTGTTCTTCATAACCGGCATCCACGCTGAAATCGTTGCGGCACCTAAAAGACACAGAAAAAGAACTCAGTTCAATGCAAATACGAAAGGGGTGCATCGCGCTCTCACTGACCTTCAGCGCTACTCATCTCAGCAGCACACCGCCATCCCCGGACGCCGGCCATCATCTAAGGAAGGAAAGGAACGAAGTTAGAGAACTGTTCAAAAGGCTCAATATACTTACCTGTCAGACTCTTGCCAGTGAAGTAACTAGGCAGCAACGAGCCTGCATCAATCAACGCACCCCTGTGCTGAAAGCAGGACGGAGAGCACACTATCCAAGAAAAAAAGGTGAGCTCTGGATCAAAGGGAAGGGTTGGACCCCGGGGAAGAAGGGGTTCAAGCACACAGATACAATAGGGAGTTAAACTCTACCAATCCTGTGCTTCAGGCCCAGTCTCCAGTCGAATTGCCTCCAGGGAAGGCTTTGAGGTCGTAAGAGGTCAGAACAGGCTGAGTGACGTCTCCGTGGATACCATGTGAGCGTTACATAGAGGTAGGGTCTCGGCATCCTTAGGTCCCACACGACAGAGAAACATTCTTTCTCCACTATGACCACCTGAGCTCTCTGTCCTTAAGCTGGCGACTAATGGATCCAATTGGGTGTTCCTTGCCTTTCTCATCGATCTATGATAGTACAGCACCTGTCCCAGTGTCGACGACATCTGTCTGCACAATACAAGCACCTTTGTAGTTAGGTACCCTGAGGACAGGGGCCTGGCACAGGGAGTCTTTTAAGCCATTGAAGGCCTTCTCACACTCCTCAGTCCAAGAGACTTTCTTAGGTTTGTTTGGAGCAGTCAGTGGGGCAACTATGGTGCCATAGCATAGTCTGCCATAAAACTTCGGTAGTACCCAGTGAGTCCTAAGAAGGCTCTCACTTGGGTTTGGGTAGTGGTGGTATGCCAGTCTTGTACTGCCTGTAATTTACTGGGTAGAGGCTGAATCCTCCCTCCACCTACTGCATGGCCAAGGTAGACCAGAGATCCTGACTAAGCTGCCACTTGCTGGCCTTTATGGTCAAGTGGGCCTTCTAAGGTGCTTCACATGCTCCTCCCATGTGCCACTTAAGACTGCTATATCATCCACATATGCTAAGCAGAATTCATCCATCCCATTTAAAAAATGGTTCACAAGCCTCTTAAAAGTGGCAGGTGCATTTTGCAATCCAAAGGGCATTACCAGTAACTGGCAAAAGCCTTCTGGAGTTGAAAATGCTGTCTTCTGCTTGGCATTCCCTGCTAGGGCTATTTGCCAATAGCCTGTAGTGAGGTCAAATATGCTGAGGTACTTGGAAGCAACCAGGATATCCACCAGCTCATCAGTTCTAGGTAAGGTCTGAACATATGTCCTGGTGACTGCATTCAGAGCCCTGCAATCCACACAGAACTGAAGTTCAAGGTACAAGCCTTTGGCACTAAACACTGGACTGGACCCGGGACTACTGGAAGGCTCAATCTCTCCCAGATCCAACATCTTGTTGACCTCTACCTTGATGTAGGATCTCACCTTATCTGACATTCTCTATCGCCTACTGTTGGTAGGTACTCTATCTTAAGTGTCAATCTCATGTTTGCACCAAGGTGTCAAACCTGGAGTCCGTGTGAAGAAAGAGAACTGCCTCCACAAAGTGCTTACTTCCCCTTGCTGGTAAGGAGGGCCACATGGATACCCCCAATTGAGCCCTCTGAAGGACCACTCAACAGTCGAGGGAGAGATTCTGATTCCTTCTCTTCCATGTCTGATGCCAGTAGCGGTGCAGCTATTCCAACCTTCAGGATGAAAGCCTTTGGCCTTTTTATGTGAAACCCGTTTGGGGCCTCCATAGGCCTTTTACCACTCAACAGTCGAGGGAGAGATTCTGATTCCTTCTCTTCCATGTCTGATGCCAGTAGCGGTGCAGCTATTCCAACCTTCGGGATGAAATCCTTCGGCCTTTTTATGTGAAACCCGTTTGGGGCCTCCATAGGCCTTTTAAGGTCTACCAAATAGTTAATCTCACTCAGCTGCTCCAGAACTGTGTAAGGGCCTGACCATTAATCCTGTAGGGCTCGAGGCCTTCTAGGGTTCATGATTAGGACTTCTTCACCTGGGGTAGAGTGAACAAGTGAAGCGTTCTGGTCATACCAATGTTTGACCAGCCTTCAACTTGTCACTGGCCTGAGCCTTCGGGAGGAACAACCTCTTCCTTAACCCCAGTGCATAGTCTGCTACCCACCCTTCCTTGACTATAGCCAGTGGTCCCCTTTCAAAGTGACCAAAAAGAAGCTTGAAGGGGCTGAAGCCAACCCCTTCTTGAGGCACACCTCTGTAGGCAAAGAATAAGCATGGTTACAGGAGATCCCATTTCCTCCTTTTGGGGTATTTCCAGAGACCCGATCATGCTCTTGAGAGTTCTATTTAACCTCTCAAATAAGTCATTTGTTTGTGGATGATAAGTTGATGAAAACTTATAGGTGACCCACACTCCTTCCACATGGCTTGCATATAATTGGACATGAAGTTGCTTCCTCTGTCAGACACAACTTCTTTAGGGATGCCAACCCTAGTAAATATGCCAAGCAAAGCTTTAGCAACTGATTTGGCAGTCACTGTCTTCAATGGGATAGCTTCAGGCTATCTGGGGCATGGTCGACCGGCATCAAGATAAACCCATTGCCAGAGGATGTCTGAGGGTCAAGGGGACCAACAATGTCAATCCCTACCCTCTCAAATGGCACTCCCACCACATGGAGTGGCACCATTGGAGGTTGGATTGTTGCACCACTTTTTCCAGAGATCTGGCAAGTTGCACAATTCCTGCAATGGCTTTCTACTTGCACCCCCCTTCTTGTGCCAGTAAAAGTGCATGGCTAACCTTTGCTTGGTTCCATTGATCCCAAGGTGACCAGCAAGGGGGACTTCATGTGCCAATTGCAGGAGGAAGGGTCTAACTTGAAGGGGGACCACCAACCTCCTATGGTCTCCTTCAGTAGACTGTGTTGGCTCACTGTACAGGATCCCACCTTCCCAATAAATCCTATGCTTCCCAGGAGGCTCAACCTCAAGGTGGGTGCAGGCCGATCTTCTTAGGCCTTCCAAAGATGGCAACTCACGTTGGCCCTTACTGAACTCTTCACTATCTGGACCACCTTCAACCAATAAACTTTGGCGTTCAGGATGGTCATGGGGATTGAGTATTTCAGGCAGCACCTCTTCCTCGTCAGGTTTACTTGCTTGGCTAACTACCTCCACCTCAGTAGTAGATGAGTTTGGGGGAATATTCTCTTTCCCTCTTTTTGATTTTCTGACTCCCTGAGCCTTGGGTTTACCCTATGGCTTTGGCTTAGCCTTGGACTTGGCCAGGGCAGCTCTCGTTTGTGACTTTGTGCAGGGTCTCTATGCTGTTTCCCCCCACTAGACCGAAGTCTCTGAGGTCATTACACAGCAGGACATTTCCAGGAAGTTGTCTCTGTATGCTCACAAGAATCTGCACTACTGTGCCATTGATAGTCAGATGTACAGGCATGTACAGGCATTACTGGAAACTTGAGAGGGAGGGCCATCGGCTAACCTGGTGGGCATCAGGAGAGCTCTGGCAAGCTCCTGCTTGTTGACCATTGTGGCATACACCACAGTTCTGCTGGATCCACTATCCGGAAGGGCAGGAATGTCTACTGATCAGCACAAAGTAGTGTTTGGTTTTGTCAGGTACCCTAGCATAAGCTTCTGAAACATATGGCTCCCAGGAACTCGGGGAAACTATGACTACCTCAGATTCTATCCCACTGGCGTAGGAATCTCACATAGTGAGCCTTACTGGGTATCAGGTTATATTATCCTCATGTATATGGTCGCCGTAAATAATATCGCCGGGAAAAGGTTGTGGCGATATTCCATGCAATAATGTCGCCTCAAAAAACGGCCATTTTTCAGCGATATTTTTATATGGCGAGATTTTTGTGGCGACATTATTACATGGAACCCCTTACTGTAACCTGAGCTATGCTTGGGAGGGGTTACTCCCACTACTCTGACTGTTGTCAGGTGACTTACACTTTTTAAACCTTTTGTGGCCCTTCTGAGAGGAAGATTATTCAGATCCCCCACTCTACTTATCTTTGTGCTTTTACCCCTCCTCCTGCTTACCAGAAGCAGGCTTGTCCTTATGGGACACTCTGTGACACCAATAAATCTGCTGCAATGGAGAACTTCTGAGGATCTCCTTAGTCGGCCAAGTGCTGCTTAAGCTCGGGGAACAAGAGGCAAATATATGTTCAAGCATGACCAAATACATCATACCCTCAAAGGGGGTAATCTTGTATCCTTCCACCCAACCAGTCAAGTTTTTAAAAGAATCAGCAACATAAGAAACCCAAGTATTAGCTTCTTTCTTTTTGTATTCTCTAAATCATTTCAAGATTGGGGGGGAGGGAGGGAGTCTTCACAAAGGTTTAGACTAGATTCTGCTTCAATTTTGCGAAGTCTTTTGTGTCAGCCTTTGACATATCCATAATAGCACAGCAGCCACTACTTCTTGTAACTCACATGCATACTCAAATGCAGTCAACCAGTCCATAATGCTATTATTGTCATATACACTAAGCAGATCTTTTGGAAATCTTGGATGAGAGGAGGGGCCAGACCCATTACCAGACCCTCTACCGGATCCATTGGTGCCTTGCAATCTATTTATTTATTTCAGATTTGTAGAGCGCACGTCAGCCCGGGGCATGGTGGCGCTTCTTACAGACATATCTTAGTTACATAGAATACATTATTCACATAAAATACATTATTTACAGTGGCAAATATGATATTTGTACAAATTTGCAATGCAGTATATTTACATAGATTCGCGGGTGTCACATATTGTGCAAGGAAAGAGGTTTTCAGTTTCCTACGAAAAATCAGGAGTGAGTTTTCTGCTCTAATGTCTGCAGGAAGAGCATTCCAGGTCTTGGTGGCAATGTAGGGGAAGCTTAGGCCACCGGCTTTGGCTTTTTTGATGCGTGGGATGTAGAGTAAGTTGGTGTATTGCGTCCTGGTGGGACAGGAGGAGGGTTTGGAGATGGTCTCTGATAGATAGGATGGGGCGGGGAGAGAGAGGCATTTGTGTGTGAGGGTGAGGATTTTGAGTGTGTCCGCTCTCTGACCGGCATGTGAGATATGCTCTCTACTTGGGATGCTAAGAGCGGCCCGGAGAGCATTGTTCTGCGTGACTTGAAGTCTGTTTAGGTTTTTTGCTGATGTGCCTGCTAGGAGGGCATTGCAGTAGTCCAGTTTGGCTCCAATGGTTGCTCTAGCTATAGAGAGGCAGTTGGGTTTAGAGAGGTATGGCTTGATGGCGTTTGAGTTTGGTGGTATGCGTAGATGAGGAGGTGATTGCGCTGACTTGTCTGGTCATAGATAGTGAGGAGTCTAGGTATACTCCCAGTGTCTTTACAGCTGTGGATACGGGGATGATGGAGTTGTCAATGGAAAAGTTAGCGTACAGTTTGTCCAGTTTGTCTAGGGTGCTCTGTTGACCTAATATCATGATTTCAGTCTTGTCTCCATTGAGGCAGAGGCCATTAACTGCCATCCAAGCCTGGATGATGGAGTAGATCGTGTGGAGTGCCTTGGCGTTTTCGTGGTATGAGCCTGAGAGGGGTAGAAGTACGTGTGTGTCGTCCGCGTAGTTCGTGTATGTGATACCGTATGAGTCGAGTTTGTCAAAAAGAGGCTTAGTGAACAAGTTGTAAAGTGTGGGTGCAGTGCAGGATCCTTGAGGGATCCCGCAATGGATTGTCATGGGAGTGGCGTTGGCAATGTCTGAGAAGACTTTCATGGCTCTTCCCTCTAGGAAGGAGGTGACCCGGAGAGCTGATTCTCTAGAAAAGTTGGCTGAGTGTGTAAGGTGTGATGTGAGGGTCTTGTGGTCAACCAGATCGAAAGCGGCTGAGAGATCTAGAAGGAGCAGAAGAGCTGGCTTGCCCTTGTCCATGATTTGGGTGATCTGATTCTTCAGATCCACCAGGGCTGTTTCTGTTCCGTGTCCTTTCCGGAAGCATGCGCGCCTGGTCCCGAGGATGGAGTGGGTTTCCAGAAAGTGTTGGATTTGTCAATGTGCGGCTTTGTCCAGTAATTTCAGGAGGAATGGCACTGTGGTTATTGGCCCGTAGTTGTTGGGTTGTAGGGGGTCGAGGTTAGGTTTTTTTTTACGAGGGGCCGGACCCAGGCCTCTTTGAGGCTAGCTGGGATGATGCCTGTTTTAAAGGACGCATTGATGAAAGCCTTGAAGAGCGGCGCAAAGCAGTCTGGGTTTGAGATTTTTTTTGTAAGTTGATAACTTCTGGTTCAGTGACGTCCCTGAAGGAGAAGTCTGGTATGGTGGGCTTGGACGAGGTGGGTGGGGCGTTGGTAGTCTTGGTTCCTGTCTGTTGAGGTAATGCTTTGCAATGGTCTTTGATTTTCGTTTGGAGAAGGTCAGTTTTGTGTAGCATGGCAGCTTGAATGCTGGTACACCAAGCTTCATCTTTGATTATTTCATCCGGTTTATTGGAGGGGGCAGATGAGCTTGTTGAAAATGGCGAAAATCTCTTTAGTGTGATTTGGCATTAGAGATATGTGTGTTGAAGGCGTTGGCTTTGGCAGCGGTGAAAGCTGTTTTGTATTAGTGGGAGATTAAGTTGAATTTGTTTTTGGTGCTGCTGCAGGGGTTGGATTGCCAATTTTTTAGTGCTGCTCTTTCGTGGGAGTGCATTCAGTGCAGTTCTTCAGTGAACCAGGAGTTGGTGTGTAGTGATTTCTTTTCTTTTTTCCATTCGAGTGGTATTTCATTGATGGCTTTAGTGACAGCATCTTTGTAAATGTCTGCTAGAATATTGGGGTCATTGGCGAATGGGGGTGCTAGTTCGGGGGTGTTGAGGTAGGGGCACAGGTTATCCTCTTTTGAGTTTTTTAGAACTTCTGACTTGTGCAGCGATAGCAGGGGTCAGAGTTTTGTGGTTTTTGGTGATAGGAATAGAGAATTTGATGCAGTTTTGGTCGGTGCATGGCAGTGAGGAGTTAGAGGTGATCGTGGAGAGACAGTTATGGTCTGCGATCCAGTCTAGAATGCGGCCTTTGGCGGGAGTAGGACTTTGTACTTTTTGGGTGAAGCGTAGGTCACTAAGTTCCTTGGTGAGGGCGACTGCAGATTTGTCTACTGGGGGGCGGTATAGTAGGTAAATGTTGATGCTGCTGTTGGGTGATAGTGTGAGTATAGCCGATAAGAGGTCAGAGTTGTTGGGCGAGGAGTGATTAACAAGTCGGAGCTGGAGGTTCTCCTTGTAGATGAGGGCTACTCCGCCTCCTATTAGTTCAGGTCTGTCTTGTCTGAGTATGGTGAAGCCAGGCGGTAGTGCAAGTGCGACGGCGGGGCCTGATGCTTCATGTAACCATGTTTCTGTGATGGCTAGTAGGCCAATGTTATTGTTGGTTATGAGGTCATGAATATCAGATGCATGAGCTGGGAGGGAGCAGACATTGAGGAGGGCACATTTGATGTGAGGTGTGTGAGGTTTGTTTGTGGAGGTGTGGGTGGTGGACGTGTCCGATATGTTGTGTGGTGATATTGTGGGGTGTGGTTTGGTTAGTGGGTGGTTGTTTGTGGGAGAGTGGGTGTCCAGTGTGAAGCATGTGTTTGGAAATGGTGCGGGAGCTCAATCTATAGTTTCTGTATTCTATGGGAGGGGGGTTGAGTGTTGAATTTTGTGGTCTCTGTCCGAGCTCTAAGTCTATCCAGTCTATACATTATTGCGACGCAGTGTGCAGGGGGTGTCTGTGCGAGGTAAGTGGGTTTGTGAGGTATTCGGGGCAGCGGGTTGTGTGAGGTTGGGGAGTGGGCTAAGTGGAGTGGGTGCAAGGGGACGGATTGATGTGTAGAGTTGGAGAGCAGTGAGTGTTGCAAGGAGAGTGAGCAGCGTGGTGGTGGAGGCGGCGAGCTTGCAGGAAGCTATAGGCATGATTGTATGTTGGGAGGGGATGTGGGTAGTGGAGGGCACAGTCAGGTTGGTTTGGGTGGCCCTAGCCTGAGGTAGGCAGGAACAGATAGGTTCTGAGTGGGCTAGAAAGCATCCTGAGGTACTAAGGGATGTCAGTGTAGCTTGCGAGCAGCAAGAGGCAAGAGCGCAGATGAGCGACCATAGGACAATTGCAATGTGGTCTAGGAGCGATCATAGGGTGCAATATGTAATGGCAGGAGTGGCTTCTAAGCGACCATAAGTCACAACAAAATTACAATGTGGTCTAGGAGAGATCATAAGGCAGCAATCGATGCAATTGTGCAGTAAGGGTCACCTAGATTCAAAAATCACAATAAAGGCTAAAAAAGGCATTTTCAAACGGATGCAGTTGAGCAGTAGGGGTTTGCCTAGATTCATAAGTTGCAAAAAGACTAAAAGAGATGGCAGTAGCTTACAAGCAGCACCGGCAAGAGCGCAGATGAGCGACCATAGGGCGCAATCAGTAATGGCAGGAGTGGTCTCTAAGCGACCATAAGGCAGCAAACCATTGCAAATGAGCAGTAAAGGTTCACCTAAATTCGAAAATTCACAATAAAGACTAAAAGGCATTTTCAAACAGATGCAGTTGAGCAATAAGGGTTCACCTAGATTTGGAAGTTGCAAAAGGACTAAAATGCAGTATGCAGACCGTAGGTGCCATGTAGCACGAGGGTTCACCTAGCAAATATGTAAGTTTAGTAGTGAATCTTAGAGAAGCATGGCTAGGGTATGCTTGTAGGGCAAAACATAGGGCATAATGTGTAAGAATACAGTCAATTATGCAGTGCAGTGGCGGAGTAAATCACAATAGCATCGAGTACGTGCTAGGTGATTATGCAGAATGACTATATCATGTAATGAATATCAACCACAACGGGTGGCGGGAAGGCAAAGTTAAGGTACTAATAAAGTTCAGATGAAGCGCAGAGAACGCAGCATGCGGAAGCCGAGGAGAAGTTAGTCTGAATAAACACTGAATGCATTCTAGCAAGCTCCAACTGGTGGTCTCTGTCCTGCTTTTCTGACCTCTCCAAATCCACCTTAGCCATGTGAAATTCAAGCTCCTTCAGCTTAAACAGCAGCTCTGGCTTCTTGAATTCGAGCATGGCCTCAGCCCGAGAGCCAGTCAGGGAAACCTCACCATTGCTTCTCTGCTGAAGCACTAGTCAATACATTACTGGTACTTGGGATAGCCCCAGTATCTTCTGCACCATCATAGGAGGGCAGAGACAAGATCTGCATTTCTTGCCAATCTGGGATCTGTCATCTGACGTCATCCTATGTGGCAAACTGTAAAACTTCTCCGCGGGAGGGATTGGTTAGGGGAACATATCTACTTATAGAATACATAGGGGTTAGTACACTATTGGCTGTCTCTTATCTATGGGGCACACCTCAAGCTATCTATAAATACGTACAATACTGATTATAGTGAACAAAATGGCAGCGTATTGGTCTATGCAACATTGTATAGGACCGACTGATTGGTTGGCATTCTCACTCAACCTTGCACTTTCAACTCTGCAAGCAGCATGTAAGCGAAATGTAACCCAGGTGCCTGAATCACATCCGATTACTCTCCACTTTCCCAATTAGTCCATCTCATCAGTCCAGTCATGAGCCAACATTTCCTGTCTGTAGTTGACCTTGTAGCCTGCTCTGTTCTGGGACATTCAAGGGAGTACGAGCACATCACTTTCTTCATTCGAGGCTTAATGAATAGCCTTTGTTTTCGACGTCTGAGTCACATGTGAAGAGATCACAAATTTGTTTATTTCGAAACTCTTATTTACTGCTATTTGATTTAATGATACTAATTGTCATTGCTCTTCCTGACCACTAGAGACTTGCTCACTCCATCTTGTATGGGCTTTTTACGCTTTTAATTGTCCAATATTTGGCTCCTGCAGATGTGTTCTTCTTTAATCGAAGACAAATATGTGTCGTCCATGTCTTATACTTCTGCCCCCCTTCGTGCTTTGCAACTATTCCTTAGAAATATCCTTGATCCCAAGCGAACATAGATTCCTCTGTTTTGCACACAAAGATGTTCTTCCAGCGTCTCCGCACTCTTCAACTCTGATCTGTTTCTTAGGTAGCTGAATTGAATCTCGACACAAGCTGGCGACTATTTTCCAATTATGGCCGTCCTACCCACATTATATATTCCTCTATAGCAAGTTTCTATGTCTTTTCTACCTTGTGTTTCTGCGTATTTACACTTATTCGTCAGCAAGTTACTTTTCTTTGGCATTTAAGATTACTTTATCATTTCGTACATGTTTCTCTAGTCACTTCAGTTACATTGTTACTCTTAAGTATTTTCATTTTGTTTCAGTATGGCTCTGTATATTTGCTTTATGACATCACTCTGCCCACATCAGGTTTCACTCAGCGCTCTGATGTCCAATGGTGCGTGTTGACTTCCTTCCATACTTGCGTGGGTACATTTGGTACGGCTGTCTTGAGTGCATATTGTGTCTCATACATTCGAAGCAGTATAGGAACACCATATGGGGTGCCGTACAGAGCCCTTTTCCTACAGTTCCAATATGTCGCTGTTGAGGGGGTAGGAGTTGGGGATAATGCATCCAACTGCTCCTCTACATTGGGACGATATTGGAGGCGAAGGAGGCATGGACGATGGCGGTGATGAGGCGGGGCGAGTGGTTCCAGGCATTGTTTGACCATGATACTGGGACAGTTGTCTGCTTTGCACAGTAAGGGCTCGAGGCCCTTGACTAGGTTGGCTAGATCAGGTACAGCAATGGGAGAGAACTGGAAGAGCTGTAAGTGTACGGGAGGTACATTAGTTGGGGTTTTGTGGCAGGCTGAGGGCCAAGTTGTGTACTTTGGACTTAGTTTTGCATCGCAATTGTGTAACATTGCTGATGAGGGCGTCTTGAGTGATGCTGCACCAAGTATCGTCTTTGGTGATGGTCGATGGGGGGTGTGGTGGGGGTTTTGAGGTCGCAGAGAATGATGTACAGTTTGTGTGTGCTTGAGGCAGCTTCTGATATTCTCCTGTTGTAGGAGGCTGCCTTAGTAGTGAAGACTGATTGTTTATGCATGTTGGATAGTGCCTTGTTGGATACTCTCCTGTCAGGGCTTTCTCATGTGATTCACTTTTACAAACTTGACCGTTCTTATTTCTTACGTTCACTTCTGGTACTCTTCCTTTTCAAATATTGGATGTCAAATCTTTTGTTCCCTTTCCTTGCTCTTTTCTTTCCTTAATAGCATTGCTGAAGTGCCCCAGCTTCCCTTACTAAGATTTACCAGCTTTTTGTGGCAGTCTTCCATCCTCTCGCAGTAAATGTGAAGCCGCTCTCCGTTGTCAAGTCTCCACTTCACAGGTTCACCAGTTTCAACTTCCTTCGCAGCTCCCGTTTTGCTGTCGAGCCCCTCAGTCTTCGGGTAGCGTTGGAACTGCTTTCCAGTTGCCGTGGCCCTTGGAAAGGTTTCTCTTCGCTTCCCGCTACGGTCCCAGCACAGCAAGCCTGCTTCTGCAGTCCTCCTTCCTCTGCCGACCTCCCTAGCCTTCTGGCTCGATGGTCTCCTCTGCGACTCAGCAGTCCCTCATTCAGAACTGTGGATGATGCTTCTACATAATTTCTGCTTCGATTCTGGTTTGGAGTTTTAAATGTCCAAACAACTATCAGCGAAGGGTATTGATGAATCTGATGGTCTCATCACTCCTTTCCCGGGGGAGAGGGGTTATCCTCTTTCCATGTGGCCAGGGGATGGCAGCCGTTACCTGATCACTCCCCCGGGAGCGGCTATATGAGGGAGGACCACATGGAGGGAGGTGACCCTCGGGGGGATGACCCGGCATCATTGAATGAAAACACATATACCCCTTTCCCTTTTAGGGATGTCCAGACCCTTTCAATGAACCATAAAAACTGCAATATCTTAATATATTCTGGGAATTAAACATGAAAAACTGCCTATTAGTCACATCTGTATAGAAACACAGAATCCTGGTCCTTGAAATGAGTAGCTCCACGGTTCTGGTCTCTAAGAATTCCTTTTTGGGGGAAGCTTGATTCCTCCCATTCTCTCCCAATCATATATCCTAATTCCATAGGTTCTTCCTTTCTATTCAATCAACATTGTCTAAGTTTAATGAACTTTATTTATTCTTTAAAAGGATCGACATAGAGAAATATCCAAACTATTAGATGAGCTGGACAGAACTATATTCCCTTCTTCTAAGATCATCTTAACTTGATTCTTCCTTATCTTCCCTCTCCCCAAAATACATTATTCAAACCCAGTGTCCACTTCTCAACAAAAACAAAATCTTCTCTGGAATGGGCAGGATTGCTTCTTCGTCCATACTCCCAGACACTTTAGGCAAACACAGCTCTCTTGCCCACTCTTTATGGCTCTTGCTATCTTGCGCACTTGCTCTCGTGCACTTGATTGCTTTTGCTTGCATGCTTTTTCTTGCATGCTTTTGCTTGCGCACCCGATTGCTTTTGCTTGCGCGCCTTATTGCTTTTGCTTGCGCGCCTTATTGCTTTTGCTTGCGCGCCTTATTGCTTTTGCTTGCGCGCCTTATTGCTTTTGCTTGCGCACCTTATTGCTTTCGCGCTTGATCGCTTTCACTTGCCCGTTTTAGCTTGCTCTTTCTCTCGTACACGCTAGATATGTGCTTGTTCATTCTTTCTCTCACGTACATGCTTGCTCCATTCTGGCCACCTTGCCCTGTGTTCCTGCCACTTCGCCCCCTAGTCTGGCCCCCTTGTTCCCCTCTTGCGTGATTACTCTCTTGTGCATGCTTTGTTATTGGTTAGACCGTAAATGCTTTTGGTAATCTGCTGTAGCATGCGATTCATTTTAGTATCCAAGTTGCATGGGACCATGTCTTAATTCGCCAGTCCGCCTTTTTTGGTTTTCTGTCTATGCTTTTTGGTGCATCGGTGAAGTGCCGTTTTTATTCTAGTGACAGTGTTTGATGGGTTCAGAGGGTCTTGTTGAATCTACATTGGGGAGGGGAATTTTACCACAGTTTTATGCATTAAGGGTCTGCAGGGGATACCACCCAAGCCTCCCTGAACTCCAATGCCGTCCCCTGGGCCATCATCCACTAATTTGGGGTGCTTGCCAACCCCGTTACCCCACTAAATGTCCCCAGAATCGGGCATATTATTATTACACACATTTACATCACCATGGGCTTCTGTAAAGAGGGTTTTTTATTGTGGTTGTCCATTGTATGTTTTGACTAAAATGTTGGCTCCTACTTGCACTCTCCTTATGACATTAGTCACATTAATTCACTGTTAAAATTGAAGCACAGAGAAAGTCAGTGCTGACCCCATCCCAACAGCTGGCGGGTACTCTGAGCACCAGGAAAGACAGCCTATTGGGGCACTTGAATCAGATCCGTGAGCTTCCTGATGTCGTCCAGGGTCTGATCTGTAAAGTTGTCCTTCCCATCCGTACCTTCACTTCACTCGCAAACTAATTAATATAGACCTTGGACATACCGGCCATGCCCCTCACGCGCTCTCTCTAAGCCCAATGCTCCAATTGTACTTTAGGCCACTGGTAGCGAACAAGTATAGTGGGGAGAATTCGCCTTCAATCTCTCAACCAAAATGGAACTGGAAACTGCAAAGAATCACTGCCATGGATCCTGGGCTCACTGGAAAAATGCAAAGATTGCATGGATCGCTTATGCAATGAACAGTGCATCGCCGCCTAATCCCTCATACTGGGTTTCAGGAGAATCTACATGCTCAAAATGGGAACAGGAGAGGCTAGAACTCCCAGTGACGGCAAGGAGCAGAAACAGAGTTGCAACTGGAAGATGGGATTACAGTTTGATTCTAAAATGGCAGCTGTGGATTTTGAAGCCTCAGGATGGCAATCAACCCAGACAGCATATTCTAATTATTGCTGGGGCCAGTGAGCAAACCTGAGACTTGAGAGCAGGAGCGTCCAGTCCAAGCACCATTAATACTTAGGCAAGTTATATGTATCTAATGTAGGTTAGACCCATGAAAGGCTTGCCATGTCTGTTAAAGGGAGCCAGGCACCCACACTAGGAGGGTGCAGGAGAATACCACAGATAAAGAGAGTTGGCCTTTTGCAAGTTGCTTTGGCTGGCATACATGAAGGAGCTGATGTTCGAAAAGGGTTTGAGAGGCCTATAAGAGGTAAGGGTCCTGCATGAGTTAATGGTACTAAGGTTGGAGCCTGAGAAAGGTGCAAGGCTCTAGATTGCTGGACAGCCTAGACTCATGAGACTGCAGTGGGAGTTTGGCACTTTATTATTAGAGGTGAGTTGAACCTTTTATCCTTGGACCCAACAAGAAATGGCTGTATCCCTGGAAGTGAGTTTGGCACTATATCCCTTGGGGCTAAAGCAGATATGTTCGGCACTATATCTGTGGAAGATCTACGACTAGCAACCTAGATGCTCGAGCCTTGACTGTTTTGGTGAATGTATAAGAAGTGGACTTTGCACTGCATCCCTGAAACTGTTTTTGGTGTTTTTTAAGCATGCAGGGTTTGCAATAATCAGGGATTCTGTCCACTTCCCTTTGCTTCGTCCAGGTGCTAGGCCATCTACTTGACACCTGAGTTTCAGAGTGAGAGCAGTATCCTTAACATACCATTAAAACCCAGAGTCGTCATGGTCTATCCCTTGCCTACACTTTACTAAGACTATTCATAGATCAGAACATAGTGTTCGGTTTAAGGCATTTATCCCGTTACCTATCCTGAAAATGACATTTTTGAAAAGATACCCGATAGGTTGTGTTCCCTTGATCCACCACAAGGCACACAGTTGAGCCTTTACCTTGGCTGGGCTATGTTTTGGCCGACTATTGCGCCTGCTCCTTTGAGTTTGCTTCTATATTATGGAGGGGACTGCCATATTCATGATTGCTGGCAGACCACACATTGTTGGGCGCTGACACAAAACTCAAGTCCCCCTCCGCCCTACCAACAACCACCTCTTCAAATTCCCGTCTATACATTTGCACTGGTGCACACCCTTGCCTACCAATGGCAGATACCTACACCTCACTTCCTAAACCAATATTGCCAAGAGCACTGGCAAAAGTAGATGCACTAGGGTCCCCATTGTTTGGCATGCATTGATAGCCATACAACACTCGGATGCCCTACTTTATGCAGTGAGCTAGTCATCTTTTGGCAGCCTAGACATTTTACCAGTGACCAGGTGCCACTCACCAGCCCAACCACTAATTTTGCATGTTGAAGCCCTCGTATGCAGTGTAAAAGACCACCATCTACACCAGATTATGCAGTCAAATCCTCAGCCCCCTGCCCACCAGTATGCCTTGCTTTACGTATGTGAGCAGAAGCAACAGGCCTCTCAAAGACTGACTCCAATCCAAAGCATAATTGATCCTCCGCGACCTGTATGTTTGACTGTTATGTGACTTTTTTCCAGACCTTTAATGAAGTTAGTTACCATCTCAAAAGTTACATTAACCAAACTGCTTCTTCCTTGGCTCACCTCAGATAAATGTTTTTCAGTACTCGAGACCTAGCCTTCGGTGGGTGTGGGTGGGGAGAGGAGTATTAGATACAAGGTAATACATTTATTGCTACATGTGATAATGATGAATGTCTACGCAGAGGTTTACTTTTATTTAATTGTAATTCTTCAAGCGCCACACGCCCATGAGCCTCAGAGCGCAAATCAAACCAAAACAAAGTGTCAGATAGATCAGAAGGAACCAGTCGGGCATAAAGAGGGAAAAATATCCCAATCAGCAGAATTAAAGGGCAGTGTTTTTATGGCCTTTTTGAAGGCTGGGAGTGAGGGTGAAAGTTTACAAGCCTGAGGGAGAATATGCCATTCCTGGGGCACACAGACCTCAGAGCAGGTTCCGCCGAACCTTTTTAGACGAAAGCGAGGTTGAAATCGAGAGTATGAATTATTAGAGCGCAAGGCTCTAATGGGTCGAGTACGAGAGGTTCTTCTTTCCAAGTAGAGGAGCAGCCTCATTCTGGTATTTGTAGGTCTGAGAGAACAATTTATGTCTTATTCTCTGTCTTACTGGAAGCCAGTGTAACATTTTTCTATAAGTGGATATATGGTCGTTCTTGGCTAAACCGTATATAGCCCCAACGGCCCCATATTGTCGGTTGCAGGTGGACGAGATTAGATTGCGAGGTGCCGATAAGCAAACTATTTATTACAATAATGAAGCCTCAAGTTGATTAGAGCAGTAGCCAAGAGGAACCTATTTTTGATGCAGAGATGTGTCTTAATTTGATAAAGTAACTTGATGTATCCACAAGATGAGTGCACACTTGAGACGTGTTTCATGGACAGTTCATAATCCAAAAGGACGCGAAGAGTTTTAATTGATTTGCTGACTGGGATATTGTTGCCTAGGATAGAAAAATGAGAATAGCAGGGATCAAGATTCTTCAAACGGGGGCATGTATCAATGAGAATCTGTTTTATCAGTGTTAAGTGCTAGAGAGTTATAGGCCATCCAAGATTGAATTTCATTATAAATGCAATTCACATTATTTAGGTCAGCGGCATATATACCTCTTAACTCGAAGACGACCTGGTTGCCATCTGCATAGATAGCATATTGGACACCCATGTCATCGAGAAGATCAAGGAGTGGTCAAATGTATACGTTAAACGCGGTCGGAGACGAGCAAGAACCCTGAGGTACACCACATGTTGAAAGGATAGGAGTGGCTTCAAAATCCTTGAAGGCTCCTCTTGAGGTTCTATGACTCAAAGAAGAAATCTAATCAGTAGCTTTTCCTGAAAGATTAGCAATGTTAAGCAGCCTTTCATGCAGGAGATCATAATCTATTAGATCAAAGGCCGCAGAGAGGTCCAATAGCATGAGTAAGGACGGGTGGCCCTTCTCTTCTATCTTTGAGGTGTTGGACTTCAAGTCCAACAAAGCTGTCTCAGTCCTGTGCCGAGCCCTAAAGCCAGACTGGTGAGTGCTCAGAAGTTTCTTTTCCACAAGGTTTTGGGGTTATCAATAGGCAACTCTGTGGAGAAATTTTTGTAGATATGGCATGCAAGTTATAGGACGATTATTTTTGGCTTTAGATGGATCCTAGGAGGCCTTTTGTCACGACCCTTGTCCATAAGCCCCTCTGGCAAACCCATTGGCCAGTTGGAGTCAGGACTCGGGCCTCTAGAGCCTGGCATCATCTTCAAAAGCCCTAATGGGGCCAGTCCTGGCACCTATGGTGCCAGGCTCATACACCATGATCAACAATGTGCTTGGGAACTACTTTATTGTATTGTCAGCCAACATGGAGGCATCCACATAGCTTGGTTCCTAAGAACTAAGCTATGCGGTCTAGTGTTTTGGGTGTGGCAGGCCTGGAACTACTTTCCCTGGTACTACTTTACCTGGGCTATATAGACCACACCCGGACTGCAGAACATGCTTCGTGTTACTTTGCAGCTTGCAACGTGACGCTCACCGTGTCCAGCTATTCCCTCGAACCTCCGAGAAGCAGAACCTGCAAGGAGACAAAAGGATCATTAGCAGCAGCATCTTACCTGCAGTCTTCATCTTTAAACACTCGCAGCTACTGAGAACAGCTTCCTCGAATCTGCACGCCTCCCGGACAGAACGACCTGAAAGAGGAAGATAAAGGCAACATTAAAGAAAGCTGTAGAGACATTTACAAATTACAAACTGCTCAAAAGGCTTACCTGGCTGGTCGCCTCTCGGCTGGCAACACTCCGGACATTCCACTCGCGCTGAAGAACACCGCAACCTACAAGGAAGGAAAACACAGGTTAGCAAAGGCAAGACTTCGTAGCGCTGCGCATAGCGCTTACTTACCGCATCATAGCGCTCTTAATGCGCCATCATTTACCAGCGGGGCTCAACCAAGCCAGTTCGCCGCGCTGAAGCGCCGCATACCTAAGGGAGAAAAAAGAGACATTTTAAACAAAGAAAGGCATGCAGGATAGCAACAAAACTAAAGAACAGCAATAAGACCTACCTGAACAATATCAAACGGGCTGGCGTCAGTGAAGTAACTGGACTGCACTTGCCCATGAAAGACAATGCGCCCCTGCAAAGAAGACAGGACGGAGAGCACGCCTAATTCTACCACAAGGTGAGGAGAGGACGCAAGAGGGACTGAAAGCATACGGGGGTGGAGGGAGGATACTTACCCCAGTCGGTCAGTCTTGAACACAGTCGTCCTGTATTTTCAGGCAGAACCTTGCCTGCAGACCACATCGGGGCAAAGCTGAGAAGCATACCAGCGAGTAACCCAGCTGGGTAGTGTCCCTGTGGATACCAGGTGAGCGTAATACCTTTTTAATCAGAGGGGTAATCCAGGTGTTTTTCAAGGAACTAGGTACAATGCCTTCGCTGAAGGATGAATTGACAAGTTTGGTAATCTATGGGATAGTCACGGTTAGTGACTCTTTAAGGTTGTTGGTAGGACAAGGGTCCCCTAAACATGTAGTGGATTTGTGGCTCTTCATATCCTGAATTTCAACCTCTGTGCAATGTCAACATTCTAATTTAGGAACGGATGAAGTAGGGACACCAGGAATGTTAAATTTAAGATTAGTGGCAAGATGTCTCAATTGCTTAGAATATTCAATTGGTGGCTAGAGGTTTTAGCTGTAAACTCATCTTGAATAGATTGGCACCAGGTGGAATCCTTGGTAATAGATGTGAAGGGAGCAGTGGAATTCTCAAAGTCCTTAAAAATTTTAAACAGTTCATTGGGGGTTAGGTTTATTCCACGATTCAACGTTTTTTGCTTTAGCTTCATTGATGTTCTTACAGGCTACAGCAGCCTTTTTGTATTTTCCCACTGTGGAAGGTCCAGGATTTTTCCACCATTCCCATTTTAAGGCTCTTCATTTTCCTGGACTTAATAATGTCAGAGAACCTAGATTTTTGGTGGTTCCAGTTTTAATTAACTTCATTCTTTCAGGAGCCAAGATGTCAATAGTAGTCTTAATGGCGTTGGAGAGATGGCATGCTAAGTCAGTGGCATTAGCAGGTGTTTGTATGGAATCAAGGTTAGTAGCTAAAAGACTATTAAATTCTGCAGATGGAATTTCTTTTAGGCTCCTACATTTAACTGTAATCCGAGGATTACTTTCAAGTCTGGGCTGAGTTGCAGGTAGCGATGTCTTGAGGTTAACTGATAAGTTATCAGACCAAGGGCAAGTCTTGGTGTGGGTGCGACTGTAAGGTAAGTTGCGAGACAAAATCCAGCCAATAGTAGGACCGCTTGATTAGTTTGGGTTTTTGAGTTGGGAGAAGCCTATGACTTCAAGAGAAGAAATTAGGGGATAAGGCTTTACTATCGGAGTGATCATTGGCCCATAGGTTGAAATCACCCAGCATGATAATGGAGGAATTGGCATTAGTGAAATCATTTAGAAGAGCAAGAAGTTGTTCCTCAAACAAAGGTAAAGACTGAGGGGATATAGTTGCATTACGATTCACTTTCAATTTAATACATAGGTTTTCACATCTTGCCAAGGATGGAAAAAATGACAAGGTGAGAGTCCAGCTGTTTTTTGACAAGTGCCAATCCACCTCCTCAGGTCCGTCCTATATTTTTTATATCCTTCAGGAGTAGTATTATCTGCGGATATCTGGGAGGTTTTGTGAAACCACGTTTCTGTTACAGCAAACATGTCCGGTTTATGCGTGGAAATATAATCATAAAGTTTGGTGTCATGTAGGTAAGCAGAGCAAGGGTTTCGGAGGCACATGGTAAGAGGATTGTCAATGCGCAGTATCGAGAATGTGGTCAATACTTATAAGAATATTGCTCTTTATTCACGCTAATAATGCTAGCAAGATTAGGTACAGTAAAAACAATGTTAAAAAAAGCAAGTAGCCTGCAGGTAGAAAACAAAAATGCAGAAGTGGCTCCTCATGGCCAGGCTTTCAGGGCTGATCCTGGTTCTTCTGGGATCCTCACACATTGGACTGGTGGTTTCTGGTGTCAAATTCGCTGTCCTCATTCTGGGGAACGTCTGGTCACTACACCTGTTGGATAGCAAGGGTCCTGCTTTATAGAATACTTTTATATTTTAATATTGGCTCACACAGATGTGATGTGTCAATGTAATGTTTCCTTTTATAGAATCTCACCCCCACAATTCAGTGCATAGACCAGATAGTGAGGTAGTTCAAAGTAGAAATGTATTTAAGAATATTGCATCTTCAACAAAGCCCATCTCGGTGATCGAAATTAAGATTGTGTAAGCAGGAGCTAAAAGCAGCTCTTGGGTATCCAGCATTAACCAGTGACCAGGAGCTACCATGGAGGGGCAGGGAGCTAGTACATAGCGTTCAGCAAATCTAACTTCCACATCCTCTGCAAAAATATTTATGGGCCATTTTTTATGACCTCTTATCCTTTAAATGTTTTATAGGTCTGTACTTATCTTTATTTATAGATTGTCCCAAATGCACACATAATTAGATGGGTGTTTGTGCTCGCTGTTGGGGAGAATTCTCAGAAACGTGCTAATTCCCGCTACCCCCAGCAACTTTTCTGGATTTTGAGAACATGATTTTTTTTTTTTTAACCAGGAATGAATGGAGACCCCTTTTCCCACTTTCTCATGTATTTCAATGCGATTTCTGAGCTTTGTGTTTCTTTTGGATATGGAGCCTAACAAACTCCATAGGCATCATCTTTTACATTGTCACACAGCACCTTCAGTGGAGTGGGCCAGGGAAGTCTTGCAGATTTCCCAAGGTTTAAATACCTTCTCTGGGATAAACTACTGCTTCCCACAGCAGTTCAGTGAAATTGACTTTACTTACATTTGTAACTTTCTAGACCCAGCGCAAACTCTTACGATAGGGTGCTGGAGGGGGTTACCTAGTATCCCCTTTGTCTAGCTTCTCATGTAACAAGTGTTACCCTTTCCTCACTGAATGGCTGGTGGCAGTGGTTTTGCTTTTACTACTGTGGTGTGCATTTACTGCGTGCTGCGTTCGCAGCTGCAGTAAAGCACCCAAAGGTGCCATTTTTGCCAAAATGGCCCGGTCTTCTTTTTTTGCCATTTCTTTGTGGAAAGGTCCTTCAGATTTACTCTGCGCGCCAAACCGGGCTTGGTCCCATTGTTCGCTTTGCCTTTGGCTGTCCGAGAGCCCATTCTACCAGAGTGATCGCTGGAACGACGGCGTTTCTGTCTGGTGTGCCCCTGCTGGACATCTGCAGGGCTGCTACGTGGAGGTCTATGCACACCTTCACGAAAATGTTACTGCATCGACAGGGATTCCAGGGAGGAGTACAGAGCTGGCAAGCAGTGCTAGGCAACCTGTTCGCTTGAAGGTCAGCCTTGTGAGGAGGTACGAGTAATTGCTTATGTTGAACCTTGCCTTCTCCCGTGGTTGTGTATCTATGTACTGCTGTGTTTTCTTTATTCATGAGCATGTGAATCCATGCCAGACCCCATGCTGGAGAACAACAGTTACAGGTAACTAACTTGTTCCTTCTATAGGCTGTTTTCCTCTCTCAATGGATTGATCTCCCATCTGCCAAGTGTCAGTCATCTTTCTCTGCAATCTCCAGTTCATCCCTTTTTTTTAATCTCCATCTTGCCTGTTCCTTATTTCCTCCTGCAGTGTATTCCATTATCGGGGGTAAAAATGGCAAGTTGCAAGCTACTAGACAGCCATAAAAGGTCACTCGCCATCTCGATTCTACATATACACACACCACACCATTTCTTACTCACGAAGATTCAATAATCGCTAGCCAATGGTTGGCGGCGAGTGCTGTATTTGCACCCTGCCATTAGATATTTCTCTAGCCCCACCCCTTCATTGTCAAAAGCCACATGATTAGTAAAGGTGGGAGGGAAAACCTGATGAAGAGATACTAATTTTGTTTTTGGGCATAATTATTTGCTAACATTTGGCAGAACCACAAAGCGTATTATTTCAGAATTGAGTTGGTACGACCATTTAGACACTAGACTGAAGATTGTGTGACTAATTTGGGCAATTTTTGTGTTCGCATTTTTGGGCATTTCATAACACGGGCGGCACATCATTTTTATTACAGATTCTGATATGTATTACTTTACTCTGCAACATATCCAAATTTGGAGTCCATCAAAGATTGCATGGCGATGCACTAATTAATTTCATGATTACATATTTAAAGTGATATTTTCCCCTTCATGTTAAATTCATTGCTTTCTGGTGTGCAATTGCATCTGTTTTTCACTGGTGGGCAGTGACCGTACACTGCCTACATTTTCATTCTTCATGTTATCACTCACCAAAGCAAATGTCTCTAGATGTGTATATGTTCCCTAAACTTTCACCTTTAAATATTCAGGGGTCTGTGTGCTGTGCTTCTGGCTGTCAACTTTTTCTTTGACCTTTCATGCCTAATGCAACTTTTGAGTTTACGTGAAGTGAAATATGTGAGCGATTTTTCTTTTAAGCTAAACTTTGAACCCATTACTGGATATCTGGAGTAGGTTTGATGTGGCTTATTGCCAGAGAAAAAAACTTTGTAATATAATGGATGATCGATTTTCGGATGGCTTAAGTCCATTTAGCCTGGTTCTTACATCATTTGAGCTTCTCAAAAGGCCCCAACCGGGCTGATAACCTTTGTGCTCTGTTTAACATGCATTTCCTTTTAAAAATGAAACTTAAATACATGTCTTACGTACTTTCATTCCAGCCCCTCATGGTTGAAATGAAATCGAATTAACCGTGATCTGTGATATTACACAATAGTAGGCCTTCAATATTTTTATAAATACATCTATTCACTCTAGAGAAGGATAGTGACCTACACAAAGGATTTTTCTATGGTCAAAGCTGCTCCAGGCGTTGCCTCTTCTTATACTTTCTTTATGCACACAATGTATAAAAGACAGTTATTGAATATACTGCAGTTTTCTAGCCTTATACAATTGTAATTTAAATTTCCTGTGCTTGATATTTTGGGCTCTGGAATTACCACAGTTTGAGCCTTCAGATGGATCCCTTTTAGGCCAGCAGTAATGGACCACTTCGTTGGATCCAGAGTTAGTTTAATCTGACTTTCATAGTGAAGAGGAGTATGTGACAACACAACCCAAATCTCCACTTGATGCAGTGTTTCAGCTCGTTCACTTTTTGAAGGTCCAGATGACCAGTTTCCTTTTACTAGGTGGTTGCTTCTTTGACAAACAGTCAAGATGAGTATAAAACCAGCTGCCTCACCTTATTTATTTGTTTATTACGATCCAACGCCTGCAGACATCAGGGTGCACATTTACACATGGACATTTCAGTGAAACAAGACAGGACAAATAGGTGAACTCCGGTCTGGGCTCATTATTCCAATAATAGGTTTTTAAGCATTTTTGGAAAATCAATGGCCTTTTTTCCTTGCGAAGGTCCACAGGTAGTGTTCAGGCCTGAGCCGCCTGCACTAGAAAAGATTGGCTGTTTTTCTTCTTCTTTTTACTCAAGGGGTTGAGTAGGCATTGAGTGGTAGTAGTGTGTGTAGAGGTCTGCATAGTTCGTATTGTACCACATTCTGTTTAAGGTACAAAGGAGCTTTCCCATATAAGCACTTATGGTCAATGTGACCACCTTGAATCGCACCCTTGCTGCTACTGGCAATCCTTACTGCCTTATTCTGTATTACTTGTAGCTTGTGGATGCACTTCTTTGCTAGTGCCACTGTGCAGTGCATTGCAATAATCTAGTCTTGGCATAATAATATCCCTAACAAAGGTTTCACAATTCTATGTGCCACCAGGGGTTTAATCTGTTTTTGTACTCTTGTGGTAATGAGATTTTTTTATAGCTTTGTCCACGCGTGCATCTGCACAACGAGAGGGCCCCCAAGAAGACGCCATATCCAGCTTCAGCTGCTATGGAAACATTTTTCCAACAGAGGGCGCTGCGTCTCGATTGCCTGTCGACTCTGAGGCTTCTATCTGGATGTCGACGTAATCGATGGTGTAAAGTGCACACAGCAACCATTGGCTTCAGTTCTGTTTTTCCGCGAAAGCTATTGCTTCGAATACAGTGCTCTTCGGTTCCCTACGAGAATTTTCGAAAGAAAATTATATATGGCATTGTCCTTGACGTCTTCAAAGCCGAGATCGGGGTTTAAGAAGTGCCAAGACTGCGGGAGGAAGATATCCCTTACGGACCCCCATCAGGTGTGTCTTTGGTGCCTGGGTTCCTCTCACGCTACCTTTGACTGTAAGGCCTGCCTATCGATGATGGCGAAAGCCCTGAAAGAGTGAGGAGACGAAAACTAGCGGCCAGTAGGTCTAAATCCCCATCGACGACTCAGTCAAAAAGACAGTCTTCAGATGAGTCGAGAAATATTTCTCCTTGTCGAAAGAAGACAAAAAGATCAAGATCACGCAGTGGTTATCACCACTCATCTTCGCTGCATTCGAAGAAACGGCACCAAAGGTCGCCATATTATTCGTTGAGTTCCTCCCCAGAACGGGAAAATTGTGAGTGGGAAAACATTCAGAGTAAAAATTATGAAAGTATTCGAGAATGCAGCCTTGACCCCCTCAAAGACTCAGGAAAGCCGTGCCCAGGTTGAAAAACACAACAAGAAAAAAAATCAGGGTAAAACCGGGAGGCAAGGAAAAACCTCCCCGAGAGCGGTTGAAATATCTCTGAAGTAGAGACACATCTCCTTCGAGGAAGAAGTCCGAAAGACTCCTCGTCGGGCCCTGAGAAGTCCTTGACACCGCAAGCGAGGATTACTGAAAAGACCTATAAACCACTACCATGCAAGGATTTCATTGAATCACTTTCTTCTATTGGCAGATGGGGGGCAGGTGCAAGTTGATCTAGGTCCCCTGGCCTTAAGCCCTGCCCACCTGGTGCCTTCCTGGTTGTCGCCATTTCCCTACTAAAGGAACCCTCCAGACTCTCTTCCTTTGAAGATGGGGACCAGGTGCAAGTGGATATAGGTCACCTGGACTAAACAGCACCCACCTTCTTAGCCGTGCCTCTTCCTTCCTGCACTTAACTCTTTAATCAAAGGTGTCTATCGCCCAGGCCTCTGAATTGAAGGGCAGACGGAGAAAAGGGAAATTCCTGTTTGGACCAGCTGGACCCTGGGCATGACCCCCCCCTGCTCAGACAGCAGGTAAGCATGCACCAACATGTGTTTACCCCCTCTGTCCCCACAGGCCATCCCCACCCTCTCTGGTCCCTCTGTGATGTTTCCTTGTGTCCCCACCCTTCTCACACACAGGTGTTGCCTGTTTTGCTCGATTCTTCTACCCTGCTCCGCCCCATACCCCCTCCAGCCTACTCCTGCAGGAGTCTGTCCTGATGCAATCTGGTTTCACCATCACTATCTTGTGGCCAATGCTGGAATTGACTTTTATGGACTTCATTGATTTATGGTGCGTCACCCTTTCCCAACTCTCATGCTGGACTTCCTTTGCATCTTGTACTCATGGTGGCCCTGAATCATGCTGACCCCATCTAAATCTTGTTTCCTGGCTTGCAACATTATGTGTTACTACTGACTTCTGCAATTGTATTTGCTCTTCCCTCTTGCTTCTCCACTCTTTTTGACTGCTTACTCTGTTCTTTCCTCCTCTCCCTTTCTCCCTTTTCCTGTCTCCTCCCTTCCTCCCCTTACTTTCTTCTATGCACTTAATCTATCAGAATTGTCCCTGGACCCTGTATGATGGTAACCTTGTCTGTCTCTTCCCCGCTCCCCTTATTTGTTCCCCCACACCCTCTGCACCATCTGAAATGTTGTCAGGCCTAGTAGGGTAGTCGCTTGTTGTCTTCCCCTCCCTTTCTGCACCCCACTCCCTCACCTTTTTGTTTTTCTCCTGCTCTACCAGAAATGTCGTCGGGCCTAGTACGATAGTTAGTTTCACATCCTTACTGTTCATGGCCTGTAAGAATGTCATATTTTTCCTTGTTCCCTCCCTTGCCTTAAAGCGCTTTGAAACACATTCTATATAGGCGCTATATAAATAAACTATCATATCATATTCATGAGGAGGTAGGACAGTCCTCTGATTCACGTCCCTTTGGTCTACAATATGGAACACAATGGGTCCCTGAACCCTTGATTTCAGAATAATCGAGGATTAAAAATCTACAGGAGTCCCTGCAAAATGCAAATGGAGTATATACATCCCAAGAGTTAGAATTTGGGAGACCTGATCCTACTGATCATTCAGATGGGTCTTACAGACATGTCCAAGGTGGTTGAATACATGGGGTGGAAAAGACCCACTCTAAAATATGCGCAGGATAATCTTACAGATATCCCAGATAAAGGACCCCAGGAGGATCCTATTCTTCCCTTTCATGTGGCTCTGCAAAGGTGAGTAAATACAAATTGGGAGACGCCAGAGTTCATTCCGGCAATAAATAAAAAGCAAACATTTAAATACAGGGCGTCCATCAGTGACCCCCGTTAACTGACAAAACATCGGACTCCTGAAAGTTTGGTAGTGCATACTGCCACATCCACCTCAAAACAAAATGTATACCCAACTATTCACCCAGACAGATGACGATGCTTAGGCCAAGAAAGTTTTCTCTGCAGGGAGTATGGGCCTAAAGTTGGTGAATGCTAAGTGCACGTTAGCCAGATTCACTTACACAAATTGGGAATTTATAGAAATGGCAGCTGAGCATAAACCGGTAGAGGACGAAAGAGACGCATTTTTCAATCTAGTCGAGGATGGGAAATACGCAATGTGTGAATACCTCAAGACAGGTCTCGACACTGCTGACAGTATCAGCTGGTCAATGGCGGCTAGTACAGTAATGCACAGATGTGCATGGTCAAGAAAGTCCAGTTGTGCAATCCAGACTTATTAACATGCACTTTGACAGCACACATTTATTTGGTAGCAAGGCTGACGAAAGCCTGGGGAAACTGCAGATCTCTAAAGCAGCAGCCAAATCCCTTGGTGCTGCTAATAGTCTGCCACAAAACCACCCCACTGGGATACTCCCCTGTTGGAAGGGGGAAGAGGACTGTCTAATCAACGAGGTCAAAAAAGATTCCCCCTGTAGTGGACTGAGAAGAGGTACTATGACCGCCCATGCAGTGGTTACTTTACTATCAGCCACTGCTTCAGCCACCTCAAAACCTCTGAGGCCTTGGTTCACAAGACCCCGGTGGGAGGCAAACTGTCACTGCATCTGAAATAATGGCGAGGCATTACTTCAGATGCATGGGCATTGGAAACAGTTGCCCAGGGTTACTGCCTTCCCTTTCTAAAAAAAACTTGACTCATCCACCGGGGAACAGCTCTTTAAAAGTTCCACATGCGCTCCTTCTGTGGGAAATCTTCACCCTGCTAGAGAAACGTGCTATAGAACCAATACCTGTAGCAGAGAAGAACAAGGGTTGGTACTCCCTGTACTTCCTAATTCCCAATAAGGACAGAGAATTGAGACCCATTTCTTGCACAAGTTCCCCAGGAAGGACAAGTTCAAGATGGTTACCCTTTATCAGATCCTTCAGGTCCTCCACTTCACTACTGTATGGTATCATTGGAACTTCAGGATGCTTACTTTCATGTGCCAATCATCCCAAGCACAGACCGTTGGTTCTCATTATCAGTTTCGAAGTTCTGTCATTTGGGCTGACTTCAGTTGGTGGTGGTGGTGTGAGCGAGTCTCAGGAGAGGGGGGGGTTACGTCTACCCCTACCTGGACGATTGGCTGATTAGGGCCAGGTCCCCCGAACTGGCCCTAAAACATCTAGCTACACCTGTCATTCTCTCCACAGACTGGGCTTCTCCCTCAACTTCAAGAAGTCCCACATGATACCATCTCAAAGGCTCCAATTTGTTGGAGCAGTCCTGGATGCAATCCTGGGAAAAGCCTCGCCACCAGAAGTGAGGGCTCAAGACATTCTGCAGATGGTCACCAAATTCCAAACTGCCCAGCGTCTCCCGGTTTTCAACTTTCTGAGGTTGCTCGGCCTCATGGCATCCTGCATTTATCTGGTGCCAGAGGGACGCCTGAGAATGAGATCTCTCCAGTGGGCTCTCAGGACTCGATGATCTCAGTTTTCAGGCAGGATGTCAAATCTCCTTCAGGTTCCAAGCAGGGTTGCACAGGATCTCCTGTGGTGGCCTGCAAGGACAACATTCTGAAGGGAGAACCTTTTTGGCAGCCATGGCCGAAGATGAGGGTAGTAACGGACACCTCACTGCTAGGGTGGGGAGCACATACCAACGATCTGACAATCAGCGGTCGTTGGTCTCCATTGAGTCCAAACTACATAGCAGCCTTTTGAAGTCGAGGGCAATCAGACTAGCGCTGAAGGCCTTTCTGCCCTCTGTGTTGGGAAAGAATGCCCTGATAATGACAGACAACACAGTGGCTATGTACTACCTCAACAGGAGAGGAGGCGTAGGGCCACTACCACTGTGCAGAGAAGCAATGCAGTTCTGGTTCTGGGCAATTCAAGAAGGAATCTCCCTATCAGCAGTTCACCTAGCCGGAGTGAGAATACAGCGGCGGACACTCTGAGCAGGCAGAGCACAGTCTCCCACAAGTGCGAACTAGCTCATGGAATCCTTCAAGAGATCTTCATCCTTTGGGGGACCCCTCAAATTGAGCTCTTCGCGACCAGTGTCAACCGGACGTATGAGCAGTACTGCTCAAGGGAATTTCCCCTAAAAGGAGCTTTAGGGGACGCGTTCATAGTGGACTGGGAGTTTCCACTCTTGTAGTGTTTCCCCCGTTCCCTGTCATTCCTCAAATCATCAGGAGGTTGAGGTTCAGGAAATCCATGATCCTAATTGCTCCGGATTGGGGCCGGAGGACGTGGTATCCGGACCTTCTGGACATGTCCATCTGCTGTCCAATAAGTGTTTCACAAAGAGAGGACCTTCTCTCTTGCGAGAGAGGAAGGTCAAGTTCTCTGTCAAGATACTCAGCCTTCATGAATGTTTTTTGAGAGGTTGAGATACAAGGATTGGGACCTCCCGGACGACGTAATGGAGATTTTTCCTGCGGCCAGAAGGCCATCAACAAAATCATTGTACCACTGCCGTTGGAAAAAATTCTGCACCTGGTGCAGGGATAAGAATGAGGATCCTTTTACATGCAGTACACCTATGGTGTTATGATTCTTATTACAAATGGCCAGTCTGGTGCTCCAGGTTGCTACGATTAAAGGGTATCTGGCAGCGCTCTGTATTTTTAAGGGCTCCTCTGAATGTTATCTTTCTTCAAGATCCCACTAATTATACAATTCTTTAAAGGACTGACAAATACATTTCCTCCGGTCCCATTTCAAGTCCCAATTTGGGACCTCAACTTCGTGTTGAAATTTCTAATGCATGCTTGTTTTGAGGCTATCCATTCTTGTCCTTTAAGGTTAAACTTTAAAGACCATCTCATCAGCCTGAAGAGTGAGTGAACTTCAGGCCTTGTCCTACTAGCCTCCTTATAAAATCTTCTATTAGGACAAGCTGGTCCTTGAGGTTTAACCTACCTTCTTACCTAACATTGTGTCTGAGTTCTATTTAACTCAGAAAATAATTTTACCTTCATTTTATCCTCATCCTGGAAAGGAAAAGGAGAGGTTACACAGGCTTGATCCAAGGCGTGCACTTAGTTTCTAAATCTCCAGGATGTCTGAACTAAGACGGGATGACCAACTTTTTGTAGGCTACACGGGCCACAAGTTTGGTATGGCAATTTCGAAGAAAATGTTATCAAGATGTATCATTTTAGGAATATCTGAATGCTACAGATTAGCAGGAAAGGATCTTCCGGAGGTTCTCGGAGCTCATTTGATCAGGGGCATGGCTACCTCCTCTGTTTTACAGAGGGGTGTCCCAATTAAAGATATTTGTGCCCAGCCACATGGTCATCCGTACACACTTTTACCAAACACTATAATCTGGACTCTTCTCAAGCCGAGAAGGTTTATTTGGAAAGGCAGTTCTACATTCTGTGTACACAGACTGTTAAAGAGAATTCTCATTTCTGTGCTAATTCCCTTCAACCTTAAGAGACCCCCAGCTATTTTGCTGGACTTAAGGACTTTTTAATTGTAACCCTGGAGTGAGACCTTTTTCTCATTCGCTCTCGTGTTTTTACCTGATTTGGATTGTTTTTCCACTATTTTGGAGTCTGAAAAACTCTATAGGCATCTACTTTTTGTATGGTGCCACACAGCACCTTCAGTGCAGTGTTGCAGAGGAATCCTTTTAGATTTCTCTTTAGGTTTGAAGACCTTTTCTTGTGTGAACTACAGTTTCCAAGAATAGTAAAGTGAAATTGACTTTAATTACCTTTTATCTTTGGGTGGTCCAGCACACACCATTTTATGTGGAGTGCTGGAGGTTATCTAGTAGCCCCTCATCCTACATTCTTTTGTAACATTTTTTTGTTACCCTCACTACTTTAAATGGCTGGTGTCAGTGGTGTCATTTTTCCTACCATTGTGCTTTCCTCTGCAGACTGAACACTCGGCTGTAGTACGACAGCCATGGGTGACCATTTCGTCTAAATGGCTCCAGTCTTTTTTTCGCCATTTTCTGTTTGTGAGGTCTTTCTTGGGATTTACTCTGTGCGTTGAGCCAGGTTTGAGCCCTTTGTTCGTTTTGCCTTTGGCGGTCTGCAGCCCTGAAACCCGCCTCTGGCTCCAGTCTGTCTGGAAAGGCAGGATGTGAGGGGGTTCCCAAAACTCCCCTGTCCTTTTTCTCTAGGAATGCCTGAATATAACCAGTCCAGATTGGCTGGCAGGCTGTCCTTTCAGGAGAGCCACCCTGCTGTGTGATTGACAGCCCTAGACTGTGCATTAATGGGAGAAACCTGCTTAAAAGGTGAGGATTTTGGGACTAGAGGGGAGAGTCGACCACTGAGAGAAACACCCGACGAAGAAACCGATCAAGCACTTGATCACCTCAGTCACACCTGCCGCTCCCTCCACAGGCTGAGCTTCTCCCTCAATTTCAAGAAGTCTCATCGGACACCTTCCCAACAGCTCCAGTACATTGGGGCTGTGTTAGACACTTCCTTGGGGAAGTGCTTGCCTCCCAAGGTGAAGGCCCATCAGATTGTGGAGATGGTGGACACGTTTCAACATGCCCAGAGTCTCCCGCCTTTCAAATTCTTAAGGTTTGCTCGGCCTCGTGGTATCCTGCTTTTTTCTGGTGCCAGAGGCCAGGCTGAGGATGAGATCCCTGCAATGGGTCCTCAAGATGCAGTGGTCACATTTCTCAGGCAAGATGTCGGATCCCGTTCAGATTCCACTCTCGGTCTCCCAGGATCTTCTGTGGTGGGCCAGCGAAGGGAACCTGATGAAGGGGGAGCTGTTTTGGCAAACATGGCCGGAGGTGACTGTAGTGACAGATGCTTCCCTCACAGGATGGGTCGCTCATGCTTACGACTTTACCGTCAGTGGTCGTTGGTCTCCGTTGGAGTCCAAACTCCACATCAACCTGTTAGAGCTGAGGGCCATCAGGTTAGCCCTGAAGGCTTTTCTGCCAGCTGTGCGGGGGAAGAGTGTCCTGATTATGACGGACAACACAGTGGCCATGCATTACCTCAACAAAAAAGTGGGGGTAGGGTCACTCCCGTTGTGCAGAGAGGCTCTATTTCTGGGCCATCCAGCAGGGAATTTCCGTCTCAGCAGTTCATCTGGCCGGAGACGAAAATGCGAGAGACGCTCTGAGCAGGCAGAGCACGATCTCTCACGGGTGGGAGTTGGCTCGGGAAGTCCTTCAGGAGATCCTCGCCCTTTGGGGAACCCCACAAGTGGATCTCTTTGCCACCAGTGCAAACCAGAAGTGCAAGAGATTATGCTCAAGGGAATTTCCTCCAAGAGGAGCCTTAGGGGACGTGTTCGTAGTGGATTGGTCATTCCTACTGCTATACGCGTTCCTCCAGTCTCCGACATTCCTCAAGTGATGCAGAAGATACGGAGGTTTGGTTCCCACATGATCCTCATTGCTCCGGATTGGGCCAGGAGAGCGTGGTACCATGACTTTCACGAAATGCCCATCTGCCCTCCACGCCATCTTCCCTACCGAGAGGATCTGCTCTCGTGCGAGGGGGGTGGATGGGGGTCAGGTTATCCATCCATAGGTCAAGACTCTCAACCTTCACGCTTGGTATCTGAAAGGTTGAGGTATAAGGATTGGGACCTCCAGGATGACGTGATGGAGGTGTTGCTTTCGGCCAGGCGGCCTACAACAAAATTCCTGTACCGTTGGCGTACATTCTGTGACTGGAGGTCAAAATGTTGATCCTTTTCAGTGCTCCATTCCTATGGTTTTGTCTTTCTTACTTTCTTTGGCCCACAGGGGCTTTCAAGTAGGTACCATTAAAGGTTACCTGGTGGCGCGGTCTATATTTAAGTGCTTATCTGAAGAATGTTCTTACTTTAAGATTCCCTTTGATTTACCAATTTCTTAAAGGACTAATGTGTTCCCACTGTTCCCTTTCCAAGTGCCGGTTAGGGATTTGAATTTGGTTTCGAAATTCTTGATGGGTGCTCTGTTTGACCCTTTGTACTCTTGTCCTTTGGGATTGTCCTTCAAGACAGTGTTCTTGGTTATGCTTACTTCCTCTCGCAGAGTGAGTGAATTGCAGGCACTTTCCTCTAAGCCGCCCTTTACTGTGTTCCACAAGGGCTGGTTAGTACTTGGGGTACGTCCGTCCTTCCTACCTAAGGTAGTATCTGAATTTCATTTGCGTCAGAAGGTGGTTCTTCCTTCTTTCTATCCTCCTCACCCTGTTAAGGAAGAGGAGAGACTCTATAGTTTGGATCCTAGGAGAGCTCTGAGCTTTTACATTTCTAGGATGTCCAGGGTCAGAGTGGACGATAAACTCTTTGTAGGATATGCTGGACACCGATTGGGCCAGGCTGTTACCAAACAGACCTTGTCCAGGTGGATTATCCTCACCATTACGGAGTGTTACAGGTTGGCGGGTAAGGATCCTCCTGAAGGGTTGCGAGCTCATTCCACTAGGGGCATGGCTACTTCCACTGCCTTCCAGATGGGTGTTCGATTAGGAATATTTGTGATGCCGCTACATGGGCTTCGCTCCACACCTTTGTTAAACATTACACCCTGGATACGATCCATGGTCAGGATATGGCCTTTGGTAAGGCGGTTCTTTATTCCGCCATCTGATTGGGTACTCTAAATTCTTTTCCCTCCTACATTTTCCGGTACTGCTTTGGGAGTCTGTCAAAGATGTGGAATAAGTTGGCGGAACATAAAGCGAAAGAATGTTACCAGTGATTGCTTCAGTGGCCTGTTAGCCTGACTCTGCAGTCTATCCACCTCAGTACCCTGTATTCATTGCTTTGCAGTAGAGGAGTCAGTTGGTGCCTCATTTGCTTCCTGATGCGGTCTCATACACTCCTCTCTAGGGAAAGGGTGTGATGGGACTTTACTCTGAAAGTTTGGCAGTTCTACCATGGGTGTTGATCTTTTTAGGTCTGTTTTAATTGCTGGTCATGTTTGTCATTTGGTACAAATTGGCTGAAAGTACCTGAAGTGAATTCAACATTGGAAGAGATGCTATACATCACTACTTCACTTAACGTTCATCTGTTCAAGTGCATAGGCCACTGGTATGTTATCTGGGACTTCTGTAATGCAGGCAACCTTGGCCTGTGCGCTCATTATATAGGGACTGTCTCTATGCACACTATGTGTGTAACTTGGGGATTAAGAAATGACACTGTATGAAGCATGGGCAAGGGCTGAGTTAGTAACACCTTTGAACTGTTTGATATTCATCTCCTGGCTCATCTCCTCCAGTGATGAACGGAATTGGTTTCCTCCCATTATGGAGTATACCCTAATCCTAAAGTGGTAGCTATAGCCTGTTGCTTTTCGATCAGAGATGGGTGTATGGTCATCCCCTTCAGTGATTGATTGTGTTTGTCCTCTACAATGATTGATGTATCCTAGTAGTCTGCCCCCTTCGATGGTGACCAGACCTTGTCCCTCTTCATTTACAGCCATTCACTAGCCCTCAGCAGGGATGCATGATGGCTGTACACTTGCCTGTAGCGAAAGATTATGATCTTTAGAAGCTTGAAAAAGAAATGGAAATTGCTGAATTTCAGGATAGCAACCGAGACAGTAACAAGTCAAGGGCTTTCCTTATTTAGGAATTACGAACTCTGACTGTTTGAGCTGGAAACCACATATAACAAATCACGAAAAAGGTGAAAACGGCCGAATTGGGCATTCATTCTCCTTAGAAAATATAGCAACAAGCAATGTCCAAAAGTGGAGGTCTATTCAGCAAAACGCCCAGTAATGAGGGATGGTGCAGAACTCTGGGCCCCAACAACTATTTGAACAAATTAGATGCCAACGAGCGCAGGTTTTGGAAGTCTGTTCTGAAGCTGCCAAGTAGCGTCCCTATAGCTCTGTTGGAAATGGATTTGATTTAATTTCCGATGTCGGAAGATTTGGTGTTCCAGGTTAGGTTCAACCTACAACAAATGCTCATCACTTCGATCCAAAATGGTGGATGCTGCTTGGAAGGATCATGAAGAAATGCAACGTGCAAGTAATGCCCTGTATTTCTCATAGATGAGCATACGGATAACGTTGTTGCATGTACACATTTGCCATCCAGTGTAAAGAGAAACTGAATATAATAAGTTGTGCCGAGTATCAAAAGGAGTGCCTTTTGTAAAGAGATTACGTGAAAAGTATTTAAAAATAGAAGCTGTCTGGTGGAAGGGGGTAATAGAGGGAGACGTGATACCATCAACATCATGTTTTTGATCTGTATAATTCACACAAGAAACGTCTCTTCATGCTAGCCCGCTTTGACTGCTCTTGCAATATCTGAAGAGATGTCTGAACCAACAAGAGGCATTTGTGGACCAGTAAAAGAATCGTATGCATCTTTTTGCTTAGTCTGCAGAAGCCCAAGGAGATGGCGCATTTTACAGAATGAAAGTCACCTGGCATGCCAAGCCAGCCCTAGCACTTCTATTTCGTGATCACACCAGGAATCAACAAACTAATTTCTGTCTTCCTCAAAGATACCATGACGAGAACTGATGGTCCGCAGTGGAAATCTGGAAAGCCATAAATAGGGTTGTAATGAACTTCGGCTATGAGTAATTCTGCTATTGGGTACTAGCTGAATACTTTTGTCTCATCATTTGTATGCAATGCATTGTAAAGCCCATGCAAAAATGGAGCGCATACTGCACGTTTATTCACATGCGAAATAGAAATGGGCGAACTGTACCAATTCACAACAGGTAGAGTTACCAGTAGATTTGAGGTAGTTGGTCATGTGAAGCAGCTTTACATGCCCCTGCCTAAGAGGCCTCCCTGAGGACCTTCATGTTGGGAAATCACTCCACTTCCTCTGTGGGGTAATCTCCAAGAGGTTGCTTAAGAATAAGAGAGGTTGGAGGGGTTTGTGGGAGCCATAGAGAGCTAATCTATGTTGGTGAAATTAGTAGGAGGGGAGAATTCCTTATAGGTGGACAGTCAATAGGGCTGGGAACCAGCCAGTTACATGTTGGGCAGTGCATGATATGTGGCCTGCATTTCCCAAATGTCATTGGTCTCTCGGATGAACTTAGTGGAAGCCTGTTGACTAACATTTTAGGCCTGTCTGCCCCTATAGGGAATGTGTGAGATGAGAGCACTTTTCTGTGAGGACACAGATGGGGGAGGACTAGAGCTGCTGGTATTGTGCAGCAGATGGTTGAACAGTGAGAGACATAGAAAAAAACATGGAGGTTTTAGAGATGTGGTGGAATTGAGACTGCCCAACCGGCAAAGGCCGTTGTAGAGAGCCTGTAGGGATTGGGCTGGTTATACCTTGTAGGCTTTCCTACTCTGTTTCCATGCTCCAACCCGATGTACCTCTCTGGGAGAGTCATCTTCCTCATTTGGCGTTTGAGGAGGGTGGGATAGTTGAAAGCTGGAGCCCATGCACCTCACATATACCCTTGACTTTTGCCCTGCACAAGCAGAGAAGCCATGTATACATATCTAATTGACCTGCAAGGAAGGTTTGAAATTCACTTTTCTTCTTGGCTTCCTTGCAACTCAAATGATATTGCCATGTCTGTGATTCGCAATGGCAATTACAAATTGCAACAACTATTTTGCTTATTAGAATTTAGCACGTTTGCATTTGCGTTGCCGACCTCTTTTTGTAGCACTGGTTTTACAAATACAGCATGCAACATCCTTCCCTGTATTTGGTCCCTGTTTGTGTGTTAATGTATTCCTTTCTGGCATGTATGCATTAAATATAGATGTCTGTTGATTGAAATGAAGAGGAATAAAAGAAGCAAGTGAACACATTTAAGTGTTTTTATCAAGTGTGTAACATGATTTATTAAATAAAACTATTCACCTTTAATGTTTGGCTTCCACCGAATACTTGAACTATTTTGTATTTGAGCGAATACGGGGGCACCACAATAAATAAGACATTTTAAGTTTGGTTCGTTAATTAATCAAGGGAAAGCATGAAGGTAGCTAGTCTTTGAGAAAGAACCCACAGAATTTAAAAGTTGTTGCAGACCTAACCTAGTACAGCCACGTCATTTGTATGGCAAAATAGCCCAAATGCAACATAATGGCAGAGAGGAGAACGGGATAGTCATGGGAGGACAACATCTAGGGTGATCCACAGCGGAGAGTACATAGGACATCTCTTGCTCCCTTTCTGTTATCTCCCTTTTGCTACTTCCCTCATTCTCCTCTGTTCCACACTTAACAATACATTTTGGCTACCAAAAGGAATGTCTTTTGTTATCCCTTGCTAATTTTGTATCTGCAAGTGTCACGAAATAACTAGTTTTGCCAAATTTCTTTCAATTAATGGGTTGTCTGCATCCTGTGGCTCTTCAGCTAGTTCTGGACTAAAACTCCCATCCCTACCCAGCATAGTCAATGGTGAAGGGTCATCCTAGTCGTAGTCCAAAACATTTGGAGAGCCACATGGTGCAGCAATAAATCGTATCTCTTTAGGGAAGACAATTCCATTGCCCTCTAATTGATGGCTAGCCTCTTCACTGATGACCGTCTCCACCACTTATCTATTTTTGTTTTATGTCCATTTGTAAAGCTCTTACTATTATCCTCTTTAATAACTGCTGCATAAATTAGAATTTTTCAGGAATAATACTCTCCCTCTAAACATGCTCCCACTGACCTGTTCCAGTAGATGTGTGTGTTGAATATGAGTGGCCACCTGGAGAAACTCTTCCTCTCCCTGGATAAATAAATCAGGAAGGAATGAGCTCTCCAGGGAAACCCTCTGGGGTAAAAAACCCTGATCGCCTCAGTGGATGTAATCTTCTATGTTGCACTGGATGGGGTGAGTTTGCGTTGCGGTCCCAGGTGACTGGATGCAAATACAACAAGGAAATAAGAAAGATAAAGATTATAGAACAATAGGTTCACGAGTAGAAATAGAGGTGAAATTATCTGGATATAGGATAAGGAAATAATTACCCTATGGAAATAGGAGATGTGCAGTGAGGTATTCAGAACAGCGAGAAGGCGAATTCCTTCTGAATGATTGAATTATAGAAGAAAGAAGGCATTGCGTTTCCTAAATGTCGTAGTATGTTCAATCCATTGGTAAAAGGAATCTAAAATACCTGCGAAGCAGAATTCAGTCGTAAAGAAATTACATGTGAACCTTGTTGTAGGAGTTCTTGAATCGGCTGTGAGCCGGAAGAGAAAAGAAGAGACGTGATGAGAAAAAGGCAGTGCTAACTAAGGCGTCGGAGCTAAACTAAGCGTGCAAAAAGATACATATAAGATATAAGCAGGTTCCAATCGTGAGATAAGTCGGAAATGGGTCCGGAGTGAATTGCCTGGAAATGCTTGGAGAGACTGGACCGATAATGCCGGCTCAATACGTCCAGACTGGAATGAAGGTAAGCGATCCCGGATGGCTAGAAAAGGATCAGGTCTGAGTCGACTTCTGGCTCGAAGGGAACGGGTGTGACAAGGCGGAGCCTCAATTCCAGAGGAGCGGTTGGGAAGCTTTGAAAACACAGAGACAGAGAAGTATTATAATCGTACAATAGGAGATGTAGTAAGTAGTAAAGCCTAGGGGCGAATTTACGGAGCGCTGACTGTAAGGAGTAGCAACGCACTCGAGCGTTGTGCATGTCGGCAGATAACTGGAACTTTGCTGAGGGGGCGGAGCCTTGGTTGCAGGCATCCACTGCAAGGCTGGAATGCCGCAACCTGCCGGAGCCGCCATCTTGGGAGAAACAATGGCTGCCATCCGTGCCTGTGACCATCAGTGCCACAAAGACCATCTCCTTCTGTGAGATATGACACTTTAAGCATCTTGGCGCTCACTCTACAGCCTTGCTGCTCGACTGGAGAGCATCCTTCCATCAATACTACGAAATCTAGAAAGAGGGAAACGTCTCTCTTAAGGAATGTCCCAGAATAGTCTTATTTTTTTTTAAATTTTTTTTTTAACGGCTGGTTTCTTTATGCTGGCCTATGAGATAATTGTGCTGATTTATACATAGTTCTCTTTTTCACTGGAAGGTAATGGATTTACGAAAAGGCCAGTGTAATATGTTCTCCCAGTCCTGTGACCAAGTCCAGTTCCCTAGTGTGCAATAAAACAGTTCTAGTGGTGGCCCCAGCTGGCTATCTTTCGGTCACTCAGTCACTGCATGTTTATAGTGCACCAGAAAGCTATCTTATCCTTGGGGTGCATTATGACTCCGTTATCCTCCCTGGTTTTCTTGTCAGTCTATGACCCTCTTGCTGCAGGCAACCTTCCTAGGCTCCTGGGATGTAGACGAAGAGGCACGCTCCAACAAACAAGTACTTGATATGATATGGCATGTATAACGCGCCTATACACAAGTGTTTCAAGGCATGACGAGGCAAGGGAGGGGGTACAGAGGGAAGACTGAGACAACGATCTTACAAGGCCAGGTGACATTGAGATCGCGCAAGTGCACAGGAGGGGGGAAGGGGATAAGTGCGGGGGCAGAGGGAGGGGCAGTGCAGTACATGATGAACGGTAAATATATAAAGACAATAAATGAAAAGTGCGGCCAACTTAAGATTTACAGTTGCTTCATCACTTATCACTTAATGGGAATGTTTCCCCTAATTCCCAACCCCACTTTCTGGTGGCCTTTCAGACAGGAGTTATTGTCACCCACAAGCCAGGGGTTGCCATCTTGTGGGTGAGTCCTCAGCAGGCTCTGGATGTGCTTCTCCTTAGAGTTTTCGGTATCCTGCCAGGCTCTGGGATTGTGCTTCTGCAAGCTTGCAATCCACTCCTTGCCTTCTGCTGTATCTGATCCATGCCTTGATCTGGACTGGAGTTTCAGCAGGCTTTTGTCAATCTGATCCCCTTCTTCTCCAACCTTTTGGTAGGATCTCCCACTACCTCTTACTCCTCATATTCCACCACCTCTGTTTCTCCTTCCAAACTCCCACCCTTCCTGTCTCCTTTTATGTCGCTTTTGTCACCCCTGATTGCCCTAATGATGCCTGAAATTGGTTGGGTTGTTTCCTCTTAATTCCCTCTCCTCCTCCCCACCCCTGAAGTACAGGTTGCCTGGGCTCCCCTGTACCACCTGCTTATCAGGTGTTTTGCATCGTCTAATCTTGTGTGTCCTGTATTGTAGCTTCCCCTGATTGCTGTGCTCAGTAATTACTGGAGTGCTGGCCATCCTTAGTGTTCTGCCACCATTTTGGTGTTTCGTAGAACTCTCCTCGAGCATGACGGCTCTGAGTCCACTTTCCCAATGACTCGATGTCCTTGCATTCCACCCCAGCCTATCTGGTTCGCGGAATGCCATCTTCCCACAACTTAAGTTTACCTTATCAATGCATGTACAGCAGTGCAAGCCAGTTTTGGAGCAGTCTAATTCACTGGGCAAATCGAGAAAGCCGGGGCACACTAGACACTGACTTGTACGCCTAAAGCTCGTGCGCTTCTGATATTGCTGTCTCTTTATTAACCTTTAGCATGTGTTTGCAGGAATGTCATTTTGAGTCTCATCTTCTCAAGGGCCCCTCTAAACGTAAGGTTTGGGAAGGGAGACTGCCTCTGGGGATCCACCTTATACCACCTCTAGGCTTGCTTCAAGTATTCAGGTAGTGTGCCACTTTCCCCGACCGCCAGAGCCTTCTCCCCAGGCTGCTCCTCAGAGGTGACTTTGTTACAGTTTTATCACTACACTCTACATCTGAGTAATTGATGGGACCTTGGGGTAAGAGGTTTCAAACAGTACCTGTCTTTGCCATCCTATAAGTGTGTGAATATACAATTGTAGACCACTTTGTCCTTTCACTTGCTCGGTTTATAATAATGCAGTAAATGCACCGTTTTTAAAGACGAGAACTGAGGATACATATTTGTCCTAGCACTAGCTGATCAATTCAAGAACAACCTTCTCCTACTTACCCCATTTGCTGAAGTACCAAACGCCACCAATCAGACCTAGCTGTTGCTCATTTTCCCTCAATCCCCAGATTAAATTCCCCATCAGCCAATCATGCTGTCGTGGCATATCTATTTGAGGGCCTAACATCCTCTGTCGCACGCAACAGCAACACTGAAAAAAACCCGTAGTTGGTGCACAGCCACTTTCACTCGTGTCTGACCTCTTTAATTAATCGAACCCCCCTTCGACCACAAACTCTCCCTGCAAATCATTCTAACAAAATACCAAATTGTCGATCTCCAAGTCTAATCAAACGCTGTCGGTTGCGGGTATGGAAGGTGGGATGCAATGTCCTTCCACCAACGCCTATTGCACGCCAAAATGGTTTTCGGGGCCCTCTGCCCTTGTTTAGCTGCACCTTGACTGCCCTGCATGTCCACAGCCAAATTGCACTGAGTCTTTTGGTCTGCTTGTCTACCCCTCCCCCCGTGTTTGAGGTGTCTAGATTCCTTTGGCTTTGCTTTGTTGTGATAGCTTTGAGTCTGTGATAAAGCAATATTGCTCCCGTATGAGGGAATCCATGTGTTTGTTTCCTGGAATGGAGAACCTGCTTGGTTTCTTTCCTGACTGAGAGTTATTGGACTCGAGGGACAATGGCGAGAGGCTGATCAATTTCAAGACTATTAAAGGAAGAAACCGCAGCCTCACTAGTGAGACTCGGCTGAGGCACGAGCCTCCGAGTAAGAAATGCCCTCCCTCACCCATCCTGAAGCTCTAGGTGGCAACCCCGTTACGTGATTTGGTCACTGCCCTGTCAAGGGTGTTGTAGTTACTTCCAATGTGCCCCCTTTGGCGCCTGGGCACGCCCTTTTGTCGGGAGGCCCACAGCCTGTGCATTTTCTCTGGGTGGGTGGAATCTTGGGTGGCCCCTTTATTTTACTGTGCTTGCGTCGATTTTCTAAGTGTTTTCTGACTCCTGAGAAGGCAAGTGTGGAACTATCTATTTGCCTTCATTGAAATGCCCAGCATAAAGTGGCAAGTGAATGAATCGGTACAGCACAAAACAAAAAATGCAGAGATATGACTGTGCACAACACAGTGTGTGCAGGCTGCTTGTGTTTGTGAATGTTTACCGTACAGAAAGGTTCTGGGATGTGGGTGCTCAACGCATAGGTATCTGTGCAAAGCCCAGGGCAGGGTGGGTGTTGTGCTTTTTTTACACAAAGCGACGCATGCGTGGGTTAAGTTGATTTGTATAGTGCCTATCTGCTATTGGCAGATTGCCTAGTGTTGCAAGGCTAGTGTATTTTTGAGACTATGGGGTCTGACGGTATGGGTGTGTACTTGACGTATATCAAACGCGGTTCAATAGTACGAGGTGTTAGAGATGTGCACCAATCGTGACAATGCAATTGTGTGGCAGCCTTTTTTCAGGTCATTGTGTTTGTGTAGTATCGGCTTGAGTCTGATTCTGATACAGTGCAAACAGTATTTTATTCTGGTTGTTTCAAAGTGGTAGAGAAAGGAGGAGGAAGAGCAGGCTTGAGGTTGGAAGAGAAAGCAGATGGGTTGACAGTAAGGAGTCGTCGCACAGCGAGCGATAGGAACTAAGGCTCAGTTTCCACGCATATCGTTTTCTCCCTCATCTCCCCTCTTTGTCTTGAGAAAGATCTACCCTATTGTTGAGCTCTCTCTCAAATGGGTGCATCTGCCTGGAGAGCCAAGAGCTAATGTTAACTGGCAAACAGGGGTACTGCTACAGTAGATCCATGTCCTTTCATTGCCCAATGGAGACCAGGATTCTAGGAGGACAAGAATGTCAGGGTTTGAGGGCGGTCATCTTGCCCATGGTTTACGACATTCCTGCCCCAACATGACCAGGCCTAGTCCACACAGACCCGGTCCGTACCCTAAACTGCTTGGCAGGCTGTGGTTGGACTGAGGCTGTCCAAGGAAGGATGTAGTACCATTTGGGAGCTTGAGAAGTGCCCAGAGGAAGCATGCTACACAACTGTGACTGTTATGCTCCAGGTTTAGATCCTGGCTGTGTAAGAATGTTGGATGAACAGAGCCAGAGAATGACGGTCAGGACACTTGTAATGGAAGGGCAGTACGGCCCTGTATTTTTGGTCCCCTGGAATGCAAAAGTGCACCTTGGTTCATGTGTGTAGGTGGATGAGCAGAGGATGTGTTAATGTTATCCAAATCCAGGCCTCCAGGGCCGGAAACTTGTCAGATTTTCAGGATACCCCTCATTAATATTCCCAGCTGCAGTTAGATGGGCAAAACATCTAACTACTGGAGTCTGGGGCTCCAGATTGGCTGCACCTGGGCTACTCTTGCCTAACTTTGGAATGCCATACTGATGGTAACTCCCTCCCCACTGAGAGCTTACATTGACAATGGGGGAGAGTTGGATCCTGGCTAATTCTACACTACAATTACCAGAATGCCCTGCTGCCACTGCCTGGTACATTCCAGAGGGATTCAACCCCGCACACCTGCATCCAATCAGCCTCCCAGAAGATTGCTGAGGCATGAAAGCGCACTAGGAGGAGAACATCTTTGGACTGTTTGAGCTCACTGCAGCTGGGACCCAGACTAGCACCCCTGCCACCCCTCAAGTTTTGTTTGCATATATACCATTTATTTCTGGAGCTTATGGGTCTGCTTAGATCACATTCTCTGCATAGTCCGACATCTAGTGGAAGTTGTAGAGTATTACAAGATTTGTTTGCGAAAACTCAAACGGACGTCGACAGGGTGTGTTAGTAATACTATCCCTAGTGTGACGTGTACTGGGAATTGTACGATCGGACCGAAAAAAAGGTTTGACCGTACAAAAAGTCTGAAAAATGCTACCACCAAAGGTTCGAACACCAAAAGTTCGAACCTTTGGGGGAAGCATTGTCATTGTATGTGTATAAAAAAAAAGACTGCGGGCGTGTCCCCAGCAACACCCCGCTCACTATAATGTGCAGTATAGTGAGCAGGAAGTTGCGGGGGACACCCCTGCAGCTCCCAGAGAAAAAAAAAATAAGAAAAAAAATGTTTTTCAAAAGAAAAGGACACTGCAGTGCCGGTTCCCGATCACGGAAGTGAAAGAGAACTGGCGCTGCAGTGACTCAGGGTGTAAAAAAGGTAAGTAGGGTTTGTTAATGTTGGGGGAGCAGATGGGGGTGTGTAGGGGTTTTGAATGCGTGTTCGCATGGGAAATGTGCGAACCTTTTGTGGTTATCACATTTCTCATGCAAACTTTTCCGTTGCTGACTTTTCCACGACGGAAAAATCACGCAGATCTGTGTACTGTACCCATGGTCCTTCACACGTCCTTTTCCGCCATCGAAGTCGGTCACAGATGCAGTGTTCTCTTCCAGGCTGATGCCTTTATTTAGTTGAAAATGTACTTGTATACTTTCTTTCCTATGGTTTGCTTTGCAGCACGGCCAACAGACTGCTCGATGGCTTTCGACGAACAACCCCATCGTCGACTACCTGACTGATCGATGACCAGACGTGGCCTACACAGGCCTCTTCAGGCTTCGGTCCATTACAGTAGGGAGAGAGGGAGGCTCTTCACACTGACCTCTTCAGGAATGCATATTCTGTCCCTTTTCCCTTTTTCTCTCCAATCCTTTAAATTTTGCCCTAACTGCCACCGATGATTCCCGTGGAAGGACACTCACCAAGTGTGCAATTACAGTCTCCTGAGGGATCAACTGCAAAAAGTTTGCAAATCGACCGAAAACTTTAAAGTTTCGGTGCACCAAACTCTGACCTACTGATGCCATGCAGGCAGAGGCTGCTTATCGACATGATGTAAGACTCCAGCAAGGGCAGTATCGGAGGTCATGAGTGATGCCAAAGGCAAACGGGGTTCGTCTGAACCCCATGTGCGGGCCCTCGGACTAAAATAAGCAAGTGGGCGACTTTGTGATGAAGACATCCAGCGCCAAAGCGCACAAGAACAACAAACGCATACCCCACGGCTGACTTTCGATGGTACCGTCGAGCGTCGAAGCCCACACGGTGTCCACAGAGAAAGCCTCCGGTTCTTCACTGTCCTCTGGGCCATCGCGTATGCTTTTGCCTCATGATAGGCCTCTGTAACTGAAGGTCGGTTTGGACACTGCACACACAGTCCCTTTCTCGTGCTGAAGAACAAGCAGGTGACATGCGTTTCGGCGTCCCCCAAGAAAATTCCCAAAATGCAGGAGTTCATCAAGAAACACGTCGGTGCTTCCCTGCTTAAAGTGAGGTTGCAGAAAGTCACACATTTTAAACCCTTTGTCCTCGAAAAGCACACAGGCTGCATTTCCCCCCACACCCTGTAGACTCTGTCTCAGGGGCTATGTACCACAAAGATCAAACTCCCACCCAGGCCACCCCTAGCAAGTCAGGCTTCCCACCTTCATGTGACTATACACCTGAGCAGTTTAATAAAATCTGAAGGCTGTCCAGTTTTGTGGACTTTATGGGCAGACACCCAGAGCAACTGTCATTCCTTAGAGATGCCTCACAGCCAGGGGCCTCAGCACAGTACCACCCTGCCTCATCTTGAGCCACAGCCTAGCACCTCTGCTCTAGGGATCCCATCCGCCACCTGCCAAGACCCCTCTCAGGACATGTACTATGACAACCTCCCGCCCCTTTCAGGCTCACAAGACCCGAGGTCTCAAGGAGACCATCATAGGCAAGACCAATTTAATGAAGACTATTATGAGATTTACGTAATCCAGTCGCCAGACCACCAGGACCAGCCGGGAGCAGATTCTCCCATTTATGACCAACTAAAATACAATGTACTGCTACTAAAGGCTGCACAATACTTTAACATCCACACTGGGGAAACGCAGGTTGACAGACTTTGTGGAAGACGTTCTGTGGGACAAAAGGTCTGCCACCCAGTTTATTCCGCTCCAGCAGTCTGTACCAAGACACCATCCCTAATGGTGCCTAGTCTCACAAGGACGGTCAACCCCAGGATAGAGAAACTTTTCAGACTGGCGCACACTGACCCCTCTGTATATTAGGGATCAGCTTAAAACTGATTTGTTAATGGTCACCACTACCAGAAAGAGGGCAGGCACTCCCCTGGCGTCGGCAGAGGCCCCGCCAGACAAGGAAAGCAAACAGATATAATCATTCGGGAGAAAGGTTGCCTTCTCAGCATACCAAACCAGAATCGCCAACAACACTACGCTTTTAGCTAGTTACGGCTGCCACAAATGGGATGACCTGGAATGCCAAATAGAAACCGTCCCGGAAACCCTAAAGGCTCAACTGTTAAAGACTGTTACAGAAGTCAAGCAAATATCAAACTGCATCCTGAAAAAATAACCTTGATGCGGCCGATGATGCAGGACACATCATAGCAGAGGGTACGATACGTTCATCAAGCGCCACGCCTGGCTTAGACTATCAGTATCAGAGTTTAAGTTAGAAACCCAGGCAACCCTCCTAAACATGCAGGTGGAGCCTAATGTATTACTCACGAACGCTCTCGAAGATGCCCTTAAGAGTGCTAAGGAGGAATACAACACTCTCAATCCCTTGGCCAGTTAACAAACAAGCCCTATGTTCAACAGGGCTCCTCAAACTCTAGAAGGCTTCGGGGTGCTCAACGTTCCTCGGGCTATACTCTGTACGGACAGTCCTCATCTTGGGCCACTCGCAAGGCCCAAGTTCATCTTCCAATTTTCAAAGAGGAAATAAAAGAGCCAGAGGAAGGGGCAGAACCTCACCTGGGAGAGGGTCCACCCCTCCCAAAAAATGATGCACAGCTTAAGGTCCCCTCCCATGCCACTCAAGTGGGAGGCAGAATTTCACACTTCACCCACGCATGGGAGGGGAATAACGTTGGATAAGTGGGTGTTACCCACTGTGGCAGGCGGGTATTGTACCGAGTTGTTACAAAAACCACCTTACCGCCTGACAAGACAGAGGAAAATGTAAACAGAATAAAAACGCATACTGTTGGAAGAAGTAATGGCACTGCTGGAGATGTATGCCATAGAGAGCGTCCCAGCAAACCAGGTAAACAAGGTATTTATTCAATCATCAGAAATGCTATTATAGTGAGTAATGCATGTCTTCTAGTGCATGTATCTGCTTAGATTCACATGCACCCACGCTTCCTCCCCTACTGGAGTAGAAGGCGCATAGATATTTTCTGGGGTTTCTGTTTCTGCTTTACAACATCTGTACTTGCGCTATACTTCATGCAACATCATGGGCCTCATTACGAGTCTGGCGGTAACCGAGGCGGTAAAACCACCTGGTTACCGCCGGACTCGTATTACCATTCCGCCTCTGTGATTCCCGGAATTACCTGGGCATTAGAACCCTGGTGACCCGGCAATTCCGGAGGCGGAATGGTGTAAATCCCCATTCCCATTGAGTCCCATAGGACTCAATGGGAATGGGGACCATGGAAACACTGGCACCATCTCGTGATAGTGCCGGTGTTTCCACGTCCGCCTGCAGGCGGGCGGTGTTAAACCCGTCAGGTCAGACGCCCGCCTGCAGGACTCGAGATCGGGCGGTCCAGAATTAACAGTGGCGGCGGGTTTACCGCCACTGTTATTTCCGGACCGCCCGACCTGTAATGAGGCCCCATGTCAGAAACACACAATCTGAGAGACATCGACACGTGAAGGACCATGGGTACAGTACACGTCACACTAGGGATCATATTACTAATCATGCCCTGTCGGCGTCCGTTTTCGAGTATCGAAAACAAATCTTGTGCTACTCCGCGACTTCCACTATGTCGGACTATGCAGAGCGTGTGAATCTAAGCAGTTACAAGCACCAGAAATACGATTACGGTGAGTAATGGATCATATATATATTTCTGAGGCTTGTGGAATCTGCTTAGAGCACATGCTGTGCATAGGCTAACATCTAGTGGAAGCTGCAGAGTATTACAGTTGTTTTCGACACTCGAAAAAGGACGTCGACAGGGCGTGCCAGTAATGCTATCCCTAGTGTGACGTACACTGTACCCATGATCCCTCACGCGTTGAGGTCCTTCAGATAGTTTTTTTCCACCATTCTAGACGGACGCGTATTTCAGAGTTCCTCTTTCGGCATGAAGTCATTGACTTATTTCAATTATCGATAGTATTTCTTTCTATCCTTTTATTCACCGACCTCTGAAACATCACGCCGGTGAAGACAGAGAAACTGCCCATCGAAGGACTACCGCAACAGACCGTTCGGCCTTGGAAGGCCGGCCCTCGGCCCAGGCAGTAGGGAGAGAGGGCGGGGTCATTTTAGGATGTATATGCCCCCTTTCCTACACTATTTTCGCCCAGCTGCCATAGTCTGTAGTTATGGACAAAACCTGATTTAAATTCTGCCCAAAGTGCAATCGTTAATTCCTGTGGGTAGACAAACATTTAGTTTGCAACTTGTGTCTCCCAAGAGACCACGTTGAAACGTCTTGTCGAGCGTGTAGGCTCTTCAAGCTGAAGACGTTAAAGGACCACTCCACAAAATGCTGGGCCCACTACGCCAGGCAGCTCGAGGCCATGGAGGTAGGAGGCGTCTTAAGCGATGGCAGCGACGCTGCCGTTTCGGACGGCGAGGGTGACTGGGTAGCTCCGGCTACCCAAGCGCAGGTCCCTGACCCCGGAGGACAGGCTAGTGGCCATGTTGTGGGGACTACACCCGGCGGCGGAAGCGCTACAAAGGCACCCACCACTAAACACACAACCCCAAGTCAAGACTCGACACATGGGTCGAGTGATCGACAACGTTCCAACACCCAGGGAAAGGTCAGTTGAGTCCCTGTCCTCTGGGCACTCTCGCTGGATCGCCGCACAACAGGGCCCAACTGTCCTGTAAAACTCACTTCGAAGGTCGATGGTCCGCGGACGAGGCCTCGGCACTCCCCGCATCTGAAATTCTACGCTCGGTGTCAGATCAAGTACTAGGCCCCAAGAAGTCAGATAAACATGGCTCTGGGCCCCAGGGAGGGGGGGGGGGGAAGGAACACAAAAAGTCGTCCTCAAAAACACTTCATAGGGATAAAAGCCCTCTTAGGGAAAACACCCTCAAAAAGAAAAACCTTGAGAATCTAGGCCCAAAAAACCTAAGGTGATACCTCCCACAGATGAAGACTTGGGACTTCCTTCAGAACCTTTGGTAATCCCAAGTTCAAAAGAATGTTCTTCACAAGACATAGACAGGGTAATGAGAAGAATGACCTATATGGCCAATTTCTATGAGAAAAACCCTGCATACTAGATCTCTGCTCTACCTACTCAACCCCCTTCTAAGAGGTCTCGTACTGATGTTCCATTGCAGAGTACAGCAGAGTACAGTCATAGAAGTCTATGACCCACAATCAGAGCGCAAAGATCTCTTTTGTAGAGGCAGCTGACACTCTATTCGATGATGAGGATGCAGCAGACTCTTATTTTGGGGATGACGAGGACCAAGAGGCTGATCCAGAGACCAATATGTACTCTATAGACTCCCCTCTTAATCAAAACACTCCAGTTGTTGATTCTCCTATTGATAATCAACCCCTCCTTAATGAGGTGCTAGCCGAGGCGGCCGAGCACTTTTAGATTGACACCCAGGAGGTACAGGAGGATAAGGACTTTGCAGAACAAATCCTTGGGGACAAGAAAAGAATGGCGCAGTTTATCCCTCTACTGAAGTTGGTGCAGCGTAGAATACAACCATTTGTAGAGGGGGCTGTAAACCCACATGTAGAGAAAGTATTTAAGCCCGCACCTTCAGTTCCTTATATTAGAGGGCAGCTGAAGCCAGACTCATTAGTTGTGACTACAACTAGAAAAAGAGCGGGCACACCCTTGCTTCCTTTGAGACCCCACCCGACAAGAAAAGCAAAAAGATTTACGCCATGGGTAGAAAAGTTGCCTCCTCTGCGGCTTATCAGACCAGAATAGCGAATAATGCAACACTTTGGCCAGTTACAACTGCCACAAGTGGAAGGAAATGTCGGCTTTACTTTTGTCTGCCCCAGAGCCACTGAAGTCTCAGCTAGCACAGGTGGCTGCAGAAGGGAGGGAGGGCAGTGTCAAGCTGTCTTCTTAAGACCAACTTTGACGCAGTGTACAATGCTGGAGGAATCATTGCTCAAGGGACTGTTATTAAAAGGTATGCGTGGCTGCGCCAGTCAAGTTTCAGACCAGAGACGCAGGCCACCCCGATAAACATGCCTTTCGAGTGGATTGTGTCCTCCAACGTATTCCTGATCTTAGATGTATTCCATCCAGCTTTGCTGCTCTTCGGAATTTTTTTCGGCAGAGGGCACCGTGCGCCGATTTCGTCGAGTCGAAGGCCTCCGTCGAGGGCGACGTCATCGGGTGTATAAGTAGCAAGCGCTGCGCCCGTTGGCCTCAGTTCCGTTTTTCCGCAGTTACGTTGCTTCAGACATTCGGCATGCCTCGAGTTCTGTCAAGAAATATAATATAACAAGAAGTAATTATGTCCTCGTCATCGACGCCGACCATGACCCCGAGATCGGGTTTTAAGAAATGCAAGTCTTGCGGCTCAAAAATGTCGATCATGGACCCGCACCGCAAGTGTTTGTGGTGTCTCGGGGAAGACCACGACATGGAGGCCTGTTCGAAGTGTCAGGCGATGACGGGGAAGGCCTTGCGAGAAAGGAGAGGAAAGCTACAGGTAGGTCGGAAGGATCGAAAAGCTTCTAGAGTCGAGTCGAGGCCCCATGGGGAAAATTCTCCTCGACGCGAAAGGCATCCATCTAGGTCCCGAAGCGATTGTCATCGCTCGTCGTCTTCGTCGAAAAAGTTGAAGAAACGACGCCATAGGTCTCCCTCCACCTCGTTGTCAGACGAGTCTCCGAAAATGAAATGCCCCGCAAAACATTTGTCTACCGAAGAGTGGGAAGCATTCAGGGTCAAAATGATGGAGGTGTTTGAGAAGGCGAAGCCTCGGTCCGCGCCTTCTTCAGAAGCCGGCCAGGAGCGTCATCACTCCGACACTTGCGCGCCCTCGAGCCCGGGTGATCACAAAAGGAAGGATAGGGAACCTTCCTGGACGCTGAGCGAAAAACGCTAGAGTCGAGTCGACCGCTCGAGGTCACCGATGTCGTCCGAGACCTATCACACCTCGAAGGGGAAACCGTGGAAGGCCGCCTCGACGCCCTTGAAGCAGACCCTGTCAACGACCACTATGTCATCGACGCCTTTATCGACGTCGATGCCGAAACCCTCGAAGCCAAAGGCTCCAACCAAGCCAGGGCAGCCAGAAAAAGAGCAGGGGAAAGTTACAAAACATGTAATTTCTTCAGAGCTTGGTACTACACCCCTTCCTCCTCCTCTCCCAGAGAAGGTTTTCAAGCCTCTCCCTAGGAAGGAGTTATTCAAATCCTTGGCCTCAACTTTTGAGGAACAGGAGAGATCCGAGGAGGAAAATGTACCTTTTGGATTGGAATATGGCACCCCAAATGTCCCAGAATGCTTGATCTCAGAGGAAAGCAGAATGAGGGATTTGGTGGAGTCTTTACACAATGCAAGTGGCATTGACACCTCTCCTGAAAATGACTTTGGTAGACCAGATCCAGGAGAGCATGCCAGTCCATCTTACCGTCAGTTAATGACCAAGGTGGTAGATCCACCAGCCCAATTCGTCCAGGACGATTTAACAGACATATTGGACCATGGTCCCACTGAAGACCCAGTACTACCTTTTCATGTAGCCTTACAAAACAGGGTGGCCAAGAATTGGGAAACTCCTGATTCTATTCCTCCGGTAAATAAATCCCTCGCATCAAAATACCGCCCAGCCAGTAGCGACCCCGGCTATCTGTCAAAACATCCAACTCCCGAGAGTTTGGTCATAGAGGCAGCCACAGCTTCCAACAAACTTGCGTACCCGTCTATCCCTCCAGACAGACGATAAGCGTGGGGATGGTTGGGCACGGAAGGTATTTTCAGCCGGGAGCATGGCATTAAAATCTGGCAACTCCACATGTGCCTTGGCAAAATTTTCATACACACTGTGGGAGTGCATCGCAATGGCAGCGGAGCACATACCAGAAGGGGAAGAAAGGGAAGGTTTCCTAGCCATCATTAGAGATGGAAAGGAGGCCATGCAGGAATCCCTTCAATCTGGATTGGACACTGCGGATAGTGTAAGCAGGTCCATGGGCACTAGCACGGTAATGCGCAGGTTTGCGTGGTTACGGAAGTCTGGTTTTGCACCGACCGCCTCCCGAACATACCTTTTGACGGGTCTCACCTTTTTGGCAACAAGGCTGACTAGTGCCTTGATAGGTTGCAGACCTCAAAAGCAGCGGCCTAATCTTTAGGAGCTGCTATTAGGCAACCTCAGCCTTTTCGTGTGCAAGGGCAATCCTGGAGGGGACAATCCTATAGTTATTGCACCTCATACGGGAAGACGAGAGGAATGGCCAGTCAAAGGGGCCAAAGAAAGGCCACTCGTGGTGGACGAGGAAAACGTGCTAAACCAGCTCCAGTTGCAGCCTCTTTGCCATCAGCAGCTGCAACATCCGCCACAAAACCACTTTGTGGACTTGCACCAAAAAACACCTGTAGGGGGCAGGCTGTCGCAGCATCTGTAAGAATGGCGAGCCATTATTTCAGATGTCTGGGCTCTAGAAATAATAGCCCAAGGCTATTGCCTTCCTTTTCTAAAGCAACCTCAAAGCAATCCACCAGGGAGACACCCGCTGAAACTTTCAAACCCGCTCCTACAGCAGGAAGTTCTAACCCTGCTGGAGAAAGGTACTATAGAACCAGTACCTGCAGCGGAGAGGAACAAGGGTTGGTACTACCCGTATTTTTTGATCCCCAAAAAGGATGGAGGACTGAGACCCATCTTGGACTTAAGAAACTTGAACAAGTTCCTCAGGAAGGACAAGTTCAAGATGGTTACCCTTTCTCAGATCCTTCAGGCCCTTCAACTCCAGGACTGGTTGGTGTCATTGGACCTCCAGGATGCTTATTTTCATATGCCGATTCATCTCAAACACAGAAAATACCTGAGATTCGTAGTTGGCGACTCACACTATCACTTTCGAGTCCTGCCATTCGGGTTGACCTCCGCCCGAGGGTCTTCACCAAGTTAATGGTAGTGGTGGCAGCGCACCTCAGGAGAGGGGGGATTCATGTCTACCTTTACCTGGACGATTGGTTCATCAGAGCGCGCTCTGCCGAGCAAGCACTGGATCATCTGAAAGTCACCTGCCACTTCCTCCACAAACTGGGCTTCTCCCTTAATTTAAAGAAGTCTCAAATGACACCTTCCCAACAGCCTCAGAACATAGGAGCTGTATTAGACACATCCTTGGGAAAGAGCTTGCCTCCCAAGACGAGGGCTCAAGACATTCTTCAGATGGTTTCCAAATTCCAAAATGCCCAAAATCTCCAGGCTTACGACTTTTTAAGGTTGCTCAGCCTCATGGCATCCTGCATATTTCTGGTGCCAGAGGCACGCTTGAGGATGAGATCCCTTCAATGGGCCCTAAAGACTCAGTGGTCCCAGTTCTCTGGTCAAATGACGGATCTTCTTCAGATTCCTAACAAGGTCAGACAAGACCTCCTATGGTGGACCTGTGCAGAGAACATCCTAAAGGGAGAACCTTGTTGGCAACCATGGCCGGAGATTACAGTAGTGACGGACGCCTCAATCCTGGGGTGGGGAGCACATGCCAATGATTTGACAATAAACGGTTGTTTGTCTCCATCGGAGTCCAAACTACATATAAACCTTTTGGAGCTGAGGGCAATCAGACTAGCGCTGATGGCCTTCCTGCCATCTGTCAGGGGAAAGAAAGTCCTGATAATGACGGACAACACAGTGGCCATGCACTACCTAAACAAAAGAGGTGGTGTGGGGTCACTACCCCTGTGCAGAGAGGCAATGCAGCTCTGGTATTGGGCGATAAAGGAAGGAATCTCTTTAACAGCAATTCATCTAGCCGGGGAAGAGAATATGACGGCAGATGCTCTGAGCAGGCAGAGCACGGTGTCCCACGAATGGAAATTGGATCAGGAAGTAATACAAGAGATCTTCGCCCTTTGGGGAACCCCTCAGATAGACCTATTTGCAACAAGTACCAACTGAAAATGCGAAAGGTATTGCTTAAGGGAATTTCCCCCGAGAGGAGCCCTGGGGGAGGCGTTCGTGGTGGATTGGAATTTCCCACTATTGTACGCATTCCCTCAGATTCCCGTCATTCCTCAGGTCATCAGGAGGCTGAGATGATTCGGGAACCGCATGATCCTAATTTCTCCGGATTGGGCCAGGAGACCAAGGTATCCGGACCGTCTAGAAATGTCCATCTGTCCTCCAGTACGTCTTCCTCTGAGAGAGACCCTTCTTTCTCAAATGGGAGGTCAAGTTCTCCACCCAGAGGTCAGAACACTCAACCATCATGCTTGGTATCTGAAAGGCTGAGATACAGGGATTGGAATCTTCCAGATGATGTTATGGAGGTGTTGCTTTCGGCAAGAAGGCCAGCAACAAAGTCTCTGTACCATTGCCGTTGGAAAAAGTTTTGCAACTGGTGCAGGGAAAAGAATGTCGATCCTTTTCTATGTTCTATTCCGGAAGTACTATCTTTCCTTCTGACCCTAGCACATAGAGGTCTGAATATCGGAACAATAAAAGGTTACCTTGCAGCGGTTTCCATTTTCAAGCGCTCATTGGAAGAATGCTCCTACTTCAAAATTCCTTTGATAACACAATTCTTGAAAGGTCTCACTAATGTGTTTCCTCCTCACCCATTTCAAGTACCGATTTTGGGATCTAAATTTAGTCTTAAAATTCTTAATGTGTGCCGCTTTTGAGCCTATGCACGTGTCCATTAAGATTATTAACATGGAAAACAGCCTTTTTAGTTTCTCTAACATCAGCAAGAAGAGTGAGTGAATTGCAGGCACTGTCTTCTGGGCCACCCTATACTGTGTTCCATAAGGACAGAGTTGTATTGAGGGTTAAACCGTCATTTTTACCGAAGGTAATATCTGATTTTCATTTAAGTCAGAAAATTGTTTTACCCTCATTCTATTCTCCACCTCATCCTTCTAAGGAGGAAGAAAGATTACACAGACTGGACCCAAAAAGAGCTTTTAAGCTTTTACATCTCTAGACTTTCTAGGCTTGGAGTGGACAACCAGTTGTTTATAGGCTACACAGGAAGAAAACTGGGTCAATCAGTAACAAAACAGACAATTTCACGCTGGATCGTGCTTTGCATTTCAGAATGCTACAGACTAGCACAAAAAGACCCACTAGAAGGGTTAAGGGCTCATTCCACCAGAGGCATCATCGCCTCTTCCACAGCCCTTCAGAGAGTTGTCCCGATAAGGTCCATTTGCAAAGCAGCAACTTGGTCTTCACTTCACACCTTCTCAAAATTCTATAGCCTGGATGCTTCCCAGTCTAGGGAGCTGACTTTTGGAAAAGCAGTGCTCTATACCGCCATCTAAAGGTATTGGTGAAGAAAACAATATATATATCTGACCCCTCCTCCAGAGGAACTATGCAAAATACTGCTTTGGGAGCCTATCTAAGATGAGGAATACGTTGGAGGACACAATCCACTCGAAGAACAAGTTACTTACCAACTGGTAACTTTCTTTCGATTGGATGTTCCTCCAACGTATTCCTCATCGCCCTCCCTACCGACCCCTCTGTAGATTTTTTCCAGGATATTGCCATCTCAAATCTCACAAGGCTGATACCTGTCTGCCGGCACAATCTACACAGTACAAGATCACAGATACAAAAGAGGGGAAAAACAGAACTGAGGCCAACGGGCGCCGCGCGTGCTACTTATACACCCGATGACGTCGCCCTCGACGGAGGCCTTCGAGGGACCATCGACTCGACGACATCGACTCGACGACATTGACGCACGGCGCCCTCTGCTGAAAAAATTTCTGAAGAGCAGCAAAGCTGGATGGAATACATCTAAGATGAGGAATACGTTGGAGGAACATCCAATCGAAAGAACGTTACCAGTTGGTAAGTAACTTGTTCATTGAACCCAATGTGCTCTTTGGTAAGGCCGTCGAAGACGCCCTTAAGACAGCAAAGGACAAGTATGATGCTCTTAAATCTTTGGGTCAACTCGCCAACAAGCCTTCCAGGCAGAGGGGTAATAGCAATTTTTTCTGTTTTTGCGTCTAAAGTTCTCAACAGGGATCCAACTACAGTCAAGGCCAGGGTTCCTCCTGGGGAAACAATCCAGGCCAATCCTCCCAGAGCTATCCTAGAGGACCACACAGAGGTCGTGGTCGAGGGAAGGGGCAACACTGCTCGAGGTGGCACACCTCCTCAGAAGCAGTGACAGTCCGCTTCAGGTTCCCTCCCATGCTTCCCCAGTAGGACTCATTTCTAGCTTCACCCACGCATGGGAGGGAATCACCTCAGACAGATGGGTGCTGTCCACAGTAGCAGGCGGATACTGTATAGAACTTCACCAACGTCCCCACGACCACCCCCTGCAACAGAAAATCCACTTGGAACAACACCAGTGTATCCTTCTCGAGGAGATAGCCACACTTCTATTAAAGGACGCCATCTAAGTCGTCCTGGCCAACCAGGTAAACAGGGGTGTTTATTCAACTTACTTCCTTGTGCCAAAGAAAGATCTAACAGTGCGCCCAGTATAAGATTTGCGCCCTGCAAACAAGTATGTCAAGCCACAAAAGTTCTGCGTGACTACGCTACAAGAGGTAATCCCTCTACTAAAAAAGGGGGATTACATGGCAACACTGGATATGAAAGATGCTTATTTTCATATTTCAGTGTTCCCAGCACACAGAAGATTCTTGCGTTTCAAGATAGCGAACCAGCGCTGCCAATTCAAGGTGCTGCCCTTCGGAATAGCCTCTGCTCCAAGGGTATTCACAAAGGTACTGGCGGTGGTGGCTGCGCACCTGTGCAGGGAGGCAATCCCAGTGTACCCTTACCTGGACGACTGGCTCATTACAGGGAATCCCCCCCTAATTTACAGACAAAACATTCAGAGAAAATCAACCTTTTTTTTCAATTGTGCTTCTCCATCAACGAGAAAAAGTCAAGCCTAGTGCCAAGCACTTCAAAACAGTTCCTAGGAGCTGTCTTCAACACAGAAGAGGGGTTGGTCTTTCCATCAAAGGAAAGAGTACAAAATGTGTTACTGCAAATACCACATTATCAGGCCGGCCGCCAGATAAGGGTGCGCAAAGCTATGAGTTTAATATGCATGGTGGCATCTTGCATTTACCTGGTTCCATATGCGCGCCTGCAACCCATGCAGGAGTGGTTGGCGAAACAGTGGTCTCAGGCAAGTGGTCAGTGGGACATTCTAGTGGTCGTTTCGCCAACACTTGAACAAAATCTTTGCTGGTGGACAAATCTAACAAAGGGAAAACCCGCTTATGATCCAGAGGTACAGGCGATTGTCACAACGGACGCTTCGCTAGTGGGTTGGGGGGGGGCTCACTTCCTTCACCACACAGCTCAGGGTCTGTGGTCTCTCCCTGTAGCTCAGAATGACATCAATGTGCTAGAACGCCTGGCAGTATTCAAAGCCCTTCAGGCATTCGAACCCCATTTAACAAACATATCTGTGCATATCCTAACAGACAGCACTACAGCAATGTTTTATATTAACAAACAGGGGGGTACACTTGCGCCGCAAATTTCAGACGGAAGATGTTCCTGACGTCACATGTTCCAGGGGACCTCAACTCTCTAGCAGACTCATTGAGCAGAGATCCCCTACCAGAGGACGTCCGACGTCATCCGATGTGATAAGTAGGACGCACGACGCCCGTAGCCTCAGTTGTAGTTTTTTCCCCCAGAACGTGTGACATTAGTCTACTGCCAGTCAGACACAAAGCCTTGCGGAACGTAAGCTGCAATCGCAAAAGAAATTCTGCAGCTGGGAAGGTAGGGAGGGAGCGATATGGAATACGTCGTCGGACCATCCCATCGAAAGAACGTTACCAGGTAAGAAAGTAACGTGTTCTTCGAGGGGATTGGGTCCTCCGACGTATTCCATATCTATGACAGACTCCCAAAGCAGTACCAGAGCAAGGAGGAGGGAAAGAATTTAGAATCAAAATTTAGAATTGCCAATCAAATAGCAGAGCAAAGGACCGCCTTGCCAAAGGCCAGATCCTGTCCTCGAATGGAATCGAGGGAATAGTGACGTACACATGTATGTACTGAAGCCCAGGTGGCTGTATCACAGATGTTGCAAATAGGAACACCTCTCTGCAGGGCAGTAGATGCAGCCATACCACTGGTAGAATGGGCCCGCAAGCCAGCCGGTGGGTCCTTACCCGCCAAGCGGTAACACTCCGAGATGGCCAAAATAATCCAGCGAGACAAAGTCTGTTTCGTCGCAGCTTGTCCCAAACGCTTTCCAGCGTAACCAATAAAGAGTTGATCATCCACTCTGACCCGGGACATGCGTGAAACATAAAAGCTTAAAGCTCTCCTAGGATCAAGCCTATGGAGCCTCTCCTCTTCCTTACCAGGATGCGGAGGAGGATAGAATGCCGTAAGAACAATCTTCTGGGCCAAATGAAATTCTGTCACTACCTTCGGAAGAAAAGAAGGACGGACTCTAAGGACAACCCTGTCCTTATGGAAAACACAAGTATCCTTGGGTTGACAGACACTCCACGTGTAACCTCTGCTTGCCGAGGGACCACCCCGAGGCGAATTGCAGAGCGTGCAGTTGGTTCAAACCGAAGACCCTTAAGGGCCGTTCGACAAAGGGCTGGGCCCACCACGCCAGGCGACAAGAGGCCATGGCCGCGGAGGGTGCCTTCAGCGATGGCAGCGACGCCGTACTTTCGGACGGCGAGGGCAATGTGGCATCAATGGACAGCCAAGCGCAAGTTTCCGACCTCGGAAGGTTGTCCGGCAGGGCAGCTATGGGGAAGACACCCGGCGACACGAGCGCTACCCACACCACTTCCAGCAAACAAAGGTCCAACCGAGACTTGACGCGCACGTCGAGTTCTCGGTAAGAGGCACGTAGAGAACGGTCACCGAGTAAGTGTCCTCTGGGCGTTCGCGTTCGAGATTGCCTCATGACACCAGGCAACCCTCCACTGTTGCTAAGAGTGCCTTGCTCCCCTTAGTTACTGAGGTTCGGTCGTCGGAGGACGCCAACCTCTACCCCCAGGCCGCACTCCAGGAGTCGGCTTCTGCAGGCAGCGCAAAGGCTGCTACCGAATCCCTTACACTCTCCAGAGACAGGGACTCTACCCCCGAATCTCGGCGCCATGCATCGAAAAGCTCTGATAGGGCCCAAAAATCGGGGAAACACTCTTCCACCCGCGGGGAGAGGGGAAAACAACGAAGTAAGCAGTCCCAGCCTACTTCCACTCCTAAACTACATCCTACTCCACCTAAACAGACAGACAAGTCTCAGTCTCTTGTCCCTAAGGCCCCTGTTCAGGCCAGTAGGTCTAGTCAGGACAAATCTCAGTCTGTTGTCCCTAAGGCCCCTGTTCAAACCAGTAGGTCTAGTCAGGATAAAACAGGGAAAGCACTCCAGAAAAGTTATTCCCAGTTCAAGAGAATGGTCCAGTGATGACATAGACAAATGTCAAGGATGTCATCATTGGCAGATTTCTACGCCAAAAACCCGGAACACTTTCTGTCTTCTACCCCAGAAGGGTCAACTCCCTCAGGCTCTAAGAATCCATTCCCCCAGGTAAGAAGTCTCGGGGTGAAGCACCAACTCAGTCTTCAGACCCCTTCTATATACAGCCCTATTCTCAATATCTGGAAGATCCATCCTTTGGTGAGGATCCAGACGTGGGCATGTTCGAAGAACAAACTGGGACGTGCTATTATGGGGATGAGGACCAAGAGGAGGAGGAGGAGGAGGACGACGACCCAGATACATACAGGGTAGATTCCCCGGTAGAGAAAGAACCTGTGGTTACCGACTCCCCTGTCGACAACCAGCCTCTCCTGAATGAGGTCCTGTCCAGAGCGGCACAGCACTTCCACATTGACACCCAAGGTGCTCAGGAAGAGAGGGACTTTGCAGAGGAATTGGTGGGAGAAAGGAGACCTGTTGCTCAGGCCATCCGTATCCTTAAGTCAATACAAAGGAAGATAGACCCTTCCCTTGTTAACCCCAATCTCACTAGGGCAGTAAACCCCAGAATTGAAAAGCTTTTCAGGACAGCCCAATCTGACCCACTGTACATAATGGGACATCTCAAACCGGACTCCTTGGTTGTTACAAACATCCGTAAGAGGGCGGGAACACCCTTGTCATCATCCGAAGCTCCCCCCGACAAGGTGAGCAAGAAGATTTATGGCTTGTGCAGGAAAGTAGCCTCCACTTCCGCCTACCAGGCAAGGATTGCCAACTCCACCACCCTGCTGGCTAGTTACAACTGCTACCAGTGGGAAGAAGTTGCGGCTCTTGGACTCCTCCCCAGAACCCTTAAAAAGCCAATTGGCACGATTTTCGGCAGAGGGGAGAGCCGTGTCAGGTTGCATTTTAAAATCAACCTTTGATGCCGCGGATAACGCCAGCAGATTAATTGCTGAAAGCACGGTCATCAAGAGGCATGCTTGGCTACGGCAGTCTGGTTCCAAGGCTGAGACCCAAGCATCATTGATGGATAAGCCGGTGGAGCCGGATCTATTGTTTGGAAAGGCGGTCGAGGACGCGCTGAAGAATGCCAAGGACGAGTACGAGACACTCAAGTCCCTAGGCCAACTAACCAACAAACCCCCTAACCAGAGAGGGAATGGCGATTTTCGTCGGCCTCGCGGACAAAACTCCCAAAGAGGCTCAAACTATTCCCAAGGCCAGGGTACTCCATGGAACACTAACCAGCAGTCTATCCAGAGTTATGCCAGGGGTAACAAGAGGTCGTGGTAGGGGTAGAGGCAGCCCCAATAAAGGAGGGGGCACGCCTCCACCAAAACAGTGACGCTTCATTCAGGGTCCCTTCCCACGCATCCCCAGTAGGGGGACGCATTTCCATCTTTACCCAAGCTTGGGAAGGGATCACATCAGACAGATGGGTGCTGTCCACAGTGTCCGCAGGATACTGCATAGAACTACTAGAGCGTCCCCGAAACCACCCTCCAAGACAAAGAATACACTCCTTAGACCACCAGAAGATCCTACTCGAAGAGATGGAAAATCTTCTCGCTAAGGACGCGATAGAACTCGTCCCAGGACACCAGGTAAACGGTATTTATTCAACTTACTTCCTTGTGCCAAAAAAAGATTTGACAATGCGCCCAGTATTGGACTTACGGCCTGCAAACAAGTATGTCAAGCCCCAAAAATTTCACATGACTACTCTCCAAGAGGTAATTCCCCTCCTAAAAAAGGGGATTACATGGCAACATTGGATATGAAAGATGCCTATTTTCATATTTCCATGTTCCCAGCGCACAGAAAATATCTGCGCTTCAAGGTGGACAGTCAGCACTACCAGTTCAAGGTGCTGCCCTTCGGGATAGCCTCGGCTCCAAGGGTATTCACCAAGGTACTGGCGGTGGCACACCTACGAAGGGAGGCAATCCCAGTGTACCCTTATCTGGACGACTGGCTCATCACGGGGGAGACCCCAGTAATTTGCAGGACAAACATTCAAAGAACTATCGACCTCCTCTTCGAATTGGGCTTCTCCATAAACGAGAAAAAATCAAGTCTGGTGCCCAGCACCTCCAAGCGGTTCCTAGGAGCTGTTCTAAATACTCAAGAGGGGTTGGCTTTTCCTTCAGAGGAAAGAATTCGGAATATACTAATATATCGCCAGTTAACAGTACGCAAAGCAATGCATTTGCTGGGCATGATGGCGTCATGTATTTACCTGGTCCCCCGCGCGCGCCTGCGCATGCGTCCCATGCAAGAATGGTTGGCGAAACTGTGGTCTCAGGCAAGTGGTCAGTGGGACGATCTAGTGGTCGTTTAGCCAACACTTTTACAAAGCCTCCACTGGTGGACAAGAGACAATCTATCCAAGGGGAAACCCTTTTACGATCCCGAGATACAGGCGGTAGTCGCGACGGACGCATGCCTGACAGGATGGGGAGCTCACCATCTCCACCACACAGCTCAGGGTCTCTGGTCTCACACAGTGGCCAAGAATCCCATCAACCTGCTAGAGCTTCTGGCAGTTTTCAGAGCACTTCAAGCGTTCGAGCCCCACCTGCTGAACCTGTCGGTACAGATCCGGACGGACAGCACGACAGCCATGTTCTACCTGAACAAGCAAGGAGGGACTCGTTCGTCAAATCTGTCCAGACTTGCCCAAAAAATTTCGATATGGGCACTCAGACGGAACATCTGTCTGTCATCTCAACATGTTCCAGGGGATCTCAATTCTCTAGCGGACGCTTTGAGCAGAGATCCCCTTCCAGAGGAACACGAATGGTGTCTACACAGAGAAATCGTAGAAGATCTCTTCTCTCAGTGGGGTTTCCCCACTATAGACCTATTCGCCACAAGCGAAAACAGACAGTGCCCAGGATTCGCATCCAGGTTTCCCCAACCAGACTCCCTGGGGAACGCCCTGTGGATGAACTGGTCAGGGATGTTTGCGCACGCTTTTCCACCAACTCCTCATCAGGAAGGTGGTGAACAAGATGAACAGTGTCTTGATGACGCTCGTCCTAGTTGCTCCCATGTGGGCGAGACAACCGTGGTTTCCACACCTATGCAGAATCTCGGTGTGCGATCCCATCAAACTCCCGGGCTGGTACAATCTTTTGTCCCAGCACCAAGGTCAGAACGTGCATCCTCAACCCAACTCCATGAACCTAGCAGCATGGCTCCTGAGGTCATAGAGTTTGGACTTCTCAATTTACCACAGAGGTGTATGAACATTCAAAAAGAGTCTAGGAAACCTAACACGAGGCATTACTACTTCGACAAATGGAAGAGATTTGTTATCTGGTGCCAGAATAAACAAATCAACCCAGTTGATTGCACTCCTTCCACAATCGTGACATACATGCTCCACCTGCTGGACGCAGGGTTGGTTTTCAACTCACTAAAGGTACACCTGGCAGCACTGTCAGCGTACACCACCTCACATAGCAAGGTGTTGTGGTGGAAGGTACCCGTGGTTAAAGCCTTCATGGAGGGAGTAAAGAGACTTCATCCTCCTATATCTAACCCACCACCAGGATGGGACCTGAACGTGGTGCTATCTAAACTCATGGGCCCCCCCATTTGAGCCCATGCATAAGGCAATTCTCAAACACCTGACCTATAAGACTGCCTTCTTAGTAGCCATTACATTCGTAAGAAGGGTCAGTGAAATTCAGGCTCTGTCAGTGCAGGATCCTTTCTTTACTATTCATAAGGATAAGCTGGTTTTACGGACACACCCTAGGTTCTCACCTAAGTTTATTTCTAAATTCCATGTAAACCAGTCCATCGAGCTTCCGGCTTTCTTCCAAAACCCACAAAGCTCGGCTGAGGTTAAACTGCACACCCTAGATGTGCGTGGGGCGGTCCTTTACTACGTAAACAAGACCATACCGCTTAGGAAAACAGATCAACTGTTTGTCTCTGTAGCCACAGGCAAAGAGGGAGATGGCGTCTCTAAGGGTGCCATCTCCAAGTGGATTGTCAACTGTATCCAGTTGTATTAATCTCTTTCTGACAAAACTTTGCCTTTTACGCCCAGAGCCCACTCGACAAGAGGCATTGGGGCCACTCTGGCTTTCATTGCAAATGTTCCCCTTGACACCATTTGCAAAGCAGCTACTTGGAGCTCTATTCACACTTTTACTCAGCACTACTGCATTGACACCCATTCCAAGACAGATACTCAAGTGGGACAAGTGGTTCTAAGACATTTATTTGCTCATGACCCTTCTCAAATCCCACCTCCTTCTAACACTGCTCGCTAATCTATGCACAGCATGTGATCTAAGCAGATTCCACAAGCCTCAGAAGGAATACATTACTCACCGTAATCGTATTTCTGATGCTTATATCTGCTTGGATTCACATGCGACCCACCCTTCCTAACTTCTGAGAGAAGGCGCATGGATGCTTGTAGTCTTATCTATCTTCTATCTGCTTGGATCATCTGTACTTACGCTACTCCTCATGCTACCTCATGTCAGAAAAAATACAATCTGAGGGTCCTAGATGCGTGAGGAATCATGGGTACAGTGGACGTCACACTAGGGATAGTATTACTGGCACGCCCTGTGTCGATGCCCATTTTCGAGTTTCAAAAAACAAACTGTAATAATCCGCAGCTTCCACTAGATGTCGGCCTATGCACAGCATGTGAATCTAAGCAGATAAAAGCATCAGAAATACGATTACGGTGAGTAATGTATCCCATATATATATATATATATATATATATATATATATATATATATATATAAAAATACTACCTTTCCTCTCCTTCACACACAAAACACTCACCATCCTCGGCCTCATCATGTCAAGTATCGACTATGCAAACAGCCTCTACCTCGGTATACCGAAATACCTACTGAAGAAGCTACAGTGGATCCAAAACACTGCAGCCAGACTACTCCTCAAACTATCCAAAAGAGACCACATCACCCCGGCCCTAAAAACACTACACTGGCTCCCAGTAAAACAGCGTATCATCTTCAAAACAATGTGCATAACGCACAGGGCAATCAGCGGACAAGGAGCCGAATTCCTACAAAAAAAAAAATAATCTACAAGCCAACGAGACCACTCAGGTCAACCAACGAAATCCGACTGGAACAAAAACCTTACATCAAGAAGAAACTCGGAGGCACCGCTTTCTACCACTTAGCCGCGAAAACCTGGAACAACATCCCAAAATTGATAAGGAACACCAAAGACCACCTTAAATTCAGAAAATTACTAAAAACCTACCTCTTCAACACCGGAGACTAAAACCGAAACAACAATAAGACAAACGAATCATCAAAAAAGGACAGTGACAAACCGCTAGAACCGACAGAAGTACCCTGGGCACCAGCAGGGCTGACGCTGGACACAGGGGTCCACCCGCGAGACCCAGAGAAACGGATACAACTACTCCAGCCAACCCTTACCATCCCCCACCGCCCTCACAGCCACAACTAGGTCCCACGAGGCTGTGGAACAGACAAGATACCACCAATCACCACACAACCGGGTGTATGGACAATAGCAGCGGCGCTAGTCATGTGGAGGGGGGGAGGAGCATGCAAGGTTATTAAGGGAGCGGGCGGAGGGGACAGCTAGATCCTCAAACGGCCTTGAATGGAAAATCGGGCACGTACCTCCTGAGGCTCAGGGTGTACAAGCATCCCGTCGGGTAAGATTACACGAGCCCAACCGGTTTCAGTCCAGGATAGAGATGACTAACGAATACCATTAACAATTTCCTTCTCTGCATACACCACTCAAACTCCAAACCAAACACAACCACAAACCTCTAGCGCAGCAAACCGCACGAACTTCACTACACTGCAACAACAAAACAAAAAAAACACATAGACTCGCACATCAGCACACGACGACTACCGGCCGCATACACCCCAGGCCCAGCCGACTGAACCACCGGGCTGAGGCTGCCAACAGCACATCACTGCAATCTTGCACTTTTCCAGCCTCCACCCACTAACCCACCACCCCCCCCCCCTCTTTCAGAGCCGCCAGAGCGCCAGGGGACCACTCCGGTGGTGATAGTGCGCGGTACAAATGATCTTTAACATTAACATATAAATAGATTTTCTTTTTTGCATAATAAACTAGCAGATATCATAGCTGTAAACTAAGTCGAAAATGTTCCATCACAACTCCAATTACTTGAACATTTACATATTAGAATAGGCACTGCTAATAACAAAGAAACATCTTTAAAAAATCCTAGGATTACTAAATCATTCCCTGCTCCATCAAAGGACACCAATGGTAACATGTGAAGCAAAAGTAGCAAAACAGTGTTTTGCGCTTAGTGCGCACTGAGAGCACAGTAGACTCATGTTTGTCTCTCCTTTTTGTTCTGCAGGTTGGGCCGTGAAGAAGACCTTATGGGTCCTGCGGGTGATGGAGAGAGGAAGAGTGAGAGGGTGCTGCTTTCCCCAGCAAAGGCTGCAGAAGTTTAAGTTGTGATAAAGTGAAATGAAAATCTTTCATTTTCACCTCGCAGTATAGTTGATTACCGGTACTCTTTCAGGCGTTGAGAAGTGCAGGTACTCGAATGCTCGAAAATAAAAAGTGCAGGTACTGAGGTCAGGGTAGGACCCACCCCTTCAAAGCGCTGGGGGTGAGCTCTCCTTGTGGCTACGGACTGATCTTGTTCGTGAGAGCTGTTATTGTGGGGAGATGCATAAATAACCAGGGGTAAGCCTCGGAGCTCGCACTGCCTGTGTTTGATTTAGTTAATACTGGCACCCTGCGATCTGCATAGCCGAATCTACAGATATTTCACCATAGATCCTTCCTTGGACTCCAGCCAAAACCACAGGGAAAGCAGATGTTTTTATTGCTGATATTGGTGGATTATGCTCCAGTTCTGTGTCTGAGCACTTTGCCCCTCTCTCCCTAGTGCGGTTGTGCTTCGTTTGGAAGAGTTGTTTGTTGAGGTTATTTACTTTTCTGTGGTTAGGCTCCTCGGCATGTGTGCTCTTTCCGAAGAGGTCAGTGTTACCAGAGCATGAACTTGAGGTAGAAAGCGGTGCCCCCACAATCGGTACAGGCGGTTCAAGTGTTTGTCTCTTCCTGTGACCAAGATGTTTCAAGGAACCATCCAACCATTCGTATCAACATGGACCCTCACAAGTGTACCCACTCACCCAAGCCAGCTGTTATAGACACTTTTTAACTGATAATCCACACTTCCCGAGTGAAATACCAGGTCAGCAGGCACCACCCCAGGCCTCAGAGACTCAACCAAATGATGATTCCTTACATATTGGGGTCCACTCCATTTAATCTTCTCACCACAGCTTCACTCGGGTGCTGGATGTCAAACTTTTACTGGGGGACTCTCTAATCTGAGGGGCATGGTCCCAGGTCACGTAATAGTATCTCTTCATAGAACCCAATCCTGGCGAGGAGCATTATAGTGTGCCCAGATTTTTATATTTGAAACATGCCTTATTGTGATTCAGTAAGAAACCCTTTTGAGAGAATAATGGAAGCTGGACACTGCAGATTTAATTGGCGACACTACTCGCCCCAAGAAAAAAATGTCTCTGCATTGCAGAACATGTATGCCAGTCTGGACATCTACCACAACTAGCGTTAGCCGTTTCTGGATTCAGTTGACCATGCCGAGTCTATTGAAAGGGTCTGTGTTGAAACGTGGGTTGCTCTATCATGTAATAACTCGGCTTCGGCCGATCTCGCTGGGAGCATCCTGTTCTGAAGCCAAGATGTCGCACGCACAAGCAACCCGTGCTTCATCGAGCGTAGTCTTCTGAAAGCTGCCTGCTCGTTGAAGCGCGGGTGTGCCGTGGGCAAGGGAGGCACACCCACGTCTTGCCGTAGCTTTTTCGGCACATTCTCGGCGGTGGGCACGGCTCTCTGATGCAGTCCTAGTTTTTCAACGTTTGATTCCTGCTATTTTGTTATTTTGTTGTAGCACTGCCGCATTGCCAGAGACGAAAGTAGGGGGACAAGGCCTATATTGACCATATACCTTGTTTTCCTTAGCCTTGTTCCACCTCTTCTCTCTTGCCAAACTGGTCCTGCAGACTGAGGAGCGGCCAAGGGTTGCACCATGATGGGAAGGTGCAAAAAGGCAGGGTAGGGGAGGAAAAGGGAGAAGGAAACACTGATACTGTTTCACAAGGCGTAAGCTCTGGTGTACTGATTCCTTTAGTTACCTCTTTTCAGAGTCTCCGGCTAGTTTGTTCTGTTTCTTATATAAAAAGGGGTATTGAACACAAGTTCGTAAACGGCTTTAGCCCGGACTATCATATAACTACCCTTATTAAGCAGCTGCAGTACAAAATCAGTTACAAAATATGTACAAAAATATAAATTATTCACTTCTAAAAAGGCTTCTTATAGTTGGGCATCCTGGCCAGGGCTGCATGGGAAACTGTCTCTTCCCGAAACTATTGCATTGACATGCAGCTAGGAGGGAAGGACATATGAGTAGGGACACAATGCTAGTAGCTGTTTCGTTATTTACTCGCCCTTTTACTGCCCATGGCCTGATAATCCGTATGGCCATTTCCACCCACTTCCTGCCCCAAACACACACTCCCTGGATCTCTTTGAGCTAGCGTTATCAAGCCTTGGCTTCAAACTGGAAGTGCTTGACAGTATTTTTTCACTGAAGTCTTCTGCGAGTTAATAGTTTAATTGGAGCTGTAAGCAGGCTACTCGTGTAATAAAGATCTCTTAACCAGGTCTGCATTCAGCTACTCCTTTTGCCTGTCCTTCAGTGAAGTCCTGTTGAAAATGAGCATTGGCAAAGCCAACCGTTTCAGCTTCTGTTTCGGTATTAAATTGTTTTTTTGATGGGCACGGCTATTACATGCCCAGGTATTGGCACCATTTTACAAGTGCTTTTGTTAATGGCCAGTTGTTACCATGACAGCATTGCAGGCAAATGCCTTTAACATTTCTACACAAAGGCCGATACTGTCAGCATTGCCAATGCTTGTTGAAATATCGTCAGGACTCTTGGTGGTGGTGGGTCACAGGAAGAGCAGCTGGGGCTGGCCCGAGAAACTGTTTCAACCTAGGCGGTCTAGGTGTAGCAGAGAGTAGCAAGGGGCCCTTCAGAGATTAGTAGTTACGTTGCTGGGGCAGCCGGGTTAAGCACCGGGGCCCACTCCGGTTTAGACACGGGCCATGTTAACGGAATAGGCCAGGTGATGCGAAGATGGTGTGGGTAGTTTGTCTACAACGTCTTTGTTGTTTGTTCCCCTGCTGACAAAGGGAGCGCCACACTTAGTGCAGCCTGCCTGGGCGGTGCGAGGCGAGGCGTCTCACTAGCACACGAGGTGCGGCATTGGTGTTCAGTGTTCTGTCAGGCGAAGAGAGGGGCTACGAAACGGATCCACGAAGGACCCTGTGTCGGCAACCCCGGAGAGCGTTTGCTGTAGTCTACCATCTAATCTAAATAGATGCCCGAGTAGTCATGTCATTTATATTGTACACCTGTGCCATTTCATTAAGACGCTCCCTTTTAAGGCACAGCCGGGTTACATTGTTCGGCATCAAGTGTGCACATACCGATTGGGCCCAATAGTGGGACGGAGGGCGCATTTGTCAATTGACTTATGTTCGAAGGAGAAATGGTTTACGTGGGTGAAAGCAAAACAAGTTAAATGGCATGTTTGCTTATAACTGAGAGCTTGCCTTTCCAAAGTAGGGCGTGTTGCCATTCCTGTGCGTTGAATAGTTCCACATACTTTTCTATCTGGAACCCCGGCAGGGTTTCTGGTACAGAATTTCACATGAAGTGCAGAGGGCTGTTTCAGGTTTAATAGTTCCTCTAGAATGTAAAGTGGACCTTTCGGCACGAGTTCTGAAATTTTGGAGGAATGGAACCTGTAAAACCTGAACGGTTGATAAGAGTAGATCTGATTAATCCATGTTCTTGTTATGGTATGTTTTTGGTGTGCATGGAAAGTACCGGCTTTTTTCAGTTTTTCAGCCCCGATTTGTTGGGTGTATGTATGCATGCCTGGCTACAGAGTAAACTGCAGGAAACTTCTTTTGCCAGCCGTGTAGGTAACCCGAAATGTTAAAACGAGTATAATACTTTTTAAGGTTATACCACTTGTGTCAAATTCGGCAGGAGAATCTACAAAAACCATGATGTTCCCAAATACACACGTACAGTGACACTTAATCAGAGCATCACTAGTATTATGAAGGTCATGTTTTGTATTGACTAGTTATACATTTTTCAGTTCCATGAGTAAAAACACAAGGTCCAGATGCTTATTATTTTTCCCTGTTGGTTGAGTGCGATGATTTCCGCAAGGTGGCCACAGCATTCTATGTACGTTGATGTGATGGATGTCGGGTAGCTGGATCCAGCAAATTGTTAGTGACGGCTCGAGGACCAGAGCCCTCCGTCAGGCTGACCACGTGCTGGGACTTAGCAGTTGGTACTACTTGCTGGGCACTCGGCAGGTTCCTTGCTTCAGCTGGTCGGGATTGACGTGTTGGCAGGTAGGCGTCGTTCCAAAGAAACTATTTCCGGTGGTTTAGGGACACACTGCGCAGACTGTTAACCTTGTCATGTATTGCCCACTTCCCGAAATGAAATGAAAACAAGTTGGCATATCGGGGAAATTCGAAAGGTCTTCTTCACTGATGACGGTATTTGTTGATGGGGGGGCATCGCACAAAGTTCCAATGAACCATATGTTTAGGATTTCAATCTCACAAGCTTTAAGAGGAAACCAAAGATGCTGAGAGAAAGCGAACTTTAAGGGTGCGAACGCTAGCTTGGTGTGGTGCAGGGCAGGTACTCCCTCCCTCACTCCCAAGGTGTGCTTCTAGAATCTTCCCTCACCCAGGGCCGTCGTCATGCTAAGGAAGTAAAGCCGTCACCAACGTCTTGTGAGGGATCCCTTTGTTGCCATCCTAACCATTGTCGTGTATTTCACACAGCAAAGAGACACATGGTTAAGGGGAAGATGGTCTGGTTACCTTGTACTGCCTCTTTATGCTTGGAAGAGCTGTATGAATATTTACATCGGGTGTTCTCTCTGAAAACGACCCCCTATAATTTTAACCAGATTTCGTGTCTAGTCTGTGAAAGCCGAGACATTTGTCTTGCCTCAGCTCACTGAAGATGGGCCACGTGTCCCGGACTACACCTTAAACGTGCACGATAACTTCCCATATGTTCTCAAAATTAGATGAGAACGTCTATGCAGTTGGGCGCCTCCATCTCACAGGGCCTGCTCGGCACCTTCTGTGTCACGCGTTGATTTAATGGGGGACCCTTTTCGAACAGTTCTCCCCCCACCCCTCTGACATGAAATGACTAGGTTCCCTTTTGTCATATAAGCACATTTATTATTGTATGAATGTTTGCACTGGGTAGCTTTTCCTGGGAGCGGAGTCAAAGGACGCCTGTGTTTGCAACATTTTCTGATTGGGGATTTCCCGAGCACTTCTTCCCTTTTATTCTTTGAGTCGTTTTACTTCCTGCTTTAAACTAACTGGCAACAGCAATAGGTCTGGGCGTGTTTGCCTTAACGCTCTGTTTTGTTCGTCAGAGTTACCGAGGAGGGTTAATTGCGTGCATTGCAAGGTCTTGGAATGACCTCCCTTTTGCCTAAAAATCAATTGCGTAGATTTGGACATGCCACTTTACAGTGCGTTCGGCGTTTCTGTTGACTATGCTGCCTGTTTTACTTATTAAATTAATTTCTATCGTTTGACAGTGATCTTTCTGCAGTGCTTAATTTGTATGAAAATAAATGCCAGGGCCCAACATTTTTCTTGAATGGGCGGAGGGGTAGCTCCCCACTACCGTTGACATATTTGTGGTGAATGCTCCAACTCCTACTGATTCATTCAGGGTGAAATCAACATTTTAGTTGTCTTGAAATCAAACAAAATGTATAAAGTGTTTTTTTTTTTTTCAAACACATCTCCGTAAACATTTTGCTCTAATCCTGTCGGTGTCAGGGGGAGCATGTTAACCATCTAACCACAGGAAAAAAGAGAACAGGTGCTTTCCACCTATGGTAAATTGATGGACGAATGTAGGCAAAATCATTCCTGAACTGATGAGTTGTTTGTCAAACACTACATCAAGATTGTCTTGCATAGGTTGGCACTCATGAATGGCTCTCCCTTTCGACATAGGTCTTTTAACTTACGTTACCCCTGTGTTGGGGTTGTTGGAGAATTGCAGCAATTTCATGCAAGCCGAGTTGAGCAGTGTGTGGACATAGTCATCATCAGTGCCCAGGATTGTCACCATGCATCTCATTGTTTTTCATGAAAATTGATATAGTCCTGCCCTGCCAACCTGGCCCATCAGGTTTGTGAATAACAATGAGCCAACACAGGATGCAGAGACCCTGGCCAGGACACACTGTTGATTGTTATGATGCTTTGACTGACTGACAGTTAAATAATAACATTGCCAACACACCACAACATAACCCAGATGGGCTTAAAATTAAGTGCCAGGGCTCAGAAATATGTGCTGGGTCTGATCCCTGGCAAGCCCCCTAACCCACAAATTAAGCACAGTGTTCTCTAATCTCTTGATGGGAAAGAAGCTCGTTTCAGTGTATTCACATTTTTCGTGCCAATATTTTTGGGAAATCGAATGAGTGTGCTACTTTAATAGTAGAATTGCTGTTTGTCTTGTACAGACACGATGTTGTAACGTTGACCTAGTATTTATTAATGTTTGGGGCGTCATCTCCACCTAAAATAACATGCATAGGAAAGAATACAGGAGAGGCAGTCAGTCCACGGATGAGGTGCCTTTACAATATATTGAAGATATCTGGGAATGACTAGCCTGTTTAGAAGGGCAGGAAATGATTTCAAAACCTAGGACATTGGCAATGCCACAGGTTCAATTAGTACACATGTTGTAGGCCTAGTGCCCCAAAATAACATGCTATATATATTTACAGATGAACATGGAAGGCGTGTTCTGGCAGGGGTAGACTGGAGTCAGTTGGGGAGGGCAGGAGTCATCCTTTCGTAGAACAGAAGGGTGGAGCTTTAGTCTGGTCTTGAAGTGTTCAAAAGAGGGCTTAGTTTTGATATCAGTGGGGAGTGCATTCCATTGCAGTGTGGCAAGTAAGAAGGAGCAGATGTGGGAGGAGCATGGGTGTGTAGCAATATTTGTGAAACAGTCCAACACCACCCCACAATTCTGGGCACGAAACAGTGGTTCTCAAATCTCTAAATGTATTTAAAATAATTTAGTCAACCTAAACTAAAGCGGTCTCCAGCTTTAATAAGGAAATCACTATAATATGAAAGATATATGAACAATTTGTCGTCAAAACACATTTTCTGTCTACACAAGTCTCTAGTGTTTCTTGCAAGCATTTATTTCCATCACCAATTTTATATGTACATTTATTTCAATGATAACATTGCTGCTTTTCGGCCAGTGTCAGCATTTGTATGAAAATACTTCATTTTATGCAGTATCAGAAGGATGCAAAAGGTCTGCAAGCCCCTCTAACAAAAACGGCCAAACAACCTGTTCTATCGGAAGGTGCCCACTCTACAGCCACGTTTTAGCTCACTGTACCTTTGGGGCAAGACTAAGCCGAAACATGTGTCTGGGTTTGCTGCTGGTACTTTTGTTCAGAGAATTGCTTGGCATTTTGGTGCTGGACTGCCCAAGTGGTTGGGACTAGGCTAAAATGCAAATAGACATTTATCCTCTGTGTTAACCCGCTCGAGTGGGCACCTTCCCAGAGAACAGGTTATTTGGCCGTGTTCGTTCTTGGTAGAGGGGCTCCCAGACCTTTCTTTGAAATTTCCTAAGAAGTATTTTATCGGAGAAAAGTAACTTGAAAATATAACTTTTAGAAATCTATATTCCTTTCATTTAGCTCCACTATATGAGTGGGGAAGTGGATGTATTGGCTATGTGCAGATCATTTAAATGTAGGCAGAAACAGATTACAACTGACTCCTATAGTTTGAATTAGAAAAATAATGTTCTTAGAATAGTGCACTCTTATCTGAACATGTGTGTGCATTCTTTTCATAATGTTTGTGCAGCTTTCTCTGAAAACGTGTCTAACTTTCTATGTATATGTGTCTCGCTTTAAATACATGTGTGTGTGTGTGTGTGTCTGCTTTCAATCTATTTATTGAGATTTCCTTCAGCTCAACAAGTTTGGGCTGGAAATGTAACCTTCTCCAATACAAATTTACAATTTTACTGCATCCTTGCCCTGTCACATGACGCACAAGTCTGCTTGTGCATTTCAAGGTAAGGGACTGATGGGGTTTAACTCTGGACGATTTGCTATGAATAAAATTATTTAATTTCGCTTGCGCAAACATCTACTTTATGACTAGACTTAAAACGGCTGCTCATCACATGGAATCACATTAGACGATGGTGTGTCGAGACTGCACTATGGCCTGTGTAATTCTGGGATGTCATGAGCCGAAGATTCCATTTAATGCTGCTTAATCTTACAAAAGCAGTCTTCATTAAAGTTACCCAACAATTATGTGCATTTTAAATTGCGCCTCTGTATACAGAAATGCTTTGGGTTTTAAGGAATTGACATCTTGCTTCATATTCAATGTTAATGGACGACACAGGGCACCATATTTCCCTGCTCCTTCATCTTTGTCAAATGAACATATCCTTGATTCCCAGCCTTTTTGATTTCTCAGATTTTACCATCCACAATCTTTAGGCACAATTTGAAGTTACATTGGGGTTTTATTTACTTTTTTGAGTGTGACTTCTCAGTTGGAAAAAATCAGCTTTACCTTCTCTCTGTAGCTGCCGCACATGGCCGTTGAACTGCTGTTTTGCTTGCAACCCAGCATTGTTAATCTATCATATCTGCCTTCCAATCAGTCTCCAGGTCTTGGTTCTCCCCAGTCATTTCTCTCCAGTTGCATCCAGAAAATGTTTATCTCCCCATTTTAATGAATCTCTCTATTCTGCATGCATGCTATTATATCTTTGACTTCTCCCCAGCCTTGTGTCTAGATGTGGTTTTCACCAGTCCCACGAGTGCAAAGGGAGGGCTAAAACTCGCTCCTAATGTAAAACGGCAATTTCGTTTTTGGCCCATAACTTTTGATTTGTATCGGGATTATCAGGTTCTGTAGATCAGTGCTCAGTCACGTGCGCTAAAGATTGTTGTGTTTAATCTTTCAAGAGATACACCCCTGCCCATTTATCTCAGAATCTTTCCATGATCCCCATGTGAATTTTATATGGGGCGAAAACGTCATTTTCTATCTCTAGATAGATATTCATGTTTCTAAGGGCTTCTCTCACAGAGATATTACTTTTCAAAGAATTACATTTTTGATGCAAAATGCCCCATCAGCTTTTATTTTTCATTTTTGAGGGGGAAGAAATGCAGTCTTTGGTCTGAGGATGCCACTGTTGATACACCCCCAGCAAGTTGTTTTTTCTGATAAGAATACTTGTTAAGGCAGGGTTTCTTGTGCTTTTGTGTGGAGAACAATAAGCTCGCTCTCATGTTCAGAGTTAATGGCTTTTATGAGGGTCCTGTGTTTGACATATGTGACGGGTCTCTTTGCAACTCATAGGCCTAACCACATGGCAGTGTTTACATTTGTATAATCTTCAGAACCAGTTCGTAATTGGTAGATCTCAATAGTTCTGTCTCCTCTGTCTTATGCTGTATATTCCTGAACTAAGGTTTCGCTTTAGAAAGGGTAACTTTAGGATAGTTTCAAGTTATCCCAAGCCTATGTCAGAAATATGTTTGGCATGTTAATTTCAAGTTTTAAATGCATCACTGCATTATTCGACGTGAAGTGAAAACATGTCAAAAGGCACGGCCACTTTAAATGAGATTTCGGATCTTCTCTTTCCAACATTGTATTCTATTGTATTGAACTTGTCATTTACCTTTTACCATGGTTAAACTCTCAATGTGCTGTTAGTGGGAACGTCTTCAGTGGACCGAAGTCCTGAGTGTTGGAGGTCATGGAGTAAAACTCGGATGTGTGTGTGCATTTGTGTGAAACATGTCACATTATTTCCGGTTTGTAATACACAAGTGGATTTTCCTTCTGTACTAGAGATCCAGGAACATGACACCTTTGATGAAAAAGTTGAATTGTTACTGGAGAATTTAAAGCTGTGCTTATTCCTTCTAACATCACTTGGATGGGGTGTAAACACACTTTTTACATGTGCATAGTTCCATCTTTCCTGTGCATTTTACTGAATGTCCTTCACGTAGAGGCAATAAGTGAAAAAATAAATGATTTGGCATTTGTCTCAAAGTATGTGTCCTGTTTTTGGCACTGCCCTATGAAGAATTCCCATGTAATGCGTTTTCAATATTTCTACAGCACTGATAAACTAGTCTATAAATTCATTTGAAAGACCTTGGAAATGGTTGCAGTCTGAAATTCCCTTTTACACGGTTGTAAAATGTTAGCACGTGCACATTTATTTACATCTCACATTTTCCAGAGGCATCCTTTTCATCATGGCAGCAAGCAAGATGCGCATTCCTACTGGAGGCATAATTTGTGATTGGCTACATTTTTTTCAGAAAGACTTTTTGTTGTTCACTTTATTTCAGGCAATTATCTGAGCTGCGGTTGGTTGGGGAGAACAAGGTAAGGGGGATTGTTTAGTTTTTGAGTGAGAGTGCAGGGAAGTTCTAACTCACAAGGTAAGGGGGTGAGACCGTGAATGGATTTGAAGACCAGGAAATAGAATTTAAAGAGCCAACTGGGCATGGTGGCAATGTAGAGGTGGGGAGAGTGTGGGGTAGGTAGTAGTGTGAGTAGCAGAGTTCAGGCAGGCCTTTAAAAGTAGTGGAGTAGTACAGATGTAGGAGCACGCTGGAGTGTTAGTCTAGTTTACTGAGCACAGATTAGTGTTTTGACTGAGTGGTGGGTGGGAACACAGAATATTTTAATGAGGAATAGATTTCATACAGCTGAGACACTGGCTGTAATTAACTGTTGGAGTTTAAGGTCAGCCAAAAGTAGTAGAGTTGAGGTGGTGACCAGCAACACTTAAGGCTATAGAGATTAGGTTGTGGTGAGAACAGCAGCCTGGAGTGGTAGTGAGAAGACTAAAGGATAACGAGGTAGCCCAGATGACGGAGCAGTTTTCAGCTTGCATCAAGGAAAGTATTGGTAGTTCAGAGAGGATATGGAAGGGAACTACACTCTCTTGGGGATGATTAGCAGAAATATATCCTTCTACCCCTCTCATGTTGGCCCCTTATATCATCTTTCAGGAGACTTGGTAATTGCTACTGGACATTGTAGAGAAGCTCCTCAATGCTCACATCACAGCAATACAACCCATTAGGGTAGAAAATCAGCATACCTCTTGCAAGAAAAAGTTTTATTTTCATATAAATGCGCCAGCAAAGAACTCTGATGCCATTGAATGTTCTACCAAAATTAGCGCAAACACTCAATGAAGGCAGACAGCATCATCAGTGAAGTAACTTACATAGAGTGCAAACTCACGTGACTGGTTGGTGGATACCCTATACATAGGCTACCTGTGCCACAAGTGATGCCATGCCATTGGTCCCAGCCCCTTTTGTCCATCTTCTTCCAGGTGGGCTCCTCCTTTCACGTCATCGGGTGTGAAGCTACCACTGATGGGCATTTATGTGAAGGAAAACAATACAGGCTCTTATCTCTAACCTGATGTGCACTTGGTACTGCAGACATGGGCTAAGAGGATACTTCAAGGGCATTGCTTCAAACAAATTATAGCTCGATTCCAGACACATTGGTTGGGCACGAACGTTCTCCACCCTCGTTTTAGCCATTTCCGGCACCTTGCAGCACAAATCACGCGACCTATAATGAAGGTAAATGATCCCAGTTTTCAGATCTTTTCTGATTGATTGGGGAGGGTAACAGTTTTATGGTTGATGGTTTGGAGCCAGTTGGTATCTTTTTATGCCGGGGTTCTTGGGACTGGGGCATTCGAAGTGCTATTTTTTAGAACTGGGACAGGGAAGGTCGGATGCTTGTGCCCCCCTACTCGTGGGATTGCTTTTCTCAGTGAGCTCTCAACCCCCTCGTGGCCTTGCAGGGCACATTCCTTCTGGGATACGAAATGTTGGCAACAGACAGTTAAGGGTCTATGAATCTCTGCAGTTCTGGCCTTCCTCACCGGTGCCCAAGCTACAATCTATTCCCACCTGCATACTCTATTTCTATGTGTGTGACTCGGGCCTGCGGCCCTGGCTTCAGCGCAAATCTAGTCCTTGATTGCAAATTACTGCTACTATTTAAGATGGCATTTTGATTCCCGTAGCATTATTAGAGCAAGATGCGCGCCCACTCCCCCTTTAAACCTCCCTTAGCCCCTACCTCACCTTCCCAGGCTTCTGTTTCTTGAAATGCACTGGGGGGGGATGGGAGGAGGACTGGGACGGGGTCCTGGACTATAGTCCCTCCTTCCCAACATCAGCGACTGGATTAGTCATGGGCTATGGGACCTCCAACAACTTTTGCTGCAGAGTGCCATGTGGACACCCTAGTCTTATTTTCTGTTGAGATCTCTGGTTTACATTTTGAGTTGATCCCAATTGTATACATTCCTATAGTGACATGTTGAACTTGGAGTGCTATGTCTTGCCACCTTTGCTGATCCCAGTTGTCTCCTCCATAAGGTGTATAGATGTCCTCAACATTTGGATGGCTGGGCTTGTCCGTGGTGGTGGGTGAGAGTGGATAAAGGAGCATGCAAGGGGGGGGGGGCAGATGATCGTCGAAGGAAGTGGCAAGAATGTCCATGCTCTCAGTGAAGTCCAGTTCAATGGTGCAGGCTAGGAGAGACAATTTGACTTAGTCCAGCTAAGGAGCCATGGAGTTGGATCTAGCCATTCTCGTGGTGATGCTGGAGGTAGGGATGGGTGCCTGTGGGGTGGGTACCGAGATGATGGTGAAAGAGCACAGTTTGAATGATCAATAGAGGCAGAGGAGTAGAATGGTGGAAGATTAGATCAACAGTGTTCCCGACAGTGTGAGCTGCAAGTTTGTGGATGCTCACAAAGGAGTGGTCCAAGAGAATGGAGTCAAGTTTTAATTGATGGTACTTCGATAAAATGGCATGGTTGAAGTTGCCCATCATGAATGGGGGGCATTTGCTGGTAAGGACTCGAATGGTAGGTCAACGTTTGAGGACAAATTGAGGGTGCCTGGTCGGTTATAAATGAGGATGATAATGGAAGGGTTGGGAACAAGGGGTTGGACCAATGTGGGTTCAATGGAGTCTAAGGAAGAAATGGTATCAAACTGTTGAAGACACAAGTGATCACAGTTCAAGGCTGTTTTTTGAACTTCAACTGACTTTGAAAAAAGCCTATCTAATCCTAAATCTAAAGATGGGAGCAAGCCACGACCATCAAATAATGCAGTCTTAGTGGTGCCTTGTCAATATAAAAGGGCCTATACTAATAAACCTATTGCCAATCCTTCTAAATACAAATACTGTGGGAAAACATGTTATGCTAAAGAAAAGTGTTCAAGAAATTATATGTCTGGATATTCAAGCCGTTGGCCTCCCTTACCCACGTTTTCAGCACTGGACAAGGCAGGACACTCGAGTTTAGCACAATCTCTGGCTTGTCTAGCATGAGAACGCTGTTCAAATCTCAGTATCTGGGCCTTCTATGTTAGTCTTTTTGCCATTTAAAGTCTCTTACTGATGCGGCAAACAGTTCCTTTCTCCTCAGGATTCTCATGTACAACTAATTGGGTGATTTTCGATTCATCCCGGGCACCCCTCCGCCGGGCTCAGACCCACTATAACACAACTATCAATTGATCATCCTTTCTCGGGCTGAACCAAATCCATGTACTTTTCCAAAATTTCTCTACTTCATCGAAATCGAACACTTTCAACTGTGCGTGTGATTTGTCTTGACCTGTCGTAGGACCACTTCGATTCACATTTGTTCCGTCTTTTAATTGATCTCCCTCTGACGGGCTCGATCAACTTTATATACATTTATCACATCTCAGCTGGATACCTTGCAGAGACCTTCAATTGAGCACCCACGTGGTGCCGGACCACTCTGTCAAAGGTATTGTAGCTTGCTTTAAAGTTCAATCACTCATCAGCAGTTCAACTACATTTGCATCTCTTATCACATGCGTTTTAACAAAGTTCGTTCCAGCGCTTGCCATACAATGTTTTGCTTTCAACCTTGGCTTCAATACAGACTGTTCTTGTATCGGCCTCCCCAACTCACCGGCTGTTTGGCTTTCACTGTTGGAATTTTGTTCTTGGAGCCACAGACAGTACCACGGCAGCTGGCGCTGCTTCCGGTTTTGATTGACGCGTGAGGGAGCCGGGTACCTGTGACACTCCATGCAGGATTCTTCAGCCTGGGTTCCTGGTCTTAAGCTTTGTTATCGCGGTTTTGTGAAAGTAACAGTTCCTTGTCGAAAAGGTCAAGGGAATTTCCGTACTTGCGACCCCCTTCTGTTTTGCTGTCTTTCTCCTCTTGTTAAACTGCCATCTTGGAACTTCCGTTTCCTTGTGTGCTTTGCCTTGCTTAGTGTGCTCTCGTGCATTGCTTTTTATCTGTGTGGGTAAGTGTAATGCAAGTCAGTTGTGAGTGAATGTCGATAATTGCCTGACCATAGTATTGGGGCATATCGGGTACACGGCTCTGGTGTTAGTCTGTTTTCCCTTAGAGCGGGCTGTCCGTGAGAGTTGGAGTTCCCAAATATCCTACCGGGTAGGATGGAGTAAAGGTGTTGCTGGGAAGAGATACAGCGTCTGACCATCCGGTGTCCTATTCCCAGAAGACCCCTCAGCCAGGTGATCCTCCCGCACTGGTTCGCCCCCAGGAACTGGATCCAAAACTGGTGGCTGTGTCTTGGCCACCTGGATGACAGATCCCCGGGACTAGCGTGTTAGACACCTTCTGGTTTCTCACCGGAAGAGCAGGGAAAGGTTGCTGGGGGGGGGGCAGGGTGAAGTTAGGGAGCAAGTGGCCATACAGTGTGCTCTTGTGATTCATGACTCATACCACACCTTATTTGGGAGTTGAGGTAGTGAGAAAATATAGCAAAGCCAATGTGTAGTGTATTGAAGGTTGCTGTGGGATTGCAGTGGCCATCACTGAAACAATTATATTAGGCTGGTGGGAGATTTATTAAAGATGGATTGGACATTCCAGTGCCTTGTCAGTAGGGGGAAATTGGGGTGAAGGTGGGCTAGAGGAGTGACTGAGACATCAGGTGTCAAGAGATTGGAGGGACTGTAGGGATAAAGAAAACAGTTCTCAAGTGTGGGGGATGCCAGGGAGGCAGTGCAGGTGTGCAACTGGCGGGGGAGGGGGACCTGGGCCCGAGATCAGAGGGTACCCAGGTGACCAGTGCAATTTCGGTTTCAGCCAGGAGTTCAGCTGGGGAGAGGAGGAGAGAAAGCAGAAGCAGAGTAAGGTTTTGAGGTGCTTCCGGAACCAGAGATGGTTCTCCTCAAGTTGCAGGGAGGCTGTTCCAGAGGGAGGCCCAGCCGAAGAAATAGATCTACCACCAACTTGTTGCGTGGAGAAGCGACTGACCCTGAGGGATTTGGAGGCGGATGAGCGGAGAGCTCGAGAAGGAAGATATTTAGGAAGAGAGAGTTGAAGGTTGAGGACCCAGGCCCCAGAAGGTCTTGTGTACAATGCAGAGGGTTTTGAACTTAATCGTTGCAACCACTGGAAGCCAGTGCAGAGATTTCAGTCCTGGAGAGATACGATCCCTGGGCTTGGGGCCAAGGAAAAATCTTGCAGTCCTGTTCTGGATGAGGGGCAGAGAGTAGAAGCAGGCAGATTTAGAAAGAGGCTGTTGCAGTAGTTCACCCTAGAGTAAACCTGAGCTCTGGAGACAGTGAGCTTCTGGGGGAAGGAGAGGAAAGGAAGAATACTTCTGAGGAGGTGCATCTGGTAATGTGACTGCTTAGAGACGCCAGAGATGTGAGGAGGGAAGGAGAGTGTGGAGTCGAAGATGACCCAAAGATTTTTAGCCTCACAGGTGGGAGCAGGAAGAGGGCCAAGAGCGGCCAGTCAGAGAGCTACCGGAAAGGAGGGAGCTGGTGTGCCGATGAGGATAATCACGGTCTTACTGGCATTTAGGCAGAGATCATTGGCGGCACACCACTCCTGGATAGCAGACAGTCTGAGATGAGAGAAGTAGTAATGGCGGAAGGGAGCCTGAAAATGAGTTGTCATCCGCATAGCATTGAAAGTTGGGGCAGAGAGCGGCAATGCAGTGGGCAAGAAGTGCCAGGTATTGGTTGAACAGCCAGGGACAGAGGTTAGATCCCTGGGGGCACTCCACAGGTAGAGATGGAGGAGATGATGACCCCAAGTTGGACCTGGGAGGGTCTATCAGAGAGGAAAGAGTTCAGCCAAGCCAGGGCCTGATCAGTGATGCCCAGGTTATCATGGAGACGGTTGAGCAGGATGGCATGGTTGACCGTGTCAAAGGCAGACGAGAGATCAAGTAAGATGAGGACAGGTCTTCACGGATGTGCAGGACAGGGTTGGACTGGGACAAGAAATAGGCCCGGACACCAAAAGAAAAACTTGCCCCACCCCTCGCCTCATGACCCTTGATCTCTGATGACATCACCTGAAGTGATGTCATTTGACCCCACCCAAAGTGACATCCCGGGAAGCTATGAAACACAACCTTTCACCCGTTGACAAATCAGGAAGTGGCATCAAATAGTATTGTTCCGAAGTACACTACGAAAAATATGGTTATGATTTCACTAATGTGATATACATTTCATACAAGAATGGATCACCATATGTATCATTAATATCTGTGTGTATAGATCCATATTGTCAAATTACTGTTAATGCAAGCAGACGTCCAAGGCCAAATGGTTATGTTATTGTATAGCACTTACGCTTAAGCTCTTTTTTTTATAGAACAAATATGCATACAATATCACCCAACTGGTGTTGGTACTCATTTATCGACCTAAGAAGGATGAAAGGCTGAGATGGCCTTGCTGGGATTCGAACCTGCAGATAACACATCGCAGCAGCAAGCACTCAACCCACTGAGCTATCATATCGGCTATAGTAAAAGGAGCAATTATTCTGTAGTGGAACCATTAAACTTGTAACTGAGATTTAACAGCAAACCAGTTAAGTTCATCTGCAGGTCTGGTGCAAAGTTGCCCGCATGTCAAGCCTGCATGCATCTACTTTCAGGCTTTAGAGGCAACATAGGGTGGTGCTCTGCTCTGAGCACTCGTTACCTCATACATGCAAACAAGCATCCTGAACATCATGTCGGGGAGATGGGAAAGTTGGACACATTACAACAAAGCATTAATTGTGGCACAATGAAGTCAATGGCCACTTGATGTGCTATGGTAAAATATTTCTACACTGTACAGAAGCTTTTAGGCACAAGGAATTTGTCAAGAGATCGAGGACACCGAGATGGAATGTCTTGTGGTGATTGTAACGGAGACGACAGAAAAAAAAATGCTATTACTGCAACTTGCGAATGGCAAAATACATAGTTTGAAATGGATGCTTATTCTACTCTAAAATTGGTCGTTTATCACAAATATCATGAATACATATTTATCACTAATACAAAAGCCCCCTAGAGCGCCGGCACGGTGACAGCCGGCGGCGGCCCCAGCCCCTCAGTTTAGCATGCCGCAGCAGCATGTGAACGATGCATGTAGCATAATTTATGATACACACATCATGCATGCAAATCATCGAAGCAAGGTAACCTGTTACCTTGCTTTGATGAATTATGCCGTTGTAGGTGTTTTTTGTTCTTTAAAAAAAATGTAATTTTATTTTTTCAAAACTGGCCCATGTCGTGGGCAGAAACCGCCCCCCACTCCTCAGGGACGATTTCAGCCTGTCCACGGGCCGAGAGGCCGAGGGGCCAATCCGACCCTGGTTCAGGAGAAAAGTTTCCATGCTTCTGGCAGCTCTGAAGCCAGACTGATGGTCATGGAGGCGGCCAACAGATTCATTGTGAAGATTAAGCTGGGAGATGGCCGGCTTTTCCAGGAGTTTGCCCAGGAAAGTAGTGATGGAGATTGGGCGACATGTCGGCAGAGGGTTTCTTAAGAGGGTGCACAAGGGAGTGCTTCAGTGGGGAAGGGAAGACTCCTGTGGCGAAGGAGTGGTTGCAGAAGTCAGCCAGAGCGGGGGCCAAGGTGTCAATGGGGTCCTTGATGGTTTTGGAGGAACAGGGGTGAACCTGTTTTGACGAGATTTTCATAGATCGGACCTGTCTAGAAACCTTGTCTAGGGAGAACAGGGGAAAGGCAGAGAAGGACGGAGGAGAGGTGGCCGAAGAAGGGCCAGAGTAAGAGCAGGGAATATTGGGGGCAGGGGAGGAGGAGGAGGAGAAGAAGAGAGAGAGGGCAGGAAGTCCTGAGTTTTAGAGATGAAATGAGAAGCCAGTGCCGAGCGCAGAGGACCTAGGAGGGGGCCGGAGAGGTAGTCTGCAGCAGGATTGGCCAGCTCCTTGCAGATTTCAAAGAGTTTGTCTGAGTTGTTAGATGCTGCAGAGACACGGACTTGGATGTGGGCTCTCTTCTTGGTGCGGACAGAGAGCCTATTCCCGGTATCTGTAGAAACATGCACACAATGCGAAAAGAAGGCACTGGGGACATGCACTCCTGTAGCTCACCGTCAGTTACAGGCAAGGAAAGAACACTCCAAGGCTGGTTCATGCAACAACAACAAAAATTGAAATTCCAGGTTTATTTAAACCTCAGAATAACAGAAAAAAGTTAAAACTACGCGTTTCACAACACACTGGTTGCTTGTTCACGTGTGTGTCTGTGTGTGTGTGTGTGTGTGTGCTCAGTGTAGCGCGAAACGCGTAGTGTTGCAGGTTACGTACCACGGCATCCTGCCTCCGTCTGTTTTTGTGTTGCTGCTTTGGCTATTTTTGTCATTATTTTGTATTTTTTCATTATTAAAAACATCCGTATTAACTACACGGTGTTTCTCTCTTCTTCCAGTCCATATTGTGGAGTTTACATTTGGCCTGCAGGAGTGCGGTTTGTCCCTCCTCCTTTTCTGGATATATATATATATATATATATATATATATATATATGTATGTATATGTATATATATATGTATATGTATGTATAGCTGTGTTCTCTTCTTCCCCCTCCCCTCTCTACCGCCCACCCCCCTCACTCTGCCCGTCCTCCCAAACCCCATGAATGGTGTATCTTTGTGTCCCTAATAAGGCACATGCGCAGTTGGACATAGCATCTGGTTAACAGCTCAGTTATAGGGCATGCTCTGTCACGGGCCTGCATAATGCCTACAGGCGAAGCAGCGAGGGCTCTAGAAAATATATATATGCTTTGACACCAAACGGGATTATTTGTTCTCGGTGTCTTAACTCGCTAGGTTACATCTTGGCACAGCTAAAACCGAATGCTGTATGCCTTTTTACCAGCCTGCCCTTTGCAACAGGGGATGTTCTGCCGTTTTAGTGTGTGCTGCCCCGGTGGGTTCTTCTGCCGAACTAGATATGACAAGTGAAGATCACACCAAAACCCAGCATGAGATGGACCAGTCGCCCAACCTGCCTTCCAAGGGACATCTACTGGTTGAAACGATTTGCTTGGGAATGAGAGTAAACGAGTTACTGGACTAACGCCAAACTGGCCAGAAGGCTTCAAGATCAGCAGGACCCCCAAACACTTAAGCCCTTCTACTTAAGGGCGAATATATGTCGCTTGTTAGACTTCTGCCCGTTCATGCTTGGGCAATCTGAACGGGCGGATGCACTTGCTTTTCAGTGTCCACATAACCTTCCAGTTGCCTACCCATATCTGTTTAATCTATTAAGCTGAATCGCAAAAAAAGTTTTAAACTGCCTTATTTTCATGATGTGCATATTTGACACATACAAAAATGCTGGCTTGTTTGTGGCGGTGCTTCATATTTTGCTTGTTGTCTTTGACGTGCTTTCTTAAAACACAGGGGACAATGTGTGTGTGTGTGTGTGTGTATGCATGCATATGCATTACACACCTGTTTTACGCCTGGGGTGGGGCAAGAGTGGAGTTGGTGTAAGGGGCGCACTGTGCACCAGATGAATATTAGGGTTTTTTGATTTGATTTTCAAATGTATGCGATTATGGTGAAAGGGTTCATATATCACTCGCCCGCCCAGGTGTACATGACAGCAGCAAAAACTAGTCTTCCACCCAGGATTGGGGGCGTGGGGGTGTTGGGGGGACAGCCTCACTCATACTCGTTTGGCTTAGCAAGATGACTGTCCATGTTGGGTTGTTTTATAATGTTAATGTGTGTACTTGAATAGTCATCGCTATAAAATATTATTTAGCGCTAATTTAAAGCCACTCATGACTTCAAATTATCACCAAGTAATGCTGAGATGTGGTCAAGAATCGAAAGTGCAGACTGCTCTCAAAATCCCGGTTTACCTTTTAAAAGTGTGTGATCCTGGGCGGAAGTTCTCGTTGGGCAGTTTCGGCCAAAATTGGGATGCCAGGTAGGGACCTATTTTCGGTGAGGTGTGGGCAGGTGGGACGCCCCAAGATGGACCTTTTGCTGGCTGGCTTTGTTCGTGTTTGGCTCTTAGAGTCACGTCCTTCCCGCCTTCGCCACCTCCTGCTCGGCTGTACCCAGTTGTCTCTCTGTGGACTTTCCTTGTTTTAGTCCGTGTCTCTGAAGCTGCGTACACATGATTTAAGAAGCAGGAACAATATCAACCGTGCTCATAGAAGAAACCCAAACCGGACCACGCGTTTCATTCTCCAGCACTACAAAGGTGTAATCTCAAAGACCGAAAATGTCCCAAAGGGACGGAGGCACCAGTATTTTTTTTTACATCCTCATTCACATGTCATTCTTGAGTTCAAATGAGTAGGGGGTGGGCACTCAGGACTCCTACTACGCCGTACATGGCGATGGGGCACTTTAGTCTGGCCTTGGTGCACGTTACAGTGGAAGGGCACAGTGCTTGCTTCTGGCTTCGGTATCGCGTTGTGGTGTAGGAACATGCTGCCCCGCCCAGTGAAGGGAGCGGTCACACTCCAGGGCACTGTCTGTGTCCTGTATGAGCATGGTCGGACCCTGTCCTTCAATGGCCTTGGTGCCAGTTTACCTAACGAAGGCGCAGTGGGCGGCTACTGCTGGACTTGGCACTAAGTTAAGGGACGATGAGAGTGCGGCTTTGCCCTCTCTCTTGGCCTCGATGGCAGTTTACGGCATGAGGGTGCGGTGCCCCCACCTCCCCCCACCGCTGCCCTCAGTGCCGCAGGCTCCGGGAGGCGGCTGTGTTTACAGTGTATCTGTGGTTGGGTTACAGCACATACTGTAATTCTCATCAGACTGCCAGTAATTTCCCTGAGTTACCGGGAGGCATCATTTCCTGTAAGTCAGGCCCTGTGTTTAGAGGAAGTGGCGGATCGCGGACTGTGCACCACTCAGGCTGAGCATACTGCACAGTGTGCACACTGCCCTCCTCTACACCGACCTTGCTCCGAGCTAACCTCTTTTTCGCTACTCTTCCCCCCACCCCCCCCCCATGTTTTAGGGTCCTTCGCCTGCGCTTCGTGCTCTCGTCTGCCGTTTTTCGGGGGCTCTGACCTTAAGTGTTCGCCAAGTTTTAGTGACTCTGACCTGCGATTTCTGCTTGTAAATGCCATGTTAAAGGGACTTTGAGTGACCAGTTCTTGGTGATCGTGGCTGCCATGTTTCGAGGCTGGGACCTGCTCTTAATGAACATGTTTTGTTGACTCTGACCTGTTTTTCCACTTTGTGGCTGCCATGGTACGGGGCTTCCAGGTTGTGGCTGACCATTTTCGATCGCTGTGAGCAGCATTTTGCGATTGTTTGGAGCTACACTGATCTGGTGCCGTGGCATGCTCTTCGTAATCTTGACTGGCATGTTTCGGGATATGTGACTTGCCCTTCGTGCTCTGTGACTTGAATAGTTGACATGTTGGAGCATCCTCGCCCAGTTAGCTGCAGAGTGCTTCCTTGTGACCAGGAAGTCGAGCCACATTGCCACCGAGCCTGGACCTCCCACCATGTCAAGGATGGGCTTTTGGCTAAAGTTTTCAACTTCAGGCAAGGTAAGCTACTTTTACACGTGTTCCTCTAGACCAGCGCCTGACTATGTGGCTGGGTGGAAACAATGTGGGCCCTTCTATGGGGCGTACTTCTCCACAGGGGTGGGTACCAAGGGAAGTTTCTGTGCCCGCTACCTGTCATTCTATAGCTCCCAATCCATGCCGGTGATATAGGAGCTCTGTGCCCAGTCGTCCTTGTCTATTCTGAGGGGTTGGTGATGAGGTGCTTTTGCGATGTCCTGTGTACACAAACACTAGGAAAATTGACTTTACAGATCGCGCAATATGTGAATGTTCGTTGTGTGCGGGAGTGGTGCTCCCCTACTTTTATTTTTCAAGTTTAACTGTTACTATACTTTTATTTTTTAAAAGAAACCGTCCCGGAATGGTTTATTTTTCTAATAACGGCAAATGAAGAAGTTGAAACGTGCATTTAAGTGCATTGCACTGAACGACGTTCTCTTAAACAGCAGGTGCATTTGTTTAAGGGGGTTGTATTGTGCGTTGGAGGGAGCGTGGCAATTGTATTTGTGGGGAGTGGGGACAGGCCAGCAGGGAACTTAGTTCTCTACTTATTTTCGTTCACTTCGACCACCATCTGTGCCTTAGTTTGAGTGGGACTGTTTTTGTAAACGCGTCATGATTTGGTCTTCATACCAGTAAAACTACCAATATAGACGTGTATGTGGACTGTGGAGGCTAAGGAACTCGGACCTGCGCCCAGTTCATTTGGGATGGGTAATGTCATCTGCACACCACCGGGCTTTCCATTGTCGCCCTTCAGAGTTGTGATGTCTCTTATGCTCCCTTCCGTGCCCCTTCACGTGGGGGGGTCATGAATGTGCGCTTTGTCCAGTGTACTGTGGCGACAGTAATCCATGTGCCACTCAAACCGTATCATTCTATTTCAACACCGGTCCAAGTGCCCTTCCAGCAAAGCAACATACTATGAGGGTGACTAAGATGGTGGGCTTTAGGCTTGATCACGGTCAGACTGTGCCCATCCTGGGACCAGGTGTTGATGTCTTTTCTGTGCCTATTAACCGTGTGGCATTACTCACCCGTGTTACCAGTATACCCAGCGAGATGACCTCCTTATACTTGAGGTGACATTACTAGTTCCATGCAGTCTTATAACCTGCTTGAGTGGACAGTGGACCCCAGGGGTCTGCAACTTTTGGCTCTCCAGATGTTTTGGACTACAACTCCCCTCATCCCTAACCAGGATAGTCAATAACCAGATATCATTGGAATTGTTCGAAACATCTGGAGAGCCAAAGGTTGCAGACCCCTGCCCTACAACATCCGATAAATCTCTCTGAGCCTATTAGATTTTTACCACTGTGAGAAAACATTTCTTCCACCATCGGAGGCTTCACTCAGAGCCTGTATTAACATTTGTACCACTGTTAAGGTGTTCCTGCGAATAGCCAGTCTGAGGTGAGATTTCTTAAACCGCAATGAAGACTTCAGAGCAAGGGGATTAACATTTTTATGCTGAGCCCCCCCTGAGTAAAAATATTGTTTGCCCCCCCCACTGCTCCCAAAACTAGAACTGCTTATTTTGTATTGAAAGCGATCACAGTAAACTTTTTTTTAACGAGCGTCATGCCTCGCAGCTTGAAGACCAGTGCTTCACAGGTTGGTGATAAATGGAAGCATAGAGGACTTATCCTCTGGCAATAATTGGAAGGGATCTTCCTTCGCAATGTATACCCATTTGCATGCACATCCATTTGCATGCACTCTAGCAAACATATGTATGTAAAAAAGGCATTTCTTAAACTGTTGGCGACTTGGCTCCCAGCTTGTTGGCTTCTAACCATTGTGAACGGACATCTCTTAGAAACTTAGAGGGAACACTGGAAAACCATTGTGCGCAATATAACAATCAAGAGCGAAGACCTTGCACCATCAGAAACATCACTTACAGAGGGTTAACTCGTCATCGTTGTTAGAGGGTAGCTCGCCAGTTTGGTGCCGATTAACCTAAGCATTGTGAGGAAACCTAACTCACGGACAATTCCACCTCATGAACAGACTGTGAGAAGATATTTTTCAGACCATCGCAAACATCATTCAGTCTATTGTATATAACCTGTCCGTAGAGCCTTTCGCAGTCTATTAAGTTACTGCTGTGTGCATTGACATTACGCAGTCATTCACTGGCCACAAGCGCTCCTGTATTTGTAGAATTGTGTGCTGTTGTCTCGTCAATCACCATATTCAAACAAAGGCCCAGATAGCTTGGCTCAGAATTTCTACCCTTCGAAAAAATCGAATTTCTACCTTGAAAAATCAAACCCTTCATACTGCAGGACTTAGTGGTCCCCCACATCAATGTGGGAAATGCTCTCCTGACAGGGCATCGAGCTGCTCACTTGGCTCCCTTAAAAGCAGTTCACCATGCCGCAGCACGTCTTATTAGGGAGCACAGAAATTTGACCGAATTACCCCCATCCTTCCCGAAGTACATTGCCTTCTGCAACAAGCCAGGATACTGTTCAAGACTGCACATATCATCTCGATAGCAGTCACAAATCGAACACCTGCGTACCTGGCGACTAAGCTCCAAAATATCTGGTGACACGCTCCTGGCAAAGCAAATCGACCAATCTTCTTGAATCACAATCTGCTCACAAAGAGAGGACATGCAAACATTCCTTGTCTCGAACTCAATCCCGATGTTGGCTTGGAATGCTTCTACAATTCTCCAATTTTGCATATCTCTGAAAACGTGGCTCTTTCAATTACACCTGACCAAGGACTACTGCCAATGGATGCACATACCGACCCACAGACATCGCAGTACTGCTCTGTTGGTAAAAGATGGCAGCCCAAATGCTGGCTACCCACAATTTGTACTGCACTCAGCTGCGCTTGAGCTAGGTCCGTGCTTTAAACAATAAAAAAAATGGGTGAAGGAGAGTTTTCAATCCATCATAACTGCTAGGAATGTCTTTGAGCAGTCTACCGGTCCATCGGGCATATGCACCTCATTCTTGGTCCCATCCCTGAAGGGTATATGGTTCTTTCATTCTTTCATCGACGGTTGTAATTTCAATGGTTTTTTAACGAGTATTTTTGCTGAAAAAACTCATTGAAATATATAGGGAGTGGGGGTGCAGTGTTGGGAAAGTTCATATAATGGGCGTGGGGGGGCGGGGTCAGGAATAGTCAAAGAACAATAGTGGATGTTGGTTTGGGGAGTAACCCCCCAAAAATAAAAATCCTTTTTTCGGTAAAAAAACCATCGAAATTACAACCGTCGATGAAATTACATAGAACCCCCTGAAGGGATCAGTCCAGCCTGATTTGCTAGGTCATGTACTTTTACACTGTAGCACTAGCAACCAGACATGTTTCAGCATTATGAGTCTTTCAGTGAGATCTAGAGACTAATGGGCCTATTTTTGTATAGCTGCTAAAACATTTCATCATGCTTTATCGTCAACGCTGTTTGCTTAGCTGGCAATGCATGCTGTTACTACTTGCCGCTGATTTGGAATTGCATTTCCCTCTGAACCTACTAACCCACTTGCCCTTCCTGCTCCTCCAAATTAACCAACACCACTACACTAGACCGTGGGCTAGCCACACTCCACATAAATGCACCAAGAATCAATTCAATGGTCACACCCCACCATCTCTCCGAGATTCTGGAAACACACAGAGCGCAAACCACCCACCACATAGTCCATAAAACTATCAATGGTACAAGTACACTCAAGACACCAGATAATCATACAGCAACAGCCACCCACGACTTTGGATTTCTTATTGTTATTGTTATTTGTTATTGTTATTTTGCACTTATATAGCGCCTTATATACCATTGGTATGGTCTGAAGGCGCTTGTAGGTTGAACGCCCTTGGGAACCGAAGTTCAGATCAGTAGAGAGAGTAGGGAGAGTCAAAAGGTGCGTGTGAGCACCGGGTATGTGTGCAGCTCGTGCGGTACTCGTGTAATAGCTGCTTCTTAGCGGTAGGTGTGGTGGTTGAGAGATCAGGAGAATGTGTTCGTTCTGGCAGGATTTATCCGGAACGGATGTGGCTGCGTTAGGCCTGAGGAAAACGCCTGGCTGGGGGTGTGGAACCAGCAGTGATTACATAGAATGATGTGGAGTAAGCGGCGGAATGTTGGTATGAGAACAGTTATACCGAATGGTGTCATAGTATCTCTGTGTTCTAGTTGAGTGGTGATGTAAGTGGTGATGTAAGGAGAGAGTAAGCATGGTGGTGTGGTATGGTCGGTTATATGCTCTTTCACTGAGCACACTTCTAATTGCAACTTTCTCAGAGAGGGTACTGGGTGTATTTCTAAATACAGTTTTCCACATGCCAACATTCACAATTCTGTCTAAGTGTGGACATGCTAACATTCACAATTATATCCAGGTGCGGACAATGCTAACATTCACAATTCTATCGAAAACTGGAAACTTGAGAATCCATGCTAACAATCATGTTTCTGTCTAGACTTGGCGCGGGCTCGTCTTTGTGGTTCACTCGTGGTATGGTTAGCATTATACTGCAGGCAGTGTTTGATGTCCCACCATTAATAGGTTTGGGCTTGTGGTCACATCTCTCTAATAATGCATGGTGCAGGTCTGTAGCAGTCTAGGCGATTGATAGGTAAGTTAGAGTGGCAGGAACTTTCTGGAGTAGAGTGATTGCTCTACTCCCCACCCATGCCACACTCACGGTTTTTGTTGGTGTCAGTTGGGTGCTGGCTTCCTTGGCGTCCCCTGCGGACACCTGCAGACACTTTCTGGAGCCGCCTCTGTTGGAGCCGCCCTTGGCCTCGGGGCCCTTGGCTGCCGGGCAGAGGGCTGCCCTGGGAGGACAAGTGATGAAGGGCTCACGGCCCAATCAGAGCGGGGATGGGCGGGTTGGGAGGCGGGAATCAGGAAGAGGGTGCGGGTGGGAGAGGGACGCTCGGAGGGCCTGGGGGCCCAGTTGGCGCCCGAAAAATGGGCGGCGTGCCCGGATGGGCTTCCTCACCTCGCGCCGGCTGCCTGCAGTGAATGCAGGGGCCGGTGCGAGGAGGGTCGCTAGACCCTTTCAACCTGGGCTCACGGCCCAATCAGAGCGGGGATGGGCGGGTTGGGAGGCGGGAATCAGTAAGAGGGTGCGGGTGGGAGAGGGACGCTCGGAGGGCCTGGGGGCCCAGTTGGCGCCCGAAAAATGGGCGGCGTGCCCGGATGGGCTTCCTCACCTCGCGCCGGCTGCCTGCAGTGAATGCAGGGGCCGGTGCGAGGAGGGTCGCTAGACCCTTTCAACCTGGGCTCACGGCCCAATCAGAGCGGGGATGGGCGGGTTGGGAGGCGGGAATCAGGAAGAGGGTGCGGGTGGGAGAGGGACGCTCGGAGGGCCTGGGGGCCCAGTTGGCGCCCGAAAAATGGGCGGCGTGCCCGGATGGGCTTCCTCACCTCGCGCCGGCTGCCTGCAGTGAATGCAGGGGCCGGTGCGAGGAGGGTCGCTAGACCCTTTCAACCTGGGCTCACGGCCCAATCAGAGCGGGGATGGGCGGGTTGGGAGGCGGGAATCAGGAAGAGGGTGCGGGTGGGAGAGGGACGCTCGGAGGGCCTGGGGGCCCAGTTGGCGCCCGAAAAATGGGCGGCGTGCCCGGATGGGCTTCCTCACCTCGCGCCGGCTGCCTGCAGTGAATGCAGGGGCCGGTGCGAGGAGGGTCGCTAGACCCTTTCAACCTGGGCTCACGGCCCAATCAGAGCGGGGATGGGCGGGTTGGGAGGCGGGAATCAGGAAGAGGGTGCGGGTGGGAGAGGGACGCTCGGAGGGCCTGGGGGCCCAGTTGGCGCCCGAAAAATGGGCGGCGTGCCCGGATGGGCTTCCTCACCTCGCGCCGGCTGCCTGCAGTGAATGCAGGGGCCGGTGCGAGGAGGGTCGCTAGACCCTTTCAACCTGGGCTCACGGCCCAATCAGAGCGGGGATGGGCGGGTTGGGAGGCGGGAATCAGGAAGAGGGTGCGGGTGGGAGAGGGACGCTCGGAGGGCCTGGGGGCCCAGTTGGCGCCCGAAAAATGGGCGGCGTGCCCGGATGGGCTTCCTCACCTCGCGCCGGCTGCCTGCAGTGAATGCAGGGGCCGGTGCGAGGAGGGTCGCTAGACCCTTTCAACCTGGGCTCACGGCCCAATCAGAGCGGGGATGGGCGGGTTGGGAGGCGGGAATCAGGAAGAGGGTGCGGGTGGGAGAGGGACGCTCGGAGGGCCTGGGGGCCCAGTTGGCGCCCGAAAAATGGGCGGCGTGCCCGGATGGGCTTCCTCGCGCCGGCTGCCTGCAGTGAATGCAGGGGCCGGTGCGAGGAGGGTCGCTAGACCCTTTCAACCTGGGCTCACGGCCCAATCAGAGCGGGGATGGGCGGGTTGGGAGGCGGGAATCAGGAAGAGGGTGCGGGTGGGAGAGGGACGCTCGGAGGGCCTGGGGGCCCAGTTGGCGCCCGAAAAATGGGCGGCGTGCCCGGATGGGCTTCCTCACCTCGCGCCGGCTGCCTGCAGTGAATGCAGGGGCCGGTGCGAGGAGGGTCGCTAGACCCTTTCAACCTGGGCTCACGGCCCAATCAGAGCGGGGATGGGCGGGTTGGGAGGCGGAAATCAGGAAGAGGGTGCGGGTGGGAGAGGGACGCTCGGAGGGCCTGGGGGCCCAGTTGGCGCCCGAAAAATGGGCGGCGTGCCCGGATGGGCTTCCTCACCTCGCGCCGGCTGCCTGCAGTGAATGCCTTACAGAATACATTCTAACCAGTACGCACAACCACAACCCACCTCCACATCACACGACACACTGGCACACACCTGAGGCACACTGTGTCTCACCAGAGGCGTAGACCGGGTATGGCCTGAGGTGCAGGGCCCACCCAAAATCTGTAAATGCCCACTGTGTCGCCTGAGCAGCAGGGTTCACTCTCCGGGATATCTGTGTGTTGAGCAAATGAGTCGGAGAACGAACCCTGCTGCATGCATGTCAGGAACCAGGGAGCTATCTCTGCTTCCTGGTTTCTGTCTGTGCAGGAGCTGGAGGCCTAAGGAGCAGCTGAAGAGGCAGTGGTGTGTTGAGTCTGGAGGGAAACGGGTAATGGAAGGAAAAGTGTTTGTTTCTGTGTATGCGTGTGTGCGAGGATTGTATCTAGGTATGACTGCATGTGTGCATGCTTGCAAGGGTGTGTGCAAGTGTGTGTATGTACATATGTATGTTTGTGAGGGGGTGTCTAAGTGCATTCGTGTGAATTAATGCAGTGTGAATGGTGTACATTGGTGCAAGAACATGTGTGATTGAGAATGCAGTGTGAATGCTCTGGGTGCTTGTGTGAATGACAGAGAAACTGTATGGGTATGCGACTGGTCGATGAATGTGCAAGTTTGTGTCTATATGTGTCTGTGTATGTAGGTATGTGTGGGTGTCTGTGTATGCAAGGCTGGTTCCCGGTGAGGGTCATTGGACCATGAACAATTTTTAACAGGGCATGGCATGTTTATCGGGTGTTTATGGGTGCAACAAAGCTAAATTTAGTGTTATTGTTTGAAGGAGAGGGTCGTGTAGGGGGGAGGTACTACGCTATGAAAATGCATTGAAAACATCTTCTGTGCATTGTTGGTGACTTGGCTCTTCTAATGAATCCCCCTTGAATGGTTTAGGCTCCCTATCTATGCCTTGTCACTCCTGTGCATTTAGAACAAATACACGTCTCTCTGCAAGCTCCCCTTAATGTGGGCCCTACTACACTAGCTCCAGGCCCCACTTGTTAAGCAATCTTGGCTACGACTGTGTCTCACCCATACGGTTACAACGCACAGGCCTCCAGTACCACGCCCACATACAAAATACAGACGCCAGTTGCTCCTTGTTTTGAACCTATCCTGTCATCCTATCCTCACTAACTGTCCCCACGCCCCCTTGCTGAGACACGCGAGCAACCGGAGAATGCCCGTGGGTGGTAGCGGTGCATAGTATAAATCAACATAACATAACTCCATCTGTGGATGGTAATTGAGTGCAGCGATTGTGGTAATTGCCAAATTGTATTGAGCTCTCGTTCATGATCCTTAGAATAGTCAGACCATCTCGCCCCTAGCCCTTCTGTCTCTCGCCCCTCGCCCTTGTCTCTCACCCTTCGCCCTTGCTTGTCTCTCACGCCTTCCCCCCCCCCCCCCCTTCATTCTCCCTCTCTGCCACTATTCCTCTCCCAGGCCTTCTGTCATTTACCTCTTCTTTGCCTTAAAGCATCTGTCCACGCCCGTGCTCCTCCCCTTTTTGGCCACTCCCCTACACCTGAGTCGACAGGTGTTGCGATCATCGAAGCGCCCCTTTCTGCCCCTCCCTCTCGTCTGCAGAACCATTTGACTTCCTCATCCCGGCCGCAAGTGTATCTCCCTTATCAACAGGCTAGGCTGCGTCACACTCACAGGCGCTTTTTCTTTCGGTTTTGTAATGAGTAGCACCAGTGTAGTTTCATCCTTGCCCACAGGTTCCTCGGTACGCTGTCGTAGTGTCACCGAAGGCCCCCGAGGTGATAAGGTGGGACGACTCGACGGAGAGCGGTAAACCATTTAGTTGCCGAACAATGAGTTTGGCCCCGAGGTCCTTGGCCACGCCAAATACAGCACACGTGAGTGCGACCCCAAACTTATCCCCTCCCGTTTGCGTTTGTTAGTTGAACCTTTAGGGTCACCCAGGTCGTTGGGGCTATCCTCAGTTGAATTGGAGAATACGTTTGTGTTGTAATAGTGTAGATTTTTCGTTATGTCGCTACATACCTTGCTGGCTGTTCGGATCCGTGGAATTGGTGGCGTGATGCGACAACTGACACCGCTCACTGCAGTGTTACCAAATCCCTGTGTGTGGGTGGAGGGGTGCAACAAGGAGTTTGCAGCGTATAGTTTAACTTGGCGTTGATGGGGTTAGTGTGTGGTATTTTATTGTACTTATGCAAGAGAAAGGGGAGCCGGTTCGTTCAGGAACACTGGACCTAAGCAAAGCAGTGGTCGGACGAATTACTTTTACGGCATTTAACGGGTTGAACGGCGGCAGTGCAGTGCATCTGGAGACGAGCGGTCACCCCGAAATTGACCAGTAGAGGCAAAATACTGATCTTAAGTGGCACCCTTTGCGGCTGCCTTCTGTAAAGTTTCTCTTTTGTATGCCGGGGTTGGACCCCAAACCAAAGATGCACATTATATACGTTTACATTTCGTTAATAATTTTGCTGTTTATGTGCAACGGTTGTATTACCCGAGGCACAAAAAAAAAATGTACATTTCTTTACATTTGTGCCATTGAGAATGAGGCAAGAGAGCTGGGTCAGGTATGATCTGTTGTATAGGAGCAGTCTTTCATCCTCACATCAGGGGATGGGCATCTCTAGTGGCGGTGAGTCGGGAGGTTAAAGGCAAGCCGTAAATGCAAACAGCCTGGTTAGGGGCAGCCTGTGAGTAGAAATGAATGCAAAGAGGAGGCATTTGAAGAGGGATTGGTACGTGGAGAACCATTCCACATGGTGGTGGTGGTGGACAGAGGAAGGAGGTTGTAAAGAATGCAATTTGCATAGCTAGGAATTTTGTTAAAGGGGAGCACGAGCAGAGGTGAAGGCCCATGAGGAGACGAGAGCTATAGTCGAGAAGACTGAGGAGATGGGTTAACTGAATTGCTAGCGCTTGTGATCACTTGGCTGTACATTGTGGTAAATCAGACACAGGAAACTGATAGACCTGGTTGAACAAGTTTTATTAAAGAAAAGGCAGCCTCAACTAGCTCAATAGCCATGATGGGTTTCCCTAACTTTAAAGAAAACGCACTGGTGCTTTGCCCGGTGGTGAAGTCCTTCTGGGTTAGGGTAAGAGACAAGATGGTGGTTGGGAGAAACCATACCGGACTGCCACAAGCTGATCCTGCTGAATGTGTGGAGAGACACAGGCTTTACTGCCAGGGATAAATCATTGTTTCGGATGCCTCTAACGCTATGGAAAAAGAGGTTGGCTAAGGAATGGGGAACCCCTGCACAACCTGGATTCCAACCATAGCTCGAGGAAATGTATTGCGGCACAGAGCTGCAAAAAAGGGTATACAGTGTAAGAGTGTGTCAACATCATTTTTAAGATGGAAAACCTGACCTGTGTTTGCAAATGTTTACATGTTACTGTCACGATATATTATGCAGCACAAGCAAGTCAGGGACCTTTTTCCCCTGCAATGGGTGTGCGCACAATTAAACTGCTTTTTATTTTTACAATCCCCAAATGGTTTTTAATGAGACCTCCAACCCGTCTTGCACTCAACCTCCACCAGTACCCTTTGTCCCAATAGACCAGGTACCAGGCCGTTGTGTTGTCAATTAATACTTTATTAATTTATTATTGTGATATCAAATTAGAACAAATAGAGGACAGCAGCCACTATTGATGTGGTAACACAAATGCACAGACCTCTAGAAAGTAACCAGGTTAAGAGATCCTGTGATGCCACTCTTATCTTGTTTCATGAAAAGCAATGCAAAACAATTCCACTCAAATGATTGCAGGAAGGTTAAACACTCCCCCCTGCGGCAATGGAAACATGGGTTTTCAATGATTTAATACCACTGCTATGGGACAGCACACAAGGTAACTTCGGGCTGCTTACACTAGGAGACAAATAGGGCTTCAAAACCGACTAGCTAGTACACATAGGTAATTTGTTTTTAATACAAGCAAAACATGACAAAACAAATAAAAATAAAAAGGAATGCAATCCAAAATCCGGGATCAGGGTACAGTAGGCGAAGAGAAATAAACTAGGAAAAACGGGTTTAAACGGGTGAAGTGACATTTTTAGAAAAATGGAAATCACACTAGCTCTTGCCGGGGCTGGGTAGGTCAGACAAGCTCCCAACAATGAAAAACGAAGGAAATGCAATTCAAAATCTCCGCGAAGGATAGAGTAGGGAAAACGATTATTAAAAGTATGAAAGAAATAATTAGAAAAACGAAAATCGAAATCACCCTAATTCTTGCTGAGGCTGCAAATGTCACACACGGTACAACCAATGGGGAAACTCACATAGGAGCTCGGTTTTTAGTTAAGATGAGAAAGGCACATAACAGGGAGACTTTGGGCAAAGGAATTACTCGCAATAACAAAATCGGTTTGGATTCAAAATGCCTGATGCAAATGGGAACTTGTTCTTAAATGCACAATTTAACAAATGAAAGAATTGGTTTTCAGCTCTTAATGAAAGTGCTTCTTGGGAAATACTTTATATTTATAATGACCCGCAAGACGCAGGTAAGGGAGAGGAAGTTTTGAATGCAACCTTTCCCTATCCCGTGAAATAAGGTGGGAATGAATTGATTTAATAAGTCAAATATACTAAGGATCTACACACACACTGGAAATTCTTAAATGGGAAATGGTGAAATGCACGCACATACAACTGATTCTTCCACAGGAAAATAGCTTAACTATGCAGGCAAAGGACTTTTCAGAGGGAAAAAGGACTATAATCAACAGGCAAACAAGGGATGGTTTTGTTCCATAGGAAAAATGACTTAAATGCACAGGTGAACAAAGGATGTGTCATTGGGAGAATAACCACAATGCACAAACAAAATACTTTTCAATAGAAAATGACAGAATTCCACAAACAGATAAAATAGGAAATGTTTCCATGGGGGAATCTCTAGGGTAGTGCTTAAGAAGATGAGACTAGTTTAATCTATGGCTGGGGAGATCTATACTTACAAGAGGAAAATGGCTTTATGGACCTCAAGGGGGACCAGGGCTTTGCTGTAGGGACCATCAAGGGGTCAGTTAAGGCCTCTCTCTCTGTCCTCCAAATCAGCTAGGGGAGGATCCCCCATTTATCATATGACTGAGACAGGGTGTTGGATCTGGATTTTGTACATGGAAATCTCACATTTTGACAAATGCCCTTTCTCATCAGATTCTGCCACATATGGCAGCATGTTTGGACACTATATTTGTGAATCGCGTTATGGTTTTTCCTAATTTGCTCCCCAACGATACTCATGACAAATCTGGCATTCGGTGGGCAGGATATTTATTACCTTTTTTATGTTGCCTCAATTTTTCATATTTCTCAGTCACACCAGGAATGCCCCATAATATTTTCCTAAATAACTTGGTTTGTGTTGGGGCCACAAAATTGTTTTCAACCCACCAGAAGCATCCCATTAACAGTTTTTCATAAATCCGCACATGGATATTGTACAATTAATATTTCCAAAGTTATTGCAAGAACGGCATATCTCCAATTCTGTGCAATGGCTTGTGAAACCCCTCATTATCCAGCCCCCCCGCCCCTTTGGGATCTGGTTTCTTTGCTCTGATGTCTCTCTCTGAGATTCATGGCCAGGAATTGAAACTTACTAGCAATGAATTCCCCTTCACCTTTCCTTCAGCTGAAATCACCTTTTTAGCTTGCATTTTATTTTGACATGAACTCTGAAATGCAACCCATTAATATATTGAATTATCACTGCAATGTTGTTTCCTGCATACAATGGTTACATGTGAGCAACATGATTACACTTTTCAAGACTTCGGTGCACATCTGGTTTTTCAAAGTGTTACTTAAGGCAAAACCGAAATGTCTTTTGTTATCCAAGCCGTGGAAAAGGCCTTCATTTGACAGCAGCTTTTTAACCCAGTTCAGGCTCCTAACATGACAGAAACCAACTCTTTTGTTAAAAACTTTGCACATGTTTTGAGGAGCATGTATTTAACTGAAAAGGAAAAACGACCTTTGAAAGCTATTATTTTGATCAAAGTACAAAACTGCATTCTGCAGTGCAAACGTGCACACAAATTAACACACTGGATGACGCCGTGTTTGCCAATATGGTCTCAGCTTTTCCAGACCTTTTTGCAAAGTATCATGAGGTCTTCCCCTCAAGTGTGGCAAGGAACATTTTCAGGCATTCCCAGAATTAGATGCCTAAATGTGCTCCTTTTTGATTAGGCATTTCAGGGCCTGATTGCCATGTGGCTTCACAGTTGGCCTTTAATTATGGGGAGACCCTCATACTGACTCCGGCTTTTCGTTATGGTATTCAGGGTTATTTCACCCCACATTACTTGTGAAGAAAATCAATAAACACTTTCATAAAAAAAACAGGTGCTGGTCAGGATGGCTCACAAAAATGCTGTCCACCGTCCAAACCTATCATTTGCTCTATCCCTAAAATTATTAAACTGAACAACATAATCTTCACCTAATCAGGCTCAGCCCTCCTGAGCTGTCTGGCCTCTCAAGCTATCTGATTCTCTGGTTGCTGTCACCCCCTTGTGGGCTACATCAGTGTCTCACCGCCCTGATCCACATCTTCCAATCTTCTGAGTGCACCTGTTGTGCTGCAGCTGTGCTATATGGGCGGGGGGGGGTGGTTAGAGGGGGGGTGCTTCTCTGTTGGCTGCAGAACTGTGACTCCAACCTCTTCGTGGTCGGTCTCCTCTTTCAGTTCCCTCTGCTTACGACCGAAAGGACTTAGGCATCGGGACGACTGGATGCTGATGTGCTACTTCTGGCGGTGACTCGCGTCCCCCTCGGTCCGGCGGGTTATCCCTACTCTATCTTTCCGCCTGCCCAACCATGGCAGTGTTCTGCAGGTTCCATGTTTCCTTTGGCCAAATGTTGGGAAGGAGACCAGTGATTTCCTTCATTCCCAAACGCTTTAGAATTAGGCAAGACACCTGTTCACTGTTTTCTAAGCACTACAAGAGTCCAGGGGTGAGGAGGGTCCCTAAATAAAGATAGTTAGGATTGAAATATAAGGTGCAAATATTTAGATGGATATATTTTTAAAACTGTTAAATTGTAGTTGGCTTTGCTCAAAGCACATAGTGAATGCAGCCTGTGCTAAAAATAGACTACAGGCTGGCGGAGCACACAGTGGCTGAGCAGCTGTCCCTGTCCACCACAAGCCAATGGAGACTAAAAAAGATTCAGGGCGATTTACAGATTACTATGGGAAAACAGGTTTTTTTTGTAGAAATTATTTGACCAGATTAAATATAATTTTGTTGCGTGAAGTGCTGATTGAATGGTGGGAAGATGTCTATGTATGAATGTTTATAACATAGCAAATGATGCTAAGTAAGAGCTACAATGTATTCCTGCTTAGGCAGCAGTATGTTATAGCAGGATTGGTCTAAATGTAAACCTGGCCATGCAACACCGGAGACTGCAGCATCCCATGTATGGCCAAAAGAACAGTTTTGGATGAGCTCTGCCGGTATCCAGGGACTTAGTTGATGAGTATAAAGGCGCCTGCTTGCCATTAAGTCTGCAGTAGCCAGCCAAGGAAGACAGAATGCTGGTCGGAATTGCAGAGTCCTCTGCTATTTGCCCCAATCCTCATATTTGTTAAGATTAAAGTTTGTTATCTCTTGCAAGATAGACTTGTGGCCTTAATTCCCTAGAGTGGTGCATTTACTCTGGTTTGAGCGTGATCAGGGGGTACCCCAATGTTTTTATGGGGTACAAGTATGGCCTACCTTTCACATCACATTAGTTGGTCAGATAGCACAGCGAGCTGAGCACTCGTTGCTGACATCTGTGCATAGCCTGCTGATGCAGGTTCGAATCCCTGCAGGGCCAATTCCTCCTTTCATCTTTCCAAGGTCGTTACATTGAGTACCACACAGTGGGGTGATAATATCTACTGTTATTTCAGAGCTAACATACCTCCGGATGAGTAGTGCTATATACAAACTAGATATTATTCTTTACGTGGTCCTCCCTCCAGGCTCCTCCTGGAAGGGAGACGTCCCTTGTGCACTCCAGCACAGGTTTCTGTGTTGCACCATAAGGCTGGTTCTCTCCACTTCTGCATGGGTCTGTTCTTTTAAGTTCCTTCCTGGAACGATCGAGGTGACACCATTGGTGGTGTTGGACATTAACAGAACTGAGTCAGAAACCAAGCCAATCACCTTTTTAAAGGGTTAGTTATGGTTTTGTTTAATCCCTATATAGCCAACAAATACTTGGTACACTGAGTTAATGGGAGGCATGGTAACTACTTTACTTGGGGATTTCTTGTCCCCTAAGGGGATCGGGAGGTCGCCCCAATGAGATCCTGCTTGCCCTGTCCCCTAAGGGGTGTTAAACAGAGCAAGCTTTCTTCCCTTGTCCCAAAGGGGGTGGCTCCCCCTTGGGCAGAAGGAACGAATTTCACTAGATTCGTCATAACTTTCTCTGTTTTTTAGATGTCGGTTGGGGATTGGTGGGAGGCCATGGTATCACAGCTCTTTACGGTCTATGATTTGCTCACTTACTCATTGGTGTTTGTGACCTGATGATCCTGTGGTGAAGCGGACTTGCAGACACACTGGTCATTGTGCCTGTCATTTGTTAGCAAATTACTTGCTATTGGTAGATGGTAATGTAGTGGCATTGTGATGATTGCCATGAGTGTTTATTCGAGAATCTGTATCGGTTAGAGTTGGGAGCATGCCAATGTTTGTCAGTCATGCCCTCTGTTTATATATGAATACTTTTGGATAGATGTCATGTAACATCACATTACAGCAATCATTGATGCCCAGGTATTATTGTAGGATACCTTAGAATCAGTGTGGGTGATATGACTGGTCACAGTTGCTCTCTGAATTCATGTGGATGTTGAATAGCAGATTCCTTGCTGTTGATGGATGGAGGGCGCCTCGTCATAGCCCTCATTTGTGAACGCTGTGTTTTGCTGGGTTGCCACGATACATGAAAAGAAAGTACTATGACAGCCAGAGCCACAAAATTGCCATAGCTGCTTGCTGTTTTGAAGTTAATATCTTGATGTTGGTGCAGATGGTGACATCGTATTGAGCAGTAATGTCTGTAATGAATTTCTTGGCATTGGTGGCACAGTTGTCATTTGTGCCTGCTGGCTGTTTAGTAATATCTTGACATTGGGGTTGTGACCTGATAAAACAGTTGTAATGGCTTGGTGGGTACAACGTGATAAGGTCATTGTTGCTAAAAGCTTGGCAATTTATCTTGACATTGGTTGCTGTGACCTTGTTTTATTTTGCTGTTAATCTTTGACCATAGTTTTAAGAAGACCCCCCCCCCCCCCTGATGTTCATGGGGCTGCTGCAATAACAGTGCGTCCATTGAGGCCCATGGTTCCACGAAGATGGCTTGGAAGGGTAATCGCTCGCCTTTGGTATCTTCTGTGCAACATGCAGCCGCAGGTTTCTGTGTCAGCAGGACAGACTGACTGAGCCCTTCATTTTCCGTGGTTAAATTGAGTACCATTATATTGAGTAAATAGCAACTGTTATTACAACACCTAGAAGCAAGAAGAATCTGGTATGAAACATTCTCTAGAACCCCAATACTACATACCTGTTTACTCCAATGGGCAGTGTCTGTTTGCTTGGTACCCTTTCATAGTAAAAAATAAAGTATGTGGTTGGGGCCATCAGCTTTCCATGGTCTATATGCAGTATGTGGGCGCCTGCTCAACTAGCACAGATGGCTCCATAAACCAACTTCAAAACATCTCAAACCCCACTTGGCAGTTGACTGAATACACAGAGTGGAAAGTGAGATGCCTGATATGAACATTGTACTGAGCATTGCAGAGAATTAACCCTCATAGCACAGAAGCATTGCTGAGCTAGAAAGTTGCACAAACGATTGCAGACGTGCCATCAGCGAGGAGCCTTCAAGGCTGCGAACGGAAGGTCAACACTTGATGACCCAGCATTTTTGAGTTTGTGGTGGAATGGCTTTCTGTCTCTCTGCTGGAGGCTAGTGGTGGGGGGTGGGGTGAAAGGCCACAGTGCGGTGCCGTTTCTTTTGGTGTGGGGAGAACTGGGGCTGTGGGCATGTTACCGGTGATGTCCTGACAGGCAGTGTCCTGTGCGTCTGCAGGACCAGGATAATGGGGGGAGGGGGTTAGAAAGCCTCAAGTCTCCATAGACGGAAAACACCTCTAATGAGTTGAGCACAGTGGGGCTGGTGAGGGGAGGTTCAAAGATAGTACTTGAGTTTGGAGGTTCTCCTTGAGCAATCAGTCTCCATCTTGACTCCTTTTTTGTGCAGGTTCACTGCAGAAAATGCTACCACAAACCAGACAAGGAACCACAGAATATATTGCTGTGTATTTGTTTTATTTATATAGCGCAGCCAGGCCCGAGGGCAAACGGGCGCATATCTTAACAGTACATTACAGCAATGACATAATCACAGTGGTAATAACAGTTGTGGCAGAGTTACAATTAGCATTACAAATATCATAAGCATCAACGAGAGTAGTAATGTGCGGGAGCAATACAGAATCCCAGTAGGCACGTAAGGAGTCAAGTTATACATCATCCAGAAGATGGTTGTTATTGTAAGGTAGCTAGCCAGAGCTTAGCTTTGTCTTTGAATAGGTTGAATGAAGGTAGATTTCTAATGGTGATTGGTAGGATGTTCCAGAGCTTGGCAGCAAGGACTGGGAAACTAACGCCTCCAGCTGTTTGGAGCTTGTATCTGGGGATCACAAGACCTTAAGTTTGTGCGGATCTGAGTGCCCGCGATGGGATGTGATGGGTGAAGCGAGAGGCTAGATATATGGGGGCCTGATTGTTTACACATTTGTAGGTGAGGGCCAATGCTTTCAAAGAAATCCTTTGGGCGACTGAGAGCCAGTGAAGGCTCTTCCTCGTTTCAGAGATGTGAGCTGATCTGGGGATGTTAAGGGCAGCTCTAATGGCATTGTTTTGGGTAATCTGACGTTTTTTGAGGTTACACTGGTTAGCGCCTTGATACATTGCATTACAATAGTCCACTTTGGACATAACCAGGGTCCTAGCCAGGGTGATGCAGTTCTGGGTGGTGAGGAATGGGCGGCAGGCTGTCATCAGCTTGCAGGTGTAAGCCGAGGCGGCAACCACTGCATTGGTTTGTCGAGTGAGAGTGAGTGTGGAGTCTAGGTAAATTCCTAGGGTTTTGGTATCTCTGGATACTTTAATGGAATTGCCGTCAATCTTGAAGGAGCTGAACAAAGGGTTCAGTTTGCTAAGTCTCTGTTGCGTACCCAAGATGAGAATCTCTGCTTTCTCATCGTTAAGGCACAACTCGTGTTGGGCCATCCATGCTTGGATGACTTGGTAAATGTCGTTAAGGGCTTTGGAGTCGACAATGTAGTCACCAGTGATGGGGATGAGTATCTGGGTGTCATCCGCATAATTAGTGTAGGTGACACCCAGATAGTCGAGCACATCAAACAGTGGTTTGGTGAATACATTGTAGAGTGTGGGGGAAACACAGGACCCCTGTGGGACTCTGCAGGGGACTGGTGTGGGACCTGCAGAAGAGGTAGGTGAGAATACTCTCATGTGCCTGTTGTCAAGGAATGATCTAATCCAGTTAGTGGCATTTTCGGAGAAGTGGGCAGCGGATTTCAGATGCTGACAAAGAATTTGGTGATTTACCAAATCGAAGGAAGCAGATAAGTCCAGTAGGAGTAGAAGGACCAATTAGCCATTGTTTTTTAGGTCCTCGATTTGAGTTTTGAGGTCTAAATGAGCTGTCTGTCCCGTGCTTGGGACTAAAACCTGATTGTCTTGTGCCGAGAAGGTTATTTATTTCCAGATAATTCTGTATCTGTAGGTATGCTGCTCTGCCAAGTATTTTTAGGAGGAAAGGGACGGTGGTGATATGTCTGTAGTTAGTTGGTGTCTCATGGTCTAAAGTCGTTTATTTAGAAGAGGGATGACCCATGCGTCCTTCAGGTTGTTGGGAACCGTACCGGTTAGGAATGAGGAGTTGATGAAGGTGGTTATAAAAGGAGCCAGGTCATGTGCTGAGTCCTTGATAGGTGCCAGACAGGAGTCACCTTGGCAGTTCGATGGTTTTAAGTTGCGAATACCTTTTTCAACCTCGGAGATGGTGAGTGGGGTGAAGCTGAAAGGGGTGTGAGAGAAGGAGGCCGAGGTGGTCGTGAAGGGTTTAGTTAAGGGGGAGGTGAGTAGGGCGATTTGTTTGGCATTAATTTTCGATTGCAGGGTGGTTATTTTGTTGAGGAGTGCGTTTTGGATGTTGTTGCACCACGTACTGTCTTTACTGCAGGTATCGGGTGCAGGGGAAGGGAATTCTAGTTCTTTAAGAATTTTAAATGACTCCTTCATGTTGGATTCCGCTTGGGGAAATACGCTGGTTGTAGGTTTCCTTTTTGGCTTGTAGGATCGCTTCCTTGTAGTTGTGGGAGGTGATGAGCAGGCGGTCTTTATTAGAATCAGAGGGATGACTTTTCCAAAGAGCTTCAGCCTTACGCTTTTCTTTGCGCAGAACTCTTAACTGCGGAGTGAACCAAGAGTTCAAATGGGCTTGTTGTTTGGCTTTCCGTAGTTTGAGCGGTGCTATAGTATCAATGGCTTTAAGCAAAGTTTGATTAAAGGTATCTACTAAAACGGTGGGGTCATTGTGTTGAGATGCACATTTGTTCAGGATAGGAAGGATGAGGGGGAGTAGTTTGTCCCTAGTGATGTCTTTTTTGTTCCTTGTGGGAATGGCCGGAGCTATGGTAGGTTAAGTGTGAGGCTTGGTGGCTGGTAAGCGGAAGAGGATGATGATGTGGTGGTCTGACCAAGCACAGGCATAGTTGGAGCTTATAGTAGTGTAACAATTAAGATCAGTGATCCAGTCAAGCGTTCTGCCCTTGATGTGGGTAGGTTCGCCAATACGTTGCTGGAATCCTAGGTTAGCTAGTTTGGTAACGACCTCAGTGGCCATGTGGTCCTTAGGGTCGGATAAGCCAAGGTTGAGGTCACCTAGTAGCAGCACCTGAGAGTTAGGCTTCGTATTGTTGGTCAGGATGGCCGTAATATCATCTGTGAAGGAGCCAAGTGGTCCTGGAGGTCTATAGATGAGGTGTATAGTTGCTCTATTAGTCGGAGAGAGGGTGAGTTTCACGGAAAGAGATCCTGCAGATTTAAGTTCGATGTTAGGGATGGTTCTCAAAGTGATATTGTCTCTATGTATGAACGTGACTCCGCCTCCTTTGGATGTGGACTGTCGGTCGACTGTTGATAGAGTATCCATTCGGGATGGCGAGGGCAAGAAGTGGACCGGAAGCTGCATGTAGCCAAGTTTCAGTAATGGTAATGAAGTCAAGGTTTTGGACGGTGATGAGGTCAGAGATCTCCAGAGCGTGGGCCGTGAGGGATCTGGGATTGATGAGGGCGCCCTTGAGTTCTTTGATGGAGGTGGAGCTGTCAGGGAGGTGAGGTGGTGTTTTCTGTGTAGTAGATTGTGTGATCATGATGTGGATATGCTGAGTGCATGGGACACGGGGCAGTCTGGATCCAAGTCTGAGATTCCTAGCAAGGAGAGTACATGGTTGATTAGGTGTGGGTTTAGTGGCATAGTGTTGGAGCCACAGGGCCGGGTCGTTGAGGTATGGGTTGCCTAGGATGTTGGTGCTGTGTAGCATGATGGGATGATATGGCGTAGAGTAATGGTGGTTGATCTTGGCAATATTAATAGTGAGGGTGCAGAGGGAGGTAACAGTTAGGTACTCTACGATGATAACGTAAATAAGGTGACTGATAAGTAGCTGTGGCCGCATGTCGTGATCGGAGTGTCCTAACCGTCTGAGGTATAGTGCGACTGCACTGACAGGTAAGCGGTGAGGTTATATACAGGTTGGAAGTCAGATTAGCCAAGAGGTGGCTGCTCTGAAGTGACTAGCTAGGTAAGTGCATGTGCAAAAGGCAGTCAATTGCTCAAGGTAGTTGCTCAGATAAGGCCGACTAGGTAGGTGCATGTGCAAAAAGCAATCAATTACTCAAGGCTATTGCTCAAATATGGGCGACTAAGGTAGGTACATGTTGAGCCAGGTAAGCATGGTAGGGATCTGTAGGTGTAAAGTAGTGTTTTTTAAGTTAAAGGTTGGGTTGGACTGCGCACAATAGGCAGGCAGATTCAGTTAAGCTAGAGTGCATACAGAGTAGAGTAGTACAGTGCGGCATCAAAGACAATAGGGCCAGGCTAGTACAGTGCAGTGACACGAGGCTGTAGGGCCAAGCAGTTATCGTGCAGTATCAGAGGCTAGTATAGTACAGCATTGAAGACCATAAGGACAGAACTTGTACAAAGTGGCGACGCACAAAGTGCATTACTTGTGTTGAAGTGAAGTAAGTTGAGAATGCAGTAGGCAGGCATGATCAACAACAATACAATTGTCATAAAGGGCATTAACTTAGTTGTTTTAGTAATGCAGTTTTGTGACTTTGGTACCCAGTGTGGGGGGTTCAGTAGGCACGGAGTAGGACACAAAGAACCCTGCAAGAAGACTCAATCACAGACCATAAGATGTTCGCTGTGTAATACAGGTGAAATACAGAACAAAGATGTCAAGAGCACGTGTAGTGAGGCGTGCAGCTTGATTCTTAGGGCACATGTTGATGGCGAGATGTAATCTTAATAGTCAGATGAGATGCTGATGCACTAGCAGGGTCGAGTATGACGCCGAGTGAGGTAGGCAATGGATAATTAGGCAAGAAACAAGAGTACAATGTGTACATTAGTGGTGTGCAACATGAAAGTCAGATGTGAAGTTCAGTGGCATAGCGGGATGCAGAGCAGGTAGAGCGTTACTCAGTGTCTCACCGTGCTAGAGCAACGTTGCTAGAAATGTAGAGTCTCAATAGGTTGCTGGCAGCGCGCGCGTATCGAACAATCTTGGAGGAACTTCTAGTGCAGCCAGTACCAGTACCCGTAGTACTGGGCTGTAATGGAATGGATGGGGTAAGGACTGACCGAGCAGAGCTGAAAGGGGGTGGCACGCTCTTAGCTCGTTACGCTCGGTCAGCTCAGTCAGCAGCCTTGATAGAGTGCCTTCAGCGAGGGCCAGCTTCGCCTGCTGGTTCTGCTGATAAGCTATAAGGCACTCCCTGTGTGAGGGAGCCCTGTGCTGCTGCGCACTTGAAGTGGAGACTTCCTGCTCTGCGAATATTACACCTACTTTGGAGGCTCCCCCCAACCTATCGCCATTTGACTGTCCACTTGTGTGCAGTTCATCTAAGAGGCAGAAGTATCCCACACAGAACCTGAATTGTCACACATCTCTGGCTCACATCCCGGATATCGGATGCTTGGAAGGTGGTCCTCATGACAATTTGAATGAGGAGGCAAAGTACAAGAAACATCTGAGGTGCTACTGTGACTATGCCTCCTCTCCTGTCACATGCCTGTCAATCTGGATATGGCATCTGCTATGCCGGCCCGGGAACCAAAGGAGCTCCTGGTGAAATCTGAACCTCATGAAGCCTTTCCACAAGTGGCCCCTAACCCTACTGTGCCAATTCATTACCTTTTTAAGGAACACCTCTTAAAATCAATTTCTGACTTTCACAATTACCTTTATTAAAAAGGGTTAACATTGGCGGCTGAGACTGAACTGCAGGACTTTGATTCCCGCCAGGATGTTGCTGCAGAGAAACGGAGGGACCAGGATCCAAGTGTGGTAGCCCAAACTCTCTGGGAGAGATCACTTCCACAAGGAGACTCTCAAAAAAAAGGGTTGAGGGGTCTGAGTGTGTGCCTCCTGCAAGGTTTTTTTTCGTTTCCTCTTGCACAGATGAAATTATCCTGGACAGGAGCGCACAGCGTGGGATTGTAAGGCAAGGGAGACATGGGGAGACCAAGGAAACCACTGAGCTCAACATCCACCAGGTCAAATGTGGTGCGTTCTGTTCAGTCTTCTGTGTCAAGTAGACTGTTATACAAACATGATCTTCTTGTAAGAAGATGGTTGTCGAATACAGCAGGTTAAAATTCATTAAAACATTGTGTGGTGCAGCTGCTTTTGGGTCGATACCCTATGGTTGGCGTTGGACGATACTAGGTTCAGTAGCAGGGAGATTTCATGGCAGAGAACTCCAATGACTAACTCATTCACACCTGGAGCCAGGACATCTCGGACATCAGTTTTGCAGAGCGAATTTAATTGATCTGCATTACTCTGAACCATGTAGTTAATTGGAAATCCAAACCCCGGACAGACTACCATTGAGCGAAACTAGAAGATGGTTATGAGTTAGTTTTCAGCTCAGATAGGTTGAACAGCAGGTCTGGAATCTATCTTGGGATCTTTTAATGCTGGAAACCTGTGGGAAGATGGAATAGTTCATCAAGCGCAATATCCTGTCACGATTGGTACTGGTCTTTTTGCTTGTTTGCGCACTTTTTCCTATGATTTTCAATTGTTTGAAAACGTTGGAGAAAATGTGTTTTCTTTCACACACACTATAAAATCGGCTTGTGGTCTTTCTCTGTTCTATTGTTTTTAATGAGCTAATCTCTGGAGAGGGTAGAGGGCTTAGCACATGATTTCTTTTGGCTTTTATGTGGTGCTTCAGCACCACCTCTAAGGACAAACAATTGCATTGGAGTACAAATAGGGGTAAAATGGGAATGTGAGGAGTGGCTCAGAGTGCTCGTTCGGATTCGTACAGGACCGATCGACCGGCCGGCCGATTGCACTTCGACCAGCAGATTACACCCAAGTGCTTACAAGGCACCGCACTAGAGAGATGTACCAAATTTGGTGATCAAAACTTTTCCTGGGCCACCTGCCCCATCTGAATTACCACCCAACAGACACCCTACTCTAAGCCTTGATAACGACCCTCTATTGGTCAAAACACACATCGGCACCTATGGTGATTAAATCAACAACTAAAAATAAAATCCCACAATTGTATCAAATAAACGTGTGGACTATTTACTGTATTATGCTGAAAAATGAACGACAACAAATGCTTACAACCATGTTTGCAAGTGCCATTTAGGTAGGAACCCAGCAAAAACCTCCCTATTGACTGCCATGGTCATGCTAATCTCTATAGCAATTCCCACCTACGAAACTGCCCCACCCACAACACCCCCTTGTTAAGACGGATTTCTGAAATCTGACCTGGTGGGCAGAGGTTCAGAAGGCCAGCCTAGTTTCTTGGAACAGGGTAACCTACTGGACAAGCCAGACCAATCAAGGTAGCTTGGCGGTGGTCAAGACTAGGTCTCAGGAGGGGTGAGGGTGACAGAGAGACCTAAATTAGCAAAAATACAAATACATTTATTCCAAGGCCGTTGCAATTCAACACACAGTAAGAAAACCACAGCAATACTATTAAACCAACACAATCCTATCTATACACATATATACAAAACCAATGGGGTCTAAAGGATGAATGCATTAAATGGGTCCACAACCTAAACTGGGAAGGAAGCAGGAATTGCAAATAGTCTTTAGGCCCTTCTGCATCAAACACAGTCCTAACTGAAAGGCAGTCCAGTCCCTAAGATGATGGGAGCCTAATGCTCAAATGTACTTGCGAAGCTGGGGCACGCGGTAGTTCAAATGGGCAAAACAGTCTTTTTTTAGGGGCTGTAGCAGCTCAGGAAGATAGGTGAGGTGATGCAAAGTAGGTTCCCACTATTCGAGGAGGGCCTTCACTTGAGGGCAGAGTCGATTCCAAGAGTTGGGAATAGTTCACTAGTCAGCACCAGCAGTGGAAAGGAGAGGGGCCCTCGGGGCCACTCATGCGTAAAAGTGGATGGATGCACTAGGGGCCACCGGTTAGGGTTGCAATGACTCACCGACCCCTGGCGCACTCCGTACCAAACTTCAGCAGTCTAGTCCACTTCGGTTGCAGGTTCAAATGCGGCAATCTCGCGGCTCTGTGTCTGTCGGTGACGAAGATACAGCGTTGATTCCCTTACGGGACAGTGGTGAGTTCTCTGCTGCTGGTGGATGGATCAGGCCAGTTCTGCTGTAGCACGCTTCAGGGCACAGAGGACCACAGCTGCAAAGAACTTGCAAAGTTCGTCACCACGGCTGGGCGACACGGTAACCGCGTGTACTCTGGTTCGAGCGCACTCACTTTACTCCAGACCTGGGAATGCCAAGTGTACGAAATTCGGTGTGAGAGTGCCGTGAACACGGATCTTGCGATGTATCAAGATTCAAGGGCTCCTCGAAACGGCGGCTGTATCAGGGCAAAACTCCTGTGCAAGCTGGTCAGCCCACTGGTTGGCCCAGGGATGCTTTCGAAAAGACTTACTTGCAGGATTTGATTATGGTGCCGAGAATAGTTGGTCCCACTATCAATGGGTCGAAGCGCCTTCGTAGACCTTCTAGGACGACCAAATGCAGAGGGGGTCCCACCGGACGACAGGCTCAGGGTGCCAAACCTTCCAGCGGGTCACCAGCAGTTCCTTTGACCCGGCTTCTTAGTTTCAGGATACTTGGATCCTATCCTTCGTTCAGTGAGAACTCCAGAGATCGACATGGTATGGGTGTTGGAGCCTTCTGTTATCCAAAATTTCCTTTGCGCCAAAACGAAGAGGACCCAATGGGAGATATGCTCACATACAGGCATACCATACATGGACCATGGTGGTCCCAGGCATTCACAGCACACCAGACTCTCTGGCACCCAGGTTGTGTATTGGAACTAGACAGTCCATTCCCCATCCTGGGGGGCGCACACTCGAGGCATGCAGAAGCCAGCGAAAGCTTGGCGCTTTGCGGGAAAATGCATGCCCAAATATGGACTGACTCAGATCGGCTCGACCTGGGGAAGGTGAAGGGGCAAGATGGCCAAAGGATCGGACAAAGTACCTCGTGGCGTGGCCATTTTGGAGCCCGGCCACCTAACCGTGCAGAACGCGGTAATCAGTTTTCCTTTCAAGAAAGGGTTAAAAATGTAGGAAAAGATAAGCTGCCACCAGCCCTGTCCAAGGTACATTTGCACTTCTCATAAAAAATTCTTCAAGAGTAACTAGGGCCTTTAGAAATGACAGGAAGACCCAAGTGCACTGTACTGTAAGGTACTTCGTGCACTTGCAACATTGACGAGGACTAAGGGAAACAAAGTCTCCCAGTACTGACTGTCTTTAAGAGCATGTCAGTTTCCCCACAAGAGGTGAGCGAAAAGCCCAGGGGAGTGCAGCAGAAGGCGGTGCTCCTCTGGTAAAGTCATACTATGGTGTTTAAACAAAGCAAAATGTTGGGGGGGAAGCGGGGTACACAACTGGAGGGAAAATTACACATGAAATCGAAATATTTTCTAACACCCCTCATGGGATCTTTTTGAGCTAGCTATATCAAACAGTAACATTGTGTTCTTTACAATTCGTCTGCTGAATTCTGTCTCTGAATTGCAGCTTTGAATGTGCTGCTCTTGTGATAAAAAATGCCTTACCAGAGTGTGCCTTAAGCTACCTGGTTTACACCGGTCCTTTGCAATCTAGCATTTACAAAGCCAAGAGTTTGTTCATAGGTATTGGATAGGCATTTATCAGGCACTGCTATTACATTTCCCAGTTAATAGTACCATGATCCAGCTGCTGCCATTTTATGGCCAGGTGTTTTACTGTGTTTTACTGTGTTTTTTGTTTGTAGATCGCAGTATATCAACACTAAGGCATCATGGCACTATGGGGACCAAACACATTTTCATTATGGGCAGTTGAGCAACCTTTAAAGAAGGAAGACCTGTTCATGGTGACTGTTATGGTTGACCTACATAGATAGGTTTTTACATGTTTTCCTAAATTGAAACCGTTGAGGATCCAATCTCAACCGCAAAGGGAGATCATTCAATTCTTTGGCTACAAGAAAGGAAAGAGAGGCCACTCGAATTTCTTCTTTTGGTTCTGAGAGTAAGCGACATAATGTAGATCTTAATCTGTCTCTAGCCAAATAGTGCTTTACATAGTTTGAAAAGATATGGGGTTTAGTCCTGCACAGACTTTATGAAAAGTGAATTCTCTATTTGATCGTGATCCAGTGATACTAGCCCGACGGAGAGAATTACATTTATTTACCTTAAGAAGCATTTCACAGTTAAAATAAGCTATTTGTAACCACCTGTGTAACCTCAGGTTCAAGGAATAGATTGGTCAATCAACATTTCTAGATTTCTTACTACATGACTAAGAACAAGGTTTAGTGGATACAACCTGGAAAACCAAGTATTTGAGGTGGCATACAATGTTTTTCTTTTCTTTAAAAAAACATTTATGTAACATACTGTCAGAAATGTGTGCATGCACACAGCGGTTATAATTCAAAGACATGCTGATGGAGTTGTACAGGATGTCAAAGCTTCAATGCAACAAGAGACAGACCGAGTTCCTCAATATGCCTTTGCTCACTTCCACTGCTCAACCGGTCCCTCGAACCATTTGCTGCCCACCAAACAACCGTTGTTACAGACCACAATGAGTAAGTGCTGTCATGATGCCTACCCCTGGAGCACCAGGCCAGGCCCAGCACCCCCGGGAGCAGTCATCATGCCCCCGGGTAAAAGCCCAGCGGCCCCTTATAGGGGCTCTTTGGACTCTGTCCTGGCGCCTTTGGCGCCAGGCTCATGTTGGACATCAGTCCTGGCGCCATAGGCGCAAGGCTCATAAAGGAAAGTGTTAGGTGCACTTCTTACCTGATGCAGACCATGCTGCATACTCACCTGATGCAGACCATGCTGCATGAAGACCCAAGCCAAATGAGGCTTAGGAGGGACTATTTTACTGAAGGGACTATTTTGTTACTTGGGTGGGGCTGTGGAAGAATACTTACCTAGGACTTCTTCCAAGGCTATTTAAGCCACGCCCAGACAGCCACATGTGCTTCGCGTTGTTCTGCATCCCAGCAGCTGAACGCTCACCGTGTCTGCTCCTGCTCCTGGACTCCAGCCACGCCCGCCTCGAACCTGGAACACCTGTAAGGAAAGAAGAGAAGAGAAAGGTGAAAACCAAGAACTTATTCAAACTTCTTATCTGCATCTGGAATCTTCACGCCAGCATTCTTGAAGAAAGACTTCCATTTGAAAGCTTCACGTTGCTCGCTGCAGCACCGCTCTTCACTCACCTGTCCGCGAGACATCTCCCGGCTCCATCGCGGCTGTCAGCACTGGTCGCCACATCTCTGCACCTAGGGGAGAGAAAAAGAGACAAAAGGTGAGCAGAGGGAACACAGGAGGAAAGCCGAATTTTCAGCCATAATACTTACCGGCTTTTCTTGGTGAACCATTCCACATTTCGGGTCGGCGCCGCTTCGTTGGCAGGTACCGCACCCCGGTCCCTATGGGGAAAGGACAAAAGACATTACTGGGGAATTATAAAGACATTTAGAGGGGTCGCCCTCATCACTAACTCACCTGATTTTTACCATCGGCTATTTAACCCCTCAACGCATCGCCTTCGTTCTGCACCTGAAATAAAGGACAGATCACAGGTTAGGAAGACATAAGGTGAGCTTAAACCGGGGGTTTTGGAGGAAGTCGGAGAAGAACGAAGGGGGAAAGGGGGGAGCAAGCACACTTTTCTGCAGACAGTTAATCCCCTTTCTCATCTGCAGAAGGATATTCCTACGGGCCAGACAAGCAAGATTTGGGGGTCCTGTTCAATCGGTGGTCCGAGTTCTGCGCATCACGCTTGAAGAGGCCACAGCAACCCAGACTAGACCAGCGCCTCTGTGGGAGCCAGGTGAGCGTTACAGTGCTGCATACGCGGGGACATAGCCACAAACCCACTGGAAGTTCTCTGCAAAGTCAATGAAAGGTTTCCACACAGTGATGTATTTGCCATGTCGTCCTTTGCACAGTGTAGTGATTTTGTCTGCCACCATGATGTCCCAAATTGTTACCCACCACATCAGAACCACTGGGCCATCCATGGACTTCCATGTACAGGCAATAGTCGACTTTGCTGCCAAGAGACGATGCTGAATCAGAGAAGCCATTGGGCACGTTAAGGGGAATGACCCATCACCTGTGTCACCCAACAACACTACCCTGGGAACCATGGGAATAGACAACCCTGTGATGTCTTTGATCTTAGAACGCACCTCCTTTCAGAAGAGGCACACCTTCCCACAAGTCCACACCATATGAAACGGGAAACCCTACTCCGCACTTCCACGCCAGCAGGTTGCAGGATTATCAGCTGACATACGATGTAGCCTCTCCACTGTGATGTACCACCGGTAGCAGAATTTGTAAGGGCACTCCCCACCTCCATCCCTATATCCCCAGCTAACCCTCATCCTCTATTGGTTCGCCCAGGTCGTCCTCCCATTTTCCCATATATAGTGCCGGTGCACGACTGGGTCCCTTGTGTCCAGCAGTTTGTAGAGTTGAGACCCTGCCCCAAGAACCTCCCCCGAACCACCAGTCCAAGAGCATTCAGTGGCCCCCCGTTTTGTGAGGGGCTGAGAAACCCAGTTGCCCAATTGAGCATAACGAAACCGCTCAGTTTGCACTCGTTGAAGTCATTGGACAGTCATCTTTGTATAACTGATGCAAGCTTAACAATCCCCATGCCACCCATGCCCCAAACCACCTACTATCACAACCTTGCTGGAAGCCTTGATTATTCCAAATAGGCGTAAGCAAACTCATCCCCAATGTCGCACCACATCTGCAAAGCCCTGCCTCTCATAATAAAGTGTGCTTCTAGTTGTCGGCAGCAGAGAAAAAACAAACTCCTGCACCAGGCCCCTCTTTTCCACATATGGGAATTCACTCAAACTCACTGAGTGGGCTTGTTCAATCACCTCCCATTTTGGCTGTAGCTTAGCATTGCACCAGGTAATCACATGGGAAATCTGTAAGGGCAAATTATAGCGGAATGCGTCAGGTACACCCATTCCACCCACCCCAACAGGCCTCTGCAGTACCTTCCTCGAAATCCTAGTCTGCTTATTACCCTATATAAACTTGAGGATATTACCCTGAAGCATGCAAAGCTCTGAGTCAGGGTCCCGGATAGGCAGCGCTGCCATCCAATTTGTTAAATATCCGAGAAACATCTAATCTTGGCTGAGGTCAATGCTCTATTTCTCAACAGTTTATTCAATTGCTATGTCGTCTGCATAGTTTGACCTGAAACGGTGCCTGTCTGCTTAATAATGAGGTTGAGTATATACATCAAACCGAATTGGAGGCATGGAAGAACCCCGAGGAACACCACAAGTGAGCATCATAGGTTCTGAAAACAACCTGTTCATTTAGGCTATCTTAGTTCTGTCAAACAAAAAGGTTGAGCACTGCTGTATTACAGATCCGCCTATTCCCACGGATCAAAATGGATACAGCAGAATATTATGGTTACAGGTGGTGCAGATAGGTTAATGAGGATCAAAGCTCTGGCAGTGGCAGGCAATTGGTTTTCTCATGCCTACACAAAAGTGAAAGTGAGAGACCCCCAAAACTGCTGGCAAATCACCCAACAGAGTCAATAAAAGTACATCCCAGGAGGGAATAAGACCAAGTGAGAGTGCAGTAAAAGGCTTTATCTAAAATAGGGCAAGCAGACTCTACTCTGCTCACGCTGAGAGCGCTCTGCAGAAATAATATTACAATTCATTTTTATACAGTATTCATTATTCAAAAAGGAGGAGGTGTAAGGGGCACAAAGTCAATCGGGATTGGACACTAAGAACAGGCACCTATAGGTGCTATACGGATGGCGATGGCTGATTGGTCCGTAGGCACGTGGTGGGATGAAATGGAGCGTGGGGTCAAATGTTCAGCTGGGCTCATCGACTTGACATCTTGTGTTGATACTTTGACATCCTATCCTGGCAATATTTTGCCCTTGTGGCCACACATTCTCATCCATTCAAACTTTGACTTGTTCGTCAAGCGGTAAACCGGTATCTTAGCACTTATGAAAACAGGGTTTCAAGGCAGGCTTATTTACTGCTGGTCGTGAATGATTCACCTTATAAAGGGTCTCACTCTAATGTTAGAACAAGTTCAAAATATACTAGGCAAGGGGTGGAGGTGGAGGGGTCAGTGTATGGTCAGAGGTGTCCATTCAGCATCAGGAGAGAGAATTTCAAAATACATAGCCAGGATGACTAGGTTAAGAAAGGCACATATCATGGTGTGCATGCACTTCATTATGGGGGCTCATGTTCAAATGCCCAACCAGAACCATCTCTTTGTTGCCCTTGAGGTGAACTGAGGTGTCTGAGGCCTCCCTAGCTGTCTGGGTCCATAATAAGCAGTGGCTCGTGGCGTTTCAGAATACATTCAACCATAAAGCTTTTTTAGCACATGGCTGGCTGTTTGCACTAAAACCACATAGACTCAAAACATACCTTTACCTTTTCATAACTAACCAGCTTTACTACAAAAAGAAATAAAGAATTTGTCACTGAACAGCCAACTAATAAAGCATTTCATTGACTCAAAATTCACTTGTCCCTAGGCACACAGGTTATGGTTAAAGATCTATGAGAGTACCATCTAGGAGTAACTACCTTATGTATCATACGTCTTATACATTATACTTGCAACTACATTCAGCTTTGTCAAAAATTAGGTAGAATTGTGTGAATACATACAGATCTATATTTCGTTAATCATTGTAATTAGTGTTATGAATATCTCAGTTATAGATTGACATGTTTTATGCTTTCAACATGGCGAGGTAGCATAGGAAGTTTCAATTACAGACATACACATTTTTACATTATTTTACTCATAGGCCTCCTTAGTCTATTAGCAAGTTTATGATGTTGCACAGAACGAAAAAGCATGCTCGCTGTTATTCGTATCAAAGGAAAAAATAGGTTCGCCGGGTTAAGGATCTTTTCGAACTGTTGACTTTGCCCTAGAATGCACAGGAATTGTTTTTTTATGGCCAGGGACTGTGGGGCACGGGGCAGTTTACAGAGACGGATGGTTTTTTGCTCTGGCCTTTGCGATGGATTGTATCTGAGTGAGTGAAAGGAGTCGGAAGGCAAACTGATACAGTGTGGATTTTGTTGTGTTCTCGCAGCCAGCCTTCTCATGGGAATCAGGCATTTATGCGGACGGCAGAGGGGAGGAGGTGGGGGGAGGATCTGGCTGACTGTGTACGTTTGGCGAAGGTGGCTTCGGACTGGAATGAAGTATTAGTGAGCATTTACTAAAATGGAGTCAGTAATGTACAAGATGGAGTCTTATCCACCCCTGGACTTGTTATTCTGAGGTGAACATGGGGATGTCACAGCACCTAGAGATATTTACGTACGAAAGGGTTGACGGTTCCAAAGAAGCCGCGACTGGGCCTAAGGGGGGGGGGGGTCTCAAATGCCCCCTCCTTCCACTCAAAAGCCCAAATGGTTGGCTTTGCCAATGCTTGTAGGCTTTATAGTGTAATTTCTTTGAATTGCTGATTTTGTGGCTAGTGAAACGAAGCATAGCACAAGTTGAGGGTAAATGAGTGGATGGCATTCGCCCACTTTTTGCAGAGGGCGAACGCTTTTACCTCTTGGAAGTTTTTACGGCTTGGCAACATGTCCTTTTATTTTAATTTGTTCATTTTGGGCAGCCTCTACAGCCAGATCCGGGACATGAAACCAATTTGCCAGGTTAATAAACCTGAAACTTGGACACTTGACTAGATGAAAACCTATCCAAAGAGACCTTGAATTGTCTCATGTTGGGAGTTTGGATTAAAGGGTCGGCCCTTTAATATTTTGTCAACCACGCTAAAGGAAACTCTCTTCTCTGCATTTATTTTTCATATGTTTGTTCTGTGCACTTTAATTGCGAAAGGGCAATTGAAAATATGGGCTTTCCTAATCGAGTATAATTTAGTTAATTTCATTTGACGTCACTTTTAGTATGTTTAAGCCCCCCACCCCACTTTTTTTTCTTTAGGACTTGTGCCCTCAGACTAAGAATTGTATATTGTGAGAAAAATAAACATTTATGATATATTTTTATTTATTTATTACATTTGTTACACGCCCAGACCCCGGGGTATCACGGCGAGGTTACAGACAGCTTATCACATTTCTTATACAATATTACAGTCAACGTCAAAGAGATGCTTGGGAACAACAGGCTCTATGATACAAAGTGGTCACTAAGTTGCAATTTGATACTAAATAAGGCACATTCAAACATTCAATTAGTGACATTGTTCATTAGGATGCGGTAGGATCACATGAAAGCTCAATATTGGTTGAATGGCCATGTTTTCAGTGCTTTTTTGAAACCTAAGATAGTTACCTCATTTTTAATGCTATGGGGTAGGGAATTCCAGAGTGCAGGGGGCAAGGACTCTGAAACTACTTCCTCCTGCTCTGATGCATTTGTGACGCGGGATTTCTAGCAATGCCTTATTGTTAGATCTAAGTATTATAGTTTTTTTCTTGATATCATTATTGAGGTAGCTGGGGCCTTTATTTGCGAGACATTTATGTACAATACATAGTGTTTTGAAAATGATTCTGGGTTTGATGGGCAGCCAGTGGTTTTCTCGCCTAATATTGGAGATATGATCAAATTTATTTATACCTAGTGCAGCTCTGAGTGCTTTATCCTGCAGCAATTGTAATTTACTGATATTGGAATTGAAGGTTCCTAGTAGTAGGACATTGCAGTAGTCGAGCTTTGTTAAGATAAGGGCTCTGGCCAACGTGATACAGTTAGACGGTGTGAGGAATTGGCGGCTCAGGGCGATGAGTTTGGCTGTGTATGTTGTGGAGGATGCGAGGGCCGAGATGTGTTTACTCATGGTAAGATTAGCATCTATGTATACACCAATGGTTTGACTTGCTTGCGTACTGGGATCGACGTACCATCAATATTGATATGTGTGTAGTCTGAGTGGAGTGTGCCTAATCTCGGTTGGGATCCTACAATGAGAACTTTTGTCTTCTCATCATTGAGACGGAGACTATTTAAAGCCATCCAATTTTGAATGATTGCATATACTTTGTTGATGGTTTGGGTATCTTGGGTGTAAACCCCGGTAATGGGGATAAGGATCTGGGTGTCGTCTGCTAAGTTTGTGTAGATGACACCCATGTCATCTAGCGCTGAGAATAGTGGTTTTGTATAGGCATTGTAAAGTGTGGGGGAAAGACATGATCCTTGGGGGACTCCAATGGGGACCGCTATGGGGTCTGCCGCCTCTTTGCCGATAGCAACTCTGGACATGCGTTCAGCTAAATATGATTTAATCCAGAGTGTGGCGTTGTTTGAAAAACTAAAGTCTTTGGCTAGTGTGTCACAGAGTTTGTCATGGTCTACAAGATCAAACGCTGCTGATGGGTCCAGCAGCAGCAGTATGGCCATTTTTCCTGAGTCTCGGATGGTATCTATTTGGATTTTCAGGTCAGTTAGCGCAGTTTCAGTACTGTGGTTAGGCCTGAATCAGGATTGTCTTGTTCCTAGAAGATTGTGCTGTTCGAGATGGGTTTGTATCTGATTGTATGCTATTTTATCAATGATTTTAAGGAGGAATGGGACCGTGGTTATAGATCGGTAGTTGGTCGTATTTAATGGGTGCAACATGGGTTTTTTTTAATAAAGGAGTGACTGGGACCAAATTGGATTTGAAAGGGGCATTAACAAAGTTGGTGATAATGGGAGTGAGTGTAGGAGCACATAGTTTAACTATTTAAGCTTTCAATTTAGCTATTGTATTGAGCACTTCTTCTTGGGAAACTGAAGAGAAGTGGAAAGTTGGAATGTTTCATACTGAGGGACTAATTGTTGAGTCAGTGGTGGTATGTTTTTCAGCTAGTACTTTTTTTTAGTGATAATTTTATTTTTTAACAATTAAATTTTTGCAGCGAGAGCATCTTGAATGGTGGTGCACCATTCTTTACTCGGTTGAACCGGGTTGATTATCGGGATAGGGTTTTCCAGCTCTTTAAGGATGGAAAACGATTGTTTTGAATCTGAGGAAGCATTACTAATCTGGGTGTTGAGTGCATTGGCTTTATGAGCAATAATGGCTGCTTTGTAGTTTTTATTTGCAGTGTTGAAGGCTTCCATGGCCTCAGGGGTATGGGATTGGTTATAGAGATGTTCAAATGAACGTTTGATTCGCCTAAGTGAGACTAGTTCCTCATTGAACCAGAAGGAGGATTTTTTATTAGCGCGTCTTGTTTTGGTGACACAGGGTGCTAATGTGTCTATTGTGTCCGTGAGACAGGAATGGTAGGTATCTGCTAGGGAACACTGGTTATCATTAGTAATCATCTTATCTGAGAGTCTTTTTTAGAATGGGGATACGTTTTTCTGCTGAGAGTTTCCTAATATTCCTAGTTACATAGGAGTCCAGCATTATAGGTTTAAGTGGGTCAGGTTCGCTGCACATGATTGAAAAGTTGACACTACAGTGACCTGTCCAGGGTAGTGGATTGATTGTTTCTATGGATACTGAGGTATTAAGTGTTAATACCCAGTCGAGCGTTCTACCTTTGTTATGGGTAGTTACGTTCACAAGTTGTGTGAATAGCATATCTTCGAGGGCGTTGCATAGTTCTTCTGCTTTGTGATCTTGGCTATCATTAAATCCAAGATTCAGGTCTCCAAGGACAATACATTTTGTCTTTGGTTTGATAAGTGGAGTTAGTAGGAGTGGTATATCTAGCTCCGGCTGAGAGTTGGAATTGGGTGCTCTGTATATAATTACTATATTAATAGTAGTTTTATGGTTGGTGGCAAGTTTTGCTAGAAGGATTTCATAACCATCTAGGCTGTCTATGGGGCAGGCTCTTAGTTTGAGATTGGTTTTGGCAATAATGGCTACTCCCCCACCTATTGTCTTTGTTCTGTCCTTCCTAAGGATCGTGTAATTAGGAGGGATGGCAATGGTGAGTGTAGGTCCAGAAGCTTGGTGGAGGCAAGTTTCTGACACTATAAGCATGTCTAGTTGCTGGTCCAGAATGTAGTCATGTATTTCTGGAGCATGGGCAGCTATAGATCTTGCATTAATTAGGGCTATTTTGAGATGTGAGGGAGGTGGAGTCTGAACTGTTGGTGTGAAGTGACAGTTGCCCGCATTATGTGTAGTAGCAAGTAGCTTAGTGGTATTTGTAGTGGTCAATATGGGGAGGTTGGCCTGAGGGTCTGGTGTGTGCACGGTAGATTTATTAATAGTTTTGGCAGCGGCATCGGTGCCAGTATAGTTGGAAGTCCGTGACATGGGCAGTTGGATTCTGGTGTTGACATGTGGAGGGGTCAGCTTGGGTTGTATACGTTTGGTATGATCTGAGTCTGAATAGTGTGTGGAGGTGAAGATCCGTGACCTGAGTCTATTACATCTCGCTATACCTAGTAGTGGGTAAGAACTCCATTTAGATGTGTTTTTGGTGGTAGGAGTACATGGAATGGCGGTAGTTTCAAACTTTTCACCACTATAATGGTCAGTAGTGGTATAGCTATGGTTATAGTGTGGAGTGAAGGGATTTATGTGTGGAAGGAATGGGGTGGGGATGGGGTGGTGTCGGGTGCATACTGGTCTGCTGAGGCCATTTAGGTAGGGCAGGAAATGTGAGCCTGTACATGGCAAATCATGGGGTACAATACAGAAAGGAAACATAATGAGTTAACCAGCAGGGCATGACTTAACGTTAGTAAGGGCCTGGCAATATAGTAACAATATTCTAGTAGTACTAGTAACCTAAATGGAAATGTGTGTAGTATAGGATGGCACCATTATAACCTAATACATTTTCCTCATAAGGTAATTGTCTGTGCTAGTGCTACTCTATTGCAGCATAGAGTTGTATACTTACAGGTTGGTCACATACATTTGTTACGCTAGCTGTAGGATAACATCCTACAACATATATTAGGCATTTCATAGAGAATGTAGTGATTTAGCAAATGCATAACAAGATATATCTTGGTTGGGCAGCTAAATGCTTACATCATGAGACAGTGCAATACACGTTAAGCATAATTGGCGGTAATATTCTTCCTTACATCATATTGTACAACATAATCTACTCTCAGCGTCCTGGTAGAGGCACCCTGGGTGAATGTTACCAAGTGAGGGTCCACAGAAGATACGGCCATTCACATTAATTGTGTTTTACGAAGATGGTTTCAATGGTTCAGACTTGGGATGAGTGACCTAATGGGGTACAGCCTGTTTTGGACGGGTGCAGGTAATGGCGCGCCAAGCGAGAACAGGGGCAAACAGGGCCTTACCTCTCGCAGGCCTTCCCACGAGAGGGCCGGCTTCCGCCTGCCAGCGGATGGACGCAATTGACACAGAATCGCGTTGCTAGGCAACAAAGGACGCCATACGTTGCACAGCCATTTTAGATTGCAACTTTCCTTGAGAACGGATGCGGCGGCACGGCAGTGATGTTGAGTATAGCCACGGTGTATGGGGCAACACTGAGGGTATTAACTATCCTGCAAAGGACCTTGTAGATGAGGGTCCAGGGCGCAGCTGCTCCTGCAGCGGCGTCAGGTGAAGCGTGGCAGCTCCGGTTCGTGGTCGTCGTGCTGCTTCCTGGAGGGGGAGGCAGAGGGGCTCCTGCCCTCTCCTGCTGTTGAGTTGGAGTGTTTTAAAAATATGTTCCCTCGAACTAGTTTAACTTGTGTGTTTCTTCGAGAGGGGAGTGCTGAGAACACTTTTCCTCATGCACCCTTCTCTTCTCTCGCAGCTCCTGCTGGTGGGTGTGAAGGGCAGTCTGGGATGATCACCCTGCATCTCCTGGGGCAGACTGCTATGAGTGAGGAGAACATCCAGTCTTCATCTATGTGAGGGGCCCAGGTTCAATTCCCTGTGCTACCGCATCATGTTTGTTTTTACTTAAGAAAATCTCCAGCACAATGGAGTAGGTTTAAAACCAAGAATACAGTTTTGCGTGCAGTGATAAAAGTATATTTGTAGAACAGAGTATCCTGATATGGGAGGCTTGCTCAGTGAAAGCACAAGCACTTGGTCTGCATTGTAGGTCCTCTGAGTGCATGACAGTTGACCCTGTCTGCAAAAGGCAGCAAGCACTGTAACAGAATAAAAACAAAATCTCATGCATGTTGTCATTATCAAAAGTATAATGAGTGCGTAAAAAGAAGAAAACTGCAATTAAAAAACATCACCCAGAAAATAAGAGATTCTAAAATAAGCAATAGAAAAGGTTTTATAGGAATCTTATGAGAACTGGTGATGGCGGGGAGAAGACTACTATCAACCAGAAGAGGGCTAAACTCTTAAAGTAGCCCACAAAAAAGCTTGTGCAAAGATCTTAGACTGCTTGAATTTAGGAATCGTTAGTCTTTGGATATCTGAGCTCCTTTTCCATTCTTGTTCACTTAACGACCAAATACTTTAACTCTACCAGGACAAGAACCTTGAGGGGGGCACAGAAGATAATCAGCAAATCTATGCTCCAAACTTGGAGAAAATCCTTTACATTGTATAAATATTGAAAAATGTAATGCCCCTAACTCAAAAGACCAATCAATACCACAAATGATTGGTAACCACTACGTAAACTATTTTTAAAAAGTAGCGATCGAATACCTACCACATCCATTATCATGGAAACATCCAGAAGAAGTACCCCTATATCTAATGGCAAATTTACAGGAAGCAGTCATATTGGGTTTGGAACTCTGAAACTCAAGCTAAATCACATCCACAAACTGGTGAAAAATGAAAAACGAATATCTCTGTACTTGGACGGGCTTTGAAACTGGTTTGGCCGAAATGGACCATAAACTATCCTGAAAGAGTCAAGTATGAAACATACATAATTCTAATAAAAAATCCAACATTCGTTTTTTTAGATTATGACACTGCCTTCAACCTGATCCCGTGACACTGCTTAATTGCCATATCTGGACAGGGGCGCAAGCAATATATAGAATACATGTCCAATTAACTGCAAAAAGTAAATGCAGGAGTCACGCAAACGGAAAGTATTTCCCCTTTATATTAATGACCTAAGAAAAACATTCCCCATGTGATTCCCTCGATTTAATAGCAAATGGAACCACCTCTTAAAGATCACTGAAGCTTATTTACGCTTCAGGCAAGCAGCTAACATACAATTATATTGCCTCATTCCCTCCTGATTCCCATCTCCGGCATGTCTCTTATCTTCACACTCATCCTTTTGAACCTATTGCCTGGGGGTATCTGCAGAAATGATGGAATACAAAAATAACCAATGAGAAATGACCAAATTTGTTAGGGATTTGTGTCTATTTTTTTAATTAAAAATAGATGGGAGAAGGGGAGGGGAGGAACGGAGGGAGGGGGAGGAGGGTATAACGGGTCTCTCCCTGCATTATATAAAAAAGAATTCAGTAATTTCTCAGTAGGCAATTTTTTTTTCTATCATTTCACAGTAATTCTTCTGAAGAGCAACTAGAAAGATAAAAATGCATGTTGCTATCTGCATGAGTTATTGGGGGTGAACAAGTAGGGATTGCAAAAAGATATCCGTTTTGCAGTTAACATTTCTTTCGGGTCACAGAAGGAAATACTTTTTTCTGGCTAGAATACCATTATACTCCCAACGTGAGAATTGCATCTCTGCCTTCCTTTTATCTGTATCCTCAGAACTAGCCGCTTTCACGCAGATAAACGCTACACAAGCAGCCATCATAACCTGACCGCAGACCAGTCTGTTCTTTTGGCAAGACGGGACACGCCATACAAACCCTGCTCTATTTGAAGTTGTAATACTGTAATAAAAACATTGTTAAAATAGTTTATTTTGGCTTGTATGCAAGGAAAGGTCCTCGGAAGGTAAATGCAGATTGGAAGAACTCAGTGGATGTGCTAGTTAGCTGGCTTAAAAGCGTTTGAGTTTAGGCGTATATGCGTTTGAATATGGCTATAGCCCCAACCAGCAAATCTAAAATCATGATGTGGGGTTACAAACGTGTTTTTTTTCTGTAGAAGAAAGATTTTGTAAAGGTCAATATACTTCTCTATACGCATCTCCTTTCCCTACACCTTGAATGCAACGGATGTTAAATATGTACAACGAAGTGGACAGATTGTAGTGGGCGATTCAAACATTTGCAAATTAGCTGGGTCCTTGCATAACACCTCGCAACCCTGAGATCCTCCAAGCCAAAATAGCAAATACCCATAGCCCACAGACGAACTGCAAGAGCTTTTCCATAGTAGTCCCTGCTGTAATAAACCGGACATTGTTCTGCTCAATAGTGAATGCACTGCGGTTATTGTCCCACTGAACTCTGGCCAGAAAAGCAGCACTTGGGTAAGCCACTATGTAAGGTCTCTTTAAAAATCACCTGATCGGTAATTGCTTGGACTTTTTGGACTAATCTTTGAAAAACAAGAACGGAAACGTAGCAACTCTGAATCAAAAAGCTTTAGCACAAAGTACAAAGGAACCCCTGGTTATATGCTACGACAAAGTGTAACTAAATAGCTGGCAGGAAAATCCACACACACATCCCAGAGATGAAACTTTTTCTGCAGTTGCCAGTGGCACCTGTCCTGCAGAAATGCATAAAAATATGAGGGCACTGTGGCCTATATATCGGCAGGTTAATTTCTCCCTGGTTCAAAGACCCTGTAAAGGAAATGGAAAACCCAAATGGTCAATTCAGTGTTGATGCTTCAAAGTAATGTTGTTGCAAATGAGCTGGCAAATGAGTAAAAAGTTAAAATGTAGAATGAGAAAACCATCCCTTGCCCAGAAATGTACACATGCTAGTTAATTGATAAGAAGTAAATACCCCAAAATACAGAAGAAAAAAAAAAGATTTTGGACTGGACAAAAAACCAAAATCCCATAATGTTGAGCGAGGGGAGCGGGGGTGTCCCCCTTTCCCTTTCTTCGACATTATGGGTTCGCGGGACAATTAAGAAAAGTTCCCACCCATAATTGGGAGATGGAACTGAAGTCGCAGGGCAAAGGCTAGTAAGTGGGGTGTATTTAGAGTTAATTTTAAGGGGTAAATGGGGTGGTGGGTAGAGAGGATATGGGTATTCGAAGTGTCCGCTGCAATGTTATAATGTATATCCGATAAAACTCCCAGGAAATGTAATTTTCTCTTGCCTCCTACTATGCTTTAATGGACCACATCAGCAGACTCTCTCATGACTGAGCTACTTTCCCCCTTCCTTCCTTTTCTTCAACAAGAAACTTCGATTCCTGTTTATTCTGCACTCCTGATACACCTCCAACCTGTGAAGAAACAATAATTTTAAAAGACACAGCTCTATTTTTTTTTAAAAAAGTAGTTAAGATGCGTTTTAAGTTTTTATATTGTATTTTTAATGTTATATTCATTGCTCTACCATGCCGAGGCGTTCCAAGGAACATGCTATTGGAAACTTGTGTAGGGATCCACTGTGTACAAACTAAAACTGAAAGTAGTGAGACCAGAGATATTGCAAGGATCCCCACTAGAATGGTGTTACCATCATCTAACCTATACAAGGCCAATTGTATGCTGGAAGTCTGGGCCAAATGGTCGTCTTTTGATTTTCTTGAAAAGGTATACCTAAAAATAAAAAAAATAAACACCCTGAAAGATTTGATTAACATTTGCAGATGTTTACTATAAAGTTGGTATCAAGTGTTAACCTAAAGTAACCAGAAAGTGCGCAAGTCCAAAGGCGTTCGAGTAAGAAAGCCAGCACTGTGCTAAAAACAGGGAGTTAAAAAAAGCCTGAAAAACATTGCACTGAGAAATTCCCTGAGCCACAGGTTCTGCGTTTAGTGGGCATGGCCCAGGAATTTAGTGGGTTCAATATCACAGCTAGAAGCAGAAATCACCACAACCAGCAGTGTAACACGATGACTAAAATCTTGTTAATTTATGGTAGAAAATGGTTTGGTGGAGTAAGGAGTCGGACAAAGGACTGGCATGTTTCAACAAAATTCTATTTAAGAAATAAAGAAAAGAACCTACCTCTCCCTATTTGTAAAAGGGTTATCCTACCTAAACAAATACCAACTTGGGTGCTCATTGTCAGGATGTTTGTCCAAGTGAAAAGTGTCTGCCCTCTGTCCAAAAACCTACTCTAACCCTACCACTAATGTACGAAAGGGTTCAGCAACCAAATGAAAATAGTACCAGGATAACTCACTTCTCCTGCAATACTGGCTAGGTTTTGATCTGCAACAATCCTTTGCACTAGTTTCTGATTCAAGAAAGAGAGTATGGTCAGGAGAATGACTCCCCAGCTTTTCTTCTAACATTGCAAAAAGGTGTAGTTGGAGATCCCCATTGACCAAGTCCCCAAATAATTATAGTTATTAGTAACCCCCAATAATTAGATTAAATGTCTAAATGTGATTAGAGAAATAACTATTTTGTTTTGTCTTTGTCAAATTCAAGCACAGACCATGAGTTTCAAAGTAGCTTGCTGCATAGCTCAGTCTACAACCAAGGCCCTTTGGTGTGAGATCAAACAGAACCGTGCTGTCAGCATACAGAAGGAAGGTGCAACTGCACCCATTTAAACCGTGTGGGAATATTAAGCCCTTATGAGAAGGAGACAAAACTACAAAATGGGTTAACATATAACCAGAGTAGAGGTCAAGATATACTAGTTTACAATCACTTTGTCATACTCAACACACGTTCATTCAAAAACAGGTAAAATCACAGCTCAAATGTCTCCTGGGAACACAACACACGTTGTGATTTGAAATGGCACTGCAACTCACAGTACAAATGCCCCACAGGAACTATCAAACGCACTGACACCACCATTCACACTCAAGGTGATAACAAGCATACCATATACTCATGAACACATCCCACAACTCTGACCCGGACATCCACTCAATTTAACCTCTTACACTTAAGGCAAATGTGCATGCTTCATCAGCACATGGCAACCACTTCTACAAATTATGATTTTGTAATATGCTTGTCTGCATTTGCATGAATACTGCTACATGGATGAATGGTTTGAAGTTATGGGGTAGATGGGCAAGCTATGTTGCTGCAAGGGCTAGAATTAGTCTTTTCTGTTTCATTTGGCTGATGAGGGGAGTGCTTGCAGCGTGTAGAGGGTCTGGTGGGTGTCTCATAGATCTTTCTTTTTTTTATTTATTAAAATGTGTGTGGTTTGTATCTTAAACCTTACATTTCTGTTCTACTAAAATACATTTGTTTCGTCAATTAGTTCATCATTTTCTTTTTTTCCATCATTCCTGTTGGGTTTCTTTCTCGGTTGTGGTGTCTTCCCGAAAATGGATGATGGTAGCAACCATTTTCCTATTGTTTCCCATCAGGATTTGGTTCCATCTTTCCTTTTGTGGTCAGTTCTACTGTGGCGCTTTGGTATTTGCCACCATATATCAGACGTTTTTCGTTAAGCGCCTCTCATTCCATTAGGATGTGATATATCGTTACGCTCTTCCCGGCAGTTCGACAAAATCTGCAATCTTTGTTATCCGCCTTGTTTTGGCTCCAGTTTCCCAGTACTTCTCTTGTAGGGAGGAGATTCAATCTGTCTTAAAAACGTATCTCGGATTCTTCTGTCTGGGTACAGGTTGAGGTAGTGTGGGAGTTGGTTAACCGCTCTTGATTCACCTTCGCATTTTAAGTTCATTTTGTATCGATCTTTGAGCTCTTGTGTCTCAATCCAATCTAGACACGCTATCTTTTTTTTTGCGATCTGGGGCATTTGTGTCAATGTCTCTAATGTAATATCTCTTTTCATGCATATCCTCCTGGTTGCTTCTTTCCATATGTTTAATACTAGGGCATTGACTTCATATTTTGATCTTCTCACGATGTCCAGGGCAGGATTCGTTTCTTCGCTGTTAACTTTCCCGAACAAATCTAATGTTTTCCATTCCACTATCGATTGCAGGGATTGAAGTCCCAATTCGTAGCGTATCCGAATCATTGGCGTTGCTTTGGGCAGCCCTAATGTTTTCCGCCAGAATATCGACTCTAGTTTTATCCATATGGTTTGGTCCAGGTTAATCATTGTTTCTGCTCCATAGGTTAAAATCGCTGTCATCTTTTGTTTATAGTATGTCAGTACTGCTCTAAGGGAACATTTTCCATATTTCCTATGTATCATGAGTCCCTGTCTTGCTAAGGCTTTGGTTTTTGATTTCAGATGTTGCGTCCATGGTCTTTCCGTTATTGATTGGTTGATCCAGATTCCTAAGTATTTGTATGTGGTAACCTGGATAAGTTTTTCTTTTTTCAGGAAATATGTATACTTATTTTCTCCTTTTTTCTTTCTGTCAGCAGCATAGTTTTTGTTTTCTATGTTTATTAATAGTTCGTTTTGTTCCATATATTCCTGCGTTTTATTCAGTGCCATTTGGAGTCCTCCTGGAGTTTTGGCCAGCAAGATGTCATCTGCATATATTAAGCAAGGCACTATCGTGGCATTTAGTTTTGGTGGGTTTATCCTTGGTTCGTTTATGGCTTTTTCAAAGTCTGATGTGAAAAAACTAAACAATGCGGCTGCCAAGGGGCAACCCTGTTTTAGTCCATGCCAAGTATTGATTCATTTTGTTACTACTCGGTCTGCTGTCCTTCTTACTTGGATTTTAGTAATTGTGTATAGTAGTTTAATGGGTTCCAGTATGTCACTCGGACATCCCCATTGTTCCAGTTTGACCCATAGTAGGTCACGATTGACTTTGTCATAAGCAAGGCTGAGATCAACATAAACTACATATATTTGTGTTTTTGTCTTCAGTGCTTCGTGTTTCAGCATATTTAGGATTATCAAGTTTATGTTCGTACCGATATTACGGACAAATCCGGTCTGTCTCACTGCCAAATGATTAGTTTTTTTGGACCATATATTGAGTTTTGTGAGTAGCAGATTGGCGAGTATTTTTCCTATCGGATCCAGAAATGCTAGTGGCCCATAATTCATTGGTTCTTTGGTTGCCTTGTTTGTATATTGGAATCAGGGTTGCCAATTGCCAGGAATCCGGCAACTTTCTAGTGCGGTTGATGAGGTCGATGATTTCTCCGCAGGATATTGCCCAAGCTTCAGGATTCTTTTTTAGTGTAGCGTTTGACATGCCATCGGGTCCAGGTGCTCTTGATGCATTTAGCTTCTTAATTGTGTTGGTGATTTCTTCAATATTATAGTCAACTTTCCAGTTCTTTTCGCATGGTAAGTAGTTCTTGTTGGTTTCTGGTGTTCTTTCTTGGTATAACTCAGTAAAATATGTTACCCAAGAGGCTTCAGAGACGTCTACTATCCTTACGTCTTTGCTGTTTTTATTCGGTTTTAGTAGCTCCCATAGGTGTCTCGTGTTATTTTTGAGGGTCTTCACCATTTGTTCTGCATTTCCTTGATCTTGCATCATTTTTGCATTCTTTAGCCAATTTTTAAATCTCTGTTTGGCTGTGCTTATCATTCGTCTTTTCGTACGGGGAGATTCTGTTTTGGCTCTCTATATTGCGGATTTCTTTTCGTGTTTTTTTTCGGCTATAGCTTTATTGTATGTGTATTTGGGTGTGAGTTGAGGCTGGTCTTTTTGTTTATCTGTTAATCGAAATTGTTTGGATATCCATCCATAATTGACTCTATCGGCATCTTCTAGTGACAAGGTCTTGAACCTTTCGGTGAGCATTGTTAGTTTGTTCATTGAAATCTTAAGTCTGTTCATTCTAGTCGTCACTGTGCCATAGATCTATCTTATATGAAACTGGAACAAGGCAATAAACCTACAAGTACATGGAAAATCCAGCATGCTTCGTTACCAGGCACTTATCTCTGTAGTTCAAGGCAATGGCACAGATTCTGTAGGATGAGTTGTTCCACGGTCAAAAGGCACATGGCAGCGCCCCAGCTCTTGTATGTTGGGGCAACGCCAACTTGTATGGTGAATCGAAAACTATGATGCACAACTAAATGTTTCAAATATTTATTTGTGAAAAGAGGACAGGGTTGGGATGAACACCTGTGGGAACGAGCGGTTTACCTACAACTAAAAAAGAGCTCTCCTCTTTGAACCACATAACTAACAAGGTGTAAGGATGGGTCAAAGTGAAACTATGTTTTGGTGATTCTTTTCTTTTTCTTTGTAGGAATACTTATCTCCCACACGATTCCTATCTCAATGCAATCGCATGAATATGGGGCCTAGCCCTCTGTTTTAATTCAACCAAGAGGGAAAGTCCTTCGAATGTGCCTGGCTTTATTGCCTGCTTTACTGGATAAGGAGCCACTTCCTGCTTCAGCGGCCTATTGCTCCGCCCACTGATCAGGCACATAGTTTCCTTCTCGCTCTCTTGGGGCCCTTTCCCTAAGGATAAAGTGCCTCTCAAATATATATGTGTGTGTGTGTATATATATATTTCTGAGGCTTGTGGAATCTGCTTTGATCACATGCTGTGCATAGGCCGACATCTAGTGGAAGCTGCGGAGTATTAGTTTGTTTTTCGAAACTCGAAAAAGGGCGTCGACACAGAGCGTGCCGGTAATACTATCCCTAGTGTGACGTCCACTGTACCCATGATCCCTCACGCGTCTAGGACCCTCAGATTGTTTTTTTCCGCCATACTGGTCGGAAGCATTTCGCAGAGTTCCCTGGCCTTAGCCATACTTTTGCTAAATAATGTTAAATTTACCCATTTCTCCACCCCAACGTCGAGTCACCGAACTTCCACACTCGACTCCGGCCCGGAGAAGAATTCGACCGTCGGCAGCTGCACAACGGATTTGGGCCTTGGAAGGCCTCTAGCCTCAGCCCGGGCCTCGGAAGGCCTCTGTCCTCGGCCGGGCCTTGGAAGGCCGCTGGCCTCGGCCCTGCAAGTAGGAAGAGTGGGGGGTGGACATACTCTACACTCTTTTGGTATATAGGTACATTCTTATATATTCCTACACTTACAAGCCCGCTGCCACAAGGTGCGTATGGAGGGTACGCCTTTCCAATTCTGCCCCAAGTGCAACCGCAAGTACCCTTGGGTCGACAGGCACGCCACGTGCAATCTCTGCTTTCCGAGGGACCACCCCGAGTCGAACTGCAGAGCGTGTAGTTGGTTTAAACCCAAAACACTTAAGGACCGTTCCATCAAGCGTTGGGCCCACCACGCCAGGCATCAAGAGGCCATGGCAGCGGAGGGCGCCTTCAGCGATGGCAGCGACGCCGTGCTTTCGGACGGCGAGGGCATTATGGCGTCGAAAGACAGCCGAGCGCAAGTCCCTGACCTCGGAAGGTCGTCCGACAGGGCGGCTATGGGGAAGACCCCTGGCAACAAAAGCGCTTCCCACAGCACTTCCAAAAAAAACACATGAAGTCCAACCGCGACTCGGCGCGCACGTCGAGTTCTCGGAAAGAGGCCCATAGAGAACGGTCCGAATCGGCGTCCTCTGGGCGTTCTCAATCAAGATCGCCGCATGACTCCAGGCAATCATCCGCTGTTGCCAAGAGTGCCTCGTTCCCCAAGGTAACGGAAGTTCGATCGTCTGAAGACGAAGCCGATTTCCATCCCCAGGAATCCACTCCAGGGCACTCCAGGAGTCGGCGCCCGCAGACCGCGTAACGGCGGCTCCCGAGTCCCTACCTCCACATTCTAAAGATAGGGACACTACCCCCGAACCTCGACACCAGGCGTCGGAAGACTCCGAAGGTGCGAAAAAACAGGGAAAACACTCTTCCACTCACGGGGAGGGGGAAAAACAACAAAGGAAGCAGCTTCTGCCTACTTCCACACCCTTAAAAAGCTCCACTCCTCATAAACAGACAGACAAGTCCAAGTCTTCTGCTATCACAAAGACCCCTGCTCAGACCACCAAGTCTAGTCAGGATAAGTCAGAGAGACTTCCAGAAAGAGTCATTCCCAGTTCTAGAAAATGGTCTAGTGATGACATAGACAGGGTCATGTCAAGGATGTCATCATTGGCAGATTTTTACGCAAAAAACCCTGAACACTTTCTCTCTTATACTCCTGACGGGTCAGCACCCTCAGGCTCTAAAGATCCTATACCTCCCAAGTAAAAAGTCCCGGTTTGAAACACCAACACGGTCTTCGGACCCCTTCTATGTACAGCCCTACTCTCAGTATCAAGAGAGACATCCTTTTGTGAGGATCCAGATTTGGGCATTTTGGAAGAACAAACTGGTACGGGCTACTATGGGGATGATGAGGACCAAGAAGAGGATGAGGACGACCCGGAAACCTACAGAGTAGATTCCCCGGTAGAGAAGGAACCCCTGGTTACCGACTCCCCTGTTGACAACCAACCTCTCCTGAATGAAGTTATGTCTCAAGCAGCTGACCATTTCTACATTGACACCCAGGGTGCTCAAGAGGAGAGGGACTTCGCCGAGGAGTTAGTGGGAGAAAGGAGGCCTGTTGCTCAGGCCATCCCTATCCTGAAGTCTATTCAGAGAATAGACCCTTCACTCGTAAATCCTAACCTCACCAGAGCAGTGAACCCCAGGATTGAGAAACTTTTCAGGGCAGCCCAATCAGTCCCACTGTATATAAGGGGGCATCTGAAGCCGGACTCCCTGGTCGTTACAAACACCCGTAAGAGGGCTCGAACACCCTTGTCATCGTCCGAAGCTCCTCTCGACAAGGAGAGCAAGAAACTGTATGGTTTGGGCGGGAAAGTAGCCTCCACTTCCGCCTACCAGGCAAGGATTGCCAACTCCACCACCCTGTTGGCCAGCTACAACTGCCATCAGTGGGAAGAAGTTGCGGCACTCATAGACTCCGCCCCAGAACCCTTAAAGAGCCAGTTGGCACGAGTTTTGGCGGAGGGAAGAGCCGTGTCCGGTTGCATTTAAAAAGCAACCTTTTATGCCGCGGATAACGCCGGCAGATTGATGGCAGAAGGAACTGTTATCAAGAGGCACGCTTGGTTACGGCAGTCTGGATTCAAAGCTGAAACCCAAGCATCATTGTTAGATAAACCGGTGGAGCCGGATCTGTTGTTTGGTAAGGCGGTCGAGGACGCGCTGAAAAATGCCAAGGACGAGTATGAAACACTCAAATCCCTAGGCCAACTAACCAATAAACCCCCTAATCAGAGAGGGAATGGCAATTTTCGTCACCCACGCGGCCAGAATTCCCAGAGATGATCTAACTATTCCCAGGGGCAGGGTACACCGTGGAGCAATAATAACCAACAGTCTACCCAGGGTTGTGGCAGGGGTAATAAAAGAGGATGTGGAAAAGGTAGAGGCAGTCCGAGGAGAGGGGGCGGCACGCCTCCACCAAAACAGTGACGCTCCGTTCAGGGTCCCTTCTCACGCAACCCCAGTAGGGGGACGCATTTCCAACTTCACCCAAGCTTGGGAAGGGATCACATCAGACAGGTGGGTGCTGTCCACAGTATCCGCAGGGTACTGCATAGAACTGTTAGAGCGTCCCAGAAACCATCCTCCACGACAAAAAATACATTCTTTGGACCACCAGAACATCCTCCTCGAGGAGATCGTCAATCTGCTAGCAAAGGACGTGATAGACCTCGTCCCGGGACACCAGGTAAACAAGGGTACTTATTCAACTTACTTCCTTGTGCCAAAAAATGATTTGACAATGCGCCCAGTATTGGATTTATGGCCTGCAAACAAGTATGTCAAGCCCCAAAAGTTTCGCATGACTATCCAGGAGGTAATCCCCCTCCTCAAAAAGGGCGATTACATGGCAACATTGGACATGAAAGATGCCTATTTTCATATTTCCATGTTCCCAGCGCACAGAAAGTACTTGCACTTCAAGGTGGACAGTCGGCACTACCAGTTCAAGGTACTGCCCTTCGGGATAGCTTCGGCTCCAAGGGTATTCACCAAGGTACTGACGGTGGCGGCAGCACACCTACGCAGGGAGGCAATCCCGGTGTACCCTTACCTGGACGACTGGCTCATCACGGGGGAGACCCCAGTAATTTGCAGAGCAAACATTCAAAGGACTATCGACCTCTTCGAATTGGGCTTCTCAATAAACGAGAAAAAGTCAAGTCTGGTGCCAAGCACATCCAAGGAGCTATCCTAGACACTCAAGAGGGGTTGACCTTTCCTTCCGAGGAAAGAATTCGGAATATACTGCTTCAAATTCTGCAATATCAGGGTCACAGACGCACTCCTAAAGTCCAAGACATTGAAAAATTCTAAAACTTCGACGCCCCCATCGTCTGAATCCTCTACTTCAAAATCTAAGGACCCCTCTCTGTCCAGGGACACCCTCTGAGGGGCCATGCAACATAAACAACCCTCTACATCGAAGTCCATTGAGTTTCCGGCTTTCTTCCAAGACCCACAAAGCTCAGCTGAGGTGAAACAACACACACTAAATGTGCGTAGGGCGGTCCTCTACTATGTAAAGAAGACCAGACCGCTAAGGAAAACAGATCAGCTGTTTGTCTCGGTAGCTACAGGCAGAGAGGGGGATCGCGTCTCTAAAGGTCCCATCTCTAAGTGGATTATTAACTGTATCCAGCTGTGTTACTCACTTTCTGAAAAAACTCTGCCTTTCACGTCTAGGGCCCACTCTACAAGAGGCATTGGGGCCACTCTGGCTTTCATTGCAAATGTACCCCTTGACACCATTTGCAAAGCAGCTACTTGGAGCTCTATTCACACTTTTACTCGGCACTACTGCATTGACACTCATTCCAAGACAGATACACAAGTGGGACAAGTGGTTCTAAGACATTTATTTGCTCATGACCCTTCTCACATCCCACCTCCTTCAGGTACTGCTCGCTAATCTATGCACAGCATGTGATCTAAGCAGATTCCACAAGCCTCATAAGGGATACATTACTCACCGTAATCGTATTTCTGATTTTTGAATCTGCTTAGATTCACATGCGACCCACCCTTCCTCCCCTCCGAGAGAAGGCGCATGGATGCTTGTAGTCTTAACTTTATATCTATCTGCTTGGATTATTTGTACTCGCGCTACTCCTCATGCTACCTCATGTCAGAAAAAATAGAATCTGAGGGTCCTAGACGCGTGAGGGATCATGGGTACAGCGGACGTCACACTAGGGATAGTATTACTGGCACGCCCTGTGTCGACGCCCTTTTTCGAGTTTCGAAAAACAAACTGTAAGACTCCGGAGCTTCCACTAGATGTCTGCCTATGCACAGCATGTGAATCTAAGCAGATACAAGCATCAGAAATACGATTACGGCGAGTAATGTATTATATATATATATATATATATATTTCTGAGGCTTGTGGAATCTGCTTAGATCACATGCTGTGCATAGGCCGACATCTAGTGGAAGCTGCGGAGTATTACAGTTTGTTTTTCGAAACTCGAAAATGGGCGTCGACACAGGCGTGCCAGTAATACTATCCCTAGTGTGACGTCCACTGTACCCAAGATCCCTCACGCGTCTAGGATCCTCAGATTGTTTTTTTCCGCCATACTGGTCGGAAGCATCTTGCGGAGTCCCCTGGCCTTAGCCATACTTTTGCTAATTATTGAAGTTTAAAATTAGTTATTGACATCCTTCCCCACCCCACCGTCGACCCTCGACAAACTCGACGACGGCTGGAGAAGACATCGACCGTCGGCTGCTGCACGACGGATCTGGGCCTCGGAATGCCGCTGGCCTCGGCCCGGGCCTAGTAGGCCGCTGGCCTCGGCCCCGCAAGTAGGGAGAGTGGGGGGTGGTACATACTCTTCACTCTTGGTATATAGGTACACCTTATATATTTCCTACACTTACCAGCCCGCTGCCTCAAGGTGCGTATGGAGGGTACCCCTTTCCAATTCTGCCCCAAGTGCAACCGCAAATACCCTTGGGTCGACAGGCACGCCACGTGCAATCTCTGCTTGCCGAGGGACCACCCCGAAGCGAACTGCAGAGCGTGTAGTAGGTTTAAGCCTAAGACACTTAAGGACCGTTCGACAAAGCGTTGGGCCCACAACGCCAGGCAGGCGGCCATGGCAGCGGAGGGCGCCTTCAGCGATGGCAGCGACGCCGTACTTTCGGACGGCGAGGGCATTACGGCGTCGAAAGACTGCCGGGCGCAGGTCCCCGACCTCGGAAGGTTGTCCGGCAGGGCGGCTATGGGGAAGACCCCCGGCGACGCAAGCGCTACACACCCTACACACACTAAGCACACTAAGTCCAACCGAACTTCGACGACGTCGACTTCTCGGAAAGAGGCACAGATAGAACGGTCCGACTCGGTGTCCTCTGGGCGCTCTCGATCGAGATCGCCTCATGACGCAAGGCAATCATCCACTCTTGCCAAGAGTGCCTCGCTCCCTAGATTAACGGAAGTTCGATCGTCGGAAGACTAAGACGACTTCCACCCCCAGGCCGCGCTCCAGGAGACCGAAGCCGCAGTTAACACCAGCGAGGCCCCACGCTCGAAACAAGATACCTCTCCCGACCCTCGACGCCAGGCGTCGAAAGTCTCTGGGGCCTCCAAGGGGCAGGGAAAACATTTTTCCACGCACGGGGAGGTGGGGAAACAGCGGAAAGCACAGCCTTCCACTCCTGTAAGACCATCCTTCCACCCTAAGCAGACAGACAAACATAAATCTACTGGGACATCAACATCCAGCAAGGGTACCCTTCATAAGTCCTCTAAATTGCCTACTAAAGTCATACCCTGTTCCAAAGAATGGTCCAGTGAAGACATAGACAGGGTCATGTCAAGGATGTCTTCCTTAGCTGATTTTTATGACAAAAACCCAGAACATTTCCTTTCGTATGACCCTCAAGGGGCCACACCCTCAGGCTCCTCTGATCCTATCCCCCTAAGTAAAAAGGCCCGGTTCGAAAGACCTGAACCCTTCGAGGTGCAGCCTTACTCTACTCCATACTCTACTCCACACCCCAGATACCAAGGACAGCCCTTCCCTGAAGGGGACCAGGAGTTTACAATTATGGAGGAACAAACCGGGACTGAATACTATGCGGATGATGAGGACCTGGAGGAGGTAGAAGATGAGAAGGAAATTTACAGAGTAGATTCCCCGGTAGAGAGCGAAGCCCCAGTTACCGACTCGCCAGTTGATAACCAGCCCCTCCTTAATGAAGTTCTCGCTCGCGCAGCAGAACATTTTCACATCGACACCCAGGGTGTACAGGAGGAAAGGGACTTCGCAGAAGAGTTGGTGGGAGAGAGGAGGCCGGTCGCTCAGACCATCCCTATCCTTAAATCCATCCAACGTAGAATAGATCCATCCCTGGTGAATCCTAACCTCACCAGAGCCGTCAACCCCAGAGTCGAAAAACTTTTTCGGGCAGCCCAGTCTGACTCTCTTTATATAAGAGGATATCTTAAACCAGACTCCCTAGTGGTTACCAACACTCGGAAGAGGGCTGGGACACCCTTATCGTCAGAAGCTCCTCCCGACAAGGAGAGCAAAAGGCTGTACGGGTTTGGCAGGAAGGTAGCCTCAACGTCCGCCTACCAAGCAAGGATTGCAAACTCCAACACCCTGTTGGCAAGTTACAACTGCCATCAATGGGAAGAGGTCGCGGCGCTCATAGTCTCTGCTCCTGAACCGTTAAAGGGCCAGTTGGCTCGGATCTCGGCAGAAGGGAGAGCCGTGTCTGGTTGCATATTAAAAGCAACTTTCGACGCCGCAGACAACGCAGGAAGACTGATAGCAGAAGGTACTGTTATCAAGAGACATGCGTGGTTACGGCAGTCGGGGTTCAAAACAGAAACCCAGGCTTCATTAATAGACAAGCCGGTGGAACCCGATCTATTGTTTGGGAAAGCAGTCGAAGACGCACTTAAGAATGCCAAGGACGAGTACGAGACTCTCAAATCCCTTGGCCAGCTTACCAACAAACCCCCTAACCAGAGGGGGAACAGTAATTTTCGTCGCCCACGCGGCCAAAATTCACAAAGAGGCAACTATGCCCAAGGACAGGGTACACAATGGAACAACAACCAGCAGTCTACCCAAAGTTACGGCAGGGGTAACAAGAGGTCGTGGAAGAGGCAGAGGCAGCCCCAACAAGGGAGGTGGCACGCCTCCACCAAAGCAGTGACGCTCAGTTCAGGGTCCCTTCTCACGCAACCCCAGTAGGGGGACGCATTTCCAACTTCACCCAGGCTTGGGAAGGGATCACCTCAGACAGATGGGTGCTGTCAACAGTGTCCACAGGATATTGTATAGAATTACTGCAGCGTCCCCGGAACCACCCTTCGAGGAGATCGCCATTCTGCTAGAAAAGGACGCGATAGAACTCCCAGGACACCAGGTAAACAAGGGTATCTATTCAACTTACTTCCTTGTGCCAAAGAAAGATTTGACAATGCGCCCAGTATTGGACTTACGGCCTGCCAACAAGTATGTCAAGCCCCAAAAATTCCGTATGACCACGCTACAAGAGGTAATCCCCCTCCTAAAAAAGGGGGATTGCATGGCAACCTTGGATATGAAAGATGCTTATTTTCATATTTCCATGCTCCCAGCCCACAGAAAATACTTGCGCTTCAAGGTGGACAGTCGCCACTACCAATTCAAGGTACTGCCCTTCGGGATAGCTTCAGCACCAAGGGTATTCACCAAGGTACTGGCGGTGGCAGCTGCACACCTACGCAGGGAGGCAATCCCAGTGTACCCTTATCTGGACGACTGGCTCATAATGGGGGAAACCCCAGGAATTTGCAGGTCAAACATTCAGAGGACTATCGACCTCCTCCACGAATTAGGCTTCTCTATCAACGAGAAGAAGTCAAGTCTGGTGCCAAGCACCTCAAAACAGTTCCTAGGAGCAATCCTAGATACTCAGAAAGGGTTGACCTTCCCTTCGGAAGAGAGAATTCGGAATATACTACTGCAAATTCCACATTATCAGTCAGGTCAACAAATAACGGTACGCAAAGCAATGCGGTTACTGGGCATGATGGCGTCGTGCATTTACCTGGTCCCCCACGCGCGTCTGCGCATGCGTCCCATGCAGGAATGGTTGGCGAAACAGTGGTCTCAGGCAAGTGGTCAGTGGGACGATCTAGTGGTCGTTTCGCCAACACTCGTACAGAGCTTACACTGGTGGACAAGAGAGAATCTCGCAAGGGGAAAACCCTTTTACGATCCCGAAGTACAGGCAGTGGTGACTACAGATGCATGCCTGACTGGGTGGGAAGCTCACCATCTCCACCACACAGCTCAGGGTCTCTGGTCTCACTCAGTAGCCAAGAACCACATCAACCTGCTAGAGCTTCTGGCAGTATTCCGAGCGCTTCGGGCGTTCGAGCCCCGTCTGCTAAACTTGTCGGTGCAGATCCGGACGGACAGCACGACAGCCATGTTCTATCTGAACAAACAAGGAGGGACTCGTTCGCCAAATCTGTCCAAGCTTGCCCAGAAAATCTGGATATGGGCACTCAGACGGAACATCTTCCTGTCATCACAACATGTTCCAGGGGAGCTCAATTCCCTAGCGGATGCCCTAAGCAGAGACTCCCTCCCAGAAGAACACGAATGGGTCCTTCACAGAGATATCGTAGAAGATCTCTTCTCTCAGTGGGGTTTCCCCACTATAGACCTATTCGCCACAAGCGAAAACAAACAATGCCCAGGATTTGCATCCAGGTTCCCCCAGCCAGACTCCCAAGGGAACGCCCTGTGGATGAACTGGTCAGGGATGTTTGCGTACGCTTTTCCACCAACTCCTCTCATCAGGAAGGTGGTGTACAAGATGAACAAGGAATCGATGACGCTCATCCTAGTTGCTCCCATGTGGGCGAGACAACCATGGTTTCCACACCTACGCAGGATGGCGGTGTGCGAGCCCATCAAACTCCCAGCCTGGTACAACCTACTGTCCCAGCAACAAGGTCAAACAGTGCACCAGGAACCCAACTCAATGAACCTAGCAGCATGGCTCCTGAGGTCATAGAGTTTGGGCATCTCAATTTACCACAGAGGTGTATGGACATCCTAAAAGAATCCAGGAAACCAAACACAAGGCACTGTTACTTTGACAAGTGGAAGAGATTCGTCATTTGGTGCCAGAATAAACAAATCAACCCAGTTGATTGCACTCCTTCCAACGTTGTAACATACATGCTCCACCTGCTGGACGCAGGTTTGGTTTTTAACTCTCTGAAAGTACACCTGGCAGCCCTCTCGGCTTACACCACATCCCATAACAAAGTATCGTGGTGGAAAGTACCAGTAGTTAAAGCCTTCATGGAAGGAGTAAAGAGACGTCACCCTCCTATTTCGAACCCACCGCCAGGATGGGACCTCAATGTGGTGCTAGCTAAGCTCATGGGCCCCCCTTTCGAACCCATGCATAAAAGTAGTCTCAAACACCTGACTTATAAAACGGCCTTCTTAGTAGCCATTACCTCTATAAGAAGGGTCAGTGAAATTCAGGCTCTGTCTGTGCAGGATCCTTTCTTTACTATCCACAAAGACAAACTGGTTTTACGCACACACCCTAGGTTCTCACCTAAATTTATATCTAAATTCCATGTAAACCAGTCAATCGAGCTTCCGGCTTTCTTCCAGAACCCGCAAAGCTCAGCTGAGGTGAAACTACACACCCTTGATGTGCGTAGGGCGGTCCTCCACTATGTAAATAAAACCAGACCGCTAAGGAAAACAGATCAACTGTTTGTCTCCGTAGCTACAGGCAGAGAGGGGGATCGCGTCTCTAAAGGCGGGATCTCGAAGTGGATTATCAACTGTATACAGCTGTGTTACTCTCTTTCTGAAAAAACTCTGCCTTTTACGCCAAGGGCCCATTCTACTAGAGGCATTGGGGCCACTCTGGCTTTCATTGCAAATGTTCCCCTCGACACCATTTGCAAAGCAGCTACTTGGAGCTCTATTCACACTTTTACTCAGCATTACTGCATTGACACTCATTCCAAGACAGATACACAAGTGGGACAAGCGGTTCTAAGACGCCTGTTTGCTCATGACCCTTCTCACATCCCACCTCCTTCTTCGGGTACTGCTCGCTAATCTATGCACAGCATGTGATCTAAGCAGATTCCACAAGCCTCAGAAGGGATACATTACTCACCGTAATCGTATTTCTGATGCTTGTATCTGCTTAGATTCACATGCGACCCACCCTTCCTCCCCTCCGAGAGAAGGCGCATGATTGCTTGTAGTCTTACCTTTCTGTCTATCTGCTTGGATTATCTGTACTCACGCTACTCCTCATGCTTCCTCATGTCAGAAAAAATACAATCTGAGGATCCTAGACGCGTGAGGGATCTTGGGTACAGTGGACGTCACACTAGGGATAGTATTACTGGCACGCCTGTGTCGACGCCCATTTTCGAGTTTCGAAAAACAAACTGTAATGCTCCGCAGCTTCCACTAGATGTCGGCCTATGCACAGCATGTGAATCTAAGCAGATACAAGCATCAGAAATACGATTACGGTGAGTAATGTATCCCATATATATATATATTAATATTACACCCGTTTAAATCTAGACTTCTTTCTTTCCTTTTGACGGCCGTACCACCGCAAGATCTTCAGCGATGGCTTTCGAGGAAGGATTCATCGTCAACTACGACTACTTGTACCGTCTCAACAAACTTTGACTGCGACCTTCCTAGGCCTCAGCGTACTACACCTTTTAAACTTTGTCCTTCCTGTAACCGGAAGTTTCCCTGGAAGGACTCGCACAATGTGTGTAACCTGTCTCCCCAGGGACCACCCCGAAAAACATTTGCAAACTATTTCGGCCCACGACATCAAAGGACTGTGAGACAAAGCGCTGGGCCCATCACGCCATGCAGGCCGAAGTCACTATGTATGTGGAGGGAGCGTCCGGCGATGTCTGCGTCCTCAGTGATGCTGAGGGCGATTTCAACCTGATGTTTTCCCGCGTGCGAGCCCCCGACTCCATCAGGCAGGTCGGCATCCTGCTATGGAGATGACACCTAGCGGCTCAAGCAACCACACTGCACACCACACAAAGCACACACCCACGGCCAACAGTCAACCGCTTTGTGGACAGTTGAGGCACACGTGTTGTCGAAGGGACAGTCCTCAAAATCGTCCCTGTCCTCTGGGCCATCACAGTTGCGTTCGCCGCATGACAGGCTCCCAAAACCGACGTCAAAGTCTGTTCCTGACACGTAAATGCATCTGACAAACTTTCGGGTGCCAGAGAACGTGGGTCAAAAGATGCTTCGACCCTTTCGAGTAGCCCCAAAATGAGAGCTTATTAAAAAACATGTCACAGACGCACTCCTAAAGTCCAAGACATTGAAAAATTCAAAAACTTCGACGCCCCATCGTCTGAATCCTCTACTTCAAAATCTAAGGACCCCTCTCTGTCCAGGGACACCCTCTGAGGGGCCATGCAACATAAACAACCCTGTACATCGAAGAGTACCCCTACCCCTGTTCCCTCAGGTTTCACTTGCTCCACCCAATGGACCCTAGAAAAGTTTGACAAAATAATACAAATAATGTCATGCTTTGTAGACCTCTTTAACCGCCACCCTGATCAACTTAACAGCCTCCTAAGGCCTTCACAAGGGGAGGCAGCTAGAGCACAAACTGCTGCCAAAAAAACACAATTTGACACTGTCCAGGCCAGCACCTCACAGGACACTTGCTAGGATCTTTACTATATTGACACTTCAGGCTCTCAAGATCCTGGTTGGCAAGGGGACCAATATGATCCTTACCAGTATTCTGATGATGACGGCGATGAAGTATACATCATAAACTCTCCAGACTATGACCGGCTGACTTCACTGTGGATAATCAGCTACAGTACAGTGAGCTCCTCCTAAAAGCTGCTTAACATGTTATTTGATACACGAGGCACAGGTGGGTAAAGACTTTTTAGAAGACATCCTTGGGGATAAAAAGTCTGCAGCACACTACGTACCTCTCCTGCAGTCCATTCAGAGGTGCATTCAGCCATCTTTAATCACCCCCAACTTTACGAAACAGTTAACCCCTGTATTTAGAAATTGTTCAGGCCCACCCCCTCTTACCTCTTATACATCAATTAAAGCCTGACTCGCTCGTTACCACCACAAGAAAGAATGTGGGCACACATTTAGCATCTGCTGAGTCCCTTCCGGATAAGGAGAGCAAAAAGATGTATACACAGGGCAGGAAAGTAGCTTCCTCGGCTGCATACCAAGTAGGAATTGCAAATAACCCCACACTTAGCAAGTTACAACTGACATAAGTGGGACGAAATGCTACAAAAAATTGAAATCGTCCATATAAATCACTGCTCTTGAACACAGTGGCTGAGGGGTAAGCAGGTGGGTAACTGCATCCTGAAAAATTACCTGGACGCTGCAGATATGCAGGCCGTATAAAAGCAGAGGGCACTCTGTAACCTCTGTGCCTGGTTAACGACAATCCAGATTTAAACTGGAAACTCAAGCCACCCTACTCAATATGCCTATTGAACCAAATGCCTTATTGACTTATTTGGGAAAGCGGTCGAGGACGCACTTAAAAGTGCTAAAGAAGAACATGACACTCTTAAGTCCTTTGGACAACTTAACTAACAAGCCCTTTTTTCAAAGAGGTGCTTTCAACACATGCCCATTTCGAGGACATAATTCTCAACGCTACTCCAGCTAGATTCAGGGTTGACAAAGGTCATCTTGGAGTTCCTCGCAGGGGCAGGCCTCCCCTCAAAGGGGCCACAGAAGGTCTAGGAGTAGAGGCAGAGCCTCCTCAAAATGAGGCTCCCCCCTCAACTCACCCCCCCCCCCAAAACAATGACTACACGTTCCAGGTCCTCTCCCATGCCTCTCCAGTAGGAGGTCACATTTCTCCATTTACCCACGCATGGGCGGGGGGGGGGGATCACCTCAGATAAGTGTGCACTGTCCACCGTGGTGAGGGTATATTGTATGGAGATCATACATAGTGCATTCAACCACCCGCCAAGACCGAGGCAAACAACGCAGGAAGAACACATTCGGCTAGAAGAGGTCGAAGCAGTGCTGGAAAAGGACGCCATCGAGATTGTCCTGGCAAACCAGGTAAACAAGGATATCTCTTCACTGTACTTCCTTGTGCCAAAGAAAGACCTTACAATGTGCCCTGTCCTAGATCTGTGTCCTGCAAACAAACGTCAAGCCACAAAAGTTGAGCATGACAACGCTGCAAGAAGTAATCTCCCTGCTAAAACGGAGGGACTACATGGCAACACTGGATATTAAAGATACGTGCTTTCATATTTCATTGTTCCCAACACACAGAAAATTCCTGCGCTTCAAAATAGCAAAATCAACACCACCAGTTCAAGGCGCTCCCCTTTTGTCATAGCCTCAGTGCAAAGGAGGTATTGGCAGTATTTGCGGCGCACTTAAGCAGACAATCTATCCCAGTGTACCCTTATCTGGAAGACTGGCTGATACCAGGGGAAATCCCCTCAAATCTGCAAGCAAAATACCCAGAGAACAATCAACCTTCTGTTCAAATTGGGGTTTTCAATCAACAAGAAAAAGTCGAGCCTCATTCCAAGCCAAACCAAGCAATTCCAAGGAGCTATCATAAAGACAAGAGGGGGACTAGTCTTCCCTTCAAACGAAAGAGTTCACAAAGTTGCCAAATAACCGTACATAAGGCAATGCACCTGCTTGGGATGATGGCTTGATGCATTTTTCTAGTTACACACGCGCAGCTACGCATGCACCCAATGTAGGAGTGGTTAGCGGTAACAATGGTCTCGGGCAAGCAGTCAGTGGAACGATCTAGTGGTTGTTTCGCTAACCCTAGTACAAGCTCTATGCTGTTGGTCCAAGGAAAATCTGTTCAAGGGAAAACCCTTTCACAATACACCAGTTCATGCGATACTTTTAACAGATGCCCCACTCTCTGAATGGGGAGCCCATTACCTTCACCACACAGTGCATGGCCTGTGGACACAGATCACAGCCCAAAACCACATCAACCCTTTGGAGCTACTAGCTGTACTCAAAGCCCTAAAAGCTTTTCAGCTGCATCTAGCAGGTCAGACAGTGCTAGTCCTCGCAAACGACACTACTGCAATGTTTTACATAAATGAGCAGGGAGGCACACACTCTCCAACTCTGTTTAGGCTATCCCAGAAAATGTGGAAGTGGCCACTGAAGCGGAACATGTTCCTAGTCTCTCAACACGTTCAGTGGAACTCTATGTTCTAGCAAACACTGTGAGCAGAAATCCTCTAGCCGAGGAGCACGAGTGGCAACTCAGCAGAAACATTTTAGACAGTCTTCTCCCTGTGGTGGTTATTCTCATTTAGACTTGTTCGCCACAAATCTTAACACACAATGCCCAGACTTTGGATTCAGATTTCCCCAACCAGAGTCCAAGTGGAACGCCCTGTGGATGAGCTGGTCAGGGAAATTGGCTTACGCTCCCCCCCACCTCCCACCACTCCTCAGCAGGATAGTGCACAAGATGCACCAGGAACAAGGCACACTAATCCTGATGGCCCCTATGTAGGCAAGACAACCATTGTTTCCACATCTGCTCAAACTGGCGATGTGCGAACCGATCAAACTCCCATGCCTCTACAACATGCTATCCCAGCACAGGGAGACAACACTCCACGCACATCCTCAGTCTATGAACTTGGCATCATGGCTCCTGAAGTCATAGTTTGGACACTTAAAATTACTTCAAAGGTGTATGGATATCCTTAAGGAGGCACGCAAACACAACACCAGGCACTGCTACTTCAACAAGTAGAAAAGATTTGTGATATGGTACTGATCAAAAACTTTTAATCCAATTGAAAGTATGCCATCTACCTTTCGTTACTACATGCTATGTTTACTAGACTCTGGCCTTGTATTTAACTCCATAAAGGTTCACCTAGTGGCTCTGTCTGCGTACCCTACTTCACAGAACAAGGTGTCCTGGTGGAAAGTTCCTATTAGGACTATCATGGAGCAAGTAAAGAGAATTTAGCCTCCCATTTCCAACCCGCCTCCAGGTTGGGATCTTAATATTGTACTCTCGAAGCTCATGGGTCCAACCTTTTGAGCCTTTGTACAAATCCAGCCTCAAACACCAACTTAAAGACAGCTTTCCTAGTAGCCATCAATGCAATAAGATTGGTTGGTGAGCTACAAGCATTGTCAGTGCAAGACCTTTTCTTTGTTATCCACAAGGACAAGGTGGTACTTGGAACACACCCTAGGATTGCACCTAAAATCATATCGAAGTTCCATGTTAACCAGTCCATTGAACTACCTGTTTTTTTTCAAAGCCCATCCAACTCAGCTGAGAGAAACCTCCATACACTGCATGTAAGGAGGGCAGTTTTGTACCATGTAAACAAAACCGGTAAGGCAGACAGATCAACTGTTTGGCTCTAAAACGTCTGACAGGGAGGTTGATCACATTTCAAAGAACGCCCTCTCCAAATGGATAGTTAAATGCATACATCTCTGCTATTTTCTATCAAAGAAAACCCTACCTTTCACACCAGGAGCTCACTCGACCAGAGGTACAGGAGCTACTTTGGTATTTATTGCAAACGTCCCTCTGGACAACATTTGCAAAGCAGCTAATTGGAGTTCCATACATACCTTTACTCGGCATTACTGCATTCACACACATTCTAAAGCAGATTCACAGGTGAGACAAGCGGTGCTAAAACATCTATTTGCCGCTGTACCTTCTCACAACCCACTTTCTTCAGATACTGTTCGCTAGTCTATACATAGCATGTGATATAAGCAGATCCACAAGCCGTAGAAGGGATACATTACTCGCTGTAATCTTATTTCGAGGGGATTGGGTCCTCCGACGTATTCCATATCAATGACAGGTAATCACCACAGCTGTACTGCTTCGGAAACTTTTTTTTTCAGCGTCCTGCGTCGATGCGCCGTCGTCGAGGACCTTGTCCGACGTCATCCGATATGATAAGTAGGACGCACGACGCCCGTAGCCTCAGTTCCGTTTTTTCCGTGAACGTGTTGCTTCGTGAATCTCGGTTACGCCTCGACTCTTTGGAGTTCTGTTCTTCTCGGTTCTTCGAACCTGTTAGTTTTTGTGAGAAAATCCTTCGTAAGAAGATGTCTTCTACTTCGTATTCGACCCCGCGTCCGGGCTTCAAGAAGTGCAGGGAGTGTGGGTCCAAGATGTCGGTGACGGACTCGCACGACGCCTGCCTCTGGTGCCTCGGGGAGGCCCACGACACGGATGACTGTATCGACTGCCAGTCGCTCACGTCCAAAGCCTTACGGGAACGTAAGTTGTTTTCGGTAGGTCGGGTATCCAAGCCCCGGAAGTCGAAGTCTGCGGGGCTTTCGACGGATGATTCGAGAGGTGACTCTCCGCGTCGTCGTCGGAAGTCTCGTGGGTCTCCTTCTAGGAGTCGGTCTCGCCACTCCTCGGCCTCTTCAAGGCATTCTCGGAAGCGCCGACAGTGGTCGTCTTCCAGGTCTTCTTCAGAGGACTCTGCCTGGCACGTCGCTTACCCCACCAGCTGTGCGACACCGGAGGAATGGGCTTCCTTCGGGAAGAAAAAGCTGGGGATTCTCGAGTCGCAGGGTACTAAGCCCCCGAGTGGGGTCGGCCGTGAGAGGTCGAGAGACACCCCTCGCAAGAGTGGTCGGCACGAGTCACGGGTGAGGTCCCGTCCCGTTCGGAGAAGGGGACTCGTTCTCAACGTACCCGTTCCAGGTCTCGGTCCTCGACGCGTTCGAGACCGCGTGCACCTGTGATGTCTTCGAGGAAGGCATCGACGCCTGAGGCGTCGAGGGCATCGACAGGCTTTCTCGAGGCTCCGGCTCCGAGGAAGTCGTCGAAGCCGTCGATGCTGCATCTGACGTCGACGCCGATTTACTCTACGCCGATCCTCTCGGCACCGATGCCTGTTCTCTCGACGCCGATTCACTCGACGCCCTCGACGCCTTTGGAGGCCGGGTCTCAGAGGTACCCCGTGGCACGGGGGAACCCCCTAGAAAGGCTCTGGTTAAGAGCAAGCACTCTCGGTGCCTTCTTTTCACCTCCTGGAATATATTTCGGAGGTGGATGAGGATTCTGATGGCCTGGTTCCTAGTCAGGTTCCAGATGAGATGGTCTCGGGCCATAGTCAATTTGACGATTTGAGGCAGTCCCTGCATGATGCCAGTGGACTGGACACCTCTCCGGAGGTTGAGTTTTGTAGGCCTGAGCCTGGCTCTCATGCCGATTCCTCGTACCGGCGCCTTATGGCTAGGGTCTCCGAGTACTTGGGATGGTCTGCTCCCCCAGGGGAGTTTGTGCAGGATGATCTCACGGACATCCTTCATGTTGGTCCCCCAACTGACCCGGTACTGCCGTTTCATATGGCTCTACAGAGAAGGGTGGCGAGAGTCTCCCGGCGGTGGGCAGGTCCTTGTCGCGAAAATACCATCCAGCCAGTAGCGACCCCTGCTACTTGACCAGGCACCCCACTCCGGAGAGTTTGGTGGTGCAGACGGCCATGGCCCGGCAAAGCAGGCGTCGTACCCTACCATACCACCTGATAGGGACGACAAACTTTTTGATGGCTGGGCGAAGAAAGTGTTTTCTTCGGGCGGTATGGTGCTTCAGACGGCCAACTCCATATGTGCCTTGTCTCGTTTCACACACACTCTGTGGAACTGTGTTGCGTTAGCGGCTGAACATATTCCCGAAGGGGACGAACAGGATGGTTTCCTTGCTATGGTCCAGGATGGTAAGGATGCCATGTGTGAGTCCGTTCAGTCGGGTTTGGACATGGCTGAATGCGTCAGCAGGTCCATGGCGGCGAGCACCGTGATACGCAGGTTTGCGTGGTTGCGGAAGTCGGGGTTTGCTCCTGATGTGCAGTCCCAGCTCCTCAACATGCCCTTTGACGGTGAACACCTTTTTGGCAGCAAGGCTGACGAGAGCCTTGAGAGGTTGCAGACCTCCAAAGCTGCAGCAAAGTCGTTGGGCGCTGCAGTACGCCAACCTCCGCCTTTTCATCCTAGGCGACAGCAATGGAGGGGTGGTTCCTTTCGCTATTACTCGTCCTTCAGTAAAGCGAGAGGAGCTAGCAGTCAAAGAGGCCAACGCAGGGGTACCAGAGGTGGACGACAGGGTACCCGTGGTGCCAAGGCCGCTCGGGCAGTTGCCTCTTTGCCCTCAGGTAACGCCGCAGCCACTACCACTCAGTCATGAGGCCATGTCCCATGGTTCGCCGGTTGGGGGAAGGCTGGCGCAGCATCTTGTAGAGTGGCGTGCCATTACTTCAGATGTGTGGGTTCTGGAGATCATAACCCACGGCTACTGTCTTCCTTTTCGGCAGAGGCCTCACGACAATCCACCAGGGAACCTATCTTTGAAGAGTCCGGATCCGCTCCTTGCGCAGGAAATTCAAGCCCTGCTGAAGAAAGGCGCCATAGAACTGGTGCCTGTAGCGGAGAGGAACAAGGGATGGTATTCCCCGTATTTTTTGATTTCGAAGAAAGACTGGGGATTGAGACCCATCATGGACTTGCGCTGTTTGAACAAACTCCTCAGGAAGGACAAGTTCAAAATGGTGACTCTCTCTCAAGTCCTCCAGGCCCTTCAGCTTCAGGACTGGTTGGTGTCTCTCGACCTCAAGGATGCTTACTTCCATGTGCCGATCCATCCCAAGCACAAGAAGTACCTGAGGTTCGCGGTTGGCGACTCGCACTTTCAGTTTCGGGTCCTGCCGTTCGGATTGACCTCCGCCCCGAGGGTTTTCACCAAGCTCATGGTGGTGGTGGCAGCGCATCTCAGGCAAGGGGGGATTCCGTCTACCCCTACCGGGACGATTGCCAGATGATCCAGGACCTGCTCGGGAGAGCGCGCCCTGATCAACCAGTCACCTGGCACTCCCTTCACAGGCTGGGCTTCTCCCTCAATTTAAAGAAGTCCCATTTGACGCCAACACAGCAGCTCCAGTACATCGGAGCAGTGCTCGACAATTCCCTGGGGCAGTGTTTTCCTCCCCAGGTGAGGGCTCTTCACATTCAGCAGATGGTGCACAAGTTTCAGCATGCCCAGACGCTCCCAGCGTTAGAGTTCTTGAGGTTGCTCGGCCTCATGGCATCCTGCATTCTTCTGGTGCCAGAGGGTCGCCTGCGGATCAGATCTTTGCAGTGGGCACTCAAGATGCAATGGTCGCAGTCCTCCGGCAGGATGTCGGACCCGGTTCAGGTGCCGCCCTCGGTCGCCCAGGACCTTCTGTGGTGGGCCGTCGAAGGCAACTTGATGAAGGGGCTCTGTTTTGGCTTCCCTGGCCGGAGGTGACGATCGTGACGGATGCATCCCTCACGGGATGGGGAGCTCATGCCAACGAGCTGACAGTCAGCGGTCGTTGGTCTCCGTCGGAGTCCAGACTCCATATCAATCTGTTGGAGCTGAGGGCCATCAGGCTTGCCCTGAAGGCTTTTCTGCCGACTGTGCGAGGAAAGAATGTCCTGATCCTGACGGACAACACAGTGGCCATGCACTATCTCAACAAAAAGGGGGGGCCAGGGGTCACTTCTTCCGTGCAGGGAGGCGATGCAGCTCGAGTTCTGGGCCATCCAGCAGGTAGTTTCGATCTCTGCAGTTCATTTGGCCGGAGACGAAAACGTGACGGCGGACGCTCTGAGCAGGCAGAGCATGATCTCTCACGAGTGGGAGTTGGCTCAGGAGATTCTCCTGGAGATCTTTGCCCTTTGGGTGACCCCTTAAGTGGATCTCTTCGCCTCCAGTGTCAACCGGAAGTGCGAGAGGTTCTGCTTGTGGGCATTTCCTCCAAAAGGAGCCTTAGGAGACGCGTTTGTGGTGGAGTGGTCATTCCCACTGCTGTACGCGTTTCCTCCAGCCCCCGTCATCCCGCAAGTGCTGCGGAGGTTACGGAAGTTCGGTTCCCGGATGATCCTCATTGATCCGGCATGGGCTCGGAGGACGTGGTACCTGGACCTTCTCGACTTGTCCATCTGTCCTCCACGTCGTCTTCCCTACCGAGACGATCTGCTCTCACGGGAGGGGGGGGTCAGGTTCTCCATCCAGAGGTCAGATCCCTCAACCTTCACGCTTGGCTTCTGAAAGGTTGAGGTATAAGGATTGGGACCTCCCTGAAGACGTGATGGAGGTGTTGCTCTCGGCCCGACGGCCAGCAACAAAGTCTCTGTACCGTTGCCGTTGGCGTAAGTTCTGAGACTGGTGCAGAGTTCAGAATGTGGATCCTTTTGCATGTGACATCCCCATGGTTCTGTCCTTTTTACTTTCTTTGGCCCACGGGGGTTTGCAAGTGGGTACCATTAAAGGTTACCTGGCGGCGCTGTCCATCTTTAAGCGCTCGTCTGAAGAGTGTTCCTACTTTAAAATCCCTTTAATTTCCCAGTTTCTGAAAGGGCTCACTAATATGTTCCCTCCGTCACCTTTCCTGGTGCCCGGTTGGGTTTTAAACCTTGTTCTCAGGTTTCTAACGGGTGCTCCCTTTGAGCCTTTGCACTCTTGTCCTTTGAGACTGTTGAGTGTTAAAACTGTATTTTTAGTTGCGGTCACTTCCGCTCGCAGAGGGCGTGAGTTACAGGCACTTTCAGTTAAGCTTCCCTTCACTGTTTTCCATAAGGACAGGGTTGTCCTTAGAGTCCGTCCTTCTTTTCTTCCGAAGGTAGTGACGGAATTTCATTTGGCCCAGAAGGTTGTTCTTCCGGCATTCTATCCTCCTCTGCATCCTGGTAAGGAAGAGGAGAGGCTCCATAGGCTTGATCCTAGGAGAGCTTTAAGCTTTTATGTTTCACGCATGTCCCGGGTCAGAGTGGACGATCAACTCTTTATTGGTTACGCTGGAAAGCGTTTGGGACAAGCTGTGACGAAACAGGCTTTGTCTCGCTGGATTATTTTGGCCATCTCGGAATGTTACCGCTTGGCGGGTAAGGACCCACCGGCTGGCTTGCGGGCCCATTCTACCAGGGGTATGGCTGCATCTACTGCCCTGCAGAGGGGTGTTCCTATTCGCAACATCTGTGATGCAGCCACCTGGGCTTCAGTACATACATTTGTACGTCACTTTTCCCTCGATTACATCCGAGGACAGGCTCTGGCCTTTGGCAAGGCGGTCCTTTGCTCTGCTATTTGATTGGCAATTCTAAATTTTGATTCTAAATTCTTTCCCTCCTCCTTGCTCTGATACTGCTTTGGGAGTCTGTCATAGATATGGAATACGTCGGAGGACCCAATCCCCTCGAAGAACACGTTACTTTCTTACCTGGTAACGTTCTTTCGATGGGATGGTCCGACGACGTATTCCATATCGCTCCCTCCCTACCTTCCCCGCTGCAGAATTTCTTTTGCGATTGCAGCTTACGTTCCGCAAGGCTTTGTGTCTGACTGGCAGTAGACTAATGTCACACGTTCTGGGGGAAAAAACTACAACTGAGGCTACGGGCGTCGTGCGTCCTACTTATCACATCGGATGACGTCGGAGGAGGTCCTCGTCGACGGCGCATCGACGCAGGACGCAGATGCCGAAAAAAAAAAAGTTTCCGAAGCAGCACAGCTGTGGTGATTACCTGTCATAGAGGTGGAATACGTCGTCGGACCATCCCATCGAAAGAACGTTAACAGGTAAGAAAGTAACTTGTTATTCTGATGCTTGTATCTGCTTATTTGCACCCAGCCTTCCTCCCCTCTTGGAGTAGAAGGTGGCTTTATCGTTTCTTATCTGATTTAATACATCTGTATTCACGCTACATTTCATGCTACCACATGTCATGAAACAAAACAATATGAGGGACCTCGCAGCGTGAAGGACCATGGGTACACTAAACGTCACACTAGTGGATAGTATTACTGGCACGCCCAGTCGACATTCCTTTTTGAGTTTCAAAAACAAATGTAATCCTCTGTGACTACCACTAGATGTCGGTCTACGCATAGCATATGAATCTAAGCAGATACAAACATCACAAATACGATTACGGTGAGTAATGTATCCCATATAAATATATAGTGCCCTTCTACAACTCACTGTTATGAAGGCCCAGTCTGGCGGAGTACTTGGTCATGCTAACCTCTAACCTACCAGGAGCATTAGCTCTCGAAAGGTTGGGATCTTGATTCGGCTGGTAAGCTGCTTCTGGTCTCTCGAACTCTCACAAGAACCTAATTTTCAGGACTCCTAGCTTGGTTCAGCTTCTCAGCTTTCCTGCCGTCTGCCTGTCGCAGTACCATTGCATCAGTTCAACTGTTTGCCCCTTGCCAGCTGTACCGGCTTTACATAGCCCTTCTCATCTCTGGCTTCAACTGGTATGGTCCCTGATTAGAAGAGGTGTATATTTGTTTTTGTTGTGACACTGTATCGGATGAGACCCTGTTGGAGAGAGAGGGCGGGGGTCTAGTCCCTTGCTTCCAAGTGTGTGACTGCGATCACTGTGTGTTACTATGTCTATCAGCCTCTGTTAAACACGTGAGCCCTCGGAGGTCTGGCAGGACTCGCAGGTCCAGGGGAGAAATACCAGCATAAAGAAAACTCAAACTACCCCTACATGAATGCACCTGTGCTCAACCGACAACACCCTGCATGGAGCCGGATTAATGCATGCAGTATCTAAATGGAAATGGACTTGAGTTTTATCTTCCTAAACCAAAGGAGACACCAAACCCTCAAACCAAGAACCCCAGATTGACTAATGGGGAGCTGTGGGCAGCAGCCAAACAAACTGGAGCTGGCAAGATACTGCTGGGGATCGGGGAAGCCCAAGAAACACTCCACAACCCATATTTACACAGAGACACATCCAGAAAATCCCAGTGAGAAACCTCAGTCTGAGTAAATGGATGCCTGCATGTGAATGGAGAGTGAAAAGGGGCTGGGCTAGAGTGCTATTTGAAGGGTTCCAGGAAATGTCCTGTCCACTAATGGTGTATCTTAGCAAGAGAGTATATTTGGGGAACAGCTGACTGACCGAACCAATGGGAGCCAGTGGAACTCATAAGCAGGAAAGGAGACGGGCTCCAACAACTCCAGTTTCACTATGGGATGCAAATAGTTAGGAAATCTAGGAGGTGGACCAAGAGAACCGCAAGGAGTGTGTAAGAGGTGGAGAAGGATTTGGATGAGACTGCAGTATATGTAAAGGGTGAAGTTAAGGTGTTGGCTCTGAGAGGGCGGCACTTACTGGGTTGTGAGTGAGTGAGAGACTGATTTGGAGGCTGAGTAAGAAGGGGGTTGAGAGTGGAACAAGGGAGTTTTGTGAGAGGGTGTGTGTGGTTTTTGTGTGTATGTATGTGTGCCATTAATACTATCCCTAGTGTGACGTCCACTGTACCCATGGTCTGTCACACTTCAAGGTCTCTCAAGTTGTTTTTTTCCGCCTTCATTGTCGGACGCTAAACCTGAACTTCCTTTTCGGCCAATGCCATTTATTAATAACAAATTTAGAGCTAGTTACTCTTTCTGTCCCTTATATGCCGTTCTTCGATAAACCTCGTCGACAACGGTTTCAAGGACAAACGTCGTTGGACGCAGAACTTGCCTCGACAACACTCCTATGGCCTCAGAAGGCACCGCTCCGGGCCTCGGCCTATACAGTAGGGAGAGTGGGGGTGGACTTATCTTAGGCTGCTAAGAGAATGTATATTTCCCCTTTCCCCCTTTATAATCGCCTATCTGCTTTTCCAACTAATCATGGAAAATACACCTTTAATATTTTGGTCCAATTGCAACAGAAAAATTCCCTGGAAGTGCAAGAACAGGGTGTGCAACCTCTGTCTTCCGAGGGATCACGACGAGGGCCACTGTAAAGCTTGTCGGCTTTTTAAATCCAAGACCCGAAAGGACCGAAAAACAAAAAGGTTGGGCCCACCATGTCATGCAGGCCGAGACCGCCATAGACTGGGAGGGTGCTTCCAGCGACGGCAGCCTTGCTGCCTTCTCAGACGAAGGCGATAGTGAACCTTCAGATTCCCACCTGCTAGCCCCTGACCCCATCAGAGAGGCCGGCAGCGCTGTTATGGGGACTACACCCGGTGGCATCGGCACACACAAATCATCCCACACAAAGCACACAACCCAAGGCCGGAAGTTGACGACAACACTGTCTGCACACCCGCACACAGCATCAAGGGGAATTCCCACTAGCTCCCTGTCCTCTGGGCCTTCGAGATCACGTTCTCCTCACAACAGACCACAAAGGTTGCGAGACAGATCCGACTCGGATGCCTCTCCCATCCGCCAAAATACGACAATCTTCAATAACGTGGAAATCGGCAAAACACCTGCAGACTTTGAAAATGTCTGATCTGCTACAAAACCATGTCCCTTAAACACCCCTTAAAGGGAGAACTTCGAGAAAAACACACTTCGAAGAGCCACCGTTCCCATAGGGAGAAAGAGAGTGCATCACATAAAGAGAAAGAAGGTGTTTCCTAGTGGGAGGGCACTATGTATGCAACTATGAAACACAAAGGGCAGCCTGATCCTGAACTACCTCCCACTCTCTGTAAGTATCCCAAGTTCCTCACAGTGGTCTGCTGAGGATATTGATAGTGATGAGACGCAAGTCTTTTATGGCCGTTTCTGTTGAGAAAAATCCCCAAGCAATAGAAAACATTCAAACCACGCCACCAGCTAGTGGCGCCACATCTTCACAACGCGCAGCAAAAAGGGCACGGCCATACACCCTTCAAGTCACCCCTAAGCAGGACCCAGACCAATTTGATCTCTATAATCCCAGTACAGACTCAAGTAACCATAGGGGAGGTAGATCATTACTATGATGAAGATGAAAAAGACGTTTACGTCTTACCCTCTCCAGATCACGTAGACCTGCCAGTGGCAGACTGACCGGTAGATAGCCAACTACAGTTCAATGAGATGCTCATAAAAGCAGCAGATCATTTCCAAATTGAAACACACTTGGACAAGGATTTTGTTGAAGACATATTGGGTGACAAAAAGGCTGTAATCCTATTTATACCCAGTTTACAATCCGTACAGAGGAGAATGCAACCCTCGCTAGAAACCCCTAATCTAATGCAGGCAATGATCCCCTGCATTGAGAAAATGTTCTGCCCAGTGCCCACAGACCCCCTTTACATCAGGTGTCAACTAAAGCCAGACTCGCTGGTAGTTACCACGATAAGGAAACTGGCGGGAACATCTTTCACTTCATCAGAAGCACCCCCCGATAAAGAGTAAGAAGATTTACACTTTCGGAAGTGGCCACTTCTGCAGCATATCAAATAAGAATTGCCAACGACACCACTTTGCTGGCAAGTTAAAACTGCCACAAGCGGGAGGAGATTACAACATTAATGGCTTCAGCCCCAGTGCATCTAAAATCCCAACTGTCCCTTGCAGTAGTGGAAGGAAAGGCGTTGTCAAACTGCATTTAAAACAATATTTTAGGTGCGGATGATGATGCTGGTAGAATCATCGCAGAAGGTACACTTATAAAGCGCCATGCATGGCTACGCCAGTCAGGCTTTAAATTCGAGACGCAAGCAACACTCTTCAATATGCCAGTCAAGCGTAATGTCCTGTTCAGCAAGGCAGTTGAGAATGCGTTAAAGAGTGCAAAGGGAGAGTACGACACTCTTAAGTCTCTAGGCCAGCTCATCAACAAGTCATCGGACCAAAGAGGTGGAAATAATGTTTGTCGCTTCAGGGGACAGAATTCGCAGAGGGGTTCCGGATACAGCCAGAATCGGGCGTCATCTTGGGGTTCCAATCGGGGACAAGCCTCTCAAGGCTTCCAAAGGGGCCAGCGAAGATCTCACGGCCGGGGGAGATCCTCCTCTTCCAGAGGTGTAGCAACCCCTCCAAAGCAATGACCCACCTGCTTTAGGTCCCCTCCTATGCCACTCCAGTAGGACGACGTATAACACACTTCACCCACGCATGGGAGGGAATCACCTCGGACAAGTGGGTGCTTTCAACCGTGGTCGGCGGTTATTGCATAGTTACTGCAGCGACCCTCCAACCATCCCCCGCGTCAAAGAACCACAACAGAGGAGGAACAGCGCATCCTTCTGGAAGAAGTCGCAGTGCTGCTGTTAAGACACTGTAGAAATTGTCCCAGCGAACCAGGTAAACAAGGGTATCCAACGTACTTCCTTGTGCCAAAAATAATCTAACAATGTGCCCATTATTACATCTGCGCCCTTTAAACACCTATGTCGAGCCACAAAAATTCTGCACAACGCTACAGGGAGTAATCCCATTACTAAAGCAGGGGGACTACATGGCAACCTTGGATATGAAAGATGCCTATTTTCATATTTCAATGTTCCCACCGCACAAAAATTCTTGCGTTTCAAGTTAGCAAGCCAGCACTACCAATTCAAAGTTACCATTCGGAATATCATCTGCTCCAAGGGTATTCACTAAGTTTCTGGCGGTGGTGGCAGCGCACCTGCGCAGGGAGGCAATCCCAGTGTACCCCTTCCTGGACGACTGGCTGATCACAGGGCAATCACCCCAAATTTTGAGGCAAAATACACAAAGAACAATAAACCTTCTTTACCATTTGGGCTTCTCAATAAATGAGAAAAAATCAAGCCTTGTACCAAACACAACCAAACGGTTTCTAGGAGCTGTCATGAAGACAGAACACAAGCTAATCTTTCCATCAAAGGAAAGAATCCAAGACATACTGCTGAAAATACCTCTGTATCAAGCCGGTCACCAAAAAGCGTACGCAAAGCTATGCGTTTGCTCGGCATGATGGCATCTTGCATTTACCTAGTCTCTCACGCATGATCGCGCATGCGCCTCATACTGGAGTGGTTGGCGAAACAGTGGTCTCAGGCAAGTGTTCAGTGGTACGTGGTAGTTTCGCCAACACTAGTACAAGCCCTTCGCTGGTGGACGAAGGAGAATCTGTTAAAGGGAAACTCCTTCCACGATCCTGCAATGCAAGCGATAGTTTCAACAGACGCATCACTCTCCGGTTGGGGGGGGCACATCACCATCATCTCACAGCACATATTCTGTGGACTCACATCACACCACAGAACCATATCAACCTGTTGGAACTTTTAGCAATATTCAAAGTGCCCCAAGCCTTCGAAGCGCAGCTGACAAATCAGTTGGTACAGATCCTCACAGACAGCACCACTGCAATGTTCTATATCAACAAGCAGGGGGGCACACATTGTCCAAATCTGGCCAAGCTGGCACAGAAAATATGAAAATGGGCACTCAAACAGGGAATTTCCTGACTTCCCAACATGTTCCAGGGGAACTCAACACCCTAGCGGACTCGCTGAGCTGTGATCCTCTACCAGAAGATCACGAGTGGCGACTTATCCTTTTTGCTCTCATGTGGGCGAGACAACCGGGCTATCCACATCTGCGCAAACTGGTGATGTGCGATCCCATCAAGCTCCCGTGCCAGACAAATTTGCTATCCCAGCACAGGGGAACACATTACACCATCAACCTCACTCAATCAACTTGCCAGCTTGGCTCCTGAGGTCAAAGAGTTTGGACATCTAAATTTACCACATAGGTGTATGGATATCCTCAAGGAGGCACGTAAACCAAACCCCAGACACTGTTATTTCGACAAGTGGATGAGATTTGTAATTTGGTGTCAGTCCTAACAAATAAACCCCAGAGAATGAACTCCATCCCACATTCTTCAACTCTATAAAGGTTCACCTGGCGCCTTTTATCAGCATACACCACCTCTCACAATAAAGTATTGTGGTGGAAGGTTCCCGTCATTAAGGCATTTATGGAGAGAGAGGAAAGGCTCCACACTCCTATTTCTAACCCATCGCCAGGCTGGGACCTCAATGTAGTACTTGCAAAGCTCATGGGGACCCCCATTTGAGCTGATGCATAAATCAAGTTTTAAACACCTCAAATACAAGGCTGCTTTCTTTGTGGCTATAACCTCCATAAGAAGAGTCAGTGAACTTGAAACCTTGGCAGTGCAAGACCCATTCTTTGTCATCCATAAGGACAAATTGGTATTAAGAACACACCCTATGTTTTCTTCTAAGTTTATTTCCAAATTTCACATAAACCAATCCATTGAGCTACCGGCCTTCTTTCAGAACCCAACTAGCTCAGTTGAGAAAAAAACTCCATACACTAGATGTAAGGAGGGCGGTCCTTTACTATGTAAACAAGACCAGACCGCTCAGAAAAACAGACCAACTGTTTGTCTCTATAGCACCAGCCCGAGAAGGAGACCGAATTTCCAAAAATGTCATCTCCAGATGGATAGTCCGATGCCTACAGCTCTGTTACTCTATCAATCAAAACACTGCCTTTCACACCATGAGCTCACTCCACAAGGGGTACAGGAGCTATTTTGGCCTTTATCGCAAACATCCCTCTGGACACCATTTGCAAAGCAGCTACATGGAGCGGAGTACACGCTTTCACTACCCGCTACTGCATTGACGCACTCTAAAGCAGATACCCAGGTGGGGCATGCAGTTCTAAAACATCTATTTGCAGCTGGACCTTCTCACAACTCGCCACCTTCTCCTAACACTGCTCGCTAATCTATGCATAGCATGTGATCTAAGCACATCCACAAGCCTCAGATAGAAATGGGATACATTTACTTACCCTAATCTTATTTCTGATGCTTGTATCTGCTTATATTCACATGCGCCCACCCTTCCTCCCCTTGGAGTAGAAGGTGCATAGGTGTCTTTCTGAGCTTTATCTGATATATATCCGCTATAAAACAACCCTACTCATGCTACACTTCATGCAACCTCATGCCAGAAACAAAACAATCTGAGGGACCTCAACACGTGAACGACCATGGGTACAGTGGACATCGCACTAGGGATGGTATTACTGACACGCCCTGTCGACGTCCCTTTTCGAGTTTAGAAAACAACAACTGTAATACTCTGCAGCTTCCACTAGATGTCGGCCTATGCATAGCATGTGCATCTAAGCAGATTCAAGCATCAAAAATACGATTACGCAGCCCCACACCCTTTGCTCCATGTTCCAGTGTCTGCCCATTTTTCTGATCATCTAAATATAACCCTGGGGGGGGAGTTGAACATGCAATTTCTGCCCAAAAACGTGCAAAGCCTCAGGCACTGACCTCATCCCCGGTGATCTGATTGGCGATGAAATGTAAATATGGACAACTCGGGGACGAGGGATCCAAGGGGCATGAAATGTGTCTGAGATGATGCTAAAAAAGAACCTGTTAAAGTTTGTTGAACCACCACATGAGTGGGGACGGAAGGGACACCCCGTGTTGAGGGTGGCTTCTCAATAAACCGTTACAGATGTAGACAGGACAAGAATATAGCTTCACACCAGCCATCTGCTGCATTCCTTATCTAGTTTATACCAGAAGCTTAAGATTCTATCGTTGCCTGTGAGATGTACATATGTGAAGAAGAATCCACCCTTTTTAGCAATACTGAATCCAAGAAAAAGATTTGAAATCTGTGTTGTCCCTGAAAATGCTCACCACAAAATGCCCTGTAGTGGCCAAAAGCAACATTAATGGTACTCTTATACATAAATGTGAACCAACGATAGACCACTCCTCAGGGCTAGGCTTTTGTAGTCTTCAGTGTGGCGCAATGAACTTGCTTTGAGAGTAATTAATATTGTTCAAAATCTATGAAAACCATTAAACATTGCCCATGAAAACCTATACAGAACCCTTTCCCTTACTGGGCTGCCTATTGGAAGAATTGTCCCGATTCAGGGTCTGTTCTAGGATGAGCCCCTGTGCAGTAAAAGCAGGGCTCCCCTTATTTCCATTGTGAAGGTACAGTGAGCTAAAATGTGGCTGCAGACTGTTGAGTGGGCACCTTCCCATAGATCAGGTCATTCACCGTGTTCGTTCTCGCAAAGGGGCACCTGTAGCTCTCTTCCTTATTTCCATATGTATTAACATCAGAAGTGACTTCACAGAAATTACGTCAGTGGGGGTGATGAGATTCTTTGATACTAGTGGACAAAATGGGGAAGTTACTTTACAAGATGCTGCCATCGGTAAGCCAAGAGACAAATAACTTGATGTGCTATGAGTGAATCGGCACTGTTATATGTGGAGCAAATACCACATGTTCATTTTTAGTTTGGGATATTGGGTGGCTTTTGCGACACCTATAAGCTGAAACAATTGCATTAGAGTACAGCTAGGGAGGAATGGCATATGAGGAAGGACACCCAGCCTGTATGTGTTTGGTTATGTGCCCACCCGTTGACTGCCCATGTGCATGATAATCCACACCTAGTTCCTGCCCCACTCCACCCCACCTAAAACACTGCCTAATGGGAGCACTTTGAGATTGTTTTGATCAAGCCTTACCATCAAACTTTGCACTGAAAGGACCTGCCAGTATTTTTTTTCGAAGAAGTCGCCTGAGATTTAATGACTCAATTGGAGTTATAAATGCGCTTTTGATGTAATAAAACTGTCTCAGCAGGTCTGCCTTCAGTCACTTGTTTTATAAGCACTCTGGTTGTCCTTCACTGAAGTCCTGTTAAAAACAAACATTGTTGTGTATAAGTATTAGGCATTTGCCAAACACTGCTATTAGAAGCCCAGGTACTCGCACCATTTTCACATGCTACCAACAATGGCCAGTTGATACCACTATGGCTGTGCCTGACAAGTGCCGTTTCCATACCTACACAAAAGCCCAAACTGTTGGCATTGCCAATGCTTGTTTGGAATAGTGTACAGTGTGAACTGAATGCCTTCAAGCACCTTCTAATTTAGCATATAAGGTGCAGAGAGATGAAATAATTCAAGCAGGATCACACTCTCTAGTAAAGTGGTGAAGTTGGGATTTGATTCCTGTCTGCAATTTAGGCACTTCACCACATACCTTTTTTAAGTCAAATTTTCGATAAATGTTAATGTTTGGCTTTCAATAATGCTGTTTTATAGAGTCAACTTTAAAATATAACAAATTGCACAAGAAAACCAATCTGACAAATGTACATATCTTTGCGAAAAATAACATGATATAGTTTTACTTCCGTATCTTGAATGGAAGATTACAAGGTACCAGAATGCAAAGTTAAGCGAGGCCTAAAAAATGTCCTGTTGGTTTTGCAAATAGACATACAACATAACATCAACAAATACTGTGTGATGAGGTCATCTACTTGTAGGCCTGTACTTTGTGATGTGAAGAAAATGTGTAGCTCTACAAAAATGCAAACTTGTTTGGGATGTTAGGTTTGTGTCAGGTGTACCCTATGAAAGCAAGAGCGACAATTGAAAAACATTTTTGAGACTGCAGGGATGCCCGCCCACCAAGGGTGAGCTGTCATGAGAGAAGGCGCCAATTTTGGTAACTAACTAGAGCTTTGTGTGGGCTTTCAGGAGCACATTTTCTCATGAATTTGTTTTGCACATACATGAACAATTTTAGACTCTTTTCTGAGACTATGGTTGCTCCAGTGATCATCTACTAATACAGAGCGACTTGTTTTAAGGCTCAGCAGATTGCAAAAAGAATGGCTATTGTTTGCGAGGCCCAGGTTTTGAATTTGCTGGTAGAGCGGAATCAGCTCAACTGCCCGTCAGAGGCTGCCTCATGCCATCTCTGTTGGTTGGGGCCAGCTATGGGCAGTGTGAGAAACTGAAAGGTGTCTCACCCGCTAATCCTCTGGGACCTGTCATCCAGGTGGCCAGGACACGGCCATCACTTTTGGATCCAGTCCTTGGGGGTGGACCAGTGCGGGAGTATCCCACAAGTGAAGATTGTATTGTGTTCAATGATGCCAGCGACCCTCCCGGGTGAATGACTGAGTTGGCGAGGTGAGGCCAAGACCTTTACTGGTGAATTGAAAATGGCAAAACAAGAAGCACACACACATCTGGTGAGTTGGCAAGTGACCGGTGTGTGTTAAAGCAAATCACAAGTGAAGTCTGCACGCGTGTGGATGATCCGCGATGAAATGCAGACCTGTGAATGAACTTTGAAGTAAAAAGCAGTTGTGAGATCAGCGATAATAAGCAACTGAGTGGTCTGGCGAAAGGAAGTAGCCCATTCGAAAGTCTCAGTCAAAGGAACATTGTTTGAAGTTATTAAGTAAACAGACTGCGAAAGCAAATTAAGTGAAACTAATTGTGAACTTTGGGTCAAAGTGGTCCTGCAGTGGTCTGGTAAAAGAGCCACGCACATTCAAATGTCTTCGACATCCGAAAGGGGTCCAAACCTGATTGAGGGAGACCCGAAGTATAGTAAGCTTGGTGAAGGGAGCCCCCTTGCAAATGTGTTGAACTGTGACACGAGTGTTCCGAGCTGACAGAGGGGGATATGCGTCACCTTTTGTGAACTTTATGTTGGAGTATGACATGGCATTTACAACGCGCCTGTACACAAGTGTTTCTAGACGAGAGTACATTTTGAAAGTCAAGTGGAAGGCCAGGCGGACCTCAATCCAGGGTTTGGAACTTCATAGAGTGTTAGAACCCGAGCTAGAGTGTGCCATCCTGCCTACGAGGAAAGCTTTACTCCATGAGGTTTAACGTGAGGAGGAGAGCTGGTTCAACTAGGTTTCTTTTTTTTTAAACTAATCTTTATTTTACATACATTTCTCCTTTTTACACTTTTTTCGTACAATAGATAGGGCTGGCATTAGGTTTTTGTTAGCTTAGGCCATTTTGATTTGACGGACTGCACTAGGACTGTTTTGTTTTATCGTTTGATGGTCAAGACTACTCCCATTTTAGTTGTAGGGCAACATAGTAGTTTCTCCAACCCATCCATTTTTAAAAAAAGTTTGACAAATTGTATTCATTGTGTCAGTGTCATACTTGTGATACCATGCCTTCCCTACAGCAGATTGAATGTATGGAAACAGGGATGTTTGGTCTGGAAAAGATCTGGGGCTACACTGTCTGGACTGTTGGGACTTGGGGCTAGCTAGGCTTTCGGTTTTTGCCCCTGAGCTTCTATCCGGGGCTACAACCAAAAGACCCGGGGGATATAGCCCTCTCAGCCCCCCCTTATTAACACCTCTGTATGGAAAAACAAATCATCAATCTCACCCACCCTGATTTACTGCGTCCTTGTTTCACTATAATCTAAATTACTATAATCGGAACAAGGACCAATTCAGCACGCATGGCCTGCAGGCGCATCCTGAGGAAACCATGGAAACCCATAAAGTATCGGTCAGTTTTGCCCCAGCCGTCTGTTCACCCCACTCAGCCGTGAACAGATGGCTGGATCTCTTTAAATGATAAACTGAGTTCCCGTTCACTTCAAAGATTGTATCTCCTTTCCCTGATACCGATAAGTCCTAAAAACCCTGGGCTGGCTTGTTGGCTGACCATCTGCTTAATGTCGCAGCTACTCATTACCTTTCCTCCGGCCTCCAAACTGTGCAAAGCCCTGGCTGCAGTGTCTGGCCTGACTATGAAAAACACAGCTTACATATTTGTACATTTCCCCATGTACCCCCAAACTGTTGTCCACATATATCCCTTGACCCCCCATTTATGTATGTCGGTGCATGCATGTTTTACAAGTACTGCGTCCTCTTCACAGTGGTTCCTTCATGAGACATCTCCTTTCTTGCTTGTGTGTTTATGAAGCTCCTTGTTTCCTAACTTCTAGGTTCTTCGTGGCACACCATACCCAGATTGTATTGATATTTCACTGGTGATTTTGACATTTATCTTGCTGTGCACGTGACGTGCAAATCGTAAATGTATCAACTTAAACAGAAAGTAACACTTAAATTAACACATTGCCAATTCTCATTAACTACATATACAATTGCAACATTAGGCCAACTTCGCTGCTCCCCTAGTCACCAATAACATGAACCCCTCTCTCATTGGGAGCTTTCCTGACTACCCCAACATTACATATGCGAACTAGGCCCTCCTTTATCCTAAATCGAGAGCTGCCCTACAGTAAGGGGTTTGTGTTGTGGTTTCGGTTAAGGGAGTGCAGGACGCGCAGGAATGTATGGTGTTAGTGATGTGTGGAGGTATGGGGAGATAAGGATGCCAGTTAGACGTTGAGTGGGTGGAGAGGCAGGCCAGGAGTTTAAGGCACACTTTATTTTATTGACTGCGCTCATATAAGGCTCTGCTCAAATCCAATGCAGTGCCAATCCAGACCTCCTTAAATGGCTCTGACTCCACTCACCCACCCCCACCGCTACACTTTTGTTAATTTAATACTGCAAGTTCTTGGTAAGTAAGCAACTTTCGTAAGCTTGCTGTTGGTCATTGTAAGTCTCTGCAATAAACAGGAAGGCGCACCCCCGCCCCCAAGATAATAAACGTGATCACGCCACCCGCCATTGTATTTCTTTACGCTGCTTTAACGGCCCACCAATCCAATGTTGAGAGAGGATTTGCTTCCATCCGGGGCGTGCAGGTGAGTGGGTGAGCCCTCCAGCCTCCTTAAGTCTTGAAACCACTGCCTGTTACCCCTTTAGAGCCCCCAGCCCCCCCATACCTCCCAGCGCAGGCCGCGTCTTTCCCCGCGTCTTTCCTGCCTCACCTTGTGCCCGCCCTCGCTCCTGGCCCACCAGCCCTGATAGGCTGCCTTGTTTTCCGTGTGTTGCTCCCACCTCGACCTGCACGCCACTTCCATCCGGGCCGTGCAGGTGAGTGGGTGAGCCCCCCAGCCTCCTTGGGCCTTGAATCCACTGCCTGTTACCCCTTTAGAGCCCCCAGCCCCTCCATACCCCCAAGCGCAGGCCGCGTCTTTCCCCGCGTCTTTCCTGCCTCCCCTTGCGCCCGCCCTCGCTCCCTCCCACCAGCCCTGATAGGCTGCCTTGATCCCAACCAGCTGTCCGATTGTTATTTTCCCGCCCCCCACCGTGATTGGCCACTTGACAGACAAATCTGAAATCCCCAGGGCAGCCCTCTGCCCGGCAGCCCCCTGCGGCTAAGGGCCCGAAGGCCAAGGGCGGCTCCTACATTGGCGGCTCCAAGATGTGTCTGCAGGTGTCCACAGGGGACACCAAGGAAGCCAACAGACACCAACAAAAACCGTGAGTGTGGCATGGGTGGGGAATAGAGCAATCACTCTACTCCAGAAAACCCCTGCCACTCTATCTTACCTACCAATAACAGAGTGCCATAATACTAGCATGTCCACTCTTAGATAGAATTGTGAATGTTAGCATGTCCACACTTAGATAGAATTGTGAATGTTAGCATGTCCACTCTTAGAATTATGAATATTGGCCTGCTTCGGATCTAGATGGACATGTGAATGTTAGCATGTCCACACTTAGATAAAATTGTGAATGTTAGCATGTCCACACTTAGATAGAATTGTGAATGTTGCCATGTCCACACTTAGATAGAATTGTGAATGTTAGCATGTCCACTCTTAGATTGAATTGTGAATGTTAGCATGTCCACTCTTAGATAGAATTATGAATATTGGCCTGCATCGGATCTAGATGGAATTGTGAATGTCAGCAGGTCCACTCTTAGATGGAATTGTGAATGTTAGCATGTCCACTCTTAGATAGAATTTGAATGTTAGCATGTCCACTCTTAGATGGAATTGTGAATGTTAGCATGTCCACTCTTAGATAGAATTGTGAATGTTAGCATGTCCACTCTTAGATTGAATTGTGAATGTTAGCATGTCCACTCTTAGATAGAATTGTGAATGTCAGCATGTCCGCTCTTAGATGGAATTGTGAATGTTAGCATGTCCACTCTTAGATGGAATTGTGAATGTTAGCATGTCCACTCTTAGATGGAATTGTGAATGTTAGCAGGTCCACTCTTAGATGGAATTGTGAATGTTAGCAGGTCCACTCTTAGATAGAATTATGAATATTGGCCTGCGTCGGATCTAGATGGAATTGTGAATGTCAGCAGGTCCACTCTTAGATGGAATTGTGAATGTTAGCATGTCCACACTTAGATGGAATTATGAATGTTAGCATGTCCACTCCTAGATGGAATTGTGAATGTTAGCATGTCCACACTTAGATGGAATTGTGAATGTTAGCATGTCCACTCTTAGATGGAATTGTGAATATTGCCCTGCGGCGCATCTAGATGGAATTGTGAAGGTTAGCATGTCCACTCTTAGATGGAATTGTGAATATTGGCCTGCGTCGCATCTAGATGGAACTGTGTGTTAGCACGTGAAAGTTGCATTTAGAAAGTGTGTCCTATAGCCTCTCCATGAATTTAGAAATGTGCCCAATAGCCTTGCTGGTAAATCGAATTTGGAAGTGTGCCCAAGACCCTGTGTGAAAGTTGCATTTAGAAGTATGCCCAATAAACCCTCTGGAAAGTTCATTTAGAAGTGTGCCCAATAACCTCGCTGTGAATTTAGTAGTGTTCCCAATAGCCACTCTGGTAAATTGCATTTAGAAGTCTTCCCAATAGCCTCTCTGGAAAATTGATTTTAATAGTGCGCCCAGTAGCATCTCTGTGGAAAATTTAATTTAAGTGTGCCCAATATCCTCTATGAAAGCTGCTTTTAGAAGTGTGCCCAATAGCCACGCTGTGAAAGTTGCATTTAGAAGTGTTCGCAATAGCATCAGTGAAAGTTGATTACAGAAGTGTATCCAATAGACACTCTGGAAAGCTGCATTTAGAAGTGTGCCCAAGCCTCTCTAGAAAATTGAATTTAGAAGTGTGCCCAATAGCCTCTCTGTAAAATTGAATTTAGAAGTATGCCCAGTAGACGCTCTGTGAAAATTGCATTTAGAAGTGTACCCAATAGCCCTCTGCCCAATAGCCTCTCTGGTAAATTGAATTTAGAAGTGTGCCCAATAAACCGCTCTGTGGAAAATTGTATTTAGAAGTTTGCCCAGTACCCTCTCTGGGAAAGTTGCATTTAGAAGTGTGCTCATTGAAAGAGCATATAACCCATCATATCACACCACCACGCTTACTCTCTCCTTACATCACCACTCAACTAGAACACAGAGATACTATGACACCATTCGGTATAACTGTTCTCATACTATCATCCGCCGCTTACTCCACATCATTCTATGTAAACACTGCTGGTATCACACCCCCAGCCAGGCGTTTTTTCTCAGGCCTAACACAGCCACATCCGCTCAGGATAAATCCTGCCAGAACAAACACATTCTCCTGATCTCTAAACCACCACATATACCGCTAAGAAGCAGCTATTACACGAGTACCGCACGAGCTGCACACATACCCGGTGCTCACACGCACCTTTTTGACTCTGTTCTCTCTCTCTCTACTGATCTGAACTTCGGTTCCCAAGGGCGTTCAACCTACCAGCGCCTTCAGACCATACCAATGGTATATAAGGCGCTATATAAGTGCAAAATAACATAACATAACCTAACAAGTCCCTTATTGCTAAAAAGGAGGGCATACACAATACAGTAAATACCAAGGATTATACACTTGACACGTGTGTGGAATGGTCATGTCTTCCCTTTCTCAGAATTAAGTCAATATTAAACCAATCTTAAAATTGTGACACATGGCAGTTGTCTAAACGTTTTGCAATTGTGATACATTTCCAGAAATATTCTGTTCTTGGGTTTTGCCTTCCATAGCGTGGCTTTTGCTGTTTTCATTGCATCTTCATGATTAGGGACCTATAAGAGATGAGTTGGGAATTTGGTGGGGTGCAGTGGTTAATAAGAGTACATGTCTAGTTTTGTTAGATTTGGTGTCCAGTGAAACCTGTCCTAGGTATACCGTGGGGGTGGGTATGCTAGTATGAGGTGTGATTTTGTGCGGTGACCCTTGATGCATGTTTTTGCATAATCTATAAGGTTCAAAATTCAAATACGATGAGCAGGTGCTAAAACCAGCCCCTGAGTTTCAAGCATCACCTGTCAGAAGCTACTGCTGGAGAACCAGGAGCGAAGAAACAGCACATTGCAAATCTAACTTCCACGTTAGATTTGCACACTTTAACTTTTTACCCATTATGTATGATCCTTCCGGGTTAGAATTTGAGATTTGATGAGCAGGCATTAAAACCAGCTGCTGGATGTCGGCAGCACCTTGTAGGCAGGAGCTACCGCAGGGGAACCGGGAGCTACCAGAGATGCACCTTTAACTTTGTCCATTTGTGTGAACCATTGTGTTTAAATGTGTAATAGGTGTGTTCTAATTGTTCTTTATTAACAGTCTGAAATACTCAATGTCACATTTACATGTTTGGAAGGCACCGGTTGGCCCTACAAGCAAGATGTTGCTCCTGGTAGCCGTAGGTTTCAACCTAACCAGGCTCAACTGTGCTAGAAGCAGGAGCTAAATATCTTGCAGCTCCCCTCAGTTTTTCGAACACTGTTACTTTATATTTAGGTGTGTCCCAATTTTTTATGTATATTCTCAAACCCTCAAAGTTAATGTCACATATGCATGTTTGTAACACACTGGTTGGCCTGGGAAGCCAGAAATAGCTCCTGGTAACTGTTGATTTTAAGCCAACCAGTCTCTCCTAGGGTAAAAGCCGGAGCCAAGTAGCTCCCAGCAATTTCCGTACCCTGGTCTCTGTGTTGCAGTGATGACGCAATGAGGCTTTATTTTACCCATTACTTTATATTTCCACATTGGAATGGAATGCAGTCATACATTCATAGTTTATATCCACACATTCATTAGGGAAACACCCCCTTCAAGGGCACTGTGAAAGATAAGGAGGATGATACAGCTGCAGTAAAGGCATGGTTGTACTGTGAAGCTCATTTAAAGTAAAACAAGGCCCATCTCTCCCAATAACTAAGGGGTGTTCCTTGTCTATCTTACTAAGGTGCTCGTCAGTAAGGTTGAATGTCCAAAAACAAATAAGTCCTGTGTCCCAATCTGAGCTTTACCTGATCCTACCACTACTATAACCAAGGTCAGGAGAATAATACCCTTCTTCTGGAGCTCGTGTTTGGTCACAAGAAGGGTCATTTGATCGGTATGTGACCCAGTGGTTCACTTTATCAACTTAAAATGTAACTAGAATAAAGCATACCTGTGGAAGCATACAGATGTGTCCAAGGAATATGCTTTTCCTACTCCATTCAGTAGACGATATGCAAATAGTCTCTTGTCACCACTGTATCAAGTTTTGCAGTTCTTTTAAGGGAGTGGCACTTCCTGGTCCTTATTCTTACTTGTCAGCTTAAGTCTATTTAGGTTGCTTTTCTCCCTATTGTAGGGTTCCTGAATCTCTGCTACACTCTTATCTTCTCTTTTATAGTAGTTCAAGTTCGAATTTACTTTCTCTCTCGCTCCCTTGCTACCTTACCTGTCTGCTGCGCTGATTGGTTTGCTTGGTCTCACTGGGTACCAGGCTATTCCATGACCAGTCTTCCTTTGCACTGCCTCTTGGCCTACCACACACTTAGTGGATGTAACTGCAACCCCTACAGCCCCCTGCCTCATTGAACTTACCCAGAGACCCGCTGCCCTGTGCCCTGGCTGCACTTAACCATAGCCATGATTCCCTGATCGCACTTCCCCCTTTCCTCTCACTTGCACTTCACCCTCCCCTTCCACTTGCACTTCTATTGTCGCACTTGCACGATCCATATGACACCAGACCTAGTAGGATTGTTTGCATTGTAATTCATATGTCTCTCCTCCCTTGTCTTGTGGCGCCTAGCAACACGTGTGTACCAGCACGTTCTAAATGCCATATCATATCAATTACAATTCCCCATTCCCACGGTGCAGTTTCATATGAGTTTGCTTCCTGGCTTCACAGGTTTGTTCTTCCCGAATGCCTCACTTGTAATCTTTCTTAACTTTGAGATATGGGTGGGCCTTCCCTTTTTTCCAAAGTGATGAGTCTCCAACTTTTTTTTTTCCCACCCTTTAGTTTTGTCTCTTCTGATCTCTCAGTTAGGTTTCACTGGATTATTTCCAATAACTTTCTGATTAGTACTGGGACGAGTTTTGCTTCACTTATAAGTCCAGCTTGGTTTGTTGGTATTCACATTGTCTGTTTTACCTTCGGAGTTCCAGGGCAACATCGGCGGTACCTGCAGGTCCTTGGATTCTCTTTCCTTATTGTCGCTGCTCAATGGCTTGCTCACCACGGACTCTTCTTCCTGGATGTGACGTTCTCTTCTTTGGTTCGTCACAGGGATCGTGGCTCGGACTTGAAGCTGCTTACCCCCCTGGATGGTCAGGGCACTGTTGTACGCACAGACTACACACCACTTTGAGTCCGTGGTCATGCCACTACTGCTCTTTCTCCTAAGTCTTGCTTGGCTTTCTTCTGCTCTCACATGCCGGTTTCTCAGCGTTTCAGGTTCCGCGCTGCAGCGGCTTGGTTGCACGTCGGCTCTGCATTCTCCCAGAGCCCTGCCTTCTTTCACTTCATTATGCACAGGGAGCTTTCCCTGCAACTCACAGTTCTTTGCTTTATCTCGCCTTCCTCTCTCACTGATTAGACTTGCATCCCTTTTCAGCCTCCTCATTGCAGTCCATTAGAGACTTGAATTTAAAGGGATATCTTCTATTTCTTGTAGTTCAGAATATAACTACATGTTATCTTCATGAGTTTGGTAAGTTTGCTATATTGAATAAGTACATATAAGCCATCACTGTAAGGCCATCAGGGAGTATCTCTTGGCAACGGGAGTCCTTGTCCCCAAAGGGGCGGGGGGAGAGTCTTTCTCGTGAGTTCCCACTTGCCTCGACCCCTAGGGAGGGTGTTATGGAGCGGGCTTGCATCCCTTTCCTCACAGGGAGGGGTACCTCTCCCTTTTGGGGGAAGGGACAAATTCCCTCAATTCATTACAGCACACATGAACATCCTTTGTGGACCCATCTCTTCTGTATCCGAATAATTCGTGATGAAGCAAGTGTTTTTGTGACGTTAAGTGTCTTCAGAAAAAACAATGGATTGCTTTTGCATTGTGAAGAAATTTATTTTTCTGCTGAAACGTGGAATATTGGAGTCCGACCTCCCTCTGCAAAATAAGTGTCTCCGTACGGAAGGTAATCGCCATGAAGAAAGTCCAGAATAGTTGTCTGGAAATTTGCTTTGTTTCCCTTGGATTGTGTATGTTACCCACTCCATCGAGACAAATTCCCACAGTTTCTGTATCCAGTCCAGTGTTTGTGGAGGGTCTGTGGACTTTCAATTCCTAGCTATTACCAATAGGGCTGCTATCCTGACAGCAGTATAGGCCTGCAGATGATATTTCGGCCACTTTTTGTTGTCTAGCCCCGCAATCCTGCAATGCCCAACAAGGTTTTGACTAGAGATCTCTCTCCGGAAAGTTCAAATATCCTTTGCATATGACCCTCCTCTTCCTCCCAGTACATTTGTATTTTCAGGCAGGATCGTCAAATATGTAGCCAGTCCCCCGTATCTCCACACCCCCTCCAGAATGTCTCCAACACGGAGCACGATATCTTGTGTAGCCGTGTGGGTGTATAGTGCCACTGAAACAGTTTTGAACCAAAATTCTCAGACTTGGAGAGAACGTCGCCCGCGGGATATCGGACCAGAGAGAGGTCCAATGTTCTTCCTCGAGGGGTGCCCCCATTGTGTGTTCACATCTGAGCTGGTAGTGGGGTGTGGAGGGTGGGGACTTGTATGTGAGAAATTTGTACAGGCTAGATAGCAAATGTTTATCGTATGGGTTAGAGGTTGGGTATTGTTCGAAAAAAAGGTGTCAATTGTCGTGTGGCAGCTTGTCTCATCAGGGGTGGGGGGGGGGCGGTCAGTTATTTAAACCAAAACCAGGACACTTTTGCAAAGTCCAATCGACAGACCTTTAAGTCTGACATATACAATTTAGCCCTTAAATATATATGGCACCAAAATGACAGTGTTTGAAGAATGAAAATTGAACCAGAGTGAACTTCCTTTCTGCAAGATTTAAGATATGTTTCCTTCATGATAACTGTAATGGTACTAAAACTATTACTGGGGATTTTTTACTAGCTTACATCTTTTGAATTGGATTTGGTGCCCCATCCTGCATTTTACTTCTTTTAAGTTTGATGGGGACACTTTTGGGGCAATGAGTGTACCATGTGTCACTACTATGATTTTCCTCTTGCACCCATTTTTCAATGTCTTATCTTTCCATTTCTTCCACCATCATACATTATCCTCTGTCCCATCACTTTTCATTCTGGTCTATAACCTATTTTTGTATTTCTTGAACTAGCTAACCCATTGGCAGTAATGTGTTCTTATGTTTATACTGTCTGCACGCTGTGCCAGGATTTGCATGCAGCAGAATCTTGCCCTGTACTCAGCGTTTCAGTTTCCCTGATAAGGGTGATGCTTTGTAGCCTGATCTTGAAACGTTGATGTTTTGCTGTTTATGCAAAAACATGGGTACAGGAGACACGTGAAAAACTTTGACTGTCTGCTTGCCCCAAATTGAGACACGTGGTCACTTTAACAGAATGTAGTCTGTGACGAGGAATAGCCTGAACTTGTTTGTGTTTTAGTAATAAAAGATCTGTCTCTTAAATGTAGGTATGCCAATCTGATCCCCCATTATCAAAGATCCATGCATCAGCCTTGTAGTTAGGCAACTTGTCAGTACAAAGTGACATATGCATTCCTTCCAGCAGACTGGTGAAGCCCAAATTTTAACTGCCAGGATCTTCCTTTAACCATGGACAGTCCTGATAGAAATTAAATCATGTAATTGTCAGAACCCTGAACCTGGTAGCAGGTAAAAAGCTAAATATAAGCCATCTCTGGTTATAGCATGGTGGTTTCTGGGAATTTACAATTCTCCAGCATGGGGTCTGGCATCGATTCACATGCTCATGAATATTCCCCGTCGTCAGGCTGGGAATCCTTGGTAAAGACAAAATCAGTATCAGTTTCGTTTCTGATCTGTCTTTCGTAGTAATAACCAATCACTGATCTCTGCGTCATACTGACCACAGCCAATGACTTCCCTCTACCTAAGCCCCGCTTCTGGCAGCCATCTTCAGATTTTTACCGCACGTTCAAGTGTTGGGATCCTGTGCTATTGCTCTCGAGCGTTAGTGCTATTTTTTCACGTTTTTTCTCAAAAAACTTCTATTTTTCGGTCAAAAGAGCCTCAAGCTCCACCGTTTCTTCATCAAATCAACGGGGACCCGTGTCGGATTCGTCTACGCCCCTCAAGGGTGAAGATTTCGTCGAGCCACGCTTTTGGAGGACTCCAGAAGTTTCTCAGGTCCATCTCGGGCATGGCCCAGGAGAAGGGAAGCTCGACACCTGGAAAGCTGTTCAGGGTCTGCCCTGGATGCCAGCTTCAGAATGTCTTTAAGGAGGACGAACACTCCCTTTGTCTTTACTGCCTACATGAGGACAAGACGCACGTGGAGAAGGACTGTGCGTTTTGCAGCAATATGTCGGAGCAGACCATGAAGGACCGCCATCAACGTCTCACCAACTGGCTGGAAGGGAAGAGCCCGTCAGGCGAGAAGAAGAAGAAGTCCGAGCGGTCTTCTAAGACCTTTGAGGACGCCCTGGCGACGGGGGTCCAACACAAGGCCAAGCACCGCGAGTCCGCTGGCACCGGGAGCGACGAACGGTCGGGCTCTACGGGCGCCAGGCAGGGCGCATCCTCCCCGGCGCCATCAACCACGAGCCAACGCTCTGGTTCGGGTAAGAGGAAGGCCGAGCACCCGACGAAGCTCCTGGAGAGGCCCCGGTCGAGCTCGAAGGCCCCATCGGAGGGGGAGCGAGGCAGTGACCCTCCCCCCAAGCAGAAGGCGGTGAGCGCACCTAAGGTGGTGAAAGCCTTAATCCATCCGGCCAAGGCCTCTATCGAGACAGTCGCGGCGGCCCTGGCTCAGCCTGTGGAGGCTACACCAGTGGTAGCGACCTCGGGGCTCAGAGTCTCCCTGCCACCGCGGAGGGAGTCCTCTTTTATGCCCATCGACAGGACCCCTGTAAAACCTCCGACAGAGAAGAAAAAGGGGGGGCAGGAGGTCGTCGTGGATTCGGCCTCAACCTCTGAGGAAGAGCTGATCGAAGTCTTAAGCCACGGCATTGGCGTGGAAGAAGACCTGCCCGTCGGGAGGGACCCCGACGTAGGAGACGACGATAACGTCGAGGGTGCCGACGGGGCCCCTGACTGCCCGTCGGACTCCCCTCAACCAGTGCCGCAAGACAACTCGGCGGCCATTTTGTTGGCTATACAGTCCTTATGCTCGGAGATAAGGACGAGACTGCCGTTACCACCAGTGGAGGAACCGCTCACGACGGGGGACCCGGAGCCAGGCCCTTCTGGGAGCCCTCCCCCTAAGAGAAGGAGGATTCATCCTCCATCTCCTTTTCAGCCATCGCGCCCTGTTCAGCCCTCCTCCCCGTCCACGACTCGTGGGGATGATACGGGGACTGACACGGCCGCGACGGGTACGGACGACGAGGTTTACGAGGATCTGCCGTCGTTACCTCCCTCCCGGGCTTCACCGCCCGACGAGATTGGATCGTTTCACTCCATGATCGCCAGGGCATCCGAGCTTTTCCAGCTCTGCCCGGAAGAGAAGAAGAAGGAAGGTTTCCTTTATCAACGGCGCAAGGCCAAGAGGAAGACGGTCCTCTCTGTACCTCTACTGGACGATATTTGGAATAAGGGCCTCGCCCTCCTCAAGAACCCATCCACGACGTTGGCTAGAAGGGATCGGTACGAGAAGAAGTACCGGGTCCCGGACGCGGCCCCCTTGTGCCTTCGGGCACAGCCGACCCCGGACTCGGTTGTCTCCGCGGCGGCCAGGAAGAAAGCGGGGGGGGTGCGGCCTCTACGTCGACCTCCCCGCCAGACGGCAAGGGAAAGAAATTAGATACGATGGGACGCAGAGTCATCTCGTCTGCAGCAACGACGATTAAGGCGGCCAACGCCTTTGCTATAGTAGCCCGCTACGACAGGCAGTTGTGGTACAAACTGGCCCCCCTGCTGGACTTCCTACCGGACGACAAGAGGGCGGAAGCCCTAGAGATCTTGCAGGAAAGAGAGGTGGCGTCGGACCACGCCATTACGATTGCGACAGACATCGCTGACACTGGATTTCGCCAGTTGGGCAACGGCGTGTGCCTTAGGCGGCGTGGATGGCTCAAGGCTACTGACTTCTGTCAGGACGTGCAGACCAGAGTCTTGGACATGCCGTTCGACAGAAACAACCTGTTTGGGGAAAACAGTGGACGATTCCCTTCAAGCCATCAAGGCAGACACGGAGACGGCCCGGGCTCTTGGGGTTCTCCAGCAACGGCGGCCGCCCTTTCGGAGCGGCGGAGGCAAACAGGGTGCCTCCAAAGGTTCCGGCGGCGGATTTTCCACCTACTGTCAAGCGGCCCGTTCGTCGTCGCAGGAAGCTTACAGGGGACGAGGCAAGTCGGGCAGACCCCGCCGTCGTCGCCAAGGAGGACAAGGGGGCAAAGCCTCGTCGAAGCAGGACTGAACCGGCCGTGGGGTCGGGCCCCCACCGAAGCACCCCGGTGGGAGGCCGGCTGGCGAGCTTCGTCAGCGTGTGGGAGTCCATCTCCACCGACCGTTGGGTGCTGGACGCCCTAGCTCAGGGTCACGCGCTCGAGTTTCTAAAGAGGTGCCCGCGCGTCCCCCCTGTGGCCAGGAAAGAACATCACGTCCCTCAACTTCTCTTGGAGGTAAAGGCGATGCTCAAGAAGGGCGCCATCGAGCTCGTCCCAAAGAGGCTTCAGGGCTCCGGAGTTTACTCAAGATACTTCCTCGTGAAGAAGAAGACGGGAGGATGGCATCCCATCCTGGACCTACGACGACTGAACAAATTCATCAAGGCACAGAAGTTCCAGATGGTCACCCTCCAACACGTCCTGGGTCAGCTGGAGGAGGGCGATTTCCTGTCGTCGTTGGATTTGGAGGATGCCTACATATTCCCATCCTAAAGGGACACCGAAAGTTTCTCAGGTTCGCGGTCCAAGGGCGTCACTACCAGTTCAGAGCCCTTCCCTTCGGACTGAGGTCGGCTCCCAAGGTGTTCACCAAGTGCCTCGCACCGGTGGCGGCGCAGCTGCGCCGAGAGGGGATCCACGTCTACCCCTACCTGGACGACTGGCTCATCCGAGCGAAGACGAAGGAGCTCGCCATGGAGCACACGGCAAGGACCGTCCAACTTCTCACGGACCTGGGATTCTCCATAAACTACGCCAAGTCCCACCTGGTGCCCGCGCAAGACGCACTGTTTCTGGGAGCGAAGCTCGACACAGTGTTGCTTCTGGCCTCTCCGTCGGAGGAAAGGACGAGGGCCGTCTTGGGCAAGGTGCAGCGGATGCTGGTTGCGGACGCGGCCAGAGTGAGGTCCATCAAGTCCCTCCTCGGAATGATGTCTTCTTGCATTTACCTTATCCGCCTGTGCAGGCTCCGGATGCGCCTGTTGCAGGAGTTCTGGACGCACGCTGGATCCAGACGACGGGCAGCTTCGAGGAGAGGATCACACTCGACGAGAGTTTCCGACGAGCGATCCGGTGGTGGTGCACCCTCGCGCATCTGACGGCGGGCATGGACTTTCAGACCCACGGCCACTAGGAGACAGTGACCACGAATGCCTCCCTGGAAGGGTGGAGAGCGCACACCGAAAACCTTTGGCTCCCGACGGAGAAGTCCCTCCATATCAACGTCCTGGAGCTCCGTGCAGTGTTTTGGGCCCTCAGGTCCTTTCTTCCGTCCTTCAAGGGCAAGGTGGTGAGGATCTTCACCGACAACACCACCACCACCATGTTCTACATCAGGAAACAGGGCGGAACCAGGTCCCCAGCCCTGTCCAGGGAGGCGCAGGATCTGTGGCATTGGGCCATCGCCCAAGGGATGTTTCTGGTGGCGTTTCATCTGGCAGGGATAAAAAACACCATCGCCGACTCACTCAGCAGGGAGCTGCGCTCGTGCCACGAGTGGGAACTACGACAGGATCTAGTGGACCGCCTCTTCCGACAGTGGGGCACACCCCAGATCGATCTGTTTGCGACGGCGACGAACTCCAAGTGCCGGAGGTTCGCCAGCAGGTTTCCCCAGCCGAGGAGCATGGGCGATGCTTTCTCGTTCCCCTGGGAGGGCCTGTTTCTATACGCGTTCCCTCCATTGCCATTGCTGATCCGGCTCATCAACCAGCGAAAGAGGTCCCGGTGCAGGATGATCCTCGTCGCACCTGCGACGCTGAGGCAGATATGGTTCACGGACCTTCTGGACTTGTCAGCGTCCCCGTCAATCAAGCTGCCAGTGGACGCGGATCTTCTCTCCAGGGAAGGAGGCGCCATCCTCCATCACAACCCGAAGTCGCTGAGCTTGCAGGCCTGGCTCCTGCAGCGTTAGAATTTGGAGGATATGACATACCGGCCGACTGCAGAGAGGTTCTTGCAAAGGCCAGGGCGTCCTCAACTCTTAAATGCTACGAACACAAATGGAAGAGGTTCTCTGTCTGGTGCCACGCACAGAAGATTAACCCTCTACGGATTACGGCTCCCCAAGTACTGCCGTACCTACTGACGCTGGCCAAAGCTGGACTGGCGCACGCGTCCATCAAGATTCTTCTTGCTGCGATCTCCCGATACACCAGAACCACGGGGCGGATGTCTTTGTGGTCTCATCGTCTGGTGAAAGAGTTCATGAAGGGACTTTTCAGATCGTTCCCGCTGGTGAACGCTCCAGCCCCGGCGTGGGAGCTCAACGTGGTGCTGACCAAGCTCATGGGACCTCCGTTCGAGCCTCTTCACTCGGCTCCATTGAAGTTCTTGTCATGGAAAACAGCGTTTCTTGTGGCCATCACCTCTGCACGACGGGTGGGAGAGATCCAGGCCCTTTCCTGCAAGGCCCCGTACTTGACTTTTCACGACACGAGGGTAGTGCTCAGGACGCACCCCTCCTTCATGCCCAAGGTGCCGTCGGACTTCCACCCCAACGAACCCTTGGTGTTGGCTGTTTTCTTCCCGTCTCCTTAGTCGCCGGCTGAAAGGACTTTGCACTCGCTGGATGTGGCTAGAGCGCTGAAGTTCTACGTGGACCGCACGACGTGTTTTCGGAAGACGTCACAACTCTTTGTGAACTTTGGACCTGTCAATCAGGGGAAGGCTCTCTCGAAGGCTTCCATTTCCAGATGGCTCTCCGGCTGTATCATGTACTGTCATCGGTTGGCAAACCGACCGCTGCCTGGCCGTCCGAGAGCCCATTCCACCAGAGTGATCGCAGCTACCACGGCGTTCCTATCTGGTGTGCCCTTGCTGGACATCTGCAGGGCTGCTACGTGGAGGTCGACGCACACCTTCACGAAATTCTACTGCGTCGATCGGGATTCCAGGGAGGAGTCCAGGGTCGGCCAAGCAGTGCTGCGCAACCTGTTCGCCTAAGGTGAGCCTGGAGAGGCGGTAAGAATTGCTTAATGTTGAGTTTGATGTAATGCTTAATGTTGAGCCTTTGCCACCTCCCGTGGTTGTGCATGTGTGTACTGCTATGTATTCTTTATTCATGAGCATGTGAATCCATGCCAGACCCCATGCTGGAGAAGGAACAAGTTACTTACCTGTAACTGTTGTTCTCCAGCATGGGTCTGGCATGGATTCACATGCGAACCCTCCCGCCTACCCCTCTGCGGCTCTTCACTTGGTCATACTGCCACTTCACGTGCTACCAAATCTGAAGATGGCTGCCAGAGGCGGGGCTTAGGTAGAGGGCAGTCATTGGCTGTGGTCAGTATGACGCAGAGATCAGTGATTGGTTACTACTACGAAAGACAGATCAGAAACGAAACTGATACTGATTTTTTCTTTACCGAGGATTCCCAGCCTGACGACTGGGAATATTCATGAGCATGTGAATCCATGCCAGACCCATGCTGGAGAACAACAGTTACAGGTAAGTAACTTGTTCCTTATACTGGCCAAAACCTTTAGTGTCTCTTTATTGTCAACTAGTTTGTGTTGTATTGTGCCTGTCTGAGGTGAGGTAGCTTGTGATGTCATTGAAATGTTTGAGTGAATGATGGAATGTCCTGAGTGAAGGTTCTGTGTACTGGCAGTTACAGCTGGCTGGCCCTGGGTGATGGGAGCCGGTGTTTGTCAAAGCTAATGTCCTTTATGTCGTCTTGTGGATCTGTAACTAAGAACCTGGAAATAAACTTACCTGAAGTTAATCTGACGTGCCTGGAACCTACTTTTTAACAACGGCGACGAGTCGGTCTTTGGTAACCTGCGTGCCACAAGCTGGAGTACAGAGGATCCTGCTGCGGGGGGTGCAGGAAGGACCAGCTACTGGAGAAGGACAACACCGCACCCAAAAACTGTAAATCCCATCACCCAGGGAGACAGAGGGAGAAAGCCCCATTGTTGGTGGGACCAGTGCTCATAAGGTGTGGGCAAGCTGGGTCCCTGGGGGTCGTCAGGGGGAATGAACTGGCGAATGCCCCCCACACCCCCCATTTGGATTGGCGCTGTATGGCCCAGAGGGAGAGCTGACCCCTTTGAACTGATGATGGGAATGTGCCAGGTGGTTAAAGTAAACTGAGCCCAGTAGTTAACTGTCTTATAGTTGACTTAAAGGAATCAGCACCTGTACGTAAACTTTAAGGGCTTTAAAGGCTATAAGTGGTCCATGTGAGATGGGTACCCGTGATTGACCAGTAGCCCATAGCATTTGGGAATGCTGAGTCTGAAACTTGAGACTTTGGAATTGGTCCGGTGATCCGAGTGGGGAACGTATTATCACACGGATGCTGATGGAGATATAGGATTGCATCCTTTATTAGCAAGGTCCGCGCCATGAAATTACTGATGGAGATATATGAACTGCAATTTCATATAGCAGACCTGTGTCAAGTCTTGATTAACAATGGCGTAACTCGGTTCCTAATGTGTGCACTCTACGCTAAGTGTAAGTCACATAAGGGCACCCTGTGTGTGAAGAGGTGTTGCTCCATATGGGCGCAGGAGTAGTCGGTGTGCGCTGTTTTTGAAACAAAGTGAAACTCGGATAAATTTGTCGTTATCGAGGAAGGTGCTGCGGCCGCATGGGTAACGCAAATGAATTGACACTTAGGCCATTCGACAGCGTAGAAGCTCGGTTTTGCTCTCTTACTTGGTTATGATTGATGACGTCTAACAAGGGACACAGGGAGTTGGCGATGGAGGGGAACGCTGAATCCCCAGTGTTCTGCAAGCCAACTGTACGCTGTAAAAGGAGCGGTGTGAGGTGGAATGAGGCTCGAGTAAAGCACCATATGGACGCAACACGTGTCTGCATCATCCAAAAGAAAAAAAAAGGACTGGACATTATGGGAACGAGGAATAGTCTTCCTTCATCTGACATAGTTCCGCCTCGGATGGTGAGGTGCAATGGAGCGGCCGACGGCAAGGACAATAAGGGAAGTTTTGTACTTCTCATTTTCACTGTTTGGTATAGTAAAAGTTTCTAGTGCTGTGCTGTGTTATGGTTTTTGCATGCATTTGAGTTCTATAATGAGCTCTTAACCATATAGTACTTGGGGGGAGGAAATACACATAGTGAATGTATTTTGAGTTAGATGGTTATGCACAACGTTTAGAAAGTTGATTCTACTCAGTGTGGTTTAAATGCTGGTATGTATCGCATTTGTTTCCGTTTGGATGGTATACACACTTAACACGTTTGAGGATTTTCAGGTTCTATGATCATTGGACAATATAGATAAAACTGCTTATTTAAATGCAAAGAAGCATAGTGTCGAGATTGTGTGCAAGTGCTAATCTAACATTTTGAGGAATTTTAGGCGTTAGGTTATATGTTAAATAACAATATGGACTTTTAGTTATGCTGAAGAGACTTAATAAGGTTGATGGAGTCTTAGGCTCTTAAAACCATGTTTTTGTGATGCATGTTACTTGCAGCAAAATATGGGTATGGTATGTCGGGATGAAATGCATTTTCCATTCCATTGTTGTATAATTTAAAACAAGCATACAGTTAGTGTTCATAGTTGGAATACATGCCATATCTGAATATGGTGACGCTGTATATTAGATGAAATGTTTGTGTGTGGGATGGAGAGAGAGTCAGTGTGTGCTTGGTAATGGATGGGGTATGGAGTGTTGACAATTTAGATACTAATGTTGAGCCACTGTATCTCCGTTTGGATATCGGTTAGGTTAATGGAGCTTAACTGATTTGGTAAAAGTTTAGTAGTAGCCATACTTTGTTTTAGACCAAGTTAGCGCCTCGGCTCTTTTAGGAGAAACCGATTTGGTTCGGTTTGTCCAATCCATTTTTGGGATTGGTCTGGTGGTTGTGTTCATTCGAATTGGTAAATTTCGAACAGCAAGGTTGTTGTTCAGAAGGGAGGTAGCGCCTCCGCTAGGGTTCTTTGCCCTGCTCATCTTACGGGACAGTTGGTGGATGGTGGTAAAGTACTAGCTGGGGACGCCTGGTGATGACCCATTGGTATTGGGTGTGGTATGTCCTGTGATGATGAGTAAACTATTTTCTGTGTTACCTGTTGCATTTATTGTGGCTTTTGTTTCATCCATGGGTTCCACAGTTTGACTTGTGTGAGGATGCCATCCTTGCTAAAAAATATCGTTGAGTTGTTAACAGTCATTGATGTTGGAATTGGGAGTGCGTGGCCACTGCTCCCAATGTGTTTGGAAGGTTTGTACAACGTGGTCTGGTGTAACGTGTATGGTGTTGAGCCCATGGGTGTTTGTGATCTCAGTGATGTTGTATGTTTCCACTTGGTGAATCCCTGTTGGAGTGAGGTTGTGGTTGTCTTTTTGGAGGCTTTGAGGTCTCAATTCTCTAGAGTGGCAGTCTAGTGGCCTGCTGGGGTTCCAGGGTGGCAGCCTGGACACCCGCGTTGTTGTAGGTGGGTGCAGGTGGTAGGAGGTGAAGCAGTCTTGTGGTGGTCCAGGAATGTAGGTGAATTAGCCCAGTTTCAGGGTTGGCGAGGTCCTGGGGTGAGAGCCCAGTTGCCCGTTTGTGGCAGGAAAAGGCAGATGGATGACAGTAGTTTTGCGATTGGTTCATCGAATGTAGTTTGTCAGGGTCCGAGGTTTTGATGGTTGGGTTTTGGCCGTGGAAGTGTCCATCTGCTAGTTGAGTGTCATGTGGGCGTATATCTTTATTGGTGGTAGTTGTGGTGTTCTGGTATGTGACTGGTTCTGTGTGTATGGTTTAGTAAAGGAGGGAGGTGTGTTTTATTGTGCCTGTCTGAGGTGAGGTAGTTTAAGATGTCATTGGAATGTTTGAGTGGATGATGGAATGTCCTGAGTGAGTGTTCTTCTGTGTACTGGCAGTTACAGCTGGCTGGCTCTGGGTGATAGGAGCCGATGTTTGTCAAAGCTAATGTCCTTTGTCTTCTTGTGGATCTGTAACTAAGAACCTGGAAATAAACCTACCTGAAGTTAATCTGAAGTGCCTGGAACCTACTTTTTAACAATTTCTAATTACATTCCTGTCATGGCCTCCCGTTTAATCACTGTCTGGGACCCAGTGTCATCCAAAACAGACCTTTTAGAGTCTGTCCCTACAAAATCCTTTCTTCCCTACAAAAGGGTTGTCACCTGACAGGAAGTCAGGAACTGTCCCCCGGGGACAGGGAGAGGTCCAGTGCTTTTAAGCACAGACTCTACCAAGCAAAAGGAAATCACACCATGGTGGTAATTAACAGATCCATTTTTGATATAGGCAGACCGGAAAAGGGGCAGGGTTAGAGTAGGCAGGAGAGAAGCATCCGTCCACAGAAGGGTACCGTCACCTTGGATTCTCCCAGGGCTCCCAGACTTCTTGAAGTCCCATCCCCAACTTGCTGCAGAATAGGCACTTATGGGTATGACATCACCAGGTAGAAGATTCTTAAACAGCAGCCAGGATTGTACCCATTACAGAAGACTACAACGTACCCAATCCACTGCTTTAGATTACCTATTTAAGGCAGTGAGAAATAATCTTCTGACTACTGAAGCAGGATCACAATTGGGGCTTGTTTGGGAGTGCAGTATGCTCCAAAGTCATTTTCAATAGAAGTGAAGTCACATACCTCCAAGAAAGAACAGGCAAAGCGTTTTTCCATCGGCCATATCAGAGGAACATTGTGGCAATCTGATGACTGGACGTATCCTGCTCCAGCTGAGACCACTGATACCCAGGCCTTTGTAGCCAGGTGGTGAGGGCTCATGCAAGTACTCTAAAACCCTTCCGGACTGGCAAGTGCTGACTAAAGGGCTGTCCTTGCTCCTGAAGTCCCTGGGTGGTGTCTCCAATCAACCAGAAGTCTACTCTGAGCCCTGTCTTTCAATTTCGTTCCATTTTCAAGCCAGCTTGACTGCTTCAAAGCGCTTTTGTAACTACTGTAAACACCCAGATCTGCCTTCAACACATGCTCCATTTACGAACCACTGTTTAGCTGCTAACTCAACCAATCACATGTCTGCGTTTAGCAGTTTTGTGAAGGTTGCCACTAAAGAGCCACATTGCTTGACTGAATCTACCCATCCCCTGCCGGATTTCTTCTCCTGATTTGAGCCAATCACTGCTTCAGGTCTGCACCACCTTGATATGATAGGTTATTTATAACTCGCTTAATACCCAGAGGTTTCGAAGCACGGAACTGGGTATCGCACCTGTGGTGCTCCGTGTTGTCTGGCTTCCAAGGTGAGCACGTTACTCCTGAGCTATCCTCCCTATTACAACCTAACTATCTTGACGTCCACAATCTATTTGGGGACAACTGACTCGAAACCTCTTGAGCACAAACTCGTCCAACTTGAAGTGCTCGGAAGCCTAGCTTGATGTTTAGCCCCAAGAGCAAGCATTAAAGGTAGTTCTCTCCTCATGGCCTGCCTTACAGGGCACTAAGACCTTGCTTTCTTTTTAAAAGACAACTTCAGTGAACTTGACATTGCAGCTTCAATTGCCTATGCACCCCTATCTTCAGACAGAGTGCCCCATATCTGTACAAGGTCTGAATATTTGTTTTCTTTTTCAGGATTGGGTTGTTTTGTTTTTGATTAGTGTTTATTTTTTTTGTTGAAAGTGTCATATTTTATAGAATCCTGATTGGATTTTCTTTTATGTTGGTACCACAGTGCTAGGGTTATTATGATTGCAGCTGTGCTAGCTCACATCGCTCCTGGAATAGTTGCCCTTGGCCCATGCCAACTTTAAGAGCTAAAGGAGGTGTAGCATTCATGTTGCTGCTGTACCCCCTTTGATTGAGATGAACCCTGGTTTAGTGGTAGCGTTTCTCATTTGTATCACTCTTTGCTCACTCCCTGTGCCCACGCAGCTTTCACGCTGGATGTGTACCCAAATGTCTAAATCAAAGTTGTTGAAAGCCCTGCTGCAGCGTTGAGACGAGTCCAAATCTGCTGGGGGCTGAGGAGAGACACGGGAGAACTAGGGAATGGCATGCACAGAATGTGTAAAATGTTGCTGTATCTTCTGGGCTTAGGTGTTGAGTGGAAGACTGCCTTTTGATCAATATTTCCAGGTATACTCTGGGAACAAATTGCCTTTTTATGTGCGAAGTGTCACGTTCATGTATTCTTTTTTTAACTGGGTGTTATGTAGAATGCTGGCTATCATCTGACATTGGAATGTCAACTACTTAAAACCGTTTTTCCACTGGATGTTTGTGCTGCAGGTTGATTGTGTGCTTTGATCTGACCGGTGGGTCATTAATTCTGCAAGTCGATCTCCTTCAACGCAGATTGATCTATAGCTGTTAGCGGAACCTGGTGCATGAGTCGAAGGGGGGAGACGGGGTGGATGGGTTCCGTTCTGGGCTTCAACGAGGAGAAAGCGAAACTTTAAATATCGTGCCTTGACACCCTGGGACCAGTCTTCATAAGTCTCACGCCAGCACACTAGGAGAAAATGGATTGTGGTCAGCTCTGGCAATGGCTAGAAAGTAAATACCCCTGCTTCTACTCGCTCGTAGCCATCAATGGGCAGGTACTGTAGCCAAGGCAAGCTGATGGCTCGAAAACCTAGCATAGACATCATGCTATGCTGTATAGCATGACCTAACTAACTATACATAACAACATGCTTTGCTACTGCCTTCACGATGCCTATCATAAAACTAAGCCATGTCTGGATGCACGCCAAAAAGTGAAGTTAAGTTGGGTTTTGCAAATGACGAGCATATATACAAATATTTTAAGCTAAGCAGAAAGGTATTGTGTACTTTTTTCGTATGCATTGAGTAATCATTTTCCAGTTTGATGGGTAGAGGAGCAGAGCGCTCATGACGCTTGCGTTTTCTGAGAACTCGGCAGCTGACGGAATTTACTGGAATCTGCTCTGCTGCTGAGATCTCGCGGCCACTTCTTTCGTGCTCTGCGGTCCTATAGTTCCCGTCCAGTGCTTGCTCTTGCATATTTAGAGCCGGGGCCAAGTTCGTGACTTGCATTCTGGTGCGGTAGGCGCGCTTTGCTGACCGACCTGGTCTTAGCTGTGCATTTTTTTAAATACTTAAAACATAGACACTTTACGTGCTGACACGCCACTCCGTTTCTACTCACCCTGGTTCTGCTGTGGGTCGCTGCTGGGGAATTCAGTAGCACTGGGAAGGCTGCAGTTTAAGGACCGCTCATCCTGGGTGTGCAAATTAGGTAGGGGTGCGCAAATTAGGTAGGGGTGCGCAAATTAGGTAGGGGTGCGCAAACGGATTCATCAGATTTGTTGGTCTACACTTATGGCCCCTCACCCTTGGCAATGCTGTCTAGTCCTGATGTGAATTGTAGTCCAAAATCTGGGGAGCCAAAGGTTGCAGACGCCCGATCTAGATGGAAAGCGTAAGCAAACGGACCTGCTATAGTGCAGTAAAATCCATGCCCCCTGTGCTTTGCGTAAAATATTGGAGCAGAATACCACTCAGTCTGGTGTTGATAATGTTTCAAACATGTTGCAAGTCGAGGTTACATTGGACCTTGGTGGTAATTAAGGGCCACGAAGCATATCCAGTCTGCTGACTTTGTACAGTTTCCTCTGGGTGGCCAGATTTGCCATTGCCTCCAAATACATTCTAATGTTCTCGCTGAGGTACACTTACGGCTTTATAGCTCTAACCAAATTGGTCAAAGCTGTTCCAACTAAATGGTCCCCCTTTTACGATCCTTGGAAGGGTGAATGGCCAGCTCACTTGGAATCTAAATCCGATTGTAGGTTGCGCACATATCTAGCAATCTGTGCTCTCAGTACTTTAACTCCCCAGTCCGTAATTTTGAATAAATGTAATGCTTTCTCCAGCAATGGTACTAGAAGGCTGTTAGGAGCATTCACCAAAGTTTTTGTGAATATCCCGTGGGTGCTTTAGTTTCCCTGCCTCTAGCACCCCTTGCAATACTCTTCACTTGAAAACTCCCCTTGGACTTGTTCACATTCCATTTCAATTTTTACTTATTTGTGGAAGTACTCCTGGTGGTTCTGCCGAAGCAGGGTGTTATGGACAAGTGTCGCCCCTAATGGTTCTGTGAAAGGAAAGGAGGGGGGGAATAGCTAGATGCATTTTAAGTGGTTCAGTGACATGATGGAGTGAAGAGGGTGATACTTTTTTAGGCAGACTGGGGGTGGTGGCTGACCATTGTTCCAACGGCTGTCATATAATGACTTTTTTGGCTGTTCTCCTTTTTGCGAGCCAGTGGCCGATTTGCGTTTGGAAACGCACCCACCTATTGTCCCTGCTTCCAGCAGCTCTCAAGTATACACTCACTCTTATTGCAGCCCTCCCTAGGTGCGACTAGAGCTTTGCCCAACAAGGACTGCAGTTTGCGTCAGAGGCTGGGCCATTGCCTCCATCCAGGCAGACTAGCCACATGAGCTAGGAGTGTCAAAGCCGGTCTCCCTTGGCACTCTGGCGAGATGTTGCCTCCATCAGACCCTCATTTGTCGGTCTTTCCAGTAGCCCCAATACATATACATGGACAGCTGTGAGGCTGTACTTGTCAGATTCCCCAGCTCCTCCCTTAAGCTTAGGGTTCTGCAGGTAAATGTATCGTTTAATGAGAGGAGGGGCAGGTAGTGTCGGCCCTGTGTCGGTGGGTGAGTTTCAGAACCAGACCAAGCTCGGGGAACTGCTTTCCTGGAAGTCCTTCGCCCACCAGACTTGAAACTCAGGTTATGATTCTTATCTTAAGATCATTTCTTTTCATTCAGCTCCCACTGTGTAATATACGCAGCCAACAGTACAACATGTTGCCTTGTTACCTGTCATGCACCACCTCCCCTCTCCTGCTCCCTCAGCGGGCTTTGAAGCTGACATGAAGTGACATTAGAGATATTGAAGCAACCAACAAATCAAAAAATAACATCTCAGGTTTCTGTGACGTCTTCTTTCCTTGCAGGATCGTTTATTCATCCTGCATTCTCACTCAATGTATGGTCTTCCCTTGCAGGATCCCAGCTACCTCGACGAGCTCTCCAGCCATTCTATTTTCTCCTCGCCTGCCGACTCCCTCTCCGACATAGCTGACGCTCAGGAGTTTCTGCACGCTGACAGCTTGAACCAAGTGCCGACATTATGGGATGTCAGCACGCAGCAGAATCCTGCCAAGGTAAGACCAACCGCTCTCTGCATGTGTGACTGCACCTCTTTAGCAGGGGCTGCTGAAGGTGAGGCCCAGGCATCCTTAAAGCCGTTTTAAGGGCACTGGTTGCAGTTAAGGTAGGGCACATTAAGGTGACATTAGCTGTATGTGAACTATGGCTTCCATAGGAACTTGCCGAATGAGTCCTAGACATCCTTAGTTGTTGCTGGTGCATTTTAATGTCAGGAAATCCATCTTTCACTTTGCTTTTCCTAACTCTTGTTCCCGTTGACTTTTTGGTTTTCTATAACTTCTTGCAGCTGCGACCTATGGTGTGCTGTCCTTCGTATCCCACATGGATACCTGGGCTGGGATACTTCTTCAGCTCCCCAGTTTCTCCCAGGGTGAGTTTACTCACCCATAAAGTCTGTTGGTGAGTAGGTTGGCGGCTATGCTTTGGGTTCACCATCCTATAGCCTTTTTAAACAGTTGGTAGCCAAATGCCTGCTTGTGGTGGTCATTGGACCAACCAAGCATGTTAAAATGTCTCCATCGTTGCCCTTTTTTTTAGTGGTCTTTCTTTGTATGTTTGGATGGCAAAGAATAGCCAAAATTACCACTCTGAAAAGCATGCATCCAACAGTGTTCTGTTGGTAATGCTCTGCCCTTCAATCAGGGAACATCTCTTCCCATATTTTTGTCCTATATTCGGACAATTTCATAAAATGTATATTGTTTATTTCAACAAAATTAAATAACTGTTCAGGAAATTGAAATAGTCATTTAAATTAATACATATACATTAAATGTTCACATTGCATTATCAATCATTTTTTCAAATGTAAATATTTTCATGTAGCATTAAAAATATAAAAGTAACGAGACAAAAACAATTCTTTCTCAGTGAGTTCTTGTTATATCATTTCTTATCTCAGCATTTCGAACTTGGTTTCAATTCTATTTTCTATGCTCGATGTGTTTAGGATACATTATCCTTCAGGAGAAGTTATATTTTGCTTTCCTGATGTATTTCACAAACCCCAAAATTAAGGGAGTCTGAATTCAATCACCTAATTTCCAAAACCTAATGGTGTTTTGATATTTAAGTGGTTTGAATAGATTTCTTGACTTTACATTGTGGTCAGTATATTGGTATTTTAAATAACAATCTCCATTCTGATGTGCTGCACATTTAGAAGCATACGAACAACTCTACCATACATTTGTTGTAGTACCGAAAAAAAGCAACGCTGTTTTGTCATCTTTTTCAAACCCTTTAGTAGAATCGCTGATTGCCTTTCCTGTTATCTTTGATGTGACCGGTGGGAACACAGGAAAGGGGATTCCGATGCCACCAAAGAGGGGCACATCAGCGTAGAGATGAGATTATTTAAAATGCCAATAGACTGATTGGTTGTGGGTCTCCCAGATATTCAAATCTGCACTTCAAGGGCATTCATTTAGGGATGGAGTTTGACTAGCTTTTCGTGATTGGATAGCCGCCAAAACATTTCTACCTGAATGCTGATTGTAGATGTTTGTGTGTGTTTTCCTGAGCGATTTCTCAGACCTCACAGGGAATCACGTCCATGTTGCCCAGATGAAAGTAGCTTTCCTGAGGATCCTTGTTCTGTGCCTGTGCCACTTTCTCCAAATCTTCCAAAGGTGAATCTATGCTTCTCTCTGTCCGAGGGAATACTCTTGTGCCCCTTCCTCCTTCTGATCCAGCGGGAATAGCTGCATCTTCCATCAGTACAGCTCTGGGTGCCTCATTTAAAAAGCTCCTGGCCTAGTTGCAAAGGTGACAGAAGTAGGAGCCCTGCTGCTGCTGCTCCACACATCTGTGCTCTGTAGTGGTATTCTTCACTTGTTGCTGTTTAAATCTGACATCAAGTTTAAGTTGTATATCGGAGCTTCCTGGGCTGTTTTTGCAGTATTAATCACATAAACAGTCTATTGACCCATATTGGGTCGTGCAATTGCCTTAAGTCTTCGAACTTGAGTCCCCCTCCCCAAGTTCCTCTGCATCCTCCTTTCTTCATGCTCTGGTGTTGGAATCTGGGTCCTCAGCTCTTCTGGTGAGATACCACTGACCCCTCTGCCAGATGGTTGCGTTGTCTCGGTACCTACGGACTGTAAGTAACCTAGATTACCTTATCATAACCCCAGAAGACTTATTGGTTTTGTTTTTTTAATTTTCTCTGGACATATATGTAATATCCTAGCATAGCGAAAAGTCTTTGAAACTGACAATACCATTTACTTAGCCACAAGCTGCCTTTGAACATTTGTGCTCCTTGGGGTCATGGCGCTTTTAGAGCTATCCTGCGATTTTGAATACTCGCCTTTGTTTATATGACTGCTGGTGTGACAAATTACTGCTTTTCACTTTTGAATGATTTATATGATATGGCATTTATAACGCGCCTATACACAAGTGTTTCAAGGCGCGACGAGGCAAGGGAGGTTAAAACAGTGGAAGACAGACAACGATCCTACTAGGCCAGGTGTCATTCAGATCGCGTGAGGGTGGGGAGAAAGGGAAGAGTGCCAGGGGAAGGGAAAGGGGAAAGTGCAGTACATGGGAAAGAAGAATACATAGGATGAATAAAACGGCCTGATGGTGGCAAGTGCAAGGTAAGAGCAGACATAAGTGCTGGTAAGGGGACTGAAGGGATACAGAACCAGTCCACAAGTGCATGGGATTGCCAGGGAGGCAGGGCAGGTGAGCAAAAGGCAGGCCCTGGCCCCAAGATCTGAAAGGGTGGCAAGGTAACCAGTGCATAATCGGCAGGGAATTCCAGCAGGGGAGAGGGGCAGAGAAAGCAGAAGCAAAGAGGAAGGTTTTGAGGTGTTTATGGAACCGAAGATGGTTCTCAAGTTTCAGGGAGGCAGGAAGGCTGTTCCAGAGGGAGGCCCCAACCGAGGAGAGAGATCGACCACCAACTCGTTGCTTGGAGAAGTGGCTAACCCTGAGGGAGTTGGAGGCAGAGGAGCAAAGAGCAAGAGAAGGAAGGTATTTAGGAAGAGAGAGTTGAAGGTAATGCGGTTTCCAGGCCCCAGAAGGCCTTGTGGATAATGCAGAGGGTTTTGAACTTAATACTTGCAGCCACTGGGAGCCAGTGCAGAGATTTCAGTCCTGGAGAGATACGATCCCTGGGCTTGAGGCCAAGGACAAGTCTCACAGTCCTGTTTTGGATAAGTTGCAGAGGGCGGAGAGTAGAGGCAGGCAGATTTAGATAGAGGCTGTTGCAATAGTCCAGCTTACAGAGAACCAGGGCTCTGTAGACAGTGAGCTTCTGGGGGAAGGAGAGGAGAGGAAGAATACCTCTGAGAAGGTGCAGCTGGTAGTGTGACTTCTTAGAGACGTCGGAGATGTGAGGAGGGAAGGAGTGTGTGGAGTCGAAGATGACCCTGAGGTTTTTAGCCTTGCAGTTGGGAGCAGGAAGAGGGCCAAGGGAGGCTGGCCAGAGAGCTGAAGGGAAGGAGGGAGAGGGGGTGCCGATGAGTAGAATCTTGGTCTTACTGGCATTAAGGCAGAGGTTGTTGGCGGCACACCACTCCTGGATAGCAGACAGTCAGAGATGAGGGAAGGAGAGGAGGAGGCCGAGGATAGCCTGAAAATGAGCTGGGTATCATCCGCATAGCACTGGAAACTGTGGCAGAGAGCGGCGATGCGGTGGGCAAGGAGTGCCAGGAATTGGTTGAACAGCCAAGGAGAGAGGTTAGAACCCTGGGGGATGCCACAGGAAGAGAAAAAGATATCGGATAGGAAGGACCCAAGTTGGACCTGGGAGGGTCAGTTAGAAAGGAAAGAAGTCAGCCACGCCAGAGCCTGTCCAGTGATACCCAGGTTATCACGGAGACGGTTGAGCAGGATGGCGTGGTTGACCGTGTCAAAGGCAGAAGAGAGATCAAGCAAGATGAAGACACACAGGGTGTTGGAGTCAAGGTTGGAGAGAAGGTCTTTACGGATGTTCAGGAGAGCAGTTTCTGTGCTTCTGGCAGCCCTGAAGCCAGACTGATGGTCATGAAGAGAACCAACAGATTCGGTGTGGAGATTAAGATGGGAGATGGCCACTTTATCCAGGAGCTTGCCCAGGAAGGGAGTGATGGAGATTGGGCGATAGTTAGCCTGGCAGGAGGGGTCAGCAGAGGGTTTCTTAAGAAGAGGGTGCACAAGGGAGTGCTTCAGGGGGGATGGGAAGACTCCACTGGCGAAGGAGTGATTGCAGAAATCAGCCAGGGAGTCGATGTGGTCCTTGATGGTTTTGGAGGAACAGGGGTGAACCTGTTTTGACAAGACTTTCATAGATCGGACTCGTCGAGAAACCGCGTCTGCAGAAAAAAGGGGAGAGGAAGAGAGGAAGAGAGGGAGTGAGGGAGGGCGGGTGGCAGCAGAAGGGCCAGAGGAAGAGCAGGGGGTAGAGGGAGGGAGTTGATAGGAGGCGAGTGAGGACATGATGTCCTGAGTTTTGGAAATGAAGTGAGAAGCCAGTGCCGTGCAGAGGGCCTGGGAAACTTGCGTTTAAGGGTGACGAGATCGGAGTCATGCCAGGAGTTATACTTGGCGTTGGGCTTCAGGCGGATTCTCATGACAGGAGCAAGGATATCAAGAGTATCAGATATAGCAGAGTGGAGCATGGAGAGGGCTGTGTCAGAGTGGGAGTCAGCCAAAGGAGGAGGGCGGGGATGAGAAGGTGGCGAAAGCCTCAACAGGCACACGCTTCATGGGTCAGATGACCGCGAAGGTGGGTGGCAGTGATGAAGGTGGCTTGGCCTGAGGGGTAGGGAGGGTGAGGTGGGAGGATAGGAGAAAGTGCCATTGTAGTTAAAACTATACCCATCCCTGTTTCTCCTACTGGTTTGAAAAGTGATTTTCGTCTGTAATAGACCTTTCACTGTTCTCTGAAGCATCCATTTGGTTTTTACCACCTACCTGCTGTATATAGATGGGCATTTGTGTAGAAATCGGTGCTCTGCCATAGTCACTGTAAAGTAGATAATATTGTTCTGAAATTTCTATTATTTTCCTACTGAATTTATAGGTATATTTGGTGTTTGTGTAGACCAGCTTTACAGTTTTTGTTACTTGTGCCTAAACTTGGTGCTTACCTTTTAAATGTATGCACACTCTTACTAAGGAGTATATGTTTTAGTAATTACACTGTAGGCCAATCCTTTGCATGTGAGATGATTCACTGCACCTTATGACCCCCTCATCTCACGGGCTCCGCTCATCTCCTCAGGGTTGCCCGGTCACTTTTCTAACGTGAGTCATGTTTAACTCGATCGTAATCCCTGCCTTTTCCCTGTTTTTTTTTAGCCTGCATTAAAGAATGCTTAAACCCGCCCCCCCAAACGCTCTAAATGAGACCACTGCAGTTGATTATCAGCCTCGTTAATAAAACTGGCCTGAGTAGCGGGGTAAGCATCTTTACCAGCAATTCGACCTAGGGCCTGACACCCATTGCAGTGCTACCTGAAGGTAACATTTGGATTCTGACGTACATAGCAGCTCTCAGTGGTGTAAGTCATTCTCTAATGTCCTTGGACGGACTGAGGATGGCTAGCTGCTGGTCAACCATTTTCACTGGTAGCCCTGACTGCATGTGAGTTGTGAAGTCTAGAGCAGCACGAGTTACAGCTGTGGGTCAGCTTTTTTAGTGGAAACTTCTGCAGGTGAGCCAGTGGTTTCTCAGTGATGCCCTGTGAAGGCATCATGAAGTAAGACAGACAACAGATTCCACTTTCTAAATAAATGGTTTATTTTTCTTAAAGCCCTCACTTGCTCTATGCTAAAATGGGATTTCCCTACCGAAAGAAAACTAAGGACAGTCTGTGTCAGTAAGTTCAACGCAAGTCTTAGTCCCAAACCTATACTTGCCATCACAACTAAACCTGTACAATGTGTAGGGATGTCAGCAGCAAAAGAACGTGTCGGTGTCCCCTTTCACAAGTTCAAAACCGGATTCCCTTCCCCAAGAGTTCAATGCAGTTTACAAAGTCTCTGGGTTCCCTTCCCCAGGAAGTCAGCTCTTCCAGTTTAAGAATTACAGTGTCCAGCATGGGGTCTGGCATGGATTCACATGCTCATGAATATTTTCCGTCGTCAGGCTGGGAATCCTTGGTAAAGAAGAAATTGGTTTCAGTTTAGTTTCTGAACTGTCTTTCTACTAATAACCCATCACTGGTCTCTGGGTCATACTGCCCCCAGCCAATGACTGCCCTCTACCTAAGCCCCTCCTCTGGCAGCCATCTTCAGATTTATACCACACTTTCGAGTGTTGGGAGTCCTCGTGCTATAGCTCTGGACCTTTTACTGCATTTTGCCTTTTTCCTAAGAGTTTTCACTTATTTTTTGGTCAATTCGAGCCTCAAGCTCCACCGATTCTTCTTCCGATCAACAGGTACCCGTTTTGCAATTTTTCTATGCCCCTCAAGGGCTAATCTTAGTTGAGTTTCTCTTCTTGGAGGATTCCGGAAGATCTTTGAGGCCTAACCCGCGTGGACATGGCCCAGGACAAAGGAGACACAACGCTTACTGGATCCAAGCTGTTTAGGAACTGCCCTGGATGTGTATTGCAGAATGTCTTTAAGGAGGATGATCACTCCCGATGCCTCTACTGCCTTCACGCTGACAAGTCGCACGTGGAGGAGGACTGTGCGTTCTGCAAGAACATGTCCGTCCGGACCGTGAAGGACCATCGTAAACGACTCGCTGGCTGGCTGGAGGCGAAGAGCCCAGCAGCAGGTGAGAAGTCGTCCGAGCGGTCTTCTAAGACCTTTGAGGGCGCTCCGGCAAGGGGGCCCAACAAAAGGCAAAGCACAGCGAGTCCGCGGGCACCAGGAGTGCGTTTGGTTCGGGCTCCTCGGCTGCCAGGCAGGGCGCGATGTCCCAGACGCCATTAACCATGAGCCAACGCTCTGGCTCGGGGGAAAAGGAAGTCGGAGAACCCGGGTAAGCTTCGGGAGAAGCCCCGGTCGATCCCGACGGAGAAAGCCAAGGGGGGGCGAGGCAGTGACCCTCCCCCTAAGGTGAAGGCCCCAGAAGCAGCCAAGGTCGTGAAGACCCTGATTCACCCGGCGAAGGCCTCGATTGAAGGAGTCGTGAAGGCCCTGGCTAAGCCTGCGGAGGCTATCCCAGTGGAATCAACTCCTGGGCCTAGAGTTTCCCTGCCACCCCGGAGGGAATCATCTTTTCAACCTATCGAGAAGACCCCCGGGACGAGAAAGAGGGGGGGGCGGCATGGGAGCCATAACAGACACAGATACCACCTCCGAGGATGAGCTGGCTGGCGCCGCAAAGATCCTGGACAAGAGGTTTGAGGAAGTCCAGTCCTACGGGAGGAGGCGGACGTAGAGGGCAACGGTGGAGCCGACAAGGAGCCGCGGGCCGTGGAGGAGAGGGTGGACCCCGCTCCCCAGCCGTCGCAACCGATGCCTATGCCACAGGACAACTCGGGAGCTATCTTGATGGCTATCCCAGACCCTGTGTATGGAGATAAGGACGAGGTTGCCCTTACCCCCAGCGGACGATCCAGCGGTGCCTGGACCATTGGGAAGCCCACCGAAACAAGCGGAGGCGAAGCCATCCTCCCCCCTCCTTTCCAGCCTTCACCTCCTTCCCCTCCAGCGAGGGATGAGACGGGAACAGAGACGACGACGGTGGTGACGACGGGACGGATCGCCCATCACCCTCTGCCCGAGCCTCCACTCCCGATGAAATTGGCTCCTTTCACGCCATGATTGTCCGGGCATCAGAGCTTTTCCAACTTTGTCCTGAAGAGCAGAAGGAGAGTTTCCTCTACCAACGACGGGAGGCCAAGAGGAAGACCGTTCTCTCAGTACCGTTATTGGATGACATATGGGACGAAGGACTCTCTCTGCTCACCCCTCCACGGCTCCTGCGAAGAGGGACCGATATGAGTAGTAGTACTGGGTCCTGGATTCCGCCCCGATGTGCCTTTAGAGCTCAGCCGTCCCCGGATTCAGAGGTCTCCGCAGCAGCTAAGAAGAAATAGGCAGGGGCCACGGCATCAACTTCCACTTCCCCACCGGACGGCGAGGAGAAGCTGCTGGACGCCATGGGACGAGTCATCTAGTTGGTGACGACCATCAAAGCGGCCAACACCCTCGCGATCGTGGCGCGCTACGACAGAGAGCTCTGTTTCAAGATCTCTCCCCTCCTGGATTTCCTGCCAGACAAGAGGGCGGAGGCCCTTGAAATCCTACAGGAAGGCGAGGTGGCATCGGACCACGCCATCATGGTGGCCACGGACATCGCCGACACAGAGTTTCGACAGATGGGCAACAGCGTTTGCCTTCGCAGATGCGGTTGGCTCAAGGCCACCTACTTCCGTCAGGACGTCAGACAAGGGTACTGGACATGCCCTTCGACAGGAACAACCTTTCAGGAAGGCAATGGACGAGTCACTGCAGGCCATCAAGGTGGACACCGAAACGGCCCGGGCCTTGGGTACTCCATCAATGACGGCCACCCTTTCGGACCTCCGGTGGCAAGTCTCAAGGTGCCTCCAAAGGATTTGGTGGTGGTTCCTCGTCGTTCCGCCAAGTGGCTCACTCATCGACGCAGGAGGCCTACAGAGGCTGCAGCAAGGCCAGAGGACATCATCCTCCTCCTCCTCATCATCGTCGTCGCCAAGGCGGCAAGGCCTTGAGGAGATCGAACCGGCCGTGAAGTCGGGCCCTCACCCAAGCACCCTGGTGGGAGGCCGGCTGGTGAAATTCTTCAGCGCGTGGGAGTCCATCCCCACTGACCGTTGGGAGCTGGACGCGCTGGCCCACGGGCACACTCTGGAATGCCAAAGAAAGTGTCCCCGTCTACCACCTGTGGCCAGGAAGGAAAATCACGTGCCACAGCTACTTCTAGAGGTACAAGCAATGCTAAATAAGAGCACGATAGAGCTCGTCCCGAAGAGGCTCCGGGGCTCCGGAGTATACTTGCGGTACTTTCTCGTCCGAAAGAAGACTGGCAGTTGGCGACCCATCCTGTACCTTCGTCGTCTAAACAAATACATCAAGTCCCAGAAATTCCGGATGGTCAACCATCAGCACGTGATGGGACAGCTGGAGGAGGGCGATTTCCTATCGTCGTTGGACATGGAGGATGCCTACTTCCACATCCCCATACACAAAGAACATCGAAGGTTCCTACTATTCGTTCAAGTGCGACACTACCAGTTCAAGGCCCTACCCTTGGGTTTGAAGTCGGCGCCGAGGGTCTTCACCAAGTGCCTGGCACCGGTGGCGGCTGCGCCTGTGCCTACAGGGGGTCCACGTATACCCCTACCTGGACGATTGGCTCATCCGAGCAAAATCAAGGGAACTTGCCGTCGATCACACAGCGAAGACCGTCCGACTGCTCACGGATCTGGGTTACTCGATCAACTTTGCGAAATCCCACTTGGTAACGTCGCAAGACGCCCTGTTCCTGGGAGCCAGACTCGTCACAGTAGCGCGATTGGCTTCACCGTCGGAGGAAAGGACGAAGGCCATCCTGGACAAGGTTCAACGACTGTTGACCATTGAAGCGGCCAGGGTGAGGTCCATCAAGTCCCTACTCGGCATGATGTCATCGTGCATCTACATCGTGTGCCTATGCGGATGCGGCCACTGCAGGAGTTCCTCGATGCCCGTTGGATGCAGGCAGCGGGCAGCTTCGAAGACAAGATCGCCCTCAACGAGACGTTCCACCAAGCGATCCGGTGGTGAGGCACCCATGTGCCCCTCGCGATTGGTATGGACTTCCAGACACCGGCACTCCAGGAAACTGACGACGGATGCCTCTCTGGAAGGATGGGGAGCACCCACCGGAGATCTCCACGCAAGTGGCCTTTGGCTCCCGGAGGAGAGGTCACTGCACATCAACGTCCTGGAGCTCCAAGCTGTGTTCTGGGCCCTCGGGTCGTTCCTCCCGTCCCTCAAGGGCAAGGTGGTGAGGGTCTTCACCGACAACACCACCGCGATGTTCTACATCAGGAAGCAAGTGGGTACCAGATCCCCAGCCCTATCCAATGAAGCGCAGGATCTGTGGCACTGGGCCGTTGCCCAGGGGATGTTCCTGGTACCCTTCCATCTGGCAGGAATAAAGAACACCATTGCCGACTCGCTCAGCAGGGAGCTGCGCTCTTGTCATGAGTGGGAGCTTCGCCAGGATCAAGTGGATCTCCTGTTCTGACAATGGGGCAATCCCCAGATCGATCTATACGCGACGGCAGCGAACACCAAGGGCCGTAGGTTCGCTAGCGGGTTTCCCCAGCCGGGGAGCATCGGCGACGCATTTTCATTCCCCTAGAAAGGACTGTTCCTGTATGCATTCCCGCCGTTTCTCCTGCGACTCATCAGCCAACTGAGACGGTCCCAGTGCAGGATGATCCTCGTCGCACCCGCGTGGCCGAGGCAGATCTGGTTCCCGGACCTTCTGGACTTGTCAGCGTTCCCCCCCCCCCCCAGTCAAACTGCCGACGGACGTGGATCTTCTCACCAGGGAAGGAGGCGCCATCCTCCATCACAACCGGGATCGCTGAACCTGCAAGCCTGGCTCCTGCAGCACTAGATTTCAGAGGATACGATAGCACGGCGGACTGCAAGGAGGTGCTTGCAAAGGCCAGGGCGTCCTCGACTCTCAAGTGCTATGTACACAAATGGAAGAGGTTCTCTGCCTGGTGCCGTGCACAGAAGATCAACCTGCTATGGATTACGGCACCTCAAGTGCTGCCGTACTTGCTGTCGCTGCCCAAGGCGGGGCTGGCGCACGCCTCCATCAAAATCCATCTAGTTGCGATTTGCTGCTACACCAGAACTCCGGGGCGGTAATCTCTGTGGTCTCATCGCCTAGTGAAGGAGTTCATGAAAGGACTGTCCCGATCGTTCCCGCCGGTGAAGGCTCCAGCCCCGGCGTGGGAGCTCAACGTGGTGCTGACCAGGTTCATGGGGCCACCATTCGAGCCTCTGTATTCGGCACCGTTGAAGTTCCTGTCGTGGAAGACAGCGTTTCTTGTGGCCATCATCTCTGCACGACGAGTGGGAGAGATCCAGGCCCTCTCCTGTAAACCTCCATATCTGACATTCCATGAGACGAGGGTAGTGCTGAGGACGCACCCCTCCTTCATGCCCAAGGTGCCGTCGAACTTCCACCTCAACGAGCCATTGGTGTTGCCTGTTTTCTTCCCGTCGCCTTTGTCGCCGGCTGAGAGGACTTTGCACTCGCTGGATGTGGCTAGAGCGCTGAAGTTCTACGTGGACAGCACGACGTGTCTTCGGAGGACGTCACAGCTGTTTGTGAACTTTGTACATGTGAACCAAGGGAAGGCCCTCTCGAAGGCTTCCATTTCCAGATGGCTCTCAGGCTGCATCATGCACTGCCACCGGTTGGCAAACCGACCGTTGCCCGGCCGTCCGAGAGCCCATTCAACCAGAGCGATCGCTGCTACCACGGCTGCTGTGCACTTGCTGGACATCTGCAGGGCTGCTACATGAAGGCCGACACACACCTTCACAAGATTCTACTGTGTTGGCTGAGATTCCAGGGAGGAGTCCAGAGTCGTAAGAGAGGCTTGATGTTGAGTTATTGTAATGCTTAATGTTGAGCCTTGCCACCTCCTGTGGTAGTGCATGTGTGTACTGCTATGTATTCTTGTATCCAGACCCCATGCTGGAGAAGGAACAAGTTACTTACCTGTAACTGTTGTTCTCCAGCATGGGTCTGGCATGAATTCACATGCGAACCCTCCCTCCAACCCCTCTGCGGCTCTTCTCTTGGTCCTACTGCCACTTTACGTGCTACCAAATCTGAAGATGGCTGCCAGAGGGGCTTAGGTAGAGGGCAGTCATTGGCTGGGGGCAGTATGACCCAGAGACCAGTGATTGGTTATTAGTAGAAAGACAGTTCAGAAACGAAACAAACTGATTTTTTCTTTACCAAGGATTCCCAGCCTGACTGGGAATATTCATGAGCATGTGAATCCATGCTAGACCCATGCTGGAGAACAACAGTTACAGGTAAGTAACTTGTTCCTTAGTTCAGATCTCCTGGCTTTCAAAAAAGTTGCAGTTCAACTTGTTAATCATTCAGGCTTTTCAATAGTTCACATAGATTGTCCTCTTTCTCACATCTCATTCACCTCAGCAACTGTTATAAAATACAGCTTCTTTTTATCTGCTTTCCTTGACTCTTTTCAAGCAGAAGTCCCTCAGTCTAGGTGCAGTTGTCGGACCACGCTTTCCACCGTTTATAGGTCATGCAACCCGATTACCCATGGCACTTACTTATGCTTCTGTATTCTTTCTGATTCTCCTTGGCAGTCTCTTGGCTTTGCCACAATGTGTATCTCACAAATCTCACTCCGTGGTGTTCACCGTTTTTCCACCACTTTGCTTTCACCTTGTAAGTGCTCATCACTTGCTTTTTGCTTTGTTGATAAATGCGCATCACTTGCTTTTGTCTTGTGTTGTATTTTAATATGCTCATCACATATTTCCTTTAGTTTGGTATTCAAGTAATGCTTGTTGCACTCTCAAAAATACTTATACCATATTTGGTCTTCCATAGTACTGCTGATAGTTTTCAGTTCGTTCAGTATTCAAATTGCATTCAAATATTTCAGCTTCCAGCCCCTGGAGCGCCCCTGTATGAGTGTTCCCTTCTTACACTCACCGGGCTTCTACTGCTCCTCCCCTGGGCGTCTCGTTTCTCCTTCCTGGCTTTCTTTTGCTCTGCTTGTTCCTCACGGGAGCCCCAGCGAGCAGTGCCGGGTGTCCTTGAGTATTGATGCGTGTAGCTTTGCTCTTCACCAGCTCAAGCTACTAGCGGCCTGCAGCGATCGGTAGACTTTGGTGTCCCACAGCTCCTACTGTGGACACTGGGCAAAGGGAACTGCAGGCTTCTCGAACCTCTCACGGCCAGCCTTGGCCCCAGCGTCTCTGGCACACTCCTGCTCAGCACAACTTCCTTCCAGCTGGATCCTCTCCATCCCGCTCCGCTTCTGCACGCTGCTTCCTTCTCTCCAGGCCGTTTCTCATTACTGGGCAGTCCTCCCTTTTATACACCTGGAACTTGTAAAATGGTTGCAGGTGCAAGGCCTTCACTTCAGTTGCCTGACCATATTCTTATTTATTTATTGAGCATTTACATGGCGCTATACAGCAGAAAGTGTTTCCAGGTGCCACAAGACAAATAAAAGGTGGCGGGAGGAGACAAAGGAGCAAAAAGTCCTACTAGGCCTTGTGACTTTCGGATCGAGCAAGTGCAGTATCAAGAAGTACAGGCGGAAGGGACAGGTGCGGGGATGGGGTAGGGAGAGGGGGAAGGAGGGAGATGTGCTGGAAGGAGGGGGCCCAAGGGGTTGAGAAAGTGTTAACGGGTGCCCAGGAGGGCCAGTGCCAGGGGGACCAAGGGGTAGGGGTCAATGGTGAAGGTGAAGGGCAAGGGTGAGGAACAGCCTAGGAGGCTAGTCGGGGAAGGGTGCCCGAGAGCAAGTGCTGGTAGGAAGAGGTGAGAGGGGAAGACTGGACAAAGGAGGGCCTGACCCCGGCGAGACTCATAAGGGACACAGGCATCGCGTCCGGCAGGAGGAGACTAGCAGGGGAGTGGGAAGGGGGAGGGGAAAGGAAAGTCTTGAGAAGCTTCCAGAATTTAAGGAGATCCGGCTCCAGTTGGAGAGGGGCAGGGAGGCCGTTCCAGAGCGAAGCTCCTCCCGATGAGTTTTACCCCCACTATATGCTTGTAGAAATGTCTGATCTGCAGAGAGTTGAAGTTAGAGGACCGAAGAGAGATTTAGAGAGAAAGAGTTGAATGTAGCGAGGTCCAAGTCCCTAGAAAGCCTTGTGGATGATGCAGAGGGTCTTGAATTTGATCCTTGCAACCACCAGGAGCCAATGGAGAATTTTAGGGGTGGAGAGATGGGGTCCCTGTGCTTGAGGTCACGGAGAAGTCTTCTAGTCCTATTCTGGATTAGTTGAAGAGGGCGGCGTGAGGAAAGAGGCAGAATAAGGAAGAGACTATTACAGTCATCGAGCCTTCAGAGAACCAGAGCTCTGGGGACAATGAGTTTATGGGGGGGACGGTGAGGAAACGGAGAATGCCTCGGAGAAGTTTAAGCTGATAGGGGGCCTTCTTAGCAAGATCAGCGATATGAGGTGAGAAGGAGAGAGAGAGAGAGAGCAGTCGAAGATAACTACGTTTTTAGCCTCACACGAGGGTGAGGGGAGGGGTCCAAGGAGGGTGGCCAGAGTGTAGGCAGGAGTATGAATCACAGTGAGGACGATCTCCGTCTTACTGGCGTTAAGGCAGAGATCTTTAGCAGCACGCCATGCCTGAGTAGCAGTCAGTCGGGAAGGTGAGGAGGAAGAGAAGGGAAGCTTAAAAGAACAGCTGTGTCTCGTCAGCATAACACTGGAAATGAGAGAAGTTGGAGATCAAGTTGGCAAGAGGGGCAAGGTAAATGTTGAAAAGCCACCGCGAGAGGATAGATCCCTGAGGGACGCGGCAAGTCGAGTGTGAGGTAGCAGAGAGAAAGGGGCCCAGTTGAACTTGGAAAGTCCGATTAGAGTGGAAAGAGGTTAATCCAGTGCCCGGTCTGATGCCCAAGGTATGACTATAGTTACGCCTATTAACGGGACATGCCTGGCTATTACAATGGTGCTCCTTCATAGTCCCTTTCCTTGTCCCAATATCAGTGGTTTGAATGAATGGATGGAAGTGTCCATAACTCCCATTTGCCTTCTCCTTGTCCCAGTCTTAAAGTGAAATGGCTGTGGGACATGTGTGTAAGAAAGAGGCAAAGACTGACAATAGCCTACGAAGGCAGGGGGAAGTAAAGGGGTGCCTTTGATCAATCAGGGAAAGGGGGATATCATGTCTCACCCAAAGACCTCCACCCAGGTGATCCTCCCTCGCATATTAACCCCCAGGGTCGGGATCCAAGAGCGATGGCCATTCTCTGACCACCTGAGAGGACCACCACATGGATGTAGAATTGAGGATGCCCCTGGGTTCCTCACAACCCCCACTGGTGGAAACTTAAGTTTGGTGTCCTTTTTAATGTTGGTTACAGCTGAGGCCTGAGGTCTTCCTCAATGCTGGCTTCGAGTGAACAACATACCCTGTGTGACTTGGCATCTCCAAATTAACTGGCACACTCAATGGAGGCTTTCCTGGAAGGCACCACCGTGTTTAACCAGGCACAGTGGAACCTCTCTAGAAGGTAGGTGTCTGAGTAAAGTGGGCAAAGTGTCTTCACCCATTGATAGTGATTGAGATCAGCAATGGGACTTCAACCTTTGCTGTGAGCAACCCAGCCATGCATGTACTTGCCATCAACCTTCTGTGTGGATTTGTATGGCGTGTAGATGAGTTGTGCGGTGTGGCTTCATAGATGGATATTGGGCATCCCTCCATGTGCCCCTGAAAGTGACAAGCTGTGCATTTGCCCAGTATGTAGATGAGGTGTGCAGTCTAGATTCACCCTCAGGCACTGAAGCCCTGCAGGCTTCCTGTAAGTGGCCTTTCTGATAGATAAGCCTTGTGCAAGACCTGCATTTGACGCATAAAGTGCAATTTATGTAGATGCAGAGGGAGGTTTCACAGCATGCCTGATACTTTGTCAGAAGGGACGCGTGAATCTTTGACTAAGCGCAGAATGGCATATTAGTGCACCTGGTGTGGTGTGCGTTATGGCAATTGGCGAATCTGCAGGCTATTCAAACTGCTATAGCGCGTAGATTCTGCCAGACGTCAGTGATGCACATTATTTGCCACCATCATTCCTCGGAACCAAAATCAACTTTTTCAGTTTTCTGACACCCTTTGGTGAGGAATTCCAAATGAAAAAGGAAAACAAGTATTGTCACGAGAACCAAGAACAACCATGGACACCAGCTGCCTTTTCGAGCAACGCCATCTTCACACAGAAGCCCCGCTCACGAACTAAAGCTTCAATCCCGTTCCTTAATGTAAATAAAAATAGCCACCAGAAATATAAGAAATTTCAACAGATGCACTTAATCAAATTGGAGGAATCCCGGGCTTATGCAGACCATAATGACAATCATCCACTTTAGCGCCGGACAAACGAGTGGTGTGTGCCGGGTCAGCGACAGTGCGCCGAGTGCTGCCATGTTTGTTTAGCTGCGCATGCGTGGTGGCCTGGCTCCCAGGTTCTGCACATGCATAGTATCGCAAAACGTGCGCTGGTGGCCGGGAACTTCAACCCAGCACGGGGGAGCGCTTCTCTGCACTGCAGGAGTATTTAAACCCTGGTTACAACACTCAGCGTGTCTTATTTAATTTTGGTCCCTGGCCTTCTCGACCTTTTATTTATTTTCCTGCATTGTCTCTTGCCAGTTTCTTGTCCTGCCCATGCCTTCCCTGCCTTATCTGCCCGCCTGTCTAACCTGTTCTGCATGATTTAACTGCCTTGATTATGTTACTTGTCTGTCTACCCTCCCATTTTCTCCCTACTGGCCTTTTCAATCTACCAGTCCCACCTGCCTTGACCTTATTGGCTCCTTTCTGCTATTTCCTGATACCTCAGACGTCTCTACATGTCTTCTTACTTGTGTCGACACTTTGCTTCCCCTGTCAGTGTTATACTGTCTTCATGCTACAGTAATACAGCAGAAGTGTTAACCTAGTGTGGGGAGTCGGGTCGACAGCACCATGTTCTAACCTTCCTTCCTTGCTGAGCCTATTCTCACCCTACAGTCCAGTCACAACTGATCACCAGAAAAAAAACAGGTATAAAGAGCCAGCGAGAGGCAGTCCTTGACACTGAGTGCTTAGCTTTTGAAGACAGCTGTGAAAGGCCCCCAAATATCGAAGTAGCTACCTCTACTGACGAATTGAATGGGAAACATTAAATAACAATGTGACAGAAAAAGATTTAAATCTAATGTGAATCAACCAATATAAAGCCAACTCTGAGACCATCATGAAGCAGGTAACAAACTGCTTTAATAATTGGCGTACTGAAACTGCCAGTTTTGAAAATCTTGACTGTTCAAATTTTAAGTGGATATGTAAGAAAGTTCTATTCCAAAGTGTGTAATTCTTCAGGGGAGAATTATCAACCATCGGGTCTAATAGCCATACATACAGGCCTAAACCGCCACATCAACAATCCCCACTACACATGTACCCCAAATCCGACATATGGCACATTTTATAATCCCAATGACAATTTTTGTTTCTGAAATTAAGGACCTGATCAAAATACTGAAGAGCCTAGCATCTGAAAATGGTTCTTCAAAAGATTAAAAGCAACGGCATGTTCAAAACTGATCGCCCTTTTACACTGCAGCTAAATGTATGCTATGACACCTACCTTCTCCTGTGTGACAGGGTCGAGGAGTTTGACCCTTTCTGGGATTGTGGATACCTCCCAGGGCGAATGCCAGAGCCTGTCCTACACCTGCGGTTGTGGGCGAGAGTTGGGTGCAGGGGCTGGGCGGGGGAGTGGTTAAGGGGCCAGTCCTTCATTTCCCCTGAATGTGCCTTGATGTGAGGACCGGTAGCACTTATGATCACTCAGTGACATGCCCCCTCCATTCTAGAGTGTTGTTTCTTAACAGAACTAACTGGACCAGAATGCAATTCCAGACAAAGCACAGAAGGCAGCAGAAGAAAACCAACACTGTCCCAGCAGACTCCAATAAACTGGCGCCTGTCAGGAGAAAAAAGCAGTACTCTATGAAAGCTGCAGTGTGTGGGGTGTTTGCGTTTGGTCAGTTGGTGTGCATGTGAACTGAGAGACTATTAGATAGGATGGGGTGGAGTGGGGTGGGGTGTAGTGGTGAGGTGTGTTGAGAAGTCTGTAGAGCAGCTGAATAGGAGTGTAGGTGAGGCACTCGGTGTTAAAGTGTTGTACCTAGTGGAAAGAGTGTAGCTGTGATTGGGAGTGTGCCTGTGGGATTGAATGTTAGTGGAGGAAAGGGGGGAGTGTAAGAGCGAAGTAGAGGGGGGTGGCAAAGTGATAATGTGGAGGGGGAAAAGTGTGAGTAGCAGGAAAGGGAGAGAACTTGAGGAGTCAGTGGAGTAGTGAAAGGTATAGAGTGGAGAAGGGAAGTGTTGAGAGTAAAAGGGGACAGAGGAGAGATTAGGTGCTAGAGGTAGGTGGGGGAAGAGAAAGAAAAGACACAAGAGGAATGAAGGAACTGAGGAGGTGAGAGGAGAAACCAGGGAGAGGAGCATACGATGGAAGAGTCTGTCTAAATGCATGCACTATTCACTCTTGAGAAACATTTTTGGAAGGGCTTGAGTAGGGTATACCTTAGGAAGTCCCAGAGCGAGTCTGGTACAATGGGTCCCTGCTTTCAGACACTCCCATGGTAGAGGGGCTATTCTAGATGGTAGGAGTTACCGATCTCTATCAAGTTGCCCTTGGGTGTAGGTAGCCCTTGGCAGACTGAGGGTCCAGCTAGAAACTTTCTTTAGTCCAATTACCCGGCAGCGAATACCAGCGCATTGCAACTTCCCACAATACATGAAGAAAACAAATTTGAACCGTTAGTGACACTGAGGAAGATGTGGCCTGGGGTGTCTGCCTCCCAATGCCTTCACCGTTTGCTCGGACGAAAATGGCAACAATAGATTACGTGATATTTGTATAGCGTCTACTGCCATATGTTATGGTTTCGAAGCGCTGTACTGTCGCTTCAACTGATCGTAATTTGAACAATCAGGAAAAATGGAGTATAACATTGTATGAAAATAGATCTCATTTAAGAAACTGTTGGGTTACTGCATTTGTAAACACTTTTTCTTTGCAGGAACGTTACATTTCAATCCTAATGATCCTGATTTACTGACTGTTTTACTTTTTACAAAGCTGTGTTATTTGTAAGAATTTGTAAATACACTTCTTTTAAAAGTTCTGAAGCAATTCTTTTTTAAATAACATGCGTTTATCAAATAGTCCCATGAATTTGAATCTCAACATAAAATATATGTCGAGAAATGACAGAGCAGTCCCTACACAGGCTCATTTTGGCAGGGCACAAAGCAATGCTTTGACAAATTGATTTGTATACAAATGCAAGATGGGAATATACTCATTTCGTAGTTTTTCGATCTTTTTTGTTTTTTAGACAAATATATTTTTTAAAGTACATTCGTTTTCTGACTTTAGGTCCGCACCCTCTCATGCGCTTGCGGTGAACATTTGTTTTCTTTATTATGCAATTGTAAGGGTTCAATGATGGCTTGTATACTTTACCTTGCTCAAAGGAAACGTTGTCAAAGCCAATGGCTCTGAATTCAGACAAATCTGCATACCTCCATGCATTTTGCCGAACCCTTTCAAGGTCAATAGCCAGTTCCATGCATTATATGCATTATGTGGCTTGCCTTAAATTGCGAGCTGTTTAAAGCACAGGTTTATTTAGACAGTTTACGACCACAACAAGCAGACACAGGGTTTTGGCGGCCAGCCAATTAGGCCTGAAAACCTGCTAAACATTAAAGTCTACCCACACAGGATATGTTCTGAAACTGTCTGTGGCAGAAAACCAGTAACTACAATAGTGGGAGCAGGACTGGGCTCAAGGTCAGCTGATGTTCACAATGTGCGTTTTAGGTCTGCTTCGTGGTCCCCACGGACAGAGGGTTGGTTCAAAACTACAACTTACAAACACACATTTGTACCCCATTGAGCTACTAATGAGTTCGAACTCGATCATCTGGCAAAGGGTGTTTTGACTAGAGGATGTGTTACTGGTGATATTTCTACCTATTGGTTAGGTTTTGGCTGCCAGTATGACTTTTGTTGTGGCTGCCAAAAAACGTCAATCCATTTATTTTACTACTGATCTCTTTGCAGCCATTCCTGATGCAGTCTATAATCTCTAGTAGTACAAGTGTTCTGACTTGAACAGCCACCTGACGCTTGGCACAAAAACATTAATCTTTAGATGCTTCAAGTCGGAGAGGAGCATGTGTAGTTATTTCCCCCATACTAACAAAAAGCAATGAAGCACAGCATGGGTAACGTTTATTGTTAATAGTTCCATGTTCATTAAGTTACATTACATTACATTAAATTTGTAGTGTGCGCTATTGACCTTCAGGCATAAAGTTAAATTAAGTTATTTATTTACCCCACCAAAAAATGCTTTCCGTCACAGTGGCACAACTCCATGTGCAAATACGCCTTTGGTATAATTTGAGAGCAGTCATTATCGCCTGGGATATTGACCATCACCAACTTGCAGCCCGATGCTTCGCCTCGCGCACTCACTTGGTGGTGGGTCATTATCCCACAATAGCCATTCCTCAGTCTACAACTCCTAATTAGGCTCTGGTTTGAGCATTGTAGTACATAACTGTTGGGAAGTTTTGCAAAAGTCCACCAATAATAGGACTTGTGAAGACTCGCACTTGGGACCGAGGGCTTCAACTCTTAGTATAGGCCTGAACCACACACATTTTGTTGGTAGCAATGGCTGAGCAACCAGGCTCATCTTAGGAGGGAGAAGGGGCTGTAGGCTGTATAAGGAACCTAGAGTATACACATAGGCCAAAGAGACCCTAACACGCTAAAAGGTATACCAAAATAATGGTTTCTTTTATAAATACACTAAGGTAAAGTAATTCTTCAAAAAAGTAAGTACTATAACACACGTGACTTTAGAACGAATGCAATTGTACACTAAGTACATCACTTTTGTAATTATTTTAGAATGGCAGTATGCAATTCACAGGTAAGTAAAACTTGTGTAATCACTTCTGAATATCTGATTCAGGTACAAATGGATGAACCAACACTTGTAATTATTTCACAGACCTGAACACTTTAGAAGTCCATCCGAATCTAGTTATGAGCGTCTCAGAGCCAGATTGGAGGGCAAACAGGTAAGGCACAAGCTGTAGAAAGTTCAAAAGTTCCAGAAGAAGTCTTCTGTAGCAAATAATACTTTTTGTTGGAAAAAGGGTCAGGGACTTCGGAGAAGACTCACAGTAGTCATATAGGCGTTAGGCTGGAGTGAACTCCCAAACACATGAATCGGCACTCCAGGAGCAGCAAAGGGACTATAGGTAATTACTACCAAGAGTTTTGCAGTACCTTGAAAGTGAAGAAGAGATTGCAGCACAATGCCCCCATGATGCAGCAGACAAGGTCACCGGATTCTTGGTCAGGCAGATGAAGGAATGGACACTGGAATGGATCTCGCAGCAGCAGTTGAGTGAAGAGGTTTTAGGCAAATGATTCTTCAGGGTTCTTTGAATTTGGCGCCCTTTTTATGACACTGGTGAAGAACGATTATTTATTTATTTTTTTATTTTATTATTGTGTTATACAGTACTAAAGTACTTTTAACACATATACGTACAATCCACAGATATACAATCCAGCATACAATGACCAACTTTTATAAAATTACAGCAACTTTCTTTAAAAATTCTAAAACATGTATGGTCAAACTTAATTCATTACAATTCATTATCCTCCACCATAGTTCATTCTCGGAGGAGTAGACCAAGCCTGCTAAAAAGCATGTCCGCAAGTCAATCAGTTTTGGACAAGTCACACACAAGTGCTTTAAGGTCTCAATGTTTATGTTACAGTGCCGGCATAGCCTCTGATCTTGCGGAATGTTCGCCCGACGACTCAGTACTTCTTTTGTTGATAACAAGTTTAACCTGAGCCTTAGCACTTGAGACCTCAAAGATCGCGAAGGATGTTTTTTAAGATAAGGTGCAAGTGTGTTAAAGCTTTTACATGACCAAAGAAAATGATCCCCAAAGCATTTATACTCCATTATCTCAGATCTCAAGTTAGACCATACATGTCTACACCATCTTAGTTCTGCAACCTTTGGTGTCAACTCCAGTTCCTCCAGGGGAATATTTGCCTGCTGAAGCATTAATTGACAATTCTGAACCCAGTCCCTGAGAACCCTACAGCCGCCCTGGAGTCTTACCAGATTTAGTTGTTCGTATATTGACGACCCTGGTGGGTTCAATATATTTACCAGCAACTGAAGCTTGCCCCAATCTACCAGAGTTTGTACTGGTAGCAAGCCTAATTCAAACAGAATCCCTACTAAAGGGACTGACTGCGGAAGTTGGAGCAAACCTTTCCATAATACCCCCTCTAGTAATGACCAATTAATCGGCTGATTCCGAGTATGTGCTCCATAGATTAATTTTGGGGTTAATTGTTGTTTGTATAATTTTAGGACTGGTAAAAGAGAGTATCTACCGAATTTTCCATCGAAAATTCTAAGTTGTATACCAGCCCCTACAAATTTTGCCCGTAAATCTTCCTGTAGTTCGGAACCAGAGAACTTGTCGTAAATTGTCAGCCCTAAGTACACAAATTTATTTACAACTTCTATTTTGCCGTTTTTCAAGTACCAGGGCAGTACTTTACAATTTTTCCTACACCCCTTAAATACCAGAACCTTTGATTTTACAGTATTTAGTGCTAAGTCTAGTTTTTCCAGGAACCCCTCTACGGCTAATAAAGCTCTTTGGAGCCCAATAGCTGTGAGGTCACATAAAACAATGTCATCTGCATAAAGTAGATATTGGACAACCATAGCACCCAATCTTGGAGGGAAAGTTTTTACGGAATCCATACAGCATCCAAGTCCCAATAAATAGAAGCAAAAAAGAAAGGGAGCCAAGACACACCCATGTCTTAAGCCCCTGTTTGTCTGTATCCAAGGGGAAAAGTTACCCAGTTTGTCCAACCTTACCCTAATCCTTGTGTTTGTATGGAGGGCCACCAGAATACTTATCAGGGCTATGGGACACCCCCTGTCATACAATTTTTTCCACAAAAGGGCCCTGTTAACCTTATCGAAAGCTTTGCTAATATCCAAGAAAGCAAAAAATACTGGCTGTGCTTGTTCCTTTGCTTGATGTGCTAGTAAGTCTAGCACCATGCAATTGGTTGATGTACTCAGCCCTTGCCGAAAACCTGACTGAAAAACATCTAAAGAGTCTGATTCTACGGCCCATTTTTGTAGAGCTTTCAGCAGTATTTTCGCAAATATTTTATTCGAGGCATCTAGTAAGGATATGTGTCTATAATAATTAGGAGAGGACCTATCCCCACCTTTAAACACAAGGATTAGGGTTGCTGCTGTCCAGGTAGAGGGAACCGAATTACTAGCCAAAATATCCATGAACAAAGCAGACAATACCTGCGACCAAACTACTAAATTGCCTTTGTAGGTCAGGTTAGAGAGACCGTCCGGACCTGGTGCATTCGAGGACTTACTTTTCTTTATCAAGATCTTTAAATCCTCCAGATCCCATTCTAAAGCACCCCTCCAGTCCGCCTCTGGCCATGTGACTGACTGGTCTAGACCTTGCACCCTGTACAAATCTGAGAAATGTTTTACCCAGCCAATGTCACTAACCGCCTGTGCCTGAAGATAATCTTGTGTACCTTTTGATTTAATTAGGTCCCAAAATATACCCGGCCTATTCCCCAACATACAAGCCAGCATTCTCTCGGCGTACTTAATGTATAATATGTACTTTCTACCTTTTGCCCAATTCCTATAGGTTTGTTTTAATTTCCTCACCTTTTCCATGTAACCCGGGAGTGCAGATTTTTTGAGAAGCCTCACTTCTCGATGTAGTTCCTTTTTGTGAACCTGAACTTCTATATCAAAGGAGTGAGAACCCTTCCTACTTGCCACCGTCTGGGTTAGACCCCTATCTGTTAACCTTCCTAGCAACTCCCTTACCATAGTAGGGTATCCTTCTGCTGTACATAGGCGGGCCATCTTGTTTGCTGGCAAATTTATGATTCCAGACAAAAATGCCGCCGCAATTCTAGGGGCCCACTTAACCTCATTCTTTCTTGAGTTTATCTCCACTCCCCCAGTGTATGATTCGCTATATTTTACCACACCAAGCAATTTAAATTCCAAGAGGGAGTGGTCGCTCCATTTCAGGAATTTTATTTCCAGGGAAACTCCTTTTGTGATAAGGTCATGCGAAATGAAGATGTAATCTATTGTTGATTTCCACGGCCCGTTCTGCCATGTGAAAGCTGGCGGAATGTCCATCTGTATGTTACCGTTAATTATACTTAGGTTCCATGCCTCAAATTCCTGGGTGATCCTCTTCCCTCTCTCCCGGGATTCCTTGCAGACAGACTTTCTATCAGTCTCTAGATACCACTTTTCGTCGAGGCATTCTGCGTTAAAGTCTCCAACAATTATCACTGAGGCCCCCTCCTCTGGAAATTCTCCCAATAATGTGAAAGAAATTGCCGTCAAGGCTTCTTCCAACTTATCCTTTAAGGGACTGAAGTAAACGTTTACCAGGAAACATTTGCTTGTGGGACTCACATCGTCTTCTTGCCATTCTAAGAGTACAACCAGAATGTCTGACCTGTCTACCTCAATTACCTGCATTGATATCCCCAAAGAACGTTTAACTGCAGTTAGGAGACCTCCAAACGGCCTACCCTTCGCTCCCCGTTGGGCCTTGACGTAGACTGTGTTGAATCCATCTATCATGGGTGTATCTAACAAAAAAGTTTCCTGCAAGCAAATAATGTCAAAATTTAAAAAGAGTTCGTGATTATTCATAATATTCTTGTATCCTCTCGAATTCCATGTAATTATTGACCAGTTAGACCATCATGTGTATTGGAATCGATTTTCCTCCCTTTCCTGGTTTATCCCTCTGCCAAATGGAACTTGCGTATAACCTCTGGAACTATAAATCTCCTTGTTATATCTTTCTCTTTCATCTTGTATCTTGCCTTTATTTACTTGGTGGATGGGTACCAAACTTGATAAAATTGAGGGCCCTGTATCTGTAACTTCAAAACCAAGGGCTAGGAAGCGTTCTCTCTCCCCCAATATTATTTCCTTTATTAAGTGTGACCTTAGATGAAGTCTTACAATATCTAGGCAATCGTCATAGACGAATTCTACCGTCTTAATGTCCCCTGAGGATATCAATTTCAACTTTTGTATTTCCTGCATTAAAGCCAAGATATAATGTCTGTTTAAAGGGGATCTATTAGAGCTTTCGAAAAGACGACTCATGAAGATGGTTAACTCACCGTTAACAGGCGTCTTTTTTTCCAAGTTTAGCTCTTGCCTTGGATTCCACTTTTTAGGCGATCTTATTTGCCCCATACTCTCTCCCACCCCCTTCGATTGATCCAGGAACATACATTTTGGGGTCCCCAGGCCCACTTCCTCCACTAATCTCGAGGTCGGAAAAGGCACTAATTGAGGAACCCTTAGCTGTGGCAGCTTCCCCGAGTCCGTCTTCACCACCCCGGGTTTCGAGAAAATTGCATACAACTTAGGAGCCGGTAAATTACCTGTATCTACAGCTTCTACCAAAGGTTTCACCGGATCCTTTCCTACTGTTATAAATGGTGGGACCGATAGTCCTTCAACCAGAGGACAACTCTTTCCAACTCCCTTCCCAATTCCAGGTTCAATGTTTTTTATAACCTCTAGTCCCTTAGTCCATTCGGGCTCTACCTCTCCCATGTCTACTGGATAGACGGATATATTGCTTAGATCGAAGGAAGGACTATCACCCTCCTGCACAATATCCAACACAGATGAAACCTTATCAGCTTCCTTAACCCTTACTGATTCCTTGTTTAGACCCCTTTTCCTATTTATAAAGAAATCCTTCTTTCTCTGGTCTAATATGTCTCTATCAATTTGCATGTGTTTATCCACAGCCAACCTTAGGTTACGTAGGAATTTCCGTGACCCTTTATTCTTTTGTGAAGGTAGGGGTTTACAGTTTTTAGGTTTTTTTTTGCTGAAGAGACTGCTTGTTTATATTACTAAGTTTGCTCACCTTTGGGCTACTACTCAACGGCTTGATTTCCTGTACCTGTTCCTGCCCCAACATTGATACTGAGGGGAGGGCTATTTCTGATACCTCATGAACTACTAAAGCACAGTCTCCCTTTAACTCAGCCTTCTCCCCCTGTATTCCCAAATTTTTAAGTTCAGCACTATTTCCTTGTACCACCCCCGACCCCTCAGTGTCCATCTTATTTGGGCTTACAGTATTTAAAACTGAGACTGCCATTATGTAGCCTTCCAAGAAGTGCACTTTACTCAGTACTTCCTTCATTGATTGTCTTAACTCCCGAATTTCATAATTCAATGTATCATAGCCTCTATCCATAGAGTCCATGATTCTAGAGAGAACCGGAAATGATAGCTCATCTACTGGGGGTAGCTGATCATGTAGGGAGACTTCTTTAGTTTCCATAGCCTCTGGATCTTCAGCCTCAGACTCTGGCCTCTCCACTAGGAAGTCATCATCCCCTGTTTTAACACTTTCACTGCCCTGGAGTAATAATGGGGAAGTCTCGTCCCTTCGCCCAATTTCCCTTTCGTACTTGTGACTAAACTGGTACTGTGACAATTTCTCCTTATAGCCCCCTTGTTTAGGTGAGAAGACAGCGGATACTGGCTCTTTCCATTTGGGGTCTCTTGGGCCATGACCTTTCCTAGAAAATTCATGGGACATCAGTGGTCCCAATATGGAAGTGTCTGATACTAAATCTCGCTCCACCGCCATTGGTTCATCAGCCAAAAAGTTCATCTTTGACTCAATGTTTAACGAGGTCCGGTTTATAACTCCCACCACCTCTACCATAGAGTCTGTTTGATTAATTTGCTCTGGACCAGAATCCGTAGGAACCTCTTTACCTGGAGAAGTAGGACTTCCCTGGGGGGCTACCAGAGTCACTTCTCCAGTAAATGGAGCAGTACCCAACTTAACAGGTTGAAATGCTTGAGACGAATGTGGAAGAGAGATTACCACCTGTGGTGGGACTCTACCCCCCTGTACTGTGGATTCCTCTGGGATACTTCCCATACTTCTGAGTGTGACTCCCATTATATAAACTCAGGGGGTCACCACTCTTAGAGAAGTTATGAAAAAATATAAGTATGGATTGAGTAAAGTTAAGTGTTGCAAAATATTTTAAAAAGTTATCCTAACCAATCATTTGTTTGACCATACAAAATTTAAAAACAGTTAGATACCACTGCACGCTGTCGTACTAAAAATAAATGCAAGTATATAGATCTGGAAATCCCATACAAAGAACATTAGTAAATAGAAACTGTGCAGAATAGTCGATTACGAAGGACTCCGAACGAGTGACGGTGTATTCTGCGCCCTTACTTGACCACTATACAGTGATTTCGCCCCCACAGCCCCGCCAGCTCCCAACAGCCGCAGGGCTTGACCCCGCCGGGCTTAAAGCCGCAAGGGCGGTAGCCTCCGGGTTTTGAAGGGAAGCCAAGTCACGTGATGTGGTCACGTGCAATACACACCACGCCTCCTCCAGGAAGCGCTCCTCCGATCCGATGCGGCAAGAGCCTTTAGCTCGCAGTGCCGGATGAAAGTCTCACTGAGACAAATAACTGCTCCAACACGCCTCCCAGGAGCACACAGAGAGTCCAAAACCACTCGCTCACACTGGGCGGGCGGCAGCCTCCGGGTTTTGAAGGGAAGCCAAGTCACGTGATGTGGTCACGTGCAATACACACCACGCCTCCTCCAGGAAGCGCTCCTCCGATCCGATGCGGCAAGAGCCTTTAGCTCGCAGTGCCGGATGAAAGTCTCACTGAGACAAATAACTGCTCCAACACGCCTCCCAGGAGCACACAGAGAGTCCAAAACCACTCGCTCACACTGGGCGGGCGGCAGCCTCCGGGTTTTGAAGGGAAGCCAAGTCACGTGATGTGGTCACGTGCAATACACACCACGCCTCCTCCAGGAAGCGCTCCTCCGATGCGGCAAGAGCCTTTAGCTCGCAGTGCCGCATGAAAGTCTCACTGAGACAAATAACTGCTCCAACACGCCTCCCAGGAGCACACAGAGAGTCCAAAACCACTCGCTCATTGCCAGAACGATTATTGCCTGGTCAATTTATCTCGCTTTCTCGGTCATGTACCCTCCTGGTGAGGGGGACTGCAAGGAGTGGAATTTTGCTTCTGGCGGTCTGAAATGAGTCCACCAAAGTTTCATGAGGATTCGATCTTCTGAAGTCGATGCACTCCACCTTGTCCACAGGTGTTAAGGTATTGGCAGTTTACAGCCTCTGAAGGGCACAGCTCATCGTGATGTGGCTCCAAAATGCAGGTCGTATTTAGACTGATTGCATCCACCTGTCTAAAGTAAGAGAGTCCTTTTCGGGGACTCGCCTGAGGCATGGAAGAAGGGGGTTGGACAGCAGTGATTACTTTGAGGGCATTTCTGGTTATTTTAAGTGACTGCTGACAACTCTCGTCTTTCACCTAGTCCATTATGCTGTTCCAGGTGTCAGCTTGAATTCGGCCTCAGGATCCATGCCTCTAATGCGGGAACCCAGAAAATCAGCACCCATGCATCATTCAAACTCTGGGTGGTGGCTTTCTACAGCCAGCCTCCCAGTTAGAACTGGTTGCAGGCAGGCACAGCAGAAAACGAAGAACAGCAGAGTTTCGGAGTCCTCCCCCATTTCCTGTCCTCACAGACACTGGAGCCTTAGTGGGCTTCTCACATGGGTCCTGCCGAAGACCAAAAGTCCAACCATGACCTCCCCCACCGAGCACGGCAGAAGGACCAAGAAGGGACAAGCCATCCTGAATTGGCAAAAAAGAAAAGTCCCATTTGGTGACCCTTCTGTGCACTACCACAGCTGTGAATACAGCCTGGAAGTAAAACTGGCACATAGGTAGGTAGGACAAAACCATTCAGATTACCTTGTAGGAATGTAACGGTATACCGTTAAAGATACCGTGAACCACTTAATTGAACAATAATAAACGTCACATTGTTTATACCGTTATACCGTTCATACCGTTAAGTGTGCTTTTCAATCTGATGTGGAAAGGCTGCAGTAAGCAATTGCTGTGCAGTCTTGGTTTTGCACTGTTGGATGTGCCGTCTACCAAGTAGTTTCAGTTGGAGCAGTTTTTAATGCCATTCCATAAACCACACGTGCCTTACACAAAATCAATATGTTAGCAATAGGAAGAATAGATACAGTGCCAAGAAGGAATAGGGTTTACTTTGGGGTGGCGGCTTTGGGGTTTATATATTTATAATGGATAATATTCTCTAAACATATGGCAATGGGGGATTTCGCTGGTTCTATCATTGAATTTACATATAATAAGTCACAATGCGAAATTCACTCATCTCTGTGGGTATTCCCTGCTCCCATACCAAAGGGTATAACATGTCAGTGATTACTGAACACCTTTTGGCCCGCAAGTAAACTAAAGGCTGTAAGGTAAAGAGAAAGTGCGTGTGTGTGTGTATGTGCACAAGCGTATACCACCATCAGCCTCCATTGATCTGTGGCATGCAGGTTATCAAGATGGCAACATGTTCATCTTCACCAGTAGCCAGTGGGGAAGCAAAAAGCCTAAATGACCACTTAAGAAAAGCTATTCAGTTTGCTTTGCCAGTTGCAGCAGGCCTCCACCCCAACCCCTCCTCTCCACACGTGTGTTTGTGTTTGGTGGAAGCAAGGCATTTCAGTGGAAAGTATGTTGAAAAGCCCAATTCTGGCCCTGGGTGCCTGGTTTTGTTTGTGATGATACATCTGTCACTTTATGACCTTTTAGAAAATATTTGTTAAGATCAGTTAACTCCACCTGCTATACTGCGATAACCATGATATACCGTCATTTGGCAAGAAGGTTATCGTACCGTCATAAAACGAATACCGTGACACCCCTATTACCTTGCCACTGTAACCAAAACGGTACAGGAGCAGTGACAAAAAGGATACAGTGTAACCCCTCAGCACCTAAAGTGGGGTGTGCTGATCTCACAATCTAAAAGATGGGAAGGATAAAAATACCCCCCTTTAACAGAAAACGAAAAGGGAAGCCCAAAGGTCTCCCAGCAGCACTGCACAGAAAGTGCTGTGTGCTGCAAAAGTCAGACACATGCCATAACTTGAAGGAAAGCATTTAAAAAAAAAAAGGTATAAAAAGAAATGCAAAGTATCCCAAAAGATATGAGTAAGTATGGGAAAAGATTCCCACTCATTTAGTGGCAGAGACCAAAAATCCAGTAATCCAGCTAAAAGTGCTGGGGGACCTGTGCATAAAAATGAAAATCTACCTTAACATGACTAAACTTTTTTTAATACTATAATTATATAACATAGGTTCCTGAAGATTAAAACCTAACGAGATGCGTTGAGAAATGTACATTTTTGAGAGACTTTATACGTTTTGCGTGACTAATAGCATACATTGGGCCTCATTACGAGTTTGCCGGTAACCCACCGGTAGTACCGGCCGGTTACCATCAAACTCACCTACCGGGATATTATGGGTGCCGGCAACGGCGGAAAGTTCCCCTTCCATGGAGTCCATTAGCACTCCATGGAATGTGTTTGCCCAAATCACTGGCACTGGTACTTGAAGCAATTCTTTGCTGGTAGGGTCCTGAACTCCCGGCAGGTTAGGCCTGCCTCTGTGTGTGCTGGACAAGTAAAAATGCTGGATCTGGTATTACTGCCCATTTTGCCGGCATTTTTGCTGGACCGGCACGCGCATGATGAGGCCCATTAAGTTGTTGTAACTATTAACATGTAATTGAGAATTTTTTTAATTGAATTTGGAAAATAATATAGAAAAATAAGGTACCTTTTGTTTGGAATATGATTATATTTTGTGGCATTTGCCAAGAGATGTTTGCAACTTTGTGGTAATCATTTATCGAGAAATTGAACAGCTGAACGATGCGGTGAGTGCTTCCACTAATGATGGATTTTTACACATTTCTTTATAAAATGTAATTAATGATGCCTAGTCCATGGTGTTGGGTGATACTGCAGGGCTGCACCATGAAGATAATAAAAAATATAATAGAAAGTAGTATGAAAATTACATAAACCCTACGTACTCAAACAGTGATATTCAGGTAGATATAATTGTTTGTACAGCGTTGGCCTGATAATGTTGCACCGCAGCCCTGCATAAGCGCTTGTTAGTGATCCACCATATAATGTGCTATTACATTTTTGGAACCTAACTGGTGGTTAGGGACTGATAGTTTTGTGGTGAAACTCTGCTGTGCAGGTGAGGTATACAGTGCTTACCGTGTCTTCTGTTCTGGGCCCACAAGTACCCTTGTTAGTGACTCCCTGTGGGATTTGACAGTTGTCTGTGATGTGTGCAGGGCTGCTTTGCCACTTTGGGTGAAGTGTCACCCAGCATGTGCCAGTGATAGTGACCAACTGTAGTCAGGCCTACTGTATGGGACATCCTTATTATCCCTGTTCGTATGCTGCTGTTGCAGGATGTGAGGGGGATCAGAGTGAATGTGCTGGTCGCCTTTTCCCACTGAACCCACGTTCTGAATCCCTCGAGGCCCCCAGGCTAGTGTCCCGCTTTGGAGATGGGCTGTGGGATAGCCAGATGCTGTATGGTGTACCACCATTACTGTATGATGGGCACCATGGGGCTAGCTTGTGAATCCCACCCTTCACTAAATTCCGTAGGCCCGCCGCAAAGTGAACCTCTGCCATCTGGTGGAGTCTTGGAACCAGAATAGCTTCTTATTGTAAAACCATCTTTGATTTCCTTTGTTGCTAACACTGACATGTGTTTTGCTGCAGCTCTTCTCGCCCAGCAGACAGTTCTCGGGCTTGGAAAGTTTGGAAGATCTGGCCGCTATCATAAACACCCCCCCACTCTCAAGCTACCAGGTGAGGACCGTGCAGGGCTGTGACGGTGGGGGGTGTAGGACAAAAGGTGCCTATTGGCACTAGACTTTAGGAGGACCCTCTGAAATGTAATACGTACTTTTGTTTGGAGCCCCTCAGAGGACAATGTTTGCATCCACGTCAGACAGGGACTCCAGCCGTACTGTGAGGTACAATGAGTCTGTGCACCCATGGGTTGCCAGTTGCCAATCTGTGCCCACTTATAGCACTGTTTTCGATCATGAATGTGCAAAATCTTTGTCCTTACTACACATGGTACGCAGAATCTGTTCCCGCACTTAACAATGCTCCTTCTGATGGGTGCGCAGAATGTGCCCTCGGATAGTGTAGTCTTTTGCCATGGGCGTGCAGGATCGATTCTCTTGCTTTAAACTTCACCTTGTTTTGGGTGCCCAGAATGTGTCCCCTAACTAACCATTGTCCCTTTTGTAGACGCCGTATCAGCCAGAAGAGGAGGAGGAAGAGGAAGAAGCAGAGGAGTTGGGTCATGCTGAGACTTACTCGGATTATGTTCCTTCGAAATGTGAGTTCTGGGATCATGTGAACAGTGGAGATCTCTCATGCTACCACATACATGATGTGTTTAACATTCTAACAGCACCAAAGAAATATTACATTTTGCGAATAAAGTGATTTAGTGCTTTCCAAACATTCAAATACCTTCGTAATGGAAGTAGATGGCGTAGTTCAGCTTTTCCTCCTGTAAATGGTCACCAGAAGTGCTTGAGTTTGAGGATTTGTCAAATCGGGCCATTTCGCATTTGCCAGCTTTGTGTAAATGGGCACTAAATGTCAAGAAATTGGAAAAATCTTGAGAAATTCAATAACAAAATGTAATGTGTTCATTTGGAGTAAATAACAAAAATGGTTTTCTGTTTTTAAACCCAGCAAAATTGCTGTTAAAAAAGTCAAACAAGTCAATGTTGCTATGAGTTTTCTCACTCCAAACTGAGAAAATCTCCAGCAAAGTTTATTTGCCCTTTTTTTCAAACAATGGAAGTTGTAAACTCAACTAAGCATTTTTAAACGATTTACTTGAGTCTTGAATTTACGTTGCTGAATAAAAGCCTATGGTTCAGCAATTGTAGATTTCTTTTGTAAATTAACAATTACTAGTGTTCGTAATGACTGCAAGTTTATTCTCCCTTAGAAAACTATTTGCAAGTTTCCTGCTTAGTTTAGTGATTTAAAAAAAAGTTTTTTTTTCCCCTCATGTTTTTCTAGTGGTGCCTAATTTCTCCCAAAAGTGCCTGGAAACTGTGGGAAACCTGAAGGTGTTTCGCCCGCCAGTCCCCACGGATCGCTCGCTCATGTGGTCAGGGCACAGCCATCGCCTTTGGGTCCAGAAACCTGCGGGTGGATCAGTGTGGGAGGATCCACCTGGGTGAGGGGTCCTCGAGGAGTGGGACACCGGATGGTGAGATGCATGATCACCCTCTTCCCAGTAACACCTTTATCCCATCCTATCTGGGATATTTAGAAACTCAACCCCCCTAGGCCCCTTTTCATGCGCAAACCCTTTCTCGTGGACAGCCTGCTCTGGGAGAAAACGAAATGACACCCCAAGCCGTGTACATGACCTGTCCCATTACGTCAGGCAATTATCGGCAATCACTCACACCTGACTTCTATTATACTTCCCCACACAGATAAAAGGCGGAGCACGAGCGCACACACTGAGCGAGGCAAAACACACGAAGGTACAGCATTTTTGAGTTGGCAGTTGAACGAGGGGAGGAAGACGGCCAGGCATATGAGGTTTGTGAGAGGGGCAACACCCTTGACCTCGTTGGCAAGAAGCAGTTACTTGCAAGAAACCTTTAAGGCAGAAAACGTAAGACCTGGCAATAAGAATCCTGCATTGTGTGTCTGAGATATCGAGGGTCCTCCCGCGTAACTGACTAAGGTGGGGAGGAGCAGCAGCAGACGCTGTGGGATCGTCCGTGGCTCCAAGAACAAAGAAGAGACAGAGAACACAGCCAGTGAGTTGGGGAGACCGGTCTGTGTTGAAGACAAGCTTGCAAGCAGCAACATTGTAAAGTGAGCGCTGGAAGCAATATTGTTTACTCGGTGTGATGAAAGACACGAGTGAAGCTACATTGTTGGTAAATAATTGAACATTGATGAAAAGATACAATACTGTTGACAGAGTGGTGGTCCCTGTGAATGTGCTCAATTGAAGGTCTCTGTACGGTATCTTGGTCAAAGGAAACAAAAGCAGAAGATAAATGTGCAGTATAAATTGTGTGAAGTCAATCGAAGCGGTCCTGTGACGGTCTAAGCAAAACCCATCACACATTCGAAAGTCTTTGATTCTGGTCTCAAAAGATGATCTGAGCCCGAAGTAGGGGGACCCGTGGTCCGAGCCCAAAAGTGGGAGACGGGTCTTGAACTTGTGAAAGCAAAACCTTGACAAAGGAAAGGAACTTTTGTTTTGTTTGCTGCTGCATCAGGCCTTTGACATTAAGAGTCTGTCATTGTGAGAGAGACTTTTGCGGAAGGCCCTGATGCCTATGTGTTGAACTGTTAACTCGTGACCAAGAAGCAGGAGTGTTTGCAAAACCTGCACATGCGGCCTTGATCCTTGCTGGAAACGTGGGGAAGTGAAGCTAACTGCTCGACTATACTGACGTATCATTTCTTGAACACGTTTCTTTGGCGTACATTGTTATCCCACACCATTGTGTATTTAGAAGTAAGGATTGCAATAGGTTTATTAGTGTAGGTCCTTTTATTTTGACAGACTCCACTAGGACTGCGTTATTATGTGATGGTCGTAGCTTGCTCCCAGCCTTAGATTTAGGTTTAAATGGGCATTTAACCAACCCATTGAAGTTCAGTAAACGCCCTTGAACTGTGATCACGCATTTGTCTTCACTGTTTGATACCATGCCTTCCTTACAGAACCTATACGCTTTTGTATTCAATTTTATTCAGGAGTTCACCAGTGTAGCAATCCATGGTCACTACCAGATTTAAAGTCTGGATGTAAAATGTTGGTGTCTATTGCTTGTTTTATGCTACCTTCAGTCTCCCTCCTCTCAGACCCTAGCCTACTCCTTCCTGGGATTGAGGCAGTGGTTTTACCTTAGGGACATTTTGGTCTTATTACTTGCAGGCTGATAACACAGCCTCAGTAATGCACAGAAGGGTCACCATTTTGCTAAAATGGTGAGCTCCTTCTTTTTCAGATGTTTCTCATTTGCTTGTCTTTTCTGAGGTGTTCCCCTGCCATTGTAGGTCGGAACGACCTCAGTGTGTGAGAAGGCAGGAAGCGAGGGAGGAGTCAAACACTGCAGCTTTTTGTCTTTCACCTTGCTTGAAAGGAACCTAGTCTCAATGGGGTGGCTGGCTGTCCTGATTGGGCAGCCAGACCGCCCATTCTGTAAACTGCAGGGAGTGATTGCAGAAGTTGTGCTATAGTTCCTGATAAATACTCCCAATCTGGAAGCTGCTGACAAGTTGCCCACAAGAGCCTGAACGGAAGAGGAAGAAAAGAGGTCTGTAGTGATTTTCCAGTGACCGGAGAACCTGCTGTGTAACCAGAGCCTGAGGCCTTCCTTCCAATCGACCTAGGGGGGTCCCGAATGTGACGACTCCTATCCATAGTCTGGTGGGATCCACTAGTCTCAAGGACCTGCATTTTGAGCCATCCCACAATATGCTGCGATCTTGCAAGACTACAAACTGCCAAATCCCTGGGACCTTTGAGCCCGAGTGCGGTGCATGGTCTACCGAAGTCGGAATCCCTCCAGATACACAATTCAAATCCCGGAAGGCCCCTCACCAGAGTGCAGGACCGAGAGAGTGAACCGAATCAGACGGGTGATATTAGTTCATCGGGCTGCTGTAAAAAGGTGCCAAAGCCACAGAGCCGCGAGAATCCTTGAGGAAAACTTTGCTGGAAGCCTCCTTTGACGAGTTCTCATCCAGTGTCCAGTTCTTTCGTCTCCAGACCAAGAATCCATGGACCCGGGTCATGTGCTGCTGCATCCTGAAGGCACCCACTCCAAAGAGCTTCTTTTCTCCTAAGGTACTGTGTGGGCTAGGGTAATACCCGAAGTCTGGTGTGCATCCTGTGAGACTGAGTGGGTGATTTGTGTGATTGGGAGTCTGTCCATACCACTTGCCCAGACCTAATGCTGAAACACATATAGGGAGCCTTCCGTGAAGTCCCTGAACACTTAACTAACTCTGAAAGTTAATAATTGTTACAAAAGATCTCCTATGGAACTTTGACTTTCTTGCTACTGAACCCTATCTAGACCTGCCTAAAGCTGGCACCTAGACCACTAGTGTCCCTCTTCTGCCTCCGAGAGACCTCATGCAATAGACTAGGGAAAGACTGGTTAAGAAAAGGATTCTGCCTTTAGTAGTCTAACGCATGTAAAGTACTTACTTACTTACTTGCTAAAGAAGTTTGTCTGGTAACTATCTCTGTGAACGAATAATTCACCAAGTATCATTAAGTTTATGCTCAACTTTGAGTTGCATTCTGCCAGTCTAAAAAGTGTATATGTTGCTTTACTAACCTTGAATGGTGTTTCCCCCTTCTAAAAAGTAATAAGTGTTGGTACTGTTTTATCTTTGCTTAAATGGTCAAAGCTTACCAACAGGTTTTAGCTGACTTGAACTACATTGTGCCTTAACGTTGGGTTTTGCTTTCCCTGGTCTGCTTTATACATGTTCTAAAACAGTCTTAGGTTTTAGACCTACCTTTAAGAAGCTGGAAGCCCCATTAAAAAGTACATAGGTCATTCACCTTGATTAGCTGTTGCTCTTTCAAACTCTAAACTTGTAAGACTGGGTTCTGCTTCTCTGAATTGCTTTGGTGCTATTCTAAAATACTTTCATCACGTTCTTACTTACCTTAGAAACTGTATTATACACTTCATAAAGGAATACTGGGTACTGGGTATAACTAGCTATTAGCTAGCCGATAGTTCTGCAGCAATAGGCCAATTACTTACCTTGAAATAATGTATGTCTTTCTTAAAGTGTAATTGGGTTTAGCTTTCAATTACTTGGTGCATTCTAAAATAGTTATTGAGTGTTCATACTGATCATTTAGTAGCTTAAGGCCCCTTCAGAAAGTATGCGTTGATTTACTATCTCTGAACAGAGTTCTCAAATGTAATCTTGAGAGGTGTATACTTGTAAGTGGGTTGGTTTATTATGTGATTGCATAACTGAGTGCTACTGCATGACTGACGAGGTCAACAACCTTTGAAATAATGATTGTATTCTTAACGTATATCTAACGTGGTCTTATTCCCCAAGAATAGTATATTACTATGCTAAATGTATAACCTTAGGTGTGACTCACATTGACTTGCTTCTTGCACCTCTAAATAAGGTTGATTGATTTATTTATAGAGCGCTTTACACCAAGGCGCTGAAGGTTTATACCTCTGTTTGCATACTATAGGTATTGAGCTGTTTTTTGTTTGTGTTTTTATGATGTTAAAGTACTTACTTGCCCAAGAGTTCTCTTGGTCTACTTGTATTTAAATAAACCCTTTATTCTTACAATACATAGTGTTAGTGTTTCTTTGGACCATATGTATGCTAAACATGTCTTTGTACCAAGCTACAGCTCTCTCTCGCTCTCCCTCATAAGATATGCCTGGCTGCCCTGTCCATGCTACCACATTCTCAGGTGATACAGCCTTATACTAAGAGTGGAGCTTATGTACTGCCTCAGATGTATGGGTTTATGAAGCCCTTAGTTTGACTTAAGAAAAACTGTCCTAACAACACTCTCTGTGGAAGACCTCACTTCCATTCTAGCATCCCTCAAGGTCACATCGTATGCAGGCGACATATTCCCGGCCTACAGTACTCAAGATACTTGAGATTGAAGCATTCCTCTCTTACCTGACAATCGTCAACAGCTCCCTAACTCAAGGCACCTTCCCCTCGACGGTCAAGACCAGACATCCTCCTGCTTCTCATGAAACCAACACTGAACCCTGACCACCTCAGCAACAACCGTTAAGTCATCCATCTTCACTTCCCGGGTAAAATTCTTGAACGTAAAAGCTACGAAACGGCTCCAACACATCGAAGCCAACAACCTTTCATTTCTACCAATCTGGTTTAGACCCAGATGCAGCACAAAATGGATACCATCAAGGTGATCGATGTTCTTAAAATCTGTTGATGGCTATCCTTGCCTCCTAATTCTCCTTGACCTCTCAGCAGCATTTGACACATTATACCACACAACACTCACCGACAATCTACATCACTGCATGGGTATCAGCGAGATCATCCTCAGCTGGTTCAAATCGTAACTTGATAATCAACACCAGTTTCAACCCAGAAAACAATTTCAAATCTGCTGTCCAAGCCATGGTCCTCTCCTACCTCGATGGTGGCAATGCCCTGTTCGAAGGCCTTCCGTCGACTACTGTGGCTCCTCTGAGATGTGTCCTGCATGCTGCAGCACGACTCATCAAAGGACTGTGTAAATTCGACCATCACCTTGACCCTCATTGAACTGTATTGGCTCCTGTTCCAAGCCTGCATCATCTTTAAATACTGCTGCATCATCTACAAGGCTGTCACCCTGGAGTCCCCAAGCTACCTCACTGAGACACTCAGCATATCTGGAGGCCTATGATCCACCAGATGAAAGGACATGTGCATACTTGATCTCTGCCGGTGTAGGAATGAAAAAACAAGACAACATCAAGACTCGCCCCCTCGCTTCTACAGTTTAGGAAAGAGCTCAAGACCCGCCTCTTCAAGGAATGGCTCCTCCCTAACATCCAAATCCATACAGCAGCCACTCCCCACCATACCTGAGACTGGATGATCTGATCCCTGCTGTTATCCAATCTGGTTACTTGTAGACTCTATTCCGGACAGTTGCTCTCCCTCTCCTGCTAGATTCCCACACTTGTTTCTCTGCGCCCTAACCTTATTCACCCTGTGATTGTCAAGTGCTCAATTGCTTTCTGAAGCTAGGTCCGCGCTCAGAAAATACTCTAATTATAATTAGATCTAGTACCATGCTTTGTTGGTTCTAGATATTGCCATCACAATAAAACTCTGCTCTGAGCTGTACTCTCTTGGGTCCTACACTCAAGCTTACCATTAACATCACATTTGTGATACACACATCACTGCTTTGATAACCATGTCCCCCTCCCATTTATCCCAATAGTTTTTCTTCTGTTTCTGGTCATTATAATGCCTAATTTCTCTTTCCCATCATTACCTCCCCAAACATACCTTTCCTTTCCACAAACTAAGGTCTGGCGACACCCTGGCTGGGTCACAATATGTCACCTTTTGGACAAGGCCAGGCGCCATAAGTCCACTACGGTGGTGATGGGCACAGTATAAATATTATATAACCTAGTCCCTGAAAAATATGCAATTTGTAGGATGATCCCCCTACCAGGGTTCAATCTGATCTCCCTAAAAATAAAGGCATGGTATGCTGCATATGGTCTAGAGCTAGACTGGTGCTAGCCGGATAACCACAATTAACAGGGTAATGTCGGAATCTATGTCTAAACCTCAATGCGCACCCATCAAGTAGTACACTTAGTAATCAATTCCACATCAAATAGGAAAATTCCACATCAAATAATAGGAAGTGTTAGGTAAAATGTTCATAGAAATGGTAAATCTTCCTGACCGCGGTCAACCCCAGAACATTTTACTTTTCTAGTGGGATATTTTTCCTTAATACCTCTGTGAGTGGGAACCTATTTCCACACTCACAGTATCTTTTACTCTTTTTATGGGTGTCATTTTTTGACTCTCCATAGTGGCTTTTTAAAGTTATCCTCTTTGACAACTGTTGTTGCTGGGTTGCACTAGGGGCTCCCCTTTTAAAACTTTCTCTGGCTAACCTTGAGTTGAAGTACAGTTTCCAAGGGTTGAAAGGATCTTTGGATCCCTTTTACATTGTATTCTATGAAGCCAGCATACCCCACCAATGTATCCTCTTTCACACTAAAACTAACACTTGTTACAGGGACAAGCTTACCTTCAATGGCTGGTGGCAGTGGTACCTTGTATTAATTTGGTGCCCCTTTTACCGCGTGCTGTGTGCACAGCTGCAGTAAAGGCACCTAAGGATGCTCATTTTACCAAAATGGCCGGTCTTCTTTTTTTGCCATTTTAGTATTTCATGTCCTTTCTTGTTCCTTCCTCCGACATCCAGGGTGGGAAATTCCTTTGTGTGATTTTTATCTTAGGCGGGAGTCCCCTGGACTCACCACCCAGGCTCCAGTCTGTGAAGGCAGGAAGCGAGGGAGGAGTCCAAAACTCCACAGCCCTTCGGCTTCCTCCTTGCCTGGATGGGGACAAATCCCAGGGGGGGGGCTGAGGGGGGGGGAGGGGGTTGGCTGTCCTGATTGGACAACCAGACACCCCTTGTTGTAAAATGCAGGGAGAGAATGCAGACGTTGTACTGTAGATCTGCTAACCTGGAAGCTGAAGACAAGTTGATCACTGAAACTGAAGAGGATGATGAAGGAAAAGTAGCTGAGATGATTTCCAGCGACCAGAGAGCCTGCTGCGTAACCCGAGCCTGCTGCAGCCATTCCTTCTAATCAAACTGGGTACTCCGAAAACAACGACCCAGAGCCTGGTAAAACCCACTAGACTCGAGAAGACCTGCATTTTGAGCCATCCCACGCGTTACTTCGACCTTGCGTTGCTGCAATACCACAGTACCCTGGCACCTGGAGCCACCGTGAGCCGCACGGTCTTCCGAATCTCGATGAAACTTCGTGAGCATCCTGGTGGATCTCCAGAGACACAAATCGAGTCCGAAAGGTTCCCTCAACAGAGTGCTGGTCCTTGGTAATGACGAGAATACAACTGCGATTTTCTGTCTTCTTCTGTGCTCCTTGGAAAAGGTGCCAAATCCAGAGAACCGCATTCGAAGAAAACCTTGCCTAGAGCCTTCTCTATTGATCCCTGCTGCAAAGTCCCTTCCAAGGTCCTGTTTTCAGTCACCATAATAAGGAATCCACTGACTGGGCATTTGGCTGCAGATCCTGAAGTCGTCCTGCTGCAAAATCTTCTTCAATGCTGAGGTACTGTGTTGACTTGGGTATGTACTTTGGTTGGGGAGAATTCTCAGAAATGTGCCAATTCCTCTCTACCTTAGAGACCCCCAGCTCTTTTTGCTCTAGGACTTTTAATGTCTAACCTGGATAGAGGGGGACCTTTTTCCCCACTCTCTCATGTATTGTTCTGTGAGAGAAACCTTCATAAAAGGGAGGCTTTTGGCTTGGAAGGCAGTCGACCAGTGGGGGAAGGAATCTGAAGAACTTGAAAGAGACTCCTGCTGCAACTCCTGGACCGTTGGTTTGCCCGGTGAAGCCCTGCTGCTGTGCTGAAGCTCCGAATTCGTTTCAACTAGAGAAGCCCTGCAAGGATGACTTCTCCCCTTGAGTTGGTGGGACCAATCAACTCCAAAGTGAACTCGTTTGGACATCCTCTCTGAGCTGGCTGTACTTCTGCTGCTGCTGCTGGAACCGAAATGCCACGGAGAGGAGCACCAAACAAAGTGGAAAGTCCAAAGTGGTGTCCGAGAACCGCGGTAGTGCCATTTGCTGTCAGACGCGAGGAGCTGAAACAGTGAAGTGCTGCTGAATTTAACTTTGCCCATTGCTGCCGCCGACCTTCCCATTATATTGCAGGGGACCCCAGAGGTACTCCTCTTGTCCTCACTAGTGAGGCACAGGAACAATAGAATCTGCAGAGCCACACAGGAACAGAAGCCAGCTGGAACCATTTCTTCTAACCAAAGGTACTGTAAACGTCTAAGAGAACCTGCCTCTTGTTGTGTAGCCTTACTTGCTCTCAGTTGAGACCTGTCTTGGTTGGCCTTGCAGACTTGCTTACAGCTTTGCCCCTCACAAGCCTCCCAGCTGGTGGCCCTTCAAGTAGAGTCTTATTTCTACAAACCTTTCTAAAAACATTGTGCACCTTTACTGACTTGGAAAGAAGATCTTCAGCTCCTCTAGACCTTGTTCAACTAACATTGGCTGTCCTGGCCCCCTGAGAGACTCTTCTTTTTGACTCTGTGCCTTTACCTTTCCCACAGGAAAGTGTTAAATTTACTTGACATTGGAAGGTTCAAAAAGTACTTACCTGTTTATGAATAATTTGTTAACCTTTGTTTTATTCCTTTATCTAACCTTTTCCACCAAACTCAGTATTGCTCTAAATGTACCAGTGACAAATCAATGTCCCACAGTGTCCTAGCTATTTAAGTCACCTAAGGGTGTAGGGAGTGTCTGTGTGCCGTCCCCAATGGGTTTCATCTGATTTAGAGAAACTAAGAGTGTGTTTTGAAGTGTATTATAATTGGCACATGTTTTGCTCCCTTCTGAAGAAGGCTTATATAACTGACTGTTAAATTAATAATTGTATAATCAAGAAACCTTGAGCGTAAGTGTTTATTTGAATGCCTGTGAACCGGTTACAACCCTACTGCTCATATTGACGCCTCTTGAGATAAGCCTGGCTGCTCTTGTGTGGCTGTACCACACAAGGTACTTGTGTGGTACAGCCTTATACTAAGAGTGGAGTCTTGTACTGCCTCAGTTGAATGGTATTACTAAGCCTTTAGTTGGACTTCAGAAAAACTGTCCTAACAGGAACCAATCGAAAAGAACACCCAGATCCAAAAGAAAAGTCTTATTCAAACAAATGTGTATTCAGAGTGAACATGGTGTAAACAATAATACGGCCTGCCTTACAGTTTTAGACATACATTAATTAACCTGAACACTATACATCTGCAACTCCTACACTGACACAGTGGCAGGGGCACACATTTACTTACGGCAATGCTGCCCTGGCTACTTAAGCCTTTCAACACTCCACATAAACGTGTGGCGACTCCTGTTGTACAAGCGCCATTCGGTGGACACCTCTCAATTGTCCATGCCCTGTGTGGTCCGAACTGGAAGATGCAGGAGGTGAGGAGTAAGCCGGAAGAAGACTCTTCCCCACCCACCCCCCCAGTGCTCATGGCATGCATCATTATATCCTTCTTGCGCAAGCCTCCTGAGACTGTCATTTCTCGAAGCAATATTATGGTCTTTTGAATCTCAAATCGGATCCTTTGCTGCACTTTCTTTGGGCTCCAGTGCCAAGCTGAGACCACAAAGGTATGATTTTACATGGAAATTGAAGTTTGTATCTCTGCACAGCGTAAGAAGTGCTCCTTGTTACCCCCTTTGGGTTTGTGTTGGGTTCTCTTCAGGCTCAGGACACACCACCCTCAAAGTTTTGGCAGACATTAACACAGAACATCCAGCAGCTGCTCCAGTGGCGGAAGGCATTGCTTCATTTAAAAGCCATTCATGTTAATGTTTAACTGGTCATGGTCCGGAACTGACTGCTTTTTTACAAATGTCCAAATTGGGCCAATGGCGAGTTGGCAAACTGTTTGCTTTTGGACACTGATGAGTCAAAAAATCCAATTTTTCTGCTCTTTCTTTACAGCCAAAATAGGGAGGCAACACCCAGATCGAGTAGTGGAAACGAGCACCCTCTCCAGCGTGCCACCTCCAGATATCGCCTACGAACTTGCCCTCCCCAGCAGCACGTTTGACAAAACCTTACTTTCGGCTCTGCAGCTTGAAGCAATTGTGTATGCTTGTCAGGTATGCAAGACCTGCTCCAGTGTGGAACCTTTTGATGAGTGTTTCTCCACAATCTATTGTAGAGCGTGTGGGTGGGATGAATGGGGGCAAGGCCTATGAATTCTTGCAGTGGGGCAGGGATAAACAAGTGATTGTATTACAAGTAGTGAATATGTCTAGGAGTTACTTTGTCCTTTGTTGGGAGAAGAAGCCTTTGATTTATCGTAGCCTTTTTAGGGCAAGAGAGGAAGACATTCTAGATATTAGCCCATATAATAGGGGTCTAGGAGTTGTTATAGCTTTGTCTATGAGGGGCAGCAAGTAAGACCACATAAGCGCCATTCTCAAATAATTTCATTGTCTACCACCCCCTACCTGCATTTAGTTTGTCACTGTTTAATTTATTGGTGCTGCCATGGGGGGGGGAGGGTGAATCAAGCCCAAATATTTTGACAGATATCCTAAACCAGGTTTCAAAATGTGCACTTTCCAATAGCAAGAGGCAAGTGATAATTCCGTCTTGGCTTGTAATGTAGTAATGTATTTATAATGTAAAACATCTCTGAAAGTTCAGTCCCAGAATGCAAAATGATTTGTCAGAAAATCTAGGACTGCAAAGCAGGGCTTGCAAGCTACTACGTCACTTCTGCTTCTCACTAGTGATGTGGGAAAAATGTGGTCTTTGGTTTGTCGCCATTATTAGCATTTGTGGACTTTTACATTTTTATATTTAGGAGTTATGCTTTGCTAACTCGCACGCAGATTGTTGTACAGCAAAACATAAAACATTACTACTGGCCCTGAAATGGTTTCAACCCTTAGGATCGGGACATAGATTTTTATCTCTAGGTCTCTGAGGCTGTGTAGAGATGTTCGTGCAACCTGCAAATACATGTTTGAATCATGGCAGAGCTGATCTCTGCCTTTGTATCATTCTGTGCTTGATCAAATGAGTAAGACTGTGTCAGGTATTTGTAGTGTATTTTATCTGTGAAGCAACAAATCTGCGGTAACGGGCAGTATAGTATGCACAAACTATTATTGGAGATCATTGCATCACATGTAGCTGTTCCTGGCCTGTGATGTGTGCACACGGGAATGTAAGCCTCTACCCCAGCATATAAGGGACATTCATATATTTGAGTATGTTGTGAATACAGTAAACTGAGTATTGCAAGCCCTCCTAACAGGCATTGGGTTGATCACTTGGTAATCACAGTTGGCCTCTGAGCCCCTCAACTCCCAGAGTGGGTGATGGCTCTGGCATTATTGTGCACAAGCATGCTCTTAGTGTTTTTATTTTTTGCATGATCATGATGGTTGTGTTTGCTGTTGAGTATGTATGTGACTATGTTCATGTTCGTGGATCTGTGTGGTCCTGGATAGAGACTTTCTCATCCGGTTCATGGATATGTGCTTGTGAGCGCACTCTGCATCGGCATTGCAGAATCAACGAAGAAAGCTGGTGAATGACTCTTTGGAAGGATCCTTTGGGTGCTTGTGTGCACTCATGGGCGTGGTCTGTTTTCACACCATAAGGTAAATAGATGGGATACCAATGCTTTCTCAGCATTTTCTACTTCTGAGAAAAGTAAAATGGCTAAATATCAACCTCTCACAATTTGCATTGGAGATTCTCATGTTTGGTGCATCCACGCAGATTTCCCCTTCAACCTCTTTGCCCACCACCCAAATAGCAACAGTCTTTGCTATCCAAGGAGTGGACAGACAGGTGGGGGACGATTGGGTGAAGAGGGAATCCCTTCTTCTCCCACCCCACATCCACCTACCTGGCTTTGGAATGAAATCGGAAAGAAAGATAAGAATGTGAAAAACAGAACGAACCATGAATGCAACACACAGACAACGAGGCATATCTTAGTGGACACTCAAATGTATGATACAGCTGTAAGAACCAAAATCCCACCCTTGGTATATGGAGTCCATAGATTGGGAACACCTGCACAAGGCACCCCCAAAAGATTGTTTTGGAGCTGCCGCACCATCACGTGTAATTAAAGTAACGGAGCTAGTCCAGTCCCAGGAGTGGAAGGGAGGAGAAGATGGGACAAGAGGTCAAAGCAGATATGTAGGAAGTAACACTGAAAGGGAGGTTTGGGTTCTGAAACACACATGGAACCACAAACAGTAAAGGGCTGGCCATGGCAACAGGCAGGACATGGTACATGGACTAGTGTGAATAACGCAGAGCAGCAGGAAGGGAGAGAGCTGGTACACACAACAATGTAAAACACACTCCGGTTTAATGCAGACCGGCAGTCTGAGTAGGTCAAGTAGGCAGGTAGTGGTCTGTGTGTGAAAGTAGCCAAAGAAGAAAGTTCACCAGAGATCCTTTGTCTAGCGCCACTTCCTGCCTCTTGTACAACTATATAGAAATTTAATTTCGTGAGGTCATCACTTTTTCACATCATGTGGCTGGCACGATACGCTAAGGCAGCATCAGGCATGCCGCCTGATAATGTAGTTCGTACATAGGCCACAGTCCTCCAGATACCATGGCATCCTCTGCTTGTCATCCGCAAGCATCCACACCCTGGCTGTGTCATGGGCCGTTCAGACTCTGAAAGAGATCGAATGACTAGCAGTTGTCCCTTTACTTCGTTTGAGGGAGATAAAATTGTTAGGGAGATTTTAAGACCTTGTGGTCAGGATCCTCTTGTATATCTTCCTCACTTGGGTACCACTAGTGGTTCCCTCAAGCCCTCCAAGTGATGCTTTGGTGGGCATAACAGCCCAGGCCTAACTTAAAGGAGGTTGAGTGGAGTAGTTCGCAGGTACAGTACATATGTTTTGTTAAATACCAAATAAGAGGAGGTTCACACACTATATTTCTATGAGTATAATCTTCATATTTAAGAAAAAGCAAAGCGTAAACAGTACGCTGACAGGTGAGCAAGACTTTGCAAAACATAGTAAATCCAAGGTAGGAAGTAAGAATCACTTTTAAATGAGTTTTTTTTTAAGAGTCAAAAGTCATGCCTAAGAAAAAAAGCAGTAATGGGTATGAAAAAGATTTTCAGTTCAGACAGACCAGCTCGGAGGAGAGCAAGAGAGGGAACAATATCGCAAATAAGGGCATTCTTTGAATTGAAAAAGTTGGCTCTGTAAGAAAATGCCCCCAATGAGCAGTTCCTGGAGTTCCGTTGGGAGGAGGCCCTTAAGAATTCGAGAAGATGAATAGGGGTGTGGCGATGAAGAAATCGATCAAGAAAATGCTTAGGTTCCATGTACACAGTTTGCAAGATGCTCTTCGTGATTTCTTTGCATTGTCGACCACTGAGTAGTGCTCCAGAAGCGGCACACTGATGCAGGTAGTAACTCCAGAACCTTGGCAAGGATGATTTGAAGATTTGTAGGTCTGGGATCAGAGCCAGAGGACCAGAAAGGTGAGGCTGATGTAGTCTGGTTTGCAGAGATCCCACATTGTACTCAAGCAAAGCATTCAGCTTTGGAGAAAAAGGTCTGCTTGATAAAACCACAACAAAGAATGGGGGTTTAAGAACATTTAATGAAAGAGGAGTCAGCCACAGAAGATTAACTTGGAAGGTGTATTTGGTGGTGCAGTCACAGGATTGAAGCCAGCACAACCTCTTGAGCTTCCGAGTTGAGTGGAGACTAAATCAGAAGGTTTGCTTGGCATTTTGTGGAGTTCAATCTCAGGTCAGTTTGGCTCTGAGATTTTTCAGAGTTTTTGCAGCCAAGACTCACCCGCTTCTGGGTCCGGTGATGCAGCCGCGGTCAGGGAGACAAGACCGTCAAACAGGTCAGTGATCCAGTTGCCTCAATCCGATCACTGGAAAGGAGCTCCGCAGACTGTTCCTTCTAGTCCTCTGGAGAGGCAACTGTACATTGTCCCATTCTTTGGGACGTCAAAGGGTGCTGGTGCAGAGATTTGGTCCTTCCTTGAGAAGGGGGCCTTCCATGATGCAGTTTTGCAGATCCAGTTGAGTGGGCAAGGGGATCAGTTTTATCCTCCTCTGAGCATGTGCATGAACACAGCCCCTATCACTCACTAAGCACAATTCAAACGGGGGCAGACCATTACTCCAGGCACAGGTTTCACACATAAGGGAATGGAATCCCACTTTCCCAGACAAGCATCTGCATTTGCTAGTCAAAAATCAGTTTAGGCGGACTACAGTCCCAGTCCTGGTTGAAAACCAACTAGTGGCCAAAGATGGCCACCTCCTCTCACACATGACCTTTCAAGTCTAGGCAAATGAGTACAACCTCTGTTTTGTTGAATGGAGGAGAGGGTAAAAAATGTATACCATTGTACACAGGTGAAAATCCACCACCATTCTGGCCTCATAACTAAGAGAATGGGTACTCTTCCCTGAGAGATTAAAACTCGTAAAAATCACCCGTCTCATCTTTTGGCACCGTGCAACCCCTATATCGGGGGTCTATCGAAGTCCAACTTCTCCAGCATGGAGTCTGCTCATGCATATTCTGTCGTCAGGCATATTCTGTCGTCAGGCCGGGTATCCTCGGTAAAAGAAAAAAAAAAGTTTAATTTTCTCTTAACTGTCTTTCACCTATAAACCAATCACTGAGATCTGGGTCATACTGCCCACAGCCAATGACTGCCTTCTCTCTAAGCCCCTCCTCTGGCAGCCATCTTCAGATTTTTACTGCACGTCGGGAGTCCCACTGTTTTCATCAGAGAGTTTTTCTACATTTTAGGGCTGAGCTTTTTAACCGAAAATAAAGCCAAAACGTAGTAAAGTTCCTATTTTGCCTGTGTGCTCTTAGTTTATTTGACCGACAAACAGGGTTCTCGACTCCCCTCAAAGGCAAGAATCGTCAAGCGTTCATCGAAGATTCCAGAAGGCCATCAGGCCTACACCGCACGCCGGACCATGTCAGAGGACATGGACGGAGGTTCCCTCTAAAAGCTCTGCTCCAGCTGCGGATTGAGGAATGTGTTTGTGGAGGACAAACGCACCCACTGCCTCTACTGTTTTGCCACCCAGATCACAAGAGGCGCATTGTGAGATCTGCCTTGGTTTCACTAAGCGCACCGTCAAGGATCGGCACAGTAAATTGGCGGTGTGGCTCAACGCCAAGGCCTCCCCTGTGGGGCCTTCCTCATCCAGGACCAGCTGGTTTGAGGAGCAGGCTTCAAGTCCTTTGAGGGCACTCCATCCTTGGGGGCCCAAGACAAGGCCAAGCACTGCAGGCAGGTCCTGTGACTATCAGGGCACACTTATATTCACCATCTGCCCCCATCTCAAGTCATCGCTCCAGCTCCTCCTCAAAGAGGAAGTCTGCTAACCCCGGGAAGCTGCGGGAGAAGCCGGAGAAGGCCAAGGCGCAGGGTAAGGTGTCCGACCTACCCTTGAAGGCCCAGGTAGTCCAGGAAAGGTCATCCACAACCATCGAGCTGGTGGCTGGCGCGGATACCACCGGTGGCCCCACAGGAGCAGCACATCCTTTCGCTCCTGCAGGAAGTATTGGCCATGCTAAGAAAAGGGGCGATAGATCTGGTTCGAAAGCGACTCTGGGGCTGTGGATTCTACTCCAGATACTTAAGATAAAAGAAAAAAAACTGGGGCTGCAGGCCCAACCTGCGACATCTAAACAAGTACCTGAAGTCCCAAAAATTCAGGATGGTCACGTTGCAGCACATGCTTTGCAAACTGGAGGAAGGAGACTTCCTGACGTCGCTGGATCTAGAGGACGCTTACTTCCACGCCCCCATTCACGAGAAGCATTGAATGTTCCTGCGCTTCCTTGTACGGGGAAAACACTACCAATTCAAGGCCCTTCCCTTCTGACTGAAGTCGGCGCCCAGGGTGTTTATGAAGTGCCGGGCACCTGTGACGGCCCATTGACGTCTACAAGGGATACATGTGTACCCGGACCTCGACAACTGACTCATCTGGGCTAAATCAAGGGAGATTGCCGTCATACATACGGAAAGGACTATCCGGCTGCTGACAGATCTGGGGTACTCCGTGAACTACCCAAAGTCCTGCTTGATTCCATCGCAGAACTCGCTGTTCCTGTAATCCAGCCTCAACACGGTCTCCTGCCTGGTGGCCCCCTCGGATGAGAGAATAGTGGCCATACTGGGAAAAGTTTGCACTGAAGATAACAACGGTGCGGACCATCAAGTTGCTACTTCGCGGTGCGGACCATCAAGTTGCTACTTCGCATGATGATGTTGTGTATCCAGGTGTCCTGAAGCTTCGCAGACAGGATTGCTCTTGATGAAGAATTCCCTCGAGCGATAGAGTGGTAGGGCGTATGCGTATCTGTGGCACAGATTTCCTTAGCACCCCCCCCCATACCAGGGGACGGTTACCACGGACGCTTCTGTGGTGGGCTTGGGAACCCACACTGGACATCTCCATGGCAGAGGCCTGTGGCGACGGGAGTAGAGGGATCTCCAATGTCCTTGAATTGTGAGCAGCCGTTGCCCAGGGGATGATCCCCAATCCTTTTCACCTTGCGGGAGTCAACACTATTGTCGGCTCCCTCAGCAGGGAACTACGCTCTTGGCATGAGTGGGAGCTTTGACAGGATCAAGTGGACCGCCTCTTCCTCAGGTGGGGCAGACCCCAGATCGCACGTTTGCGATGGCGACAAATGCCAGAGATTCGCCAGCAGGTACCACCAGCCGAGGAGCATGAGGGACGCGTTCTCCTTCCCATTGGGAAGGCCTGTTCCTACCGTGTTCCCTCAGTTGCCGCTCCTGCTGTGAGTCATGAATCGACTCAAACGGTGCTGGTGCAGGATAATCCTCATCGCCCTGGCGTGGCCGAGGCAGATTTGGTACCCAGCCTTCTCAGCCTGTCAATATCGCCTCCACTCAAGCTGCCAGTGGTCACAGATCTGCTCACCAGGGAAGGGGGTGCAATCCTGCACCACAACCCAGGATTGCTGATCCTGAAGGCTTGACTCCTGCAGCCTGAGTTCGGAATGTACGAGCTGCCTGCGGACTGCAGGGAGGTCCTTGCCAGGGCCAGAGCGTTGTCGACTCTGAAATGCTACGGGCACAAGTGGAAGGGTTTCGCAATGTGGTGCCGGACTTGTTGTCCTTGGCCAAGGCGGGGCTAGCGCGCGCCGCCATCGAGGTGCATCTGGCGCTGCACCAGCTCTCCAGGATGGACTTCTCTTTGGTCCCGCCATCTAGTCAAGGAGTTCCTCAAAGGACTGTTCAGATCGTTCCCGCCGGTAAAGACGCCCGCTCCAGCGTGGGAACTCAACGCGGTACTGACTATGTTCCTGGGTGCCCCCTTCGAGCCTATGCATAACGCCCCTCTCGTTCCTTTTCTCTTGGCCATCACCTCTGCTAGGAGGGTAGGTGAGATACAGGTTCTGTCCTGCAAGCAGCCTTATCGGACTTTCCACGAGACAAGGGGGGTGCTATGTGGAGGTCTACGCACACCTTCACAAGATTCTACTGTGTCGACCGGGATTCTAGAGAGGAGTCCAGGGTCGGCCAAGCAGTACTATGCAAACTGTTTGCTTGAAGGTGAGCCTGTTCCGGAGGTAAGAGTAATTGCTTCTGTTGAGCCTTTCCACCTCCTGTGGTTGTGTATGTATGTACTGCTAGGCATTTATTCATGAGCATGTGAATCCATTCCAGACCCCATGCTGGAAGAGGAACAAGTTACTTAACTGTAACTGTTGCTCTCTAGCATGGGTCTGGCATGGATTCACATGCGAACCCTCCCTTCTGCGGATCTTCTTGGTCATGCTGCCACTTTACGTGCTACCAAATCTGAAGATGGCTGCCAGAGGAGGGGCTTAGGGAGAGGGCAGTAATTGGCTGGGGGCAATATGACCCAGAGCTCTGTGATTGGTTTACAGGAGAAAGACCGTTTGTAAGTGAAAGTGAAAAATGTTTCTTTTACAGAGGATTCCCGGCCTAACGACAAGGAATATTCATGAGCATGTGAATCCATGTCAGACCCATGCTGGAGAACAGCAGTTACAGGTAAGTAACTTGTTCCTTCTGACACGTGTTAAAGATGGCACATACAATCACTGAGTCTTTAGGGACCGTTCAAGAGTTTTTGTGGAGGTGGGGCCTAGGGCCCCATCCCTTTCTTGTCTGTATTTGACGCTCCTCCCCAACCAAGGTACCGTAACCCCTAGTTGGTGCTAGCGAAAGTTGATCGCTACTGTCTAAAATATGCTTTATGCTACATAGCTGGCTGTCTCTTCTCCGTCGGACTTCCTAACTATCCCACCTTGATCAATGGATAAGTGTTATAATTGGAATTTGGAAGGTGCCTTGCACTTAACGCTCACCTCTTCCCTTCATCTCTTACTACCATACCCCTAGACCCCTTTCCGTTACTCCTCCCACCATTCTGCTGTCACTCTTTCACTCCTCCTAGTTTTTTCCTTCACCCTTTGATGTTACTTCTATTTCACAATTTTTCTATTTGCTACTACTCTCCCTCCTCCCACTAGTACTCCAACTCCCTCCCTTAACCCTGTATCATTCAATTTATATTCACTCCTTGAACTAACCTCTACTCACCTGCCACACTCATACCTGCACTCACACTGCAGAACCACTTCCACTTCTAAACCATTTCCTCACCTCCTCCACAAGCTGCCGCTCCTTCCTTCCTCCTGCTGGTCCCTTGGTCATCCTCTACCTCTGACCTTGCCCGAAAAACCCACACTACCAGTTTCCTACGCTCTGCTTCAATCTTTCTCACTCTGTGAATGTTGGCCACCTTTGCCTGACCAATCTGGCCCTGTTTTCCCCACCAAGGGTGTGTAGATGTGTATACGTGAGGGAAAGTAACTAAAAGGAGGCTAGGCCCCGCCCACTTTTTCAGCATGCGCTCGCAGAGTACCAGAGATGCCTGTGTATGTATTCCAGTGTTCCAGGTCGTGTTCTGGGACCCTTTCTTGTGGGTTAGCCCTGTAAGCTTTGGGGGAAGATTGTTCCTTTCCCTTGTCTGATCCTTAGTGTGTTCTAGGGGACATGTGACTTGCTGTGCGAGCTAGCCGGCAGGCAGTGTTGTGTGCAGCTGCAACAGATGCTTCTCTCTCTCTCCGGGCAATGCCCTGCTGCGGTCGGATTTCTGGATTGTGGCTTCTTTTTTTTATCTTTTCTTCTCCGTTCTGCGCGAATATGGTTTTTCTTACTTAGCCATTGATGATGGCAAACTCTACAAACATAAATCAACACTAGCCACTAACTGAGAAGTGGGGCAAGGTTGGAGAGAAGGTCCTGCACACAAACATGCTGGCACAAAGTTGGGAGGGGCAGGAATGCACAGCCGCTCTGCTGCCACCACCCACATCTGGGTTAGGACTGGCTCTGGTTGGCTCTCTGGTAGGCCTCACAGCCTGAGTTGAGATGGGATGCTGATCTTAACCTGGTCACACAATCCACCCTTCTGTCAAGTTTAAAAATAAAATTGACGAGCTTGCCATTTTCCCAGTGTAAAACCTACTTCATTTGTTTTATCTGCCTTGGTTAGATTGTCTCTGCCTTGTAATCTTGCTTGAGAAATGCCTAAAGGGTCAATGTTGAAATCCCAAAACTTGACAATTCACAGTGAGCAAATTCTGTACTACATCATTGAAAGGACATAACATTTTAATGTAATCCAATATTGGTGTAATGTGATGCATCTGAATATAATTAAATTGGTTGCCAACACGTGTTTGGATCTAGTAAAGGTCTTTCTCAGGGCATCTAATCAACATCATACAACGAAAACCTGTTTTTGAAGTCAATTAAAATGTACGTGTCACAGTATTAGATATGATATGCTATGAAAGTTTATTTATATAGCACCTATACACTGGGTTTCAAAGCGTTTCAAGGCAAGGGAGGGAACAAAGGAAAATACAATTACATTCTTAAAGGCCATGAACAGTAAGGATGTGAAATGAACTATTGTACTTGGCCTGACGACATTTCAGATAGTGCAAGAGCTAAGACATAGATAGGGAAGGGAGGGGGGGAGTGGGAAGGAAAATGAAACAGACAGGTGACTACCATACTAGGCCTGACATTTCTGGTAGAGCTGGAGAAAAACAAGAGGTGAGGGAGAGGGGTGCAGAAAGGTAGGGGGGGAACAAAACAAGTGACTATCATACTAGGCCTGACGACATTTCAGATAGTGTTGGAAGGGGGGGGGGAACCAGTAAGGAGAGGGGGCAGGAGACAGTCAAGGTTGCTATCATACTAGTTCCAGAGACAATTCTGATAAAGTACATAGAAGGAAGTAAGGGGAGGAGATAGGAAAGGAGGAGAGAACATGGAGTTAGCAGTCAAAAGAGTGGAGAAGCAAGAGGGGAGAGTGAACACAATTGCAGAAGTCAGTAGTTAAACATAATGTTGCAAGCCAGGATATAAAATGAAGATGGGAACATCATGATTCAGGGCCACCATGAGTACAAGATGCAAAGGAAGTCCAGCATGAGAGTTGAGAAAGGGTGACGCATTGTGAATGAATGAAGTCCATAAAAGTCAAATCCAGCATTGGCCACAAGACTGTGATGGTGAAACCAGAATTTATCAGGACAGACTTCTGTACTTTGGGAAAAATCATGGCGTGTAATAATGTTTCATCGACGGGGAAGAGGAAGACGAGAAAGAAAAAGAGAAACACAAGATATCATTCGTATGGATTGGATATGTTCCATATTTACTTGAATTGCCTAAGAAGGTGAACAGCTTACCTTACAAGATGCTAATCTTGTATTCTTTTGACATTGACTTGTAAGTGAATAATCTCAATATTTTGATATAGAGTACATCAATTGTGAATTTCTGAACACACAAAAGACAAAATTGGGAGATCTCAAACCATCTATTTTGTAAGTAAGTTACTTGAAGAATGTTAGGATTTTAATATCTTTGTAGAACAAACTCCAGATCAGAACATACAGGAAACCAAAAGAAGTAAATTTCACATTACACGAAACCAGTTGCTATAGTCTCAATACAATCAATAATATTCCAATGATCGAATACAAGAGGAAGAAGCAATTGTAGCACTGGCAATACATTCAAGTAAGAATGTAAATTGAACAAGACCAGATTTACACAAAGAGGCTACGCATCAGATATTATTCAAGCTTACAACAAAGTCAATAAGACTCGGAGGATGGAAGTTTTGGTTTCCAAGACTAAAACACAAACTACTCGTGTCATCCAATCTGTTCACAAGATGCGAGGAATTTACTGTGCTGGACAGTGCTGTTACTGATTGTAACATGTTGAGTGCTAAATTCACACTGGAGGCAAAGCATGAAAAGGCTGTACAGTTGGGAAGTTTGATAACTAATCCCAGAGGAAACCAAATTGCTATGAGAGTCTTGCTTGCTCGAGCCTTCAATAATCCCTTGCGTCAAACCTTGGAGAGAATTAGACTTGAATCTAAATGGCCCGTGATTATGACGGGGGGATTTCTAAAATGTATTGTCAGTCATAATTACGGTGGGAAATTAACTTTTTGTTATCTAAAGGAAACCATTCACTGCTTTGATGCTTTAATGTACAGGCTTAAAAAAAAGGCTTAAGGAGGAGTTTGCGACAATTTTAAAAGACAGCCCTCACGGAAGATGTGAAGAAAGAGAAAGCTTGACAATTGCGCCAAGGGTACAATAATTGGAATAAAGGATATCAATATCTTCTAAATCAGAAAGATAGCGAACATATGTTGCAAGCTATTACCATCAAAACTCTTTTAATGTTTGGGATATTAATAATTTATTGTCGAACAACACTGGCTCTTAATGCAATCCTGTATCAGAGGATGCCTGGAAGTCACCCTTTCCGACTCAATATTCTCAATCAAAAAGACGAGGGAGTCCCCCAGAGATGAGACTGGTCTCTAACGATTCATATTGTGGACCTAGAAAGTTGGATTGGTAAGCGGTCGAATTCCAGAGCTCCTGGGCCCAATGGTTTTAGTAATAATTATTTTTATGAAAATCCGACTTTTTGTACTAGTGTTTTGGCATTGCTATTTGAGAATATTTTGGAAATTAAATCCACACCACGTTCATGGAAATGTTCCATAATTGTGCCTGTTAACAAGAATGGTGATGGCTTAAATTGATCAAACTGTCGGCCCATAGCTCTCATCGATGCAGAGAGCAAAATCTTTGCATCTTTTTGTTTTGAGGGATATGGAAGCTTGGCCCTGCAACACAGGAAGATTAAGTAAATATCAAGTGGGATTTAGAAAAGGGAGGTGAACCCGATTAAATGGCTTCATCATGACTTGCCTACAAGGAACGTCTTGGACAATGGAGGGATTACCCGCATGTATTGCGTCCATAGATTTTTTTCAAGCTTTTCATTGTGAATCATGCCTTACTTTGGGGAAACATTGAAAAATCAGGAATATTCCAGATTATCCATTAGCCATCTTAATTGATCTGCATGAGGACCCCTCTCCACTTGTGAGATTGAACAGGCAGGGTAGCTCAACAGACTAATTTGAAGTATACAGAGGCCTTCAGCAAGGCGGTGGTCTCACTATTTAATCTATATTTTTCTGATCTGGAAGACACATTGTCCACAGCAGCTTTTTTCGCACCAAAAATCCAGAAGCTACATTTATTTATATAGCGCACCAAACCCAGAGTTATCTATGCGCTTATGCTTAAGAAATTGGTTACAGTGCTTGTGGTTACAGGGCAGAATGCGCAGAAAGTAATAACATCAGAGAGCACTATAGAAGGTAATTGCATCACAGGCAGAAGTGCAAAAAGAGGTCAAGTGGGCACATTCGTGGAGCCTAACCCCAAGTTGCATGGCGGCTGCGACACTAAGATGCAGTAAGGACAAGCAGGGACAAGGTTCAAGGTCCAAGCACACAGGCACAAGCATACGACAGGGGGGTACAGCCAGGTACAAAGTTCCACCTGCGAGCAGCTGGGTAGCGGACAGGGAGCAGAGAGGGCCTTAGAAAGGGGGCCTTGGAAGGGGTGGGCCGGCTAAAGCGTGCCGGTCCACCATAGGCCTCTGACATCCTACAGTAAACCAATCAGCACACACATGGACCACACAGTTGGCCACAGGGAGCTAGCTGCAAGTACGTAAAAGTGTCATCCATCTTTGAAGTGCCCAAAGGCCTGTAGAAGCAGGCCTTCTAGTGATGTTTAGACCTCGGACAGTGTGCTCGGGGGTCATTATGCAGGAGAACAGGATGCAAAGTAGGAGCGAAAATAAAAGTAAAATGCTCTGGTTTTTTCTTTTTTCTGACTTTGGGAAACGCACATCCCACTTTAAGAGATGAGCTTATCTTGCATTCCAAATTGACATACGGCAGACAGAATACCTCTGAGCGTGGGAGGCACAGTCCTCAAGGCGCCCATAGTTGTAGTCTGGACTGCTGCCGGAATTCAGCCGACACAGGAATCAAGGCGAGAAATACATGTATACTGCGTGATTTATGCAGAGTATGTGGCCCTTCTGGACCATACCCAGAAAGGTCTGCAATATCTACTGGATGCTATAGAGATCTGTGCTTCATCGAATGAATTGAAGATCAATCCTAGTAAAACCATCGTTCTGCAATTTGCAGCCAACTCGAGAAAAGCATATGAGTATAATTTGAAGAGTGGATAGTGTACCGATTGTACCACCTAAACAGATACTCTACTTGGGGTGTAGTCTGGAATCATCAGTGTCTATTGCCCGCTGTATCGGACTAAAAGGTAAGGCCTGTAATCTAGCCTCCCAAATAAAGAGTGAATTCCAAATACTGCAGATCAAGACCCTCTTATTCATCACTATAATATCAAAGTGATAACCTCTGTTATATGGGCGGGAGATCTTTTGTACCTCCAACAGCATTGATTGGGATATAATTGAATCGATTGTATGGAAGAAAGTGTTAAATGCACCTAAATCACGCCCTATCTCTGCTCTGAGATATGAGTTAGGATTTCCGTCTATGGAAGGGTGGCTTGACTGGAAGATGGTAACCTTTTATAGTATTATTGTATCCTAAAGTGCCATTACTCAGTATGTATATATAAAAAAGGCCATGGGAAAATGTGATTGCTGGTCCTTTCATAACTTTGACCCGAGCAAAGAACATCTTGGAGAGTATTAAGCAGTCAAAGGATACATTGTGTGAGAATCCCTGGAGAACAAAACAGGTTTTATTCCAAAAAGACATGGTAGATACAATTGTTGGAATGCTCAAGTTAAACATCCACAAGCGTTGTCAATCCTAGACAAACCACTGGGTGATAGACCGCAATACCTTCAAAAATTCCCCAATTTATTTTGTAGGGGGACATTTTCTTCATTTTAGGTTTCATTTAATTCCAACTTGCTAAATCCAATACATTCATGCACCGACTAATAGTGTACCAGAATTCTGTACTTTATGGAATGATCATGTTTCAAACAGTAAGATATATATATTAATTGAATGTACAGTATTACATAATTTACGAGTGTTCTTCTTTGCCGGATTTACACACAATGAGTGTTGACTTTCAACCCAAAACCTCTGGCTTAGGCTCTCGAATGGAAATTAAACTATTTTGACAATGGCTGTTTTAAACTTTTTAGGGTATTTAAAATGGATTGAAATTAGAGAATTATGGTATGAATTTTAGGAATGTATTCATTTGAGTAATTAACTTATCAGGAATGTATTACCTAATTACTTGCAGCTTTTATTATTGAATTAATGTCTTTCTAATAAATGTGCTTTTTTTTATACACATACAAAATAAAAATAAAACTACTACTGACCAGACCACAAGATTCATAACGACTACAGAACATACTGGCACGTATTGAGGTTGGATGATGAGCTTCGAGAGTTAATGATAAACCTACCACCACATACACTAGGGAACCAATTTTAAGGACCAAACCTTGTCCAAGCTTTATGCATAGCACACAAATAGATAATTGGCTTCAAGTACAAGATTCTTTTTCAAATGTGTAAAATGAGCTGTGTAAATATGCTGCAATCAGTACTAAAAAATGTACGCTAGGTAAGGGACAGACTTTTAAGATGCATGATCTGATTAACTGTAGAACAAAATGTGTTGTATATGCCACTGCAGCATGATTTATATTGGGAGCACCAGCAGAAAACTCTGGTTCTGTATAAGAGAACTGTGAGGGCGCAGGTGCGCATCTGGAGCTCCTGAGCAACCCTAACGAGGGTCTGAGTAACCCTAACGACGTTATATACAACGCAGAGGGTGAGTGGCAACCACATCACTGTGACCATGTGGGTCAAATCTCTTCAAATGCTGAAGGAGAGATCCGACCTCGCCGGCATGACTGGGTGGCCAACAGGCCAACGGACGAGGCAGGAGATGGAGAATGGTGTGGCCACAGCACACGCCGGAATGACTTACAGCATGCAGGCACTGAACCGCATACGGACAGCCTGAGCGGAATGGATGATGTCACAAACAGGGAAATGCTGAAAACGCCCCTACGAATGACAGTTGGGCCACGAAAAAGACATTGAAGGGGGAGCTGCCAGTAATCGCGGTTCCACTGACGCACATATCCTTATGTCAAGCATATTCTTTGACAAGGAAGGACCTACCAGCAATATCCACTGATGCCAAGCTGAACGGCAAAACCAGGCAACAGCAGGGCCATGAGGCATTGTGGTTGACTTTATTGTGGAACAAAGGGGGCGGGGCCTGGGGGTGTGTTATCTACACTTCCAAGCATGGAGGCTCCAGAATTGGTTGTGGACACTCCAGCCCCCATATAAGCCTGACACTGAAGAGGGACAAATGAGAGATTCTCTGCTCTGTTTCAGAACAGGTCAGAATACGAGGAGAGAGCAGCTGAACATCGCTAGGCGTACAAGGACTAGGACCAGAGTTTAACCCTATTCCGTGAGAAAAGCAGCAGGCTCTGACTGCCCCAGACTGGATTCCAAGAAGGGGTGTCCAGGGACTTTGATTCTGATTACAGCCTATTTTCTTTTTCTTTTTAATTCAATAAAGACTACATTTTCATTCAGGCACCAGAGCTGTCCAGCGTATCATTACAAGAACATATATGAATATTGGCAGTCAATAACCCAATGTGCCCCTAGCTGCCTACGTGACTAAAGAGCATCAAGAAAGACTTAATGGAAATCTCAAATTCCTGGGACTGATCCATGTGGAGAACGAGCTTAGAGAAAATCAAGAATTAAACCTCAGGCAAGAAGAAGAATGTTTAATTTGCGAAACTGGGAGCATTTTCCCTCAACTCAGACCATGAACTTTCAGTCTTTTTATAACCAGAGTCTCTAACTTGCTGATGATCTGAATACTAATTCGAAGATTTTGATTTGTTCATATATTAACCACTATTGTGGAAATCCTAATGTTGGATCTATGTACAAAAAATATGAGGATAATATATTGCCTAAACATTTGTTATATGTACACAATCAATGATTGAACTGCTGATAACTATGCTTGCATCAAACATATATTTGATCAGATGGATATTATGACATCGTACAAGGGAAATTGATCTCGAAATACTCAGGTTTCTTATAATGTTCTTCAATGTTCTCTAAATGCATGTGCTTTGGTTAAATACTACCTCTCTTTGGGTTAAATTCCCATCAATATGGTTTATACTATACAAATATTAGATTATATGTATTAGAAGATTCACAGCTGCTCTTGGACAACGTGCCTCTCTCTCAAGGAATATCCTTTGGTAAACTGTGAGAAACTTAGGTGTATTCTCCCATGTAGACACAGAGAATCCTCTGGTCAAGTGGCCTGGGGAGGGCCATCGCTATTGGATTCCAACCGTGGGGGTGGACAAGCGAGGGAGGGTCACCTAGGTAGGGGAGACCGGTTCTGCCCTCAGGAGAATACCCTAGGAGAGTCGCTGTATTCTAATAAATCAATAGAATGAGAAGGTCCAGAAGCCTTTGTGGGTTATGCAGGCCCCATTATTCCTAACCCAGCTGAGAGACAAACTGATTATCCCAGAGCAACCCCAGGGAAAGGGGTTAGACAAAGACCTAATCTCAATTCCAATGCTTCTTTGTCTTTCCCCAGTTTCGATCATGGGAAGAATTGTACAGAACCATGCTTGCATATTAATGGAGTGTGGGGGGTGGGTAGTAACAGGCAGTAATTTAATGCAAAGAAATTCACCTTTTGTCTATCAATCACCCTGTCATAACTTAGCCTGTCAATGTCAAGTCCCATCTCATTCGATCCCCCCCACCCGTTTTTCCAACAAATAATGAGACGAGGAAGAGGCAACTAAAATCAGTAAAGATTACCCATAGCAGTAAAATGGTGAAAACAAGGGAAACCTACCCTAGAAAGAACTTTAGTTGTCCCACTAATAGTCGGGCAGGGTCATGCATTTAATAGTAGCCATTCACACCTGACTCCACTTGACTGGTCTTTTCACTATAAAAGTTACACAAATGGATGAGCGACTAGGAGTGCAAGCAGGAGAGCGAGTTGGGAGGAGAACCGAGATGCCAGAGCTGCCCAGGACCGGTGGCCAGAGACCGGGATGCCGAGACGCTGAGAAGCGGCAGCTCGAAAGAGCTGAAGCGTGCTGAGGGAGCCGTGTCTCCAGGTACCCAAGAAGTGTCAGTGTATGGGAGCGGAGAGGCATGCCGGTCCTCTGCAGAACCTGCGAATGCTCATTCCCCTGGGCCAGTGAGACAGCCCAGGAGTGTCCTAGGGGCAAGCAGTGACACCCTGACCTCGGAATGAAGAGCCACTGTGGAGCTGAAGCACAGCGGTCAGCCCGGTGAGTCTGAAAGCATTGCAGAGCCGGGTTGTGAAGGGCGTGATACAAACTAACACAAGAGATACAGAAGTGTCATGGCCACAGGCCCCAGGACACAAAAACCACACCATCTAGTGATGGGGGCAATGGATCACTTGACTCACTTATGCCCCTTTGGGGCCCATAAAAACAGGGGACCTGGCTGGACTCAGTCCTGGCGTCTTTGGCGTCAGGCTCATATAGAGATGTGAGCAGGAACACTTTGTTTCATTGCAGGAGTGCTTTTATTTTACAAGAACTTTCCAGGAGCTGATACATCCTCATGTGCTGACTCATCGGGTGTGGCAGGCAGGCTGAACCTGGTTGGCGTGGCTTCAGAAGCTCATCTATATAAGCTGCTCCATCCTTCAGGCTGGTGCTTCGCGTTAATGTGCACTCGCGTGCAACGTGGCGCTCACTGCCGCTTTGACCAGTTTACTTACCTTTGAAACCGGGCGTTCTCCTGCATACTCACCTCCAAGAAACCGGTGCTTCATCTGCAGACTCATCTCCTGACATCCAGTGATCTTGATCCCGACGCTGCAGCACCGTACTCCGCATCCACAAACTATGACCTTGTGAAGAAGAAGAAAGACAAGGTTGGAACATCCGTCCAAAGGCCGCTCCACATTTGAACCCAGCGCGCCCCCTAGTTAACAATTTACCAGCTACTGTACCGCTGCAGCTTCGTTCCTCATTCCCTCCGGCTGCCGCCATGAGCCCCGCAGCTTCTGCTGAGCCGGCAACATCACCTGCAAGGGATGAAAGCAAAAGAGCAAACATCAAAAGTGGAACGGACAGCAATACAAGACGACCTTTACAATACAACAAAAACAGACGAGTAAAGACAAAGGCAAACATTAACACTTACCTGAAGTGTAGTGGTTTAGTCGCAGCAGGACTGGGCCATCACGTGCAAGGGACCAGTGAAGGAACTTGGTCCAGATCATACAAGCGCCCCTGCCAGAAGCAGCAGGACAGAGTGCTTGCCAAATCTGATCAACAGGAGTAGTCCCGAGCAGCATCACCTATTACCACCTGTCCCCACATAAGCGCAGAGGGTGAAGTCGGACCCGAGCGACCTCACCCCCGGGAGGGCTGCAACTGTACCCCAACGCCTCTGCAGAGACCAGGTGAGTGTAACAATAAGAAAAAGGACTGCGTTTGTGTGCGTATGAAGCTAATGGGAGATTAAACAAGGCAATGATGTAAGTAAACAGTAGGGAAAAACTAGGCAAACGCGCATGTATGAAATAATAAATGGAAGGAAGTCAGGCAACAAAGTGATGCAAGTGCAAAGATGTCCAGAACCCCATGGAAAAGGTACAAGAGGCAAGAAAGGCAAAGGTAGTGTAAAAAGGGTGAGAGTGAACCGGAAAAAGAAGAAAGTGCACGAAAGAGTGAAAGAAGCGTGCAAGAGGCACAATACAGAGAAGGAATCAAGTAGTGTGTTATAACGGCACATGTGTATTCAGGGTGGTGAAGTCATAGTTGCTGGTGTTTGGAATGTGGGATTTCCGCGTTCTGGAGGGACGGTTGGGACTTGCATGAGAGAGGCTTCCTGGATGGTTTTGGGGTACCCAGTGTACTACGATTGTACGTGTCTGTGTACCTACCTATCCTACTGTTCCATGAACCCTGAATGACCACCGGACTAAGGTCGACAAAGAGTACATAACTTACCAAGCTTCCTTTGTTACACAGTGCAAGTGTGCACGACAAAGGGAAAAGTACGAAACAGCATGAGTGGCAAAGGGTCAGAGTGTTTGCTCTTAGGAAAAGCAAAGAGCCTGGCGTTTTCGAAAGCCTCCAATTCTACCCCATGAGAGGATGGCATGATGCATAAGGAAAAGGCACATCCTGGCCAGCTGACTTCGTGTTTCGACCTTAAAGATGCCTATGCTTGGGGAAGGATGCCCTGACAAACTAAAAATTAACTGTGACATACTTTGTTTTTGTGTTGAAAGCTGGAAAAGGCCTGAGCTTCGGGAAGGGAACCCCAAGGAACTCGAGACACTAAAAGTATTTGTAATCACTATAAGGGTCCTGTAGAGAAGGTCATATAAACAGCCCTGGTGAGTGATCCCATCTGTGTGACATTGACTTTATTACACCTGGTGAGAAGACAACCTGAAACCAACTTTGGTTTTGCCATTTCTGTTAAATCACTATTTCTCCTTTGCAAAAGACTTCCGATCACATTTTCTGTAAAACATGAGGGCAGGCATAGGTTTAGACCCAGACTGACAGATATTTTGGACTATTAGACAACGACGGCCATTAGAAACATCAGTTAAGGGAACCATCCCTTTAGAGTTAAAGCCAGCTAGGCATTCCACCAACCCAGGAACCTTAGTAAATAAAATGTTTAGAAAAATACATTTTAGTCTGTCTCTCTCTTGATACCATGCCTGTCTCGCAAAACCTTAATGCCATAAATGTCACCAGATATAGTGACCCCTCTCAAGCAGCTGTAGTTACAAGTTAAACTAGCTCTTTCAAGCACGATGCTAATATTTCTGGGATCAAAATATAAATAATTGATTCTGCATAATGCTATTCAGCAAGAACATTTTCTGTTCTTCAGATGAAAACGTCAGTGGGATGTCGCCCGTTTACACAATGACGTTAAAAACAATGGCGGGTTGCTGCAAACCATGCAGCAAGCCAACAATATAGCTGAATATCAGCAGGGTTGTAAAACATTTACAAATGTAAGGTAAGATATCTATTTTCTATTTATGGATCATAGAATCCATATTTCCAAGTGGACCCTTTGAAGTGGATTTAGGATCACCATAACATGAGACTAGAAATCCAAACTGGATTTTCTTAAAATTTTCATCCAGTTATTACGTCATATGGACTGGATAAAATAAAAGAATACAACTAATTTATTAATGAAAAAAGACATACTAGGGCAGGTCATATTTCAATTAAAAAATTATTTAATCTTTTAGTTTAGGATCTATCTCTATCTTCTTAGGCAATTGAAGTAAATATGGAACATATCCAATACATACTAATTAAATTTTGGGTTTCTATTTTTTCTTGTTTTCTTCATCCTCATCGATGAAACTTAATTATGTCATGATTTTTGTTCAATCTATTTTTCTTCGATTTTGCAATTTTGTTTAAAGGTATTTGTTTACTCCTCTCCTTTTTCCGAATGTCCCGCTGTTTAATATACTGTGACAGGTTAAATATTTTATTTGACTTCAAAAATGTTTTTCATTGTGTTTAAATATCAAATCTACATAAACATAATGTAGAGGGTTTGGATTGCTTGTCGGTGATTGAAACTGGGTTATGCACAAGCAAAGTTTGTTAACACTAAAAGGAAAAACTGAATAGCACCCATATAATTAAAAAGAGAGGCATATATAAAGCTCCTCAGTGATTTGGTTTTCTGAAATGGTCTCCGCCGCAAGAGGAGCCGAAGCACATGGTTACCACCTGTCAGTGACTTAGGAGGGTTTATACTTCAGCTTGTTATATTTGAGCAATTATATAACAATTGGTGTTGAAAGAGAGGAAAGAAAAGAGGGCAGAGAAGGTTCTATCTGCCCTCCCTAGATGCCTATCCCTAGGGCCCGCTGGTGAGCTGCTTATTTAAAAGTGGATAGAATAAGGAGGTTTAAAGGGTTTCTTCGATTTGTAATATCACCATAGCCTGTTTGTTATGAGACCTTAAGACTACTGATGCTGATTACGTAGTATCGTATAGATCTCTTGTTGCTTTGGTGATGTACAATGTGTTGACAGGTGTGATCCGAGTGAGGATTGGTGTGTTATGTAACCAAGGGCTGCGGGCAGAAAAAGTAAAAGCAAGGCAAATTCCCACGAGTATTTCGGCAATGATTACTTTATTGGCCTATACTGTGGCTGGGTATACCATAATTAAATCCTCTCAATGGTGTGATAAAAAGAACATTATTGTGTAGACTCTGCAACTCTGCGTAGATCCGGTGATTGGGGGGTTCTCCCCATTACTGAAAAAAGAGGAATGCAGTGGAAGACTGTCCACTATCTCCCGTGTTTTGTCAACCGGTTTTGGTGGGCTGGTTTATTAATGCCACCTTCTTCCGGAGTGTCTTCTTACTAGGTTGCGATGGTCATCTGCATACATTGCACGCCCATATTATTCAGGCTCTAGAAATGTTTTCAGCATCTAGTTACATGGGTAGATCTTACCTCAGTGCTGGATAGGTGGAGGCATTCCGACTGATCCTCCTTCCACTCCTCTAAGGCCATCATTAAAGTTTACATGAATGGTACCGTCTTGGTCCAAGGCCCTCAAGCCAACCTTCTCCTCTTTGATAGACGCTTCCCGCGCCTTCTCCTGCTGTCCCCTCTCACCTCCACGGCTTCCTCGCCTCCCCCCGCTGTCTCCACCTTGGCAACCTTGTCCTCTTCTCCTTCTGCCCCCCCTCGGCCTTCTTCTACACCTGCAGGGCGTACCTCTGATTTGTACCCCACCACGGAATTTCTTTTTTTTGGGGGGGTCCCCCCAAACCACAGTTTTTGGTGTAAAAAACACTTTTTTTCCTATAAGGAACCCCCCAAAAAACTATACATTTTTAAAAAAAAATTCTACCCTTTTTGTTTTCGGTCCTATTGACTCGACCCTATGGCATTCGATCCATTTTGTTTTCGGTCCTTTGACCCCATATTGCCACTCTAAACTCTCACTCGGCTCTCAAAACACTCCTCTGACATCTGCCACCTCCTGGAGGAACTTAACCTAGATGTCCTCGGTCTCACTGAGACATGGTTCAAGGCCAGCTTTGTCACAAGCTTTGACACTCTCCTCCCTGATGGCTACAAGATCCTCTCCGCACCCAGACTCAACTGTTCCGGAGGGGGTGTAGTCCTGATCGTCCCAGAGTGGATTCCTGCCTCTGTCATTCCTATGCAGGCCTACTCCTCTTGAATGCCTCGTCTTCAGGCTCGCTCTCTCCTGGCCATTCCCTTACTGTGGCTACCATCCATCGGCCACCTGGTCAGACCTCCTCCTTTCTCTCTGAATGGTCAGACCTCTCCACTTGGTCTCAACCACTCAACTCCTCCTTATTGCAGACTTCAACATCCACCTGGATGCTTCCTGTCCTTCTACTGTATACTCTCTCACTCTCTATTCTCCACTCTGGCCCGACACACACTGCAGGGCACACTCTGAATGTTCTGATCTCTTCAGACCTTCCCCTTTCAACCCCTCTCACCACTCCTCTCTCCTGGAGTGATCACCTTCTCCTTTCCTGACATCTCACACTCTCTACCCCTCAGGCCAAGCCAACTCCAGCACTTCCACCTACCTTCTCGGTTATCCGACCCAGGAATCATGTGTCAGTTGAGGTTTTCGCCACCACTTTCTCTCCTCCCCCCTTCCGCCTTTGGCTGACTCACACCATGACACAGCTATTTCCATGCTCCACTCTGCTATTTCTGATACTCTCAATGTTCTTGCCCCTGTCATGAGGGTCCGTTTGAAGCCCAAAGCCAAGTGAAACTCTTGGTATGACTCCAAACTCGTCGCCCTTAAAAGCAAGTGCAGGGTGGCTGAGAGAAAATGGCGTGCTTCTTGTACATCCTCTGACAAACTTGCCTGCCGATGGGTATCACTGATCAGGCCCTGGCATGGGTGACCTCCTTCCTCTCCGATAGACCCTTCCAGCTCCAACTTGGGTCCTTCCTCTGCTCTTTCTCTATCTCTACCTCTACCTGTGGTGTTCCACAGGGGTCTAACCTCTCTCCTTTGCTGTTCAACCAATACCTGGCACTTCTTGCCCACCGCATTGCCGCTCTCTGCCCCAACTTTCAGTGCTATGCGGATGACACTCAACTCATTTTCTGGCTCCTCTCTGCCATCTCTTCGCCTTCTCTCATCTCTGACTGTCTGCTATCCAGGAGTGGTGTGCTACCAATGATCTCTGCGATTCTCCTCATCGGCACACCTGCCCCCTCCTTTCCTGTCGCTCTCTGGCTGGCCTCTCTTGGCCCTCTTCCTGCTCCCACCGGTGAGGCTGAAAACCTCGGGGTCATCTTCGACTCCACACTTTCCTTCTCTCCTCATATCTCTGATGTCTCTATGAAGTACCACTACCAGCTGCACCTCCTCTGAGGTATTCCTCCTTTCCTCTCCTTTCCCCAGAAGCTCACTGTCTCCAGAGCTCTGGTTCTCTCCAAGCTGGACTACTGCAACAGCTTCTTTCTTAAATCTGCCTGCCTCTACTCTCTGCAACTCATCCAAAACAGGACTGCAAGACTTGTCCTTGGCCTCAAGCCGAGGGATCATGTCTCTCCAGGAGTGAAATCTCTGCACTGGCTCCCAGTGGCGGCGAGGATGTAGTTCAAAACCCTCTGCATTGTCCACAAGGCCTTCTGGGGTCTGGGACCTCAATACCTAAAACTCTCTTCTTAAATATGTTCCTTATCGCGCTCTTAGCTCATCTTCCTCCAACTCCCTCGGAGTAAGTCGCTTCTCCAAGCACTGAGTTGGTGGTAGATATTTCTTCTGCTGGGGCCTCCCCTGGAACAGCCTCCTTCCCTCTCTGAAGCTTGAGGAGAACCGTCTCTGGTTCTGGAAGCACCTCAAGACCTTCCTCTTTGCTTCTGCTTTCTCTCCCCCTCTCCTCTGCTGATCTCCTATCTGAATCTGCACTGGTTACCTGGCTACCCTCTGATCTCTGGGCCAGGTCCCCTTCCCACCAGTTGCACACCTGCACTGCCCCCCTGGCAACCCATGCACTCATGGACTGTTTCTGTATCCCTACAGCCCCTACTAGCACTCGACGACACCTGATGTCTCCACCTACTCTGCACTTTCCACCAGCTGGCCGCACTTTTATTTATTGTCTTTATTTATTCTACTGTTATCCTATGTACTGCACTGCCCCCTCCCATTTCACCTTTGCCCCCATACCCTACACTTGCGTGATCTCAATGTCACCTGGCCTAGTAGGATAGTTGGCTCTGTCTTCCCTATGTTTCCCCTCCCTTGTCGCGCCTTGAAACACTTCTTTCTAGTTGCGTTACAAATGCTGTATCATATCATTTCTCAATCTTTCCTCAATCATGTTTGTATGCAAACAAATACAACATCCTTACAAATACTTTGAGCCACAGAACTCTCCAAGGCCAAGCCTGGAAGAGCTGTATTTGTTTTAGTCTGGCTTTTCAAAGGACAGCACACCCTGATTATGCTTGCATCCCTCCTGCTGGAGCGCTATAAAATTGGGCATACCTGGCAGAACTCTGTTCACATGGGTCAGGTCTGGGATAGCATAACTCAAATGGGATACCTCTTGCTTGCCTTGGTCACGATTGGAAGAGTCTGGCTTACCTGATGTAAGCACACCTCGGTCATGCCCTGCTTACCTTGGTCAGATCACGTTAAACAGGCCTGGCAGAGAGTGGCACCATTCATATGTTTTGGGTTCTTTTGCACACCTACACACTGACCTATGGTTTGAATTTTCAGCAACACGAGGTTCTCCTTCCCAGTGGTCAGCGCGCAGGGTTCCTGATTGGAGATGGCGCCGGCGTGGGTAAAGGAAGAACCGTGGCTGGCATAATCTTCGAAAACTACTTGAGGGGGAGAAAGAAATCACTGTGGTAAGTGCGTACAATACCTAATGCACTCAGTATGTCAATCAATGCACCTTGTGCAATTTTCCTTACCCTCATTGATTACCAGGGTGACATCAGAGAGAATCTCGCGTAAATCCCATCTCCGCATTGCTCTACAAGTATTTCAACTCTGAGATGGTCCACATTTCACCTCCTTAAATGGAGCCTTATGCATGGCCATCACTGTACCATCACACTCTGTGTTCCTCGGGGGGGGGGCCTCACGCAGGGTTGTGCCCTCTTTTCACCCAACCCCCATTCCACCATAAGGACCCTCATTAAGGGACAGACCCCTCACCCCCAGTGTTCTCCTGCTGTCTCTTTTAGGGCACCAAGCAGAGACCTCCTTTCAAGCTGTGATCTCCATGCAACCTCTCACACTACCACCAAAGGGTACTCTGTAGGGATTCCCCCCTCTCACTTGTCCTCCAGTGATTATCATAGGCACTATGCAAGACTTGCCCTTTCTACCTTGCCTCGCTGATTTCGTTGTTTCCTTTTCCCACTCAATAGACTCTGTAAAGCCCCCTCCTGAAACCCAATGATCCAATGAGTGCTCCATCTAGGCGTAGTCTCTGCCCCTGCTGTGATCCCCAGAGTGTAGGGATCCCCCTCACGCCTAGCAAACTTTATAGGATGCCATGCAGGGGACTGCTCAACCCCATTCATTTCTGGAAGGTGGCATACCAACACCCATAATCCTTATAAGTAACTGATGATTATAGCCACAGTAACCTTTGACACAGTAGCTCTCATGGGCCATTCGTTAATGAACAATTCACCCCTCCAAGCGATCTCCACTGGACACAAACCTAGGTTTCTTTGTCATCACCTATGCCGATCCAGATGATCTCCAGGTGAGACCATCCAAGTGACCCATTGGGGCACATTAACTGGCTGCCTTCTTCGCTGATGATGCTTCTTCATTGCAGGTTCAGTGTATCTAATGATCTAAAATATGATGCGGAACGAGACCTGAAAGACATTAATGCGGCTGGGATCACTGTACATGCTCTGAACAAGGTATGACTGCTACTTACTGCATCACATTGGTTGGGACAAGGGTGGCTGACATCCATAGTAGATAACAATAGTAGAGGGGCTGAAAGCATCTTTCACCTTTCGGAGTCTCCAAATGCTCCTATAACAGGAGCATTTGGAGAATACTATTGTGAGCACCTTTGCGGCTGTGGGTTATAGAATGCTCCCCCTGATGAAAGATGGAAGGCAGTGGGCACTAACTATAACCCTGGAAACAAAGGGAGAGCTGTCTGCCCTTTCATGGGCTTCAGGGTGTTAACTGCACACAACTGTGTTTGGTTTCCACGTTTGTGTGCCGGACAGCTATTTGCACGTGAGCAGTGTATTTTGTTTTCATGAAATAAATTACTGTGATTTTGTGACCTACATGCATTCTGCACACTATTAAAACATATTTTAAGGAATGTATGTACCAGGACTGCTTTCTGTTGGAGAATTTGCAGACTAGGCTAGCCATAACAGAGGGCCTCTGCAATTGCATCTATTGTTGACGGCTGTTTTGGCAATTATTGAGGGAGGTGGGATTCCTGTGGGACTGTAATCCAATATAAAATCTTTTTTTTTTTTTTACACTACCTGAATTGTGAATTTGATGGTTTACTTTTTTACCACAGATAAAATATGGCAACACAGCTACCTCAGAGGGCGTTCTCTTCGCCACTTATTCAGCCCTGATTGGTGAGAGCCAGGCAGGGGGGCAGCACCGAACCCGCATCAAGCAGATCATGGACTGGTGTGGAGAGAAATTTGATGGAGTAGTATCCTTTACGAAAGCTTGACTTGATTGGCAATACCCCACCTCTGCTGAGGGCAGGGAGGATTGCCTAGTAGTAGCTGCACTGCTCTGTTAGGCAGAGGAATGGAAAGCCAGCTGTGTGTAAATTACACTTTTGTAGAGGGAAGAAATGGAAGTGCATGTATATTTTGGGTGTAAAAGCTACCTGAGTTTTGACACAATCATGGGAGGGATCTGCATCGCCTACACTTTTTTTTTTCCTTTTATTAACTTTTTCCCATTCAACTCTTTCTTACCAAGTGGGCTTGCCCAATTGCAACCCATTGTTTCCTTGGAGCCCATATAGGCTATCCCATGCTCTAGCGCTCAGAATCATTTTAAATACCACTACTTCATTCTCTAACAAACTTGCCCTGTGTTTCCTTTGTTGTGTCTCACAGAAAGTAAGTGTTTGTTACAAAGTGGAAAGTTTCTTATAGCAAATAAAACTATTTTTACTATAATCGCATGCAAACTATTCACAACAGGCTGATACAAGTTGTTAGGGCAGAATTCTATTTTGGGGGTTTTCAGAATCGTATATTATGGGTCTGTTATTCTTTTTGCTTTTCCATTCTTCATTGTTTGTTTTTTACATTGTTTGCGTGGTCAGTGGGACTACTGCTGAAGTTCTCCACTGCCACTAGATCCCTTTTCTCCAGTGGGGTCTGGCATGGATTCACATGCTCATGAATATTCCCCGTCGTCAGGCTGGGAATCCTTGGTAAAGAAAAAATCAGTATCAGTTTCGTTTCTGATCTGTCTTTCTCAGTAGTAACCAATCACTGGTCTCTGGGTCATACTGCCCCCAGCCAATGACTGCCCTCTCCCTAGGCCCTGCCTCTGGCAGCCATCTTTAGATTTTTACTGCACGCTCAAGTGTTGGGAGTCCTCGTGTTTAGCTCTCGAGCTTTTGCTGTGTTTTCGCGCTTTTTCAAAGAGAATTTCTCATTTTTCAGTCAAATAGAGCCTCAAGCTCCACCGTCTCTACATCCGATTAACGGGCATCCGTGTCAGATTTTTTCTACGCTCCTCAAGGGTGAAGGTTTTGTCGAGTTACGCTTCTTGGAGTATTACAGAAGTTTCTGCGGCCTACCCGAACATGGCCCAGGAGAAAGGAGGCTCGACGCCCGGAAAGCTGTTCAGGGTCTGCCCTGGATGCCAGCTACAGAATGTGTTGAAGAAGGACGAGCATTCGAAATGTCTCTACTGCCTTCAAGAGGACTTGCAGGAACATGTCGGAACGAACCATCAGGGACCGACACCTTCGTCTCTCTAACTGGCTGGAAGGAAGGAGTCCGTCTGGTGAGAAGAAGAAGAAGTCAGAGCGGTCTTCTAAGTCCTGTGAGGGCGCCCCGGTGACGGGGGCCCAACAGAAGGCAAAGCACAGCGAGTCCGCGGCACCGGGAGCGCTGAACGGTCGGCCTCTTCGGCTGCCAGGCAGGCGCGCCTTCCCCGGCACCATCAACCACGAGCCAACGCTCTGGTTCGGGGAAGAGGAAATCCGAGAGGCCCTGGTCGATCTCGAAGGATTCGGCCGAGGGGAAGCGAGACGGTGACCCTCCCCCCAAGGTGAAGTCCTCAAACGTGCCTAAGGCGGTGAAGGCCTTGATTCACCCGGCCAAGGCCTCTATCGAGGGAGTCGCGGCCCTGGCGCAGCCTGTGGAGGCTACACCAGTGGAGGCGACCTCGGGGCCCAGAGTCTCCCTGCCTCCGCGAAGGGAAGCCTCTTTCGGACCTGTCGAAAAGACCCCTGTGAAGACCCCGGCGGAAAAAGAGGGGGGGCGGTGGCCATTGTTGACACGGATACAACATCCGAGGAGGAGTTGGCAGAAGTCCTAGAGGGCGTCGAGGAGTCCCGTCTCCACGGGAAGGATCCTGACGAGGGTGACAATGAGAGTGACAGCGGCACTGGCGAGGGTCCTAGTCAGCCGTCGCTTCCGCAGCCGCAGGACAACTCGGCTGCCATTTTGTTGGCGATACAATCCTTATGTTCAGAAATAAGGAAGAGTTTGCCCTTACCACCGACAGAGGACCCGGTACCAGGTCCGGCAGAGGAACCAGAGCCGTTCCCGGAAGGAAGCCCCCTGAATACGAGAAGACGGATCCACTCAGCCCCGCCTTCTCAGCCTTCGCGGCCTGCTCGGCCTTTACCCACGTCCTCCGTCCCTGGGGATGACACGGGTACTGACGACAACATTGACGGAGCTCCCATCACCAGCCCGGGCCTCCCCGTCCGATGAGATCGGATCTTTCCACGCAATGATCGCCAGGGCATCCAAGCTTTTTCAGCTCTGCCCCGAGGAGAAGATGAAGGAAGCTTTCCTTTACCAACGGCGCGAGGCCAGGAGGAAGTCAGTCCTCGCCGTGCCTCTGCTGGATGACATCTGGGACGAGGGTCTCACCCTTCTCAAGAACCCTTCTACGACGCCTGCCAAGAAGGATCGGTACGAGTAGAAGTACCGGGTTCCCGACGCGGCTCCTCTGTGCCTTAGGGCACAGGACTTGGTCGTCTCAGCGGCGGCCAAGAAGAAAGCGGGGGGGGGGCGTCGGTCTCAACGTCAACTTCCCGGCCGGCGAAGGGAAGAAGCTGGACGCAATGGGACGTCGAGTTATCTAGTCGGCGGAAACAACGATTAAGGCGGCCAACGCCCTCGCGATCGTGGCCTGCTACGACAGGGAGTTATGGTTCAAGATCGCACCCCTGTTGGACTTCCTACCGAATGACAAGAGGGCCGAGGCCCTGGAGATCTTGCAAGAAGGCGAAGTGGCGTCGGACCACGCCATTACGGTGGCAAAGGACATGGCAGCTGTTGAGGCTGACCGGATTACCTGGCCGCCAAAATCTTTGATTTAAATTCTCCAATGCGGTTGGTGGACTGGGAGAAGATGGCTCCTGTGAGTGAAGAGATTTGTAGGAGAACCCTTGTTCCTGAACTCAGTCCTGCTAAAAGTTTGGAAGATGAGCAGGTCTAAACTAGATTTCGAACCGGAGCGGCTGTTGCCGGTGGCAGTCTTCTTTCTAGAAGAAAAGGTACTGTCCCGTTCCTGGTTGCTTACCTGAGTGCTTACAGTGTTGAATCAGACTCTTCCTGAAGTCTCTGAGACACATTGGCGTGGACAACCCAACTGTGTTCTCCCAGACCTAAGGACAACTATCCCTTTAGTCTACACCACTTCAGAGGGTCAGCCTGATCTCCCTGAACCACCTGTTAACTAAATATTTTACCTACCTGCAACACAGAAGAAACCTGCTATTCTGACAAATCGGACTTATTCTGCCTTCCATCCAGGTGTCCTGGTTCTTTAGTGCCTCATCTAACTCTGAGACACTTAACCCCATATAGGGTTGAACCTTTTGAGAATAGGCTGCCTAAAAGTTCTTAACATTTTATGTGTTACTTAATGTTGGTTAAAAGGATTGATTTGCTAAACTTGTATCCTTCCTTGAATATTTAACTGTTTATCACCTAAGAGTTTATAATTGAACTGTGTAATGCTAAACAGACGTCTTAGTGTGTGTGTGTGTATATCTATCTATCTGAGGCTTATGGAATCTGCTTAGATCACATGCTGTGCATAGGCCAACATCTAGTGGAAGCTGCAGAGTATTAGTTTTCTAAACTCGAAAAAGGGACGTTGATGGGGCGTGCCAGTAATACTATCCCGTGTGACGTCCACTGTACCCATGAACCCTCATGCGTCTAGGTCCCTCAGATTGTTTTTTCCACTATTCTAGACGGACGCTTATAGCGGAGTTCCTCTTTCGGCTTATAGCCATTTACTAATTTAAAATTACTGATAGTCAGTGGTATAAAGGATAGAAAGAATAAACTATCGAAACAACACACTGGTGAAGACCAGAATAACGACTGTCGGAAGACTCCTGCGAAGGATCCGTTTCGTCCTTGGAAGGCTGCCCCAGGCTTAGGCCCACACAGTAGGGAGAGAGGGGGGAGGTAATTTTAGAATGTATATGCCCCTTTTCTTAGACTACATTCACCTAGCTGCCAAATCCCTTCGTTATGGACAAGACCCCCTTTAAATTTTGCCCAAGTGCAATAGGAAATTTCCATGGGTCGATTAACAGCTAGTCTGTAACCTGTATCTCCCGATAGACCACGTTGAGGGTTCTTGTTGAGCGTGTAGGCTCTTCAAGCCCAAGACTTTGAAGGGCCTATCTACCCAAACGCTGGGCCCACTACGCCAGGCAGCTCGAGGCCATGGAAGTAGAAGGCGCTTTCAGCGACGGCAGCAACACCGCGGTTTCTGACTGCGAAGGTGCCGGGGTGGCTTTGGTTACCCAAGTGCAGGCCCCCGACCCAAGAAGACAGGCAGGCGTCCTTGTTATGGGGACAAAACGGTTATAGGTCATGGTACCGAATCAAAAGGATCGAATGACAAAAGGGTCGAGTCAATTTGACGGAAAAAAAGGATCAACATTTTTTTCTTTTTTTTTCGTTTTTGGTGTAAAAACACCCTTTTAAAGCTAAACTAGAGCAACAAAAAGACATTTACATTTTTTTTTCGATCCTTTGGTTTTCGGTCAAATGCGCTCTCACCTTTTGCATTCTATCCTTTTGTTTTCGAAACTTTAACTTTACACCGTACAAAACCCGGCGGCGGAAGCGCTATAACTTCATCCACCACTAAGCACACAACCCAAGGCCGAAACTCGACATACGCGTCGAGTGGACGGCAACGCATGACATCCAGGGAAAGGTCAGTGGAATCTCTGTCCTCTGGGCACTCTCGTTCGAGATCACCACATGACAGGTCCCGGCCGTCGAAGGACAGTATGGACATTGTCCGAAAAACTCCTACCGATGCCTGATCATTCACAGATGAGGCTCCGGTTCAGCCCGCACCCGAAATTTGACGTTCTGCGTCAAATCAGGCACTAAGCCCCAAACAGTTGGGGAAACACCCTTGAGGGGGTCAGGGTAGGGAGAAAGAGTCCAAGAAGAAGCCCGAGAAGACCCCCTCACAGGGAGAAATGTAAGGAGGCTAGGCCCAAAGTATTACTTCCTCCAACAGATGAAGACTTAGGGCTCCCTTCCCAACCATTGGTCATCCCTAGTTCGGCGCAATGGTCGGCTGAGGATATAGACAGGGTCATGAGGAGGATGTCCTTCATGGCCAACTTCTATGAAAAGGACCCTGCCTATTTTCAGAGCTTCCATTCCACTCCCCCCACTACAGCACTCTCTGGATCGCAGATACCTGCTCAACTACCTGTTAAGAGGTCTCGCCCTGAGAATCCAGTGCAAGGCACAGTCATTGATCTCTATGACCTGGACTCTGACCATGAAGACCTCTTTTTTTCAAGAGGCAGCAGACCCTTATTATGGGGATGACGCAGCAGACCCTTATTACGGGGATCATGAAGACCCTGAGGCAAATATGTATCCCATTGACTGTCCGGTTGATCAGGATCCCCCGGTCATGGACTCACTCATTGACAACCAACCCCTTCTTAATGAAATGCTCGTCAAGGCGGCAGAGCGTTTTCAAATGGAGACCCAGAAAGTACAGCAAAATAAGGATTTTATAGAAGAAATCCTAGGCGATAAGAAGGCTGTCACGCAGTTCATGCCTCTCCTCAAGTCCATTCAGTGAAAAAATACAGCCATCGCTGGACACCGCTAATTTTGCACGGGCAGTGGACCCCCACATAGAGAAACTGTTTAGACCTGCCCCGTCTGACCCGCTGTATATCGGAGGGCAACTGAGGCTTGATTCATTATCAAGTTGTTGTTATAGATTGATTCATAGTTGTTACTAAAACAAGGAAGACGACTGGTGCTCCCCTAGCTTCTTCTGAGGTCCGCCTCACAAGGAAAGCAAAAGACTTTACACAACGATGGCCAGGAAAGTGGCATCCTCTGCAGCATTCCAGACTAGGATTGCTAACAATTCGACCATGTTGGCCAGTTACAACTGCCACAAATTGGATGAGGTCTCAGCCTTACTATCTCCGGCCATGGAACCACTTGGGTCTCAGATTATGCAGGTAGCCGCAGAAGGCAGAGCAGTGTTAAGCTGCTTATTAAAAACCAATCTTAACGCTGCAGACAATGCAGGCAGGATAAATAACAGAGGGGACTATTATCAAGCGTCACGCTTGGTTGCGTCTGTCATGTTATAAACCAGAGACGCAAGATACCCTTATCAACATGCCCATATTGCCCAACGTGCTCTCTGGCAAGGCTGTTGTGGACGCCGTAAAGACGGCCAAAGAAGAATGATACTCAAGTCGTTGGGCCAATTTACCAATAGACCTACTGGCCAGAGGGGAAACTGGACCTTTCGTCGCTCACGCAGCCAAATTTCACAGAGGGGTTTCACTTCTACCCAGAGCCAAGGTACTACCTGGGGAAACAATCAGGGCCAGTCCTCCCAGAATTACCCAAGAGGAGCGTGCAGATCCCTCCAACGCGGTAGAGGCAATTCCTCCCAAAGTGGCACGCCACCTCAAAAGCAGTGACTATCCGCTCCAGGTGCCCTCCCATGCCTCTCCAGTAGGAGGGCGCATATCCACCTTCACCCACGCATGGGAGGCAATCGCCACAGACAGATGGGTGCTGTCCACTGTAACAGACGGATATTGCATAGAACTCCTCGAGCAACCCTGGAACCACCCCCACGTCAAACGACCCATTCCAAGGAACACCAGCGTATCCTCCTCGAGGAAGTCGCCATGCTTCTACTAAAGGACGCCATCAAAGTCATCCTGGTCAATCAAGTAAACAAGGGTATTTATTCGGTTCCATGTCATTTAATCGCGAGATGTTTTTACCGCGATTTTCTTTTGAAAAAAACCCATCAAATCTTTTTTTTTTTTGCGGGGGGTGGAGTGGGTCCCCCTCCCAGCCCCTCCATTTCCTAAAAAATGCGATGGGTTTTTCCCAAAAAAAATCGCTGTAAAAAACCTGTGAAAAAACATCCTGCGACGAAAGGACGTCGTACCATTTATTCAACATACTTCCTTGTGCCAAAGAAGATCTAACAATGCGCCCAGTATTAGATTTGCGCCCTGCAAACAAATATGTCAAGCCACAAAAGTTCTGCATGACTATGCTACAGGAGGTAATCCCTCTACTAAAAAAGGGGATTACATGGCAACATTGGATATGAAAGATACCTATATTCATTATTTCTAAACTGGCGATATGTAAATACTAGCATCTGTTTAAGTCACCTTTTCTGTGTTCATTGATGTGTCATGGGTTAAAAGGACTACCAGAACAGGACGGAGTTACTGCGAACAAGCCACATGTGTGTGGCGAAACGCGTTTGTTAGCCTCCCTGCTACTGGGAAGCCGTTTTTTATTGTATAATTAATTACAATAAACTGTTGCAGTGCAGTCGTTCGTTGTTGGCCTTCCCTGGTTGGATCTTTGGACAAGCTATTGCTGCAGGATATTTTTTGGATTTCGTTGGTGATGGGAGTCCAGCTTCCTAAGAGACTGGACCATGCGGTCCGTGTTTGCTTTCTTTCTCATATACTCCACGCTGAGGACATCACAGCGTTAAGCTGTACCGGTGAATAAACTGAACTTTCCGCGCTCGGAATCCTTGTTGATGTTGATGGCACCCCCGCGTGTCAATTAAAGGCTCCCTCGTAGCAGCGAAGAAACGTGATTTGGAGGATTTCCCTGGACCTCACCCAACACTCGTGTTTTTGCTAGTGGAAGCCTGCCGCTTTGTACGTTGAAAACTGAGCGTCGGAGGGCGTGTTCGGAAAACACTGCGGGGGTAAGTGCGTCCATGAGCAGACTGAGTGTTTTTTGACTTAAGTCTGGGTGTGAGGTGTGCACCTTTCTTTTCACCTCATAGCACGAACACTGTTTCGAGTGCTAATAAGTGACCATCAGATGCATGGACATCCTTTGCGGAAATCCAACACAACAATAATCGTCCGAGATTGCTAAGGGATCACGACAACTGCACGATCACAGATATCCATGGCTTCCCAAGTTAGCATAGAGGCTATCGGAAAAGAACAGGCAGCCAGCCTGTTCAATGAATCTCTCCCCACAGCCTAGGGGCAGGATATGGCAAGAACGGAGAAAACCAAGGACAATACCGAAATCACATGGTTGAAAGAGATAGAGAAATTGAAGAAAAAGGAAACAAGCAAGTGGTGGGAAGAATATTCACTACAGAATTACCTGGATGTAGGTCGTATCCCCCGAGGACTTAGAATTTTGACAATCCCTTCCTTTGAAGAACAGGACCCCATCATGCTTGGAGAATGGGGCGATGCCTCTGACCAATGCTCGAAAACCTTCCTGCGTATTCTAGCCAAAAATATGCAGGAAGTGACCGGACCAAAATATTGGTACAAGAGAGTGAGGAAGGTAAAAAACTCAAAATTAACATCGAGAATGGACTCAAAATATACGAAGAGGATATAAAATTGAGAAAACAGCGTAAATTCCTACGTGACAAAGGGGACTATGAACAGGGCAGAGTGTATACATTTGCACATTGTTTTGACCAAATGAGGCAAAAGGTGAAAGTAACGGCGAGTCCAATAGGACCAACAAATGCAACCAATCCTGAATCTGTAACATCAAATTCTGAATCTGATGTTACTGAAAATGAAGATGAGGATCCCATAGTTCGCCTTAATTTGTTTTTAGAAGAAATGAGGCTTTTATGCCAAGACAGCCGCACCAACAACAAGAAAACACGAGGAAGCGGAGCAGCACCAAGAGGAAAAGGAAGAGGGGCAAAAAATACTGACAGCAACCTTCCTCTAAGATCACTGCGCTCTGGAGATTAAATTATGTCGAGCCTAGTCCACGTAAACAGCAGAATATCAATTTATCTAACCATGTTTTGACAAGAGAGGAAACAAAACTATTTAAACTAGGACTCAATTTTTGCCCCTTGGCGGGTTTTGATTACGTGCAAACAAGATTAGATTTGGACAGTTTTGTCCGGAAATTGCGGTTAAAGTTTTTTGCCTCAAACACGTACAAAAAGAAAACTAAACCGCCATTAGATGGGCAAACAGATATTACTATCTCCGACATGGATACTCTTACTGCATTGGCTACTTCAACAGGAAAGCGAACAGATGTCAGCTGAGAATTCTGAAAACTTGGACAGACCGGTCATGGAACAATTGGGCATTAGCACTGACTGGCCTTCCAAAAGTAAACTTAAATGCAAATCCAAGTTTAATCCTCTCAGTGCTCAGAATATACACATCGAAGCTTTCTCAAATGTAGTAATCGATGATCTTAAACCGGAAAGGAGAAAAAATAACCAATATATCAAAAACAACTTGTCCTGGAAACAACGAAATGCCCTGTCAAAAATATGTAAAATGGATGGCTGTATAATCAAACCTGCTGATAAAGGTTGTAACATCGTTTTGATGAACAAGGTGGACTATATCAAAGAAGCTTATAGACAACTTAACGACTCCAGCTGTTATGAAAAACTTGAAAAAAATCCCATTGAACAGACGGAAAAAACAATCTGGGAATTTCTAGTGAAATGGGAAAACACAGGAATCTTAGATGAGGATATGGTGAAATTTCTGTTTACTCAACACTCCACGATTCCCACCATATACTTCCTCCTGAAAATTCAAAAAAACTCTTCCAAGCCTCCTGGCAGACCAATTGTTACATTGTGTGGCTTGCTACTCGAAAACATGTCTAAATTTGTGGATGAGACGCTGTGTGTGTTTGTTTCCACCCTGCCCTCCTTCATAAAAGATACCACCGATTTCCTCTGCAAAATTGATGATTTACCGTGGGAACCTACATACCTTCTGGCCATCATGGATGTGGTATCATTATACACATCGATACAACACGAGGATGGCATCAAGGCGTGTGAAACATTTTTGCAAACACGCTCTCAACTACCTCGACCATTCTACTATGATCCTAGAAATTATAAGATTCTGTTTAGAGAATAATGTATTCCTCTTTAACAATGAACTGTTTCGCCAAATCCAGGGCACCGCAATGGGCACCACATTTGCCCCATCATATGCAAATCTTTAGATGGGGAAATGGGAAAAAACTGTAGTATGGGCCGAAGAAAATGACACCTTCACTGACAAAATTATATTGTGGTTACGCTACATTGACGACTTATTCATTGTATGGGATGGCACAGCTCAATCTTGGAAAGAGTTTGTCAAACTACTCAATGTTATTGAATTGAATCTGCAATTCACTGAACAACACAGCAGACAATCTATCGTCTTTTTAGATGTGAAGGTCAAAATCACTGATCAAAAAATTGGGTGTGAATTACATCGCAAAACAACGGGAGCTAACATCCCACTCCACGCAAATAGGGCACACCGAAAAAGTATCTATGGAGCATTGCGTATGGAGAATTCATCCGCATTAGAAAAAATTGCAGTGATGTCAAAGACTTTGATCTAGCCAGGAAGATCACGGCTCAGAACTTTTTGAAACAGAAATATCCGAAACAGGTAATTGAAAGATCCTACCTGAAGACAAGAGATATGGATCAACAAACCCTCTTGACGACATCTCAATCTAATCTTCGGGACAGCACAAGTAATGATACCACCAGGTTAATATTAGCATTCGGAAGCCACTCATCCATCATAAGAAACATCATCACAAAGTACTGGAAGGTCCTTAAAGTTGATAAAGACCATGGTGACTTGCTTAATGAACGACCAGACATTACTTTTGTGGCCATTAAAGATTTAGTGGTCCAAAGCTATATGGCTTCTGAAAAGACATCTACAAGCAGTAACTGGCTTGCAGGCGGACAAAAAGGCTTTTACAAATGTAAAGCATGTAAATATGCGTCCAACTGCAAGAGTTATACTCATCCAATTCTGCTGACAGAAGTACAGATCACAAGCAATATTACCTGTGAATCGGAATTCGTGATATATGTCCTGAAGTGCCCCTGCTTAAAATGCTACGTGGGCAGCACGAAGTGCAAATTAAAAATACTTATCTTGCAACATATCAGAGCAATCGTCAATAAGGACCACGCATATCCCATGGCAAAACACTTTACAGAGTTTCACAATGGAGATCCTAGCACTCTGAGGTTCTTTGGTGTCCATAAAATTACCAGCGGCCCGAGAGGAGGCGATAATGAAAAACTACTACGACAGGAAGAGACTAGATACATCATAGACTTTGAGAGCAAAAACCCGACGGGCCATAACGTGAATGAGGAACTGTATACCTTTTTGGTAACTTAAGATAAGGATAACTGTTCCGCATACTACGATTCATTGAGCTCAGTATGAACATTCCCTCTCCATGTAGTCTGGGTTAAACTGGCCATTAAATTGGTTCACTGGTCTGTTATTATCAGATCTGTGCTCTAAGGGTCAGCGAAAACCTCCTGTTCGTGTTTAAAACCTTCATGTTGACCATTTCCATTCTCTGAATTGGTTGCTCCTTTCTTTGCCTTCCTCCCGGTAATGGTTTTTTGTGGGTGGTTTCATATTTTAACTGTACATTTCTTTTCCCAGATGACACCTCTCTACACAGCCTACAATTGAATATTTGAATTAAAACATATTTCGATGTTATTTATTAAATGTCAACATACATCCCTCTTGGTGACTTAATTGTGGCCATATGAGACGTTTGTCGAGCTCTAGCCTATTAAGGACAATATGGTCCTATTAACACACTACTTCATGCTGGGCCGATCTTTCATGGAGGGCAGCAGTAATTCTTTCCATTGTACATATATTTGTGGGCAAACGTTTTTTTTTTTTTTAGAGGGGGGTTGCTGTGCCTTCCCGCTGTTCACCAGGAAGGCACGTGCTGCAAGTAATAAGGGGCTGCAATTCTGCCCACTTCCAGACCCAACAGTACAAAAAGAGGCGTTGCCTTTCGGGAGATTCCATCAATCGGCCTAATACAGGCCAGGACTTCACTCCAGTAGACACGTACCTTGGGACATTCCCACCCCATGCGCCAATAATTGGCTCTATTTCCACATCCCCGCCAGCATATAAGACTAGTAGTCTGAAACATTTTGCATAGTATATGGGGATAGTATTGCCACTTGTGCAGTAATTTGATAGCGTGTAATTTAAACTGTGCGGCAATCGATACTTGTGAGGGTGTTTTACATATCCTATCCCATGTGCTTTGGTTGAACTCTGTACCCAAATCTTCCCATTTATGTTTGAGCTTCATGATTGATCTCAAGCCTTTTTCTAACACTGCTCGGTACATGTGTGTAATCAAACCCTATGTTACAGCAACCGTATCAGTTTTTCAAACTGTGCGAGTTCTCTCTGTATCTTTATCTTTACTCGCCAGTCTTCTCTCAATAGTACACCTTTATGCCGTAAGTAAAGGAAGTTCGAATGGATTGTGTCCTCGAACGTATTCCACATCTTTGACATGTAATGTCCACAGCTGTGCACTTCGGAAACTTTTTCGGCAGAGGGCGTCCTGCGTCGATGCCGTTGGGTTGGTGTCTCTCGAAGACCTCCGTTGAGGGCGATGTCACCAGATGTTATAAATAGGGTGCACGGCGCCTGTAGCCTCAGTTCCGTTTTCTTTCCGCAAACGTGTTTGCTTCGAGAACTCTGCGCGCCTCGTGTGTTTCATCGTAGTGATGTCTTCTTCTTCGACACCTCTGACGCCGCGGTCTGGCTTAAAGACTTGCCGGGACTGCAATGGTGCTTTGGCGAGAGTCACAACACCGACGACTGTTCAAAATGCCAGTCGATGACTGCCAAGGCCTTGCGGGAGCGTAAGGGGAAGCTTCAGGTGGGTAGGGGTTCTAAATCGATTAAGTCCTGAAAATTTAAAATCGTCCAAGGGGGTTTCCACCAACGACTCGTGAGTTGATTCTCGGCTTCGGGAGGAGGCCCGGGGTACTCGGTCCCAGAGTGGTTCCCGCCATTATTCTTCCTCCCGGCATTCTAGGAAACGCTGTCACCAATCGCCTTCCCCGTCTTCCTTGGAGGATGGTGCAGTAAGGAAAGTGGCATGCCCGACGAAGTCCTCGACTCCGAAGGAATGGGCTGCCTTTAAGGAGCAGATGTTGGTGATTTTCCAATCGCAGGGCACGGTTCCGGTCGCGCCTCCTACCAAAGCCGGCAGGGAATGGTCTCGTACTGTGGCTCGCACGCCTTAGGGTTCGGGTCCTTGACGCGACTCGCATCGGGAACCTTCGAGGTCCCGTTCGGAAAAGGCTCAGGATAGTCGCAATAGACGTGCTTCCAGGTCTCGGTTCTCGTCACCAGCAAGACCGCAGAAGCCGGCGTGGACTCCGTCAGCGACGTGTCCGTCAGACTCTGATCTCGAGGCTTTGCCTTCTTATCAGCCGTCGGCGCCGTCGGCACCATTGTCTACGTCGACCCCAAAGCCTTCGGTATCAACGCCCTCAGGGATTTTAGCCTGACATTTACCGTTGGAGTTCTCAGATGCAGTGGATCCTCCAAGGAAGGCTACTGCCAAGTCTGTGAGGCATGTGGTGGACTCCAGACCCTCTTCTGTCCCGAGGCAGGGTTTTTACCTCTTGACAACATAAATGAGGAATGGTTTGACTTTGAGGACCCTGTTGGGCCTGATGTGGCTCCTGTCTTTTCTGGAGACAGTCAATGGGAGGAGTTGATGCAAACCCTTCATGATGCCAGAGGCAAACCCTTCATGATGCCAGTGGGTTGGACACTTCTCCGGAAGTGGAATTTGGCAGGCCTGAGCTTGGGGCTCATGTTGAGTCTTCTTACAGGAGGCTCATGGCTAGGGTTACGGAGTATCTGGGCTGGTCCAGTCCTCCTGAAGATTTTCTACAAGATGATCTAACGGACATTTTAGATCAAGGTCTGTCCTCTGACCCGGTGGTACCTTTTCATCTCACTTTATAGAAAAGGGTGTCGGCTGCTTGGCAGTCACTGGAATCTCTTCCGGCTGTGAACAAATCGTTGACAAAGAAGTACCGCCCTTCCGTTAGTGACCCCAGCTACTTATCTACTCACCCCACTCCCGAGTGTTTGGTGGTTCAGGCGGCTACAGCTACCTCTAAGCAGGCGGCGTACCCTACCATCCCTCCTGATAGGGGTGACAAACGCTTCAACAGTTGGGCTCGCAAGGTATTTTGTGCAGGGAGTATGGCATTGAAATCAGCCAACTCCATTTGGGCCTTGGCAAGGTTTTCACACTGTGGAACTGCTTCTCTAGCGGCTGAGCATCTTCCAGAGGGGAAGAAAGGGATGGGTTCCTTGCTCTTGTGCAAGATGGCAAGGATGCCATGTGTGAATCCCTTCAGTCGGGTTTGGACACAGCCGACAGCGTTAGCCGGTCCATGGCTGTGAGCACCGTTATTCGCAGATTTGCATGGTTGCGGAAGTCGGGTTTTTCCCCGGATGTGCAAGCCCGTCTTTTGAACATGTCCTTTGATGGCGACCATTTGTTTGGCAGCAAGGCTGCACAACTCCGAAGCTGAGGCGGAATCTTTAAGCGCAGCTGTGCGTCAACCTCCGCCTTTTCTTCTTAGGGGACAGCAGTGGAGGGGCGGTTCTTTTCGTTGCCACTCCTCCTTTGGTAGAACGAGAGGAGCTGCCAGTCAAAGGGTCCATTGAAAAAGTTCCTGTGGCGGTCGGGGAAATAGAGGTGCCAAAGCTACTCAGGAAGCTGCCTCGTTGCCTTCAGGCACTGCTGCAGCCGCTCCAAAACAGTCATGAGGCCATTTCCCACGTTCGCCGGTTGGGGGCAGACTGTCTCAGCATCTGAGTGGCGAGCCATTACTTCGGATGCGTGGGTTCTGGAGACTGTTGCCCACTGCTACTGTCTTCCCTTCCTTAAGCGACCTCACGACAATCCACCAGAGAATCTCTTTGAAGCTTCCGAATCCGCTCCTTGTGCAGGAAACCTTGACCCTGCTAGACAACCGTGCTATAGAACTGGCGCCTGTAGCGTAGAGGAACAAGGGATGGTATTCCCCTTATTTTTTTATTCCAAAGAAAGACGGGGGGATTGAGACCCATCCTGGACTTGTGTGTGTTGAACAAACTTCTCAGGAAGGACAAGTTCAAAATGGTCACTCTTTCTCAGGTCCTCCAGGCCCTTCAACTTCAGGATTGGTTGGTGTCTCTGGACCTACAGGATGCTTACTTTCATGTGCTGATCCATCCCAAGCACAGAAAGTACCCGAGGTTTGTGGCTGGCGGCTCGCACTTTCAGTTTTGGGTCCTGCCCTTCGGATTGACCTCCGCCGCGAGGGTCTTCACCAAGCTAATGGTGGTGGTGGCAGCGTATCTCGGGCTAGGGGGGGATTCACGTCTACCCCTACCTGGACAACTGGTTGATCCGTGCGCGTTCTCCCGAGCAGGCATTGGATCATCTCAGTGTCACCTGCGGCTCCTTCCACAGGCTGTGCTTCTGCCTCAATTTCAAGAAGTCGCATCTGACACCTTCCCAACAGCTCCAGTACATCGGGGCTGTGTTGGACATGTCCTTGGGGAAGTGCTCGCCACCCAAGGTGAAGGCACATCACATTGTGCACATGGTCGACAAGTTTCAACATGGCCAGAGTCTCCCGGCTTTCGAACTCTTACAGTGGTTGGCCACATGGCATCCTGCATTTTTCTGGTGTCAGGTGCCAGACTGCGGATGAGATCCCTGCAATGGGTCCTCAAGCTGTAGTAGTCGCAGTTCTTAGGCAAGATGTCGGAACCTGGTCTTCTATGGTGGGCCAACGAAGGGAACCTGATGAAGGGGAAGCCCTTTTGTCCACCGTGGCCAGAGGTGACGGATGCTTCCCTCACAGGATGGGGCACTCATGCCAATGACTTGACCGCCAACGGTCGTTGGTCTGCGTCTGAGTCCAAACTCCACATCAATCTGTTAATAATGAGAGCCATCAGGCTAGCCCTGAAGGCATGTCTGCCGTGCGTGCGGGGGAAGAGTGTGCCGATCATGACGGACAACACAGTGGCCATGCATTACCTCAACAAAAAAAGGGGGGGGTAGGGTCACTCCCGCTGTGCAGAGAGGCAATGCAGCTCTGGTTCTGGGCCATCTGGCAGGGAATTTCGATCTCGGCAGTTCATCTGGCCGGAGACGAAAATGCGGCGGCGGATGCTCTGAGCAGGCAGAGCATGATCTCTCACGAGTGGGAGTTGGCTCAGGAAATCCTTCTGGAGATATTTGCCCTTTGGGGAACCTCACAAGTGGATCTCTTCGCCACCAGTGCCAACCGGAAGTGCGAGAGATTCTGCTCAAGGGAATTTCCTCAGAGAGGAGCTTAGGAGACGCATTTGTCAGGGGCCATTTGATTGGGCCAGGAGAGCGTGGTACCCGGACCTTCTAGAAATGTCTATCTGCCCTCCACTCCGATCTGCTCTTGCAAGAGGGTGGGGGGGGGGGATCAGTTTCTCCATCCAGAGGTTAGAACTCTCAACCTTCACGCTTGGTATCTGAAAGGTTGAGATATAAGGATTGGGACCTCCCGAATGATGTGATGGAGGTGCTGCTTTCGGCCAGGAGGCCAGCAACAAAATCCGTGTGGCGTTGCCGTTGCCCTAAGTTTTGCGACTGGTGCAGAGGACAAAATGTTCCATTCCTTTGGTTTTCTTTCTTGCTTTCTTTGGCCCACAGGGGCCTTCAAGTAGGTACCATTAAAGGTTACCTGGTGACGCTGTCTATCTTTAAGCGCTCGTCTGAAGAATGCTCTTACTTTGATTTCTCAATTTCTTAAAGGACTGACTAATGTCTTCCTGCCGTCGCCTTTCCAGGTGCTGGTTTGGGATCTGAATTTGGTTTTGAAATTTCTCATGGGTGCTCCGTCTGCACCTTTGCACTCTTGTCTATTGAGATTATTGTCTTTCAAGACAGTGTTCTTGGTTGCGGTTACTTCTTCTCGCAGAGTGAGTGAATTGCAGGCACTTTCCTATAAGCCACAGTTTACTGTGTTCCACAAGGACAGGGTTGTACTAAGGGTATGTCCTTCCTTTCTACCTAAGGGTATTATGAATTTCATTTGGGCCGGAAAGTGTTTCTTTCTTCTTTCTATCTTCCTCCTCCTCATCCTGTTAAGGAAGAGGAGCGACTCCATAGGATGGATCCTTGGAGAGCCCTGAGCTTTTATATTTCTAGGATGTCCATGGTCAGAGTGGACGATCAACTCTTTGTGGGATATGCTGGACATCTTTTGGGCCAGGCTGTTACCAAATAGACACTGTTCAGGTGGATTATCCTCCCTATTACTGAGAGTTACTGATTGGCGGGTAAGGACCCTCTTGAAGAGTTGCGAGCTCATTCCACTAGGGGCGTGGCTACTTTCACTGCCCTCCAACGGGGAGTTCCTATTGGGAATATTTGTGATGCAGCCACATGGGCTTCTATTCACACCTTTGTTAAACATTACTCCCTGGATGTGATCCATGGTCAAGATATGGCCTTTGGTAAGGCGGTTCTTTATTCCACCATCTGATTGGGTACTCTAAATTCTTTACCCTCCTCCATTTTCTGGTATTGCTTTGGAAGTCTGTCAAAGATGTGGAATACGTTGGAGGACACAATCCATTCGAAGAAAATGTTACTTACCAATTGGTAACATTCTTTCGACTGGATGTTCCTCTAACGTATTCCACATCGCCCTCCCAGCCTGCCCCTATGCGATTGCAGCTTACATTTCCGCAAGGCTATGTGTAGTCAAGCCACACGTTCTGGTAGATAAAACATAACCTGAGGCTATGAGTGCCGTGCATCCTATTTATAACATACAGTGACGTCACCCTCGACAGAGGCCTTCGAGGGACATCGACCCGACGGCATCGACACAGGACACCCTTTTTTCCCGAAAACGTTTCTGAAGCGCACAGCTGTGGACATTACATGTCAAAGATGTGGAATAAGTTGGAGGAACATCCAGTGGAAAGAACGTTACCAGTTGGTAAGTAACTTGTTCACCGAGATCGGATTTAGTTGGCGCGCCTCCTCGAGTTCCGGGATAGTCAGGAATGCCCCTCCCTTCCACAGCTGTCCAACCCTCTCCAGGCCTGCATCGAACCAGGATTGGTATCTTGGGTGGTCCGGAATCTCTTCACGAATCTCCGGTGCCCATAAGTGGCTTAGTGGGGATGGCCACGTCGTGACACCTACCATGTCCTCCCCTTCCTTCCATATTTCCCATATAGTACTGCGTATGGGGTGGTCTCGAAGTCTTCGCAATTGTTTGGGTCTCGGGACCCATAACCATTCTGAAAGCGTGGCCGGGGCTTGGTTATTGTCTAGTTGAACCCATTGTAGATCTATTCTATCCCTTAAGTGGGGGATTAGCACACGCAATTGGACAACTTGATAGTACAATTTGAGGTCTGGGAGGCCCACTCCACCTTTTTCTTTGGGGAGTATGAGGACATCATATGACATTCTCGGTTTCTTTCCCTCCCACAGAAATTGTAACATGGCACTTTTCACCTCTCTGAAAAACCCATCTGGAATTTTCAATGGGAGGACTTGGAAAGGATACAAGAAGCGAGGAAGGCTTACCATATTAATGGCGTTCAACCAGCCCATCCAAGAGATTGTGAGAGGGCGCCATTTTGCGAAGTCTGCATGAAACGCAGAGAGGAGCTGTGGGAAGTTTGCCTCATACATATCAACAACATTTCTTGTCAGATTGATCCCCAAGTAATGTAGCGTTGGCCTTCCCATTGTCAAACCTAGCTGAGAGAGTTCCCTGGATGGCTCTGGGGTAGGGAAAGAATAGATTTGGACCGGTTGATTTTAAACCCTGATAGCGAGCCATAGATCTCAATAAGTTGTATGGCCCGGGGTACTGAGGCCAGAGGGTTCTGTACATGAAGTAAGATGTCGTCAGCATATAGGGCTAGTTTGTATTCTCTTCCGTGTACCCGCAAGTCTTCCACCTGGCTGTCGGCTCTGAGTGTTTGGGCAAGGGGTTCCAGAGAGAGAGCAAACAATATTGCCGAGAGGGGGCAACCCTGCCTCGTGCCCCTCTCGAGGGAGAACCACCTAGAGTATTCAGAGTTCACCATAACAGACGCCGGGGGTGATGTGTACACTGCTTTGACCCCTTTTCTGAGTGTCGCGCTGAGCCCTATTTTGCATAACACTGCTTCTAAAAAATCCCATTCTACTCTGTTGCACGCTTTCTCAGCATCAATGGACAGTAGTGAGGGGGCGTTTGACATTTTTTGGGCTTCATGTATTAGAGAGTCTTACGGGTTGTTTTGGCACCCTGTCGACCTAAGATGAATCTGACCTGGTTGGAATATATTAAGGATGGCATATGGGTTTCCTGTCTTTCTGCCAACTCACGCGTGTTAAATTTAGCATCAATATTAAGGAGGGAGATGGGGGCGGTAAGATGCGCACTGTTTGTGGTCTTTGCCGTCCTTGGGAATTACTGAGATAAATGCCTGCAAAAAGAATTTGGGTGCCACTCCCGTTGGTAGAATATGATTGAATAGATCGACCATCAAGGGGAGGGGGGGATCCAAGGAAGGTCTTATAGAAACCTGCAGTGTACCCGTCGTTTCCAGGTGCTTTCCCCATCGGTAATCTTTTAATGGCATCTTCCACCTCATCAGCGGTTATGGGAGATTCTAGTGATTCAGCCTTGTCCCGGGGAAGAGTTTTGGCATATCGACACGATTCATGTAACTATTTATTTCCGCCTCCCCCGTATGACTTCAAACTTGTAGAGGTGTTCATAAAAGTCAGCAAAGGCCTCAGGAATACTTTTAGGTTCCATTGGTTAGGAGTTAGGTTAACTTTCTATGGCTGAAACCCATCAATCGGCTCGTTGCCTTCTGAGTCTAGCAGCCAGGAGTGCATCAGCCTTGTCTCCTTTTTCATAGTGTTTTTGCTTTAGAAATCGGAGCTTGCGAATGACTAGGCCTTCCTCCAATCGCTGGATTTCCTCCCTCCTTTGGACAACCTCAGATCTTCTAGCTCTTCTCCCCTCATCTCTGGACTGCGCCAGAAGATCTAATTGTGCAATCTCTTTTCTGAGTTTGTTTTTTATTAAGACCCTCTCCCCTTTCTTACCAGCTCCCTCCCTAATCAATATGCCCCTCTAGGTCACCTTCCCAGCTTCCCACACAGTGTTTTTGGATACTTCCTCCCTATCATTTCGCTCCAAGTACTCTGTGATCTCTTTTGCTAGTTCTCGAAAAACAGGGTCCTTCCACAGTGATTCATTGCACTGCCATCTCAAGTTTTTACATCTCTGATGTAGATGCTGCGTCATTCAATCGGCAGTAAGATATGTATAGTCTATTCTCGTGAATGTGGAGTGTGAGGCGGAATGTATAGCCTGCGTGGAGAGGCTGTAACTGGCGCCATAAATCATGTAATCCATATATGTCCATCATTTTAGTCACCTCGGCATGGCCACCATCAGGCGGTTCGTTCGACTCTGGGTTGCCAGCTTGCCTATCGAGTGCAGGGTTAGCCCACATATTGAAAATCGCCCCCAAGAATGACCTCTCCCTCGAGCATAATCTTTGGGATCATGTGCTGAAGAAAGCGAGACTGTCCCGTGTTAGGCCCATAGATGAATGCTAAAGTCAGAGTTGTGTTGCGCAGTCTGCCTACCAGGACGATGGCTCTACCTCCTACGTCTGACCAAGTCTTTATAACTTCAAATTTGAGTCCCTTTCTAACCAGGATACCCACGCCCGCTTTTCGTAGGGGGCCTGATCCCCAGTATTCGAGCCCCATTTTGGCATAAAGGACCTAAGTTCCTCCCCACGTAATCATCTAGTCTCTTGAAGGAAGAGTATATCGAGGTTGGCTCTCCTGAATTCCCCAGAGACTAATGACCGTTTGGTGGGGGAATTAAGACCCTTAACATTCAAGGTGCGAGCTCTAAGGAATCCCGATTTGTCTGCTAAGCTGTCCGTTGTCTGGGACATAATTGCTATCTATATGTCTGAACACAGGCCCCAACCAATAATCATTCAACACCTATGTTATGACACTGCGTGTACTCCCTCTCCCGCTCCCCTCACAACCCCTCACTGTCCCTATGCGGCGTCCGATCCATCTGGGTTATTCTCACCCAGTCAGTCTCGGACCACCAGCGCAGATCATACCTCTTTTGGTCCTTTAACATAACACTTCTAATATGAAAGAGCCCCCTGTGGTGATCTCCCCCCCCCTGTTTTATACCACGCTCTGGCATCCTTGTCGTCATCACCCTTTGCTTGGTTGATACAGGAGTTGTTTATTTGGAAAACGTCCGTAAATCGTCAACCCGGGCCGACGTTCCAGTAACATCATCAGTACGAAGCAAAGAGTTCAGTGTTCCATGTCTGGGGATGCGTTCATCCTCCTAAACTTCCTTGAACCTGGTATCTTTCTGCGCCTTGGTCCTTTGATCCTCCACTCTCTGTCTCCATTTCTTCCTCCATCCTGGACCGATCCCTCCTCCTGATCTCCGACCAAGTCTGTTTTGCAGCTGCCAATGTCCTTTTCGGTTTTCATCTTTATCGTGCTCCCCTCCCATTCAAATGTCAGCGACAAGGGGTATCCCCAAAGGTATCGTACTGCCTTTTTTTCAGGAATTTGGGGAGTGGGAGGCATTTCCTCCTCATGGATAGAGTGGGAGAGGAGAGATCTTGGTAAATAAATACACTCGCTGTGTCCAAGGGGATCTGCGTGCCACGTCTGGCCTTGTCAAGAACTTGTGCTTTGTCTGCATAGTTCTGAAATCGAGCTAGTATTGTTCTTGGGGGCCCGCCCCCAGCCCCCGCTGAGCCACCAGCATGATGGATGCAGTCTAGTTTCGATCATCTACAGAGTCATCCTCGAACAGAAGTTTAATTAGTGTGTGCAAACCTCTTTTTAGATTGGTCATTGTCTCCCCCTCTCTTTCCGGAACGCCGAAAACGCGTATATTATTGCATCGCTCAAGATTCTCCAGGTTGTCGACCTTTAGGCGACATTCCTCTTGCCTAGTTTCAATATCTGCGATCCTGGCTTCCATCTGTGATTCTAGTGTGGACAGGGTCTGGTTGTGCTCCACTTCTTCCAGCCTCTATTTTGTCAATCCTATGAGTTATTTTGTCTATTTTTCTGCTTATATCGTCTCAAACTCTTTATTTCAGACAATAGGCCGGACATATCTGCTTTGGTTGCGCTGCTTCTGGCCTTGAGGACGCCATCGCAACGTCGCGGGAGGCAGGGGGGAAAGTTGAGTGCGATGCAGGCAAAACATATAAGATGCAAGCATTTCCTTAATGTTCATGTGCACAAAGCCCAAGGCACTTGGAAGGATGATATTTGAGGAAATGTGCGAGGGCACTGCACGAGCCGCTCCGTTGTCTTCTTTCCACGTGGAGAGAAGAGGGCAAACGCCCCTATAATAAGAGGGCCCAAGCTTCTCGACAGAATTTATGGGTTCAAGGGCAGCAGAGAGAGTTAATTTTCCCCTTGGTCGCTGCGTCCGATGAGAGAAACTGGTCCTAGCGCAACCCTCGTCGTGCCCCAGAGATTGTTCATAGGGAACGGGTATAGTGTGAGGTCTGACAACATCACGAGGGATCACCAGGAGCGAGGAGAAGTGTCTGTGGTTTGTATTGTTGAGAGGGAGAGTGGCCGCACTGTAGGGCCGGGGCACAGCCACCTAATGAGCGGCTCCTTGGGGGGGGAGCGCTTGGGGATGTCTCTATCAGTGTTGTGGCTTTCACCAGATTCCTGTGGCGGCGTGAGAAAGCCTCTATGTCGCTGAGTGGGATACTTAGTACCTGTGGTTCTCCCTTATTGACTGGTTTTGTTGCTCTACTTAAGAGGGATCATGTTACACCACCTGCGAGATGATTTCAAGACGAAGGACGGATGTGTCCAGAATAATTCCAGGAGTAAGGGGTCTGAGAAGTACACCACTTGAGTATGTGGTCTATTTAGGTCTTTCAATGGGGCGTTATGCAATGCAGGAGAGTCCCGCCATCTGTGTTGACTCTCCTGGTCCCCCACACTTTGACTGTCTAGGATCGACAATGTGATGTTGGAGTTTACTTGGGGAAGGGGTCTTTGTTTGCTCATGAGGGCAGAACGAGAGACTCGGTCCAACAGATTGCAAATTCAGTGTCTTTTCCCTATGAGGAGCAGTGATTACCATTTCTCATTTCCCACTTCTCTCTTTGATGTAGTAGATCAGAGGTCCATGCGTGTGAAGGACTATACTGCTCGCGGAGGTATCTGTCATACGCAGTACAAACTTTGCAGGGTCTGTACGGCTTCAGAGTGAACCCAGGGACATATTTGCTTCGTGCTCTGTTGGTTGAGCCCACCTGTGGCGCTTAGCATGCAGTTAGCAGCCAAGTTTAAACTACGTGTTCATAAAAATTGCAGTGTCTATTTGTAGCTCCTGGTGACCAAGTCCCTCACTGGAGCGTATAGCACCAGACAAGTGTAGAGCCCTTGCAATCCCAGTATATCTGAGTGGAGTCTGGATTCACTAGTATTTTCCCCAGGGGTTAGTAACCAACACTTACTGTATTCGCCACTGTTCGTACCTCGGGCTCCGTGGGGGCGGTCCGTGTTTCGCTGGATGTCCAAGGTGACATCTGATCGGTGGGCACACTGCTTCCCGTGCTTCAGGCCTGTTAGTTATGCAGGTCCACAAAGATCGGCTGGGTCCACGGGATGTCTCTCCGGCATCACCGCAGGAGCCTGCGGTCGAGGGAAGGCCCCTCCATGCGCCTGGGGTTTGATACAGCGGTTCTTATGAGTCGGCTGTCCCTCGGGCAGACTTGCGTGGTGCGCCTCGAGGGACCCTGGCCACTCGGAGCAGGCAAAATGTTCAAATCAATTTAGAATCCAATGCTGGAGAAGAAACATGTTGCATATAACTGTTGTCACCTTTGCTATATTTCATAGATTCACGGGTGTCCACCAGACTCACCTAAGAAGCATGGATAGATGTGTTCATGCTTGAAACAACTTGATTCAACATCAGAAAAAATGCTCTCCTGCTATCAATTTAATTTAGGCACCTCATTGGCAGGACTCGTATGGATATAAAAGAGTTGGGGATATCAAGCCGACGTTTTCTTCCTGTATATTCCCATGTCAAATGCAAACCAAGGATTCCCACCCTGATGACGGGGGAAATGTTATTAGTTTGTGAATCTATATAAGCTTCCATTGTTGGCGAAAAGCAGTTTAATAACTTTTTGCCCTCCTTTCCAGAGCCTTGTATCACACTCACTCTCTCACCCTCTTTATTGTGCCAGTCTGACTCAAATTGTCACCTGTGATCTCTTCAATAGGAGTGGTGCATTTAAGTGTCAAATTCAATACTGCACAGTTATTACAGCTTATTTTCCTTGCATGAATCGCTTTGTTTTTGTTTCCCCTCAGCCAGTATGCTCTATGGTCAATGTTTTTTGACAGTAGTGTAGGAATACAGAAGTAGGGGCATGGCAGACTATCACTTTTATTCTCTGCAGGGTGTGTAAGTTAAGTGGGCTTGTTTTTATTTTCTTAGAAAACATTTATTTTGAAAGACGTGTCTGTGTATATCATGTTAGCTTTATTTTCAGGAATTCATATTTTTAGTATTTAGTACATTTTGGAATATCTTTCCTTAACAGTCTGTTCCCAGATTGTTTTTGACGAATGCCACAAAGCCAAAAATGCCAGTTCAACAAAAATGGGCAAAGCGGTTCTTGACCTTCAGAACAAGCTGCCCTTAGCACGGGTCGTGTATGCCAGCGCCACAGGTAAGTCCTATACAATCTGCCCCCAGGCGCTTTTGCAAATTGATTTTCACTGTCATGTCCATATCATTCAGCATGCACATAGTTACAAAACAGTTACACATGATAAGATATGACATTTATAACGCACCTACACACAAGTGTTTCAAGACACCTTTCATAGACACCTGAATCTTTCAGACTGAGGTTGCAGCATTTTTCCTATCGTTGAGTGAGTGAAGTGGTAATAAACCTAGATCTCCAATGGTCTCCCACTGTTCAGTGTGGGGCACGATCTGTTCACAGTTCTGGATGGGAGTGCATTGGCAGTGCCCTTGGTTAGAGGATCGCTAGTCATTGATAAGGAGAGTGGGGGCTATACTGTGGCCTTCCCACAATCTCATCAGTGTTGCAAGGACAGCCCTTCTGCTTTGTTACAAGAACACATTTCCTTAGCTCATCTCTGGTACCTGGGCTTCCCATCCTCCCCTTTGTTATAAGGATAGCTTCCCTACCCTCCCATTTTATTTTGGCAACCTACCTGCTTCTAGAGTTTTTAGATTGAGAAAAACTAACCCCAACTGTTCGAAAGCTCACCTTCTACCTGATGATGCAGTCCAATATACTGTACTCAGCTGGCTTTACTCTGTTTAGACTTTATCTTCCAAGCCAGTCTTAGTTCAAAGCCTGACTGAAAGCATAGCACAAAAATAAAGCCATACTCTGTCACCATGACTTCTGAGGCAGGAGATTTTAGGTATGTGATTTGGTGTTGTGTTTAATGACTCCTGAGGGGGATAAAAGCAGACCCCCTTTCCCACCCACCTTGTCTACTGCTGGAACTCTGTATCTGCAGTCCTGGAAAGGGTCTTTGATGGAGGAAGGACCGCAGTTTTGCACCAGTATCCTATAGCGCTGCACCAAATCAGACAGTTAAGCTCTGCCTCTCAAAGAAAATCAGAAGACAGACTGTGATTCAATGGAGACAATAGGATCGCAGCTCCTGTTCGAAAGCTTCAGCTCTCTGATGCTCCTGGCCGTGCCTGCATTGCTGGATCCAGCAGTAGGGGCCCCATCACTGTCGGGCCCTGAAGACTTCTTATGCCAAAGGGAGCAGAGTTTCTTCACCTCAAGGATTTCAGACATGTGTCCTGGTTCTATCTTTCTCATCTGGGAAGCTCCAGAGGCCTTTTCTGCTTTTGGTTCTGTAATCGCACTGCCAAACTGTCGTCCCAGTCCATCTTCCTTGACTGCCTCCTCTGCGGTTTGACTTTGTAAGAATATCTTCAATAAACATTCTTCTCTGGGGTCGCTTCAAGATGAATACCCCTGGCTCAGGAGGCAAATTCAGTGCGCAAGGACAACGGGGGAGGTCTACATCTCCGATTACTGCCAAACCTGAGCATCTTAACCTTTCAGCTCCTCCGTCTACACAAGTTGGTAGTGTGACTGAGCAGCAAGGCTTATCTCAGGAGGGGTCAATGTGAGCTATATGGTTTCAGCATAGTTTCACATTGACAAGTATTCAAATACCATTTATACACAAAGTTTCTTGATTACATAATTATTAATTTAAGTCAATTTGAGAATAAGCCTTCTTTAGAAGGGAGCAATTGGCAACAATAAAAATACATTTCAAAATACACTTCTTCAGTTCACTATACCCTTTTGGGATGGCACGCAGATTTTCCCACACCCTTAGGTGACTTCAATAATTAAGACATTAATATATCACTTTTTCACACTTAAATGGTAATGCTGAAGTTGTGGCAAAAAGGAAAAGGTTTTAGGAAGGAAACAATGGTTAACAAGTTTCTCAAACAGGTAAGAACTTTTGAACTCCTCAATGCAATGTAGATTAACACTTTCCCAGCTATACAAGTAAAGAATGTATGTCTTTTTGGAGGGATAGTTAAAACACTGTCGGAGGTTAGAAGAATCTTCAGGGAGCCAGGACAGCCAGTGTCACTCGATCAAAGTCTACGGGAACTGAAGCACTTCTTGAAAGTAAGCAAAAAGTCTTGCACAAAGTTAGAGTTTTGTTAAAAAAGAAATCACTGTTGGGCCACGAGTGTCATTACCCATGCCCCAGGCCCTCACTGGCAAGTCAGCCTTCCAGTTAGGGCAAGGTCAAAGGCCTTAAAACCTCATCCAAGACTCTCTTGGAGTCAGTCCTGGTGCCTTTTGGGCCAGGCTCATAACCATCATGAAGACCATCATTAGAATGGGACTATTTACTTGGGACCATCTAACTTTGGGGGGGGTGGTGAGAGGGGAGAATCAGCCAACATGGAGGCACACACATAGCTCAGTTACAAGGAACTGAGCTATGCGGTCTAGTCTTTTGGGTGTGGCAGGCCTGGGACTACTTTACCTGGACTACTTTGGGTGTGGCAGGCCAGGGACTATTTTACCTTGACTACTTTACCTGAGACTATTTAAACCACACCCAAACATCAGAACATGCTTTGTGTTGTTCTGCTGTGGGCAGCGTAACGCTCACCGTGTCCAGTTCTTTGATGTCCGCTTACCAAAACCAAGGACCTGCAGAGAGAGAAAGAACACTAGGAAACTTACCTGGAACAGTATTCTGTCTTCAATCAATCGCTGACTTCAGTTCCACTCACCTGAAGGTACGAACTCCATCATCTGGCACCGCATGCATCCTGGAATACCATAACCTGGAAAGAGGAGAAAGAAAGACAGCATTAGTAAGCGTTTACTCACGTTTCCTCCCAAAATAAGAAAGTCGCACAATTCTTACCTGGGTAGTCACCACCTGGTAAGTATCATTGCTGGAACATTACTGCGCTCGGCGAGGAACATCGCAACATGCAAGGAGAGAAAAGACACAGGTTAGCAATATAGAAGGCGAAACAGCTGCGCATTGCGCATTACTCACCGGACAGCATCGCGCACACCGCGCTTTCGCCTACCGGCCCATGCTCATCTTCAAACTACATGTAAACACCAAAATACCTTTTCATACCTAAAAGGAAAGAAGCAAGACTTTATTCGAACTAAACGGAACATAAGAACTGCATATAAAGACTGCAAAGCAGCAAACCTACGGAGTCGCAGCAGGCCTGGATTACCACAGGGGTGCTTGCACCAGTGAAGTAACTTGGTTGCTGCTCACACCCACATCTATGCGCTACTGCCCCGAGGAGCAGGACGGAGAATCCACCTTTTACAATATTAAGGTGAGGAAAAGGCCCAAGGGGAAGGAAGGAGTTGAGGCCAAGGGAGGTGGGAAAACATGAAGACAATCTGGTATTGAATCCAGCTCTCCTATATTGCAGACCCATCTTTAACCAGAGGCGTTACCATGGGACCGGGAGAGGGTTCGAGAGTGCAAATCATCCAACCAGGGCTGGGTGGCTTCCCCGTGGATACCAGGTGAGCGTAACACGAGCTGGGAGGCTTGTGAAGGGCAAAGCTGCAAGCAACTCTGCAACAGGCAGCAAATGCAAGTCTCAATGGGGAGCAAACAAGCTACACAACAAGAGTTTAGTATCCCTTAGTTCACAGTACCTTAAGTCTGAAGAAATTGGTTCATACTGACTTCTGTTCCTGTTGTAGTATGGCAGATCCTGTTGTTCTTGGGCCTCAGTTGAGGGATAAAAAAAGGGGGAGGATAGGACGTCTGGGGACTCCTGCACTACGATTCGAAGGTTTGTGGCAGCAATAAGCAAAGTTCAGATCAGCTTCTTGCGAATAGCGCCACCGCGGTTCTTGGCCACCTTGTGGACATTCCTTGCTTCTGGGGTCCAGCACTCTGAGGTGGCACAGGCTTGGTGAGCCCTGCGTCGAGGGAGTCCGGAGGATCTTTCTGGAGCTCATGTCCGGCTTAAAAACGATGCCCTGGCACTCTGTTCCTGCAGCAGCAATGGAAGAGGGTTTCCAGGGCTTCTCCAGTCGAGGCGAATTCGGAGCTTCAGCACTGCAGCGGGGCTTCACTGGGAAAACCAATGGTCCAGGAGTTGCATCAAGCTTCTCTGCCAAGTCCTCTTTCGGATTCCTTCGTCCAGTGGTCGACTCTGCCTGCCTTGCAAAGCACCTGGTCTTTTTTTATGCAGGTCTCTCCCATTCATGGGTGTATTCCTGTAACCAAGGAGACTAAGCACAGGCAGTTTCGGGAACCTCCCTTGCTTCCTTGTCTGCCATACACGCTGGAGCCAGAGGTGGGCTTCAACGGTGAACCCCACCAAAGATAAAACTAACAACGGGACCAAACTTGGTTTGGGGCGCAGAGTAAATCTCAAGAAGGATCTTTACCGCAAGAAATGGCGAAAAACGTAGACCGGGGCCATTTTGACTGTGGGCACCGATGGGTGCTATACTGCAGCTGCAAACACAGCCCGTGGTAAAAACACACAATGTTAGGAAAAAGTAAACCACTGCCCCCAGCCATTGATTGTAGAAAGGGTAACACAAACATTTTGGATTTATCCGTGAAGGTGAATATTGGGCTTTGAAAAGGTTTCTTTATTGACACAGGAAGAGAATGTCATCTTCATAGCCATTTGCTCACTGAGATGCAAGGATGTTGGTGACATTGCATGTGCGAAGGGCCAGAAGGTAAATGATAAATTAAATGATATATAATTTATATAGCTCTCATACACAAGTCTTTCAGAGTGCAACCAGGCAAAGGGAGGGGAACAGGGGAGCAACAAAAACAACGGCCTTACTAGGCCTAGTGACATTAAGAACACGCAAGTGCATGGGAAGGGGTAAAGGGGGAAGTGCATGCAAGGGGGGAGAGGCGGAAAGTGCTGAATAGAGGAGAGAACAGAAAAATAAATAAGGGCGATAAACCGTGGTAGTGCAGCCAGCAAGTGGCAAGTGCTAGGTTAAGCAGATTGGGTATATCTGGTAAGTGCAGAGGAGACAGTGGGTGGGTGACTGTATGGATACAGATACAGATCCCAGTACAAAGGGTGACCCGGAGGCACTGCAGGAGAGTGGCAGGGTGAGCAGGTACCTGGCCCGAAGGACAGAGGGTGGCCCGGGGGAAAAGTGCTGAGAGAGAAACAGATCAGCAGGGGAGAAGAGGGGGCAAAGGCAGAAGCGAAGTGGAAGGCCTTGAAGTGTTTCAGGAGCCGCAGATGGTTTTCCTCAAGTTTCTAGGTGGCAGGGAGGCTGTTCCAAAGGGAGGCTCCAGCTGAAGACCGAGATCTACCCCCATCTTATTTGTTTGAAAAACGATTGATCCTGAGGAAGTTTGAAGTAGAGGAGCGAAGGGCTTGAGAGGGGGCAGAGGTATTTACGTAGGGATAGTTGAAGGTATTTTGGACCCAGATCCCAGAAAACCTTGTGGGCAATGCAGAATGTTTTAAATGTAATCCTTTCATCCACTGGGAGCCAATGAAGGGATTTCAAAGCTGGAGAGATATGATCCCAGGGCTTGAGGCCAAGGACAAGTCTTGCAGTCCTGTTCTGGATTAGTTGTAAAGGGCGGAGAGTGGAGGCAGGTAGATTTAGAAAGAGGTTGTTATAGTAGTCCAACCTGGAGAGAACGAGAGCTTGGGAGACCGTGTGCTTCTGAGGGAAGGAGAGGAAAGACAGAGTACTGCTGAGGAGTTGTATTAAGAAGTGTAACTTTTTAATTATGTTAGAGATGTGTGCGGAGAAGGAAAGTGAGTTAAAGATGACACCAAGGTTCTTGGCCTCGCAGTTAGGGGTGGGAAAAGGCCCGAGGGAGGCCAGCCAGAGAGTGAGAGGAAGGATGTTGAAGGTGTAACAATGAGGAGGATCTCAGTCTTGTTGGCCTTTAGACAAAGGTTGTTGTTGGCACACCAATTTTGAATGCCGATTAAGCAATCGGATGAGGGAAGGAGAGAAGGTGGCTGAAGGAAGTTTGAAAATGAGTTGGGTGTCATCAGTTTAGCACTGGAAATTAGAGCAGAACAATTTCGTTTCGACTAGAGAAGCCACTTCTCCCCTTGAGTTGGTGGGATCAATCAACTACAAAGTAAGTCACCAGGACATCCTCCCGGAGCTGGTTGAAATTCCACTGCATTTGCTGCTGGAACTGAATAGCCAGGGAGAGGAACACCAGATACTGTGTTTCTTTTAAGTTGGCCAAGATCTCCGGGAATATCCTCCGGACTCCCAGGAAGCAGGACTGACCGAGCCTAAGCCTAAGCCACCTCAACAGAGTGCTGTACCCCAGATGCAAGGAAAGCCCATCTCTACAGCTAAGAGTCAGCGGTAGTGCTATTTACTGAGACGTGAGGAGCTGAAACTGCAAAGTGCCACTGAATAGAAGTTGGTCCTTTTCTGTCGCGACCGTCCCGTTGCAGTGCAGAAGTCCTCCAGACATCCTCCCTCTTGTCCACACGACTGAGGCCCAGGAACACAGGATCTGCAGAGCTGCCCAGGAACAGAAGCCAGCTGGAACTATTTTTCTTCTAACCAAAGGTACTGTAAAGTCTGAGAGAACTTTACTCTTGTTGTGTAACCTCACTTGTTCTCGGTTGAGACTTGTCGTGGTTGCTTCTGTAGAGTTGCTAACTGCTTCTTTACCTCTCAAGCCTAATCAGCTTGTGGCCCTGCTCTGATTTCTTCTTTCTACAAAGACTTCTAAAACATTGTGCAAGCCTTTAACCTATCTGCAAGAATTGCTTCAGCTCACCTAGACTTTTGTCCAATTGACTTTGGCCTGGCCTGGCTCCCTGAATTACGTTTCTTCACTCTGTGTGTTTCTGTCTTCCTTCCATGAAAGGTTAACTTGATTAGCATTGGGGGGTTACACAAAGTTCTTACCTGCTTCTGAATATTTGTGAGATCTCTTGTTTTGTTCTAATAACCTTTCTTTGAAATACTCATAAGTAAGAGTGTGTATTTTGGAGTGTATTTGTGTGTTAATATTATATTGCCCCTTCTGAAGAACGCTTACTCAAACTGACTCTTAAATAAAATTCTCAACATGCTACAAACTTGTGTAATACAGACTTATACCAAGGGTTGGGTTCCTATTGCCAGGTGGTCAGGGTGGTTGTTGTGCACCTAAAAGGGTACTGCATACAATCTTGCCTAACAGGGAACAATTGACCCCAAGATGAACTCGACTGAAAACCCTCTCTGATGGCTGTACTTCCATTGCTGCTGCAGGAACAGAGTGCCAGGGGACAAGAACTTCAGAATAGAGTGCATAGTTTTTTAGCCGGACCCGAGCTCCAGGAAGATCCTCCGGACTCCCTCGATGCAGGGCTGACCAAGCCTGAGCCACCTCAACAGAGTGCTGCGCCCCAGAAGCAAGGAAAGTCCACAAGGTGTCCAAGAACTGCAGAAGTGCTGTTAGCGAGAAGCTGAAACAGTGAAGCGCCGGTGATCTGAACTTTGCCCATTGCTGCCGCCGACCTTCGAAACGTAGTGCAGGAGTCCCAGACTTCGTCCCTCTTGTCCCTACGACTGAGGCCCAGAAACAGGATCTGCCAGACTACAACAGGAACAGAAGCCAGCTGGAACTATTTCTTCAGACCTAAGGTACTGTGAACTAAGGGGTGCTTACCTCTTGTTGTATAGCTTGCTTGCTCTCCGTTGAGACTTGCATTTGCTGTCTGTTAAAGAGTTGCTTGCAGCTTTGTACTTCACAAGCCTGCCAGCTTGTGGGCCAACAGTGATTTCTGTTTCAACAAAACTCTCTATAACATTGTGCGAGACATTTTAGTTACCTTAAAGAAGTGCCTCGGCTCCCCTAGACTTTGCGCAGTTGACATTGGCTCTCCTGGCTCCCTGAATACTCTTCTAACCTCTGACTTTACTATCCCTCAAAAACGTCATACATACCTTACTTGTATAGCTGGGAAAGGGTTAACCCACATTGCATTGGGCGGTTCAAAAGTGCTTACCTGTTTGAGAAGCTTAACCATTGTTTCCTTCCCTAACCTTTTCCTTTTTTCCCACAACTTCAGTATTAGCACTTAAGTGTGAAAAGTGATATATTAATGTCCACAGTGTCCAAGTTATTGAAGTCACCTCAGGGTGTAGGAGGAAAATGTGTGCCATCTCATAAGGGTATCTACTTATTGAACGGAAAAAGTGTATTTTGAAGTGTATTTTTATTGTTGCCAATGTAGCCTTTCTAAAGAAGGCTTATTTTAAAACTGAATGTTAAATTAATAATTTAATCAGGAAACCTTGAGTAGAAGTGTTATTTGAATACTTGTCACTGTAAAACTCAATGTTGCAACCCTACAGCTCACATTGACCCCTCTTGAGATCAACCTGGCTGCTCAGTCACACTACCAACCTGTGTAGTACAGGCCTATACCAAAGATTGGATTACCTATTGCCAAGAGGACAAAGCTAGTGTAGTCTCCCACATGGTTACTACATACAATCTTGCCTAACAAATCTAAAAGCTTCTCCTCAGTCTTGGTCTACTCCCGTCTCCCAGCAGAAAACAATTTGCTTAACATCTGATCATCTGGCAAAATTACTTCATCCTTGCTATCCTATTAGGCAACATCAAAATGTACCAGTGAAAACAATCATTTAAGCTGCCATCCAAGACTTAGCCTTGTAGGGCGGACAACCGGCAACCAGACAAGTGTATGACAGTCCTCTAAGGAAGCAGGCTCGGCACACTTCTTGCAAGGATAACAGTTCCATTTCCCCAAAAAATCATAACATGTCAGTAGGGGCATTCAATCCCGACTACCATGGGGCGCTGTGAGAAACCTACCGGTATTCTCCCAAGCAGACCTCAAGAATCCCTTCTTACGGTGACCAAGGAACGGCTGCCACACCCAGATCCCAACCCTACCCTAGACCGAAGATGAAGGGGAGGAGGACAGTGTCCCTGAAGCTTTTGTAGGCAGTACAACATCTGCCTCCTTTCCTCATCGCATCTCATGCCCAAATCGAACAACCCCTCCATATATAACAAATTCCCTAGGAACCAACACCCTGCTGTACTCGAGAACCACAACTACCATAATGCCTGTTTTTCAGTTTCTTACCCCGAATATTCCCAATCATTCTTCTCCTCTTCCCTAATGCTTATTTATTTGTGAACTCCCACTCTACTTTAACAAAACAGTATAGTCCTCACATTCCCCTCTATTCATTTCACGTTACTAGTCCGGATTACTCCTGTTTATTTTACAAACCCTACCTATCTCACCCTTCTGAGTCCAATAAACCCCCAGGTACGAGGGCTATAATTCCTTATCGCACCTTTTCCATAGGATACTTGGAAACTCTATCACCCCCCTTTCCCGACACAACCACTTTCCTATACTATGAAAACCGATGGACTAACCACAATACTGATTGCCTAACATGTCGCAATGCAAGGATCAGGCAGAGTCAGACAATTAATAGTATGCATACACACCTGGCAGCCCTTTCCTTTCGCCACAGGGATAAAAGGTGGAGCACGAGAGCACACAACGAGCAAGGCAGACAGACCGCACGACGAGCGAGCCAGCTCAGCACGGCAGTTCAAGAGGAGGAGAAAGACGGCGCGATCCGAGAAGGTGACCAGGAGAGTAGCGACCTTGCCCTTTCCGACCAAGGCCCTTGAAACATCCACGGAAGGAATTGTAAGACCGCAAACAATAGCCAGCTTGTGTTGCAGCAGATTTCAATGATGCACATGGCCCTCTTCCAGTGATAACCAACCTGGGGAGAGACACTTGCCACTTTTGTACCGGCCTTGACAACAGAGACTAGCAAAACCAAAAGTCGAGGGGTGAGCCGATAAGAAACCAAACTTTGTTGGAACAAAAGTAGCAAACAGCTAATTGAACAAAATATTAAGAACTGTTAATGTGAAAGGGGGAAACCAACTACAGAGGAGTCTGGCACCACGTGGATGCTCACTCTGGAAACTCTAGGGGATGACCCTATTGTTGAAATTACTGTTACCAGAAGCCCTTGGGAAAGGCGAGAAGAAAATCAAAGGGTCATACGGGGGTCTAGTAAAATCCTCTGTACAGTCAAAAGTCTTTGACTGGCAGATGATCATAAAGAACTGTTCAAGGAATGGTATTATTGGCAAAGTGAGTGAACACGACAGAGGGTTGTCCACAGTGAATTTTTTAAAAAGACATTAAGATTTGTGAATGTCAGAAGAGATATTGTTGAAAGCCGTAGTGAACCCGACGGAGGGAGGCCAACATTCGAAAAGGGTCTGTGCCCAGAAGAGGGGGATACAGGGGTGAAAAGATGTCACCCACCGTACAAGCAGAGAGGAACCTTTGTTTTATGTTTGGAACACATCAGATCCTCGGAGGCAAGAGACTTTTTGTAGAAAATAGATTTAATCACCGAAGGCCCTGATTGTTGAGAGCGGAACTGTAGCCTCGTGCTGGGAAAGCTTCAGTGTGTGCTGTGCTCAGGAATCCCACCTTGTCCCGTGCTCAAAACGTGGGGAAGGGAGAACCACGGCTGACACATCCTGACTTATTATTTGTGAACACTTCTTTCTTTCGTGTAAATTCTATCCCACACTCTGTTTGTATTTAGCGTAAGGATTGGCAATGGGTTTTTCGTAATATAGGCACTTTTATTTGACAAGACGCCACTAGTACTGCCTTATTGTTATTTGATGGTCATAGCTTGCTCCCATTTTAGATTTCGGTTTAGATTAGGCATTTTGTCAACCTGCATATACAGTTTAATAGACACGCTTGAACTGTGATCACTTGTATGTGTTTACTGTTGCCTCCATGAGCTCCTTACTACGCGCACTGGATATTGCCAAGCAAAGCAGTGTGTTTTTAGGAACACAGTCTCAAGTGATGCAAGCATTATACATTGTTGGTTCTCTGTGCCCATTGTCCCTGCTCTATGTACATCCCACCATTGCATATCAGCTATCCACCGATTGGTTCCCAAGTTATTGTCAATCTCCTTACACATGGTTTTTCTCCCCATGAACACCTCACGTGATGTGCACCTGGCAGTTGGACATGAGCTCAGTGGATACTCTCGAGGTCAAATTGGCCCTCTGAAATGTGAGGCACTTCTTTGGATCCCAGACACTCCGGAGCTCCACCATACCTCCCCGGCACTAGCCTAGATTTGTTATCCTCACTCACCCTGTGCACCTCGCAGTACAAATCACAAGACATTCTGCTTAGTGCTCCCACCTTGGCAGCATCCCATTCCCGGGTCTTCACCTGGGCTCTGCCAGGACCACAATCGTTCACATTGTGAGGGAATTATAATGGTGTGCATGTGGTAGTTCAGAGTGACCAGTATCATAGGGGCACCAGGGCCCTAAATCTGAATGGACTGTTTTGACAACGCAAGTTCTCTGCCCTGGCTCCCATGAGATCGTCTTTCAGGGACAGACGCAGCCCTGCCTTTGCTTGGCTATCCGCATTCTTTCTAGTTGCACAGGCCTGTCGAGTGAGACAATGGGATGGTTGTATCTGTTTGGTGTGAAGGCCTTTTTGTCGGAAACTCCCAATTTAACTGAAGAAATGTGTAAATGTGTCTGTATGCACAAATTGGCCGAATTCAGCCAATACAAAAAAATCGAAACCCTTTATGCTGAACATGAGGAGCAGGGGTTGCAGTTGTTTCCCCTGCTAGACATGTGCAGTATTATGGCCTTCGGGCCTTGAAGGGGTTTTTCCCTGCTTCAAGGACATTGGAAGCAGGGAACTCAGAGAAACAAAAAAAAACGGGGAAAAAAAACAATGGGACCCTGCGGCATCAGCTCAGACACACATTGAAGGGATGGACCTGATGCTGCATGTGTATAGCAGAAGCGCCTTTGGCTGGCGACAAAGGTAAGTAGGGGGAGGGGGGATTGATAAAGGGCTGCTGGCGGGACATGGATTTAGGTTGGTTGACTGAAGGTCAAATAGATTAGCGGCAGAATCGACTACTGTCAATTCTACCACGAATATATTGATCTTGGTCAAACTGTTAGGCAGAAACCTGTGCAGTTCCCTTAGGGGCCACTGCAAAAGATTTAAGACTACAGGTGTTGGCAGTAAACCCACTTCTTGGTAGCAGTCTGTACCACCCAGATTTACCTGGTAGCTGTGGCTGAGCAGTCAGACTTCCCTCAAGAAGAGTTAGACAGTATGCAAAGTATACACAATAGGCACTCAGATACAACAATACAAGCAAACACTGACCAGAGCTTTGGTATCAAAGTATATAATTATTTATTTAAAAACACACTGTTGAAAACACTCAAGCACTCTTATTGTAAAATATTCTAAACACAGTTACTATTATAATATATACACCCCTTTTTCCGTATCAGATAAGTCACTGTAAAACACCACTTATTTTCATACAGAGGTGAGCGCTTAACTAGATGGCACTCCAATAAGTTTGTGAGAAAGGGAGGGAAAAAGACAGAATATGGAAAGGTACACCACTCTAAGATTCAGGAACACTGTTAGCAAGGCAGAAGAGCAAAAGTCACTGGTGAGCCAAAGTCCAAAGGCTGGGCCCACTCTTCGAGAGAGCAGAGCACAAATGCGCCCAAGATCACACAGTTACACTAGGCTTAGAAAGTCTTGCAGAGGGTTCAAAAAGAGTTTAGAGAGGCTTAGGAAAGTTTTAGCCAGGGTGCCCCAGGCTAACCCAGGTTCGAAAGCCGGGGGCTAAATCTACCCCGTACAGTCGGTAGCAAGGGAAGCCAGGCGGGACACGGTACCTTAAGTGGGAAGGATCCTCCAGCGGTGGCAGTTGTTCAAGGTAGTGGGAGCAAGTTGCGTCTTCGTCCAGGGCAAGAGAAGATCTCGACTTGGAGGAAAGATGAAGGTCTTTGCACTACCAGGGCAGAAACCAGCCGCTGAGTTTTCCGGGTAAAGGTGGTACCTTTGTTTCGCGGTCGTGGTAAAACGTGGTATCCCGGTTGCCGGGGTGCTTGGCACAGGCAAGGCGGCCACGAGGTACGTCGGGAAGGCGAAAAGACGGTGAAACTGGTTATCCCCACCAGTCAAAGGAAGAAGACTCTCCGGCGGGAGATCTCCTCTGTCGTTGGGAAAAAGTGGTGAGACGGTCCAGCAGGGCTCCACCGGTAGTGGTGTCGTGGAAGGTCGGCTCAGCTTCTCCCTCGTCGGATTCTTAGGTCCTGTGGCGACTTCTGAAGTTCCAGTCCCCAAAGCCCTGCTTTTATGCAGCAAACCCCCATTCACTCAGCCTAGCTGTCACTCAAACATGCTAAGTGGTGAGCCGGCCGGCTCACCACTTGGGCCAATCAGGATGGAGTGCGACTTGAGTTGCCTAGGCAACTCAGTCCAGGGTGCCTAAATTCCCCTCCACCCCTCCTAAGTACCCCAGACAGAGTGGAGAAGCCCGCCAAAAAGTGGAACAAAGGGCTCGACTTGGGTTGGAGTTACAGAAGAGAACACAAACGCCATTTTAGAATCAAGTTTTGGCAAAAAATACCAACCAGAGAATTAATATTAATTAAATAAACCGGCGGTATGTTGGAGGCTACCGTAAATAATTAAATAAAGATAGTAGCCTAAAACAATGGGAAATCCCATAGGAAAATATTTGCGGTTGAATATAAAAAGTAGTATCCACTGCCATCAGCCAAAACTCGATCAGGGGGGACGGAGACGTGCCCCCTCGACTAACAGACCCTGGGGCAATCGAATTGCCCCAGCCAGTACGTCCACAATATGATGGTTTGTACTGGTTCTGTTCAGAATTTAAGACTAGTAAAGTCAATGGTGACTTTACATGCCCTGGGAGACAGTAGTCAGTCCCAGGGTATGGCGTCTATACTGGGGGGGTCACTATGACACCCCTGTGTCACTGCACTGAGGGTGCTGTGCAACACACATCACAAAAACACATGAAGCCCTATGGAGTAAAAGCCCCCATAGCTCATTAAACACTTCTAGACTCAAAGAAACACACTCAAATCATGTCCAAGAGTGAGGGTAAAAGAGTCTCACTCTTGGCAGGAGAATAAAATAAACCCCAAAAATCCAGCAAAGCTGCTGGGGGACTCACTAGGTTAAGAAATTCAGCCTAAACACAATTCTCCCTAACACAAACAACCCATATCCTTTTTGTCTGCGGGCTGGGAGTGGGAATGGGGACATTTATTGGTGCCGCAATACTGCGATGTGCTAGAGCCTGACCATCCTAGGCTATGATCTTAAAATGGCGACAGTACAGTGCGTATTGCTGCAAAGCTAAAACGGCTTGCCTTCCCTTTATTGCTGCATACTATAATATTTTCTATCCCCTACAAGACGCCCCCCCCTCTTCAACCACCCTTCTATGTTACCAATTATATATGAATAAATCTTCCTTCGTCTAAACCACTTCGTGTGGCAGGGGACCTGGATATGCATCCTTGACACAACACCTGTATGGACCAATGATTTTCTTGCCTACCCGACTCCTCTCTTGCCCTACAAAGGTCATCTTTTATGAGGCTGCATGCATTATTAAAGGTTTAGTTTAAGTTTAATCTTATCACCTCAACACTGATTGCACTTCACCGGCTCCCCTGGGAAGCGTAAATGGTTTTCTTGCTGCATCACACAGATCAATGATGCAAATTATCCAATATACCTGTCTGTGACAACCCCCATTTCTGTCAGAAATGACTTCATCTGAAGCCAAACCAGTGCCAGACTGGCGCACCAAAACTTGATGGGAGACTCGAAAGTGAGTTTTGAGTACACGTTCCACGGCTGTTGAATGACATTGCTCCCCAAATAAAGCACTCCCCATCACTCCTTAAAGCCAGATATTGCTGAAGACCTACTTCTGTTTAAAGAATACATTCAGCAGCTCAACAACTACATTACTGTTGCTCCGTTCTTTTTGTTTGCAGACGGCTTGCTGTTATTGTCTGATCAGGCTTCAGAGCACCTGGGAAGGCTTGTTTGAGTGTTGATGTTGCCTCCTCAAAACAGATTTCACAATGTACTTCACCATGCCACTGGTTTCTAGTTCCCTTCCACAAGAATAGGTTGAGGCGGGTGACTGTGCTTTATTATGCTGCTGATCTCTAATTCTCCTCTTTCAGGTGCCTCCGAACCAAAAAATATGATTTACATGAGCCGGCTGGGGATATGGGGTGAAGGCACGCCATTCAGAACCTTTGACGAGTTCTTGCATGCTATCGAGAAGAGGCAAGTCATTTTGTTCCTACCTTGCATGTCCTCAGAGAATGCTTCATATGGTAACTTGGGATCGGTGCTTGGTCACTGGGCTGCTTTGCTCAGAACGGTATATGGTGGACTGCCGTCATTCCTTCAGAGCTGCCAGAAGCACAGACACTGCTCTCCTGAACATCTGTGAAGACCTGCTCTCCAACCTTGACTCTAACATTCCCTCTGTCCTCATCCTACTAGATCTCTCCTCTGCTTTCGACACGGTCAACCATACCACCCTGCTCAATCGTCTCCGCAACAACCTGGGCATCACTGATCAGGCCCTGACCTGGCTGACCTCTTTTCTTTCTGATTGACCCTCCCAAGTACAACTCTGGTCCTTCCAATCTTCTATTTCCCTCTCCAACTGTGGTGTCTCTGAGGGGTCTAACCTCTCGCCCTGGCTTGTCAATCAATACCTGCCGAGACTCGCCTACTGCATTTCCATTTTTTGCTTAACTTGCCAGTGCTATGCTGATGACGCCAAACTCCTTTTTAGGCTTCCTTCAGCCACTTCCTCTCCTTCACTCATCTCTGATTGTCTAATCGCCATTCATAACTGGTGTACTGCCAAAGTTCTTTGTCTAAATGCCAACAAGACTGAGATTCTCCTCATCAGTACACCATCTCCATCCTTTGCTCTCACTCTCTGGCTGGCCTCCCTCGGCCCTCCTACTAGCCCCACCTGCATGGCTAAGAATCTTAGGGTTATCTTTGATTCCACACTTTCCTTCTCAGCACACATCTTTGACGTCTCCAAAAAGTCAAACTTTTTACTCCACCTCCTTAGAGGTACGTTGCCTTTACTCTCCTTCCCTCAAAGGCTCACTGTCTCCCAAGCTCTGGTTCTCTCCAGGCTGGATTACTGTAACAGCCTCTTAGTAAATCTGCCTGCCTCCACTGTCCACCCTTTACAACTAATCCAGAACAAGACTGCATGACTTGTCCTTGGCCTCACGCCCTGGGATCGTATCTCTCCAGACCTGAAATCCCTTCTTTGGCTCCCAGTGGATGCTAGGATTAAATTTAAAACTCTCTTATCGTCCATAAGGCTTTCTGGGGCCTGTGTCCAAAATATCTTCAACTATCCCTCCGTAAATACCTCCCCTCTCCAGCCCTTCGCTTTTACTTCTAACTCCCTCAGGGTTAGTCGTTTTGCAAAGAACTGGGCTTGGGGTAGAACTCGGTCTTCTGCTGGGGCCTCTCTCTGGAACAGCCTCCCGGCCACCTTGAAACTTGAAGAAAACCATCTCCAGTTACGGAAGCACCTCAAGACGGTACTCTTTGCCTCTGCCCACCCCATCCTCCTTCTCCCCTGCTGATCTCTCTTCTCTCGGCATCGTGCACTTGGCCTCCCTCTGTCATTTGGGCCCAGGTACCTGCTCACCCTGCAACCCTCCTGGCCACTCCATGCACTTGGGTTCTGTATCTGTACCCATACAGTCCCCCTCCCACATTTTAGTCTGCACTTATCATATATACCTTATATGACTAAACTTTCACCTGCCATTTGCTGGCTGCACTACCATGGTTTATTGCCTTTATTTATTTGACTTTATTTAGTATTTATTCTGTTCTCTCCTCTGTTTCTGCATTTTCCCCTCGCTCCACACCACCCTTCCATGCACTTTTCCCCTTTGCCCTTCTCCATGCAATTGCGCTTTCTTAAATGTCACTGAGCCTAGTAAGATTGTGGTTTTCTTTTTTTTTTGGTTGTTTCTCCCTTGTTCCCCTCCCTTTTTGCCTGGTCGCGCTCTGAAACACTTGTGTATGAGCCCGATCTAAATAAAATATTTCATTTCACGACAAACGCTCATGTCCTGATTCCAGATAGCATCAGGTGAGTGCGCGATCCAGCTCTTGTGGTGAATTTTATATGCAATTCTTTTAGCATCCATTAACTTAGTCATTATCACCCCTTTATTATATTGTTATTCAGGCTCTGGAATGCTCGCAGACGTAGTAACTACTGTGCAGCTACTACACAGACCCTGCCTGTTTCTTGAATCGGGCGAAGCAGGCACATGCACGGGGCCCAATTGCCCCGGTTCCTTGAGGGCAACATTTCCCTGGGTGTGGGGCGCAATTGCCGTGGGGATAGTAGCCGCAGCACAGTGGCGCCGGCAGCTGCTGACTGACTGCCACATAGTACTTGCATAACGTTGCGGAAGTCTGAGGCTCTCTGAACTTTAGCGCCACTTGGGGTAGGGGCATAAAAGGGCCTTCGTAATCAAGTGCCACACTTAGATAGAATTACGAATGTTAGCAAGTGCTACACTTAGATAGAATTGTGAACATTAGTCTGCGTTACATCTAGGCAGGATTGTGAATGTCGCCAGTGCCACATCTAGATAGAATAGCAAATATTAGCCATTGCCACATCTAGACTGCATTGGGAATATTACCAATGCCACATTTAGATAGAATTGTGAATGCTAGCTTGATTCGCATATATACAGGATTTTGAAGGTGGGCAAGTGCCACATTGTGAATATTTGGCGTGCGTCATATATAGTCAGGATTGTGAATATTAGACCTTGCCGGATCCAGATAGAAATGCAGAGATATTCACGTGCCACATCTAGAAAGTACGTGGAAATTTAGCAAATATCACTTCTAGATAGCAAAGCCAATAAACGAACCCACTAACAATTTCACCCCTCTGCATGCACCTCTCAAACTCCAAGCACAACAAACCGCACAAGCTTCACTACACCGCAACAACAAAATAGACCACATATAGTTTCACACAACAGCACACAACGAATACCGGAAAGCACCCCCAAACTCAGTGGACGGTATTAATCAAACTGAAGCTGCCAACAGCTCATCACTGCTCTCTTGCACTTATCCCGCTCGTTCCCACTAACTCAACCCCCACCCCTTTCCTTTTCAGATCCGGTGGTGATAGTGCGCGGTACAAAAATCCTTATTCATTTAATTTCATTTCCTACACATCAATCGGCTCCTATTGTCTAGTATAAAGCGTGTCGATCTATCCCAGGGTGGCTATACTGAAGGATGGAATTGCCTGGCCAAATGGGACATGTCTTAAGAGCTAATTTCTGGCCCCTAATGCCTATTCGGTTGTGGTCCAACTAATGCGGTAGCAGTTTCACCACATTTTTTCACCACATTATTATGGGGGGTGGGGAGAGTCACCAACAACCCCTAAAAATCCATTTAAACCTATACCTCTACTCTGCCCCCCCCCACCCCCTACAATTAAAAAATGGTGCAAGTAAATGTGTCTCTATGGCTGTGGGGCTGTGCTTAGAATCACATGCTTGCATAGGCCGACATCTAGTTTTTGGTGTGGAGTATTGCATGACTTGTTTTCAAACTTTGAGAAGTGACATCGCCTGGGCGGGTCTATAATACTATCACTAGTGTACCCAAGGTCCTTCACACGTTGAGGTCCCGCTGCTTGATTATGCTGCCATTGTGGCCGGTCGCATACTGCAGAGTTCGTTGCTTATACCCTTGCCACATATTGTGACTTAAATTCGCTACCCTTTCTTAAAACATATTTAACGATCAACCCTGTAGCAGTATTTCGACATTTCCACAGAGAAGAAGCATTTCCACGACAGCCTGCACATCCGATGACTGCTCGCTGCTTTGAAGTGGGGGTTGGATTCTATATTTTTTCTTAGAGAATGTATACATTTACAAAAACACTATACACTCTACTTTTCATTTCCCTACCTCTTCAGTATGGAAAAAGCTTGTTTTAAATTCTGCCCTTCCTGTAACAAAATATAACCCTGGATGGACACATGCCAGGTATGCAATCGCTGCCTCCTGAGAGAACATTGCGAAACATGCTGCTCAGGTTGTCCGCTTTTTCGGCCTAAAACTTTAAAAGCGTCCCTGCTATGGAGACCACACCCAGCGATGGTGGCTCAAACAAGCACACAGTAGTTATAAACACAATCCCCAGCCGTTCCTAGTCAAAATGGTGGATACAGGGCCCAGCGGTGTCTGATAGCACTTCTGGTGCCTCTTACTCAACACCGTCCACTACGCCCATTTTAGGACTGATTTTCTATACTCTGGCCTGGTGGACAGATGGATAGAAGGCCAACCTAGTTTAGTGAGATGGACAATTCTGGTAGCTATAGTCAAACCAGTTTAAGGTCGGTGGATGAGTAGTTTAGGCTAAGCCTCAAGAGGTGGTGAGCTTGTAAGGGTTCCTCAGTGAGCACGCACAGTGAAAAGTCAGGGCACACACTTGGACAATCAGTTAAAAAAAGACATATTTATGTCTATATAACACTGTGACAAATGACTACTAGCATGTAATTTTATCACACAACACTGAATACAAGATTCATATATACAATCACTGGAGTAGGGCAAAATACATATAAACCCCTGCAAAGGAAGGTTAGTATTAGTATGTAGCACTACAGGTCCACAGAATTACAACACAACACAAGGCCCCATCCCTAAGCTCTATGGGGCCTTGTGCCCAAATGTTCATCAAGTTCCACACATTTTTGTGAGTTTGGAAACAATTAGTGTATGGCTTCTAGGTTATAATGAAGAGGTTCAAGTGGTAGAGGACAAGTTATTTTAACTAAAAAGTGTCCCCAACAATTAGAATGCTTGCGCAAGCAAACCATGGCAAAGCCAAACTGTTGTAAAAGTTTCAAAGTTATCAAACTTTCAAAAGGGGAGCTGGAGGCGCAGGTAAGTATGGTCACAAGTCGCACCCCGCGCCCCTCGTATTCCAATTCTTCTTCAGATTTGACAGGTCTTCTGAAGAGGGCCCAAGGTAGCTTTTCCTGCCGTCAGCATCAGCCCTTGATGCACAGGCGGTGCATGTTCAACCACTTCTCAGTCAGTGCAAATGCTTTTGTTAGGTCTTAAGGTTGGATAGTGCAGAAGAACTCGGTTCAGGGCCCCACTCAGCAAAGGACTGGATGCAGGAAAGCTGTCATGACGACACCCACCAATGCACAGTTACTCAGTCCGATGCACTTGCTGCGGTCAGGCTTTGTCACCTATCTCGTGTTCCCTTAATGCTGGAACCAAAACATTTGGCAGATGTGAGTCTTGTAGCATAAGCCGCCGATCCCCAAGTTCCAATGCTCAACTCAGAACAGCGACGTCTGCGGCACGGCAGCCCAAACTGAACTGGTCACCCATTGGGCCGTGCAGGGGCACTTCCGAAGTCTCTTCTTCGGTGACGTCGAGAATGGATGTTCCCTCCAAGGGTCACAGCTCCTTTGCAGTTCTGCTGAAGATCACCTTCAAGACAGGGCTCTTCCAGGACAGCAGCAGATGTTGGTCACCAAGCCGCCTTCCAAAGTCTTCTTGCAAGTTTTGCAGCTGGACAGGATACTTGCCTCCTCCGCTTTCTTTGAGGAACTCTCTAGAGTGGGTGCAGGTGGTCCTCTCCTTATCCAAAAAAACAGGTAAGAGCTGAAACTCACACTAGCCAATCAAAGATCTGGCCCACACACACACGCCGGCGGTGGTCCATTCAGGACCACTGGTGGCACAACTCATGAATACCACTCCGATTCACTGAAACCAGTTTGTGGTTTGGGACCATACAGTCCCAACCCACTTCCTGGCAGCAAACACACATGACCCTGCGAAAAGCCTCTGCTTTCCTGTGCACTGGAAGTGTTCGAGACAAGATGGCCAAGGGACAAATGCAAATCCTTGTGGCATTGCCATGTTTGGACACTAGCTGCAGTTGGTAGCCAAACGCAGTAAACCCGGTAAGGTTAAAGTAAATTACACCAAAAAATAGCAAAAAGTAACTACTGCCACCAGCTTGTCCCTTAGGCACACCGAGAGTAACCAAAAATCCTCTAAGTGTTTGTCTAGGGCAAACATAGTGTTTTGAGGGGATTGTGTCCTCCGACGTATTCCACATCTTTGACAGTAATTACCACAGCTGTGCTGCTTTGGAAAACTTTTTCCGCGTAGGCGTCCTGCATCGTCAACGTCGATACACTCCCTTGAGGACCTCCGTCAACGTCACCGAATGTTATATCTAGGACGCACGACGCCCGTAGCCTCATTTCTGTTTTTTCCATGAACGTGTTCGCTTCGGAATCTCGGCGCGCTCGATTCTTCTACCCCATTGTGAAAGTTTGAGATCATGTCTTCGTCTTTTTGTACCCCAAAGTCGGGCTTCAAAAAGTGTCGGGACTGCGGTTCCAAAATGTCCATCACGGACCCGCACAGTGTCTGCCTCTGGTGCCTCGGCGAAAGCCATGCCACCGACGACTGCGATGGCTGCCAGTCCTTGACTTTGAAGGCCTTGTGGAAGCGGAAGAAGTTGTTAACGGTAGGTAGGGTATCTAAAACCCATAAACCGAAATCTGCTGGACTTTCGACCGATGACTCGAGGGGTGACTCTCCGCGTCTTCGTAAGTCCAGTGGAGTCTCGGTCTCGGAGTGGTTCCTGCCATTCCTCTGCCTCTTGTAGGCATTCTCGAAAGCGCCGTCATCGGTTGCTTTCCCTGTCCTCGTCAGAGGACTCTGCCAGAAGGCGGGTAGCTTGTCCCATCAAGCATTCATCGCTGGCAGAATGGCGATTTTCGAATCGCAGGGCACTGTTTGTCCGCGCCTTCGAGAGAAGCCGGCAAGGAACAAGCTAGAGCCACCGCTCGTACGCCTTCAGGCTCTGGCAGGCGGCGCGATCATCGGGAGCCATCAAGGTCCCGATCGGACAAGGTTGATCACCATAGCCGTGCCAGGTCCAGGTCCGTCGGAGCCTGTGAGGCCTTCTAAGAAGGCATCGACGCCGAGGCTCCTGCTCCGAGGAAGTCATCGACGTCATCGGCGCCGAGGCCATCGAAGGATTCTCTGGTCATCCCCCCAGGCTTGATTTATTCCAGCCTTTGGACTACATTTTAGAGGTGGAAGAAGGTGCCTCCTGAGGTTCCTGATGACCTGTTGTCTGGTCACAGCCAAATGTAAGACCTGCGTCAGTCCTTGCATGACGCCAGTGGTCTGGACACCTCTCTGGAGGTTGAGTTTGGCAGGCCTGAGCCTGGTACACATGCGAGTCCTCGTACAGGCGTCTCATGTCGAGGGTGATTGAGTACTTGGGGTGGTCTGCTCCACCTCTGTATTTTCTGCAGGATGATCTGACCGACATCCTGGACAAAGGTCCACCCACTGACCCGATGTTGCTGTTTCATATGGCCTTACAAAGAAGGGTGGCAGCGGCTTGGACTGCTCCGGAGAGTCTCCCGGCATTGAATAAGTCGCTTCCGAAAAAATACCGTCCAGCCAGTGGTGACCCCTGCTAATAGTCTACAAACCCCACTCCGGAGAGTTTGGTGGTGCAGGCGGCTATGGCCCCAGCGAAGCAGGCTGCGTACCCTACCATCCCTCCTGATGGGGACGACGACGAGCGTTTTGATGGTCTGGGGGTATGGTTTTAAAGGCAGCCAACTCCGTTTGAGCCCTGGCAAGATTCACTCACACTTTGTGGAATTGTGCATCTTTGGCGGCTGAACATATTCCTGACGGGGAGAAACGGGATGGTTTTCTTGCCCTCATTCAAGATGGCAAGGATGCCATGTGTGAATCTGTTGAGTCGGGTCTGGACGTGGCAAACTGTGTCAGCCGGTCCGTGGCGGGGAGCATTGTGATGCGCAGGATTGCGTGGTTGCAGAAGTCGGGGTTTGCTCCTGATGTACAGTCCCGGCTTCTTTGATGGTGTCCATCATTTTGACAGCAAGGCTGACGAGAGCCTTGAGAGGTTGCAGACCTCCAAAGCTGCAGCGAAGTCTTTGAGCGCTGCAGTATGTCAACCGCCGCCTTTTCGTCCTAGGGGACAGCAATGGAGGGGAGGTTCCTTTCGATACTACTCTTCCTTTGGTAGATTGAGAGGAGCTGCTAGTCAAAGGGGCCAACGTAGGAGTACCAGAGGTGGAAAACAAGGTACTCGAGGTGCCAAAGACGCTCGAGCAGTTGCCTCTTTGGCCTCAGGTACTGCTGCAGCCGCGTCCGCTCATTCATGAGGCCATGTCCCATGGTTCGCCGGTTGGGGGAAGACTGGCGCATCTTGTAGAATGGCATGCCATTACTTCAGATGTGTGGGTTCTGGAGATCATAGCCCGCGGCTACGGTCTTCCTTTCCGGCAGAGGCCTCGCGACAATCCACCAGGGAAGCTCTCTTTGAAGCGTCCGGATCCGCTCCTTGCGCAGGAAATCCTACTCCTGCTGGAGAAATGCGCCATAGAACTGGTGCCTGTAGCGGAGAGAAACAAGGGATGGTATTCCCCATATTTTTTTATCCCGAATAAAGACAGAGGATTGAGACCCATCATGGACTTGCGTGGTTTGAACAAGCTTCTCAGGAAGGACAAGTTCAAGATGGTTACTCTTTCTCAAGTCCTCCAGGCGCTTCAACTTCAGGAATGGTTGGTGTGTCTCACCCTGAAGGATGCTTACTTTCATGTGCCAATTCATCCCAAGCACAGGAAGTTCGCGATCGGCTACTCGCATTTTCAGTTTCGGCTCCTGCTGTTCCGATTGACCTCCGCCCAAGGGTCTTCACCAAGCTGATGGTGGTGGTGGCAGCGCATCTCCAGAAAGGGGTTATTCACGTCTACTCCTACCTGGACGATTGGTTGATCAGGGCGCGCTCTCCCGAGCAAATCCTGGATCATCTGTACGTCACCTGCCACTCCCTTCATAAACTGGGCTTCTCCCTCAACTTAAAGAAGTCTCATTTGACACCTACCCCCAGCGGCTCCTGTACATCGGAGCAGTGCTCGACATGTCCCTGGGGCTGTGTTCGCCACCCCAGGTGAGGGCTCATCACATTCTGCAGATGGTAAACAAGTTTCAACGTGCCCAGAGTCTCCCGGCGTTCGAGTTCTTGAGGTTTTTCGGCATCAAGGCATCCGGCATTTTCCTGGTGCCAGAGGCCAGGCTGCAGCTGAGATCTCTGCAGTGGGCTCTCAAGATGCAGTGGTCACAGTTCTGCGGCAGGATGTCGGATCCCGTTTAGATTCCACCCTCGGTCGCCCAGGGCCTTCTGTGGTGGGCCGACAAAGGAAATCTGTTGAAGGGGTCTCGGTTTTGGCAACCGTGGCCGGAGGTGACGATCATGATGGACGCATCCCTCCTGTGGTGGGGAGCTCATGCCAACAAGTTGACGGTCAGCGGCCGTTGGTCTCCGTCGGAGTCCAGACTCCACATCAATCTGTTAGAGCTGTGGACTGTCAGGCTAGCCCTGAAGGCTTTTCTGCTGTCTGTGCAGGGAAAGAATGTCCTGATTTTGACGGACAATACAGTGGCCATGCACTACCTCAACAAAAAGGTGGGGGCAGGGTCACTCCCATTGTGCAGGGAGGCGATGCAGCTCTGGTTCTGGGCCATCCAGTAGGAAATTTCAATCTCGGCAGTTCATCTGGCCGGAGACAAAAACGCGGTGTCGGATGCTTTGAGCAGACAGAGCACGGTCTCTCACGAGTGGGAGCTGGCTCAGGAAGTTCTGTTGGAGATCTTTGCCCTTTGGGGAACCCCGCAAGTGGATCTTCACCACCAGTGTCAACCGGAAGTGTGAAAGATTCTGCTCGCGGGAATTTCCTCCAAGAGGAGCCTTGGGGGATACGTTCGTAGTGAAGTGGTCCTTCCTACTGCTGTACGCGTTGCCTCCAGTCCCTGTCATTCTGCAAGTGTTGCAGAAGTTACGGAGGTTCGGTTCCCGGACGATCCTCGTTGCTCCGGCATGGGCCAGGAGAGCGTGGTACCCGGACCTTCCAGACATGTCCATCTGCCCTCCACGTCATCTTCCCTACTGAGACGATCTGCTCTCACAGGAGGGGGTCGAGTTCTCCATCCAGAGGTCAAGTCTCTCAGCCTTCATGCTTGGTATCTGAAAGGCTGAGGTATAAGGATTGGGACCTCCCTGAAGACGTGATGGAGGTGTTGCCTTAGGTCACAATGCCCGCAACGGAATCGTTGTACTGTTGCCGTTGGAGGAAGTTCTGCGACTGGTGCAGGGTGCAGAATGTGGATCCTTTTCAATGTTCCATTCTTTTGGTTTTGCCTTTTTTGCTTTCTTTAGCCCACAAGGGCCTGCAAGTAGGTACCATTAAGGGGTACCTGGCGGTGCTGTCCGTATTTAAGCGCTCGTCTGAGGAATGTTCTTATTTTAAGATCCCTTTGATTTCTGTTTCTAAAAGGGCTAGCTAATGTGTTTCGTCCTTCACCTTTCCAGGTGCCGTGATGGAATTTGAATTTGGTTCTAAAGTTCCTAATGGGAGCTCTGTTTGAGCCCTTACATTTTTGCCCGCTGAGACTGTTGTCCTTTAAGACTGTATTTTTGGTTGTGGTTACTTCTGCATGCAGAGTGAGTGAGTTGCAGGCACTCTCCGCCAAGCCACCTTTCACGGTGTTCCATAAGGACAGGGTTGTCCTTGGGGCTCGTCCTTATTTTCATCCGAAGGTTGCGTCGGAATTTCATTTAAGCCAGAAGGTGGTTCTTTCCGGCCTTCTATCCACCTCCGCATCCTGGTAAGGAAGAGGAGAGGCTCCATAGGTTGGATCCTAGGAGAGCTTTGAGTTCCTATCTCTTCCGGATGTCCCCGGTCAGAGTGGACGATCAGCTCTTTGTTGGTTACGCTGGAAGGCGTTGAGGTCAGGCTGTTTCCAAACAGACCTTGTCCAGATGGATCATTTTGACAATCTCTGAATGTTACCGGTTGGCGGGTAAGGACCCTCCAGTAGGCTTACGGGCTCATTCTACTAGGGGTGTGGCTGCCTCCACGGCTCTACAGAGGGGTGTTTCGATTTGCAGTATTTGCAAAGCAGCCACGTGGGCTTCTGTCCATACCTTTGTGAGACACTATTCCCTGTATTCTATCCATGGGCAAGATTTGGCCTTTGGTAAGGCAGTCCAATATTCTGCAATTTGATTGGGCATTCTAAATTGGTGAATTTGTAAATTCTTTTCCCACCTCCATACGTTGGTACTGCTTTGGGAGTCTATCAAAGATGTGGAATACATCGGAGGACACAATCCCCTCGAAGAACAAGTTACTTTCTTACCTGGTAATGTTCTTCGATGGGATGTTGCTCTGATGTATTCCACATCGTACCCTCCCAGCCTGCCCCTCTACTGAATTTCTTATGCGATTGCAGCTTACGTTTCAGCAATGTTTTCTGCAGTCATACTGGCAGGTGGTTGGTGCCACACGTTCTGGGAAAAAACAATTGAGACTACGGGCGTCGTGCGTATTAGATATAACATCCGGTGCCGTCGACTGCGGTCCTCGAGGGAGCATATCGACGCAGGACGCCTACGCCCAAAAAGATTTCGAAGCAGCACAGCTGTGGTAATTACTGTCAAAGATGTGGAATGCGTCGGAGGAACATCCCATCGAAAGAACGTTACCAGGTAAGATAAGTAACTTTTTCACCCCATTGGTACTGCATTATAAGATGCATTGTACAGTGATGAGTTGCCAAACATGGCAACAAAGTTACAAGACTAAGGGAAACAATGTTCACGGTACTGACAGCCTGAAGGCCATGTCCGTTTCGCAATGACAAATTAGCAAAATCTAGTGTAGTGAAGCTGAAGTCTTCATTCGCTCTACAAAAAGAGCAGGTCTGATTCAAAAATAAAAGCAAATAGTTTGGGGGTCCATAGAAATGGAAGAAAATGTGCTTTAAAGAGAAATCTTTCCCAACAGCCCACTCCGTGTGCGTGACAAAATCTATTATCTAAACAAGCGTTGAGAGGAATCTCCACTGCACATAAAGACACTGGTTGAATGACGGTCTCTCGCTCCCCCCTCTTGCTCTGCTCTTCCCTCCCCTCTTGCTCCGCTCTCCCTCTGCTCTCTCTCTCCTCTATTTCCTTGCTCTCGGTCGCTCTCCTCTCTCTCGTGCTCTCTCCTCTCTCTCGTGCTCTCTCCTCTCTCTCGTGCTCCCTCCTCTTTCTCGTGCTCCCTCCTCTTTCTCGTGCTCTCTCCTCTTTCTCGTGCTCTCTCCTCTTTCTCGTGCTCTCTCCTCTTTCTCGTGCTCTCTCCTCTTTCTCGTGCTCTCTCCTCTTTCTCGTGCTCTCTCCTCTTTCTCGTGCTCTCTCCTCTTTCCTCTCTCTCGTGCTCTCTCCTCTCTCGTGCTCTCTCCTCTTTCTCGTGCTCTCTCCTCTTTCTCGTGCTCTCTCCTCTTTCTCGTGCTCTCTCCTCTTTCTCGTGCTCTCTCCTCTTTCTCGTGCTCTCTCCTCTTTCTCGTGCTCTCTCCTCTTTCTCGTGCTCTCTCCTCTTTCTCGTGCTCTCTCCTCTTTCTCGTGCTCTCTCCTCTTTCTCGTGCTCTCTGCTCTTTCTCGTGCTCTCTGCTCTTTCTCGTGCTCTCTGCTCTTTCTCGTGCTCTCTGCTCTTTCTCGTGCTCTTCTCTCTCGTGCTCTCCCTTCTCTCTTGTGTGCTCTCTCCTCTCTTGTGTGCTCTCTCCTCTCTCGCATGCTCTCTCCTCTCTCACGTGCTCTCTCCTCTCTCGCGTGCTCTCTCCTCTCTCGCTCCTCGCTCTCTCTCCTCGCTCTCTCTCCTCGCTCTCTCTCCTCGCTCTCTCTCCTCGCTCTCTCTCCTCGCTCTCTCTCCTCGCTCTCTCTTCTCGCTCTCCCGCTGGGTAAGTCTTAGTCGACAATAGAGCTGGTGGCGGATGCTCTTGTGAAGGGGGCTGACCCTGTGAAGGTAGCCCTCACTGAGCAGAAGGTGTCCCTGCCCCCAAGGGGCGAAACCACCACAGTGACTTTGAAGTCTGCTGGCATGCCAGAGAAGGGGGTGCTGCCTGAGCTTGGATCTGACCCCTCAGGGTGGCAAAAAGGGGGGGGGGGAGGTACATGAGGCCCCGGATCAGCCCGAGGCTGTGTCTCGAGTCATGGAAGTTTTGTCCGCAGACGAGAACCTGGAGTCCCTACACACGGTCCACAAGTTTGTGGGAGAGGAGGAAGAGGACGACCATGATGGCATGGGGCCTAGTGTTTCGCTCACGACAGCTCAGCCGCGGGCTGTGTCTCAGGACATTCTGTCAACCCTCTACACCTTGGTGTCAGAGATTCAGACGAGGATTGCTCAAGGTCTGGTCCCAATGGTCCCCCAGGCCCTTGATAAGTCACCAGCTAAGAAGCAGAAGTGTCATCTGACGCCCCCATTTCAACCTCCACCTCAGCGTCTGGCCTTCTCTCTCCCAGCACACCCGGACATGGGGAGGATAAGGCCACGACAATGGACGATGACATCATCACAGCCCAGCGGCTGGTCTCGGCTGGCTAGGGCGTCCCCACCGGATGTGGTGGGGTTGTTCCATTCCATGATTGCCAGAGTCACGGAGCTGTTCCAGCTTGTGCCCGAACGAACCAGGAAGGAGGGTTTCTTGTACCAGAGGCGCAATGCCAATACGAAGACAATCATGGCCGTGCCCCTTCTGGACGAGTGGGAGGAGGGTCTGGCCCTCTTAAAGAACCCTTGCACGGTTCCGGCCAAACTGGATAGGCTGGAGAAGTACCTGCTACCGGAATCTGCACCCACGTGCCTGAGGTCGCAACGATCTCCTGATTCAGTGGTTTCCACGGCCGCGATGAAACGGTCAGCTAACCAGATGGATGCCATGGCAAGAAAGGTGATTTACACCGCAGCATCCTCCATCAAGGCTGCCAACGCACTGGCAATCCTAGCCAAGTACAACAGGGAGCTGTGGTAGCAGCTGTGGCTGATTTTGAAGTTCCTCCTTGACGACAAGAAGATGGAGGAATGGGAGGTAGCATCAGATCACGTCATCAAAGTGGCACTGGACATTGCTGATGCAGGGTTCCGGCAGATGGGAACAGTGTAGGCTTATGTCGACAAGGCTTGATGAAGGCCACGAATTTCCGACAGGAGATTCAAGCGAAGGTCCTGGACATGCCTTTGACTGGGATAACCATTTTGTGAAGGTCAACTACGAGTACCTACAGGCCATCAAAGCAGATACGGAGACGGCCCATTCCCTGGGCATCCTCCAGCAGCACTGCTCTTCTTTTCGCTTCTGCAGAGGAAAGTCGAGCAGGTCTTCGAAAGGTTTCTACTCATAGTACAGTCAGCCTTCCAGATCTACGACTCAGGGAGCCTACACAGGCCACTCCAAGGCCTACTTTGGCGGAGGACAGCTTTGCCCGCAGGGCAGGGTGCCAGCACTGAAGCAAGACTGAATCGACCAGGACGTCAGGCCCCCACCCGTGAACCCCAGTGGGAGGCCGGCTGACGAGTTTCGTCAGCGAGTAGGGAAAGATCACCACCTCTCACCCAAGGACACATCCTGGAGTTTCAGCACAGGTGTCCGCGCATCCCTCCGGTGGCCTGTCAGGAGCAGCACATCCCTCAGCTCTTAGAGGAGGTAGGGACCATGCTGCGAAAAGGGGCTATAGAGCTAGTCCCCCAGCGACTCCAGACCCCAGAGTCTATTCTAGATACTTTCTGATCAGAAAGGAGGTGGGGTCGGGGGGGGCTGGTCACGTTGCAACACATCCTCGCCCAACTGTAAAGAGGTTATTTCTTGACGTAGCTGGACCTGGAGGACACCTACTTCCATTTCCCCATTTACAGGAAGCACCAAAGGTTTCTACACTTTGTAGTGCAGGGACCACACTACCAGTTCAAGGCCCTACCTTTTGGCTTGAAGTCGCCCCCCAGAGTGTTCACAAAGTGCCTGGCACCGGTGGCGGGCATCTGCGTCTACTGGGTATACATGTATAACAGTACCTCGACGACTGGCTCATCCGGCTGCTGACGGATCTAGGATTCTGCATCAATTATCCAAAGTCCTGCTTGACACCATCGCAGAACACTCTGTTCGTAGGAGCCTGACTCAATATGGTATCCTGCCTGGCTTCACCCTCGTAGGAGATGGTATCGGTCATTCAAGGGAAGCTGCAGCAGCTGTTGGCAATGAAGACGGACACTGTGCGAACCATCAAGTCGTTGCTAGACCTGATGTCCTGCATCTACCTCTTCCAGCTCTGCCGGTTGCAGGTGAGTCCTCTTCAGGAGTTCATGGACGCCTGCTAGATAAGTGTCCAGAAGCTTCGCAGACAAGATCACGCTGGACTTGTTCCGTCGGGCGATAAGGTGGTGGGGCATCTGCTCCAACATTGCCCAGGGTTTCAGAACCCTCCTTTGCAGGAAACTGTCACCACGGACGCTTCCCTGGTTGGCTGGGGAGCCCACACTGTGTGACTGCTCACCAAAAGCCTGTGGCTACCAGGGGTGAAGGATCTCTATATCAACATCCTGGAGCTACGGGCAGTGTTCCGTCTCTGAAGGGCAAGGTGGTGAGGATCTTCATGGACAGCACCGCCACAATGTTCTACATCAGGAAAGAGGGGGACACTCGATCCCCAGCACACTCCAAGGAAGTGCAGGACTTGTGGATTTGGGACATAGGGTCGATGATGTTCCTCGTCCCACTTCAGCTAGCGGGAGTCGGGGACACCATTGCGGACTCCCTCAGCAGGGAGTTGCACTCCTGCCACGAGTGGGAACTTCGGCAGGACCAGGTGGACTGCATCTTCGCCAAGTCGGCAGGACCAGGTGGACTGCATCTTCGACCAAGAGGGGTAGGCCACGGATCGATCTGTTTGCGACGATGGCGAACTCCAAATGCCAGAAGTTTGCCAGCATATTCCACCAATTGATGAACCTGGGAGGGTGCGTTCTCCTTCCCGTGGGAAGTGATGTTTTTATCTGTGTTTCCTCTGTTTCCACTAATGCTACGAGTCATCAACACACTTAGTGCCAGTGCAGGATGATGCTCATTACCCCGGCGTGGCCGAGGCAGATTTGGTATCCGGAACACCTCGGCCTGTCTGCGTTGCCTGCGGTGTAGCTGGTGGTGGTTCCATATTTTCTTACCAGGGAAGGAGGCGCAATCCTGCATCATGACCCTAGATCGCTGAAACTGAGGGCTTGGCTCCTGCCCCCCTAGAGTTTGGAGGATATGAGTTGCCAGCGGACTGCAGGGAGATCCTCGCCAAGGCCAGGGTGTCGTCGACTTTGAAGTTCTATGGTCTCAAGTGTAAGCGTTTCGCTACGTGGTGCCGGTCTCGGAAGATTACCCCTCTGATGGTCACGGCTCTGCAGCTTCTTCCATACCTGCTATTCATCGACTCTTCAAGGAGTTCCTCAAAGGACCTTTTAGGTCCCTCCCACCAGTGAAGGCATCAGCCCCGGCGTGGGAACTAAACGTGGTTCTGACGAGGCGCAAAGCGGGCCCCCTTCGAGCCTATGCATCGGGCCCCTCTTGTGGAAAACGGCTTTCCTTGTGGCCATCACCTCATCCAGGAGTGTGGGTGACATACAGGCCCTAGCCTGCAAACAGCCATACTCGAATTGAGGGTGGTGCTGTGGACGCACCCCTCTTTCATGCCGAAGGTTCCATTGGAATTTCACCTCAACAAGCCTTTGATGTTACCTGTGTTTTTCCTGAAACCTTTGTCGCCTTTGGAAGGGCCTTGCACTCATTGGACGTTGCTCGTGCCCTGAAGTTCTACGAAGCACGCACAAAGAGTTGCAGTAAGACTTCACAGACGTTCATGAACTTTGGTCCTGTGAACCATGGGAAGGCCTTGTCCAAGGCGTCATCTCAAGGTGGCTCTCTGGCTGCATCATGCACTGTCATTGGATGGCAAACAAACCGCTGTCTGGTTGTCGGAGAGCCCACTCCACCAGAGCGATCACTGCGACGATGGCATTCCTGGCTGTTGTGCCCCCGCTGGACATCTGCAGGACTGCTACGTCGAGGTACACGCACACCTTTCGCAAAGTTCTACTGTGTCGACGGGGATTCCAGGGAGGAGTCCAGAATCGGCCAAGAAGTGCTACGCAACCGGTTTGCTTGAGGTGAGTCTGTACCAGAGGTAAGAGTTCATTGCTTCTGTTGAGCCTTGTAGTATATAGTGGGTAAATTCCCTCTTTCTTGTTACTGGGGGGACCTGTGTGTCGAGGGACCCTAAGGAACACAGACAGGTCAACACAGGCTACCCCACTGTTAAACATATAGGCAGGTAAACCAAATACTTAGGTCATGAGACTGCAGGACATAGCTCTTCAGAAGACAGTGGTCAGAACATCTTAAAAATATTTTTATTCAAACATGTCATGAAACAACCAAGACAACTAAGCAAAAAAGGTTTGTACAATAACATATATTGCAAAAAGCACCTTATTAGTGGTGTTGGTAAGTGTGAATGGTGAATTATTATAGATATCGAATAGCAATCCACTTTTTGTGTCAACACGTGTTTCTGGCTAGGCAGGGCAAACTAGGTCTAGCATCCGTTCTTTAGATGATAAAACCCTGCGACCGTCATCAGGACACATTGACTCAAATTGATATGGGAATCATCTCCCGACTAGTATTGTAAACGAAATATGAATAATGAAAAGTTTAAAAGCTGACCTGGAAAAAGGTCTTACATCTATTGACCTTGAACTATAGAACTGGTTACCCACCTAACATCAGTTCTGTGTGTGTTGGGCTGATTATTGGTCAACACATTTGTTCATCTTTAAGTTTTGCTTTGGAGGTTGCTGTAACAAAAAGGGCAACAGGTTTGTCCTCTTCTTAACATTACTCTCTCCTTTCTAGTCATTCAATTCGATGTCATACTGATTTATTGATGATTTCCTTTATTGATGTAAGAGAATTCCTTCCTTCTCCAGCATGGGGTCGGGCATGGATTGACATGCTCATGAATATTCCCTGTCGTCAGGCTGGGAATCCTTGGTGAAAGAAAAAACTGTTTCAGTTTTGTTTCTAAACTGTCTTTTGCCTTTAAGCCAAACACTTTGCTCTGGGTCAAACTGTCCCCAGCCAATGACTTCCCTCTACCTAAGCCCCTCCTCTGGCAGCCATCTTCAGATGCTTACCGCACGTTCAAGTGTTGGGAGTCGTCGCGTTTCGCTCTTCAAGCTTTCTGTGATTTTTTTTGTTTGTTTGCGTTTAGCGTTTTTTGGTAGGAAAACTTTGTTTTAGGTTCAATTGAGCCTTTGTGCTCCATCGCTTATCCTTCCGATTAACGGGCCGGTTTTTCAGCATTTTTCAGCGCCCCACAAGGGCAGAAATAGAGTGTTTCTTCTTGGAAGCTTCCAGAAGTCAATCAGGCCTACACCGTGCCATATCATGTCTGAGGAGAGGGACGGAGCTTCCCTCTTCAAGTTGTGCATCAGCTGCGGTTTGTGGAATGTCTTCACGGATGACGAGCATTCCCAGTGCCTGTATTGTCTACACCTGACTCATTAGGAAGAAGATTAGGAGATCTGCCGTGGCTTCACCAAGCGCATGATGAAGAATCGACACGTCTGGTTGCCAACGTGGATCAAGGCCAGGGCCCTCAACTCGGGTGGTTCATAGGGGCAGGCCTCTTCTGTACCCAGCCAACCTGAACGGGCTTCTAAGCCTTTTGAGGGTGCTCCATTAGTGGGGTCCCAAGACCAGGCCAAGCACTGCAAGTCATTTTTCTTCGGGGTCGCCGCGCAAGTAGGTCCCCCGACGGTCAGGGCGTGTTCATCGTCTCCGGCTGCCTCGATCTCCTGCCACCGTTCCAGCTCCTCGTCCAAGAGAAAGTCCGCTACCCCAGGGAGCTGCGGGAGAGTCCGCAGAAGGCCTCCCAAGACTGGCCAGAGAAGACCAAGCAGGACAAGGTGGCCAACCTGCCCGTGAAGGCCTGGGTGGCCCAGGCCAAGTCGCCGCCCTCGATAGAGTTGGTGGTGGCCTCCCTTTCGAAGGCAAAAGGGGCTGACCCCGTCCAGGGTGGTAGAGAGAATTCTAAAAAATTTGCCAGTTCCTCCCACCTTAGAGACCTCCAGCTATTTTGCTGAACTTTGGGACTCTGAACTATTACATTCTGTGTTTTCTGTGTATGTGTTTCTTTTGGTTCTGAAATCTGACAAACTCCATAGGCATCATCTTTTACATTATGTCACACAGCACCTTCAGTGCAGCGGCACAGCAAAGTCTTTCAGATTTCCCAAGGTTTAAATACTTTCTCTGGGATCAACTACTGTTTCCCAGAACAGTGGAGTGAAATTGACTTCACTTAGTCCTATACATTTCTAGACCCAGGACGCCCTATTTTACAGTAGTGCTGGAGGGGTTACTTAGTATACCCTATGTCTAGTTACTCATGTAACAGTCGAATGTTACCCTTTCCTCTCAGAATGGCTGGTGGCAGTGGTTTTACATCGAACTACCATGATTTTTCCCGACCGCGAACTATTCGTAGCCCCGGTAAAGTAAAATCGTGGGAACCATGTTTTTGAAGATGGCACCCAGCCATTGTTGCTAAAATGTTTCACCGTCTTCTTTTTTTTTGCCATGTCTTTGTGGAAAGGCTGCCCTACGGTGTGCAGCGGGGATTGAAGCCTAGAGGAGGGCACAGTGGAGAGATCCGAAAGCCCGCTCTGATCGCGACTGTACAGCACCCGACAGGCTACGGACGAGCTGGGAAGCAGCAGCGGGCTACCGTGTGCGCTGTGGCGAACGGCCAGGCAGCCTGGGTCGAGGGTGGCTCCCCACACTATCCACTGGACACTCGTAAGTAGAGTGGGCAAAAATTGGATGCGGGGGCGTGACAACATATCCATCCCGTGGGCCGCTGACTGCACCATCTGATTTCGCCCCCCCCCCCCATGGGGAGCACTACGGCCAACGGAGGTGAAAGGCTGCGGGTGTAGCGCATTGTGGTGGAGAGCTCCCCGCACCCACGAGAGGGACTAAACAATAGATGGCGGCGGCGCGAGGGGCTGCCTGACTGAGAGGACCCCCCATTGCACGGAGCAGCTGGTGTCCCCAACCAGGGCCTAATACTCAGTGACTGCCCTATCCAAGACGTTGGGTAACATACAGTGAGGAGGAGGAATCCCTCCCACAAGAAAAATGGCGGACGCGTTTGGCAGTTGAGCCAGCCTGCGGCGAACCTGTAACCTTGATGAGCATATTGTGGAGAGAAGCCGGGCCCCAGTGGAGCATTCTGAGACCCAGCCCAGACCACAGTGAGGCGTAGAAAAACCAGCCCAGCAAAACCCCTGAAGCCGCGGCAGACCCGAGCAGCTGGCAGGAGTCCGCCTTGCCGGAGAACCCGGAAGACTGGGTGGAGAGGTCCACATCGGCTCCGGGGCAGAGAGTGAGATGCGGACGGCGCTGGACCAGCGCCGCAGTAAGGAAGGCCTGGGGGAGATCTAGTGAGGATGACCTACACAGTGGAGACCCCCACTGCACCCCAGTGGGAGGTGACAAAGCGACACAGAGAGGTTAGTGCGCTCCAAAAGCAGCCCCACAGCGGAAGTGAGACAGCAGCCCCCGGGTGCTGGCGGCATGGCGGGGGCCCCGTAGAGCGTGGTTAGACCTCAGCTAAGGCTCGACTGAGAACGGAGTGTAGAGCTGATAGCCCACGTCGGGCCCACACATTAAGGTGACACATAGAGGAGAATAGCTCTCAAGCTACACCAGAGCCAAGTCCAAAGAAGGGGGAGCAGGCTCAAAACGCTGGGGGAGAACCAAAGCAGAAGTTACTACAGAGACACAGGACCCTGGACTCTGAGAGCCCTAGACAACAGGGGGGGCGTTAACAGCGAGGGGGTCCCCACGTGGACTTTGAAGTCCCCAACCGCCAAAAGGCTCAAGGAGGGTAGGAGCCGTGAGTGCCTGGCGGCAAGGGGCCAAGCCAGAGAAGAAAGAGACGGCACAGAGGTGGCATAACGGGACACCAAGCGACACAACCTCCCAGAGGTACAGGGGCCAATCATAGGCACCACCAAGCCGCCTGACCGTCGAGAACCACTCAGGATAGAGGCACAGAAAGCAAAGCCAGCCAGACACAACTCTCCACCAGCAACCAATAAACAATAATTGAGGCCGGAAAGATCACAAGGCCTAGGCTGGGCTAGGAGCCATGGAGGTCGGAAGGGCTCTGAGAGAACTCCCGGACGACGCCACGCAGCTGAAGAAAATGCACCGGTGATGGTGACTTTCCACAAGAAATGCTCGGAGATTTTGAGCCTTAAAACAGTGAGGCGTGAGGTGCCAGACGCTGGACACCCCAAGATGTGGGGATCCCGTGATCTGAGGAGAGCTGTGGAGGAGCGGGGTGCCCGTCCGGACAGCAAAATGGCGGCTGAGTTAACGGCCTGACTTGGTGGACAGGATCCTGATGCGTAGAGGCTTCGACAGCCCTGGAGGTGGCACACTCGCCACAAGAGAGGATCGCCTGACCCGGACAGCAGAGAAGCTCTGCCGCACCTCTGTAGCTGAACCAACAAAGAGGAGGGTTGGAGGGGTATCCTGGGAGGCCTCAGGCCAGCCGACTGTCAGCAAACGAGCCGTCTCCCTCGGGCATTCCATACCCTGAAAAGAGATGGCCTATGGCCTTGCACAGCCAAACCCCAGATGGCTAAGGACTAACCACCTGAAACTCCAGCCTCAAGGTCACAGAGCAATCCACATCCATACAGGCCATCCTAGAAGCCCCAGCCAGACAGCTCTGCTACCTTGGACCTTAATCCACCCCCAACCCGAGCCAAACCGAGATCAGACGAGACCCACAAAAGCGAAAACAGGCCCTCCTCCGAGGCACCACAAGAGCACACACTAGCTCCCCCCAACATGTCGAAGGCACTTAAAGCCACAAAACAGACATCTCTACCCTGCTGGCAACTCCAAGCGCAGACAAGCCTAAAAGAGGAGACTGACCTGAAGCAATGGCCACAAACTCACGTGGAAGCGGACCCTGGCCCCATGGCACAAACAGTGACCAAATCGGATCTACAAGACCTGCTGCAGGCCTTCCCAAAAGTATATCAGAAGGGCACAGAAGAGATTATGAAAAAGATCACGGTCCTGGACAAACGGATGGGAGAAGTGGAGGCAAGAACCGAAGAGGTCGAGGCAAGGCTGTGCGAACACGGCCATGAGATCTGGGAAGGTTCAGACAGAATCACAGCACTCGAGGCCAGATGTGAAGCCATGGAGTCGAGACAAGAAGATGTCGAAAATCGCTCTTGTCGGAACAATATCCGTCTGAGAGGGATTCTTAGGACAGTCCCGGACGCGGACCTTGGCCCCTATGTCAACAATCTTTTTAGTTTCATTCTGACCCTCCCAGACGAGGCCCCACTGGAACTGGACAGAGTGCACCGGACAAGATCCAGAGCAGCAGCCACCCCACCTGACGTCCTAGCCAGAGTCCATTTTTACAAAGTGAAGGAGGAAATCATGCGGGAAGTCAGGGATTCACCTTGCATTCTCTTCAGAGACACCTCCATCTCCCTGTACCAGGACCTAGCCACCATCACACTCACGAAGAGGAAGGCCCTACGACCCATCATGGTCTGGCTCAGGGAAAAGAAAACCACCTACCACTGGGCATTCCCCACAGCTCTGGCCTTTACCTGGGAGGGAAAGCCCTGCCTCATCCGTACATTACAGGAGGGCGAGATGCTCTTAAACCCGGCTACAGAAAATGACCACACCGATAAGGACACAGCTCGAGCAAGGAATACTGACCCCTCCTGGACCCGAGTGGAGACACGCAGCAGGCTCAGCGGACCACCTCCCAAGAGCAAGCCGAACGGCTAGAACAGAGCGCACCCCCCACTGATGGACTCCAGTTACGAGCACCAAGCAGAAAACCACGCCAAGGACCACACCCCGTGAAAGTGCATATCATACAACCCTAGGAACTGCAAGCCGGGGCTCTGGAACATCGGAAAACCACCATGTCACCAAACACCAGTTGAGGCACAGTTGCCTCCAAGTTAGTCGGCTGCGTCGGCCCGGCAGGACACCCTGTTGGGTGTGTTTTTGGGGGAGGGGGGGAGAAACAGGGGTGGATAAGGAACAGAATCATAGTAATTGACAGGGTGCCTGGATTACGGGAGGAGTATCAGCGGAGGCTATCTAAGGAATACATAAGCAACAACACCCTGGAATATGGAGACCACTAAAGAGCTCACAATGGTAACTTGGAATGTGCAGGGGCTGAATTCACCCAGAAAACGGAAATCCGTGGAGCACAGACTGGCCCACCTGGAAGCGGACATTATGTGCCTGCTAATCGGAGGAGACTTCAACCTCACCCCAGACCCTAACATGGATAAAACGCTCCCCCCTCCAGGGAGGACTTCTCCCGGGCGCTCGGAATGGCAGAATTTCTGAGGAACACAGGCACCGTTGACACCTGGAGAACGAGACTACACATTCTACTCCTATGTACACAGAGGCTATTCAAGGATCGATCTCCTGCTGATGTCAAGCAAACTCTGCCCCTGCATTGAAGACATTCAAATCGTCCGCAGAGTCATATCTGACCACGCCCCAGTCATAGCCAGCCTACAAGTCGAAGGCCTCCCAGCTCCTCCGCAGAGAGCCTGGAAACTCCAAGACTACATTCTAGCAGACATAACATCTAGCACCGAGCTCCAGGAATCCCTTGCAAACTATTTCAGAGAACCTAGCGAAAGACACCTCGGAAGCCACGGTCTGGAATGCAATGAAGCCAGTCATCAGAGGTGTGGCAATCAACTGCACAGCATCACACAAGAGGAGGCACCAACTCCAACTCTCCAAGTTGGAAGCAGAAGTGGGTGAAGCAGAAGAACAATACAAAGCACGCCAATCCGTGAACGGTGGCAGAGAACTTAAAAAAGCGAAGGTAAAACTCGAAATGCACCTGGCAGACCGGACGGCCCAGGCCTTAGCCTATACAAAACAATACAAGTATATAAACGGCAACAAGGCAAACCGCCTGCTGGTCCAGAAGCTAAAGTAACTACATTCCCGGAACAAGATACTAATGCTCCAGGGCCAAGTTGGCAAGCCCTGCTGCACAGAAGCAGAGAAGATGGAAATTATCACCAAGTATCACAAGGGGATCATGACCGGGCCAATCACGAACAAGGAAGTACAAGCCCAATACCTGCGATCAGTCCGACGAGACCCCTTTCTCCCACAGCTCGACGCCTTAGAACTCCCCATCACTGCGGAAGAAGTAGCAGACACAATCCGGTCTCTGAAAAACACTGCCCCGGGTCCTGACGGTCTAACCGCCCAATTTTACAAAAAGTTCTCCCACATTCTGACCCCCCCACCTTGCCTCGTTGTGTAACTCCATTCTGGACTCCGGCTCCGTCACCCCCTCAATGGAGGAGTCCCTGACGGTACTGATATTGAAGCCAGGGAGAAACCCGGAGCTCTGCTCCTCATACAGACCAATCACACTATTGAACGACGACGCAAAAATCTTCTCAAATTCTGGCAAGCAGACTGGCAAAATACCTCACAGAACTGATCCACCCGGACCAGACGGGATTCATCCCAGGCTGAAGCACCTTCGACAACACCAGGCGCACCCTAAACATTATCGAATCAGCAATCAGAACAGGGGAACAAATGGCAGTCCTGTCACTAGACACGAATAAAGTTGGACTGTGGATACATAGAGGAAGCCCTAAAGCACCTAGGCATCGGCCCAAAGTTCCGGAAATGGACCCTGGTCAACTACCAGCACCCAACCACGATAAACAGCACCAAATCACCCAGAATCCATATCACCAGGGGCACACGGCAGGGCTGCCCACTATCCCCATTCACCTTTGCACTGTCTATGGAGCCGTTTGCCTGTAGAGTTCACCAAAACCCCTTAATAAGCAGACTAACGGTGAGGGGGGGAAGCATACAAAATAGCTTTGTACGCAGACGTCCTACTAAGCCTTACCAAGCCCGAGTCATCCCTGGAGGCGCTGTGGGACGAGCTGCCCAGCTTCGGAGCGGCCTCGGGGTTCTCCATCAATCCCGAAAAATCCACGGCCCTGGGGCATGATAGAAACATTAGCCGCCAGCCACCCCATCCAGTGGGCCAGCTCGCACTTCACCTACCTGGGGGTAAAGATACCACGGAAAACGGAGGAGGTGTACAAACTCAACTCCCCCCCCCCCCCCCCCCCCCCCCTTGCTGTTCAAGGAGCTCCAGTCAGACCTAATAAGATGGAAAAAGCAAGAGGTGTCATGGCTGGGAAGAATAACAGCAGTAAAAACGAACATGGTGCCAAGAGTGCTCTACCACTGCCAGGCCCTCCCAATTTCCATCCCCAGGAAAGACCTACAGAAGCTTCAAACAAACATAATGAAATTCATCTGGGATGGGAAGAAGCCGCAAATAGCCAGAAGGGTGGTGACGAGGAGCAAGGGAGCGGGAGGCCTGGGAGCCCCAGAAATAGAGAGATGCTGCCTGGTCGCCTGGTCGCCCAACTCTCCCCGGCATTCACCTGGTCACTAACCACCAACAGGCCTCGCTGGGCGAAACTAGAGGAGAACTGGTGCCGGAGCCCCCCAGAAGTGCTCCCACACATCATCAGACCCATTGAACCCACCCAAAGCGGGGCCCCTAACCGCAACCAAGAACACAGTGGAGAGTTGGAGGAGGGCGACCAGGAGATGGACCTGTGGGAGCACAATAGGCCCCCTACCCTTGATAGCCCAATAATTCCAATCACTGGAAAACAGGGGGCCTGAAACATGTGGGAGACTTCGACGCGGAGGGAACCCCGCTAACATTCGAAGAATGCAAGAGGTCATTTGGGGTGCCGGAAACAGAGATTCCACTATGCGCAGATCCGACACTGGCTCTCGCACAAGCCCATGAAATCCCAGGGCTGCAGGGAACTAACGGCGCTGGAACAAACGCTCACAGTGCCTCCCCCAGAGGGAAAACATCAGGCTTATACGGACTACTGGACAGAGGAGACCCCAACCAAAAGGAGGCCCATATGGAAAAATGGGAAAAGGGACATCGGCAGAACAATTGAAATGGAAGAATGCGGGCACATCTGGACCAGAACACACAAGAGTTCGAAATGCGTCGCCTACAAGGAAGGGGCGATCAAAACCTGCTACAGATGGTACCTAACCCCAGAGACACTGAACAAGAGCAACCCAGCAATGTCACTGCAATGTTGGAGAGGATGCGCAGACAGAGGCACGCTGTATCGCTTGCTCTGGACATGCCCAAGGTCCACTAAAATACTGGAAGGAAATTCTGGACCTTATCAAGCAGATCACAGGCCTGACACAGGTACCAGAATACAGTAGCACAAGCAAACACTGACCAGAGCTTGGGTATAAAAGTATATAATTATTTATTTAAAAACACACCTTGTAATATACACTAACACTAATATGGCAAGCAAGTTCAAAACCGCCACTATTCATATATATACATCCCTGATCACTTATTGAACAAGTCTTAGTTAAAACACCACTTATTTTCAGACAGAGGTGAGCGCTTAACGTAAGATGGCACTCCAATAAGTAAATTAATAAGGGAGGGAAAAAGGCAGAATTAGGAACATTCACAATACCAACACTTTAGGAGAACCAGAGCAAGTCCGAAAAGGCAGAGTCTACTGAGCAGCAAGAAAGTCATAGGTCAGGCCCACTCTTGAAGAGAGCAAGGCGGAATGTGTCCAAGATCACACAGTTGCATAGTACTTTTAAAGAGTCGTTGCAAAGAGTTCAAAAAGGGTTGGCTGAAGTTAGGAAAAGTTAGTTAGTAGGTCCCAGGTCACCCCAGGATAGAAAGTCAAGGATTTACGGGACACCTTGAAAAGTCTGTTGCAAGGGAGACCAGGCGGGACTCAGTACCTAAAATGGTGAGAAAGCTCCAGCGGGGGCAGTTGTTCCTGGCAGCGGGGGAAAGTCGGTGCTTCGTCCAGGGGAAGAGGAGATCTCGACGTGGAGGAAAGCTGGAGGTCGTTGCACTGCCAGGGAAGAAACCAGCCGCGGATTTTCCCGGTTAAAAGGTACTACCCTTTTATTCGCGGTAGTGGTGAAGCGTGGCTATTCGGCCGCCGGGGTGCTTGGCACGGGCGATTTGACCACGGGACGATCCAGGAAGACGAAAAATAGGGCGAACTGGTTATCCCCACCAGCTCAGAGGAAGAAGACTCTCCGGGATGAAGATCATCTCTGTTGTTGGGAAGTGGTGAGACGGTTCAGCAGGGCTCCACCGGTGGTGTCGTCGTTGCAGGTCAGCTCAGCTTCTCCCTCTTCGGATTCTTTGGTCCTGTGGCGACTTCTGAAGTTACAGTCCCCAAAGCCCTGCTTTTATGGAGAAAACCCCCATTCATCAGTCCTAGCTGTCACTCAAACATGCTAAGTGGTGATCCGGGCGGCTCACCACTCGGCCAATCACAGAAGAGTGCGACTTGAGTTGCTGGGGTGCCCCCCTCCCACACATCCTGTAGACCCAGACAGAGTGGCACCACTTTTGGAGGCTTCTGTGGAGAGAAGCCCGCCAAAAAGTAGAACAAAGGGCTCGACTTGTATTGGAGTTACAGAGGCGAACACAAACGCCATTTTAAAACCGAGTCCTGGCAAAAAGACCCAACCGGGGAATAAATATTAAATAAATAACCCGGCGGTATCTTTAACATTGCACCAAAAAGTGGTGAGTTTAAAATGAATGGGAAAATCCCATAGGAAATATTCCGGTGGAACCACTGCCACCAGCCAGAAACTCGACGAGGGGGGACTGCACAATGCCCCCTCGAAAGACAGACCCAGGGGCAATCTAATTACCCCTACCAGTACTTCCACAATATGATGGTTGGTACTGGTTCTGTTCACAATTTGACTAGTAAAGTCAATGGTGACTTTACATGCTCTGGGAGACAGTAGTCCGTCCCAGGGTATGGAGTCTATGTTTTGGGGTCACTATGACACCCCTGTGTTACTGCACTGAGGGTGCTGTGTAACATACTTACCAAAAACCACATGAAACCCTATGGAGTAAAAGACCCCATAACCCATAAAACACATTACAAAGTCAAAGGATAGCTCAAATCATGTCTAAGAGTGGGAGAAAGAGAGTCTCACTCTTAGCAGGAGAACAAAATAAACCCCAAAAATCCAGCAAAGCTGCTGGGGGACTCACTAGGTTTGAGGAATTCGCCTCAACAGAGAATTCTCCCTAACAACTTATAAATACATTAATTGTTTGTGCAAGAAATCTTGAGTGCAAGTTTATTTGAATACCTGTAACTGTGAATCTTTGTTTAACTGCACTAAAGCCCACATTTCCCCTCTTGAGATAAGCCTGGCAGCTCAACACGCTAGCAAAACTGTGTAGTACAAGGTTATACCAAAGGTTGGGTTGCCTATATCGGTAGTCATAGTTGTTTGTATTGTTCCCAGTGGGTACTGCATACATACTTTGCCTAACACAGGGTGGCTCTTCCAGCCAGGTGGGAATCCTCGTTCAAGCTGGTAGAGAAGACTCCGGAGAAGAGGATGCCAGGACTTAGCCTGGGACCTACCCCTCAGGACCCGAAAAAGGGGGTTACGGGGGGCACAGGAGAACTCCAGGGCGCAGACGTTTCTTCGTCCGATGAGGAGATACATTCTGTCTACACCAACCAGGGTGGTGACGATGGGAATGTTGGGGAGACACTTGCCAGACGCGACGACTACATGGGCGCTGGGCCTAGCGACCCTGCTCCCCTGGTACCTCCTAGAGACCTGTCGCAGGCTATTCTCTTGACCCTCCACAAGCTTATGTCGGAGATTCAGAGGAGGTGGATGACAGTGCCACCAGCAGCACCACCACTGGGGACCCCGTTGACACTGTGGCCACCACCGGCAAAAAAGAGGAGGCGACACCCTACACCTCCATTCCAACCGTTGCTGCCCTCCCCCCATCCTAAGGTGATGGGGACTGACCCAGCGATGGCTGACTGACGTCCACGGCGGGTTTGGAGATGCTGCATCACTGCCACAGAGAGCTTCTCCACCAGACGAAGTGGGATAGTTAATCTATGATCGCCCGTGCGTCAAAGCTTTTCCAGCTCACCCCGATGGAGAAGGAGGGCTTCCTGTACAAGCGCCGGGAGGCGAAAAGGAAAACCACCCTGTCAGTACCACTCCTGGACGACATCTGGGATCCGGGGCTGGCGCTGTTGAGGAAACCCGCCTCAGCCCCAGCAAAGAGAGACTGACTTGAAATGAAATACCGGCTGCCGGAGTCTGCGCCCAAGTGTCTGCGGTCTCGGCCATTGCCGGACTCGGTGGTCTCGGCGGCCGCCAGGAAGTTGTTGTCAAGCCCTTTATCCTCTTCATCTGCACCCCCAGGCAACTAGGGGAAGAAGTTGGATTCCATGGATAGAAAGGTCATGTACTCTGCGGCGACGACAGTCAAGGCAGCCAACGCCTTAGCGATGGTGGCCAGATACGACTGGGAGCGTTGGTATAAGATGGCTCCGCTCCTGTATTTCCTCCCTGATTACCAACGGGTCGAGGCTTTGGAGATTCTGCAGGAAGCCGAGATGACGTCTGACCATACCATCACGGTGGCCCTGGACATCGCGGACACAGGGTTCACCTAGATGGCAACAGGGTTTGCCTTTGTCGCTGTTGCTGGCTCAAGGCCACCAACTTTAGACGAGAGCTCCAGACGCGGGTCCTGGACATGCCGTTGGATGCAGACAACCTTTTTGGAAAGGCAGTCTATGAATCCCTCCAGGCCATCAAGACTGACACAGAGACGGCCCGTACCTTGGGCAAACTGTAGCAACACCGGCCATCCTTTCGTTCCTCAGGTTAGTCTAGTATGTCTTTGAAGGGTTTTGGGTGGGGGGGGGCGGGGCTCATCCACTTAACACCAGCCCTCCCGTTCCACATCGCAGGACACCAACAGGGTCGCTCCAATACTTTCGGAGGTGACCGTCATCGTCAAAGCTCCCACGGTGGCGTGCTGGCCTCCAAGCAGGACTGAACTGGCCAAGACATAAGGCCCCCACCCCAGCACCCTAGTGGGAGGCTGGCTGGCAAACCTAGCGTGTGGGAGACCATCCCCACCGATCGATGGGTGCCGGAGGCCCATTCTCGACCTACTACGACTCAACAAGTACATAAAGTCCCAGAAGTTCAGGATGTTCACGCTGTAGCACGTGCTCGGCCAGCTGGAGGAGGGAGGCTTTCTATCACCGTTGCAACTAGAGGACACGTACTTCCATGTCACCATACACAAGAAACATTGCAGTTTTCTGCACTTGGTCGTACAAGGGAAGCATTACCAGCTCAAGGTGTTCCCTTTCGGACGGAAGTCAGCGCCCAGAGTCTTCAAGTGCCTGACCCTGTGGCGGCCCATCTAAGACTGCAGGACATTCATGTGTACCCTTACCTGGATGACTGGCTCATCCGGGCCTAGTCAAGGGACATCACGGTCGATCACATGGCGAGGACTATACTGTTGCTGACGGACCTGGGTTTCTTGGTGAATTATGCAAAGTCCTGCTTGACTCCATCACAGGGCGCTCTGTTCCTGGGATTGCATACTCGACACAGCGTCCTGCCTGACGTCACCGTCGGAGGAAAGGATAGCGGCCATCTTGGGCAAGGTGCAATGGCTGTTAGCACTGAAGAACGCCACAGTGAGCACCATGAAGTCGCCGCTCGGCATGATTATGTCATGCATATACCTTATTCGGCACTGCAGATTGTTGATTGGTCCACTCCAGGAGTTCCTCGATGCCATGGCTTCCAGGACAGGATCGTGCTCGACGAGGATTTCTGTCGAGCGATCAGGTGGTGGGGCATGCGCTCCAACATTGCCGGAGGCAGGGACTTCCAGAGCCCCCGTACCAGGAGTCTGTCACAATGGACGCTTCCCTGGAAGGATGGGGAGCACACACCAGGTGTCTTCATGCCAGAGGCCTGTGGCTGTCTAAAGGGAAGATGCTGCATATCAACATACTGGAAGTACGGGCAGTGTTTTGGGCCCTCAGGTCGTTTCTTCCGTCCCTCAAGGGCAAAGTGGTGAGGGTCTTCACTGACTATACCACCACAATGTTTTGCATCTGGAAGCATGGGGGCACCAGATGCCTAGCGCTCTCCAAAGAGGCGCAGGACTTGTGGCACTGGGCCATCGCCCAGGGGTTGTTTTTCATTCCATTTCACGTGGCAGGAGTAAAGAACACTGTTGCTGACTCTCTGAGCAGGGAGCTGCGCTTTTGCCACGAGTGGGAGCTTCGGCAGGATCAAGTGGCCAACATTTTCCTCAAATGGGGCAGTCACCAGATCAATCTGTTTGCGACAGCGACTAACGCCAAGTGCCAGAGGTTTGCCAACAGGTTCCCCTAGCCAGGGAGCATGGTGGACGCTTTCTCCTCCTCTTGGGATGTGTTACGCTCACCTGGTTCCCACAGGGGCGTCGATCGGACCCGGACAGCTGCGGTCTCCACCAACGTGATGGGTAGTGAAGAGATGACAGTCTGGACTGGCCCGCCTAATCTTGTCTGCTGGACTTGTAGAAGTATTCTCCTGCAAGTGGAGAAAGGGATTTAGCCTCCCGTGGACTTTAGTGATGGCCCCCCAACAGTTCTCGCTCTCCCCACTAATCACCTCCAATATTCCCTTTTGGTAACCTCACCTTATGTTTTTAATTGATGAGCTCTCCATCCTGCATGGCATGCAGGGGCGCGTAGATACCAGTTACTTCACGGGGTTGAAGGTACTGGAGGAGTTCCGGAGGAATATTGACTCCAGTGTCTATAAAGTTCAACGAGTTCAATATGTCCGATGTTCACTCTTGTTCCATTCCCTCGTTAGGTTGCAGCTGGGTCCAAAAGAATATTGCCTGGAGGCATCTGATGGCGTTCAGGTAAGAGTCTGTATTACCAAACACTGTCCGGCAAAAGTTGCACAAGTTTAACTTGCTGTTTTCTCTCCGTTTATAGGTGCGGCATAGGAAGATGCGGCGAATTAAAGAATAATACCTCCGGTGGTAAAGCAGTTAAGCCTATGGTGGCAAAGAGATTGTCCTTGTTGGTTTTCTCGGCTCACCTTGTAATTCCTTTTGTTTTCCCCCCAGGTGCTGGGTTTCGACGACGAAAATGATGGAGGCAGCGCCGAGTCGAAAGATGCGGTGGACTGGTGAGTATAACGCGGCGCTGCTGCTGGCGAAGCGACGCATGCTGAAATAATGTCCTTTCCAGGCTCGGAGATGTGCTGGGTCTGGAATCAGCTAAGGATTCAAATAATGTCTGTGATCTAACCTCTTCTTTTTTCTTTGCCTTTTGTCTAGGAGCACCGGATTTGAGGCGGCCTGGCAGAAAACTGGATGCTGACTTGCAGACACGGTGAGCGTCACGCTGCTGAATGCAGAATAACGCAAAGCATGGGCTGCTGTTCGGGCGTGGTTTAAATAGCCTGCAAAGTAGTCCCCAGAAGTACACCCGAGTGAAAAATAGTCCCTGTAATAAAATAGTCCCATCCAGGCCTCACGTTGGCTTGGACTCATTTGCAGCATGGTCTGCGTAAGGTAATTAAAGTCTATGAGCCTGGCGCCTAGGGCGCCAGGACTAAATCCAAACAGCCCCCAGCCAGGGCTATTGGGGTTTTAATGAGTATCTGGATGCCTGCTCCCAGGGCTGATGGACTCGATCCGGATGCCTGGGGGGGGGGTAGGCATCCTGAGAGGATGCCTGTTTCTGTACGTGTTCCCACCATTGCCATTACTACTTTGAGTAAGCAGTCAGCTCAGATGGTACCGGTGCAGGATGATGCTCATTGTACTAGCGTGGCCGAGGCAGATCTGGTAGCCTGACCTTCTCAGCATGTCGGTGTCCCCTCCAGTCAAGCTGCCCGTGGTCATGGATCTCCTCTAAAGGGAAGGCTGCGCGATTCTGCACCACGACCCAAGATCGCTGAACCTGAAGGCCTGGCTCCTGCAGCATTAGAGTTCGGTGGTTACGAGCTTCCGGCAGACTGCAGGGAGGTACTCGCCAATGCCAGGGCGTCGTCGACTTTGAAATGCTACGGAAACAAATGGATGCGTTTTTGCGACTTCGTGCCGGTCACAGCCCCTCAAGTACTTCCGTATTTATTGTCATTGGCGTAATCAGGGCTGGTGCATGCCTCTAAGGTACATCTGGTGGCTATCTCCAGCTATACTAGGTCTCTGGGACGGTCTTCACTGTGGTCGCACCATCTAGTCAAAGAGTTCATCAAGGGACTGTTCTGCTCGTTCCCGCCGGTGAAGGCTGCAGCCCCTGTGTGGAAACTCAACGTGGTGCTAACTAGGCTCCTGGGGCCACATTCGAGCCTATGCATTCAGCTCTGCTCAAGTTTCTGCCGTGGAAGACTGTTTTCCTCGTGGCCATCAACTCTGCAAGAAGAGTAAGTGAGATCCAGGCCCTGTCCTTCAAGCAGCCTTACTAGACTTTCCACGAGACAAGGGTGGTGCTGCAGATACACCCCTCCTTCATGCTCAAGGTTCTGTGAGAATTTCATCTCAACAAGCCCTTTGTGTTACCTGTGTTTTTTCCGACATCTTCGTCACCAGCTGAGGAGTGCTGAAGTTTGATGTGGCCTGCACAAGTTTCCGGTAAACTTCTCAGCTTTTTGTGAACTTTGGTCCTTTGAACAATGTGAAGGCCCTGTCCATTTCCAGATGGCTGTCTGGCTGCTTCACTCATTGTCACCGGTTGGCAAACCGACCTCTGCCTGGCTGTCCAAGAGCCCATTCTACCAGAGCGATCGCTGTAACGACTGCGTTCCTGTCTGCTGTGCCCCTGCTGAACATTTGCAGGGCTGCTACGTGGAGGTCGACGCACACCTTCACAAAATTCTACTGCGTCAACAGGGATTCCAGGGAGGAGTCCAGAGTCGGCCAAGCAATTTTGCATAACCTGTTAGCTTGAAGGTGAGCCTGGGGAAGGAGGTAAGAGATTGCTTCTGTTGGGCCTTCCCACCTCCTGTGGTTGTGTATTATGTACTGCTGTTTATTCTTTGTTCATGAGCATGTGAATCTATTCCAGACCCCATGCTGGAGAAGGAACAAGTTACTTACCTGTTACTGTTGTTCTGCAGCTTGGGTCTGGCATGAATCCACATACGAACCCTCCCGCCTACCCCTCTGTGGCTCTTCTCTTTGTCCTACTGCCATTTTACTTGCTACCAAATCTCGAGATGGGTGCCAGAGGAGAGGCCTAGGTAGTGGGTAGTCATTGGCTGGGGGCAGTATGACCAGAGCTCAGTGATTGTTTTATAGGAGGAGGACAGTTTAGAAACAAAACTGAAACTGTTTTTTCTTTTACCAAGTATTTCCAGCTGCGGGATTTATTGACCCACTCTGCTATCTTATGCGGCATCACTCTGATAGTATGGTGCACGAAAAAGCAACAATGGCGGCAAAATTCAGGGGTGCGCCAAAAACCTCCAAAACCGCGTGTTTAAACGCACAAAAAGATGGATGCACAACCTGCCACCCATGGTGCATGTGTGGTGGGGTAGAGCACACACTGCAGAAAATGTGCCAGTGGGCTCCATGACCAGAAAACAGAGTGCAGAGGGAGAAGCAGTGCTTTGCAAATTAAACTCCATAATGTGCCTATAAATGGCATTTGATTTGTTGCTAAACTCCAAAAGGCCTATACATAACACTTCTCAACATTCAAAATCTTGCTTGGCGCTAATATTCATGTAATCTAATGAAGCATGGCGAATATACAAAGTCCTAAAGAGCAAAACCTTTCCTCAGACAAACTGGATTGTCTGTAAACTGACAGCTCCTGTCAAAATCTGTGTGCAGTACACTGGGCTACCTGTGGGTGACAGCTGTCAGATGAGCTCCTGATGAAACTTCAAAGGATCTAAACTAAAAGCCTGCCGTATTAGCAAACATAAAATAAGTGTTGCTAATGGGAATACAGATCTCAGTTGTGTTTTTGATCCCACAGATGTAAAGCTAAGAAAGTAATGTATTTATGTTTGAAGCAACAAATTTGGTTTCAGCTGGACTTTAAGGAATTAAGAATAAAATAGCCTTGCTGAGCTGCAAGGATTGGAAAAACAGATTTCTCCCAAGGGGAGGGAAATCCTCTCAGCAGAAACTCACTGGGAGATTATAATTGTGGGTTAGTCCAGACTCTGGTCTACAGAAAGAGAATGAACAATGGCAGATCCTTCACCCCAGGAAACGGAGGTGTGAAAGGGTCATAAACTGCTCCTGGAAGGACTTCCCCAAAGGAAGGGGCTGTTCCTGGACTCGAGGGAGAGACAAATGGGCAGACCATTTGCTGTTAAGAATAAGCAATTTTTAGAGACTCATAACTTGTGATTCAAAGTGGTTAAAAATATATAAAGGATAGATCTGTTAGTCTAATTTTTGGCTGCACGTTTTAAGCGGCGGTAGAACTGTGTAACATATTCTGGACAGGAATGGCAATATATGTGGTTTTATATGAACTGTATCAATACTAGAATTGTGAAAATGTACACACACATCCCTATGTTAAACACTCACATTTGTGAAAATTTGCAGAAAGTTTGGAAATTGTGTTCATGCCAAAAAGGACAACATTCTGTAAAAAGGTGAAACAAGATTCTACAGATGTGGGATTTTTATGAACAGACACTACATAAAATATGGAATCTTTGTGTGTCAGTTGTGTAGAGGTGACCAATGTAGAAATATGTACTTAGGATAAAATTCGATTTTGACACTAGTGGCTGAGGAGGTTTCTAAGGACTGTAAAGCTAAACCATAAATGTAACATCCGTCCTTGATCCAATCACTCATACGCAAGGCGGAGATGAGGTCAGGATCCAATCCCAGCTCACAGAGTTAAGCTTAGTTAAGCCGGCCTATACACCCATTTTGTGATGTCATTTGAAAGGATAAATGGAGACAGTTGACAACACAAAGGGACTCACTGATTCACTCACGTTCCTGATTCCGGCAAAGCACTCTGATTCAGCATTCACCATCCAGCCTTGAACATCCTTCCAGATCTAGATGCCAAGACCCTTGCTCAGCAGTAGAGAACTATTGACTTTCATCAAGGCCAAAATCCTCAAACTTATTCTCACAACCCAGTGGAGCGCTGTGGTGTGGGAAGGCCTTTTGAACTAGTATCCTGAAACTCTCTGGCTTGCTACCACAAGGCTTGCCTGAGGAACTCGCTATCCCGCTGATTTGAAACACCCAGAAAGAAGGGCAGATCCTGTGCAAATCCGGTGACCGGCCCAGCTGATCCAGTCCCGCGCCTGATGTGCGGTCCTTCCTTGACAGACCCAATCCATGACCAGAACTGACGGTCCAATTTAATAACTTATGCTGTAAGTATTAACAGGAAGAACAGTGACCCATAATAACTGCATTGTATGATCTCAATCTCAAACCCATCCCATCTTTAATTCAGAACTCCAGTATTGTTAGAATCTTTCTTGCACTAATTGACTCCCCTGTGTTAACGTTCTAGTGATTTTGAATAACTAATGTAAATCCCAGGAAGAAGTAGAGTATCCACAACAGGCGGGTTACGCTGATCATGTGACCGTAAGATCGATATGTGGCATTCTTTTTCATAGTCCTAATATAGTGTAATCAAACCCATCTGTCATTTTCAAAAGCGCATTGCTGTTTTCATTTTCGCGCATATGCTGCAAAAATGACTCTTACTAAAACCTCTAACTCCCTCAGTTTTTATGATCGAAGCGATATTTCAACCCCTACTTGTACCTAACATCCTTATCGATCCATAGAACCCTAAACCGCAGAACAGTGCGATTGGCCCGTTATAGAAAAAATCGTGCAAGGAAAAGTTTGCCGCTATTTGACATTCTGCAAATTCTTTACACGTGTGAATTAACTTTAGATTATTTCCTACTTGGACTTTAAGATTTCAACTGTTTTCTTTTGACTAAATCATTGCTTGTGTGTGTTTGCATCTGTTCAAAGCGGCTCCCATACAAATTTATAACAATTTAAGTATTTTTTACCACATTTGGTGTTTTTGCTCAGCCAAATCCAAAGACAATTTCAAAGCCATCCTGACAGTTGAAAAGTCAATTCCGTTTTTCTCTTGTGTTGAAGAGGGAAGGTGAGAGTGACATTGTTTGATTTGTGTTATTCCTGAATACTTGCTCTCTCCTCACATCTATTTAAATTGCCTATTGGGGGGGTTGAGGTGTGTTGCAGGGGGAACCTCTAACCATAGTGCTATCTGTTCCAAACCAACACAACAGTATTCTTTTTGGTGCTGCATTTGTTTTTGTGTTCATTATTTGACTCCTAGTGCATTAAATACATTATTCAGTGTTCTGTCACCCCATTGGTGATTGTTGTATTCCTATTAAAATATATTGTGATTTTAATTCTAACTACATAAATAAATATTTACCTTTGCAAACTAGCCTGATTCCTGGTTCAGTGTGACCGGAGGGGTGGGGGTCTCAGGATAAGGGTGTGATAAGAGTAGTATATCATTCAGAATATTGAACTTATAGATAAAATAAATAAGGGTTTAATTTGCGCACTACATGCTGGGCGTGACTTGGGTGTGTGCAGGTTTGAAATCACTTACACAGCCGGACAACAGGGAATATTCATGAGCATGCAAATGCATGCCAGACTCATGCTGGAGAATAGTTACAGATAAGTAACTTGTTCATTTTTTCTTAAGGTTACGATAGCGCTGTCAACCGTTGTATACTGGTAAGTACCAATTATTTGAGTCTTGGCTGAATAAACACACCCTGTTAGAGAATACACAAGTTAAACGGATTGTATCTATTTTCCGAGATGCAATATAATTGCATAACTGTTTAAAAAAAAAAGTAGCAGGCGCCCCTCTCCAGAAAGAACATCGCATGATAACCTGTTATGTGGTTTTTCCCACTTTGAGAGTCCACAGCCATCTTTTTGCTCAATGTACTTTTCACAGATGGGAAATATACATTTGCATATCAGTCTTTGTCCCGCGAACATGGGCAGTCCAGCACCAAAATGCTATGGTAATTCCCATCTGAACAATAGTATCAACAGCAACCCCATACAGGTGTTTCAGCCTTGTTGGGCCTCATCAGTGAGGTAGTGGACCATAGGGTGTATGGAGCGCAGGCTCTGACTTTCGCCCAGTACGTACTTGTATAGTTAGGCACAGCTATGATTACCATAGTATTTACTATCCCGATCCAAGATGGCAGTGCCGCGTTGTGCCACACACACATGCCATCGGATATAGATTTTTGTTTTTTTTTTAGATTCGGTTTTGAAACACAAGTGATTTATACACTCTACGAACACGGAAGACGCTCAAAAGGTAAGCGACCAGTTAGTGCAAATGAGGCGCATCCAAGCCCCCCCCTTTTTGTTTTTTTTCACATATCGCAAGGATAATTTTGATTTCTGTGATGGCTATCAGCCGAGCACGAAACAACACATAATTATTACACATATTGCTCCTATCACTTCCCTGATGGACGCTCAGCCAAATGAAGGTGTTTTTCCACGTTAAACTTGGCGCTAAAGAAATATACTTATATTTTTCATCCCGGGTCCAATTAGACAATCAAAAGTAGATGACCCGCGCCTGCCCTCTAACATTATGTGAGCATCCACATCTAAGGCACTTCTCCTGAAATGTCCATTACCACATTAACATTGTGCAGTTATGCAATTAGATTGCTCGTTTTTAAAAATGGATACATTCAGTCTTTCTCATGTATTCTCTAACAGGGTGTTTATTCAGCCAAGACTAGAATAATTGGTTGTTAGCAGTATACAACGGCTGACAGCGATGTAGTAACCTTAAGAAAAATTGAAGGAATTTGCTTACATCAATAAAGGTAATCATCAATAAATCAACATGACATAAAATTGAACTACTAGAAAGGAGTAATATTAAGAAGAGGACAAAAGTGTTGCCCTTTTTGTTACAGCAACCTCCAAAGCACCACTTAAAGATGAACCGATGTGTTGACCAACAATTAGCCATGCACATACAGAACAGATGTTAGGTGGGTAACCAGTTCTATAGTTCTCAAGGTCAATAGATGCAAGACCTTTTTCCAGAGGTCGGCTTTTAAAATTTTCATTATTCATATTTCGTTTAAAGTACTTGTCGGGAGATGATTCCGATAGCGAGAAAATCGGTCTCTACATATCAATTCGAGCCAATGTGTCCTGATGACGGCTCAGAGGGTTTTATCATCTCAAGAAGGGATGTTAGACATAGTTTGCCCGGCCTAGCCAGAAACACAGGATGTTTTGACACTAAAAGTGGATTGCTTCGATTTCTATAATGAATCACCATTCACACTGTTACTAACACCACTATTAAGGTGCTTTTTGCACTATGTTATTGTACAAGCATTTTTAGCTTAGTTGTCTTGGTGGTTTCATAACATGTTGTTAAGCAAAGCTTGTATGCAGTACCCTTTGGGGACACTACAACCAACTATGACTACAGGTATAGGCAACCCAACCTTTGGTATAAGCTTGTACTACACAGGTTTGGTAGCCTGTTGAGCAGCCAGGCTCAACAAGGGAAATGTGAGCTATCGTGGAGTTGCACAAAGATTCACAGTTAAAGGTATTCAAATAAACTCCTACACTCAAGGTTTCTTGCATAAACAATTAATAATTTATCAGTTATAAAGCCTTCTTCAGAAGGGAGCAATGTAATAGTAACATACAAATATACATCAATACTGTACACTGTGAGATTCTTAATCGATAAAGACCCTTTTGGTATGGCCCACAGACACAACCTACACCCACAGGGGACTTCAATAACAAAGGTTGCTGGGGACATTAATATATTACTGTTGGCATTCAGAATACTCTTAAGTTTGTAAAAGACAAAGGTTATTAGAACACAAGAGATCACAAATATCTTAAGCAGGGCAAACACCTTTAGATCCTCAATTCAATAGGCTAGGCCAAAGTCAATGGGCAAAAGTTTTGGATAGGATGCAGCACTTCTGGTAATTAAATGGAAAGGTCTTTGCACAAGTTCTTAGGAGTCTGATGAAAAGAGGAATCACATGTAGGGCCACAAGTTGATTAGACTTGTGAGTTGTGGAAGTTACAAGCACTTCTACAGTAAGAGGTAAGTTCTTAGACGTGTTTTGCAGTACCTTAGTAAAGAAGAAAAGATGCAGCGGATGACTTCTGTTCCTGTGCAGCTCTGCAGATCTCACTGTTCCTGGGCCTCAGTCGTGAGGACAAGAGGGAGGACATTGGGGACTCCCGCAATGCACTGGGACTGTCAAGACTCGCAACCGGCAAACTTCACATGCAGTGGCTGTTTCGCGTTTCAGCTCCTCGCGTCTACCGCGATTCCTGGCTGTCAAGATGGACTGTCCTTTCTTCTGGGGTCCCACACTCTTCTGAGGGGGCTCATGCTTGGTCAATCCTGCTTTGTGGGAGTCTGGAGGACCTTCCAAAAGCTTTAGGCCAGCTTAAAAGTAATGCATACAATCTGGTGTTCCTCTCCCTGGCTATACGGTTTCCAGCAGCAACTCTGTGGAAATTCAACAAGCTCCGAGATGGATGTCCAGGTGACTTACTTTGGAGTTGATTGGTCCCACCAACTCGGGGGAAGAAGTAGTCCTTGCATGGGCTTCTGTCGATGCGAACTTGGCGTTTCGGCACTGCAGCAGGGCTTCACCGGGCACACCAATGGTCCAGGAGTTGCAGCAGGCATCCTCTTCAAGCTTTTCTTCGGTTCCTTCGTCCAGTGGTCGACTCTGCCTTCCAAGCCAAAACACTTGCCTTTTATTCAGTTCTCTCCCATTCATTCCAGCCTAGCTGTCACTCACCCAGCAGGGCGGCTGTCCTTGCCGGACATTCAGCCAGCCAATCACCACAGAGCGCATTTGGGTCTCCTAGGAGACTAAGCACAGGGAGTTTTGGGCACCTCCTTCACTTCTTGCCTACCCCAGACACTCTCAAGCCAGAGGCGGGTTTCACTCCTGAATCCCACCTAAAGGCGAAATGAACAAAGAGACCAAACCTGGTTTGGCGCGCAGAGAAAATCTCTAGAAGGACCTTTCCACAAAGACATGGCGAAAAAAGAAGACCTGGGACGCAGCCTGTGGTAAATGCAAACCATGGTAGTTCAAACAAAACCACTGCCACCAGCCATTCTGTGAGGAAACGGTAACATAAAAATGTTACATGAGCATCTAGACACAGGGGATACGAAGTAACCCCTCCAGCACTCTATTGTAAAATAGTGTGTGCTGGGTCTAGAAAGTTGCAACGGTAAGTAAATCAATTTCACTTTTCTGCTCTGGGAAACAGTAGTTTATCCCAGATAAGATATTTAAACCTTTGGGAAATCTGAAAGACGTCCCTGTGCCACTCCACTGAAGGTGCAGTGTGACACAATGTAAAAGATGATGCCTATGGAGTTTGTCAGACTCCATAACCAAAAGTGAAACGGAGGTAAGATTCACATCGGTCTCAAGACCTTCTTGAACTTGAGTCATCCTCAGATGTCCTGCGACTTTCCCGGGCTGCAGAACACCAATACCCATGGTGCCCGGATACACTTTTTGAGTGCATCGGCTTGCAATCACCTAATCTTGCTGAAACTTCGCAGGCACCCCTGTGAACCTCTAGAAGTTGCAATTCTTCTCCACAAGTCCCCTTCTCAGAGTTCAGGATGAGGAAATGAGTAGTTTGACTGTCAATCTGTTGCATCTTGGCGCTAAGAACAAGGCACCAAAACCACCAATTGACACAGAAGCCCACTGAAGGTTCCCTCTTTTGCCACCACGACCAAGGAGCAGAACCCCACGTCTTCAAAGCTGCATCAGGAAGGCGACCAGCTACATTTTCAACTTGACTCTTCAGGTACTGTGGGGCTTGGGTTACACTTACCTTAGTCTATTTTCGGTGCACCTTTGCTTTGGGAATATTGTTTTCCATGTTTTGGATTTGACCCCAACTCCACTGTGCAGGTCCTACAACCTCTGTATGTACATGTTGGGGAGAATTCTCAGAAATGTGCTAATTCCCTTCTTTAGAGACCCCTAGCCCTTTTGCTGGATTTTAGGACATTTAATTTTTATCCTGGAGAGAGTGAGACCTTTTCCCCACGCTCTCGTGTATTTTTCTGTGATTTTGTTTTTTTAAATTATTATTAAATTAAAATATTATGGTTTGAAAGTTAAGCCTTCCATCTTATACATCAATCTTTCATCAAATTGTCACTGTTTGTCTTCCAGGTTAGGTATTTTCCATGATCTTATTCCAGAATGAAACTACAGCGAAGATGATTTTTTTGTCTTTGCCCGATAGAATTTCGGCCCATCTGCTTCTGGGGACAGTTGTCTGGTTATTGGTAAACCATCTTCTGCATAAGTCTTTTTTTTTTCCTGCAAAGTATGGCAAATCTGTTACGCTCACCTGGCTCCCACAGGGGCGTTGGTTGGACCCGGACAGCTGCGGTCTCCACCCACGTGATGCGTAGTGCAGCGATGACTGACTGGATCTGCCCTCCTAATCTTGTCTGCTTAACCTGTAGAAATATTCTCCTGCAAGTGGAGAGATGGATTTAGCCACTTGTGGATTCAAGTGATGGCACCCCCACAGTCCTCCCCAACTAATCACCTCCAAAATGCCCTCACAGCAATCTCACCTTATATTCTTGAAAGATGATCTCTCCATCCTGCGTGGATTTGCAGGGGCGCGTCAATTCCAGTTACTTCACTGGTTTGAAGGCTCGGGAGAGTTCCGGAGAGTATTGACTCTGAGGTTCCTGGTGATGACCAGTAAGTATTAAGTTCATAGAGTTCAATATGTCCGATGTTCACTCTTGTTCCCCCCTTCCTTTCTTGTTTTGCAGCTGTCTCGTGAAAAGATGCTCTTGTGGCAGCTGGTGACGTACAGGTAAGAGTCTGTATTACCCAGCGCTGCCCGGTAAATATTGCACGAGGAAAACGTGTTGTTTTGTCTCTCTTTACAGATGCGGCACGTGAAAATATGAAGTCACAAAAGGATGCCTCCGGTGGTTAATCAGGTAAGTCTATGGTGGTAAGAATTATTCCCTCACCTTGTGGTTTTCTTTTGGTCTCCTAGGTGCCGAAGTTCGGCGAAGAAATGATGGAGGCAGCGCCGACCCGAAGGATGCTGGGAAGACTGGTGAGTATGGCGTGGCGCTGCAGCTGGAGGTGCGGCGCGTGCAGAAATTATGTTCATTACAGGTCCGGAGACCAGATGGATCCAGAATCAGGTGTGGAATAGAAATAAGTTTGTTTTCTAACCTTGTCCCTTTCTTTCCTCTTTGTTTTAGGAGCTCCGGATTCGAGGCGGGCGTGGCAGAAGACTGGATGCAGGCTGCAGGCACGGTGAGTGTTACGCTGCTGGATGCAGAATAACGCGAAGCGTGTGTTGCTGGTCGGGCGTGGTTTAAATAGCCTCAAAAGTAGTCCCAGGTAAGAAGTCCCTAGAACCACACCCAAGTAAAAAATAGTCCCTGTAGAAAAATAGTCCCTTTCAGGCTTCATGTTGGATTGGAGTCATTTGCAGCATGGTCTGCCTGAGGTAAGTAATGACTATGAGACTGGCGCCTTAGACGCCAGGACTGATTCCTACTATGAGCCTGGCGCCTAAGGAGCCAGGACTGAACCCAGATGGCCCCTAGCCGGGGCTGCTGAGGTGTTACTAAATGTCTAGATGCCTGCTCCCGGGGCTGATAGGCTTGGTCCGGATTCCTGGGGGTAGGCATCATGACAAAATCATAATATGATGCAGGCTTTCGATTGTCTCCTTGTCTACACAGAATCGACAAAACCTTTGATTTTCTGGAATTGTTCTCCTTGCTGCCATAATTTCACAAGTTGGTAATAGGTTTAGCTGCATTCTCATAAAAGTATTTTGTATGTTCTTTGATTGGAATTTCTTTAGATATAGCATCAACTTATTAAGAGGTCTCACGTCAAAATGACACGAAAGGTCCTGCTGATATGTAGCTTTTTTTGGCAATGGTCTGTATCCAATCGTTGATCGCTATTCTCTTTTTTGCCTTTTATGGTCTGTTGAGAAGCATGTCCATTGAGATGTCTGCTGCTTCTCTTTTAGCATCAACACATTTTTTCCAGATGGCCAACGGTTGTTCTTTATTTCCATTTTTTCTGCATCAGAGAATTTCAAGTGCTTGTACATGTGTATTGCTAATTATTTTCCGGTATAAATCAAGTTGTTTCCAGGCTATGGTCGAGGCTAGGGATTGGAGACCAAGTTCTGAGCGTATACGTGGCATTGGTAATGCAGCTGGTAATGCTTTCCTACAGAATGTGCCTTCTAGTTGTATCCAGGTCGTGTGATCTATATTTATCATTGTTTCGGCTCCATACGTTAAAATTGCCATCACTTTTTGTCGATAAAAAGTGATGAATGGATACAAAGAGAACTTTCTGAATTTCCGATGAAGTATTTTTGCTTGGTGTGCAGTGATAGCGCCTTTGATTTACGATGCAAAGACCATTCTTTCTCCTTTGGAGATTGTGTTAGCCACACACCAAGATATTTTACCTTTTTGACTTGTAATTTTTTCTTCCCGATGTTCAAGGGGAAATTTGCTCATTTACGTATGTTTTGTCTTGCAAGAGGCATGATTTTAGTTTATTGTACATTTATTTCTAGTTGGTTCTCAAATCATGTATTCAAGTTTGTTTAGGGCTATCTGCAGCCCTCTTGGAGTTTTGGCTAGTAAAACAATGTCATCAGCATACATGATGCACGGTATTACTGTGTTATTGAGTTTTGGTGGATTCATCAACGGAGTATGAATATTTTCTTGGAAATAAACTGTAAAGAAATTGAAAATTGTGGCTGCCAAGAGGCAGCCCCGTTTCAGGCCATTCCATGTCTTTATAATGTCTGTGAGCATGCCTTCCCTCGACATTCTAATTCTGATCGATGTGTTTCCCTATAAGAGTTTGATCGGTCCCAGTATGTTAGTCGGGCAGCCCCATAATCGTAATTTATTCCACGGTCTGTTTCTATTCACCATGTCGAAAGCTAATTTAAGATCCATGAAGGCTGCATAAATCTGTGTTCTGGATTTGATAGCTTTGTGTTTTAGTAGATTCAACAAGAGAAGGTTGATGTTCATTCCTATGGATTTCACAAATCCAGTTTGTCTTATTGCATATTTCTTTACCTTCGTTGCCCAGCTATTCAGGCTGTCGAGCAACAATTTTGCAAACATTTTCCCAAGGGGGTCCAATAGTGCAAGTGTCAGGTAATTTTGAGGCTCTTTAGTAGGCCCATGTTTAAAAATGGGAATTATAATTTCTTGCTGCCACGATGATGGAATATTGGTCTTTTGAATTAGCCTGAATATGCCCTCACAAATTGATCCCCAGATCTCTGGGTTCCGTTTTATGATCACATTGGAGAGACCATTGGGCCCTTGTGCTCTTGACGTATTTAGACTCTGATTTGCCTTCTGTATATCGGAGAGCTCCCACTCATTGGCCCTCATTACAACTGAGGTGCTAAGTGCACCAACTTTACCACCATGGTGTAAACTATGTTTACACCATGGTGGATGGCGGATTTACCGCCCCATTACAAGGTGAGTGGGGCGGTAAATCCCCATTTCCCATTTTCCCTTCCCCATTTTTGCCCCATAGGGCATAATGGGAGTGGGGAAGGCGCTAATTACGGCACCGTAAATTACGGTGCCGTAATTAGCACCAAGGTGCCTTAGCACCATGGAACTTAACGCTTGCAAAAAGCAGGCGTTAAGGTGGGAATCAGGCGTTAAGGGTTAACGGTGGCGTTAACCCTTAACGCCTGAGTTGTAATGAGGGCCATTGTCATTTATTTTCCTTCACTTGCTGTAATTCCCCGCTTTGAGTTGACCACACTCTATATAGATTGGTGAAGTATTCAGACCAACTAGCCTCGGGTACGTCGATAATCTTTTGGCGACTGATCATTTAGTATGGACCATAACTGCCTTGTATTACTTTTTCCTAGGGTTTGTAAAATCTTTTCAGCATCCTCTTGTTGGGGGTTCATCTTGTTATTTCTCTGCCAATTTTTATATCGTTGTTTGGCCAATCTGATCTGATTAAATTTGTCGCTGGGATTTTGTCTTATTATCCCCTTTATATTATGTCTCTGCTCTTTTTTCTCATCTACCAGCTTGGGATTGTATGCATGGATGTGTTTCCGAGTGACGTTTTTTTTTCTTTTTCCCCATGGGGTTTCTGAATAAGCAACCATTCATAATTCATTTTCTGAATGTCTTCCATCTTGGAATTCTGTAATATGCTTGGTAGTTTTTCTAGCATGCTTTGTTTTATTCTTGGCCTATTTTTCCCATTGGTAAGCTCCATCGGAGGGATGCAACTTTAGGACATTTAATTTTTATCCTGGAGAGAGTGAGACCTCTTCTCCACTCTCTCATGTATTTTTCTGTGATTTGAACACTGTTTCTTTTGGTTGTGGTGTCTGACAAACTCCATAGGCATCTTTACATTGTGACACACAGCACCTTCAGTGCAGTGGCACAGGGAAGGCTTAGATTTCCCAAAGGTTTAAATACCTTCTCTTGGTTAAACTACTGTTTCCAAGAGCAGTGAAGTGAAATTGACTTAACTTAAATTTGTAACTTTCTAGACCCAGCAAACACTATCTTACAATAAGGGTGCTGGAGGGGTTACTTAGTATCCCCTTTGTCTAGTTTCTCATGTAACATTTTTATGTTACCCTTTATACAATTAATGGCTGCTGGCAGTGGTTTACTTTTTCCTACCATTGTGTTTTTACAGCGGGCTGCAGCTGCATTAAAGCACCCATGGGTGCCAATTTTGTCAAAATGGTCCTGTTTTCTTCTTTTTTCGCCATTTCTTGTTGGAAAGGTCCTTCTTGAGATTTACCAGGTTTGGTCCCTTTGTTCATTTTGTCTTTGGCGGGATTCACGAGTGAAGCCCACCTCTGGCTCCAGCGTGTCTAGCAGGGCAGGAAGTGAGGGAGGTGTCCGAAACTCCCTGTGCTTAATCCCCTTGGTTACAGGAATGCACCAAAAGGTGATTGGCCGGCTGGCTGTCCTTGGAGAAGAGCCACCCTGCTGTGTGACAGAGAGCTAGGCTGCAAATGAATGGGAGAAACCTGCATAAAAGACGGTCTTTTGCTTGGAAGGTAGAGTTGACCACTGCACAAAGGAATTCGAAGAAGAACTTGGAAGAGACGCTTGCTGCAAGTCCTGGACTGTTGGTTTACTCGGTGAAGCCCTGCTGCAGTGCTGAAGCTCCGACTTTGCCTCAAACTAGAGAAGCCCCTGCAAGGACGACTTCTCCATTTGAGTTGGTGGGACCAATCAACTCCAAAGCAAGCCACCTGGACATCCATCTCGGAGCTGGTTGAATTTCCAGAGTTGCTGCTGGAAACCGTATAGCCAGGGAAAGGAACACCAGATTGTTTACATTGCTTTTAAGCTGACGTTGAGCTCCAGGAAGATCCTCTGGACTCCCAGGAAGCAGGACTGACCGAGCCTGAGCCCCCTCAACACAGTGAGACCCCAGAGGCAAGGAAAGCACATCTCGACAGCCAGGAACCGCAGAGTTGCTATTTGCGGTAGACGCAAGGAGCTGAAACACTAAACAGCGAGCGGTGACCATCCCATTGCAGTGCAGGAGTCCCCAGAAGTCCTCCCTCCAGAGATCTGCAGTGCTGCACAGGAACAGAAGTCATCTGCTGCCCTTTTTCTTCAATTCAAAGGTATTGTAAAGGTCTGAGAAAACTTACCTCTTGCTGTAGAATTGCTTGCATCTTCTACTACTCACAAGTCTAACGGCGTGTAGCCCTACATTTGATTCTTCGTTTCTTCAAAGACTACTAAAACATTGTGCAGAGACTTTTCTACTCAACTACCGGAAGTGCTTCATCCTATATAAGACTTTTGCCCATTGACTTTGGCCTAGCCTGTTATACTGAATGACTCTGCTGTAGGGATCCAAAAGTAATTGCCTGCTTAAGAATATTTGTGGTCTCTTGTTGTTCTAATAACCTTTCCTTTTACCAATTTATAACTGTACTCTAAATGCAAACAGTAAGATATTAATGTCCCCAGCACCCTAACTATTGAAGTCACCCGAGTGTGTAGGTTGTGTCTGTGGGCCATCCCAAAAGGGTCTTTACTGATTTAGAAACTAGAGTGTACAGTATTGAAGTGTATTTGAGTGTTACTATTATTTTGCTCCCTTCTGAAGAAGCATTATTCTAACTGACTGATGAATACATTAATAATTGTTTATTCAAGAAACCATGAGTGTAAGTGTTTATTTGAATACTTGTCACTGTGAATCTCTGTGTAACTCCCCTACAGATCACATTGACCCCTCTTGGGATAAGCCTGGCTGTTCAACACGCTACCAAAACTGTATAGTACAAGCTTATACCAAAGGTTAGGTTTCCTATACCTGTAGTCAGAGTTGTTTTTAGCGTTCCCAGAGGGTACGGCATACAAACTTTGCCTAACACGAGAAAAGTCCATAGTGGTATCCAAAAACCTGCTGTGGTGCTATTTGCGAGTGACGCGTGGAGCTGAAATCGCGAAGTGCCGCTGATCTGGAGTTTGCCCATTGCTGCGGTCGACCTTCCATTCATAGTGCAGGAGTCCCCAGACGTCCTGCCTCTTGTTCCCATGACTGAGGCCCAGGAACACAGGCTCTGTAGACCAACACAGGATCAGAAGCCAGCTGAAGGCAGTTTTTCTTCTAACCAAAGGTACTGTAAACTAACAGTTTAGCCTTGCTAGCTCTTGGTTGCCCTTGCAGAGTTGCTTCCAGCTTTGCCCCTCACAAGCCTCCCAGCTTGTGCCCCATCAGTGATTACATTTCTGCAAAATTTCTAAAAACATTGTGCAAGACTTTTACTTGCCTGCAAGAAGATCTTCAGCTCCCCTAGACTTTGCTCAACTAACATTGGCTGCCCTGGCTCCTCTGATACTCTTCTCACGTCTTTATGCTGTTGCCTTTCCCCTATGAAAGGGTTAAATTACTTAGCATTGGAGGGTTCAAAAAGTACCTACCTGCTTAAGAATAATGAAGCATTTTCTCACTCTAATCCGTATTCTTTGATCTCCCACTCAGTATTGCTCTAAATGTGCCGGTGATAAATCAATGTCCACAGTGTCCTAGTTATTTAAGTCACCTGAGGGTGAAGGAAGTGCCTGTGTGCCATCCCCAATGGGTATCCACTGATTTAGTGAAACTGAGTGTGTATTTATTGACGTATATTTTGTTACATGATTGTTCCCTTCTAAAGAAGGCTTATCCAATTGACTGTTAAATTAATAAATAATTGTTTAATCAAGAAACCTTGTTATAAGTGTTTATTTTAATAACTGTCATTGTGAAACTCTGTGTTACAACCTTACATCTCTCATTGACCCCTCTTGAGATAGGCCTGGCAGTTCAGTCACTCTACCAACTTGTGTAGTACATGCTTATACTAAAGGTTGGATTAACTATTGCCAAGTGGACAAGGCTGGTGCAGTCTCCCACAGGGTAATGCATACAATCTTGCCTAACAAGCAGGATGCCACAAAAGGTTGGCAGCACTTTCAGAACCGCCAGCCTCCCAGTTTGAACTGGATTCTCGCAGTCAAGTCTGGAAGACAAAGGGCTGCGGTTTGGACTCCCCCCTAGCTTCCTGCCTTCATAGACACTCTGGAGCCTTGGCTGATTTGACCGAGGTCTCCTGCAGAGGATAAAATTGACACCAGGGATTGTCCCGCCCTGGTGGACAAGGAACACTAAAATGGCAAAAAAAGTAGACTCCATTTTGGTAAAATGAGCACCCATGGGTGCCTTTTACTATGGCTGTGGAAACAGCCCACAGTGCACCAAATTAATAAAAAGGTTCACTGCCACCAGCCATTAAAGGTAAGCTTGTCCCTGTAACAGAATTGTTAGTGTCCGTGAGAAAAGGGATACATTATCTCCGCAGCACTCCACATAAGATAGGGTGTGCTGGTTTTCACCTAACAACATTTTGAAGGGAAAGCAAAGGGATATCGGAGAAACAGATGGAACCTGACGAAAGACGGGCACAGATCTTGCTAGGAAAAGATAAAAAACATATTTTTACTATTGTACAATTCTGGAACAGCATTCAGAAGATGGGTAAGAATAATTGACAACGGACAGAGGAGGCAATTGGAGCAAGGATCCAGCCAAGAATGTATGAACCATAAACAAAGATACAAATGGAACGTTTGTGACCAAACTATAACATTTTAATTTAAAAATTAAATACATCCTTTCTTCCCTTGTGTTTGGGAGAATTCTCAGAAATTTGCAAATTCCTCTCTGCCTTAGAAACCCCCAGCACTTGTGGTGGACTCTAGGAGATTTTAATTTTTAACCGGGAGAGAGTTAGACATTTTTCCCACAAATGTAGTTTTCTGTGATTCAACACTGCAATTCATTTGGTTTTGGGAGTCTGACAAACTCCATAGGCGTCATCTTTGCATTGTGACACACAGCACCTTCAGTGCAGTGGCACTATGAATTTGTGTATTGACCACTCTTAAAATAAGCCTGGCTGCTCCACACGCTACCAACCTGTGTAGTACAGACTTATACCAAAGGTTGCATTCCTATTTCCAGGAGGTCAAGGTTGTTGTAGTGCACCCAAAGGGTACTGCTCCAAATCTTGCCTAACACCTTGGGAACTGTAGTTCTTAAAAGGTTAGCCAAAGAAAGGAAAAGGGGAGCCCAAAGGGCAGCTTTGCAACAATAAAAATGTATATGCCAAAGGTTGTCAAAAGGAATAACCTTAAAAGGACACTATGGCGAGTCTTAAAAATGACACTCATGTTAAGAGTAAAAGAATCTGTGAGTGTGGAAAAAGGTTCACAGTCACTAAGGTATAGGAAACAATAATCTTCCAGACCAGCAAAATGTTCTGGGGTTCTCACAACTGAGGTAGATTTAGCACTAAGGTTAACATCTTACCCAACACTATCTTCAAACATCCCACCATTTTCTCTAGTTTATGAATGCATGCGATTCTAAGCAGATCCACAAGTCTCAGAAGACATACTCCACTGTAATCGTATTTCTGATGCTTGTATCTGATAGATTGACATGCGCCCACCCTGTATCCCCTCTTGCAGTTGAAGGTACATAGACCTCTTACACCTTCCTTTCCTTTCTTCTTCATTCTCAATCATGAATTTCATGCTCTGTCATGTTAGAAACAAAACAATCTGTGGGATCTCAACGCGTGAAGGACTATGGGTGCAGAGGTAGTATTACAGACACTCCCAGTCGACGTCCCTTTTCGAACTTCGAAAACCAGTTATGCAATACTCTGCACCTACCACTAGATGTCCGCCTACGCAAGCATGTGAATCTAAGCAGATGCAAGCATCAGAAATCCTATTATGGTGAGTAATGTATGCCTTACAACAGTCCATCATGCAGTGAAATGGCCATGGCCAGTAGGGCAGGTACCCCTCCTTCTGTGGCTTGGATGGCAGCAGTTCTGTGCCCAAAGTGAGATTTTCATCTAGGCAAAGGATGTAGTTGGGCTATGTCCCACCGAACATTGTGGCTATAGGTAATTTGTCTTCTTAGCAGTGCCCTTGTTTTAATGCTAATATTCTTTGTTTTCACCTCCCTCCCTCAGAGGTGTTGGCGCAATGGAGATCGTTGCAATGGACATGAAGGTCAATGGCATGTACATCGCACGGCAGCTCAGCTTCTCTGGAGTCAGCTTCCAGATAGAGGAGATCCCCCTGGAGGAGCACTACAAACAGGCCTACAACAAGGCAGCACTTCTGGTAAGAATGCGTCAATTTAATGCTCCCGCACCCTGTGAACGTTTTCCAATTTACTGCCGATAACCATTTTTCCCAGTACCCCTCCCCCTGCTTGTTTGCACATTACCCCCTCACCTCACCTCATCTTGTCAGCCATGGAGCAAAGCCTGCTCACATTGAGTATTGTACTGCTAGCAGGTCACTATTCTATTGTGGCCCTTCACCAGATCTTTCTTTGCTTGTGCAGCTGTCATGCAGAGAACCATGCACCTATCACAGCTCCATGCCCATCTCCTGGTTTCTGCAAGTGGCACACTACTTTGCAGCCACTGGCTAAAAATCATGAGCCTCGCCTTGCTCGGTTTCTGTCCCTCATTGTCTTTCTCTACATGTGGCTGGATTTCTTATGTGGGCTTGCTGCATTATTGTAGAGGGCATTAGTTATGAGAGCTTTTGTCCTGAACATGAACAGTGTATCGATTTATGGTAGGCATAATGCATCCTGTGTGTTAGCTTTAATTTGTTATTTTATCTGTTCATTGTCATATTTGGGCATTTTATGTGTGTGTCTGTGCATGTCTGTCTGTGCGTGCACGCAACTATGCTGTTCAGTGGCATTCTTGGGACTGCAGTGGTATGACTGTGCGTTGGAGTCGAATTGTAAATATTGTCTGCACTGTAAGATTTATTGTGTGTTGCTTTATTGTACTGGCTGTTATAAACTTCACTGACAGGCCTTGTGTGTTCTTGTAGTGGGCTGAGGCACTTGCTGTTTTTCAGCAAGCAGCAGATTTGATTGGCCTTGAATCACGCAAGTCCTTGTGGGGTCAGTTCTGGTCGTCCCACCAGCGCTTCTTCAAGTACCTTTGCATTGCTGCCAAAGTCAGACGACTGGTGGCCTTAGCCAAGCAACAACTAGCCAAAGACAAGGTGAGATGCTGCACAGGTATCTGGTCTGTCTTCTACTATAAATCTGAGGAAAACAAAGAAATTGTCTAAGCTAGCTTCATTATACCGTCTGTTTAAGCTGAACATGTATCGGCCAATATTTGATCCAGCTGAATATGGTTATCTTGACAACTGTGAGTGATTGATTTTTTGGGAAGAAATTATGACTATAAGTAAAGTGACTAAGCTTACCTTTCCCTGGTTCTGTTAGGTCTTTCTTGGGTTAAAGCCTATGTTTTTGCTGACTTCCCTGATTTTAGGTAATTCTATTGAGCCCAGCTCTGCACGTTCCAGAGTGGTATAAACTTTGTTATCCTATTTTTTTGCTCAGTGCAAGCACAATACACGCCTTGTGTGGGTGGGCCCGAATATCTGGAGTTAGGGTTAACCATATAGAGTGGTTGCTAAAAACCTCTAACACTTGTGTATGAGCGCAATACAAATAAAATATATCATATCTCTGCATCTGTGTGGTGTGTGATTGGACGCATGGCATAAGCAAGCTACTGAGAGAATCTTTATCTAGGGGATACCCTGTCCTTTCCTTGGATTCTTATCCGATTGTCTAGAGGACTGATGCAAAGATCTCCTGCTGCATTTTATGACCTGGCTTGGCCCTACTGGTTTAACCCTGCTTTCTTTGTCCTTGATGTGGTTCCTTTTTAAGGCTGCTGGAAGTCTTTCCTTGTGATTGCCTAGTCTTCCCCATACTACTGTTCCTCCATGCTATCTGGACTGGCTATTCCATCTTGGACCAGTTTCTGGGTCCTTGCTTTGCTGCCTCTCTGCAAAATCTTCTTGGACTGGACCAAGCTCCTAGAGGTCAGGAGTCTCTGTGGCTTGGAATAGTGGTGTATCACCACTATTCTACTTCAGCTCGATCGTGTGCTGTCCTGGGTTGAATCCATGTATTGTCCCAATTGTAGGACTGTTTGTTGTCTGCCTGCCCTGTCTTGCCACTGAAGCTGCCCGTATCCTCCATCCATCTTTCTAGTGCCTTCTGTCCTTGCTGCTGCTGCTTCTGGCTTGTGGGTCGTTGTTAGGGAGAATTCTCAGAAATGTGCGGATTGCCCTCTACCTTAGAGACCCCAAGCACTTTAGGACTTTTTAAATTTCTTACCTGGAGAGAGTGAGACCTTTTGCCCACTCTCATTTATTTTTTTGTCTGATTTATACTGTTTCTTTTGACTTTGGAGTCTGACAAACTCCATAGGCATTATCTTTACATTGTGACACACAGCACCTTCAATGCAGTGGCACAGAGAAGTCTCTTAGATTTCCCAAAGGTTTAAATACCATTCTCATGGTACAACTCTTGTTTCCAAGAGCAGTGAAGTGAAATTGACTTTCTAGACCCAGCACACACTATCTTACCATAGGGTGCTGCAGGGGTTACTTACTATCCCCTTTGTCTAGTTTCTCATGTAACATTTTTATTTTACCCTTTCTACAATTAATGGCTGGTGGTTGTGGTTTACTTTTTACTACCATTGTGAGCAGCTGCAGTAAGACACTCGTGGGTGCCCATTTTGTCAAAATGGCCCCGTCTTCTTTTTTCAGTTTTTTGTTGGAAAGGTCCTTCTTGAGATTTACTCTGTGCGCCAAAAAGAGGTTTGGTCCCTTTGTTTGGTTTGTCTTTGGAGGGATTCACGAGTGAAGCCACCTTTTGGCTCCTTTGTTTTTTGTCAGGGGCAGGAAGTTAGTGAGGTGCCAGAAACTCCCTGTACTTTATCCCCTTGGTTACAGGAAGCACCCCAAGGTGATTGGCCGGCTGGCTGTCCGTCAAGGTCAGCCCCCTGCTGTGTGATTGACAGCTAGGCTGGAATGAATGCGCGAAACCTGCATAAAAGGCAAGGCTTTTTGGCTTGGAAGGCAGAGTCGACCACTGGATGAAGGAATCCGAAGAAGAACTTGGAAGAGATGCCTGCTGCAACTCCTGGACTGTTGGTTTTTCCGATGAAGCCCTGCTGCTGTGCTGAAGCTCCAAATTTGTTTTGACTGCAAGGACGACTTCTCCCCTTGAGTTGGTGGGACCAATCGACTCCAAAGTGAACTCGTTTAACATCCTCTCTGAGCTTGCTGTACTACTGCTGTTGGAGCCAAAGTGCCAGGGTGAAGAACACCAAATTGAGTCAATCGCTTTTAAGTCAGACCCGAGCGCCAGGAAGATCCTCCGGACTTCCCTGAAGCAGGACTGTCCAAGCCTGAGCTACCTCAACAGAGTGCTGGACCCTAGATGCAAGGAAAGTTTGAAGTGGTATCCGAGAACTGCAGTGTTGCTATTTGCTATTGGACGCGAGGAGCTGAAACCGCGAATTGCCACTTAATTAAAGTTTGCCCATTGCTGCCACTGACTTTGCCATTGCAGCACAGGAGTCCCCAGATGTCCTCCCTCTTATCCCCACGACTGAGGCAAAGGAACACAAGGATACGGCACACAATCTTGCCTTACAGTCGTCATCGTGGGTGTTCGGCAGAATTGCATGCAGAATCCTCTGGGACCACCACATACAATTAGGACTACAGGAGTAAGCAAAACCAACCTTTGGTATAAGTCTGTACTACATAGTTTGGTGTTAGCGAGCTGAGCAGCCAGGCCTATCTCAAGAGGGAATGTGAGCAGTAAAAGAGGTTACACAGAGGTCTTACAATCACAGTGGTTCAAGTAGACACTTACACTCAAGGTTTCTTGATAATATACTTATTAATCTATTACACAATCATTTAGAAAACATTCACTAGAAGGAGGCAACTTAATATCGTACACAAATACACTTCAGTACTGAACCAATACGTTTCTAAGTAAATTGGGGTCCCCTGAAATAGGAGCAAAATGGCATTTCAGTCACTTTAAATAAGAGGACAAAGGCATAAGTTAGCAGAATAGATCACAAATACTTTCTTAGGCAGTGCGAATAGTTTTAGTTCACTAGAGGACTCGATTCAGTTCAATAGGCTTAGGCCAAAGTCAAAGGACTAATGTCTTGGATAGGAAAGAGCAGTTCTTGAAGTAAACGGTAAAGTCTTTGCCAAAGTTCTCAAAGAGTTTGTACCAAAAAGAATCATATGTTGGGTCACAAGCTGATTAGGCCTGTAAGTTGGGAAAGTTCCACCAACTTTCACTGCAAGCGTTAAGTTCTCTCAATCTGGTTGGCACAGTACCTTAATATGAAGAACAAGATGCAGCAGAAGATGTTGGTTCCTGGAAGTTCCTGCAGATCTCACTGTTCCTGAGTCTTAGTCGTGGGGACAAGAGGGAGGATGTTGGGGGACTCCTGCACTGCACGGGATCGTCGAAAAATGCGGCCGAAATGGAGTGCTATAGTTCCAGTAGCTGTAATTGAAGCACACAAGCTGGTTTCCTTCACCCTGGTTAATCCTAACCAGTTCCGAGAATGGTATCCAGGTGGCCGACGAGTTGATTGGTCCCACCAACTCAAAGGAAGAAGTCGTCCTTGAGGGGGCTTCTCTGTCGAGGTGAACTTGGCAATTCGGACCTCCACCAGGTCTTCACCGGGCAAACGAACGGTCCAGGAGTTCCAGCAGCCGTCCTCGTCCAGCTCGTCTTTGGTTCTTTCGTTCCAGTGGTCGACTCTGCTTTCCAGTCCAAGAGACTCGCCTTTTAAACAGTTTTCTCCCTTTCATTCCAGCCTAGCTGCCACTCACCCAGCAGGGTTGCTGTCCTTGCCGGACAGTCAGCCGGCCAATCACGCCAGAGTGCATTTTGGTCTCCTAGGAGACTAAGCACAGGGAGTTTCAGGCACCTCCCTCACTTCCTGCCCACCCCAGACACTTGTGCGCCAGAGGCAGTCTTCAGTTCTGAAGCCCGCCAAAGGCATAGAAACAAAGGGATCAAAACTGGTTTGGCGCGCAGAGACGAACACTAGAAGGACCTTTCCAAAAAGAAACAGCAGAAAAAGAAGACCGTGACCTGTTTCAACGAAGGGGCTTAAGGTGCCATCTTGAAAAACTTGGCTCGCGCGATTTTTAGCTACCGGTGTTCGCGGTCGGGAAACATCATGGTAATTCGTTGTAAAACCACTGCCACCAGCCATTTTGATAGGAAAGGGTAGCATTTGACTGTTACACGAGTTTCTAGACACAGGGGATACTAGGTAACTCCTCCAGCACTCTATAGGAAGGTAGTGTTTGTTGGGTTTAGGAATTTAAAGACTAGTCAAGTTAACCTTACATTCTCTGGGAAACAGTTTATCCCTGAGAAGGTATTTAAACCTTTGGGGAGTCTAAAAAGACATCCCTTTGTCACTGCACTGAGGGTGCTGTGTACCACACATGAAAAGATGCCTATGGAGTTATCTTAAAACTCCATAATCAAAGAACACAAGAGTAAAACACATCAAAATACATGAGAGTGGGGGAAAAAAGGCTCACACTCTTTCCAGGTAAAAAAATCAAGTCCTCAAAATCCAGCAAGTTGATGGGGGTCTCTAAGGTGAAGGGAATTAGCACATTTATGAGAATTCTCCTTAATAGTGGGAACACATATTATCTATCTTTTCATCAGTCCGGGTGGTGGCTTGTCCGAGGATCAGTCAACTGTGCACCAAATCATTGAAAACTCTGTGAAAAAAATAAAACATTTTTAAAAGTACTGAGAGGAGCCTTCAGTGGCTGGCACTGTGAGTACTTGTCCTCTCATTCTGGGATACACAAATATATTTTTTGGAATAGTCTTTGGGGGTCCCTGCATCCGTGAGTAGTGGGTTATTTCAGGCCCACAGATTGCCATTGACTTCCGTTGGCCTGACTGTAGGTTCTGGAGATTTTCAAGGGGGTTTTCTCGATCGTAGCTCCTTTTGTTGCACCTGTGGGCTAGAACACGTACTAAGTGATTTTGACCCATAACCACGATTCCCCATGGGAATTAATAGGACAAATCTTAAAACTTCTCCTAAAGTAACTAAAATAGTACTTACCTGAACTTTGACACTTGTGTTGATGGTCCTTGTATTAATGAAGTTGTACACCAAAGACGGGTGACTTGGCTAGTACCTGTGATTTATTAGGGCCTGAATCGCTGTACTCCAGTTATGTCCATAAACCTGTGTTGGTGTTACCGTAGCTAATTTTGGTTACTTTGTGTCTGCCTATTTCTGTAGGTCATGACTATGTCTAACTGGATTCTGACGTGTAGTGGCCTGCTGGGCATTGTTTAAATTATACAACCCCTTCACATTTTCTATGTAGTACACCTCTGTAAAGGGATTTGCCTGTAAATTATCAGGTTTACTGTGTACTAGAGGTTGTGGAGACAACTTGACTGTACAGATATTTTCTTTTTCGGGTCCTGATTTATGACGGTGTGTTCTGTATGACTAGGGATCCCCTTTTTCTCCCCACCCCTTAGCATTATAGTCCTGAGAGTCTACCTGTTATAGGTCTGGTCTTATCTGTACGAGTGTGAAGGGTATGACATATGACCTTTACTGTTTTTAACGGTACTGTATTTCCAATGTCTTGTCTCCTAAACTTTAGGACTTATTTGAACTTCTAGTGACATTTTTGAATCTATGCGTTAAAGTGAATATATCCAGTATACCTGTGCTGTGTAATGTGTTTTAGGTTGTATGTTTGGACTAACTGTGTACCTAACCACCAGTATTCGACTTTCTCTTCAATGAAGCTTGAGTGCTCTGCCATTACTAAACATTGTTAGTTTGATCTGTCATTTGGTTGGAACCCTGTCTGGCCCTTAGGAAAGAGGGTTTCACACCCCTCACCAGAGCACTGTGTAAAAAAAACTCCCCGTTTTTGGCTATCAATAATGGTAAATGTTTGTTACTGCTAGAAGGGGATGTGTTTCTGTCCTACATTCAACACTGAGCCTGCAATATGTTTCTCCCTCCATACAGTGCATCGTTATTGGGCTACAATCCACGGGTGAGGCTCGAACCAGAGAGGTCCTGGATGAAAATGATGGGCAGCTCAACTGCTTTGTTTCAGCGGCTGAGTATGTAGACACTTGATTGTTGTATGGTAGTGGAAGTGTGTGGTTAGGGAGCAAACAGACTTAAGCAATAGCTTAGTAGCTGAATGAGGATGCAGTCTGATTTGCACCTGCAGTACTTATTTAGGATCATTTCTTCCGGTTGTTCCACATTGAGTCTTCATGGTTTCAGAATAATATGGGGTTTGGACATTTTGCTTTAGACTGCAATTATTTGTTTCCTTCTTTTCCAGGGGTGTCTTCCTGTCACTAATACAGAAGCACTTTCCACTAACAAAGAGGAAACGAGAGAAAGGCGCTGCCACAAAAAGGAAACGTAAGTGAATTCTCCAAGTCCTGTGTGCTAAAGGGCAGTTTTAGGACATAATGCAATTTCTGACCAGCCAATAAACTCTTTTCAGCTCTCCAGCCATTATCCGTTAGTAAAGATTTCTCTTTACTGCACCTTTCCTCCCATTTTTATGGACCCCCCCAAACGATTTGGTTTTAATTTTTGATCCTGACCTGTACTTTTTAAAGTGCAGTGAAGCCTTAAGCTTCACTACACTGTCTTTTGCTCATGTGTTATGGGGAAACTGACATCTCCTTCAGGCTGTCAGTATTGAGAAACATTGTTTTTGATGCTTGTGGATCTGCTTAGAATCACATGCTGTGAATATAATCCGACATCTAGTGGTAATCGTGGAGCATTGCATCTTTTTTTTTCAAAGACCGAATGGAGACATTGACTTGGGCGTGACTGTAACACTATACCTAACGTGACAAGTACCCAAAATCCCTCGCGCGTCGATGTCCCACCAGGTTGTTTTTTTCAGCCAACCCAGTTGGTCGCTTATGCAGAGTTCGTAAGAGTTTATATTGCGATATCTATTCCTACGGTCGTTTAGTCAACTTCAACAATCTTCTCGACAGCTGTTTTGTGGGTTTCCTGCCGCCGCTGACTACATCTACAACTGCTCGGCGACTGTTGACTGTGTAGCCTCGGCCCTCAGGCCTGGTGTTTACAGTAGGGAGAGTGGGGCCCCGTTTCATTCTTGTTTCTGAGAATGCATTTCCTTCAACCCTCTCTTTCTCTTCTCGGTCTGACTCCTGCTAACCTCTGCTATGTAGAGGACTCCTTTTAAATTCTGCCTGGCTTGTAACAGCAAATGTCCCCGGAAAGACACCTATCGCTGATGCAATAAGTGTCTTCCTCGTGACCATGACGAGAGCTCGTGCAAAGCCTGTAAACTCTTTCGGCCTAATACGCTGAAAGACAGGAGCACTAAGCGGTGGGCGGCCTACTCCATTCAGGCCGAAAGCCTTTGCCCGGCGAGCGCTTTGCACAAGGAATCAGGCGGCAACCATGGCTTCGATTTGGAAGCCATCGACCTTTCTGCAGAGCCTAGGCGCTCCCAAGTGCCTGTCCCCGGCCCCAATAGGCAGGCCATCGGCACTGTTATGGGGAAGTCACAACCCAGCGATGAGTGCACCCACGCACCCCATGTACTTAAGTACACAACCCCTAGGACCTCTTTGCATGGGTCGTTGATTAAGTCCTCAACGCCTGTAGGGCTGGCAAAAATTTCGACAGTACCTTCGGAGCCTCGCGGTTCGGCGCCCTCCCCGCAACCACTCCCGTGGCTTGCGAATGGGGCTAAAACTCCTTCTGGATTGGACAATCCTCTTAAAAAGTCCACTGCTGTCTACCTGCCATCCAAAGGCGCTCGAACGCCGAAGGACTCGGTGTAGCCGACCGAGGCAGCGCCTTCAGGCACGACGAAACCCTCTGTGTTAAATACAGCTTTCGAAGCTTTGGAAGAAACTTTCCAATACCCTTTCGGCAGCCAGGGACTAAACAGGCACCCTCTCTCCCCGAGATGACTATTCTGAGGCCCCCCATCCTCTTTCTAAGGCCTTACATGAGGGTCCACCCCTTTATAGGCAGCCCTTCCCACCTCCTGACCCTTCAGCTTCCTCAGAATGGACTAGGGAGAGTTTTGAACAGTGTATGGCTATGATGGCTGAGTTCAACTTTTCAGACCAGTATGACAGAGCCTTGAAGAGACCTATGGAAGTTGACTTTTGCCCCATCCCCTCTACATTTCAGAAACATCCCTCCCCTGGTGCCCAGTTTTCCTCTTTGGAGGAGTCACAGGGACACCACAATAATATCTTTGTGGAGGACCACGAGGACCCGACCCAGGAGCTTTCTTATGAAGGGTTTAACCTTTATAATCAGGACCAAGTCTTGTGGCGCACACAGCCAAACACTACTGACTCAGACATCAGCTGTCTGGATGCCCCTACTACTCCTTGGCAGAGAGATGTCGCCAGTTGATGAATGAATGCTGTTCAACTCCCTCTTAAAGAGAGCAGCCGACCATTTCAAAATTGCTACGCCCAAAGCCACCTCGGCTCGGAATTCGTGGAGGACATCATCAAGGAAAAGACTCTGGCTTTAGGCAGAATTGCATGCAGTACCCTCTGGGACCACTACACACAATTAGGACTACAGGTGTTGGCCAAACCAACATTTGGAATAAGTCTGTACTGCACAGTTGTTGGTAGCGAGCTGAGCAGCCAGGCTTATCGAGTGAATGTGAGCAGAAACATTTCACTAGAAGGAAACAACTTAATATTATATACCAATACACTTCAATACAAAACTCTAAGCTTTTGAGACAGTTTGGGCTCCCCGGAAATAGGAGCCAAATGGCAGTTCAGTTACTTAGAAGTGAGCAAAAAGGGACAAGGTAAATAGAATAGATCACATATACTTGTTAGTGCAAATAGTTTCAGTTCACCAGAAGGGTTCAATTCAAGTCAGTAGGCCAGGCCAAAGTCAATGGGCTAGTGTTCTGGATAGGAAAGAGCAGTTCTGGTATCAAACGGTAAAGTCTTTGCAAAAGTTCTCAGTAGTTTAGGCGAAAAAAGAATCATATGTCTGGTCACAAGCTGATTAGGCCTGTAAGTTGGGAAAGTTTCACGACATCTGCACTGCACGGGATCGTCAAAAAAGCAAACAAGATGGAGTCACTTCAGTGCCAGTAGCTGTAGATTCAAGCACACAAGCTGGTATCCCTCTCCCTGATTAATCCTGCCTTGAGAATGGTATCCAAGCGGCTGACGAGTTGGTTGGTCCCACCAACTCAAAGGAAGAAGTCATCCTTGAAGGGGCTTCTCCGTTGAGATTAACTTTTCAATTTGGACCTGCAGCAGGGTGTCACCGGGCAAACCAACGGTCCAGGAGTTGCACCAGTGGTCCTCTTCCAGCTCTTCTTCGGTTCTTCGTTCCAGTGGTCGACTCTGCTTTCCAGTCCAAGAGACTCGCCTTTTAAACAGTTCTCTCCCTTTCATACCAGCCTAGCTGTCACTCACCCAGCAGGGTGGCAGTCCTTGCCGGACAGTCAGCCAGCCAATCACGTCAGAGTGCATTTGGGTCTCCTAGGAGACTAAGCACAGGGAGTTTCGGGCACCTCCCTCACTTCCTGCCCACCCGAGACACTCAGGCGCAATATGCTGTCTTCAGTCCTGAAGCCTGCCAAAGGCATACGAACAAAGTAACCAAACCTGGTTTGGTGAGCAGAGACAAATACTAGAAGGACCTTTCCAAAAAGAAACAGCAAAAAAAGAAGACTGGGACCTGTTTAAACAAAGGGGCTTAAGGCGGCATCTTGAAAAACATGGCTCCCATGATTTTTAGCTACCGGTAATCACGGTTGGGAAAAATCATGGTGGTTTGTTGTAAAACCACTGCCACCAGCCTTTTCAATAGGAAAGGGTAGCATTTGACTGCATTTGAATACTCTAAGTGAGTATTCAGACACAGGGGATACTATGTAACCCCTCCAGTACTTCATTGTAAGATGATGTGTGCTGGGTCTAGGAATTTGGAAAGACTAGTAAAGTCAATTTCACTTTACATTCTCTGGGAAACAGTAGTTTATCCCAGAGAACGTATGTAAACCTTTGGGAAGTCTAAAAGACATCCCTGTGTCACTGCACTGAGGGTGCTGTGTAATACACAGCACCCTCTGGGCATTTGTCTGGCATGTTCCGTACGACTAGCGCATAACAGTGGATTCGTACGGAACCTGCCAGACAAATGCCCAGAAAATGGTAGATCTCCTCTTCAACTTAGGATTCTCCATCAACGAAAAGAACTCCAGTCTAACTCCCAGCCAGGTCAAACATGTAGCCAGTCACCAGGTGACCGTACGCAAAAGCATACGACTGATGGGGATGAAGGCTTCCTGAGTCTGCCTAGTTCCTCACGCTCATCTGCGCATGCTCCCCATGCAAGAGTGGCTCTCGAGCCAATGGTGTCAGGCCAGCGGCGAGTGGGATGATCTAGTAGTTGTCTCGACAGCCCTCGTTCAGTCTCTGCAGTGGTGGTCCAGGGGAACACATTTTTCAGGGGAAAACCTTCACCTGTCGGCGTGGGGGTGGGGGGGGGCTCCCCTCCTTCAACTGACAGCGCACGGCATGTGGTTTCCAGCAGTAGCGTCCAATCACATCAACCTGCTGGAACTACTAGCACTATTCGAGGCCCTGAAGGCTTTCCAGACATACCTCGAGGGGAAGACAGTTCTAGTCCTCACGGACAGTACCATGGCTATGTACTACTTAATCAAACAAAGGGGCACTCGTTCTCTAGGGCTATCCAGGCTGTCCCAGAACATCTGGAAGTGGGCACTCTTAACACATGTTCCTCCTCTCACAACATGTTCCAGCAGAACTTAATCTTCTGGCAGACGTACTCCGCAGACACTTCCCCCTACCCGCAGAGCACGAGTCGGGGCTACAAGAGGACATTTTATTCAATGTCTTTGCAGAATGGGGCTTCCCAGAGATCAACTTATTCGCCACCCTCGGAAATGCCCAGACTACGCCTCTAGATATCCACAGAACCGCTCTAAAGAGAAACAGTCTCTAGTTAACATGGTCCGGGAGATTTACGCTTGTCCCCTCCCCCCTTTTCCCTTTCTCAACAGAATAGTGCACAAGATGCACCAGAAACCAGTCACAATGATCCTGTGGCCCCCATATGGGCGCGCAAACCGTGGTTCTCCCATGTCATGGCAATGTCAGTCGTCCCTCCCAGGAAGCTGCCATGCCCGTACAACATGCTGTCTCACGACCAGGGGGGGAAGCACTACATCCATGCCCTTGCTCAGCTTAGCAGCCTCGCTCCTGAAGTTGGAGTTTGGACACCTTCAACTCCCTCAGCGATGCATGAACAGACTCGGAGAGGCATGGAAACCTACCACCAGACTTTGTTGCTCCAGTAAGTGGAAGTGCTTTGTTGCTACTCCAGTAAGTGGAAGCGCTTTGTTACTTTGTGTAATACCAAGGGCATCAATTCTATTGATTGCTCTCCTAAAGACATTTTCTTGTACCTTACTCACCTGTTAGATTCAGGACTGGTTTTCAATTCTCTGAAGATCAACTTAGCTGCTTTATCGGCATACACCACGTCCCAGAGCTGGGTTTCGTGGTGGACGATTCCTGTAATTAAAGCCTTTATGGAAGGGGTAAAGAGACTTAATCCCCTTATCTCCAACCCAGCCTCCAGATGGGGCCCGATGCTCATTTTACCAGACTAATGGTACCTCCCTTTGAAACATTGCACAAGGCTAGCCTTGAGGCACTCGCCCACGAGACTGTCTACCTAATGGCTATCACCTGTATAAGGAGAGTTAGTGAAGTGCAGGCCCTTTCAGTGCAGTCCCTTACCGTCCAGGAACATTTTGTCAAGATTCACAAAGACAAGGTGGTTTTGCACCCGCACACACGCTTTGCAGCCATATTTATCTCAAAGTTCCAAGTAAACCAGTCCCTAGAACTACCCACCTTTTTCTTGAACCCCACTAATGTCGCAGAAAGGTGCCTCCACACTCTCGATGTGAGAAGAGCGGTTATATACTATCTGGAGAAGACCAAGCCACTGAGAAAAACAAACCAGTTCTTCATATCAGTAGCAGCTGGTAGAGAAGGGGACTCGGTCTCTGTCTGCTATTTCCAATTGGATCGTAAACTGCAACTCACTGTTACTTTTACCAAGCGAGAACTAGCCTTCACTAGCATAGAGCTCACGTGACTCTGGGCACAGGGGCTACCATAGCATTCATTGCAAATGTTCCTCTAGATTCCATTTGCAAAGCAGCAACCTGGAGTTCTGTACACACCGTTACACAAGACTACTGCCTATATGCATACTCTAGGTCTGATTCTCAGGTGGGACAAGCAGTGCCAAGACATTTATTTGCTACTGTTCCTTCACACATCCCACCACCATCTCTGGGCACTGCTCGCTAGTCTGTGCACAGCATGTGATTCTAAGCAGATCCCCAAGCATCCGAATTCACATTCACTCACCGCAATTGGAGTTCTGATTTTTGTATCTGTTTAGATTCACATGCGCCCACCCTTCCTCCCCTCTTGGAGTAGAAGGAACATAAACTTGTTGCACCTTCTCTCTTCTGTACTCGCTCACGCAGACTATAAGGCTCCCTCTTGGCAGAAAAAAAACAAACAACTGGACCTCGACACGTGAGGGATTTTGGTCACACTACACTACACGTCACGTTAGGATAATGTTCCAGTTACGCTGTTGTTGACGTACCTTTCGATCTTAGAAAAAATGATGCAATACTCTGTGATTACCACTCGATGTCGGTCTATATGCACAGCATGTGGATCTAATCGGATACAGTGATCAGAAATAAGATTACGATGAATAATGTGTCTTCCCTTAGTCTTGCGATTTTGTTAATACTTTTAGTAACTTTGTTATCACTAGTGGTAACTTTATCATTGTACAAAGCATCTTACCATGTATCACTGTGGGATAAATCTACCAGCCCAGCAGAATCCCCTACCTCCCCAAACTATATCTCAGCAGTCACCAGCAGAATGGCAGCACTGGCTCTGTTGAGCACTCTTCCCTGTCCTCAAAACTGAGTTTTGCAGCTACAAAAATTATGGCTGCGCTGTTTCACCAGACACATATGGGGCAAGATGAAACACAGAACACCTTGAGAACTGCTGCCAGTAATTTCTTCATTAGCAATAGAGAAAAGAAGTCAAAGGCAGCGCTGCTATGCTGCCAGCTCAGAATTTCCCTTGGAAAAAGAAAGCGTTCTGCATTTAAAAATGAATGCGCGCTGATGCCCTGTCCATCTTTTCAACTGCACACAAGTTGGTTCCAGTAAAACCCAGCTATGTTTATCCACATTCAGGTTGTGCTCCAGCAAAAAGGGGCATTTCTCATTGAATGACAGGCTGTGTCATGCAAGATCTGTGAAATAGCAAAGAACTACTCTACAAGACGTATGCAAAACACTTTACTTTTGCAACAAAATATCCCTGACAAGCCCTTCACAAGAAGCCCTCTCTCTCTCTCTGTGCTTGTCAGTTTCACTGGACACTTGCCTTGGACAGACTCCCGTGTGGTAGAAATTACTAGTGCCATGGAAATTCTCAAAACACAGATGTGCGAGAAACCCACATTTTGTAAAGTGACATTCATGGAAAATTAACCACATGTAAAATTGTGCTTTTAACGAACAAGACAATGTCGGTTTGAAAGTGAAAATGTTGAATTAAGACCCTGTCCATATATATATATATATATATATATATATCTATATATATATATCCAACAGACTTGCTTTCTGGTTCAGGAAATAAATTAATACATTTGCTGTGAAGCCAGCAAGAAACAGGTTTGACAGGCCCTGCTTCAAAGGGCCCTGCCTTTCCTGGGACAGAAATCTCCCCCACTAACTATGAATGGACCAAGGGGAGAAAGTAACACCCTCGTCAGACGGAGAGGCATGGCTCCAGCCGGCGACAAAGGATTTCCAGGACACACAGGTGTGAAGTCCTGGTGACACCTCCTCGCAACTCAAACTGAAGAAATTCAAAGAAATCGTCCTAACAACCTCTTGGCTTGTAGGGCTGCAAGACCGCCCCTCTTTGGGTGTAAAGCCTGCCTACTTGGTTCTAAAGACATTTCTTCTTAAAACTGTTATTTTTGTAACCTGAAAACTTAATAATGTGAAATTTTGACAGTACAAATGTAAATTTTACGCTTTTAAAACAAGACAATCTAGACTTTTCTGACAGGTTGTGGACGCAAATGCCGGAAAAATGAGATTTCTGGCAAAAGTACAAAGGACCCGGTTATGAAAGTTGGATGTAAATATGACCCACATTGATCTGCTTCAGTGCACGTATTTATAGATGTTTAGGGGAGACGGTTCCCACTGAAATTGTGAAAGCTTATTAGAAGGGCTAAATGACATCGTACAAACTTCGGGGATGGAATGCCATGCTCTGTGAAATATGCCATCTGCCTATGTGATTTGCAAAAGCGCTACAACTGTAAAAATGTGCAATTTATGTCATAACTGATTTTTGGCAAAATTAACAGCGGGAGGGTCATATGCACTGTATTCACACACCATAAGACTGATGTCATGTCCCTGAAGTCCAGCCGGCTGACAGGAAGGCAGTGACAGCCACCGTGGACCAATCCAGTTGTTAGAGGCATGTCCAGCCAAAACTTGCCCCCATAGTATAATCCTGTGATGTCATCCGCCTTGTGCAAGGTGGAGTCTCAGAGAGACTAAGGACTGACTACTGATTTCCAGCTTCTATATCCCGCGATCCAGACACTGCATACTCACCCTGCAAGATTCCAGATTCCACTGCCAAGAAAAGGATAGCTGATCCAGACCCTCCTATCCAGGCAGAACCACCCTACAGAACTAAACCCCACCACAATCCCACTAATTCGGAAAAAGGGGAAAGGTGGCTGAATCCTTATTGGGATTATCCAGCACTACCTGCTTGCCCAGCTGATCCACCTCACTGTCCAATGACCAGACCAGGCCCAGCTGTTTCCTTCTAGGAGAGCCTGCTGCGATGTACAGTGACCAGACCTTACCTCGCTATCCAGAAACCTGGTCCGCTGCCCAAGATACCCCATTCAAGTGCTTGTTGAGAGTATTCCCTGCCCCCAGCAACCACAAACTTCATCCCTTGCTGTGTTACCTTGTCTTAGGTCCAATCCCATTGAGATTTCATAACTGCCCTAGCAAAAAACCTTAAACTGTCAGAATCCTCTGTGTACCTTATTTTAGGAAAATCTGTAGTGATCTCTGAGTGTTAGCGCTATTCTTCTACTTCTTTATAGTCCATTGCATAAATCCTTAGTAATATTTGGAATAAACTAATTAATTCCCCCCATAAGGAGATGTGCAGCGTGAGAGGGGCCAAGACTGCAGCTTGACCTTTCCCACAGGTAGTGTTTCTCTTATTGATAATCCAGTCACGAAAATATAGTGTTAGTAAAACTTGTCATTTTCTTTCCAAACCCGATTTTCCCGGTTAACTGCTTTAATTTCAAAAACCTGAATTTCCTTCCACGTTGAGATCTCATACTGGCATTCCTTTAGAGTTCCCCTTTCACTTTCATATTATCCCTGTGATATGCATTTGTCCCTCAGCATAAAAACTGCATTCCGATTTTCTGTTTCACCCATTTTTAAAGCTGTTTTGACTTTTAAACCCGTGAAAATTAGCAAATGTAATTTCTCCACGTGTGATTTGCTGCACTGTTCCCCTTCCAAAGTTGATTTTCTGAACCATATGCCTGTTGCTAGTGCATTGCCTTGTAGTTTACCAGTGTTCTGACCTCTCTGATCCAGTCATACTCATTGCTATTATATTCATTCAACCGCACATGTAAAACAAATATTTACAAATTCCGGGTGCTATTTTGTGCAATTGCAAAGGTTTGCAATCCTGTATACCTGACTCCTTGCTAGTCCTTCCTACCCACCCAAACTTCAGTTAATTGGGGCTTCAGGGAGCGTTGCAGGGGGAAATTTTAACTGGGGTGCTATCTACCCAAAAAGTTATATTACTCCCATTCATTTGTGCTTTCTGTATGTTATATTAGAAGGTCAAACTAAGTGTATTCTATCATTTTACAGTGTAGTTATCACCTCACTGGTGATTGCTGGCCAATATTAAATCTGTGATTTCATTTTGATTTTCAAAATAAATAAAATTGTATTACCACCTACTGGCCTGGTTCTTAGTCCATCGTGGCCCGGGTATTTGTAAAAAGGGGTGTGAGACTGGTTGAGTGCCATCTCAATCTTAATTCTTAGAAAATAAAGTAAGTGTTTTAATTGTGCACTGCAGCCTAGGCCAGTATCGAGCGTCCTGGTCTGGTATGTGACGCCCCATTAGAATCCTTAACAGTACAATGGGGTACACTTTTTGTTTTGCCCTAGACTAACACTTGAAGGATTTCTGGTTACTCTAGGTGTGCTAAATGGACAAGCTGGTGGCAGCAGTGACTTTTTACAAATGTTTTGGTGCTTTTCGTTTTAGCCTTACCGCATTTGGCTACGAATTGTGGCTAGTGTTCAAACATGGCTGTGCCACATGGCTTTTCGCTTGTCCTTTGGCCGGTCTGTGAGGCCAGGAAAATCCTTATAAGGAGTTCCAGTTCCTGGGAAAGCAGAAGCTTTTGGCGGGCTACTGGACAGCTCTGTGTGTTTGCATGCAGGGTGTGGGCTGGGACTGTCTGGTCCCAATCCACAAACTGGTATGTGTCTGAGTGTTATGTATGTTCCCGGGCAGTGGCCCCAATTGGACCACTTCTGGGGGGGAGGGGTGGGCTGTGTGTGTGTGTGCGCGCGCTAGTCCTACTATTGGCTAGTGGGAGTTTTTGCTCTTAGCTGGCTTTTAGGATAAGACGAGGACCCCTGCACCCATTCTTCAGAGATCCTGGAGTAACCTGAAGGAGCCAAGACTCCTGTCCAGCTGTGAGACCTGTGAAAAGACCGGGGACCCGTCTGAAGGAGGCCTTGGGACCAACTACTGCTGCTGTCCTGGTGGAGCCCTGTCTTGCTTGTGACGAGTGGAAGGACTATCCATTCCTGTCACCTGCTCGTCACCTTGCGAATAAGAGCCTTCAGAAGTGCCCCGGGATTGTCCTGTGACTGACCAGTTCTGAGTTTGGGCTGCTGATGTTGCATTTCCGAGTGTTGACCTGGACCTAACTTGAGGAGGGGGGGGGGGGGGGGGTAAATCTTCAGCTTGTCGCACAAGACCCACCTCTGCGAAATTACAGCATCCTAGCTTCAAGTGGACCTGGGATAGGAGGGAAGGTTTGACTGCGACAAGTGAGGCCCTTTGCATTGCCGTGCAGTGGTACCACCGCCCGAAACATCTTACCTGACCCGAGTCCAGTCCTGAGAGGGGTCCAGCATCGAGTTTTGCTGCATTCTTCATCCGAGAGTCCTTGCACCAACAAAAGACACCAACCGGAAATCAGCTCGAACCTGCGAATTGAGGACTGTGACTAAAGGCAGAAAAAGCAACCTCGGACCCTCTTCCATCTACCTGCCAAGTCTGGGGAAGAATCAAAGTACGGGGGGTAAGTTAGTGGTTCTTACCTGCCCCTTTACTCCCTTTAAAAGTGTTCAGAACTTTTTCAAAACTTGTACTATACTTTTATTTTACCATAGCCTGCTGGTGCAAACCTTCCAAAAGTGTTGGGGCCACTTCTATTAGCTAGAATACATTGTCTTCTAACCTTTGGAACTGTTCACTGGACCACAGACACCCTATCTTCATTTTCTCCAGCTTCACAAACTTTGTCAGAACTTTTGGGTAAAAGGCCCCAGACAAATTAGGGAAGGACAATTGAAGTTAGACTTAACTCTCTGTGGACCATTGGTGCATAATCTAATCTGTAATTTCTTTTACAGGGGTTTGATTTGTTTTATGCCCTCAACCAGTGACTTGTATATATGTAATCTATTAGTGTTGTGTGATATGTCTACCTGTTAGTAGTCATTTTTCATAGTGGTGTTTGTCCATAAATAAATAACTGTATTTTTATATATACTAAGTGTAATCTGTGATTCATATTGGGTGTACTCATTGTGGACCCTTTACAAACTCAACACCTCTTGAGACTTAGCCTAGACCCATGTCACTGCTACCTTGAACTGGTTTGGCTACAGCTCCCCAGAGTTGTCCCTGTCAAAATATAGGTTTGCCTTCTATACATCTGTCCAACAGGCCAGAGTATAGAATATCAGTCCTCACATCTGTCTTATTTCGTAGCGCCTTCGCCTCATTGGCCACTATATGTATTCTTGTATCTCACAAGATCTCCACCTTTAATCTCATCCCTCTCTATGCCAAACTGGTCTCATTCCTTGCTTAGCTGTTGGGCTTTTGTCCTTGTTAGGACAGTCTTTCTGAAGCCCTGCCATTGATTTTTATCAAAACCATACAACTGAGACAGCACAAGACACCACTCTTAGTATAAGGCAGGTTCCACCCAAGTTCAGGCTAGCGTAGACAGAGCAGCCAGTCTTTTCTTAGGAGGTAGAGATGGCTGTAGAATCAGTACAAATAAATTGTAATACAGATAAAATCCAATGAAACGCTATGTATTGTAAAAACAAATGGTTTATTTACATACAAGTAGGCTCAGATAAATCTTTGGGGGGAATAAGTACCATCACATTTCTGATGCTTGTAAATCTAATTAAAATCACATGCTCTATATATAGTCAGACATCTAGTGGTAATCGCAGAGTATTGCATCTTGACTTTCCAGGATCGAAAGGGGATGTCGACATGGGCCTGCTTGTAACACTATCCCTACCGTTATGTGTAGTGTAACCAAAACCCTCACGCGTCGAGGTCCCTCAGATTGTCTTTTTACACCCAGCTAGCTATTTGCCTTATGCAGAGCTCGTAAATTCGTTGGTCGCTTAAAATTCGTCACTTCTTCGACAAATACTCCAGAACCAATGCCGAAGATGACTGCAGATTCGGCAGCTGGTGCTTCGGTCTTTGCTGTCGACCGCGTGGCTTTGGACTTCCGGCCATGCCTGCACGGAAGTGAGAGTGGGGCCTGGGGTTCTGTTTCTTTTGTAGAATGCATTTCCTTCTCTCCTCTTTTTTCCCTTCTGGTTTCGCTGTCGCTTTGAACCTGAGCTATGGACAGGACTAATTTTAAATTTTGCCCTTCTTGCTACAGTAAATATCCATGGAAAGACACACACCGGAGGTGTAATAAGTGTTTGCCTCGATTATACCGAGCAGTCCTGCAAGTCCTGCCAACTTTTACGTCCGAAGATGATAAAAGAACGGCGGACGGCCTACGCCATGCAGCATGACGAAGGTAGCTCCCCCGTCGGTGCAGGGTTGAGTGATGTGGAGGCCATTGACCTCTCTGCGGAACAGACAAGTTCCGAGATGTCCCTACATTGCAGGCAGGCCACTGGTTCTGCTATGGGGAGACATCACCGCGGGAACAAGGACACACACACAACACGGAAGGAAGAGCACACAACCCCCGGAGCCTCCTCGACTGACTCGTCTGGAAGGCCACTGTTAGGCAAGATTGTATGCAGTACCCTTTGGGTGCACTACAACAACCCTTACCTCCTGGCAATAGGAACCCAACCTTTGGTATAAGTGTCTACTACACAGGTTGGTAGCGTGTTGAGCAGCCAGGCTTATCTCAAGATGGGTCAATGTGAGCTGTAGGGGAGTTGCACAAAGATTCACAGTGACAAGTATTCAATTAAACTCTTGCACACAAGGTTTCTTGATTAAACAATTATTAATTATATTTGTCATTTTGAGTAAGCCTTCTTCCGAAGGGGCAATATAATAGTAGCACACAAATACACTCCAAAATACACACTCTTAGTTTCTCTAAATCAGCAAATATCCATTTGGGATGGCACACAGTTATTTCCTACACCCTCAGGTGACTTAAATAGCTAGGTCACTGGACATTAATATGTTACTGTTGCATTTAGAGCAATACTTATGAGTATGTTAAAGGAAAAGGTTATTAGAACAAAACCTGAGATCTCACAAATATTCTGAAGCACCTGTAAGCCCACTTCTAAAGTCCTTGGAGAGCGGATCAATGCTGGGAAGGATCCCCCTCTATCTCAGACTCTTGGAAGAGAATTTAAGGCATTGCCAAAACTATTTGTTGGGCACAGGATAGCAGCAATTAGTGACTCTGTGGAAGAGGGTTTAAGAACCGTTAAAACCTGCAACCCAAAGGCAAAGGCCTGAGTATTCAACTGGCCTCTTGAATGGTGTTCGTACAGGCCCAAGCAAGAACCTGTTAAGAGACCTTTTCTTTGTGCACAATTCATCATTGACAAATGCATCTACCATTTGTTTTGTGTAAATAAACGTTGCCTTCTTGAGAACTACACCCGTGTGTCAGCCTCTCTGCGCTTTACAGTTGCGGTCTGCTATGGCACCAGTTTTATATGTAGGACTCCCGCTATGTTCGTGTATATGGAGGTCCGCCAGGCCACTGAGGAGATTTTTACAGGAACGGGCTCAAGGGGAGAGAACCCGGTAGTTAGTCACCTAAAACTGACACAGTAATGAACTCCCTAAGGAGATCAACAACCAAATGTACCAGCTCACCAGAAAAGTGGCAGCAGTAGCCTGGTGACCGATACAACAAAGGGAAGTAGTTGGTTAAAGTCAATGAGAAGAGGTATGAACACAACAGTAGTTTGCCATGTGGCATTGGTTTACAGGTCAGACTCTTTGTCAGACGATGTGCACCAGAGGGAATAGCTGTCATTGGATTTAGGACAAGAGAGGAACAAGAGGGTATTGCTAATTTTGAGCCGTGTTGTAGGCATCTGCACTTCCCCCAGTTCTTGTCAGCCATCATCTAAACTACTTTGAGTACCTACTGAACATTAAAGCAGATGATACAATGGTCACTGGAAAAGACTTCAGTACTCATTTAGTGATGTTCCTGTGTAGTTGACCAAGACTAAAAATGAGATGCTTAAATACACTAAAAGCTTCTGAATGGTACGCTGCTGAAAACGTATGAATAGCTTCCGATAGCGCCAGTCTACTGATTTTGGGCCAGAAAAAGAACTCTTCAAATAATTTGTTTGTGGATGGAAGAAGCTACGGCCTGCACAAACTATCAATTATTTAGGATTTACAGAAATAAGTGGGCGGTTTTCCGTCAGTAACAATATTGAAAATGTCTTTTCGACACTTGAGTTACACAGGCTAAGGATCATTCTGTCAGCAACCTCTGGAGCAGAAATATAGGGGATACATAAAATGTAAAACTGACGCCAGTCAAAAACAACCTTTTCAAAACACATCAATTAATAAACACCAACTTCTGTGAAAAAAAAATATTCTGAAGCAGTTAAGTACTTTTGGTAACCCCCAATGCGAAGCAAGTGAACCCCGTCCTGGCAGGAAGACAGAAACACACAGTCGGAGGGAAGAAGAGTCTTCAGGGAGCCAGACAGGCCAAAGTCATTTTGACAAAAGTGTAGCTGAGCTGAAGCAATTCTTGCAGGTAGGTAAAAGTCTTGCACAATGTTTTAGAAGTCTTTGTAAAAAGAAGAAATCAAAGCCGGGTCACAAGCTGATTAGGCCTGTGAGGTAAAGAAGCTGTTAGCAATTCTACAGAAGCAACCACGACAAGTCTCAACTGAGAACATGTGAGGTTACATAACAAGAGGTAAGTTCTCTGACTTTTCAGTGCCCTTGTATAGAAGAAAAACGGTTCCAGTTGGCTTCTGTTCCTGGGCAGCTCTGCAGATCCTGTATTTCTGGGCTTCAGTCGTGGGGACAAGAGGGAGGATGTCTGATGGACTCCTGCACTGCAACGGGACGGTCAGCGACAGAAAAGGGTCAACTTCTATTCAGTGGCACTTTGCGGTTTATGCTCCTCGCGTCTCAGAAAATAGCAACACTGTGTTCTCTTGGCTGTTGAGATGGGCTTTCCTTGCATCTGGGGTCCAGCACTCTGTTGAGGTGGCTCAGGCTCGGTCAGTCCTGCTTCCTGGAAGTCCGGAGGATCTTCCTGGAGCTCTTTACCAACTTAAAAGCAACACACACAATCTGGTGTTCCTCTCCCTGGCTCATCGGTTCCAGCAGCAACTGCAGTCGAAATACAACCAACTTTGAGAGGATGTTCAGGCGGCTTACTCTGGCGTTTATTGGTCCCACCAACTCAAGGATAGAAGTCGTCCTTGTAGGGCTTCTATAGTCAACACTAATTCTGAGCTTTAGCACAGCAGCAGGGCTTCACCGGGCAAACCAATGGTCCAGGAGTTGCAGCAGGCGTCTTACACGTTAATCTTTGGATTCCTTCGTCCAGTGGTCGACTCTGCCTTCCATGCCTAGCTGTCAGTCACCCGCCAGACGCCCTGGAGCCACTAGTGAATCCCGCCAAAGACAAAACGAACAAAGGGACCAAACCTGGTTTGGCGCGCAGAGCAAATCTCAAGAAGGACCTTTCCACATAGAAACAGCGAAAAAAGAAGACTGGCCATTTTGAAGAAAATGGTACCCATGGGTGTCTTGCTGCAGTTGCACAAGCACACCACGGCAGTTGAAAGTAAACCACTGCCAGCAGCCATTAATTGTAGAAAGGGTAACCTAAAACGGTTACATGAGAAACTAGACAAAGGGGATACTAAGTAACCCCTCCAGCACCCTATTGTAAGATAGTGTGTGCTGGGTCTAGAAAGTTACAAATGTAAGTAAAATCAATTTCTCTTTACTGCTCTTGGAAACAGTAGCTTATCTAAGAGAAGGTAGTTAAACCTTTGCGAGATCTGAAAGTTCTTCCCTGTGTCTCTGCACTGAAAGTGCTGTGTGACACAATGTAAAAGATGTCTATGGAGTTTGTCAGACTACACAACCAAAAGAAACGGAGTTCAAACCACATTAAGAATAGTTGCGAGAGTGGGGGGAAAAAAGGGTCTCACTCTCTCTGGGTAAAAAAAGCAAGTCATCAGAATCCAGCAAAGTTGCTGGGCTCTCTAAGGTAGAGAGGAATTAGCAAATTTCTGAGAATTCTTTCTAACGGCCACAGATGCCATCTCTTGACTGATCCTGCTGATCCCCATGATCGGCTGCCCTCCCCGCAACCGTCTCTACGGCATGCGTCCGGGCATCAAAGCAAAAGGGCATCAGCACCAAACAACATAACAGCGCCGAAACGCTCATAAGAGCTTGTCAGCGCCAAAGGTTTCGGCACCGCCGAAAACAACGTCAAAGCCGTTGGGCACGTCAATCACTCCCAGAAACGGCAGGGATCGGCGAGAAGGTCGAGAAGAATATTCGGGTGGGTCCCAACCCCTATCTAAGACTGTCATGCTCCAGGATTTCAGGTGCAGGAGTGGTATGAACCAACCACCCCCACTGTGGTTTTTGGTGCCTGCAAGTGTAGACTTACACAGGCCTCCACAACACTAGCGGGGGAAGAGGGTTGGTGAACGTTGATTGGATAGGTACAGGTGTTGAAGAAAACCGGATAGAGGGTTAGGGAAATAATGATGGATGGGTAGGGGGGGTTATAGGAGAAAACAAGACACTTAAATATCCTATGCTCTACACACATTCACACATAAATTCAACTTCTAGCTTTGTTAAAACACTGATTAATAAACCAAACAGGCACTTTGCTCTGGGGTGAGTGCTGGCCTCTTAACTGCACACTCCAGGTCTGGTTTCAGGGGCAGTTTAAATGCTGCAAAAAGTTAGAAAGTGCACTAGTTTGTTTGATTCACATGTGCTCATGCAGGATTTACAGTCTAGAGAGCGTTCATGCACTATGGGATTGCCTAAACCTTACACATGCAGGCTTCTATGAGCATGCCGCATTGTACTAGAAAGCCGCATATGGCTTTAGCTTTCTGGCCACACATGGCTATGGCCGTGCTTTTGGTCAGAGCCGCACGTGGCTTCAGCTTCTGGCCACATGTGACTTTGGGCGTCTGTTCTGTCAAAAGCCGCACATGGCTTCATTATGCAGCTACTAGTCGCATGTGGCCATTTATTGGGCAGTTCTTATAAGCCGCACGTGGCTCGGGGGTGCGGTACTGTTCCCAAGTATGCGGTTTTCATAAGCCATGTGTGCTTAGTTCTGCGATCCCACGCTGCCGCACGTGACTAATTATGCGGCTCAATCATGCCATGCATGCTTAGTATGCAAGACTTCTGGCATGCAGTGCGATAAGGATTGTGCTGTTCTATGCACCTTGCAAAACATATCATGCGGTGCTGCTGCGAGGCTTTAGTAATCAGTGTGCGCCGGACTTGGCTTTCTTGAACGCAGGGGGGTCTGTAGATATTGGGCCATGCCCCCTGCGTGTGATCACCTGCATCCCTTCTACCCTTTAGCATGCATCCCTTCTACCCGTTGGCATGCGTCCCTTCTCCCCGTTAGAGGCAGCGCTACTTATCTTTAGATGGCGAGGGGACGGAATGGAGATTCCTTGGGGCGTGGCCCCTCGCGTTGATGCCCGAGGCTGGAGCTCCGATGGATGCGACCACTCGCGTTGGGGCTCTGAGCACAAGCCCTGTGCTCGGATCTTCGTGCATGCGCGTTGCCGTGCCACTTCCAAAGTGGCCTGAAGAAAGTAGTTCCCGGCCCTAAGCTTGCTCTGTAATTTAGTTTGCAGTGCTTTCTTTCTGCAAAGAGGGCAAAGAAGGGCTTGTATCTTTTCCAACGTCTTTTCTTTGTCTTTTTTGAACACCTCCAGCCTGCCCCCACTGTCATACCACACACATTCTTGCTGTGAGCCCTGACAAAGACATTGGCAGACACATCTCGACAGCCTAGAGACCCAAGTCCTCAAGAAGAGCCCAGTCCTCAAGAAGAGCCCTTTCCCCTTACACACCCCTCTGGTTCATCTTTATGGACCAGAGATGGGTTTGAGGGATACATGAGCCAGCTTTCCAAGTTTGTAGATTTTCCTGAAAGATTTATCACCCCAAAGATGCTAAGAGAGGAAGACTCTTACCCTACTTTGTCAAAAGTCCAAAGGACTTCCAGTCATTTCCCTCATGATGAGGTGTTAGACATAACTGAACCAGAGGAAATCCAGCAGGACCCCTATGATCAGGGAGAGAATCCCTTTGACGAGACTATAGACCAGTCTCCATACTGGGACAATGAACTGGTAGGTGAAGCACCATGGCTGTCACCGGCCACCACGCAGGATCCAGACACCCTGTGTATAGATCCTCCCTCCTCGCCACCTCAAAGACAGGCCTCTCCTATTGATGACCAGGCGGCATTCGAAGCTATTCTCAAAAAAGCTGTGGAAAATTTTCAAATTGCCTCTCAAGAGGCGGTACAATAAACGGACTTTGTGGAGGACATATTAAAGGAAAAACCACCCACAAGTCAAGCGATACCACTTGTGAATTCTATCAAAAGGCGCATCGCTCCCTCTTTTTCTTTTTTTAACACCATCTCAAACAAGAGCAGTAAATCCATGAGTTGAAAAGCTCTTTTGCCCCTTTCCAACAGACCCACTATATATCTGGGTACATGCCACTCCTGACTCCCTTGTAGCCCCAACTACAAGGAAGAGAGCCAGAGTACCCTTGTCTACGGCCGAGGCACCTCCAGACAAGGATTGCACGAAGTTGTATGCCCTAGGGAAGGGCATTACAATATCGGCAGCCTACTCCACTAACATAGCTAACACCACATTGCTGGCTAGTTATAGCGATTTCCAATGGAATTTGCTCCAGGAAGGCCTGCAAGAAGTCCCGGAGCCAACACGATCACACCTTCTGGCGTTTGTTGTTAGAAGGGAGGCAGGTTAATCAAAACATCCTCAAAAACACCCTGGATGCTGCCGAAACAGTGGGACGCACACTGGCCCAAGGTACCCTGCTTAAGAGGCACACATGGCTAATTCGGCATTTAAACCTGAAACCCACGCATCCCTAATTAATAAGCCAGTGGAAGAGACTAACCTGTTTGGGAAGGCAGTGTACTAGGCCTTGGAAACAGCTAAAAAAGGAACACAAAACCTTAGTCTCTGAGCCAAATTACTTAAAGACCCTACTAGCAGTGAGGGGGTAGCTCTCGCCGCTCCTTTCGAGGACAATCCTTCACGCATTTTTCACTGATTATGATCGGGTATTAAGCGCGTTATAAATAACCAGAGGTTTCTAAGCGTGGACCCGGGGATCGTACCTGTGTTGCTATGCATCGTCTTGCTTCCAAGGCGAGCCCGTTTCCACTGAGCTGTTTCCCCCCCCCCCACAATCGATACGGAACAGGGATTACACAAGGGGAAGCTGCCATGGGCCAATTTCAGCAAAGAGGGCAGCACCGTGGCATAGGAAGGAGTAGAACCTCCACTCCTAGAGGCTCCCTGGCTGCTTCTAAAAAATGACTTACTGGTCTGGTTCCCCTCTCATGCCTCCCTGGTCGGGGGACGAATGACTTCTTTCTTTCGTGCATGGGAAGGAATCACCACAGACCAGTGAGTGCTCAAGACAGTCATCCATGGTTACTGTATCGAGTTCTGCCGACCACCTCGATACCGACCCCCAACGTCCAGACGCTTATCGCCAGAACACCTCAAGATCCTGCTGCAAGAAAAGGGTACGATGGAAGTCGTCCCCATCCTACAAGTAAATTAAGGTATTTATTCAGTGTACTTCCTTGTACCCAAAAAGGATATCACCATATGCTCTTTGCTAGACTTGCGCCCGGCGAACAAATTTGTCAAGCCGCAAAACTTCAGAATGACACCATTGCAAGGGGTAAACCCTCTACTAACACAGGGGGAATTACATGGCAACACTGGACATGAAAGATGCCTACTTACATATTTCAATACTGCCAGCGCACAGAAAGTACCTAAGGTTCATGATTGAGGACAATCCCTATCAGTTCAAGAGCCTTCCCTTCGGCATTGCCTCAGCCCCAAGGGTGTTTACAAAGGAACTGGTGGTAGTTCTGGCTCACCTGCTCAGGCAGTCCATTCCAGTCTATCTTTACCTCGACGTCTGGCTAATAACAGTGGACTCGTAAGGAACATGCCGATGAAACACCCAGAAGAAGGTAGATCTACTCTTCAGTCTGGAATTCTCAATCAATCAACCAGAAAAGGTCCAGCCCAGACCCCAGCCAAGTCAAACAATTTCTGGGGCATCTAATTCGGGCAGAAGACTGCCTCGTCTTCCCCTCCAAACATGCTGTTCCTCATTATACAGCCAATCGCAAGGTGATTTACGCAAAGCCATGCGACTGTTAGGGATGATGGCCTCCTGCATTTACTTTGACCCATACTCATGTTTGCGCATGCGACCTATGCAAGAGTGACTCAAAAGCCAATGGTGTCAGGCTAGCGGACAATGGGACGATCTAGTGGTTGTCTCGGCAGCCCTTGTTCTCTCTCTGCAGTGGTGGTTGAGGGAAAAACTCTTACAGGGGAAAACCTTCACTACCCCCACAGTAGAAGCCACTCTCACCACAGACGCATCTCTCACGGGGTGGGTGGTGATCACCTCCATCACACGGCGCACAGCGTTTGGCCCCCAGCAGTAGCATCCAACCACATAAACCTTTTGTAATTGTTAGTAGTGTTGAAAGCCCTGAAGGCTTTTCAGACACAACTACACGGGAAGACAGTACTAGTCCTCACGCACAGCACCACGGCCATGTATTTCCTGAACAAACAGGGGGGGTACGCACTCTCCAGGTTATCCAAACTGTCCCAGAACATATGTAAGTGGGCTCTCAAACACAAGATGTTCCTCCTGTCTCAACACGTTCCAGGGGAACTCAATCTTCTGGCAGATGTGCTCAGCAGAGACTTCCCACTACCCACAGAGTACGAATGGCGATTACACAAAGACATAGTCTCCCACGTTTTCGCAGAATGGGGCTTCCCAGTTATCGACTTGTTTGCAACTCTGCAGAACACACAATGCCCAGATTACACCTCCAGGTACCCCCAGAACTGCTCCAAGGGGAACGGTCTCTGGATAACATGGTCAGGGAAATGTCTACGGACCCCCCCCCCCCTACTCCCCTACTCAAGAAACTATTGCACAAGATGCACCGGGAACCAGTCACAAAGATTCTGGTGGCCCCAGTTTGGGCCCGCTAAACCCGGTTCTCACATCTGATGGCGAGGTCAATCTCTTCACCGACGAAGCTACCTTGCCAATACAACATGCTATCACAAGACAGGGGGGAAACACTCCGTCCATGTCCGCAAACTCTCACCTTAGTGGCCTGGCTTCTAAAGTTAGAGTTGGGGCACCTCCAACTTCCTCAGAGATGCATGGACATACTTAGAGAAGCAAGAAAGACTAACACCAGACATTGCTACTCCAATAAATGGAAACGCTTTATCTGGTGTAATGCCAAGAGCATCAATCCCATAGACTGCTCTCCGACACATATTGTCTTATACTTGACTCATCTACTTGACTCTGGTCTGGTTTTCAATTCCCTGAAGGTACACCTTGCTGCACTTTCAGCTTATACTATGTCCCAGAAAAAGGGGTCATGGTGGAAGATCCTAATTGTCAAGGCCGTTATGGAAGGGGTTAAGACTTCATCCCCCTATTTCAAACCCAGTCCCGGACGGGACCTAAATGTGGTATTAACTAGACTAATGGGATCTCCTTTTGAAGTCATATATTATCTCAAAGACTAAACCACTAAGTTAAACAAACCAGTTTTTCGTTTCAGTGGTGGCTGGTAGAGAAGGGGACCCCGTCTCTAAACCAGCCTTCTCAATGTGATGCATCACACTCTGCTACACTCATGCCAAGAGAGACCTGTCCTTCAAGCCTAGAGCACACTCTACTGGCCACAGGGGCTTCCATAGCATTCATTGCAAATGTTCCTCTCAAGTCCTTTTGCAAGGCGGCAACCTGGAGTTCTGTACACACCTTTACAAAACACTACTGCCCAGATACTCACTCTAGGTCGGATTCTCAGGTGAGACAAGTGGTACTAAGACATCAGTTTACTACTGTTAATTCTCACATCCCACCAGTGGTCGAAGTGGGCGGGAGCGGTGCTCCTACTTTAATTTTTCAAACTTTACTGTTCCTATACTTTTATTTTAAAAAGAAACTGTTCTGGAATGGTTTCGTTTTAAAATAAAAGTGTAGGCAGAAGTTGAAACTTGCAGTCAGTGCAACACAGAGGCATAGACAGGGTAGGACCTGAGCGGGTTACGGCCACCCAACATATTTAAATGCCCACTCAGCAGCTCTGTGTGGGCATTTATAGATATGTCACTGCGGTGGGGCAAACTACATTAGCTTCAGTCCTCACTTGTTCGACAATCCTGACTCCGCCTCTGGTGCAACATTCCCTTGAACAGCAGGTGTGTATATTTGAGAGTTTGGATTGCGCGTGTGAGGGGGCCTGACGATGGGGTTTGTGGAGAGGGGAGCAGGCCAGCAGGGAACATAGTTCCACTACTTCTTTTTGTACACTTCGACCACTGCATCCCACCAACAACTCTGGGTACTGCTTGCTAGTCTATGCACAGCATGTAATTCTAAGCAGATTCACAAGCATCAGAAGACATGCAGTACTTACCGTAATAGCATTTCTGATGATTGTATCTGCTTAGATTGGCATACGCCTACCCTTCCTCCCCATTCGGAGTAGAAGGAACATGGACATCTTATTACTCTTTCTCTCTATCTGTACTCACGATAGTCATAAGGTTCCCTCACGGCAGAAAAAACGCAACCAAGGGACCTCGATGCATGAGGGATTTTGGGTGCATTACACGTCCCGTTGGGGATAGTGTTACAAGCAGGCCCATATCGACGTCCCATTCGATCCTCGAAAGACTCGATGCAATACTAAGCAATTACCACTCAATGTCGGACTATATACACAGCATGTGAATCTAAGCAGATACAATCATCAGAAATGCTATTACGGTAAGTAATGCATGTCATATACCCACAATTATAAAAACACAACACTATGCTTGAAGGTGCATAGACCAAAGCATACAACCTTACTTGAAAAACCTAACAGTATTACTAGGGTAGTCAAAACCAATAGTTAGGTTTGGATTACTTTCAGTAATACAATGGTAGTAGACTCTATCAGGTGTATCGTGACGCTCAGCAAGAAATCACTTAGTAAGTCAACTAGACAAGATAATTTTCAGAATAGTGGAACACTTATTCCAGGAACAGTATAAACCTATAACTCTGATTCAGGTTAACAGTTACACCCAAAAGGGCCAACTCCCCTAGTATAATATACCATTACACTTACTTTTTAGCTCAGTGAAACAGTCTAAGATCAGCAAAAACGTATTACACTATTTTTGCTTGGCTCAAGGCAGAACAAGGTTAGCTATATCTAAGAATACATTTCCAAGAATGCCACACAGCTATTCTAGTGAGGTAACACCTAATTTCTTAATATACTATTAGTTCTTTTTTTGATCAGTGCAACACAGATAGAGGTAAGCAATAACTGCTTAACATGTTTTAAAATGGCGCACAGCTAACACAATGTAAGTGAAACCTATATACTTTTTAAAGGAGCTGCCATCAACTTAAGCAATGAGTATAACCTAAGGCAGACTTATTCTGGGCAGGCTAACAGCAAGCCAGGAGAAAAGCAAGACCCGATTTGGGACACTCATACAGTTATATCCCAACAGGAATAGTTCAGTGGAACCAACAACGTTACCTTTAGGGAAGAGTCACAACCAATTCACAGGTGAGTAACTTAACTTTATTCAGACTAGTGCAACACACATTCTAGGTAAGTAAGAATTTTTGTAACTGTGCACTCTCGGAGTTAGTTACCAACCAACTTATTTTACAAGTAAGTAACTTTTGAACACTTGTTATTCTTTTCAAGGCAAAACCCTTATTGTATCCATTCCTTCCCTTTGTCTATGGCATGAGTTCACTCAGACAAGAGGGACCCTAATAGTCTAGGTGCCAGCTGTAGGCAGGGTGAGATAGGGTTCAGTTGCAGGCAAAGTCAGAGTTCCAGAGGAATACTGTTCAAACAAGTAAGTATTTCACTTTAAAGTTAGTTGAGGGTCCTGGAACTTCAGAGAAGACGCGGTGCGAATATTCCACACTGGGCCTGGGTGAACTGGATGAGTGACCTTCCAATCACAGAAAGCGCCCCAAAGCTATACAAAAAATTACAAAGGCTTAAGGTAGGTAAAATACCCCAGCCAACACAGTACCTCAGCACAGAAGAAGAGTTGCAGCAGGAAGACTTCAGTATCTGAAGCCAAAAATCCAGTTGATGGATTTCTTTGTCAAGAAGATGAAAGACAGGACTTTGGAAGGACTTATGAAGCAAAGATCACGGAAGAAGGCTCCAGGCACGAGTTTTGTTGCGGCTGGATGTGGCTCTGTGGTTTTGGCACCCGTTCAGGAGCCAGAAGAAGATTGAATCTTGCCAGTCGGATTCTCGTTTGCAAGGTACATCACTCGGATGAGGGGTCTTTTCGGACTGGATTCACGTCTCTGGAGGTCCTGCATTATGCTCACAAAGTTTCAGCAAGATTCGGAAGACCGTTCGCCTCACAATGGCACGAGGTCCCAGTGGGTTGGGGTGTTGCAGGCCTGCAGGGTCGGAGCTCGACGTGGGATGGCTCAAAATGTAGGTCTACTTGGGACTAGTGGATCACACTAGCCTTTGGGTAGGAGTCATGTTCAGTCTCCCTGGTTGTTTGGAAGGAAGGGCTACAGCAGCCTCTGGTTACACTGCAGACTCTCCGGTCACTGGAAATCCTATCAGCTGCCGTTTCTTCCATCTTCCCTCTTCCTCTTTGGATTTAGTTCCAGTGGTCGACTACTGCTTCAGCTTGCAGGATCTGACTTTGATGCAGGAACCCAGTCAATCAATCAGCCATGCATCATTGATACTTTTGGGAGGAATGAGGGGGGGAGGAGGAGGGGTTGGGGGGTTAGTGGAGGAGGGGGTGTTCTGTCTTTTCAGGACAGTAAGCCTCCCAGTTTGAACTGGATTCTCAGTCAGGCTGGAAGACAATGGGCTGCAGAATGTTGGACTACACCCTCATTTCCTACCTTCACAGACACTCTGCAGCCTGGGCAGGGAATCCACCGAAGATGAAGTTAACGCAAAGTATTTTCCTGCCCTGGATGACCAGGAATGCTAAAATGGTAAAAAAAGTAGACTGGGCCATTTTGGTAAAATTAACACCCATGGATGCCTATCGGTGCTGTGGACACAGCCAGCGGTAAAGGTGCACCGAATTAATAAAAGGTTCACTGCCACCAGCCACTAAAGGTAGGTTTGTCCTTGTAACGTAAATGTTACATTTAGAATGAGAAAGGGGATATCCAGTATCTCCCCTGAACTCCACATGAGGTGGGGGAGAAGGGGGCACGGGGCAGGGGGGCTGGTCTCGCCTAATAAAATGTAAAAGGGAGCCAAAGATCCTTTCTACCCTTGGGAACTGTAGTTCTCAAGGTTAGCCAGAGAAAGTTTAAAAGGGGGCAACCCAGCAACAACTGGGACTTATTGTCAAAAAGTTCTTAAAGAGGATAACTTTAAAAAGATACTATGGATAGTCTAAAAACGGACACCCATAAAATGAGTAAAAGATTCTGTGAGTGTGGAAAAAGGTCTCCCCACCCCTCACAGAGGTATTAAGGACAAATATCCCACTAGTAAAGCAAATAGTTCTGGGGTTGACCCAGGTCAGGAATATTTACCATTTCTATGAACATTTTACATAATGGCGGACGGAAAACAGGTGGGTGAGATACGCCAAAAACGCGAGCTTCTCATCGCAATAGACCGGCATCGCTGCCACATTTTGATGGGAGCAGGCGGGATGTACGTGTTCACGGGAGGGGGATGAGGCTGGACAGCTGCTGGCTTGGAAGATACGTTTGAAGCAGCCCCGCAGCACTATCGCACAGGTCAGGTAGGCATTGGGAGACTTGACCAGCAACCAGGAGTGGGTTAATGAGACATTCCAGCTATTCTATAAATACCTATATACTAGCAAGGGTGCCTTTTCTGAGAGCGAGTGTTAGGCAAGTACCCTTTGGGTGCACTACAGTAACCTTGACCTTTTGGCAATAGGGACCCAACCTTTGGTATAAGTCTGAACTACACAGGTTGGTAGTGTGGCTGAGCAGCCAGGCTGATCTCAAGAGGGGGTCAGTGTGAGCAGTAATGTTGTGACATAGAGTTTCACAGTAGCAGTTATCCAAATAAACACTCAAGGTTTCTTGATAAAACAATTATTAATTTATTTCAGTCAGTTATATAAGCCTTCTTATAAAACATATAACACTTAAATATACTTAAAACACACATACTTAGTTTCTCTAAATCAGATGACACCCATTGGGGATGGCACACAGACACTTCCTACACCCTCGGGTGACTTAAATAGCTAGGACACTGTGGCCATTTATTTATCACTCGTACACTGGGGGGACCAACAGATCTGCATATTTGCAATAGAATTCCACCGGGAACCCATTTCTCCCAGGGGTTCTGCCTTTGGTCATCGCCCACAGAACACAGTTTATATCTGTTTCATCAATGGGTCCCGCCAGCATTGTCCCCTTTTCAGAACCTGTAGCTGCACCAGGTCCACCTTATGTGGAGTACTGGGGAGATGAAATGTATCCCCTTTCACAATAAAATTGTAACAAATCTGTTACAGGGACAAGTGTACCTTTTAAATTGCTGGTGGCAGTGTTACCGTGTATTAATTTGGTGCTCTTTTACCACGGGCTGTGTTCACAGCTGCAGTAAAATGGCATTGGTCTTCTTTTTTCACCATTTTAGTGTTTCTTGTCCTTTCTTCCTTCCAGGGTGGGAAATCCCTTAGTGTGATTTTTACCTTCGGCAGTAGTTCCGTGGATTCCTCGCCCAGTTTCCAGTCTGTCTGTGAAGGCAGGACGCGAGGGAGGATTCTAAAACTCTGCAGCCCTTTGCCTTCCTCCTTGCCTGAATGGGGACAAATCCCAGTGGGGGGGCTGGCTGTCCTGATTGGACAACCAGACTGCCCCTTGCAGGGAGAGAATGTGGACGTTGTATTGTAATTTCTGCTAAATACTCCGAACCTGGAAGATCAAGACAAGTCTACCACTGGAACCAAAACTGAAGAGGATGATGAAAGAAAAGCGGCTGAAACGATTTCCAGCAACCAGAGAGCCTGCTGTGTAACCAGAACCTTCTGTAGCCCTTCATTCCAATCGACCGTGGGACTTTGAAAACAAAGACCCTGACCCAGAGCCTGGTGAGACCCACTAGACTCAAGAAGACCTGCATTTTGAGCCATCCCACGCGTTGCTGCGACTTTGCTGGGATGCAACACCCCAATGCCCTTGGACCTAAAGCCATTGTGCGGTGCACGGTCTTCCGAATTCCGAATCTTTCTGAAACTTCGTGGGGATCCTGGTCTACTTCCAGAGACACGAATCAAGTCCGAAAAGTCCCTCACCAGATTGCTGAACCTTTGTAACGATGAGAATTCAACCGTGATTTTCTGCCTTTTTCTGTGCCATTTGAAAATGCAGCAAATCCGCAGAACTACATTCAGCTGTGAGGAAAACCTTACCTAGAGCCTTCTCCATTGATCCCTGCTGCAAAGTTCCTTCTGAGGTCTTGTTTTCAGTCACCACAACAAGGAATCCACTGACTGGTTATTTGGCTGTAGATCCTGAAGTCCTCCTGCTGCAAAATCTTCTTCAATGCTGAGGTACTGTGTTAACTTGGGAATGTAGTAACTTTAAGTCTGTTAGGATGTCTGCGTAGCGGTGGCGTGTTTTCAGTGATTCGGAGGCCTCTCGTCCAGTGCACCCAGTCCCACTGCTAGGATCCTGCTAGGGTGTCTCTGTGAAGCCCCTGGAACCTCTTCTAACTCTAGAAGTAAAGTACTCGCCTGCTTGCCCAGTCTTCCTAAGGAACTCTGACTTTTGCTACTTAAACTATTCTGACACTGTCTGTTGGACACTATATCCTAGTGACCCCTCTTCTGCCACTGAGAACTCTCATGCTCCAAGAATAAGGGAAAGACTGTTAAGGGATTGGGCCTTTTGCCTAGAAAAGAGAATAAGTGTTTGAAAGTTACTTATTTGTAAAAGAGTTGATTTGTAACTGTTCACTCTGAGTAACAGTTACCAAAGTGTCACACTGCTGCAACCATGGAAGCTATGGGCAAGATGGAGGCGCTATTAGGTCTCTACGGCTTGTCTGCTACCGGTCCAGCCTTTGTTTTGCTGCAGGCATTTAAGGTAGCCACACCCCCTGCGAGTCGCGTTGCAACTCGCTTTCGCTGATTTTCGTTTTGTCCCACTCCAGTGCCTTGCTTGTTTTCCTCTTTCTCGGCAACTCCCCTTTTGCTCCCCTTTTTTCCCTGCTGCTCTTAGCCTTCTCGCCGGGTATCTTTTCTCCTCCCTCGCCTTTCTTTCTATTCTGTTCAGTCTACTTTCCCCGGCTTTGGTTTGCTCTGGTTCTGTGTTCAGCCTCGCGCTGCCGCAGACCCGTCTCTCCCGGCGGCTGGGTTCCGACTTGCTGGCTCCCACCCGCTCGGGGTCACTTTCACTTCATCTCCGTTCTCGCTCTCTCTCTCTCTCTCTCTCTCTCTCTCTCTCTCTCTCTCTCTCTCTCTCTCTCATACACTCTCTCTCTCTCGCTCATACACTCTCTCTCTCTCGCTCATACACTCTCTCTCGCTCATACACTCTCGCTCTCTCTCTCTCTCGCTCATACACTCTCGCTCTCTCTCGCTCATACACTCTCGCTCTCTCTCTCTCGCTCTGACTTCTCGCTCTCCTTGATCTTACCTGTTCTCCGGTAGAGCTTTCCTTTGTATAACCTGTCTGTTCCTGTGCGATCTTACCTTCGTCTTTCCTTGGACGATTCCTTCGGTATTGCTGAAGCCCTCTTCAGTGGCTTCACCCTCCGCCTCTCCTCCCAGAGCTTCTTCATTCCTCCCAAGGAATGCCCAGAAACAGTGCCGCCATCCATTGGAGTTACAAACAAGATCGTTGTTGCAAGACCATACCAGCCTCTGGGCCTTCAAATCCACCCGGCTATCATCACCTGCAGCTACACCAGGTTTTTTCTGCCTTTTAGGCTTTTTCCCTGTTTTGAAGGAACGGGCTCCCCAGGGTTCACTTGACTGTTTTGTTCCATCAACGGTCAAGGTGGCCTCGGGAGGAGACCGCCCCTATCTCTTTGAACGTAAGAAGGGGAAAGGATCTCTCAAGAAGGAAGACGAAGAGGAGAAACCCCCGAAGGACCGGAGAAGAAGACAGAAGGTACTCAGCCACAGTGAAGATCCAGGTGAGGTGATCCCAGGGAAAGGAGCTATGGGCAGTGACAGTTTGCAACGCCACCCAACTACTATGGCCTCCTTGGAGCAATACCAGGAGATGGTGACAGCGATTCAAGGCCTCCAGGCAGAGGTTCAGAGCCTCCGAACAGAGAATATCAACTTACGCCAACAAGTAGCGGCTCGAGAGGATTTCCGAGGCGACTTACCTCCCCTGACGTTCTCCTTTGGGAAATATGATGGCAGTCCTCAACTCTTGAAAGAATTTTATGATTTACTTTACGTTCCGACCTAAGGCTTATGAACTCGACAGAGCCAAGGTCGGCTTTCTGGTCTCCAACCTTGTGGGCAATGCCTTGGCCTGGGCTACTGCACTGATAGCTCAGGCAAACCCTGCTGTAAATGACTACACTCAGTTCACTCAATTGATGCGTGTCAGATTTGAAAGACCAGAGGTTCAATATTCATCCTATGAAGCCCTTCTAGACCTCCGTCAAGGAAACCAAGATGTCCAGACTTATGCTTCCACATTTATGAAATTGGCTACGGAGGCGGGGTGGCCGGATTCAGTACAGCAGACCCTCTTCCGACGAGGCTTACATGATGAACTCCAGGACGAGATAGCTCGGATGGCACGTCCTACTTCCTTCTAAGATTTGGTGACTATGTCTCTGCAGTTGGAATACAGATTGCAGGAGCGAAGGTTAGAAAGAAGGAGGTTCAGACCTCATCCGTCTGTAGGAATCCCCACAGCAAATCCCCCTACCCGACCACATACAGAAGAGCCTATGCAAATAGGAACAACTAGAGGTCCGTTGACTCCCGAGGAACGGAAGAGACGCAGAGACCAAGGTCTTTGAATGTACTGCGGATCCTCGAAGCATCTGCTTCGGAGTTGCCCCGAGGTACCCCCGAGACGCTCGGAAAACGCATCTCCCCGGTCTTGAGCAGGGAAAGGAACCGGGCGGTGCTGAAGAATCTCTGCAATTCTAGACAACAGGACGAGTCGGGAGAGGACCACAGACTTATGGTATTTACGGTTCATCTTACTTTTGAATCTCTCGCTTCACTAGAAACCTTGGCTATGTTGGATTGCGGTGCTGCAGGAAACTTTATTGATATACAGTGGCCGACAATGATAAAAGACATTAAGGCATACGTGACGGGTTGTCCAGTATGTGCAGCCAACAAGAATACCACTCACCGACCATTAGGCCTGCTCCAACAAGAACCTCTACCATCACAGCCTTGGGAACATATTTCTACCGATTTTATTGTAGATCTTCCCCTCTCTAGGGGGTACACAGCTATCATGGTCACTATAGACACCCTGAGCAAGATGGCACATTTCTCTCGCTTGCCTGGCCTGCCTTCTGCCCCTGCTGCGGCCGAAGTATTCCTGAGAGATGTGGTGAGATTACATGGCCTGCCCCGGACCATCGTGTCGGATAGGGGGGCCCAATTCACCTCACGTTTTTGGTCGGCGTTATGTAACTCTTTGGGGATAAAGAGAGCTTTATCTTCTGGTTACCATCCCCAGAGCAACGGCCAAACAGAACGTTTAAATGCCACCCTCGAACAATATCTCCGCTGTTTCTACCATCAGGAACAGGACATGTGGCAGTCCTACCTAGCATTGGCAGAATTCACCTACAACAATACCCAACATTCCGCTACAGGATTTAGTCCCTTCTTCTTTACCTACGGGTATCATCCGAGACGCATACCTCTTTTTGGGATACCTCCTACAACTGTGCCCTCGGTTGATCAACGCCTTCATGATCTTCGTTCCATCCAAAAGGAGGCGGTACAGAAGTTGGAGGCTAGTAGGATCCGCTACAAGAAATACGCCGATAAGAAGAGATCACCTAATCCCAGGTGGACAGTAGGAACCAAGGTGTGGTTATCAACCAAATATCTCCCACGTTGGATTCACCCAGGAAAATTCTCGGCCCGTTTCATAAGTCCTTTCCCTATTTTGTCTCAGGTGAATCCTGTCGCCTTTTGTTTACGACTGCCACCTAGTTTGAAGAAGATTCACCCTGTATTTCATACCTCTCTCCTGAAAACTTATCATCCCGATCCCATGAGTCGTCGTAGGCTCTCCTCCTTAAGGATCGAGGATCCTGACCCTGAAGAATATGAAGTGGAGAGGCTTTTGGATTCCTGTTACAGACATGGCACCGTACAGTATTTGGTCCATTGGAAAGGGTATTCTGCTGCAGAACGATCTTGGGAACCCAGACGTAACATTCACGCCCCACGTCTGCTAAGACTGTTCCATCGCCTTCACCCAGGGAAACCCGGAGGAGAAGGGATGAGGAGAGGGCATACTGTCACACCGCTGCGACCATGGAAGCTATGGGCAAGATGGAGGCGCTATTAGGTCTCTACGGCTTGTCTGCTAGCGGTCCAGCCTTTGTTTTGCTGCAGGCATTTAAGGAAGCCACGCCCCCTGCTTCCTTAAAGTCGCTGACTTTCGTTTTGTCCCACTCCAGTGCCTTCCTTGTTTTCCCCTTTCTCGGCAATTCCCCTTTTGCTCCCCTTTTTTCCCTGCTGCTCTTAGCCTTCTCGCCGGGTATCTGTTCTCCTCCCTCGCCTTTCTTTCTATTCTATTCAGTCTACTTTCCCCAGCTTTGGTTTGCTCTGGTTCTGTGTTCAGCCTCGCGCTGCCGCAGACCCGTCTCTCCCGGCGGCTGGGTTCTGACTTGCCGGCTCCCACCCGCTCGGAGTCACTTTCACTTCATCTCCGTTCTCGCTCTCTCGCTCTCTCTCGCTCATACACACTCTCTCTCTCTCTCTCTCTCTCTCACTCATACACTCTCGCTCTCTCTCTCTCGCTCATACACTCTCGCTCTCTCTCTCGCTCATACACTCTTTCTCTCTCTCTCTCTCTCTCTCTCGCTCTGACTTCTCGCTCTCCTTGATCTTACCTGTTCTCCGGTAGAGCTTTCCTTTTTATACCCTGTCTGTTCTTGTGAGATCTTACCTTCGTCTTTCCTTGGACGATTCCTTCGGTATTGCTGAAGCCCTCTTCAGTGGCTTCACCCTCCGCCTCTCCTCCCAGAGCTCCTTCATTCCTCCCAAGGAATGCCCAGAAACAGTGCCGCCATCCATTGGAGTTACAAACAAGATCGTTGTTGCAAGACCATACCACCCTCTGGGCCTTCAAATCCACCCGGCCATCATCGCCTGCAGCTACACCGGGTTTTTTCTGCCTTTTAGGCTTTTTCCCTGTTTTGAAGGAGCGGGCTCCCCAGGGTTCACTTGACTGTTTTGTTCCATCAACGGTCAAGGTGGCCTCGGGAGGAGACCGCCCCTATCTCTTTGAACGTAAGAAGGGGAAAGGATCCCTCAAGAAGGAAGACGAAGAGGAGAAACCCCCGAAGGACCGGAGAAGAAGACAGAAGGTACTCAGCCACAGTGAAGATCCAGGTGAGGTGATCCCAGGGAAAGGAACTGTGGGCAGTGACACAAAGTTCTTGCTTCTCTTGGATGTGTGATGCACTACTCTCAAAAGTATGGTTAATATCTTTCTTTCCTTAGAAACCGTTTTGCCATTCTAATAGAAAGTAGATGTGAAGTTATATTACTTGACTGTGATTTGGTTGTGCCTTTTCCCAAAAGTAATGTGTTGGTTTCAGCCGATTATTCCTGTTAGGATAATTGTATGAGTGTTTCCCAACCGGGCCTTGCTTCCCCTGGCATGCTGCTAACTTGTACAGAATAAGTCTGCCTTAGGTTCTGCCAACCTAGAATAACTGAGTCATTCAGTAAAGTGTAACATTGGGTTTTTGCTTTTCCTGTACTGTTGTAAACAGACACAGAAAGAGTCTCTGGTTCTAACTGTCCCTCATAAATCATACATAAGGTACTTGTATAGCTCGTAAAGATCTAACCTGAACTTCATTGTGAGGTTAAAAAAGGTTTTACTTACCTTGTTAGCTGTGTGCCATCCAAAAATAAGTTAGGAGTTACTGCTTGTCTCAATCTGTGTTTCACTGATCTCAAAAGCACCTGTAATTGAATATACAGATTTTACTCACCTAGCATAACTGTGTTATCAGAAAAGTAGTTATAGGTTATTACTGTACCTGGAATAATTGTTCCACTATTCTCAAAACGTATACTGTGCAGTTAACTGATTTTGTGATTTGTTTCTGAGAGTCATTGTACAACTGGTAGGGTCTACTGCCCTGGCATTACTGAATGTAATTGTGGAAGTAACCATTGGTTTTTACTCCCCAAGAATATGTGTGACCTATACTGAATATGTATGAAAAGGTTGTGACTTCCCTAGAACTACTGTTAGGTGTTCCAAATAAGGTTTATACATTGGTCTGTGTACCTTCAAGTATAGTGTTGTGTTTTTCTAATTGTGATTACTTATAATGTGTGATAGTATTCATTTACCACTAGATTCATCTGAGCGTACCTGTATTTAAATAAATCCTTTATTTTTTCATACATATTGTTTCAGCGTTTCATTGGACCATTTGTATTACAATTTCATTTGTACTGATTCTACAGCTCTCTCTCCCTCCTAAGATAAGCCTGGCTGCTTGGTCTACGCTACCATGATCTCAGGTGGTTCCGCCTTATACTAAGAGTGGAGTCTTGTACTGCCTCAGTTGAATGGTTTTACTAAGCCCTTAGTTGGACTTCAGAAAAACTGTCCCCACATCTGCCAGTCTGTAGGACCTGCCGAATCCCAGTCTTTTTGGACGTACAGACCCCCTAATTGTTGCTTGAAGGCCTCCCACAGATTCTCAGCGGATGCCACTGAGTCATCATTGATCTCAAAAACTTTCACCATCTCTTCACATAATGTGCCCTGAAATGCAACATCCTGCAGCGACTCGGCGTGTAGCCGCCAGAGCCTTACCAGTGGATATCGTTGTAACCCCTTCAGTTGCGTCACCAGGGGTGAATGGTCCGAAATAATTTTTCCCAGATATTCCACGTCCCTATTCATATATAATCCAGCTGTGATTATATTCTATGGACCCCTGAGAACAAAGAGTATCCTCTCTCTTGTCTGTGCAACGCTCGCCATAGTTCCACCAGGTCAAGGTCTCTAAAGACCTCCCTGAAGGACGTCGCTGCTTAGAGTCGTTGGTTTTCCCTGTGCTATTCAAATGTGCATCCATGAGAAAGTTAAAATGCTGCCCCAAATAAACTGTCTCCCCTTCCGTCCCCCCACCTCCCGCCAGGCTCACCACCGATGGGAAGTAGTCCTTATAATCAGTGTTTGGTGCATAGGAGTTAATTACACAAATGCGCCTCTTTCAGCTCCCACCGTCCTCCCCACATCATCTGTTAGAACCTTGTCCACCTGAATCGGGACCCCTGCAGCCACCCAAATCAGAACTCCCCTGGCATAAAAGAGTATGATGTTCCTACCACTACCCCTCCCCACTGTCTCCTTAGTGAATCCAAGTCCTTCCGTACCATATGCGTACCATTTCAACTGTTTACCTAACCCGTGAACATTCCAATACCCGATTTTCAACCGGTCTTCCTCATGGTAGAAATCCCTTGCTACTCCCACTTCTAAGTTATAACCACACTATTCCAGAACGTACACCATGATCTACGCTTTCCATACGAATATACAACCATAAAGAATAACTCCCATATTCAAATTTATTCACCCAGATCTCCCCCCTCCCCCAACCATAACCATATCTACGGCCCTGAAACCTACCCCACCTCCCCTTCTGCACCCCGCCTTCCTCCTGCTGTCCCAACATCTCCCATGCCCAACGCCCATCACCCACTCCCCTTATACCCTGCCGCCAAGTCTCCCTCCCCCTCCAATCAATCCATCTGTCATACTGTTCACCATACCTCCCCTTTCCTGTGAATCGATAACTGTGGGTATAGGGACTTGTCCCCCCAGTCACCTGACCCACCTGCCTCATCCATTACACCATGATTAGTATCATTGCCACCTCACCAATACACATCTCATGCTTCAGTGTACCAAGGGCTTTCAGATACCTCCCGGTCCACATACCCTGTGTCACCAGGTCGTGCAGCCCCTTCTGGCCCACTGTCCCACATGCCCCGGCCCATAGTCCAGTCCCACACCTCCTGTGGTGACATAAAGAACCAATGTTTGCCCTCAGCTGTGTTCTTCAACTTCGCCGGGTAGATCATCATGTATTTTATATTCAGCTCTCAAAGACGTTACACTAAGTTTAAAGTCTTGCGCTGTGTCTGCACCTCTAGGGTCAAATTCGGGAACATACAGATCTTTGTGTTTCTCACCGCATAATATCCAGCTCTTCCTAAATTCTGCAGGATAGCGTCTCTGTCTCTGGAATTAAGTATCTTTGCCACAATCACTAGTGGCTGGGCCCCTGGATGCAGAGCCCTGCCCAGCACCAGATGTGCCTGCTCCACCGTGAACAGTTTTGAAAGCATCTTCACTTGCAGCTTTTCCAAGAGCAGTTTTTCAATGAACAGTTCCACGCTGGGCCCTTATTCCTTTTCCAGCACCCCCACCAAGCAAATGTTGCATCTTCGCGAGCAGCTCTCTGCATCCTCTGCTATAGATTCTAGTGTTCTCATTGCTCCAATGAGACCAGGCACCTGATTTCTGAGTCTCGATAAGCCCTCCTCCACCGTGCAGACTCTCTGCTCCACCTCAGTCACCCTTTCACACACCTTATGGAAGTCTGCCCGAACAAAGGACTCGTACACCCCCCACTTCCTGCTTCCTTCCAGTGATGATCTGGTGGCCTGTATTGCCTCCGTCAATGTCTCCAGGGTTACACCTCATGACCCCTCTTTCGCTACTCCTGCCCCTTCTTGGGATGCAGCCTCCGGCTTTGCCTGTTTCGGATCTGCATATTTGTCAATTTTTTGGTGCCCCTTGACCATGATTTCCCTGGGTCGGGACTACACTGCCGCAGACCCCACTTCCTGCCATGCCAACCAAAGTTCTCCCACGCGCACAAGGTGCCCCCCCACCAGCCTCGCCTGTGGGATGCACCCCTGCTCCAATCAGTCTGCTGCTTCAGTTCACCAGGAAGGGTGATTTGCATTTGCCCTGCAGCCCTGTTTCCTTCTCTGTCGTTCAACCAGTTCGGCCACTGAGTACTTCCTCAATTGGGAATTGGAGAGCCCACATTTTGTCTCCTCTAGTCCTAGTTTATCTCGTCCAGGAGGCCACCTGTAGGGAGTAGTCTGTCCCCTTATTTCACCCCTCAGCAGGGTCCCAGGCAGTATCAAATACCACCACAAGGGTGCACACATCTCCTAACCAGCTGTGTCATGTCTGCATTGTGCTTTAACGTAGTCCTGTTTTTCATATGCAGCTGTTATCTCCCTCTGAGGACCCGGGGCTGCAGGCCAAGATTTCTCCTAATAGCGGTTCGGCTCCTCATTGCAGTTCACCCCCTTCCACCTGGTATGAGCTTCTCCGATCCAGGCAGGCCACCAGGTGTTAGCGCCCACATAGGCAGTGCCCAACTTCTCCCTCTGGTGCTGCACCCACGCGGTTCGCTCTGCAGCTTCCTCCTCTACGCTGCCTTAGCCCCGGTCCCACCTGCTCACTGCCTGGACTCATACGCCGCCTCGTCTCACCAGCCAGCGAGTCAGCACCTCCGATCCAGGCCGCTGACACTTGTTCAGAGGGGCTCAATGCCCACCCTCTGAGCTCCGGCCGTTAGACACGCACCTTCCAGCCGCTATGTCTCCTTCCCCTCACTCATGCTAGAGGAATTCTGTTGCGTCGCCTATGTCCACTGGATATTCAGCACTGCTGTTTCAGTGTGTCTGACCTCCGCAAGCCTGTAAATCATTGGCTGATCACAGCCAGGGATCCACGGCAGCCATTTTCACTGGCAGCATGCTTTTTCTTCCTACATGGGTTTCAGAGGCAGCACCGTTCACAGGGAAGCACCGTCTGCAACCAAAACCCAGCTACTGAACCACTGCTTCGTCTTCTCCACAGCGCTACCTTTTGCTTGATAAATAATGCGGTCTGACCGCTATTTTTATCAGTGCGAGTACTAGCAGTTGCCGCAGGGAAGCACGTCTACATGTCGTGCCTGCTGGACACGCCCCGCTCCAGGACAGTTTAGTGTTCAAGAGTTAGCTGGGTTTTGAGGACTTGATTTTTTTTCTACTTGAAGAGAGTGAGACCCTTTTTCCCACTCTCTCATGGATTGTAATGTGATTTTGTAATGTTTCTTTTGGTTGTGGGGTCTGACAAACTCCATAGGCATCATCTTTATCATTATGTCACACAGCACCTTCAGTGCAGTGACACAGGGAAATCTTAGAGAATTAAAGAATTGACTTTACTTACATTTGTAACTTTCTAGACCCAGCACACACTATCGTACTATCTCACAATAGGGTGCTGGAGGGGTTACTTAGTATCCCCATTGTCTAGCTTCGCATGTAACCTTTTTATGTTACCCTTTCCTCACTGAATGGCCGGTGGCAGTGGTTTACTTTTTACTACTATGGCGTTCGCAGCCACGGTAAAGCACCCAGAGGTGCAATTTTTTTCTCAAAATGGTCCCTGTCATCAAATGTCCTTGACATTTTCCCTGCGCGTCAAACCAGGTTTGGTCCCTATATTCATTTTGCCTTTGGCGGAATTCACGAGTGAAGCCCGCCTCTTTCTCCGGGGTGTCTGTCAGGGGCAGGAAGCAAAGGAGGTGCCCGAAACTCTCTGTCCTTAGTCTCCTACGAGACAGAAATGCACACTTGGGTGATTGGCTGGGTAGCTCCCCGGCAAGAACAACCACCCTGCTAGGTGACTGAGAGCTAGGCTGGAATGAATGGGAGCAAGCTGCATAAAAGGTGAAGCTTTTTGGCTTGGAAGACAGTCGACCACTGGACGAAGGAATCCGAAGAAGAACTTGAAGAGGACATCTGCTGCAACTCCTGGACCGTTGGTTAGCCCGGTGAAGCCCTGCTACAGTGCTGAAACTCCAATTTCAGATCGACAGAGAAGCCCCTGCAAGGACAACTTCTCCCCTTGAGTTGGTGGGACCAATGAACTCCAAAGTCAGCCACCGGGACATCCATCTTGGAGCTGGTTGAATTTCCACAGAGTTGCTGCTGGAAACCGTATAGCCAGGGAAAGGAACACCAGATTGTGTTTGTTGCTTTTAAGCTGGCCAAGAGCTCCAGGAAGGTCCTCTGGACTCCCAGGAAGCAGGACTGGCCGAGCCCCCTCAACACAGTGCGGGACCCCAGAAGCAAGGAACGTCCATCTCGACAGCCAGGAACTGCGGTGTTGCTATTTGCGGTAGAAGTGAAGAGCTGAAACACTGAACAGCCACTGAAAGGGAAGGTTGCGAATTTTGATTGTCCCAGTGCATTGCACGAGTCTCCCGCCGTCCTGCCTCTTGTCCCCACGACTGAGCCCCTCGAATAGTGAGACCAGCAGAGCTGCACAGGAACAAGTCATCTGCTGCATCTTTTCTTCATTTTAAAGAAGGTACTGTACAAAGTCTGAGAGAATTTACCTGTTGCTGTAGAGTTGCTTGCATCTTCACCATTTGATTCTTCTTTTTTTCAAAGACTTCTAAAACATTGTGCAAATACTTTTCCATTTACCTACCAGAGGTGCTTCATCCTGTTTAAGACTTTTACCCATTGTCTTTGGCCAAGCCTATTGTACTGAAAGACTTTCTGGCGGGATCCACAAGTATTTGCCTGCTTAAGAATAATTGTGGTCTCTTGTATGTTCTAAATACTTTCCTTTTGACTTATTACTATATGATTCTAAATGCAACAGTGCTATATTAATGTCCCCAGCACCTTAGCAATTTAAGTCACCTGAGGGTGTAGGTAGTGTCTGTGGGCCATCCCAAAAGGGTATCTACTGATTTAGAGCTATTAAGAGTGTGTATTTCATGAAGTGTATTTGAGTGTTACTATTATATTGCTCCCTTCTGAAAAAGGCTTATTCTAACTGACTGGTGAATACATTAATAATTGTTTGTTCAAGAAACTGTACATCTCTGTGTAACTCCACTACAGCCCACATTGACCCCTCTTGAGATAAGCCTGGCTGCTCAACACACTACCAAAACTGTGTAGTATAAGCTTATACCAAAGGTTGCCTTTCCTATACCTGTACCCACAGTTGTTTGTAGTGTTCCCAGAGGGTACTGCATACAAACATTGCCTAACACTTACCTACTGAAAAATAACTGTGAATGCTTGTTTTACTCTGAACTCTCTTCTCTTTAACACTACTCCCAAGAATATTCTAAATGCAACCGTGATATATTGATGCCAACAGCACCCTAGCTATTGAAGTCACCTGTGCGTGTAGGTAGTGCTTGTGTGACATCCCAAATGGGTATTTGCTGATTTAGAGAACTAAGAGTGTGTATTTGTGAAGTATATTTGTGTGGTGTTTTAGATTGCTCCATTCTAAAGAAGGCTTACTATAACTGACTGGTAAATAAATTAAGCTAGAAAACCAGATGGACGACGCAAGGGACAAAGGGAAACCTGCTCTCCTCCTCCTCTTAGATTTATCAGCGGCTTTCGACCTTGTCGACCACCAAGTCCTGTGTCATCACCTCTCCACCACAGCCAACTTCTCCACCAATGCTACTGCATGGATCACCTCATTCCTATAAGGGAGGACCATGCAAGTCTTCTCAGACCTGGCATCAGCCTCACCAACTATTATCCTATGCGGTGTCCCGCAAGGGTCATGTATCTCGCCCACCCTCTAACATTTTCACTCGACCCCTATTCCGAATCCTCGACTCCCTGGGTATTTCATACACAAACTACGCAGGCGATACCCAGATCCTTGTCACCCTAACAGTAGACTATGACACACTCAGACTCTCAACTACATCTACAACACAATTCAAGCTTGGATGGCAAACAACGGTTTATGCCTTAATTCAGACGCAACTGAACTTCTCATAGTGGGCTCCAAGGAGACACTCAAGAACCTTGACTCCCAATTCACTCATTTCACCATTGACAGCATAAAAATACCAGTAGCAAATGCAGTAAAGACATTAGGTGTCTATCTAGACTCAAATCTAACAATGACCAGACAAGTAAACGCCATTGCCTTAACAGCAGCCTACCATGCCAAACTGCTGACAGCAGCAAGACCTTTCCTGTCAAAGGATAACTGCATCACAATCGCCAGAGCCATAACAGGGTCAAGACTGGACTACTGTAACGCGCTCTTCCTGGGCACCTCGGCCAAGAACTTATCTAAACTCCAGACGATATAAAATAGCGCTCTTAGAGCAGCCACGGGTATGCCCAAGAAAGAGCACATCACTGAGGCCAGAAAACGGGCACACTTGCTCCCAGTAAAAGAAAGAATTGTATTTAAGGTACTTGCTATCACACACACATGCATCCATCTCACCGCCCCACCCTATCTCTCCGATAGGATGCACCCCACTAGATCCACCAGGCCTACCAGAACTCCATACACAAACCTGCTCACGACACCTAGAGTCAAGAGAGCCAGAGCAGTTGGGGCAAGCTTCCCATACCTGGCTGCACTACAGTGGAATGCCCTACCTCCACCCCTGCGAGCTGAAGTCTCTCACATTGCATTCCGCAAAGCGGTTAAAACCATACTCTTCAACTAAACATTACCCACGACTGCTTACTCGCTGTGCACCTGATATTGGATTATCTGTGACCTACCCCTTTACATATACGTAATGGAGGTAGCCGTATGTACCCATTAATGGATTATCTGTAACCTGCATCCATCACATGTATGTAACCTTTATCAGCTCATGTATGTAACCTTTATGAAACTAAGCATGCCACAAGTAACAGTGCCATAATGCCTCCGGGCTATTTGTGCGCTATACAAATGTAAGAATAAATAAATAAATAATAATGGTTTACTCAAGAAACCTTGTGTGTGTAAGAGTTTATTTGAATGCTTGTCTCTGTGAATCTCTGTGTAACTTCCCTACAGCTCATATTGACCCATCTTGAGATGAGCGTGGCTGCTCAACACGCTACCAACCTGTGTAGTACAGACTTATACCAAAGGTTGGGTTCCTATTGCCAGGAGGTCAGGGTTGATGTAGTGCACCCAAAGGGTACTGCATACAATCTTGCCTAACAAACAGCATAGAAGCCCTTACAAATCTCCCTGTTAGTGATACCAAATAGCCTAAAGGTGTGCAAAATACTTGAATGAAACTGAAATGGACATCAGATTGTTGCAGAAAACAGGACGAGAAGGAAATAAATCTATAAATCGGTGAGTACAATCAGTGCAATTGTAGAAAAAGCCCATAAAAGTAAAGTAACATAACAACAAAGCCCAACTACAACATTTCAATTGGGTGTCTATCAAAAAGTCCAGCTGAAAGGACACTCCAGATTTGGAAAGGGAACTCTGACTAATTCATAGATTCAGTGTGGTTGTCCCTGGTGAGATGTCTATTGAACAGTGCTCAAGAGCATTGTAATTTTGATTGTGTGTTAAATGATATTCGCTTTGTAGAGATCTGGATTTGTTATTGTTTTAGTATTGTAGAAAAGCTGTTTTTTGCAATTTGTACATTGTTTTTTGCACAAAATTCACCATGTAGGGGAGAGCGAGTGAGGTAAGTAGTCTTAAACCAAGAAGGATATTCGCAATACAAATTGGAACATTGATGTAAATTGTTGTTTGAATGTATTTTCGATCCTGTTGGTATAATCAATGGGCACAACATGGGGTGGCTTTCCTTTTTATTTTGTTGGATTTTGTTTTATTTTATAAGTTACTAGAAGGCAGTATTATGTTTTAGAGATACCGCATTAGATGGGAATTAACCTAGAGACTCGCAATTCAGGAATATAGAGAAGAGTACATGGCATGGCAGCAAGTATTTCAGGCAAGTGGGCGGGTGCTTTGCAAAGCAGCTGCGTGATTAAAGAACATGGCTAAAGGTGGAGCTGCAAGACAGCCCCTACATTGAGAACACTATTTAGGTCTTTGGCAAAGACACTTCTTTAGAGGTCTCCTTTTCACAAACATATAGCTGGTCTCTCAATTCATTGTCTAGGATTGAAGTAGACAGAAGTAGGCACTGCAAAGCAGCCCCAAGATTGAAGCCATGTGAAATAGCCAGAATTAAGTTTTGGTAATAAGTAGATCAATTAAACCTTATCCGGTAAGCACCCCTTCCATACGTCTTTCCGCCAACAGCCAGTTCTCTCCTCACATGTGGTGCCTCTGCCCGTATGGGCTCAGTGTGAATGTTGAAACTGGCCCATTAGGGATCGTCTCTGGTCTCCCCTCACAGGGAAAAACTTTCTAACCGCACTCGGTCGGCATGCTGGAGAGAACTCCTGCTGGTTTGCATGCACTGGTCTTGCCTCGCATGTGAAGCTCGTCATTATCCTCATGTGGATTGTGTGCATTTTGAGGATAGCCTGTGCTGAGACTTTTTTTAGGCAGATTAAAGACGCAACCTGGTAATAGTAAACCATAAGCTAGGTGTTCTTCACAATCAACATTATATGTAGTTCGAAGCAACTTTGTAGAAGTAGGGATTGCTTTATTTTTATGTATTACATGATTCCTAAGTGAGGGGACAGATCATGCACCATCGGATCTGTACATGTGCCATCAGCCACAAGCCCTATCCGTTATCACACCCCATGTTTCTGGTCTTTCTTTTTAGGGCGACCAAAGGTGCGCTGTGCGAAGGTCCCCAAGGGAGGCTTTGAGGCAATCTCAGGAGTGATTAAAATCAGTGATGACAGCAGCAGTGACTCAGAGTTGGGAATAGACAGCGACTTCAACTCCTCTCCAGAATCTCTCTTTGACAACGATGATGTAATCTTTGTTGATCACACCGTTAATGGGTACAGTCTGGAGGAGCAAGGTAATACATCCATTTGTATTGGATGCATATCACGATATTGGAAACAGCTTGAAGGAACTGTATAACGAATGTTGCTATGTGGCTGGATTAGGAGGAGCAGCACACGGCTAATGGGTTTAACCTGGCAGAGCTGTGTAATGCCTTCTGCTGTGTGGCTGCATGTGGACGAGTTCACACTGCACATCTATAGCCTGGAGGAGCCAGGTAACACCTGCTATAGGCTGAATGAGTGAATGCAATTACAGCATGAACTGGTACACACCATGACTGGCAACAGCTTTGTGGCGATGGGTCATCCCCAGCTTGTTGGGGTGCATATCAAACCTTAAATATGAACAACCTGGAGGAGCTTGGTAATGTCTAATTAAATGAGGTGTAAATGATCGAGGAACTAATTAATGCCTCCAGTGATGCAGTTTCATAGAGTAGGACTCATGATGAATGGGTAGCTCATGAATAAGTTGGGCAGTGATGGATTGCGGGATTGGACATGTGACAGCAATTTATGGACGGGTTCAACCTTCAGGTAACTGTTAAGATCTGCTTTTTGGGAACAGCACAGTGTTCCACACGACGAATGGCTACAATCTGGAGCCTTTAACATTCCTTACTGTGGTAAAGGAGCACATAGAAGCATTGTTCATAAACAGTTGGAAAGGGGGAAATACTAGTTTATACAGAGGCGAGAAGCAGAAGGTGGGTGGTGTTCACAAAGTGACTAGTAATCAGTGATGTGGTGTTCCTAGGAAACAGTGGGCTGGTCTTCCGAAGGGGTGTGTAGGGGCAAGGGTTACTTCCAAGGGTCCCATCACAAACCCATGCTAATCGCCAATACTTTCTTCTCTCAGCCCGTCCGTCACAACAAAACTTTCAGAAAGACTTTAATTCGCTGCCAAGCACGTTGGAGCATGTAGAGCGGATGAAACAAGAGCTGATCTTGAAAGTTAAAGAGTTGGGACCGGAGCTCCCTCTTAACACCCTGGATGAGCTGATTGACCTTTTCGGTGGTCCGGATTATGTGGCAGAGGTATGTTCCCAGCTGACTACAATTAAAACAAGAAGGGTGCACTATTTATTACATGGCACAGAAAAGGAGGGTAGTGTTGCTAATGTTTAGCTGTGCCTGCGTGTAAGGGAAATGTTCACTTTGCAACTTTGCCTCCACTGACTTCAGAGGGGCTTTTTCTACAATTGTTTTGCTACTTTAAAACCCTTAATCTGCCTGTTGGCTTTGGCAACTCTTGTTCAGACTCGGAAAACAAATTGACCTGTGACTCTTAGGGCACTGGACCTCTTTTGTTCTAGCTAGTAAATTACTAGTCATGGTGTAGTGCCTTATTTAAAGGGCTGTCTATGGTGTTTCTAACTCTTTTCTTCCCTACATATTAGTTCTCTAATCTGGTTCTTTCTAGCCTTCTTTATTCCCTGGCTTTACTATACTACAGTTACTCAGATTGTTTTAACTGTTTTTAAATTGTGAAGTGTTAGTACTCTTTTTAAAAATAAAAAACAAATTTGAGTGCATATGGTTAATCAACCTTTCACACTAAAATGTATACTGAACAAAAAGAAAAACCGAACTTTCATAAATTGACACTAAAATTACACTCAAACATCAGAACATTGGTTAAAATTTAAAAATAATCATTAAACCTGTCATCTTTCTAAACGAATTAAAATCCAGATTAAAAGAAATTAGGAACTGTCAATCTGTCTTTAGCAATTTGTCAAATAAGATAAACTGCTGGTAAAACAAGATATTCAGCTTCTTAAAGGCATACTCCAGAGTTGATCTGCATTCACATCCCTGAATTTAACAGATCCTTTCACATATTGGGATTGTAAATTTGGACATTGTGTTCAGATGCGACGAGCGGTTTCCACACTTTCACCACAGACCCTGCAGAGTCCCTTCTCCCTAGGTATACCTTCCCATGCTCCTATGTGCCCATAGACTGGCAAAATAACAGCTCTTAAGCGAAGAGCACATTGACCCAAGCCAGGTATGCGCAGTTTGGTTAGATAGCTGTGAGGAATGTCCACAACCATACCTTGTTGCAAATACTGTATGTATCTTGATGTGTCGCCAGGTAAGTCAAATATGTTAAACAGTCAAAAATCCTGGTTTTGTTCCCAATCCTGGCAAAATGAAATTCTATATCGGTCATGGGTACCTCATTGTCATGGAAATGTCCCAGGCCTCTTCATTCCTGGTCACTGAAACAGTCACTCCACGTGCACCTACGAGAGTGTCCCAAAGCGAGGTTCAAAAGAGTTTGTTTATTAGGATCCCCGTAACTAATCCTGGCCCACAACCTACATACATCAGCCCCCCGAAGAGAGCTCAATGACTGGAGGCCCAGTTGCAGCCTGATGGCCTAGACGAGGACCCCACTGAGTAAGCCCATTAAAGAGCACAAGATTATGGCCTCCAGGCGAGGGAGCCATTCCACAGCATTTTCTGGGAGCTCTTTCAGAGAATACAGTATCCCTGAAATTAAAGAGTACTTAGCCTCGATAGATCTGCAGCCAAGTCTATTGATGATCCTCCTGAGTGTGAGCTATTTAGTCCATGCCTTGGAGGCCTCCACCTCACCCACATGAGTGAAGCTCTTAGTGGCACTTACGCTCATTCCAAAGTACTTGTACTCCTTAACCTGTTACAAATGAAAGACGGTGCCCCATAGGCCCGTTTCCCAATGGTCATGATTTTGTCTTTGCAACGTTTACCCGAAGTCCATTTTCTATTATATGTAGATGTAATAGATTGAGAGACTGTTGTAAGCCCATGGCCGAGCGATCGATGATCACCATATCAGCGTAGGTAAGATAATGTATATCCTCGTTGCTATATTGCAGAGGATGATTATTCATAGACTTCAGGCGTGGTGCAAAATCTGACACACATAGATTATAGAATAGTGGATCGAGGACACAGCCCTGCCTTAGACCTCTATTTGTAGGAAAGAAATAAAGAAATGTGCTTAGGTTTCCCTCTTGTGAGAGTTGTATCTTAAACTGGGAGTCGTCATGCAGTTGATTGAGAAAGTACAGAACAGACTCGAGCAGCCTCCAGCTTTTCAATTTATCCCACAGTTTATTCCGATGGACACTATCAAAGGCAGAGCTGTAGTCAACGTAACATTTATACAACGCAGTATCAGTGGGCAAGAATGTGTCAGAAATAAGTGTGAGCAAAAGCCACATTGACAGTCCGACACAGATTCAGAAGGCCCCTACTTTTGACCCAAGTGGATATCAACTCCAAGAGACCCCTCGCAAATTTCTTGGAGCTGCTGTCCAACATTAGTCTGTAGTATGGGTAGATTGCCAAGTTCACCTTTTTGTGACCTGGGATAAGTATTGACTGTTGCCGAGTCCTAGGGACCACACCAGTTTTGCATAGATGCAAGAACAAAGGCTACAATACTCCAGCCCAATATTTGGTTTCTCTTAAAAATTATGTTACAGTCCATCTGGACAAACTGAACCCGATCCCTTCAACCCTTTTATAATCGCAACCGAATCAATAGCCTTGACCTGCCTTCATACCTCAGTGTCAACCATAGATTTGCATTGCAGGGCACAGTGTGTTCACAATCAAGCCAGTGATTAACATTTCTCCAGCATGGGGTCTGGCATGGATTCCCATGCACATGAATATTCCCGGTCGTCAGGCTGGGAATCCTTGGTAAAAGATCAGTTAGTTTCGTTTCTAACCAATCACAGAGCTCTGGGTCATACTGCCCTCAGCCAATGACTGACCTCTACCTAAGGCCCCTCCTCTGGTAGCCAGCTTCATATTTTTACTGCACGTTCAAGTGCTGGGAGTCCTCGCGTTTCGCTCTTTGAGCTTTGGCCTTTTTTTGCATTTTTTCTCTAGGAAAACTCTGTTTTCGGTTAGTTTGAGCCTGTGTACTCCATCGCTTACCCTTCCGATTAACGGGGACCCGTTTTTCGGCATCTTTCATCGCCCCTCAAGGGCAGAAATCTTCAAGTGTTCTTCTTGCAAGCTTCCAGAAGTCTTCAGGCCTACACTGTGCCGTATCATGTCGAAGGAGAAGTCCCTCTTCAAGCTGTGCACTAGTTGTGGTTTGCAGAATGTTTTTTAGGATGACAAGCATTCCCAGTGTCTGTATTGTCTACACCCGGCGCATAAAGAAGATGGTGAGGTCTGTCGTGGCTTCACCAAGCGCCACGATGAAGGATCGACACGCCCAGTTGGCGGCGTGGCTCAAGACCAGGGCATATACCCTGGGTGATGCACAGGGGCATGCCTCTTCCGGATCCAGCCAACCTGAGCGGGTTTAAGTCCTTTGAGGGCGCTCCATCCGTTGGGGGCCCAACACAAGGTCAATGACCACCAGTCCAAAACAGACGGGGTTGCCGCGAAAGTGGGTCCCGCGACGGTCAGGGCGCGGTCATTGTCCCCGTCTGCCTCTGTCTCCAGCCACTGCTCCAGCTCTTCATCCAAGTGGAAGTCAGCTACCCTGGGGAAGCTGCGAGAGACACCGGAGAAGGCAGAGCAGGGCAAGGTGTCCGAGCTGCCTGTGAAGGAGAAGCCCAAGAGGATCGACCGACCTGTGAAGGCCCAGGTGATCCAGGCCAAATCATCCTCCTCAATTGAGATGGTGGTGGCCTCCCTTTCGAAGGCAAAGGGGGTGAACCCTGTCCAGGGTGCCCCGGTGGAAGCTAGAGTCTCTCGCTGCCAGGCGAGTTTCCACGGTCAGGCCTTTAGAAAAGACTCTGGAGAAGAGGATGCCAGAGCTTCTCCCAGGACCAACCCCTCAGGACCCAAAGTAGAGCTGGGGGGAGGGGTGGAGAAGAACTCCAGGGCACAGACTGATGAGAAGGAATTGCTTTCCGTCCACGGTGTTGACGATGATGGGAAGGTCGAGGAGATGCCCACCGGAGGCGGCTGCGGCAACGACGACATGAGCGCTGGGCCCTGCGACCCCGTCCCCCAGGTCTCCCCGAGAGACTTATCGCAGGATATCTTCTCTACACTTCACACGCTGGTGTCAGAGATTCAGAGGAGGTTGCTGACAACCTCACCAGCGGCACCACCAGTGACCCTGTTGACACCGGAGCAGCCAACGTTGAGGAGGAGACACCCTACGCCGTCATTACAGCCATCACTGCCCTCTGCCCTAGGGGGACGGGGCTGGACACGGCAACGACGGATACGGAAGATGGCGCAGGACTGGGAGATCCTGCATCACCGGTACCGAAAGCCTCTCCACCGGACGAGGTGGGATCTTTTTATTCCATGATTGCCCCGGCGTCTGAGCTTTCCAGCTCACCCCGGAGGAGGAGGAGGACATCTTGTACCAACGCCTGGAGGCGAAGAGGAAGACTATACTGTTGTTACCACTCCTGGATGACATCTGGGATGAGGGGATGGCGCTGCTGAAGAATCCTGCTCCAGCGAAGAGAGACCGGCTTGAGAAAAAGTCCCGGAGTCTGCACCCAAGTGTCTCCGGTCTCAACCGTCGCCAGACACGGTGGCTGCCAGGAAGAAGTTGTAGAGTTCATCGTCCTCTTCATCTGTATCCCGGACTACGAGGGGAGGAAATTGGATTCCATGGGTAGGAAGGTAATTACTTGACGGCTACGATGGTGAAAGTGGCCAACGCCTTAGCGATCGTGGCCAGATATGACCTGAAGCTTTGGTACAAGATGGCTCCACCCCTGGATTTCCTCCCCGATGATAAACTGGTCGAGGCTTTGCAGATCCTCCAGGAAGGCGAGGTGTCATCAGACCACCCCATCACAGTGGCACTGGACATTGCAGTCACGGGTTTCCGCCAAATGGGCAACAGGGTTTGCCTTCGCTGTCGTGGCTGGCTCAAGGCCACCAACTTCAGGAAGGAGGTCCAGACTAATCCCTCCAGGCCATCAAAACTGACACGGAGAGGGCCCGTGCCTTGGGCACTCTGCAACAACACCGGCTGTCCTTTTGTTTTTCAGGAGGAAAGTCTAGCAGGTCTTCAACGGGTTTTGGCAGGGGCTCATTCTCTTACCGTCAACCCTCCCGTTCCTCGACCCAGGAAGCCAACAGGGGTCGCTCCAAGGCCTCTGGAGGTGGCCGTCGTCGTCAAGGCTCCCAGAACTGCCCAATATGTTGGGCCCCCACTGTTGCACCCCAGTGGGAGGCCGGCTGGCCACCTTAATCAGCGAGTGTGAGACCATTTCCACCGACCGATGGGCGCTGGATGCTTTTGCCCACGTACACATCTTAGAGTTACCACTGGTGGCCGAAAGTTACAACACATCCCTCAGCTGCTGCGGGACGTTCGGTCCATGTTAAGGAAAGGGACAATAGAGCTGGTTCCAAAGCAACTCCGGGGCTCTGGAGTTTACTCAAGGTACTTTCTCGTAAGAAAGAAGACAGGTGGCTGGAGGCCCATCCTCAACCTACGACGGCTCAACAAGTACATAAAGTCCTAGAAATTCAGGATGGTCACGCTACAGCACGTGCTCGGCCAGCTGGAGGAGGGGGACTGTCTGTCGTTGTTTGATCTAGGGGACGCGTATTTCCACATCCCCATACACAAAGGACACTGCAAGTTTCTGCGCTTCGTCATTCAAGGGAAGTATTACCAGTTCAAGGCTCTTCCCTTCGGACTGAAGTTGGAGCCCAGCGTCTTCAACAAGTGTCTGGCACAGGTGGCGGCCCATCTACTACTGCAAAGGATCCACGCATACCCTTACCAGGAGGACTGGCTCATCCGGGCCAGATCAAAGGACATCGCCATCGACCACACAGCGAAGACCGTCCGACTGCTGATTTAGCTGGGGTTCTCGTTGTATTATGTAAAGTCCTGCTAGACTCCATCGCAGGACACTCTGTTCCTGGGATCCCGGCTCAACAGTGTGTCCTGCCTGGCGTCACCATCAGAAGTGAGGATATCGGCCATCTTGGGCAAAGTGCAACGGCTGTTAGCACTCGGGGTCGCCACGGTGAGGACCATCAAGTGTCTACTGGGCATGATGTCATGCATATTCCTGATTCGGCTCTGCAGGTTGCAAATATGCCCTCTACAGGAATTACTCGACGCCTGTTGGGTCCGGGTGTCCAGAGGCTTCTAGGACAAGATCGCTCTCTGAGGAGTTGGTGGTGGGGTGTGTGCTCCAATCTCGCCAAAGGCACAGATTTCCAGAGCCCCCTGTATTGGGAGACAGTCACGACAGGCGCTTCCCTGGAAGGATGGGGAGCTCGCACCAGACTTCTTCACGCCAGAGGCCTGTGACTGCTGGAGGAAAAGACATTACACATCAACGTCCTGGAACTACGGGCAGTGTTTTGGGCCCTGAAGTCGTTTACACTGTCCTTCAAGGGCAAAGTGGTGAGGGTCTTCACGGACAATACCACCATGATATTTTACATCCACAAACAGGAGGGCACAAGATCCCCAGCTCTCTCCAAAGAGGTGCAGGACTTGTGGCACTGGGCCGTTGCCCAGGGTATGTCGTCATTCCGTTTCACCTGGCAGGAGTAAAGAACACTGTTGCTTACTCTCCGAGCAGGGAGCTGCGCTCTTGCCACGAGTGGGAGCTTCGGCAGGATCAAGTGGACAATCTTTTCCTCAAATGGGGCAGTCCCCAGATCAACCTGTTTGCGACAGCGATGAACACCAAGTGCCGGAGGTTCGCCAGCAGATGGGCGACGCATTCACAATCCCTTGGGAAGGCCTGTTCTGTACGCGTTCCCGCCGTTGCCACTACTACTTCGAGTCATGCGTCAACTCAGACGGTACATGTGCAGGATGATCCTTGTTGCACCGGCATGGCAGAAGCAAATATGGTACCCGGACCTTCTCAGCATGTCAGCGTCCCCTCCAGTCAAGCTGCCAGTGGTCACCGATCTTCTCGCCAGGGAAGGAGGCGCAATTCTGCACCGCAACCCGGGGTCTCTGAACCTGAATGCTAGGCTCCTGCAGCATTAGAGTTTGGTGGCTACAATCTTCCGGCGGACTGCTGTGAAGTACTCGCCAAGGCCAGGGCATAGTCTACTTCGAAGTGCTACGGACACAAATGGAAGCGCTTCGCGACTTGGTGTCGGTCGCAGAAGATCAAGCGTCTGAGGGTTACGGCCCCTCAAGTACCTCCGTATTTACAGTCATTGACTAAATCGGGACTGGCTCATGCCTTCATCAAGGTTCATCTGGAGGCTATCTTCCGCTACATCAGGTCTCTGGGACGGTCTACACTGTGGTCACACAGTCTGGTTAAGGAGTTAATCAGGGGACTGTTCCGCTCGTTCGCGCCAGTGAAGGCTCCGGCCCCGGCGTGGGAACTCCATGTGGTGCTGACTAGGCTCAAGGTGGCCCCATTCGAACCTATGCATTCAGCCTCGCTCAAGTTTGTCGTGGAGACAACGTTCCTCTTGGCCATCACCCCTGCAGCCTTACTTGACTTTCCACGAGACGAAGGTGGTGCTGCGGACGCACCCCTCCTTCATATCCAAGTTTCCATCCGAATTTCCTCTCAATTAACCCTTTGTGTTTCCTGTGTTTTTTCTGATGCCTTTGTTGCCGGCTGAAAGTACTTTGCACTCGCTGGATATGGCTAGAGTGTTGAAGTTTTGTGTGCCCTGCACGAAGAGTTTCCGGAAGACATCTCAACTTTTTGTGAACCTTGGTCCTGTGAACCATGGGAAGGCTGCCTGGTCGCCCGAGAGCCCCTTCTACCAGAGCGATCGCTGCTACAGTGGCGTTCCTGTCTCGTGTGCCCCTGCTGGACTTTTGCAGAGATGCTATGTGGAGGTCGCTGCACACCTTCACGAATATATACTGCGTCGACAGGGATTCCAGGGAGGAGTCCAGAGTCGGCCAAGCAGTGCTGCGCAGCCTGTTAGCTTGAAGGTGAGCCTGCTGAGGAGGTTAGAGGTTGCTTCTGTTGAGCCTTGCCCCCTCCCGTGGTTGTGCATGAATGTGCTGCTATGTATTCTTTATTCATGAGCATGTGAATCCATGCCAGACCCCATGCTGCAGAAGGAACAAGTTACTTACCTGTAACTGTTAATCTCCAGCATGAGTCTGGCATGGATTCACATGCGAACCCTTCTGCCCGCCCCTCTGCGGCTCTTCCCTTGGACCTACTGCCACTTTACGTGCTGCCAAAGGAGGGACTTGGGTAGAGGGCAGTCATTGGCTGATGGCAGTATGACCCAGAGCTCAGTGATTGGTTTATAGCATAAAGACAGTTTTTAGAAATGAAACAAACTTTTTTTTTCTTTTACCGAGGATTCCCAGCCTGGCTACAGGAAAAATTCATGAGCTTGTGAATCCATGCCAGACCCATGCTGAAGAACAACAGTTAAAGGTAAGTAACTTGTTCCTTATGTATGATTCCCACTCCACATCAGCAAGGCAACAAACTTGAGCAGCCCCAATACCGGCTACATGAGACCGTATCAAATGCTAGAAGCCTCTAGAATCACCTGTTTTCATTGGCTGATTCAGAAACCTCCAGCCACAGAGTCAAAACTATAGCGGTGTAGCAAGAGCCATTGTTTCTCCAGCATGGGGTCTGGCATGGATTCACATGCTCATGAATATTTCCCGTCGTCAGGCTGGGAATCCTCGGTAAAGAAAAAATCAGTATCCGTTTCGTTTCTGATCTGTCTTTCTTAGTAGTAACCAATCACTGATCTCTGGGTCATACTGCCCCCAGCCAATGACTGCCCTCTCCCTAAGCCCCTCCCCTGACAGCCATCATCAGATTTTTACCGCACGTTCAAGTGTTGGGAGTCCTCGTGCTTTAACTCTCGAGCTTTTACTGCGTTTTCATGCTTTTTCAGGAGATTTTCTCTTTTTCGGTTTAATCGAGCCTCATGCTCCACTATTTCCACTTCCGATAACGAGGACCCGTTTCGGAATTCTTCTACGCCCCTCAAGGGTGAGGTTTTCACCGAGTTACGCTTCTTGGAGGTTCCAGAAGATCTGAGGCCTACCTCAACGGACATGGCCCAGGACAAGGGAAGCTCGACTCCCAGATCCAAGCTGTTCAGGAGCTGCCCGGGATGCAGATTGCAAAATGTTTTCAAGGAAGACGAGCATTCGAGATGTCTCTACTGCCTTCATGCGGACAAGACGCACGTGGAAAAGGACTGTGCGTTCTGCAAGAACCTGTCGGAACGGACCAAGTAAGATCGTCGTTCCCGCCTGGCTGGAGAAGGGCACAGCAGGTGAGAAGGCGAAGAAAAAGTCTGAGCGGTCTTCCAAGTCCTGTGAGGGCGCCCTGGCGACTGGGGCCCAACAGAAGGCCAAGCACTGCGAGTCCGCAGGCACCGGGAGCACTGAAAGGTCGGGCTCTTCGGCTGCCAAGCAGGGCGCGACTTCCCCGGCACGATCAACCGCGAGCCAGCGCTCTGGTTCGGGGAAGAGGAAGTCCGAGCTTCTGGAGAGGCCCCGGTCGATCTCGAAAGGAGCCGAGGGGGAGCGAGGCGATGACCCTCCCCCCCAAAGCGAAGGCTTTCTTTACCAACGACGGGAGGCCAAGAGAAATTCGGTCCTTGTGGTACCGTTGCTAGACAACATCTAGACGAAGGGCTGGCTATCATGAAGAACCCTTCCACGACACCCGCCAAGAGGGACAGGTACGAGAAGACGTACCGGGTCCCCGACGCCGCCCCCTTGTGCCTCAGGGCCCAGCCTACGCCGGATTCGGTCGTCTCGGCAGCGGCCAAGAAGAAAGCGGCGGGTGCGGCGGCTTCAACTTCCACTTCCCCGCCGGACAGCGAGGGCAAGAAGTTGGACTCCATGGGACGACGATTAAGACAGCCAATGCCTTAGCGATTGTGGTCCGTTACGACAGGGAGCTCTGGTTCAAGATAGCTCCCCTGCTAGACTTCCTACCGGACGACAAGAGGGTGGAGGCCCTACAGATTCTGCAGGAAAGTGATGTGGCATCGGATCACGCCATTACGGTGGCAACGGACATTGCCGATACCGGATTTCGCCAGCTAGGCAACGGGGTTTGCCTTCGACGACAAGGATGGCTCAGGGCTACAGACTTTCGCCAGGACGTCCAGACCAGAGTGTTGGATATGCCGTTTGACGGCAACAACCTGTTTGGGAAGACGGTGGATGAGTCCCTCCAGGCCATCAAGACCGACAGAGACAGCCCGAGTCCTAGGAGTCCTTCAGCAACGGCGGCCCTTTCGGAGCTCATGAGGCAGACGGGGAGCCTCAAAGGGATCCAGCGGTGGCTCTTCTACGCACCGCCAGGCGGCCCGCTCCTTGTCCCTGGAGGCCTACAGAGGCTGCGGCAAGCAAGGAGGGTCTCACCGCCGTCGCCAAGTAGGCCAAAGCGGCAGGGCCTCTTCCAAGCAGGACTGAACCGGCCGTAGCGTCGGGCCCCCACCGAAGCACCCCGGTGGGAGGCCGGCTAACGAAGTTAGTCACCGTGTGGGAGTCCATCTCCACCGACCGTTGTGTGCTGGACACCCTGGCACGCGAACACTCGCTAGAATTTCAAAAGAAGTATCCTAGCATTCCTCCCATGGCCAGGAAGGAGAATCGCGTCCCTCAACTGCTGTTGGAGGTAAGGTCGATGCTCAAGAAAGGTGCCATCGAGCTCGTCCCCAAGAGGCTCCGGGGCTCCGGAGTATACTCAAGGTACTTTCTCGTCAGAAAGAAGACAGGTGGTTGGCGCCCCATCCTGGACCTGCGTCGGTTAAACAAGTACATCAAGGCACAGAAATTCAGGATGGTCACCCTCCAGCACGTGCTGGGACAGCTGGAGGAGGGCGACTTCCTATCGTCGTTGGACCTGGAGGATGCTTACTTCCACATCCCCATTCTAAAAGGACACAAAGTTCCTCATATTCGTAGTCCAGGGGCGTCACTACCAATTCAGAGCCCTGCCGTTCGGATTAAAGTAGGCACCCAGGGTGTTCACCAAGTGCCTCGCTCCAGTGGCAGCGCGGCTGCGCCTGCAGGGGATCCACGTCTACCCCTACCTGGACGACTGGCTAATCCGTGCAAGGTCAAGAGAACTCGCTGTCGAACACACAGCAAGGACCGTCCGCCTGCTCACGGAACTGGGATCTGCCATCAACTACCCCAAATCCCACCTGGTTCCGTCGCAGGTAGCACTGTTTCTGGGAGTGAAGCTCGATACAGTGGGGCGATTGGCATCTCCGTCGTAAGAAAGGAAGAAGGCCATTTTGGGCAAGGTGCAGCGTCTGTTAGCCACGGATGTGGCCTGGGTGAGGTCCATCAAGTCCCTCCTCGGGATGATGTCCTCATGCATCTACCCTGTGCCCCTTTGCAGACTTCGGATGCGTCCGCTACAAGAGTTCCTCGACGCCTGCTGGATTCAAGCGGCGGGCAGCTTCGAAGACAGGATCCCGCTCGACGAGGAGTTCCGTCGGGCGATTCTATGGTGGGGTACCCGTGCGCACCTCACGGCAGGCACAGACTTTCAAACCCCGGCGTATCAGACGGTGACGACGGATGCATCGCTGGAGGGATGTGCACACCGAAGATCTCCACGCAAGAGGCCTTTGGCTCCCGGAAGAGAGGTCTCTCCACATCAACATCTTGGAGCTCCGTGTCGTGTTCTGGGTGCTCAAGTTGTTCCTCCCGTTCCTCAAGGGCAAGGTCGTGAGGATCTTCACTGACAACACCACCACAATGTTCTACATCCGGAAGCAGGGAGGCACCAGATCCCCAGCCCTATCCAAGGAGGCCCAGGATCTGTGGCACTGGACCGTCGCCCAGGGGATGTTTCTGGTTCCCTTCCACTTGGCAGGAATAAAAAACACCATCGCCGACTCACTCAGCAGGGAGCTGCGCTCGTGCCACGAGTGGGAACTACGCCAGGACCAGGTGGATCGGCTCTTTCAACGATGGGGCAAACCCCAGATCGACCTGTTCGCGACAGCGACAAACTCCAAGTGCCAGAGGTTCGCCAGCAGGTTCACACAGCCGAGGAGCATGGGTGATGATTTCTCGTTCCCTTTGGGCGTCCTGTTCCTGTACGCGTTCCCTCAGTTGCCGTTGCTGCTCCGTCTCATCAACCAGCTCAAGAGGTCCAGGTGCAGGATGATCCTCGTCGCACTGGCGTGGCCGAGACCGATCTGGTTCCCGGACCTTCTGGACTTGTCAACGTCCCCACCTATCAAACTGGCGACGGACGCGGATCTTCACTCCAGAGAAGGAGACGCCATTCTTCATCACAACCCGGAGTCGCTGAACTTGCAGGCTTGGCTCCTGCAGCACTAGAGTTTGGAGGATACAATATCACGGCTGACTGCAGAGAGGTTCTTGCAGAAGCCAGGGCGTCCTCAACTCTCAAGTGCTACGGACATAAATGGAAGAGGATCTTTGTCTGGTGCGGTGCACAGAAGATTAACCCTCTGCGGATTACGGCCGCTCAAGTATTGCCGTGCCTACTGTCGCTGGCCAAAGTTGGACTGGCTCACACCTCCATCAAGATACATCTGGCTGCCATCTCCCGATACACCAGAACTACAGGACAGGCGTCCTTGTGGTCTCATCGCCTGGTGAAGGAATTTATGAAGGGACTATTCCGATCGTTCCCACCGGTAAAGGCCCCTTCCCCGGCGTGGAAGCTCAACGTGGTGCTGACCAGGCTCATGGGGGCCCCATTCGAGCCTATGCATTCGGCGCCGTTGAAGTTCCTGTCGTGGAAGACAGCATTTCTTGTGGCCATCACCTCCGCACGACGAGTGGGAGAGATCCAGGCCCTATCTTGCAAGCCTCCATACTTGACCTTTCACGGCACAAGGGTGGTGCTGAGGACGCACCCCTCCTTTATGCCCAAGGTGCTGTCGGACTTCCACCTCAACAAGCCCTTGGTGTTGCCTGTTTTCTTCCCGTCGCCTTCGTCGCATGCCGAGTTGACTCTGCACTCGCTGGACGTAGCTAGAGCGCTGAAGTTCTATGTGGACCAGACGAAGAGTTTTCGGAAGACATCACAGCTGTTTGTGAACTTTGGACCTGTGAATCAAGGGAAGGCTCTCTCGAAGGCTTCCATTTCCAGATGGCTCTCCGGCTGCATCATGCACTGTCACCAGTTGGCAAACCGACCGCTGCCCGGCCGTCCGAGAGCCCATTCGACCAGAGCGATCGCTGCTACCATGGCGTTCCTGTCTGGTGTGCCCCTGCTGGACATCTGGAGGGCTGCTACGTGGAGGTCGACGCACACCTTCACAAGATTCTACTGCGTCGATCGGGACTCCAGGGTCTGCCAAGCAGTGCTGCGCAACGTGTTTGCTTAAGGTGAGCCTGGTGAGGAGGTAAGAGATGCTTAATGTTGAGTTGTTGTATTGCTTAATGTTGAGCCTGTTGCCACCACCCGTGATTGTGCATGTGTATACTGCTATGTATTCTTATATTCATGAGCATGTGAATCCATGCCAGACCCCATGCTCGAGAAGGAACAAGTTACTTACCTGTAACTATTGTTCTCCCGCATGGGTCTGGCATGGATTCACATGCGAACCCCCCCTCCTTCCCCTCTGCGGCTCTTCACTTGGCCATACTGCCACTTGACGTGCTACCAAATCTGCGGATGGCTGCCAGGGGAGGGGCTTAGGGAGAGGGCAGTCATTGGCTGGGGGCAGTATGACCCAGAGATCAGTGATTGGTTACTACTAAGAAAGACAGATCAGAAACAAAAATGATACTGATTTTGTCTTTACCAAGGATTCCCAGCCTGACGACGGGGAATATTCATGAGCATGTGAATCCATGCCAGACCCATGCTGGAGACTTTTCGGCGTAGGCGTCCTGCGTCAATGGCATCGATACGCTGTCCTCGAGGGCCTCCGTCGAGGATCGACGTCAACGGATGTTATATCTAGGAGGCACGGCGCCCATAGCCTCAGCTGCGTTTTTTCTGTGAATGTGTTTTCCTCGGAATCTCGGCGCGCTCGATTCTTCTACTTCGATTGAGAAAGTTTGAGAATATGTCTTCGTCTTCTATCCCGAAGTCAGGCTTCAAAAAGTGTTGGGACTGCGGTTCCAAAATGTCCATCCCGGACCCGCATGACGTCTGCCTTTGGTGCCTCGGCGAAAGCCACGCGACCAACGACTGCGATGACTGCCAGTCCCTTACTTCGAAGGCCTTGCGGGAGCAGAAGTTGTTAACGCTAGGTAGGGTGTCTAAACCCTGTAAGTCGAAATCTGCTGGACTTTCAAGCGATGATTCGAGGGATGACTTTCCGCATCAGCGTAAGTCCAGGGGGTCTCGGTCTCGGAGTGGGTCCCGCCATTCCTCTGCCTCTTCTAGGCATTCTCGGAAGCGGTGTCACCGGCCGCCTTCCCCGTCCACCCCAGAGGACTCCGACAGATGGCGGGTAGCTTGTCCCACCAAGCATTCATCACCGGCGGAATGGGACGCGTTCCGCAAGGAGATGATGGCGCACCGTTCCGTCCGTGCCTTCGAGAGAAGCCGGCAATGAACGAGCTAGAGCCACCGCTCGCACGCCTTCGTTCTCGGGCGGTCGGCGTGATCATCGGGACCCGTCGAGGTCCCGATCGGACAAGGTTGATCGCCATAGCCATGCCAGGTCCCGGTCCTCGACGCCGTCGAGACCGTCGGAGCCTGTGAGGCCTTGAAGGCATAGATACCGTCGGCGCCATGTCTGTCGAGGGACTCTCTCTCGAGGCTCCGGCTCCGAGGAAGTCGTTGATGCCATCGGCGCCGAGGCCGTTGAAGGACACACTCAGGGCTCTGGCCTCGAAGCCATTGTCGAAGTCGTTCCATCGGCGCCCTCAACGCCTTTTGAGGAGGATGTACCGGAGGTGCCCCGGAGGGCTGTGGAAACTCTGAGGAAGGCCCTCAGTAAATCAGTGAGGCCTGTCTTTGAGCCCTTCTCTGGTCCTCCACCCAGGCTTCATTTAGTCCAGCCTTTGGACTATATTTAAGAGGTGGAGGAAGGGTCGGATGAGGAGGGGGTTGTACCTCCTGAGGTTCCTGATGACCTGTGTCTGGTCACGGCCAAATGGAAGACCTGCTTCAGTCCTTACATGACGCCAGTGGTCTGGACACCTCTCCGGAGGTTGAGTTTGGCAGGCGTGAGCCTGGTACACATGCCGAGTCCTCGTACAGGCGTCTCATGTCGAGGGTGGCTGACTACTTGTGGTGGTCTTCTCCACCTGTGGATTTTCTGCAGGATGACCTGACAGATATATTGGACAAAGGTCCGCCCACTGACGCGGTGCTGCCATGTCATATGGCCTTAGAAAGCAGGGTGGCGGCGGCGGCTTGGACTGCTCCGGAGAGTCTCCCGGCAGTGGGTAAGTCGATCCGGAAAAATACCATCCAGCCAATGGTGACCCCCTGCTACTTGTCTACGCACCCCACTCCGGAGAGTTTGGTGGTGCAGGCGGCTACTGCCCCAGCGAAGCAGGCTGCGTGCCCTACCATCCCTCCCGATAGGGACGACAAGTGCTTTTATGGTTGGGCGAAGAAAGTATTTTCATCTGGGGGTATGCCTTTAAAGGCCGCCAACTCCGTTTGTGCCTTGGCTAGATTCACTCACACTCTGTGGAATTTTGTATCTTTGGCGGCTGAACATATTCCCGAAGGGGAGGAACGGGATGGCTTTCTAGCCCTCGTGCAAGATGGCAGCAATGCCATGTGTGAATCCGTTCAGTCGGGTCTGGACGTGGCAGACTGTGTCAGCTGGTCCATGGTGGCGAGCACCGTGATGCGCAGGTTTGCATGGTTGCGGAAGTCTGAGTTTGCTCCTGATGTACAGCCCCGGCTTCTCAACATGCCCTTTGATGGTGTCCATCTTTTTGGCAGCAAGGCTGATGAGAGCCTTGAGAGGTTGCAGACCTCCAAAGCTGCAGTGAAGTCGTTGAGCGCTGCAGTACGTCAACCGCCGCATTTTCGTCCTAGGGAACAGCAATGGAGGGGAGGTTCCTTTCGATACTACTCTTCCTTTGGTAGATCGAGGGGAGCCGCCAGTCAAAGGGGCCAACGTAGGAGTACCAGAGGTGGAAAGCAAGGTACTCGAGGTGCCAAAGCCGCTTGGGCAGATGCCTCCTTGCCTTCAGGCACTGCCGCAGCCGCTTCCGCTCAGTCATGAGGCCATGGCCCATGGTTCGCCGGTTGGGGGGGGGGAAGGCTGGCGCAGCATATTGTAGAATGGCGTGCCATTACTTGAGATGTGTGGGTTCTGGAGATCATAGCCCACGGCTACTGTCTTCCTTTCCGGCAGAGGCCTCACGACAATCCACCGGGGAAGCTCTCTTTAAAGAGTCCGGATCCGCTCCTTGCGCAGGAAATCCTATCCCTGCTGGAGAAAGGCGCCATAGAACTGGTGCCTGTAGCGGAGAGGAACAAGGGATGGTATTCTCCATATTTTTTTATCCCGAAAAAAGACGGGGGTTGAGACCCATCATGGACTTGCGTGGTTTGAACAAGTTTAGGAAGGACAAGTTAGACGCCCTCGAAGCAGACCCTGTCGACGACTACGATGTCATTGATGCCGTCGACGCCTTTATCGACTTCGACGCCGAACCCTTCAGCGCCAAAGGCTCCAACCAAGCCAGGGCAGCCAGAAAAAGAGAAGGAGAAAGCTACAAAACAGGTATCTTCTTCAAAACCTGGTACTACACCTCTTCCTCCTCCTCTCCCAGAGAAGGCTTTCAAGCCTCTCCCTAGGAAGGAGTTTTTCAAATCCTTGACCTCAATTTTTGAGGAACAGGAGAGATCTGAGGATGTAGATATACCTTTTGGACTGGAATATGGCACCCAAAATGCCCCAGAATGCTTGAAATAAGAAGAAAGCAGAATGAGGGATTTGGTTGAGTCACTACACAATGCAAGTGGCATTGACACCTCCCCAGAGAATGACTTTGGTAGGCCAGATCCAGGAGAGCATGCCAGTCCATCTTACCATCAATTAATGACCAAGGTGGTAGATTACTTGGGATGGGCTAGACCACCAGCCCAATTCGTCCAGGACCATTTAACAGACATATTGGACCATGGTCCCACTGACCATGGCCAGTCCTACCCTTTCATGTAGCCTTACAAAACAGGGTGGCCAAGAATTGGGAAACTCCGGATTCTATTCCTCCGGTAAATAAATCCCTCGCATCAAAATACCGCCCAGCCAGTAGCGACCCCGGCTATCTGTCAAAACATCCAACTCCCGAGAGTTTGGTCATAGAGGCAGCCACAGCTTCCAACAAACTTGCGTACCCGTCTATCCCTCCAGACAGGGACGATAAGCGGGTGGATGGTTGGGCACGGAAGGTATTTTCAGCCGGGAGCATGGCATTCAAATCTGCCAACTCCACATGTGCCTTGGCAAAATTTTCGTACACTCTGTGGGAGTGCATTGCAATGGCGGCGGAGCACATACCAGAAGGGGAAGAAAGGGAAGGTTTCCTAGCCATCGTTAGAGATGGAAAGGAGGCCATGCAGGAATCGCTTCAATCTGGATTGGACACTGCGGATAGTGTAAGCAGGTCCATGGGCACTAGCACGGTAATGCGCAGGTTTGCGTGGTTACGGAAGTCGGGTTTTGCACCGGACGTACAGAACCGCCTCCTGAACATGCCTTTTGACGGGTCTCACCTTTTTGGCAACAAGGCTGACGAGAGCCTTGAGAGGTTGCAGACCTCAAAAGCAGCGGCCAAATCTTTAGGAGCTGCTATTAGGCAACCTCAGCCTTTTCGTGCGCAAGGGCAATCATGGAGGGGACGATCCCATCGTTATTACACCTCATACGGGAAGACGAAAGGAATGGCCAGTCAAAGGGGCCAAAGAAAGGCCACTCGTGGTGGACGAGGAAAATGTGCTAAGCCAGCTTCAGCTGCAGCCTCTTTGCCATCAGCAGCAGCAACCACCACAAAACCACTTTGAGGACTTGCACCACAAAACACCTGTAGGAGGCAGGCTGTCGCAGCATCTGCAAGAATGGCGAGCCATTACTTCAGATGTTTGGGTTTCTAGAAATAATAGCCCAAGGCTATTGCCTTCCTTTTCTAAAGCAACCTCAAAGCAATCCACCAGGGAGACACCCGTTGAAGCTTTCAAACCTGCTCCTACAGCAGGAATTTCTAACCCTGCTGGAGAAAGGTGCTATAGAACCAGTACCTGCAGCGGAGAGGAACAAGGGTTGGTACTCCCCATATTTTTTGATCCCCAAAAAGGACGGAGGACTGAGACCCATCTTGGACTTAAGAAACTTGAACAAGTTCGTCAGGAAGGACAAGTTGAAGATGGTTACCCTTTCTCAGATCCTTCAAGCCCTTCAATTCCAGGACTGGTTGGTGTCATTTGACCTCCAGGATGCTTATTTTCATGTGCTCATTCATCTCAAACACAGAAAATACTTGAGGTTCGTAGTTGGCGACTCACACTATCAGTTTCGAGTCCTGCCATTCGGGCTGACCTCCGCCCCGAGGGTCTTCGCCAAGTTAATGGTGGTGGTGGCAGCGCACCTCAGGAGAGGGGGGATTCATGTCTACCCCTACCTGTACGACTGGTTGATCAGAGCGTGCTCGGCCGAGCAAGCACTGGATCATTTGAAAGTCACCTGCCACTTCCTCCACAAACTGGGCTTCTCCCTCAATTTAAAGAAGTCTCAAATGACACCTTCCCAACAGCTTCAGTACATAGGAGCTGTATTAGACACATCCTTGGGAAAGAGCTCGCCTCCCAAGACGAGGGCTCAAGACATTCTTCAGATGGTTTCCAAATTCCAAAATGGCCAAAATCTCCAGGCTTATGACTTTTTAAGGTTGCTCGGCCTCATTGCATCCTGCATTTTTGCTGGTGCCGGAGGCACGCTTGAGGATGAGATCCCTTCAATGGGCCCTAAAGACTCTGTGGTCCCAGTTCTCGGGTCAAATGACGGATGATCTTCAGATTCCGAACGAGGTCAGACAAGACCTTCTATGGTGGACCTGTGCAGAGAACATCGTAAAGGGAGAACCTTTTTGGCAACCATGGCCAGAGATTACAGTAGTGACGGACGCCTCACTCCTGGGGTGGGGAGCACATGCCAACGATTTGACCATAAACGGTTGTTGGTCTCCATCGGAGTCCAAACTACATATCAACCTTTTGGAGCTGAGGACAATCAAACTAGTGCTGAAGGCCTTCCTGCCATCTGTCAGGGGAAAGAATGTCCTGATAATGACGGACAACACAGTGGCCATGCATTACCTAAACAAAAGAGGAGGCATAGGATGACTACCCCTATGCAGAGAGGCAATGCAGCTCTGGTATTGGGGCGATTCAGGAAGGCATCTCTTCAACAGCAATTCATCTAGCCGGGGAAGAGAATGACGGCAGACGCTCTGAGCAGGCAGAGCACGGTGTCCCACGAATGGGAATAGGCTCAGGAAGTCATTCAAGAGACCTCCGCCCTTTTGGGAACCCCTCAGGTAGACCTATTCGCAACCAGTACCAACCGAAAATGCAAAAGGTATTGCTCCAGGGAATTTCCCCCGAGAGGAGCCCTGGGGAACGCGTTCATGGTGGATTGGAATTTCCCAGTATTGTACGCGTTTCCTTAGATTCCCGTCATTCCTCAGGTCATCAGGAGGCTGAGACGCTTCGGGATGCGCATGATCCTAATTGCTCCGGATTGGGCCAGGAGAACGTCGTACCCGGACCTTCTAGACATGTCCATCTGTCCATCTGTCCTCCAGTACGTCTTCCTCTGAGAGAGAACTTTCTCTCTGAAATGGAAGGTCAGGTTCTCCACCCAGAGGTCAGAACGCTCAACCTTCATGCTTGGTATCTGAAAGGCTGAGATACAGGGATTGGAACCTTCCAGATGATGTTATAGAGGTGTTGCTTTCGGCAGGAAGGCCAGCGACAAAGTCTCTGTACTGTTGGAAAAATTTTGCAACTGGTGCAAGGAAAAGAATGTCGATCCTTTTCTATGTTCTATTCCGGAAGTGCTATCTTTCCTTCTGACCCTAGCACATAGAGTATCTGAATATCGGAACAATAAAAGGTTACCTTGCAGCGCTTTCCATTTTTAAGCGCTCATCGGAGGATTGTTCGTACATCATTGCAAGTAACGATTTGGGATATGAATTTAGTATTAAAATTCTTAATGTTTGCCCTTTTTGAGCCTATGCACACGTGTCCAATAAGATTATTAACATGGAAAACAGCCTTTTTAGTTGCTCTAACATCAGCAAGAAGAGTGAGCGAATTGCCGGCACTGTCTTCTGGGCCACCCTATACTGTGTTCCATAAGGACAGAGTTGTATTGAGGGTTAAACCATCATTTTTACCGAAGGTAATATCTGATTTTCATTTAAGTCAGAAAATTGTATTACCCTCATTCTATCCTCCACCTCATCCTTCTAAGGAGGAAGAAAGATTACACAGACTGGACCCAAAAAGAGCTTTAAGCTTTTACATCTCTAGACTTTCTAGGCTTAGAATGGATAACCAGTTGTTTATAGGCTACACAGGAAGAAAACTGGGCCAATCAGTAACAAAACAGACAATTTCACGCTGGATCGTACTTTGCATTTCAGAATGCTACAGACTAGCACAAAAAGACCCACCAGAAGGGTTAAGGGCTCATTCCACCAGAGGTATCACCTCTTCCACAGCCCTTCAAAGAGGTGTCCCAATAAGGTCCATTTGCGAAGCAGCAACTTGGTCTTCACTTCACGCCTTCTCAAAATTCTATAGCCTGGATGTTTCCCAGTCTAGGGAACTGACTTTTGGAAAAGCAGTGCTTTATTCCGCCATCTAAAGGCATTGGTGGGGAAAAAATCTGACCCCTCCTCCAGAGAAACTGCAAAATACTGCTTTGGGAGTCTATCTAAGATGAGGAATACGTTGGAGGACACAATCCACTCGAAGAACAAGTTACTTACCAACTGGTAACGTTCTTTCGATTGGATGTTCCTCCAACGTATTCCTCATCGCCCTCCCAACCTACCCCTCTGTAGATTTTTTCCGGGTTATTGCCATCTCAAATCTCGCAAGGCTGATGGCTGTCTACCGGCACAATCTACACAGTACAAGATCACAGATGCAAAAGAGGGGAAAAACAGAACTGAGGCCAACAGGCGCCGCGTCTGCTACTTATACACCCGATGATGTCACCCTCAACGGAGGCCTTCGAGGGACCATCGACTCGACGACATTGACGCACGGCGCCCTCTGCTGAAAAAATTTCCGAAGAGCAGCAAAGCTGGATGGAATACATCTAAGATGAGGAATACGTTGGAGGAACATCCAATCGAAAGAACGTTACCAGTTGGTAAGTAACTTGTTCTTCTATTGGTGCCGGAGTCCAGGCTGCGGAATGAATCTCTGCAGTGGGCTATCAAGATGCAGTGGTCGCAGTCCTCCGGCAGGATGTCGGATCCTGTTCAGGTGCCGCCCTCGGTTGCCCAGGATCTTCTGTGGTAGGCCGCCGAAGGCAATCTGATGAAGGGAGCACCATTTTGGCTACCCTGGCCACAGGTGACGATTGTGACAGATGCATCCCTCACGGGATGGGGAGCTAATGCCAACGAGTTGACAGTCTGCGGTTGTTGGTCTCCGTCGGAGTCCAGACTCCACATCAATCTGTTAGAGCGGAGGGACTTCAGGCTAGCTCTGAATGCTTTTCTGCCGTGTGTGCGGGGGAAGAATGTCCTGATTATGACGGACAATACAGTGGCCATGCACTACCTAAACAAAAAAGGGGGGGCAGGATCACTCCCACTGTGCAGAGAGGCGATGCAGCTCTGGTTCTGGGCCATCCAGCAGGAAATTTCGATCGCAGTGTTCATCTGGCCGGCGACGAAAACGCGGCGGCGGAAGCTCTGTCCAGGCAGAGCAGTCTCTCTCGAGTGCGAGCTGGCTCAGGAAGTTCTTTTGGAGATCGTTGCCCTTTGGGGGATCCCGCAAGTGGATCTCTTTGCCACTAGTGTCAAGCGGAAGTGCGAAAGGTTCTGCTTGCGAGAATTTCCTCCAAGAGGAGCCTTAGGGGACGCGTTCGTAGTGGAGTGGTCCTTCCACTGCTGTATGCGTTTCCTCTAGTCCCCATCATTCCGCAAGTATTGCGGAGGTAACGGAGGTTCGGTTCCCGAATTATCGTCATTGCTCCAGCATGGGCCAGGAGAGCATGGTACCCGGACCTTCTCGACATGTCCATCCGACCTCCACGCCGTCTTCCCTATCGAGACGATCTACTCTCACGGGGGGGGGGGGAGTTGGGTTCTCCATCCAGAGGTCAGCCTTTATGCTTGGTATCTGAAAGGTTGAGGTATAAGGATTGGACCTCCCTGAAGACGTGATGTAGGTGTTGCATTCGGCCAGAAGACCAGCAACAAAATCCCTGTACTGTTGCCGTTGGAGAAAGTTCTGCGACTGGTGCAGGGTACAGAATGTGGATCCTTTTCATTGTTCAATTCCTGTGGTTCTGTCTTTTTTGCTTTCATTAGCCCACAAGGGCCTGCAAGTGGGTACAATTAAGGGTTACCTGGTGGCGATGTCAATATTTAAGCCCTCGTTTGAGGAGTGTTCTTATTTTAGGATTCCTTTGATTTCTCAGTTTCTAAAAGGGCTAACTAATGTGTTTTCACCGTCACCTTTCCAGGTGCCGGGATGGGATTTGAACTTAGTTCTAAAGTTCCCAATGGGAGCTCCATTTGAGCCCTTACATTCTTATCCATTGAGACTGTTGGCCTTTAAGACTGTATTTTTAGTTGCAGTTACTTCTGCTAGTAGAATGAGTTGCAGGCACTTTCCGTCAAGCCACCTTTCACTGTGTTCCATACGGACAGGGTTGTCCTTGGGGTTCGTCCTTCTTTTCTTCTGAAGGTTGTGTCGGAATTTCATTTGACACTAAAAAGAGCCACAGGGGAGAGAGGGAGGTGATGACCCTGGGACCTTGGCCCTACAGTCAGGTGTATGGTGTTTCTGTCGCCAGGAGAGGACATCCACCGATACACTCGTTAATTTGTTCCAAGACAAGACAAGACAAGGTTAATAAAACATTTTGATGTAAAAAACACAGATGATGCATGTTCAATTCAAAATCCAAAAGATTGTCTCAACTTTATCTGTATAAAGTTGATCTGTATAGAGTTATGGCAAACAAATGTATCTAAAAGAAAAACAACCACTTGATAGTGATAGCGAAACTAAATATTTTTATTTTGGGTCACAATATGGTACATCTAAAGAATTATTGACTAAAAAAACAATACATGTACATTATGGCTGTGGTGAAGTAGAATCAACACACCAGATCGACAAATAGATGTCAGTGGGATAAGAGCATGGAAAAACAAAAATACTACGAGCCCAGTGGGTGAGCACTCAATGACCAACATCGACTGGTAGGGGGTAGAGCATTTGTAGGTAGAACTAGCTCTATCATATAAGAAAACCTATGATAATTCTTAGGTTTGATTTTGTGAAAGTCGACATATGTTTCGGCTATTGACACCAAAAGAAATCCGGCAATGCACAAAAAACATTGTCTGTTGGTGCAGGTATAGCCGTCTTCAGGACATAGGAGAAACGAGGTGTTATGATGGTTTGAAAGTGTTGAGTACTTCATGAACATCGTGCTGTGTCGTTAGAAAAGACACGAAACCCACTACAAGATAAACAGACATAAACATATCACATATACATAGAAATATATATATATATATATATATATATATATAACCATTACAAAGGAGTGGTTGATAAAAACAATTGTTTAAAACATTAACGGTGTAACAGCGGTGGGGCGCCCGGCAGGCAGTACACAACATTTTGATCATCACTGACTGTAGCCAAGGCATATGCAAGGGAAATGATGTCATCAACTTAACCATATCCTGCATTTTTAAGGTCTATTTATTTTAAGCATTTAATCCAGATATAACAATTAGTTTATGTGGAAGTAAAGAAGTTATTTTCTGATTAGTAGTAACTTATTGTTTAAGGTGGGAGGTTCGCCCATGTATTGAGGATGTGCACAATCCATGAAGAGAAAACCAAATTTTTACAAATTCAGCACAAAGATGGAAATTAATGTGCTGTTCCTATTACAAAGTGGGTTGTAGAAAAGGAATCACTTATGACATCATTGAATGATTTAGATAAATTAATAATGTTGTTGAAACCCTTTTTTTTATTTTTTAGTAATAAGGCACCAATGCTTACCGTTACTGTTCCCAAATGGTCTTTCAAAAGAACAAAGGAAAAGTGTGGAACCTTTTAGAGTTAATTGGTTCTAGTGTGCCGTTGTGAGCACAGAAAAGCGTTTTTGCGCCTGAAACAACAAATTTATTCAGGTTTTAGGTTATAGTTAATATTATGTATGAAAGCTTTTCTAATTTTACATACTGAGCGCCAGGAAGTGATATTACCCTTAAAAAATGTTTTTGAAGCGTAAGCACATATGAGATGGTAACTGTGATTACAGCTAGGTAGCTTGGGCGTGACCTAGTGCAAACAAAGAAGAAAGGGCGAATTAGATTAGAAAAACGCTTACGTACTGAGTACAAGTGAAAATTGTTTCAGCGTTACTTGCAGAGGCATGAGGTGATAATGTCTGCTTACCTCTGAGTGAAAGTCAAAAGGGCTTCGCCTACACGGGCGCGCCGATGTTACGCTTTCAATATATTTGTTGTTTCAGGCGCAAAAACGCTTTTCTGTGCTCACAACGGTACACTAAAACCAATTAACTCTAAAAGGTTCCACACTTTTCCTTTGTTCGTTTGAAAGACCATTTGGGAACAATAACCGTAAGAATTGGTGCCTTATTTCTAAAAAAATAAAAAAAGGGTTTCAACAACATTATTAATTTATCTAAATCATTCAATGATGTCATAAGTGATTCCTTTTCTACAACCCACTTTGTAATAGGAACAGCACATTAATTACCATCTTTGTGCTGAATTTGTAAAAATTTGGTTTTCTCTTCATGGATTGTGCACATCCTCAATACATGGGCGAACCTCCCACCTTAAACCATAAGTTACTACTAATCAGAAAATAACTTCTTTACTTCCATATAAACTAATTGTTATATCTGGATTAAATGCTTAAAATAAATAGACCTTAAGAAAGCAGGATATGGTTAAGTTGATGACATCATTTCCCTTGCATATGCCTTGGCTACAGTCAGTGATGATCAAAATGTTGTGTACTGCCTGCCGGGCGCCCCGCCGCTGTTACACCGTTAATGTTTTAAACAATTGTTTTCATCAACCACTCCTTTGTAATGTCTTTTCATATATATATATATATATATTCTATGTATATGTGATATGTTTATGTCTGTTTATCTTGTAGTGGGTTTCGTGTCTTTTCTAACGACACATCACGATGTTCATGAAGTACTCACCACTTTCAAACCATCATAACACCTCGTTTCTCCTATGTCCTGAAGACGGCTATACCTGCACCAACAGACAACGTTTTTTGTGCATTGCCTGATTTCTTTTGGTGTCAATAGACGAAACATATGTCGACTTTCACAAAATCAAACCTAAGAATTATCATAGGTTTTCTTATATGATAGAGCTAGTTCTACCTACAAATGCTCTACCCCCTACCAGTCGATGTTGGTCATTGAGTTCTCACCCACTGGGCTCGTAGTATTTTTGTTTTTCCATGCTCTTATCCCACTGACATCTATTTGTCGATCTGGTGTGTTGATTCTATTTCACCACAGCCATAATGTACATGTATTGTTGTTTTTTTAGTCAATAATTCTTTAGAGGTACCATATTGTGACCCAAAATAAAAATATTTAGTTTCACTATCAAGTGGTTGTTTTTCTTTTAGATAAATTTGTTTGCCATAACTCTATACAGATCAACTTTATACAGATAAAGTTGAGACAATCTTTTGTATTTTGAATTGAACATGAGTCAACTGTGTTTTTTACATCAAAATGTTTTATTAACCTTGTCTTGTCTTGGAACAAATTAACGAGTGTATCGGTGGATGTCCTCTCCTGGCGACAGACACACCATTCACCTGACTGTAGGGCCAAGGTCCCAGGGTCATCACCTCCCTCTCTCCCCCTGTGGCTCTTTTTAGTGCTCCTTGATCCCTTGAGGTGGTGTTCCCAGAAACTGGATCCCTCCTAATTTCATTTGAGCCAGAAGGTAATTCTTCTGGCTTTCTATCCTCCTCCGCATCCTTGTAAGGAAGAGGAGAGGCTCCATAGGTTGAAACCTAGGAGAGCTTTGAGCTTCTATCTTTCACGGATGTCCCGGGTCAGAGTGGATGATCAGCTCTTTGTAGGATACGCCGGAAGGCGTTTATGTCCAGCTGTTCCCAAGCAGACCTTGTCCAGATGAATCATTTTGACGATCTCTGAATGTTACCCAGAGATGGACCCTCTGAAGGACCCTCCATTAGGCTTACGGGCTCATTCTACTAGGGTATGGCTGCCTCTACTGCTCTTCAGAGGGGTGTGCCCATTCGTAATATTTGTGAAGCAGCCACATGGGCCTTTGTCCATACTTTTGTAAAACACTATTCCCTGGACTCTACCCATGGGCAAGATTTGGCCTTTGGTAATGCTGTCCTCTATTCTGCAATTTGATTGGGCATTCTAAAATTCTAAATTCTTTTTCCCACCTCCAGACGTTGGTACTGCTTTGGGAGTCTGTCATAGATTTGGAATACGTCGGAGGACACAATCCCCTAGAAGAACAAGTTACCTTCTTACCTGGTAACGTTCTTTCAATGGGATGTTCCTCCGACATATTCCACATCGCACCCTCCCAGCCTGCCCCTCTACAGAATTTCTTATGCGATTGCAGCTTATGTTTCCGCAAGGCTTTCTGCAGTCATACTGGCAGGAGATTGGTGCCACACGTTCTGGGAAAAAACTACAACTGAGGCTACGGGCACCGTGCGTCCTAGATATAACATCCAGTGGCATCGACCCTCGACGGAGGCCCTCAAGGACAGCGTATCGACGTCATCGATGCAGGACGCCTATGCCGAAAAAATTTCTAAGGCAGCACAGCTGTGGTGATTGTCCTAGATGTGGAATACGTCAGAGGAACATCCCATCGAAAGAAAGTTACCAGGTAAGAAAGTAACTTGTTCGTTATCCAGTACACAAACTCTGCCCCCCTGTTGAAAATTGAGCTTCCCCCACCCTTTGCTAGTGCATGCCCAGGCAAAACTCTCCATTGATTTTACTCGCGCACCAGGCAGTTATTCCTTATCTGCTTAAAACTTCAAATTGAAATACATTTTGGCACCCATCCTTGGATTTTCCCAGCCACGCTACCCAAATATGGTCACACAGCTTTATTCCTTGGCTAAAAACTCAGACATGGCCTCATTATCTGTCTGTTTTCAGACTGCTTATCTGGACTCATGCTACCATTGTCTGCAGAGAGCTTCTTCATTTAATGCATTCTATTTGCTCATTAAAGGCAATGTTTGAATTAAAGGCATTTGCAGTTATACAAATGGTAGAGTCCTTTTCTGTCTGGGTATATTTAAACACTTAATCATTTTCCTACTCAATCTTTTATAATATGCATTGTGTACCTTGCTTAACTACTAAACCATGATAAAAAGCATTTTTGACTTTATAAACATAACACCATTAAAGTACTAATGTCTTTCAACCCTATGAGTTCTAGTTTCACACATTTAGAATACTAAATCAATTCTCCAGCATGAGGTCTAGCATGGATTCACATGCTCATGAATATCCCCCGTCGTCAGGCCGGGAATCCTCGGTAAAGAAAAAATCAGTATCCGTTTCGTTTCTGATCTGTCATTCTCAGTAGTAACCAATCACTGGTCTCTGGGTCATACTGCCCCCAGCCAATGACTGCCCTCTCCCTAAGCCCCTCCCCTGGCAGCCATTTTCAGATTTTTACCGCACGCTCAAGTGTTGGGAGTCCTCGTGTTTAGCTCTAGTGCTTTTGCTGCGTTTTCGCGCTTTTTTAAGGAAGGTCCGTCCCCACGGGAGGGATCCCGACGAAGGTGACGACGAGAGTGACGGCGGCACCGGCGAGGGTCCTAGTCACCCGTTGCTTCCGTCGCTTCCAGAGCCACAGGATAACTCGGTGGCCATTTTGTTGGCGATACAATCCTTATGTTTGGAGATGAGGACGAGATTGCCCTTACCACCGATGGAGGATCCGGAACCAGGCTCGACAGACCCGGCGGGAAGCCCCCCGAACAAGAGAAGACGGATCCATCCAGCCCCGCCTTTTCAGCCCTCGCGGCCTGCTCAGCCTTTACCCACGTCCTCCGTCCCTGGGGTTGACACAAGAACGGACACGGCCACGACGGGTACCGACGACGGCGGTGACGATGGGACGGAGCTCCCATCGCCCCCAGCCCGGGCCTCCCCGCCCGACGAGATCAGATCTTTCCATACAATGATCGCCAGGGCATCTGAGCTTTTTCAGCTCTGCCCTGAAGAGAACAAGGAAGGTTTCCTTTGCCAACGGCGCAAGGCCAAGATGAAGACAGTCCTCGCCATGCCTCTGCTGGATGACATCTGGGACGAGGGTCTGACCCATCTCAAGAACCAGTCTACGACGCCTGCCAAGAGGGATCGGTATGAGAAGAAGTACTGGGTCCCCGACGCGGCCCCTTTGTGCCTTGGGGCACAACCGACCCCTGACTCGGTCGTCTCAGCGGCGGCCAAGAAGAATGCGGGGTGGGGCATCGGCCTCAACGTCAACTTCCCCACCGGACGGCGAAGAAAAGAAGCTGGACGCAATGGGACGACGAGTTATCTCGTCGGCGGCAACAACGATTAAGACGGCCAACGCCCTCGCGATCGTAGCCCGCTATGACAGGGAGTTATGGTACAAGATCGCCCCCCTGTTGGACTTCCTACCGAATGACAAGAGGGCCGAGGCCCTGGAGATCTTGCAAGAAGGCGAAGTGGCGTCGGTTCACGCCATTATGGTGGCAATAGACAATGCCGACACCGGTTTCCGCCAGCTAGGCAACAGCGTTTGCCTTAGACGACGAGGGTGGCTCAAGGCGATGAATTTCCGCCAGGATGTACAAGCCAGGATTTTGGACATGCCGTTCGACAGGAACAATCTGTTTGGGGAAAACAGTGGATGAGTCCCTCCAAGATGGACACTGAGACAGCTAAGGCCCTAGGCGTTCTCCAGCAATGAAGGCCGTCCTTTCGGAGCACCGGAGGCAAGCAGGGTGCCTCCAAGGGATTCGGCGGTGGCTCATCTACTTATCGCCAAACGGCCCGCTCCTCGTCTCAGGAAGCCTATAGAGGACGAGGCAAGTTGGGTGGACCCCGCCGTTGTCCCCAGGGAGGCCAAGGTGGCAAGGCGTCCTCGAAGCAAGATTGAACCGACAGAGGTGTCGGGCCCCCACCGAAGCACCCCGGTGGGAGGCCGGCTGGCAAAGTTCGTCAGCGTGTGGGAGTCCATCTCCACCGACTGTTGGGTGCTGGACGCCCTGGCCCAGGGACACGTACTCGAGTTTCTAAAAAAGTGCCCCCTCATTCCACCCGTGGCCAGGAAAGAAAATCACATCCCTCAACTGCTTTTGTAGGTAAGGGCGATGCTCAAAAAAGGTGCCATCGAGCTCGTCCCGAAGAGGCTCGGGGCTCCGAAGTATACTCAAGGTACTTCCTTGTGAAAAAGAAGACAGGAGGATAGCGCCCCATCCTGGACCTGTGGCGACTGAACAAGTACATCAAGGCACAGAAGTTCAGGATGGTCACCCTCCAGCACGTGCTGGGACAGCTGGAGGAGGGCGATTTCCTGTCGTCGTTGGATTTGGGGGATGCGTACTTCCACATCCCCATTCTAAAAGGACACCGAAAGTTCCTCAGGTTCGTGGTCCAAGGACGGCACTACCAGTTCAAGGCCCTCCCGTTGGGATTGAAGTCGGCACCCGGGGTGTTCACCAAGTGCCTCGCACCAGTCGCGGTGCGGCTGCGCCTGCAGGGGATCCACGTCTACCCCTACCTGGACGACTGGCTCGTCCAAGCAAGGACAAGGGAGTTCGCCGTAGATCACACAGCGAAGACCGTCCAGCTGCTCACGGACCTGGGATTCTCCATCAACCTTCCCAAATCCCACCTGGTCCTGTCGCAAGTCGCACTGTTTCTGGGAGCCAAGCTCGACACAGTGGCGCGTCTGGCCTCACCATCGGAGGAAAGGACGAAGGCCATCCTGGGCAAGGTGCAGCGTCTGCTGGCCATGGACGTGGCCAGGGTGAGGTCCATCAAGTCCCTCCTCGGGATGATGTCCTCCTGCATATATCTCATGCGCCTGTGCAGGCTTCAGATGCGCCCTCTGCAAGAGTTCCTTGACGCCCGCTGGATCCAAGCGACGGGCAGCTTCGAGGACAGGATCCCGCTCAACGAGACCTTCTGACGAGCGATCCGGTGGTGGGGCACCCGCGCACAGACTTTCAGACCCCATCCCACCAGATAACGGTGATAACAGATGCCTCCCTGGAAGGGTGGGGAGCGCACACCGGAGAACTTCACCCGAGAGGCCTTTGGCTCCCAGAGGAGAAACCGCTTCACATCAACATCCTGGACCTCCGTGCAGTGTTCTGGGCCCTCAGGTGCTTTCTCCTGTCCCTCAAGGACAAGGTGGTGAGGGTTGTTGGATAACATTGTATGTAGTAACCCTGTGGTAGACTACACCAGCCTTGTCCTCTTGGCAATAGGTAACCCAACCTTTGGTATAGGCCTGTATTACACACGTTGGTAGAGTCACTGAGTAGCCAGCCATATCTCAAGAGGGGTCAATGTGAGCTGTAGAGGTGCAACATAGAGATTCACAGTGACTGTTATTCAAATAACAATCTCCAGGTTTCTTATTAAAATAATAATTTATTACTTTAACAGTTTTAAAATAAGCCTTCTTTAGAAAGGTCAATATGTAACAATATAATGGACTTCAAAAATACACTCCTTCAGTTTAAGTAGATACCCTTTTGGTATGCCACACACCCTGAGGCGACTTCAATTGCTAGGATGCTGTGGACATTGATATATCACGTTTACACCCAATGCAATACTGAGGTTGTGGAAAAAGGAATAGTTTAGGGAAGGAAACCAAGGTTAGCACGTTTCTCCAAACAGGTAAGCACTTTTCAATCCCCCAATGAAATATACGTTAACCCTTTCCCAGCTATACAAGTAAAGTATGTATGACTTTTTGGAGGGAAAGATCAACACAGTCAGATGGCAAGAAAGGTCTTCAGGGAGCCAGGACAGCCAATGTCAATTGAGAAAAGTCCAGGGGGGCTGAGGCACTTCTTGAAGATAGTACAAAAGTCTTGCACTATGTTAATGAGTTTTGTTGTACAAAGAACCACTGTTGTGCCACAAGCTGGGAGGCTTGTGAAGAGCAAATATGCAAGCAACTCTGCAAAGGGCAGCAAATGCAAGTCTCTAGTGAGAGCAAGCAAGCTACACACAAGTGGTAAGTACCCCTAGTTACACAGTACCTTGATTCAGAAGAAAATGTTCCAGCTGGTTTCTGTTCCAAGGAGACTGAGTACAGGGTATTTCGGGAACCTCCCTCGCTTCCTGCCCTGCCAGACACACTGGAGCCAGAGGCGGGCTTCACCAGTGAATTCCGCCAAAGACAAAACGAACAAAGGGACCAAACCTGTTTGGGCGTGCAGAGTAAATTTCAAGAAGGACCTTTCCAACAAGAAATGGCGAAAAAAGACGACCAGGTCCATTTTGACAAAATGGGCACCCATGTGTGCAATACTGCAACTGAGGATTCAGCCTGCATTAAAAACGCATAATGGTAGGAAAGATAAACCAATGCCACCAATAATTAATTGTAATTGTATAAAGGGTAACATAAACATGTTACATGAGAAGATAGACAAAGGGGATACTAAGTAACTGCTCCAGCACTCTGTGAGGGCTTCCACACCCAGTTACATCTCCACTGTGGCCCTGTGGCATGCTCACTGGGGAAAAAATGTTGATGAACCACGAAAGCAAGCAAAAGGTAAGGGGACTTGCATAAGTTTGCAGGTTTAGAGTTCACACCAAACATAAATGTGAACTTGGCACCCTTTCTTTTGTTGTTTGTATTATATTTTTATTGCATTTTGGTACATGATAAAAATTATTCGGAAGGTTACACAATTAGCAAACAGAAGAAAGAATAACGTTTTTTAGATTTGAGCGAAATTGTGAAAGTATAGGAGATCGAATATAAAGAGTCAAGGAGTGCCAATGTTTGTGTGCAAGGCGAGTGAAACAACGGAATGAGATGAGGAACAAGAGGGTTTGTGAACTATAAGTTAAAACTCACATTGTGAATGAAGGAAACCAGAAGGGACATACAGTAAGCAGTGAAGAGAGGAAGGGTGGGGATACATCTAAAACCATTTAAAGAAAATTGAAGAGAATGCGAGATTTTAAAGGGAGCAATAACCGGCAATGGAGAGGAGGCAATGGGGGGGGCACTAGTAGGCAGGCAGCACATAGGGTGACCAGAAAACGGTTTTGTCGGGACAGTCTGAGAATTTTGTTCTCTGTCCTCCTTTTTCAAGAGTATTAGAGCGATGGTACAAAGCCTCTTGACATTTCCCGCCATTATGCTCTGGAGGGTATTGGAGGTCTGCTGTGACTTTTTGCTACATATAATTTGGGGCTAATTTGGAAATGTTTAATGCTGGTAATTTGTGAACCCAGAGCTGACTTTGAATGTCAAGCTTTTCAGCAATCATGCCATGACTTGAGTCATACCGCAGCTTACCTTTTAGTAGATGACATACCGTGACATCATTATCAACGTGTGTGCGTTTCATCTTGAAAACGGTGCGTTTGTGTATTGCGAGTACTCTGCCATCTCTGACCGACTGTAAATTGGTAATAATGTGCTACGTTCCTTTGCTAGAAACAATAAATGTGTGAACTATGCTTAGTGAACAGGGGTAATGATGTGCTAGGTTCAAATTTACATAATAAAATTACTGACAGAATATTTATTAAAATTTTTGCCATCTTTTAGTAGCATTTCCGTTTTCATTGTATATGTATTGCCCGATATACAAGAGGGGAACCTTGTTCTTGGTCAGTAAAGCACTGACTCCACACCTAGCCTCACTACTCACATCCACCAGTGGTGGGGTGTCAATCTACAATTATTCAATTTTAGCAAAGCTTGTGCCACTCTGTAGCTGCCTGCTTCCTCACTGGTTGGTGTTAATCTTGGTTTTCCTGCACACGGGATCAAATTAGTGTTGCCTGCCGTTTGACATGCATCACCAGGAGGCTACTGCAAGCCAGGATGATGTTTTCTTACTCATGGTGCTATAGATGTGGCAATGGCAGGTTCTTCCCTTAATGATGTATATACAACTGTTACGTAGAATTTCATTTTTTTGTGCATAATTCTTCCCATTTGTGAATTCACCATCACTTTTTGCTGCACTCTTGGATTTTTGATCAGTTATCGTGAGTGAGTGGGATCCTTTTTCAACCCTTTTATTGTATCTTTTTGGAGTCATGTTTTCCTCCAAATTTTATGGAATATGCATTTTATTATTGCACCGCACAGCACTTGTGCAGTGTTGCTTGGAGCTCGTTGAGCTGTCCTTTTGTATTTTCCTTGTGATAACTACTGTTTCAAAGGATAAGGGGTTACTTTTTATCCTACCCAGCCTTTATTTTGTGGAATCAGCGAATACCCCCACCTTATGTGGAGTGCTGAGGGGACACTATGTATCCTTTTTTCCACTTGTCTTGTAGCTTTCTATTTACAGTGACAAGTTCACCTGAGTGGCCGTTGATGTTTTCTACCGATTTTTGTGAAGCTTACATGCAGGCTGCTGTGGCAGCTGCAGTAAGGGACACATGGGTCACCATTGATCTAAAATGGTGCCGGTCGTCTTTTTTCACCAACTCTTGATGACTTGTCCTTTCTTGGGCCTTCTACCTAGCTGGGTGGGGGAGGTCTGGACAGTTCTTTTGTCTTTGGTGGGCTTCCATGCGAAAGCCTGCTAAGGCTCGGAGTGCCTAAAAGGTACAGGAAGTGGGGAGGGTGACAGAAACCATCATGTCTTTGTCCTGCAGTGTGTCTGCCTCGATCCAATTCAAAGTGGAAGGCTGGCTATCCTTTTGGATAAGCCAGCCTCCACTTTTCTATAGAAGGCTTGAATGCTGATTGGATGATCAAGCTGGTTTTCCTGCATAAAGGCGAGAGTCTTAAATCGGCAGAGGAGTCGGCCCGTAGAACGAAAATTCAGAGAAAGCACAGCGTCTGACTGCAGACCTGACCAGTCTCGAGGCAACCTACATTTTAGCCGTCCTCAAATAGCTGCGACCGTCCTGGGATACAATTACCCAATATCCTGGCACCTGGGCCAATCTGCTGTGCATAGTCTCCTTGGCTGGAACTTAATGGGCATCCTGCTGGATCTACAGTGACGACTTCTAGCTCTGAGATATCTCCCCTTCCAAGTCGACTAAGGAATGCAGTGAAGCCTGTTGTGTGACAGCCGCTGCAGAAATGGAGCCTGTGTTGAGTCCCAACAAGCCAGTTTGGTGAAGGTCGTCTGACGGGCGTCCCATCGCGTGCAGCTGACAATCTGCTTCTGCCAAAAGTTCTTTCTTCAGCCTCCAGGCCAAGAATCTGAACAGGAGCTGCTGTCGCCTCACTTGGGGACCCGCCGGTGGCACAGTATTCTTCCTTCAAGAAAAGGTACTGTCCCGCTCTTAAGTACTTACCTATGTGCTTGCTGTGTTAAATTGGACTCCTCCTGAGCTTTGTGACACATTGGGGTGATCAACCCAACTGTGTTCTCCCAGGCCTAAGGCAATCCGCCTCCTTGTGGTCCGGATGGAGACAGTAGAGGCAATGTGAGTGTTTGTCATCCACACATTCCTCAATCTACAGATGGAGCAGAGCTTGAAGGGAGAACCTTCGTACTTATCCTCCGACATGGTCCTGTGTGCGGTGTAGGCCCAAAGACCTCCTTGTAACGCTCACCTGATTCCCGTAGAGGTGCCGGTCTTGACTGGGCGTATACCGTATCTTCAAAGGTGATGTGTAACACACGGCTGGCTCTTTGGGCTAGACCTCTGTGCACTGTATGTCTGACTCGAAGGGTAAGATGTCTGCAGATAGAAAATATGGGATTAAGGAACTGGGTTATTGAATGTCTCTCTCTTCTTCCCTTTCTCTTCTCCTGTAGAACCCCAAAGGTTAACGCTCTCACCTTAGGTAAGTGAACGCTGTGCTCGCCATCTGCCTCAGGGCAGGGTGCTGTAACCAGTTTCTTCACTGGATAAGGGGAGCAGGCCTCTTGACTTCAGAGGACTGCTGTCCGTCGTTTACTGCACGAACGGTAAGTTTCGAGTAATTCTAATGTCTTTAAAGTCTTTAGTAATGATGTCTCTTGTTTTGCAGGGTTCCGGCGATGGCGGATGACGGGCTGAAGTGAGTTGAAGATGGAGCCCGTGTGATGAATAGAAGCGCCTGGAAGCACGTAAGTAAGCGCTTGTTGGCTGCTTCACGATGCGCTCGAACTATCTTTTTATTTTGCAGGTACAAGTTCGGAGCGGCTGCAGGGTGCCGGAATACCCACTGGGTTAGATGTGGAAAGGAGTAATGGCACGTGAGTATTAAAGTTCCCCAATGTCTTTAAACGCACCTTGTTTTGTCTTTCAGATGCGGGATGCAGCGCGAGGCGTTGGTGACAGCCGATGGACCAGGTAAGTGAAGAGCTGTCACTGAAGACCGTAATGCTAACCTGTTCTTTCTTGTCTTTATAGGTGTTGCTGAAGACTGGATTCAGGATGGTAAGCCTTTTTCCTTAGGCCCAGGATCAGATGCAGAAGACTCGATCAGCGTTCTGCTGCAGAGGATGCAGAATAACGCAAAGCAAGATTCATCCATCGGGTGTGGTTTAAATAGCCTCCTGTAGTGCTTAGGTGTCTCCTTCCACAGCCACGCCTAGGTAAGAAAAGAGTTCCTGCTTTCCAGAAGAGTTCCAGTGTTCTGAATCTAGGGAGTGGCTCCTGCCCCACCCAACAGGAAAAGTAGTTCCAAACAGAAGAGGATCAGAGGCTCAACTGGCAGGCAAGTAAGCAGCATGGTCTGCTGCAGGTAAGTCCACCCAAGCATTATGAGCCCGGCGCTTCCAGCGCTGGGACTGGGCATATTTATGAGCCTGGTGCCACTGGCGCCAGGACTGGGTCCAAAAGGTCCCAATTGGGACTGGTTGGCACTCGGAACCTGGGTTATGGATCTGCTTCCAAGGGAGTTGGGAAAACCCTGACCTTTTGGAAGCAGAGATCATGACACTCCTGGAGTCTTCGATGAAAACTTGACTGTTCTTGCCCTTGAGGGGCAAGAAAAGACGCCGACAAACCGATCCTTGCTTGGCGGTCAAAGGAACAAAAGAGCACACAGGCTCTAGTAGACAGAAATCTTAACATTTTAATGAAAAAGCTCAAAAAATCATAGATTATCTCTCAGAGCAAAATGCGAGGATTCCCAACACTTGAACATGCAGTAAAAATTGGAAGATGGCTACCAGAAGAGGGGTTTGGGGGAGGTATGACCCAGAGCTCAGTGATTGGTTCAAAGGAGAAAGACAGTTTGAAAGTCAAACTGTTTTCTTTTACTGAAGGTTCCCGGCTTGACAGGGAATATTCATGAGCATGTGAATCAATGCCAGACCCATGCTGGAGAACAACAGTTACAGGTAAGTAACTTGTTCCTTCTTGGTTATTTTTGGAGCTCGATGGCAGGCTGTTTCTTTCCTGGTAGTTCGTGGTAGAGGATTTCCGAAAGGGATAATCTGGTTGCTGCAGAGTATGTTCTGTTTTGCCCGGATGGACATTCTGTTTTCCAGGGGCTCTGTTGTAGGAGTCGTTGGGGCCATTTTCCAGGTCCCTGGTCATAGATTATGTCCAGAGGCTAGGTTGTTCCTGAGGTATCGCATGATTCTCGGTCTGTGTAGGGGTCTGAGGGCCCATTTTCCGGATGCCTGGTCATAGTTAGTTGGGGAGACTGGGTAGTTCCTGACATGTTACTAGTTATTGCATGGATCTCAGAAGATTCAACCATGTAAGTCGCTTTTGCTCCTGCGGAGCGGGAGTTCAGGCTTTATTTCCTAATAGGCCGGAGTCGATTCATTTGATCTAATACCATCCTCCCTGCATGATAGGTGGCATGATTTGACCCAACCATAAGGTTTGAAATCATAGGTGCTCTGGGGTCTAAATTGCTGACTGACAAGTCCCAAAGGGTACGGCTTGACACGGGATAACAGGGAGCAGGGCCAGACATACATGCCTGGCGGGGGGCTTGCGATGGTAATTTTATGTGTCGGATCCAAAATGGTTCTGGTTAGACAGGAGCAGGTACACTTGCATTGGCCGTCCAAGGAGTTATTGTGCTCTCGCAATGCGGTGGTTCCCTGGGTCTGCGGTTAGGTTTCTATGATAGTGGTTGACATCCAGCTTCATTCAGACAGGTATCTCTAGTTCTAAGAGCGTGGGCATGTCTGTTCGGCTGGCAGTGAGCATGCCTGGTCATGGCATACGAAATAAGGAGAGGTTGTGTCTCGGATTTGGCGTCACAGGAGCAGAGAGAAGGGGATACTACTTACCCTCTTGCCACTCCACATAAGGTGGTGTGTGCCAATCCCTCAGAATATAACGTTTTAGGAGAGATCCAAAGTATCTCTCTATCTTAAGAATGGTACAAATTAAGGATAAGGTAAGAATCTCTAAAGAGAACCCAAAGGGTTCCCAGCAACACAGTCCATACGGAGCTGTGTGATGCAAAAGTAAAATACAAATGTCTTAAAAGAGATATAGAGGAATGTAGACTTGTATATAAAGTAAAGCACAGAGAGTAGAGTTCCAAAATGTAGGGCCTATAAGAATGAATGAGTGGAAAAAGACTCCAGTCATTCAGGATAATAAAGAAAAAGGTCAAGATGTCCAGCAAAAAAGTGCTGGGGGGTGTCTTACTAGAAGAGGGGAAGAAGCATACAAATGATAAATCTCGCAGTACCTGACCTCCCTGAACCTTCTTTTAACTAAACATTTTACCTACCTGCAAAATAGAATAAACCTGCTAATTTGACAATTTGACAGTGCCTGCCTTCCTTTTGTTCCGCTCAGAGGCCCTGGTCACCCAGTGTCCCCACTGACTTTTAGACCCACATCCCCAGAAAGGGCTGGACTTAAATGTATAGGCTGCCTAAAAGTACTTAACAGTACCTGTGTTGCTTACTTTAAATGTTGGTTTTACGTAACTGATTTGCTAAACTTAAATATTACTCGAACTACTTACATGTATGTCATCTAAGTACTGAGTAACGATTAACCAAATTCTTACTGTATTACACGGCCTGCGGGAGCGACCGTGTAGTTATGGTTAAGTTGCTTAACCCATAAGAAAAGCACTTTTTGGGTGGCTTGCCCCCCGTGGACGAACTTATCAAACATTGCAACAACAAAAAAAAAAAAAAAATATATATATATATATATATATATATATATATATATATATATATCACTCAGATTGATTCTGCCAAGTCTGGTGAGTTTTTGTCCAGGCGGGGCCACGTTATATGGGGGTCCCAAAATTTGTGTTTTTCCACATACTTGATGGAAAAAAGATTTAAAATAATTAGTGTTATCTGGGTTTCAGTCCGCAGACTCACTTCACTATTCACTCCGCGGACACTCCCCTGGACCAATCAGGCTGGCGTGATGTGCCCGCTGATAGGATGGTGAAAAACGTGAATGCGTCATGTTGGATTATTGAACAGCCGCGGTTGTCTGCGGACATCGCAGTAAAAACATATAAAAGAACACAACATTGCACTTGTCAAACTAATGAAACAATCTATGGGGACGTATGGGATGGGATATGGACATGAAAAGCCAAAAAGCAGGTGTTTTTCTTCTGCAAAGTCTGTGAACATGTCAGATGTTCGGTGCATCCAATGTATTTTTGTATTACATTGTTGGTGAAAAGCAGTTTTTGGGTGGTTTATAAATTTGGCGCCACACAATGGAACTGCGTTACATTTTGTGATATCATTCTAGACTCTACTTTGAATGGTTCTACAACGTCGGGTGCTGTTTTGCCAAGAGGGAACAAATTTAGATGGGGGTCCCAAAATATTTGAAAGGCTTATACATTTGGTGCCGTTTTACAAATGTGCTCAAAAAGTTTCTATACGCAGTGAAGACCCAGATTTTAATGTTTGTGCAAAGTTTGGTGGGATTTTGTCAAGATGGGCAATAGTAGATTGGGGGGGTATGAACGTTTTTCGATGGCTTAGAACTGTCGTTTGACGAATGTGCACAAAAGATTTTTGAAAGATTATACACCCAAACTTGAATGTCTCTACAAAGTCTGAATTAGTGGGGGCTAATTATATGACTGTTTTCTGTATGTACATTTTAACACTTTTCAAAAAATAAAACATGGATGGATTTGCAGCAAAGTTGTGCATGGGCATTGGCAAGGATGTGAAAGCAAATTTGTAAGTGTTTTATTTTTCGAAGAGTGTCATAATGCAGGAACAAAAAATAGTGATCTACAAAGTCCATGATCACGATGGACTGGCAATGTGGTTAAAGTGGGTGTTGAGTAAGAATTGGTGCAGCCACTCTGGGTGAGACTACACAAGACTTATCTGCTCGGTATTCGGTAACCCACCTTTTGGTATTGGTCTGTACTACACAAGTTGGTAATGTGACTGAGCAGCCAGGCCTATCTCAAGAGGGGTACATTTATTTTACATGTATAAAGCGCACAAAATGGCCCTTAGGCATCGTGGTGCTGTTACAGTAGGGCTTATTTAGTTGCACGAGGAAAACACGATATGGGTATGAGCTGTAGAGCTGTACAATTGAAATCCGTAAATACAAACTTAGATTCAAGGTTTCATTTATAAACAGTTATTTGTTTAATTAACAGCAATTTTTAAATAAGAGTTCTTGAAAAAGGCAATTCGTTTTAACAATATAAATATACTTTTAAAAACATGTCTGAATCAAAACAAGTTAGTGGATAATCTTTGGCTATGCTTCTTACACAATTCCTACATCCTGAGGCCCTTGTTCCTGAGCCTCAGTTGTGGGGACAAGAGGGAGGGCGTCTGGAAGGTTCCTGTGGCGGTACTTGGGAGGTCGTCGGCAGCCATGGGCTCTTTTCTATTCAGCGGCACATTGCAGTTTCAGCGCTTAGGAAACGGCACTGTCGTGGATCTCGTACACTGGTTGGACTCTTTGCTCCCTCGGTCCTGCACTGTGGTGAGGGGACTCTGGAGGTCCTGCTTCTGGAGGGTCCTTGGGAGTCTCCTGGGGCTACCAGGCGGATTCGTTCTGCGGCAGACGTTGCACTTGATTATGGGGACACTATCCCTGGCATTGGGCTTCCGAAGAAACATAGAGGCACAGCAAGTCGGGATGGTGGTCCAGTGGTGTTAGTCTCTGGGTTAGTTGGTCCCACTAACCCAAGGGGAGAAGTCATTCCGTCTGTAGCATCCTTGTCGAGGTGAAAAAGGATTTCATCAAACAAGCAGTGCTTTACCGGGCAATTCAAAGATCCAGGCGTTGCAGCAAGCTTTGCTCACGGTTTCATCGTCATGTGTTTCTCCCAGTGGTCAACTCTGCCTTTAGTCCCAAAACCCTCGCATTTTTAACAGGTTTCGTCCATTCATGCACAGCCTAGGCTGTCACACAGCAGGGTGGCAGCCAGCCAGTCAGGATTAGTTGCATTCAGGCATTCCTAGAGACAAAGGACCAGGGGAGTTTCGGGACCCTCCCTCACATCCTATCCTTTCAGATGCACTGGAGCCAGGGGCAGGCTTCAGGGCTGAAGCCCGCCAAAGGCAAGACAAACAAAGGGCTCAAACCTGTCAGCCCACAGAGTAAAACCCAAGAAAGACCTCACAAACAGAAAATGGCGAAAAAGGAAGACGGGGGCCATTTTGACAAAATGGTCACATGGGTGCTGTACTTCAGCTGAGGGTTCAGCCTGCGGTAGAAAAGCACAACAGTAGAAAAAATAAACCACTGCCACCAGCCATTTAAAGTAGTGAGGGTAACATACAAATGTTGCATGAGAAAGTAGGTTAAGGAGCTACTAGGTAACCCCCCAGCTCTCCACATAAGATGGTGTGTGCAGGACCTACAAAGAGAAAAGGTAAGTAAAGTCAATTTCACTTTACTATTCTTGGGAACTGTAGTACACCCAAGAAAAGGTATTTAAACCTTTATGAGGAATCCAAAGGATTTCTTAGTGAAACCGCACTGAAGGTGTGCTGTGCGTCACCATACAAAAGCAGATGCCTATGGAGTTTGTCAGACTCCCAAAAACAGTGAAAACACAAAACTCACATCAGGGCAAGAAAACACATGAGAGGGAGAAAAATGTCCCACTCACTCAGGAGTGGCAATTAAAGTCTGAAGTCCAGCAAAAGAGCTAGGGGGTCTATAAGGTTGAAGGGAATTAGCACAGAAATTACAATGTTCCCTAACAGTGGGTATGGTAACCAGGGACTGGCTATGTCGTAAAGTTTTTCGAAATCAGCACTGGTTTTAATGGGAAAGAAAATCTGCTTGTGGCTACAGCTGGAGGTGCTGGACAGGATTGCAGCACACGTTTGCAAGGAGTATTAGCAGTGCTTTAAGTGGGCCGGGGCCTGCCGGGGCCGGGCCCCGGCAGTCTCCAAAAAGTGAGGCTGAGCCGGGGCCCTGCCGGGGCCCCCCAGCCCCACCACGCCATGGCAGGACGCATTATACCCGCCACGGCCGCAGCCGCAATGAGAGATGCGCCCGCCAGTTAACGTCAGGCAAGCTGACAGAAGTGCCAGCCAGCCACAGCGTCGCTGTGACTGGATGGCACTTCCGTCAGTCTCTGAAACTTTCTCTGATGACCCCTCATCCGAGGGACCATCAGAAGAAGCTACAGTCCCTTAGTTTCCCCTCGCCAGGTCACTGACCCTCAGCGAACCCGCGGGCTCCATGATCTAATAGGTAGATTAGATCACGGAGCCCGCGGGTTCGCAGAGAGTGAAAGACGCCTCGGGGTCAGTGCTCTGAGCAGAGATCACTGAGCCCGAGGCGCCTTTCTCCTTTTGCAAGGCTTTATAAAAGATGCCTTCAACTGTGTACGTTTAAGCCATCTTTTATACACGTAGAAATATTTCTATGTTTATAACAGATGGCTTGAATCGTACACAATTCAAAGCAACTTTTATAAAGCTTTGTCGACGGACAAAGCCACCTTGGGTTTTGTCCGTCCTCAACGCTTTATAAAAGATGCCTACGTTTCAAGCCGTCTTTTATAAACATAGACATATGTTACAAATGTCTGTTTATAAAAGGCAGCTTGAATAGTACACAAACCATAGTAAGGTAAGCACACAAGTGTGCGTAACTTACTATGGTGTGTGCACTTTCAAGCCACCTTTTATAAACATAGAAATATGTAACATTGCTATGAATATAAAAGAAGGCTTGAAAAATACACAAACCATAGTAGTACGCAAACAAATATATAAATGCTCAAATACATTTATATATTTGTTTGCGCACCTTACTATGATTTGTGCACTTTTAGGCCACGCCCACAATGGTGGCCACGCCTCCAAACGAGGGCCCCCCTCAATTTCTTACCCCACTTAAAGCACTGAGTATTAGCAAGGACTTGAAAGCGTGGTTTTGCAAATGTGTCCTGTGTTTTATTTTTTCTTAAGTGGGAAAATGTAAGTACAAAACATTGTGATATAACTTTGAACAGGGCCAGGCCCACTGCCCAACCACCAAAGAACAAACTCTACTCTGATTTGCCTATTGGGGTAAGCGGCATGGCCGAAGCCCATGCCCCATGGATTGTGAAGACTGGCTATGTAAGCTATGAGCAGTGGTCATTGGTCACATTATGAGGATATAGTGGAAACTGAACTAGGATACAGGGTAGGTGCAGTGGATAATGGGGGTGGTTTGGTGGGGCTGGGGTCATTGTTGAACCTCATGCCCTAGCCAATTTAACAATGACTTGCATCCCCAGGATTACGCTGCTAATAATGACACATATAACTATGCGTTGGACACTTTCTTTTGTTAATTTGTTAATGGTGGCGTCAGGGAGCTTTCTCAGAAATGTACTAATTCCCTTCTACCTTAGAGACCCCCAGCTCTTTTGCTGGACTTTAGGACTTTTAATTTTTATCCTGGAGAGAGTGGGACCTTTTTCCCACTCTCATGTATTTTTCTGTGACTTCAACACTGGTTAACTTTCGTTTTGGAGTCTGACAAACTCCATAGGCATCATCTTTTTACATTGGGGGACACAGCACCTTCAGTGCACTGGCACAGGGAAGTCTTTTGGATTTCCCAAAGTTTTAACTACCTTCTCTTGGATAAACTGTTTCCCTGAGCAGTTAAGTGAAATTGACTTTACTTACCTTTTGTAACTTTGTAGACCCAGCATACACTAACTTCTAAAAAGTGATGGAGGGGTACTTATTATCTCCTTTGTCTACTTTCTCATGTAACTTTTTTATGTTACCCTTTCTACAATCAATGGCTGGTAGCTGTGGTTTACTTTTTCCTACAATTGTGTGTTTTTGCTGCGGGCTGCGTTCGCAGTTGCAGTATAGCACCCATGGGTGCCCATTTTGTCAAAATGGCTGCGCTCTTCTTCTTTTTTCGGCATTTCTTGTTGTAAAGGTCCTTCTTGAGATTTACTATGTGCGCCAAACCAGGTTTGGTCCATTTGTACATATTGCCTTTGGCGGGATTCATTGCTGAAGCCTGCCTCTGGCTTCAGCGTGTCTGGCAGTGCAGGAAGCGAGGGAGGTTCCCGAAACTCCCTGTGCTTGGTCTCCTTGGTTACAGGAATGCACCCAAAGGTGATTGGTTGGCTGCCTGCTGTCCTTGGAGGACAACCACCCTGCTGGGTGAGTGACAGGTAGGCTCCAAATGAATGGGAAAGTCTTTTGGACGAAGAAATCCAAAGAAGAACTTGGAAGCGAAGCTTGCTGCAACTCCTGGACCGTTGGTTTTCCCAGTGAAACCCTGCTGCAGTGCTGAAGCTCCGAATTCACTTTGACTACAGAAGCCCTGCAAAGGACCACTTCTCCCCTTGGGTTGGTGGGACCAATCGACCCCAAGATGAACTCAACTGGAAATCCTCTCTGCTGGCTGTGCTTCCATTTCTGCTGCAGGAACCAAGTGCCAGGGGACAGGAACCCCAGAATCGAGTGCATCGTTTTTAAGCCGGACCTGAGCTCCAGAAAGATACTCCGGACTCCCTCAAAGCAGTGCTGAACAAGCCTGAGCCACCTCAACAGAGTGCTGGACCCCAGAAGCAAGGAAAGACCACAAGGTGTCAAATAACAGCACTGGTGCTAATTGCGAGATGCTGAAACCGTGAAGTGCCGCTGATCTGAACTTTGCCCATTGCTGCCGCCAACCGTCAAATCATAGTGCAGGAGTTCCCAGACGCCCTCCCGTGGGTCCCCACAACTGAGGCCCAAGAACAACAGGATCTGCCATACTACAACAGGAACAGAAGCCAGCTGGAACCAATTTCTTCAGCCCTAAGGTGCTGTGATTTAAGGGGTACTTAAATCTTGTTGTGTAGCAGGCTTGCTCTCAGTTGAGACTTACATTTGCTGCATGTTGTAGAGTTGCTTGCAGCTTTGCCCTTCACAAGCTTCCCAGCTTGTGGCCCACCAGTGATGTATTTTTCAAGAAAACTCTCTATAACATTGGGCAAGACTTTTTACTTAACTTCAAGAGGTTTTTCAGCTCCCTAGACTTTGCACAATTGACATTGGCTGTCCTGGCTCCCTGAAAGACTCTTCTAACCTCTGACTTTTCATTTGACCTATCCCTCCAAAATGTCATACATTCTTTACTTGTATAGCTGGGAAAGAGTTAATCTACATTGCATTGGGGGTTTCAAAAGTGCTTACCTGTTTGAGAAACTAGTTAACCATTGCTTCCTTCCCTCACCTTTTCCTTTTTGCCACAACTTCAGTATTACCAATTCGGTGTGAAGTGATGTATACCTCTGCAGTGTCCTAACAATTGAAATCACCTCGGGGTGTAGGCAAATCTCTGTGCCATCCCAAAAGGAGATCTACTTACTTTATTGAGGGAGTGTATTCTTGAAGTGTATTTCTATTGTTGCCGATTGGTCCCTTCTGGAGAAGGCTGATTTTTAGAACTGACGGTTAAATTAATAATTATTTCATCATGAAACCTTGAGTGTAAGTGTTGTTTGAATACTTGTCACTGTGAACCTCTATGTTGTAACCCTACAGCTCACATTGACCCCTCTTGAGATAAGCCTGGCTGCTCAGTCACACTACCAACTTTGGTAGAACAGGCCTATAGCAAAGGTTGGGTTCCCTATTGCCAAGAGGACCAGGCAGGGGTAGTCTCCCACAGGGTTACTACTTCCAATCTTGCCTAACAGGAGGTTTATAGTTCTTTCATGTATGTTAAACGAGGAATTATTAATATCTTATATACAGTAATGTAACATTATGAAACATTTGCACTTCTAAAACCTATTTAATTCACTGAAGAAACTTTGTTAAAGGGATATTACGGTTGAGATGTACCCAAGGCTTGGGAATTCTCTGACCCAGCAGTTAGCTAGTCGCCTCCCACTTTGGCATCCCTTGGCACTTCCCTCCTGGGCTCCTATGAGCACTTGCCCATCTGTACTGCCCCTTTTATTTATGCACTTCTCCCACTACACAATGCATATGTGAATTTATAGGAGCACTATGTACAATATTTTTGTATAAGTATAGGAAATACAGATACAAAAGATTTGTAAAAAATTAAGTGGAAGTTGGTGGGTGGAAGTTTAATATGTTGATAGCTATATGTAGAGTTTTTTTAACTGATTGGTGGATATATGTTTGAATGGTTGAAAGCAGGCAATGAGGGAATATTACAAACCTAACAGTAAAAAAAGTGGAAGGGCTGTCTTGTGTGATGGCGTGCATGTGCAATCCGGCTTTTCTAATAAGGCATGGGCTAGACAGGGTGATACTGTCACGACTCGCTCCCTTCGCTCCCGTTCCCACCACTTGGGGACTTGATTTGGGGTTTATTCCCTACTGGACCTTTCCTCCGAACCTTATGCTACAGTGCTGTGATGAATTGGGAGCGCTAAATCCCTATTTTCCAAGCTACTTCCCTTCCGGATCCATTCCAGGTTTTTGGCAGCCAGCATGCTTCTTTAACCAAATGACTATGCTTCCCAGAATGCCTGGTCCACTGCTCCACCTCCACCCTTGCAGGACAAGGTTGGGTGGAGGATAGGCAACAGCTGTGGCTGCAGGTGCAGCAATCAGCACACCTGAGGCGTGTGCTCGTTAAGCAGCTTTAAAAGCCTCAGTCTTACTTCAGTCCAGCGCTGGTCATCGTTTGCAGTGTTCCTGTTGTGACTAGTCCCTTGTTCCTTGTTCCTTGCCTTTGTACCTAGTTCCTGTTTTCTTGTTCCTCCGCCCTGAATCTCGGATTCATGCGCTAATTGATTTCTGCTCCCTTGATTCCCTTTTTGTCTTCCTCTGTTTGCAGGCAGCATTTCTCAGTGCTTTCCCCTTTTAGATGCAGCCCAGTTTGTCTGTGTTCTATATTTCTTTGACTCTGTGCTTTGCTGCTGTAAACCCGTATGCCTTAGCCTTCCTCTTAGTTTAGCTTCCTGTCTTTTCCTTGGAGGGGTAGGGAGAAGTTTGCATTGGTTATTTCGTTTTTCCCTGCTCCTGATCCTTACTTTCTAGTGGGATCCATTCCATGTTTTCCATTGCACTTCTGCATTTATTTCCCATTTGATTATTAGGTGTGGTGTGCGGTTGTAGCTAGCTCCTGTGTGAATGCTTATGTTTTCCTCACTCTTTTGTAATCACTATTCCAACTTAGGTATTTAGTTTTCCTCCCATTGCTGTTCTAGTCTTTCGGGGTCCCAGTTGCATCAACAGGATTCGTGGGCTAGCTGACATTCAAGAGGTTATCTCGTCCTCGTGAGTACAGTTCTTTAGTTCCCTTATTTAATACCATCAAGAGTGTTAGTACACAGATCCTGTCATTACTTGCCCTCCACGTGGGTTTAGCGCTGTCAGTACCTGTAACAGCAATTGGGGGTAAGGCGCTTGCCGACTTTCCTCGCGGTCAGGTGCTTACCCCACATCCCTTTTCATATATTGGTTTTGATGTCACACTCTATTTGCACTCCTGGGTTCTAGCATACATGATACGTTGTTCCTGGGTGCACATTTCCCTTGCCATATTCGCTGCCTTTGTACTCGCCTGACTAATCCTGACAGAATGACCAGCCTAAAATTCCCATTGAATATGGCAAGTTTAAGAAAGAAAGGCAGCAAGGCCTCTAACAAGTTTGTACAAAAAGCTTCCCCTACGTTTACCTGTGACAATCAAATCACTAGTCCTGACTTAAATGAACTCCTTGTCACGAATGGGCATTTACGTGCAAAGTATTTTTCCCATAGGATGGCACATCCTACATTGCCTGATCCTAGTTCTATCTTTTGTTTTGATCCCGATTCAATGTCAGCGCAAGCCTTAGCCGCAGAAAACAACACACTGTTAGACTTATTATACAAGAGTACCTCTGTTGTTGAACCCTATGATTCCAGTTGTGCTTCACCTCAGATAGAACAGTTTCATGATACAAACATAAAGAATGGAGGGGTTTCTTGCATAACCTCTTTTTTCTACCCTCAGTCTAAAGCATACTCCGTTGCACAGGTACATACTGTAGTCCCTAATGCCAAGAGGTCTAATGTCAATAGTTTGCTTAAGGGAAACACAGACCAAGTTGGTAAGAGAAACTATAAATCACAGAACCTGCAAGCAGTAGAGGACAATGTACAATCGGTGCACATCCAGATTGCTAGTGCAGGATCCAGCCCTGATGCCACTATGCCTCCCCCTGTGCCTACTGATAGTGATGTACAGTTAATGCAGGGCATGCTAATAGCTAAGCTTGAGGAGTTAAGACAAGAATTCATTTCTTTACAAGAGGAGAATAAAACCTTACACTCTTTACTGAATACACCTCAGACTTTATCTGTTGATGTGGAGGAAGTGAACACTGTTCAGCCCCTGAGTGCAGAGACTTTGGTAAACCATGATATTTGTCGATATGTTAGATCTATTGGGAGTGAAGGTCTTTCGTCTAGCACAGCGCTTAATCTGGGCACAGTTTCTAACAATTGTTCTGCTGTTTGTCAGGGATTGCAGTTAGCTGAAGATTTACAAGCCACTCCTTTACCAAAAATTTCCTGTGTAGCAGTTTGTCATAATTCTGAGCTAGCACACATACAAGCTTCTGATTTCCAAACACAATCCACAATGGTGGCATACACAGATTCAGTCACTACAGTAGGCTTAGGCCCTGCTCTTGATACAGCTGCTGAGACTGAAGTAGATGTTAAAGCTGATGTGGAAAACGATGTTACCTCTGGGTTCACTCTTCCTTCGGCCAATTCTGATCAATACGAACAGTCAGAGACAGTACAGATTTCATGTTCTGATGGACTCATTCCACAGTATACAGAACCAAAAAACCGTCAGGCGGTTCCTGAACTGTTGATTGATAATCTGCCTCTTTCAGAAGCTAAAACAGAGGAATGGACAATTGACGAAATCCTGATTAACAGAGACTTTACTATGGTGATTCCACTTGTTGATTTTGACTTCTACAAAGAAAGAGACTCTGTGTCACCCACTAAAGAAAGGGACTGCAAGGGTACAGCTCAGTCTTTGGTTACTGGTGCCAAGGAGTCTACTGCCCTAAAGGTGCCCTCCATTCCTGAGCCACCAATGTGTCTGTCAACTTCTGAGACTTCTGTCTGTCCTCCTACAACCATTGACTCTTCTATGATCCAATCCACAGCCCTGCAGTCATCTTTGGCACACGTGTCTTCAACCAATGAACCGCTGCCATGTCTGCCATTTACTCAAGAGCCAGTCCCAAAGACCTGGACATGTTTGTATCCAGCAACCGAGATTGCTTCAGCTTGCATGCCTTCAGCCTCAAGGTTTCCCCTGGCCTGCCTGTCTTCAGCTACAGTGACTCATCCTGCAGATCATCCTTCAGCTTTAGAGCCTCCGGTAGTCCATCAAAAGTGCATGTCTTCAGTCCCGGAGTATACTGAGTATTTGCCTTCAGTTCATGAGACGCCTGTATCCTGCTTAGCCTCGCTGCCAATATCAGAGGTATACCTGTCCACACCATCAGATCCTGCTGTATTTTCTTCTGCTCCAGCGATTCCTCCTGAATCCTAACCATTTACTGTCGATGAACGTCTAGCTTGCCTTTCTTTTGCTTCAGGAGGAGCACCAGAATGCCTGCCTTTTCCACAAGACGATTCTCCCAACTGCTTCACTTTAGCATCAGAGCCTCCTAAAGATGCAGCATCAGAGTTTGAGACTTTTGCCAGCTCCCGCTTCAGAGTCATCAAACTGGACCAAGTGGTGAGTCAGAACCACTCACCTGGGTGTGCACAGGGGGTGGTGCAGACCGGCATATTACCTACAGGACTTGTGCAACAGAATTCCGCCAAGAAGCACCAGTCGGGTGCTAGTAGCCAAAGGAAGGGAATGACTGCTGCAGTTCAAAATGTGTCTGTTATTGCTCCTTCTGCGAGTCTGCCTGAAATACCAAGTACTGCGTCTATCACTCCTATCAGTATGCCAAACGTCCCTGCTGTTGTATCCCACGTGCAACAAAGTGGCTACACGACTGTCACCAGGAGTACCAGCCTTGTACAACCCATTGGACTTCCAGGTCTCCAAGGCGTAGAACATGTGCAGTCAAACCTTAGTCACTTTCAACCACAAGCCTTTTCCCAGATGGATGACAGAAGAAAATCTGAACCTCTACCTCAGCCGCCACCTTCTCTAATGGCTGAACATAAACCTTTCCTGAAGCCAGCAATTTCCTCACCTCCCGCATGTCCACTCTCGGCAGAAAGGCTAACAGAGCTTCTACCATTGTCTAAGGCATGTTGCACCAGCCTGCCTCCCTCCTCAAAGACTTATAAGGGTCCACTCCCAGTGACTGAGCTTCCTGGACCTTCCAACTCTGCTTCTGGTCCTGCAAGTCCTTCATGCCTTTCTTCGAACCATGAGTCTCTTCCTCACCAGAAGCCACCGTTTCCATCAGTACCACCTCCAAAGACAAAGCACTCCTATCATGGAAGTCCATCTGCCTTTGCCCACAGGCCACCATTTCCATCAGTGCCACCTCCAAAGAAAAAGCACTCCCATCATGGAAAGAAGATGTCTCGTGCGGGTGGCGGGCACCCGAAGACGGCTGTAGGAGGGGGTATACTGTCACGACTCGCTCCCTTCGCTCCCGTTCCCACCACTTGGGGACTTGATTTGGGGTTTATTCCCTACTGGACCTTTCCTCCGAACCTTATGCTACAGTGCTGTGATGAATTGGGAGCGCTAAATCCCTATTTTCCAAGCTACTTCCCTTCCGGATCCATTCCAGGTTTTTGGCAGCCAGCATGCTTCTTTAACCAAATGACTATGCTTCCCAGAATGCCTGGTCCACTGCTCCACCTCCACCCTTGCAGGACAAGGTTGGGTGGAGGATAGGCAACAGCTGTGGCTGCAGGTGCAGCAATCAGCACACCTGAGGCGTGTGCTCGTTAAGCAGCTTTAAAAGCCTCAGTCTTACTTCAGTCCAGCGCTGGTCATCGTTTGCAGTGTTCCTGTTGTGACTAGTCCCTTGTTCCTTGCCTTTGTACCTAGTTCCTGTTTTCTTGTTCCTCCGCCCTGAATCTCGGATTCATGCGCTAATTGATTTCTGCTCCCTTGATTCCCTTTTTGTCTTCCTCTGTTTGCAGGCAGCATTTCTCAGTGCTTTCCCCTTTTAGATGCAGCCCAGTTTGTCTGTGTTCTATATTTCTTTGACTCTGTGCTTTGCTGCTGTAAACCCGTATGCCTTAGCCTTCCTCTTAGTTTAGCTTCCTGTCTTTTCCTTGGAGGGGTAGGGAGAAGTTTGCATTGGTTATTTCGTTTTTCCCTGCTCCTGATCCTTACTTTCTAGTGGGATCCATTCCATGTTTTCCATTGCACTTCTGCATTTATTTCCCATTTGATTATTAGGTGTGGTGTGCGGTTGTAGCTAGCTCCTGTGTGAATGCTTATGTTTTCCTCACTATTTTGTAATCACTATTCCAACTTAGGTATTTAGTTTTCCTCCCATTGCTGTTCTAGTCTTTCGGGGTCCCAGTTGCATCAACAGGATTCGTGGGCTAGCTGACATTCAAGAGGTTATCTCGTCCTCGTGAGTACAGTTCTTTAGTTCCCTTATTTAATACCATCAAGAGTGTTAGTACACAGATCCTGTCATTGCTTGCCCTCCACGTGGGTTTAGCGCTGTCAGTACCTGTAACAGCAATTGGGGGTAAGGCGCTTGCCGACTTTCCTCGCGGTCAGGTGCTTACCCCACATCCCTTTTCATATATTGGTTTTGATGTCACACTCTATTTGCACTCCTGGGTTCTAGCATACATGATACGTTGTTCCTGGGTGCACATTTCCCTTGCCATATTCGCTGCCTTTGTACTCGCCTGACTAATCCTGACAGATACGCAGACTGTGGATAGTCATAAAGGGCAATGGTTTATAGTCTTCATTGTATACTAGAGTGTAGAATTTTGGACAGAAAATTGTTTGCGCTTTTTTTTTCTCTAATATATAAATATCCATTCTCCAGCATGGGGTCTGGCATGGATTCACATGCTCATGAGTATTCCCCATCGCCAGGCTGGGAATCCTCGGTAAAGAAAAAATCGGTTTCAGTTTCACTTCTGAACTGTCCTTCTCCTAACAACCAATCACTGGTCTCTGGGTCATACTACCCCCAGCCAATGACTGCCCTCTACCTAAGCCCCTCCTCTGGCAGCCATCTTCAGATTTTTACTGCACGTTCAAGTGTTCAGTCCTCGTGCTACAGCTCTCGAGCTTTTACTGTGTTTTGGGATTTTTCTAAGTGTTCTACTCTATTTTTCCAGTCAATTGAGCCTCAAGCTCCTTCGATCCATCTTCCGATTAACAGGGACCCATTTTCCGATTCCTGAGTGCCCCTCAAGGGTGGAGTTTCGTCGACTTTCTTCTCGGAGGATTCCAGAAGCTTCAAGGCCTACCCTGCGTGGACATGGCCGCATGGCCGAGGAGAAGGAAAACCCGACACCTCTGTTCAGGATTTGCCCAGGATGTGGCCTTAGGAACATCTACCTGGACGATGGGCATTCCCTGTGCCCCTATTGCCTGCATTCGGACGAGACGCACGTGGAGGATGGATGTGCGTTTTGCAAGGAGATGGCCGCCCTGAAGGATTGGTGCAGGCGTCTCACCGAGTGACTACAGGCCAAGGCCCCTGCTACGGCTGAGTCCCGGCAGCATGACTCCCCCAGCCACAAGAAGAAAACTGAGCGGTCTTCTAAGACCTTTGAGGGCGCTCTGGCGACAGGGGCCCAACATAAGGCCAAGCACCGCGAGTCTGCGGTCACCGGGAGTTGCGGCAGGCTCCCCGGCGGCCAGGCTGGGCACAGCGTCTCCTGCACCTTCGACCACAAGCCAACGCTCCGGTTCAGCGAAGAAGAGGAAGTCTTCTGGAGAAGGCCCGGAAGGACCAGAGGGAGAAAGACGCGGGGGAGGAGGGGCGCTCACCCTCCCCCCAAAGGGAAGGCCTCAAGCTCCACCAAGGTCGTGAAGGCCCATATTCATCCGGCGAAGCCTTCCACCGAAGGAGTGGTGGCGTACCTAGTGAAGGCTGCGGATGCAGATTCACAGGGTGCGAACCCCCCCTCCCCCAACCCCCCAAGGCAAGAGTTTCCCTGCCTGCCAGGAGAGAATCATCATTTCAGCCCATAGAGAAGACACCAGAGAAGGCAATGCCCATCATCTCCCCGAAACAGTCTCCCTTGGTTGCAGAGAGGGGGGAGGGGCACGGTAGTCCTACAGGGCACGGACGTCTCTTCCTGAGGAAGAGCTTTCTACTCTCCAGACTGTGTTGCAACAGAAGTTCGTCGAGGCCAAGTCCTACGGGATGGACCCCGATGAGGGAGATGCCGAGAGCGACGACGAGACCGACGAGGAGGAATAGGGTGCAGAGGATTTGGAGGACCCTACACCGCTGCCACCATTGCTTCCACTTCCGTCACCTCTGCAGCCACTTCAACCCTCATGCAGACATTTCGGTGGACATTCTCCAGGCACTGCACACCATGTGCTCGGAGATCTGGACGAGAATGCCCCTGCCGCCGGTGGGAAACCCTGCGGCACCTAGGCCATCAGACGAACCCCCGGTCAAGAAGAGGAGAGTTCACCATCCACTGCCTTGTCACCCTTCGCCTCCCTCCCTCCCCTCCGCCGAGGGATGAGACGGAACTCAGAGACGGCGACCATGGGCATGGATGACAACGGGTTAGGATACCTCCCATTCCCGCTGCCAGGGCCTCACTGCCTGACGAGATAGTCTCTTTCCACTCCATGATCTCCAGAACCTCTGAACTATTTCAACTATTCCCCATGCCATTACAGTGGCCACGGACATTGCCGACACAGGATTCTGTCAAATGGGCAACAGTGTTTGCCTTCGTCGGCGAGGGTGGTTAAGGGCTACTAACATCCGCCAGGAGGTGCAGTCGAGGGTTCTGGACATGCCCTTTGACTGAGACAATTTGTTTGGTAAGCCCGTGAACGAATCCCTTCAGGCCATCAAGGCAGACGGGCACGCTTAAACACCGACGGCCGTCCTTTCAGACCTCCGGAGGAAAATCTAAAGGTTCCTTCAATGGCTTTGGCAGAGAATTTTCGTCCTACTTTCAAACGTCCCGCTGTTCGACCCAGGAGGTCTGGAGGGGCCGCAGCAAGTCTGGAGGAGGTCGTCGTCAAGGCCCCCAAGCTAGCACCTCCATGGCAAAGCAAGACTGAACCGGCCTGATGTCAGGCCCCCACCCGCGCACCCCAGTGGGAGGCCAGCAGGGGAACTTCTCAGTGTGTGGAAGTCCATCTCCACCGACCGTTCGGTGCTAGATGCTCTGGCACACACACACACACACCCTGGAATTCCAACAAAAGTGTCCATGCATACCACCGGTGGCCAGGCAGGAAAACCATGTCCCTCAGCTCCTGCTGGAGGTGCGGACCATGCTGAAGAAGGGCACGATAGAACTCATCCCAAAGAGGATCTGGGGCTCCGGAGTGTACTCTCAGTACTTCCTAGTCATGAAGAAGACAGGGGGTTGGAGGTACATCCTAGACCTCCGCCGTCTGAACAAGTACATCAAATTCCAGAAGTTCCGGATGGTCACCCTTTAGCAAACGCTACGACAGCTGCAAGAAGGTGATTTTCTATCGTCGCTGGACTTGGAGGATGCCTATTTTCACATCCCCATTCACAAGTGGCACCACAAGTTTCTGTGCTTCGTGCTCCAAAGGCAGCATTACCAGTTCAAGGCCCTCCCCTTCGGATTGAAGTCGGTACCAAGGGTTTTCACCAAGTGCCTGGCGCCAGTGGCGGCTTCTTCGAGGGAGACACGTCTACCCCTACCTGGTCGACTTGCTCATCTGAGCGAAATCGAGGGAGATCGCCATTGATCATACATCGAAGACCATCCAGCTGCTGACGGAGCTGGGGTTCTTGGTGAACTATGCAAAGTCCTGCTTGGTGAATATTAGACACTATGGAAGTTAGACTAAGTATGCCAGATCTGGAACATATAAAAGAAGTACGAAGTCTAGAACATTGCAATTTAGAAATTGAGGAAATGGATATTTTTGTGGGCCCGCCGTTATATTCAGAGGTGGTGGGTAATTCCCACATTGATTCAATTAGACAAACTGGAGAGGTAAATAAAGCAAACAAGGCTCATGTGACATTTACAAATCCGACATTAATGCCGGATGTACAAGGAAGGGGACAGGGCATCATTTGACAAAAACGGTGGAACAGTGCATCCCAAGTGGGAGAGAGGGTGCTTTAACCTCCCTAAACTCAATACAAGAGAAGAACGTAAATGAATTGAGCATGCTAGACCATTCCTTTGAATGTCTGTGTAGTGATATCGATGGGATTATGCAACAACGCTACCGTGGTCTACCAAAAGAAAGAACAAACACACACACAGGTACCCCAGGGTTCCCTGAATGAAGTGGAGCAGCATACTAGTCCTTTGAACGTCACAATACAAGAACAACTAAGAGAATATGCAACTCCAGCACACAGAGCAAGACAGACTCTTAGCGACAATTACTTTACACCAAGAAATATCGCTATGAGGAGAGAGTCAAATAGTATGCAACAAATGGACACACTGGGACTAGCGTCCATTTCAGCATTACACCTTGTGCTAGAATCACTATTACGTCTGTACGATAATATTAAAGAGCTGATAAAGGGAAATGCGACTAAACTAGATAAGGTAGAGCATGGCCTAAACAGTTTGTCTACAAGAAAGGATGCGGCTAACACAGACGCATCCCCATGTAAAGAGGAGGAAAGGCATCGGAAGAGGAGGCAAGAGGGCATCCCAGCTATACAGGATTTAGAAACATATAACACATTCAAACCCAGCCTTATGGATTGAGACAAGTACTGGCTGGCGTGGACAGGATCGGGATGAGCAAGACACAAACCAGAAAACGGTGACACCAGACTCGCCCTCACCATTATGTGACCAACTTAACACAACAGCTTTATCACGCAACTTACATGAGGGAGAGACGTGGGATCCGACTAACCAGGTTATATTGGAAAATGTGGCAGAAAATCAGGAACAAGAATGAGGTGAAAAACGAACAAATAAGCGTAAAGTAAAAAATCAAAGAAGAAATAAAAAAATCAGCCGGCATTAAACAGCACTAAAAAGAAAAGTTTGAGGCAGTTTATAGAGGCCTTCTCATTGGGAGAAAAGGAAACAGGAAATCACAAAAAAATGGGGAAGGCTGGCAGGGTAGATAAAATAAATTAACTGGAATGTCAATTAAAAAAAAGTCTAAAATTACTACCTATTTTGACAAACAAAATATGGGTCAGTCGAAACAACCTAACGCTGGACATGTGGAAAATGATATGACAGTTGATGAAGACATCTCTCAGTTGACACAGGGGACACTGGAATCGCATGATGATGGTGGTATCCCAACTACGAATATTCAGACGGGGAGAAACCCTGTGTTGGGTTGGGGGTTGAGGGCTGAATGGGTGAACCTACACAAGAGAAGGGAGACCAACATTGTTAATAAAATGGGGTGGAAAGCGGGACTAAAGGAAATACTGAATGGAAGAAATTAGAGGATTCCTCATGTACGAGTAGCCTTTCCAAAGGTGGTGGCAGAAAGATCAGTCTGCTACTTTTCTTCAAATTTCATTGTCCAGATGGTTTGGAGTAATTGCCACGCCCTGGCGACCTTGGGATTTCGTTTGGAGGAACTTGCCACCCAGGAAGAAATACAAACTTTCCTAAATCCGGTGCAAAGGGTGGGAATAGCACAGCGACCCTCAGAACTGGTAGGAGGTTCCTTAAACAAAATCAGAAATGGCGATGGATGGGCCAGGTTGGAAGGGGCGATCAAAATGTTTAAAAAGGTGAAACTGAACCAGCAGCACCTTTTGAAAGAAAGGAAATAAGAATAACGGTCATGGAACATGTGTGGCTTTCATAAATTGACAGGAAGTACCATGACATTGTTTAAAGTTGCAGGCATCCTACAGGAAACAATGGCGGTGGGAAACTTGGATATAGCCGGATTTAGAACTTAATGTAAATCAGCCATACAGGGTGAAAAAGTGCGACCTAAAGGAGGGCTGGCACTTGCAATAGATCTAAACTGGAACTGTATTCACCATGAGTTAGAAGTGGTATCTCCAGATGTGATGGCTGTAAACATTTCAATGGCACACACCAAGTCAAATCTATTAAAAGTCAACATCTATGGATACAATGTAAAAAAACAAATGATGGCACTTAAAAATATGCTTGCAACGTTGTTTGAAGATTGGCTGGGGAGAAATAATGCCAATATACTAGTAGCAGCAGGCTTTTTATACAACTTGTGTATGGGCTCAGAAAACTGGCACCAATCATCTAGGAAGGAACACTAGATCTAGGAGCAAACAAATGGGAGGTTTATGGAAGACCTTCATTGCAGACTTGCATCTTTGCCCCTGTACCCCAGTAGAAGAACTCAGAGATCCATACGTGTAAGAGGGGAGAGTGTAGTTCCTGGATAGGTCATATTTTTGTATTCTCAGAACTGAGCAGGAAGAGTCACCACTTAATTCGGGAGGAGGCTATGGGGAGTGATCATTAGTCCATAAACCTCAAACTAAGTATGCAGTTGGTTACTCATTATTCTGACCCTGCCTTGGCATTTAAAACCGCAGGTTGGGAGGGGTTTGGGGTTGACAGTCAGTTCGAACATGAGGGCCTGTAAAACCTTTGTGTCCCTCTGTAAAAGGGAATTGGGCCGGATGGCAGTTTCAGGAGATCAACTAACAGCTTGGAATTATAACGCCAAGCTGCAAACATGTATAAAACTGCTTTCATCAAAGGGTCAAGCTCACGGAAATGTTTCCCACACAAATCCCTTCTACATAAATGTCAAGGCTAGAAACTGCTAAGAGAGCAGCCATTAAATAATGCCTAAATAAAGCTACCTCCTACAAATAATACTGTGAAGATAAGAGGTTCGTAGCAGGTCATAAACGGGCCTTGAATACAATTAGGAGGGACACCTCAATTAATAGAAATCAGGAGGTGGTAGAGACAATAGTTAGAAAGGATGGAGCAATGTTTTGGTCCCTGATGAGGGGAGCAGTGGAAAAGAGAATCCAATTTATAGAAGAGTGTGGGATCCCAGCATTAGTTTGGGAACAATATTTACAGGGAAAGTACGCTCTTCCTGTAGCTGAACCCCCGGTCAACTTAGATGTGAATGGACTACCACGAGAGGCAGTGTGCCCTTGGGACTTGAAGGATGTTGTCTGGGCAATTAGTAAGGCTAAGCCCTTAAGAGCCCCAGGACCAGACAACTTCCCGCCTGTTATCATTAAAGAGAACTTGGAATCATGGCCGCTGCCCACTGGGAACTATTCCAACATGTATGTACCTCATATGTAGTACCAGAGACATGGAAACAATCTTTGGTTGTCACCATTTTTAGGAAGGGGGACACATTATAGACCTATTGCATTATTGGACTTGTCAAGTAAAAGCTTTGCTACATTGTTGTTGAGGGACCTTAAATCCCAATTTACGAAGCACAAAATCCTGTCTGATTGTCAGATAGGCTTCAGATCGGGGATGGATACTGTGCACAATGCATTCACTTTGGCACACATGAGAGAAGCAGTAAAGGAAAGAACTGTAGGCAATGTACACATGGCATCAATTGATGTGACCAGTGCATTTGACACAGTCAGCAGAGGGTGGCTTTGGCAAAAGCTCTTGGAGGTGGGGATCCTGTTTGTTTTGGTAAAATTGTTGACTCTGTTACATACTGACACAACAGTAAGAGTGAGTCTGGACATGGGCGGTGCGGTGCGGTCCTTTGTAGGACTGAGACTGGGTTGTGTGGTTGCCCCCACCCTGTACAACAGTACATGGCAGATATAGCAAGTGTGTCGCAAGGGGGACTCACTAATCCAGTCAGGTTGGGTAAGGTAACTTCACTGGATAGCTTTTGCTGATAAAATAGTGTTGTTTGATTTAATTCCTCTTGAGCTCCAGCGGAAACGTATGCTTTTTCATGAATACGCTCTGGAACAACTTGGGTAAATGGTTCCAAATCAGGAGTGTGCATATTTTCAAGCACAAGAAATCTGAACATGATGGCATGTGGGGTGGGAGATGTGCCACTTGAGCAAGTAGCTACCTTGACTTACCTGGGTGTTATGTAGTAACCCTGTGGGAGACTACACTAGCCGTGTCCTCTTGGCAATAGGTAACCCAACTAGTGACTGAGCAGCCAGGCTTATCTCAAGACGGGTCAATGTGAGCTGTAGGGTTGTAACATAGAGATTCACAGTGACAGGTATTCAAATAACACTTCTACTCAAGGTTTCTTGATGAAATAATTATTTCTTAATTTACCAGTCAGTTTTAAAATAAGCCTTCTTTGGAAGGGAGCAATATGCAACACTTAAATACACTTCAGAATATACTTTCTCGGTTTCAGTAAATAAGTAGATACCCTTTTGGGATGGCACACAAGACACTCCCTACACCCTGAGGTGACTTCAGTTGTTAGGACACTGTGGACATTAATATATCACATGTAAAAAGAAATTTGTTAAACTTTCATTGTTTTATCTTTAACACATGCATAGACTTGGTCAAACGGATCTAAACTAATCTCCCCCCCCCCCTCTCCCCAGCACCCTCAAACTCGCACATGATTACAGAAATAAGACAACATCAAGTACATCTTTTGATTAGAATTTGGAAATCACACGAGAACTATTAAGGGACGCCAGCTCCAGAGCCTCCTTGTGACTGCCATTACGGTGTTGGGCCCACTATATATCAATCAATGGACTGGGGAGGAATCGGGGGATTGAGCTTCCTGAGCGATGTCCAACTGATATTGTCTGAAGGGAGGCCAGTCGTCAAATGAGCAGCTAGAGGCCGGCAGAGTTGCAGCATACCTGGTCTCCCTCTTTTCGCATGTACTCATGTTTTCCAGCCACCTTGAAAATGTAGGGGGATTACGCCTACCCCACGTTCTAGCCACTAGGTTTTCTCAGTGCGGGTTCCTGCTTCGATTAGAGCCAGCAGCCAGAGATACAGTGAGTAGTCCCTCATTGGGGGGGGGGGAGCATTTTAGTCATCGCCTCACCTATGATGTGCTAGAAACTTTTAATGCGGGGACAGTTCCATGCAACGTGACAAGTCGGCAGGCTCTGGTCTGCATCTCTTACAGGTTGGGGGTTCTCTCCAGAAAGAACCTGCTCCGGGTCTGTGGGGAATAATAAACCTGATGAACAAATTTGTAGCGTATTAATCTTTACCAGCAGTTTATGGATATATAGCGAGTTTGCTTGCAGATTAGCTTCCATTGGTTCTCGCTCAGTGGTCTACCCAGTGATGCCTCCCATGCGGTTTATAAGTGTTTCTTCTCCCCTTTCCCTGCCCTGACCAGTTTGTAGATGGTAGACACCAGCTTCCCAGTTGTGACGGGGCTGGCCACATAGCATTGCGCAGGATGAGAGGCGGGGGCCAGTGGGGAAGTCTGGCTATTTGTTCCTGTTAGGGAGAATTCTCAGAATTGTGCTAATTCCCTCTATCTTAGAGACCCCCAACAACCTGGCTGGATTTTGAGGACTTGATTTTTTTTTTTACCTGGAGAGAATGAGTCTTTTTTTCCCCCCACTCATGTATTTTAATGTGATTTTGAAAATTGTGTTTCTTTTGGTTATGGAGCCTCACAAACTCCATAGGCATCATATTTTACATTGTCACACAGCACCTTCAGTGCAGTGGCACAGGGAAGTCTTCCAGATTTCCCAAAGGTCTAAATACCTTCTCAGGGATGAACTACTGTTTCTCAGAGCAGTAAAGTGAAATTGACTTTACTTACATTTGTAACTTTCTAGACCCAGCACACACGACCTTACAATAGGGTGCTGAAGGGGTTACTTAGTATCCCCTTTGTCTAGCTTCTCATGTAACATTTTTGTTACCCTTTCCTCGATGAATGACTGGTGGCATTGGTTTACTTTTAATTACGGTGGTGTGCATTTACTGCGGGCTGCGTTCGCAGCTGCAGTAAAGCACCCAAGGGTGTAATTTTTGTCAAAATGGCCCTGTCTTCTTTTTTTGCCATTTCTTTGTGGAAAGTTCCTTCTTGAGATTTACTCTGCGTGCCAAACAGGGTTTGGTCCCTTTGTTCGCTTTGCCTTTGGTGGGATTCACGAGTGAAGGGTGTCTGGGGTGGGCAGGAAGTGAGTGAGGTGCCCGAAACTCCCTGTGCTTAGTCTCCTAGGAGACCCAAATGCACTCTGTAGTGATTGGCCGGCTGACTGTCCGGCAAGGACAGCCACCCTGCTTGGTGAGTGACAGCTAGGCTGGAATGAATGGGAGAAGTGAATAAAAGGAGAGACTTTTGGCTTGGAAGGCAGAGTTGACCACTGGACGAAGGAACCGAAGAAGAACTTGAAGAGGACGCCTGCTGCAACTCCTGGACCATTGGTTTGCCCGGTGAAGCCCTGCTGCTGTGCTGAAGCTCCACATTCGTATCGACAGAGAAGCCCCTGCAAGGATGACTTCTCCCCTTGAGTTGGTGGGACCAATCAACTCCAAAGTAAGCCACCTGGACTTTCTCTCGGAGCTGGTTGACTTTTCACAGAGTTGCTGCTGGAAACTGAAATGCCAGGGAGAGGAACACCAGATTGTGTGCTTTGCTTTTAAGCTGGCCAAGAGATCCAGGAAGATCCTCCGTACTCCCAGGAAGCAGGACTGGCCGAGCCTGAGCCTCCTCACCAGAGTGCGGGACCCCGGAAGCAAGGAAAGTCCATCTCGACAGCCAAGAACCACAGTGTTGCTATTTGCGGTAGACGCGAGGAGCTGAAACACTGAACAGCCACGGATTTGAAGATTGCCGGTTGTGAGCACTTATCGTCCCATTGCAGTGCAGGAGTCCCCAGAATTCCTCTCTCTTGTCCCCACGACTGAGGCACAGGAACAGTGAGATCTGCAGAGCTGCTCAGGAACAGAAGTCATCTGCTGCACTTTTTCTTCAATACAAAGGTACTGTAAACCTCTGAGAGAACTTACCTCTTGCTGTAGAGTTGCTTGCATCTTCTACTACTCACATGTCTAACAGCTTGTGGCCCTACATTGATTCTTCTTTTTTTCTTCAAAGACTTCTAAAACATTATGCAAAGACTTTCCTGCAAAGAAGTGCTTGAGCTCATATAGACATTTGCCCATTGACTTTGGCTTAGCCTGTTCTACTGAATGATTCATATTGGGGAATCTGAACGTCTTTGTCTGCTTAAGAATATTTGTGGTCTCTTGTATGTTCTAATAACCTTGTCCTTTGACTTACTCCTAAATGATTCTCAATCCCCAGCACTATAGCTACTTAAGTCACCTGAGGGTGTAGGTCTTGTCTGTGGGCCATCTCAAAAGGGTACTCACTGATTTAGAGATATTAAGACTGTGTATTTTGTGAAGTATATGAGTGTTACTGTTATATTGATCCCTTCTGAAGAAGGCTTACCCTGACAGAGAAATTAATAATTTTTTATTCAAGAAACCTTGTGTGTAAGTGTTTAATTGAATACTTGTCACTGTGAATCCCTGGGTAACTCCCCTACAGCTCACATTGACCCCTCTTGAGATAAGCCTGGCTGCTCTTCACGCTGCCAACCTGTGTAGTACAAGCTTATACCAAAGGTTGGGTTCCTATTGCCAGGTGGTCAGGGTTGTTGAAGTGCACCCAAATGGTACTGCATACAATCAGTTCCTCAGTAACCTACGTAATCTGTAGTAGTATAGTAGTGTCACAGCGTTACGTGCACCCCTGGAGCGGAGCTTATCCCATAGTATGAAACGCCCGTCCTGTATAAGGTCCCCTAGGGTCCGAACTCCCAATGCTGTCAATTGTTCTCTGAATGATCTTTAGTGCGTAAGTGGGATCCCGATTATGTTATATATTGGCAGATCAGGCAGGTAGTGAAAGGTGGTCCCCCAGCAGCTGATTTACCTTTTATTGTTATTGGCTGAACTTCCCCTCTTGGAACTGTCTCTGTTGCCCAATAGCATGCCCATTAATGCATCAGGATTAGTGATAGCTCTCGCCAGTTGGAAGTGTGGGGGGGTCGGGGCTAGAGGTGTTCCACCCTGCTATGTATTGCACCTGGGCCGCCAAGTAGTATCTGTACCTATCCGGGTATTCCAGACCACCGAGGTCATAGAGCCGGGTTAAAGTGTGGTATGCTACCCTTGGTTGTTTCCCTGCCCACACCAGCCCGGTCATTAGTTTCCGTATGCGGCTCCAGGACTGAGAGGAGGCCATACCGGTACATTGTAAAAATCTATAGGAGTTTGGGGAGTATCACCATCTTGGCTAGGGCTGTGCGGGCTGCTTGTGTGATAGGAGCCGAATCCAGGTCTCAACTTTGTGCTCTATAACGGGCTAATATGGTTGTCTTTGTATAGGCCGTCACGTGTAGTAGATACTAATTCCTTGGGGACACCATTTGAACTTATCGCCCACATCTGCCTGCTGCACCAACGGAGTCAGAGGAAGGACTTCGGACTTGTCCCAATTGATCCTGAGCCCAATGAATTCACCAAACCTGACTACTTCCTGTGTTAGTGGGGCTAGGTTTTGTCAGGATGCTTGATATATAGCAGGATGTTATCCGCATATAATGATATGGTGGATAGGTATGTTTGGATGCAAATTCCGCGATGTGCATTTTGTTCTCGGATATGGCAGGCCAAGGGCTCCATGGCAAGAGCAAATAGTACCCGGGAGAAGGGGCAACCTTGGCGGGTGCCACGAGTGGGGTAAATATACGACAATATCGTACTGTTCGTGTATATAGCTGAACGCTGGGCCGTGTATAGCAGTTTAACCCAGCTGATGTAAGTGAGCCCAAACCCTGATCGGCGAAGCACCTCAAAGAGGAAAGGCCACCTGAAAAGTTGAACACCTTTTTGGTGTCGAGGGCGGCAACCGCCATTGGCACCTCAGGGTTTACATTGTGCATGATGGTGAACAGACGTCTGATTACTTTGAGTGGACCTGCCAGGGATGAAACCAGCCTGGTCGGGGAGGACCAAGGCTGGCGTGTGAGGGAGTATGCAATCCGTAAGTATCTTGGCCGGTATTTTGTTGTCTGTATTTATTAGTGATAGGGGTCTGTATGATAACAATCAGGGACTTTTCTCAGGTTTGAGATGGACGGTCACCAAGGCAGTTCTGGTGGACTATGGTAGAGTTCCCGTGGACAGCGTGCTATAGTACAATCCCATCAAGTGCAGAATTACCAAATCACTGTATGCCTTTATAAAATTCTTTTGTAAGGCCATCCAATCCGGGGGCCTTCCCGCTCGGGAAGGATTTTATTGCCTTGCGTACATCTTCCTCTGTAATGGGGTAATTGAGCTCACTCCCCAGGTCCTGATCCAGCCATCCCAGAGCCATCCCAGAGCAATCTCGTTTAGATATCGTGTCAGCTCATCATGTCCGGGGGAGGGACGAGACGTATATAGCTGCACGTAGTAAACCTTAAATTCACTATTAATCCCCTGCAGATTTTTTATAGGGACCCTGTTTTGGCTGGTGGTTTGGCGTTCCTTGCGAATGGCTCACGCCAGGGTTTTACTGGGTCGATCCCCTTCCCCTATGCCTTACCGCAAGTATCGGGCGCCCAATAAACTTTTCTTCACTATTTGCCAACTGTAATAGCTCGTCCCTATATGCCCGGAGTTCACGGCGCAGGACTAGTATGTCCTGGATGCCTGGTCTGTTCTGCCCTTCCCAAATTCAGTTTTCCATCACTCGCATGGATTGACATATAGCTTTCAAGACCGCCCCAAACCCCCCTCTTTCGAGATACAGCATCCCCTTATATAAACCTTAAAGGCTTCCCAGATTATGCTGTGGTAGGTCTGGTAGGTGCGAATATCCTGCTCTATTTCAGAGCGAAATGCCACATCCTCGAGGGCAGTAGCTCTAAATCTCCAACGGAGTGGGCTAGGGGAACCAGTGGAAACCACGAAGTGAGCAAGCACTGGTGAGTGGTCAGAGTGTGTCTGGGAGAGGATGGACGTCTCGGTGACTTCCTGAAGTAATTGGGTGGTGGCCATTATATAATCAATCCTAGAGGCGCTGCCATGGACCGCGGGAAAAAAAGGTGTATTCCCTGACGTCTGGATGTTTACACCGCCACACATCAGAGAGATTGTGGTATTGAGAAATGGAGGACCATGCCTTTACCGCCCGCGGGAGGGTGAGTTGTGTTGTGACAGACCCGTCTCGATCTAGCGTGAGGGCAATATTAAAGTCGCCAACCCATAGGATCTCGTACCGAGGGAACTTGTGTATGTGCCTAGCGCATTGGTGAAAGAAATCCGGAGAATCTGTTTGGCGCATAGACATTTATCAAAAGGAGTTTAGTGTGCAGTTCCTCTCCCGCTAGTATCAAAAACCGTCCCTCCTCATCCGTGATCTGCTCATGTAGTCTATATTGTAGTGTACTATGTATGTATATAGCTACGCCTCTAGAGCGATGTCGGTGATGGCTGTGAAACAGTTGTGGTCGGCCAACCAGTCTAGAGTTCTTCCTTTCTCATGGGTAGGTTGGCTAATTCTTTGCGTGAAATCTAGTTTAGCTAAAGATTCTGCCAGAGATTTTGCTACGAGTTAGTCTTGGGGCTGATTGGTCCCACCAATCGCAGGGGAGAAGTCTTACTTGCAAGGCTTCTCTAGTCGATGATTAATTCGGAGGTTAAGCAATGTAGCAGGGCTTAACCGGGCAAACCAATGGTCCAGGAGGGTGCAGCAAGCTTCTCTTCCAGTTTCTGATTCGTTTCCTGCGTCCTGTGGTCGACTCTGCCTTCCTTGCAAAAGACCTTGCCTTTTATACAAGATTCTCTCATTAATTCGCAGCCTAGCTGTCACTCGCGCAGCAGGATGCTGTCCTCCAAGGACAGCCAGCCTATCACCTTTGGGTGCATTCCTGTAACCAAGGAGGCTAAGCACAGGGAGTTTCAGGAACCTCCCTCACTTCCTGCCCTGCCAGACATGCTAGAGCCAAATGCGGACTTCACTATTGAATCTCTCCATAGACAAAACAAACAAAGAGACCAAATCTGGTTTGGCGCACAGAGTAAATCTCAAGAAGGACCTTTCCAACAAGGAATGGCGAAAAAAGACCAGGACCATTTTGCCAAAATGGGCACCCATGGGTGCAATTCTGCAGCAGAGGATTTATCCTGCGGTAAAAACGCACAATGGTAGAAAAAAGTAAACCACCAGCCATTAGTTGTAGAAAGGGTAACATAAATGTTAAATGAGAAATTAGACAAAGGGAATACTAAGTAACCCCCAGCACTCTATGCAAGATAATATGTGCTGGGTCTAGAAAGTTATAAATGTAAGTAAAGTCAATTTCACTTAACTGCTCTTGGATACAGTAGTTGAGCCAAGAGAAGGTATTTAAACCTTGGCGAAATCTGAAAGACTACCCTGTGCCACTGCACTGAAGGTGCTGTGTGACACAATGTAAAAGATGATGCCTATGGAGTTTGTCAAACTCCAAAACCAAAAGAAACACAGGGATCAAAGAAAAATACATGAGAGTGGGAAACGGGTCTCACTCTATCCAGGATGAAAATTAAAAAGTCCTAAAAGTCCAGCAAAAGAACTGGGGGTCTCTAAGGTAGAAGGGAATTAGCACAGAAATGAGAATTCTCACTAACACTGGGCTATGAGGTAGTAAACTCTACATCTAAAAAAGGAGGGATAAAGTACTTCAATTCCAAATATGGCCCACTGATTACAAAAATGAGACTGGTATTTGTGCAGCTATGTGGTTTTTCATTGACTCCACTATTTAACTTATCTGATGCAAGTGGAGCACATAATCCTGTATGGCCTGGATATCAACCTAAAAGATCTGGGTGGCAGCCTAAATATAATCCAAGGTGAGCTTTCGAAAGATACATTAAGGCTAGCAACATCCGTCCCAAACTCTGTAATACGGCACGAGGTTGGGCTGGTTTCCTTGGCCTTTTGGGCCTTGTGGAGAAAGTTGACCACGTATGCTAAATTATTAAATCCCCGACCCAGTCATTATACAACAAATGGGGACAAGTGCAAACACGCACTTCAGGGGCCTCAATAACAAATCTGAAAGACCAAATGGACAGTCTATTGATAGAAATAGGATTATCCAGAGAGGAGCTCGCTATAAAGCCAGCGACAGTGAAACAAGTTATTTCATTATGACTGGGGGAAACAGCAGAGCAGGTGGCAACGTATGCACTCTATAAGGAATATTCGAAACTGTACAAGAGGGAACACGTTTCAAAATACATAGATTTTTCCATGTCCAAGAAGGTCAATGTACCTCCGTTTCCGCTTGAAACAACTACTGACATTAGAAAAAGTGGGCAGATGGAAGGGGGAAAAGGAGAATGAGTTGTAGGTTCTGTGGGTGGGTGGAAATGAAAGAATCATATGGATTTTAGTGGTATGAGGGAAGATCGGACGAAGTGTCTAGATCTGACACATGGAAATGAAGCTTGGTGGTGTAGTCTGATTGGTGGGTAAGCACAGAACCACATTTTGGCACTATACGATCTTGTATATAATATTATGGAGAAGCTAGGAAAGTTTGTTTCTGATGAAGATAAAAAAGAGCGGATTTTAGGATATTTTTTGGTATGAATTGTGCAAAGTTATATAATTGTTTTTGTTTATTTGCTTCTAACAAGTTTGTTTTAGATTTACATATGGAAATTGTTGGGCAAGATTGTATGCAGAACCCTGTGGGAGACTGCACCAGCCTTGTTCTCTTGGCAATAGTTAACACAACCTTTGGTATAAGCATGTACTACACAAGTTGGTAGAGGGACGAATATACCAAATATACCCACCTCCCAGGAAATATATCAACCAGAGACCAGTGGGGGTCTTTTAAAGAAAAAAACTGCCCTCAAGGGAAACCAAATAAAGTCAATGTTGCTTCACTTTGAGGACAGCCTGTTATGACAGTACAACAGAAGTATTATAAAACCTTTTGTTTTTTAAGGAACTGCTATAAATAAAATTGCCCAAATCCCAATGTGAAAACACAATAACCAAGGGAAGGTTTGGGTACTAGACCACCCTTATAGTCCAGTACGTGGATACCTAACAGAGGGACAGAGCAGCCAGGCTTATCTCAAGAGGCGTCAATGTGAGCTGTAGGGTTGTAGCACAGTTTAACAATGACAGTTATTCAAAAACACTTATACACAAGGTTTCTTGATTAAACAATTATTAATTTAAGTCAGTTGAATTAGCCTTCTTTAGAAGGGAGCAATCGTAGAACACAAAATATACTTCAATAAATACACAATCTGGTTCACTAAATCAGTTGATACCCATTGGGGATGGCACACACACTTCCTACACCCTGCGGTGACTTAAATAACTAGGATACTGTGGACATTGATTTATCACTGGCACATTTTAGAGCACTACAGAGATTAATGTCAAAAGGAAAAGATGAGAGAATAAAACAATGGCTAACAAATACTCTTAAATAGGTAAGTACTTTTTGAACCCTCCAATTCAAAGTAATTTAACCGTTTCCTAGGGGGAAAGTCAAAGCACAAAGTTGGAGGTAAAATGAGTCTTTCAGGGAGCCAGGACAGCTAATGAAAGTTGAGCAAAAGTCTCGGTGATCTAAAGAACTTCTTGTATGTAGGTAAAAAAGTCTTGCACAATGTTTTAGAAATCTTTGCAGAAAATGAAATTGAACTAGATAGTCCCAGCCCCTTTGATGAGTAGCAATTACCCTGGAGATGGATGGGGATGCAGATGTTACTCATACATCAATAATGGAGACGACTCAGGAAGATGACAAACGGAAGACTGTTTTAATATCCAGTATCTGAAACCGGGAGCATAACAAAAATCGACGAACTCGCTCGATCCTCTTACTCAAACATTCTTAGTAAAAACTGAGATCTTATTAGCAATACTCTTCATCAATGACGTTCACCTACGTGTGCACAAACGTCATCCTACTTGGCAAATTGCAAAAACCTACGGGCATGGGTGATTGGCTCTGAGTGAACATCTAAGTATATGATCCATACTAGTCTAAAAAAGTGCGACTATGTGATTAGTTGCTTAACATCATGTGGGGCAACTAAGCCGTCCCCAAAAAAGGACCACTATGAGCGTCACTAAATACACAATACACGATGTCCCATTGGTTTACACAACTATAGGACCCCTAATTATACGGTCCTCTACAATTGGTTGGCACTCTAACCTCAAGCATTACTTTTCCACCTACGTCTAGCAGCATCCAGGTGCTGGTGAGGTCGCTTTAACATTAGCTTCCGAACAATTAGCATATCCATCTATCATTACCTCAGTGGTCTACTGTCAATAAGGCCTTTGAAGCTCGGCCTTGAGAGTTTTCTTAGTTGTGAGAAATTTAGGGAGTGAGAGCATGGTCTGCCCCGTCCAACTTCATGCTTCCCTGTGACTGGAGACCATGGAATCGAGCCTTTTCGTGCATTTAATACTATTTCTTTAATAAACCTGACGTCTTCCTTGTTATGTTCATGCCTTCTGAACAGGAGGTTTTATCTTTAACACGATTTGTGTCCAATGTCCGTTCACTCCAGTTTGATAAGACCTTGGCTTGTCTAGCCTCGTCTGCTGAGATTCACTTTGTAATTCAATTTACTTTTTAACTGCGACACACTGAAATGAGGCCGCCTTCCTAATGTCCAGCACTACTATAATGCGTAGTGGAAACATCCATCCTTCACTTGTCTATATATATATATATATATATATATATATATATATATATATATATATATATATATATATATATATATATATATTTCTGAGGCTTGTGGAATCTGCTTAGATCACATGCTGTGCATAGGCCGACATCTAGTGGAAGCTGCAGAGTATTAGTTTGTTTTTTGAAACTCGAAAATGGGCGTCGACACAGGCCATGCCAGTAATACTATCCCTAGTGTGATGTCCACTGTACCCATGATCCCTCGCGCGTCTAGGACCCTCAGATTGTTTTTTTTCCGCCATACTGGTCGGAAGCATCCCACGGAGTTCCCTGGCTTTAGCCATAATTTTGAAAAATATCATATTTCCCCATTTTCTCCATCCCAACGTTGAATCACCGAAGTTCGACGCTGGCCTGGAGAAGAAAACAACTGTCGAGAGCTGCACAACGGACTTTGGGCCTCGGAAGGCCTCTGGCCTCAGCCCTGCAAGTAGGGAGAGTGGGGGGGTGGTACATACTCTACACTGTTTTTTATATATATATATAGTTATGGTTAAGTTGGTGTTTCCATAGGAAGAGCACTTTTTGGGCGGCTTATAACTTCGCTCTCCCTGGACGAATCCTCACCAAACTTTGCAAAAAAAGTATTTGGGAGATATATATATATTTCTACACACAATAGCCCGCTGCCACAAGGTGCGTATGGAGGGTACCCCTTTCCAATTTTACACCAAGTGCAACCGCATGTACCTTTGGGTTGACAGACACGCCACCTGTAACCTCTGCTTGCCGAGGGACCGCCCCGAGAGGAACTGCAGAGTGTGTAGTTGGTTTAAGCCGAAAACCCTAAAGGACCGTTCGATTAAACGTTGGCCCACCACGCCAGACAACGAGAGGCCATGGAAGCGGAGGGCGCCTTCAGTGATGGCAGCAACGCCGTGCTATCGGACGGCGAGGGCAACGTGGTGTCCAAAGACAGCCAAGCGCAAGTCCCCGACCACGGAGGGTGGTCCAGCAGGGCAGCTATGGGGAACACCCCCGGTGACACGAGCGCTACCCACACCACTTCCACTAAACACTCGAAGTCCAACCGAGACGCGACGCGTGCGTTGAGTGCCCGGAAAGAAGCACACAGAGAATGGTCCACCGAATCGGTGTTTTCTGGGCATTCGCGGTCAAGATCGCCGCATGACACCAGGCAACCGTACACTGTTGCCAAGAGTACCTCGCTCACTAAAGTAACGGAGGTTCGATCGTCGGAAGACAAAGCCGACCACCATCCCTAGGCCGCACTCCAGGAGTCGGCGTCAGCAGTCCGCGTGATGGCTGCTCCCGTGTCCGGACCTCCACACTCTAAGGAAAGGGACACTACTCCCGAATCTCGACGCCAGACGTCAAAAAGCTCTAAAAAGGTGAAAACACCAGGGAAGCACTCTTCCACTCACGGGGAGGGGGGAAAGCAACAGAAGATACACTCTCAGCCTTCTTCTGCACAACAGAAACATAAAGACAGGTCACAGTCTTCTGTAAAGCATTCCAAGACCCCTGCACAAGGCCTTAGGTCCAGTCAGGATATGGCAGGGAAACCCTCCCAGGAAAGGGTAATCCCCAGCTCCAAGGAATGGTCAAGTGAGGATATATAGACAGTTATGTCTAGAATGTCATCCCTAGCAGACTTCTATGCTAAGAATCCAGAGCACTTCCTCTCCTATACCCCTGGTAAGAAACCTCGAGTTGAGGCGCCAACTCAAAGTCGGTCTTCTGACCCTTTCTACATACAGCCATACTCTCAGTATGCTGAGGATCCATTACACGAGGATCAGAATTGGCCACGTTGGACGACCAAACTGGGATGGATTACTATGGGGATGACGAGGACCAAGAGGAGGATGAAGATGACCCAGAAGCCTACAGAGTAGACTCCTCAGTAGGCAAAGAACCTCCGGTTACCGACTCCCCTGTCGACAACCAACCTCTCTTAAATGAGGTTTTATCTAGAGCTGCTGAACACTTCCGCATAGATACTCAGGCAGCACAGGAGGAGAGGGACTTTGCCGAGGAACTAGTGGGAGGAAAGAGACCTGTTGCCCATGCCATCCCTATTCTCAAGTCTATACAAAGGAGAATAAACCCTTCCCTTCTCAATCCCAACCTCACCAGGGCAGTAAACCCCAGGATCGAAAAACTGTTCAGGGCAGCCCAATAAGAGCCGCTGTACATAAGGGGGCAACTGAAACTGGACTCCCTGGTAGTGACTAATACCCGAAAGAGGGCGGGAACACCCCTATCATCGCCTGAAGCTCCCCCCGACAAGGAGAGCAAAAAGAGCTATGGGTTGGGAAGGAAGGTAGCCTCCACTTCCGCCTACCAGGCAAGGATTGCCAACTCCTCCACCCTGCTGGTGAGTTACAACTGCCATCAGTGGCAAGAAGTTGCGGCACTCATTGACTCCGCCACAGAACCTTTAAAAAGCCAGTTGGCGCAGGTTGCGTCAGAGGGAAGAGCCGTGTCTGGTTGCATCCTTAAGGCAACCTTTGATGCCGCGGATAACGCAGGCAGACTGATAGCAGAGAGCACTGTTATCAAAAGACATGCTTGGTTAAGACAATCTGGGTTTAAACCCGAGACACAAGCATCCTTAATAGACAAACCGGTGGAGCCTGATCTACTTTTTGGCAAGAGGGTAGAGGACGCATTAAAAAATGCCAAAGATGAATACGAGACTCTCAAATCCCTGGGCCAGTTAACCAACAAACCCCCTAATCAAAAGAGGGAATGGCAATTTTCGTCGCCCACGCGGCCAAAATTCACAGAGGCTCCAACTATTCCCAGGGGCAGGGTACACCATGGAATAACAACCAGCAGTCTACCCAGAGTTATGGCAGGGGTAACAAAAGAGGACGTGGTAAGGGTAGAGGCAGCCCAATAGAGGCGGCGGCACGCCTCCCGCAAAACAGTGACGTTCCGTTCAGGGTCTCTTCTCACGCATCCCCAGTAGGAGGACGCATTTCCAACTTCGCCCAAGCTTGGGAAGGGATCTTATCAGACAGATGGGTGCTGTCCACAGTGTCCGCAGGATACTGCATAGAACTGTTAGTGTTCCCAAAAGCAACCTCCCCGTCAAAAGTACATTCATTAGACCACCAGAAGATCCTCCTCGAAGAGATCGCCAATCTTCTAGCAAACGACGTGATAGAACTCGTCCCGGGACACCAGGTAAACAAGGGTATTTATTCAACTTACTTCCTTGTGCCAAAAAAAGATTTGACAAAGTACCCAGTATTGGATTTATGGCCTGCAAACAAGTATGTCAAGCCCCAAAAAATGTGCATGACTACTCTCCAAGAGGTAATCCCCCTCCTAAAAAAGGGGGATTACATGGCAACATTAGACATGAAAGATGGCTATTTACATATTTCCATGTTCCCAGCGCACAGATGAGTCTTGAGCTTCAAGGTGGCAGTCAGCACCATCAGTTCAAGGTACTGCCCTTCGGTATAGCCTCGGCTCCAAGGGTATTCACCAAGGTACTGGCGGTGCCGGCGGCACACCTATGCAGGGAGGCAATCCCAGTGTACCCTTACCTGGACGACTGGCTCATCACGAGGGAGACCCCAGTAATTTGCAGATCAAACATTCAAAGAACTATCGACCTCCTTCGAATTGGGTTTCTCCATAAACGAGAAAAAGTCAAGTCTGGTGACAAGCACCTCCAAACAGTTCCTAGGAGCTGTCCTAAACACACAAGAGGGGTTGGCCTTTCCATCAGAGGAAAGAATTCGGAATCTACTGCTGCAAATTCTGCTATATCAAGCCGGTCGCCAGGTAACGGTGCGCAAAACGGTGCGCAAAACGATGCGTTTGCTGGGCATGATGGCGTCATGTATTTACCTGGTCCCCCACGCGCGCCTGCGCATGAGTCCATGCAAGAATGGTTGGCGAAACAGTGGTCTCAGGCAAGTGGTCAGTGGGACGATCTAGTGGTTGTTTCGCCAACAGTTGTACAAAGTCTTCACTGGTGGACAAGAGAAAACCTGTCAATGGGGAAACCCTTTTATGATCCTGAGGTACAGGCTGTAGTCACAACAGACGCATCCATGTCAGGGTGGGGAGCACACCATCTCCACCACACAGCTCAGGGTCTCTGGTCTCACTCAGTGGCCAAGAATCATATCCATCTGCTAGAGCTTCTGGCAGTATTCAGAGCGCTTCAAGAGTTCGAGCCCTACCTGTTGGACCTGTCAGTACAGATCCTGACAGACAGCACAACAGCTATGTTTTACCTGAACAAGCAGGGAGGGACTCGTTCGCCAAATCTGTCCAAGCATGCCCAGAAAATTTGGATATGGGCACTCAGACGGAAGATCTTCCTGTCATCTCAACATGTTCCAGGGGATCTCAATTCTCTGGCGGACGCTTTGAGCAGAGATCCCCTCCCAGAAGAACACAAATGGTGTCTACAAAGAGAAATCGTAGAAGATCTCTTCTCTCAGTGGGGTTTCCCCACTATAGACCTATTCGCCACAAGGGAAAACAGACCGTGCCCAGGATTCGCATCCAGGTTCCCCCAACCAGGCTTCCAGGGGATCGCCCTGTGGATGAACTGGTCAGGGATGTTTGCATACGCTTTTCCAACAACCCTTCTCATCAGGAAGGTGGGTCAACAAGATGCACAGGGAATCGATGACTCTCGTCCTAGTTGCTCCCATGTGGGCGAGGCAACCGTGGTTCCCACACTTACGCAGACTAGCGCTGTGCAAACCCATCAAGCTCCCGTGCAGGTACAACCTACTGTCCCAGCAACAAGGTCAGACAGTGCATCCTCAACCCAACTCAATGAACCTGGCAGCATGGCTCCCGAGGTCATAGAGTTTGGACATCTCAAATTACATCAGAGATGTATGGACATCCTAAGAGAATCTAGGAAGCCAAACACGAGACACTGCTACTTTGACAAATGGAAAAGATTTGTTATCTGGTGCCAGAGTAAGCAAATCAACCCAGTTGATTGCACTCCTTCCACTATAGTCACCTACATGCTCCACCTGCTGGACGCAGGGTTGGTATTTAATTCACTGAAGGTACACCTGGCAGCTCTGTCAGCATACACCACCTCGCATAACAAAGTATCATGGTGGAAAGTACCAGTGGTTAAAGCCTTCATGGAAGGAGTAAAGAGACTTCACCCTCCAATTTCTAACCCACCACCAGGATGGGACCTCAATGTGGTGCTTGCTAAACTCATGGGCCCTCCCTTCGAGCCCATGCATAAGAGCAGTCTCAAACACCTGACATATAAAACTGCCTTCTTGGTAGCCATTACGTCTATAAGAAGGGTCAGTGAAATTCAGGCTCTGTCAGTGCAGGATCCTTTCTTTACTGTCCATAAAGATAAACTGGTTTTTACAAACACACCCTAGGTTCTCACCTAAGTTTATTTCTAAATTCCACGTAAACCAGTCCATCGAGCTTCCGGCTTTCTTCCAAGACCCACAAAGCTCGGCTGAGGTGAAACTACACACCCTGGATGTGCGTAGGGCAGTCCTCTACTATGTAAACAAAACCAGACTGCTAAGGAAAACAGATCAACTGTTTGTCTCCGTAGCTACAGGCAGAGAGGGAGATCGCGTCTCTAAAGGTGCCATCTCTAAGTGGATTATAAACTGTATCCAGCTGTGTTACCTTTCACGCCTAGAGCCCACTCGACAAGAGGCATTAGGGACACTCTGGCTTTCATTGCAAATGTACCCCTTGACACCATTTGTGAAGCAGCTACTTGGAGCTCTATTCACACTTTTACTCACCACTACTGCATTGACAACAATTCCAAGACAGATACCCAAGTGGGACAAGCGGTTCTAAGACATTTATTTGCTCATGACCCTTCTCACATCCCACCTCCTTCTTCTAATATTGCTCGCTAATCTATGCACAGCATGTGATCTAAGCAGATTCCACAAGCCTCAGAAGGGATACATTACTCATCGTAATCGTATTTCTGATGCTTGTATCTGCTTAGATTCACATGCGACCCACCCTTCCTCCCCTCTGAGAGAAGGCGCATGGATGCTTGTAGTCTTATCTTTCTATCTATCTGCTTGGATAATCTGTACTCACGCTACTCCTCATGCTACCTCATGTCTGAATAAAATACAATCTGAGGGTCCTAGACGCGTGAGGGATCATGGGTACAGTGGACGTCACACTAGGTATAGTATTACTGGCACGCCCTGTGTCGACGCCAATTTTTGAGTTTCAAAAAATAAACTGTAATACTCTGCAGCTTCCACCAGATATCGGCCTATGCACAGCATGTGAATCTAAGCGGATACAAGCATCAGAAATACGATTACGGTGAGTAATGTATCATATATATATATATCAGCTATATATATATAATGCTTGCCGCAATCTATTCACTATAAAGCCAGCCTTCAGATTAATTTGTCTGCTTGCGTTTCTTTTTCATCTGTACACGTGTAAAATGACTTGCTATTTTCATCTGTTTCTGTGGCTTAAGCTTCTTCATCTTGATCCCAAGATGTCACTTATCCTTCATACTTTCTTGATGCCTTATAGAATATCTGCATTCTCTGGTCTCTGTATCTCTTCTATGTACGTCATCTCAGCTCTGCATGACGTGTACTGGCGATGGTTGGTGTCTTTACCATTCGTCCTTGCCATTTATTGGCTCTGCTTCTTCAGGGATTTCATTCAAATGGTCGTCATATTTTGTTGTATGTAGGTATGGTTTTCTCAACGGGTACCTTGCCTCCCAGATTCTCTTAGGTATTGGTACTTTCACTGGTACTTCATAGAGTCCATACTCTGCCTTTTTCGATTCAACTGTTCTGTGTATGTCACATACTCTGGTTTCCAGCATACAGGTAAAAGGGGCGAGACGGTTGAGGTAGGGGTACTTGGCTCCTCCTCTACAAAATCACTGTAGGGCCACAAGTTGGGAGGCTTGTGAGGGACAAAGCTGTAAGCAACTCTGTGGTGGCAACCGAGACAAGTCTCAACTGAGAACTAGCAAGGCTAACCAACAAGGGTTAAGTCCCCTTAGTTTTACAGTACCTTTGGTTTGAAGGAAACTGGATTCAGCTGGATTCTGTTGCGGTGTAGGTCTTCAGATCCTGTGTTCCTGGGCCTCAGTCTTGTGTAAAAGAGGGAGGATGTTTGGGGACTCCTGCACTACGAATGGAAAGTTGGCGGCAGCAATGGGCAAACCTCAGATCAGCGGCACTTCACGGTTTCAGCTCCTTGAGGCTCTCGCAAACAGCATCACCTCGGTTCTAGGATACCTTAATGGACTTTCCTCGCATCTGGGGTCCAGCACTATGTTGAGGTGGTTCAGGTTTGGTCAGTCGTGCTTCATGTGATGTCCGGAGGATTTTCCTGTAGCTCGGGTCCAATTTAAAAACGATGCACTCAATCTGGTGTTCCTCTCCCTGGCAATCGGTTCCTGCAGCAGCAATGGAAGTACAGCCAGCTCGGAGAGGATGTCCAGACGAGTTCGCTTTGGGGTTGATTGGTCCCACCAACCCAAGGGGTGAAGTCGTCTGTTGCAGGGCTTCACTAGTCGAGGCGAATTCAGAGCTTCCGCGATGCAGCAGGGCTTCACCTGGCAAACCAATGGTCCAGGAGTTGAAGCAAGTGTCTCTTCCAAGTTCTCCAGCGTGGGGTCTGGCATGGATTCACATGCTCATGAATATTCACCGTCGTCAGGCTGGGAATCCTCGGTAAAGAAAAAATCTGTTTCAGTTTCGTTTCTGAACTGTCTTTCTACTAATAACCAATCGCTGGTCTCTGGGTCATACTGCCCCCAGCCAATGGGCCTCACCACCGCATTTAAGGGCTACAGCCCAACTCGTGATAACGGTATTACAGCCGCATTTAAGGGCTGGCCCTATCACGAGTTGGGCACTAAATGGGCTGTTATACCTCCAGCCTTTCTCTGGAGGTGAAAAGCCCCTGTTTTCGGCTGTATTAGCCCGCATAATTAACGCTGAAAATACCCCATTGAATCCAATGGACCCAATGGGGAATGGGGATTTACCGTTAACACCCAACTCGTGATCCGGCGGTAATACAGCCGGACCGGTCGGTGCTAGGGCTATTACATTCGGCGGTATTACAGCCGAGAATACAGCCCAACTCGTGATGAGGTCCAATGGCTGCCCTCTACCTAAGCCCCTCCTCTGGCAGCCATCTTCAGATTTGGTAGCACGTAAAGTGGCAGACCCATGCTGGAGAACAACAGTTACAGGTAAGTAACTTGTTCCTTCTCAAGCATGGGGTCTGGCATGGATTCACATGCTCATGAATATAAGAATACATAGCAGTACACACATGCACAACCACGGGAGGTGGCAAAAGGCTCAACATTAAGCATTACATAAACTCAACATTAAGCAACTCTTACCTCCTCACCAGGCCCACCTTCAGGCGAACAGGTTGCGCAGCACTGCTTGGCCGACTCTCGACTCCTCCCTGGAATCCCGGTAGACACAGTAGAATCTTGTGAAGGTGTGCGTCGACCTCCACGTAGCAGCCCAGCAGATGTCCAGCAGGGGCACACCAGACAAGAACGCCGTAGTAGCAGCGATTGCTCTGGTCGAATGGGCTCTCGGACGGCCGGGCAACAGTCGGTTGGCCAACCGATGACAGTGCATGATGCAGCCGGAGAGCCATCTGGAAATGGAAGCCTTCGAGAGAGCCTTCCCTTGGTTCACTGGTCCAAGGTTCACAAACAGCTGTGATGTCTTCCGAAAACTCTTAGTTCGGTCCACGTAGAACTTAAGTGCCATAGCTACATCCAGCGAGTGCAAAGTCCTCTCGGCCGGCGACGAAGGCAACGGAAAGAAAACTGGCAACACCAAGGGCTTGTTAAGATGGAAGTCCGACGGCACCTTGGGCATGAAAGAGGGGTGTGTCCTCAGCACCACCCTCGTATCGTGAAAAGTCAAGTATGGAGGCTTGCAGGATAGGGCCTGAATCTCTCCCACGAGTTGTGCGGAGGCGATGGCCACAACGAACGCTGTCTTCCACGACAGGAACTTCAACAGAGCCAAATGCAAGGGCTCGAATGGCGGCCCCATGAGCCTGGTCAGCACCATGTTGAGCTCCCATGTCGGGGCTGGGGCCTTCACCGCCGGGAACGATCGGAACAGTCCCATCATAAATTCCTTCACCAGTCGATGAGACCACAAGGACGGCCGTCCTGTAGTTCTGGTGTATCGGGAGATCGCTGCCAGATGTATCTTGATGGAAGCGTGAGCTAGTCCAGCTTTGGCCAGCAACAGTAGGTATGGTAGCACTTCAGGTGCCGTAATCCATAGAGGGTTGATCTTCTGTGCACGGCACCAGACGGAGAACCTCTTCCACTTATGCCCATAGCACTTGAGAGTTGAGGACGCCCTGGCCTTTGTAAGAACCTCTCTGCAGTCAGACGGGATATCGTACCCTCCAAACTCTAGTGCTGCAGGAGCCAGGCCTGCAAGTTCAGCGATTCCGGGTTGTGATGAAGAATGGCACCTCCCTCTCTGGAGAGAAGATCTGCGTCCATCGACAGCTTGACTGGTGGGGACGCTGAGAGGTCCAGAAGGTCCGGGAACCAGATCTGTCTCGGCCACGCCGGTGCGATGAGGATCATCCTGCACTGGGACCTCTTGAGCTGGCTGATGAGTCGAAGCAGCAGCGGCAACGGAGGAAACGCATACAGGAACAGGCCGTCCCAGGGGAACGAGGAAGTGTCGCTCATGTTCCTCGGCTGGGGAAACCTGCTGGCGAACCTCTGGCACTTGGAGTTTGTCGCAGTCGCGAACAGGTCGATCTGGGGTTTGCCCCATCGTTGGAAGAGCCTATCCACTTAATCCTGGCGTAGTTCCCACTCGTGGCACGAGCGCAGCTCCCTGCTGAGTGAGTCTGCGATGGTGTTTTTTATTCCTGCCAGATGGAAGGGAACCAGAAACATCCCCTGGGCGACGGCCCAGTGCCACATATCCTGGGCCTCCTTGGATAGGGCTGGGGATCTGGTGCCACCCTGCTTCCGGATGTAGAACATCGTGGTGGTGTTGTCGGTGAAGATCCTTACGACCTTGCCCTTGAGGAACGGGAGGCACAACTTTAGTGCTCAGAACACGGCGCAGAGCTCCAAGATGTTGATGTGGAGAGACCTTTTCCAGGAGCCAAAGGCCTCTTGCGTGGAGATCCCCAGTGTGCACACCCCATGCGTCCGTCGTCACCGTCTCCTGATGTGCCGGGGTCTGGAAGTTTGTGCCAGCCGTGAGGTGTGCACGGGTACCCCACCACTGAATCGCCCGACGGAAAACCTTGTTGAGCGGGATCTTGTCTTCGAAGCTGCCCGCCGCTTGCATCCAGTGGGCGTCTAGGAACTCCTTTCGAGGACGCATCCGTAGCCTGCACAGGCACACTAGGTAGATGCATGAGGACATCATTCCGAGGAGGGACTTAATGGATCTCACCCTGGCCACATCCGTGGCTAGCAGGTGCTGCACTTTGCCTAAGATGGCCTTAGTCCTTTCCTCCGACGGAGACGCCAATCGTTCCACTGTATCGAGCTTCGCTCCCAGAAACAGTGCCGCCTGCGACGGAACCCGATGGGATTTCGGGTAGTTGATGGAGAAACCCAGCTCCGTGAGTAAGCGGACGGTCTTCGCCTTGTGCTCGACGGCGAGTTCTCTTCTCCTTGCACGGATGAGCCAGTCGTCCAGGTAGGGGTAGACTTGGATCCCCTGCAGGCGCAGCCACGCCGCCACTGGTGCTAGGCACTTGGTGAACACCCTGGGTGCCGACTTCAATCCGAATGGCAGAGCTCTGAATTGGTAGTGGTGTCCTTGAACTACGAATCTGAGGAACTTTCGGTGCCCTTTTAGGATGGGGATGTGGAAGTAAGCATCTTCCAAGTCCAACGACGATGGGAAGTTGCCCTCCTCCAGCTGTCCCAGCACGTGCTGGAGAGTGACCATCCTGAACTTCTGTGCCTTGATGTATTTGTTCAACCGTCGTAGGTCCAGGATGGGACGCCAACCGCCTGTCTTCTTTCTGACTAGGAAGTATCTTGAGTATACTCCGGAGCCTCTTGGGGACGAGCTCAATGACACCTTTCTTGAGCATCGCCTTTACCTCCAACGGCAGTTGAGGGACGTGATTTTCCTTCCTGGCTACGGCCAGTTCAATCTTGCTTGGAGGCGGCCTTGGCCTCCTTGGCGACGACGACGAGATCCTTCTTGTGTGCCGCAACCTCTGTAGGCCTCCTGGGACGAGGAGCGGGCCGCCTGGCGGTACGTAGAGGAACCACAGCCTGAGCTCTTGGAGGCCCCGTGTCTGCCTCCTGCGCTCCGAAAGGGCCGTCGTTGCTGAAGGACTCCCAGGGCTCGGGCTGTCTCTGTGTCGGCCTTGATGGCCTGCAGCAACTCATACACCGTTTTCCCAAACAGGTTGTTGCTGTCGAACGGCATGTCCAACACCCTGGTCTGCACGTCCTGACGGACGTTTTCTCGCCTTGAACCAGCCTCGTCGTCGAAGGCAAACACTGTTGCCTAACTGGCGAAACCCGGTGTCGGCAATATCCGTTGCCACCGTTAAGGCGTGGTCCGACGCCACCTCACCTTCCTGCAGAATCTCTAGGGCCTCGTTGTCTGGTAGGAAGTCCAATAGGGGAGCTATCTTGTACCATAGCTCCCTGTCGTAACGGACCACAATCGCTAAGGCGTTGGCCGCTTTAATTGTCGTCACCGCCAACGAGATGACCCGACGCCCCATGGCGTCCAATTTCTTTCCCTCGCCGTCAGATGGGGAAGTGAAGGTTGGAACTGTTGCCCCGCCCCCTTCTTCTTGGCCGCCGCTGAGACGACCGAATCCAGCGTCGGCTGAGCCCTGAGGCACAAGGGGGTGGCGTCGGGGACCGGTACTTCTTCTCGTACCTGTCCCTCTTGGCAGGCGTCATGGACGGGTTCTTCAGGACCGCAAATCCCTCTTCCCAGATATCGTCGAGTAACGGTACCGCGAGGACCGTCTTTCTCTTGGCCTCTCGCCGTTGATATAGGAAACCTTCCTTCTTCTGTTCCTCGGGGCAGAGCTGGGAGTGCTCGGACGCCCTGGGGATCATGGCGTGAAAGGAGCCAATTTCATTGGGCGTGGAAGCCCGATGGGGTGGTGATGGATGGTCCATCCCGTCGTCACCACCTTCGTCATCCGTCCCCCTCGTCGTGTCCATCTCCGTGTCATCCCTGGCATCCGGAGAGGGCGATGAAGGCTCCACGGGCCGCGAGGGCATGAAGGGCGGGGGGGGGGGTGAACTCTCCTCCGCTTGTTCGGAGGGCTTCCCGACGGGCCCGGTTCTGGATCGTCCGCCGGGGTTCGTGGTAATCTCGTCCTCATCTCCGTGCATAAGGTTTGGATCACCATCAAAATGGCCACCGAGTTGTCCTGAGGCCTGAGGTTTGCAAACGTTGAACACAAAAACAGTGGAAAAAGTTGGAATAAGTGTATAGAAGTGTTACAAAATGATGGTAGAAGGTGGGGAATGGCAGAGTTTGAAAAATATATATACTTATTAAATTGGACAAAAATGCTGCTATATTGGGAGTAAGTATGATATTAGGAAGTTGAAGTAAATTAGGGTGCACTGGTAAAAATGCATGAAATTCACTGAAAAATCTTTGTTAAAGGGACAGTATGGTAAAGTTGCACTAATAACCAGTTCAATAAAAAAAAAAACGTGTTATATGGACGGTATGTTAAAAGTCAAACCGACAAACCTGAAATTCACCAGTTATGATAAGCTAAGCGACCATAACTCGCACCACCACTGCACTGCTAAGACTAACACCCAGGACATCAAAGATTACATCACAAATGTCATTGATGTGCTTGCACGAGCTGTTAATGTGAAAACTAATCTCGATTTGAAACAAATCCATATTAAATAACAGATTAAAGTTGTATTTTTTTGGGAAATTAAAAAACCTTTTTTTTTTTTTTTTTTTTACTCCAGAGCTTCCGAAAAAATGGGGTCAGATTTCCCCTTTTCTCTTTTACTTTCCAGTTGAGGGGGTGGGGAGGTGGGCGTGGTCCTTGTTTCAATGTGTGTTTAATTTTGTTCCTCCCTCGTGAGCTTCAGTTTGTACTTGCTTTCTTCTGGTATTTTAGCCATATTCCTTCCGGTCAGTAGTCGCCAGAAAATTATCCTAACAAAACAAAAAAGAAAAAAAGGCTGGATTGCAGGATTTTTCACACATGTTTAACCCCTTAAACTGTGGGAGTAACATTGCCATTTTTCGCCCAATGCTTACATTTTACAATGTTTACCTAACATGCATTCTATTTCAATGTGAGCTGGTTTGTGTTGCTGTTCTCTATAAACATTTTGGAAGGTGTGTGTGTGCGTGTGTGTGTGTGTCTACAGTGCTCATGATTATTAAAAAAATATGGCTTCCATATTTTGAGACAGTGCTATGTATTTACTCTTTTTATAACATTTGCCCACTTAGATGACTGGCAGAAAAGGACGTGTAGTGCGACGGTCGGACGGCTCCATAACCTTTGAATCCCGAGCAGAGCAGTGTCTGTCTATAGACAACATCAACCTCAAGGAGAAGGAGCGCTTCATGAATGGAGACAAAGTGAGTCTGGGACAGAGGTTGAGAATGGTGGGTGAGGGGAGAGGGGTGGGCAATGGCCAGGGGCCGTGGGCTTTTCCGTATGGTCTCCCGAGGTGCCCTTTCTCTTGCGCTGATGAAATCAGCCTGCAAAAGTGCATTGATCTGGTGTAGTTTAAGGTTTTCAAAAGCAAAGGGGTACTCACAAAACAGTATATATGTTTCTGGGGCTACTATGTGCATTTTTGTATCCCCGGTTCACAGCTAATCTCATACACTTCCTGAGTGAATGTGTATTTCCCACATCCTCGGCATGCACCTCTTCTTCAATGGCAACATCCTCAAAGCATTGCAAGGGGTTGTGTGGTTTGCAGACATGGTCATATACCATGCATAATACCCTATACACAGCAAGAAACAAATGAAAGCAGACAGCAAGGAAAATTAACCCATAAATTGTTGTAAATGACTACTTAAAACAGAATATAAATCTTGGAGAGGTAATGCGGGTGGGGGGACAATGTGTGGGGGCCTTTTTCAGTTGAAGTGTCCTGATTTTTAGTTTGAGGTGGACTGGAGCCATAAGTGCAGGCATAGTTACATCTTTGATTGCCCTGTGCAAAAACCACAGTTTGAGTATGTACACCAGGGCCCCGGAAGTGAGTGGCGGCTAGTTAGAAGACCATCAAGGTAGAACCTCAACCATCCTTGCCAGTCCGCTATATTCAAGATAATCCAACCACCTTTCGAGGCATTCAGATACCTGGCGATCGTCCTGCCATCTACTCTGCACCACAGGGAGTAGGCTTGTACACAAGAGGAATGCTGGTGCATAATATTGCATCTATCAGCCTGTGCAGGTATTGGACAGAAGAATGTTGAGTTGTTAGGTGATCATATGCTTGAAGCCCAAGTGCAGCAATGGCACTGCCAAATGGCACACAGCAACATAGGGCCCACTCCAGTAGCTGTTTAGCATTTTCAAACTGCATCTATGATGGGTTCTTGTTTAGCACTGCTTTCAAGCAGTGTCCCAGTGCTACATGGGGAAGAGCAGAATGGGAGAGTGAGGAGAGAGGGTGGCAAGGGGTGCAAAATAATCTAGGAAGCACCAGCTTTGTGTGCTCCATGAAGGCCTCTTCTAAGCAGGTTCCCCTGGCTCATCTAGGACCATCAAGGATAACATTGGCTTTCTTGCCCCTACTCTTGCTGATTTCTGCAATCACTCTTTTGTCACAGGATCTTTTCCCTCCTCCTTTAAGCACTCCCTTTTGCGCCCACTCTTGGAAAAAACCTTCATCAGATCCTACCTGCCAACTCCCGCCCTATTTCCTTCACTTCTTTTCTGGGGAAACTGAGGAGAAGTTGGTTTGCCCCAACTCAACTCACACACTAAACTTGTTGGTGGTCTCCATGACCCTCAATCTGGATTCTGAGCATACAGTGGCACAGAAACTGCTTTCTGAGCACCCGTGAAGAACTGCTTGTTGGGGAGAATTCTCAGAAATGTGCTAATTCGCTTCTACCTTAGAGACCCCCTAGCCCTTTTGCTGTACTTCACGACTCTTAATTTCTAACCTGGAGAGAGTGAGACCTTTTTCCCACTCTCATGTATTTTTTTCATTGATTTGAACACGGTTTCTTTTGACTTTGGAGTCTGACTTAAATACTAAGCACTTGATCTGGTGTTCCTCTCCCTGGCAATTGGTTCCTGCAGCAGCAATGGAAGTACAGCCAGCTCTGAGAGGATATTCAGATGACTTCGCTTTGGGGTATATTGGTCCCACCAACCCAAGGGGAGAAGTCTTCTTGTTGCAGGGCTTCTCTAGTCAATACGAAATTGGAGTTTCAGCACAGCAGCAGGGCTTCACCGTGCAAACCAATGGTCCAGGAGTTGCAGCAGGCGTCCTCTTCAAGTTCTTCTTCGGATTCCTTGTGTCCAGTGGTCGACGCTGCCTTACAAGCAAAAAGCCTCACCTTTTATGCAGGTTTCTCTCATTCATTCCAGACTAGCTGTCAGTCACCCAGCAGTTAGCTGGCCAATCACCTAAGAGTGCCTTCCTGTCTCCTAGAAGACTAGACACAGGGAGTTACGGGCACCTCCCTCGCTTCCTGCCCCTGCCAGACACACTGGAGCCAGAGGCGAGCTTCACTCGTGAATCCCACGAAAGACGAAATTAACAAAGGGACCAAACCTGGTACATTGACAAAAATGGCACCCTTGGGTGCTTTACTGCAGCTGCGAACGCAGCCCGCAGGAAATGCACACCACAGTAGTTAAAAGTAAACCACTGCCACCAGCCATTCATCGAGGAAAGGGTAACATAACATTTGTTACATGAGAAGTTAGACAAAGGGGACACTAAGTAACTCCTCCAGCACCCTATTGTAAGATTGTGTGTGCTGGGTCTAGAAAGTTACAAGTGTAAGTAAAGTCAATTTCACTTCACTGCTCTTGGAAACAGTAGTTTATCCAAAAGGAGGTATTCAAACCTTTGGGGAAATCTGAAAGACTTCCCTGTGTCACTGCACTGAAGGTGCTGTGTGACACAATGTAAAAGATTATGCCTATGGATTTTGTCAGACTCCACAACCAAGAGAAACACAGCATAGCACCATTGTACGCAGATTTGCATGGTTGAGGAAGTCTGGTTTTGCACCAGATGTGCAATCCAATCTCCTCAACATGCCCTTTGACAGTTATCACCTTTTTGGCAACAAGGATGACGAAAGCCTTGAGAAGTTGGACCTCTAAGGCGGCAGCCAAATCTTTCGGTGGCGCTATTAGGCAGCCTCCACCTTTTTGCCCTAGTGAACAGACTTGGAAGGGTAGATCTTTTCGCTACTACTCCTCAGTTGGAAGAGAGAGCGGAATGGCTGGTCAAAGAGGCCAAAGAAAGTTCCCTCGTGGTGGACGAGGGAGAGGTGCGAAGCCAGCTCAAGCAGGGGCATCTTTACCATCTGCCACTGCATCAGCCTCTCTGAGGTCTTGAGTCACAACTCACCAGTGGGGGGGCAGACTGTCTCAGCATCTAGAAGAATGGCAAGACATTACTTCGGATGCTTGGGCACTGGAAACCATAGCCCACGGTTATTGCCTTCCTTTCATACAGAGACCTCAGAGCAATCCACCGGGGAGGCACTCTTTGAGGTTTCCAGACCTGCTCCTTGTGCAGGAAATTTTAACTCTGCCAGAGAAAGGTGCTATAGCGTCGGTACCTGTAGCAGAGAGGAACAAGGGTTGATAGTCTCCATATTTCCTGAGCCCCAAGGACGACAGGGGACTGAGACCCATCTTAGACTTGAGAAACTTGAACAGGTTCCTCGGGAAGGACAAGTTCAAGATGGTCACCCTTTTTTTTTTGTTCTTTTGTTTTTTTTTTTTGTTTTTTTTTTTTAGATCCTTGAGGCCCTCCAACACTATTGGATGGTGTCATTGGACCTTCAGTATGCTTATTTACATGTGCCAATCCATCTCTAGCACAGAAAATACCTGAGGTTCGCAGTTAGCGGTTCTCATCAGTTGCAATCTGACCTCCGCCCGAGGGCTTTCACCAAAACATATGGCGGTGGTGGCAGTGAGTCTCAGGAGAGGGGGGGATTCAGGTCTACTCCTACCTGGATGATTGGCTGATCATTGTGCGTTCTCCTGAACAAGTCTGGTTCATCTAAACGTCACCTGCCAATCTCTTCACAGACTGGGTTTCTCCCTAAACTACAATAATTCCCATATGACACCTTCTCAAAAGCTCCAGTTCATCAGAGCTGTTCTGGATACGTCCTTGGGAAAGAGCTAGTCACCCGAGGTGAAGGCTCAAGACATTCTACAGGTGGTCAACAAATTTCAAAGTGCCCAGCATCTCCCGGCCTTTGATTTTCTGAGGTTGCTCGGCCTCATGGCATCCTGAATCTTTCTGGTGCCAGAGGCCCACCTGAGAATGAGATCCCTCCAATGGGCACTCGGAACTCAATGATCCCAGTTCTCAGGAAAGATGTCGGACCTACTTCAGGTTCCAAACAGGGTCGCACAGGATCTTCTGTGGTGGGCCTGTGAGGACAACATTCTGAAGGGAGAAACCTTTTGGCAACCATGGCCGGAGATACCAGTAGTGACGGACGCCTCACTCACAGGGTGGGGTGCCCACACCAACAATCTGACAGCAGTCGTTTGTCTCCATTGGAGTCCAAACTGTATATCAACCTTTTGGGCGCTGAGGGCAATCAGACTAGCACTGGAGGCCTTCCTGCCCTCTGTGTCGGGAAAGACAGTCCTGATAATGACGGACAACAAAGTGGCCATGTACTACCTCAACAAGAGAGGTGTAGAGAGGCAATGCAGCTCAGGTACTGAGCAATTCAACTGGGAACTAGCTCAGGAAGTCTTTCAAGAGATCTTCACCCTTTGGGGAACCCCTCAAGTGGATCTGTTCGCGACCAGTGTCAACCGGAAGTGCAAACTGTACTGTTCCGGGGGGGGGCGGTGTTCGTAGTGGACTGGGAATTTCCCCTCCTGTATGAGTTTCCTCCAGTCCCCATCATTCCTCACGTGATCAGGGGGTTGAGAAAGTTCGGGAAACACAAGATCGTAATTGTCCCAGATTGGGCCAGGAGGACGTGGTACCCGGACCTTCTGGACATGTCCATCTGTCCTCCAATACGCCTTCTACTAAGAGAGGAACTTCTCTTGCAAGAGGAGGGTCATGTTCTCCATCCAGAGGTCAAAACACTCAGCCTTCGTGCATGGTTTCTGAGAGGCTGAGATACAAGGATTGGGACCTCCCGGATGACATAATGGAGATTTTGATTTCGGCCAGAATGCCAGCAACAAAGTCTTTGTACCGTTGCAACAAATTCTGCAACTGGTGCAGAGACAAGTTTGTAGACAATTTTCAATGTAAAACAACTGAGGTGTTATCCTTTCTACTAACCTTAGCCAATCTGGGGATTCAAATTGGAACTATAAAGGGCTATTTGGTGGCGCTATCTATCTTTATGCGCTTGTCTGCAGAATGTTCATGTTTCAAGATTCCACTGGTGACACCATTTCTAAAGGGGCTCACCAATGTGTTTCCCCCATCTCCTCTCCAGGTTCCAATTTGGGACCTTAATCTGGTACTAAAATGTTTAATGTGTGCACCATTTGAGCCTTTACACTAATGTCCATTCAGGTTGTTAAGCTTTAAAATTATCCTCTTGGTAGCTCTAACTTCAGCCTGTAGAGATTGAATTGCAGGCACTTTCATCCAAGCCACCCTTTACTATTTTCCATAAGGCTAGGGTTGTTCTAAGGGTTATGCCTTCATTCTTACCCATAATCATTTCTGATTTTCATGGTATGCAACTTGATCTTCTCGTATAAGCGCCTAATGAGCAAATAATGAAATAAATAAATAATAAAGCAGTAAAATGAAGCAGTCTTGACAGCGAGTTAGAACGTAATCGGGAAGCACAGTAGGACAAATGGAAATAGTTCAGTGAGGTTCAAGGAATGGATTAGCTTGCAATCCCCCCCCCCCACCACCCACATTCTCTGCAGAAAGACCATATTCACCAGATTCCCCACCTAATTGATTTCCTTAACCTGGAGAGCTCTGAGATGGTTCATTAAATGGAGGGCAAGCTGGGGGCACTTAGATGGAAGCGGTGTCTGGAAGGTCATCAGGATTTCAGCAGGTAGTGTTAAGGGACTGCATGTGTCACTGCTCCAAGTAGCATATACAGCTGCTGTTCATGCTTTCTTTTAAAACCAACAGCTGAAAGGTCAACAAAAATGCGCAAAGATTGCCTTGGTTGCCACAGTATCCTGTCCCCTCTCTGTTGGAAGTTTGGCAGTGTGCATATGTCCTTGACAGGTGTTGTGCATACTACTGCCAGTGGGTGCTTGCATTTGGATTGTTTTACAGATAATTCAGTGTTCTGCCAAATTATCAAAATATGTCTGACTACTTTGGTCTACTCTATTTAAGTGTAAATCGAGCTGGGAAGGGCTGATGTGGTGAACAAGGAAATGAGCAACAGAAATGCTTTGCGCACAGGGAATTACTTTGAGGAAAAACTAGCAAAGGCTTTGGGAAGTGAAGGCATCCAATGTATGAGTCTTGGGGAGAATTCTCATTTCTGTTAATTTCCTTCTACCTTAGAGACCCCTAGTTCTTTTGCTGGACTTAAGATTTTTAATTTTGATCCTGGAGCGAGTGAGACCTTTTTTCCCTACTCTCGTGTTTTTATCTGATTTGAACCCTGTGTTTCTTTTGGTTTTGGAGTCTGACAAACTCCTTAGGCATCATCTTTTTGTATTGTGACACACAGCACCCTCCATGCACTGTCACAGAGAAATCCTTTGCATTTCTCAAAGGTTTAAATACCTTCTCTTAGATAAACTACTGTTTACAAAAGTGAAATTGACTTTGCTTTCATTTTCTCTTACATAGCGTGCTGGAGGGGTTACCCCTTTGTCTACCTGCTCATGTAACATTTTGTGTTACTTTTTCTACAATTAATGGCTTCTGGCAGTGGTTTATTTTTCCTACCATTGTGCGTTTTTACCGCAGGCTGAAATCTCAGCTGCAGTATTGCACCCATGAGTGCCCATTTTCTCAAAATGGCCCTCGTCTTCTTTTTTCGCCATTTCTTGTTGCAAAGGTCCTTCTTGAGATTTACTCTGTGCACCAAACCAGGTATGGCCCCTTTGTTCGTTAGGTCTTTAGCGGGATTCACTGGTGATGCCCGCCTCTGGCTCCAGCGTGTCTGGCAGGGCAGGAAGCAAGGGAGGTACCCGAAACTCCATGTGCTTAGTCTCCTTGGTTACAGGAATGCACCCAAAGGTGATTGGCTGGTTGGCTGTCCTTGGAGGACACCCATCCTACTGTGCGTGACAGCTAGGCTGCGAGTGAATGGGAGAAACTTGCATAAGAGGCAATGTCTTTTGAAAGGTAAGCAGAGTCGACGACTGGACGAAAGAACCGAAGAAGAAACTGGAAAAGAAGCTTGCTGCACCCTCCTGGACCTTTGGTTTGCCTGGTGAAGCCTTGCTGCATTGCTGAAGCTCTGAATTTCTAATCGACTAGAGAAGCCTGGAAAGGACGACTTCTCCCATTGGGTTGGTGGGACCAAACGGCCCCAAGACGAACTTGCCTGGAAGCCCTCTCTCTGCTGGCTGTACTTCTTTGCTGCTGCAGGAACCGCATGCCTGGGGACGGGAACACCAGGACGAGTGAATCGCCTTTAAGCCAGACCCGAGCTCCAGGAATATTCTCCGGACTCACCCGAAGCAGCACTAAATAAGCCTGAGCCACCTCAACAGAGTGCTGGACCCCAAAAGGAAGCAAAGTCCACAAGGTGTCCAAGAACCGCGGTGGTGCTCTTTGCGAGTAGCTGAAAACGCAAAGTGCCGCTGATCTGGAGTGTGCCCATTGCTGCTGCCAACCTTCAAACCATGATGCAGGAGTCCCCAGACGTCTTCTCTCTTGTCCCCACGACTGAGCTCCAGGAACAACAGGATCTGCAAGAATACAACAGGAACAGAAGCCAGCCTGAACCTTTTCTTCAGACTCTAGGCACTGTGTAACTAGGGGCACTTACCTCTGGTTGTGTGTCGCTTGCTTGCTTTTACTGGAGACTTCTATTTGCTGCCTTTTGCAGATTTGCTTGCATCTTTGCTCTACACAAGCCTCCCAGCTTGTGGCCCAACAGTGATTTCTTTTTACAACAAACTCTCTAACATTGTGCAAGTGTTAAAGTGAATGCTTTACTGTCTAATTCCTCCCTTCTTAGAGACCCCCAGCTCTTGGCATTTCTTTTATTTTAACCTGGAATGAGGGAGCCCTTTTTCTCACCCACCCATGTCCACAGTGTTCTAGTTATTTAAGTCACCTCAGGGTGTAGGAAGTGTCTGTGTGCCATCCCAAATGGGTATCTACTGATTTAAAGAAACTGAGTGTGTAGGTTTGATGCATGTGTTTGTGTTACATATACTCCTATGTCCCGTCCCCTTTCCTCCATACTTTTGGGACATTCCGTCCTGTGGGATGGGACCGGAGCACTTTTTGTAAAAAAGCATAAAATTGAAAAATGTGTCCTTCTCTTTTTACGCGGGGTACCGCATGCAGCCGTATCCCCGCCGTCCTTAGTTCTGCCCCGCGCATCGCCCTTCAGTCCTTTTCTCCGCACGCTCGGGGCTAGACGAACTAGCATCGCCGGGAAGACCTTTTTTCTTTCCCATTGTTCTTCTTGCGAGCGTCTCTTCGCTAGGGCGGATCACCATTCTCTCTGCTTGGAGTGTCTGGGACCGGAACACCGTTGGGACTTGTGTTTCTTCTGCAATTCCCTTTCGGTTCGGGCACTTAAACGTCGCCTTCATAGGTAGGAGGAAATCTTCCAGAAGGTTAATCCATCGCATTTCCCACTATTCATTGATGGAAAGAAGAGACGCCCAGTCAGTTCTTTACTTTTCAGGGCACCCTGGCCAGGGGACTCCTTCCCGGGGTCCTCCAAGTCCAGGAGGGGCTTCAAAAGCTCTGCTACCGGGTTTATCCCTGAGGTGCCTTGCAGGCCTAATAGGCATACCAGGGTTTTCTCCGAGGGTTTCCACGAGGGGCCTGCCTATACCGGATCATGATCCGAGGTACACCGATCAGGTGCTAATAGCCAGCATAGTCGTGCTGAGGCATGGGTACCGGAGTTCGCTCCAAGGTCTCCTTGTCTGGAGCTTCCCACACAGACACCGGGGTGCGCCCTGAAGCCTCTGAAGCCTTCTGTACGGGTTTGAGGTCCCTCTCGAGGGAGCTATTAAGACCGGACTCTGTTCCGAGGTTCCTCTTAACGAAGCTAAGGTGTGTAGCAACAGAACTGAGAGACCTGTAAAGGTCTTGTCTGTGAGGTGGATTCCTCAACTTTCCCATGCTCGCGAGGTACCCGTTCTGTTGAGGGGGCACAGGGAGAGGTCATTGACCGTAACTCCTCTGTTACCGGCGTTGCTGGGGTTCCTCCTTTGGAGGCTAATTCAAGGGACAGGATGTCCAGTAAACATCCAAGGCCCCATAGTACCGGCTCTGTTGGGGATCCTTGTCTCAAGGCTAAAATTTCAGTCAAGTCCCCTGACCAATCTGTGGAGTCAACTGCCTCATCTTCGAGACAAGTCAGTCACTCTAGAAACTTGTGTAGTACATGCTTATACCAAAGGTTGCCTATTATACCTAACTATTGCCAAGAGGACAAGGTTGGTGCATTCTCCCCAGGCATGCAATGTTGCCTAACAGCAAGACTTTTGTGCTATCTTCAAGGTGTGTCTCAACTCCCCTTGACTTTGTTCAATTGACATTGGCTGTCCTGGTTCCCTGAAGACTCTTCTTACCCTCTGACTTTGTTGTTTGATCGGTCCCTCCAAAAAATCATGCATAAGTTACTTGTATAGCTGGGAAGGGGTTAACCTATATTGCATTGGGGTATTAGAAAATGCTTACCTGTGTTAATAAACTTGTTAACCTTTGTTTCCATCCCTAACCTATTCCTTTTTCCACAAACCTCAGTATTGCCTTAAGTGTATAAGTGATACATCAATGTCCACCGTGTCCTAGCAATTGAATTCACCTCAGGGTGTAGGAAGTATCCGTCTGCCATCCCAATAGGGTATCTACTTACTTACTGAAACTGAGGGAATGTATTTTTGAAGTGTATTTTATTGCTACATTTTGCCCTTTTCTAAAGAAGGCTTATTTTAAAACTGACGGTTAAATTAATAAATAATTATTTGAATAAGAAACCTTGAGTATAAGTGTTACTTGAATACCTGTCACTGTGAACCTTTGTTTCGAGGGGATTGGGTCCTCCGACGTATTCCATATCTATGACAGGTAATCACCACAGCTGTGCTGATTACCTGTCATAGATATGGAATACGTCGTCGGACCATCTCATCGAAAGAACGTTACCAGGTAAGAAAGTAACTTGTTCTACACCTCTGCAGCTCCCATTGACCACTCTTGAGATAAGTCCGGCTGTTCAGTCACTCAACTTGTATAGTACAGACCTATACCAAAGGTTGGGTTGCATATTGCCAAGTGTACAAGGCTGGTGTAGTCTACCACAGGGTTACCACATACAATCTTGCCCAACAGTGAGCAGCCACAGATATGGCCTTGAGATATTAAAATGTTTTGCCAGTTCTGCCATCATTCCGTGTTAGGCAAAGTTTGTAAAGGGTACCCTTTGGGACCACTACACACAACTAGGACTCCAGGTGTAAGCAAAACCAACCTTTGGTATAAGTCTGTACCACACAGTTTTTGGTAGCGAGCTGAGCAGCCAGGCGTATCTCAAGAGGTAATGTGAGCTTGTAAGGGTGTTACACATAGGTCTACAATGACAAGTATTCATATAGACACTTGTACTCAGGGTTTCTTGGTAAAAACACTTCTTAATTCATTACACAATCATTTATAAAGTATTCACTAAATGAGGCAACCATTACCACACAAACAGAATATTACAATACTGATTACTAAGCAGTTGAGCGCCCTTGAAGTCGGAGCCAAATAGTATTGAAGTAGGAGCAAAAAGGCATAAATTGATAAAACAAATATTGCAGTTACTTTAAAACAGTGCAAATAATTTGAGTTCACTAGAGGAGTTGATTCAATGCAATAGGTAGGCCAATGTCAATGGGTTAGTGTCTTGTGTAAGTATTTGTATTTATTTTATTTATAAAGCGCAGCCAGGCCCGTGGGCAAACGGGCGCGTAAGTTAGATCTGGTTACAGTTACATTTGAGTGCAGTAAACAAGGGTTACGTTACGGTTGCAGATAGGTACATACTTAGTATTACAGATACATACATACATAGTCTGAAATAAATACATTAATTACAAAATATACCGTTGGCAGTCAGTCGTTCTGGGATCTGGAAGGTTAGGCTGTCATAGAGTCCATGTTGTGAAGCGAACGCTTCGTGTTGCGTTTGAATAGGTTAAATGAGAGTTCTGACCTAAGGAGTGCGGGGAGTGTGTTCCATAGTTTCGAAGCTTGTACGGGAAAGCTAGCTCCACCCGAGTTATGGAGTTTGAATCTCGGTATGGACATAGTGTTAGCTTGAGCTGCTCTAAGTGGTCTTGATGATGTATGAGGTGTAAGTTGGTTGGTGAGGTAGGCTGGTGCAAGGTTGGCCCTGGCTTTGTGTGTGAGGGCCAGAGTTTTGAGGGATATTCTGTGCTCTACTGGGAGCCAGTGTAGATTGCGTCTCGTCTCAGAAATATGTGACTTTTTAGGGATGTTGAGGGCAGCCCTGATGGCATTATTTTGAATTACTTGCAGTTTGTGAATATTTTTGTGGCTAGTGCCTAAGTAAAGGACATTACAATAGTCTATTTTGGACAGGACTAATGCTCTAGCAAGAGTAATGCAATTGGGTGAGGAGATGAACGGCCTACATGCAGTGATCAATTTGCAAGTGTAGGCGGCTGATGATGCTACTGCATTAGTTTGTTTGCAAGAAGATAAGGTGGCATCAATGTAGATGCCAAAGGTTTTAGTGTTGTTTGAAACAGGGATGAGATTACCATCTATAGTGAAAGATTTGAAAGCGGAGTTAAGATTTTTTAGTTTGGCGTGAGTGCCAAGGATAATCAGCTCCGTTTTTTTCGTCATTGAGACAAAGTCCATGATGTGCCATCCATGCTTGTATTACTGAGTATATTTCATTGAGGGTTTTGCTGTCTGTTTCATAGTTACCCGAGATAGGAATGAGTATCTGGGTGTCATCCGCATAATTAGTATACGTGACACCCAGATAGTCAAGGATATCAAAGTAAAAACGGTTCTGGTATTTAAAACTGAAATATCTTTGCCACGGTTCTTAGAAGTAGTTCACGGAAGAAAGGTTTTTATGTCGGTTCACAAGCTGACTAGGCCTAGAAGTTGCCAAAGTTCCACAATCTTTTGCGGCGAGAGGTAAGTTCTCTCGGTCAGGTTTCCACAGTACCTTATATTGAAGAAAAAGATGCAGCTGAAGACTTCTGTTCCTGGCAGTTCCTGCAGATCTCGCTGTTCCTGAGCCTCAGTCGTGGGGACAAGAGGGAGGATGTCGGGGGACTCCTGCACTGCACAGGGACGGATCACAAAGCTGGCAAATGGGCAAATCTTCGATTATGGTTGCTGTTCTTAAAACACAGAAGCTGGTGTCCTTCTCCCTGGTTAATCCTAACCAGCTTAGAGAAATGTATCTAGTTGTCTTACGAGTTGATTGGTCCTACCAACTCAAAGGAAGTAGTCGTCGTTGAAGGGGTTTTTCTGTCAAGATGAACTTGGCGATTTGGACCTGCGGCAGGGCTCCACCGGGCAAACCAACGGTCCAGTAGTTGCAGCAGCCGTCCTCTTCCAGCTCGTCTTCGGATCTTTCATTCCAGTGGTCAACTCTGCCTTCCAAGCTAAGAGACTCGCCTTTTAAACAGTTTTCTCCCTTTCATTCCAGTCTAGCTGCCACTTACCGCTAGGGTTACTGTCCTTGCCGGGCAGTCAGCCAGCCAATCACGCTAGAGTGCATTTTGGTCTCCTAGGAGACTAAGCACAGGGAGTTTCGGGCACCTCCCTCACTTCCTACCCACCCCAGACACTCGTACACCAGAGGCAGTCTTTAGTCCTGAAGCCTGCCAAAGGCATAGAAACAAAAGGACCAAACCTAGTTGGGTGCGCAGAGACAAACTCTAGAAGGACCTTTCCAAAATGAATGGCGAAAAAAGACAACCAGACCTGTTTAAACAAAGGGGGCTTAGGCACCATCTTGAAAAACATGACTCCCATGATTTTTAGCTACCTGTGTTAGCGGTTAGGAAAAATCATGTTCGTTTGTTGTAAAACCACTGCCACCAGCCATTTTGATAGGAAAGGGTAGCATTTGACTGCTGTGAGTTTCTAGACACAGGGATACTAGGTAACCACTCCAGCACTCTATTGTAAGATAGTGTGTGCTGGGTCTAGGAATTTAAAAAGACTAGTAAAGTCAATTTAACTTTACATTTCTCTGGGAAACGGTAGTTTATCCCAGAGAAGGTATTTAAACCATGGGCGAATCTAGAAAGGCTTCCCTGTGTCACTGCACTGAGGGTGCTGTGTAATGCACATGAAAAGATGCTGCCTATGAAGTTATCTTAAAACACCATAATCAAAGAACACAAGACTAAAACACGCATCAATATACATGAGAGAGTGGGGGGAAAAAAGTCCCACACTCTCTGCGGGTAAGAAAATCAAGTCCTCAAAATCCAGCAAAACGTTCCTCCTTTGATGTGTAACTGCTACACCCTGGCATAAAGAACGCTACGCTGTAGGTAATGGCACACGTTGCATGCTTTTTAGGAGTTTGCTGTTTTTTGATGCATTCTCTTCTTTCAGCTTGTAGCAATAATCTCAGAGGCGTCAAGTTCAGGAATCTCACTGCAGGCTGACCGCCGGGTGCTGAACCAAAGGCGGCGAGTACACATGACTCTGGAGTTACCTTGGAGCGCCGACAGAGCAATCCAACAGTTTGGTGAGTCTGAATTTTCCATCCCGTGGCACTTCTTTTCTCTGTCTTATTGTTCATGGCTCTCAAAACAGGAGAAAACATCCAGATCTGTACAGTTATGCGTTTGGTTCTTTGAGTTACTGGGATTGTGTGGTTAAGCCCTTTGTGCGCTTGATAATCTAACTTTAACCCCATGGCGAAATATGTGGTTGTCCTTTCCTTGTCTGGGAATGTTTTCATTATCTCAATTCTCAAAAATGTAGTTAAATCCTTAACATTTTGATATTAAGATTATGCAATCCCAGAAATGTGTGCAGCCTTTTGTTAGTTTTTGTCTCAGTTCCTATTTTTGCTACATCCTTGTACTCAACACTTTTTAATTCCCGGAAATATGGGGAATTCTCTATTGTCATTACAGGTCGAACTCACCGCTCTAACCAGGTCTCCGCTCCAGAGTATGTCTTCCTTATCTCCGAGCTGGCGGGGGAGAGGAGGTTTGCATCTATAGTAGCAAAACGCCTGGAGAGTCTTGTAAGTTCTTCTTATCAGTCTAGTTTCTGTCCAGCATAAAATGCGCATTTTGCATTCTACGCAGTAAGCTCCAGCAGGGAAATAGTTTCTTAATTGCTGTCACACAAATCTTTTCTCCTTGTATTTGGTGTCATTTTACCTTCTGCCTTCCAGTGTACGTTATTCTTCCTGGGTTATGTCTGAGCATGAGTGTCTCTTTTTCAAGGTGAAGGTTTTCGACTCGGCACAAAGCTTTTCACTATATAACCTGAAGGGAGGTAAAGACTCTTTTTCCCTGATTATTATTTTTTTTATTGAATTTATTTTTTTATTTACTTTTAATTTTACAATAAGAAAAGTCAACAAACAAAAGATACATATATAAAATGAGTACATTAGCACCATGCAGAGTACAGGACACATGCAAACCCAGACATCCTATCATACCAGATTACAAATAAATCTACTGAAATCGTGACCAGATTCCATCAAACAACTTTATCTTCTTTTTAACTCCCAAAGGACTCTTTCAATTAGTGAGATCCTCTGCATCACTTGTGACTCCTCTATTTTAATGAGAGGTTTAAGTCGACTTCCAACCATGCAGTATTAACGTTTTGGCTATCATTGCAGCCCTAGACACACAATATTTCTGAGAGTATGCTAAATCTTCTATCTGCGAGTCAGAGCCTAAAATGAAGGTCTCAAAGGTGAATTCAATGTTTGACCTTAGTACTGTATTAATCATCTCTGTAACCCCTTTCCAAAATGTATTGATGCAACAGTATCCCCATTTAATGTGTTCTAGTGTTCCTTTCCTGTGTTTGAAACCCCTTCATACCGCTCTTTCAATCTCTGAGTCCAGAAAACTTGTTTCGTAACTTTATCTGCATTGCTCTATCACCCAGTTTAAGCAACTTCATTTTGATATTTTCACAAGCCTATCTCCATTCCCCTTCTCTAACCTCCTTTCCTAATTCTTCTGACTATTTTGCCAATAGAGCTGTTTTAATCGGGCTCACACTCTGATTAGTGTATATATATAGTAATGAGGCTAGGTGCCTCCGACTATCTAATTGCAGTAAAATATTCCCCAAATCTTTTGTGGTTCTCGATTCTTCTTCCAAGTTGTAAACTTTCCCAATTATATTTTTCAAGGGTTTATATTGAGAAAATGAACATCTCTCGATCTTCCATTTTAAGATATTTTTTTTGCAAGGGTTCCAAACGAAATCCATTAGTCACATTCTGTCAAGTCATCAAGATAACGCACGCCTGAAAATTGCAAGTTGGGCCAATAAAGTATTTTATTATTGACAGTGAATTTAGGGTTAAACCAGATAGAAGTCTTTCTGTATATGGGTCGTGATCTAGTATGCGTGACAATTCCCTCCAGCGTTCTCTAACAAACTCAGCCAATTCATTGCAGTCTTCTCTCTTCTCCAGCATGGGGTCTGGCATGGATTCACATGCTCATGAATATTGCCCGTCGTTAGGCCGGGGAATCCTCGGTAAAAGAAAAAACAGTTTCACTTACACTTACAAACTGTCTTTCTCCTCTAAACCAATCACTGCACTCAGGGTCATACTACCCCCATCCAATTACTGCCCTCTCCCTAAGCCTCTCCTCTGGCAGCCATCTTCAGATTTCTACCACACGTTCAAGTGTTGGGAGTCTTGGTGTTTTGCTCTGTGAGCTTTTCTATGTTTTCACACTTTTTTCGATAAAGTTCTATTGTCAAATGGAGCCTGTGTGCTCTTTCGCTTCCTTTGTCCAACAACCGGGGATCCTGTGAATTTCTACGCCCCTCAAGGGCAAGAATCGTCAGTTTCATCAAATTCCAGAAGGCCATTAGACCCACTCCGCACTCCGGACCATGTCGGAGGAGAAGAGAGTGGGAAGCTCCCTCTTCAAGCTCTGCTCCAGCTGCGGACTGTGTGGTGTGTTTGTAGAGGACAAACACTCCCAGTGTGTCTACTGTCTCGGGATAACAGGGAAGTTGATTGTGAAATCTGCCTGGGGTTATCCAAGTGAACCGTGAAGGATCGTCGCAGTAGGCTGGCGGCGTGGCTCAACGCCAAGGCCTCTGTCCCGTGCTGCCAGCGGGGGCATGCTTCACCCAGGACCAGCCGGTCCGAGGAGCGGGATTCTAAGTCCTTTGAGGGCACTCCATCCGTGGGGGCACAAGACAAAGCCAAGCACTTGGGTCACCCGTGGGAAGGGCTGTTCCTGTACGTGTTTCCTATGTTGCCCCTCCTGCTACGAGTCATCAATCGACTCAAACAGTGCCGGTGCAAGATGATCTTCGTCGTCGAGGCAGATTTAGTACCCTCAGCCTGTTGACGTCACCACCAGTCAAGCTGCCAGTGGTCGCAGGTCTGCTCACCAGAGAACGAGGCGCAATCCTACATCACGACCCAGGATCGGTGACCCTGAAGGCTTGGCTCCTGAAGCCTTAGAGTTCGGTGGGTACGAGCTTCCGGCAGACTGCAGGGCTGTCCTTGCTAGGGCTAGATCGTCAACTCTTAAGTGCTACTGGCACAAGTGGAAACGCTTCGCGACATGGTGCCGGACATAGAAGATCCACCCTCTGAGGGTCGCGGCCCGCAGATCCTTCCATATTTATTGTTCTTGGCCAGGACTGGGCTGGTTCAGGCCTCCATCAAGGTGAATCTGGATGGTATCTCCCACTACACCAGGTCTCCGGGATGGTCTTCGCTTTGGTCCCATCATCCGGTCAAGGAGTTCCTTAAAGGACTGTTCCGATCGTTCCTGCCAGTGAAGGCGCCCACCCCGACGTGGGAAATCAATTGTGACAAGGCTCATGGGGGTCTCCTTCGAGCCTTTACATCAAGCCCCTTTCAAGTACCTTTTTTGGAAGACGGCTTTCCTTGTGGCCATCTCCTCTGTCAGGAGTGAAGGTGAGAGATCCAGGCCCTGTCCTGCAAGCAGCCTTATTTGACTTTGCACAAGACGAGGGTGGTGCTGCGGACGCACCCATCCTTCATGCCGAAGGTTCCTTCGGAATTCCATCCCAACAAACCTTTGGTGTTGCCTGTTTTTTTTTCCAACGCCTTCGTCGTTGGCTGAAAGGACTTTGCGCTCATTGGATGTGGCGCGTGCGCTGGATGTGGTTCGCACGAAGAGTTTCCATAATACCTCAACTTTTTGTGAATTGTGGTCCAGTGAACCATGGGAAGGCCTTGTCCAAGGCTTCCATCTCCAGGTGGCTCTCTGGTTGCATCACTCATTGTCACCGGTTGGCAAACCAACCACTGCCTGGCCGCCCGAGAACCCATTCTACCAGAGCGATCGCTACGACGACTCCGTTCCTGTCTAATGTGCCCCTGCTGGACACCTGCAGGGCTGCTATGTGGAGGTCTTCGCACACCTTCACCAACTTCTACTGCGTCTAAAGGGATTCCAGAGCGGAGTCCATGGTCGGCCAAGCAGTGCTGCACAACCTGTTCGCTTGAAGGTGAGCCTGGTATGGAGTTACGAGTAATTGCTTCTGTTGAGCCTTGCCACCTCCTGTGGTCATGTATGTATTTACTCCTATATATTCTGTATACTCTTACGTCCCGTCCCCTTTCCTCCATACTGCAGGGGGAAGGGAAGGGAGACCGAACCTTTTTCACCAGGAAAAAAACCTTCTTCCCCTTTAAATTTAGTGACACGCAGGGGTGCGACCCTGGGAGCATGCGCTGCCCTGTCTCCGCCCTCCGGTGCCACACCTCGGTCTCTTTTTCTGTGTCGACGGGAACGGGCCGAATTCACCAGCACTCCTGGGTTTGGCTTCGGCCATGTAATTCCACGCACAGATACTACTTCTCGTCTGTCTGTCTTTTTATCATTCAGGTAATCGGTCCTCAGGCGTCACGCTCCTCCCGCCGCATGTTAACTTCTACAGGGTTCAGCAGGTGTCCATTGTCCATTCTGCAACGGGCTCTTTCCAACTAAAGACCCCCACGCCCTCTTCCTACGTTGCCTTGGCCCAGACCATGGCTGGCAAGCTTGTACAGCGTGCAACGCGGTCTCCTTGAGGTCTCTGTAGAACAGACTAGCCAGATGGAGGGAGCTCTTCCAGAGATCGCCTGCAGAGGACTTAAAGGACTTCATCGATCGAAGCCCAAGGTCGGGACGCTCTTTTCGAGCGCACCCCACAAGGGAGACTCATTCCCAAGGGCTCGCCTGGGCGGCGGGGATCAGTCAGGTGCTCATACCAGCACGAGAACCGAGGTTAAATTGCTCCCAGCCGGCAGCCCAAGGGGTCAGTGGATCCTCCCAGTGACAGTGCTGAGGGTCCGGAATGTTGTTTTACTGGGTCTTTACCCTAGTACGGGCAACATGTCCGAGGCCCCATGATCCACACACTAGTCCTGGACGGGGCGGGGCCCAGCGAGCTGAGCAACAAGACACAGGCACGTTGAAGGTAACTTGACAAAATGGTCGCTGTGCCAGACATTTCTGACATCCGCCCGTGTTAGGCAAAGTTTGTATGCAGTTCCCTCTGGGAACACTACAAACAACTCTAGCAACAGGTATAGGAAACCCAACCGGTAGCATGTTGAGCATCCAGGCTTATCTCAAGAGGGGTCAATGTGACCTGTAGGGGAGTTGCACAGAGATTCACAGTGACAAGTATTCAAATAAACATTTACACTCAAGGTTTCTTGAATAAACAATTATTCTCCAGCATGGGGTCTGGCATGGATTCACATGCTCTTGAATATTCCCCGTCGTCAGGCTGGGAATCCTCGGTAAAGAAAAAACCAGTATCAGTTTCGTTTCTGATCTGTCTTTCGTAGTAATAACCAATCACTGGTCTCTGCGTCATACTGACCACAGCCAATGACTGCCCTCTACCTAAGCACCGCCTCTGGCAGCCATCTTCAGATTTTTACCGCACGTTCATGTGTTGGGATCCTCGTGCTATTGCTCTCGAGCGTTAGTGCTATTTTTTCATGTTTTTTTCTCAAAACTTCGTTTTTTCCGGTCAAAAGAGCCTCAAGCTCCACCGACTCTCCATCCGATCAACGGGGACCCGTGTCGGATTCGTCTGCGCCCCTCAAGGGTGAAGATTTCGTCGAGCTACGTTTTGGAGGACTCCAGAAGCTTCTCAGGCCCGGACATGGCCCAGGAGAAGGGAAGCTTGACGCCCGGAAAGCTGTTCAGGGTCTGCCCTGGATGCCAGCTGCAGAACGTCTTTAAGGAGGACGAACACTCCTTTTGTCTCTACTGCTTACATGAGGACAAGACGCACGTGGAGAAGGACTGTGCGTTTTGTGGCAATATGTCGGAGCGGACCATGAAGGACCGCCACCAACGCCTCGCCAACTGGCTGGAAGGGAAGAGCCCGTCAGGCGAGAAGAAGAGGAAGAAATCCGAGCGGTCTTCTAAGACCTTTGAGGACGCCCCGGCGACGGGGGTCCAACACAAGGCCAAGCACCGCGAGTCCGCTGGCACCGGGAGCGCCGAACGGTCGGGCTCTACGGGCGCCAGGCAGGGCGCACCCTCCCCGGCACCTTCAGCCACGAGCCAACGCTCTGGGTCGGGTAAGAGGAAGGGCGAGCACCCGGCGAAGCTCCTGGAGAGGCCTCGGTCGAGCTCGAAGGCCCCATCGGAGGGGAGCGAGGCAGTGTCCCCCCCCTCAAGGATAAGGCGGTGAGCGCACCTAAGGTGGTGAAGGCCTTAATCCATCCGGCCAAGCCCTCTATCGATACTGTCGCGGCGGCCCTGGCTCAGCCTGTGGAGGCTACACCAGTGGTGGCGACCTCGGGGCTCAGAGTCTCCCTGCCACCTCGGAGGGAGTCCTCTTTTGTGCCCATCGATAGGACCCCCGTGAAATCCCCGGCGGGGAAGAAAAAGGGGGGGCAGGGCGTCGTCGTAGATTCGGCTTCAGAGGAAGAGCTGATCGAGGTCTTAAGCCACGGCCTTGGCGTGGATGAAGACCGGCCCGTCGGGATGGAGCCCGACGCAGGTGACGACGACAGCGTCGAGGGTGCCGACGGGGCCCCTGATCGCCCGTCGGATTCCCCTCTGCCAGCGCCGCAAGACAACTCGGCGGCCATTTTGTTGGCTATACAGTCCTTATGCTCAGAGATAAGGACGAGACTACCGTTGCCGACGGAGGAGCCTCTCCCGTCGGGGGATCCTGAACCGGGACCTTCGGGTGTTCCCCCTCCCAAGAAAAGAAGGATTCACCCTCCACCTCCTTTTCAGCCGTCGCGACCCGTCCAGCCCTCCTCCCCGTCCACCCGAGGGGATGATACGGGGACTGACACTGCAGCGACGGGTACGGACGACAAGGTATACGACGAGGATCTCCCGTCGTCACCTCCCACCAGGGCCTCTCCGCCCGACGAGATTGGATCGTTCCACTCCATGATCGCCAGGGCATCCGAGCTTTTCCAACTCTGCCCTGAGGAGAAGAAAAAGGAAGGATTCCTTTATCAACGGCGCGAGGCCAAGAGGAAGACGGTCCTCGCGGTGCCTCTACTGGACGACATTTGGGATGAGGGCCTCGCCCTCCTCAAGAACCCTTCCACGACGCCAGCTAGAAGAGACCGGTACGAAAAGAAGTACCGGGTCCCGGACGCGGCCCCCCTGTGCCTCCGGGCGCAGCCTACCCCGGACTCCGTCGTCTCCGCGGCGGCCAGGAAGAAAGCGGGGGGGGGTGCGGCCTCCACATCGACTTCCCCACCGGACGGCGAGGGAAAGAAATTGGACGCTATGGGACGCAGGGTCATCTCGTCTGCAGCGACGACGATTAAAGCGGCCAACGCCTTGGCTATCGTGGCCCGCTACGACAGGGAGCTATGGTACAAACTGGCTCCCCTGCTGGACTTCCTACCGGACGACAAGAGGGCGGATGCCCTGGAGATCGTACAGGAAGTTGAGGTGGCGTCGGACCACGCCATCACTATTGCGACGGACATCGCCGACACTGGGTTTCGCCAGTTGGGCAACGGCGTGTGCCTTAGGCGGCGTGGATGGCTCAAGGCTACGGACTTCCGTCAAGACGTACAGACCAGAGTCCTGGACATGCCGTTCGATGGGAACAACCTGTTTGGGAAAACAGTGGACGATTCCCTTCAGGCCATTAAAGCAGACACTGAGACGGCCCGGTCCCTTGGGGTTCTACAGCAACGACGGACGCCCTTTCGGAGCAGCGGAGGCAAGGGCGCCTCCAAAGGTTCCGGCGGCGGTTTCTCTACCTACCGTCAAGCGGCCCGCTCGTCGTCTCAAGAGGCCTACAGAGGACGAGGCAAGTCTGGAGGACCCCGCCGTCGTCGCCAAGGAGGTCAAGGCGGCAAAGCCTCGTCGAAACAGGATTGAACCGGCCGTGGGGTCGGGCCCCCACCGAAGCACTCCGGTGGGAGGCCGGCTGGCGAGCTTCGTCAGCGTGTGGGAGTCCATCTCCACTGACCGTTGGGTGCTGGACGCCTTGGCCCGGGGCCACGCGCTCGAGTTTCAAAGAAGGTGCCCGCGCGTCCCCCCCGTGGCCAGGAGAGAGCTTCACGTCCCTCAGCTTCTCCTGGAGGTAAAGGCGTTGCTCAGGAAGGGCGCCATCGAACTCGTCCCAAAGAGGCTCCGGAGTTTACTCGAGATACTTCCTCGTGAAGAAGAAGACGGGAGGATGGCGCCCCATCCTAGACCTGCGACGTCTGAACAAGTTCATCAAGGCGCAGAAGTTCCGGATGGTCACCCTCCAGCACGTCCTGGGTCAGCTGGAGGAAGGAGACTTCCTGTCGTCGTTGGATTTGGAGGATGCCTACTTCCATATTCCCATCCTAAAGGGGCACCGAAAATTCCTCAGGTTTGTGGTCCAAGGGCGTCACTACCAGTTCAAAGCCCTCCCCTTCGGACTACGGTCGGCACCCAGGGTATTTACCAAGTGCCTTGCACCGGTGGCGGCGCAGCTGCGCCGCGAGGGGATCCACGTCTACCCCTACCTGGACGACTGGCTCATCCGAGCCAAGACGAGGGAGCTCGCCGTGGAGCACACGGCAAGGACCGTCCAACTTCTCACGGACCTGGGATTCTCCGTGAACTACGCCAAGTCCCACCTGGTACCCGCGCAAAACGCACTGTTTCTGGGAGCGAAGCTCGACACAGTGTCCCTTCTGGCCTCCCCGTCGGAGGAAAGGACCAGGTCCATCCTGGGCAAGGTACAGCAGATGTTGGTTTCCGACGCGGCCAAGGTGAGGTCCATCAAGTCCCTCCTCGGAATGATGTCCTCTTGCATCTACCTCATTCCCATGTGCAGGCTCCGGATGCGCCCGTTGCAGGAGTTCCTGGACGCGCGCTGGATCCAAACGACGGGCGGCTTCGAGGAGAGGATCACACTCGACGAGAGTTTCCACCGAGCGGTCCGGTGGTGGGGCACCCGCGCGCATCTGACGGCGGGCATGGACTTCCAGACCCCAGACCACCAGGAGACAGTGACCACGGATGCCTCCCTGGAAGGGTGGGGAGCGCACACCGAAAATCTGCACGCGAGAGGCCTCTGGCTCCCGACGGAGAAGTCCCTCCATATCAACGTCCTGGAGCTCCGTGCAGTGTTCTGGGCCCTCAGGTCCTTCCTTCCGTCCCTCAAGGGCAAGGTGGTGAGGATCTTCACCGACAACACCACCACCATGTTTTACATCAGGAAACAGGGCGGAACCAGGTCCCCAGCACTGTCCAAGGAGGCGCAGGACCTGTGGCATTGGGCAGTCGCCCAAAGGATGTTTCTGGTGCCGTTTCATCTGGCAGGGATAAAAAACACCATCGCCGACTCACTCAGCAGGGAGCTACGCTCGTGCCACGAGTGGGAACTACGGCAGGATCTAGTGGATCGCCTCTTCCGACGGTGGGACACACCCCAGATCGACCTGTTCGCGACGGCAACGAACTCCAAGTGCCGGAGGTTCGCCAGCAGGTTTCCCCAGACGAGGAGCATGGGCGATGCTTTCTCGTTCCCCTGGGAGGGCCTGTTCCTCTACGCGTTCCCTCCTTTGCCACTGCTAATCCGGCTCGTCAACCAGCTCAAGAGGTCACGGTGCAGGATGATCCTCGTCGCACCTGCGTGGCCGAGGCAGATATGGTTCCCGGACCTTCTGGACTTGTCAGCGTCCCCGCCAATCAAGCTGCCGGTGGACGCGGATCTACTCTCCAGGGAAGGAGGCGCCATCCTCCACAACGACCCAAAATCGCTGAACTTGCAGGCCTGGCTCCTGCAGCGCTAGAGTTTGGAGGATACGACATACCGGCCGACTGCAGAGAGGTTCTTGCAAAGGCCAGGGCGTCCTCGACTCTTAAATGCTACGGACACAAATGGAAGAGGTTCTCTGTCTGGTGCCACGCACAGAAGATTAACCCTCTACGGATTACGGCTCCCCAGGTACTGCCGTACCTGCTGACGCTGGCCAAAGCTGGACTGGCACACGCGTCCATCAAGATTCATCTTGCTGCGATCTCCCGATACACCAGAACCACGGGCCGGACGTCCCTGTGGTCTCATCGTCTGGTGAAAGAGTTCATGAAGGGACTGTTCAGATCGTTCCCGCCGGTGAAGGCGCCGGCCCCGGCGTGGGAGCTCAACGTGGTGCTGACCAAGCTCATGGGACCTCCGTTCGAGCCTCTGCACTCGGCCCCGTTGAAATTTCTGTCGTGGAAAACAGCGTTTCTTGTGGCCATCACCTCCGCACGACAGGTGGGAGAGATCCAGGCCCTTTCCTGCAAGGCCCCGTACTTGACTTTTCACGACACGAGGGTAGTGCTCAGGACGCACCCCTCCTTCATGCCCAAGGTACTGTCGGACTTCCATCTCAACGAACCCTTGGTGTTGCCTGTGTTCTTCCCGTCGCCTTCGTCGCCGGCTGAGAGGACTTTGCACTCGCTGGATGTGGCTAGAGCGCTGAAGTTCTACGTGGACCGCACAAAGTGTTTTCGGAGGACGTCACAACTCTTTGTGAACTTTGGACCTGTCAATCAGGGGAAGGCTCTCTCGAAGGCTTCCATTTCCAGATGGCTCTCCGGCTGTATCATGTACTGTCATCGGTTGGCAAACCGACCGCTGCCTGGCCGTCCGAGAGCCCATTCCACCAGAGCGATCGCAGCTACCACGGCGTTCCTTTCTGGTGTGTCCCTGCTGGACATATGCAGGGCTGCTACGTGGAGGTCGACGCACACCTTCACGAAATTCTACTGCGTCGATCGGGATTCCAGGGAGGAGTCCAGGGTCGGCCAAGCAGTGCTGCGCAACCTGTTCGCCTGAGGTGAGCCTGGTGAGGAGGTAAGATGCTTAATGTTGAGTTTGATGTAATGCTTAATGTTGAGCCTTTGCCACCTCCCGTGGTTGTGCATGTGTGTACTGCTATGTATTCTTTATTCATGAGCATGTGAATCCATGCCAGACCCCATGCTGGAGAAGGAACAAGTTACTTACCTGTAACTGTTGTTCTCCAGCATGGGTCTGGCATGGATTCACATGCGAACCCTCCCGCCTACCCCTCTGCGGCTCTTCACTTGGTCATACTGCCACTTCACGTGCTTCCAAATCTGAAGATGGCTGCCAGAGGCGGTGCTTAGGTAGAGGGCAGTCATTGGCTGTGGTCAGTATGACGCAGAGACCAGTGATTGGTTATTACTACGAAAGACAGATCAGAAACGAAACTGATACTGGTTTTTTCTTTACCGAGGATTCCCAGCCTGACGACGGGGAATATTCATGAGCACGTGAATCCATGCCAGACCCATGCTGGAGAACAACAGTTACAGGTAAGTACCTTGTCCCTTTATTTATCAGTCGGTTAGAATAAGCCTTCTTCGGAAGGGGCAATATAATAGTAACACACAAATACACTTCAATACTGTACACTCTTAGTTTCTAAATCAGTAAAAACCCTTTTTGGATGGCCCACAGACACAACTTACACCCTCGGGTGACTACAATAGCTAGGGGGCTGGGGACATTAATATCTTACTGTTTGCATTCAGAAGACTGTTATAAGTTGGTAAAAAGAAAAGGTTATTAGAACAAGAGACCACAAATATTCTTAAGCAGGCAAATGCTTTTGGTTCCCTACAACAGAGTCATTCAGTATACCAGGCTAGGCCAAAGTCAATGGACAAAAGTGTTATATAGGATGATGCACTTCTGGTAGGTAAGTAGAAGGGTCTTTGCACAATGTTTTAGAAGTCTTTGAAGAAAAGAAAAATCAAATGTAGGGCCACAAGCCGTTAGACTTGTGAGTAGTAGAAGATGCAAGCAACTCTACAGCAAGAGTTAAGTTCTCTCAGAATTTGTACAGTACCTTTGAATTGAAGAAAAGATGCAGCAGATTACTTCTGTTCCTGTGCAGCTCTGCAGATCTCACAGTTCCTGGGCTTCAGTCGTGGGGACAAGAGGGAGGACTTGTGGGGACTCCTGCACTGCAATGTGACGGTCACCGCTCGCAACCGGCAATCTTCAAATTAGTTGCTGTTCAGTGTTTCAGCTCCTCGCGTCTACCGCAAATATCAACACAGCAGTTTCTGGCTGTCGAGATGTACTTTTCTTGCTTCTGGGGTCCCGCACTCTGTTGCTCTGTCAGTCCTGCTTCCTGGGAGTCTGGAGGATCTTTCTGAAGCTCTAGGCCAACTTAAAAGCAACACACAGAATCTGGTGTTCCTCTCCCATGCTATACGGTTTCCAGCAGCAATTCTGTGGAAATTCAACCAGCTCTGAGAAGTATGTCCAGGTGGCTTACTTTGGAGTTGATTGGTTCCTCCCTCCCAAGTTTCAGCACAGCAGCAGGGCTTCACCCGGCAAACTAACGGTCCAGGAGTTGCAGCAGGCGTCCTCTTCAAGCTCTTCTTCGGTTCCTTTGTCCAGTGGTCGACTTTGCCTTCCAAGCCAAAAGCCTCGCCTTTTATTCAGTTCTCTCCCATTCATTCCAGCCTAGCTGTCACTCGCCCAGCATGGTGGCTGTCCTTGCCGGACAGACAGCTGGCCAATCACTACAGAGTGCATTTGGGTGTCGTAGGAGACTAAGCACAGGGAGTTTTGGGCAGCTCCCTCACTTCCTGACCACCCCAGACACACACGAGCCATAGGCAGGCTTCATTCTTGAATACCACCAAAGTCAAAGCGAACAATGGGCTCAAACCTGGTTTGGCGCGCAGAGTAAATCTCAATAAGGACCTATCCACAAAGAAATGGCGACAAAAAAAAGACCGGGCTGTCTTGATAAAAATTGCACCCTTGGGTGCTTTACTGCAGCTGCGAACGCAGCCCGCAGGAAACTCACACCATGGTAGTTAAAATGAAACCACTCCTACCAGCCATTCAGTGAGAAAAGGGTTACATAAAAATGTTACATGAGAAGCTAGGCAAAAGGGGATACTAGGTAACCCCTCCAGCACCCTATTGTAAGATAGTGTGTGCTGGGTCTAGAAAGTTACAAATGTAAGTAAAGTTAATTTCACTTCAATTCTCTTGGAAACAGTAGTTTAACCAAGAGAAGGTATTTAAACCTTTGGGAAATCTGGAAGAAATCCCTGTGGCACTGCAATGAAAGTGCTGTGTAACACAATGTAAAGATGATGCCTATGGAGTTTGTCAGACTCCAAAGTCAACAGAAACCGTGTTCAAATCAATGAATACATAGAGTGGGAAAAAGGTCTTGCTCTCTCCAGGATAAAAATGTAAAGTCCTAAAGTCGACCAAAAGAGCTCGGGGTCTCTAAGGTAGAAGGGAATTAGCACATTTATGAGAATTCTCTCTAACAGTGGGTTGAGCAGAAATGCGGGTAAACAGAGAAATGGTCAGAGTGGCAGCATCCAACAGGAACTCTTCTTGGGTTTGCAAGCAAGTAACAGTTATTTATCAAAAGTCAAGAAAATTAAGATGTTTCCTTGAAGGGTTGCCCCAAGGCAGGACTCAAAATGGAGGGGAACTGGGGACCATTTAGCTCCTTCCTATGGCCTCGTTGGCTTAAAACGAACAGTTACCAGGAGCTACTTTTGGCACCCCAGGCCACTGATGCAAACAAACACAACTATGTGAATTTAACTTGGTGCATTTGGGGCAATGGGTTGTCCAACCCAATGTTACTCTATGGAGGCCTGGAGGGGTGCGATATACAGCAGCCCGATGATCAAACAAGCAGACTCCAGGGTCGGGACAGTACCTTCAGTTGAAGAAACAGTTGCTGCAGGACTGTACCAGCGGTGAGGCGACAGCAGAGGCGGTCACAGGTTTCTCTGTCTTTGCGACAGAAGAAAGATATTTCAGTGTTTCTGGCTTGTTGGCGCTGTAAGGAAGGCATGGTATTAAACAGTGAAAACCGACACAAGTGATCACAGTTCAATGGTGTTTATTAAACTTCAATGTGTTGGTTGAATGTACGTCTAACCTTAAATCTAAGGATGTGAGCAAGCTACAACCATCAAATAAATAATGCAGTCCTAGTGGATTCTCTGTCAAAATAAAGGGGCCTATACTAATAAACCTATGGCCAATCCTTACTTCTAAATACAATGGTTTGGGATGACAATGTATGCAAAAGAAAAGTGTTCAAGAAAGTATGTTAGGATAGTTAAGCAATTGGTTTCCCTTTCTCATGTTTTCAGCACGGATTAAGGCAGAATGTTCGAGCTTCGCACACACTCTGGCTACTCTGCCACGAGGATACAGTTCAAAGCGTAGGCATCAGGGCCTTCTGTGTCAGTCTCTTTACCATTCAAAGTCTGTTTACTGCAGAGGGCCTGATGTAACCAGCACTAATGTTCCCTTCTTCCAGGTTTTCCACATTCACATGTTCTTGGGTTCACTATTCACCGTGGGTCTCTCTCCTTCAGGTTCGGGCCACCCTTTAGCACAATTTTCACAATTGATTCACTTCATTTCTTATTGTTCTCTTTTATTTTAACTTTTTAGCACTTCTAGCTGGACACCTTACAGAGACCTTCGATTGAGTGCATTCGCAGTGTCGGACCCCTCTGTCACAGGTGTTGTATCTTTCTTCTTAGTTCAGACATCCATCAGCAATTCAGCTTTCCTCATGTCTCATCACACGCGTTACAAATCTTCCCTCTTTCATTCTTTATACAATGCTGCCGCTTGCAACCTTGACTTCAACACAGACCGGTCTTGCATTGGTTTCCATAAGTCACCGGCTGTGTTAATCTTACTGGCGCTGCTTTAATCTTGGCACCAATGACGCTGCCACGGCAGCTGCTGCTACTCCCCGACTCGATCAGCCATACCAGAGGGCTCCGGGTATCTCCGACACACCATGCAGGATTCTTCAGTCTTGATTCTTGGCCTTGCGCCTTTCAACCCGAAGGACTATGGAAAGTATCAGTGTTCTTCTGGAAAGGCCAAGGGTATCTCCCTCCTGGTGCACCCTTCTTGGTTTGCTGTCTTTCTTCCCTCGTTCCACTGGTGCCTCGAAAAGACTGTTCCTTCGTGTGCTTTGCCTCACTCAAGTGTGCTCTCGTGCTCCGCCTTTGATCTGTGTGAGGAAGCTTAATAGAAGTCTGGTGTGAGTTGTTACCCTTAATTACCTGGCCTTGCCCCACCGTAGTAGTGGGACATGTCAGGTACAATGCTTGGTTGTGAGTGTTTTCTCCCACAGTGGGGTGTCTGTGTGAAAGTGTTTGTGTAGGGGAAAGGGAGGGAGGGGGGAGTAAAATTCCTAAGTATCCTACCAGATAGGATGGGATTAAGGTGTCAGAGGGAAGTGGATACCACGTCTTGCCATCCATTGTCCCACTATCCTAATAACCCTCACCCAGGTGATCCTCCTGCACTGGTCCACCCCTAGGAACTGGATCCAAAAGCGATGACCAAGTCCTGGCCACCTGGATGACAGATCCCTGGGGACTAGTGGGTGAGACACCTTCCAGTTTCTCACAGCGCCTTTTTCAGGCTCGGTGGAGCGACGGTTGTCGCAGCGGTCAGTTCTTCATTTCTCAGTCTTCACCTGTGGTGATGGGACTTTCAGGAGCCAGTTTGAGGAGATGCAGGTCTAGGAAGATGCCCTCGAAGTTGCAGGCAAAACTGTGCTTCCAGTGACTATGCACAATGATGCAGCACAGAACCCAAGGTATTGGGAATTTGTAGATAGTGGAGATTGCAGATCTTCCATGGATGGTGCAAATTGTAATTCATCTCGGGACTGGTTATGGCCATGAGTCCATAGTAGGAAATCGTCATCTTCTGATCTTTCCTGTCGCTTAGGGGGAGGAGATCAGGACAGCGGCCGTTACTCAGCATGCTCTGGTGGTTGTTAGAAGTTGCTGGTGGAGTCTTGCTTCATCCTTCTTCGTAATCTTCTGTTCCAGTGGTCAACTTTGTTTCAGCTCCAGAACTTCAGAATGTGGTCCAACAATCATGTCCCTTAAACCATTCAAACTTGGGGGTGGTTGTCCAATAGGGACAGCCAGCCTCCCGGTCTGAACTGGTTTCAGTCAGGCACACTGCAGGACAAAGGACAGGGGAGTTTCGGGTCACCTCTGTTAAAACAGTTTTTCTGAAGACCAATTAATGGCTTCGAATGGATTGTCCTCCAACGTATTCCACATCTTTGACATGCAATCTCCACAGCTGTGTACTTCGGCAGAGAGTGTCCTGCGTCAATGGCGTTGGGTCTGTGTCCCGCGAAAGCCTCAGTCGAGGGCGACGTCACCGGATGTTAGAAATAGGACACACGGCGCCCATAGACTCTGTTCTGTTTTTCTGCAAACGTGTTTGCTTCGGATGCTCGGCGCGCCTCGTGCATTCCTCGTAAAGTCTTCTTCTACCCCTCCGACTCTGCGGTCTGGCTTCAAGAATTGCCGGGACTGCAAGTCTAAGATGTCGATTACCGACCCACATTGCATTTGTTTGTGGTGCTTGGGCAAGAGTCACGACACCGACGTCTGTTGCAAATGCAAGCCGCTGACTGCTAAGGCCTGCCAGGAGCGTAAGGGAAAGCTTCAGGTAGGTAGGGGTTCTAAACCCAGTAAGTCCCATAAATCGAAGTCCAAGGGTATGTCCACAGACGATTCGAGGGGCGAGATTCTGCGCCAGAACGAGTTCCGGTGTCTCGGTCCCGGAGTGGTTCCCACCATTCTACGTCTGAGCATTTTAGGAAGCGCTGTCACTGGTCGCCTTCCCTGTCATCCTCGGATGATGGAGCAGCGAGGAAAGTGGCTTATCCAACAAAGTCCTCGCCTCCGGAGGAATGGACTGCCTTCATGGAGCGGATGTTGGCGATTTTCCAATCGCAGGGCACAGTTCCGTCCGCGCCTTCTACTGAAGCTGACAAGGAACGTTCTCGATCTGTGGCTCGTGCGCCTTTGGGCTCGGGTCCTCGGCGCGATCCTCTTCGGGAACCTTCGAGGTCCCGTTCGGACAAGGCTCACGATGGTCGCAAGAGATGTGCTTCCAGGTCTCGGTCCTCGCCCCCCACCTGCTAGGGGCTTGAGGTCGGCGTCGTGTCCATCGGATACGGATGTCGACGCTTTGCCTTTGTACCAGCTCTAGGCACCATCAACACTTTTGTCAACGTAGATGCCGAAGCCGTCTGCACCCTCGCTGCCTTCGGGGCCTTTTGGCTGGGATTTGCCGTTGGAGGTCCCTGGTACGGTGGATCCTCCAAGGAAGGCTACTTGTTAGTCTGTAAGGACTGTTAAGGACTCCAGATGCTCGGCTGTCCCGAGACAGGACTTTTACCTCCATCTGGATGACATCTATGAGGAGGAGGAGAGGTCAGATTTAGATTTTGAGACTGATGTGGCTCCTGTCTTTTCAGTGGATAGTCACTTGGAAGAGTTAAGGCAATCTCTTCATGATGCGAGTGGCCTAGAAACTTCTCCTGAGGTGGAATTTGGCAGGCCTGAGTCTGGGGCTCATGCTGAGTCGTCCTACAGGAGACTGATGGCTAGAGTCACAGAATATCTTGGTTGGTCAACTCCTGCTGAGGCTTTTGTTCAGGATGACTTGACGGATATTCTGGATCAAGGTCTGTCCTCTGACGCAGTGTTACCTTTTCATTTGACCGTGCAGAAAAGGGCAGCGGCTGCTTGGCAGTCCCCGGAATTTCTTCCGGCAGTTAACAAATCGTTAACTAAAAAATAACGCCCTTCTGGTAGCGATCCCAGCTATCTTTCATCTCACCCCACTCCCGAGAGTTTGGTGGTTCAGGCGGCTGCGGCCACCTCGAGGCAGGTGGCGTACCCTACCATCCCTCCGGATAGGGACGACAAGCGCTTCAGCGTTTGGGCACGAAAGGTTTTTTTTCTGCAGGGAGTATGGCACTGAAATCGGCCAACTCCACTTGTGCCTTGGCAAGATTTTCACATACTCTGTGGAATTGTTTCTCTTGCGGCTGAGCATGTTCCAGAAGGTGAAGCAAGGGACGGGTTCTTTGCTTTCGTGCAATTTGGCAAGGATGCCATCTGTGAATCCCTTTAGTCAGGTTTGGACACGGCCGACAGTGTTAGCCTGTCCATGGCTGCGAGCACTATTATACGCAGATTTGTGTGGTTGTGGAAGTCTGCTTTTGCTTCGGATGTGCAAGCCCGTCTTTTGAACATTCCCTTTGATGGCACGCATTTGTTTGGCAGCAAGGCTGATGAGAGCCTTGAGAGGTTGCAGACCTCAAAAGCTGCGGCGAAATCTTTAAGCGCAGCTGTGCGTCAACCTCTGCCTTTTCGTTCTAGGGGACAGCAGTGGAGGGGAGGTTCTTTTTGTTACTACTCCTCCTTTGGTAGGACGAGAGGAGCCGCCAGCGTCAAACTACACGTGGTGGTCGCGGAAATAGAGGTGCCAATGCCGCTCAGACGGCTGCCTCTTTGCCTTCAGGCGCTGCTGCAGCCGCTCCGAAACAGTCATGAGGCCATGTCACATGATTCGCCGGTTCGGGGCAGACTGTCTCAGCATCTCGAAGAAGGGCAAGCCATTACATCGGATGCGTGGGTTCTGGATAACATAGCCCACGGCTACTGCCTTCCCTTCCTACAGCGGCCTCACGACAATCCACCGGGTAATCTCTTTGAAGCTTCCAGATTCGCTCCTTGTGCAGGAAATCTTGTCCTGGCTGGACAAAGGCGCTATAGAACTGGTGCCTGTAGCGGAGAGGAACAAGGGATGGTATTACCCTTATGTTTTGATCCCAAAGAAAGACTGGAGATTGAGACCCATCATGGACTTGTGTTGGTTAAACAAACTTCTCAGGAAGGACAAGTTCAAGTTGGTCACTCTTTCTCAAGTCCTCCAGCCCCTTCAGAATTGGTTGGTGTCTCTGGACCTCAAGGATGCTTACTTCCATGTGCCGATCCATCCTGCACACAGGAAATACCTGAGGTTTGCGGCTGGCGACTTGCACTTTCAGTTTCAGGTCCTGCCGTTTGGATTGACCTCCGCCCGAGGGTCTTCACCAAGCTCATGGTGGTGGTGGCAGCGTACCTCAGGCGAGGGAGGGATTCACGTCTACCCCTACCTGGACGACTGGCTGATCCGGGCGCGCTCTCCCGAGCTAGCATTGGATCATCTCAGTGTCACCTGCCACACCCTCCAGAGGCTGGGCTTCTCACTGAATTTCAAGAAGTCACATTTGACACATTCCCGCAGGTTCTCCATCCAGAGGTCAAGACTCTCAACCTTCACACTTGGTATCTGAAAGGTGAGGTGTAAGGATTGGGACCTCCCGGATGACGTGATGGAGGTGTTGCTTTCGGCCAGGCGGCCTGCAACAAAATCCATGTACCGTTGGCGTAAGTTCTGCGACTGGTGCAGGGCTCACAATGTTGATCCTTTTCAGTGCTCCATTCATATGGTTTTGTCTTTCTTGCTTTGTTTGGCCCATAGAGGCCTTGAAGTTGGTACCATTAAAGGTTACATGGTGGCGCTGTCTATCTTTAAGCGCTCATCTGAAGAATGTTCTTTATTTTAAGATTCCTTTTGATTACCCAGTTTCTTAAAGGACTGACTAATGTATTTCCGCCGTCACCCTTCCAGGTGCCGGTTTGGGATTAGAATTTGGTTTTGAAGTTTCTCATGGGTGCTCCGTTTGAATCCTTGCAATCTTGTCCTTTGAGATTACTGTCCTTCAATACTGTGTTCTTGGTTGCGGTTACTTCTGCTCGCAGAGTGAGTGAATTGCAGGTACTATCATCGAAGACACCCTTTACTGTGTTTCACAAGGACAGGGTTGCACTGCGAGTACGTCCCTCTTTTCTACCTAAGGTAGTCTCTGAATATCATTTGAGTAAAAAGGTGATTCTTCCGTCTTTCTACCCTCCTCCTCATCTTGGTAAGGAAGAGGAGCGTCTCCATACGTTGGATCCGAGGAGAGCTCTTAGCTTTTACATTTCTAGGATGTCCAGGGTCAGAGTGGACGATCAACTCTTTGTAGGATATGCTGGACACCGATTGGGCCAGGCTGTTACCAAACAGACCTGGTCCAGGTGGATTAGCCTTACCATTACGTGTGTTACCGGTTGGCAGGTAAAGACTCTCCTGATGGGTTGAGAGCTCATTCCACTAGGGGCATGGCTAGTTCCACCACCCTCCAGTGCGGTGTTCCTATTAGGAATATTTGTGATGCCGCTACTTGGGATTCAATCCATACATTTGTAAAACATTATTCCCTGGATACAATCCATGGTCAGGATATGGCCTTTGGGAAGGCGGTTCTTTATTCCGCAATCTAATTGGGTACCCTAAATTCTTTTCCCTCCTCCATTTAATGGTACTGCTTTGGGAGTCTGTGAAAGATGTGGAATGCGTTGGAGGACACAATCCATTCGAAGAACAAGTTACTTACCAACTGGTAACGCGCTTTCGACTGGATGTTCCTCCAACGTATTCCACATTGCCCTCCCAGCCTGCCCCTCAGGAGAATTTCCTATGCGATTGCAGCTTCCGTTTTCCGCAAGGCTAAGTGCAGTCCAGCAGGCATCAGACTGGTGCCACACGTTCTGGGGGAAAAAACTTAAACTGAGGCTACGGGCGCCGTGCGTCCTATTTATAACATCCTGTGACGTCGCCCTCGACAGAGGACTTTGAGGGACATGGACCCGACGCCATCGAACGTTACCAGTTTGTAAGTAACTTGTTCCTCTGTGCCATCGGGGTCTGCTACCGCCGCTTCAAAACCGCTCTGAGGCCTTTGGTCACAGCTCATCTGTGGGGGGGGGGTGCAGGCTTTCTCAGCATCTAGAAGAATGGCGAGCCATTACTTCAGATGCTTGGGCTCTTGAAACAATAGCCCACGGGTACTGCCTTCCTTTTCTACATAAGCCTCACACCAATCCACCGGGAGTACACTCTTTGAGGATTCCAGATCCGCTCCTTGTGCAGGAAATATTAACCCGGCTAGAGAAAGGTGCTATAGAATCGGTGCCTTTAGCGGAGAGGGACAAGGGCTGGTACTCCCCTTATTTTTTGATTCCCAAAAAAGACGGGGGACTGAGACCCATCTTAGACTTGAGAAATTTGAACAAGTTCCTCAGAGGACAAATTCAAGATGTTAACTCTTTCTCAATCTTTCAGGCCTTCCAACTTCAGGATTGGTTGGTGTCATTGGACCCTCAGGATGCTTATTTTTATGTGCCAATTCATCTCAAGCACAGAAAATAATTGAGGTTTGCCGTTGGCAGATCGCATCAGTTTTGAGTCCTGTCATTCGGGTTGACTGCCGCCCCAAGGGTATTCACCATACTGATGATGGTTGTGGCAGTGTATCTCAGGAGAGGGGGTGTCATGTGTACCCCTTTCTGGACGATTGGCTTATCAGGGCGAATTCTCTCGAACAAGCATTGGCTCATCTTAACTTTACCTGCCACTCCCTTCACAGACTGGGCTTCTCCCTCAATTTCAAGAAGTCCCATATGACACCTTCCCAACGGCTCCAGGGGCTGTTTTTTGACACATCCTTGGGGAAGTGCTCGCCACCCAGGGTGAGGGCTCAAGACATTGTCCAGATGGTAAACAAGTTTCAGAGTGCCCAGAGTCTTCCGGCCTTTGAATTCTTGAGGTTGCTCGACCTCATGGCATCCTGCATTTTTCTGGTGCCGTAGACCCGTCTGAGAATGAGATCCCTTCAATGGGCTCTCAGGACTCAATGGTCCCAATTCTCAGGCAAGATGGTGGATCGCCTTCAGATTCTGGTCAGGGTCTCACAGGATCTTCTGTGATGGCCCTCCGAGGAAAATATTATCAAAGGGGAACCTTTTTGGCAACCATGGCAGGAGATAACTTTAGTGACGGACGCTTCACGGCAACGATTTCACCATCAGCGGTCGTTGGTCTCCATTGGAGTCCAAACTACATATCAATCTTTTAGAGCTGTGAGCAAACAGGCTGCCACTGAAGGCTTCCCTGCTGTCTGTATGGGAAAGAATGTCCTGATAATAACGGACAACAGTGGCCATGTATTACCTCAACAGAGGAGGCGTAGGGTCACGGTCTCGGTTCAGTGAGGCAATGCAGCTCTGGTACTAGGCAATTCAAGAGGGAATCTCTAGCCAGAGAGGAGAACACAGTGGCAGACGCTCTGAGCAGGCATGGCACAGTCTCACACAAGTGGGAACTAGCTAAGGAAGTCCTTCAAGAGATCTTCGCCCTTTGGGGAACTCCTCAAGTGGATCTTTTTGTGACCAATGCCAATCGGAAGTGAGAGCGGTACTGCTCAAGGGAATTTTCTTTGATAGGAGCTCTAGGAGATGCGTTCGTGGTGCACTGGGAATTCCGCTAATGTACGCGTTTCCTTCTGTCCCTGTCATACCTCAAGTTCTCAGGAGGTTGAGATGGTTTAGGACCCACATGATCCTAATTGCTGCGGATTGGACCAGGAGATAGTGTTACCCGGACCTTTTGGACATGTCCATCTGTCCTCTAATGTGTCTTCCCCAAAGAGTGGATCTTCTCTCGCGAGAGGAAGGTCGGGTTCTCCATCCAGAGGTCAGGAGTCTTAATTTTTTACGCTTGGTTTCTGAAACATTGAGATACAAGGATTGGGACCTCCCAGATGAGGTAATGGAGGTGCTGCTTTTGGCCAGACGGCCGGCAACAAAGTCTCTGTAATGTTGCTGTTGGAATAAGTTCTGCGACTGGTGCAGGGAAAATAATGTTAATCCTTTTCAATGTTCAACTCCGGATGTTCTATCCTTTTTGCTTTCTGTAGCACACAATGGTCTTCAGGTGGGAACCATTACAGGTTACCTAGCAGCGCTCTGTCTTTAAGCGCTCATCCAAAGAATGCTCTTATTTTAAGATTCCACTGGTTACTCCGTTTTCACGAATGTGTTCCCGCAGCCATTGTTTCACGTTCCGGTTTGGGTCTTTAGCTTGGTCTTAAAGTTTCTGTTGGGTGCTCCATTTGAACCATTGCACTCCTGTCTATTAAGGTTGTTGACCTTTTAAGGCTATTCTATTGGTAGCTATTACATCTTCACGTAGAGTGAGCGAATTGCAGACACTGTCTTCTAAGCCACCCTTTACTGTATTCCACAAGGACATGGTTGTGTTGAAGGTCAGACCTTCCTTCCTACCTAAGGCTGTTTCAGACTTTCACTTAAGTCGGAAAACTATGCTACCTGCCTTCTATCCTCCTCCGCATCCTAGTAAGGATGAGGACTGGCTTCATAGCTTGTACCGTAGGAGAGCTTTAAGCTTTTATATTTCCAGAATGTCCAAAGTGAGCATGGACGACCAGCTCTTGGTGGGGTATACAGGGAACAAACTAGTCCAAGTTCATCCTCACTATTTCCGAATGCTATAGATTGGCGGGCAAGGAGCCTCCAGAGGGATTGCTTTCTCATTACACCAGAGGCATGGGAACGTTGACAGCCCTACAAAGGTGTGTCCCTATCGAAAACATTTGTGATGCTGCATTGTGGTCTTCGATACACACGTTTACTAAGCATTATTCCCTGGATACTTCTCGTGCTCAGGATGTGGCGTTTGGCCAGGCAGTTCTTTAATCTGCCCTTTAAATTCTAATGTTCGAAATTCTTCACCCTCCTCCAAACATGGATACTACTTTGGGAGTCTTTCAAAGATGAGGACTACTTTGGAGGACACAATCCATTCAAAGAACAAGTTACTTACCCCTGGTAATGTTCTTTCGACTGTATGTTCCTCCAACATATTTTTCATCGCCCTCCCAACCTACCCCTCTGTAGAATTTCCCATGTTATTACAGCTTTCGTTCCAACAAGGCTGGGGTACGGTCAGGCCCGATTCATGGGCACTTCTGCTACACAAGGAGGAGGAAAAAAACCATAACAGAGGCAGCGGGCGCCATGCGTACTATTTATAACATCTGATGATGTCACCTTCGACAGATGCCTTTGAGGGACATCGAACCGATGCCATCGACGCAGGGCACCCTCTGCCGAAACATTTCCAAAGCAGCCGAGCTGTGGACACTACATGTCAGATGAGGAATATGTTGGAGGAAGATCCAGTCGAAAGAACGTTACCCAGGGTAAGTAACTTGTTCTTCGTTATCTCTTGAACTTTCCCAAGCTCCACCTACTACTCCAGCTAACCTACAAAAGCTCTTTGCCACATGCATTAGCCACGCGCATTGTAGAAGTGCTTTTGCGAGTGCTGTAAAGCTGTTTCGTTATTCAGCTGTTCAGCTAGCAGCACTCGCCTGCCCTCACTAACCCTCCGTTGCCCTGGTATTTAGTGACTGCCAATCTACATAGCGTGAAATATGGCAGCGTATACTTTAAAGACAGCAATGCCCGTAAATGTTGATAAACTTTTAGAAGACACATACACACGTATGCGTGATGTATTTGTATTTATTTCAATTTATATAGCGCTTTAAAGACACTGCCATACAAAGGACGGTCTGTAGTTAAATGAGAATCTGCAAGAGCTTCTCATTCCAAATCTGATGGTACGGACATCAGATTGCTATGGCCGATGCATTTGGGGGATTTGACCGCTGAGCCTACTAACTTTGATGGCAACGTGGATGTCGTTTTATCTAATAAAACAATCTCCAATAATCATTTCAACATGGCGGTACCTTCGTTGAATGAAACGCCAAGTGCAGTGCTCCTAGCTAACTAAAGATTTGCTTGCCTGCCCAACTCAAATATCTCCATTAAATAAGATACATGATGAACACAAAGCACCAAACGCACAGGTTTAAGACCTTCTTAAACGTGAAATATTTTTTGAATGTGACTTGCAATCCTTGCTGTAAACTTAATGGTCATGGCTCCAAAAAGCCATAAAACATACTAACCATACCAAAAACTATCTATGTTTAAAACATTCTATACCATTGACAATGAGAATAGTGGTGTGGTGTGGAACACCAGAGGCTTCTCACATCTCTTGAAAATTCACAGAAATCACCCGTTATGAGTTTGATATCACACTTCTTGAAGAAACTTGAAGAAACTTGGATAACTATACAGCCTACATGGCCAAACTGAGCAATTAAATAACCTAAAGGAAGACCCATGGTTGGTCTACTTGCTGCTATGAGAATGGATGCTCGTGGGAACTTATCTGCCTGGCATTTGCTGCATCCAGCTCATAAAAAGTAGAATTTGATCACCTCAAGCATCCTCTGGCCCCTCTCTCAGCCATTCTCAATGTATATTGGAACTCTCCATCATTACAGATGATGACTTTTTAAACCATATGCCACCTATTCTTGATATCATTGCAATTGAGAGATCCATCCAATCCAAAATAACTTCGGGTGATTTTAAACTTCAGTTGCATTCCTTGCAATGATCATCCACTCTCTTCTAAAGCATCCAGATGGATGACCTTGATGACTGAAAGTAAGTTGACCATGCTTAATGGCACGATTGCGGGTGACGTACCCTCTCGACCAACGTGGAAAAGAAACCAATCCTTTACTGTTAAATTATATTTTCATCTGTACACAAACAATAAATCAAGTCGAAAAATTCTGTCATTTCCTCCATTGATCATAATATATTGGAAAACACTTGGTCGCCCTTTTTGAGGTCATAACAATATTATGCACACAACTTGCAAGTGTCCGAGGACAGTAATCTCATTAAATGGTCAATCCCGAAGCAAAATATCCTGTTAGACAAATTACAGAAAAAGAAAGATGAGACTAGAAAAAAGAAATAGCAAAGCCTCCTCTGCCCAAAAGCATGAGAAAAAGGCAACCAGCATTCAAACATATTATAGGAATTTCCTAACTCAATATAAAATGGTTGACTGTTTTGTAAGATATTCATAGAAATGGTCAATCGTCCTGAGCTGAGTCAACCCCAGAACTTTTTTGCTATAATACCTGAGTGGAAACCACCTTCTCCAGCATTGGATCTCTCATGGATTCACATGCTTGGAATATTCTCCGTCAGGCTGGGAACCCTCGGTATATTTATAAAGAGGTTTTCCATAGGAAAAATGGTGACACTTCTGTGTCCTATCTACGTCGTTTTGGCCCGCTTACTCCTGCCCCAATAATACGTAGTGGTATAAATAGCCCCGCCCCCGCGGCTCACTTGACATTTCAACCGTCTCCAAAGTAGTGGGATCACCTTTTGTTATCTGCTATTTTACAAGGTTGATTTTGTTTCTTTCCCAATGTCCGGAAAGGCGGCGATCCGTCCGTGTGCTACATGCGGTTTAAAAAAGGTTTATGAAGGATATGGGCATATGGATTGCCTGTATTGTCTTCATCCTCATCATTCTGTGGACAGTTGTGAGATGTGTAAAGGCTTCTCACAGAAGACCCTGAAGGACCGAAATAGACGTCTGGTGACGTGGCTGAATGACGGCACGGGAGCGTACCCTCCTTCGGAGGTAGGCTCTACACATAGCTTGGCCTCGAGATCTAAATCCCTGTTAGCTCCCCGCCGCTCTGTATCTGCAGAGCCGCCGGCGAAGAAGCAACCTTCGACGGAGAAGCGTCCCTCTGAGAAACATTCTACGAGGGAATCGTCATCAAAAGGGAAAGCTTCATCTTCTTCCTCCTCGTCAAAAAAGGAAAGAAAAGATCTGTTAAAGACCTCCTCAGGAGACCATCATGGGTCATCCTCGAGTCGAGATTCGTCAAAGCATAAATCAATCTCAAAAAAGGCGGGAACACCTCAGGAGCCTGCGCCACAACCACCGTTGTCGTCGGGAGTTTGGTCGTCAGCGCCTTCATTACCATCAGCGCAGATTATTCCTGCAATCGCTTCGTCGATTCAGACGACGACGATTGAGAAGTTGTCATCATCGACAGTGGCCCCTCCGGAGGGCTGGCAACCGGAGGTGTACGATCCGATCCTACCAGAGGCCCCGTTACAACAGGAAGCAGCCTTCTCAATATCTGTGGAAGACGACCGTGAACCAGTGGTTGGCCCAACGGATCTGGGTTGACGGTCTCGAGTGGGCGAAGTATTCCAGTTACATCGTCTTTACTGAATCCCCAGGCCGTGTTGTCCTTGGAAGTGTTGTCCACATTGCAGAGACTATTGAGCCAGTTGGACCCTAAGTTACCTCACATTGGTGCACCTGCAGTGGTGCCTACTACGCCGGCCGATGACGAGCCAGGTCCGGCCCCACGGTCCACGGCCAGGGTACCAGCAGCCTGTTCGGTTAGTGTGGATCCTCCATGCTCACACCCGGAGGAAGGAGAGTTACCAGAGTCCGAGTCAGAACGGGGAGAGTCTTATTCAGACATATCGTCCCCTTCAAGAGATCCGACATGGGAGTTGGAAGCTGAGGTGGAAGCTCTAAGAAATCTGGCACAACCATCGCCTCCGGATGACATTGGTTCCTTCCACGCAATGATGGGTAAGGCATGTATCGAGTTTGACCTGGCACCGGAAGAGGAAAAGAAAGACTGCTTCTTGTTGGATCATATGGGGAAGAGGAAGAAGTCTGTATTCTCGCTCCCCATTCTAGACCACGTCTGGCAAGAAGGGTTACGAACCGTGCGCCATCCCTTTTCGGAGCCTGCGGTTAAGGGCAGGCTGGAAAAGAAGTTTAAAGCTCCGGAGTCTACTCCTAAATGTTTGTCTTCTCAGCCCTCCCCAGAATCGGTAGTATCGGCAGCTGCTGCAAGAAAGGCGAGGTCACAGCATAAATGCACAACCCCCTCAGACAACGAGGCCAGGAGGCAGGATGCCTTTGGCAAGAAAGTGTTATCGGTACGAGCGACGAGAGTAAAGGCAGTCAATTCACTGGCTATTATGGCGAGATACGACAGGGAAATGTGTCATCGTTTAGCCCCCACCCTGGAACATCTACTGGATGAGCACAGAAAACCGGCAATGTTGTTGGTGCATGAGGGGGAAGAGGCTTCAAACCACTCAATTAACATCACCGTAGACCTGGCGGAATCAGGCTTCAAACAAATAAACAATGGAGTGATTTTGAGAAGGCAAGCCTGGCTTAAGTGTACGAATTTTAGGCCAGAGGTACAATACAAAGTGCTCGATATGCCGTGTGAAGAGGAGCAATTGTTTGGGAAGAAGGTGGACGAGGCCTTAAAAGGGATAAAAGAAGACTCGGACACTGCACGTTCTCTAGGAGCCCTACAGAGCAGCAGAAGTTTTCAGTCTTTTCGCCCCTTCCGAGGAGCATCAGAAAAGTCCCGATTTGTGTCATCCAGGGACCGGGGTTTCAGCAGGCCATCATACTCCCCTCAAGGCTATAGGCGAGCTGCCCAAGCAACTAGAAGAGGCCGAGACTATTGAGCTTCGAGAAGAAGAGGAGGTTATTCATCGTCCATGAAAGACAAGCAGTCAAAGACCCAACAATGACGAGCTTCAGGACGTCCTGGGAGGCAGAGTGTCTCGTTGCGTCGACGAGTGGGAGAAAATAACATCGGATCGTTGGGTGTTAGACACAGTGAAACTAGGCCACTCTTTGTAGTTCAAAAACGTGCCACCGCACATTCCACCTGTTTTCGGCGCAACCCCATCTTCAAATATTACAACAAGAAGTGGTGCTTATGCTGCAAAAAGGGGCTATAGAATTGGTTCCGGTGGCCGAGAGAGGTCAGGGAGTTTACTCCCGTTACTTTGCTGTCAAAAAACCCAACGGCAAGTGGCGACCCATTCTAGACCTCCGATATCTCAACAAGACATTGAAAAGTCTGAAGTTCAAAATGCTTACGCTTCAGGAGGTTATCCGATCTATACAGCTGGGGGATTTTCTGGCGTCATTAGACCTGCAAGACGCATATTTTCATATACCAATGCGTCGACGACACAGAAGATTTCTGAGGTTCGTTGTCGAAAGAACCCACTATCAGTTCAAAGTACTCCCATTCAGACTAAAGTCATCTCCCAGGACGTTCACAAAGTGTTTGGCTCCAGTAGCAGCTTGGCTAAGAAGTAAAGATCATCATGTTTACCCTTATCTGGACGATTGGTTGGTAAGGGGGTTGTCGCCGATTATAGCACAAGCAAGTCTAAAAGCCACCATGCAACTTCTGCAGCGGTTAGGGTTTGCGATCAACTTCGAGAAGTCATCCTTAACTCCCTCAAGGAACTTGGTGTTTTTGAGTGCGGAGTTCCAGACGCAGTTAGGACTGGTAAAACCATCCTTCGAGGGAGTTCACAAACTCAGGCACAAGGCAAAGGATTGGAAAGCCAACACCAGAGTGTCGGTAAGAAAATACATGTCACTACTAGGGGCCATGGCGTTGTGTAGCCCATTAGTAAACAAATGACTCTTCACAAGACCAATACAAGAGTTTCTGGCAGACCGATGGTCCCAAAGTCGGGGATTATGGTCAGACAAATTGACTATCAGCAACAAACTTCTGCAAGCGCTTCAGTGGTGGCAACTCTCAGACAATCTAACGAGAGGTATGCCCCTGCAGGAACCGGAGTTTAAGATGATGGTGGTGACGGATGCATCTCTGACAGGATGGGGAGACCATCTGGAGTCCCTGCAAGTGCAAGGTCAGTGGTCACCGGAAGAGTAGACCCTTCATATCAACGTACCGGAGTTGAGGGTGGTACGTTGGGCCCTAAAATCATTTTTACCACGCATATAGATTGGTCGTAAGAATATTGACGGACAATACGACAATGTTCTACCTGAGGAAGCAGGGAGATACTTGTACTTGTTCCAGAACTCTCAACTGAAGCTCAAGAAATATGGCATTTGGCTCTCGAACAGAAGATAAATATATTGGCTTATCACCTGCCAGGAGTAAAAAATGTACAACCGGACTCAGCAGAGAGATGAATCAACTGCATGAGTGGGAGTTGAACGACCAACAACTGGCGAATATTTTCAGAAAATGGGGCCATCCTTCCCTGGATCTCTTTGCGACGAGAGAGAACAAGAAGTGCACACAGTTAGGACTGTGTTAGTACGTGAGCAGATGGCCACAACCCGACTCACTGGGGGAAGCATTCTCCTTCCCGTGGACGGGCAAGTTTGTGTATGCGTTTCCTCCTTTTCCACGCATCCGACAAACTCTACAATGGATTCACAAATACCCATGTCGAGTGGTCCTAATGGCCCCTTACTGGGCGAGACAGTCGTGGTTCTCCGACCTACTCCAGCTGTCGATAACGCAACCAGTGAGGTTCCAGAAGATTCCGAACCTTCTATCTCAGGACAAGGGAGCAGTTTGGCATCACGACCCGGACGGCCTCAGTCTGACAGCCTGGCTCCTGACTTCTCTGAATTTGGGGCTCTGACCATTTCATCGGACTGTCGAATTTTAAAAGCACGGGCTCCATCCACGAATACTTCGTATGCATGTAAGTGGAGGAGATACTGCATGTGGTGCAAGGATCAACCAGGATTAGAACCCCTGAACATTGCGGCAGAGCAACTTCTTCCATACTTGCTGCACTTAGCAGAAAGGGGTTTATCTTTTTCTTCGACAAAGGTTCATCTGGCAGCCATTTCGAGATTCACTCGTAAAAGACATTAAACACCACTGTTTAGTGACTGTCTAGTGACCGATTAGTTAAACATTTCCTAAAAGGTTTATTTCAAACTTTTCCCCCAACCAAAAAGTTTCCTCCGAACTGGAATCTCAACCTGGTACTGGCAGGATTGTTGAAGGCGCCTTTCGAACCTATGTCCTTGTCATCTTTAAATTTCTTATCGTGGAAGTTAGCTTTTTTGGTGGCTATTACTTCGGCAAGACGACTTTCAGAACTACAGGCGTTCGTTATTGATCCGGTTTTTCAAAGACAAGGTGGTATTAGCAACCAACCCTTATTGTATACCAAAAGTTCCAACTATATTCCACATTCTTCTATTGTACTGCTGACATTATTCGTAACACCCTCGTCTTTCGCGGGAAAATTCTCCATACATTGGATGTAAAAAGAGCTCTAAAGTTTTACCTCAATCTTACTCAAGACTTTAGAGGTACAAGACAACTATTTGTGGTTTATGGCCCTTCGGCAAAGGGAAAAGCGATCTCAAAGCTAGGACTTGCCCGCTGGGTATCGTCGACGATTGATTTTTGCCACGCGAAAGCAGGTTAGCCGCTGGAAAAGTGCCCAAAGGCCCATTCAACGAGATCCACTTTGTCAGTGGCAGCATTGTGGTCCGGAATCCCGCTGGGGGATATCTGTCAAGCGGCATCCTGGTCGGTGCCGCATACATTTACCTGGCATTATTGCCTCGAGCAGCAACATGCAGAGGATATGCAGATGGGACGAGAGGTCCTACGACACCTGTTTCAGTAAGGTAAACCCCATAGAGGGGTGTTTTCCTTCTATCAATGTATCTTAATTGCTTTTACTGTTGATGTACCATGACTGAAAGTTCTTTCCATGGCTTAATCCAGGTGTGACTATGATGATATTGGTTTGCATTACACACCTCCAAATTAGGGTTATTGCTATACAATCTATTCTAAGCATGTGAATCCATGAAAGATCCAATCCCGGAGAAAGGGAATAGTTTCTTACCTGTAACTCCATTTCTCCAGCATTGGTATCTTTCATGGATTCACATGCGCCCGCCGGCCTCCCCTGCATGCAAACCTTATATACCCCATACTACTTTGGGGGTTAAAATCTGATGGGAGCCGCGGGGGCGGGGCTATTTATACCACTACGTCCTATTGTTGGCAGGCGTAAGCGGCCCAAAACGACGTCGATGGGACACAAGTGTCGACATTTTTCCTATGGAAAACATCTTTATAAATATACCAAGTGTTCCCAGCCTGACGACGGGGAATATTCTAAGCATGTGAATCCATGAAAGATACCAATGCTGGAGAAATGGAGTTACAGGTAAGAAACTATTCCCTTCCACACTCTTTTTAAGGATGCTATGTTTTAGACTCCCCATAGTGTCTTTTTAAAGTTATCCTTTTGAACAACTTTTTGAAAATAAGTGCCTGTTGTTGCTGGGTTGCCCTAGGGGCTCCCCTTTTAAAGGGGCACCCCTTTTAAACTTTCTCTGGCTAACCTTGAGAGAACTACAGTTCCCAGGTACCTTTGGATCCCTTTTTACATTTTATTTGGTGAAACCAGCACACCCCACTTTATGTGGAGTGCTGGGGAGATGCAATGTATCCCCTCTCACACTCAAGCTTGCCTTCAATGGCTGGTGGCAGTGATACCATGTATTAATTTGGTGCACCTTTTACGAGGGGACTGTGTTCACAGCTGCAGTAAAGGCACCTAAGGGTACTCATTTTACGAAAATGGCCCCCGTCGTCTTTTTTTTGCCTTTTTAGTGTTTGTTTTTTCGGGTTCCTTCCCCTGAAATTCAGGGCGGGAAATTCCTTTGTGTGATTTTTATCTTCGGCGGGAGTCCCTGATTGAACAACCAGACCACCCCTTGTTGTAAAATGCAGGGAGAGAATGGAGATGTTGTGCTGAAGTTCCTGTTAAATACTGCAAACCTGGAAGTTGAAGACCAGTCGCCCACTGGGACAGAAACCGAAGAGGATGATGAAGGAAAGGTGGCTGAGACGATTTGCAGGGACGTAAGAGCCTACTGTGTAACCAGAGCCTGCTGTATCCCTACCTTCCAAACGGCCCGGGCACTCCAAAAACGACGACCCTGACCTCAAAGCCTGGTGAGACCCACTAGACTGAAGAAGACCTGCATTCTGAGCCATCCCACATGTAGCTGTGACCTTTAGGGCTGCAATACCCCAATTCCCTGGGTCCTCGAGCCATTGTGCGGTGCACAGTGTTCATAATTCCGAATCAAGTGGAATCTTTGTGGGCATCCTGGTTTATCTCCAGAGACACGAATAGAGTCCGAAAAGTCCTCTCACCAGAGTGCTGGACCTTTGTAACGACGAGAATTCAACTGCAATATTCTGTCTTCTTCTGTGCTTTTGTAAAAGGCACCAAATCCACAGTGCCACATTCAGCCGCGAGGAACACCTTGCCTAGAGCCTTCTCTGTTGATCCCCGCTGCAAAGTCTTTTCTGAGGTCTTGTTTTCAGTCACCACGACAAGGAATCCACCGACCGGGTATTTGGATGCAGATCCTGAAGTTCTCATGCTGCAAAATCTTCTTCAATGCTGAGGTACTGTGTTGGCTTGGGTATGTACTTAACCTAAGTCTCTTAGGATTCCTGTGTAGTTGTGGGGTGTTTTCTGTGATGGGGAGGCCTCTCATCCAGTGCACCCAGTCCCACTGCTAGGATCCTGCTAGGGTGTCTTCTGTGAACCCCTTTCTAACTCTAGAAGTAAAATACTCACCTGTTTGCCCAGTCTTCTTAAGGAACTCTGACATTTGCTACTTAAGAATGTATCCTGACACTGTCTGTTGGACACTAGATTATAGTGACCCGCCTTCTGCCACTGAGAACACTCATGCTCCAAGAATAAGGGAAAGACATTTTAGGGATTGGGCCTTTTGTCTAGAAAAGAGAATAAGTGTTTAAAAGTTACTTACTTGTAAACGAGTTGCTTGGTGACTGTATCTCTGAGAGTGAACAGTTACAAACGTTCTTATTTATCTTGGATGTGTGACGCACTATTCTCAAAAATATGGCTAACATCTTTCTTTACTTAGAAACAGTTTTGCCATTCTAATAGAAAGTAGATGTAAAGGTATTACTCACCTGTGATTTGGTTGTGCTTCTTTCCAAAAGTAGTGCGTTGGTTTCACCAGATTATTCCTGTTGGGATAATTGTATGAGTGTCCCCCAACTGGGTCTTGCTTCGCATAATTTGCTGTTAGCCTGTCCAGAATAAGTCTGCATTAGGTCTTACCTACTTAGAATAATGTTGAGTCATTCATAATGTGTAACATTGGGTTTTGCTTTCTCTGTGCAATCTAAAGAAGTGCCTGGGCTCCATAGGCATTGTCCGAATTGACTTTGGTTCTATACTGTCTCTCATAGGTGGTACATAAGTTAAACTTGGTTTGCTGGGAAAGATCTAACTTGGACCTTTATTGGGAGATTGAAAAAGTGTATGGGTTTTACTTAACCTGAGTTAGCTGTGTGCAATCCAAAAATTAGTTACACGAGTTAATGCTTATCTCAATCTGTATTTCAAAAGCACCTGTAATTGAATATTGCATCCTTAGGTTTTACTCACCTAGTATAACTGTGTGGTTTTTACTGTACCTAAAATACCACTTTTCACAAAACTGTCCAGTTGACTGATTATGTGATTTGTTACTGAGCGTAACTGTACAACTGGTAGGGTCTACTAACCTTGAATTACTTTGTGTATTCTGAAAGTAACCATTGGTTTTTACCCCCACCCCACCCCAGGAATAGATGTGACCTATACTGAATGTGTATGAAAAGGTTCGACTTCCCTAGAACTACTGTTGGGTGTTCCAAATAAGGTTTATCCTTTGGTCTGATAACCTTCAAGCATAGTGTTGTGTTTTTATGATTGTGATTAGATATAATGTGTGATAGTACTTAATTTATCTGGGTTTATCTGGGCCTATTTGTATTTAAATAAATCCTTTATTTTTTACAATACATAGTGTTTCAGTGTTTCTTTGGACCATTTGTATTACAATTTCATTTGTACTGTTTCTACAGCCCTCTCGCCCTCATAAGATAAGCCTAGCTGCTCTTTCTACGCTACCATGAGCTCAGGTGGTACAGCCTAATACTAAGAGTGGAGTCTTGTACTGCCTCAGTTGAATGGTTTTCCTAACCCCTTAGTTGGACTTCAGAAAACCTGTCCTAACAATGACGCAAAAAGATAATGAAAAAATGCTTGCTGCACGAATATCTAGTGCCCAAATTTGGAACCTTGTTAAAGAAGGTTCCAACACAGGGATTCCCTCGTTATTACTACATGCAGTAGGGGAATTGTAGTGGATAAATCATTGTTCCAACTTGTTTGCGGATCCTAAAGTAACTGACTGAATATGAAGCCTTCACCAACTTTGCAGTGAAACTAAATACTACTGTTCATTTTTCAAACTGTGATATACATATGGGTTATTCCGCAATCATGGAAGCAATCCATACCAATACTGATATTTAAGAAGGGTCATCGTAATACACAAACCAATTATATACCTCGAATATGCTGGATAACTTTCAATCCGGATTCATCAGACGAGTCGGCACTGCTCCTAATCGACTTATAGTAGCTGCCCTGAAAAAGAAAGCCTTAGCATCAAATCAACCAATATATATATATAGCTGTTAAAGATTTCAAACAAGCATTTGATTTTGTCTCCCGTATATTATTATGGCAGAAACTAAAAGCTGCCGGTTTTCCACCTTATATCGTAAAACTGTTGCAACAATTTTATTAGAACACTTCTATACGTGTCAAACTAAACCAACAAGGCTCATTATCCCACCCCGTAAAAATACATTGTGCGCTAAAACAAGGATGCATACTTCCATATGTGCTCCACTCGCCCCTAGTTGATTGGGCCTCCCACAGTGTCTTTTTACCCAATCACCAAGAACCGACCAGCGCAGCCGACCCCCGCAGAAGGCACCGCAAAAGGCTCCTGTCCTGGGCCTGTCGTGGCCGCCTGGGGCCAGTGGGCCAGAAACACTGCTTCCCGCACATGTTGCGGCACTCATTGTACTATCATTCCTGTGCCCTGACAACGCATCAGCCTCATACTAATCTTCATTCGTATTTGCCCTTCACGACATTGCAGCCTTTGCTTCACTTCACTGATGAGGCCCAACAAGGCTGAAACACGTGTATGGGGTTGCTGTTGGTACTCTTGTTCAGAGAGGAATTGCCATAGCATTTCGGTGCTGGACTGCCCATGTGGGCGGGACAAAGACTGATATGCAAATGGATATTTCCCATCTGTGAAAGGTACAGTGAGCAAAAAGCATGTGCTGCAAACTCTCATCTCAGAACAGGATATCATGCCATGTTCTTTCTGGAGAGGAGCTGCTATCTTTTTTGAAAGAAAAAAATAATTTCACTCGAACTCTTGGTTCACTGAGGAACTGCAAACAATGCATTCAAATAAACGACTTGCCCTTACAATGTGGCAATCTGACCCATGTGACTACCAGAGATAATTTTAAATCAGTTGCGCTAACATATAAAGAAGCTATCTTCGCTGCAAAATCCAACTCTTTTAAAATAAGAATATCCAATGCTAACTCTCAATCAAAAGAACTAGTCACCATATTTAAGGAACTCACTGCTCCGCCCACCAGCACAGATGAAATCATTAAGGATGAAGTTTGTTGCGCAAGCATCCAAGCTGCTATGCTAAACAAAATAGACCTCCTCCAAAATAAAATCCAGGCTCACTATAAAGTCCTACAAAACCAAAACATGCCCACACAGACCACGCCTGTTCACAATTCACCCCACCTCCCTACATTTTTTTTAAATTTGTTTATAGTTACGTAGTAACTTTTACAAAAGGTTTTTTGTGATTTAAAACAACACGTAGTATTACGAAGGCTACATAAAAAGATAATTTCTCCATACAGAAATTTACATTTGCCACATTCCATTTTCAATTCATTTTCAAATTGATAACAAATACATCAATATACAATTTAAAAGAATACATTTAAAAAAAAAATGAATTTACCTGAGATGTAATTCACCCTCACAAGGAAACAAAATGCTCTCAATTTTTGGTAAGGGGACTTAATACTTATTCTGCTTCCTCTTTTTCACATTAATTTAAAGACAGCAATAGTGCTTCAGGAACCTGACACCGGCAATCTGTAGCCTAACTCGTTTACCGTGGATCATATCTAGCCACAGCAGGTCCAGATCCACGCAAGCAGTGTTTGGAACATATTTACTGAAGTGACTGATGCGTTCAATCCTTAAACCATCACACTCAGTCAGTAAATGCTGCAGAGTTTCTAGATTCTCCCTTTGCTTACAAAATTTACAAAAGGTGGATCCAATACTCTGTCCACTTCTAATATCAAGTATTTGTCCCGTACTCAACACATTAAAGCGGAATCGCAAATATTCCTGCCTCCACGTTTTGTCAGGAAATTTTATTAGGTATGGTTCCAATTCCCCCATCTTTTTTACAATCGGAGGCAATGTGATTATATAATTTAGGCATTTTGACCTCTTGAACTGTTAAATTCCTGTCAGCATGAAGCAATAGTTTTTTTTACTTTCATGGGGTTTGCAATAAGCATATCTCTAGGGACCCCCAAGTTGTCAAGAACACAGTTTGCTTCTTCCAACGTGTCCCTGAGATACTTAGATGTGGGAGCACCACTCCTGATACCCTTACCCATGTTGTCATATAAGGTGGTATCTTTGCTGGTTAGCAATTTCCTGTATAGTGCCATTCTGCGCCATTTGATGGTACTTCTAATCGAGTGTAGTCCAAGCTCGTATCTTATTGCCACCAATGGTACGCACTTCGGCAGACATTTTACCTTAGATTTGATAATTTTAGATTCGTACACAGCCCCCTCCTTTCTGCACCATAAGGGAGCAAGTTCTAGACCATAGCAGAATTGGGGCACTAATCTGTTTTTGTACAGGCGGATACACGGTATTAATGAGAATTTACCATACTTTACGTCAATTTTACATAATTGGGCTTTCATTGGGGCAATTTTTGCTTCCAGTAACGCCCGGAAGTTTGCCTTATTCTTATTTCCAAACACTGGGTATCCCAAGTATCTTATTGCTGACTTAGTTGGTAATTTCTCATGATTTAGGAACAGTGCATTTATTTTTTGATTTTTCTTGTGGGCCAAACATAATATCACTGTTTTAGAATAGTTGATTTTAAGGGCATTTGTGAGAATATATTCTTTAAACGCAGTTAGAAGTCTTTGGAGGCCTATGGGGGCTATGAGCATAGAGGGTTGCATCGTCTGCGTAGGCGGTCCACTGTACCTTGATGCCCTCCATTTTAGGTGAGTTTGTGACCAACTTACTGAAACACGCTCCCAGATCGGGAAAATATAAGTTGAATAATGTCGGGCGTATATGCATCCTTGCCGCAGGCCTTTGGTTACATTGATTTTATGAGACAAATTTCCCTCCATACTGAGGCGAAGCTTTAATCTAGAATTTTGATGTATGTTATATACAATTGAAAGAAGCGAAGCAGGCATCCCGAGATTAGCTCATTTGTTCCACAAAATTGTTCTATCCACTAGATCGAAGGCGGATGTGAGATCGATTGATGCTAGATATATGGGAAGATTTCCACGGGTCCAGGCCGCTTTTTGCATAATGTTAATTAACAAACCACCTGCATCAGTACCCACGTTCGTTCTAAAACCAAACTGAAGGGGCGACAGTATTTTATGTTGGTCCATCCAGCACCGAATATGGTCTAGAACGAGGCTGGCAAATATTTTGAAGTCAACTTCAAACAGGGCTATAGGTCTATAACTAGTGGGAAGGGCCCTGTCCCCTTTCTTGTAGATTGGTATAATATAAGACATACTCCAGCTGTTTGGAAGAAGATGTATCTTTACAATGTCTTTATATAAAAGAAATAGTATTCTGGCCCATACATTTTCATTCCCCTTCATAACCCTATTGCAGAGCAGATTCGGTCCGGGTGCCCTTGAAGGAGAGCTTTTCACAACGATGTCTTCAATTTCTTTTACGAAAAATGGAATACTCCATGTAGCATTTTCGATAACTGACGGGGCAACCCATACTGCACAGGGAGGGGGGGCAATAAAGACTCTAGAAATGCCCTTCCCATTTCTCTGAGTTTATACAAGATGTTTGGGACTTAGTTTGATCATGCCCTCCATTGTTGACCAAAGTCCAAAATCTGCGGGTATTTACATTACACAACGAGTTTAGCATAGATTCTGTGTCTCCCTGATAGAGCTTTGCACGCAAAAATCTTGACTTATTTTTCCATTTATTTTTTATAGCATTAAATTCCTGTGCTTCCACCACTGTGAGGGGAATTGCATGACGTCTGCAGAATCCACGAATTTTGCGATTTCTACCCTGCTTTAGTGTTTTAATTTCTTCAGAGTATGTGTGTTTGTGTTGTTTGTTACTTTTAGTCTTTTCCTTTATTCCAGCCTTTCCTCTGATTACCGTTACAACATAATTCTCAAAGGAATCATGACAATACATCTTTTTTTTCGCGGCATATACAGTATTTTGAAAGTCGGCCTGGAAAAGTATTTTAAATTTTTCAATATTAGTATTAGGCCAAGAAATTCTGTTTGATTGGACATTCGCTGTGACCTGAATTTTCAACTTTTGTACCTGTCCCATTTCCATATCTACCAATAGTGACATCTTTAGCATTTTGTGGTCTCTTTCCTTCGTTTCCAGCAGGCCAAAATCATGGACATGGTTAAATGTGTTCATACAGACAAAAATATAGTCTATGGTAGATGACCATCTTCCATTAGACCATGTTGAATTGTCCGTAGAGTCATCAAAAAATTCATTCACACCTTGCATACACCAACCACCCAGAAAGAGAGCCCATATTTCTCCAGCATTGGATCTTTCATGGATTCACATGCTTAGAATATTCCCCGTCGTCAGGCTGGGAATCCCCGGTACATTATATAGACCCTTTCCCGTAGGAAAACTTTTTCGACGCTTATGCGTCCTATCCACCTCGTTTTGTATCATGCGTGCCCGCGCCGTCCGGACGCCATGATATAAATACAGGACCCGCCTCCGCGCTCCCTCAGATTTCAACCGTCTTTCAAAGTAGTGGGATCCTCGCGGTTACTGCTAATTGAAGTTAGGTTGTGTTTTCGCTTCGGCGAAATTCCGTTCTGAAGAAAATATGTCCGGAAAAGCTTTATTCCGTCCTTGTGCGACATGTGGTCTCAAAAAAGTCTATGAAGGTGATGCCCACATGGATTGTATCTACTGTCTCCACCCGCACCACACGGCGGATACATGCAAGATATGCCAGGGTTTCTCCCAAAAAACCCTTAAAGATCGGAAAAGAAGGTTGGTCGACTGGCTTAACGATGGAGCGGGTGCCTATCCGGCATCAGAAGTTGGCTCCACGGCCTCCAGGAGCAAGTCGGAACCTCCTTCGAAGAAGGCGAGGCCTGTCGAAAAATGCCCTGCGGACAAGCATGCGGGAAAGCATGCTGGGTCTTCCTCATCACACAAAGTCCTCCTCCTCCTCATCCTCCAAGACGGAGAGGCAAGCGGCATCAAAATCCTCCTCAGGGGACCGTCCTAGGTCTTCCGTGAGTCGAGATGCTTCAGCAGGGAAGTCGGCAACGAAATCGGCTACGAAGTCAAAAGGCTCGGTGCCGGCGACTGGCTCGTCGACCCCGGTATCGCTGACAATGCCGATTACTATTCAGGCAGCAGCGGTGGGGATTCCTTCGTCGACGGGGACTCAATTTATGGCCTGGCAGCCAGAGGTCTGTGAACCGGCCCCCCCTGAGGTCCTGCTGCAAGACACGGCCTTGCCGGGGTCGTCGGTGGAAGGAGAAGGTGACATGGTTATGCAGCCGTCGGACCTGGGCCTACGGCCTTCCAATACGTCGACGACGAGTGCGAGTGGGGGTATGGTCCCTCTATCCTCGACGTTGCTGACCCCCCAGACGGTTTTGTCTCTGGATGTGCTTAATACACTTCAGAAGCTCCTGCAGCGTCTGGATACGCAGATCCCTCAACCTGGCACTTCATCGTCGATATTTTCTGCACCTTCCGTCGACGAACAAGTTCAAGCAGCTCGCACGACGACCAAAAGCCCTTCGGCCTCCCAGGTGGCGAAGGATCGTCCTCGAGTGCAGGAGGAGGGTGAGCTATCGGAGTCCGATTCTATACGAGGTGACTCAGGTTCGGACATCTCCCTGTCACCGTCGAGAGACCCAACATGGAATTCGGATGTAGAGGTAGAGTCTACGAGGAGTCAGGCACAACCATCTCCTCCGGATGATGTGGGAGCCTTCCATGCAATGATGGGAAAAGCGTGTTCCGAGTTCGGCTTAATTCCTGAGGAGCAGAAGAAAGATTGCTTTCTTTTTGATCACATGGGTCAAAGGAGGAAATCGGTATTTGCCATCCCAATCCTGGACCACGTATGGCAAGAAGGCCTCAAGACGATGCGTCATCCGTTCTCGGAACCGGCCATTAAGGGGCGTATTGAGAAAAAGTTTAAAGCTCCAGAGTCCACTCCAAAATGTCTAACATCACAGCCACTGTCAGACTCTGTGGTATCGGCGGCAGCGGCTAGGAAGGCCAGAGTACAGCAAAAATGTTCAACCCCTCCAGAAAGCGAGGCAAGGAGACAGGACGCCTTCGGGAAAAAGGTGCTCTCAGTCGGCGCCACGACGGTGAGAGCAGCCAACTCCTTGGCGATTGTATCGCGTTACGATAGGGAGATGTGGCATAAAATAGCCCCTATCCTAGAACACCTGCCGGAAGAACATCGCAAAGCAGCCATGTTACTAGTTCGGGATGGTGAGGAGGCCTCGAACCATGCAATTAATATTGCGGTGGACCTAGCAGAGTCGGGGTTCAAACAAATCAATCATGGCGTAGTACTTCGTCGACAAGCGTGGCTCAAATGTACTACTTTTAGACCTGAAGTCCAGTACAAAGTTCTAGACATGCCATGTGAAGGAGAACATCTGTTTGGAGATAAGGTTGATGAAGCCTTGAAGGGGATGAAGGAAGACACGGATACCGCTAGGTCTCTTGGCGCCCTCCAGACAGGTAGAAGTTTTCGCTCTTTTCGCCCCTTCAGGGGCGCCTCCGGAAACTCCCGCTTTGGAGCCTCTAGGGACCGTGGATTTAACAGGCCCTCATACTCTTCACAAGGCTACAGACGGGCATCCCAGTCGGCACGTAGAGGCAGAGATTATCAAGACTCCAGACGACGAGGCTCGGGTCCCTCGTCGACGAAGGACAAGCAAACCAGCAACCAATGACGGCCTTCGGAACGTCCTGGGGGGTTGAGTCTCTCATCATATCGACCAATGGAAATGCATCACCACAGATCGATGGGTTCTGGACACGGTTCGCATGGGTCAGTCGCTGCAATTCAAAAACAAACCTCCCAAGTCTTCCGCCAGTGTTTTCGGCCCAGCCCCACCTTCGAGTTCTAAGACAAGAGGTGGCGCTTATGCTACAAAAAGGAGCGGTAGAACGGGTTCCTGTGGCACAGGAAGGACAAGGGGTTTATTCCCGGTTCTTCGTAGTCAAGAAGCCGAATGGAAAATGGAGGCCCATTCTCGACCTGAGGGTACTCAACAAATGGCTAAAGGGCTCAAAATTCAAAATGCTAAAGCTCCAGGAGGTTATCAGGTCAGTGCAACCCATGGATTATCTGTCGTCGCTAGATCTTCAGGACGCATATTTTCATATCCCAATACGTCCACGACACAGGAGATATTTAAGGTTCGTCGTCGGCCAAAAGCATTTTCAGTTCAAGGTCCTCCCGTTCGGTCTCATGTCCTCCCCCAGGACGTTCACCAAGTGCTTGGCCCCCATAGCGGCCCATTTAAGGAAGGACGGTCACCATGTCTATCCATATTTAGACGACTGGCTGGTCAGAGGCTCGTCCATGGAACAAAGACGAAACAGTCTGGGGGCCACGATGTCCCTTCTACAGGAACTGGGTTTCGCGATAAACTTCAGCAAGTCCTCCGTAGAGCCCTCGAGGACCTTGGTCTTTCTAGGAGCGGAGTTTCATACGCACACAGGCCTTGTAAGACCATCCAGCGAAAGAATACAGAAGCTACAAAGCAAGGCGTCGGAATGGAAATGCGGTACCAGGGTGTCGGTGCGCAAATACATGTCCCTGCTAGGGACCATGTCGTCCTGCATTCCGTTGATAAACAACTGCCGACTGTTTATGAGACCGTGCCAGGAATTTCTAGCAGACCGTTGGATGCAGAGCCAAGGTCGCTGGTCCGACAGATTGGTCATTGACGAACAACTGGTACAAGCACTCCGCTGGTGGAGAGTTTCTACTCATCTAACGAAAGGAATGCCTCTGTTGGAACCGGAGTTCCAGAAGACGGTGGTGACGGATGCATCACTGAGCGGATGGGGAGCTCATCTGGAGACGTTACAAGTACAAGGCCGGTGGTCGTTACAAGAGTCCTCCCTGCATATCAACCTGCTAGAACTGAGAGCAGTGCGGTGGGCCCTAAAATCTTTTCTTCCTCAACTGAGAGACTCTGTGGTGCGTGTCATGACGGACAACACGACTACAATGTTTTACTTAAGAAAACAAGGAGGAACACGTTCCAGGTCCCTGTCGACGGAGGCACAGAAAATCTGGCATTGGGCCCTGCAACACAACATGCTAATCTTGGCGTTCCACCTACCAGGCGTGAGAAATGTGGAGGCAGATGCCCTCAGCAGGGAAATGAACGAGGTTCACGAATGGGTGCTGAACGACCAGCAACTACAACATGCATTCAAGAAGTGGGGACATCCTTCCATCAATCTGTTCGCGACGAAGGACAACAGAAAATGCCCGCAGTACGCAAGCAGATGGCCTCAGCAGGGCTCACTGGGAGATGCGTTCTCCTTCCCATGGACGAACAAATTCCTATACGCATTCCCTCCTTTTCCTCTTATCCGGAGGACGTTGCAATGGATCCTCAAGTACCCATGTCGGGTGATTTTGGTGGCCCCGTATTGGGCCAGACAGGTGTGGTTCTCAGACCTGCTACACTTGTCTGCGGCGGAGCCAATGAGGTTCAGGAAGATCCCCAACCTTCTGTCTCGACAGGAGGGTATCATCTGGCATCACGACCCGGACAGCCTCAAGTTGACGGCCTGGCTCCTGACTTCGCCGAATTTGGCCAGCTAACGATTCCGGAGGAGTGTCGTCGTATTCTGCAAGCGGCAAGAGCACCTTCCACTAACACTTCATACTCGTACAAATGGAGGAGTTTCTGTCAGTGGTGTGGGGATCAACCAGGTTTGGATCCGCAGTTGATTATGCCGGAACAGCTCCTTCCATACTTGCTGTTCTTAGCTCAAAAGGGCTTATCGGTGTCGTCGATAAAAGTACACCTGGCCGCCATCTCCAGGTTTACACGGCAACGACATTCCGCACCATTATTCAGCGACCGCCTGATTAAGCACTTCCTTAAAGGGTTGTTCAGGAGCTTCCCTCCCGAGAAGAAATTTCCTCCGGTGTGGAGCCTCAATCTGGTGTTAGCGTCTCATATGAAACCTCCTTTTGAACCAATGTCATTGTCGTCTCTAAAGTTTTTGTCCTGGAAATTGGCCTACCTGGTGGCCATCACTTCAGCCCAACGTATTTCGGAAATCCAAGCTCTAATGGTAGACCCACCATACTTAAGATTTTTTAAGAACAAGGTGGTCCTGGCCACTAACCCACAGTTCATACCGAAGGCGCCTTCAGTGTTCCATAAACATTCCTCTATTGTCTTACCTACGTTTTTTCCATAGCCATGCTCGGGAGCGGAGCGCACGTTACACACATTAGACGTGAAGAGGGCTCTCAAGTTTTATCTTCATCGCACGCAACCTTTCAGGGAAACGAGGCAATTGTTCGTGGCCTATGGTCTGGGTGTTAAAGGCAAAGCCATTTCAAAGCAAGGACTGTCAAGATGGGTATCGTCTACCATTTCGTACTGCCATTCCAAGGCTGGGAAGCCTCTTTTGCGACGCCCAAGAGCTCATTCCACTAGAGCGGCGGCATCGTCGACGGCGCTGTGGTCTGGAGTCCCTCTGGGGGACATCTGCATGGCGGCTACCTGGGCGGCTACACACACTTTTACCTGCCATTTCTGCCTGTCACAACAACATGCCGAAGATACTCGGATGGGACAGGCGGTGCTTCGACACCTATTCCAATAAGGTAAGCCCCGGTTGAGGGGTTAGTTCTGGTTGCAATTATGATTGAATATTGTTCGTTCTCTATGTTAACTATTGCCGATGGGTACACGACCATAGAGAACTGGCATTGTGAGGAAAGTATGTGAGTTTGCATGCACGCCTCCTCTCTTTGGGATGGTACTGCTATGTAATCTATTCTAAGCATGTGAATCCATGAAAGATCCAATGCTGGAGAAGGGAATAGTTTCTTACCTGTAACTCCATTTCTCCAGCATTGGTATCTTTCATGGATTCACATGTGCCCGCCTGCCTCCCCTGGCCATGCAAACTGGTTCCCCCACTACTTTGGGGGCCGAAATCTGAGGGAGCGCGGAGGCGGGTCCTGTATTTATATCATGGCGTCCGGACGGCGCGGGCACGCATGATACAAAACGAGGTGGATAGGACGCATAAGCGTCGAAAAAGTTTTCCTACGGGAAAGGGTCTATATAATGTACCGGGGATTCCCAGCCTGACGACGGGGAATATTCTAAGCATGTGAATCCATGAAAGATACCAATGCTGGAGAAATGGAGTTACAGGTAAGAAACTATTCCCATCCCCCTGATGACATTTCCGCCGGTCAATTCTTTCACCGATCAGTCGTCCAAACCTACATTCTTTTGTCTCTTCCTCTTGGCAAATTTCAGAATTAAAATCCCGGACAAGATCGTATATAAATACTTATTCATATCCTGACATTCTTGGATTACAGAGTCTATTGCATCAATGTGTGCCTTTAGATCGCTTTCGGGTTACCAGTAGATGTTTATAATTAATAGAAGCATAGGGGAACTCTTGCGATCTATTTTCACTAAGACGGCTAAACACCCTTTATTTATGTGGAACTCTTTTTGAGTTGTGAAAGCTATATTATTCTTAATCGCAATTAATAACCCACCCGACGGTCTCCCCTTAGATTCTTTTGTGGCGGGTTCCTGAAAAGTAGTAAAACCATCCAAAACAATTGCTCTCTCTGCCCACGTTTCTTGTATACATAGGAACGAGTGAGTCAAGAGTTCCGCGCACGTATTAAAAGAATACAATAGGGCACGTGATCCCCTGGAGTTCCATGATAAGAGTGTAAGTTTCACAATGCTCTATGTTGAATCTGTCATGCCTTGGATCTTGGATATGGATTCCCTCAAGGTTGAAGCCAGCCATCTCGGCTCTGCCACCTCATTAGGATGTATCTCAGAGTTCTTGTCTCTTACTCCTTCTCGATCATTTGTCATCTGCATCTCTCTGGGGGGCCCTCCCCTCTCTTTTCCCTGTTGTTTCCTTGCACCTTGGCTAAAATTCACTATATCGTACCCGAAACGTTGCAGAGCCACTCCTTCTGTAAGGGCAAGTTCGTATGTAGCCCTGGAGTAGAACACAATCCTGACACAGTCGTATCTTGTTGGGTGAATGTAATCGATGAGCTTAATGCTGCTTGATATAATTAGAGAGAGCCGGGGTATCTCATTAAACAGTGACAAGATCCGTCCTCTATTTAAGGATGGAGGCCCTCTTATTGTGAGCATAAAATTTAGTTTGACACTGGGGTCATCCACACATTTCGGCTCCCTCCAATCTTTGGTCTTCTGGCCAGGCACTAGATAGCATTGGGTCTTGTCCCTCTGCCCTCGAATGTACACATATCTCCCACTCCCTTTTTTCTCCTCTCTCATTGTCCCTCTTACATTCCTTGTTTCGTTTGTAGTCTCTGTTTTGTTCAAGATCCTGCTTTATATTCCACATTTCGGCTATCTCCCGTATCCTCTCTTCAAAGCCCATCCCCTCATTTCGGGATTTATTTATTATTGTCACCCCGTCCTTGCAATCCTCTCTCCTATCCCTCCCATTATCCTCTGGGGTTATAAGGGCGGGCCCTTGTCTATGTGCACTCTACCGAGTCTCTTGGTCATCTTTGTTTATTTCAACATTTAGTCTCAAATCAGTTTTTTTTTTTTCTATTTCTTTCTCTTCTGCTTTCTCAACCACTGGTAACCTGTGTGGTTCTCCCTCGAGCCCTTTTTCATCGGATAATAGTAATGTGGGTGGAAGAGAGTGGCCGTACTTAGAGGGAGTTTGGAGTATTTTAATGAGTGCCTCTTGAACCAGTTTTTTGATGTCTTCGCTAGGTATCATAGATGAAACACTACTGTTAATAGCCTCAGTCTCGAGCCCTCCCTCTGGTTCTGCTTCCTCGAACTGCCTTGAATTGGTACATTTATTGAGGCTGTCATCTGCCTGAAGCGCTGTTTTATCCTCTTCTACTTTCTCTACAGTTTCCTGCACCTTGTCCACTATTAACTATTGCTTATTTTTTATACCAAAAAATTGCTGGATACTCCTTTCCTCCTTATATCCTTCTGATTTGCTTCCATTCGACTTCTTAGAATCTTTTTTCTTGTTTGTTTCAATTATTCTACATTTAGAATTGCCCTTGCCCGTTTTTCCTTTGTGGTTCATAGCTTCTGAAAGGGTATTCTTGGCTTCTCCATATTCCTTGCCATTTGTCTCCAGTATGTTTCCTTCTATACTGTCTGTGGCATCCTTCTTAATTTGTCCTCGTCTATCTGACACTTCCTTTACTTCCAGAGCTAATTTGCTTTCTTCATTTAACTGGGTGAAGTCGAAGTGCCCTCCCTCTACTGAAAGACTACATATGTCTTTAAAATTTATGTTAGTGTTTTTCATTTTGGGGGAAGGTTGATTTTTAAGTTTTTGGCTTCCATTATGTTAGCTCCCTTCTCACTTTTTGCTCTTCTAAGTGCCCTTGCCCGCATTTTCTTTTCTCTTCATGTGATAACGTACACGAACGGGGTCTCCTCTTCCTGGGTTGGTTCTCCCCCAGCTTTCTGCTTCTGAGCCTGCGTTTTGACTTCCTCATTTTCCATCACTTTCAAAAGTGCCGATGTGCTGTCCAGCTTGTTCCCTACTGACAGCTCTGAGGTAATTAATGCAGTTTTCCATTTTCCCTGATTTGTTTTCATTTTGATTTTTACTTGTTTAATTTTGTCCTGATTAATATCAGTCTTTTTAATTAATTCTCATTTTCCCAAGTTGACTCCCCTTCTTTCGCACATAATTCGTTCCCTGTTTGGGAGCCTTGATTGAGGGTCCTCGTTTTTTCCGTTGGGGAAATTTGGGGGGTTTCTTTTATGCTTAAGGCGTGTACAAACCCTTCCAGCCTACTTAGTTTGTCTAAGCATTCAACCATCATGCATCTTGATTCCTGTAACTCCCCAGGAGTCCTTTCATGACCCTTGTCTAAAAGATTCAAGATCCCTAAATTCTCCTTCAAGGACATCACAGAACTCGAAGTTATAGACCTTTTTAAGCACCTAAAACTATCACTTTGCAAGGGAGACATCTGCCCTCCGAAGATCGTAAAAGACTGCGCCGATGCCCTTGCCCCTCTTCTTACTGCTTTCGTCAACTCCTCATTTAAAACTGGCATTGTCCCCGCCAGCCTTAAAGAGGCGTGGGTGCGCACTCTTCTGAAAAAACCTATGCTAGATCCCACCCAGCCTAACAACTATCGGCCTATAACCACCGTCCCGTTCCTTTTCAAATTACTGGACAAAGCAGCTCATACTCGGATCCAACTACACCTTGCGACCAAATATGTCCTAGGAAAAAGACAGTTGGAATTTAAACAAATGAACCCAATACTAGACAAAAGTAAGCCTGCCCTCCTCCTCCTCTTAGACCTCTCGGCGGCTTTCGACTTGGTTGACCACAAAACTCTCACCACTCACCTCACTCAAGCAGCACAATTCTCCAAACAAGTAACTTTGTGGATTACCCCTTTCTTATAAGGAAGAGTTATGTAAGCTTTATCAAATACAGCAAATGCAGCACCTACCACAATTCACTGTGGAGTTGCACAGGGATCATGTACCGCCCCAACGCTGTATAATCTTTTTACAAAGCCCCTTTTTGATAAGCTTGATGCAATTGGGATCGCATATACCAACTATGCAGACAACGATACCCAAGTGCTTCTACCGCTATCTGGCTCATACGACCTTGATGCGGATGCACTACACCAAATCTACACCACCAGAAAATGGTCTATGCCTAAATGGAGATAAGACAGAGATTCTCATCTTGGGTCAAAAGACTACTTTAACTAAACTAGATGGTCTCTATTCTAACTTTAACGTAGATAACTCCATCATCTCCGGTCCTTAAGTCCGTCAACACCTTAGGTCTTCACATTGATGCCACACTATCCATGAATGAGCAAGTCAATGCCATAGCCTCGGCTTCCGCCTTAAGCACCAAACTCATCAATGCCATCAAACCCTTCCTAACCAAGTCTAACTGCCTCTCAATTGCCAGAGCCACCGTTAGACTACTGTAACTCACTTTTAGCAGGCACCTCCTCAAAAAATGTAAATAGACTCCAGATCACACAGAACAATGCGCTAATAGCAGCACTATGCATCCCGAGACGAGACCACATCTCGCAAGCCAGACAGCCAGCTCACTGGCTTCCAGTCAAAGACCACATTACATTTAAAATTCTTACTACAGCCCACAGATGCATCAAATGAACTGCACAGCACCTTCCTATCTATCAGAAACACTCTTTAGAGCCACCAACATGCTACACCAATCAACTCACTATGCCTCGCATCAACAGGGCCAGAGCAGGAGGGTTAGGTTTCCCCTACATAGCTCCAAAACTCTGGAACGCTCTCCCTACTTCTCTCTGAGCTGAAACATTGTTCTATACCTTTCGGAGAAATCTGAAAACATCACTCAAGTAACACTCACCTTCATTTCTCCTCCCCAACAACCTGCCATCTACCTCACCTCTCTCCCTTAATTGCTGTATATACTGTATAAATGTTGTATATTATGAAAAAACGGTCAAAATGTATACCTGCTGCTACTGTAACTAAGCAAAGCTCACCTCCTGTAACAAGCGCCACGAGGCCCAAGGGCTACTGTGCGCTCAACAAGTGTGAATAAATAAATACTTGCAGCAACACTTCTTAATTTTTACATCAAAGATATTTCTAAACATATAGAATCAGCTAGAGCGTTCCCTCTGTTAGGGAGAATTCTCAGAAATGTGCTAATTCCCTACACCTTAGAGACCACCAGCTACTTTGCTGTATTTTGAGGACTTGATTTTTTCAAACCTGGAGAGAGTGAAACCCTTTTTCCCACTCGCTAATGTATTTTAATGTGATTTTGTACACCGTTTCTTTTGGTTGTGGAGTCTGACAAACTCCAGAGGCTTTGTCTTTTACATTGTGTCACACAGCACCTGCAGGTCAGTGGCACAGGGAAGTCTTTTAGACTTCCCAAAGGTTTAAGTACCTTCTCTAGGATCAACTACTGTTTCCCAGAGCAGTAAATGAGACTTTAACTTACATTTGTAACTTTCTAGATCCAGCACACACTAGCTTACAATGGGGTGGTGGAGGGGTTACCTAGTATTCTTCTCATGTAACAATTTTATGTTACCCTTTTCCTCGATGAATGGCTGGTGGCAGTGGTTTCGTTTTAACTACCATGGTGTGCATTTACCGCGGGCTGCGTTCGCAGCTACATTAAAGCACCCAAGGGTGCCATTTTTGTGAAAATGGCCCAGTCTTCGTTTTTCGCCATTTCTTTGTGGAAAGGTCCTTCTTGAGACTTACTCTGCGAGCCAAACCAGGTTTGGTTCCATTGTTCGTTTTGCCTTTGGCGGGGTTCTCGAGTGAAGCCCGCCTCTGGCTCCAGGGTGTCTGTGTAAGGCAGGAACTTTGTTACAGGGACGTTATGGTTCCAAGTAAAACCGAAAATCCCCTGAAATTCGCCAGTTATGATAAGCTAAGCAACATTTGAGTTGTCATCTTTGATGTCCTGGGTGTTCGTCTTCTCAGTGCACGGTGGTGGCGTGAGTTATGGTTGCTTAGCTTACCATAACTGCCGAATTTCAGGGGTTTTTTGGTTTTACTTGGAACCATAACGTCCCTGTAACAACGTGTTTTTCACTGAATATATATATATATATTACATTCAGAATAGCAATGTGCTCTTCTTGTGGAATAAAACCAGATTAGTAGCTTTTAGATTACAATAAGTACTTCAAGGGCAGTAGATCCTATTGTTCATAACATATGATATATGATATGGCATTTATAACACGCCTATACACAAGTGTTTCAAGGCGCGACAAGAGAAGTGTTATTCACTTTCAGAAATACGTAGTTATACCAACACTTTTTACAAGTATCTCTTGCAACATATGTAACTTTCTTCTATTTTGAATGGATATAGTTACACCACTAGTCTTGCATTTAAGAATACAGTTCAGGGATAGTAAGCCAACCCCTATACTTTTCAGAGGGGCATTAAGCTACTCATGGTCAAGTGTGAACAAAGTAAACTATTTGAGAAGTGCACTAAAGCACTTCGGGGAAAGCATAATCCAATTTCAGTTTCAGAAGATCAACAGCTATTCACGGTCATTAAAAAGCTATTGGTATCTCACTTTTACACTATTTCCAATACAGGAATGGACTGTTAAATTATAATTGTTCTTGTATAATGCGCATAATACCAACGAGTGGTTTCTATGTGCGTGATCAGGATTCGTAACTGTGTTGTGCTGCGTTCTCTTGCTTCCAAGAGACATGCATTGCCCCTGAGCTATCCTTCCTCTCCCAGTTGAACCAATGATACTTTTCAGAAGTGTAGGCTATAATTCTAAGGCAAGTAAGAACTCTGATCAGACTTTTAAGAAGGTAATCGGCAGTTCAGGGGTTATGTTAGGACCCATGTACTTTTCAGAGGGGCTGCAATCAATTCAAGGACCAATATTCACTACAAGACTGTTTTAGCAATGCATTAAGCAGATCAGGAAAAGCAAAACCAAATAGTACATTTTAAGAATGACAATCTGTTATTTAAGGTAAGTAAACCCTATTGATTCTCATTCACTATAGAAATGATATAACAGTACCAGGATGTATTACTTTTCAGAACACCATTCAAAGTAATACAAATAAAATCTATACTTTTTAAAGGAGTAACCAGCAACTTTCGGAACACTTAACTTATTCCCTTACAGAGATGCAATTATCACACTAACTTCTGTACACTTGTTATATTTTTTAAGACAGAACCCTTATCATTAAAGTCCTTCCCTAGTCTATAGCATGAGTTTTGACAGAGGCAGAAGAGGGAGCCTAGTGGCCTACGAGCCAGCTGTAGGCAGGTCATGATAGGGTTCTGTTGCAGGAGAGCCAGCGTTGCAAACGCTTCTCTTCAGACAATTCAGTAGTCAATTTAGAGTTAGTTGAAAGTGTTCAGGGACTTGACAGAAGGCTCCCTATATGCATTCCAGCATTAAGCCTGGGCGAATGGTGTGGCCAAACTCCCTAACAATCTAATAAACCACTCAGCCTCACAGGATTCACACAAGAATTAAGCTAACTATTACCCCAGTGCTTGGGTTCTTGGTCTGGAGACTAAATAAATGAAAGCTGAAGGGAAGCTGGCTGCAGCAATCAACGGGGGAGGCTACCAATAAAGGACTCTTCGCACTTTCTTGCGGCTCTGTGGACTTAGTGCCTTTTTCAGGAGCCTTATGAAGAACAAATATTGCCGGTCAGATTCACTTCACACTCTCGGTCCTAAACTCTGGTGAGGGGACATCAGGAATTTGAATCTGGTCTCTGGAGGTCCAACAGGAGTTCACCAAAGTTTCAGCAGGATTCAGATTCGGACCCTCCTCTCACGCTTGAGGTCCCCTGGTATTGGCAGTTTGCAGCCAGCAAAGACACAGCACGTCGCGGGATGGCTCGTTTTTCAGGTCTTCTTGAGGCCAGTGAATCTCACCAGCCTCTGGGTAGGTGTTGTTTCTGGGGCTTCCTGGTCGCTTGAAAGGAAGAGTTGCATCAGGCTCCATTTACACAGCAGGCTCTCTGGTCGCTGGAAATAGTTACAGCTGTTGTTTCTTCATCTTCCTCGTCAGATCTGGTTCCAGTGGTCGACTTGTCAGCAGCTTCCAGGATCGGACTATTTATCAGGAACTACAGCATAACTTCTGCAAACTATCCCTGCAGTTTACATAAAGGGGCGGCTGGCTCCCCAGCAGGAACTGGTTCCGTTCATGCAAGGTGAAAGACAAAGGGCTGTGGCATTTTGGACTCCTCCCTCACTTCTTGCCTTCACAGACACTCTGGAGCCTCGGTTGGCAATACAAAGGATTCCTGCTGAAGACAAAACCTCAACCAGGATCTTTCCCACGTAGGACGGCAGAAGAAGACCCAAGAAACAACACGCAAATGAGTAACGGCGAAAAAAGGAGCCCACCATTCTAGCAGAATCGTGACCCTCCTGTGCATTACTGCAGTATTTGACAGCCTGCGAGTAATAGACTAAAAGTAGTGTCACTGACACCAGCCTTTCAAGTTAACTTGCAATTGTAACACATAATTTACTAGGTAAGTGAGAAAGGGGATACTGTGTATCTCCCCAGCACTCCACTTAAGATGGGGTGTGCTGGCTCATTATATGAAATGTAAAGGGAATGGTAATCCCACTTTACATCTTGCGAACAGTAGTTTACCCAATATATAATAAGAGAAATTACAAAGAGAAGCCTAAACCAAAAGTTATAGAGAACTATAAATCCAAACACACTATGGAGGGATGTAAAAAGGTCACCAGTAAAAATAGTGACAGACTAGGTGAGAGAGGAAAAAGATTGCCCACTCACTTAGGGACAAGGAAAAATAATCGCCTAGTCCAAGCAAATGTTCTGGGGTTGACACAGGTCAGGAAGAAGCATCACAAATATCAACATCTTACCCAAGTGTTAGAGATTTATCATCCCCTCTCATCGTGAGACCCCCAGCACCTTTTGAGTGGAGCCTTTTTCCTCTTTCATTCTTGTGAGCTGTCTTTTGGAACTCTGTTTTTTGTATTCTACCTGTACTATTGAGTCTGTCTGCTCCGTAGCTCTTAAAGACATCTGTGTTTTTACTACTGCAGCACACAGCTCCTTATGGGCAGTGTTTCAGGAGACCCTTGGGGTCCTCATTTAAGATAATATTTCTGTATCCTCAAGTAACTACAGTTCTTAAGGCTAGAGAGACACCTATTATCTCTCCCAAAACTCTATAGTCTGAGAGATTGGCACACACCACCTTACGTGGAGTGTTAAGGATTTCAATCAGGCAATACACCCTGTTCTCACCCTAGCATGCAATGCAAAAATGAAATACTTATTTATGTGTCTATAGGTTCAATATTCGGAGTGAGATACCACTCATATCACACCCCTTCTCAAAATACCCCCAGGTCACAATGGACTAGGAACCAAGCTGGTTGGTAAAGGTAATATTTATTTATTTAAATCAAACATATGTTTTAATATATGGGGCAGCAATCACCAATGTGGTGACAAAACAATCAGAAAGTAAGTAAGGCAGTTGAATTCACTTATAGCAATACAGAAGATAAAACACAGGGAAAAGACAGTTTTGGCTCGTTGAAAAGATAGTGCTTATGTTAAGATTTCCCTCTGCAAATTTCTCAACTCACAAAGAAGCAATTCTACACAGATGTAAGTAAGCAGCAGATATTCAGGAATATAGAACAGTGTATAGGGTTTGAATACAATCTTCCCTCCCAAAACAGAGAGAAAACGTTTTAGTAACTTTTACACTTTTAAAATGACAGTTGAAAATGGCTGAGAAAAACAATGAAAAGTGTGCAAAAATCCTTACATTGATATACATTCCTATGGGAGCAACACTACAAAGATCCTAACAAATGTAAGCTATAATATGAGCAACAGTAAAATCTTTGAATCAGAATGTAAGTTTGGAAATACTTTGATTGGGAAAACACACATGTAAAACCTGTGCAAAATTGCAAATTCCCGCCTAATTTTCACTATGCGACTTTTCATAAAAATAGGTCAAATATACCGTTTCTGGATGCGAGTTTGAATGAGAGGTGATTTTGAAAATAAAGGTGCGAAAATGAAAACGGAAATCAGTTTTTTACAATGGCAATTATGCTCTTAAACTAGAGTATTCAGGCTGGTTATCAGTTTGAAACACAGTAAGCCTCGGAAACCAACCCTAGCAACCTGTTTTTTTTTTTTATTTGTTTAGTTGAATATACAACTTTTCAAATAAATTCTTCTTTATACAAAATGAATGCAAAAAGGACAGAAAAGAAAACAAAGAAAAAGCAAAATACGCTAATTAGCAAAGAGAGACAACCTCACATCACAATACAAAACCAAATGCATATGAAGAAAAGAAAGGAAAAGAAATACCAAATCGTCAATCTCTATACAAAGGGGTACATATATAGGGAATAAAAAACAGGAATCAATTCATTAAAATCAACATATTAATAACATTACAAGATATATTAATTCATAAGTGGTAAGGTTAATAAAATATCCAGTCTTCTCTAAATTAGTGAACCATTTGTTAGATATTCAGATATTCTATGGCTGGAAGCACAATATCTTAAAATTGAATTATTGCAATTAGTACCGTGGTTCTTGGATTTGAAAATAATAGGTACCAAAGTTGGTCTCTATCTAAATACTGCTGTACAATGATTTTGCTTTGAAAACATTTGCGTCTTACATTGTTCAGGCGATGCAATCAACTATAAGATGTTGTAAAGTTTCTTTTTGACTACTATTTAAGCAGTAGCGACAAATATTTTGCTTTTGAGTGACATGCTTTCTTCTACACAGAATATCCCTAGTGTTCCACTGATTCAGTCTGAACCTCAAGAATTTATGCCGAAAGTACTGAGAGGGACATTTGAGAAGATAGTCTGCCATGGTAATATAATTTTTGGTGCCAAACAAATGTATGGTAAAGTCTCTATGGTTGGAGCATTTCGCGAGGTTCTCAGACCAATCATGTTGGAACATTTTAACCTTCGCCCGATCAGGGTTGGTGATTAGAAGGTCTATCGTTACCGCAGCATCAGCTGCTGCATTCAAGACATGACTCCGCCGCCACATTGCAAATGTTTTCTGGGAAGTCCTTAGGTCATGAGCTAATATTTCCAGGATTGTCATTTTCCTTAAGCCCTTTAACATTTTAAGAAGGAAGGCACATTGCTTCCAAGTCACCTGCGAATATAATGATGATACACCCAGTTCGTAACGTAATATCGCTGTTGGTGTACCGGGGGGGTAGTTGTAGAATTGATTTCCAATACTTGGACTCACTACGATCCCAAAACAGTTGACCATGAGGGAGAGAAGCTTCCACACCATAAAGGATGATTGGTGTGACTTTCATTTTTATAAAAGCTGAGGGTGTGTTTTAGCGAGAACTTCCCAAATTCTGCTTGCAATATTTTTGATTGAGATGTAAGAGATCGTAATTTATTTTGGATTTCACAAGTAAATTGTTGCATTGTTTTTTACACTGAATGGTTACGCCCTAGCAATTGTATTGCTCCACACTTAGGAGATCATATTGTTGTAATTGCCTTTTGACTCTATTTTTCCTAACCCAATTACTTTCACAAACCATAATTTGTGTTTTCTGTGTGTTAACAATTACATTTTTTTTCCAATGAATAGGAACCTACTTGTTCAAGCATATTTTGAAGCCCCTTAGGGGTTTGGGACAACAATATCATATCGTCCGCATAAAGTAGACATGGAATTTTCAGACCTCCCATTCGCAGAGGATCACCTATGCAGTTTCTAAACGAGTTCCCTATGTCAAAGATAAATAAATTAAATAGAAAAGAGGCTAAGGCACAACCCTGCTTCAAACCTCTTTGGGTCGATATTATTGGGGACAATTTTCCATTGAAATCTGTTCTTACCTGCATGGTTGTATCGGTGTGGAGCAATATTATCAAAGATAACAAAGAGGGAGGGCAATGATGTTTACGCAGTTTCACAAACAATAGGGACCGATCAATCGAATGCAGCCTTGAAATCGATAAAAGCCAAATATAGCGATTGACCGCACGCTGCTTGGTGCGCTTGTATCATCTGGAGTGCGAGAATATTTGGTACCGTGCCCAAACCCTTTACAAAGCCTGATTGATGAGGATCTTTTAGATGTGTTGTGTCTGCCCAAGTGTTGACTTCATTCAGAATTAACCTTGCAAAAATTCTTCCAGGGGCATCGAGCAGTGAAATAGGCTGGTAATTTATGGGTAGTTTGCGGCCACCTTTTTTATAAATTGGGACCGTGATTGATTGGGTCTATGTTTTCGGCAGTTCCTGTTTCAGATTAACAGCCGAAAATATATTGACAAGGATGGATGTCCAGATCTCAGGATGAGACTTCATGGCGTAATTTGAAATACCATCGGGACCTACCGCTGGCGAATTACTCGCTGATTTAATTAACGTCAAGATTGTACTCTGATCAAACTTCAGATGAAACTTGATTGTAGATATTGAAGATTTGAGCCAAGAGGGGGCGAATACAAGGATTCAAAGTATGAAACCCACTGTTGGGTATCAACCTGGGTGATCTGTAAATCTAGCTGGTGAACACCAAGAGCTTTGTTCAATACGGTCCACATTTTGGCTATATTTTTCTCTAAGATCTTCAACATGTTAGCTCCATCACTCTGGTAAAGCAGGGCCCTATGCCCCTTTACCCAGTTCTTATGAGCAGTTCGGATTTTTCGAGTGAGAGTCGCATGAAGGGAAGGAGGAAGCCTTGCGAGCTTTCTGAGCTCTGCACGATATAACTTTTTCCTTAGATAAACTGACTTATCAAAAGTGTGAAGATGACTCAAATGATTGCCAGCAGTCGTACTGCGACGGCTAAATGATTGTATTGCATCACTATATAACCGCTCCAACCCAAGATCTTTGTTATTGTCATTCACATTTGATTGTGATAATAGCTGATTAAAGTGGATCAAGGCGTCCTCTGTCCATCAGAGCTGATTCCACCCAAATTCACTACCAAACAACCCTGTGCATGCATGTGTTGAACAGGGCGATTCATCTCTTTAACAAACCATTTGGCAAGTGTCTGTTGTGATCACTCTCGTCATTGGTGCTAATGTAAAAAGTTTGCATTATGGACCACAACACCATGTTTACATAAACATAATCAATTGTCGAGGAAGACTTGCCATTATGCCATGTGGGGTCAGGTGAAATGTCAGATGAAAAAGCCCCATTCAACACATATAGACTCCTTACCGTTTTTTAAAAAAGCTATTTAAATTTAGATCGCCAGCCAAGACATACGTAACGCTCTGATCTTGTGATATAGGGTCTAATAAGCTGTTCAAATCCCTGAAAAAGCACTCATCAGTGATTCCAGCCGTGTTCCAATACACATGAAGAATAGCATAATAGACCTCTAGATGTCTCACTTTAATCAACAACATGAACTTATTCGGAGATGCCCAAAAACTAGAAGACATCCCATGTTGGATCTTAACAGCTATTAAGAGACCAGAGGTAGGTCTTCCTAAAGAGGCTTTCGAGGCAGGATTTAAATGGACCTCATGACCAACCCAAAAAGGGGCAAGTGTCAACCAAGTCTCTTGAAAGAGAACAATGTCATATTGGTTCACATTATTCAGATAATTATTCAAGAGATGTTTATGGACTCTTGTATTCTAGCTCAAGAGTGATATTAGATGCTGCAAGGGAGGGATTCTAGTTAATTAGATGTTGAGGTGCACTCACAAACACATGTTTTCACTGATGATTGAGCCCCATTGAGCCACTGACATCTTGAGATCTGTTTTTTACAATTTCCACTTGGGTCTGCAGACTAGATGATGCAGTGATTCCATTGTCATCAGTACTTAGTGTAAAGCCTAAATTGTGTAATGAACCCTTTGCTTGCCATATCACATTTTGAACCACCCTCGATTGCATCCACGATCTAACAGCATTAAGATTTCTCTTGTCGTCAAACTATACCAATGCTAAATCAGAGGACATTAATTCCTCTAAAGATTGTATGTCTGAAAATATTGCCATTACAGCTCTACGATTCAAATCATATTGTGTGCATGGATTGTGCCTGAGAACATAAAGCGGGCCTCTTTCGTGCATTCGAGCATATACTTCACCTTCCTGTAAGGAGGAAGCAAAGAGTGGAGGAGCTGACAATGCAGGAGAATCAGTTGGGTTAACGTAAATGATCTCTTTGAAACAGGGGACGGCACCCACCGATGCACTATTGGAACTCGCTTGGGGAGGACACAGAAAGGACTGTTTAGAGCAACCCTCATTTGTTTGGCAAGCAATAGATGAAATAATTGTTTTAGAGGGGACAGGATGCACACAGCATTAACAATTGCTTATTCCTGACTTCCCCTTCCATTTGGAAGGTCAGAATCTTTTTTAACATTTCCTCTTGGGTCAATAACCTACGATCAAGGACATTATATAAATTACCCAGAACTTGGAGGGCAGAGTTCATTGCCATTAATGTAGCATCAACCTGAGGAGAGCAGTATTGCGTGAATGCATGGATGTATTGGTACTATGTGAATAACTACAAGCGATGTCAGGCTGAGAGTGCATAGGCATACTGATAAACTTGACAGATGTACATGAGACCTCAGAGAACATTACTGGTGAACGGGAAAGATTATCAGACAAACACTTGCCTGAAAACACGGAGTCGTCAGGATCGAGATCAATAATTGCGACATCACCAGAGGATAAGGCAGAAACAGAAACAAAGGCTGGAGCATTGGGAACCATTTCTGAATCGGCAACGCCACTGATTGGGAATTCAACTTCTGGAATGAAGACTGTGACTTTGGGAGCCGATTCCAAAGTGTCCAAAATGGCAGTGTCAGTTAGGGACATATTATTTTATTTGGGTGTGGTTAAGAGATCCGCACAGGGACCACACAATCCTCTATGATAGACACTGATGACAAACCTTTATAGGGACAATTGTGGATGAGGAGGTAATTTGCATTTTACTGACACTTGGTGTAACATTACATACAGAATTCATCTCCCGTGAGTTTCTGGCTTGGTGGGCTGATAACGAGCCTTTGCAAAACAAGCGGATGTCAGCATGCACAAGACCATGACCACTACCCTTTCTACCAATAGGTGTGGAATATTCATGATTCGAGGAACGCGAAGAGCGGGCAGGGCTCACGCTCAGGGACAGTGGAGCAAGCTTCGAGGGCATGCTAGTTTTAAGAGTGGGCGGCATCATTTTCAAGGGAGGGTTTACCAGTTAACACCAGGCGAATGGCCTCACCAACAAATTATAGAGGATTAAAACGCTTCAGGGACTTAAAGCCCTCTCTAATGCTACGCTTTGATGATTAAGAACACAACCGTGCACAAAAGACCTACCAATGCCTCCGCACACCGCACGCCGCGCACCATGCAACAGTCAACATTACTTTGCGGTACTTCCCGGTGCGCGCGCGGGTGCGCTACTGCCTGGTTATAAATAGAGATGGTAGGAAGTAGATGGGAGTGACGGAGATCCAATGGCGGGGCCACCAAACAGAAAAAAAGTCCTTAGGAAACACAAAAACAAAAGGACTTAGCAATTCTAATTCAAGTGAAATAAAGAAAACACAAACATTCAATCGTTTCATTCAAAAAGTCACCTTTGTTCTTAAAGGGCTAGGAACCTTCAGGTGTCGCAGTGAAAGCAATCCTCCTGGGATACTGCTGACGGCGCCGCTCAATGCAGCTCTAATTGAATCCAAACTCCATACTGCAAAGTACCACACAACAGTCAACAGTACTTTGTGGTACTTCCTGGTGCGCCGGCAACCTCTGTGTCCTCTGTGTCCGCCTTGGAGGACTCAGTTGGATTACAAGACAAAAGGATTTTAAAGGAATTATCACTAGCACAAGGAATCGAAGCAAGGTTTCAAGACTGATGTGACAATATTACAAGTTCTTAAGTTAAAGAGAGGATGGGTTATAGATTGGGATAAGACAAGGCAAATATACTGTGGGTTACTAGGATTCCTATTGATACTTACAGTCCACTGTAATTTAAGATTGGACCGTCAGGTTCTGGTCACCACGGATCGGGTCTAAAGGCAGCAGGGCACCTCTGGCGGAATTGGATCAGCTGGACGGTTCTGGTCAATGGACTGGCACCTCGGACTGGATTGGATTGGCACTTCTGGATACTGTAGATCAGTGGGATGGCGAGTTTCAGCAGGCAAGCATTAATGGTAGCAAGCCAGACTGGATGAGAATTATTTCCCTTAGGTTTTGGGATGGTTTTAAGATGTGGGCCTAGCTGAAGAAGAGTTCAGCAAATGCTGAGGCCTTGGTTGTGCAAAGTAGTCTGGATCAGGACAAGATGTAGTATTCTGGAACAGGGCGCCACGCGGAAATCAGGATGGAGTCAGGAATCTGTGTGTTGTGTGGTTCCCTTATTTATCCTGCCAAGTGACATCACTCAGTCTATGGTAGGGGCAGACTTACAACCCACACCCACAATGCTGTGATAGGTCAAAGACACTGTTCCCTCCATGCTCTTTGCTGGTCGGATGGCAAAAAGGTTGCCAGGTTTTATGATGTGGCTTGGGAAACTCCCACAGTTATTTGGACCAAAATTGTAACTTTCCCACAAATACACATTTATATACTTATGCCCTCTAATAAAATCTGACACATACATTACATATTTTGTGGGTTACATTTACATCCAACTCCCACGTCGGTGAGAACTGGTGTCTTTTTATTGCATTTTAGCAATTTTAATCATAAAGGTTTGGCCTAACAATTCCTAACTTGGTACAGATATGTGCAATCACCCCTAGAACATGGGTACACAATATTAGATTTGCAGCATTAATAGTCTCTGCGCAATTAGTGTTTTTGCATAACCTTTGTTCCTTATGCCGTAAGAAATCCTACCAAGTTTTCAACTGGCTAGCATGAGTTCAAATGTATATGTATGTACTTTTCACTCATTTACTTATTCTTGCCGCCAAGTTAAATGTCATGAAGTTCTGTGGCAAAATAAGCAATTTAACTTCAAAATCCAAGTCAGTTTTTTTTTTTCCTTCACCAGTGTGAGCAAATGGTCAAAACTTTGAAGTTCAATGAGAAGGCTCTTCCCAGAGAATGGAACATCCTGCCCCTCCCCTGTAGGGATGAGTGTTCAAGCCTGCCATTGTCTTTGCCTGAGGCCCAGACGAAAGTCTGATGAGTCCTTTGTCATGATTATGGGAGACCTCCCCACAGCAATTAGGCCTTCCTGCCAGCAGTGAAGTGTCAATCTGAAGTGTCAAATTTCCCAGGCTGAGGACTGTCAAAGCAGAATTGTAATAGTTAATTAACTCAAGACTAGGTTTTAACTTTAAGTTACCTACATCTTTCATTAAAACATATAAAATGAACATAGTTTATATGGCATTCTTGCATTAGCAATCCTTTCTAATTTCTTAAAGAATTAGACCTTTCAACAAAAACATGCTTTCCAGATAAGCGATTTTGCACTTTCTTCCTGGAAAAACACATTAAACTGAGTTCTTTTAAATCTGCTTTTCCTATGCAGCACATATATTTTATTCAGCACCAGCCCTTCCCTTGAGTGCTGACTGGGTTTTATTTGCAGGCTGGCTACATGTATCCAGACTTTGTATAAAGTTTCTGTCTGCGCAGCTGAAATTGTTACATGTTGCAATTTTAGCCACATTTTTCCTGTGGAACTGAAAACAAATGTTCCTGGGCTGCCTTTTCCTTAGACACATTTCAGAACTGCTGCCAATCAATGAGACCCGGTTTCTACACTAAATGATCCTGACATTTCAGTACCCTTCTTAATCGCAATAGTTCAATGGAATATAAATGGATCTAGCTCCAAAAACTGCCCTTTTGAAGGTTGCAGAGCTACATTTTAAAAGGCATTTGTGGTTTTCAGCACAATCCTGCTGCTTTGCTCCATGTTGAATGGAGCAGAACCCACTGGCATGCTCCTGCAGTGAGATCTCTCTTTTTCACTCCCCACCCCCTAGCGGTGTGTGGCAGGGTGTGCAGCTTTTTGTGATTGTGACCCAAATGCAGTTTTGCAGATTTGTGAGTGCACAGGAGTCAGCGCATCCGTTTTGTGCTGTTTCTTTCCCCATTTGTAAAGTGATGCAGTGAGGCACATTGGAATGGGTCAAAATACCCCACAGGAGTGCCAGAGAGATGCGTAGTATCCCCCTTCTCTCTGCTCCTGTGATTTGTTTTAGTCACATAGACAATCACCTAGTACTCCTACGTCCCGTCCCCTTTCCTCCATACTTTTGGGACAATCTGTCCAGTGGGACGGGACCGGAACACTTATGTAAAAAAAAAGCATCAAATTGAAAAATGTGCCCTTCTCAGTTTAGGTGGGGTACCGCACGCAGCCGTAACCCCGCCCTCCTTTGCTCCACCCTGCGCATCGCCCTTCAGTCCTTTTCTCCGCACGGTCAGGGCTGGACGTACTTGCATCACTGGGAAGACCTTTTTCTTTCCTGTTGTCCTTCTCTCCTGCTCTGGTTCTGCGGTCGCGTAGTCCTCCGTCTATGCCGGATCGTTTGGGATTTGTTGTTGCTCTTGCGAACGTCACTTCGCTAGGGCTAATCCCCATTCTCTCTGTTTGGAATGTCTGGGACCGGATCACTGTTGAGACTCTTGTTTCTACTGCGTTTCCCTTTCGGTCCGGGCACTTGAACGTCGTCTTCGTCGGTGGGAGGAGATCTTCCAGAGAGCTCCTCCATCACATTTTCAACTCTTCGTCGATGGAAAGAAGAGATGCCCGGTAAGTTCCTTACTTTCAGGGCACCTCGGCCAGGGTCTTCTTGCTGGGGTCCTCCAGGTCCGGGAGGGGCTTCAAAAGCTCTGATACCAGGGTTTCTCCTGAGGTGCCTCGCAGGCCTAATAGGCGTACCAGGGGTTTTCTCTGAGGATTTGGACGAGGGGCCTGCCGATACCAGATCACGATCCGAGGTTCACCAATCAGGTGCTAATAGCCAGCCTAGTTGTGCTGAGGCGTTGGGTACCGGAGTTTGCTTCGAGGTCTCCTTGTTTGGAGCTTCCCACACAAACTCTGGGGTGCGCCATGAGGCCTCCGTTGAGGCTCTCTGTACCGAACCACGGTTTGAGACCCCTCTCGGGGGAACTATAAAGACTGGATTCTGTTCCGAGGTTCCTCTTATCGAGGCTAAGGTGTGTAACAGAACTGAGAGACCTGTTAAAGTCTTGTCTGTGAGATGGATTCCTCAACTTTCCCACGCTCGCGGTGTTACCGGTTTTGTTGAGGGGGCACAGGAAGAGCTCGCCGACCGTTTCTCCTCTGTTACCGGCTTGGCCGAGGTTCCTCTCTTGGAGGCTAACTCGAGGATCCTTGTGTCAAGGCTAAAGTTTCGATCAAGTCCCCTGACCAGCCTGTGGAGATGCCTGCCTCATCCACACATGTAACGCAGTTTTCCTCAGATGTTAACAAAATGGCGGGTCTTCCTGCATGGTCTATGGTGGCCATTTTGGATTCTTCCCTTACACCCATGCTATCAACGGCGGTCCCTAGGAACCTTCTTTTTGGGGAACAGTTTCCACGGGTCAGTGCAAACCCGTTCTGGTCTTTTTATGACTGGCGCACTCGGATGCCACTACCGCATATGGTCTCGCTTCCTGGCAGACTCTTGGTCAGAGGATGCCTTTTTCGTGAATTTTCAGAAACGTATGCACTCTGACCCCATAAGGGAGTACATTAAGGGCCTTTCTTGTAGCTCTGCTGCCAGGGTTTCCCCTGAGGGGCCCTAAGGGCCTAACAGGCGTACCAGAGATTCCTCCGAGGGTTCTGACGGACCTGCCAGTACCTAGCATTGTTCCGAGGTTCGCCATCACAGTGCTAATGTTAAGCCCAGTTCGTCTGGGTGCTGGGATACCATGGTTCACCATGAGGACTCAATTTCTGGAGCTTTCCCCACTGTAACCAGGTTGAAACCTGGGGTTCCTCTAGTGAATGCTAAAGTCTATATCGACAGAGGGGCCTTCTTTGAGGGTCTTGTCAGTGATGTATTGTCCTGAACCGTCCCACGCGCAGGTTCGTGGTAGTACCGGTTCTGTCGAGGGGGCAAAGAAGGTGGTCACTGTTAGGCAGAAACCTGTGCAGTTCCCTTAGGGAACACTGCAAAAGATTTAGGACTACAGGTGTTAGCAGTAAACCCACTTGGTAGCAGTCTGTATCACCCAGAGTTACCTGGTAGCTGTGGCTGAGCAGTCAGACTTCTCTCAAGAAGAGTTAGGCAGTATGCAAAGTATACACAATAGGCACTCAGACACACCAATACAAGCAAACACTGACCAGAGCTTTGGTATCAAAGTATATAATTATTTATTTAAAAACACACTGTTTGAAACACTCCAGCACTCTTGTTGTAAAATATTCTAAACACAGTTACTATTGTAATATATACACTCCTTTTTCCTTATCAGATAAGTCTCAGTAAAACACCACTTATTTTCATACAGAGGTGAGCGCTTAACTAGATGGCACGCCAATAAGTTTGTGAGAAAGGGAGGGAAAAAGACAGAATATGGAAAGGCACACCACTCTAAGATTTAGGAACACTGTTAGCAAGGCAGAAGAGCAAAAGTCACTGGTGAGCCAAAGTCCAAAGGCTGGGCCCGCTCTTAGAGAGAGCAGAGCACAAATGCGCCCAAGATCACACAGTTACACACAGCTTAGAAAGTCTTGCAGAGAGTTCAAAAGAAGTTTAGAGAGGCTTAGGAAAGTTTAGCCAGGGTATCCCAGGCTAACCCAAGTTAGAAAGCCGGGGGCTAAATCTACCCCGTACAGTCGGTAGCAAGGGAAGCCTGGCGGGACACGGTACCTTAAGTGGGAAGGATCCTCCAGCGGTGGCAGTTGTTCCTGGCAGTGGGTGCAAGTCGCGTCGTCGTCCAGGGGAAGAGAAGATCTCGACTTGGAGGAAAGATGAAGGTCGTTGCACTACCAGGGAAGAAACCAGCCGCAGAGTTTTCCGGTTAAAGGTGGTACCTTTGTTCGCAGTCGTGGTAAAACGTGGTATCCCAGTTGCCGGGGTGCTTGGCACAGGCAAGGCGGCCACGAGGTACGTCGGGAAGGCGAAAAGACGGTGAAACTGGTTATCCCCACCAGTCAAAGGAAGAAGACTCTCCGGCGGGAGATCTCCTCTGTCGTTGAGAAAAGTGGTGAGACGGTCCAGCAGGGCTCCACCGGTGGTGGCATCGTGGCAGGTCGGCTCAGCTTCTCCCTCGTCTGATTCTTAGGTCCTGTGGCGACTTCTGAAGTTCCAGTCCCCAAAGCCCTGCTTTTATGCAGAAAATCCCCATTCACTTAGCCTAGCTGTCACTCAAACATGCTAAGTGGTGTGCCGGCCGCCTCACCACTTGGGCCAATCAGGACGGAGTGCGACTTGAGTTGCCTAGGCAACTCAGTCCAGGGTGCCTAAATCCCCCTCCACTCCTCCTAAGTACCCCAGACAGAGTGGCACCGCTTTGGAGGGCTTCTGTGGAGAAGCCCGCCAAAAATTGGAACAAAGGGCTCGACTTGGGTTGGAGTCACAGAAGAGAACACAACCGCCATTTTAGAATCAAGTTTTGGCAAAAAATGCCAACCGGAGAATTAATATTAATTAAATAAACCTGTGGTATTTTCGAGGCTACCGTAAATAATTAAATAAAGATAGTAGCCTAAAACAATGGGAAATCCCATAGGGATATATTCGCGGTTGAATATAAAAAGTAGTATCCACTGCCACCAGCCAAAACTCGATCAGGGGGGACGGAGACGTGCCCCCTCGACTAACAGACCCCGGGGCAATTGAATTGCCCCAGCAAGTACGTCCACGATATGATGTTTTGTACTGGTTCGATTCAGAATTTAAGACTAGTAAAGTCAATGGTGACTTTACATGCCCTGGGAGACAGTAGTCAGTCCCAGGGTATGGAGTCTATACTGGAGGGTCACTATGACACCCCTGTGTTACTGCACTGAGGGTGCTGTGTAACACACATCACAAAAACACATGAAGCCCTATGGAGTAAAAGACCCCATAACCCATTAAACACATCTAGATTCAAAGAAACACACTCAAATCATGCCCAAGAGTGAGGGTAAAAGAGTCTCACTCTTGGCAGGAGAAAAAAAATAAACCCCAAAAATCCAGCAAAGCTGCTGGGGGACTCACTAGGTTAGGAAATTCAGCCTAAACAGAGAATTCTCCCTAACAGTCACGGACCGCATTCCCTCTGGTACCGGCTTGTCCGAGGTTCCTCCGTTGGAGGCTAATTTTGAGACTGGTTAGAAGATGTCAACTAAACATCCGAGGCCACCCAGTACCGGCTTTGCCGAGGGTCCTTGTAAGGCTAAAGTGTTAAGTCCCCTGACTCTCCTGAGGAGGCATTTGCCTCAGCTATGCATGTGACGCAGTTCTTTTCAGGTGGCGGCAAAATGACGGCCCAACCTGCATGGCCTACGGCTGCCATTTTGGATACCTCCCTTACACCTACGTTTGACATGTCTGGTGCTGGGAGCATTCCTTTAGGCAATAGTAACCTGTTCTGCCCTTCTTTGACCGGCGTGCGTGGGCTCCACTGCCTCATATTGTCTTGCTCCCTCCTGCTTTTGCTCCACTGATCTACGTGGATCTGGCCGTTGGTGGACCCTCCTGGCAACCATGCTCCTTGTGTTAGGGAGTAGGTCCCTTATGAGCGTTTCTTCCTTTTCGACACCAAAGCCTTCGGCTGAGGATGAGTTTTTGGGGAAGTTTCAGATGCTTATGCACTCTGACCCTACGAGGACGTATTTCAAGCGTCTTTTCAATCCTGTTCCACCCCGGCCCCGTCTGCTCCGATTCGGTTTTCTTTTAAAACCTGAGGCGGTAGGCATGGAGGACCAATCTACTGTTACCGCCTCGTTGGGATGAGCCTTAAGCGGATGAGGACGGTGATGAGCAGCACTGCTTGGTGAGAGCATTCCATGACCCGTCTGTTACCAGGGATTCCCCTGAGGTTCCCCAAGGGCCTAAGAGACGCACCAGAGGTTTCTCTGAGGGACCCTGAGAGGACCTGCCAAAACCAGGTGTGGTTCTGAGGTTCACCATTTGGGTGCGAAGGTTCAGCTCAGTTCGTCTTTGGCTCTGGATACCAGGGTTTGCCCTGAGGTCTCAGTTTCTGGTGCTTGTCACAGCGAGCCGCGGCTCGAGGTCCCTCTTGAGGGAGTTATATGCTCCAGGTTAAAACCCAAGCTTCCTCTAATTACAGTTGAGTCGAGGGATCCTCTAAGGGTCCTGTCTGTAGGGTACATTCTTCAACCGATCCACGCTCGGGGTTGTGGTGGTACCGATTCTGTGAAGGGGACAAAGAAGGTGATCAGCAACAGGCCTTCCAGTACCGGTTCTGCCGAGGTTCCTCCATTGGAAGCTAATTCTGAGTCAGTTCCTAGGATGTCCACTAAACATCCTAGATCTACCAGCACCGGCTCGGCCGAGGATCCTTGTTTTAAGTGTTTCTTAAGTTCACTGACTCCCCTGAGGGGACAGTTGCCTCATTTTCTCCTCTGGCACCGTTCTCTTCAGGTGTTGACTAAATGGTGGCCCAACCTCCTTGGTCCACAGCAGCCATTTTGGATTCTCCCTTACACCAACTTTCATGATGACTGGTGCTGGGAGCGTTCCTGTTGGGGCTGAGCAGCTTTTCCACGCTATGTGGACAACAAAGACCCTTTTTTTAGGTTCTGGCAACAGCTTCAGCGAAGGCCCCTTGTACACATAGGTCAGGGTCCCAGACTCGGTCCTTCTCTGGGATCAGGGGGTTTCAGGGTTGCTGTGCGTGCCCATCTGAAATGCTTGTTGGTAGCCCCGCCTTAAGCGGCAGCAGCAAGGTGGTTGGTTTTTCTCTCGGCATCAGCCTCCTCTACAGGGGCAGGTAATCTCTCGGCTGACAAATCACCAAATGATATTTTTTGTCGGTTACACTACACTTCGGTGGGGGGTGACAAATCTTGTCTCATCTGGAGGCGTGGCAAACCATCACCGTAGAATGGTAGGGTTTGTCTATTGTTTAGGAGGGTTTTCGCTTGCCCTTTCCTCCTACCCCACCCATCAAAGCTCTCTTCCTACAGATCGAGATGCCCTCCCTCAGAGCAGAGGTACAGAGACTTACCTCATAGCGGTGGAACCTGTTCCCTTCATGGAGCAAGGGAGGGGCTAGTACTGCTGTCCTTTCACAGTGCTCAACCAGGCTGGCCTGCACACTATCTTTGATCTTTCTGAGAGAAATTCAAGTTGATCATGCCCTGCCAAATAAAGTCCTCTCTTCGGAAGGGAGATTGGCTCAGTGTGGTGGCATTCCAGGATGCGTAAATGCACATCCTGACTGGAGCCCGCATATGAAATATTTGCAGTTCTCTGGAGCCCTCATTGGAAATATCTGCGCTACTCCATGGGAGCAGAACACTTAAGTTTCGGGTACTCCTTTTGGTCTCGGTTCAGCAAGACGCACCGGAAACTCCTCGGAGGGGCTCTGTAGTGGTCTCCCAATACTAGATCTTCTTCCAAGGTTCCTCATTTGGGGCTAGGGCTGACCCCAGTTCTGCTGTGGTTTTTGATGCCAGGGTTTGCCCTGAGGCTTCTCCAACTGGAGCTATCTGTACCGAATCTTGGCTCGAGGCCCCTCTCAAGGTGGCTATAAGACATGGGTTAAACCCGAGGTTCCCCTGCTTGGGGCTAAATCGGCCACCAACAGAATTGAGAGTCCCTCATCGAGGGTCCTGGCTGTAAGCATTTCTGTAAGCCTTTCCGCGCGCACCCGTGCTGATAGCATTTCTGTTGAGGGGGCGAAAGAAGGTGGTCACGTACCACAGACCTTCCAGTACCGGCTCTGCCGAGGTTCCTTGTTTCAAGACTAGGATGGCACGCAAGGCCCCTGACTCCCCTGGCAAGACTATTGCTTCACTTGCTCCTGTGACGCAGTTCACCCCTGGTGTGTGATAATGGCGGCCCAACCTCTGTGGGCCACAGTGGCCATTTTGAATACCTCCCTTAAAGCAAGGTTTTACATCAACAAGCAGGGGGACACAGACTCTCCTCTCCTTGTGGATCTTGTCATACAAATTTTGCCTGAGCCATCCAGTATATTGTTTGGCTCCAGGCTCCACACATCCCGGGTCACCTCAATGGGACCGCAGATTAATTCAGTCGCCATCGGTTACGGGTGTGAGATGAACAGCAGTATCATCTCCAACTTTTTCCAGCAATGGGGCCCGCAAGAGGTGGTCCTCTTTGCAGCTTGTGTGTCTACATGAAACCTTATGCTGTCCCCTCATTGCCTCCTATCTACTGGTCGCTCTGTAAGCACATCGAACTGTTGCCAAAGCAGCTATGTGGTCTTTCCCACCAGCTTTCGGTAAGCATTACTGTTTAAACCTGGGCTCCAGAGCCGATGCTCAATTTGCCCAGGCTGTTCTTAAAAACGTTTTCATTAAGGAGGTTCCATCCACCCGTATTTCCTGTGAGGAGTGCTTGGTAATCTCCCAAAAGTATGCAGGAAAGGGGACTATGGACTAGGAGTAAGATAGTCACTACGGTGAGTAACTTTGTTGTTATGACTGGTGGCAGTGGACGTGTTCTAACAACTATTGTGTGTTGTTTCATACCGCAGTAGTGCGGTATATAGCTACAGTAGTGCACAATAGGGGTACCAAAGTACCAACTTGGGTCCTCCCGCCTTTTTTCGCCATTACTAGCCTGATTGTTCTTTGTTTGCCCTTAGTCTGCCATTCTGGGAGGGGATGTCTGTGTGTGTTTTGCCTTTGCCGTGAACCCGTAGGTATCCCAAGCTAGGCTTCAGTGTGTTTGGGCAGGCAGGAAGTAGGGGAGGAGTTTTCCACCCCCTGCCCTTTGTCTGCCAGAGTGCCTGAATAGGTTCAGCTCCCACCGGGGATCTGGCTGTCTTGATTGGACAGCCAAATGCCCCTTTCTGTAAAATGCAAAGAGAGATTGCAGAGGAGTGTGTGCTTGAACTGTATAATAGGTGAGACTTCTGGAGTGAAAAGCAAGATGACTGGAAACTGAAATAACCAAAGAAGACGACCAGACGCCTGCAGACCCTTTGTTAACAGGATGAAGTGACCACTGCTGTCCTGACCCTGTTTTCTATGCGCAAGAGGTGCTCCGAAAAGGACTCCTTCCCTTTGGCTGGTGGGAACAGCCAGTCCCAAGACCAACTTTGAAACAAGCCAACTCCTGAGGTCCTAGGAACTTTCAGAGCTGCAGAACTCGTATACCAGGAGAACTGCTGCCCATTTCAAGTACATAGTCGTGGTAAGTTTGAATCCGTCCAAATCCTTGAACCGGTAAGGACACTCCAGAGATCCGAACCAACTCGCCTAGACCCCCTCACCAGAGTGTGGGACTGCAGGAAGCAAAGTAGATTTACCGGGCGATCCGTGCTGCAGAAAAGGCGACAAAACCACAGTGTGAGCCAAGAAGTTACTGAAACTCGTGCCACAAGTCCTCCCTTGAGACTGCTGCTGAGAAATCCTGTCCATTGTCCTGCCTTCAGCCACCAGACCATGATATTACTTACCTGATTGCAAGTAGTCGCTCCAGAGCATTGGACTGTATGCAGAGATGTCCACAGCAACCCTCTCTAACCTCGGACCTAAGCTGCTGCTTGTCCCCTTTTCGAGTTTGTTTTAAGGTCTACCTTGTTGTTAACTTGCTGCTTCTATAACTCTGGACACTTGAATAAATCCACAGGAACTCTTCGTAATTCACTGCTTGTCAAGTCTTCAAGTTGTCTCCGAACTGCCTTTAGCTAGGGTTGTGTTTTTGACTTGCTAGGCAAAGAAACCATCTCTAGAGCCTTGAACTAAGATTACGTTGCAATAACCATTTTCCTCCTTTTAAGTGACTTTACTGTATGTGTTTGCAGAGTAAATGTACTACCATATAAACCATTGATAACTGCATGAATGTGCCATAACCGATAATACGATAACATTGCCTTTTCCCTTTCTAACGTTGCTACAAATCTAACCGCGAACAAAAACAAAAGTGAAAGTGCCCTTTGCAGTGCATTATCAAGTCATCCTAAGTGTTCTAGTATACCCGTCTGAAGTATTTAAGATGATTCTGGTGTAAATATATACTTTTTATATAACTATAATTGTGTAAGTGCTTCTTTGTTCCTGTCTAGCTAAGATTCAGTGTACTTACCTACATCTCACATCTTTGTTTGTTTATTTATATTGCGCAACCAGACCCAGGGGTATACGGGCGCGAAGGCAGAAAGAGGGTTGTTCAACTTAGGTTACATGTTGCAGAAAATCATGAAATACAGCTTGTGGTTACAGTGCTGTAGGCAAGTAATGTCAAGGAATCATAACAGTATATACAGTAAATGCAGTGTATATATGATAAGTAAATGGAACAGAACAGATATTCAGAATATACATGAGATCCCGTATGCCATGGGTGTGAGGTTACACATCGTGGTCTTTTAGCCATTGGACAAGTTTGGATCTGAATTGCTGGTATGGGAGGTCATCCCTTGGGTGAGATGGAAGGGAGTTCCACATCTTCCTCTTAAGATAATTCGGACTGCTCTGCCACTCTACCAAGGTCCTTAGCTAGTGCAGACTGATAGAAAGAGTTGGTAATCTACAAACCACTGGGATAGCTTCTTAAAGTCAGACTGATGCTAAGAGTTGGTAATCTACAAACCACTGGGCTAGCTTCCTAAAGTCTTACTGCCAGTAGGACTTTAGAAAAACTCCCTGAAAACGAACAACTTGCTTTTCACCTCAACCCATTTGTGTCGGCCCACTTTCTTTCTTGTAGTGCATTTGTGTGCTCTTTCTTCAAGTGTGGTAGGATGCTTGCTTCCCTAGCTCTATTTCATGCTCTCTTCCCTTCTCCCTTACTGTGCACTACTTTTCTAATCTCATTTTCCATTTCTGTGTAGGTTGTGTTGCTACAGTCTTATTTCACTCTCAGGTGTTTGCTCAGACTTTTACAAAACTCTTAATCTTTTTTACACAGGGTGCCTTAACACACGGAGACCGCCGGGCAACTGAATCCCGGGACTTCAGCAAGTACAACTTTGAAAATAAGGTTTGAAGTTCTCTTAAGATTGTGATGTTATGGAGTTGTGGAAATTAGTGTTTTATTCGGAATGCCTTTTTTCCTAGCTACTTATAAAAAATGTTTACATTCTGAAACTCTTAAATCTGTTAGCACCTTTTGATACTGCACCACATAACCACAGCTGAGAAAGCCACACAGAAAAACCTTCTTCTAGTATTGTCAGCCGTAGTGACTGCATCCACTCCCCCTGTATTACATTCCATCATATTGCTTTGTGTATGAATAGTCCTAGCTGTGTGGCTTATTAATGTGGTCTTTTCCCACGTATTACAGAGCTAGGCTCCGTAGCTCCTGTGTTCTGTGATTCAACTGTAACCCTATAAATTACTAAATAGATTATATGCCTCAGCGATGCCAGCTTCAGTTTTATTTTGTGGTTTTCTGCAAGAACCTGTTATATGTTCACCACAATCCTGCCATTTTGTGGTGGTGGGTCATCAATTCCATTCCACATGTATCAAAGTTAAACTTGTGTTCCTCGGATTTCGATGTCTCTAGTGACCCCAAATCCACAGTGCTGCACGCACTGACATGAATTTACGTTGTTATTTTCGACCGTGTGGATAGCCAGGGTAACATCTGAGGAGAATAAAATAAACAATGCAGTGAACGTGGTTTGCCATTTAGAGTATGGAGTTCTTCAACATATTAAAATTGAGAACCACGTTGATGTATATAAGGTTTCAAGTTCAGAAATGGCAGGATAACATTGATCTTCCAAGCGCAGATTTCTAGAAATAGAGAATAGCTCATGAGTTGAGCACTTCCCTCTTACATGGGGCCCTCTATATTTCCTCTGTTTCAATCTTTGCGGGCATTTTGAGTAATGACTATTACAGCACACGGCAACGGAAGCAATCCAGCCTTATAGAAAAAATTATTCCACAAATATTTTTTTCTCGGTTGCCGCTTGCTGTCTGATTTTGGTCAATGAGGAGTACAAATTTTGCTTCTCCCCAAAATGAACAAAAGGTGCCTGTACATACACATGGAAGGTGGATCATGTTACTATAAAGATGGATTTCTAAACTCTGACATGGTGGCAGACCTTTAGGAGGCCACCCTAGTTTAGCGGAACAGGGGAACCTTGTGGACAAGCCAGACCAATCACGGTAGCTTGGCAGGCAGTCAGGCTAAGTCTCAGGAGGGGTGAGAGTGATCGGAAGCACACACAGTAAAACTCCACAGAATCACTTAGACAAGGGTATATAACAAATACATATACATTTGTTATAGGCCTTAATAATTAAACACGAATAAACCACAGTAATATAAAAGTTGCTGCTTATGCTTTCACTATTTAACATGTATACAGTTACGTTTCGCCGAATGCGGTCAGGGGAAAACACATCCACAACCTGTAAGAGAAGAGTAGGTTAACACAAATATAGTATTGGGCAGTTCTTCAGAATCGATCCCTAACTTAAGCAGTCCAGCCGGGAGTAATGAGATAAAGTGGGTCCTCTTCAGGGAGCTGTAGCAGTTCAGGAAGGGACTTGATGTGATGAGGAACAATATCCTACTATTCGAGGAGGGTCTACCCTTGCAGGTAGAACAACTTTCGGGTTTCGCCAATAGCCTGGAAGAACAGGCTAGCCCAGCTAAGGTCAGTATCTTTTTAGGGATACTCATGTGCAAAGAACAATGGCTATGCCAGGCGGCTACCGGTAAGTGATGCAAGTACTCAGCAACCCTCGACACAGTCTGGGCCGAACGTTTCCAGTCTAGGCCAGGTCGCTTGTAGGTTCAACTCCTACAGTTACATGTGGCTTCGACTCTCAGCGGCTGCGGGACGGGACGAATGTCCGTGGTGGGACAGTAGCCTTTTCTCAGCTCTCGAATAGGAAATGGGGCCGTTCCAGTGCAGCATGTCTCGGGCACAGGGGGTCAGGTAAGCAAGGCTCCTACAACAGAGGTTACCACAGCAGGGGCGACACAGGGGCCGCAGATGCTACCCAGAGAAGCAAGGACTACGTAATTTGGTAGGAGAGGTTCCAGGACCACAAGCTGGCGATTCCTTAAGTCTCGAGTGTCAACAGCACTCCTAAACAATACCCCTGGTTCGAGCTGGTCAGTTCGCTGTGTGGCCCAGAAACACTTTTGAAGAGGTTCTATTGGAGAGTAATCAGGTGTTGTCGAGAGTAGTTGTTGCCACTAATCCAAAGGGTCGAAGCTTCCTTGCAGGCCATCAGTGATCGATGCAAAAGCAGGTGTCCGGGACAACAGCGGCTCAGGGTGCCAAACCTTCCAGCACGTCTCCGATGGTTCCACCGGTCTGCTTTAGCGTTTCACGATACTTGTCTCCTTCTGTAGTTTGGTGTGAACTTCAGGTGATAGACCTGGAATGGATGCAGAACCCCTTCTCTTATCCGAGAGAGGTTTCCCGCTCAAATCTGGAATACCCAATCGAAGATTGTTCAGGAGAATTCTCATTTTTGTCCAAATTCCCTTCAACCTTATAGAACCCCAGCTCTTCTGCTGGACTTTAGGACTTTTTAGTTTTAACTTTGGAGTGAGTGAGCCCGTTGTCTCACACTCTCATGGGTTTTACCTGATTTGGATGATGAGTTTCCTTTGTTTTTGGAGTCTGACATACTCCTCAGGCATCTACTTTTTGTATGGTGACGCACAGCACCTTTAGTGCAGTGTCACAGAGAAATCCTTTAGATTTCTCCCAAGGTTTAAATAGCTTTTCTTGTGTGATCTACTGTTCCCAAGAATAGTAAAGTGAAATTGACTTTGCTTACACTTGTAACTTTCTAGAACCAGCACACACCATCTTACAATAGGGTGCTGAAGGGGTTACTTAGTATCTCCTTTGTCTAGTTTCTCATGTAACATAAATCTTGTTACCTTTTCCTCGATGAATTGCTCGTGGCAGTTGTTTACTTTTAACTACTGTGGTGTGCATTTACTGCGGGCTGCGTTCGCAGCTGCAGTAAAGCACCCAAGAATGTAATTCTGGTCAAAATGGTCCTGTCTTCTTTTTTCACCATTGCTTTGTGGAAAGGTCGTCCTTGAGATTTATTCTGTGCGCCAAACCAGGTGTGGTCCTTTTGTTTGTCTTTGACGGGATTCACGAGTGAAGACTGCCTCTGGCTCCAGGGTGTCTGGCAGGGGCAGGAAGCGAGGGAGGTACCCAAAGCTCCCTGTGCTTGGTCTCCTTGGTTACAGGAATGCATCCAAAGTTGATTGGCTGGCTGTTCTTGAAGGATGTTAGGCAGAATTGCATGCAGTACCCTCTGGGACCACTACACAAAATTAGGACTACAGGTGTTAGCCAAACCAACCTTTCGTATAAGTCTGTACCACACAGTTTTTAGTAGCGAGCTGAGCAGCCAGGCTGATCTCAAGAGTGAATGTGAGCAGTACAAGAAATTACACCGAGGACTTTCAAGCACAGTGAATCAAGTAGACACTTATACTCCATATTTTCTGGGTAAAACACTTATTAATTCATTCCATAATTGTATTGTATTTGTATTGTATTTAGTTTTTGTAGAGCGCCGGTAGCCCACGGGCATCAGGGCGCTTAAACGTACACAACAGATACTACGTGACATACGACATTTAAGAGGGTCTCCTAACCACCAGAAGGCCTCTAAGAGGCATCGTCACCCGATTTCTCATCTGGACTTCCTAAAGGTGAAGTGATTAGTTTCCAACCTCAAGGGTTCAGGGATGCTGTTCCACAATTTGGGAGCCAGTACAAGAAAAGAACTGCCCAGCGCGGTTTTCAGCTTAAACTTGGGCACGATCAGTAGGCATTTGCCCCCTGATCGTAGATTTCTCCTGGGATTGTAGGGCACTACACTCGTTTTCAGGTAGGCGGGCGCTGTGCCATAGACGCACTTGTGAACCAGGCAGAGAGCCTTGAACTTTATACTTTCTTCTACTCTCAGCCAGTGTAAAGAGAGCCTCTCTTCCGTAACATGATCTTTCCTCTTCAAATTTTTCACTAACCTGACCGCCTTGTTTTGGATCACCTGACAGCTGGAAAGATACTTGGAAGAGGCCCCCAACAGCAGTGCATTCCCGTAGTCGAGTCGATAGAGGATAATGGCTCTGGCTATCGATGCCCTATTTCCCTCATTCAGCAGTGGTTTGATGGCTTTCATCAGCCTGAGATAATAAGCTGTGTTTTTCTGAAGGAAACTGGTCTGGGCATGCGAGTCGACCGCAGCATCAACCATCATCCCTAGTGTCTTCACCTTAGGGACCACCTGAATTGTGGCGTTCTTGATTTGGATTGTGTTATACTCTGCCCCCAATTTTTCCAGCTGACGACTGGAGCCAAACAGCATCAATTCCGTTTTGGAGTCGTTCAAACACATCCAGTTTACCTGCATCCAGTCGCCAATGATCTTATAGACCCTGGTGATCACTTCACTGTCTGTGGTGTGATTCCTACCCCCTAACTCCAGTATGAGTTGGGTGTCGCCTGCGTAATTTGTAAACGACACTCCGGCTTGCACCATTAGGCTGCACAAGGTGCGCATATAGATGTTGAACAACATTGGTGATAAGCTGGCCCCTTGAGGTACTCCGAATAGGATATCACAAGGGTCGGAGAAACTGTTACCCCAGTGGACTCTCGCTTGGCGATTGGAAAGAAATGACAGAAGCCAGTCAATGGCCCCCTCCGAGCAACCAACATTCTCTCTGAGAGCCTTGATAAGGAGGGGGTGATCCACCAGATCAAATGCGGTGCTAAGGTCTAGCAGCATCAACATCCCCAACTTGTTGTCATCCAGCATAGTCAACATCCGATTCTGCAAATCCAGCATGACTGTTTCGGTGCTGTGGAATGCTCTGAAGCCAGATTGTTGCTGGTGTAGGATTTCCTGGTTCTCTACGACTTGTTGGAGTTGCTGAGTAGCTACCTTATCCAACAGTTTAAGAATGAAGTTTGAATTGGTTATGGGGCGAAGGTTCCCGGGATCTTTGGGATCTAGGCCCGCTTTTTTAACCAGTGGAGTAATAGTGACTTTCTTCAGATCTTTAGGCACCATGCCCTCTTGAAATGAAGCGTTCACTATTCTCCGGAGGATGGGAGCAAAGATATCCTTGTGTTGGAGAATGATGCCGGGAGGCAGAATGTTTTCAGCGCAAGTGGTGGGTTTCATGTTTAGCACCTCTAACATATCTGCCTCTGAGATGGGGTTGAAATTAAAGAGCTGCTCTCTGGCAGTAGTCTTAACTTCCTGTTTAGGAGATGTTCTGGCCTTGATAATGTTTTGTCTCGCCTTTTGCAATCATTTAGAAAACATTTCACTAGAAGGAGACAGCTTAATATTATATCCCAATACACTTCAATACAAAACTCTAAGCTTTTGAGACAGTTTGAGCTCCCCAGAAATAGGAGCCAAATGGCAATTTTGTTACTTAGAAGTGAGCAAAAACGGACAAGGTAAATGGAATATATCACATATACTTGTTAGACAGTGTAAATAGTTTTAGTTCACCAGAAGAGTGCAATTCAAGTCAATAGGCCAGGCCAAAGTCAATGGGCTAGTGTTCCGGCTATGAAAGAGCAGTTCTAGCATCAAACAGTAAGGTCTTTGCCAAAGTTCTCAGAAGTAGTTTAGGCGAAAAAGAATCATGTCGGGTCACAAGCTGATTAGGCCTGTAAGTTGGGAAAGTTTCACAAACTTTCACCGCGAGAGTGGCATTCTCTCAATTTGGTTGGCACAGTACCTTAATATGAAGAACAAAATGTAGCTGAAGACGTTCCTGGCAGGCCCTGCAGATCTCACTGTTCCTGAGCCTCAGTCGTGGGGACAAGAGGGAGGACGTCTGGGTGTGGGGTGGGACTCGTGCACTGCACGGTATCATCGAAAAAGCAAACAAGAGGGGAGTCCCTTCAGTTCCAGTAGCTGTAGATTCAAGCATACAAGCTGGTATCCCTCTCACTGGTTAATCCTAACAAGGCTTGAGAATGGTATCCAGGTGGCTTACGAGTTGATTGGTCCCATCAACTCAAAGGAAGAAGTAGTCCTTGAAGGAGCTTCTCTGTCGAGATGAACTTGGCAGTTTGGACCTACAGCAGGGCGTCACCGGGCAAACCAATGGTCCAGGAGTTGCAGCGCCCGTCCTCTTCCAGCTCTTCTTCAGTTCTTTTGTTCCAGTGGTCGACTCTGCTTTCCAGTCCAAGTGACTCGCCTTTTAAACACTTCTCTCCCTTTCATACCGCCTAGCTGTCACTTACCCAGCAGGGTGGCTGTCCTTGCTGGACAGTCAGCCAGCCAATCACGCCAGAGTGCATTTGGGTCTCCTAGGAGACTAAGAACAGGGAGTTTCGGGCAACTCTCTCACTTCCTGCCCACCCCAGACACTAAGGCGCCAGAGGCGGTCTTCAGTCCTGACACCCGCCAAAGGCATACGAACAAAGGGACCAAACCTGGTTTGGCGCACAGAGTCAAACACTAGAAGGACCTTTCCAAAAAGAAACAGCAGAAAAAGAAGACCGGGACCTGTTTCAACAAGGGGGCTTAAGATGCCATCTTGAAAAACATGGCTTCCGTGATTTTAGCTACCTGTGTTTGCGGTCGGGAAAAATCATGGGAGTTCATTGTAAAACCACTGCCACCAGCCTTTTCAATAGGAAAGGGTAGCATTTGACTGCTACATGAGTATTTAGACACAGGGGATACTATGTAACCCCTCCAGCACCCCATTGTAAGGTGGTGTGTGCTGGGTCTATGTATTTGGAAAGACTAGTAATGTAAATTTCACTTTACATTCTCTAGGAAACAGTAGTTTATCCCAGAGAAGGTATCTAAAGCTTTGGGAAGTCTAAAAAGACATCCCTGTGTCACTGCACTGAGGGTGCTGTGTAACACACATGAAAAGATGCCTATGGACTTATATTAAAACTCCATAATCAAAGAACACAAGAGTAAAACGGATCTATGTGATTATTGCGACGGCTGAAAATGCTGACTTGTTTTAAAAACCCTTTTACAGCACATATGTGGGGGGGGACTGCCCGCAGCCATTCGCAGCCCCCCATTTTAATATTCTATTCTCTACCCCCCTACATATATATATGTGGTGTAAGGGGGGGTCAAAAAAATAAGTCAGCATTTTCAGCTCTCGTAATTTTCAGGGCGGCATTTTGTTACAATTCAGAGTAAAACATACATCAAAATACATGAGAGGTGGGGAAAAAAGGCTCACACTCTTTCCAGGTAAAAAGTCAAGTGCTCCAAGTCCAGCAAAGTTGCTGGGGGTCTCTAAGGTGGAGGGAATTAACACATTTATGAGAGTTCTCCCTAACAGAGGACAGCCACCCTGCTGTGATTGACAGCTAGGCTGCGAATGAATGGGCGAGACTTGCATAAAAGGCGAGGTCTTTTGCAAGGAAGGCAGTCGACCACTGGACGAAGGAATCCGAAGAAGACTTGAAGAGAAGCTTGCTGCAACTCGTGGACTGTTGGTTTGTCCGGTGAAGCCCTGCTGCAGTGCTGAAGCTCCGAATTGGCGTCGACTAGAGAAGACCTGCGAAGGATGACTTCTCCCCTTGCGTGGTGGGACCAATTGACCCCAAGACTAACTCGATTGGAAATACTCTCTCTTCTGGCTTTACTTCCTTTGCTGCTGCAGGACGGAGTGCCAGGGGACCGGAACTCCAGAATAGAGTGCATTGTTTTTAAGCCAGGCCTGAGCTCCAGGAAGATCCTCCGGGCTCCCTCGAAGCAGGGCTGACCAAGCCTGAGCCATCTCAGAGTGCTGGACCCCAGATGCGAGGAAAGTCCAGAGTGGTATCAGAGAACCGCGGTGTTGCTATTTTCTGTCAGACGCGAGGAGCTCGAACACTGAAGAACCGCTGAATCAAAGTTTACCCATTGCTGCCTGCTGACCTTCCCAGTGCAGAGCTGGAGACCCCAGACGTCCTCCCTCTTGTCCCCACGACTGAGTCTCAGGAATAATCGTATCTGCAGAGCTGTACAGGAACAGAAGCCAGCTGGAACCATTTCTTCTAACCAGAGGTACTGTCAAGTCTAAGAACTTGCTGTTAGGCAGAAACCTGTGCAGTTCCCTTGGGGACCACTGCAAAAGATTTAAGACTACAGGTATAGCAGTAAACCCACTTGGTAGCAGTCTGCACCACCCAGATATACCTGGTAGCTGTGGCTGAGCAGTCAGACTTCCCTCAAGAAGAGTTAGGCAGTATGTAAAGTATACACCATAGGTACTCAAATACAATAGCACAAGCAAACACTGACCAGAGCTTGGTTTCAAAAGTATATAGTTATTTATTTATTAAACACACATAAGTTGAAATCACTCTAGCAAAATATAGTAAAAACACTTCAAACACAGTTATAATGAAAGCAGTTTCAACCCTTATTCCTATCTAGACAACTCTAGGTTAACACCACATAATTAAAACAGAGGTGAGCGCTTAACGTTAGATGACACTCTAGTAGGTTCAAGAAAGGGGTAAAAAGAAACAGAAATGGGTTAAACACACCACTCTAAGGTCCAGAACACTTGCAATAGGCTCAAAGAAGCACAAAGTCACAGGTGAGCAAAAGTCACTAGGCAGGGCCCACTCTTAGAGTAGCCGGAGCGAAAATGTGCCCAAGATCACACTGTTATTAGGGATTCAAAGTCTTGCAAAGAGTTAGAAAGAGTTTAGAGTAGCTTAGAAAGTTTAGCCAGGGTGTTCCAGGCACTCTCAGGTTCGAAAGCCGGGGGCTAAATCTACCCCGTACAGTCGGTGGCAAGGGAAGCCAGGCGGAACACGGTACCTTAAGCGGAAAGGATCCTCCAGCGGTGGCAGTTGTTCCAGGCAGTGGCAGCAAGGCTCGACGTCGGTCAGGGGAGAAGAAGTTCTCGCTGAAGAGCAGAAGAAGAGGGTCGTTGCACTGCCCGGGAAGAAACCAGCCGCGGAGTCCTCCGGTTAAAGGGTTATACCGACTTTCGTGGTTGGGGTAAAAGTGGTGGGGTTCCGGTTGCCGGGGTGCTTGGCACTGGCAAGGCGGCCACGAGATACCTCGAGAAGCGGAAAGAAGGTGAAAACCGGTTGTCCCCACCAGTCAAGGGAAGGAGCCACTCCGTTAAGAGTTCTCCTCGGTCGTCGGGAAAAGTGGTGAGACGGTTCAGCAGGGCTCCACCGGGTGGTGTCATCGAAGCAGGTCGGCTCAGCTCTTCCCTCGTCGGATTCTTGGTCCTGTGGCGACTTCTAAAGTTCCAGTCCCCAAAGCCCTGCTTTTATGCAGCAAACCCCCATTCACCCAGCCTAGCTGTCACTCAAACATGCTAAGTGGTGAGCCGGCCGGCTCACCACTTGGGCTAATCAGGACGGAGTGCGACTTGAGTTACCAAGGTAACTCAGTCCAGGGTGCCTAAATCCCCCTCCACCCCTCCTAAGTACCCCAGACAGAGTGGCACCACTTTGGAGGGCTTCTGTGGAGAAGCCCGCCAAAAGTGGAACAAAGGGCTCCACTTTGGGTCAGAGTTACAGAGGCGAACGCCAACGCCATTTTAGAATCAAGTTTTGGCACAAAGTCCCAACCGGAGTTATAATAATAAATATATAAACCGGCGGTATGTTTAAGGCTACCGTAAATAAATAATTAAATGTGTTAGCCTAAAACAATGGGAAATCCCATAGGGAAATATTCGCGGTCGAATATAAAAAGTAGTTTCCACTGCCACCAGCCAAAACTCGATCAGGGGGGACGGAGACGTGCCCCCTCGACTAACAGACCCTGGGGCAATCGAATTGCCCCAGCCAGTACGTCCACAATATGATGGTTTGTACTGGTTCTGTTCAGGATTCAAGACTAGCAAAGTCTTTGGTGACTTTACATGCCCTGGGAGACAGTAGTCAGTCCCAGGGTATGGAGTCTATGTTGGGGAGTCCCTAGGACACCCCTGGGTCACGGCACAGAGGGTGCTGTGTAACCCACATCACAAAAATACATGAGGCCCTATGGAGTAAAAGACCCCATAGCCCATTCAACACAAGGTTTAACCAAGAAAACACACTTCAACATGTCCAAGAGTGAGGGTAAAAGAGTCTCACTCTTGGCAGGAGAAGAAAAAAAAAGAAACCCCAGAAATCCAGCAAAGCTGCTGGGGGACTCACTAGGTAGGGAAATTCAGCCTAAACAGAGAATTCTCCCTAACACTTGCCTTTTGTTGTATAGCCTTATTTGCTCTCAGTTGAGACCTGTCTTGGTTACCTTGCAGAGTTGCTAAATCGTTGCCCCTCACAAGCCTCCCAGCTTGTGGCCCTTCAAGTGTTCTATTTTCAACAAACATTTCTAAAGACTTTGCATTACTTTTTACCTACCTATGCAAGATCTTCTGCTCCCCTTGACTTGCTTTTAAAATTGGCTTTCCTGGCTCCCTGAGAGACTCCCCTTTACCTCTGACTTTGTGCTTTGGCCTTTCACCCAGGAAAGGGGTAATTTTCTCTGCATTGGAATGTTCAAAAAGTACTTACCCGTTTATGAATAATTTGTTAACCTTTGTTTTATTCCTGTATCTAACCTTTTCCACCAAACTCAGTATTGCTCTAAATGTACCAGTGATAAATCAATGTCCACAGAGTCCTAGCTATTTAAGTGACCTGATGGTGTACCAACTGTGTGCCATCCCCAATGGGTATCATCTAATTTAGAGAAACTAAGTGTGTTTTGAAGTGTATTAAAAATGTTACATATATTGCTCCCTTCTAAAGAAGGCTTATAAAACTCATTGTGAAATAAATGAATAATTGTTTTATCAAGAAACCTTGAGTATAAGAGTTTTTAAATAACTGTACTGTGAAACTCTGTGTCACAACATTACTGCTCACGTTGACCCCTTTTGAGATGAGCCTGGCTGCTCAGCCACACTATCAAGCTGTGTAGTTCAGACTTCTACCAAAGGTTGGGTCCATATTGCCAGGTGGTCAGGGTTATTGTATTGCACCCAAAGGGTGCTGCATACAATCTTGCCTAACAGAAAGCAACACCCAATGTTACACTTAAAGATACAATGGATACTCTTACGTCCCGTCTCCTTTCCTCCATACTGCATGGGCATTCCGTCCAAGGGAATGGAGAAGGAACCTTTTTCACCAGAAAAAACCTTCTTCCCATTTAAATGTAGAGGCGCGCAGGGTGTGCGGCCTTGGGAGCATGCACTGCCCTGACTGCGCCCTCCTGCACCACACCTCAATCCCATTTTCTGCGTCGACTGGAACGGGCCGTATTCACCAGCGCTCCTGGGTTTGGCTTCGGCCGTGTAATTCCACGCATGGATACTTCTCTTTTGTCTATTTTGTCTTTTTATCATTCAGGTACTCGGTCCTCAGGTGTCACGCTCTTCCCCGGTGCATGTGGGCTTCCACAGGGTTCAGCAGGTGTCCATCCTGCGACGGGTTCTTCCCAACTTCAGACCCCCACGCCCTCTGCCTACGTTGCCTTGTCCCAGACCACGATTGGCAAGCTTGTACAGCTTGCAACGCCCTGTCATCGAGGTCGCTGAAGAACAGACTAGCCAGGTAAACGGAGCTCTTCCAGATGTCTCCTCCAAAGGACCTCAAGGACTTCGTGAAACATCGATCCAAGGGAGGGCCTCTATTTTCCATCGCACCCTGCAAGGGAGACTCCTTCCCAAGGACTTGCCCGCGCAGGAGGGACCGTTCAGGTCCTCGTACCAGCACATGCACTGAGGCTATTTCAGCTAGATCGGATCCTCCCGGTGACCGTGTCCTCACCTGAGGGGCTCCGCCCTTGTACCAGCATTATGTCCGAGGCGGCCACGCCCTAGTACCGGCAATACGTCTGTGGGGGCACCTAAACGGAGCTCTACCATCCCCCGGGCGTTACACTTACCAGATCTAGGCACGAGGAACTGGGTAGGCTTTGCAATCCACACAAGAGTCCTGGAGGAGGCTGGGCCCAGCGAGCCGAGCAAAACGACACAGGCATGTGGCATGCAGCTCGACAAAATGGCCGCCGGGCCAGAAATCTATACCCATCCAACGCCATTCCAGGAGTTCGGCGAGAAACGAGTGTCAAGGTGGGACTGGCCTCAACAAGGTACGTGGCCTACAGCCTATCCTTCATTTGTGCAGGGCAAGTTCCTGTTACCCTGTCTATATCCCCTACCACTCCTCCATCCTGTGAAGACAGGTTCCTTGAGAGGTTCTTCGGGCTTATGAAGTCCCTTGAATGGGGGTTATCATTGGGTATGCCATCAGGGACGTGCTCCTTCCACTGCTTCCAGCACCTCAGGCTCCTCCGCCGGCGCCCCCGTCCCCTCCTGACACACAGGACACTGATGAGGACGACGACCCTGACACACCCTCATAAGCTAAGGCCTTCCAAGGACGTCCTGCCAGGCTGGCGTAGTACCTGGGCCTGCCTCAACCTGAGGTCAAGCAATTGGCAGAGGGGGTCCTTGCTGAAGACATCATGCGACGCCCCTCTGCCAAATCGGGAATACCACTGCAGACCGATGTAGTCTCCCTGGCCAAAAAGTGTTGGCTCAAGCCCCACTCTGCCCAGTTTGTCAATTGACGCCTGGACGCCAAGTACACTCTTGCTATCGGCCCATCCTCAATCACACTCCTCAGTGATCGCTGTGGCATCACTATACTCAAAGCCTCAGTCGTCCTCAGCCTCCACCTCGGCGACACTGCTAGGCATGGAGGAGATCTTGGAGGCTTACGGGAAGAAGCTGTATTTCAATGTGTCGTTGCATCTTCGTCAGGCCAACAACGGTGCCATGCTGGCTGCCGCTAACCAGAGGTTATGGTGGGAAATTGCGGACTTCCTCCTGGAACTCCCTACGCAGAGCCAATCATGTTTCAAGGCGGGACTGGCTGTGGCCAAGCTGGTGGTGCAGAACCTCTGGGAGTCCACTGTGGCCCATATTGACACCTCTGTGTTGGGGAGAATTCTCAAAAATGTGCTAATTCCCTTCACCGTAGAGACCCCTAGCAACTTTGCTGGATTTTGAGGACTTGATTATTCTACCTGGAGAGAGCGAGGGCCTTTTTTTCCCACTCACTCATGTATTTTGATGTGTTTTACTCTTGTGTTCTTTAATTATGGAGTTTTAGACAACTCAATAGGCATCATCTTTTCATGTGTGTTTCACAGCACCCTCAGTGCAGTAACACAGGGAAAGCTTTCTAGGCTGTCCCCAGGTTTAAATAGCTTCTCTGGGATAAACTACTGTTTCCCAGAGAATGTAACATTAAATTGACTTTACTAGTCTTTTTAAATTCCTAGACCCAGCACACACGATCTTACAATAGAGTGCTGGAGGGGTTACCCAGTATCCCCCCTAGGTCTAGAAACTCATGTAGCAGTCAAATGCTACCCTTTCCTATCGAAATGGCTGATGGCAGTGGTTTTACAACGAACTACCATGATTTTTCCCGCATCTGAGCCTTCTTTGCTTAAACGGGTCCCGGTCTTTTTTCGCCATTTCATTTTGGAAAGGTCCTTTTAGAGTTTGTCTCTGCGCGCCAAACTAGGTTTGGTCCCTTTGTTTCTATGCCTTTGGCGGGCTTCAGGACTGAAGACCACCTCTGGCGCCTGAGTGTCTTGGGTGGGCAGGAAGTGGGGGAGGTGCCTGAAACCCCCTGTGCTTAGTCTCTTTGGAGACCCAGATGCACTCTGGTGTCATTGGCTGGCTGACTGTCCCGCAAGGACAGCCACGCTGCTGGGTGAGTGGCAGCTAGGCTGGAATGAATGGAATAAAACAGCTTAAAAGTCGAGTCTCTTGACTTGGACGGCAGATTCGACCACTGGAGCGAAAGAACCGAAGATGAGCTGAAAGAGGACGGCTGCTGCCACTACTGGACCGTTGGTTTGCCCGGTGGAGCCCTGCTGCAGGTCAGAATCGCCAAGTTCATTGCGACGGAGAAGCCCTTGAAGGACGACTTCTTCCTTTGAGTTGGTAGGACCAATCAACTCATAAGCCACTTGGAGACCATTCTCTTAGCTTGGTTGTATTTTCTTCAGAGTGCTGCAGGAAACAGAATAGCCAGGGAGGACGACACCAGTTTGTGTGCTTGAAGACAGCTACCGGAATGGAAGAATTGCCAGTTTGCCAGCTTTGTGACCAGTCCCAGTGCAGTGCAGGAGTCCCTACAACGCTCCCTCTTGTCCCCACGACTGTGGCTCAGGAACAGCGAGATCTGCAGGAACTGCCAGGAACAGAAGTCTTCAGCTGCATCTTTCTCTTCAATATTAAGGTACTGTGAAAACCCAACCGAGTGAACTTATCTTTCACAGCGAAAGTTCGTAAAATGTTGGCAACTTGCAGGCCTAGTCAGCTTGTGAGCCGACATACAACTCTTTCTTCTGAGAACTACCGAGAGAACCGTGGCAAAGACTTTTCCGTTTATCTACCAGACCCTTTTTTACCTATAAAAGAGACTAGCCCATTGACTTTGGCCTACCTATTGCATTGGACCAACTCCACTGGTGAATTCAAACTATTTGCACTGTTTTAAAGTAACTCTACTATTCGTTTTATTAACTTATGCCTTTTTGCTCCTACTTCAATGGCTCTGAATGTAATTTTGCTCCTACTTCAAAGTAGTTTTAATGTTTCAGAACCGGTTAGTGTGCAGTATTGTAGGATATTTGTGTGATATTGATTGCCTCCTTTTAGTGAATGTTTTCTAAATGACTGTATAATAAATTAAGAAGTATTTTACCAAGAAACCTTGAGTGTAAGTGTCTATTTGAATACTTGTAATTGTAGACCTCTGTGTAACCTCATTACAAGCTCACATTCCCTCTTGAGATAAGCCTGGCTGCTCAGCTTGATACCAAAAACTGTGTAGTACAGACTGACTTACACCTGTAGTCCTAGCTGTGTGTAGTGATCCCAAAGGGTACTGCAAACAAACTTTATCTAACACTCTGTCCGTGTCATCTGTATCGCCACAGACATGAGAAGGACAGCCTGGCTCTGTGCAACGAAATTCAACCCGGACATCCAGGAACACACATTAAATCCTGCTGTTCAAGGAGTGGTGGGGGGGGGGGCACTTCTTCCCCTTCGCCACAGACGAGGAGCTGGACAAAAAGAAAAACAGGTTGCAAACGGGCAAGTCTTTATCCATCTTGACAAAGACCACGCCGAAATCCTCCACCCAGTCACAGCAGCGCTCCGACAAGGGTCGTACATACGGAGGGTTCATCGGCTTCCTGGAACGGAGTTCCAGGCAGCTGGACCGCTTGCCGATGCCAAATTGCTGCAAGCAACAAAAAAGGGGATAAAGGGGGGGAGGGTAAGGGCTTTTTCCATTCCCCCTCCTCCGCAACAGCCACTGACAGAAAGAAGGCATGACACACCCCTCCGGATCCATGTGTCTCCAGTGGACGTCAGGCTTGCTCTCCATGCACATTTCTGGTGCTTGAATTTTGTAGTATCCACGGGGTACCGCCTACCCATCCCAGCCTCTCCTCCCCTCCACTCCCTCAAGTTGGGACAGCGACTCTTCTGGTAGTGATCCGGTCACTCAGAGAGCCAGGCCGTGGGGGGAAGGTCCCAGCCTCCCAGCGAGGCTTCGGCTTTTACTCCAGGATTTTCACCATACAGAAAAAGAATCAGGCGGGTCTGAGAGTTGTGCTGGACCTTTCCACCCTCAACCTCTCCTTACCTCTACAAAAATTTAAGATGGTTACGCCAGCCTTATAGCAGAGACATTGTGCAAGGGAGACTGGATAAGCTCCCTGGATCTGAAGGACGCATACCTACACGTCCCGATTTTGCAGCCCCATTGTTCTTTCCTACGGTTCAGGATCATAGCCTACCATTTCCAATAAAAGGTCCTTCCTTTTGGCCTCAACTCGACCCCCAGGGTCTTTACCAGACTCATGCATACTGTGGCTGCCCTCCTGAGAGCACAAGGCCTCAGCATCTGCCCATACCTCGAAGACTGGCTCGTCAGGGCTGCATCTCTGGAAGCGATTCACCACTCTTGCCATGACCTTTTGAACACACTGCACAATCTGGGCTTTTCGCTCAATCTCGAAGTCGCAGCTGCAGCCCATGCAGATTCTGACATTCTTGGGCCTCATCTGGGATACGTGCTCCAAGAAGGTATTTCCATCGGAGGACAAAATCTCAGCCATCCCACCCACTTCCTCAGTAGAGAAGTGACCTCGGCATGGTGGTACCAACATCTCCTGGGTCTACTGGCAGCGGCCTATTACCCGTCCCGCACACGTGATTAAGGATGAGGAGGATACAGCTGCACTACGCGGCCTCATGGAACCAGGAGCGGGGCTCTCTCCACCCAAACCTAACTTGGTGGTCCAGAGACTGCAACCTATGGACGGGCAAGCCATTCCGGCCGCCCGCTCCACAGGCCACCATCACCGCGGATTCCTCGCTCGAGGGCTGGGGAGCCACCCTGGACGTTCTCTTGCTCCACGGCACCTGGACTCGACAGGAGTAGGATTACCAAGTCAATTGGCTAGAGCTGAATGCTATCTGGCTAGCGCTCAGGGAATTCCTACCACTTCTCAGGGGCAAGGTTGTCCTCATCCAGACAGACAACTCGACCAGCATGTACTATGTCAACAAGCAGGGCAGCACTAGATACCCTCCTCTGTGCAGACTGGCAATCAGCATGTGAGAGTGGTCCCTGGAAAACGACATCTACCTCACAGGAGTCCAACCTGGAAGCGGACAGGCTCAGCAGGCTTGGAGCGGACAATTACGAGTGGCAGCTAAACAACCTCGTTATTCAGATCTTCAACAGGTGGGGTCATCCCCAGGTGGATCTCTTTGCCACCTGGCACAACAAGATGTGCCCTCAGTTTGCCTCCTGGCAGGGACAGGGCCCCGGCTCCCTGGACAACACATTTCAGTAATTTGCAAAATCAAGGAGTCTTGCCAACTCCACATCATTCTAATAGCTCCATGGTGGCCGGCCAGGCCATGGTTTTCCGAGCTGCTCAGACTTTCGGAAGTGCTCCCGACGGGCCCAGCACATCTTCTGGCACAACAGGGGGGCAGAGTCCTCCACCCTGCGCCACAGTAACTAGCCCTCACAGCATGGTACCCTGAGCAGGTAACGCTGCAGCACCTCAGCCTCTCACAGGCTAATCTGGAGGTCATACAGGGCGCTAGGAGCATGGCTACCAGGGCCCAGTACAAAAGCAAATTGACCAGATTCTGCTACTGGGCAGACTCCAAAGAAATCGATCCCCTGGCGTGCACTTTGGACGGCATGCTCTCCTTCTCGGCGCACCTCTCCCACTCTGGCGTCCAGGTTGACACCTGCCGTACTTACCTTGCAGCCATCGGAGCTTACAGGAATTCTGAGGAGAGCGTCGTCTTCTCCTCCTCCAATCCTATAGTTAAGAAACACCTGACGGTACTCACAAGGGTCTACCCGCCCGTCAAGAGACTGCACCCTGTGTGGGACCTCAACATAGTCTTGGGTGCCCTCGCGCACAAACCGTTTGAGCCAATGGCGTCCGTGGACATCAGGCTGGTCACCATCAAGACGCCCTTACTAGTCGGCCTCACCTTGGCTTGTAGGGTCAGCGAAATCCAGGCGATGGTCGCCTCAGAACCATGTACTACCTTTCACAAGGACAAGGTAGTCCTGCGGACACTCCCGGCATTTGTGCCCAAGGTTCCCTCAGCTTTCCACTTGAACGAGGAAATAGTCCTTCCTATGTTTTTTCCCGATCCCAAGGATGAAGCACAGAGTGTGCTGGACTGCCTGGATGTCAGTCATGCCCTGAAATTCTACTTGGATAGGCCCAAGTGCTTCCGTAAATCTGACGCCCTATTTGTCACTTTCGGAGGCTCAAGACCAGGCTATCAGACCTCTGAGGCTTCCATATCGCGCTGGATGGTCTCTGCCATCAAAGAAGTGTATGAACGCCAGCACAAGCCGCTCCCGGCCAACATGCTTGCCCATGCAGTCAAGGCCAAGGCAATGGCCATCGCATGCCAGCGCCATGTCCTTTGGCAAGTCATAAGCAGGCCGGCCACTTGGGCCTCTCCTTCGGCTTTCTGCAAGCATTACGGTTTGAATGCCGGCTCTAGATCTGATGCGGCCTTCGGACATGTGGTTCTCAGGGACCTACTTGCTTAAGGAGGGTCTCGTCTCCAACCTGGGGCTATAATCAGTTATAATCGCCCATACAGTATGGAGGAAAGGGACGGGACGTAAGAGGTAATTATAAGTTGCTCACCGTAGTGACTAACATACTCTTAGTCCCCTTTCCTCCATAAGTCCCACCAACCCCCCCCCCCTAATATTACTGGTGTCATTAGGCAATGTTAAATCTATTGTTGATTCGTCAATGGGGATTGAGGTGTGGCGCCGGCGGACGGAGTCAAGGCGCAGTGCATGCTCGCCGGGCCGCACCCCTGCGCGCCTCTAAATTTAAAGGGGAAGAAGGTTTTTTCTGGTGAAAAAGGTTCTGTCTCCCGTGAACAGATGCCCATACAGTATGAAGGAAAGGGGACTATGGACGGTGAGTAACTTATAATTATTTATCAGTAGCTCATTGTATGGTAATTTGTAGGAGGGCGGTACTATTCCTCTTATGAGCAATGGATTAATAAGATTCCGGAAGTGTGTCGCCGGGGGTTCTGTGATTGAGGGCTCCTTTGAAGATGTCAGGTGGACAAGGGTCCCTTGGGTTTCCTGCAAGACTGCTGTCCTTGATCAGTGTGGCAAAGGTTTCTTCTGTGATTAGTTCTATTTAATTATTTCATTTGTAAAGCGCACATACAACCGAAAGGCATTGAGGCGCTGTTGCAGGAGGTGAGTTTTGCTGTAATCATGTGTTTCGCCCGGTGTCTGCGGTCTGGCAGTCGTGGTTGTGTTATCCTGGGCCACGTTGATGGTTTCCTAGATTGTGTCTATTTTTTTCTCTCAGATGGTTGGTGATGTCACAAAGTGCTTGTGTCGTGATGATGGAATTCTTGCAGGACGAAGGATTTTTGTTCTCTCTAATTTTGAAGCATTCTTACTGTGGATTGTTTGCCGATTCTATTCTTGTGGCGTAATATAACTTTTGAGCTTTGAGGACTGTTGATGTGTATAGTTTAAGTTGTCTTTGGTATTTTATTTTGTCCCATTGGGTGTATTGTTCTCCTTTTGTTTCCATTTTGCGGTTGGTTTTTGGGAGTTCTTACAGTTCTTCTGTGAACCATTTTGCTGCCAGTTTTTGTTTTAGTGCTGCTTTGAATGTTTTAGCTGGTGGCAGTTGGTCGAGAGCCTTGGTGATCGAATTGTTGAGTGCGTCTTCTGCTCTGTCTATGGTTGTTTCGGCGGCTTCTGTTTTGCCTGGGAAGGTTGAGTCTAGGTTTGTTAGGACCTCTACGTCTAGGTTCTTGCAGTTTCTTTTCTTGCTGGTATGGCGTATATCCTTTCCGGCAGGTAGGCAGGTTTAGGATGTGATGTAGAATGCTGAGTAGTAGTCCCTCCATAACGTTGGTGTAGGTGAAGCGGATGCGCATACTCCTTCCCTGGAGAAAATTACATCCAGGATGTCGTGGGTGGATCCCTTTACTATTCGCTTGAAATTCAACGTTCCGACAAGGCGCATAGTGAGTTTTCTGTGGACTTGTTTTCTTTTTCGAACCATATGTCGAAAGTATGACTAGGTTTTCGTGGTGGGTTGATAGCACAGCGGCCGCGTCTGCTAGTTCCATTGTAAAGTTGGGGTTGTAAGAAGGTGGTCTGTAGATCAGGAGGAATACTATGTTGGTTTGGTTGTTGAGTTCTATATTGATGACGATGGTTTCAGTCTTCTGCATTGGTTGCAACGAGTCGAGATGCTCAGTTGTGTTCTTTGGGTATGATTGTGATTCCGCCTCCTCTTCGGTTTTCTCTCTATTGGCGTGTATTCATTTATAATTGTCCAGTATTGCTTACTTCCCGATGGCTTTGTAGTTGCCTGATAACCAGGTTTCTGTAAGAAAGAGCATGTCTGTGCCTCCTTCGCTTAGAAGGTCATGGATTTCTATTGAGTGTTTTTGCCATGGATCTAATATTGAAGAGGCTGTAGTGTAGTTTTTTGAGTTTCCTTTTGGGTTGTTGTTTGTATTGTTTGTTCGGCCCAGTGTGGTGTTGGTTGGGTTTCAGTTGCTGAAGTGTTTTTCCTGGTTGGACCTTTTGGGCGGTGTGGTTCTTTGGTGATCAGTCTCTTCGTTGAGTAGATTGATATGGTTTATTGCGGGGTTAGTTGGCTTTGGCTCGTTATGGGTGGTAAATTGTGTAGGTACCCATCCGTTCCATTCTTTGGTGATGTATAGCGTGTAGAGGGTGATGGATTCTAACTTGTCTGTTTGGGGTATTGTCCATGGTATAGAGTGGGTTGGGTTGGTTTTTAGTTGTCTTGTTGCATTTGGTGTCCTGGTGTTCTCTGCATTCGTAACACTTGTTGGCTGTTGGTTTGATGTTGCTGGGCCGTTTTTGCTTGCCCAGCAATCGTATGTGTAGAGATAGGTAGCGATGTGGTCGGACTTAGCTCTGTTCTTGGTATGTCTCTTCGGGCCATCTGGGCTGTTTATTGTCCAGTTTTTCAGAGTTGTGGGATCATGCTGTTTGGTACCTTCCCGAGCGATTTGGGTTTTCTTATTGTTTGTTGTCATTCTTGTGGCGAGACATGTTTTGGTTTTCCTTTGAGTGGGCGTCCTCTTTGAATTGGTGTGTTTCCTGGTCCTTGGGTTTAGTCTTTGCCGTTTGTGGTTAGTGGTTTCTTATAATTGGTGAGGTTGTGGGTAGTTGAGGCCTCTGTTGAAAGACCTTCCTTGTTCTGTTTGTTTATTTCTTTCCTTTCTGGTTCCTATGCGGCTTTGTTTTTATCTTGTTCCTTTAGTTATGATTGTTAAACCAAGGGGTAGTAAACCCTTTGTTTTTTTGTTATAGTGGTCTTTTCTTTTCGGCTCCAATGTACGAGCCTGCAGTGGGTGGAAATGTCTGGTTGGAGGCTCACTGATTGCGCCCAGGCCACCTGTACCTTAGCTGCCGGGGATTGTGAGCACCTGAAACTAAGCTACCAGGGATTGTGTTGGGTCCAACAGTCAATGCAGTAACATCTAGGCTTGGGACACCTGGATAGTGGGGGAGTGCCGAAGTAAGGGCACAGCAGTCGGTGCAGTCGCACCTAGAACTTGGATAACTGGACAACGGGGGAGAAGGCCCGAGGAGGGTACCACAGTCAACGCAGCAGCACTTTTATCTGGGACACCTGGATAGAGGGAGAAAGGCCATAGAGGGCGCAATAGTCAATGCAATGACACTTCGATCTGGTACACCTGGGTAGAGGGTCACAGCAGTAAATGCAGCAGCCTTAGTTCTGGGACACTTGGATAGCGCGAGAAAGGTCTAAGTAGGGGCTCAACAGTCAAAGCAATAACTCTTTGATCTGGGACACCTGGGTTGGTGGCCACAACAGTAAATACAGCAGTCTTATACCTGGGCACCTGAATAGAGGGGGGAAAAAGCCTAATGAGGGGGCACAGCGGTCAATGGGATAATATTGTCAAATTATTTGTTGCCAAGACCGTTTGTCTAAATGGGAAATATGGCTGGTTTTAGGCACTCATGGTGGCAACAGTAAAGACAGACACAAGTGATCACAGTTCAAGGGTGTTTATTAAACTGTAAATGCAGGGTGGAAAAACACCTAACCTAAATCTAAGATGGGCGCAAGTTTCGACCATCAAATGAAAATAAGGCAGTCCTTGTGGTGTCTTGTCAAAGTAAAAGGCCTATTTTAAAATTTTAAAAAAACCTATAGCCAATTCCTTACAACTAATTAGAGAAAGAGTGCGGGTTAGCGTTTTCAATAAAGAAAGATGTGTTCACAAATAATAAGTCAGGATGAGATTCCTAGGGGTCTTCCTTTCCCACGTTTTGAGCACAGGACAAGGTGGATCACCTGAGCACAGCAAACACTTGAGCTTTCCCAGCACGAGCCAACAGTTCCGTACCAGCTATCAGGTTGTTCAATGATTAAGTCTCTTTTCAATAAAAAGTCTCTTGCCTTCGAGGGCCTGATGTATTCAAAGAAAGAAAGTTCCTTTCCAAATGGACTTTGGTTGATGACTTTCCACCCTTGGATCTCCCTTGGTAGGGCTTGGACCACTAGGCTTCCCTCGATCGGGCTCAGGCCTTTCTTTCGGGATCTCCCTCTGCCAGGCTCAAATGCAATTGCCAAGAGTGACAATCCACTTTCCCTAATCTTAAAATACTCATTGCATTCACTAATCTTAACGTCTTTTTTTTCTTTAAACAGTTCTTGAGGCTTCGCCCCTTTTTGTCAGAGTCCCTCTGCTGGTTTCACTCTTGCCAACATTTGCTCAACAGTTCACTGTGGACATCCCTCGGTCAGGTACACTCCTGTCAACACATTGTACTTCGGGACTTTAGACTACACCCCCTTTCATTGGCATCCCTCTTTTGGATTCACTTTTGCCAATCTTGTCAATCGTATCCTTCTCATTCAACTGTTACGATGCAGTATTCCCTTCCCCAGTTCTTACGATACAGGATTCACTTCCCTTAACTTCAATTATCTGTCGGCCAAAGACTTTTGACTGAACAGAGGATATTACAAGACCCCTGTATGACCACTTTGACCCTCTTTTCACCTTTTCACAAGGCCTTCTGGTTATGGTAGTTTCAACAATCTGGTAATTGTCCAGAGTTTCTTGAGTAAGCACCCAACCGGTTGCTGAACTCCTCTGCTGCTGCTTTTCCCCCTTCTTGCATCAATAGATCTATTAGCCTTTCACTGTTCAATTTAGCAGTTTGCTACTTTTCGTTCAACACACTTTGGTTTCTGATCGACTCGCCGGCTATGGTGAACCGCTTGGCTTTCTTTCTGTTTGGAGTCAAGGTTGGTACCACAGAGACAAGCATCTCTCCCTGGCTTGGCTATCAGCGGAATAGGATCTTGTGTAAAGTTGACATCTGCTGCATCACATCTTGGCAATTGTTTGCAGTGTTACTAATCCTTCTGCAGAGGTTTCACAGGCCTTGGTCGGAAAGGGCAAGGTCGCTTCTCTCCTTGTCACCCTCGAGGTATGCGCCATCTTTCTCCTCCATCACGAACTGCTCTGCTGAGTTAGCTCTTATGCCGTGTGGTCTGCCTCGCTCGTCCTGAGCTCTCTCGCTCAACCTTTTATCCCTGTGGGGAAGGGAAAGTGTGTGCCTGACCCTAGTATTGGGTCATGTCAGGTAAACGGCTCTGATGTTGGTACATTGTTTTTCGTGTTGGAAAAAGGGGGGGGGCAGTGTTTTGGAATATCCTGCGGGGTAGGATGGGGGAAAAGGTGTTGAAAGAAGGCGGGGTACCGCGTCTCACCCCTCTGTGTCCCTCTCCTCAAGGAACCCCCATCCAGGTGATCCTCCCTCACTGGTCCACCCCCAGGAATTGGATCCAATAGCGATGGCCGTTTCCTGGCCACCTGGATGACAGATCCCAGGGGACTAACGAGGGAGACACCTTCAGGTTTCTCACACTGGATACCACAGTCTGTCTAAATGTGGGGAGTGCCTGGCTAGCACAATCTGTAAATATGAGGTGTGGCAGACTTACACAATCAGGATAAATGTGAGATATGGCTAACTTACACTGTCTAGCTAAATGCTAGAGAAATGTTGAGATGAGATTGGGTTGGACAGTCTAATGGAGAACAGTGATTGCTGGTCCCTCTGTCCAGACCTCGCCTACCTCATCTGTCGTTACCGGTTGACGGCTCCCCAAGCTAACACTGGCCAACATGGTCTGGAGCTGCTTCTTCTGGCGATGTCCTTTGCCGAAGGGGTCCGCCACGGCTGGACCAGCAGTGTTGTTGATGAAGTGTCCAAGGTCAAGTGTGAGGCTGCTAAGCTTCAGTCAGCCCACAGAGGGTGTGAAGGGAGGCGGGCTGCGAAGGGGAAGCAGCGAGGAGGAGTGGAGGAGAATGAAGTGTTCAAATCAACAGATGAATGAGTGGAGACAGAGAGCTAAATAAAATGAATTTTGTTTGTTAGCAAAGTCCCTTGATGCCGCTCACCCCAGTCGTCAGTCTCCCCAGGGATTAAGCTGCAGAGGTATTGCCTCAACGCAGCTTGCGCTGTTGATCTACAACTGATTTTGTTGCAGGCAAGTAACTTTTCCTTTGTTCTTTTCCGTGTCTGCTGCAGTTGATCTTGTTTCGCCGATGAGGTTGTCTTTTTTGCATATTCTTCATTTGCTCATTAACTGCTGCTCATTTGCACTCTAATCCTGGGTTCATCTCTGCTGTGTTCCCTTTTCAGTACGGGTCCAGAGCTCTTAGCAGAATACTTGCTGCCATTTTACAGCAATCGGAGAACAAAGTACCTCCTCCCAAGACATACCCTGGCGGTGATACAGCCTTCTTCCGCGGTGAGAGCGAGAGCATGCAGTCAGTGGAGAGTAGAGCTGTATGTTGTGGTGTACTTCTATCATGGTGTAATGAACTATTTTCATCTCACTGGGTGTCTGAGTTAAAATGAGTGTTTTAAACACTTAATGTCTATACCGCAGGTCTGTTGTGTGTGTAAAATAAGATGACTTGGTCTATGATGAGGTGTGTCGGAATACAGCGAATTTGTACCCGTTGGAATGCAATTAAAGTATCTTTGCTGCACATTGCAAACATACATGTGGCAGATTCACCCTGTGATGTGGCATATTCAATTTGTCCTCGTGGAGGAAGGTTACAGCACTTCCTCTGTTTTTGTAAACGTGTACTGTATGTTCTTTTAGACTAGCTAACAATGGAGGAATGGATATAGTTGGTAATTTGCCATCAAAAAAGAAATCTTTGTATTTTGAAGAGCTTTTAGATTGGTTTGCCAAAAAAGAACACATTGTGTAGAAACCATTCCCAAAGCCAATTATGGCTGGTGACCGGGGACGACTCCTATTTTTATAACAAGTAAGCATAGTAGTGATTTTATTTCTCCGGTTCTGGAAGTACCTCAAGACCTTGCTCTTTGCTTCTGCTTTCGCCCCCCTCTCCCCTGCTGATTTTACTCTCCCTCGGCACCATGCACCTGGCCACCCTCTTTCCTCTGGGCCCAGGTACCTGCTCCTCTTGCCACTCGCACGCACTGCCTCCGGGCCACCTCTTGCACTGGGGTCTGTATCTGTTCCCATACAGCGCCCCCACTTTTTTTTTTCTTCCTGCACTTATCAGACCTACCCAGCCTGCTACCTTAAACCCAGCACTTGCCACTTGCTGGCTGCACTCCCTCTGTTTGCCTTTTTATTTATTCATCTATTTTTTTTTCCTCCTCGCTCCATCCTCTCCTTTTGTTCGCCCTTCCATGCACTTCTCCCCCTTCCCCTCTACCATGCACTTGCGTGTTCTCAATATCACTCCGCCTAGTAAGATCGTTGTTTTTGTTTCTCCCCTGTTCCCCTTCCCTTGCCTTGTTGCGCTTTGAAATACTTGTGTATGAGCGCGATAGAAATAAAATATCCATCAATAAATTTGTATTTTTTTAATTCGTTTTTGTACAGTTGTTACTTAGAGGTTTGATTTTAGTCAAGTCAAGGTGCATTCTTTGAACTCCTTCTAAAATTAATCCAATTGTACGTTTGCAATCAAAATAGCCAAAAGATGATTGAAGAGTGTTGGACAAGCTTTGAATGAATCCTTAACACAGTCGGTTGGTTCAGCCTGCTATACCATCACAATAGGTTAAACGCCATATGCAAACCAAACTTTATCCCACCCCAGTAGGGGAAGTGGTGCCCAAACCTCTAGGCAATATCCCTTTTGCGCAAGACATCATGAAAACCATGCTTGTTACAGCCTCATTGGGCATCAATGAAATAGGCTGTAGGCCCTGCATGCTAGTGACTCGTGCCTGAATATATCCATATCACATTAAGTGCCGTTGCAACAAAGAAGAGTCCTGTAGTTTACTTTAATGCCCAAACGCTATAGGTCACTGTTGAAGGCCAAAAGATGTCTAGGTTTCTGTTGGGTAAGATTTTCATAGCAATGATAAATCTTCCTGACATGTGTCAACCCCAGAACCTTTTGCTTTACTGGTGGATTATTTCTCCCTATACCTCAGTGAGTGGGAACCTTTTTCCACACTCGCATAATCTTTTACTCTTTTTATGGGTGTCCATTTTAAGTGACTCCATAGTGTCTTTTTAATTTTATCCTCTGACAACTTTTGACACTGCCTATTGTTACTAGGTTGCTCTTGGGGATCCCCTTTTAACTTTCTCTGGCTAAACTTGTTAGAACTACAGTTCTCAAGGGTAAAACTGATATTTGGATGCCTTTTACATGTTATTAGGTGAAACCAGCGCACCCCACCTTAAGTGGAGTGCTGGGGAGAGATGCAATGCATCTCCTTTGAACTGTAACATCTTTGTTACAGGGACAAGCTTACCTTTAATGGCTGGTGGCAGTGAACCTTTTAACTAATTTGGTTCACCTTTACTGCGGGCTGTTTACACAGCCCCGGTAAACGTATCCATGGGTGCTCATTTGACCAACATGCCCCCAGTCTTCTTTTTTCACTATTTCAGTGTTCCTTGGCCTTTCTTGTTCCTTCCCCTGACCTCCAGGGTGGGAAAATCCTTTGTCAACTTTGACTTTGGGAATCCTGTGGCTTCCCCGCCCAGGCTCCAGAGTGTCTGTGAAGTTAGGAAGCGAGGGAGGACTCAACACTCTGCAGCCCTTTGTCTTCCATCCTGACTGCGAGAATCCAGTTCATACTGAGAAGCTTGCTGTCCTGAAAGGATTTCCAACCCCCCAAGCTTGAATGTTGCAAGGCTGTTTGGTTGGCTGGGTTCCTGCATAAAAGTCAGATCTTGAAAGATGAAGAGGCAGTCGACCACTGGAACCAAAACCGAAGAGGAAGATGAAGAATTTGCAGCTGAAAATATTTCTTGCGACCAGAGAGCCTGCTTTGTAACTGGAGCCTGCTGTAGCCGTTCCTTCCAATCAACCTGGGTCTCCGAAAAGGGCAACCCTGTCCCAGTGCCTGGTGGGACTCACTAGACTCAAGAAGACCTGCATTTTGAGCCATCCCACGCCATGCTGCGACCTTGCAGGGCTGCAATACCTCAATACCATAGGACCTCGAGCCATTTTGCGGTGCACGGTCTTCCGAAAAGGGTGCTGCAACTACGTGGGCATGCTGCTGGATCTCATGAGGCACGATTCCAGTCCCAAAAGGCCCCTCACCAGAGTGCTGGACCTTGCAAACAACGAGAATCCGACCAGGGATATTCTGTCTTCTGTGCTCCTGAAAAAAGTGCCAAATCCACAGAGCTGCATCCAGCTGTGAGGAAAACCTTGCCTAGAGTCTTTCCTGTGATCCTTGCTGCAAAAGTCCTTCCAAGGAATTCAACAATTGGATTTTTGGCTGCAGATCCTGAAGTCCTCCTTCTGCAAAATCCTCTTCTGTGCGGAGGTACTGTGCTGGCCTGGGTATTTACTTACCTTAAGTTTATTGTGATTCCTGTGTAGTTTTGGGGTGTTATCTGGGATTGGGGGTGCTCTCGTCCAGTGCACCCAGGTCCCATCTGGAATCCTCGTAGGGGGTTTTCTGTGAAGTCCCTGGACCCTCAACTAACTCTAATGTGAAGTACTTACTTGTTCTACCAGCCTTCCTTAGGGACTCTGGCTTTTACTATTTAAGAACCTATCCTGACCGGTCTGTTGGACACTATACCCTAGTGACTCTCCTTCTGCCACCGAGAACACTCATGCTCCAAGAATAAGGGAAAGACTTCTAAGGATTGGGCCTTTTGCCTAGAAAAGAAAAGACATGTTTAAAAGTTACATACTTGCAAAAGAAGTTGGTTGGTAACTGTAACTCTGAGAGTAAACATTGACAAAAGTGACCTTAGAAATGTTCTGCCATTCTTAAAGTAGATGTAAGGGTATTTCACTCATCTGTGATTTGGTGTTGCCTCTTCCCAAAAGTAATGCTATTGGTTTCACTTCACTATTCCTGTTAGGATAAATGTATGAGTGTCCCCAACTGGCTCTTGCTTCCCCTGACTTGCTGTTTGTCTATTCAGAATAGGCCTGCCTTTGTTTTTACCTACCTAGAATAGCCTTGAATCATTCATAAAGACTACCATTTGGGTTTTGCTTTCCCTGGTCCGAGTCTTAGGTTTACACCTGCCTTTAAGTGACTGATAGCTCCTGTGAAACTTGTATAGGTTTTATTTACCTTGAGTATAACTGTGTTATCCTAAACTAAGTTAGTTATTGCTTCCCTTAGTCTGTGAACTGAAAAGCAGTGCAATGTATTTATTTATTTCCACTTGTAAAGCACTCAATCGGCCCTTAGACATCGTGACGCTGTTGCAGAAAAACGTGCTTTGTTATAGGGAGATGACAGTGCAGACATTTGAGTAAAGGTACAATACACAGTATAGCTATTGCTAATTGGTTGCTCATGGATAAGTAGGATTTCACAGCATTAATGATTTTGGTGGAGAATGCTGAGGATGATGCGATGGAACTCACATGGCGTGTCATGGATAGGGTTGAGTCAATGAAGACCCCAAGGGTTTTGACTGCTGGGGGACACCTTAATAGGTGTGTTGTCCATGATGAATGTCTGGTATTGCAGGTCAAGTTTGTTAAGCAGTTCTTTAGTGCCTACAATGAGGATCTCGGTTTTGTCCCCGTTGAGACATAGTCCATGTCTGAATGGCTGCATAGATGTTGTCAAGGGCGGCAGAATCTTGTTCATAGGAGCCGGTGAGGAGGAGTAGGACTTGGGTGTCGTCGGCATAGTTGTTGTAGGCTATGCCAAGCTCATCCAAGTCCTAGTAGAAGGGGAGGGTTAAAATATTGTACAGCGTGGGGGCTGTGCATGAACCTTGCGGGACACCACAGAGCAATGTGGTGGGTGCTGCGTGTGCTTGGCCTGAGAAGACCCTCATGAGTCTCCCGTTAAAGGAGGAAATCCATGCTGTAGCTTCGGCGAAAAAGTGTGCAGCATTAGTGGGGTGTTTACAAAGATTGTCATGGTCCACGAGATCAAAGGCAGCCGACGGATTCAGTAGGAGGAGAAGTGCCGGTTGGCCTTTGTCCATTAAGTCACTTCGTTGGATCTTAAGATCCAATAGGGCAGACTCAGTGCCGTGGCCTGGGAAACCTGATTGCTGCATGCCTAGGATGTTGTTTGCTACCAGAAATTGTTGAATTTATGTGTGGGCAACCTTGTTTAAAATGTTTAGAGGGAATGGGACTGTGGTGATAGGTCTGTAGTTGTTAGGATTTTCGGGTTCTAGGCTGGGCTTTTTTAAGAGTGAGCGAACCCAGTCATCTTTAAGGCATGAAGGGACGGTATTAGTCTTGAAAGACGCGTTATTGAAGGATGTCAAGAATGGTGCTAGGGGATCCGCGCAGTCTTTGACTAGGGTGGTTGGGCAAGTATCGCCTTTGCAATTTGAGGGTTTGGTTTTCTGGATGATGTCAAGAACTTCTGACTCTGTTACCTCCTTGAAAGAGAAGAGCTTTTTGACAGCAGTGGCTGTATTGGGTGTGGAGCAGGCAGTTGACTGCACTTTAGTGAGGAAATTGTGGTGATCGTTGATTTTCTTTTGAAGGATTTCAATTTTGTAGATCATTGCTTTTTGTACATTGGTGCACCAGGACTCGTCTTTAATGACTGTTTGTGTTGGTGACCGGGGTAGCCCGTTCCTTGAATATGGAGAGCAATTCCTTGGATTCAGATGAAAAACTATAAGAAAAATTTGGGGCTTTTGTGACCGATTTATAGGTCCATGCGCCAACCTGTTTATTGAATAATTCAGAAATTTGTCGCAGTTTAGTGTGGGGCAAAAGGGGGAATACTATGCCCCGACCCCTTGAAAAAAGCAGTAAAACAAAAAAGCTCCACACTTTTTAGGAACTGCGCACACATATGATTTTGAAGGTGAAAAAATAACTCCACTTAAGGTGGGGTACGCTGGTTTCACCTAATAACATGTAAAAGGCATCCAAATATCAGTTTTACCCTTGAGAACTGTAGTTCTAACAAGTTTAGCCAGAGAAAGTTAAAAGGGGATCCCCAAGAGCAACCTAGTAACAATAGGCAGTGTCAAAAGTTGTCAGAGGATAAAATTAAAAAGACACTATGGAGTCACTTAATAGATATTTATCGAAACACGTGTTATCTACATAGGGCAATTCAATAAATATCTATTTGTTATGAATATTTTTTCACCTTCAAAATCATATGTGGCGCAGTTCCTAAAAAGTGTGGAGCTTTTTTGTTTTGCTCCTTGGATTCAGAGGTGACATTGGAGATCCTTTCATTGTATGATGCTGACTTAGCTAGAATAATAGCTTTTTTGTTTTGTTTAGCCAGAGTTTTATAGATGTCAAGTGTGAGAGCCTGTGGTGTCTTTTGCCAATTGCTCAAGGCTGAGCGTTTGAGGGAGCGAAGTTCCTTGTGTTCGGCAGGGAACCAGGAGTTGGAATGTTTTTTTGTTTTCTCGCTTTCTTGACCATCAGCAGGGCATTGTACATTTCTGCTAGTACTGCTGGGTCTGCGGAGAGTGGGAGCTGGAGGGCTGGGCTGTCTAGATAGGGGAGTATCCTTTCTTTGGTTAGGTTGCAGGCACTTCTGGCCAAGGCAGGAGGGACAGATGGCAGCGTAGCTTTGGGTTTTTTTGTTGGTGGGAATGAAGAAGTGGATAAGGTGGTGGTCGGTCCAAGGGGATGGAGTAATAGTTAGTGTCCACACCACAGTTATGGTCTGCAACCCAGTCTAGAGTGCACCCTTTACAGTGGGTAGAATCTTCAATTTTTTCCTGGAAGCCCAGCTCAAGCAAGCCTTTGGCTAGGGCTTTGGTGTTTTTATCTTTTGGGTCATTGAAGCCCAGATTGAAATCCCCTAGAAGATGGTTTTGGTGGAGGTTTTTAGGTTGTTACCCAGGTGATGGATTAGGTTGTCATGAAAGTCTGCTAGAGCACCTGGTTGCCGGGACGCAGGGTGGATATCGATGGTGGTGTTGTGAGAGGTGGATATCTTGACGGAGATTGAGTCCACATTCTCACATGTTAGTGATGAGGTTTGTCTAACTGTTGGGCTTTCTTTGAGGGCTACTCCCCCGCCTTTGGCAATAGGTCTGTCTTTGCAGAGCAAGGTGTACCCGGGCAGCAGACCAAGAGAGATGGCTGGTCCTGGGGCTTCGTAGAGCCAGCTTTCAGTGATGGCCAAGATATCTAGGCCCAAGTTAGTGATGAGGTCATAAATCTCTGTTGCGTAAACTGGGATTGACCTAGCAGTGATGAGTGCACATTGTAGAGGGCATGGTTAACTTTGGTGATCGTGGACTTTGGGGCAGACAGAGTGGTTGAGGAGATATTTGGAATCCTGGGTGTAGTCTGTGGCGGTACTATGCTGGGGAGTGAGTGGTTCAGATTAGATTTGTAGGGAGTTTGATTGGGGGGATGTCGGGAGTGCTGATCAAGACGTGCATTTCTAGTGGAAGTAGATCTGTGGTGATTTTGAATATTAAACCCCAAGATCCAACTCCCCTAGAAAACGTTTATCCTGAATCAGAGTTATAGGTGTTTTACTGTTCCTAGAATGTGTCCCACTATTCAGAAAATGTATATTGTCCAGTTGGGTTACTAACTGATTTCTTGCTGAGCGTCACGGTACAACTGCTAGGGTCTACTACCCTTATATTACAGAACTTAATATAAAAAGTAACTGGTATGACTTACCTAGAACTCCTGTTAGGTGTTCCAAATTAGGTTATTTGCTTTGGTCTGTGAACCTTCAAGCTTAGTGTTTTGTTTTTCTATAATGTGTTTATATTATATGTGATGGTACTTATTTCCCCCAAGATTTATTTGGGCCTACTTGTATTTAAAGAAATTGTGCGCTCAAAAATATTGTCCTTTGGGTTCGGCATGTGTGTTTAAGCATACGTTGCTCAATCTTACAAACATTTCCTATGCACCTTACAGTAGTTTTCCTCATTTTTACACATGCGAAAACAGGCAGCAGGGCACAACCTTTTTTGTGATAATCTTATCCATTGCTGCATCGCCCGAGGTGGACTACCCTGGCGGCACTAAATCATATCCCCCGCCCCTGAGGTTGACATCACCAAACTTAGTGATATTCTCCGACTATCTCCATGACGTTACTGGGCAGCGTAGCCAAACGTGCCCAGTCATCACCTACATGTTAACATAGGTTGACACAGAACTGGACTATCAACACATCATCTAACAACACAGCGCGTCCCAATTTTGAATATAAAACTATACTTTTGAAGTACTTTTATTTCACAATAAACGCTCCGAGAACATCCAGCGAATTGCCATATTCAAGTAAATGGGTAATTTCTGTCTTTTTTCTCGACCCACAAATGTTTGTGAGTCACACAGTGTTCCTTTTGGGTATAAGAAGCACATTGGACGCACCATGAATCACAAGGTTTGGGCATCAGCTTGGCACTAGGCCACCGTAAACGATGACCGGTTGCTCCTTAACGCTGGTACCGCGTAAGGGCTTATCGGCCTGTGGCGATCGTCCCAAAAAAGCGTCATTGTGATCCAGCCAGTCAAGTGTATCTGCTGCTGCCTGTTAAAAAAAACGTCAGTTGGTATCTGGAATCGATGACAATCGCAGAAAGGCAGGATGTAACTTTTTAAAAAACATAACAGAGATGTGTCTCAGTAGCCGATCTTTATTACAATTTATCATTTTACCCATTAATTCGGCCCTGTGTTAAAACGAATGATGAACACAGACGTGAAACAATGGGAAAACAGAGAAAACAACGTGGAAAGTAGTCTACAATTTGCTTCATAGGTTAGTGCTATGGAGTATGTTCAGCACGAAATGGGATGCGGAAACTGACGCTACAATTCGAAGAACACATAGACGGCATTTTAATTAAATATTAGCGTCGAAGCTGGGGGGAACCCAGTGGTGGACTACATGCATCTCGATGCTGGACTGCCCATGTGCCCGGGACAAAGACAAGTACACACACAGGTTGTATTTGCGTGTCATTGCAATATGCTACAAAGAGCAACACAGTACAATGTAAGCCAGCAATAACTGTCGGCTAATGCTAAGTTGACTCGTTGGTCTATAAAATCGTTGAAAGCAAAACTTACATACTATTCGGCATTTACATTCTCTCGGCATAACACAGAGACTCCGTTCAGATCAACGATTTTTCATAAAATGAAATGACATGTTCCTTTTGTCCAGTTTTGGAATGGTGAATCTTATATTTGACGCTATTACACCCCTCCTTTCATTCATTCCTTTCGGAATCATCCCTTTCTCTCAAGGTCGAAAAAAACAATTGAACCTTATACTGTGTGCTATGCGTGGGCTTGCTCAGCTCGCAAGCAAAAATTCAAAGCCGCTGACCTTCACTCAAAATGGGAGCCAATAGCCCATCAGACCACGGTGGCATTAGAAATATTTTTGAAAAACATATGAATTGTTTGCTGCCATCTACCAATGGGGTGCGAAATTTCTAGTGTTTTACTTGTTTCCTCTGGAGAACTTCACACTTTCCCAGCGACTCCCACAGCCACCCCACACCACCGGTCAGCTCAGGCCATCGCCTGTTCACACGGCAAATCACGTAAACGTTTTTCACAAGGAGCAAGTCTCGAGCCCTGACAAAATGTGCTCATACGAGAATGTCGGAGCAAGCCCTGCTGCAACCCCCTCCTGCCAGGCTCCGGTCCCCTGAAACCATGACCGCAGTTATATATTAGAGGCCTGTAAATTGCACACGTGTGTTTGTACTTTCCCACTTTGGGTCACTAGCGAGGTGAAGCGTGTGGGGTTCTTGCCCTTTAGGCAACCAGCGGGGGTCAGGATTGATAGCTGACAGGTCTGGCACATCGGAGCTAGAAAGGGGGTGGAGTGACACATGTTAGTTCAGGACAGAATATAATGTGACTGGGCTCTTGTTTTATTGGGAGGCACTCTGTGGTGGTCAGCAAGGAAAGGTCACACTTCTGGTACATGAAAAGAATAGCTTTGGAGGAGCACAAGGTTGAAAAAGCAGTAATTTCCCAGCAGCGGGGATGAGGGGTGCAGGCAAATATTTGTTGAGATGGATGAACAACTACAAGTCATGGTTTAGCCCTGACAAACACAGGACAGTGATCTCAGAGGAAGAATTAAATGAATACATTCTTTGTTCGCAACATCTTGTCTCAGCGCATCCATGAGAATGGGACTTGGGAGGCGCAGGAGGAAAAAATGGAGGGTGCTGTCAGTGCTCGCTGTTCGTGGCGCTACTGAGGGGGAGGGGAAACTTTGCAATGCCAGAATGCGGCCTAGTCCAAAGTTGGAGTTGATGGGACACAAAATGGAGTCCAAGTGTTTAGCAATAGCCCCACCTCTGCTTATGTCAGGGCCTTTTTCCCCATGGCTGCAGAAGGGCAAAGGAGGCGTCCCCCCACGAGTGCAAGAGCAGGGAGTCACTTTCGCGTATAATGTATGGGGGCTGGGGGCTCCACCGACCCACTCCTTCCTTACATTAGCAATGACACCAACACAAGCCCCCATGAATATATTGGTCAGAGTGCTTCTATTTCTCACCAACAACCCACTTTGATGCGCTGTTTTGCTCACAGTCAGTGGTTCTTGCATGCCGAGTATCTTATCAAAGCCTAGGTCGCATCCCTATTCAGCTATTTGGGCAAATGTTTGGTAAGGCAACTGCAGAAACCCAAAGTTGCTTTCATGCTGTTATCCACCCGGCGCCCCCACGATCATTGAAGGTCCCACAGTGGCTCGACGAAACTGGGAAGTGTCAAAGCACAGCGTTGCATTGTATGGCATTTGTAAAAATGGTACTTGTTGAAAAAAAAAATGGACAGAGGATAGATTTCAAAAGACAAATTGGATACTTTATTTGGACACTTTATATAAACATTGTTGATCAAAAAAAAAGATGGTAATCCTTTGTACCTGGAAGTGAACTGTTGCACGAGCTCTGCTTTAGGTGGACAGGGCACATTTGCCATGTTTTGTGGCAATATGTGTCTTAGGAACAAAATTGCATGCGATTCCGTGAGTATGTATGTCCAAGACAGTCATAATAAGATCTTTCACAAAATCGAAATCCATTGTTTCCTCGTATATTAGCTTGACCACCCATTTTTCGCTTCTTTGCATAAAGGCTATTGTGTAGCGAAGCATCCCAAAGTTTCCCACAGCCCTCGATTTGTTCACGCCCTACATTCTCGTTATGCGATAATACCACTAGTAATGTCCTATATTGCATCCCGTCTATGCCGAAATGCAATCTCTTGGGCCTGTACTTTAGAAACATATTGTGGAACACCTCCAAATCTCCTGTGTGACAGAATTCTGGGAGTCAGATCTCTTGATAGTTTTATCAAACACAATCTTCTCAAAAGCTTTGTGTGGAGGTGAAGATGGAATCAACCACTTCTTCTTCCGTTCCTGTTCACATTGGTGGAAATTTTGGTTTTCTATCCAAGAGTGGACGTTGGAACAGTGGTGCATTTGTGACTGCCATTTTACTAGTAGAATTTCCACAGACGCATCGCAAGTTTTGGAGCTCCACCAAAGATGGTTGCTGAAAGACTGAAACCACTGTAAAATATTTTCAGAACCTTTTTTTTCCTGCAGCTGAGATTCTTTTATTGATTGATTTGGCAACGTCCCATACATCAAATTGATGGCGAATAGTGGGAAACTGCTACTTCATTGTCTTGGCTATTGAAACGTGTCTGGCTGTGGCTATGATGTCGAATTGCATATCCCTCGATTGGCGATCTTCCAGGGATTTCATAAAACCAAGTTTCTCCATGGCCACTGAGGATTTACATTCGGATACCTGCACGACCAACAAACTCATAATTTCTTTAGTTTCCATGTCATGAAAGTGGTATGTGCAGTACTTTGCTGAAAATCCGCGGCTGTCACACTGTCCATCGCCAGCTAACCTGAACCGTTTTTCGGAGAATGTACTTTGAATAGACATTTGTTCAATTTTCCAAGCTTCACTAATAGCGGGGAATAGATATTGACGTTGATATTTGTAGTACTGCGTTTTAGAAAGGAACTGGGGTCTGACAAATTGACAGAAACTGGACAACTTAATGAAACTAGAGCCACTGAAAAGTAAAGCAGCTGGCAGTTTCCCCAGCATCGGTTGAACGGACTTTGAAAATTTTGCATGGAGCATTTCACAGGTGGCTTATATTTGGAGGTTACTGCCTTGTGATACACGAGTCACATTCACCAGTGGCTTCCCGCATACTTCCCCTCTCACTGGATGCACACATTTCAGCATCATTATAATCCCCATCAAGCAGCTGTCAAACACAATGTATTTGGGCTCCTTTATTAGACTATCATCCTGCATGAATGTTTCTGACCCAACTGTGGTTGACATATCGGCCCAACTGGACAAACTTTAGTCGAGATCTTTATCTAGTTCTCGGTCAGTTGTGTTGATGCTTCAGTCTCTGCTATTTCAGCTTCTGTTGCTTGAACACGAATCGGAGAAAACATCAATGTCGATTGTTTTTTGGGTGGCCCTTTTTTGGAAGATGTTGATTGTGTCAAGTGGTCTGCGTCTAATTCTAAAGCATCTTCATTACATTCAGTTACATCTTCATCTGGTGGAGCTCTCGCATTGTAGCAATGGTCCAACAACACTTTGCTGTCTTCGCTGGTCGCTTTCAATTTATTTTCTGGCCATTGGGCAAAAGCATCTCGAGTCTGCTTATTGATTTGAACACGCTGCGCCTCAATAGTTGCTCCATGGTCCAATCAGTTTGGCAAGCAGCATCTCTGATTTCTGTAGCTGTCTGTGTCTGCATAGTTCGTACACCATCTGGCAACTAGAAGACAGGTTGGAAAAACATGTGCAATGTAAGTCCAACCTACAGTATATGGCACTTTAGATTTTTTTAAAAGCATGTTATGAAGACATCAGCACAAAACACTGTTTGAAAATGAAATTGTGAAACCTTTTTTAATGTAACGACTGCACCAGCTAGCTTGTCCGCCTACTCGGATCCACGTGCCTCTTCTTCTATATCCTGATCTTGTATACATCCCTAGAAAAGAGTATCCATTAAAAATAAGTCATTTGTATTTGAATCAAATTATTCCATCTCACGCATGGCTTACACAGATATCCTCGTACACCATGTACGTCACTTAGTCAAAATATATATTTTGAATTTCACCTGATTGATGGCTAGTTTACTCAATGAAAGATGACTGTGCGTAACCCACTGATTGAAATGTTGCACTGAATCAATATGAAAAAATGCTAGTTTATAATAATGTAAATGTCTAATGGTATCAGATCTAGGATCAACTTTCTTTCATTCTATGGAACTGTCAGTACGCATACCTCTGGCTCTGTATCAGCTCCGAAGGATGGTGTCATATCAATAAAAACCCATCAATGAAACATTATATATACAAACAAGATGCGTAAATTTGATCATATTATCTCAAATTCCATGCATAAAACATTTCTGGAAACTGGATATCTAAATAAAACTACCTGATGCGCGCTCGAAGTTGTTGTTGACTCCAGGAAAGACATGGATGCAGAATCTTGCTCTTTCATATTCAGTACATTGTCATGGAGTTGTAAAGAGAAAATAAGATTTGATTTAGAAATGCTAACCTAAAAAATTGACATGTAAAGCAACCGATTACGAAAAGATGATGCTTATTTCAAAGGGCACTAATAGCATAGTTATCTGTGCCCATAAATCATTTTCTATGATGCTCCTAAAATCAAGGACAGATGTTTAGCAAAATGGGTTTTAGTTATAAAGCAATACAATCTTGTAAATATGAAAAGTATTATAAGGGACATTTACACCTAAAACACCAATCCGTCCATGTAGTTACCTGTTCATTACCCCAAGGCCTACAGCTAAATCAGGAACCGTGACTCACCTGAGGCAGCGTGTGCATGAATAGTCTGAATTGCATTTGGAAGCAATTTACGAGGCATTCTGAGTCGATGCTTCTTTGTGTACTCTGATTGGTCGTACATATTCATGGCAAAGTGCAGGCTGCAGATGCGGAATCGATCACCCCTCGAGTCCTCCAATACTTCATGGGCTCTACTTTCAAGCTCTTCCGGCGCAAATCCCCATCTTCTGACCCATTCTCTTATTAGATCTATATTCCGCGAGAATACATGCATTGTAGTGCCTTTAGGTTTGTTATGGGTCTTCGAGCAGCAACCGTAAACCGTACATTACTTTGCAAAAAAGCGTGAGAAAGATGGAATTATATCATAAATGTTTCTATGCAATTTATGATTTGGTCATCAAAGCAAAACCTGTGTAGCGTAGCCGGCTGTATTATAGGATAACTTTCATACACAATTCATTGATGTGACGCAAATCTTAATATGTTACTCGTCCCTCGAATGTACTATCGTGCATCAAAAGGAAACATGCTTATAGACACGGTCTGCGAAGGATGCAATTCGATCCCAATTGACACTGATGACAATTGCTATATATCGATAACATAACAAATTAAACTCAAGTCAGTGGCAATGAGATGATTGAACATTACACTACTGGGTACGTTTGTTCGAAATAGATAGAAATTTGAAGATCAAGGAGATATGATTAGGTGACCTGCCCTTACCTTGACCAACAAACAGTTGGATTCAGCAAGTAGCAGTGCTCAAAGATGTTCTCATGATAAATATCAAGTGGTTTATAAAGAATTAGAAAAGTTGGTGTGTATGTGAATGAATGACGCGTATATGGCGAGGTCTTATGTGTATTGCAGGGGCGCAGCCTGCTTCAAGGGAAGCCTACCTGGAGACACTGGGTCTGAGGAGGGCATGGGAACAATGACCCCTGCGTGTAAGATACATTTGAAGTGTACATGGTGTTTGGCATCTTGGCCCTTCCCACCCCTGCCAGCCCTCATTGGGAGGGTACATCCACTGGTGCCAACTGCCTTTGATAATGGAGGGTGGGTGGAAGGACCTGAGGCGTGCAGGAAAGGGCCGGAACACTGCTGAATGGAGACACTTGATTCACTGAAAAACTGAAACCATTGATACAAGTTCCGTTGTTACTGATTTTGATGGCACAAATGTACTACACATTAAAAACTTCAGGTTGCAGCACAGTGTGGGAAAATCCCCTGTACTGACCGCTGTCACTAGGGAAAGTTTCTCTAATGGCACCAACGACACAGGCGGTTAGTACTCGTTGAATGCGGTGTCCAAGCCTCCCATGAAGCCACCATGTAAACGAACGATAGGCCCTCAGCCTGTTCCACCTGTGAAAGAGAAAGATACAAACAGTTTTTAAATGAACAAGAAAAGTGTATTAAACCTTAGTTGACAATGACAAATCTTGTATCCAATGGCATTGTTGCCTGTACAAATGTTACTTAGACACTGTACAATATTGAACGACTATGCATTCCATTACATTTGGGACACAAAGAAATATTGTTTCATGGCTGTACATGAAATAAACATAAGGAGACCACTATGATTTCACCAAATTGCGAGTGATGTATAGAATTGCAAGACTACATTTGTTTGGCATTGATAGATCAAAGTTACGCCAATATAGGAGACAACCATGAAATGGTAGTGGCCTAAGTGACATCACAACTAGAGTAAACTTACTCGTTACTTGGATTGCGAGGGTGAACTGTTGCTTGAATTTCGTGCATAACCACCATCATAATCCTCAAAACGGACCATGTGAGGCAGGCTGCCCTGAAGTTTGGCAGCTCGGTAACGCATTGCGGCCGTGTCTCGCCTTCGATATGTAGGACAAGCATCCAGAGTTTTCTCGGCAGCAGCAGTTCTCCTCGGTTGGCATTAGCATGCACCGATTGCAGGTACACCAGGTGGAATCGCTGTCCATGCGACTAGGCTCGGGCTCTTGATCTGTTGAATCGTCCTCCCAACTGTTGGCCGAAGCCCCATCATTTGTGCATCTTTCTCTTTAGAGTAATTCCGCCCCAGAATACTCCAGCTCGTACTGTTAGGGTTGTATTGTTGCCATTATGGGGCAAATAAATAGGCAAATGGATAGTAATGGTACTAGTATCTGTTGGCACGGCTACGAGCAACAAAGGTAGCTGAACAGAGCACAGAAACGAGGCACAGAATACTCTAAAAAAGACAGTGAAATGATTGGAAAAACAAATCTGATGTTGTCTGTTGAGAAGCGGTCTGTTTATACCTATTGAGGAAAGAGGCGTCCTGCCATTTCCATGGAGACACGTCATAAACTGAAGCACAGGGAATGTTGACACGAGACGTGCATTGCCGTTGTGAAATGGGCGGTACGCGTCTAGTGACCTAAGCCTGAGGGGCGGTGGATATGATTTAGTGCCGCCAGGGCAGTCCTCCTTGGGCGATGCGGAAATGGATAAGATTATCACAAGATGGCTGCACCCTGCTGCCTGTTTTCGCATGTGTAAAAAAGAGGAAAACTACGGTAAGGAAATGTTTGTACGATAGATCAACGTATGCTTAAAAACACATGCCCGAACCCTCGGGACAATAATATTTTTGAGCGCACTATTCCTTTAAATAAACCAATTAATTTTTACAATACATAATGTTTCAGTGTTTCTTTGGACCATTTGTATTACAATTTCATTGTACTGATTCTACAGCCCTCTCTCCCTCCAAAAAAATAAATAAATAAATAAGCCTGGCTGCTCTGTCTTTGCTACCCTGAACCCGGGTCATACAGCCTTAGACTAAGAGTGGAGTCTTGTATTGCCTCATTTGAAAGGTTTGTCTAAGCCCTTGGGCTTCAGAAAAACTGTCCTAACAAGAGGGCCGGCCTGTGGACTGAACCCTACATTGAAAGTGTCTTCTGGTCGCCCTCTTATTCCATCTATAGAACCAGCCATACAGGGCTGAGCGGGGACCGTCAGTGCTGTTTTTGGGGCACACTGCTGCTTACATTGCTGGCTTGCAGGCAGAAAGATTATCTTCCTGATATTCAGGGCTGTGTAATGACTTAACTGGGGCTTTAAGCAGTACACAGAACACAAACATAGTCTACTTCAAATATAGGGCCAGACATAACATATTTACGTTGTTAACTCAGTCCATTGTACCATCTTGCCTGATTTTACAACAAATTTCATTAATCTGTTTTGCTCATCTACCATTCAACTTTTCCCTATAGTTTAGCATGGGGCAGAGGGAGGGCAGTGTTGTGTTGTATTGTAGTGTTCGTTTATTTGTAGAGCGTACCGGGCCGTTAGGCAACTGGGCACTTGTGAAAATCTTAGGTTACAGTTGCATGAAAATCTTACATTTCTTATGTAAGTTAGATAAATATCTTACAATTACATACAGGTTATCAGTTACAATTGAAGTTATGTTAATATTAACAAGGAGAGAAAGCTAGAGGCATCGCTGAGCGGTGGAGCCAGGTCATTCAGAGGTAAAGTGTCAGTAGCTGTTGGAGAGTAGCCAGAGTTTAGCATTGGTTTTGAACACGTGAAAGGAGGGAGTGGCTCTTAGAGAATCCGGGATAGAGTTCCATAGTTAAGCTGCCAATACTGGGAAACTTGAGCCTCCAGATCTTTTCAGAATGAAGTTGGGGGTTCTAATACTGTTGGTTTGGGCCTTTCTGATGGGGCGTTCCGATGTATGCTTAGTGAATTTTTCTGAGAGATATATGGGTGCTTGATTATTGAGACAGTTGTTTGTAATGTTCAGGGTTTTAAGTTTGATTCGGTCATCGATGGCCAGCCAGTTGGCAGCTCTTCTTTGGTCAGATATGTGTTGTCCTTTAGGAATGCCTAATGCTGTTCTAAGGGCGTTGTTTTGCAGGGTCTGGAGTTTACCTAAATAAAGTGCGTTGCAATAGTCTAGTTTGGATAGGATAAGGGCACGTGCAATGGTAATGCAACTGTCTGTAGACAGAAAAGGTTTGCATGCATGAATTAGTTTGCAAGTGTAACTGGTTGCTGACGCTGTGGCGTTTACTTGTTTGTCGAGGTTGAGAGCTGAGTCTAAGTAGAATCCTAAGGTTTTAACTTCCTTGGCTACATTGATTTTGTTACCGTCAATGGTGATAGATTTGTACATGTGGGATAGTTTGTATAGTTACTTGTGGATCCAATGATTAAAAGCTCGGTTTTATTGTTGTTAAGACATAGGCCATGTGTAGCCATCCAGGTTTGAATGATTTGATAGATTTTGTTTGAGGTTGGTGTCTTTGTCATAGTCTCCTTGGATTGGGATAAGGATCTGGGTGTCATCAGTATAATTAGTATATGAGACACCCAGTTTGTCCAAGATATCAGTGGCTTTGTAAAAATATTATACAAAGTAGGGGAGACACGACCCCTGAGGAACACCACAGGTGATGGGGACTAGGTCAGCAGCTGAGGTGGGAGAGAAGACTCTTGTGGTCTGTTATTCAGGAATGAATTTATCCACGCAGTGGCCTTAGAAGAGAACTTGGCAGCCGATTTGAGATGGTTACATAATACTTTGTAATCTACCAAGTCAAAAGCGGCTGATCTAGGAGTAGAAGAATGGAGGTGTCTCCTCTATCTTTCCGCTCATCTAGTTGGTTTTTGAGATCAAGGAGTGTCGTCTCGGTTCCGTGTCTTGGTCTGAATCCAGATTGTCTTATGCCCAGTAGGTTATTAATCCAAGTAGGATTGGATCTGTAGATTGGCTGCTTTATCGAAAATTTTAAGGAGGACCGGAACTGTTGTTATGGGCCTGTAGTTCGTTGGGACATTAGGGTCTAGATTTTTTTTTTTTAAAGAGTGGTACTATCCAGGTATCTTTAAGATTGGTGGGCAAGGAGCATGATTTAAACGATGAGTTGATAAAGGAGGTGACGAACGGGGCTAGTTCTTGTGCAGCAGCTTTGATAATTGGTGCTGGACAGGTGTCGCCAAGACAAAGAGAAGGTTTAAGAGATGTAATTATGTTCTTAGCGTCTACAATGGAGATGGCTCTGAAGTCAAATTGGTTAAGTGGTTTAGTTTGGTTGACGGCAAGTTCCTGTAGGATGGCTTCTTGAGTAGAGCAAGCAATGTTGTAAAGGGAAGGGATGTTTTTTTAGCTGATATTTTGTTTTGTAGCATGGTGATTTTATTGCATAGGGCATTTTGAATGTTGGTGCACCAGACTTTATCTTTGGTGCAGGAGTCTACAGGTGCGATAGGGGATTCTAATTCTGAGAATAGAAAAGATTTCCCTAGTGTTGGAGTTTGCTTTTTTGATTCTGTCATTAAAGGTTTCTTTTTTGGCCTGAATGATTTGTTTCTTGTAATTGTTAGTGAGGAGATTTTTATTCTGTGGAGAAGGTTTTTTTTTTCCAAGCAGGCTTCTGCTTGTCTTTTTTCTTTACGTAGGGCTTTTAGGCTTGGGGTGAATCAAGTGTTGAGATGAGCAATAGGTTTAGATTTGCTTAGTTTCAACGGCGCAATGGCGTCCATAGCTAAGTTGATGGTGGTGTTGTACAAGTCAACCAAATCATTCGGTTGTTCTGGTCACAGAGGCGACAAAGAGCAGCTGCACAGTTAGGAGTGACTGTGGGGTCTTTGTACTACCTAGTACCTCAGACTGTCCTATCATAGGACACAAGCCTCAATGCTGTTAAAACCATTTCGGAGGTGAACTGCGCAGCAAGAAAGAAAAGTGTGTGTATTTATTGTATTTCTTAGGCTTGTGGATCGTCTTAGATTCACATGCTTTGCATAGGCCACCATCTTGTGGTCGGCTCCGAGTATTACACCTTGAGATTTATTTTTATTCGGAAAGGCGGCGTAAACAGGGACATTTGTTGCACACTATCCCTACCCTACGTGTTTAGATACCCATGATGCCCCACACATCGGATTACTCGGATTGTTTTTTAACCGCCATCATTAAGTAGAATTAAAATAGATTAGAAAAAAAACTGCACACTCAGTTATTTCACTGTCTTTTTAATGCAAAAAAATCGCTGCTGCATTCAACATTGAATAAGTGGAGGCCGATTCACAGCAGGAACACCACTCGACGGAGTCAGCCGCTGACTGGGGTGTACCGTATGGAGAGTGAGGAGGGACATTTAGTCTTTCAGTAGAATGCCTCTAAATCCGATTCTAATAGTTTTTCAAGCTGCTTTCTGTTCGCAGACCACCTTGAAGAACACTTGGTTTTGCCCTGAGTGCAATCTGAAGTTCACATGTAAGGGCACACACAATGTGTAGAGTAATTGGCTTCCAAGGGATCAAACCAATGACAAATGTGTTGTGTGGATGAACGTTATGCCCAAAACCCTTCAGCCGTGTAGAGGCAAGCACTGGGCAGCCTACACCATGCAGGGTAAGGTTATCTAGGTGGACGGATGAAGTGCTGAGGTGTAACTCCACATAGGGAAGTCACAAAAGGTACTCGAAGGTAAAACCTCTGAGCCCCAGCTCCAAAGGAATGCTGTCAAGCGTGTCTACGGAGAAAAACCTTGTTGACCACAAGACTGCTCCAATGCAAAAGGGCCAAGCACAGGCTAAAGTCTGAACGCACCCACTCTGGGGCGAGCCCCGACTGTGTTGGGGACTCATAAAGCAATCCAGGCTGAACGGCCTAAGGCGTTGGGTCATCTGCACTACAATGCAGAGACTTCACATGTGTTCCACAGAAAGGGCAAAACAAGTAAAAAGGGGTTTCTCAGAGCAAGTCTAATGCCCTTACTTAAACAAAGATCCTGTTAGACAGGCACTCAGTCGAGTACTAGCCTCCTCTACACAATGCAACGAAAAGGCCTCTTGCAATTATCTTTAGAGGTTGAGGAGGAAGGAGGGGAGGAAGAAGTCCCACACAGTTACGAAAACGTGTGAAACGTCCAAGAATGTACATGCACCTTATCAAGAAAGCTTACATTTTCAGAGGACAAGAAGCACTGAGTGAGGCCCAGCAGGGAATTGCCCATTGCTGACATTAAACCAAAGGGCTAGGGTGGTACCCCTGTCAGATCCAGATTTCCTGGAAGAGGAGGATCAAGATTATGATAAGGACTTGGATGACCCGGAATAGCAGTTCCCACGTGAAGATAAGGACATTGGAAATCTGGGCGGAGTACTTACTCTATGGTCTCTGATGAAGATGAGGAACTTCAGATTACAGCCTCCCCTACCGAGGATCATTCTGAGTAGACCAAACTGCTAAAGAGGGCAGACGGTAGGTTTTGTATCAAGAGTCATGAATCAGACAATATTGATATTATCGAGGATAACTTTGAGGAGCAGAAACCACGGTCTCACTGTATAGCCCAATGAAAGTGTTCAAGCAGCCACTAACGCCATTAATCCCTGCATTGAAAATAATTCTACATTCTCTCCATCAGGCCCCGTGTACATTGAGATGAATACTGCACCTTATTTCTCTTTTGGGTGGTAGTAACCACCAGAAAATAACTGCCCTCTCTCGACTGCACAGCAACCACCACAGACTAACAATAAGTTTATGATTTTGCTTAGATGTAAATTAGCCACTTCGATGGCATACAGCATCCACATTGGTAACTGTTAATGGGGTGCTATAACGGAACTTAATCAGAATCTATAAATTTGCTAATTAAACAATTACCAGATTTCGTACAGGCACCTTTCAAAAGGTCTCGCAAGAAGGGCAACAAACTGCAGATGCATTCATTTTAAGAATGTGTTGGTTGCAGTGGAGACGGCAAGCTGTCATGTTCCTGGGGCCACATTTGTAAAGTGCACTCTTGGCTGCGAGACACAAGCTTTAAACCAGAAATGCAGGCAATCCTGCTCGATAAACCAATAAAGGGCTCACTCGACTAGGCCAAACCGACAGAATGCCATATCAACTCAGAGGGCTGCCCTGAAATAGAAGCACTTTTTGAGGTTAGTTCTAATCTCATACAACCGTGCAAAGTCAACCGTTATTGTGTAGGTAGAGCGCAGGCTCATGGATGCACGCCTTTGCCTGGTACACACCGCTGTGCTGTGCTGTGATCAAGGCAGGGCAAACCTCCAGATCCTAGCCACCAGACGAGAGGCCTTGGCCTCAAAACAGTGACATGCAAGTGCATGACCTCCTGCCTTATTCCTCCAGTCGGAGTAAGATTAGTATTAGGAAAAAGATTCTTCTTTTTGTTGCTGTCCCTCATAGACATCAATGGGACACCCTACCATTTGCTATCGTTTTGTACCTTTCCTGACGTTTTGAGGTCAGTGAATCCTTTTTTTGAGGCAACGGATCAGTTTCCTATGACTATTCATGCAGGAGAGCTCTGTTCTCCATAGTAAAATTCCATGTTTTAAACTGCACACATCTATAACTTTGTTTTTGGTAACTCTGTGGTTACTTGCATGATGTGGCAACGGATACTTTTCTAGTTTCATCTTTTTTGTAGCCTTGTGCAATTTTGCATGTTACCACGTAATGCCAATTAGAGTACAACATACTCTAAAATGACTGTGCCACGAGATTTCCCAATCATTTTGCCATCTTGTAGTTTGACCTTCTTTCTTCATGCAATGGAGTGGCCCTTTTTTTCAATGATTGTCAAGTCCTTTCTGGGAGAAGGTCCAGCTTTCACTGGCCAAGTGGCAGTCTGTATGTGGTGGGATATGTGGGGGCTGGGTCTGTCTGGAACAAGTCCACTTTCATGCCAGCGTGTGTGTGTTGCTGGGGAGATGCCGTGGCCAGAGGCTGTCCACGATTGTACACCGCTGTCAAGTTTGAACGGTGCACAGCCTTGTCGTTTGTGGCTTGTAGGCAACTCCAACCTGGATTCTGGACTTTTGCAGCCACTCCTCTGACCATCGTTGCAGCCAAGACCCCTACGAAGAAGAGCAGCCTGCTGAAGACCCTGAACTTGGTGGAAGTTCGCCAGCAGCCCTGTCCTCATTTGGCAAAGCCATGCCTCTCAGCAGATCTCCTGTAGACCTTCATCAGTGCTTTGCCCTCTGGACCAGTGAGAACAGTCTGTGCCAACCTCTGCTTGAATATCCAGCTGCTGGAAGCACTCGGGCAGTGTCCTCCTCGGCTGCTTCATTGCAACGGTTGCCGTCCCGATTTGAGCCTTGGTACTACTCCTATCCTCAGCTTATTGAGGAAGAAACTGTTTCCTGAAGTTGCAGCTCTCCACTCTAAAGGATGGACCTTGCAGCACTAGTTTCTTTGTTTTTTAGCACAATGGCCATCTTCTGCCATTTTGTTCATATGAACATCGCTGCCTGCTCCTCTGAGGTCGACAGAGTGGTAGTCCAGTAGTCTGTGTCCAAGTGTCTACTGTCCAGAACCAGTGCAACGGAGCCTGGAACTGTGAACTATCCGGACGTAAAAATCTGACGCCTGATGTGACCTATGCTCTCGAGATCCCTGGACTTCCTCAAATAGAACCAAGGCTTGAATCCAGAAGGCCCTGACATTTCTTGAGGTTCGACAGGGGTCCCTGACTGAATATGGGTACACTAGGTGCGTCAACATGCCTGTTTTGCCCCATGTCTCAATAGGGTTGTGTGAGCATCAAATCGTAGCCTTATCTCTCCTATATTTAGCCTTGAATGGGGGTGGTCTGGCCTGTTTTTGTCCCATGGAACCTCCCTACGGTGGGTCATTTGGGAGACGGTCTGTTAAATACTTTCCTCTTGATTTCATTAAACTTTGGAACACCTACAACTACGTTATGACTCCAGCAAACACTTGCAACTTCCTAAAGCAGATTCTTAGCCTCCTTAAGACTTTTATTGGAGCCTGTGACTCTAAGGGCACTAGCCCCTGCTTTTCTATCTAGGGAAGGAATTTTTAAGGCAAGTGTCTTCTTTCATAAGGTTTTGTATTGTGCTTGTCTCCGTCATGCTAAACCTATTAGTTCTCAAAGTATTGATTACTTACCTGGTTCTATTTCTGTATTCACTTTCTTTGCTGCAATTATAGTATTTTGAAATACATCTCGAACTGTATGTGAAAGTGACGCGTGAATGCTTTTAGCAGAGCACACCAAGTTGAATGTGTATATAATAGTAGGTATGTTTTAGTATGTTACTTACATGTGCTTTTTCATTGAGTATTTAAGGCCTAAATAAAAAACATTCTGCCTAACTTGTATTATTAGTGCTCTGTGTGAACTTGAACAATCTCTTCACTGCTCTCCTAAGTGTAATTCTTGCTGCTCATCCACACTACCCAGATAGTTTGACTAGACATTAGTGTGTGTCCCCCTGTTCCGAATAGGGTATCCCCTCAGAATCTGTCCACAGGAATGATTCTGAAAATCCATCTTAACAATTGGTATCATTCATTCATGCATGGGTGGGGGATATGATAAGCACAGTATTGAAGGGATGCTGCATCAAGCTCTTGGGAAGCCACACAACTTCCCACTGTTAGGAAAGATTTTATAATTGTATATACTTTTCTCTCCATGTGGAAACCCCAAACTTTTTGCTGTTTTACACCCTGATCTAGACTTTGCCAGAGAAGCGCAGCCTTCCCCCGCACTCCTCTGGGCTTTTGCTCAATTCTTATGGGGAAACTGACATGCCCTTAAGACAGTCAGCACTGGGAGACTTTGCTTCCCTTAGTCCTTTCCTCATGTTGCAGCTTTTGTGCAACATGAAACAAGAGTGCACCGTAACTTACATTACCGCGCTCTTGGGTCTCTAGTCATTCCAAAGGCCCTAGAAACTCTCACTGGACTTATTATGAACTGTGCAAGTGTGTCACGGACGGGGCTGGTGGCAGCTATTGTTTCTCTTGTGTTTTGAACCCTTTTTCGCCATGTTATCCGTGCTTACCGCGTTTGGCACAAATGAGTGGCCTCGCTCCAAAATGGCCATGCCACAAGGTTTTGTCCTGTCCGCTGACCGTCTTGCCCCTTCACCTTCCCCCAGTTCGAGCCGACCTGGGGCAGTCCTTATTTGGTCATGCACTTTCCCGCGAAACCCTAAAGCTTTCGCAGGCTTCTGCATGCCTTGTGTGTGCCTCCAGGATGTGGGCTGGGATGTCTGGTCCCAATACACATCCTGGGTGCCAGAGAGTCTGGAGTGTCCTGAATGCCTGGGACCACCGTGGTCCGTGATAGGTCCACGTATGGTGTGAGTGTTTGTGAGCAGTTCTCCCATTGGGTCCTCTCCGTTTTGGCGTGAAGGGAACTTTGGGTAAGAGGAGGCTGGAAACACCACTACCATGTCGATCTCCTGAGATCACATCGAACAAGGGATAAGGAGCCAAGTATCCTGCAACAAGAAGCTGAGTCGAGGAACCGCGGATGACCCGCTGAAGGTTTGGCACCCTGAACTGCTGTCGTCCTGCGAGACCCCTCTGCATCTGATCATCCTAGAAGGTCTGCGAAGGCGCTTCGACCCTTTGGAATAGTGGGATCAACTATTCCCGGCACCTTCATCAAACCCTGTAAGTAAGCCTCTTCGGAAGTGTCCCTGGGCCAACCAGTGGGCTGACCAGCTTACGCAGGACGCTTTGCTCTGTCACCGCTGCCGTTTGGGGGAAGCCCTCGAAACTTGGGTTACTGCTTGCTCTTCGTCCACGGCACCCTCACACCAAATTTCGTACACTTGGCATTCACAGGTCTGAAGTGAGACGAGTGCGCCCGGACCAGAGTAAACACGGTTTCCGTGTTGCCCTGCTGTGGTAACAACCTGTGCACATCCGCTGCATTTGGGACACCCTCGACCCTGCATCCTGCTATGCAGAATCTACACGGTGTCAAGACGTCCTGATCATCGCAGCTGAACCTGCCAGCAATGTGAACTGAACTGGAGAAGTCTGGGTCTGCCTGCATCGGGGACCGGTGAGTAGTCCATAACGCAACCGGTGGCCCCTCGCGCAAGAGCCCGTTTCATTTCTACCGCTGTTAACAAAATAGCAACTCTATCCCGCACTCTCACCCTGCCTCTGCCCACAAGTGGAGGCCTTGCTGAGTAGCGGGGACTTGTTCGGCATCGCTTCATTCACCTTCCTGAACTGCCTGATATCCTTGAAGAGGCCCTCTTTTGTCCATTGGCACCAGCGCGTGCTGGTACTTTTGAGCATAAGGCTCCTCTGTTCGTAGGGCTCGGACTTCCTCCTAGTTAGGTGTATTTCAGATGTCGAACTGTGTCTAATGATTACTTGCACTGCCTGGTTTCCTCCCCATCTAGGTGGTCGACATATTACGTGCTCCTAACTCCTTAGACCCCTCAGTCTTGTATATATATTGTATTGATTGTGATGTGTTGGTTTACTTTAGTATTATTGTGATTCTTTGCTATGGTCGATGTTACAAAGGCCTTGTAATAAATGTGTCTATATTTTTAATATAACACCTGTCTGGAGTAATTTGTAAGTGTCCTTGCTTTGTGTGCTCATTGAGGTCCTTCCGTCACCCTCAACCCTCTTGAGACTTAGTCTTGACCGCCACCATCGCTACCCTTATTGGTCTGGCTTGTCCAGAGGTTACCCTGTTCCAAGAAACTAGGCTGGCCTTCTCAACCTCTGCCCCTCCAGGTCCGAGTTCAGAAATCCATCTTAACACCCACCATGCATAAAAAGAGAACCATAGGAACCTTTCCTTCCGCTACTAGTAGTAGTTCAGGTGCTTCTATAGAAACGGGCCATTGAACCACTCCCCAAAAGCTACTGATTTATATTCACTGTACTTTCTCATACCTCAAAAAGTTAAAACCAAAAAACAAACTGGACATGTATCGTATAAACGAGTTTGTAAAACCACAAACGTTCAGAATGACTACATTGGAAGAAGTAAACCCTCCCAAAAAAAAAAGTGAGTGCATGGAGACACTGGACCTAAAAAGATCATTTCTTTCATATTTCAATGATCCCATGGTGTCACAAGTAACTATGCTTTAAATTGGACACACGCTTTCAGTTCAAATTGTTTCTTTTTGGGATTGCATTGGGAGATTTTTTGTTCACAAAGGTACTAGCAGTGGTGGCAGCTCATCTGCACCACCCAAACATTCCACGCAACCCTCATATAGATGATTTGTCGATAGCGGGGAGAACAATGGAAGTTATGTAGAGACAACATTCCGAAAACCATCTATCACCTCCAACAACTGGATGTTTCTACCAATGCAGAAATGTCCCATCTCCTCCCAAGCCGCCTGTAAAGTTCCTAGACACAGTGCAAGATGCAGACATGGCTATTAAACTACCTCTCTTTCTCCCTCAGCTAGCTTAAGTTTCTGGTGTTACGCTCACCTGGTTCCCACAGGGGCGTCGATCGGACCCGGACAGCTGCGGTGTCCACCAACGTGATGCGTGGTGCAGAGATGACAGTCTGGACTGGCCCGCCTAATCTCGTCTGCTTGACCCGTAGAAGTATTCTCCTGCAAAAGGAGAAAGGGATTTAGCCACCTGTGGATTTTAGTGATGGCCCCCCCCACTGTTCTCATTCTCCCCACTAGTCACCTCCGATATCCCCTTTTAGTAACCTCACCTTACTTCACTGGTTTGAAGGTACTGGAGGAGTTCCGGAGGAATATTGACTCCGGGGTTTATAAAGTTCAAAGAGTTCAATATGTCCGATGTTCACTCTTATTCCATTCTCTTGTTGAATTGCAGCTAAAAATATTGTCTGGAGGCAGCTGATGGTGTTCAGGTAAAAGTCTGTATTACCCAACACTGTCCGGTAAAAGTTGCATGAGTTTAACTTGTTGTTTTCTCTACCTTTATAGGTGCGGCATAAGAAGATGTGGCGTATTAAAGGGTAATGCCTCCGGTGGTAAATCAGGTAAGCCTATGGTGGTAAAAGTGATTGTATTTGTCGACTCTCTTGGCTCACCTTGTTATTCCTTTTGTTTTTCCCCCAGGTGCTGGAGTTCGCCGAGGAAAATGATGGAGGCAGCGCCGAGTCGGAATACTGGTGAGTATGACGCGACGCTGCTGCTGGCGATGCGACGTGTGCTGAAGAAATGTCCTTTCAGGCTCGGAGACATTCTGGATCCGGAATCAGGTAAGGAATTAAAATAATGTCTGTGATCTAAGCTTTTCTCCTTCTTTCCCCTTTTTCTAGGAGCTCCGGAATCGAGGCGGACGTGGCAGAAGACTGGAACCTAACTTGCAGGCACGGTGAGCGTTACCCTGCAGAATGCAGAATAACGCGAAGCGTGTGCTGCTGTTCGGGCGTGGTTTAAATAGCCTCCAAAGTAGTTCCAGGTAAGAAGTTCCCCAGAACCACACCCGAGTAAAAAAAATAGTTCCTGTAATAAAATAGTCCCATCCAGGCTTCACGTTGGCTTGGATTCATTTGCAGCATGGTCTGCATGAGGTAAGTACTGTCTATGAGCCTGGCGCCTGTGGCGCCAGGACTGATTTCTAAGATGAGCCTGGTGCCTAACGCGCCAGGACTGAACCCAAACAGCCCCCAGCCGGGGCTGCTGGGGTTTTAATGAGTATCTGGATGCCTGCTTCCGGGGCTGATGGACTCGATCCGGATGCCCAAGAGTAGGCATCATGACACCTGGTTAACCAACCAAGGCCATGCGACTTTCAGGAATGGTGCCCTGTTTCATTAATCCTTTTGCAGGCGTCAACATGCACACGTTACAATGATGGTGTGCAAGTCCATGAGCACCAACATCAGGTGAATGGGATGCCCTAGTGGTGGTGGCACGAATGTTGGTAAACACACTGCTTTGGTGGACGAAAATTAAAATATATAAAGGAAAACATTTTATCATCCTACCAGTGTTAGTAACCATTATAGTCAATGCATCGCAAGATAGTTTGTGTAGCACGTTGCCATACGCTCAAGGCACAGGGCAGATGAACAGTTTGATTGATATTGTATTTCTATCGCGCTCGTACACAAGTGTGTCAGAGCACGACAAGGCAAGGGAGGTGAACAGGGGAGAACAAAACAGCGATCTTATTAGGCCCAACGACATTGAGAACGCGCAAGTGCATGGGAGAAGGGGAGGGAAAAAGTGCATGGAAGGAGGGAGAAGTGGAAAGTGCGAAGCAGAGGAGAAACAGATAAATAACAATAAATAAATAATAAAGGCAACAAACACTGGTAATGCAGCCAGCAATGTGCAAGTGCTAGGTTTAAGGCAGCAGACAGGGTAGGTCTGATAAGTGCAGGAAGAAAAGGGGGTGCTGTATGGGTACAGATACAGACCCCAGTACAAGGGGTGGTCCGGCGACAGTGCGGGCGGGTGGCAGGGTGAGCAGGTACCTGGGCCCGAAGGACAGAGGGTGGCCAGGTGCACAGTGCCAAGAGAGAACAGATCAGCAGGGGAGAGGGGGAGCGAAGGCAGAAGAAAAGAGGAAGGTATTGAGGCGCTTCCGGAGATGGTTCTCAAGTTTTAGAGTGGCAGGGAGGCTGTTCCAGAGGGATGCCCCAGCCAAAGACAGAGATCTACCCCCAGCTTGTTTCTTTGAAAAACGACTGACCCTGAGGGAGTTGGAGGTAGAGGAGCGAAGAGCTTGAGAGGGGAGGTATTTGGGGAGGGATAGCTGAAGGTATTTTGGACCCAGGCCCCAGAAAGCCTTGTGGACAATGCAGATGGTTTTGAATTTAATCTTTGCATCCACTGGAAGCCAGTGGAGAGATTTCAGAGCTGTGTTGAGCTGTTCTGAGCTGAGCAAGTGTTGCAGCACAAACCTATTGGAGCTGCGCGCAATCAAAGTGGCCTTATGCGTGTTCCAAATAAGAGCGTCCTTATCAACACCCCCAAAACTATTGCGATATATTACATAAACCGGACAAAGCACGCTCAGGAGTGCTCTCCCAACAAATTTGGCACTGGTGCAAGAGCACACAAATTGATGCAATGTTAGAAAACTCAAACTGTGCAGTGTAGGGGAGTTTTACACAAGTTGCTGTATGGGACAGAACTTCGAAAAACCCATCTTAGTTGACGGGATTGTACCCTTAAGGTTTAACAGGAACTACCCAAAGTTTGGTGGCTATGGCTGATCAGCCAGGCTTAGTCTAGGAGGGAGAAGGGCTGTAGTGTGGCACACAGTACGGCATACAGTACTTGGAGCATACAATCGGTTCAAGAAAACACTGACACACTAGCAGTTATATAAATAGTCATTTATTTTATATACTTGAAGGCTTTAGAAATAAGACATGTAAGCACTATTCAGACAGTAATATCACAGTAGAATTAAATGTAGCACACTTTATATCAAAGTAAAGCAATACAAAAGTTGGAGAAACTACTGAAACAAATAAGCAAACTTCAGATCAGCTCTTGCACCTTCATTTTAAACCAGCCAATCTTGAAAAGTCCAAGCCTATACTAGGTGATTCTCACAGAGTCGAGGAGAGCAGTGGGGGTCCAGTGACCACGGCTGAGGAAGGAGGAGGCAGGTAAGCAACCAGCATAGTAGTCTGTGAAGGTTTTTTCCAGGTTTGCAGATATGTTAGTTTACCAGTTTAGAGCCCAATGGGTTGTTCACCCTAATGGGACTAAGGGTGCGCTGGAGGGGGCTGCAAGTAACAGCTTAACTGCAGCCCTTCAAGAACAACACAGCAAGACCATGGTAAGTACCAAGGCTTAAGACCATAACTTTTAAGTGAAGAACTTGGTGCAACAGCTTGGTCCCCTAGGATAGAGGCGGCATTTGTCCCCATTCTGGGTTTCTAAGCCTCAGTGTCTGAAGAACAACTTTGGATGGAACAGATGGATGGATGGATGGATGGATGGATGGATGGATGGATGGATGGATGGATGGATGGATGGATGGATGGATGGATGCACTTGAGCAGTGGGACGCCAGCAGTGGATCTTCACAGCACTGGCTCGTTGGAGCCTTTCACAGGCTTTGGGTCATTGACGGTTGTCATACGGAAGACTTTTCTTCGGTTCTCGGTACACGACTCAGCTGAGGGGACGTCTAGGAGTGTAAATGTGTCACTGCATGCCAGAAGAATTACCACAGGGATTCAGCAGAAATTGTCCTTTGCACAATGGTGTATCGCAAAATGGCATGATGGCATGGGTCCCTGGGCATTGGGTATTGGGAATTGCAGCCTGGGAAGGTCACAGCTATTCGTGGGTTGGCTCAAAATACAGGTGGTCAGGTCTTAAGCGGTCACTCAGTGGCTCTGGGTGTCGCGTGGATGTTGCTCGGACCTCCTATGAATTCCTCTTTGGATCTTCAGTCCAGTGTTCGACTGAGGTTCAGCTCCAGGACCTTCGACTTTTATGCAAGAAAACTGGCTGAGCCCACTAGTCGGTCATTCAAGCCTTTCATGCAAACCTGGGGCGGGGGTTCTCCCCAGCCTCCCAGTTCACAATGGTTCCCTGCAGGCACACTGCAGGACAAAGACCAGGGGTGTTTTGGTTAGCTCCGCCATGGTTTGTCCTTTCAGGCAGTCAGGGAGCCATGGTGGGCTTTCCAAGGGAATCCCGCCAAAGACAAAATAACCATCAAGACATCCCCCACCCATGCAAGTAGTAGGAGGCTCAAGTAAGGTCAGGTCCTCATGAACAGGGCTTAAAGTAGAGCCACCATTTTAGGCAAATGGTGACCCCCGTGTCACCCAACGCAGTGTTAGTCAAGATTTTATGCAGTACCCTTTGGATGCACTACAACAACTCTGACCTCCTGGCAATAAGAACCCAACCTTTGATATAAGTCTGTACTACACAGGTTGGTAGCATGATTGAGCAGCCAGGCTTATCTCAAGAGGGGTCAATGTGAGCTGTATGGGAGTTACACAGAGATTCACAGTGACAAGTATTCAAATAAACTCTTACACACGGTTTATTGGTTAAACAATTATTAATTTATTTATGTCAGTTTGATAAGCCTTCTTCAGAAGGGACAATATAATAGTAACACACAAATACACTCCAAAATACACATAATATTTCTAAACCAGTAACTACCCTTTTGGGATGGCACACAGACACTTCCTACACCCTCAGGTGACCTTAGTAATTTAGGAATTTAGAATCAGACTTAAGAGTTTGTCAAAGAGAAAGGTTATTAGGATAAAACAAGGGATCTCACAAATATTCTGAAAGCAGGTAAGTACTTTTGAAAACCCCCAAATGCAAAGTTAGTTAACCCATTCCTGGGAGGTAGACCAAACACTATGTCGGAGGGAAGAAGACTCGTTCAGGGAACCAGGCTAGGCCAGTCAATTGGGCAAAAGTCTAGGTGAGCTGAAGCACTTCTCAGAGGTAGGTAAAAGTCTTGCACAATGCTTTAGAAGTCTTTGTAGAAAGGAAGAAATCAAACAAGGGCCACAAGCTTTTTAGGCTTGTGAAGTAAAGAAGTTGTTAGCAACACTACAGAGCAGCCAAGACAGGTCTCAGCAGAGAGCAAGTGAGGTTACACCACAAAAGGTGAGTTCTCTTAGACTGTACAGTACCTTTGGTTGGAAGAAAAAGGCTTTGGCTGGCTTCTGTTCCTGGGTAGCTCTGCAGATCCCATGTTCCTGGGCCTCAGTCGTAGGCACAAGAGGGAGGACGTCTGGAGGACTGCACTGCAACATGACGGTCAGCGACAGAAAAGAAGCAACTTCTGTGCAGTGGCACTTTGCGGTTTCCGCTCCTTACGTCTTGGCAAATGGCACCCACGCAGACTCTTGGCTGTTGAGATGGGCTTTCCTTGCATCTGGGTTCCAGCACTCTGTTGAGGTGGCTCTGGCTCGGTCAGTCCTGCTTCCTGGGAGTCCGGACGATCTTCCTGGAGCTCTTGGCCAACTTAAAAGCAACGCGCACAATCTGGTGTTCCTCTCCCTGGCTATTCGATTCCAGCAGCAACTGCAGTGGAATTTCAACCAGCTCCAAGAGGATGAACAGGTGGCTTCCTTTGGAGTTGATTGGTTCCACCAGCTCAAGGGAAGAAGTATTCTTTACAGGGCTTCTCTAATCGAAACGAATTTGGAGTTTCAGCACAGCAGCAGGGCTTCACCAGGCAATCCAACGGTCCAGGAGTTGCAGCACGAGTCTTCTTCAAGCTCTTTTTCAGATTCCTTCATCCAGTGGTCGACTCTGCCCTCCAAGCCAAAAAGCCTCACCTTTAATGCAGGAGCCAGAGGCGGCCTTCACTCGTGAATCCTGCCAAAGTCAAAGCGAAGAAATGGACCGATTTGGCGCGCCGAGTAAATCTCTATAAGGACCTTTCCACAAAGTGGCAAAAAAAGAAGACTGGGGCCATTGTGACAAAAATGGCACCCTTGGGTGCTTTACTGCAGCTGCGAACGCAGCCCGCGGTAAATGCACACCACGTTAGTTAAAAGTAAACCACTGCCACCAGCCATTAATCGAGGAAAGGGTAACATAAAAATGTTACTTGAGAAGCTATACAAAGGGGATACTAAGTAAGCCCTCCAGCACCCTATTGTAAGATAGGTTGTGCTGGGTCCTGAAAGTTAAAAGTGCAAGTAAAGTCAATTTCATTTCACTGCTCTTGGAAACAGTAGTTTATCCAAGAGAAGGTATTTAAACCTTGGGGAAATCTGAAAGACTTCCCTGTGTCCCTGCACTGAAGGTGCTGTGTGACACAATGTAAAAGATGCCTATGGAGTTTGTCAGGCTCCACAACCAAAAAAACAAAATGCAGAAAACACATAGAATTAGAAGTCTAGTCCCAAAGTTCAGCAAAAGAGCTGGGGGTCTCCTAAGGTGGGAGGAATTTAGCACTAAACTGAAAATTCTCCCTAACACGCAGCTGCTAAGACAGCCTTCGGGAGACATCCACAAATATTATGCAAAAAGGTACACTGCCACCAGCCTGTCAGATTAACTTGTATCAGTTACTAAAGGTTACTGCAACAGCAAGAAAAGGGAGACGGTTTCCCCTCAGCATTCCAAAAACAGGTGTGGTTTGCTGATCTCAAACAATAAAATAAAGGAGGGACAAAAGGGTACGCCCCTGTCCTGGTAACATGTGTTAACACCGATATAGTAAAAAGGAGAGCTCAAAGAGCTTCCATCAACACTGCACAGAAAGTGCTGTGCGCTTCAATAATAAAATAAATGTAAATGCCAGGAAACATGGAGGAAAGCAGAACTCCATTAAAAAGTACCAAACATAGGTTAAAAAAAGGGTTCCCAAGGTTGGATTAAAAGAATAAGTGTGGAAAAAGGTTCCCACTCACTCAAGAGAATCAGTCCCAAAATCCAATAGTACAGCAAAAATGCTGGAGGGCCTCACAAATGGGGAGAATTTCACTCAAGAAGGAAAATCTACCTAACATCCAGCCTTCCCCTTCCAGGTACCCACAACAGAGTCCTGTAGGCAACATACTATGGATGAGCGGTTCAGCGATATTGGTGTATGCATTTCCCACCCGACACCTCTACTTTGGCAGATAATTCAAAAGCTACTTCATGATAACTTATCAATGATTCATGGGCGAGGTAGCTGTGGTATCTCCAGCTCCCGTGCTCATCTGTGTCCACCAATAAAGTGTCCATGTTACAACCTTCTCGCATAACATCATCTGATAACGCATCCTCATTCACTTACACTAAGTGTTAGAGAGATTTATCATTTGTATGCTTCATTCCCTCTCCTAGTTAGACCCTCAGCACTTTTTGCTGTACTGCTGGACCTTTTACTGAAGTCCTGAATGAGTGGATCCTTTTTCCACTTATTCATTCTTATGGCCTGTGTCTTTTGGAACTCCATTCTTTATATTTTACCTGTCCTATGGAGTCCATTTTCCTCCATAACTTTTAAAGGCATCAGTATTTTACTATTGCACCACAGATCCCCTTATGGGCAGTTTTTTGCTGGGGATCCTTGGGATCCTCCTTTGAGATTCTTTTCTTTATCCCAGAGTAACCTCTGTTCTTAAGGATAGATACTTTGTGTCTATCCGAAAACATTATAGTCTGAGGGATTGGCACACACCACCTTATGTGGAGTGACAAAGGAATACCTAGTATTTTCCTTCTATCTGCTACTGTGACTTTTTAGTCACATAGACTAACTCCTAGTTATGGCTGGTGGCGGTGGACGTGTCCTACCTACTATTGTTTGATTTTTCTACTGCATGCTATGTCCATAGCCTTGGTATTGCACTATAGGGGCACCCAAGTACTAACTTGGGGCCTTCCTTCTTTTTTCACCATTACTAGCGTGGTTATTCTTTGTCAGCCCTTCTTCCACCATTCTGGGAGGGGGAAACCTATGTGTGTGTTTTGTCTTTGGTGAGAACCCAGTGGGTCTGGGCAGGCTCCCCCTTGTCCTTTGTCTGCCAGAGTGCATGAATGGGACCAGCTCCCGCTGGGAGTCTGGCTTTCCTCATTGGACAGCCAAACGCCCCTTTCTATTAACTGCTAAGGAAGATTGCAGAGGAGTGAGTGCTGGAACTGGATAAAAGGCAAGACTCCTGGAGTGAAAAGCAAGTCGACCACTGGAAGCTTAAGTAACCAAAGATGATGGCCAGAGACACCTGCAGACCCTTTGCAACACAGTGAAGCGACCACTGCTGTCCTAGCCCCATTTTCTTTTCGACAGAGGAACTCCGAACAGGACTCCTCCTTCCCTTTAACTGGTGGGAACAGCCAGTCCCAAGACTAACTTTGATTTGAGCCATCTCCCGAGGTCCTCTGAGTTTCCAGAGCTGCAGAACCCCAATATCAGGAGACCTGCTGCCCATTTCGAGTGCATCGTTGTGGAAAAGCCGAATTCGTCCAAGTCTTTGCTGAGCCCGCAAGGACACTCCAGAGACACAATCCAACTCATCCAGACTCCCGCAGCAGAGTGTAGAACTGCAGGAACCAAAGAAGATTGACCGGGTGCTGTGGAAAATGCACCGAAACCGCAGAGTGATGAGGAGTTAATGAAAGCTGTGCCAAAGGTCCTCCCTCGAGACTACTGCTGAGAGATCCCATCCATTGTCCTGCCTTTCGTCATCTGACCAAGGAATCCAAAGGTTCTGTCCAGCGGTGCCACATCGAGGGGAATCCAGCCACAATCTTTTCTTCTAACCTAAGGTACTGTGGGGAAAAAGGTATTGCTTACTTTATTCCAGAAAGACGCTCAAGAGCATTGACGTGCACGTAGAGATGTCTAGGGCAACCCCCTCTGACCTCCAACTCAATCCGCTGCTTGTGTCCCTTTAGCGAGTCCTTTAACAGTGTCGCCAATGTTGGTTAAGCCTTCTTGTATCTTCTTTCCTAGAGACTAGAAAGTATCCACAGGAACTTTTTACATCTGCTGCTTTTCAAGCTTTTAAGCCTCTCCGAACTGCCTTATAGCTGTGGTTGCATTCTGGACTTAAAAAGACTTGCTGTGCATGGAAACCGCCTCTAGAACCTGAAGCGCTGCTAGGATAACACAAACCAACTGTTTTCTTTCCCAAAAATCACTCTCTGTATGCTGACTAAATGCAATTACTGTATTCTTTGTTGTTCTATGTTATTACCAATAGAACGTTGGACCTGTCAAACTTCTTTAACAGTTGTGCGCGTTCAGCCACTACAAACTAAGAAGTGGCCTTTTGAAAGTATTGAAAAATATACCTGTGTGTGTTGGTTTATTGTGCCAAGTATTTACAGGAACTCTTGTGTAAATATAATAAATCTATATTTTAATATAAATGTATGTGTTTCGTTGAGGTGCATTACTAGTTGGGTCCAGTGTACGTACTTTGCTCAAATGACATTGGCTCCCTGAAGACTCTTCTAACCTCTGACTTTGTGTTTTGAACGGTCCCTCCAAAAAGTGATACATTCTTTACTTGTATAGCTGGGAAAGCATTAATATACATTGCATTGGGGGGGTTTCAAAAGTTCTTACTTATTTGAGAAATGTGTTAACCATTGTTTCCTTCCCTGACCTTTTCCTTTTTAACATCAAACTCAGTATTGCTCTAAATGTACCAGTGATATATCAATGTCCACGGTGTCCTAACTATTGAAGTCACCTTGTTGTGTAGGAAGTGTCTGTGTCCCATCCCCAAAGGTTATCTACTGATTTATTGAAACAGTGTGTATTTTGAAGTATATTTAAGTGTTACATATTTGCTCCCTTCTAAAGAAGGCTTATTTTAAAACTGTTAAATTAATAAATCATTGTTTAATCAAACCTTGAGTTTAAGTGTTATATGGATACTTGTCACTGTGAAACTCTGTTGCAACCCTACAACTTACATTGACCCCTCTTGAGATAAGCCTGGCTGCTCAGTCACACTGCCAACTTGTGTAGTACAGGCCTATATCAAAGGTTGTTTTACCTGTTGCCAAGAGGACAAGGCTGGTGCCGTCTCCCACAGGGTTACTGCATACAATCTTGCCTAGCATGTCTTCAGAGAAGACCCACTCGAAGAGAAACAAGTGCCAGGTTCCAGACCCAGCAGCCCAGGCACAAGAGCTGTAGAACATGAGTCAAACCAATAAAAATGAATGGCAGAATGAGGGTGAAGGAACATCGTATCGTATTGCACTGCTCTGGCCTGTGTCACTACCTTGTGAATTCTAGTCTGTATTGCAGGTTATGCTTACTTGCTCTTAATTACCTGTCAACACCTAACTGCATCTGACAGCTACCTGCCAGTACTGACTTATTGCTCATAATTGCTATTTTGACCACTGCATTATCTATCCACTATGAGTGCGCATACTGAGTAACTGATAATTCGCTTCTTACTCTCTCGCTATTATGCATTCCCAAAGTGTAGTTTACACCTCCCTTCAACTTGTACTTTGCCTGTTAATCAATTACACAGCTCATCTAGACTCAGCATTATCGTACCCAAACTCCCCCACAGTTGCACCATCTCAGAACTACAATCATATTTCCCTGTCATCCTTCGGTGCATCACAACATACACCCAGCACAGACCCTCCTGAGCACGTACAACCCATCAGCAGCATCCGCGACAATGTTCACTCCATTCTTATCTAACAATGGACGCCTTACTAGCTAACCCCTACCTTAACAATCCTATGCTCTGGCTACACCATTTCACCAGGAAATCCACACCTAACCAACCGTGCGCTACATCATTGCGAAATCTTAGACTAGTGTCCAGACTGTCGCACATCGCCTACCATCGCTCTGTCAGCACCCAGGCTACCAAACCGTCTAACATCAAGCCTACAGATGCTCCCACCACCTCCTTGGATTCACCCTCGCTTGACCTTAGCCCTGACTCACATACCTTACTGCCTACCACACAACCCCCAACAAGTATCAAAGCAGCCCTGATCAATTCTAGGTCTCTCACTGCCCATGCCCTTGATATGGCTGTTCTTATCACCACTCATGACTTGGACCTTATAGCAGTCACTGAAACCTGGCTCCATGCAGCCTCAGGACTGCTGCTTTCCCTTGCGATTCCCTGAAGGCTACACCATCTTCAGAAGTGACCGCAATACTACTCAAACTAAAGGAGGAGGTATTGCCATTATCTACAAAACGGCTATAAATCTGTCTTTCCACGCCTGGCCAATTCAAATCAGCAGAATCCCTCACAGCTAAGCTAGCCATCTCCCCTAACCAGACTATCACTGTGCTCATCATGTACAGACCTCCTGGCCCCATATCTACCTTTACTGAGGATCTCGCCCACACTCTGTCTGAAAATACCAAGACTACCTCTTAAATCATCGTATTAGGTGATTTCAATTTAGGCCTGCTCGACCCTAACGACGCACCTGCCCATGATGTCAACAACTTACTACTTAATCTAGGCTTCACACAACGTGTTACCGCTCCTACTCATTCTAAGGGTAGAATCCTAGATTGGATTGCTGACCTTAAATGTGACGCTAAGGTCAACTCCAACCTATCATGCGCTTGGACGGACCATCATCTTATTACCTTCAGCATCCCCACTAAAACCACCCATTCCACCCTTAACATAGCACCTGCCACTCTCACCAGGAATAAGCGAAACATAACTTGCGCCAAACTTATCCCACTCATCCTCCCTGCCCTGAATGATCTTGCTTCAGTATGCTCTCACCCGACTGTCTTGGTAGACTCTTACAATCAGACTATGTTAAAAGCATTAGATCTCATCGCTCCAGCTAAACTAGGTAAACCTAAACCCCGGGTTCACCTTAATTCCTGGTTCACGCCTCAGTTGAGAACCTTACGCAAGGAAAAAAAGGACCCTTGAAACTCGCTGGAGAAGCCACCCGACTGAATCTAATAAAGCAAGCATGGCTCTAGCGACGCTAAACTATAAAGAAGCCATACTGTCTGCTAAAAAAGAGACATACAATAAACGTATTGAACTAGCCCAATCTAACACCAAGGAGCTCTTCAATTCAAAATCCTAAAGGAATTGGAATCCCTCGCTCCTCCTCCAGACACCTGTTCCAAAGACCGCACTTGGTGCTCTAACATCCAGGAGGCTCTACTGGGTAAAATTACCATGCTCCAAACTAAAATTAATGGAAATAAAAAAACAGCCTGCACTCATTCATATCACAGCTTGCCCCTCAGGTTAACCACAAACCTAATACTGCCTCCGTGCAACCATTCTGTTTCTCACCCCTTGCCACCTCTGAAGTTGAACACATCAACACCCTTAAGCCATCTAATTGCCAGGGAGACTCCTGCCCGGCCACTATTATCAAGGAGGCCTCACACAACCTGGCGCCTTTCATCACCACACTCATAAACTCTTCCTTCAGAACCAGGATCGTCCCGGACAACCTCAAGGATGCCTGGGTCATTCCGCTTCTGAAAAAAACAACCCTGGACGCTAACATTCCCACTAACTATAGGCCAATCACCACTGTGCCATTCCTCTTAAAAATTCTTGATCGCGTGGCATATCTGCAGATCCAAGATTATCTCGAAACCAACAACCTCCTGGGTCTAAGGCAATCGGGCTTCTGCCCTCGCCACGGCACAAACTGCGCTGCTAGACTTAAAAACGCAAATAGAAGACTTAAAAGACGAGGGAAAACTGGCTCTCTTACTCCTATTAGACCTCTCTGCAGCATTTGACCTAGTCAACCATCAAATCCTCTGTCACCACCTCAAAGCTGCAGCCAACTTCTCGGAGAAAGCTACAGCCTGGATTACCTCCTTCCTGGACACCAGATCCATGAGGGTCTTCACCCCCTCCGCCACTGCAGAACCTTCCCCTGTTACATGTGGCGTCCCCCAAGGATCTTGTGGGTCCCTGACACTTTACAATGTCTTCACAAAACCCCTATTTGACATACTGGACCGCATGGGCGTCATGTACACGAATTACGCTGATGACACCCAAATTCTGATTCCCATTACAGGCGATTATAAAACTGACTCCCTAGCTATCAACGCCATTTACCAAGTCATCCAGGCCTGGATGGCGCAGCATCAACTGTGCTTAAACAACGAGAAAACTGAGATCCTTATACTAGGCTCACCCCATAAACTCAGTAAACTTAACTCCTCATTCAAATCCTTCACCATCGATGGTAATTCCATCAAAGTGACCAAGGACACCAAGACACTAGGCATGTACCTTGATTCCACCCTCTCCTTAACTAGACAAACCAATGCAGTCTCCTCAGCTGCATCTTACACATGCAAGCTCATCACAGCCTGCCGCCCTTTTCCGTCACCAGCCAACTGTACCTCCCTAGCCAGGACATTGGTCCTATCCAAAATTGACTACTGCAATGCCCTCTACTTAGGCACCCACCAATGCAGAAAACTCCAAATTATCCAAAACAATGCTATTAGAGCAGCCCTTAACATTCCTAGGTCTTCACACATCTCAGAACACAGACGTAACCTCCGTTGGCTTTGTTACCCAAAGAATGTCCTTCAAAGCTCTGACTCTTACACACAAGTATCTCTAACCAAGCCCTAAGCTACCTTTCCAACAGGTTCACAATTCATTCAGCTGCGAGACCCCTGAGAAGCACACATGCTAATTGCCTTGTCATCCCTAGCTTCAACCTCCAAAAATCTGGTGGTCGCAGTTTCCTAGTCCTCGCGGCTAAGCTGTGGAACACTCTACCCAACCTACTCAGAGCTGAACCTTCGTTCCCTGCCTTCAAGCGTAAGGCTAAAGCCTGGCTTGCCACCCTTGACTGGGCTTAACCGTGACTAGGCCTAACCGTGACTGGAACCTTATCTTAACATCTTAGCCTGTCTTCGCATTATATCTTGACCCTTTATTTTGCTGACTATGTATCCTGTACACCCCCCTTTATGTATCATGTATATTCTGTATATTTTCAAGGTAAATATTGTGCTTGTAACCATGTATAGTTTTTACACTTTTTTTAAGTTAAATATTGCGTATGTATGTAACCTGCTTGTAACTAAAAGAAATATGCGCCCGCTTGCCCTCGGGACTTGTGCGCTATACAAATAAACAAAATACAAATACCTTGAACCCAACGATCACATGTCACAGGGACCACTGGGGAAATGTAACTGAAATAACCCAGCAAGCCACTAACCCACGATCCAGAGGTATGTACTCACTGTGGCTGTTCAGGAACAGCTGAAAAGATTAAAACTAAGTAAAGTGTCCTCTTTTGCAGACAGAAAAAGCACGATCTGTTTACCAAGTGACTTCAACCCCAGAATAAAGATGACCCTAGTAGCTCAAAAGAAGAAAAATCAACCTACCTAAGATTGAGACCCACCAGCCAAAAGTGGGAACAGTGGAAGAGATGGTGCCAGAAGGATAGAAGGACCGGACAAGCAGGTTTTCGGCAGCTTGAAAGACAAATTGTGGCATTTAATCAGAATAAGACCATCCCACGCAGAGGGCGACGCACGAGGCAGCCCAGGGCGTCTGCACGAGCAGATGAGGCTAGGTATTGGAGTCTCGCCATCTTTCAAGCTAACTAGCTTCCAACAATGAAGTGCATGACCCAGGTTTTAAAAAAAGGAAAGGGAGGTAAAATAGCCCTAATATTGGAAGCCAACGAGAAGGACCATTGGTAGGGCGAGGACAGCACTACAACAATCTCAATCAGCTGAAAGTCCTAACTGGAGCTAAATCCAGAATGCAGGTTTCAACCGGTATGGCCAGAACGGGTCCGAAACATGCAGCAAAGGCATGACAGAAATCCTCCAACAGATGAGCAGACCTGCTACTAGCCTGAAAATACAAACAGAATTGTGTAGTAGCAGTCTTCCCTAGATACCCACTACATAATGGGGCTGGCCTAAACCAGCCCTCCAATCGCACAGACTTTAAACAAAGGTGTTGGGTGCCGCATTATCAGTTTGGCCACAACAGCTGCCCAGGTCCCACCCCTGGCGGGGACTGCTATAAGCCACACTTGAAGGTGCAGGGCTGAGTTCATATTGAGCACCTGTCTGCATAACAGCTTTTTCTACAAACAAAGGAATGAACAAGAAACGAAATGGATGAGAGCATACTTAAAGTACATTTGTGCCCTCTGGCTACAAAAGGTACATTGGCCTCCTGTTGTGCTCAATCTTCTTGTACCCCTGCTGAAGCCAAAACAAAATTGAAGCTACCACCAGCACACTCCTTAAAATGAATGTAGGGTATAATCCCACTGAGGCAAGAATGGGGTGATTAACAGCCATGTGGGCTATCATGGGACCACATACAAAAAAGGGTTGGAATGACAAAGAGCCTTCAGTAGAAAGGGGAAAAGCAAAACGTTTAGGTGTCCTATAAAATGAGACGACAGAACCTCCAAAAATGAAAATCTACCTTAACAGTTGCAGTTATTAAAACATAATACATTTTGGATCAGCACTTGCTTAGGATTTTGCTAACAAAATCCATGAGGTTCTATTGTGAAATAACCATTGACATCAGGAACTGTTGTGAAACAATATCTTCGAATGGATTGTGTCCTCCCACGTATTCCTCATCTTGTGATATTTATATTCGCCAGCTTTGCTGCTTTGGAATTTTGTTTTCAGTAGAGGGCGCTGTGCACAAGGTCGTGGCGTTGTTGTCTCTCGAGGGACTCCTTACCGTGTCGACATCACCATCAGTATAAATAGCTTGTGCTGAGCCCGTTGGCTTCAGTTCCGTTTTTCCGATTGCTTCGCTCTCGAGCGGCGCGCTTAGAAATTTTCTTCAGAAATGTCGTCTTCATCTACCTCTTCTACACCCAAGACGGGGTTCAAAAAATGTATCGACTGCGGTTCGAAGTTGTCGATAAACGATCCTCACCGCACTTGTCTTTGGTGCCTGGGTTCAGATCATTTAACCGGCGACCGTGGCTCTTGTCAGTCTATGACGGAGAAGGCCCTTCGCGAGAGGAAAGGTAAACTGGTTGTGGGGCAGAATGCTTCGAAGGCCTCTTTGAAGGCATCTTTGAAGGCCTCTTCGAAGGCCTCGTCTAAAAGACATTAAAAAATCGTCCAATTCAAAAGAATCGGAGCATCACAAAAGACTCCCTCAGAGATCTCGATCTTGTAGTAGATCTAGGTGCTTTTCATCTTCCTCCTCGAAAAGAGTTAAAAGGAGACATGGATCTCCCTCGTCATCATCTGATACATCTATCGAATTCGTACGATGCCCGACTAAGTTGGATTCCCCGAGAAAATGGGAAGACTTTAGAAGAAAGGTGATGGTGGTCTTTGAGAATGCGGCATCAATCCCCTTAAAGAAGCCTTGAAAGAGCCAGACCCCAGTCGCTCCATCAGACGACACAGGGAAGTCAGCACTCCCAGTAAAACCCAGTAGTATGGGTGAAACTCGTAAGACTCGAGTCAACGTCAAGGAATCCTCAAGAGTAGAGTGTTTCCCCGACACCGCATAAAAAACAGAAGTTGACGAAAACATCTGTGACTTCGATGCCATCAGCGCCCGACAGCTTCGACATCGAAGCCTGAAGGGTCTTCGACGCCTCTGTTGAAGACACCGTCAGTGTTGTCAAAGATTCCCTCGATACCATCGAAGGATCCTTCCATTCCTTCGACTAAAATCATGAACAAGACAGGAGATTTACTCCATTACCAAAATCAGACTTTAAGTTTGTCTTCGATTTTTGAAGAAAGAGGCTCTAAAGATGAGAGGGTTTCTCCTTTTGGAGTGAAATATGGCACTAGACTGGTTCCAGAAGAACTAATAGATGCAGAATAAAAAATGAGACTTGTGTGAGACTCTTCACTCTGCTAGTGTCATTGATACGTCACCTTTGCTAGTTTGCGAGACCTGACCCTGCAGAACATGCAGATTCAGGGTACAGGAGTTTTAAGGAATAGAGTGGTGAAATATATGGGTTGGAGTAGAGCCTCACCCACCTTTGATCAGGATGACATGACGGACATTCTAGATCGGGGCCCCCAGAAGGATCTAGTACTCCCTTTCCACAGGGCACTTCAGAGAACAGTAGAAAAGAACTGGGAAGCTCCTGACAACATTGCTGCAGTAAACAATAATTGTCCTAAGAAGTATAGAACATTTGAACAGGCATCCCACTCCAGAAAGTCTGGTTATTCAGGCTGCAACTACTTCAAGACAGACTACATATCCAACTATCCCTCCGGATAGAGAGGATAAGAAGGTAGATGATTGGGCCCGTAAAGTTTTGACTTCGAGTAGCATGGCATTAAAGTCAACTAACGTCACCTGTACTCTGGTCAGGTTCACACATACCCTGTGGGACTGTATTTCGGCGGCGGCTGAACATATTACGGAAGGCGAGGAAAGGGAAGGCTTCCTGAATATTGTCAAAGACGGAAAGGAGGCAATGGGGGAATGTCTCCAGTCTGGATTGGACACTGCTGAAAGTATCAGCAGGTCCCTGGCTACAAGCACAGTGCTATGCAGATTTGTGTGGTTGAGAAAGTCAGGGTTTGCACCAGATGGGCAGGTCCGACTTCTCAACATGCTTTTTGATGGCTTGAGGCTGTTTGGTAGTAAGGCTGATGAAAGCCTAGAAAGACTACAGACTTCAAAAGTGGCAGCTAAATCTTAGTGCATCCATGCAATAGCGTTAGAAACCCTATTCGGGCTCATCTTCCTGGAGGGGTCGTCCTTTTCGGTACTACTCCTCTTTTGGTAGAGAAAGAGGACAGGCCTTTCAAAGAGCAAAAGAAATGTCACTCGTGGTGGACGAGGAAAGACTGCAAAGCCACGCTCAGGAACGGCATCTTTGCCCTCAGCCGCTCCTGCAGCCGTCTCCAAATCACTCTGAGACCTTATCATACAAAACCCCAGTGGGAGGCAGAATCTCTTAGCATCTGAAAGAATGGCGGGGCATTACTTCAGATGCTTGGACACTGGAAACAGTAGCTCAAGGTTACTGCCTTCCCTTCCTAAAAAGGCCTCAGGATCATTCACCGGGAACCAACTCTGCCACAATTGCAGACTCGATCCTGTTGCAGGAAATTGTAACCCTGCTAGAGAAAGGTGCAATAGAACATGTACCTGTAGCGGAGAGGAACAAGGGTTGGTACTCCCATTACTTTCTCATCCCAAAGAAGGACGGAGGATTGAGACCCATCTTGGACTTAAGGAACTTGAACAAGTTCCTCATGAAGGACAAGTTCAAGATGGTAACCCTTTCTCAGATCATTCAGGCTCTCCAACTCCAAGACTGGTTGGTATCATTGGACCTTCAGGATGCTTACATTCTATGCCAATCCATCACTGTTAGGGAGAATTCTCTGTAAAGGCTAATTTCCCAAATCTAGCGAGTCCCCCAGCAGCTTTGCTGGATTTTTGGGTTTATTTTTTTCTCCTGTTAAGAGTGAGACTCTTTTCTTCCCACTCTTAGACATGATTTGAGGTGTTCCTTTGACTTTGTATGTGTTCTATGGGCTATGGGGTCCTTCCCCCCCATAGGGTTCATGTGTTTTTGATATGTGGGTTACACAGCAGCCTCCGTGCAGTAACCCAGGGGTGTTGTAGCGACCCCCAAACATAGACTCCATACCCTGGGACTGACTACTGTGTCCCAGGGCATGTAAAGTCACCCTTGGCTTTACTAGTCTTAAATTGTGAACAGAACCAGTACGAACCATCATATTGTGGACGTACTGGTCGGGGCAATTCGATTGCCCCTGGGTCTGTTGTTCGAGGGGGCACTGTCCAGTCCCCCCCGACCGAGTTTTGGCTGGTGGCAGTGGATGATACAATTTATATTCAACAGCGGATATATTCCTATGGGATTTTCCCGTTGTTCGGGGCTACCACTTTTTAAAATAGCCTCGAACATACCGCTGGTTTATTAAATTAATATAAATTCACTGGTTGGTATTTTTTGCCGAAACTTGGTTACAAAATGGCGTTTGTGTTCGCTTCTGTGACTCCAACCCAAGTCGAGCCCTTTGTTCCACTTTTTGGCGGGCTTCTCCACAGAAGCCTCCAAAAGTCCTGCCACTCTGTCTGGGTACCACAGGGGGTGTGGGATGGGGTTTAGGCACCCTGGACTGAGTTGCCTCGGCAACTCAAGTCGCACTCTTGTGTGATTGGCCCATGTGGTGAGCCGCCCGGCTCACCACTTAGCATGTTTGAGTGACAGCTAGGCTGAATGAATGGGGGTTTTCTGCATAAAAGCAGGGCTTTGGGAACTGGAACTTAAGAAGTCGCCACAGGACCTAAAGAATCCGAGGAGGGAGAAGCCGAGCCGACCTGCAACGACGACCCCACCGGTGGAGCCCTGCTGAACCGTCTCACCACTTTTCCCGACGACAGAGGAGATCTCCAACCCGGAGAGTCTTCTTCCTTTGACTGGTGGGGATAACCAGTTTTCCCGTCTTTTCGCCTTCCTGGACCATCTCGTGGCCGCCTTGCCCATGCCAAGCACGCCGGCAACCGGAATACCACGGTGTACCACTACCGCGAAGAAAAGGGTAGTACCTTGTAACCGGAAAACTCTGCGGCTAGTTTATTCCCTGGCAGTGCAACCACCTTCATCTTTCCTCCACGTCGAGACTTCCTCTTCCTCTGGAAGAAACACCGACTTGCACCCGCTGCCAGGAACAACTACCCACGCTGGAGCGTTCTTCCCATTTTCAGGCTTCCCTTGCGACAGATCGTTCGGGGTGACAGTAAATCCTCGACTTTCTAACCTGGGTTAGCCTGGGGCCTGTTAACTAATGTTTCCTGACTTGATCTCAATCTTTGGTGAACTATTTACAAAGACTCCTTGGGCATAACCCCACTGTGTGATCCTGGACATTTCGCTTGCTCTCTCTCAGTGGGCCTGGCATTTGAACCTCCTTGCTCTCCAGTAGACTTTGCCTAACCTGCCTCACTGTGGTTCTTTGAAAAGTATTGAAATTTGTGTGCTTTCATAACTTTGCCTTTTCCCCTCCCTGTTTCTATAACTTATTAGAGTGCCATCTTATGTTAAGGGCTCACCTCTGTCTGAAAATAAGTGGTGTTTCTCATTAAGACTTGTCTAATAAGTAATTAGGGTTGTATATATATAGTAGTGACTGTGTGTTGGATTTACTTCTTTTTGTGCTAGTGTAATTTACAAGTGTGTCTTTAAATAAATAATGATATACTTTTACACCAAAGCTCTGGTCAGAGTTTGCTTGTGCTACTGTATCTCTGTACCTATTGTGTATACTCTATATACTGCCTAACTCATTTTGAGAGAAGTCTGACTGCTCAGCCACAGCTACCAGGTAAATCTGGGTGGTACAGACTGCTACCAATTGGGTTTACTGCCAACCACCTGTAGTCCTAAATCTTTTGCAGTGGTCCCTAAGGGAACTGCACAGGTTTCTGCCTAACAATCACAAGCACAGAAAGTACCTGAGGTTTGCAGTTGGCGGTTCTCACTATCAGTTTTGAGTTCTGCCATTCGGGCTGATCTCCGCCCCGAGGATTTTCACCAAGCTGATGGCGGTGGTGGCAGCGAGTCTCGGGAGAGAGGGGAATTCACGTCTACCCATACCTGGACGATTGGTTGATCAGAGCACGTTCTCCCAAACAATCTCAGAAACATCTGTTGATCACCTGTAACTTCCTTCACAAACTGGGCTTCTCCCTCAATTTCAAGAAGTCCCACATGATACCATCCCAAAAACTTCAGTTCATCGGAGCAGTTTTGGACACTTACTCAGGCAAAGCCTCGCCTCCCGAGGTGAGAGCTCTCCACATTCTGCAGATGGTAACCATACTCCAGAATGCCCAGCATCTGCCAGCCTTCGATTTTTCTGAGGTTGCTCGGCCTTAATGCATTCTGCATTTTTCTGGTGCCAGAGGCCAGATTGAGAATGAGATCCCTTCAGTGGGCCCTCAGAACTCAGTGGTCCCAGTTCTCAGGGAACTTGTCAGATCTTCTGCAAGTCCCGAGCACAGTTGCTCAGGATCTACTATGGTGGGCTTGCAACAACAACATCCTCAAGGGAGAATTTTTTTGGCTACCATGGCCGGAGATAACAGATGTCTCACTCAAGGGGTAGGGAGCCCATACCAACGATCTGACAATCAGCGGTCGTTGGTCTCCATCGGAGTCCAAACTACACATCAATCTATTGGAGCTGATGGCAATCAGACTAGCTCTGAAGGCCTTCCTGCCCTCTGTACAGCGAAAGAATGTCCTGATAATGACGGACAACACGGTGGCCATGTACGACCTCAACAAGAGAGGAGGCGTAGGGTCACTACCACTGTGCATAGAGGTAATGCAGCTCTGATTCTGGGCAATACGAGAAGGAATCTCTCTATCGGCAGTTCACCTAGCTTGAGAGCAGAACACAGCGGCAGATGTTCTGAGCAGGCAGAGCAGATTCTCCTCACAAGTGGGAGATAGTTCAGGAAGTCCTTCTGGAGATCTTCGCCCTTTGGGGAACTCCTCAAGTGGATCTGTTCGCGACCACGGTAAACCAGAAGGGCAAAACAGTACTGCTCAAGGGAATTTCCTACGAGAGGAGCTCTAGGAGACGCGTTCGTGGTGGACTGGAAGTTTCTACTTCTGTACGCGTTTCCTCCAGTCCCTGTGATTCCTCAACTGAAAATAAAAATAAAAAGACAAAAAAACAAATGTAACTCTTGGCCACTCTCACAAAGGGAAATCTGGATGCAAACAGACGGGGAATATGTACTTAATATACTAAGAGAGAATAATAATAAAAACTTCTAGGAAACACTAAACCAATTTGGGGGGGAAACGGGAAACTCTCTTTGTAACCTAGTCTCTGAAGACGGCTGGGTTGAATATCTCAGAGACCTACAAGAGTCAGAGTACCTGTCATTTTACGACCAAACCAGATATACCCTGGCAACTCAAAATTATAATAAACTCTTCGACATCTAAAGCTTCAGGATTGAATGGCCTGACTTATCAGACACTAAAAAGCGAACCGGAACTATGGTCAAAACTACTATACGGTCTCTTTGGGGAAATCCTTAAGAAACGGGCATTTCCAATCTCCTGGAAAAAGGCATTGGTAATACTGTTTTTTTTTTAATGCGGATCGTCAGACAGCAGCAAATTATAGACCAATAGCGCTGCTCAACATCAAAAGCAAAATATTTATGAAACTCCTACTAAACCATGTTTCAAAATGGGTAGAAGATGTTTACATCCTATCACGCTTCCAAACAGGATTCCGGAAGGGACACTCGACATCAGTCAATGGTCTGATCCTAAATCTCTTGAACGAACAAAGTAAAAAATCTCCCCCATTGTATGGAGCTTAGATCGACTTATCGAAAGCTTTTGATCAAGTAGAACGAGCATTACTCTGGTAAAATTTGCGATGGTGGGGAATGCCAGAAACGCTATTATCCATCTTGGTGGAACTGCGCAGAGCCACAAACTTAAGAGTTCACCTTGATGCAATGGGCCACCTTTCAAAACTAATAGTGGTAAACAGGGGGGGTCAGACAAGGGTTCCTAGGAGCGCCTCTTTTCTTCCAATCTGTTTTTGGCAGACATGGGACCTTTTTTTTAGAATCGGCTGCGTTGGCCAGTCCCAACTTAAATGGGAGAAAGATCTGTTGGCTGGCTTACGCAGACGATATAGTACTTCTTGATAGAACACCAATTGGTCTGCAACGTCTGCTAAAGAGACTGAATGAATATGTTGGATAAACAAACTGTCAACCCTGCCAAATCACACATCCTAATTTTTAAACATCATTTGTCAAAAACTAAATACAAAAACTGGAAACTGGGGGGCGAATGTATAACAGTTGTAGAAACCATAAAATATCTGGGTTATAATATACACGCCCATCCAGCCCAACATAAGGCAGAATCTGAGGTTATGGATAAGATAACACAAGCCACATCACAAATGATCAAACTGAACTATAAATTCTGTAAATTTTCCATCCTTCCGCTAGTGAAGTATTATTTAGCAAAAGTGGTCCCAGTGATACTATATGGACTGGAAGCTAAACCGGGTCTCTGGACAGAAAATTGGGAAAGTTTTGAGGGTCGACTTTGGAAAAGGGTTTTGGGACTTCCAAGTTGTACATCTATAAGAAGTCTGAGATTCGACTTGGGCTTAAAGTCACTGAAGTGTATGGCAGACTGGAAACTGATTTCCCTGTTCGATAAATAAATACAGGTAAAAAAAGAGACCTCCCTATACAGAGACTTTAGGTCTCAAAAGCTGCAGGGCAAATCATCACTTTTGATCTCACTTGGGGAAAAGGTAACGAAAGCACTCATAAAAATAGACCTTGATAAGGAAACTCTGGTCTCAAACCCACTCAAAATGTTTTAAAAAATGGAACTCTTAGACTGGATCGAAGCAATAGAGAAGGTTAGATCAGATCCAGTTCAAAGCACGTTCTTGAGGGTGGGAAAAGGAACTTGGGTGTCTTTCGTGTTATCTAATGAAATTCCCAAATAGAAAATTGCGTTCAAATTTCCTCAGAATGAGATTAAACTTGGTCCACTGCGGGGCAATATTAGAAAAGCGAAACCAAGGGGACCAGGCAAAAAAACTGTGTTCCATCTGCATAAACCCTGCCAAACAAACACTAAGGCATTTACTAATGGACTGTGAAGGTTCATGGACACATCGATCAAGACGATTTAGGAACTTTGGCGCAGAGAGGAGGACATTATATCAGACTTTTTGTGGGACATACTTATTTCCGGCACTAATGCCGCGTTGACATCAGCAGCTATCCAGGTGTTAACCAACTGTGAAATAATCATTTAACCTGCAGAGCCCAGGAAAATAGACCACCACAACATTGTGCACTCAGGCGGCATGTGGAAAAGAGAAAAACAAAAAGTTTAAATGCCTAGAAAAGTGACAGGGTTGGCAAAAAGAAGAAGAAAATGTTTTTTTCTCATTGTCTTTTTCTTTTATTCTCCTTTTATTTTAGACAAAAATGTGTACACTTGTAAAGAAATTTTGTAATTTGTTTCAGTCTTTTTGTAAAGGCTCATCGAGCCAAAACAAATAAATTTTAAAAAAGGCCTAAGGTACTTATTGTCGTATTGCCTTGCAAGCTCTCAGTTGAGACATGTCTTGGTTGCCCTTGTGCAGTTTCTTGCAGCTTTGCCCCTCACAAGCCTCCCAGCTTGTGGCCCAACAGTAATTTCATTTTCTACAAAGACTTCTAAAAGATTGTGCTAGACTTTTTACTTACCTACCAGAAGTGCTTCAGCTCACCCAGACTTATGCTCCATTGACATTTGCTGTCCTGTCTCCCTGAAAGACTCTTCTCAACTCTGACTTTGTGCTTTAACTCTCCCTCAACAAAAGTCATACATTAGATAACTTGTGTAGCTGGGAAAGGGTTAATTTACTTTGCATTGGGGTGTTCAGAAGTACTTAAGAATATGTGTTAACCATTGTTTTATTACCTAAACCTTTTCCTTTTAACACCAAACTCAGTACTATTGCTCTAAATGTACCAGTGATATATTAATGTCCACAGTTTCCTCGTTATTTAAGGCACCTCAGGGTGTAGGAAGTATCTGTGCGCCAATGGGTATCTGCCGATTTATGGAAACAAGTGTGTATTTTTTAAATATTTTTTTGTGTTGCATCTATTGCTCCCTTCTAAGGAAGGCTTATTAAACTGACATAAATTAATAAATCATTGTTTAATCAAGCAACCTTGAGTGTAAGTGTTTATTTCGATACTTGTCACTGTGAAACTGTTATAACCCTTCAGCTCACATTGACCCCTCTTGAGATAAGCCTGGCTGCTCAGTCATTCTACCAGCTTGTATAGTACATGCTTATACCAAAGACTGGGCTAACTATTGCCAAGAGGGCAAGGCTGGTGCAGTCTCCCACAGGGTACTGCATAAAATATTGCCTAACACACACCTATCCCCGTACTTGGAGGAAGTATGCGCTGTGAGGAATGTGATGAGTTTAAAGAGTGCTTGTTTAGGTACATTCATGTGTAGGATGCACATATGATCTGCTGGGAAGTATATTTTAGCTGACTGATATGTATCTTCTCATCCCTTCACAGATATGAAACAAGGTCTGATTTCGGTTGGTATTTGCTGCCGGGAAGCCAAATATAAAACCATCACTGTGGAAAAAGGTAGGTGTGAGTCCTCGTTCCATCATATTTTGCCTTAAATTATTATTCACCCCCTTATCCAATTCCCTCTTGGGATTCCTTTCTCTCAAATCTTTGCACATGTGACACTGTACTCCCTCTCGTGTGTCCGGACAAGTGGTGTTTGGTTCCATCACCCCATTCCCTCGTTAAGCTGCTTGGTCCCTTAACTAATTTTCCTTTTGACTTATGGTTTCTTATTTGCCAATATTTCTTCCTCATTCATTCCTTCACCTCTTTCCCTCGCGCGACTCCTTGCTCCTTCGCCTTCCTCCCTTACCTAACTCATTCTTTTATTTGTTCTCCCATGTAGCACATTGGTCCTTGACCACATTTACTCAGATGTCACTGTTGGGCAGTTTTACAGAAGTCACTGTCTACGACAGACCTTATGAAATTTCACTTTTGGTGAAAAGGGTTGCTCTACTTAGGTTTAGCCTGAACCACACAAGGGTTTGTTAGAATGGTGAGCAGGAGGTAAGAGGGCTGTACTGAGGTAAAAAGAACTTTGTGCATAGACATTCTCCTGAATACACTTAGAAGTTATAGCAAAAATAGGAATTTATTATATACACTAAGGCAGAGGTGATAATTCACAAGTCAAGTAAGTACTTTAAAACAGTAGAACAACATAAGATCACATTGTAATATTCTTTTTAGTAAACCGCAGTTGGAGTCACCTTAGAATAGCATTGGTAGTAACAAATCCCTTACAAACATCTGAAACCTACATGCAAACTGTTAAAAACGTGTACAAGTTTTATTAACTTTATCCCATCCTGTCTTAATGAGTCCAGCCCTATCCTTTGTGAGTCTCTGTGTTCAGCTGGGTCACTGGGCCACCGGCGTCCAGAGGTGGAGCAGGAAAGACAGGACATTTTCAGTAGGGCAGTGTCCAGCAGGATTCTCATCCGCCATTGCAGGTGGGTAAAGTTAGTTTTACAAAGGCAAAGGGGTCAGAGAGTTACCTTGGAGGTTTGCCTCAAGGACCGGTATCCTAAGGCAGGTTTTGAGTACAATGGGTGGTCCACCTTGGAGGGGTGCGAGATAAAGCAATCTGCAGCCCTCAGGATCAAGTAAGTTGTACCAGGGGACCTTCAGTGAAAAAACTGTTGCTGCAGTATGTTTCCAGGGGTGAGGCGACAGCAAACCCAGTCACTGCTTTCTCTGTCTAGGCGACAGAAGAAAGGACTTCAGTGGATCTGGCAACAGTTCTCGTGTAGATGGACACCCAGCAAAGGATCTTCTTTCTGGCTTGTTAGTGCTGTTATGGGAGTTTTCCCAAAGCCCTCCAGAGGGTAGGACTTTACAAAACTATCCCAATGGTTTGTAGATCCCCAACTCTTAGTATCAGTCTGTACTACTCATGGAACCTTTGTATATTGACAGAGCAGTCAGGCCTATCATAAGAGGAATATGCGAGCTGTAGGTAAGTATGCTGAACTTAGCTAGTAATGCACATCAATGAAACATTTAATAAATTTATATTAAAATATATATTATATTTACACAAGAATCGCTTTTAAATACTTAGTACATAGTCAAAACATGTAGGATTACTTAGGATAATTTTCAAAGGCCACTGCTTAGTTTGTAATTGCTTGTGTTTACATTTGTTACAGCTTTTGACAGTAATGATAGTTCTCCAGCATTGAATCTTTCATGGATTCACATGTTTTGAATATTCCCCGTCGTCAGGCTGGGAACCTCGGTCCTTTTTAAAATAGCCTTTTCACTTGGAAAACATAGTGTCCTATCGACGGCGTTTTGGGTGCTTAGCTACCACCCAATAGGACGTAGGGTATAAATGGACCCGCCCCTGCAGCTTCCCTTCAGATTTCAACCGTCTCCAAAGTGTCGGGATCACCTCGTGCTCGTTTTGATTCTACACATTTGGTGTGTTGTGGTAATTTTTTCCCAATGTCTTCAAGAAAACCTTTGTTTCGGCCCTGCGCGACCTGCGGGCTGAAGAAGGTATATGAATGGGACGGGCACATGTACTGCCTCTATTGCCTCTACCCTCATCACTCTGGCGATTCCTGCGACACTGAAGGATTGCAATCGGTGGTTGATATCATGGCTAAACGATGGGGCCTACCCTCCATCTGAGGCGGAATCGGTGCGCAGTCTAGCGTCTGAGAGGCCTGCTCCTACAGTTCCTCGCTGGTCGGTGTCAGCTGAACCGCCGGCTAAGAAGTCTCGGCCTGCAGACAAGAGCGGCCGCCCCTCTTCGGGCAAACACCTGATGAAAGGACTCCTTTATCGTCTAAGCATGGTCAGTCTGACCAGTCCCGAAGGCCTGAGTAAATGTATTCTTCTTCAAAAAAGAGCAAAAGGGACTCTTCGAAACGCTCCTCTTCAGGAGACCATCGTAGGTCATCCTCTAGCCGAGAGTCTTCGAAGCATCTATCCAGGGAGTCAAAAAGGGCGGGATCGCCTGACAAATCTGTGCCACAGCTGTCGGCTCAGTGGACATTGACGGTTTCACTGCCGGCTACGGTGTCTGCCTCCACAATGGTGTTGTCGGCTCCAATGACTGCGGTTTCCGTCGTCGATGGACAAAGTATTTTCAGCGGGTGGAGCGTGGCAGTCTTTGGCATATGACACCCTTCTACCAGACACTTTGCTACAGGAGTCGGCCCTTTCAGTGTCGTCGATGGAGGAGGAACGAGAGCCTGTGGTGAACCGAGCAAGCTTTGGCTTACAGTGTGTTGGCCCTTCGACGGCAAGAGTACAGAATGATCCATCTGCGTCTCCTCTGCTGAACCCGCAGTCGGTGCTGTCCCTCCAGGTCTTACCTACACTGTAGTCCCTGTTGAGTCAACTGGATTCAAGATTGCCTCCCGTAGGTACGCCCCCGGTAACACCTATCGTGGACGCTGCAGGTGTCCCAACGCGTTCAGCGTCTACGGCTGAGTTGCCAGCTTCCCGGCCGATGAGCACAGAGCCTCCTCGTTCCCATCCGGAGGAGGGTGAGCTACCGAACTCTGATTCCGACCAGGGGCCCAGGGACTCTATCTCTAAAATCTCCTCGTCGCCATTGAGAGACCCGACCTAGGAGTCTGATGTGGAAAGAGAAGCTCCTAGGAGTCCAGCACAACCGTCGCCTCCGGGTGACATTGGGGCATTTCATGCCATGATAGCAAAAGCCTGCGTTGAGTTTGGTCTGACCCCAGAGGAAGAACGAGAATGTTTTCTATTTGACCACATGGGAAAGAGAAGGAAGGCGGTGTTCTCCGTTCTAATCCTGGACCATGTCTGGCAGGAAGGCATACGCACCATGCGCCACCCATTTTCAGAACCTGCAGTCAAAGGGAGATTAAAGAAAAAATGTAAGGCCCCCGGACTCTACGCCAAAGTTTTTGATTTCACAACCCACCCCTGAATCAGTGGTGTCAGCGGCGGCTAGCCGGAAAACCAGAACACAGCACAAATGTACTACACCTCCTGACAGTGACGCTAGAAGACAAGATGTCTTCGGAATAAAGGTTTTAACAGTGGGGGCGACGACAGTAAAAGCCGCCAACTCGTTGGCTATTATGGCGCGCTACTACTGTGAGATGTGGCATTGGCTGGCACTTCTGTTAGAACATCTACCTGAGGAACACCGAAAGGCTGCCATGTTGCTGGTGCGTGAAGGTGAGGAAGCATCCAATCACAGCATTAATATCGCTGTAGATTTAGCGGAATTTGGCTTCAAACAGATTAATAATTGGGTGGTACTATGTCGGCAGGCCTGGGTGAAGTGCGCGGACTTTAGGCCGGAGGTTCATTACAAGGTACTAGACATGCCCTGTGAGGGGGAACAATTGTTTGGAGAAAAAATAGACGAAGCCCTCAAGGGCATGAAAGAGGACTCCGATACGGCATGGTCATTGGGGGCTTTGCAAAGCGGGTGGTCGTTTCGCCCCTTTCGCCCTTTCCGTGGAGCTTCAAGAAACACCCGGTTTGCTGCCTCCAGAGACTGGAGTTACGGTCGGTCTGGATACTCCTCACAAGGATATAGACGGGCAGTACAGTCTACGTGAAGAAGACTAGATTTTCAGGCATCCAGAAGGAGAGGACGACAGCCCTCTTCCTCCAAAGGTAAACAGACACAATCACAACAATGGCGGTCTTCGAGGAAATGTGCTGGGGGCAGAGTAGCTCTACATGTCGACGAATGGAACAAAATTACATCAGACCGTTGGGTATTGGACACAGTATGGTTGGGCCACTCTCTGGAATTCAAGGGCTCACCGGTTCCCATTCCTCCCGTGTATTCTGTGCAACCTCATCTTCACATCTTGCAGCAGGAGGTTGTACTTATGCTACAAAAAGAAGCTAAATAATTGGTTCCAGTGGCCGAAAGAGGTCAGGGGGTTTACTCCTGTTACTTCGTGGTGAAGAAACCCAACGGCAAGTGGCGATCCATTCTGGACCTTCGGGCGCTGAACAAGACTCTGCAACGCCTGAAGTTCAAGATGCTCACACTTCAAGAAGTCATTCGGTCGGTACAGCCGGGGGAATTTCTGGCGTCGTTGGATTTGCAAGACGCACATTTCCACATACCAATGTGTCGACGACACTGAAAATTCCTGCGATTTGTAGTGGGTCAAGATCATAACTCTGTGTTTCTTTTGGTTTTCGTGTCTGACAAACTCCATAGGCATTATCTTTTTACATTGTGACACACAGCACCTTCAGTGCAGTGGCACGCAGAAGTCCTTCGGAGGGAACTAAGCCTTCAGTCAATTTCATCGATAGTGACTCGCAATAGAATCATGCTGTACAGGAAGGTAATTGACCCCTCAAACCCACACACATTCGGCATTATTAGAAAGGAACTCCAGGAAAACAGCACCAAGATCATGCCGAGATGGGTCACGGACATTCAAAAACTACATGGGTAATCGCTGTTACTAAATTCTACAAGTACTTGAAACTGGAGACTGTAGGAATTAATTGAAGGCTAAAACGAGAGACTGCAGAACGGGTCGGGCTGGCGTCCTTCGAACTGAGCAGCTGAATTTGCACTTGACAAACGAAAGGAGAATCTTTCATGGTTTGTGAAAGCAGAGACTGATCATCAGCCACTTTGTGTACTATATTCTCCTATTCTTTGCACTTAACTCCCCCTCTCTAGGATCTGGACCTTCTTTTTTCTTTTACTTTTACTGGACAATATAAATGAAAATGTCGACTCTTGTAAAAATTGATTTTTAATTAAAACAAGTAAAAAAAAAAAAAGAAGTCCTTTGGATTTCTGCCGAAGTTTAAATACCTTCTCTTGGATAAACTACTGTTTACAAGAGTAGTAAAGTGAAATTGAAACAGTAGTTTATCCAAGAGAAGGTATTCAAACCTTAAGAGAAATCCAAAGGACTTCTCTGTGACACTTCACTGAAGGTGCTGTGTGTCACAATACAAAAAGATGCCGCCTATGGAGTTTGTCAGACAACAAAATCAAACGAAACAGAGTCCAAATCAAAGGAAAATTCTTGAGGGAGTGAGAAAATGGGACTCACTCTCCCTCCAGGAGAAAATCAAAAGTCCAGCAAAAGAGCTGGGGGTCTCTCAGGTAGAAATGAGAATTCTCCCTTACAGCAGCGGCTATAGTCCCTTTTCAGTTCAGCTGCACTTTGCGGTTTCAGCTACCGGCAAATGGCACCACTGCAAGATGTTGGACACTTGGTGGGCTTCCCTTGCTTCTGGAGTCCAGCACTCTGGTGAGGTGACTCGGGCTTGAGTCGTCCTACTTCGGGAGGGTGCTCAGGATCTTCCTGGAGCTTCGGTCCGGCTTAAAGACGATGCACTCTGTTAAGACAGTTTTTCTGATGTCCAACTAAGTGCTTAGTAAAACCATTCAAATGAGGCAGTACAAGACTCCACTCTTAGTATAAGGCTGTACAACCTGAGTTATTGGTAGCCACATGAGTTCATGGTAGCGTACACAGAGCAGCCAGGCTTATTTTAGGAGGGAGAGAGGGCTGTAGAATCCGTTTAAATGAAATTGTAATACACATGGTCCAAGGAAACACTGAAATACTATGTATTGTAAAAAATAAAGGATTTATTTAAATACAGGTAGGCCCAGATAAATCTAGGGGTAAATAAGTACCATCACACATTATATGTAATCACAATTATCAAAACCCAACACTATGCTTGAAGGTTCACAGACCAAAGCATAAACCTTATTTGGAACACCTAACGGTAGTTCTAGGGAAGTCAAACCTTTTCATGCACGTTCAGTTTAGATCACACCTATTCTTGGGGAGTAAACACCAATGGTTACTTTCACAATTACATTCAGTAATGCAAGGGCATTAGGCCCTACCAGTTGTACTGTGATGCTCAGTGCAAATCACATAATCAGTCAACTGGACAGTATACGTTTTGTGAATAGTGGAACACTTTTTCCTGGTACAGTAAACGCCTACAACTACTTTTGTAATAACACACATTTATACTAGGTGAGTAAAACCTAAGGATGTAATATTCAATTACCGGTGCTTTTGAGATCAGAGAAACACAGATTGAGATAAGCAGTAACTCTTGTAACTTATTTTTGGATGGCACACAGCACACTCAAGGTATTTAAAACCCATATACTTTTTTAAACTCAAAATGAAGTGCAGGTTAGATCTTTGCCAGCTCTACAAGTACCTTCTGTATGACTAATGAGGGAAAGTTAGAACCAAAGACACCCTCTACAGGAGCACAAGGAAAGCAAAAAACGAATGTTACACTTTACTGAATGACTAAAAGTTATTCTAGGTAGGTAAAACCTAATGCAGACTTATTCTGGACAGGCTTACCGCAAGTAGGGTAAGCACGACCCTTTTGGGGGATACTCATACAATTATCTTAACATGTATAATCTCATGACACCAACAGCTGTGGGACACTCATACAATTATCCTAACAGGAATAGTCTGGTGAAACCAACACATTACTTGTGGGAAGAGGTGCAACCAAATCACAGGTGAGTAATATACCTTCACATGTACTTTCTATTAGAATGGCAAAACGGTTTCTAAGGAAAGAAAGATGCTAACCATACTTTTGAGAATAGTGCATCACACATCCAAGGTAAGTAACAACTTTTGTAACTGTTCACTCTTAGAGTTACAGTTACCAACCAACTCTTTTACAAGTAAGTAACTTTAAAACACGTACTTTCTTTTCTAGGCAAAAGGCCTAATCCCTTAAGTCTTTACCTTATTCTTGGAGCATGAGTGTTCTCAGTGGCAGAGGGGGTGGGGGGTGGTCACTAGGATCTAATGAGCAACAGATGGTGTCAGAATAGGTTCTTAAGTAGCAAAAGTCAGAGTTCCTTATAAGACTGGGCAAACAGGTGAGTATTTTACTTCTAGCGTTAGAAGTGGGTCCAGGTGCTTCACAGAAGAGACCCTAGCAGGATTCTAGCAGTGGGACCGGGTGCACTGGACCAGAGGCCTCCCAATCACAGAAAACACCCCACAGCTACACAGAAACCCTAACAGACTTAAGGTAAGTACATACCCAAGTCAACACAGTACCTCAGCATTGAAGATGATTTTGCAGCAGGAGGACTTCAGGATGTGCAGCCAAATACCCAGTCAGTGGATTCCTTGTCGTGGTGACTGAAAACAAGACTTCAGAAGGAACTTAGCAGCAGGGATCAATGGAGAAGGCTCTAGGCAAGGTTTTCCTCATAGCTAAATGCAGTTCTGCGGATTTGGCGACTTTTACAAGAGCACAGAAGAAGACAGAAAATCTCTGTGGAATTCTAGTCGTTACAAAGGTCCAGCACTCTATTCGATTCGTGTCCCTGGAGATACACCAGGATGCCCAGGAAGTTTCAGCGAGATTCGGAATTCGGGAGACCATGCACTGCACAATGGCTCGAGGTCCCAGGGTATTGCAGACCCGCAAGGTCGCAGCAGCGCGTGGGGTGGCTCAAAATGCAAGTCTTCTTGAGTCTAGCGGGTCTCACCAGTCTCTGGGCCCTCTTTTTTGGAGTCCCCAGGTCGATTGGAAGGAAGGGCTACAGTAGGCTCTGGTTGCACTTCAGGATCTCTGTTCACACATCAGGCTCTGCAGTCGCTGGAAATAGTTTCATCCGCTTTTCCTTCATCATCCTCTTCGGTTTTAGTTCCAGTGGTCAACTTGTCTTAAGCTTCCAGGTTCTCCGTATTGAACAGGAATTAAAACACAACTTCTGGATTCTCTCCCTGCATTTTACAACAAGGGGCGGTCTGGTTGTCCAACCAGGGCAGCCAGCCCCCCACTGGCATTTGTCCCCATTCAGGCAAGGATGAAGACTAAGGGCTGTGGAGTTTTGGATTCCTCCCTCACTTCCTGCCTTCACAGACAGACTGAAGCCTATGCAGGGAGTCCAGGGGGCTCCCTCCGAAGATAAAAACCACACAAAGGAATTTCCCGCCCTGGATGTCCGGGGAAGGAACAAGAAAGCACAAGAAGCAATAAAATGGTGAAAAAATACAGGGGCCATTTTGGTCAAATGAGCACCCTTGGATGCCTTTACTGCAACTGTGAACCCAGCCCGTGGTAAAGGTGCACCAAATTAATACAAGATATCACTGCCACCAGCCATTGGAGGTAAGCTTGTCCCTGTAACCGAAGTGTTAGTTTTAGTGTGAAAGGGGATGCATTGTATCTCCCCAGCACTCCACATAAGGTGGGGTGTGCTGGTTTCACTTAACAAAATGTAAAAGGGATCCAAAGATCCTTTCTACCCTTGGGAACTGTAGTTCTCTCAAGGTTAGGCAGAGAAAGTTAAAAGGGGAGTCCCTAGGGCAACCCAGCAACAACAGACACTTATTGCCAAAATGTTGTTAAAGAGGATAACTTTCGAAAGACGCTATGGAGAGTCAAAGAAATGACACCCATAAAAAGAGTAAAAGATTCTGCAAGTGTGTAAAAAGGTTCCCACTATTGGGGTATTAAGGAAAAATATCACACTAGTAAAGCAAAAAGTTCTGGGGTTGACACATGTCGGGAATATTTACCATTTCTATGAAAATCTTACCCAACACACTCGACTACAGATTTCTCAACCCCTGGCACTCTGTCCCAGCACAGCAAAGTAGTACAGCCAGTTAGGGAATGTCTTCCACCAAAGTTCTTCTTGGGTTTAGTTGGTCCCACTAACCCAAGGGAAGAAGTCGTCCTTTCTGGAGCTTCTCTTGTCGATTCGTAATTGGAGCTTCAGTACTGCAGCAGGGCTTAACCTGGGCAGTTCAACAGTCCAGGTGGGGAGCAGCAAGCTTCTCTTCAAGATTCCTTCGTTGGATGTTTCATCCAGTGGTCAACACTGCTTTCTGTCCAAGAAACCTCACCTTTTATGCAAGTTTCTCCCATTCATGTACAGCTTAGCTGTCACACAGCAGGGTGGCTGCCCAAATCGACGAGCTCAGGGATACGGGTAAATCAGCCCTACTCCTGCTATTGGAACTGTCAGCGGCATTTGACCTTGTGCATCACAAGGTCTTCTGCAACCACTTAGTCACGGCTGCCCATTTCTCTGATGAAGCTGTTGTACAGATCCAATCCTTTCCTAACAGGACTATGAGAATCTTCTCCCCGCACAGCCTCTGCAGACTCGGTCCCCATTACTTGTGGAGTGCCCTAAGGCTCATGTGTCTCTCCCACATTATACAACATCTTCACAAAGCCTCTTTTCGATGAACGGGACCATCTCGGTATTTACACTAATTATGCAGATGATACCCAGATTCTCCTACCACTTACTGGTGATTATGAAAAGGATTTGGCCTTGGTAAATAACGTGTATCTCATCATCCAGGCATGGATGGTCACACATGGACTATGCCTGAATGATGACAAGACAGAGATTATCATCCTGGGCACCTCCTTCACTCTTAAAAAACTAGGACCCAGTTATTCATCCTTCAACATAGACAATAACCTCATCGCTACCGCCAACGAGGTGAAAACCTTGGGCGTCTACCTGGACTCGACCCTCCCTTTCAATAAACAGGTCAATACGATGGCATCCTCCACTGCATATACCTGCAAACTAATTGGAGCAGGTAAATCTTTCCTTTCCAACAACTGTTGTATTACCTTGGCAAGAGCACTTGTTCTGTCGAAGCTGGATTACTGTAATGCTATCTTCATTGGAGCCAAAAAGCAACCATTAAAAGAATCCAGCTCCTCCTGAATAACGCCTTGAGAGCAGCTCTTGGTATTTCTAGGAGAGAGCACATATCTGAAGTTAGTAAACTAAATAACTGGCTCTCCACTTAAGAAAAAATCCAGTTAAGTCATCTCACTCACATTCAAATATCTGTACAATGCAGCACCCTGTTACCTCGCAGACAGATTCATCAAAACCATTCCCATTAGACTTACCATTTCATCCAGCTCAAACAGTCTTAGTCCCTAGATTCAAACTGTCTAGAGTAGGGGGCGATGTTTCCAGGTTAAAGCAGCTTTACTTTGGAATTCTCTACCCCAACCTCTACAACTGGATCAAACATACCCGAAATTTTGCCAGAATTTTATAACATGGCTCAAAGATTCTGACAAGTAAAGCCAGATGTCACCCCTTTTGACGGACAAACTACTCTGACTTATGAACCACTCTGTATTATTTGTACATTATCACCTCTACTGTGTAGTTAAGTTGCATACTATATGATTCCATGATACTGTAATATTGATGCGTAACTAACTTGTATATAAGTACACTATCTTGTCTACTGTGTAGATGAGAGATAAATTGTATATTATGTCACTTTTATATTGTTTCGTAGTGTAAATTGGATAATACGAGGATGTTGTGTAACTTAAGCTGTAAGTCTTCTTCTGCAATGCGCCCTGATACCTATGGGTCTGGAGCACAATACAAGTAATAAATAAATAATCATCCAGCCAGCCAATCAGCACTGGGTGCATTCCAGTAACCAAGGAGACTAAGGACAGAGAGTTTCGGGCATCGCCTTCAGGTGAGGAGGATGACCCTGAACACTATGACCTGGCGCCGCAGGGAGATGGTACGCTGGCTTGTCAGCGTCGCATAGGCGTACCTGAAATGGTGGGAGAGGGGTCACCTTCATAGATTTGATGGGGCAGGGTCAAACCTACTTGCAGAGGGCCTTCTAGGTCTCCTGAAGAATGTTTGGAGGGGAATTATAGGTAATTATCAGGGAATGGTGCATGTTAAAGCACGTTGGGCCACAACGTGGTGGTAGTTAAAGGTTGCAAGTGCTTCTTTTAGTGATGCCTGGCACTATGAGATCGCTGAGGTTGCGGTCTGTGTGTGAGTAGTGCTTTCTCGGTTGCTGATTGTGCATGTTTCCTATCTGTCCATAGTTTATAGTGATCCCATGTAAGATTAGAGTGGCACTCGGATTGCATGATCTGAGGTGTTGATGGACACTCGGAATAGGCGATCCCTGGCAATTGATTAACATTTTTGGGCCTTGAATTCACACATTGGCATAGCATGATTGGGCCTAACATGGCCTAGTAAATAGTTTCGTCTCACTCTGCCTGTGCAGCAGAGTTTTGTTGCCCAAGAAGCTCTGGAGGCAACATGGAAGGAAATGAACACTGGGTCTGCCGCAGTCGGTCGACATGTATTTTAATTTCAGGGGGCCCAACTAGCTAGGGAGAGAATATACATCCTTCTGACAGACCTAGGCCTGGGCTGCGTAGCATAATAACTTTCAAGGGGGCAGCCACCCACCGAGGGAGCCATTCGCCAAAACCTGCACTGTTGTAAGGTTGCACTTTCTGACAAAAATAGTGCTTTGATTAGAGCATTATTCATCCTCGCACCACTCCTCTATTGAACTGCAATAACCAGAAGGTATGCCTTGACCCGTCTGGCTGATATTAGAAAATGGAGGACCTCACTTCTGGGCAATTGCTCTATGCAGACCCGAGATGACAGCAGAGTGGCGGGGTGAGGATACATTCCTTCCCCAGCCTGCATATTCTTTTAGATTCACATGCTTGTGAATGGATTCACATGCTTGTGAATGGTCCTCCTTCAAACAAGATAACATTTTGGAACTAATGTTTCCCTATTTAACCCTAGCCTGCCTGTGGAGCACCTGCACAGCCATTCTGTTGGGAATCGCCCAGTGCTGACTTTAGAAGCATTGCAATAAGTTTGATTCCATCTTTTTTGGAAGTGCCCACTATCCACGGTGCCCCCTCCTCTCACCATGAAGATTGGGGGCAAGAAGGAAATTAAAGACTGAAAAATGTAATACAGTGCTGGGTTTGCTAAAGGGCTTAGGAGAAGCATGGAGCAAGCTTGGAGTTCTTCTCTGCCTGCATGTATGATTGCTTGGTGTTCAATTCTATCGGATCCCTCTTGCGTGTTGGCAGCTCTCCCGACAACTTGACTGTATAGTTGTTGTCATTGGAAGAATGAGGCAGCTGTTACCTGAGCAGCCATTGTTGAGGAAGTAGATGTTGGAAATTGCTAGTTGTTTGTTGGAGGGCCCCTTCGAAGCTGGCAAGCCATGCAATGCTGCTATTGACCAGTCCTTCATTCAATATCCAGGGGCCCCAGTGTTGGTCTGACCTCTGGAGGATCTCTCATCCTCGTAGTTGGTCGAGGCAATGTTGTCTGATGTTTGCCCATGTCTGAATAGAAATACGTTCTTGCTTCAAGCAGCGGTAGTAGAGAGGAGTCGGGTAGGACACCTCATATGCTCATGTCTGAGTTTATGAATGAATAGTTGGGACCGGTGGCGGTGGTGTTTGCACCATACCCCTGAGTATATGGATTAGAAGTCACTTCAGAACAGGATAACAGAATTTAGGATGCCACTGACAACATCCAGAACCGACTAAGGGAAACTCCTACTATAACAAGAGAGACGATGCTAGGTCAAATAGGACACAAGCGACACCCATGAGGACAGAAATCAGCATCCCTAGCCAACTCCAGCCAACAACCTCACCCGCTCCATAATCACTACGAGGTATCATAGTTGAATAGAGTTGTGTGAATGTTAGCAGTTGCCACACTTGAACTAAGTTGTGGACATTGGCATGGTCTGAGCCCGAATGGAGTTGTGAATGATGGCAGGTGCCGCCCCTGGACGTAATTGCAAGCGTTGGCATGTGCCACGCTTTGAAAGGGCTGTGAGCGGTAGCCTGCATGAGCAGCTAGATAAGACAATGAATGACGACCACTGCCACATATGGATGGAGTAGCGTTGACTGTCCGATGCCGCATACTGACTGGTTTGGGACAGAGTTTGATGGACTCAGACGCCTGCTTGCCCCGCATACAGACAGGTTTGACGGAGGCGGCCAGGGCCAAACTTGGACAAGGTTATGAATGTGAGTGGGCGTCATGTGTGTAAAGGACTGGGAGTGTCGACTAGTCCCAGATCTTGATGGAAATGCAGAGATGCTAGTGCCACACCTGGAGAGAATATGGAAGTTTAGCGCCTCGCTTCTAGACAGCAATGCCAACTAACCAATCCACTAACCATTTCACCCCTCTGCATACACCTCTCTAACTAAACACAACCACAATCCTATAACACAACAATCCGCACAAACTTCACTACACTGCAACAACAAAACAAACCACACACAGACTCGCACAATGACTACTGACCGGAAAACACCCTGAGCCCAGCCAACAGAGTTAACCGGGTTGAGGCCGCCAATAGCACATCACTGCTCTTGCACTTTTCCAGCTTATTCCCACTAACTCACCCCCCACCACCCTTCCCTTTTTCAGAGCCGCCAGAGCGCCAGCCGATCACTCAGGTGGTGATAGGGCGCGGTACAAATATCCTTTAACATTAACATCTCCCTCACTTCCTGCCCTCCCCTGCCAGACACACTGGAGACACAGTCGGGTTTCAGCACTGAAGCCCACCAAAGGCAAAACGAACAAAAGGGTTAAACCTGGTTAGGCGCGCAGTGTAAAACCCAAGAAAGTCCTCATTTATGTTATTTTTTTATTTGTTGTATGCCCAAACCTTAGAGTATCACGGCGTAGATTTACACGTATACTTAGTCTTAGTTGTTGCATGTATCTAGATTTACAGTGGTGAAATCATGTCGCTTGTGCAAATATACTTAGTTACATAATAGGGGTAGGTTCACACTGGTACAGAAAATGGTGCAGAATCGAGTTACAAGTAATCTTACACACTTAAATGGTTACATGGTAAACAGGTTTACAGTCATGCAGTCGTCAGTTACAGTATTTATTTATGTGGTAGGAATCTTGAAACGGGGGATGAATAGGTGCATCTCTACATTGGATCTGAGTTTTCTGGATGTGGTTTTGCGCATAAGACTTAGGTTAAGATAACTGGGGGCATTACCCGAGACACATTTATGTGTTGGGGTAAGAGTTTTATGAAGTATCCTGGCTTGAATGGGTAACCAATGTGCCTCTCTCCTGTGTTGAGCTATGTGACCCGCTTTTTTATGCCTGGTGCTGCTCTTAATGTAATGCTTTATTCTGCGGTAATTGCCTTTTGTGTATTTGTTTTTTTTAGGTCCCTAGTAGGAGTATATTGCAGTAGTCCATTTTGTCCAGAAGGAGAGCTCTAGAGAGACTGATGCTGTTTTGGGGGGGGGGGGAAAGGTCGACCTAGGGCATAAGTTTGGCAGTGTAGGCTGTGGATGAGGCGAGAGAGCTGATATGTTTGCACATGGTGAAGCTGGAGTCCAGCTAGACCCCTAATGTTTTGACTTGGTTAGATATGTTAATAGGGGTGCCGTCAATGACTATAGATGTGTATTGTGGGTGGAGTTTGCCTAGTCTAGTGGGGGAGCCTACTGTGAGGATCTCTGTTTTTTCTCCGTTTAGACAGAAGCTGTTTGCCGCCATTCAGTTATGGATGATAGTGTACATTTTATTTACACAAATGGTATCCTGTTCTAGGTTGCCCGATATCTGGATTAGTATATTTGTGTCGTCTGCGAAGATGGTATAAATTATTCCCATTTCGTCTAGCGCTGCAAAGAGTAATTTAGTGTACGCATTATAGAGCGTTGCGGAAAGGCAGGATCCTTGAGGAACTCCCAGTGGAACTAATAGGGGATCAGCTGCTACATCTCCTATGGCTACTCTAGATGTTCGGTCTGCAAGGAATGATTTAATCAAGACTGTGGCTTCCTTAGAAAAGTGAGTTATTTGCTAATGTTAGGCCTAGTTTATTGTGGTCTACTAAATCAAATCCAGTGACAGGTCAAGTAATAACCGTATGCATAATTTCCCTTAGTCTCTGATGTAATCCATCTGGTTTTTGAGATTCAGCAGGGCTATTTCCGTACTGTGTCTGGGGCGGAAACCGGATTGTCTTTCCCCTAGTAGCTGATTATTTTCAAGATGGGCTTGGACTTGGGTATAAGCAATTTTGTCTAGGATTTTGAGGAGGAAGGGGACTGCAGTGATGGGTCTATAATTACTGCTGGTGGTGGGATCTAAAGTGGGTTTCTTAAGGAGGGGTGGTAACCCAGGCTTCTTTGATACTGGATGTGATGGTATTGGTGTTGAATGAGGCATTGACAGCGTTAGTGATGGTGGGTGCTAAGAGGTGGGCGCAGTCCTTAACTAATTTGGCAGGAACGTTGTCTACTTTACAATTAGAGGGTTTAAGTGAAGCTATCGTTTTAGTATTTGGTCCTCAGTCACTGGGGTGAATTGGAAATCGGGTATATTAGTTGTGGTGTCTGTAGATGGCAGCGGGAGTTGGCTCTATGGTGGCTGCTAGAAGTATTCTTTGCGAGTAGATTTTATTTTGAAGTGTTTATTTTGGAGGTTAGTGCATCCTGGATGCTGGTGCACCATGCTTTGTTAGCTTTTACAATGCTGGGGGGGGGGATGGATAGGTGTTTCTAATTCTCTGATAATGGTGAACAGCTCTTTGCTATTGTAAGTGGCGTTAGTTAAGCGTAAGTTCAGGGAGTTTGCTTTTTGGGTATATAGTTCCAATTTGTAAGATTTGGATATTAGCTGGAGGTTTTTTTGGATTCATTAGTGGCATTGTTTCTAGAGAGGTGTTCTAGTGCTCTTTCTTTTCCTTCTAAGTTCAATGAGGTCATCATTGAACCATATGTTGCTGCGCTTATGTTTGGGGAATTTTAGATTTAAGAGGAACTAGTTCATCGAAGGCTGACTTCAACCAGGTATGGTAGTGCAGAGAGAGGCTGTCAGGGTTGTCATCAGCTGGTGGTTGTGTATTAATTAGCTTGTGCAGCAAGGGAGTTAAATTTTCAGGGGCGAGTTTCCTAGAACTTCTCATAAGGATGGGCATTGATGGGGTGGCTGATGGTGTGGGGTCCCCTGTTATGACCATGTTGAACCTGATGAGGAGGTGGTCAGTCCAGGACATTTCTATGTCTTCTAGGAGGACTGTGGTGTTCAATGTTAGAATCCAATCCAGGATTCGCCCTTTTGTGTGGGTTGGGTGTTAACAATTTGTTTGAATTGCATTTCGAGGAATGCATTGTGGAAGGCAGTAGCTTTGAGGTCAAGGTGGTCATTAAACCCTAGATTAATGTCTCCTAGGATGATACATTTTGTGTTGGGTTTAAGGAGTGGGGAGATGAGCAAGGGTAGTTCAGTGTCAGGGTTATTGGTGTGGCTTGGCACTCTGTACACTACTAGCAAATTGATGGTTGTTTTGGGGTTTGTGGTTAGATTGAGAGCTAGGTGTTCATAGCATAATAGGGTTACCGTTTTGCATTCTCTGTACTGGAGAGTGGTTTTGGAGATGATGGCAACTCTTCCTCTGGTGGTCTCGAGTCGGTCTGCTCTGAGTAATGTGCAGTTGGGAGGTATAGCTAACGAGATCAGAGGGCCTGATGCTGGGTGAAGCCAGGCTTGTTATTACTAGAAAGTCGAGTTTGTATTCAAGAATGAGATTGTGTACATCAATGGTGTGTGCGCCTAGGGATCTTACGTTCAAGTTTAAGGGTTCTATGGCTGGGGATGAGCAATGTGTTTGGGCTATGGGTCTTGATGGAGAAGAGATGACATGGTACCTTGCGTTTTTCACCGCTTGTTCTTGGTTTTGGAGTGTGGTGGTGTGTTGGGGTTGGTGATTTTATGAGTGTTGTCCTCTTGGTGTCTGCTTATAGAGTCAGAGGAGTGGGAGAAATTGCGTTTCTTAATGGTACGAGAGGAGAGTCTTATTTTTTTTGTAGTTGCTAGTATAGGTCTTGTGAATGCTTGAGAGGTGTATGTTCTAGAGGAGAGTAGGGACCAGCGCGCTATGCCTAGGATTGGCGGAGTGGGGTGTGATATTGGGTAGTGGGGTGATATATTGGGGCCATGGCTGTTGTCATAGTGAAGGCTGGTATATTGGGCAGAAATGGGGTGCAGCAAGGTAGGGGGTGGTGTCCGCGGCAGTATATGCAAGCTAGGCCTGAGCCTAGCTGGATGAATGCACCATTGGAGCATGGTGTAGTGTCTAAGATGTTAGTACCATGTTTAGGGAGCATGGTGGATTGGTGGTGGTTAGGCAAGGTTTGTATGCAGTACCCTTTGGGAACACTACACACAACTATGACTACAGGTGTAAACAAACCAACCTTTGGTATACGTCTGTACTACACAGTTTTGGTACCATGTTGAGCAGCTAGCCTTATCTCAAGAGGGGAAATGTGAGCTGTAGTGGAGTTAAACAAAGATTCACAGTTACAGGTATTCAAAGAGACTTACACTCAAGGTTTCTTGTATAACCACTTAATACTGTATTTACCAATCAGTTATAAAACACTAAGAAGGAGGGAATCCTATAGTAACACACAAATACACTTCAATACTGTTTCAGAATACTTTTCAAAAGGAGTAAAAGGCAAAGATTATTAGAACATGAAAGTTAAAATTATTCTTAGTGCAAATACTTTGAGTTCACCAGAAGAATCAATTCAATAGGCTAGGCCAAAGTCAATGGGCTATAGATGCAGCTGATGACTTCTGTTCCTGGCAGTTCCTGCAGATCTCACTGTTCCTGGGCCTCAGTCGTGGGGACAAGAGGGAGGACGTCACGTCGGAGCCTGGGGGACACTGCACTGGGACTGGTCAAGGCTCGCGACTTGCAAACTTCAATTTTAGCGGCTGTTTCGCGTTTCAGCTACCGCAGTGGTAACAACGCTGGTCCTGGCTGTCAAGGTGGGCTGTCCTTGCTTCTGAGGTCCCTTACTCAGCTGATCGGGGTCAAGCTCGGTCAGTCCGATGTCGTGGGAGTCCAGAGGATCTTCCAAATGCTTTTGGCCAGCTTACAAGTAACGCACACAATATGGTGTCCCTCTCCCTGGTTCTACGGTTTCCTGCAGCATTCTGAGGAAATGCAACCAGATATTGGTGTCCAGGTGGCTTACTTGGGAGTTGATTGGTCCTACCAACTCAAAGGGAGAAGTCGTCCTTGCAGGGCTTCTGTGAACTTGGGGATTCGGACCTGCAGCAGGGCTTCACCGGGCAAACCAACGGTCCAGGAGGTGCAGCAGCCGTCCTCTTCAATCTCTTCTTCGGTTCCTTCGTTCCATTGGTCGACTCTGCCTTCCAAGCCAAGAAACTTGCTTTTTATTCAGTTCTCTCCCATTCATTCCAGCCTAGCTGCCGCTCGCCCAGCGGGGTGGCTGTCCTTGCCGGACAATCAGCCAACCAATCATCACAGAGTGCATTTAGGTGTCCTAGTAGACTAATCACAGGGAGTTTCGGGAACCTCCCTCACTTCCTGCCTACCCCAGACACACTCGAGCCAGAGGCGGTCTTCACTCCTGAAGCCCGCCAAAGGTGAATGAACAAAGAGACCAAACCTGGTTTGGCGCGCAGAGAAAATCTCTAGAAGGACCTTTCCACAAAGAAATGGCGAATAAAGACGGGGGACCATTTTGACAAAGGAGGCTTGGCGCCATTTTGAAAAACATGGCTCCTGCGATTTAATGTTACCGGAGCTGTGAACAGTACGCAGTCGGGGTAAATCATGGTAGTTCATTGCAAAACCACTGCCACCAGCCATTCTGAGAGGAAAGGGTAACATATAAGATGTCACATGAGCATTTTGACACGGGGGATACTAAGTAACCCTTCCAGCACTCTATTGTAAGATAGGGTGTGCTGGTGATAGCGAGTACAATGCTAAGTAGAGTCAATTTCACTCTACAGTAGTTTATCCCAGAGAAGGTATTTAAACCTTGGGAAACCTGAAAGACTTCCCTGTGTCACTGTACTAAAGGTGCTTTGGGACACAATTGAAACAGTGTATACAATCACATAAAATACATGAGTGGGGGAAAAGGGTCTCACTCTCGCCAGGTTAAAAAAAATCAAGTCCTCAAAATCCAGCAAAGTTGCTGGGGGTCTCTAAGGTAGAGGGAATGAGCACATTTTTGAGAAATCTCCCTAACTGGTGAGCTGGGTTTGTTGGTCATACAACTGAAGACCTAACGTCCTTCCGCAAACTACTGAAAACCTGGCTCTTCCCCTAAAACCAACCGGCTTCCAAACTAGCACCACCTCTCCGACCTATCAATAAACGACTAAAGTAGATCAAATTCAGGGAAGCAGATATTACGAATAAATCAATGAGAAACCGATGAAATGCACATAGCAGTATATAAAAGCTAATATGAACGCAAATACAGAGAAGCGAACAGAACTAAGGAGCACGTAGAACTGATGAGGGCGTATAAAACTAACTTTGCTGAACCAACAAACTTATAGACTAGGTCAACGCGTGGCTTGACAATAGTATACAAGCGAACGAGCATATAGAGAGGATGACCATGGAGAGCGGAAGAGTGTTGCGGGCGGATGTGTGTTGCAGGCGGATGTGTGTGGAGGGCGGATGTGTGTGGAGGGCGGCCGGGTGTGGAGGGCGGCCGGGTGTGGAGGGCGGCCGGGTGTGGAGGGCGGCCGGGTGTGGAGGGCGGCCGGGTGTGGAGGGCGGCCGGGTGTGGAGGGCGGCCGGGTGTGGAGGGCGGCCGGGTGTGGAGGGCGGCCGGGTGAGCAGGACGGCCGGGTGAGCAGGACGGCCGGGTGAGCAGGACGGCCGGATGTAGTGAGTGAAGGCGTATGTAGGGTGAAGACGTGTGTGGCGAGAGGACGTGTGTGGCGAGAGGACGTGTGTGGCGAGAGGACGTGTGTGGCGAGAGGACGTATGGAGGGCCGACGAATGTGCAGAACGGACGAATGCTTAACTGCATGACGTCCATATTATACCTAGAAGAACATACCTCATATCACACCCCACGCTTACTCTCTCCTTACACCACCACCCAACTAGAACACAGAGATACTATGACACCATTCGGTATATCTGTTCTCATATCAACATCTGACGCCGCTCACTCCACATCACTCTATGTAATCACTGCTGGTCTCGCACCCCCAGCCAGGCGTTCCCCTCAGGCCCTATGCTGCCACTCTCGGTCCGGATAATTCCTGCCAGATTCAAACACATACTCCTAACCTCTCACCCACCACACCTACCGCTATGAAGCAGCTCCCACAGAGAAATTTCGCACCAGCTGCACACATACCAGATGCGCACTCGCACCTTTTGAACCCTCTCTCCTCCCTCTACTGACATGAACTTCGGCTCCCAAGGGCGTTCAACCTACCAGCGCCTTCAGACCATACCAATGGTATATAAGGCGCTATATAAGTGCAAAATAACATAACATAACATAACAATAGTAGTAATGAAAGATATAGCAACGCACAGAGTGTTAAGCCTAATGCTTTGGCAAGTCTATGATGCATTTGGCTGGTATTTCCTTTTAGCATAACTGGGTGGTCTGGGATGAATTCTGATTTAAGTGGTGTGTGGGCATACACATTTCGGGCCGTATACCATAAGGCAAGTCGTAGAAACAGTATGCTTTTACAGGCTAGTGAGTGCTGAAGCGGGGCTACATAATGCAATCATGGGTACAACATGTAAAATAAATTATAACGTTTAACTAGGTGCTTATCGGGAAATACTCAGGGCAATGCATATAGTAATTTTGTAGTAACATTCGCCACATTAGTACGGGTGCAATGATTGGCGGGTGGTTTGAGCACGGGCAGTGCCAGTACACCTAAGTGAATAGCAAATACACCAAAGTACAAGAACAGAAGAGGCCATGCTCAAATAAGGGAATGCACCATGCAATCATAATAGAACAACTCATAGAAGCAGTATAGTTTTACAGGCTAGTGAATGCTGTGGCGTGGCTACGCAATGCAATTTTAAGCACAACATGTAAAAAAAATGCTAATGTTTGACTAGGTGTTTATCGTGAGTTACTCGCTGCATATAGTGATTTCGCGGAGACATGCCGTACATCAGTACGGGAGCAATTATTAATGGGTGGTTCGAGAGCTGGCAGAGCAGATACACCCAAGTACAAAAGCAGGTGAGGGTCTCTGCCGGCGCATAAGGTAGTGCGACCATGGGAATCTGATGCTTTTAGCAATGGGGACTTAGTGTTAAGGTAAAGTGTGGCCGCGTAGTGAACACTATTTTATCCCTGTTGAGTTGGAGGATTGACCAGGTCCTATAGTCGCTGTTAGGCAGAAACCTGTGCAGTTCCCTTAGGGAACACTGCAAAAGATTTAGGACTACAGGTGGTTGGCAGTAAACCCAATTGGTAGCAGTCTGTACCACCCAGATTTGCCTGATAGCTGTGGCTGAGCAGTCAGACTTCTCTCAAGATGAGTTAGGCAGTATATAGAGTATACACAATAGGTACAGAGATACAGTAGCACAAGCAAACTCTGACCAGAGCTTTGGTGTAAAAGTATATAATTATTTATTGACACACTTGTAAATTACACTAGCACAAAAAGAGGTAAGTAAATTCAACACACAGTCACTATTATATATATACAACCCTAATTACTTATTAGACAAGTCTTAATGAGAAACACCACTTATTTTCAGACAGAGGTGAGCGCCTAACATAAGATGGCACTCTAATAAGTTATAGAAAAAGGGAGGGAAAAGGCAGAGTTATGAAAGCACACAAATTTCAATACTTTTCAAAGAACCACAGTGAGGCAGGTTAGGCAAAGTCTACTGGAGAGCAAGGAAGTGCAAATGCTAGGCCCACTCTTAGAGAGAGCAAGCAAAATGTGTCCAGGATCACACAGTGGGGTTATGCCCAAAGAGTCTTTGAAGATAGTTCACAAAAGATTGAGATTAACTCAGGAAAAGTTAGTTAACAGGCCCCAGGCTAACCCAGATTAGAAAGTCGAGGATTTACTGTCACCCTGAACGATCTGTCGCAAGGGAAGCCAGGCGGGACACAGTACCTGAAATGGGAAGAACGCTCCAGCGGGGGCAGTTGTTCCCGGCAGTGGGTGCAAGTCGGTGTTTCGTCTAGAGGAAGAGGAGGTCTCCACGTGGAGGAAAGATGAAGGTTGTTGCACTGCCAGGGAAGAAACCAGCCGCAGAGTTTCCCGGTTACAAGGTACTACCCTTTTCTTCGCGGTAGTGGTAAACCATGGTATTCCGGTTGCCGGGGTGCTTGGCACGGGCAAGGCGGCCACGAGATGGTCCAGGAAGGCGAAAAGACGGGCAAACTGGTTATCCCCACCAGTCAAAGGAAGAAGACTCTCCGGACTGGAGATCTCCTCTGTCGTCGGGAAAAGCAGTGAGACGGTTCAGCAGGGCTCCACCAGTGGTGTCATCGTTGCAGGTCAGCTCTGCTTCTCCCTCCTCGGATTCTATAGGTCCTGTGGCAACTTCTGAAGTTCCATTCCCCAAAGCCCTGCTTTTATGCAGAAAAACCCCCATTCATTCAGCCTAGCTGTCAATCAAACATGCTAAGTGGTGAGCCGGGCGGCTCACCACTTGGGCCAATCACACAAGAGTGCGACTTGAGTTGCCAAGGCAACTCAGTCCAGGGTGCCTAAACCCCCTCCCGCACCCCCTGTGGTACCCAGAGAGAGTGGCACCACTTTTGGAGGCTTCTGTGGAGAAGCCTGCCAAAAAGTGGAACAAAGGGCTCAACTTGGGTTGGAGTCACAGAAGCGAACACAAACGCCATTTTGGAACCAAGTTTCGGCAAAAAATACCAACCGGTGAATTTATATTAATTTAATATACCGACGGTATGTTCGAGGCTATTTTAAAAAGTTGTAGCCTCGAACAATGGGAAAATCCCATAGGAATATATTCGCTGTTGAATATAAAAAGTAGTATCCACTGCCACCAGCCAAAACTCGGTCGGCGGGACTGGACAGTGCCCCCTCGAACAACAGACCCGGGGGCAATCAAATTGCCCCGACCAGTACGTCCACAATATGAATGTTTGTACTGGTTCTGTTCACAATTTAAGACTAGTAAAGCCAATGGTGACTTTACATGCCCTGGGAGACAGTAGTCAGTCCCAGGGTATGGAGTCTGTTTGGGGGTCGCTACGAGACCCCTGGGTTACTGCACGGAGGGTGCTGTGTAACCCACATATCAAAAACACATGAAACCCTATGGGGTAAAGGAGCCCATAGAACACATACAAAGTCAAAGAAACACCTCAAATCATGTCTAAGAGTGGGAATAAAAGAGTCTCACTCTTAGCAGGAGAAAAAATAAACCCCAAAAATCCAGCAAAGCTGCTGGGGGACTCACTAGGTTTGGGAAATTAGCCTTTACAGAGAATTCTCCCTAACAGTCGCCTCGAAGGCTTGGGTGATTAGTACGGAGAGGGCCGGGATGCAGTAATTAATGAGCAGGTGGCGGCATAGTTACAAATATAGGTGGCACTGGTGCAAGGGCTGGGTGAGTAAAGTGGTACAGTTAAAAAATACAATGGTGAGGATTGAGGGTAAAGCAGCATCTAAATACGTCTCACCGTGAATGCGTCATTGTGTTAGAGGTGAAGCATGGAGTTGGCCTGGAGACAAGCCTCAGTCGTGAGCTATGAGTTATAGGTTCAAAAGCAAGAAATGGCAAAAAAAAGATGGCCAGGGCCATTTTCACAAAATGAACACCCCTGGGTGCACTATTGCAGCTCTGGAGCCTGCGGGAGAAACACACAATGGTAGGAACATAAACCACTGCCACCAGCCATTAAGTCATGAGGGTAACATAAAAACGTTTAAATTAGTAAGTAGGAAAAGGGGCTACTAAGTAACCCCCCAGTACTTCCACATAAAATGGGGTGTGCTGGACCTACATAGGAAAACCAGGTAAGTAAGGTGAATTTCACTTTACTACTCTTGGGAACAGTAGTTCACCCAAGAGAAGTTATTTAAACCTTATGAGAAATCCAAGGGACTTCTCTGTGACACTGCACTGAAGGTGCTGTGTGTCACCATACAGAAGTAGATGCCTGTGGAGTTTGTCAGACTCTTAAAATAAAGTAACAGAGTCCAAATCAGATAAAAAATACATGACAGAGTGAAAAAAAGGTCTCACTCGCTACGGGATAAAAATGTAAAGTCATAAAATAAAAGCAAAAGAGCTGGGGGTATCTAAGGTTGAAGGGAATTAGCACAGAAATGAGAATTCTCCCCAACAATCTCCCGTCAGGACATTGCAATGCCCTATTCACAGCAGTCCCAAATGCCACTTTGGCTCCTCTGAAATCCACCCAGCATGCTTCATCATGCCCCCTCTCAGGACTAACAACATTCAACCACATCATCCTCAAGGGGCTGCACTGGCTATACGCCGTCATGCACACATCATGATCAAGATTACCTGCATCACCTAGAAAGCAGTTGCAACCAAAACACTACTTTACTTGGCTGAGAAACTCACCATATCCAAAGGGTAGCACACCACCAGAAGCCACAGCATTGCCAGGCTAGAAACAAAGAACTGTGAGAGGGGGCTAGGGGGTGCAGGAAATTGGCATTTTGCTGCTATGGACCCAGTCTTTGGAATAAGTCACCAAGGCAGGTTATTCTGCCTCCCTCCATTCTACACTTAAGGAAGGACCTGCTGAAAACTTTTCTCTTCAAAGAGTATCTCACCAATCACTCACTCAACCCTTTATCTCCCTCTGGAAACACCACCCACCCCTCCGCCCCAGTTTTGCCTACCCACCCAAGCCCCTTTGCTACACCTGCACCCTTCTTGTAACTCCTGGGCGCAGCCTCTTTGTACAGCTGCATTACTTCCCAGTTAGGTTCATACTTTATAAATCACATACATGCCTACATACACCATCAGCAGGATGATGTTTCTGGGATGCTACCTAGTTTGGTAAAACTATGTTCAGAAACCTTTTTGCCAGGGCTATTTTTTAAATTGTGCAACCACCTTGCACTGGTAATTCATGGAGAAAAGAAGGCGATTTTTTAGCACAAGAGAAAAATATACATTTCCATCTGTTGTAACCGCTCTGCACTTTCTAGCCCCAACCCTATTGATAGATGGACCCTCGCCCACATCTCATTCCAGTCTCTCATCCTTTTGTCCTGGTCATAATAGGCTCCTAGTTCTAAGCAGAGAAAATAAAACTTATCTGGTGGATGTAACGGGGAGAGACACGTGTGCATGAAGTGCTACTCGTTCTGGCTTTCAGGTGAGGTTTGAATCTCTGAAAGTGATGTAGTACCTGATCTGGTACTGAGGAATCCAGAGGCATCCCAAGCACACAATTCAAGGACTATGAGTACAGGTGCTTTTATAGTGAGAAGCCTTATTTTCTCAAAGTTGCTTATGTCTTGTTTTCTCACCATAGATTCTATCTCATTTTCTCATTAATTATGTGGCCTTCTTTGCTAATCATTGCAGTGGTCATGTTTTAGGTTTGTTGTCCTGCTAAAGTTTCTCTGTGGCTGTATTCATGTTGTCTGTCCCTTAGCTACTTTCTTTTTGTGCCCAGATTGCTCCTGTTTGTTTCTTTTACCATTGTGACATTGATTTGCAATATCTCCACTGCTAGTGAATTTTTAGTAACTCTTCTTTCCTTCGATGGAGTTCTTCAGATTTTTTTCTGACCTACTATCTCAATATCTGCTGTTTCAACGTGTTCGAATTTGTGTCTTTTGATCTTTCTATTGCTGCTGCTCTATCGTCTTTGTTGCTATATTATTTCATGACCCCTTGTTCATGCCATCACATGCTCTCTATTGCTGATGATTATTGGTTTTTCATTGCTGCTTTCTCATCTCTTACTTTCTCTTACAGACTGCTCCCTCACCAAATTCCTGAACCGGATCCTGGGCTTGGAGGTGCACAAACAGAATAGTCTTTTCCAGTACTTCACAGACACCTTTGACTACCTTATTGAGAAAGATAAGAAGGAAGGGAGATATGACCTGGGCATTCTAGGTAAGAACTGCTTCCACATTTCACACTATTGCAGGGCTGCTTTCAAATCCATTGTATTTATACATTTATGGAAAACCCATCCCCTCTTAGATGAAGCAGAGGCTTACTGGCTGTAAGGGAAAATTGTCAGAAATGTGCTTATTCCCTTCTACATTAGACACCCCCAGCTATTTTGATTGACTTAAGGACTTTTTATCTCTCATGTCATTTTGATGTGATTTATTTCTGTGTTTTTGGCGTCTTGCAACCTCCATAGGCATCATCTTTACATTGCGGTACACAGCACCTTCAGTGCAGTGGCCCAGGGAAGTCTCTTGGATTTCCCAAAGGTTTAAATAGCTTCTCTTGGTGAAACTACTGTTTCCAAGAGCAGTGAAGTGAAATTGATTTTACTTACAATTTGTAACTTTCTAGACCCAGCACACACTCTTACCAGGGTGCTGGAGGGGTTACTTAGTATCCCCTTTGTCTAGTTTCTCATGTAACATTTTTATGTTACCTTTTCTACATTTAATGGCTGCTGGCAGTGGTTTACTTTTTACTACCATTGTGTGTTTTTACCGCGGGTTGCGTTCGCAGCCACAGTAAGGCACCCCTGGGTGCCCATTTCATCAAAATGGCCCGGTCTTTTCTTTTGCCATTTTCTTTTGGAAAGGTCCTTCTTGAGATTTAGTCTGCACGCCAAACCAGGTTTGGTCTCGGTTTGTTCCGTCTTTGGTGGGATTCACGAGTGAAGCTCTCCCCTGGCACCAGTATGTCTGGCAGGGGCAGTAAGTGAGGGAGTTGCCCGGAACGCCCTGTGCTTAATGCCATTGGTTACAGTAATGCGCCCAAAGGTGATGGGCCGGCTGGCTGTCCGGCAAGGACATCCACCCTGCTGTGTGACTGATAGCTAGGCTGGAATGAATGGGAGAAACCTGCATAAAAGGCTAGGCTTTTTGCCTTGGAATGCAGAGTCGACCACTGGACAAAGGAATCCAAAGAAGAATTTGGAAGAGACGCCTGCTGCAACTCCTGGACCGTGGGTTTTCCTGGTGAAGCCCTGCTGCTGTGTTGAAGCTCCGAATTCGTCTCGAATAGAGAAGCCCTGCAAGGACAACCTCTCCCTTTTGAGTTGGTGGGACCAATCAACTCCAAAGTTAGTCTGTCTGGACATTCTCTCGAAGCTGGTTGCATTTCTACTGCAGTAGCTACTGGAACCGGAGAGCCAGGGAGAGGAACACCAGATTGTGTGCGTTGTTTTTAAGTTGAACCTGAGCGCTAGAAAGATCCTCCGGACTTCCCTGATGCAGGACTGACCAAGTCTGAGCCACCTCAACAGAGTGATGGATCCCAGATGCAAGGAAAGTCTGAAGTGGTATCCGAGAACCGCAGTGTTGCTGTTTGCTGTCAGACGCGAGGAGCTGAAACACTGAAGGACCGCTGAATTGAAGTTTGCCAATTGCTGCCGCTGACCGTCCCATTGCAGAGCAGGAGTCCCCAGACGTCCTCGCTCTTGTCCCCACGACTGAGGCCCAGGAACAGCAGGATCTGCAGAGCTGCACAGGAACAGAAGCCAGCTGGAACCATTTCTTCTAACCAGAGGTACTGTGAAGTCTAAGAGAACTTACCTCTTGTTGTGTAGCCTTACTTGCTCTCGGTTGAGACCTGTCTTGGTTACCTTGCAGAGTTGCTAAAGCTTTGCCCTTTACAAGCCTCCCAGCTTGTGGCCCTTCAAGTGTACTATTTTCTACAAACATTTCAACAAACATTGTGCAAGACTTTTTACCTAACTACAAAGAAGATCTTCAGCTCGCCTTGACATTGTCCAATTAACATTGGCTCTCCTGGCTTCCTGAGATACTCCTCTTTACCTCTGACTTTGTGCTTTGGAAGTACTTGCGTGGTTATGAGTTATTTTTTAACATTTGTTTTATTCCTCTATTCTATCTTTTTCACCTAACTCAGTATTGCTCTAAATGTACCAGTGATAAACCAATGTCCACAGTCCTAGCTATTTAAGTCACCTTAGGGTGTAGGAAGTGTCTGTGTGCTATCCCCAATGAGTATCATCTGATTTAGAGAATCTGATTGTTTTGAAATGTATTTTGAAGTGTTACATGTTTTGCTCCCTTCTGTAGAAGGCGTATATAACTGACTTTTAAATACATTAATAATTGTTTAATCAAGAAACCTTGAGTGTAAGAGTTTATTTGAATACTTGGCACTGTGAATCTCTGTGTAACCACTCTACTGCTCATATTGGCCCCTCTTGAGAGAAGCCTGGCTGCTCAGCCACACTACCAACCTGTGTAGTACAGACTTATACCAAAGATTGGGTTCCTATTGCCAGGAGGTCAAGGTTGCTGTAGTCTCCAAAAAGGTACTGCACACAATCTTGCTTAACAGTCACTCTACCAACTTATGTAGTACAGACCTATACCAATCGGTGGGTTATATATAACCAAGAGGACAAGGCTGGTGTAGTCTCCCACGGGATACTGCATCCAATCTTGCCTGACACAGGTAAGTAAAGTCAATTTCACTTTACTACTCTTGGGAACAGCAGTACACCCAAGATAAGGTATTTAAAACTCATGCGAAATCAAAAGGACTTCTCTGTGACACTGCACTGAAGGTGCTGTGTGTCACCATACAGAAGTAAATGCCTATGGAGTCTGTCAGACTCCAAAAACAAAGAGAAACAGAGTTCAAACCAGATCAAAAATACATGCGTGAGAAAAAAGTCTCACTCACTCCAGGATAAAATCTAAAAAGTCCTGAAGTCCAGCAAAAGAGCTGGAGGGTCTCCAAGGTCGAAGGGAATTGGCACAGAAATGAGAATTCTCCCTAACATTCCCTACTATATAGCATGAGTTTTCTCAGAGGGGGGTGGAGGGGTGGGGGGGGGTGGTTCCCCCCCCCTACCCTCTTTCAGCAAAGTTCAGCGATGTTTAGACTTTGAAATACCATGCACTGCCCCCGGATTGAAGTCCCTTGGTATTGACATTTTGCAGCCAAGGAAGGTCACAGCACATTGAGAGATGCCTTGTTTTGCAGGTGGTCTTGGGACCCCCTTTCAGCAAAGTGCAGCAATTTTCAGCGATGTTTAGACTTTGAAAGACCATGCACTGCCCCCGGATCGAAGTCCCTTGGTATTGACATTTTGCAGCCAAGGAAGGTCACAGCACATTGAGAGATGGCTCGTTTTGCAGGTGGTCTTGGGATTAGTGGGTCCCACCAGACTTTTCGGGAACCCCCTGGTCGATTGGAAGGAAGACTTTGTTAGGGAGAATTTTCAGATTCTGTGCTAATTACCTTTAACCTTAGAGACCCCCAGCCCTTTGCAAGTATCTGGGACCTTTTTGATTTTAACCTCCTGAGGGGGCCTTTTTGCCACCCACTCATGCCTTTTTCCCTCTAACTAAGGCTGTGTGTTCCTTCTCCTTTCATGGAGTCTGGTAAACTCCATAGTTATCTGCTTTTTATGTAGTGACACACAGCACCCTTTGTGCAGTGCCACTGAGGAGTCCCTTCGACTCCTCTAAATGTTTAAATATATTTTTTTGTGTGGACTACAGTTCCAAACAATAGTGGGATAACGTGTCTTACTTGCCTTTTTCTTTTGGGAGTCCAGCAAACAACACCTTATGTGGAGTGCTGGGGGATTTACATAGTCATTCCTTATCGCACTTCTCATTTAACTTTTGTTTCACTGACTAACTTGAATGGCTGGAGACAGCGATTTCTTTTTACTACCATTGTGTGCAATGTATCTGCAGGCTTATTTTTCAGCTACAGTACAGCACCCAAGGGTGACCATTTTACAAAAATGGCCCGTCTTTTTTCGCCATTTCTTGTTTTAGTTCCTTCTGAGCGTTTACACTGTTTAAATGAGGTTTGAGTCCATTGTGTGTTTTGCCTTTGGCCACCTTGAGCCCTGAAGTCTGCCCAGACTCCAGTGTGTCCGGGAAGGCAGTAAGTGAGGGAGGAGCTCGAAACTTTGTTCCAACTTGGTGAGTGCCTGTCTTAGAGGACCCCCCATGTGCGATTGACCGCTTTAGGGCTACAAATGAATGGGATTTCACATATAAGGTTAGGGTTTTGGTACTACAGGCAGAGTCGGCCACTGGAACATCAAATCCGAAGACGACGGAGAAAGAAGCCTAAAGCACCTTCCAGGATCGCGAAAGCACCGGTAAAGCCTTGTAGCTGTGCTGAACCCATTTTTCCATCGATAGGGAAGCTCCGCCAAGGGTGACTTCCTCCTTTAGGCTGGTGGGACCAACTAGCCTCAAGACCTGCTTCGTTCTGGGCCCTGTGTCGCTGCGACCTTCCTGGGTTGCAATTTCCCAATACCCGGGGTACATGGACCATTGACTAGTGCAACGTCTTGCGAAGGATGAATCCGACTGAAACTTTGCAGGCATCCGTGTGAGGCTACAGAAGCCAGAAGTCTTCATCCAGAGTCCTTGCACCAGAGTTCATGACTGAGGAAATTCCACCCAGGGATTTTCTTTCCTCTTTTGCGCTGAGAAAAAAGGTGTCAAAACCAAAAAGAGCTGCTGAAACAAGTGGAATCCATTGCTGCAGAGTCCCTCTTGAGAGTGCTGTTGCAGAAGGCCGCCAGACGTCCTTCCTTTCGTCACCACGACCATGGTCCAGAAACAAGGGTCTTAATTGCGGCATCAAAAAGGAAGTCAGCTGGAACATCTGCTTCAGTTATAAGGTACTGTGGGCCTTTGAGTTTAACCATCTTTAGCCAAAGCTAGTGCTTCCTAGCCTGGGGAGTGCTTCTTGGTATACTTTTTGAATTTCTTAAATTCACTTGTGCAGGCCTAACAGTTTGTGCACATCAGGTAGGCTATCTTGAGCTGCTGGGTTTTTCTGTTCATCTAGAAGATTGCATCAAAACTAGAACTGTCCTATTGCCTTTGGCTGTCCTGGCTTCTTTAAGGCGTCCCTTCTGAACCCTACTGGCTTTGGCAGTGCTTTTCCCTTGCAAATGCTTTAATTGTCTACACTCTTATTGCTAGGGAAAAAACTTCATACATCCCTCTGGGAGAAAAGACTGTTACAGTGTTCTATTCTTCTCAACACTTTTTCTCTCCAAACTCAATATTCTATGGTGAACCATAAGTGCTACTACTGACCTGGATTGTTGTCACTCCATGTGCTGGAAATGTTTTAGTTAAAGAAATTACTCACCTGCATTATTCCTGCTTGAAGAACTTTGTTCTGAAATTCTACTTGATGTTACTATTACTGCATATTTAGTGTGATTTATGTGCTTCTGTATATATAAATGAATAATTTAATTTAACTTTTACGGGTGTAAGCGTTTACTTGAATACTTTTATTTACTGATTTCATTGTACTGCTCTACAGCTCACACTATCCCTTCTAAGATGAGCCTGGCTGCTCAGTCTCTATACCGACTTATGTAGTACATGCCTACATTAAAAGTTGGATCACTAATACCGAGCCAATAGGTCTTGTAAAGTCTCACACCAGTTGGACTCTACAAAATCTTACCTAACAGGGTTGCATAAAGCTCCAGTTACACAGCAGTTTTTCCAGTCGCTGGAAATAGCTACAAATTCAAAGATGAAGAAAAGACAGATGTCTTTTCTTCATCTTTGGATTCTTCTCCAGTGGTCGACTTGTCAACAGCTTCCAGTATCAGAGTCTTAATCGGGAGCTAAAGCACAACGTTTGCAAACTCTTCGTGCAGTTTACAGAAAGGGGTCGTCTGGCTGTCCAATCAGGCCAGCCAGCTCCCCAGTGGGAACTGGTTCCTTTCAGGCAAGGTAAAAGACAAAGGGCTGCAGAGTTTTGGACTCCTCCCTCGCTTTCTACTTCTCAGACACTCTGAAGCCTCGGCGGGGAATACAAAGGATTTCAGCTGAAGACAAAACTTCAACCAAGGTCTTTCCCGCCTAGAATGGCAGAAGAAGACCTAGGAAACAATAGGCAAACCAGAAATGGCAAAAAAGGAGCCCACTATTCGAGCAGAATGGTGACCCTTGTGCATTACCGAAGCCAATTTGACAGCCTGCGAGTAACAATGACTTAAAATCCTAGAAGTAGTTTCACTGCCACCAGCCATTCAAGTAAACTTTCATTTGTAACAAAAATGTTACCAGGTAAGTAAGAAAGGGGATACTTTGTATCCCCCTATCACTCCACATAAGGTGGGGGTGTGTTGGCACTCTAAAATAAATGTAAAGGGGATGCAAATCCGACTTTACCTCTTGGGAACAGTAGTTCACGCAAGAAATAAGAGAATTTAAAAGGCAGCCACTGCATTTAAAATGTCTGATGCCATAGTACTTTACAGTCAGTCCAAAGTTATAGGAAACTATAACTCCAATCACACGCTATGGAGAGATATATAAAGGTCACCCATGAAAAGAGTAAAAGACTGGGTTAGAGGGGAAAAAGATTCCCGCTCACCTACGGATAAGGGAAAAATTAATAGCATAGTCCAGCGAAAGGTCCTGGGGATGACAGAGGTCAGGAAGATTAATCACTGAAATAAAATTGTTCCCTAACGGTGCTAGTGCACAATCAAAGTGCTCTCTACCTGGGCTCCCCATCCCTTTCCCAGCATAGTCCATGGGCTCCCTCACCCCTCTATCTATATAACTTTTTGTATAGCCCACTAACCCAAGGACCTCGGGACGCCCACAAAAGAAAAATATAAAAGGACAAGATGGAAAGGCAGAAACCTAAGAACAGAGATGAGCACTGGTGTTAACCAAGTTCTGCATCAAGGAGGAAAGTCTTTAAGTGTTTTTTTTTAAGGGGGCAGTCGAGTCACTGTCAGCAAGAACCCTGGGGAGTATGTTCCACAGAGCCGGAGCCCAGGATTCGAAGCTGGCTGCACCAATATTTTTTAGAGTGGTTCGTGGCTGGCTCAGACTAATGATATTAGATACCAGTGCACTTATGATCAGGTTCTTGTTTATTCTAGCTGTTAGGTATGGCGTTGCCTCATCCTGGAGGCATTTAAAAACCATGACTAGGCCCATAAACTGAATCCTATGTCGCTCTGGGAGCCAATGTAGTCTCCACCAGGCTTCAGTAACATGCGCATGACGTTTCAAACCAAGCACATTCCCTTGGTTCCTCCCACTCCTCTCCCTGGAGTTCCTTGGTACCCCCATTCCCAGGGCTTCCGCCACCCTCTCCCATCACAGTCACTTTGCTCTCTCCACCCCTAGCAGTCGCTTTGCTCTCCCCACCCCTAGCAGTCGCTTTGCTCTCCCCACCCCTAGCAGTCGCTTTGCTCTCCCCACCCCTAGCAGTCGCTTTGCTCTCCCCACCCCTAGCAGTCGCTTTCCCCACCCCTAGCAGTCGCTTTGCTTTCCCCACCCCTAGCAGTCGCTTTGCTTTCCCCACCCCTAGCAGTCGCTTTGCTTTCCCCACCCCTAGCAGTCGCTTGGCTCTCCCCAACCCTAGCAGTCGCTTGGCGCTCCCCACCCCACCCCTAGCTAAAAGTCTTTTGGCTCTCCCCACCCCACCCCTAGATAGCAGTTGTTAGGGAGAATTCTCAGAAATGTGATAATTCCCTCCAAATTTGCTGGATTTTGAGGACTTGCTTTTTTTAACCTGGAGAGTGAGACCCTTTTTCCCCACTCTCTCATGTATTTTAATGTGACTTTGTACACTCTTTCTTTTGGTTGTGGAGTCTGACAAACTCCATAGGCATCATCTTTTACATTGGGTCAAACGGCACCTTCAGTCCAATGGCCCAGGGAAGTCTTTCAGATTTCCCAAAGGTGTAAATACCTTCTCTTGGATAAACTACTGTTTCCAAGAGCAGTAAAGTGAAATTGACTTTACTCACATTTGTAACTTTCTAGACCCAGCACACACTATCTTACAATAGGTTGCTGGAGGGTTTACCTACTATCCAGTTTGTCTAGCTTCTCATGTAACATTTTTATGTTACCCTTTCCTCACTGATTGGCTACTGGCAGTGGTTTTGTTTTAACTTGCGTTGTGTGCATTTACCACGGGCTTCATTCGCAACTGCAGTAAAGCACCTAAGGGTGCCATTTTTGTCAAAATGGCCCTGGTCTTCTTTTTTTGACATTTCTTTGTGGAAAGGTCCTTCTTGAGATTTACTCTGCGCGCCAAACCAGGTTTGGTCCCATTTTTCGCTGTGCGTTTGGTGGGATTCACGAGTGAAGCCTGCCTTTGGCTCCAGGGTAGGCAGGCAATCTCTGGTGATTGGTCGGCTGACTGACAGCTAGGCTGGAATGAATGGGAGAGAACTGAATAAAAGGCGAGGCTTTTGGCTTGGAAGGCAGAGTCGACCACTGGACGAAGGGACTGAAGAGAAGCTTGAAGAGGATGCCTGCTGCAACTCCTGGACCGTTGGTTTGCCCGGTGAAGCCCTGCTGCAGTGCCGAAACGGCAATTTCGCATCGACAGAGAAGCCCCTGCAAGGATGACTTCTCCCCTTGAGTTGGTGGGACCAATCAACTCTAAAGTAAGCCACCTGGACATCAATCTTGGAGCTGGTTGAATTTCCACAGAGTTGCTGCTGGAAACCGTATAGCCAGGGAGAGGAACACCAGATTGTGTGTGTGGCTTTTAAGCTGGCCTAGAGCTTCAGGAAGATCCTTCGGACTCCCAGGAAGTAGCACTGACCGAGCCTGAGCGTCCTCAACAGAATGCGGGACCCCAGAAGCAAGGAAAGTCCATCTCGACAGCCAGGAACCGCAGTGTTGCTATTTGCGGTAGACGCGAGGAGCTGAAACACTGAAAGGCCACTGAACTTGAAGTTTGCCGGTTGCAAGTTTTGACCGTCACAGTGCATTGCAGGAGTCACCCGACATCCTCCCACTTGTCCCCACGACTGAGGCCCAGAAACAGTGAGACCTGCAGAGCTGAACAGGAGTGATCTGCTGCATCTTTTCTTCATTTAAAAGAAAGTACTGTACAAAGTCTGAGAGAATTTACCTCTTGCTGTAGAGTTGCATTCATCTTCTACCACTCACAAGTTAACAAGCTTGTGTCCGTTCTTTTCTTCAAAGACTTCTAAAACATTGTGCAAAGACTTTTCCATTTACCTTCCAGAGGTGCTTCATCCTAAGACTTTTGGTCATTGACTTTGGCCTAACTTATTGTACAGAATGACTTTCTGGGGGATCCAAAAGTATTTGCCTGCTTAAGAATAATCGTGGTCTCTTGTATGTTCTAAATAATCTTTTCCTTTTGACTTATTACCATATGATTCTAAATGCAACAGTGATATATTAATGTCCCCAGCACCCTTGCAATTGAAGTCACCTGAGGGTGTAGGTAGTGTCTGTGGGACATCGCAAAAGGAGATCTACTGATTTAGAGATATTAAGAGTGTGTAGTTCATGAAGTATATTAAGTGTTACTATTATATTGCTTTCTTCTGAAGAAGGCTTCTTCTAACTGACTGATAAATACTTTAAGTGTTTATTCAAGAAACCTTGAGTGTAAGAGTTTATTTGAATACTTGTAACTGTAAATCTCTGTGTAACTCCACTACAGCTCACGGTGACCTCTCTTGCGCCTGGCTGCTCAACACGCTACCAAAACTGTAGTACAAGCTTATACCAAAGGTTGGGTTTCCTATACCTGTAGTCAGTTGTTTGTAGTGTTCCCAGAGGGTACTGCATACAAACTTTGCCTAACAGCCAACACTTAATATGGCTTCATATATTGTCTTATTAGACACATCTGCTGTCTTAATTGACCGCTTGTTGGCCGTTCACTCAGTTTTTGTCTTCTTTTTTTTTTTTTTCTTCACTTCCTTGGTGGTTTGTTATTAGTTTCCAGGTGTACCCTAAAGAAATAAAACATAAGAATGTATTGGTTACCTACTTTCAACTCTCATCACAGGTACTTTTAATTTGTGCATAGGAGACAAATTCCCTGAAGCTTAATTAGGCACTTTCATGATTGCATTGCGCACACGCACGCACACACACACACACACACTCACTCACCTGCTGTGAGTCTTGTTTACACCCTGATGGTTTGGGCGTGGTTGGCTTCACTGAAGCCTTCGTGCTTTTCATTTATTTAATGTTCCCACCAGCTTACCTTGGTGCATATTGTTGCCACTCGGACCTTTTTTAACAGCAATGTTTCCCACTTTAGAATGGAGTGTCCTCTAACGTATTACTCCTCTTTGACATGTAATGTCCAGCTTCGGCTGCTTCTGCCAATTTTTTTGGCAGAGGGCGCTCTGCATCAATGGCGTCGGATCAATGTCCCTCGAAGGCTTCCGTCGAGGGTGACTTCATCAGAGGTTATATATAGCATACACAGCGCCTGTTGGCCCCAGTTCCGTTTTTTTTGTTTTTTTAGAAATTAATTTATTACAAACTTTTCATTTCTATTTTGTATTAAATTCATCAAAAATATATAAAACACAGATCCACAGCATTATTAAGTTAATTCAATTAATTCTTCGTTTCCTCCTATTTAATGTCCAATTTAAAAGATGTCCAGCAAGAACTGAAGTACTGCAAAAATCACAGTATTCTCCTGACCCAGTAATATGGCATTCTATTGTTCCTCCGGGTTTAGTATAGATATGTCATGGGCAAGGTGTTGTGTGTATTTAACTTTTATTTGGGTTAATGCTTCACATTGTATGATATGTTTAAGTGTTTCCACTTGTTTGTCATTACAAAAGCGACAGCACTTTGGTAACATTCCTAGTTGATTCATTTGGCCTAACCGTTCACGAGTGGGAAGTAGATTTAACCAAAATCTTAAAGATCACAAACCTTTGTCGATGGAAACAGTTGAAGGTACGATGGTAGTTGATTTAATTTACGAGCTCCCACTGAAGAATTTATAGACATCAGATAGTCTGCTGTCACATGATTTGTCTGTATCCAGTCTGTATACTGAATTTTCTTTTTTAATGCCATAGGATTTTGCATTAAGGTGTCAAATGATGTTTCCAATGCGTCAAGCCAAGCTACACATCTCGCTGTCCATTTATTTAGCGTTGAATTTGTTGTGATACTTGAGCTTGATCTAAATATTTCCATTGGTGGGATGTCATCATCAGCTAGGATCTTATGATAAAGGTCTAGAGTTTTCCATAAAATTAAGGAATGGATAGACTGAAGACCTAATTCAAAACGTATTCTCGGTATCAGGAATATTTTGGTAATGCCAACTTATCCCAGATGTAGTAGGGTAAATTTAAGATGGTCTTGGCCCATAGCTGAGAAGCGGAATGACCTGTCTGTATAATGTTTGTACAGGACGCATAGAATGTTTTCCAAATTTTTTAAGTAAAATTAATGTTTGCCGAGCTAGTGAAAGAGTCTCAGCTCACAAAATGTTACACCAATCTTGTTCACAGGTACTGGAGTTGATGCATATTTCCAAATATTTGTAGGACTTCACTTGAATAAGTTGTTTAGAAAGTAAGAATACTGACAACGCTTTCTGTTTGTGATCCTGGGTTGCTGAAAATATCATCACTTGAGACTTTTTGATGTTAATCATCATGTTACTTTTGATATATGATGCAAAATTATCTAGCCTTGTCTGGAGGCCTATTGGAGTTTTATCCAATAGGACAATGTCATCTGCATAAATCAGCCACGGTACAGGGGTGCCACTCAGTAGGGGAGGGAACGTACAGACCTCTTTTTTTACATCTGTCAGAGATATAGAGAGTAAATAATGTGGCAGCCAGAGGACAACCATGTTTCAGGCCTCTTGATGTCTTAATTCTCCCAGTTGCTGCTCCACATACTGAAAGCCGAACTCTCACAGAAGTATCGGAATAAACAGCTTTGATTGCTGCCATTAGATCTTCCAGGCAATCCCATCGATGCAATTTATTCAAAAGAATCTCTCGGTCCACAGATTCAAAGGCCTGTTTTAGGTCTAGGAATGTCACATAGAGCTTGGTCTTCATATTAATGGCCTCTAACTTTAATAGTTTGAGAATGAGCAGATTGACATTCGTGCCCACCCCCTTTACAAATCTGTTTCTCTCGGGTCTCCTGTCTTGGCAGATTTCATCCACTAAATCAGTTTCTTTTGCAACATTTCAGCGAATAGCTTCCTCAAAGGATCTAGTAGGGCAATAGGTCTTTAATTTTCAGGCAGTGTTCTCAGACCTTGTTTGTGGATAGGAATTAAGATTGCGACCTTCCAAGTTGTCGGTACTTGATTGTATTCACAGATTGCCTGAAAAATGGTATAGCAAAACTCTGCCCAGTATTCCGGATTAGCTTTTAGATGTAAATTCGATAGACCACCATTCCCAGGTGCACGAGAACCATTCAGCTGTTTGATTTGGGTGATGATAGTTTCTTTATCCCATTTAAGATTTCATAGCCTTATTATTGCATTTGATCCACAAGATTACATTGATTTCAAAACTGGTAAAACAGTTGCTTGACTTTGTTCAGTGTCGGCAAGAACTACATATAGGGCCGTAAAGTGTGACACACATGATGCCTCAGGTACCTCTGATATTAATAGGGCTGCCTGATTTAAGTTCACATTCAGTAGTGACCACTATGTTTTTGAGTTGCGGTTAGCTAATGCACTCAACATATGCTCTGCATTATATTGTGCATGTGCTACTTTGGTCATTAAGATCTAGTTTTTATATTTGTGCTTGATCTTTTTCCTTTTATTCACTCCTTGTTCCAGCGGTAGACTTAATGTTTCTTTTATATCTTTACGCTTTCGTTTTCTTTTTTCAACCAGCTCTCGATTTGTAAGCATGATGAAAATTTGGAATTGTAGCACGGGACAATTTCATAGTCCGTTTAAAAGGATTTAAGGTCCAATCATACTCCAATTTAGCAACTCCACTAGCTGCAGTTTTTAGAAATAATGTTGCATCGTCTTGGGCATCCTGTGCATTGATTGGTAGTCTAGTAAGTCCATTATTGATGGTCATAACTTAATCAATTTTCTTCTTTCCCGACTACTATTCCAAGAAAGTAGTAACATTTTATGATCACTTTTTGTTGAATTAATAATTTGAGTCCAAATCTGCAATCAAAGGAACTGACGTAAATATATAGTATAAATATGCTCCTGTCAGTCCTTTATGCCAGGTCGGCACAGGAGTTACATCGCCTTTTAATTGTCCATTAATAAGCCCAATAGAGGGGATTTTCTGTTCTTTTAACCAAACTCTCGCCTTCAAAGGGAGAGATATCTCAGCTATCGAAACACCAGACTTTTGCAACAAATGAAAATTCAAATCTCCACATAGAAGTGGATGATATTGTGCAGTTAATTCATCAATCGATGGATGGTCTCATTCACAGCTGCTGGGTTCCAATAAATATTGTAAATTTCTATATATTCCAGAGTAGAGTCTTGGTACCATTGAGAGTTGATCACAGTAATCTGAATGAAGGGGTTTGGGATTATGTTAACAATCTGCATGTTGATTCCGTTTTTTATTATGGTTAGGAGTCCTGCCGATGGTCGGCCTATTGTGCGCGCGACAGTGGCATTTAGATTCGAATCACTATATAGCCATCACACAGAGGGGTGGGTGACGTAGCCACGTTTCCTGTAGGCAGATTATATCGTATACCCCTAATTCTACCGATTCTGGATCATAGCGGTGTCTGAATCCTCTCATATTCCATGAATGTAATTCCATGGAATTACGCTAGTTGTTGATGATGGCTAATAGTCTTAACCCGTCTAATTCCAGTATCAATGTTTGTTGGGACTTTCTATCCGATTAACTTTTAATGTTCATCGTGGTGACATTGATATCAAAACCAAAGGTTTGGAGTCTTTTGCACTTCTCCACAATCTTGGCTAGTAATGCTTCTGAAGTTTAGTTGTAGTTTGACACGATCCATTCTATCTTCATCCATGAACTGTACTAATTTGATATCTTTCAAATTAATTGTTTTCATTTGCGGGACAGCATGCAAAAGATTCATGTCATTTGTTCAATTTAAAATTAGACCATCAGCTACTGTCATCAGTCTTTCTATAAAAAATTGCTGTTTGCCAAACGCTATACTTTGGATGCACAAATTCAGACATGTTATGTTCCCCTCTAGGCTCCTCAATATTATTGTGAATGTTTGATTTGCCATCTCTATTTGCAGTTTTTAGATCTTGTTTCAGTTCCATTTTCCAGTGTGAATAACTCGAGATGCGGTTGACCTGTGTTGCTGGGCTTTAGTTGATTCAAGTTCGGATATCTCCTGAAAGGATATTGGTAGATCGTTCTCAGAAACGTCTTCACGCGATAGGTTATCTTGTTGGAATTCTTCTTGGAAGTCAATCAAGGCCTCATCTATCGTATAGACAGATGAGTCCATTAGGTCCTCTATCAATTCAGCATTATCTTGTATTGTGGCGTCAGGCGCTGGTCGATCATTTTCATCTTGTATACCTACTTCAAGAGTTGTTTCCATTAGGTTAGAGAGATGTCATCGGAGGTTATGTATAGCGCGCACAGCGGCTGTTGGCCTCAGTTCAGTTTTCCGCAAACGCGTTTGCTTTGTGAGAAACTCTGCGCGCCTTGTACTTGTAAAAGTATATTTCTGTGTGGTTTTTCGAAATACTAGATATGTCATCGTCATCAACACCGTCAACTCCTCGGACCGGTTTAAAAAAATCTAAGGACTGCGGATCGAAGATGTCCATAACCGACCTGCATCAAATATGCCTGTGATGCCTCGGAGGGCAGCGATACGGCGGCATGTTCCAAGTGTCAATCCATGATGGGAAAGACCTTGAGGGAACGAAAGGGGAAGCTCCAGGTAGGAAAGGTTTCCAAAAACCCCCAAGTCCCAACCTGCTAGGCCTTCAACCGATGAGTCGAGAGACAACTCTCCTCGGAGGAAGAAGGCCAAGCGTTCTGGGTCCAGGAGAGGTTCACGCCACTCATCGTTTTCTTCAAAGAGGTCGAGGAGAAGGCACCACTGGTTGCCTTCATCCCCCATGAGGATGGCAAGCCCGTCCAAAAAGTCCATGCCTGCAGAATGGGGAGCTTTCTGCGTGGAAATGCTGAACATATTTGAAAATCTGGGTCATATTCTGACCAAGCCTTCTGTGGAAGCCGGGACGGAGAGGTTTCGGCCGAAAACTTGCATACCCTCGAGCCCCGGTAAACAGCGTAATCCCCATCGAGAGTCCTCGAGGCCTCGATCGGATAAACCGAAGGAACACTCGAGACGTGAGGAGAGATCAAGGTAGTCAACGCCTTAGAAGCCCTCAACGCCTATTAGGCCACCGATTGTCAGCGCCAGCGTTGCCCCTTTTTGCCAGCTCAGCCATTGATGCCTATTGTTCCTCTGAAAAAGGCACTGGCTAAGACGAAGTCAACGACTTCGACACCGTCTAAGCCGCTGGGTTCTACGCCAGAGAAAATGTAAACTACTCGCGCAAAAAAAATGATTTTTTCAAGTATCTGACTTCCATCTTTGAGGAAGAGCGGTCAGATGAGGAGGATGCCCCTTTTGGACTTCAGTATGGCACACCAAATGTGCCTGAGTGCCTTATTTCAGACGAGAGTAAGATGAAAGATCTTTGTGACAATTTGCACAATGCTAGTGGCATTGACATCTCCTGAGGTGGAGTTCGGAAGGCCAGAACCCGCAGACTCCTCGTATCGCCAACTCATGTCTAAGGTTGTAGAATACTTGGGTTGGTCTAGACCTTCAGTGCCTTATGATCAGGATGACCTGACTGACATTCTGGACAAGGGTCCACCTACTGATCCAATCTTGCCTTTCCATGTGGCACTTCAGAAAAGGGTGGCCAGGAATTGGGAAACTCTGGAAACTAATCCAGCAATTAACAAAAATCTCACAAAGAAATACTGCACCTCCAGTAGCGACCCCGGCTACCTGTCCAAACACCCCGCTCCCGAGAGTCTGGTGGTCCAGGCAGCTACGGCTACCTCAAAACAGGCAGCGTACTCTAGCATCCCTCCGGATAGGGATGGTAAGCGCATGGATGGATGGGCGAGAAAGGTATTTTTTGCGGGGAGCATGGCATTGAAATCAGCCAACTCCACTTGTGCCCTTGCAAACTTTTCGTACACTCTGTGGGTGTGCATTTCTATGGCGGCAGAGCATATTCCCGAAGGGGAGGAAAGGGACTGCTTCCTAGCTATAGTTAACGCCGGCAAGGAGGCCATGTGTGAGCCCCATCAATCTGGATTGGATTCTGCAGATAGCTTCAGCAGGTCCATGGCTCTCAGCACCATGATGAGCAGATTTGCGTGGTTGCGGAAGTCAGGTTTTGCAGCTGATATGCAGACTAGACTTCTCAACATGCCTTTTGACGGGTCTCATTATTTTGCCAATAAGGCTGACAGGAGCCTTGAGAAGTTGCAGACCTTGATGATGACAGCCAAGTCTTTAGGCGCCGCTGTTAGGCAACCTCAGCCTATTCGTGCTAGCGGACAACCTTGAAGGGGCAGATCATTTCGCTACTGCTCCTCGTTTGGCAAGGCGAGAGGAATGGCCACCCGGTGGCCAAAGAAAATGTCCTTGTGGTGGACGAAGTAGAGGTGCTAAGCCAGCTCACACAGCAGCCTCTGTACCATCGGCCACAACAGCCGCTTCAAAACCAATGTGAGGGCTTGAGTCACAACTCACCAGCCGGGAAACCATAGTCCACGGTTACTGCCTTCCTTTTCTAAAGAAGCCCCAGAACAAACCACCGGGGAAACACTCTTTGAAGATTCCAGATCCGCTGTTTGTGCAGGAAATGTTAACCCTGCTAGAGAAAGGCGCTATATAACCAGTGCATGTGGCGTAGAGGAACAAGGGTTGGTATTCCCCCTATTTTTTGATTCCCAAAAAGGACCCATCTTGGACTTGAGATACTTGAACAAGTTCCTCAGGAAAGACAAATTCAAGATGGTCAGTCTTTCTCAAATCCTTCAGACCCTCCAAATCCAGGATTGGTTGGTGTCATTTGACCTTCAGGATGCTTATTTTCATGTGCCGATCCATCTCAAACACAGACAATACATGAGGTTTGCAGTTTGCGGCTTGCACTCTGTTTCGAATCCTGCCATTCGGGTTGACCTCCGCCCTGAGGGTTTTCACCAAACTGATGGCGGTGGTGGCAGCACGTCTACCCCTACCTACACGATTGGCTGATCAGGGCTTGTTATCCCCGAATAAGTCCTAGATCATCTGTGTTACCTGCCACTTTCTTCACAGACTGGGCTTCTCCCTCAATTACAAGAAGTCCCATATGACACCTTCCCAAAAGCTCCAATACATCGGAGCTGTGTTAGATACATCCTCAGGAAAGAGCTCACCACCCGAGGTGAGGGCTCGAGACATTCTTGAGATGGTAACAAAGTTTCAGAGTGCCCAGTGTCTTCCGGCCTTCGATTTATTATTTATTTATTATTATTATTATTATTTTTGGGATTGCTCGGCCTTATGACATCCTACATTTTTCTCGTGCTGGAGGCCTGTCTGAGAATGAGATCCCTTCAATGGGCCCTAAGAACACAATGGTCCCAATTCTCAGGGAGGATGTCGGATCGACTTCAGATTCCAACCAGAGTCTCACAGGATCTCCTGTGGTGGGCACGGGGGGGAGCTCATGGCAACGATCTGATCATCGGCGGTCATTGGTCTCCATCAGAGTCCAAACTACACCTCAACCTTTTGGAGTTGAGAGCAATCAGACTAGCTCTGATGCCTTTCCTGCACTCGGTACGGGGAAAGAATGTCCTGATAATGACGGACAACACAGTGGCCATGCACTATCTCAACAAGAGAGGTGGTGTAGGGTCACTACCTCTGTTCAGAGAGGCAATGTGGCTCTGGTACTGGGCTATTCAAGAAGGAATCTTCCTCATGTTATCAGGAGGTTGCGATGGTAGGAGAAACACATGATCCTAATTGCCCCGGATTGGGTCAGGAGAACATGGTATCCGGACCTTCTGGACATGTCCATCTGTCCACTGATGCGTCTTCTGCAAAGAGAAGACCACCTCTCACAAGAGGAGTGTCAGGTTCTCCATCCATAGGTCAAGAATATCAACCTTCACGCTTGGTTTCTGAAGGGCTGAGATATAAGGATTGGGACCTCCTGGATGACTTAATGGAGGTGTTGCTTTAGGCCAGAAGGCCAGCAACAAAATCTCTGTGCCGTTTGAATACGTTTTGAGACTGGTGCAGAGAAATTAATGTTGTTCCTTTTCAGTGTAAAACTCCAGATGTTTTTTTCCTTTTTGCTTTGATTAGCACATAAAAGCCTTCAGGTTGGCAGCATTAAGGGCTACTTAGCAGCGCTATCAATCTTTAAGCGCTCATCATAGAAATGCTCCTATTTCAAGGTCCCACTGGTGACTCAATTTCTAAAGGGGCTCACTAATGTGTTCCCTCCATCTCCTTTTCAGGTTCCGGTTTGGGACCTCAACTTGGTTTAACAATTTCTGATGTGTGCCCCATTTGAACCTTTGGACACATGTCCGTTGAGGTTTTTAACCTTTAAGACCATAATATTGGTTGCTATAACATCAGCACGTAGAGTGAGCGAGTTGCAGACACTTTCTTCCAAGCCACCCTTTACCATATTCCACAAGCACAGGGGTTGTGTTAAGGGTTAAACCCTCCTTCTTGCCTAAGCTAGTCTTAGACTTTTAAGTCAGAAAATCATGCTACTGGTTTTCTATCCTCCTCCTCCTGGTAAGGAAGAGGAAAGACTTCATAGGCTGCACCCTAGAAGAGCGTTACGCTATTACATCTCCAGAATGTCACTATTGAGAGTGAACAACTAACTCTTTGTAGGGTATACAGGACACAAACTGGGACAGGCTGTTACCAAACAGACCTTGTCTAGATGGATCATTCTAGCCATCTCTGAATGCTAAAGACTGGCAGGCAAAGACCCTCCTGAGGGTTTACAGGCTCATTCCACCAGGGGCATAGCAACATCGACAGCCTTTCAAAGCTGTGTCCCTATTAAGAACATATGTGATGCTGCTATGTGGTCCTCAGTACACAGTAAAGCATTATTCTCTGGATACTTCCCTGCTCAGGATGTCGCTTTTAGTTAGGCAGTACTTTCTTCCGCCCTTTAAAATTCTGAATATACAAATTCTACTCGCATCCAATCATGGATACTGCTTTGGGAGTCTGTCAAAGATGAGGTTTATGTTGGAGGACACAATCCATTCGAAGAACAAGTTACTTACCAACTAGTTACGCGACCCCCAGCTCGTAATATCTTCAATCAGTCCCGTCGTACACACATCTCCACTTTTAGGAAAAAACTTCACTGGCTTCCCGTTAAACATCGGATAACGCACAAGATATTGACCACGACCCACAAATGCCTCAGCCTCTGTAGCCCTACTTATTTTCAGCCCGCATTAGCATTAAATCTAACGCGAGGAACCTTCGTTCATCCTCTGCCACTATTCTCAAGCATCCAAAATACAGAACAGCCAAATTTGGAGGTACCACTCTTGACGCTCAAGGTCCCCTTCTATGGAACAAACTCCCAGCCCAGATGCGGCAGATCCAGGACTACACTATATTCAAACGTGCTGTAAAAACCCACTTCTTCAATCTGGAATAACTCTTTGACTCTTCTTCTTTCTTTGCCATGTGTGTTTGTTTTGTTCAGTTTTATGTGCGCCCTGAGGCCTACGGGCATGTTGGCGCATTACAAGAATTAAAATAAATAAATAAACTGATAACGTTCTTTTGACTGGATGTTCCTACAACGTATTCCTCATCACCCTCCCAACCTAACCCTCTGTAGAATTTGTCATGCTGTTACAGCTTTCGTTCCAACAAGGCTGAGTACTGTCGTGCCCGTAGTTTTGGGCACTGGTGCTGCATGAGGCGGGGAACAGAACGGAGGCCAACGTGCGCTGTGCGTTGTATACATAACCTCCGATTACGTTACCCTCGACTGAGGCCTTGAAGGGACATTGACTCCACGCCATAGACGCAGGGCGAGGGCGCCCTCTGCTGAAAGTTTTCTGAAGCAGCTGAAGCTGGGTCGGTACATGGCAAAGATGAGGAATACGTTGGAGGAACATCCAGTAAAAAGAACGTTACCAGTTGCTAAGTAACTTTTTCTTTTCACCCAGGCTTTTTGTCTGGGGCCAAAATCTCTACAGGGAGATGAGGAATAACAGATGGGAAGTGAAAAAGGCTGTTGTCATACTAAATCAATCTCTTCCCTTCTACACACCCATTTGGCCCTACAGTGTCAAAATCTGTTCTCCTCTTTTCTAGGAGCAGCATGCATCCATAACATTAAATATCTCTTAGAGTTCAACCGCTCATTCCCTTCATTGCGTCGATCAGCCTGGCATTGTTGCCATTTCCATACGGTATCGCTTTCTATTACACACCTCTTAGTAATTTTAATTGCTCAGTGGGGACATACATAGGGTAATGCTTTCGGCGTGCTCGCACTAGTCTCTTGCATTCATATCCTCTGTTAATGCCTTTATTTTTTCCATTTTTAGTGTGCTTGTCCTTTCTTGGTTCTTCTGCCGTCCTGGGTGGGGCAGGTGCTAGTGTTCTTTTGTCTTCGGCAGGAACCCTTTGTGTAGCCCGCCAAGGCTCCAGGGTGTGTCTGAACGCAGGTAATGAGGGAGGAGTCAAACTCCGCTCAACTTTGTCTTCTGGGGTGCCTGAGAGAAACAAGTTCCCACTGGGGAGAGGCGGCTGTCCCGTTTTGACAGCCACCCACCCCTTTCTGTAAACTGCAGGGATAGTTTGCAGAGGTTGTGTGTGGGTTTCTGTATATCTGGCCTGGATCTTGGCCCTGAAGACAAGTCGACCACTGGAACAGAAAATCCAATGAAGAAGGAGAAGACGACAGTTGTAGCTACTTCCAGCGACCGGAGATTCCTGCTGTTTAACCGCTGCCTGTGCTGACCCCTTCTTTGAAGCAACAGCGGATTCCCGAAGGCGACAACTCTGACACAGAGACTGTTGAGACGTATCAGTCTTGAGAAGACCTGCATTCCGATCCATCCCACGTTGAGCTGTAACCTTCCTGGGCTGCAAACGGCCAATACCCTGGAACTTTGAGCTTGAGTGCTGTGCCATGTCTTCCAAAGAACAAATCCTGCTGAAACTTTGGTGGGCTTTTGCTGGACCTCCAGAGACATGATTCCACTCCTTGAAGTTCCCTCACCAGAGTGCTGGACCGAGATATCAAGGCGGATCCGATCGGCGATGACCGTCCTCCATCTGGTACCTTGAAAAGGGTGCCAAATCCACAGAGCCGCGAGAAGCACAAAATCCTTTGTTGGAAGCCTTTTCTGTGGACTGCTGTGGCAAGTTCCCACCCAGTGTTATTTTTTCGCCACTGCAACCAAGAATCCAGAGACCATGTCCTCTGCTCTGCATCATGAAGGCGCCGCCTGCAAGCCCTTCTTTGCTGCAGAGGTACTGTGTTGCTGAGGATAGTGCTTACCCAAAGACTTCTCGCTCTTGTGTAGTGGAGTGATTCATGTGTTTGTAAATGTGGCCATACCGTTCGTACCAGGCCTAATACAGGGAGCCTTCTACAAAGTCACTGAACACTGTCTACTAACTCTAAAGTCTGTACATACTTGTTGGACGAGAAATCCTCTGGAACTGTGCATATCCTGACCCGACTACTGTTAGCCACCAGTGCCCCCCTTTCTGCCTCTGAGATCCCTCATGCCTTAGAATAGGGAAGGATTCCAAGGTATATGGCCTCTGCTAGAAATTATAGAAAGTGTTGCAAAGTACTTATTTGCTAAGGCGTTATTGCTGTAACTGTATCTCTGAAATAGAATATATTACAAAGTGTTATAGAGTTCTCTTACCTGTGTCAACCCTAGAACCTTTTGATTTTACTGGTGGATTATTTTTCCTTATACCTCTTAGAGTGGGAACCCTTTTCCACACTCAGTCTTTTACTTTTTTATGGGTGTGTTTTTTAGAGACTCCATAGTGTCTTTTAAAAGTTATCCTCTTTGACAACCTTTTGGCAATACGTTCCTATTGTTGCTAGGTTGCCCTAGGGGCTCCCCTTTTAACTTTCTCTGGCTAACCTTGTGAGAACTACAGTTCCCAAGGGTAGAAAGGATCTTTGGATCTCTTTTACATTTTATTTGGTGAAACCAGCAGACACCACCTTATGTGGAGTGCTGGGGAAATGCAAGGTTATCTGCTTTCACACCCTAAAATGTAACATTTATGTTACAAGGTCAAACTTACCTTTAATATCTGGTGGCAGTGATACCTTTTATTAATTTGGTGCACCTTTACCGCAGGCTTTGTGGCTCTGTCTTGTGTGTTTGCCATTTTAGTGTTCCTTGTCTTTTCTTGTTCCTTCCTCTGACATCCAGGGCGGGACATTCCTTTGTGAAATTTCTCTTCAGTGGGAGTCCTGTGAACTCCACGCCCACGCTCCAGTGTGTTTGTGAAGGCAGGAAACGAGAGAGGAGTCCAAAACTCTGTCTTCCAGCCTGAGTGCAAGATTCCTGTTGAAACTGGAAGGCTGGCTGTCATGAAAGGATTGCCAACCCCCCCCACCCCGCAAGTTTGAATATTGCAAGGCTGTAGTCAACCACTAGAACAAAAGCCAAAGAGGATGATGAAGGAAAAGCTGCTGAAATGATTTCCAGCGACCAGAGAGCCTGCTGTGTAACCAGAGCCTGCTCTAGCCCCTCCTTCAAATCAACCTGGGGACTCCAAAAACGATAACCCTGACCCAGCGGTGAGACCCACTAGACTCCAGAAGACTTGCATTTTGAACCATCCCACGCTGTGCTGTGACCTTGCGGGGCTGCAATACCCTGGGACCTCGAGCCATTGTACGGTGCACAGTCTTCCAAATTCAGAATCTCGCTGAAACTTTGTGGCCATCCTGCTGGATCGCCAGAGGCACGATTAAGTCTGAAAAATCCCTTCACCAGAGTGCTGGACCTTGCAAACGAGGAGAATCCGACTCGTGATATTCTGTCTTCTGTGCTTCTGGAAAGGTGCCAAATCCACAGAGCCACATCCAGCTGCGAGGAAAACCTTGCCTAGAGCCTTCCCCGTGGATCCCTGCTGTGAAGTCCTTTGCAAGGTCCTGTGCTCTTACGTCCTGTCCCCTTTCCTCCATACTGCATGGGTGTCCCTTCCTAGGGACATGAGCCTAACCTTTTTCACCAGAAAAAAACCTTCTACCCCTTTAAATTTAGAGGCACGCAGGGGTGCGGCCCTGGGAGCATGCACTCCCCTGACTCCGCCTTCTGGCGCCACACCTCGGTCCCCTTTTCCACGTCGATGGGAATGGGCCGATTTCACCAGCACTCCTGGGTTTGGCTAAGGCCATGTAATACCACACGCTCTTCCCCCAGATACATTCTTATGTCTTTTTGTCTTTTTTTATCAATCAGGTATTCGGACCACTGGCGCCCTGCTCCTTCCCGGCGCATATTGACTTTAGCAGGTGTCCAGCCTGCGAGAGGGGCTCTTCCCTACATCAGATCCCCACACTCTTTGCCTCTGCTGCCTTGGCCCTGACCCCGGATGGGAGGGTTGTACTCGTACTCTCTTTGCATGCCCTGAAGAATAGACTGGCTAGGGGGAGGGAGCTCTTTGAGAAGTCGCCGCCAGAGGACCTGAAGGACGTCAATCATCGATCAAGGCCCAAGGTAGGTCCGCTCTTTTCCAGTGCACCCCGCAAGGGCATCACCTTCCCAAGGAAGCGCCTGAGCGGGAGGAACCTCTCAGGTTCTCAATCCAGCACGAGTACCAAAGCTAATTCAGCTACCGGCTGCCAGGCCAAGGTCCGTAGATCCTCCGGAAGACAGTGCTAAGGGACGGAAGGTTCTTTTACCGAGTGTACACCTGAGGGGCTACGCCCTTGAAACGGCAACATGGCAGAGGGGGCGTCTACACGCAGCACAACCAGGGATCCTGCCGAGGGTGACACACCTACCAGGCCTCGGCCTGAGGTGCAGGGCAGGTCTCATGCTCCACCGTCAAGAGTCCTGGACGAATCTAGGCCCAGTGAGCCAAGCACCACGACTTTGGCACGTGGCATGCAGCTCGACAAGATGGCCGACGTGCCAAACAAGATGACCACTCTTCCGGTGCAGGTGGGTTAACGAGTTACAAGGTGGGACTGGGGTCAACCAGGTACGTGGCCTAAAGCCTATCCATCAGCAGCGCAGGGCAGGTTACCTTTGCAACCAACTAGACCGAATACGCACCAGCCCCAGCAGCTGCCCACAATCCTGTCAATATCACCTGCCACCGGCCTGCGAAGACAAGTTCTTTGAAAAGTTCCTCACTGTTAGGGAGAATTCTAATAAATGTGTTAATTCCTTTCTACCTTAGAGACCCCTAGATCTTTTGCTGGACTTTTTATCTGTTATGTAATTTTAATGTGATTACAATTCTGTGTTCTTTTAAACTTTGGAGTCTGACAAACTCCATAGGCATCATATTTACATTGTGTCACATAGCACCTTCAGTGCAGTGGCCCGGGGCAGTCTCTTGGATTTCCCAAAGGTATAGATGTTTCCAAGAGCAGTGAAGTGAAATTGACTTTACTTACAATTTGTAACTTTCTATTCCCAGCACTCTCTCTTACCATAGGGCGTGTTAGGCAAAGTGTGTATGCAGTACCCTTTGGGAACACTACACACAAGTATGACTACAGGTGTAAGCAAACCAACCTTTGGTATAAGTCTGTACTACACAGTTTTGGTAACGTGTTGAACAGCCAGGCTTATCGCAAGAGGCGAAATGTGAGCAGTAGTGGAGTTACACAAAGATTCACAGTTACAGGTATTCACATAGACTTTTACACTCAAGGTTTCTCTTATAACAATTTATTTACCAGTCAGTTATAACACACTCATTAGAAGGAGGCAATCATATAGTAACACACAAATATACTGCAATATTGTTTATGAATACTTTTAAAGAGAAGTAAAAGGCAAAGGTTATTTGAACATGAAAGACTACAATTATTCTTAGACAGTGCAGATATTTAGAGTTCCCCAGAAGAGTCAATTCAATAAGGCTAGGCCAAAGTCAGTGGGCTAAAGTCTTGGATAGGATACAGCAGTTCTGGTAGTTAAACAGAAACGTATCTGCACACGTTTTTAGAAGTCGTTTGTAAAAAGAAGAATCATATGTTGGGTCACAAGCTGATTTGGCCTGTGAGTTCCAAAGGTTTCAAGCACTTTCAGTGAGAGTTAAGTTCTCTGTCTTGTTTTACAGTACCTTACAATGAAGAAAAAGATGCAGCTGATGACTTCTGTACCTGGCAGTTCCTGCAAATCTCACTGTTCCTGGGCCTCAGTCGTGGGGACAAGAGGGAGGACGTTTGGGACTCCTGCACTGGGACTGGTCAAAGCTCGCAACTGGCAAACTTCAATTTCAGTGGCTATTTTGAGTTTCAGCTACCGCACTGTTAACAACGCTGGTCCTAGCTGTCAAGGTGGACTGTCCTTGCTTCTGAGGTCCCTTACTCAGCTTATAGGCAGGGAACGGGGGGGGTCAGGCTCGGTCGGTCCGACGTTGTGAGAGTCGGAAGGCTCTTCCAAACACTTTAGGCCAGCGTACTTTTTACTACCATTGTGTGTTTTTACAGCAGGCTGCGTTCGCAGCCACGGTAAGGCACCCATGGGTGGCCATTTCGTCAAAATGGCTGATCTTCTTTTTTCGTCTTTTTCTGTTGGAAAGGTCCTTCTTGATATTTACTCTGCGTGCCAAACCAGTTGTGGTCTCTTCGTTCATTTTGTTTTATCCCCGGATTCATGAGTGAAGTCCGCCTCTGACTCCAGTATGTCTGGCAGGGGCAGAAAGTGAGGGAGGTGCCAGAAACTCCCTGTGCTTGATCCCCTTGGTTACAGGAATGCACCCAAAGGTGATTGGCCGGCTGGCTGTCCGGCAAGGACAGCCATCCTGCTGTGTGATTGACAGCTAGGCTTCAATGAATGGGAGAAACCTGCATAAAAGGCGAGGCTTTTTGGCTTGGAAGGCAGAGTCAACCACTGAACGAAGGAATCCCATTGCAGAGCAGGAGTCCCGATACGTCCTCCCTCTTGTCCTCACGACTAAAACCAAGGAACAACAGGATCTGCAGAGCTGCACAGGAACAGAGGCCAGCTGGAACCATTTCTTCTAAGCAGAGGTACTGTAAAGTCTAAGAGAACTTACCCCTTTATATGTAGCCTTCCTTGCTCTCAGTTGATACCTGTCTTGGTCACCTTGCAGAGTTGCTAAAGCTTTGCCCCTCACATGCCTCTCAGCTTGTGGCCTTTCAAGTGTTATATGTCGGCTCCCCTTGACATTGTGCAATTAACATTGGCTGTCCTGGCTCTCTGAGAGACTCCTCTTGACCTCTGACTTTGTGCTTTGGAAGTACTTGCCTGTTTGAGTTATTTGTTAACCTTTACTTTATTCCTCTATTCTATCCTTTTCACCTAACTCAGTATTGCTCTAAATGTACCAGTGATAAATCAATGTCCACAGTGTCCTAGCTATTGAAGTCACCTGAGGGTGTAAGAAGTGTCTGTTTGCCATCCCAAAGGGTGTCATCTGATTTTGGGAAATGGAGTGTGTTTTGAAGTACATTTAAGTGTTACATGTTTTGCTCCCTTTCTGAAGAAGGCTTATATAACTGTGAAATAAATTAATAATTGTTTTATCAAGAAACCTTGAGTGTACGTGTTTATTTTGATAACTGTATTGTGAAATTCTGTGTCACAACCTTACTGCTCACATTGACCCCTCTTGAGATAAGCCTGGCTGCTCGACCACACTACCAACCTGTGTAGTTCAGACTTATCCCAAAGGTTGGGGTCCCTATTGCCAGGAGGTCAAGTTTATTGTAGTGCACCCAAAGGGTACTGCATGCAATCGTGCCTAACACTCACACTCATGAGATCTCCTCAGAAGGGGGCCATCCTCAGGGATGCTAACAGGGACATGCTCCCTCCGGCCCGCCGCCTGCCCCCATAGTCATTCCTCCTATCGCTCCAGCGCTGCAGGCCCCTTTTCAGCCAACTCTGCCCGCGCCGGCTACTTCGATTCCGTCTCGCTCGCCTCCCTCCACTGCAGCATCCGGCTCCGGACTCCACACCTCAACCCTTGGTGCCTAGCACGCCACCTCCTGCGCCGGTCTAGGTGGACACAAGCGAAGAAGATGACGCCGACACACCATCGTCGGCCAAGGCCTTCCACGAATGACTTTTGCGTGGCTGGCAGAGTACCTGGGGCTTCCTCAACCTGAAGTTGAACAACCAGAGGCATAGGTACTCATCGAGGTCCTCACTCTATGCCCCTCGGCTAGAACAGAGATCCCGGTGCAAAAAGACTGTTTCCTTGGCTCAAAAGGGGTGGCTCTAACCCCAATCGGTTCAGCCGGTCAATCAACGCCTGGACGCGAAGTACAGGCAAATTGAGTGGGATACACTCTTGCTGTCTGCCCACCCTCAACCACACTCTTCGGTGATTGCTGCAGCATCACTCTGCTCAAAGCCCCAGTTGTCCGCGGCTACCTCGTCCTCGGCGCTGCTAGGCAAGGAGGAGAAGGTGTTGGAGGCGTACGGGAAGAAGCTTTATTCCAACGCTTGGCTGCATCCTTGTCAGGCCAACGCAGATGCCATGCTGGCAGCTGTTAACCAGAGGCTTTGGCGGGAAATAGCCGACCTCTTTCCAGAACCTCCGGTGCAGCGCCAGTCAAGTTTCAAGGCGGGACTGGCAGAGGCTAAAATGGTGGCGCGAGACGTCATGGAGCTCACTGTGGCCCACATTGACACATCTGGCCGGGGCCCCTTTTTTTCCTCGCCTCTATTTCCATAATTGAGTACTTAAATTATTATAGTACTCCTCCATGTGAACTCCCTTTTTCCCTTTGGGATCTTTTTATGATGCATCGCCATGGACATGAGAAGGACGGCCTGGCTCCGGGCTGCTAAATTTGATCCGGACATCCAGGAACGCATATTGGACCTACCATTTGACAGTGGTGACCTCTTTCACTCCACCACAGACGAGGAGCTAGATAAAAAGAAAAACAGTTTGCAAACTGCAAAGTCTTTATCTATCTTTACGAAGTCCACCGCCAAGGCGTACACCCAGTCACATCAACCCTCCGACAAGGGGAGGACGTTTGGAGGATTCCGCAGCTTCCAAGAGCAGAGGTCCAGGCAGCCTGACCATTTGTGAGCCAACACTGGTGCAAACAACAAAAGAGTGGGAGGGACAGGGAGTAAGGGCTTTTTCCAGTCCCCCTCCTCTGCAACAGCCTCAGAAGGAAAGCGGGCATGATGTGCCCCTTAGGGTGCACGGGTCTCCAGTGGGGGGCGGGCTTGCCCTTCCCGCACAGTTCTGGTATCAGAATTTCCCAGACCCCTGAATCCTCTCTGTAGTATCCACAGGGTGCCGCCTACCGATCCCTTCCTCTCCTCCCACAGATTGGGACAGCAACTCTATTGGCGGAGATTCAGTCGCTCGTCGAGAGCCAGGCAGTGGAAGTAGTCCCAGCCTCCCAGTAAGGATTGGGCTTCTATTCCAGGATTTTCGCCATACAGATGAAGAACCAGGCTTGCCTGAGAGTTGTGTTGGACCTTACCAACCTCAACCTTTCCCTCCCTCTTCAAAAATTCAGGATGGTTACGCCAGCACTCATAGCTCAGACATTGTGCAAGGGGGACTAGATGTGCTCGCTGGATCTGAAGGACGCTTATCTTCACGTCCCGATTTGGCAGCTGCATCGCTCCTTTCTATGGTTCAGGATCATGGGCTGCCACTTCCAATACAAGGTGCTACCCTTCGGCCTCAGCTCGGCTCCCAGGGTGTTCACCAGACTCATGAATGCAGTGGCGGCCCTCCTCAGGGCCCAGAACCACCACATCTACCCGTACTTCGACAACTGGCTTGTCAGGGTGACATCACCAGAGGTGGTGCACCACACTTCCTCCGCTCTTATGAGCACACTCCATGAACTGGGATTTTCGCTGAACCTCAAGAAGTCTCAGCTGCTACCTACGCAGAGAATGGCTTTCCTGGGCCTCATCTGGGACACATGCTCCGGCGGGAGAGTTTTCCCCTCTGAGGACAAGATCATGGCCATCAAGAGGGCCACTGTTCACTTCCTCACGCGAGAAGTGAAATCAGCCTGATGGTGCCAACACATATTGGGACTCCTGGCAGCGGTCCTACTGGCCATCCCCCACACAAGACTCAGGATGTGGAGAGTACAGCTGCACTAAGCAGCATCATGGAATCTGGAGCGGGACTCCCAAGCGGAGCTTGTCAATGTTCTCCTCTAAACTCGGACCTCATATGGTGGTCCAGGGACTGCAACCTGCGGACAGGCAATCCCTTCCATCAACGGGCCCCGCAGGTCATCATCACTACGGACTCATCTCTCGAGGGCTGGGGGCCACTCTGGACAGCTACAGCATCCATGGAGTCTAGACCCGGCAGGCGCAGGAGTCTCATATCAACTGTCTGGAACTGAAGGCTATCTGGCTAGCACTCAAAGCTTTCCTTCCGGTCATTGGGGGCAAGTTTATCCTCATCCAGATAGACAACTCCACCAGCATTTACTATGTCAACAAGCAGGGGGATACGAGATCCCTTCCACTGTGCAGGCCAGCCCTCAGCATGTGGGAATGGGCCCTAAAGAACAACATCTACCTCACAGCTGTCCACCTTTCGCAGGAGTCCAACTTGGAGGTGGACAGGCTCAGCAGGCTAGGGGAAGACAATTACGAGTGGCAATTGAACGACCAGGTGCTGCGGGAGATCTTCAAAAGATGGGGGCATCCTCGGGTGGATCTTTTTACTTCGTGGGACAAGAAGTGCCAGCAGTTTGTTTCCTGGCAGGGACAGGACCCTGGATCCCTGGGCGACGCATTTCAGATTCAGTGGAATGGCATGAAAGCATATGCCTGCCCACCCACACCACTGGTCCATGGGGCGATCTGTAAATTAAAGTAATTTTGTCACCTCAGCATCATTCTGATAGCTCCATGGTGGCCGGTGAGACCATGGTTCTCGGAGCTGCTCAGCCTCTCGGATAGGCCACGCATACACCTTCCGACGAGCCCAGCACATCATATGGCGCAACAGCGGGCCAGGGTCAGCCACCCAGCGCCACAGAAATTAGCACTCGCAGCGTGGTTCTTGAGCAGATCAAGCTAAGGCAACTCAGCCTCTCACAGAAATCTTTCATTCAGGGTGCTAGGAGCAAGGATACCAGGAGCCAGTACAAGAGTAAGTCGACTAGGTTCTGTCACTAAGTGGACGCTAAGGAGATGGACCCCCCCCCTTACGTGCACGTTGGACGATCTGCTCTTCTTCTCGGCTCACCTTGAGCATGCGGGCGTGCATGTGGACACATGCCGCATGTATTTGGCAGTCATAGGGGTCTACAGAACTCGGAGGAAGATGTCTCCTCCTCTTCCAACCCAATAGTCAAGAGGCATTTGACGGGCCTCGCCAGACTTTACCTGCCCTTCAAAAAAAAACACGCCCATGTGGGACCTCATTGTAGGGTTGGGTGCCATGGCGCCCAAGCAGTTAGAGCCAATGGCGTCCACGGACATCTGGCTGGTCACCATTAAGACAGCCCTGCTAGTGGGCCTCTCCTCAGCTCACAGAGTCAGCGAGATCCAGGTTCTGGTGGCGTCTGAGCCATATACTACTTTTCACAAGGATAAGGTAGTCCTGCGAACACACCCAGCGTTCCTACCAAAGGTACCCTCCGCTTTCCATCTAAACGAGGAAATAGTCCTACCTACCTTCTTTGCTGAGCCTAAGGACGAGGCTCAAAGGGTTTTGTGCTGTCTGGATATCAGACACGATCTGAAATTCTATTTGAAAATGACTAAGGCCTTCCGGAAGTCAGGCGCACGGTTTGTCACTTTCAGTGGGTCAAGGCCCGGGTATCAGGCATCCAAGCCCTCTATAGCACGGTCGATGGTCTCGGCCATCAAGGAGGCCTATGAGGGACAGCACAAGCCTCTTCCAGCTAACATGCACGCCCATGCGGTCAGAGCCAAGGCCACAGCCATTGCATTCCAACGGCAGGTCCCGTGGCAGGTCATCAGCAGGGCGGCGAATATTTCTCCTTCTCTCCCTCTCATTCATGGAGTCCCACAAGGGTCTGTTCTCGGCCCGTTTCTTTTTTCCTTGTACACCACCTTTCTTGCCCCTGTTCTCTTCCTTCGGAGTGGCACATCACTTTTATGCGGATGACACTCAGCTCTTTCTCTCCCTCTCATCTTTCACACCGGACATCCAGCTCACCCTCTCATCCTGCCTTATTGCTATTAAGTCGTGGATGACTTCTCATTTTCTTACCCTAAACGCTGGAAAGACCAAAGTCCTTTGCTTTCCTGCTAATGTTCTTCCAACCGCGTCGCCTCCTCCTCCTATCCTTTTTCCACCCTCTAATCACTTGATTTCTCCTACCACTCGCAATCTCGGTCTTTACCTTGACTCTAATCTCTCCTTCTCCCATCATATTTCACTCAACTCACGCACCTGGCGTTCTCATCTCTAAGACATTCGTAAAATTTGCCCGTTTCTCCCTTTTCATGCCGCTAAGCTTCTTGTTTCCTCACTAGTCTTTTCTCTACTCTGTTCTATTCTTTGGTCTTCCCTGCTATCGCCTTGCCCCTCTTAAATCAATCTATTACTACTCTTTTCGCTCACTTTGTCTGCTTTCTTACCGTGACTCAATCTCTTCCTCTCTTGACTTCACGATCAGTCAAATACAACTTCCTCTGTCTAGTATTAAAATCTCTCTATGGTCTTGCCTCCGATTAACTTGCTTCTCTTCTCTCATTCTATTCTCCCCCCTCGGTCGCTTCGCTCTGCTGGACTTTTCCGACTTACTGTTCCTCGTGCCTCCTGTGCACAATCCTGCTTCCGTCCCTTCCAACTTCTTGCCTCTCTTCACTGGAACCTCCTTCCTCTATCTCTCTGTTCCATTACTTCCTATTCTTTGTTTCGTTCTTCCTTGAAAACTCATTTACGTTAGTAATCTGTCTGATTATTACTGGTTGATTTTTAACAACATTGTCTATGCTGATTTTATTGTACTGTTGACTATTTCCTGTGAAGCACTTTGGTAAAAAGTACTATATAAAATACAAAATGCCTGGGCCACCCCTTTGTCATTCTGCAAGCATTACTGTTTGGACGCCGGCTCTAGATCAGACACGGCTTTCGGCCAGGTGGATCTAAGAAACCTATTTGCTTAAGGAGTGCTACATTCAGTTGTAATCGCCCATGCAGTATGGAGGAAAGGGGACTATGGACTAAGAGTACGTTAGTCACTACAGTGAGTAACTTATAATTTTCAGTCACCATGACAAGGAATCCACCGATCAGGATCTGTAGCCAAAAACCAAAGTCCTCCTGCTGCAAAATCTTCTGTGCTGAGGTACTGTGCTGACTTGGGTATTTACCTACCTTAAGCCTTTGTGATTTCTGTATAGCTTTGGGGGGTTTTCTGTGATTGGGAGGCCACTCATCCAGTTCACCCAGGCCAATGCTGCAATACTCCTAGGGGTGTCTTCTGTGAAGCCCTGGACCCTCCACTAACTTCAAAGTAAAATACTCAACTGTTTACAGTTTTCCTTAGGGACTCTGACTTTTGCTACTTTAGAACCTATCCTGACACTGCCTATTGGACACTAGACCCTAGTGACCCCCTTCTTCCCCCGTCTGCCACTGAGAACACTCATGCTCCAAGAATAAGGGAAAGACTTTTAAAGGATTGGGCCTTTTCCTAGAAAAAGGAATGTGTGTTTTAAAAGTTGCTTACTTGTAAAAGAGTTGGTTGGTAACTGTAACTCCGATAGTGAACAGTTACAAAAGTTATTACTTACCGTAGAAATGTTCTGCCATTCTGCAAAGTAGATGTAAGGTTATTTTACTCACCTGTGCATTGGTTGTGCCTCTTCGCCAAAAGTAATGCTGTTGGTTTCTACTTCACTAATCCTATTAGGATACATGTATGAGTGTCCCCCAACTGGGTCTTGCTTCTGTTGGGAAGGAACCAGGGTCCCCCCGAATCCCCAAGCGCTTTTGAGTTAGGCAAGACCTCCTTAAGGCACTTTAATGGACTGGCGGGGGGGGGGGGGCCAGAAGAGGCACCTGAAGGCTTTCTCATGCAAATATAATCACATACACAGACCTGTTTGTTTCATTTATTTCTATACTGTTTGTTTTTATTTATTTCTATAGCGCACCTGGCCCTGAGGTATCTGGGTGCATTGTTTAACAAAAATACAGTTGTTACAGATGGAGTAATGAATGATAATACAGTTGTACTTGTTGAAGATCATGCAGGCAAGTTACACATTTGCATACAGTAAATTGTGAAAGATTTCCAGAAACACTTAAGTCAAGGGAACAGTACAGCAAATGATATTGAACCTTCCTTCAGGATGTAACAGGGATGAGTGTATTTGTTCATCTCATTACACAGACAGTCATAGTTCGCTCTTACTGATAAGCCAGGAGATTGATTTTCTCTTAAAGTTGTTCCGCACTGAACCCTCAAGTAACCGGGCGCCATAACTTAGACAATTGTTACAGCAGTTGACAAAAATGACAACAGACAATAAGTACGAGTTGACCGGTTGTTACAGGCTGGTCAAAAGATTTAAGTAGTACAGGACAAAAAAAATGGAGAGCTACAGGGAGCATCGCCAAGGTGAGGCGAAAGTCCCTGGTTGGCAGTTATACAGATAGCAGTACATACATGTGGGTGATTTTTGGCCAATAATTAGTGTTTCTTGTCTTAGAGCCAGCTTTTTACTTTGGCTCTGAAGGACCTAACAGATGGTTCCATTCTTAAGGGGAGGGATGAGGACGTTCCACTGTTTGGCGGCTAGAACAGGGAAGCTAGCTCCACCGGCTCTTTTTAGATTAAACCTCGGGATGGTGAGGCACTGTGAATACAAGGCTCTAGTGGGTCTGGCTGATTGGTGTATGTTGAATTTGTCTGAAAGGTATTTGGGGGTGGAATTAGTCAAGCATTTGTGGGTAATGACTAGAGTACGGAGGGGTATTCTGTCCCGTAATGGAAGCCAGTGGGCATCCTGTCTGTAACTACTGATATGTTTGGATCTAGGTATGTTCAGTGCTGATCTCAGGCCGTTATTTTGAAGGACCTGGAGTCTGTTAAGGTTTCATATGGAGGTGCCTAGAAAGACGATTTTGCAGTAGTCGATTTTCGACAATACTAGTGCCCTTGCCAAGGTGATGCAGCTGTTAGGTGACAGAAAAGATTTGCACGCATTAATCAGCTTGTTAGTGGAGGCCGTTGTGGAAGACGTGGCGTTCACTTGTCTCTTGAGAGAGAGGGTTGAATCTATGTAACCCCCAGTGTTTTGATTTCCTTAGCGACTTTAATCAGGTTTCCATCAATGTTGATGGCAAAGTACAGTGGGTCTAGTTTGTTTAAGCGAGTTTGGGTTCCTACAATCAGGAGCTCGGTTTTCTCGTCGCTAAGACATAGACTATGATCTGCCATCCATGCCTGGATCTCCAAGTATATGTCATTGATTAGTTTAGAGTCCTCTTCATAGCAACGTGACAGTGTGATGAGAACCTGAGTGTCATCAGCGTAATTCATGTATGTGACACCCAGGTTGTCAAGACGGTCGAAAAGGAGCTTTGTGAAGATGTTGTATAGTGTTGGCGAAACACAGGAGCCTTGTGGCACACCGCAATAGATGGGAATTGGGTCAGCAGCGGGTACGAAGACCCTAGTGGTCCTGTTGGACAGGAAAGCTTAAACCCAGGAAGAGGCGTTGCTAGAGAAGGCAGCTTCTGTAGACAAATAATTGGTGAGGATTTGCTGATCAACAAGATCAAATATAGCTGATAAGTCTAACAGCAGAAGCATAGCCAGCTTGCCTTTGTCCCTGGCCCCGTCCATTTGGATTTTTATGTCCAAGAGGGCCGTTTCTGTGCCGTGTCTTGGCCTAAAGCCCGATTGTCTGAGGCCAAGTAAGTTGTCTTTCTGATGTTTCTGGATTTGTAGATAGACTACTCTGTCTAATATCTTTAGGAGGTAAGGACAGTAGTGATCGGCCTGTAATTGGTAGGTATATTCGGGACAAGGTTAGGTTTTTTTAATAGGGGCATAACCCAGGCCTCCTTGAGGTTGCTTGGGACAGTGCTAGCCTCAAATGTGGAGTTGATCAAGGTGGTAATGAAAAGGAGCCAGATCCTTGGAGCCTTTCTGAATGACTGTGGTCGGGCAGAGATCTCCTTGGCAACTTGAAGGTTTGAGGCCTTTGATTATGTTTTCAACTTCTTTCGATGAAACAGGTGAGAAGGAGAAGCGCGAGAATGGGGGTGAGATATAGTTAGGTGCAGGCGTAGGGTTGGTGTCCTTAGCAAGGCTGTTCTTATTTAGTTCAATTTTAGATTGGAGCAGTGAGATTTTATCGGAAAGGGCTTTCTGTATTCTGCCATACCAGTTTTGCGTCTTTCACACAAACTTCCGAGGGAGGGGCAGGAGACTCAAGTTTCCAGAGGATGCTGAAAAGCTCCTTGGTCTTCGATTTGGCGTTAAATCTTCTATTGATATAGGCCTCTTTCTTGGTGTTGATAATAGTGGCTTTATAGGTGGAGGAGGCAGAGGTGAAAAGTTCCTTGTTAAGGGTGGTAGGCAGTTTTCTCCATGTGGATTCAGCGTTCTATTGGCATTCTAGAGGATCTTTAGTTCGGGGTGAACCATTTGTTGAGATTGGCTATTGGTTTGGCTTTTTTTAGTTTCATAGAGGCAATGCTGTTGATGGCTGAGTCCAGAGTGTTGTGTCGCCAGTTGGTCTGCCAAGACAGGGAAACTCCCCCCCCCCCCCTGATTTTTTTAGTTTATATCTTGGGACCACCAGGCAGGACCTGTTGGTCGATATAGTGACCTGTGTTGAGGATCTGATAGTGAATATTTCAGTTAGATAAGGTGGAGCCGTGTGATTCAGGGTTTTGAATGTAAGAGACAAGGTTTTCAGCTCGATCTTTTCCCTTATAGAAAGCCATTTGTGTTGTCTTCTAATTGCAGAAATATGTTCTCTCCTAGGTATATTCAGCGCAGCCCTGAGCCCATTATTTTGCAGTATTTGCAATTTGTTCAGCACCAACTTACTGGCACCCAGGTAAAGTTCATTGCAATAGTCCAATTTGGACAATATGAGTGCTCTAGCCAGCGTAATGCAGTTTTCCGTGGATAGCAATGATTTGCACGCCCTTATTAGTTTACCCATATAGGCAGTAGCTGATGCTGCTGCGTTAACTTGTTTAAGTAGGTTGGAGTTAGTCGAGGTAAAAACCCAATGTTTTAACCTCTTTGGCCACTGTGATATTGGTTCCATCTATATTGAATGAGGCATAGTTAGGATTGAGCTTGTTCAGGTTGGCTGAGGAGCCACTAGCAAGAGTTATGTTTTATCATCATTCAGGCAGGGTCCATGGGTGGCTATCCATGTCTGAATGATTAGGTACATTTTGTTCACAAGCGGTACATCCGAGTCATAGATACGTTGGCAGGAGGAGGATCTGGGTGTCATCTGCATAGTTCGTGTAGTTGACACCCAAACGGTCTGTCTTCAAATAGCGGCTTAGTGAAGATATTAACCACGGTTGGCGACAGAGGTGCCCTGCGGTTCTCCACATGTGATGGGGATGGGGTTGGCTGCTGCGGATGGTGAGAAGACTTGCATGGTCCTATTGTTTAGGAAAGATTCGATCCAAGTGATTGCATTCTGGGAGATGTGGGCAGCTGTGTGGAGGTGATTGCAAAGAACTCTGTGGTCAAGCAGGTCCAAGAGTAGTAGTATAGCAATTTTCCCTTTGTCTTTTAGTTCGTCAGTCTGGCTCTTTAAGTCCATCAGTGCCATTTCGGTACCGTGTTGAGGTCTAAAGCCGGATTGACGAGTCTCTAAGAGCTGGCCTCGAAGTAGTCTTGGATTTGCACATATGCAACCCTGTCCAAGATGGTCAGCAAAAACGGGACTGTCGTGATAGGCCTATAATTTGTAGGAATAGTAGGGTCCAGCGATTGTTTTTTAAGTAGTGGGAGTAACCAGGATTCCTCTAGGTTACTGGGTACAATACCTGAGGAGAAAGAGACATTAATTAACTTAGTTATGAAAGGGGCCATGTCTCTAGCAGCCTCTTTAATGATCTGTGCCGGACAGCTATCTCCTTGGCACCTGGACGTTTTCAAGGAGGCAATGATTTTTTTGTACTTCTGGTACAGAGACCTTTGAGAATTTGAAGTGTTGGGGAGGTTTAGTAGAAGGCTCTTGGGTCAGATAAGTCTGAGCTAGGTTAGTTAGGTTGCAACATTTGTCTGCTATTTTCATTTGTAAATTGGCTATTTTATTGGTGAGAGCATTCTGAATGTTCGTACACCAGAGTTTGTCTTTTTTTTTTCCAAAATATTTATTTTAAACAAACAGGATAAAATGATACAAAACTTAATCAATCACGACATATGGTACAAAAGCAATACAGTTGGTTGCTCTTCCCTCCCCTCCCCATGATCTTAATGTTCCTCTACCTGGTCCAGCTGAGAATTATCGTTCCGTAAGGTTCTCCTGGCTAATTGGGGCTTGTATGTCAGGGCTGGATAATTCTGATCAAAGTCCAGGATCGGGCCCCAGATGTTCTCGAAGCGATGTAGGCGGCCTGCCCCAGCAGCCGTCACCTTCTCCGCAATTAAGATGTCCCAAATTTTAATCCACCAAAAAGGCATTAGTGGTCCTTCTGCGGTTTTCCAAGTGCGGGCTATTACATTTCTGCCTGCCAGTAGACATTGGGTCAGTAGTTTGGCCATAGGGCCAGATCTAGGGTAGATCCCGGGGACCGGGGCTCCCAGGAGGATGGGCTCGGGCTCCAGGGGAAGTCGTATCTGAGTGATGTCTGCGATTGTTGCTAGGCATTGTTTCCAAAAGGTCTGGGCCCTCGGGCAGGACCACCACATATGAAAGAAAGACCCTACTTGGCCGCATTGCCTCCAACAGTTCGGGTTAAGTGTAAGGTTCATATGGTGTAGTCTCAGGGGAGGATAATACCAGCGAAGAAGGATTTTGTATGCGCCCTCTCTGTTCGGAATGCAGGATGAAGAAGTGTGTGCCCGCGACCAAATGTCAACCCATAGCTGGTCCTCGATTGGGTGGCCTAGGTCCGCCTCCCATTGGGCCATGTATCGGGTTTTAGAGGTTAGGAAGTCATTTTGGAGGCGTTTGTATAGAGTGGAAATTCTCCCCCTGGTTGGGAGGTCATTTAGGGTCAGTTCAATAGCCGTGGGAAAGCGGGTGGCGGCTTGGCGGGTCTGTGGATGGGAGCACCAGTGGCGCAGCTGAATGTACGTAAATCTATCCTGTTCCTGAAGCTGGAAGAGTTCTTTACAACGCCCAAAGGTGCAGGGTTGTCCCCCCTTCGAATAGTTGCCCCAGGGTCTCCAGGCCTCCTGCAATCCAGGCTCCGAAGTTCTGGGTGGACCAGCCAGGGGAGAAAGCTGGGTTCAGGAACACCGGGGAGAAAGGGCTGAGTCCCACTTGGGTTTTCTTTTGTTTCAGCGCTTTATCCCAGACAGCAATAGTGTGTTTGGTGGTCCTCAGGAGGTTGTGCCACAGTCGGCGCTCGGGAGGATTGATGTGCCGAAGAAAACGTAGCGGGAGCGGTAGTTGCGCCTGTTCGAGGTCCACCCATCTCGGGCGGTTGGTAAGTATCTGCCATGATCGGATGCAGGCGAGTTGGGCCGCCATTTGATATTTTTGTAGATCTGGAACTCGGAGGCCACCCAGTCTAGCGTTGCCCAGCATCGTGGACCTGGGGATTCTGGGTTTCCTCCCTTTCCAGATAAACCGTGTCATTTCCTTTTGTAGCTTCTGAAGAGCAGGTGCCGGAATTGGTACTGGAAGCGAAGCGCAGGCATATAGGAGCCTTGGTAGCAAGTTCATTTTACAGGCCGTGATGCGGCCCATCAGTGAAATCTCTTGTGCCGCCCACCGCTTTAAGTCTGCCTCGAGGTCCGTAAACAGTGGGGGAAAGTTTGCTCGATAGACTTCCCCAGGGTCAGCTGGGATCTGGACACCCAAATAACTGATGCTCTTAGTCGTCCATTGTATCGGACATAGTGGGGCCAGATCCTCCCGGATCTCTCGGGACAGGCCCACCCCCATGGAAGCTGACTTCCGGAAGTTGATAGCAGAGCCCGTGACCTTTCCATAGCTCTCTATCTCAGCTAGGGCCTGAGGGAGGGAAGTACGAGGCTCCGTGATGGTTAGTAGGACGTCATCTGCGTAGAGGGCCAGTTTGTGGTGTGTTGCATTCGATTGGAAGCCCTTAATCGCCGGGTTTCGCCTGATCCGTTGGGCGAATGGTTCCATAATTGGTGCGAACAGCAGTGGCGATAACGGACAGCCCTGTCTGGTTCCACAGGTCAGGTCGATAGGGGGGGAGAGGATGCCATTGACTCTGAGAAGGGTCTTGGGCGCTGTATAGTTAGCCAACGTCATGGCGCAGAACTCTGGACCAAAGCCAAAGGCCTCGAGGGTAAGCCTCATGAAGTTCCAGTCCACCTTGTCAAAGGCCTTAACTGCATCCAGGGCCAGAAGCACCAGCTCCTGGGAGTCTCGGGAGGCCAGTTCCACCAAGTTCAGAGCTCTACGAATGTTATCAGCGGTAGAGCGGTGTGTGATGAAGCCACTCTGGTCGGCGTCGATTATCTCTGGCAAAATCCGGGCCAGGCGGGTTGCTAAAATTTTGGAGTAAATGTTGGCATCTATATTGAGCAAAGCAATCGGTCTGTAGGACGCAGGATTCTTCGGGTCACTGCCAGGTTTGGGCAGCAAAACTGTGATGGATTCTTGCATCGACGGGGTTATAGTGCCTGTGTTCCTGAATGAATTAAACAGTTGTACCAGAGGTGGCAGGAGTTGGGGTTTGAAGACTTTATAAAACTTCGACGTATAGCCGTCAGGGCCTGGGGCTCGGGATTTAAGGGATTTTATCGCCTCATCGACTTCCTCAGTGGTGATTGGGGCTTCCACCGAGTCCCGAGCTACGTTTTTCAGTCGGGGGAGCGCCGCCTTTTGCAGGTATTCCCTCTGTTCTTTGACGTCTCGGGCCGGGGCGGTCATCACTTGGGTCAGGTGGGTCGATGCGATTTGAAGCTTGTCGTGATCCGAGTATTGAGTCTTGCCCTGCTGATCCCGAAGGCCCACAATTGTGTTATTCCTTCTTGTCTTGGCAAGTTTAGCCACCAGTAGCTTGTTTGCTTTGTTGTTTTTGGCATAGTAGAACTGTTTAGCCTTCGTCATTTGATGGGCGGTATGTTCAGCGTAGTGTGCTTCAATTTTCTTTTTTGCTATTCGGAGGGCTCGCTGCGTTTTAGGGGTCCAGCCCTTCTCCTTATGGATCCTCTCCGCCCTCTCGAGTTCCTCTTCAAGGCCCTGACGAATCTGTCGTTTATGCCTATGATAGGCTACCCCTTTGGCAATCAGTTCTCCCCGCACCACTGCCTTCATTGCATCCCAGTTGTTGGCTAAGGAGGTATCTCCGCTAGAGTTTTCTTTAAAGAAGTTGTTGATCGCGGTTGCGATTGCATCTCTGAGTGGCATCTCATTAAGGATGGGATCATATAGGGTCCATCTACGCCTCTGGGGCTCCGGGGGTCCCTGGACTCGGATTTTCAAGGTTACCGGGGCGTGGTCGGATAGGATTCTGGAGCCTATAGTTACCTCTTCAGTGAAAGCGAAGATCTGCGGAGATATCAGTAGAAGATCTATCCTAGAGAATGTCCGGTGAACATAAGAATAGAAGGAGAAATCTTTTTCAGATGGGTGGAGTACCCTCCATGAGTCCACCACTCCAAGGGTTCTAAATAATCGCAAAAGGGCTAAAGCCGTGGTGAAGTCCCCGGCGGAGGGTGGATGCGATTTGTCTTTTACGGGGTCTGGGACCCCATTAAAGTCCCCACCGATCACTATTTGGCCCTCCAAAAAGGGAGAGAGGGTTGCGGTTAGCAAATCATTGAAGGGTGCTTGGCCAGAATTTGGTGCGTACACGGAGACCAAGGAGAACAGCTGTCCCGATAGCAGGCATTTCACTGCTATGTAGCGTCCCTCCGGGCAGCTTATGGAGTCCAGAATCTGGGGATTCAGTCCCCTCCGGAACAAGATTGCTGTACCGCCCCGCTTGGAGCTTCCAGATGCGAAGAGTTGCTTTGGAAAGTCGCGAGAGTGTAGGCGACTGAAGTCTGCCGGGAGAAGGTGAGTTTCCTGTAGCATAGCCACATCGGCAGAGTCATTCTGAAGTTTTTGTAGAATTGATTTGCGTTTAGGCGGTGAGTTCAATCCCCTGACGTTCAGAGAGACAAACTCAGAGTTTGTCTTTTAAGCAAGAATCAACAGGAGGGTTAGGCGACTCAATTTCTCTCAGGATGGTGAAATGCTCTTTGGTGCTGGAGCTAGCTTGGTTTATTCTATTGTACGTCTCACGTTTGGTACGGATAATCTCATCTTTGTATTTAGCAGAAAGGTTAGTCAAATTGGTTTTGTTCTCCAAGGAAGGGATGTGTTTACATAAGGTTTCAGGTTTTCGTTTTTCAGACCGTAGGGTTTTTAGCTCCGGTGTGAACCAAGAGTTCAGGTGGGCTCTTGGTTTGCGTTTGCACATTTTTAGTGGGGCGACAGTGTCTAAGGCTTTGGTCATTGCGGAATTATACGCATCCACTAGTGAATTGGGGTCTGTAGTATTCTGTAAGGGGTTAAGGCTGGGGATCACAAGTGGCATAATGGCATCTGTGGTAATGTTACGTTTGTTTCTTGTCAGGCAAGGAAGTGCTACTGGTATGGATTTGTTTGGCGGATTGTTTTTTTTTTATCAAAGACTATTGATTTTAAACATAGGAAAACAACTTAACAGTACATGCATCTCTCTGTGTATCAGGGCTGGGAGCAAGGGAGCAGTCATACAATCAACATTTTCAGGAGGAGGGTCAGGAGAGGAGAGAGAAGCAGGTAAAAAACTAAAGACAGCAAAAGAGAGGAAAGAATGGAGAAGGAAACAAAACTCTTGATAACTGGGACTGCCGTCTAGTGGTCCGTCAGACTTTGCCAAAGCAGGGGTTGCTCGTGGCACAATCAGTATGTTTCTGGCTCGCTTCGTTCAGCATCATGCGGCCCTGTCCATTTTTAGCGTCTGCCGTGTCACACCGGCCTGCTAGCTGGCGTCTTCCCAGCGGCTCCATATTTTGTTCGCTTTTTGCGGGCAGCCCCTTGCAGCATATACCCGATGTTCCATGTCAGCGCAGATGTCCACATCCACTACCCATTGGTCGTAGTCCGGAGTGCGTTCTGCGCCCCACAGTTGTGCTATATTCTGCCTGAGCACGGCCGTTGCAGTGGAGCAGAGTATCTTTTCATACCGGGACAGGTCGGGTTCATTAGAGATCCCCAGAAGGAGATGTTTTGGGCCTCTTTCTATTGTCTTGCCTATAACGCTGGATAGTTTGTCACAGCATTTCTGCCAGAGTTGTTGGATATTATTGCATTACCAAAGGATATGGAAGAATGTGCCTTCCTCACGCTTGCATCGCAGGCAGCGTGCGTCTGTCTTCCCCCAGCGGAAAAGGGCGACTCTTGGGTAGTAGACGCGGTGTAGGATCTTTAGTTGGACCAGCCTGAGTCTTGAAGAAATGGTTACCTCGCGCGGGTACATTAGGGCCTCCACCCAGTCTTCCGGCTGGAGCGGTCCCACATCCCGTTCCCATTTGGTCTTCAGGCTGGTCAGTTCTGGTGTCGCAAAGGATGTAATCACATTATACATGGTGGAGGTGACTTTCTGTTTCACCTAGTCCGACACCATATTGCATTCAAGGGTGGAGCTTTCCGGTATATTCCGTATATTTTGTTGGTGGGTGCTCCACGCATGCTGCAATTGCGTGTGGTGGTATCTTTCTGTGGCTGGGAGGGAAAATTCCTCTTGCATGGTTTCAAATGGAGCAAGTTTGTTCTCCCGCAGCACAGCCCTGACGGTGGTGATTCCTCGTTGGACCCATTCGGGCCATCTAGGTAGCTTTTGTATTTCAGAAAGATGGCAATTGTTCCATAGGGGTTGGGCCAGTGTCAGTTTCCCATCCCATCCTAGGTGTCGGTGTACCTCTTTCCATATTCTCACAATGTGTGTCGCCATATCTGGTTTCGGTGGGCGACCCAGGCTTCCGTAGAGATGTTCTAATGGTGCTGTTGTGTTGTGGGGGTTAATTGCCTTGATGTGCGGAAGTGTCCCATCTCCATGCAACATGTCATTGACCACCGTCAGCTGGCCGGCCCAGTAGTATGATTGCAGCCTGGGTAGTCCAATCCCTCCTTCCCATACGGACCTTTGGAGCGTGGAGAGAGCGATCCGCGGATGCGCCGCCCCCCCATAGCAGTTTTCTGAGGATGCATTCGAGCTTATGGAATTCTTGCTGCGGGATATATAGAGGGGCATTTTGCAGGATGTACAAAAATTTGGGGAGGGCAATCATTTTGAATAGTGCAGCTCTACCCAACAATGTCAATGGCAATGATATCCAGTTGCAGGTGTCTTCTGCGAATCTTGTGGGGCAAGGTTCAGGGATGTATAGTCTGCAAGTTGCTGCGTGATGCGTATCCCAAGATATTTGAACTGCTCCATTTCGATCTGGTAGGAGCCATTCATTACACTGGTTGCAGGCGCATCCCCTATAGCGAATAGGATGGATTTGGCCCAGTTCACTCGTAGGCCACTGAATGCCCCATATTGCTCCAGTATGCTCATAACTCTGGGACAGGAATTGGCTGGGTCCTTCAGATAGATGAGCAGTTCATCAGCATAGAGTGATACTCTGTCCTCCCAGGTTGCTGACCAGCGGAAGCCTTCCCAGGCAGGTGTGTTTCTCAGGAGAATTGCCAGGGGTTCTATTGCGATCGCAAAGATCATGGCTGACAGTGGGCAGCCCTGCCTCGTTCCTCTCCCCAGCTCAAAGGGATCTGATTGCCATCCTGGATCTGGCGGTTGGACAGTTGTATAGTAGGCGTACCCAGCTCATAAAGTTCTCGCCAAAGCCCATACGGTGCATTATGACCCAGATAGCCTCCCAACTCACTGAGTCGAAGGCCTTTTCAAAATCAATTGCAAGTAAGGCCAAGGGGCCTTGTATGCTGTGGGCTCTTTCCAGGGCTGAATATATTCTGTAAAGGTTCATGCGTGTTGATCTCTGTGGCATGAAGCCACACTGGTCCGGGTGTATCAGAGAGGGAATGACCTGTTGGAGGCGGTCTGCTAGTATTTTGGCCAGTATCTTTGTTTCGCTGTTGATAAGTGAGATAGGCCTGTATGAACTGCAGGTTTCGGGGGGTTTGTCCGGTTTGGGTATCGTTATTATCGTTGCTTCACGCAGGTCAGGTGAGAGAATGCCCTTTTCACGTGCATACTGGTACATCCGTAACAGGTGCGGAGCGATCACATTGGTCCCCACCTTCCACCATAGTTCGATCGGGAAGCCGTTGGGACCTGGGGATTTGCCGGATTGGAGGCTGGATATGGCGCTTAGAATCTCGTCCTCCATGACGTCTTTCTCCAGTAGTTCCTGCTGCGCCGCATTTAAGGAAGGGATGGCTATTTCCTCCATGATCGAGGCATCCATTCGTGTCCTGGGTGCCTCATAGAGTTCTGCGTAGTACTCTGCAAAGCCTTGTGTTATGTCCTGGTCCGTTACACGAGTGTTTTGCTCTCCTGTCTCCAGCCGCCAGACATGGCTGCGCCCTTGCTCTTTCCTTTCCAGCCATGCCATTATCTTCCCAGCTTTGTCTCCCGTTTCATAGATTCTCGCACGCATCGCGGTATGTGCGTGCTTTGCATTATCCATTGCTGTATTTTGGAGCTTCTTTTGTGCTCGAAGCAGGGTGCGATTTGTGTCCGGTGTGTCTTCGCTTATGTGCTTTTCCTCTGCCTGCTTTACTTGCTGTTCTGCTTCAAGTATTTTACTAAGATGCTTTCTTTTTTGGGCGGTCGTCCATGATATTAGCTCGCCCCTTAGCACTGACTTGTAGGCCTCCCACAGTGTCTCAGGGTTAGAAGCAGACTGTGTATTAAGCTCAAAGTATGTGTTTGTGCTCTCCTGGAGTTTATCCACTAGCTCGGGGTCCTCCAAGTAGTAGTTATTTAGTCGCCAGCTCGGCGGGGGAATCGGCCTGGATGTTGTGATTTTCAGTTCAAGCGGGGAGTGATCAGATATGCCTCTAGGAAGCAGGTCTGTTTCCTGTACCTTGTGTAAATCAGCGGCCGGGACGAAAAAGTAGTCCAGCCTAGATAAGGAGGCATGCGCCCCTGAATGGAAGGAGTATTCCCTAGTGTCTGGGTGGAGTTCTCTCCATGTGTCGCATAGACCCAGTGCATTAGTGAATGTGGCGAGTCGGAGTTCCTGTTACGTAAATGTGAGCGGTCTAAAGTTACATTCATGACTTCATTGAAGGTTGGAAGTGTCGTTCGTGATCAGCGGGGCAATATCTGTGAGCAGTTGGTCTAGTTGGGTTGGTGGTGCATAGGTGGCTAACAGTGCAATGGATTGATCCCACAACGTGCCTGTCACATATATGTATCTGCCGCCAGTGTCCAGGCGCACTGTGGTGAGTTGGAAAGGGAGGTTTTTGTGTAACAGGACAATGACTCCCCTTGATCCCATTGTAAAGCCTGAGTGGAGTGTCAGCTTGTAGTTTGTGCGTTTGAACAGGGTGCATTCCGTGCCCGCAAGGTGGGTCTCAGTCAGAAGCACTATGTCTGGTGCCCCTCTATTAAGGAATTGCCTAACCAGGCGCCGTTTGATAGCGTTGCCGAGGCCATTGACATTCCACGTCATGAGCCGGAGTGTTCTGAGGGCATGAGCAGTGTTATGTGATGCCATGTCTGCTTATGGGAGTGGATATGTGTGCTGCCGATGACCATGCGTCGCGTCTCGCGAGCTTGTGCCCATATGTTGTGCTCGTACTGATTGGTCCTGATATGTTTCGTGTCTGACGTGTCCCGTGTGTAATGAAACTTAACAAACCCGTTACCCCCCACCCCATACTCCTCCCAACTAGAAGCATCGGTCGCCCGAACCTAGAAAACCACGGGTGTTAACTGGACACCTTACATGCAATAAAACTCAACTTGTGTGTGTGTGTTAGTTCCTGGCGGTGTGCGATTAGGGGTTAGCACCGCTGGGGCTATTCTCTGTGTCTCTTAGAGGGTGGGTGGCCCCTCTAACGTGTGGCTGCGAGTCGACCCCGCGGCCGCAATTTTAGGGGAAGTGTATTGATTCGTGTCAGCAGGTACGGTTTGTGGATTGTGTTAGGGTAGTGCATTGTGTACTCACTGGCATACCGCTGGGCGTCGCCAGGAGTGGTGACAGGGGTCATTAATCGCTGTCCTCTGGTAGGTCTTGTTCCGGGGGCGGTCAGGGTGCCTGTTGGTCGGGGGGCGGTCTGTTGTTTCTTCCCCTGCTGGCTCAGGGAGTTGACCAGTCCCCCTCTATATGTTGTTCCGCCCAGTGCCATGCTTCCTTCGGATCACTGAAATGGATTGATGTGCCTTTGTGGTAAATCTTAAGCTGTGCTGGGAAAAGTAGGCCATATTTGACCCCCAATGTTTGCAGGTGCTTTTTAAGTTGGTGGAAAGACTGCCTCGCTTTCTGCACCTCTCTCGTGTAGTCCAGAAAGAAGGCGATCCTGGAGCCGTTAAAGGTGATCGGGCCTTTGGTCCGTGCCAGTTGCAGTAGGGCGTCTCGGTCCCTGTAGTTTAAGAATCTCGCAATTACTGTGCGTGGTGGCGCCCCAGGGGTTGGTCTACCCGTGGGTACTCTGTGTGCTCGTTCCATAGAGAAAAACTTGGAGAAGGAGCTCAGGTCATATAGGTCTGTTAGCCATTGTTCAAGGAAGAGCACCATGCAGGGGCCTTCAGCTTTCTCAGGTATGCCAATTATGTGCACGTTATTGCGCCTTGAGCCGCCCTCACCATCTTCAACTCGGCTTTCCAGCAGTTTGAGTTTCGAAGTGACGCTTCTGAGCTGGTGTTGCATGTCTCGTACTCCATCTTCTGTAGTCGAGATGCGCTGTTCGACTTCGCCAGTTTGCGCCGTCAGCTTTTGGAGATCGTGTCTGAGGAGGGACACGTCCAGGCTTATCCCATCCATTTTTTGCTCCATTGACGTGCGGGAGTCTGCAATGGCGGCCATGATGTCCCTCAGAGAGATTGCGTTATCCGGTTGTCCTTCTTCCAGGGTGACCGGATGGTAGTCGGGGACCTGTGTCGAAGGGATTGTATATTTTTCCATTCTGCTCTGTGTCGGGAGTTTCTTAGCTTTATCTTTCCCTATTTTCTCCGATGTGCCCCAGGGCCACTGCAGTAGTTTAGTGAGGTACGTTGTGACCACACACACTTGGTTAGGTCGCACAAATGCGCCAGGGTACAGAGGCTCCCAGGCGGTTTGACAGCTTCACAGGGCGATCGCTCGGTGCCGGTGTTTTCCCGGGGCTGCCCAGGGTTGTTTTGCCTGGCTAACCGGGGTAGTCTTACCCTGATCTCTTCTCCCCCTCTTTGCTTCTGTTGGCGGGCTGTTGGTGTAGGCAATGTTCGGACTGGGGTATGGCCCCGCGCCTGCTCAGTTTCGTTGTTTGGGAGACTGATTCTACCTCCTGTAGCACTGACAAGGTAGCGGCGGATGAGACGGTAATCTATAGTTGTTGGGCACCCGCTCCGCGTTACGGAGGAAGCGTATTATGGCTGGAACCGCAGTCCGCTCCGTTGCCTCACCGCTTCCGCCCCAGGTACGTACTGTATTCTCCCAGGTTCTTCGTCTTCCAGTGGCGTCTCCAGCGGTATGTTGTGGTGAGTCTCCCTCATCCGCAAAGCGAGCTGTGCTGGCTCGCGGTCTCGGGCGGCGGACACTGGCTGTCAATACGCGCCGCCCCACGCTTGACGATGCATGCGGAGGGGCAGAAAGTCAAATTGCATTCAGGTACGAGTCACCGGTTTCAGCGCCGTCCTCTCATACCCCGCGGAGGATGGTTGCAGCTCACTGTGTGGCCCGGCCAGGGCCTAGGAGATACGTGGCGGCCATTTTGTTTATAGCATCGTTTCAAAGCGTGGCCTCGAACCAGAGTCGATGTTTCTCTTCTACGTGTATGCGTTCTGTCCCCAAAATTTACCAGGATATAGAGCAGATCCTCCGCATTCCGTATGTTTGCTTATTTTTGGTCTATCTTGTCGAAATCAGGCAGGATGTTTCAGGATTATGTGGCGGCCCGCAGAGCGGTGCAGATTCACGTCCGCATCGTCTCGTAGCTGGCCACGCCCATGTTTGGCGGATTGTTGACTGCAAACACAAATGAGAGGAGGTGGGGGTCCGTCCAAGGTTGTGGTGAGTTAGCAGTAATTGCAATGTCGCAGTTAAGATCTGCTATCCAGTTAAGGGTCCTCCCTTTCTCATGAGTAGGCTGGGCACTTTTTGGTTGAAGCCATGTTCAGTAAAAATGTTTGATAATGATGACGCTTGGTGGTCATTAGGTTCGTTAAATCCTAAGTTAAAGTCTCCTAGAATTAGAATTTGTGATGAAGTTTTGATATTGTCGGAAAGTAGTCCTCATGGCTTCCTCAAATAAGCCAATGGGCCCTGGAGGGCTGTAAATTAGGTTGATGGTAATGGTACTAGTATGCGATACTGGTAGTTTGGCTGTGAGTAATTCTCTTAATGAGAGAGAGGGTGCAGTGGCTAGTCTATTCCATCTGTTAATGTCCCCGCAAAAATATCGCCATACAAAAATATCGCCATATTTTAGCAGCGATATTGAGGCATGGAACCTGCGGGGGGGACACCTGCATTATATTTAAAGGAGCGGGGGACACGCCCGCAACCCCTGCTCCTAAAAAAAACCCAAAATGATCCCCCCAAAAAATATCGCCTATGGCCGTTCCAGACGACCATATATACAGTGATATTTTTGGTGTGGATAATATGTAGTGATACCGGCTAGTCTCAGTTCTAGATTAGTTTTAGAAATAATGGGGAGGCCCCCTCCTTAAGTCGGTCTGTCCACTCTGATGATTGAGTAGTTGTCTGGGTACGCAAGTAAGAGAGAAGGGCCAGCTGCTGCATGCTGGCAAGATTCTGTAATGGCCAAGAAGTCAAGATTTTCAGCTAAAATAGTGTCTGCTATATCAGTAGCATGAGCTATCATAGTTCTGCCATTAATTAATGCTCCCTTAATCGTTTGGGTGGTAACTCTAGTGGGAGTGACAGTAGGTTTACACTTTTTAGGTTTCTTGTAGCTTTAGTTGCATCTAAGCATCCAGTCGGGTAACTTTTAGAGGTAGTTGGTTTAGGTTTGTTATGGTTGTCTTTAGCCGATGGTTCGAAATAGGTTAATAGTCTAGATCAGAGTCTGTCGTTTCTGTCTTTGGTGTAGCATGGGCGATTGGTGGGTGTAGCTTTAGGTCCAGAAACGCACTTATTAGGTGATGGTACTGTGGCGTTAGATGGACCGATCTTAATAGGGCATGTAGGGTTAGGCCAATGTTTAGGTAGGAATTTAGTCGGTCTGATTAATGCATCAAGAAGGTGAAGTTTGATTGATGGTAAGAAGCATGTGGCTCTAATCTCTGGTACAAGGACACTGGTATTGATCATGTTTGAGCAGGGGTAATACCCAAAGGTTAGTTGTGGAGGTAAGATGTGCTGGTACCGAGTGCAAATGGGAACTAGCGAGAGTAGCACTAGCGGAATCAGGGAGTACATGTGCACAACTTGATCATCCGTGGTGGCAACTAAGTAACTGATGTTTAGTGGCAACTATGTTAACTGAGGTGAGTGCAAGAGTTAGTGTGGTAGCGAGAGGTTGTGGTGGAAAACACTAGTACTAGTTGGAGAACATTGTGAATACTTCATGCTAGGAACTATGACTATGACATAACTGATCATATAACAGTTCATAGTATGCATAGAGTGGTGAAGAAAATAGCACGTATTCAAATGGTGTTCAAGAGTGCACATGACATTCATCTAGGAATAATTGTAAATGCATTAGTCATAGAAATAGCTATGTTGTGCGCAACTAAACATGGAATTGACTTGGCAGTAGTCACATTGAGTAACAGATCATCAGAAATGGCTGAATGGTACAAATCTAGGCTGAAGGAAAGCTGTGGATTCTTGAGATCAAGTCAGGCGCAGATGGCCGTAGGTTCAGTGTGAACAAAGGTTAGAAGTACTTGTACAAACAAAAGGGAGCATTTGTCAAGTATGTACCACATACGTCATATTATGCAGTAACTACCAGGTAATTTAAGCAGCTCAAACAATACGATTCACACGTGATCAATAGTGCATGCAGGCAGTAGTACAGTGCCTTAGATATTGTGAAGCTTTTAGGTGTTCCTAGTCACGTGCATTACGTTACAACTGCAGCGTAGATCTATGATAGGCAGGCAAAGGCGGCGGTTTCTAGAAAAGCAGATAATACAGGCAGATCACACAAGGGTGTAAGCTAGCAGACCGCTGACTATACATTTACAGATAACACGTTAGATATTAACTGAAGGCTATTAAGCAGGTCCACACATGGGTAGATGTAGTCAGTGTAAAGCAGTCCAGTAAAGCAGTTTAGTGCCTGATCTCACTGTGTTATAGTGCAAAAAGTTGGGCTAACTGCTCGGCCGACGATAGTTCTTGGGGCAGAGTGGTAGTTCTTAAACTGTAGTCAGAATAGCAGATGCACATGTGAGGTGCGCTGCAACAGTTTTGGAAGGAGCTGGGCACTCCTTGCTCCTCATGCTTTGTCAGGCTTGGTCAGGAGCCTTTTTGTGAGCCTTTGTGTGGGGTCGGCAAAAGCCTGCCGGTGCCCTGCGATTGGCTAAATAGCCACACGCTATACAGCTGCCCAATCAGAGCCAGGTATAGTAGCCACAACTTGAAAACTATTAGAAGACTGTCACTGCGCACAGAAAGAATATATATTTCTGAGGCTTGTGGAATCTGCTTAGATCACATGCTGTGCATAGGCCGACCTCTAGTGGAAGCTGTGGAGTATTACAGTGTCGACACAGGGCGTGCCAGTAATACTATCCCTAGTGTGACGTCCACTGTACCCAAGATCCCTCACACGTCTAGGATCCTCAGATTGTTTTTTTCCGTCATACTGGTCGGAAGCATTTTGCGGAGTCTCCTGGCCTTAGCCATACTTTTGCTAAAAATTTTAAATAATAATCTATTGACATCCTTCCCCACCCCAACGTCGAACTTCGACACTCGACGCGGGCTGGAGAAGAAATCGACCGTCGGCTGCTGCACGACGGATTTGGGCCTCGGAAGGCCGCTGGCCTCGGCCCTGCAAGTAGGGAGAGTGGGGGGTGGTACATACTCTACACTCTTGGTATATAGGTACACCTTATACATTTCCTACACTTAACAGCCCACTGCCTCAAGGTGCGTATGGAGGGTACCCCTTTTCAATTCTGCCCCAAGTGCAATCGCAAATACCCTTGGGTTGACAGGCACGCCACGTGCAATCTCTGCTTGCCGAGGGACCACCCCGAAGCGAACTGCAGAGCGTGTAGTAGGTTTAAACCTAAGACACTTAAGGACCGTTCGACGAAGCGTTGGGCCCACCACGCCAGGCAGGCGGCCATGGCAGCGGAGGGCGCCTTCAGCGACGGCAGCGACGCCGTACTTTCGGACGGCGAGGGCATTACGGCGTCGAAAGACAGCCGAGCGCAGGTCCCCGACCTCGGAAGGTCGTCCGGCAGGGCGGCTATGGAGAAGACCCCCGGCGACACAAGCGCTTCACATACTACACACACTAAACACACTAAGTCCAACCGAGACTCGACGACGTTGAGTTCTCGGAAAGAGGCACAAACAGAACGGTCCGATTCGGTGTCCTCTGGGCGCTCTCGATCAAGATCGCCGCATGACTCCAGGCAATCATCCACTCTTGCCAAGAGTGCCTCGCTCCCTAGGCTAACAGAAGTTCGATCGTCGGAAGACGAAGACGACTTCCACCCCCAGGCCGCGCTCCAGGAGTCAGAGCCCGCAGTTAAAGCCAGCGAGGCCCCACGCTCGAAGGACAGGGACACCACCCCCAATCCTCGACGCCAGGCGTCAAAAACCTCCGGAGCCACTACAGGACAGGGAAAACATTTTTCCATGCACGGGGAGGGGGGAAAACAGCAGAAGAAACAACCTTTGCACTCTTCCACACCTGTGAAACACACCACTCCCCCTAAACATACAGACAAAACCAGGTCTGCTGATATGTCTAAGACCAGCAAAGCTACTCAGGATAAATCCCATAGACTTGCTGAGAGAGTCCTTCCCAGTTCCAAAAAATGGTCCAGTGAAGACATAGATAGGGTCATGTCAAGAATGTCTTCTTTGGCTGATTTTTATGATAAAAATCCAGAACATTTCCTCTCGTATGATCCACAAGGGGCTACACCCTCAGGCTCTACTGATCCTATCCCCCCCCCCGAGTAAAAATCCCTGGTTTGAAACTCCGATGAGGTCAGAACCGTTCGAGGTACAACCATACGCAAGACCATACTCACTGTATCAAGGAGAGGCTTCCTTTGGTGAGGAACAAGAATTTGGTATGGTAGGAGAGCAAACCGGGACGGGCTACTATGGGGATGATGAGGATCAGGAAGAAGAGGAGGACCCGGAAACATACAGAGTAGATTCCCCGGTAGAGAACTAAGCCCCTGTTACCGACTCCCCGGTCGATAACCAACCCCTCCTAAACGAGGTTCTCGCACGCGCAGCAGAACATTTCCACATTGACACCCACGGTGTTCAGGAGGAAAGGGGCTTCACAGAAGAGTTAGTGGGAGAAAGGAGGCCTGTTGTCCAGACCATCCCTATCCTTAAGTCCATTCAGCGGAGAATAGATCGTCCCTGGTGAACCCGAACCTCACCAGAGCAGTCAATCCCAGGGTTGAAAAGCTTTTCAGGGCGGCCCAGTCTGACCCTCTCTATATAAGAGGACATCTGAAGCCAGACTCCCTAGTTGTCACCAACACTCGTAAGAGGGCTGGAACACCCTTGTCATCGTCTGAAGCTCCTCCCGACAAGGAGAGCAAAAAACTATACGGTTTCGGCAGGAAAGTAGCCTCAACGTCTGCCTATCAAGCAAGGATTGCAAACTCCACCACCCTGTTGGCCAGCTACAACTGCCATCAGTGGGAAGAAGTCACGGCACTCATAGTCTCTGCTCCTGAACCTTTAAAGGGACAGTTAGCTCGGATTTCCGCAGAGGGTAGAGCCGTGTCAGGTTGCATTTTGAAAGCAACCTTCGACGCCGCGGACAACGCAGGCAGATTGATAGCGGAAGGCACTGTTATCAAGAGACATGCGTGGTTACGGCAGTCTGGTTTTAAGGCAGAAACCCAGGCATCATTATTGAACAAACTGGTGGAAACCGATCTGTTTGGTAAGGCGGTCGAAGACGCACTGAAGAATGCCAAGGACGAATACGAAACACTCAAGTCCCTTGGCCAGTTAACCAATAAACCCCCTAACCAGGGAGGGAATAGTAATTTTCGTCGTCCATGCGGCCAAAATTCCCAGAGAGGATCTACCTATTCCCAGGGGCAGGGTACACAGTGGAACAACCAACAGTCTACCCAGGGTTACGGCAGGGGTAATAGGAGAGGTCGTGGTAAGGGCAGAGGCAGCCCCAACAAGGGAGGCGGCACGCCTCCACCAAAGCAGTGACGCTCAGTTCAGGGTCCCTTCTCACGCAACCCCAGTAGGGGGACGCCTTTCCAACTTCACCTAGGCTTGGGAAGGGATCACATCAGACAGATGAGTGCTGTCAACAGTATCCACAGGATATTGTATAGAACTACTACAGCGTCCCCGGAACCATCCTCCACGACAAAGAGTACATTCTTTAGAAGATCAGAAGATTCTCCTCGAGGAGATCGCCATTCTGCTAGAAAAGGATGCAATAGAACTCGTCCCGGGACACCAGATAAACAAGGGTATTTATTCAACTTACTTCCTTGTGCCAAAGAAAGATTTGACAATGCGCCCAGTATTGGACTTACGGCCTGCCAACAAGTATGTCAAGCCCCAAAAATTTCGTATGACCACGCTACAAGAGGTAATCCCCCTCCTAAAAAAGGGGGATTACATGGCAACCTTCATATTTCCATGTTCCCAGCGCACAGAAAGTATTTGCGCTGCAAGGTGGACAGTCGACACTACCAATTCAAGGTACTGCCCTTCGGGATAGCTTCAGCACCAAGGGTATTCACCAAGGTACTGGCGGTGGCGGCTGCACACCTATGCAGGGAGACAATCTCAGTGTACCCTTATCTGGGCGACTGGCTCATAACGGGGGAAACCCCAGGAATTTGCAGGACAAACATTCAAAGGACTATCGACCTCCTCCACGAGTTAGGCTTCTCAATCAACGAGAAAAAGTCAAGCCTAGTGCCAAGCACCTCAAAACAATTCCTAGGAGCAATCCTAGATACCCAAGAGGGGTTGACCTTTCCTTCAGAAGAAAGAATTCAGAATATACTACTGCAAATTCCGCATTATCAGTCCGGTCAACAAATAACGGTACGCAAAGCAATGCGTTTACTGGGCATGATGGCGTCATGTATTTATCTGGTCCCCCACGCGCGCCTGCGCATGTGTCCCATGCAGGAATGGTTGGCGAAACAGTGGTCTCAGGCAAGTGGTCAGTGGGACGATCTAGTGGTCGTTTCGCCAACACTGGTACAAAGCCTTCACTGGTGGACAAGAGAGAATCTCGCACAGGGGAAACCCTTTTACGATCCCTAAGTACAGGCAGTAGTCACTACAGATGCATGCCTGACGGGGTGGGGAGCTCACCATCTCCACCACACAGCTCAGGGTCTCTGGTCTCACTCAGTGTCCAAGAACCACATCAACCTGCTAGAGCTTCTGGCAGTATTCAGAGCGCTTCAGGCGTTCGAGCCCCACCTACTAAACCTGTCAGTGCAAATCCGGACGGACAGCACAACAGCCATGTTCTACCTGAACAAGCAAGGAGGGACTCGCTCGCCAAATCTGTCCAAGCTTGCCCAGAAAATCTGGATATGGGCACTCAGATGGAACATCTTCCTGTCATCACAACATGTTCCAGGGGAGCTCAATTCCCTAGCGGATGCTCTGAGCAGAGACTCCCTCCCAGAGGAACACGAATGGGTTCTACACAGAGAGGTCGTAGAAAACATCTTCTCTCAGTGGGGTTTCCTCACTATAGACTTATTCGCCACAAGCGAAAACAGACAATGCCCAGGATTTGCATCCAGGTTCCCCCAACCAGACTCCCAGGGGAACGCCCTGTGGATGAACTGGTCAGGGATGTTTGCGTACGCTTTTCCACCACCTCCTCTCATCAGGAAAGTGGTGAACAAGATGAACAGAGAGTCGATGATGCTCGTCCTAGTTGCTCCCATGTGGGCAAGACAATCGTGGTTCCCACACCTACGCAGGATGGCGGTGTGCGAGCCCATCAAACTTCCAGCCTGGTACAACCTACTGTCCCAGCACCAAGGTCAAACAGTGCACCAGCAACCCAACTCAATGAACCTGGCAGCATGGCTCCTGAGGTCATAGAGTTTGGACATCTCAATTTGCCACAGAGGTGTATGGACATCCTAAAGGAATCTAGGAAACCAAACACAAGGCACTGTTACTTTGACAAATGGAAGAGGTTCGTTATCTGGTGCCAGAGTAGATCAATCAACCCGGTTGATTGCACTCCTTCCACTATTGTTACATACATGCTCCACCTGCTAGATGCAGGATTGGTTTTTAACTCACTGAAAGTACACCTGGCAGCCCTGTCGGCTTACACCACTTCCCATAGCAAGGTTTTGTGGTGGAAAGTACAAGTAGTTAAAGCCTTCATGGAAGGAGTAAAGAGACTTCACCCTCCTATTTCAAACCCACCACCAGGGTGGGACCCTAATGTGGTGCTAGCCAAGCTCATGGGCCCCCTTTTCTAACCCATGCATAAAAGCATTCTCAAACACCTGACTTATAAAACGGCCTTCTTAGTAGCTATTACTTCTATAAGGGTCAGTGAAATTCAGGCTCTGTCGGTGCAGGATCCCTTCTTTACTGTCCATAAAGACAAACTGGTTTTACGCACACACCCTAGGTTCTTACCTAAATTTATATCTAAATTCCATGTAAACCAGTCCATCGAGCTTCCGGCTTTCTTCCAGGACCCGCAAAGCTCCGCTGAGGTGAAACTACACACCGTAGATGTGCGTAGGGCGGTCCTCTACTATGTAAATAAAACCAGACCGCTAATAAAAACAGATCAACTGTTTGTCTCCGTAGCTACAGGCAGAGAGGGGGTTCGCGTCTCTAAAGGTGCCTTCTCGAAGTGGATTATTAACTGTATCCAGCTCTGTTACTCACTCTCTGAAAGAACTCTGCCGTTCACGCCAAGAGCCCACTCTACTAGAGGCATTGGGGCCACTCTGGCTTTCATTGCAAATGTACCCCTTGACACCATTTGCAAAGCAGCTACTTGGAGCTCTATTCACACTTTTACTCAGCATTACTGCATTGTCACCCATTCCAAGGCAGATACACAAGTGGGACAAGCGGTTCTAAGACACTTATTTGCTCATGACCCTTCTCACATCCCACCTCCTTCTTCAGGTACTGCTCGCTAATCTATGCACAGCATGTGATTTAAGCAGATTCCACAAGCCTCAGAAGGGATACATTACTCATCGTAATCGTATTTCTGATGCTTGTATCTGCTTAGATTCACATGCGACCCACCCTTCCTCCCCTCTGAGAGAAGGCGCATGATTGCTTGTAGTCTTACCTTTCTGTCTATCTGCTTGGATTATCTGTACTCACACTACTCCTCATGCTACCTCATGTCACAAAAAATACAATCTGAGGATCCTAGACGCGTGAGGGATCTTGGGTACAGTGGACGTCACACTAGGGATAGTATTACTGGCACGCCCTGTGTCGACGGCCATTTTCGAGTTTCGAAAAACAAACTGTAATACTCCGCAGCTTCCACTAGATGTCGGTCTATGCAGAGCATGTGAATCTAAGCAGATACAAGCATCAGAAATACGATTACGGTGAGTAATGTATCCCATATATGTTCAAGCAGATAATATGAAATGTTCAGATAATGGCAATCATGATCCGATGCTGTAAGTAATTGAAACCACACATCAAATTGTGAAAAATGTCTTCATTGTATTGTAAGGTAATAGCCGACACGTGTTTCGACCCCAACGGTCGTTTTCAAGGCCTCTGGATGCACAAGTTGTTATTCAAACCTTAGATAGGATATTTCCGAATGATCTTGAGTCAAGATATCGCCTGGTCAATTAGCACAAAGTCAATGGGTTAAATCCCTGCGTCCCTTTCTTGGGTAAGAAAATCCCTGCAATCAATAAGCTTATTGTGCTAATTGTGCTTCCATCTAGTGGACGTTGCAGAGTATTAGTTTGTTTTTCGAAACTCGAAAATGGGCGTCGACACAGGGCGTGCCAGTAATACTATCCCTGGTGTGATGTCCCCTGTACCCATGATCCCTCGCGTGTCTAGGACCCTCAGATTGTTTTTTTTCCGCCATACTGGTCGGAAGCATTTCGCGGAGTTCCTGGCAATAAGCCATAATTTTGCAAAATATTGATAATTTTACCCCTTCTCCACCCCAACGTCGAGATACCGAATTTCTACACTCGATGCCGGATCGGAGAGGATTTCGACCGTCGACTGCACAACGACTTTGGGCCTCGAGGCTTTCGTCTCGGCCCGGGCCTGGGCCGCTGGCCAAGGCCCTGCAAGTAGGGAGAGTGGGGGGTGGTCATACTGTACACTCTTGTAATATATATAGACACACTTATATATTCCTACATTTACCAGCCCGCCGCCACAAGGTGCGTATGGGGGGGTACCCCTTTCCAATTCTGCCCCAAGTGCAATCGCAAATACCCTTGGGTCGACAGGCACGCCACGTGCAACCTCTGCTTGCCGAGGGACCACCCCGAGGCAAATTGCAGAGCCTGTAGTAGGTTTAAGCCTAAAACACTTAAGGACCGTTCAATCAAGCGTTGGGCCCACCACACCAGGCGTCAAGAGGCCATGGCAGCGGAGGGCACCTTCAGCGACGGCAGCAACGCCGTACTTTCGGACGGCGAGGGCTTTATGGCGTCGAAAGACAGCCGAGCGTAAGTCCCCGACCTCGGAAGGTCGACCGGCAGGCCGGCTATGTGGAACACCCCCGGCGACACGAGCGCTTCCCATGACACCTTCACAAAGCACACAAAGTCCAACCGAGACTCGACGCACGTCGAGTTCTCGGAAAGAGGCACGTAGAGAACGGTCCGAATCGGCGTCCTCCGGGCGCTCTCGATCTAGATCGCCACACGACGCCAGGCAAGCATCCACTATTGCCAAGAGTGCCTCGCTCCCTAAGGTCACGGAAGCTCGATCGTCGGTAGACGAAGCCGACTTCCACTCTCAGGCCGCACTCCAAGAGTCGGCGCCCGCAGACCGAATTACTACAGATCCCGAACCCCTACCTCCACGCTCGAAGGATAGGGTCAAGTCCCCCGAACCTCGACGCCAGGCGTCGAAAAGCTCAGAGGGCCCTAAAACACACGGGAAACACTCCTCCAGTCACGGGGAGGGAGGGAAACGGCAAAGGAAGCAGTCTCTACCCACTTCCAAGCCCGTAGAACACTCCACTCCTCAAAAACAGAAAGACAAGTCCACGTCTTCTAATAACACCAAAACCCCTGCACAGGCTGCCAAGTCTAGTCAGGATAAATTTGGAAAACTCCCAGAAAGGGTCATTCCCAGTTCCAGAGAATGGACCAGTGTTGACATAGATAGGGTAATGTCAAGAATGTCATCTTTGGCAGATTTTTATGCAAAAAAACCCAGAACACTTTCTTGCTTATACTCCCGACGGGTCAGCACCCTCTGGCTCTAAGCATCCTATACCTTCTAAGTGCAAGATCCCACTTTGAGACACCAACAGGGTCTTCAGACCCCTTCTACGTCCAGCCCTACTCTCATTTCCAGGGAGAGACATCCTTTGTTGAGGATCCAGATTTGGACATGGTGGAGGAACAAACTGGGACAGGCTACTATGGGGATGAGGATCAAGATGAGGAGGAGGAAGACCCCTACAGGGTAGACTCCCCAGTAGAAAGAGAGGCCCCAATTACCGACTCCCCTGTCGACAACCAGCCACTCCTGAATGAAGTGCTGTCTCGAGCAGCAGAACATTTCCACATCGACACCCAGGGTGCCCAGGAGGAAAGAGACTTTGCAGAAGAGTTAGTGGGGGATAGGGGGCCTGTTGCTCAGGCCATCCCTATCCTAAAATCTATTCAAAGAAGAATAGACCCGTCATCCTCAATCCTAACCTCACCAGAGCAGTGAACCCTAGGATTGAAAAACTTTTCAAGGCGGCCCAATCAGACCCACTATATATAAGAGGGCACCTGAAGCCGGACTCTCTGGTTGTTACTAACACTCGTAAGAGGGCTGGAACACCCTTATCGTCTGAGGTTCCTCCCGACAAGGAGAGCAAAAGACTGTACGGGTTAGGCAGGAAAGTGGCCTCCACTTCCGCCTACCAGGCAAGGATTGCCAACTCCACCACCCTCTTGGCCAGCTACAACTGCCATAAGTGGGAAGAGGTTGCGGCACTCATAGACTCCGCACCAGAACCCTTAAAGAGCCAATTGGGACGAGTTTCAGTGGAGGGAAGAGCCGTGTCCGGTTGCATTTTAAAGGCAACCTTTGATGCCGCGGATAACGCAGGCAGATTAATAGCAGAAGGAACTGTTATTAAGAGACACGCTTGGCTACGCCAGTCTGGTTTCAAGGCTGAAACACAAGCGTCACTATTGGACAAACCGGTGGAGCCAGATCTGTTTGGTAAGGCCGTCGAGGACGCACTAAAGAATGCTAAGGACGAGTATGAAATACTCAAATCCCTAGGCCAGCTAACCACTAAACCCCCTAATCAGAGAGGGAATGGCAATTTTCGTCGCCCACGCGGCCAAAATTCCCAAAGAGGTTCTAACTATTCCCAGGGGCAGGGTACATAGTGGAACAATAATAACCAGCAGTCTACCCAGGGTTACGGCAGGGGGAATAAGAGAGGACATGGTAGAGGTAGAGGCAGCCCCAATAAAGGAGGCGGCACGCCTCCACCGAAACAGTGACGCTCCGTTCAGGGTCCCTTCTCACGCAACCCCAGTAGGGGGACGCATTTCCAACTTCACCCAAGCTTGGGAAGGGATCACATCAGACAGATGGGTGCTGTCAACAGTATCCGAGGGGTACTGTATAGAACTACTAGAGCGTCCCCGAGACCATCCTCCACGACAAAAAATACATTCTTTGGAACACCAGAAGATCCTCCTAGAAGAGATTGTCAATCTGCTAGCAAAGGACGCGATATAACTCATCCCGGGACATGAGGTAAAAAAGGGTATTTATTCAACTTACTTCGTTGTGCCAAAAAAAGATTTGACAATGCGCCCAGTATTGGACTTACGGCCTGCCAACAAGTATGTCAAGCCCCAAAAGTTTTGCATGACAACTCTCCAAGAGGTAATCCCCCTCCTAAGAAAAGGGGGATTACATGGCAACATTGGACATGAAAGATGCCTATTTTCATATTTCCATGTTCCCAGCGCACAGAAAATACTTGCGCTTCAAGGTGGACAGTCGGCACTACCAGTTCAAGGTACTGCCCTTCGGGATAGCTTCGGCCCCAAGGGTATTCACCAAGGTACTGGCGGTGGCGGCAGCACACCTACACAGGGAGGCAATCCCGGTGTACCCTTACCTGGACGACTGGCTCATCACGGGGGAAACCCCAGTAATTTGCAGAACAAACATTCAAAGGACTATCGACCTCCTCTTCGAATTGGGCTTCTCAATAAACGAAAAAGTCAAGTCTAGTGCCAAGCACATCCAAACAATTCTTAGGAGCTATTCTAGACACTCAAGTGGGGTTGACCTTTCCTTCAGAGGAAAGAATTCGGAATATATACTGCTGCAAATTCCGCAATACCAGTCCGGTCGCCAGATAACGGTACAGAAAGCAATGCGTTTGCTGGGCATGATGGCGTCATGTATTTACCTGGTCCCCCACGCGCGCCTGCGCATGCGTCCCATGCAGGAATGGTTGGTGAAACAGTGGTCTCAGGCAAGTGGTCAGTGGGACGATCTAGTGGTCGTTTCGCCAACACTGGTACAAACCCTTCACTGGTGGACAAGAGAGAATCTGTCCAAGGGGAAACCCTTTTTATGATCCCGAGATACAGGCGGTAGTCACAACCGATGCATGCCTGACGGGTTGGGGAGCTCACCATCTCCACCACACAGCTCAGGGTCTCTGGTCTCACGCAGTGGCCAAGAATCACATCAACCTTCTAGAGCTTCTGGCAGTATTCAGAGCGCTTCAAGCTTTCGAACCCTACCTTTTAAACCTGTCAGTGCAAATCCGGACGGACAGCACTACAGCCATGTTCTACCTGAACAAACAAGGAGGGACTCGCTCGCCAAATCTGTCCAAGCTTGCCCAGAAAATCTGGATATGGGCACTCAGACGGAACATCTTCCTGTCATCACAACATGTTCCAAGGGATCTCAATTCCATAGCGGATGCTCTGAGCAGAGACCCCCCTCCCAGAGGAACACGAGTGGTGTCTACACAGAGAAGTCGTAGAAGACATTGTCTCTCAGTGGGGTTTCCCCACTATAGACCTATTCGCCACAAGCGAAAACAGACAATGCCCAGGATTCGCATCCAGGTTCCCCCAACCAGACTACCAGGGGAATGCCCTGTGGATGAACTGGTCAGGGATGTTTGCGTACGCTTTTCCACCAACTCCTCTAATCAGGAAGGTGGTTAACAAGATGAACAGAGAATCGATGACGCTCGTCCTGGTTGCTCCCATGTGGGCGAGACAACCATGGTTCCCACGCCTACACAGACTGGCGGTGTGCAAACCCATCAGACTTCCGAGCTGGTACAACCTATTGTCCCAGCACCAAGGTCAAACAGTGCACCATCAACCCAACTCAATGAACCTGGCAGCATGGCTCCTGAGGTCATATAGTTTGGACATCTCAAATTACCACAGAGGTGTATGGACATCCTAAAAGAGGCTAGGAAGCCCAACACTAGGCACTGCTACTTTGACAAATGGAAGAGATTCGTAATCTGGTGTCAGAGTAAGCAAATCAACCCAGTTGATTGCACTCCTTCCACTATTGTTACTTACATGCTCCACCTGCTGGATGCAGGGCTGGTTTTTAACTCGCTGAAGGTACAACTGGCAGCCCTGTCCGCATACACCACTTCCCATAACAAGGTGTCTTGGTGGAAAGTACCAGTAGTTAAGGCCTTCATGGAAGGAGTAAAGAGACTTCACCCTCCTATTTCTAACCCACCACCAGGATGGGACCTGAACGTGGTGCTATCTAAACTCATGGGCCCCCCATTCGAGCCCATGCATAAAACGAGTCTCGAACACCTGACCTATAAGACTGCCTTCTTAGTAGCCATTACATCCATAAGAAGGGTCAGTGAAATTCAGGCTCTGTCAGTGCAGGATCCTTTCTTTACTATTCATAAGGATAAGCTGGTTTTACGGACACACCCTAGGTTCTCACCTAAGTTTATTTCCAAATTCCATGTAAACCATCCATCGAGTTTCCGGCTTTCTTCCAAAACCCACAAAGCTCGGCTGAGGTTAAACTACACACCCTAGATGTGCGTAGGGCGGTCCTTTACTACGTAAACAAGACCAGACCGCTTAGGAAAACAGATCAAGTGTTTGTCTCCGTAGCTACAGGCAAGGAGGGAGATCGTGTCTCTAAGGGTGCCATCTCCAGGTGGATTGTCAACTGTATCCAGTTGTGTTACTCTTTCTGACAAAACTTTGCCTTTTACGCCCAGAGCCCACTCGACAAGAGGCATTGGGACCAGTCTGGCTTTCATTGCAAATGTTCCCCTTGACACCATTTGCAAATCAGCTACTTGGAGCTCTATTCATACTTTTACTCAGCACTATTGCATTGACACCCATTCCAAGACAGATACTCAAGAGGGACAAGCGGTTCTAAGACATTTATTTGCTCATGAGCCTTCTCAAATCCCACCTCCTTCTAACACTGCTCGCTAATCTATGCACAGCATGTGATCTAAGCAGATTCCACAAGCCTCAGAAGGGATACATTACTCACCGTAATCGTATTTCTGATGCTTGTATCTGCTTGGATTCACATGCGACCCACCCTTCCTCCCCTCTGAGAGAAGGTGCATGGATGCTTGTAGTCTTATCTATCTTCTATCTACTTGGATCATCTGTACTCACGCTACTCCTCATGCTACCTCATGTCAAAAAAATAATACAATCTGAGGGTCCTAAACGCGTGAGGGATCATGGGTACAGGGGACGTCACACTAGGGATAGTATTACTGGCACGCCCTGTGTCGACGCCCATTTTCGAGTTTCGAAAAACAAACTGTAATACTCCGCAGCTTCCACTAGATGTCGCCCTATGCACAGCATGTGAATCTAAGCAGATACAAGCATCAGAAATACGATTACGGTGAGTAATGTATCCCATTCTTTCTGTGTGCAGTGACAGTCTTCTAATAGTTTTCAAGTTGTGTATATATGTACTGTGAACCATTGAGTGGAGGGATCACCTTTAGAAAGACTCCTGCAGCTGGAAGCAATTCTGTGCATTCCAATCACTCAACAAACTTAAAAGCTGGTGAATAGCGCACAATTCTACGTATCTTTTACACTCGACCCAAGGTATAGTAGCCACACAACACAGGAAGCAAGATGAAGTTAGCAGGCAAGAGCGACCATCTTAGAGGTTCCGACCTCGGTAGTTTTCATAGCCGTTGGACGCGAGTATGCATTTTTATGAAGCTGAGTACACGTCGAGGAGATAGCCATGGTTTGGCAGTGCAGCTCGATGAAAATAGGGCGCAGCTTCCGAAGTTGGACATCAATAGACAATTTAAGGATGAATTCAGCGGTTTCACCCCACGGGCTTACCTTTGCGGTTTTGGATGAACAAAGGGGGGGGTAGAGGACTGCTCCTGCAGTCGGTGCCGGTGTGAGGAGCTCAGCTCTGACTCACCTCAATGTGATAAGTGGTACATGGGGCTGCACTGAAGAAGGCAGTTATTGTCTAACCATTAACTTTTAGCTGGATAGATTTGTTTGTAATGTCAGATCCTAGGCATCGTAAAATCTTAGGGATATAGAGGATTCAAGCTCTTTCCCAGAAGGAATGCGGCCTTTGGGATTCCAAAAATTGACCACAGGCACGTATGCAGTGTTAGTCACTATGGCTAAGCAATGGCGGCACGCACTGACTTATCAATGGTCTACTGTCCATCAAGGGTCCATGCAGGTTAAAAATAGGAATTACATGTTCTGCGCGACAAAATGCAGAATGGGACAAATTATAAAAATAAAGAGTGATGGAGACTACAGGGTCCAGATAATGTTAGCAGGAGGAGTGAAATATTGATAGAATGAATGAACATTGTTTATAAAAATGTTACATTTTTCCCTTGGTCTAGACCTCAAGGTTTGTAAAAGTCTGCAGAGGTGCCGTGTTTTTGCATAGGAGGAAAAGCATGAGCTACTGTGTATTTGTGTAGAGCTAGCCAAATGTAGAACCGCATGCCCTGACAAAACTGCTGACAACGAAGAAGGCAGGCTTTGGAGCATCCCTATTATGGAAAAAGGACGGGTGGGGATGAAGCCATGATCCATATCCAGTGACACCACTACAGCAAGCCAGGCCTCAAACTACTTTGGCAGGAAGGAAAAGAAGAGGGACAGGAGAAGACTGTTCAGGCAGCAGAGTCCTTTGCTACATTGCTCATTTTATAAGATTAAACTTGTTATCCTTACACAATCGTTTTTTGGCCTTATTCCTCTAGAGGGGTGTATTCATTCTGGTGTGAGCGTAATTGGCAACACCCTTACACTTCCCCTGACTTGTTAGCCTGTCCAGAATAAGCCTGCATTAGATTTTACCTAATAACTTTGAGTCATTCATAAAGTGTAACACTGGAGTTTGCTTTCCATGGTCTGTTTTAGACTGACACAAAAAGAGACTTGGGTTTATACCTGCCTTTAAGTTGATTATAGCTCCTTTAAAAGGTGTATAGGTTTTACACACCTTGAGTATAACTGTGTTATCCTAAAATAAGTGAGTTATTGCTTCCCTTAGTCTGTGAACTGAAAAGCAACTGTAATTGAATATTACACCCCAAGGTCAAATTCCCATACAATAATGGTTATCCTGAATCAGAGTTATAGGTTTATACTGTTCTTAGAATCTGTTTCACTAGATCAGAAAAGTATATTTTCTGGTTGCACCATGTGATTTCTTACTAAGTAAGCTTCACTGTACAACTGATAGGGTCGACTACCCTGCTTTTACTGAAAGTAATCTAAAAGTAATTATTGGTTTTGACTTGCCTCGAACTGCTGCTAGGTATTCCATATAAGGTTATATGCTTTGGTATGTGTACCTTCAAGCATAGTGTTGTGTTTTTATAATTGTGGTTATATATAATGTAATAGTGTTTATTTCCCCCAAGATGTATCTGGTCCTACTTGTATTTAAATAAACCATTTATTTTTTACAATACATAATGATTCAGTGTTTCTTTGGACCATTTGTATTACAATTTAATTGTACTGATTCTACAGCCCTCTCTCCCTCCTAAGATACATCTGGTTGCTCTGGCTATGCCACCATGAACTCAGGTGGTACAGCTTTATACTAAGAGTGTAGTCTTGTAATGTCAGTTGAATGGTTTTACTAAGTTCTTCGGACTTCAGAAAAACTGTCCTAACACTTGCTGCAATTCTGAAAAGTACACAACGTTATTTACTTACCTTTTGAATTGTGTTCCATTATTCTAGAAAGTAAGAGTTGTTATAACTTTATTATTTCTGAAACTTAAGTGTCAAAGTTTACCAAGTTCACCTTAAACTGCTTACTGCCTTTCTGAAAAACCTTAGTTATTGCTTACCTTAGAACTGTATTCCACTCTTCTGAAAAGTAACATTGGTATAACTACATATTCATGTGATAGAACCACTGTAAGAGTTTATGACCAATAAGGTTTTACTCACCTTGAATAGCATATTGCCATTATAATTGCGTATCCCAAGTTCTTATGAAGTGCATATTGCCCATCTGAGAAGTAATTCATAAGTTTTTGCTTGCCTTAGAATTGTGTTCCGTTATTCTGAAAAATAATTTTGGTGTCACTGTATCATTCCTGAAATAGGAATAAGTTAAAATTATCGAATGGTTGGAGGGCATAGAATGGTTGGAGGGCATAGAATGGTTGGAGGGCATAGAATGGTTGGAGGGCATAGAATGGTTGGAAGGCATAGAATGGCTTGGGGAGCACGGAACGGCTTGGTGTGCTTGAAACGGTCGGAATGCATGAAACAGTTGGAATGCATGAAACGGGCGGAGTGCATAGAACTATTGGTAAACCACCATATCATATCTCCACGCTTACTCTCTTCTTTACACCACCACTCAACTAGAACACAGCGATACTATGACACCATTCGGTATAGCTGTTCTTATACCATCACTTGCCTCATACTCCCCAACATCCTAACTAAACACCGCTGATTACTCACCCTCCAGCCTAGGTGTTCTCCTCAGGCCTAACGCAGCCAGAATCGGTCTGAATAACAACCTGCCAGAACGAACACATACTCCTGATCTCCCATCCACCACACCTACCGCAAAGAAGCAGCTATCGCACAAATACCACTCCTGCTGCACACACATCCGGTGCCCACATGCACCTTATGACTCTCTCTCTCTACTGACTTGAACTTTGGTTCCCGAGGGCGTTCAACCTACCAGCGCCTTGAGATCATACCAATGGTACATAAGGCTCTATATAAATGTAAAGTAACATAACATATGTTGCAGAGTGCTTACTGTTAGGTTGGTAGTGTAATTGTATTATTCCTGAATCAGAACAGCTTCTACAAATGACCCGGTACTTGCTTGTAACATTGTTGGTATTACTTTATTATTCCTCAGACTGAAAGTGTAAAGGTGTACCAATAGGCGTTACTTACCTTGAATTACGTACTGCATTTCTTAGTCCACTAATGTGTTTTTACTCCTCATGAATGGCATACTACCATTCTAAATGTGCTTCACTAGGTGTTACTCACCTTGAACTGAATACTGCTATTCTTAAGCCTTATGCTTTTGTCTGCATACCATAACGGTTATGTTTGTTTTTATAATTGTGTTTATAAATAATAATAGTATCTACCTTTCTTTTATATGTAAAATAAGCTATTATTTGATTAATACATATGTGTATCAGTGTTTCCTTGGACCATATGTATGCTGCATGTTCTTTGTACCAAACTATAGCCCTCTCCCTCCTAAGATAAGCCGGACTGCTCTGTCCATGCTACAAAAATGTATGCAGTGCAGGTGTATACGAAGAGTTGGAGTTTACTGTATTGCCCAAGGTATAGTTTTATAAAGCCCCTTGGGTGGAATTCAGAAAAAACTGTCCTAACACTCATTTCAGGTCTGTCTGCCTTGTGTCATTTAAGGTTTTCTCTATAAATTGGATCCTGCTCAATTATCAATTTTTGTCTTCAGATTTGGCTCCCGGAGTGGATGAAATTTATGAAGAAAGCCAGGAAATATTTCTGACCCCAGGACACCCTCAGGATGGGCAAGTGGTGCTCTACAAGGTACGCAGTAGTTTTCTGTAGTTTGTTGCAGCACTGTGTAGCACAGGCTAGTGGAGTTCCCCTCCCCCACCAATATCAACCCCCCCACAACCCCCACCAATATCAACCCCACCCCCATACATTTGAGGTTAACCCAGGATTTTAAGCTGTGTATTGCTGGTTAAAATATTGCTAAATCTCTGGCGGCATGCTGAAACTCCTTATCAGATTTACTCATTGGGAGGGCAGAAACATGATCTTTGCCCTAAATCGGGGGACTTTTGCAGTGTGGCATTTCTGACATGCTCTCCAATTTCTTCCTGTGTAGATCAGTGTGGATCGAGGATTGAAATGGGAAGAGGTATATGAGAAGTCACTGCAGCTTAAAGGGGCCAGTGATGGCTTCTACATTTCCTACAAGGTTAGTCATGGCCTCTCTTCCATATGTAACGGGGTAGGAGGAGAGTTATCAGGTGGGGGTTGGGGGAGAAACGAGGGAAATGTTTGGTGTACTGATGGAGTATTGTTGAAGTAGTTGATGGATAAGAGCATTAATTGTGTTAGAGAGCATGCCTTTGATATGTATTAACATTGTTTGTGGTTCACAGGTCCGAGGCGCCATGTACACAACTCTGCTAGCGGAGCAGCGGTGGGGGGATAACTGTATTGTTTACAAGCCCAACATTGGGAAGCAGATAAACTCAGAGAGTCTGGACAACCTGAGCAAGCGATATCAGCGGGTAAGAACTACAGAAGGTGGCTAAAATGGTTGCGTCATACATATCCAGTTACATGAAGTGTGCCAGGAATCTCTCATGTAACTGTGGGGCCTGCTCCTATGTTCTAGCGATTGGAGGCTTGTAGGTAAAGTGTGTTCTGTGAGAAATGTAATAGTGCATCACAAATTAAAGGGAATTTATACTTTCCCACCCACCTCAGATTCTGCAATGAGAATATCCCCATTTTGTTGATGCACAATGCCTTAAAGTTACAAAAGTAACTGACAACTCCTAAATATTTTAAACTTTAAAAAAAATGTAGGTAAATTCAAAACAAATTCCTTTTGCCTGCTACCCCACGCCTAAACCTGGAGCATTCCAGATACCTTGAGCAAATCTGCAGATTTACTCCAGTTTTAAGCTTTGTGAATAAGGTTAAATGGTAGGAGATGTAAATCCTAGATGCTCACTGGTATCTCTCGATTTGCTGCATAGGCAAATCTTTGAGAATGAAGCCTAATAGGTCTGTCCTCAAGGATAAGGTAGATCAACCGTGAGCTGTCCAATTTCTGTTTATAGGTGGAAAAGTCAATGCAGCAGATACTACTTCTGCTGTAGCAGTAACCATTCTGTTGGTAAAATGTCACCTTCCGTGCTGCATTTTCACTTAGGAGCCCTAGAGGTGATGCTTGCCCAGAGTCCAGTTGATCTGTGGGAGCAGTGTGTGCACCCCGTTTCCCATCGCAAACATGCATCCTTTAACATATTTCACAACCACCCCATATTTGGGAATCGCCATATTCAAATGTTCCTGGAATTATATCTGGGAAAATAGGTATGATGTGGATTCAGCCCGGACTCCTTATTCTCATAGTGTACAAATACAAGCTTACCTTTCCATACCTCAGACGTCCTGGACACAGAATGGCTATGACTATGTGTTCACATCCGTAGCCTTTTACATAAAGGAAACCAAATTCAAATGTGGACCTCTTCCGACATTCTAATGGAAGAGCACCACCTAGGGCTATGTGCAATTGGAACAGTACTACTCCCAATGTTTAGTTGCAAATAAGCATCACTGCCACCATCATCTAGGTGTTTACAGTTTTAACTGTGCATGGTTACTCTCTCAGAGAAACGCTGGGTGCATTTGGTCCTTCCTAAGAAGTTTGTGGTCTCTTTGCACGGGCAGAACTGAGAGTAGTGTCTCCAGTGAGGACTTGAATTAGGACCCGCTTCCGAAAAATGTTGGTGATCCAGTACAGGAAAAACAATTCAGGGGATCATACCGGAGCCACGCCGGAACTATTATGGTTGGGTGGTGGTCTCTGTTAAGAAAGATCTCTCTTTACTGCACCTTTACTTCCATTTTTATGGGCCCCCAAACTTTTGGCTTTTATTTTTCACTACCCTGTCTTCTGCTCATCTGTTATGGGGAAGCTGACATGTCCTTCATGCTGTCAGTACTGGGAAACAGCTTCCCTCAGTCTAGTTACTTTGTTACTACTTTTAGCGCACAGTGAGGAAGCAGCTGCACATTGAGCTCTTCTCCCGTTTGGACTTGGATTTCTGCTTTTGGAAAAACTCTTGCTGGCCCTTTAAACAAACGCAAGGGCTTTAAAACCCCCATAAGTGCGTTGCGCCGAGTGAGTAAACAGTGTTAGTTGTTCGGTGTGCGGGGCTGCCTGCCCCCTTTTCGGGTGTATAACAAGGTTACCTCTTACAACCATTCATATATAGGTGTTTTGTTTTACCTGCATCAGCACGGCGAACAATTTGCTATTGTTATTCATCGAGAAGCACCCACTACTGGGCTATTGCCTTGGGTCTGTTGGTTGAAAACAGCAGAGCAGGCATTTAAACAATCTACATCCATTCCCCCTTTCCCCTCATGCCCCCCTCCTTCTCAGTCCCGTGGTCCGGAATGACGAGATCTGGGAATGCCTCGCAAAGCAGCCTCTAACATGAAGAAAGTTAAACCACATTCAAGGAAACCCTACTGCAAAGTTGTTACTAGAGCCAAATCACAGAAGAAAACCCTGTCGGGACCCTTCACTAAAAAAAATTATGTGATATCTGTGGATATACATATGCCACCCCCCCCTCCCCTCCCTCCCTCACCCATTGTTGACGGGAAAATCACAGATTACTATCACTTAGCGGGAGGAGGCCAGCCAAATCAATGTGTACAGAATACAAATCTGGATCTTGAAATCCTAAAGCATGCAAAATCAGACTATGGCGACGTAGATAACTTGTTGCTGGGTGTTTGGGAGAACTCTCCTGTCTGTGCTAATTCCCTTCAACCATAGAGTCCCCCCCCTTTCCTCCCCCACAGCTCCTTTGATCAGCTTTAGGACTTTTTAATTCTAACCCTGGAGTGAGTGCAACCTTTTTCTCGCTCTCATGTGTTTTGACCTGATTTGGATTTTGTATTCACCGTTTTTGGAGTCTGACAAACTATAGGCATCTACTTTTTGTATGGTGACACACAGCACCTTCAGTGCAGTGTCACTGAGAAATCCTTTAGATTTCTCATAAGGTTTTAAATACCTTTTCTTGTGTGAACTACAGTTCCCAAGAATAGTAAAGTGAAATTTACTTTACTTAACTTTTCTCTTTGTAGGTCCAGCCCACACCATATTATGTTACTTAGTAGCCACATTTTTATATTCCCCTCACTACTTTAAATGGCTGGTGGCAGTGGTTTAATTTTTCCTACCTTTGTGCTTTTCTACCGCAGGCTGAAACCTCTGCTGCAGTACAACACCCATGGATGACCATTTTTTTCAAAATGACCACTGACTTCTTTTTTCGCCATTTTCTGTTTGTGAGGTCTTTCCTGGGTTTTACTCTGTCCATCAAAACAGATTCAAGCCCTTTGTCTTGCCTTTGCAGGGCTTCAGCCCTGAAGCACGCCTCTGTCTCCAGTGTGTCTAAAAGGGAAGGATGTGAGGGAGGTTCCCGAAACTCGACTGTCCTTTTGTCTCTAGGAATGCCTGAATGCAACCAGTCCTGATTGGTTGGCTGGCAGGGCAGCCACCCTGCTGTGTGATTGACAACCTAGGCTGTGCATGAATGGGAGAAACCTGCTTAAAAGGCAAGGGTTTTGGGACTAGAGGCAGAGTCGACCACTGGGAGAAAGAAACGACACAGAAACCACAAACAAAGCTTGATGCATCCTCTTGGACCATTGAATTGCCCAGTGAAGCCATGTTGCTGTGCTGAAAATCCTTGTTCCTTTCGACAGAGAAGCGCTAGAAGGGACGACTTATCCCCTTAGGTTAGTGGAACCAACTAACTCAGACAAACTCCACTGGACCATCTTCCCTGACTGGCTGTACTTCTTCCTAGCTGAAAGAACCGTATGCCAGGGGTCGAGTAATCCGTAGTTGAGGGAAACGTCCGGAATCCAGGTTGAAGCTCCAAGAGTCTCCTAAGGACCCTCCAGAAGCCAGGCGACCAGAGCTTGAGTCCCCTCACCAGAGTGCAGGATCCAAGGAGTGAAGGAAGCTCTACTGGTATCCAAGATCGCAATTGTGCTGTTTACCAAGCGCTGAAACTGTGAGGTGCTGCTGAACCGAAAAGATCAGTACCTTGGTCATGCTTCCAAAACATCAGGCCCTGATGGATTCCATCTCTAGGTCGTTACTCCACACTTAGTGGACCAGAAAAATACTTGAATTTCATGCATCTTCTGCGCATATCTTTTGGCGCAGAATGTCTTGTTGACTTTGCATAATAGGTTGCATTTAAAACTTCTGCTGGTATTATGCTTTATTAATAACACCCATTGTTTTTTGCACTCATATTGTTCTAACTAGTATGAAGTAATATCGGTCAGGACCCATTTGTGCAGGTACCAAATCACACACTGTACCCAGAAACTATTGTGTTGCTGCTGTTGTTAATTGTATGCACCTCTCATAATGGTCTCTCACTGAATGTCTGAGCACATTACCGAAATGACTGTTTTTGTTTTACCTTAAGTACATGCATCCCTCATTTTTCAGCCAAATAAAAATCGGCTGGTATGGTTTACCCTCAGTGGTTGGATGGTTATTTGCTCAGTGAGACAAATTTGTTAAATGTCAGACGAGGCTTTGAATTAAGGTATTTAATTGTCATTGCAAGAATTCATTGCAACAAAACTATATTGAGGACAGGACTCACCCCCCGTATAGAGTATCTTCTCAGCCCATTTTGTCCTGCCTGCCCCTGGGCTGTCCCTCCAGTTACTTTTGCTGAACCGAAAGAGACCGTAGCTGCCGATGACCTCCGAAGTACCGCCGCAGGAGCCTTCCAGACGTGCTCACTCTTGTCCCCATGACTGAGGTTCAGGAACACAGGGTTTGCACCGCTCTAGCTAGACAGAATCCAGCTTGACCACTCTTCTACAAACCAGAGTTACTATTTAGACTTGGGGTACTTACCTCGTTGTCTTTTAGCTGTGCTTTTCTCACTTGGTAATTGCAGTGGCTTACCTTTAGAGTTGATTCCAACTTTCTTTGCACAGGCTTAACAGCTTGTGACCCTACAAGTGATTTTCTACAAACTCTTCAACTTTGTGCAGAACTGTTTCTGATCTAGGAAGTGCCTCAGCTCCATAGACTGTGTTCCAATTGACTTTGGCTGTCCTGGCTCCCTGAAGACTCTTCTAGTCCATTGTCTTTGATATTGTTTGTCCCTCATAGGTGGTAACCTGCTATAGGCTGTTGTTGCTGGGTAAGGCGTGTCTAGATTTCATTGGAAGATTAAATTGTCCTCACATTGACTGAGAACCTGTTTAACCTTTTCCTTCCTTAAAACGTTCCTTACTCTTACGTCCCGTCCCCTTTCCTCCATACTGTATGGGTGTCCCTTCCAAGGGACGTGTGACGGAACCTTTTTCACCAGAAAAAACCTTCCACCCCTTTAAAGTTAGATGCATGGGGTGTGACCCAGGGAACATGCGGTGCCCTGACTCCGCCCTCCGGCACCTCACCTCAGTCCCCTTTTCCGCGATGACGGGAACAGGCCGAATTCACCAGCGCTCCTGGGTTTGGCTTCGGCCATTTAATTCCATCCGCGGATACTTCTTTTCTTTGTCTTTTTTGTCTCATCATTCAGGTACTCGGTCCTCAGGCGTCACGCTCCCCCCGGCGCATGTCGACTTCTACAAGGTTCAGCAGGAGTCCATCCTGCAACGGGCTCTTCCCATCTTCAGACCCTCACGCCCTCTGCCTACGTTGCCTTGGCCCAGACCACGGTTGGCAATCTTGTTCAGCGTGTGACTCATTGTCCTCGAAAAGCACTGAGCAACAGACTAGCCATGTGGAGGGAGCTCTTCCAGAAGTCACCCCCAGAGGATCTCAAGAACTTTGTGAATCATCGAATCAGGCCCAAGGTAGGGCCTATATTCTCCATCGCACCTCGCAAGGGAGACTCCTTCCCAGGGACTCTCCTGCGCAGGAGGGACCGGTCAGGTCCTTCTACCAGCACATGCACCGAGGCTGCTTCAGCTACCGGCCTTTGGGTCGAGGGATCCTCGGATCCTCCCGGTGGCATTGTTGAGGGACTGGAAGATTCTTTTACCGGGTCTCCACCCGAGGGGCTCTGCCCTTTTACCGGCACCGTGGCCAAGGGGCTATGCCCTAATACCAGCAATACGTCTGAGGGGGTGCCTTAACGCAGCTCTACTGACCCCCGGGTCGAAGGTGTCACACCTACCGGGCCTAGGCCCGAGGAATAGGGTAGGCCTTGTGATCCACATGCAGTAGTCTTGGAGGAGGCCGGGCCCAGTTGGCCGAGCAACACGTCGCAGGCACGTGGCAGGCAGCTCGACAAAATGGCCACCGCGCCAGAAAGAGGCACCCGTCCGACGCCAGTCCAGGAATTCGGGGAAGGAGTGTCAAGGTGGGACTGACCTCAACCAGGTACGTGGCCTACAGTCTACCCCTCATTTGCGCAGGGCAGAATTCATTTGCGTCCATATGGGCAGGGTACGCAGCGGCTCCAGCAGCTCCCCGTTCCCCCGTCAGCACCCCCTGCCAACTCTGGCCAGTGAGGGGGAGCTCTTTGAGAAGTTCATTGGCCTCATGAAGTCGCCTCAGATGGGGGTTATCATCAAGGATGAAATCAGGGAGGTCCTCTCTACGATGCCAGCTGCACCACAGATGCCTCCGCTGACGCCCCATGCCCTGGCGCAGCCACCTCTTCTGGCTCCCTAGCTGACTCCCCAGGCAGCTCCGTACCAGCAGCCTCTTGCCGCAATCCCAGTACCCCAGCCTTCGGCACCAACTACTACTACTACTCCTCCTCCACAGGATCCCCCAGACCCACAGGATACGGATGAGCAGGAGGATCCTGACATGCCATCCTCAGCCAGGGCCTCCCACAGACGTCTTGCTGGGCTGCCAGAGTATCTGGGACTCCCCCAGCCCGAGGTAGAGCAGCCGGCAGATGGGGTCCTGGCTGAAGTCCTGACGCCCCTCTGCCAAAACGGGGATTCCAATGCAAACCAATGTAGTCTCCCTGGCCAAGAAGGGTTGGCTCAAGCCCCACTCGGCCCAGCCGGTCAATCAACGCCTGGACGCCAAGTACAGGCAGATGGAGAGGGGATACACACTTGCTCTCGGCCCACTCCTCGGTGATCGATGCAGCATCACTGTACTCCAAGCCTCAGTCGTCCTCAGCCGCCTCCTCTGCGGCCCTGCAAGGCAAGGAGGAGAAGATCTTGAAGGCGTACGGCCAGAAACTATTCCAACGCATCCTTGCATCTTCATCAGGCTAACGCAGATGCCATGCTGGCTGCTGCCAACCAAAGATTATGGCTTCTGGAACTCCCCGCCCAGAGCCAATCACGCTTTAAGGCGGTGCTAACAGAGGCTAAGATGGTGGCGTATGCCCTCATGGAATCCACAGTGGCCCATATTGACACCTCTGGCCGTGCCATCTGCATTGCCACAGACATGAGAAGGGCAGCCTGGCTCCGGGCAACAAAATTTAACCCGGACGTCCAAGAACGCATCCTAGATCTACCATTCGAGGGGGGCGGCGGGGGGACCTGTTCCACTCCTCCATGGATGAAGAGCTGGACAAAAAGAACAGCTCACAAACGGCCAAGTCTTGATCCATTCTTACGAAGACCACGCCCAAAACATACACCCAAACACAGCAATGCTCCGAGTGGGATGTACGTACAGAGGGTTCTGGGGCTTCCAGGAATGTAGATCCAGGCAGCCGGACTGCTCGCCGTCTCAGACCTGGCGCAAGCAACAAAAAGGGGGGGGTGGGTAAGGCTTTTACTCCAGGATTTTCGCCATTCAGAAGAACCACCAGGTGGGCCTGAGAGCTGTGCTGGACCTTTCCACCCTCAACCTCTCCTTACTCCTGCACATTTTCAAGATGGTCATGCCAGTTTTTATAGCAGAGACATTGGACAGGGGAGACTGTATGTGCTCCCTGGATCTGAAGGACGCGTACCTAAACTTCACAATTTGGCAGCTCCATCGTTCCTTCCTACGGTTCAGGAGCATGGGCTTCCATTTTCAATACTTGGTCCTCCCTTTTGGCCTCAACTCGTGTCCCAGGGTCTTTACCAGGCTCATGAATGCTGTGGCGGCCCTCTACATCTACCCATACCTCATACGCTACATCTCCGGAAGCGATTCTCCACTCTTCCAATGCCCTTATGGACACACTGCACGATCTGGGCTTCTCGCTCAATCTTAAGTCGCAGCTGCACCCTACGCAGACTCTGACATTCTTGGGCCTCATCTGGGACACGTGCTCCGAGAAGGTATCAAGAGGGCCACCGCTGTTAGGCAGAATTGCATGCAGTACCCTCTGGGACCACCACATACAATTAGGACCACAGGTGTAAGCAAAAACCAACCTTCGGTATAAATCTGTACCACAGTTTGTTGTAGCGAGCTGAGCAGCCAGGCTTATCTCAAGAGGGGGAATGTGAGCAGTACAAGGATGTTAAACAGAGGTCTTACAATCACAGTGGTTCAAGTAGACCCACTCAAGGTTTCTTGGTAAAACACAGATTAATCTATTACACAATCATTTAAACATTTACTAGAAGCAGGCAATTTACACAAATATGCTTCAATACCAAACCAATATGTTTCGGAGTAGATTAGGCTCCCCTGAAATAGGAGCAAAATTGCATTTCAGTTACTTTTAATGGAAGTAAAAAGGCACAAGTTAATAGAATAGATCACACATCCTTTCTTAGGCAGTGAAAATAGTTTTCGTTTCCTGGAGGACTCTATTCAGTTCAATAGGCCTAGGCCAAAGTCAATGGATAGGAAAGAGCAGTTCTTGAAGTAAACGGTAAAGTCTTTGCCAATGTTCTCATAAGTAGTTTGTACGAAAAAGAATCATGTGTTGGGTCATAAGCTGATTAGGCCTGCAAGTTAGGAAAGTTACACGAACTTTCACCGCGAGAGTTGTGTTCTCTCAATCGGGTTGACACAGTACCTTAATATGAAGCAAAAGATGCAGCTGAAGATGTTCATTCCTGGCAGTTCCTGCAGATCTCACTATTCCTGATCCTCAGTCATGGGGACAAGAGGGAGGATGTCGGGGGGGACTCCTGCACTGCACAGGATTGTCGGCAAACGCAGACAAAATGGAGTCACTTCGAGTACCTGTCATTAAGCACATAAGCTGGTGTCCTTCCCACTGGTTACTCCTAACCAGCTCTGAGAATGGTATCCAGGTGGCTTACGAGTTGATTGGTCCCACCAACTCAAAGGAAGAAGTCGTCCTTGAAGGGGCTTCTCTGTCTAGATGAACTTGGCAATTTGGAGCTGCAGCAGGGCTTCATCGGGCAAACCAGCGGTCCAGGAGTTGCAGCAGCCGTCCTCTTCCAGCTCATTTTCGGTTCTTTCGTTCCAGTGGTCGACTCTGCTTTCCAGTCCAAGAGACTCGCCTTTTAAACAGTTTTCTCCCATTCATTCCAGCCTAGCTGCCACTGACCCAGCAGGGTGGCTGTCATTGCCGAACAGTCAGACAGCCAATCACGCCAGAGTGCATTTGGTTCTCCTAGGAGACTAAGCACAGTGAGTTTAGGGCACCTCCCTCACTTTCTGCCCACCCCACACACTTGTGCGCCAGCGGCGGTCTTCAGTCCTGTAGACAAACTCTAGAAGGACTTTTCCTAAAATAAATGGGGAAAAAAGATCGGGACCCGTTTAAACAAAGGGGCTTAAGTCGCCATTTTGAAAAATTTCTCCCGCTATTTTTAGCTACCAGTGTTCACGGTCGGGAAAAATCATGATAGTTTGTTGTAGAACCACTGACACCAGACATTTCGATAGAAAAGGGTAGCTTTTACTGCTACATGAGTTTCTAGACACAAGGGATACTAGGTAACCCCTCCAGCAATCTATAGGAAGATAGTATGTGCTGGGTCTAGGAATTTAAAAAGACTCGTAAAGTCAATTTAACCTTACATTCTCTGGGAAACAGTAGTTTATCCCAGAGAAGGTATTTAAACCTTTGGGAAGTCCAAAAGGACATCCATGTGTCACTGCACTGAGGGTGATGTGTAACACACAGGAAACGATGCCTATGGAGTTATCTTAAAATTCCATAATCAAAGAACACAAGAGTAAAACATACATCAAAATACATGAGTGGGGAAGAAAGGCTCACTCTCTTTCCAGGTAAAGAAATCAAGTCCTCAAAATCCAGCATACTTGCTGGGGGTCTCTAAGGTGAAGGGAATTAGCACATTTATGAGAATTCTCCTTAACAACCGCCCACTTCCTCAGCAGAGAAGGGACCTCGGCATGGTGATACCAGCATCTCCTGGGTCTTCTGGCAGCGGTCATATTAGCTGTGCCACGCACGAGACTAAGGATGAGGAGGATTCAGCTGCACTTCGTGGCCTCATGGAACCAGGAGTAGGGCTCTTAATCCGAGATGATCACTGTTCCTCCATCTCTCCACCTGGACCTGACTTGGTGGTCCAGAGACTGCAACCTGCGGACGGGCAAGCCCTTCCGGCCACCCACTCTGCAGGCCACCATCACCACGGATTCCGTGCTCGAAGGCTTGGGATCCACCCTGGACGATCTCTCGGTCCACGGCACCTGGACTCGACAGGAGCAGAAATACCACCTCAATTGACTAGAGATGAACACCATCTGACTTGCTCTCAGGGCATTCTTACCACTTCTCAGTGGCAAGGTTGTCCTCATCCAGACAGACCACTGGACCAGCATGTACTACATCAACAAGCAGGGAGGCACCAGATCCCCCCCTCTGTGCCGACTTGGAGCAGACAATTACGAGTGGCAGCTAAACAACCTTGCTATTCAGGAGATTTTCAACAGATGGGGTCAACCCCAGGTGGATCTCTTTGCCACCTGGCACAACAAGAAGTGCCCCCAGTTCGCATCCTGGCAAGGTCAGGGCCTCTCTGGGAGACGTGTTTCACCTCCAGTGGACCGACATGAAAGCCTACGCCTTTCCGCCCACTCCCCTGATTCACAGGGTAATTTGCAAGATCAAGGAGTCTCGCCAACTCCTCATCATTCTAATAGCTTCATGGTGGCCGGCCAGGCCGTGGTTTTCGGAGCTGCTCAGTCTCTCGAAAGTGCCCCTGATTCACCTCCCGACGGGCCCAGCACATTATCTGGCACAGCAGGGGGCAGAGTCATCCACCCTGCACCAGGGAAAATAGCCCTCACAGCATGGTATCTGAGCAGGTAACGCTCTGGCACCTTAGCCTTTCACAGGCTAATCTGGAGATCATACAAGGGTCCAATACAAATGGACCAGATTCTGCCACTGGGCAGACTCCAAGGGAATAAACCCCCTGGCATGCACCTTGGACGATGTGCTCTTTTCGGCGCACCTCGCTCATTCAGGAACTCGGAGGGCGGCCTTTTCTCCTCCTCCAACCCTATCGTCAAGAAACATCTGACGGGCCTCTCAAGGCTCTACCTGCCCGTAAAGAGACCACACCCGGTTTGGGACCTTAATATAGTCTTGGGCGCCCTGGCCCACAATCCGTTTGAGGCAATGGCGTCCATGGATGACAGGCTCGTCACCATCAAGACGGCCTTACTAGTCGGCCTTACCTCGGCTCGGAGAGTCCGCGAAATCCAGGCGCTGGTTGCCTCTGAGCCATATACCACCTTTCAAAAGGACAAGGTAGTCCTGCGGGGACACCCGGCATTTCTGCCCATGGTTCCACCTGCCTTCCACTTGAACGAGGAAATAGTCCTTCCTACGTTATTTCCCGATCCCAACGACAGAGCACACCGAGTGCTGCACTGCCTGGATGTCAGGTGTGCCCTGAAATTCTACTTTGACAGTACCAAGGGCTTCCGCAAATTGGACACCCTATTCGTCACTTTCGGAGGCTCAAGACCAGGCTATCAGGCCTCCAAGTCTTCCACATCCTGCTGTATGGTCTCTGCCATCAAAGAAGCGTATGAGGGCCAGCACAAGCCTCTCCCGGCCAACATGCATGCCCACGCAGACCGGGCCAAGGCAACGCCATCGCATTCCAGCGCCATGTCCCTTGGCAAGTAATAAGCAGGGCGGCCACTTGGGCCTCTGCCTCGGCTTTCTGAAAGCATTATTGTTTGGATGCTGGCTCTAGATCTGATGCGGCTTTCGGACAGGCGGTTCTCAGGAACCTATTTGCTTAAGGAGGGTCTCCTCTCCACCTTGGGGCTACAATCAGTAATCACCCATACAGAATGGAGAAAAGGGGACGGGACGTAAGAGTAATTATAAATTACTCACCGTAATGACTAACATACTCTTAGTCCATAGTCCCCTTTCTCCATACGTCCCACCAACCTCACCCCTAATAATACTGGTGTCATTAGGCAATGTTAAATCTATTTTTGATGCGTCAATGGGGACTGAGGTGTGGCGCCGGAGGGCGGAGTGAGGGAAGCACATGCTCCCTGGGCTGCACCCCCACGCGCCTCTAAATTTAAAGGGGAAGAAGGTTTTTTCTGGTGAAAATGTTCCATCTCCCATCCCTTGGAAGGGATTCCCATACAGTATGGAGGAAAGGGGACTACGGACTAAGAGTATGTTAGTCACTACGGTAAGTAACTTATAATTTCTGCAACTTCGAATTCTACAAAGTAACTAGTGTGATATATAAATGCCATTCTGATGCTTGTGAATCTGCTTAGAATCACATGCTCTGCATATAGTCTGACATCTAGTGGTAATAGCTGAGTATTGCATCTTATCTTTCGAGAATCAAAAGGTGACGTTGACATTGGCGTGCTTATAACACTATCCGTGACGTGTAGTATACCCAAAATCCCTTGCGTGTCGAGGTCCCTCAGATTGTTTTTTTCCGCCCATCTAACTGGTCGCCTTATGCGGCACTCGTAAATTTCAAAAGTTATATTTCATTATTCACGACGTTGGTCATTTAATATTCGTCCATCCTTCATCGACGACTGCTTCAGAACCAACGCCGAAGACGACTGTGTATTTCGGCGGCTGGTGCTTCGGTCGACGCTGTCGACTGTGTGGCCTCGGCCCTCTGGCCAGGTCTATCCAGTAGAAGATTGTTTGTAGAATGCATTTCCTTTCCCCCTCTCTTTTCACTTCTGGTCTTGCTGTCGCTTTTTACCTGAGCTATGGACATTCCTACTTTTAAATTTTGCCCCCTTCTTGCAACGGAAAATACCCATGGAAAGACACTCACTGAAAGTGTAACAAGTGTCTACCTCGTGATCATGACGAGTGATCCTGCAAGTCTTGTCAACTTTTATGTCCAATGAAAAGAAAGATTGGCAGACGAAGCAGTGGGTGGCCTACGCCATGCAGTAGACCACGAGTAGTTTCCCCCGTGGCGCAGGCGCCTTGAGTGACGAGGATTTAAGCGACAGCCATGTCTCAGATGTGGAGGCCATCGACCTCTCTGCGGAACAAGCAGGTTCTGAGGTGTCCGCCCCCGGGAGGCAGGCCACCGGTTCTGCTATGGGGAGACAACATCCCGGCAACAAGGACACACCCACACCACGAAAAGAAAAACGCACAACCCCACGAGCCTCCTCGACAGATTCGTCAGGAAGGCCACAGACACCAACGGGCCCGTTGAACGTTTCGACCGAACCCACTGATCCCCATGATCGGCTGTCCTACCCGCAACCATCGATACAGCATGCGTCCTGGCATTCAAATCAGAAGGGCATCCGCGCCAAACTACTTAAGAGCGCCTAGACGCCTCATAAGAGCGCGTTGGCGCCAAAAGTTTTGGCGACGCCAAAAACTGCGACAAAGCAGTTGGGCTTGTTGAAATCACTACCCGATACTCCAGAGATACGCGACAGTCTCGCAAACATCATTTTGGTGGCAAATAAGCCAAAGGACACGTCCAGACGAATATTCAGATGGGTCACAGCCTCTCGCGAAAGCTATGACTGACACATCTCATCCCCCCCCCATACCCCCCTGTTACCCCAGAAGAGTCCTTTCCCCCTGCAGACCCCTCTGGTTCATCCCCATGTTCCAGAGATAGATTTGAAGGATACAAGAACAAGCTTTCCAAATTTGTAGATTACTCTGAAAAATGTATCACCTCAAAAAGACAGAGGGAGGAATACTCCTGCCCTACTCTATCCAAAGTTCCAAGAATTTCAAGTCATTTCCCACATGACAAGGTTTTTGACCTGTCAGATCCTGAAGAAGTCTATCAAGACTCCTATAACCAGGGAGAGAATCCCTTTTGTGGAAACACCAGACCAGTGACAGACTGGGGTGATGAACAGCCGGTAGAGGAGGTGCCATGGCATTCCCCCTCCACTACTCCAGATCCAGAAGCCCTGTGCTTAGACCTCCCTCCTCAAAGACGAGCCTCATCTATTGATGACCAAATGACCGTATATGCTATTATAAAAAAGGCTGATGAACACTTTCAAATTGCCTCACAAGAGGTGGTAAAGGACACAGACTTTGTGGAAGACATTTTAAAGGGAAAAGATACCACAAGTCAGGCGATACCACTATGAAGAGGCGCATCGCTCCCGCTCTTAACTCATCTCGAACAAGAGCTGTAAATCCTCGACTCAAAGCTTTTTTGCCCCTCCTCTACAGACACGCTGTATATCCGGGGACATGCCACTCCCGACTCCCTAGTAGACACTACTACAAGGAAGAGAGCCGGAGTACCCTTGCCTACAGCTGAGGCACCACCAGACACGGATTGTAAACCGTAATACGCCCTTGGAAAGCGCATTACAACATCAGCGGCTTATTCCACTGGGATTGCCAATAACACCACATTGCTGGCTAGTTATGTGACGTCTAATGGAATTTACTGCAGGAGGGCCTGCAAACAATCCAGGAAACGGCACGTTCACGCCTGCTGTTGTTTGTTTCGGAAAGCAGGTCAATCAGAATATTCTCAAAAATACCCTGGATTCTGCAGAAACAGCAGGACAGACCCTGGCCCAGGTTACCCTGCTTAAAAGGCATGCATGGCTCAAGAATTCAGGCTTTAAGTCTGAGACACAGGCATCCCTTATTAACAAGCCAGTTGAAGAGTAACTTGTTTGGGAAGGCAGCAGACGATGCCTTGGAAACAGCAAAGAAAGATAATGAAACCTTAAAGTCTCTAAACCAAATTAAGGCAAGACCTTAGCAACAGCGAGGGGGTAGCTCTCGCCGTTTTTCAGCCGCAATCCTCCCCAAATCCCCCCCACAATCAGTACGGAACTGGGAATGCACTGTTAGGGAGAATTCTCTGTTAAGGCTAATTTCCCAAACCTAGTGAGTCCCCCAGCAGCTTTGCTGGATTTTTGGGGTTTATTCTTTTCTCCTGCTAAGAGTGAGACTCTTTTTCTCCAACTCTTAGGCATGATTTGAGAATGTCCTTTGACCGTGAATGTGTTTTATGGGCTAGGGGGTCTTTTACTCCATAGGGCTTCATGTGTTTTTGGTATGTGTGTTACACAGCACCCTCTGCAGTAACAGGGGGGTGTCATAGTGGCCCCCAAACATAGACTCCATACCCTGGGACTGACTACTGTCTCCCAGGGCATGTAAAGTCACCATTGTCTTTACAAGTCTCAAATTGTGAAAAGAACCAGTACAAACCATCATATTGTGGAAGTACTGGTAGAGGTAATTCAATTGCCCCTGGGTCTGTTTTCCAAGGGGGCACTGTCCAATCCCCCCTTGTCGAGTTTCTGGCTGGTGGCAGTGGATACCACGCAAAATATTCCACCAGAATATTTCTTATGGGATTTTCCCATTGATTTTAAACGCACCACTTTTTGGTGCAATGTTAAAGATACCGCCGGGTTATTTATTTAATATTTATTCCCTGGTTGGGTCTTTTTGCCAGGACTCGGTTTTAAAATGGCGTTTGTGTTCGCCTCTGAAACTCTAACCCAAGTCGAGTCCTTTGTTCCACTTTTTGGCTGGCTTCTGCACAGAAGCCCTCCAGCTGGTGCCACTCTGGGGTCAACAGGATGTGTGGGAGGGGGATTAGGCACCCTGGACTGAGTTGCCTTGGCAACTCAAGTCGCACTCTTGTGTGATTGGCCCAGTGGTGAGCCGCCCGGCTCACCACTTAGCATGTGTGAGTGACAGCTAGGCTTTTGAATGGGTGTTTTTCTGCATAAAAGCAGGGCTTTGGGGACTGGAACTTCAGAAGTCGCCACAGGACCTAAAGAATCTGAAGAGGGGGGAAGCTGAGCCATCTACAAATATGACACGACTGGTGGAGCCCTGCGGTATGAACTCACCACTTCTCCTCTGTCGTCGGGGAACTTCTTCCAGGAGAGTCTTCTTCCCTTTGAGCTGGTGGGACCAACCAGTTCACCTTTTTTGCCTTCCTGGACGTCTCGTGCTCGAATCACCCGTGCCAAACACCCCGTCGGCCGGATAGCCACGCTTCATCACTAACCGTGAATAAAAGGGTCGTACCTTTTAATCGGGAACTCCGCGGCTGGTTTCTTCCGTGGCAGTGCAACGACCTCCAGCTTTCTTCCTCGTTGAGATCATCTCTTCCTCTGGTCGAAGCCACGACTTGCATCTGCTGCCAGGAACAACTGCCACAGCTGGAGCTTTCTCACCATTTCAGGTACTGTGTCCCGCCTGGTCTCCCTTGCAACGGATTATCCAAGGTGTCCCGTAAATCCTTGACCTTCCAACTGGGTTGACCTCAGACCTGCTAACTTTGCCTTTCTGAACTGATCCAACCTTTTTTTGACTTTTCTGCAAAGACTTTGAGTGCATTACCACTGTGTGATCTTGGGCACATTCCGTCGTGCTCTCTCCAAGAGTGGGCCTGGCCTATGAACTTTTGGCTCTACAGTAGACCCTGCCTTTCTTGACTTGCTGTGGTTTCTTAAGTGTTGGTACTGTGTTATTTCCATACTCTGCCTTTTCTCTCCCTTTTTAAACAAATTATTGGAGTGCCATCTAAGGTTACACGCTCACCTCTGTTTTGCTAATAAGTGGTGTCTTAACCTAGACTTGTCGAATAATTAGCTAGGGAGGTGTATATAATTATAGTGACTGGGTTTGAACTAGCTTGATATATTAGTGCAGTGTATTTTCATAAGTGTTTTTTAAATAAATAATATACTTTTATACCAAAGCTCTGGTCAGTGTTTGCTTGTTCTACTGTATTTTTGGCCCTATTGTGTATACTCTATATACTGCCTAACTCTTCTTGAGAGAAGTCTGACTGCTCAGCCACAGCTACCAGGTAAATCTGGGTGGTGCAGACTGCTACCAATTGGGTTTACTGCTTACTCCTGTAGTCTTAATCTTTTTGCAGTGGTCCCTAAGGGAACTGCACCGGTTTCTGCCTAACATGCACCATGGTCCTCCAGACAAGGGGGAACAGCCATGGGTCAATATCAACAAAGAGGACAGCGCTGTGGCAAAGGAATGGGTAGAAACTCCACCCCAAGAGGCTCCCGGCCTCTGTTCAAAAATGACTCGCTAGTCCGGGTCCCCTCCCATACCTCCCCGGTCGGAGAAAGAATAACATTCATCCTTCATGCATGTGAGGGGATCACCACAGACCAGCGGGTGCCCAAAACAGTTACCCACGGTTACTTTATCGAGTTCAGCCAGCCACCTCGATATCCACCACCAACATCCAGTCGCCTATCGCCAGAACACCTGAAAATTCTGCTACAAGAGGTGGAGATCCTTCAAGAAAAGGGCACGATAAAAGTTGTCCCCATTCCACAGGTAAACAAGGGTATTTATTCAGTGTACTTCCTTGTACCCAAAAAGGATCTCACCATGCGCCCTGTGTTAGACTTGAGCCCAGCGAAAAAGTGTGTCAAGCCTCAAAAGTTCAGAATGACAACATTGCAGGAAGGTAATCCTCTGCTAACACAGGGAGATTACATGTTAAGATTGGACATGAAAGATGCATACTTTCATATTTCAATGCTGCCAGCACACAGAGTCCCTAAGGTTCATGATAGACACTGACCTGTCATGTCACTATACTCACTTTCTACTCTACACCAACACACAATTAGGGCGCAGCTACACCACTCAATCAACTCGGCCTAGCTGCTCACATACGAACAATACTTGACGAACTCCCAACTCTCTGATAAAACGCAGCTATACCCCACGAAAATCAGCCTAGCTGCACACAAGCGTACTACACATGCCTAACGCAGCCAGAACCCAGTCTTGGTGTCCTTCCGCCAGACTGCACACATTCAACTGATACCAAATACCACCACATCCAACGCTAGAATGCAGCCACCATCTAGCAATCGCATCAGCTACACACATAATTGGTGCACCCAAGCACCCTATGACACCTTACTGTCTCAACTGATCTGGACTGCGGAGGGCGTCAACCTACGAGCGCTTTGAGGTCATACCAATGATATATAGAGCGCTATATAAATGCCAAATAACACAACATAGAGGACAAAGACGATCAGTTCAAGGTCCTACCCTTCAGCATTGCCTCAGCCCCAAGGGTATTTACAAAAGTACTGGCGGTAGTATCGGCTCACCTGCACAGGCAGTCCATTCCAGTCTATGCTTACCTCAACGACTGGCTAATAACAGGGGATTCGTACGGAACATGCCTATCAAATACCCAGAAGACGGTAGATCTACTCTTCAGTCTGGGATTCTCGATTAACGATGGTGGCTCTTATTCGGACCAAAGACTGCCTCGTCTTCCCCTCCAACAAGAGGGTTCAGAACATGCTGTTCCAGATCCCTCACTAATGGAGGAAAGATTACAATCCAGACAAAAAAACAATGTTCCAGAAGCACATTCGCGCATACAAGAAGGAAATTCAAAAGGCAAAGAGAAAGCATTATGATGACAGAACCACAAATGCCACCAACACACAAAAAGAAATGTTCCGTATCATTAAAGAAATGAGAAACCCACCAGGCTGTGACAACACCCCAACCCCCTCGGAGAAACTATGCAACAACCTTGCAGACCACTTCAAAAAGAAGATCAATGACATCCGACAAACCATCCAACAGAGACCAACCAGCAGCGACTTACAACCAAACGAACCCAAATCAGAACCGCAGCACAAACTCAACAACTACCCTCAAATATCAGCAGAGGCATTCGCAATGCTAATAAAACACAGCAAGAAAGCGGGCTCACCGATGGATCCCTGCCCCCCGGACATCTACAAATCAATCCTCGGACAAGGAACACCAGCAGAATACTTCAGAAACCTTCTAAATCTATCACTGGCAACAGGGACAGTACCAAGGATCTTCAAATCGACTTACAGCAAACCACTTCTGAAAAACACAAGCGGGGACGTAGATGACCTCTCCAACTACAGACCAATCTCCAACATCTCCTACCCAGCCAAACTCCTCGAAACCTACGTATACAAACTAACCCAAGAATACGTTGAAGAACACCACCTGCTAGACCAAGCTCAAGTCGGCTTCAGACCCACAAGAGGTACAGAAACAGCACTACTATCCATCTGGGATGACCTAAAAACAAACGCAGACTCCAACACAACATCTGCCCTTATCCTGCTCGACCTCTCAGCAGCCTTCGACACAGTTAGCCATGACACCCTAACCAAAAGACTAGAAGACATAGGCATAACAGACACAGCGCTACGCTGGACTAAATCATTCCTAGCAGACAGAACTGAAACCGTCTGGATCAAACCCTTCAAATCCACCCCACGAGTCAACGACTGTGGAGTACCACAAGGATCCTCACTATCTCCATTGTACTTCAACATCTACCAAACCCCTGTAATCAGAATCTTCAAGAAACGCAACATCAAATGCTACAACTATGCAGACGACACTCAAATCATCTACAAGATCGAAGACACCCAAGCCGATCATTCAAACCTAACCGACTGTCTAAAAGAAGTCTTCAACTGGATGAATGCCAACAACCTGAAAATCAACCCAGGAAAAACAGAAATCATGGTCATATCCAAAGACCAAGAGAAGGAAACCGCCATCCCGTGGCCAACAGAAATGGGATCTATACCATCACCATCTAAGGTAGTAAAAAATCTGGGAGTCCTGATGGACATCACCCTAAACTTAGAACCGCAAATAAACGCAACAGTCAAGAAATGCTTCTTCCTCCTCCACACGGCAAGAAAAATACTACCTTTCCTCTCCTTCACACACAAAACACTCACCATCGTCGGCCTCATCATGTCAAGTATCGACTATGCAAACAGCCTCTACCTCGGTATACCGGAATACCTACTGAAGAAGCTACAACGGATCCAAAACACTGCAGCCAGACTACTCCTCAAACTATCCAGAAGATAAAAACCCCGGCCCTAAAAACACTACACTGGCTCCCAGTAAAACAGCGTATCATCTTCAAAACAATGTGCATAACGCACAGGGCAATCAGCGGACAAGGAGCCGAATTCCTACAAAAAAAAAAATAATCTACAAGCCAACGAGACCACTCAGGTCAACCAACGAAATCCGACTGGAACAAAAACCTTACATCAAGAAGAAACTCGGAGGCACCGCTTTCTACCACTTAGCCGCGAAAACCTGGAACAACATCCCAAAATTGATAAGGAACACCAAAGACCACCTTAAATTCAGAAAATTACTAAAAACCTACCTCTTCTACACCAGAGACTAAAACCGAAACAACAATAAGACAAACGAATCATCAAAAAAGGACAGTGACAAACCGCTAGAACCGACAGAAGTACCCTGGGCACCAGCAGAGCTGACGCTGGACACAGGGGTCCACCCGCGAGACCCAGAGAAACGGATACAACTACTCCAGCCAACCCTTACCATCCCCCACCGCCCTCACAGCCACAACTAGGTCCCACGAGGCTGTGGAACAGACAAGATACCACCAATCACCACACAACCGGGTGTATGGACAATAGCAGCGGCGCTAGTCATGTGGAGGGGGGGAGGAGCATGCAAGGTTATTAAGGGAGCGGGCGGAGGGGACAGCTAGATCCTCAAACGGCCTCGAATGGAAAATCGGGCACGTATCTCCTGAAGCTCAGGGTGTACAAGCATCCCGTCGGGTAAGATTACACGAGCCCAACCGGTTTCAGTCCAGGATAGAGATGACTAACGTATACCATTAACAATTTCCTTCTCTGCATACACCTCTCAAACTCCAAACCAAACACAACCACAAACCTCTAGCGCAGCAAACCGCGCGAACTTCACTACACTGCAACAACAAAACAAAAAAACACATAGACTCGCACATCAGCACATGACGACTACCGGCCGCATACACCCCAGGCCCAGCCGACGGAACCACCGGGCTGAGGCTGCCAACAGCACATCACTGCAATCTTGCACTTTTCCAGCCTCCACCCACTAACCCACCATCCCCCCCCCCCTCTTTCAGAGCCGCCAGAGCGCCAGGGGACCACCCCGGTGGTGATAGTGCGCGGTACAAATGACCTTTAACATTAACATTAACTATGAAGCCAATCGCAAGGTGACTACGCAAAGCCATGCGACTGTGAGGGATGATGGCCTCCTGCATTTACTTAGTCCCACATGCACGTTTTTGCATGCGCCCCATGCAAGAGTGGCTCAACAGTCAATGAAGTCAGGCCAGCGGACAATGAGACGATCTAGTGGTTGTCTCGGCAGCCCTCGTTCTCTCTCTGCCTTGGTGGTCGAGGGAAAACCTCTTACAGGGGAAAACCTTGACCACCCCGCAGTAGAAGCCACTCTCACCAAGGACGCATCTCCCAGGGTGGGTGGGGGACTCACCCCCTCCATCACATAGCGCACAATGTTTGGTCCCCAGCAGTAGAATCCAACCACATAAAATGTTTAGCAGTGTTCAAAGTCCTGATGGCTTTTCAAACACAACTACAGGGAAAGACTGTACTAGGCCTCACAGACAGCACCACGGCCATGTTTTACCTAGACAAACAGGGGGGCACGCACTAACTGTCTCAGAACATATGGAAGTGGGCTCTCAAATACAAGATGTTCCCTCCTGTCTCAACACGGTCCAGGGGAACTCAATCCTCTGGCAGACGTGCTCAGCAGAGACTTCCCACTACCCACAGAGTACGAGTGGCGATTACACAAAGACATAGGGCCTCATTACGACCCTGGCGGAAATCGAAAAACGATGGCGGAAATGCAATACCGCCATCGAATAGCGCTCGGTGCGATTATGACCCGTCACCGCAAAGTACGATGCCATTAGCGACACCGTAGTGAACGCCAACGCTAACTGCACCAAGTACGTGCGCGCCATGCCAAACCGTAATTACCACCATGGCGCAACGGTACGCAAATTCTGACCCTAGCGGACATGCACCTAACGCCATCAAGCACGGCGGAAAGTACCATTCCGCCATGGTGAGAAGTACGGCATCACGAACCAACCGTAAACGGCCCCACTGAGTGCCTGTACACCGCTCCCTGGCCACATTGTACAACTCCTCGTAGGTGCAATGAAGTCACACAATGCAACCAGTGAAATGTACTAGTCATCCATGCCTGCCAACGAACAAATGAATCTCAAGAGGGGCCAATGGGAGCTGCAGGGCACAGATGGCACGAATACAGAAGCCATACAAATGGACATGACCTCAGTCTCCCACCAAGAAACGCACGCAAACACAGGCACCTGTGACCAGCAATATTCCGATAATCACATCATTCCACCAATCCAACTGGCTGACCGGCATCTGTTACACAAAAGCTAATCCCCCGCCCCTGAGCATGACATCATCAAAACAGTCATATTGGCAGCCCTTATCCCTGACCTCACTGGGCTTCGTAGTCAAACGCGCCCAGCACAGTACCACGCAACTATACTCCGAAGCTGGAACCCAATGCAGATCTCCTCACAATACATCGCTCCCCAAATAGGAATATGCCACATCACTTGCAAAGAAGAACGCTACACGGTTCATATCAGAATAGAAATTTAATGCACAACAAATTCACCAAGCCCATACAGCCATTAGGCCATGAACTCCAAAACACATTTCACCATTGTGGGCTGCATCCGCAACAAATGACCAGCTACTTCTTGTGTGACGCCCTGTTCCTTCATGGTACACAGGGGCTACATTCTCGTACGAAAAGGCAACATGGAAGCGCCTAGAACCGCAGGGCCGTCCCAATAGGGAGGCACTAGTCCAGCTGAAAGGCCGAAATGTTGCTTCTAGCCACTAGTACTGCGTAAGGGCATGTGGCCCATTGGCGATCGTCCCATAAGATCGTAATGCTGCTCCACTGATTAACACGAAGCAGCAGGTGTCGGGAGTAAAATCCATCTGCAGGAGTGGCATACAGATGGCAGTGGCAAAAGGGGAGGAGATACCTGTCAACCAAATGAAATGAAAAAGAATAGTATGGCCATCAGAACTACATTTGAATTACTCACTTCAATGATCACACCAAATCCACAGCCATATGCATGCTAGCCCACTCCAAAGGATCACCACCACCCAACAACCACTTGCGAATCATAACTATCTATATCGAGGTGAAAACACCATCACAAACGAGTGTACCTGTGCATGCGTCTGTTAAGACAGAATCCATCAGATGGGATTGGTAACGTGCATAGACACAAGTGTCTGAAGGCGCGTCGAGACAGGGAGGGCTCAACAAGGCCAGATAGACGATGGTCCCACTATGGCAGCCCTGCATCACATAGCGCAGGGGAGGCGGATAGATGCCAAGAAGCCCTGTACATGGCAAACTCTGTATCAAATCATCTGTCCATGCATCCATACATCATTCCCTCATCCCGTAATGAAAACGCCTGTTTCCATACTCACATAACATGTGAAATTTCCATTGAGTCTGTGCGTTATGCAGCCTGCAAAATCCACTGTGCCCCAGCCCGTAATTCCAGTGTTGTGAAAGAAAAATGTATTTGGGAACGTCTGGCCTCATCGCCCACTTCGCTATTGCGCATCCCAAACTATTCATATCAATCATTGCATCCTCGCCATGGCCCCTGTCCCAAGGACATTGAACAATAGAACGTTATATTTGCAGTCAGACCTGTGGGCATCTCCTCGCCGCTAGCTGAAAACTGAAAGCGCCGCCCTTCGAATTCCTCATTTGCAACATCACGTCGAAAAGGCATCTGTGGCCGCTTGAAATCACAAATTAATCCATCTAGTGCGGCTGTGTGTGAAAATGGCAACTGCCTTCACTCACAAATGGGACGCCCCGGCCGTCGGTGAACCTCGGTACAGTGTTGCATGAGGGTCCACCGTTACTCGAGTACTACGTTCCACTGACCCTTCACAAGTCTGTTCGCGACTGCAAAGATAGTATGTGAAACAATGGGACCATAGCCGAATGAACATATCAACCAATGTTACACTGCCATCGGGTACAAATACATGATTGTAATAGCAAGATGCCATTCGTCGAATTGCAGCGTTGTGTGCGGGACGTGCTCGCCCAAAGGAGAGAGCAGCTTGCACAGGTGGAATGAATCACCACTGGTGGAGGCCATACAGCCTGAAAACACATAAATTGCACACCCAGTCTCCTCCCACAACCACACCCACTCCGAAATGTTACCGGCAGGACTAGCTATGTTGGCCCTGGGGGACCTGATAGCACTGCAAGTACTCCAACTTCAAGAAGAAGACGAACACCAACTACAACCGGCCGCACGGAGGAGACGCAGGAGGAGGAGGAGGGCAAGGCAGGGCCAGCAAGGCAGGGCCAGCACAGCCACTACCACCACACAGGCAGCCCGCAATCGCACGCCTCCGAGCACATCCGTTCAACCTCACGGATGAGCAGATCCACACCCTCTACCGTTTGGACCGGGACACCATAACCGCCATTGTGGACATGACACAGGCTGACCTTGTCAGCATGATAGATAGCCCAACCGCCATCCCACCCCTACTGAAGGTGGTGTCTGTACTCCACTTCCTGGCCACAGGCACCTACCAGCACACAGTCGGACAGTTGCATGGCATATCACAGCCACTGTTCTCACGGACACTATTGCAAGTGCTCGATGCCCTCCTGCAGCACGCAGACGACTACATCTCTTTACCACGCTCGGAGCAGGAAATTACCAACACAAAAGTGGGATTCCATGCACTTGCCGGCATACCGGGTTGCATTGGTGCCATCGACTGCACCCATGTGGAATTGGTCGTCCCACATGCCATGGAGGCCCAGTACCGCAACCGAAAACAATTTCATTCTCTGAATGTACAAATGGTGTGTGACTCCAACAGGATCATTACACATTGTTGTGCCCGATTCCCTGGATCAGCCCATGATTCTATGGTCTTGAGGAACTCTACAATACCACGCTACATGGAGCGACACGCAGGGAACAGATCCTGGCTACTCGGTGAGTCTCATTTCATGCATGATGATGTGGGGTATGTGATGCGGCAATGACCTGGCAGGAAGGGGGGGGGTGCGTACGTAGCAATGGCATTCCTCAAAATTCCTTTATTGTCCACATACAGGTGATGCCGGGTATCCACTGAAGAGATGGCTCCTCACACCAGTCCGGAACCCACGGGACCAGCATGAGGAGGACTACAACCATGCCCACTCACGTACCCGTGTAGTCATAGAACAGGCATTCGGCCTACTGAAGACTCGTTTCCGCTGCCTCAGCAGGTCTGGCGGGGCACTCCTGTACCGCCATGTGAAGGTTGCAAAGATGGTGATGGCATGTGTCATGCTACACAACATGTGCGTACGTAGAAATGTGCCCATGCCCCCTGACGCAGAACTGCAAGCACCTGAAGATGGTCATGATGAGGGTGGGGATGTGGCAGCACCTCAAGGAGTCTGCGAGGCACAGGAGGGCCGTGACATTCGTCAGCATCTCATAGATGCATGCTTCTAGCACTCACGCCTGGTGGCTGATACATGGACACGGGACTCATGGCACTGTGTGTGTCTGGAACATGCACAATATGGACTGTACGCCTATAATGGCCTCGTACACAAAGATCAATGTCCACACATCTCATTGGATGATCGTGCATTGTTTATGGCATATGTGATATCATGTTAAACACCCTATCGACCCGCCACCCAAGTGAGCCCAACACACCCCCTCCACCCTCCTACCTCCCCCCCGAACACCAGTGTCCAAAGATGCTCATTGTCAGTGGGCTGTCGCTATTGCAAGCCCCCTCTGCGGGTATCCGGGGCACCCCTGCCTGTGGAGCGCAGGTTCCTCCCAGATCTACGTTGGGGGCTGCCCTGGACGGAACTTGCAACGGATGATGTCTCTGCCTGCTCACGTCCATGCATGTCCCTAAGGGTTTGTGAGAGCTCAGTGAGCACACGGCGCACTGCGGCAAGTTCGGCACATACGTCTTTGGACGTCGCATGCAGTTCCCCCCTCAGGCTCTCGGTGCTTCTCTCCATTTGTACTCTCAGGCTCTCGGTGCTACTCTCCATTTGTGCCCTTAGTGTCTCTGTACTTCTCTCCATTTCTGCCCTAAGTGTCTCAGTTGATGTTTCTATGTCTGCCTTAGTGCCCCCACATTCATCGGCATGGTCCTTGAGGAGCGTGGCAGTTGCTGCTGTTGCACGATTAACTGGTTGAGGGACTGTTGCCTCTGCTGGGCCATGGCCATTTGCGGTGGTGTCACAGAGTGGCTGTTCACCTCATGTTGCCTTGCCACAGGGCTTGTGGGGGATGGCCAGTCGTCGTCTTGTGGGTGCCCCTGCGTGGTATCCTCATGGTGTACGGGATGGAACAGACAGGGGGATTGGGACAGGTCATGGATGGATCTGACTTCGACATCCCCGTTTTCTGTGTCGGAGCATGCTGCCATTAATGCAGTGTCACCTATGGTGCTGCTGCCACCAGAAGCAGTGCCTACTGTGGCATCCATTGGGGGGACCTGTGGTGGTGGTGTTGTGGGCATGCTGGCTGCTGGGGTGCCTGTTGGAGTTCCCTCCTCTGTGCTGCCACTTGATTTGTGCTGCTTCCGTGTCTTGATGCGTACAGCTGAGGTGGAGGGTCTTTGGCCGTTGGTCTTGGCCCTCTTTGCAGGTGTGCTGGTAGGGGTGTCCTGGAGCTCGTCGTTTGGATCGGACCCTGTGGTGGAGTAAAGGAGGGCGAGCGTTATTAATGGGTCTGTGGGAATTGGAATGGCAATGTATCACATGCATTGGGGTGGTACCTGAGGGTGATTTGGGTCGGGGCCTTGGAGGTGGTTTCATTTGTGTGTGGAGTGAGGGTGCAGTTGTTTGGCAGCCTGCAGTTAGGGTGTGCCTGCTGCACGTGTAGAGGGTGTTTTTAGGATTTTTAATTATTTATGTATTTGATGTGAGTTTTAAAGTGTGCTATCAGGCCTATGTATGTGGACGTTCTCCTGGACATGTGTTACTGTTGCACTATGTGGGCACGTGGTACTTCACATGATTGGACATTGTGGTTTTGGCATTGTTTTATTTGGGCCACCTACCTGATTCTTCGGATGTCTGCACTCCTTTCTCCATCCCTCCGACTCCCTCTATGCTCTCCATTCCAATGGTGGAGGCACAGATTTCTTCCCAGGGGGTCAACTTGATGGGTGATTCCGATCCTCCCCCGGTGGCTGTGGCAATGTTGCGGTTGGCAGAAAGTATGCTACGGACGCGTATCCGCAGGTCGTCCCATCGCTTTCTGCATTGCTGTGGTTTGCGGGGTGCGGTCCCCACCGCACTTACCCGCTGTGCCACCAGGGCCCATATGGCCTTCTTGTTCGCAAGTGCCGTCCTGGTCATTTGCGTGGAGAAGACGGCGGCAGCATTCTCCTGGAGGGTCTCTGTGAGCACGGTGAGTTCCTCACGGGAGAAGTGGACCTGCCGCTTGCGGTCGCACGCTTTCTTCGCTACTTTTCCCATTTTTCTTGGTTTCACTAGGGTGGATGACGGGTTGGGATGTGTCTCAGGGTAGTATTTTTAATGGTTGTGTGGAATTTGTGGTTTTATAGGTGTACGGCGTGATGTTTCCCGTTCCGGGACCATGCTTTTACTTCCGTTTCCGTATATTTACGGTCACCGTACTTTCCGGTTGGCGCTCACTGCGGTGTCCGCTGAGATGGGTGGCGGTATTGCACCTAGGGCGCCGTACGGCGGCGGTGTGGGCCGTTTTGGGGTCATTTCCGCCATCGCGGACTTTGCACTTCCGCCATGCCGTGGTGCTCGTGCCCGATGGGTCGGAATGGGCCGCACTTTGCTCCATCGTGCAATGGCGGAAACGCTATTTACGCTATGGCGGTCCGGTCGGTTGATTTCCGCCAGGGTCGTAATGAGGGCCAGAGTCTCCAAAGTCTTCGCAGAATGGGGCTTGCCAGAGATCGACTTGTTTGCAACTCTGGAGAACGCACAATGCCCAGATTATGCCTCCAGGTACCCGCAGAACCGCTCCAAGGGGAACAGTCTCTGGATAACATGGTCAGGGAAATTAGTTTAAGCTTTTCCCCCCTGCCTCCCCTACTTAACAAGCTGCACCAGGAACCAGTCACAATGATTCTGGTGGCCCCGATGTGTGCCCACAGAACCCTGGTTCTCTCATCTCATGGCAATGTCGGCTCCCCTGCAAGGAAACTACCTTGCCCATACAACATGCGATCACAAGACAGGGGGGGAACACTGCATCCATGCCCGCAAACTCTCAACTTTGAGGCCCGACTCCTGAAGTCAGAGTTCGGGCACCTCCAGCTTCCTCAGAGATGCATGGACATACTTAGAGAAGCAAGAAAGCCTAACGCCAGACATTTGCTCTCCACTAAATGGAAGTGCTTTATCTGGTTCAATTCCAAGAGCATCAATCCCAAGGATTGCTCACCGACACATATTGTCTTATACCTGACTCACCTATTTGACTCAGGCCTGGTTTTTAATTCCCTAAAGGTCCACTTGCTGCACTTTCAGCTTGTACTACGCACCAGAAAAAGGTTTTGTGGTGGGAGATCCCAGTTATATAGTCTTTTATGGGTATCTAGTAAATCCATCGATGGACTTTCCATCGAATTCATTTGCATCGAGGGATTTGCATCACATAAATATGCATCGAATGCATGTTTTTAAAGGGTAAAGGGTTCATTTTTTGGGGGAATTTTAAAGGGTAAAAAACGGGGTTAGGGAGGCCGATTATATATAAAAATAAATGTGAAAAATGCATTTGATGCTAATTTTTTTCGATGCAAAAAATTAGATGGGAATGTCCCTCGATGCAAAAAATTCGATGGAAAGACCATAAACCTCTTTTATGGAAGCGGTTAAAAGACTTCATCCCCTTATTTCAAACCCAGCTCACGGATGGGACCTGAATGTGGTATTAACTAGACTGATGGGATCTCCCTTTGAGCCTATGCATAAAAGCACTCACTTAAAAGACCGCCTTCCTGGTGGCAGTCACTTCAATAAGAAGGGTTAGTGAACTACAGGCCCTTTCAGTTCAAGATCCATTTGTCACAATTCACAAAGATAAGGGGGTTCTGCGCACTCACCCACGGTTTGCGCCTGAATTAATTTCAAAGTTCCATGTGAACTATTCAATAGAACTAACCACCTTCTTCCAGAACCTACTAACGTGGCAGAAAGAAGCCTCCACACACTTGATGGGTGCACGGCAGTCCTATATTATCTGGAAAAAATGAAACCACGAAGGAAAACAAACCGGTTTTTCGTTTCAGTGGCAGCTGGTAGAGAAGGGCCCCCTGTCTCTAAATCATCTTATCTCAAAGTGGATTGTAAATTGCATCACACTGTCCTACACTCTTGCCAAGAGAGATCACACTCTCTCAGGGCACTGGGGCTTCCATAGCATTCATTGCAAATGTTCCTCTCGAGTCCATTTGCAAAGTGGCACCTGAAGTTCTGTACACACCTTTACAAGACCCTACTGACTAGATACACACTCTAGGTCTTATGCCTTTCTCTCCATCTGTACTCCCATTAGTCATAAGGCTTCCTCACAGCAGAAAAAACACAACCAGAGGGACCTCGATGTGTGAGGGATTTTGGGTACACTACACGTCACGTTAGGGATAGTGTTACATGCACACCCATTTCGACGTCCCCTTTACATTCTCGAAAGACGAGATGCAATACTCTGCAATTACTACTAGATGTCGGACTATATGCACAGCATGTGAATCTAAGCAGATACAATCATCAGAAATGCTATTATGTTAAGTAATGCATGTGTTGCTGTCCTTATGTATGAAGTCACCTCAGGGTGTATGAATTGTGTAAGAAGCATATCCAAAGAGTATCCACTAAACTTGTTCTGATTCTGCAAAGTAATTTTAAAGTATATTTACATAGTTACATGAATTGCCTTTTTAAAGAACGCTTATTTAAAAGTTGATGTTGAATAAATAACTATAACAGAAACCTTGAGTGTAAGTGTTATTTGGCTACTTGTATTTACGAATTTCATTTGTACAGCTCTACAGCTCATATTTACCCCTCTTGCAATAGGCCTGGCTGTTCAGTCACACTAACAACTTGTTTTGTAGAGACCTATACCAAAAGGTGGGTTACCTAATACCAAGCGGATAAGCATTGTGTAGTTCCACACAGTGTGATTGCATCAATTCTTACCCAGCACTGGGGCTATGTTACACGCTACCGAGTGCCATTAAGAACAATAGGGTGTCTCTTGTGCCAACAATGGATATTGAGTTGGGTTACAAACCATGGTGCCTCACCTGCTTCTATTCACCATTCTACTAATTCTCTTCCCTCTGCCTCAAACCCATGTCTTTCAGCTTCCCCAAATCTGTTTCCAAATACTTCAAATGAGGAATGTTGTGAAAGTACCTCACAAAACAGCAGCCGGGTGAGCCACTGGAGACTAATACGCATACTGATGCAGTCTGTTGCGCTATTAAGATCCTCCTAAAACTGTGTGACCTTATTCTGAATGAAGTTCAAAGGTTGTGCAAGTTGGTCTCCTCATTGGATGTTAGATTCTCAGCCCTGGCTTACCCCGTGGCACCGTTCAACGACCCTGACATCGAGAACCACCAGAAGTGCCCTCCTATTTTAAGAGGAAAAAGGCACCCAGCCAGCCGTGCACTTCAAACAAGTCTGGAACTGGTATATTGGATGCCACTATTTCCATGACTCGCAAAGAAGGGCGTCTGGCCAGCAGGCTGCATCTGCATCAGTTCAGCTAATTTCAACAAAATCCCAAACAACGGATCAATTGAATTTTATACCGTTTGTACAGGGTAAAAACAAGAAGGAAAAGCAGAAGGCTATACGATCAGAGGCAAAAATCGATGGGTACCCTTATCAGTTGGTTAATAGGATATGTAGCCTGACCATGGCCTCAGATATGAGAAGTTGACTTAACTTCAACACCAACGGCTCTACTGTCTTGTTTACCACCGACTATGGTCCCCCTGCAAGCCGACAACCTGCCGGGATCCATCCACATCGGGCCAAACTAAACAACCTATGCCTCCTGCGACTTCGATCCAATAATATTTACGTTTGGCAGAGGGGCACAGACCTTTTCGGACAAATTCACCAATAGAACAAATGTGGTATTTGTTTGTAAAAGAGTATTGGCCTTACTTGTTTTATCATCATCGGACTACAGGAAGTCTCTGCCCTTGTGAGAGCTCACCAGGCTGAAATTGAGAATGTGGGTTATTTGGTAGATAGCCCCACACATGTTAGTCTCCAACAACAAGCAGATGCCTGGGTGGCCAACCAATTTGCATTCAAAGTAACAAATACCTATTACAACTGGCTTTCTGGGTACATGCCACTCCCCTATTACTGCCTGAAGACGCTATGGGGTGGGGATGGTTTGGAACATTACTGCCGAGACATTTAGTGCAACTAAATTGATTGTTGAAAGTGGCATCCGCGTGGCTATAGTCATTTTGTGAGAACTAATGGGTGTCTCCTGCAGGACTGTGACATCATCCTACTACAGGGAACAGCTTATAGTGATCACCTTCTGCTGGTTTTATCTTTGCACCTGCCAACTTTGAATGAATGTCAGGTAGGTGCTGGTGGTGTCGACATAAACCAGGCAGGGAATAGGTTAAGATGGATACCTAGAAATATAGACTAGGCCTCTAAAGCGATATATAGGCTCCTAAAGTTCGAATTTTGAAGCTTTCAATCGCTGGATGTAAATGAAATGGCTGAACTTATACAAATATTGGCACTTGAAACTGGGGCCATTGCAATAGACCTACTGTTACATATAGTTCTCAACATAAACATGCCTTTGATATTGAGATCAGAAATGCCAAGCGACAAATGCGCTGCCACATTCGGGAAGCTACACACATGGGGGGGTATGAAATGTGAGACGGTAGCCAGGACACCGAGGATCAAGAACAAATATAGGAACTGGCTCAAAAGGAGGGCAACCCACACCACCCTGGAGTGGCAACGGATGTTTGCCACATTATGTAGCAAAACCTCTAGGGCAATTTGGCAGTTGTTATCAAAGGCAAAAGGAGATACAAAATGGCGGATTGTTAATCCGATTTCTGCTGATAAAACGACGAGCTTCCTCAGAGCAAAATTTGTTCAACCCTCCATTACACCAGGAGATAATGTGGGGGTGACTATTGCCCCTTGAAAATTGTCTCTGATGAAATTCTTAAGTACATTACCAAACTAAAAGGTTCCAGAGCACTGGGCCCGAACGGCTTGTCAAATTCAGTCCTAAAGGGAAACCCGGTTGTCTAGAGCGTATAGTCCCAGATCTATGGCTACAGGCAATTTTGCTCCCTGTGTACAAAAAAAGAGGACAGAGATGCCTGAAAATTATAGGCTCCTCTCTCTCCTTGATGTCACAGGGAAGCGGTTTGCCCCCTTTGTTTTGGCCGTTTTACAAAATTGGTTACAAGCTTAATATACTGCACCCTACTCAGACAGGCTTTAGGCCGGGGTCCAGCACCACCCCCCATAATATCAAGGTCATGGATAAACTGATCCAAGAAGTAGCAACTAGAGGCAATCCAGTACTATATATCATATTTGTTGACCTCAGTGCGGCCTTTGAGTCAATCGGGAAATACTGTGACATAAGTTGAGAACCTTGGTCTGTCCTACTTGGATGGTGAACATAGTCATTACTTTGCATACCGATACTGGAGTTCAAGTGTGGTTGGACAATGCCAGAACACACTTTCCGAGGGTAGTCATAAATAGTGGGTGTGGGGTCAAACAGGGTTGTGCTTAGTGTTAGGCAAGATTGTATGCAGTACCCATAGGGTGCACTACAACAACCCTGACCTCCTGGCAGTAGTAACCCAACCTTTGGTAGAAGTCTGTACTACACAGGTTGGTAGTGTGGACTAGTAGCCAGGTTTATCTCAAGAGGGGTCAGTGTGAGCTGTAGGGGTGTTACACAGAGGTTCACAGTGACAAGTTTCCAAGCAAACTTTTAAACACAGGGTTTCTTGATAAAACAATTAATGTATTTACCAGTCAGTTAATGTAAGCTGTTAAGCAAGGTTTGAATGCAGTACCCTCTGGGACACTACAAACAACTAGGACTACAGGTATAGGCAACCCGACCTTTGGTATAAGCTTGTATTACACAGTTTTGGTAGCGTGTTGAGCAGCCAGGCTCATCACAGGAGGGGAAATGTGAGCAGTAGTGGAGTTGCACAAAGATTCACAGTTACACGTATTCAAATAAATTTACACTCGAGGTTTCTTGCATAAACAATTAATAATGTATTTCAGTTATAAAGCCTTCTGCAGAAGGGGGCAATAGAATAGTAACACACAAATATACTTCAATACTGTACACTTTGAGTTTCTGAATCAGACAAGACCCTTTTGGGATGGCCCACTGACACAACCTACATCCACAGGTGACTTCAGTAACAAGGGTGCTGGGGACATTAATACCTTCCTGTTGGTATACAGAATACTCTTTAAAAGGTAAGTAAAAGGCAAAGGTTACTAGAACACAAGAAATACAAATAGTCATAAGCAGGGCAAATACTTTTAGATAGCTCTTAGAAGAGTCATTCAGTTCAATAGGTTAAGCCAAATTCAATAGGCCAAAGTATGTGTATAGGATGCAGCACTTCTGGTAAGTAAATGGAAAGGTCTTTGCACAAGTTCTTAGGAGTCTTTGAGAACAAGAAGAATCAAATGTAGGACCACAAGCTGATTAGACTTGAGTTGCAGAAGGTACAAGCGCTTCCACAGTAAGAGGTAAGTTCTCTTAGGCTAGTTTTACAGTACCTTAGTAAAGAAGAAAAAGATGCAGCTGAAGGCTTCTGTTTCTGTACAGCACTGCAGATCGCACTATTCCTGGGCCTCAGTCGTGGGGACAAGAGGGAGGACGTCGGGGGACTCCTGCACTGTATTGGCACCGTCAAAGATGGCAACCGGTAGTCTTTACTTTCAGTGGCTGTTTTGCGTGTCAGCTCCTTGCAGTACAGCAAATGGCAATAGGCACGGTTCCTGGCTGCCAAGGTGGACTTTCCTCACATTTGAGGTCCCGCACTCAACTGAGGGGGGTCAGGCTTGGTCAGTCCTGCTTTGTTGGAGTCCGAGGGATATTCCAAAAGCTTTCATCCAGTTTACAAGCGACGCACACAATCTGGTGTGCCTCTCCCTGGCTCTACGGTTTCCTGCAGCACTCTGAGGAAATGCAACCAGCTCCGAGATGGGTGTCCAGGTGGCTTACTTGATAGATGATTGGTCCCACAACTCAAAGGGAGAAGTCATCCTTGCAGGGCTTCTCTGTTGATGCGAACTTGCCGATTCAGACCTGCAGCAGGGCTTCACCGGGATAAACCAACGGTCCAGGAGTTGCAGCAACAATCCTCTTCAAGCTCTTCTTCGGTTCCTTCGTCCAGTGGTCAACTCTGCCTTCCAAGCCAAGAGACTCGCCTTTTATTCAGTTCTCTCCATTCATTCTAGCCTAGCTGTCACTCGCCCAGCAGGTTGGCTGTCCTTCCCGGACAGTCAGCCAGCCAATCACCACAGAGTGCATTTGGGTCTCCTAAAGGACTAAGCACTGGGAGTTAGAGGCACCTCCCTCACTTCCTGCCTACCCCAGACACTTTAGAGCCAGAGGCAGGTTTCACTCCTGAAGCCCGCCAAAGGCGAATGAACAAAGAGGCCAAGCCTGGTTTGGCGCACAGAGAAAAACTCGAAGGACCTTTCCACAAAGAAATGGCGAAAAAAGAAGACCGGGATAACGTTACAGGAGCTGCTAACAGTTCGCGGTCGGGGTAAATCATGGTAGTTCATTGTAAAACCACTGCCACCAACCATTCTGCGAGGAAAGGGTAACATTTGACTGTTACTTGAGTAACTAGACATAGGGGATACTAAGTAACCCCACAAGCATTCTATTGAAAGATAGGGTGTGCTGGGTCTAGAATTTTACAAGGCTAAGTGAAGTCAATTTTACTCCACTTTTCTGGGAAACAATAGTTGATCCCAGAGAAGGCCCTTAAACCTTGGGAAATCTGAAAGACTTTCCTGTGTCACTGCCCTGAAGTTGCTTTGTGACACAATTGTAAAAGATGATGCCTATGGAGATGGTTAGACAACATTAACCAAAAAAGAATCAGTGTATCAAATCACATAAAATACATGCAAGAGTGGGAAAAAGGGTCTCACTCTCTCCAGGTTAAAAAAAAAATCAAGTCCTCGAAATCTAGCAAAGTTGCTGGGGGTCTCTAAGGTAGAGTGAATTAGCATATTTTTGAGAATTCTCCCTAACATAAGCCTTCTTCAGAAGGGAGCACTGTAAAACACCACACAAATATACTTGAAAAAATTACACTCTCCTAGTTCAGAATCAGTAAATACCCACTTGGGATGGCATACAGCAGAGACCTACGCCCACAGGTGACTTCGATTGCTAGGGTGCTGTTGACATTAATGTATTACTGTTGGCATTCAGAATTAGTTAAGAGCAAGTAAAAAAAGGAAAGGATTATTAGAACAAACAAGTGACCACAAATATTTCTTAAGCAGGCAAATACTTTCAGATCCCCCAATTAGTCGTTCAGTTAAAACAGGCTAAGCCAAAGTCAATAGGCAAGCTAGATGGGCTGAATCACTTCTTTGAAGGTAAGTAAAAAAGTATTTGCACAATGTTTCAGAAGTCTTTGAAGAAAAAGATGAATCAATGCAGGGCCATAAGCTTTTAGACTTGGTGAGTGGTAGAAGATGCATTCAACTTTACAGCAAGAGGTAAGTTCTCTTATACTTTGTACAGTACCTTTAAAGTGAAGAAAAGATGCAGCAGATGATTCCTGTGCAGCTCTGCAGATCTCACTGTTCCTGGGCCTCAGTCGTTGAGACAAGAGGGCAGACGTCAGGGAGGGGGTCTCCTGCACTGCACTGTGATGGTCAAAACTGGCAACTGGCAAACTTCACTTTCAGTGCCTAAAGGGCCCCTCCGCTTGCACATAGAGAAGCCCATGTTAAATCCTGAATCTATCAAGAGAGGCATAACATTTGATAAACTGAGTTCTGCACCTCAAAACAATCAACACACTACAATGGATCGACAAAAGACTCGGAACAGAACAAAATCATTAACGGCAAAAAGAAAGAGAAAGTGACAAGCAAAGAAATAAGCTTGACTGCTGGCACGGAGGGCAACATTTCCTCCGAAACCAGCAAACAAAGCAAGACGCGTGATGACTTTTGGGTGGAACCGAGTGAAGACACATATCACATTTTGCCACTGAAATTATCACCTCCCTTGAAAAATCATGATGAGCAAAAACCAGGAAAGCATGCAAACAAATTCAATGACTATGAAGATGGTCTCTTACTCGAAAGAATCAGCACAGAAGAAGATGGACTGATCATTAATAGGGCAAATGTTATAAGACTACTATATCACGTACCCTCTCTACGATCACTAACTTCTAATGACCTAGCGAGAGTCGAATTTCCTGAAGAGAACACGTTCGATCGAGTACTCATCTACCCAATGACTCCATTGATCACTCAATCATTGAAACAAGAAATTTCTCAATTAAGATCTTTAGGCTTTGATCTTACCCAGCCAAAAATCTCCTATGGATCCTTAAAAACCTCACATGCTCCATCTGAGATGAATTAAAAATCTGCACATAAGTCAAATTTCAGGCACAGCAAGAAGTGGTCTTTGAGAACTAACGGAATGAATGAAAGAGCTACTTTTAATGACACTTAAGACAGACGCCCTTACAAAAATGAGTGGCATGATAGATCACGTCATCAACTTGACCAATACACGTCAGACAGAGACAAGACTAATTACCATAGGCATTCCAATAGGCGAGAAGATTCAACGTCGCCACCATCTAGGAGAGGACATCGCCATGTTATATCGGCAAGTAACCATGATCCAAAGATGCTAGTGAGATGTACGGAAGAAAATTGGAAATGGCTCATGGGTCTAGTGGCTGACAAGATCAAGATGCCATAGAACGGGCCTTTACCAGTTTCAAAGCCCCTCACAATCGCGTCATGGAACACAAGGGTCTTTACTCATCTGCTTCAACAAGAAAGTAACCAAATCGAAAATCATGACATATTCTGCCTTCAAGAGACTTGGATACGAACCTTCCCTGTAGTTGAAGGCTACTCGAGTCATCTTAATCCAGCAACCAAGGGAGACACTGGCAGACCGATGTCAGGATCACTTATCCTTATCAATAACCATCTTGACTACTCAATAGTGAAAGCGATTACACCAACCTCTCTAATTCAGATTATAGTGGGTAATCTTAAAATTAACAACACAGAAACAAGAAAAACTCTCATTGTTAACCTTTATTGGAACCCAGCATCCATTGCAAGCTTGAGCTTTCCAGACCAAATTGAAAAGTGGATAGTGCACTGCAAACAAAAATGGCTGGATCCATTGTTCATCATCTGTGGAGATTTGAATTCCAAATGCTGGGATGAGAAAAAAGGACTTATAACACTCAACACTATATCGGCCACACCAGCAGAAAAGAGAGGCTATCAGTGGAATATCACCATGAATGCTAATAAATGTAATCTACTCAATGGAAACATCAGCGGTGATATACCAGCAAACATCACGAGAAAAAGTCAAAATGGTGGTCACATTTTGGACTATATATATACATCTCAACTGAAATGACTTTCTCGGAAAATAAGAGGATAGTTCAACAAATGGATAACGGTGATCACAACTTGCTTTCATTAAAACTGCTGCCAATTTTCAATAATGCAACCTACACAAACATGACTGTTGTAGAAGTCAATACGGGAAGAAATCAAGTTAAAATTCCATCTTCCAAATTACCCTTATTGACTTAAAACTTAAGCAATCTTGTGAATTATCTGCATTCGACAGGAGGGACTAAACCAGTGAACTATCTCAGCCTGTTAAGAACATTTGAAACAAAATTAAAATTTACCTCACTAAAGAAGACAACTCATTGTCATGCTTATGATAATCACATTATACTTTAAAAACAACTTAAGCAGAGATTGCTCCATAATAGCCATAATAAAAAGGAAAACAATTCTTCAGCGTTATCGCAACTGGCTGCGACGTCACAAAAAGGTACAACACAGTGATGCTGAAAAAATCTTGGACATCAGATCTTCCAACAAGGTGGAAATATGGAGACAAATCAACTGGAGGTTGATCAGAATTCATTGACAATGACACCGATCCCTCCTGCCACTTGGATCTCCTTTTTCAACGGAATTTTCACTCAAGAACCTGACAATATGATGCCTCCAAAAAAGGACAAAAAGTGGAAATTAATAGACACTTCAGTGGAAGCAATGTGGCCCGATGGCATAAGCAATGTAGCCCTTAAAGAAGATCCACAACAATGGGCAACTTTCTTTCAATTCTATTCAACTAAATTACAGAAGTTCAAAAGATACCAGCTTCATGCAAAGAGTCCATAATCATACCCATCTACAAGAAGGGCAATCGACTAGATCCAGCCAACTATCGCCCTATTGCATTGCTCGACTCCTTGGGTAAGGTTTTTGGGACTCTTGTATTAGTCATTGCGAGCATGGGCTATATCTTCTGGTCACATTGATCCATGGCAATCTGGTTTTGTGAGAGGAATTGGGACTGCACTTAACATCTTTATACTGAATTTGCTGAAATGTCGCAGAGAGAGAAGGAAAGACACATAAACGTACATTGCATTTATCGATCTTATACAATCGTTTGCTAGCATCTCCCGCCAAATTGAGAGAATGGGATGTCCGTCCTCCATCATAGACCCTATCTAGGAATTCCATCAAGATACTACTCTCCAAGCTCGACTGAACAAGACGGGTCTATTAACTGAGCCTATTCCAACCAATAAAGGTGTTAAGCAAGGATGTCCAATGGCCTCTGAAATATTCAACTTATTCATTTCTGACATAGTCTCTGCAGTCAAGGACGTAAGATGCTTTCCTCCATCTATAGCAAACATCCAAGTGGGACGACTTGTGTATGCCGATGACGTGGTCCTCATAGACCAGACCTCCAATAGGTCTTCAGAGACCGCTAAATGCCCTGCAAGTTTATGTGGCAAAAAATGGATTCACAATCAACCCAAAAATCTGCCATCTTACCTTTCGGTGTCCACAAAGGCCAATTTTGATCGAAAACCATGCAATGGTTTCTACTTGGAACAGAAATCCCAGTAATTCAATCCTTTGTGTACCTAGGGGTGTGTCTAAACTCAAGCTCCATTGATGCTCCCCGATATCAAGCGTTAACAAATAAGGCAATACATTTAACAGGTTTAGGAAAAATTATTCAGAAACGCTATTGTGGCTTTAGTCTGATTCCTCTAATCTAAGATTTTGAATTCATCTCAGATGGAGTATGTGAGGTTTTTAATGATCCATAGGAGATTTTTGGCTCGGTAAGATCAAAGCCTAAAGATCTTAATTGAGAAATTTCTTGTTTCAATGATTGAGTGATCAATGGAGTCATTGGGTAGATGAGTACTTGATCGAGCGTGTTCTCTTCAGGAAATTCGCCTCTCGCTAGGTCATTAGAAGTTGGTGATCGTAGAGAGGGTACGTGATGTAGTAGTCTTATAACATTTGCCCGATTCATGATCAGCCCATCTTCTTACAAAGATACAAAGCTAAGGTTGTTCCGATCTTGACCTATGGCGCTGAAACTTCCTTTAACTTCAAAAAGAAAAATTGGGCTACACTAGGTCATTTTTTGAAAAACACACTTCGACTACCTAAAGGCACTCCAATACAGGCAGTACGAAGTGAGCTTGGTTTAACTTTTCTGCTAGCAGTTGTGGAATGGAAAATGCTCTTTCTACAGAAAATGCATAGACAAACCTAAAGGAGGTTTCAACTGCCTCAAGAAAGCCCTCTTGGAAGAAAAAGATCCTACTATTGACTCAATGGCAAGCTGAATGCGGAAGTTAGCTAATAACTATAGGAGAGCAAGCCGATACTCTGATTAACAATCCTGATCAAATTTAAAAAGATCTACTCTTGCGATTGGTTTAGAACAGAAAAAGAATGGTCTGCATTTAAAATCTGTGGCAACCGTGGGAGGATAACAAGAAACCAAATTCCCTACCAAACTACCTAAGATTTTTTCCTCACTGGTATTTCAGAGATCAGTTTTTAGATTTCAGCTGAATCTAATTGAAACAAGAGAAACCTCCTGGGCTCGGAATCATGCATATAATCCCTTGATTTGCAGATTATGCAATAAGGACGAGACTATAGAAACCTTGAATCACTTGATGATGGACTTTCCAGCCTTATCGTCACAAAGGGAAATTCTAATGAATTCCATCATAAAAAAGTATGGACATAAATCAAGATGGTGGAAAATGATGCAATCCGGAGAAAGAACATCAATAACCTTAGCCGTGGTAAAATTCTCAATCGCCATCCAGAAAAAGTTATCATCATTTGAGGAATCAGGAATTTTTATTTAAAGGAAAATGTATTTACTTGAAAATTGTTTTTTTTTTTTTACTAATCGAACTGTGACTAAAGGTTGTCAACTGTGTAACCACAAATCACATTAAATTAAAAAAGAAAATAATACATTAATACACTTTGGAATTACTTTTCAGAATCAAACAAGCCAGTGAATAATTTTGGATATACTTCATACACATCTCCTACACCCGGTGGTGACTTCAATCACAAGGATAGTATTTGCATTTATATATTATAGTAGTATACTTTTCAGATTCAGAGTTGCATAAAGGAAAGGTTAAGGGCAGTAAAACAAAAAAGAAAAAGACAAAACAGTTTATCAGAATATGTGAGGACTACTGAATCCTCCAATGAATTCCCAGCAGTAACAGTGTTTAACAAGCCACAATCTATGGAAGGAGAAGCAATATCAAAGTCAATGGTTTAAGAAGTGTACCTTTAGGGAGCCAGAACAGACAGACATTTGGACACAGTCTATGGATCTGATGCACTTCTTGGATAAGAGTCTTGCACAAAGTTAGAGTTCAGAAAAATCTCTTGTAGTGCCACAAGTTGTTAAGCCTGTGAGAAGGGAGTTGAAATCAACTCTGAAAGTAAGTAGGTGCAAGCCTCAAATGAGACAGCATGACTTAAGGTAAGTACCCCCAAGCTTAAACGGTACCTCTGGCTAGAAGAAAGGGGTCCAGCTGTATTTAGTCTTGCTACAGCCAAGCAGGCCCTGGTTTCTGAGCCTCAGTTGTGGGGACAAGAGGGAGGATGTCGAGTGCTCATGCGGCAGTACTCGGGAATGTCGTCGGCAGCTATGGGCTCTTTTTGTTTCAGCAGCACTTCACGGTTTCAGCGATCCGTAAACGGCACCGATGCGGTTCGCTGGACACCCATTGAACTTTCCATGCTCCCTCAGTCCTGCACTCTGGTGAGGGGACTCTGGATCGGGGAGCCCTGCTTCTGGAGGGTCCTTAGGAGACTCCTGAAGCTTCGGTCCCTCGACCCCAGGTATTGGGCTTCTGCAGCAACAGACAGGCACAGAGTCGGGAAGGGTGCCAAGTGGAGTTCATCTTGGGGTTAGTTGGTTCCACTAACCCAAGGGGAGAAGTCGTTCCTGAGGAGCTTCTCTGCCGAGGTGAAAAAGGATGTTAGCACAGCAGCAAGGCTTCCTTAGGCAATTGAAAGTCCAGGGGGTTTCAGTGAGCTTCGTTCACGGTTTCTTCTTCAGATGTTCTTCCAGTGGTCGACTCTGCTTGTAGTCCCAAAGCCTTCGCTTTTTAAGCAGGTTTCTCCCATTCATGCACAGCTTATGCTATCAATCACAGCAGGGTGGCTGTCCTAATAGGACAGACAACCAATCATCACTAGTTTCATTCTCATTTCTAAATGGCAGACTCATGAAGGTCTTCTCAGACACTGCCTCGGCAACCCCCACCATCATCCACTGCGGCGTCCCCCATGGCGCCTGCACCGCCCCTACACTCTACAACATATTTACCCTTCCACTCTTCAATTACCTCGACAGTCGCAACATAGCATACACCAACTACGCAGACGACACGCAGGTACTACTACCACTAACCGGGACCTATGAAAAAGATGTGACAGCGCTAACCAAAATCTACACAGCCATCTAAACCTGGATGGCTGCCAACGGCCTCTGCTTAAACGGGGATAAAACTGATAACCTCATAGTAAGGACCAGAGAAACTCAACAAACTCCCCCCCCCCCCCCCCCAACAATACAAATCGTTTAACATTGATAACACCATCATCACTCTCTCCAAGACTGTCAAAATCTTAGGTGTGCACCTAGATGCCTCACTATCCATGTTCTGCCAGGTCAACGCCATAGCCTCCTCCTCAGCACTCACCACCAAGGTGATCAACACAGTCAAGCCGTTTCTCTCCACCAAAAACAGCCTATCCATCGCCAAAGCCACAATAGATACCAAATTGGACTACTGTAATGCCCTTTTTCTAGGCACCTCTGTCAACAACCTAAAAGAACTCCAATTTCACGCAAAATAACGCGCTCCGGGCAGCGCTGACCATTCCCAAAAGGGAGCACATCTCTCAAGCTAGGAAAGATGCCAATTGGCTACCGGTAAAAGAACGCATACTCTTCAAAGCCATGGCCATCACACACACAGATGCCTTACTTCAGATGCCCCACCCTACCTTTCAGAAAGAATCACCCTTAACACCTCCAATAGACCCACCAGAGCACACCGTGCCAACCAGATCCAGGTTCCCACGTTCAAAAGAACTAGAGCGGGAGGGTCTAGCTTCCAACACAACGCGCACCCAAAAACTGGAATGCCCTGCCAACTTCACTAAGGAATGAAAAAACATACACCTCCTTTTGCAAAAACCTAAAAACCTTTCTATTCTGCTAATTGTCTTTAACCAACATGTACAGTTAAGCTTGCACTGTAAACACAGCAATGCATAACACTTGGACCCTCTCGGTCGCTCACCACCTGTCAATGTACTAATGCTACTTACTGTTGCATCCTACCCATGTTAAGCTCATGCTTTGTATGTTAAGCTCAAGCCTTCTGTAACAGCGCCACGATGCCTCGGGGCAGCTTTGTGCACTTTATAAATGCAAATAAATAAAAAATAAAATAAAATTCAGGCATTCCTAGAGACAAAAGACAGGGGAGTTGCAGAACCCTCTCACATCCTATCCTTCCAGACAAACTGGAGCCAGGGGCGGTCTTCAGGGCTGAGGCCTGCAAAAGGCAAGAAAAACTAAGAGCTCAAACGTGTCTCTACGCACAGAGTAAACGCCAAGAAAGACCTCACAAATATGAAAAAGGCGAAAAAAGAAGACGGGCCGTTTTGACAAAATGGTCACCCATGGGTGCTGTACTGCAGCTGAGGGTTCATTCAGCCTGTGGTAGAAAAGCACAATGGTAGAAAACATTGAACCACTTCCACCAGCCATTTAAAGTACTGTGGGTAACATAAACATTTTACATGACAAAGTAGGATAAGGGGCTACTTGGAACCCCCCGCCCTCCCAGCACTCCACATAAAATGGTGTGTGCTGGGCCTACAAAGAGAAAAGGTAAGTAAAGTCAATTTCACTTTAAAATTCTTGGGAACTGTAGTTCACACAAGGAAGGTATTTAAAATCTTATGAGAAATATAAAGGATTTCTCAGTGACACAGCACTGAGGGTGCTGTGTGTGTCATCATACAAAAAGCAGTGTCTGCCAGACTCCGAAAACAGTGAAAGCGCAAAATCCAAATCAGGTAAAACCACATGAGAGGGGGAGAAAAAGATCCCACTCAGGTGCTAAAATTAAAAAGTCCTAAGTCCAGCAAAAGAGCTGGGGTCTCTAAGGTTGAAGGGAATTGGCACAGAAATTAAAATTCTCCCAAACACGCTACTGTGTTTTCTGGCAGGATGTGGGCTGTAACTGTCTGGTCCCTATGTGTGTGTGTGGCTAGTCCTGCTATTGGTCGTTTCGGCTCTTACCTGGCTTTTAGGATAGGAAGAGGGCCCCTGCACCCATTCTTCAGAGATCCTGGGGTAACCTGAAGGAGCCAAGACTCCTGTCCAGCTGGGAGACCCGTGAAGAAACCAGAGACCCGACGAAAGGAGGCCTGGCTACCAACTTCTGCTGCTGTCCTGGTGGCCTCCTCTCTTGTTCTTGATCTTCAGCTGTCCTGTGAGGGAGCTGCAACCCTTGGAGTGGAGGGAACATCCATTCCTGACTTCTGCTCGGTACCCTGCAAAGAAGAGCCGTTGAAGTGTCCCAGACCTGTCCAGTGGCTGACCAGCTCTGAGTTTGTGCTGCCAACGTTGCCTTTCCCAGTTGAAGCCTGGAACTTGGGGGATCCTCGGCTTGTCCTACAAGACTCTCCTCAGCGAAACATCAGAGTCCTAGAGTCCAAGGGACCTGAGATAGGAGGGAAAGTCTGACCGCGACAAGTGAGGCCCTTTGCGTCACTGTGCTGTGGTGACCACTGTCCGAAACAGCTTACCTGTAGCCAGTCCTGAGAGGGGTCCTGAATCGTGTTTTTCTCATCAGTGTCCTTGCACCAGCGAAGGACACAGACCAGAGATCAGCTTGAACTTGCAACCTTTGCGAATCAAGCACTGAGGCTGATGGCTGGAAAAGCAACCTCTGGAAAAGCAACCTCGGGCCATCTTCCATTGAGCTGCCAAGCTAGGAAGAATCGGAGTACGGGGTGGTGGGGGGTGGTTAAGTTACAGAGGTTCTTACCTGACCGTAAAAAGATTTCCTAACCTTTATAAAACTTCTGCTATACTTTGGCTTTGCCATTTGCTTGCTCGCGCAAGCCTTCCTAAGGTTTGGGACACTTCTATTAGTTAGAATAAACCGCCCTCTAACCCTTGGAACTGTTCACTGGACCCCAGAGACCCTACCTTCATTTTTTTCCTGCTTCACAAACTGTGTTAGAACTTTCCTGAACTTTTGGGCATAAGGACCCAGACAACTTAAAGAAGGACTTTTTGAAGTTAGGGTTAATTCTCTCTGGACTGTAGTACATACAACTAACCTGCACTTTCTTTTACAGGAGTTTGATTTGTGTTATGCCCTACTCATGGCTGTATATATGTAATCTATTATTAGAGTTGTATGATATTTCTACCTGTTAGTAGTCAGTTTTGATAGAGATGTTTGGCCATAAATATCTTTATTTTTATACATACCGTCTAAGTTTCATTTGTGATTCCCATTGTGTGTACTCATTGTGGATCCAAGCTCACCACCTCTTGAAACTTGGCCTAGACCTCTCGTCACTGCAACCTTTAACAGGTTTGGCTACAGCTCCCAGAGTTGTCACCATTCTAATATAGGTTGACCTTCTAGACATCTGTCCATCAGGCCAGACTATAGAAAAACAGTCCTAACAGTCCCTCAAATATTGCTCTAAAGGAAAAAGGAAGAGATAATTAATTAGGAGTACATGTGCCTTCTTTAGAACTATGTTTTTAATACTTCTTCTCTTCATTTTTTTTTTTAAACAGTTATATTGATCTGTTACACAAAGATACCGGACAGTTTTGTATGTTCCATTATTTACAGCAATATGTTTTACTACATAATTATTTCATGGAGCTAGTAGGCAGGGCACAGGTACCTCCAGGGCCTATAATGGTGTGCTGGCACACCTATAATGTCTGCTGTGCCGAGTCTGGGACTTTAGTAGAGTGCTTTTTAGAACATTGCTTCGTATAGCATCTAACTTTGATTTGTGTTCTCCAAATATATATAAAAATAATCTGTACCAGTCCGGAAATCCAGTTTCCATTTTTGTGGCGCTAGGTGCGACAGTGTGCTCGCATAACCTTTTTGTCTTTCACTGCTACTAGAGCGACTCACCAGGCCCCCATTAATTTCCCCACTTGCAGCGCAGTAGACAGTGACACTCCCCATGTCCCTGTTCTTTAGAAAATTTACAAGATTTATAGAAGTTAATTTCAAGGATATTATATTTATGTGACTGGCATGTCTTTCCCGCCCTGCAATTATTGTGCATCGGGGAGGAGAGGGGCATCGCGGGAGGGTGTGGTTCCGGTGCAGGGTAGTGGGAGGGTAGTTGGTGGGAAGGAAGCATTAAGTGGCACAGGGAGAACGTCTTACGTCCCATGCCAAGGAAGAGTAAGCAGCACCTTGGCTGAGGATCAAGGTAAGGGCAGGGCTGGAGAGGTGTTTATTGGGAGGCAGGAAAGAACACCTGCTTCGTGGGTGTTTGAGAGTCGGTGGAGGGTGAAGTTGGTGGGGCGGAGGGTGGAATACCCTTCGCGGAAGATAGTTTCGGAGGGACAGGCAGCAACGGGAAAGGATTAAAATATTTACTATGCGGAGAAACTCATGCAGTAAACAATTGATGCAAATAAATCTAGGTGCGTGTACAGAATGCTTTCGAAGCTTGTGCCAGTATGACAAAGGAGTGTAATTAAGAGAGGAGTGGTGGTGCGTGCTGGCAAAGTATGTGGGTCCCCTGGGCCACATATAACATGAATTTCTGCCTTTTGTTGCAGATCACAGCAGAGGAAGCAAAAGAACATTGGGAGAACCAGTATGAATTCTCATTCAAGAACTGCAACCACGCTGTCTGGTTAGTGAGTATGAGAGTTGCAAGTGGGTGGAAGACCTCAAGTGTTCAGGAGAACCCTTTAGCTTGTGCAAGGTACCCGTAAGAGTATACAAGTTTCCCAAAACATGCATGAAGATCAAAGGTGAGCAAGAGCCCAGGTCATGTTTAAACCTCCTCCTCCGCTGCTTGGTTCATTCAAGTCCATATTACCAATAAACTTCAAGATGTTTAACATCAATCCCCCACCCGCCCCCTTCATTGTGCACAGTTTCCCAAGTGCATGCAAGATCTGCATGTATGTTTGTTTAACTACATTGTGTGGCCGATTAAGCAAACGTAGACTTTATTATAATTTTGGTATTTATTGAGCGCAGACCTATCTTTGATAACCAATGGTGCGCTTTACAGTGGTATACACCAATACAGATACATAACAGAGCGCTTTACACAAGTGTACATTACAGATGCATAATGGAGTGCTTTTCAGTGGTAACAAGAGATGTACAGCAGGGGGTAGGATACAGAGGGGGGTACAGTGGAGGGTTCCACTGTTACCAGGTGGCGGGGATGTGAGGTCCAGGCGGTGACTAGCTAGTCAGGTGGTGCGAGGTTCGACGTGATGGCCTATGTGTTGAGGAGGAGAGACTCATTGAAGAGGTAGGTCGTTCTTTTCTGAATTGTAGGACTGTGGTGGCGAGTCTGGTGCCGAGGGGAAGAAGGTTCCATAGTCTTGGGGTGTAGGCATAGGTTTGTTTTTTGGTCCTTTCTTTTTTGCAGCAGTGTTAAGACAGTTTTTCTAAAGTCCTACAAAGGCTTGATAAACCATGGATGTGAGGCAGTACATAAGCTCCACTCTTAGTATAAGGCTGTACCACCTGATAATGAGGTAGCATGGACAAAGCAGGGGAGAGAGGGCTCTAGCTTGGTGTTGGGCAAGATTGTATGCAGTACCCTGTGGGAGACTGCACCAGCCATGTCCTCTTGGCAGTAGTTAACCCAACCTTTTATATAAGCATGTACTACACAAGTTGGTAGAGTGAATGAGCAGCCAGGTTTATCTCAAGAGGTGTCAATGTGAGCTGTAGGGTTGCAACATAGTTTCACAGTGACAGTTATTCAAATAAACACTCTCAAGGTTTCTTGATTAAACAATTATTTATTAATTTAACAGTCAGTTGTATAAGCCTTCTTCAGAAGGGAGCAAAATATGTAACACTTAAAATATACTTCAAAACACACTCTTAGTTTCTCTAAATCAGATGATACTCACTGGGGATGGCACACACACTTCCTACACCCTCGGGTGACTTAAATAGCTAGGACGCTGGACATGGTACATTTTGAGCAGTACTGAGTTTGGTGCAAAAGATTAGATATGGGAATAAAACAAAGGTTAACAAATCATTCATAAACTGGTAAGTACTTTTGGAAGCCCCCAATGCAAAGTAAATTCACCCTTTCCTGGAGGGAAGGCAAAAGCACAAAGTCAGAGGGAAGCAGGGTCTCTCAGAGAGCCAGGACAGCCAATGTTAGTTGAGCAAATTCTGGGGGAGCTGAAGATCTTTTTGCAGGTAAGTAAAAGTCTTGCACAATGTTTTTAGAAAGGTTTGTAGAAACGGAAATCACTGAAGGGCCACAAGCAGGAAGGCTTGTGAGGGGCAAAGCTGCATGCAACTCTGCAAAAGTGGCAACCAAGAAAAGTCTGAACTGAGAGCGAGTAAGGCTACACAGTAAGAGGTAAGCAACCCCCTGTTTTACAGTACCTTTGGTTTGAAGAACTTGACTTCAGCTGCTGCTGTTCCAGTTGTAGGTCTGCAGATCCAGTGTTCCTGGGCCTCAGCCGTGGGGACAAGAGGAAGGAACTCTGGGGACTCCTGCACTACGAATTGAATGTCAGCGACGGCAATGGGCAAACTTCGGATCAGCGGCACTTAGCGGTTTCAGCTCCTCGCGTCTCTCGCAAATGGCACCACCGTAGTTCTCGGATACCTTGTTGGACTTTCCTCGCATCTGGGGTCCAGAAATCTGTTGAGGTGGCTCGGGCTTTGTCAGTCATGCTTCATGGGAGTTCAGAGGATCTTCCTGGAGCTCGGGTCCGACCTAAAACCGAGACACTCTATTCTGATGTTCCTCTCCCTGGGGATTGGTTCCTGAAGCAGCAATGGAAGTACAACTAGCCCAGAGAGGATGTCCAAACGAGTTAACTTTGGAGTTGATTGGTCCCACCAACTCAAGGGGAGAAGTCTTTCTTGCAGGGTTTCTCTAGTCGAAGTGAATTTGAAGCTTCCGCACAGCAGCAGGGCTTCACCGGGAAAACCAACGGTCTAGGAGTTGCAGCTGGCGTCTCCTCCAAGTTCTTCTTTGGATTCCTTCGTCCAGTGGTAGACTCTGCCGTCCATGCCAATAAGCCTTGCCTTTTATGCAAGTTTCTCCCATTCATTCCAGCCTAGCTGTCAATCACACAGCAGGGTGGCTTTTGTTGCAGGACAGCCAGCCAACCTTTAGGTGCTTTCCTGTAACCAATGGGATTACGCACAGGGAGTTTCAGGCACCTCCCTCACTTTCAGCCCCTGCCATACATACTGGTGCCAGAGGCGGGCTTCAGCATTGAAACCCGCCAAAGACAAAACAAACAAAGGGACCAAACCTGTTTGGCGTGCAGAGTAAATCTCAAGAAGGACCTTAAAAACAAAAAATGGCGAAAAAAGACGACCGTGCCATTTTTTGAAGAAATGGACACCCATGGGTGCTTTACTGTAGCTGCAGTTGCTGGCCCTGGTAAAAACATGCAATGGTAGTAAAAAGTAAACAACTTCCACCAGCCATTAATTGTAGAAAGGGTAACATAAAAATGTTACACGAGGAACTAGACAAACGGGATACTAAGTAACCCCTCCAGCGCCCTATTGTAAGATGGTGTGTGCTAGGTCTAGAAAGTTTCAATGCAAGTAAAGTCAATTTCACTTCAATGTTCTTGGAAACAGTAGTTATCCAGGAGAAGGTATTTAAACCTTTTGGGAAATCTGAAAGACTTCCCTGTGCCACTGCACTGAAGGTGCTGTGTGTCGCAATGTAAAAAGATGATGCCTATGGAGTTTGTCAGACTCCAAAGTCAAAACAAACAGAGTTAAAATCACAGAAAAATATATGAGGGAGTGTGTAAAAAAAATCACGCTCTCTCCTAGGTGATCACGGAGCGAAACATGACCGGGGTGGCAAGCTCTCTCCACTTGTACATGAGGCCGAACGAAATGGGTGGCATACCAATGCGCAAGGAAGTGTGCTTGTGCCGCCCAATAATAACATTCCAAATCCGGCAGAGCCAGAACCCTCTCCCTTCTCAAACGGTTGTGTCAATGTGGTATATGCCACCCTCGCCGGCTTCCTGGCCCAAAGCAAATGAAGAATGTAACCGCAAGAAAAAGCCGCCAGATAAAAACAGAGGGGCATTGAAGAAAAGGTATAGCAATTTGGGGGTGCACAATCATTTTTACAATCGAGAATCGGCCCCGCAGCGTAAGCGGATTTCGCCACTTCCTCCTTGAGAAACCGAATCGTCCGCCCATAATTATCTAGAAACAGCTCTTCGCGACAGCGCAACGCCTCCACTCCCCTGACTCTACAAGATTCCCACTTAAGCGCTAACTAGTCCTCAAACTCTTGTCCGGTCCGTATGAGGAAAGACCACCGATTTACTATGGTTGATCCTCAAACACGCGAACTCTCCAAACCTGAGCACTTCTGCATCCCTGGGCCCAGTTTGCACACCGGGTCACATGGCCACGTCATCCACATACAAGGAGATAATCGGCCTATGCGGACCCAGCCGGTCCCCCCTCTGAATATGCCTCTGTTAGAATCGCCATCAGTGGCTCCATCGCTAGAGCTAAGAAGAGAGGGGAAAGCGGACAGCCTTGCCGCATCCCCCTTGCCATATCAAAGCTTTCAACCTTGCACGCCCCACCACAATCCTCGCTGTCGGATTAATGTACAGGAGAGACACCAGCGCTATAAAGTTAGCACCAAGTCCGAGTTTTTGGAGAACTGCATATAAATATGGCCATTCGAGAGTCGAATGCCATTTCAGCATCTAAATAAACAGCGACATTCTGTGACTTCTCTTAAAGTGCTGCCAGGACCCCAAAGAAACAGTGCAAGCCATTGTTAGGCAAGGTTTGTATGCAGTACCCTCTGGGAACACTACAAACAACTCTGACTACATGTATAGGAACCCAACCTTTGTATAAGCTTGTACTACACAGTTTTGGTAGCGTGTTGAACAGCCAGGCTCATCTCAAGAGGGGTCAGTGTGCGCTGTTGGGGAGTTGCATAGATATTCACAGTGACAAATATTCAAATAAACACTTACATTCAAGGTTTCTTGAATAAACAATGTATTTATCAGTCAGTTAGAATAAGCCTTCTTCAGAAGGGGGCAATATAATAGTAACACACAAATACACTTCAATACTGTACACTCTTAGTTTCTAAATCCGTAAAGACCCTTTTGGGATGGCCCACAGACACAACCTACACCATCAGGTGAATTCAATAGCTAGGGTGCTGGGGACATTAATATCTCACTGTTCGTGTTTAGGATACGCTTATAAGTTGGTAAAAGGAAAAGGTTATTAGAACAAGAGACCACAAATATTCTTAAGTAGGCAAATACTTTTGGATTCCAACAGCAGAATCATTCAGTATAACAGGCTAGGCCAAAGTCAATGGGAAAGAAATCTTATATTGGATGAAGCACTTCTGGTAGGTAAGTAGAAAGGTCTTTGCACAATGTTTTAGAAGTCTTTGAAGAAAAGAAGAATCAAATGTAGGGCCACAAGCCGTTAGACTTGTGAGGGGTAGAAGATGCAAGCAACTCTACAGCAAGTGGTAAATTCTCTCAGACTTTGTAAAGTGCCTTTGAATTGAAGAAAAAGTGCAGCATATAACTTCTGTTACTGTGCACCTCTGCAGATCTCACTGTTCCTGGGCCTCATTCGTGGGACAAAGAGGACTTCTGGGGACTCCTGCACTACAGTGGGACAGTCACCGCTCGCAACTGGCAATTTTCAAATCAGTGGCTGTTCAGTATTTCAGCTCCTCGCGTCTACCGGAAATAGCAACACTGCCGTTCCTGACTGTCAAGATGGACTTTCCTTGCTTCTGGGGTCCCTCACTCTGTTGAGGGGGCTCAGGCTCGGTCAGTCCTGCTTCCTGGGAGTCCAGAGGATCTTCCTGAAGCTCTAGGCCAGCTTAAAAGCAATGCACACAATCTGGTGTTCCTCTCCCTGGCTATACGGTTTCCAGCAGCAACTCTGTGGAAATTCAACCAGCTCCGAGAAGGATGTCCGTGTGGCTTACTTTGGAGTTGATTGGTCCCACCAACTCAAAGGGAGAAGGGGCTTCTCTGTTGATAAGAATTTGGAGTTTCAGCACAGCAGCAGGGCTTCATCAGGCAAACCAACGGTCCAGGAGTTGCAGCAGGCGTCCTCTTCAAGTTCTTCGGTTCCTTCGTCCAGTGGTTGACTCTGCCTTCCAAGCTAAAAAGCCTTGCCTTTTATGCAGGTTTACCCCATTCATTCCAGCCTAGCTGTCAGTCACCCAGCAGGGTGGCTGTACTTGCCGGACAGCCATCCGGCCTATCACATTAACAGTGCGTTCCTGTCTCCTAGGAGACTAAGCCCAGGGAGTTTCGGGCACCACCCTCACTTCCTGCCCCCGCCAGACACCCTGGAGCCAGAGGCGGGCTTCACTCATGAATCCAGCCAAAGGCAAAATGAACAAAGAGACCAAACATGGTTTGGCGGGCAGAGTAAATCTCAAGAAGGAACTTTCCACAAAGAAATGGCGAAAAAAGATCGGGCCATTTTAACAAAAATAGCACTCATGGGGGGCGCTGTTGCACGCGCTACAAGATGGCCGCAGCCTGAGAGTCCCCCTGCATAGGCTCCCACATATGGTGAAAATCCTGCGGTCCTGACGTTTGCTGGGGTGAAGGACAGACATTGCCTGGCATCGGAACGCTTTGAGTGGGAATTTATCATCGCCTGCCATTGCGGAGCTGTGGATGCTGTGCAACAGACCGGTGACATTGCAGGCACCGCGGCTGTTTACTTGGCGGGCTTCCCCTCCCCTGCCACAGTTTGCCTGGCTTCCCGGCCCTTCTTCCGAGGCGGCGGTTTGTTCGCGGCTCGTCTCTCGCCGCATCCTTGGTTCCCAGGCTGACTTCTGCTGGGAGGATTGAGGATCAGGCCCCGCTGGAGGCGTTGGGATCTGCGAGTCTTGGCCGCGCGCTAGCCGAGCGCTGGCCGTTTATTCTTCGGTGCCTTGAGGAGTGGCCACCTCTTCTGTGGAGCGGCGCAAGCAGTCTCGTCTTCGCCGAAGCCCTTCATTTGCCCTGGTGGAGCCGCGTCTCATTTGGCCGCTGGGTTCGGCATGGCTGAGATCCTGCGTGGGACCCCCCTCCCCACCCGACCCCCGTCGGATAGGCATCCTGGTGTGCGGTGAGTCGGGTGGCGGCCTGGGGGACACTTCTATTTTGGGGTGGGGGCGGACGGACCGGGTTTACCGCGCCTGGGTAATCCTATTGAGGTATCTGTGGGTCTGTCACCCCTCCCCGTTCCTCCCTCTATGGTTGTTGAATGGTGGCATTGAGCTGGAGGGGCATTGTGCGTGGGGCTCCGCGCCTGATCAGTTGGAAGCCCACCCCCCACGGCGCACCTGGAGCCCCGCAGTGGTGGACTGGCGGCGCATTTCATTGTCCTACAGACTTTGTGGTTTGGACTTGGGGATTGAAGCACTGAGCGGCCCGCTTTCATCACCTACGGCCTCGCTCATCCCCTACCCCTCTCCCCTTTCCCCCCATTGACGGCTGGTGGATTGTGCATTGGATCACCGGATCGCAACGAGTGGGCCATTTTATTGAGTTTTTTTTCGGCCAGCACCCTTTCCTTCTTTCCTGTTGTGGTGATCTGTTGTATTAAGCGAAGAGGACACTGAGTCTGGGGATCGGTGTATTGCGGGGGGTGGGGAGTTGGAGCCCCATCCGCCCGGTAGTTTCTGGGTGGTTGGCTTCATGTTTGGACCTGGAGACTCCATGGATGTGATTAGTTGTGGGCGTTGAGCGAGGGTGGCCCACCTGTCTCCAATTAATCATCATCAGGAATCTGCTGGAACTGGGGCAGTCCCTTTGGTGGCCTTATAGAGGACAATTTGATCGGCGGCAGTCTACCCCTCTGCTCTTCCCCTGCTTGGTGGGTGTCCTCCCGGGGGGGTGTGTTAGAGCGCCCCGCTTGCTTGCACATCATTGCCCTCCTCATAGACGCTGTGTGGGGCACCTTTCATCCTGAGGGCCAGCCAGCGCGCGGCTCGGATCTACCCTTGGAGCCCAGAATGGGCAACCAGAAGAAGTAGGCAAGGATGGACAAGTATGCCAGGTTGGACTCTAAAGGCGGACTCAAAGACAGCACAGACAGTCTAGGTGCAAAAATTGATGCGCTAACTTGCAAAGTGGACGTTTCCACTGTACAGATTGAAAAGCTGTGTGGGAGGATGTCTGAGGCGGAGCGCCCGATCAGTGAGGGGGAGGATAAGATCACAGTACTTCAACGTGAGGTGGCGTCTCTCCAGCAAACGGTGAAAAGAGTGGTGGCGAAGAACGACGATTTGGAGGGCCGGTCCAGAAGGAACAATATTAGGATCACAGGGGTCGCTGAGTCTACCCCCATCGATAACATGGAGGAATTTGTGGAGAAACTGCTCTGTGAGGTCCTTGACAACCCTCCTGTTACAAGCATGGTCATGGTGGAGCGGGCCCACCACTCCCTAAGGCGAAACCTCCTCCGGGGGCACCAGAGAGAGCCATTATAGCCCGTATATTTAACTATCGGGACTGGGATATCTTGCTTCGTGCTGCCAGGGAGAAAAAGTCACTCCGGTGGGGGTCTGCTACAATTGGACTTTTTCCGGATTTCAGTCAGCAAGTGCAGGATATGAGGAAGCCGTTCTTGGCGGTGAAGAATACTTTACGCAAGAAAGATATCCGCTATTCTATGATGTATCCTGCAAAACTAAGGGTCGTCTATCAGGGGAAGACATTATTCTTTACAACTCCGGAATTGGCAGAACGATTCGCCTCAGAACTCCCGGATGCGGGGTCCTCTCCTCGACAGTCATCCTGGCCTATTGCCCGCTGGAGACGTCCCTTAAGTGCTTATGCCCCGCTCGCGGGTCCCCTGGTGAACCTTGGGGCCTTCCTATGAAGTTCTTGGTCCCAGTCACACACAGAGTTATTTCCAATATGGTTGTTTAATATGGTAAAAGAGCCTCTGCTATTAGGAGGTACAGTGGCCGCCGGCACCACCCATGCCCAGCGGCACCTAAGTTTTGTGAGGTTGTATGTTAGTTTGTAGGAGGGTGGGGGGGTGGTGCTTGCTGGCCGGTAGGTTGGGGTTTCTGGCGTGGGTGGAGAGGGTTTTTCTTAGGTTTTTCAATTGTTGAGGGGCTGTGTTCGATGGCTCCCAGTTCAAGGGGGACAGGGGGTGGGCTTTCCCTTCTGAGACATGTATGCCTTTTTTAGCGTCACGTTTTGTAAAAATGTCTGCAGTCCTTTATTGGGGGTTTTCCTCTTGTCACAGGATTTTCTAATTGCTTTTTGATTTGCACTTACAGTGACCACTTCACTAGGTCTTCAAACACCGGTTAATTCTGGGATAGTTCTACTTACATGGAATATACGGGGTTTCACCAATGCTAAAAAGACGCGTCTCATTTCTAACTTTGTTCGGAATCATGTCAATGTCTTATGTATACAGGAGAATCACATAGTCAAGGATCACAATCCCCCGGCCCCGTCTTGGTGGGGTGTACAAAGATATGGCTCCTCCTACTCGTCTCATTCCCGGGGGGTGGCAATATACATTCACCGAACCTTGGAATTCAAATTGCACTAACAGGTTTCGGATGGTGAGGGTCGATTTATTCTAGTGGCTGGTGAGATCGCAGCCTGCAAATAACAAGGGGGTGTCCTGGGAGACTCTCTGCCAGACATGAGTCCTGGTTACAAGAGCCTTACCCAGAGTCTTTAGCTCACTATCTTTCACAAAGGAGAAATATCCTAAACACATCAGTCTTTGTCCTGCCCTGGGGCAGTCTAGCACCGAAATGCTGTTCAATTCTCCTCTGAACAAGAGTACCTACAGCAACCCCAGACACGTGTTTCGGTCTGGTTGAACCTCATCAGTAGGGTGTAGCTGTGCCTCTCTAAGAATAGTGAGCAAGGGGTCCACGTCTGGATTCCCCTAGTAACTTAGGGTGAGACCCAAAGTTACTTGAAATATGCAAATAACAAGGGGGGGTCCTGGGAGACTCTGCCAGATATGAGTCCTGGTTACAAGAGCCTTACCCAGAGTCTTTAGCTCACTATCTTTCACTGAGGAGAAATATCCTAGGCACATCAGTCTTTGTCCTGCCCTGTGGCAGTCCAGCACCGAAATGCTGTTCAATTCTCCTCTGAAGAAGAGTACCAACGGCAACCCCAGACACGTGTTTCGGTCTGGTTGAACCTCATCAGTAGGGTGTAGCTGTGCCTCTATAAGACTAGTGAGCATGTTTGTAAGTATGTATGGCCCTAATTATGACTTTCCAGAGTTTTTCTTGTCATGCTCGGAACACCTCCGGACATTCCCGGGGTACAAAGTAGTTTGGGTGGGAGATTTTAACCTAGCCCTTTCGGCCACGCTAGACAGATCAACACCATCTCCTAGACCACTTACCCGGGCAGCTCAAACATGGCATTCCATAGCTTCAGACTACTCTCTAGTTGATATTTGGCGTTAGCATCATCCAAACGCCCGAGAATACACATTCCATTCAGGTGTACACTGGAGTTCCTCTAGAAATTACTATATTTTTCTGTCCTGTGAGCTTTCACGGGTGGCAGAGGGAACAGTGATTCTTCCCCGCACTTTGTCGGACCACTCCCCGGTACTGCAGAGGTTTAGGGGTCCCTCTCCCCCCACCCCCTAGACAAGCTCGTGCTCTGGAAGATGGGGTGTTTCGGGAAGATCTGCGCCGGTCCATCACAGAATGTTTTCAGCTAAATGAGGGCTCAGTCTCTAGTCCCGGTGTCCTGTGGGAGACTTTTAAGGTCTACTTGCAGGGTTGGTGTATATCTCAGGAGAGGGGGGGGGGGTCCTGAAAGGCATTCGCCGGGCGATTGCCCATGTGATGGGGGAAATTAAAAATATGGAGCTCCTTCTGGGGGAGTCCGACTCCCCCACGCTTCAAGCTGACTTGTCGGCGAAGAAACAAGAAATTCGTTCTTTAATGGACAGCGAGGAGAGGTTCCTGGGTGACCCGGTGTTGGCGGCGAGATACGTGGAGGGTTATCGTCCGAGTAGGACCCTTGCCTGGGCCATAAGGCATGAGAATCGTCTAGAACCTATACTGGAAGTCCCCCCACAGGGGAGGCTGTCGGAGACGTGGTGGGGAGGTGGTGGGGGATAAACAGGGTATTTCATCAGTTCTACAAGGAGCTGTATACCGCTTGTGGCGGGGCCGGTCACAACGTCATTGCCCAATATCTTAATAAGGTGGCCCTGGGCTGGCTTGACTCAGAGGTTGTGGGGCTACTTAATGTTCCCCCCCACGGTGGAGGAACTTCGTGGAATAATACGGTCGCTTCCGAATGGCAAGGCCCCCGGTACGGACGGAATCACAGCTGAGTTGTATAAGGCTTTCCCTGATTTACTCATCCCACATTTATGTAACATGTTCGAGGAGGCAGCCTCCTCTGGGGTACTGCCGGAATCCACTAGGACGGCCTTGATCACGGTACTGCTTAAGCCCAACAAGGACTCTAGGAAATGATCATCTTATCGCCCCTTGTCTTTGATAAAACACAGATAATAAAATCTTAGCGAAGCTGCTTGCGGACCGGCTCCTTCCTCATATGCCCACTCTGATTCTCCCGGACCAGGCGGGATTTATTCCAGGCCGATCGACACGAAATAATCTGCGTAGGATGTTTACATTAATTCAGAATGTGAACCCGGATGTCCCTATCGCTGCAGTGGCTATGGACGCCGAGAAGGCGTTTGATTCAGTGGAGTGGCCTTTTCTGTTCGAAGTCCTCCGGCGTACTGGCGTGGGTAACGTGTTTCTTCATTGGACCAAGCTTCTGTACACAGCCCCTCGCGCCCTGGTATACACGAACGTGATTCAGTCTTCTCCTATTTATCCTACTCGGGGAACTAGGCAGGGCTGTCCCTTCTCTCCTTTCTTGTTCGCCCTGAGGGAGTTCCACTCTCACCATGGAGTGACAATCCGTTCTCATGCATCTATTGTATCCCTCTTTGCGGATGACATGCTGTTCTACTTAAAATACCCTCGGTCTAATTTACCACCGGTGATGGAGGAGATATCCGCATTTGGGGCCATCTCTGGCCTACAAATAAACTCGTCTAAATCCGAAGTTCTTCCAATCACTTCTGGGGTCTCCGCACAGGATGTCGGTGTATCCTTTGCATGGTGTCCGTGGGGAATCTGCTACCTAGGCATAAGGGTGTCCACTTCCCCTGCTAGCCTATTCGAGGAGAACTACATCACGGCCCTGCAACCCTTGGAACACAAGGTAGATGTTTGGATAAGACTTCCCCTATCTCAGGCGGCCCGCATCTCTTTTTCTAAAATGGTTATCTCTCCAAGATTACTATACGTCTTCAATAACGTACCAATATGGCCCCCTACATCCTTCTGGAAACACATAAGCGCTCTGATGTCGAAACGTCCTTGCATATCTTTATCCACGTTGTGCTGCACGTACACTCAGGGAGGGCTTGAGGTACCTAATATCTTTCTTCACTATCTTATCGCTCAGATCCAATACTCGACTTGGTGGTAGTCCCCCTCGGTTGGTTGTCCCTATTTCCATCTCGAGGGGGCCATCGCTCAGACCAACGACTTACGGGGCCTTCTTTGGGCTGTCCGGGAGCGTCATGTAAAGGCGGAGGTCCAACCCCTGGAGACCATGTTGAGGGCCTGGGATCAGCTGGCGAAATGGGCGGGTTTAGGTCCGTGGTATTGTCCACTGCTGGCCATACATAGGGTTCCTGGGATCCCCCTCGCATTCGAACATATATTTATTCAGCATTTCCAGGCCTTGTGTATTTCCACGTTGGGGGATGTCGCACCACATGGTAAATTCATAACATGGGAGGAACTTTTAAGTCCGGGGGTGACTGGTCTCTGCTCACTATGCTGCTGTACTTTCGTCTTTGCGTGGTGCCAAATATCGAGATGGCCAGATTTTCCCTCAACGCCGGTGGTTTCTCTTGGAGTATGTCACAAACTCTGTGTCCTCTAGAAGGGCAGTCTCATCTTTGTATGGTATGGCTAGATTGTTGTTGTCCCCCTCTTCATCCCAATATAGGACTAAATGGGAAAGCTACCTAACACGATCTCTGACGGAGACACAATGGGGTGTTATACTGGGTCATTCCAAATTAATCTCCATTAATAGCAGATTCCGCCTGATTCATTATAAGTTTCTGTATCAGCTGTATTAATCTCCTTTGTCTTTGCACAAAATATTCCCACTTAGGTCTTCGAACTGTAAAAGATGTCAACAGTCCATGGCTGACTTCTACCCCGTGGCTTGGCTCTGTCCTTTTCTCCAGCATGGGGTCTGGCATGGATTCACGTGCTCATGAACATTCCCCGTCGTCAGGCCGGGAATCCTCGGTATAGAAAAAATCAGTATCAGTTTAGTTTCTGATCTGTCTTTCTTAGTAGTAACCAATCACTGGTCTCTGGGTCATACTGCCCCCAGCCAATGACTGCCCTCTCCCTAAGCCCCGCCTCTGGCAGCCATCCTCAGATTTTTACCGCACGTTCAAGTGTTGGAAGTCCTCGTGCTGTAACTCTAAAGCTTTTGCTGCTTTTTGGCGCTTTTTCAGGAGATTTTTCTCATTTTTCAGTTAAAAAGAGCCTCAAGCTCCACCGTTTCAACATCCGATCAACGGCGAGCCGTTTCAGAGTTTTCTAGGCCCCTCAAGGGTGAAGATTTCATCGAGTTACGCTTTTGGAGGATTCCAGAAGTTCTGATGCCTACCCCGGACATGGCCCAGGAGAAAGGAATCTCGACGCCCGGGAAGCTGTTCAGGACCTTCCCTGGATGCCAGCTTCAGAATGTGTTCAAGGAGGGCGAGCATTCGTTATGCCTCTACTGTCTCCATGAGGACAAGACGCACGTGGAGATGGACTGTGCGTTTTGTGGGAACATGCCGGAGTGGACCATGAAGGATCACCACCTCCGTCTCGCCAACTGGCTGGAAGGTAAGAGCCAGTCGGGTGAGAAGAAGAAGAAGTAGAAGAAGTCCGAGCGGTCTTCTAAGTCCTGTGAGGGCGCCCCGGCGACAGGGGACCAACAAAAGGCCAAGCACCGCGAGTCCGCGGGCACCAGGAGCGCCGAACAGTCGGGCTCCTTGGCTGCCAGGCAGGGCGTGTCCTCCCCGGTGCCATCACCCACGAGCCAACGCTCTGGCTCGGGTAAGAGGAAGTCTGAGAACCCGGCGAAGCTTCTGGAGAGGCCCCGGTCGATCTCGAAGATTCCGGCAGAGGGGGAGCGAGGCTCAGACCCTCCCCGAAGGAGAAGGCCCCAGTCGTGCAGAAGGTGAAGATGGCCTTAATTCACCCTGCTAGGACCTCGATTAAGGATGTCGCAGCGGCCCTGGCTCAGCCTGTGGAGGCTACGCCAGTGGAGGCGACCTCAGCATCCAGAGTCTCCCTGCCACCGCAGAGGGAGTCATCTTTCAGGCACATCGAGAAGACCCCCACGAAGTCCCCGTTGGAAAAGGAGGGGGAGGGGCAAGTGGCCATCGTGGATACAGACACGACCTCTGAAGAAGAGCTCATCGAAGTCGTGGTGGAGGCCCAGCCCATCGGGAGGGATCCCGACGAGGGCGACGACGAGAGCGATGGTGTCACCGACGAGGTTCCTCAAGAGCCCTCGCGCCCGTCGTTTCTGGTGCCGCAGGACACTTCGGCAGCCATTTTGTCAGCAATTAAGTGCTCAGAGATAAGGACAAGGTTGCCCCTCTCCCCGACGGAGGTACCTGAGCCAGCCAGACCCGACGGGGGAACCGGAGCCGGGACCTTCGGAAAGTCCACCGCATAAAAAGAGGACGACGCATCCTCTGCCACCTCTCACACCTCTGCGGCCCACTCTGCCTTCCCCCCAGTCAAATACCCACAGGGATGATACAGGCACGGACACGGCTACGGCGGGTGCAGATGACGACGGAGGTGACGACGGGACGTGTCCCCAGTCGCCCCCTGCTCGGGCGTCCCCGCCCGACAAGATTGGATCCTTCCATGCCATGATTTCCAGGGCATCCGAGCTCTTCCAGCTCTGCCCCGAAGAGAAGAAAAAGGAAGGGTTCCTTTACCAACAGCGCGAGGCTAAAAGGAAGACAGTCCTCGCCGTACCACTTCTGGATGACATCTGGGATGAGGGGCTCTCCCTCCTCAAGAACCCTTCCACGGCACCTGCAAAGAGGGACCGGTACGAGAAGAAGTACCGGGTCCCCGACGCTGCCCCCTTGTGCCTTCGGGCACAACCTACCCCGGATTCGGTCGTCTCGGCAGCGGCAAAGAAGAAAGCTGAGGGGGCATCGGCCTCGACATCAATTTCCCAGCCGGACGGCGAGGGCAGGAAGCTGGACACGATGGGACGACGGGTCATCTCATCCACAGCGATGACTATCAAGGCGGCCAATGCCCTGGCTATCGTAGCCCGCTACGACAGGGAGTTGTGGTTCAAAATCGCCCCTCTATTGGACTTCCTTCCGGACGTCAAAAGGGCAGAGGCCGTTGAAATCTTACAGGAAGGTGAGATTGCTTCGGACCACGCCATCACGGTGGCAACGGACATCGCCGACACCGGTTTCCGTCAGTTGGGCAACAGCGTTTGCCTGAGACGAGGGTCGCTCAAGGCGACGGATTTCCGCCAGGACGTACAAACCAAAGTTTTGGACATGCCCTTCGACGGGAGCAACCTGTTTGGAAAGGCGGTTGAGTCACTTCAGGCTATCAAGACAGACACGGAGACTGCCCGGGCACTGGGAGTGCTCCAACAACAACAGCCGTCCTTTCTGAGCGCCAGAGGCAGACAAAGTGCCTCCAAGGGATCCGGCAGTGGCTCCTCGACGTACCGCCAAGCGGCAAGATCTTCGTCTCAGGAGGCCTACAGGGGATGCGGCAAGTCAGGTGGTGTCCGTCGTCGTAGACAGGGAGATCAAGGAGGCAAGGCGGCCTCCAAACAAGATTGAACCGATCGTGGGGTCGGGCCCCCGCCGAAGCACCCCGGTGGGAGGCCGGCTGATGAGGTTCGTCAGCGTGTGAGTCCATCTCCACCGACCGTTGGGTGCTGGACGCCCTGGCCCAAGGGCATGCCCTCGAGTTCCAGAAGAAGTACCCTCGCGTTCCACCCTGTTGGAAGTAAGGGCGATGCTCAAGAAAGGTGCCATCGAGCTCGTCCCAAAGAGGCTTCAGGGCTCTGGTGTTTACTCAAGGTACTTCCTCGTAAAGAAGAAGACAGGAGGATGGCGTCGTTGGACTTGGAGGATGCGTACTTCCACATCCCCATTCTGAAAAGACACCAAAAGTTCCTCAGGTTTGTGGTCCAAGGGCCGCACTACCAGTTCAAGGCCGTCCCGTTTGGATTGAAGTCGGCACCCAGGGTGTTCACCAAGTGCCTCACACCGGTGCAGGGGATCCACGTCTACCCCTACCTGGACCACTGGCTCATCCGGGCAAAGACAAGGCAGCTCGCCGTGGAGCACACTGCGAAGACCATCCAGCTGCTCACAGACCTGAGGTTCTCCATCATCTTTACAAAATCCCACCTGGTCCCATCGCAAGTCGCCCTGTTTCTGGGAGCCAAGCTCGACACAGTGGCGCGGCTGGCCTCGCCGTCGGAGGAAAGGACCAGGACCATCCTGGGCAAGGTGCAGCGTCTGCTGGCCACGGACATGGCCAGGGTAAGATATATCAAGTCCCTCCTCGGGATGATGTCCTCCTGCATTTATCTGGTGCGCCTTTGCAGACTTCGGATGCGCCCCTTACAAGAGTTCCTCGACGCCCGCTGGGTCCTGTCGATGGGCAGCTTCGAGGACAGGATCCCACTCAACGAGACGTTCCGTCAGGCGATCCGGTGGTGGGTTACCCGCGCTCATCTGATGGTGGGCACAGACTTTCAGACCCCAGCTCACCAGGTGACGGTGACAACGGACGCCTCCCTGGAAGGTTGGGGAGCGCACTCCGGAGATCTTCACGCGAGAGGCCTTTGGCTCCCGGAGGAGAAGTCACTCCACATCAACATCTTGGAGCTCCGCGCAGTGTTCTGGGCCCTCAGATCTTTTCTTCCGTCCCTCAAGGGCAAGGTGGTGAGGATCTTCACCGACAACACCACCACGATGTTCTAGATCCGGAAGCAGGGCGGAACCAGATCCCTTGCCCTATCCAAGGAAGCCCAGGATCTGTGGCATTGGGCCGTCGCCCAAGGGATGTTTCTGGTGCCTTTTCATCTGGCAGGAATAAAAAAACACCATCGCCGACTCACTCAGCAGGGAGCTGCGCTCGTGCCATGAGTGGGAACTACGCCAGGATCAAGTGGATCGACTCTTCCGACGATGGGGCGAACCCCAGATCGATCTCTTTGCGACGGAGACGAACTCCAAGTGCCGGAGGTTCACCAGCAGGTTCCCCCAGCCGAGGAGCATGAGCGATGCTTTCTCGTTCCCCTGGGACGGCCTATTTCTTTATGCGTTCCCTCCGTTGCCGCTCCGGCTCCTCAACCAGCTCAAGAGGTCCCGGTGTAGGATGATCCTCGTCGCACCAGCGTGGCCGAGACAGATCTGGTTCCCGGACTTTCTGGACTTGTCGGCGTCCACACCAGTCAAGCTGCCGTCGGACGCGGTTCTTCTCTCCAGAGAAGGAGGCGCCATTCTTCATCACAACCCAGAGTCTCTGAACTTGCAGGCCTGGCTCCTGCAGCACTAGAGTTTGGAGGGTACGACATCCCAGCCGACTGCAGAGAGGTTCTTGCAAAGGCCAGGGCGTCCTCAACTCTCAAGTGCTACGGACATAAATGGAAGAGGTTCTCTGTCTGGTGCCGTGCACAGAAGATTAACCCTCTGCGGATTACGGCCCCTCAAGTATTGCCGTACCTACTGTCATTGGCCAAGGCTGGACTAGCTCACGCTTCCATCAAGATACATCTGGCCGCCATCTCACGATACACCAGAACTACAGGACGGGCGTCCTTGTGGTCTCATCGGCTGGTGAAGGAATTTATGAAGGGATTGTTCCGATCATTCCCGCCAGTGAAGGCCCCTGCCCCGGCGTGGGAGCTCAACGTGGTGCTGACCAGGCTCATGGGGGCCCCATTTGAGCCTATGCATTCGGCACCGTTGAAGTTTCTGTCGTGGAAGACAGCATTTCTTGTGGCCATCACCTCCGCACGACGAGTGGGAGAGATCCAGGCCCTATCTTGCAAGCCACCATACTTGACTTTTCACGACACAAGGGTGTAGCTGAGGACGCACCCCTCCTTCATGCCCAAGGTGCCTTCGGACTTCCACCTCAACGAACCGTTGGTGTTGCCAGTTTTCTTCCCGTCGCCTTCGTCGCCGGCTGAGAGGACTCTGCACTCGCTGGACGTAGCTAGAGCGCTGAAGTTCTACGTGGACCGCACGAAGCGTTTTCGGAAGACGTCACAGCTGTTTGTAAACTTTGGACATGTGAATCAAGGGAAGGCTCTCTCGAAAGGCTTCCATTTCCAGGTGGCTCTCTGGCTGCATCATGCACCTTCACCGGTTGGCAAACTGACCGCTGCCGGGCCGTCCGAGAGCCCACTCGACCAGAGCGATCTCTGCTACCATGGCGTTACTATCTGGTGTGCCCCTGCTCGACATCTGTAGGACTGCGACGTGGAGGTCGACGCACACCTTCACAAGATTCTACTGCGTCTATCGGGACTCCAGGGAGGAGTCCAGGGTCGGCCAAGCAGTGCTGCGCAACCTGTTCGCTTAAGGTGAGCCTGGTGAGGAGGTAAGAGATGCTTAATGTTGAGTTTTTTGTATTGCTTAATGTTGAGCCTGTTGCCACCTCCCGTGGTTGTGGATGTGTATACTGCTATGTATTCTTATATTCATGAGCATGTGAATCCATGCCAGACCCCATGCTTGAGAAGGAACAAGTTACTTACCTGTAACTGTTGTTCTCCAGCATGGGTCTGGCATGGATTCACATGCGAACCCTCCCGCCTACCCCTCTGCGTCTCTTCACTTGGTCATACTGCCACTTTACGTGCTACCAAATCTGAGGATGGCTGCCAGAGGCGGGGCTTAGGGAGAGTGCAGTCATTGGCTGGGGGCAGTATGACCCAGAGACCAGTGATTGGTTACTACTAAGAAAGACAGATCAGAAACGAAACTGATACTGATTTTTTCTATACCAAGGATTCCCAGCCTGACTACGGGGAATATTCATGAGCATGTGAATCCATGCCAGACCCATGCTGGAGAACAACAGTTACAGGTAAGTAACTTGTTCCTTTTTCAACCCTTTTGGAGGGCCAACGCAGACGTTATGGAGAAGATAATCGAAGATCTGATCCCATTCACTCCTAAACTTGGCTGTTGGCATTGGTGGAACTGCGATCTGCCAGTGATAAACGATTGGTGAGCATGGCCTCCGTGGTCGCTAGGTCGTTGGTGGCCCGTGCCTGGGGGGCGGCTGAGGCCCCTACCCTACACCATTGGGTGAACTCCATGTCGTTGTGTGAACGTAAAGAGCCACAGTACAGTCACTCCCGCCCAGTGGCAGACCCAGGGACTATTGGGTAGCCTTCAAGAGCTACCTATCTGATGGGCAGTGCGGCGGGAGGGTTTCATCATCACAAGGTGCTCCGGAAACTAATCTGATAATGCCTTGAAGGTGCCTGGCCATTGAACTAGGTCGCTCCTCTCGCTATGGTATGGATTGGCCTGGGAGCTACCGCCTTTATTGTAACAATGCACTATAGGTTCTCTTTTTGTTGGAACTTTTGCTGTGACTTGGACATGCTGACGCATTATTATGGTTTATATGTGGGGCTCGGTTGGGGGAAGTGGGTGGGAAGAGGGGGTGTGTTACGTCCCGTGTACCGGGGATTTTGTTGTGTTTGGTTTGTAACTTAAATTTAATAAAAACAGTTTTTTAAAAAAATGGCACTCATGGGTGCTTCACCGTGGCTGCGAACTCAGCCTGCGGTAAAAACACACAATGGTAGTAAAAAGTAAACCACTGCCACCAGCCATTCAGTGAGGAAAGGGTTACATAAAAATGTTACATGAGAAGCTAGACAAAGGGGATACTAAGTGACCCCTCCAGCACCCTATTGTAAGATAGTGTATGCTGGGTCTAGAAAATTGCAAATGTAAGTAAAATCACTTTCACTTTACTGCTCTTGGAAACAGTAGTTTAGCCAAGAGAAGGTATTTAAACCTTTGGGAAATCTGAAAGACTTCTCTATGCCACTGCACTGAAGGTGCTGTGTGACACAATGTAAAAGATGATGCCTATGGAGTTTGTTAGACTCCACAACCAAAAGAAATTGTGTTCAAAATCACATTGAAATACATGAGTGTGGGGAAAAAGGGTCTCACTCTCTCCAGGTTAAAACAATCAAGTCCTCAAAATCCAGCAAAGTTGCTGGGGGTCTCTATGGTAGAGGGAATTAGCACATTTCTCAGAATTCTCCCGAACAATGTTGTACTGCTATGTATTCTTTATTCATGAGCATGTGAATCCATGCCATACCCCATGCTCGAGAAGGAACAAGTTACTTCCCTGTAACTATTTTTCTCCCGCATGCGTCTGGCATGGATTCACATGCAAACCCTCCCTCCTGCCCCTATGCGGCTCTTCTTGGTCATACTGCCACTTTACGTGCTACCAAATCTGAAGATGGCTGCCAGAGGTGGGGCTTAGGTAGAGGGCAGTGTTAGGCAAGATTAGGAACCCAACCTTAGGTATAAATCTTTACTACACAGGTTGGTAGCGTGTTGAGCAGCCATGCTTATCTCGAGGGGTCAATGTGAGCTGTAGTGGAGTTACACAGAGATTCACAATGACAGGTATTCAAATAAACTCTTACACACAAGGAGGTATTCAAATAAACTCTTACAAACAAGGTTTCTTGATTAAACAATTATTAATTTATCAGTTAGAATAAGCCTTCTTCAGAAGGGGCAATATAACAGTAACACACAAACTTCAAAAAAGACACACACTTGATATTTCTAAATCAGCAAGTACGCATTTGGGATGGCCCACAGACACTACCTACACAGTCAGGTGACTTCAATAGTTAGGGTGTTGGGGACATTAATATATCACTGTTGTATTTAGAATCATATTTGGGAATACGTCAAAGAAAAAAGTTATTAGAACAAAAGAAGAGATCACGCAAATATTCTGAAGCAGGTAAGTACTTTTGGTAACCTCCAATGCAAAATTAGTTAACCCCTTCCTAAGCAGAGGAGAGAAGAGTCATTCAGGGAGCCTATGCCAGTCAATGTTAAGTTAGCAAAAGTCAAGGTGGACTGAAGCACTTCTTGCAGGTAAGTAAAAGTCTTCACAATGTTTTAGAAGTCTTTGTAGAATAAGAAGAAATTCAAAGTGGGCCACAAGCTGATTATTGTGAGGTAAAGAAGCTGTTAGCAACTCTAAAGGGGCAACTGAGACAAGTCTCCAACGAGGACAAGCAAGGTCGCACAACAAGAGTTAAGTTCTCTCAGACTTAACAGTACCTTGAGGTTGAACAAAAAGTGCAGCAGATGACTACTGTTCCTATGCAGCTCTGCAGATCCTACTGTTCCTGGGCCTCAGTCGTGGGACAAGAGCAAGAACTTCTGTAGACTCCTGCACTGCAATGGACCGGTCACTGCTCGCAACCGGCAATCTTCAAACAAGTGGCACTTCAGTGTTTCAGCTTCTCACGTCTACCGCAAATAGCAACACTGCAGTTCCTGGCTATCTGGGGTCCCACACTCTGTTGAGGGGGCTCAGGCCTGGTCATTACTGCTTCCTGGGAGTCCGGATGCACTTTCTGGAGCTCTTGGAAAGCTTAAAAGCAACGCACACTATCTGGTGTTAGTTTCCCTGGCTATTTGGTTCCAGCAGCAACTGCAGTGGAATTTCAACCAGCTCCGAGGGGATGTCTAGGTGGCTTACTTTGGAGTTGATTGGTCCCACCAACTCAAAGGAAGAAGTTGTTCTTGTGGGGGCTTCTCTGTCGATAAAAATTTGGAGTTTCAGCACAGCAGCAGGGCTTCACCAGGCAAACCAATGGTCCAGGAGTTGCAGCAGGCGTCCTCTTCAAGTTCTTCTTTGGATTCCTTCGTCCAGTCGTTAACTCTCCCTTCCAAGCCAAAAAGCCTTGTCTTTTATGCAGGTTTCTCCCATTCAATCGAGCCTAGATGTCAGTCACCCAGCAGGGTGGCTGTCCTTGCTGGACAGCCAGCCAGCCAATCACCTATGAGTGCATTCTGGCCTCCTAGGAGACGAAGCACAGGGAGTTTCGGGCACCTCCATTGCTTCTTGCCTCCACCAGACACCCTGGAGCCAGAGGCGGGCTTCACTTGTGAATCCTGCCAAAGGCAAAACGAACAAAGGGACCAAACATGAGTAAATCCCAAGAAGGACCTTTGCACAAAGAAATGGTGAAAAAGAAGACCGGGCCCTTTTATCAAAAATGGCACCTTTGGGTGCTTTACTGCAGCTGCGAATGCAGCCCGCGTTAAAAGCACACCACGGTAGTTAAAAGTAACCACTGCCACCAGCCATTCATCGAGGAAAGGGGTAACATAACATTCTTACTGTTGGGGAGAATTCTCAGAAATGTGCCAATTCCCTCCACCTTAGAGACCCCCAGCAACTTTGCTGGATTTTGAGGACTTGATTGTATTAACCTGGAGAGTGTGTCCCCTTTTCACACTCTAATGTATTTTAATGTGGTTTTGAACACTGTTTCTTTTGGTTATGGAGCGTGACAAACTCCATAGGCATCATCTTTTATATTGTGTCACACAGCACCTTCAGTGCAGTGGCTCAGGGAAGTCTTTAAGATTTGCCAACGGTTTAAGTACTTTCTCTTGGATAAACTACTATTTCCGAGAGCAGTAAGGTGAAATTGACCTTACTTATCATTATAACTAGGACAGAGACCCTGGCTCGGTCAAGCACTGCCTTAGAGAGTCAGCACCAGTGGCTGGAGCCACAGCAGCATGAAGACAGAGGCAGTTAAAATTCTCAGAAAAGTGCTAATTCCCTTCTACACTAGAGATCACCAGCTCTTTTTGCTGGACTTTAGAACTTTAATTTTTATCCTGTAGAGAGTGAGACTTTTTCCCCACTCTCTCATGTATATTTCTTTAATTTGAACACTGTTTCTTTTGGTTTTGGAGTCTGACAAACTCCATAGGCATCATCTTTATATTGTGACACACAGCACCTTCAGTAAAGTGACACAGGAAAGTCTTAGATTTCCCAAAGGTTTCTTTTGGCGAAACTACTGTTTCCAAGAGCAGTGAAGTGCAATTGACTTTACTTATATTTTGTAACTTTCTAGACCCAGCACACACTATCTTACAACAGGGTGCTGGAGGGGTTTCCTAGTATCCCCTTTGTCTAGCTTCTCATGTAACATTTTTTATGTTACCCTTTTCGCACTGAATGGCTGGTGACAGTGGTTTCGTTTGAACTACCATGGTGTCTTAACCGTGGGCTGCATTCACAGCTGCAGCAAAGCAACTACGGGTGCCATCTTGGTCAAAATGGCTCCGGTCGTCTTTTTTCGCCATTTCTTTGTGGAAAGATCCTTCTTGAGATTTGCTCTGCGAGCCAAACCAGGTTTGGTCTCTTTGTGCATTTTGCCTTTGGTGGGGTTCACGAGGGAACCCCTCATCTGGCTCCAGCGTGTCTGGGGTAGGCAGGAAGTGAGGGAGGTGCCTGAAATTCCCTGTGCTTATTCTCCTAGTAGACCCATATACTCTGTGATAATTGGCTTGCTGACTGGCCGGCAAGGACAGCCACCCTGCTGGGTGATTGACAGCTAGGCTGGAAGGAATGGGAGAAAACTGAATTGAAGGTGAATCTTTTGGCTTGGAAGGCAGAGTCGACTACTGGACGAAGGAACCGAAGAAGAACTTGAAGACGACACCTGCTGCAACTACTGGACCAATGGTTTGTCCCGGTGAAGCCTTGCTGCAGTGCCGAAACACCAAGTTGGCACGACAGAGAAGCCCCTGCAAGGATGACTTCTTCCCTTGAGTTGGTGGGACCAATCAACTCCAAAGTAAGCTACCTGGACATCCATCTCGGAGCTGTTTGAATTTCCACAGAGTTGCTGCTGGAAACCCTATAGACTGGTAGAGGAACACCAGATTGTGTGTTGCTTTTAAGCTAGCCTAGAGCTTTTGGAAGATCCTGTGGACTCCCAAGAAGCAGGACTGACCGACCCTGAGCACCCTCAACAGAGTGCGGGACCCTAGAAGCAAGGAAAGTCCATCTTGACAGCCAGGAACCGCAGTGTTACTATTTGCGGTAGAAGCAAGGAGCTGAAACAGTGAACAGCCACTGAAAGTGAAGTTTGCTGGTTGCGAGTTTTGACCGTCCCGGAGCATTGCAGGAGTCCCCCGATGTCCTCCCTCTTGTCCCCATGACTGAGGCCCAGGAACAATGAGATATGCAGAGCTGCACAGGAACAGAGGTCAACAGCTGCATCTTTTTCTTCATTTCTAAGGTACGGTAAAAAGTCTGAGAGAATTTACCTCTTACTGTAGAGTGCTTGCCACTTCTGCAACTCAAGTCTTATCCGCTTGTGGCCCTACATTTGATTCTTTTTTTCATCAAAAACTATTAAGAACTTGTGCAAAGACTTTTCCATTTACTTACCAGAAGTGCTTCATCATATACAAGACTTTTGCCCGCTGACTTTGGCTTAGCCTATTGAATTGTATGACTCTTCTTGGTGGATCCAAACGTATTTGCCTGCTTAAGAATATTTGTGGTCTCTTTTTCTAATAATCTTTGCCTTTTACCGACTTCTAAAAGTATTCTAAATGCCAACAGTAAGATATTAATGTCCCCAGCACCCTAGTTATTGAAGTCACCTGTGGGTGTAGTTTGTGTCTGTGGGCCATCCCAGAAGGGTCTTTACTGATTTAGGAAACTAATAGTGTACAGTATTGAAGTGTATTTGTGTGTTACTATTATATTGCTCCCTTCTGAAGAAAAGAAGGCTTATTCTAACTGTCTGATAAATGAATAATTGTTTTTGCAAGAAACCTTGAGTGTAAGAGTTTTTGAATGTAACTGAGTCTCTTTGTAACTCTACTACAGCTCTGATTTGCCCCTCTTGAGATAAGCCTGGCTGCTCATCACGCTACCAAAACTGTGTAGTACAAGCTTATACCAAAGGTTGGGTTGCCTATACCTGAAGTCAGAGTTGTGTGTATTGGTCCCAGAGGGTACTGCATACAAACTTTGCTTAACACTTACATGAGAAGCTAGACAAAGGGGATACCAAGTAACCCCTCCAGCACCCTGTTGTAAGATAGTGTGTGCTGGGTCTAGAAAGTTACAAATGTAAGTAAAGTCAATTTCACTTCACTGCTCTTAGAAACAATAGTTTACCCAAGAGAAGGTATTTAAACCTTGGGAAGTCTAAAAGACTTCCCTGTGCCACTGCACTGAAGGTGCTCTGGGACACAATGTAAAAGATGATGCCTATGGAGTTTGTCAGACTCCATAACCAAAAGAAACAGTGTTCAAAATCACATTTAAAATACATGAGAGAGTGGGGAAAAAGGGTCTCACTCTCTCCAGGTTATTAATTCAAGTCCTCAAAATCCAGCAAATTTGCTGGGGTTCTCTAAGGTAGAGGGGAATTAGCACATTTCTGAGAATTCGCCTTAACAGGCAATCATTGGCTGGGGGCAGTATGACTCAGAGTGCAGTGATTGGTTTGGAGGGGAAAAGCAGTTTGAAAGTGAAAGTTCTTTTTTTTACTGAGGATTCCCGGCCTGACGACATGGAATATTCATGAGCATGTGAATCGATGCCAGCGCCATGCTGGAGAACAATAGTTACAGGTATGTAACTTGTTCCCTGCTCTGCAGCTTGTCAGGTTTCCCCATAGCAGAACCAACAGGCCCCAACCAATTCCTATCAAGTGGATCTGCAAGTGGAGAAACAGAGGCACAGAGCTCAAGAAGGCCAACAGACAAAGGCATCCAAGGGAGGTGACCACAGGCTCAAGCCTCCTCTCCCCTACGTCCCCAACGTGGGCCTCACTTTCCAATGGTCAAATCTCCAGCCTCACAGGATCATGCCACCACACATGGGTTCCCAGCTCCTTCCCTGCCCTGTAGTCCACAGGTTATGTTCCACCAGGGGCGCTCTCCAGAAGGTCAGCCCGCGCCCCACGTGCACCAAAGCATGGGGCTCTGCTCCACCAAGTCCAGGCCTACAGCACCACACAGTCCAGGGCCCCTTCCTCCTCCCACTCCCATAATTTGGCCACCACCAGACTGGCTCCAGCCAAGTCTTCCTTTAGCAAAGTATGGGTGGCAGCCACAACACTCCAGCCGGAACTACCACCAGAAGAGTGCCACTGAGGGGTAGGGGGTCACAGGAAGGCCTGGGCAGTCTCCCGCCTTGGGCCGCTGCCATACACACTGTGCACTGCCATATGCCACACCTGGACTTACCCACCTGCAGGGTTTCCCTCCACCTCACATCCAGTCCTTCCTGCCACCACCTGGTGGCCGGAGTATCGCCACTATTGGTCCACTAGGGGCTTCCATCGAAGCCTGCATGGCCCAGTGCTGCTGCCATACAGCTCGCAGGCCTCGGGGTGTGCAGCAGGCACATGGCGGTCCCCGGCTGTGTACCGCCGCTCTGCACACTGCCAATGCTGATTTTAGGCAAGATTGTATGCAGTACCCTGTGTGAGACTGCACCAGCCTTGTCCTCTGGGTAATAGTTAACCTAACCTTTTGGTATAAGCATGTTCTACACAAGTTGGTAAAGTGACTGAGCAGCCAGGCTTATCTCAAGAGGGGGTCAATGTGAGCTGTAGGGTTATAACCTAGAGATTCACAGTGACAGGTATTCAAATAAACACTCAAGGTTTCTTTATTAAACAATTATTTATTAATTTAACAGTCAGTTAAATAAGCCTTCTTTAGAAGGGAGCAAACATATGTAACACTTAAATATACTTGAAAATACACACTCTGTTTCAATAAATCAGTAGAAACCCATATGGGATGGTGCACAGACACTTCCTACACCCTGAGGTGACTTAAACAATTATGACACTGTGGACATTGATATACCACTGGCACATTTAGAGCAATACTGAATTTGGTGTCAAAAGGAAAAGGTTTGAGAATAAAACAATGGTTATGTGAGTACTTTTAAACCCCCAATGCAGAGTAAATTAACCCTTTCCCAGCGACCCAAGTTAAAGAATGTGTTACTTTTGTTGAGGGATAGTTAAAGCACAAAGTCAAAGGTGAGAAGTGTCTTTCAGGGAGCCAGCCATGATAGCCAATGTCAATTGAGCAAAGTCTAGGAGAACTGAAGCACTTCTTGAAGGTAAGTAAAATGTCTTGCACAATGTTTTAGAAATCTTTGTAGAAAATTCAATCACTGTTGGCCACAAGCTGGGATGCTTGTGAGGGACAATGCTGCAAGCAACTCTGCAAAAGGCAACCAAGGCACATATTAACTGAGAGCTACCAAGGCTTCACGACAAGAGTACCCATTAGTTTACAGTACCTTCAGTCTGAAGAAATTGGTTCCAGCTGGCTTCTGTTCCAGTTGTAGTATGGCAGATCTTGTTGACTCTGGGCCTCAGTCATGGGGACAAGAAGGAGGACGTTTGCGGTCTCCTTCAGTGCGGTTTGAAGGTCGCCGGCAGCAATGGGCATATTTCAGATCAGCAGCACTTCGCGGTTTCAGCTTCTCGCAAATAGCACCACTGCAGTTCTCGGATACCTTATGGGCTTTCCTCGTATCTGGGATCCAGCACTCTGTTGAGGTGGCTCCGGCTTGGTCATTCCTGCTTCATGGGAGTCCAGAGAGTCTTCCTATAGCTCGGGTCCAACTTAAAGATGAGACACTCTATTCTGGTGTTCCTCTCCCTGGCAATCTGTTCCTGCCGCAGCAATGGAAGTACAGCCAGCTACAAGAGGATTTCCAGATGAGTTTGTCTTGGTGTCGATTAGTCCCACCAACCCAATGTCACGACCCGTAACCAAAACCCCCACTGGCATGTCCACATGCCAGGTCAGGGTTCGGGGTTCCATTAGGGCCTTGGAGGCCTTGCACAATCTTCCAAGACTCTCTTGGAGTCGGTCCTGGAGCCTTTCGCCAGGCTCATATTCGGTATGACAAACATCTTTGAAGGGGACTTCCTTTCCTTGGGCCTGCAGTCAACATGGAGGCACTCACACAGTCTAGTTCCCTAGAACTAGACTAGATAGTTCCCTAGAACTAGACTATGCAGTATAGTGTTTTGGGTGTGGTAGCTTGGGACTTATTTACCTGGACTACTTTGCTGGGAGGCTATTTAAACCACACCCAAGCAACAAAACACGTTTCGCGTTATTCTCTAGCCTGCAGCCTAACGCTCACCGTGTCCAGTGTCCTTGATACCGGCAATCATCGAAGCAACGAGCCTGCAGAGGAGAAAAAGAACATCATTAATAGACTCTTACCTGTGAACTCCATCCTGTATCTGCCCGACGCTCGTCCATGCTTCTGCTTACTCGCGATCGCCCATCCAGCAATCTGCATCTTCTGGACACTGCATACTCACCGGAACGAAACGACCTGAAAGGAGAGGGAGAAAGACAACGTTAGAAAAGGTTACTTACGGCGTAAGCCTCAAACATCACGAGAACCTCACCTGGCTGGCCTCCTCTTGGCCGGCATCATTCCGGAATACCACGCTCACCGGAGAAGACCATTGCGACCTGTAAGGAGAGAAGAAACGCAGGTTAGCAAATACAAGGGAAAGCAGCGCCGCGCATAGCGCGTTAGTTGCCGAATTGTAGTGCGCTTCTTGCGCCATCCATTACCGGCAGGTGCTCAATCCAACCAGCACCACACGCTGAATCTCCCGCTCACCTTGGGGGGGAAAGAAAGACATTAACCACAAAGATAGGAATGCAAGAACAGTAACATACAAAGACTGCTGCAGTAAGACCAACCTTAAAGACACTGGAATGGGCTTACACCAGTGAAGTAACTTGGTCGCCCAAGCCCACTGAAAACTGCACACCCCTACAAAGAAGGCAGGACGGAGAGCATGCCAAATATTAAAATAAGCTGAGGAGAGGGCCTAAGGATCGAACCCAGGGGAGGTGGGAGAGACCTTACCTGATCTTGAATCCAGTCCTCCTGTGCTTTCAGGCCTGACTTCCATCAAAAGCACCACCGGGGATCGGGAAGAGGGTTCCAGGCGCAAATCAATCGGCCAGGGCTGAGTGGTGTCCCTGTGGATACCAGGTGAGCGTAACAACCAAGGGGAGAAGTCGTCCTTTGCAGGGCTTCTCTAGTCTAGGTGAATTCAGAGCTTCTGCACTGCAGCAGCGCGTCACTGGGCAAATCCAACGGTTCAGGAGTTGCAGCAGGCGCCGCCTCTTCCAAGTTCTTATTTGGATTCCTTCGTCCCGTGATCGACTCGACTCTGCCTTCCAAGCAAAAGACCTAGCCCTTTTATGCAGGTTTCTCCCATTCATTCGCAGCCTTGCTGTCCCTCACACAGCAGGGTAGCTGTCTTCCACAGACAGCCAGGCAATCACTTTTGGGTGCATTCCTGTAACCAAGGGGATTAAGCACAGGGAGTTTCGGGCGCCTCCCTCACTTCCTGCCCTGCCAGACATGCTGGAACCAGAGGCGGGCTTCACCAGTGAATCCCGCCAAAGACAAAGCGAACAAAGGGACCAAACCTGGTTTGGCACGCAGAGAATCTCGAAGGACCTTTCCAACAAGAAATGGTGAGAAAAGAAAACCAAGGCCATTTTCACAAAATGGGCACCCATGGGTGCTTTACTGCAGCTGCAATTGCAGCCCGCGGTAGAAACACACAATGGTAGGAAAAATTAAACCACTGCCACCAGCCATTAATTGTAGAAAGGGTAACGTAAAAATGTTACATGAGAAACTAGACAAAGGGGATACTAACTAACCCCTCCAGCACCCTATTGTAAGGTAGTGTGTGCTGGGTCTAGAAAGTTACAAAATATAAGTAAAGTCAATTGCACTTCACTGCTCTTGGAAACAGTAGTTTCGCTAAAAGAAGGTATTTAAACCTTTGGGAAATCTAAGACTTTCCTGTGTCACTGCACTGAAGATGCTGTGTGTCACAATATAAAGATGATGCCTATGGAGTTTGTCAGACTCCAAAACCAAAAGAAACAGTGTTCAAATTAAGGAAATATACATGAGAGAGTGGGGAAAAAGTCTCACTCTCTACAGGGTAAAAATTAAAGTCCTAAAGTCCAGCAAAAAGAGCTGGTGATCTCTAGTGTAGAAGGGTATTGGCACTTTTCTGAGAATTTTAACTGCCTCTGTCTTCATGCTGCTGTGGCTCCAGCCACTGGTGCTGACTCTCTAAGGCAGTGCTCGACCGAGCCAGGGTCTCTGTCCGGGCCTCCGTTTTTTTTTCTATCCTGCGGCTGGCCTCTCTCAGCTAACTCCGTCCCCCTCCAAAGGCACACCGGCAACCCTGCACTGACAGATATTTCGGAGCCAAATGGGCCCACCTCGAAGCCCGCTCTCCCGCAGTGAGGGCCAGTGCAGCAGCGGCCAACTCTCCAGGAGCGCCGTCAAGCTGGTTGCACCAGCCTTGCCAGGTCGGGAAGGCACACAATTCTGGGGCTCTGCCTTCCGAACTCCAAATCCACGGGCCAAACACACTCGGCTGCCTTCTATGGCGCTATTTCACAGGATATTGTAGAGCCGACACAGTGAGCTCAACGAGAGTCTGCCATTCCTGGACCAGCTCTCTAGCGCCACCCGTAAGTAAAAACTTTTGTAACTGCTCCTATTTCAGAGGGACCGTTACCAAACCAACTCTTTCACAAGTAAGTCGCTTTTTGTTTGTTTATTATTAATTTGTATGGCGCGCCAAACCGAAAGGTAACTGGGCAACTCGTTATACTTTTCAGGACAGAATCCTTTTCTTATCCAGTCCTTCCCTAGTCTATTGCATGAGTTTATTCAGAGGCAGAAGAGGAACCCTAGCGGTCTAGGTGCCAGCTGGAGGCAGGTTGAGATAGGGTTAAGTTGCAGGAAAAGTCACGTATTCCTGAGGGAGTCTCCAACTCAAATATGTAAGTAGTTAGGGTCCAGGGACTTCACAGAAGACACCATAGAGGGATTCCAGCATTGGGCCTGGGCAAACTGTATGAGAGGACTCCCAGTCACATGAAGCGCCCGCAAAGCTTCATAGGGATCACAAAAGGCTTACGGTAAGTAATTCCCCAGCCAACACAGTACCTCAGCACAGAAGGCATGTACTTGGGTGAACTACTGTTCCCAAGTAGTAAAGAGGGATTTTCATCCCCTTTACATTTTATATATGTGAGCCAGCACCTCCCACCTTATGTGGAGGCTGGGGGATACAAAGTATCCCCTTTCTTGCTTAGCTGGTAACGTTTTGTTACAATAGCGAGTTTAAATGAATGGTTGGTGGCAGTGGTTTTACCTTTATGACTTTTAGTCTTTTACACGCAGGCTGTTACTTCCTTCTTGAGATTTACTCTGCGCGCCAAACCAGCTTTGGTCTCTTAGTTCTTTTTGTCTTTGGTGGGATTCACTGGTGAAGCCCCCCACTGGCTCCAGCGTGTCTGGCAGTGGCAGGAATTGAGGGAGGTCCCCGAAACTCCCTATGCTTAATCCCCTTGGTTAGAGGAATGCACCCAAAGGTGATTGGCCGGCTGTCTGTCCTCGGAGGACAGCCACCCTGCTGTGAGTGACAGCTAGGCTGCGAATGAATGGGAGAAACCTGCATAAAAGGTGGGGCTTTTTGCTTAGAAGGCAGTCGACCTCTGGATGAAGGAATCCGAAGAAGAACTTGGAAGAGACTCCTGCTGCAACTCCTGGACCGTTAGTTTGCCCGGTGAAGCCCTGCTGCTGTGCTGAGCTCCAAATTCGCCTCGACTAGAGAAGCCCTGCAACTGACGACTTCTCCCCTTGGGTTGGTTGGACCAATCAACCCCAACGCAAACTCCTCTGGACATCCTTGACAGGGAGACGAACACCAAATCGATTGCATCGTTTTTAAGTCGGACTCGAGCTCCAGGAAGATCCTCCAGACTCACATGAAGCAGGACTGACCAAGACTGAGCCACCTCAACAGAGTGCTGGATCCCAGATGGAAGGAAAGTCCATTAAGTTTTCCGACTACCGCGGTGGTGCGATTTGCGAGAGACGCGAGTAGCTGAAACCGCAAAGTGCTGCTGATCTGAAGTTTGCCCATTGCTGCCGCTGACTTTCCATTTGTAGTGCAGGACTCCCCACACGTCCTCCCTCTTGTCCCCATGACTGAGGCCCAGGAACACAGGATATGCAGATCTACACAGGAACAGAAGCCAGCTGGATCCAGTTTTCTGCAAACCAAAGGTACTGTAAAACTATGGGGACTTACCTCTTGTTGTGTAGCCTTGCTAGCTTTCAGTTGAGACTTGACTTGGTTACCCTTGCAGAGTTGCTTGCAGCTTTGCCCCCTCACAAGCCTCCCAACTTCTGGCTCTTCAGCAATTTCGTTTCTACAAGCATTTCTAAAACATTGTGCAACAATAATGTAAAACGTTATTTTTAAAAATGGATTAAAATGTTGCATTGTAGAGCATACTTAAAAAGAATAATTGGGTAAAGAGCCAAACAATTTGAAATGTGTGCTGGGGGGGTTGAGGGGGCAGGAATTACATTTTTTACTGGACATCTATAATAGATGTCCAGTAAAGATACCATCCCTGTTCCCTGGGCCCCACTGTTCCTAACACAATCAACATGATTATGTGTGTATGCAAGGCGCTGGGGTGCCAAGGGGGAAAGCATGGTATTTTTGACTGGACATCTATGGTAAAAATCTAGTAAAAAAAATACCATCCCTGTCCCCTGGGCTCCACAGCGCCTCAAGAGATCTGATTTTGGTAGGTGGGTAGGGGGATTGTGCAACAAAGGCATTTAGGCATTTTTAAAATGACTTTGTTGTACAACTCTCCTCTCCCCCCCACTCTATCCACCACTTGCCAAAATCAGCTCAATGGACCAAAACAAACTAACACACACACACACATTCATATGTCAATCACTCTATCATTCACACGAGCATCCATCACCATACACTCACTCATAACACAAGCATACACGCATCCATACACATTTAAATAAAAATCAAATGAACATTAACGTACATTCTGCATTGGCCTGCATGTGGGTGCTGAAACGCCCTGCTCCAGGCTGCTCTGTCCGTATGTGCGAGGAGGAGCATGAGCTCCCCCTCGCACATAGACATGCAGTGCCCCAGCCAGCATTTCCAATGAGCTATGCAATGCTGGCAAAGCAAAACGCCCCAGCCTTGCATGGCTCAGTGAGCATGTGCAGCTGGGGAACTGAACTGTCAAAGGGAAATAGTGTTTCCCTTTGACAATTCAGCCAGCCCAGGAACACACTCTCAGCTGGAAAAAGCAGCTTAGGGAGTACTAATTGTTTCACTGGACTGGCTCCTTAGCTCCTCCATAATGGGTGAGGGGGCCACTGGATGGGTGCCCCTCGACATTGTGGATGATCCACCAGGCTTGGACGGGCCTATAGGGCAATCGGGCAATGCCTGCACCAAAAATGCAAAATAGTGTGGGCCAGTCAAAATGGGACACCTTTTTGGCCAATGTGGGCCAGTTTGATGAGTTACTTCACTATGCAGTTAGTAATTTTGACCATTGTTGTTGAATACATATTCTTTAAATATCACAATTTACTTACATTTTAACACAAAGCACCCCCTTAGGTACTATTCAAACAGTCTGTGACTAAAAGAATGAATATCCATTTACAACTGCGTGCCACTTTTTCATTGGTGTCTATACAGTTTCATTCTTCAGCCCGACCATGTGAGCTGCCCCAGCGCATTTCTTCCAATCTAAAAAAAAATAAATAATAGTTTTTTTACATTCCATGTTGGGCTCTCACGGCCCCCCAGGGATGGGGCCATGCCCCACAGTTTGAATACCGCTGGCTTAGACCATATGGGAGGGAACTGCATTGCTTGCAAGCAATGACTGGTAAACTTGACCCCCTGCATTTACACATTTGAGTTAAGGTTGGGCCAGTCTGTGTGTGTAAGTGGGTTCTGGTGGTCCTTGCCGAGTGAGCCTTGGCAAATCTTTGGACCAAATGGGCTGGGGCAAATTTGGATATGAATCTGTGGGTAATGGCGAGAGTCTTCAAGGAGATTCTTTCCCGGATGGGGAGCCAGTGGTAAAGCTTTACGTGCAGCTGATATGTGTTCTGATCTGGGAATGTTAAGGGCGGCTCGTAAGGTGTTTTGGATGGTCTGAAGTTTTTGTTGTGGGCTGAGGTTCCGGAGAATAGTGCATTACAGTAGTTCAGCCTAGCGCCCACCACAGCACGTGCAATCGTAAGGCAGCTATCTGTCAAAATGAAGGGCCTGATGGAATTTAGAAGTTTAGTTGCGTAGGCTGTTGAGGAGGATATATCGTTAACTTGATGGATTAGGGATGAGGTGGCATCAAGTTAGACTCCAAGGATTTTGACGTCTGGTGAGACTGGGATCAGAGTGCCATCAATGTCGAAGGCTGCGTACGTAGGGTTTATTTTTTTATCATGGCTGAGTGACCAATGATGAAAAGTTCAGTCATGGGTTGCCATCCAAGCTTGGGTGATGGCATAGGTGGAATTTAGCTTAGCTGCACCTTCGGAGTACGAGCCAGAGAGTGGGAGGAGGATTTGCATGTCACTTGCGTGTCATCTGTGTATTTCGTGTACGCTTTTCCAAGGGAGTCCACAAGGTTGAAAGGGGGCTTGGTGAACATATTGTAGAGCGTGTTAGGCAAAGTTTGAATGCAGTACCCTCTGGGAACACTATAAACTACTATGACTACAGGCATAGGCAACCCAACCTTTGGTATAACTTGTACTACACAGTTTTACGTCAGACTAAGCCGCTGCTTGTGTCCCCCTTCTCAAGTCTGTTTTTAAGGTCTCCCTTGTTAGTTAATTTACTGCTTCAATAACACTAGAAAAAAAGAAATCCACACGAACTCTTCGTAATTCACTGCTTGTCAAGACTTCAAGCCCTCTCTGAACTGCCTTTAGCTATGGTTGTGTTTTTGGACTTAAAGGACTTACTTGGCAAAGAAACAGTCTCTAGAACCTTGAACTAAGCTTATGTTACACTAACCATTTTGCTCCTTTTAAGTGACTGTACTATGTGTTTGCAGAGTAAATGTATTACCATATAAACTGTTGAAAACTGCAATACGGGAACGTTGTCTTTTCCCTTTCCAACGTTGCCCCGAACAAACACAAAAGTGAAAGTGCTTTTTGAAGTGTATTATCAAGTAGTTAAGTGTTCTAAAGTAAACGTCTGAAGTATTTAAAGTGATTCTAGTGTAAATATAATAATAATATACTTTTTATATAATTCTACTTGTAAGTGCTGCTTTGTTGTGCCTGTCTAGCTAATAATCAATGTACTTACCTACAGCTCACATCTTGCTCTTAAGATGAGCCTGACTCCTCTGCCACTCTAACAAGGTCCTGAGCTAGTGCAGACTGATACTAAGAGTTGACGGATCTACAAACCACTGGGATAGCTTACTAAAGTCTTACTACAAGTAGGACTTAATGAAAACTCTCCTAACAGTGGGAAAGCATAAACATGATAAATCTCCCTAACAGGTGACCAGGAGCTGCGTGTACAAGGATTCTTCCGGTCGGTTCCAGGATCAATGTGCAACTCTTTGCGAAGAAGACCTGCAGAAGACACTGATGCAGACCCCTTCAGGACACTTCACGAGACTGGTGAACGTGAGTACCAGCGATGGCTACTGCACACGAGGCGACATGGGTCTTTCCAGTCGCAGTTGAAGACAACCTTCTAGAGCAGAATCCCTTGATGCTGGGATGCTGAAATTCGGCAGGTAGGCAATTTATCCCACAAGCTGGCAACCACTGAAGTTCTGTCGACGAATGGCAAACGGCTACGAGTTTCTCGAGGTAGCTCACTGGAGAGCTGGTCAGTCCACAGGGTGATCCAGGGACACTTCTGCAGCTTAGGATGGCTGGATACTCACAAATGTGTCAAGACTCAGTCCTACCAGTCAAAGGTTTCAAACACCGCAGACAGCCTTACCTTGCTGTTTAAGCTGTGCCTCCGTGGCCTAATGTATTAGTTGCCAGTCTTCCTTCAAGTCAAGTGTAGGACATGTCTATATATAGTGCTTCCTCGTCAGAAGCTCTGTCTAGCGCCAAGCAAGGTCAGCTGTATGTTTGGAAATGATGAAGACTTGTTTAGGTTCCAGAGAACCCAATCCACACCTTCACCACCGGCACAAGTACCATTGAGCTGGTTTCCAGGCTTGGATAACCTCTCGTTTAAATTGTGCACTATTCCTAGAAGGTGGACTGGGGTCCCCCTTAGCCCAGCACCTTTGTGTATTTGGGGATGTTTTGGAGATATTCAGTCGACCACTGGAGCTCGAATCTGAAACAACAAGACAGTCCTGAAGGATACAGAGACTGCTGCAGCTGCCATTGGCCAAACCAACTCCTGTAAGTCAAAGCTCTGCTTCTTTTGACCAGGAGTAGTCTACCACATGCATCTCCCTCCTTTGAACCAGTGCTGATAACATGGTCTTCATCCTTTATTGCCTAGGTCTCATGGGACCTGCAGAATGTCAGTGCACCCTGTCATGGGACACCATCTTGAATGCCGGTCAAGTGGCACAGCGAGTAGAGCGCTCGCTTTGACATCCGTGCAGAGCTTGCTAACGCATCCCAGCAAGGCCAAACTCAGCCTTTCATCCTTCCGAGGTCGATAAATGAGCACCACACACCGTGGGTAATAATAAGCAGCGCTCAGATACCTGAGGATTCGTAGCGCTATATATGCCTAATTATTATTATCATTATTATTATTATTAGACATTTAGACATTAAGCTCCTGTACCTGCCGCTCTCTGTGTTGTGACATTATGCAGGGGCGGCATCCTCTTGGATCCCTGAAGAATGATTTTTGCAGATTGCATCATCTACCCTTCTCCAGCATCATGGGGCTTCAAACAGAAGTCTCCATCAGGATCCTGAATTTCAGCTGTAGGCTCGATCCGGGACTGTGAATTCTGAAAAGAAGACTAGAACTTCAGCAAGTTAGACCCAATCCAGACCCCAAAACACAGCTCTTCACACAATCATGAGTAGCCTTTGACTTGACTACTGACCTGCCTGGAGCTGCTGGCCTTTTTTTGCACCCCTCCCTAGTATCAGTAATTCTCCGTAGGGTGCAAATCCATTCCCTGACCCCTTCTTTGGCTGCGGAATATGGGTGTAGGACTCTGCTGTGGCATTCCTTTGACTCCCCAGATTGGTAGCTTCACTCCACATAGGCACATACTTGGCCATTTGTATGGCAATATCGATTGCTTGCCTGTTGACTTTGACCTAGTAGAGAACTTTTGTTTTGACTTTTACTTTTCTAAATGAGTAAAATTCTTTACTTGTGACCATTGTTGAGCAGTTGCTCGGTGGGCAGGGCTGGACCTTTCAAGTAAGTCCTATAATATAATTTAACCATTATTTTCCTCCCAATTTTTCAGTTGCAACAGTGTTACATATTCTGATACAATTGCATCCTGTTTTACAGTTAATTTGGTGGTGTTTCTTTTACACCTCTTACTGTGAATATTCTGCTACCTAGTGGTGGCTCCAGAGTATTTCAAGTTGTTTGCTTATTCTGAAAGGCATAAATAATCGGTGGACTCAGAAAACCCGACCACTGGCTCAGGAAGGTGTAGGGAGTGCGTGTTAAGCAGAATCCTGTGCAGTTCTCTTAGGGAGCACTACAGAAGATTAAGACTACAGGTGAGAGCAATAAATCCCCTTTGGTATCAGTCTGTACCACAAAGATTTAGTTGGTAGCTGTGGCTGAGCAGTCAGACTTATCTCAAGAGGGAGATGAGCAGTATTCAGGGTTTACACCATAGGCCTACAATACTATGGCACAAGGAAACACTGACCAAAGCTTTGTATTAAAAAGTAGATATATATTTATTTTATACACTTCTAGTAAAACACATTTATCACAGTCGTCAAGCAAGTTACAGTAAGTCAAAGAAAAATATACACACTCCCTAGTTAAATTGTAGACCAAGAGAACCAGAGTGAAAACTGAGCAAAACGGCACAGTGAAAACCACACACAAGGGATACTCTAGCAATTTCTCACAAGGGAGGGAAAGCACAAGGTTTATAGAAATAGCTTCTTCCACACCCTAGCAACACTTCCCATAAGTTTGTGAACCAGTTTAAGCAAGACAGTGCATCAGTATAAGGAATACTTTAATCAAAACTGAGCAGTTTTGAAAAGGGGAAGAAAAGGGTAGTTATAAGAAGTAGGTGCATCAACGCAGTTCTAGTTGAGAAGCAATCTAAAGAAGGCAGTTCTAACAAATGTAGCCAGAGTCAGTAGGCATGTGCCAGAGTCAGTGGTACAGGGCAAGGGCCCAAGAGCAAAATGTTCTTGTAGCTGCAGTCAAGTCTTTGATTAACGATTTTGAAAAGGTGGATGCAGAAGGTGAAAGACAATTTTGAGAGAGGGGCGGCCAACCCAACAGGTAGGTAAAGGATTTAAAACAGCTTTAGTGCTACCGTGAAGAAAGGGCGGCCTGGCGGAACAATGTACCTTTAAAATGAAGAAGTGGCTCCTGCGGTGGCGGTTGTTCCTGGTAGTTACTGCAGTTCGGGGGATCCAGCAGAGGAAGAGAGGCACTCGTCGTGGAAGAAGGTTCGAGTTACTGCACTACCCATGGATGAAATCAGCCGCGGTGCTGCGCGACGAATAAAAGGTATGCTTCTTTAAATCGCGGTCCTGATGGACTGGTTCCTGGCTATCTGGCCTCCGAGTATAAGGGTACTGGTGGTTCGACCAAGGCAGGTCCGGGAAGGCGATTGGCAAACTGTTTGGCCTCACCAGCTCAAGGGAAGAAGGCTCTTTCAGATGAAGATCTTCTCTCGTCGTGTGGAGAAAAGTGGTGAGACGCTGCAGCAGGGCTTCACCGGTGGTTCAGTCATTGCAGATGTCTTTGGCTTCTCTCCTCTTCGGCTCTTAGTTCCAGTGGCGACGTCTTGCTCTTCCAGTCCTCAGGATCCTGCTTTTATGCAAAAAGATCCCCATTCATACAGCCTAGCTGTCAATCACACAGTGAGTGGTCATCTTGGCAGGAGACCCTCCAGCCTATCAGGATAGAGTGCGACATGGGTTGCTGAGGCAACTCTGTCCAGGGGTCCTACTCCCCCTCCCACACAATGGACCCACCCCAGACTCAGTGGCGCCAAAAGGAGGGCTTCTTGGCAGAAGCCCGCCAAACGGACGAACAAAGGATCCCCGACCTGGGTTAGGAGTTTAGAGAAAGACACGAGAAAGAAGTTATATTAAAGTTCTGGCAAATAAAACCTACTGGAGTAAAGTTAATATTAAAATGCACCGGCAGTATGTTAGAGGCTGTCAGAAAAAGTGGTAGCCTCGAACAATGGGAAAATCTCATAGGAAAATATTTGCGTTCGAATATTTATGGTAGTAACCACTGCCACCAGCCAGAAACTTTTGAGAGGGGGACTGTACGGTACCCTCTCGAAAATTAACATAAGGGAAAAACTATTAACCCTTTCCAGTACCTCCATAGTAAGATGGGTTGCACTGGTTTAGTTCATAGAAATTGACTAGTAAAGTCAATTGGGACTTTACATGCCCTGGGAGACGGTAGTTAATCCCAGGGTATGGAGTCTATGTTTGGGGGTCGCTACGACACCCCTGTGTCACTGCACTGAGGGTGCTGTGTAACACATGTGAATAAAGCTGGTTCTTATGGGGTTGAGAAAATCCCATACACATTAAACACAAAAATAGCCTAGAAAACACACAGCAAAAATGCCTAAGAGTGCGAAGAAGAGTCTCACTCTTAGCAGGACAAAAGAAACAAACCCTTCAAATGCAGCAAAGCTGCTGGGGGACTCCATAGGTAAGGGAAATTAGCCATAGAATGAGAATTCTCCCTAACAGTGCGTCCCCTATTCCTAACTTATGAACAACTCAATTTCACTAGGAGGTTTACGTTTTAAACCCCCTTTGTCGACGCCCTTAAGGCAAGCCTCTCAACTTTACACACAGAGCTGTATACTTGTAGTGTCCGCCTTTATCTGGAACCTGACCCGGAGCGTCATGTTCATTCCGGGAGCAAGACATTATCCATTTCATACGGTGTGGAATGAGAATGCAGTTCGTCTAACAACTGCTGTGAGCTGCGGAGGCCGGACGGACACCTACTCCCTCCTTCCCGTCTACATTACAGTTAATAAATATAATTTCTCTCCATACTGCCCCATTGTATTAATTTCCCATCACCCAGACGTTATAATACTCTTATCAGATATTGACAGACACAGTTGCAAGGGAGAGATAGACACCAAGAACATAGAGGTGTATAGTGAGGAGGACTGACAAGACCTAATTCCTATTCTTGAGGATTCTAGTGCCTCTTTTTAGGACCCCCTCAATGTTTTGCTTTTTACTCATCTTTTTTGATGGCCTGAAGAACCTCAAGAGAAGTCCTGGTGCCATTATCATTCTTTTTACCTTAAGATATATGATATTGTCAACCCGAAAGCTCCCATTTTTACCTTTGCTTGGTTATTTCACCTGTGTGTAATCGAAAGTAAGGAGACAGACACAGTGGTATTTTTTACTTTGTTAACCTTTATTCAAAGTAAGAGAAGGGAGATTGGAGAAAGGCCTCACTAGCCCGAACACTAAGGGGTTTCCCAACCTCAACAAAACCAACTAAGGTTTCCATCAGGATGTCTAAAATTAAAGTCCTGCGTCAAAAAGCCTAATCTGTCTCTCACACTCTACACTTAACAAAAAGTGCAATGTGGAAAATATGTCTCTCGGCTGGTCCTCTACAGCCTTACTCTTTAGTTCCAAAAGAATGTTCCTATACAAAATAGGTTTTTCCCAAAATAATAGTTCCAACACCAAAAGTATTTAAAGTTCCATGTTAATCCAAATCGGTTACAATCCCTTCTCTTCTCTTGTATCATCACTTTTCTTGGGGTAATAGCTTTCCCATCTATGTAGTTCCAGTTTGATTCTGCAGTGTTGGTTTTCTCTTCTGCCTAGTTCTGCATGAACCTGTTATTTGCATGGGTTCTTCATTGGATTGCACATTGGAACACAGCCTTGATGTACTCTCCTGCCAAGGTCTATATGCCTGTTTCACTTATTTCTGTATACTTGGGCATTAACCTGCCAAGTATTATTAGTTAGCTTTGTCATAAACAGTGGTACCTTTAATTTTCCACGGTGTCAAGGGGTCTCTCGTATTATTTAACTGTGTTCTTTCAGTATCATTTAATGTCGACAACTTGGTTCTCACTCATCAAAAATGCTGTAAACCCCTTTTCCCGCACTGAGCTGAGTTTGCAGTGGGGTTCGCCTCTCAGCTATTTCATGAGCACTTCAACAGGTTTTCCCAGGAATTAGCCATTGTTCTTCACTTCTCGCCTTCAACACCAGCTGGTGAAGTCCCTCCTCAGCGGGCTTCTCTCCGGACTTTGTGACTGCTGTACATGTTAGGTTTCAATGTGTCGGCCAGTGCTCTCCTCCCTCAGATATTCGGTCTCAGCTGCGGGGCGCTGCCATTTATCAGTCCCGTAGTGAGCATTGCATGCACTCTGATACCAGGTTCCCAGTTCTCTCTGGGGCTCTTACACAGGCGACAGCTACAACTGCGTCAGGCTTGTCCCGGTATAGATTTCCTTGATTGCGGGATGCTCCTGCTGCATTCAGCTACTTTGGCCCTTTCTCAGAGATCGCTCGCTTCAATGGATGGTTGTTGGCAAGACTTTCCTGTTCTGTCTCGGGTTAGTCGTATGTCCACATGGGAGAATTCCTGCTCGGGATCTCGCGTCGGTTCTTTTGCTGGTCCACGGCCAGCGACTGTCACTGCTGGTCAACAGAGATAGATTTCACTCCGCTTGGGGGCACAGTCGGCGCTCGGGTATTAAGGCTCCTTCTCCAGCATGGGGTCTGGCATGGATTCACATGCTCATGAATATTCCCCGTCGTCAGGCTGGGAATCCTCGGTAAAGAAAAAACCAGTATCAGTTTCGTTTCTGATCTGTCTTTCGTAGTAATAACCAATCACTGGTCTCTGCGTCATACTGACCACAGCCAATGACTGCCCTCTACCTAAGCACCGCCTCTGGCAGCCATCTTCAGATTTTTACCGCACGTTCATGTGTTGGGATCCTCGTGCTATTGCTCTCGAGCGTTAGTGCTATTTTTTCGCGCTTTTTACAAAAAACTTCGATTCTTTCGGTCAAAAGAGCCTCAAGCTCCACCGATCCTACATCCGATCAACGGGGACCCGTGTCGGATTCATCTGTGCCCCTCAAGGGTGAAGATTTCATCGAGCTACACTTCGGAGGACTCCAGAAGCTTCTCAGGCCCTGTCTCGGAGATGGCCCAGGAGAAGGGAAGCTCGACGCCCGGAAAGCTGTTCAGGGTCTGCCCTGGATGCCAGCTGCAGAACGTCTTCAAGGAGGACGAACACTCTTTCTGCCTTTACTGCCTTCATGAGGACAAGACGCACGTGGAGAAGGACTGTGCGTTTTGCGGCAACATGTCGGAACGGACCATGAAGGACCGCCATCAACGTCTCGCCAACTGGCTGGAGGGTAAGAGCCCGTCTGGCGAGAAGAAGAAGAAATCCGAGCGGTCTTCTAAGACCTTTGAGGGCGCCCCGGCGACGGGGGCCCAACATAAGGCCAAGCACCGCGAGTCCGCTGGCACCGGGAGCGCCGAACGGTCGGGCTCTGCGGGCGCCAGGCAGGGCGCACCCTCCCCGGCACCATCAACCACGAGCCAACGCTCTGGGTCGGGTAAGAGGAAGGCCGAGCACCCGGCGAAGCTCCTGGAGAGGCCCCGGTCGAGCTCTAAGGCAGAGGAGGAGCGTGGCAGTGCCCCCTCCCTCAAGGATAAGGCGGTGAGCGCACCTAAGGTGGTGAAGGCCTTGATCCATCCGACCAAGCCCTCTATCGAAACGGTCGCGGCGGCCCTGGCTCAGCCTGTGGTGGCTGCACCAGTGGTGGCGACCTCAGGGCCCAGAATCTCCCTGCCTCCTCGGAGGGAGTCTTCCTTTGTGCCCATCGATAGGACCCCCGTGAAACCCTCCGTGGGGAAGAAGAAGGGGGGGCAGGGCGTCGTCGTAGAGTCGGCCTCAACCTCAGAAGAGGAACTGATCGAGGTCTTAAGCCACGGCCTAGGCGTGGAAGAAGGCCAGCCCGTCGGAATGGACCCCGACGCAGGTGACGACGACGACATCGTCGAGGATACCGACGGGGCCCCTGCTCGCCCGTCGGATTCCCCTCTGCCAGCGCCGCAAGACAACTCGGCGGCCATTTTGTTGGCCATACAGTCCTTATGCTCCGAGATAAGGACGAGGCTACCGTTACCGACGGAGGAACCTCTCCCGTCGGGGGATCCAGAACCGGGACCTTCTGGTGTTCCCCCTACCAAGAAAAGAAGGATCCATCCACCACCTCCTTTTCAACCGTCGCGCCCCTTCCAGCCCTCCTCCCCGTCCACCCGAGGGGATGATACGGGGACTGACACGGCAGCGACGGGTACGGACGACGAGGCATACGACAAGGATTTTCCGTCGTCGCCTCCTACCAGGGCCTCTCCGCCCGACGAGATCGGATCTTTCCACTCCATGATCTCCAGGGCTTCCGAGCTTTTCCAACTCTGCCCTGAGGAGAAGAAAAAGGAAGGCTTCCTTTATCAGCGGCGCGAGGCCAAGAGGAAGACGGTCCTCGCAGTGCCTCTGTTGGACGACATTTGGGATGAGGGCCTTTCCCTCCTCAAGAACCCTTCCACGACGCCAGCTAGAAGAGACCGGTACGAGAAAAAGTACCGGGTCCCGGACACGGCCCCCCTATGCCTCCGGGCGCAGCCTACCCCGGACTCCGTCGTCTCTGCGGCAGCCAGGAAGAAAGCAGGGGGGGGTGCGGCCTCCACATCGACTTCCCCGCCGGACGGCGAGGGAAAGAAATTGGATACTATGGGGCGTAGAGTCATCTCGTCGGCAGCGACGACGATTAAAGCGGCCAACGCCTTGGCTATCGTGGCCCGCTACGACAGGGAGCTCTGGTACAAGATGGCTCCCCTGCTGGATTTTCTGCCGGACGACAAGAGGGCGGAGGCCCTTGAGATCCTGCAGGAAGGTGAGGTGGCCTCGGACCACGCCATCACCGTGGCGACGGACATCGCCGACACTGGATTCCGCCAGCTGGGCAACGGTGTTTGCCTTCGACGTCGTGGATGGCTCAAAGCTACGGACTTCCGGCAGGACGTCCAGACCAGAGTCCTGGACATGCCCTTCTACGGGAACAACCTGTTTGGGAAGACAGTGGACGATTCCATTCAGGCCATCAAGGCGGATACTGAGACGGCCCGGGCCCTTGGAGTCCTGCAACGACGGACGCCCTTTCGGAGCGGCGGAGGCAAGGGCGCCTCCAAAGGTTCCGGCGGCGGTTTCGCTTCCTACCGTCAAGCGGCCCGCTCGTCGTCGCAAGAGGCCTACAGAGGACGAGGCAAGTCTAGCGGACCCCGCCGTCGTCGCCAAGGAGGTCAAGGCGGCAAGGCCGCGTCCAAGCAGGATTGAACCGGCCTTGGGGTCGGCCCCCCACCGAAGCACCCCGGTGGGAGGCCGGCTGGCGGGCTTCGTCAGCGTGTGGGAGTCCATCTCCACCGACCGTTGGGTGCTGGACGCCCTGGCCCGGGGCCACGCGCTCGAGTTTCAAAGAAGGTGCCCGCGCGTCCCCCCCGTGGCCAGGAAAGAACTTCACGTCCCTCAACTTCTCCTGGAGGTAAAGGCGATGCTCAGAAAGGGCGCCATCGAACTCGTCCCAAAGAGGCTTCGGGGCTCCGGAGTCTACTCGAGATACTTCCTCGTGAAGAAGAAGACGGGAGGATGGCGCCCCATCCTGGACCTGCGACGTCTGAACAAGTTCATCAAGGCGCAGAAGTTCCGGATGGTCACCCTCCAGCACGTCCTGGGTCAGCTGGAGGAAGGAGACTTCCTATCGTCATTGGATTTGGAGGATGCCTACTTCCACATTCCCATCCTAAAGGGGCACCGCAAATTCCTCAGATTCGTGGTCCAAGGGCGTCATTACCAGTTCAAAGCCCTTCCCTTCGGACTACGGTCGGCACCCAGGGTATTCACCAAGTGCCTTGCACCGGTGGCGGCGCAGCTGCGCCGCGAGGGGATCCACGTCTACCCCTACCTGGACGACTGGCTCATCCGCGCCAAGACGAGGGAGCTCGCCGTGGTCCACACGGCAAGGACCGTCCAGCTCCTCACGGACCTGGGATTCTCCGTGAACTACGCCAAATCCCACCTGGTGCCCGCGCAAGTCGCACTGTTTCTGGGAGCGAGGCTCGACACAGTGTCCCTTCTGGCCTCCCCGTCGGAGGAGAGGACCAGGACCATCTTGGGCAAGGTGCAACGGATGTTGGTGGCCGACGCGGCCAAAGTGAGGTCCATCAAGTCCCTCCTCGGGATGATGTCTTCCTGCATCTACCTCATTCCCATGTGCAGGCTCCGGATGCGCCCGTTGCAAGAATTCCTGGATGCGCGCTGGATCCAGACGACGGGCAGCTTCGAGGAAAGGATCAAGCTCGACGAGAGTTTCCGACGAGCGATACGGTGGTGGGGCACCCGCGCGCATCTGACGGCGGGCATGGACTTCCAGACCCCAGCCCACCAGGAGACTGTGACCACGGATGCCTCCCTGGAAGGGTGGGGAGCGCACACCGAAAATCTGCACGCAAGAGGACTCTGGCTCCCGACGGAGAAGTCCCTACATATCAACGTCCTGGAGCTCCGTGCAGTGTTTTGGGCCCTCAGGTCCTTCCTTCCGTCCCTCAAGGGCAAGGTGGTGAGGATCTTCACCGACAACACCACCACCATGTTTTACATCAGGAAACAGGGCGGAACCAGGTCCCCAGCGCTGTCCAAGGAGGCGCAGGACCTGTGGCATTGGGCCGTCGCCCAAGGGATTTTTCTGGTGCCGTTTCATCTGGCAGGGATAAAAAACACCATCGCCGACTCACTCAGCAGGGAGCTGCGCTCGTGCCACGAGTGGGAACTACGGCAGGATCTGGTGGATCGCCTCTTCCGACGGTGGGGCACACCCCAGATCGACCTGTTCGCGACGGCGACGAACACCAAGTGCCGGAGGTTCGCCAGCAGGTTTCCCCAGACGAGGAGCATGGGCGATGCTTTCTCGTTCCCCTGGGAGGGCCTGTTCCTCTACGTGTTCCCTCCCTTGCCTCTGCTAATCCGGCTCGTCAACCAGCTCAAGAGGTCACGGTGCAGGATGATCCTCGTCGCACCTGCGTGGCCGAGGCAGATATGGTTCCCGGACCTTCTGGACTTGTCAGCGTCCCCGCCGATCAAGCTGCCGGCGGACGCGGATCTACTCTCCAGGGAAGGAGGCGCCATCCTCCACCACGACCCGAAGTCGCTGAACTTGCAGGCCTGGCTCCTGCAGCACTAGAGTTTGGAGGATACGACATACCGGCCGATTGCAGAGAGGTTCTTGCAAAGGCCAGGGCGTCCTCGACTCTTAAATGCTACGGACACAAATGGAAGAGGTTCTCTGTCTGGTGCCACGCACAGAAGATTAACCCTCTACGGATTACGGCTCCCCAAGTACTGCCGTACCTGCTGACGCTGGCCAAAGCTGGTCTGGCACATGCGTCCATCAAGATTCATCTTGCTGCGATCTCCCGATACACCAGAACCACGGGCCGGACGTCCTTGTGGTCTCATCGTCTGGTGAAAGAGTTCATGAAGGGACTGTTCAGATCGTTCCCGCCGGTGAAGGCTCCGGCCCCGGCGTGGGAGCTCAACGTGGTGCTGACCAAGCTCATGGGACCTCCGTTCGAGCCTCTGCACTCGGCCCCGTTGAAGTTTCTATCGTGGAAAACAGCTTTTCTTGTGGCCATCACCTCCGCACGACGAGTGGGAGAGATCCAGGCCCTTTCCTGCAAGGCCCCGTACTTGACTTTCCACGACACGAAGGTAGTGCTCAGGACGCACCCCTCCTTCATGCCCAAGGTATTGTCGGACTTCCATCTCAACGAACCCTTGGTGTTACCTGTGTTCTTCCCGTCGCCTTCGTCGCCGGCTGAGAGGACTTTGCACTCGCTGGATGTAGCTAGAGCGCTGAAGTTCTACGTGGACCGCACGAAGGGTTTTCGGAAGACGTCACAACTCTTTGTGAACTTTGGACCTGTCAATCAGGGGAAGGCTCTCTCGAAGGCTTCCATCTCCAGATGGCTCTCCGGCTGTATCATGTGCTGTCACCGGTTGGCAAACCGACCGCTGCCTGGCCGTCCGAGAGCCCATTCCACCAGAGCGATCGCAGCTACCACGGCGTTCCTATCTGGTGTGCCCCTGCTGGACATATGCAGGGCTGCTACGTGGAGGTCGACGCACACCTTCACGAAATTCTACTGCGTCGACCGGGATTCCAGGGAGGAGTCCAGGGTCGGCCAAGCAGTGCTGCGCAACCTGTTCGCCTGAGGTGAGCCTGGTGTGGAGGTAAGATGCTTAATGTTGAGTTGATGTGATGCTTAATGTTGAGCCTTTGCCACCTCCCGTGGTTGTGCATGTGTGTACTGCTATGTATTCTTTATTCATGAGCATGTGAATCCATGCCAGACCCCATGCTGGAGAAGGAACAAGTTACTTACCTGTAACTGTTGTTCTCCAGCATGGGTCTGGCATGGATTCACATGCGAACCCTCCCGCCTACCCCTCTGCGGCTCTTCACTTGGTCATACTGCCACTTCACGTGCTTCCAAATCTGAAGATGGCTGCCAGAGGCGGTGCTTAGGTAGAGGGCAGTCATTGGCTGTGGTCAGTATGACGCAGAGACCAGTGATTGGTTATTACTACGAAAGACAGATCAGAAACGAAACTGATACTGGTTTTTTCTTTACCGAGGATTCCCAGCCTGACGACGGGGAATATTCATGAGCATGTGAATCCATGCCAGACCCATGCTGGAGAACAACAGTTACAGGTAAGTAACTTGTTCCATCCCACACCAAGGCAGCGTACCTGTCGAAAATCTCCCGGCTTGTTCTGGGTTTCCCATTTTGCCCGTCCTCAAACTAGTATGTAATTTCCCTTCTTGTTGTTGGACATTCGATTTGTTTTTTGTTTCTTTGTTTCTCTCTGCTTCTACTGCTTTGCCACTCCATTCTGCTACTGCCACTACTCAACCACGCGTTTCCCGTTTCTTCACTTTTTATTGGTCATATATTTTCAGTGACATCCGAAAGAGTAGAAGGTTGGTTGTGCTTTTCTGTCTCTTATTGCATCGAAGCAGGGCCTTCTCATCTCAGTATTCTGTAGGTTTGTTACTGGTTCAACTCTACACAAATAGATTGACCTACATGCCATTGGTGTTACATTATAGCCATGCATAGATCCATATGGTATTTGAGTCAGGGAATGTTTTGGGCATCTTTTGGACTGTCTTGGTTTTGGGATGGGGAGGGACATCTCTTTGGGTGGTAAAAGTGGCGAGACCCTCTGACTCTTCACACACACACCACATGGATTTTAGGGAGTAGGGTGGTTAGCAAGGTTTGTCGCAACCCCAGTTGAGGAACATCACTCTTAAGTAGCTTTGACTAAGCAGTAAGGCTGAACTGAGGAGGAAGGGAGCATTGTTGTGTAGTACAGTTAACACTTAAAAGAACTGAAAAGGAAAAGACTGACTTGGGTACGCTATAAAAAAGAACACATGTTAAAATACTACACTAGGGCAACCTTTAAATATCTTAAGGTAATTAAACATTTTTTAGTATATACGTTCTGTTATGTTACTTGGCATTCATATAGCGCTTTATATATCATTAGTATGACCTCTAAGCGCTGGTAGGTTGAACGCCCTCAGGAACCATAGTTCTGGTCAGTAGAGATATATAGTGTCGTAGGGTGCTTGGGTGCACCAGATGTGTGCAGCTGATGTAATTTCTGGATGGTAGCTGCATCCTAGCGTTAGGTGTGGTGGATATCAGTTAGATGTGTGCAGTCTGGTGGGTGGACACCCAGACTGGGCTCTGGCTGCGTTAGGCCTGGAGTACGCCTATGTGAGCAATTAGCCGGAATGTGCTCAGCTAGCTGAGTTTATATTTCTGACGCTTCTGGAATCTGCTTAGATCACATGCTATGCATAGGCCAACATTAAGTGGAAGCTGCAGAGAATTACAGTTGTTGTTTTCGACACTTGAAAAAGGATGACGAAAGGGCGTGCCAATAATATTATCCCTAATGTGACGTCCACTGTACCCATGGTCCTTCACGCGTCGAGGTCTCTCAGGCTGTTTTTTTCCGCCATTATCGCCGGGTTTGCTAAATCACGGGGTTCCTATTCAGCTAACACCACTGATTAAATATTAATTAGAGTTAATTAGTCTTTCTATCATTTAATTCGCTGACTTTCAACATCTTCGACGGCGGTGAAAAGGAAAAACGTCGGACAAAGACCTTGATTTGACGCACACCTTTTGCCTTGGAAGGCCGTACCGGGCCTCGGCCCAGACAGTAGGGAGAGTGGGGGGTGGACATTTCTTAGGGCTCTAAGAGAATGCATATTCCCCTTTACCCTCTTTTGTATTGCTGTCCTCCATCCAATTATGGAAAACACACCATTTAAATTCTGTCTTACTTGCAATAAAAAGTACTCCTGGAAAGACCAGCACTGGGTGTGCAACCTTTGCCTTGCACGGGACCACGACGAGGGCCATTGTCGAGCTTGTCGGCTCTTCAAACCGAAAACACTCAAGGGCCGAAAGACCAAACGTTGGGCCCACCATGCCATTCAGGCTGAGGCCGCCTTGGACGTGGATGGTGCATCCAGCGATAGTATCACCGTTTTTCAGACAACAAAGGCGATGGGGGAACCGATCGATTCCCACATGCTAACCCCTGACCCCATTAGACAGGCCGCCGGCGCTGTTGCGGGAACGACACCCAGCGGCAGTAGCCTACACAGTGCAACTCGCACCAAGCACATATCCTATGGCTGAAAGTCGACAACACCATAGTTCACACGACCGCACACAGCGTTAAGGGGTAGGTCCACAAGCTCCCTATCTTCCAGGCACTCAAGAGCTCGATCGGCACAAGACAGGCCCCCAAAGTCGCACGACAAACGGACGCTGTGTCCAATCTAGCGGCTGAAAGCTGAGCGTTGAAAGACGTAGCTTCGGACTTCCCATCTGCCGAAGCACCTAGACCCACCAGTGGCAGACTCACCAGTGGACAACCAGCCTCAGTTTAATTATATGCTCATTAAAGCAGCAGAGCATTTCCAGACCCAGACCCATGAAACGCAATTGGATGAAGATGTTGTAGAGGATATATTAGGGGATAAAAAAGCTGTTACCCAGTTTATACCCCGCCTTCAATCGATTCAAAGGAGAATTAAGCCCTCGCTAGAAACTCCAAGCCAAACACGGGTGGTGAACCCACTTATTGAAAAGATGCTTCGTCCTGTGCCCTCAGACCCACTTTACATAAGAGGTTAACTGAAACCAGACTCTAGTAGTGACCACTACGCAAAAAAGGGCAGGAACACTGCTAGCTTCTTCTGAAGCACCCCCGATAAGGAAAGCAAGAAGCTTTACACTCTAGGGAGGAAGGTGGCCACCTCAGCGGCATGTCAGACAAGGATTGCAAACAATAACACTTTATTGGCAAGCTACAACTGGCACAGAACCCCTGAAATCTCAGGTGTCCCATGCAGTGGCGGAAGGCAAGGCAGTGCCCAGCTGAATCTTAAAAAACAACTTGGATGCCGCAGAAAACGCAGGCAGGATCATTGTAGAAGGGACAATCATTAAACGCCATGCATGGCTTCGCCATCCAGGATTTAAACTTGAAACGCAGGCAACACTCCTAAACATGCCGATAGAACCCAATGTCCTCCTCGGGAAAGCCGTAGAGGATGCATTAAAAACTGCCAAAGAAGAGTCTGACGCTCTTAAATCATTAGGCCAGCTAACTAATAAGCCACCAGGCCAAAGAGGCAGAAGCAATTTTCATCGCTTTTGAGGACCAAACTCACAAAGGGGTTCTCGTCAAATCAGGGCTCATACTGGGTAAACAATCGGGGACAAGCCTCGCAAGGTTTCCAAAGGGGCCAGCGTAGATCTCGTGGCAGGGGGAGGTCCTTCACTTCCAGAGGTGGAGCAGCACAAACAATGATGACCCGCTTCAGGTCCCCTCCCATGCCTCTCCAGTAGGAGGGCGCACAACACACTTCGCCCACGCATGGGAAGTAATAACCTCGGTCAAGTGGGTGCGATCAACCGTAGCGGGCGGTTATTGCGTGGATTTACTTCAGTGACCCTCAAACCATCCCGTGCATCAAAAATCAACCATGAAGGAGGAACAACACATCCTTCTAGAAAAGGTTGCTACGCTGCTGCTCTAGGACGCCAACAAAATTGTGCCAGTGAACCAGGTAAACAAGGGTATCTATTCAACCTACTTCCTTGTGCCATAGAAATATCTAACAATGCGCCCAGTATTAGACCTGCGCCCTCCAAACATCTGTGTCAAGCCACAAATATTCTGCATGACAACGCTACAAGACGTAATCCCACTGCTAAAGCGGGGGGACTACATAGGCAACATTGGATATGAAAGATGCCTATTTTCATATTTCAATGTTCCCAGCGCACAGAAGGTTCTTGCGTTTCAAGATAGCAAACCAGCACTACCAATTCCAGGTGCTACCCGTTCGGCATAGCATCAGCTCCAAGGGTATTCACCAAGGTATTGGTGGTGGTGGCAGCACACCTGTACAAGGAGGCAATCCCAGTGTACCCCTACCTGGACGATTAGCTGATTATAGGGGAGTCTTCCCCAAATGTGCAGGCAAAATACTTAAATAACTATAAACCTTCTCTTCCAATTGGGCTTCTCGATAAACGAGAAAAAATTAAGCCTTGTACCAAACAACCAAACCGTTCTTAGGAGCTGCCATGAACGCGGAAGAAGGGTTAGTCTTTCCATCAAAGGAAAGAGTCCAAAACATGCTACTGCAAATACCTCTGTATCAAGCCGAGCACCAGATAAGCGTACGCAAAGCTATGCGTTTGCTCGGCATGATGGCATCTTGCATTTACCTGGTCCTACATGCACGTCTGCACATGTGCCCCATGCAGGAGTAGTTGGCGAAACAGCGGTCTCGGGCAAGTGGTCAGTGGGACAATCTAGTGGTTCTTTTGCCAACACTAGTACAAGACCTTCGCTGGTGGACAAAAGAGAATCTGTTGAAGAGAAAACCCTTCCACGGTCCGGCAGTGCAAGTGGTAGTTACAACAGACTCGTCACTCTCCGGGTGGGGGGGCACATCACCTTCATCTCACAGCACATGATCTGTGGACTCGCATCATGGCAAAGAACCACATTAACCTGCTGGTGCTTCTGGCGGTATTCAAAGCGCTTCAAGCATTCGAAGCACAGCTAACAAATCAGTCGGTACGCATCCTAACCGACAGCACAACTGCAATTGTCTACACCAACCAGCAGGGAGGCACACCGTCTCGAAATCTGTCCAAGCTAGCACAGAAAATATGCAAATGGGCACTCAGACAGGGGATGTTCCTATGTCGTAGACCACATCTTCTCACAGTGGGGTTACCCCACGCTAAACTTGTTCGCTACAAAAGAAAACGAGCAATGCCTAGACTTCGCGCCCAGGTTTCCCCAACCAGACTCGAAGGGGAACACATTATGGAAGAGCAGGTCATGGAAATTTGCTTACGCCTTTCCCCCTAACTCCTCTAATGAACAGGTTGGTGAACAAACTTCACAAAGAACAGATGACGCTCATCCTAGTTGCTCCCATGTGGGCGAGACAACCATGGTATCTTCATCTGCGCAAACTGGCGATCCCATTAAACTCCTGTGCCACGCCAATTTGCTGACCCAACACAGGGAAATAATAGTACACCCTCAACCTCACTCAATGAACTTGGAACCATGGCTCCTGAGGTCATAGAGTTTGGACATCTGAATCTACCACAGAGGTATATGGATATCCTCAAGGAGGCTCGTAAACCAAACCCCCAGACACTGTTATTTCGACAAGTGGAGCAGATTTGTAATTTGGTGCCAGTCTAAACAAATAAATCCTGTAGAATGTACTCCATCCCACATTCTTCACTATATGCTCCTCTTGTTGGACTCAGGGTTAGTATTCAACTCTATAAAGGTTCACCTGGTGGCTTTATCAGCTTACACCACCTCTCAGAGTAAAGTATTGTGGTGTAAAGTTCCCCGTCCTTAAAGCATTCATGGAGGGAGTAAAGAGACTCCACCCTCCAATTTCAAACACACCGCCAGGCTGGGATATCAATGTAGTACTCGCAAAGCTCATGGGACCTCCCTTTGAGGCTATGCATAAGTCAAGTCTTAAACACCTTACTTATAAAACTGCCTTCTTGGTGGCTATCGCATTCTTAAGAAGTGTTCGTGAACTTCAGGCATTGTCTGTGCAGGACCCATTCATTGTCATCAACACAAACAAATTGGCTTTACAAACACACCCTTGGTTCTCACCTAAATTCATTTCCAAATTTCACTTAAACCAATCCTTTGAGCTACCGGTCTTGTTTCAGAACCCAACAAGCTCAGCTGAGAAAAAACTCCATACACTAGATGTAAGGAGGGTGGTCCTTTACTATGTAAGCAAGACCAGACCGCTCAGGAAAACAGACCATCTGTTTGTCTCCTTAGCACCAGGCATCTGCAGATGGATAGTCAGATGCATACAGCTCTGTACTCTTTATCAAACAAGACACTGCTTTTCACTCCAGGGGCTCACTCCACAAGGGGTACAGGAGCTACTTTGGCATTTATCGCAAATGTTTCGCTGGACACCATTTGCAAAGCAGCTACATGGAGCTCAGTACACACTTTCACTCAGCACTAATGCATTGACACTCATACCAAAGCAGATACACAGGTGGGACAAGCAGTTCTAAAACATCTATTTGCCGCTGGACCTTCACACAACCCACCACCTTCTCCTAACACTGCTCGCTAATCTGTGCATAGCATGTGATCTAATCAGATTCCACAAGCCTCAGAAGGTATACAGTACTCACCGTAATCGTATTTCTGATGCTTGTATCTGCTTAGATTCACATGTTCCCACCCTTCCTCCCCTTGGAAAGAAGGCACATAGATGTTTATATGAGCTTTATCTGATACATATCTGCTTTAATACACCTGTACTCATGCTACACTTCATGCTGCCTCATATCAGAAACAAAAAAAACGGAGGGAATTCAACGCGTGAAGGACCATGGGTACAGTGAACGTCACACTAGAGATAATATTACTGGCACTCCCTGTCGATGTGCCTTTTTGAGTTTCGAAAACTACTGTAGTACTCCACAGCTTCCACTAGATGTCGGCCTATCCATAGCATGTGAATCTAAGCAGATACAAGCATCAGAAATATGATTACGGTGAGTAATGTATCCAATACAACTCACACTTGGGTAATTCACTTTTGACTTGCAAGCATTTATTCGTACAATAAATGCAATCACTAAAGTATGGACAACAGAGGTTAAACACAGATCAAGACATAGGCCTTATAATGATAAGCCATCCAACACTAGGTATTACAACTTCAGAAGGTCCAGCTCTAGCCTGTACCAAGTCTCTGTAAATAGTTTAGATGTCCCAAAAGGTTCCTGATGGAAGAGCTAATTAGCCAGCAGGGCTCCCTTGGTTAGTACATGTATTGTACTAATATTAGTGCAGGACAAATGCAATCATATGAAATAGAGATTTACAGGTCTTAAGTTATGTTCCATTGAAAGGAGCAGCAGCAACCCACCGCTGGTGTTCACAATGGTGACCCACAGAAGCACTAACCCGGACACCACCTCCATGGTCCAGCACTGGATAGGGCTGAGGTAAGCAGGGCTTTGCTCCCAATGAGAGATGTGGTCTCAAGCCCCCAAATCCCTAGAAAGTTCAAGAGTCCCAGGCGATGGAATACAAGCCTCACCATTATGAGCGACGTGCAGGTTCATTTGGGTGCAGGTTCGAGGACGTTCACCACTGACCATTTTCAGGATCCTCTGGACAGCCACTGCTGGGGGGGGAGGAGGCACGTTTGGTTCCACCAGAGACCCTCACAGATTCATGTCTTGCATTGACCCCAGACAGAGCCATTATGACTAACACAGTACTAGAATTAAAAGTAAGTAAAACTCAACAGTAGAATTTCATTCTTCCAATAGGCGCTTCTCCTAGTGGTGTGCTTTAGAGTCCCAGCAGTGTCTTGGAGGCCCACGTAGCCCTGGCAGCATTGAACAGCTGGATCCTGGCCCTGCAGAAAAATTCAAAGATGCATGCTCCTGTGACCGAAAACAGGTGATGTACCTCAAGCAGGACAGGTGACTGCTTGGTCCCATCAGTCTTTGGGAGAAAGGTACTTCGCAAAGGTCTTCCCTGTCAATTAAAATGACATTGGCTGGGCTAATCCTGGTTTCTGCAGCAGTGCTCCAACTCCCCTCGGTCGGTGTCTTCCTCAGATCTCTTCATTCCCAGTGGTCGACTTGGTCCCTGGGTCCAAGTCGTCTCCCTCTATCCAGGAAATTGGCTGGGGGAAGACCCAGCCCTCTAATAAAAATACTTTGAAACATTAAAACTTGGAGGTGGCTGTCCATTAGGGGACACCCAGATGCCCAGAATCTTCCCAGCAATATCCAAGCCCTTGGAGGAATGTGAATTGGGGGCAGACAGCCTCCTTCCCCACTAGGTCGGGGAAAAAAGTTGGTGGGTGCTGCCATAGAAAAGCATAGTTGCCATAGCAAAGGGGATACTGTCTCCACACACTGGAGCCTTCGAGGAAGAATTCAGTGTCCCCAGAACAAAAGTAAATGTAGAGGTAAGTGAGTGAAATTCTCAATTCACCTTCTAAGTTAAATGGAAAAACTCCTCTTGATTCCAGCAGTACTGCTGGGAGGACCAGGACAGTGAGGGTTACGATTTGTAATAATGAAAGTCCCCCTAACTTGGCCTTAAAATGGCTCTTCTGACCACATGGGTTTTTTGTGAGCCCACAAAATGCATCCCCCATATTTGTTTAAACTTGGGTTGGCCAGTTAAGTCCCTGTGCTCTCCCTCACACTTTCTGTGGGGGTAGTTTTAGTTAAGTGGAGGTCCTACTGACCAACTAGTGTGGTTGGCCATATGACCCTTTACCCCCTGCTCTCTGTTTCCCGGTTCTGTAGCTTGAAGGAAGCATGTCTGCTGACATGCTTGAGAAGATTTATCTGCTGATTCACTACATTTTTGCAGTTAAAATCCTTAACTTGCCCATACTGGCTGGGTACAGTGGCTTCGGCATATTGCATTTTGAGTTTTTTTTGCCAGCCTGGGTTTCCTGAAGTCTCCTGCAGTCTCCCCATATCTGCTGATTCGAGCCCTCCACACTGGAATGTTGGATGAGCAATTTCTGGCCGCCACCAGATGTTTACAGCCAGGATCTTCAGCTTGGCGTAGGTCACTGCTGCCATCTAGAAGGGGATTGAGGCCTCACACCCTTCCTGAGCTTCAGCTTAGGATTTTGAAGAACACGACAGTCTGTATAACAGTCTGTATAACAGATAATGGCACAACCTCATTGCAAAGGTAATTTCCTATGCAAAACCTTGACTTGGGCTTAGCAAGAACCTTTTGAGACATGTCAGTGTGTCTACTTGTTAGGGAGTTTTACTAAAGTCCACCAGTGGTAGGACTGTAGAAGACTCACTCTTAGTAGTCCAGGGCTCTAACTCTTAGGCCTGAACTATCCAAAAGGTTTGGTAGCAATGGACGAGCAGCCAGGCTTAGTCTAGGAGGAAGAAGGGCTGTAGGCAAGTACCCAGACCTTGGGGCACACCTATAGTCAAGAATGCTCTTACACACTGTCGTTTTATGAAAATATAGTTATTTATTATAAACACTAAGGCACTAACACAGTACTAGAATTAAAAGTAAGTAAACCTATTCAAATGTATATACAGGAAGACATTTGTTAAGCATTACTCAGTTCAATAGTAAACTCTTAGATCATATACAGGTAAGTAGTCAGAGTAGCATTAACAAATCAATTCTTTAACCAACCTTAAGTAACACAACAAGGATACTGGTAGATAACTTCGAGGCAGCCTATTCTTAAAGTCCAGCCCTATCTGGGGATGAGTCTCAAAGTCAGTTGGGACACTGGGTGATCAGGGCCCATGAATGGAAGAAAGGCAGACGCTGTCAAAGTAGTTATGTTTAGCAGGTTTTTTATATGTTGCAGGTAGGTAAAATGTTTAGTTAAAAGATGGTTCAGAGAGGTCAGACGGATGCCCTGGAGTATTGTAACCTGAAGGTCCAATGTCCTTAGGCCTGGGAGAACACAGTTGGGTTGTCCACCCCAATGTGTCTCAGGAAGCCCAGGAGAAGTATGAGTCATCACAGCAAGCACCCAGGTAAGCACCTAGGAGTGGGACAGTACATTTTATGAAGAAAGAAGACAGTGTCACTGATGGGTCTCCAAGTTGTGGCGACAGCAGCTTCTGTTGCATTCTCTTCCTGGAGCCTGAAGAAAAACTGTGTAGGTGCTGACGGTCAGTTTCTTGCAATGGGGCAGACAATCTTACGATACTGGCTCATTGGGACTTGACACAGGTTTTGGGTCATTGATGTTTGTCACACGGGAGACTTCTTTGTTTCTTCTTCCCCAACTTGGAAGCGGAGATGTTTGAGCAGGAAAGTCACTGTAGGCCCAGAAGGATGCCCAAAACATTCCAGCCGAAACCACGATTCAGCAGATGATGCACTGCAAATTGGTCCAGGTCCTACGGTATTGGGAAATTGTAGACCAGGACAGTCACAGCTGTTCGATGGACGGCTCAAAATGCGGTTTGTCTTGACTGGTTAGGCCCACCAGTCCAAGGCAAGAAGTAATCCAGTCTAGATAGTTACTGCCGAGCAGAAGAGGAGGTTGGAGCATCAGCGGGTACTCATCAGTCATTGGCGGTCACTGCAGACGTCCTCCTTGGCATTCTTCTTTCCATTGGTCGACTCTCCTGCTCCAGGACCCTCGCTTTTTATGCAGGAAAACTGCTGGGAATCGCTAATCGACCTTTTAAGCCTTCATGCAAATCTGGGGGCTGGCTTGTCCAAAATGACAGCCAGCCTCCCAGTTTAAACTGGATCCAGGGAGCCACACTGCAGGACAAAGATCAGGGAGTGTTGGTCACCTCCCCCACTTCCTGTCCAGAAAGCGTTGGCAAGTTTTCGCGAGGAAGCCCGGCAAAAACAAGGTTTAGCAGGACCCCCCACCCAAGTAAGTAGAAGAAGGCTCAATAAAAGGGACAAGTCATCAAGACTTGATGAAAAAAATAAAACGGCACCATTTTAGGTCCTTACCCATGTGTCCCTTACCGCAACCTCGATAGCAGCCTGTGTGTAAAATTCACATAAATCGGTAGAAAACATCCACTGCAATCAGTCACTCGGATGAACTTGTCAAGTGCAAAAAGGGATACATTGTGTCTCCTCAGCGCTCCACATAAGGTGAGGTGTGCTATTAGAAACCGGAAGGCGTCTCACCTGCTAGTCCACAGGGATCTGTCATCCAGGTGGCCAGGACACCGCCATCTCTTTTGGATCCAGGTTCTGCGGGTGGACCAGTGCGGGAGGTTCACCTGGATGAGGGGTCTTCGGGGAATGTAAGTGGGACACCGGAGGTTGAGACGCGGTAGCCCCTTCCCTGTAACACCTTTTCACCATCCTACCATGTAGGATACCTAGGAACTCAACCCCCTTTCCCGACACAAATATTTTCTGACAGACAGCTCACCGTGAGCGACAACGGACTCGCACCAGAGCCATATACCTGACCTGTCCCAACACAATGGTCAGTCAAGGCCAGCCAATTACTGATCATTACACACACCTGACTTCCATCATACTTCCCCACACGGATAAAAGGCCGAGCACGTAAGCACACTCTGAGCGAGGAAAAGCATGCGAGGAGGCAACAGTTCCAAGATGGAAGTTTAGTACAAGGAGAAAGACGGCGAGACCAGACCAGAGAGTGTGCAAGGAGGGAAGTGCCGTTGAGCTTTAAGACTTACTTTACTAACCTTGGAAAGTAAGAAACCTAAGACCAGGAACAAAAGCTGATCAAAACTGCACAGCGCGTCGGAAGTACCCAGGGCTCTCCCGTGGCGATAACCAAGGCAGTGAGGAGCGATTGCCGCTGTGGTACTGTCTTTGGCCCCTACAACAAAGCAGCACCAGTAAAGACAGCACAGCTGGTGAGTCGGAGAGACTGATATCGAACCAACTTGTGTTTGATCCAAGGTTGCAAGCTGCAACTTTTTATGAAGGAATCCAAAGAGGACAGTGTATGAGACGCAAGTGATGAGTGAGGCAAATATAATTGGAAACAAAATGAGTGAATGAACTTTTGGAGGCCAAGTGAAATACTGTATACAGAGTCTGGCGCCATGTGGGTGCTCATTCGAAGGTTTATCTGTTAGGTATCCAACTGAATGCAACTATATTGTAGAACAGGCATTTTTATCCAAGTGGTCCTGCAACGGATTAAGCTAAATCCTGTGCACATTTGAAAGTCTTAGATAAACCAAGGTGAACTACAGTTGGTCCGAGCCCAGCTGAGGGGGATACAGGATGAAGCCACCTGTGTTGAATACTATTAAAAAGAAATGCAGCTGGCCCTCTGAAGCAAGAGACTGATGAGAAAAGAGACTTGGGCACAGAAAAGCCCTGTTGCTGGAAATAGAACTTCCCTGTGCTGAAAACGTGGGGAAGGAAGGCCAACTGCCCAATCATCCTGACATATCATTTTGTGAACACTTCTTTCTTTTTCATGAACATTACCCCACAATATTTGTAAATTAGCGGTGAAGATTGGCAATAGGTTTTTTAGTATAGGCCCTTTTTATTTTGACCAGACTCCACTAGGACTGCATTATAATTATTTGATGGTCGTAGCTTGCTCCCATCTGTAGATTTAGGTTTAGATAGGCGTTTATCACCCCCTTGTGAAAGTTCATTAAACATCCTTGAACTGTGGTCACTTGTCTGTCTTACTGTGAATGCCATACCTTCCTTACAGTGCTGATTCCACAAAATAAGTCAGGTAGGATAAAATGTATCCTCCTGTTTTTGGTAACTTTTGTTATCGCGAGGAAAAGAAAAGGGGCAGCTCAAGGAGCTCCCAGCAACACTGCACAGAAAGTGCTGAGTGCTGCAATAATAAAATTGCAGATGCCTTAATAGTTGGAGGAAAGCATGACTCCAAAAACATGCAACCAAAATGGTTGAAAAAGGTTCCCACTCACTCAAGGAAAGAAGGTAAAAAAAAATAATCCAAGAGTCCCACAAATTGTACCAGGGGGACTCGCAAGTGGGGAGTTTTGTACACAAAATGAAAGTTAAATTAACAGTACTGCATAGTGATTTTTCTGTATCAAAAACAGTTGGGTTGATGTCTGCTCGTTGTCGCTGTTTTCTCTTAGGAATGGAAATTGCAAGTTGACTGAGGAGGGCAAACAGTGCTTTGTGGGAATGCGTCTGCGCCATTACTACATGCTTTGTGGAGCCTTGCTGAGGGTCTGGAGCCGCATTGCAGGTGTCATATCTGATGTCACCAGTAACAGTTATCTGCAGATCGTGCGGCTTCGGACCAAGGAGCAGAGGAAACAAGTTGGTAAGTGCTCAAATATGTTTAACAAAGGTATGACTGAGAGGACTATTATCCGCTTGAGCTCATTGTTAGGCAAGATTGTATGTAGTAACCCTGTGGGAAGACTACACCAGCCTTGTCCTCTTGGCAAAAGGTAACCCAACCTTTGGTGCATACAGGCCTGTACTACACAAGTTGATAGAGTGACTGAGCAGCCAGGCTTATCTCAAGAGGGTTCAATGTGAGCTTAAGGGTTGCAACATAGAGATTCAGTGAAAGGTATTCAAATAACACTTATACTCAAGGTTTCTTGATGAAATAATTATTTATTCATTTAATTTATCAGTCAGTTTTAAAATAAGCCTTCTTTAGAAGGGAGCAATATGCAACACTTAAATACACTTAACAAAAATGCACTGCTTCAGTTAAGTACGTAGATCACCTTTTGGGATGGCACACAGATACTTCCTACACCCTGAGGTGACTTCAATATTAAGGACACTGTGGACATTAATATATCACTTTTCACACTTAAATTGTAATACTGAACTTCACACTTAAATTGTAATATTGACGTTATGGCGAAAAGGTTAGGGACGGAAACCTAGGTTAAGAAGTTTCTCATACAGGTAAGCACTTTTCAATCTCCCAATGAAATATAGGTTATCCCTTTCCCAGCTATACACGTAAGGTATGTGTTACTTTTTGGAGGGACAGATCAACACAAAGTCAGAGGGTAAGAAGAGTCTTCAGGGAGCCATGACAGCCGCTGTCTATTGAGCAAAGTCTAGGGGAGCTGAGGTACTTCTTGAAGATAGCACAAAAGTCTTGCACAATGTTAAAGAGAGTTTTGTTGTAAAAAATAAATCCCTGTTGGGCCATAAACTGGGAGGCTTGTGACGGGCAAAGATGCAAGCAACTCTGCAAAAGGCAGCAAATGCAAGTCTCCTGTGAGAGCAAGCAAGCTACACACAAGAGGTAAGTACCCCTAGTTACACAGTACCTCAAGTCTGAATAAAAGGTTCCAGCTGGCTTCTGTTCCTGTTGTAGTCTTGCAGATCCTGTTGTTCGTGGGGACAAGAGGGAGGACGTCTGGGGACTCCTGCACTACGGTTTGAAGGTCGGCGGCAGCAATGGGCATACTCCAGATCAGCAGCACTTCGCGGTTTCAGCTACTCGCAAATAGCACAACCGCGGTTCTTGGACACCTTGTGGACTTTACTTTTCCTTACCTCTGTTGAGGTGGCTCAGGTTTGGTTAGTCCTGTTTCGAGGGAGTCCAGAGGATCTTCCTGGAGCTCGGGTCTGGCTTAAAGGCGATGCACTCAATTCTGGTGTTCCTGTCCCCTGGCACTCGTTTTCTGCAGCAGCAAAGAAGTACAGCCAGCGGAGAAAGTGGTCCCAGTCAAGTTCGTCTTGGGGCAGATTGGTCCCACCAACCCAAGGGCAGAAGTCGTCCTTTCCAGGCTTCTCTAGTCGATAAGAAATTTGGAGCTGCAGCAATGCAGCAGGGCTTCACCGGGCAAACCAACGGTCAAGGAGGGTGCAGCAAGCTTCTCTTCCAGTTTCTTCTTTGGTTCCTCCTCCAGTGGTCGTCTGTCTTCCTTGCAAAAGACCTCGCCTTTTTATGCAAGTTTCTCCCATTCATTTGCAGCCTAGCTGTCACTCGCACAGATGGATGGCTGGCTGTCCTCCAAGGACAGCCAGCCAGCCAATCACCTTTGGGTGCATTCCTGTAACCAAGGAGACTAAACATAGGGAGTTTGGGAACCTCCCTTGCTTCCTGCCCTGCCAGACATGCTGGAGCCAGAGACGGGCTTCACCAGTGAATCCTGCCAAAGACAAGACAAAACAAACAAAGGGATAAAACCTAGTTTGGCACGCAGAGTAAATCTCAAGAAGGACCTTTCCAACAAGAAATGGCGAAAAAAGACGACAGGGGCCATTTTGACAAAATAGGCACCCATGGGTGCAATGCTGCAGCTAAGGATTCCGCTTACTGTAAAAACGCACCATGGCAGGCAGGAAAAATAAACCACTGCCACCAGCCCTTAATTGTAGAAAGGGTAACATACAAATGTCACATGAGAAGGTAGACACAGGGGATATTAAGTAACCCCTCCAGCACTCACTATGTAAGATAGGGTGTGCTGGGTCTACAAAGAGAAAAAGGTAAGTAAAGTCAGTTTCACTTTACTACTCTTGGAAACAGTAGTTTATCCAAGAGAAGGTATTTAATCCTTAGCAGAAATCCAAAGGGTTTCTCTGTGACACTGCACTGAAGGTACTGTGTGCCACAATACAAAAAGATGATGCCTATGGAGTTTGTCAGACTCCAAAACCAAAAGAAATGCACGGTTCCAATCAAAGAAAAACACGAGAGAGTGGGAAAAAGGTGTCCTTCTCTCAAGGATAAAAATTAAGTTCTATGGTCCAGCAAAAGAGCTGGGTGTCTCCCTAACACTCACTACCAGAGTTATGAACTTAAAACGCAATTATCCTACTATCCATACTCTAAATTGGGAGGTTTCAAGCAGGGTCTTGGTTGAGCCAATGACCTAGGCCCAAGGCCATAAAAACATATTTCGAGGGGATTGGTTCCTCCGACGTATTCCACATCTATGACAGGTAATCACCACAGCTGTGCTGCTTCAGAAAATAAATTCCTGGGGTCTGCGTCGATGACGTCGATACGCTGTCCTCGAGGGCCTCCGTTGAGCCGACGTCACCAGATGTTATAAGTAGGACGCAAGACACCCGTAGCCTTAGTTCCATTTTTTCCGCGAACGTGTTTGCTTCAGAGATCTCGGCGCGCCTCGGTTCTTCTGTTCTATCGATTCTTCGAACTTGGTGTTTTGTGAAGATATCATGTCTTCGTCTTCTTCTACCCTGCGGTCGGGGTTCAGGAAGTGTCGGGACTGCGGTTCCTAGATGTCACTTACGGACCCGCACGACGTCTGCCTCTGGTGCCTCGGCGAGGACCACGCCACCGATGACTGTGACGATTGACAGTCGTTAACGTCGAAGGCCTTGGAGCGGAAGAAGCTTTCTGTAGGTTCGGTTTACAAACCCCGAAAGTTGAAATCCACGGGGCTTTCGACCGACGATTCGAGGGGCGACTCTCTGCATCGTTGGCGTAATTCCAGCAGGTCTCGGTCCCGGAGTGGTTCTCGACATTCCTCTGCCTCCACGAGGTATTCATGGAAGCACCATCACCGGTCGCCTTCCTCGTCCGAGGACTCCGCCAGACGGCAGGTTGCTTGTCCCAACAAGCATTCTTCTCCCTCGGAATGGGGATACATTTAGTAAGGCAATGATGGCAATTTATGAGTCGCAGGGCTCCGTTCTGTCCGCGTCTTCGAAAGAAGCCGGCAGGGAACATGCTAGGGCCACCGTTTGCACAACTTCGGGCTTGGGCGGTCGGCACGATCACCGGGAACCTTCGATGTCCCGGTCGGACAAGGTGGATCGCTCTAGCCAGGCCCCCTCCTGGTCCTCGACGCCCTCGAGACCAGTGGAGCCAGTGAGGTCTTCTAAGAAGACGTCGACGCCATCAGTGCCATGTCCGTCGAGGGACTCTCTCAAGGCTCCGCCTCCGAGGAAGTCAACGACGCCATCACCGCCAAGGCCGTCGAAGTACACGCTCGGGGCACCGCTCTCGAGGCCTGTGTTGAAGCCATTGGCGCCACGCTCGACGCCGATTCTGTCGACACCTTTTGTGGAGGTTTTACCGGAGGTACCCCGTGCATTGGTGGAAACTCTGAGGAAGGCCCTGAAGAAGTCAGTAAGGCCTGTATTTGAGCATTTTTCTGTGCCCCTCATCCAGGGATTTATTCCAGCCTCTGGATTACATCTCTGAGGTGGATGAAGGGTCTGATGAAGGTTTGGTTCTTGTCTGGTCATAGCCAGTTGGAAGACCTGCGTCCGTCTTTGCACGATGCCAGTGGTCTGGACACCTCTCCGGAGGTTAAGTTCGGTAGGCCTGAGTCGGCACGCACTCAGTCTTCATACCGGCGGCTCATGTCGAGGGTGACTGAGTACTTGGGGTGGTCTGCGCCACCAGTGGATTTTCTGCAGGATGACCTGACAGATATCCTTGACCAAGGTCCACCCACTGACCCAGTGCTGCCATTTCATATGGCTTTACAGAGAAGGGTGGCAGCGGCATGTACTGCACTGGAGAGAATCCCGGCAGGGAGCAAGTCGTTGCCGAAAAAATAATGTCCAGCCAGTAGCGACCCCTGTTACTTGACTACGCACCCCACTCCGGAGAGTTTGGTGGTGCCGGCGGCTACGGCCCCAGCAAAGCAGACGTCGTACCCTACCATCCCTCTTGATGGGGGCGACAAATGCTTTGATGGCTGGGTGAAGAAAGTGTTTTCTTCAGGGGGTATGGCTTTACAGGAAGCCAACTCCGTGTGTGCCTTAGCACGTTTCACTCACACTCTGTGGAATTGTCTCTTTGGCGGCTGAACATATTCCCGAAGGAGAGGAACGGGATGGTTTTCTTGCCCTCGTTCAGGATGGCAAGGATGCCATGTGTGAATCCGTTCAGTCGGGTCTGGGCGTGGCAGATTGTGTCAGCCGGTCCATGGCGGCAAGCACGGTAATGCGGAGATTTGCGTGGTTGCGGAAGTCGGGGTTTGCTCCTGACGTACAAGCCCGGTTTCTCAACATGCCCTTTGATGGTGTACAACGTTTTGGCAGCAAGGCTGACGAGAGCCTTGAGAGGTTGCAGACCTCCAAAGCTGCAGCAAAGTCGTTGAGCGCTGCAGTTCGTCAACCTCGCCTTTTCGTCCTAGGGGACAGCAATGGAGGGGAGGTTCCTTTCGCTACTACTCTTCCTTTTGTAGATCGAGGAGAGCTGCAAGTCAAAGGGGCCAACGTAGGAGTACCAGAGGTGGAAAACAAGGTACTCGAGGTGCCAAGGCCGCTCGGGCAGTTGCCTCTTTGCCCTCAGGCACTGCCGCAGCCGCTTCAGCTCAGTCATGAGGCCATGGTTCGCCGGTTGAGGGAAGGCTGGCGCAGCATCTTGTAGAATGGCGTGCCATTACTTCAGATGTGTGGGTTCTGGAGATCATAGCCCACGGCTACTGTCTTCCTATCCGGTAGAGGCCTCACGACAATCCACCAGGGAATCTCTCTTTGAAGAGTCCGGATCGGCTCCTTGCGCAGGAAATCATATCCCTGCTGGAGAAAGGCGCCATAGAACTGGTGCCTGTAACGGAGAGGAACAAGGGATGGTATTCCCCTTATTTTTTGATCCCGAAGAAAGACTGGGGATTAAGACCCATCATGGACTTGCATGGTTTGAACAAGCTCCTCAGGGAAGGACAAGTTCAAGATGGTTACCCTCCCTCAAGTCCTCCAGGTCCTTCAGCTACAGGACTGGTTGGTGTCTCTCGACCTCAAGGACGCTTATTTTCATGTGCCGATTCATCCCAGCACAAGAAGTACCTGAGGTTTGCAGTTGACGACTCGCATTTTCAGTTTTAGGTCCTGCCGTTAGGATTGATCTCCGTCCGAGGGTCTTCACCAAGCTTATGGTGGTGGTGACAGCGTATCTCAGGAAAGGGGGGGATTCACGTCTACCCCTACCTGGACGATTGGTTGATCAGGGTGCGCTCTCCCGAACAAGTCCTGGATCATCTGTGACACCTGCCACTCCCTTCACAAGCTGGGCTTGTCCCTCAACTTCTCCCTCAACTTAAAGAAGTCCCACTTGACACCTACCCAGCGGCTCCAGTACATCGGAGCAGTGCTCGACACATCTCTGGGGCAGTGGTCGCCTCCCAGGTGAGGGCTCATCACATTCAGCAGATAGTGCACAAGTTTCAACATGTCCAGAGTCCCGGCGTTCGAGTTCTTGAGGTTGCTCGGCCTCATGGCATCCTGCATTCTTTTGGTGCTAGAGGCCAGGTTGTGTATGAGATCTCTAATGGGCTCTCAAGCTCCAGTGGTCGCAGTCCTCCGGCAGGATGTCGGACCCCGTTCAGGTGCCGCCCTTGGTCGCCCAGGATCTTTTGTGGTGGGCCGTCGAAGGCAATCTTTTGAAGGGGGCTCCATTTTGGCGACCCTGGCCGGAGGTAACAATTGTGGCGGACGCGTCCCTCATGGGATGGGGAGTTTATGCCAACGAGTTGACAGTTACCAGTCGTTGGTCTCCGTCAGAGTCCAGACTCCATATCAATCTGTTGGAGCCGAGGGCCATCAGGCTAGCCCTGAAGGCTTTTCTGCCGTCTGTGCGAGGGAAGAATGTCCTGATTCTGACGGACAACACAGTGGCCATGCACTACCTCAACAAAAAGGGGGGGCAGGGTCTCTCCCTCTGTGTAGAGAGGCGATGCAGCTCTGGTTCTGGGCCACCTAGCAGGAAATTTCGATCTCAGCAGTTCATCTGGCCGGGGATGAAAATGTGGTGGCGGGCGCTCTGAGCAGGCAGAGCACGGGCTCTCACGAGTGGGAGCTGGCTCAGGAGATTCTCCTGGAGATCTTCGCCCTTTGGGGGACCCCACAAGTGGATCTCTTCGCCACCGGAGTCAAACGGAAGTGCGAAACAATCTGCTTGCGGGAATTTCCTCCAGCGTTCGTAGTGGAGTGGTCCTTCCCCCTACTGTCCGCGTTTCCTCCAGGCCCCGTCATTCCGCAAGTGCTGAGGAGGTTCGGTTCCCAGATGATCCTCATTGCTCCGGCATGGCCCAGGAGAACGTGGGACCCGGACCTTCTCGACATGTCCATCTGCCCTCCATGCAGTCTTCCCTACCGAGATGATCTGCTCTCACGGGAGGGAGGGGGAAGGTTCTCCATCCAAAGGTCAAGTCCCTCAACCTTCATGCTTGGCTTCTGAAAGGTTGAGGTATAAGGATTGGGACCATCCTGAAGATGTGATGGAGGTGTTGCTTTCGGCCAGAAGGCCCGCAACTAAGTCCCTGTACCATTGCCGTTGGAGAAAGTTCTGCGACTGGTGCAGGGTTAAGAATGTGGATCATTTTTCATGTGCCATTCCTGTGGTTCTGTCTTTTTTGCTTTCTTTAGCCCACAAGGGCCTGCAAGTGGGTACCATTAAAGGTTACCTGGCGGCGCTGTCCATATTTAAGCGCTCGTCTGAGGGGTGTTCTTATTTTAAGATTCCTTTGATTTCTCAGTTTCTGAAAGGGCTCACTAATGTGTTCCCACCGTCACTTTTCCAGTTGCCCGGTTGGGATTTGAGCCTGGTTCTAAAATTCCTATTGCGAGCTCCGTTTGAGCCTTTACATTATTGTCCTTTGAGACTGTTGACCTTGAAAACTGTATTTTTAGTTGCGATCACTTCCGCTCGCAGAGGCACTATCCGTTAAGCCACCCTTCACAGTGTTTCATAAGGACAGGGTTGTCCTTAGGGTTCGTCCTTCTTGTCTTCAGAAAGTGGTGTCGGAATTTCATTTAAGCCAGAAGGTAATTCTTCCGGCATTCTATCCTCCTCCGCATCCTGGTAAGGAATAGGAGAGGCTCCATAGGTTGGATCCTAGGAGAGCTTTAAGTTTCTACATCTCACGCATGTCCTGGGTCAGAGTGGACGATCAGCTCTTTGCAGGTTACGCTGTGATGTAGTCTCTCAAAACATTTATTCCACAACTGATAAATTAACAAATCCAATAATCCAGTATGAGATTAATCATAATTTAATATCCATCATCTGCCAACACATGTTAATACCATTTGAGGTCTTCCGCAGGGCAACTGTAATAGTGTTCAATGAGTCAGTCGCCTATTCAATACATTCTCCAATGATGCACTCTGTGTGCTGTGTATCTGCATTCCTGAATTCATCCAATTTCACATTCAAGACTTAGTTCTCAAGTATGAAGCTCCATAATTGAAGAGTTCATACTTGAGAACTAAGTCTTGAATGTGAAATTGGATGAATTCAGGAATGCAGATACCTAGGACACAGAGTGCATCAAAGTCCCCTGGTCTTTGTCTTGCAATGTGCCCGCCTGGAACTAGTTTGTGCTGGGAGGCTTGACAGCCCCCCTTAGTTTGAATGAATGTATGCCGGTTGTTTGTGGGCTCAGCCAGTTTGACTTTAAAAGTGTTGCAAAGTATTCTTCTACCTTTTGATATTGCATATATTCTGTGTTTAATGTGATTCTCAGTCCTCATCTCGGCTGAGTGGACTTTCAGGACCGGAATGCAGATTTGGGAGTTCCAGATTTTCAGAGGAAACCACGCTTTGCTTGATGGTGCACTGCAAAATGGCACAGGACCCCGGGTATTAGTGAATTGCGGCCCAGGGAGGGCGCAAAAAGCAGTTTGTTTTCGGACAGGTTAGGCCCACCAATGCAAGGGGGCGGGGGGAGTCGTCCACTTCTGGGCTTCCCAGTCACTACGTTTTATGATGGGAAGCATCGGTTACTGAAACGGCTCTGGCGGTCAATGCGAATGTCCTTCTTATTCGGATCTTCAGTTCCAGTAGTTGACTGAGCTTCTGCTCCAGGTCCCTAGTGTTTTATGCAGGAAAGCTGTTTGAGCCCCCCAATCACCAGACATGCATGCATGCATGCATTCATTCAAACTGGGGGGGAGGGAGGGTGAGGCTGAGACTGTCAAGCCTCCCAGCACAAACTGGTTCGACACAGGCACACTGCAACAAAGACCAGCAGAGTTTTGCCACCTCCCCCACCTCCTATCCTTTCAAGGAAAGCCCCTCAAAGTCAAAAGACCTATCAGACCTCCCCCACCCAGGCAGATAGAACAAGGCTCAAGTAAGAACAAGTCATCATGAACAGGCCTTAGAAAAGTACAACCACCGTTTTAGGCAAATGGTGACCCCTGTGTCCCTCACCGCAACTGTGAAAGCAGCCTGTTACCAAAAGTCCACAAAAAGTTGTGCAAAAAGTTACAATGCTACCAGCCTGCTAGATGAGCTTGTAACAGCAACTAAACGTTACTGGAACAGTGAGGGAAATGGGAAACTGTGTTTTCCCTTAGCATTCCATATAGGGTGGGGGGTGCTGATTCACAACATAACATACAGGAGGGACAAAGGGTTGTCCGTCTGCGCTGGTAACGTGTTAATACAGGTCAAATAAATGAAAGCTCAAGGAGCTTTCAGCAATACTACTCAGAAAGGGTTGTGTGCTGCAATAATAAAATGTAGATGCCCGAAAATATGGAGGAGTGCATAAGGCCATTAAAAAGTACAAAAAGGGGGGAGGGGGGGCGCTGTTGCGCACGAACGAAGATGGCGGCCTGACTTGAAGGCTCACGTGACCGCTGGGCTCTATGTACCCATAGCTGAGCTCTGAGGCAGCAATGACTAACTTAAAGTGTGGCCTGAACTGTCTGAACAGACAGCCGGCCGACCGGAGTGGTCAGTGGAGCGGGCTCCGATACAGTCCTGGTGAAACAGAGCGCCGAGAGCAGCAGCCTAGAGGCGGCACTGCATGGGGGGTCGCGTTGCATGGGCTGTGACATAGTGCCATGCAGAAGGGGAGCTGCTCCTGCCCAAATACCGGGGGAGAGGCTGTTAGGAAAGAATTGATGCAGTAACCCTGTGGGAGACTACACAACCCTGGTCTTCTTGGTATTAGGTAACCCACCTATTGGTATAGGTCTGTACTACACAAATTGGTAGTGTGACTGAGCAGCCAGATTTGTCTCAAGAGGGGTACATGTGAGCTGTAGAGCTGTAGCATTGAAATACACCAGTAGAAGTATCCAAATAACACTTACACTCAAGGTTTTCTAGTCAAATAATTACTTATTTATTTAACGGTCATTTTTAAATGAGCATTATTTAAAAAGGCCAATGTGCAACAATACAAATACACTTGAAAATACTTTCTCAGAATCAAGGCAAAGCAACTAGATACTCTTTAGAGATGCTTCATGCACACTTCCTACACCCTGCAGTGACTTCACTAACTAGGAAAGTAATGGCATTTATATATCACGTTTGCAGGTCTATATAAAAATCTTTCCCAGCAATATTACTATTTTTTTTTTACTTTCTTTATTGGTTATTTACATCAGTGAAAACAAACAGGCCGAAGCAAAGCCCCCACAACCCCCACCCCCTGCTTGGCACCCCTCATCTCTGCAGTTAGTTCTGTGTCCAGTTACCTTAGTCACAACCAGGGACCTGCATCTGTTCTGGTTTCATCTCATTATGGAGGAGAACATTGCGTCGAGATAGGGGACGAGGTCCGTTAAGATGATGTGTCTGTATTGGATATCAAATATGTTATGAAGGGTCCCCAGATATCTGGAGGGCGAGCGTGCAGAGGGAGTGTCTTTATAAAGGAGGTTTCTACACCTTGGCTGAAAGTCACGTTGTTTAACCAGTGTTGTAAGCTTAGTGGTGGTCCACGCCCCCAGTTGATTGCGATCCTTCTGTGTGCTAGGACCAGTAAGAGGTCTGCTAGTCTTCGATTGGCTTCTTGTAGGCATTTTGTTAGGCCTAAGAGTGCTAGAATGAGTTTGAGTTCCAGCTGAGTTCCTATAATGGCAGAGACTTTCTCGAGTACTTTGTGCCAAAACACCAGGACATGTCCACGCCAGATGCATGAAATCTGCATCTGGGGCCCCGCAGTGATCACAAGCTGCTATCATCTTTGGTCGTTGTGCATGAAGTTTTACTGGTGTGTGGAATACCTGATGGAGATAGTTGAGGTGGATCTGTTTGTATCTCGTGTTAATGGCTACTTTCTGGGTGAGGCGCAGTATATAGTTCCATTCGTCTGCTGTTAAGATTTCTAGGGTTTTCTCCCATCTCCTTCTGGGGTTTGCAGTTGACTGCAGCGATTCGGTCAGGAGACATTTGTAGATTCTGGAGACCAGTCGTCGTTCGCCTTGGGTATGTATCACCCCGTGGAGAAGCTGCCATGTAGGGGGTTGCCGTGGGAAGGTGGGAATGTTATCTTTGAGAGCGTGGTGTAGCCTAATGTAGATGAACATGTCCAGAGAGTTGTCACCTCCCCCGTCTTTAGCAAATGTGCCTTTGGTAAAAAGATCACTTAGATCGTCTCAATTTGCAGTGTATCCGTCCATTGTAAGAAGTTTTTGTCTTTGGTTAAGGGTATCCCTGGTATGAAAGTTGCTGGGATAAGAGGAGAAAAATTGACTTGCACGTTACTTTTCAGGGCGATCTTTTTCCAAATGGTGTACGTGGTAGCAACAATGTTCGTTGATGTACGGGGTGCTTGTAGCCCACCGAAGACCACGGCTCTGAGGAGGAAAGGGGACGCTAGGGCTCTTTCAATCTGGACATGGGCGTCTGATAAAGTGGGTGGTGGCTAAGGAATTGGGCTTGCGCGGCCCATTAGTAGCGCTCCAGGTCTGGGCTGAATCAATGTAGCATAGGCCACTCTTGCCACCTTGCCCGGCCATAGGAACTAAAGGATCTAGGTTCTGATGCGTCAAAGGAACTACTGTGTCAACACCAGTGGAATGTTTGAGAATAAGTATAGGAATTTTGGTAGGATGATCATTTTGACCAGAGAGACTCTTCCCCAAAGCGTGAGCGGGAGGAGATTCCACCTGTTTATCTTGTTTTGGATGGTTTCAACTGTTTTCTCGTAGTTATCTTGCATTATGTCTTGACTTGATCTGGAGAGGAGAATGCCCGGGTATCTAACCCCTGACTGTTGCCACTGGAAGCCGGAGTCATCCGCAAATTCTTGTGTGGGTGGTCAGAGGAAAGATTATGGACTTTGAGTGGTTAAATTTCAGTACTGAAAAGTTGCCGAAACTAAGCACTGCGCACATCACCGGATTCAGGTTCTCCACAGGGTCGTGGAGGAAGAGGGCGACGTCATCAGCATATAGGGAAATTATTAACTTGTGCGGGCCTAAGGAGAGACCCCTGTCCAGGTGACAGGCTCGGAGGTCAGAGGCTAAGGGTTCCATCACCAACGCAAAGAACATTGCCGAAAGTGGGCAGTACTGTCTCGTCCCTCTTTGTAGTGAAATGTCGAATCATCGGGAGTTTCCCAGAATGATTTTGGATGTTGGCTGTTTGTATAGGAGGGTGATTATTTTGAGGAAGAATTTGTAAAGGCCCATGCGTTCCAGGATGGCAAAGAGGAATGGACATTCGACTGAGTCGAAGGCCTTCTCGGCGTAGAGTAGAACTGCAATCACCTGGCGTTCTGGGTCGAGGGCTTCCATCACCCCAAACATTCTCCTTATGCCGAGCGATGTATTTATGCCTGGTATGAAGCCTGCTTGGTCGGCAAGGACAGTGGCAGGCATTAGGGAGGAGCAGTCTTGTTACCAGGACCTTCGCTAGTATCTTATTATCCAGGTTTATTAAGGAAATAGGCCTGTAGGAGGCACACTCGTCCTCCGGTTTACCAGGTTTATGTAGGAGGATTATGTTGGCCATTCGAAGGGTTGGTGGTAGCTTTCTGGCGAACAGGGCTTCTTCGTATACCTGTAGCAGGAGTGGAGCCAGTAGTTGTGCAAAGGTTTTGTAGAATTCGCCAAGTTCTTTGATTGCTTTGAGGATTTCGTCCAGGGTGATAGGCTTGTTGAGTTGTTCACGGAATTCGGCGCTCGTCCAGTAGAGTTCGATGTCGTCCATGTAGCAGGCCAGGTCGGCCGATTCGGCGGTGTAGCATGTGTTGTACAATGTTTGATAAAATTTGTGAAAAGTTTCGACAATTTCTTCTTCAGTATATACTAAGTTGCTGTTTGGGTCACAAATCCTCTACACTCAGGAGGGTTTTCTATCGGCCGTCACTAGTCTTGCCGTAAGGGCTCAAGGTTTCTGGCCCTCGCCGTACTGGTGTATTTTATGGTTTCCTGAACAGGAATTTCACCTTTAGGCAGCGGCTCTGAAGGTTTCAAGCTCTGCTTTGAGTGCCGCCAAGGATTGGTGATCAGTTGCAATGGAGCAATCGTGATCGAGAATTTTGAGTCGGGCTTCGCTTGAGGCCAGTTCTCTCCTTATTAATTTCAGTTTCCCGTTCTCCTTTGCGATACATATCCTCCTGACGTAGCATTTCAGTGCTTCCCAGCATGTGCCTGCCGATGGCACCGAGCCTTGATTTATGTTGATGAAGGACAGTATCTCAGTCCGCAGTTCGTCAGCGAAGACTTGGTCCTGGAGGGCTCCAGGCCTGAGCCTCCAGTGGGACGTCCTTTTGCTTTTACTTGGCGTGTTGCATTCAAGGATTACAGTGGAGTGGTCTTATAGCCTTCTGGGCAGGATTTGACACTGTCCCCAGTTCATTGGACTGTGCGATGACAGAAGGAAATAGTCTAGTCAAGAGTACGTTTTGTGGACCCATGAGTATTAAGTGTACTCCCGGGTCTCCCAGTGCTTGTGCCTCCAGATCTCGCAGAGGTTGTAGGCATCACATATTTCTGAGATTTGTAAGCTGGCCTTGGAGGGAGGGGTCATTAAATTATGACATTTACCTTTTTTAGGATTTAACACTCTGTTTAGGTCGCCTCCCCAGATGATCATGGCCAATCCAGCTGTTTCTAGGCGTGTCATTACCCAGTCGTAGTTATTCGGTCTGTCAGTGTTTGGGCTGTAGGAGTTGACCAAAATGATTTCTTTGTCTTCTATGATCCCTCGCACCAGAAGAGTCCTACCCTCTGGGTCTTTTTCTGTTGATATTAGTATGACCTTTGTCTTTTTGTTGGTGAGGATGGCGACCCCCCCCCCGGCATAGGATGAGTAAGAGGTGAAGTACCTATTGCAGCCCCAGTCGCGAACCCAGTTATTTTCGGAGCTGAGGAGAAGGTGTGTTTCCTGGCTCAAGGCCACATAAATTCTGTGTCTCCACAGGAGTTGTGTGATTTTACGTGTTTTGGTTGGTTGATTGCCTCTGCTGATGTTCCAAGTGGCTAGGTTGAATCTGGAGGTTGGGTTTTATCCATTGGTCAATTCTCCAGTACCTACTGTGTGTGTGACATAGCGACTTCATGTTGTCCGTCGGTTGCCGATCTACAGGTGTCATTGGTGCGGTTGGGTATCGGGCGACTGAGCCCTGATCGGTGCATGTTTGAGTCCAAGGGTCTAATCTGTCTGGGCAACCCCAAACTTGCCCTAATTTTCCCCCCCTCTTACACAGGCAACCCTGAACATGCCCATATTCGAAAAACAACCCCCCTTCAATTATCCAAAAACTAAGTTTCGAGGGGATTGGGTCCTCCGACGTATTCCATATCTATGACATGTAATCACCACAGCTGTGCTGCTTCGGAAACTTTTTCGGCGTCTGCGTCCTGCGTCGATGACGTCGATGCGCCGCCGTCGAGGACCTCGTCCGACGTCATCCGATGTGATAAGTAGGACGCACGACGCCAGTAGCCTCAGTTCCGTTTTTTCCGCGAACGTGTTGCTTCGTGTTTCTCGGTTCTAGCCTCGACTCATTGGAGTTCTGTTCTTTCTGGTTCTTCGAACCTGTTCGTTTGTGAATATTCCTTCGACGATGTCTTCCACTTCGTCTTCAACCCCGCGTCCGGGCTTCAAGAAGTGCGGGGAGTGTGGGTCCAAGATGTCGGTGACTGACTCGCACGATGCCTGCCTCTGGTGCCTCGGGGAGGCCCACGACACGGATGACTGTGTCGACTGCCTGTCGCTCACGTCCAAGGCCTTACGCGAACGTAAGAAGAAATTGTCGGTAGGTCGGGTGTCCAAGCCCCGGAAGTCGAAGTCGGCGGGGCTTTCGACGGATGATTCGAGGGGTGACTCTCCGCGTCATCGTCGGAAGTCTCGTCGGTCTTCTTCTAGGAGTCGGTCTCGCCACTCCTCAGCCTCTTCGAGGCATTCTCGGAAGCGCCGACACCGGTCGCCTTCCAGGTCCTCTTCAGAGGACTCTGCCCGGCACGTCGGTTACCCCACCAGCCGTGCGACGCCGGAGGAATGGGCTTCCTTCGGGAAGAAGATGTTGGCGATTCTTGAGTCGCAGGGTACTCAACCGTACGCGCCCCCGAGTGGGGTCGGCCGTGAGAGGTCGAGAGCCACCGCTCGCAAGAGTGGTCGGCGCGAGTCACGGGAGAGGTCCCGTTCGGACAAGGGGGCTCGTTCTCGCCGTACCCGTTCCAGGTCCCGGTCCTCGACGCGATCGAGACCGTGTGCACCTGTGATGTCTTCGAGGAAGACATCGACGTCTGAGGCGTCGAGGGCGTCGACAGGCTTTCTCGAGGCTCCGGCTCCGAGGAAGTCGTCGAAGCCGTCGACGGTCAGGTCGTCGAGGGACACGCTCGGGGCTCCGGCTTCGAGGGCTGTGTCGACGCCGCCGATACTGGAGGCGCTGCATCTGACGTCGACGCCGATTTCCTCGACGTCGACGCCGATCCTCTCGGCGCCGTTGCCGGTTTTCTCGACGTCGGCGCCGATTCGCTCGACGCCATCGACGCCTTTCGTGTCGGAGGTGCCCCGTGTCTCGGGTGTTCCCCCTAGGAAGGCTCTGGTTAAGAGCAGGCACTCTCGGGTGCCTTTCCACCACTTGGATTATATTTCAGAGGCGGATGAGGATTCGGATGGCCTGGTTCCTAGTCAGGTGCCGGATGACATTGTCTCGGGCCATAGTCAATTTGACGATTTGAGGCAGTCGCTGCATGATGCCAGTGGACTGGACACCTCTCCGGAGGTGGAATTTGGTCGGCCTGAGCCTGGCTCCCATGCCGATTCCTCATACCGGCGCCTTATGGCTAGGGTGTCTGAGTATCTGGGATGGTCTGCTCCCCCAGGGGAGTTTGTGCAGGATGATCTGACGGACATCCTTGATGTTGGTCCCCCAACTGACCCGGTACTGCCGTTCCATATGGCTTTACAGCGTAGGGTGGCGGCGGCTTGGACTGCTCCGGAGGGTCTCCCGGCAGTGGGCAGATCCTTGTCGCGAAAATACCGTCCAGCCAGTGGCGACCCCTGCTACTTGACCAGGCACCCCACTCCGGAAAGTTTGGTGGTGCAGGCGGCCACGGCCCCGGCAAAGCAGGCGTCGTACCCTACCATCCCTCCTGATAGGGACGACAAACGTTTTGATGGCTGGGCGAAGAAGGTGTTTTCTTCTGGTGGTATGGCGCTTCAGGCGGCCAACTCCATTTGTGCCTTGTCGCGTTTCACGCACACTCTGTGGAACTGTGTTGCGTTAGCGGCTGAACATATTCCCGAAGGGGACGAACGGGATGGTTTCCTTGCTATGGTCCAGGATGGTAAGGATGCCATGTGTGAGTCCGTTCAGTCGGGTTTGGACTTGGCTGAATGCGTCAGTAGGTCCATGGCGGCGAGCACCGTGATACGCAGGTTTGCGTGGTTGCGGAAGTCGGGGTTTGCTCCTGATGTGCAGTCCCGGCTCCTCAACATGCCCTTTGATGGTGAACATCTTTTTGGCAGCAAGGCTGACGAGAGCCTTGAGAGGTTGCATACCTCAAAAGCTGCAGCGAAGTCGTTGGGCGCTGCAGTTCGCCAACCTCCGCCTTTTCGTCCTAGGGGACAGCAGTGGAGGGGTGGCTCCTTTCGCTATTACTCGTCCTTTGGTAAAGCGAGAGGAGCTGGCAGTCAAAGGGGCCAACGCAGGGGTACCAGAGGTGGACGACAAGGTACCCGTGGTGCCAAGGCCGCTCGGGCAGTTGCCTCTTTGCCCTCAGGTAACGCCGCAGCCGCTCCTACTCAGTCATGAGGCCATGTACCATGGTTCGCCGGTTGGGGGAAGGCTGGCGCAGCATCTTGTAGAGTGGCGTGCCATTACTTCAGATGTGTGGGTTCTGGAGATCATAACCCACGGCTACTGTCTTCCCTTTCGGCACAGGCCTCGCGACAATCCACCGGGGAACCTCTCTTTGAAGTGTCCGGATCCGCTCCTTGCGCAGGAAATTCAAGCCCTGCTGGAGAAAGGCGCCATAGAACTGGTGCCTGTAGCGGAGAGGAACAAGGGATGGTATTCCCCTTATTTTTTGATTTCGAAGAAAGACGGGGGATTGAGACCCATCATGGACTTGCGCGGTTTGAACAAACTCCTCAGGAAGGACAAGTTCAAGATGGTTACTCTCTCTCAAGTCCTCCAGGCCCTTCAGCTTCAGGACTGGTTGGTGTCACTCGACCTCAAGGATGCTTACTTCCATGTGCCGATCCATCCCAAGCACAAGAAGTACCTGAGGTTCGCGGTTGGCGACTCGCACTTTCAGTTTCGGGTCCTGCCGTTCGGTTTGACCTCCGCCCCGAGGGTTTTCACCAAGCTCATGGTGGTGGTGGCAGCGCATCTCAGGCAAGGGGGGATTCACGTCTACCCCTACCTGGACGATTGGTTGATCAGGGGGAGCTCTCCCGAGCAAGTCCTGGATCATCTGTCCGTCGCCTGCCACTCCCTTCACAGGCTGGGCTTCTCCCTCAATTTAAAGAAGTCCCATTTGACGCCAACACAGAGGCTCCAGTACATCGGAGCAGTGCTCGACACTTCCCTGGGGCAGTGTTTTCCTCCCCAGGTGAGGGCTCTTCACATTCAGCAGATGGTGCACAAGTTTCAGCATGCCCAGATGCTCCCGGCGTTCGAGTTCTTGAGGTTGCTCGGCCTCATGGCATCCTGCATTCTTCTGGTGCCAGAGGCTCGCCTGCGGATGAGATCTTTGCAGTGGGCACTCAAGACGCAATGGTCGCAGTCCTCCGGCAGGATGTCGGACCCGGTTCAGGTGCCGCCCTCGGTCGCCCGGGACCTTCTGTGGTGGGCCGTCGAAGGCAACTTGATGAAGGGGGCTCCATTTTGGCTACCCTGGCCGGAGGTGACGATCGTGACGGATGCATCCCTCACGGGATGGGGAGCTCATGCCAACGGGCTGACAGTCAGCGGTCGTTGGTCTCCGTCGGAGTCCAGACTCCATATCAATCTGTTGGAGCTGAGGGCCGTCAGGCTAGCCCTGAAGGCTTTTCTGCCGACTGTGCGAGGAAAGGCTGTCCTGATCATGACGGACAACACTGTGGCCATGCACTACCTCAACAAAAAGGGGGGGGCAGGGTCACTTCCTCTGTGCAGGGAGGCGATGCAGCTCGAGTTCTGGGCCATCCGGCAGGAAGTTTCGATCTCGGCAGTTCATCTGGCCGGAGACGAAAACGTGACGGCGGACGCTCTGAGCAGGCAGAGCGCGATCTCTCACGAGTGGGAGTTGGCTCAGGAGATTCTCCTGGAGATCTTCGCCCTTTGGGGGACCCCTCAAGTGGATCTCTTCGCCTCCAGTGTCAACCGGAAGTGCGAGAGGTTTTGCTCGCGGGAATTTCCTCCGAAAGGTGCCTTAGGCGACGCGTTTGTGGTGGAGTGGTCATTCCCACTGCTGTACGCGTTTCCTCCAGTCCCCGTCATCCCGCAAGTGCTGCGGAGGTTACGGAAGTTCGGTTCCCGGATGATCCTCATTGCTCCGGCGTGGGCTCGGAGGACGTGGTACCCGGACCTTCTCGACTTGTCCATCTGCCCTCCACGTCGTCTTCCCTACCGAGACGATCTGCTCTCACGGGAGGGGGGTCAGGTTCTCCATCCAGAGGTCGGATCCCTCAACCTTCACGCTTGGCTTCTGAAAGGTTGAGGTATAAGGATTGGGACCTCCCTGAAGACGTGATGGAGGTGTTGCTTTCGGCCCGAAGGCCCGCAACTAAGTCTCTGTACCGTTGCCGTTGGCGTAAGTTCTGCGACTGGTGCAGAGTTCAGAATGTGGATCCTTTTGCATGTGACATCCCCATGGTTCTGTCCTTTTTGCTTTCTTTGGCCCACAGGGGCTTGCAAGTGGGTACCATTAAAGGTTACCTGGCGGCGCTGTCCATCTTTAAGCGCTCATCTGAAGAATGTTCTTACTTTAAAATCCCTTTAATTTCACAGTTTCTGAAAGGGCTCACTAATGTGTTCCCTCCGTCGCCTTTCCTGGTGCCCGGTTGGGATTTAAACCTTGTTCTTAGGTTTCTTATGGGTGCTCCGTTTGAGCCTTTACATTCTTGCCCTTTGAGGCTGTTGACTTTGAAAACTGTGTTTTTAGTTGCGGTTACTTCCGCTCGCAGAGTGAGTGAGTTACAGGCACTTTCTGTTAAGCCACCCTTCACTGTATTTCACAAGGACAGGGTTGTCCTTCGAGTTCGTCCTTCTTTTCTTCCAAAGGTAGTGACGGAATTTCATTTGGCCCAGAAGATTGTTCTTCCGGCATTCTATCCTCCTCCGCATCCTGGTAAGGAAGAGGAGAGGCTCCATAGGCTTGATCCTAGGAGAGCTTTGAGCTTTTATGTTTCTCGCATGTCCCGGGTCAGAGTGGACGATCAACTCTTTATTGGTTACGCTGGTAAGCGCTTGGGGCAAGCTGTGACGAAACAGACTTTGTCACGCTGGATTATTTTGGCCATCTCGGAGTGTTACCGCTTGGCGGGTAAGGACCCACCGGCTGGCTTGCGGGCCCGTTCTACCAGGGGCGTGGCTGCATCTACTGCCCTGCAGAGGGGTGTTCCTATTCGCAACATCTGTGATGCTGCCACCTGGGCTTCAGTACATACATTTGTACGGCATTATTCCCTCGATTCCATCAGAGGGCAGGATCTGGCCTTTGGCGAGGCGGTCCTTTGCTCTGCTATTTGATTGGCTATTCTAAATTTTGTTTCTAAATTCTTTCCCTCCTCCTTGATTTGGTACTGCTTTGGGAGTCTGTCATAGATATGGAATACGTCGGAGGACCCAATCCCCTCGAAGAACAAGTTACTTTCTTACCTCGTAACGTTCTTTCGATGGGATGGTCCGACGACGTATTCCATATCGCTCCCACCCTGCCTTCCCCGCTGCAGAATTTCTGTTGCGATTGCAGCTTACGTTCCGCAAGGCTTTGTGTCGGACTGGCAGTTGACTGATGTCACACGTTCTGGGGGAAAAAACTACAACTGAGGCTACTGGCGTCGTGCGTCCTACTTATCACATCGGATGACGTCGGACGTCGGAGGAGGTCCTCGACGGCGGCGCATCGACGTCATCGACGCAGGACGCAGACGCCGAAAAAGTTTCCGAAGCAGCACAGCTGTGGTGATTACATGTCATAGATATGGAATATCAGATCTTCCCATCGTGCTGGATTCGCAGTTTGGCTGGGAAGAGCATTGAGTGTGTTATCGGGTTCTCTTGTAGCCGGTGCTTAATGCCTGAGAAGGATCTCCTTTGCGCTTGGACAGCTGGGGAAAAATCTGGGTAGATTTGGATATTGTCACCATCGAATTGAAGTGCCCCTTTCTCCCTGGCTAGTTTTAGGATCGTGTCACGGTCCTTGTAATTTAGCAATCTCGCAATGATGGGATGGGGGGGCTGCTTCAGGAATAGGTCTTGCAGCCGGAATTCTGTGGGCTCTTTCCACCATGAATAGCTGGGATAGAGCAGCTGCACCGAAGAGTTCCCTGCATATGTTCTTGACATAGTCCTCCATTTTGGTGTGGAGTTGCTGTTCCCTGACCACAACCAGTCTCCTGTTTCGATGCAAGCGTCCCTCCAGGTCTTCGTTTTTGGTGGTGACCGCTTTCATCTGCCCTTCCAGGGTTGTTTCCCTCACCTGTAGCATTGCGGTAGTGTTGTCTAGATTGGAGACCCTCTGTTCCACAGTATTCAGCCTGTCCCCGTGTTTATCGAGGCAGTGTTGCAGTTTGTCCACTTTGGTAGATGGTGCGTAAATTATGCCGTCAAGATTATTGATTCCAGCCTTCAGGTCCAGAAGGATTTCTCTGATTTCCATGGTTGAAAGGGGTTTGTCTTCTTGGGGTGCCTCTCCCTGTGGGGATTCCGATTGGCAGATAGGTTTCGTGATTTTTGCTGAGGCTCCGGTCTCAAAGGTTAGGTTACGTTGGGACTAAGCTGATGCTATTATCTTGATGGTGACAAATGGTCTTGAGCTGGGTCTCCTGTGGTCGATAGAAGAATGGAAGGATCTGTTTGTTTGGCAAACGAACAGTGTGTTGCCTCCAGTGGTTGGGATTAGGGATGATGTCGCCAGTGGTGCCGACGGCAACAGCAGAAAGTTCAGCAGGGTGATTGAAGAGCGCTTCCACTGTGGAATCGGGTGGCGTCGAAGCGGGGCAACCACCGTTAGCCTGTGTACGTTTGCGACTGGATGGTCTAGCCAGAGACGGCTATTTATACCTTTTGGCACTGTGAGCTGTAGGATTAGTTGATCTGTGACGTTTTTGTGGGTTGGGTTGCTGGAGACCCAATACTTGTACTCGAGTCTCCACAGTGGGTAGCCGTTGCGGGAAAATAGCTTGGCTTTTTCTTGTTTGTTCAGAGCTTTTCGTTTTACGTGGGGGATGCCAGTGAAATTGCGTTGTGTTTAGTCCATATGTTGTTTCCTAGTCTAGCGGTGGTATGTGTTGCGACGTTGAGGGATTGAAGAGGTGCCGGGAATGCATGAATGGAGACGGGGTCACTCCACGCTGTGCGCTCTGAGCCCGTCGTCCACCGATGCGCGTTGGGGTATTTAGATGCCAGCTGGGTTCGTATGAGTTTTCGTGGCCTTGCCCAGTGAAGGATATGTCTCATGGAGTTGCTGCAGGATCACAGGGGGAATTGTCTGTTATCTTATGGGCCCACGGGGGCTACGCTGCACATGTAAGACGGGAGGCAGGCCACACATTTAAAACCTTATTGAGACCGCTTACTTGATGGTGCTCGTCATGTGACTCCTCTCGCCAGCCCCAGCACCTATGCTGCCTCTGAGGGCCTCAGACAGTCGGGATGGGGCTTCTACTTTCGCCGGTGGGATTGGCGCTCCACTGCGGTGTGCGTCCACAGGGATCTGGGCCTCGTGGATGGCTGCTGTCCTCTTGCCCCCGTCTAAGTGGATGCGGCTCTGTATGGCTATTGGGGTACGGTGGGATAGCCTCTGCGCCGCTGGTGCCTGTCATATTCTGCGCGGCTCACTGGTGGTGGTGGCTTTGGGGGGGGGCGCGTATGGAACTCTGTGGGTACGCTTTGGAATCAGCAGGGTGGACTTCTGGGGCGGCGAGTCTAATGCCCCGATGTCGCCATTATATTGTTTTTTATTTGCCCACTGCGGGGGCGAGAGGGAGCCGCAGGTCCCGGACCAAGGCGAACACCGCTCTCCTTTCTGTCTCCGGTGGAGACACGGCCACGGTCAGCCCGCAGCTGATGGATTGGTGCGTGGGCTCGCTTCAGCCGATCTCCGGCAACTCCCCTCTCTGCCGGGAGTGGTGGCTGATCCTTCCGCCCTGACGCTGCATCTGCGGAGGAGGGCCAGAGCGCGATGGGGGCGGGGGGGCCCACACCGGCTCCTGAAAATCACAGACTCTGGCTACGCCGGTCGCCCCGGCAGCACAGTGGGACCTTCTCAGGTTGTAGAGGGTGCAGCCTCGACTAGGCCGCCTGCCGATAGTGTGTCGGCTCAGGATCTTGGTTGTAGGGGGGCGAAACCCAAGGCAATTTGGGGTGCGATGGAGGCACTGAGTTTGTGCTGGCTGTTGCCGGTCGATTAGGACAAAGTGTCTGCCAGGGAAGCAGAGATGTAACAGGATTCATCGGAAGGCCTCACGGGAGCTCACAGAGGAGCAGCCGTCTTGGTTAGCCCTCTAACACCCGCTCTTTCCCAGCAATATTAGTTAAAAACCAATGTATCAGCTATGAGGGACAGTAAGAATCAAAGTCAATGGTATAGAAGAGTCTGCAGGGAACCGGACAAACAAAGTCAATTAGAGCAAAGTCTATGGAGCTGGGGCACTTCTTAGATAGTAAAAGTCTTGCACAAAGTTAATTTGTTAAAGAAAAATCACTGTAGGGTCACAAGCTGTTACACTTGTGAAAGTTAGAGCTGAAATCAACATAATAAAGCAGCTACTGCAAGACCCAACTGGGAAGAGCAGAACTACAGACAAAGAGTTAGGTACCCCAAAGTCAGAACAGTACCTTTGGCTAGAAGATGAGGATTCAGCTGGCTTTAGTCTGGTTGCAGTGATGCAGATCCTGTGATCCTGGGCCTCTGTCATGGGGACAAGGGTGAGGGTGTCTGGAGGACTCCTGCACAGCAATTCAAAGGTCGGCGGCAGCTACGGGTGTTCTTAGGATAGCGGCACTTTGCGGTTTCAGCGCTCGGTAAACAGCACCACCGCGGATCTTGGATACCGGTTGGCTTCCTTCACTTCTCGAGTCCAGCACTCTGGTGAGGTGACTCGAGCTTGGGTCGTCCCGCTTCGGGAGGGTCCTCAGGAGACTCCTGGAGCTTTTCGCCGGCTGACAGACGTTGTACTAGACTACGGATTTCTCAACCCCTGGCACTCCGTTCCAGCAGCAGCAATGTAGTACAGCCAGTTGGGGAAGGTCGTTCATCCAAGTTAGTCTCTGGGTTAGTCCCACTAACCAATGGGAAGAAGTCCTTTCTAGGCGCTTCTCTTGTCAATTAGAAAACGGAGTTTCAGCACATCAGCAGGGCTTCACCAGGCAGTTCAACTGTCCAGTAGGATGCAGCAAGCTTTGTTCATGGTTTCTTCATCGGGGTGTTCTTCCCAGTGGTTGGCTCTGTCTTCAGTCCAAGAAGTCTCGCCCTTTAAGCATGTTTCTCCCATTCATGCACAGCCTATCTGTCACTCACACAGAAGGGTTGCTGTCCTGCAAGTCCCACCAGCCAGCCAATCAGGACTGGGTGCATTCAGGTTTCCATGCAGGGTAAGGACAGGGGAGTTTCGGGCACCTCCCTCCCTTCCTGCCCTTGCAGACACACTAGAGCCAGAGGCGGGTTTCCGTACTGAAGCCCGCCAAAGGCAAAACGAACAAAGGGGTCAAACCTGGCTTGACGCGCAGAGTAAAAACCAAGAAAGACCTCACAACTGGAAAAAGACAAAAAAAAGACGACCGTGGCCATTTTTACAACATTTTCACTTATGGGTGCTATACTGCAGCTGAGGATTTAGCCTGCGGTAGAAAAGGACAATGGTAGGAAAATGAAACCGCTGCCACAAGCCATTTAAGGTAGTGAGGGTAACATGAAAAATGTTACATGAGTAAGTCGGAAAAGGGGCTACTAAGTAACCCCCCAGCCTTCCACATAAAATGGGGTGGGCTGGACCTACATAGAGAAAAGTTAAGTAAAGTCAATTTCACTTTACTATTCTTGGGAACTGTAGTTCACTCAAGAAAAGGTATTTAAACCTTATGTGAAATCTAAAGGATTTCTCTGTGACACTGCAGTGAAGGTGCTGTCTGTCACCATACAGAAAGTTGATGCCTATGGAGTATGTCAGACTCCAAAAACAAAGGAAACTCATAATCCAAGTCAGATCAAAATACATGGGAGAGTGACAAAAGAGCGCACTCACTCCAGGGTTAAAATTAAAAAGTCCTAAAGTCCAGCAACAGAGCTGGGGGTCTGTAAGGTGGGAGGAATTAAGCACTGAAATAAGAATTCTCCCAAACAGGCCTAGCCCCACTCGCCACAAAAAGAAGCCGGAGCATGCTGGGTGCACCAGGAAAGAAGCACCGCTGCACAAGGAAAAATCATTGCTACAGGAACTGAGGCCCACCGATTTGGGATCGCTGGCTCAGGCCTCCATACCCTGCATGAGGAGCCGCACGGGATAGCGCCTGCAAGGCGGGGAGTGTGCATCCTTTGTAGGTAACTGGAGGGCACCCCGGACCCCAGATGACTGGTCATTGATACCCTGACATCAGCTAAAGACCTATGGATCTATACATGATATATCTCGGGTGACCACACAGCTGCACAGCTACGTGGAACTGTGGGAGGGCAGGGGCCAGTGAATTACTGGTGTAACACTTGAGTTGAGATTTTGCTGCAGAATGTGCCCGGGCTGGGGGGAAGGGGTCTGCCATCTACGTATAGAATGAACAAAGGTGCAGAGGATAAAGCAATCACAATCACATTGTTTAAATATTGCATCGGCTGATCCTCCGCCTGTCGAAAGGAATCATTGTTACTCCACTCTGTGACCAGGCTGCGGAACAGGCAGCCAAGAGAACGCTGAAGATACGCTGCTCAACATTGTTTTGTAAAAAATACATTTTAAAACGCTGGGACCGGCGTCGGAGGCATGTGGCACTGGTTCTCTTGCACTGGAGGACGTCTCATCATACAGCCAGCTGTCAGCAGACTGGCCTGCCCTCTCCCTGTTACGCTCACCTGACTCCCACAGAGTTGCTGGCCTGGTTCGCGCTGCTGTGACCTCTTCTAAGGTGATGCGCAGGGTTCGGAAGACGGACTGGATCGGGCCCCCAAATCTGGCTTGCCTGGCTCACAGAAGTATCCTTCTGTAGGCGAAAATAGGGAATTAACTGTCTGCGGGGTAATGCAATCGGCCTCCCACTTTCCCCTCTCACCCTCCTCGAAACCCTTCTGTGATTTCTCATAGCGTCTCACCTTAGGGTCTGGAAGGACGAGCTCTCCATCCTGCTTCTGATGCAGGGGCGCGTTGGTATCCAGTTACTTCACTGGATTTTCGGATTGGTGAGAACCAAACTTGCTTGGCTTCCAGGTAAGTTTTTTGATAAGAGGTTCCCCTTGTGTCCATGCATTAAAGTACTAATGCTAGTGTCTTTTTCCCCATAGGGGCCGGGGTACGGAATGCCGGGGAACAGGCACCAACCCGAGATGAGAGGTGAAATCCTTGTAGAAATCAGGTAAGTCTTTAATGAGCGTTTTTTGGTAATGTCTTTTCATTCGCTCATTAACGCTGATGTCTCTTTTTCCCCTTAGGGGCCGGGGTCCGGAAATGCCAGGATGCGGCGCGGACCCGAAATGAAGTGGGAATGAATCAACAGGTAAGTCTTAACATGGAGATTTAGCTTTCCTTATTCCCGTCTCTCTCGCGTGACTGCGAATCCGGATGATCGCTGCTGAACATGGAGGCGCCCTGTAAAGGTGAGTGGAATGCGGCGCTGCAGCGATCGACGCGATGAGCTTTTAAATTAAAGTCTTCCTTTTCAGGATTGTCGGCGAGATGTCTTCCGGGATGCGGATTTAGCAGGTAAGGACTTTTCCTTCTTCTGTTCTCTTCTTCTCTTCCTTTGCAGGTGATCCAGGATGCTGGCAGGCGTGGCAGAAGTCAGGATGCAGGAGCAGACACGGTGAGCGTCCAGCTGCTAGATGCAGAACAACGCAAAGCACGTGTGGCTGTTCGGGTGGGGTTTAAATAGCCTTGGAAGAAGTTCCAGGTATGTATCCTTCCTCCAATCAGGTATGTATCCTTCCCCGACCACACCCGGATGGTAAATTAGTCCCACAGGTAAAGTAGTTCCTTCCAAGCCTCAAGGAGGCCGGGATCCTGCAGCATGGTCTGCATCAGGTAAGTGCACCTAAGCACTCCCATAATGAGCCTGGCGCCTATGGCGCCAGGACACTGTCCAAAGGGCCCCTATATGGGGTTGCTGGGTCCTTCCTTGGGACTGGATGTCCGCTTTCGGGGACGCAGGGCTTGAACCGGCTCCCCGGAAGCGGGCATCATGACACTCCCCTGCCGCTGGATTTGTGGGCAGAAATTGAGGGCTGTGGTATACATATTGGAGCTCTGGTAAAGGCACAATGACGAAGGGAGCTGGCAGGAAACGGAGCTTTATCAACATGTTCACTAAGACTACCTCGAAGGTGGTGCAGGGAGAGAGCAATAACATCAGAGAAGGTGAGTAACTGGGGGCACCCTGGGAAACGCTCTGAAATGCAATGTGAGATGCCCTGTATGCAACAGGGGTTCTCAGCCATACCTACCAAACTGGATGACATGAACAGATCTATCAAATCCATTAAAACCGGCATGGAGAAGACAGACCTACGAATGACAGAAGCAGAGAGGAGAGTGAGCACGGTGGAGGATGAGGTCACATCACTGAGAGCAGATGTCGGCTCACTACAAAAGCAAGTGCAGATGGTCGGCAAGAAGAATGATGACCTCGAATCCCATTCACGCCGTAATAACATTCGCATTATTGGTATTCCGGAAAACGGTTTGTAAAAGGATCCATGGAAGGCTTTGTGGAAACTAACTCTTCTAATCCTGTTGGACGCCCCTAAACTGTTGGTCGAAAGGGCCCGTCCATCCTTGGCACCTAAACCCAGGGCACCGCCCCTCCCTATTATAGCCAGACGGTTCAACTACCGCGACACAGATGCCATCTGTTAGGGAGAATTCTCATTTCTGTGCTAATTCCCTTCAAACTTAGAGACCCCAAGCTCTTTTGCTAGACTTTAGGACTTTTTAATTTTGAACCTGGAGTGAACAAGACCTTTCTCTCACCCTACTGTGTTTTGACCTGAATTGGATTATGTTTCCACTGTTTTTGGATTCTGACAAACTCCATAGGCATCAACTTTTTGTATGGTGACACACAGCACCTTCAGTGCAGTGTCAGAGAAATCCTTTATATTTCTCATAAGGTTTAAATACCTTTTCTTGTGTGAACTACACTTTTTATGTTTTCCTCACTACTTTAAATGGCTTGTGGCAACGGTTTAATGTTCCCATCACTGTGCTTTTCTACCACAGGCTGAATCCTCAGCTGCAGTATAGCACCTATGGGTGATCATTTTTGTCAAAATAGCCCTGTCTTCTTTTTTCACCGTTTTCTGTTGGTGAAGTCTTTTTCAGGGTTTACTCTGCGTCGAAGCTGAGTTGGCCCTTTTTTTCTGTTTTATCTTTGGTGGGCTTCATCCCTGAAGCCCACCTCTGGCTCCAGTGTGTCTGGAAAGGCATGATGTGAGGGAGGTTCCTGAAACTCCCCTGTCTTTTTGTCTCTAGGAATGCTTGAATGCAACCAGTCCTGATTGGCTGGCTGGCTGTCCTCTTAGGACAACCACCCTGCTGTGCGATTGTCAGCCTAGGCTGTGAATGAATAGGAGAAACATGCTTAAAAGGCAAGGGTTTTGCGACAAGAGGCAGAGTCGACCACTGTCAGAAACTCCCGACTAAGAAACCATGAACTATGCTTGCTGCATCCTCCTGGAACTTTGAATCGCCCGGTGAAGCCTTGCTGCTGTGCTGAAACACCTTTTTCTCCAGCATGGCGTCTGGCATGGATTCATATGCTCGTGAATATTCCCTGTCGTCATGCTGGGAATCCTCAGTAAAAGAAAACAGTTGTTTTCGTTTCTAAACTGTTTTTCTCCTATAAACCAATCATTGAGCTCTGGGCCATACTGCCCTCTACCTAAGCCCCTCGTCTGGCAGCCACCTTCAGATTTTTACTGCACGTTCAAGTGTTGGGAGTCCTTGCGTTTTGCTCTTCGAGCTTTCTGCGTGTTCTTTTGCTTTTTTGGTAGGAAACTCGGTTTTTGATTCAATTGAGCCTGTGTGCTCCATCGCTTATACTTCTGATTAACGGGGACTTGTTTTTCGGCATCTTTCATTGCACCTCAAGGACAGAAATCGGCGCGTGTTTCTTCTTGGAAGCTTCCAGAAGTCTTCAGGCCTACACCGTGCTGGATCATCTCAGAGGAGGAGAAGGACGGAGCTTCTATCCAAGCTGTGCACCAGCTGTGGTTTGCAGAATGTTTTTTCGGACGACAAGCATTCTCAGTGCTTGTATTGTCTACATCCGACACATGAAGAAGAAGATTGTGAGATCCACTGTGGCATCACTAAGTGCACGATGAAGGAGCGACACGTCCGGTTGGCGGCATGGCTCAAGACCAGGGCCTCTACCCCGGGTGATTCTCAAGGGCATGTCTTTTCCGGATCCAGCTAACCTGAGAGGGCTTCTAAGTCCTTTGAGGGCGCTCCATCCATGGGGGCCCAACATAAGGCCATGCACCGCTAGTCCGCTTTCATCGGGATTGCCACGCAAGCGGTTCCCACGGCGGTCAGAGCGCAATTGTTGTCTCCGTCGGCATCAGTCTCCAGCCGCCACTCCAGCTCTTCGTCCAAGAGGGAGTCAGCTAACCCAGGCAAGCTGTGGGAGACGCCAGAGAAGGCCAAGCATGACAAGATGGCCAACATGCCCGTGAAGGCCCAGGTGATCCAGGCCAAATTATCCTCCTCGATCGAGATGGTGGTGGCCTCCCTTTTGAAGGCAAAAGGGGCTGACCCCGTCCAGGCGGCCCCAGCGCCAGTCATTGTGTCTCTCCCTGCCAGGCGAGAGTCTTGGTTCAAACCAATAGAGAAGACTTCGGAGAAGAGGATGTCGGCGCTTAGCCCAGGACCGACACCTCAGGACCCGAAGGAGGAGATCTGGGGGGTGGGATGTGGCGGAGAAGAACTCCAGGCCACAGACATTTTTTCATCCGATGAGGAGGAGATACTTTCCGTCCGCATCCATCCACGGTGGTGATGAGATGGGTACGTCGGAGAGATGCCCGCAGGAGGCAGCGACGTCGACGCAGTGGACAGGGATGACGACATGGGCGTTGGGCCCAGGGATCCTGTCCCCCTGGTGCCTCCTAGAGACATATTGCAGGATATCCTCTCGAACCCTTCACACACTGGTGTCAGAGATTCAGGGGAGGTTGCCGACAGTGGCACCACTGGTGACCCCATTGACACTGGGGCAACCACTGGCGAAGAGGAGACTACATCCTACACCTCCATTCCAACCGTTACAGGAAGAAGTCGTTAAGTGCATTGTCTTCATCTGCACCCCTGGGCAACTAGGGGAAGAAATTGGATTCCATGGGTTAAAAGGTAATCTATTCAGCGACGAAGACGGTCAAAGCACCAATGCCTTGGCGATCGTGGCCAGATGCGACCAGGAGCTTTGGTACAAGATGGCTCCACTCCTGGATTTCCTCCCCGATGACAAACTGGTTGAGGCTTTGGAGATCCTTCAGGAAGGCGGGGTGGCGTCGGACCACGCCATCACTGTGGCCCTAGACATTGCAGACACTGGCTTCTGCCAGATGAGCAACAAGGTCTGCCTCAGAGGTCCAGACGAGGGTCCTGGACATGCTGTTCGACGGAGACAACCTGTTAGGGAAGGTCATCGATGAATCCCTCCAGGCCATCAAGACCGACATGGAGACGGCCCGTGCCTTGGGCACACTGCAGCAACACCGGCCGTCCTTTCGTTCCACAGGAGGGAAGTCTAGCAGGTCTTCAAAGGGTTTCGACAGGGGCTCATCCTCTCGCCACCAACCCTCCCGTTCTTCGAACAGGAAGCCAACAGGGGTCGCTCCAAGGCCTTTGGAGGTTGCCGCCATCATCAAGGACCTCAAGGTGGCACGCCGACCTCCAAGCAGGATTGAACTGGCCAGGATGTCGGGCCCCCACCCATGCACCACAGTGGGAGGCCAGCTGGTGAACTTCATCAGCGTGTGGGAGACCATTTCCACCGATCGATGGGTGCTGGGTGCTCTTGACACATTTTGGAATTTCAACTGAAGTGTCCACGAATACCACTGGTGGCCCGAGAGGAACAACACATCCCTCAGCTGCTGCTGGAGGTTCGGCCCATGTTAACAAAAGGGGTGATAGAGCTGGTTCCACAGCGACTCCGGGCTCTGGGTTTTACTCAAGATACTTTCTCGTAAGAAAGAAGGCCAGGGCTGGAGGCCCATTCTTGACCTACGACGACTCCACAAATACATAAAGTCCCAGAAGTTCAGGATGGTCATGCTGCACCACGTGATCGGCCAGATGACGTAGGAAGACTTTGTCGTCGTTGGATCTAGAGGATGTGTACTTCCACGTCTCCATACACGAAAAGCATTGCAAGTTCTTGCGCTTTGTCGTCCAAGGGAAGCATTACCAGTTTAAGGATCTTCCCTTCGGACTGAAGTCAGTGCCCAGAGTCTTCACCAAGTGACTGCCGCCAGTGGAGGCCCATCTACGACTACAGGGGATTCATGTGGATCCTTACCTGGACGACTGGCTCATCCGGCCAAGTCAAAGGACATAGAAATCGATCACACGGTGAAGACCGTCCGGCTGCTGACGGACCTGGGGTTCTTGGTGAATTATGCAAAGTCCTGCTTGACTCCACCTCAGGACGCACTGTTCCTGGGATCCAGGCTCAACACGGTGAACAGCCTGGCATCTCCGTCAGAGGAGACGATAGTGGTCTACTTTGGCAAGGTGTATCGGCTGTTAGTACTGAGGATCGCCACGGTGAGGACCATCAAATGGCTGCTTGGCATGGTCTAGTCATGAATATACCTGATTCGGCTTTGCAGATTGCAGATGCGTCCACTGCAGGAGTTCCTCGACCCCCGTTGGGTTGCGGTGTCCTGAGACTTCCAGGACAGGATTGCCCTCGACAAGGAGTTCCGTCGGGCGATAAGCTGGTGAGGGCGTGCGCTCCCACATTGCCGGAGGCACAGATTTCCAGAGCCCCCCATACCAGGAGACAGTCAGGACAGATGCTCTTCTGGAAGGATGGGGAGCCCACACCGGATGTCTTACACCAGAGGCTGCTGGAAGAGAAGACACTGCACATTAACGTACTGAAACTACGGGCAGTCTTTAGGGCCCTCAGTGCATTTCTGCCATCCCTCAAGGGCAAAGTGGTGAGGGTCTTCACTATCAATATCACCACAATGTTTTATATCCAGAAGCAGGGGGGCACCAGATCCCCAGCTCTCTCCAAAGAGGTGCAGGACTTGAGGCACTGGGCTGTCGCCGAGGGGGATGTTCCTCATTTCGCTTCACCTGGCAGGAGTAAAGAACCCCATCGCCGACTGTCTCAGCAGGGAGCTGCGCTCTTGCCATGAGTTGGAGCTTCGGCAGGATCAAGTGGACAACCTTTTCCTCAAATGGGGCAGTCCACAGATCGATCTGTTTGCGATGGCGATGAACAGCAAATGCCGGAGGTTCGCCAGCAGGTTCCCCCAGCCAGGGAGCATGGGGGACGCATTTTCCTTCCTTTAGGAAGGCTCTTGTCTGTGCGCGTTCCCATCGTTGGTGCTGCTACTTCGAGTAATCGGTCAACTCAGACGGTACCCATGCAGGATGATCCTCGTCACACCAGCGTGGCAGAGGCAGATCTGGTACCCGGGCCTTCTTAGCATGTCGGTGTGCCCTCCAGTCAAGCTGCCCGTGGTCGCGGATCCATCGCCAGGGAAGGATCAATTCTGCACCACGATCCAGGATCGCTGAACCTGAAGGCCTGGCTTCTGCAGCATTAGAGTTTAGTGGTTTCGACCTTCCGGGGGATTGCAGGGAGGTACTCGCCAAGGCCAGGGCGTTGTCGACGTTGAAATGCTACAGACACAAATGGAAGCATTTTGCGACTTGGTGCCGGTCGCAGATGATCAACCCGCTGAGGGTCACGGCCCCTTAAGTACTTCCGTATTTATTGTCATTGGCTAAATCGGGACTGGCGCACGCCTCCAAGGTTCATCTGGCGGCTATCTCCCGCTATACCAGGTCTCCGGGATGGTCTTCACTGTGGTCTCACCGTCTACTCAAAGAGTTCATCCAGGGACTGTTCCACACATTCCGGCCGGTGAAGGCTCCGGCCCCGGCGTGGGAGCTCAACGTGTTGCTGACCAGGGTCATGGGGGCCCCCATTCGAACCTATGCATTCAGCTCTGCTCAAGTTCCTGTCATGGAAGACGGCTTTCCTTGTGGCCATCACCTCTGCAAGAAGAGTAGGTGAGATCCAGGGCCTGTCCTGCAAGCAGCCTTACTTGACATTCCACGAGGCAAGGGTGGTGCTGCGGACGCACCCCTCCTTCATGCCCATGGTTTCGTCAGAATTTTATCTCAACGAGCCCTTGGTGTTACTTGTGTTTATTCCGACACCTTCGTCGACGGCTGAGATTACTTTGCACTCGCTGGATGTGGCTCGAGCGCTGAAGTGTTATATGGTACCGCATGAAGAGTTTACAGAAAACCTCTCCACTTTTTGTGAACTTTGGTCCTGTGAACCATGGGAAGGCCCTGTCCAAAGCTTCCAATTCTACATTGCTCTCCGGCTGCATCACTCACTGTCACCGGTTGGCAAACCGACCGCTGCCTGGCCACACGAGAGCCCATTCCACCAGAGTGATCCCTGCCATAACAGCGTTCCTGTCTGGTGTGCCCCTGCTGGACATTTGCAGGGCTGCTACGTGGAGGTCGACGCACACCTTCACAAAATTCTACTGCGTCGACACAGGGTCCAGAGTCTGCCAAGCAGTGCCGCACAACCTGTTCCCTTGAATGTGAGCCTGGTGAGGAGGTAAGAGATGCTTCTGTTGAGCATTGGCACCTTCCGTGGTTGTGTAATTATGTACTGCTGTGCATTCTTTATTCATGAGCATGTGAATTCATGTCAGACCCCATGCTGGAGAAGGAACAAGTTACGTACCTTTAACTACTGTTCTGCAGCATGGGTCTGGCATGTATTCACATGCGAACCCTCTGCGGCTCTTTTCTTGGTCCTACTGCCACTCTATGTGCTACCAGATCTGAAGATGGCTGCCAGAGGGGAGGGGCTTAAGTAGAGGGCAGACATTGGCTGGGGGTAGTATGACCCAGAGCTCAGTGATTGGTTTATAGGAGAAAGACGGTTTAGAAACGAAACTGAAACCATTTTTTCTTTTACCGAGGATTTGCAGCCTGACGACAGGGAATATTCATGAGCATGTGAATCCATGCCAGACCCATGCTGGAGAACAACAGTTACAGGTAAGTAACTTGTTCCTTCTAATCGAAAAGACGACTTCTTCCCTTGGGTTAGTGGGAGCAACTAACCCCGAGACGAACTCCACTGAACCATCTTCCCTAATTGGCTGTACTTCTTTGCTGCTGCAGGAACCGAGTGCCTGGGGTCGTGAAATCCGTCGTTGAGTGCAACGTATGAAATCCAGCCAGAAGCTCCAGGAGTCTACTAAGGACTCTCCAGAAGCAGGACAATTGGAGCTCGAGTCCCCTTACAAGAGTGCAGGACCCAAGGAGTGAAGGGCTGTATGCCACCACAAAAAAGCAGATGCCTATGGAGTTTGTCAGACTCCAAAAACAGAGGAAACACATAATCCAAACCAGGTCAAAATACATGAGAGAGGGAGAAAAGGCTCACTCACTCCAGGTTAAAATTTAAAAGTCCTAAAGTCCAGCACAAGAGCTGGGCGTCTCTGAGGTAGAAGGGAATTGGCACAGAAATTAGATTTCTCCCTAGCACAGATTCCTCAGCTCACTCCCAGCTGACCCGTCTTACTGAGTGAATTTTTTTTATTACTTCTCCCTTTCAACGCCCATGCTGGTTTATTTAATCCTTAAATCGACTGTGCAGAAAGAGGGGAAAAAACGAAGAACTGAGACAACGCGAATTGTAACCGTCGAGGGACATAGACTCAATGCCGCACAGTTCCCTCTTGATATATGATAGCTTATTTATATAGCACCTATACACAATGTGTTTCAAAGCACCTCAAGGCAAGGGAGGGAACAAGGGAAAACAATGGCATACTTGCAGGGCATGAACAGTAAGAATGTGAAATTAACTATCGTACTCGGCCTGACGACTTTTCAAATAGTGCAAGAGCTAAGACATAGATAAGGTTTGAGGGGGAGAGTGGGAAGGAAATGGAAACAGACAGGCGACTACCGTACTAGGCTTGATGACATTTCTGGTAGAGCTGGAGAAAAACAAAGGTGAGGGAGAGGGGTGCAGAAAGGGTGGGGAGGAACAAAACAAGCGACTATCATTCTAGGCCTGATGACATTTCAGATGGTGCTGGAGGGTGTGGGGGTGAGGAGAAAAAAACAAGTAAGGGGAGGGGTAAGGATATCGATATATCTAAGATGAGGAAGCTATGGGAGGGACATCCAGTAGAAAGAACATTCCCAGGGGTAAGTAATTCGTTCTTCTCATAAATCAAGTTTCTGCACGCTTGGCTCTCCAGATGTTTTGGACTAAGACTCCCATGATCTTTCACCATTGGCTATGCTAGCGACGGATGATGGGGGGTTGGAATCCAGAACATCTAGAGCGCTATTGTTGCAGGCATCTGTCTTTCATTCTTTACACTCGAAAGCAGATATAACAAAATCAAAATTGAGAAGACAAATATACTCTATGCTGTCCCATATATTATCCTTCCATTCCCCTGCTTGGCGACACATTTCAGTAGGGTCAGCAAGTCTTCAGTTTCCCTCGCTTGTGCTCTGATTCTTCCACTCTAGCCAGCCATCAGCACCCCTAGCTGCTAGACTTTGACCTTTGCCAAGGAATCATTGACCTTCAGTCCTTCTTTATACAATGGGTGTCGACATGTTCATACCAAGCAGAGTGATTTTTATTTTTAGGTCTTCTTAAATTGAGCATGTTTCTCACCTGTGATAGTTATAAAAATAATATTCAATTAGTGATCTACTTTTGCAAGCTTTGGAAACCATCCTGTCTCGGGAGGATAGCTCAGGGACAACATGCATGCCTTGGAAGCAAGATGACACAGAGCAACACAGGTTCGATCCCTGGGTCTGCGCTTAGAAACCTCTGGGTATTAAGCGCGTTATAAATAACCTTTCATATCGTATATCTGCACTGAGGAAGTTGCTGTCCCATTGGAATGTCAGAGATCCCAGTGTTGGAGGTGGATCCTGTTGCTGTTACGCTCACCTGGTATCCACGGGGACACCACCCAGCCCTGGTTGGATGATTTGCACTCTCGAACCCTCTCCCGGTCCCTTGTTAAGGCCTCTGGTTAAAGATGGGTCTGCAATATAGGAGAGCTGGATTCAATACCAGATTGTCTTTGTTTTCCCACCTCCCTTGGCCTCAACTCCTCCCTCTCCCTTGGGCCTTTTCCTCACCTTAATATTGTAAAAGGTGGATTGTCTGTCCTGCTCCTCGTGGCAGGGCCGCGTAGATTTGGGAATCCAGGCCTGCTGCGACTCAGTAGGTTTGCTGCTTTGAAGATGAGCATGGACCAGTAGGCGAAAGCGCGGTGTGCGCGATGCTGTCTGGTAAGTAATGCGTGATGCGCGGCGCTGTTTCGCCTTCTATATTGCTAACCTGTCTCTTTTCTCTCCTTGCAGGTTGCTAGGTTCCTCGCCGAGCGCCGTAATGTTCCAGCAATGATACTGACCAGGAGGTGACTACCCAGGTAACAATTGTGTGGCTTTCTTCATTCGGGAGGAAACGTGAGTAAACGCTTACTAATGCAGTCTTTCTTTCTCCTCTTTCCAAGTTATGGTATTCTAGGATGCATGCGGTGCCGGATGATGGAGTTCGTACCGTCAGGTGAGTGGAACTGAAGTCGGTGATGGATTGAAGACAGGATACTGTTCCAGGTAAGTTTCGTACTGTTCTTTCTCTCTCTGCAGGTCCTTGGTTTCAGGTAAACTGGCATCAAAGAACTGGACACTGTGAGAGTTACGCTGCCCACAGCAGAATAACGCAAAAATAGTCTTGGGTAAAGTAGTCCAGGTAAAATAGTCCCAGGCCTGCCACACCCAAAGTAGTCCAGGTAAAGTAGTCCCAGGCCTGCCACAACCAAAAGACTAGACTGCATAGCTCAGTTCCTTGTAACTGCGCTATGTGTGTGCCTCCATGTTGGCTGAACCCCCCCACCCCCAAGTTAAATAGTCCCAAGAAAATAGTCTCATTCTAATGTTGGTCTTCATGATGGTTATGAGACTGACTCCAAGAGAGTCTTGGACGAGGTTTTTTTAAGTCCTTTGACCTGGCTCTAACTGGATGGCTGACTTGCCAGTGAGGGCCAGGGGCAAGGGTCATGACAGTTGCAGAATAATCGGCTAAGCGCAGATGGCCTTTATGAAGAGGCCCAATATGCTCTGATCCCTACCACTATCTTTGGAGCCTAATGTTTTGTTGTGTGATTTGCATGTAATAATTCACCTCCCTCACAAGCACTCGCCCAACCGTTTGCCATCTTGCTGTGTCTCAGCACAGCTCTGCTTGAAAGAGTAAGGAAAGCATTGATTCCCGGTTTTTCCCCCTTTTGTTGTTGTATGGTCCCATTGGACAGCCACCCCAAAAGTTTGAATGAATGCATATCTGTTCTCAGTTTTCCTGCATAAAAGGCGATGGTCCTGGAGAACAAACTATCGTCCACTGGACTGAAGATCCAAAGATGAATTTGTAGACGGACGTCACAGCAACTTCCAATCGACTGCCAGAGCCGTTGAGTGACCGTTGCTGACCCGTCCCCGAATGCCGTGGAACAGGGAAGGTCTCCTGAAGATGACTTCCTCCCTTCGACTCTGGTGGGCCTAACTAGTCTCAAGACCAGCTGCATTTTGCACCATCCTTCGAAGAGCTGCGAACCTCCGGGCCTCCAATCTCACAATACCCTTTTACCTGTGCCATTTTGCAGTACAACATCTTGTGAAGCGCGGTTTCGGCTGAATCTTTGTGGACATCCTCCTGGGCCTACAGTAACACTTTCCCGCTCTGAGCTGTCTCCTCGGCCAAGTTGAGGACCAAGAACTGGAGAGAAATCTGCTTAACAACTGTTGCTGTCCCGAAACCTGCGAAGTGCTCCAACGAGCCAGTACTGCTAAGATCCTCTGCTTGGCGTCCCACTGCAAGAGTGCATCCGTCTTATCCCTCCAAAGTTCGTTGTTCAGCCGCCAAGGCCAAGAAACCTGAACTGGTGTATGCTGTCACCTCATCTTTGGGACCGTCCTTTGGCATTGTGTTCTTCATTGAAAAGGTTCTGGCCCACGCCTGGGTACTTACCTGGGGCTTGCATTATTTTGTTCCTGGGGGCTGCATTCAGTTAATCCCTGCACCCCTCCAGGACTTATCTTGGACTACATTGGGGTGGACAACCTTTTGTGCCGTGCCTTGCCTTGGAATACTTGTCCTTGGGGCATCCGACTGGGGTAACTGAATTGTCTTGCCAAAGCAAATCTGACTGTTAGCAACTTACACACTTGAAGAGTTTTCTGCTGGACTCTGCCCTTTGATCCCTGAATTCTGCATTCTTGCCTTTTCTTCCTCTGCCCTTGGTCACTGGTTTCCGATTTTCCCTTCTGACTTTGTGAGACTCGCCTAAAACAGGGTTAGACTTTGTATGAATTATCAAGGTTTCTATCAGTTTGCATATATGTTTCAGGAGGTTTGATATTAAGTGATGTGTTCCTTTTATTGCTATTCTAAAGTCTATAGCTCTGTGAATCTTGCAACTATTCTCCTATTATATTATTGTGTGATGGGAACTATCTATCTTGAATGATACAAACCTTAGTGTATATAAATAAATGCCTATTTTTTGTGTAACTTCTAGTGTGTAAGAGTTACCTTGAACTAGTTGTATGCTCTGCGTACGGTGTGCCTCACTACAGCCCTCCTCCCTCCTAGACTAAGCCTGGCTGGTCAGACATTGCTACCAAACCTTTGGGTAGTTCAGGCTAATCCTAAGAGGTGTCCCCCTGTTCATCCAAGGTGGGCTTTCTAAAGTCTTGTCACAGGCTGGGCTTTGAAAGAAAAAAACTAAAACTCCCCAAGGTCAGCACCTCCCTACTTCTTTCACCCCTGACCACTGCCTGAGGATGTTAAACAGCCATTCTGCCATCCTGTCTTATGCACAACGCTTATAAAACTGAATTTCTCCAGCATGGGGTCTGGCATGAATTCACATGCTCATGCATATTCCCCATCGTCAGGCTGGGAATCCTCGGTAAAGAAAAAATCAGTTTGTTTCACTTCTAAACTGTCTTTCTCCTAACAACCAATCTCTGGTCTCTGGGTCATACTGCCCCCAGCCAATGATTGCCCTCTACCTAAGCCCCTCCTCTGGCAGCCTTCTCCAGATTTTTACTGCACATACAAGTGTTGGGAGTCCTCGTGCTTAGCTTTCTGGCTTTTTACTGAGTTTTGTGCTTTTTCTTAGTTTTCTCTATTTTTTCGGTCAATCGAGCCACAAGCTCCATTGATCCATCATCCGTCTACGGAAACCCTTTTTCCGGAACTCTCTATGCCCCTCAAGGGCGATTTATCAAGTTCCTTTCTTGGAGAATTCCGGAAGATTCTTTGAGGCCTACTCCGTGTGGACATGGCTGAAGATAAAGGAGACTCGAAGCCTCTGTCCAGGATCTGCCCTGGATGTGGACTACGAAACATTTTCCCTGACGATGGGCACTCCCTGTGCCTTTACTGCCTACATTCCGATCAAACGTATGTGGAGAAGACCTGTGCGTTCTGCATGGATATGGTGCATCGCACCATGAATGACTGTCGCAAGCGGCTCTCTGGGTGGCTCCAGATGAAGATCCCCGGGCAGCAAGCCTCACCCAGCAAGAGGAAATCGGAGCAGTCTTCTAAGATCTTTGAGGGTGCTCAGGTGACAGGGGCCCAACATAAGGAAAAGCACTGGTAGCTCGCAGGCACCGGAAGTGCCGTTGGGATGGGCTCCTCGGCAGCCAGGTCGGGAACGGCATCTCAGGCACCCTCGACCACGAGTCAGCGCTCCGGGTCGGCGAAGAAGAGAAAGTCGGACCATCCGGGTAAACTTCTGGAGAAGTCCCCGCTGACTCTGATGGAGGAAGCTAAGGGGGAGTGGGGCGCTGACCCTCCCCCCACGGTGAAGGCCACCAGCACGCCCAAGGTCGTAAAGGCCCAGGTTCACCAGACGAAGTCCTCCCTGGAAGGAGTGGTGGTGTCCCTAGCAAAGGGCACGGATGCAGACTTGCAGGAGTCGGCCCCTAAAACGAGTATTTCCATGCCTGCTCGGAGGGAATAGTCTTTTCTACCCATTGAGAAGACACCAGTGAAGACGATGCCAATCTCCCCTAGACAGTCCCGGCTGGTCGAGCAGAGGGGCTGAGGGGGGCGGTAGTCCTGCAGGGCTCGGACATCTCCACGGAGGAGCTTTCTGGTCTGAAGGCCGTACTGGACTAAAAGTTTGTCGATGACCGGTCCTATGGGAAGGACCCCGGCGAAGCGGATGTGGAGAGCGGCAAGGATACCGGCGAGGAGCAGCAGGGCAGTGAGGAGCCAGAGTTTATCACGCCACTGCCATTGCTCCTGTTGCAGCCACCACAGCAACGTCCACCACCGCCAGCGGACGTGTTGGCGGATATGCTACAGGCACTGCACACCTTGTGTTCAGAGATCCGGACAAGAATGCCCCTGTCAACGGCTGGAGATCTCGCGGCACCTTGGCCGTCGGGGGTACCCCTGTCAAGAGAAGGAGAGTTCATCCTCCACCTCTTTGCCATCCTTCGACACCATCTCCTCCTCCGAGGGACGATACGGAACCGGATACGGCGATGACGGGCACGGACGATGACTGAGTGGACCTCCTGTCGCCAGTGCCCAGGGCCTCGCCACCCAACGAGATTGGCACTTTCCACGCCATGATCGCTAGGGCCTCAACCCCGAGGAAAGGAAGGCTTCCTGTACCAGTGCCGGGAGGCCAAGAGGAAGACCAAACTTTCTATCCCTCTATTGGACGACATTTGGGATGAGGGGCTGTCCCTCATGAAGAACCCGCCCTCTGCCACGGCGAAGAGGGACCGGTATGAGAAGTACAGGGTGCCGGACTCTGCACCCAAGTGTCTCAGATCCCAACTGTCCCCGGACCCAGTGGTCTCAGCGGTGGCGAAGAAGTCATCTGCCGGATCTTCAGCGTCGACGTCTTCATCCCCCCGGACACCCCAGACAGCGAGGGAAAGAAGCTGATCGCCATGGGGCGGTAGGTCAACTTGTCGGCTGTGACCACGATCAAGGCAGCCAATGCCTTAGCCATCGTGGCCCGTTATGACAGGGAGCTGTGGTTCAAGATGGCTCCCCTCCTGGACTTCCTTCCCGACCACAAGAGAGCAAAGCACTGGAGATCCTGCAAGAAGGCGAGGTGGCATCGGACCATGCCATCACGGTGGCCACGGACATCGCTGACACAGGCTTCCGTCAGATGGGCAACAGCGTTTGTCTTCGGCGGGGTTGGTTCAAGGCCACTAGCTTCCGCCCGGATGTACAGTCGAGGGTGTTGGACATGCCCTTCGACGGGGATAACTAATTCGGCAAGACAGTGGACGAGTCGCTTCAGGCCATCAAGGCCGATACCGAGACGGCCCGGGCGTTGGGCACGCTCCATCTGCGACGGCTGCACTTTCGGGCCTCTGGAGGAAAGTCCCAGGGATACTCCAAAGATTTTGGTGGTGGCTCGTCATTCTATCGTTAACCGTCCCACTCTTCGGCTCAGGAAGCCTACAGGGGCCGCAGCACGTCCAGAGGACGTCTCCGTCGTCTCCTAGGTCCCCAAGGTGGCACCCCCACGGCGAAGCAGGATTAAACTGGCCGCGACATCGGGCCCCCATCCACACACCCCGGTGAGCGTGTGGAAGTCCATCTCCACCGACTGTGTGCAGGACGCCCTGGCCCACAGGCACACCCTGGAATTTCAGCGGAAGTGCCCGCGCATTCCACCGGTGACCAGGAAGAAAAACCATGTCCCTCAACTTCTGCTGGAGGTATGGGCCATGCTGAAGAACTCGTTCTAAAAAGGCACCGGGGCTTAGAAGTGTACTCCAGGTACTTCCTTGTCAGAAAGAAGACGGGCGGTTGGAGACCCATACTAGACCGCCGCCGCCTCAACAAGTACACCAGGTCCCAGAAGTTTTGGATGGTCCCCCTTCAGCATGTGCTGGGACAACTGGAAGAAGGGGATTTCCTATTGTCGCTGGACCTGGCGAATGCCAATTTCCACATCCCCATTCATAAGGAACACCGTAGGTTTCTGCGCTTTGTGGTCCAAGGGCAGCATTCCCAATTCAAGGCCCTTCCCTTCGGATTGAAGTCGGCACCAAGGGTTTTCACGAAGTGTCTGGCGCCAGTGGCTGTGCGGTTGCACCTGCAGGGGATTCACGTCTATCCTTACCTGGACGATTTGCTCATCCAAGCGAAGTCGAGGGAGAACGCCGTCGAGCACACGGCGGGGACCGTCCAGCTACTCACGGAACTGCGGTTATCGATAAACCTTGCAAAGTCCTGCTTGGTGCCATCACAGGGCGTGCTTATTTCTGCGGTCCCGGCTCAACACGGTGTTGTCTGGTGAGGTCCATCAAGTCCCTCCTCGGCATGATGTCATTGTGCATTTACCTCGTGCGCCTGTGCAGGCTGTGGGTGCCACCGCTGCAGGAGTTCCTTGACGCTCGTTGGGTCCAGGTATGGGTAAGCTTCAAGGACAAGATCACCCTCAACGAGAGTTTCTGTGGAGCGATACTATGCTGGGGGCGCGGATTTCCAGAAACCCCCCTGCACCAGCAGTCTGTCACGACGGTCGCATCCCTGGAGGGATGGGGTGCACACACCGGTCGTCTCCACACGAGAGGCCTGTGGCTACTGGAGGGGAAGTCATTGCACATCACGTTCCTCAGCTACGTGCCATGTTTTGGGCCCTCAAGTCTTTCCTTCCATCCCTCAAGGGCAAGGTGGTGCGGATTTTCACAGACCGCACCACCACAATGTTTTACATCCGGAACCGGGGAGCGCCAAATCCCTGGCGTTCTCCAAAGAGGCACAGGACCTATGGCGATGGGCCGTCGCCCAGGAGTTGTTCCTCGTCCCATTTCATCTGGCAAGAGTGAAGAACACTGTGGCCCGAGACTCTCAGCAGGGAACTGCGCTCGGCGGGACCAAGTGGATCTTCTATTCCGACGATGGGGCAATCCCCAGATGGAGCTGTTTGCGTCAGTGACGAACACCAAGTGCCGGAGGTTCGCCAGCAGGTTTCCCCAGCCGGAGAGCATGGGGGATCATTCTCCTTCCCCTGGGACAGCCTGTTCCTCTATGCGTTTCCCTTGTTGCTGTTGCTTCTGCAGCTCATCAATCAACTCAGACGGTCACTGTGCAGGATGATCCTCGTCGCACCGGCATGGCCGAGGCAGAAATGGTACCCAGAACTTCTGGACATGTCAGCGTCCTCTCCAGTTAAGCTTCCGGCGGATGCAGATCTTCTCGCCAGGGAAGGAGGCGTGATTCTGCACCATGACCCAGGGTCACTGAACTTGCAGGCCTGGCTGCTGCAGCGCTAGAGTTTGGTGGATACGATTTCCCGATGGACTGCAAGGAAGTGCTTACCAAGGCCAGGGCTTTGTCGGCAATTAAATGCTATGGTCATAAGTGGAAGAGGTTCGCCGTCTGGTGCCGTGCACAGAAACTCGACCCTCTACGGATTACGGCCCCGCAGGTGCTGCCGTATTTACTGTTGCTGGCCAAGGCAGGGTTAGCCCATGCTTCCATCAAGGTTCATCTGGCGGCTAGCTCCTGCTACACCAGAGCTCCAAGGCAGTTGTCGTAAGGGTCACACCGCCTGGTCAAGGAATTCATAAAAGGACTTTTCTGTTTGTTCCTGCCGGTGAAGGCTCTGGCCCCGGCGTGGGAGCTCAATGTGGTGCTGACTAGGCTCATGGGTCCCCCGTTCGAGTCTGTGCATATGGCGCTGCTGAAGTTTTTATCTTGGAAAACAATTCTTGTGGCCATCATCTCTGCACGACGAGTGGGAGAGATTAAGGCCCTATCTTGTAAACCACTGTACTTGGCATTCCACAAGATGAGGGTGGTGCTGTGGACGCACCCGTCCTTCATGCCCAAGGTGCTGCCGGACTTCCATCTCAACGAGCCCTTAGTGTTACCTGTTTTCTTCCCATCGCCGGCTGAGAGGTCTGTGCCCTCGCTGGATGTGGCTAGAGCGCTGAAGTTCTACGTGGACCGCACCAAGTGTTTTCAGAAGACATCACAGCTGTTAGTGAACTTTGGCCCTGTGAACCAAGGGAATCCCTCTCCAAGGATTCAATTTCCAGGTGGCTCTCCGGCTGCATCACCCATTGTCACCGATTGGCAAACCGACCGTTGCCTGGCTGTCCGAGAGCCCATTCGACCAGAGCGATCGCTGCAACTACGGCATTCCTGTCTGGTGTGCCCCTGCTGGCCATCTGCAGGGCTGCTACATGACGCACACCTTCACGAAATTCTACTGTGTTGACAGGGATTCCAGAGAAGGAGTCCAGAGTCGGCCAAGCAGTGCTGCACAACCTGTTCACTTGAAGGTGAGCCGGGTGAGGAGGTCAGAGATGCTTAATGTTGAGATGCTCAATGTTGATCCTTGCCGCCTCCCGTGGTTGTGCATGTGTGTATTGCTATGTATTCTTTATTCATGAGCATGTGAAACACTTGTGTATAGGCGCGTTATAAATGCCATATGATAACATATATCAATCTATGCCAGACCCCATGCTGGAGAAGGAACAAATTACTTACCTGTAACTTGTTTTCCAGCATGGGTCTGGTATGGATTCACATGCAAACCCTCCCGCTTACCCCTGTGTGGCTCTTCTCTTGGTCCTACTGCCACTTTACATGCTACCAAATCTGAAGATGGCTGCCAAAGGAGGGGCTTAGGAAGAGATTGGCTGGGGGCGGTGTGACCCAGAGACCAGTGATTGGTTGTTAGGAGAAAGACAGTTCAGAAGTGAAACTGAAACTGATTTTTTTTCTTTACCGAGGATTCCCAGCCTGACAACGGGGAATATTCATGATCATGCGAATCCATGCCAGACCCATGCTGGAGTATCTATGTCTCAACCACTAACCTTTCTCATCTTTTACCTTTTGTAATTTCTACCTCCCAGCCATGCAACCTTGCGGTCCTATTCGACTGTGATATTCACCTCCAATGTTTTATCACCTACACTGCCACTGTTGCTGCAATCAATCTCCTCAACATTCAAAGATTGTATGCAGTACCGTGTGGGAGACTGCACCAGCCTTGTCCTCCTGGCAATAGGGAACCCAAACTTTGGTATAAGTCTGTACTACACAAGTTGGTAATGTGGCTGAGCAGCCAGGCTTATCTCAAGAGGGTTCAATGTGAACTGTAAGGTTGTAACAGTTTCTCAATGACAATTGTTCAAATAAACACTTAGATGCAAGGTTTCTTGATAAAACAATTATTAATTTAACAGTCATTTATATAAGACTTCTTCAATAGGGAGCAAAACATGTAACACTTAAAATACACTTCAAACCACACTCTTAGTTTCGCTCAATCAGATGATACCCATTGGAGATGTCACACAGACGCTTCCTACACCCTCGGGTGACTTAAATAGCTAGGACACTGTGGACATTGATTTATCACTGGTACACTAAGAGCAATACTGAGTTGGGTGCAAAGTATTTGATATGGGAATAAAACAAAGGTTAACAAAGAATTCATAAACTGGTAAGTACTTTATTAACCCTCCAATGCAAAGTAAATGAACCCTTTCCTGGGGGAAAGGCAAAAGCACAAAGTCTGAGGTAAGAAGAGTCTCCCAGGGAGCCAGAACAGCCAATGTTAGTTGAGCAAAGTCTAGGGGAGCTGAAGATCTTCTTGCAGGTAAGTAAAAGTCTTGTACAATGTTTTTAGAAATGTTTGTAGAAATAAGATGGACTTGAAGGGCCACAAGCTGGGAGGCTTGTGAGGGGCAAAGCTGCAAGCGACTCTGCAATGGCAACCAAGACAAGTCACAACGGAGAACTAGCAAGGCTACACAACAATAGGTAAGTTCTCAGTACCTTTGGTTAGAAACTGGATCCTGCTGCACTTCTGTTCCTGTTTAGGTCTGCAGGTTCCTCTGTTCCTGGACCTCAGTTGTGGTGACAAGAAGGATGTCTGGGGACACCTGCACTGCAATTTGACGGTCGGCGGCAGCAATGGGCAAACTTCAATTCAGCGGCACTTCGCGGTTTCATCTCCTCGCGTTTATAGCAAATAGCACCACTGCGGTCTCTCGGATACCACTATGGACTTTCCTGGCATCTGGGGTGCAGCACTCTGTTGAGGTGGCTCAGGCTTGGTCAGTCCTGCTTCAAGGGAGTCTGGAGGATCTTCCTGGAACTCTGGTCTGACTTAAAAGCGATGCACTCGGTCTGGTGTTCCTCTCCCTGGCACTTCGGTTCCTGCAGGAGCAATGGAAGTATAGCCAGCTCAGAGAGGATGTCCAGACGAGTTTACTTTGGGGATGATTGGTCCCACCAACCCAAGGGGAGAAGTCGTCCTCGAAGGGCTTCTCTGGTCGAGGCCAATTTGGAGCTTCAGCACAGCAGCAGGGCTTCACCGGGCAAACCAACAGTCCAGGAGTTGCAGCAGGCGTTCCTTCCAAGTTTTTTGGATTCCTTTGTTCCAGTGGTGGGCTCTGCCTTCCAAGCCAAAAGCCTTGCCTTTTATGAAGGTTTCTCCCATTAATTCGCAGCCTAGCTGTCACTCACACAGGAGAGTGGCTGTCCTCTGAGGGAAGCCAGACGGCCAATCACCTTTGGGTGCATTCCTGTAACCAAGGGAAATAAGCACAGGGAGGTCCGCGCACCTCCCTCACTTCCTGCCCCTGCCAGACACGCTGGAGCCAGACGCAGGCTTCTCCAGTGAATCCCTCCAAAGACAAAACGAACAAAGGGACCAAACCTGGTTTGCCACGCAGAGTAAATCTCAAGAAGGATCTTTCCAACAATAAATGGCAAAAGAAGTCGTCCAGGGCCATTTTGACAAAATGGGCACCCAGAGATGTCTTGTGCAATTGCAACCCGCGGTAAAAACACACAATGGTAGGAAAAAGTAAACCACTGCCACCAGCCATTAATTGTAGAAAGGGTTAAATAAAAATGTTACATGAGAAACTAGACATAGGTGATACTAAGTAACCCCTCCAGTACCCTATTGTAAGATAGTGTGTGCTGGGTCTAGACATTTACAATGTAATTAAAGTCAATTTCACTTCACTGTTGTTGGAAACAGTAGTTTTACCAAGAGAAGGTATTTAAAGCTTTTGGGAAAGCTAAAAGACTTTGCTGTGTCGCTGCACTGAAGGTGCTGTGTACCACAATGTAAAAAGATGATGCCTATGGAGTTTGTCAGACTCCAAAACCAAAAGAAACGGTGTTCAGATTAAAGAAAAATACATGAACGAGTGTCACAAAGGTCTCTCTCTCCAGGCTAGAAATTAAAAGTCCTTAAATCCAGCAAAAGTGCTGGGAGTCTCCAAGGTAGAATTGAATTAGCACATTTCTGAGAACAGCCATCCCCACCCATCCACCTACAATAGTATATCTGCCATGCTGCTCAGTCGATATGAATACTGCTTAAGTCTCCTCCTGAATCTTCTCTGCTGCTCCTTTGATTCCATTCACTAATTCCTTGGCGTTGTCGCACAACCTCTACGATCTTTCCCATTCCTAACTACTTCATGATATCTCCTTCATGCTAGCTATCAATCTATGCACACATGGTTCCTCTGTTAATTTATTCACGTCTTCAAAGCTGACTGTAGCCTTGAACCCTCATCCGATGCCCCTCCCCAACATGGCATTGACAATTTGCTGCTACTCTCCTCTGCATACCTTTCTACCTGGCACCCTACTCGCTTCTGTTTCTCTCCTTGCCCTCCATTGGAACTTCCTCTCGACTGAATTTATAATTGACACTTCTATTCACTCATTCAGTTCAGCACTTAAGTTTCATCTCGTGCACCTTGGAAGAGCACTCGCACAACATGAATCCTGCACTTACTGTCCCCCACTCGATCATCCCTCCCCAAACGTCTTGGTAGATGGCCTGCTCCGGATTTGTTGTCCCCGGTCTATGTACTAACCCCCATTAGCAGGTCATGTACCGACTATCTAATGCTTGTATATGTATTTTTTTCCAAGTCATCTGACAGTAGGGCTGCCCAGCTTAATGTTTGATACTGTTTCAGTTTGAGGCATGTGAAAGGAAGCGCCCCCAATTCAGCACGATCCTCCCCGCAATGAGAGACAATAAGGGACTCTCCCGTAGTGGGAATAAGACCAAGACAGAGTGCGGGTGAGCGTAAGTGGGAGTTTATCCAAGGATAAGGCATGCAAAGAACTCTGCAACCTACGAGAGCGCTCTGCCTGACAATAGCAAAGACAGGCGTATTTCTAATACAAAAAACGTCATCAACACCTAAACACTATAGGGGGCACAAGTCAATTGGGATTGGGTGGTGTCGACTAACTATAGGTGTTGCTGGCGCGGGGTTGGTCTTGGCGGGACGACGTCACTGGTCAGCCTCGTGGGTTGGGTTGGGCCTGGCAGGCCGGCTTGAGGTCATCCATGCGGTGTTGATGTACTGGGGCAGCCTGTGACAATAACGAATACCTTTCCTGTCTCATTTGCCCTAGGCCATGCACACTACAGTTATTCAGAAAATGACATTTACGTTCATTAATAAATCGCTTCACCAGCTTATCTTATAAAATAAACACAACACATGAGGAATGCACCTCGTGAGAGGTCTGGTGGTTGTTGGTTGGGGTGAGATTTACCTGTGTCTTATTGACCGGTATTTTAGGTCACGGGACGGGGCTCTGGGACCTGGGCCGAGTGATACATGTCTGTCTGCTGCGTTAGAAGTTATTATATAGATGGGTCTCTGTGTCTTGTCCCAATGATGGGGGTCGTCCTTACACGGGGTCAGGATTCTTGGGGGGGTTCGTGGGGATTTATGAGAGGGTGCTGGTAGATCAGTGGGTTCATCCGTGGGTTTATTACCGTGCTGTAAATAACACAGGTGGCGGGCTGTGGCCTTGGTTGCGGCGCCGGGGCCTCTGACTCTCTGAAGTAACGCCAGCTTGGTTGGGGGAGGTGAGGGAGCGCGGCACAAGTCTTAGCTTTTTTATCTGGCAGGCTTGGTGGGGTGGGAGAGGGAATGACCTTGCATATACTCACAAAGGTATTTTCCTCGTGCGTTGCTGATCAGTGAATGCAGAAGTTTTATACTGTTCTGCCTTATTTTAACGTTATTCAGACACACATATATATATATATATATTTCATTTTCGTTACACATTTCTTTAATACAGTCGGTTCCAGTACCTTTTCATTACCTAACATTATGTTCACTACATTGTGTGCGTATTGTATGTACATTAGACGTTATACGAGGGATATCTAGGTTATGGCCTACAGAGATTGATGCTCGCCGCTTTGGGTGATTCAAAACATATATGAGTTCAAGTTTCTACATACTATTGAAAAACACTTTTACAAATAGAGGTTACACGTTTGGTCAACATCTTTCTCCGTGGTTATAGCAGCATTAGTCCAGACCTGGAGGGATATCATATAACGTTACATTTTTATGGTTCGTTCACATTTTAAACAGAGGTAGTTCATTAATACCAATACTTGAACTATTTTCTACCTTCTTCAGATAGTGATGCTTCAGCTTTTTTCCCCGTTGCCCCGGCCTTGCGGTCCGGGTCATACGGGGTGCAATATCACATTGTTACTAATATAATGTTGCCGTGTTGGCATCTCGGGTTAGCTCATCTCCGACTTTCTCATGGGAACGCGCTCGCAGCGGATCTGCCAGGGCTGCTGAGGCGGCAGAGATGCATGAAAGGCCCTCCAAAGGTGGGGGCCTCGTTACAGTGTGCTGAACTCACACCATGTTTGCTGTGCACGATGGCGTCTAGGCCTAACTTAAGTTTCGGTAAATGCAAAGACAGGGTGCGTGTGGGCAATGTCGTCGGCGGGTGAACCCCCCTCCACCTGGGCCCGGGTGGCATGAGGGTGCTCCCACCGAGCCATGGTCCTCACCTGGGGAGGGAGCTGTAGGTGAGGAGGGCCTCGTGGCCATTCCTCCCCTACATTTCCCCCCTTTCGTTACTTAGAGTAACGAATTTCTTTAGCTCTTCTAATCTTCTACATTCTTGTTCTTCTAACACTGCACCATCCCATGCAGGGGTTCCTTTTATAGGCATCCATGCTCTGCACACCCCCCTTAAGCTCTCACCTCTCCTAGCATACTCGTCTGGTGTACATGTCAAATATATACAGTCGCCGGTCTCTTCCAGATCTACCCAGACCTCCTCATACCATTCCAGTTCTACGTCTCGTGGTTCTTTAATCGTGGTGTGCCATAGCTTATCTACTATGTACTTGTCACGGCACATAGGCACTAACTGGTACCTGGGGGTGTTGTCTGTTCCTGTCTGCACATGTACTTCTTGTGTTGCTTTAATTGTACCACCGGAGTTGCCCATTGTCACCATCATCATTGCACCGTTAGGGACTGCATTAGCACAACATCGGAGGCCCACCTGGCACAGGCAGAACATCACAAGGATGATCACCACTATTGGTATCAGGAACTTCATTGTCACTCCAAGCCATGAGGGAACCCAAGAGAAGATATTGTCGAACCACGAGCTATCCTCAGCTCCACCTTCCATTTTCATCTTCTCGCCCAGGTTATGTACTGCTTCAATAACGTGGGACAGGGACCCATTTTCTGCGTCTTCGGAAGGTACGAACGTGCAGCATGCACTTCCTATTTTTCGGCAAACACCTCCATCGATTGCTGTTAACAGGTCTAGGACATACCTGTTTTGCATGGTCATTAATCGCAGAGCTCGTAGTTCCACCTTTATTATGTTAAACCCTTCTTCAGTGTCATTGGCCAACTGGATCAGTTCCCACCGTGTGATCTGGAGCCATTTTGCATTTGCTCTTGCTTGGACACTTGATACTAGTGAAGCAAAGAATGTTTCCACGGAGCTGAACAGGCGATACTTGTCTGGGATCTGTGCCAATAAATCAGATGATGCTTGTGATATGTAGTTCGAGGCTCGCTTGTTCCTTGAGAGCTCTTCTCCTTTCCCTCCGGAGGACAGGACATAAAGGTGCGCTTGTGTAGTTGGAGACGCTGCATTCTGGTTCAAGCCTTCGTTCATCGTGTTACTTCTGTCAATATGGCTTTCGGGAATCACCATTAGTGTTGAATGCAAAGTGGCCATTGAGCAGCTACCACTCCATGATTGGGGAAGGTGCAGGTACGCCTTGTTCCCGCATACCCAGTAGGTGTCCATTAGTGCTGCTGTTCCTTTTTTCATATCTGGGATGGTGAGAGTTTTGTTACAGTTCTTGTTCGTTCCTATTGCCATTTTTCCTTCTCCCTTGAAACATAGTTTGTTTTGTATTTCACTTTGTAGCTTAAAGGGTTTTTCCATCGCTGTTACCCATGTTAATTTAGGGATGTGTTCTTTCCATATTGGCAAGCACGTTCTTTCCATCCACCGCAACTTTTCCGGTTGAACACCCTTCAGTGCTTCTGCCTTGCACAGCACTTCTTCGTCTTTCCATTTGCTTTCGGAAAACAGTGTCCCTTGTATTGCAAAGAAAGGTTCTTTAAGGCAGATCACTCCAGACGCTTGCGAATAGCACGTTTTGTTGTTCTGTACCATTCTGAAAGAGACATCGTGTGCTTGGAAAGTGTTCTTTATTCTACACAGCGTGAGATGAAGGAGACATTGGGCATCCACAATGGGCAATTCTCGTGGCAACAATACTTTAGGTGTGCCTGATGCATGGGGGATAAGTGAGCAGACATAACAGCTCTCATTGGTTGTTTGTTTAGCTGTTGTGCTCATATCTGCATACCATTTATTTGCTTGGTGAGGGTGTCGTGGGTCTTCCATTTTGTCTAACCCTAGCCCATAATACTCATCATACCCTTTTCCACCAGTCTCTCTTCTCCGCCTACTTTTCTCCCTTCTTCTGTACCTTCTCGTTATAGGAGGTGAAGAACCAGGCCCCCCTTCCTCCCTCCCACCCCCCTTTTCTAATTCTTCATATAGGGACTTGTGTTCTGTCATCATAATCACTTTTCCATCCTCATTAATAAACAAGAGATCGTTGTTTGAAATTGGGGCGGGAGGGATCGTGTGGTTGTTGTATGTTCCAGGTTGGGACATTGTGTCATTATCTACATTTTTGGTTCTCCATTGTGAGAGGACAGCAGTGGGTGGTGTAGTATAGTATCCCCACACAAAGTGTGATCCATCCCAGATCAAGAAATCACCTTCTTTGATACCTACAGTCGGAATTGTTTTCGTTCCAGGAGCAAGGGTGGTGTTGTTCCCCCCTCCCCCCTCGTTCATCTCGGTAGAGATGAACGCTATAATCCAGTGTAACACCAGACAAAACATTGAGATGAAGAACACGATAGCACACATTGATAAACCACATTCAAATGAATATGTTAATCTAGCCACTAACATTTCTCTAAATCTAACATATCTATTAGTTGCAGGCTGCCCATTCGATGCCATGATAAATCCTGTTTGAGACACAAAAGTTCATTAAATACAAACATGTAAGCATTTCCACATTGTAACGTTTCGGTGATAAAATATAGGGTTGGGTGAGGAAGGGGGTTTGTTGACAGACAAGGTAGCTTTCAGTCAATATTATTCGTACCTTACTATATATATATATAAATAGTAAAAAACATGACATTTTTAAAAACAACAATAATAAAAAACATCTTAAAGAGTACAGGAAGGGAAAAAAGAACCCCACGCAAAACTTTCAAAAATTGTAAAAAGAAAATTTACATATACATGTGTACATGTTTTAGTCCAGGACATTTGTTGCGCGCTAATTGTGTTCACTGTTCATCTCATGAAGCACACAAAATTCCAATCATTCATTCCGCACAACTTCATCGTCCGCTGTTGCCTGTGCCTCATCCTGCACCTCACTCTCCGCAGCGCTGTAAGCTTTACGTACATCTGTCAAATGCACCCAATATCGCAGGCCCTTAACCTTTACTGCTGTAGGCGTGCAAAACACTACCTCATAGGGGCCATGGAAGCGTGGTGCGTTCCACCTCCGCACAAAACTTCTAACATATATAAGGTCACCAGGCATTAGCTGTAGTGGTTTTTCAGGCAAACCGTTTGGTTCAGTCGCGTTCCCCTCCTCTCTTGTCGAGGGGGGGGCTAGTTGCTTTGAAATTACGCGCGCTGCCCGTGTCAATTTTCGCAGGTATTCTGTGAACTCCTCCCCCAATATAGCTGCGCTTCTGTGTGCATCAGAACGCTCACGGAGAGGCGAATGCGCTGTGTGCATTCTTCTTCCCGTGACGATCTCGTGCGGGGACAAATGGTGATCCTTACTTGGCTGGTTTCGTAGTTCAAACAAGGCCAAAGGCAGGCAGTACATCCAAGTCTTTTTAAGGGAAAAACAAAGTTTTGATAATCTGCTTTTTAACAGGCCGTTTATCTTTTCTACGACGCCATTACTTTGAGGATGATAAATCGAACATAATTTGTGCTTTATTCCCAATAATGTAGTCACTTCTTTAAAGAGTTCATTAACAAAATGCGTCCCGTTATCTGAGCGAATAACGTCGCAAATTCCCCAGCGCGGAAACACTTCCCGCACTAGGAACTTCGCGGCGCCCTTCGCGTCAGGGCGGGCACAAGGGCCTGCCTCCACCCACCTCGAAAATGGACATACAACCACAATCATGTATCGAGCCCCGTTACACCTTTCTCCCATGTCTACATAATCAATGTGGAGCTCTCTGAATGGGCCACTTGGTTTTGGTATCGTACCCCTTAGTGTACGCAATGTCATACCTGAGTTGTAAATTTGACATGTCGTGCATTCTAGAGCTAACCTTGTGACGTGTTCCTGGAGGCAAGGTGTAAACCAATCTTCTTGTATCTCTGCCATTATGTGTTTCTTTGTGTTGTGTGCAGGAAAGTGTAGTTGTTGAAATGCTATTTCTAACAGCGTGATTGGCATTACCACTTTTCCTGAACTCTCTTGTCGCCACAATAAATCAGTCGGTGATTTGCTGCATCCTCTCTTAGTCCACAGCAATTTTTCCTCTGCACTAGCTCCCTCTTGCAGCTCTATTATCTCCTGTGTGGACATCATGTTGTATCCTGTGGGGACTTCTTGGCTTGCTGTGTGGTGCAACATGTACTCTCCTATTTCACCTTTTTGTAGATATGAAGCTGCTTTGGCAGCGGCGTCTGCTGCCGCGTTCCCCAAAGATATAAAATCTGTATTTGCGGTATGAGCTTGACATTTTACGATGGCCACTGCCGTGGGGTCTTGCAGGGCCTCAATCAGTTCTTTCAATAATTCTGCATGCTGGACTGGCGTTCCGTCTGCTCGCCGAAACCCTCTCCGCCCCCACCGGGCCAACCCGCCGTGAACTGTTGTTGTCATGTATGCTGAGTCTGTATATATGGTCACTGCGCACCCCTTGGCGGCATGCAATGCTTCTATTAGCGCTATTAGTTCTGCTGCTTGCGCTGAATAGTGCGATGGGAGGCGGTGTTGTACTAGTATCTCATATTCATCTTCCTCTAATCGTACCACTGCCATACCCACATGCTTTTCTCCTGTCTCCATGTCTATTGATGCTGACCCGTCCACAAAATACACCTCACCCTCGGTCAGGGCATTTTCAAAAATCACTTGATCCTTACTTTCGTCACCTGTGTACGTGGCGCAGTTGTGGTTTTGCATGTCCTCTATGGTGCATGCCTCTGTGATGAATGTGGCTGGGTTCACTGTTTTACATCTTACTATATGGATGTTAGCGCTGGACAGTATTATCTCATATGCTGTGGCGCGTTGTGTTGTCAATGTGCTCTTTGTTCGCTCTAATATTGCAAAAAGTGAGTGTTCCACAAACAGTGTCACCGGGCAGCCCATTACTATCGTGGCACTTTTTTCAATTGCGAACGCGGCTGCAGCTAGGGATTGCTCGCAGGCGAAATGACCTTGCATTACTGCGTCTAGGGTGCCGCTGTAGTAAGCTAGTGGTTTGTGCCCTAAGGATGTTTTCTGTGTCAGTACTGCTGTCATCAATGTTCCTTTGCAGTGTGAAAATAAGAAGAATTCGCGCCCATAATCTGGGTTTGCTAGTACTGGAGCGCTTGATATCAGCTCTTTTAGTGAGTTAAATGCTGTGTTCATCACCTCTGTCCATTCTATGTGTTTGTGTTCTTGTTGTGCTTCTTTCAGTGCCTGTAGCAGGGGCCTTGTGTACGCCGCATAGTCCAATATCCATGCTCGGCAATAGTTACACATACCCAGAAATTTCTGCATCTCTTTTACTGTTTTGGGCTCCCCAATTGTTCTAATCGCCTGTGCCCTGTCTGGTATAATTCGCTTGCCATCCTTTGATATCAACTGACCCAAGTATAGGACCTCCGTCAGACAGTATTGTAACTTCCCCTTGTCCACCTTGTACCCCTTATTTGCCAATAATGTCAAGAGTGTTATCGAGTCCTGTCTGCATTCTTCCTCAGCCTGTGCACAAACCAATAAATCATCAACGTACTGAATCACTGTGCTTTCTACAGACAAATTCCCCAGATCTTCATGTAGTACCCTGTTAAATATGCTTGGGCTCTCGCAATATCCTTGTGGTAGTCTGCAGTGTTCGAACCTCCTTCCTCCCAATGTAAATGCTGTCAAGTACCTGCTCTCTTCTGCCAAGGGAATCGAAAAGAATGCATTTTTTAAGTCAATTACTGTGAAGTGTGATGCTATTTTTGGAATGTTGCACAGTATTGTCGCCGGGTTCGGGACTAAAGGGAACTCCTTCATTACCACATCGTTCAATGGGCGTAAATCTTGTATCATCCTCCATGAACCCCCCTTCGCTTTTTTGATTGGGTAAATGCATGTGTTGCATGGGGAGTTTGAGGGCACTATTATACCCTGTGCTAGCAGTGCTTCTATTGTCTCTCTGATCCCTTCTTCTGCTTCTCGCGACAGTGGATATTGTTTCACCCGGGGTAGTATTGCTCCTTGTTTTACTTTTATCACCACAGGCTGAACTTCATGTAGCAACCCTACATCGTGGGGGCCATTAGTCCATAAGTTAGCGGGTACTGAACTCATGTCTTCATCAAAAAATGTATGCGGTGCTCCTACTACCGCCATTAGTTCAACTTTAGTTTGTCTGGCTGTAACTACGATGTCGCAGGGCATTGCCAGTTCCATCACTACTTCACCATCTCCCTCAGTGTCAGAAAATAGCTCCTCGTCCGAGAGCTCTCTCAGGGGGATATTTGCATTTGTACACAATACTGTCCGCCACTCACACCCTTCCATGTCAATACCAATCACGCATATTCTGTTTGCTGATACATGTATTGCATGCAAATCCAATGATAGTACTTCCCCAAGAGCAGTGTCAGGGCTTGCTATGGGACGAAAAAGGAATTCTGCTGGTATTCTCCACTCCACCCTTTTTAGTTCTGGTACTATGAGAGCCAATGTTCTCATGCCTTCAACAAACATCTCCTCATTTCTTGGTACCCCTCTGATCTCTTTTATTATTGTGTGGCCGTGTATTACTGCTAATATACGGAGGGGGCATATGCCTGGCGTTGAACATACGATGCCGCTCCCTGTGAATGATATGGTCATGTTTAGTTTGCTCAAGAGATCTCTCCCCAGTAAGTTGATGGGAGAGTTTTCATAGTACAGTGAGGGTGCTTTCACTGTTTTACCCCCCACTGTCACATCCAATACCTCTGTGTAAGGAACTTCAATTACAGCCCCAGAGAACCCCTGCGTCTCTAACGTTCTATTAGATAACGGGAACCGGCCCTCTCTAATGCATGATTTCTCCGCTCCCGAATCCACCATGAATATGAATTGCTTGTCTCCTATCTGCGCTCCTATCAATGGTTCCTCTGATGCATTGTGGGTCGTAGACAGTACTGGACACGCAAGTGCTCTCTGTGGGCTGTCCTATGCGGGGTGTCTCATTGCCCCCCCTTGATCGAAAATATTCCCCGAAACTACTGACACTCCACTGTAAGGTGCGGGGGCTGGTGCCCCATTAGCTCCTGTGGCGAAAGTATTACCAGGCGTGTAGTGCACATTGTCATTATTCTGTGGGCTGGTTTGTGTTCGGTATTGATGTCCGTGTAGTTGTGCGTTACTCCTTTGTACTACATTGTCTGGTTGCTGGTATTGTCCCATGGGGAGGCCGTAGGGGCTTCCTGGATGGGGGTGTCCGTACTGTTCTATCTCTTGGAAACCGTTGTTTTGTCTGCTCCTACATTCCCTTGAGTAATGCCCCCATCTCCCACAATTCCAACAGCTCCCCTGTGGACCTCTGGGACCCTGCCACCCATTTCCTCCCATTCCTCCATACCCTTGTCCTCCTCTTCGCCCCCTGTACCCACCTCTTCCTCCTCTTGGGGCCCACTCTTGCCACGTTGGACCTCCGTTCTGCTCCTGCTCTGTCCACTGTCGTTGCCCTTGTCCTGCCCAATTCGCTGCTATTCTTCCTTGTATTGCTATTTGCCCCTCCTCTCCTTCCTCTCCCTCCCGTATGAGTGGGAGTCCCGCTACCGCTGCTGCGACCTTCACCAATTTTGATTGCACCAACTTCGCCTCGTCCGCCAACCTTTTCTGTGCTACTTCCCTCTCTCTTTCTTTGATCCGTTTACAATGGTGTACTATTATGCTTTGGATCTCCGGCCAGCCTTTTGCCTCAACACCTGCTATTTTATCTAGTGCCTTTTGCACTTCCTTTGGGAGCCCTCTTTTAATGATGAAGTAAAATAGAGACGTGGATTGGTGCCAGGGCGTACCCGTTTCCGCTCTCCACATCTCCTGCACCCGGAGAATGTAATCCATAGCGTCCTCCCCATCATTCATGGTACATTGCATTACTGACTGCAGATCAGGGGTATCTGGGAAGGTTTCCCGCAGTGCGTCCCACACCCTTGCTCGCACGGTGTTAAAAGAAGCCCCATCATGGCGATCACACTCCAAAGTTACAGCTGGAAAACCCGCTTTAGCCCACACTCTGTCTGCCTGATCCCCTACTGCGGACACTAGTAGGCTTTTCACATCGCCTACTGCCAGCGGTATACCCGCGGTATGTTTCTCAAATGCATATATCCACTTGCTTGCCCCTCCTGACAGCTGTGGTAGTAATTTCATTAAGTTAGCCTTGTCCATCTGAGCCCACGGTATATAGTTCGGCCTCCCACCTCCCCTGTGGAGTAATGGTAGTTGTAATTTCCCTTTTGCCGTTGCAGCTTCCTTTTCCTTAGTCACTGCTGACTCTAATGACGCCATCTTCCCCACCCTATTTCTTAGTCGTCCTATCCATTCATCCTCTATAGTCCCCAGTGAACATGCCCCATCTAGCTCCTCGCCTTCTCCTCCTACTGCCATGCTCAATCTATCACTCTCATCCCCCCCTCCTCTGACATCACATAACAAATCCTCTCTGATCCCTCTCTCTCGCGAGACATCACCAATGCTTCCTTCTGCTGTCCCTACTTCTATTATCCTGGTCGGTTCTTCCTCAATTCTGAACAGTATTTCCCCCTTTTTCCATCCTTCCTCAATTTGTCTACTTTCGCTCGACGCTCTAGACGTGCGTCCAGATTGTGTGGGGGCGCACGCTGTGCGTTCACATATGTCTTTTATTCTTGAGAGCTCATCTCGTGCCACTGTAAGCCTCGACTCTAAGTCACTCGTTAACTTCTCTATGTCCACTCTCTGTGTGCCTCCCTGGGTGCGCTCTCTGGTGTTTTCGTATGGTGGGGGTGCAGTTGGTCTTTGTGGCGTGCTGGTTGAAGGGGGAGGCACATAAATCGGGTCGCTATATCCTGCTGCAGGGGCTGGTTTAGGTAATATTGGGTACAACATAACCACTTCCGTAGGCTGTTCTGTACTTAACTGTTCCTTTTCCTCTCGCGGGATCATTAGTGGATTGTCTGTGGTGGAGGGTAAATCAATATTTGGAGCTGGAGCTTTGGGTGGGGGTACTTCCTCAAACAATCTCCAAAGATCTAATATCTCCTTCCTGTTCTGCCATTTTTTTCCCTTATACTTAAGGCGAATACATGTACATACCATATCAAGAACGCTTTTGTCAAAAGACCCTCCTTCTGGCCAAATCTGGGGCAACCCCTCCCCTTTCAATTCTGTTAACCATTGATCATGATATTTATTTATGCGTTCAGCATATCCCGGCAAGCTCTTGCAAATGTGTGACAAGGGAGTTTCAGCCCCCATCCTTTAAATCGCTAGCGCTACCTCGTTCGCTTTCGTTACCTTTTATTAGCTGTAAATATGCGTATGTATTCCTTTATGGCACAGACAAGAGCGGACCTCTTAAAATTATCACCCACCGTTATTCACTGCACAAATCTCTTCTCACTCACCATATCTCATCTCCTTCCCATTCCCAGGCACTCTTATGTGATCTCACTTGTAATTGATCAAGTACTGGTTATGGCCACACTCTCTGACACCACCTCGCGGCCACCCGTTCGTCTCTCACACTCGTACGGTGCGCGCACCCTTCACAATGCTTTCCACTCACACTCTTTGTCTTTCTCCTCCCTTTCCTCCCTAACCAGCTGTCCCTGTTTTCCTGCTAAGGTTACTGTGTTCACGTCTGTACGTGCCACTACTGAGTCCCCGCTTTTTAAGATGTTCTAACTTCTTTATACCCTTCTCATTTTCGCCCCCTACCCCGTGGAAATGGAAAAAGAAGAAATAGAGAGAGAGAGCACAATCACTAAAAAATATTCCCGGTGTCTCCTTTTGCTAGACACCAATAACTTATTTCTCACTTCTTCATATATTCCCAGTACTAGTCTAGATAGCACTATGCGGCGCCGCCTTCCACCCCCTCTCGGAGCTAGGTTTCCGTCACTTCTACCACGTCACTTATTTCTTACTCCTAATGGCCATATGCAAAAGAAAGAATAAAGAAAATTTCAAGACCCGTCTGTAGTAGACCCCCGATATTCTTCTCCTCTACCTATCACGTCGGGGTCACCACTGAAAGGAAGCGCCCCCAATTCCCTTTCTTTTCCCCTTGACGATCACTCGCACTCGGTACTCACGTGCCCGTCTTGAACCGATACTCTCCGAAACTGGGTCCGTCCAGGCGGCGTCACCGGTAACTCAACGGTCAGCCCCTGGCTCCGGCGAGCGGCACTCAAAGGGGATTTTTTTCCAATCGGGATCCCGTACCCTTTCTCATTGAGTGCGCACTTCTTATTGTGCCGGTCGCCGTTGGCGGGCGGCCTCCCGGAGACGGCTCACCGTGCGTATCCCTTCTCGACCGGAGATTCTCGTGCCACAAGGGGGTCGTTTAAGAAGGAGTTAGGAAAAATAGTTTGGAGATATCACGTCGGGGTCACCACTGAAAGGAAGCGCCCCCAATTCAGCACGATCCTCCCCGCAATGAGAGACAATAAGGGACTCTCCCGTAGTGGGAATAAGACCAAGACAGAGTGCGGGTGAGCGTAAGTGGGAGTTTATCCAAGGATAAGGCATGCAAAGAACTCTGCAACCTACGAGAGCGCTCTGCCTGACAATAGCAAAGACAGGCGTATTTCTAATACAAAAAACGTCATCAACACCTAAACACTATAGGGGGCACAAGTCAATTGGGATTGGGTGGTGTCGACTAACTATAGGTGTTGCTGGCGCGGGGTTGGTCTTGGCGGGACGACGTCACTGGTCAGCCTCGTGGGTTGGGTTGGGCCTGGCAGGCCGGCTTGAGGTCATCCATGCGGTGTTGATGTACTGGGGCAGCCTGTGACAATAACGAATACCTTTCCTGTCTCATTTGCCCTAGGCCATGCACACTACAGTTATTCAGAAAATGACATTTACGTTCATTAATAAATCGCTTCACCAGCTTATCTTATAAAATAAACACAACACATGAGGAATGCACCTCGTGAGAGGTCTGGTGGTTGTTGGTTGGGGTGAGATTTACCTGTGTCTTATTGACCGGTATTTTAGGTCACGGGACGGGGCTCTGGGACCTGGGCCGAGTGATACATGTCTGTCTGCTGCGTTAGAAGTTATTATATAGATGGGTCTCTGTGTCTTGTCCCAATGATGGGGGTCGTCCTTACACGGGGTCAGGATTCTTGGGGGGGTTCGTGGGGATTTATGAGAGGGTGCTGGTAGATCAGTGGGTTCATCCGTGGGTTTATTACCGTGCTGTAAATAACACAGGTGGCGGGCTGTGGCCTTGGTTGCGGCGCCGGGGCCTCTGACTCTCTGAAGTAACGCCAGCTTGGTTGGGGGAGGTGAGGGAGCGCGGCACAAGTCTTAGCTTTTTTATCTGGCAGGCTTGGTGGGGTGGGAGAGGGAATGACCTTGCATATACTCACAAAGGTATTTTCCTCGTGCGTTGCTGATCAGTGAATGCAGAAGTTTTATACTGTTCTGCCTTATTTTAACGTTATTCAGACACACATATATATATATATATATTTCATTTTCGTTACACATTTCTTTAATACAGTCGGTTCCAGTACCTTTTCATTACCTAACATTATGTTCACTACATTGTGTGCGTATTGTATGTACATTAGACGTTATACGAGGGATATCTAGGTTATGGCCTACAGAGATTGATGCTCGCCGCTTTGGGTGATTCAAAACATATGAGTTCAAGTTTCTACATACTATTGAAAAACACTTTTACAAATAGAGGTTACACGTTTGGTCAACATCTTTCTCCGTGGTTATAGCAGCATTAGTCCAGACCTGGAGGGATATCATATAACGTTACATTTTTATGGTTCGTTCACATTTTAAACAGAGGTAGTTCATTAATACCAATACTTGAACTATTTTCTACCTTCTTCAGATAGTGATGCTTCAGCTTTTTTCCCCGTTGCCCCGGCCTTGCGGTCCGGGTCATACGGGGTGCAATATCACATTGTTACTAATATAATGTTGCCGTGTTGGCATCTCGGGTTAGCTCATCTCCGACTTTCTCATGGGAACGCGCTCGCAGCGGATCTGCCAGGGCTGCTGAGGCGGCAGAGATGCATGAAAGGCCCTCCAAAGGTGGGGGCCTCGTTACAGTGTGCTGAACTCACACCATGTTTGCTGTGCACGATGGCGTCTAGGCCTAACTTAAGTTTCGGTAAATGCAAAGACAGGGTGCGTGTGGGCAATGTCGTCGGCGGGTGAACCCCCCTCCACCTGGGCCCGGGTGGCATGAGGGTGCTCCCACCGAGCCATGGTCCTCACCTGGGGAGGGAGCTGTAGGTGAGGAGGGCCTCGTGGCCATTCCTCCCCTACATTTGTCTTTCAAAATAAACACAAATACAAAATAAATTGTAAATTTGTTAGCACTGAAGATAATCTCATACCATTTGCTCACATTTTTGTGTCAACTAGTGCTACTGTTTCAACATGGGGGACTCGATCAGAACGTTTCCCAAGTGCATCTTCTCCATGCTCAGTGATCAAGAGTACACTGCAATATAGATGCACCCACCCGCTTGAGCTCCACTTATTCCTTGAAGATCATAGAGTACAGAAAGTTAATCTTGGCAATAAATGCTCTCCCAAAAAGGGTTCCCTGTCTTGTTTCTCTGTTACTAGCAGGACAAGGAAGGCACCTTGCAAAATAGAATGTAGTGTTGTTGGTTTCTGCTATATTCCTCTCCAGAGTACCTACCTTGGTCTCTGCCACAGTCGTCACTGGTTTCCTTTGCTAACAGCACTCTTCACCTATGTTGGTGATGTTTTTCTCTTGTTTTCTGCACCTCTGTTGATGTTGCATACTCTCTCTAGTACAATTGATGATGCGCTCCCCTGTGCTATGTGGTGTTCAGTTAATGGGTTGTTTACTGGTTTCACTGTCCATTTCTGGTTGTGTGGCTGTTATCCTTTATGCTTCCTTATATGTCTCTATTGTGCTCCTCGTTGCTGCCTATGGTGTTCCTCTGTTTTGGTCTCTGTTGCAATCTGGTGTCTTCTCCTTGCCTCTGTGTTTGTTCCTTCTTGAATTCCTCTGAGCTTTCTCATGTTCCCCTCTTTCAGTGTTGTTTTCACTCTGATTGTGTATTTAACAATTCCTGTGGTATTTTTTTCCAGGTATCAAAATTCCAGAGAGCTGTGTGAACAAAGTGCTGGATGAGCTGAAGCGCATGGATGCCAATGTTAAACGCAGGCGCCAGGAGGCAGCCCTTGCCAAGGAGAAGACGAGGCCTCCACCATATCCTCTGATTCCCCCACACCTTTTTCAGCCACAGCCAGTGGACCTGACACAGCCAGCTCAAGGAGCACTCTTCCCCCGACATTTTCTGCAGCAGGATGAGGTGCTAGACTTAACGTACAGCCCCCCAATAGAGTGCATGCCGGATTTGGTAAGGAAGGCTGAGCCCCAATTTCTGCCAGAGGCTGCCATGCTTCATGCACCACAGACTGAGCTGCTCCCCTCATACAACTTCTTGCAGCCGTATAAGAGCCAATCACAGAACCTTTTGGAGCACATGGCCTTCCCCCTACAGCGTCAACATGAACCATTGACTATGCCTCAGGACCTGGTGGTGCAACAGCAAGAGGAAGATGACGTGACACATCAGGACATGAATTTTAAGGAAATTCTGGAGGATATGTTGCGGACACTAAATGCTCCAACTTCGGATGATGCCCCGTCTTTGGACCGACAGAGTGTGATCCAATACAGCAGTGAAACACTAGCAAGCTTTTGGGATGCAGGCTGATAACCGTATGCAAGTCTTTGACAGGCAGAAGGCTATGTCCCCCAATCAGAGGCTCATTGCCCTGTAGGCCCACTCATTCAATCTCTTAAAGGGAAGGGGAGAGCGGAAGGGAAGAGCCAGACGTACATGCTCCCCTTTAATGGCGTTCTTTGTATGATTTTGGGAAAATCTATAGCTCCTTAAATTTATTTATATATATATATATATATATATATCTATATAAACTTAACAAAAGCATACATATATATTTATATATGTATATAACTGTACCTGTTCTCATTGATTAGGAAACGTCCCCCTGGAAGTCCTGCTCTGGTAAAAGAAGTGGCGCCTCTTGCTCTTTTGACAGATCACGTGGTCATCTCCCAACCAGCTGCGTGGGTGTTTGGAAGAACATGCAGTGCCCTAGCAGTGGGTTCACTGCCCATGGACTCAATCAAGTTTTTGTGGGTAGTAGTGGCCGCAAGAGCTTTTCCCTGGATTGAGCAATCATGGATAGGTGAAACAGTAAAACATAATCGTGAGTGTGTATGGCAGGGACGGCTCTGCCTCCTAGAAAATGCATAGCAGTCCAGGATGAACATGCCAGCACTAGCCCATCTATCTGGAATATATGGTGCAGCCTAGAATTCGCATGGCAGCAAGTACACTGCACCTGGGATAGTTTGAGCATTCTTAGGATAGCTATCACAAATAAAGACCAATCTCTTGGAATAGACTGTGCCATTCTGGCTAGAGATGGGTGATGCAGCTGTAGCGCTGCCCACTGGAATACTTCATGGTCTAGTCCTGACAGGGAATAGACACACACATGTCAGGGATGGGCATTTTAGCAGTAGCCCCTCCACCACAGGATGGAGTCTTGGATGTGTGTGGCTTGGAGAGCACTGCCCGTGGCATACTTGGAGCTGTTTTGGGATGATCATGGAGGGGGGAGCCCCTACTCCTTCAAATGGATACCTGGAATAGGCAGTTATGACTAGGTGCAGCTGCTGAAACTCTGCACCCTGCCTTCGCTTCCTCTAGAATTGATTGAGCAGTCTTGTGCAGCACTGCACCGGGAATAGCTTGAGCAGTTGTGTATGAGTCCATTCAGAGCATATGGACTGACACTGAGATGTTTTGTTTCAAGTACCCGATATATGAGAAAATACAGAGAGCATTAGGAGCACAAGCATGTGCTGTATGATTAGAGATAATGCAGATCTAATTTCTTGCCTGCCTCCTGTCATACATTACCTGCAAAGCTCAGTGTGGTTATTTTCCTGTAGTCCCCTACTAAAGCCACGTTGCTCTGTGTCACATAGACCTCAGTCTAGTGCCTGTAGTTTTGCTTCCGCTGAAACATGATCTGATTTGTGTCATTTGATCTGCTGTGAAGCCCAGCTAGGTTTGTATCAAGTAGACCCCTGTTAAGCCCTGTTATATTCATGTCCCATAGATGCAGCGTTTTCTGATGCCAAGTCTAGGCCATATCTCGTAGAACAGCGTGCCACAATTCCCAAAACTGCTCTGTGTGGGCCACCATGTCTGTTTGAAGGGCTCCAAGCTGCTAGGCCTAGTTTACTTTATCTCACTGTTATCACTCGCCCACATTAACCTGAAAAGGTTTATTTGCAGCTATCACTGTAGAGAATAACAGGCTTCAGTTAAATTTCAGGTGTACATAAATGGTCCTTGGTATTTTATCAGCACCCAGCATTACCTGCTCTTGTGCTCCCCTGTGTAAAACCTTACTCACTTGTCCAGATTGCAAACCAGATCCCTCCAGGTACTGAGGCAGCAGATGAAGGCTGAAGAACCTACTGCTCTCTTGCTCCTGCTGCACTGCCTGGCTCTGGGCCTTTGTGGACACCTTATCAAGCTGAGAACCAGTTGCTACCATGGGACTGCATTCCTGAGAGAGAGAGAGAGAGAGAGAGAGAGAGAGAGAGAGAGAGAGAGAGAGAGAGAGAGAGAGAGAGAGTGTCAGACGTCAGATGTGCTGCCTAGTGAGGGAATCACTACTTTGCCATAGCATTATTATTGTGCGTCTTTAAGGAGTCTTCGGACTGTGCCTTGGTGTAAGTGCATTATTGTAGCCAGTCGCACAGCCCTCTTTACCTCATAAGGCCTTCATAACCCTTCCAAGGAAAGCCTTGTCCGTTTACCCTCTTCCGTGCTGATTCCTAGAGCCCTGACAGCAGTTAGGTGCCACGTAGGATGGGTGTGTGACATTTCACAGTCAACCTGCAGCATGGCCGTCTATTCTTTTTCCTAAGGTCTCAGTGGCAAATGTAGACATAGCTTGATGTAGAAGCTGCTATGGGACATTTGTTCTTTTAAGGTGATAATTCCCTGAATCCCAAGGTTCCTTCTTTCCCCAACCAGTGCTGGTTTTTTGAAAAGCCCAAGTCTTAAGTCAGAGCACTTCAAACTGGACTACTCAGCAGAAGTGTGTGTGTGTGTGATATATATATATATATATATATATACACACACGCGCATTCAGTCTTTCACAAGTCTCAATCGTTACCTCAGCTGCAGCCTGGCTTTCGCGTGTGATACATTTAAAAATCCTACTAAGAAGCAAGGTGCAGAGCTTGTTCTTTGGCTGGGAGCCATGCCTCATCCAGTAGCTGTGGGCAGATCAGGGCCCCATTGGTTTGGCAATAGTGAAGACTTTGCTGTGCCACTATATCATTCTGTGCCTTCAATACATAGGACTCTAGGTAACCATGCAATCTCTGGCCCTTTGTATAAGCTCCCCTGGAGCCCCACCACTCGCAGGAAATATTCAGGATATGTTAATAATCTGTATTTAATTTTACTGTGTATTTATGTGCATTAAGTGCTATTTTAAAAAAAACAAGATGGTAGGTTACACATCACACCAATATTAGAGTTAAAACAATAAAAGACCCACAGGCTTTAAACTCAGGAAAACTGAATGTGCGCCCCCAACCTCGCAGCCGCTTCTGCATCACAGGAAGTCTCCAAAAAGAGGGGTGTGGTACTGCACCCTTGCTTGCCGTCCACCCAGGGTAACACAACTGTCTTTTTTTCTGTAACCATTATTCAGGTTTAAAAGCAAGTTTGTTGTCTAAATTATTTCTTACACAGTTTGTCATCCTACTGATCCTATGTATTTTTATATCTATATAAAAAAAAGAAAGTGATAACAAAGATTCCCCTCCTGAGCTATTCCTCCAGGCACTTTTTTTAATCTGCTGCCTGCTTTCAGGCATATTTATAAATCGATTGTAATGTAAATATGTATAGAAGTTGGTTGTGTTTTTTTGTTGGTTTTGTTTCTAGGAAATGTGCCTTTGACTAAGAATTCCAACATTTTCTACTTGTATCTGCAGGATGATTTTTTGCATCTTCCCAGTAAAGATTTGAATGGCATGTGCTGGTGAGAGTTGTGATTTTGGGAGAGGCCATCACTTGTCAATTGGATTTTAACATTTCCACTTCAACCAAACCCAAGTTATTGTTCTAAATTTGCTTTGCACTGTAAGAGCCTTGTTACACTGTGGCCCATGTAAGATGGCATTCTTTGAGGTTACTGCTGCTTTCCCTGTACACATGCTTAGCCCTCCCATCCTTTGTGGTTTCTCCCATTCTTGCTGGCCTTTGTTTTTCACTAGATCCCCAGTGGCACATTTCATCAATTGCAGCGCCTCATTACTTATTTTTGTTTACCACTCTTACATCTCACCACATTTCCTCCATCTATTTGTGATTTTGTCTCCGATAGACATGGGACTGATACACTTATGCATAGTGCAAATCAAAATATGCCCGGGCAGATGCACAGAATATTTCTAGACATTCATGGGCTATAAAAGCAGAGTAAGTCAGATGCCTTTGTTTTCATGGCCTCCCATACCAGCTTTCTGTTTCCTTCAGATTGTACAACAGGAAGAGGCAGCTTAGCTTATTGTGTCATGGTTTGCTCGCACACCCATCATGGTGCTTTCAAAGCTTATGTCTGGAGTTTGTACTGTTCGGCAGTTAGTCAATTGTGACACACTTGCTGACAAACAAAGGGTAATAAATGCAACACATAAAGAAACTTCAAATATTCACTGGCATATCGTATGGTGTAAGCAGGTTGTGCCCCTTCTCGTGTTGGCACAATTGCCTCTTCTCCCCGACCCCGTGTTGATGTCGGTTTCAAGCCCAAGGAATCCAAGGTTCTCCAGATCCTCACATAGATTTTCCATGAACACATGGTTCGGGTTGTGTGTGTTTGTTTATTTGATAAAGTGCAAACCAAAACCCTCAGGTAGCTGGGCGCAAGCATTACAAAGATACTTAAGAAGCTTAGTTACAGAGTAGGTATGTACATACATAGCGTGATAAACATAGTTATATACAATCATAAAACATTGATACTGCCACATAGTTTACAATGATACCAGTGGTCCCAATAGATGTACCCAAGATACAGTAAAGTGATACCATAGAGCATATACGGTTGAAATGGTCAAGCCTAGCAGTAAGGAGCGTGCAGTCAGGAGTAGGTTCAGCGAGGGATCAATTAGGAGGTAGGGAGGTCAAGGTTAGGCATCATTAGTCCATAGCCAGGTGAGGGCTTTCCGTCTAAATCTATAGTAAGGTTGGTCAGTTATAAGATCTAGGGGGAGTCCATTCCAAGATTGGGCGGCTATAACCGGGAGGCTAGAGACGCCAGCTGTGGTCCGTTTGAATCTGGGAACCTCTAAGGTGTAAGCGTTGGACAATCTCGTGGGTCGGTCAGAGGTTCTCTTGTTTATTCTTTCTACAAGGTAGGGTGGCGCTATGTTATTGAGACATTTGGACGTGAGAGAGTGTTTTAAGGGAGATCCTGTCCTTGATTTTAAGCCAGTGGACATCTCTTCTAAATGCAGAGATATGCTCTCTGGTTGGAATATTTAGAGCTGCTCTAAGGGCATTGTTTTGGAGTCTTTGCATTTTATCAATAATATACTTATTGGATCCGCGTATAATGTGTTGCAGTAATCCAGTCTTGATAATATAAGTGCCTCGGCTAGAGTAATTCGGCTAGTTTCAGAGAGAAATCGTCTGCAGGCTTGGATCAATTTGCAAGTGTATGCTGTAGATGAGGCTAGTGAGTTAAATTGCTTCTTGAAGGTGAGTGCAGAGTCAAGATAGAAGATGAGGGTTTTAATTGCAGGCATCACTTTGATGACATTATTATCAATATTGAATGAAGCGTAACTAGGATTGAGTTTTTTAATGGCCGTCTCTGAGCCTAAGATCAGTAACTCTGTTTTATCGTCGTTCAGGCAAAGGCCATGGGATGCCATCCATGCCTGAATGAGGAGGTATATCTTATTTACCAAGGCCGAGTTTTCCAAGAAGTTGCCCGAAAGAGGGATGATGATCTGGGTGTCATCTGCGTAGTTAGTGTAGGTGACACCCAATCTGTCCAACTTGTCAAACAAGGGCTTAGTAAAGATGTTCTACATGGTGGGAGATACGCATGATCCCTGAGGAACACCACAGGAGACTTGTGTGGGGTCAGCGGCTGCTAAAGGGGAGAAGAGACTCATTGTACGGTTCACTAGGAAGGATTGCACCCAGGTTATAGCATCACTTGAGAAATGGGCAGCTGACCTAAGATTGTTGCATAAGACTGCATGATCCACCAAGTCGAAGGCTGCCGATAGGTCAAGGAGGAGTAGTATAGCTGATTTCCGATTGTGCTTCAACTCGTCAATTTGGGTCTTGAGGTCAATCAAGGCTGTTTCTGTGCCATGAAGGGGGCGTTATTGGCTTCTAGGTAGTCCTGTATTTGTAGGTAGGATACTCTGTCAATGATTTTAAGTAAGAAGGGGACTGTGGTAATGGGTCTATAATTAGCCGGTATAGAAGGGTCTAGAGTTTGTTTTTTAAGCAATGGTAGCACCCAAGATTGTTTAAGATTATTGGGCACAAGGTTCGTCTTAAAGGAGGCATCAATGAGCTTCGAGATGAAAGGGGCTAAGTCTCTGGCTGTGTCCTTTATAATTTGGGCTGGGCAATTATCTCCTTTGCAGTTGGAAGGTTTAAGTGAGAGTATGATTTTTTCTGTTTCAGTGATGGATATTTTCTTGAAGCTGAAGGTTGAAGAGGTGCTATTGTGTGAGTTTAGAGGTAGTTGCTGCTGAGGCAAAGACTCAGCCAGTAGGAGCAGGGAGGCTTTCTTTTTGCCTATTTTAATTTGGAGGGAAGTGATTTTATTCGATAGGGCATTTTGTATGTTGGTGCACCAAGGCTTATCCTTAGGGGTATTATCAACCTGTGGTATTGGTGATGCCATTTCACGAAGGATAGAGAATAATTCCTTAGTGTCCGATTTTGCCTTGGAAATTCTGTCGTTAAATGTGTTCTTTTTTGTGCTAATTATTTCCTTTTTGTACAGTTTACAGTGGTTGGTTAGCTTAACTTTGATCTCCTCAGTAGGCGAGTGGCGCCAGATTAATCGCAACTTTCTTTTTTGAGTCCTTAGTTTCAATTGTGGTGTGAGCCAGGTATTAAGTTGAGATGTCGGTCTACCTTTGCGGATTTTGACAGGTGCAATAGTGTCTAATGCCTTTATCATGGTGCTATTAAAGACTTCCACTAGTAAGGTGGGGTCTGTATTGTTAACTAGATTGTTAAGAGTAGGGAGGAGATGTGGTAGTAACTTTTCCGCAGTAATGTCTTTTTTACTTATAGTGAGGAGTGGCGGGGGCCATAACTATCGTTTTAGGGTGGATGAGGTCAAGCGAGGCAGAGAAGGAATTCTTAATGCTCACTATCCCAGATCCTACGCCTGCAGAGACTGGGGCTATCTGCCACTGTTCTTCATCCCAAGTTGGACAGAACATGTATACCCTTACAGAAGACCTTCGGAAAGAGACAAGAAAATATTGGAAAGGCCTCATTTCATTGAAGAGAAAGCATGATACAAAATACAGATATGTACAGGATAAGACTTGTCTTTCACTTATTCACCAAGTCAATCTTTAGGGGTATTGGTATCTCTTGTGCAATACAAAACACCAGCTGCATCTACGACCACCACACCAAGTATAGATCAGATTCTCAATCACAGTGGAGTGGCGTAACACAAAATGTGGGGGGGCCCCACTGCGAGCCATGCTGAGGGGGCCCCCCAACCCGGCAACAAATCACGGGTCGCGCCACACTCTGGGCCGGCCTAGATTGTCATGCTTGTGCAATACACATGAACGTGCTGCTGAAGGGATATGCTGCACACTGAACTAGGAGAAAGATATATATATGCGTCTTAATGCAATATACAGCACACTCTGAGATAAATTGGCTATAAAGCCAGAGTGTTTGCAATTGTTTTGTAGGGTTACACAATCCAATACATGCAAGTCACCAACAGTGCACAGGAACATTAATGCTTTGCTATTAAGAATGCCATGCCACAATGAAAACCTGTCCACCTGGCTGCACAAACAATGTAGACCAGTGTAAACACGTAATAACATTATCGTAAAGCATGCCAGGCCACTTTTAGACATACCTAGACTGGTTGCAGCAAAATGCCAGTCGAAGCAATAACCCTCATCGAGAAGAGAGCACACATTAAAGCATGTGTCTCTGCGGCCTCTAACAACACAGTCAAACTCTTTAAAATCTGCAAGGAACTGGTCAATCCTGTTGTGGTATATACCTCTCCTGTTCCCTCCCAGTCCCTCTTGTACATCTCTGGCCTCTCACCTCTCTGCTAAATCTCAGGACATCCTGTCCTCCATCTCCTCTTCCTCTCTCGGCCCCTTTTGGCCATCTATACATCTCCTCCTCCTTTTTCCTCTTTCTCTCTGACAACACCTGACAAGGTTTCTTGACAAGTCTGATCTATGAAAGTGTCGTCCAAACAGGTGCTCCGCTGCTCCTCCAGAACCACCAAAGCCCATATTGACAGCCTTGGCCGATTTCTGTAATCACTCTTTCGCCACTGCAATGTTCCCCTCTCCCTTTAAGCACTCCCTTGTGCACCCACTCCTCAAGAAGATGTCTGCTGATCCTACCTGCCCGACAAAACAATCGCTCAATCCCCATCACCCCTTTCCTGAGCAAACTCTTGGAAAAGCTTGCCATCTCCCAGCTTACTCTCCACTCTGAATCTGTTGGTTGTCTCCATGACCATCAGTCTGGCTTAAGAGCTGCCAGAGGCATGCAAACTGCTCTCCTTAACACCTGTGCTGCTCTCTAACCTTGATTCCAGCATTCCTTCTGTTCTCATCCTTCATCTGCTTTCGACAGGGTCAACGTCTCCATCCTGATCAATCGACTCTGTGAGAACCTGGGCATCACGGATCAACTTTCAGTGTTATGCGGATGACTCAGCTTTCCTTCAGGCTCCTCTCAGCCTCCTCTCCTCTCTTGCTCATTCCTGACTGTATATCCACGATTCAGGATTGGTGCGCCTCCAACGATCTCTGCCTTAATGCCAGTAAGACGGAGATCCTTCTCATTGGGACCCTTGCCTCTGCGTTTCCTCTCTCACTATAGAAGACCGCCTTGGGCCCTCGTCTCCGTCATCTGCAATTAATCCAGAACAGGACTGCAAGACTTACCCTTGGCCTCAAGCCCTGGGATTGTATTTCTCCAGCCCTGAAATCTCTCCACTGGCTGCAAGCGTCAAGTTCAAGAACCTTTGCATTGTCCACAAGGCTTTCTGGGGCCAGGGCCCAATCTAAATCCAACGCTCTCTTCCAAAATACCTTCTTTCTCTAGCCCTTCACTCAGCTACCTCCAACTATCTAAGGCTTAGACATTTCTCCAGGCAGAGAGTGGGGGTAGACCTCTCTCCTCTGCTGGTGCCTCCCTCTGAAATGGCCTCCCTGGCCCTCTCAAACTTGAGGCTGACAACCTGAAGTTTCGGAAGCAGCTCAAAACTTTCCTCTTCTCTGCTGCTTTCTCTCTCCCCCCCCGCCCCCTGCTGACCTACCTGTCTGCTGTACCCACTGGCTGCTTGGCTACCCTCAGAGTCCCTCTGAGTCCAGGCTCTTTCTTGATTGGTCACCTTTGAACTGCCTCCGGGCCTACCATGCACTTAAGGGCTGTAACTGTAACCCTGCAGTCCCCTGTTCTCCTTGCACAACCAATAGCCACTCTGCCCTGGCTGCTCTTACTCAGAGCATTGCTGCCCTGTTTTCCCCTCCCCTCTCACTTGCACTTCCCCCCTCCCTTTCCCCTTGCACTTCTCGTTCTCGCAATGACACAAGGCCTAGTGAGATCGTTTGTCTTGTCCTCCCTCTATCATCCCTCCCTTGTGTACACTTGTGTACAGGTGCGTTATAAATGACTTGTATCATATCATATCATTTTATCACAGATGCCCAGAAAAATATACAATGCCGCAGTAAGAAATGGCTAGACTGGCAGCACCCAAATGCCAGTCTATCCATGTAATTAAAGTTAGCAGGACTGCTTTATCAGAAATGTCCAGTTAAAAGAAAGTCATACCAAACTGAGGAATGACTAGACTGGCTGTATCAAAATGCCTCTCTAACCACTAATACCACATATCATGCCTGCTTAGCCTGGACATGGACAACCATTATGATTTATCACACAATCACCCCCCCACACATCCCCTCTCCCTCCCACCCACTACCCCAACCTCCACAATCCGCTCCTTTGCCCAGAAGTACCTCCACGTCCCTCTTCCTTGTCCCAGAGCTTACGTATGAGGCTCCTTGTCTCATAGGTAAGTACTGGGATGAGGAACAGTGAGACTAGGAGTGATGAAGATTACAGGTAGCTAAATCAGGCATTACCTCCATGTACCTCTACCTCTTCCCAGTACTTGTGTATGAGGCAGAGTGCCTCACACACAAGTACTGCCTCATACATAAGTACTGGGACGAGGAAGAATAGGGCTAGGAGTAAGCAAGGCATTAAACACAAGTAGTAGCGCAACACCATTGAGTTGACTGGGCTTCAGCACTACCCCCCTGACATTTTGGGCTATATTGACTCAACCTGGCTAACCTTTAGAGCAGTTGCCGGACCGAACAGGACACAGATCTTAAACGGCACCTGGTTTTTGCTGTTAACAAGAACCCAGCAATTACCAACGTAAAGCATTTCACTGTTAGTACCTGCATTCAAATGCCACATTGTTTAGGCAATTACAATTGTGATGTGGGTTTAGTACTTGCATGCCAGGGGAGTGATTGGAAGGGTAGAGAGGGAACAGGAGACTTGAGAGTTAACTGCTTGTAACATTGAATCTGCACTAGAATAGTCTCATTAAAATGCGTAAATAATTTGGATGCTCCCACAAATAAGTTTCCCCCTCCCCACGGCCTGTGAAGTTAGCATCTCTCCCAACATTTGAAGGGTTAGCCCCGCCCCCCCGAAATTAAGGTTTTGTTGTGCCCCTGTACACAAGCACACACACCATTCACCATATACACACCCAGTCATCCATACATTTAAGTCTGCACCCTTTCACCATATATTCACACAGGCAGCCAGCTATACATTTGAGTGTGCACCCTTTCACCATAGACCCCCCCCCACACACACACACACACACGTCATGGAGTTGAGGGGAGCCCTATTACTTCAAAAAGAAATTGAGGCTCATTACGGGTCCAGCGGTAACCGTGCCGGTGCTACCGACGGGTTGCCGCCGGACCCGTAAAAAATTACTAGCGCCCGACTTCCCGGTGCCACTGTGCTATTTCATGTCCGGCGGCTGGGAAATCAGGTGCCAGTAATTTTGTTCATCCCCAGACTCCACGGGAATGGGGACACGGAAGCACCTGCACTGTTGTTAACGGTGCCGGTGCTTCCGTGACTGGTCTGCCTACCGTGGCTGCTGTGCCTGGCAGGGTCAGACGTGTCGGGTACAGTAGCCCTACCAGGCAGAACTGTAAAATGCCAGTCCGGAAACAACAGTGCCTGTAAACTTACCAGCACCGCTGTTTCCAGAACGGCATGGTCAGAATGAGCCCCATTGTTTCTTTTTTTAAGTCACTATAACTACATTAAGAAATTATTTCAGAAGACCACCAGGGGGCGCAGTGGCAATGGCTGCCTAGTGCCGAGCTCCCGCCAGGACAGGGCCTTCTAGAGGGATTGAGCCCCCCCCCCCGGACCCACCTGGCGAAACAGCTACCTGGCCATCGGCGGGTGACCCCCTCGCGAGACTTCGGGTCGAAGGAGCGGACCTCACCGCCCCCCGAAAACCAGAGTTCGGGCCGTGCTGGAGTCGCGGCCGAGTACGCAAGGACGGGGAGAGGCCTGCAGACGGACAGAGCCCAGCTGAGGAGCCCGGCCGCCAGCCGGAGTGCAGCGCCCCGCAGATCCAGGAGGAGTGGGCTGACGGAGCCGACGCCAACACCGGGCGGAGGAGGTAAGGGGCCCACGGCAGCAAAGCGGATCGCGGGCCAGTCCACCCACGGACGGGCTCCGGCGGTCCGCCTCGGAGGATCGGCCCGGGCCCGCCCCTGCCAGACCTCGGCGGCGGGAAGCGGCCCGGAAAGGCAAAGAGCCGGTCGGGCAGGAACGGCCCCTCCCGCCGGCGCACGCTTCATTCTTCGGGCCCACCACGGGCAATATCCCCCGAGAGGGGAACCGGACCCCCAGCCTTGGCTCCCGCACCAGTCGGCGGCCCGGGCCCAGCATCCGGGGCCTGGAAACGTTGCCCCCCTTGGGCCCCCAGGAGACAATCGCAGGACAAGGGGAGCACACCCGGGATTGGCGGTGGCCAAGGCAACCCCCGCAGCACACCCCACTCCAGCCATCACAGACCTAGTGGGGTCCTGGCCTGGCCTGGCCGCACAGCGCGATACACGCCGGGGAGAGGGGATATCTCCCACCAGCCCAACAAAGGAACCCAGCGAGGCCGGAGGGACAGAGACCAGGCCTAAACAGGTGGTGGCCCCCGGGGACAATCCTGGGGCGTGTGTCCGCCTGACTCTCCCCCCATACAGCAAACAGAGGCTGGAACACGACGGGGGCAGCCTCCCACCCCCCATGAGACCGCACCAAGACGTGGGGGATCTGGACTAGCGGCGGACCCCAAGGGGGGCACTGAGGGGGATCGCATGAACGGGCTAGAATCGCTGCGTTTAGGTATAAGAATCGCACCAGCAACCACACGGACCCCAGTGACCCGACCCACCCGGGAAGCATGTCGGAGCCCTCGACGGCGATGGAGAGGGGCTTTGCCTCCATCCTCCAGGAAATTAGGGAAATGCGATCAGATATCGCCCAAAAATTCGAAAAAATGGAACAGAGGGTGGACAAAGTGGAGGAGAGGCTGCAACGGGTAGAAACCAACCAGTCCTCGTCAACGGCACAGGAGGTTCAATTTGATATGAGGCTCTCGGCCTTGGAGAAGAGGGACGAGGAAAAGGCCAGACAGTTTGATGACTTCGAAAACAGGGAAAGGAGGAATAACTTAAGATTTTTCGGGATCCCGGAAACGGAGGGGGAGACAGAGAGAGACCTAACCCGAGTCGTGAAAGACATTATCACCCTTCTGTTCGCGGAGGAGATGACCACAGAACCCACGTTCGACAGGGTGCCTAGAGCAGGGGGCAGGGCCGGGAACCCCCGATCTGTCCTAACCCGGTTCCACTACTATACGGAAAAAAACAAGGTTTTGGAAGAAGCGAGGAAGGCAGGGGTGATCACCTACAACAATGCCCAGGTCACCATTTTTCAGGACCTTTCCGCCTACACCTTGGCAAAGCGCAGAATGTGCCGTCCCCTGACGCAGCTAATCAAAGAGAAGGGGGTCCGCTACAGGTGGGGGTATCCTTTCTCCCTGTCCTTCGAATATATGGGCCAACGTACTACGTTAATCACAGAAGAGGACATTAGAGGTGCCATACACGATTACGTGGTGGACCCAGCCCCCCGAAGAAGCCCAATCGGCCCGGAGGCTCTGGCCGGGGGGGGCCGGGTCAGTCGGGACCCAGGAGAAGGAAAACAGCCTCACGAAAATACAAGAAACTGAATACTCCACCTCCCGCCCAGGAAGGAGAACAAATGGACTCGGAGGGCTGACGGCAGGGGAGCCCTGACAAGCTGTAGGACAGGCGTGGAAGCACGTGAGGTCCTAGTGACGACTCTACCCCCTGGAACAGCAAGTACACAGCGGGCAACCGACGGGGAAGAGGTCGGGGGGGGGGGAAAGGGGGGCTCAAGGAGATGAGCATTGTTCAGCGGGCCTAGCCAGGGGAGGTCAGGCTGGTGGTCCGGCCACATGCCAGTGATGGCGGAACTTACTGGCTGGACGTCGGGTAGGGGGTCCTTTCAAGTTGGTGGGGGATGTTTTTTCAGGGAGGGGGAGGAGGGGTTGTTTGGGACCAGTTTTAGGGCCCCGGGGGAAGGGGGTAGGGGGAATCCAAGCAATCCAGAAGCGAGACAAATGAAGCGAAACAGGGTTTTAGGCATGACTTGGGTGGCCAGCCGGGAGAGTAACATAGGTAATGGCTGATGGCTTGCCGGCCCTTTTGGGGTGGGCACCTTGAATGTGCGAGGTCTGAATACCCCCACAAAGAGGTCCCTGGTTTGCAGGGAGTTCAGAAGAGCTAAGCTAGACCTGCTTTTCCTGCAGGAGACACATTGGGCCCGGGGGAAGGAACCCAAGATGAGGGGAGGAGGGATTGGCGACATCTTTTGTGCATCACATAAGTCAAAGAAGAGGGGAGTGGCAATTCTGCTAGCAGGGGGCGTAGGCTTTGAACAAGAGGCGTCCCTGAAGGACCCCGAGGGACGTTGCCTAATGGTGAGGGGTTCTTTACAGGGGGCCCCCTTGACCCTCGTAGTTATATACGGCACAAATGAAGGCCAAGCCCAGTTCTGGGAGGAAGTAAGGGACAGGCTCAAACTCTTTGTCCAAGGCAAAATAGTGGTAGGGGGGGACTTCAACATGGTCCTAGACCCGGCCTTTGATAGGAAGCGACTTGGCCCTCCGAACGTCAGACCGGTGGACGAGGCCATGGCACGCTGCTTCCGGAGGGTCAACGCTGAGCTGGGCCTGGTCGACACGATTCCATTCCCCAGGTCGGACGTCCCCTCGTTCACTTACTATTCGGCCATCCATACCTCATTCTCTAGAATCGATTATATCCTGGTGGACGAAACGCTTCGCCCACACGTCTCGGGCTACAGTGTGGACCCGGTCCCCTGGACAGATCATGACATGGCCCGCGTCACCATAGCCGAGGGTTGGCACGCGGAACGCAGAGGCCGCTGGAAATGTAATGACTCCCTTCTCAAAGACGAGGTCATTGCGCAGGAAGTGCTAGATGCCATCACGGAGTTCTTTGACTTGAACGACAACGGGGAAGTTGGCATACACATACTGTGGGATGCATTTAAGGCAACCCTACGAGGTGTGCTCATCAAAATAGGAGCCCAGAAGAAAAGAGAAAGGGAGACCCTGGAAAAGACCCTAAGCGATAAAATAGCGCAGCACCGGCCCGGCGGACTTCCGGATCGGCCACTGGAGCGTGACCAGGTCACTGCCCTGGAGGATTACAGACTCCAGCTTAAAAACCTCCTCCTGCACAGGACGGAGAGGAGCCTCCAGATGGTGAGGCAGAAATACTATGACAAAGGGGATAAGGCAGATAGTATCCTAGCCTGGAAACTAAGGGAGGTCCAAAGAAGTAGAACGGTCAATGCAGTGAAGGACGCCCAGGGGACGATAGGCTATGACGCCCCCCACATAGGAGAGGCCTTCCGCCACTACTATGAGAAATTATATACCTCGGAATATGACGAGGGCGATGCCCAGATAGAAGGCTTCCTGGAGTCCATACAAGTCCCGGCCCTAACAAAAGAGATGTCGGAGGGGTTAGAGGGTCCGGTCACCGAGGAGGAGATAGACAAAGTGATAAGTGGGATGAAGGTGGGAACCTCCCCGGGGGAGGATGGCTATACAGTGTACTTCTACAAGAGGTTCCGCTCCAGCTTGGCCCCGCACCTGGCGAGGGTCTTCAATTCTGTCCTCAAGGGAGGCACTCTCCCCGACTCCATGATGGGAGCCATTATAGCAGTACTGCCCAAGGAGGGGAAAGACCCAGCAGAGTGCTCCTCGTACCGCCCAATATCATTATTGAACACGGACGTCAAGATTTTGGCCAAGGTGGTGGGGAGGCGGATGGAGGGGATAATGCCGAGGTTGGTTCATGGGGACCAGGTGGGCTTCATAAGAGGGAGACAGGGGTCGGACAATATCCGTAAAACGATAGATCTGCTCCACTACGCACAGGAATCTGACCTGGACGCATGCGTCCTTTCTTTGGACTCCGAAAAAGCTTTCGACAGGGTGGAGTGGAGATACATGGAACTCCTCCTCAAGAAAATGGGCTTTGGGTCCCACATTAGGAGCTGGGTATCGGCACTCTATAGAGCCCCCACAGCGAGGGTCCAGGTGAATGGGAGGTTGACCGAGTCCTTCGCACTTTTGCGAGGGACCAGGCAGGGTTGTCCCCTCTCCCCCTTGATATATGTCCTAACGATAGAACCGTTAGCTATAGCGATCAGAGCGCATGCGGGCATCAGGGGGATTAGCAGAGGCGACGTGGAGTTCAAGCTCTCCCTCTTTGCAGACGACATCCTTGCCTATGTGGTGGACCCGGCCACCTCGCTCCCCCCTTTTTTGTCCCTGGTGGCCACATTTGGCCGCTTCTCCGGCCTGAGAATCAACACAGCCAAATCGGTCCTGCTCCCAATGAAAGTGCGAGACCTCGAGCTGGACCCCCTGGACAGGTTCGAGGGAATTGCGGTGGGAAAGACCTCCATCCGATATCTGGGAGTCCTGCTAACTAGGGACCTATCAAAATTAGCCTCTACTAACTACGACCCCATAATCGCTGGGATCGGGTCGGACCTGAGGAGATGGGACAAGATGATCCTGTCCTGGTACGGCCGGATGACAGCGGTCAAGATGAATGTCCTGCCCAGGCTTTTGTACCTGTTCACAGCGCTCCCCACCATCATCCCAGAGCAGACCTTCAGGGTCCTACAAAATGCAGTCCAAGAATTTATATGGCAGGGGAAAACCCCAAGGATAGGGAAAGCGACCCTGACGTTGCCGAGGGAGGAGGGGGGATTTGGGCTCCCTGATTTCCGCCTGTACTTCCGGGCTGCACAATTGAGGGTACTCTTGGAACACATGAAAGAGGGGATGGGGACATACTGGTCTTACCTAGAGGACATGGACGCCCACCCCCCTGAAGGTTAGGGATCTCCTGTGGGCCCCACGCAAATCCATTCCGGGGAAGTTAAGAGGGCACCCGACCCTGGGAGTCCTTTAGGAAATCTGGAGGGAGGGCCCACAGACATCCTACCTCACTTCATGGCCGTCCCCGATGTCCTCCCTTTGGGGGCTCCCACTTGACTTGGGCGGGAGGGGGTTTCGGAATTCCCAGACCCGGTCCGACATGGGGATGGAATGGGCTGGGCAGATGTTCAGGGAGGGAGAGTTTCTCCCATACGAGGACCTGAGGGAGGCCCTCAGCCGGGGATCCCTCACTATTTTCGAATACCTCCGCCTCAAGGGCATATTATGTGACCAATCATGGGGCCAAAACCTGAGGAGGCAGCTGACCCCCTTTGAAAAGTTCTTAGATACAGCGACCTCGAGAAAGGGCGCGGTGTCGAACATGTATAAAATCTTGAACACTTTCAATCTCCCCGGGAGAAGGGGTTTCCGCTCGTTCTGGGACGATTTGGTGGGAGAGGTCATCTCAGAAGACACCTGGTCGAGAATTTTCAAAATCGCTTTTCATGGGAACCTGTTCACCGCAGACATGGAACACAATTTCAAGATTTTGCAGGGGTGGCATAGGGACCCAGTAAAATTATCCAAAATGTTCCCGGGCGTTACTCCAATGTGCCCGAGGGGTTGTGGCCAGCGGGGATCCAGGAAGCACATGTGGTGGCTTTGCCCGAAAGTTCAGGTCTTCTGGGGCAAAGTACGGTCCGGGATCGCGGAGGTGTCGGACGAACCTCTCCCCCAGGACCCTTTGTCAATGTTGTTGGGGGTACCCCCGGAAGACTTGGAAATATATAGATATCCAAGGATGATGGAAACAATGCTGCGGGCGGGGAGGGTGGCCCTGGCACAGAAGTGGAAGAGCCCTGAACTCCCCTCCAAGGAGGATTGGCTAAAGAAAGTAAAGAATATGTTCTTGATGGACAAACTCACAGCTATGGTGAACAACGACTCAGGGCCTTTCATGGCACATTGGTATGGGGTGCAACAATCTTGGGGATGGGACGTTCACTGACTTGAGACAGTGGCCCGCACCGAGGGAGGGGAGGAGGACTTGGAGCCCAGTTGGGCCCGCCCTGAAAGCCCACGACCGGGGGAACGGCACCATCGACCACAGTCGGAAAGAATGGTCACCTACCACAGCATCTCCTGAACACAGGGGAGGATAAAGCCGCTCATTGTCTCTTTGTTTGAAGTTAGTGCTGGATTGCGGGGGGAGGGGTACTGCCGGGAGGGGGGTGGAGTGTAGGGGGGGGGTTAAGGGTTGAACGGGACAGTTAATCGCCTTGTGTACCTAATGGGTTATTCAGCCCGGTTTGTTAAAGTTTCAAAATGCCAATAAAACCAAAGTTTAAAAAAAAAAGAAATTATTTCAGTTAAGGACCGAACCATAACCAAAATAATTTCTTTATGATGGCTGAGTGACTTCAAAAACAAACTATTTCTTATTGAAGGCATAGGGCTCCTCCCCACCCCATGACATGGAGGCCTCCAGCCTAGGGTCTTCCATGTCATGGGGCAGCGGGGGCTCTCGGACTTCAAAAATAAAGTTTTTATTTGTAGTCACTATTTGTAGTCACTCTGCCTTCATAAAGAAATGATTTCTGTTACAGAAATGTTGTTTATGAATGCAGAGTGAATTTCAAAAGAATTTCAAAATTGTTTATGAATTTAAGTGGGGCCACTTCCCAGTATATGTGCTAATGGAGCCCCCCACACCGTGGAGGCCCCCGCACCACAGGGGCTGCGGGGGCCCCTGTTACGCCAGTGTCACAGTGGCAAGAAAGCATGCCGGTCCAGGGCCTTAGATCTGTGCGTTTGGCAAGATAGCAGGATTTGCAAATTATTTTTCTAATGGATTCTTTCCTCTCACAGATTCCTCATCTACGATAATTTATCTCGAGCACCAGCTGCCTTTGGAAACATTTCACCACCCTCGAGGTTTGCGGGGGAGAAGTACAGTGCAGTTGGGAATCTAATCCCCTCTGCATCTTTGCATGCCGCTTGTTACGTCAGGGCTGTTAGGACACCTTTTCTAAACTTCAACTAAGGGCTTCAGCAAACCATACATCCGAGGCAGTACATAAATCCACTCTTGGTATAAGGCTGTACCACCTGAGAACAGTTTGTGGGGTTGACAGTGCAGCCAGGGTTAGCTTAAGAGGGAGAGAGGGCTGTAGCTTTGTACAAAGAAATTGTAGTATACGTACTGTCCAAAGACTCCCTCTCCACAAGAACCTTTCACACCTCTCTAGAGAAAAATTGACATCTCCTCTCACAAAGACTCGCCACCTTTCTCATCAGCACCACCACTATCCACATCTACCGCCCACAAGGCCCTACACTCACCTTTGAAGAAAAGATTATCTATATCCTTGGTGACAATATCAAGACCACTATTCAAATCATCATCCTCGGTGACCTCAACGATCCCTCCAGGCCACTTCCTTATTCAACTCCCTGAAAGCACTGACATTCAGACAACTGATTAATGATCCTACCCACTGAAAGGGCTGCACCCTGGACTGGATTGCAGCCCTTAATTGCCTGATCACCATTGAATCTAACTCGCCATGGAACTTGACAGACCAGCACATCATTACCTTTACCATCTCTCACCACAAAAAAAACCCATTACTCCTACCTCCATCCTTAACCTGCAGCTCACATTAGCTCACTAAAGACCACATTATGCCACTGCTGCCCATACTAACATTGGAATTTTAAGGAACTCGTGGTGGCAACAGTAAAGACAGACACAAGTGATCACAGTTTAAGGGTGAGATGGGAGCAAGCTACAACCATCAAATAACAATAAGGCATTCCTAGTGGCGTCTTGTCAAATAAAAGGGCCTATACTAAGAAAAACCTAAGGCCAATCCTTATGCTAAATATAAAACGAGTGTGGGATAATGTTCGCAAGAAAGAAAGAAAGAGCTGTGCACAAATAAGGCTTTCCCAGCATGAGTCAACAGTACCGCTCTCAGCTTTCAGGGCCTCCGGTGATTACGTCTCTTTTCGACAAAAAGTCTCTTTCCTCTGAGGACCTGATGTATCCAAAATAATAAACAAAAGTCCCTTTCTGCATGTACATTGGGGGATGGCTTTTCACCCCTGGATCTCGCTCTTCTGGGATCTGATCCACAAAAAGTTCTTAGCAATATCAGGACCTTCAGTAGTTATGTTTCGTGCTTTCGAGGGCCTGATGGGCTCAAAATAATAAACAAAAGTTCCTTCCGGTTTGTACTTGGGGAGTGGGGGGGATAATTCTTCACCCCTGGGTCACCCTCTTCCGGGCTCAGGTCCCTTTCGAATATCAGCCTACCTCATTCGGGTCACCCTGGCTTGTATTCAAAAGATGTGTCTGTTGTACTTCATGTGTCGGTGTGGTGATGGCTTTTCACCCCTGGATCCCCCTCTTCCGGGCTCAGAAAGACCCTTCTAGCAATGGTTGGCTCCCTCAGTCAGGTTCACTACGGCTTGTGTCAAATCAACTTCTTGGCACTCACTAATCTTAAACAGTTCACTGTGGACATCCCTCGGTCGGGTCTACTTTTCTCAACCCACTGTGCATTGGGACTTCAGTCTTCGCCCCTTTCCATTTGCATCCCTCCTCCGGTTTCACTCTTGCCAACTTTATATTTCATACAGTTCTTTCTCTTGAACTCACTACACGGGATTCATCTCCCTTATCTTTCCAATTACATGCAGGTCAAAGACTTTTGACTGTACAGGGGGTTTTGCTGGACCCCTGCATGACCACTTTGATCTTTTCCTCATAGCTCTCCCAAGGCCTTCTGGTTTTGGAAGTTTAAACAAATGCGGGATCAACCAGTGAGCGCCCAGGTGGTGCCAGACCACTTTGCAGCTGGTTTTCCCTCAGTGTTGACAGTTCTTTGAACTTTTCTTGATTTGCCACTTTGTGACTTTTCATTCAACACAGTACGATTTCTTTATCGGTTTTCTCCTCGACTCACCGGCTGTGATGAACTGCTTGGCTTTCCTCGTATCTGGAGTCAAGGATGGTACCACGGTTGCAGGTGTCTCTCTCTGACCTGCTTATCAGTTAGGCATGCTCCGTGTACCGTTGACATCTGATGCAACACACGCTGGCTATTTTGTTTACCGTCTTAAGATTCCTTCCACAGAGGTTTCGCGGGCAATGGTTGGGAAAGGCAAGGTTGCTTCTCTCCTTGTCGCCCCTTCGTTCCTTGCCGCCTTTCTCCTCCTCTTGAACTGCCGGGCATGGATAGCTCTCTTGCTGTGCGGTCTGCCATGTTTTTTATGTGCTCTCGTGCTCCACCTTTTATCCCTGTGGGGAAGGGAAAGGGCCATCAGGTGTGTGTAATTCTGGTCAATTGTCTGACTTTGCCTGACCGTTGTGTTGGGACATGTCGGCTAAACAGCTCTGGTGTTTGTCCGTCATCTTTCGAGTTGTGCAAATAGTTTGTGTTGGAAAAAGGGGGGTGTAAAGTGTTTGAGTAAAGGGGTTATAAAAAGGGGGATCCCGCGTCTCACATGTCGGTGTCCCACTTCCACTCCCCGAGGACCCCACAACCATGTGATCCTCCCTCACAGTTCTACCCCCAGGAACTGTATCAAATACCAATGGCTGTCTCCTGGCCACCTGAATGACAGATACCCGGGGACTAGTCATAGAGACACCTTCAGGTTTCTCACAGAATCCTACACCACATCTTAACATCAGCAATAGACTATGCTGCCCCCATAACCCAATGAAAGGCCAAACCTGTGAGACAATTGAACTCATGGTATACCCTTACCTACAAAATCTCAGAGACCAAAAGCGATCAGCAGAAACATGCTGGAAAAAAGAAACTTGGATGCCAGCAAACTAGAGTTCGTCATAGCTTCCAAAACCTAAAAACGGACCATCATCCCTGCTATATCTACCACATTCAACCTCTGAATAGCCAATGCAAAATCAGACTTAAAGGAGATCTTCACCATCCTCCGAGAGCTCGACACCTCCACCCCTCCCTCCACCATCATCAAGGACAAAACCTGGTGCCTAAATATCCAAAATGCCATGAACAATAAACTGGACACAATAAAAAAAATCCATGCTCAACTAACCATGCCCCCCGCCCCAGGCAACTCTCACCTCTCCCATCCCAAACTTCCCACAATTTCGCTTCCAGCCAGTTACAGAACCAGACTTCCTTGCCATCCTAAAAAGCCTGAAACCATCCAAGTACAAAAGTGATGTATGCCCAGCCACCATCATCAAGGACTACGCCAAAGCCCTAGTACCCCTCATCGCCACCTTCATCAATGCCTCCTTTGCCACATGTATAGTGCCCACTAGACTCAAAGAAGCCTGGTTTCGCCCTCTCCTAAAAAATCCCTACAGCCCCCAATAACTACCAGCCCATCACCACCGCCCCTTCCTTCTCAAAATCATAGATGGAGCAGTCTACCTACAGATCCAAAATTACCTGGAAACTAATCGCATTCTAGGAATCCGGCTTCCGCCCAGGCTGTGGTACAGAATCTGTGCTTCTCGACCTAAAAAATCAGATAGATGAACTCTGAGACATGGGGAAGCCAGCCCTCCTACTCCTCCTCAATTTGTCAGCAGCGTTTGATCTAGTAGATCACAAAATCCTATGTCACCAACTCGGGCCAACTTCTCCAGAGAAGCCACAGCGTGGATCACCTCCTTTTTAGAGGCAACGGTCATGAAAGTGTTTGCCGGCAATGTCATTGCCCCACCAGCACCTATCCGCTACAGAGTTCCCCAAGGATCTTGTATATCACCCACACTTTACAAAATTTTTACTAGACCCCTCTTTGACTTCCTCGATTCCCTCTGCATAGCATATACCAACTATGCCGACAATACACAAATTCTCCTACCCTTCTCTGGCAATTACACAGATGACTCAAACACCCTTGACTACGCCTACTCTACCATCCAGTTCTGAATGGGCGCCAACCACCTGTGCCTAAATGGAGTTCAAGTGGAAATCCTCTTGATTGGATTTCCCAAAGTGCTCAACAAGCTAAATCACCAATACACAGCCTTCAAAATGTGTGGCAGCATGATCCCCATCTCTACGTCAGTAAAGACCCTAGGAATCCACCTATTTGCTACCCTCTATATGACCCGCCAAGTGAATGCAATCGCCTCCTCTGTTGCCACACATCTAAACTGATAAATGCTTCTAGACCTTTCCTCTCCCCTGACAGCTGCCTTACTAGAGTGCAGGGGACCACTCCGGTGGTGATAGTGCGCAGTACAAATATCCTTTTACATTACCATAACACGGGATGTCATTGGCGCAAGGCTGGATTACTGCAATGTTTTATTCGCCGGAACCTCATCTCAAATCATTCAAAACAACGCACCACCTGCAGCTCTCAACATTCCCAAAGTGGCTCACATCTTTGCAGCCAGAAAGGCAGTCCACTGGCTGCCCATCCGCTTACTGATCTTTTTCAAGACAATGTCCATCACTCATAAATGCCTGTCCAACACGGCCACCCCCATCTCTCTCAGAAAATCACAAAAGCGCTGTCTTCAAGACCCACAAGGTCTATGTATGCAAATTGCCTGCAACAGCCTAAAGTAAGACGCACAAAAGCAGGAGGCTCCAGCTTCCCACCCATCGCAGCCAAACAATAGACATCTCTTCCTCCCACCCTGAGAGAAGAACCCTCCTACTGGGCGTTCCTGAAACTACGCTGCTTTGCATTGCCTCACCTTACCAGCTGTATGTTCTTGTTTGTCTCCCCTGCAAGTAACAGGTTCATTGTAAAATCACTTTGATGTCTACAGGTTGCTGTGCGCTTTATAAATTAAATACATATGGTCCAAAGGGACACTGAAACACTATGTATTGTAAAAATAAAGGGTTTATTTAAATACAAGTAGCCAAAGATAATTCTTGGGTAAGTAAGTACTATAACACAGACACAATCATAAAAAGCAACTCAATACCTATGGTCTGTAAACCAAGGTGTACTCTTATTTAGAGGAGCAAGAAGCAAGTTAAGGTGAGTCAAACCTAAGGGTATACATTCAGGATAGTAATATACTATTCTTGGGGAAGAAGACCAGGCTATATATACTTTTAGAATACTATCAGTATTTCAAGGGTAGTTGACCCTGTCAGTCATGCAGCGACACAGTTATGAAATCACATAATAAACCAACCCTGTTACAAGTATACTCCTTGCAACATTACTTTTTAGTACTGCATTCAGAGCTAGTAAAACAACTCCTATGCTTTCTGGAGGGGTCTGAAGCTACTCAATAATAAGTATGAACACTCAACTATTTTAGAATGCACCAAACAAAACGGGGACTGCAAAACCCACTTACACTTTAAGAAAGACACAATGTATTTCAAGGTAAGTAATTGTCCTATTGGCACAAAACCATCTTTTATCTAATATCTAGTTATACCAAGTATACTTTTAAGAAGTGTATAATACATTTTCTAAGGTAAGTAAGAACTGTTTGAAACTATTTTAGAATAGCACCAAAGCAATTCAGGGAAGCACAACCCACGAGTCTACAAGTTTAGAAGAGCAGCAGCTTGGTGCGTGGCTTGGCGGCAGGCTGATGGCAGTGTGAACCCCGGAGCCCTGCAGTCCTAAGGAGCGAAAGCCTAATTTCAGCTCATCCTGCAGCCATTAAGCCGGGGGATTGAGATCTGAGCCCTCGGGTATCCGGAGCCGTGAGATTCTGGAGCTGGCAGACCTGAAGCCCAGGACTGGTGCGCTGTGGAGCGAGAACATGGCAGCTGTCGGTAGTGGCATGGTTGGGATCCCCAACTTTGAGAGGCGCCCACTAGTGCGCTTGAGCCAGTCCCTTGTTAGAGGTGCTGGGCAGGACGGGGGACAGTGATCTGCTGCAGTGGTTTGATTGCCCAGTGGGGAGCAGAGACGCGATTCTCTGGTTGCTGAGGCAGAGACCCCGGAGGGCCGAGAGCGGGCAGCCACCGATCGGACTCCGCTCGATTCAAATGACCCTGCACCGTCCCCAGTGGGTGGCAGAGCGTGGTATGGAGAGCAGCTCCCTACTACAGGGGGGGGGCATCGTTGGACAGGAGAGGAGGTGGGATTCAGAGGCTTCCACATGATGTGTACCCTCGCGCGACTGAGCGAGGATCAGACTGAGAGTACTGGCCAGCACATAAGAGTTGTTTACCACCCCAGGCTTGCATAGAGTGACGGCTACAGATGTTGTTGAGGCTGATATAAATTGTTTGGTTTGCGATTGTATGCAATTATAAGGGCATTAGGTGTGCATGCTATCTTTCAGGCGGTTTGTCCTGATGTTTACCCCACGCAGGGTTTTTATTGTTCTAAATTTGTTCTCTTCTTTTGTTGTTGATACTATTTAATGAGCAATGCAGTGGGGGATCGGCGTGTTGGGATACAGCTTCTTGCAGATGGGAGCTGGGAATGGGCTTCGCTGAAAGGATGGTGATGGGTGGGGGGGAATATGAGATCTGCATTGTATAGTTAGCATGACTGGGAAACTGGAAGAAAACTGATTTGTGGGGATGGCTGATATGAATATCATTGAATGTCCAGGGGTTACATTCTCAGAGGAAAACGAAAAGCGAGTTATCTAAGCTGGTGGACCTTAAGGCTGCTATATCCCTGCTCCAGGAGACCCAGCTCTTGCAGCGGGCCTAGCCGTGGTTACCATCTCGCTCATTTGCCAATAAATACTTTGCTTCTTGTTTTCAGAAAAAGGCAAGGGGTTGCAATTTTAATAGACAGCTCCCTACATTTTGAACAGGGGAAGGTCGTGAAGGATGCCCAGGGTAGGTATATTGGGCAGAATATACGAATGGCAGTTAGGGATCTCACCTTGGAATCCGTGTACGGCCCTAATCGGCACCAGGACCAGTTCTATGCTCAGCTATTCCCATATATAAGTCAGTTCCAGAGGGGGGAACTTGTGGTAGGTGGAATTTTAATGCAATACTGGGGGGGCGGGGGCCAGCCCATTAGCTTTGGCCGAAGCAGCTAGATCCGTTTCTTAAAGCTATGAGGGACATGCATTTGGTTGCTGTATGGCAACATCTTCACCCCCAACATCGGGATTACACACATTTGCGCATGTCCACCGCAGCTACTCCAGGATCGATTTTCTTCTTGGTATCTCAACTCCTGCTATCTGGGATATCCTCGGCCACCATAGAGATAGCATTGGTCTTCCCAATCACTTTACAATTGGATGGATATGGGCTGGCTGGAAGGAAGTTCATGGGGTGGAAGCTGAGCGGTTCTCTGCTGGCTTACTAGGTCATTTGCGCCACCATTACCAAAAGAATCACCTAGTATTTTTCAGGAAAATCTTATGGAGTTCTCTTTGGCAGCAGTGTGAGAGGCTCTTAAAACTACATTGAGGCGGGAGTTAATTAGCCTGGCCCAGGCGCAGAGAAAGATCTTTGCAGCCCAGCGAGCTCGAGCTGAGGAGAGGGTTCGGGAGTGGGAGACTCAATGCAAGTGCTAGGAATACCTACAGACCACTGCAGGTAGCAAGGGCAGAACTAAAAGCACGGTGGCCAGAGGATATCTCCCATAAACTGTTTAAAACAAAACACTTTTATTACAGCACATCAAATAAGGATTACTGTATCCTGGCCTACAAACTCCAGGTCAAGAGGAACAGTACCGCAGTGGAGGGCTGGGGGTTGAGGGATGTGTTTAATTCCTTTCTTGAAACTGGATCCATTACACTAATGGGCGATTCGACACGCTGATAAATAATCCAGGCATGGACCCCATGCTATGCTAACTTTTACGACCAAGAACGTTCCTAAATCATATCTCCCGTATATACTCGAAAGTGATGGCCAGACTAGCTGCAGTGCTGCCTGGAGTGGTAGCGTCGGATCAACCAGGGTTTGTTATAGGACACCAGCCTTTCGATAATATTCAGCGCACAGTGAATATCTCGGCCTGGGCGCGGAAACATAAGTGGGCAATGGCTCTACTTTCGATCGATGCAGTGAAAGCGTTTGATTGTGTGGATTGGGCATATCTATGCAAGGTATTGGCTGGGTTTGGTTTCGGTCCAAGGTTCCTTAATTTAGTACTTGCTAACTTTGTTCTCCTATCCACCTGGCTCAAAGGGAATGGGGTCCTTTTGAATCCAGTGAACCTATGGGGGGGTACCCGACAAGGATGCCAGTTATCCCCACTCCTGTTCAACTTAGTTATGGAGCCCTTGGCCTGTCTGGTGCATTTTTTTAGGGTTATCCCCGGGTTAGACATAGCAGTCTATCAGCACAAAATGGCACTCTGCGCTGATTGCCGTCTTTTATATGCTCGATTACCAGCTCTCCCTGCCCCATATCGTCTCATTACTATAAAGATTCCACAGGGTCTCGAGTTTCAAGATCAATTACACAAATTCAACGATACTTCATTTTTTCGGAAAAGGTCTAGCGAGTGAAGTCCTATTTCCCATTCTCGTAGGCCTCTTATTACCTGAAATATTTGGGTATCCATTTATCAGCGCACTACACTGACTTATACGGGGCCAATATATTGCTGCTCGTTGCTGGGACTAAACAAGACCTGTTAGGGTTGGGGGGACCTCAGAAATCTCCTGGCTAGGAAGAACAGCAGCGGTCAAGATGATCCTACTGCCGCGCCTACTATATACATTCCAAGCTTACCGATCTGGATCCCTAGGACGGCATTAAAAGATTTTCAATAACATGTTTTTAGGTTCATCTGATCCAGGAGGCTTCCAAGAGTCACTAGGCACACACTAATGCCAGCAAAAGGCACGGCGGGGGTGGGTGGGGTAGCGGTGCCAGACATCGAGAGTTACTTTAACTCTGCCCAAATAGCATCTATTCTATTGGGGGTGTTGGGGGGAGCTTCCAACATCTAGTACCACAATGGAGTATTGGGACAAAGCTGCACAACGGTACGCCGGTACCTTCCCTCTCTCCTAGGACTGGTTATATGGGGAAATTACTAACTCCACCCGGGTTTGAGCAAAGGTCGAATCCTCCTGGTGGTCCGAGGGCGGGTTACACAGGCTGGGGCATTGCTCAGGGAAGGTGGGACACAATCCACTTGGGGGATCTATTCATAGGTGATTTCCCGCCCCAGCAACTAGGCTCTCATCTGTATTCAAGGTAGTGAATTCTAGCAGGTTCAAAACCCCCCATGGATACATGACTAGATGGGAAGAGGGCATAGGGAGACTTATAGATGACTTGTTCTGGTACAACATCTGGGTAAGGGCGGGCATGTCGTCCCAAGCAGTGCATCTTGAGAATTGCTTTAAGTTGTTAGGCCACTGGTACCTGACCCTGGAACAGTTGCACAAGATGAACCCTGAGCTCTGCCCCCATTGCTGGAGGTGAGGGACATCCCGGGGCTTTATTTTCCCCATATGTGTTAGGTGTGTCCTCAGATCCAGGGTTCTGGAGTGAAGTGGTTGCACAGATTAAAGAAATCTGTGGGTTTGAGTTGGAAATGGGCTCCTTGGTGTTGCTTTTAGGAAATGAGAATTTGCAGGGACATTACAAATTGGGAGCCAAAGGTTCTAGGTTGATTTTAGTTGTAGCGTGACTGCTGATAGCAAGCATTGGAAGTCCCAAGTAGCGCCTGACATGAAGGAGTGGAAGACGCGAGTGTGGCATGTGGACACTATAAACAAAATAGACTGAGCAATGCAGGAGCGAAAGATGCCATTTTTAACTGATTGGAGGCCTTTAATTACATTTGTAAACAATCACGATAACCCCATCATACTTTTATGTCCCATCCCCTTTCCTCCATACTGTATGGGCGTCCCTCCAAGGGACGGGAGACTGAACCTTTTTCACCAGAAAAAATCTTCTTCCCCTTTAAATTTAGAGGCGCACGGTGGTGTGCCCTAGGAGCATGCGCTCCCCTGAATCAGCCTACTGTCGCCACTCCCCAGTCCTCTTTTCCACATAGACAGGAACGGGCCACTTTCACCAGTGCTTTTGGGTTTGTCTTCGACCTTGTAATTCCACGTACTCTTCCCCCAGATACTGTCTTCTTTGTCTTTTCTTCTAATCTTTAACCAGGTACTCGGTCCTCTGGCGCCACGCTCATCCTTGGCACATGTTGACGTCCTTGGGCTTCAGCAGGTGTCCAGCCTGCGAAGGGCTCTTCCCTGCATCCGACCCCCACGCTCTGTGCCTCCACTGCCTTGGCCCCGACCACGGCTGGGAGGGCTGTACTGCGTGCAACGCGCTCACGCCTCGAGCTCTGAAGAACAGGTTAGCAAGGTGAAGGGAGCTCTTCAAGAAGTCGTCTCCAGAGGACTTGAAGAACTTCGTCAAGCACAGACCAAGGTCCAAGGCAGGGCCTCTTTTCCATCGCACCCCGCAAGTATGATTCCTTCCCTAGGAAACGTCTGAGCAGGAGGGACGTTAAGGGATGTTCAGGTCCTCACACCAGCGCAAGTACCGGGGCTCATCCAGCTACCAGCCGAGGGGTCACTCGATCCTGAGGGACTGCAAGGTTCTTTTACCGGCTGTACACCTGAGGGGCTACGCACTAGTACCGGACAAATGTTTGAGCGGGCGCCTGTACGCGGCACTACCGGCGATCAGCTGAGGTCTCTACACCTGCCAAGTCTGGTCCTGAGGTGCAGGGTGGACCTCAAGCTCCACCACCAAGAGTCCAGGAGGAGGCCGGTCCCAGCGAGCCAGGCACCATGACGCATCCATGTGGCATGCAGCACGAAAAGATGGCCGCTGCGCCAGTCAAGATGGCCGCTCATCAGACATCGAACCCTTTTAGGGAGCAGGTAGGAGATAGTGTCCCCAGGTGGGACTGGTGTCAACCAGGTACGTGGCCTGCAGCGTATCCTTCTTCATTGCAGGGCAGATATCACCTGCAACCAGCAAGGCAGAGAACGCACAGACCCAAGCTACCAGCCGCTACTCCGTCAATACCACCTGCCACCCAACCAGCCTGCAAGTACATGTTTTTTGAGAAGTTCCTCACGTTGATGAGGTCCCCTCAGATGAGCTGCATCCTTCAGGATGTTATCAGGGACATGCTACCTCCAGTCCGACCGCCAGCACCCATAGTCATTCCTCCTATGGCTCTGGTGCATCAGGCCCCCGTGCAGCCCCAGCTGGCCACGCCGGGTCCTTCGATTCCAGCTCCCCTGCCTCCCACAACTCAGGAGGTTCCACAACAGGCTCCGGTCCCCACACCTCAGCCAATGGCTCACAGCATTCCTCCACCGGCTCCAGACCAGTCGGACACCCTAGTGGACACCGATGAGGAACAGGACCCTGACGCACCATCAGCCAAGGCCTTCCATGATCGACTTGCAGGTTTGCCTGAATACTTGGGGCTTCCACAACCCGAGGTTGAACAACCGGAGGCAGGGGTCCTGGCTGAAGTCCTCACTCTATGCCCCGTGGCCAGGACAGGGATTTTGATGCAGAAGGACGTTGTCGCCCTGGCCAAGAAGGGATGGTTGAAACCCCACTCAGCACAGCCCACCAACAGGCGCCTCGATGCCAAGTACAGGCAGTTGGAGGGGGGATACACTCTTGTTGTCGGAACACCCTCTACCACACTCCTCTGTGATTGCTGCAGCTTCTATATACTCGAAGCCTCAGTAGTCATTGGCCACCTCGTCCTCGGCTCTGCTAGGCAAGGAATAGAACATCTTGGAGGCTTATGGGAAGGTGTTCTACTTCAACATGTCTTTGCACCTTAGTCAGTCTAATGCGGATGCTATGCTCGCAGCAGTTCACCAGAGGCTTAGCCGGGAAATAGCCGACTTCCTTCCGGCACTTCCGGTGCACAGTCAGGCGCGTTTTAAGGTGGGGCTGGCAGAAGCGAAGATGGTGGCTCAAGATATCATGGAGTCCACAGTGGCGCATATTGACACCTCCGCCCGTGCCATCTGCATTGCCACAGACATGAGAAGGATGGCCTGGTCACAAAGTTCAACCCGGACGTCCAGGAACACATATTGGACCTTCCATTCGAGGGTAGCAACTTCCATTCCACCACCGATGAGGAATTGGATAAGAACAACATTTCCCAGACTGCAAAGTCTTTATCCATCCTCACAAGGTCCACGCCCAAGACAGTCAAATGCACCAGCGTTCTGACAAGGGTCAGGCCTTCGGCGGGTTCCGGGGCTTCCAAGAACAACGGTCCAGGCAGCCTGACCGATCTCCGAGCCAACCCTGCTGCAAACAGCACAAGGCGGGGGAATAAGGGCTTCTTTCAGAACCCCGCCTCAGCCTCAGAGGGAAAGAAGGCATGACATTCCCCTCTGGGTCCACTTGTCTGTAGTGGGGGAGCGGGGGGGCAGGCTTGCCTTCCACGCACACAATTGGCGCGTGAGGTTCGTGGACCCCTGGATCCTATCGGTTGTAGCCACGGGGTACCGCCCTCTCCTCACCTCCACTCCCACAGATTGGGACAGCAACTCTGTTGGCGGAAATTCGATTGCTGGTAGAGAGCCAGGCAGTGGAAGACGTCCCAGCCTCCCAGCGGGGTATGGGCTTCTATTCCAGGATTTTCACCATACACAAGAACAAGGCGGGCCTGAGAGTTGTCTTGGACCTTTCCACCCTGAACCTTTCCCTCCCACTTCAAAAGTTCAAGGTGGTTACCCCAGCACTTATTGCGGAGACACTGTGCAAGGAAGACTGGATGTGCTCCCTGGATCTGAAGGATGTGTATTTTCACTTCCCGATTTGGCAGCCCCATCGGTCCTTCCTTCGGTTCAGTATAATGGGCTTCCATTTCCAATACAAGGTGCCCTTTGGCCTCAATTCAGCCTTGACGGTCTTTACCAGGCTTATGAAAGCAGTAGCACCCCTTCTCAGGGCCCAAGGTCACCATGTCTACCCATACCTAGACGACTGGCTCGTCAGGGCGAGTTCTCCAGAGGCGGTCCAACATATACCTCCTCTGCCCTCATGAACACGTTTCACGACTTAGAAATCTCCATCAATCTCAAGAAGTCTCAACTGGAGCCGACGCAGAGTCTAACATTCCTCAGCCTCATCTGGGATACGAGATCCGAGAGAGTCTCCCCTCATAGGACAAGATTGCAGCCATCAAGAGGGCCACGGGTCACTTTCTCAACAGAGAGGTGACTTCAGCATGGTGGAACCAGCACCTCCTCAGTATCATGGCGGATTGTCTTTTGGCAGTACCTTACACAAGACTCAAAATGAGGAAATTGCAGCATCATGGAATCAGGAGTGGGGTTCACAGGCAGAACTTGTCAACATTCCTCTCCTCCTACACCCCAGGACCTAGTTTGGTGGGGCGGGAACTGCAATCTGAGGATAGGCAGGCCCTTCCGTCAACCAGCACTGCAGTTTACCATCACCTCAGATTCATCCCTGGAGGGCTGGGGCGCTACCCTGGACAACCAGTGTCCATGGAGTTTGATCCCGGCAGGAACAGGAAGCACATATCAATTGGCTAGAGCTGAAGGCCATCTGGCTGGCTCTCGAGGCCTTTCTACGACTCATCAGCGGCACAGTGATCCTCATTCAGACAGACAACTCCACCAGCATGTATAACCTCAACAAGCAGGGTGGCACCAGTTCCCCTCCCCTATGCATCCTCGTGGTCAGCATTTAGGAATGGGCCTTGGCGAAAGACATTCACCCGACAGCAATACACCTTCCAGGGGAGACGAACCTGGAGGCGGACAGATTCAGCAGGCTTAGGGTGGACATTTACGAATGGCAGTTGAACGTCCAAGTCCTTCAGCAGATGTTCAACAGATGGAGGCATCCTCAGGTGGACCTCTTTGCCTACTGGTTCTACAGGAAGTGCCCTCAGTTTGCATCCTGACAGAGTCAGGGTCTAGGCTCATTGGCTGATGGGTTACAGATTCAGTGGAACAGCATGAACGCATATGCCTTCCCTCCCACTCCACTGGTACACATGGTGATCTGCAAGATAAGAGTCCCGGCCCCTCTGCATCATTCAAATAGTTCCGTGGCTGCTGGCGAAGCCATGGTTCTTTGAACTATTCAGCCTGTCGGACCAAGCTCTGATGCACCTTCCACTGGGCCCAGCTCATCTACTGTCACAGCAGGGAGGCACGGTCATACACCCCGCCAAAGTTAGCCCTTGCATCGTGGTTCCTGAACAAGTCACACTGAAGCATCTGCGCAGGCTAATCTAGACCTCATTCAGGGTGCTAGGAGCAATGCCACTAGGAGCCAGTACAAAAGCAAGTGGTCTAGGTTTTGCCACTGGACTGAGTTGAAGGAAGTAGATCCTCTCACTTGCTCACTGAACGATGTGCTATCCGTCTCTGCACACCTGGCACACTCTGGGGTGCAGATAGACACATGCTGCACCTATGTGGCGGCCATAAGCGCCTACTGGGTTTCTGAAGAGGATGTTTTCATTTGACGGATCTCACTAGATTCGATCCACCCATCAAGAAGCCACACCCCGTTTGGGACATCAATATAGTATTGTGCAGGGGGGCGTGGCCAACATGCAAGCAAGAAGGACGTGAGTCCTGAGACCTCTTTAGGCCGCCGACAATATCCTGTGAAAAAATCCTCCTTGGCGAGATGGATGTCACTGGAAACGCACCGATAGAAAGGCGAATATGAGTGGAACACCCGGGTAAAGTTACAGCTCCGAGATCGAATTCCCGGGAGACTTGCGCGACATGGCTTTCCTGATCTCTCATGCGTGAAAATACCCTAGCAAGATCGCCACTGTAACCCTGTGGTGTTGAGAAGAGGGGCTGTACAGACCAAGAAGCGGCCCACAGTAACTGCTGCAAGCTGAGATTGGATTGCCAAAGAAGCGCAACAAAGCAGACAATTGTCCCTGTATGAAGCATCACACCTGGCCGCTGTGGGAGACACAGTAAGGTTGGCCGCCAGTAGGTGTCGACGCTGAGACCGCTGCTGCAGGATGACATCAGACCTCCCCCGGGGTTGGATTGGGGGCCTGGGCAGACGGCGGTACCTAGAGGAGCCGACAACTCCTGGACTGCGGGTGCAAAGACGCACCGGCCCGCTGCCTGACCTACGGCGGACCTATTCACCTTGCTGGGCCGCTCCTCGAGTTTGCGACAGCCCGGGGCTTCCCTCTGGAGTGCGGCCCGCAAGGGTAGTTGCCGGAGACGTTGGAGCGACGGGGAGAGTGGGCGACCTGAATGGCCCTGAGCCCACTCCTCCGACACCCCCCCCCGTGATGGCACGAAGGGGAAACTCTGCGTGGGATGTGGTACCGTGACAGGCGACAGGATCTAGAGATCCAGGTGACTGCAAGGGGCAAGTCTACCACCATGGGTCGCCCAGACTGACAACGAGGGATGAGACAAATACGTGGCTCCTGGGGCCAAAGCGCTCATGCGCCTCCTCGTAAACCCGCCTGAAACAACCTAAAACAGCGCAGGAAGGAGTAGTGAGGCGACTGGCTCCTCTAAACCCGCAGCTGCATTCCTTTGAGGCTGCAAGATACGGACTACTTCACCAGCAACTCACCCTTGGTACAGTGGGAACCCCCCCATTCCCCTGAGTGACATGGAGGGCACATAAGTGTCCAGTGGAGTCAAGTGGGGCGATTGAACTGCCATATAAGGCCAACACTGAGAAAGAAACACCCCTGGGGCTTTGTGATACACCTGGGGTGTACCAGAGGAGCACTGGGAGCCCTTCTTCCTTCCATATGCGCCCTCTCGGACCGCTGCTTCTATAGGCATTCAGACCACAGGATTGGATCAGTGCAACCCCCACACCCCTTGGATCCCCACCACACCCTAACAAACGCCACCATGGGTAAAGATCAGAATAAAAAACTTCAACAAAGAGTACCATGGACCAGTACGCTACCAACACCCCCAATGTAACGGTGGATGTGGAGCTACACACTGCCTCTTCCTCTGAATCTTTAACACTTAAGAGCATGATGGCTGTCATCGGCAAGAACGGCATGTCCGCAGAGGTCTCCTTCCTCCGCCATGATCTACAGAAACTGACATTGCGGACCGGGGAAGTGGAACAACGAATATGCAGAGTAGAGGACGACCTCGGAGGTGTGCACCAACAATTCTCATGAGCACTAACCTGGCTGAAGACCCTAAAGGCGCGAGTGGAGGAAGGTGAGGATAGGTCGCAACAACATCAGTATCCTCTGCCTTCCAGAAGCCACGTAGGGGCCCAGCATGGAACCCTTCCTGGAACAGTGGTTGGCGGACTTCTTTGCGCCAAAATCCTTTTCAAACTTCTCAATAGAAAGAGTGCACCAGATCCCGGCAGGTAGACCAATTCCTGGTGCATCCCCAAGAACAGTTATTGCCAAACTTCTTAATTATCGTGATAGGAATGCCATTCTACAAATGGCCCGGACAAAAGGAACTGTCAAAGGGCAGAACAACCGGGGCAGAGACAATAGCCATTTTAGCTATATACTCCCCGCCGGGGCTTGGGGAGGAACTCCTAAACGAAATAACCACACTCAAAGCTACACATCAGCCAGACATGTCGATCCTGGGGGTAGATTTTAATGATGTAATGTGCACTTAGAAGAGCCATAATGCTTGTTTCTCCCCGCTCCTCCCACCGTGGGATTTAGATTGTGCAAGGGGAGTTGGTTCCTGGCTACCAGCATTGACTACAGCTACCAGAATTCCCTGAGGCCAAAATTGGTACTAATCAGCAACACCTGAACAGACTGCCTCCCTGAAGATGCAAGAGGCATGAACGTGCCTGGAGAAGAGCAACTGAACTGCAGAAGGTACACAAAGTTGGGAACTAGAGTGTGCGTCTCACCCTGTCTTTTTTCTAAATATTGATTCGGGAGTCTCGGGCTCCAGAGGCACAGCACCGGGGTCACCCATGCCCCACTTAGGAGAGCCATAAGGCTGGTTTTCCCCCCCCTCCCTCCACAGTGGGATTTATATTGTGAAATTGGAAGGGAGTTGGTTCCTGGCTACCAGCATTGACTAAAGCTACCAGAATTCCCTGAGGCCAAAATTGGTACTAATCAGCAACACCTGAACAGACTGCCTCCCTGAAGATTGCAAGAGGCATGAAAGCGCTTGGAGGATTAGAGCAACTAAACTGCAGAAGGTACACAAAGTTGGGAACTAGAGTGCGCGCATCACCCTGCCTTTTTTCTAAATGTGCAACACTCTAGATCGCACTCATATCCATAGTTGTAAACCGAACACTTCCACAAAACTGGCGACTTTCGTATCTGCACTGGGCCTCTGCGACGTGTGGAGAGAACTTCATCCCTCAGACAGGGGCTACTCTTTCCACTCGGATGCTCATGCCTTCCTGTCCAGGTTGGATTACTTTTTTCTTCCAGCACCAGAAACACACAGAGTAACCACCGCAGAACTACGTCCCCGAGGTATCTCGGATCACTCGCCCATGGTAATGGAAATTTGCATTAATAGACCTGTGCCCCCCCCCCACAGAATATGGAGACTGAACAGTTATTATCTCTGCTTCCCGGAACTTATAGAACGTATCACGGAAAAATCTAACGAGTACTTGAAATGAACTCTGCTGCAGTGGATGACCCCGTCACTCTGTGGGAAGCCCATAAGGCAATGCTCGGAGGGGAAATAATATCATGGACATCCAATAAAAGAAAAGGAACATCACAGGAAAGTGATGGAGGTGGAGAAGGTGGTACAGGAATGGGAAACAAAATACATCCTAGATGCTACCCCGGAAACGCACCATGCCCTCTTAAAGGCATTAGACAATGCATTAGGCCTCCGCAATAAGGCATTAGACAATGCCAAACAGGCACACAGGGAATCGAAGGCTAGGTTCTACGAATGTGGTGATAAAGCGGGCAAGTTACTGGCTTGGCTCGAGAAGAGAGAGGAGGGGAACCGATATGTTTGGGAGATTATAGATGGGCAAAATACCCGGGTCCAAACAGACCCAGATATAGCGGAGGCTTTCGCTAGTTTCTACGCCACCCTCTATCTAGCCCCAACATCCCCAATAGATCCGTCCTTTTTCGATGACATCGCGCTCCCACAAATATCGGAGCAGCCGAAAGCGCAGTTGGACCGAGACCTAGAAGAGGCCAAAATTGCTTAAGCCCTGGTTCAGCTACAATAGGGGAAAACTCTGGGACCGAACGGATTCCCGGTCGAGACTTGGAAAGGGCCGGGCAGCGATAAGATGGTGACCCCCTCCCTACACAAAATGTTTCTCAAAGCAAAAGAACAGGGTACCCTCCCACCAGATCTGCAGAAGGCTAGCATTGTGGTCATTCCCAAGCCGGGAAAGCCCCCGGAATTGTGCGCCTCGTATAGGCCAATATCATTCATCAATGGAGAGGCCAAAATCCTTAGTCCACATGGACCAGTGTGGCTTTATGCCACACAAATCAACACGAATGAACCTACGTCACCTCCACCTGCTGTTGGAGCGAGCCCCAGTGCTTGACGCGCCACTTGCCCTCCTAGCAATATATTTTGAGAAGTGTTTGACGCTGTGATATGGCAAAGCCTCTGGGAGACATGGGATTCGGGGAGACCTTCCTGGGCTGGGTGAGACTTCTATATGAGGCCCCATGCGCAGAAGCGAGGGTGAATAGTTGGTCCTCTAAACCCTTCCCACTGGGTAGGGGCACGCAGCAGGGCTGCCCTTTGCCCCCTCCCTTCTTTTTGCCCTGGCAATTGAGCTACTGACCCGGTGGCTCCAGCAGGTTGGCACGTGGACAGGGTTCAAATGGCCGGATGGGAGTGAAGATGAGGTATCCCTCTACGCCAATGACTTGTTACTTTACTTAAGCGATCCGAATAACGCCTGCCCGATTATTACCCAGATGCTGACAGCTTTTGCCGAATTTAGCGGATTAAGTCAACTGGGGGAAAGCGATTCTCTTCCCACTGAAGGGCGGGGATCAGGCAATTCCCAGAGACTGCCTCTATCGGGTGGAATGTGGAGGTTTTCGTTACTTGGGGATATGGGTCTCAGGGGTCCTCTCAAACTATGTATCCCGTAACTTACACCCATTAATTGACCGGTTGATGGAGGATGTGAGACACTGGATGCTTCTCCCGCTAACACTAATGGGCAAGGCAGCACTTTTCAAGATGATGGCACGACCGCTTTTCTTATGTACTGCAGAATGCCCAACTTAAGATTCCCGACTTAGAATTCAACAGAGCAGAGGACCTCCTCAGGAAACTTATTTGGTAAAATGGGCAACCCCGCATTGCTTTGGGTACACTAGAAAGATCGGTCTGGGAGGGTGGTATGGGGGTCCCGCACCTCCAATCCTATTACTGGGTGACCCAAATGTTAGTGGTTAATGACATACCCCACGGAGATCGTGAACTACCACATATCAGGGTGGAACTAGTCGATATACATGATGCTTCACCACTTGGCGTGATGTATCAAATTCTCACTAGACCCCCTCCACAAACGATGGCAGCACACATTGCCGTAATCTGGAGACAGGCACACATGTACATTGGCTGAGGGAATAAAGTGACCCTCATACAACCCTTGTGGCATAACTACATGCTTAACTGTTAGGGAGAATTCTCATTCTATGGCTAATTTCCCTTACCTATAGAGTCCCCCAGCAGCTTTGCTGGATTTGAAGGGTTTGTTTCTTTTTCCCACTCTTAGGCTATTTTTGTGTTTAATGCCTATGGGATCTTTCTCAATTCCATAGGAACCATCTTTATTCACATGTGTTAAACAGCACCCTGGGTGCAGTGACACAGGGGTGTCGTAGCGACCCCCAAACATAGACTCCATACCCTGGGACTGACTACTGTCTCCCAGGGCATGTAAAGTCCCCATTGACTTTACTAGTCAAATCCTATGAACTAAACCAGTACACCCCATCTTACTATGGAGGTACTGGAAGGGGTTATTAGTTTTTCCCCTATATTCATTTTCGAGAGGGTACCGTACAGTCCCTCTCTCAAAAGTTTCTGGCTGCTGGCAGTGGTTACTACCATAAATATTCGACTGCAAATATTTACCTATGGGATTTTCCCATTGTTCGAGGCTACCACTTTTTCGGACAGCCTCTAACATACCGCCGGTGCATTTTAATAGTGACTTGACTCCGGTAGGTTTTATTTGCCAGAACTTTGATATAACTTCTTTCTCGTGTCTTTCTCCAAACTCCTAACCCAGGTCGGGGATTCTTTGTTCGTCCTTTTGGCGGGCTTCTGCCAAGAAGCCGTCCTTTCAGCGCCACTGAGTCTGGGGTGGGTCCATTGTGTGGGAGGGGGAGTAGGACCCCTGGACAGGGTGGCCTCAGCAACCCATGTCGCATTCTATCCTGATAGGCTGGAGAGTCTCCCACCAAGATGACCACTCCACTGCGTGAGTGACAGCTAGGCTGTATGAATGGGGATCTTTTTGCATAAAAGCAGGGTCTAGAGGACTGGAAGAGCAAGATGTCGCCACTGTAACTAAGAAGCCGAAGAGGAGAGAAGCCAAAGACATCTGCAACAACTGAACCACCGGTGAAGCCCTGCTGCAGCGTCTCACCACTTTTCTCCACACGACGAGAGAAGATCTTTACCTGAAAGAGCCTTCTTCCCTTGAGCTGGTGGGGCCAAGCAGTTTGCCAATCGCCCTCCCAGACCTGCCTTGGTCGAATCTCCCGTACCCAGTACTCGGAGGCCAGATAGCCAGGCACCAGTCCACCCGGACCGCGATTTAAAGGAGCGTGCCTTTTATTCATTGGGCAGCACCGCGGCTGGTTTCATCCCTGGGTAGTGCAGTAACTCGAACCTTCCTCCACGACGAGAGCCTCTCTCCTCTGCTGGTTCACCCGAACTGCAGGAACAACCGCCACCGCAGGAGCCACTTCTTCATTTAAAGGTCCATTGTTCCGCCAGGCCACCCTTTATTCGCGGTAGCACTAAAGGTGTTTTAAATCCTTTACCTACCTGTTGGGTTGGCCGCCCCTTTCTCTTAACATTGTCTTTTCAACTTCTGCATCCACCTTTTCAAATTTGTTAACCAAAGACTTGACTGCAGCTACAAGAACATTTTGCTCCTTGGCCCTTGCCCTGTGCCACTGACTATGGCACAGGTCTACTGACTCTTCCTACATTTGTTAGATCTGCCCTATTTAGACTGATTATCATCTAGAACTGTGTGGTGCACCTATTTCTTACAACTGCCCTTTCCTTCCCTTTTTTAAACCTTGTGAAATGCCATTTTTCCCAGTTTTCATTTAAGTATTGCTGATACTGATGCACTGTCTTGCTTAAACTGGTTCACAAACCTATGGGAAGTGTTGCTATGGTGTCTAAGAAACTATTTCTATATAACTTGTGCTTTCCCTCCCTTGTGAGGAATTGTTAGAGGATCCCTTGTGTGTAGTTGTCACTATGCCGTTTTGCTCAGTTTTCACTCTGGTTCACTTGATCTACTTGGGAGTGTGTATATTTTCCCTTTGACTTAATTTAACTTGCTTGATGACTGTGATACATGTATTTTATTAGAAGTGTATAAAATAAATATATAACTACTTTTTAATACAAAGTTTTGGTCAGTGTTTCCGTGTGCCATAGTACTGTAGGCCTATTGTGTAAACCCTGAATACTGCTCTTCTCCCTCTTTCGATAAGTCTGATTGCTCAGCCGCAGCTGCCAACTAAATCTTTGTGGTACAGACTGATACCAAAGGGGATTAATTGCTCTCACCTATAGTCCTAATCGTGTGTAGTGCTCCCTAAGGGAACTGCACAGGATTCTGCCTAACATTAACGAATTACAGAAACTCACTCCATGGCCCAGGTGGGTGGAAGAGGGAAAGTAGGCGATATCCTTGTTGATGGCACAGTGGCCACATTCGAAACGCTGCAGCGAAAGTAACTGAACACTACCAATACACACAAATGGCCCATGCCCTGAGAAAACACCTGCCGGCACTGCTCGAGACTGTACACCCTGGAACGCAACCTCCTTCCAGAACACATTCCCACCAGTGTAACCTCTATCCTCTATCCTATAAAACGCCATAACAGCCTTTGCTGCCCTGAACCTGACTAGCCTCAGGAATAAATGGGAGAGGGATGTGGGCACCATTGAACAAGAAGACTGGATCCAGGTGCTAATGTATCCATGAGAAATTGCAATAGACTCTAGACTTCGTTTGGTACAACTAAAAATACTCCACCGGGTTTACTACCCCCTAAACTGCACTGTTTGGTTGGAAACGGGCCCCTGATCCTAACTGTTTGCGGTGCCGTGGGGGAGAAGGATCTTTGATACACATCCTCTGGAAATGCCCCCGGATCCAAACCTTCTGGAGGCAATGTTGTAGCACATTGACAAGAGTAGTGGGACGTACTATATCACTAAACCCAGCAACGTTGCTAGTGGGGGTGCCTGATGAGAATGATATGGATAAGTGGGAAAGACTGTTTTTATCCACAGCAGTGGGTCTGATCAAAAGAGACATAGTGCAGAAATGGGATGCGCCAGAAGGCCCGACGTCGGCCCAATGAGAGGCTGAGATGGACATATGCGCAGCAACGGAACAGAGAATGTGCACTGCACGAGGCTGCCCGACAAAAGCCACCAGGATATGGGGGAAATGGGAGGAGGTAACAGATTGAAAACCCTCTGGAGGTGGCGGGTCGAGCAGGTGGGAGAGCAAAGTACTGTAATGCTGTAATTAGTTGTGAGTAAGGTGGTAATGCATGTAACGGTCATTTGGCGTATTTAGGACCAGGACCGATGAAGCGGTGTGCTGTATGTCAGTTGTAAGGTTCTATTGGAAAACAAAATGTTTTATCAACAAAATAAAATGTATATTGTTGGGCACCTTGGCGCATAAACCTTTTTGAGCCTATGGCGTCCAGACATCCGACTGGTCACCATGAACGCAGCCCTTTTGGTGGGTCTTACGTCTGCATGTCGTGTCTGTGAGATTCAAGTTCTAGTGGCTTCTGAGCCAAACACTACCTTTCACAAGGACATGGTGGTCCTCATAACGCATCCCACGTTCCTTCCTGAGGTAGTCCCGACTTTCTTTGCAGAGTCCAAGGACGATGCTCAGAGGGTCCTGCACTGTTTAGATGCTAGGAGATCGCTAACGTTCTATCTGGACAGGACCAAGAGCTTCCGCAAATCTGAGGCTCTATTACCTTCGGCGGGTCAAGGCCCGGATATCAGGCTTACAAGGCATCCATAGCAAGATGGATGTGGCAGCCATTCAGGAGGCCTATGAGGGGCAGCACAAGCCGCTTCTGGCAAACATGCATGCCCATGCCGTCAGAGCCACGGCGGTCGCATTGCAGAGAAATGTCCCATGGCAGGTCATCAGCAGGGCGGCTACGTGGGCCACTCCCTCATCTTCTTGTAAGCACTACTGTTTGGACGCCAGCTCCAGGTCGGACGCAGCATTCGGGCAGGCAGTATTAAGGAACTTGTTTCTTAAGGAGGATCAACTCTCCACCCTGGGGCTACATTCAGTTGTAATCGCCCTTACATTATGGAGGAAAGGGGACGGGACGTAAGAGTAATTGTAAGTTACTCACCGTAGTGGCTAACATACTCTTAGTCCATAGTCTCCTTTCCTCCATACGTCCTACCATCCTCCCACCTAATAAAACTAGTGTCATTAGACAATGTTAATATTGTCGACGCCTCTATGGGGACTGAGGAGTGGTCCCGGTAGGTGGAGTCAGAGGTGCGCAACGTCCCAGCTCCGCATCCTTGCACGCCTCTAAATTTAAAGGAATGAATATATTTATTCTAGTGAAAAAGATTCTGTCTGCCGTCCCTAGGAGGGATGCCCATACAGTATGGAGGAAAGGGAATAGGAGTATGATAGTCACTACGGTGAGTAACTTATAATTAAGCCACACAAGATGACATCCTTTTCGTTGAAATAATTTACCAGCTAATACCTGTGTCTTATGCCGACATCAATATGATGCACTACTATGCACCTGACATTGAACTTGCTTTGGTTCTCTTTTGATCAGTATTCTTGGAGTTGTATTTTGGTAAACTTGTTCAATGTTCCTTATCTACAGTATTGTACTGAATTCGCTGAGAAGGCTTTTAGCAGAGGCGTTTCGGAAGTAAGGACCTGTTACCTTTTCCTATGTATGAAAACATGCAATGGAATTGTTTTTGGTACAAGGAGGACTGTACTTTAATAAAGTTTAAATGGCAAAAAAAGAAAAGCAGCAGCTAATCAAGGTGAGTAAGACCTGTATACTTTTTAACAGAGCCTCCAGTTACTTAAAGGTATCTATAAACCCTATGACTGTTTGAGATCTGTTTAAAGCAGACCAGGGAAAGCCAAATCCAGTGTTACACTTTAAGAAGGACACAATGTATTTCAAGGTAGGCAAACCCTATTGGTAAGCTTTTACACACATTACGTTAAGCAATGATAAAAAAGTACCAATACTTATTACTTTTTACAAGGGGGCTTGGGAGTGGACACCATTCAAAGTTAGTTATACACTTTGTATAGGGGCAGAATGCAACTCAAAGGTGAGCATAAACGTAATGCCACTGTGTAACTTCTTATTTCAGAGATGGGTACCGCACTAACCTCTTTAGCAAGTAAGTACTTTTGCACTTGTTATACTTTCAAGGCAGAATTATTTTCTTATCCAGTCCTTCCCTAGTCTATTGCATGAGTTCTCTGAGGCAGAAGAGGGCCCTAGTGGTGCAGGAAAGTCAAAGTTCCATAGGAGATATTCTTAAACAAGTATACACTTTCAGAGTTAGTGTTCATGGACTTCACAGAAAGCTCCCTATATCTGTTCCAGCAATAGGCCTAGGCAAGTAGTATGGGCAAACACCAAACCACACGACTCACCCACTCAGCATCACAAGATGCACATCAGACTTAATGTAAATATTAGCCAAGCCTACACAGAACCTTAGGAGAAAAGAAGATCTTCTGGGAGGTTTCCATCTGGATGCGGCAGCACAGGACCTGGATTCTTGGTCTGAAGATGAAAGAACTGGACACTGGAAGGGAACCTGCAGCAGCAGTCGTAGTTGGAGAAGGCTTCCAGCAAAGGACTCTTTGCGCTTTGTTGCGGCTGTGTGGATTTGGCGCATTTTTACAGCAGCCAGATGAAGAATGAATATTTCTGGTTGGATTCTCTTCTGGTCCTCAACTGTAGTGAGGGGACTAGGAATTCAAATTGTCTGGAGATCCAGCCGCAGTCCACCAAAGTTTCAGATAGATTCAGACTTCGGAAAACCATGCACCACACTCAAGCTCGAGGTCCCAGTGTATTGGCGGTTTGCAGGCCAGCAAGGTTGCAGCATGGTGTGGGATGGCTCAAAATGCAGGTCTTGGGATTATTGGATCCCACCATCGTTTGGGTAGTAGTCGATGTTTACGGGACCCACCCATCAATTGGAAGGAAGGGTTGCATCAGGCTCTGGTTACACAGCAGGCTCTCCGGTCACTGGGAATCGCTACAAATTTCTTTTGTTCATCTTCCTCTTCGGATTCAGCTCCAATGGTTTAATTGTCAGCCGCTTCCAGATTCAGAGTATTTATCAGGAACTACAACACAACCTCTGCAATCGCTACCTGCAATTTATAGAAAGGGGTGGTCTGGCTGTCCAATCAGGATGACCAGCCCCCATTTAGACTGGGTGTCTTTCAAGCAAGGTGAAAGACGAAGGGCTGCAGAGTTTTGGACTCCTTCCTTGCTTCCTGCCTTCTCAGACACTCTGGAGCCTTGGCAGGGTATACAAAGGATTCCCGCCGAAGACAAAACTTCCACTGAGGTCATTCCCACCTAGAATCACAGGGAAGACCTCGAAAACAACAAGAAATGGCAAAAAAGGAGCCCACCATTATAGCAGAATGGTGGGCCTTCTGTGCATTACCAAGGCTGATTTAACGGCCTGCAATTAATAAGACTATAAAGTCACTAAGGTAAAACCACTGCCACCAGCCATTAAAGTAAACTTTGACCAGGTACTTAAAAAAGTGGATACATTGTATCCCCCACCACTCCACATAAGGTGGGTTGTACTGGCTCACTTAAATCAATGTAAAGGGAATGGGAATCCCCCTTTACTACTTGGGAACAGTAGTTCACCCAAGAACGCTCCTTGGACTGGCTAGCGGACCTCGACTGCCATATCTCAGTCAAATCCAATACTCCCTGTCCATGGTCGGATCACTAACATTATCACTGTCATGATCCCCCTTGAACGACACACCAAACCTGCCAAGCGACTACCGCCATCTCTGACTCACAGTTCCAGAAAACTTACCAAAGACAGTCTCTTACCTTTCCTTGATGTCCTCAAACCTGAGCTCTTGAACACCTCTTATCCAGAGATCATAGCTGATCTTTACTCCATTACACTAATACCGTTGACACTATTGCCGCCATACTACCCAAAAAAGCCAAACCACAGCTCACACCAATTCTTGGCACACCCAGTTGGAAGAAAATAGCCCCACTGCTGCCCTTAAACTGAAGTTCACCAACCTGTCCAAACAACATGAACAAGCTATTTTCCTGACCAAAGCTACCACCTTCAACACAAGAATAGCTGATGCCAACTCAGACACCAGAGAACTATTCGGCATCCTCGGGGACAAAGGCGTAGTCAGGAGTGTCTAACAAGTGGGGCTTGTAGCCAATATAGTTGGGCCCACTGCAGTGACATTAACAACTGTAATTGCCCACACTGCTGAGCATGCATTTACAGATTTTGGTGGACCTTACCCAGTCAGGCCCTACCCGGTCTATGCCTCTGCTCAGGGAACTGAATGCCCCAGTCTCTCAAGCCTCCACCCTGATCAAAGACCCAGCCTGGTGCACCAGTATACAGAATGCTATGCTGCTAGAAATTGGCATGTTGCAGAAAAAAATACTTGCCAAACAAACTAGCATAAACACTACTATCAGGATACTGAAGCCACCCACACACCAACATCCAATATTCCAGGAACCCCACTGTTCAACTCCAACAGAATCATCATTCAGGATACCGTAGATATCCTAAAAAGATCAAGGTACAAAGGGGAGGCCTGCCTGGCATCCCTTATCAAAAATGACTCCGAAGCTCTGGTGTCGTTCATCACCGCCTTCATCCTCATTCTCAACAGGCTTTGTACCAAGCAGCCTCAAAGAAGGCTGGGTTCTAGCCCTCCTAAAACAAAAATAAGAAAAAGTCACTAGACCCAACCCTACCCAACAACTACAGGCCCATTACCATGGTCCCCAACCTTTTAAAAATACTCGACAGAGCAGCATATGTTCAAATCCAATTCCTGTCATGATGCCTGCCCCCGGAAGACCAGACCAGGCCCAGCAGCCCCGGAAGCAGGCATCATGCCACTTGGAGCATGCCCAAAAGCCCCAGTTAGGGGCTGTTTTGGTGCAGTCCTGGCGCCTATGGCGCCAGGCTCATAAAGATAAAGTCAGTCCTGGTGCCATGGGCGCCAGGCTCATTATTGATAACTTACCTGAAGCAGACCATGCTGCATACTCACCTGAGGCAGACCATGCTGCATGAAGACTCAAGCCAAATGAGGCTTAGGAGGGACTATTTTACTGAAGGGACTATTTTGTTACTTGGGTGGGGCTGTGGAAGAATACTTACCTGGATCTTCTTCCAAGGCTATTTAAACCACGCCCGGACAGCCACACGTGCTTCGCGTTATTCTGCTTGCTGCAGCGTAACGCTCACCGTGTTTTCAGCAGCTCCAGTCTTCAGCCACGCTCGCTTCAGTCCTGGGACTCCTGAAACAAGAAGAAAAGGAGGATAAAGGTTAGTACAGGAGTTTTAACTTTAATCCTTACCTGAATCCTGATCCATTTTGCCACAGAGCTGAAAGACAGAAGTCTTTGAAGCATCGCTTCGCATTCCTACGGCGCCGCGCTGAACTCACCTGCTTGGCGGTACTTCAGCATTCCATCACGCTCTCTCCATCTCGCGGCCGCCCTCCGACACCTAAGGAGACAAAGACAGCAAGGTGAGCAAGGGGAGAAAGCAAAGACAATACAAGTTACCCCCCACAAAACTTACCTGATTTACCACGGGGGTCTCACCTCTCATCCAATACGTCTGCCCTTCAGAGAGGATATTCTCTCGTGGGAGGAAGGTTGGGTCCTCCATCCGGGAGTCAAGACTCTCACCCTTCATGCGTGGTTTGAGTGGTTGAGCTGTAGATTTTGGGACCTTCCGGGTGACGTAATGGAGGTGTTGCTTTTGGCTAGACGGCAAGCAACAAAGTCCCTGTACCGTTGTTGTTGGTTTAAGTTTTGCGACTGGTGCAGAGGAAGGAATGTGGATCCTTTTCGGTGCTTGATTCTCTCTTTCCGTCTTTCTTTGGCCCACAGGAGTCTTCATGTGGGCACCATAAAGGTTACTTGGCAGCACTGTCTATATTTATATTTAAGTGCTTTTCAGAGGAATGCTCTTATTTAAAATTTCCACTGATCACTCAGGTGCCGGTCTGGGACCTTAATTTGGTTTTGAAATTTCTGATGAATGCTCCATTTGAGCCTTTGCACTTTTGACATTTCAAACAGTTTTCTTGGTTGCAGTTACGTCTGCTAGAAGAGTGAGCGGAGTTGCAGGCACTTTCTGCTAAGCCACTCTTTACTTTGTTACACAAGGACAGGGTCGTACTGAGAGGTCGTCCGTCCTTTTTGCCTAAGGTCGTGTCAGAATTTAATTTGAGCCAGAAGGTGGTACTCCCCGCTTTCTATCCTCCCCCTCATCCAATTAAGGATGAGGAACGGCTCCATAAATTGGATCCTTGGATGGCTTTCAGCTTTTATCTCTCCAGAATGGCCAAGCTCAGAGTGGACGACCAGCTCTTTGTGGGATATACTGGACACTGTTTGGGACAGGCTGTTTCTAAGCAGACCCTTTCTAGGTGGATTATCCTCAATATTTCAGAATGCTATCGATTGGCTAATAAGGACCCTTCTGAGGGTTTGCGTGCCCACTCCACCAGGGGCATCGCCACTTCGACAGCACTCCAGAGGGGTGTGCCGGTTAAGAATATCTGTAACGCTGCAACGTGATCTTCTATACACACGTTTAAGCATTACTCCCTGGCTACGTCCCATGCTCACGATGGGCCTCTGGTAAGTCAGTTCTGTGCTCTGCCATTTGAATTGGGTATGTCTACATTCTTTTCCCTCCTCCACTCCTCTTTACTTCTTTGGGAGTCTGTCAAAGATGAGAAATACGTTGGAGGGCACAATCCATTCGAAGAACAAGTTACTTACCAATCTGGTAACGTTCTTTCGACTGGATATTCCTCATCCCCCTCCCAGCCTACCCCTCAAGAATTTCCCATGCCATTACAGCTTACGTCCCACAAGGCTAAGTGCAGTCGACTTGGGACTCTCGGCATGTATGCCACATGTTGTGAGAAGGGAAAAAACATGAACTGAGGCTACGGGAGCCATGCGTCCTATTTGTAATATCTGATGATGTCACCCTCGACGGACATCGACCGGACGCCATCGACGCAAGGGGCCCTCTGCCGAAAAACTTTCTGAAGCAGCATAGCTGTGGACATTACATGTCATAGATGAGGAATATGTTGGAGGAACATCCAGTCGAAAGAACATTACCAGTTTGGTAAGTAACTTGTTAACCTCCACCTTTTACCTCGTCCCTGAAGCCACCCTCTGGATCTAAGACTTTCTATCTGGCCGATCCTCAAGGGTCTTTCCGGGCCCCGACTCTGCTGACCCTATACCGGTTTCCTATGGTGTCCCACAGGGCTCCTGCCTCTCCCCCACCTTTTATAACATGTATACCAAACCCCTCTTTGACCACCTAGACGGCCTCAACATCACATATACCAACTATGCCGTTGATGCTTCTCCTCAAAATCACAGGCAATCACGACCTTGACTCTACCGACATTAACTACATCTTCAGTATCATACAGGCCTGGATGGCTACCCATCATCTCTGCCTGAATGACAGAAAAACAGTGCTCCTTATTGTGGGCTCCCAATACCACCTCATACTCCTCAGTCCTGCCTTCTCTTCCTTCTGCATTGATGGCAATACCATCCCAGTCTCTGCTCATGTAAATACTCTAGGCATCTACTTTGACTCTGAACTAAACATGTCAAAGCTGTCACCTCCTGCGCAGCCTATTCTACCAAACTTATAAACCTTTCCAGGAAATTCCTTACCTCTAACAACTGTCTCACCCTAGCTAGAGCCATCATAGGTAGCACACTTGACTACTGCAATGCTATTCTAGCAGGGACCTCCATCAAAAAACTTCAATAAGCTTAACTGCTCCAAAACAACCCCCTCAGAGCAATTTGGGGCTTTAAGCACTCTGACCACATCTCTCACATCAGAAGGGGAGGCTCATTGGCTTGCCATCAAGGCACGTATTGAATTTAAACTTCTGGCCATCACCCACCAATGCCGACATAACACTGCCCCCCTTACCAACCGCATCATCAAAGAACGCAACAAGCGCAGCCTCCGCTGTTCCACCACATAAGCCTTGAACATACCCAGATTTGCTAGAAAGAGAGCTGAGGGCTCCTGTTTCACCACCATCGCTCCCAATCTCTGGAACGCCCTCCCTCAGCAGATCCAACATAAACCGACTTATGCACTCTTCCGTAAGAATATAAAAATCTTACTGTTGAACAAATATCTGTAATCAAACCAGTTTGCCCTACCTATTCTGAACCTGATTAATGTTCTATGATGACTACCATACCCTGTTTGACTCACTTCTATGTTTGATTTGCAATTACTGTACTGTTTCCATCGAGTCCTACTTGTACCTTTAGCAGTGTGATACCTCAGTGTCAGGGCGCTACCAACAAATGTAATAAATCCAACGCCATCTGGAATCAAACCACATCCTAGGAGTCCGTTGAACTGGCTTCCACCCAGACCATGGTACTGAGTCAGCACTCCTAGACCATAAGAACCAGATGGATTAGATCAGGTGTAGTATGCTGCTTGTATTGGTGCACAGATGCAAGCAGTGGAATGTTGCCTGGTGACTGGAACCTTTACTACATCAAGGTTCTAGTGGAGACAGTTAGGGGACACAGGGTGGGAGAGAGATGGATAAAGATGTTTCTACCTTGTGCTCCTACCCTCTTTCCATAACTTCCCTGTAACTCAATAAAGCTAACTTCCTTTTATATATATATATATATATATATCTGCCGCCAGTCTGGTCCCTACATATATTAAGAACCCCAAATGCTACAATGGCGGCGATGATGCTTTTAGAAGAGGACTAGTGATGCAGTTGGCACATCCAGTGATGTGATGCCGCCCTGTGGTGAAGCAAAAATGATGAAAAGTGCCCACAGAAATGAAGCTGGGGAGGCCAGATGTGGAAAAGATGCCCTGAAATCGACGTGGCATAAGTCCTGTTGGGGATGGGAAGACACATTCTCCCTTGCAGGCAGCCAAAGAAGTGGTGAGCTGAAAATGCCTGCCTTCCCCCTTCCTTTCACAAGGAAAATAAGGTACTGTAAATGTTGTGAAAGAATGACTGAAAAGAGCAGATGTGAAGAGGAAAGTCATGAAGCAAAATTAAGGGGGCAGCAAGTGCAGTGCAGTACAGAAAGAAGCTGTTTAAAGTACTGTAAAATATGGTGTGCATTACTGCTATGATGAATGGCAGCCAAGAAAATGCAGCAAGTTTTTTCCTGCTACCAGCTTACAAATGAAGTACGGCAGAGTACTGTAAAATGTGGTACTTTAAAAAAAAAAAACTGAAATTAATCTGCCAGAAAGTGCAGAAAGAAAAACTGCTTTAAGTACTGTAAAAATAATGAAGGCTGAAGCGAGATTAGCGTGTTGGCAGCCTGTAATATTGTGCAGCCCCTCAAAGTACTTTAAAAGTACAGATGAAGTCAGGAGAAATAATGCGAGACCATGCGTTAATAAAGTGCTGCCTTGGATGCTGTGTGGGCGGCGTGTGAGAAGACTGCTGAAAACTGACTGAAATTTGACTGCAATAGTACAGCTACTAGCTCCGTTACCGTTAATACTGTTGGCTGACAGGAGATCTGTGTGGCCTGAAGGATCTTTCTTAATGATGAGGTGGCTCCGAATGCGAGGGAGTATGGCGAAGCTTGGAACGCGTGGAACTGGTGTGCCTAAACATTCCATTGCTGTAGCTGCGTTCCTTTCAATATGCACATAAAAGAAAAAGAAACATTAGATGAGTGATCTATGAACGTTGGCCAGCGTGATGACGCACACAGAAGGGTTTTGGTCTGTTATGGGAAGGAACGTGTGGAGTTTCCAGCATTTTGCTGCCATGGAAATTTTTATTCTGTAAGCGCTCATGCAACAAGGAAATGAAATGTATGGAGCAGCATCCACATAAGTGTTTATTCTGTTTGTTCTTCACCGTGAACAGCATGGGATGTTTGTTCATTCATACAATGCAGCACAAGAGGGATGTTTATTATTCTTCCAACGGACGTACAAAGAGGTACTGTTTTTATAATAGTATGCTGCAGTAAGAATATGAAGAGAGTTGCTGCCACAGCGTTTGTTTCATAGAAAAGAAAAGGAAAAAAAGGTACTGTTTTCCTTGTGGTTCTACAGGCAGCTAACAGTAATGTTACATGGAGATGGCACTAATTCAGTGGTTGAAAGAAAACCTTTCCGTTTTCCTTCTGGGTTATCTGCAGCACTGTTCCACGTGCAATTCATGGACTCTTACAGAGAAGATATGTTTTATTTACTAAACTAGTATTTAAACGCACGTGATTACGGTTGTTTTTATTGTTTGGTGAAAGTTATCTCATACACAGCAGCAATGTTTATGAGTGAACGGTCTTTTAAGTTAATCAGTACAATGATTGCAAGCAGTGGAATGTTGCCTGGTGACTGGAACCTTTACTACATCAAGGTTCTAGTAGAGACAGTTAGGACACACAGGATGGGAGAGAGATGGATAAAGCTGTTTCTACCTTCTGCTCCTACCCTCTTTCCATAACTTCCCTGTAACTCAATAAAGCTCAATAAAGCTAACTTCCTTGTATATATATATATCTGCCTCCAGTCTGGTCCCTACATATATTAAGAACCCCAAATGCTACATCAGGGATGATGGAAAACCTGACCTACTGCTGCTACTAGACCTGTCCACAGCCTTCGAATTAGTCGACCACAATATACTAGACCACCACCTCACTTCTGCAGCCTCCTTTTCCCCAGAAGCGGCATAATGGATCGCCTCCTTCCTAAAAGGCAGAGTAATGAAAATATTTGCTGAAAACACCTGTACTGCGTCCTATCAGTTCTCCAGCATTGGATCTTTCATGGATTCACATTCTTAGAATATTCCCCGTCGTCAGACTGGGACCCCTCGGTACACATATATAGCCTTTTCCTATAGGAAAACTTCGACACTTTTGTGTCCTATCTACGTCCTTTTAGGGCCCGCCCACGCATGCTCTGTAGACCGTCACGGTATAAGAGGCCCGCCCCCGCGGCTCCCCTTCAGATTTCAACCGTCTCCAAAGTAGTGGGATCTCCTCGCGTCGTCTTACTATTTTGTACAAGGTTGTGTACTTGGAGTTGGAGTTAGGTGAATTTTTCCTTCATGTCAGGAAAGGCGCTGTTCCATCCGTGCGCGACGTGCGGCTTGAAAAAAGTTTACGAGGGGGACAGACATATGGATTGTATATACTGTCTCCATCCTCATCATTCGGCTGATAACTGTGACATATGCAAAGGGTTTTCTCAAAAGACCCTCAAAGACCGGAATCGACGGCTGGTGGCATGGTTGAATGATGGAGCGGGGGCATACCCCCCTTCGGAGGTAGGCTCCACACAATCGGCGAAAACATCACACCGCGCTGTGTTGTCGGAACCACCAGCGAAGAAATCTCGACCGACGGAAAAAGAGTCATCTCGGAGTCATTCAGCTAGAGAATCTTCGTCGAGAAAATAGTCATCTTCGTCAAAAAAGCACGACAAGGAAAGACCGAAATCCTCCTCGGGCGATCACCATAGATCGACCACGAGTCGAGAGTCGAGTAAAAGCAGGCCAAGTGTGGAAAAGGCGGGACTGCCTAAACCACCTGCTAAGCCACCGTCGTCGACGGCGGTCCAGTTGTCGGCCTCCACCCTACCACTGACGCATGTGGTATCCACCGTCCCAACGACTGCGACGGTGGCCTCGTCAACGGAGGTTCTACAGGAAGCCTGGAGGCCTGAAGTTTTTGATCCGATCCCTCCGGATACTTTACTACAGGAACAGGCAGTGTCGCTGTCCTTGGGGAAGGACGAGAGCGGGAGAATAGCTGGCCCGGCAGACCTCGGGCTACGAGTGGTTGACAAGTCGTCGACGAGGGGATCCGGAATTCCGGTGTCTGCCCCTCTTCTCAATCCTCAGTCTGTTTTGTCATTGGAGATTCTGCCCACGCTTCAGTCTTTAGTACAGTCGTTGGACCAGAGACTACCGTAGGTAAACCTGCCACAGTCACCTGTCGATGAGCCGGGCCCGTCCCGTCCACCGACTCACTTATGCACGCCAGTCTCAGCACCACAAGCACCCTAAGAGGAAGGTGAGCTGCCAGATTCGGAGTCTGACAGAGGAGCCATGTCGGATATCTCATCATCCCCCTCCAGGGATCCAACCTGGGAGTCAGAGGTGGAGTTAGAAACCCCAAGAAGCCCGGCTCACCCGCCCCCCCCGGACGGTATTGCATCATTCCATTCTATGATGGAGAAGGCGTGAAAGGAATTTGGTTTGTCCCAGGAAGAACAGAAAAAGGACTGTTTTTTGTTCGACCACATGCGTAAGAGAAGGAGGTCAGTGTTCTCAATACCCATACTAGATCACGTGTGGAAGGAGGGTTAGCAGACAATGCGTCACCCCTTTTCGGAGCCGGCGGTAAAAGGACGCCTCTTGAGAAAAAATTTAAGGCTCCAGAATCTACCCCCAAGTTCTTATCCTCCCAACCAACGCCTGAATCGGTGGTGTCGGCGGCAGCAGCGAGGAAAGCGAAGGCCCAGCACAAGTGCACGACTCCGCCTGAAAATGAGGCAAGACGTCAGGATGCCTTTGGCAAAAAAGTGCTATCCGTGGGAGCAACTACAGTAAAGGCCGCAAACTCTCTGGCTATTGTAGCCAGATACGACAGAGAAATGAGGCACAGGCTGGCTCCGTTGCTGGATCATCTTCCGGAAGAGCATATGAAGGCAGCGATGTTACTTGTCCGAGAGGGTGAGGAAGCCTCCAATCACGCAATAAACATCGCGGTTGACCTCGCTGAATCGGGCTTCAAGCAAGTCAATAATGGAGTCGTGTTACGACAGTCATGGCTTAAGTGTACCTACTTCAGGCCAGAGGTACAATACAAAGTATTAGATATGCCCTTTGGGGGAGACCTCCTATTCGGAGAGAAAGTAGATGAGGCCCTAAAGGGAATGAAAGAGGACTCGGACACGGCACGTTCATTGGGTGCCCTCCAGAGTGGCTGAAGCTACAAGTCTTTTCGTCCCTTTAGAAGGGCTTCAGGTAATTCCAGATTCTCTGCGTCAGGAGACAGATCCTTTGGGAGGTCGGCTTACCCCTCCCAGGGATACAGGCGTGCTTCCCAAACTGGAAACCGACGCCGGAACTTCCAGACTTCCAGGAAGAGACCATGCTACCCGTCGTCGTCGAGAGAAAAGCAAAATAAAGATCAGCAATGATGAGCAACACACCGTTCTGGGGGGAAGAGTATCAGCCTATGTCGACGAATGGGAACGAATAACGACAGATCAATGGGTGCTGGACACAATAAGGAACGGGCATTCTCTACAATTCAAGCACAGCCCTCCGCACATTCCACCTGCGTTCACCGCTCATTCCCATCTGAGGGTACTGCAACAAGAGGTAACACTCATGTTAGCAAAGGGCGTGATAGAATTAGTTCCAACATCACAGAAAAGTCAAGGAGTCTACTCAAGATACTTCGTCGTAAAAAAGCAGAACGGAAAATGTCGTCCCATTCTAGACTTACGCGATCTCAACAAGTCCTTAAAGAGCCTAAAATTCAAAATGCTCACGCTGCAAGAAGTGATCCGAGCCGTTCAAGAAGGGGATTTTCTAGCGTCCCTGGGTTTGCAGGACGCGTACTTCCATATTCCAATGTGTCGGAAACACAGGAAGTTCCTGAGGTTTGTGATAGGGCGGACTCACTACCAGTTCATGGTTCTTCCCTTTGGGCTCAAAACCTCCCCCAGAACGTTCACGAAATGCCTGGCCCAGGTAGCAGCCTGGCTAAGGAGGCAAGGCCACCATGTATACCCATACCTCGACGACTGGCTGGTAAGGGGATCCTCCCCAGCGTCGACCAACACAAGTTTGCAAGCCACCATGCAACTTCTACAACAGCTGGGATTTGCCATAAACTTCGAAAAATCCTCTCTGCAGCCATCGAGAACATTGGTGTTCCTGGGGGCACAGTTCGAAACCCAGTCGGGGCTAGTGAAGCCTTCCCTCGGCAGAACCTCAAAACTCAATCAACTGGCGAGCTGACTACGGCGAAACACCAAGCTCTCAGTGAGGAAATACATTTCGGTCCATGGCATCCTGCATCCATCTGGTGGCAAACTGTCGCCTATTCATGAGGCCAGTTCAGGAGTTCCGGTGGACACAGGCGCAAGGATCGTGGTCAGACAAGATAATCATCGACGACGACAAACTGCTTCAGACCCTTCAGTGGTGGCAGAGTTTCCACAATCTGAACAACGGTGTACCCCTACAGGAACCGGAGTTCCAGCGAACCATAGTCACGGATGCGTCTCTAACTGGATGGGGAGCTCACATGGGCACTCTTCAAACGCAAGGTCGTTGCTCTCAAACGCAGTCACTCCTACACATCGTGTTAGAGCTCAGAGCAGTGCGATGGGCCTTGAAGGCGTTCCTACCACACATCAAGGGATCGAGAGTACGAGTGCTGATGGACAATACGACGGCCATGTTTTATTTGAGAAAACAAGGAGGGACGCGATCCAGGACTCTTTCCATGGAGGCCCAGAAAGTATGGCATTGGGCATTAAAGCACAAGATTTCCATCGTGGCTCACCATCTCCCGGGAGTGAGGAATTCGCAAGCAGATTCCATCAGCAGAAGGATGGCCCAGATACACGAATGGGAATTGGACACAGTTCAGCTGACGAAAGTGTTCGAGAAATGGGGTCACCGCCCACTGGACGTTTTCGCAACGAAGGAAAACAAGAAATGCGAACAATTCGCAAGCAGATGGCCTCAGGAGGGTTCCATGGGGGAGGCGTTCTCCTTCCCATGGACGGACAAGTTCCTTTATGCTTTTCCTCTGTTTCCCCTCATACGGAGGACAGTGCAGTGGATACGCAGGTACAGTTGCCGGGTAATTCTAGTGGCACCGTATTGGCCGCGGCAACCGTGGTTTTCCGACCTGCTTCACCTGTCGCTGGAACATCCAATAGCATTTCCAAGAGTCCCGAACCTACTGTCCGGGGACAAAGGTACGGTGTGGCATCACGACCCGGACAGCCTCAACCTCACAGCCTGGCTCCTGACTTTTCGGAATTTGGTACCTTAGACGTTTCAGAGGATTGTCAGAAAATTCTGCAAGCGGCTCGGGCCCCTTCTACCAACAAATCTTACACCTATAAGTGGCGAAGGTTCTGTGAATGGTGTTGAGGACAACAAGGTCTACATCCGTTGAAGGTGATTCCGGAGCAAGTTCTACCTTACCTGCTTCACTTGGCAGAGGGGGGTTTATCTTTCACATCGATAAAGGTGCAACTGGCGGCCATCTCTAGGTTCACGAGGAAGAGACGGTCGTCTCCTCTATTCAGCGACAGACTTGTGAAACATTTCATGAGGGTCTTATTTCTAACTTTTCCCCCAGTAAAACGTTTCCCACCAACATGGAGTCTCAACATAGTGTTGGCAGGCTTAATGAAACCACCCTTTGAGCCTATGGTCACGTCAGACATGAAATTCATATCGTGGAAGTTGGCATTCTTAATTTTTATCACGTCAGCTAGGAGAATCTCGGAACTGCAAGCGTTGGTCGTAGACCCTCCATACCTAAGATTCTTTAAAGACAAGGTGGTTCTGGCAACTAATCCTACTTTCGTCCCGAAAGTTCCTACAGTGTATCACAAACACTCGTCCATTGTTCTCCCTACTTTCTTTGCGACCCCATCATCGGCAGCAGAAAAAGCTCTTCATACCTTGGACGTTAAGAGGCCCCTAAAATTACTATTACAACTGTTCATCGCGTATGGTCCGTCGACGAGAGGAAAGGCAATTTCTAAGCAAGGATTGGCTCGATGGGTCTCGTCGACGATTGCGTTTTGCCACTCCAAAGCCGGAAGGCCGCTGCAAGGGCATCCTAGAGCCCATTCTACAAGATCAACGTCCTCCTCAGCAGCATTATGGGCAGGAATTCCGCTAACGGACATATGCCAGGCAGCAGCATGGTCAGTGCCCCACACGTTTACCCGCCACTACTGCCTTGCCAGGCAGCATGCGGACGAGGTGCAGATGGGAAGAGCAGTCCTGCGCCATCTGTTTCAATAAGGTAAGCTCTACACTGTAGAGTTTTTTCTACCTGTTGGTGACCGTATGCTTTATGGAGGTACAGTTATATGGGTAAACTTATTTCTGTTGTACCTATGCATTGTGTATTGTGGTGAGGGTATATTGCATTACATTCTCACCGCCGTCTTCAGGTTTACTGCTATACAATCTATTCTAAGCATATGAATCCATGAAAGATCCAATGCTGGAGAAGGGAATAGTTTCTTACGTGTAACTCCATTTCTCCAGCATTGGTATCTTTCATGGATTCACATGCGCCCGCCAGCCTCCCCGGAATGCAATGTATATACTTGATAGGTTTGACCCTTCCTACTTTGGAGGGGCCGAAATTTGAAGGGGAGCCGCGGGGGCGGGCCTCTTATACCGTGACGGCCTACGGAGCATGCATAGGCGGGCCCTAAAAGGACATAGATGGGACACAAAAGTGTCGAAGTTTTCCTATAGGAAAAGGCTATATATGTGTACCGAGGGGTCCCAGTCTGACGACGGGGAATATTCTAAGCATGTGAATCCATGAAAGATACCAATGCTGGAGAAATGGAGTTACAGGTAAGAAACTATTCCCTTGTGGAGTAACCCAAGGGTTGTGCATGTCACTGACTCTATACAACATATTCACAAAGCCTCAATTGACCTCTTGGACTCGGGGAATAGTATGCACCAACTACGCCGACGACACCTAAATTCTCCTCCCTGTCTCTGCCACTTTTGTGCATTGAAACACTTGTGTATAGGCGCGATATAAATGCCATATCATATCACTTACACCAATGGTGCCGCCACGTGAGCTCGCCCTATGCCACCATCCAAGCTTGGATGGGGGCAATGGCATCTGCCTCAAAGATGAGAAGACCGAATTTATCCTCTTGGCCCCCCCCCTCTGTGCTAAAGAAATAATCTGGACCCAGAATACTCTGCCATCAACATTGATGGCACTCTGATTTCTGTCTCATCAGTGGTGAAAACCCTAGAAATCTACCTTGACGCTACTTTCTTCCTAAACCGTCAAGTAAACGCAATATCCTCTTCACCGGCCTACTCCACCAAACTCCTCAATACTTCCAGACCTTACCTTCCTGTTGACAGCTGTCTAACGATCGCTCGTGCAGCAGTTAGTGCAAGGCTGGACTACTGTAATGCATTCTTCGCTGGCCCATCTGCCCACAACATACAAAATCTCCAGACCATCCAAAGCAATACCTTCGAGTTGCTCTGAACATCCAAAGATCAGAACACATATCTGCTATCCGCAGAGCAGTCCATTGGCTCCCCAAGCGCTAACAAGTAACATAGAACAGACAAGACAATCATTATAATATATTAAGATTGATCCAGATGCCAATCGATCTAAGGTTCCAGGGTAACGGTCCAAAGGATAGAACTAAATACCTCTGCTGTCAAACAAACTAGTTTTGATAGATTTTCTAAATTGAGTATATGACGGCAATTGCCTAAGGGCAGTTGGGAGGTCGTTCCAAACCTTTGGCCCCCAAACATTGAAGCTAAGGTCCCCGTACAACTTTAGTCTAAAGCGTGGTTGTTGCAATAGATATTTGTCATTAGACCGAAGAGTACGTCTAAAGGGCATATTTTTTAATACGATCTTGTAGGTACGGGGGGGGGCAGAGCCAGCAAGGCACTTATAGACCAAACAATTGGCCTTGAACCTGATCCTTTGAGCCACTGGGAGCCAATGTAGTTTCCTTTGTGCCTTAGTCACGTGGTCTCTGCGCCCTATGTCGCAGACAGCCCTGACAGCCCCGTTTTGCAAGGTTTGCAATTTCATTGTTGGTCAAGGTGGTACCTGGCAATAATCTATTGCAGTAATCCAACCTCGAAATTGATAGTTGCGGTGGCTATTAATGCCCGGTTTTCTTCTGAAAGATGGGGTCTAATCTGCCATAGCAGATGAATTGTAGAAGTGCAGCCAGCGCTTATATACACTACATGTTTATTGAAATTAAGATTGGAATCAAACATTTTACTAGAGACCTCGACAGTAGCCTCTCCCACATTAAAGGCACTGTAACGAGTGTCAAGGGACTTGAGCTTGGCTACACTGCCCACGATCCGAATCTGTCTTTTTAATGTTGAGGGCTAAACAATGATCAGTCATCCAGACTTTAATAGCATAAAAACTCTGGAAACCAGCTCAGCATCTTCTTCCTGGGAGCCTGTAAATTCCAGGACTATCTGTGCATAGCTGACTCCCATACTATCCAAAAGATTGAAAAATAATTTGCAGTAGATCTTGTATAGAAATTAAGACACACTAGAACCCTGAGGCACTCTGCAATCAAGGATGGCCTCCTCTGACTTAATCTCCATGCGCAACCCTGGCCTCCTAGGTCCCAAAAAGGAGCTGAACCAATCAACGGCAGACTTTGAGCATCTAGCTCCTTCTATGAACCTGTCTGGCAACCGCCTGTGATCAACAAGTTCGAAGGCGGCGTATAGGTCCAACAACAGCAGCATAGCCTTTCTGCCTTGGTCCACTATCGCAGCAAACATAGATTTGACGTCTATGAGCGCAGTCCTCGTGCCAGGTTTTTTTCGAAAACCAGATTGTCTACAGGACAAAATGCCTTTTCCCCCAACAAATGTGTTGTATTGTGAGCAGGCAATTGTGTTCATAATTTGCAGCATGAAAGGCACGTTGGCTATCGGGTGATAGTTTAAGGGGACCTCTGGATCCAGCCCCTTTTTTTTTTTTTTTTTAGTGGGGTGATCCAAACCTCCTTAATGCTTTCAGGAACATCCCCTTCCAAGAAGGAGCGGTTCACAATGGAAGAATTCCTAAAACATTGTTGCAGGGAATATATCGCCCTTACAATCGGTAGGCTTTAATTTATCCACAGTTGACAATACATCCTCAACTGTAACCTGCGTGAAGGAGAAAGCCCCTTCCTCATAGGTCTTGTTGCCACTATCGGTCAGATTTTGTGCATCAGAGAAGGTATCGTTTGTATGGTACTTACATATATGTATGGTATGGTACTCATGTTGCTTGACCTTGAGTGTAAAACAGTCATGGATTTTTTGACACCATGCATAGTTTACATTTAGCGGAAGTTCCTGAACTTTCCCTTTTTAGTTCGCCTAATACATTAAAGAGCTCTCTGGTGTTAGATCTGGCTCCCAATATACGCTCCTCCAAGGTTTCTTTTTTGGCTAGTAAGATAATAGTCTTATACTGTTTTTCCTCCTCTTTATAGAGGATCAATCTGTTTTTGTTGGGAGATTTCCGGCAGCTTCTTTCGGCAGCCCGTTTGGTGTGTCGAGCTGCTAAGACATCGGAGGAGAATCAGTGGCTTGCACTTGGGTGTGTATCTTTCCTACCGTAGCTGGCTTTAAGTGGCGCTAGCCTGTCATAGGCTTGGTTAAAGATGCTACGCAATTGAGATGTGTAGGAGTCCAGCGAGCTGTATTCATAAATATCTGGGAATAGAGGCAAACATATACAAGTAAATGCCTCTTGGGTGACCCTGCTAGTGCATCTACGCATAGTGGATTTAATGCGTACACTAGCTTTCTTTACCATGAGATCTGGTGTCAAAAGTGAAAAAGAGATCAAATGGTGGTCAGACCAGCAAAAGTTTTTAACCTCTACCAGTGAACAATGTTCCCTCTAAGCTGTGCGCATGTGCGCCTGCCCAACTTCTTTCTGGGTGCCGCTCAGAAGAATTTCAGCAGCGCAAACAGACAATTCCCACCTATTCAAAAAGATGTAATAATGCGCACAGCAGTTACCTAGCATTTGCTTTCTCTCAAAATGAATCGAAATTCTATGAACTAGTATTGATATTCTGGTCTAGCCTATTTACATTGCCCTACTATGCAAGCTTGACCTTAAAAACCCCCACACCCTAAAAGTAGAATACATCCACAATAGGTTAAAAACGAATATGAAAAGGTTACTACATGAACAGAAGATATAATTGAGATGTCTGCACACATTAACCAAATTATCTTTCCTCCCTACCCATGACTCCGATACTTGACTCTATCACACTTATACCTTTTGACTCAGACTTCCGCCCCAGACCTCATTCAGCTATATTACCAGACAACCTCCTTGACTCTGCCTACCTTGGCTCTGCAAATGGTTACCAGACTTGTACCTACATCCACTTGTTTTATGTTTCTAATATGAATGACGTTTAAGCACAAGAATTTCTGTTACTCATGGCGCCTTAGCAAAAGTGTCACCCAGACTATGTAGCCCAACTGTCAGCTGAAATATCAGATACTGAGTGCAAGTAACCAGGTTACTTGAATGTGTAACCTCATCCCATGATTCCTATTCTTTGTACAAATGTCACACAAGTACTTTGAAGCTGCCCCCCTTGCAAGTGAATGCATTCTAAAACTCGCATATTAATTTGCCCTCTAGGTATTTTGAGCAGCAAATGGCTTGTCTACTTTATAAGTGGAGAGCAACATTGCAATATCATTTACCTGGCCTGCAAAGGTTAATTGGTATGGACTGCCATTATTCGTATGTAGTATTAGGGAAACAGATATTCAGATTACCAGAATGCTTTTCACACAATCTGCCACCTTTCCAGGTTTTCAAAGTTCCATGGGGCATAGACCTTAACACATTATATGCTAACTCGCTGATGTACAAAAACAGTTTCACTGAGCATTTTTATAATCCAACCCAACACTTTAAAGGTGGGGTATGTCACAATCAATCTTGTATACGGTTCATAGTAGTTGTGCACTTACAGATTCATGGCATTTTCTTAAACTGCACATAATATCATGGTCAGGTTTTAAACATGTTGCATTACAAAATATTGTGCGTATGCAACTATCCCAGTTAGTGTTTTACTGCTACAATCCCTCACTTTTCACAGAGCCCCGACAACTGGTATTGGAGGCTAGCACAGGAGCCGGGGTGGGATACAGATGGAAGGACACAGGGGAACACTCAATTGGGGTGAAAAAGAAAAATCGGCAACGTTCAAAAAACAAATCAGACGTTTTGGCAGGGCAGTACAGTGAAGGAAATGTGTTTGTTTTTCTGAAGGATAGGACACTCTAATAACAGTCTAGGAAACTGTGCCTACGATTTCTTTCTCTGCTCAGCTGCTGAGGGCTTTTCAATATAATGTGTTTCCGTTTATTGCCCCTAGCATCCCAATATATCTTGTCCAATTGATAATAGAGAATTTCAAAAGAGGAGTCCCTAGTTAAAGAGGTACACACTCAATCTGTTGTACCTATGAACATTGCTGCTATTGACTTAAAAGGCAAATATATGTTAGTTTCTTCAACAGTGCTCCAGTCGAAACCTCAGTAAGACTCTAGTGGAATTGTGTCTAGGCTGTTGTGAGAAAGGGTGGGCAAAACTGTAAGCTGTATTATGTATCCTGTCATATCACTTCCTATGCCTGGGTTACAAGGAGGGCTGTAATATGAAGTTACTCCCTACTCCGAATCAAATGATTTTTCAGGGAGTAAGAAAGTAATTAGATTTGCCAGTAGGGATATTTCATGTTTATTAAAATGTTCTTTCCCCTTAAAATTCCTCTTAAGATTGGGCAGTAGTATTTGAGTTTCTACCAATTCCACTGCTCTGCAGATCGCTGATTCAAAATAATATCAGTGGAACATTGTTGGTAGAAGCAGGGGGTAGGTTCCTATATATTCATGGTTTCCTGTTTTTGTTGGGCACATTTTCCTGTTTTTAGGGAGTAACAATGGATCGTGCATATGCCTCTTAGCTGTAAGGCTGGTTTTGAGCAAATATCACAGCCCACAGGACCGTGTAATACGGATAGCAAGCAGAGGCCCAAGAATTCTGGAATTCTGATCATAATATTCTGTGGTGCAGTTATTCAAATGCAATTATCGTCCTTACACACATTTTGAGGCATGTTCTATTGGCCCTTGAATTACTTCATTAAAGTGGCACATGAATTCCTTTTTGCATGTTTTCTGACATTCCTTTTAGTTGCCATTATTTCATTTGCAAAAATGTCATCCTGTCTGAATTGTTTGACAGCCACATCAGTGATAAGTGTTATTTGTTTTTTTTTGTAATAAACATGAGTATTTGTTTTACAAATGGTTTTACACACTTTCTGCATTGTCTCTAAGTAGTGTCGACAAATGAATAGCCGCAACTAAGCCTGTTGTTTGTTCCGACCATACAAAGATTTTTTGTGCATACACATTTGTTTTCTCTGCATATGAGTAATTTTGGTAAGGAACTATGACATATCTTGAGGTTTTGGACTGGTTGATGAGCTCTCCTCATAACTACTTAAAATATTTGTGTTTTTCTGAAGCCTATATGTTGGGGAAAAGGTGTTTCAAGATGTACCTTTTACACAGACTTGTAAAGAATTGCAGTGGTTGAGAAGGAGAAATTCTGTTCCAACCTCGTTGGAGATGGTTGCACACCAACTACGCATGCTCACAAAGTAGTTTACCATGTAATTTAGTTGCGCACATGGAAAATAAGTTTTGCACGAAAGCTAAGCATTTCCACACTAAGGGAAAAATAATAAGAGGGAACATTGCCAGTGAAGTCATCTGATTTCAAGACGGAATCCAATCTAGTGTGTTCCGCCCACCCCCCTTGATGGGTGATGTGCTAAAACACTGCTTAAAGCCTAGATTTGCCATGAGACTCCACAAGGAGCATGTTTCCAGGTCAGTGATATTGTAAACACATAGATTAAAATCTCCTGCCACTATACATGGACTTAAGGGTTTGATAAGAGACCGATAAATGCCAAGAGTTGCTCACGAAAATCTGGCAGGCCAGTTGGGGGCCGATGAAGAATTAATATGCTGAGGGTAGAAGTGGAATTAAAACGAAGTTTAATTAACAGACTCTCACACGCATTTAGTATTGGCATACTTGAAGTATAAACATTCAAGCAATCTTTATAAATAATGGCAACACCCCCTCCCTTCTGCCCCTTCCGATCAATGTGTAAGGCTTTGTACCCTACTGGAGTGGCAAGTTGGAGAAAATATTGATTGGTGTCACATAACCATGTCTCAGTATGGAGCATTATTCCACACAATGTAGTCAGCTATCTCAGTGACATACCCTGCTAATGAACGAGTGTTCAACAGCACTGTTTTTAAATGGAGTACAAGCCGGAGTGTAGTGGTTCACACTTGTAAAAGCCGATGATGCCAAACTGCTAACCTCCTCTATTTCATTGCTAACAGGCTTATCCGTGCCCAACCCAGACCAGATCATTTCCCCTGTTTTTTTTTTTATTTTTTATTGTTGTATTATTAGTTTGCATAAAACCTTATACAACATATAACACAAAGGAAAAACACATTTATACCTTTCATACAACCAATACATAAGCATATAAGAATGCACTGATATATATAGAGAAAAAGTTATCATACCATACAAAAAAAAGAAACAGAGAAAGAAATGTCATCTAAAACATCTAAGACATCAGCATTTTACAAAATTCTTAAAAGATTCCTTCCCAGCCCTAAAATCAAATTACATAGAAGTTATATGCCTTGTTAATATCATTACCCGTTTTTACCCTATAGGTACCTACACAATTAATTCTTTATTTTTGGCTTCCAATTCCTCCGTTATATTTTGAAGCAATAAATTCAAAGCGAGAATTAGGGAGATATTAACACCCCACATGCAGCGACTCCAGAACAGATTTTTCGACATTTCTAAATCCTCATCAAATCTATCAGTGAGGTATAGAGCTCGTTTCGACCCAAAATGGACACATGTTAAGATGAGGTGCTTGAGAGTTTCTAACATGTCAGTTTCTCCACAAAAACGACACGTAAGGCTAGGTAAAATATAATTAAGCACCTTGTAGTTCTAGCCTTATAACAGGGGAATCTAAGTGAATAAAGGGGGATACATTCCCTTGCATGTACAAATTTAGCATATTCCTTATAGGTTGCATAGGACTCTATTTCATTGACTGTATCCACCCAATCCGCCTTGAATAATAGTCTCTTAACTAGGCCGGGTCGTTGCACCAAGTCGTCTAAACTAGAGCCTAAAATATATAACAGAGAATTCATTCTGTCGCTGAATCCCTTAATTGATTGGACTGACCCAGATTTAATCACCCTATTCAACAACTCATACAGGGTATTTATAAGAGGATCATTCATTTTTCTAAAAAATTAAAGCTGTCTCCACAAATATCTGGCTTTGAGTGAGACTAGACATAGTTCGTGCCGGATAATGGCATTGGGGATTGCCATGGAAAGGCCCATCACTTCCTTCCATAATTTTCCCTGAACCACACTTAAATAGGAACTCATATCCTTGGTGCAAATATCTAGACCATATAAAAGAACCGGCTCACATTTAGCAAGGTAGAAACGTCTAATGGATAGGAGCGAAAATGTACATACTCAAACCCTCAAAAATTTCATTTGAGTCTTTAATTTAGACGCTTTTTCTACAAGACTCAATTTCCACCTCTTTAGGCTAGAATTGTTAGAAAAATTATAGCCTAAGTATGTTATGGCCTGCACCTGTTCCACCAGATTGTCCCCCATCTTCCAGACATAAGATTTGACAACTCTCTTCTTAGAGATTATAATCGTTCGAGATTTCGATGCATTGGGGGAAAGATTATTCATCATAGCATATTGATAGAAAATATCCATCCTTCTACGAAGACCCCGTGGGGTACGATCAAAAAGAATGAAATCATCCGCAAAGGCCATCCACTCAATAACCAAACTTCCCATCCTAACGGGAGCGATGGAAGGACCCCGCCACATATCCTCCACATCGCTGACGTACAGGTTAAAGAGCGCGGGTGCAAGTGAACAGCCCTGCTTAACCCCCACCTCAGTCTCTATGGCATCAGAAAGGGAACCTTCGTAAGATAAGCGCACCCTGACAGAGGTATTTCTATGTAATAGAGCCAAGAGTTGAACAGTCTTACGTGGAAAATTCATTGCTGACATTTTGGTCCACAGTCTATCTCTGATGACCCCGTCAAAAGCGTTAGAGAGGTCCAAGGATGCCATATAGACTTCGCCCATTTTAGTTTGATGGACTGTGCCTCTTAAATGAGCCAAAATATTTCCGTTCAGGTCTGTTCCCAAACCTTCTCTAAAGCCAACCTGAAATTTACTGAAGCAGGCATTCCTTCTAGTAAATTTATTGATGCCCCTTAAAAGTAGAATGCCAAAGACCTTACTTGCTGCATCTAAAAGGGCTATAGGTCTATAATTCTGGGGATTAAGAACGTCCCCTTTTTTAAATATAGGGACAATAATACTCTGGGCCCAGGTTTTAGGAATAGTATGGTATTTAAAAATATCATCAAATATAGGTTTGAGCAAATCAGCCCATATTCCAGGGGATGTCTTTATGACGAAGGGGGGAATGCCATCCGGGCCTGGTGCTCTAGAAGGTTTAAGTTTATTAATGGCCCATTTAATATCCTCTAAATCCCACCCACAGTCTTCCACCACGGGGGGACCTAAATCCAAGTCCTGTTCCCTTGTAAAGTCAACAGGTAAAGCAAACTTTTGCTTATAGAAGGCACTCCACACTTCTGCTTGGACAGGCATGAGCATAGAGTTAATAGTTGCCCAAAATTTAACATCTCTGCCCTTACAAAGATTATGCATCATCAATTGATGTGCTTCATGATATTGATCCATTCTCAGTGATTTGATCAGATTTTTGTGTTTCAATATAATTTTTTTCTTTCTAAGCTGTAATTCGAAAAAAAGGAATGGGCAGTTTCTTCAAGGCTTTAATTTCACTGTATTTATTACGCTTGGAGGTTTGAATTCTGGAGTCACCCACCCTCATCCTAGGTTTTATGACCTCCCTATCACTGGTGCTACTGATTTTATAAACACATGACAATATAGTATTATAGTAGAATCCCCCCAAATCGATGTCTTCACCTCTAGTAATATGAGGCAACCTTCTGGATAGGTTACCCAAAACCAGGTTATTGAATTTCGTAATTATTTTCTTATTCCATACAACCCTTCTCCCATTATTTCCAGCCTTTAGACCACACAGCGTGGGATTAATATAATTACCCACATTGGGAATGGAAAGAGAAAAACATAAGGGAATATGATCACCCAATTCTACCTCCATAAGTATCAATTTTCCACAGGCTTGCTTCCAGCTATTTGAAACATAGAAAAAGTCGATTCTAGAATTATTACTTCCTCTTTTCCAAGTAAATTTCGGTAAATTCCAATCCCAGGCATGATCTAAAAGACTCAAATCCCAATGATCAAGATAATTATCACACCGTATGCCTCTTTTGATATGTGGAAGGAGCAATCTAGGAATCACCCCCCTTTCATTTAATGTGGGACCCTCAGCACAGGCCGAATTAAAATCCCCTCCCAAGATAATACGATTACCAAACCCTTTCTCGAACCATCCTCCCAGAATCGTATTGAGAGTATCTTCCACTTCATCAATAGCGACTTTTAACGGGTTCCAATAGAGATTCAACATGAGGATCGGCTCTACCCCATTCTCCGAAGTGAGAATAATACCCAAAAGCCAATCACGCCTAAAGATCACCTCCCCGTGAAACCCCAAATTACGATCAATGGCAATCAGACCACCACTAGGTCTGCCCAAAGGTCCACGCGATGCTAAAGAAGAAAAAGTATAAAAACCTTCTATGTATATATCAGACAGAATCATGGTTTCCTGAAAAAAATAAATACGGGGGTGCACATAATTATCCCTTTTATTCAAAAACGTGTTGAGGTGTGCTCCCCCGCATGAATTCCAGGAAATCACATCGATATTAGAGCTGTTAGGAACGCCCACTATCCTGTCTGAGTGTCTCCAAGGTTTTAAGCGCTGGCTGTAACCATGACCAATCCTGGCCACTATTGAGAAGGCTAGAAATTAAAGGCAACCCTGGACCAAAGTTTTCTAGTTTATTGTTACCTAATTGTGGGATTTGTTGGGTTTGGATGTTATCTGTTTCCTTATATTGAAGAAACTTATCAACCTCTTTGTCATCTACTAAAGTAGATAGATCATAACCCATAGAGTTAAGAATCTTTTCTTGAGCACGTATCATATCTGCTACCATCACTGAATGAAAACGACTTACCATACGATGGTTATTATGGTTAGGTAGAGAGATGGCGTCTATATCATCTGTTGTTATTGCTCATAGTAAGGGAATCTTTTTAAACAGGCTTAAAAGGTAAGTTCTATTTAAATTAACCTGCAAGTCTGTTTTATTATTATTGATCCAACCCAGTATCTTCCCTGTACAGATCTTTATAGGGGGCTGGGCCGGAATAGATTGCTTCTTTATGTGATCCGCACTAGATTTGAACACAGCCTTTTCTTGAGGATCTTGGGTTTTGGAAAAATGTATATCTTGGGGGGTATCTCCCGTATTATTACTAGTGAAATCAATCCCCTTCTCAGCTAACACCATCAGCCCTTGTAAGGGGGTGATATTGGGACATACTACTACTGGAATTTCTTGGGAAATAATAGGGTGCCCAATTTGTTGTGTGCCTACAGATGTTCTAGCGTGTTTAGTACTAATTATTTTGCCAAAAGCTGTCATCTTTGTTTGTTTAGTTTGTATGCGCTCTAGGCCAACTTTTAGTATATTATTCTAATCCGTGCAGGGCAGGGAGTCTCCCCTGGGCAGGGAGTCTTTATTAATAGGCTCCCCCCGAACCTGACCCTCTTCCTTATTAGAAGCCTTATGACTCCCCCTATCATCTGGCTCTTCCTGAAGCGGGATATTTCTAATTACTTTGAGATTCGCATTTCTGCCTTTAATTTTTATGTTAGGCATGTTTTTGCTTTTTTTGGACATCCTAACCTGCTTTTTTGTCTTTTTTCGTCTACCGACAGGGGATTGGGGCACCTCATTTATATCGTAGTCCGAGCTATTTACTGGAGCTGTTACATCATTATTCATGTTTGAACCTATTTCTAATACCTGGACTGCTAATTTTTCCTCTCTATATTTTGTCTTTTGTTTACATTTTTGCCCTTTTTTAGAAGAAGTATGTTGGGAGATTATTGAACCCTCACTACTAATGTTTAAACATTCCCCCTCTTTTATCATTTCTCTCACCTGCATCTGAGCGCTGGAATTTTCCGCGTCCTGTTCCTGAGTAGGCCCTTCTGTTGCCATAATTATGGCATCCAGAAGGACCGAAGGACTATCTGGACAGCTCAGTTCCTTTCCATAGTTTTCATTATTGGCTTTATTATCTCCTTTTCCCTGGGAGACTAGATCCTCTACCACTATTTTTGACGAGGTGGGGCGATCTCCTGTAAGCATAACTTCCAACAGAGTAGTAATCTTAGCATCCATGGTCATTAACCTAGTATCTTGTTCCTCTCTATATTTATCAAATAGACTCTTTTCTTTAGTAATCTGTTCATTAATGTTCTTAACCTCCACTATACCCTCCAAGAAAGCCAGACGAGTCACCAATTGGTTAAAAGCCGCGTGTTGCCCTACCATAGAGCAACCAATAGTCTCTTGGGATTCACCTAGGGTTTTCAAAGCCAAATTCAAACTAATGTGTAAATTGGATAGAAGTGGTATCGGGTAATCTCCACTCTCCTCCCTTCTCAAACCAGGAGACTCCTGTTTATCTTCGGCTACCACACGACTTTCCAATATGGCTCGCTGAGGGTCGGTAGCTTTGTCTACAGTTATGGGTAAGTAATCCCTTTCCTTATCAGTTTGGGTATAGCTGGTCTTACTATATATAGGTGGTATAAATGTCTTTATAATCGGTCTAATAGGGGATAGGTGCCTACCCTCTTGTTGTTTCCACATTATAGGAGTGTTTCTATTTTGTGAGAGTGTATCAATTGGCGCACCCTCTGATAAGCTCCTCACCCCCTTGTCTTTGGACAAAAATCTACCTACTGGTATCTCTAGATCAACAATTTTCCTCAGCAAATGACCTGTAGCATCTGCCGTAATAAAGAAGGAATCATCCAAATCACTCTCCCCAATGGGCTGGTTAAGATTATACTTAGAACGAATGGGGGTCTCTTTAGATTGGTCCCTCCCGCCCGCCTGCTTAAAGCTCCCCCACTGAGGAGAATCGAGGGCACATTGCACCTTATCCTTATTATCCTTCCCAAAGATAAATGTTGCCGGCGAAATGTGAGTGAATTGCAAAGTTCCACACGGTTGTTTCCCCTTCCATATCAGAGAATCCAAGCATTGATTATCCCCTGCCTGTAATTTCCCAGTAATAATCCTCTTCTGAAGAGGAGTGGACGCATGATACCGAACTACCCTTTTAGTACCAATTCGACTTTCTTGAAGACATTGCTCATCTGTAAGTTCCTGTCTGGAGTCTGGAATGTCCCTATTAGCCTTCGTAACCTCTATGTCTGGTATATCCACATTTACCTCAGTCAAAGCTACAACATTCAAAATTGCAGGATCTTTGGTAGGATATCCCTTCGGGCTCCCTTCAGCTCTAATATTAGAATTTTCATTAATATTCTCAACCAATAAAATCGAGGCAGCCATATTTTCAGTGTGGTCAATACTAATAAGCGCCTCACAATGAGTCAGAGAGCCTGATTGAACTTCTACTGTCTTAGTAGTTTGACTCACAGCAGTTTCAAACCCGCTTCTAAGTGCGGGCATATTATAAAAAAAAGAAAAAAAAACAGAAAAGAAATATATTAGAAAATATTGGATTAGAAAAAAGAACACACTGAGGGGAGATCAGCTCGCAGCCTCTAAGTAGCAGAGAGACAAGTTTAGTTTTTTTTTTTTTTTAAATGGCTGGGAACAAGACTAATATAAAAACCAAATCATTCTGTACTGTAGTTGTGCCAAAAGGAATGTGTTTAAATTAAACCCAGAGGGGAGAACAACTCGCAACCTCTGATATAATTATAATTGCGTCAGCTTAGAAGCGTAGTTATTTAAAATATCCACGTTTAAAGAATGGGTGTAAAGAAAACACTCGGTTGCAGGGTTGGGAACACCCGACGGCTAGTTGGAGCTGCCAGAATCCGACACTCCACCCCGTACCCTGGAAGCTTAAGAAGGGCGTAGGTCAAAAGTTAGTAGCAGTAGACCAGATTACTCACAGCCAAACAGCGGCTCCAGCTCTTACTGCCTCCAGGGCTTAGCGCCACACGGGCGGATATGCCGTAAATAAAAGTCTTCCTTGAGGGGTCACGTGATCCTTCACGTGACCAAATGAAGCTCTGCCCCTCCTGGGAACGGAGACGAAATGAGCAGCAAGAGCAAGCAGCTCGCAGTGCTGCTTAAAGGTCAGCACAGCTGATAGGTTCCAAATGCTATTACTGACAGCACACTCGCAGAGAGCTAATTCCAATTTCCCCTGTTAGCATGCTTAAGGGGGGTTTTCAATATTGGGCAAGGTCTATTAAGGAGTTGCGTGCTTCTGTGTGCAATCTCAATTCCCGGTTATACTGAATACGCCTAATCAAATCGCTACAGGACATCATTTGCTTGCAGGCAGAACAATATGAGGCTTATAAGATGTGAATAGTACATTGCCTGCCTTAGTTGTGGGTGTGTGCGCTCCCTTCCACCTTCCTTGCACAAACCGGCACCAACCGGTGTTGTGGGTGAATAGGGAGCAAGCCCTTTAAGGGAAGGAGGGCACACCAGGGTGGGAGGGAGTGGAAGAACGGAGGAAGAGGACGGGCAATGGAAGGAGAATTCATTCATGTATCCAGGAGATTAAAGGAAGGTTAGGCAGGTCGGGCTGTGTGCCCAGCAGAAGCGACCACGAGATGCAGGCAAAACTGCCTGCAGCAGAGGAGGGCCAACGGACCCCACAAAGGAAAGGAGAGCTGCAAGACATGAAGCCCAGCAGTAGAGGTGCAGCGTATGCTGCTGCACTCGGAAGAGCCCCGTCGGGCAAGGAAAGAAGCCCAGCAGCCTGCATCAGCGGTCCGACGCCTGCCGAGGGAGGAGCCCAGCAATTAGTGAACTGGACGGTGAAGAGCCCCACAGCCAAGAAGGGCCGAAGCGGAGAGGAACACCGCCGGAGGAAACCAGCAGCCAAGGCAAGACGAGGGAACTCAGCCGCCAAGCCGAGACCGCAGAGGATGAGAAGGGGAATCCCCGGGCATCGGTAAGGAATCTGCACCCCTCTTCCAATGCTGCATTCTGGACAAAGGCCAGCGAGAGGCCCACGCCACTCCCCCACCAATGCGTGCCTAACAAAGGACAATGCGAGCAGGTAGCCCGTAGGAGCAGCAGAAGACTCTCGCGAGCGTGGGGAGGGCCAAATGAATAGAAATCAGACACGCACAAGAACACTAGGCAGACCTAAACCAAGGATACCACCAGCTTGTCATAGAACACGCATCCAGACCAATAAACACCTTTGTCACCCATGAGGGCCTATTCCGATATAAGCACCACAACTTCGGAATTTCCTCAGCAGTGGAAATCTTCCAAGAGACCATCAGGCGGCTCATATCGCCGGAGGTCAATGCCTTGAATTGAATTACAGTGACGACTTTCTGATCTTTGGAAAAACACAGGAACAACACGACAAGGTGCTCCTCAAGCCTAACCCTCAACGGACCCAAGTGTGAAGTGAACAAAACCAGTTTACGATTTTTTGGACATATTTTTTCTGACAAGGGCATCATGGCTGACCCGGAGAAAATTGCGGCCATCACCAACCTACATGCCCCTACTAACGTTGCTGACCGGTCATTTCTCGGAAAGGCCGGGTACTGCACCTGATATCTCCCAAACTATGCCACCTTCACCGACCCCCTCAGGGCCCTACTCAAAAGGGACACACCGTTCAAATGGGACACTCAATGCCAAGAGGCATTCCACGCCATAAAAGAGAACCTAGCCAACCACCAACAACTTGCCTACTTTAACCCGAGATGGGACACCATCATCACTGTCTACGCCAGCCCTGTAGGCCTAGGTGCCATTCTAGCGCACACCAAACCCGAAGACGACACCCGACATGCCGTCATAGCATATCTCCCACAGAAAAAGCCTATTCGCAAGCAGAAAGAGGGCGCCTAGCAGCCGTATGGGCCTGCGAGAAATTCCACCATTTCGTAATCGGCAGAGGTTTCACACTGGTCACTGACCGCCAGGCGATTCTATCTCTCTTTGGGAACCCCAAGACAAAGATGCACCCCCAGGATTGAAAGATGGGGCATAAGACTACAAGAATATGACTACACCATCATACATAAGCCCGGAGGAGATGCCAACCCTGCTGACTACCTATCACGACACCTGACCACCAACACTGATGACTCACTAGTCTGGGAAGTGGAAGAGTACATAGCATACTTATCCACCAACGCAATGCCCCCTACCATCTCGGAGGAGTTTGCTGCCAGAAGCAAGGCTGACCCCACCATCAAAGCAGCGATAGACCTCACCAGCAGGAACAAGAGGAGGCACCTGCACACAAAAGGCGCAGAGGAGGGAGGGGTTGACGAGAAAGACCTATCCCGTCTAGCCAAAGTACAGGCAGAACTCGTGGCCACAGAACAAGGTATACTACTGAGAGGACACCGACTAGTGCCCCCGAAAGACCTTCGGAAGGCACTAGTGGCGATACCCCATGAAAGACACGGCAGAATATAAAACACCAAAAAGATCCTAAGGAACCACATGCGGTTTCCCTACATGGACGCAATAGTGAAAGATGTCTTAGCCCACTGCGAGCCCTGCCAAAAAGCGACGAAGAAAATGAACCCAAGCCCAATGCAATCCATGCCACTACCAGAGCGCCCATGGCAAAGAGTTGCAATAGACTTCTACGGACCCCTCGGAGAGGGAGAACACTTACTTGTAGCGATCGACGAATACTCCCGGTTGCTGTTCATCAAACAGACGCCGTCAACGTCTTTCTATGAGGGAGCACCAATAATAGACAAACTCTTCAGCGAGTGGGGTATACCCACTACAGTAAAGACAGACAGCGGATCCCCATTTCAAGGCCGCAAGTTCAAAAGACTAGCGGACCACCTAGGCTTCCACCACCAGAAAATCGCACTGCTATGGCCCCAAGCCAATGGGATGGTGGAACGATTCATGGCAACCATCAAACTGACAAGGCAAAAAGCCCTTCTGGACCAAATGCCACACCCGCAAGCGATGCACTGCAGGCTCAGGAGCTACAGGAACACTCCCCATTACGCAACGGGCCAAGCGCCTGCAGAACTAATGATGAGATACAAACCCCAGACCCGTCTACCCCAATGGGAGGACTACACCCCTGAACAAGGCGCAGCAATCCGGGAACGAGACGCAAAGCAGAAAAGACAGGCAAAAGAGTGGACCGACAAAGCAAGGAAGGCAAAAGAACAACACCTCGAAATAGGACAGACTGTCCTCGTACGACAGAGACAGCTCAGGAAGACCGACACCCGCTTCAGCCCAGAACGCTGCATAGTCAGAGCCATCAAAGGACCAATGGTGCCTGCCACTGGAGAGCTGGATGACAGAACACGAAATACGTCCTTCTTTAGGAGACTGTACCTACAGGACTCGGAACCACCGGACGCACCGGCAGAGAACGCCCCGGCGGAAGAGCCGAAGCACGGAGAAGGTGAGCATGGAGAAGGTGAAAGCCCACTGACCGAGACAGCCGGGGAGATGAGAGAATCCCCAGGCCGACCGCAGAGAGCCCTGCGGAAACCCCAGAGACTCATTGAGCAAATGTAGACCACTGACCTCCTCGTTAAGCATGGCGGAGGTGTTGTGGGTGAATAGGGAGCAAGCCCTTTAAGGGAAGGAGGGCACGCAAGGGTTGGTGGGAGGGAGGGAGTCAGAGGAGGGAGGAAGAGGAGGGGCAACGGAAGGAGAATTCATTCATGTATCCAGGAGATTAAAGGAAGGTTGACACGAAGAGAGTCTCTGTGTCGTTTGTAACAGTGTGTCTGCCAAAGCAGGGACAACAGCCGGCCCGTTAGCGCCAGGCGCGTTCTGGCCTGCGTTTTAAATTTAAGCTACAGGAAGTCTGGGAGTTGTAGTTCCCAGGACCTCCACCACACGTGCAGAAAGAGTATTCTGCTTTAAATCGCGTCGAATCTACTTCCGGAGGATGGAAGAATGCACACAAGCACCGAAAAACAGCAACAGCAGAATGTCAAAATGAACTACAATGGATAAACGCGACGGTCGAAAATGTTAAAATAAGCCAATAAAAAACAGCAAATATGCACAAGTTCACTTAGCTCTAAAAATGGAAATACTCACTAGTCGGGGAGCGAGACCGATTCCTCTTTATATGCACTGTCTGGCGCACTTGTGCCTGCGTTTTAAATTTAAGCTACAGGATGTCTGGGAGTTGTAGTTCCACCACACGTGCAGAAAGAGTGTTCTGCTTTAAATCGTGTGGGATCTACTTCAGGAGGATGTAATATTGCACACAAACACCAAAAGGCAGCGGGCAGAATGTCAAAATTAACTACAATTAAAGATACATGTTTGTTTTTCTTTAACACATCTACGTTATTAAACGTTTTGCTAATACAAAATTTCAAACCAAGAATATGACTACTGGTTAATTATTTTTTAGTCTACCATGTTGATTTGTAATGTACATAAATACTTTCCTTGGCCAAATGGACATTTTTGCAATGTACGCGATTACCTATATTGCGACAATGTGTAATATTTAATCACTATATTACTTATGGAGTTTATGAATACATAATATAACCGCTATTTTTTTGTATTCTATTCATGAATTGATTAATTTATATTTTGCATGCATTGCCCCTCCCCAACCAGTTACTCTTTAACAGTTTTTTGTTTAAAAAGTACATTGTCTGATGTATTATTCGGTTAGGTATTTTTGAGAATACGCTGAAACACAGCGCACTTATGTGTTTAACCTTCAGTTTATTTTCAAGTATTATACATTAGCCATGTGTAATGTTTTCATATTGATATGTTACATTTCTTTGAGTCTGTTCACTATAATTTTATGGAAAAAGTATTTCGTAATATTTTGATTTGTTGAAAAAAATTCTAGAACAAATATATTTACAATTTTCATAATTGAGCACCCAGAAATCTCAGCCTCAACTTCGCAGGCAGCATCATAGCCACTCCAAAGATTGGTTGAATCTGAATGTCTCATTGGGTCTGTGAGTGATGTGGAAATGTCTACCCTGTTTCCAACTAGGAGAATCAATTTAATTGGAATCCTGTCTCAGACCATCTCAACTTTTGAAGACTGTTTCCTCAAAATGCATAGCTATTCCAATTGCAATGTCTTTGCACAGAATGTGGTAGTCCCACCACCACATTACCAGGCATGTATCGGTCAGTCAAGTTATTGCATGTCTGTAACTTTTACAGTTCTACATAAAGTGTAAAAACACAAAACAGTCCAACACAGAGTACATAAATATTAGACATCATTAATCAAAAGCACACAAAATAAAAAAGCATTTCATTAAAACAGAAAATCATTTCATAAACTAATATAACCTTTAAAGACCTCACAGTTTCCATGTCACGGAGTACACATAGACACATCTTCTCTTCACATGCTAACAGCAAGTAGAGCGTTGCAGCTCTTACTAGCTCACCAATTGCTGTCAGAGTACAGAAGTTAATTGTACCATAACAAGTTCTTATACACCTTGCATTGAAATGGAGAAACGGATCCTGCCTTCTGAAATGTGTATTCAAAGGATACAGGAAAAAGTTGCCTTGGGTTTATTGTCGCAGGTACACATCTGTCTTTCATATTTTACTCTTACTCAGGACTGCGGTTAAATACCCCACGGAAACATTATGAAGACATAATAACATAATTTCCTTAACTCCTTGGGGACGTCCATAATTACATACTCTTCCATTCGCTGTGTATCCTTGAGTGTTCGATACCAGGACAGCCTCATGTGATTGCCCATTTTCTTTCAGAAATATTGTCTCCTTAGTTAACAAAACCTATCCCTCACTACCCCCACTAACGCCTCAGTCATGGAGGCTTGAGAGACCCACAATATGGCAAGGTCTAGGGAACACAAACTATTATAGCCCATGCCATCCAAGAGATTTTTACAAGACCATGCAATCCCTGAGGGTATCTTCCAGTCTCGTGGTTAGGAAAGAGTCTGATCCAATATGTAAAAGGGAGAACATGCAATGTTCCCCTATTGTAAAAACCACTGATTCAAGACAAAGGGAAAAGCATAACATCCTCCTGGGCAACAAAAACAAGGAACGTAAACAGGTGTTTTCCCCAGTATCAACAGCAAGACAAGGTTCATACCTCCAGAGTTCGGTGCCATAGCTCCCTGAACTCTGATTTCTGCTGGTCCACTTCTACAACTTGCTCGGGATTCCCCTGCAAGCTTCCCTTCACGCAGTGAAAGCCCTAGCTGCTATTTAACTTCATCGGTGCTTGCTTTTTCCAACCTATGCTACCTACTTTAACTCTTTAAAATCTATTCAATGCAGACCCCCATGTGATTGAAAAGGGCTGTTTGGATATACCTTTTTAAGATATATATATTTCTGATGTGTTAACTCTTTCTACCACCATGACATCTGTTTTGTCTCCATTTATGGTAAGATCCCCTCAGTGTTTGTAAAGGACACACCAGTCAGTCCAAGTTTATTTTGGATTTCTCCATCGACTATGAAATCAGGTAGACAATAGCAGATAAATAGATAACACCCAATTCAAATCCAATGCCCTCCACCCACAATAAATACCGCTAAAACGGGCCCTTTGGGGCCGCTCAATTTTCCCTTTGATGCTCTATGCCCTTTTTATCCTGTATAAACATGCATGATATGCAGACTCAATTGTGTGGCTCTACTTATGAATTCTGCTAGATTATATAAAAATTAGGATCTTCAGACGTCAGTGTAGCCGACATGGTCCCTTGACAGGCCTAATGTTGATGACCTTCGAAGTATGGCTTTAGCAATTGCTTCCTCTGCTTATTTATTGTAGACAGAACAGAAAAAAGTGGACCAGGTCCTCGTCCACCCCCATGTGACACTGTCATTCTTGACGCCTTCAGCCACGTCGTCCTTGTAAGCAGGGGAAGTACATTTATACTGACCAGAATTAACAGCCTCCTACCTGCTGGTGAACTTAGCTTAACAATAGGGCCCGGCTCCATCTTAAAATTCTTCAGGGTGGTGTACATTGCCAATGAGGGTAGAGATTTAGCTTCTACTACATCAGACTCCAAGGCATTTTTCTTAATACAGGTTTGAATGTTTGCCTTGGCTTGTTTCATGGTACCCATGGCTAGATTGTTCCCATGACCTAAACCACTCTTATTTGGCTTTGCTATCTGATGCCTCCATTTCCGAAAATCCTACGGCTACATTGGGATTATCTGCAAAATCTAATTTTAGCTTTGCCCATTAAGATACCAATCTGGACTGCTTTAATAGTTCTGCACTTTGGAGCTGAAGCTCAATCCTCAGTGCACTGCTTGGGCAGCCAGCCGGAAGGCCTAGTAGTTGTCTCAAAACCCTGTACTGTGCCCGCTCCTGATGCTTACAGTGCTGGTATCCTTGCACTTTGCTTCCATACAGCATTAATGATGAAAATGTTAGTGTGTATACATCCTAACACTTAACTCTGTGCCCCAAACAGCTGTTAACATTTTAGGAGCCCTTCTAACGAGGGCCGCCCTTTCAGCCTGAGATTTTATGTGGGCAGCCACATGAACAGTCCTAGTAAACATTAGGCCTAAATACAGTTAAGAGTCTGCTGCCTCTATTGGAACTGCTTTAATGTTCCAACTACAAGGTTTAGGTTGCTTGCCAAAGATTATGATTTTAGGTTTATATTTGTTTAAGTTTAGTTTATTAGTTTCTAGAAATTTGTTAGCCTCAAGCTAGGTCTATTATATGCTATCTGGAGTAAGTGCAATAAGCATTGTGTTGTCCGCATACAGAAGAGCAATTTCTCCAGCATGCTCATGAATATTCCCCGTCATGCTGGGAAACCTTGGTAAAAGAAAAAAAGGTTTCACTTTCACTTTAAAACTATTCCTCTAAACCAATCACTGTCCTCTGGGTCATACTGCCCCAAACAATGACAGTCCTCTCCCTAAGCCCCGGCTTTGGCATCCATCTTCATATTTTGACTGCATGCTTCAGTGCTGGGAGTTTTTTTCATGGAAAAGTAATATTTTCGTTTCATCTGGGCCTGTGTGCTCCTATCTCCATCGGCTGACACCAGGGATCCATTGTCGGCTGTTCAATGAAGTATCTGGAAAGGAGGGAAGGGTTCTCTTCAGGCCCTGCACCCATTGCAGGTTACGGAACGTCGTCATGGAGGACAACCACCTAAAATGTCTATACTGCCTGCACCCAGACCACAACGAGGATGGATACGAGATATGCCTGGGCTTCTCGAAGATGACAAAGTAAGTCAAGTATAGCAGGTTGGCGGCATGACTCAAGTCGAGCAAGGTCTCTGACCCATGCTCCGAGCAGGGTCATGCTTCACACAGGACCGGCCGCAACGAAGAAAGGTCGCCCTCTGGGAAAAGGTCAAAGTCCTTTGAGGACGCTCTATCCGTGGGAGTCTAAGATAAGACAGAGTACCGCAAGTCTGATTCCACTGGGTTTGACACTGATGCAGGTCCCAGGTTGGATAGGCCGCGATCACCATCACTGTCTGCCTCCATAGCCAGCCTGCCATCGAGTTCCTCCTCAAAGATGAAGTTGTCCACCCCGGCCAAGTTACGGGACAAATCAGAAAAGCCCGGGCAGGAGGAAGAGAAGGCTTTTTACAAAGTGATAGCTGAAGACCCTACAAGACGGATGCCAAGCCTAATTACCACTAAAGTGGACCAAGCATATGCACGAGGTTGGATATGCAAACAAGAGCATCACTTCAATAGCAGAGAATCCAAATGTTCCCAAATTCTATATCTTACCCAAGATTCACAAGTCACTGATAAACCCTCCAGGCCATCCCATTGTGTTGGGTACAGGTTTACTTTTAGAACCGTTATCTAAATTTGCAGACCGACATTTAAAACCTTTTGTCACAGGTATGTATTCATTCATTCAGGATACAACAGAAATTATTAACATTATTGAGGAATTTCCATTGATACAAACACTCAACTCCTAGTGAGTCTTACTATAGTGTCACTGTATACTTGTATCCTTCAAGGGGCAACCCTCACCGTGATAGAAGTGTTTTTGGCAAAAAGAAGGGATGGGACCACACCAACCAGTCTTATTCCGTGCTGTACCGAATTGGCCCTCACCCAAAACTATTTCAGCTTTAACAGCAAAATATTTCACCAAATCCACGGTACCGGCATCAGGTCTTCTGTAGCCCTGTTAGCGGCCAATCTATATGTGGAAGCCTTTGAGATACATGTGATCTATAACAAATCGAACCCATTTTTACCAAATCTACATTTCTGGAGGCAATACATAGACGATATCCTTATAATATGGGACGGAGACACAATATCGTTTATGCATTTCATGACATGGATTAATGAACAAAACACATTTCTCAAATTCACAACGGTGCAGAGTTCCACAGAAATCAATGTTTTGGGATATTACAATATGGGCTAACACGAACAGTAATATGTTACAGGTCAAACCGTTTCATAAGCCAACAGACCGTAACTCGTTTCTTTTGTTCGACAGTTGTCATCCTCCCCATAGGCCAGTTTTTAAGACTGAAACTGGATATTTCTGAGGCGAAAACATTTGAGTGTGAAGCCCAGGATCTCAGTCATAAATTAAGGGCGAGGGGCTACCCTAAACAAATCATTAAAGCATACAAGAGGTCTAAGAACAACAATCGGGAGACCTTACTTGAATATAATGAAATATCAAATGGCGACAAAAAGATGGTGTTTATGAGCACGTTCAACCACCTGTCTAATAAATTGAATCAAATCATTCAGAAGAATTTGCATATTCTGCAGGGATGTGAGTGTCCTCTTGAACCACGTTTGTGTGCATTCAGACGTGGCGCTAATCTAAAGGACTTGCTAACGAAAAATGATATTTATAGACCTAGCCAACCGCAGATGAGCATCAACGAGACCTGGGGCTTATCAAAACGGTCTAGCCACTCCCTGTGTGGGATGTGTAACAATTGCAGTTTACTGAGAGAACTAGAGAAGTGAATCTTGGATTAAGAAGACCTTGGGTGCAGAAACAATTCAGTAATTGTAACTCCCTCATGGTGATGTACGCCATCTGGTGCCCTTGTAATAAACTATACATAGGCATGACAGAAATGAAGGTGAAGATATGTATCTTAGAACAAAGATGCTGTATCAGGAATAGGGTGTTAACAGCACCATTGGTTGGGCATTTTATTGCAATGGGAAATTCATGTGATACTATTAGATGGACTGTCCTCTTCAGATATCACCGTTTGGTACATCAGCCAGTGACAAAGCTGTACGAAAAAGAACGTCTAATTTATCAATGTGGCGTGGTAGAGCATGGGCTCAATGAAATGGTTGATTGGCACAAGTTGTAAAATTAGTGTTGACTCCAGATGGTCACTACTTGACAACTTGGTCTTTACCTAGTACTTGCCTAATGTGTTGTCTAGTTTATGGTTGAGGAATTATGGAGTAATCAACATATTTCATGAAATGTACCTCAAGCATGTTAGTTGGCGTTTTCGAGACACCTTGTACTGATACTGTTTTTAAGATGGCCGCCAAATCAGTCTTAGAGTTTTGGAAGTGTCAAAATGGAAGAGGGACTATATGCTACACTGGGCGTTTACCTTGCGTGACAACGTGGACACTGGCGGTTTGGATTTTCATTGTCTGGCTGCGCGCAATGTGGAGAGAGGTCCCCGAATCAAGTTTGCTGGGGACTCGTACTGCCTCAACAAGGTAAGAGCGCAGGAGAGAGTAGCCGAGTTGATCTTGCATGCGGATTTGGGAGTCGACGCATGGGCATTGTCGCATAACCTTTTGGGTAAAGCTTGCGTTCCGTTTGTTTTTATAGGTCATTGCGACTGACGGGTACTTGGTCACGGAATGTCTAACTAAAGATATGCTCCGATCTCCAATAATGTGGTACGGGAGACTATTAAGTACCACAAAGGTTCTTATATCGGTACTATTGGATTTGAAAGTTAATGGAGAGATTACGGTTGTAGTTCACCCACCGATATCCGTACTGCTCTATGGCTAGATATTGACTGAAGAAGAGCAAGCATATGGTTAATAACATGGAGGAATGGGTTTTTATAAGTGTTGGAAGACAAAAAGCACAAGAGTGGTTTGGAACGCATACATGGCTATAACACACGCCTCTTGGTTGTCAGACTAGGCATTGTTTTGAGAACAGAGGGCACAGGAGGTAGATGTAACCTGTGTTTATTCTAGACATAAGATAACACAATGGTGTTAGAGAATGGCCATATATATTGCAAAATGTTAGCAAGAGTGTGAAAGTTTTCACAGTCTAGGTGTATAATAGCACACCTTTTTAGATGTTAAAGTGTGAGTTCACGTCCTCCATGTTACAGATTATTTTAAATTACTACCTAGTAAGAAGGCTACTTAACCACACCGATCTGTCTACACCTATCCATTTGACAGCGGTAAGTCTTCTGTAGATTTGTAATTCACTTACAGAATATGACAAATTAAATTGTTACAGGACTAATGTTAGCTTTTTGTAGTGTTTCTTTAGACTAGGATACGTAAGGTGAATTGAGTAACCAACTTCTGAATACCATACACTGAAGATCTGCATTTAATTAAGGAGTATTGAGAACTGATTTTTGACGTTATCTCCCCTGGAGGAGTTCTGTGTATTGTGTTTAATGACATAAAGAATGAAACATGTCAGGCTAATACCGCTGTGAAAATTGACAGTGTTGAATACTAATGTATTAAGTTAACTTATGACTTATGTACAGGGTCTGCAAATTGGGGAACGCAGTGAGCTAGTAGAGTACATTTACAATTCTAAAGGTATTTCCAGCATGATTGTAGTAGTGTGGGTATGCTACTACCTACTATGGTTCCATTGTGGTAAATTCTTGTATAGAACGTAGTGGATGAAATATTACACAGCACATATCACTTTGACTTGTATTTTAGGCAATTGTTTTTCATGTATTTTTGAACTTTGTATTTAGTAATATATTTTAAAATTGTTTGTTTGAACTGTGTGGTTTGCAGCCTCATAGTAGGTTGTCTTGCTATAGGAATATAACTTTCACAATTGAGCGACCGTGAACCCTATGATCTAAAGAATCCGTATGGTGACATTGGGATCCTTTTGTTTGAGGTAGTAATTGGTCTTTATCAGGTTATGATCCCAGTGTCCTTACTCACCTGGAGTGTCTCCAAAGTGGTTATTATTATGGTTGCGCAGCCCAAGCAGGTTCACCCGGTGCAGCCAAAGTCCTCTTTGACTACTTTGTCGGCATCTTCTGTGGCAAAACACTCAACTAAGATCTTCGACCTTCTCTGCGGCATCAGCATCCTATTCATCACAGAAACCTGGCTGGATGACAACTACAAAATCACACTGCAAAGCTGCCTTCCCAATAAACTTCAAATGCCTTCAGTTAAACAGGAAAAATAAAAAAGCATTCAAAGAAAACCTGAAACTAAAAACAGACGAACCTCTTAACATCATCAACTGCGAAACCATGGTCATACACCGATCTGCGAATCCAAATCAAACATCAAATTTATACTGGTTTACAGACCACCGACATATGATGCAACCTTTGTCGACAACTTCATAGAAACCATCACCAACATAGCCATCGAACACGAACATCTAATAATCCTGGGGGACTTCCACATTTGGTTAGAAGAAAAACAAGCCAACTCTCCAAACTCACTAATTGGGCAGCTAACACCCATGAAACTACAACAGTTGGTCAAAGGGGCAACACACTTGGCAGGACATCCCCTTGAAGCAATCTTTGCCAAGAAAAAACTAATCACCACAGCACCACAGATACAAATACTTTGGAGCAACCATCTCATCATTCCATTCGTGATCACAATACCAACTCAAGTCAGCATCCAGCCCCTCAAGATCCCAACAACCACAAAAAGAAACTGGAAAACTGTCAAAGCAAGCAACCTAATAGAAGAACTGGAGACAACCAAACCTTCAACAGCAGAACTGGAAAAGGCAGACCTAGACGGGAAAGTGGAGCTACTCCACACATGGATTACTGATACAGTCGAAAACATCACCCCAGAAAGACCATTTATTGCCTCAAGAAAAAGAGCAATGGCAAAATGGTTCATCCCACTACTAAGCACCATAAAAAAGAACAAGAAGCTAGAATCGGAATGGAGGAAGGAATACAACCAAGATAAGAGAGCACAGTTCCAGAAACAAATCCGATCATGTAAGAAGGAAATTCAAAAGGCAAAGAGAAGGCATTATGATGACAGAATCACCAATGCCACCAACACACAAAAATAAATGTTCAACAACATAAAAGAAATGAGAAACCCACGAGGTTGCTACAACACTTCAACCCCCTCATAGAAACTATGCAATGATGTGGCAGACCATTTCAAAAACAAAATCAATGACATCTGATAAATCATACAAAACAGACCACCCAACAACACTCAACCAACCGGACCTGACAAGGAGCCACAGCATAAACTCTATAACTTCATGGAAATATCAGTAGAGACATTCGTCAAGCTGGTAAAACACAGCAAGAAAGCGGGATCACCCATGGGTTCCTGCCCCCCTGACATCTACAAATCCATCGAGCACAAGGAACTCCATCAGAATATTACAGAAACCTCTTAAATCTGTCGCTCACAACAGGAACTGTACCACAATCCTTCAAATCAGCATATATTAAGGCACTTTTAAAAAACACAAGTGGCGACGTGGAGGACCTCTCCAACTACAGACCGATCTCAAACATGCCCTACCTGGCAAAACTCCTAGAAACATATGTATACCAATTATCCCAAGAACATGTAGAAAAACACCACTTGCTAGGCCACACACAAGCCATCTTCAGACCCGCAAGAGGAACTGAATCTGCCCTATTATCCATCTGGGATGACCTAAAAACAAACGCAGACTCCAACACAACCTCAGCTCTGATTCTGCTCAACATCTCCGCAGCCTTTGACACAGTAAGCCATGACACCCTAATCAAAAGATTGGAAGATCTAGGTATAACGGACATGGCACTATTCTGGATTAAATCATTCCTAGCAGACAGAACAGAAACCGTATGGATAAAACCCTTCAAATCTACTTCTCGAGTTCACGACTGTGGAGTACCACAAGGATCATCACTATCACCACTATACTTCAACATCTACCAGACTCCAGTAATCAGGATCTTCAAACAATACAACATTACATGCTACAACTACAGAGACGACACTCAATCTACAAAACTGAAGATACTCAAACCGATCACTTAACCCTAATAGAATATCTAAAATAAGACTGACTGGATGAACGCCAACAACTTGAAAATCAACCCAGGAAAGACCGAAATCATGATTATATCCAAAAAGAGAACACCACCTACATTCCCTGGCCTACGGAAATGGGAACTGCGCCCACACCATCTAAGGTAGTAAAAAACCTGGGAGTCCTAATGGACAATGTCCTGACCTTCGAACCACAAGTAAAAGCAATAATTAAGAAATGCTTCTTTCTCCTTCACACAACAAGAAGAATCCTACCATTCCTCTCCACCCACAAAACACTGACAACCGTCACCCTCGTCATGTTAAGAATCGACTACGCAAATAGCCCCTACTTCGGGATGCCAGAATACCTCCTGAAGAAATTACAACACATCCAAAATGAAACAGCCAGACTCCTCCTCAAACTATCCAGAAGAGACCACATCACTCCAGCACTAAAAATACGACATTGGCTCCCAATCAAACATTGTATCACGTTCAAAACAATGTGCATAACACACAGGGTAATTAGCGCACAGGGAGCAGAATTCCTACAAAAGAAAATAACAATCTACAAGCAAGAAAAAACTAGGATGCTCTTCTTTCTCCCACCTACCCGCAAAAACTTGGAACAACCTCCTGAAAGAAATGAGAAACACTAAAGACCACCTCAAATTTTGAAAACTGCTAAAATCCTGTCTCTTCAACACCTCAGAACCAAATTGAAACAACTAAAACAATCAAACCGGAAACGCAAAGAACATATTGACAGAATATACGTTGGTACAGGCAACACCCAGAACTGACTAAGGGAACTCCTGCAAGAACAAGAGAAATGACGCTAGGTGGAATAGAACAGAATTGATAAGCCCATGAGGACAGAAATTAGCATACATGCCCAACACTACCAACAACCTTACCCACTCAGAAAGGACGTTGGGTACGGGCATAGCTCACAAGTAAATCAAGCCAGAAAACTAGGTTACAGCAAAGACAAACTGGGGATAAAAGGGCTGACCGATACAAAGATGGAAACACGAAAGTAGCTAACTTAGCATAATGATGGAGAGATGAGACGGCCTTATCGCGCTAAAACCCAAATCACTGAAAAGAAACAAACTTCTCTAAACCATGAAGGAGACTCAATAGAAATATGCATCTCCCCTAACAACAAGGGTACTAACCCACCCAAAAAAAGGACTAAAAACCTCACCATTCCTCAAACATCTCTCACACTAACCAAACACAACCACACCTCTTAAAGCTGCAGCAACCCGGACGCACTTCACCACACCTGCAACAACCACACCTCCCAGACCCCCAAACGGCACATGACGGACTCAGAACCGAATAACACACCAATATACTCGGCAAACGGTGTTAACTGAACTGAACTTGCCAACAGTACTTCACAGCTCCCTTGCTCTCCTCCAAACTTTGTCCTACTAACACGCCTAACGTACCCACTTTGTTTCAGATCCGCCAGAGCGCTAGGGGACCACTCCGGTGGTGATAGTGCGCGGTACAAATATCCTTTAACATTAACGACCGCAGTGGCAGTAGGTGCTGACCCGACGAGGGTGACTCCTACGGCACAGAGTATCCCTGCCTCTGAGGCACGACATGGCCACCAAGGCAGCAGCGAAGGCTGCAAGCAACCGTGGGGGGGAAAGGCACAGATCACGGTTCAAAATTCTCAGGTTGGAAAAATGGGGTGTGAAAAGCCCCAAAACAGCCCTCCAAGGTTTGCGTACAACCAATAGACGTCTCATCCACAGACGACGACAAACATGAGTCCGTGCATACAGTCCATGAGGAATACGGCACCGCAGGGCCTAGCACTCAATCGTTCCCTCCACAGCCGATGGATATATCCATGACATCCTGTCGACTCTCCACATCCTAATGACAGAGATCCAGCAGAGTTTGCCCTCAGCACCTATGGTGCTTCAGGCCCCTGAGCAGCCTTTGCGTAAGAGAAAGCATCACCCAACGCCTCTACATCAGCCTCCTCCACCACATCGAGACCTGATTCCACCAGCGGACCCGAATACACACACAGACACTGGTACGGAGATGGCTACGGAAACTGACGAAGATGAGGATTTTGTCCCAGCGGAGGGCAAATCAAGTAGGAAGGCTGCACCTGGACGCCCCTCATAGTCTCTCCACCAGATGAGGTGGGATCATTCCACTCGATCTCCAGGGCCTCTGAGCTGTTCCAGCTGGTGCCCAAGGAAACCAAGAAGGAGGGCTTCTTATATCAGCAATGAGAGTCCAAGAGGCGGTACCCTTTTTGGACGGCATTTGGGAGGAAGGCCTAGCCCTCATGAAGAACCCATGCACAGCTCTAACCAAACGAGACTACAGGGTGCCGGACTCCACGCCCAAGTGCTTAAGGTCACAACCGTTGCCAGACTTGGTAGTGTCGGCTGTTGCAAGGAAACATTTGGCCAACCCAGCTTCATCATCATCAGTTCCCCCGGACACTGAGGGGCAAGAAGAGGGACGCCATGGCGAAGAGAGTCATATACACGGCTGCATCCACGATCCAGGCGGCTAATGCTTTGGCTATCTTGGCCCGATACGACCGGGAGCTTTGGTATGAGCTGGGCCTGATCACGGAATTTCTCCTCTACAAGAAAATTGAGGTTCTCACCTTCTTTCCAGAAGGGGAGGTGGCGTCGGACCATGCAATTAAGATGGCAGTGGACATCGTCGACACAGGCTTTCCGCAGATAGGAAACTGAGTCTGCCTTAATCGGCCGGGATGGTTGACAGACACGAACCTTCACCAGGACGTTCATGCGAAGGTGCTGGACATGCCCTTTGACTCTGAAAATCTGTTCAGGAAGGCGGTCGACAAATCCCTTTAAGCCATGACTGATACAGTGACAGCACGTTCCCTTGGCACTCTACAGCATCGCTAGTCTTTTTGCTTCTCCAGCGGAAAATAGGGCAGATCATCCAAGGGATTCTCCACATCATACAGGCAACCTCCCTGATCCTCCATGCAGGAAGTATTCATGGGTCGCTCCCAGGCCTACGGTAGCGTTGCCGTTGCCCACAGGGCAGGGTGCCGGCGACCAAGAAAACCTGAACCGGCCAAGATGTCGGGCCCCCACTCGTGCACCCCGGTGAGAAGCCAGCTCACAAGGTTCGTTCGTCAGCCAGTGAAAGATCACCACCGGACAGATGGGCGCTGGATGCTCTCGCCCAGGGACACACCTTGGAGTTCCAACGCATGTGCCCTTGTATTCCACCAGTTCCCCATCAGGAGCGGAACATCCATTTGCTCCTGGAAGAAGCAGACTTCTTTCGATGTGATCTACAAAGCTTCAAACCCACGCTTTTTAATACTACCTGCACGTCTGCCATCCCCTCCACTCTTCTCCGCCCTCAATGCTGACTAGGCGGCTTCTGTTATTTCCTCATCTCTTTCCTCCTCCCTAGATCTGCTCTAGCCTCTGTCCTCGTTTCACCCTACTCGGAAACTACCTCAACATTGGCTATCCCCTCACCTTCATTCTATGCGTCGCTTCCTTCGCGACTTAAAAGGCGTTGGCTTAAATCCAAATCACACCTGATAATTCTTCCTCCTTTTCCTATCGTATTCTCTGACAAATGTCTATTTTCTGGTAAGCGTGCTTAATTCTCTGGCCTTTTGCACACTTAATCTACCCACCGTAAGCGTCTCTTCCAAACCCTTGCATGACATCTTTCTCCTCCGCCCCTTAACCATTCTCTTAACTCTACTCTATCTGCTTCTGACTTTGCTAATTTCTTCTCTTCGAAAGTCCTTTTTCTTTGTTATGATATCAAAGCTTCTCCTCCATCTGGCACATCACCTCCTCCTACACGTATTCCTCATTTCTCACTTTGCTCCAGTTTCCAAAGCTGATGTCCTTCTACTAGCCAAAGCTCAACCTACTGCCTCTCCCACTAACCCAATTCCTTCTGCACTCATCCCCAAGTTCCATCCACTTGTACTTTATCTTGTCTCTTTCTTTAACATCTGTCTTTCTACGGCTATTTGTCCTACATCTTTTGAACACGCATTTATTATTCCTATCCTAATGAAACCCACAGCCAATCCCTTGATTTTTTCCAATTTCCATCCCATTTCTCTTCTATCATACCTTTCTAAACTTTTAGAATGTCTTCTTTATTCCCAAATCTTATTTGTTACTGACTCCTCTCTTGGTCCTCGATTTCAATCTGGTTTTCGTTCCTTCCACTCTACAGAAACTGTTTTTCTCTGTTCAGAACTCTCTTCTTTCGGCTCGCTACTCCAAGCACTCCTCTTTTCTTATTGTTCTTCACCTATTTGCTGCTTTCGACACACTGGATCACTCTTGGTGTCACTCTCTTCATTTGGTCTCACAGGTCCTGTTCTGTCCTGGTTTGACTCCTATCTGTCCAACCTAACCTTCTCTGTCTCCTGGGTGGGCAAGATCTCCACGTCTTTCTCGCTCGATCACGGGGTGCCTCAAGGCGTAGTTCTATGCACCTTTCTCTCTTCCTTATACACATCACATCTTGCTGCTATTATCTCCTCTTTTGGTCTATCACATCACTTCTATGCCGACAACACTCAACTATTCTTATCCTTTTCCCCCTTTTCGCTGGATATTCATCACACCCTTTCAGCTTGCCTTGTCACCATTAAATCCTGGATGTCCTCTCATTTTCTCGCCCTTAATGCAGGGAAGACACAGGTATTGTTCTTCCCTGCAAACACTCTTCCTCCTCATCTTCCACCTCCCTTTATATCCTTCCCACCTTCTAAGCTCCCAATTTCAACCACAGCTCGTAATCTTGGTCTCCACTTGTACTCAAATCTCTCCTTTTCTCATATTTCCCGTAATTCTCGTTCCTGTCGCTTTCATCTCCATAATATCTGCAAAGTTTGCCCGTGTATCACTTTTCAAGCATCCAAACTTTGAATCTGTTCTATGATCTTTTCTCGGTTGTATACAAATTGACCGTTTCTGAATTGCTCGCGGGAGAATTGACCAAATTTAAAAGGTCAATTTAGACATATATGCGGGGGGCAACCCCCCACCCAATCCCATTAACTAATTTATTTACCCAAACCAACTATATGACAATTGTGAAAAAGGTCAATTCTCCCCGATCAGTTTGGGTAATACCCTTTCCTCAACTCTTCTACTGTTCTACCACTTGGTTTAGCCTTCCCAGATCTCATCTTGCCCCATTAAGATCAGTATTCCACTCCTCTATCTGTCTATTGTGTTTTCTTCCCTATTGGTATTCTATTTCCTCTTCTCTCACAACACTTGGTTGGCTGCCCTTCCACTCTCAAATTAAATGTATCTTTCTTTGCCGTGTTTTTAAATCTCTCAATGGTCTTGCTACTAACTATCTTACTGAACTCATATCTTTCTACATTCCTTCTCGCCCTCTCCAGTCTTCTTCCCACTTTAGACTCCTGGTTCCTCGTCCCCCCCTGTGCTCAGTCTCGCTTTCAATCTTTTGAACTCCTGGCTCCCCTCCACTGGAATGCTCTCCCACTTTCTCTTTGTTCCATCACAGTCTATATTCTCTTTTCTGTGGTTCTCTAAGAACACACCTATTTCAACACTCCTGAGTGATCGACCTCTGGATTTAACTGCTTACTCAATTTTATTGTACCGCATTTCAATTTTTATGTTCATTGCTTTGGTTCAAGGCTCATTATGAAAGACAAAGCAAATACAAAAATACAAATGCAAGCCATGTTACGGAAAGGGGTGATAGTTCCCCAACGGCTCCATGGCTCCGGAGTCTATTCCAGATGCTTTCTCGTCAGAAAGAAGACAGGGGGTTGGAGACCCATCCTGGACCTACGCCGTCTGAACAAGAACCTGATTTCCCAAAAATTCAGGATGGTCACGTTGCAGCACATGCTCGGTAAACTGGAGGAAGTAGATTTCTTGACCTTGCAGGACCTAGAGGAATGCTAACTTCCATGTCCCCATCCACAGGAAATATCGAAAGCTCCTTCCGTTTGTGGTGCAAGGCCAATACTACCAGTTCAAGGCCCTACCGTTCAGATTGAAATCGGTCCCAAGAGTGTTCACAAAATGCCTGGCCCCGGCCCATCTGCGTCTGCCGGGCATCCACGTAAACCCATACCTTGGCCGACGAGCACATGGAGACCGTCCGGCTACTGATGGAGCTGGGGTTCTCGGTAAACTATCCAAAGTCTTACTATATGTCAAAGCAGAAAGCGCTGTTCCTGGGTGCCAGACTCAACACAGTGGCCTGCCTGGTGTCGCCCTCGGAGGAGATGCTAGCAGCCATTCAAGGGAAGTTGCAGCGACTTCCGGTGGTGATAACAGCCACATTTTGGGCCATTCAGTCGTTGCTGGGCATGATGTCGTCCTTCATCTACCTCGTCCATCTCTGCAGGTTGCAGATGTGACCCCTACAGGAATTCATGGATGCACGTTGGATACAAGTGTCCAGGAGTTCTGCGGACAAGATCCCCCTCAACGAGGAGTTCCGACGGGCGATAGAGTGGTGGGGGGTGCGCTGCCACTTCACCCAGGGGACAGGTTTTCAAACTCAGCCATACCAGGAGACGGTCACCACGGATGCCTCTGTGTACGGTTTGGGGGCTCACAACAGACGTCTAAACGCCAGAGGTCTGTGGCTGCACATCAACATCATGGAGCTACAGGCAGTGTTCTGGGTCCTCAAGTCTTTCCTACCGTCTCTGAGGGAAAAGTGGCGAGGATCTTCATGGAAAACGCCACCACCATGTTCCACATCAGGAAGCAAGGGGGTACCCATTTCCTAGAACTCTCAAAGGAAGCTCAGGGATGGTGGTACTGAGCCATCAGGCAGGTGGATGTTCCTTGTCCCGCTCAACCTAGCAAGCATCAAGAACACCATTGCAGACTCCCTCAGCAGGGAACTGCGCACCTGTCACGAGTGGGAACTTAGTCATGATCAGGTGGACCATATGTTTGTCAAATGGGGCACACCCCCGATCGATCTTTGTGCCACTGTGGTGAACTCCAAATTCCAGAAGTTTGCCAGCGGGTTCCACCAACCGAGGAGCTTGGGGGAACGTGTTCTCCTGCCTGTGGAAGGGTATGTTTCTGTATGCCTTTCCACTGTTTCCTCTACTGCTATGTGTTGTCAATGCAGGATGATACTCCTCGCCCCAGCATGGTCGAGGCAGATTTGGTATCCAGACCTACTCAGACTGTCAGCGTGGCCTCCAGTCAAGTTGCTGGTGCTTCCCGATCTGCTCCCCAGAGAAGGAAGTGCAATCCTTCATCATGACCCAGGATTCCTGAACCTGAAGGCATGGCTCCTGCAGCCTTAGAGCTTGGGGGTTATGAGGTGCCTGCTGTGGGATATATTTACCCACTCAGCAGTATTTCCTCACATCATCCAGCTGCACTTCAGCAGAACCAGCAAAATTGCTGCACTGGCTCTTTTGAGCACCAGGGCCTTGCCTCAAAACTGCATTTTGCAGATACAAAAGGATGGCTGCACTGTTTTTCCAAGCACCATTGGGCAGTATGGAACAAGGGGGCACACTGAGAAAGCCTGCCAGTGCGTTTCTTACATGCGCCAAGAAGAAAATTGAGAAGCACCACTGCTTTGCTGCCTGATCCACATTCCCCTTGAAAAAGGAAATATTTGGCCTTTATAATGATGGCACCCTGACACTATTACCATCTGTTCAACATCACACTGCTTTCATCAATGAGGCCCTGTCATGCCCACCCATATCCAGATTGTGCTCCAGCAAAATAGAACATTATCCCTGTATGACAGGCTGTGTCAGCCAAATCTGAGAAATCAAAAGAAGCTTTATTTTCAGTCGAACTGGAAAACGCTTCACTTTTCAGTTAGAAAATGTCAAATATCAATGCTGCAAAAAGAGACTCAAGTAAAACTGACTAGGGGTGCAAAACAATGTGGGAAATTCAGAGAGAAAACCTTTTGAAATGGTCAGCCCAGCAGACTTCACCGTGTGTTAAAATGCGCTTTTTGCAAATAAGGAAAAATGTATTTTTAAAAAGTGTAATGTTGAAAGAAAGCCCAGTTTTTCCTAGCAATGTAAAGTTTTTCTTTGCTGGGAAACATATATGGGATGTTATATTCAACAGCCTTTTGTATGATTTAAAATAAAATAAGAAATAAAGACATGGGATGCCTTCTGGGAACTAGCCAAACAGGTTTCTGCCATGGTTCAAGGGACATTTGGCTGACCACAGGAGTGGCCTAAATCCCCGAAAGAAGGAGCCACCATAGATTCTAGGACACATGGGTGATAATTGCTACCTTCGAAAACTTTGAATAGGCCAGAAGACCTCATATCACAGGCTCAGCAGACTTTTGTCTGGGGCATAAACATGTGAAATAGGAGATCGCACGTCCCCACCACTTCTACTGGGAACTTCAAAGCCAACTCAAGAGCAGCCTTAGAACTATGCCCTTATATGGTGAACAACGCTGACCATTTTGGCTCTGAAGACTATTTTATTAATAAACTTTTAAGACTTTTATCTTTGCAACAGGACTTCGCAGGAATGTAAAAAATTTACGGTTTAAATGTAATTTTGTGGGTTTTAATTTAAGACGTGGTAGCCTCACTGCCATATTGGGAACAGAAATGGCAGAGAATTGGACCGTTTGAGGAAAGTGTACATGATGCCACTGTGCAATTCAGTACTTACATGTCTTATGATAATCTATACACAATGTATAAAGTTATAGAATTTTAGGTAGAATATTTATCACTGAAAATCGTGAAAAACTATTAGACGGGCGAAACAAAGTCCTACAGACATTAGGGTGGGACTGCCATGCTCTGCATACAATATGAAATTTGCCTATGTAATTTGTTAAGATGCCACAACGGTAAAAATTTGCCATTTATGCCAAAACTGTATTTTAACTAAAGTAACTGTGGGATGATCCTGGGCAATGAGAAGCCACATCATAAATCTGATGTCATGTCTCTAAAAGTCCAACCAGCTGACAGCAAGGTGGTAACAATCACCCCTGGCCAATCCAGTTGTTAGAGGCATGCCTAGCTTAAGCCTGATCCACCATCTAATTCTATGATGTCACCATGCCTTATAAATAAGGGAGCCTGACAGAACTCTGGACACTCTCTTCTGAATTTTCCAGCGCCTGTGTATCCAGATATTCCACCTTCACTCTGCAAGATTCCAGACCCCACTGCCAGAAAAGAGATAGTTGACCCAGGCCTTCTTATCCAGGCAGAACTACCATATAGCACTAAAACCCCATAAAAAAATCCCACTAACATCTGGGAAAGGTGGCTGAGCCCGCTTTGGGATTCTCCAGTGCCGCATGCTTGCCCGCTCCATCCAGCTGAGGCGTTGCTGTGCCATGTCCAGACCTTTGCCGAGCTGTCTTTTTCCAGGCGAGCCCGCTATCTGGTGACCAGAACCTTTTGAGTCCAGAACCCGGTGGCTGTCCTAAATTCCAAACTCAAGTGCTGATTGTATTTCCCCATCCCATAGTAACACATAGCATACCCCATCTTAACCCCTTTGTCTTTGCCCTATTTTCTAAGTAATCCTATCCACACCCTGATAACTTGTCTAAACTGTTCTAATTCTCTTTGCACCCTGTCCTTGTTTTTCTAGTGTTGGTGCAATTCTTTAATTCACCTCGTCTTGTAACTCCTTAGCAATATTTGGAATAATTTAAATTAATTCCTGCATAGATCTGAACATGGGGTGAAAGGGTTAAGTTGCAAAGTAACCCGGGATCGTAACGTGTCTTTCTTTAACAATTTAGTCTGAATAATCTAGTTTAAGTAAAACCTGTCCTTTTTCTTTCCAAACCGATTTCCTCCCTTTAACTGCTTTATTTTATCAAAACTGAATCTCCTTTTATCTTGCAAATATCATCCAGTTCTTCAGCTATTGCCCTCCTTTCACTTCTATATTGTCCCTGTGATGTGCATCTATCCCCCAGCCCAAAAACTGCATTCCATTTCAGAGTATTTCACCCATTTTCTGAAAAGCTGTTTTTGACATTTAAAACTGAAAACTGTAACGCTCACCTGGTATCCATGGGGACGTCACTCAGCCTGTTCTGACCTTTTATGACCTCGAACCCTTCCCTGGAGTCTACTCGACTGGAGACTGGGCCTGAAACACAGGATTGGTAGAGTTTAACTCCCTATTGTATGTGTGCTTGAACCCCTTCTTCCCCGGGGTCCAACCCTTCCCTTTGATCCACAGCTCACCTTGTTTTCTTGGAAAAAGTGCTCTCCGTCCTGCTTTCAGCGCAGGTGCGCGTTGATTGATGCGGGCTCGTTGCTGCCTAGTTACTTCACTGGCAAGACAGGTAAGTATAATGAATCTTTTGAACAGTTCTCTAACTTTGTTCCTTTCCTTCCTTAGATGATGGCCGGCGTCCAGGAATGACGACGTGCAGCTGAGATGAGTAGCGCTGAAGGTGAGTGAGAGCGCAATGCGTCCCTTTCGTATTTGTATTGAACTGAGTTCTTTTTCTGTATCTTTTAGGTGTTGCAACGTTTTCAGCGTGGATGCCGGTTATGAAGAAGAAATGCGGTGAGTAAGCGCGGTATGCGGCGCCTCTAGATGTTTCCACGCTAACCTGGAGTGTCTTTTCCTTCTTGCAGATGGATGAGAAGTTCCGGAGAGAGAGTTCCCCTAGAGCGGCTGGGATTCAGGTAAGCGTATGACGCTTGTACAGTCTTTAAAAATAAACAAAGATTTGCTGAATGCTTACTAATGCCTTTTTTCTGTTCTTTTCCCTTTTCCTTAGGAAGAGGCATGCCAGGATGGGAATGACACCGCCGAAGATGCCCGCAGAACAGAAGAAGCGATGAATGATGGGCAGAAGCGCCGCAAGATAAGGCTGTTCCTAACAGTGTTCTTGTTCTTGCAGGAGCTGAGCGCAGAGGAAAGATGCAGGCCTACTGGAGACCGATCCGAACACGGTGAGTGTCACGCTGCAGATGCAGAAAACACAAAGCATGTTTCTCAGCCTGGGCGTGGTTTTAAATAGTCTCTGGGCTGAACCACACCCAAAAGACTAGACTGCACATGCAGTTCTGGGAACCGAAATATGTGGGGGCATCCATCTTGTCCCCATCAATACACTACAAGTCCAATCCCCAATGTTATCCTATGGGAGTGAGTGAGTCTGGTGCCACAAGCGCCAAGTCTGACTCCAAGTGGGTCTTTGGAGGGATGGAGAAGCCCTTGAGGGCCATGTAGGTGACCGTGGCCTGGCTCCAGCCTGACATCTTGGAGGGCTGGGGACATGAGGGGCAGGAATCATAACAAAAAGTAGAAAAAATACAACTTTTCCATGTGTGATTTGACTGCACTGGGTTTTCAATTCAACCTGCTTTGTGAACTTTATGCCTTGTGTGATATCTTAAATTATAGTTGCTAGTGATATGACATCCCTGAGACTGTGATAAAACATATGTACATCATTATTTAATTATATATATATATATATATATATATATATATATATATATATAATTTGTTAAAATATGGTGTCATTTTATGCCATTTCAAAGGGTTTGCCTCTTATTTTGTGAGGGAAGGTCGAATTTTGATTCCTTTTGCTGTTCCTTATCCCTGACTACCTGCTGCTTCTTTCTATCCACTCAGAATTAGTGGGTTGAGGGAACATTGCAGGGGGAAAGCTTAACTCGGGTGCTATCTAGTTCAAGTGCTCCTATTCAGTAATGCTTTGGGTAACCTTTCTCAAGAACATATCCAAGTGTATTTTAGTAGTTGCATGGTGATTTCTGCCCAATATAAAAATGGTGTGATTTTCTTTTAAATTTAAATAAATAAATATTGTGTTACCACCCACCGGCCTGGTTTATTTATTTGTATTGCACACCGGACCCGTAGGCATCAGGGCGCATAGCATAGGATAATTCACAGCTTGGTTACACATCAAGATTAAACAATACATCTACGGCACGCAGAATAGCAGAAAGGGACCATATGGGCAAGGACAAGAGGCAGGAAATACAGTACAGTCAAAAATAACTCTAATATCTAATGTATGTACATAGGTTAAGTCAATAAGCACAAATCAACTACAGTGCGGTCAAAAGTAATTCTAATATCTAGAGTATTACAGGAAGCGGTGTAAGTTGGAGCTGGTAGTAGGCACATATCTAATTGTTAGATTATTTGAGCCATTTTATAGTATTGTGGCAGAAATTTTGATAGGGTTGGTCAGCTCTGAGTGTGGCAGGTAGGGAGTTCCACAGTTTGGCTGCCTTGACGGGATAACAACAGCCCCCAATTCTGGAGAGCTTAAATCTGGGGACAGTCAGATAGTTGGTATTGAATAGTCTAGTAGTCCTTATTGAAGATTTCTTAGTGATTCTTTCTGTCAGATAGCAAGTAGGTAAGTGAGGCAACTTTCATTTTGATTTTGTCTGATGTTGAAAGCCAATTGTTAGATCTTCTAATATTGGATATATGTTCTCTCCTAGCAATTCCTGGGGCTGCTCTAAGGGCGTTATTCTGCAGGATTTGGATTTTCTTGATGATTTGTTTGTTCGCACCTATGTAGAGCGCATTGCAATAGTCCAGCCTGGACAAAATAAGCACCCGGGCCAAGGTGGTGCAGCTGTAGTTTGACAGGAAATGTCTACCTGCTCTGATCAATTTGCATGTGTATGCCGTGGACCAGGCCATGGCATTTACCTGCCTATTGAAAGATAAGGTAGAGTCCAAGTAGAACCACAAAGTCTTCACCTCCCTGGCAACAGTGATTATATTGTTGTCAATGTTGAAGGAAGAATATTTGGAACTCAGTTTGTCGAGGGTTGAGGTAGTGCCTAGGATGATGATCTCAGTCTTATCATTCAGGCATAGTCCGTGGGTGGCCATCCATTCCTGGATGATGAGATAGACCCTATTCATCAAGGCCAAATCCTTGTCATAATCACCAGTAAGTGGTAAGAGGATCTGAGTATCATCTGCATAGTTAGTGTAGGTGATACCAAGATGATCCAGATCATCGAAAAAAGGGGCTTAGTTAAGATATTATATAGGGTAGGTGAGACACAGGATCCCTGAGGCACTCCACAGGTGATAGGGCTAGGGTCCGCAACTGCAGTGGGAGAGAAAACTCTCATAGTCCGGTTACTCAGAAAAGATTGTATCCAGGTTATGGCTTCTGTTGAAAAGTGGGCCGCGGAGTTCAGATGGCTGCATAGGGCCCTGTGATCCACCAGATCGAAAGCTGAAGATAGGTCTAGGAGAAGAAGGGCTGAATTTCCTTTGTCTCTAAGTTCATCGATCTGGGCCTTCAGGTCTAGTAAAGCTGTTTCGGTCCCGTGCTGGGGTCGAAAACCAGACTGGAGTGGTCCCAGTAGGTGGTTTGATTCCAGGTGTTTTTGGATTTGTGAGTAGGCCATTTTATCTACGAATTTCAGTAGAAATGGCACTGTGGTGATAGGTCGGTAGTAAGTAGGTATCAGAGGGTCTAAAGTCTACTTTTTTAATAGAGTGAGCACCCATGATTCCTTGAGGTTAGATGGGATATTGCCTGATGAAAAAGAGGCGTTGATGAGTTTCGTGATGAAGGGGGCCAGGTCTCTAGCAGCATCCTTTATCAATTGAGCAGGACATTGATCACCCTGGCAGTTAGATGGTTTGAGAGAAAGGATGGTTTTTTCATTTTCTATTATTGTGACTTTGGTGAACTTGAAGCAAGGGGGGTCATTGAGGTCATTAGGTTTGGTGTTAGTTAGGGAGGCTTTTTTCTTAGCAATTTTAGTTTGTTGGGTTGTAATTTTATTGGCTAGTGCTTGTATATTAGCACACCAACGTTTATCCATGGTCCATTGTGACCCAGGGTATTTATAAAAGGGGGTGTGAGACGGGTCGGGTATCAGCTCAATTTGAATTCATTGAGATTAAAGAAAAAGCATTCTAATTGCGTGCTACATCTAAGGCTGAGGGTGAAGGTCCTGGTCCGGTGTGTGATGCCCGATTGTAATCCTTCACACAGCGGACTGCAGGGAGGTCCTCGCCAAAGCCAGGACATCGTCGACACTAAAGTGCTACAGCCATAATTGGAAGCACTTTTATGCATGGTGCCGGTCGCAGAAGATTACCCCTCTGAGGGTCACGGCAATGCTGTAATATGGGTAATGCTGTGTATGGAACTATGGTCTTGCTTTCTACAAGGGTGGTCACCATTTCTCCCCCCCCTTTACCGCACGCCACTACCGCCCCTGTGTGCCTCCATCCCGTCCCCTGGTGAATTATTTATTACCCATCAACATATAGTATATCTCCTTCCGTCAATGCATGAGCCGTTCATCAGAGTGGGAAAATAAATAAAACTCCTCTATATAGTCTGTAGTTGCTAAAACAGGGGCAGTGCAAATCGCTTCTTTTAAGTCCTCAAATTGTCTAGTCATTTTGTCAGTCCATTCCAATTTACTTTTAAGTCCTCTGTCCTTCCCTGAGACTTTGTAACAGTGGCCTTGTGTAGACTGCATAGTCTAGGATCCATGTCCTACAATAATTTTAAAAAAGCTGCTACATTTCCTTCACAGTACTGGGCCTAGGAGTGGCACGTACTGCTGCTGCCCTATCTGGTAATATTTATTTTCCGTTTGCAAAAATGAGTGGTCCCAAATATAGTACCTCCTGTTGGTTGTATTGTAGCTTCTTTCTATCTGCCTTGTACCCTTTGTGAGCCAGCAATATCAATAATGCAACAGAATCCCTCCTGGACTGTTGTTCATTCTCACTGCATTGCAACCAATCATCCACATATTGGATGAGTGTGTTGGGCACCTGACTTCAATGTAATCTGTACTGGGGTCACATCTCTCAGTAACCCAACATCATGTGGATTAACAGTCGCATGTCCCCCTCAAAAAATAATAAACAGGGCACCACTGCCCTTAGTGGGCACTGTACCTTCTTATGCTGCACCATGATATCACAGGGGATGCAGATTTCCAAAAATATTTCCCCCATTTTGCTCACTGTCCTCAAATAAATAATCAGTCATTTCCTTTAATTATACTGTCTACACATAATGCGCGCCATTCGCACCCATCCAGGTCTGTTCCAATCAGGACTACTCTTTTGTCTGACACTACTAGTCCTTATAAATCTAATGACAATAGTGTCCCTGCCACCATCTCTGGTGACACCATGGGTTGGAAAAAAATATCTGTGGGCACTCGCCAACACTTTGTTGCAATTGCAGGCAATGCTTTTACTAATACCTTAATACCATCAAATAAAATCTATCGGGGAACACAGGAACCCCATGGACTACTGACTCCCTTGCCATTGCATTGATTACTACTATTGCTTGATCTACACGCATCCCTGGAATGGAACACACTACCCCTTGATCTGTGAATGATATAGTTCTATTTAGTTTACTATGCAGATCCCTATCCAACAAGTTCACAGGGGAACACTCAGAATATAACAAGGGGGCACGTACTACCTCCCCATTTACTTTTATATCCAGCTCCTCAGTGTATGAAACCATAGAAATAGCCCAAGAGAGTCCCTGCCTGTAAAGAGTTTGACCTGATAATGGAAAGATCCCCTCCATGATGCATGATTTAGTTGCACATGAATTTACCATAAATATGTGTCATGGTCATGAAGTCAGATGCACAGGCATGCAGGGGTCGCATGCACTGGAGACTTGGGTGGACACTGTCCTGGCGCCTTTGGCAACAGGCTCATGAACAAAAGTAAACAAGAACATCCATTTAACACCAAAAAGCTTTTATAATGGACATAGCACTTCAGATGCATTAACCTTGAACATTCCATCCATTAAGCAGGATGCATTAACCTAGAACATTCCATCCATTAAGTAGCCCCAAGTGTATTCTTGGGTGTGGCTGCTAATGGATTGCCTTCGCACGTGCTCACTCTCTAGGAGTGGCAGGGTGTGGCTGGTAAGCCGGCCCTAATGGGCATGCCCAGGATCTCAGCTATATAAGCTGCCCCGATCCTCAAGACAGACGCTTTGCGTTATTCTGAACTTGCAAGCACCGTAACGCTCACTGTCGCCTGAGGTCAGACTTACCTTTGAAGATCCTGCTTCCTGGACATCCTGCTTCCTGTCAGCATACCTACTAACTGGGGGAAGCTGTTCTTAACTGTACATCTCTTCAGCGAACCAAGTATTCATCTTTACACTTTCCGGAACGCCGAAATCTTCATCTTGGCACCGCAGCATGACACACACCATTGTCGACAGCAGCGCCTGCAAGGAATCGAAAAAACAGTCAGTTTAAGGTTACGCTTCGCCATACTTCACGCTTTCCTTAAACCATCACTTACCTGCTGTCGAACATTGCGGTAGCATTCATCTTCCATCCGGCCGCATCTCGCGTCTCACAGCTGCATTGAGGCCACATTTCCATCTAAGGGAAGAAAACAGAAGAGCGGTATTATTGCGGGCATAAATAGGAGCAACATATAAAGACATTAAACAGAACAAACAGCCTCACAAGAGCTCAAGAAAGACTTACCAATCAAAAGGAGAAGCATAGTCGCAGCTGGACTGGACTTATCCTTATCAAGGATCAGTGAAGGAACTAGATCCCATTCGACGTGCCCCTGCTAGAAGTAGCAGGACGGAGAGCTTATCTTCCATAATTCACAGGTGAGCTTCATGGGCCGCCAAATGCTAACAGAAACCGTACTTTGGGGTGAAGGGTTCGAGAGGTACAACAATCACAGATTGGCACACTCACACACTCTTATCTCCACGCAGGAGCAGTATCACCACGTGCCACCGCTCACAGTTTTTCTACTGAGGGAGAGGCCTGAAGGGCGTGATTCAAGTTCAGGGAGGGCTGCAACCAGCCCCAACGCCTCCGCAGCGACCAGGTGAGCGGAACAGAACACAAAACCTCTAATACTCTCTGCCTGAGCGTTATGGAAACTTCAGAAACAGATCAGTTAGCCCTCTTACTAGGGGAATTACGGGCTGAGGTACATGCTTCAAGACAGGAAACCAATGCATCTTATTGTAACTCGAGAAAGAACTGATGAATTGGCAAGACGAATGCTACAAGCAGGACAGGTTCCACTGCCTGGAGTGACCCATTCTTCCACACCACAGCAATCAATACTAGTTCAGATGGTTCTTCCAGGAGCGGTGCCTCTAGCCACTCACCAACGCTTCATCGGTGACCCAAAAAAGTTTGCTGTATTTATGAACCAATGTCGTCTTCATTTCTTGTGCAGACCAGGAGCCTTTCCTAATGACCAAGCCAAAGTGGCATTTGTACTCTGGTATTTAGGAGGTAGTGCAGCAGACTGGTCTATACCTTTGGTAAATCAAGATGGCCCTTTACTCCGGAACTTTGGGAATTTCCAACATGAGATGGAGAAATTGTTTGCCCGTCATACTCAAGGACAAGCTCTGGACAACGAGTTGTCACTCAGACAAAGGAGTCAAGATCTATTAACCTATATTGCAACCTTCTATCGTCTCATAGCCCAGACCAACTGTCCAGAAGAGAAGAGGACTACGCTCTTTTACCGAGGGTTACGTGGAGAACTTAAGGATGTGTTGGCGCAAGTGGTGAATCCCCCTGAGAGGTGTGCGGACTACATAGACCTGACGGTGCAATTCGATCATAGGTTGCAGAATCGGAAAATGGATCGAGCTAGATCAGAGAGACGGTCAGTTTACGTACGACCTTGTGAGAATCAGGCTAAACCACATGAACAGTCTGAGCCAATGCAAATTGTTGGATTACGAAGGTCCCTTACCAAAGCACAAAGGTAAAAAGAAGACAACAGCTTTGCTTATATTGTGGACAAGCAAGTCACTTCCTCTGTGACTGCCCGGTAAAACCACCCAAGAAAATGGTTGGGGCAACAGACAAAACTGATGAAGAAGTAGAACATAACTCTGGAAACACCAATGCCCGGCAAGTGTAGAGGTCCGTTTGTCGAGCATGAAAAAGGAATCCGTACAGACTTCACATCTAGTCCTTCCAGTGCTTTTGGTGACATATATTGATTGTGGATCTGTGGGAACCAAAACATTTACCAAGATTTGGCTCTACGAAATAGGCCTTCCTCTCTGGCAGAAGCAGAAATCGAAAACGGAAAACGTCACTGCTGTGAATGGTTCTCAGCTATCATCTGGCCCGGTGACACAATACACCAAGAAAGTCAAGCTTCTGTGTCAGGATGGGCATCAAGAGGACATTACTTTCGATCTCATCGGTGCTCCTCAGTTCCAGATGATATTGGGAATGCCCTGGCTGGAGACCCACAATCCTAGGATCGACTGGCGAAAACGAGTTCTGACATTTCCTTATGATTATGCTGACACATGTTACAAAAAAGATGACAGAAATCTGAAACCGAAGAAAGGAATCGTGTTGGGCCTCACCAGCTCCTTACCGCTTGAATACCAAGATTACAAGGATGTCTTCAAAAAAGAGCAAGCCAAAGTTCTGCCCCCGCACAGACCCTACGATTGTCAAATAGATCTCGTTACCGGAGCCCCGATCCCTTGCAGCCGAATTTACGCTCTGACAGAACAGAAAAATCAGCATCTTGGAACTTTCCTGGATCAGTACCTGGCGAACGGTTTCATTCGCCCGTCCAAGTCACCTGCCTCCTCGCCTTTATTCTTCATGCCTAAAATGGAGGGGGACTTAAGAACTTGCATCGTCTGTAGAGCCATCAATCAGATCACAGTAAAAAATGTATATCCTTTACCACTTATACCAGAGCTCCTGGACCAAGTGAAACATGCTCAAAACTGGATTTAAGAGGTGCATGCCATCATTTAAGAGTAAAAGAGGGAGACGAGTGGAAAACGGCCTTCCACACAAAGTATGGTCTCTTTGAATACCAGGTCATGACCTTCGGGCTATGCAATGCCCCAGCGGTTCAATTCTTTATGAATGATGTACTCCGTGAACTACTGGACGTTTGCACTCTTGTTTACATTGACGACATTCTTATCTACTCAAATTCCATGGAAGAACATGTAGGCCATGTCCGGGCAGTCTTGGAGAAGCTTCGACAACACCAATTGTATGCCAAGTTGGAAAAATGTTTTTTCCATGTAACCGAGGTCGAGTTTCTCGGTTTCATGCTCACACCACAAGGCGTACATATGGATACACGAAAGGTGGATGAAATCGTCCAATGGCCCTCACCAACATCCACAAAAGGAGTGCAAAGCGTGCTCGGATTCGCCAACTTTTACTGTCGGTTTATACCTGGGTTTTCACAAATAGTACATCCAATTACCTCCTTGTTAAAGAAAAATCAAAAGTGCCATTGGTCGACAGATGCTGCAGAAGCCTTCCAGAAGTTGAAACTAGCATTAACTACAGCACCGCTCCTTCGACACCCACGACCAGACCTACCTTACATAGTTGAGACAGATCCTTCAAAAATAGCCATGGGAGCAGTATTGTCACACCGAGACACTGAAACAGGACAACTACACCCTGTCGCATTCTGGGCCCGCAAATGTTCAGCCCCCGAGTTGAACGACGCAATCACAGATAGGGAATTACTGGCGATTTAAAGCAGCATTCAAGGCCTGGAGACATTAACTTCTTGGGGCGAGTCATACAGTCACTGTCATCACGGACCACCATAACTTGCAATACTTGAAAACCGCCAAAGCACAATCCTCGCGTCAACTTCGTTGGGCTCTCATTTTTGCGGAATACAATTTTATCACTTATAGACCTGGAGTACGCAATGGGAAATCAGACGCTCTATCACACGTGAGTGAAGAAAAAGAGGCTTTGACAGCATCCGACCCTGTGGCCATAATTCTGAGGAAAGGATTCAAACCAGAATAGCTGCCACCACGTGTGTGATGACCAAAGAACCAGTTGGCAATCCTGATGGATGAATCAACACAACAGGAATGGCTGTTAAAAGGTGACCAGTTCACCATCAAAGACAATCTACCGTATTTCCAAGGACGATTATATGTCCAAGACCAAGAACTGCAAAAGCAAATCATCACAAATTACCACGATTAATTAGTGGAAGGACACCCAGGAATAGCCAAAACTCAGGCTAAGATAAAACAAAACTACTGGTGGCCAACCTGCCAAAAAGACATTGCCCAAATTTATTGAAACCTGCGGTGTCTGTGCACAACACAAGTCTCAGAAACAGAACCCCGCTGGTTTACTACATTCCCTAATAGTACCGCCAGCACCTCGGCATACCCTGTCAATGGACTTCATCACAGATCTTCCACCCTGCAATGGATACACCATATTAGTCGTCGTGGATTTATTCTCCAAAATGGCCCATTTCATCCCTCAGAAGGGACTCCCAACTGTGTCAACTCTCCCTTCTGTGTTCCTAGAGAAAATTGTTTGATTGCATGTATTTCCATCAATATTAGTATCTGATCGCAGAACTCAATTTGTTTCTGCCTTTTGGCAAACTGAACGAACCAATCAAACTTTTGAGCAATATCTCAGGTGTATGTTGCAACAGTCCAAGGATTCTTGGAAAAATATACTCTGGATAGCTGAGTATGCATGCATCAACTCAGTTCACACAAGCACAGGGCAAACTCCGTTCTACACTGTGCATGGAAGACATCTGAGGACATCAGTATTTGATCCACCTGATACCCTGGAAATGCCAGCCATAAAAAACTTGCATAAAACCATCACTCAGGTTCTTAAGGAGGCAGCAGAGCATCTGACCAAGGTTAAGAAAAGACAAAAACTGTTTGCTGATCGACATCGGAAGGAAGCTCCCGCCTACCAGATTGGAGAAAAGGTGTGGTTAGCATCCAAATATATTCCCCTGAAGGGGCCAAAAGCTTATCGCCCAAGATACCTGGGCCCTTATATTATAAAGTCCATAATCAATCCTGTCGCCATGAGATTGGATTTACCATCTCACATGAAAATTCACCCCGTATTTCATGTCTCTCTCCTCAAACCAATGAAGTCCAATACACAGCTTAGTTCTCTGCCAGAGCCCGAAGTAATAGATGGAGAACCAGAATATGAAGTCAAATCCATCCTGGACTCCAATGTGGTTCGATCAAAATTGTATTACCTAATTGACTGGAAAGGTTAAAGACCTCAAGACCGAACTTGGGAACCCAGTGAACACGTCCATGCTTCGCGTTTAATCGGACAGTTCCATCGCAATAATCCCACCAAACCTCCTCTTCCCCTTGGTGCTCCATCATACTGCCACTGTGGGTTGGGGCACTGTACCCCCACTCCATTGTCCCTGTCCTCCTTCACCCCATTGTGGCGCAATTTCTGGCATTCCCAATTTGTTGAGTGTCTCCTGTCCTTTCCCTCTGAGCCGGTGCTGTTACTGGTGCTTGGATGACAACCTTATTTAGTTCCTTTTCCAGTTGTTTTGCCTCGTCTGTTTGCCGCTTCTGGGCTGTCTCCTTGTCCTGCTCCTTTATTCTCTTACAATGGTGGACTATTATACTTCGTATCTCTGCCCACCCTTTGGCTTCAATTCCCAAAATGTTATCTAGTGCCTTCTGGACCTCTTTTGGTAATCCCCTGTTTACGATAAAATAAAAAAATGGTACTGTCTCAACTCTCCACATTTCCTGTTACCTAAGAATAAACTTAACTGGGTCCTCATCATCACCGATTGTGCACTCCATTAAAGAATGTAAGTCGGGGGTATCTGGATACATCCTTCATAGGGCATCCCATACCCTTACCCTTACCCCATAAACATCTGCTCCATCATGTTCATTATCTGCAAGACTTATCCCAGAGTACCGCACCCTTGCCCTTATGTGCCCAGCCTGATCCCCTACTATGGAGACTAATAAACTCTTAAAATCTCCTAGTGCTAAGGCTACCCCTACTGTTTGTTTTTCAAATTCATAGATCCATTTACTAGCTATGGCTATAAGCTGGGGGAGAGCTTTAATCAAATTATTTTTGTTCATTTGAGGCCATGGCACATACTGCGTTATCCCTACTCCTTTATGTATAAGAGGCATCTGAATATCTATTTTGTTTTCTGCCCCTTTTTTCTTCTGATTTTGTACTATCACCATTAAATCTGGTCTATTCCTTGATCTGTCCCTCCTCACTGCCTCTTATGGCAGGGACGGGTTTCTCGCCACCTCATTGCCTTGATCTCCTCCTTGCGCTGCCTCATTATATCTACCACCTTGATCTTCCCCTCCATTTTCCGTTGCTTGTTCTACTTCTTGTCCCAGGACCGGCCATACCCTCTGCCCATCACCTTTTTCAACACAAATATTTCTTATTGCCCCTGGGTTGAATCTAACCAAAAAATCTCCTGACTACCGATCCCCTATTTTCTGCACAGGTACCCTTATTTCGAGGGGATTGGGTCCTCCGACGTATTCCATATCTGACAGGTAATGTCCACAGCTGTGCTGCTTTGGAAAATCTTCAGTGTCTGCGTCCTACGTCGATGCGCCGTTCCCGAGGACCTCCTCTAACGGCCGACGTCACCCGATGCGATAAGTAGGACGCACGACGCCTATAGCCTCAGTACCATTTTTTTTTCTGCGAACGTGTTCGCTTCGTGAATCTCGGTACGCCTCGACTCTTTGGAGTTTGATGTTTTCTTCTCGGTTCGTTGAACCGGTTTGGTTTTTTGTGAAGACCTGTTCATGGCGATGTCTACTTCGTCTTCAGCCCCGCGTCCGAGCTTCAAGAAATGCGGGGACTGTGGGTCCAAGATGTCGGTCACGGACTTGCACGACGCCTGCCTCTGGTGCCTTGGGGAGGCCCACCATACGGACGACTGTGTCGACTGCCAGTCGCTCATGGCAAAGGCCTTGCGGGAATGCAAGAAGAAGCTGTCGCTAGGTCGGGTGTCTAAGCCCCGGAAGTCGAGGTCTGCGGGGCTTTCGACGGATGACTCGAGGGGCGACTCTCCACGTCATCGTCGGAAGTCCAGTGGGTCTCCTTCCTGGAGTCGGTCTCGCCACTCCTCTGCCTCTTCGAGGCATTCCTGGAAGGGCCGTCATCGGTCGCCTTCCCCGTCCTCTGCCGAGGACTCCGCCCGTCGGCGGGTCGCTTATCCCTCCATGCAAGCGACACCGGAGGAATGGGCTTCCTTCGGGAAGCAGATGTTAGCGATTCTTGAATCGTAGGGCACCGGTCCGTCCGCGCCTCCGAGTGGGGTCGGTCGGCACTGGTCGAGAGACACTGCTCGTACGCCTTCGGGCTTGGTTGCTCCGCACAGCTCGCGGGAGAGGTCCCGCTCAGACAAGGGTAGCCGTTCTTGCCATGCCCGTTCCAGGTCCCGGTCCTCGACGTGCTCGAGACCGCATGATCTTGTACCGTCTTCAAAGAAGACGTCGACGCCTGTGGCGCCGAGGTCGTTGACGATTTCTCTCGAGGCTCTGCCTCCGAGGGGGTTGTCGACGCTGTCGGCGCCTAGGTCGTCGAGAGACACGCTCGGAGCTCTGGCTTCGAGGCCTGTGTCGACGCCGTCGATGCTGGCGGCGCTGCAGCTGACATTGACGCCGATTCGCTCGACGTCGACTCCGTTTCTGTCGACGCCGGCGCGGACTTGTTCAGTGCCCTCGACGCCTTTCGAGGCGGTTGTGTCGGAGCGGAGGGGCCCCGTGGCCCTAGAAAGGCTCTGGCTAAGGTCAGGCACTGCTTTGGTCCCCAGATGTCTTCCTCTCCCCGCCTGGAGTACATTTCAGAGGGTGATGAAGGCTCTGATGACGGCTTGGTTTCGGTTACGGTACCAGATGAGCTTATCTCGGGCCATAGCCAGTTTGATGACCTGAGGCAGTCACTGCATGATGCAAGTGGACTGTACACCTCTCCGGAGGTGGAGTTTTGTAGGCCGGAGCCTGGCACTCATGCCGATTCTTCATATCGGCGCCTTGTGTCTCGGGTCACCGAGTACTTGGGTTGGTCAGCTCCCCCAGGGGAGTTCGTTCAGGATGATCTCACGGACATTCTTGATCTTGGAGAGTCTCCCGGCAGTGGGCAAGTCTTTGTCGCGAAAATACCGCCCAGCCAGTAGTGACCCCTGCTACTTGTCCTGTAAGCGAAATTCAATCAACACTACAGCTAAGTCAATGCCTAGTCTGGGATGCTGAGGAAAACCCTTATTGATGTATTTTTATAATCAGTTCAGTATCCTGGATGACAACCCTTGTATAACACCCCCCTCTTAGAATCCCCCTGACCCCACTGAGCCAAGAAGTAGGTTTGTCAATTTAAACAATATATATATATCACACTTTATAATAAATTAATATCTGATAGTACACTTAGACATATGATGTTGATGCACAATGGTAATCTGGCACTAGCACACTTCTTTACAATCAATGAGGAGTTAGTATAGGATGGATAAAGTAGCAAAAATACTTTTATGGTTTCAAGGGAAAAGCAATGAGGAATAAAATGCAGTACAGTAATACTTGATATGATTTTAGCAAAAGATAAGATAATCACTTTTTCTCTGGCAATTCACCCCCCTTCCCTATGCAAAGTAAGAAATGGAAGGAGATGGAAAGAGGAGCACACAGTTCTCAGGAATGCAATCAAATACAATACGAAATTCAGTTCCCCCCCAGCAAGCTGAGAGGAAACAGGTAGGAGTTTGAAACACAGGCCCAAAATGCTTTTAAATGTGGTGGCAGTGAAGTGAGAAATATGCTGAAAATGCTTTTAATTCCCTTTAGGAGGTTCAGGGTGAGTGAGAGATACTTGGGATGAGCTCAGGCTCACTTTAGCAATGATTCAGGGATGGTTATTAAGAGGCAAACAAATTTTTAGCAAAGAAAAGCAAAAAGCTGATATCTTTTTACAGGTAAAGAAATCAGGCCAAATCGCGGCAAAATTCGCGAGTGCGTGAATCAGGATTGCGGAATAAGTATAAGGATTAGGAAGTCGGTTCTAGGCTTGTTGGAAAGCTTAGATTCTAAGCTTTCAGAGGAAAGTTAAACCACGTTCCTAGCACAAACGGTTCCAGAGATACAGACGATGTAATGAAGGTAGATTTTCGGATTTAAAGTAAAACTCAAAATGACAGGTGACAGCTTGCAGCTTTACAAATGACAGATGACACGATTTCTAGGAGGCTGTTCTACTTAGGTTAAAATAGTTTGGATTAGATTATTTTAACTAAGAGATTGGTTCTGCACAGTTCTGCTAGGTACTCACAATATAAATTTGAAATAGGCCTCGCCACGGATCTGGTCAGGTTTTGGACTGGACTCCGGTTCTGGTCTCTGCACTTCACAGTGATCTGGGTCAGCTCTCTGGTTCTGCTCACAGCGGTCTGGGTCACTCTGGATCTCTGGTCTGGTCTCTGGCAATTGTTCTTGGCAAAAGAATTCAAACAGCTCGCCCGGCTGTGGAATCGTTTTCAAATGATTTTGAGGCCTGCTGACAAATACTTTTGCTTGCAGTGGGCCTTCTTGGTTCAAGGTTCTGTAGTCTCTGTTTAGCTTGGAAGTCTAAGTGTTGGATCTCTGGATGTGAAGTCGTCGGTCAGCATGCTCCACAGAAAATGGAATTGAATGTCTCTACCTGTCCCAGCAGTCTCTTTTTATGTGTTTTGGAAATGGGTGTGTGCCTGGGCCTAGCTAAGCCTGCCCCTCTCTACTTGTCATTGGCCCAATTCTCCCCTCTCCCATGATTGGGGGAAGGAATTGGATTGTCATCATGATGAGGTCTGTTTATGGGTCAGAGGATCCTCCCCTGGTCAGTTTGCCCACAAATCTATATTTGATTCAAATACATCTTTCCCAGATATACAATTTGTTGAAATTACATGTGCACATTATATATTCCTTATGGTCCATGCTTGTCCGCCTCTGATCTTCCTGGGGGCTTGCATTCAAAAATGACAACATTTTGCGCTTTTTAACTGGTTTTGCAATATCGGACATTTACCCAAAATTACACACATGTGCGCAAGGAGTATGGACATTAATTGATGAAGTGTCAGATTTTTAACATGCTGACATTTGGAGTGAGACCCTATTTTCTGCTAACAACCCCCCAGAATACACCACAGGGTCCTAACGCCTCTCAAAATGTTCACAGAAGAATCAATCACAAAAATAATGATATTACTTACATAATTCTGACAAGTTCGCACTATGAGTTATCTATCTTTTTAAAATTATGCCCTGGTCAAAAAGGGGTGTGGCTTCCCACATCACAGGGTGGAATAACTGGTTTATCCACTTCCCCCAAGCTCAGCTGCTAGCAGAGGCACTGCCCCTCCCAGTTTCCCCTAAGAGGAAGCCACTTTACGACGCCCCCAATATAACATTTACCTGAGTCAAGGGAGTTGCATTGTTCTGTTCCTTCCAGTTCCCAGGTGCTCAACCCCTAATCTAATCAGAGAGGTGACAACTCCTTTTGGCAAGGGGCAGCAGGATGCAGCTAGGCCTGGGAAGAGTGGCTGATCAGGTTTCTCCTGTCGGGGGTAGTTGTCAGGCAGAATCCAGTTTCACTAAGCCAGGTTTCAGCTAAATGTCACTTTTTGTTCCCAGTTTTCTACATTCAAATCAAACTGACAATTTGTACCTATACATTAAATAATTACTTCCTTCAAGTCATTTCAGAATATGGTTTTACATTCTTCCACCTCTTAGCAAGTCTTTCCTTGGTCTGGTTTTGTTTCATTTGTTCATTTTTACACAAAAGTCTGGTGGTTTTAAAACGCCAGCTTTCTGATAGTGGTGAGTACTGGTAATGCAACCATTTTTGGGATTAAGAAAATGAATTCCCCACAGTTCTGGGTTGCTTTTGGCAATCAGCATTGCCATTCCCAATGGTTTCAGGCTACTGTGTGTGTAGCCCAATGGTGGTTTTAGGCAGTGCCCTCCTGTGCTCACAACATAGGCAAGAATGGGTGGCAGCCTATTCTTCATGTTTTCCCTGTGCACTCTCTGGGGAGTTCTGGCCATCATGATGTTTTCGATGCCAGTAATGCACAGTTTTTGTGGTAGGGCTCGGATGCATGGGTAAAAACATCCCACAGTCCAGGCACCCCACTCCGGAGAGTTTGGTGGTGCAGGCGGCTACGGCCCTGGCAAAGCAGGCCTCGTATTCTACCATCCTTCCGGATAGGGACGACAAACGTTTTGACGGCTGGGCGAAGAAAGTGTTTTCTTCAGGGGGTATGGCGCTTCAGGCGGCCAACTCCATATGTGCCTTGTCTCGTTTCACTCACACTCTGTGGGACTGTGTTGCATTAGCGGCTGAACGAATTCCCGAAGGGGACGAACGGGATGGTTTCCTTGCTATGGTTCAGGATGGCAAGGATGCCATGTGTGAGGCTGTTCAGTCGGGTTTGGACATGGCAGATTGTGTCAGCCGGTCCATGGCGGCAAGCACCGTAATACGCAGGTTTGCGTGGTTGTGGAAGTCTGGGTTCGCTCCTAATGTGCAGTCCCGGCTCCTCAACATGCCCTTTGACGGTGAACATCTTTTTGGCAGCAAGGCTGACGAGAGCCTTGAGAGGTTGCAGACCTCCAAAGCTGCAGCGAAGTCGTTGGGCGCTGCAGTTCGCCAACCTCCGCCTTTTCGTCCTAGGGGACAGCAATGGAGGGGAGGTTCCTTTCGCTATTTTCGTCCTTCAGTAAAGCGAGAGGAGCTAGCAGTCAAAGAGGCCACCGTAAGAGTGCCAGATGTGGAAACAAGGGTACTCGAGGTGCCAAGGCCGCTTGGGCAGTTGCCTCTTTGCCCTCAGGCAACACCGCAGCCGCTACCACTCAGTCATGAGGCCAGGTCCCATGGTTCGCCGGTTGGGGGAAGGCAGGCGCAGCATCTTGTAGAGTGGCGAGACATTACTTCAGATGTGTGGGTTCTGGAGATCATAACCCACGGCTAATGTCTTCCTTTTCGGCAGACGCCTCACGACAATCCACTTGGGAACCTCTCTTTGAAGAGTCCGGATCTGCTTCTTGCGCAGGAAATTCAAGCCCTGCTGGAGAAAGGCGCCATAGAACTGGTGCCTGTAGCGGAGAGGAACAAGGGATGGTATTCCCCTTATTTTTTGATTTCGAAGAAAGACAGGGGATTGAGACCAATCATGGACTTGCGCGGTTTGAACAAACTCCTCAGGAAGGACAAGTTCAAGATGGTTACTCTCTCTCAAGTCCTCCAGGCCCTTCAACTTCAGGACTGGTTGGTGTCTCTCGACCTCAAGGATGCTTGCTTCCATGTGCCGATCCATCCCAAGCACAAGAAGTACCTGAGGTTCGCGGTTGGCGACTCGCACTTTCAGTTTCAGGTCCTGCCGTTCGGATTGACCTCCGCCCGAGGGTTTTCACCAAGCTCATGGTGGTGGTGGCAGCACATGTCAGGAAAGGGGGGATTCACGTCTACCCCTACCTGGACGATTGGTTGATCAGGGGGAGCTCTCCCGAGCAAGTCCTGGCTCATCTGTCCGTCACCTGCCACTCCCTTCACAAGCTGGGCTTCTCCCTCAATTTAAAGAAGTCCCATTTGACACCAACGCAGCGGCTCCAGTACATCGGAGCAGTGCTCGATACGTCCCTGGGGCGGTGTTTTCCTCCCCAGGTGAGGGCTCTTCACATTCAGCAGATGGTGCACAAGTTTCAACTTGCCCAGATCTCCCAACGTCAGAGTTCTTGAGACTGCTCGGCCTCCTGGCATCCTGCATTCTTCTGATGCCAGAAGCTCGTCTGCGGATGAGATCTTTGCAGTGGGCACTCAAGCTCCAGTGGTCTCAGTCCTCCGGCAGGCTGTCGGACCCTGTTCAGGTGCCGCCCTCAGTCGCCCAGGACCTTCTGTGGTGGGCCGTCAAAGGCAATCTGATGAAGGGGGCCCCATTTTGGCTGCCCTGGCCGGAGGTGACGATCGTGACGGACGCATCCCTCATGGGATGGGGAGCTCATGCCAACGAGTTGACAGTCAGCGGTCGTTGGTCTCCGTCGGTGTCCAGACTCCATATCAATCTGTTGGAGCCGAGGGCCGTCAGGCTTGCCCTGAAGGCTTTTCTGCCGAAAGTGCGAGGAAAGTGTGTCCTGATTCTAACAGACAACACAGTGGCCATGCACTACCTCAACGAAAAGGGGGGGCAGGGTCACTTCCTCTGTGCAGGGAGGCGATGCAGCTCGAGTTCTGGGCCATCCAGCAGGAAGTTTCGATCTCGGCTGTTCATCTGGCCGGAGACGACAACGAGACGGTGGACGCTCTGAGCAGGCAGAGCATGATCTCTCACAAGTGGGAGCTGGCTCAGGAGATTCTCCTGGAGATCTTCACCCTTTGGGGGACCCCTCAAGTAGATCTCTTTGCCTCCAGTTTCAACCGGAAGTGCGAAAGGTTTTGCTCACAGGAATTTCCTCCAAAAGGAGCCTTAGGAGACGCGTTCGTGGTGGAGTGGTCATTCCCACTGCTGTACGCGTTTCCTCCAGTCCCCGTCATCCCGCAAGTACTGCGGAGGTTACGGAGGTTCGGTTCCCGGATGATCCTCATTGCTCCGGCGTGGGCCCGGAGGACGTGGTACCCGGACCTTCTCGACTTGTCCATCTGCCCTCCATGTCGTCTTCCCTACCGAGACGATCTCCTCTCGCGGGAGGGGGGGTTAAGTTCTCCATCCAGAGATCAGATCCCTCAACCTTCACGCTTGGCTTCTGAAAGGTTGAGGTATAAGGATTGGAACCTCCCTGAAGACGTGATGGAGGTGTTGCTCTCGGCCAGGCGGCCGGCAACAAAGTCTCTGTACCGTTGCCGTTGGAGAAAGTTCTGTGACTGGTGCAGAGTTAAAATGTGGATCCTTTTGAATGTGGCATTCCCATGGTTCTGTCTTTTTTGCTTTCTTTGGCCCACAGGGGCTTGCAAGTGGGGACCATTAAAGGTTACCTGGCGGTGCTGTCCATATTTAAGCGCTCGTCTGAAGAGTGTTCCTATTTTAAGATTCCTTTAATTTCTCAGTTTTTGAAAGGGCTTGCTAATGTGTTCCCTCCGTCGCCTTTTCTGCTGCCCGGTTGGGATTTGAACCTTGTTCTTAAGTTTCTTATGGGTGCTCCATTTGAGCCTTTACATTCTTGCCCTTTGAGACTGCTAACTCTTAAAACTGTGTTTTTGGTTGCGGTTACTTCCGCTCGCAGAGTGAGTGAGTTACAGACACTTTCAGTTAAGCCACCCTTCACTGTGTTTCATAAGGACAGGGTTGTCCTTAGAGTTCGTCCTTCTTTTCTTCCGAAGGTGGTTTCGGAATTTCATTTGAGCCAGAAGGTTGTTCTTCCGGCGTTCTATCCTCCTCCACATCCTGGTAAGGAAGAGGAGAGGCTCCATAGGCTTGATCCTAGGAGAGCGTTGAGCTTTTATATTTCGCGCATGTCCCGGGTCAGAGTGGACGATCAACTTTTCATTGGTTACGCTGGAAAGCGTTTGGGACAAGCTGTGACGAAACAGACTTTGTCTCGTTGGATTATTTTAGCTATCTCCGAGTGTTAACGCTTGGCGGGTAAGTACCCTCCGGCTGGCTTGCGGTCCCATTCTACCACGGGAGTGGCTGCGTCTACTGCCCTGCAGAAGGTTGTTCCTATTCGTCACATCTGTGATGCCGCCACCTGGGCTTCAGTACATACTTTTGTACGTCACTACTCCCTCGATTCCATCAGAGGGCAGGATCTGGCCTTTGGCAAGGCAGTCCTATATTCCGCAATTTGATTGGGCATGCTAAATTTGTGTTCTAAATTCTTTTCCCATCTCCTTGCTTGGTACTGCTTTGGGAGCCTGTCATAGATATGGAATACGTCGGAGGACCCAATCCCCTCGAAGAACAAGTTACTTTCTTACCTGGTAACGTTCTTTCGATGGGATGGTCCGACGACGTATTCCATATCGCTCCCTCCCTACCTTCCCCGCTGCAGAGTTTCTTTTGCGATTGCAGCTTGCGTTCCGCAAGGCCTTGTGTGTCTGACTGGCAGAAAACTGGTGGCACACGTTCTGGGGCAAAAAACTATAACTGAGGCTATGGGCATCGTGCGTCCTACTTATCACATCGGGTGATGTCGGCCGTCGGAGGAGGTCCTCGGGGACGGCGCATCGACGTCATCGACGCAGGATGCAGACGCCAAAGATTTTCCGAAGCAGCACAGCTGTGGACATTACCTGTCGTAGATATGAAATACGTCATCGGACCATCCCATTGAAAGAACGTTACCAGGTAAGAAAGTAACTTGTTCTTCTGGTAATACTTCTTCAGGTTCTTGTAACCTGACTAACCTTTACTGCAATGCTTTTAACTCATTGTCTGTCTACTTGTGGACCTTCTGGGTACACCAATGCTACGGGCATATAAGCGCTTGTGAATGGGTTATATGGAGGTGCAAAAGCCCTTGAGTTCCCCCACCTAGTTGCTAATCCTGTTGACACTCTCTCTACCACTGGAGGCTTATAGACTGGGTTTGTATATCCTACAGCAGGTTTAGGCGTTACTGGGAATATCCACTTACAGTGGATCTCTTTTTCTCCTTCCTGATCTTCCAAAATCTCTCTTTTTTTTTGGGATGTGTTCCCTTTATATTTTGCTGCTAAAAAGATGGAAATCTTTTCTAGCATGTTTCTGTTATGGGAGTCCTGCTATGGCCAGGAGCAGAATGTCCCCCCCTTACTTTGTTTCTACTACCCATTGTTTATTTATTCTGTCAAAATACAGTGGCAGAACCCTCTGCATGTGTTGGGGTTTCTTCCCCCATAATGTAGCACACTTCCCTAATGCTTCACTTAAATCCTACTAGTATGCAGCGCACTCTGCTGTGTGTTACACAAAAATACAGATCAACCCACTTTTTCCTCCTCCCTTTACACTTTTTCTACTTTGATTTCACACATACACACACGGCGATGCATCCATCTTTTTTCCTTTTTTACCACAAAAGACAGCAAGAGAAAATATACAAAAAATAGACTAAAATCCAGGCCTATTCCTTATACCGAGCCACTACATATATCCTTTGTAATACCACCTATTGCTTTTATCGTCATAAAAGAATAATGCGTGGTACTACCTTCTCAACCTCTTATGGCTGATGATCCCTTACCTCCCAGTCCTTATAAACTGGGACTCCTTTTCATAGCAGTCTTTTATATGCTGAGGCTCCCTTTTTCCATTATAGAAAGTAGAAAAACAGAAATATGCGACAATTTCAATACATAACCCGCCTCCTCCTGTCTTTCTGGTGCCACGCCCTACTTCAGTGAGTGGAGGGGATTTCTTTTTAAATGGCTTCTACTAAAACTGCTCAGGAAACACATGTTTTTTGATTCAGGGACCCAGTCACTATAAATGGGCGTGGCTGACTGACCTGGGGCAAAGTACATGGGTCAAGAAACTAAGATCACATCAAAGGTCACCACTGAAAGGTAGCCCAATTTACAGAGGTACCCCTTAATTATGCATACCCATAATCACGCTCCCACCAGATTAAAGTTCAAGGCCAAGAGTCTTTATCTTGCAAGGATAACAAAACAAAATACAAATAAATAAATAACAATTTTAATCTTTAAAGGAAATGAGGATGGGGGGGGCAAATAACACTGCTCCCTGAACGGCATTCTGTCCCTGACCGTTCCAAGCTCCTTCAGACTGGTGCCAGGCAGGGAGCTTAAATACTCTTAACTTGGTCACTCGATACTGGCATGGCTCCGTCCAAAACTGTCCTTCTTCCCTTAAAGGGTTTCTACAGTCTTCCTTCCTGCATGGCCGGGTTTCCGTTTAGGGAAAACTACTTGGCATACTGCTAGCCTATGCAAGAATACATTGTATCTCCTGTTTATCATCATTTTGCTATATTATAAACATTTATATATAAACACCTTTTCCGTCATAATCTCCATACTTCACTCAATATACTCATATTTTATCTGATCCAGTAATTCCCCGTAAAACTTTATTTTCCTACAATGTTGCATGTCGTGCATTGAGCATGTACACTCCCCTATTCCTAGTATACATGGGCTCTTGATGGACAGGAAACAGCTGCTCAGCCACTTTGTGTGCTCTGCCAGAGGTACCGAACACCACAGTAATGCCTTTAGACTATTTTTAGCACATGCTGCATTATTTTTGGCACAGAACCTACTTCTGTTGTGCATTGAGATTTTAAAACTACATAGAATAACATTTACAAGTGTATTCAACTAATAGTTATTTACCCCTTATATTTAAATACTTACTACCTTCATTTAGTGGCCCCGCTACGCTCTGGACTCTTGTAGTGCTTATACATAGTTAAAAGAAGACTTGCCTTTCTAAACCCTTTTTAGGGGGTGCAGTAAGGCATTGGCTCCTACCCAACAACTGAGACTTGTAGGTCCCCGCATGCCTTCACAAAGTTCTACTGCATCAACAGAGATTCCAGGGAGGAGTCCAGTGTCGGCCAGGCAGTGCTACACAACATGTTCACTTGAGGTGAGTCTGTTCCAGGGGTAAGTGTTGATTACTTCTGTTGAGCCTTGCCAGCTTCTGTAGTTGTGTAATGTGTATTACTGTGTATTCGTTATTAATGAGCATGTGAATCCATGCCAGACCCTGTGCTGGAGAAGGTTTAAGTTACTTACCTGTAACTATTGTTATCCAGCATGGGTCTTTGCAAATCTGAAGATGCCTGCCAGAGCGGTGCTTAGGAATAGGACTGTCATTGGATGAGGGCAGTATGACCCAGAGGACAGTGATTGGTTTAGAGGAGGAATACAGTTTTAAAGTGAAAGTGAAACTGTTTTTTCTTTTACTGAGGATTCCCAGCATGACAACGGGCAATAACCATGAGCATGTGAATACATGCCAGACCCATGCTGGAGAACAATAGTTAGAGGTAAGTAACTTAAACCATACTCCACATTCCCTAGCCTGGGAAGGAGAAGCTTACTGTTGGTCCTGCCCGTTTCAAAGCCTGACATAAACAGGATAAACAGCAATGGGACAGCCCTGCTTTACCCCCTTGGTGCATTGAAGTAAGGGGTAATGCCACCTGGGCCAATTCACCTACTGCCGCCTTCGTGACAATGTAGCAGATTTGGCTCAGTTGAAAACAGCCCCAGCGGCACCTCCCTGGCTTCTAGCATGTGCCATAGTGTGCACCTGTCTATGAATTCAAATGCCTTCTCCAGGTCCAGCAAGGAAAGCAGCCTCCACCAACCCTGCAATATTTGTAAGTATAGTGCTCAGAGTGAAACCATGATCAATGGCAGAAAAACCGGCTTGGGATGTTTGTAGTATGTTAATCTGAGCCACCCATTCATCAAGCTGTGTTAAAATACATTTGGCATATATCTGTCCAGTAAGGAGATGGGTCTGTAGCATTGGGGATCCCCCGGGGCACCCTTTGTAAATATTAGTACAAATCTTCCTCTTCGCCAGAGCACAGGGAACCCTACGCCCTCAGAAATTGCCTCAAATAGTTTGCCCAAGATCGTGGCTCAGCAGTTTGAAAAACCAACAAAGGCATCTGTTGTAGGCCAATCTGGTCCTGCTGCTTTCAATGCTTCATTTGGCTAATGGCTTTAATGATCTCTGGCTGTGATAAGATTATTTTACTACTTGGGCCACAATCTGTGAAATGTGCCTCTTCTCAATGCTTGTCCTCAAAGATGCCCTGGAAGTGTGATGCCCAGAAACACTTCCTGATAAATCCTCCCGGGGGTTCGCCCCTTTTCCCCAGCCTTTGGCTACCAGTTTCCAGAACAGTTTGATTGTTATTGAAAACTGCTGTGCTGGACCACTGTTTCTCTATGTGGTCCTGCTTCTTGTTTTATTATAAACCCTTTGAATTCCCTTTTCTTCGTGAAATATATGGCCAGCCAGTTGCCTCCCCCCCCCAATAGCATTATTCAGAATTTTCTTCTGTTACCTGCAGCCACCATCAAACCAAGGGGCATGCTTGTATATAGGGGGCATGGGAGAGGTAGTCCTCGGGTACTACTTATATCCACCATGTATTTTATTTCATAGCCGCTCCACCAAACAGGCACATTTTGCTACCAGTTCCACCGGTTGGAGCTGCTAGTGGAGAATCAAATAATAAATAGCTACAATGTCTTCTGCAACTAGACATTTTTCCACCTGCAGACTGCTCGGGTGACCTGTATGCAGGGCATTCTCTTTATCATCTGGTTAGTATCCGGGGTCCAGAAAGATCAGCAAATAGTACTAATGGTAAGTGGTCGCCCTCTGATCGTTCTTCCACTGGTGGTGTCTGATCTGACTAAATTCAACAGTCGGCAAACATATAATCTAGGGTAGTGGAGTTAAGTTTCCCTTCGAAATGTGTGCCTAGGTGTGATATTGCCAGGTAGCCTTCTGTTCAATTCTACCAGAAAAAGCTCTGTAGCCGAGGAAGCTAAAAGTCTGCCTCCATGATTAGGTGTGTTAAATGCTGGGCTCCTCCTGGGCATCCGAAGTATCTTCAATGCCTGGGCTTTGGTATAGTGTGTGCCCAGCACCCAAAAAATCCCTACAAACAAATTGCCATTCTGGCGAAAACCAAAGCAACGGCAGAGAAATACCACACTCCAGCTCTCTTAAAATAAAAAAGGAACCAAGAGCTACCCACTTCGAATATGAAGGAGAAGAATCTTTTCATACACCAGTACAAGGAAACGAAACAGGTTATCCAACCCTTGTACCAAGCAACACAGGTAGACATTCCTCCCCGATTGACAATGCACAAAACCAGACACTTCCAACAACTATGATGGAACTACAAACCATGCTGCTGGCAGTGGTATCTCAATCCATGATACCCTTTCTCAAACTTCACGAAGCCACAAAAGATAATATACCAGACCATGCAACACTGCTCGCAATGATTCACACTAAGCAAATACATACAGAAGATTTCATCAACACAATTGGAAAGCCCCTAGACTTTGAAGCAGAACAGTCCCGTACATGGCAACAAAGACTTTTCATGACAGCACGGGATGACAAAGAAGAAAAGATCCAACTTACAAAAGAACTCATGATCCTACTCAAAAACCAGCAACAACAACCGAACAACCGAGCAGCAACCGAACTACAACCGAACTTATTGCCACTATTAACAACTGTACCAAATCCATGCACTGAAATAATAAAACCAACAGGTGAACCCAGAACCATGACTAGCAATGACACTTTCGGAATATTTGGACAAGCAAAGAATACCGACAAAAATCCACCAAAGAAACTCACCAAACAAACACATAAACAAACAGGTTCACGAGCCTTCCTACGAAATTTGCCAATACCAAAGCTGATCCCAGAAAAAACAGAAAAAAACAGGCAAAATTCCATCCTCAGGAAAAAACCCTAAAAGCCCTGCAAAGAATCTCACAAGAAAACACAACGAGCCACTACTACCAATTTCAAACAAACAAAAGCTACAGCAAAGACATTAAATGATGATCAAAGCTTAGATTCGGATGACCTAATTAACTTAACGACATACGAAGATCAACCCTCACAAGGAAACATTAAAACCAACAGACAAGTAAAAGACTCAATCTTGATAGTCATTGACGAATACAAACAAGACCAATCCCTCAGCAATTCGATCTCTTGCGAACAAATCTCAGACAGCTCAACGATTAACCATACTAACACCTTAAACAATGAGGCAACCTACGATGAAATCTCCTCATCTTCATTTGTCGACAAAACAAACAGCAGCACTGGAAACAGCCATTCCCAATCGACTCATATCAAGAATTTTGTGATGCACAACAACAGAGAAAATCAAGACCTCCCGGGACCAAAATTTTTGAACCCTTTCCAGCTAACAGAGAAACACATAGTGCAAATAGAAAATGTCACCACCAGAGCAAATGAACTGGTACTGAACAGAGCGAATATCCTAATCCTCTTCCAAACCATTCCAAACCTTACTCAAATACAGAGTCAGAGACATTGACCTGGTGATCTTTGCAGACGAAAAACTCGAACGACAAACTATTGCTAAAACTCCATAATAAAACAACTATGGATCAAATATTAAAATTTAAAGTTGCTCTAAACAAACTGGGCTTTAGATGTACAACTGCTACTAAAGCGTGCAAAGAAGAGATCACTAAAAAGGAAAACCTTAGAAAAACCTTTACAACGAAAAAACAGATAAAAGGGAAATATAATTATACAAATAAACTCTCTAACACTCCAAAAAATAGAAGTGACCACCATTTCAAATGTCAGTATACCCCAGAAGATCATAATGCCAGACAACAGTACACTCCAGAAGACCACCAAACTAGGCGACAGGACACCCCTGAAAATACCACATATAACGAAGAGGAACTAGTGACGAGCTACAACACGGATCGTCCAATCCGATATCAATACGGATTAGACGATAGCCTGAATTTCCAAGACAATGCAGAACTAAGCAATATTTAATAACCATCAACCAATAGACCAGAAAATTGGACCCTGTGTTCATGGAACACACGGACAAACTCCCACCTGTTTAACGATCCATCTCCGGTATTCGATTGCTACCAGATCATTTGCTTCCAAGAAACCTGGCTCTCCTCTACTCCATGCTGCGATGGCTTTCTAGCCTTCCTTAATCCAGCTCCAACAAGAACCAAAGGAAGACCCTCATCGGGGCTATTAACGCTAATTAAGATTGATACCACATGGTCTATACTACAGACAACAAATATCAATCCATGGATACAAAACACAGTCGTTAAAATCATGTCAAAGAGCGAGCCAAACTGTGCAACACCGGAAAGCAATCACGAAAGGATAATAGCAATCATGAACTTATACTGGAACCCAATGGCTATTACCAACGAAGCCTTCTTAGATGGCGTATTCCTTACAATCGACAACCTCATCGAGAAATATACAGGAGTCGAATTTATACTGTGCGGAGATCTAAATCTGCATCTAAGGCAAAAAGACAGTCCGCCAACGCCAATCGAAAAACAAACAATCTGCGCAAAAAAATGGACTAAAGAAACCGTCGTCCGTAACCTACAACTTATAGACCATCCAAAAGACGAAATAGGAAATCTTCTTCCCACTTGATCTCGAGGCAAATCATCTGCCATAATTGATTACATTTACCTTTCCAACAAACTAAAAGAAGCAATAGAAACAACAAATATAATTGCAACGAAAAGCGACCACAATCAACCAGTCGTACATGGACAAGACATCCTGCTTCAACATGAGCCCAAGCGTCCTACTCCGCTCAAAGTCTGTGCAGCCGGAAAAACACTTTGCATAACCCAAAAAGCCACTCTCCAACTTACAAGCAAATTTATTCAAAACTCTCTGCCAGATGATCAAACAAAACTACCAATGGCTACTCCAACCTCATTACAAAATAGCTAAACATAAAACTCTATAGATTCACCAGCATCACTACAACAAAGAGCTTGCTGATAGAAAAAGAACAATGAGAAACACAGTCCGCCAACTGTCAAAAAACAAAGATAAGGACTCAATTGTCAAAATAAAAGCGGCCAAACAAAGATACAGGAACTGGATAAAAAATCACAAGATGATGCTATTACAGTCAGACGCAGAAGCAATCCTGGAAACATATAAAAAACGCAATCTTTGAGATATATGGAACGTCTTAAATAATAATGCTGCTCAACAACAAAAACTAACAGGAAATGTGGCGGAACATCAATGGATTGCCCACTACACAGAAATATATAAAGCCCGATCTGACAGTGAAAGTAATCCACAACCACAGAACGACAAATGGACAGTAATTTGCAGTCACCAAGATATATTCGAAATTATTCAAAAACTCAATATATCACATGCCCCAGGTCCTGACGGGACATCAAATGCAATGCTAAAGGAAAATCCGCATGCATGGACTAATCTCATGGAAAACATCTTAACACTTATAAACAAGCTCAATCAGATACCTTAGTCATGGAAAACGGCAACCATTGTTCCCATCCACAAGCAAGGTCCAAAGGATGACCCGACTAACTTCCGCCCAATAGCAATACTGGACCCACTGGGAAAGTTGTTTGCTTCGATCTTCCTGAAAAAACTGAATCTATGGGCAATCCAAACAAAGCACTTTGCTACAAGACAAACTGGCTTCACCCCAAATTTTGGGACTAACATAACCTACTTTTACTAAACTTAATAAAACGCGAAGCCATTAACAGCAAAACAAAAATGTACGTGGCGTTCATAGATCTTCATATGGCCTTTGATGGGATCTCTCGACAAAAACTTTGGACCAAACTTGAAAAATGGGAATGCCCAAATGACATACTGGGCCCGATTAAACAACTCTACACAAATACCTCCATTACACAATGAGAAGGTCAAACATCATCTAAAATAAAGGCTGCAAATGGACTAAAACAAGGATGCCCCTTGGCTGCAACACTGTACAATCTCTATACTGCAGATATTGAGACTCATCTCCAACCTGATGTGCTGAATCCTCCGAAGATTAACTCAACTCCGTTGAAAATAATGACATATGCAGATGATACAAGACAAGACACCATCAGGGTTACAACACAGTCTCAATCAACTGAGCTCTTACATGCTTCTTAATGAACTCACTATTAACACAAAAAAACCAACATCATGCAACTGACAAGACTGCCAAACACCAATGGAAAACAACTGAAAATGTACCTCAATAGCAAACAGCTGGAAGAAGTAACAACTTTTAAATACTTAGGTATCTTCATAAATCAATCCGAATGTGAAAAGGAGTGGACTACGAAATTGGAACAACAAACTCAATCTTTGGCGAGACAAGGATGTTTGATACAGCGTAAATTTGGGAAGTACTCTCTCAAACCGATAACTTCATTTTACAAACAAAAAGTTATCCTGACTATAGTCTATGGAACAGAGGCAATGATACATGCAACAGATCATACTTGGACAAAACTAGAGCCTCTTTTCTGGCGTAAGATCTTGCAACTTCCATCTACTTTTCCTATGTCCAGAATTAGGCATGAAATAGCCTTACAATCCATCAACTCAATAGTTTTATGGAAACAACTAGATCTGTATCGAAAGCTTCTCACTGACGAAAAATACCAGCAATCGAAATCTTGAGGCTCCATGAAGGAGCAATGAACACCACAATCCTTATGAAGTGGAAAGCCAACCTCCCGATTCCCTTTTTCTCCCTTCTCTGAGACCGATGTTGCCACAACTTGCTCACACTCATTCCACTGCTGCTCTCTGTTCTTGGAGATTAATACTGAAGTTATAAGATCTATTCCACTCGTCTTCCATACCCGATACTTCTATGTAACATTTCTTTAACCTTTGCTATTTTTCCAGCTGAATCCAAACCCGCATCTATTCTTCCCATCCTCAAAATACAATCACCTCGGGGCCCAGAGTTTCCCCTGCCACCGCGGAGGGAATCCTCTTTTCAGCCCATCGATAAGACCCCGGTGGAAAAAGAGAGGGGGGGCGGTGGCCGTCACGGACACGGATACAGCCTCTGAGGAGGAGCTGGTTGAAGTCGTGAAGGGCCTCAACAAGAGGTTTGAGGAGGTCTGGTCCCACGGGAGGAACCTCGAGGAGGCGGACGAAGAGAGCAACGGTGGCACAGACGAGGCTCCCTTGGAGGAGGAGCAACCATTGCACCCGTCGCAACCAGTGCCCGAGCCTCAGGACAACTCGGTGGCCATTTTGATGGCAATCCAAACCTTATGCACGGAGATAAGGACGAGGTTGCCTCTACCCCCAACCGACGACCTAGCAGAACCGGGCCGATCGGGAAGCCCTCCACACAAGCGGATGGGAGTTCCTCCCCCCCACCCTTCCAGCCATTGCGGCCCGTTCAGCCTTCATCTCCTTCCCCTGATCCTAGGGATGACACGGGAACAGATACGGCCACGACGGGGACGGATGACAACGGTGGTGACGACAGGCTGGGCCTTCGATCACCACCCCCTCGGTTCTCCCCGCCTGTTAGGGAGAATTCTCTGTTAAGGCTAATTTCCCAAACCTAGTGAGTCCCCCAGCAGCTTTTCTGGATTTTTGGGGTTTAATGTTTTCTCCTGCTAAGAGTGAGACTCTTTTTCTCCCACTCTTAGACATGATTTGAGATATCCTTTTACTTTGTAATGTGTTTTATGGGCTATGGGGTCTTTTACTCCATAGGGTTTCATGTGGTTTTTGGGAAGTGTGTTACACAGCATCCTCAGTGTAGTAACACAGGGGTGTCATAGTGACCCCCAAACATAGACTCCATACCCTGGGACTGACTACTGTCTCCCAGGGCATGTAAAGTCACCATTGACTTTACTAGTCTTAAATTGGGAACAGAACCAGTACAAACCATCTGAACTCGTCGAGTTTCTGGCTGGTGGCAGTGGTTACCACGCAAAATATTCCACCGGAATATTTTCTATGGGATTCTCCCATTCATTTTAAACACACCACTTTTTGGTGCAATGTTAAAGATACCGCTGTGTTATTTATTTAATATTTATTCCCCAGTTGGGTCTTTTTGTCAGAACTCGGTTTTAAAATAGCATTTGTGTTCGCCTCTGTAACTCCAACCCAAATCGAGCCCTTTGTTCCACTTTTTGGCGGGCTTATACACAGAAGTCTCCAAAAGTGGTGCCACTCTGTCTGGGTCTACAGGATGTGTGGGAGAGGGGTTTAGGCACCCTGGACTGAGTTGCCTCGGCAACTCAAGTCGCACTCTTGTGTGATTGGCCCAGTGGTGAGCCGCCCGACTCACCACTTAGCATGTTTGAGTGACAGCTAGGACTGATGAATGGGGGTTTTCTGCATAGAAGCAGGGCTTTGGGGACTGGAACTTCAGATGTCGCCACAGGACCTAAAGAATCCATGGAGGGAGAAGCTGAGCCCACCTGCAACGACGACACCACGCTTTCCTCCACGTTGAGATCTTCTCTTCCTCTGGACAACGACATGACTTGAACCCGCTGCCAGGAACAACTGCCCCCGCTGGAGGATCCTCTCCATTTTAAAGGTACTGTGTTCGCCTAGCCTCCCTAGCAACGGTCTGTACGGGGTGTCTATTAAATCCTCGACTTACTACCTGGGCTGACCCTAGGCTGGCTAACTGAACTTTTCTGAGCTGAACTAATTCCTTTTTGAACTCTCTGCAAGACTTTTTCAAGCCTCTTAAACTGTGTGATCTTGGGCGCATTGGTGTTCTGTTCTCTCCAAGAGGGAGCCTGGCCTCTGAACTTTTTGCTCACAAGTAGACTTTGACTTTCCTGCCTTGCTGGGTGCTTCCAAAGTATTAGTGTTGTGTGCTTTTCTAATTTCTGCCTTTTCCTTCCCTTTTTTGATAACTTATTGGAGTGCCATCTTCAGTTAAGCGCTCACCTCTGTCTCAAAATAAGTGGTGTTAACTAAGACTTGTCTAATAAGGGATGTATATATATTAATAGTGACTGTGTTTTGAACTTGCTTACAATAATAGTGCTGGAGTGTTTCTATAAGTGTGTCTTTAAATAAATAATTATATACTTTGATACCAAAGCTCTGGTCAGTGTTTGCTTGTGCTACTGTATTTTGGTACCTATCTTGTATACTCTATATACTGTCTAACTCTTCTTGAGAGAAGTCTGGCTACTCAGCCACAGCTACCAGGTAAATCTGGGTGGTACAGGCTGCTACCAATTGGGTTTACTGCCAACACCTGTAGTCTTACGCCTTTTGCAGTGGTCCCTAGGGGAACTGCACAGGTTTCTGCCTAACACCGCCCGACGAAATAGGCTCCTTCCATGCCATGATTGCCAGGGCATCCGAGCTTTCCAGCTCTGCCTCGAAGAACAGAAGAAAGAAGGCTTCTTCCATCAACGGCGCGAGGCCAAGAAGAAAACGGTCCTCGCGGTGCCGTTGCTTGACGATATCTGGGACGAGGGACTTGCGCTTCTTAGGAACCCGTCCACGACGCCTGTCAAGAGGGATCAGTATGAGAAGAAGTACCGGGTCCCTGCTTCTGCCCATTTGTGCTTTAGAGCACAGCCGACCCCAGATTCGGTCGTCTGAGGCGGCCAAGAAGAAAGCGGCGGGGGCGACGGCTTCAACTTCAACATCTCCACCTGACGGCGATGGAAAGAAACTGGACGCCATGGGATGATGAGTCATATCATCTGCGGTGACGACAATTAAGGCGGCCAATGCCCTAGCGATTGTGGCCCACTACGACAGGAAGTTGTGGTACAAGATCGCTCCCTTGCTGAACTTCCTACCGGATGACAAGAGGGCGGAGGCCCTGGAGATCCTGCAGGAAGGTGAAGTGGCGTCGGACCCCACCAAAACAGTGGCCACGGACATCGCTGCCACCGGGTTCCGCCAGTTGGGCAACAATGTTTGCCTTCGACGGCGGGGATGGCTCAAGGCAACAGATTTCCGCCAGGACGTGCAAACCAGAGTTTTGTACATGCCCTTCGACGAGAACAACCTGTTTGGAAAGACAGTGGATGAGTCACTTCAGGCCATCAAGACCGACAAGGAGACGGCTCGGGCCTTGGGAGTTTTGCAGCAACGACATAGGCAGACAGGGTGCCTACAAGGGATCCGGCGGTTGCTCCTCGACGTACTGCCAGACGGCCGCTCCTCGTCGCAGGAGGCCTACAGAGGACGCACCAAGTCAGGAGTATCTGATCGCCAAGGAGGCCAAAGTGGGAAGGCCGCCGCCAAGCAGGACGGGACCGGCCATAGTGTTGGGCCCCCACCTGAGCACCCCGGTGGGAGGCCGGCTGGCGAAGTTCATCAGCGTGTGGGAGTCCATCTCCACCGACCGTTGGGTGCTGGATGCCCTGGGCCATGGGCACACTCTCGAATTTCTAAAGAAGTGCCCCCGCATTCCTCCTGTGGCCTGGAAGGAAAATCACGTCCCTCAAATGCTGTTAGAGGTAAGGGTGATGCTCAAGAAAGGTGCCATTGAGCTCGTCCCGAAGAGGCTCCGGGGCTCCGGAGTATACTCAAGATACTTCCTCGTCAGAAAGAAGACAGGTGGTTGGCGCCCCATCCTGGACCTGCGTCCGTTAAACAAATACATCAAGGCCCAGAAGTTCAGGATGGTCACCCTCCAGCACATGCTGGGACAGCTGGAGGAAGGCGACTTCCTATAGTCGCTGGACTTGGAGGATGCTTACTTTCACATCCCCATTCTAAAAGGACACCGAATGTTTCTCAGATTCGTAGTCCAAGGACAGCACTACCAATTCAAGGCCCTGCCATTCGGATTGAAGTCGGCGCCCACAGTATTTACCAAGTGCCTAGCACCAGTGGCGGCTGCGGCTGCGGCTGCGGGGGATCTACGTTTACCCCCTACCTGGACGATTGGCTCATCTGTGCAAGGACAAGAGAACTCGCCGTCGAACACACAGCGAAGACCGTTCAACTGCTCACGGACCTGGGATTCTCCATCAACTACTCAAAATCCCGCCTGGTTCTGTCGGAGATCACACTGTTTCTGGGAGCCAAGCTCGATACAGTGGCGCGATTGGCTTCTCCGTCGGAGGAGAGGACGAAGGCCATCTTGAGCAAGGTGCAGTGCCTCCTGGCCATGCACGTGATCAGGGTGAGGTCCATCAAGTCCCTGCTCGGTATGATGTCCTCGTGCATCTACCTGGTGCACCTGTGCAGGCTACGGATGCGTCCTCTACAAGAGTTCCTCAACGCCTGTTGGATGCAAGCGGCGGGGAGCTTCGAAGACAGGATCCTGCTCAGCGAGGCCTTCCGCCAAGCGATTCGGTGGTGGGGCACCCACGCGCATCTTGAGGCGGGCACAGACTTTCAGACCCCGGCACATCAGGAAATGGTGACGATGGACGCCTCCCTGGAGGGATAGGGAGCGCACACCGGAGATCTCCATGCAAGAGGCCTTTGGTTCCCGGAGGAGAAGTCACTCCACATCAACATCCTGGAGCTCCGAGCCGTGTTCTGGGCCCTCAAGTCGTTCCTTCCGTCCCTCAAGGGCAAGGTGGTGAGGGTCTTCACCGACAACACCACAACAATGTTCTACATCCGGAATCAGGGAGGCACCAGATCCCCAGCCCTATCCAAGCAGGCCCAGGATCTCTGGCACTGGGCCGTCGCCCAGGGGATGTTTCTGGTGCCCTTCCATCTGGCAGGAATAAAGAACACTATCGCCGACTCACTCAGCAGGGAGCAGCGCTCGTGCCCCGAGTGTGAGCTGCGTCAGGATCAAGCGGATCGACTCTTCCAGCGATGGGGAAAACCCCAGATCGACCTGTTCGCGACAGCGACGAACTCCAAGTGCCAGCGGTTCTCCAGCAGGGTTCCCCAGCCGAGGAGCATGGCCGATGCTTTCTCGTTCCCCTGGGACGGCCTGTTCCTGTATTTGTTCCCCCCGTTGCTGCTGCGACTCATCAACCAACTCAAGAGGTCCCGGTGCAGGATGATCCTCGTCGCACCGGCGTGGCCGAGGCAGATCTGGTTCCCAGAACTTCTGGACTTGTCAGCGTCCCCCCAGTCAAGCTGTCGACGGACGCGGATCTTCTCTCCAGAGAAGGAGGCACCATCCTCTATCACGACCCGGGGTCGCTGAACTTGCAGGCATGGCTCCTGCAGCACTAGAGTGCAGGAGCCAGGCAGACTGCAAGGAGGTGCTTGCAAAGGCCAGAGCTTCCTCAACTCTCAAGTGCTATGGACACAAATGGAAGAGGTTCTCTGTCTGGTGCCGCGCACAGAAGATTAACCCCCCTATGGATTACGGCCCTGAGAGTGCTGCCGTACCTGCCATCGCTGGCCAAGGCAGGGCTAGCTCATGCCTCCATCAAGATACATCTAGCAGCGATTTCCCGCTACACCAGAACTCCCGGGCGATCATCTCTGTGGTCCCATCGCCTGGTGAAGGAATTTATGAAAGGACTGTTCCGTTCATTCCCGCCGGTGAAGGCTCCGGCCCCGGCGTGGGAACTCAACGTGGTGCTGAGCAGGCTCATGGGGCCGCCATTCGAGCCTCTGCATTCGGCGCCGTTGAAGTTCCTGTCGTGGAAGACGGCGTTTCTTGTGGCCATCACCTCCGCACAACGAGTGGGAGAGAACCAAGCCCTCTCCTGTAAAACTCCGTACTTGACTTTCCACGAGACGAGGGTGGTGCTGAGGACGCACCCCTCCTTCATGCCCAAGGTGCCAACAGACTTCCACCTCAATGAGCCCTTGGTGTTGCCAGTTTTCTTCACGTCGCCTTCGTTGCCGGCCGAAAGGACTTTGTATTCGCTGGATGTAGCTAGAGCGCTGAAGTTCTACGTGGACCGCACAAAGAGTTTTCGGAAGACATCACAGTTGTTTGTGAACTTTGGACCTGTGAACCAAGGGAAGGCCCTTTCAAAGGCTTCCATTTCCAGATGGCTCTCCGGCTGCATCATGCACTGTCACCGGTTGGCAAACCGACCGTTGCCCGGCTGTCCGAGAGCCCATTCGACCAGAGCGATCGCTGCGACCACGGCGTTCCTATCTGGTGTGCCCCTGCTGGACATCTGCAGGGCTGCTACGTGGAGGTTGACGCACACCTTCACAAGGTTCTACTGCGTCGACCGGGATTCCAGGGAGGAGTCCAGGGTTGGCCAAGCAGTGCTGCGCAACCTGTTCGCCTGAAGGTGGGCCTGGTGAGGAGGTAAGAGATGCTTAATGTTGAGTTGATGTAATGCTTAATGTTGAGTCTTGCCACCTCCCGTGGTTGTGCATGTGTGTACTGCTATGTATTCTTATATTCATGAGCATGTGAATCCATGCCAGATCCCATGCTGGAGAAGGAACAAGTTACTTACCTGTAACTGTTGTTCTCCAGCATGGGTCTGGCTTGGATTCACATGCAAACCCTCCCTCCTTCCCCTCTGCGGCTCTTCACTTGGTCCTACTGCCACTTTACGTGCTACCAAATCTGAGGATGGCTGCCAGGGGAAGGGTTTAGGGAGAGGGCAGTCATTGGCTGGGGGCAGTATGACCCAGAGACCAGTGATTGGTTACTACTAAGAAAGACAGATCAGAAACCGAACTGATACTGATTTTTTTCTTTACTGAGGATTCCCAGCCTGACAACGGGGAATATTCATAAGCATGTGAATCCATGCCAGACCCATGCTGGAGAACAACAGTTACAGGTAAGTAACTTGTTCCTAACAACTTAAATCAGGATCTACCCCCCCTTATCAAAGTCCTGATGAGAGGATTATAAAATTCTCCGTCCCTTGATAGCTGAGCAACACCAAAACCCCTTGCCTTCAGAGAGGCTGTGAATGACCCGTTAAACTATCATACCGATCCAAGATCTAACAGGCCCACTCATCCTGACACCTACCAATTCACCCGAAAGGAGTCCGAGGAGGATCCCTATACCTTATCACTTCTTACACTGCTGGGACCCTAGCAATGGAACCCCACTCACCATTACCCCTCCTTCTCATCCCTTCTGTACTTATTTCATTGTTTCATTTATTTGAATTTGTATAGCGCACTACAGCCCAGGGGCATCGAGGCGCTGTTGCAAGAATATGACTTTGTTACAGGTAATGCAGGTTTACAAAGTGTGTATGTTTACACAGTTACTTTAGACTTGTCTCGTGGTTACAGTGAGCCTAGGCCTAGCTTAGTGATTACTGAAGCTAGTGACTACAAGAAATATAGCGGTTACACAATGTGATGCCATCAATGGAAAGTGGAGGCGACTAGATCATGATGTGCAGCAGCATTGTTTTACTAAAATATATGCATGGAATAATGCGGTGCGTGCCCCCATCAAGGGGCCTCCTTGCACCTGCTCCCTATCGCACCTGCCACTTCGTTTCTCTGTGCAGATGGGGATGAAGCTTGGAATGGCGTGACTCCTGCCCAAATTCATTTTTTTTGGGACCTCCCTCTCAAGCCCCTTGAAATGATGAGTTGGCAACTCACGGATCTTTCTCCTATGGATGCGCACAAATCTCATGTCTTAAGTGCATAGGTATGGACTATGCCAGGCCTCTGCTATTTTTTTTGCAAGGTACTCTCCTCTCAGTACGATCACTACAGAGCTTACTTTGCAGGTGGGAGGATGTGTTTGTCCACACTCTTATTCCAAAGAGCATGAAAGGCTTTGTTGAGTGCAAGCGAATAAGTAAGGAGCCTTCCACTGGCATCCTGACCAGGTCAAACTTTCCAAGTGTGCGGTTTCATGTGGAAGTGGTCCTCTGATCCTTTCAGGGCTTGCGTGCAGGGTTTAACACCTTTCCAGAGAATGAAAGCAGACCGCCTATCACTGGACTCATTCCAAGGGTCTGTGCTTTTGGCCTTTCACCCATGGGAATTCTAAGGGCTCTCCCTTTTGGCAAGTGGTACGTCCTATCCCATTTCAAGACTAGGTTGCTTGATTTGGTCTTTTTTGTCAGAACCAGCAGGTTCTGGGTTATGTTGGATGACAAATCCTCTGGGTGCCAGGCCCCTGGAAGGAGTTTCATTGGTGCATCATCCTTAGGACAGTGTGGACACGCAACATCCACCCCTTAGTGGCCGAGGGCACCAAGCCTCCTCTGGCAGGGCAGCGTTCCCCTTTTGGAGGTTCTGCTGTCCCATTTTATGGGACCCCTTTACTTGTTGCTTTCTTGGCTGTTTGACGTTATTTCTATGGCCAGATGTACTTCTACTAAAGTCACTTTGTAACTGCAACCCTTCTTTATTATCCTTTCCTATGATGGGCCAAGAATCTCCGAGGGCCAGAGTGCTTTTTTAGTACCACACATTGACCTATGGTGTTCATATCACCCTACAATAATGTTGTGGGTGGTAGCCGTGATTTCATTTTGGATTCACCAGAGGTGGAGTCTGCGTTATCCACATTAGTAGCCCAGAGTCCCAGTGTTGTAGCCATTGGGCTTCTAATGTATGTTCCTAATTCTACTCTTGGTCTTTTTCTGTTGAGCCTTTCCTTTGTTTAGGTAAAACACGAGACAGGCTGAAAAGGGCCGTTATGCAAACATGGGCTCACTCCGAGTCCAGCCCTGCACCCATACTAAGGAGTGTTTGGGACCGGTTTACATCAGTGCCCAACCTTAGGACATCCAGTAAACAAACTGTTTTAATGGATGTGAGCACTTGGCGTTTCTTTTAGCCAGCTTCACTAGATGGCTGCCTAACTCTTTGTGCGGCTTCCCTTTTGTGTTGTTGGAGTCCTGGCTAATGCTTGCCCATGAGTGAATGGGTATATCTAGAATAGAGACATCCTGACCATCCCTCAATTCTGCTGGGACTTTTACTTGTTTATTTACCCGTTAATGAAGAATTGTTGTCGCCAACTTGTGTTGCTTATTTTAAAAACCAATTCTGGCCACACTGCTTGTGTCGTGTGTTCCCCTGAGCTTCAGTTTCCTCTTCTGGCTGCTAGACATCCTGTCTAGCCTATCCCCTTCCTTTCACTGGTGGTCCTCACTGGATAGGCAAGATGTCGTGTGCTCCTGTCTTTTCTGTGCCATTTTTCCACTGTCTTCCCCAATATCCATCCAATCAAGCATCTTTAGGTAGGGACTTATTGCCATCCCCAAGGTTTGTGGAAGACCACTACCCCCCACCTCTGCTGTTTGTCTGGCTTATCTTCAGTCATCTCCACTGTTGCCCCCATCGCATGACTGTTTTCTGCTAGCTGGCTGCTTTGTTTTGCCCTTTGAGTCTTTGGTATTGCTGGGTTTGGTCCCTCTACCTTCCTTGTGCCTTTTCAGTTGTTGGGTAAAAGAATTAAACATTTTTTGACATTTTTTCTTTGAATGTATAAAGCGTGCAACGGCACTGAGGCATCATGGTGCTGTTACAGAAGATTCAAGCAGGATTCACTTCATGTACATACAGAGATAACTGGTTGTATACTAATTGACCTTTTCACAATTGGCCTCTGGAGAATTGACCTAATTTAAAAGGTCAATTAGGAAATATATGCGGGCGGAATCCCCCCGCAACTCCCTACCCAATCCAAAACCCCCTGCAACCCTGCAGCCAACCCCCTTATATTATTTATAATCCAAAACCAACCCAATACATATATAAAATAATAAAAGATCAATGGTGCAGAAGGTGAATTAGGACCACTATAATTAGGTTAATTAGGACAAAAGGTCAATTTGGGTAATACCAGATAACCGTATGGTGCAGAATAACGACAGGGCTGAGACATTCGACAGACATTTACAAGATAAAGGAATGGTGCGTTCCAGGGGTTACAACAGAACTGCCTGAAGGAGGTGCCTATTTGAACAGCTTGGTTTTCAGTGCTTTGCAGAAGGCAGTGAAGGAGGTTTCCTTCCTGATTGGGAGTGGCAGGGCATTCCAATTTTTGGGAGCTAGGACAGGAAAGCTTGTGCCTCTGACTTTGGCTCTTTTAAAGGTAGGGACTGTGAGCTGATGGGAGTATTGGGCCCTCTTCGGTCTAAGTGAGTTTTTCCGGTGACTTTTTTCTGACAGATACAGGGGTGCAGAGTAGGATAAGCATCTATGGGTGATAGTGAGGGTCTTGAAGAGAATTCTCTCTATAACCAGGTCTCGTCTCCTAGGAAAGCTTAGTGCCGCTCTGAGGGCATTGTTATGTGTGATTTGCAGTTTAGTCAGGTTTTTTGATGAGGTGCCTAGGAACAGTATGTTACAGTAGTCCAACTTTGCACTGATGGTGGCTCTGGCAATGGTATGGCAATTGTTTTAAGAGAGGTATGGATTCACTGCATTAATGATTTTGGTCATAAGTGCAGCTGATGATGAGATGGCGCTGACTTGACATTTCAATGAGAGGGTGGAGTCAAGGTATACACCCAGAGTTTTAACAGCACCTGAGGCTGTGATTAGTGTCCTCAACGCTGAAGGACCTGTATTTGCTGTTGAGTTTAAGAATTTCGTTAGGACCTACCAGTAGGATTTCTTTTTTTTTCTCCATTAACACACAAACTGTTGGCCGCCCTCCAGCCCTAGATGAGGGTATAGGTTTCACTGGGGCTGGCTGCATCTTGTTCATAGGAGCCGGTGAGGAGTGGAATGACTTGCGTATCGTTGGCATAGTTTGTAAAGCTCTTTTGACTCCGATTTGGCGTTAGAGGTTCTGAGATTGTAGGCTGAGGACTTTGCTAACATGGTGGCTTTTTTGTATTGTTTGGCAATAGTTCTATAGTGCTCTGGTATGGAGTCAGTTGGGCAGGATTGCCATTTTGTGAAAGCCGAGCGCTTAATGGACTTTAGGTCACTTAACCGTTGGGTAAACCATGAGTTGCAGTGTTTATTGGTTTTGCCTGTTTTTCTCTCTAATGGGGCAATAGCTTCTATTGCTTCTTTAAGAGTGGTGTTGTAGAGTTTTACCAGTTCCAACGGGTTGTTGGAGAAGAGGGATCTTAAGGCTGGGGCCTCTAGAAATGGCAGGAAGCTATCTTTGGCAAGGAGACGTGAAGATCTGGCCATGGCTGAGGGTGCAGGTGAGGTAGGTTTAGAGAGATTTCTAGTAGGGATGTGGAAGTGTAAGAGGTGATGATAGGTCCATGGGCGCGGGGTATTAGAGCTGATGTCTGCTGTGCAGTTGTGATCAGCAATCCAGTCTAATATGCGACCTTTTGTGTGCGTTGGGTCGGTGACTCTTTTGATAAAGCCCATATCAAGGAGTGCTTTGGCAAAGGCTTTACCTTGCTTGTCATTTGAGTCATTGAAACCCAGGTTGAAGTCTCCCAGCAGGAGTTCTCTGGTGTTATTTATTAGGTTATCTCCTAAGAGGTGCTGGACCCACCTGGCTGGTGGTTCATCATCCTGCGAAGGCAGATTATTCTTCATTTGGTCATCGTTGGTCGAGGGTTCAAGTCCCTGGGTGACCAGATCCTGTAACATGCATGAAAAAGATGATTTGTACGCACTGGATGGTTTTGCCAATCCAAAACCAGTTTTCCTTGAAGCTGGCACAGTGACTACTTGCCTTGGATCTATCCTGTTACTTCCTATGGGGAACTTTTCTTCAACTTATAAACTTGTAAACCTTTACTCTTGTTGGTATTCAACCGAACTGTGACTTTATTTGGTCCCCCTTGTTTCACAGGAGTTAAAATCCAAGAACTACAATTTCAACTGATATTCCTGTCTTTTCTACTGACTTTTAAATCACTGCATTACACTCCTTCCATCTGAAATGTGCATGGATACAATGTATAACTGGGTTCTATTTTTAAAACTTGCCCGTTTAAAGTCGGTATCCAAAAAAGACAGCCTTTTACTCAGCCAATTTGTAGTGGCCTTCAATGGGTGGGAAATAAAGATTTCAGGAGGGTTTTACCCCCCCGGTGCACCTCTGAGCCATTCCTCCACCTTCTCCAATGCTGGTGGGTTTTTATCTTTAGGGTGCTTTCACCCACCCAAAGTGCCTTTTTTCCTCCCCCGCGCTCCCCTGCCCTCTTCCTAACTGCAGACATTTGCCACTCCCCATCCCCCCCATACCCCCCAATGCTCACAAATACACACAATGGCCTGATCTCCCCACCGGCAACTTTACTCTTGCGGGTCTCTGAGAAAGGGCGCGTCAGTCTGTGCATGAATTAGTGTGAAGCCAGAATCAGCATTGTACATCTGCAGGATTCGGTATGCAGTCTTTTTTGCCAGTGATCAATAGATTGTGGGTGAAACATTGTGTACCCTGTAACTGTTGTAATTCTGGGTCTAAAATGCTTCTAGGTTTGTAAAATGAACAATCTAATATTGCAAGTTCAAGCCTAGTCTGATTGTTGTGTGACCCTCAGGGCCTTATTGTTAATTGATAACCCCCTAGGAAGGAGGGTAAATAGTGAAAAAGATGTGTAGTATTTGCCAGGACAAAGGATAACTAGTGCAGAAGTTCTACTATTTGCCAGGACAAGAGGTAAATAATGCAAAATGTGTACTTTTTGCAGGACAAAGGGTAAATAATGCAGAATGTCTACTATTTGCCAGAACAATGGATACGTAGTGCAGAAATTCTATTATTTGCAAGGAGGGTGGGACGAACGGTAAATAGTGCAGATGTTCTACTATTTGCCAGGACCAAGGGTGAACAATGCAACGTGTACTATTTTAGGACAAAGGATAAATACAGAATGTATACTATTTGCCAGGATGAAAGGTAAATAGTACAAAATACAAAATGCGTACTATTTATTAAGATGAAAGTCAAATAGTGCAGAATGTGCATTATTTGCAATGCCAAAGGCTAAATAATGCACATTTTCTACTATTTACCAGGGCACCATCAAAGCAGCTCAGACATGCCATTAGAGGGGAGCTTGTCATCAGCGCCCATTGTCCCGCTAAATAATGTAGTTTTGCTAAAAATGACTAGGACAAAAGGTAAACACTGAACATTCTTTTTTATTTACCAGGACACCACAGAAACAACCCAGAGACCATCAGCAACACCTCTGGCCCGGATTAATAGTTTTGTTTCTTTTTGCAATTAAAAGGATGAAAAATTCTCAACTATCTAGTGGGGCATTGTAAAAGTAGTCAAGTGGTTTTAAAGTTTTATGGGGATTGGCAGTTTCATAGGCTAGCTTAAATGTATCTCAGAAACATATGTCGCCACCATATTAGTACAGACATGTCGTCAGGGTTTTCGTTCATGTGGGCAACCTACAGATTTGGGCCTAGGGTGTCGAAGCCAGCAAGGAAAACAGGAAACCCCATGCATTTCCCAAAAGAGGACACCTGTGGGAATCCACAGAGGTCTGATTTATGCAAATCGGCCCAGAATTTATTACCCAGAACACCCGGCAAAAACCCACATGGGAGAAGGGTGCCCAAGGCTAGGGATATTACCGCCGACTTTGCTGGAGCTCTGGCTGCCCTCTGTTACAGCTTCTCCCCACCAGGGAGTCCGGGCAGTGTGCCAATATCTCTCTGAATCGAAAATCTGTAATGCAGCCCAGCCGCAACTCCAGGACGGTTGGAGGTGATGTCTCTGGCCTTGGACATCCATGTACCATGTGGGTGTACCGTCCCCGAAGCACAGCGGCAGCTCCAGGGAGCCCCGGCAGGATCCCCATTCCTCCCCAGAGGTGGCATCTGCAAAGTAGCACAGCCAGAGGTGGAGCCTGGGCTTGCAGACGGACAACCCACATGGGAGGCATCCGCTCCCAGGGAAATGCCAATCTTCTGCTGGCATGGGGGGCAATTTGTGGCCTGCCCCTGCAATTGTGTCCCAGCCCACCAAAATATCTGCCGAGACGGCCCATTCCCACCCACACCAACAACAATACAGCCCCAGTCTCACCCACCCCACTTACAGTGGACCCTAACCATAGAATAATAAAAAACAGCACTCGCATAACATTGCAGCTGCTCGCATAGAAAAAGTTGTAAACAAAACAAAAAACATGTTACCTACGGGCACACCAACAAAAACAAATCAATACTTTTCAAGCATGCCCCACCCTTGCAGGCCATCCCTGGTGGTCTACTGAACCTCACCCCCCCCCCAGTTGAAACCCATTTGCCCCTTCCTACGGGCAGATACCTGCCCCCAGTGATAGCTGCATCAGGTGCCCCCGCACACTCCATTTGGGGTGGGGGGAGAAGCCCACCCCCAAAACATCAGCCAGGCCCCCCAATGGATGGGGAAGTAGGGTCTGGGCCCCCTGGGGGCAGATTGACACACAAATGTGCCCATCTGTGCCAAGGGAAGTTTGGTAAACAAAGAAACAAATTGAAAATGGCAGGCTGCACTTTAAGGGGGACAGATGGGCACCCTAAACCGCCAGAACATTTTGAAATATAATGGGGGTGTGCCTCTCCACCCCCAACCCAAATGGAGGGGGTGGCGCATCTCATGTAGCCCTCCCTGGGGGCAGACAAGGGGGGGCTGTTCTGCACTCCTCCCTGGGGTCAGGTGTCCCTTCTTAGGAGCAGATATCTGCCCCCAGGGAGGGCTGCATGACATAGCCCCCACTCCATTGTGGTTGGGGGTCACCACCCCTTCCCATTAGAATATTTCCTGTCGGTTTGGGGTGCCCCATAGCCCCCCTTAAATTGTGGTCTACCATTTTCACTTTTTTCCTTTGGTAACCCAACTCCCCTTGGTGCAGATGGACTCAATAGTGTGCCAATCTGGCCCCAGGGTACCCAAACCTTACTGCCCCACCCACTGGGGGGCCTGTCCCACAATTTCTGGTGGTCCTCTCCCCCCTCACCCCAAATGGGTGGCAGGGGCACCTCATGCAGGCCTCCCTGGGCCTCCTACAAACGGGTGCGGGAGGTACACCCTCCTCCATTTGGCGTGGGGGGAGAGGGCCACCAAAAATTGTGGGACAGGCCCCCCAGTGGGTGGGGCAGTAAGGTTTGGGCACCCTGGGGCCAGATTGGCACACCAATGTGCACCTCTACACCAAGGCAAGTTTGGTAAACAAAAGAAAAAAATTGAAAATGGCAAGCTGCACTTAAGGGGGGGGGGCTGAGGGGCACCCTAAACCGCCAGGTAATTTTCTAATGTAATGGGGGGTGACCCTCTTCCCCCCCACACCAAATGCAGGGGGGGGACATCTCATGCAGCCCTCCCAGGGGTCAGATGGCCCTTCCTAGGAGCAGATATCTGCCCCCAGGGAGGGCTACAAGGGGTGCCCCCATTTCCCCTTGGTGTGAGGGGGCCACCCCCCCTTTTCCGTAAAATAAATCCCTGGTGGCTAGTGGCCCCCACTCCCTCCCAAATCTCACTTGTTTTTCTTATTTTTCATTTTTCCCCTCCCCTGGGGGCCTAACCTCCAGGCCCCATGCTTTGGGGGGGCTGCACACTTATTCCTGGTGGCCCTCCCCCTCCTCCAATTGGATGGGGCCACCTCATGTACTCACTGCCAGCTCTGTCACTGTTTTTGACTCACTCCTCCCAGAGGGCTACAAGATCCTCTCTAAGCCCAGGCCTAACTGGCTTGTGGGCGGAGTGGCCTTGATCTTCCCTGAATGGGTCCCTGCAACTACCATACCCACTCAGACCTACTCTTCCTTCGAATGCCTTGTCTGCAGGCTTGGTGTCTCTCCAACCTTCTTGCAGACTCTTGCCACTATCTGCAGGACCCCTGATTCGGTCTCTCCCTTCCTTTCAGAGTGGTCTGACCTCTCCTCTTCTGACCTCCACCTCCAAACTTCTCTTCCTCTGAGACTTCAATATTCACATTGACTTTCATGATGCAGCCTCCTTAACTCTTCTGTAGCCTCTGTGACTGTTTCCCCCTGGTCCGACGCACTCAGCCGGACACAGCTTGGATGCTCTCATCTCAGCAGACATCCCCATCTCCAACCCTCTCACTACACCCCTCTCCTGGTCGGACCATGCCCTTCTGTCCTCTCACCTGGATCTCTTGGGTACCCCAGCTAAGCCTCTGCCCGCACAGCCTGTCTCCTCCTCCTCTGCCATTCGTCTGATGAAGTGAGTGTCAGTTGCTGCTTTTGCTGCCACGTTCATTCCCGCTCCAACCACTGACTCTCACACTGACACAGCCCTTGCTAACCTTCACCGCTCCATCTCGAACACTCTGGACATCCTTTCCCCTGTCATGAGGATCCGTATGAAGTCTGCCTCCAAGTGCAAAACTAGGTATGATTCTTGCCTCTCTGAAATGCAAGTGCAGAGCTTCTGATCACGCCTCGAGCACATCCTCTGACAGACTGGCTTGCCACCTGCTCTAAAGGCAATACAGACTCTCGATCCACTTGAAGAAGGCCTACATCCAAGCTTGCATCACAGCTGTACTGTTCTAAATCTGCAAGGAACTTGCCAGTCCTATTGCAGTCTCCACCTCTCCTCTGCCATCCCTGGCCCTCCGTCCTGTACTGGCCTCTCACTTCATAGTCAAGACTCAGGACATCCTATCCTCACTCTCCTCTTCACCCCTCCCTTCTCCCGGACCCACTCTGACATCCCTTGGCCCCCCTCCCCCTTCCCTACTTCTCTCCTGTTTCTCACCCACCAATGGCTTATACAGCTCCAGCAAACCATGAACACAGGTCAGTTAATGAATCTTGGAATAGGGCATGTCACTGCCAATGGAGGGAATTCTTTCACAAGTAATGGGATGAGGCTGTACCCGCAATAGGACAGCTCACTGGGAGACCTGATGTGTTCAGTGCTATCCGTGACGCCGAACCCTCATGTTGAACCAAAGGTGGACATCAGTATAGGAGGCAAATGTTTTTTGTTTTTAGTAGACACAGGTGCAACATGCTCATGTATACGCGAGGAAAACATTTCAATGTCTGGCAATGCCATGAATACTCAGGGGTTCACAGTTCCTTTTACTGAAGAATGACCAGTTTCTATAGGAGAATGTGACATGAAGGGGCCACTGATATATTTGAGGCAAACACCTGACAATATATTGGGACGAGATTTAATGACTAAGTTGAATATGACAATGTCGTTCACTGATGAAAGTATATTGTGTTCAACACCAGGAATGCATTATGTAAACGTGTGCGGAATTATTATGGCATACGCAGCACAACTAGCTATGAGAGGAATCTCATTAGAACTAGAGTTTTTTTAGTATGGAGTACGCATTCTGTTGTCATAGTTACCGTGCTTAGCAGGCAGGCCAATGAGAACTCCAGATGAATTTTTGTTCAGACCAAGAATACCTAAAACCTATTCTCGAAGAAAAGGGACAAGTTTATCCCTTAGATACAAGCAGCCATAGTGAGAGGGGAAATGTCCTTGCTTGATGGACATGATGATGAAGGAAAACAATGGCGCACAGTAATCGCCATTGGGAAGGGTTACAGATTGACTGACGTCACTGATGATCTGTTTGAAGATCACCCATCTGATGATGAAGTAACATTCGAAATGTGCATTACTTATTCGGTAAGAGTAATTAAAAGAGAAGTTCCTCAGAAAATGTTAGCACAAAAACGTCCCGAGTATTTTGATTTTTTCATAATGGACCACCAGCCCCTATGTCGTAGGCTTACAAAAGGGGGTTGGTGAAGTGAAGATTAAATTGAAACCAGGAGCAATTTTACCTCAAGCACAATAATATCCTATGTCCCGAGAGGCAGATGAAGGTATTTTTAAGACGATTTCCCCCATGATGCAGCAGGGTATCTTAGTGACGTCAGAGTCACCGTATAATATATCCGTGTACCCTGTGGAAAAAAAGTAAGGGTGATTGTGGTGTCTAGTGCAGGACCTTCGCCCAATAAACCAAATTGTAGAGGCCGAGTTCCCTCAAGTTCCAAACCCGTCCATGATCCTAGGTAATCTACCTGTTGACACACGATATTTCACAGTGATTGATTTAAAAAATGCATTTTCTCAATCCCATTGCATAAAGACTTGCAGGATCTGACAGCATTTACGTTCAGCAAACTCGCAAACAACTGCTTACCCCAGGGGTACTGTGAGTCCCCTTCGATTTTCAATAGAGTCCTTCAGATTGACATAAGCAAAAGCACTTTGGAAAGCGCTGTGTTGCAATACGTAGACAACATTTTAGTTTGCAGCACCTCAGTAGAAGAGTGCAGACACTATTCTGTCCAGCTGATGATTATACTTGTTGACAAAGGATATAAGGTTGACAAAGGAAAATGACAGTTTTGTCAACAAGAAGTGTTGTACATAGGCCAATTGATTTCACATAAAGTGAAAAAGGTTACTCCTGAAAGAGCTGAGGCTTTTTTAAATACAGCCAAGCCACACACGATAAACCACATGCAGAGATTTTTGGGATTATGTGACTACGTCAGAGTATGGGTCTTTGACTACAGTTCACATGTAAGGCCCCTATTACAGGCTCTAAAGAAAGCACAGGCAACACAGGAAGAAATTGTGTGGACTGAGGAGATGGAAGAAGAGTTTTATGAACTGAAAAAAACAATTTGCATGACTCCAGTTTTAGGGATTCCCAATTATGCTGAGGAATTCTTTTTGTTTTAGATGGCACTGTCATTACAGCAGTCCTTACACAGAGAACCACTTTGGGGGATAAGCTCCTTGCATATTACAGTGGAATCTTAGGCCCAGTGATGAGAGGTCATTTAACGTGCAAACAAAGTTTAGCAGTCGGTGCATTCACCATAGAGAAGGCTGCAAGCATAGTAATGGGATGTTCCATGACGTTATTTGTTGAGCACGCACTATTTGCCATTTTAGAGAAACCACAAGGCACATTGACTTCTCAAAGGGGTTCTGCCGATGAGGTAGTCCTATCAAATTCAGCGATTAAAATAGTTAGATGTAAAATAGTGAATCCTGCCATGTTTATAGCTGAGCCAATGACAGAGATAGAGCCTGTACACAATTGCGCGAACTATGAAGCGTTCTGTGATGGGCTCTGCAAAATGAAAGAGAATGCATTAGCAGGAGGAGAGATTGTTTTTATTGACGGTTCATCAAGGACCGATCAAAGTGACGGACAGAGATATACAGGTGCCGCTGTGGTAAAGCACACGGCTAATGGGGGAATTTCGGGTGCTTATTAGTACTCGATTGCTGTCTCATTATTCAGCACAGGCTGCAGAATTATTGGCATTGATACTCATGATCGAGAGTCACGCAGACCAGGAAGTAAGTTAACAGCGACTCTGCCTATGTGACGTCAACGGTGCACGCAGGGCTGGCCTTTTGGAAAAGGAGAGGCTACCTCTGACAGACGGCACGCCAGTGCAACACACTGCCTTACTGGATAGACTCATTAAGGCACTACAACTCCCAGTAAGCATTGCAGTCGTTAACTGCGCAGCACATACTAAAGGGGCAGATTTTATCTCACGTGGAAATCAAGCAGCAGATACTGAGGCCAATCGTGTAGCGATTACAGATAAAGAGATGATGAATGTTGAGACTTTTGATGTGAATGAGAAAATGATAATTACGATGACTATATCTTAACGGTACAACCACTTGTCAAAAATGCAGTTAGTGGAGGTCCAGGGGGAAGCACCTCAAGAGGAAAAGAATTTGTGGACACGAAGAGGGTGTATCTTAAACCCCCTCTGAAGCATTGTGGTGACAGGACAGCACTGGTAAACCGGTGATGCCTGTAGCCTTATTAAGGGTGGCACTCGAACAGCTACATTACCCTGCACATACAACTGGGGAGAATCTTGCAGTAACTATTGGTGAGGAATGGTTTGTGCCAAATTTGATGGAGCATGTTGCATTTTTTATAGTAAACTGTATTGTGTGTCAACAATTCACGGCTGGGCACACACTGCGCACGGTTAGGGGAGTCATTCCGAGACCTAATGGCCCTTTTCAACACTTGCATATCGACTATGTCGACATGATACAAGTATGTAATGGGTATAGATATCTAATTGTTGTTGTGTGTCCTTTCTCAAGATGGATAGAAGCAGGACCATGTACACACCGAGACGCTACATATGAAGCAAACTTCTTGGTGCAGGAAGTATTTCCTAGATGGGGAGTATGCGAAGTTATGAGGTAAGATAATGGTCCTCACTTTGTGAACCAGATATTTGAACAGATTAGCTTGTTGCTTGGTATAAAGCACAAGTTTTCTTTGGCTCATCATCCGCAAGGAAATGGGATCTGTGAGAGGCTGAACGGCTTGCTTAAAGAAAGAATAGCCAAGTTGAAGCTTACCTTGAGGAAAGGGTGGTTGCATTGCCTCCCGCTGCCATTATATGCTTTAAGGAACCAGCCAGGTTCTGACCACCATCTCACACCACACAAAATAGTGACAGGGAGACTCATGAGAACCCCCCTAATGCCTCCATCCAGAGTTAGAAGTGATGCTCAGCCAACAGCAGGACTGTTGGGATTGGAATTACACGATTTTTTGAACTGTATGACTTCCAGTATTTGCCATTTCAGGGCAGCTGTGGAGACAAGGGTGTAGAGCAGTACAGAACACAGAAGGAGATGCTGCAACAAACCAATCTTAAGAATTTCGTGTTCCCCAACTATTCCCAGGAGATGCAGTTTTGAACCGCAACCATGTAAGGAAAAATTGAGACCAAGCACGTTTCTGTGGTCCATTCATTGTGGAAGACATCAAGCCGTCTGCTGTCAAAGTGCAGGGCAGGCGTGCTTGGATCTTTTTGGGGGGCATTAAAACCTTTGCCGGAGAAACTCCTCTGCCTGCACCCCTACACGGCGAGGCAAGTACAAGCATCGGGGAAGAACCACAGCACGTGCAGATGACGATGGAAGAATGACGTAGAAGCTGACAAGTAGAAAGACAAAGAATTCATTGGACTGTGGCTTGATTCGGGACACTCCATTCATTTATAAAAGGGTCAAGGAAAACCAATTTGAACACACTGTGCTGCCGTTTCAGAGTGAAAGAAGATCTGTTTGTTCTTAAAGCCACAGTAGCTTATAAACTTTGGACTGAGGCATGCTGAAGCCTTGATAAGGAACGGGTTATGCCAGATTTTTATCGTGGACACAGCAATTCGTTTGACACAGAGTTCCTGTTTGGATGTACCCATGGTGTCACCCAGTACTGACCTTTCTAGGCACATTCTTACTTATTTATAGTTGGTACTGCACGCTTAATTCTTCGCTGATGGGGAGAACCACTCACATTCCAGTTTTTTACAAGATCCTAAGAATGAACAAGTTATAAGAAGATTACTCAGTCATCACTGAACAATTCTTGCAGCTACCTGAATACAGTGAGGAGAGTACAAATGCCCCTATCAAACAAAGTAGCTCATAGACTAGTCAGTGTGGTGTTCTTTCGTCTGATTGAAGAGTATCTGCACTTAGTTGGGAGGCACACTGATGTGCTCACCTTTCTAAGGGATCCGAGAAACACTGCAAATCTGAATGTGATCCTGGAGGGTATTATTATCCAAGTGAGCATCTATTCTGAGCGAAATCACAGGTCGGTGTAGAAACTTTCCTTCGAGGGGCAGATCGAAAGGTTGCAGATAAAGGAAGACTTTTGGTTCCCGCTGAAAGAAATTAGACCTGTCGTTTGGGCTGAGGCAGATTCGAGGCATAGATTGGGAGATAATCTGTCATTCAGCTTGTTTAGACTTACTGAGGTCGTTTGTCCTCACACTAAAGAGGCATCTATAGTTCGACTGATGAAAGACTGATTCCAGAGATGCAGAGAAATTTGCTTTTGTTAACCAGAAAGCAGATAACTGATCAAGGATGAATTGCTGAGTCGAAATAGCAGCTTTAAGAAGCAGTTCACAATACTGATGTATTACATTTTTAAGGTTTTTCCCTCCTTAGGTAGTCAAGATGGGAAATTTAAACAGTAATATTGTATTGCAGCATGAAGACAGATGCTCACGTTGTCCAAGAAGTAAATGCTGCAGGTTAACATACCACTGTATTATCTACACTTGCATTGTATTCATAATCATACTGCCTTCCTTGACTGTGAGAACGGCATTCTATAGTGGTGCAAATGGAGCTAAAACTTGTGTGCATGTTTCTGAGCAGAGGGAAAATGTACGTATGGCAACTACTAGGAAGCCTAGACCCTATGTAGTAATTCCTGTTCCAGAAAAGGATGGCAAATTGCCTGAGCTCAAGATGGATGTTATTAGTAATAATACACATGTAAAACGTGTCTTAGAAACGGTTTCTGGACGCCAGAGACAGACTCGGCGAAGCAGGCAAGGTATGGGGTTGATGAAAGGTGAGCCTACACAAGTAACGCATGCAAATACACCTGGTCCAGTGACAATAGACCCAAAAAACAGTTTCGAAAAAAAGATCCCAAATGGAGATTATGCGAGACATTTTCATACCTAAAAAATTTGTTGAGAGAATAAGGTTTGCTGAACTTTCTCCTACACAGGGAACCTGGATGGATGTTGCTGTGAATAATTCAATCAGAAGAAGCTATGTTGGTACACTTCATGATATGATTATGGAAGCTCATATGAAAAGAATGAGACCTGAAAGAAGCACACAGGAAGATGATTATGAATTAAATGATTACCTGTACAGCACGGCACACTTGGGAAATAACATATGGTGCCAACACATGAAGGAAGTTGGGAGAAGAACTTCAAAGAAGGAATGCTTTGTATGTGCACTCCTGCCACACTGCATGGGGAAGTCAAAGATCTTCATAGCGCATGAAATAGACATTCACACAGCACATTGTCTTTCACACATGGCCCTTTGCAAGACCAGAGGCCAGTTCATGAGAAGTGGTGCTTCTCTTAAATGGGCAACTGAAGGAACAGATCCAGATGAAGACGATTATATTCAAGATATAAAGACAAGAAACAATGCAAAGACAATGAGTATTGTGATCAGATATGACAAACCTGGAATAAAAGGAGCTGAAATCAGAAGGAAGTGAATAAAAAACTGGAGACCGCAGGAAAATCTGCAGACGATATTCGAATTTGGAAGAACAGGGGTCAGATGCAGATCTGGGGATCAGTCTTATCACCAGATGGATGTGAAAAAGGAGTGGTGATCTGCAGAGCCTGAATGGTAACTAATCGTCCTGAATTCACTATTTTGAATGTACAAGAGGTATGCAAACCATTGTGGCCAAGACTTTCTAAACTACTAACATGTGTCGAAGACAGAGGAGGACCCCTGCAAATAGTGCATTGGGAGAGCTGACATCTTTGTTCTGCCTGAGGAAATGCCTCACAAACTCAGCCCGAAATGCCTGGCAGACAAAATTTGCCTACACCAATCCACAAGCACTACCAGATCATCTCATTCCCACCCCTTAGTGGTTCCAAAATACAATCTAAAAACAGCAGGAGCCAGCTTCCCAGTCCAAGCTGCCAAACGATGGAACTCTATCCCTATCCCCTTCAGACAGGAACCCTCCTTCCTCACTTTTAAAGCCGGTATATAAACTGACTGAGCCTCCTCAGTAAGACGTATTCAGTAGGCTAGCCGATCACCTTACTGCCTCGATTCAGTCGCCTGTTTAGTCTACTATTGTATTTCTTCTTCTGTATCTCATACATTGACCCATCTGTGACCAAGATCCTTTGTTGCCTTAATCTGTATGCCCGCTTATGTCTGTAACCTTAAGTTTTTGAAGCGCCCAGTTACCTCAGGGTTCGCAGCACGATACAAATAATATACATATACAAATACAAATACAGCTGCCTCTGCCTCTTGCCTCAGCAGCAAAGCCTCTTGTATGCAGTCTCATGAAGTGGATAGAGGCCACAGGTAATTCTTTTTTCAATGGATTGCATTTTCCCACAGATTCCTCCGCTTCATAAAGATCCTCCTGCGGCAGCTGTTGTCATAAAATTCAGAAGGGGGCATAGTGCCAATCACATTCCTTTACTCCTCTGCTGCTCGACTCCGGAAATGACATCAGCACTAGTACATATAGTATGCACTACATACTCGAACTCTTTTCAACGCGATCAACATGCTATTTTCTCTGAACTTCCTTCTAAAATCTCTGTGCTCTCTTACTTGGTCTCAAGGACTGCTGGAACTGCAGCTCCAAGGTGTCCATCAACGACCGACGCAATATCTGTGTGTGGTGTCTAGGGACAGACCACCATGTCGTGCAGTGCTGCTTGTGCTAGTCAATGAGCCCAAAGGCCTTGAGGGAACCCGTTGCTAAATTAGAGCTGGCCATCCCCCTTCGAAGTAGCTGGCCCGATTTCTCCCTTAGTCCCCTGAAGCCGACACGCAAGGGGATGAGCGAGCGGGCCGGTGTAATGTCATTTTTTGCTATCTGACGTAGGCCCGCATACTAATAGATTGTTGTTTGGCTGGAGGCCAGCACAGGGTGCCTTGTTTACACTGCCGGAGCACTGCTCAGAGGTGCAAAGGGGTGTGACCAGACGGCGAGCGCAGGAGAGAAGAGCTCTCCGAGCGGGAGCCTTGGTCTGCATCTACATGCGGGCAGGAATGAATTCTCGGATTCCTGCGTTTATGGGTTCAGTGTGGATTGTTACTGTTGTTAAGAGCATTGTGTAATCTCATTGTTGAGCATACTCTTCTTTATGCATTATAGAATGCAATCACATAACCCCCTTCCCCAGCTGTACACGCTCCCCTCCCTTGTGCCTCTACCACTTACTCCCTTCTTTCAATATAATGTACTTTATTAGCAACATTTCCAAAGTAAATGCATGGTGTACACGAAATGTTACATTCTCCTCAGTAGTGCTCGCTTTGGCTTTCAGCGTTTTTTCTCTCTCAAATAGTCCATATTGTAGTGTTGCGCCATTTTAAAGAAACAAGTCCCCCTTGCTTATGGCTCGTCCTTGTGTCACATGTCTGAGACCATGTGACTGACTAAATGAGAGATGAGCTGTTTCCTGCTCGTCAGTCAGTCCCACCAGACTCCTGCCTGATGGGTGTTCTTTGCAGAGCTACGCCAGCGCTGCTTTCTAGCCTGAGGGCTTGCCTGCCAGGCAACGCTGCCCACCTGTAACTAGCAGAGCCCCTGCTTAGCAACGCTGTACCTGTGTCCCACAGCCCCTGCTTGGCAACTCTGGCTGTGTGGGCTGGACTGGCCTGGGTGCCCCCAGCCCATGTTCCCACCATGTACACACAGTCCAACAGGGTGATCCCTGCAACTGTATATGTCGACTGGGTACCCCCAGCAACTATGTGCCTGGCCCTGTGCCCTGGGGGGTCCAGACTGAGCACATATCACCTCATGCACTTTGCTGGCCGGCAGACATATTTTGCTGTTCTCTCTGCTAAATCTGGTGGGTTTATGAGGATAATTCCGAGCTGTTCTTGTCCTGTTTTACTTGCAAGGGCTTCCTTTCTCTTGCAAAATGTGAGGCTATAAATGTATTCCTAATGCCTATATATGCAGGACAGTGCAGGACAAATCGTCTCATTTTCAGCTTTCTAAGTCCCATTTCTGACAGATTCTGTCCTACCTGAGCTTCTTATTTGAGCTGTGCCGTTCAGTCGCTAATGAATCCTGTGGTCACTCAGCCTGTATTTGTTGATAGTTTTGCCTGTGCTTGTTTTCTAACCAAATGCAAGTGACATGTACGTTTTGCCCGAGTCATTGGAAGCACTCTAGCTTGCTGTGCTGTCCTAGTTCTGCTTTCAGCTACATTGTGTGTTGCTTCTTTGGGGCTTTTTCTAAGTAGGGTGCGGGGACGTCCCGTTTTTCAGGGATTGTCGCGGAATCGGAATCGGGGAATGGGAGGATGACGGCCGGGTTTTTTTTTATTGATAACAATTATCAACTAAATAAACCTGATTAGATTTTCGTAATCATTTTAGGATGGGCTCAAACCCCCAACCTTCCAGGTGCTAGCAAAATGCATTCATTGTTTGCTCACTGAGACAGGCCGAGAGGCAAGTACATGGCAAGACATGTAATTTCGAACAGAGCAAAAGCTGCTTTGCTATTTACATGCTTTATTTAGTAAATTAAAGTGTTATAGTTGAGATGCTCAACTTTTCACACTAAATATCAATAACAATAAAGTGCACGTAAAAACTATAACATTAAAATACACTTTTATGTTGGCCAACCCGTTTTTTTGTCTTGAAAATCTGGTCACCCTCCGTCTGTCATCGGTCAGTTCTGTTTGGTCTTTCAGCGCCTGGAGTTTGATTAATGCTTTTGATATGGCACCAGAATTTAAAAATGTGATTTTGAGTGATGAGTGGTGGTTCTGCTCTGCACCCATGGTTGGGCAGTCTCCATGCACTTGAAGTACCTTTTTACAGAGCTGGAGGTGAAGGATTTCTGTGGTAGTTTTGTCTCATAGTGCATTCTCTTTCTTCAAGTGTTGGATCCCACACCTCACTCCCATAGGGGAAGATGATGACCTTAATACGTTTCACCATTAGTTTTACTGGTGGGGTTGGGGGATCCTAGATGCTTCTTGATGGAATATAATTCTCGGAGGACTTTTTCCTAAATTCATTTTATTTCTAGTTTAAAACCTCCATGGGCACTTATGATGAAACTTAGCTAAATGTAGTCCGTAACACGTTACATTTCTGTGCCATTTGTAATAGTTTAAATGAGTTTCTTATTCTGGATGGCGATTATTCTGGTCACCCTCTCTTGCTCTCCTCCTCCTTCCTCTACTCCAGGACCTCTGCACGGCCTTGGCTTCACATTTCATCTACATAAACCCGGACATCCTTTCCACACTCTTCTTCTCCTCCTTCCTCTACTTTTCCCTCTACCTCTTGCCTTCCTGTGGCCGCCTCTCCTTCTCCCTTCTCTTCCTTTCCTTTGTTCACCACAGACGAGGTTTCTAGACCAGTCTGATCTATGAAAGACTCATCAAAACAGGTTCTTCTCTTTTCATCCAAAACCATCAAGGACCACATTTACACCCTCGCTCCAGCCTTGGCTGACATTTGCTACCGCTCCTTCGCCACTGGAACCTTCTCTTCCCCCCTGAAGTACTCTCTTGTGCACCCTCTTCTTAAGAAACCCTCAGCCGACCCCCCCCCTGTCCGGCTAACAATCGCCCGATCTACATTACTCCTTTTCTGGGTAAACTCTTGGAGAAGCTGGCCATCTCCCAGCTTAATCTTCACACTGAATCTGTTGGTTGTCTCCATGACCATCAGTCTGGCTTCAGAGTGGCGAGAAGCACGGAAACTGCTCTCCTGAATATCTGTGAAGACCTGCTCTCAAACCTTGATACTAACCACCCTTCTGTCCTCATCCTACTCAGCAGCTCTTCTGCTTTTGATACTGTCAACCATGCTGTTACGCTCACCTGGTTCCCACGGGGGCGTCGACCGGAACTGGGCCGCTGTTGTTTCCACCAGCGTGACGTGTAGCGCCGAGATGACTGACTGGACTGGCCCGCTTAGCCTAGTTTGTCTGGCTCGCAGGAATATTCTTCTGCAAAGGAGAAGAGGAATTAACCACCCGTGGAATTGAGTGTCAACCCACCTTCCCCACTCCCGTTGTCTTCCCACAGATCACTCTTGATGTCCCCTCCTTAGTCTCACCTGATGGTTTGGAAGGATGAGCTCTCCATCCTGCGTCGACCGCAAGGGCGCGTTGATGACCAGTTACTTCACTGGCGTAGAGGAATTGGTGAGTTCCAGTATTGACTCTAAAGTCCAATTGTTCATAAGAGTTCAAATGTCTGATCTTCACTCTGTCCGATTCCTTGCAGGTTGCCGATTAATCCACTCGAAGATTTCCAAATGGCAATTGGTAAGATTCAGGTAAGTCTATTGTGGTTTTCCCCTTAGGGGCCGGGGTACGGCGATGAAGCAGAGTTGACTGCGCCGACCCGAGATGAGGTGAATACCCCCCGTGGTAAATCAGGTAAGTCCTTGGGGGTAGCTTGTATAGCCTTAGAGAGTCCCCTTGCTCACCTTGCTGTCTTTGTCTCCTTAGGTGTCGGAGGGCGGCCGCGAGATGGAGAGAGCGTGATGGAATGCTGAAGTACCGCCAAGCAGGTGAGTTCAGCGCAGCGCCGTAGGAATGCGAAGCGATGCTTCAAAGACTTCTGTCTTTCAGCTCTGTGGCGAAATGGATCAGGATTCAGGTAAAGTTAAAACTCCTGTTCTAACCTTTATCCTTCTTTTCTTCTTGTTTCAGGAGTCCCAGGACTGAAGCGGGCGTGGCTGAAGACTGGAGCTGCTGAAAACACGGTGAGCGTTACGCTGCAGCAAGCAGAATAACGCGAAGCACGTGTGGCTGTCCGGGCGTGGTTTAAATAGCCTTGGAAGAAGATCCAGGTAAGTATTCTTCCACAGCCCCACCCAAGTAACAAAATAGTCCCTTCAGTAAAATAGTTCCTCCTAAGCCTCATTTGGCTTGAGTCTTCATGCAGCATGGTCTGCCTCAGGTGAGTATGCAGCATGGTCTGCTTCAGGTAAGTTATCAATAATGAGCCTGGTGCCCATGGCGCCAGGACTGACTTTATTTTTATGAGCCTGGCGCCATAGGCGTCAGGACTGCACCCAAACAGCCCCTAACTGGGGCTTTTGGGCATGCTCCAAGTGGCATGATGCCTGCTTCCGGGGCTGCTGGGCCTGGTCTGGTCTTCCGGTGGCAGGCATCATGACACATGCCTTCTTGCTCAACTGGCTCTATGATAACCTTAGTATCACTGATCAGGCCTTGACCTGGCTGACCTTTATCTTTGACCGACCCTCCCAGGTCCAACTTGGGTCCTTCCTCTCCTCTCTCTCTACCTGTGGTGTTCCAGAGGGGTGTAATCTTTCTCCCTGGCTGTTCAACCAATACCTGGCACCTCTCGTCCACCGCATAACTGCTCTCTGCTCCAACTGTCAGTGCTATTATGCGGCTGACACTCGAGTCACTTTCAGGCTCCCCTCAGCCACCTCTTCGCCCTCTCTCCTCCCGGATTGTCTGTCCGCAATTAATGAGTGGTGTACCGTCAATGATCTCTGCCTTAATGCCAGTAAGACAGAGATCCTCCTCATCGGCTCACCTGCACCTTCCTTTCCTGTCACTCGCTGGCAGCCCACTCTGGGCCCTCTACCTACTCCCACCTGTGAGGCTAAGAACCTCTGGCTCATCTTTGAATCCACACTCTCCTTCTGTCCTCACATCTCTGACGTCTCTAAGAAGTCAAACTACCAACTGCACCTCCTCAGAGGTATTGTTCCTTTCCTCACTTTCCCCCAGAAGCTCATTGTCTCCAGAGCTCTGGTTCTCTCTAGGCTGGACTAATGCAACAGCCTCTTTCTAAATCTACCTGCCTCTACTCTCTGACCTCTACAACTCATCCAGAACAGGACTGCAAGACTTGTCCTTGGCCTCAAGGCCAGGGATTGTATCTGTCAGCTCTGAAATCTCTCCATTGGCTCCCAGTGGTGGCAAGGATCGAGTGCAAGACCCTCTGCATTGTTCACAAGGCTTTCAGGGGCCTGGGGTATGGGACCGCAATGCCACTAACTCTCTCTACAGAGATATCTTCCTGCTCAAGCTCTTCGCTCCTCCATCTCCTTGAGGGTCAGTCGCTTCTCCAAGCAACGAGTTGGCAGATCTTTCTTCGGCTGGTGCCTCCCTCATGAGCAGCCTCACTGCCTCTCTGAAACTTGAGCAGAACCATCTCTGGAAGCACCTCAAGACCTTCCTCTTTGCTTCTGCCTTCTCTCTTCCTCTCCCCTGCTGATCTCCTGTCTGACATATGCACTGGTCACCTAGCTACCCTCTGAATTCAGGCCTAGGTCTCTGCCCATCCAGCTGCATATATGCACTGCTTCCTGGCACCCACTGCACTTGTGGTCTGCATCTGTAACCCTACCGTCCCTTTTCCTGCACTTATTAGATACCTGTTGTCTGCACGTCTAACACTCACCACCTGTTGGCTGCACTATGTGTTGTGTTGATTCCTTGTCCTGCTCTTGTCCATCCTCTATCCCCCCTTCCTCCGGCACTTCTCCCCTCCCCACTCCCTTGCACTTGCGCAATCTCAATTTCACTAGACCTAGTAAGATCATTGTTTTTGTCATCCTTCTGTTTCCCCTCCCTTGCCGCGCCTTGAAACACTTGTGTATAGGCGTGTTATACATACCATAATCATATCATAAATCCTATCATTTTAAGGTTCTCCCTTGTTTTTCGAGGAGGTAACTAGTGTGATGTATTTCTTCCTTGGTGGGTGCCAGTAGGACAGGTCATGTGCATAGAGCAGGCGCTTTATGTCGAAGCCATCCATTTTCCGCCCTGGGGTCTGGGATTACAATAGTGTAGGGGGTCATGGATATAAATATTGAGCAGGTTGGGCTGAGGTTGCACCTTTGTTTCACTCCTGGCTACCGCTGAAAGGACCGGTTTTCAGGCTGCTAATCTTCACCTGATAGCCAATAGTTGACATGCATTTATTTTGTCATAAACCCCCACCCCAGCTTTGAATAATTAAAGTTTTAGTGATGGGGGCAAATTTGAATCAAATGCTTTTCAGACATCTATAAAGCAAGAAAATGTTCCCTTTTTCTTTGCGTCTTTGCTGACCAGTCTCCAAGGTGGAGATATGATCTGTGGCTCGGTGTTTGGTGGCAATCCAATCTCACTCTTATGCAAGTTGTTACCGTCCATTAGGAAGATAAGTGTTTTTTTTTTGGTTCATGAGGCTAAAGAATATTTGATGAGGTTACTTTTAATAAAGATTCCCCTGTACTTGTTTGGGTCCAGGGCATCCCTGCATTTGTAAATAAGGGCGATGACCCCTTCAGACCAAATGTCTGGGAAGTGGCCAGAATGTGCCTGAATAACATCACTGGTGTGGTACACGCTATCCTGGAGCATCACATTTGTCATCCTCTTATCTTCCCCTGTTATCGTTGATCCTTCCTCAGACCAAGGACTGTAAATCCTTGGTGGGGGCACAATATGCCAAGCCACGGACATGCCTGGTCCCTTGAGACTGCCACAGTAGCGATCTGGCATAGTATAAAAGCATTAGAACATAACATATTGGACTGCCTGCTCTGCACAAATAATAATAGAAGTGGTCGAAGTAAGCGGTAGCGGTGCTCCTCTACTTTTTTAAATTATCTTTTACATCGCCTATACTTAAACCATTCCGGAATGCTCGCTTTTTGAAATAAAAGTGTAGGAAGAAGTTGAAACTTGCACTTTCAGTGCCCTGCACTGGATGTTCCCTTAAACAGCAGGTGCAAGTGTTTGGGGGGGGGGGGGTATTGTGTGTGGGGAGTGGGTGCAGGCCAGCAGGCAACATAGTTCCACTACTTCTTTTCGTACACCTCGACCACTGAATAATAGCACTGTAATAACAGAAGTCGTTATTACCCATAGTTACTGGTACTTTGTTGCTCTTGGAAGGATGAAATGCTGAGTCAGTGTGCATTGGAATTTGAACTTGCGAATTGCAGGCTGGCTCCATTGAGAAGCGAGCACTTAACTCGTCACCTTCTCCCAGGGCATATTGTGTGTTTCCTCATCCCCCATAACGGCGCATCAACACGCAATATCAGAGGACTGCCAGACAGGGCAGGTTACAATGATCCCATTTACTATAGAATGCAAAGGAAAAATGCTAGGTCTGAGATGTCAGCTAAGAGTCCGGCATGTTGAAGGCTTGATACCTGCTTGGAAGTCTCAAGGTCCTTCGCTATCTTCAGTCCTTCAACTTCACTTGTGTGTGTCGTTGCTGTGCATGCACTCTTCTTGGTTTGTGATTTTGGTTGTGTCCTTTCTCATTGCCTCTGTGTTCTAGTATACAGCCATGTGCGTGGGATTCAGGTTGTCTCCCTGTGTCAAGCCTCCCTCCATTCCATCAATTGGCTTTTTTACTGACTTTTTCTTTGTGCCTCTGATAAATGGCTCTCCTTTCATTTCTAGGATCATTCCATGCTTGTCGGTGTCTGTTTATATGAGTTGGCTGTACTTTGATTCGGTATTGCGGTCTTTGTGTACTAGCCTACATTTCCCCTAATATGCTTCTTTAATGGAGTGAGATTGTAATGGCCTTTCCCGTGTTATATGTGCATTTTCACATTCATTGTTAAGAACCTACACCGTCTTTAATTTATTTGTGGACATCGTGTGTTCTGCTAGACCCAAGGTGGTGTCTACAGTGCCTTGGCCTGCCACCCCATCAAGAGGTAGAACAGGGAACCCCTGTGATGGAGTTTGGGACTACTCTGAGGGCTGCCACCGCTTTGTGCACAGTTCATCTGCGTGGAGTGTCCCTGGTGGTACACCACTGCTCTCATGTGCTGCATATGGAGTGCTCTACTTAGAAACCCTGCATCCCCATTGACCAGAACTGATCCCATCGTTGGTCACTACATGAGAGGAGTTGTGGTGAGCTTGCTCCCCGCAGTATGCTTCACAGAAAGATGTGATCATGGTGGTGCTGTATGCCAGGAACTTCACTGCTTTTCACCTCGAGGTACAGCAGACCAACATGATTCCATAATCCTGCAGCAGTGGCATGCGATCCGTGGATCTGACAGTCAACTCCTCCGTTTTGAAAAATGTCGTCTTTCCACTGTATATCTGTCAGAGGAGTGGTTCTTGCAGCAAATCTCTTGTCGCTCCCACTGCAACAATCTGTTTCAACCTCAACTTCCTTGACCAGTCTTGGTCTCCAGCAGTGTTGGCACAATCTCTCACACGCTACTTTTCCAAGTGGCCTTCATATGCTGGTTGAATGAGTCTCGCGTGGGCTTCTGTGGGGGCGCCATCTTGTTAACTCTCATGAGGAGGTCTTTGCATGCATTTCATTCTTATGCCACGTCACGATAAGGATGTAGACCAGGGGGCTTGTCCAGCCATCCACTTTTGCTGTACTCATTCCCCATGCCAAGGACGTTGTTGAAAGGTACATACTCTATCCATGTAGTTCACGGCCGTTCCTTTTGAGTGCTGTTGTATTTCTGAGATGCTAGCCTCAAATACAATCTGCTCTGAGAAATCTTGGCTTCTGGTCTCCTCTCAGCAGTCCAATCTGGCTGCGAATTCCGCTACCCATGAATATGCTCTATGGAGAAAGTGCGCTCCTGCTGTGTCCATCTAGCCATTTGATTTCCTGTATTGTGTGACTGCAGTATGTTAACCAATGGCTGATGATTATCTGGAGCTGAATGGGTCTTCCCAATAGATATGCTCTGGAATATATGGTGGCTCATGTAGAGGCTACTATCTTCTCTATCCTGGAGTAATGTCTCCCCGGCTCAGTTGAGGATTGCAATGTGAAGGCTATGGTGTGCCTATACTGCTCCGCTCTCTTTGCATTAGGGCTGCACCTAGGCCACACGCGCTTGCATCATCTAACGCAACTCTCGCCTTTTGTGTGCCGAACTGACTTGAACTCCGAACCTTCACGATTTCCACCTTTACTTTTTTAAGGGCTTCTTCTCAGTCACTGCACCATACAAAGTAGGACATTAGTGTTTTGCCGTCTTCATGCATTATATAAATTGCTAGTTGTCTTCAGGGGAGCTATGGCGCATCCTCTGTTCTCTTTGCTAAGCTTTCTTTAGGGTGTATCTGCTGAAATAGTACTCACTAAGTACTCCACTTGTTTCCATAGAAAGCTGCACTTGTTTCTGTAGTCTGAGATTGCATTCGTGTAGCATTGTCAGTACCTCTATTAGGATGTAATTAAGCTTTGGTTCAATGTTCCCCGTCTATAAATGTCTTGAAACTCTTCAGCCAATTATTTCTTCAGACTGCTTAGGTTGACGCACAATCTCAATTTGTTCATCTCTGCCTTTTGACAAGAATGGGGCTTAAACCTTTGGTTGCCTGCACTACTACCAAGGATCTTGCTGGACGGCGGTTTTAGGACTTCCTCCAGCTAGACTCCTACTGTGACAGCCACAGATCTCACTTTGCTTTACTGGAATGCCCTTTCCTGAGAGACATTGGGCTTCATTACGAGTATGGAGGTAGCCATGCCACTTTTAGCGGCATGGCTACCTCCATACGGCGTACTGGGTTCAGGAAATGGGGAATTACCGGGCCATTTCAACCTTGGAGGGCCCTGTTATTCCCTTTCCTGGAACCCGGACCTGGTACATCCCCATTCCCATTTGAGCCCCCATAGGGCTCAATGGGAATGGGGAGGATGCTAACAACGGGCCGTTAATGACGGCCTGTTAGCATCCTAGTCTGCTAGCGGGTCCCGCTAAGGACGCCTGGTTTTACCAGACGTCCTTAGCGGGACCCGCAAGCAGACCTAGTAATGAGGCGGTAGGGGGTTAATGGCGCCGGCAGCTCTACCTACTCCGTTAACCCCCTACCGCCTGGGTCGTAATGAGGCCCATTGGCTGTGAATGTTATAATTGCTAGTCCAAACCCTTTTATGTATGTCTATTATCTCTTTAAAAGTCCTTGTTTGGACTACCAAATGACGAACCTTCTCTGGTTTGGTCACCCTTGTACTGAGCTTTCTTTCTTTGCTATGTGCGTCTTTCTTCTACGGTTGCAGTCCTTAAACTGAAGGTTTCACTTTTTGTAGCCCCCTCCATGTTATGGAACCCGCTTCATAATTCCCCCGGTCAAAGTTCTGTGCACCCTATGCTCGGTTTTGCTCTGTAGCTCTCAGAATATGTCCTCTGAAATGAGCATCAGGTCTGAAAGCATCTTGATCTATTTTCCATGTACTATGGGCTTCGCAGTGGGGTTTTCACTTCACACAGTTATATGTCCTCTGACCAGCACTTAGGATCATGTTAGATTTTGATCTTTCATATTCATTTTAGCAGTTAACGCTTTCTTCCATGCGCATTACTTGACTGCAGTTACTGATGACTACATCCTCCCAAAGATTTTTCATCTTTGATGTTGAACCTCAGCTACAGCTGTCCTCGAACCTTTCTGGAGCAGATGGTGCAGTGCTTCTCCAGGCCAACTCCCATTGGTGCAGATTCCATGTTCCAGAATTGATACCACTGGTCCTATGCATGGACCACAAAGCCACAGTTCATTTTTTGTGCATGCTCAGCACACCATGAGAACGTTCATTTGTTTTCTCCCGAGAGAAAATGCTTTTTGTTAAATTATGCCTGGTGCACTGTAGCCCTTGGGCTTCCTCCCAGGAAAGCAATGTTTATGCCTTCAAGCCCACCCCCGTCTTAGTCTAAAAATAAGACTTCCCGAGCTCATTGGCTCCATCAGATGCAGGTCCCAAAGACACAGCTCCGACTATCGACAATGATGCAAATACTGGTCCCGTTGACGCATCGAGATATACCAGCCTTCATGGCAGGTCTTTGCACTATGGAGCCGATTTATGATGAAGTTCGATCGATCCTCTGACTTGGAGCCCTTCTTACTACATTACATCATATTATGTATATCGCGCCAGGAAGCAGGCCCCTAGACATAGGGGTGCAGAATAGAAAAATAACATAAACAGTAATACAGATGTACCAAGAACAGGCCTTATTCAAATATATGGGTTTTCAGAGATCGTTTAAAAAGAGCAAATCGAAATAATGCCTCTTAGGTCAGGGTGGGTGCCAGGTGTTGCAAGGCCTTGGAGCCGCAGAGCACAAAGCACACTTGGTTCAGAGAGCAAAGCCTTCTCTGGTTACAATCAGAAGATTACTATTATTCGAGCGCACGTTCCTACAATTCGGGAGCCAGTTCAGACATTCTGATAAATATGCAGGACTGCAACCAAACGCATCTATGAGTCGCTGGCAAAAGCTGGAAAGAGATCCTGTTATCCACTGGAAGCCAATGTAGTTCTTTTCTGGACTGAGATACATGGTCTCTCTTCCACAGCCTTGCTTCCACCCGGACAGCACTGTTTTGCATTACCTGGAGACGATTAATGCCGCTCTTACAGATACCAAATAAAAGGCTGCCACAATAGTCGAACTCGGAGCCAATAATGGCCTGAGCAACTGTGGCGCAGTTCTACTTGGAAATGAAAGGGCACATCTGTGGCAGGAGCTTGATGTAATAAGCCAAAGAAGAAATAAGAGAATTAACATGAGATCTCATGTCCAGATGCTGATCAAACTGTGGGTAAAGTATTACACTTACAGCCCTCAGTGAAAAAAGACTGATGAACAGAACCCAGCTTCTTAAGCTTGTCATCTGTGCCTATGACCATCAGCTCTGTTTTGGGCGTCATTCAAGGCCATCTCATTGGTCATCATCCGCTGTTGGATTAAAGAATATGCCAAATCTATAATTTCCAGATATTTATCATAAACACCGGACAGAGGGATTATACACTCATCTACGTAGTTGGTATAACAAATTCCTATATCGTCTAATAGTGGGAATAGAGGCAGAGTATACACATAAGTGTCGGGGACAAGCACGAACCTTGAGGTACACCATATAGGATTTTCACCGTCTCGCCAGCTGCATCCCCACGAAAGACATACATTAGTGCTCGTGATCTGAGATGGCAACACCACAGGGAAAACAATAACACTGTGATCCTCCATAAACATCTCTGCCATCAGTCCTGTCCCTTGCTCTGACCATTCCCTGATCGAGTTTGGTCTATCTCACGTCCTCCCCACTGCCAACCCTACACCACCATACTGACCCGCAACACCTGCAAGCTCTTGCATGAGATTCTTGGGCACTCTTCAGACCCTATTCACCACCCTAGCATCTACCAGCAAGGACCCACAACTACAGGCAAACCTCTACCATCGGAGCCTCCACACTACCATGGACCTACATGCCCCACTCCAATTCAAACACCCAAACCAACTAACATCTGTTTCAAGGAAGAATTGATCACGCTCTGTACATGTAAAAGAGCTCTAGAGTACCTACGGAAGAAACATCCCACCCCCACCAACTGCAGAAACCTCTCCAAGGTCACCAAGACATACAAAAACACCTGAATTTACATCAAAAGCCAATTTCTATAATTCCAGAATTACCAGCACAAGCTTCAATGTGAAAGAACGCTTTTCCATACTTAAAGAGTTGGAAAACCCAGCTCCCACGTACATCCTGCCTCGCTCTGACAGAGCCTGGTGTGCCACCATCCAAACTGCCCTCGCAAAAAAAATCATCAGTTTACGAGACAAAATCTTGTTCAAAAAAAGCACAACTCACAAAACCCCAACCCACAGATACTCCTCTGCTCCTAGCTACTCGCCTACAGCCCTGCCAACCAGTGACTGTGTGATCCTCACAGTGGAGGTGTACATCATCAGATAATAAATGGTTCCAAAACAGTGACTGTGTGATCCTCACAGTGGAGGTGTACATCATCAGATAATAAATGGTTCCAAACAGTGACTGTTTGGAACCATTTATTATCTGATGATGTACACCTCCACTGTGAGGATCACATAGTGACAAGCCCACGTGGCTTTTGCAGTATAAGCCCTATACCTGTGGCATTCATATCTCCACAGTTAAGACATCAGTCTACCCTGAACCTCGTCCTGATGAAGGCTGTGTTTAAAGACGGGGCACACTTAGTCCTCTGAAAAACGGCTGAAACACCTGGTGTAGACCCACTACTCTCTTAAGCTACAGCTTATTCAGACTGTTCACACAAGCAAAATATTCGTCTGTGTTACTATTTTAGTTTTACATGTTTTTAGAATTGTATGTTAAATCTGTAAACATTGTTATGTGAATCTGTTGACAAACTCCATTTGTTTTTTGGTCTCTGTTAAACACACACTATTAGGAGTTTGTTCCAAAATGTTTTGGTTCAGTGTGTGTTTCAAAAAAACATTTCTCCTTGTTCAGGTGTAGCCAACCTGTTTGTGATGTCTTTTTTCTGAATCATTTATTCTAAATATAAAAACAAGTATTTTTTATTTCTACTAGACAGTAGTGAAGAGTGATTCCTTTTGTATATATACAGAGGTCAATCTGTTGTTTTTGTATGGGAGTGTATATTTCAGCATAACGTCCTTTGGACCTATTCATTTGTATATTTTGTTCTAGTTTTCCCTCCTGGGAAGAATAGGTCCCCAACCAGGAGCCCTATTTTTGCGTCAATATATATATATATATATATATATATATATATATATATATATATACACACAATCAATAACACACTTTGTATTCTGGCAATTCTAATATGGTAAGTATGTACAATGTCTATGTGGTACCACAGTTCACTCTTGACTCCTTAAAAATGCACCAACTGCTGACAGTTAAAATGGCATACAAATCAAACGGTAATGTATATCAGCATCAGACATAGGAAGGAAGACAAGTTAGGTTAAACAATGTCAGAATAGTTCTCTTGCTACTAAGACACAGTTCTGTGTGAGGATCCCCCCCCCCACCTGGGCAACCTGTAAATAAAGTGCATCAACAAGCCCAGTCCTAATATGTTTAAGATAGGCTTGTTTCCTGCTAAAATCTTCTACTACCCCAATGTATTGGAGTTTCTTCAACGGTTCCCTCATGAGTGGACTCCCTTTAAAGCAGTAGCACGGGTCGTCGAGATTCCTTGAAGAAAATGTGAAGATTGTCGTCGAGAGAGCTGCTTCGATCTTGGCGGTGCTCGTCGATGATCGGTTGTGGATGTCCCATGAAGATGAGGCGTGCAGAGCACCTCGATGACAAGAGTTTGGTGCCGCAAAGCAGATCGGTGAAGAACGTAGGCCTGGCATTGGGTGTTGGCGTTGACGGTCGGGACTCGACCACAAGCTGGCTTTCAGATCTTCATAGTTCTGTGTCTTTGTGGACTTCGGGTGGCGGGAAACCCACCGGTGGATTCTCCTCAGCTGGTCGATGACCTCGGCTTTCTTTGGTGGGACAAAGTTGTCGACGGTGATGGCAAGGGAGTCCTTTTTATCCAGCGTTTTAGGCAAAGGTGGAGCATTGCAGCTCTGGTTATCTGCAGCATGGCGTCAAGCTGTCCCTGCTTCAGGGCGACATGACTCAACAGGCTTCTAGCGATTACGGCAGTCCTCCGAACCCTGGTCGAAGACGATGGACTTCGATATACGGGTGCTTCACGTCTCCAGTCGTCATTTTTTTGGGACTGGCTTCCAAGCTGCCTTTGTGAAGATTAGCTTTTGCACAATGTTCCCTCGTAGCTGGAGAAGAGGTCTCCTGTCCAGGTCCTCTCTTGGATCAGTCCTTGACAGACACGACAGCTTTCGGATTTCGACGACGGCAAGCAGCAGTAAAACCTTCTTCTTCCAGCTGGGCTTCAAGGTTAAGCATCAAGTTTCGACTTCAGCTACTGCACATTTCTGGTAAGTGAGAGGTCACCAGATATGCTGTTCCGTCTCTCAATCACACTGCTGAGCCAAGCTCAGGCAGGCAATCATTTAGAAGGGCATTCATGCAGGCAGGCAGCCAATCAGGCTCACGGTGCATTCAGGCCATTCTCTTCAATTCAGACACGCATAACAAGGAATGTGGATTGGGGCAAGCACACAGCCTTTCAGCACACCACACTGCATTCATGTCAGTTTCGGGCAGGGCTGTCTCAATCTTTGTGTGACACACGCAGATACCAGACACCCATAACATGCAGTGCATATTGGTCACACACTCCATTCACCCATGTCCCACTCCAAGGGTGTTCCCACAACATACAGTCACTGGGAAGGCTCCAGCCAATCTGGCCTGGACGTCCCCCACAATAACATATATGGTTCTTCCACCTAACAGCCAGTCAGGGGGTGTAGTGAAAAGGGGAAGCCTGCACCCTCCCTAGGGGCCAGCCCTTGGTGCTATAATCACTCCTAATCACCTTCCCACACAAGTAAGTTTATACAAAGCACAATGAACTCAGTCTGGAAGAAAGCCAATCACACAGAATATACAATGCTTGCATTTATTTCTATAATGTCTAGTGAGGACTAAGCAGCAATTTACAGAAATATGGGAATAAAAGTGCAAGCTGAATAATACCAATTGTCAGTCATAGATGAATATGCAATTATTTATCTTACGCTCCTAGAAAATGTAGATGATTAGATCACATCACACCCGGGACCCTTGCCGCTACAGGTGCCCAGAACTCTTCGAGAGAGTAAGGGAGGACTGGCCAAGGCCCCCACTGTCCTACACCAGAGCGGGGATGTGATGCTAGGAGTCTCGCCCCAGATAGTGCACGGCTGGTCGTCCAGGCACTGTTCCTCTTCGTGCGTGCGTTTCACCAAACAGCCCAGGATGAGTCCCTCCCTTACTGGCCCAGGTATTCTCTTATTAGGGGCTGCACGTCAATCACTACGACGTACCAGCTCTTCGAGAAGCTTCTGGGCTCATCCTTTCGGGCAGTAACATGTTTTCGCCTGGAAAGTTACAAGACTGGAAACAGCCAGTCTTGGCTCCCAGGCTTCGTGCACGTTGTTTTGGGGAAGGTCTGGCATTCCTGCGTTATCAGTGCACCTGACTCACAGAGCGAAGACGAGCAAGGCTGTGCAAAGCTGTGCCTGGCTCCCAAGGGCTGCGTAGAGCTTCTTGCAAAGGCTAGATGGTTATGTCTTCATGAAGGGCCTTCACTGTTAACCCCTTACAAGCATGTGGGCTCACCCAGTTTGAGAGGCCTGGCTGATTTCAGCATTTTCCTCCACACTTCGAATAAGCTCTAATATACTCAAGATAGCTCAGTAGGTTAGTGCAAGTGCAGGCTACTATAAGCGCCTAGAAGCTTATCACGACATTCCACCCCTTTCGAAGTGAGACCTGAAAATGCTGACTCAGTTCCATGATTCAGAAGCATGTACGGTGTGCTGTAGGCCGATTAAGAATTTTTCTAGAGCAGTCATTCTAGTATAAAGGAAAGACATTCTGCGCAAGGGCCCAATGAAAATGATAAGAATGAATATTAGGGAAATCAGCAGCCACAGAAATGGATGCAGCATTATATTAAGCAGCTTAGTGGAGGAGGGAGACCATCCAGTGAATACATCCCACCAGTGGTGCACTCTGCAGAAATAACTGAGGTAGCTAGCATCTGGAAATCTTTCCAAGCAGTTTGGGCAAATTGTCTAATAGCTTGAAGCCGGGAGGTAATCACCCCATAGGGTAGAGTCCAGTTAAGCAAATGCGTGAGTTCAGCATGCAAAGTAGTGTGAGACCACTGGGTTAATGAATATAAGGTGTGAGTAACAATGTCTAAGATAGTCACAACCTGATCTACGCAAAATACTTGAGGATTCCCTAATAACCTGTAATTGTTAATAAGCAAGGAATGATTAGTAACTACGCAAGCTTTATGCTGATCTATTTAGAAAATGTCAGTCCCATTAATGTGGTATTGCATCCAGGTGCACTCCCCCGCTATGGGATGCATGCATAGGTCAGGAATCCTCCCCGTTTGGGGACACACCCACCCCTGATCCCAGGGCATGCAGGTGTGACTGTGGATGGTGTAGTTTTGGCTGTCTAACCATTCCCCTTGTATTTGCGGCACCCACCAAGAACCATTGATTTTCATAGGCAATCCTATAAAAGGACACCATATTTCTCAAGCATAAGCGGTTCTACTAACGTGCATTAAAACAGGGCATGTGTTATTCATGCAATCAAAAGCAAGCCGTTTAATCCATATGTTTGCTGGTAACTGTAGCTCTGTGTGCCAGTGGGTTGAGGATAGTCGCCCCCATTCGGAGCGGAAAGCCAACACCTGCTGATTTAACAAAGTTTGCCATAAAATGCATTGTCTTGTTGACCTGCCCCATGGCAGAAAGAATGTCTTCATAGCTAAAATTCTGCCATTTACATTGGTTGCCAATACTTGTAGCAGTGTTGCGCAGGGTAGGACTTATCAGTGGGCCCCGCTGGGCCAGGAGTTTTATAGCGGCGCTGGCATCAGAACCCACAATGGCTACTTATTGCGCACAGTTTCTATGTCAAAAGCATTTAAAGCTCCCGTCCCCACCCCTGCTGCCCCCGCAATCAATGAATCTAACCCCCTAGCTATGCGCAATTTGGCGATGGGCCATAGAAATTGACTCCATTTGTAGCAGCTTGGTAGTACTAAGGAAACATTGCCTCATGATAAATCTATGTCTAAGTGTACCTCTGTAATGATAGACGCGTGCATCACGTGTCTGCAGTTTAAGTGTTGTCTAACTACTGGTAAATCTAGCATGTTTACAGTTTCTACTTTGTGTGCCTTGAAGAAAACCATTCTCCAAGTGGGATGCCTGCCATATACAATATCAGTTTTAGATACAAACACCATACTACCATCCGGCAGTGGCTGTTTCAACGTACAATTGTATGAAATGCATTTGGTCAAGTTATAGTCCAAGAAATCTACACTCGCTGCAGTTCTTGGGACAGAAGAAACATGAAACATCAAACAAATTATTGGATCCATTCACTGAAACGTTTGGGCCTAAGATTTCATAAGCACCAGTCATATGAGTCAGTGACAAAAGGTGTCCGACAATATGCCAATTTATCACTTTTGCAGTTCCATGTGGATACTCATTTGTAGCGCTTTTCTCACAGGTTACGGTGCGGTTGTAGTTTTGGAGGATTGGAGCATGAGGTGTAGTGCATGCGATTCTCAGAGTCCATGTAGCGTCTTGCATCAACCCATTCTTTACAGAGAAAGCATTTGCTTAGCAGGCCAGGAGCATCCACAGCAAGGTAAATCCCATCCCCTTCATATACTGCTCTACGTTCGTGGTGTGAGCCTAGTAGCGAGAATATAAACAGGCATGTCAGAATTTTGCAAAAGTACAACATAAGTACTTCCAACACCTTGACTTAACACTTCCCCAGCTTCAGGTTTTTTGTTTGGATGGTGAACCCACACCATTTTTTCCGTGCTACCGAAGCCTCCTTCCCCTCTCAGTGTAGTGTCTGGGGATTGCTTACTTTCAACCACTAGGGGAACAACTGCTTGCTCACAAATCAATTGTGCAATTCGGTCATATTTGGTTAATGGTACTGCAGATGCACCAGCGTTATGTAAGAGTACCGAAACAGTCCCTCTTTAATCAGGATCAATCACACCTCCCAAAATGTCAATGCCTTTTTTTGCCAGGCTGGAACGTGCAGCAATGCGTCCATAAGTGCCAGCCGGCAATTTGATGCCAATACCCAGTGATATGGATTTGGTTTGCCTCGCTGGTATAACATCATCCTCACAGATAGATAGATAGATCAAGCCCAATGCTGCCTGCAGTGGCTTGCACAGGCAGCTTTGCTTCTTTGTCGGTTTTCCACACAACAAGAGTCTTTGTGGATTCCACTTTCTCACTTGTCAGTCTCACAAAGGGTGTCTGGCAGTTTCCCAGCGGACGATTGTTCAGTTCAAACAGCGCTTGTGCCAGGTGTTTGGACCACCCCTTGAGAGAGTGTGAGTCTTAGTCAGCTTCTTTATTTGTTGCTTGAGCAGCCCATTGCTGCGTTCCACCAGAGCAGAGGATTCTGGGTACCGGCTGATGTGCAGTGTCCATTTTATGCCTTGTTCTAATGCCCAGTCTTGCACATTGTGTCCAGAAAAATGGCTGCCTTGGTCTGATTGGATTTCATCCGGGATGCCATAGTGCCTGAGGTATTCCATTCCTTGCAAGGTAGCCCGTTGATCTGCATGGGCGACTGGATAAGCTAACAGCAGTCCAGAGTATGTGTCTACCATGGTCAACACATAATGCTTTCCATTCTCGGGCGGTAAAGGGCCAATGTAGTCAACTTGCTATACGCTAGCAGCTCTTTCACGTCTTTTCAAAGGGCCTTGAGGCTTCCTCTCCAGAGGGTAGTGTTTCACTTCGCAACACACAGAACATTGGGAGGCAGCTTGTCTGGCTTGATCCATGATAATGGGCAATTGTCTCCTTTTAGCCCATTGATATGTTCCTGTTTGCCCTAGGTGCCCTGAGGTTTGGTGTGCCCAGACCGCCATTCCTTGCAATACCTCAGCTTCTTCAGGTGTTGTCACTGGGCGAATCTTTGCCATTTGATCCACTTCGTTGTTGAACAGGGCAGCCAGTGAGATGTCTGGGGGCATGTGTGCATCAACATGCCCAATGCAGATTGTGCACCTCTCACCTTTGCACCACATCTCTTCCCAGATGTCCGGCCCTCCGCAGATCGGAGTGTTCTTGATCTGCCAGCAGTCTCTTCTCCATGCCGGTGCCCAATGCGTCAGGCCTTGATACGTGGCTCAACTGTCCGTGTATATGTATGCAGTCTCTGTCTCTTTCACCTGTTCAATCACGGAGGCCACCGGCTGAAGTTCAGCATATTGACTGGATCCTCCCACACCTTCTCTCTTTAGCAGTGTTTCTTGGTGGGGCTGGAATGCAACAGCTTGCCGGTGTCTTTGCCCTTTATCATACTTTGCGGTGCCGTCCGTGAACCATGCATATTTTTGTTCTTCCTCCGTCAATGTATCATAGGCGGGTGCGACTTTGAAAGGAGATTCTGGCAGTGCCACAGGGGTGCTTGGTTCAGGCATCACTACCAAGTTCACTGCCTCCAGCATTTGTTCCTGCAGTCTGGAAACCCCTCTGCGGCCAGCTTTCGCACATTGCTGTAAATACTATTTCCATTTCACATGAGTGGCGTCTTGCGCTCTGCCACTTTTCCCGCTTGCAGAAGTGTCGCGCACCCAGCCCACGATTGGAATTTCTGTGCAAATTGTCACTGGTTGCTCGCCTGTGATTCTTTCAGTCTTGACTGGAGCCCAGTACGCTGCAGCAACTTGTTTCTCAAGCAGAGTGTATCTTGTCATAGGATCTGTGAGCTTTCTTGACCAGAACCCTTGCGGCACTCTTTTCTGTCCTTGCTTTTGCCACAAGCTCCACACAGCAATATCATTGTAGACCAGAATTTCCAGTTCAAAAGGATCAGTTTTTGTCATGCGGCCCAGCGTGATGTAATTCTGCAAAGCGTCCTTAGCCTGCTGAAAGACAGACTGTTGCTCTGGGCCCCATGTAAAATCATGTTTCTTTCTGGTGACTTTGTATGTGGGTTTCAGTATCAAGCTTAAGTAAGGTATTTGATTTCTCCAAAAACCCATTAACCCAATAAATCTTTGTGCCTCTTTCCTGTCTGCTGGTGGAGCCATCTGCTCAACCATGTCAATTACAGGGTCGGGAATTTTCTTTACTGACCCAGACCAGATTGCACCTAAAAATTTCACCTCTTGAGCAGGCCTCTGTACCTTTTTGGGATTTAGGGCCCACCCCCGGTCTTGCATGTGTGTGATCAATTTTTCAGTAGCTTTTTCTACATGTTCTTTCTCAGCACTGGTCAGCATGATGTCATCAATGTAATGAGCAACATACACATCATCCAACTGCACCATCTTTAAGTCTCTGGCAATCAATCCATGACACAGAGTGGGACTATGCAAATACCCCTGGGGCAATTTAGTAAAGGTAAATTGTCTGTCTCCCCAAGTGATAGCAAATTGGTCTTGTGATTCAGTGTCAATATCAATGGAGAAAAATGCATTGGCCAGGTCAAGGACCACATGCCATTCACCCACTTCTTTCGTAAGGTTTTCAATCAGAGTAATGATGTCTGGCACCGCCGCAGCTAAGGATGGCACCTTCTTATTCAAAATGCGGTTGTCAGACGCCACGCCCCATCTGGGCGGCAGACAGGCCAGATAGGCGAGTTGAATGGACTGACTGCTGGCCTCATTATGCCAGCTTTTACCAATGATTCAATAGTTTCACCAATCTCTTTATGTCCCCCTGGCAACCTGTACTGTTTCACGCACACTGACTCAGCAGGAGGAGGTAAATGCAAGGGGGACCATTTGGCATGCCCAACCACCACGGGGTTAACAACTCTCACATGGACTTTCCGATTGCCAAAAACAAATTCACCTAAATCTGTAGTCACACTTTTGCCCAACAACACATCCATGCCAAGGATATATTCCGGCATATCTGCAATCAAGACATTTGCTGTGAAAGGCAATCCCTCGCCAATTGAAATGTTTACATTAAAAGCTTTTGCAACAGTTTCTGCTCCCCCATAACCATTGACTAGAACTCTGGGACCAGATCATTTACTGGGATTGCCATTCAAAATGGTTACCTCAGCTCCCGTGTCTAATAGAGCCAAGACGCGTTTTACTTTCTCATCCAAATACAATGTAAGTGGCACAAAAGGGCGTCTGTCTCTGGGACTGGTTCTCTTTATTAACCGTACCTCAAAGAGAGAGCGATTCCTTCAATCAAAAATGTGGTCTGGGACCTCCCACTTGTCCTTTGCTAAATCAGGGTAACATTTTGCTCGCACTTTGGGTTTCAACACCTCTTCTTCAGAGGGCTTCGTTTTTCCTGATCCCTGTTTTCTCAATTTCTTCCATTTCTCAAGCAGCACAGGTGTGGGTTTACCATCTATCTCTTCCCTTGGAATTCCCGCTTTTAGCAGGTCCACCCACATTTGTCTGCGTGTGACCTCGATAGTGTCAGTTTTCTCTTTGGACTACATTTTTGCCAGGCTTTTTCTCAGAGTCATTACTCGCAGCCACTAGGCGCGCAGCTTTGTGCACATCCAGCCCTTCTAATTGCCCTAACAGAAGTGCCACTTCATCAATGGGTTTCCCTTGCGCTGGACCCAGCAATGAAAGCAATGCTCCCTTCATATGGTTCGGAGCGTTTCTAAGCAAGCGAGCGTGCATTCCAGCTGTAAATAACTCCATGTCAGGCCCTGCAAAATTTGCACTGTACAGTGCACACTGTAAACCCATCTCTCTAAGCTGATCTGTTGCTTCTGTTATTAATCCCCAAATGCCCCAATTCTCTTCCATATCCATCAGACTCCCATACAAATTCAATAGGGCAGTCTGAAGCCAATTAAACAAGAATGCAAGCCTTGCTGCCCGAGTGCACCTCACACTATATGTCCCAACATTACATTAGTAGTGAGTGAACCCATCTTTTTTTTTAAACTTCCGTTTTTATTGGCATTTTAAATTTTACAAACAAACCAGGAAAAAGAAACAGTGGAACCCCCACCCTCCCCCCCACCCACCCACCAGCCCCACCCCCACCCCTGGATTCCCTCCCCCCTTCCCCGTGTCCAGTTCAGAGTGCTCTTCTTGGGAGACTCACAGAGATGCCTCCGTCTCCCTTGTCACAGAGTTGTTGCGATGCATAACCAGGACATCAGTTGGCTGGCTTCTGCCATTCTCCGGGTCCTAGGGTCCCAAATTTGGCTGACCTGCAAGATAGAGTCAATCCCGTCGTCTCCAGGGTGGGGGGCCTTTCGGTGGGTTCAGTGCACATCCCATCCCCAGGATTGCTGGACACCGACCAGTCCGTGAGGAATAAGCTAATATTGTTGTTTACCATGGCTGTCAATTTGTCCATCAAAAACATATTTTTGACCTTTTTCAGCCAGTCCTCCTTCGAGGGGGCCTCCGGACTTTTCCATTTTTGGGCCAGAGCCACTCTTCCAGCCCTTAACATAGTTTCCCACATCCTAGGGTATCGGTGCACCTCTGTGTCCTCTTGGGGGAGGCCCAGCAGCATTGTCAGGGGATTAAGTGGTATACGGACCTCGGTCACTTCCTCCATCCAGTCCCTCACTTGCTCCCAATATGTTTGAACCTTCGAACAGTGCCACCACATGTGGCTTCTGGTCCCCGTCTCCCCACACCCTCTCGGGCACCTTGACGACACTCCCGTGAACATTTTGGACAATTTTGCGGGGTATCTGTGCCATCCCTGCAGTATCTTAAAGGTATGCTCCATGTCAGCAGTGAAAAGATTTCAGTGAAATGCAATTTTAAATATCCTGGCCCAATCATCTTCAGAGATTTCGGCACCTGCCAGGCCTTCCCAGAACAAGCGAAAACTCCTCCTCCCCTGAAGGTTGTAAGTGTTTAGGACCCTGTACAAACTTGAGACCGCCCCCTTCCTGGAGGCCGCCAAATCGAGGAGCTTCTCAAAGGGGGTCAACTGTCTTCGGAGATTGGTGCCCCATGATCGGTCACAGAGGATGCCCTTCAGGCAGAGGTATTCGAAGATAGATATTGAGTCACGACCCAGTGCCTCCCTGAGCTCCTCGTAGGGTAAGAATTCACCGTCCCTGAACATCTGCCCCACCCATTCCATCCCCTTGTCTGACCAGATCTGGGAGTGCCTGAACCCCTCTTCCTCCCAGGTTGATGGGGTGTCCCCAGAGAGATGACATTGGAGACGGCCATGTGGTGAGGTGAGCGGTCTGAGGGCCTTCCTTCCAAATGTCCCATAGGACTCCCAGGGTCGGGTGAGCCCGTAAGCGCCTTGGGATTTCCCTGTGAGGCGTCCACAGGAGGTCGCAGACTTTGTGGGGATGGGCATCCATATCCTCCAGGTAGGACCAGTACATTCTCAGCCCCTCCTTCATGTGTTCCAGGAGGACACGCAGTTGGGCAGCACAGAAGTAGAGATGAAAGTCTGGCAGCCCAAATCCCCCCTCCTCCCTAGGTAGGGTCAGGACGGCCCTTCCAGTTCTCGGGGTCTTGCCTTGCCACACAAAGTCACGGACCCCCGATTGTAGGTCTTTGAAGTTCTGTGCCGGGACCCTGGTCGGGAGTGCTGTGAATAGGTACAGGAGTCGTGGCAGGACATTCATTTTGACGGCCGTCATTCGGCCATACCACGAGAGGATCATTTTACCCCATCTCCTCAAGTCTGCAGTGATCTCCGTCATCATGGGACCATAGTTGGCAGAGCCCAGATTCGACATATCTCTGGTGAGGAGAACCCCCAAGTACCATATAGCGACCTTCTCCACCTTGATCCCGTGGAACCTATTCAGGGGGTCGAGTACCGGGTCTATTATTCGCATTGGGAGCAGGACTGATTTTGCAGTGTTTATTTTTAGGCCTGAGAATCGGCCAAATGCTGACACCAGGGCCAGGAGGGGGGGGAGGGAAGAGCCCGGATCCACTAGGTAGGCCAAAATGTCATCCGCAAACAGGGAAAGCTTGAACTCGATCTCTCCCCTTCTTATTCCCCTAATGCCCGGGTGCGCTCTAACCGCAATTGCCAGGGCCTCCATGGTGAGGACATAGATCAGGGGGGAGAGTGGACACCCCTGCCTTGTCCCTCGGGAGAGGGGGAATGACCCAGACAGTGTCCCGTTTACCTGTACCCTCGCTGTGGGGGCTCTATAGAGTGCAGTTACCCATCTCATGATGTGGGTCCCAAAGCCCATTCTTTGAAGGAGAAGCTCCATATAACGCCACTCGACCCGGTCGAAGCCCTTCTCCGAGTCCAGTGAGAGGACACAAGCGTCAAGTCCCGATGTTTGGGCAAAGTGGAGCAGGTCTAGGGTCTTGCGGATGTTATCCGAGCCCTGCCTCCCGCTTATGAAGCCCACCTGATCCCCGTGGATTAACTTCGGCATTATGCCTTCCAGCCTTTTCCCCACCACCTTGGCCAGGATCTTCACATCAACATTTAACAATGATATGGGCCGATAGGAGGAGCATTCCGAGGGGTCCTTCCCCTCCTTGGGCAGGACTGCTATCACGGCTCCCATCATAGACTCGGGGAGTATGCCCCCATCCAGCACTTCGTTAAAGACCCGCACCAAGTATGGGATCAAAGAGGACCGGAACTTTTTGTAAAAGAAAACTGTGAAGCCATCCTCCCCGGGGGAGGTTCCCACCTTCATCCCAGAGATCACCTTGTCCACCTCTTCCTCAGTGACCGGGCCCTCTAGCCCTTCTGCCATTTCCCTTGAGAGGGATGGAATCTGTATTGAATCAAGGAAGGTTTCTATCTGTCCATCATCTCCATCATATTCTGAGGAATAGAGGGCTGTGTAATATTGGCGGAAAGCCTCACCGATATGGGGGGAGTCGTTGCCAAGGCGCCCCTGAGCGTCCCTCACTTCCCTCACCCTTCTATTCCTCTGAACCTCCCTCAACTTCCAGGCTAGGATCCGGTCCGCCCTGTCCCCCTTCTCATAGTATTTTTGTTTAGTTAGTTGGAGGCACCTTTCTGTTTTATGCAGGAGCAGATCTTTAAGCTGTAGCCTACAGTCTTCGAGGGCGGCCACCCGGTCACCCTCTAATGGGCGCCCCGGAGAGCTCGCCGGTTGGAGGCGGGATATCCTAACTATCAGGGCCTTCTCCTGTAACTCCCTCTCCCTTTTCTTCTGGGCCCCCAGTTTTATGAGGACCCCTCGCAGGGTCGCCTTGAAGGCGTCCCAGAGCGTGTGAGTGGCGACCTCCCCGTTGTTGTTTAGGTCAAAGAACTCTGTTATGGAGTCCAAGACCTCCTGAAAGAGGGCCCCATACTTTAACAGAGCGTTGTTGCACTTCCAACGCCCTCTGCGCTCCCTACACCACCCCAACGCAACTTTAACCAAATCATGGTCTGACCAGGGTACAGGGTCTATTCTGTAGCCTGACACATATGGACTGAGTGTCTCCTCTACCAGGACGTAGTCTATTCGGGAGAAGGAGTTGTGTATGGCTGAATAATAGGTGAAGGAAGGGATTCCCCCTATGGGAAGAGGAATTGTCAGTTAGGCCCAGTTCCTCGTTTACCCTCTGGAAAGATTTTGCCATGGCTTCATCTGCAGTTCTGGGAGTGAGGGGGTCTACCCTTCTCCTATCCATAGTCGGGTCAAGGACCATGTTGAAGTCTCCCCCTACCATTAGCGGGCCTTGCACGAATAATCTGATCCTATCTCTCACAGTTTCCCAAAATAGGGCCTGTCCTTCATTGGGGCCATACACTACAGCCAGAGTGAGGTGGGAGCCCCATAGGGTGCCCCTGACCAACAGGTATCTTCCCTCCGGGTCTTTTAGGATGTCTTCCTTCTCAAACCCTGCATCTCTAGCTACCAAGATGGCCACCCCTCTCTTTTTGGCCCTATGGGACCCGTGGAAGACCTCCTCGATTCCCCCCCCCCCCGCAACCTGGGCTCCTTTCCCCTTGCCCAGTGTGTTTCCTGCACAAACAAAAGGTCTAGTTTAGCCCTCCTAAACTCCCTGCAGATCAGGGACCTCTTCGATGGGGTATTCAAGCCCCGAACATTCAGGGTGCCCACCCCCAGGGCCGGCAGACCATCAGCCATTGTCTATGAATTCTATTCTGACGGATGGTTGCCTCGCAACAATTCTCCTCTCTAGCTCCACATAAATTGTCTTATGGACACTCCTGACATATTTCCCCAACTGACCCCCAAACCCCTTCCTTAACAAACAATCCCCAACTTGTTTCCGTCCCTCCACCCCCTGCCCCGGCGTCCAACCAGATAGTTCAGCCATCACTGGCACTTTGGCCGGACCACCAGCCTGCCCCTCTCGGCCAGGCGATCATTAACAAGCACATTATCATGAGCCCCCCCCTCAATCCCCTCCCCGATTTTACCCACCCAACTTGCTTTGCGTGGGGCTTCTAGTTTCCTCCTCTTCTCCTTTCTTTTGCCGGACTTCTCACCCTCAAGTAAACCCGTGTCCCCTGGGGAGCTCCAGAGGCCACGTTCACACTGGGACTGCCCAGCTACTGCCCCTCAGAGTCGTTCTGCTGCCCCTCTTTCACTGGGGAGGGTGTATTTATTCTCCTGAATTTTCTCGCTCCTGACTTTTTCCGTCTTTCTCTCGGTGGGCCCGGGCCTCCAGCTCCGACCCCGGCCGGCCCCCGTGGCTCCCGACGGGGCGCTGGAGCAGAGACATAGTCCTGGATAGCCCCCTTAATATCTTCCTCCGAGATCAATGTCGTTCTCTGGCCCAGGTACTCGAATGTTAGGGAGAAGGGGAAGCCCCATCTGTATCGCACTCCCTTCTCCTTCAGCAACTGCGTGAGGGGGCGGCACATCCTCCGTTTGGCCAGGGTGTACGCTGAGAGGTCCTGGAAAATGGAGATCTGGGAGTTGTTGTATGTGATCTCCTGGGCCCTCCTGGCAGCCTCCAACACCCGCGTCTTTTCCAGATAGTAATGGAACCGCACCAGAATCGACCGGGGGCCCCCTGCTCGACCTCCCGCTCTATGTATCCGAACGAATATGGGTTCTGTAGTCATCTCTTCTTCAAAGAGGAGGGCAATTATGTTACGCACCACACGGGTCAGCTCCCTCTCCGTCTCCCCCTCCGTCTCCGGGACCCCAAAGATCCTGAGGTTGTTTCTCCGCTCCCTGTTCTCGAAGTCGTCCATCTGTCTTGACCTCTCCTCCTCCCTTTTTTCCAGGGCAGCTAGTCTCATGTTTACCTCTACTTCCAGGGTGGCCGCTGAAGATTGGTTGGATTCGACCTGAAGGAGTCTGTCCTCAACTTTATCGACCCGGTGGTCCATTTTTTCAAACTTTTGGGCAATGTCCGCCCGCATATCTCGGATCTCTTGCAATATGGAGGTGAAGCCCCGCTCCATTGCGGCCGTGGAGGGTGCAGGAGGTTCCAGATGGGCTATTCCCTCACCGTGGGGTGGTCCTGTAACGGGGGGGTCCGGGTCTCGGTACTGATATTTTTGCAGGTTCTGCTGCCAGTCCATTAGGTTGACCCCCCGGCACCTCGATTTTATTTATTAGAAAGTTAATTTCCCTCTAGTGTGGGGGAGGGGTGCTATTGCCTCCGCGGGGTGGTATGCTGTCTTCTTTTCGTTGGGGGTCTCTCCTGGCAAGGTATACCCTCCTCACCCCTTCCGAGCGGTCTTACTGGTCCTTGATTGATGCCCCCCCAGGCGGGCACTCGCCCCACCAGCCTCGGGCGGGGGCCTCACACCCAGGGTGGCCTCCGCTTTACCACCGCAATACCTCCAGTACTCCTCGATTGTATTTTCGCAAAACGATACTTCCCCTCTGGAATGGGTGAGGGGTGCTTTTGCCTCTGCAGGGTGGTGTGGTGATGTTATTTCGTTGGGGGCCTCTCCTGGGGGGTTACACCTTCCCCCACCCCTCCTGGGTGTTCAAGTTGCTCCTTAAGAGTTGCCTGCCCACAGCGGGGGCCACACACCCGGGGGGGCAATAGCGGGTCCTGTAGTGTCCCTTAGGCGCCCACTGGAGTGGGGGGGCGCTCTGTGCGACCACGAGGCGGCGGGTCGCAGCCCTCAATGGGACGCGTGGGCCTCTGGTGTCCTGCCCGTGGCCTGCGCAGGGTCCCGCTGGCGGTGAAAAAAGAGGGGGGGCTTCAAAAAGGGCCCGGCCGCCCCCCCTCCGTGGCTCGTACCTGTCAGGCCACGGCTCCTCGGGCGGCCTCGCGGCTTCCTTCGGCGCTCCTGTTGAGGCGGGGGGCCACTCTGGGGTCCGCTCCGGGCGGGAGTCTCCTCACCCCAAGGCGTCCGCTCGCTTCTCCCCAGGCTCCGCACAGGGCTGTGCTCTCGGCCTCCTGCGACGGTCCCGTTGCCGCCGCCGCGTCCCTGAGGCCGGGTCGGCACGGGGTTCCCAGGCCCCGTTGTTTCGCTCCGCGGGGGCGCTGGGGGGTCGCCGCTCCAATCGACCCGCTTGCGCTCCGTGAGGGGGTCTCGGGGGGGGCTCAGACCCCGTGCCGACCCGGCCTCAGGAGGAGCTCGCAAATCAGGCTGCCATTGCCTGTGCGCCCCCTGGTGGCCTCCTCGTGAACCCATCTTTAAAAGTTCTTCTGGAGTTAAGAAGATCGCATCGGCACCCATATCCCACTAACGAAGATACCACTTCAGAAGTGCTTCACCTGTCTTCTGTATGAATAATTTGGCAACATCTAAATGTTCAGTCTGTGTATAATCGCGGACAATCCTAGTATTCTGAATGTTTGCACCGCCAGCTTGGCCTTTTGACTTGTTAGTGATTAACGGCCACGTTGGATAAACACATTTCTTTGGAGCACATTGCTGCTCCTCTTCGTCAGAGCAGTCTAACTCTGCAAGCCTGACTTCAACAGATTCATCCAAGTCAAATGTTTGTTCAGTTTCGCTGTCACTGACTTCACCCGACCATAAATTTGGGTCCCAGTTATCTTTCCTAGTGCGCGAATCCTTATCTTTGACGGATTGCCCGCCGCTGTCTGCGCTTGTGCGTGGCTACACGCACAGCTAAAGAGGCACACCTGTCCTTCATCTGATCGGCCTGCTTAACGGATGATTCAAGGGTCTCTCTCATAATTATTTGTTGCTCCTGGAGCAGGGAAATCTCATCAGTTAATTTGCGAATCTGCGCATCTTTAAGCAAATCATTCTTATGCAACTTTCTGAGCGCTTGCAGGAATAACCAGCCTATGTTTCCTGCTGCTTTTAGCTCCTGTCTGCATTTCCCAAGCGGCAAACTCTCCAAGCACTCACTAATTACCGCCGGGGAAACATCATTTTGAAGCATTTCCCATGCCCTTGGTGCCGAGTACCAATGCAAAATGTCTGCCACACCCGACCAGGCATTTGATGCCGGCCATCCTGGAATCTGACAGAGTGCACTATCTCCCACATTGCATTCATCTTTTGCTTGTTTTTTTCCAGAAAGGCATCGTGCTCAGTAAATCCTGCCGACTACGCCAAATGTAGTGAAAAAGGGAAGCCCGCACCCTCCCTAGGGCCCAGCCCTTGGTGCTATAATCACTCCTAATCACCTTCCCACACAAGTACGTTTATACGAAGCACGATGAACTCAGTCTGGAAGAAAGCCAATCACACAGAATATACGATGCTTGCATTTATTTCTATAATGCCTAGTGAGGACTAAGCAGCAATTTACAGTAATATGGGAATAAAAGTGCAAGCTGATTAATACCAATTGTCAGTCATAGATGAATATGTAATTATCTTGCGCTCCTAGAAAATGTAGATGATTAGATCAGATCACACCTGCGACCCTCGCCGCTACAGGTGCCCGGCACTCCTCGAGAGAGGAGGGGAGGACTGGCCAAGGCCCCCACAGTCCTACACCAGAGCGGGGATGTGATGCTAGGAGTCTCGGCCCAGATAGTGCACGGCTGGTCGTCCAGGCATTGTTCCTCTTCGTGCGTGCGTTTCACCAAACAGCCCAGGATGAGTCCCTCCCTTACTGGTCCAGGTATAGTTCTCTTATTAGGGGCTGCACGTCAATCACTATGATGTACCAGCTCTTCGAGAAGCTTCTGGGCTCATCCTTCCGGCCAGTAAACATGTTTTCGCCTGGAAAGTTACAAGACTGTAAACAGCCAGTCTTGGCTGCCAGGCTTCATGCACGTTGTTTTGGGGAAGGTCTGGCATTCCTGCGTTATCAGTGCACCTGACTCGCAGAGCGAAGACGAGCAAGGCTGTGCAAAGCTGTGCCTGGCTCCCAAGGGCTGCGTAGAGCTTCTTGCAAAGGCTAGATGTTTGTCTTCATGAAGGGCCTTCGCAGTTAACCCCTTACAAGCATGTGGGCTCACCCAGTTCGAGAGGCCTGGCTGATTTCAGCATTTTCCTCCACACTTTGAATAAGCTCTAATATACTCAAGATAGCTCAGTAGGTTAGTGCAAGTGCAGGTTACTACAAGTGCCTAGAAGCTTATCACGACAGGGGAAGGGACAGAGTCAGGGCTTCCCGGGACTTTGGGAAAACAAGGTAACAGGAAATAGAAACCAAGAGGCCACAGGGGCCATCTTGTCTTCTATCAGGAATCCACTAATTCCTATGGCAGGGCCCCGGATATCCCAAAATTGAGGATACTCAGAGCACCTGTCAAATTCAGCATGGAGCTGCCACCAACCCATACCCTGCTCTGTGGGCAACACACAGATGCACAGAAACATATACTAGGGGTACAGGGTTGTACCCCCCCACCCATGGGTGCCAGAAGGGTATCCCAAGGGTCTGTTCACCACAACCAAAAACAGGAAGAGCTGCACTGCCAGGAGTCCCACATGGGCTCCTATGCAGAAAACAACACAGAAGGGCATGGAGGACCTGTCCCTCCAATGCATTTCCAGCATCACACCTACTCCCAGGTGCAATAGTTTCTAGAAAACCATTGCCTTCTAAGGTCAAGAGAATCTGGTTTCACCCCTAAACACAGTACAGAAACAGCCTTATTTGGCCTAAAAATCCAGCTAGAGGACTGCCTCACGCTAGCAAGAGGCATCATCCGAAGTAAATTGGACTTCTGTAATGTCCTCCTCATGGGTATATCTGCTACTAACCTCGCCAAACTCCAGCTTCTCCAGAACAAAGCCCTGCGTGCAGTCTTGGGCATACGTTGCTCTGACCACATGTCAGCAACCAGGCAAGACGCCTACATCAAGGCCTGCATAGAGTTTAAGCTCAGACTATTACACACAGTGCATCTACAAAGATGTCCCCTTCTATCTCAACAAGAGCATTTCACTGAAACTCCATATGCTCCCACTATGATCTGCAGGCAAACTCACCCTGTTCGCCTCTCGCTTCAACAGTAAAAGAGCAGGGAGCACTAGCTTCTGTGTCACGGACCCCACCCTCCGCAACTCCCTAGCACCCAACATCAGAAATGAGCGCTGCTAAAAAACCTTTACGAAACTGGTGCAAACCTGGCTGTTCAACAAATACCATTAATGTCTTATCGCAGTCTCTGCCTCCTAATCTTGTACACATGCTTTGATATCCCCGGGTCTGGGCAGTACAAAATGAAATAAAGAAATAAACGAGTACTCAAGGATCTGCAACCTTGGCACTCCAGGTGCTTTGGACTACAACTTCTATCAGACGTTGCCAGCATTTTTTGTAGCGGTGCAAATGGAAACCGAAACAGAAATGCTTGAAGTGCAAATGAGCATTGTGTGCTGAGTCACCGTGCACTGAAATTGTCACTTTGTAGCAGAGTGCATTGTGATGTATGGAGATGGGTTGTTGCTCCTTTTTACACTTCTCCTGGTTTCATCTTCATGGTATTGGTTGTGAAGCAGCAAGACTGTTCACGTCTGGTGCAAAGAATCCACTGTAAGAGCAGGGTCTGTCTCTCGTCTCCGCCAACATATTTTGGAATAGCTCTTTTAAAATGTATTTTGGTACTTTTGATATCTTGAAGCTATCAAAATAGAACAAACAAAGATAACAATGCAAATACTAGTTTCAGTTTACAGTGCTCTCTCACTACTCTAAGGTATTGTAGAGAGCTGTATTCAACCACATTACTAATTTTCTTGATACGCATAACCTTTGTGACCCTCTCAAATCGGTCTACTGCTCCTCCCACTCCACCCATAGATGTCTCCAACTTCATTTCTTCTGCTAAACAATTCAACCTGTTCTCCATTATTGGCTTCCTCGACCTATCTGCTTCTTTTATTACAGCCGGGCCCTCTGATCTCCTCAATACCCTCGCTTCACTACGGATTTGTGATCAAGTCCTACCTGGCTCATCGCCTTTTCTCTGCATTATGGAACACCACCACCTCCTAACTCGCCCCTCTTACTGCCGGTGTTCCCAAAGGTTCTGTCCTGGGTCCCCTCCTAGTCCCACCCTACACTACAGCTCTTGGAGCACTCCTCTCCACTTTTAGGTTATGCTATGTTAAATAAACTTGTAGAGCGCCACATTCGCCTGAATGCATCTTGGCACCAATACCACCTTGGGTTCTCATACCAACTCTTTGCTGATGACACCCACATTTATTTCTCATTTCCTAAGCTCTTCACTGACATATCTAACACAATCTCCAACTGCCTCTCTGCTGTTAAATACTGGATGGCTTCACACTGCATAATGCAGAGCTCCTCCAAAACAGAGGTGCTTTCCATTGCTGCCAAATCCTCTCTCGTCCCTTGCCTATCCACTCCCCTCCTGACACACTCCTCTACTCTTCGACAGCTAGAAACCATGGTATAATTTATGGCATCAAACACTCCTCTCCACCTTTACCTCTAAAACTGCACTGGCGGCTCAACTCAGCCTCCTAAATGTCAGGGAAATCGGGCTCCTCCTTCCCTTAAAAGCTGCCAAATCTTTTTTTCTTCTCTAGACTACTGTGCCAGTATCCTCGTTGATCTTCAAAACTACTCCACCCCTCCTTGATAAGATTATTAACTTTGCAACTAGGACTCTTTGAACTTCCTTGCTTCACCCTACTTCCTCCTATCACCAGCAGGCCGGCTGGCTATCTCTGAACAACAGATCCAAATTCAAATTTCTCCTGCTTGTATAGAAGTCCATCCACAGCAAGGCATCGCTCTATCTATCTATCTTTTATCAACCCATAACGAACCTCCTGCAACTTCTGCTCTACCCCCTCAGAGTACCCTGCCCTCCCTGTGCTTCCTCTCACTCTTTCACACTTCTTGCTCCACCTGCATGGAACTCCCTTCCTGCTGATATTCGATCCACGATCCTAAATGATGCAAATTGAAAGCACACCTCCTCACTTCAGAACTCTCCTCGTGAATGCTTTGCTACTCTCACCTTTCCTCATCTATACCCAACCCTTACCTGGCTTCTCCCCTCACTCTGACTTCTAGTTCCTGACCTCTTCCCCTGGCCAGCTGGCTAGTCGGTCTACAAGTACTTGTCCTAAATCGGTCCAGCATCGTCCCTGGTATCTGTCCTACTTACCCCTACTCAAACCCGGCCATTATGTCACTCATACTTTCCCCATTGTAAGCGACTGACGGCTTCCTGTTTAGCTGTGATGTTACCTCGGTATGCTCTTTAGTGATTGAAAGGGTTGTTGTTTCCCTCTATGTAAATAAATATATCTGCTTATGTAAACTTGGAGCAGCAGTTACTGTTGCAGCTTGGTTAGTGGTGGGGTTCTGTGTACTGGCTTGCAAGCTGGTGATACTCTCCATGTAGTGAGGCGCTCAAAGACAGTCCCAAATAATTCCTCCACCTATCAAATAGCACAAGTATGCACTGCTCGACAGCCAATGTCGTTTTTGACTTTTGGGTGAAATTAAAATGACCACCACCTCTGTTCGCACCTTTTCACATGGTGGGAAAAGAAACTTGAGCACTTGGTTGGTTGTATGGTCTTCACATAGGGAAAAGTGTTGAATCGTTTGTTCCCATTTCTGTTTTTGGATTAAGCTTTGAATTCCAAAAAAAGCAAATAAAATAAAAAAATCATAAAAATGGCATTGGACGGCAAGGGGTTTTAAAGTGTGGCAATTACATTGGAATTGTTAGCCATCGCTCACTTTTTCACCTCCCCATCAAAGCCGCAGGCTTAGCTGGATGCTCCAGTGCCTATGACACTAGCCTGCTTATGTTAATACTGTTCTCATGACTGCTCCTCAATCTCAGTGCCATGTTACATCCACTTGCCGATCCAACATTGTGCGAGTGAAGGCGGCAGAAGGGCAGCTGCGTGTGCACACAGACTCGCATGTCGCCATGCCCTCTGCTCAGCCAAAACCTTGCGCCTTGGCATTGCGGGTTCCATCTAAAGCCACAACATAGAGGGTGGGGCAGTTACTTTTGTATGGGTGAAATCATGGAGAGGTCTCTCAATGGGACAATAGGTCATATTGGGGAAAGTACTGCATCATGCGTCTGCTCGTTTTGCAACTGCCAATAACAGATGGCGTACTTGACATGTCATATTGGTAATGCTAATGGACTGCAAAAGGAAACCCCCCCAAAAAGTTACTTGAAAAGAAGATGCCACTGGGCGCTCTCAAAACAGTACAACGAGTCTGTCTTTAGTGACTGCTGGTCATCATAGTCGCCAAGATTGCAGTAATAGGTATGCAGTGAATATTTCCATTTTGGAGTTAAAGTGTGAGTCTCTTAAGTCATTACAAGTCATACAAAATAAGTGTTCAAGGGAAGCCCAACACAAACAAAAGCACATAGGTATTTCAAAATGACAGGCATCTGTTATATAGTGTAATGGATATGGGTTGTTTGACCTAATAAGCTTGACCTACTGCCCCTTTGACCTAATTATTTTTGACCTACGGCGGAGGGAACCGCCTGCAACTCCGCTAATATGGGGGGGGGACACTGCCCCACCCCTCTCAACCTAGTCCCTTACCCAACAACTATTTATTAAAGTGTACCCTGTGTCCTGCCGATTTGGGTAAAATGTGGTCAAATGGGAGTTGGTCAAGATGGCATCAGGTCAACTATGCCAGTACCAGTGTAACTAGTTTCTCATGGCTGCCTTGATAGAACCTTGCCAGCAGGCTGTGGGATCAGGGAACCTTATGGTGCAGTAGGGTGGTATGAGTTGGGAGTCACTTAGAGGCTTGCCAAGTTATGGGGAAGGCGGCAGCCCTTAAACTGTTATCCGAATACACCTTGTCGTCCTCAGTGACGTCATTACGGCATCATTGTTCCCCTTTGTCACTATTGCACTGCTGGAAGAGGCTTCTTTTCCTGTTGATAGTGAGTGCGGAGGCTCTAATTCTGAGGGGTTGTCATCCTTTGGCTCCAGAGGCGGCCAATGGCCCACGAATCTGGGCGGCCCCAGGGTTCCTGCGGCCCATTACCCACCGCCGTGTGTGGGTGCAGGGGTCAGTACTGGCCGCATTCATGTCAAAACATGATGAGCGCCATTGCTCGAGCTCCCTATGGATTCTGACTGCTCTTTGGACATGCAAAAGTGCAGGCAGAATCTATAGAGACCCAACCCCTCTACCCATGTCAAACTGTGATGCGGGCCGAGATGCTGACGGTAACCCCGCACAAAGTGAAGTAAAGGGCCGAGCAGAGTTCCTGCTCGGTGCTCGGCACGTCTAGAGAAGGGGTCTGCACCCTTTGGCTCCAGATGTTTTGCACTGGCCTCCCATGAAGCCTAGTGGGCATAACCTGGGCATTTGTCCAATAGTTATGCCGTTTGTTTCCAACATTACTCAATTTGTCAGCCCCTTTCATTTTCCCTCCAGTAAGGTGCTGCATGAGACATTTTCTTTGTTTGGCATAACAAGGCCGCAGATTTATTTTTTACATATACAACCACTGCAAACAGGTATTAAATTTTCGTTCCAATAGGTGTGGCGACTGCTCCTCGTCCTGCTTCCCCCTTTACCTCCATACTGATTGCAGGCATAACTCCCCCAAGGCCTTCGAGTCTGAGAAACCGCCTGCCCCTGCAGGTCTTTGCGGACTGGGAGAGCGCCGTTTGTTGGGGGGAAGTTGAGCCCCAATTGCTACCGCCAGACACCCCCGCCGTTTAGGCTCCCAGGAGGCGCTGTCTAGAATGGGCGAAGCCCCTTCCGGTTTAGCAATGGCTCATTCGGAGTCTTAGTCTTATCCTAGGTTGCCACAACCCGCCTGTCCATCCTGCGACAACAACGTCCAGGCTCTGCCATAGCTGTAGGGTGGGAGGGTGGGAAACGAAGTCCTCCTTTCTTGGCGGGCGCCCGGCTGCTGGAAGAGCTGCAAGTGCTCCCAAGCCGGGCGCACGCTGTACTTATGCGCCAAGCCCCGCCCTCTTTCTTTGTTGCCCTTCGCGGGCTTTCCGGGGCTCTTGGCGCCCTTTCCTCTGCTCTTTCGCCCTCCTCTCTCCTCCCCTGATGGGGGGGAGGGGCAAGAGCGCGAAAAGGAGGAAGGCCCCTGCCCCGGTTATCGGGGTGCCTCCTCCACTCGCTGCGCTCACCCTTCGTCACCTTCATAACCTGGGCATTTGTCCAATAGTTATGCCGTTTGTTTCCAACATTACTCAATTTGTCAGCCCCTTTCGTTTTCCCTCCAGTAAGGTGCTGCATGAGACATTTTCTTTGTTTGGCATAACAAGGCCGCAGATTTATTTTTTACATATACAACCACTGCAAACAGGTATTAAATTTTCGTTCCAATAGGTGTGGCGACTGCTCCTCGTCCTGCTTCCCCCTTTACCTCCATACTGATTGCAGGCATAACTCCCCCAAGGCCTTCGAGTCTGAGAAACCGCCTGCCCCTGCAGGTCTTTGCGGACTGGGAGAGCGCCGTTTGTTGGGGGGAAGTTGAGCCCCAATTGCTACCGCCAGACACCCCCGCCGTTTAGGCTCCCAGGAGGCGCTGTCTAGAATGGGCGAAGCCCCTTCCGGTTTAGCAATGGCTCATTCGGAGTCTTAGTCTTATCCTAGGTTGCCACAACCCGCCACGCCAAAGGTGGGTTATCGCCCACCGTGGCTCCCCCCTTTCCTAGCTTATAACTCCAGTAGTTTTGTGCAGATGTTCCAGAAAAACAAATCCATTCCCTGCTCCGACAAATGCACACCGTCTTTCAAGTAGTACTCTGTGTTTTTTAGATTGATCAAACCATGTCTGATATGTTGGAGGCCTCTCCCTTTGCAGAACTTAGCCATGGCCCAGTTCAACTTCCTCCTTGAGTTTTCCACGGCTGCCTGACTCTCGGCTCCCCTCCATTCGCGCCTCGAGATGATTTCAGACCATACGATTTCCGTGTCCCTCAATTCAGCCGCTAGTTCCTGCAATGACGACATCATTTCCCTGAGCAAGATCCCCCTCCCCAACTCGGCCAAATCATTGCCGCCGAGGTGTACCACCAATACGTCAGGCCTCCGATGGCTCCTCAGGAGACTGCGTATGTGCCCTCGCAGCTGTGCCCATTTCATGCCCGGCACTCCGTGCCACTGCACCCGGTACTCCCCGGTGGTCAACACCTCCTGTTTGGCTGACCAGCTTCCCTTGGCCCTTGACACAAACGAATGGCCCACCACCCAGGCGGACCGCCGCCTTCCCCGCCTTGGTGCTACTGCGAGGAAACAGGAGGGAGGAACTGTTAGTCTTGCATTTTCTCAGGCCTGACATACCGCTTAAAACAACCTGACTTCCAGCCCCCAATCTGCTTGATTGTCTCTGCTCCCAGGCCCATCCCAGCCGCAGTTGTGGCAGCCCCAATCCTAAAGGAGTGTGTCCCAAAAACCCCTCTTGAGAACCCCGCCTCCCCCAGTGTCCTGTCCAACACCCTTTTAAACTGAAACAGGCTTAGCGCTGTACCGTCGTTGTGCACCAGAAAAGGGGCCTCATCTCCTGTGTGGCACCTGTGACTCAGATACCTGTTCACGCATCCTACTGGGCAGACCGGACTGTCTTGCACCCTCCCCAATGTGATCATTCTGCCTTTCCCCGTCTGATCGGTCTTGGACCTCCTCAGATATATGCATAACCGCTCCCCCTGTACCCTTAAATCACAGCACCTCAAGAAACTCAAACCTTTACCCTTCTTGTTGGCAGGCACCAGCTCGCTTACCCTTAACGCCCCAAAAAATGCGAGAGAGAAGGCTGCTGAGAACAAACTTTTTTCGTACTCGTCCCTGCACACCACCCCCAAGCTCCTGATCAATTTGTGCAACTTTCCCACATCTATGGGCCGTCTCTCGTCGGGCTTCGCCAACACCTGTTTGGCCCAACCTCTCATTGCCATGACAATGTAATGCTCCCTCGTGGGGTCAGGCATGCCCCTTAATTTGTAGAATTGAGCAATCGCCGCCAGGTGATACGCCACCCACGCCCTGGACCGTCCTTGGCTCCAGGACCATCCCACAAAGGCGCGCACAGGCCAGCCCTTTTCGCTCTCGGGCAGTATATTGCTCTGAAAGGCCCTGAATCGTTCCCAGCATGCCTTGTATCTCCGCATAGTGCCTGGTGCGAGAGCCGTGTCGATCAGTGCGCTCAGATCTCCCCAACCAATCCCCACCACTGTGACTGGAAGGGTGTCATCCTTGCGCTCGCCTCTGGATGGTTTTCCCGGAACCTTCCCCACTGCAAACGAGAAAGAGAATCAGCGGCCACATTCTTAACCCCAGGTATATGACGTACCCTGACTTCTGCATTCAGTTGCAGCAAGCACTTCGTCAATTCCCTGAGCAGCCCCAGTGCCCTACCATTCTTGCTCGTTCCCTGGTTGATAATCTGAACCACCGCTAGGTTGTCCGACCAAACTAGCACCTTCTTGTCTTAAATCTGCCCTGGCCAGAGCTTGAATGCCACCACTATCGGGAACAACTCCAGTACCGTGATGTCCCTGGCGATCCCCCTGGACCGCCATTCCGCCGGCCAAGCCTGCCCGCACCACCTTGAGCCCAAGATGGCCCCAAAACCTAGGGCCCCTGACGAATCGGTAACCAGGTTCGGTCCATCTCCCTTCCCCAGGGGTTCCTTCCACACCAATACCCCGTTAAAATGTTCCAGAAAGGTATACCACATTTCTAGATCTTTCTTAACCTCTTTCCCTAGGCGCACGTGCTGGCCCGCGTGCTTCAAGCCCACTGTTTTCAACTCTATGCTTCTAGCGAATGCTTTACCTGGAGGGATCACTTTGCCTGCAAAATTTAAGCTGCCCGCTAAGGACTGGAGTTCTTTCAAAGTGGCTTTCTCTTTGCCCAATAATCCCGTAATTACTTCCTTCAACTTCAGTACCTTGTCTCCCGGAAGCCTGCACACCCCTGCTACAGAATCAATTTCAATCCCCAAAAACACCAGTGATGTTACCGGACCCATCGTTTTTTCCCCAGCCAGAGGTACACCGAATTCTCCCATCAACCCCTGAAATACCCCCATAAGGTTCTTGCAATCATGTGTCCCTTTGCCCCCAACAAACATGAAATCATCAAGGTAATGCACCATCCCCCCAACCTTGCTTCTTTGCCTTACTGCAAATTCGAGGAATCTGCTAAACCTTTCAAAATACGCACATGAAATTGCACACCCCATCGGTAAACATTTGTCGTAGAAGTAATCCTGTAACACCTTGAACCCCAGCAAATGATGGCTGTCCTTGTGAATCGGTAGCAACCGAAAAGCTGATTCAATGTCCGCCTTCCCCATGAGGGCCCCCACACCCGCTGCCTTTACCAAGTCCACTGCATCTTCAAATGTTGCGTAGTGAACCCTGCATTCCTCCCCCGAAATGCCATCGTTTACTGACTCCCCTTCGGGGAAGGACAAGTGCTGTATCAGTCTGTACTGCCCCTTATCCTTTTTAGGTACCAAGCCCAATGGTGAAACCACCAGGTTTTCCAGTGGAGGAGTGCAGAAAGGGCCAGCCACCCTCCCCAACTGTACCTCTTTCCCCACTTTTTGCGCCAAGATTTCGGGCATTGCTAGCGCCGATTTCAAATTGCATGCCTCCTTAGGACCTAACTGCCCCTGGAAAGGAATCTTAAAACCCCACCTGAAACCCTCCCATAACAGTTTTGCATCACCCTTCTCGCTGTATGCATTCAGGAAAGGCATCATGGCATGTAAACGTATTGGCGTAGGCAGCTGTGTTTCAATCATGTTTGCTTTTCTCCTTGCCTTTTGCGTTGCCCCTTGACTTGCCCTCTCGGCTGGTGGGGCTGTGCCTCCCTGCGCTTGCTGTTTTTGCGTGTTTGAACCTGCACGCATTACCATAAGTGCACCTCCCTTCGGCGAACAACCAACATTCTGGCAACTCCCCTTGGTAACTGGGCCGGCTGGTCCAAGAGGAGTTCCCACGAAAGGACCCCCTCCCTTTTGAGTAGGACCCCCTGCCCCTGCCCTGTGTTGTTCTTTCGCTTGTCACGCTCTCATCTACCGGCCTGGCTGGGACTGCTTTCGTATCTATGCGACCCCCCACGTCTACTTCATCCCATGTCATTGCAGGCCATACCTGCATTTTGAGTCTAAAACCTTTATCGTAGTTGCTCCATGTATCCCCCCCATGCTTCAAGTATTGCTCGTGAATATACTGCTCGTAAGCCATCAACGCCACGCCATCTTGTGGGAATTTTTCTAACATAATAGTGGCATAAACCCTGAACGCCCTCAACCAGGTATGTATGTTGAGCTCTATCTTTGGCCTCTCCCTCTCCTTCTTCTCCCTTTCCCTCTCAGTGGGTTCGCTGAAGCCTTGCCCCGCAGGGACCATCCCCAACAATTCCATAATGTCCATGAACTCCTTCCTCCATACCCGCTCTTTGTATGCCAGCGGGATATGCCATGCCAATGCATTGATCGCCACTCTGGCCGGTGCAAACCCCGGCATGGGCCTCCCGTATATTGTGTTATTACTGGCCAGCTCCTGCCCATGTACCTGTGAAGGAGCCTGTGCCCCCCACCAAGGTGTCCCCCCAATTTGTGGCGTGTAGATGGTGTTTGCCCCCTGCGTCGCCACCTGCACCGGGTTCCCTCCCATTACTGGCTGTCCTGCGCCTGCCACTGGCTGACTTGCCCCCGAGCCAAGTTGCTCCGTGATCCCACTATCCCCTTGCATTCCTTTACCCACCATGTTCAAAGTATTCTTATTAACAGGCAACTGACAATTTGCCCCCGTCACCCAAGCTTCCATACATTCCTTGAACATACCTTTCACCATCTCCAAGGTGGTCGGCACCTCCGCTGCTACCGCCGGTGTGGCTACAGGTGTGCTGCGAGGACCTCCCACTGGTCTTGGAGCCTCAGCAGGGACAGGTGCCGGAATGGCCTCAACCTCCTGCGCCCTCCCCTTTCCCTTGGGGTTGGTTTTTCGTTTCTGTGCTGCCGCCGCTTGCTGCTGGCTGTCCCTCGCTTTCTTGGTCATCACTCTTTTCCTTTTGGCCACCGGCTCCTCCTCCTCCTCGAGCTCCTCGATGTCCAGCTCTTTCCCTTCCTGCGAGTGCACTTCCACCCATGCCTCCTCGATGGGTGTAGGTGGGAACAAGAGTGGTGACTCGGACCTCTGATTGCGCCCCGCAACCTCAGCTCCCACCTGTGCTGCCATTAACTGCATCCAGTTGGCGCCGTATTTGTCCCCTGCCCTTCTTGCCATCATCAAAAATGCCTCCAGGTCCTCTTTCTGCTGGTCCTCTTGGCTTTTTCCTTGCATCTGCATCATTTTCTTTAAGCACCGTCCTTGCAAACAATGTTCTATGTGTCTCCCGCTTTCCTTCACAGCCCTTGTAGCCCAGCGAAAATTCTGCTTAAATTGGTGTCCTTTCTCTTGCTGTTGCCTTGAAATAGCTTGTTACTCCCCAAACAAGAATGACACACCTATTGTGGGATTAGAACTCAGGTCGCCTGTATTGCAAGACCAAGCACTTATCACTTGCGCCACGGGTCTCTCCGCTCGTGACTGCTTAAAATGATTTCCAGCCGAAAGCCGTACAACCAGAATGTCTCCCTGCTGCGGGATTAGAACTCTGATCGCCTGCCTTGCAAGAGCAAGCTCTTATCACTTGCACCACGGGTCCTCAGCGCTCGACACGGGCTGCTACCCAACCTGGGTATGGCCGCTTCCCGCTACCGATTCCGCCGCCGTGAGCCGCTCAGCTGACTGGCTCCTCTTTTGCGGGCAACGTCCCTCGTCTCTTGCCGGCTGCGAGCGTGTAGCTCCCTGCTGCCTCGCCGCTCGCTGGATGGCCCCGCCTGCTTCCGGACCTTCTTTCACCGTCGACCGCGCCACTGGATGTCGACCGCTCCCCTCTTCGTCCGCGCCGCCGCTTCCTCGCCAAGAGTTGCAGTCCCGGTAGAAACCAGCCTCGGGACCTTCGCTCTCCGTCGCACCTGCCTCCGGATGCCGACCGCACGATGAACGCCGCTCTGCCACAACGAAACGCAGTCCAAACGAAGTCGATTCCACGAAATCCAAACGAAACGAAGTCCTCCTTTCTTGGCGGGCGCCAGGCTGCTGGAAGAGCTGCAAGTGCTCCCAAGCCGGGCGCCCGCTGTACTTATGCGCCAACCCCCGCCCTCTTTCTTTGTTGCCCTTCGCGGGCTTTCCGGGGCTCTTGGCGCCCTTTCCTCTGCTCTTTCGCCCTCCTCTCTCCTCCCCTGATGGGGGGGAGGGGCAAGAGCGCGAAAAGGAGGAAGGCCCCTGCCCCGGTTATCGGGGTGCCTCCTCCACTCGCTGCGCTCACCCTTCGTCACCTTCATAGTCTGCGGTGAGGGGTCATGGGAGTTGTAGTTTGCAGCCCCCTGGATTAGGGGTTGCACATGAAAATAGCTTGGAGATGGAGAAAAATGCATTGTGTTTCAACTTTGCTTGTTTCAAGACATCCGGTCCAATTCACAGCCCCAACAAAACAAGCACTATGTGATTGTGTTATTCGCAGCAGTGACGTATCAGTGGTGGGAAACTTTAGAAATCATAAATATATATTTAGTGCTAGGACTGACGTGTCTGGTGTGGTGCTTTCTCTTTTGATAATGCATGCATTTCTTGATCTCTCTTATGAGAAACTGGAGCAAAGGTGGCGCACAGATGAACAGCGCCTCTCCTCCCCCGGAGACGTGAAGAGCGAGCAGTTCTCCACTGCCCACGGGAATGAGGTAATGTCTCATCCTCCGCCCCCATGCACAAGTGTAAAAGGGTGAAAAGGCACGGTGTCCGCCAACTCACAGCTTTACTGCATCACTTGGCGTATGCAAGAGAATGGCACGCAGGAGAAACCGTGCAATAAACCTATGAGTAATGAAACACGATCCGAATACAGTCTGAAAGAAGCTGACATTATATTATACAATACAATACAAAGTGATTAAAAGGGGAAGAGAAAAAGAATAAGCTAAACTGATAAGAGACATGGAAACATGGTCACTGGCACCAAGTATCATAAGACTAGCCGACAATGGGCCTCATTATGGGTTTGGCAGCACATCCACTGAAATACCGCCCAACTCTATTGCCATGACTTGGTACTGCGGATTTACCGCGGGATTACAAGTGGTGGTCCGGCGGTGTAAGTCCCCATTTTTGGCGTCCATAGGATTCCATGGCGATTTCAACTGAACTGCCGCTAGCGGTAATTCTGCAAATTTACGGCGGGCAAGTGGAGGATTTGGCTCCAGCTTTTTGCTGGATGTTTATCCTACACCTTACCATCAAACTCATAGCCATGGCGGTGCGGTAATGTAGCTTTAACAGAAATAGTGCCACCTTACCGCCGTTTTTTTCCTGCACTGCTGTACTCGTGATGAGATCCAAAGTTCATTTCCCCCATGGCAAGAGCATGGTTTGCCGCACTCCCCCGAGAGGCTGAGCCAAGAGCTCAGTGCGCATATTGATGTCTATTCCCATGACGTGTCGTCACGCGTCTCCTCACTTGTGCCAAGGAAAGTTGAACCCTATTGTCAAAGGGCATTTGTGAATGTGGGCATTACAGATGCATTTCCCACCTTCTTTGTACATTTGAGCTGGTAAGGGAGCACTTCAGAAATGAGATGTGCAGGGAAATACATAGAAATGAACCATTCTCCTGCGCCTGTTTGGGACAGGCGCAGCCGAGGGGTGCACACTGCGCGACAGGGTTATTCCTGACCCCGTCGCGCCTTTTTTGAGTGTGGAAAATCAGCAGTATGAACCTCTGGTTGTCCCACTTGAATTTGTTGCCCTCAAGACAGGGATAGAAATGCGTTTTATTTTCGTTTCGCCTTCCATTTCTCAACGATGGACCCTTTAAGGGCCTGCCACTGTGGATTGCGCTCTCTGCCCCCACAGGGGTCATGGCAGCGTGTCGTGTATTAGTGTGAGGTGAGTGGTCCTACCACTGATATATGCACGGGGGCCGGGATGTGCACCTTTGCCACTGCTGGCCAACCAGACTGAACAGCACAGGGCACCTTTGAGAATAAGGTGGCCCGCAGATTTCTCAAACTAAAGGAAGTAAAAAAAAAATCCCCGGAGCTTTGTTTATTTGTGCTCGTTTTTGGGAATATGCCTCAAAGTTTGTATTTTCCTTGTTTAGATTAAAACTGATTATAACAGTGAGACCACGTTTGCTTGGCTGGAAGACTGCCCACTTCATAGATTAACCCTCGCCCACTACAGAGTATATGTATCATGCTTTCAGAAAGATTAAAACATATCCCAAGACCAGGCTTCCACGACCATTGTTATAGACCAAACAAATGTTATGGAGTGTGCCTAGTGTGGACACAAGACGAGCTGCTGTAACACAAGATTTTATTAGGCAGCCAAGGGCTATGGAACCGAAAAGGTGTGGCAATAGGGAAACAACGTCTGATTGATTCAGCGGGGTTAAAGCTCTGCTGAGTGTTCATGTATCCACACCAAGAATGGAAAAACAAAACTATTGTGGATACAGTTGGGGGGAGGTTAAAGTTTCTCCAACTACAGTCCATCGGTAATAAATTGTTGCAAAGGAAAACACTCTTACAAAAGTTCTTGGGTTGGGCTTGTCCTAGTCCCGCTCCAAAGCCCAACGGGGTGCACTTTTTGTCTGTGAATTGCAGGTTTTGGGGATCACAGACCCTCTCCTGCTGAGTCTGGGGCACTGGCCCTCTGAAACGAACAAATCTGGGTCTTCGAAAAGCCTGAGATTTTTCTTCAGGAGTTTGGGGCAACCATGAATGTTCCCCCAGACTCTGGAAATTGGCTCAGGGAGTCATCTGTTACCTAACAACCTCACTGATCACCCACCTGTCCCCATACCACTCCCCTCCTGATTATCCCTGACCCTCAGTGGGATTGCAGTGTTTTGTACCTCCTCCCACCTCTATATTATGCCCTGGACTGATGTGAACTGACTGTCTAATACAGGTAACACTTCTCATCCAGCCTTTTTCAGGTGTTGCAATTGTATCTCCCCTACTCCCATTCCTCTATCCCCTTCCCCCACCCTGATGTTAGGTGCTATGAGGGACCTTCAACCTCCTCCCCTTTTCCGATCTTGACAACTGTTCTCCAACCTCAATATCTCTCTTTAGATGGTACTGACTCTCCGTCCAACCTCCTCAGTACTCTGTCTCCAGGTAGTATCCAGTCCCCTTCCAACCTCCAATTCCCCCTTCCAGATTGTACCCAGTATCTCTCCAACATTTGCAATGCCATCCCTCTAGTCATCCCTTTCAGATGGTACCCAGACCCCCTCAAAACTCCTCAAAACTGTCCCTCCAACTCACCTCTCAATACACCTCCAGCTCGATGTCGACTTTCCACCCGCACCTCCTCAAACACCCCCAGCCTCCTTGAATGAGCTAGCTGGCTTTTATAGTTTGGTCTTTCTTCCTCTTGGGTGATTTGATTTTTGAATTTGTAACACGCATATCCCACAAGTGAACCTGGCAGGTGACCTGCATCTAGGCGGCGATCGATTTGTAATGAGCTAACGACTTAATTATGCCAATTGACTCGGAGAACTACGCAAACCGATATGTTTTTAGATGCTTCCGAAAGATAGATAGTTTATTTGCCGCAGATGTAAGGGAAGGGAGTTCCAGGCTCGAGGGCCTGCAACAGAGAAACGTCTGTCGCTCCAGGTACAAGTTCTAGAAGGGGGAGCCACCAAAAGGCCTTTCTCCAGCGATCGTAGTGTGCAAGTAGGCCGGTGACTTACAATTCTAGACGTTTGGTAAATAGGGGTGAGGCCCATGAGTGCACTGAAAGACAAGGCACAACACCTTAAACTGTATTTGCTGAAGTTGGTATTTGGATATGCTGACCAACAGGGCATTACAATAGTCCATCCCGGTATTTCTGAGAGATCCCACCACGATGGGATGGGAGTAGAGGTTTTAGAGGTTTCATCTGGTAATAGCAGGCCTTAATGATCTGATTTACCTGTACATTGCAACTCATAATGGATTAGCAGATAACACCAATATTTTTTACTGTATGTGTGTAGTTGGCAGCCAACCTGAACAGGATTGGACAGGGTACTGTAGTGGGGCAGTTATTGACTAGAGAGCATGTTCAAGCTCTGCCCCCCAGCCTGCCTCAGAAGAATACGAAAATATAAGATAAGCGAGGACACATTTGCAACTGCACTATGATTTCTCCTGTAAATGCAGCTGCCACAAAGAATAGTTATTTTGCGCTACACAAGTAGGGAACAGATAAGGCATTAGCTTGCACAATTACTGTGTTTTAAAAATAGAATATATTAGGTGACGGGAAGGTGTGTACACAAGATGGGGACTCACTGCACAAGTAGGGCAGAACATTGTAGGTAGATAAGGTTGCTGCTACCCATAGGAAGGTAAATAATGTGACGGGTATGCATCAGGAAATTGGTAGATACTAAAGCAAATGTGTCCTGCAGAGAATAAAACTACACAAGCACAGCAGAAAATAAAGTCTGTAGTTTTATGAAGGCCTTGCAGCTAAGCACGCTATTTGAAATAAATACATATCATTCAGGAAAAATTCTGCAGTGGCTGGACATAGCTGCCTCAAAGGAATGTCAAAGCCTATGACATTGGAGAGAAAGTTTATAGAATGGAACAAGATACCATTGTCTGGGCAGCAAGCCTTCAACCATTAAGGTAAATTAGTTATGATAATACAGCAGACTAGGACATTTCATAGGTAGTTGACAGATTGTCTCAGCGAGCGGCTAGGAATGACAGAGAAGCAAGTGCAGTTAAAAAGACAAAATAATTGCAGCGACTAAATATCAACATGGTGGAAGTAGCATGACTCATAACAATAGTTATTCATAATGTGTCAAGAACAGAAAGGCAGGTTTACTGTTGCAAGACTGGGAGGGCTGGAAAACTGGAATTTGGGCAAGGACAATTTTCAAACTCAGAGACATCATGGTGGCGATAACATGGGCTGTTTTATTTAAGAACAAAGGCGATACACTTGTCCTCTCCTCTCATCTACAAACACATGTCATCATGCCGCTAGTTCACAGAGTGTGTCAGCATGTTAACCGATAAGTATGTGTCCTTTTCACCGCAGAAGTAATTTAGAGCTTACCAGTAATATTCAAGCATGATGAGGTCGTACATTGTATGGGATGTTTTATGGCTGGGACATTGGGTAGAGAGTTACCCAATCAGTAGGGTTGGACATCTAGATCCTATATGTAGCTTTGCAATTAGGACCAATGAGCAGTAAAGCGAGGTTTTCATAGATCAGTAATTATGTCAACAGAATTACTCTTTTGCATTATATAAACTGTTTTCTGTTCAAACGTAGAAGAATTTGAGAGGGAGAGCTTGGCTGTTGATCTTGTTATTTCCCCAGCTTTTGCATACTTCCAATAAAGCTGGGTTACCTTGCATTTGGCATGCCACCATCCACTCTGTGTTGTGTCTCTATTGGCAAATACCAGGTAGAGGGCTGTACTGTTTTTAGACCTCTCTTTTCTGTACTGAGTCCAACACGTTGGTCAATTTCTTTTCAGGACCGAGGACAATAATCACTGACTTAGAGGGATTTAATTGGAGTTTATTGTCCAGCATCCAAATGATTTTTCTGGGCACATTTTAATATGCACTCAACTGCCTCCACTGGTTGTCTTAGTCATACATATATCTGCTTGTCATCCACGTATGAATGGTAACACAGATTGAATTTAGCAAATATATTGAGTAGTGGGCGGATGTATAAATTAAACAATAATGGGGACAGGGATGAACCATGTGGAACTCCACAACTAACGTGCAAGGTTTCAGACCGGTATGAGCCTGACCTGTTGAACCCGATTGAACAGGAAAGATGTAAACCATTGAATGGCTAAATCAGACATCTGTGCCAGTGAAGAGAGTCTGGTTTTGAGTATGCTAAAGTCCAGAGTATCGAAGCATGCTGATGTCAACTTTGTCGGCAGTCTCAAGGAGATCATCCCGGACAACAAGTAATGTGGTCTCAGTCCCATAGCCTGCTCTGAATCCGGATTGATGGGGATATAGAATGGTGATTAGGGACATGGATTGTACCTGTGCAGTGTGGGCTGCGCTTTCCTGTGATTAGGCCCCGGCTGGTGGTCATGTGTGTTGGCTGAGTTTACATTAAGGCTTGCCACCATCCTGCCACCAGCATTGTCCTAGGCTTATGCAAGACGTCCTGTTGTCACCATGGAATCCCTGTTGCAATTGCCTGTTTCAAACGGGTATCTTTAAGGGCTTTTGAATGTACTCTTTCTCTTTAGGGGTAATTGGTGTTTGTGAGGGTGGAACGGGGTGAGTGCCTCTGTGATTGCACCCTGCCCTAATGCCCTAATGCCTGGACCTAGTGATGGTGGTCTGGGGATCCACATATACCTCCGTTTTATTGCATCCAGGTTCTTCCTCATACAAAAAGGTGCTATGTCTCCCAGAATTCCCCTTTCTCACAGTGAGAAAATCCAGTGTGGGCTAGGAAATGCATCTACAGATCCCAGGAAAAGACTATGGGGCAAACTCCGACTCCTCATACCGAAGAGAACAGTTATGAGAAACCCACACCCATGTCGCATTTAATATTTAGTTTGCCTGGGGAAAGTTCAAGTGTTCACTGTGCAGCTATCAGAAACACAAAGCGGACTCCATTTCTTCCACTTTTTCTGAAGGAAAGGAAAACTTGTGCTTTCACTACAGCTGCAAACTCAGTAGAATGTGTCCTGCCGTCAATGCCCCATTGAATTCAATGGGAGTAACACAATACAGAAACAAAGTTTTTTTACAATTAAGCAAGGGTGTTGGAGCTCCTCTACTGAGAACGAACATGGGTAAAATACTCTGTTCTATGGAATTTCTTCCACTCAGGAGGGTCTACAACCATCTTTTAGCTCACTGTGCCCTTCACAGAGGAGAAATACCATTTGCATATCGGTCTGGTTTCACCCACAAGGGAAAATTCTCCTCTGAACAAGAGTGCCATCAGCAACCCCAAACACGTGTTTCGGCCTTGCTGGGCCACCTCAGTGAGGTGAAGCGGAGCCTCTCCAAGGCCTGTTCGTTCTCAGTAGAGGCAGACTGTAAAATTTGGAGCATGGAAGATGGTGAAGTGAAAGAAAGAGGAGGGTGGAAAAGGAGAGCACAAAAAATGAGAAGAGGATGAACGGGTAGCTTACTCCAAGAGAAGGTGAGCGTGTCAATTTATCCATAGAAAAGAAAGATGCAGTCTGTCAACCGTGGAAAGGCGAAAAAGTGAAGGGTCTGGGCTCTAACCAAAGAGAAGGCAGAAAAAGAAAAGACTGAAACCCAGTCCAAAGAGAGATCAGAAGGAGAAAAAGAAGCCACAGAGAAAGTAGGAAGAGAAAGGGATGAAGCTCTTGCCAAGGAAAAGGCACAGGAAGGTAAAGTCAAATCACCAGGCCAAAAAAAAGTACAGAAAGAAAAGGATGAAGCCCTGGCCAAAGAAAAAGCAGAGAAAGGAGAGACAAAAGCCCGGCCCAAGGGAACAGAGAGAATAAGTTGGAGTAGTGGGTTGGGATCTAACCAAAGCCAGACGAGTGGCCTAAACACTAACCCAGGGAGAAGAGAAGAACCTTGGAGTGACTACTGTACAGTGTAGGTGACAAGAACTAGGGTGACTAGACTGTTCCGCCATTTACACCTTGGTCCCAGGAATCCTCCCTGGGCACTCGCTTCAATGAGAGTTGTGTACCTGTGAACGTCTCACCCCCCCTTTCAGCCCCCCAACAGGCCACTGACACAGAAGTAGGACTACAGTAAACACAAACAGTAATATGGTATTCCTACTTTTATGGCTACTAGCTGTCCCGTTTTTATATCTGGTCACCCTAACTTTAACACCAAGAGAAACTGTAAACCATCCTGGCAGAGCAATTTAATCACTTTCAACTAGAATTCCTCATATGTGTCCTTCTTTTTTATTTATTTGTATTGCGCCGGTAGCTCGCAAGCATGGGGGCGCAGAAACAAAAACACAATGGACACAGAAACCGAGGACTGGGATGATGGTTATGAGACACAACAGAATCAGGTTAACATTTTAACTAGGTTACTAGCTTGTAAGATTTATTTGAAAAGGTGCGTCTTCAGCTTTTTTCGGAAGCACAGATAGTTCGCCTCCATTCTCATGTTGACTGGTAGGTTCATTCCTAATGACTTGTCCCAGTCCTTACTATTCTATAAAGTCCCTCAGACGAAGTTGGTATGATAGCGTGCAATACTGCTGGCTGTGGTGCGGGACTCTACCAAGTGTGTTGCCCCTTTAAGGGAATGTGTCCCTCCCATGTGTGTTGCCCTGCAGGCACGTGCATCAGAACGGCTGCAGAATCCCAAAGAGGAATGACTGAGTCTCTCTCATATTTAGGCCTGTAGCCCCACACCATGTAAGCACGGGCCTGCAGGCCATGATGCTGTGGGGTCCTCGTGCCAGCAAGATGGCATGGGCCCACATGGTCAAGGGTATGGCCGCCCTGCTCCCACTTAAAACTGGGTGTTCCTCAGAAACCCCCTGAGGCACTGGCCTCCAAGGTGCTGATGAGCGTAGCACCCCTGGGGCCTGCTGGATGCCCATAGCAGGCCCAAATAAAACACTGCCTGTGGTAGCCCGCCTCCGGTCACCGGAGTGGGCCAGACAAAGCGTCTGGGTCACCCGACTCGGTACTGGTGCTGCGTACACGCAGCAGGAAATCTGCAGAGGGCTCCCTGTCTGGCCCAGGTCACCGGGCAGGATACCTTGGAGTTGGGGTTCACCCCAGCTTGGGCAGCTTCGGTCCTGGGGACACCTAGGCCGGGGCTTCAGGGATAGGCCACGATCATGTGGCTTCCAGGATACAAAGAAGACACAGATACGAGTTGGCACTTCCTGGGACTCTGCTGCACGGATCTCCATATGCCAGCAGAGCCCTTTTTCATTAGAGGAGCGTCATGACGATGTCATGACGCTTTCCCTTAAAGGGGCACAAACCCACATATAACTGGGCCACACACAACATCCCTCCTTTATTATAACAAAAGAAAAACCACAGCGACCCTATACTGGGTTCAAGAAACACAGTGCATTCCAGTCCGCGCACCCGTACTATGCTATAAAACCACTGCAAACAGGGGTGCATTCCAGTCCGAACACCAACTGACAAACTGTTCAAACACTGCAAAAAGACAGCTGTGTTTTAGTCCCCACACCCTATTGGGGCCCGATGGCGGGCGCTAGGAATCAGAAGATTCCCGGATGAAACGGCCCGCTTGCGCTGCTGCAGGTCAAGAAGAGCACATTTTCCTCATCATCTTCGACGGCACAGTCACATAGTCCCCTCCTTTGCTCTTCAGCCGCCTGGACCACTGCCACTCTGGTGGGGGTTCCCCCATGCTCTACTTTGACCCACTCCTGCCGTTGGCCCCACCACGCTGGACGGCGTTGGGGTGAGGCACACCCATGCGAAGTGGTCCACCTTTCTGCACCTCCCACAGATGTGCCCTTTGGCCGGGAATTCCTGTGAATGCAGGAGATCCCACCCGCACTGATGGCATATGGTGACACCAGGGTCTCTTCGTGGGGAATCCTCTCCCCTCGTTGGCCAACCTCCTTGCCTCTTGCCGACGGCTGACACTTCCTCCAACTTGACCTGTTGCATGGGGTCTTCCAGCTTGAGTTGTTGCCTGGATAGGTCCATGGCCGAGGCACGCACCTCCACCAACTCTTGGGCGCCACCGAGTTCTAACGTTCGAGGGTTAGCGATGGGTCCCTCAGGACTTGTTTGCGCAGCCATAGATGATCTACGACCTGATCTCGTCCTCCTCAAAGTTACCCAGCACACAGGATAAGGCAATGCTACACAGCTTTCAATGAAACGCATTGAGTCTCTCCCCTTCCTCTTGACTTGTGCTCCTCATCCTGAGCCATTCATAATCCCTGTTGACCATGGGCCTGAAGTACTTGTTCAGTGCTGCAATGGCTGAGCCGTATAACTGGTCTCTGGGCCGCAGGGTCCTAAACAGCCTTTGGACGGCCATGCCGGCTGAGTACAGGAGTGTTGGATGTTTCACTCTGTCCATGACTTCCACCGCCTCAAAATACAGCTCCAGATTGTCTACCCACGCTGTCCACCGAGGTCCTGGACTGGCCGGTGCACCCACCACGTCGAAAGGATATAGGGGCGCCAGCTGGCCACCTTGTCTACACACCACCTCATTCTCCTCATTCCCCATGATGGTGACTGGACGTGTTCCTGCTTGTGCTCACTGGTGATGGGGCCCCTGATTGGGCTGCGCAGTGTTGGACATCACGAAGGGTGCACAAGCACTCTGTGGGGAGCCGCTACCCTTTAAGGGGTGTTGCCGGTTATTGGAATGCCACAAACGGGTTGACTACCCTCCCTCACAGGCGCACAAGCACTCCTTGTGGAGCAGTTTCCCGTGTTGGTGGTAAAATTGGCACAAGGAGTCGATGTGCCTTTTCCTCCTTCTTGCCACCACCTTGCCAAGGTTCAGAGTCCCTCAGTCCCTCCGAATCAGTATGCTGACTGACCTGGGGGTTGCAGCATCCTTGAGGGGTTGCCCGACTGTCTATGGGCCTCCCTTCCTTGTTTTGGGTCGTGGCAGGCCCACTGTTGTTGTTCCACAGCCCCTTTGTACGTTGCACTCCTTTTTTTTTTCTTTGCGCCGTGGCCCAGTGTTGCTGGGCCACACTCACGCTGCTTTGTGCGGGCTCAGCTGGTCTTTTCCATTCACTGCCGTGGCCTGGTGGTATAGGCCATGCCCCCTCCTTTGTCCTCTGTTGGTGTGGGCAGCCGTGGGGCCTCGGTGCTGTGGAGGCCACGCCCCCTTCTATCAGGCTGCTCCACAGGCCGGGGCCTAACTTTTTTTTTCCTGGGTCCGCCTCCTCTGCGGACCCCTCACTGAGGCCCTTTAATGTCCTCGCGAGGACCAGTTGCAGTCGTCCACGCCATCACCGCTGCGGGCCCGGGCCCTCCCAGGCTCCGCCCACTACCGTTGTTCACGGCTGCACCTCCATGCAGCCGAAGGCACAGCTGCTGTTTCTTCCGTTGTGCGGCCACTCGCCACCTCGGGCACCACGCGCAGAAAAGGCCCTGGGCTACCCGCAGTGGCAGGTGCCACTTTCGCCCACGTGGCTTCTTCCGCCTCCTCCACAAAGGCTCCTCGTTACCAATGTGGTGGCCCGCCTCTGGTCACCCGACTCGGTACTGGTGCTGCAGAAACACGGAGCAAGAAATCTTCAGGGGGCTCCCTGCCTGGCCCGGGTCACCGGGCAGGAAACCTTGGAGCTGGGGGTCACCCCAGCTTGGGCAGTCTAGGTTCTGGGGGCAGCCAGGCCGCGATCACGCGACTACCAGGATACAAAGAAGACACAGACAGGAGTTGCCCCTTCCTGGGGCTCTGCTGCACTGATCTCTACGTTTATTAGAGGAGCGTCATGACCTTTCTCTTAAAGGGGCACAAACCCACAAATAACTGGGCCACACACAACACTGCCCATCTCACTGCAGCATTCGTTTCAGGATGTACACAGAATTATTACAGAAATGTAATTAACTAAATGGGAGGAATCACCAGGCTCTGCTCCCCTGTGAAGAAAATGGAAACACAAAAAATGGGAGGGTCAGCAGCCACCTGGGGGTCAGAGTGCAGAAGAAATAGCGTGCATAGGTACACTGTGAAAAGAAGGCTGCTGTAAGTTGACACCGATCATCTTCACAGATACATCTACCGTCACATGACCGGTTGGAATTTCTGGCAGGCTGACTCATCCTTTCAACTCTCTGTTTCTATAAAACGAGTGTAGCTGAGCAGGAAAAAAAGAACTTCTGTTATTTATAGCCCTACAAAGCTGCAAGAAAGACTGCGCACTATGAAACAAAATGTTTCACTATTAAAGTTTCGGTCCTTTATTGCTGGTGTTATGAAGCTCCCCCTACCTGGCTCTGTTGACCACTGGGAGAGTGACTAAGGAGGCTGAGTCCCACCTCTAGCCAGTGGATGTTTGGCCAAGGGGTAAAATGGGGGTGGATCCCCGTTACTCGCAAACCGCATCACTTCAGTCACTGTAGCTTTATCAAGCCAAACGATGGGACTCTTCCCTCTCCCCCAACCCCATCATTGATTCAGGGACTAAGGGACCCGTTTCCACACCTCTAGGGACCTCATATGAAGAATGTCAGAATCCTCGTGATCCTAGGAAGTCCTAGACCCACTTTCTGGTGGTAGCACAACATTCACAGACCTGTCAGTGTCCACGATCCGTTATGATCCACTCACAAAGTCCATGAATTTGGACGCTCCCCAAAATGCTCCTGAAAGAAAACTCAATGTGAAAATAAGACTAGAAACATGCCTGGACTCATACTAGTGCACATAAAAATACAAGACCGACATGTAGATAGACTCCCTGACAATCCACACACATGGAAATCAAGTGCCAGAGAGACTGGAGAGGTAGAGAGCTGGAGAGGTGTGGAGAGAGATGGAGAGGTGGCAATAGGGTGGGAAGGTGACATCTTTAGAAGAGCTGGTAAGAGCAGAAGGGAAGGAGATGGTGGTAGTGATAGGAGTGGTGGAGATGGTAGAAGATAAAGGGGTGGTAATTAGGGAATAGGTGAGGTTTGAGGGAAGGAAGTAGGCAGACCCCCCTAGAGGCGGTTGACTAAGTTGCGAGATCAGAAAGAGGTAGTAGTGGCAGGAGTGGTGGATGTGTTGAGACCTAGGGAGGCAGATCTGTCACACCCCTGGAGTATCCCACAACTCATTCCTGACCACGGAAGCCAAATGTAGTTGACCTTCCCCCCCCCCGCACAGATTCCAGTTAACAGGTTACTACAAGGCAGCCAATGGGGAGAAGAGCATTAGGGAGAGGTGGATAGGGAAAGGAGTGTTAGGGTAACTGGATTGAGGGTAAGGTACTTGAGAAAATGGATGGTTAATGGGGAAGTAAGGAAAGGAACATACAGCATTTATCATGAGAAGACAAATAGCCTCCGGCTTTCCTGACCTCCTAGCTACACACTCCTACTAAACTGAGCATATTCCTTCTTGATTAGGACTATGCCCTCATGATCAGCAAGCATTCAGTAAATCATAGCATAGCTGGTAAGCAACTCACGTAGCACCAGGAATACATGGACAGGCAACAACATGGACACAGATACAATACACAAGAGCATAACCCTTTTAGCACGTGGGTGCTTGCTGAACACATGACACAGTAATGGAGTTAAGCAGAGAGGTCTCCCAATGTTCAATTCCCCTCTGATCCCAAAAGCTTGTTTAGCAAGCGACAACGTACAAACACATATTGCGTGCGTCCTAAACCATGTCCACAAAACACACTCGACCAAGAGCGTTCATATGCCTCGCCTGGGTAGCCCAAGGAACGTTTCGTATGCCAGGAGAAACATTCCTTTTCTACCCAGAGTGCAATCTCTGCGGTCTTTTTTCCTTCCTCCGTTCACCAGCATGACTGTGACACAAGCAATGAAAAAAATAAACAATAGAGCACTTAACTGAGGCCTGAGGGGTAGGGGTGACCGCCACCTCCCATGCTCTGTAAAACATGCTTTGAAGCGGGAAAAACCTGCTGTCTGTGCGGTGCTCACACTCCACCGTGAGGGAGAGTATTGGTGCCTCCTACTCCTGTTCCTCATTCACTGCTGCCACTCCACCTCCGACCACCACCAAGTTCCTCGCCCGCTCTCCTCTGGCATGTACCTGCAGAACGCCAAAATCACCAACAAACCGCATGTGCCGTGGAGGGGCTTTATAGCGTGTCACATGTGCGCGCACGCTCGCAGACAAATTTCCATGAGAATCATGGGTAATGTAGTCTCTAGGTCCTAGCAGACTGCCAATTGAACCCCCAAACTTCAGCTGCCACTCCCCTTTTCCTCACAAGATCAGAGAGCGGTGGCAGAAAAGTCAGAGGAAAATCTGAGATGCACTGAAAGCTTGAGAGGGAAAACAGACTGAGACGAGGTAGTGGTGAGAAGGACTGTCAAAGGTGATAGAGACCAGACTGTTGTGAGGAGAACAGAGCAATTGGCTGGAGGCGAGTTGGAGTTGAGAGCTCAAGGTGGTAGAGATTGGTTGGTAAGATTGAGAGGATCCCAAAGTATCTGAAGTGAGGATGTTCCAAGAAGAGTAGCCCCAGGTGATGGTAGCCATAAGGAGCGGCCAAAGGGACAGTGACAAATAAGGAGGCAGTACCTTCAGGAATAAAGAAGCTGGACCCCATTTGCAGTGACGCAGCCAGGCTAAAAACAGTGGTGTTGAAGGTTGGCCAGAGTAGTGGCAGTGATTCAGATTTATTCAGAACCTTCCACCAATCACTATTAGAACTATCCTTAACATTGAGTTTAGCTCTGCAGAATCCCTATCCATGATACTCACCCTCTCTCCAACTAATACTGCAACTCTTCACCTCATCTATAGACCTCCAGGACCACTTGGTTCCTTCATAGATGAGATCACAGCCATCCTGACCGACAATACTAAGCCCAACTCTCAGGTACTACTACTAGGCGACCTCAACCTTAGCCTATCCGACACCAAGGATCACCTGGCCACTGAGGTTGCTACCACACTAGCTAATTTGGGCTTCCAGCAATGCATTGGCGAACCTACCCATATTAAGGCAGAACGCTTGACTGGATGAACGATCTTAATTGCAACACCACTATAAGTTCCAACCTTGTCTGTGCCTGGTCTGACCACCACATCATCATCTTCCACCTACCAGCCACCAACCCCCACACCACACCTACCATAGCTCCAGCCATTCCCACAAGGAACAAAAGAGACATTAGCAGGGATAAATTACTCCGCCTCATCCTTCCTATCCTGAATAACTGGGCATCTCAACATAACGACCCCACAGTCTTAGTAGATATTTTCGATCAAACACTGCTTAAAGCCATTGATAATATAGCACCGCACAAACTATGGAAAGCCAAACAACAAGCCCATTTGAACTCTTGGTTCACCCCGCAGCTAAGAGCTCTACGTAAAGAAAAGCATAAGGCTGAATCACTCTGGAAAAGCCATCCATGTCACTCTAACAAAGATCGCCTCATAATCACCACTCACAATTACAAGGAAGCGATCTTACAAGCCAAAAAGGAGATTTATAACCAACATATCTCCCAAGCTGAATCCAACACTAAGGAGCTATTTAAAATCTTTAAAGAATTGGAATCTCCCTCCCCTGCTCCTGATACCTGTAGTGAAGACAATACATGGTGCAACAACATCCAAAACGCACTCCTCAACAAAATAACCACCCTGCAATCGGAAATGAATGCCAAACAAACTACTCTACTCACCTCCCCCTCTATTAAACCCTTTACCGCTCCCACAGCCTCTTTTTCTCACACCGCTTTTAGCTTCACCCCACTCACCATCCCCGAGGTTGAAAACATAATTTGCAACTTAAAACCATCCAATTGCCAAGGCGACTCCTTCCCGGCACCTATCATTAAGGAAGCGGCACATGACCTCGCTCCTTTTATAACCACCTTTATTAACTCTTCATTCCTAACTGCAACGGTACCCAACAACCTAAAGGACGCATGGGTTATCCCTCTCCTAAAAAAAACAACTCTAGACCCTGAGACACCAACCAACTACAGACCTATCACTACCGTACCCTTCCTACTAAAAATACTTGACAGAGCAGCATATCTACAGATTCAGAACTACTTGTAAACAAATAACCTCCTCGGCACAAGACAATCTGGCTTCAGATCCAATCATGGGACAGAAACAGCTCTTTTATACCTCAAAACTCAAATCGAGGACCTAAAAGACAACGGCAAACTGGCCCTTTTACTACTATTGGACCTATCCGCTGCCTTCGATTTGGTCAATCACCAAATACTATGTCAGTATCTGAAATCCGCTGCCCACTTCTCCGACAATGCATCTAACGGATTAGGTCATTCCTTGACAATAGGCACATGAGAGTATTCTCACCTACCTCATCTGCTGATCCTACACCAGTCCCATGCGGAGTCCCTCAAGGGTCATGTGTCTCCCCAACTCTCTACAATGTGTTCACCAAACCACTGTTTGATGTGCTTGACTATCTGGGCGTCACCTACACTAATTATGCTGATGACACCCAGATACTCATTCCCATCACTGGTGATTACATTGTTGACTCCAAAGCCCTTAATGACATCTACTATGTCATCCAAGCCTGGATGGCCCAGCACGAGCTGTGCCTCAACAATGACAAGACAGAGCTTCTCAGCTTAGGTACGCAACAGAGACTAAGCAAACTGGGTCCATTGTTCGGCTCCTTTACTATTGATGGTAATCTCATCAAAGTCTCCAAAGATACCAAAACTTTAGGTATTTACCTTGACTCCTCTCTCACCCTCACTAGACAAACCAATGCAGTGGCTGCCGCGTCTGCTTACACTTGCAAATTGATCACAGCTTGTCGCCCATTCCTCATCACCCAGAACTGCATCACTTTGGCCAGGACCTTGGTTCTGTCCCAACTGGACTATTGCAATGTAATGTACCAAGGCACTAACCAGAGTAATCTCAACAAACTTCAGACTACCTAAAATAATGCCATTAGAGCTGCCCTCAATATCCCCCGATCAGCCCACATCTCAGAAACTAGGAAGAACCTCAACTGGCTCTCAGTCCCCCTAAGGATCTCTCTGAAAGCATTGGCCCTCACATACACATGTGTAAACAATCAGGCCCCTATATATCTAGCCTCGCGATTCATTCAGCACTTACCATCGCAAGTACTTAGATCTGCACAATCCCAAGGCCTCGTGATCCCTAGATACAAACTCCAAACTGCTGGCGGCGTGTTGAGTTTAAAGATCAGATAGAATAAGTGCAGGGAGTCTCTTAACTTGGGTTCAAACGTTTACTAGGTTAACACAGAAGGTAAGTACACATGTAATAATTAAGTTAAGTATATATCAGGGAGAGACATCCACCAGCCCCCTTATCCTTTAAGTTTCAGGCCCCAACTGACAAATGTAGAACACATAGGCACACAGCATTCATAACATTCCACACCAACATTCTGTCAGGGACTCAGGCATGTATACCAATCAAACAAAGGTAAACACAGACATAACACATCTTCCCCCTTTATAAAATCAGGAACACAACAGAGGATGAAACAAAGGAAGAAGGCCAAAGAACTCTAGAGAAACAATCCATGAGAGACATCCAACCCAGACTGTACTCTCCACCACCAATACTTCCATACCTAACAATATGCTGAAAGCAAAACTGCTCAACTCCACCAGACCTTAAACTAGCTTACTAATAAGCTAAACTCTAACACATACATGCATCCAACTCCGTAGCGGGCCCACAACGGACATCAAGCACAGGGAACCAGCCCTCACTCACAAAACCAAACCAACAACTCGGACACCATACCATCATCATCCATAATCCCTTAACAAGATGTGCAAGGACACCATAAGAAGTTAAACACCTCCAACTGTTTCCACCAACACAGGATACCAATTTCTACAAATAACAACATCAGCATATTTCACGCTCCCAAAGTAGCGTGAGTGGGACACACATCCCAATACACTAGGACAAATGTCGGAACCACTAATCCCAACACAACTCAGCAACAGTGTAAGAACCTCAAATCACCACAATGCACGTGGTGCAATTACACCAAATCACTGAAGTGCACCTAGTACGAAGGATACAAATTTCACCAAACTTGCACCTTTTTTACCGGGACACACATCCCATCACACACATCACACCAAATGCACCTAGTGCGAATGATACCAGTTCCACCAGAACCAGAACCTTTTACCGGGACCATACATCCCACCTAAACACCAAATAGTCAGAATGCACCTAGTGCGAAGGATACCAGTTTAACCAGAACCTTTTACCCGGACCATACATCCCACCAAAACACCAAATAGTCAGAATGCACTTAGTGCGAAGGATACCAGTTCAACCAGAACCAGAACCTTTTACCGGGACCATACATCCCACCGAAACACCAAATAGTCAGAATGCACCTAGTGCGAAGGATACCAGTTCAACCAGAACCTTTTACCGGGACCATACATCCCACCAAAACACCATATTGACAGAATGCACCTAGTGCAAAGGATACCAGTTCCACCAGAACCTTTTACCGGGACCATACATCCCACCGAAACACCAAATAGTCAGAATGCACCTAGTGCGAAGTATACCAGTTCAACCAGAACAAGTACCTTCTACGGGACCAAAAGTCCCCCTAAAACTTGGCAACCACGCTCATCACAGCACAGAAAGACACTTGCAGGCTCTCCCCATACAAGCAAAGATAAATTGAGAGTATAAGAATGGTAAGCGGGAGTTCACCACTACTACCGAGTCCATATTCTTTACCCTACAAAGTCCTTTGTGTTTGATGAACCTGTGAATGAAAATGTGGTTAGCCAAAATAACATACATAATGCAACTCATCATGTCACACATGAGAAACTGAAACAGAGGCCACGACAACCATAACATCCAACCTCTCACAGTCACCCAACCCTGAAAGCCATAGCAACAATTCTGCAACGAAATGATCTAACAGGCCTCACATGACATCTTAACTCTTCACAATGTTAATACCACAATAACACTTTAGGATATCATCACAGCAATACATATCTTCCTTTTTTTTTTTTTTTTTTTTTTTTTTTTTTAAATGGAGAAAACCCCCAATCAGCAGGGCGTCCTTGAACTCGTCAAAATGTACAAACTAAACTGGTATGGCAGATAATCAGCATGAAAAAAAAAACATGCAGCACTTTGCCAATGAAGACATCTAGATAACACATTTGCTTCACTGTCTCATCACCCTTTATGACATCCGGCGATTTGAAATGAGAAAAACACCAAACCGACAGTAGACTGCGCCGCATTGCAGCCAACCAGCCACAGAAAATAATGTAATGTAAATCACCACAGCTGCGATATTCTCCTCACAAGCAGCTTCACCACCTTTAATGATGCCAGAACACTTTGAGCGCCACCAAAATAAACATGAAAAGTACCTTGCATCACCAAAACGCCAACAGCCGATGTTGTTTTGATTAAAACAAAAGAAAACAAACGGGTCCACATTGATGGCTAGCTCAGTTGTTCCATATTGCAGTTCCATTACAATTACAACGAAACGAAAGAAAAAAAACAAAACTCTGATCCGTTTTCAATTACTTTTGGCATTAATCCAAATCTTGCCGTCTGAAATCCAAGGCAAGTTGCAATGTTCTTTTCTGCGAACTCCTCATCCGCTGCAAAGCTCCTTCACACCCGGAAACATGGCACGTAGCACGCACGTTGGAAAATGCTTTTCCACACTGCAAAACTCCTCCAGACCCGGAAATAGGGCACGTACATAGCACGTTGGGAAGTGCTTTTCTCTAAACACACAGAAACTCGTGATGATTGACGCCATAGACAGCTCAGTCCTGGAACACCGGCATTAGAATTCCAACCAACGAATGACATCGCCAGTACCCCAGGGATTCACTTGACGTCATCATTGGGACAGAGGCAGCAGCCACGGACATAGCTCTCAGCTCCAACCGTCAACTATGGCATCACCACTGGGGTTTCTGCCCGACACGACAGACGACCCTTTCACATCCCCAGCCAGGCACACGTTAAATGAGGCAACTCTCAGGGCAACACAACGATATCACTTGCCGCGTAAGTTATAGCGGTAACTTCATATGGAACCAATGAACATTTTGCAGCGCCGTGATATGTTGCAGCGTCACCCTGCATATGCTACAGAGTTTTTTTTTTCCCAGCCCCTGCGCGCTGTTAGAAATGGGCAATGTGCAGCTCCAGTCATTTTACCCAAAATAACGGCTGCGCAGCACAGCCCCTGTAGGCACAGATGAGCCTGTCTCCATAAATCAGTCACAGGGCGCGCTTACCTTTGGGGCCGGGGGGTGGCCGGTGGATGTTTCCTCTGGCACTCTGCTTCTTTTTTTAAGTTTAGTGCTGCTCCTGTTGCTCCGTTATCTTTTCCTTGGCACATGTTTTGCTTTCAAAAGTCCCCCAAAAATCCTCGTCGCCAATGTTGAGTTTTAAGATCAGATAGAATAAGTGCAGGGAGTCTCTTAACTTCAGGTTCAAAGGTTTACTAGGTTAACACAGAAGGTAAGTACACATGTAATAATTAAGTTAAGTATATATCAGGGAGAGACATCCACCGGCCCACTTATCCTTTACGTTTCAGGCCCCAACTGACAAATGTAGAACACATAAGCACACAGCATTCATAACATTCCACACCAACATTCTGTCAGGGACTCGGGCATGTATACCAATCAAACAAAGGTAAACACAGACATAACACGGCGCCAGCTTCCCAGTCCTGGCAGCTAAGCTTTGAAACACCCTACCACTCCATCAGAATTCTACCTTCATTCAGCCTATTCAAACACAAAGCTAAGCTCTGGTTGGCTACCTCACACTAACAACCATCCCCGTGACCCTGTGCGGGCCTGCTGGGACCCTGTTCTGCTTTGCTCCCACACTCAGCTGCTCTGTCGCTGTCTTGATTTATGTAACGTCAACTGTAAACTTTGTTACATCTGTTAGGACTATTGTGAATGTATGTCATTGCTGTAACGTTCTGCTAAGATATGCACCTGGTTGCCCTCGGGCCTGGTTTGCGCTATACAAATAAAATAAATACAAATACAAATACAAAATACAAATCACTTTTTTGGTTACAGTTTTTCTCCCTGTGTGAGAGAGGGTATGTCCAGAAATGGGTCCATTGCTCTATGCGCCATGGGGAATGAAGCTGCACCTCACTGATGAGACCCACCAAAGGTGAAACATGTCTGGGGTTGCTCGTGCTTCTGTGCAGAGGGGACCTGGCCTAGCAGTTTCGGGCTGGGCTGCTTCCATTAGTTGAAGAACCTGACTGAATTTGAATATGGCTGGACCCCTTTTCCAATGTTGCAGACGGGCTAAAAACAGTGGTGTGGAAGTTGCCCAGAGCAATGCCAGTGATTCAGATTTATTCAAAACCTTCCACCAATCAATGTTTTAGTTATGGAATAAAGGACGACGGCACCTGGAAGCACACAGAAAGGAGATTGAAAACTGAAACTCTTAAAACAAATAATATTTTGTCACAATATTGTTCATCCCAGGGGAATAGAATGAGGGGGGATAATTGGATTGTGTGTATGTGTGCTGCACAAGTAAGGGGGGCATAGAACTCAGACACAGAATTTATTAAATAGATCATATGCAAGGTGGAGTGTTGAGTCTAGCCCGAGCAGGAAGCATCTGGAGGGCCGGGGCAGGCCCTAGGCCGGTCAAGGAAATGGGAGGAAGTTCCAGTTGGGGTCAAGGACCTTAATTAGTTCAGAAAATAAAACAGTAAATGAACTGTAGGTTCTTAGGGGGAACTAGGGAGTGACCTTTCTGCGTCTCACCTGGCACACAACTATGTCCTCTTTCAGGAGATGTGGAAAGCAGTGCAGGACAAAGAGGACAATCTTTGAGCAGTACAAGAGGTCATACCGAGAACTGCCTAAGGAGGGATAGGACGACAGTCCAGTCACATGATTTAAACATTTCATAACTACTTGGAATAACCTATTTCCTGGGTATTGTAGTTTTCTCACTTGCAGGCCATGGTTTTATAAAGGGAGTGAATCATAATACTTGCTTCACTGTGTTAATGTGTGATCCCTTCTATTGATTAGAATGGCATATCAGAATTGTGGGGCAGAAGGAGGTAAGGAACTCTATTTAGACCATATTGGAAACCTACCCAGACGACCAAACGCAGGAGGGTGTGTGAAAATTCTTGACAGATACAGAAGACCTACTTGTATAGTAGAGTAGAAGGGCCTAGAGACTATCTCAAAGTTGGATATAAATGTTTACCAACAGAAAAAAGTAGGACTGTATTAGTTATGTCCTACCTTCGAGTGCTTTCAGCCTGATCTGCTGGAAACGGGGTGAAGGCCCAACTGCAGCCTGGCAGGGGTGTCAGGGACCAGGTCTTCCTTGCTATACTCATGGAGTGCTATATGGGCTTCATGATCGCTGCCAGCCGCTCTGCAGCTAATAAGAGACGTCAATCTGCGCTTACAATCCATGCAGGGCTCCTGGCTGTGTGCCATTTATTAACGTGTTGATGCTCGCAGGTATCGCCACATTTCTGTGTGATTGCGTGCACGTGGTATGCTCATACAACATGATACAGCATTGTCATGGCATCTGCCCGATTGCCATCACATCCCTCCCTTCCTTCACCAAATAGCACTGACAACTCTTAACATTCCTTAAACCCAAACAAAGTCTCTGAGTCTTTTGTGCGATAGTCATTCCCCTTGATGGATATCTTTTGGTCTCGGGAACAACTAATGGGGGCATTGTCACCGTTTGCTCTTCCCTATTCTGTTCGATGTTGTAGGGCCCCTTATTCTCCTCTGACTTGACACTCTCCTCTTGGAGGAGGCTATTTTCCATGCCGGATCCAGATGCTTCTGCCAGTGGGCGTTACTGAGGGATGACTAGGGAGTGGCTGGAAGATGGAAGAATTTCAGGCAATGGAAAAAGGTCGTCTCTGGGCATTCGCCATACTTGAATTCTGAACCAGCATGGTCTCCCCAATACCTAAGGTAGGCGGTTACACTCACCGTATCTTGCTTTCTCCCCTATTCTGCCTCTACTTGTTCTCTGCCTGGGAACCATACTTTCTCCCTGAACCAAGATATGGTGTTGCACAAGCCCTGGTGTCCAGCATGGGCATGGTGAACTACGCAGTTGGTGAGCGAAGCAGGGGTGACGATGCATGTTACTCCTAGGAGCAGACCACTTTCTGACATTGAAAGTTTCTCATCTTAGGTGTGTAGTGCATAAAATAACAGACAGACAGTGTCTCCTTACGCTAAATCAATGAGCAGCCCAGCCCCTAACTCTGCTGCTCGTGAGCGAGTAACCATTGGGTGTCCTCCACTCGGCAGTGTAAGTTCAGAATCTGCTTGATGCTCTTCTTGCTGCTGATCATTGAACCTGTTGAACACATTGTTAGGTGAGGACGCTGCTTGGTAGGGCTTGATATCAGACATGTGGTTCCATACTCCCTTCCCTTCCAGTTTAATTGCTCGGTCGGCCACCTTCTCCACAGTGTGAGGACCAGTGAACCTTGGTGTGTTCCAGTGGTGGATAAAGTTCTGCAACAACACTAGGTATCCCACATTCACTTGTCCCTGGAGTCCTGAGTCTCCTGGTGTGTTCTTGCAGTTTTTCTATCCGCTGGCTTCTGGGCCCCCCCCCCGATGTCATATCTGGAGAGAGATAAAAGAGGCGCTAGCAATCAAGGCAGTAATATATTCATACATCTCTTGTCCTAGCATATCTGCACTATTCTCAGTTATTCAGTGCTCTTGTAGGAGGAGCCAGTGGGAGTTGCATGCATCGTCCTGTCACCACCCCATGGGGCATTAAATGGTGGTCAGACCCAGGCTTATTGTGCAATGAAAACAAAGCAAGAGGCAAGCAGTGCAACCAACTTTTCTTCGTACTCTGCTGTGTTTTGGCTATGGCTTCCTTCAGTAGGCCATTCAGGCATTCACACATCCCGTTTGCTTGCAGGTGGTACGCACAGGCAAATTTGTGTTGAATGCCCAGCAACAGTGATGTGCTGAAACATCTCATTGGCAAAGTGAGGGCTATTGTCAGATGTAGTCCACATGTAAATGCTGGAATGGGCCTACAGGTCGAGGTATGGCTCCTCACAACTCCCAAAGTATGCCCTGCTGTGTATTGCTTGCAAGTTAAGCAATTACTTGCACATTCAGCTACGTGTTCTGCCAAGTTACGACAGAACCATGTTTCTCTAATGCAGGAAGCAATTACCTCTTTGCCCGTCAGTGTTGGGTGGTGCAGTAGTGTCAGTGCAGTGTTCAATATGTTAGTGTTATGACCACATTCCCTGTGTTATTCTGTTGCCAAAAGGCATCTGTTGGAGATACTCTACATCCCCTTTGAGCCCATAACTCCTTCTTTTCCCTGGGCGGAGCGCCCTGCAATTGCATAATTTGTGTTTCTGGTGGCAGTGCACTGTACCCTTCCTTCAATACCATGTTCCTTGCACAATCTCGAGAATTTGATGCTGCCTCCATTTCTTATTTTTTTAAAACTTTTATTTTTGACACGGCAGAGGTTCACAGTAGGCCCACATTAGGGCACAGGATATACATAGCAAATATACTCTGGAGCAACACATTGGTCACAGTACAGTAATCACAGTAATGCAAGCAGAACATCATATGAGAGGAGCCGGGTATAGGAGCTCATGTTGTAGGAGTAGTTCCTGATGGAGCAGGGGACAAGCCAGAACCGGGTGTCCTTTCACCTTGATTGTTAAGATAAGTGTTGAATTCGACCCAGATGTTCTTGGGGCGAGAGTGGACAGGGAGCATGGTCGGGTATTCTCCCTCACAGTTTCGAGACCAGGTGAGCAAGCGCAGCCATTTCTGAAAGACCGGGGGAAGAGGAGCTTTTCCAACTCTGGAGTATACACTTTTTAGGTTTAGCTATCATACAACTTATGTTCAGAAATTTAGCCATACGTCTAGTGTCATCTGTTCTCCATGCTCCAAACAGGATTTCTAGGAGGTCAGGATCCATCACAGTATCAGCAATGACAGTGAGTGTTTCCAAGATACGTTCCCAAAATTCAAGCAGTTTGTTACAGGTCCAGAACATATGTAAGCGATCCACTTCCTCCACCCCGCAGCAGGGGCAGGGGTGCTAATTGGTGTGGGTAAACCTCGAAGTCCTATGTTGGGTATAATAAAGCGATCGGAAAAAATCTGAATGTCTGAAGCAAAAACAGTCTAGTCGATTAAGGTCAAGACTTAGCGAGCATCATGAGATGAATTGGACTTGTTGTAGTACAAGGGGGGAGGGAAGGAAGGGCAAACGGTAATGCTGTTATTTGTTATTTGTTACTTGTTGTTTTGTCTTTTTAAAGGTTGAACAAACCAATAAAAACAAAATAAACCCTGTTTACAAGTTTATACTGCATGGCGTGGTAGCAGAAGTTGAGGGAGACATTTTGAGTGTGTAGGCACATTTCCTCCCAAATCTCGTCAGATATGTCCAGGCCCAGCTCCGCTGCCCTTTCATCGCGTGCCCTGAGAGTCTGAGTTGGGAGAGTGTCCTGTAGAATCTTATACAATGAGGAGACGACGCCACTGGCGCCGCCCGAGTTGGCAATGTATGCAATCGCCGGGTTATCTGGGGCCTCGTCTGGAAAGGAGGGCCATTTGCTGCGGAATGCAGCCCAGAGTTTATAATATTGGAGAGTCTCCAAGGCGGATCTGGTGTGCCCTGGTTTCCATGTCTGGGGGTCAATGAACCTGCCATCGGGGTAGAAGTCAGACAGTGCCTGGTATCCCAAAGCCCCCCAGTGTCGAGCCAGAGCGGTGTCATGCGTAGGTTCCAGACTGGGGAAGGCCCACACAGGGAGCCATTTATAGTATGGCGAGGACTCAGTTGTTGAGTGCAGCAAGCGGGTCCAGGCACGAAGGGTGGTGTTGATTAGATCAATAGGAGAGTCAGGTGTATAATGCTGGTGCAGTATAAGGGACATTATGTTGATGCCAGCAGTTGCCAGCCCCTCCAATTTAACATGCGGACGCGCTGGAGAGCCAGGGTACCAGTGAGAGGCATGTTGGGCCTGGGACGCAGTCCAATACATTGTCAGGTCAGGAGCCGTGAATCCCCCTTGTTTGTATGGAAGCGCCATGTCGGCCCACTTCTTACGCACCGCGCCAGAGTGCCATAAGAACTGTGCACATAGTGTGTGTAGTTTAGCAAAGTATTCCCCCCCCAGGCCATACAGGTATGTTACTAAAAGTGTAAAGGAGCTTGGGAAGCAGAATCATTTTAATGAGGGAGAGCCGACCAGCCATAGATAATGGGAGAGTACGCCACCGTGAGATTTTTTGTCTCAACTGTTTGTGCTACCGCCAGGTAATTATCGGCAAGTAAGGTGGGTTTGGTTAAGGATATATGAACACCCAAATATTTGACACCGTCCGGGGACCAGCGGAGAGGGTATTCGGTGGTGGGTTGTTGGGTAGACCTAGTGAGCGGAAACATCTCAGACTTTGAGTAGTTAATTGTAAACCCAGAGTTGGTGCCAATGCGGGTGATGTCTCTCAGTATGGGCTTGAGATGTGTAGTGGGATCTCTAATGTATAATAGTACGTCATCCGTATATAAGGATATCATTTTGGGGTTATCTTTCAGTCTTATTCCCTTGCGGGCATGGCGTGCACTGACATAGTCTGCCATTGGCTCTATTAGTAGGGCAAAAAGGATCAGGGAGAAGGGGCATCCCTGTCGGGTACCCCTGGAAAGTGTGAACAGGACAAATGTCAATGAATTAGCTCGTACCCGTGCCACAGGGGAAGTGTATAATAGTTTAATGTACCCAATCATGTTTGGGCCAACGCCCATTGTCTCCAGCACCAGCCACATGTACCTCCACAAGACCATATCAAAGGCCTTTTGAGCATCTAGCGTGACTGCCACAGCCTGCGCATCCTGCTCAATACGGGACATTACATTAAACAGCCTCCTGATATTATGGGAGGTGGATTGCCCAGGGACGAAGCCTGCCTGGTCCTCATGAACCAAGTATGTCATGATGGGCTGAAAGCGATTCGCTATGATTTTGGCAAAGATTTTTGTATCAAGGTTCATTAGAGAAAGAGGTCTATATGACCCACATTCATCGTCAGGCTTGAGCAATACCGTGATGACAGCTTCACGCAGGGAGGGGGGAAGAATAGAAACACAGAGTGATTCGTCCCAAACTTCAAGCAACCTGGGGGCCTGTATGGCGATGTGTTCTTGATAAAATTCTGTGGTGAGCCCATCAGGGCCCAGCGCTTTACCCTTAGGCAAGTCTGAGATAGCCGTAACTATCTCGTCCAATGTGATTAGGAAGTCAAGTTGGTCCCGGGTAGGGGGGGGAAATGCATGTGGTGGGGATCTGGTCAAGAAGCTCACGCATGTGGTGTTCGGTGTGTTCAATAGGCTGGGAGTAGAGGGACCTGTAAAAGTCAATGAATATGTCTAAGATTTGTTGGTCCACCCACTGTGCATTACCCTGCTCGTCTTTGATGGAGGTGATCTGGGCCCGGCCAAATTCCTTTCTTACCAATGTCGCTAATGTTTTCCCCGGTCTGTCCCCCTCACCATATTTCCGAGCGGCCTGCGAGCGGCTAAAGTATTGGACTTCGTTGGTAGCAAGTGCATTGCATGTCTAGAGTTCTTTGCTGAATTCGGCGAGTATGGCGGGGTCAGCACCAGTGGAACATTGCAACTCCAGTTGCCTCAATCTGGCTTCGGAGCGACCAAGGGCGCCTCTAATTGCTTTCAGAACTCCCGCTTCCCTGGAGATGGACATCCCCCTAATATACACTTTGAAGGCGTCCCACCAAACCCCAGCAGACATGGCCTGGAGGGAGTTGTGCTCAAAGAAAGACTCAATGTCAGCCAGTATTTCAGCCTTGAACACAATGTTCTTGAGGGCTTCAAACTTAAAGCGCCAGGTACTGAATGTCAGGACAGGTGTTCCCAGATCCACAGATAGTGTAATTGGGGCGTGATCTGACAATGTGCAAGGTAAGATCCGGGACCCCTCAACCCTGCCCATGATTTCACTGGACACAAAGAACAGGTCTATCCTGGAGGAGCTATCGTGCACCGACGAGTAATAAGTATATTCCCGCCGTTGGGGGTATAGTGTCCTCCAGACATCACAGATGTTGAGTGTCCTAATGTGGCAATGTAACCTGCGTGCAGCACTAGATGGGGATTGGACAGCAGTCCCAGTTCTGTCCAAAACCGTGTCCAGAATAAGATTCAAGTCCCCCCCCCATATAATCTGGATTCCTACATAGCCTAGTAGTATGGTTGCCACTGTATCAAAAAACTCAGGGGAGTCTATGTTAGGGCAGTAGGTGTTAACAAGCAGATACTCCTTGTTGACCAGCGTGCAGTGTAATATGATATAGCGTCCTTTGGGGTCTATGTAGCTTTTGTGTAATACAAATTTAATAGATTTATGGACCATCGTGAGAACACCCCTGGATTGGGTGTAGTAGGAAGTGAAGTATCTAGCGGGCCCCATGGTCCTGGGCATGTGACCATTGGAATGCATTTCCTGTAGAAATAGTATTTTACAGCCATGCCTATTAGCATAGGCCATGATCTTACGGGCCTTGGTATGATTGCTCAATCCCTGGACGTTCCAGGACATTATGACAGTAGGCATTTCAGTGATTGACATCTAATCTCATAATCCCTGTCTAGTGAACATCCCAGATCCAGCGATTTTGTGAGCTCCAATAGTTGGAATTGAAAGTGCGCGCGTCATGCAACCTCGAGTGCCTTATTGGAATAACACCCCATTCCCTCCCGCCACCCTCACCACCAAACCGGGATTAGTAGTGTGAACATCACCCACCCTTACCTGTACACAGCTGAGCCTTCCCCAACTTGGCCCAACCTGTACTAAAGTCCAACTGGGGCTAACCCACAACAGAGGTGTATCTAAGAACAGTGCAATCGCAGTGGAGTGCGCCATTGCCGTGCACTAGCACGCTTGGAACCCAAATGGTTCTGTTACAAAACAAGCCGTATTTAGCGGTCGTATAGTGCTTGCCCCTTCATCTTTAAGTGGGGAATAGGGGTCTGCATATGAAACATTAGAGCGTTGCAGTTTGAACACTAATAAACAATAGACATGATCAAAATAAACAATTCAGTGTTACATTAGCTCGATGGTGCGTACCCCCAAGAAGCTAGGTGACATGTGTATAGCCAAAGCTGTGTAACAGAGTAAATAAGGCAACAGGGGTTAACTGTAGGCAAGGCCAATGTCCGGTGAGATTCTTAATTCACATATGAGCAGGACATTTAGAGGATACAGGCCAGGTTTAAAGCTCAATCATTGTCCATGAGGTCATCAGCGGGAGGATGTAGGGGAACATGTGCTTCTATGAATTTCACTGCTTCCGATGGCACCGTGAAGAAATAAAGTTTGTTGTTGAATGTGAACTTCAGGCGCACAGGGAATAATATGGCATAAGGAACATTCCTCTCTAAGCAGTTTTTTAACTCCAAGGAATTGGCGACGCTCCTGTTGCACTCCTGTTGAAAAGTCGGGAAAAATTCTGATCACTTGTGATTCGATTCTAAGCTCTCCCTTTTCGCGTGCAAGTCGGAGAATCTGGTCACAGTCTTTAAAGATTAGGATTTTTGCAATGATGGGCCTCGGGAAGTCTCCTGGATTGGGGCGCGGAGACAGCACCCTATGAGCTCTCTCAATGGTAAAGAAAGGGGACATGTCAGGGTTGCCCAGTTGATCTTTCAGAAGATTCGACTGCCAGTTCAAGCTGGCCCTTCAGCGCATTTTCCGGGACTCCGACAATACGTATATTATTTCTCCATGATCTGGATTCGAGATCATCACATTTGGCTTTAACTGACTTCATATCAGTGACCAGAGTGGACACTGTGCCCTGTAGTGTAGTTATATTGTCCTCATTAGCACCTATCCTGTTTTCAGCTTCCGTGATTCTTGTTCCCTGCTGATCTAGTTTGGCTCTGTGTGATGCCACATTTGCATTGATGTCATCCAGCTTTTCATGAAAGGCTGCAAAGTTTCTAGCCATTGATTCCATCATAACCGTTAGGCCTGTGGCAGGCACCTCTGCAGGGAGCGTGTCGTCTACCTGGTCGCCTGATGTGTGCGGCAAATCAGGCCTCGGGGTGGCTTTAGCGAATTTGTCCATGGCTCCGGTTTTGTTAGTGTTCCTGGACCTGTTGGGCATTGTGCAAGATGGTGACTAAGTACTCAGTAGGATATCCTATGGGTATTTTGCACCAGAAGGTCTTGTGGCGGAGGGGAAGATCCACCACAAGCACCTCAGTGGTTGCACCACGTTGTAGAGAGCAGCTCTCGTGTCAATCGCACGAGCAATGAAACACAGTATTATCAGGCGAGAGCTGACGGTGCCTGGAGCCAGGGATCAGAAGAGGCAATGCTGGGGGAGGCGGATGGAGGCCAGCCACGGTGATTCACATTAATGGCACAATAAAGGTTCAGATATGGTGACCGGAGCAGAGTAGGTATATATCCACCGGGTCCCGGGGCCATAGAACCATGGAGATCATCCCCCGTGAGGGAGTGGGAAGCCGCAGTTAGATCAGGGGGACAGCAGAGGAAATCAGTGTGCAGCAACCCCTCCAGCTCCTCACCTGCAGCGTGGCCCGTGAGTCAGGTCGCGAATAACTGGATCTCCAACAGTCCTGTAGGAGTCACACGTGGGAAGTGTGTGCGGCCGGGCAGTGCAGACGGATCCAGGAGGGATGGCACGCACAGCCCCTACAATGCAACACTCTGACCCCGAGGGCCAGCAGCCGTGCCGCACCAGCGTGGCGGGGTTGGTACAGAGTTACAGGGGGCTCTCCGGCCACCAGACACAGCGAGGGGAGGGGCAAGGCGCCACGTTGCAGGGCGGCCTCAGCGGTCATGTGGCACGCGGGCCCAGGTCAAGCAGAGGCTGCCGGCAGTCCCCGGATCCAAGTGCCTGCACAGCACAGAGGTTCGCCTCGCTCGCGGCGGTTCCGGTCCCGCAGGCAGACCGCACGTACTGCGCTCAGCCCGGGCCCCCAGGTGGCCAGGGCCAGCAAGGACGACAAGATCAGGCAAGTAGGTGGCACAAGTTCCAAGGTGCAGGGGCATAGGCAGCAGCAAGCGCCACCCGGAGCTGCCACACGCTTCTGCAACCACCAAATCCCGGCTCCGGCCCAGTACGGAGGCAAAGCAAGCGGCCCATATGTCGGTCTCAGGGGGTCCGGTTCGGGTCCAAATTTCACCCAAATGTATCCCCAGATGTCAGCAGGGCTGGGGGACAGGTATAAAGGCGGGGTGAAGTGGCTGACCGCAGATGTCCACGGATGAAAAGCGGCAGTGCTCGGAGCTGAAGAGCTAAGCAGCCATTTTGTCGGCTGCTCAACAGCGCCCCCATGCTGCCTCCATTTCTAATAGCTCCCCAAAATATGGTGCACATTTTTCTTCAATGTCTGCTGCCTCCTTTCCCCTTCAGATAGGATCTTCTTCTCTAGTGTGTGCTTGGCACTTCACTATTGCTACCTTCGCGGGTACTCAATGATATCAATAATTTTTCCCAGTAGGAATGCTTGCTGTACTGGTGTCCCATCTGCCCTTCTGAAGCCGCTCCTCGTCCATCAGGCCAATCCTGAGTGAACTGTGGACGTCACATAGGCAGAGTGAGAGTACACTGTCACTTCCTTTCCCTTGCTGTGTTCCAATGCTAGAATTAGGGCCACTAGTTCTGCTGCTTGTGCTGAGCAATGGGATGGTAATCGCGCACTGGCTACTACATCCCTTGTTCCATCTTTCAACCTCACCACTGCAGTTCCTGTATGCCTGACCCCATCTGTCTGGTCGTGTGTCCTCATGTACTCACGAGTGTCACTGAATGCCTGTATGTATTCTGCGCAGTCATGGCCATAGTCTCCTTCTTGTAAGACGTCTGCCAGGAAAATTGCGAGGTTGACCAATCTGCACCTCGCTATCTTCAGTGAAGCGTTGGATAGTATCACTTTATACCCTGATGCGCTTTGTATCATCAGTGTGCTCTTTGGCTTCTGCAGAATTGCAAACAGGGTGTGCTTCACGTACAGAGTGGCAGTGCACCCCATGGTGATTGCTGTTGACTTCACCACCACGAATGCGGCAGCAGCCAAAGCTTGTTCGCACTGATAATGTCCTCTCACTACTGGGTCGAGATTCCCACTGTAGTAGGCTGTTGGCTTGTGTCCCATGCTTGTCTTCTGTGAAAGTACTGCTTTCATCACCACACCGTCAGTGTGCGAGAATAGGACAAATTCCGTTTTGTAGTCTAGGATCTCTAACACTGGTGCTGTACATAGTTCCTCCTTCAGCATGTCAAAGGCATCAGTCATTTCCGCTGTCCATGTCAGTGGCTTGTCTCCCTTCTGGGCTTCCTTCAGAGCACCCAGTAGGGGCCTCGTGTACATACTGTAGTCAATGACCCATGCTCTGCAGTAGTTGCACAACCCTAAGGACAGCTGCATTTCTCTCACTGTTAGGGGATTGGCTGTCTTATGTATTGTTTCTGCCCTTTCCGGTGTAATCTGTTGGCCATTTTGGGAGATTGCCTGCCCAGTGTATAGCACTGCTTTCTGACCATCCTGTAACTTGGCCTTGCCCACCTTGTACCCCTTGTCGGCCAATACTGTCAGCATGTGCACTGAGTCCTGTCTACACTGATATTCTGTCTTGCTGCAAATCAATCAAATGTCATCAACATATTGGAACACTCTGCTTTCCATCTGTATGTTGCACAAGTGCATCTGTATCACTCTGTTAAAGATAGATGGTGACTTGCAGTAACGTTGGGGAAGTCATGTATGATTCCACTTCTGGTTTCTATACATAAAGGAAGTCAAGTCTTTAGAGTCTGGGATAATATGCTTCTACAATGTGGTTAAGAGGCCTTGAATCCTGGATAAAATGCCACAACCCCCCTTTCGCCTTTCTCACTGTGTACACTGCCGTTTTACATGGGGATTTGGATGGTACAAGAATGCCTCTCTCTATTAGTGCTGCAATTGTCTCATAAATGCCTTCATCTGCCTCCTTTGTGAGGGAGTACTGTTTCACTCTTGGTAAAATTGCTCCGGATTTCAGTTTTATCTTCAACCCCCCATGCTCTTTAAGAGCCCCACATCATAGAGACTTGCTGTCCATAGTGTGCCGGGCACCTTAGCCAGATCCTCCTCACAGAATGGGGGTGGAGCTTCCGTCTCCATTGCCATTCTCTGTGGTACTTCCCTGTAGTGTATCTTTAACCAGTAAGTCACACTCATCTAAAACGCCATTTCTGTTTCCAACCTCTCTTCCCTGAATAGCTCTTTGTCAGTGTGGTCAACCTGCACACTTCTGCCACTGCGATCACTGATCTCCATGCCTGTCCTGTGTCGTCCATCCCATGCACTGCTATCCAGTCCTCTCTTGCTACCACTGCCTCGATTTCTATTGGCGCTATGGTTCCCTCTTCCTTGTCTAATGGTATCTCAGGCCTGAATGGCTACTCATTTAGAACTCACCACATTTCCCTGCAATTGTCTCATAAATCCCTTCATCTGCCTCCTCTTTGAGGGGGTACTGTTTCACCCTTGGTAAAATTGCTCCGGGTTTCAGTTTTATCTTCAACCCTCTATGCTCTTTAAGAGCCCCACATCATAGAGACTTGCTGTCCATAGTGTGCTGGGCACCTTGGTCAGATCCTCCTCACAGAATGGGGGTGGGGCTTCCAGCTCCATTCCCATTCTCTATGGTACTTCCCTGTGGTATATCTTTAACCAGTAAGTCACACTCATCTCAAACGCCATCTCTGTTTTCCCTGCAAATGTCAGTCCCGTACTGGAACATCTCCTCACCCACTGGCACCGCCCTCTATACTCTCAGTCTACAATAAGCTTGGACAATATCTCTTACATTGAGCATGTGTATTCCTGGTGTGGAGCACACTATCCCTTGGTCTGTGAATGAAATTGTCATGTTCAGTCTGCTCATAATGTCTTATCCCAGTATATTCACAGGTGTCTCAAGAGTAAAGTAAAGGCATAGATAGAGTGTGATCTCCATTAGAAAGTGAGATGATATCTGTGAGAAAGGAACCACTTCCTGAGCCCCAGAGAATCCTTGAGTGTTCATGGCATTGCCTGACAACTTAAATGCTCCTTTCCGAATGCAGGACCTAGTCGCCCGTGTGTCTACAAGAAAGGAAAAAGTTTTGTCACCTATCGTCACCCCAATGCAAGGTTCCTACACAGGGTTGGGTGTGATCGACAGGATGGGACACATCAAGTTTGTCTGTGGGCTGTCCTTTTGAGGATATAAGGACATCTCATTCCCTGTAAAGAGGTTGTTTCCCACCATGCTAACTCCTCCCAGTTGTCTAACGGGAACCATTGCCATGGAGTCCACATGTGCTGCTGCATCATTGCTCTGTATCTGTGTCAATTGCTCTGTGTTCCTGCGAGCCTGTGGTGCTTGCAAATGCTGTGGTACTGGGGCTTCCATCTGTGGTGCCTACAGTTGCATCTATGGACTTGTGGCATCTGCTGGTGTGCGCCCTGTATCTGTGCTTGCTGTTGTTGGTCATGTGTATAGTAGTCATCCTGGTCCCCTTGATATGGCTGCTAGCCCTGTGCTAGCAACTCTGCTGCATCCCCCTGCTCCTACACACTCTTGAAATGTGTCATATTTGGCCACACGCCCAACACTGTGGTGGCTCCCACCCTTGCCCTTAGAAACCCCCTGCAAAAATCCCTTGGGCCCTGCTGCACCTGCTGCCCATATTCCCGAAACCCTCCTGGAAAGCCCCCTTGGTTGTGATGCATCTGTGGTCCAAACCCGTGTCCTCTCAGTTGCCCCCTTCTTGTCCCCACTGTTCCTGTCTTCATTGCCAGACCCTGAGCCCATGTAACTGCAAAAATCATCTGTGAAACTCAATCTCATAGTTGTCATGTCTGTGGTGGGTTTCAGGCTGAGGTCAATATCCCTCAAGTCATATCTGCTTCCTCCCCATCAGGCCCCCAGACCTGCTCCGTCTCATTCCGTTGTGCTCCTGCCCCGTGAGCACATGCTATCTGGTTCTGTTCATCTGTCCTCCTCAAGCCTGTCATTTTGCCTCTCCATTATCCCTTGTGTCTTTACTGCCCTTATTGCTCGCTCGTTGTCCTCCATGCGTGTGCATTCCCTTGCCAGTTTGTCCACCTGTAACTTACTCTGCTCCCTCGGAAGCAGCTTGAGTTTTTCCTGCTCTGGTACTTCCCTCCTCCGCCTCCCAAGTTGTTCTACTTTCTGTGTCCTTCTGTCCCGCTGTTCCGGTTCTGCTCTTTTCCTCTCTTCTCTTTCCCTCTGCATCTGCTCCCATTCTCCTCCTTCCTTCGCTCCCTATCTTCTCTCTCTAATCTCTCCTCTCCCTGTCCTCTTTCTAGCTTCTCCTCTCATTCCTGTTGCCTCCTATCTGTCTTCTCCATTATCTTAGCCCAGTCTGATGCTTTGCTGCTCCCCTTCAGACCTTCCATTGCCTTAGCCGCCCCTTCTGTCTCCCCATCTGCCTTTCCTTGCAGTTTCAGAAGTATCTGCCCTTCTATCCACTCGTCGTTGCTATGCTCCCGAGCCACTCCTTCGTGCCCTTCTGCACCTCACCGCTCGTCTTGTTCAGTAGCTGGCTGCCCTGCGCCCCTCGTCCCCTCTTCCTTTGTATGGTGGTGGTTTCTATGTCGTATTTGAATACCCCTCTGCTGCTCTCAATTCCTGTAGCGCTCTTACTTCTTGTAACGGGTACATCCCTTGATCGTTGTCTGTGTCATCTGATGCTACACTTGGAGGGACACGTGGGGGAGGTGGAAGGTGGCGTCATTGCCCCGGTATCTCCTGCAGGCTCAGCATCCATTGACACTTTGGCGACGCTCCTGTTGCACTCCTGTCGAAAAGTCCGGAAAAATTCTGATCACTTGTGATTCCATTCTAAGCTCTCCCTTTTCGCGTGCACAGTTCTGGTCACAGTCTTTAAAGATTAGGAAACCAGAAACATCCTCCAGAGCGCAAATATTGCCATGCGGCATGCAAGCTTCTTTCCCTTATAAGCACCCTCTATGCGTGTCAGTAGTGATTTCTGCACATCTTTGGAGAAACTTCTGCATGATGGCCATGGTTTAGTTAACTTTCCCTCTGTGCTCTTGGACCATTCTATGCTATATTTACATATCTTCTTCCTGTAAGGTGAAAGTGTCTTACAAGGGTGCTGTAGGGGCGTGTCACCCCTGCACTTCACCTGATAAATTTTTCTTGCCTTTACCTGCTCCCAAGTTGAGGGTTTCGACAATCCGCTGTTTAGGGAGAAAGGTACAATGTAATAACAATACTTTTCAGGTTACTACAAGCCTTTCTAGATCCACAACTTATCAGGCATGTGCCGCGCACCGCCCCTTTACAAGCTCGCTGCCACTACATCCTCAGATGCACCCACAATCTTGCACATGTGCCTTCCGTGTACCGCCACTTGTTCACTTCGTCTGCCAATCCCAAGTTTCCAATGATAGCTCCTCACCGTCTCATGCTCTCTGTGTCCTATGTGCAAACCTATGGGTGACGTCACCAACTTACTAACCAAGGTAGTGTTGATAAATCAAATATCGCTCGCACACTATTATAGCCTGTTACTCTCAAAACACAAAATCCCCAAGGCTGTCTTCCCACCTCCATGCAGAGTATAGCAATATTTTCTTGTGATGGAACTGTATGCGATGTGTCGTCAAGCATGCAAAACGTCTCACTCCGGGAGACTTAACTAGTCGACTCACCTTACGCAATCTAGGCCAGCTTCCCTTGCTAACCCTTATGGGGATACTGGCATCAATGACCCGAGCTACAGCGCTCAACCCACAGGAAATCCACTATTTACATAACGTCTGTCATCCGTGCCCTTGAGTCAATAATTTGGTTATTCGTCAGAACCGTTTACCTCTAACTCAAATTTGCCCTAGTCCTAGAAAAGGGACGTCTACCTCTGCTCCTGTCCCTGCTCACTTTTACAATGCTAGAAAATACTTTGACAATACTCAACGATACTAAACAATGCTCCACAATATTCAATGCCCTCCCTCATACCCACAGTTGCTGTTCGACTGGGTCAATACTTACACTGCGTGGTCTGCTGGTGCTGCTCGGCTGCCATGTCCCCCAGAAGGTGCTCACTTCCCTATCCTGGTCTGCCTGGACTCCTCGCTGGCTTCAGCCCAGATGATTTCCAAGCTGGCTCCTGGCGGCCTTTCCACGAGTACACGTCCCTGTCTTCCCAAAATATGCAAGGGCCTGCAGCCTCTCAGGTTCCGCCGCGGGAGAGGTGACCTTGTGCCGGGCTGATGCAGCGAACCATCAGCTCTGCTACCAACTTGTTGGGGATAAACTCCCAGGAATGCCAGAGCGATGCTGGAAGTTGGCGGACTTGGAGGGCAGAACTCCCTCCGACAGCATACACGGAGGACTCAGTCAAAGGCAAGTTCAAACTGTGGTTTATTACAAAGAAAACCAACAGAGATCGATACAAGAAAACAGGTGGATTCCAGTACGTCTCAGCATCTCCTGGCTCGCAGGCCAGTTTTAGTGTAAAATTACATCAGTACTCAGTCATTATTTGGGCCGCTCTCCAAAAACCTATCAGTGTGTGGGATTGGCCGTCAGGAGTCTAATAACCTATATGGTCACCTATATGTGTTATTCTACTGGCTCTTACATGGCCTGTCCAATCTCCAATTCACTAACAATTACATCATTGCAGAGTAGTGGGCCTACCATTAGTTCTCGCCCGTTGCTACCCACCCCAGGAGTGCTAAACTGTGATTGGCTAGTGTTGATTCCCCCAGGCATGGGACTCGAATAAGTTCTCAGCTCACAGTGTACATCTTCAAGGTAATGTGAATGATTGTGTCTGTATTGTAACTTGTGTACACTACCTTTGCCTTTTGAGAATATTCTCCTAACGATAGCAACACTTTTCGCAACCTGCAGCTGGCTGCTGGGACTGGCTTCTTCCCACCCTGGAAGACAGTCCATTGTTCCATTCAGCTTTGCCACATGGCCTGCCAAATGGAGCCCTGCAGCTCCTAATTGTAAGGATTTATTCAATTTTCCTGCAGCTGGTCTTTTTGTCGTCTGGGGATTGGAATGTCTTTGTATCTCTTGACGTTGGCTGTGGGCCATTGTCATAAAGCACCAAAGTATTGACTGAAAAGGATACAGTACTCAAAAGGATACAGATGGTAGGGTCTTCCGGATCCCTGTTCACACGATTTGATAGTTGTGAAGTCAAGTTTAGACCTTCCAAATGATACGACTCTCTGACTGATGAAACAGGCAGAGAGATGGATCACTGGAAAGGGCGTGGGTAAAGTATAGGAAGTCAGCCTAGAACAAAATAAAGTATCATAAGAAACTGCCCCAAATCGACTCTCTATGATAGAACAGTATTTGGCATTAACTCACACACTGACCTTATGACTGGTGTAGAAGAATCCAGCAAAAGTCTCTTGAGGAAAATCCGGAATTGGAACAAACGACAAGGAAGGGAAGATTAGTAAGGGAGACTTATCCCGAACGGCACGAGGCTCACGCTAGATACCGGGTTGCTGCACCACAGGATAGCGTCCAAAGTACTGTTCACTGTCACCTTCCAACAGTCCTTGAAAAGCTTCCTTCCCACGTAGAGAAAAGTATAGAAATGAATAAATCCACCTGTTAATATCACAGATGCGGGAGTCGGAAATAGCGCCCTTTTGTGGAATAAACAAAGTACACGCGGTTCTGAACAGCCGCGAAGAAAATAGAGTGCGCGTGTGGAATTACACGCGAACATGATTCACGCAGCCCAGGCCAGCCGCGCTTGGAGACAGCGTACGCTTGTGGAATTGCACGCGAACAGGATTCACGCAGCCCAGGCCAGCCGCGCTTGAAGACAACGTGTGCGTGTGGAAGTACACGTGAACAGGATTCACGCAGTCCAGGCCAGCCACGCTTGAAGACAGCCTGCACGTGTGGAATAACACGCGAACAGGATTCACGCAGCCCAGGTCCGCCGCGCTTGAAGACAACGTGCGCTTATGGATTTGCACGCTGACAGGATACACGCAGCCCAGGACAGCCGCGTTTGAAGACAACGTGCGCGTGTGGAATTACACGCGAACAGGATTCACGCAGCCCAGGTCCGCCGCGCTTGAAGACAACGTGCGCTTGTGGATTTGCACGCTGACAGGATACACGCAGCCCAGGACAGCCGCGTTTGAAGACAGCCTGCACGTGTGGAATAACACGCGAACAGGATTCACGCAGCCCAGGTCCGCCGCGCTTGAAGACAACGTGCGCTTGTGGATTTGCATGCTGACAGGATACACGCAGCCCAGGACAGCCGCGCTTGAAGACAGTGTGCGCGTGTGGAATTACACGCGAACAGGATTCACGGAGTCCAGGTCCGCCGCGCTTGAAGACAACGTGCGCTTGTGGATTTGCACGCTGACAGGATACACGCAGCCCAGGACAGCCGCGTTTGAAGACAACGTGCGCGTGTGGAATTACACGCGAACAGGATTCACGCAGTCCAGGTCCGCCGCGCTTGAAGACAACGTGCGCTTATGGATTTGCACGCTGACAGGATACACGCAGCCCAGGACAGCCGCGTTTGAAGACAACGTGCGCGTGTGGAATTACACGCGAACAGGATTCACGCAGTCCAGGTCCGCCGCGCTTGAAGACAACGTGCGCTTATGGATTTGCACGCTGACAGGATACACGCAGCCCAGGACAGCCGCGTTTGAAGACAACGTGCGCGTGTGGAATTACACGCGAACAGGATTCACGCAGTCCAGGTCCGCCGCGCTTGAAGACAACGTGCGCTTGTGGATTTGCACGCTGACAGGATACACGCAGCCCAGGACAGCCGCGTTTGAAGACAACGTGCGCGTGTGGAATTACACGCGAACAAACAGCTCCAGGAATCAGCGTGTGGCGGAAAAAACACTATAGAAGGCCCAAGAAGCAGCTGAGGAAAACTGCAAGGACGCAGATCGGAGGTTCAGCTGCACAACGCCAAATGATTCGATCAGAAGCAGCGAGTAAAGTTTCCACGCTACTTATATACCTAATGCCGTAGCTCACGTGACGAAGCAGAATTCACGTGAATTTAGCGACGTGAAAAGTGCAGACGTCGCTTTCCCGGCAATTAATCGAACAACCGCCATTTGGAATAGAACGGTCTAGCTGTTCTATGAGCGTAAGAGGTAGAACCACGTCCAGCATACATGACAGCCATGTCTTACGTGTCTTGCTCTCTGTCCAGACTGAATCGGCTCTGCTATTCTCCTGCTCGAGGGTTTGAGGCCGCCTGGGTTAGCTGTACATGGTACTATCAGGTTTCATATATACTCCTGTGCGTCCACGCGATTATTGACTTTAAGCATCAGCAAGCTCGCTCAGGATCTCTTGTGCCTTGTGGTTTCTTCATTACTCCACTAGGCTAGTGACAAAATAATAAAAGCAATGACAGTATCTATATGTATCTGTCCTCCAACTATAGAACTGTGCATTCATGTTCTTGGCATCCAGGCATTGTTTTGAAAACATAATTTCAAATGCCAAACTTTTGAAAAAAAATGCATCGAAAAATGCATTTTTTTTGTAGGGAATTTTTTTTTTTACTAAAATGTGTGTTAAGGGTTAAAAAACAGGGGCCTGCTCCCCCCATTAAAAGTTTTATTTTAAAAATGCATTTTGTCAATGCATTTCTTTCGAAGATTTGCAATTCGAAACTTTGGCATTCGAAACAATCACTAGGAACCCATGTTCTTCATGTATTCAAGTGTGTTTGTGTGGTGCAGTGCGGACTGCACGTGTACATCATGGCTAATACTGCTGTGTCATGACGTCTCTAATGACGTCAGCACCATGGCTTCCTGGTGATTAGTCCAGGCTGTCCATATAGGTGTCTCTGACCGTAGTCGTCGGCTCGTCACTTACGCGTGGATAGATTTGTACCGCACTTGGTCTGTATGGCTGAGACTGTGTCCTCCACCTACTGGTACTACCCCAGTGCATCTGACTTGTACTTATCACCCTCCATACCAGCATGGACATCTTGACAGTGAGCCAACCTCTGAGAAGGGCTGGCTGCAAACATTGAGAGCTCATTCCAGTTCTGCACAATGTGTGGAACCAGGAAGGTATCTGCTTGCTGTCCCACCTAACTCCAGCATTTACAGAGCTTTGTTCCGGTTACCCTCATTTGCCTATATGTAGGTAGCTCGATGGTTCTCATGAAGTAGTCTAGTGCTGCAGGTAAATTCCCAGGTAAGTCCTTTGTTAAGATACATTTGTAAGTAGGAAACTACATACATGTAAGACCAACCCTCCAGCCAGGTAACCATCTTGGATAAAACCCACAAATAGCTTACATTCTACTCACTCACAGCCTGGCATCACTCTAACATCCGACTCAGAGGCACAAGCAACATGGGAGGGTGGAAACAGGTTACCACTCGCCTCCATTCTCTATCCAATCCAAAAATTCACAATATAGATCAAGCACACCACTTTGCAAGCAATTACTCACTACAACCACCAGTAGAACGAAAAATCAAGAGCCACGGTTCCATGTGACTCTGCATTTTAAAGGCCGCACAAAAAAAGACTGACGTTTTTCGGCCGATTTTGTGCGGAGTAATCACTATTTTGGGGGGTTTCACTCCCCAAATCCCACTTTCGTCAAGCACAACACGGACACAAGCACACACATGCACCCGCTCACCCACCCCCTCACTCCCACCTATGAAGCATTCTTCCGCGATTCCCCAGCAAACAAACTCACAAACGAATATACCAAAACACACGCAGCCACACACTTTCTCCCCAGCCCCGTCCCCACAAAAAAACTAAAACACAGCATACACACAGGCACCTCATATCCGTCATCCACTGCCCTTCCCTCCTGCCTGTCAGTCTCCCTCGCGCACTCCTGTGGGACAGGGCCGTGACAGCTGAGATCTAGACGCTCTGAGTCTTCTCAGAACGGTCTTTCTAAATCGGTCTTTTTTATTTTCATGCAAACAAAAGAGGCATTTTCAGTCCATATGCCCAAGACAGATTCCCAGCAGCACGTAGAGACATTGACACCCAACTGCCCCAAACATCCACTGTGCACAGTGAAACTATGGCAACCAAAGCCATCACTGGCATCTAACCAAATGTGCATTGACCTCTGTTCCCCCACGCCTGAGAGCTCACCATCTTCAAAACTACACTGTTTGCAGCATCGGCGCTACAACCACCTGGGCATGCATAACGTGTGTATCATTCCTGGATTGCCATGTGCCATCTAACCATGACTTGACAACTATCTGGGTTAAGTGGGGACTTACCAACAAAAAAATGCATGCGTATGCACCCTCCCCACCCCCTTTTTCTTAGCAACCATGCACAACACTCACTGTTGCCGAAATATTAAAAACATCATTTACCCATCTCATATTATTACAATCATTATAGCACCTTCTGCAAACATAAAATCGCCCTGTTTCCCAATGCTCCCCTCCCTGTTGCTGGAATTGTAATCATTCCCATCTACTCACTGCAACAGTGTAAGTTCCTGGAATTGTAATCCTTCCCATCTACTCACTGCAACAGTGTAACTCCCAGTTGCTGGAATTGTAATCATTCCCATGTACTCACTGCAACAGTGTAACTTACTGTTGCTGGAATTGTAATCATTCCCATGTACTCACTGCAACAGTGTAACTTACTGTTGCTGGAATTGTAATCATTCCCATGTACTCACTGCAACAGTGTTACTCCCAGTTGCTGGAATTATAATCATTCCCATGTACTCACTGCAACAGTGTAACTTACTGTTGCTGTAATTGTAATCATTCCCATGTACTCACTGCAACAGTGTAACTTACTGTTGCTGGAATTGTAATCATTCCCATGTACTCACTGCAACAGTGTAACTTCCTGTTGCTGGAATTGTAATCATTCCCATCTACTCATTGCAACAGTGTGACTCCCTCTAGCTGATATGGCATAACTCGAGATTAATGAGGAAAGTTCACACCATATGAAAAAGGCCATCTGATGGTGAGGTAGATTTTGTGATTTTAGGAACACAATGGTGGCCCCCTCATGCTCATCAGTAAGCAGTCCACAAAGGCGTCAGCTAGAATTGCATTATTGCTGTATTGGCTGTCCCTACGTCTCAAATCACTCGATTTCACAGGTAGATACATAGTCCCACCAGCCAGTCAGTGCACCAGAAATGTGTGTATAGCGGGGGCCTGAGGCAGAACCAACACTGGGTGGGTCTCACCTCACCATAACTGCTTGGACCTCTGGGAAGCTCTTTTATGTGATTTCCACACCCTGTGCCATGGATTTGTCCGAATACACTGCATGCAGGGTGGACTGGCCTATAGGGAACTCTGGGGAACTCTGGAGAACTCTGCGCCGCACTTGTGTAATTGCCTATTTTATTCCCACATTTTCTCATAGGAAAAGGGTTGGGCTTGCTGAAAATATATACTATGGGGCCACTTTCAAAATTATTTCCAGGGCCGCTTTTGGTTCCCAGTCCACCTTCGACTGCATGCAAGTAGTGCTGGTCTCTCGCCATGAAATAAACATTTGACATCGCGATAACGGTGTGATCTGCCGAGCTGTCCAGATGCAGAGACGGAGGTGAGGAAATCGCGTACTAAGAGCTTCCCACACAGAGATCAGTTACATACATGCCAACATACCCCATTTAATTGAGGAAATACTAATCCAGTCTTGGTTTTAATTTTGCACTCTGGGACTTGTATAACTGGATTTCCCCATTATAAACCCAGGACTACAAGTTAAAATCAAGACTGACTAGTATCTCTTGTATGGAATGGGGCATGCTGGCTTGAGTGCTCTTATATGACTATTCCCTCTGCTCGCAGACTGGCTGTGCAGAACATACATCTTGTGATCAGTGATGTTCTCTCGCTGTGAACTGTTTGTTTCAATTGTTTTGGTGAGTTCCTGATTTGCAGTTTTTAACGTATGCTGATAAATCATTTTTTGACCAGAAAATGTAGGCCCATTGAGAAGTATGTGGTCGGGCTAATTCCTAACTACATTTGCGCTTTCTTTTCTGACAGTGCTAATTTGGGGAGATGTGCTCCCATTCACAATTGCCAAAGGACTGTGCTTTCAAATGCACAGAGATGTATGGCATTTGCATGGCTTGAATGCGAGTTTTCGGTTAGTGGTGCTTTGACACAGAATCCCCTATTGGACGTGCTGGAGGTGAATAGGGGTTGAAAGCATAGTAAATCCCTGGGCAGTCCCCCATGCTGCACATGCCTTCTACTGGCCCACTTACCCTACTTTTTTTTAATGATCACTTCTGCCGTGAAAAGCAGCCCAAAATTGGGCAACTCGCACATGCTTGTTATTTCTGAAAATCCTATCAGGGTTGTGAGAAACCTAAGGGTATTCTCCCTCCTAAACCCCTTGGATCTTCTACGCTGGTGGCCAAGGAAAGGCCATCATTATTGGATTCCGGCCCTGAGGATGGAGAAGCGAGGGAGCATCACCTGGGTGGAGGGTACTTGGGGAATGGAAGTGGGGTGCCCTTGGGTGAGACTTGGTATCTCCATTTTCCTGTTAGTGACCAACCCAACCCTTCAACCATCTTCATGGGCAGTTATATGCCTTTTCCCCTCATTTCTCCTAATTTGACACTTGGCAGTACTGGGACGAAGAAGAAGCAACTAAGAGCAATGAAGACCATGCTTGTTCACCACTCTTGTACTGGGACAAGGAAGATGCCTGCTAAGAGCTGTCGGGGTTAGGCATGTCCCATTAATTGTGGTCTGGCAGGCCTAATTGAATTTATTTTCAAATTTGTTTATTGGCATTTTCAATAATATCAAACAAGTTATGTGCGGTAATGCCTTACTCAAATAGCAATAGCCATGTGTTTAACTTAACGTCAAGAAAATACAAAAACAAAACAACCATAACTGTCTCCAAATTCTGTTCGTATCACATAGCGTCCTCTGCTACGGGGGAGGGTGGGAGCGAAGGGGAACCATCTGGTAACTTCAAAGGGGGAGGGCTTCCGAAAGGTCTCTATCGTATTCAGCACTTCAGCTGCTGCTGGCTTTATGGTAGGTCCCTCATGGGCCTAGTTTGAGTTCAAATTCAAGAGGGTTTGTCATCCGAAGGGTGGAACATGTGTCTGGTGAGTTCCTTTCATGCCTCGAGTGTCATACTGGAGTCATCCGTGGATCTGGCCCCACAGTCCTCCCATGCCACAGTCTCGGCTAGCACCCATCGTTCAGTCTCTTTGTACCATATCTTGAACTGAGGGCCCATAGGTTTTTTCCAAGCCATTGCGATAGTTCTTTTGGCCAGTATGCACAATATGTCCATGAGTCTTGTCGCATGCTTGAGTTTGGTTGGTCTGGGGTAGGTTCCCAAGAGGCACTCCTCGGGTGTCCAGTTATATTTGCTCAGGCCTGCTTTTTCGCAAGTTTGTTGAACTTTCTCCCACAGAGACCTTGTTTTGGGGCATTCCCATAGCATGTGGATCAGATCCGCTTTTTCCCCCCCATGCACCAGTTGCAGGTCGATTGTGCCTGGGGATTGAAGGTGGCTATGCGGCACGGGGTCAGGTAAATTCTATTCAGAATGTTTAGCTGAATCTGTCTGAATCTATGATTCCTGGATACCGCTTTGGGGAATGTAAGAGCTCTGTTCCATTCCCCCTTCAGACATTTCCCGGCCTATGTCCACCTCCCATTTGCTTTTCATTTCCATACTCCGAGGATTTGGCATGTCGATCAGGTGGCTGTATATTTGCAATATGGGTCTACCGCCCTCTCCTAAGTTGTACATCAGAGTGAGGAATGGGTCTGTAGCTGGTTGTTCAGGCCACGAGTCCCATTTGCGTCGGGCCACAGCACGGGTTCTTTGATATCATAGAAATTGGCCGGTATGTATGCCCTCAGTCTCCTGTAGCGAGGAGAACTCCCTAAAAGTGCTCTCGTCACACAGGTCTCCCCAGGTGTAGACCCCTTCCCTCTCCCAAAGCCTAATGTGTTTCAAGTCAGAAAGTGTTGTGCATAAGTCTGCAATCAGGGGAACTTCTGGGGCATAGGGGTTCCGTGAGTTAGTGTTTTCACCCTGCGCCAAATTTTTCTCCCTTGGTCAGCCAAAAAAGGTAAAGTTCCCAGCAGTTTGGACGGCGCCCAGACCAGCTCTTTCAGATGGAACTGGGGCAGCATGGCCTGTAGCAGTGGTGTTTCAGATGTGGGTTCATCATCTAGCCATTTGGGCACAAAACTAAGCTGTGCTGCTGGGCAGTACCTTTCCAGATTCGGAAGTTGAATACCGTCTTGACTATATGGTAGGGATAGCAATTGCAACGTTATCCTATGCCTTCCTTTCCCCCATAAGAAGTCTCGCAGTATGGTCTCAAGCAGTCGGAAGAAGGGTTTGTGTATATAGTAGTGTACATTTTGGAACCCATAAAGGAATCGTGGGAGAACGATCATCTTGATTATCGAAGCTCTGCCCATCATCGAAAGGGGGAGTTTCGGGCAAAACGTCGTTGATTTGCGTAGAGCTGGGAGTGCTGCCTTTGTGTTGTGTTCGTGCATTAACTCGGGGGTATGCATTATGTGCACTCCAAGGTAGCGGAATGACGTATTTTGCCACTGGATTCCCCGCCTCAGGGAGCGCCTCCAAATTCACATCTTTCAGGGCCGCCAGGGGGAACATACAGGACTTCGACTTGCCAAAGCGTATCCCAGAGACCTTGGAATAATTGTCCAATACTTCTAGCATGGTTGGTACGTTGAGATGTGGGTCCCTGACGTATATGAGAACATCTGCATAGAGTGAGATGATGTGGTCCACGTCCCCCAGCCTTATGCCTGCATCGAAAAACTGCTTCCTAAAGTAGACAGCTATGGGTTCTAGTCCCAAGATGTAAAGCATTGGGGATAATGGACAGCCCTGTCTAGTCCCCCTGCATATATCCCAAGCCTCCGACACATGCTTCCCAGATTTTCCCCTTGCCTTAGGCTTAGCATACAAGATGTTAATCCACCTGATGAACCCAGGGCCAAAGCCAAACTCCCTGAGTACTGCCACAAGCCACTCCCAGTAGATGGAGTCAAACGCTTTAACTGCATCCAGAGACAGCAGTGCGTATGAGTCCTTGTCCTTATCGGTTTGCGCTATAATATGTTGTAGCCTGCGTAGGTTCATGGATGTGTTTCGGCCCGGTACGAAGCCGCACTGATCAGGGTGAACTATATCCCCTATTATTCTAGACAGCCGTTTTGCTAAGATCGTAGTCAGGATTTTAACATCATAGTTTAACATTGTAATCGGGCAATATGAGTCACATTGGTCTGCCGGCTTGTTGGGCTTGAGGATCGGGATCACGAGCGTCTCCCTCATACTTTCGGGTAGTATCCCTTCTTCATATGCCTCCTGGTATACTGCGTGTAGTAGGGGGGGTCAGGGAGGACTCGTATGTTTTTAAAAACTCTGATGGTAACCCGTCAGTACCAGGTGCCTTGCCTGTGGCCAGGGATTTAATTGCTTCAGTAATGTCTTTGGGCGTGATTTCTGTTTCAAGTGAGTCGGCTTGTTCAGGGGACAGCCTAGGGAGCCCTATCTCCGCTAATGTTTCTACCAACCGTTCATGGGGGACCAGCTCCTCATGCGAGTACAGGTGTGTGTAAAAACGACTGAAAGTATCATTTATACCCTGCTGTGTGTAGTGTGTGTTCCCTTCCTCATCCTGTAGTGAGGTGGTGGGGTGTTTGGGGTGTTCTTTTCGGCAGAGCCAGGCCAGTAACCTGCCCGGTTTGTCCGCCTCAACATGTGCTCTGTTCGTCCTGGCAGTATAGTCAAACTTTTCCAGCCTGTTCCACGCAGTTATGTTTCTCTCTCTTAGTTTTACAAGCTCCTCCTCTCTCTGTTGGGTATCTACGGGGGTTGTTTCGAGTCGTTCAATTTGCCGCTCCACTAGGTCTAGTTCTTTTCTGAGCAGCTTCTTGATACCTCCCGCCTTTGCGATGATTTCTCCCCTGGTCACCACCTTTAGAGCCTCCCACACTGTGCTATTGTGTGCTACACTACCTGTGTTAACCTCTAGGTTAGGCATCAATAGAATCACGTAATTCCTCCCGGAAGGGTGGGTCCTTCAGGGCGTCGGTAGGCATTTTCCACATGGGAATGGGGGGTCTAGGCCCTTTGTGATTCCATGTCATCAGGAGCGGGGAGTGATCCGAGATAGTCCTCCTCAGGTATTGTGCTCCCTCCACCCGGGGCAAGTGTTCCCTGTCTATGAGTATATAATCTAGTCTCGTGTGTAGCTTATGCAGAGATGAGTAGTATGAGTATTTGCATGCTTCAGGATGCTTTTCCTGCCACACATCCGCCATGTCCAGCCTCCCCAACATGGCGGTCAGTGCTGCCGTAGCAGTCGATAGGCCTCCCAGCTGTGGTGTGGACCTATCCAGCATTGGGTCGTGGACACAGTTAAAATCTCCCCCCCTCAAATAAAAAGATCGTTCCTATACTGTGCGACTCTGGGGTACAGTGTGTTCAGGTAGGACGGTATGTTATTATTAGGGAGATAGGAGTTCATGATGCACACTGCTTCCTGTTCAATGAATCCCCAAATTACGACAAACCTACCTTCCGGGTCTATCTCTGTTTTGTCCACCCAGAATGGCAGCTGTGGGTGGATCCAGGTGTAGACCCCTCTTGCGTATTTAGAGTAGGTGGTGCCAAATCCCTGTCCTCCCCAATGCATTTGTAGTTTGGTCACAGAGTCCGTCGTGCAGTGGGTCTCCTGCAGTAATGCTATCATTACCCCTTTTCTGTGCAGGTAGGTTTTAATCCTGTTTCTTTGGAGATAAGTCCTCAAACCCCTAACATTCCATGTCATTATTTTTATGTGGTCCCGGCCATAGGGGTTCAGTAACGGATCCGTTGTCCGCCCCTCTCCCCGCCCCTACCGCCCCTAGGCTTGGACCTACTATCCAGGGGTCGGTCTGCGTTTGGGTTGGGGCACAAGCCACCTCCTTTCCTCCTTCCCTTCCTCCTCCTCCATCAGTGTCACTTCGAGACTTATTAACATTAACAATCCTCATTCTAGTGAATGAAGGCAACAAACCTTTCAACTCAGAACTGCCCCCAGCAGTTGCCTCAAACTTGCAGCGCTCGGGGGCACCCGATCCTTCCAGGCCTTTCCGGGCCTCCTGGTGCGGGTGGTGTGTCGGCAGTCGGCCTTCACGTGTTTCAGGGGGGTGCGTCGGCTTTGTCGTCGTACTCATGGATCGGTGCGCTCCTGCCCATCGCAGCATTCGTGGAGTTGTAAATCTCAAGCGGTCCGCTGTTACTTCGGCATTTGTGCGAGCCTTTATTCTTTCCTGTTGCTTGGAGCATTCAGTGGCCTGTGACTTCTTGCGCAGTGCTTTCCTTATCATCTGCAAGGTTGTTGTCCTCAAGCCACATATTTGCCGCCGCCGAGGTCTCAAGGAAGATGGCTTTCCCCTTGTATAGTACCTTAAGGCGGGACAGGTACATTAGCATGCACTTGATGTTTAGTTTGCGTAGCCTAGCTTTCACCGGTACGAATGAGTTCCGTGCTCGCTGTACCGCGGGGGTATAGTCTGGATAAATGACTATTTTGGCGCCATTTTTCTCGATTTCCCCTCCTTCACTCAAGAATCTCAATATAGTCTCTCTGTCGCGAAAGTTCAAGACTTTTGCAATTATTGGGTGCGGTCGGGAGCCCGGGGTGGGGGTCTTTTCTGTAGTGACCTGCGGGCCCGTTCTACCGAGAAGCCCTGGGTCAGTTTGCCGGCCCCAGTTTCTTGCAATAGCATCGTTTCTACAAATTCAGTTGGGTCTGGGCCCTCCATATCTTCTGGTACCCCCAGGATTCGAATGTTGCCGCGGTGGGCGCGCCCTTCTGCGTCTTCTGATCGTGCTTCTAGCCGCGCTACTTGCAATTCAAGTTCTTGGACCTTAGATTTAAGTTCGGTGGTGTTGTTAACATTGTCTTGCAGCGTTGCCTCCGCTGTAGTCACCCTTTCAATAAGGTTACGGGCATCTTGTCTCATCAGTTGCATGTCTGACTTGATTTCATCAATCCTGGTTTCGATGGACGTTCGTAGCGCTGCTATAGCTTGTAGCACTTGCATATTTGTGGGATCGTCCTCCTTGGCTGTCGGGTCGTCTGCTGCTTCTGTTCCCTGTTGTTGTTTAGCCCTGACCGTGGTGAAGGAGTCCATGGTCGCGGTTTTTAGTTTACCTTTGGGGGGCGACATCTCTTGCCATTGGATTTACTCCACAACCTATTCCCGTTCTGCGGGGGATGTTTATGTAGAGTCGATTGTGAAGGTGACAGCTGCTAACAGGGAGTCGTCAGCTCGTGGATGTCCCAGACTCGGCTCCCAGAGGGAACCGCCCGCCTTCTATTTCCTCAGAGCCTTCTCCGTGTCTCTCTGTGTCTCTCGTAGTCTCCCGCCAGCTGGCACAGTTCGGGGCCCCTCTTCCTCGCTGCATGCGAGGGGTCCCAGCAGACGGTGCACCCAGTGGCCACGCACGGAGGGTCCTCTCCTCCGTCTCCTCCTCTCTGCTGCCGCGGGGCTCTCCACCCCACGGCTGCGGCGACCGGGGCTCGCGGTCCAGGAGGCAGAGACTCAGGTTGCAGCCAGCAGCGGATACTCGGTCCTCCCCGGGGTGTCGTCGGATTGCCGGGCCCGATGCGGCAGCCCTCACTCTCTTCCCTCCGGAGGCTATCCGCTCTCCAACCTTGCGCCTCAGATAGGAACTGCGGGCGCCGCCATCTTGTTGGGCCGGGGCCTCCTCTCTGCTTGCCTCGAATAACAGTTATCTTGGTCCGATTTTCGTGCAGAAACTTCGTTGAGGGTAGGAAAACGGTTCTTCTTCTCGTAGCTACTTCAAGTATGCTTATTCAACTTTAGTTAGCCGAACGATTCGGTCCGTTGTAGGATCTCGGGCAGGAGCGCAAGGAAAGCACGTCCTCACACCATGCACGCTGGCCACGCCCTCAGGCCTAATTGAATACTCACACTTGCAGCCAGTCAAGGGGCTGCAGGTGTATGAAAGGAGACTAGCCCAGCAGTGCGGGAGACAATGGGAAATCCTATACATGGAGCAGAAGCAGGAAGGCCAGTGCAAGTGTGCTGTGGAAGCTGGGACGTGCAGCAAACTGAACGTTACGAAGGGAGCCGTGCGTAGAAGCTGTACCTTTTTATGTGCGTTCAAGATGCTATTTCCCCTTTTGCTGAAACATGGACACAGGGGTATCTGAGGGCCAGGTGTGAGACCCCGGACATTAGGAGCAGAAGGCTGCCTGATCCAGACTGCTGTGAAGCCTTTGAACGCGAAAAGTTAGTTTCTATCCATTGAGAAAGCTGGTGCGTGAGCATTACACCGAGTTATTTGAGGCATTCTTTGTATCGGAGTGGTTTCATGTGGGAGAAAACACGTTTTCGAAATTCTCTGAAGGTTCTACATTACTTTTGAAATGAATTAAGGACATATATCACGGGTTGTACGAAAGGCGTTCTGAATGCAAACCATATGCTTTTCGAATATGGAACCAAATGAAAATCTTAACAAGCGCAGCTCGTGCCTATTGAAGACCAAACTGAAAACAATCTGTGTTTCTTAAATGCCAAACTTAATAGAAACCTTACAAGAGCGCAAAACTGTTACATACTACATTTCAAGTAAAACCTTAAATGCTGTATACTAAAAATGAATACTTTACCTACAAGTGAAAACAATTGTGTTGTATCCAAAAGGAACTTGAATTATTGAAACAAAGCTTGAAGATTATTTCAACACAGTCACAATTTCAACACACAAAGAAGGCACAAGAGTGACAATGAACTTTAAAGAGACAAAGGATATTTTTATGCGGAAATTAGGTCTTGGGAAAGGCAGCCCTTAGACTTGCTGCTGGAATTAAATCTTGGGGAAGGGATCCCTTTTACTTGAACCCTTTATTGACTTGTGACCAAGATTTTTGTTGGTGCTTGGAACTGTTACTTTGAACTTGGGGAAGGGAACCCTGAGTACTGGTTAAACTATATTATCCTGAACTCAAGAGTTAACGTTGAGACTTTTTGTTGGAACTACTTTATACTTGAGGAAGTTGCGAGCTGGTAGAACTTTATGCTGGACACTGTTTCTTTTGGTAGCTGACATCCCTACACATTGTATAGATTAGCTGTGTGGTCAAGTATAGGTTTTGGACACAGACAGATTCTTCAGTTGAACTCAGACTTTCCTTACTTTTATCTAGGTAGGGAAATCCCACCTTAGCATAGTGCAAGTTAGGCCTTTTTCCATCCTGACATTTAAGTTGATAAAAGTGTTTAATGTAAATATTGAATCTGTTGTCTGTCTTGCTTCATGCCTTCACGTTTTGTTGCATCTAAGCTACATTTACTGGGTGGGGGGATCAGCCTTAACACAGTAAAGTTGTTATGCTGCTACTCACAGAGTGAAAAATGCCCAGGCTCAGCACAGAGACATACTTCCTTCACTACTGTTCTGTGCTTTTGGAAAACTCAGCATTTGGCTCTAAGGTGCCCCCCACATTGCTTGTGTTGCACTTAGTGGCATAAAGGGGTGTGACATAAAGCCCAAGACTCACTATTATTGACTTAGGACCCAACCTGCCATTATGTCCACAACTCAGCTGTGTTCAGACTTATCCCTAACTGCTACTGGTGTTTTGTTGCTGGTTTTATGAGCAACAAACTGTTAAACCTATTGTGGTTCTGTAAATGTTATGCATACTAAAAAGCCTCATGCCTATTGAAAAAAATGACAACAATATGTTTCTCACACAGGCTTTTTTGGAGCGTGTCAGTGCGGAAATGAGTAGAACCTATTGGGCAGGATCTCAGGTTGTCCCATGCCAAGTGTTGAATAAAGTGGTGGCTTTTAGGTTCACATCAGGTCTCATTCATATACCATTATTATTACTTTTCTTATCTGGGACTGAATGCAAAGTGCTGGGTGGTACAGAACATGATTTCGCACTTTTAAGCGTTCTAAATTAAACGAGTCGGCCAGGGCTGTTCTGTTGTCCACTGCGCTCTATCCACACATGGCCGAATTCTGGGGTCATTTCAGTCAAAGCGTGCTCCAGCTCAGAGGACAGTGACCCACAAGGCATAAATACCACACAGTTGCCGTTGTCCATTGGTGTGGGAGACCACGCTTGTAGGCCTTGGCAGGGCTACACTGCTCGAGAACAGAGCCTGACACGGTTCGCTTGTTTGGAATCTGGGTCAGGGATAGAGGAGGGGAGGCTGTTGGAAAAGGCACCGTTCATTGATCGGTTTCAACCTCCAGCTCGGCAAAAACCACTTGATAACAATAGTTGTTTATCATGGTAACTTGACTCCGGCTGGTGGGAAGTTTGAAGAAATGCCATCTCTTATGGATTTCTCAATAATTTTTTAAAAAGCACACGGAATAGGGAAGTTGTCCAAACCAAGGGCGGGGGGGGGGGGATTTCACAAGGCCACAGGTTTTAGCATATATTTTTTCTGTGTTTATAGACACGTAGGTAGATGGGGATACGAAGATGAGGGGGTAGGTAGAGGGGAAGCAGCCGTTGCAGAAGGAAAACGGCAAAGGCTGAATGGAGCAGATGGCGCAGGAGGAAAGTGATGCAAAAGAATAGGCTGCAAGGCTGCTGCCCAATAAAGCGAAGGACACAGGAAACGTTGGGAACGGATGTGTTTATTAACACAAAGAATCATGCACCATCATATTCCCGAGCTACGTTTACCGCGCTTAGAAACCTCTGGATAATAAGCGCGTTATAAAGAACCCATTACAATTATATATGTCAAAGCAGGGGAATAGCAGATGTGTGTTATGTTCTAACCCACGCAAGCGACACGTCACTGCGCACGGGTGGTGACTGAATAAAAGGGCATGACCCGGGTCGTTGCAGAGCACGCTACTAAGCCACCAGGTTGTCCTGCGTCCTCATTTGTTTCTACATCACGCTTCACGGGCCTAGCCCGGAGCGCGCGTTCAATCCAGCGTGAGGCCCCGCGCAGCCTGGCTTAGCTACAACACTGGCGACGAAGGGGGCGATCCGCTCCCACGAGACAGGTTGCGACAGCACCACACAGCTGTCAGCCACGCGCAGAGACACTGGCGCCAACCCAGGGGACAACATAAAAATATAAATATCAGGAAAGCTCTCTTTAAACACACACAGAGCTGGATGTACAAGGATGACCACTGGAAGAACATAGAGGAAATGACCATGATGCCCAAAGGAAAAAAACAGCAAGGAGAAGAGATGGAAAACACAGGTCACTGGGCACCCAGAATGAGGATAGCCAGACACAAGCCCAAACAACTCCTGCCATGTTGGCAACCACCTTCAGTCCCCACACAACCCCAACACGGAACAAAGTGGGTCCAGGACGCCAGTGCCACCATTTAACCCATACACAAACCCTTCCTCAGTTGGGCCTAGATTAGCTATATGGATCAAAGCAATCGAAAAGATGATGGATTGCCGAGACATTACAGCACTGAGGAAGATGCAATCCCACCCCCTACTCAATGTAGGAGACAAAGTACTCCTCATTTTCAACTCACTAGTTGCCACAGAAGACAACAATGACTGCAACTCGTCCAAAGACGCACTAACGAACCACTTTATGCCACAACTCAACCTAGATTATGAGATCTTCATCTTCTGCACGATGGTCCAAAATTAAACAAACACTAGAGACGGATCACTCTCAATTACGTGGTTTAGGCTTATTGTGCAAGTGAGAGAGAAATACAATGCCAGATCATCAATGGCATGGACTTGGAGAAACTAAGGCATATATCATCTTGAGTGAGAAGGGAATCCCCCTCATACGAATACTAGAATACGAACGCCAGCAGGAACTCTCCCATGCCAGAGCAGCGCACACGAGTTCCACACTACAAAAACTGAAACTCTCCCCAGCACCCACTATCGTGATGGGCGCAAAACAGAGTACTAATGAGAGGGATCCAAGCAACCCCACACCATGGCGAACACGTATACCTTGGCTCAACGACAGTGGGTTGTGTACAGGACAACGCCACGGGGGAGCAATTGCCCAGCACAGGGAACCATCTGCAGCGCGTGTGACCGACTAGACCACTACACCAAACAAAGCCTAAACAGAAAAGGAAACAGGCTAAAGCTCAACAAGTGGAAGCAAGTGAAGACTCATCCACAGAAGAATCCAGGGACGAAGAAGTAGCTGCAGCAGCCGTGAAAGCCCGGCACACAACAAAAAGAATAAATCCATATAATTTCAGTGTTAGAACAAGGAGGCATATCGTCCTGACGCTGTCCCTGCATCTATGTCTCTAGCCATCCCAGGAGGCTAGGCAATCCTTACCGCAAATCGCATCCCATGATGCAGTGGTGCTGTGGCTTTGATTTTTAAGTCCTCAATTCTGATCTTGGTAATCGACTGCACACCACCAATTAATTGCTGTGACCCTCTACATCAATGGTATTCAAACTTTCATACCGAGAATCCGCCCCCCCCCCCCAAACAAGGGGTTGGCTGTCCCTAGGGTGCCTAAAGGACGTTCCGGGAGGGCGGACTGGCTTTTAAAATAAAAGTAGATTGTCTACTGCTTATATTTTCTATTACAAGCAGTTAACTTAATGTTTATTTTATATTAGAAACAGTCACCTTGCTCCCTTTTTAAAGTGTCTGGAGTCCCCCTTGGACATCCATCTTAGAGCAGTGGCATCCTTTCGGAGCCACTGCTCTACACCAATCTTCTTTTCAACAGTAACACCCACACGTTACATATTTTACCACCCACCACATTAAGAAGTTCAATACTGATTTTCTTTTTTCACCATTCTACCTATTATCAGGGGGATTATAATTTAGTATTTCAGGGTTCCTCTAACAAGCAAGTACATAGTTTGTGGTAATCCTTACACGGTTTTGGCTTCTCTCATCATACTGATGTGGCAACTGTTGGTGACGTCCTACGTCACCAATGTCAGGTGCCAGCCTACGTCACCAACATAATAAAAGGGATCTCCGCCCCAGCACAAGCACAAGTCCCGATGACTACATGCTGTTGTCTGTAGTTATTTTAGGTCTGGTCCAGCCACCCGCGAGCGCTTCTAACAACAGGTGATGAGGTGGGTGCGGACCTGCTATCCGTCCCACGCCACGTCATGCACGGCACCCTGGTCCACACTGCCTCCGCAGGTGTGCTAGAGCTGGTGCCCTGTGTCATATTACAGAGTCACAGACACATTTCAGACTCCTGCCGGAGCAGGCAGGTAGGAAGCCGCACTCAGTGCAGTGGTCGACCACCCCAAAGCAGCAAGACGGTGAACAGACACCCGCTGAAGCAACTGGGAGGTGCTCTGTACTTGGCGCAGTGGGACATATACACCTACTCAGCAGTGTGAAGGAGGTGCCGTGCAGGCTATGAATTGGGGAGAGGAGCCTGGGGAGCGGCCCAGGATGAGACCGAGGAGCACTACACACATCTGCATCCCCAGAAGGTGAGCCCAAAAAGAAAAAAAAAAGCCATTGAAGTACAGCTAGCAGCCCGTCAAGGGTGCGTGTGCAGCTGTGGCCCCAAACAAAGGTATCACTACATATTGTCCCCACCAAAAATATCGCCGTATATATGGTCGTCTGGAACGGCAATAGGCGATATTTTTGGGGTGGATAATTTTTGGGGATTGTGGAGGGTGTCCCTCGCTCCTTTAAAAAATAATGCAGGGTGCCCCTCGCTCCTTTAAAAAATAATGCAGGGTGCCCCCCGCAGGTTCCATGCCTTAATATTGCGGCAAAAATATGGCGATATTTTTGCGGGGATATTAACACATGGAACCAAGACAAGGCCCTTGGGTGAATTTGGCTCCACCATAGGCACAAGACACACCAGTTGCCAGAATGGATGGGGACATGGATGATGACACAATGTCTTCCCCTCTGAGGATGTCCCCTTCAAGCTCCCACGCAGACAGTGGCAGGGTCTATCCCAAGGACAGCATGGAGGCTTTTCAGGGAGCCCCTATCCCGATGTTGATGTTATTGGTGTCACAGCAACATTAGGACCCAGGTGGTACTTGTGGGTCAGAAGCTGGAAATGTGTTTTGACAGCGCTAGGGAAACCGACGACAGGGCCATGAAGCCAAGCTGTTTTACACTGGAAGCGAGGTTCACCAAGTCTATTAGACACTGCAACCCCGAGACAACTCATAAATCCCTGCAGGCGTACTTTAGACCCATGATCAACAGGGACTATGAGAGATTCCAACTGTGTCATGCACATCAGAGTCCCTACGAGTCACTGCATGCATACCATGGCCGTCTCTGGCGCATGGCTGCCATTCCCCCCTCATGATAAATGGATGGAATCAAGGCATAGATTATTCAACCTTGTGCATCTGCAGCACTGAGGCACCAGATCCTCAAGGATCCAGAAATACCTCTACAGAGAATTCTTGAATTAGGCCGACTGTCCCCATTGAGGGTGATACAAATGGAAAAAACGTAAAAAAGGGGTGGGGGGAGGATCGAGTCAGCACATGCAGTGGTGACAACAGCGTCGTCAATACCCAAAGGATGCATCAACAGGGCAGCGAAACAAGGAACGCCAAAGCAGAGCGATGGACAGCAAAAGGTTTGTAATGCATGAGTGGGTACAACACCACATGAACAAGCATGCCCAGCAGCAGGTCTCGCATGTGGACACTGCGGGAAGCCCAATCACTTTGCCAGACTGTGCAGGGTACATTGGCCGACTGTCCAGTAAACGCGACCCACGCCACCTTGGCAACACGTCATAGTGCTAGAGGATGACCAGAGGTCAGTCCTGTCCAGATTGAAAGGAGCAGCGGATATTGAGGAGACATTTTTCTTTTCGGCCATATGCTTAGGAGGTCCAGGCCAACAAAGGAAGCTGCGGGGCTCAGTCTCCATTCTGGCCACCGAAATGCCAATACTAATTGATACCACGGCTTCAGTCAATGTTATGCCTGCTGCACAATGCTGATGTCTCCGACCTGTGCCCAAGCTGCAACCATTTGCATTTTCACCTACAGTGGCTCTTCACCACTACCACTGGATGGTGCATTTAGAATGGTGGTATAGCACAAGCAGGAATCGGTCGATGCAATGTTCTATGTGACCCAGGTGGCAAAGGACACTCAGTTGAGCTGCTTCATGGCGCAAGACCCAGGGCTGGTGCAGTTAGCATTTCAAGTGTACCAAATGGACATAACTCTACATGCTGGCAATGTTTCACCACCTATTTGAATGGATTGGATACCTCAAAGGCCAGGAGGTGCACCTACATGTTGCCAAATCGGTGCAACTGGTGGCCCTGCGCCATCGCTCAATACTGTTTTATCTGCCGCAGAAGGTAGAGGAAAAAATTGCTATCATTGAGCGAGTGGTAGGTCCCACGCCCTGGGTATCGCCCATCGTGGTGGCAAACAAGCCCAAATTCCCGGAGGAGGTGTGGATATCTGTGGACATGAGGCTTCCCAATAAGGCCATTCATAGAGAACAACACCTCACGCCTACACTAGATGACATCTTGGTGGATTTACATTGGGCTAGGTTGTTCTCGAGACCCGACCTTAAGGCAGGATACCACCAGGTCCCGTTGCACAAGGACTCTAGATCCATAACAACCTTCTCGTCGCATGTGGGGCTATTTCACTAGAAGCAACTCAATTTCATCATCTCTTACGCAGCAGAAGTGTTTCAGCACACCATCAGGGGCGTGCTGGCAGGACTCCCTGGAGTACTTCACGGAGGTGACGCTGTATTGACATTCTCCCAGTCCCACAAGTACCATATGCCACAGAGGGAACACTCAACATGGTCTAACACTGAATAGATGTAAGTGTTGCTTTATGAAATAAAGAGTAGATTTATTTTTTGGGCTTTGTGTTCCATGATGGGGGGCTGTCACCTGACCCCTGAAAGGTTGAGGGCAGCATCCCTGTCAGAGGTGACAGCTTTCTGGGGATGGTGAACTTCTGTAGCAGGTTCATTCCCAGCCCGGCCACTCAGAACCACTGTGGAACCTTACCAAGAAGGACCAGGACTGGCGGTGGGGCTAGGAAGTGGTGGCGTCTGACACAACTATGACCTATTTTGATCCACAGAGCTAGTTGTAGATGCCAGTCAGGTCGGTCTGGGTGCAGTATTGCTGCAGGTCATCAGCCGGGTTAGAGTGGTGGCCGTAGGCGTACGCCAGCAAGGCATTGATGCCCACTGAACACTGCTACTCCCAGATCGAGAGAGAGATGACCTGGCAGTCCAGTGGGGGTACAAGCATTTTCACATATGTTCACTAGATATTTTTAACGGTTGGTTACTGCGCCTGGCAATATAATGTACCAAAGTTCTCCTTTTTCTTGAAATGAAATAAGATCCATACTTCTTTTTGGATGAATAGGTTCCTGGTTTTATTGAAATATTTTCCAATACTGATTTTGCATATATGTTGTCAAATGAAAATGTCCTTCTTCATTAATTCATGAAAATGTCAATGTTTGTCCTGTATGTATGATGATAAATATACATTTTCTTCCAAATTGTAAATTCCCCTCAACACGTGTTTCAGCACACAGTATAACCTCCTGATGATTCACATCAACTAACAAAAATATTTGCAGCTGTGATTGTAACTAAAATGAAAAAAGAAAAAGCTTAATGAGGTTTCATGGCACTAAAATAATTGTTAGTGCATTCATCATGTCTATTTATTCATAAATGTATGATTCCCTCACCAAATTTCACTCAATTTATCAAAGATGTATGTATCTTCACACAATGCCTAATAGCCTTATCTGAAAAAATAACCAAAATCTACTTGTAGATTCATATTGGTAATCTGAATCTAACTTAAATAACATCTGCCATGTTTTGCAACTGTGCTTTTCTTAACACAGTTCTCACAGTGTTATGTATTAACAACCATATCACAGTTGAATTCTAAAAACAAACACACTTTTCACTTGGCATTTGTATATAGCCTTTCAAATCTGCTGATTCTAAAATTCGTATGTACAATTTAGTGAACCAAAATCGTGAATATAAATAGGTGTAATCTGTGATATTCATCTCTTTTTCAGTGTCATTTCTAAAGGGTTATTTTGGAGATTGGTCTATATTGTCTTTACTCCACATGACTTGAACAGTTTAATTGGTGTGTATGTTACCAACACATGATTATATATTACATTTTTGTCTCAAACAATAATAGACATGACAATATTCAAATTGCCTTAAAGGGAAAAGAGACATTCATTACAATCCATGGATTAGTACTGAAGGCTTGATGGAGTTTAGAGGTAGGTATAAAACTAATTATCCTGATTTAAGCCTCTCTGTCATGAGTCCATGATATTGATACATTTGCCCCCCCCCTCTTGAAGTAACAAATATTCTCCATTTCCACCCTTGGGTGGCAATTCCACTGTTTCAAGTCCCGCAAATCTTAATATGTTAACCAGTGTTTTAAATAGTCCAAGTTAAAATGAACTGCCATCTTCAAATTTTGAGGTGTCACACAGTACTTCCAATATACCATTTCCCACACTGACATAGGATGCCACAAATGTTAAGTTAAATTTACAGTTAATACATTTGTAAATTCATCTTATCTTCCCCGTCTTTCCCATCCAATAGTGGACAGACTTCAATTTCCACATTTTACTAAGTGCCAAAAATGCAAGGCCTGCCCTCGTGCTACTGTGTGTAAATCATTTACACATCCTATTACAGGCCTTGAATTTAAGATCAAACATTTTATCAATTGCGACACTCCATTCGTTGTGTATGTCCTTGCATGTCCCTGCTTGAAATGGTACGTAGAGCCCACTACATGTAAGTGAAAGCTCAGAATTCTGCAGCATCTCAGAGCCATCAAGAATTTCGACCCGACGGCTAAACATTTCAGGCAGGAGCATGGCAATGATTTTCATTTATTCACGTTTTTTGCTGTGGCCCATGTGCTGACTCACCAGAGAGGAGGAGATCGAACCTTGAAATTGAGACAATTGGAAACTAGGTTCATTTTGGATTTTGATACTTAATATCCAAATGGTCACAATGTGGATGAGGAGCTACACACATTTATGGGTACATGATAGGGTTGCACTTTTTGCTTCATTTTTTCTCCCTTTTCTTCCTAGATTACTGGCTGTCTAATATGCTTTCTCGCAGGGACTAACATGGCACACCGCCCTGGCCCGATAATGCCCCCCTAATTTTAATCTTGTTATTTGTGTAATTTCACAATAGATCCTTTTTCTTTTTGGCTCTAGGGCTGCCTTGTTTCTGTTAACATTCGGGGAATGTCATTTTTATGATTTTTGCATGACTTTTTTATTTGAATATGTCTTGCGTTTTCTTTTGTTGAAAATTTCTCCCCCTCTATCTTCGCCCTTTTCTCCATTTTTGTTATTTTAAATGCCCATTATTCGTACTTGTCTTGATATTGGGCAAATCTTCCTCGGGACCAGCCCTTGGGAGCAAAAATTACCCAATTCAGCCCAAAATACAGGTTCTATTGTGCCGAGCAGTGAACTCATGCTAGTGACAAATGACACCTTCAATAAGTTTTAGTATTTATTCTAAACAGTGAATTTCAGCAACATCTTGGGATTCAAGTTAGAGAAGATTACAAAGCACAAAACTTATAGAAATGCAGAATATAGAGAAACATAGAACTTAGAGAAACATAGAGAAACACAGTCTTACGCCCCTTCAATCAGCACTGGGAGACCCTGGCCCCCAAAAGCTAGCTGTAACAAGCCCCGCTCAGAGGACAGCGCTGCAGGGTGCCGACGGAGCCACAAATTCCGGACACTTGATCTTGCTCGAACCAAGTCCACAGATCGATCTCCCACCTGAGTCATGTGGGCATGCATTTTTATAATCTCGTGCTGTCAGTCCATGACGCACAGTTCCAGAACTTTCCCCGTGCAAAATATAGGCTTGCTCATGGAAAAACCCAACTCTGTGAATTTCCACTGTGCTCCTTTTCTGTGCCCCTCCCTGCTTGGAGCCCATCTGCGCGAAAGCTCAGGAATGTCTTATCAGTGCCTTCCCAGAGAAATGAAGATTAGTTTACGAAGCCATGCAGGGCTACAGTTAGAAAGGCAGAATATTCTAAGAGAAGCCGAGATGAATTAACCCCATGTGAGCAAGCTCTAAAAGGCATGCACTCATAGCTTAGTGTTCATAGCGCTTAAGATTGGCTATCTAAGCGCTATATAGGTGCCATAATGTTCCAAACACTCCAATAATGTCTATTGGATACAGAGCTGGGGCCTTCACCCTGCCTGTCTATCTACAATGCATAATGTGACCTAGCACCCCTACTAGGCCTGCATATTCCTTGTAGCTCACTACTGCGTAATGGAAGTGCTACAACAGACTACTGTCAGCATTTTCGGCACATACTTTGAATAAACTATTGGCTTTCAGTGGCTAATGCTGTCATCTAAAGCCCTAATTGGCTAATTTGCAATTTTGTGTATCACTACACTCCACCCCTATTCAAAGTGTGTGCGACAATGCTGACTAATACCCATCAACATAGTATGTAGTGCAGTGATAAAGACCTTGGGGCTTTGCAAGAGGTTTAAGCAAACTATCTTCTAGCGGTTAGTCAGCGTGGCATGCAAGGTTAGTAAAAACACTACCTAAACAAAAATGTACACAAAGTGAACAGTGACATATACCCTTGCCAAAACCTGGCCTACACAAAAAATACCTAAATAATTATTGTATAACTGATTGTCAGTTAAAAAGCAGCATGCAGTTAGAATGTCAAGGCAATCCGGTGTAGTCTAATCTACAATGCACTATTGCATTTATGTATGGTTACCAATTCTAAACCTGGCAGCCTTTCACTCTAAGGGCCTACCCTCCCCCTGATCCCAGGGCATTCAGACGTGACTATGGGCTGTGTGATTAGACACTTCCCCCATGTATGTGGAACCCAACCAAAAACCATCTAATTTCATGAGCAAGGTGAACCCATGGGCACCAGGTTATCTAAATGAGAACAATTCTACTAATTTGCATTAAAGCATGGCATGTGTTATTCATGCAATCAAAAGCAAGCAATTTGATCCATATGTTTGCTGGTAACTGTAGCTCTGTGTGCCAGTGTGTTGAGGATGGTCGCCCCCACTCAGAGTGAAAAGCCAACACCTGCTGATTAAACAATGTTTGCCATACAATGCATCGTGTGTATTTAGCAGTCTTGTTGACCTGCCCTATGGCAGAAAAAAATGTCTTCATACCTAAAATTCTGCCATCTCCAGTGGTTGCCAATTTGTAGCAGTGTTGGGCGTATCAATGGGCCCCACTAGGCCAGAAGTTTTATAGCAGAGCTGGCATCAGAACCCATAGTGGCTAGCTTATTGTGATAAAGCTCCGGTTACTCCCCGCTGCTCCCGCAATTAATGAATCTAGCTCCCTAGCTACGCGCACCTTGGTGATGGGCCATAGAAATGGACTCCATTTGTAGCAGCTTGGTAGTACTAAGGAAACATTGCCTCGTGATAAATCTATGTCTAAGTGTATCACTGTAATAATAGAGGTGTGCATTACCAGCCTACAATTTAAATGTTGCCTTACTACTGGAAAATCTAACATGTTCACAGTTTCTGCCTTGTGTGACTTGGAGAATACCCTTCTCCAAGTGGGATGCCTACCATATACAATATTAGTTTTAGATACAAACTCCATACTACCATCCGGCAGTGGCTGTTTCATCACACCATTGTGTGAAATGCATTTAGTCAAACTATAGTCCATAAAATCTTGGCGAGAACACTCGCTGCAGTTCTTGGTCAGAAAAACATAAAACAAACAAATTGTTGGATCCATTCACTGAAACATTTGGGCCTAGGATCTCATAAACACCAGTCATATGAGTCAGTGACAAAAGATGCCCGACAATGTGCCAGGCCAGTACGCTAGCAATTCCATGTGGATACTCATTTGTAGCGCTTTTCCAAAGAATTATTCTAAATGTCTACAATCAAAAGGTGACTCTTTGCATTATTGTGCTGGAGACAGCTGTCCCCACAAAAAACATGAAACTGGTTGGTTTAACAAAAACCGAATCACACTATGTGTCATAAAATCAAACATCAAGTCAGTCATGGTTTCATTTTACCCGCCTTAAGGCTGGCTGTAAAAGTATCCAGTGTTTCAAAGGTTACCATCTCAAATTAGAGCTCACACACTTGGCAGCATTACTTCCAATTAAGAACCTTAACCTACGCACAGCTGACTTTGGTGTGCGCACTCATTTTATCTCAAAATATATTACGCTCCTGCTTGCATAATCCTGCTGCCCACACAATTCATAAATAATTTTTCTGCCTACGTGCAACATAGAGGTTTTTTTTTTTCCTCAAGAAAGCAAAGCATCTCTGGTTAAAGCAATTCAGTTGGAAGAGCAAAACATTTCGTTTTTTCAGATTCATCTCAAAAATGCATTTAAAAACCATTTTTCAATGTGTTAGCATTCAAGTGCTGTGTCACACAGCTGTTTGTGGTGCATGATGTCACAGTCCACAATCCATTGTCCACAGTCCTTTAAACAAGAAAGGCAAAACATATCAACCAAGTTATTTCCAGCAACTGAATCATTTGAATGTGCAGCATCAAATGTTTGATAACTAGCCAAGTCTGCACCGTGCCAGTTCAGCAAAAGTTATTACTCTGTTGGACACCTTCTCACAGGTTGCAGAACAAGTGTCCTCATACGTCATGCATGTTAGCAGCATTGAGTGCGGTGCAGGACAGGTTCAAAGTTCACATATCATCTCGCAGTGACTCGCTTTCTCTGAGAATGCGTCTGCTTGACTGATCAGTGTCACCCGCAAATTGCACACATCTACCCCAATCATGGCACGCAACTGTCTTGGTTTTTTGCCTAGGCAAAATACAAACAGAAATGTTAGGATTTCATCAAAAGTACAATGTCATTATTATTCACGTTAGGATGTCATCAAAACTTCAATATCAGCGTTATCCACCCCTTCCCTTAACACCACCCCCCACCTTCAGAAGTCTCATCGGGTAACTACACACTTTATCATTGCTACCACAATTATTTGTCACCCTTCTGCATGTTATTGGGGGCTTATTTACACTCAACCATACGGGGTGTAACTGCCTAGTCACAAACTCTGTGCAATGCGATCATAGTTGGTCAATGGTACTTCAGACTGATCTGTGATTTTACAAAAGCCATATAATAAGTACCCAGGTCGCACTTCTCAATGGATCAATGCTTTTCTTTGTCACCAGAGCGATCACGAATGCCAGGTGCCAACTTGCTTCCAGTGTTTCATGATCTTGATTTAGGTTGCCCTGCAGGCATCACTCCATATTTCAAAGGTAAAGTCTTTCAGTCCCATACCGCCTGCAGTTGCACAAGCAGCTTTGTTTATTTTTCTCCATACAGCTAGTGTCTTCCAAGCCTCTGGTTTTCCACTTGTCATGTTCCCAAAGGGTGTCTGCTGATTTCTTGGGCCACCCCTTTGAGCGCGATAGTCTGAATCAGTTCCTTTTGTTGCTTCAACAAAATCATTCATTCTTGCACTAAGCCGTGAGGCTTCTGGATCATGGCTAATGTGCAGTGTTCATGTTATACTCAGTTCTGCATGTTGTCTCTTGCAAAACGGCTACCTTTGTCAGTTTTGCTTCTATCTGGAACGCCATAATGTCTTTGTCAGTTACTCCAACCCTGGCAATGTAGCTTGCATTTTTGCCAGCTGTGTATTTTCACTTCTCAAAGCGCCTAGAGGTTTCTTCTCCAGTGCACAGCGCTTTACTTCAGTTCACATCACATGGAGTACTGGGATGCAGCTTGCACGGCAATGTCTCTTGAAATGGGCAGCTGTCTTTTCTTAGCCCATTCACAGATGCACAGGTTCCCCAAATGTTCAGATGCGATGTGCCCGTCTGCATGCAGCATTTCTTTTCCTTCCAGTGTTGATACTGGGCTAATTCTTTACTTCTGATCAGCTCTGTTATTGCATGCCAGTGTCCGAAAGCATGCATACATCAGCATGTAAGGTAGATTGCACTCTTTTTCAATTTCTCACTCACAGCAATTATTGCCTTCAGTTCTGTTTCAACATTCTGTCTTTGCACCCCCCTCCTCAGCTTTTGCTCACACTGACGGTGTCTCTCACAGGGGATGGAATGCAGGAATGTCATTGTTTATCTTTCATGTGCACATGACAGCGCCATGAGCACGCAGCAAACTTATCTCTTTGCCTATAACTCTTAAATTGGGGCGGCTTCAATGAAAGGCACTCGTTTCAGACAGTTCATCCAGATTAACTGTTTCCTGCCTTCCTCCAACAGTTTTTTTTCTTTCGCGCACCTCGCCCAAGACAGTGCAAGTTATCTTCAAGGCACAAGCTCTACACAGCAAGACTCTTATTTTCAAAAGAGGCACTTTTTCTTGTCATCAGATTCTACTAAATTGTAATTTTGCCAAAATGTCAAAGCGTCTTTTAGCCTGTTTTGAACTGATCAATGTCCCATTTAAAGGCATACATTTTTCTTTTCTTTTTCCTCGTAACCTTGTAGTTTGGCTTCACAAACTCACTCCAATGCAATGTGCGATCTTTAAAAAGAACCCGCAACCCACTAAATCTTTGTGCTGTCTTATCACACACAGATTTTTCTTTCTGTTGTACCATTGCCAGAATATAACCACTTATTTCAGTGCATTTAAAACATGCCATGTGTAGTGCAGCTCCCTGCACGTTTTTCTCTGCAAGAGCAACCCACACTCTATGTTGCTTGTGGGCTGTTAATGTGTCAACAACATTTTTCACCATGTACCTCAGTCAACAGGTCAATATTTCCAAAACATACATCACTTATAAGGCAACAGTACAAATCCATGGCATAGCGTGGGAACAGTCAAAAATACTCAAGGGGCAATTTAGAAAAATATAAATTGCCTTTTCCCCCCAAACCATTGCAAACTGATTCTGCAATTCCAAATCAATACACAAAAATCGAAAATCCAAATACCATTCACTCACTTTCTTTTTTAAGTGAGTCTCTCACCCATTGTAAGCATGGCACAGCTAAAATGCAATGTAGCCATTTTAGTGTGTTTCCTTAAACAGAATGCACCACCAGCACATGGAATTTACAATTGCCAAAAGAAAAACAAACCCTTTAGGCTCTCAACACAGATGTTACTCTTTCTCCTTAACACGGCTCATTCCCACGTTATCTTCAGGAATGTGAGCACTTCAAAATCATACATTTTTAAAAAAAAGCGAACCTTCACCTCCATACATTACAGCCCCCCACTCGCTAGCACACTGGGGCTGAATCAATGGTTGAATTACTATTCACAATTTGCATGTCAAATCCTTGCAACTATTTTCCTGCCCTCATGACAGAATAGAGTTGAGAACTCCGTCTCAGTTTGCATTTCAAATTACAACTTTAAACTGGGGAAACCGCATGATAAAGTTCTTTCCTAATTGAACATAAATCTTTCTTGACCATTCATCGGAGCGCTTTAAACATAGCCATTTCCCGCTTGTTTATCGCCATGTGCTCCCTGGCTCCATTCCCAAGCAATAAGTCAGTCACAACTGATTTATTGAAGGGATTCTTAACCACACAAGCTATCGGCCACGGCAAGCCGACACAACGTTGCTGTCTTTTGAAGTCTCAGAGCTGCAGTGAGACCCCCAAGGAAATGCGACAGCCTGCTCCTCACTCTGCACTGTGTTCTCTCACACAATTTGTCATTTCACAGCAAGGCACTGCTCTGCACAAATCCCACCGCTGCCACCAAATGTCTTGATATTGGGCAAATCTTCCTCGGGACCAGCCCTTGGGAGCAAAAATTACCCAATTCAGCCCAAAATACAGGTTCTATTGTGCCGAGCAGCGAACTCATGCTAGTGACAAATGACACCTTCGATAAGTTTTAGTATTTATTCTAAACAGTGAATTTCAGCAACATCTTGGGATTCAAGTTAGAGAAGATTACAAAGCACAAAACTTAGAGAAATGCAAAATATAGAGAAACATAGAACTTAGAGAAACATAGAGAAACACAGTCTTACGCCCCTTCAATCAGCACTGGGAGACCCTGGCCCTCATAAGCTAGCTGTAACAAGCCCCGCTCAGAGGACAGCGCTGCAGGGTGTCGACAGAGCCACAAATTCCGGACACTTGATCTTGCTCGAACCAAGTCCACAGATCGATCTCCCACCTGAGTCATGTGGGCATGCATTTTTATAATCCCGTGCTGTCAGTCCATGACGCACAGTTCCAGAACTTTCCCTGTGCAAAATATAGGCTTGTTCATGGAAAAACCCAACTCTGTGAATTTCCACTGTGCTCCTTTTCTGTGCCCCTCCCTGCTTGGAGCCCATCTGCGCGAAAGCTCAGGAATGTCTTATCAGTGAGAAAGGAAGATTAGTTTACGAAGCCATGCAGGGCTACAGTTAGAAAGGCAGAATATTCTAAGAGAAGCCGAGATGAATTAACCCCATGTGAGCAAGCTCTAAAAGGCATGCACTCATAGCTTAGTGTTCATAGCGCTTAAGATTGGCTATCTAAGCGCTATATAGGTGCCATAATGTTCCAAACACTCCAATAATGTGTATTAGCTGCAGAGCTGGGGCCTTCGCCCTGCCTGTCTATCTACAATGCATAATGTGACCTACCACCCCTACTAGGCCTGCATATTCCTTGTAGCTCACTACTGCGTAATGGAAGTGCTACAACAGACTACTGTCAGCATTTTTGGCACATACTTTGAATAAACTATTGGCTTTCAGTGGCTAATGCTGTCATCTAAAGCCCTAATTGGCTAATTTGCAATTTTGTGTATCACTACAGTACTGCCTCTTGTTTCCAGGCATTTGCACTTTATCGTGCGGTGTCAAATGCTGCAGACCTAAGGTGACATATTAATTTAATGCAATTGCATTCCAGCTTTCAACTATGCATATTTTATAATGGCGGGTATTATAGTTAGGAAGATATCGGTTTACATATGCACTTGCACTATATGGTTAACAATATTTCTGATTGTATACCGCTGCTATGTAAATATATTTGCACTGAAATGCATTTGCACTTTATGTCGTCGTTTTGGGCTTTAAAATGCTTGAGACCTATGAATGCACTAGCACTTTATGGTTTCTAAGAAAATATGTTTCAATTCCATGGTTGCTGTATTGACACTATTGCATTTTTTTCTGGTGTCATCAACTGCTATATACTTTTAATGCAAATACATCCATGGACTTGTACTAGCACTTACGGCTTTTATTATCTTGTAATTTTAGACATGTTTTGTAAACTGCTTTATTTTGCAACTTGTGAAACCACTGTGCTTAATCCATTCCATTTTTGTATTATACAATGTTTTACACCAGCCTAACATGGCCGCCCTGCTTTCATGGCATAGTGCAGGACCCAATGGAGATGGGTGTAATAGTAAAAGGACTACATTTCAATATCTATGTTGATTGTTTCCTTCGTTCCCCTAACATGACCAAGAGTTCAGGGAAGCGCGAAACGCGTTGTTCAGGACTCCCCCCTGGCGTCCTGTTTTGTTTGTTGTGTGTGCTTGCCATTATTTTTACTTTCAATAAACTCGCTTCTTGACCTTGATTCGAGTTTTTTCATCTCTGGGATTGTGCAGTGCCTCATTTTTCGCAGTGCGGTTTCTTTCCTCTGCTGTTTTCCGGATATGTATATATATTACAGAGTCACGCTAGTGGCTGTGTAATTATGGTTAAGTTGCTGTTTCCATAGGAAGAGCACTTTCTGGCCGTCTTATAACTCCGCTCCCCCTGGACGAATCCTCACCAAACTTTGCAAAAAAAAGTATATGGCACACTCTGAATTTGCAAATTTTGGTGAGGTTTGGTCCGGGGGTGGGGGGAGTTATAGGAGGGGCGTCCCAAAACATCTTTTTTCCCATAGACTGAATGGGGGAAAACTTTGCGCACACCTACAGCCCAAACCGCTGGACAGATTTTCACCAAATTTGCGGCAGGAGCAGGGGTTTGGTCTCGAAAGCAACAATCCGTCCAGTAGTTTTCTTTAAAACGACCAAAAGGTATGTCTCAAAAAATGAGTGATATCTATGTCCACTCCGCGGTCACACTTCCCTGTTCGCTCCGCGGACAGGATAACGATTGGCTAAGGGGCTCGCGTCATGACCGTGGACACGCGACGTGTCCTCTGATTGGCTGGAGTGAGGTGTGATGAGTGTCAGATTGTTTGGATGCGCCTGACATCTTGTATTCGCCGACAGCGCGGCGGCGAACAGAGGCAAAATGCTGTTTTGGGGAGTGCTTTGGTGTGTCAGAGTGATTGGGGAGGTCTAGAGAGTAAAAGATGGGTGAAATACTGTATTTGTTTAGGCGGCAGGTGCTAATGATGTATTCGCCATGCCCGCGCTGTCCGGGATGTTTGTAATTACTGAAAATGAGGGGTCTCATAAGGACGTCTGTGCTGTGCGCAGGCAAGCTGAAACTGTTCTAAGGACACGCGTGGTGTTAGTGAGCATTAAAATTGAGTACATGCTGCAGTTAAAATGTTTGTTTCTATGGGTGTGGTCCTGACTTATAAGTCGCCATGTGTGTGATATGATGCAGTGGTTGTGGCCAGGGCCTAGAGTCTTTGGTGCATGGCAGTAGGCCGTAGGCCATAGGCCATACACCCAAGACTCTCGGCCCTGGCCACAACCACCGCAGCATATCACAGCAATACATACACCCGTAGTATCGAATATGTATTAGGTGGTTGTGGGTAGGGCCTAGAGTCTTGGGTGCATGGCCAAAGGCCATGCACCCTAGACCAAATTTATAAGTAGTGAAGTTATAAGCCACACTGGGTGTGATATGCTGCAGTGGTTGTGGCCAGGACCTAGAGTCTTGGGTGCATGGCCGAAGGCCATGCACCCAAGAACAAAGTTATAAGCACTGAAGTTATAAGCCACCATGGGTTTTATAAAGTGCGGTGGTTGTGGGCAGGACGTGGAGTTTTGGGGCATGGCCGCAGGCCGTACGCCGTATGCCATACACCCAAGACTCTAGGCCCTGGCCACAACCACTGCAGCATATCACACCCATAGATTCGAATATCTATGAGGTGGTTTTGGGCAGGGCTTAGAGTCTTGGATGCAAATTGAGTATATGCCACAGTTAAAATGTTTCATTGTATGGGTGTGACAATGAGTTATAAGCCATCATGGTTCTGATATGCTGCAGTGGTTGTGGCCAGGGCCTAGAGCAGTGGTCTTCAAACTTTTTGGGCCTCGGCCCCCCCAAAAGTGCCAGATGGACAGCATGTAGAAATTGCTATGAACTTTTGCGTGCCATCACCGCACCATACTCCCAGTACAGACCCCGCGCTCTCCCCACCCTACCCCCATCACTATCCCAGTTCTGCCGCCTATCCAGCTCCCACCACAGTCCCATAACACAAGCATACACTCATCCATATAAATTTAAATAAAAAATAAATCACCATAAACGTACCTTCTGCAGGGGCCTGCGCATGGTTGCTAGATTGCCCCGCTCCAGGTTGCTCTGCCCGTATGTGCGAGGCGGCGCAGGAGCACCCACTCGCACATACATGCAGTGCCTCAGCCAGCATTTCCAATGAGCTAAGCAAAACACCCCCAGCCTTGCATGGCTCAATGATCATATGCGGCTGGGGAAATGAACTGTCAAAGGCAAACAGTTCAGCCAGCCCAGGAGCACTCCCTCAGCTGGAAAAAGCAGTTGAGGGAGTGCTCGGTGTTTCACTGAGCTGGATCCTTGGCTCCTCCATAATGGGTGAAGTGGCCAGTGGGTGGACACCCCTTCACCCATTACGGATGAGCCGGCAGGCTTGGTCTGGCCTATAGGGTAATAGGGCGATGATCGTACCAAAAATGCAAAATGCTAGTGTAGGCCAGTCAAAATGGCCCACTTTTATTGGCCAGTGTGGGCCAGTTTGTGGAGTTACTTCACTATGCAGATAGTAGTTTTGACCACTGTTGCTGAAAAATATTCTTTCAATATCACAATTTGTTTACATTTGAACAAAAAGCAACCCCTTGGGTACTATTCAAACAATCTGTGGCTAAAGAACTGAATATCCATTTGCAACTGCTGGCCATTTTTCATTGGTGCCTAAAACCGTTTTATGGTCCAGTCTGACCATGTGAGCTGCCCCTTCCCATTTCCTCCAATCTAAAAAACAAAAAACATGTTTTTTTTTACATTTCATGCTGGGCTCTGACTCCCCCCCTCGGATGCGGTCGTGCCCCCTCAGTTTGAGGACCTCTGGCGTAGAGTCTTTGGCGCATGGCCGTAGGCCATATACCCAAGACTCTAGGCCCTGGCCACAACCACTGCAGCATATCACGCCCATAGATATAGCCATAGAGTTGAATACCATGGGTTTCATATACTGCTGTGGTTGTGTCAAGGACCTAGAGTCTTCGGTGCATGGCCGAAGGCCATGCACCCAAGACCAAAGTACTAAGTACTGAAGTTATAAGGCACAATGGGTGTGATATGCTGTAGTGGTTGTTGCCAGGACCTACAGTCTTGTGTGCATGGCCTTTGGCCATGCTCCCAAGAACAAAGTTATAAACTGTGAAGTTATAAGCCAGCGTGGTTTTATATAATGTGGTGGTTGTGGCCAGAATGTAGAGTCTGGGTGCATTTCCGAAAGCTATAAGCAGTGAAGTTATAAGCCACCATGGGTTTGATATGCTGCGGTGGTTGTGGGTAGGACCCAGTGTCTTGGTTGCATGGCCACATGCCGTAGGCCGTAGGTTATACATCCCAGACTCTAGTCCCTGGCCACAGCCAATGTACCATATTACAGCCACAGATCACACGTATAGATTTGAATATGTATGAAATGTGTGAAATTATACTTAATGTTTCATTTGTTGAGATTCAATATATTTTTTACATGACTTTAGTACTTGGAGGAAATATTCTTTTTCAATTTCTGTGATAAAAGAAAAGAGCATGTTAGTGTTTGTATTTTATAAAGACTTATTACATTGTATAATAGACATTTTAGCTTTTTTTTACCCTCATATTTAGTTTACAAACCAGTGTACTGTGCATTTTGCTCAGTTTCTGTGTTTGTTTTTCAAATCACTGGGTCTGGTGGAAATAAAATCCTTGTCGGATTAAAAAAAACCCTTTCTTTGCTATGCTACAAACTATTTCTTTGTTTCCTTTGAGTGTTAACTTGTTGTTTCTGGTTAATGTTCTATATGTTGACTTGTTGCCGATTTTTTAAACAGTTGGATACCTGTTGGCGTATTCTAACTGTTTATAGTCTTTTAGTTGAATTTTTGTTAATGTTGCAGTACACATTAGTTATTAAATTTTGGTTTTAAGAATATTAAATAAGCATTTCTAAGATTTGCTGGTAATCTCTGCTTTAGAGTAATGCTACTATCATTACATTCAAACCATCCACATTTCTTTTCAATATATGCAGTGTAGTGACCTGCATTGGTTGTGGCTCCTGCGTGGTAGATTTTACCTATTGTTGTGAAGGTTTTCTTACCAAGTGACACTTGACCGTGTGTGAATACAGTCAGTTTGCAGTTGTTTTTGGTACCATCTGCATTGTAACGTAGAAGCATTAGTATTATGTAGTTACTATTTGTTTGTATCAGTAAGGTGGAGCGATTATCTGAATTGCAGATAGTACATAATCTGCCATGGTTTGCATTTTGTACAAGGCGCTGAAATGGAATGGATTCACAATTAGGTATGGATACATACAGAAATCGCTCATTAGGGATTTGTTCCTGTGTCACATTGCTCCAGAGAGTGCATGTATGAAACCCGGAAGATTTTATTTATAGGTATGTTTTTGTTTTCCAGTACTTGTAGTAAGTACATTAGAAATTCTTGTGGATCTTCTTGTGAGTTTATAGTGAACCTCACCATTCCAGCACAGTAGTCCAATTCTTGTCTTATTCCGTGAACACTATAGGTGTTGTCAGGATTGTTTGTTGCGTTTCTACGAAGGACTAACATTTGCAAACACAATTGGTCTGTACGGTGTAAGTAAATGTTGTTAACAATTGGTGGCAATTGAAATAGAATATTTATTGCTACATTTGCGTAGCAGCTTACACCAGTTTCATTTGAAAATTTGAATGAACCAGATAGTTCTGTGTCCAAGTGATTTTTTCGGAGTTTGTGTTCCTTCTTTGAAGAAGTACCTGTTTTACTTTCACTAATAGGTTCTTCTTTGGTTGTGGTAATTGATGAAGTATTAGCTTCTTTTACTCTCTTTGAAGGATTTGCAGTCAGATTCTGTTGCATTTCTGTTTGAATTAGTATTCTTTTATAACGTTTTCCTTTTGGTGGAACAGGATATGATTTTAGATGGGGGGTGTACAGTGAATGTAGTCTATTGTATTCTAAAATGCAAGGAATAACAGCGTTCACTTTACTTGCATCAAAGTTGATTAGAAATAGAAAGTCAAGTGTACGTAAGTGTGATAATGCTATGTAGCTCATGCCTTCTTTAAAGACTGTGTTTCTAATATCTATCAATGCTTTGTCTAGGGTAAGACCTTGGGATTTATGTATGGTGACTGCATATGCAAGAGTTAGAGAAAATTGTTCTCTATGTACATACATGTCTTTGAAGAGAAGGAATCGAGCTGTTGAGCACCCTATCCTTTTTACTTCTGCAAGTTTGTCAAAGAGAATATTGACAAACTGAATGTTGTTGTCATGTGGGTATGTTTGAAAGCCAACAACTGTACCCAGTGCCCCATTAACTAGTCCTTGCTCCACGTCAAGGTTACGTTTCAGCATTACTGTACAATTTAAGGATAATTTTAATACTTTTTCCAACCCAGCTGTTTTGGAGATTTAATTTTCTAAGGTATTTACTCTTGTTGTGGCTTGCTGACACATGGGTAGTGTCATACCATGTACGTCCAGTTTGTCTGTGGAGCAAATTTCAATTATTGGTTGCATTTCTTTTTTTAACATTGTTTCATTGAAATAGGAACAGCTTGCAAGAGTTGGCATTAAGGGCATACAATTGACATTTTTGTGCGCTAATTGTTCCATAACATCAGTTCCACATGCGTTATCGACATAAAGCACATGGATGTGCCGGGTTTTCAATATTGTTTGTGCTTCTTGAGATAGTACACCAATTCTAATACTTTTTAAAATGTTGGCGTAAGTGAGGTCTGCAGATTGACACATGTTTTCTGTTAATTCTCTGTATTGGAAATGTTGCCAAAGGTTGACATTTCCTATGCTGCCAACAGTTTTACGGCAGAGTTTGTGTCCTAAGGTTTTAAAAATAGAGTCACCTTTCACTGGTGTCAATTGTAGAAGATCTCCGAAAACAATAATGTGTTTTCCTGCAAAGAGTTCTTCGCAGTTTGTTTTAAGTACTTCTTGCAATCTGAGGTGAATCAAAGCCAACATTAGGTTGGAGACCATCTCACTTCATCTATTAGTAGCATTTTCATTTGTTTTAATACTCTGTGTAGTTCCATTGCAGCTTCTGTAGAAAGTTTGTAATAGTCTAATTTGTTTTGGTGTTCTACTGGAAGGAGTAGTAATCGGTGTAAAGTGACACCGCCTATGTTGTAGGCAGCTAAACCTGTGGGGGCAGTTACAACAGCTGGCAATTTGTTGTTTGTCAATTGTTGAAGGAACTTGCTGATGATTTTGATTAAGAATGTTTTGCCTGACCCTGCTTCACCACTGACGTACAGCAGTATAGGTTCGTAATTTTGGCAGGTACATTCTTTATTTTCGTGTTGTACACCATGTACAATTTCTTTTGTTACTTCTTCAAAAATGGTGCACTGGTCTTTAAGTTTTGATTGTAGTACAGTTAAGTCTTCTGTATCTTCTTCATAGTGACACATGGTGTTTTCCACTTCTGTCATAGCTAATTCTGCCTCATTTGCTATTGGTGGCTGTCCTAGTGGTTCTTGGGTTCCTGTTACAGACGGTTGACTACTGTCCGAAGTGTCCTTATCTAGTTGGGCCTGGAGTTCCTCTTCGTGTTGTTGTTCATCGTGCAACATTGTTTTGTACTGCGTAAAGTTCACATCGGTGATAGTGCTTTCATTTGCTTTGAAAGCGTCTTCATATCAGTCATAGTTACCTAGTATGTCTTCTTCTTTTCTCCATGGTTTAAAAAGTTGTAGCAGGGACATGTAATATAGTTCTTTCTGTTGAGAAGTTTTTAATGACAATTTAACATGATTAATTAAGCTTTGTTTGGTAAGTTTCACTAAGCTGCCTTCACAATCTGTCACTCTATATCTACCTTTGCTTTCATCGGGTTTTATATTATTTTTGTATGCAAAGTTTTGGGCTATGTGGTTTAGACACATGATTTCCAAAGTGGTACTCCAGTTCGGGTAGTATGTGTCTAGTAAATTGTTTTTCAAAATGTCTTGGCTGTTGAGATCATTTTTGGCTATTGTTTCTATGTCCTCATATGATTTGAGAACTCTTCTTCTAGGTTTAGCAGGACCAAGACTTAGCCATACTATATTTTCAGATTTTCCCTACAAAGCAGTACCGGATAAACGATCTGCAGCGTCATAGGCACCACATTCTCTGAGAGAGCATTTTTATGCCTAGTCTGTACAATTTCTGAGATAGTGTTCTTGTCTGATGATAGATCATTCCAGAGGTCTTGCAGCTCTGTTTTTTCTGTTTTTGTTAAGTAGGCTGTAACATATCGTGCAACTGCAGTGGAATTGTCTGCAATGTACTGCACATCTATGTTTGCATTACATAGGAGTACAATGATTGCATTGTAATCATTGATGCATTTTGATTCTCCTGTTCTTTTTATGTAATACGTGTTCTTAGGTGATTTACCTTTAACACCATGTCGAACTGAAGACATGAAGTTGTTCACTTCACCTGTTTCTGTAACTGGTCTAGGGAAACCAAAGCGGCATTTGGTGTAGTATTTCCCTTTGTTTTTGTATTTGCGACGACAATATTTGCCACATTTGTGTCTTTGAAATTGTACAATTTGTCCATGAAGGTCACTATGTGTCATTTGTGAAGGGATTTCACAAGTGGCATATTTTTGGATGAACTGCAGAACAGTGGCTTCACTGTCCTGACCAAATTTAGGTGCACCTTTAATCCATAAAAGCATGTGGATATGTGGTGCTCCTCTGCCTTGGTATTCTTTTCTCCAAAAGAAGTGTTGCACTTCTCCGAGGGGAGGAACAGTTTTATTGCAAATGAAGTGTAGCATAGCAATGAAACGATGGTGGAAATATCTTGAAACATTAACAGGATCTAGAGAGCAAAGTTCTCCAGGTGTTAGTATATCTATGTTGGTTTTGTTGTTGTTTGATATGCGTAGGAAATTATGTAAATCTTCCCATGCATATTCTGCACAACTTAATGTAACAAACCAAGTGGGTGGTCCAATGTTTCTGATCATACAACGTACATCTCTGTGACATTGGAACCAGTATTCTTTCGTTCCGCGCATGTTTGCAAACAGATTAGTTATGCTTGATTGTAAAACGTCATCATTTTCTTGCACTTTTTGTATTAATTGCGTAGCTGACATATTTTGAAAGTGGGTTCCAGATTTCAATATGTGTGCAACTCCGTAACATAGGGTTGCTAGTTCACTTTCAAAGAGTAGGTGGAATATATATTCCACATTTTGTCTAAATCTGGGATCTTCAGAATACATTCGTAATGAGTGGTATTCTGATGCTGTTATCTGAGTGGGTCTATCATCATATCTTCCTCCTTTGCCAGTAGGAAATAGTAGTGGAAAAGCATGTGCTTCTATACTTTTTTCCCATATGCTCATTGGTGAACCTTTGGTTTTTCGCATTTGGTAAGTTTCTAGTGCATCATCTATGCTCTCATTAGAGTGCAATGGATGAATTGTATAATGGTCCAAAAGAGTGCATACTGCAGCAGGATCCAGAAGTTCAAATTGACCAGTTTCCGATGATTCTTTAATTATTTCAGTTGTTTCCCTTAAGCTTTCTTCAATATGTATTTCTTTGTAGTGTTCATTATTGTCTTTCAGATATTGCAAGGCTTGTCTAACTTTATGTAAGTCCACGAGTTGTTGCCAAATTGTTTTGTCTTTTGTTGGTACACCCTTTACTAAAACAATTAAAGAATGCTCTTTTGGATGTTGCACTCCTAGAGTGTGCACATTTTCTGTCAGATCTAATGGCAAATAAACTACTTTGCCACAAAAGCCTTTCACCAATTCAGAGGGAGGTAATTTTGCTGTTTTTGGTTGAAGGCGTATTATTGCTTGAAATGGGTGTACTGTTTAAATTATGATGCTCTCATACAAATTGATTTGTTGCAGGGGTTTTGGTAGTGGGAATAATTCCAAGTTATTTGTGATAGCACGTGAATGAGTTTGGTTGTTATCAAGTTTTGTAGTGCAGTAACTGCAACATATTAAGGGTTCACTTATTTCGTATTAGTTTTCTGTTAAAAGGTAGAGAGCTAATTCAAACCATTTGGAATCTTCATTGGTTTCTATTTTGTATGTTACGGCTATAGTTTTTGTGTTACTTTTGTAAAAAGTTCTGCGGCAACAAATACACACATGGTTTGGTACTTCAGCGGATGTACTTTTAAATTTTAGTATTTCTTTTTTGTATGTGTGTAATAGAAGGTTGCCATGTGCAGAATTGTTGCTAGTCTGTTCTAAAGCTATTGCATTTTGTAAGTGGCTTTCACTTCCAAAATATTTTCTCTGGATATGGTCGATTTCTTCTTGTAGGTATTTGGGGGTACCATGCAGAAGAGTGTTATTTAAATTGGCTAGTTCTAAAGCTGGACTTTTAGCATAGTACAGTTTATACACTAGATTTCTTACATTTGAATGATGTGTTGATATCATGTTGATATCATGGAAGGTGCTTTTGCAAATAGGTCCTGAAATGCAGGCTAACGAATGTCCTTGCAGTCCTGTGTATTTGCGCACTGGACAGGTATCCATATTTTGTAACACTTTCATTTTGATTTTGTCTTTACCTTTCACATACTGATTGAGGAACTGGCATAAAGATTTGAAAGATTTGTTGGGAATGTTACACATTGACGTGCACGGCCATTTGTATACTGGATGTTCTGGTTCAGTCGAATGGAGAGGTCATTCTGAGTTTTCTGTGGATACTTTTGTAAGCAGTGTTTCATGTTCCGTGATGGTATTATTGATGTTTTCATATCCTCGTCCACTGCTATGGATGGCAATTGTGTGTGTTTGATTTTGTTTGTATGCTTCTTCATTAAAATATGGTTCTGTGGTTGTCGTGTGACTCCATTCACCTCCACAAATATTTAAGAAGCCATTTTTGTTGACATTCCGTTTATTGAGAAGTTTCTTTTGTAATTTAGTACTTAGTTTTGTTAGTGGTTTCATCCTGTTTAAAACTAAAATAAATAACTTCCTTTTGAGAAGGATTGCACTGTCTACAGAGCTTCTAGAATTAATTTTCTACGGTAGGTTTTAAGGGTTGTGGGTGATTTCGCTCCTCTTCTTAGTAGATTCTGAATGACTCTGTGGCGGAACATTTTTGCTAAAATACTTTTTTTTACTATGGTTTCTTGCTAGTATATGAGGATTTATAGGAGCAGTGTTAGCAGTAGTGGTAGCCGAATTCTTGTTAAGCATTTTCTGTTTCGTGCCACATTTTGATAGAGGAGGCAAAGTTTCTGTAGTTGAAACTTCTTTTGTTCCGCTAAATGACTGCATTAGCTGTTTTGTTTCAACGTTTTGTACAAACTCTGATAGAGATGGATGTTTACTTTGGACACTTTTATTTTCATTTGCTCTATTTCTGCGTTCCTTTCTACGGACTTGCCTTTTGGTAGGCATTCTTTGGGGTCTGTTGAAAAAAAAAAGAAGGTATGGGTTGGTCGGTTTTACAATGTATGTGTGCTGTGTGCATGCGTGTATGAGTTGATGGGGAAGATGTTTCTGGTGGTGTGTGAATGTGCATTGGGCAGTTACAATGAGTAGGGAAGGTTATTTTTCTGTTTGTATGTTACTACACTGTGCTTCAGATGAGAGTAGAAAGTGAGCTAGTGATGAGGAGAAGCATTAATAGTGAACGTAATGGTATAAAATTAAAACAGGTATTTGTTTTGTAGTACTAATATTCTAAGGCTTGTGTTCCAAAAAACCGGGGATTTGTGTGCCATTCTGCTTGTTAATCTTTGTTTAATAAATGGGGTTTTGTGGGCAGAATTGTTCAGAAATCGATGTTTTTTCTGGTGCACAAATTACTTGAATGACCCACACAGTGTCTTTGAGGAACAATAAGACTATAAAGGTAGTATTGTATTTACTTTTTTGTGTGAAATGAACAGGTTTCTTTCGATATGTTGTTTGTAGTGTAGATGCTGCTGATTTTCAGGAGAGTGGTCTTCATTGCAATTGTAAAAGGAAGAAGTTAGTAATGCTGTGTGTTTATAGCAGTGATGTTAATGTACACGTTCATTTTTATGCTTTCGTGGAAGTATTCCCTTTTGATATCTCAACACAGTGTACGCGTGCATTTCATTTGACTATGTGCAGCCTTTATATGTTATTTGCAGTACGTTAGTTCAACCTGCTTCGCAAATGAGTACAATTTTAAGTTCATGAAATTCCCTTGTTTTTTTTTTGCATCTGTGTTGTAGATAGCAGAGAGGTTTGGAAGTGATAGGTCATTATAGTAGATGGGAAACATTTGAATACTTTCATATTATAAGTAGGCATGCGAAAAATCGGGAGCACCTGAGAGGGAGATGTCACCACAGCAATCGGGAACGTTTATTTTTCTCATATGATCGCATTGGGAGTAGCATTAATTTAGGCGGAAGACAGTAAAAAATTGTGACATTTTTTAATGAAAAATCGATTTACGCACTTCAAGCGGGAGCCTTGATATGTATTGGCTATGCAGCTTTAGTGACATTAATTTGTTTAAATGGAATCATAAGAGTTGCACATGTACTCTGAATAAAATATACATACCTGTACTTTGTAATCATGCATGTGGGTATGCATGGAGCTGTAAGTAGAAATCCGCGTCACTTGCAGTAGGTGCTTTGCAATGATATGAGACTTGTATTCAGAGTGATCAACAGTACATTTGAAGTGCGGAACTCTGACGGAGTTGGATGTAGAGGTCTTGGGTATGATTGGTGGATGGTTGTGTGACTGCTTAGCTGTGTCCAATTGTCACAAACGTCGGTATGTCCTCTTCTTCAGACGACAACACAATTTCTCCCCCTTCCCCCGACTCCTCACCTTCCACTTTCTTCTTTGATTTTTCTTTCTTGAGGCTTGTAGGTCTCTCTTTTTTTAATGAAGATAAGGACGTCCTCGGTAGGCACCATGCCACCTAAAAAGGTGTAACGGGAATAACCCCTCTGGGAACGCCAATAAGGGGAAAAAACCAGAGGCACAAAAAAACCCTAAGAGACTTCTTTCAGGAAAATGAGGTGAACGTGGCTGGACACGGTGGAGTATGGTAAGCACCCGCACAGAAGTTCAAATGTAATCCAGTGACGGCTGAAGGACTTGAAAAATATGGAGCAACAACAATCCGTATAAACAGGCAAGATTCTGGCACATGGCTGGTCTGGTAAGTAAAAGGGCTGGGCAAAAGTCAATCCAGGAAACAGGCAATAGTCGGGTTCACAGCAGATCCAGTAGGCTTGAGGGTCAGCAAGGGCAATCCAAAAGACAGGCTGAGGTCGGGTACACAGCAGATCAGGAGTAAACGCGAAAGGAAAAGGAAAGAAGGAGTAAAGGAAGAATGCGGGCTGGGAAAAAAGGGGAAACCGAAAGGAAATAAGGAATAAGAGAGGGGAGGAGCAAAAGAAGGGAAAGGAGGCGAGGGGAAGGCAGAAATCCGCGAGGAGCACAAATGTGCTAAAAATACCAAAAAATATAAACTAAACGAGAGAAAAGAGCAAGACGGAGGGATACAAGCAAGTACTCGGAGGGAGCGACAGCAACACAGGGAGAAACCCAGAAACGTTGCAACGCATCCGTAACCAGGAAGTACGGACCTAAATACTTCCGGTTACGTATGCGTGCAACAACTAGAACGATGCAGGAGGAACGGAAGACGTGCCGGGAAACGCTATGGCTGACAATAATGCCAGCGATTCCACACCCACCATCCTTGCCGTGATATGACACCAATGAGGGAATGGATTCGCGAGTGATGTGGAAAGGGTAGAAGGACTGGCTAAGAGTTGCATGCCGCACGGACACCGCGCCTCTCCGCGGGTAGGGCGTGCCACATATGGGGTTTTACAGCAAATCCAGCATGGAAAGGGGACCATGGGGATAAGCCAATCAGATGTTAACATTGTTGATTTGTGTAGAAAGACATTGTGTGTAGTGAAGATGGCAGAGGTGGAGACAGTCAGGGTGTTGGTGCTCAGAGATATTTGTGTCCATGGTTTACAGCACCATTCTCAATGTAGGCATGTGGCAAACAATTTCGATGCAAGAGGAGTGGAGGTGGTGTGGAGCGCTGCGACTGAGTGCAATGTAGAGGCAATTCTCCAAGTTTGCAGAGATACGCGCAGGATGAACACTCCCCATGTGGTAGTTTTGCACTATGGTGCTTCCCATTTGGGCTACGTGAGTTCACCTACTTTGTTGGGAGATTTGGAACGGTTGGTTCAAGCAGTCATCAACATCTTTCCAACTGCGAAAGTAATTTTTTCTGGATTACTTCCTAGAGCAAAGTGGGACAACAGTTCTGTTTTTTGTCCTGATCAAAGTATTGGTAGGCGTGCAATCAATCGGGCATGCGTGTTTTCATGTTAAGAGCTGGTATGTTTTCTGTAGCCACGAGAACATTGTTTCCAGTAATGCGGCTTATTTTGAAGCAGATGGTGTTTCTTTATCTTTTTTGGGAAATGTCATGTACTTTTGGAATGTAAGGCTTGCTTTGGAGCAGGTTATGTGATGATTGTAGGAGTAAAGTAAGAAGAAAAAATACAGAGCCCACCTTAAAGGGGAAATGGGAAACACTATTTAAATTTACAGTCGTCACACTTAGATCCTCTACATGTCCATGGACATGGCGGTAGTCTGCAGGCAGCGCCTATTATGGGGATTCTAGGGTGCAGAGGCATGCAAATGAGAATGAGCGAAGCTAGGGATTGGTCAGTAAAGTTCAGTGGATGTGTTGTGAAAGGAGATATTTAGTGAGAACATCTTTTTCCTGAGAGGAGAACAGACCGCTATGGCTGTGTGTGCTCGAAAACAGATTAGCTGGATTTTGGGACACTCATGGATACATTGGTTGAAGGTGCATGCAGAACATTGCGGTGTATCTGCAGATCTTGGATTCCCTCATGTGGAAGTGCATTGGCATGGAGTGTGTGGAATGAAGTGGCTGGACTTGGTACCTCTCTGTGTTACTTTACAGACAGAGCGTCATCCTGATATAATTATCATTCATTGTGGAGGAAACAGTTTAGGGCATGGGTCTGGAATTTCTTTGCAATTTGCAATGAAAGAAGGACTTGAGAAGGACATGGACATGTTTCCAAATTGCCAAATAATGTTTTCTCGTATTGCGCAAAGACAAATGTGTCTCTGTTCTTCTTTATTTGCTCCACAAACGGAGAAAGCAAGGCGCAATGTCAATAAGGCTGTTTGTGCCTTTCTAAGAGATGTTGGCATGTCCTCTTTCCACAATGAAAATATTATGTTTCGTAGCACATTAATTTTTCCATCTTACATATGCTGGCAATCAGATTTTTCTTCCAAATGTACAAAATGCATTGCAACCTTTTTTGGAATTATAGTCACCTATTTTGCATAACATGTTGATGAATCCAATTTTTTCAAACACACAGAACACCACCAAAAGGCTCTTTTCAGAGCCACCACTTACTCCCTGAGAAAAGTGCATTGGTTTTGCTACGGTTGCACCCTAAATTTTTGTCTGTCCTAGGACTGCCCGGAGGCTTATTGAAAAATGCACGGGGCCCTACACAGTTTACTTGATAGTTCCATTTTTAAACTGAGAAAGGCGGCTCTGAAATGAGCCTTTTTTTTTTCAATGTTTGTTGTTTTATATTTTTTGGGATTTTTTACACACAACACACTAGGAGAGGTGGGGAAAGGAGGGTAAGGAAGGGACACCAACCACTGGGATAAGAAAGGGCAGGTGGAGAGAATAAGATGTAGGGTGGGCCTTATTTAGGTAGGTAGCAGCTCTTCTGGTGCTCCATGACAGTAGTCTCGAAAGCACTTGGAAGACTCTCCCCCCTGCAGAGTGCTGCGTCGCAGTACATACACAATATTGTGACCCTCGAAAGGTAAGGGTCAACAGCATCACAAATGGCCTGTGAAGCAATTGGAGGGATGCGCTCTCCCACAGGAGTGTCTCTTGTGGTGAGAGGATCGGAAACGGAGGATGCTGCGAGGAACTCAACCTACTACGTTCTTTACATGGTACACCTTGCGAATGTCCGCACCGTGGAACGAAGTTAGGTGTCGCTTCATGGTTGTCGTACCAAAGCTGTACGCACCAGGTCTCCCACGACTCAGCACCAACTTGCACTGTTTACAGGTGACCTGGTTCGCACGTGTTTTTGGTACGTTACCATAAACGGTAAACCACACCCATGACTCCCGGCGAGTGCTGGTAGTAGGGAGTTCCTCCACCTCATTCTCTTCATCCTCTTCATCCTTGCTCTCTACATCCTCACGTGTATTCCCCACTGCAGGCCCTTGGGGAGGTGGTGGTGGTGGAGGAGGGTTTGGGGGTGGTGCTGATGCTGATGTAGCAACAGCAGCCATGGATGCCATCAGGGTTGGTGAGGTAATCTCCGCTAGAACACTTAAGGCAGCAAAACTCAATCTGCAATCGCCAGAAGTGCAATGAAGATGAGCTCAGGGGTTTGGCCTTTTATAGGGGTGGAGGGGTGCACCTCGTGACCATATCAATCACTCAAAAGTGTTCAAAAGTTCCAAACAATATGTGGAAAGCTAGGGCCATTGTATGCAACATATGAAATGGTGATTTTTTATTGTAAAATAATTTGGCTTGTCTGCATAAGTTCTTTTGAAATCTTGGGGAAGCGGACAAAGTGCGCAAATTAGGACACACGCTCAGCGTGGGTGCTGTCACATGATGATGTCGTGAACACATCTGCGAAGGAAATGGATGCCCGCAGGACACCAAATGAACAGGAACGGCCGTGCGCCCGTGCGCATGCGCGTGGGTGTTCTACGGACAGTGTTCGGGTCCTGAAACTAATTAAAGTTGCGATACAAGTGAGACGGACAGTTACGGACATGCGCGATGTTCGCAGGACTTACGGGTCTGGTGGGCATGTGCGTAGATATTCTGCTGACTGTACGGCCAGGTATAGCGTCCTTAGGACATCTCCATTTTGTTTGACTACGGACATGCTGGAGACGGCGCTTGTTCAACGGACAGTTCCATCTTGGCTGCGGATGGTACCGACAGGTATAGTGTCCTTAGGACATCCATATTTTATAAATTACAGACAGGCTGAACAGGCGCGATGTCCGCGGACATTTTAAATTTAAAAATAAAAAAAAAAAATTAGACTCAATTCCATTAAAACTAACATAACATTTTTTTTTATTAAACATATATACAGCAATTAAGAGAGAGAGGGGGAAGCAGACACTGAAACAAATATAGGGGAATTAGGGGTTTCCACAGGCTGGTTGTGAGGGGATGAAGGGGTGGAAGTTTCGTCGAAACGTTTCTTGTTCTTGAGGGTTTGGGGATAGTTCACTGGGAAATGGAGAAGAGGGACAGGTACAGGTAGTACAGTGGTATCTAATTTTTCCTTTGACGTGGTCCTCCACAAATTGCCGTAAACTATTGAAATTATCTTTGAGCATGTCCACTTTCTCTTCTGTGTTTCAAGGTGTCTTGCACTGTGTCTTTTGGTTGAATTTCTTCGTTTTTTGTATGGTCTGTTAATAATAAATATATATATGTTAAGTACACCGAGTACTGACTATTAATTTGCTTATGCAGAGAAGTGTGTACCATTATTATCGCTATCTTCCGACATTTCGTCATGCGTAAAATTCTCCTCCAGCCACTCCAAAGTACTGCACATTTCTGTGTGAAAACAGAAATCCATTATTTGTTCTGCACCTCATACAAAAAGTATACAGACATATAAGAAAAATGAAGTTCACTTACTACTTTCTTGTACTTTGTATTCGTTGTGTTTGTCTACTGTCGCTTCTAGCTGTGCAGTTTCTGTGATGTAATTACGTTGGAGGCATATCTTTTTTTGTTATGGTGTAATCCATTTCATTATATATGGTATTTAAATGGATGGGTGATGTGTTAGACGTGTAGGTTCCACTGCTTATTTATTATTACTTATGATGTGTTTATGTGCTGCTTTTTAAACTCGTACAGTTTTTATATGGCATGATAGAACAATTTCAGATACCCCCTGAGTGTTTGGATAGTGTTGATCTTGTCCGCGGACATACGCTCAGTCCGTGGCCTTTAAATATCATTAGCGGGGGGGGTTCACTATGTTCTATGTTACATGTATATAAAGTATGGGAATCTTAGTAAACATCTATCAAATTCACACTATGAAAATGTATATTTAGTAAAAAAAACTTTCATAAAGGGAGGTTATGGTTAAGTTGTACCACTAAAAACCTATGAAATTCAGTAAAAAAAACGTTGTTAAAGGGATGAATATTGTTACTGAATATATATATATATATATATATCATCCAGTGACTGTGTTCACTGATCACAAGCCACTGATTCCCATCATGGTATGGTCGTCCCCCAGCCTGCCGATCCGAGAGAGATGGATACTCCAGCTGCAAGAGTATGGAGTTGCGCTGCTGTTCAGGGCAGGAGGGGACAATCCGTCCGACTATCTGTCCCGACACCCTGTGGAACAGGGGGAGCGCACATTCTCTGATGACATGGAGGAATTTGTAGAAATGGTCACCAGAGCAGCTGTTCCTAAGTCAATGTCGCTGGCCGAAACTTTGCAGCAGCAGCAACACGCCGTGATGCGTGGCTGCACGATCTGGTATGTCAGCTGCAGGCGGGGAAATGGAATGGATTCTTGTCAGTAACACAGAACGCTGGAGCCCCAGGCCTTTTTTACACAGGCAGTGGAATACTGAAAAAGCAAGTTTTCCATGGGGGATGAGGGAGGATCTGTGGTGCGCAGCCGGTCATTTCCTTAGAGCTACAGAAGCAGGTAATCATCCTGGTGCACATCAGACACCAGGGAGCAAGTAAAATGAAGGAACGCCCCTGCAAGAAGGTGTGGTTCACGGACATGGAGGCAAAGGTGGATGAGGGCCTCTGTCTATGTGCATGGTGCCTGGCAGCCAGATGATTAGCGAAGGAATGGCTGATCACTTCCCTGGATCGAGCCACTGTGCTGTGGCATGCTTCAAGCTGGGATTTCAGCACCATATTACAGTTAAGGTACTTCCTAGGCGTATTAGATGTGCTCTCGCATTACCCAATTCTACAGTTTGTTGAATCCATGGCAGCAGGAGTGATAATCCCGATCATTGAGGAGCTGTTCGTGGCCCATGGAATCCCAGAGTCCATGAGGTCTGATAACAGATCACCATTCCAGAGTAAGGAATTTGCGAGGTTCCTGATTTCTGTGGAGTATCGTACCGGAGATGTAGAGCGGTTTATGTGGATACTCAAGTCATTCCACATTGAAGTTGACAAGGAGTAACCACTGGAGCCAGCGCTCACGTTGTTTCTCATGGCGTACCAGACAACCCCACATGCCACAACGGATTTTGCGCCAATGGAAACATTCCTTGCGCGCAAGGTGAAATCGATCATTCTGGAGTCCAAGAGGATGACAGTCCCAGATCTGGTGAGGATGTGGGAAGTACAGGAGCAGGCCAATGAGAGCGAGACATCTCAGCGCCAACTGGGAGAACAACCCATGGAGGTGGCAGACCTGGTGCTGGCCCGCATACAGCATCCAACTCAGAAAGCTGTGCCTGCCCCACGACACAGTCTCGTGGACGATTGCCAACAAACAAGGGTCCATGGCCACCACCAGAAGAGGTTGGGAATCCTTGACAAGGAACTGCATTTGGTAACGGAGCCTTAAAGGGTGTTGGATGGATATGAATCCATCACACCCCCTTAGGCACTTTAGAGTGAGGTGAATCCCCTGGACAGTGTGATGTGCTGGGTGGAGCATGGGCGGGTTAAAGTATCTCTGCCCTGATGCAATATCACTGGCATTATAGATGTAGTGCACGCATATAAAGAGATGCCATTTTTTAGCTATGTACGACGTCTGCTGCCCTACATGGCTGCAAGGTAAACGTAGGCCCGATTGGAAAAACATAACAAGGCCCAACGCTGAGAACAGATCAACCCGCGCTGCTCATTCCCACAGCAACTTCCCCTTGTTGCATGACTGTTGCAATTATTTAGTATCACAATGAGGAATGCACCCTGCAAGGATGTGAGACAGCACCAGGCTCCTCGCATTACCCATTCATCCCCACTGGCACACAGCTGACCTCCGACCCCCCCCCCAGTCCCCCAGGACACACAACGACCCTCACTGGCCCCTTCCAAGAGTCTGTGCATTCCCCGATAAGCGAGCAATCCCCGCTCACCCGCAGTAAAACCAGTGGTCATAAAGAACCCAAACGTGCATGACCATGTCACCCATGCCGATAAATACCCCCTTTGTAGTACAAGGTACATTGAGGGATAAATTATAGATCAAAACGAAGGTGGAGGCCTTGGGTGCATTATCAACAAAGCACAGAATGTGTGGGTCGGCGTGACTGTATTTCTTTCTCCCTTCCACCTGGCACCAGTCCCCGAGCCTCCCATGGGCATGCCATAGAGATGTAGTAATAGGCTTAGTGTATCATAGCAGTTCTGATACTGTAACTTACGAGGGTAACCTGGCATATCCTATGGAGCAGGCCCATGTAAATAGTCTCGCTAATTAATGACGCTAGTTTTTACTGTATATTGATGACGCTGTACTACCTTTTAAGCTTCTGTTTGTATCAAGTTTGGCCAGAACGTTCTCGAGCAGCAGCGGTCTTTGCTGATATCTTTGTACAGGATACAATTAAACCTTGTTATCCTTGCAAGCAATCTCTTGGCCTTTTTCCTTAGAGGGTTGTAGTCTTTCTGGTGTGACCGTAAACAGGGACTTTCCTTCATTTGGTGACCCTGACAACGTGATCCCGGCAGCCCAGTACCTGCAGAGGTATCCAGACAACCTCTCCGGAAGGGCAGCGCCCACCTACAACAACCAGCCCCAAAACGTGTAAATCCCCATTCCTCCCCCTGTGTGGCCCTGTGGGAGCCGTCTTTGCAGAATCCCGCCTGCTCTTTAGAGTGGAGTGCGGTCCAAAGGAGAGGTGCAAGCCAGTGTTGGAACCCAGTGAACGGAGGAGTTTAGGTGAGCACGCGAGTATGGCCTGCAAGGGATAAAGTAGTGGCAGACGTATGGAGCAGTGTGAACATGCAGTGATTGAATATGAGAGTGTGGCATGGTTGTGGAGTGTGTTCATTTATTTATTTTTAATTAATTTAGTATATTGAGAAAAAGGAAAATGGAAGAGAGGGAACCTCCCCGAGTGAGGGGGGGGGGGCAGTGGCACCACATGCATTGTTTAAACAGTGCCGGTAAAACACAAGGATAAAAATAGGAGCTCCGTATAATTGGAGAGCTCGGGAATAGTAGTGGTTGTTGTTTTAGCTTGTTATTTTAGTATGTTTTATTAGAGCATTTTATGGTGTAAGGAGAAGGCCCAGAAGCGGCATGTTTGTGTTGTGTGTGGATGTTTAAGGTGTGGGTGTAGTTACAAAGCTCTAATTGGGAATAGAGGGGCAGCTGTATTGGACAGATGATTTTATATTGGAATGTGTATGGACGACATTAAGTTGCATTGTTGACAAAATTGAACTATGTATGTTGTGAACAATTTATTGTTTAACACGGAGGCACAGCAGCATAGGTGTAGCCCCACTGCCAGACACACGGGAGACGCAAATATGGGGGTGGAAACTCCCCTAGACAATATATGCAAGGTCTTGCCCCTGTATTGTGAAAAGATTAAGAAGTATTACAACCAGTGGGTGACAAACTAGAGGAGGGGGAAAGCCCCACTCCTGGCAAGATCAGGACTCTTGACAAAAGCGTGTTGGAACACACGTCTGCCTTCTTGACAGCAAAATATAAGAGGAGACCGTTGCAGAATAGAAGGGAAGTATTGAACCTCTGTAAAATGTTTGAAGAAACCGAGGATCCAAAGGGGGAAGGGGCGACACATGACAGTAGTAAAGATACAGGTGCAGGGGAAAATGGGAAGAATGTGGAGGTGGAAAAAAGGAATATATCCGCTAGTAACTCGCCCAGCGGAAGGGTATACTAATCCAACATATGTATCAGCAGGTACGATGGTAGCAGCACCAGCCACAGTCCCACCTCCCCCATATGTCTCACCTCCAGAGATGACTGCCCATACCAGGGTGAGCACGAGAGACCTAAAAATAGCACTGGCATCGACACGGACAAAGTTAGCGAGGCTATGAGCAGCATGTGATGTAGCAAAGACAGGTACACTGGTGCTACCCACAGGGCACCAGTACAACCAGCATGGGATGAGTGGAAGTCGGAAAGTTTCCTATTCAGAATAGACAGCACACCCGTAACAACCATTCACGTAGAGCGTGAACGAGAGACAGACAGGTTGGGCTATGAGAATGTAGGGTCACGAAGAGGAGATGAAGACTTGAGTGAATTTGATGATACCAAGGATGATGGGGAAGGGGACGCAGAGCAAGTGCCCCAGCACACGCCGAGGTTAGAAAGCTTGTGGGATAGACGATTGAGGGAGAGATATGGCAGGATAGCATTGGCAAGTAAAAAGTGGTGTGTGACTAAACGCGGAAAAGGGAAAATGCAAATGCCACTGATACACAAGGGATCAGGGAGTCACTATGTACCCTGGGCACAGATGGACAAGAAATATATCCTTAAATCACTCCCACCACTCACGGTTGTGGCAGGGAAGTGGATATAGGCTTTTGAAAAGAACACAGCGGGGGTGCCTTTAGCAATAGGAGATATTAAAGGCTTATTAGTGGCTGCAGTGGGAGAACAAGCTGAAAATGTATGGGTGAAAGCGGGATGCCCATGATGGAGCCACATTCAACAAGGTTAGGGCCAGGGTGTGGGATGAGTTGAGGCAGGCGTTCCCAGATACTCCAGATTTACAATCCATCATGCAGTGTACTATGGAGGATGATGCAGACGCAGCTCAGTTTATTAACAGGGTTCAAGATGTGGAGGGCAGAAACTGGCAACGCCTGGGACCAATCAACCGCATTTTTCTATTTTATAGTGAAACGGGGCCTACCCAAAGAAGTGCAGAAGGCACTCGACAAAATATCGGGGATAGAAGCAAGAGTATGGCCCGAAATTCAAAACATTATATTCCACCATTGTAGAAGGATAAAAGAGCGCGTGAAGGAAATGATTCAGAGGCGACAGGCTGAGAAAGCAAAACTGGTCCTAAATAAGTTAGTGAAAGTAGCTGGGGTGGCAACAGGGCCAGCAACAGCACATGCAGGAGGAGGAGGATACGCCCTCAACACGGCAAATGCAAGAATAGCGGCAGTGTGGGCTGAAGGAGGACAAGGACAGTGGGGTGGCAGCCCACAATTCCCAGGGCCACAGTGGCAAGGAGGACAATAACGAGGGTGAGGTGGGTTCTGAGGGTCATGGAGAGGTGGGTTTGGAGGTCCGGGACCAAGAGGAGGGGGAACAGGACAGTGCTGGACATGCGGGAGATGGGGGCCCTTCTCCAGAGAATGTCAGAGTAGACGGTGTATGGGATACAACTACAACCAGCAGAACTATGGCCCTCCATGCCAGGGGAATCCCCAAGGGCCACCTCCCAGAATGTCTTCAATACCCTATGAGATCCATCAAACTTAAACACAGCTACCCCTGCAGGTTTCCGGCCCCTGCCACCCGCAGCAAACAGTTCAGCAGCATCAACACTGTACTTACATGCAGCAAGTATAGAATAGGAATGCCTTCAGCAGCGCACCCAATGGCACAGTGGCTCCATTCCAAGGTGCTACAGTGGTAGGGGGAAACCCTTTTTCGTTTCCTGGGACAGACATATACCCTGACTAGGACAGCCCACAGAGAGTACTTACGTGTCCAGTCCTGTTAATGACCCTAAATCCAGAAGAGGAACCGTTGGTGGGGGGCAGAGATGGGGAACAAACAATTCATCTTTATGGTGGACGCAAGAGCTGAGAAGTCCTGCATCAGTGAAGGGGCCTTCCTGCTATCAGGAAAAACTCTCGACACCTAGGGATTCTCTAGGGCTGTTTTTATGGTTCCATACACAAAAGACTTGGATGTAAAAGTGGGAGGGAAAGTTGTAAGGGCCCCCCTCTTATACTCCGAAAGGGATCTGCTAAGCAAGTTGAACATAACAATCACATTTACAGACGGCTATCTGCACCACACCTGGTATGTGTTCAATGAGGGCAATACAGTGATGCATGCCATGGCATGTGATGTAGTGGTATGAGGCCTCCCGGTCATCCCCAGACATGTTCATTTATGGCATTACAATGCTCACATGAGCCGTTCCCCAGATTACCAGAACTTGCTGCAGAGTACCCACTGATTTCATTTTTTTGGCTTGTGGTGTCACCGAACTAGTTGCAGGCACAATACTTTCTCTGGATCTAGAGGCTTTACTGGTATCAGCCAAAATAATTGTAGTACTAAGTCCTGACCTTCAAGGATGCCAGTGGTGCACCGTTTTATGCATCAATCCCACTGTGCCCCTTAAAGAATTGACAGATGCTAAAATCTTTGAGGATGGCAACAATGACGGGGAGATCATACTTGAAATGTGCATACCTGTGAGATTATGGTACAGTACTGAAAGGTCCAAAGCTCCCTCATGGCTGTTGTCACACCACCCCCATTCGGCCAGGCAGACTTGCAATAGGTTCCCACTCACTCAAATGAAATAGGGATGTTAAAGGAAGTGGCCCCAGTGAGAATCACCCTAAAGGCAGGGGCAGTGTTACCCTGGGTGAAACAATATCTATTGTCAAGGGAGGCAGAAGAGGGGATCAGAGAGACAAAACAGGCCTTATGTTACCAAGGGATCATAGTCTCCTCCACCTCACCATGCAACACAGCTATATACCCCATTAAAAAGGCATCAGAGGGCAGTTGGAGGATGATCCAGGATCTCGACCCCCGCAATGATGTAGTGCAGAAATAATTTCTACTTGTCCCCAACCCGGCCTCCAACTTGTGCAGCATCCCCAAAGAAGCAAATCATTTTACTGTGGCCGATTTGAAGAACGCTTTCTTTTCGGTACCGCTGCACCCAGACTCACAGTACCTCACAGCATTTACTCTGGGCGGAAAGTGCTATGGGCACACTTGTTTGCCCCAAGGGACTGCAAAAGCCACAGCTTATTAAATAGGATACTGCACAAAGACTTAGGCAACATCCAGGTGCCCAGCACAATAATTCAATACGTAGATTTATTAGTATGAAGTGACAGTGAACAGAACTGCCACATAGACTCCATTGCACTACTACAACTGTTAGCACCTAAGGGGTACTGTAACGCTCACCTGGCTCCCACGGAGGCGCTGGTCTGGTCTGGGTTGCCGTGGCCTCTTCAAGCGTGATGCGCAGAATTCGGACCACCGATTGAACAGGACCCCCAAATCTTGCTTGTCTGGCCCGTAGGAATATCCTTCTTATGGTTTGGAAGGATGAACTCTCCATCCTGCTTCTGGTGCACGGGCGCACGTTCGTCCAGTTACTTCACTGGTTTTCAGAATGGCGCTGGCACATCCACTTGACTTTTCTGAGCGATATGCCGTAAGTATGAAGATGCAAAAGTTCAAGTGTGAGCCTCCTTTTATGTTGTTTTTTCTGTCCTTTATTTCAGGTGCAGAACAAAGGCGATGCGTTGAGGGGTTAAATTGCCGGTGGTAAAATCAGGTGAGTTAGTGATGAGGGCGACCCCTCTAAATGTCTTTATAGTTCCCCAGTAATGTCTTTTGTCCTTTCCCCATAGGGGCCGGGGTGCGATGCCTGCCAAAGATGCGGCGCCGACCCGAGATGTGGAATGGTTCGCCAAGAAAAGCCGGTAGTAATATGGCTGAAAATTTGGCTTTCCTCTTGTGTTCCCTTGCTCACCTTTTATCTCTTCTTCTCTCCCCTAGGTGCAGAGATGTGGCGACCGGTGCTGAGAGCCGCGATGGAGCCGGGCGGCGTCTCGGGAACAGGTGAGTGAAGAGCGGCGCTGCAGCGAGCAACGCGGTGCTTTTAAATGGAAGTCTTCCTTCAGGAATGCTGGCATGAAGATTCCGGATGCAGGTAAGAAGGTTGAATAAGTTCTTGGTTTTCACCTTTCTCTTCTCTTATTCCCTTACAGGTGTTCCAGGTTCAAGGCGGGCGTGGCTGGAGTCCATGTGCAGGAGCAGACACGGTGAGCGTCCAGCTGCTGGGATGCAGAACAACGCGAAGCACGTGTGGCTGTCCGGGCGTGGCTTAAATAGCTTTGGAAGAAGTTCCAGGTGAGTATTCTTCCACAGCCCCACCCAAGTAACAAAATAGTTCCTTCAGAAAAATAGTCCCTCCTAAGCCTCATTTGGCTTGGTTCTTCATGCAGCATGGTCTGCATCAGGTGAGTGTGCAGCATGATCTGCTTCAGGTAAGTGCACCAAACACTTCCCCTTATGAGCCTGGTGCCTATGGCGCCAGGACTGATGTCCAACATGAGCCTGGTGCCAACGGCGCCAGGACAGAGTCCAAAGAGCCCCTATAAAGGGCCGCTGGGCTTTTACCCGGGGGCGTGATGCCTGCTCCCGGGGGTGCTGGGCCTGGCCTGGTGCTCCGGGTGTAGGCATCATGACAGGTACAAGGTAGACAATGTCAAGCTCCAGTATTGTCAACAGGAAGTACTCTACCTGGAACAACTTATCTCTGCAGAAGAGAATAATCCCTGACAGGGCAGCAACAGTGCATGCCACTCCTAATCCACTCACAGCGAAAGACATGCAGACATTTTTAGGGTTATGCAATTACTGCAGGGCATGGATCCTTGACTATGCAGCATACACGAGGCCCCTCTTACATGGCCTCAAGGGAGCACAAAAAGATCAGAGTATGATAGAATGGACCGCAGCTATGATTAAGAGTTTCAATGATCTAAATGAAGTGATTTCCACAGCCCCAGCCCTTGCTACCCCAGATTACACGCAGGAATTTTACATATTCTCACACTCGAATGGCACACTCATGACGTTACCGACGCAAAAAGCACAATGGGCCACTGGCCTACTACAGTGGCACACTAGACACAGTTATGCAAGGACAGTTTGCATGTGAGCAAGCTCTTGCAGCTGAGGCCTTTGCAATCAAAAGAAGTTCCACAATTGTGATGGGGTACTCAGTAACTTTGTGTGTGGAACACTCAGTGTTTGCCATAATAGACCGTTCAAAGTCAACCCTCACCACCCAGCGGGCATCAGCATATAAGACTATTCTCTCAAGCCCACATATCCACATTATAAGGTGTAAAACAATGAATCTGGCCAGATTCCACACAGATTCATGCAATGACGAAGACTTGCAACAGCATGACTGTGAAACTTATGAGAGTGAGGAAGAGGATATCCCCAAAGCCAAAGACAGCCCGTTAGGGGAAGGAGATGTGCTTTTTGTTGATGGGTCAATGACAACTGACCAGGACACAGGACAGAGACATGTTGGGGCAGCAGTGGTGTGCCTAGGCGGGGGTGACTATGAAACATTAGTAAGGAAGAGGTTGCCCATGCATTACTTGGCCTAAGCAGCAGAACTTGTAGCCCTTATTGAGGCTCTTCGGGCATCTAAGGGGTGTTATGCCACCATTTACTCAGACTCTGCATATGCCACCACTATGGTACATGCAGGTCTTTCACACTGGAGAAGGAGGGGCTACAGGTGGCTCACCAGTGCAACATGCCGCCCTGCTTAATACATTAATATCCGCCCTTGCATAACCAACTGTAATGGTGGTCGTTAAGTGCGCAGCACACACCAACAACACTGACGAAATCTCGATGAAGCCCTGCCCATCACGCAGATAATTGAGCTTCAGCGCATGGCCCCACAGGAAGAGCAAGAAATGTGGCTCAAACGTGGGTGTGTACAATCTCCAACTGACCTCCTATGGAGGCAACACTGCACTGGGAAAGTAGTAATACCTGTGGAATTATTATGCACATCATTTGACCAGTTGCACTACCCTTCTTACAGCTCCAAACAACACATTGCAGCAGACATTCAGGAAGAGGGGTTATACCTAATCTCCAGGAACACCTCTCAACAATGGTTGTTCACTGTACCACTGCCAAGTGTTTAGTACAGGGATGACATGCTGAATGTTGCAAGGCACCCTGCCTCACTCCAATCTGACCATTCCGTGAGCTGCATATTAACTATGCGGATATGGGGGGAGATGCAATGGGGCTCGATACCTTATTGTAGTGGTTTGTCCATTCTCGAGGTGGGTGGATGCCAGTGCATGCGCCCACCCAGATGCCAAGTGTGCCGCAAAATTCCTCATATGTGAGGTATTCTCCCGGTGGGAGGTATGTGACATTCTGAGATCCGACAACGGCACCCATTTTTTCAATGAACTCTTCAAAGAGATCATAACACTATTGGGTATGAAACACTGCATGTGTTCGATTTACCTCCCACAAGCAAATGGGGTTGTGGAATGGATCAAGGGCCTCCTCAATAGCAGGCTGTCAAACCTATGTAACACCCTGGGTATACTGCCTACCTTGGCCCTGTTCAATCTATGCACTCAGCCCAGCAAGGACCACCACCTCTCCCCCTATGAAATAGTAACTGGCAGACGCATGCAAACACCCATCTTCCCTGTGAGGAGGGCATCAGATGCTCATATGACACACCTAACACGTGCAATCAAGTGTGTGTCACAACAGATGGCCCCACTGCACCCAGATGATATGATATTTTATTTGTATCGCGCTCATACACAAGTGTTTCAGAGCACGACAAGGCAAGGGAGGGGAACAAGGGAGAAGACAACAACGATCTTACTAGGCCCAGTGACATTGAGAACGCACAAGTGCATGGGAAAGGGGAAAAGTGCATGGAAGGGGGAGAGTGGAATGTGTGGAGCAGAGGAAAAAGATTAATAATACATTTTTAAAAAATAGATAATCGAGGCAATAAACAGTGGTAGTGCAGCCAGCACGTGGCAAGTGCTGTGTTTACAGCAGCAGACTGGGTAAGTCTGATAAGTGAAGAAAAAGAAAATGGGGCGATGGGGGACTGTATGGGTACAGATACAGTCCCCAGTGCAAGGGGTGGCCAGGAGGCAGTGCAGGGGGGGTGGCAGGGTGAGCAGGTACCTGGGCCAAGGGGACAGAGGGTGGCCAGGTGCACAATGCCAAGAGAGAGAGCAGATCAGCAGGAGAGAGGAGAGGAGAGGGGAAGGCAGGAGTAAAGAGGAAGGTCTTGAGGTGCTTCCAGAACTGGAGATGGTTCTCCTCAACTTTTGGAGTGGCAGGGAGGCTGTTCCAGAGGGAGGCCCCAGCCGAAGACAGGTCTACACCCAGCTTGTTTCTTTGAAAAACGATTGACCCTGAGGGAGTTAGAGGTAGAGGATCGAGAGGGGAGGTATTTGCGGAGGGATAGCTGAAGGTATCTTTGACCCAGGCCCCAGAAAGCCTTGTGGACAATGCAGAGGCTTTTGAATTTAATCCTTGCATCCACTGGGAGCCAATGGAGAGATTTTAGGGCTGGAAAGATACGATCTCAGGGTTTGAGGTCAAGGACAAGTCTCGTGCTGTGCGCAAAAGTCACCTCATCGGTGTGGTCTGCATCGCCTGACGCATATCTTGACAGCACCATACAATACATGAACCAACTACAATATCTGAACACATGTACATTGCAATGATTGACACATGTAGTTGCCTACCATCACTTCACGAATGGAACCATCAGACAAAACTGTCTTTGTAGGAATGTGTGACCCAAGTATGCAGAATAGAAATGTCCAACAGAGGAATACCAGATAGGACATCTGTAGGTTGTAGTGATCACTGCACTGATCTAATGCAGAGTCTTGACATGCTATCGTATTTAAACAGCAATACCACAAACACTAGCATGTCTCCTTACTGTCACTCCCATGTAGGTGATGCCAGATATGCACTCACACCATGGTTCATGATGCCCATCTGACGGCCACGCAACAGGCATGAAGAGGCCTACAACCGGGCAAACATACAGACACGTGGCGTGATAGAGCGGACCTTTGGACTGCCGAAGGCAAGGTTCCGCTGCCTCAGCCGATCCAGCGGGGCATTGCAGTACAGCCCCGTGCGGATGGGCAAAATTGTGCTGGCATGTGCCATGCTGCACAATATGTGCATACGCAGGAACATTCCACTGCCCCCGGACATTGAGCCAGCAGATGCGGATGAAGATGACTATGATGATGGGATGGCTGTACAACCAGGCCGGGGTGCCATTGATGGCCTTCATGCATGGGGAGCGCTCAGACAATTACTTCTGATCAACTTCAAATGCACATTGTGCACTTCAATTTGTGACACTTAAATTAAATGTTTTCAAAACACACGGAAGAAGATTGTCCACTCATAATTTACATTTGCACACCAGTGTATTAAGTAATTAACAAATGGAACAGGTGCAATAAGGAAAAATGCCCACACGTGACCTCCCACCTCCCCAACGTACCCACCCACCAGCCAGGCCCCAACTATCAAACTTCACTTGAGGCCAAGGATAAGTCTTGCAGTCCTGTTCTGGATTAGTTGCAGAGGGCGGAGAGTAGAGGCAGGTAGATTTAGAAAGAGGCTGTTACAATACTCCAACCTAGAGAGAACCAGAGCTTGGGAGACAGTAAGCATCTGGGGGAAGGAGGGGACATGCATAGTACCTCTGAGGAGATGCAATAGGAAGTTTGACTTTTTAGAGACCTCATTGATGTGGGCGGAGAAGAAAAGGGTGGAGTCAAAGACTACCCTGAGGTTCTTAGCCTTGCAGGTTCTGGTAGGTGGTGGGCCAAGGGAGGCCGGCCAGAGAGTGCGGGGAAAGGATGGCGAAGGTGTGCCAATGAGGAGGATCTCAGTTTTTCTGGCATTCAGACAAAAATAATTGGCGGCACACCAATCTTGAATAGCAGTTAGGCAATTGGAGATGGAGAGGAGGTGGCCAAGGGCAGCCTGAAAATGAGTTGAGTGTTGTCAGCGTAGCACTGGAAATTTGAGCAGAAAATGGCAATGCAGTAGGCGAGAGTTGCCAGGTATTGGTTGAAAAGCCAGGGCGAGAGGTTAGACCCCTGTGGTACACCGCAGGTAGAGAGGAATATAGATGATAGGAAGGACCCCAGTTGGTCCTGGGAGGGTCGATCAGAGAGGAAAGAGGTGAGCCAGGCCAGAGCCTGATCAGTGATACCCAGGTTATCACAGAGACGGTTGAGCAGGATGGTATGGTTGACCGCGATGAAGGCAGAAGAGCGATCGAGTAGGATGAGGACAGAGGGAATGTTAAGAGTCAAGGTTGGAGAGTGGATCTTCACGGATGTTCAGGAGAGCAGTTTCCGTGCTTCTGGCTGCTGTGAAGCTAGACTGGTGGTCATGGAGACAGCCAACAGAATCTGAATGAAGGTTAAGCTGAGAGATGGCCAACTTTTCCAGGAGTTTGCCATGAAAGGGAGTCATGGAAATTGGGCGATAGTTTGCCGGATAGGAAGGATCCGCTGTGGATTTCTTGAGAAGAGGATACACAAAGGAGTGCTCCAGAGGGGAGGGGAAATATCCTGAGGCAAAGGTGTGGTTGCAAAAATCGGCAAGGGCCAGAGCAAGGGTGTCAATGTGGTCGTTGATGGTTCTAGAGGAACAGGGATGAACCTGTTTTGATGAGGCTTTCATAGATTGGACTTGTCTAGCAACCTCATCGGGTGAGAAAAGAGGCAAGGGAAAGAAGGAGGGTGGGGGCTGTTTAAAGGGGGGGTTGAAAGCAGAGACAGAGGGAGTAGGAGGGGGAGGGGAGAAGAGGGTGGACAGGATGCCCTGGGTTTTTGAGATAAAGTGAGCGGCAAGGGCATGGCAGAGAGCCTGGGAGGCAAGAGGAGGGGTAGAGACTGCAGCAGGGTTGGCAAGCTCTTTGCAGATTTTAAAGAGTTCGGCCAAGTTGTTAGATGCTGCAGAGACACTGGCTTGCATGTGGATTCTCTTCTTGGTGCGGACAGAGTTGATATTGCCTTTGGAGCAGGCGAAAGGCCAGTTTGTCAGAGGATGAACATGAAGCCCTCTATTTCCTCTCAGCCACCCTACTCTTACCTTTAAGTGTAGCTAGGTCGGAGTCATACCAGGAATTGCACTTGGCTTGGACTTCAAGCGGATCTTCATGACAGGGGCAAGAGCATCAAGAGTATCATAAATAGAAGAGTAGAGAAGGGACAGGGTTGTGTCTGGGTGTGAGTGAGCCAGAGGAGGGGGGTGGGGGGGGGAGAAGGTGGCAGCAAAAGCCTCAAGCGACACACGCTTCTTAGGTTGGATGTCCGAGAAAGTAGGTGGCAGTGTTGGGGGGTCTTGGCTTGGGGGGAAGAGAGTGAGAGATGAGAGGAGAGAAGGCAGTGGTCACTCCAGGAGAGAGGAGTGGTCAGAGGGATAGAGAGTGGGAGGCCAGAGGAGATAAAGATATCAAGTGTGTGTCTTGCAGAGTGCGTCAGGCCAGAGGGGAGGATAGAGAAGTAGAGGGAATCGCAGAGGTCGCGAAAGAGCAAAGATGAGAGACAGAGAGACTCGAGGTGGATGTTGAGGTCACCAAAGACGAAGAGTTGAGTGGTTGAGGCCAGAAGGGAGGAGGAGAGGTCAGCCCACTCAGAGAGAAAAGAGGTGATTTGCCCAGGGGGGTAGTAGAGCGTAGCAACAGTAAGAGAGTGGGTAGGAGAGATTGCGAGCCTGCAGACAAGGCACTCAAAAGAGAAGTACATTTGAGTGGGAATGATGGTGGCAGAAATCCACTTGGGAAAGATCAGTGCTACTCCCCCTCCAGGCTGAGTGGATCTGGGAGTGGAGAGGATCTTGTAGTAATCCGGGAGGAGAGTGTCAAGGCTCGTGACAGAGCTTACCGTGAACCATGTCTCCGTAAGCCCATGGACATCCAGGTCCTGTTCTACAAGGAGGTGGCAGATGTCAGAGGAGTGCGACAGCAGAGCGAGAGTTGAGAGTGGCAAGATGAAGAAGGTTGCTGGCCTTAAAGACCTTCCGGGGAGAGGTACACATCAGAGGTACGCCATGCGGAGTTGGGGAGGTAGCCTGAAGAGGGGCAGAAGAGGAGGGAAGAGTGGGCAAGGTAGCCAAGGGATGAAAGGAGAAAACAGCCAGAGATGAAAGGAAGTTGATGAGGCGAGGGAACTGCCTATCGAAGAGGAGATTGGACTGACGACCTTGGACCATGACAGTGCCATTTAGGTAGACATTAAGGATGATTCTGGAGGAGTCGAAAGAAGCCATGAGGACTTCCCAGCGAGTGCCACCGTTAATGGGAGAGGTGGAGACAGGACAGAGCACAGAGATCATATGGGGGGTCATATGGGGGTCCATAGATCCGGCGAAGGAACAACAAAGAGGATGTCAGTGAGGGTCTGTCTGGAAGAGGCGCTGGTATAGGTTATCAGCAATAGGGAAACCAGGGTTGGAGGCTAAGATATCCTTTTAAATTTCTTCTTTCCAGACTTAGTGAGAAGGGAAGGATAGTTGATAGAGAAGCAGTTGGAATAGATGAGAGAAACAGAAAGCGCCATGAGTGGAAAGAGAGGAGGCAGAGGGAGGAGTCAGCAAGTACAGCAGTATGTAACAGTCACTGGGCTAGCAGGTTACAATCAATGGCCAAAGCTAAATGCAAAAGACACCCAAGTTTGACTTCCAAGTTAAAATGAGGGCTTAGTAGTTAAGGAATTTAACCTGGGAGTCAGATGGAAAGGTGAGTATAGAAACAGCTTTCAAATGAGTACATAACAGGAAACGTTGAGAGTACCTACTGAGAAAGGAAGTACAGGGAAATCAAGAAGGAGGGAACTAACCCATTCAGAATATGGTAAGAGAGTCAAGGTAGTCCAATAGTCCTGTAAGCAGACCGGGAAGCTGACAGGGCCTTAGAACAGGGGCCGGCTAATGCCTGCCGGTCCCTCGTTGGTGAACAACAGCAACTCCCAGCCAATCTGTAACCAGGATGAGAGGGGCAAACATCCAAAACACTGCCTCAGATAGTCCAAAGGGCTGGGTGGACATGTTTAAAGCGCCGCAAGGTGCAAGTTAGCTGTAGGCAAAAAAAGTACACAAACGCATAATTTTTCAGTGCAGGGTAGCTGTATTCAAAAACAAATGCTACACAGATGCGCAATGACAGAGCGCTGTAATTTTGGCAAAAATGCAGCAAAAATAATTGTTGGAATGGCTTTTTTGGATTTTCCAAATAAATTGCACAATATTCTTTGGAGGGGCCGGGGTGATGAAAACAAATGCTTCCTACCTCATCCAGAGCCATGGTAGAAGCCCTTCTTCAACACAGGCTCATGGAATCAAGGGCAGGCAATGTGAAACTGCTGCATGACCTCGTGCACCGTGGCATTTGTAAGGAGTGAAGATAACACAGTCCACAAGCATTGCAGGGGGGCCGGCAAAGCCTGCCGGTCCCTCGTTGGTGAACAACAGCAACTCCCCAGCCAATCCATAAACAGGATGGAGAGGGGCAAACGGCAAAAACACTGCCTCAGATGGTCCAAATGCCCGGGCGGCCATGTTTAAAGCACCGCATGGTGCAAATTAGTTGTAGGCAAAAAAGTACAAAAACACACGATTTTTCAGTGCAGGGTAGCTGGATTCAAAAACAAATGCTACATGCGCTCTAATTTTGTCAAAAATGCACCGAAAATATTGCTGGAATGGCCTTTTTGGATTTTCCAAATAAACCCAGATGATACACAAAACGTACCAGCCCCTCCGGCTGACCCAGCACCCACACAACCATTGTTGCCGAGGAAGCTGGTGTATGCCAGGAGCTTTGTGAGAAAATGGAAAAATCCCAGGTTCTATGGGCCCTACAAGGTTGTGTTTTCTACCCCTCTTGCAGTGCATGGGAAAGTGATGCGATATTGGATACACCTCTCAGACATTTGCAGGGCCCCACCAGATTCTACACCAGTTACTTAAGGCTATCACAACGTGTCTAACTCATCCCATGTAGCTTAATGCTGACCATATAAGTGCATTTACAAGAAATATACAAACATGACTTGCTGCTAAAGGCATAAACTACTTAAATTAAAACGTTCTCTCTCTCTCTTAATCTTCACACTGAATCGGTTGGTTGTCTTCATGACCATCAGTCTGGCTGCCAGAAGCACAGAAACTGCTCTCCTGAACATCCGCGAAGACCTGCTCTCCAACCTTGATTCCAATAACCGCTGTGTCCTGATCTTGCTTGATCTCTCTTCTGCCTGTGACACGGTCAATCATGCCATCCTGCTCAACCGTCTCTGTGACAACTTGGGTATCACTGATCAGGCTCTGGCTTGGCTGACCTCTTTCCTCTCTGATCGACCCTCCCAGGTACAAATTGGGTTCTTTCTCTCCTCTTTCTCTACCTGTGGTTTTCCCCAGGTGTATAACCTCTCTCCTTTTCTGTTCAACCAATAACTGGCACTTCTTGCCCGCTGCATTGACGCCCTCTGCCCCAACTTTCAGTGCTATGCAGATGACACTCAGCTCATTTCCATGCTCCCCTCAGCCACCTCTTCTCCTTCTCCCATCTCTGACTGTCTGTCTGCTATCCAGGAGTGGTGTGCCGCCAATGACTTCCATCTTAATGCCAGTAAGACTGAGATTCTCCTCATCGGCACACCTGCTCCCTCCTTTCCTGTCACTCTCTGGCTGACCTCTCTTGGCCCTCTTCCTGCTCCCACCTGTGAGGCTAAAAACCTCAGGGTCACCTTCAAATCGACACACTCCTTCTCTCCTCACTTCTCTGACGTCTCTAAGAAGTCACACTACCAGAGGCACCTCCTGAGAGGTATTCTTCCTTTCCTCTCCTTCCCCCCCAGAAGCTCCCTGTCTCCAGAGTTGTGGTTCTCTCTAGGCTGGATTACTGCAACAGCCTCTTTCTAATTTTGCCTGCATCTACTCTCCGCAACTCATCCAAAAGGACTGCAAGACTTGTCCTTGGCCTCAAGGCCAGGGAATATGTATCTCTCCAGGACTGAAAGCACTGCACTGGCTCCCAGTGGTTGCAAGGATTAAGTTCAAAACCCTCTGCATTGTCCACAAAGCCTTCTGGGGCCTGGGGCCGCAATACCTTCAACTCTCTCTTCTTAAATAGCTTCCTTCCTGAGCTCTTCGCTCATCCGCCTCCCATTTCCCCAGGGCCAGTCGCTTCTCCAAGCAATGAGTCTGTGTTAGATCTCTTTCTTCGGCTGGTGCCTCCCTCTGGAACAGCCTCCCTGCATCTCTGAAAATTGAGGAGAACCATCTGCGGTTCTGGAAGCACCTCAAGACCTTCCTCTTTGCTTTCGCTTTCTCTCCTCCCCTGCTGAACACCTGGCTGAAACTGCACTGGTCACCTGGCTACCCTTTGTCTCAGGCCCAGGTCCCCTCCCCACCGGTTGCAGAGCTGAACTGCCCCCCTGGCAACTCTCACACTCTGGGGCTGTTTCTGTATCCCTACAGCCCCTGACAACTGATGCCTGCACTTACATTTGCACCTGCCACCAGCTGGCTGCACTTATTTATTTTATTTATTTACTGTTTATCCTATGTACTGCACTTTCCCTGCCCCTTCGCACCCCCCCGCACTTGGATGATCTCAATGTCACCTGGCCTAGTAAGATCCTTGTCTCGTCTTCCCTCTGTTCCCCTCCCTTGCCTCGTCGCGCCTTGAAACACTTGTGTATAGACGAGTTATAAATGCTTTCATCCACCTCTAACATTCTCCTAGTGGGTGACTCCTTCATCCAATTTGATATCCCTATTTCACGACCCTTACCCCAGACCCCCACTAGCAAGCCCACTTGCCAGGTAAGGTCAGGGTTCGGGACTCCATCAAGGCCTCAGAGGCCTTGCATCCACTCCCAAGACTCTTTTGGAGTCAGTCCTGGCACCTCTGGTGCCAGGCTCATATTCATTATGGAGAACATGTTTGAAGTGGGACTACTTTCATTAAGCCTGCAGTTAACATGGAGGCATTCGCATAGCTTGGTTCATAAGAACTAAGCTATGCGGTATAGTGTTTGGGTGTTGTGGCATGGGACTACTTTACCTGGACTACTTTGTTCGGAGGCTATTGAAACCACACCCAAGCAACAGAGCACCCTTTGCGTTACTTTGCGGACTGCAACGTGATGCTCACCGTGTCCTGCGATACCTGCGAGCCTCAGAGCAACGAGCCTGCAGAGGAGACAAAAGGAACATCTTTAATCGAATCTTACCTGCAATCTCCATCCTGTCATCCGCTCTCCAGTGAACAGCTTCTTCTGAACTCCGCACACCCACTGGAACAAAGCGACCTGAAAAGGAGAAAGACAACATTAGAAAGGACATATTCCGGCATCGCTTAAGCCCCGAACATTATAGGAAGCTTACCTGGCTTTTCACCTTACGGCCGGCATCGCTCCGGAGTTCCTCACCCGCTGGAAAAGGACCGCGATCTGTAAGGAAGAGGGGAAACACAGGTTAGCAAGGCAAGACAAAAGCAGCGCAGCGCATTACTTAACGCATTACAGCGCACATCCCACGCCATCCTTACCGGCGGTGCTCAAACCAACTAGTGCACCACGCTGAATCTCCTGCACACCTAGGGAGAAAGAAAGGACATTGTTCTTGCTTGCCTTTCTTTTGTGATTAACAATCAGTGCTACACAAAGACTGCTGCAATAAGACCTACCTTAAAGACACTTGAACGGGCACGTGCCAGTGAAGTAACTCGGTCGCCTACGTCCACTGAAGACTACACACCCCTGCTAAGAAGGCAGGACGGAGAGCACGCCTAATACAGCAACAAGGCTAGAACTCCTCCGAAGACACCATTCGGAAATCGGGAGAAGGTTCCAGTAACCAACCAGGGCTGAGTGGCGTCCCTGTGGTTACCAGGTGAGCGTAACAAAACGCGAAGCCTACAATAATTAATCCACCTGGGCACCATGGGGACATCAGAAATCGACCAATTGGCTCAATTATTAGGACAATTACGCGCTGAAATTCATTCTGCCAGACAAAAGACCAATGCTCTCCGGAGGGATTTGTAGTTACCAAGGATCGCGCTGAAGAGATCGGTGGGCAGTTCCTACAGTCACAAGCAGGACAGACTCCTTTGCCCGGAAACAACCCATCGGCACAAGTGCCCACCTTACCATCCGCCCCAGTACAAATTACGCTATCCGGAACATTTCCCCTAGCATCACTGGAACGGTTCTCAGGCGACCCAAGGAAGTATGCTGCATTCATGAATCAGTGTCGTCTTCACTTTCTTTGTAGGCCTGGTGCATTCCCCAACGACCAAGCACGGGTAGCTTTTGTTTTGTCATACCTGAGCGGTAGCGCAGCAAACTGGTCAGTGCCGCTGGTAAACCATGATGATCCATTGTTACATGACTTTGGGGGGTTCCAGAGGGAAATGGAGAAGCTTTTTGCTCGTCATAACCAAGAACAAGCAGTAGACAACAAACTCTTGTCACTCCGACAGGGGTATCAAGACTTATTAACGTACATTGCCACCTTCAATAGATTGGTTGCTGAAGCTAGGTGGCTGGAGAACAAAAGAACCACATTATTCCAATGAGGCCTATGAGGCGAATTGAAGGACGTTCTAGCCCAGGTGGTTGGCCCACCAAGAGACTGTACTGAATTCATTAACTTGATTGTGCAACTAGATCACTGATTGCAGGATCGAAAAGCAGATCGGTCTAGGTCAGACACTCAGGCCGTGTATGTTTGACCCAGGGACAATGCATCACGTGTGCCTGAAAACACTGTAGAAGCCATGCAAATTGGAGGAATAGGTCCTCTGTTAACAAAAACAGAACAAGACAAAAGAAGGCAACAGCAGCTATATTTGTACTGCGGAAAACCAGGACACTTCCTTAAGGATTGCCCAGTGAAACCTCCATGGTGAACAGTCGGGCCACAGAGAAGGACGAGGTCAAGGAGTTGGAAAACTACCCAGCTCGGCAAACATAGAGGTCAGTTTGTCGAGTGAGAAGAGCCACCAACCTTGCACTTTGCAATACCAGTGATCCTAGTTAACCACCAACTACCGTCTCGGATGCACGCTGTTGAGGCATATATAGACAGTGGAGCAGTTGGGAATTATATTGATCAAGAACTGGCAGCAGAGATGGGGCTTCCCTTATGTTCAAAGCCGACCACGGACAAGGTGATCACCGTGGATGGGACAGAAATCGCTTCTGGACCAGTAACCCAATGTACAGCCAGGGTAACCTTGCTATGCCAGGATGGACACCGGGAATCCATTTCTTTTGATCTCATCAAGGCACCTCATTTCCGGCTAATATTAGGGATGACATGGTTAGTTGCTCACAATCCCCTGATAGACTGGCATGCTCGGAAACTGACCTTCGCCGATGATTGCGCTCCTGCCTGCTATTACCAAAAGCAGAAACCTGACCTCTGTACCCCTGCGATTCCCAGAACGGCAGCATCAGCACTTGGAGTAACTAATACCCTACCAAGTGAATACCAAGATTTCCAGGATGTGTTCCAAAAAGAACAAGCTAACACACCACCGCTGCACAGGCCCTATGACTGCCAGATTGACCTCATTCCAGGCGCACAAATTCCTTGCGGCAGAATTTATGCACTCACAGAACTGGAAAACCTCCATTTGAAATCCTATCTAGACCAGGACCTGGCAAACGGATTTATCTGCCTGCCCAAGTCCCCGTCAGCCAGTCCTTTGTTCTTCCTACCAAAGAAAGAAAGGGACTTGAGGACCTGCATCGATTACCACGCATTAAACCAGATTACCGTGAAGAATCGGTACCCCTTGCCGCTTATTCCTGAAATGTTAGACCAAGTCAAAGATGCCCAGATTTATACCAAATTGGATGTTTCGAGGAGCGTACCACCTGGTCCGAGTTAAAAAAGGAGATGATTGGAAAACCGCCTTCCGTACTAAATATGGCTTGTATGAATACCAAGTAATGCCCTTTGGGCTATGCAACGCTCCAGCGGCAGTCCAATGCTTCATGAACGATGTCCTGAGAGAATTAATCAATGTTTTTGCCTTGGTTTACATAGATGACATCTTAGTGTACTCGTCGTCGAAGCAAGACCATGTTAAGCACCTTCACTCTGTTCTCACCAAGCTCCGCCAACATAGATTATATGCGAAACTCGAAAAATGCTTTTTTCACGTCACCAAAGTAGAATTCCTTGGTTTCATTCTCACTCCGAAAGGCATAAGAATGGACGTGCACAAAGTAGATGCCATTCTCAAGTGGCCATCACCAACTTCACTGAAAGGGATCCAAAGCATGCTGGGCTTTGCAAACTTCTGCCGCCGATTCATCCCAGACTTCTCTCAGATTGTACACCGATCACAGTACTATTGCGAAAAAACAATAAAAAGTTAATTCGGACCGAAGAAGCCGAAAGAGCCTTTGAAGAACTCAAACAAAGATTCACTTCAGCTCCGATCCTACGACACCCTCGTCCAGACCTCCCTTACATCATGGAAACTGATGTGTCCAGCATGGTTATGGGGGCTTTCCTCTCACAGAAAGACCCCGAAACCGGTCAGTTACACCCCGTGGCCTTCTGGTCGCAAAAGAATTCACCTTCGGAAATCAATTATGCTATCACCGACAAGGAACTCTTGGCCATTAAATCCGCTTTTAAGGCATGGCGACCCTATCTCTTAGGAGCCAGGCATACAGTTGCAGTAATCACAGATCATCGAAACCTGCAATATCTGAAAACAGCAAAGGCCCAGTCCTCACGTCAACTGCGGTGGGCCCTTTTCTTCGCCGAGTACGAGTATGTAATCACATTTCGACCAGGGGTCCGGAATGGGAAGGCTGACGCCTTGTCCCGCATGGGCATTGACGAAGAGGTGTATACAACTCCAGATCCAGTACCCATCATTCCTGAAGACAAACTCTTAGGTCTCACAACAGCTTTGACACAAACCGAACTCTGAAACGAAATCCAACGGGTACTGAATCCCGACACATTGCTTGCATGGAATACTCAGGGAGACCAATATACCATCAAGGACCAATTGCCCTATTTTAGGGACTGTCTATATGTGCCCAAAGGGAACTACAACAACAAATTATTTCAGATTACCCCGATTCACTGATGGAAGGTCACCCTGGAATCGCCAACACCCTAGCCAAGGTGAAACGGAACTACTGGTGGCCTACTTGGTGTAAAGGCATCATCCAGTATGTTCGGTCCTGCAGTGTGTGTGCGCAGAACAAATTGCAAAAGCAGAAACCAGCTGGTCTCCTTCAGACATTGGACATTCCTCCTGCCCCATGGCACACCCTTTCCCTTGAATTCATTACAGATCTGCCTCCCAGTCAAGGGTACAACACCATTCTGGTAGTTGTTGACCTGTTCTCAAATATGGCACACTTTATTCCTCTCAAGGGCCTCCCAGATGCATCCAGTTTAGCAAAAGTGTTCCTGGAAAGTATCGTTAAACTACATGGCTTCCCATCAGTTCTGGTCTTGGATTGAGGCAGCCAGTTCGTGTCCAACTTCTGGAGAAAATGTTGTTCAATGGCGCAAATCGACATCCGATTATCCACCAGTCACCACCCCCAAACGGATGACCAAAGAGAGAACCAACCAAACCCTTGACCAATACTTGCGGTGCATGCTGCATCAAGTGGAAAGAAATTGGAGGGACTTACTGTGGATAGCATACTATGCCTATAACAATTCATTGCATACTAGCATAGGACAAATGCCTTTTTATATCCTTTACGGCAGACACTGCATACTTTCGAACTAGACCTTCCAGATAGCTTGGAAATGCCAGCAGATAAGGACTCTTCATGCAATCATCTCTCAAGCCTTTAAAAAGGCGACTGAACATCTAACTCAAGCCAAGGACAGACAAAAGAAATTCGCCAACCAACACCGAAGAAAGGCTCCTGACTATCAAGTAGGGGACAAGGTTTGGTTAGCAGCAACGTATGTACCCCTTAAAGGATCTCGGACCTTTGGTCCTCGATATTTGGGACCCTACTCCATCAAAGCAATAATCAACCCAGCAGCCATCAAACTAGCATTACCACCCAATATGTAAATCCACCCGGTGTTCAATGTATCACTCCTGAAACCAGTACAACCCGGTACATGGGTTACTACACCACCAAAACCTATAATTGTTGACGGAGAACCAGAATTCGAAGTCAAGGAAATCCTGGACTCTAAATACACTAGGTCCAAATTTTGCTATCTAGTCAATTGGAAAGGGTATGGACCTGAAGATAGATCCTGGGAACCCAGCGAGAATATCCATGCACCAGGTCTGATCAAGGTATTTCATCAGAACTTTCCAACCAAGCCTGGACCGAATAGAAGAACCACCATGAGAGGGGCCTTGGGGGGTTGGGGGAGGAGTGCTGTCACGACCCTTACCCCAGACCCCACTGGCAAGCCCACTTGCCAGGTAAGGTCAGGGTTCGGGACTCCATCAAGGCCTCGGAGGCCTTGCATCCACTCCCAAGACTCTCTTGGAGTCAGTCCTGGCGCCTCTAGCGCCAGGCTCATATTCATTATGGAGAACATGTTTGAAGGGCGACTACTTTTCATTAAGCCTGCAGTTAACATTGAGGCATTTGCATAGCTTGGTTCTTAAGAGCTAAGCTATGCGGCATAGTGTTTTGGGTGTGGTGGCCTGGGACTACTTTACCTGGACTACTTTGTTGGGAGGCTATTTAAACCACACCCAAGCAACAGAGCACGCTTCGCGTTACTTTGCAGACTGCAACATGACACTCACCGTGTCCTGCGATACCTGCGAGCCTCAGAGCAACGAGCCTGCAAAGGAGACAAAATGAACATCTTTAATCAGATTTTACCTGCAATCTCCATCCTGTCATCCACTCTCCAGTGAACAGCTTCTTCTGGACTCTGCACACCTACCGGAACGAAGCGACCTGAAAAGGAAAAGGAGAAAGACAACATTAGAAAGGACATATTCCGGCATTGCTTAAGCCCCGAACATTATAGGAAGCTTACCTGGCTTTTCACCAAAAGGACCGCGACCTGCAAGGAAGAGGGGAAACGCAGGTTAGCAAGGCAAGACAAAAGCAGTGCAGCGCAGCGCATTACTTAGTGCATTACAGCGCACATCCCGCACCATCATTACCGGCGGTGCTCACACCAACCAGTACACCACGCCAAATCTCACGCACACCTAAATATAACTCTATGGCCTGGATGTGTTTAAAGATATCCGTCTTCCCGAGCACTCCAACAGTTGGTATTCCGACATGTGTGCAGTGGGAAGACGAACAACTAATAGCAGTTGCTATTTGTGCTCCTTATTACCAAACGCATCTGGGGAACCCAAGGTTCTAGTACCACAAGGTACCAATTATACAGGCACAATGACTAATTCATATTGCGCTATGTAGGCTCAGAGGCACTTTTCAGGCATGCAAAGTCCATCTAGAACTTGTTAATTCAGATACCCAGAAATGCAAAACAAGTCTGACAAACACCAACTGTTTAAAACAGCCCTACTTGTAATTGCAATTGGTTATTAATAACGTGCTTAATATCCAGAGGTTTCTAACACGAACCCGGGGATCGAACCTGTGTTGCTCTGCATCATCTTGCTTTCCAGTTGGCTAATGACACAGAGCAAGGGTTCAGTGTTGTAAGAGTCGAGCTGCATGCCCTCAGGCTGATGACGATGCAGAACCGAGAAGTGCTCGATCTGCTAACAGCAGTGGAAGGTGGTGTTTGCAAAACGATTTGGAGTTCGTGGTGCACGTTCGTACCCTTCTGAAGATGCGGAAAACAGGACATTACCACACGTTATTGCGGCAGTGTATGATCTGGGGGTAAAGATGAAAAAGGAAGCTTGGGTCCAGGAAGAGGATTGGTTTTCGCTTGCGTTTAGTTGGACCGCTCCTGTCTTGGAACATTGGTGAAAATGTTGGTGCACATCATCGTGTTTGTCTTGTTAATCTTCTCCATGTGCCAGTTGGGCTACAGTGTTGTGCCAAAGCCGTGCCTAATAGTGTAATAATGATGGTCTCAATTGGTGCCATAAAGGTACCTCGTAGCACAAAGGAGAGATAAGTACAAACGGACCACCCCATTCACCATATGGTCCCTATCTCCTATGGAGAGGAAGTAGGTCGACCGTACCACACAACTTTCATCCCTCCCGCAGACCCTGAACATTATAAAGCAGTCTGGGTAGATCTGGCAGGGGATGTATTTAAATGACATGTACCCCTGAAGAGTATGCTCAAGCAGGAGAGAGCTTACGACGTGTGTGTAGAGCATGGATGCCAATTAAGGGAACACCCCCCTATGAAGAGGCTGTAAGAAGGGAAACCAAGAGTAAATATGGAGGAGAGTTTGTTACTGTAGAAGTAGCGAAAGGGGGGGGGGGAATGTTGGGATGGAAATGAGTTTATCCCACCCCATTGGCGCTTTAGAGTCAGGCGAATACCATGAATGGCGCAATGTGTTAGGGGGGAATGGGCCGGGTTAAATAAACTCTGCCCTGATGCAATATCACTAGCATTATAGATGCATAGATGTAAAGCACATATAAGAGACGCCATTTTCTAGCTATGGAAGACTTCTGCAGCCCTACATGGCTGCGCTGTAAACATAGGCCCAACGGAGAAATCATGACCAGGTCCAAATGCTGAGAATAGGAACCTGCGCTGCTAATTCCCAGAGCAACTTCCCCTTGTTCCCCAACTGTTGTAATTATTTAGCATCACAATGAAGAAAACGCCTTGCAATGCCGTGAGACAGCACCAGGCTCCTCGCCATGCCCATTCATCACCACTAGGCCCACTGCAGATCTCAGACCCCACCCAGTCCACCAGGACACACAACGCCCCTCGCTGGCCCCTTCCGAGAGTCCCTGCATTCCCCAATAAGCAAGAAAACCCTTCTCGCTCGCAGTAAAACCAGTGCTCATAAAGAACCCAAACATGCATGACCATGTCAGCCATGCCCATAAATACCCCCTTTGTAATACGAGGTACAGTGAGGGATACATTATAGATCAAAATGAAGGTGGAGGCCTTGGGTGAGATATCAACAAAGCACAGAATGTGTGGGTCAGTGTGAACATTTTTTTTATTTTTTATTCTCCCTGGCACCAGTCCCCAAGCCTCAGGTGCATACCACAATGATGTAGTAGTAGGCTTAGTGTATCATAGCAGTTCTGATACTGTAACTTAAGAGGGTCCTGAACTCCCTGGAGAGATGAGCCTAGTTGACCCACATGGGAACTGACAGACATCAGAAATGAGAACCAATCATAACCTGGTTCCTCTATAGAGCAGGCCCATGTATATAGTCTCGCCAATCAATGACGCTAGTTTTTACTCTATATTGATGCCACTGTACTGCCTTTTAAGATTGAGTTTGTACCAAGTTTGGCCAGAACGATCTCGAGCAGCAGAGTTCTTTGTGGATATCTTTGTATCCTGTACAATTAAATCTTGTTATCCTTGCAAGCAATCTCTTGGCCTTTTTCCGTAGAGAGTTGTATTCTTCTGGCATGAGCGTAAACATAGACTTGCCTTCAAGGGACACCCGGAAGTAACAATGCATGTACTGAAGGTAGCACCACCTCAGAGCAGGAGAGATGCATGATGGTTCATCAGGAGGAAGGTGAGCTGCCACAGGAAGAGGTTGGCCCTAGTCAGCCAAGGATGGATGGGCCAAGTGTACAGATGTCTCGATAGCCCAGTGGTCTGAGCGGAGACCCCCATTATATGATATGGCATTTGCAACGTGCCGATACACAAGTGTTTCAAGGTGCGATGAGGCAAAGGAGGGGGAACAAAGGGAGGACAGACAAGCGATCATACTAGGCAGGGTGTCGGTCAGATCACGCAAGTGCGTGGGAAGGGGGCTGGGGCAGTGCAGTACATGGTACAGGGTAATAAATAAGTAAATAAGTAACGGCCAGCAAGTGGCAAGTGCATGGATAAGTGCGGACAACAGGTGTCGAGGGCAGGTAGGGGGATTGCACGGATACAGAAACACTCCCCCAGTGCGGATGTAGCTAGGTGGGCAGTGCAGGAGTGTGATGCTGGCGGGGGAGGACATGGCCAGAGATTGGGGGTGTCAAGGTAGCCAGTGCAGTTCCAGTTACAGCCAGGAGGTCAGCAGAGGAGAGAAGGAGAAAAAGCAGAAGCAAAGAGAAAGGTTTTGAGGTGCTTCCGGAACCGGAGATGGTTCTCCTCAAGTTTAAGGGAGGCAGGGAGGCTGTTCCAGAGGGAGGCACCAGCCACAGAAAGAGACCTACCGCCAACTCGTTGCTTGGAGAAACGACTGACCCGGAGGGAGTTGGAGGCGGAGGAGCGAAGGGCTCGAGAAGGAAGATATTTAGGAAGAGAGAGTTGAAGGTATTGAGGCCCTTGGCCCCAGAAGGCCTTGTGGACGATGCAGAGGGGTTTGAACTTAATCCTTGCAGCCACTGGGAGTCAGTGCAGTGATTTCAGTCCTGGAGAGATACGATCACTGGGCTTGAGGCCAAGGACAAGTCTCGCAGTCCTATTCTGAATAAGTTGCAGAGGACGGAGAGTAGAAGCAGGCAGATTTAGAAAGAGGCTGTTGCAATAGGCCAGCCTAGAGGGAACCAGAGCTCTGGAGACAGTGAGCCTCTGGGGGAAGGAGAGGAAAGGAAGAATACCTTTGAGGAGGTGTAGCTGGTAGTGTGACTTCTTAGAGATGTCAGAGATGTGAGGAGAGAAGGAGAGTGTGGAGTCGAAGATGACCCTGAGGTTTTTAGCCCTGCAGGTGGGAGCAGGAAGAGGGCTAAGAGAGGCCGGCCAGAGAGCTACAGGAAAGGAGGGAGCGGGTGTGCAGATGAGGAGAATCTCAGTCTTACTGGCATTAAGGCAGAGATCATTGGCGGCGCACCACTCCTGGATACCAGACAGACAGAGATGAGGGAAGTAGAGGAGGTGGCCGAGGGTAGCCTGAAGATGAGCTGGGTGTCATCCGCATACCACTGAAAGTTGGGGCAGAGAGCAGAGATGCAGTGAGCAAGGAGTGCCAGGTATTGATTGAACAGCCAGGGGGAGAGGTTAGACCCCTGGGGGACACCACATGTAGAGAAAAAGATAGCGGAGAGGAAGGTCCCAAGTTGGACATGGGAGGGTCGGTCGGAGAGGAACGAAGTCAGCCACGCCAAAGCCTGACCAGTGATTTATTTATTTTTAACGTATTTTATTAGCATTTACTTTATTTACATTTGTGCAGTAATCAATTAGCATACTCAGTTTCAATAAGGGAAAAAGGGGGAGGGAGAAAACAAATTTGAACAATAAACAGATTGATTCAACAACTAGTCTTCTTGCCACGGAAGTAAACATTTCTAGGTGACGGGCCGGCAGGGGAGTACCAGGTCTAACAGTTCAGTAAGTATCATTGTTGAGTGTTTGGCTGTAGGTTCAGTTCAATAATGTCTCGTAGGCCAGAGGGTGGTTCAGGGGGGTTTGTCGTCCGACGGATGAAACATATCTTGTATTAGTGCTTTCCAGTGTCCATATGTTGGGCTTGCCTCTCCACCTGCTCTGTCTATTCCCTCCCCCCATACTTTTGTTTCGGCCCCTGACCAGTGTTCCAGGTCTCTACTCCATTTCTCAAAGTGTGGGCCCTTGGGAGATTTCCATGCCATGGCAATGGCTCTTTTGGCCAGCACACATACCAGGTCCATAAATTTCACTACATGGCGTTGTTTGCTTATTCTTGGGTATGTGCCGAGTAGGCATTCTTTTGGAGACCATGTGTATCTTGTTACTCCAGCTCTTCTGCAAGCTTGGTTTATTCTGGACCAAAAGTTCTGAATTTTTGGGCATCCCCAAAACATGTGCATCATTCCTGCCTCCTCTGAGTTGCATTGGGGGCAAAGCGGGGTATTGGTCTTTTTGATCTTGGCTATCCTTCCTCGCGTCATGTAGGTTCTGTATAGGACCTGTAATTGGATCAGCCTGAACCGGGCGTTTCTCGACACTTCTCTAGGGTGCTCCAGGATTCTTTCCCATTCTTTTTCGGTAATTTCTTCTCCCAGGTCCGCCTCCCATCTCGATTTCAAAGTTGCACTTTTGGGGTTGGGTTTGTCTGCCAGGCAGGCGTAGAGCCTGGACGTTGGTTTCCAACCATCCCCCAGGTTGTATAGTAGTGTGACCAGTGGGTCCGTCTCTGGCTCACCCGGCCACTCCTTCCATTGTGCCTTGGCCCCCCACCCTGACTCTTCTGTACCACAGAAATTGGCCACTGGGTAGGCCTTCATTGGCCATCATAGTTTCAATGTCTCTGAAAGTTCCCTCTGCGTACATGTCACGCCAGGTATAGATGCCGTACCTCTCCCATTGTCTCGATCAGGTTATGTCCGCCTTTTCCTTGCAAATTCCTGCTGCGATTGGTATGTCTGCGGAATAGGGGCATGTCTCATTTGTGTATTTCTGAGCTCTGCACCAAACCTTCTTACCCAGCTCCACTGGCATCAGAATTTCTCCCAGACACCGCGTTGGGACCCATAATATTTCTTTCAAGTTTGCTGGGGTTACATGTTGCTTGAGCAGCCTGGTTTCCGAAGTGCATTCATCAGCCAACCACTTGGCCACATGGCTTAGTTGCACTGCCAAATAGTATTTGCTTAAGTCTGGGAGTTGGATTCCCCCTGCTGTGTATGGTAATGTCAATATGTCTAGGGATATTTTGTGTCTGGTGTTGTTCCACAGTAGTTCCCTTAGTAGTTTTTCTAATATTCAGAAAAAAGAGACGGGATGAGGTAGTGTGTGTTGTGAAAGAAATATAAGAGTCTTGGAAGGACTATCATTTTGGCTATTGCTGCCTTGCCCATCAGCGATAACGGTAGTTTTGACCAGAATTATTTGATTTTCTGAGCCCATGTATGGCAACCTGGGTGTTACCCCCATGTGTGTGTTCAGGCGTTTGCCGTATATTGATTCCCAAATACTTAAAGGTGTGGAGTTGCCATTGGATTCCCACTATTGGGAGATCTGTTTCGGTTCGTGCGGCTAGTCCTGCTAAAGGGAATATGCTGGACTTTTCCTTGCTGAAGGAGATCCCGGACACCCAGGCAAAATTCTTTAGGACCTCTAGGATTGTTGGGAGGTTAGGATGGGGATCTCTCAGGTATAATAGAACGTCATCCGCATATAGGGAGATGACGTGGTATTCGCCCCCTATTCTGATACCGGCATCGAAGAATTGTTTCCTCATGAACATAGCTAGCGGTTTCAGTCCATGGATGTATAACACAGGTGACAGTGGGCAGCCCTGCCTGTTACCCCTCTGAATGTCCCACAGTTCTGAAGCCATCCTTCCAGTTTTAACTCTAGCTACTGGTGCTTGATATAATATTTTAACCCATCTGATGAAGGATGTCCCCAACCCAAATTGTTTCAGGACCTCCAGCAACCACTCCCAATATATGGAATCGAAAGCTTTGGTAGTGTCTAGAAAGACTACTGCATATGGTTCACTTAGGTCTTTAGTTTGTGCTACTATGTGTTGTAGGCGTCTTAGGTTCACTGCCGTATTCCGGCCTGGTATGAACCCATTTTGGTCCTCATGTATTAATGTGCCTATCACCTTTGAGAGTCTTTGGGCTAGGATAGTGGTTAGTATTTTTATGTCAAAGTTGAGCATAGTCAATGGTCTGTACAAACCACATTTTTCTCTTGGTTTTCCAGGTTTGGGGATGGGCACTATTAACGTCTCCCTCATGCTTTTGGGCAGTGTCCCTTTTTCGTAGGATTCTCTAAAGACTTCCAGGAGAACAGGGGCCAGTGTCATGTCGTATGCTTTATAAAACTCGGGGGGCAAACCGTCACTACCCGGGGTCTTACCCGCTGACAGTGATTTAATTGCCTCCGTTATGTCTTCTATAGACAAATCCTCATTTAGGGTGGCTTTCTGTGCTTCATCTAGTGTTGGGAGGCCTATTTCTTCCAGGGTGTCTAAGATTTCCCTTTGTGGTATCATTGCTGTGCGGCTGTATAGCTGGGAGTAGTTTACTGAATGCCTCATTAATTTGTAACTGTTTCGTAAATCTCGCCCGTGTGGGCTTTTATTTCAGTGATCAGGTGTTTCAGGTATTCTTTTTTGCATAGCCACGATAAGAGTTTGCCTGGTGTGTCGCCTTCTGCGTGTGCTCTAGTGGTTCTGGTTATATAATCGAACTTGGCTAACCTTGCCCACGCCTCCTGACAGTCATTCCTGACTGTGACAAGTTCGGCTTCTGCTGCTCTCGTTTTCGGCTCAGCAGTTTCAATTTGGGTGATTCTCTCTTCTCAGGCTTCTAGGTCCTTCCGTAGTGTTTTCCTTATTCCCCCTGCGCTGGCGATAACGTCCCCCCTAGTAACTACTTTTAGCACTTCCCATATTGTATCCCATCTTTGACTGAGCCTATATTGTTGTCTAGGTATTCCTGTAATTTCTCTAGGAGGTCTTGCTTGAAGGCTCCGCCTGTAAGGGCTTCTGTCGGCATGCGCCACGTTGGCTTGGGTGGCCTAGGTCCTCATGTCCTCCGCTCCATAAGGAGCGGGGAGTGATCTGATATGGATCTTCCCAGGTATAATATTGATTCCATTTGAGGAAGGTGTTGTCTGTCTACGAGCAAGTAATCAATCCTAGTGTAGAGCGTGTGGGGAGTTGAGTAATACGAGTATGCCCTGTCATTCGGATGGCCTTCTCTCCATACCTCGGCTAACTCCACGGGGACTGGGCAGGAACAGTTGGGAGTGTTAGGGGTTTGGATCTATCTAATGTGTGGTCACGTGTGCAATTAAAATCGCCCCCCCCCCATATGAAGAGCCCCTCGCAGTAATGAATCAATTTGGCACTTATCTTGGATAGGTATGCTGGGATGCCGTTGTTGGGGAGGTAAGTGTTGCCGATACATATTTCTTGCTGTTCAATGCTGCCTCTTAGTATCAGATATCTACCTTCTTTGTCCACTTCTTTCGATTGCAGTTTGAAGGGTACTGTGCTATTGATCCAGGTGTAGACTCCACGTGCGTACTTGGAGTATGGAGCCCCAAATCCTTGTCCTCCCCACCAGTCTGTCAATCTGCTAATTCCTTCAGCTGTTGAATGCGTTTCTTGTAATAAGGCTATGGAGACGCGTTTTCTATGCAGGTATGACATAATTCGGTTGTGCTTCATGTAGGAGCCCATCCCTCTGACATTCCATGTCATCACCCTTATATTAGCCTCCATCATCGTGTTGCGCTCTCTTGACCATGTCCCCGGTCGTCCATTGTTCCCGTATGTGTGTTGTGGCAAAGACTAACAAACTTCGTAAAGAATAACTTGATGAACTCAACAAATTGCACCTAGCAGTCGCGCCTCGCAGGCGGCGTTCGGGTGCCCCGCCTTCTCTTGGCCATTCCAAGCCATCCTTGGCAGGTTGTGATGCGGTGGCAACAGGCCTGCATCAGTCTTTTCATGGGGTCGTGTCATTCTGCACGGGTCAGGCAGCGTGGTGTGCCCCCATCTTTAATGTCTCATGTTTCGGTAGGGGTGGTTGCTAGTAGTATGTATGACATCCCTGTGGGGTTTCTTAGTGTCAGTGTTGTGATCCTGCCGTTGGTTCTTCACCATCAGCCAAGTTAGTGTTCAAGCCACATTTTTGCCGCAGCTGGGGTCTCCAAAAAAATAGCTCACCCTTTATATATGACCTTGAGCCTAGAGGGGTAGAGTAGCATATGTTTTAGATCTAGCTGTCGCAATCTGGCCTTGATTGGGACAAATTAATTTCTCGCCTTCTAGACAGTCGGGGTGTAGTCCGGATATATTGTGATTTTTGCGCTGCCCCTGTTTATTGCGCCCTCCTTGCGAGAGTGCCGTAGTATAACCTCCCTATCCTGGAAATTCAGGATCGTAGCTATAATCGGGCGAGGATATGAGCCAGGTGGCGGCTTTGTCTAGAGTGCTCTGTGTGCCCTTTCAACAGCAAACCCTTGGGAGAGTCTGCCAGCGCCCACTTCCTGTTGTAGCAGAGTCTCTACAAAGTTCGTAGGGTTGCGTCCCTCCAATCCCTCCGGAACACCAAGTAGGCGAACGTTGTTGCGCCTGGATCTTCCCTCGGCGTCCTCAGCCCTTTCTTCAAGTATTCTGTTGCGTTTTTCGATCTCTTCTACTTTAGTGCGGACCTCTTTTAGCACTGCAGCCATCTCCTGCTGTTCCGATTCTGTGGTTGTCGCACGTTCTGCAAGGTTGCGCATGTCTTGACGCATTAGTTGTACGTCTATCTTGGTGTCGATGAATGTGCGGAGTCCCGATATAGCGTCCAGTATTTGCTCTTCTTTGGTATGTCCGTCCGAGGCATTGTGGGCTGGTTCAGTCAACTTGACTTCTTGTCTCTGTTCCTTTGGGCGGGCAGCTGCGAAGGATTCCATGATGTTAGTTTTGCCCTTTCCTTTGGGGGGGGGGGGACATTGCTTGTCCTGTGCGCCGGGTTTGCAAAGGATCACCAGTTTGCACCAGTACACCAGCGGTTCAGGCCTGTGTGTATGTGTGCTTCTGTGATTGTAACTCAGAGTGCGTCTGGTTTGAGTCTTTCTTGCTTTTCTTGATTGTAGCAGGGTCTTCAAGTAGGCAGCGTCTTCCAGGAGGTAATTTGTCCAGGCAAACTTTTATCGTTGCGTGGTGCACTGGCCAATGTTTGTTCCGGTGGTCAGTGGTCTGTGCAATTCATAGGGTTATTCACACGTGCATTGGTGACCCTCAGATGGTCCTTTAGCTTCTGTCCTAGTTAGCTTTAGTGGGTTAGTGCCAAGTGTTTGTTTATAATTGGCGAGGACTGTGTGATCCACTGTCACTAATCTAGTCCGTGCCGCACTGGGAGTGGGCAGCTCAGCGTGGCTCAGGTCAGTCAATGCAGGTTTCTTCAAATTCAGAGCCTGTTAGTTGCCAAATCCCCCTATTTTCCAAGGTTACAGTGTTATGCAGTTTGGCTCCCTCGCTTCATAGTGGGGATTGCGCCCAGGGTCACTGATTTTTATAGTAGCATGTTCCGTTGCAGCTGCTATATGCTGCTTTTTGTTTGTTGTGCCAGGTGGTCTGTTCATGAGTATCGTGTCCCCTGTGGGGATTTCTCCTGCTGTTTTCCCCTCGCTACATGCTTCCTCCTTGCTAGGTATTGTGCGGGTGGGGAGAGCTGGAGGTGAAACTTGGTGTCTGTTCGATCGCTCTCCGTCTATTCTTGGGGAGCATCAGCTCATTAACAGGGAGCCGTGCGTGGACGTGCTCCCAAGGCTTGCCCCTCTTCTTCCTCGGCTCACCGTGTTTTGGCGGCTTCTTGCACCTGAGCAGATGGCTCGTTCCCAATCGCAGTGCAGTCTGCTCTTCAGTCCGTGCGGTCTCTGGACACTACCCGTGTGGCCGCTGCTGGTTGACTCCGTGGAGGCGTCTCTGCTGGGTTCAGTCGAGCGGCATCTCCGCTGCTTCCTCATGGCTCCCCTGGTCCTTCACCGTCTGTCTCGGTCCTTGAGCTTGCAGCACGCCTTCGGCAATGCAGATTACCCCTCGATTGCGGCTCAATTGCAGATTCGTTGTGTGGTGGGTGTCTCTGCTGCTCCGCCCAGCTTCCAGATGGTGTGCACGGGCCGCGCCTCACTGGAAATTGTGAACCTCAGCGCTGTCCGCCATTTTGAATGGCCGAGGGGCGCAACTTCTGGAGCTCCTCAGGGGGGGTTTGGGAGCAGCAATTCCACCCTTTCTTGACAGCAGATATGCTAGATCGGTTCCCCCACAGGAACGTTTCTTCACTCTCTTTATGGTGCAAGTACACCGCAGTTACCAAGGATCAGGACGGGAGCACAGTCTCGGCACATCCTCACATCGTGCGTTCAGGCCACGCCCCCCAGAGCCTGACCAGTGATACCCAGGTTATCACAGAGACGGTTGAGCAGGATGGCATGGTTGACCGTGTCAAAGGCAGAAGAGAGATCAAGCACGATAAGGACGCAAGGGATGTTACGAGTCAAGGTTGGAGAGCAGGTCCTCACAGATGTTCAGGAGAGCAGTTTCCGTGCTTCTGGCAGCTCTGAAGCCAGACTGATGGTCATGAAGACAACCAACAGATTCAGTGTGGAGATTGAGCTGGGAGATGGCCAGTTTCTCCAGGAGCTTGCCCAGGAAGGGAGTGATGGAGATTGGGCGATAATTAGCCGGGCAGGAGGGATCAGCAGAGGGTTTCGTAAGAAGGGGGTGCACAAGGGAGTGCTTCAGGGGGGATGGGAAGACTCCGGTGGTGAAGGAGTGATTGCAGAAATCAGCCAGGGCAGGAGCCAGGGAGTCGATGTGGTCCTTGATAGTTTTGGAGGAACAGGGGTGAACCTGTTTAGACGAGACTTTCATAGATCGGACTTGTCTAGAAACCTTGTCTGCGGAGAACAGGGAAAAGGCTGAGGAGGAGGGAGGGCTGCAGAAGGGCCAGTGGAAGAGCAAGGAGTGGGGAGAGAGAGGGGATAGGAGGAGAGAGAGGACAGGATGTCCTGAATTTTAGAGATGAAGTGAGAAGCCAGTGCCGAACAGAGGGCCTGGGAGGGGACAGGAGAGGTAGAGACTGTGGCAGGATTGGCCAGTTCCTTGCAGATTTTAAAAAGTTCAGCCAAGTTGTTAGATGCTGCAGAGACGTGGGCTTGGATATGAGATCTATTCTTGGATAGGACAGAGAGCCGGTATTGCCTTTGCAGCAGGCCAGTTTGTCAAAGGATGTACATGAAGCATGCCATTTCCTCTCAGCCACCCTACACAGGGAGAATAGGAAGCATCCAGGTGGATATTGAAGTCTCCAAGAAGGAGGAGTTGAGGCCAGGAGTGAGGAGGAGATGTCCGCCCACTCCGAGAGGAAGGAGGAAATCTGACCAGGTGGCCGATAGATAGTAGCCACAGTGAGAGAGTGGCTAGGAGAGAGAGTCTGCAGACGAGGCATTCAAAAGAGGAGTAGGCCTGTGTAAGAGTGACAGAGGCAGGAATTCACTCAGGGAAGATTAGGGCAACCCCCCTCCACCAAAGCGGTTGGACATGGGCGCAGCGAGGATCTTGCATCCAACAGATAAGAGCGTATCAAAGCTGGTGACAGAGCTGGCCGTGGACATCAAGTTCTTCTAGAAGGCGGCAGATATCGGAGGAGTTGAATTAATCATAACCACGGGCAAAGCTCTGGGCAACCCTCCAGACCATCGTTTTTCAGCCTGCGAAGCCATTACAGAAGAGGAAAAACCATATGCAAATCAGGCCTGATGCTACCCCAAAAGGGGCAGTCCAGCCCGAACTGCTAGGTCACATCCCTTCTGCACGAGACCACAAGCATCCCCAGACATGTTTCAGCCTTGTTGGGCGTCATCAGTGAGGAGTAGCTTAGGTCTCTAGGCCCGGCAGACTCGGGACCCACGTCTGGGCATACCCGTACCACTCGGGGTGACTTTGGCAAAACAGAAAGGTGATGACTGGAAGGTTTTGAATTAATCATAACCACGGGCAAAGCTCTGGGCAACCCTCCAGACCATCGTTTTTCAGCCTGCGAAGCCATTACAGAAGAGGAAAAACCATATGCAAATCAGGCCTGATGCTACCCCAAAAGGGGCAGTCCAGCCCGAACTGCTAGGTCACATCCCTTCTGCACGAGACCACAAGCATCCCCAGACATGTTTCAGCCTTGTTGGGCGTCATCAGTGAGGAGTAGCTTAGGTCTCTAGGCCCGGCAGACTCGGGACCCACGTCTGGGCATACCCGTACCACTCGGGGTGACTTTGGCAAAACAGAAAGGTGATGACTGGAAGGTTTTGAATTAATCATAACCACGGGCAAAGCTCTGGGCAACCCTCCAGACCATCGTTTTTCAGCCTGCGAAGCCATTACAGAAGAGGAAAAACCATATGCAAATCAGGCCTGATGCTACCCCAAAAGGGGCAGTCCAGCCCGAACTGCTAGGTCACATCCCTTCTGCACGAGACCACAAGCATCCCCAGACATGTTTCAGCCTTGTTGGGCGTCATCAGTGAGGAGTAGCTTAGGTCTCTAGGCCCGGCAGACTCGGGACCCACCTACTCCTCACTGATGAGTGGGTCCCGTGCCTGCTGGGCCTAGAGACCCAAGCTACTCCTCACTGATGAGCCCCAACAAGGGTGAAACATGTTTGGGGATGCTTGTGGTCTCGTGCAGAAGGGATGTGACCTAGCAGTTCGGGCTGGACTGCCCCTTTTGGGGTGGGGCCAAGCCTGATTTGCATAAGGTCTTTCCTCTTCTGTAATGGCTTGGCAGGCGAAGAACGATGGTCTGGAGGGTTGCCCCGAGCAATGCCAGTGGTTAAGATTCAGTCTAAACCTTCCAGCCATCACCTCTTTGTTTTTGCTTTGTCACCCCGAGTGGGACGGGTATGCCCAGACGTGGGTCCCGTGCCTGCTGGGCCTAGAGACCCAAGCTACTCCTCACTGATGAGCCCCAACAAGGGTGAAACATGTTTGGGGATGCGTGTGGTCTCGTGCAGAAGGGATGTGACCTAGCAGTTCGGGCTGGACTGCCCCTTTTGGGGTGGGGCCAAGCCTGATTTGCATAAGGTCTTTCCTCTTCTGTAATTGCTTGGCAGGCGAAGAACGATGGTCTGGAGGGTTTCCCCGAGCAATGCCAGTGGTTAAGATTCAGTCTAAACCTTCCAGCCATCACCTCTTTGTTTTTGCTATGGAGAAGGTTGCCATCCTTGAAGGACTTCCGGGGAGGGTTACAGATAATAGGTACGCCCTGCGGAGGTGTAGAAGGAGTCCGAGAGAGGGGAGAGGGGGAAGGGGAAGGCAAGGTAGCCAAGGAGGAGACAGCAGGGCGAGGCAAGGTATTCACGGAAAGGGGATAGGGGATAGGGGACAGCAGGAGAAGAAAGGAAGTTGATGAGGTGCGGGAAGCATCTATCAAAAAGGTGCAGGTTGGTCTGAGGGCCTTGGACCAAGACGGTCCCATTAGAGTAAACATTAATGATGACCTTAGAGGAGAGGAAGGAGGCCAGGAGGGTGTCCCAACGGGTGCCACCATTAATGGGCGAAGAAGCGAAAGAAGAACGCAAAGAGACCATATGAAGGGTCCATAAGTCTGGTGAAGGCACGACAAAGAGGATGTTGGTGAGAGTTTCCTTGGAGGAGGCACTGGTGTAGGTGTCAGCGATAGGGAGGCCTGGGTTGGAGACCAGGATGTCCTTTTTAAACTTCTTCCTACCAGATTTATTGAGGAGAGGAGGATAGTCAATAGAGAAGCAATTAGAAAAGATAGGAGAGACAGAGAGCACCATAGAATAGGTGGGAGAGGAGAGAGGTGGAAGGGAGGGGGGAGGCACTCGTGGGGACACAGGTGTAGGCAGATAAGACAGCGAGAGGCAAGCAAGTTGAGCAATAGGACAAGACGATGACACTCAGGATTAAGGAGCTCACAAAAAGCACATTAATGTTAAGACAGGCGAGAAGACTCAACCATGTTTGAGATTCCTGAATGGGGGAGAAGGGGCCTAGTTTTCACAAACCATTTTAAATACTAGTACAGTGCATTTTATAACAAAAACATGGAAAAACACATCTAAGTTTGAAATTCCTGAATGGGGGAGAAAAGGCCTAGTTTTAACGATGCAATTTTATAGTACTCGACAGTCACACTTACAAACAGCCGGGGAGTGAAGCACCAGCAGGTGGAAGGGGGGAGGCAGGGGAGTTGGAACGAAAGTGACGGGCAGCTGGCATTCCCTGCTGACACCTGCAGACACTAACAGGGAGCTGCCAGGTAGGAGCCGCCCTTTGCCTAGGTGCCCTTAGCCGTGGAGTCTGAGACTATGGGCCTCATCAGAAGCTTGACGGTATCCAGCAGTACATCTGCCAGGATACCGCCAACGCAAATAGCATGCATTACCGCAACTCAGTCCGGCATGATTAGCCCCAGATCACGAGTTGTGGTAAGGCCGTTACTCCCCATTTTGTTAAGAGTGCATAGGACTCTATGGGGCAGTATCAGCAGCATTACCGCTGGCAGTAATAGCGTACAAATGGGTGGAAAGTGGCAATTTTAAGTGGCAAGATTTACTGACCGCTCAAAGCTGGAGGTAAATCTGCTACTTTCCACCCTAACTCAGGATGGGCAGAGCGGTAATGCGGCAGTAATAGCATTACTGCTGCCTTTTTGCTCAACCCGTGATGCCCTATATACCGGAATAATGTGGGGGAGGTGGCATTCAACTGTTTGGTTGATTTCAGTTGTTGGTTTTGTTTATGATGTGTGAGGAATCGCAGGTATTCGTCTCTTCTCCTCAATAAGTAGACACGCCTTGTGAAGCTAGGGAGGTGAGTCTGCTCCACAAGACCCCCCCCTAGAGATTGAGGCAAGTGGGACCTCACTGGGAGAGACTCCCCGTGTGGGGACAAGAACTCCCATGAGGAACTCCCCAAGCTTGACATTTTGTAGCCTAATGGGATGCTCAAAAGGACCAGAAGATATAAAGTTCTGAGACTGGGATGAATAAGCACATAATTGATGACATTATCTTATGGTAAACAAGCATATCCCTTTAAATAAAAGTGACCAATCTACTGAGGCAAGGTTAACGAGACCTCCGTAAGAAGGCAATGAGAAGTGAGAGAGAGCCAAGCACACAAATAGGCTTGGGTGGGGGGTGGGGGGGGAGTCCCCTGCTGATTCACAGTCACAAGAGACTATTTGAAAATTAAATACCACCATGAAACGGGCCCGGCTCCAGAATCTATCATCTAGGTGGGTGTGAGGGGTTATTGGGGGGGGCCCAATTTCCAGTTGGTGTGAGAGTAGCATAACCCACCCCGGAGCTACATTATACAGCCTTCCAAGCCTCTGGCACAAACAATTCCGTTTCCATACAGGCACTATGACAGTTATCCAAACTGCATGATCTAATGAGGATCAGTACTTTATAAACAGCCGCAGCCATGACATCCTCTGGCCAGGCAGTCTTCCATACTTGTTTGGTCAGAAACCCTCTAGTAAGTACGTACGACATAAAGCACTAACACAGCCCATACTCACCATCTTGCACTAGTCCCTGGCAGGCAGGGCAAGCTGCTAAAACCTCCCAAGTACAAAGGATACATTCTGATTAGGTAGGAATCATTATAGTGAGGAGGAACAAAGTCATCATTCTTGCCGTGACACATTTTCAGGCAGGGCAGGCTGCCTGACACCCAAGTATAGAAGAGACATTCTGAAAGTCCCATTCTTGGCATCTTCAATTAGGGCAGGCATCAACCATTGTTATTAGGCTGGCACTCTGCATGCAGCTTGTGTAAATATTAACAGCTCTACAAAGTCCATACTGCACACCTTACCCATTTTATTTTTAGTTTGGGCTATGATGTGACATCTTTAATCTGAAACTATTGTATTCGAGTACAGTAAAGTGAGAGTTGGCAAGTGAGAAAGGACACACCCACTACCTGCCCCTAGCCACCCAAAACACATCCCCCTGAGATCTCTTTGAGACCACTCTATCAATATGAAATTTCACACTGTCTGCCAGTTATTTCTAAGCAGTCTGCTGAGAGTGTATTGCAGAAGTAAATGTCTAATGGTGTAATAAACATGTCTTGACCAAGTACGCTATTAGCCACTTGATTATTATCTGTTCCTTGCACTGAAGTCGTGTTAAAAACAAGCATTGACAAAGCCAGGTGGCTTATATATAGGTAGTACATAGGAATTTGCCAAGCGCTGCGATCAAATGTCTAGGTAATCACATAATTTTACTGGCACTGTTGCAGACCTATGGCCAGGTAGTACCACCATAGTAGCAGTGCCTAGCAAATGCCTACCACATACCTAACCAAAAGCTCAAACTGTTGGTTTTGTCCTTGCCTTTTTAACCAAGCAGCCCATCTGTGTTCTTTCCATTTTTTTTCATTTGTAGAATTCAAACTGCATAAACATTTATGATTAATTAGGTTACACTTAAGGTGTACTCCCCAAATACAAAAATACTTTGAACAAAAAACAATAGAAGAAAAAATAGGCAAGACGTGTATTTTTTTTCTCCAAGAAGCTGCATTCTCAACAAATGAGAATAGTCCTTTGACAACTGGTTTAAACTAAAAGGGTAATTTTCTCTTTTAACTTTTTAAACTCCCTTACAAAGACATCTATGCAAAAAAGCTGTATTCTTGACAAATGAGAACAGTCCTTTGGCAACTGATTTAAAGGGGTAACTTTCTCTTTATCTTTGAAAACTCCCTTACAAAATCATCCATGCAAAGATTTTCTGTCAGTTCTTTCTCGTATGCTAATATGGTCAGATTTTCTTTGCGATCATGAATCATTGAGCGCCGAAAGGCTGTGACTACAAGGGACATAGTAGAAAATGAGTTCTCACAGGAGGCAGGTGAAATGCCTATGACCAGTGCAGCAACATATATTTCATGCAGTCCTGGAAAAGCATCTGCATAATTGTTTAGCACTTCACAAATTGTGGCAATATTTGAACCTGCTGTGATTTTTTAATTGTTGCAGCAATGGTTTTGCCAGTGCATGGCTATCTCCCAAACAGCTGAGCTCTCTCGTGTAAACCCTGTCTCGAGTCCCTGCTAGCTATATTTCTCATAGACCACGCTCTCTGAACCTACCTCACTATTACTTAAACTGCTCATTCTCAGTGTACTTCTTCTATGACTACAACCGTCCCATGCAACCTACTGTCAAATACACCACACTTTACTGCGGTGCCTCCTCCTATTTTTCTTCTGCACTCCTAACCCCAACCACAACTTGCTGTCTCCGTCATGCAATATATCTCTCCCTGCACTTCATTCTGACATGTGGTGTATCTCTCCCAAAGAAGCACGGCACCTCTCCCTCTGCACCTGTCACTTTCTAACCCTACACAGCCAAGAAAGCAACTACAAACAAACTACCAGCCACTACCGTGTCTCTCTGCCTACCTCCTGCTGAAAATACAAAAGCCCAGAAGGGCAGCAGAGCTACAGTGCCTGGCACTGAGAGCATCAGGCTTTCCTACCTTGTTCCCTGCCAGGCCAGTCTGTCCTTCGTTCTCACTGAAGCTGGTAGCACGACACCAGAGTGTGATTTAGTCTGTGCGGGCCTGTTCCCTCACTGTGGTGAAAACTCTTCCATAGTCAAAATTACAGTATATTGAAATTTCCAAGGACTGTTTGCTTTGCATCAGATTTTGCACTCTCTTAAAAAGTTCTAATACGTGAAAAGTGTGTCCTGCTGCTTTTAATTCAAAATAATCTTTTTTTTTTTAAAGTAAAAGTGCATGCCTTTAAAATATATTTGTGCAAGATTTCCTATTTCATTCCCTGCCAGGTGTCAAATAAAGCCGAAATGAAACTGTTTTTTCTTGGACTAAACTTGGAAATATTGCACACAGCTGTTTTTTTATTGCAATCAGCATGAACCTCGAAAGCACAGGCTGCCAGTAGAGTCTACCGGCTTCAGTGAGAAGGACAGGCTGTCATTTTTTCTCTGATGTACCTGACAGACTGTCAGTCCTGAGTCTTCTGCCAGTGCCCTGACTGTCAGTTTCTGGTTAGAATCTCAGTGTGCCAGTGCCACATACTTGCCAACATTCTGTGACCAAAAAGATGTAGGATTTTTCAAGTTTCAGAAATAATAATTCCCATAACAATGACATCACAGGAAAATACAAAACAAATTGTTGGCACCATTGTAGCATTCTAAAATTCACAACCCATTAAACAGCACAACATGAAAAGATGTTGAAATGTTAGAAATGTATACTTTACAACCGACACATTCAAGACCCAGAGATGTCTGGCTCAAATTCCGATCCTATATGTCCGAATTGAGTGAGCCATCGGAGGCATCATCCCCAGCTGCTACCCTCTCTCGCCCCGGTTCCCCCTCCTGAGTCACAGGCTATCCAACCCTGCACCCACTCTGCATATGTGTTTGAAGTGTACAACCAAATTGTAAGCAGTCGCTGTATGCCTGTACCACCTTAACTGTTATTACACTGTACTTACCTGGTTTGTTGCTCGTTGTGCTGCCAAGCTAAATAAATAAAAGTAAAAAAAAAAATGATTATACTTATGTGCTGCTGCTTGGTTCTGCAGCCTGCCGTAGTCACATAAATGACTACTGGCCACTTTAAAAAGCAGTAGGATCGGTCACGGAAATCAACCCTACAGATTTAAGCTGTATGCAGTAGGCTACTGCTTTTTAAGTGGCGAGTAGTCATTTATGTGACTCTACGGCAGGCTGCAGGCTGTAGGACTGCTTAAAAAGCAGTAGCCTACTGCCTACAGCCTAAATCTGTAGGGTTGGCAAGTATGCTACCCCGGGGCTACGGCAGACTGGCCTCTGCCTCCTCCACCACCTACCTTTAACTGAAATTCTACTCTCTGTCTCCAGGTCCGACTGACTCCAGCCTTGGAACTTGGGAAGTTCCAACGTAAATTGTAGGCGCACTGACACTGCAGCTGCCCCGACCCGTGTCTGCATTCACTGCAGTATGATGTTTGTGCCAGCAAGGGAAGGGGGTTTAGGCTTGGCCCACACCTGCGCATAGTCAGGGCACGTGAAAATGCTCAATCAATGCGCAGGTGTGGGCCAAGGCAGCCTGTGCACCGATACAGCACCAGCTGAGCAGCCTTGCTCTGTGTTGCTCTGCGTGTGTTTGCTGTGAGTGACTTAGCCACTTACTGCAGTGCTCCAGGGTTAAGGGCAGGCAGGCTGCTGCGACTGCTTTTTGGAGTCCAAAAAGCGGCCGCATCTAATAATAGCAGCCCACCTGCCCTTAACCCTATTCTTGACCACTGTGCGATGGGCGCGCTGTGTGCATGTACCGTTTTCTTTTGTTCATGTTCATGAACGGAACTAAAAGAAAACGGTACGGCACACAAGCAGCAACAACTTTTGGTCCGAGCAGAGGCCTCCTTTCTAGGGAGGGACAGAGTAGTTGCTTGGGGGGTGGGGCTGGCCTCCCTGGCCCCCTGCTCGAGCCGGGCCTGCCAAGAAACATATATGCTGGTACCAGGAATACCTTCAGGAGAAGGGATTAATTCTCCTGATTTAAGTTAGTTTGCATATGTGGTAGGGTTAGATAGGGTAGTTTTGGACAGCGGACGTGTTTATTTGGAAAATTCATGATTGACTAATGAGCACCTTAGTAACGTAGGCAGGGACAACCCAACGTGATAGGGAAACATAGGCCTTATAAGATACTTTAATAAAATATTGTGAATCATGTCATCCAAGAGCCTGTGGCCTCCTTCCGACTCGCCACAGCACTCTCAGTACTCGTCTGATTTGCATATGGTCTTTCCCCTTCTGTAGTGGCTTGGCAGGCTGAAAAACGATGGTCTGGGGGGGTTGCCCAAAGCTATGTCCGTGGCTAAGATTAATTCTAATCCTTCCAGCCATCACCTTTTGGTTTTTCTTATGACTCTTTCAAAACTATGCTAATGACATCCACATTATTTTTGAACTGTCCGGTAATGTCTCTCACGATCTTAACCATGCTAAAGAACTTGTAATATCGATGCTAAACTACTGAATTTCTCTTAACCAGGAAAAGACTGGTTACTCATCTCTAGCACAAAGGCTTACAGGCAGTTGTCAAAGCTTCAACAAAATATTCCAAATGGTAACAATGAGTCTACTTTGCAAAGCTCTGTGAAATCTTTGGGCTTCCACTTGGATCCATTGCTCATCATGTTGGCGTAGGCTAAAACACTTGCTTCTACATTAAGTAACTATTTCATGTTACTTAGAACGATGAGATTGCTTCAGTCTGAAAGTGACTGTGCAACAATTTCCAGAGCCATTATCGGATGCAAATTATATTATTTAGTATTTCTTGCTTTCTTTATATGCATTTAATTCAAAGAACTTTTGCAAAAATGTATATTAAGAAAATCAATTACTATTGTAAAACAGACAGCTTTTCTGTACAAAGTACCATATAAATTAAAATACATTGAGTTGTGCAAACTCACCAATACATTAAAATACATAAATATTCATTTACAATACACACATCTAAATCCAAATGCAGTCAATTCGACTTAGTATATAGAGAACAGATACAGTCATTAATAACAGTTCTAACTTACTAAAATCACAACACCTTTATCGTCCGTGTTAGGTACGTGATTCAGGCAGAACAACAATTACTAGTAGGCCAGACGTAGATCAACTGGCCAATTAAACTCAATTACAATTAAATGAAATGAACAAGAATTTAAGCATTAAAAAGTATGTGTTAATCAACCTGCTCCCCATTTGGCCTTAATATCGCTTTTACAATAGCACGCCATAGTCGATATAGTGCAATTTGCACTCTTTCAGATTTAGTATTAATACAATAATTCCAAAAGTCCACCTGTTTTATAGAGTCGTAATCGTGTACAAAAGGGTCCAATATAGTCATGTATGCCGCGCCAAGCAATTTGCACTCAGTGACTAAATGTTTTGCCGTTTCCAAAGCCCCCGAGACTTTACATCGTCGACAAAGCCTCAAAGATACCAGGATCTTTGAGGCAGCAGCCCAAGTAAAAAGTACTGTATCGTCGGGTTAGGGCATTGCCCCAAGTATCTTTGGGTTTGATGAAACAGATTTGATACATACCTATAGTGCTCAATGAGGATAAATGCATGGATTAGTGTGGAGAACCTAGTACCACGTTTGAAGTCGGGTAGCCAACCAATGTTCTCGTACAACTTGGAGATCATCTCATCAAATTCCGCTCCACTGCACTCTGGCCCAATTCCATTACCGTGCCCTAACGGAGCCAGTAGATGTTTATATGGCGCAACCCTTGCCTAGTTAGCAATTGACCCTTCAGGGAGACCAGTCCCAACTCCAGTCTAAGGTACTCGATGGGCACAGGTTTAGTATTAGTTACCAAAAACATCCCTCGATGGTGTCCAACCATTTAAGGTCTCCCATGGCTAAGGCCTCAAGGCCATATAGAACCATGGGGCAGAAGCACTGAGTGAATATGCTAAGTATACCTTCCAGGGAATAACCAGTCGTTTGATTTGCAAATTGTGCTACCAAGTGGGTGAAACGATGAGCCTTTATCACCCTGGCCTCGTTTATATAGGTGTAAGACCTGCTAGCACTCTTATCCAGGCGCAATAGGTAATAGGTCCGACTCCACATACTCTAGAGTCCCCAGACGAGTATCGAATCTCAGGCGCTTGACCGTTTTAGGGGCAACCACCAAAACCTTTGTTTTTCCCATATTAATGGTTAGCTCGTTTTCATTTATGTATTTTACTAAAACGTCAAACATGGCTTGTGCACCCGTATGTGTGTGGTTGAACATGATCAAATCATCGGCATATAACATAACACAGTATCAAACAATCATAAATTCTTGGGAAATGCCCAACCCCCCCCCCCCCCCCCAAGTTAAAACACTGAGGGAGCTTTGCCATAAATATATTGTACAGTGTGGGGCCAGGGTACAACCCTGCTATACCCTCTTAGGATCCTAATCGCTTTAGTCACATCCCCCTGGTCATCAAGGCGCACACACGCTTGAGTGTCTAAGTGTAATCCCTTTAAGGCATTAAGGAGTCGCGAGGAACACCCCCCATTTTCCAGTTTTAACCATCATTTTCCACAATTAACGCTACCGGAAGAGGACGTAGAACGTGGACCCCAGGGGCAGATGCTCTACGGAACAGTGTGTCCATAATCCTCAGACTGTGTACTGTACTGCACCCTGGGCAAAATTCTGTTTGCATTAGATATAACAGTTGGGACTTTTCAACCCAGTTCTGCAGTGCCCTCAAGACGAATGTGGCAAAGATTTTCCCTGTGACATCCAATAGTGACAGAAGCCTATAGTTTTCAGGCAAAGATCGGTCTCTTTTTTGTAGACTGGCACAGGCACGGCCTGCAGCCACAAAATTGGAATCACCTGTGCTTGGCATACCCGATAGTAAAGGATTTTAAGAATTCTTGCCCACGCCCTAAGATTAAGTTTTAAGACATTTGCTAGGCCATTCACCCTCCTTGGTCCCCCTTGGCCCTAGCTAGAGTATATTCCTAGTGTTAACACTACAGAGTATCGTAATAATACTTTGCCATTGAACGTCAAGGATAGATCGCTTCCATCGCTTAAGCCAACCCCTGTAGCTGCCTTTGATTGACTTCACCCTACCAGTCAGCTCAGGTATCGGGCACGGTTCACCTCGTGCTGCTCTTATTTTCCTACGCATCGCTCTTTTCGGTTCGCGAATGGTAGGGTGAAATTTGTTCTTCATATTGAGACAGGTAGCAAGAGGTCCTTTAGGGCAGGATCCAGTTTTTGTAGCTAAATCCTTAAGCCACTGTTCAATTTTGTTACTGCCAAGTGCTCCCAAACCCTCTAACAGTACTTCTGGGCAACGCCACCACGAACGTTCCCACATTATGCAGTTGTTTTACAGACCAAGATATACAATTGCCACCATCGTTTGGCAATAGCCACCATGCACCAGCAAAGGTTATATACGCAGGATGCAGGTTAATAGTAAGGGCCAGAATATCGTGATCACTTGAATCATTGGCGGTCACCCAGAGTTTTTCTTGGTAGCCATCAGGCTGGCGTTATTCCCCAAAAAGTAGTTGAGGGTTGACAGCCTGCCTCCTCCCCCATGTATACTCTCCAGGAATATTCTCCCTGGTTTTACCATTCATCATGACCAGGACCCAATTTCTCAGGAAAGAAACCCACGGTTTTCCCTTTCTGTTACCCATTCCCTGTGACATCTCACACGGTTTTACAACATTCCTATGGGGCGGCACATTGAAATACGTCTAGGCACCTAGCGTTAAAGTACCACCCACTAGGATTAGTTATTCAGCAGGGGACCACGCGCTCACTGCTAGGGCCTCCTCCAGTAAGTCTTGTACCTCCTTCAAGTGCAAACAAGGGGTTACATATATATTCAGAAGCAGTATCCGCCAGGTCTCCCATCTAGCATCAGGCCAGAGTTCTACCGCTTGTACATAGTCCCCACCCCGCTTGGGCATGGACATGGGTCGTCAGAGGTCACAACTGCAACCTCTAAAAAAAAAAAGCAAAAAAACTCCTGGGATGTGGCCAGCACCATGTGGCTCTTGATTTCTGGAGTGGCTGGCTTTCTTGTTCAGGCCTCTTTAAAAAAAAAAGTAAGAACAAGAGTGCCATAAGTCTAACACTTTCAGCACTGACCCTAAATGAGAAAAAATAGGAATACCAATAATGTGTCTTTCTGGAATTCTATACAATAATTGCTAGACTAATTTAAGGTTTATTTCAGGCACACTTTAGGGGTGAGTCACTGATTTAGTCTGTTCATAAACGCCTCAACTCAGCCTTTCATCCTTCTGAGGTTGATAAATGAGTACCAACACAGGTTGGGTGATATTGGGTGTATATTTTTTCAATATAAAAGCGCTTCAGCGTAAGTGCTATGTAATCACATCATTATCATTTGGTCACGGACATCTGCTTGCATTCACAGTAATTTGGGCCTATACACACTGATCTTAACGATATATATGGCTATCTATTCTTGTATGAAATGTACATCACATTATAGTGATTTCGTAACCATATTTTTCGTAGTGTAAAATGCTATGTGATGCCACTTCCTGTTTTGTCAACGGGTGAAAGGTGGTGTTCCATTGCTTCCCCCGATATCACTTTGGGTGGGGTCAAATGACATCACTTCCTGTGATGTCATCAGGGGGGTCAAGGGTCATGTGATGTCACTTCCGCTACCCCTGGCATTTTGGTGAAATGACGTCCCTGCGCTTGGTGTGCTAGTTTGGGGCTCACTCCAATAATGAGCCCGCCAGAAGGTCTACACTTAGGGCCTCTATTGGACATTCATTCATACAGTTGGAACGCTTCAACGTATAGGGGACTGGAAAGTTAAGTCTCTTGGAGAGAAAAAAACCCATCAAACTTAGCCAAGACACACCTGCCGCATTGAGATGACTAAAACCCCTCATATTCCAACTTCCAATCCTTAGAGGTCAAATCCCTCCCATATTTAGATCCCCCGTGATAGACCTCTCCTGGGGAAACTTCACCCAATAAACTGCTTCAAAACAGGGTGATAGATGGTCGGGTGAAACCTGGGGGGACTACCAAGCCAATTGCCTATCCTTACACAACTTAGCGTCTTGCCTTTCATTCCTCACACTATGACCACCACCCTGGTCAGCGCCATGGTACCATGTACTTGGTTGCAATTCTCAGCAAACAGTGAGCCTCAGACGCAGGGACAACAAATCATCCACCTTCGCACATAGCAAAGATACCACTGAGGCAGAGGCAAAACGTATCAAAACCCAGTTAGAACGGCTACCCCATTTCAGAGGTTCATGTTGCAGCATGTCCGTGGTGGTAATAGTAGAGAGCCAAGGTACCGCGGCCCATAGCCGGAGTAGTGCTGTTCTATTTAAAAACAGACTGAGATCAGAGGACTGCATCTCCTCCAGCTTCACCAAGGATCTCCGTCTTATTGGGCCTTTCACTATGGTACCAGAGGTCGCACTATAGGGTCTGCACGCCCTGTACAATTTTCCACTAGCACTCATGCCATTCAAAGATCCTCCTTCAAGTGTCTTCCAGCTTTTCACACGTCCAGCAGATCTTTCATGGAAGGGGCATGCTGGCGTGGGCTTATTGATGTCACTACGGTGTAAACGAGGGATGGAAGGTTGTGGAATTCTCATATGCCGGATCTTAGGAACAGGAAAGCAGTCTTTACCCGGGACTATGCCTCTTCCATGACCTGGCTCCGCCAAAGGCAAGTACAATGCAGGAGGGCGCTTTAGGAGTGTCCACCTATCACGTGATCCCTTTAGGTCTTAAGGTCACAGTTCGTTTCGATACTGAGCTCTGGTAACTTTCCTAGCTTCCCGGGGCTAGAACCACAGGCCTGCTAGAGGGTTGGGGGTTGCAGAGGTGGGGTGGAGGGGGGCACAATATTTTTGGTAACGTTCCTCATCAGCGTTCAAGGATATATTACTTTTTGGCACCATAGGTGGGGTTTTCTCCATCATGGAGCTCTCCGGACACAGCGCTTCCAGGGCATCCTCCTCATTCCCAGTGGCAATGTTCACAGAATCCTGAGATCTCCAAGAGGCCTTGGATTCTTCTGAAGAGACAGAAATCCTAGCCCCCACCACTCCCAAAGTCACACCTCACATTAGAGGTGGTAGTAGTAGTAGTAGACTGGACAGTCTCCTAGTAAGGAAAATCAGAAGCCACAAAGGTGTCCTTGGTATTTAACCTGCTTTGACGACAACTTGCCACTGGCATGGTGGTTAAGCCTTTCCCTCCTTTACCACATTGCAGTAACGTTGGCAATTTCTTTCCATGTCACTCTGGTCCATCGCCATAACAGAACAGAGCATAAATAGTGCTTCCAGTTTCACCATCATGACCTTCAAGTATGAGATTATTTGATCCACACCAGGGAAAGGATCCGAGTTGTGCTGCTGCAAGTTTACCTCCTGGATCTGTTTTAAGGCAGCTGCTGCTTCCACATCAGCAGCCAACGCCTAGAGGTTAGGGCTGCTAGATAGGTTCGTCAAGGCCTCAGACATTGTTGAGCTAGCAGCGATACCTGCATTAGCCAACTGCATTGAGGTGTTGCCAAGACCCGAAAATAAGCCCGAAATCCTGGTTTGGGAGCTTGGCTGGTCACCCCCATTAGACCCTCGATCCTTTTTACCATTTTTCGTTTTAGGTGCTTCCTTTGCCATTTTGAAAGTAAGCGTAGGGCTACGGGCACTGCTTCCCCCTCAGCGAGATATCACTAAGGAGTCCCAATTTCCAATTAGTTTTAGGCTTCATGATACCAGTTATATAAGCAGATAGTAAATAAGCAGAGTCAGAGGCGGGGGAGGTGCAAGGGAGGGCGAGGGAGAATGTGGAAGTAAGTTCCGCCAAACCATGAGGATAAGATAGTAACTTGAAAGTTTTCCAAACAGTCTGTAACATTAGAAGGCGTATGGTCGACTTACTTCAAGCCTTCACCCCACCACAGCACAGCACAGCACAGCTGGTGACGCCAGCACCTGCCTATCGGCACTCCACTGGGGTAAGCGCCCAAGGAAGGAGAGACATTCCAATGGTAAAAGTGACTGTTCAAAAGGAGGCGGGGAGAGGCCGCAATGTGACCTCCACTTTAAACACTATGCATGAGGCCACCAGGGGGCGCACAGGTAATGGCTGCCTAGGTGCCGTGCTCCGCCGAGGCTGGGCCTTTCATGGAGATTGAGCCGCACCCCCCCCCTCCCCCCGAGACCACCCAGGCAGATTCACTGGGCTTGATTGTGCCTGTCACCCCCCCCCCCCCCCGTGGCTCCCCTGCCCGAAAGAGCGGAGCTCGAGGCCCTCGGGAGACCAGAGAACGGGCCGTGACAGAGGTGCGGCCGAGAGAGAGCATTCGGCTTATCGACCAGGGAGGAGGAGCGGGCCGCCGGAGAGAGGAGGTCAGCCGGCGAGCCCGGCCCCCGACAGGCCACGGTGTCTGGGAAGGCGGTGCGGCCTGCCGAAGTGAGCGAATCCAGCGGGTGGTTCCGCCCCCAACAGGCCTTGGAACACTGGAAGAAGAAGCGGCCTGCAGAGGTGAAGTAGCCAACCGGAGGGGCCAGCCCCCGTCATCACTGGTCCCCTCAGCCCCGGGGGCCGAGCGCCCGCTCCCAGGACATCGGCCCCCGATACGGAACTTGGGCCTTCTCCGCCCCCTCCTCTCCCTCTGGCTCCCAGTGGCTGCGAAGATAAAGTTCAAAACCCTCTGCATTGTCCACAAGGCCTTCTGGGGCCTTGGTCCTAAATACCTTCAACTCTCTCTTCCCAAATATCTTCCTTCCCGAGCCCTTCGCTCATCCGCCTCCAACTCCCTCAGGGTCAGCAGCTTCTCGAAGCAACGAGCTGGGGGTAGATCTCTCTCCGCGGCAGGGGCCTCCCTCTGGAACAGCCTTCCTGCCTCCCTGAAACTTGAGGAGAACCATCTCCGGTTCCGGAAGCACCTCAAAACCTTCCTCTTTGCTTCTGCTTTCTCTCTCCCTCTCCCCTGCTGAACAGCTAATATTCTTCACTGAAACTGCACTGATTCTGCAACTGGACCACTCTTAACGGCCTCGGTCCTGGGCCCAGCCACTCTCCACTTGCACTGGTGCCCTGGAACCCCTCTGCACTGCGGGACTGTCTCTGTATCCCTACAGCCCCCCCCCCTTTTCCAGCACTTGTTCTGCACTTACCTTGCACTTGCCACCAGCTGGCCCTATTTATTTATTACTTTACGCCACTTACCTTGTACTGCACTTCCCCCCCTCCCCTTCCCCTTGCACTTTTCCCCCTCCCCCACCCCTGCACTTGCGCGATCTGAATGACACCTGGCCTAGTAGGATCGTTGTCTGTCTCCCCTTGTTCCTCCCCTCCCTGCCTCGTCGCGCCTTGAAACACCTGTGTATAGGCGCGTTACAAATGCCATATCATATCCCTCCAAAACGGCGCATATCCCCGCCAGAGCGGGCCCAGTGGGAGGAGCGGTCAAGCAGCCCCGGTCCCGGCATCCGGGTCTTGGAAACTGTGGTATCGGGCCACGACATCTCCTGGAGCCAACCACAGTGAGGGGAGGGCGCACCTGGGGTCAGTGGCCCCCACGGCTCACCACACTGCGCATGCCGCCCCCCCTGCAGCCGCAGCTCCGCCCCCCCTCTACAACAGGCCCAACCCCAGCAGCATAGGCCAGCCGAGGCCCCCCACAGTGCATCCAACCCCGGAGTGGACTCTCCGTTGAGACGGGATTGTGCCTCCCCCTGCCCCGAGGGGTTCCGAGATCCCTGCGGCCCGCATCGGCACCGGGGCCCAGAAAAGAAACGACATCCATCCGCTCCGGCCCAAACAGGTGGTGGCCCCTGGGTCTGTCCCCAGGGCGTGTGCCCACCAGTCACCTCCCGGGAGGAGAACAGAGACAACGGACAGAGGCGTGTGAACGGCGCCCGCGGTCACCCCGCCCCGCAAGACTACACCGAGACGAGGAGAGGCACAGGTGTGAGGCCCCCACCCGGCGCCGGTGGGGCGTGTGCCCGCCCGCAGGCCGCCCCTCCCTGCACAGGGGGTGCCTGTCCCCCACGGGCTACCCCAGGAAACCTCGACCCAGCCACTACAGGGAGGGGCCCCGGGGAGACCCCCATAGCTCCTGGCCAGTGGCGGACCCCGCAGGGTGCGCAACAGAAGACTGTATGCACTGGCTAGAGACCCTACAGGCATTCTGCTACAGGGAGATGGCGAATCCAAGCGGCAGCTTCCCTGGCTCTGGTGCCATGGCTCACCCGGAGGCCTCGACGGAGTCGACGACAGCGATGGAAAGGGGCTTTGCCTCTATCCTACAAGAAATTAGAGATATGCAGTCAGACATCGCCCAGAAGTTTGTAAAGATGGACCAAAGGATGGACAAAGTTGAGGATAGGCTCCTACAAGTGGAAACCAACCAGTCCTCATCAGCAGCCCAGGAGGCCCAAATATACATGAGGCTATCGGCCCTGGAAAAAGGGACGAGGAGAGAGCCAGGCAGATGGATGACTATGAAAACAGGGAGCAGAGGAATAGCCTAAGATTTTTCGGGATACCGGAGACGGAGGGGGAAACGGAGAGGGACTTAACCCGAGTGGTAAGAGACATCATTACCCTTCTGTTTGCACAGGAAATGACCACAGAACTTCAGTTCGACCGGGTGCACAGAGCAGGGGGCAAGGCGGGGAATCCCCGGTCTGTCCTTGCCCGGTTCCACTACTACACAGAAAAGATCAAGGTCCTGGAGGAAGCGAGGAAGGCGGGAGTGATTACCTATAACGCCAATATCACCATTTTCCAGAACCTCTCCGCTTACACCTTGGCCAAGCACAGAATGTGCTGCCCCCTAACGCAGCTACTCAAGAAGGGGGGGTGTGCTACAGGTGGGGGTACCCTTTCTCCCTGACCTTTGAATATATGGGCCAACGGACAATGCTGGTCACCGAAGAGGATATAAGAGGGGCCATCCGGGATTATGTGGCAGAACCTATCCCTCGAAGAGGCCCAGTCGGCCCAGAGGTGACGGATGGGGGAGGCCCAGGCCAGTCAGGCACCAGGAGAAGGAAAACCGGCTCGCGGAAATACAAGAAACTGAATACGCCGCCGCCCGCACTGGAAGGCGAGCACATACTCAGGGCTGACGGCGGGGGAGTCCCGACCAGCTGCGGGGCAGGAATGGAAGTTCGTGAGGTCTCAATGAGGACAGTGTCCCTCTGAACAGCAAGTATAATGTGGGCAACCGATGGGACGAAGCAGGGGGGGGGGGGGTCACAAGGAAACGAGCATTGTGCTGTGTGCCTGGCCGAGGGGGGCAGGCTGGTGGTCCGGCCAAATGCCAGCATTGGCGGAACTGGCTGGACGCCGGGAAGGGGGAGAGGGGTCACCTTAAGTTGGTTGGGGTTGTTCTCTTAGGGAGAGGGGAGGGGGGGGGCAGTTGGGGGTCAGTTCTAGGGCTCCAAGCAATCAAGATGCGAGACAAAGAAAGCGAGACAGGAGTTTCGATGTGATGTGGGTGGCCAAGTGGGCGAGTCACATAGACTATGGCTGATGGTTTGCCGGCCCTGGGGGTGGGCACCTTGAATGTGTGGGGTCTGAACACCCCCACCAAGAGATCTCTAGTTTGTAGAGAATTCAGAAGGGCTAAACTGGACCTGCTTTTCTTGCAAGAGACACATTGGGCTCGGGGGAAGGAACCCAAGATGAGGGGAGGAGGAATTGGCGAGATGCTCTGTGCATCACACAGGTCTAAGAAGAGGGGAGTGGATATCCTACTAGCGAGGGGTGTAGGCTTTGAGCAGGAGGCTACACTGAAGGACCCCAAAGGCCGCTATCTACTGGTAAGGGGTTCTCTACAGGGCGCCCCCCTAACTCTTGCGGTCATATATGGCCCGAACGAGGGCCAAGCTCAGTTCTGGGAGGAAGTATGGGACAGGCTTAAACTTTTTGTGCACGGCACGGTGGTGGGGGGGGGGTGGGGGGTAGACTTTAACATGGTTCTGGATCCGTCCTCAGATAGGAAACTTGTGGGTCCTCCAAACATTAGGCCCGCGGAGGCAGCCATGGCGCGCAACTTCCAGGTCAACTCTGAGCTGGGCCTTGTAGACAAAATCCCGACCCCTAGGACAGGCATCCCTCATTTACGTATTACTCAGCCATACATACCTCGTACTCTAGAATTGATTATATCCTGGTGGACGAGACCCTCCGCCCATATATCTCTGGCCACAGGGTTGACCCAGTCCCCTGGTCGGACCATGATATGGTCCGTATCACTATTGTTGAGGGTTGGCGCAAGGAGCGCAGAGGACGTTGGAAATGCAACGACGCCCTACTGAAATACGAGGTCCTTGCTCAGGAAGTGCTAAAGGCCATAACAGAGTTCTTTGAGCTGAACGCTAATGGGGAGGTTGGCATACACACATTGTGGGATGCCTTCAAGGCAACCCTACGAGGTGTTCTCATCAAAAAAGGAGCACAGAAAAAAAAGAGAAAGGGAGGCCCGGGAAAAGATAGCCCGACTCCAGCCATGTGGCTCTCCGGAACGGCCTCTTGAGCGTGACTGGGTCGCCGCCCTGGAGAACTACAGCCTCCAACTGAAGGACCGCCTCCTGCACAAAACGGAGATAAGTCTTCAGATGGTTAAACAAAAATATTACGACAAGGGGGACAAGGCAGACAGGATCCTAGCCTGGAAGTTGAGGGAGGTCCAGCGTAGTAAAATGGTGAAAGCGGTGAGGAACGCTCAGGGGACAATGGGTTACAACACTCCCCACATAGGGGAGGCCTTCCGCCAATATTACAAAAATGTGTACTCGTCAGAATATGAGGGCGATACTCAGATAGAGGACTTCCTGGGGTCCATTCAAGTCCCGGCCTTAACGAGAGAGATGTCAGAGGGGTTGGAAGGCCCGGTCACCGAGGAGAAGATAGTCAAGGTAATTAGCGGGATGAAGGCGTGAACCTCCTCGGGGGAGGACGGTTTCACAGTGTATTTTTACAAAAGGTTCCGCTCCACCCTAGCCCTGCACCTGGCGAGGGTTTTCAACTCTGTACTGGAGGGGGGCATTCTCCCCGATTCCACGATGGGAGCCATTATAGCAGTGTTGCCCAAGGAGGGTAAGGACCCCGCAGAGTGCTCCTCTTACAGCCCAATATTATTGCTAAACACGGACGTGAAGATCTTGGCCAGGGTGGTGGGGAAGCGGATGGAAGGGATAATGCCGAAACTGGTCCATGGGGATCAAGTGGGTTTCATAAGAGGGAGGCAGGGGTCACACAACATCCGAAAAACGATAGACCTGTTTCATTATGCACAGGAATCGGAGCTGGACGCATGTGTCCTTTCCCTACACTCAGAGAAAGCCTTCGATAGGGTGGAATGGAGATATATGGAACAACTCCTCCAAAAAATGGGCTTCGGGTCACATATTAGGAGCTGGGTGTCCGCACTCTATAGAGCCCCCACAGCAAGGATCCAAGTGAACGGGCGGTTGTCCAAGTCCTTTCCTCTCTTGCGGGGGACCAGGCAGGGTTGCCCACTCTCCCCTTTGATATAAGTCCTCACGATAGAACCACTAGCCAAAGCGATCAGAGCACATCCGGGCATCAGGGGGATTAGCAGAGGTGAGGTGGAATTCACGTTATCCCTGTTTGCGGACGACATTCTGGCTTATATGGTGAACCCTGCCTCCTCGCTCCCTCCCTTCTTGTCCCTGGTGGCTACGTTTGGGCACTTCTCAGGGCTGAAAATTTTTCACAACAAAATCAGTACTGCTCCCAACGAGACCCTGAGTTAGACCCGCTGGAGAGGTTGGAGGGGATTGCAGTGGGAAAGGTCTCCATACGATACCTGGGCGTCCTGCTTACCAGGGACCTGGCTAAACTTGCTATTACCAACTATGACCCCATCATGGCAGGGATCACATCGGACCTGAGGAGATGGGGCAAGATGATCCTGTCTTGGTATGGCCGGATGACAGCGGTTAAGATGAATGTCTTACCAAGGCTTCTGTACCTATTCATGGCGCTCCCCACCATCGTCCCAGAGCAGACCTTTAGGGATCTACAGAACGCAGTCCGAGAATTCATATAGCAAGGGAAAACCCCGAGGACTGGGAGGGCGATCCTGACGCTGCCGAGGGAGGAGGGGGGTTTTGGGCTTCCCAATTTCCGTCTTTACTTCCGAGCTGTCTTATCTTCCGAGACGGCTTATCTCACTTCATGGCCGTCCCCGATGTCCTGCCTCTGGGGACTCCCCCTCAACCTGGGTAATAGGGGGTTTCAGAACTCTCATATCTGGTCAGACATGGGAATGGAATGGGCGGGGCAGATGTTTAGGGAGGGAGAATTCCTAGCTTACGAGGAACTGAGGGATGCACTTGGTCAAGGGTCCTTTACCATTTTTGAATACCTCCGCCTCAAGGGCATACTGTGTGACCAATCATGGGGTCAAAATCTGAGGAGGCAGCTGACCCCCTTTGAAATGTTCCTGGACACGGTGACCTCGAGAAAGGGCGCGGTATTGAATATGTACAACATTTTGAACACCATTAACCTCCCCGGGAGGCGGAGCTTCCGTTCAATCTGGAACGATCTGGCAGGGGAGGTTATCTCAGAGGATGCTTGGTCAAGGATTTTTAAAATTGCCTTCCACGGGAACTTATTCACCTCGGACATGGAACATAATTTTAAGATTTTGCAGGGATGGCACAGGGACCCAGTGAAACTGTCAAAAATGTTCTCAGGTGTATCACCGAGATGCCCGAGGGGATGTGGCCAGGTGGGGTCCAGGAAACACGTGGTGGCTTTGCCCTAAAGCCCAAGATTTCTGGGGGGAGGGATCGGGCCTGGATTGAGGAGGTTTCAGATGAGCCTCTTCCCCTGAACCCTCTGTCGATGCTGCTGGGCCTCCCCCCGGAGGACATGGAAATTATAGATATCCAAGGATGACAGAAACAATATTGGGGGTGGGAGGGGTGGCCCTGGCACAGAAGTGGAAAAGCCCGGAAACCCCCTCCAAGGAGGAATGGTTGAAAAAGGTAAAGAACATGTTCTTGATAGACAAACTTACTGCAATGGTGAACAATGATTCGGGTTCATTCCTGGCAAACTGGTATGGAGTGCAGCAGTGCTGGGGATGGGACGTCCACTAATACCAAGCACGCGCCCATGTCTGGGGGTGGGGGTCGGAGATGTGCTGTAATCAAAATGAGTGCTCACGGCCTGGGGGACAGCAACTTTAATTCAGCCGGCAAAAATGGTCACCAACCACATCATCTCCAAAGTACAGGATACGAAGAGAACATTTAACGTCTCCCGAGATCGAAGTTTTAGTTTGATGAGGGGGGGGAGGAGGGACAAGAGGTTGAACGGGTCAGTTGATAGCATCTTATGTATTTCTGCTTTGCCCAGTTTGTTACAATAGGAAAATGCTAATAGAACCAAAGTTTAAATTAAAAAAAAAAAAACAATATGCTTGTGGGTGTTGGTGAGATGCGACTATATTAGTACCAAGTAGCCCAGACCCAGAAACCCTGAATCCACGAACGGCTTCACACACAGCCCTCACACCACACATGCTACGCGCAGAGTCAATGCTTTTAAGGAAGGTATCAGCATCCAAATGTTCACCACTGAAGAGACTCCAATCTCAGTGTGAACTGCGAACTGCTTCACACACAGCCCACACACACCTCAGTGCGGAGCACGCGCCAGCGCTTTTGAGGGAGGTGCTCTGATTCTCAGGGCTTCTTCTTATGTTCATCAATGACTTCAAGTTATCCTGGATAATGTGGCACGTGTTGCCACTAGCACACCTTGTCATGCCAACATTACGCATCTTTTAAAGATATTGCATTGGCTTATGGTTCACAACATGCTTAAGTTTAAAGCCTTCACTCTGGTCTTCAAGGCCTTGCACTGGTCCGCTCCCGTCCACCACAGAGATACATTTAAATGGTATAGTCCCGGCTGATATTTACATTTAGGAAATACATTTCTGATTATGGATCCTGTGGCCAAGCAGGCCAGAGCCATAGAAGATCATTTTCAGCTTCTGGCATCCAAGCTGTGGAATGAGCTCCACTTGTGTATAGGCGCATTACAAATGCCATATCATATCAGGAAAAACATTAGGGTCATCAGCAGCCTTTTGAAATTTCCTAGGAAAATCAAAACCACTCTTTTTATTTGTCGTTCCTCACTTCGGACAGTGGGCATGGGGTACTGCAATTCTGCCTTACACTGGGTTATTCCATTGGCTGCAAAAAAAGCTCCATCTCTGTGGAGACTAGAAGGCGACAAAGGTTACAGCTATTTTGGTAAGTCTTCTATCTGTCCTCGTGGATGGTCGTCGACATGGTGATGTTTGATACTAACTTTAGTTCGCTCCTCTTAGAGAAGTAGTCAACAATGCTGGTGGTAGTTTGACATTTGGATGGTGGCGTGTCTGGTCTGTAGCCTTTTGTGACAGTTTAGGTCAGGGGTCTGCAATGTGGCTCGCCAGATGTTTTGAACTGCTTCTCCCATGATCCTCAACAACTGACCATGCCATCTAGGGCTGATGGGAGTTGTAGTCCAAAACTTCTAGAGAGCCAAAGTTGCAGACCCATGCTTTAGGCATTCATGACCATTTTCTACCACTCTGCCTGCAGCCACTATAGTCCATTTGGGCCCACCAATTCAACCCCCTTAGCCTTTTTGTGGGTAAGCTCCCCAAGTTTCCTTTATGGAACAGATATATTATGCTTGTGGTCACTGGTGGAATGAGCCCATCGCAGCTGACCAACATGACCGGATGTTCTGAGGCTACTTGCCATAATGGATTTGATGGTAGTTGGGGGCTCTGCTTCGCTGGCCACCAATCAATCACTGAGTTCCCCTTCTGGTTTCTTGACATTCTGCTTCTGACATACTCTGCAATTATTCACATCCACATAGGCTGTCATCTTCTCATATATCCAATAATGTGGTTATGATGCACTCATCCTTAAGCAAAAGGTCAGCAGATCCCAATGGGTCAGGTAGCCTTGACATGCAGTGTGCGTGCCCATCCCTCCTGCCAGGCATGTGTTGTATTTCAAATGTATACTCATGCAGTGTGATTGCGAGCCATTCCACTCAGCGGGAAGGTCTTGGTGCCTCCAGCTCTGAGCAGGTGGGTCAAGGGCTTATGGTCCTTAACAGACTGAAGCTTTCCCCTCCATACCCAAGGGCAGAGGTGTTCTGTTGTCCATAGTTTAGTCAATTTATTTGGCACGGCCAAACCCTCAGGTAACTGGGCGCAATGGCCTTGAAGCAAACATAGGTTACAGAAGGTTGCACATGTGAGAGGCATATAAGAGCAATACAATGGGTAGCACAAGGACCAGGTTACAATGTGGTCCATGTTGTGATGCAGTCTGACGGTTACAATGGATGTGCAAAATTCAGTATAGACAAGCATGCAGGTATCATTTTTACTGATTAGTGAGCCAGGATTTCACCATGGCTCTGAATGACCAACTCCTCAGACTTGATAGTCGTGGGGAGTGTATTCCAGCCCTTTGCTGCTAGTACTGGGAAGCGAGATTCCCCCAGCTGTTTTCAGATTGAATTTGGGAATGCTCAGTTGGTACTTGTAAGGTGTTCTAGTCGGTCATACATAGGCTAACATCTTTTCTCTATCAGCTAATAGGTTCTGTGAAGAATCCTACAGATCCCTGCCTAAAGTCTCATCCCTGGAGGTCAGGGGAAGGCAGTCACTTCCTGATCCCAAGCCTGGGGGGTGGGGGGTTGTACTGCGGGAGGATCACTTGGGAGGCGGTGGTGAGGCAATTCTGTGGGATGAGACAGTATTTTTCCTGTGGACAGAAAATGGCTTGTCATTTTAATGTCCCTAAACCTCATATCAGATCAAGGGTTGTGGACCCTAAGTTTGTAAAATCTCAAAGATCTTTTTTGGTATCCCAAACTAAACACCTTCCTCAATACCAAGGGTACAGTGTAAAGGAATATGGGAATGTTGTCTTCAGTAGACTACCTTTCTCTAACAGCCAATTCTCATAATTCATCTCTTAACTTTAAGGTAATTAAATCTACCCTTGACAGTAACTTAAATTTTACAAAAACTAACTGTGAAGGGAACTAAGTCCCAGAATTCTAGAAGTACTGGGGCAGGGAAGAGGGCTGAGGAGGCATGCAGTTTTAACAGTCAGGCAATCTCCCTCCTCTGCATACACCTCTCAAACTCGAACCAAACAACCACAATCCTGAAACACAGCAAACCACACAAACTTCACTACACTGCAACAACAAAACAAACCACACAGACTTGCACAACAGCACATGATGACTACCGACCGAAAAACACCCCAAGCCCAGCCAACGGAACCACCAGGCTGAGGCTGCCAACAGCACATCACTGCTATCTTGCACTTTTCCAGCTCATTCCCACTAACACCACCCCTCCCACTTTCTTTTTTCAAAGCCGCCCGAGCGCCAGGGGACCACTCCGGTGGCGATAGGCTTCATTGTTAATGTTAAAGGATATTTATACCGTGCACTAACAGCCCACACCTGAGGGAACCTGAGAGGCATAAAAGGCCCCCATCAGGTGTAGGCAAGTGAAAGGAGCTGGAACACTTGCTGGAGTGCAGGCAGTAGCAGTGGAAGCAGAAAGAAGACACAAGGCTGGGAAACCAAGCAGAAGTGGGAGAACAAGAGGGGCGCCGGAACCTGGAGACAGGAGATTTCACCTGCATGTTCTGAGAGAGGCCCGTTTCCACCCCCCCAAACTCTGAAGTGCAGCGGAAGACATTCAGGAGAGATCGGTTTTCACATGTGAGCCGGATTGCTGTGGTTGCCAAGCTGCTGGAGTGCAGGAGATTGAGGCAAGCAGCAATTGCCAAGCTGATGGACTCAGGAGTATGAGGAATGCCCAAAACATATTTCCAGACAGGAGACACCTGTTCAGGAGAACGGTGTGGGTCCGAATAGACTCAGTAGAAGTCATAGTGGAAGTCTGAAAAGTAGTGCTACCCACAGAGCAAGTGTTTAAGAAGCCGGTGAGTGAAGCAGTGTTCTAAAACATTGCACAAGCCTTGCCAGTAACAGTAACCAGCTCCTTCGCAACTCACACAAGACTTTAGTGAGTAGAAGTTGTTTGTAGTATTGAAAATCCTCTGAACAATGGAATTGTAATACGTGCATAAAGCAAAGAGCTCTTACTCGCGTAAGAAGCCAACGTTACCAAAAACCCATTTTTCTGCTATTCAAAGACTATTACTGTTCGAAAGAGTGGTCATGCGTCCCTAATTAAGATGAGGGAACGCTGGCAAGACCATTTCCGAACATTTTACTTTGACAATACTAGAGTTACAATCTTTGCCGAGAGAAAACTACATTAAAGGATGCTCACGTGTGCCCAATTGTGATTTCACAAGGATGCCTGAACTCCTTTTCTTCTATGGGAATACAATTACATTTCCATCTTTAAAGCTTGAAATCTACAGAGCGGTTGTGTGTGTCTAATTGTAGTTTCTACTGAAAGACTGAACCTTATACTTCATATAAAAGTGACATACTTTTCTTCCACAAGACGTTAAAGAGTGTAAACTGTTGACGATAAGAACCAGCATTGACCAAGTCAAGAGGCACCCCATTCTAACAGCAAAACCAACGTTTCTCAGAATTTAAAAGCAATCCAGCAATACTGTAAAGTTACCAACAGTTAATTGGCCTAAACCAACAGTGTGAAATTACCTGAAGCTAAGAGAGCGACATTTAGGCTTCTGGGTAATTGTTGGGCTGAAAGGTACAAGTAAAGTTGGGGGAAGGGGAATTGGCTGCTTGCAAAGACTATTTTGAAGCAGACCCAACCTGTAATGCCAAAGACTGTGGAAGCCAGAGAGAAGGGAGTCGTAAAGGCAAACCCAGGTTGTTACCATGGCAGGTAGAGGCTGCCCCTTTGAAGAAATTATTTTCTGGAGGAACAGTGTCTTGCCTACCTGAGGAGGTTGAAATGCTTTGAAAATCTATCTGGTCTAAAAGTCATTGAAGCTGTGGCACTAGTCCAAAGAATTGAAACTAAAGAGTTATATCTGGTTGGCTCATCAGTAGATGCTACATGCAGTTGTCAATACCAATGTGAAATACTGTGGGACAAAGGTGACTGGTCTCATGGTAACAAGTAGAAACAGCACTATTAAGAAGTCATCCTGACAAATACACTATTTGAATGTTGAAACAATAATTCAAGGAATCCCTACTGTTAACCAAGAAGGGTGTATTGACAGTGTGGCCATCGTATTTTCTTTTGAACTGAACTGGCAATCCTTCCTGTTGGAGTGACAAAGCATTTGACAGGATTACCATTGGGGCTGTTTTAGAGGAAGCTATCCACTTTCTACTTCTAGCAAAAGAGATTTGCTGGCAGTGGTACATTTTTTGATCAACTTTTTCCTTTTAATTTAGTTCTTGAAGTTTTAAAGTCAGACATTTTCTTTCTCTGATTGAACATTTAAAGTGAATTTGAATCCTGGGGAAGAGAAATCTGCCAGGTCATAAGGTCATTTAGGAAATATGAATGTTTGTTATGTCGTGTGTTATTGCCATATCTTTTCTTTATGCATTTGTTGTTTAGTGTGAGTGCCAGTTACCATGTGTTAGAGTGTAGTCCTTTAGCTTTAGGTTAGGCAGGGAATTCCTCAGCAGAGTAGGGTCATGGAGTTATTTTGATATATTTTCTTTTATAATAAAAATGGCATATTTTGGGAAATCCTCAAACAGTTGTCCACCTTGCATTACTGACCCCAGACAGTTCTCACCGCGGATTGTGTCCTTTATCTTGCTGTTTCTTTGTTTGGTGCCAAACCTATTAACACTGGCATCAACAGTGATGAAGGTCCTGAGCCCACAGTTGAAAGGTTGAAGGCAGGTGGCTTGGAGAGTGCTCGTCTTAATCATTTTAAGGCATCACTTGGGGTAGAGTCCCACGCAAATTCCGGTCTTATCTTGAGAAGAATTAGCAGATCTGTTTTATTTGGGCACATCCGCTGGACCTAAAAATACTTTATTGCTTGAAGCTGGGACATTGATGATGGCACTCAGCAGGTTCAGTGTTTTGGCTTGATGCTTTTGGCTGATATACACTTGAGGGGAGGGGCGTTGCTAGGTCTTGAAAAAGATCCAGGGATACGCCAATTTTAGGACTTGGGCTAGCTAGCCTTTTGGTTGCAGCCCCTAAGCTTCTATCTGGGGATACAACCAAAAGACCTGGGGCTATAGTCCCCCTATAACTCTCCCCATCTGCTGGAGTGTACAGAATAGCATTGTAGTTCTCATTTGGCTTCAATATGTTAGTAGGTCATCCTGAAAGTAGCCAACATTACAGACGTCACCCAGCAGCCAGGCCATCATTCTCTGAAAAACGGAGTCTGTGGAACAGAAACAGAGCCTGAATGTCTTGAGGGATTTTTTAAAAAAAAAGAGTCATGGAGCTTTATCTGGCATTCCTCATGTCGAGCCCGATAAATTATTTTAGAGTATTTGGATACATTTGAAAATCGGCCTATCACAAATTCTTTGTTGAAGCTGTGCAAATGTCTACACAGTTCTCCAACAAAAAGTTTGAATTATTTTACTTCCCATTGTTTTTGAAGTTGGAAGTGATTTTTTGGGGGGGGGGGGAGGGGAGTAAAACTTTAAGTCCAATTCCCATAGGAGTATTGGATACAAGAGTAAAAATGCTTTAACTGAAAAACTGAATTGTCGCACCTACTTATTCATGCACATTAAAAGATATATTCCAATGATAGATGATGTGCTAGGCACCATTATTAGATGTCTCACTAACAGTTTTTAATTTGTTGGTGTTAAAAATGTTCTCTTCATTGCTGATTTGATAACAAAATGAGTTGCCTCTTTGATAGCAATTGAAATGCCTCTACATGTGTTTCTCCACCATGTTGGAGGGGGATCTTCAGGAGGTCCCAGATCTCTAGAAAGGATATTATAAATAAAGTTGTATTCTTAAATATACAAAAGCTATACATAACCAATCATGCTACAAACCTCACCCTAACCTAGGGTACCATAATGTAGCAAACAAAAACGGATTACTGTTCTCAAAATGAAATGCTGACTTGTGAAACTACAACCCAATAACACTGGTGAAAAACATTGATATTACATTATTCGAGTCAAATAGCCTCGTCTGAAACCAAATACTGTCATTGCTGCTATTTTGATAATATAAAAGAGCACAGGATTTCCTACCTTGTTGGATTTTACTTCCCCAGGAAGAACTATTAACTTCTATGTGTTGCGATTGACAGTTCTAGATAGAAAGTGCAATGAATCTTGTGTTCCTAAATTGAAGGAGATACAGTATTTTTAGTGAAGGGCAAGTCCAAGGTTGCGCTAGAGTAGTCTCAGACAGTATAATTGTTCATCTTACCTTTGAATTTGAGATTCTTTTGTGCTTAAGGAAACCTGGATATGCCAGTCCTATGTTAGTTGCAGCCACACGAATTACCCAAAAATCAAAATAGCCACCACTTTTATATATTCTTTTGTGAGGTCAGCACGTTACAGAATGTTTGTGTGGACACTTCGCATTTGCTGCCATTTGTAGTTGCCAAAGTGTTGGTGCTATTTCCTGTTCTTTATCTGGTTCTAAAATAGCTTGGACTTTTTTGAGTTACATCATGGCAGAGCATTGTGGTGCTAATAATTATCTGCTTTGATGTAAGGGGTATGGCATTCTTTTTACCAGGTATTCCCCTGCCCCCTTTTTTCTGGGTTGCAATGGAGCCAGAATCTTCTGTTGCATTATTCCCCCATTGCCTCCCTCTACATCAACTGCAGTGCTAGTCCACGAGACGGCATGGGGGTGGCCAAGACACAGAGCCATAATGGTTATATAGGAGTATATTTTAACTATGGGAGTGTATTTCTTTTGAAGGTCCCAGTGGCAGACTGCTCGAGCTACATCAGTGGAATACATCCCCTTAGTTGACAGCAATCTAGAATATTCCATATGCGACAGGTAAGCTAGGCATGCATTTAAAGGCAGTAGCAGGGAAACCCAGATTGTGAACATTTGACAGTATCTGGGAGACCTGGCAAACAGTAGCTGCTCAGAGGGGGCACGAGGAAGCACCCCAAGGGGCATGCTGGACTATAACCATCCTTCCACAAACCTCCTTCCCTTCAAAATAAACTGGGGTTCAGTTGCTTGTTCGGATTGGGTCCTTGCTCCGTGGCAGTGTAACACCCCCCCAGCATAAATGGGGCTGGCATTGATTGGGGTTACAGTCCCATGGTTATGCCATCACAATAGAAAGTCTCCACGAGAGGTTGGAACATGGCTTAATGTGTATGTGCCCATTGCTGTTAGAGCAGTAGCTGGTCTACCTCGTTAATATTCAAGAGACAGCTATGGAACAATCTTTCGTCCCCCTTCCCCAACCTCCTCCAGGCAGCTGAAGGACATGGATACTTTGCAAGTGACCATTGAAAACACAGGGACCATAGATTTGAGGAAGGAGGCAAATTAGAGATGGCACGGATCCCTAGGAAGGCTTCAGGCAGCCCCTCGGGTACTAGGCAGCATGGTACAATGTTACTCCAAGACAGCCACCAAGTCCCAGGCCACAGTGGAATCTGGAGGAGCAAGAAATGGTCAGGGTATCTTGAAGATGCAGCCATGTCTTCGCAGGAGAGTAAGGGCCTGAGCGCTGGCAGGCAGCCAAGTGCCTGCCCACCGAGCAGGTCCAGCGTGAGTGACCGCCACTCTAGTTCTCAGGAGTATCATTCCATTCCCCACCAGTCTTGGACACTGCATCAGTGCCAGTGGAGTACTACTGCATCAGTGCCAGTGGAGTACTGCAGTAAGATAACAGAATTTCATGGAGACCGACCCGGCACAGCAAGAGGCAGCACCAGGGTGAGAGTGCACCCGATGACAGTGCAGGCTGGAAATAGACTTCAGCTTGGGCACACTGGCAGTCGAAAAGCCTCATGTTAACCAACGGAGTCTAGAGCAGCTGACTCGCGAGGGGCTCCCTCTTTTGAGAGAGGGCATGTAGGCTGACAAGGGATGCTCTGCCCAAGTGATACCCAGATATGTGGGCCAGGGGAGGGGAACTCTATAGCGATCTAAGAATTCATTTACGGTTTTTAAGTGCAAAATGGTACCAACTGGCTGTCTATTGATAGAATTAGTAGAAACCCTCGGTGTAGCCAATCTTCTGTTGTCCATGAACTGATCATTGGGTAAAGGTACATTAAATATATGTTTAGGATGTGGGGCCTGCCTGCCATATTAAAAAGACAAACTCTGGCAAAAAGCCAGCACGATCAGATGTACCTTACCTGCTCTCATCACTGGTTGCCTAATGAGTCATCAGGGCAGAAATGACCCGAGCTTCGGCAACATACTGGGTGCTTCCCCCCCAACTCCTCCCAGACTAAAACTAGGGCGGCTATTATCCCCAGTCCGGACAAGAACATGCAAACGTTCTATAGAGGTGGGGGGGGTGGGGGTGTGGGGGGGGGGGGGGGACATGCTCTGTCCAGTCAACATTTGCAGATGTATAATAAGGCCTTGTATTGGTGCAATTGAAGAGTCTTGGTGAATGCCACAGTTCGCCTTGGACCACATTCAAATCACTGGGCCATAGGCAGTTCAGGTCTCAAGATTAGGCATCCTGAAAGTCCGAACAGCCATTGTATAACACCAGCTTTGGCAGCAAGTCCTAAATAAGATTAGGAGGCAAAGGTATTTCAAATATTAACACAACCAAAACGAGGCCCAAATGAGGATAGAAAACATTTAATCTTAAACATCCTTTCATACTGCTATGCTGGACACTTCCAATTTGAACTTCTACCAAGTTGGTAGAATAGCAACATAACCTATGTCTAAGTGTTGCTAGTTTTTGTAGGCAGCTCGAACCAAAGCACAGCTTCTGTACCCTTGCCAGGCCAAACTTCCTGCCAGCTTGGCTAAGACCAGTGGTGTCCCAACAATCGACAAGTTGCTTCGCTCCTACCCAGGTTACTATCAGTGTGCCCAAATCACTGGTTTATGTAATCACATGGTGAAGTATTCACAATCGGCCAGGTTGTTGGCCTCTAGGTCCAAGTTTGGCCATTTGCCAGGCAGTGTGAGCAGGCACGCTAGGCTACTCTACCACTTCTCTAGAATATCCGAGAACCAAAAAACAGTACAGCATTCTAACTTTTCCCCAACCAGCTCTTGGACCGCATATCAGGGATGTCATTTCACCAAAATGCCAGGTGTAGCAGAAGTATCACACGACTCTTGACCCCCTGATGACATCACAGGAAGTGATGTCATTTGACCCACCCCGAAGTGATATTGTGGGAAGCGATGGAACACGACCGTTCACAAAACAGGATGTAGCATCACATAGCATTGTACACTATGGAAAATATGGTTACGATAGCACTATAATGTGATGTATATTTCATACAAGAATGGATCACCATATGTATCGTTAAGATCAGTGTGTATGGCCCATATTACCAAATTACTGTGAATGCAAGCAGATGTCCATGACCAAATGATAATGATGTGTTATTATACAGCACTAACGCTTAAGCGCTTTATATAGAAAAAATATACACCCAATATCACCCAACCTGTGTTGGTACTCTTATGGACCTCAGAAGGATGAAAGACTGAGTTGAGGCGTTTAAGAACAGACTAAATCAGCGACTCGCCCCCTGAAGTGTGCCTGAAATAAACCTGTAATGGGTCTAGCAATTATTGTATAGAAGGTCAGAAAGACACATTTGGTATTCCTATTCTTTCTTATTTAGGGTCAGTGCTGAAAGTGTTAGACTTGTGGCCCTCATGTTGTGCTTTTTTTTTCCAGGGGCCTGAACAATAAAGCAGCCACTCCAGAAGTAAAGAGCCACATGGTGCTGGCCACAGCACAGGAGCTTGCATTAAAAAAAAAAAAAAAAAAAAAAAAAAAAACACACTCTGGCGACCCCTAAATGACGTCCCTGCCGCATATGCATATGCAAAAAAAGTCAATAGTGATGGGGGAGGAAATATCTAGCTGGCGGCAAGCACAATGTATGCTCGTCTTCCCCTTTGCTGTAGAAAGCCAACCATAAGACTGGTCCTGGCCATGCAAGTTTGAAACCCCATTATTCTCCCTATAGGCTTGTCAGCCTCTGCATGGGTGGAGACATGGTCAACTGGCCAAGGTGGTGACTGGTCTCTGGCAACCTTGGCTCTCGTAGGCTTCACGCGTTCTATAACGCTCCTCAAATCGCTTACCTTCCTGCGCCTTCCTTTGCTCATCTGACACAAATGGGAACACCTAAAAATGGGAAAAATAGTTGGAATATTAAAAACCGAGTCACATGAAATGTCAAATTAAACCATGGCGACTATATGTGATAAAGTAAACCCGTACTGTAACCCATCTTGAATAAACTGACAGCTGGGTGGAAACCTCTTATGCACAAGAGAAGGTTCCTTACAATAAAACATGGTTAAGAAGGGCGTGAAATCTGGACCACTTACAATGAATTGCATGGTCTCCCCACCCTTTGCTGGTGTAGTCCAATATCACCCCCCTCCTTCTCCCATAAAGCTATATGTGCAGCATGCACTATTCAGTTTTGTTTTTTAAACAACTGGGGTACTTAAGAATGTGAACAGGCGGACAGACTTCTGTGAAGTTCAGCATGCTGTATAATGCATTTTTGTTTGCATGACATTCGGTTTTTAAATCCAGTTTCCTTTTGCACCTCAGTTGCTCTCCTTTGCCCAGTAAATGCATTTGTTAAGTCCATAGTGTATTACAGGCGTTGCTCTTTGGTGCTTAACCCAGGCAATACAGCCAGACACGTATACAAAAACGTTTTGCCAGCCAACAGTACTGATAGAAGCTAAAAGTAAAAACAAACTAATACAAATAAAAAACACAAGAACTCGGGGTTTATACAGGATTCACATTTTATTTGTAAATTCCACCACATGATCACTCCGTATGTAGAAAAGTGCAGCTCCGGGCTGCTAGGTGCAGTCTTCCCCAGCGTGTGCACGCCACACACTGTCCGGTCTGCCCCACCCTGGAATCGGTTTGGAGACAGACTTTCATCGCTGCTGGGAATGAAGACTCCAGGTTCAAGCAACCAGGAGGCAGAAGTAAATAAAGGAGGCGCATTAAAGATAAGTGGGCAGATCTTTCTCAATCACCTACAGACAAGGGAGCAAACGAAGAAAAGAGTCAAGAAAGAGTGCAGACACACATGGAGGCAACGCTACAGTACAACAGGTTCGGACTAAATCCACACCCACCTAGCAAAATGGTGCCCATCCCCATCTGAGTGGGCAGCCAGAACATACCAATCAAAAGATGGCCATACAAGGCTGAAGGTGGCAACTGCACCAAGCCTACCCTCAAATCACGTCCACACAAGCCCCCCCCCTATATCAGTTGCAGACCTTCAGCCAGCCAAACACTTCATCTAGGCCCAAGCTATAGCCAAAAAAAAATGCATGCAGTCCTCAGCCTCTCAATTACATCAGGGCTCGAAAAGAAATTAACTTGCATTGGAGATTAGAACCATCCATGGTACACCCAACCTTTCTCGAGGGTATGGGGATGCTTGAAACTTACTGCAAACAAACTGTTTGAAATTAATGGCAAAGGAAAGTTACTGTGGGTGGCAGCATTGTGCCAAATAGGAAGTGTGCTTATGGAGACATGCATTATTTTACAGAAAGCACGGATCACCACACGTCCAGTGCATTTCTCTAGGTAGAACATGTAAACGAAGGCACTACTGAGATTTAACAGTTTGCCAGACCTGCATGCAGGTGGGACAGGCACCTCCCACGCTCAAAATTACAACAGAGCTGCACTCTGCAAACGTTTAATGTTGGAGGAATTGCCTGGAAGAGAACAGAACAGGAGTGTTCCACTACAAGCCAGGGCCAGTTCCCAAACGGGCAAGCGCTGAATAGCTCCCTAGTGACAAATGTGAGACACTCGAGGTTGAATCCCAGCCCTTTACAAAGTAGCCTTTATGGGCAGCTTTCTGAAAACTGACAGTAGGGGCACCGTAGCCCAACGTATAGTTGCCTACCCACGCCATCCCCACCACCCCTGATGGAACAAAAGAAACTTACCACCGGGTCGTCCATAGGGCTAAATCGCTTCACCACGTGGCCATCTCGGTCAATTAGGAACTGGGGAGCCAAAACAGAGAAGGGATGTAAGAGGACTAATGGAGGTAGAGTATGGGCACCAATCAACTACCAGTACTCCGGGGTGGGTAGGGAGATGCCACACAAAGGCGCCAACTAGAAAGGTGTGATGGGTAAGGAGCTATTGGAGCGGGGGTGGGTGTTCGTGGACAAACTCAGCAAGGAACAGGTGATGTGGATGAGTGGGGCTGTACACAGCTTGTAACAAGAGCAGCATGGAGTGGGCTGCAGAAGCTCAATTGACTTAATCCAGCCGAGTGTTAAATGGCCATGTGCCACTCCAGAATGTGGAACCATTCCACCACACGTTCAGACTGTTTGAGGCTTCCTGCATGGGGCGACTTGCAGTTATAGTTTAAATGGCCATGTGCCGATTTACTGGTGTAGGCCGCACTATCCAAAGGGAGCGTCAAAGCACACACCAATGGGCCATTTAAACATGGATGTACAGAGTGAGCCAGCTTAAATATAGGTGGAGTTTACAAAGTTCAAGAATGGCGCTGAGGATGCAATAAAGCCCCTCTAGTCTCGTGGAAAACTACATACAGGCTAGCAGTCATCAAGGCTGCATTGCCACAGTTAATGGGGACGATATACAAGTGCAAAAGAGTAGGTCTGCATGGGGCCACAAAAGGCTGTTCTGCAAAATCCAATGCCACCTACTTCCCAAGCCACCCAAAGAGAAAAATAGTCAGTGATCGCCCCCGCCCCCAACACATAGTTCAGCCTTTCTATGGACCGACATTAAACTGCAATAGCGAGCTTTAGGAGGTTCCAGTACCAACGCACGGGAGTAGCCCAACACACACTTGACATACAAGGATCTCGTTCGGAAATGCAGAAATTAAGCAATCAAAGTCATGCAGTGTAACGAAGGGGCAGACAACGTAAAGATACGAAGCACAGGATATTAAACAAATTTGTTGTAAAAAGGTCAGGTATGCATCTTACCTTTGTGAAGTTCCATTTAATAGCACTAAGGAACAAACAAAAACAAAATTACCCCAGGGCCTGGCTAAGATGGAAGTATTCTACAGGTATGCTTTGCAGGGTTCCCTGAAAACCTTTACAGGACACGAAGAAACAAACCAAAAAACATGTCCTTATAACCACCACCACCACCCCCCCCCCCCCCCCCCACATATATAATCATGACATTTGCTTTGCCCTGGCTGGTCGCGACGTGTGCACACCAGTTATCGCATGTGGCTTCCCTGGGCAGGTGTTTACGTGTCACAGATAAGCCTCTTAAGAGGAGTAAATAGTTCAGTTCGAGAGATGGAGCAGGTTTCAATGGCGAGCTTCTGGTGGTGGGGAGGAGGCACAACATCCATCTAGAACCAGAAGTGCCACAGCCAAGACTCTTGGGGAAGAAAGCAAAGCACCACATTGCTGCACAACTAAGCTTCTGGGTAAGCCGATAAGTGCACGTCACAAGGAAAGACTGTCCAGCCCCACCCCTTTCCGTCAAACAATTCATCAGGGCTCCAATGTGTCCCATGAAAGTGAACCAAAAACACAACTCCCAGGTTTGCTAAATAAAAACCCGTAACTGGAATACTGGTATCCCAGGAACGCTCATCTCCCGACCCAGATGTAAAGGGCACCATGGTGGCATGCAGTCTGAAGATAGAAATCAGCAGGCGATTGCTATGCAGCCGTCTCGGAGAAAGTCCTGCCGGAGGTCAAGCGTTCTGCATGTATTCCTCAAACGGGTAAGCAAAATCATAAACACATTTCACAATATTCTCCAGCAGTGGCGGCCGAGTTCTGCCACTCCACTTTCCTGGACTTCGGGTACCACGAAATACTGGAGTGATTTGCTTCACAGGGCAAGCTTCTTTCACTCGTGCAAACCTCAGTTACAAACACCAAAAATATTCAGTGCACAAAAGAACATGGTCAGGCCAGGGGCAATGCAAAACAGCTGCTCAATGCAGGTGTAGGCTGGTGTGTGGCAGGGGATTGGAGTACCATGGCTGGTCACCTCTCCCTCATACTGCCAGTCTCAGCCTATGGTAAAATGCAATACCTACCGACCCCCAGTCAGATACAGAAAAAGGAACCGAGACTACACCCCCTAACCCCCCCAACACCAACTGGACCCAGTACAACCAACACAATGCTGCCGGATCAGAATGCATTTCGATTGGATATGGGAGGAGCGGGGGCAGGGATGTTGCCATTGACAATTCAGTAGTATTTGGTATAGCAGCCAGCATGAAAGGTTGCTGAAAAAGTAAATTACTGAACGTTTAAGTTGTCTGTGCAAAGTCCATTAAAAATAAAAAATGAATACCTCCACTCCCATCAACCACCCTACATTTGTAGGCTCACTCAGAGAAAAGATCGTCACTCAAAAAGCCAAGTCACAAATCAAAGGCGAGTGCCCGAAAGCATCTGCTCACCATGCGTTGCACCTTGTTCACCAAGTTAATTGAACAGATAGGTGGGGCTCCACCAGAGCAAAGTAAATCAAGAGGCAGACTAGATTCCAACACTCAAGCACTGCAGTAGATGCCTACAGCACACAAGGCACATTGACACATAGGGCTGAAACTAGAACTTCCTTGGACCTCTACTCACAAAATAGTGCAAAGTGTTACTGTAGCAAAACAGTTATAAAAGAAAAAGGGTCAGCATCATTCCACCTCATGCTAATATGCGAAAACAGACTGAGCAAAGACTACTGCAGTGACCGTGTCCCATCAGGGCAGACAAATTATATTTCTAAAAAAACCTTCCTAATTTTTTGTATTAAAAAAGTGGCAGAGATCAAAAGGTAGACATACATCTATTCCTGAACCTACCATACAGAGCTTGAAACATCTTAGATGACGCAACACACACGCGCACACACACACACACACACACACACACACACACACACACACACACACACACACACTATAACGACTTAAAAACCAAAGTGTGCAAATGCAGGAGGATGCCTAATGAACTCGCCTTTGAGAGAAGTCTCCTAAAAATGAATGATGCTAATGTCAGTAAAGGTTTGCACCATTTCGTGAGCCACAGTTCCAAGGAAGCCCTCATAGTCCTCTACACTTTAACACATCTCACACAAGCAGCGCTTATTTACAAGCAACACTTCCAATTACATGTTGGGATGGCCGAGTAGGCCAGGTAGCACTACATTCAAGTTGCCACTATGGCAAATCTGTATTTAGTGGATTAGGTTTACAAACAAAATCTGCCCCCAGCAAACCAAACTACAGAGCGCTAGTCAGATCTGCATGAAGTGGGCAAAGCTGCCGACAGGGGAGTGGTTCATAGACTGCACTCACTCGCCAAGGGTGCCCCCGCCTTTGGGCTGTTTCTTCATCCACTTCCACAGAGGGTGGGCCCCATCACCGTTGACGTCTATTTTGCTGAACATGTCAAACTGTACATTATACCCGGCTGCAAAGGCTTTAATCTGAGCTTCGTCCCCGGGTTCCTGAGAGTGAAACAAACACGTGTCAGCATGCAGATACATTCACAACTGCAATAGCATTCAGCACCACCCCCCCCCCAAACGCATACAGGCAGATAAACAAGTTACGCTGAGCGAGATTCACCCATCCAACGGACCCCAGAGTGCCTATTATGAGCTCCAAAACATACCTGTTTACCAAACTGGTTGCAGGGGAAGCCCAAGATCCGTAAACCCTTCTCAGCATAACTGGCGTGAAGTTGAACAAGCTGAGTGTAGTTCACGGGGGTCTTTCCTCATTTGGAGGCTACGTTGACAATGATGCAAACGAACCCCCTGAAAGGAAGAAAAGCAGTATTTCAGGACATGAGGTGGCACACTTCTCGAGATGCAAAGGCATTTATTTTTCAGAACTGGCAACATCTACAGTTGCCATCGGGTCTTTTTCCTCCCTTGGTCATTACTGGTCAGATATTTATATTCCTTTCTCATGACCCTCTTCCAAATCTGCACGTGTGGCTTCCATGCCCTCACATAGCACCCCCTCTAAATGCTCATGCCCGCCCTGCATCCTCAACCCATTACCAAATGGCATTCTATCAATTTTAACCACAGCCTTATTTAACGCCCTTGCGCCCCCCCCGCCCATGTTCCACTGGTGGTTCCCCTCGCACCATCCGCCCCCCCAATCAATCCCCTTACACACAGGCTCCCAACACTGCCATGTGTAAATCCTGTGCATCGCAGAGACCTGCATCACCCTCCATTACGGCACATTCAAAACATACTGGCTGGCTTAATGGCTATGGGAGTGATGAAGTGAAACACGTGTGTATAGGCGCGTTGCAGATGCCAGATCATGAAAAGGATGGAAAGCTTAAGGGCATTTGATAGTGTAATGAATGGACGAAAAGACTGAATAAACTAGGTAAAGGAGCGAGGATAGATGGAGGCATGAGAATGCGCCGCTGGGTGAAAGCGAGAGGTCAGCAGTGTGAAGTCCACAACAAGGTTGGGCCACTGAACTCCAGGTTTACTGTTCAGCAACCAGGGAGCTTGAGCGTGAGACAGCATATGCGTTAACAAAAGACTACAACATGGCAGGACGAACACATTGCCCTTCAACAGCAGTCTGCAGTCCTGGTTTTCAGGGTGCATATCCGTGGGGCGACTGAATGGCGCACATCGGCTGCTCATTCGACCAGCTCTGTCCTAGGACAGGGTTGACCCAATTGTTAGCTATCCAGACCGAGGCAACTTCTGGTGCCAGCGGTCAGAGGCACGTGAGAGGGCACTGGCTTAAATGCATTAAGCATTCTAAACTATTCAAGGTCAGTGGTGGCCGGTGAACACTTTCTGGGGTGCGACATTAAATGAAGGCAAGGAACCTAGCGTAGACTGGGATCCCCAAGCATTGGCAAAGCCAGTGGATGGCTTAAGTGAATTGCATTTTCCATGTATATAGGTTTAAATGGGTCTTTGGCCCCATTAAGAAAAGGCCCGCCTCAAAAAACATGTATGCTGAAGGGACAGTCATGGCCTATTACGTGAACTGTTAACCTCTGCTGGCTGATTAATATACTAATAACATTTGAAAATCTGCAGCCAACATGACGACTCCAGCTTACTCGCCCTGCTACGAAGAACCATAAAATGCTTTTTATTGACGGCATGATGGGTGGTGCAAACATGAGCTCATGTCAAGGAATAACACAGCACAACCCAGGGTTAAAAAGATGCTACACGAGACCATGTGTATGTAGGCATGTACTGCTTGTCAACTATTGTATGGAGTAAGATGGAATGTGTTACACCAAGACCCAGCGCCAGTCTACCTGCCATGACCATGCAAACAGTGCATCAACATTCATGAAAACATGCTAGTTCGAACAGACGCAAGGAAGCCAAGATACCATGTTGGACACAGGCCCATTTCCAGCTTCGAAACATTTTAGCAGTACTCCCTATTCCCAAGTGCCTCAGGGCACCTGAAGCAGCTACCCCGAGTACTGACCTATAAGTTCATACTTAAGAGCTCAAGTTCCATGTTTATCACGAGCCCAGCAACCAAGCCCCCCCCCCCCACCTCAGTTGCAAAGTGTAAAAATTCTGCAAGCAGATAGGGCTGGGGAGACAGTGCGGTTCACATACATCACATTGTATGCTTTCAGCACCCAGCCCGTTACAGACTTTAGTAACAATATGGATTTTTTTTCCTGCCCTCCCTGCCACAGCATTTAGTAATTTAACGTGGATTACCCCAAAGAGCTCATTTCACGAAATAATTGATATGGAGCAGCCAATTGAGAAGTAAAAGCAAAATGTTCAAAGTGAACTTACAAGGCAATTCATTACTCAGTATATGGAGACACTTTTACTAATGTAATTTGGGATAGACTTGAGATGGGCTGAAACGATTACACAAACTAGACATTTTGAAAAAAAGTGGGCTACACCCCAAAAAGAAGTACACACACAAGTAGGTTATGGCTAACTAATGTTAGAACTATGATAATTGCTGCAGATATGAGCTTGGAAAATTCTCATTTTTAAAGAGATAACCTACTGTAAACTACATGAATCAGTTTGACCTCGTTCTATATAACTTTTTCCAATTGATGCTCTGTCCTGATGTTGGGTATCATGCTCTTTAAAGTTGGGTCACTCACAAACCTTTGATTGGAACATATTAAGAAGCCCTTGGTGAGTGTTTTGGTAATGCGGATACCAGGCTGTGAAATGTGTAGGCATTTATATTAGGAGCTGTAACAAACGTATCCTTTGCCAGGAAACTTACTGCCCACCTGTTTTTTCCACTATACCAATCCATGTTCATGAGCTCCAGTTCATGAGTTGATGAAGATTGTAACGCATAGGAGTATTTTAGCCTTTGTTTTTCACAATAATATACACCGACTGCCTGCACCTTCACCCTCAGCCACCGGAACTGCCAAACCTAGAAAGACACCACACAAACCCACACTTGCAAGCCCTTTAGCACTGCATTCAAGTCACTCCATATCCAGGGAAGGGGCACCTGAAGCTTACATGCGAGTCAGCTCTCCCCTCTAGCAACCACGTACCTCCCTTTTTACTCCTTAGCCATTAAATGTACCCATGTGTATAGTGGGCAAATTGTACGTCTCCTTTTGTATCTTCATCCTCACCACCTAATATTCCACCAACTCATATACAATAACCGACTGCTTATAAAGCACCATCCAATGCAAATGCCCTCATTGACAGTGTTGATTTCTTGCCCATTTAATTCATAAGATGGGCATTTGGATGAATATACGGTCTGCGGAACACAGGTCCGCATCCAGTCACTATAGGATTGAGGTGGACAGGCTCTTACCCCTACAGTGGAGGCACAGAGTCTGTAGCAATTACAGCACCCCCGCCCAGAAGCGGGGAGCCAAGTCCAAGAGTCTCTACCAAGGAGAAAATGTTCACAATGTAAGCAACTAGCCAGCCATAAAAAGTCCCTTTCCACCTCAATTCTATGCATTGAAACAGCACACCACGATTTACTCTCCACGAGTCCAACATCACTAGCGAACTGTTAATGCACATTTTGCACCTGGCTACAGTATGGTGCAAGAACCTGCTAGATTTAGTCCTAACCAGGAACTTGGGTGGATTCCATTTCTAGCCAGCTGGCAGCCAAGTTCCATTATCAGAAAAGCCCCAGTATCACCACGCTCAAAAATATCCTGGTTTACAAACTCTACATTAGAAGGAAGCACACTCCTGATCCAGGTCTGGGTTGTAAGACAATATGCAGCTGTGCAATAGCCCTGCTCCCCCATTTGCGGGGTCGTCACGCGGTCCGCTACAGTAAACACAAACCAAGGCCTGAACTAAGTGAAGCAGTCCCGTGTGCTCACCTGTATGCATCCAGCGATACCTCATTCCCATCGATATCTTTGGCCGAGAACTCGTAAATCGATTTGGCAGCTTTCCAGTCGTCCACTTGTGCACACTGAAACGAAAAGGAGAAGGGGGTTGACCTGTAATCTTCAGTGTGGAAGTAGCTGCCCGTGGGTGGTGGGGCAATCGCAAGTGTACCTTACAATCCGCCCCTGTGGAATGCAGATAAAAACATGCTGACGGAAGGCCAACATAAGAACTTTAGAGAACAGCCTGTGTGGCACCTCGCTCTGGAAGGAGGGAGGGCGTGAAATTACAACTACAGAAAGAAGTAGAACTCTTCCCTCACCCACTAACTTGCCACCCATTGCTCCACTATGGGTCCCACAAAACTCATCTGGAAGAAAATCCGTTTGCCCTGCACAAAAGAATCTACGAGTCATTGTTACATTGATTGCACAACTGCGCAAGCCAAGCACTTCCTTAAATGAAACTCAAACACCACATAACTGTGGGCCACAAGCAAGCCACTTGCTTCCAAGCAGGAGGTGAAAATGAAAGGTTTGCTGCTTAAATCGGCACAGTTGCCCATTCCCTCTCTGAGGAACTGTCTGCAATGTTGTGTGGTTACTGGCACTGGAAGAACAACCATACGTCCAAATAAACGTATAATGGGGAGTTAAAAGACCAAGGCGTGGTTTAAACCACAGAAACGGCCCATGGATGGATTTCATCACAGTTCCACTGGCTTTTGAAAAGTAAATCTTATGTTAAAAACTCACATTTAAGCAGGTTATGTATTGGTATTTATTTATATAGCACCCATACACAGGCAAGTGTTTCAAAGCGCTCGAGGAGGGTGGGAACATGGGGAAAAAACAGTCGCTCAGAGCCCTTGAAATTCTGGGAGGACAATAGTGTGCATAGGCAGAGTAAGTGCGTAAAAAGTAGAACAGTTTAAGACCGCAAATAGGCCCGACTGCGATTCTGCAGTTTTAACAGTTCAATTAATGGGTGAAGACAAGGGAAAACAGACGGACGATCTTCAGGCATGGTGCATACGGATCGAGCAAGTGCACAGAGCGTCAGAGGGAGGGGGGGGGGGAGGGGGATCAAGTGCTCCCGGTCGGTTGAGACTAGGGTAAGTGCAGAGAGCCAAGTGCACTGAGTGTGGGTGGGGTGTAGGGCACTGAGGCAAGTGCAAGAGAGGACTGGCTGAGGTGCCGGGGACCAGTGAGACTGAGGTGCGCCAGGCAGCCATTCAGCATGCTGTAAAGAAGAGGAGGGAGAGGGGAAAAAGCAGAGAACTAGGAAACAGGATAGGATAGAGGGAGAGAAAAGGAAACTCTTGAGGAGTTTTCGAAATTTAAGGAGCTCCAGCTCAAGCCGCAGGGCGGCCATTCCTGTGTGCTCCAGGTGGGGACAATCTCTCGAGCAATGGTGCCCGTTGAAGCAGACTCTGCAGATGGCTACCCCATAGAGCCTGCAGATTGAAGTTATATGATGGGTAGGATACCTACCCTCGTTTAGCAACATGGAAGATGCAGGTTTTTGTGGACCACAGGTTCCTGGGAGACATCACCATGCCTTCTTTGTAGGACAGATTGAGTGGTGAGAAAAGGGGGTATAACCTACAGCGCAATTGAACTTCTTGCCATAGGCACACAACCATTTTGCACAATGTAAGCAGCAGCCGAAAAACCCAACAATAGATCACCTTCTGCATAGATGTGTGAACTCCCTTCAGTATAGCAAGAGACCGTCGGGCATATCGCACATTGGTTACATTAAGGCGTTCTGGCATGGCTACCCCCTCGACCACCCTATGGGATGCTTGGGTGTAACAGAGTGCAAGATAAATCCAGGGCGGCGAGGGGGCGTTCTTCCCAGGACTGTTAGGGACGACCAAATAAACTCTGGCACAAGTTCTGGTTGATCAGATTTTGTAAAACCACTCTCTCCTTCAGCTAAGGAACCCCTGGAAGCTTGTAGGTCAGCTATGAAGATACTGCACCTGAAGGCACACGTATAGAACCATAAGACTTTCCATCAGAACATTAAGGAAACTGAAATGGTATGGTCAGACCCATATGCACCGAGCACATATGGGCAACAGGCGTAGGAACCTCACTTTGCCCCCCGTAGAGAGGTTTACAGTTTTATCACACATCCCAAGTGGACTGTGCGCAGTCAAGGATACTGAATATTAAATCCAATTGGCTTTAAAGTTAAAGTTAAATACACGTGAACTGCATGTAACAGCGATTTTGAGCAGTATCAGTGGTTCATGGTGGATATGGAGTGCTCTGAATATTGAATGACAGGGGAAAACCAGAAACCTGCAACGGTGGGGTACCAGGTTGAGCGACAGATGCGCACATGTTGCAGGTTTTGTCCTGCTTTTTGATTCTTGGGCACCCCCATACCTTATTGCAGATTTTTCATAAGATACACTGTTTCAGCATGCATACAGGATCGAGCTCTCGATTTACTTTACAACTGGGTAATTGTTGGGCTGAAAGGTACAAGTAAAGTTGGGGGAAGGGGAATTGGCTGCTTGCAAAGACTATTTTGAAGCAGACCCAACCTGTAATGCCAAAGACTGTGGAAGCCAGAGAGAAGGGAGTCGTAAAGGCAAACCCAGGTTGTTACCATGGCAGGTAGAGGCTGCCCCTTTGAAGAAATTATTTTCTGGAGGAACAGTGTCTTGCCTACCTGAGGAGGTTGAAATGCTTTGAAAATCTATCTGGTCTAAAAGTCATTGAAGCTGTGGCACTAGTCCAAAGAATTGAAACTAAAGAGTTATATCTGGTTGGCTCATCAGTAGATGCTACATGCAGTTGTCAATACCAATGTGAAATACTGTGGGACAAAGGTGACTGGTCTCATGGTAACAAGTAGAAACAGCACTATTAAGAAGTCATCCTGACAAATACACTATTTGAATGTTGAAACAATAATTCAAGGAATCCCTACTGTTAACCAAGAAGGGTGTATTGACAGTGTGGCCATCGTATTTTCTTTTGAACTGAACTGGCAATCCTTCCTGTTGGAGTGACAAAGCATTTGACAGGATTACCATTGGGGCTGTTTTAGAGGAAGCTATCCACTTTCTACTTCTAGCAAAAGAGATTTGTTGGCAGTGGTACATTTTTTGATCAACTTTTTCCTTTTAATTTAGTTCTTGAAGTTTTAAAGTCAGACATTTTCTTTCTCTGATTGAACATTTAAAGTGAATTTGAATCCTGGGGAAGAGAAATCTGCCAGGTCATAAGGTCATTTAGGAAATATGAATGTTTGTTATGTCGTGTGTTATTGCCATATCTTTTCTTTATGCATTTGTTGTTTAGTGTGAGTGCCAGTTACCATGTGTTAGAGTGTAGTCCTTTAGCTTTAGGTTAGGCAGGGAATTCCTCAGCAGAGTAGGGTCATGGAGTTATTTTGATATATTTTCTTTTATAATAAAAATGGCATATTTTGGGAAATCCTCAAACAGTTGTCCACCTTGCATTACTGACCCCAGACAGTTCTCACCGCGGATTGTGTCCTTTATCTTGCTGTTTCTTTGTTTGGTGCCAAACCTATTAACACTGGCATCAACAGTGATGAAGGTCCTGAGCCCACAGTTGAAAGGTTGAAGGCAGGTGGCTTGGAGAGTGCTCGTCTTAATCATTTTAAGGCATCACTTGGGGTAGAGTCCCACGCAAATTCCGGTCTTATCTTGAGAAGAATTAGCAGATCTGTTTTATTTGGGCACATCCGCTGGACCTAAAAATACTTTATTGCTTGAAGCTGGGACATTGATGATGGCACTCAGCAGGTTCAGTGTTTTGGCTTGATGCTTTTGGCTGATATACACTTGAGGGGAGGGGCGTTGCTAGGTCTTGAAAAAGATCCAGGGATACGCCAATTTTAGGACTTGGGCTAGCTAGCCTTTTGGTTGCAGCCCCTAAGCTTCTATCTGGGGATACAACCAAAAGACCTGGGGCTATAGTCCCCCTATAACTCTCCCCATCTGCTGGAGTGTACAGAATAGCATTGTAGTTCTCATTTGGCTTCAATATGTTAGTAGGTCATCCTGAAAGTAGCCAACATTACAGACGTCACCCAGCAGCCAGGCCATCATTCTCTGAAAAACGGAGTCTGTGGAACAGAAACAGAGCCTGAATGTCTTGAGGGATTTTTTTTAAAAAAAAGAGTCATGGAGCTTTATCTGGCATTCCTCATGTCGAGCCTGATAAATTATTTTAGAGTATTTGGATACATTTGAAAATCGGCCTATCACAAATTCTTTGTTGAAGCTGTGCAGATGTCTACACAGTTCTCCAACAAAAAGTTTGAATTATTTTACTTCCCATTGTTTTTGAAGTTGGAAGTGATTTTTTGGGGGGGGGGGAGGGGAGTAAAACTTTAAGTCCAATTCCCATAGGAGTATTGGATACAAGAGTAAAAATGCTTTAACTGAAAAACTGAATTGTCGCACCTACTTATTCATGCACATTAAAAGATATATTCCAATGATAGATGATGTGCTAGGCACCATTATTAGATGTCTCACTAACAGTTTTTAATTTGTTGGTGTTAAAAATGTTCTCTTCATTGCTGATTTGATAACAAAATGAGTTGCCTCTTTGATAGCAATTGAAATGCCTCTACATGTGTTTCTCCACCATGTTGGAGGGGGATCTTCAGGAGGTCCCAGATCTCTAGAAAGGATATTATAAATAAAGTTGTATTCTTAAATATACAAAAGCTATACATAACCAATCATGCTACAAACCTCACCCTAACCTAGGGTACCATAATGTAGCAAACAAAAACGGATTACTGTTCTCAAAATGAAATGCTGACTTGTGAAACTACAACCCAATAACACTGGTGAAAAACATTGATATTACATTATTCGAGTCAAATAGCCTCGTCTGAAACCAAATACTGTCATTGCTGCTATTTTGATAATATAAAAGAGCACAGGATTTCCTACCTTGTTGGATTTTACTTCCCCAGGAAGAACTATTAACTTCTATGTGTTGCGATTGACAGTTCTAGATAGAAAGTGCAATGAATCTTGTGTTCCTAAATTGAAGGAGATACAGTATTTTTAGTGAAGGGCAAGTCCAAGGTTGCGCTAGAGTAGTCTCAGACAGTATAATTGTTCATCTTACCTTTGAATTTGAGATTCTTTTGTGCTTAAGGAAACCTGGATATGCCAGTCCTATGTTAGTTGCAGCCACACGAATTACCCAAAAATCAAAATGGCCACCACTTTTATATATTCTTTTGTGAGGTCAGCACGTTACAGAATGTTTGTGTGGACACTTCGCATTTGCTGCCATTTGTAGTTGCCAAAGTGTTGGTGCTATTTCCTGTTCTTTATCTGGTTCTAAAATAGCTTGGACTTTTTTGAGTTACATCATGGCAGAGCATTGTGGTGCTAATAATTATCTGCTTTGATGTAAGGGGTATGGCATTCTTTTTACCAGGTATTCCCCTGCCCCCTTTTTTCTGGGTTGCAATGGAGCCAGAATCTTCTGTTGCATTATTCCCCCATTGCCTCCCTCTACATCAACTGCAGTGCTAGTCCACGAGACGGCATGGGGGTGGCCAAGACACAGAGCCATAATGGTTATATAGGAGTATATTTTAACTATGGGAGTGTATTTCTTTTGAAGGTCCCAGTGGCAGACTGCTCGAGCTACATCAGTGGAATACATCCCCTTAATTGACAGCAATCTAGAATATTCCATATGCGACAGGTAAGCTAGGCATGCATTTAAAGGCAGTAGCAGGGAAACCCAGATTGTGAACATTTGACAGTATCTGGGAGACCTGGCAAACAGTAGCTGCTCAGAGGGGGCACGAGGAAGCACCCCAAGGGGCATGCTGGACTATAACCATCCTTCCACAAACCTCCTTCCCTTCAAAATAAACTGGGGTTCAGTTGCTTGTTCGGATTGGGTCCTTGCTCCGTGGCAGTGTAACACCCCCCCAGCATAAATGGGGCTGGCATTGATTGGGGTTACAGTCCCATGGTTATGCCATCACAATAGAAAGTCTCCACGAGAGGTTGGAACATGGCTTAATGTGTATGTGCCCATTGCTGTTAGAGCAGTAGCTGGTCTACCTCGTTAATATTCAAGAGACAGCTATGGAACAATCTTTCGTCCCCCTTCCCCAACCTCCTCCAGGCAGCTGAAGGACATGGATACTTTGCAAGTGACCATTGAAAACACAGGGACCATAGATTTGAGGAAGGAGGCAAATTAGAGATGGCACGGATCCCTAGGAAGGCTTCAGGCAGCCCCTCGGGTACTAGGCAGCATGGTACAATGTTACTCCAAGACAGCCACCAAGTCCCAGGCCACAGTGGAATCTGGAGGAGCAAGAAATGGTCAGGGTATCTTGAAGATGCAGCCATGTCTTCGCAGGAGAGTAAGGGCCTGAGCGCTGGCAGGCAGCCAAGTGCCTGCCCACCGAGCAGGTCCAGCGTGAGTGACCGCCACTCTAGTTCTCAGGAGTATCATTCCATTCCCCACCAGTCTTGGACACTGCATCAGTGCCAGTGGAGTACTACTGCATCAGTGCCAGTGGAGTACTGCAGTAAGATAACAGAATTTCATGGAGACCGACCCGGCACAGCAAGAGGCAGCACCAGGGTGAGAGTGCACCCGATGACAGTGCAGGCTGGAAATAGACTTCAGCTTGGGCACACTGGCAGTCGAAAAGCCTCATGTTAACCAACGGAGTCTAGAGCAGCTGACTCGCGAGGGGCTCCCTCTTTTGAGAGAGGGCATGTAGGCTGACAAGGGATGCTCTGCCCAAGTGATACCCAGATATGTGGGCCAGGGGAGGGGAACTCTATAGCGATCTAAGAATTCATTTACGGTTTTTAAGTGCAAAATGGTACCAACTGGCTGTCTATTGATAGAATTAGTAGAAACCCTCGGTGTAGCCAATCTTCTGTTGTCCATGAACTGATCATTGGGTAAAGGTACATTAAATATATGTTTAGGATGTGGGGCCTGCCTGCCATATTAAAAAGACAAACTCTGGCAAAAAGCCGGCACGATCAGATGTACCTTACCTGCTCTCATCACTGGTTGCCTAATGAGTCTTCATCAGGGCAGAAATGACCCGAGCTTCAGCAACATACTGGGTGCTTCCCCCAACTCCTCCCAGACTAAAACTAGGGCGGCTATTATCCCCAGTCCGGACAAGAACATGCAAACGTTCTATAGAGGGGGGCGGGGGGGAAGAGTTTAGGGGAGGGGGGGGACATGCTCTGTCCAGTCAACATTTGCAGATGTATAATAAGGCCTTGTATTGGTGCAATTGAAGAGTCTTGGTGAATGCCACAGTTCGCCTTGGACCACATTCAAATCACTGGGCCATAGGCAGTTCAGGTCTCAAGATTAGGCATCCTGAAAGTCCGAACAGCCATTGTATAACACCAGCTTTGGCAGCAAGTCCTAAATAAGATTAGGAGGCAAAGGTATTTCAAATATTAACACAACCAAAACGAGGCCCAAATGAGGATAGAAAACATTTAATCTTAAACATCCTTTCATACTGCTATGCTGGACACTTCCAATTTGAACTTCTACCAAGTTGGTAGAATAGCAACATAACCTATGTCTAAGTGTTGCTAGTTTTTGTAGGCAGCTCGAACCAAAGCACAGCTTCTGTACCCTTGCCAGGCCAAACTTCCTGCCAGCTTGGCTAAGACCAGTGGTGTCCCAACAATCGACAAGTTGCTTCGCTCCTACCCAGGTTACTATCAGTGTGCCCAAATCACTGGTTTATGTAATCACATGGTGAAGTATTCACAATCGGCCAGGTTGTTGGCCTCTAGGTCCAAGTTTGGCCATTTGCCAGGCAGTGTGAGCAGGCACGCTAGGCTACTCTACCACTTCTCTAGAATATCCGAGAACAAAAAAACAGTACAGCATTCTAACTTTTCCCCAACCAGCTCTTGGACCGCATATCAGGGATGTCATTTCACCAAAATGCCAGGTGTAGCAGAAGTATCACACGACTCTTGACCCCCTGATGACATCACAGGAAGTGATGTCATTTGACCCACCCCGAAGTGATATTGTGGGAAGCGATGGAACACGACCGTTCACAAAACAGGAAGTAGCATCACATAGCATTGTACACTATGGAAAATATGGTTACGATAGCACTATAATGTGATGTATATTTCATACAAGAATGGATCACCATATGTATCGTTAAGATCAGTGTGTATGGCCCATATTACCAAATTACTGTGAATGCAAGCAGATGTCCATGACCAAATGATAATGATGTGTTATTATACAGCACTAACGCTTAAGCGCTTTATATAGAAAAAATATACACCCAATATCACCCAACCTGTGTTGGTACTCTTATGGACCTCAGAAGGATGAAAGACTGAGTTGAGGCGTTTAAGAACAGACTAAATCAGCGACTCGCCCCCTGAAGTGTGCCTGAAATAAACCTGTAATGGGTCTAGCAATTATTGTATAGAAGGTCAGAAAGACACATTTGGTATTCCTATTCTTTCTTATTTAGGGTCAGTGCTGAAAGTGTTAGACTTGTGGCCCTCATGTTGTGCTTTTTTTTTCCAGGGGCCTGAACAATAAAGCAGCCACTCCAGAAGTAAAGAGCCACATGGTGCTGGCCACAGCACAGGAGCTTGCATTAAAAAAAAAAAAAAAAAAAAAAAAAACACACTCTGGCGACCCCTAAATGACGTCCCTGCCGCATATGCATATGCAAAAAAAGTCAATAGTGATGGGGGAGGAAATATCTAGCTGGCGGCAAGCACAATGTATGCTCGTCTTCCCCTTTGCTGTAGAAAGCCAACCATAAGACTGGTCCTGGCCATGCAAGTTTGAAACCCCATTATTCTCCCTATAGGCTTGTCAGCCTCTGCATGGGTGGAGACATGGTCAACTGGCCAAGGTGGTGACTGGTCTCTGGCAACCTTGGCTCTCGTAGGCTTCACGCGTTCTATAACGCTCCTCAAATCGCTTACCTTCCTGCGCCTTCCTTTGCTCATCTGACACAAATGGGAACACCTAAAAATGGGAAAAATAGTTGGAATATTAAAAACCGAGTCACATGAAATGTCAAATTAAACCATGGCGACTATATGTGATAAAGTAAACCCGTACTGTAACCCATCTTGAATAAACTGACAGCTGGGTGGAAACCTCTTATGCACAAGAGAAGGTTCCTTACAATAAAACATGGTTAAGAAGGGCGTGAAATCTGGACCACTTACAATGAATTGCATGGTCTCCCCACCCTTTGCTGGTGTAGTCCAACCCAATATCACCCCCTCCTTCTCCCATAAAGCTATATGTGCAGCATGCACTATTCAGTTTTGTTTTTTAAACAACTGGGGTACTTAAGAATGTGAACAGGCGGACAGACTTCTGTGAAGTTCAGCATGCTGTATAATGCATTTTTGTTTGCATGACATTCGGTTTTTAAATCCAGTTTCCTTTTGCACCTCAGTTGCTCTCCTTTGCCCAGTAAATGCATTTGTTAAGTCCATAGTGTATTACAGGCGTTGCTCTTTGGTGCTTAACCCAGGCAATACAGCCAGACACGTATACAAAAACGTTTTGCCAGCCAACAGTACTGATATAAGCTAAAAGTAAAAACAAACTAATACAAATAAAAAACACAAGAACTCGGGGTTTATACAGGATTCACATTTTATTTGTAAATTCCACCACATGATCACTCCGTATGTAGAAAAGTGCAGCTCCGGGCTGCTAGGTGCAGTCTTCCCCAGCGTGTGCACGCCACACACTGTCCGGTCTGCCCCACCCTGGAATCGGTTTGGAGACAGACTTTCATCGCTGCTGGGAATGAAGACTCCAGGTTCAAGCAACCAGGAGGCAGAAGTAAATAAAGGAGGCGCATTAAAGATAAGTGGGCAGATCTTTCTCAATCACCTACAGACAAGGGAGCAAACGAAGAAAAGAGTCAAGAAAGAGTGCAGACACACATGGAGGCAACGCTACAGTACAACAGGTTCGGACTAAATCCACACCCACCTAGCAAAATGGTGCCCATCCCCATCTGAGTGGACAGCCAGAACATACCTCAGTCTCTAGACTGACCAATCAAAAGATGGCCATACAAGGCTGAAGGCGGCAACTGCACCAAGCCTACCCTCAAATCACGTCCACCCAAGCCCCCCCCCCCCTATATCAGTTGCAGACCTTCAGCCAGCCAAACACTTCATCTAGGCCCAAGCTATAGCCAAAAAAAATGCATGCAGTCCTCAGCCTCTCAATTACATCAGGGCTCGAAAAGAAATTAACTTGCATTGGAGATTAGAACCATCCATGGTACACCCAACCTTTCTCGAGGGTATGGGGATGCTTGAAACTTACTGCAAACAAACTGAAATTGATGGCAAATGAAAGTTACTGTGGGTGGCAGCATTGTGCCAAATAGGAAGTGTGCTTATGGAGACATGCATTATTTTACAGAAAGAACGGATCACCACACGTCCAGTGCATTTCTCAAGGTAGAACATGTAAACGAAGGCACTGAGATTTAACAGTTTGCCAGACCTGCACGCAGGTGGGACAGGCACCTCCCACGCTCAAAATTACAACAGAGCTGCACTCTGCAAACGTTTAATGTTGGAGGAATTGCCTGGAAGAGAACAGAACAGGAGTGTTCCACTACACGCCAGGGCCAGTTCCCAAACGGGCAAGCGCTGAATAGCTCCCTAGTGACAAATGTGAGACACTCGAGGTTGAATCCCAGCCCTTTACAAAGTAGCCTGTATGGGCAGCTTTCTGAAAACTGACAGTAGGGGCACCGTAGCCCAACGTATAGTTGCCTACCCACGCCCTCCCCACCACCCCTGATGGAACAAAAGAAACTTACCACCGGGTCGTCCATAGGGCTAAATCGCTTCACCACGTGGCCATCTCGGTCAATTAGGAACTGGGGAGCCAAAACAGAGAAGGGCTGTAAGAGGACTAATGGAGGTAGAGTATGGGCACCAATCAACTACCAGTACTCCGGGGTGGGTAGGGAGATGCCACACAAAGGCGCCAACTAGAAAGGTGTGATGGGTAAGGAGCTATTGGAGCGGGAGTGTTCGTGGACAAACTCAGCAAAGAACAGGTGATGTGGATGAGTGGGGCTGTACACAGCTTGTAACAAGAGCAGCATGGAGTGGGCTGCAGAAGCTCAATTGACTTAATCCAGCCGAGTGTTAAATGGCCATTTGCCACTCCAGAATGTGGAACCATTCCACCACACGTTCAGACTGTTTGAGGCTTCCTCCATGGGGCGACTTGCAGTTATAGTTTAAATGGCCATGTGCCGATTTACTGGTGTAGGCCGCACTATCCAAAGGGAGCGTCAAAGCACACACCAACGGGCCATTTAAACATGGATGTACAGAGTGAGCCAGCTTAAATATAGGTGGAGTTTACAAAGTTCAAGAATGGCGCTGAGGATGCAATAAAGCCCCTCTAGTCTCGTGGAAAACTACATACAGGCTAGCAGTCATCAAGGCTGCGTTGCCACAGTTAATGGGGACGATATACAAGTGCAAAAGAGTAGGTCTGCATGGGGCCACAAAAGGCTGTTCTGCAAAATCCAATGCCACCTACTTCCCAAGCCACCCAAAGAGAAAAATAGTCAGTGATCGCCCCCGCCCCCAACACATAGTTCAGCCTTTCTATGGACCGACATTAAACTGCAATAGCGAGCTTTAGGAGGTTCCAGTACCAACGCACGGGAGTAGCCCAACACACACTTGACATACAAGGATCTCGTTCGGAAATGCAGAAATTAAGCAATCAAATTCATGCAGTGTAACGAAGGGGCAGAAAACGTAAAGATACGAAGCACAGGATATTAAACAAATTTGTTGTAAAAAGGTCAGGTATGCATCTTACCTTTGTGAAGTTCCATTTAATAGCACTAAGGAACAAACAAAAACAAAATTACTCCAGGGCCTGGCTAAGATGGAAGTATTCTACAGGTATGCTTTGCAGGGTTCACTGAAAACCTTTATAGGACACGAAGAAACAAACCAAAAAACATGTCCTTACCACCACCACCACCCCCCCCCCCCACATATAATCATGACATTTGCTTTGCCCTGGCTGGTCGCGACGTGTGGTGGGTGTGGAATGAGTTAGATAGGAAGACATACCAGTTATCGCATGTGGCTTCCCTGGGCAGGTGTTTACGTGTCACAGATAAGCCTCTTAAGAGGAGTAAATAGTTCAGTGCGAGAGAGGGAGCAGGTTTCAATGGCGAGCTTCTGGTGGTGGGGAGGAGGCACAACATCCATCTAGAACCAGAAGTGCCACAGCCAAGACTCTTGGGGAAGAAAGCAAAGCACCACATTGCTGCACAACTAAGCTTCTGGGTAAGCCGATAAGTGCACGTCACAAGGAAAGACTGTCCAGTCCCACCCCTTTCCTTCAAACAATTTATCAGGGCTCCAATGTGTCCCATGAAAGTGAACCAAAAACACAACTCCCAGGTTTGCTAAATAAAAACCCGTAACTGGAATACTGGTATCCCAGGAACGCTCATCTCCCGACCCAGATGTAAAGGGGACCATGGTGGCGTGCAGTCTGAAGATAGAAATCAGCAGGCGATTGCTATGCAGCCGTCTCGGAGAAAGTCCTGCCGGAGGTCAAGCGTTCTGCATGTATTCCTCAAACGGGTAAGCAAAATCATAAACACATTTCACAATATTCTCCAGCAGTGGCGGCTGAGTTCTGCCACTCCACTATCCTGGACTTCGGGTACCACGAAATACTGGAGTGATTTGCTTCACAGGGCAAGCTTCTTTCACTCGTGCAAACCTCAGTTACAAACACCAAAAATATTCAGTGCACAAAAGAACATGGTCAGGCCAGGGGCAATGCAAAACAGCGGCTCAATGCAGGTGTAGGCTGGTGTGTGGCAGGGGATTGAGTACCATGGCTGGTCACCTCTCCCTCATACTGCCAGTCTCAGCCTATGGTAAGAGGCGATACCTACCGACCCCCAGTCAGATACAGAAAAAGGAACCGAGACTACACCCCCCCCTAAACCCTCCCCCCAACACCAACTGTGCCCAGTACAACCAACACAATGCTGCCGGATCAGAATGCATTTCGATTGGGTATGGGAGGAGCGGGGGCAGGGATGTTGCCATTGACAATTCAGTAGTATTTGGTATAGCAGCCAGCATGAAAGGTTGCTGAAAAAGTAAATTACTGAACGTTTAAGTTGTCTGTGCAAAGTCCATTGAAAATAAAAAATGAATACCTCCACTCCCATCAACCACCCTACATTTGTAGGCTCACTCAGAGAAAAGATCGTCACTCAAAAAGCCAAGTCACAAATCAAAGGCGAGTGCCCGAAAGCATCTGCTCACCATGCGTTGCACCTTGTTCACCAAGTTAATTGAACAGATAGGTGGGGCTCCACCAGAGCAAAGTAAATCAAGAGGCAGACTAGATTCCAACACTCAAGCACTGCAGTAGATGCCTACAGCACACAAGGCACATTGACACATAGGGCTGAAACTAGAACTTCCTTGGACCTCTACTCACAAAATAGTGCAAAGTGTTACTGTAGCAAAACAGTTATAAAAGAAAAAGGGTCAGCATCATTCCACCTCATGCTAATATGCGAAAACAGACTGAGCAAAGACTACTGCAGTGACCGTGTCCCATCAGGGCAGACAAATTATATTTCTAAAAAAACCTTCCTAATTTTTTGTATTAAAAAAGTGGCAGAGATCAAAAGGTAGACATACATCTATTCCTGAACCTACCATACAGAGCTTGAAACATCTTAGATGACGCAACACACACACACACACACACACACACAGCAAAGCTATAGCGACTTAAAAACCAAATTGTGCAAATGCAGGAGGATGCCTAATGAACTCGCCTTTGAGAGAAGTCTCCTAAAAATGAATGATGCTAATGTCAGTAAAGGTTTGCACCATTTCGTGAGCCACAGTTCCAAGGAAGCCCTCATAGTCCTCTACACTTTAACACATCTCACACAAGCAGCGCCTATTTACAAGCAACACTTCCAATTACATTTTGGGATGGCTGAGTAGGCCAGGTAGCACTACATTCAAGTTGCCACTATGGCAAATCTGTATTTAGTGGATTAGGTTTACAAACAAAATCTGCCCCCAGCAAACCCAACTACAGAGCGCTAGTCAGATCTGCATGAAGTGGGCAAAGCTGCCGACAGGGGAGTGGTTCATGGACTGCACTCACTCGCCAAGGGTGCCCCCGCCTTTGGGCTGTTTCTTCATCCACTTCCACAGAGGGTGGGCCCCATCACCGTTGACGTCTATTTTGCTGAACATGTCAAACTGTACATTATACCCGGCTGCAAAGGCTTTAATCTGAGCTTCATCCCCGGGTTCCTGAGAGTGAAACAAACACGTGTCAGCATGCAGATACATTCACAACTGCAATAGCATTCAGCACCACCCGCCCCCAAACGCATACAGGCAGATAAACAAGTTGCCCTGAGCGATATTCACCCATCCCAACGGACCCCAGAGTGCCTATTATGAGCTCCAAAACATACCTGTTTACCAAACTGGTTGCAGGGGAAGCCCAAGATCCGTAAACCCTTCTCAGCATAACTGGCGTGAAGTTGAACAAGCTGAGTGTAGTTTACGGGGGTCTTTCCTCATTTGGAGGCTACGTTGACAATGATGCAAACGAACCCCCTGAAAGGAAGAAAAGCAGTATTTCAGGACATGAGGTGGCACACTTCTCGAGATGCAAAGGCATTTATTTGTCAGAACTGGCAACATCTACAGTTGCCATCGGGTCTTTTTCCTCCCTTGGTCATTACTGGTCAGATATTTATATTCCTTTCTCATGACCCTCTTCCAAATCTGCACGTGTGGCTTCCATGCCCTCACATAGCACCCCCTCTAAATGCTCATGCCCGCCCTGCATCCTCAACCCATTACCAAATGGCATTCTATCAATTTTAACCACAGCCTTATTTAACGCCCTTGCGCCCCCCCCGCCCATGTTCCACTGGTGGTTCCCCTCGCACCATCCGCCCCCCCAATCAATCCCCTTACACACAGGCTCCCAACACTGCCATGTGTAAATCCTGTGCATCGCAGAGACCTGCATCACCCTCCATTACGGCACATTCAAAACATACTGGCTGGCTTAATGGCTATGGGAGTGATGAAGTGAAACACTTGTGTATAGGCGCGTTGCAGATGCCAGATCATGAAAAGGATGGAAAGCTTAAGGGCATTTGATAGTGTAATGAATGGACGAAAAGACTGAATAAACTAGGTAAAGGAGCGAGGATAGATGGAGGCATGAGAATGCGCCGCTGGGTGAAAGCGAGAGGTCAGCAGTGTGAAGTCCACAACAAGGTTGGGCCACTGAACTCCAGGTTTACTGTTCAGCAACCAGGGAGCTTGAGCGTGTGACAGCAGGGAATAGTTTACCTGTAACTCCATTTCTCCAGCATTGGTATCTTTCATGGATTCACATGCTTAGAATATTCCCCGTCGTCAGGCTGGGAATCCCCGGTCCATTATATAGACCCTTTCCCGTAGGAAACTTTTTCGACGCTTATGCGTCCTAACCACCTCGTTTTGTACCATGCGTGCCCGCGCCGTCAGGGCGTCATGATATAAATACAGGCTCCGCCCCCGCGCTCCCTCAGATTTCGGCTCCCAAAGTAGTGGGGAAACCGGTTTGCATGTTCAGGGGAGGCAGGAGGGCGCATGTGAATCCATGAAAGATACCAATGCTGGAGAAATGGAGTTACAGGTAAGAAACTATTCCCTTCTCCAGCATTGGATCTTTCATGGATTCACATGCTTAGAATAGATTACATAGAAGTACCACCCCCAAAGAGGAGGCGTGCATGCAAACCCATATACTTTGTTCGCAAAGCCCGTTCCCTATGATCATGTATACATCAGTAAACGTTAACATAGGAAAAACGAACCACATACAGTCATAAATTCCATAGGATGCAACCCCTCAGCCGGGGCTTACCTTATTGGAATAGGTGTCGAAGCACCGCCTGTCCCATCCGGGTATCTTCGGCATGTTGCTGCGACAGGCAGTAATGGCGGGTTAAGGTGTGTGTAGCCGCCCAGGTAGCCGCCATGCAAATGTCCCCCAGAGGGACTCCGGCCCACAGTGCCGTCGACGATGCCGCTGCTCTAGTTGAGTGAGCTCTTGGCCGTCGTAGAAGAGGCTTCCCTGCCCTGGAATGGCAGTACAAAATGGTAGATGACACCCATCTTGACAGTCCTTGCTTCGAAATGGCTTTTCCTTTAGCACCTAAACCATAGGCCACGAACAGCTCTCTCGTTTCTCTGAACGGTTGCGTACGATGGAGATAAAACTTAAGAGCCCTTTTTACATCCAATGTGTGTAGCATGCGCTCCGCTCCCGAGCATGGCTCCGGAAAAAACGTAGGCAACACAATAGAGGAGTGTTTATGGAACACCGACGGAGCTTTTGGTATAAACTGCGGGTTAGTGGCAAGGACTACCTTGTTCTTGAAAAATCGTAAGTATGGTGGGTCCACCATTAGAGCCTGAACTTCTGAAACACGTCGTGCTGAAGTGATGGCCACCAGGAAGGCCAATTTCCACGACAGAAACTTTAGAGACGATGATGACATTGGCTCAAAAGGAGGCTTCATAAGAGACGTTAAGACCAGATTGAGACTCCACTCCGGCGGAAATTTCTTCTCTGGAGGAAAACTCTGAAAAAGGCCTTTAAGGAAGTGCTTAATCAGGCGGTCGCTGAACAAAGGTGCAGAGTGGCGTCGACGAGTAAACCTGGAAACGGCTGCAAGGTGTACTTTTATTGAAGATACCGACAGGCCCTTTTGAGCCAAGAGCAGTAAGTATGGAAGGAGATGTTCTGGCTTAATCGATTGCGGGGCCAAACCTGGTTGATCTTCACACCATTGACAGAAACTTTTCCATTTGTACGCGTATGAGGCGTTTGTGGAAGGTGCTCTTGCAGGATACGCCGACAGTCATCCGGAATCGTTAGCCGACCAAATTCGGCGAAGTCAGGAGCCAGGCCGTCAACTGGAGGCTGTCCGGGTCGTGATGCCAAACAACACCGTCCTGTCGAGACAGAAGGTCGGGGGTCTTCTTGAAACTCATCGGTTCCGCTGCCGCTAAGTGTAGCAGGTCTGAAAACCACACCCGTCTGGCCCAGTATGGGGCCACCAGAATTACACGACATGGGTACCTGAGGATCCATTGCAACGTCCTCCGGACCAGGGGAAATGGAGGGAATGCGTACATGAATTTGTTCGTCCATGGAAAGGAGAACGCATCCCCCAGAGAGCCGTGCTGAGGCCATCTGCTTGCGTACTGATGGCATTTTTTGTTGTTCTTCGTTGCAAACAGGTCTATGGACGGGTGTCCCCATTTCTTGAATACTTGTTGTAGTTGTTGGTCGTTCAGTACCCATTCGTGAACTTCGTTCATTTCTCTGCTGAGGGCATCGGCTTCCACGTTTCTCACGCCTGGTAGGTGGAACGCTAAGATTTGCATGTTGTGTTGTAGGGCCCAATGCCAGATTTTCTGTGCCTCCGTCGATAGGGACCTGGAACGTGTCCCTCCTTGTTTTCTCAAGTAGAACATCGTAGTGGTGTTGTCCGTCATGACACGCACCACCGAGTCCCTCAGTTGAGGAAGAAAATATTTTAGAGCCCATCGCACTGCTCTCAGTTCTAGCAGGTTGATATGCAGGGAGGACTCCTGCAAGGACCACTGGCCTTGTACCTGTAACATATCCAGATGAGCTCCCCATCCGCTCAGCGATGCATCCGTCACCACCGTCTTTTGGAACTCTGGTTCCAGTAGAGGCATCCCTTTCGTTAGATGAGTAGACACTCTCCACCAGCCGAGTGCTTGAACTAGTTGTTCGTCGACGACCAGTCTGTCGGACCAGCGACCTCGGCTCTGCGCCCAACGGTCCGCTAGAAATTCCTGGCAGGTCTCATAAACAGACGGCAGTTGTTTATCAGCGGAATGCAGGACGACATGGTCCCTAGCAGAGACATGTACTTGCGCACCGAGACCTTGGTACCGACTCTCCATTCCGACGCCTTGTTTTGAAGTTTTTGAATTCTTTCGCTGGATGGTCTCACCAGGCTTGTGTGTGTATGAAACTCCGCTCCTAGGAAGACCAAGGTCCTCGAAGGCTCTACGGAGGACTTCTTGAAGTTTATTGCGAAGCCCAGTTCCTTTAAGAGGGACATTGTGGCTCGTAGACTGTCTCCTGTTTGTTCCTTGGATGAACCTCTGACCAGCCAGTCGTCTAGATATGGATAGACATGATGACCATCCTTCCTTAAATGGGCCGCTATAGGGGCCAAGCACTTGGTGAACGTCCTGGGGGAGGACTTGAGCCCGAACGGGAGGACCTTGAACTGAAAATGCTTTTTCCCGACGACGAATCTTAAATATCTCCTGTGTCGTGGGCGTATTGGAATGTGAAAATAAGCATCTTGAAGGTCTAGTGATGATAGATAATCCATGGGTTGCACCGACCTGATAACCTCTTGGAGCTTTAGCATTTTGAATTTTAGGCTCTTTAGCCACTTGTTGAGTACTCTCAGGTCGAGAATAGGCCTCCATTTGCCGTTTGGCTTTTTTACAACAAAGAACCTGGAATAAACTCCTTGTCCTTCCTGTGCTACAGGAACTCTCTACCGCCCCTTTTTGCAACATAAGCGCCGCCTCTTGTCGTAGGATTCGGAGGTGGGGCTGTGTCGAGAATAAAGGAGGAAGACACGGAGGCTTGTCTTTGAATTGCAGCGCATGACCCATGCGAATCGTGTCTAGGACCCATCGATCTGTGGTGATGCATTTCCATCGGTCGAAGTGATGAGACTCGACCCCCCAGGACGTTCCGAAGGCCGTCATTGGTTGCTGGTTTGCTTGGTCTTCGTTGACGACGGACCTGAGCCTCGCCGTCTGGAGGCTTGATAATCCCTGCTTCTGCGTGCCGACTGGGACGCTCGTCTGAACCCTTGTGAAGAGTAAGAGGGCCTGTTGAATCCACGGTCCCTCGAGGCTCCAAAGCGGGAGTTTCCAGAAGCACCCCTGAAGGGGCGAAAAGAACGAAAATTTCTACCCGTTTGAAGGGCGCCGAGGGACCTAGCAGTATCCGTGTCTTCTTTCATCCCTTTCAGCGCTTCATCAACCTTTTCGCCAAACAGGTGTTCCCCTTCGCATGGCATGTCAAGGACTTTGTACTGGACTTCAGGACGGAAAAGTAGTACATTTGAGCCACGCTTGCCGACGAAGCACTACTCCATGGTTGATTTGTTTGAACCCAGATTCTGCTAGGTCAACTGCGATATTGATAGCGTGGTTCGAGGCCTCTTCGCCATCCCTCACCAGTAACATAGCTGCTTTCCGGTGTTCGTCTGGCAGGTGTTCTAGGATAGGGGCTAGTTTGTGCCACATTTCCCTATCATATCGTGACACGATCGCTAAGGAATTGGCTGCTCTTACTGTCGTCGCTCCGACCGAGAGGACCTTCTTTCCAAAGGCGTCCTGTCTCCTAGCCTCGCTTTCAGGTGGCGTTGAATATTTTTGCTGGACCCTGGCCTTCCTAGCCGCTGCCGCCGACACCACCGAGTCAGACAGAGGCTGTGCTGTTAGACATTTTGGAGTGGACTCCGGAGCTTTAAACTTTTTCTCGATCCGTCCCTTTATGGCTGGCTCCGAGAACGGATGGCGCATCGTTTTGAGACCTTCTTGCCACACGTGGTCCAGGATTGGGATGGCAAATACCGATTTTCTCCTTTGACCCATATGGTCAAAAAGGAAACAGTCTTTCTTCTGCTCCTCAGGAATCAAGCCGAATTCGGAACAAGCTTTCCCCATCATTGCATGGAAGGCTCCCACATCATCCGGGGGAGATGGCTGTGACTGGCTCCTCGTAGACTCTACCTCTACATCCGAATTCCATGTTGGGTCCCTCGAAGGTGACAGGGAGATGTCTGACCCAGTATAGAATCGGACTCCGACAACTCACCCTCCTCCTGTGCTCGAGGACGATCTTTTACTGCCTGGGGAGCCGATGGGTGTTTCGTCGTCGAACGAGCCGTACAAGTTTGCTCGTCGACGGAAGGTACAGACAAAAGTGACGATGACGTCCCGGGTTGAGGGAACTGCGTATCCAGCCGTTGCAGGAGCTTCTGAAGAGTATTAAGCACATCCAGAGACAAAACCGTCTGGGGGGTCAATAACGTGGACGATATCGGTACCATACCCCCGCTCGCACTCGTCGCCGTCATCGTCAACGTGGAAGGCCGTAAGCCTAAATCCGATGGTTGCAGAACCAGATCACCTTCTCCTTCCACCGAGCCCGCCGTGTCTGGCTGCAGTAAGACCTCCGGGGGGGATCGGGTCATACACCTCGGGCAGCCAAGCCATAGACTGAGTCTCCGTCGACGGGGGAATCCCCACCGCTGCTGCTTGAACGGTAATAGGCATCGTCAATGACACCGAAGTCGACGAGCAAGTCGTCGTCGAGCCCTTAGACTTTGTCGTCGATTTGGATGCCGATTTCCCGGCTGAGGCTTCCCGACTCATGGAAGACCTGGGACGGTCCCCTGAGGAGGATTTTGACAGCGCTAGCCTCTCCGTCTTAGATGATGAGGAGGAGGACTTTTTATGTGATGAGGAAGATCCATCCTGTTTCCTCTTATGCTTGTCCTCAGAGCGCATTTCAGCTGGCCGTACCTTCTTCGATGGAGGTTCCGACTTACTCCTGGAGGCCGTGGAGCCGACTTCCGAAGCCGGGTAGGCCCCTGCTCCGTCATTAAGCCAGTCGACCAGCCTTCTTTTTCGGTCCTTAAGGGTTTTTTGGGAGAAACCCTGACAAATTTCACATGTATCCGCCGAGTGGTGCGGGTGGAGACAGTAGATACAGTCCATGTGGCCATCTCCTTCATAAACCTTCTTGAGGCCACAGGTTGCACACGGGCGAAATAACGCTTTTCCGGACATAATTCTCTAGAATTCAAACTTCGCCGAAGCGAAACAGACAAAAGCAACCTAGTTTTCACTAGTAGTAAAACACGAGGATCCCACTACTTTGAAAGACGGTTGAAATCTGAGGGAGCGCGGGGGCGGAGCCTGTATTTATATCATGACGCCCTGACGGCGCGGGCACGCATGATACAAAACGAGGTGGGTAGGGCGCATAAGCGTCGAAAAGGTTTCCTACGGGAAAGGGTCTATATAATGGACCGGGGTTCCCAGCCTGACGACTGGGAATATTCTAAGCATGTGAATCCATGAAAGATCCAATGCTGGAGAATATGCGTTAACAAAAGACTACAACATGGCAGGACGAACACATTGCCCTTCAACAGCAGTCTGCAGTCCTGGTTTTCAGGGTGCATATCCGTGGGGCGACTGAATGGTGCACATCGGCTGCTCATTCGACCAGCTCTGTCCTAGGACAGGGTTGACCCAATTGTTAGCTATCCAGACCGAGGCAACTTCTGGTGCCAGCGGTCAGAGGCACGTGAGAGGGCACTGGCTTAAATGCATTAAGCATTCTAAACTATTCAAGGTCAGTGGTGGCCGGTGAACACTTTCTGGGGTGCGACATTAAATGACGGCAAGGAACCTAGCGTAGACTGGGATCCCCAAGCATTGGCAAAGCCAGTGGAAGGCTTAAGTGAATTGCATTTTCCATGTATATAGGTATAAATGGGTCTTTGGCCCCATTAAAAAAGGCCCGCCTCAAAAAACATGTACGCTGAAGGGACAGTCCTGGCCTATTAGGTGAACTGTTAACCTCTGCTGGCTGATTAATATACTAATAACATTTGAAAATCTGCAGCCAACACGACGACTCCAGCTTACACGCCCTGCTACGAAGAACCATAAAATGCTTTTTATTGACGGCATGATGGGTGGTGCAAACATGAGCTCATGTCAAGGAATTACACAGCACAACCCAGGGTTAAAAAGATGCTACACGAGACCATGTGTATGTAGGCATGTACTGCTTGTCAACTATTGTATGGAGTAAGATGGAATGTGTTACACCAAGACCCAGCGCCAGTCTACCTGCCATGACCATGCAAACAGTGCATCAACATTCATGAAAACATGCTAGTTCGAACAGACGCAAGGAAGCCAAGATACCATGTTGGACACAGGCCCATTCCCAGCTTCGAAACATTTTAGCAGTACTCCCTTTTCCCAAGTGCCTCAGGGCACCTGAAGCAGCTACCCCGAGTACTGGCCTATAAGTTCATACTTAAGAGCTCAAGTTCCAGGTTTATCACGAGCCCAGCAACCAAGCAAGTCCCTCCCCGCCACCTCAGTTGCAAAGTGTAAACATTCTGCAAGCAGATAGGGCTGGGGAGACAGTGCAGTTCACATACATCACATTGTATGCTTTCAGCATCCAGCCCGTTACAGACTTTAGGAACAATATCTATGGATTTCTTTTCCTGCCCTCCCTGCCACAGCATTTAGTAATTTAACGTGGATTACCCCAAAGAGCTCATTTCATGAAATAATTGATATGGAGCAGCCAATTGAGAAGTAAAAGCAAAATGTTCAAAGTGAACTTACAAGGCAATTCATTACTCAGTATATGGAGGCACTTTTACTAATGTAATTTGGGATAGACTTGAGATGGGCTGAAACGATTACACAAACTAGACATTCTGAAAAAGTGGGCTGCACCCCAAAAAGAAGTACACACACAAGTAGGTTATGGCTAACTAATGTTAGAACTATGATAATTGCTGCAGATATGAGCTTGGAAAATTCTCATTTTTAAAGAGATCATGAATCAGTTTGACCTCGTTCTATATAACTTTTTCCAATTGATGCTCTGTCCTGATGTTGGGTATCATGCTCTTTAAAGTTGGGTCACTCACAAACCTTTGATTGGAACATATTAAGAAGCCCTTGGTGAGTGTTTTTTTGATAATGCCGATACAAGGCTGTGAAATGTGTAGGCATTTATGTTAGGAGCTGTAACAAACGTATCCTTTGCCAGGAAACGTACTGCCCATCTGTTTTTTCCACTATACCAATCCATGTTCATGAGCTCCAGTTCATGAGTTGATGAAGATTGTAACGCATAGGAGTATTTTAGCCTTTGTTTTTCACAATAATATACACCGACTGCCTGCACCTTCACCCTCAGCCACCGGAACTGCCAAACCTAGAAAGACACCACACAAACCCACACTTGCAAGCCCTTTAGCACTGCATTCAAGTCACTCCATATCTAGGCAAGGGGCACCTGAAGCTTACATGCGAATCAGCTCTCCCCTCTAGCAACCACGTACCACCCTTTTTACTCCTTAGCCATTAAATGTACCCATGTGTATAGTGGGCAAATTGTACGTCTCCATTTGTATCTTCATCCTCACCACCTAATATTCCACCAACTCATATACAATAACCGACTGCTTTTAAAGCACCATCCAATACAAATGCCCTCATTGACAGTGTTGATTTCCAAAGTGCTTGCCCATTTAATTCATAAGATACACAAATACATCTACACATGAGCATTTGGATGAATATACGGTCTGCGGAACACAGGTCCGCATCCAGTCACTATAGGATTGAGGTGGACAGGCTCTTACCCCTACAGTGGAGGCACAGAGTCTGTAGCAATTACAGTACCCCCGCCCAGAAGCGGGGAGCCAAGCCCAAGAGTCTCTACCAAGGAGAAAATGTAAGCAACTAGCCAGCCATAAAAAGTCCCATTCCACCTCAATTCTATGCATTGAAACAGCACACCACGATTTACTCTCCACGAGTCCAACATCACTAGCGAACTGTTAATGCACATTTTGCACCTGGCTACAGTATGGTGCAAGAACCTGCTAGATTTAGTCCTAACCATGAACTTGGGTGGATTCCATTTCTAGCCAGCTGCCAGCCAAGTTCCATTATCAGAAAAGCCTCAGTATCACCACGCTCAAAAATATCCTGGCTTACAAACTCTACATTAGAAGGAAGCACACTCCTGATCCAGGTCTGGGTTGTAAGACAATATGCAGCTGTGCAATAGCCCTGCTCCCCCATTTGCGGGGTCGTCACGCGGTCCGCTACAGTAAACACAAACCAAGGCCTGAACTAAGTGAAGCAGTCCCGTGTGCTCACCTGTATGCATCCAGCGATACCTCATTCCCATCGATATCTTTGGCCGAGAACTCGTAAATCGATTTGGCAGCTTTCCAGTCGTCCACTTGTGCACACTGAAACGAAAAGGAGAAGGGGGTTGACCTGTAATCTTCAGTGTGGAAGTAGCTGCCCGTGGGTGGTGGGGCAATCGCAAGTGTACCTTACAATCCGCCCCTGTGGAATGCAGATAAAAACATGCTGACGGAAGGCCAACATAAGAACTTTAGAGAACAGCCTGTGTGGCACCTCGCTCTGGAAGGAGGGAGGGCGTGAAATTACAACTACAGAAAGAAGTAGAACTCTTCCCTCACCCACTAACTTGCCACCCATTGCTCCACTATGGGTCCCACAAAACTCATCTGGAAGAAAATCCGTTTGCCCTGCACAAAAGAATCTACGAGTCATTGTTACATTGATTGCACAACTGCGCAAGCCAAGCACTTCCTTAAATGAAACTCAAACCCCACATAACTGTGGGCCACAAGCAAGCCACTTGCTTCCAAGCAGGAGGTGAAAATGAAAGGTTTGCTGCTTAAATCGGCACAGTTGCCCATTCCCTCTCTGAGGAACCGTCTGCAATGTTGTGTGGTTACTGGCACTGGAAGAACCACCATACGTCCAAATAAACGTATAATGGGGAGTTAAAAGACCAAGGCGTGGTTTAAACCACAGAAACGGCCCATGGATGGATTTCATCACAGTTCCACTGGCTTTTGAAAAGTAAATCTTATGTTAAAAACTCACATTTAAGCATGTTATGTATTGGTATTTATTTGTATAGCACCCATACACAGGCAAGTGTTTCAAAGCGCTCGAGGAGGGTGGGAACATGGGGAAAAAAACAGTCGCTCAGAGCCCTTGAAATTCTGGGAGGACAATAGTGTGCATAGGCAGAGTAAGTGCGTAAAAAGTAGAACAGTTTAAGATCGCAAATAGGTCCGACTGCGATTCTGCAGTTTTAACAGTTCAATTAATGGGTGAAGACAAGGGAAAACAGACGGACGATCTTCAGGCATGGTGCATACGGATCGAGCAAGTGCACAGAGCGTCAGAGGGAGGGGGGTGGATCAAGTGCACCCGGTCGGTTGAGACTGGGGTAAGTGCAGAGAGCCAAGTGCATTGAGTGTGGGTGGGGTGTAGGGCACTGAGGCAAGTGCAAGAGAGGACTGGCTGAGGTGCCGGGGACCAGTGAGACTGAGGTGCGCCAGGCAGCCATTCAGCATGCTGTAAAGAGGAGGGAGAGGGAAAAAGCTGAGAACTAGGAAACAGGATAGGATAGAGGGAGAGAAAAGGAAACTCTTGAGGAGTTTTCGAAATTTAAGGAGCTCCAGCTCAAGCCGCAGGGCGGCTATTCCTGTGTGCTCCAGGTGGGGACAATCTCTTCGAGCAATGGTGCCCGTTGAAGCAGACTCTGCAGATGGCTACCCCATAGAGCCTGCAGATTGAAGTTATATGATGGGTAGGATACCTACCCTCGTTCCGCAACATGGAAGATGCAGGTTTTTGTGGACCACAGGTTCCTGGGAGACATCACCATGCCTTTTTTGTAGGACAGATTAAGTGGTGAGAAAAGGGGGTATAACCTACAGCGCAATTGAACTTCTTGCCATAGGCACACAACCATTTTGCACAATGTAAGCAGCAGCCGAAAAACCCAACAATAGATCACCTTCTGCATAGATGTGTGAACTCCTTCAGTATAGCAAGAGACCGTCGGGCATATCGCACATTTGTTACATTAAGGCGTTCTGGCATGGCTACCCCCTCGACCACCCTATGGGATGCTTGGGTGTAACAGAGTGCAAGATAAATCCAGGGCGGCGAGGGGGCGTTCTTCCCAGGACTGTTAGGGACGACCAAATAAACTCTGGCACAAGTTCTGGTTGATCAGATTTTATAAAACCACTCTCCTTCAGCCAAGGGACCCCTGGAAGCTTGTAGGTCAGCTATGAAGATACTGCCCCTGAAGGCACACGTATAGAACCATAAGACTTTCCATCAGAACATCAAGGAAACTGAAATGGTATGGTCAGACCCATATGCACCGAGCACATATGGGCAACAGGCGTAGGAACCTCACTTTGCCCCTCGTAGAGAGGTTTACAGTTTTATCACACATCCCAAGTGGACTGTGCGCAGTCAAGGATACTGAATATTAAATCCAATTGGCTTTAAAGTTAAATACACGTGAACTGCATGTAACAGCGATTTTGAGCAGTATCAGTGGTTCATGGTGGATATGGAGTGCTCTGAATATTGAATGACAGGGGAAAACCAGAAACCTGCAACGGTGGGGTACCAGGTTGAGCGACAGATGCGCACATGTTGCAGGTTTTGTCCTGCTTTTTGATTCTTGGGCACCCCCATACCTTATTGCAGATTTTTCATAAGATACACTGTTTCAGCATGCATACAGGATCGAGCTCTCGATTTACTTTACAACAGGGGAATTTCTGCCCCATTGCAACAATCACATGTCACCCATGGTCAGAGGTACCAGGCTGCAAGCATGAAGCGGATAAAGCATTACTTGGAATTTGCACCAGTTGCATAACCTTGTGCGATTTCCAAACCCACGAACTGCAGTGGCAAATCCAGGTTTGTGTTAGGGATGGGCCAGGAGGGAGGTAGAAAACTAGCAGCATTGCGAGATCACATTACAGTTTGAGGGGGGCAGTAGGTCCTGCCCGAGGTCTGAATATCAATCTGCATCACCTTCCAGCCTAGTTTTGACGAAGTGGTGTGACCATGAGATGCTTGCCTGCCGGTGTCAGGGATGGGCCTAGTGTGCATGTATGACCACAGCCACGCCATACACTGCACCTTTCCTCATAGGAGTAATTCTGTGTGTCAGGAGGGGAGAGGGGACCGGGGAGATTATGCTTGTGTAACAAGTGGTTGGAGGATATTTCAACAGTGGGGTGGGCTACTACCCGATAGGCCCTCCCATTATTGTCAGTGTTGTAGTGTAGGTTTGATTGGTCATTGAGTTGAGGTCATAGTGGGGTTACTAGTCATGATGTACATCTGACAGGTAAGGTTACGGAAGCAGATTGAAAACCACCACCCTCCATCAGCCTTTGGTCTGGATGATTCATGAATATGAATACCGACATCTACAGACGGCCCACATGTTCACTTCCCCAGTTTGCCGCTGTTGATCCGTCTAGTTCGGGACGCCATCTTTTCGGTGCACCCCTTTCAGTACCAACTGTTTTCACTGCAACGCTTTTGGTACAGGTCACCTTTCAGCATGCCCTGTTGGCTACAGAGACCCAACACATCAGCACTGTATGTTTGATTAGAGCTGTTGCGTGCACGGGCTGGCTCTGGTCAATGCTGGGGCACTGGACTTAACCTCTTCTCGGTCAGTGACTACCCAAAGCATGGGATGACCCAAACCCCACCAGCCGCGAATAATACAAAAAAAAAAAAACACATTAAACTACTGAAGTACTGGCTGCGCTTACAGGAGTGCAGTCGCTCGACTTCCGTCCTGGCCCAGCTTCTCATTGAGCAGCTGGGACAGGACGGGAGCACTTCCTGGTGAGACTGCAGCTGCTGGCATGAAGGCTTATTAATAGTATTTTCTTTTGTATTTGTATTGCACACCTAACTGTGAGGTAACTGGGCGCTGGAGAATTTAACATGTTACAGACAGGAGACAAAATTATACGAGTATGCATATACACAATTACATAAGAGGGTATGCATAGCAAAGGCGAGTGGATCAATCTGGGTAACATTGGTCGAGCCTTCAAGATTTATACAAGGAAGATGAGAGCAGAGAAATACATACAGAACAATGAGGCTGTGATGCTGGAACACTTGGACTCAATAGTTAATAGGTTTGTCAATGAGCCAGAGTTTGACGCTGGTTTTGAATTCATTGAAGGACAGTTCTAGTCTGATGGTGGGGGGTAGGGAGTACCAGAGGTTGGCAGCTTGTACAGGGAAGCTGGCTCCACCTGCAGTTTTGAGAATGAATCTGAGGACTGAGTAGGTGAGTGTGGGGCAGTTTGGTGGATCGGGTGGCTAGGTGCAAGGAGAACTTGTCTGAAAGCTATTTGGGTGCGGCCTTGGAGATACATTTGTGGGTGATAGCCAGGATGCGGAGTGAGATTCTGTCATGCACTGGGAGCCAGTTAGATTTTTGTCTGTGACTAGGGATATGGTTAGCTCTGGGGATGCTTAGTGCGGATCTTAAGGAGTTGTTCTGTAAGACTTGTAGTCTGTTGAGATTCAGTTCGGAGGTTCTTGAGAGGAGTGTGTTGCAGTAAATTTGGACAGTGCTAGAGCTCTAGCTAAAGTCATGCAGCTGGTAGGGGATAAATACAATTTACCGGCATGGATTAGCTCGTTTGTGTAGGCCGTTGATGAGGCGAGAGCACTCACTTGTTTTTTTTGTGACAATGTGGAGTCAAGGTAGACGCCTAGTGTTTTTATCTTTCGCAACTTTGATTGTGTTTCCATCAATGAAAACACAGGGACCATAGATTTGAGGAAGGAGGCAAATTAGAGATGGCACGGATCCATAGGAAGGCTTCAGGCAGCCCCTCGGGTACTAGGCAGGATGGTACAATGTTACTCCAAGACAGCCACCAAGTCCCAGGCCACAGTGGAATCTGGAGGAGTAAGAACTGGTCAGGGTATCTTGAAGATGCAGCTATGTCTTCGCAGGAGAGTAAGGGCCTGAGCGCTGGCAGGCAGCCAAGTGCCTGCCCACCAAGCAGGTCCAGCGTGAGTGACCGCCACTCTAGTTCTCAGGAGTATCATTCCATTCCCCACCAGTCTTGGACACTGCATCAGTGCCAGTGGAGTACTGCAGTAAGATAACAGAATTTCATGGAGACCGACCCGGCACAGCAAGAGGCAGCACCAGGGTGAGAGTGCACTCGATGCCAGTGCAGGCTGGAAATAGACTTCAGCTTGGGCAGGGACACTGGCAGTCGAAAAGCCTCATGTTAACCAACTGAGTGTAGAGCAGCTGACTCGTGAGGGGCTCCCTCTTTTGAGAGAGGGCATGTAGGCTGACAAGGGATGCTCTGCCCAAGTGATACCCAGATATGTGGGCCAGGGGAGGGGAACTCTATAGCGATCCAAGAATTCATTTACGGTTTTTAAGTGCAAAATGGTACCAACTGGCTGTCTATTGATAGAATTAGTAGAAACCCTCAGTGTAGCCAATCTTCTGTTGTCCATGAACTGATCATTGGGTAAAGGTACATTAAATATATGTTTAGGATGTGGGGCCTGCCTGCCATATTAAAAAGACAAACTCTGGCAAAAAGCCAGCACGATCAGATGTACCTTACCTGCTCTCATCACTGGTTGCCTAATGAGTCATCAGGGCAGAAATGACCCGAGCTTCGGCAACATACTGGGTGCTTCCCCCCCAACTCCTCCCAGACTAAAACTAGGGCGGCTATTATCCCCAGTCCGGACAAGAACATGCAAACGTTCTATAGAGGTGGGGGGGTGGGGGTGTGGGGGGGGGGGGGGGGGACATGCTCTGTCCAGTCAACATTTGCAGATGTATAAGACCTTGTATTGGTGCAATTGAAGAGTCTTGGTGAATGCCACAGTTCGCCTTGGACCACATTCAAATCACTGGGCCATAGGCAGTTCAGGTCTCAAGATTAGGCATCCTGAAAGTCCGAACAGCCATTGTATAACACCAGCTTTGGCAGCAAGTCCTAAATAAGATTAGGAGCCAAAGGTATTTCAAAGATTAACACCACCAAAACGAGGCCCAAATGAGGATAGAAAACATTTAATCTTAAACATCCTTTCATACTGCTATGCTGGACACTTCCAATTTGAACTTCTACCAAGTTGGTAGAATAGCAACATAACCTATGTCTAAGTGTTGCTAGTTTTTGTAGGCAGCTCGAACCAAAGCACAGCTTCTGTACCCTTGCCAGGCCAAACTTCCTGCCAGCTTGGCTAAGAACAGTGGTGTCCCAACAATAGACAAGTTGCTTCGCTCCTACCCAGGTTACTATCAGTGTGCCCAAATCACTGGTTTATGTAATCACATGGTGAAGTATTCACAATCGGCCAGGTTGTTGGCCTCTAGGTCCAAGTTTGGCCATTTGCCAGGCAGGGTGAGCAGGCACGCTAGGCTACTACCACTTCTCTAGAATATCCGAGAAGAGCAAAACAGTACAGCATTCTAAATTTTCCCCAACCAGCTCTTGGACCGCATATTAGGGATGTCATTGCATCAAAATGCCAGGATTAGCAGAAGTATCACACGACTCTTGACCCCCTGATGACATCACAGGAAGTGATGTCATTTGACCCACCCCGAAGTGATATCGTGGGAAGCGATGGAACACGACCGTTCACAAAACAGGATGTAGCATCACATAGCATTGTACACTATGGAAAATATGGTTATGATAGCACTATAATGTGATGTATATTTCATACAAGAATGGATCACCATATGTATCGTTAAGATCAGTGTGTATGGGCCCATATTACCAAATTACTGTGAATGCAAGCAGATGTCCATGACCAAATGATAATGATGTGTTATTATACAGCACTAACACTTAAGCGCTTTATATAGAAAAAATATACACCCAATATCACCCAACCTGTGTTGGTACTCTTATCGACCTCAGAAGGATGAAAGACTGAGTTGAGGCGTTTAAGAACAGACTAAATCAGCGACTCGCCCCCTGAAGTGTGCCTGAAATAAACCTGTAATGGGTCTAGCAATTATTGTATAGAATGTCAGAAAGACACATTATTTGGTATTCCTATTCTTTCTTATTTAGGGTCAGTGCTGAAAGTGTTAGACTTGTGGCCCTCCTGTTGTGCTTTTTTTTTCTCCGGGGCCTGAACAATAAAGCAGCCACTCCAGAAGTAAAGAGCCACATGGTGCTGGCCACAGCACAGGAGCTTGCATTATAAAAAATAAAAAACTGGCGACCCCTAAATGACGTCCCTGCCGACTATGCATATGCAAAAAAAGTCAATAGTGATAGGGGAGGAAATATCTAGCTGGCGGCAAGCACAATGTATGCTCGCCTTCCCCTTTGCTGTAGAAAGCCAACCATAAGACTGGTCCTGGCCATGCAAGTTTGAAACCCCATTATTCTCCCTATAGGCTTGTCAGCCTCTGCATGGGTGGAGACATGGTCAACTGGCCAAGGTGGTGACTGGTCTCTGGCAACCTTGGCTCTCGTAGGCTTCACGCGTTCTGTAACGCTCCTCAAATAGCTTACCTTCCTGCGCCTTCCTTTGCTCATCTGACACAAATGGGAACACCTAAAAATGGGCAAAATAGTTGGAATATTAAAAACCGAGTCACATGAAATGTCAAATTAAACCATGGCGACTTCATGTGATAAAGTAAACCCGTACTGTAACCCATCTTGAATAAACTGACAGCTGGGTGGAAACCTCTTATGCACAAGAGAAGGTTCCTTACAATAAAACATGGTTAAGAAGGGCGTGAAATCTGGACCACTTACAATGAATTGCATGGTCTCCCCACCCTTTGCTGGTGTAGTCCAATATCACCCCCCTCCTTCTCCCATAAAGCTATATGTGCAGCAGGCACTATTCAGTTTTGTTTTTTAAACAACTGGGGTACTTAAGAATGTGAACAGGCGGACAGACTTCTGTGAAGTTCAGCATGCTGTATAATGCATTTTTGTTTGCATGACATTCGGTTTTTAAATCCAGTTTCCTTTTGCACCTCAGTTGCTCTCCTTTGCCCAGTAAATGCATTTGTTAAGTCCATAGTGTATTACAGGCGTTGCTCTTTGGTGCTTGACCCAGGCAATACAGCCAGACACGTATACAAAAACGTTTTGCCAGCCAACAGTACTGATATAAGCTAAAAGTAAAAACAAACTAATACAAATAAAAACACAAGAACTCGGGGTTTATACAGGATTCACATTTTATTTGTAAATTCCAGCACATGATCACTCCATCTGTAGAAAAGTGCAGCTCCGGGCTGCTACGTGCAGTCTTCCCCAGCGTGTGCACGCCACACACTGTCCGGTCTGCCCCACCCTGGAATCGGTTTGGAGACAGACTTTCATCGCTGCTGGGAATGAAGACTCCAGGTTCAAGCAACCAGGAGGCAGAAGTAAATAAAGGAGGCGCATTAAAGATAAGTGGGCAGATCTTTCTCAATCACCTATAGACAAGGGAGCAAACAAAGAAAAGAGTCAAGAAAGAGTGCAGACACACATGGAGGCAACGCTACAGTACAACAGGTTCGGACTAAATCCACACCCACCTAGCAAAATGGTGCCCATCCCCATCTGAGTGGACAGCCAGAACATACCTCAGTCTCTAGACTGACCAATCAAAAGATGGCCATACAAGGCTGAAGGCGGCAACTGCACCAAGCCTACCCTCAAATCACGTCCACCCAAGCCCCCCCCCCCTATATCAGTTGCAGACCTTCAGCCAGCCAAACACTTCATCTAGGCCCAAGCTATAGCCAAAAAAAATGCATGCAGTCCTCAGCCTCTCAATTACATCAGGGCTCGAAAAGAAATTAACTTGCATTGGAGATTAGAACCATCCATGGTACACCCAACCTTTCTCGAGGGTATGGGGATGCTTGAAACTTACTGCAAACAAACTGAAATTGATGGCAAATGAAAGTTACTGTGGGTGGCAGCATTGTGCCAAATAGGAAGTGTGCTTATGGAGACATGCATTATTTTACAGAAAGAACGGATCACCACACGTCCAGTGCATTTCTCAAGGTAGAACATGTAAACGAAGGCACTACTGAGATTTAACAGTTTGCCAGACCTGCACGCAGGTGGGACAGGCACCTCCCACGCTCAAAATTACAACAGAGCTGCACTCTGCAAACGTTTAATGTTGGAGGAATTGCCTGGAAGAGAACAGAACAGGAGTGTTCCACTACACGCCAGGGCCAGTTCCCAAACGGGCAAGCGCTGAATAGCTCCCTAGTGACAAATGTGAGACACTCTAGGTTGAATCCCAGCCCTTTACAAAGTAGCCTGTATGGGCAGCTTTCTGAAAACTGACAGTAGGGGCACCGTAGCCCAACGTATAGTTGCCTACCCACGCCCTCCCCACCACCCCTGATGGAACAAAAGAAACTTACCACCGGGTCGTCCATAGGGCTAAATCGCTTCACCACGTGGCCATCTCGGTCAATTAGGAACTGGGGAGCCAAAACAGAGAAGGGCTGTAAGAGGACTAATGGAGGTAGAGTATGGGCACCAATCAACTACCAGTACTCCGGGGTGGGTAGGGAGATGCCACACAAAGGCGCCAACTAGAAAGGTGTGATGGGTAAGGAGCTATTGGAGCGGGGGTGTTCGTGGACAAACTCAGCAAAGAACAGGTGATGTGGATGAGTGGGGCTGTACACAGCTTGTAACAAGAGTAGCATGGAGTGGGCTGCAGAAGCTCAATTGACTTAATCCAGCCGAGTGTTAAATGGCCATTTGCCACTCCAGAATGTGGAACCATTCCACCACACGTTCAGACTGTTTGAGGCTTCCTCCATGGGGCGACTTGCAGTTATAGTTTAAATGGCCATGTGCCGATTTACTGGTGTAGGCCGCACTATCCAAAGGGAGCGTCAAAGCACACACCAATGGGCCATTTAAACATGGATGTACAGAGTGAGCCAGCTTAAATATAGGTGGAGTTTACAAAGTTCAAGAATGGCGCTGAGGATGCAATAAAGCCCCTCTAGTCTCGTGGAAAACTACATACAGGCTAGCAGTCATCAAGGCTGCGTTGCCACAGTTAATGGGGACGATATACAAGTGCAAAAGAGTAGGTCTGCATGGGGCCACAAAAGGCTGTTCTGCAAAATCCAATGCCACCTACTTCCCAAGCCACCCAAAGAGAAAAATAGTCAGTGATCGCCCCCGCCCCCAACACATAGTTCAGCCTTTCTATGGACCGACATTAAACTGCAATAGCGAGCTTTAGGAGGTTCCAGTACCAACGCACGGGAGTAGCCCAACACACACTTGACATACAAGGATCTCGTTCGGAAATGCAGAAATTAAGCAATCAAATTCATGCAGTGTAACGAAGGGGCAGAAAACGTAAAGATACGAAGCACAGGATATTAAACAAATTTGTTGTAAAAAGGTCAGGTATGCATCTTACCTTTGTGAAGTTCCATTTAATAGCACTAAGGAACAAACAAAAACAAAATTACTCCAGGGCCTGGCTAAGATGGAAGTATTCTACAGGTATGCTTTGCAGGGTTCACTGAAAACCTTTATAGGACACGAAGAAACAAACCAAAAAACATGTCCTTACCACCGCCACCACCCCCCCCCCCCCACATATAATCATGACATTTGCTTTGCCCTGGCTGGTCGCGACGTGTGGTGGGTGTGGAATGAGTTAGATAGGAAGACATACCAGTTATCGCATGTGGCTTCCCTGGGCAGGTGTTTACGTGTCACAGATAAGCCTCTTAAGAGGAGTAAATAGTTCAGTGCAAGAGAGGGAGCAGGTTTCAATGGCGAGCTTCTGGTGGTGGGGAGGAGGCACAACATCCATCTAGAACCAGAAGTGCCACAGCCAAGACTCTTGGGGAAGAAAGCAAAGCACCACATTGCTGCACAACTAAGCTTCTGGGTAAGCCGATAAGTGCACGTCACAAGGAAAGACTATCCAGTCCCACCCCTTTCCTTCAAACAATTTATCAGGGCTCCAATGTGTCCCATGAAAGTGAACCAAAAACACAACTCCCAGGTTTGCTAAATAAAAACCCGTAACTGGAATACTGGTATCCCAGGAACGCTCATCTCCCGACCCAGATGTAAAGGGGACCATGGTGGCGTGCAGTCTGAAGATAGAAATCAGCAGGCGATTGCTATGCAGCCGTCTCGGAGAAAGTCCTGCCGGAGGTCAAGCGTTCTGCATGTATTCCTCAAACGGGTAAGCAAAATCAAACACATTTCACAATATTCTCCAGCAGTGGCGGCTGAGTTCTGCCACTCCACTTTCCTGGACTTCGGGTACCACGAAACACTGGAGTGATTTACTTCACAGAGCAAGCTTCTTTCACGCGTGCAAACCTCAGTTACAAACACCAAAAATATTCAGTGCACAAAAGAACATGGTCAGGCCAGGGGCAATGCAAAACAGCTGCTCAATGCAGGTGTAGGCTGGTGTGTGGCAGGGGATTGGAGTACCATGGCTGGTCACCTCTCCCTCATACTGCCAGTCTCAGCCTATGGTAAGAGGCGATACCTACCGACCCCCAGTCAGATACAGAAAAAGGAACCGAGACACCCCCCCCCTAAACCCTCCCCCCAACACCAACTGTGCCCAGTACAACCAACACAATGCTGCCGGATCAGAATGCATTTCGATTGGGTATGGGAGGAGCGGGGGCAGGGATGTTGCCATTGACAATTCAGTAGTATTTGGTATAGCAGCCAGCATGAAAGGTTGCTGAAAAAGTAAATTACTGAACGTTTAAGTTGTCTGTGCAAAGTCCATTGAAAATAAAAAATGAATACCTACACTCCCATCAACCACCCTACATTTGTAGGCTCACTCAGAGAAAAGATCGTCACTCAAAAAGCCAAGTCACAAATCAAAGGCGAGTGCCCGAAAGCATCTGCTCACCATGCGTTGCACCTTGTTCACCAAGTTAATTGAACAGATAGGTGGGGCTCCACCAGAGCAAAGTAAATCAAGAGGCAGACTAGATTCCAACACTCAAGCACTGCAGTAGATGCCTACAGCACACAAGGCACATAGGCACATAGGGCTGAAACTAGAACTTCCTTGGACCTCTACTCACAAAATAGTGCAAAGTGTTACTGTAGCAAAACAGTTATAAAAGAAAAAGGGTCAGCATCATTCCACCTCATGCTAATATGCGAAAACAGACTGAGCAAAGACTACTGCAGTGACCGTGTCCCATCAGGGCAGACAAATTATATTTCTAAAAAAACCTTCCTAATTTTTGGTATTAAAAAAGTGGCAGAGATCAAAAGGTAGACATACATCTATTCCTGAACCTACCATACAGAGCTTGAAACATCTTAGATGACGCAACACACACACACACACACACACACACACACACACACAGCAAAGCTATAGCGACTTAAAAACCAAATTGTGCAAATGCAGGAGGATGCCTAATGAACTCGCCTTTGAGAGAAGTCTCCTAAAAATGAATGATGCTAATGTCAGTAAAGGTTTGCACCATTTCGTGAGCCACAGTTCCAAGGAAGCCCTCATAGTCCTCTACACTTTAACACATCTCACACAAGCAGCGCCTATTTACAAGCAACACTTCCAATTACATTTTGGGATGGCCGAGTAGGCCAGGTAGCACTACATTCAAGTTGCCACTATGGCAAATCTGTATTTAGTGGATTAGGTTTACAAACAAAATCTGCCCCCAGCAAACCCAACTACAGAGCGCTAGTCAGATCTGCATGAAGTGGGCAAAGCTGCCGACAGGGGAGTAGTTCATGGACTGCACTCACTCGCCAAGGGTGCCCCCGCCTTTGGGCTGTTTCTTCATCCACTTCCACAGAGGGTGGGCCCCATCACCGTTGACGTCTATTTTGCTGAACATGTCAAACTGTACATTATACCCGGCTGCAAAGGCTTTAATCCGAGCTTCGTCCCCGGGTTCCTGAGAGTGAAACAAACACGTGTCAGCATGCAAATACTTTCACAACTGCAATAGCATTCAGCACCACCCGCCCCCAAACGCATACAGGCAGATAAACAAGTTGCCCTGAGCGATATTCACCCATCCCAACGGACCCCAGAGTGCCTATTATGAGCTCCAAAACATACCTGTTTACCAAACTGGTTGCAGGGGAAGCCCAAGATCCGTAAACCCTTCTCAGCATAACTGGCGTGAAGTTGAACAAGCTGAGTGTAGTTCACGGGGGTCTTTCCTCATTTGGAGGCTACGTTGACAATGATGCAAACGAACCCCCTGAAAGGAAGAAAAGCAGTATTTCAGGACATGAGGTGGCACACTTCTCGAGATGCAAAGGCATTTATTTTTCAGAACTGGCAACATCTACAGTTGCCATCGGGTCTTTTTCCTCCCTTGGTCATTACTGGTCAGATATTTATATTCCTTTCTCATGACCCTCTTCCAAATCTGCACGTGTGGCTTCCATGCCCTCACATAGCACCCCCTCTAAATGCTCATGTCCGCCCTGCATCCTCAACCCATTACCAAATGGCATTCTATCAATTTTAACCACAGCCTTATTTAACGCCCTTGCGCCCCCCCACCGCCCATGTTCCACTGGTGGTTCCCCTCGCACCATCCGCCCCCCCAATCAATCCCCTTACACACAGGCTCCCAACACTGCCATGTGTAAATCCTGTGCATCGCAGAGACCTGCATCACCCTCCATTACGGCACATTCAAAACATACTGGCTGGCTTAATGGCTATGGGAGTGATGAAGTGAAACACTGGTGTATAGGCGCGTTGCAGATGCCAGATCATGAAAAGGATGGAAAGCTTAAGGGCATTTGATAGTGTAATGAATGGACGAAAAGACTGAATAAACTAGGTAAAGGAGCGAGGATAGATGGGAGGCATGAGAATGCGCCGCTGGGTGAAAGCGAGAGGTCAGCAGTGTGAAGTCCACAACAAGGTTGGGCCACTGAACTCCAGGTTTACTGTTCAGCAACCAGGGAGCTTGAGCGTGTGACAGCAGGGAATAGTTTCTTACCTGTAACTCCATTTCTCCAGCATTGGTATCTTTCATGGATTCACATGCTTAGAATATTCCCCGTCGTCAGGCTGGGAATCCCCGGTCCATTATATAGACCCTTTCCCGTAGGAAACTTTTTCGACGCTTATGCGTCCTAACACCTCGTTTTGTATCATGCGTGCCCGCGCCGTCAGGGCATCATGATATAAATACAGGCTCCGCCCCCGCGCTCCCTCAGATTTCAGCCCCCAAAGTAGTGGGGAAACCGGTTTGCATGTTCAGGGGAGGCAGGAGGGCGCATGTGAATCCATGAAAGATACCAATGCTGGAGAAATGGAGTTACAGGTAAGAAACTATTCCCTTCTCCAGCATTGGATCTGTCATGGATTCACATGCTTAGAATAGATTACATAGCAGTACCACCCCCAAAGAGGAGGCGTGCATGCAAACCCATATACTTTGTTCGCAAAGCCCGTTCCCTATGATCATGTATACATCAGTAAACGTTAACATAGGAAAAACGAACCACATACAGTCATAAATTCCATAGGATGCAACCCCTCAGCCGGGGCTTACCTTATTGGAATAGGTGTCGAAGCACCGCCTGTCCCATCCGGGTATCTTCGGCATGTTGCTGCGACAGGCAGTAATGGCGGGTAAAGGTGTGTGTAGCCGCCCAGGTAGCCGCCATCCAAATGTCCCCCAGAGGGACTCCGGCCCACAGTGCCGTCGACAATGCCGCTGCTCTAGTTGAGTGAGCTCTTGGCCGTCGTAGAAGAGGCTTCCCTGCCCTGGAATGGCAGTACGAAATGGTAGATGACACCCATCTTGACAGTCCTTGCTTCGAAATGGCTTTTCCTTTAGCACCTAAACCATAGGCCACGAACAGCTGTCTCGTTTCTCTGAACGGTTGTGTACGATGGAGATAAAACTTAAGAGCCCTTTTTACATCCAATGTGTGTAGCATGCGCTCCGCTCGCGAGCATGGCTCCGGAAAAAACGTAGGCAACACAATAGAGGAGTGTTTATGGAACACCGACGGAGCTTTTGGTATAAACTGCGGGTTAGTGGCAAGGACTACCTTGTTCTTGAAAAATCGTAAGTATGGTGGGTCCACCATTAGAGCCTGAACTTCTGAAACACGTCGTGCTGAAGTGATGGCCACCAGGAAGGCCAATTTCCACGACAGAAACTTTAGAGACGATGATGACATTGGCTCAAAAGGAGGCTTCATAAGAGACGTTAAGACCAGATTGAGACTCCACTCCGGCGGAAATTTCTTCTCTGGAGGAAAACTCTGAAAAAGGCCTTTAAGGAAGCGCTTAATCAGGCGGTCGCTGAACAAAGGTGCAGAGTGGCGTCGACGAGTAAACCTGGAAATGGCTGCAAGGTGTACTTTTATTGAAGATACCGACAGGCCCTTTTGAGCTAAGAGCAGTAAGTATGGAAGGAGCTGTTCTGGCTTAATCGATTGCGGGGCCAAACCTGGTTGATCTTCACACCATTGACAGAAACTTTTCCATTTGTACACGTATGAGGCGTTTGTGGAAGGTGCTCTTGCCGCTTGTAGGATACGCCGACAGTCATCCGGAATCGTTAGCCGACCAAATTCGGCGAAGTCAGGAGCCAGGCCGTCAACTGGAGGCTGTCCGGGTCGTGATGCCAAACAACACCGTCCTGTCGAGACAGAAGGTCGGGGGTCTTCTTGAATCTCATCGGTTCCGCTGCCGCTAAGTGTAGCAGGTCTGAAAACCACACCTGTCTGGCCAGTATGGGGCCACCAGAATTACACGACATGGGTACCCGAGGATCCATTGCAACGTCCTCCGGACCAGGGGAAATGGAGGGAATGCGTACATGAATTTGTTCGTCCATGGAAAGGAGAACGCATCCCCCAGAGAGCCCTGCTGAAGCGAAACAGACAAAAACAACCTAGTTTTCACTAGTAGTAAAACACGAGGATCCCACTACTTTGAAAGACGGTTGAAATCTGAGGGAGCGCGGGGGCGGAGCCTGTATTTATATCATGACGCTCTGACGGCGCGGGCACGCATGATACAAAACGAGGTGGTTAGGACGCATAAGCGTCGAAAAAGTTTCCTACGGGAAAGGGTCTATATAATGGGCCTGGGATTCCCAGCCTGACGACGGGGAATATTCTAAGCATGTGAATCCATGAAAGATCCAATGCTGGAGAATATGCGTTAACAAAAGACTACAACATGGCAGGACGAACACATTGCCCTTCAACAGCAGTCTGCAGTCCTGGTTTTCAGGGTGCATATCCGTGGGGCGACTGAATGGCGCACATCGGCTGCTCATTCGACCAGCTCTGTCCTAGGACAGGGTTGACCCAATTGTTAGCTATCCAGACCGAGGCAACTTCTGGTGCCAGCGGTCAGAGGCACGTGAGAGGGCACTGGCTTAAATGCATTAAGCATTCTAAACTATTCAAGGTCAGTGGTGGCCGGTGAACACTTTCTGGGGTGCGACATTAAATGACGGCAAGGAACCTAGCGTAGACTGGGATCCCCAAGCATTGGCAAAGCCAGTGGATGGCTTAAGTGAATTGCATTTTCCATGTATATAGGTATAAATGGGTCTTTGGCCCCATTAAAAAAGGCCCGCCTCAAAAAACATGTACGCTGAAGGGACAGTCCTGGCCTATTAGGTGAACTGTTAACCTCTGCTGGCTGATTAATATACTAATAACATTTGAAAATCTGCAGCCAACATGACGACTCCAGCTTACTCGCCCTGCTACGAAGAACCATAAAATGCTTTTTATTGACGGCATGATGGGTGGTGCAAACATGAGCTCATGTCAAGGAATTACACAGCACAACCCAGGGTTAAAAAGATGCTACACGAGACCATGTGTATGTAGGCATGTACTGCTTGTCAACTATTGTATGGAGTAAGATGGAATGTGTTACACCAAGACCCAGCGCCAGTCTACCTGCCATGACCATGCAAACAGTGCATCAACATTCATGAAAACATGCTAGTTCGAACAGACGCAAGGAAGCCAAGATACCATGTTGGACACAGGCCCATTCCCAGCTTCGAAACATTTTAGCAGTACTCCCTATTCCCAAGTGCCTCAGGGCACCTGAAGCAGCTACCCCGAGTACTGGCCTATAAGTTCATACTTAAGAGCTCAAGTTCCAGGTTTATCACGAGCCCAGCAACCAAGCAAGCCCCTCCCCCCCACCTCAGTTGCAAAGTGTAAACATTCTGCAAGCAGATAGGGCTGGGGAGACAGTGCAGTTCACATACATCACATTGTATGCTTTCAGCATCCAGCCCGTTACAGACTTTAGTAACAATATCTATGGATTTCTTTTCCTGCCCTCCCTGCCACAGCATTTAGTAATTTAACGTGGATTACCCCAAAGAGCTCATTTCATGAAATAATTGATATGGAGCAGCCAATTGAGAAGTAAAAGCAAAATGTTCAAAGTGAACTTACAAGGCAATTCATTACTCAGTATATGGAGGCACTTTTACTAATGTAATTTGGGATAGACTTGAGATGGGCTGAAACGATTACACAAACTAGACATTCTGAAAAAGTGGGCTGCACCCCAAAAAGAAGTACACACACAAGTAGGTTATGGCTAACTAATGTTAGAACTATGATAATTGCTGCAGATATGAGCTTGGAAAATTCTCATTTTTAAAGAGATCATGAATCAGTTTGACCTCGTTCTATATAACTTTTTCCAAATGATGCCCTGTCCTGATGTTGGGTATCATGCTCTTTAAAGTTGGGTCACTCACAAACCTTTGATTGGAACATATTAAGAAGCCCTTGGTGAGTGTTTTTGATAATGCGGATACCAGGCTGTGAAATGTGTAGGCATTTATGTTAGGAGCTGTAACAAACGTATCCTTTGCCAGGAAACGTACTGCCCATCTGTTTTTTCCACTATACCAATCCATGTTCATGAGCTCCAGTTCATGAGTTGATGAAGATTGTAACGCATAGGAGTATTTTAGCCTTTGTTTTTCACAATAATATACACCGACTGCCTGCACCTTCACCCTCAGCCACCGGAACTGCCAAACCTAGAAAGACACCACACAAACCCACACTTGCAAGCCCTTTAGCACTGCATTCAAGTCACTCCATATCCAGGGAAGGGGCACCTGAAGCTTACATGCGAGTCAGCTCTCCCCTCTAGCAACCACGTACCTCCCTTTTTACTCCTTAGCCATTAAATGTACCCATGTGTATAGTGGGCAAATTGTACGTCTCCATTTGTATCTTCATCCTCACCACCTAATATTCCACCAACTCATATACAATAACCGACTGCTTTTAAAGCACCATCCAATGCAAATGCCCTCATTGACAGTGTTGATTTCCAAAGTGCTTGCCCATTTAATTCATAAGATACACAAATACATCTACACATGAGCATTTGGATGAATATACGGTCTGCGGAACACAGGTCCGCATCCAGTCATTATAGGATTGAGGTGGACAGGCTCTTACCCCTACAGTGGAGGCACAGAGTCTGTAGCAATTACAGCACCCCCGCCCAGAAGCGGGGAGCCAAGCCCAAGAGTCTCTACCAAGGAGAAAATGTAAGCAACTAGCCAGCCATAAAAAGTCCCTTTCCACCTCAATTCTATGCATTGAAACAGCACACCACGATTTACTCTCCACGAGTCCAACATCACTAGCGAACTGTTAATGCACATTTTGCACCTGGCTACAGTATGGTGCAAGAACCTGCTAGATTTAGTCCTAACCATGAACTTGGGTGGATTCCATTTCTAGCCAGCTGCCAGCCAAGTTCCATTATCAGAAAAGCCTCAGTATCACCACGCTCAAAAATATCCTGGCTTACAAACTCTACATTAGAAGGAAGCACACTCCTGATCCAGGTCTGGGTTGTAAGACAATATGCAGCTGTGCAATAGCCCTGCTCCCCCATTTGCGGGGTCGTCACGCGGTCCGCTACAGTAAACACAAACCAAGGCCTGAACTAAGTGAAGCAGTCCCGTGTGCTCACCTGTATGCATCCAGCGATACCTCATTCCCATCGATATCTTTGGCCGAGAACTCGTAAATCGATTTGGCAGCTTTCCAGTCGTCCACTTGTGCACACTGAAACGAAAAGGAGAAGGGGGTTGACCTGTAATCTTCAGTGTGGAAGTAGCTGCCCGTGGGTGGTGGGGCAATCGCAAGTGTACCTTACAATCCGCCCCTGTGGAATGCAGATAAAAACATGCTGACGGAAGGCCAACATAAGAACTTTAGAGAACAGCCTGTGTGGCACCTCGCTCTGGAAGGAGGGAGGGCGTGAAATTACAACTACAGAAAGAAGTAGAACTCTTCCCTCACCCACTAACTTGCCACCCATTGCTCCACTATGGGTCCCACAAAACTCATCTAGAAGAAAATCCGTTTGCCCTGCACAAAAGAATCTACGAGTCATTGTTACATTGATTGCACAACTGCGCAAGCCAAGCACTTCCTTAAATGAAACTCAAACACCACATAACTGTGGGCCACAAGCAAGCCACTTGCTTCCAAGCAGGAGGTGAAAATGAAAGGTTTGCTGCTTAAATCGGCACAGTTGCCCATTCCCTCTCTGAGGAACCGTCTGCAATGTTGTGTGGTTACTGGCACTGGAAGAACAACCATACGTCCAAATAAACGTATAATGGGGAGTTAAACGACCAAGGCGTGGTTTAAACCACAGAAACGGCCCATGGATGGATTTCATCACAGTTCCACTGGCTTTTGAAAAGTAAATCTTATGTTAAAAACTCACATTTAAGCATGTTATGTATTGGTATTTATTTGTATAGCACCCATACACAGGCAAGTGTTTCAAAGCGCTCGAGGAGGGTGGGAACATGGGGAAAAAAAACAGTCGCTCAGAGCCCTTGAAATTCTGTGAGGACAATAGTGTGCATAGGCAGAGTAAGTGCGTAAAAAGTAGAACAGTTTAAGACCGCAAATAGGTCCGACTGCGATTCTGCAGTTTTAACAGTTCAATTAATGGGTGAAGACAAGGGAAAACAGACGGACGATCTTCAGGCATGGTGCATACGGATCGAGCAAGTGCACAGAGCGTCAGAGGGAGGGGGGTGGATCAAGTGCACCCGGTCGGTTGAGACTAGGGTAAGTGCAGAGAGCCAAGTGCACTGAGTGTGGGTGGGGTGCAGGGCACTGAGGCAAGTGCAAGAGAGGACTGGCTGAGGTGCCGGGGACCAGTGAGACTGAGGTGCGCCAGGCAGCCATTCAGCATGCTGTAAAGAGGAGGGAGAGGGAAAAAGCTGAGAACTAGGAAACAGGATAGGATAGAGGGAGAGAAAAGGAAACTCTTGAGGAGTTTTCGAAATTTAAGGAGCTCCAGCTCAAGCCGCAGGGCGGCTATTCCTGTGTGCTCCAGGTGGGGACAATCTCTTCGAGCAATGGTGCCCGTTGAAGCAGACTCTGCAGATGGCTACCCCATAGAGCCTGCAGATTGAAGTTATATGATGGGTAGGATACCTACCCTCGTTCCGCAACATGGAAGATGCAGGTTTTTGTGGGCCACAGGTTCCTGGGAGACATCACCATGCCTTTTTTGTAGGACAGATTAAGTGGTGAGAAAAGGGGGTATAACCTACAGCGCAATTGAACTTCTTGCCATAGGCACACAACCATTTTGCACAAGGTAAGCAGCAGCCGAAAAACCCAACAAGAGATCACCTTCTGCATAGATGTGTGAACTCCTTCAGTATAGCAAGAGACCGTCGGGCATATCGCACATTTGTTACATTAAGGCGTTCTGGCATGGCTACCCCCTCGACCACCCTATGGGATGCTTTGGTGTAACAGAGTGCAAGATAAATCCAGGGCGGCGAGGGGGCGTTCTTCCCAGGACTGTTAGGGACGACCAAATAAACTCTGGCACAAGTTCTGGTTGATCAGATTTTGTAAAACCACTCTCTCCTTCAGCCAAGGGACCCCTGGAAGCTTGTAGGTCAGCTATGAAGATACTGCCCCTGAAGGCACACGTATAGAACCATAAGACTTTCCATCAGAACATCAAGGAAACTGAAATGGTATGGTCAGACCCATATGCACCGAGCACATATGGGCAACAGGCGTAGGAACCTCACTTTGCCCCTCGTAGAGAGGTTTACAGTTTTATCACACATCCCAAGTGGACTGTGCGCAGTCAAGGATACTGAATATTAAATCCAATTGGCTTTAAAGTTAAAGTTAAATACACGTGAACTGCATGTAACAGCGATTTTGAGCAGTATCAGTGGTTCATGGTGGATATGGAGTGCTCTGAATATTGAATGACAGGGGAAAACCAGAAACCTGCAACGGTGGGGTACCAGGTTGAGCGACAGATGCGCACATGTTGCAGGTTTTGTCCTGCTTTTTGATTCTTGGGCACCCCCATACCTTATTGCAGATTTTTCATAAGATACACTGTTTCAGCATGCATACAGGATCGAGCTCTCGATTTAATTTACAACAGGGGAATTTCTGCCCCATTGCAACAATCACATGTCACCCATGGTCAGAGGTACCAGGCTGCAAGCATGAAGCGGATAAAGCATTACTTGGAATTTGCACCAGTTGCATAACCTTGTGCGATTTCCAAACCCACGAACTGCAGTGGCAAATCCAGGTTTGTGTTAGGGATGGGCCAGGAGGGAGGTAGAAAACTAGCAGCATTGCGAGATCACATTACAGTTTGAGGGGGGCAGTAGGTCCTGCCCGAGGTCTGAATATCAATCTGCATCACCTTCCAGCCTAGTTTTGACGAAGTGGTGTGACCATGAGATGCTTGCCTGCCGGTGTCAGGGATGGGCCTAGTGTGCATGTATGACCACAGCCACGCCATACACTGCACCTTTCCTCATAGGAGTAATTCTGTGTGTCAGGAGGGGAGAGGGGACCGGGGAGATTATGCTTGTGTAACAAGTGGTTGGAGGATATTTCAACAGTGGGGTGGGCTACTACCCGATAGGCCCTCCCATTATTGTCAGTGTTGTAGTGTAGGTTTGATTGGTCATTGAGTTGAGGTCATAGTGGGGTTACTAGTCATGATGTACATCTGACAGGTAAGGTTACGGAAGCAGATTGAAAACCACCACCCTCCATCAGCCTTTGGTCTGGATGATTCATGAATATGAATACCGACATCTACAGACGGCCCACATGTTCACTTCCCCAGTTTGCCGCTGTTGATCCGTCTAGTTCGGGACGCCATCTTTTCGGTGCACCCCTTTCAGTACCAACTGTTTTCACTGCAACGCTTTTGGTACAGGTCACCTTTCAGCATGCCCTGTTGGCTACAGAGACCCAACACATCAGCACTGTATGTTTGATTAGAGCTGTTGCGTGCACGGGCTGGCTCTGGTCAATGCTGGGGCACTGGACTTAACCTCTTCTCGGTCAGTGACTACCCAAAGCATGGGATGACCCAAACCCCACCAGCCGCGAATAATACAAAAAAAAAAAAAACATTAAACTACTGAAGTACTGGCTGCGCTTACAGGAGTGCAGTCGCTCGACTTCCGTCCTGGCCCAGCTTCTCATTGAGCAGCTGGGACAGGACGGGAGCACTTCCTGGTGAGACTGCAGCTGCTGGCATGAAGGCTTATTAATAGTATTTTCTTTTGTATTTGTATTGCACACCTAACTGTGAGGTAACTGGGCGCTGGAGAATTTAACATGTTACAGACAGGAGACAAAATTATACGAGTATGCATATACACAATTACATAAGAGGGTATGCATAGCAAAGGCGAGTGGATCAATCTGGGTAACATTGGTCGAGCCTTCAAGATAAATACAAGGAAGATGAGAGCAGAGAAATACATACAGAACAATGAGGCTGTGATGCTGGAACACTTGGACTCAATAGTTAATAGGTTTGTCAATGAGCCAGAGTTTGACGCTGGTTTTGAATTCATTGAAGGACAGTTCTAGTCTGATGGTGGGGGGTAGGGAGTACCAGAGGTTGGCAGCTTGTACAGGGAAGCTGGCTCCACCTGCAGTTTTGAGAATGAATCTGAGGACTGAGTAGGTGAGTGTGGGGCAGTTTGGTGGATCGGGTGGCTAGGTGCAAGGAGAACTTGTCTGAAAGCTATTTGGGTGCGGCCTTGGAGATACATTTGTGGGTGATAGCCAGGATGCGGAGTGAGATTCTGTCATGCACTGGGAGCCAGTTAGATTTTTGTCTGTGACTAGGGATATGGTTAGCTCTGGGGATGCTTAGTGCGGATCTTAAGGAGTTGTTCTGTAAGACTTGTAGTCTGTTGAGATTCAGTTCGGAGGTTCTTGAGAGGAGTGTGTTGCAGTAAATTTGGACAGTGCTAGAGCTCTAGCTAAAGTCATGCAGCTGGTAGGGGATAAATACAATTTACCGGCATGGATTAGCTCGTTTGTGTAGGCCGTTGATGAGGCAAGAGCACTCACTTGTTTTTTTTGTGACAATGTGGAGTCAAGGTAGACGCCTAGTGTTTTTATCTCTTTCGCAACTTTGATTGTGTTTCCATCAATGATGAAAGACATGTACTGTGGGTCAAGTTTGTTGAGGCGAGCTTGGGTGCCTACAATTAGTAGTTTGATTTTTCCATCATTAAGGCAGAGGCTATGGATCGCCATCCATGCCTATATCTCCAGATAGATATTGTTAATTAGTTTGGTGTCATTAGCGTAGTGTCCTGATAGCGTGATGAGAACCTGTGTTTCATCTGCGTAGTTTGTGTAGATGTTGTATAACGTTGGGGATATACAAGATCCTTGTGGTACCCCGTAGAGGATAGGGATTGGGTCTGCGGATGCAGAGGGTGAGAAGACTCTGGTGGTGCCATTAGATAAAACTGGTGTAAGCCAAGCGGCAGAGTTAGTGGAAAAGGCAGCTGCCGAGGTTAAGTGTTCAGTGAGAATCTGGTGGTCGACCAGGTCAAATGCTGCTGAGAGGTCTAACGGAAGGAGCATGGCCAGTTGGCCTTCGTCTCATCCAACTGTATTACATAGAGGTGTTAGAACCCCCTTGTCATCTCCCCCCTACACTTGACATTCAAAACTCAGGCGGTGTCCCGGCCACGTGCCACCCACAAAACACTAGTGCTGTGCCCACATAACCCCCTCCACAAGGTCCTCTGTGCCGTCCTTCTCTCCCCAGCACCTCAATACCCACTTTGGAAAGAAAATCCACATCGGGCCGTTCCAACACTCCCTCACCAAATGTTGCCAACCCCCCTTACTCGTCCATGCGCTACCCTCCAAAAGATCCCCCACCATGCCAGAGCATCTCCCCTTTCCCAACTCACCATCCACTAAATACCAGCAACATTGCACCCAACTACCACTATACAAAGGATTTTCACCCCAGCCCCCTTTGGTTGCACCCAACCCCTTTTCTTGCCCTCTGACAGACCAGTGCCCCGTTTTGCACAATGTTCCTGGTTCTGCTAATTTTTGGCCCCAAGAGCCAGGTCAGACCACCGCAAGCTAGGCCCTACCATGAATGCCATGGTTCTCCCAGCCCTATGTTTCCGTGAATAAACTGCCATCCTAAACACTAATAAATGCAGTATTTTGGAGGACAGTATATTCAAGGACGGCACGGCTCGCACCTTAAGTGAAGCTGCACTCTACAAGGCTCACCAATAGTGCTGCTTCACTTACTGTGCGTGCCGTGCTTTCCTCTAGTATATGGTTATCCTAACCACTCCATATATTAGTGTTGAGGTGGCAATTTATACGCCGAAACGCAGTGCTCGGATTAGGTGCTGGGTGGGTCAACAGGGCGTGCTGAAAGGGCACCTGCGCCAACACGTGACCGTGAAACAGCTGGCGCGAAAGAGCTGCGTCAAAATGTCCTGCTTCGTGTCCATCTAGCTCACATAGATTAATGATGCATTGCGAGCAACAAGGACCAGAAGGGGCGCTTCCCCGGGACTCTTGTTTTGAATGGAGGTCTACGAGGCATGACTCGTTTGGAGGCTGGTATGAAAAATGCATACTCCCAATTCTCGTTTCAGTATGTTGGGTAGGAGTGCTGTTAAGCTGAACACTACTTTGCAGTGCCCAGTGGCGAATCCAGTGTCTTTTGCACACCAAGGCAATGCTCAGGGCTGGGGCCAGAAGTCATTGCCCTTGTGCCTAGAACATACCTTGGCCGATCCTCAAAACAAACCCCTCAGCACACGACAAACACCTCTTCCCTCTCCATTCCATGGTGCCATCCCTCCTCTGGCATTCAGACAGATCTTTAATATTCAAATTCATGCAACTTAAATAATGACTGCAGGCCATTTCCCATACCCCCTCAATAAATAATTCCATCCCCCACTCACAACACACACTCCTTAATCCCAGTTTAAAACACTGCTCTGACAAAAATTCGAAAATAAATGCAGGTACATTTACTTTGTCTGCATATGCACCCGCCAAAACTAAAGAAAGCCACACTCAGCTAGGCAGAGTGGTCAATTTTTGCAATTTCCTACCCAAGTCTGCAGACTTGAGGACACTGCTCTCTGCGCTACCAAGGCACCTTGCCTGGTGCAGTCGCACCCAGAAATACTGCCTGCGTCCTACCACCAGACCCATACCTGGGCAGTTCCTGTCTCAGTGATGGAGGCTGAGGTAGCGGTGTGCTATCAACCAGCACAGGGATACATGGCATCCTTAAGTGCCAGGCAAAGAAAGCTCTTCGCCTCAACCTCAAACAACCAGCTCACTAATGTAGCAAACATTCCTGTGGATCATGTGCCCTAGCCGCATCAACATGTTAACCACTAGTAGAGTCTCCTTAAACATTGGCCTGGAACTGGTTAGCACTTTGCTTTGATGGGCACCCGCTAGGCCCAGTCTCACATACATGGACATTCCGGAATCATGCAGTAGTTCAGGCACCTCAGGATTCAGAGGAGAGCTGGGGATTGACAGGAGCTACTGCAAAGCAACGAGGTGCCCCCATCCCAGACCTGCCTTGTCAATTAGCGCTGTAGAAGGGGTTAGGAGGGAGGCACATATGTAATGAGCACATGAAGGCTGAGCCAAGAGACAAGATGCCAAATGTGCACATGAATACAATACACTTCCTCACTCTCCCAGATAAAATGCTCACTGGTGAGTGGGAACCGGGCAGCCTCTGTTGGCGAGGCGTGGTACCCATCTAGAAACCCATCGCTGCCTAGTTTACCTCCTACCAAAAGCGTGGTGCGAATTGGGTCTCTGGAAACTGCTGCTGGCTTCCCTTGATTAAAGGCTGTAGAGCCTACAGCAGACTGCTGGTGATGCAATGCTCAGCCAATCCTATAATCATGATTGCTAATGGACCAGAGGTCTGACTCCAAACCTGCAAGTTCGGATCGTCTGTGGGCAGGTAAGTGCTCCTAAGTGGCCATGAAACTGTACATGGTGCCGAACGAAGCTCTTCAATATTTACGAGGCAGTATCCAGACTGCATTTCAGCCAACCCTTTGCTACTTCGTTCTCCAAGACCACATGACTCAAGTAATGTAGGGAGCTAAGGCAGGCACGTTGCAAATAGCCCCTCTACAAAAACACTTCATCTTCTTGCAATGCTTCCTTAACGACCACGTGGTCTTGAAAACATTGACTCATGTAATTTGAACGGTGCCACTCCCTGTATCGCCTCTCTAGAAGGCAGAAGGCCTTTCTTTAGATAAAAATTTTCTGTAAATCACCTCATTCATGTCTGCATTTAATCTCACCATTCTGCCACCTTCCTCAAAGTGCATTTGCATAATCAACCCATCCGACCTATGAAGCTTTCGCTGCCACCTTCTCTCTCCCTCCTCCTCCTCCTCTGGCTGACTCACAACCGACACAACCCTGTCCCTTCTCTATTCTTCTTTCTCCGATACTCTTGATGCTCTTGCCCCTGTCATGAGTATCCGCTTGAAGTCCAAAGCCAAGTGCGGTATGCCCCCGACCGAGCTACACTTAAACTTAAGTGTGGGGTAGCTAAGAAGATAGAGGTCTTCTTACTCATCCTCTGACAAACTGGCCAGTCGCCTGCCCCAAAGGCAATACCAACTCTGTCCACACTAAGAGCCCACATTAAAGCCTTTGTCTCTGCGGCATCCAACAACTGGGCTGATCTCTTTAAAATCTGCAAGAAGCTTGCCAACCCTGCAGCAGTCTCCACCCCTCCTCTTGCTTCCCAGGCTCTCTGCAATTCCCTTACCTCACACTTTAGTTCTAAAACCCAGGGCATCTTGTCCACCCTCTCCTCCCTTCCCCCTCCCCTCCTATTCCCTCTCAGTCTGTGCTTGCAGACCCCCCTTCAAACACCCCCCACCGCCCTTCTCTTCCTTTCCTATTTTCTCCCCCGACAAGGTTGCTAGACAAGTCTGATCTATGAAAGCCTTGTCAAAACAGGTTGATCCCTGTTCCTCCAAAACCATCAAGGACCACATTGACACCGTTTCTCTGGCCCTTGCTGATTTTTGCAACCAATCCTTTGCCTCAGGATCCCCCCACCACCGTGTGAAGCACTCCCTGGTGCATCCTCTTCTCAAGAAACCCACAGCTGATCTTTCTGTCCAGCTAACTATCGCCCAATTTCCATAACCCCCTCTCTGGGCAAACTCCTTGAAAAGCTGGCCATCTTAACCTTCATTCAGATTATGTTGGTTGTCTCCATGACCACCAATCTGGCTTCAGAGCGGCCAGAAGCACTGAAACTGCTCTCCTCAATATCCGTGAAAATCTGCTCTCCAACCTGGACTCCAACATTCCCTCTTGCCTCATCCTTCAACCCGGACAACCACACCATCCTGCTCAACCATCTCCGTGATCACCTGGGTATCACTGATTAGGATCTGGCCTGGCTGATCTTTCCTCTCGGATCGACCCTCCCAGGTCCAACTGGGGTCCTTCCTATCATCTATCTTCCTCTCCACCTGTGGGGAACCCCAAGGGTCTAACCTCTCACCCTGGCTATTCAACCAATACCTGGCAACTCTCGCTCAGTGCATTGCCATTTTCTAGTGCTACGCTGATGGCAACTCATTTTCCAGCTGCTCTCGGCCACCTCTCTCATCCCCGACTGCCTAACTGCCATTCAAGATTGGTGTGCCACCAATGATCTTTGAATGCCAGCAAGACGGAGATTCTCCTCATCAGCACACCATCTCCTTCCTTTTCCCCTCACTCTGGCCGGCCTCCCTCGGCCCTCCTCCTACCCCTACCTCTGAGGCTACGAACCATAGGGTCATCTTTTACTCCACTTTCCTTCTCAGCCCATTATCTCTGAGGTATCTAAAAAGTCAAACTTCCTACTGCACCTCCTCAGAGGTACTCTGCCTTTCCTCTCCTTCCCTGAGAAGCTCACTGTGTCCCAAGCTCTGGTTCTCTCTAGGTTGGACTATTTAACAGCCTCTTTCTAAATCTACCTGCCTCTACTCTCTGCCCTCTACAACTTATCCAGAGCAGGACTGCGAGACTTGCCCTTGGCTTCAAGCCCTGGTATCTTATCTCTCCAGCTCTGAAATCTCTCCATTGGATGCAAGGATTAAAACCCTTTGCATTGTCCACAAGGCTTTCTGGGGCCTGGGTCCAAAATACCTTCAGCTATCCCTCTGCAAGTACGTCCCCTCTCAAGCTCTTCGCTCCTCTACCTCCAACTCCCTCCGGGTCAATCGTTTTTCAAAGAAACTAGCTGTTGGTAGATCTCCATCTTCAGCTGGAGCCTCCCTCTGGAACAACCTCCCTGCCACTCTAAAACTTGAGAACCATCTCCATTTCAGGAAGCACTTCAAGACCTTCCTCTTTGCTTCTGCCTTTGCGCCCCTTCTGATCTGCTCCCTCTTGGCACTGTGCACCTGGCCAGCTTCGGTCCCCTGGGCCCAGGTACCTGCCCACTGCCACCTACCTGCACTGGGGACCTATCTAACCATACAGCACTCCCCCCCCCCCCCCCCACACAATTTCTCTTCCTTTTCTGCACTTATCAGACTTACCCAGTCTGCTACCTTAAACACAGCACTTGCCACTTGGCTGGCTGCACTACCACTGTTTATGGCCTCTTTATTCTATTTATTTTATTTAACGGCACCCCTCTACTCTGCACTTTCCACTCTCCCCCTTCCATGCACTTTTCCCCCACTTTCCCATGCACTTGCGCGTCCTTAATGTCACTGGGCCAAGTAAGATCGTTTTTATGTTGTGCTGTGTTCTCCCCTGTTCCCCTCCCTTGCCTAGTCGCGCTCTGAAACACTTGTGTACCAGCGCGATACAATATCATCTACCATAGCTAGGTTCCTATAGAGTCAAACCAAACAGACCAGTAGTAATATGCAGACAACCTCAATGTGCAGCAACAAAGGTGCAGGGAATAGAAAACAACCCAAGGCACTTTTGCAGCGCAGGTCTTATTGATTCCCATTATGTAGCCCTGGATGAATAGAATTAGGGTCTACAACTTTGATCCTTGGATGACTAAATGAATTCCGTACAAAGGGAACCGCCATCAAACTGATATGGATCTCTCTGCAGATTTAATAACTTTGGAGGTGGTGCAAGGGAAATGTATGATTAGTTTGTTCATGTTTTATTAAAAACGATTTGAATTTACGTTGTGTACTAATGGATATAGGAAACAGGGCTGGGGTCTGAACGGAACCACGATTAGGCGAAATGCAGACCAAACCTTACAATGAATACGATAATTCTTCACAAACTACTCTTACTCACTAGCCAGTCAGTCACCTGCCCAAGATTTTAAGGCAAATTTGTATCCCCTGCTCGAGGTGCGATGCTTCGCGGAAGAAAAGGTGTTAGGTGCGGGTGCAGATTATTAAAACAGGCAAGTAGGGGCCCTTTTCTTTAGACATGGGCCCTCCGGAGGTGGAAGGCCCAGGGGCATAAAATGGGGTTTGTTGTGGGTCCAGACATGGGTAGCACATTCGAGGTGCTGGCCCATTTAGCATGCAGGTGTTTAGGGTGGGCTACCAGGCCGCAGCAACAATAGGCAGCCAGACTCCTGGGCGCCCAAACGGCAGGGAGGTGACAACAGGTAGTCCCTGCCCCTTCACATCAAAGCCCTTCCCCTCCAAACTAGACGGACATGGAGACAAGGGGCCTTTGATGCATCAAAGGGGGGCTGCCTTGCCCTCAAGCCAGTTTTGGCCTATATCTACAGAGGGCTAAGCAGCCCCCACAGTCCTCTGCTCTCCACTCCTGCATCGACGAGGAGCTGCAAGACATTAATTAAAACCCCTCACTAAGTAGTTCTACTACTGACTTATAAAATAGTGATCAAATAGGACAGGTACTAATTATAAAATAGAAAATCCTTAAGACGGAACAGGTACCAATTAAAAAAAAGACATAGGTTCACAGGAACGCTCAAAGAAGTTATCATAGAACTCAATAAAACGAAATATCTGAATCACAGGGGCAGGTTGCCAAACTTGGATAAGTTTGATGAAAGCTGAAGCCCAGGAATCATCCACTAACGGGGAATCAAATAATAAGAGGCAAACGCCTCAAAGCAACAACAAAAAAAAAAAAAAATCAAGTAAATAACCAAAGTCCAAGGACAGGTTGCCAAACTTGAATTAAGTTTGATGAAAGCGAAGCCTGGAAATCCATCACTGAGGAAATGATTAACGCCTCAAATGCCAAATTGATCATAGGGCAAAAGGAGTGCTGACATATGCCTCAAAACGAGGAAAAGTCACAACAGTGTGCAAGGCAAAATGCCTCTCCAGGATGCATGGGAATAGCACTCCCAAAAAGGAGTTAATAGCTATACGAAAAAATAATAATAAAAAGACTGCATATTGCACGAAACTTTGGAAGACAGGAATGCGATTGGCAAAGCATTGCAGTATGAACATCAATTATAAAGCAAAGAAGATAAACCTCACACAGTCTACAGAATGTCACACGCCTTTTAAATGATGGGCAGCAGGGATCAGCCTCGAATTGGCCCTATGTGGAATACGGTCCCCACTCACCTGATCCCTAAAATATTTGTGTTTTTCATTATGTTTTATTGATTGGTTTTCTTTTGCACCATAGCTCGTGTACAATAAAGCTTGCGGCCAAAGTTTTTTTTACCTCTTGTTTGGCCTCCTCATTATGCACTGTCATTACTGTCCCACCCTGTACGGCTTCCCCCACACTAAAACATTTCCAGGCTTATGAGTTGGGGGCAGGGTTACGGGTAGATCAGCGCACCTCTCCGCACCACTGACCTCGCGGCCTGGGTGAATGTACTAAACCGCCAATAATCACGCCCCACAAACAAAAGTTGCTTATCCAGACATGGTCGCCGTTCGCAGCTTTTATAATTGCTAGCTGAGATACGCAGACGCATGCATGCATCAGCCACCAAGTGGTTTAAAGCTAATGCCCCAGTAGCCCAACAACCTGCGACTGGGAGTCCTAATCCACCGCCGCAGCCCTGCCTCATGGGATGACTAAGCGGTTTGGGCTCTCTGGGCTACAGAACCCTGTGCCCAGAGGCCTCCTGGTGCCTGGCACTGGTAATCGCCACCACGCGCTCTAGATCCTTGACGTACAGTCAACAACCGCAGCGATTGCTCTCCAAGGAACGCCTCGCGAGAGCCTCTGAACCCGAAGAGGACAGCTTCTGTTGTGCGAGGTAGTGACATCTGCCATTACATAACCCATTGCGGCTGCTCCGTGCACATGCATGCGTGGGGGTACAAGCCGCCACCAGCAGTCGTGACTCTCAAGCGGCAGACTACTTCACAGTGAAGTGAGGAAAGCCCAGTTATGCGCCATTAAAAACAAACGTTCAGTAGTGCATCCAAGCATGTTGGGAATGAGGGGGCACCCTAAATACTAGACCACTTGGTAGCTGGATATGGATGCATACAGGATTCATGCATTGCCTCCCCCTCCAGTCAACATTCACTCGGATACACAGCCTCGGCGCCCTCTCCATCGTTGTGCGCAGCCTCATCTCTTACCATGGTCCCGACTCCTCTACTCCCAGTGATCCCGGCGCTCAGCAGCAAAGTGCTTTTCACAGCTCTAGCCACAGACGAGAACATTGTGTCGCCTGAGCCCCTCCCAGCGCGGCGGACTACAGCCAACCACAGCTAAAGGCAGGGACTCTGAGGCGTGTGCACCAATTGACCAATCAGGTGCGGGCAGCGGGGCGTTCCGGGGGTTGCAGCAGAACGCACTCACAGCGTGCGGGCGAATAATAGACAGAGAAGAAACCATGTTACCAAGGAATTCCGCAAAACTATGTTCTATGAAGGATACAACACAGTGAACACACTGTAGCTAATCCTTGTGTTTCCAATGAAATTGCATCCCGTTGAGATCGAGTAGATTCCCCTGCTCTTTTTCTAGCCCGCCCCTTACTGACTTACAACAGCATACTAGTGCGAGTGTGGTGTCCCGAAGGATAGGGTGACGTGACCAGATTTAAAAAGTAAAAAAACGCAGACAGGGCAACTAACATAGAGGTAGGACTAACTCTTGAAAGTGGCTGTCAAGGCACTACACTTCAGTAGTATTTGGAGAAGGGGGTTTAAGTGTTACTGTTCAAAGAAACACATATTATAATTCATCACAAACTTACACTATCTTAAGTTGTAAAATGAAACATTTCTTCCTTGCAAGATTGTGCAATCCCGCCTGCCAGCTATGAATATCTACTTTAAAAAAAATGTTTTGAGATACAAACACATTTTGTTTTTTCACAAAACATTTAATAAAACAACAAATCAACCAAACTCAAATACCAGTTTACAAATTACCAATTACAATTTATCCTAAAATGTTTGTCATAAAAAATTATGGCTTTTCTGCCATGTCAGCATATTTTAATTTTTTTAAAATAAAAAAATAAAAAAAGAGAGAAGACAAATAGAAGAAAATCAAATGCAGTCAACACATCTTAGCAGTATTTCAGTGGAATGAACCCAGTCTGTTGTACCCAGTCTGTTGTAGAACTCTGATCACATTTATTGTCAAGGCAGTTTCGTGGCCTATCATTCTCTCCCAAAACATCTCAGTGGGTAGCCAATCTATTGAGACAGTTAAGTGCCCCAAATATCTTTTGCTCGCAAGCCACCATCCCCCACAATACCTCAACAAATGCTTGATTGTCTGAGCTTTGTGATCTTTGCAACATGGGCATAGAATTGATGTTTTCTCCTTGCAACCCCAACAATCTAAAACTGAACACGTATGGATCAAGTTTAGTCGCATTCTGAGAAAGTTCTGTCTCACCTTTTCATCAGGGAATTTTACCAGGTATCTTGGGAGGAAACCAAGTCACACTTAGAAAGGTAAGCTGCAACAGTAGACAACCTCATTTGATTAATTGTTCTAATCCAGTCCATTATGGCTAACAACTTCTTCATCTTCAATGGATTTACTATTAGCATGCCTTTATCACTCCCACACCTGCCAAGTATCTTGAAAACCAACTTCCTCAGATCTTGTAGCACTGATGAATTACTCTGGCGGTGCCCCACTAGGTCCTCATATAACGAATTCTTCAATGGGTTGATAATCAACCTATATAAGGATAATAGCTTCCAATCTATGTGGGACTTCAAAGACCTGAGACCCAACTCAAATCTCAGGCCTGCCATCAGCACCCCCTTTGGTAGCCCTAGAGCCTTTTTCCATATCTGACCCTCTATGATCTGTCAATCGATGGACCAGGCTATGGGTCTGGCCTCTATCCCATACAGGAAGACAGGTATGATCTTTGTCGTGCAGAACTTCACCGCTGGAAGCAGTGAAAATCCACACCATTAGCCAATAATCCTCTGTAATTGGGAAGTTAGCTGGTTGGCCTTTGCTGTGAACTCCAACAGGGTCAGATATATTCTAGGAGTGGCATATAATGTGTATCCTAGATAGACAATTTCCTCGTCCACCAAGATGGGCTCTCCTCCCACCTTCCACTGGAATCTACCTTCCCCAGCTCTCTTGTCTCCAAAGATCACAATTTTTGACTTTCCTGGGTTTACCTTTAGGTCATTTTTTTCATAAAGATATTGAGTGCATTTAGTAACCGTTGTAGGCCCACTGGTGTTTTGTCCATAAGGACAATATCATCTGCATACTTGAGCCATTTTATGGCCCTGGAGCCAAGTTTGACGCTCCCCAAACCAACAGTGTCAACTTCATCTCCAAAATACGCCATGTAAAAGTTGAAGAGAAAGGGAGCAATCATGCATCCCTGCCTCACCCCTCTTCCCACTTAGGATCTGTTCTGAGATATGACCATCCTTATTTAGTCTTACTCTCACAGTATTATTCTCGTTTAGAGAGACTAGAATGTTAATCAGGGGAATCAGTGCCCCCCTGATTAAAAGCTTATTCCATAGCCGCTTTCTATTGACTAGGTCAAAAGCGCTTGCCAGATCTATAAAGGCACACTATGGCTTTGATGGATTATTGCCTTCTTTGTTATTTAGCATTGTGGCCAAAACTATGCCAGAGAGGTGGCGTGCCCCTTACGAAACCCTGTCTGCTGTTTTGGTAAGATCTTATTTACTGTGGCCCATTCCTCCAATTTTCTCAATATTAGACTGGCAAAGATCTTACTTTCCACGTCTAATAGGGTTATGGGCATATCATTATTTGGGTTCTTTCGGTCCCCCTTTTTGAAAATGGGAATGATTATGGCTGACTTCCATGATGGCGGGATGTTTCTCTTCTCTAAAATGCCCCAGAAAAGTATTTGCAAGATGTGGGCCCACATAATTGGATTCCCTTTTAAGACTTGGTATCAGACCGCTAGGCCGCGCTGTTCTCGATGCGTAAGATTTAATTATTAGCTCAACAATGTCTTCTTTTGCAATGTCATTTGCCCACGGTGCCCCAGGATAGATGGGTGATTCATCCCTCTGCAATTTCAGATATTTATCCATAAGGTAAGTGACCCAAATTTCCTCGGGCACACAATTCTATGACAAGACTGGAGGCGAGCATTATGCATTATGCTTCAACTTCTTTATTTACTACCCTTCAGCAGTTTCAACAAAACTATTTCAAACCAACTAGGAATGTTCATATGTCCATATAACCTTCGTTTTCCTGAAACTACAAATCCCAAAGTCTCTGTAGTCCATCCTTCCAGCTCAGCTATGACCACATCCTGTCCCTGAGCTCCTCCTCTTCTTTTACTGCTCTTCACGCAGATAAGTCACGTTCTCTCTACTTTCCAGTTAACGTGTATATGCATAGCAATAACTGATGCCTAGATGCTATTATTTGTCTTTAAGTAGCATAACGACTGCAATATGCCATAGTTCAGTGAGTTTTATGGGGAAGCGCGAGCGTAGGATCTACTAGCGCATAGCGGTATTCCGGACGGTGTCGGTTCGAATTTCTCGAAGTACGGCGTACCACTCCGAGGACGCATCAGGAGCTCCGGCAGCCGCCTTGGCCCCGTGCCGTATTCCCGGCACCTCAAGGGGCGTCGGCGAGCCGCGGAACTCACGGAACCGCGCCGGCTCTCCCCGGAAGGTAGCGCAGTTTTCGAAGAGCGCAGGGGCGGGGCCGAGCGCAGACAGCCGCCAAAGAGTGATACGACGGGCAGCCCCCTTCCTTCGCGTGGGCGGAGCGGGCCGAGTGCCGAGCCGCGTCGCATTTAGTCTGCGACGCGGACCGAGACACCGGCTCCACTGTGGAAACACACAACAGAGAGCTGAGACCCAGCCGAACGTCGAAGTGCTTGACTTCACTTGCGGGAGCAGCTCCCGGAGAGAGCTGAAAGAGGAAGCAGGCCGCTTCAGCTTCCGCGTGGTTTGGGCTGGCGTACAGCACACGCACACGAGACAGAAGCCTCTCGAAGACGGTGAAAGTACCCAAGCCACCTCAGGCATACGGTACATCGCATCACGAAGCAGTAACCTCAGAAAGACTGTCAGTGAACCAAAGCCGCCTCAGGCATAAGAAATATCTCAGTAGTCCGGTGCAGCCACGATAAAAAATAAAAAAAAAAAAAAAAAAAATTTAAGAAAGGGAATTTGGATCCCTGCTAAGCAGCTACTAGGAAGTGGACAGCGAAGACACCTTCTTACAGGTACCAAGGCACAAAGCACCCCTTGTCATGTCCGAATTCGAGTGGAGCGAGGAAGAGCAGCCGCTAGACTTGGCTGCCAGTTTCAAGGAGGTGCTAGGGAATTCCCTAGTAGACGCAGTGGCGCAAGGGGTAAGACCCTTACAGGAAAGGCTGGAGACTCTGGAAGCAATGCTTCATCAGCCTAAAGAAAGCACCATAAGGACTCACAGCTGGTCCATTGAACCCTCAGGTACAGGGTATACGGGGAGTATCCAGGCCCGCAAGAGGAAAGCCTCTGCAGACCCCTAGGGCCCTTCAGATGGGGCGAATGATAAGGCCCCGGAGGTTGCCGACGCCTTCGCGAAGCTTAAGAAAGCATATTTGCAGCGTCAGGCCGTGCCGAACCTCGCGACCCCCTCTCCTGGGGAAGAAAAAGAAGGAGATGATGACCTAGGCTCGGAAGGAGAGTCAGAGGAGGGGGTAATGCCTCCTCAAGAGCCGGAGGACGCAGTCAAGGAAGATTGGGCTAAGCCCAGCGGGGGGAAGAAAGCCCGCAAAGAAAAGCACCTCGAGGAGTAGCAAGACGACATGTTCGATCCGGATGCCATTAGAAATCCGAGATCTTCCGACTGGCAACCTTCCCCGAGAGTGGCTCAATATATGACGGCGAGGCTAAGGAAGGCCTTAGATAAGGAAGTGAGGCAGCGTCTACGAGCAGAATGCCCACGACCTGATCTGCCAGGGAAGGTAGCGGAAGCTCCCGAATTAGACCCTAAGATGCTCACGTTTGTCTCAAAGACCAATAAAGACCCCCGTAAAGGGATAGACAGATCCTGGAAGAGCTGCCAGGAGAAAGTTCTGGACTTAGCCGGTCCCCTCGCCAAGATCATGGACCTAGCAGAGAGGGCTAGGGACACAGGCGAGGAGGTGGACCCAGAAGCCCTAGCAGGTTGGGCGCAGAGAGCGGTGTGCCTACTAGGTAACGCGAACTGCGCCATAGCCTCCGAGAGAAGAAGGGGACTGCTTCTAAAGATAGACTCGAAGCTTAGTGACCTGGCATCCTACGAGGCAGGAGAGGCCGCCCAAGGATTGCTGTTTGGGGAGACGTTTGGGAAGAAATGGGCCGCTTTGTAGGCACTTACACCTCACTGGAGAAAGCGCAAGCTTCCATACGAAAGATCTTCCCACAGAGAGTTTTTGCCCGGACCGGTCGATACAGGGGTCGCTCGACCGGTCGCCAACAAGGAGGTAGAAGGACCTCGAATTACAGAGCACAGTATTGGGAAAACAGACAGCAAGACACGTTCTTCCCATCCAGAAGTCGCAACACCAGAGGGCGACGAGGAAGAGGTTCCGGACGAGGCCAAGGGTTTACACCAGGTAAGAGCGGGAACTTATCCTCCGGTGGGAGGGAGGACATGTATGTTCTGGGGAAACTGGCACGCGCTTTCCAGCGATGCCTGGATATTGCAAACCGTCAGAGGTCTGCAGCTAGAGTTTATTCAAGATCCTGTACAGACCTCTATCCCCCAGCGCCCGTTCTTAGCGAAAGCGGAGCAGGAAGCTCTCGATGCAGAACTAGTGCAGTTAGAGAAGAAAAAGGCCATAGAGAGGTGCCCCGGGGCCCCGAGCTTTATCAGCAATATGTTTCTCGTCCACAGGAAAGAGAAAGTACGCCCAGTGATCAATCTGAAAGAGTTGAATGGGTGGATAGTTTACCATCACTTCAAGATGGAAGGGATCCATCAGCTCAGAGACTCCCTGAGAGAGGGGGACTGGCTGACCAGGCTAGACCTGAAGGACGCATACCTTACAATCCCAGTTCAGGAGCAGTTCAGGGGATTCCTAGCTTTTCGCTGGAAGAAACAGTTCTGGCAATTCAGGACGATGCCATTCGGGCTATCGTCGGCGCCTTGGGCGTTCACGAAGCTGATGAAACCAGTCGCCGCAGCCATTCGGGAGAAAGACATTCGGTTGATTATATACCTGGACGACCTATTGCTTCTTGCAGAGGATCGTCAGGTGCTGGAATACCAGACGAAGTGGGTTCTAGACCTGCTGCAGTCCCTAGGATTCCTAGTAAACTCGGAGAAGTCGGATACAAAGCCGGCGCAGAAGTTAGATTTCCTCGGCTTCATCCTGGATACGAGGAAAGCCACCCTGGAGCTACCAGCGAGGAAAATAAGAGATATCAAGAGAGAGATCAGAGCATGTCTAGCGAAGAAAGGGATTTCTCTAAGGATCCTGGCGAGATTAGTGGGCCTCCTAGCAGCCTCTATCCAAGCCATTTTTCCGGGTCCCTTACATTACAGAGCTTTACAGAGGTTAAAGATAAGGCACCTGCAGCAAGGGTTGAGATATCACCAATTGATTGCACTAGATCAGGAGTCTATAACGGAACTGGAATGGTGGTTGCAGAATATGGACGCCTGGAATGGACGTGCCATATTCGGAGACAGGCCGGACCTCGTGATAGAATCGGACGCCAGTCGTCTACGATGGGGTGCCCGGTGCGGAGAGTTGCAGACTGGAGGCAAATGGAGTGTAGAAGAGCTCAGCCTCCACATAAATTGCCTAGAGCTTCTAGCGGGCTCCTTCGCGATAAAGACGTTCACAAGAGACAAAGTGAAGTCTTGCGTCCTGTTGAAGATGGACAACATTTCAGCAGTTCGCTACATAAACCACTTAGGAGGGACAAGGTCCAGGATGCTAGCCGAGCTAGCGAAGGACTTCTGGCATTATTGTCTGAGAACAGGGACATCAGTAACGGCAGAGTATCTGCCCGGAGAGCTGAATGTAGTAGCAGATTGGAACTCGCGACACCTCACAGACTCCAGCGATTGGAGGCTGGATCCAGCGGTGTTTCAGAAGCTGGTCCAGAGATGGGGGCCTTTACAGACAGACTTGTTTGCGTCGCGCCTGAATGCCCATTTACCCAGTTATTTCAGCTGGAGATTGGATCCAGAAGCCAAGGGTACGGACGCGTTCCTACAGGAATGGGCAGGCGGCACGCACTACGCATTCCCTCCATTCATGATGCTGAACAGAGTGCTGGCGAAGTGTCGCAGGGACAGAGCGGAGCTAGTACTAGTAGCACCATTGTGGAAAGCGCAGGTGTGGTTCCCGACGCTGATAGAACATCTGATAGATCTGCCGAGGGTTCTTCCGGAAGGAGAGCATTTGCTCACGGACCCAGCTGGGCAGTGTCATCCTCCGAGAGTGAAGGGGACACTCCCGCTCATCGCGTGCAGGATATCCGGAGACGATGGGAACTGCCGGGCATTTCGATGCAAGCGGCGGAACTTATTGCTGAATCCTGGGCTCCATCGACTAGGAGGAGCTACGACGCGGCTTGGGCCAGGTGGTCAGATTGGTGCAGGAGGAGAGGTTTTCATCCCGTTTCGGCACCTGTAGTAGCCATTATAAACTTCCTAGCACACCTGTTGCATGATGGGAAAGCTTTCCGTACTATCGGAGTATACAGATCAGCGATATCAGCAGGTCACAGTCCGATTGAAGGGGTGCCAGCAGGCGAACACCCGGCGGTATGCAGGCTTATTAGAGGAGCTAAGTTCAGAGCGCCACCCGCGCCCAAGTATACAGTTTTATGGGACGTGGCGAGAGTACTGAAATTATTGGAAAGCTGGCCGGGAGATAGATACTTGTCTCTCAAGCAGTTATCAGGTAAACTGGCGATGCTGTTATGTCTCATATCCTGTAAAAGGGTATCGGATGTTAGAGCATTAGAGATTAATAGAAGGACATTTGGACCAGAAGGGGTGACATTTATAGTAGTACAAAGGACTAAGTCGAACACAACCTCAGTGCACTATCTGTATTTTCCAAATAATAACAAGTGGTGTGTAGCTAGTTGCATAAAAGAATATGAAGCCAGGACGGCAGAAGTAAGAGCGACAAACGCGAATCAGTTGCTAATAGCGCGCAGGAGACCTTTTCAGGCGGTAAAGACAGCTACCATTGCGAGATGGGTAAAAGAGGTGATGCTAGCAGCAGGTATCGATCTGAAGCGGTATGGGGCGCACTCAGTGAGAGGGGCCATGGCTTCTAAAGCGTACAGGACGGGAGTTCCATTGCAGGATATTATGGCAGCGGCTGATTGGGCGAATGATCGAACTTTCAGGGTATTTTATCTTAAACCAGCAGAGAGTTTGGCGAGCACAGTGTTGGGACAGCTTTGAACAAGCATAATGCTCGCCTCCAGTCTTGTCATAGAATAAAGATTACCCCTGCTATCTGCGCAGGGAGTATTAATTCTATTAAAGACTAGGAGGCGAGCATTAGTTCCCACCCTCACAAGTTTGATAATCATATTGTATGGTGATAAGAGGGGGATATGATGACAAACTAACTGCCACCCTGATGTTATGTAGATAATAATATTGTATGATGATAAGGTGTGGATATGATGACAGTCTAGCTGCCACCCTGATATTATGTTTATGTTCTCTCTAGGGGAAGAGCAGAAGAATAATTGACGGAGGAACGAGAAGGTTTAAGCCGGAGTGAAGTTAATTGTTGGAGTTCATGGAGTCCTTGCTCGGTTGGCGGGACGAGAAAGTTTGGTGACAAGCCATTCAGAGCACGTAAAAGAGAGGAGGCGTTCAGGGACAGGATGTGGTCATAGCTGAGCTGGAAGGATGGACTACAGAGACTTTGGGATTTGTAGTTTCAGGAAAACGAAGGTTATATGGACATATGAACATTCCTAGTTGGTTTGAAATAGTTTTGTTGAAACTGCTGAAGGGTAGTAAATAAAGAAGTTGAAGCATAATGCATAATGCTCGCCTCCTAGTCTTTAATAGAATTAATACTCCCTGCGCAGATAGCAGGGGTAATCTTTATTGGCCTGTATGATGCATTGGTCTTTATCCTGGGAGTTTACTAATGCCCAGAAATTACATGAGTTGTTACTTGTTAGTATCCTAAGCATAGACTCTCCATCTTTCTGCAGATGACTCGTTTTCTGTTGTTTGAATCATTTTTTCTAAGTGCACTTTACTTGTTGAATTCCATTCGGCCACTTGGTCCTACCCACAAATTCCCTTCTAGCCGCGCTAATCTGCCCACACAGCTCCCTCTTCTTTAACCATGTCATCTCATCAAAGGTGTGCTTATGTACTGCTGGTCCCTTTGATGGCATAATTTGGGAATGGTCTATTGACCACAGAAAGTCATGGAAATTATGTGGATTTAAATTCTCCTCTAAATCAGACTGGGATCATTTTGCAACTGATCAAGTGTGTCATTTAGGCATATTCCATTCTTTCTATATTTCACTAATCGATTTCTCTGAGCATTGACAAAAACATTTCCCTGCCATTGGTCCAATTTTTTTATTAAAGCTCCAATATAGTGAAGCTTCCAAGCATCTATGATCACTTGAACCACATTCCCCCACCAGGAAATAGTCACATTTCATAAATAGACTAGAAGAAAGAAATATATAGTCCAAGGTGGATTCTAATTTCCCCCACAACCAAGTACTTGCAGGTGGTGTATCACCCTCAATGAACCCATTGATCTTTTAAGATCCCAGTCTCTGAAAAAGGATAACCACTTTTTGCCATTGGCACTTACTATCTTTGTTTCTGAACCCCTCCCCGGAACAATTGGGGACACATTGAGAGTTTATATCACCTGCCGCTAAAATATGAGCATTCGGATAGGATAACTTAATCTGTGTTAATGGACCCGCCAATGAGACCAGAAAGTCGGTGAGCTTCGAACACAGAGGGTTTCAATAGAGATTTATAGCTATTGTGCTCCGAGACCCCCAACCAGCCCATAGAGTCCGTTTAATGACAAGTACAAAAAACGTCGGAGTTATGAATATCAGCAATGGTGCGATCTTTCTTCTCGCTTCAACTCCAATGAACTGCATAAAAATCCTAACATTTATACTAAAAACTTGTCATACTTGACGTCTAACACTCCAAAGTTGACATGCAATTCTATTGGTTAGGAAAAGGTAACTTTACTATATGTATTATATCTGTATATGGTAACTACTGAGGGGATTGGGAAAACACTGTCAGGTGAGCATCTAAGCCCTTCCTTCAAAAATGACTACTGCAGACGTCACTAAAAGTAGAACGTCCCATTGGTTCTACTAACTATAGGACCCTAGATTACTTGGTCCACTGTGATTGGGTTGGCACCAACCTCATGCATATTTTTTCACTTTGCTTAGCAGCATCCAGAATGGTTGACCAGGTGCAGGGTGCCCTCAACTCACCCAGCCTTCCTCCAATCAATCATTACTTTAGTGACTATTTGTCAATTATTTCGCAGTGGTTGGCCTTGAGACTGCATCTTCTGCCACAATACCTTCTTCTGGCTCATAGCCATGCGTAGGTGTGGGGGTCTTCCACTGTTCGTTCGGCTGGTCACGTGATTCAGACACCGTGGATTTGCCTTTTCTTCAACAATTACTGTATTTGATTTTATGTTCACCCACCACCTGCCTTGGCTTTCTTATCCCGCCCCTTCAAAGCAGTATATTCTGGTCCTTGCTTCAGTTAATTGTAGCTACTGCTCCTTCATTTTGATGGCTACGACCTTGGTTCCTTAGGCACGAGTTGCCTCTGCTGAGTTTCGTTTCTGCTGCTCAGCTCCTGATTTCGTTGACTGTGAAACCTTTCTCGAATGGCCTTTTGTAATTTTGTTGATTCTGCTTTTTGTGCAAAGTGGAAGTATACTTCATATAAAGTGCTTTATTTGAGGTAGATATATATGTGGCGCTTGCCGCACTATCCCTCTACTAAGAATAGCAAGCTGCACGATTCTCTTACTTTCTCGCGGTTCCAAGCGTATGTACACGTGTAAACTGGTCAAATATCTTTGCCATGCTTACAGTTTAAGCTTCTTTTATTTGACATTGCCTTCACACTCTAAGTTCACGATATCCTTGTTCATGGCGTTTCATCTCTTCATGTCATTCTCCGGTCGTCATTTCTTCTACATGTGAGTCAGTTTTAGGTTCTTGTGACATCACCATTCGTCTTCCATTAAAACCTTTTTGGTTTCTTCAGGGACTGTACTCAGACGATCTTCATTCCGTTTCATTTGTTGATGTGGTTTTCTCAATGGATACCTTTCTGTCCATGGTTTCCTTGGTATTGGTACTTCAATAGGTGCTGTTCTTCTGATAGATACTGGACAGAGCCCTACTGCGGCTCTCTGCTGGATTATTTGCTCATCATATGCCACATATCTTTGTGTGAATGTTCCTGGCACTTCAAAATGGGTGATTGGAGTGCAAGCTTTATTTGAGACCTCCTCTACACTCCCACCTCTGGCCGATTCATCGACCACTTTCCCCTCCTTCTTTGGATCCATCTTCTTTGCCTCCTCTGCATTCACCTTCACTTCATCACCTGGGTCAATTTTTTCTTCGTCTTCTGTGTCATTACATGATGGTCTGAAGAAAAGTCTCTTTGGAGTCTTTATATGACTCCTTTAAACTTCCTGCTGTTCTCATGTGTTCATCCTTGTTCCATATCATCAGCTGACATTGTCCATTTGGGCTGCAGTAACCCCATCTTCCCGCATAGTTTCTGTGTTTTCTGGGATAGAGAAATGTTGTTCCTTCTGGTGAGTGAATGCTGGCCTTCACAGAATCTCTTATCTCCTCGTCATTCAGGTCTTTGGGCTCCCATCCTGGCTTGACATCAATCATGATCTTCATTCCTATGGCTTTCTTTGCAGTTTTCTGTCACTGGGACATTATTATCTTGATAATACAGAATCCTAGCAATATCATTGCTAGTAGGGCTCCCAGGAACTTGAATGCATCTGCCATCCATTGTGGGATCCATGAGAATAGTGATCCAAACCAACTGTCATCATCGACTATGTCAGTTTCATCAATCATTTGTTTCTGCAGTTTTATCAGCATACCTATGGCTTCTGGTAGAGTTCTCTTTTCCTCATCATGAGAAGGTATAAATGTGCAAGAGGATTCTCCTATTTTTGCACAAACACCTCCATTCATAGTAGTGATCATGTCAAGTACATGTCTGTTCTGGAGAGTCATCAGTCGGATGGCTCTTAACTCTTCTTTGATTGAGTTGAATCCCTTTATGGCTGTGTTGATAGTCTGCAGTAACTCCCATCTGGTTATCTGCAACCATTTAGTATTTGCTCCAACTTGGAATCTGGGCATGAAAATTGTTGTGAACACTGATGAGGTGAGGCTACCAGCCTATGTTCATACGGGATTGCATGAAAAGCTTCTTCAGATTTGGCAGAAAAGTAATTCTCCCTTTTCAATCGGGTCAACAGTTAAACAGATCTCTTCTTCCTTAGGTGCGCTTCTGCTTTTGGAAAATTGTCAATATTCAGGTCACTTTTCGGGATCACCAAAGCTGGAATGTGGACATTCACTATTCTGCATATACCTCCCCAGTTTCTCGGCAATCTGATGTATGCTTTGGATCCACATGCCCAGTAATGATCCATAATTACTGCAGTTCCATGCTCCATTCTTGGGGCATCAAAGATGCATCCACAGTTCTGATTATTTCCCATCTTCCTTGTACCATTATTCCTGAAACACAATTTTGAGCTTTCCAGTGGTACTATCTGCAATAGTCATCCTCTGTCCTCGACCCATGTCAGCAGTTTTGCAAGCTTTGGCCATAATGGCTTGCATATCCTTTAAGAATCTTCAACTGCTCCTTGGAGGCTCCGAGGACCATCCATGCCCTGCAAATGACTACCCTTTTCTCCCAGCCATCTGGTGAAAGTACTGTTTCCCAAATCTGCATTTGGCCTCTGTTCTTCCAACTTCGAGCCTCTTCTGGAGTTTTTCCTTGGACATTTTGTTTCTGGTTTACTTCCCATCTGATTTCCACTCCTTTCACTCCAGGTTTCTCGTACCTGATCACATGATTTCTAGTCTGAGCTCTATTTCTTGTCTTTATGTCTTGAACATAATAAACTTCATCGGGATAAGCTGTTTCAGTTGCCCATGAACTGGCCTCTGGTCTTGCACATTGCTACATGCGAAAGACAGTGTGCTGTCTGGTCATCAATCTCTACAGCTACGAAGATCTTGGACTTCTCCATGCTGTACGGTAGGGGTGCACAAACAAAGCATTCTCCTTCGGAACTTTGTCTTCCAACTTCTTCCATATGCTGGTACCAAATGTTGCTTCCTAAATGTGCTGTGCTGTCCAAGTAATCGTTTAGTTTGTTGTCGTCTCCATGCATGCTTCTCTTGATTCTTAAAGTTTTCATGTAGTTTGCTATAACTACATCCCTGAATGCATCTATATGGCTCTTTCTTACTGGAGGATTCTCAGGTATCCTGGTCCATAGTACAGGCCTCCTCATCTGTGCCATTTGAGTAGACAAAAGTCTGGCAGTTCTTTCTTTGTCCTCATATATCTTTTTCCTTCTGGTTAGAAATGTTTGCATCCACTCTGGCTTGGGTTCAGTGTATAACTGTACTGTGAAACTTGTACTAGTCCTTTTTATTGGAACATACATGCTCGTCAATGTTGTCTCTGTGGGTTCATTCTTCAGCTATTCTAGTCTTTTCCTTTCTCTGGCTATGAATGGCCATACTGTGTCTGCTATCCGTTGTGCTCGTGCAGAGATTTTCTCCAAGTTTGCTCTTGTCTTTCTTGGTGTTGGCTCAAGAGTTTCTAATACAGCTGTTTCTGTTGGCTTTCTTTCAATGTCTTCTTATCTTTCCATGACGTCCGCTGCCTTCATTTGGCTCCTTACTTTACTTGTAGCGAGATTTCCCATAGTAGGCAGTCTTTTCTCCTCTACTGCTTGGGATTGTGGTTCTACAGTCATTGACACTAGGCCTGGGGTATGTGCATTCAATGTTTGCATGCGTGTGGTTGTCAGTATCCTTTTTTCATTCATACTCTGCCGACCCTGTCTGCGGCTTTTCAATTTGCTTGTTACCACAAGTATGTGTGTGTCATTGCTAATCACATCCATCTCAAGTTCACTCACTCCATTATCAGATCTCCTAGGTACTGGAATTACTATAAAAGGCCTGGGTGCTTTTATGGGCACCATACGTACATCATTAGGTGGATGTACTGGGGTTGGAATGCTTTGTACACCAATAAAAAATGCAGTTCTGATCGTTAATGACAGTAAAATGATGATGAATATAATACACAAATACATTATGCCCCTGTAGGTTAGGCTGGAATTTACGTCCAGGGATCTGTGACCGTCTCTCCGCCTGCTGGAGGACTAGAGTACTGTTCTGGACCCCCATCTCGATCATCTGTAGAAATGTGTTAACTTTTAATATAAATTCTAAACAATATTGTCTCTGGATCATGTTTGTTCCATTTGTGAGCTTTAGAACTTAAACGATTGTCTCTCCTTGTCAGACCACTGGATTTATCTATTAGTTCTGGATACGGTTTTCTTGCTTAGGCTATGAGGAGTGTCAAAATCAAGCAATAATTCACCAAGTCTCCTTACTGTGCATGTTCAAAATGTATCAGCTCCCAGTCTACGCCTCTGACCTGCTTCATTCCCAAAGACATGCTGTGTCCTTGTCAGTACAAAAAATAAAATAAAAATAAAACAAATTAAATCTTTGACACTGCTCTCTCAATCTCTCCCTCGGCGGAAAGTTTAAAATCTTCTCAAATAGTTCTACTGATGGCTAGAAAGTTTGATTTGCATCACAATTCCATGCAGGAGCATGCTCATCTGTGCGGAATTTGCCAGGTCTCTGATGTATGTGAGGACATTACCATCGATCGGTCTCCCCACAAGCTCTGGAAAATCCTCAATTAGGCAGAAAAACACATTGCTTGCCAACCTGCTGTCTTCTGGTGACAGGGACATTTGTCCTGTCGTTGATGGAATTTGGGACGGTTTGCTTTTCTCTTCACTGTGAACAGTGTCTGCACTTTTCGTTTGCATGGAGAGCAACTTGAATGACTATACTATTTAGGATTATGCTCAGACATTCTGTATTCACTGGATCTCGAAGAAAAGTCAATACATCTGTCGTTCTCCTGACAAGTTCTGGACACTCTTCGATTAGGCGAAAAAATAATACGTTGATAAGCTCATTTGCTTCCTTCTCCGCTTGGGACATTTGGCTTTTCCTCACTGTACTCCGGAAGTAGGAGGAACTGCTCGGCAATCCCAGTAAGTAATATCTTTATAATCTTTTAATTTTGAGGATCTTGAAGAAAGTCAGTGACACTTGTGTGCCTCTCCACCAGTGACGGGTACGATGTTAGCACTCGATCGAAGTACGTCACCACATCTTTGGTGATGTTGCTACTGTGGGACACCATAAGTGGTTCTGAACAAGGTTATCATGCGGAAAGAGTTGGGATACTGGTTTTTATTCCAGCTTATGTGTCCTTGATCAAAATGTTGCATGTTCTTGTTTCCTTATTAAGGCTTCACGGTGTCTCAGTCCAAAGTTCAAATTCGGCAGGCTATGTTTTGGTTTATAAATGCAATGTTCTTCTTCACCCTGCAACTAGGATGCCCAGAGTGTGCGTTCCTATGTCCTTATCTCCTTTTTTGCTTAGAGGAATGTCCAAAGTAAAACCACAACTTTTGCATAAAAGTTCCTTGTCTTTGTTTTGCTGCTGGTCATGCGTCCTTCTTCCTCGTCATGGATCTCAACTGCACGTGGTGTGGTTCTTCCCCTTCGTCTGTAGTCTCTTTGCGCTGGAGTGCAGGCAGGGGGCCTTCTCCGATGTGGGGTTTGATATCACCCAGAAAAATCCAAGCTCTTTTGCCTTGTAGTTTCACTGCAGAAGGAGTGCAGTCTTCCACTGTAAAGAGACCGTTAAACCTGGGCTCATCCCACCTTTTTCTCGTATGGTTTTTTACCAACGCAGTGTCTCCAGGGAAAACGGATGGAACACAAAGTCCTTCAGCTGTGCCTTCAGTAATATCTCCTTTTGTGTTCTGTGCTGCCCTGCACCCTTTTCGTCGTCGCTGCAGCTGGCCTGAAATTACAGTAAGGCAAGATGTCATGCAATTCAGGTAATTTTGCATTTCAGACCCTAAGATTTCTCCTGTTAACTGGGCATCACATCTAGCTCTGTCTTGGGGTGTCAGTGGCGTGCACATTCTTCTTCCTGTGGCTATTTCATGCAGCGTAAGATGATAGTCAGAACCGGGTTGATTCCTGAGTGCATACAGTGCCAAAGGAAGGCAGTGCAACCATCCCTTCCTTAGAGTAAGCTTCAACTTGGCTATCCTTTCCTTTAATAAGCTGTTGAGCTTCTCGCATATCCCGTTACCTTGTGGGTGGTACGCCGATGAGAACTTGTGCTGCTTTATAACAAGCAGCAAGCTAATCTGTTTGAAAACCTTGTTTACAAAGTGGGTCCCGTTATCTGACCTCATGACTTCACATACCCCCCACCTGGGAAATATCTTTCTTACAAAACATTTGGCCGCACAGGTAGAGTCTGGGTGTGTACATGGATCTGCCTCTATCCATCTAGAGAATGGACACACCACAACAATTAGGTATCTGTACCCGTTACATATTTGAATCATGTCGATGTAATCGACATACAAGTGCTGAAAAGGCCCATTTGGCCTTGGGATGACTCCTCTCGTTACCTTTAATGTGTGCCCAGCTGTGAATTGTTGGCAGATTATACAGTTCACTATCAAAAATGCAACGTGCTTGGTTAAGTTCGGTATGAACCAGTCTTCTGCGAGCGTTGCCGCTAGATTCTCTTTGGTCATATGTGCTGGGTAGTGTAACTGTTCTATCGCTAATTTTAACAGGGCTATAGGCATTACTGGTTTACCAGTGCTGTCTTGTCGCCACAAGCTGTCAGAGGGGTTTAAAGAACACCCTTGCTGCTTCCACAAAATGTTTTCCTCCTGTGGTGCCTCTCCTTGGAGTTCCATCAACTGTGTTTGTCCCAGATTGTTATAGCGTTCAGGTGCAACCCGTGCAACCATCATTTTCTCATTTGTGTGGGTGACTTCCTCTTCCATGATCTTCTCACTCTGGGATGCCATACGCTTGGCCTCCATGTTATGGTGCATGATTTTCGCGTGAGATAAAATCTGTCCCTTTTGTGTGGGCGGTACATTTCACAACCGCTCTGCCCACTGGGAGCTGTAGTGCCTTGATCAGCCTGTCCAATAAGGCTGCGTGCTGCACTGGCGTGCCGTCTGCTCGGAGGTAACCCCTCCTTTTCCAGCGCGCTAGGCCTGCGTGCACTGTCGACGTCACATAGGCGGAGTCACTGTATACTGTAATTTCCTGGTCTGCGTGATTCTCAATGGCGAGTATCAATGCCAATAATTCTGCAACCTGTGCTGAATAATGAGATGGTATCCGTGCACTAAGGAGTACTCGAAATTCTCCATTTGCGGTGTATTTCATCACAGCGACACATGTATATCTTTGTCCATCGCTTTGATCGATTCTCGAAGAACCGCCAATGAAGACACTTTCTCCTTCTGCCAATGCATTTTCTTTCACTCTGGGAATTTCATCATAGAATTCTTCATAATTTGTACAATCATGTATTGGCTCTCCTTCAGTGACTGGCTCTGCTATGAACATAGCTGGGTTTACTATCTTACATCAGACTATTTTAATTGATGGATTTGATATGATCACTTCATAAGCAGAAGCTCTCTGAGATGTTAGTGTGCCCTTTGGTTTCTCTAGAATAGCAAATAGCGAGTACTTGACGTACAACGTCATGGAGCATCCCATTACAATGGTGGTAGCCTTCTCAATGGTGAACGCTGCGGCAGCTAAACTTTGTTCACACGGTAAATGGCCTCTCATCACTGGGTCCAAATTTCTACTATAATATGCCAGGGGCTTATACCCCAATGTGGTTCTCTGTGTGAGTACCGCCGTCATAACGCTGCCATTTGTGTGCGAGAACAGGTAAAATTCCTCGGCATACTTGGGGATTCCTAAAACAAGTGCCGTGCAAATGGCTCTCTTGAGTTCAGCAAATCCTTCCTTCATGGCCTCAGACCATTCAATCTTTTCTTTTGTCACTTTGCCTTTCTTTAGGGCCTGAAGCAGACGTTTGGTGTACGAGCTGTAGTCAAAGAACCATGCCCTGACATAATTGCACAGGCCTAAGAAGCTCTGCATCTGTTTTACTGTGTGTGGCTTGGCCGTGTTCAGTATGGCATCAGCTCTTCCTGGGGTAACTCTTTTCCCCTCATGCTAGATCAGTTGGCCTATGTACAGCACTTCTTGTTGACAATCTTATATCCTTTCTCAGCCAATATAGTCAAGAGTTCAACAGAATCGTGTCTGCCTCTGTCGTGCTGCAAATTAAGATGTCATCCATATATTGCAGGACAACACTTCCTAATGCAATATTGCTTAAGTCCATCTGTAGGACTCTGTTAAAGGTAAAAGGAGACTCACTGTACCCCTGGGGTAGCCTCGTGCTTTTCAGACGCATCTGTCTGAACGTAAAATACGTCAGATCTTGTGAGTCCCGGTGTAACGGGATTGAGAAAAAATGCATTTTTCAAGTCAATCACCGTGAAATCTTTTGCATCAACGGGTATATTACATAGAATTGTAGCCGGGTTTGGGACTAAAGGAAACTCGGCCTCAACAATATCATTTATTGGGCATAAATCCTGAATTAGCCTCCAGGATCCTCCCTTTGATTTTATGATAGGATAAACTGCAGTGTTACATGACGACTCTGACGACACTAAGATGCCATGTTCCATCATAGCCAAAATTGTCTTAAAAATTCCTTCACTGCCTCCCTGGACATGTGGTATTGTCCTACTTTCGGTAGAATTGCTCCTTCCTTCAGTTTAATCTTTACTTCTCTGACTCCTTTCAATAAGGCCACGTCACATGGGCCTGTAGTCCATACTGAGACAGGCACTTGGGACATGTCATCATCAAAATATTCGTGACGGTTCTGTGCCAACATCATTCTCTGGGGCACTTCTCTTTTGATCATTCTCACCCAAAAGGTGAGGCTCACCTCAACTGTTGTCTCTCCCATATCTGCTTGCTCATCAAACAGATCGTCATCAGTGACGTCAGTCAATCGGTATCCTTCTTCAATAGCGATTACTGTGCACTATTGTCTGCCTTCATCGTCATAACCATCAATCAAAGCCATTTTCCCTTGTACTGCAGCTGTGTGTATCACCAAGGGAAATACTTGTCTCTTTTCCTTGTGCATAGGTATTCTTGGCCTGAATAGAAATTCATCTGGGGTCCTCATGATCTTGTCGGCAAGGCCTGGCAGCCCTGCCATTAGTACACGTATTCCATACGCGAATATTTCAGGTTCTAAGGGTGTAGCCCTCATAGCTGTGTGTCCTGTGTATGCTCTAATCATTTTGCATACGTTTGAATAGTGCATTCCTGGAGTTGAACATATTATGCCCTCCACTGTGAATGAGATTGTCATATTTAACTTCGTCATTAGATCTCGACCCAAGACGTTTACTTGGGTTTGTAATGAATATAATAGAGGCACATTCATCTCAAATTCTCCTAGTGAGACTGGAAGTGTGTTTGCAAAGGGAACATGACTTGTAGCTCCTGTGAAACTCTGAGTATTTATGGCATCGCCGGACAAGGAAAACCTGCCTTCACGTATACATGAGCGTGTTGCGCCCGTCTCAAAAAAGAAGGAATATCCTTTATCCCCTATAACGACATACACCCTAGGTTCCCGGTGAGGGTCTGGTGTCACTGATAGGATAGAACACATCAGGGTTCCCAGTGAGCTGTCCTAGTCCATATATAGCTTTGGCCCACCTTGTGCTGATGGATTTCCCCCAGTGTTACCCCTCATTTCAGGTTCGCAGCCTATCCTGTACTCACTGTCTGTGACAGTTGCATCGGTGACTGTTGGAACTGTCATTGTGGAAAACTCACCAAATTCTGAGGTTGCAAGCGTTGTTGCGCCACTGGCGCTTGTTGTTGCAGTGTGTGTTTTTGTGCAACTCCCTGCTGTAAGAATGCAGGTGGATTCGCCATGCCTGCTCCGATTCCTTGGTTGTTTTGCAACATGCCTTGATTTCTGCATGTGCGCACTAAATGCCCTGTCATCCCACACAACCAACATACCGGCGGTGGTCTGATCATTTGCCATTTTGACATATCTTGATTGCCATGTTGCATGTTTTGAAAACCTCCTTGACTATTTTGAAAACCTTCCTGGTTACTCTGCCATCCTCTCTCTCAAAATCCTCTTCCCCTAGGGTAAAACCCTGTGTTGCCTTGATTATTCTGCTGTGGATCATTCACCTGTTGCATGCTCTACCCGTCTGTGCTAGTTATCATTGCTCCTTTGAGAGCATATTTTGATACTTTCTTCTGTACTAATTTTGCCTCTTCACCCATTTGTGCAGCTTCTTTTTTGAGATTCTTTTCGTGTAGCAGCCTGCAATAGTGTGTGATGGTTAGCTATATTTCTGACCATGGTTTAGCCTTGACTCCTACCAATTTCTTGAGCTGTTTCTGTACCGGCTCTGTCAGCCCTTGGCATAATATGTGGTAGAACACATGTATAGAGTTCCCCCAAGATTCATGAGTCTCGAGTACCCATGCTTCTTGAAAATTCTGTATGGAAATCAACAGATCCTCCGACTCCTTCATTTTCCGTGTCATTATAGCTCCCATATCGGAAGTATCTGAGTATAGCACTCGTAGTGCTTTCCAAACCACAGCTCTGCAATTGTTTAATGGAGCTCCGTCATGCGCGGTATTGACTGTGGTCACACCAGGGTAACCTGCCTGTGTCCACACATCGTCTGCTCTCTCACAAAGTATGGCGATTAAGGGACCCTTGATATCCCCTATAGCTAACGTGTTCCCTCCTGTCATTTTTTCTAGATCGTTTATCCATTTTCCGGTTCCCGAAGTGAACATGGGAATCTTGTTTTTCAAGTTTTCTCGATCCATGTGTGGCCATGGAATAATTTGTGGTCTTGCTCCCCCTTTCTCGAGTAACGGAAATTGGGATGCATAGCCCTCTCTCTCTTCTCTCATTGTTCTCCTGTCTATTGCAGAGGTAATTTTCCCGCATCGCCGCCTACCTGGCGGCTCACGTAATGTGGTGGTGACACCCCACTCTGACCGTGAGCTGTTTCTTTGCGTCAGTCTGATGGCGTGACTGACTCTGATGCCCTCAGTGCAGACTCACTAGTGTCTGACCACCGTATCCCATTGTCCCTAGAAAGTCGTCTTTCGCATCTCCTCTCTGTCTCCTTTTCCTCACGCTCCTCTCTTTCGGTGTCAGACATTGTCTGTCCCCAACTCATGCAACTTCTTGCGTCTTCTTTGTTCCTGCTTATTTATAATCTATCTAGGGACAGTTCCCTATTCCCACTACTTCTGGAGACATCCTCAGTGTCATAAAGCTGAGTGCTCTCTAGGCGCTCATCTCCCCCCTCCCCTTGGGGTACTTGTTCTAGCCCCATTTCGTCATATATTCTATTGATCGCTTCTCCGATGCTTCTGGCGTCGAAGTCATCCTCAATGTTCGCCCTAGACGTGCCTGGTACTGAATTGTACCCAAGAAAGAATTCTTCGATGTCTTCCCAATCTACTACTGGATTGGATTTTTTAACCCCTCTTTCCAGATATTCAAGATAGCTTGCTCTCTGTCTTCGCTTATGTTCTACATCATCATTGAATTCTCTGCGCTTCCTCGCTTCTTCTCTGAACCTATCTTCTCCCTCTTTCTTTTTGTTTCTACGTTCATTCGCCTTCCGGATTTCCTCATCCCTTCATCTCTTTATTCTTCTCTCTCATATTTGTTGCTCTTCCTCTAATTTACGCTGCTCCTGTCTGTCTTGATCATTGGCTGCTCTTTGTTTACGATCGTGCTGCCTTTGTAGCTCTTCACGATATAACTGTTCTCGTCTCTGTCTATCTTTTTTCCTTATTCTTTCGTCTCTCAATCATTTTTCTTTCTCCTTCTCCCTTCTCTGTACATCGTCTAATATCTCCTTTTGTTTCTCATCATCGATGCCTTTGCCATTGAGTTTCAACAGAATCTGCTCTCCCATCCATTCGTTCTTTGCGAGTGCTACTTCATCAGTTCTATCCTCGCTTCCTTTCCATCTTTTACCTTCACTCTCCTTGTCAAGAGATGCACTTGTCTGTGTCTGGTCCCTTCTTTCGCCATCACGTCTCTCCTTGTCCCTTGGGACGGTGGAGGTGATATCCTTATCTTTATCTTTACCTTGATTTTCGTCACTACTTCCCGTGAGTGACTCATACGCCGGGTTGCTATACCCTGTGGCTGCTTTAAGTTCTCTCAGTGGGTATAACGCTTCGTCCTTATTGCCTTCACTCTTCATTTCAGATGGCGCGGGTGGCGCAGTGGGCGTCTCAACACCCTCTGTGCATACGTTAAGTGCCCAATCTATTGGCGGCTCCTCTTCCTTCTCCTGTTCATACATTTTCCAAAGCTCTAGAATAGGTAGGCGTTTGTCCAACTTTTGGCTTGTGTATGTGGCGTGCAGGTATGTCGTCATGTGTTGCAAAACAGCTTTAGATAAGGATATGCCCTGTGGCCGCGGCATACACATTTTGTGGGCGGTTCCTTTAACCCACTCTGTACTGTATTTTTTCAGTTTAGGTGCATGTTTCGGCAACTGTTTGCACAGGTGTGCCAATGGAGTTATGTCCTCCATGCTCAATTCTGTTCTCTTCCCCTTTATATAACACTTGTCAAAGCTTCACGTGACTTAAACAATTTCAACAATATAAGTGAGCACCAATCACTGCACGCTCCAATCCCGATTTTTCCACAAAATGTTATGTCTCTATTGTTACTCAATAAACATCAATTCGTATACTACAATATCTCAGTTATTTAATCGCGCAAATCTTATGTCGGTTCCTTCAAGAATTAATTTTTGTTTTTATTTTTTTATTTCTTTTGACTTATGACGTCACAACAAACAACACATAAGACAAACGTTAACAGACTAGACGAACTCCAGCTGGCCACATGTACCTCTGCCTCTAATATTACCCCGACATGCAGTTTAAACTTATCCCTTTCACGGCGTTTTGAATCGCTGTGGTAGCCTATTCGTTCCCCTTTATTTGGGACTCTGGATACAAGTTTTTTCTAGCCGCTTGTATAAAAAGGGTAGGAATAAGGCGGATCCTCTCTCTTCTCGGGTGTCCTCCCCGGTAACCTCTCTCTTCTCGGGTGTCCTCCCCGGTATCTACTTAAATATTCTTATATATATATATATATTCAGTAAAAAAAAACTTTGTTAAAGGGGCGTTATGGTTACGTTGCACTACTAAAAACCTATGAAATTCACACAAAAAAACTTTTTTAACGGGACGTTATGGTTCCAAGTAAAACCGAAAAAACCCTTGAAATTCGCCAGTTATGGTAAGCTATGCAACCATAACTCGTGCCACCCATTGTGCACTGCTAAGACTAACACCCAGGACCTGAAAGATGACATCACAAATATCATTGATAACATCACTGATGACATCACATGTGTATTTATATTTTTGAAAACTCTGTAGAAGGGATTCTTATTATAATGTTTACCAAAAAGTGTCAAGGATAATGGGAATAAATATAATGTGCTACTCAGTGCATTAAGCAATGCATTGATATAAATTGCATTATATTATGAAGTTCTATCCAGTATAATAAGCTACTCATGCAGAAACATAGGCAGTGTGTTCAGCATACATGATGAAGGTGCAATATTCATAATATTGCCATGTTCAATAGTGAAATGATAATTGCTTTGTTATTAGAGTTTTGCGTACTGTGAAACATGGAACAAGTAGCTAATGAAACCCACTTAATAGGTAATTGCATGACACATCGCCCGCTCCATTAGTAGGAACGAGCTTTGTAACCTCACCCTTAGCCATATCCATATCCACATCTACATCCACGGTTGGCTTATGTAACCCAGCGGATGAAAGGGGAGAAAAAAATAAATCTCCATCATCCGGCTGTGGGGATACCTGTGGAGATACCTCACTTGATCAGGCTTTAACACATCCAGAAGCTCAGATCCACCTCCCAGCCCGTAACGGTTACCGGAACCAATCCGCTCGAGTAGAGCCTTCCATCGTGTCAGATGAGCTCGAAGTGACTACCCTGCCTGAAGACGCCAACTCGAACTCTGAAATGTTGTCGCCGCGATGTTTGCTAACGTTAACTGACTTACCTTGTGTAACCATAAGTCCGTTAGGATAACATCTGTCAACCAACTTTAGACAACCCGTCCAAAACTTGATCACCTCCGAAACGGCAGATGAATTCTTTTCTCCCTTCGACTGCACGGATGCAGAGCTGATGGAAGCTTCGCAAGGAGAAGACGAAAACGAGAGCTTGAAGCTTGAAAAAAGTCAGTCACCATTTGTGCAAAAAACGAAGTGGTGGTCGGCGGTGCCTCAGAAATTGACTTAATGAAACATAATGCACACCGACCTGGTGGGAAAAAAACAACTAAATCTCTAAACCCAGAAGGCGGGGAAAGTGAAAAGCCACTTAAGAAGCTGATAAGTGCCTTACACCCAGCACAGCCGAAATCCACAGAGGTTCATGAGCCGTTGTGCATTTCTAAACCCTCTCAGCCATGCACTCACTTTAACCTCTTAACTGACCTTGATCACCCTGATAATTACCACAATGATGCCGGCTTGGAAAACTCGTCTGTTCGAGTAAGTGATATGCCACGCAACCTGAAATCGAACCGTTTTCGAACTGGTGTGGCTTTAATTGATGGAGAGAACCCTCGCGGCGCAGCGGCCCAGAGCACGAATGCAACCCATACGAACTTACATGTGCAACTCAATCATAAAGACATTTCAAGTACACCAAGGAATGTGAGCTCACGCACTAAAGTTGCACAATGGTTGCCTGATACCTCAGCCCCGCCAGCAGTGAACACCTCGGCACTCAGTGACCTCCATTCTGAGTCAGTAAATATTTCACAGTCAAGCTTGGCTGAAAAATCTAATTCCAAATCAAAACCCAGCCTTTCGTCTGCCGCAGCGATGCAGATCTACAACAACGTTTTGGCCGCTTCTTCAACAGCCTTGCTACCGTTTATAAAAATGTATGAATCGCTGCACAAAGCCTTCAAAGATCAGACTTCCTTAATAGTCACCTTAAAAAAAAAGATGGACAAATTTGAGTCTGTGACCAATTTTTAACAAACCCAGCTATCTCAAGAGGCTGAACTAACAACGCGATGGCAAGAGCGGCTGAGCGACCTTGCTGCACGCCACCATTTCCAAAATGACACTCTATCAGATGGCCTGCTCGAAGCAGTAAAGTGGATGCGCCACTCAACTTTAATGATGGGCTCAAATTTTAGTCTGTGAAGGTCTTACAAATGTCGGTAGTCAACACCAATAACATCCCTTCTAAATCAATGAATCCTGTGGCGGATCCCAGGGTTCCACACGATCAAACAAAAAAACCACAACCAACCTCTATTTCTCCTGTGATTGAGGTTCCAGATAAAGACACCCTAGGTCCAGTTGATCAGGTTGGCTCAATAAATTTGGATGAGGGTCCTCAGGGCGCTACCATCAACTAACTCTATGCCAACGCAACAAACAAAATGCCAAGTCCCAAGCGCCACTTCCTTGATTCCATCAGTTTCCTTTGGCATTTTCGAGGGCCCTGCAAAATCGATAGTGGTCGCCTCTAAGTCTATTAAAAAAATACCACCTAAGAAGGCGTTGCATGATGTACCTTCGGCAAGAACGAAGGATCTCAAAAAATGTCAACAGAAAATGAAGCAAAGAAAATACATCAGAAACGTCATGCCTTTGTCTATGCCAGTCTTAATATCCCGACCGGAGTTGTCAAATTCTCAAGATCAAAATAGTGCTTCCTGTGAAGAAAACTTGTTAACGAAGCATCCAAACATAGTGGTCCCTGCAACAAAAAGACAACATCTCGAATCAGACGAGGAAAGTATTGCAAGCAAGTTGTCAGGATCTGAGATCGATCTTTGTGATCTTTCGACATACTCAGACGAAGATACTACTGATAAACCATCTGTCCAGCCCCAAACGATGCCTAAAGCTTCTGGTGTTGGGCCTCTGTTAAAATCAAAACCAGAAGTACAGTGGGACAAGAAATGGGACTGTAGGATGAAGGAACCTGAACCAGGTTCAAGAATGCCCACACAATTGAACCCGAAGTATACGAGACTCCAGTCCCACAATCAACCTCGTTATATCTCACGAGCTCAATCTTCTTTAAGTTCTGGCTCGGGTAACTTGAATTGTAAATTGAGATTACAAAACCTGCATCACGAAGATTGCGATCTAAATTTGAATCGCAATAACGTGATGAAACTCTTTACTTGTATCCCCTCGCTGCGTACAATCAGGTCCAAAGATATTCTAATTGTGGAGTATGTAACTGAGAAATGCTGCGATCAAGTCCTATTACATATACCCTCAACATCAGTCAAGAATACCATGTTAGTCTTCGGGTTTGACATATCTGTTGAACCATTGTGTTCTAGGTCTAACATGCCTATAACAAGTCCAAGGAGCACTTTCCAAAGAAGTCAAGATCAAAGATGTGCTGACTTACGCAAAGCTTTATCAATTCCAAATAATATAAGACAAAATTCCACTTACGTGCCAAAAAGTGCTAACCACCAAGTGACAGTGAATCAGCGTTAGCCATCAGCGACTGTATTTGAATGCAAAACGCAAATTTATATCCTGGAATACCAGGGGATTCACCCATTTATTTAACAACTGTGTCCTCCAATTGGAAAGAGTATTCATCATCTGTCTCCAGGAAACATGGTTAAGCGAACCACCAATCAAAGACGGCTACGTAACCTTATTAAATCCCGCCATTAAAAATGCTAAGGGGCAACCATCTTCTGGTTTATTGATGTTGATTAAAATAAATCTGTGGTGTACCCTTGTGGATTCATTTAATCCAAATCCATTTGTCCAAGGAGCCTTGCTACAAACAGCTGAGGAAAGTCGCTCCGCAAGGAAACATTTGCTTATTTTGAATGGATACTGGAATCCAAGCAAAATAAGTACAAAAACCTTCATAAATACGATCACACTATTCATCGACAAGGCTCTTTTGAATTACAAGAACTTATCAATTATATGTGCTGGTGACCTAAATTGTACGTGGTTCAAATATGACTCTGTCTCTAAAAACTAGAAATTGCTATCAGACGATGAGTTACCTACACGGGGCACCAGTGGACCCTTGCTCTTGGTAACCGTAATTGCAATATGGTGAATGGAAAAGTACCAGGTGACCAACCACATCACCCAACCTGGTCAAACCATAAAGCTCATTCAATAATTGACTATTTTTGGGTCTCTCATAATCTATTGGAAAGCGAGACGACCTTGGTAACAACTGACATGCCCTCCAGTGACCATAATCCTCTTTGCCTAACTTGCATAGTGGAATGGTCTACTGAAAGTAAATTATATAAAACTCCTATTTCTGTCAAAGCGGATGGAAATCGTCTCCGGATTGATGGCCCAAGGATTGAGAAAATAAGCCAAAAATTCCTTCGTGATACAGCATTGTCGGTGAACTATGTTCCATTATTATACGACTGTCACAGTAAAAGCTTTCAACCGCGAATTGGGCATAAAGCACAAACATGTATCATCTACGACACTGTTGCAAGCGCAACAGGCTATGAGACTGACATTCGTGCCCTGAAAAAATAAAGACACGTGGCCAGTAGTGACCTGATTGTTCAAAATAAAATTCGGATGCGCCGTCAGGCATATCGAAATTGGCTTAAATCCCAAAAATCTATAATTGAGCAAGACAAAGCTGAGATTTTAATGAAGGAATTGGTGACAAAGAACTTGTGTGAAATTTGGGCAATTCTGAACACAGGAATCGTGCGTCACTCTTCCATGTTGTCAAATGTAATCAATGCTGGAAAATGGGAACGACACTTTGCAAACATCTTCAGCAACCCAGCTTTTGATTCATCGACTGTCCCGAAACTCTAGCTGACTTCATGGGATCTACACATTACAAAAGATGACATCGCTGCAGCAATTCGGGCTTTAAAAAGATTGCATGCCGCAGGCCCAGATCCAATAACAAATATGATGCTAAAAGAAAATGAGGTGGAATGGGCAACCTTCATTGAATCGCTGAACAAGAACTTGCGGTTGTCTGCTTCAACGTTGATTCCAGACTCCTGGCGAGAGGCAATCATTGTGCCAATATATAAAAAGGGCAATCGAGCTGATCCAACCAACTATCGCCAGATTGCCCTGTTGGATACTTTAGGGAACATTTTCGCCTCTTTTCTGCATCAAAAATTAGCAGCATGGTCCGTGTCCAAACACATTTTTGATATCCAACAAACTGGATTTAGTGCTTCCTGTGAAGAAAACTTGTTAACGAAGCATCCATACATAGTGGTCCCTGCAAAAAAAAGACAACATCTCGAATCAGACCAGGAAAGTATTGCAAGTAAGTTGTCAGGATCTGAGATCGATCTTTGTGATCTTTCGACATACTCAGACGAAGATACTACTGATAAACCATCTGTCCAGCCCCACGCGATGCCTAAAGCTTCTGGTGTTGGGCCTCTGTTAAAATTAAAACCAGAAGTACAGTGGGACAAGAAATGGGACTGTAGGATGAAGGAACCTGAACCAAGTTCAAGAATGCCCACACAATTGAAGCCCAAGTATACGAGACTCCAGTCCCACAATCAACCTCGTTATATCTCACAAGCTCAATCTACTTTAAATTCTGGCTCGGGTAACTTGAATTGTAAATTGAGATTACAAAACCTGCATCACGAAGATTGCGATCTAAATTTGAATTGCCATAACGTGATGAAACTCTTTACTTGTATCCCCTCGCTGCGTACAATCAGGTCCGAAGATATTCGAATTGTGGAGTATGCAACTGAGAAATGGTGCGATCAAGTCCTATTACATATACCCTCAACATCAGTCAAGAATACCATGTTAGTCTTCGTGTTTGACATATCTGTTGAACCATTGTGTTCTAGGTCTAACATGCCTATAACAAGTCCAAGGATCACTTTCCAAGGAAGATGTGCTGACTTACGCAAAGCTTTATCAATTCCAAATAATATAAGACAAAATTCCACTTACGTGCCAAAAAGTGCTAACCTCCAAGTGACAGTGAATCAGCGTTAGCCATCAGCGACTGTATTTGAATGCAAAACGCAAATTTATATCCTGGAATACCAGGGGATTCACCCATTTATTTAACAACTGTGTCCTCCAATTGGAAAGAGTATTCATCATCTGTCTCCAGGAAACATGGTTAAGCGAACCACCAATCAAAGACGGCTACGTAACCTTATTAAATCCCGCCATTAAAAATGCTAAGGGGCAACCATCTTCTGGTTTATTGATGTTGATTAAAATAAATCTGTGGTGTACCCTTGTGGATTCATTTAATCCAAATCCATTTGTCCAAGGAGCCTTGCTACAAACAGCTGAGGAAAGTCGCTCCGCAAGGAAACATTTGCTTATTTTGAATGGATACTGGAATCCAAACAAAATAAGTACAAAAACCTTCATAAATACGATCACACTATTCATCGACAAGGCTCTTTTGAATTACAAGAACTTATCAATTATATGTGCTGGTGACCTAAATTGTACGTGGTCCAAATATGACTCTGTCTCTAAAAACTTAGAAATTGCTATCAGACGATGAGTTACCTACACGGGGCACCAGTGGACCCTTGCTCTTGGTAACCGTAATTGCAATATGGTGAATGGAAAAGTACCAGGTGACCAACCACCTCACCCAACCTGGTCAAACCATAAAGCTCATTCAATAATTGACTATTTTTGGGTCTCTCATAATCTATTGGAAAGCGAGACGACCTTGGTAACAACTGACATGCCCTCCAGTGACCATAATCCTCTTTGCCTAACTTGCATAGTGGAATGGTCTACTGAAAGTAAATTATATAAAACTCCAATTTCTGTCAAAGCGGATGGAAATCGTCTCCGGATTGATGGCCCAAGGATTGAGAAAATAAGCCAAAAATTCCTTCGTGATACAGCATTGTCGGTGAACTATGTTCCATTATTATACGACTGTCACAGTAAAAGCTTTCAACCGCGAATTGGGCATAAAGCACAAACATGTATCATCTACGACACTGTTGCAAGCGCAACAGGCTATGAGACTGACATTCGTGCCCTGAAAAAATCAAGACACGTGGCCAGTAGTGACCTGATTGTTCAAAATAAAATTCGGATGCGCCGTCAGGCATATCGAAATTGGCTTAAATCCCAAAAATCTATAATTGAGCAAGACAAAGCTGAGATTTTAATGAAGGAATTGGTGACAAAGAACTCCTGTGAAATTTGGGCAATTCTGAGCACAGGAATCGTGCCTCACTCTTCCATGTTGTCAAATGTAATCGATGCTGGAAAATGGGAACGGCACTTTGCAAACATCTTCAGCAACCCAGCTTTTGATTCATCGACTGTCCCGAAACTCCAGCTGACTTCATAGGATCTACACATTACAAAAGATGACATCGCTGCAGCAATTCGGGCTTTAAAAAGATTGCATGCCGCAGGCCCAGATCCAATAACAAATATGATGCTAAAAGAAAATGAGGTGGAATGGGCAACCTTCATTGAATCGCTGTTCTTGCGGTTGTCTGCTTCAACGTTGATTCCAGACTCCTGGCGAGAGGCAATCATTGTGCCAATATATAAAAAGGGCAATCGAGCTGATCCAACCAACTATCGCCCGATTGCCCTGTTGGATACTTTAGGGAACATTTTCGCCTCTTTTCTGCATCAAAAATTAGCAGCATGGTCCGTGTCCAAACACATTTTTGATATCCGACAAACTGGATTTAGTGCTTCCTGTGAGGAAAACTTGTTAACGAAGCATCCATACATAGTGGTCCCTGCAAAAAAAAGACAACATCTCGAATCAGACCAGGAAAGTATTGCAAGTAAGTTGTCAGGATCTGAGATCGATCTTTGTGATCTTTCGACATACTCAGACGAAGATACTACTGATAAACCATCTGTCTAGCCCCACGCGATGCCTAAAGCTTCTGGTGTTGGGCCTCTGTTAAAATCAAAACCAGAAGTACAGTGGGACAAGAAATGGGACTGTAGGATGAAGGAACCTGAACCAAGTTCAAGAATGCCCACACAATTGAACCCCAAGTATACAAGACTCCAGTCCCACAATCAACCTCGTTATATCTCACAAGCTCAATCTTCTTTAAATTCTGGCTCGGGTAACTTGAATTGTAAATTGAGATTACAAAACCTGCATCACGAAGATTGCGATCTAAATTTGAATCGCAATAACGTGATGAAACTCTTTACTTGTATCCCCTCGCTGCGTACAATCAGGTCCGAAGATATTCGAATTGTGGAGTATGCAACTGAGAAATGCTGCAATCAAGTCCTATTACATATACCCTCAACATCAGTCAAGAATACCATGTTAGTCTTCGTGTTTGACATATCTGTTGAACCATTGTGTTCTAGGTCTAACATGCCTATAACAAGTCCAAGGAGCACTTTCCAAGGAAGTCAAGATCAAAGAGGTGCTGACTTACGCAAAGCTTTATCAATTCCAAATAATATAAGACAAAATTCCACTTATGTGCCAAAAAGTGCTAACCTCCAAGTGACAGTGAATCAGCGTTAGCCATCAGCGACTGTATTTGAATGCAAAACGCGAATTTATATCCTGGAATACCAGGGGATTCACCCATTTATTTAACAACTGTGTCCTCCAATTGGAAAGAGTATTCATCATCTGTCTCCAGGAAACATGGTTAAGCGAACCACCAATCAAAGACGGCTACGTAACCTTATTAAATCCCGCCATTAAAAATGCTAAGGGGCAACCATCTTCTGGTTTATTGATGTTGATTAAAATAAATCTGTGGTGTACCCTTGTGGATTCATTTAATCCAAATCCATTTGTCCAAGGAGCCTTGCTACAAACAGCTGATGAAAGTCGCTCCGCAAGGAAACATTTGCTTATTTTGAATGGATACTGGAATCCAAACAAAATAAGTACAAAAACCTTCATAAATACGATCACACTATTCATCGACAAGGCTCTTTTGAATTACAAGAACTTATCAATTATATGTGCTGGTGACCTAAATTGTACGTGGTTCAAATATGACTCTGTCTCTAAAAACTAGAAATTGCTATCAGACGATGAGTTACCTACACGGGGCACCAGTGGACCCTTGCTCTTGGTAACCGTAATTGCAATATGGTGAATGGAAAAGTACCAGGTGACCAACCAGCTCACCCAACCTGGTCAAACCATAAAGCTCATTCAATAATTGACTATTTTCGGGTCTCTCATAATCTATTGGAAAGCGAGACGACCTTGGTAACAACTGACATGCCCTCCAGTGACCATAATCTTCTTTGCCTAACTTGCATAGTGGAATGGTCTACTGAAAGTAAATTATATAAAACTCCTATTTCTGTCAACGCGGATGGAAATCGTCTCCGGATTGATGGCCCAAGGATTGAGAAAATAAGCCAAAAATTCCTTCGTGATACAGCATTGTCGGTCAACTATGTTCCATTATTATACGACTTTGTCACAGTAAAAGCTTTCAACCGCGAATTGGGCATAAAGCACAAACATGTATCATCTACGACACTGTTGCAAGCGCAACAGGCTATGAGACGTGACATTCGTGCCCTGAAAAAATCAAGACACGTGGCCAGTAGTGACCTGATTGTTCAAAATAAAATTCGGATGCACCGTCAGGCATATCGAAATTGGCTTAAATCCCAAAAATCTATAATTGAGCAAGACAAAGCTGAGATTTTAATGAAGGAATTGGTGACAAAGAACTCCTGTGAAATTTGGGCTATTCTGAACACAGGAATCGTGCGTCACTCTTCCATGTTGTCAAATGTAATCGATGCTGGAAAATGGGAACGGCACTTTGCAAACATCTTCAGCAACCCAGCTTTTGATTCATCGACTGTCCCGAAACTCCAGCTGACTTCATGGGATCTACACATTACAAAAGATGACATCGCTGCAGCGATTTGGGCTTTAAAAAGATTGCATGCCGCATGCCCAGATCTAATAACAAATATGATGCTTAAAGAAAATGAGGTGGAATGGGCAACCTTCATTGAATCGCTGTTCTTGCGATTGTCTGCTTCAACGTCGATTCCAGACTCCTGGCGAGAGGCAATCATTGTGCCAATATATAAAAAGGGCAATCGAGCTGATCCAACCAACTATCGCCCGATTGCCCTGTTGGATACTTTAGGGAACATTTTCGCCTCTTTTCTGCATCAAAAATTAGCAGCATGGTCCGTGTCCAAACACATTTTTGATATCCGACAAACTGGATTTAGTGCTTCCTGTGAAGAAAACCTGTTAACGAAGCATCCATACATAGTGGTCCCTGCAAAAAAAAGACAACATCTCGAATCAGACCAGGAAAGTATTGCAAGTAAGTTGTCAGGATCTGAGATCGATCTTTGTGATCTTTCGACATACTCAGACGAAGATACTACTGATAAACCATCTGTCTAGCCCCACGCGATGCCTAAAGCTTCTGGTGTTGGGCCTCTGTTCCTGCCGCTGCCACCAATCGAGACTGGTGGTCCTACGCCAGTGCTGGGCACTGTATTAAAATGAGTTGCGCAGTAGTAAATTTCATGGACTCATTGGGCCTGATGAAAAAGTGTTGACTGTCTAAAGAACAGTGCCCATGTGGCCTGGAAGCCCTTTTAATATAACCAACTATACATGGAACTCTTGCGATTAATGAGTTAATGGAGTTGCGCGTTCTAACAAAAGCTTGAAGTCCCAGTGTTCACATTGGGTCTTTTCAAGTTGAGGTTTTAAAAAAAAATTGCATTATTACAGACAAAACACAAAGAGACAACAACACATATAAATATGAGTATATACAGGGAAATTGAAGTAAGAAAAAAAGCAGCAGTAGCAGAAGAAAGTGTTGATAACCTAACTGATTACCTTTATGCAGAGAAATAATTGCTCTGTTTCAAAGCTGCTACTAACCCTATGCATATGTATTACTGAAGTAACATGGGCAATAGATGGGGAGTATAACATACGTTTATTTATAGGTATCCATGTGATTATAAATAACAGTTTTATAAGTAAAGTATATATCTATATTAGGGGACATGAACTGCACACGTCTCTTCTCTTCTCCGCCCTTCCAACTGTCGCTCCTCTGCATTCTGAACTAGAATCTTCTCTTCTCATCCTCGCTCTCGTTCCTCGTGCAATTCTCACGTGCTGTATAAAGTACATTGAAGACACTACACATCCCCCTTCTTTATGGAACCATTATAAGTTTGTTAGTTCACATAGTTTGAAAGATGTCTCGATCGCCTGTAGTCTCTTCCGGTTCTAGACATCTTTCTGGTTTCTTCTGGATGGTTATCTGAAGAGATTGCCAAGGAAGACACACCACAGGACAACTCAAGTCTCCTATTCTCCTCCCATTAACCTTCATCATCTCTGTTTATTACCTCACATTTCCTGCTTCTCTCTCTGCTCGCCTCAATCACTTCATCAGGGTCATTCTCCTAACATTCATCTTTTAGAACCATAACCCGCTTGTTATTCCACACTCTGCCATCCAGGGTTCTTACGGCGTGTGAATATACCTCTACCACTCTAACTGGTTTAGCCCAATGACATCCATCATGTCTCAGGGATATTGGAAGTTTTATTCTCACAAAACTACCCACATGAGGCTCCTGTCTTCTCCTGAAACACTTGCTATCATGCAACCTTTTATTATTCAATTGTCTCTGTTCAATAAATCCTTCCACTCCATTCAGATTTACCATATTCCCCGCCACAGCACTCATCCACCCTGGGAAAAGTTTTGTATTAGCTTTTCTGGCCCTACTCAGTTCAAAGGGAGAAACACCTGCGGTACTGTGAGGTGTGAATCTGTGAGCTAACAGAGTTTAACAGCCCCTTTCCAATCTCTTCCATTTGCCCATGCCAACTTGATGGCATCCTTTATTACCCTGTTATATCGCTCCACAACGCTGTTGGTTTGAGGATGGTAAATTGCACAAAATGTATGATTAATGGACCTTTCATTCAAATATCTTTCCATTTCTTTGGATTTGAACTGTGAACCGTTGTCTGTGAGACCTTCTTGGGGGTACGCCTCTCTTTCACACAGTTCTTCTAAAAATTCAATAACGTTACACTTGGTAACCTGTGGCAAGAAAGTAATTTCAACCCATCTGGTTAACATGTCTATGACCACCAAACAAAACGTAGAACAACCACCACTCCATATTGGACCAATCACATCCATAGCAATTGTACTCCACGGACTTTTGGGAATTTCTCTCATCACCATCGGATAACTGTCACCCATGCATACTTTATTACTTCTGGAGCAAAGGATACACTTTCTGATTTGGTCCTCAATCTGACGATCACACCTGCGCCACCAAAAGGTATTTCTAATCCTTCTCTTGGTCTTTAGAATGCCGTGGTGGCCTTCATTACCCATCTGCATTATCATCTCTCTGAGCTTGGTAGGAGGTATCATCTTATTACTCTTCATGAGATATCCGCTTTGCAAATATAAGTCTTCTCGTACATCCCAGAATGCTTTGACATCAGTGTGAAACACTTAATTCTTCTTCCACCTTCTTTCTTTGACATTTCTCACTACTTCCATCAATGTCTCATCTTTCTCCATTTTATCATTCCAATCCAGTTCAGATATGGCCTGGTCTGATACCACACAAACAGTTTCCTGTTCTTCTGGATCATCATTCACATCATCCAAACCCGTAAGGCGCGACAAGCAGTCTGCCGTGGTATTCTTCGACCCAGGAATATGTATGACTTTAAAACTGAATTCTTGTAGTCTGGACACCCATCTCCTGATTCTACTAGACACTTTATCCAGACCTTTGGTACTAAAGATTTCTACTAGTGGCTTGTGGTCCGTGTAAATGTTGAACTGCACGCCCCACACAAAACTCCTAAACTTCTCTGTGGCCCATTTTATTGCTAGAGCCTCCTTCTCGATCGTGGCATGGTTCTTGTCTGCTCCTTTTAAAAGTCTGGACGCAAAGGCAATAACCATTTCTTGTCCATTATGATACTGTGATAAGGAGGCACCGAGTCCCACTTCACTAGCATTCGTCTTTATGACAGTTTTCCTACCTCTTACAAAGCTTTGAAGTGTTGGGGCTTTAGTTAACGCTTCTTTAATGAAACAAAACTCTTTTTCACTCCTCTTGTGCCACACAAATTTCTTGTTAATTTTTAATAGCTTTCTCAATTCCACCATATGGTCAGAATAGTTTTCTATGAATTTAGCATAATAGTGTGCCATGCCAAGGAACATTCTGAGTTGTTCTTTGTTGTTCGGTACAATCATAGATTTGATGCAGTCCGCTAAATCCTTCTTTGGTTTGATTCCTTCCGCAGATATTACGTGTCCTAAGTATTCCATTTCTGTTCTGTCTATTTTAGATTTGATCTTACTCAACACCATCCCTGCCTGGTGTAGTTTCTGTAGCACTCTATTCAGTCTCACATTATGCTCATTCTGATCATTTGCATAAACTAATACATCGTCTTGGAAAAATACTACTCCTTCCATATCACCTAGGATTCTCTGAATAACTCTCTGAAGAGCTGAGGCCGCATAGATTAGGCCAAACAGCATCCTTTGAAATTGGTAAAGACCTTCCGGCGTAATGAAAGCCGTCAAATGTTTGGAGTCATCATGCAGTTTGATTTGGTGATAAGCGGCTGTGGGATCTAGGGTGGAGAAAACTTTTGCAGGTCTCAATGTGGATATTAGTTCTTGTATGTTAGGCAACGGGTGCCTATCCGGAATTACGTACTTGTTCAATTCTCTCATATCAACACCCAATCTTACTTTTCCTGTTGGCTTTCTTACTATGACCATAGGCGAAACCCACTCTGCAGCATCTACCCTCTCGATAATGCCTTGCTTTTCCAGTTTGAGTAATTCCTCTTTGACTTCAGCCCTGAGGGCCAACGGAACGTTCCGAAGTTTTTGGGCTATAGGCTTAGAACCTGACTTGAGCAATATGCGATGTGAAAATCCCTTTAAACACCCTATCACATCATCTTTGAATACTTCATCCTTGATTTTCTGGATATTCTCTATGTTAGTCCCACCAACTTGATATACTGTGTCATTGGCATTTGGGTCTAGTCGTACTTTCAACAGGTTCTGATGGGTCCAACTCAGTAAGGCTGCCTCCCCTCTCTTTGAGACATAAATGCGGCCACATGCCTGTCTGTCTTTAAATTCTAATTTTGCCATAAACCATCCAAGTAGGTCTATCCTGGCTCCTCCATAGGCTTTAGGCTTGACATCTACTTCATGTAGATATTCCGCCCCACATGACCTCCACATTTCCTCAGGTATAAGTGTGTATTTGCCTCCTGAGTCTACCATCATAACTACATTAAAACCATTCACAGCAATCTTTGCTCTGGGACTTTCAATATGTGTGTCTTCATCAGAAATCATGAATACACATTCCTCTTCTCCATCGTCATCCCCAATCCAGTTCGAGGTATGATCTTCATTCTGGGTGGTCCTATATCATTTGGCCATATGTCTTTTGCCTCCGCATCTCCTGCAGATAATCTTAAGGGCCGGACATTCTTTGTTATTCGCCCAATGATTTGGGCTACCACACCTGTAACATCCTCTTTGTCTGGTTCTCCCCCTTCTGCTCTGGGGAATTTGTCCCTTGCTTTGGCGTTCTCCTCCCGGCATGGACATCCTGGTAGTTTCAAATCGATCAGTCTTCCTGATTTCAGGTCTCTTCACCATCATTTGGCTTCTGTACAATTCTGAATTACCAGGAACCCTGCGTTGTATATTGTTGGGAGTTGGTGACGTCCCACTGTGGTAAGGTGCTAACTTCTTCTTTCTCCCACCTCTTATCACTCCTACTTCTTCGTCATGATCAGATTGTATTGAACTGATGGATGGTTTGACTGAAATATCCTTCATTCTGCTCTCCAAGGTCATTACGCATGTTTCTGTGTGCTCAACTTCTTTGGCTAATCATAGAACTACATCAAGTGGGGGATCGTCTTCGGACCATAGCCTCTCTCTGACCTTACTACTTCTACACTCAAGCATAAATTGGTCTCTGATCCACTCCTCCAATTGTTTATTAAACTTGCAATTACGGGCCAGTTTTCTCAAAGCTGTAACATATTGTTCTACAGTTTCATCTTGTTCTTGAACATGTTTGCCAAATTTATATCTTTCCAGTATTGTACTCATTTTTTATCATAATGTTTATTTAGTTTAGTTATAGCTACTTCGCATTCGTTCATATCCACCATTTCATCATCCAATAGCTCAGGCAGGTCTTCATACTTCTCTTGTCCAGCCGGACCCAAACAGTGTAGTAACAAAGATTGCTTCCTTTCAATGCTGTATGTTGCTCCACAAACCACATGAGCATAATGTTCAAACGCTTTGAGCCAGCGCTTCCAGGGAAGAATCGGTTCCCCTACTTCTGGTAGAAACATGTGTGGAGGTTGAACCTCTTGCATTGCCATGTTAAGTATTCAATTATTGTGTGACTAATACAATAACTATAGGTTAACACCTTGATAGGTCCTTATTGTCCACTGCAGGAATGAGTAGTAGGAGTTGTGAGAGCACTTCAATATTTCCTCTTGAGAAGTAGATGAATACAAAAGGAATGGAGAGATATCTTGTTTCAATGTTCTCTCGTATTAATGCTTCACTAGATGAAAGATGAGTAATAGTAGCTAGATGAGAGATATGCATGTACAGTTATAAGCACAATCATCACAATTTGCTTTGATTCAGTGCTTTCCTTTACCTTTCACCCTGCGTACATATAATTCTGTCACTTGAGTGTGTTCAAACCTCTTTTCTTTCCTTTTATTTAATTTGCTTTCACTTCAGTAGTGTGAACGTAAAAGAAAAGCTTTCCTTTACCTTTCACCTTGTGTACATATGATTCTGTCACGTGAGTGTGTTCAAACCTCCTTTCGTTTCTTTTATTTATTTAGCTTTCACTTCAGTAGTGTCAACGTAAAAGAAAACATTTGTCCATTCAGGTTCCTTTCAAGGAGTACTCTTGTCGGCGTTGGGTGGGTACGCCCCCTTTTTTTTTTTTTTTTGTTACGCCACATTCATCCAACTAAACGTGCAGGCTGACAGCTTGAACTACGGTGTTACATTGCACTTGCATATTTCAGTACGGGGCTCGATGTGAGCGTATGTAGCGTGCGTCAGTAACGTTTCGCCTCGTCCATCCAATGAGATGTGAAACTTAACAGGCTGACGTTGGGCATAGGTCTGTGCTTGTGGACGCCAGTACGGGTTTCTATGTAAACACGTATCGTGTCGACTAACTCCACTTTCATTTTCAACTTCTTTAGTTTGGGTGGTGGATACACGCTATTGTGCGTCGTATTCGTATACTCCCCCCTTTTTTTTCAGCCAATCAGTGAAAAGTACGTCAGAGTGATGTTTGGGTCAACACTTGAAAAAGTTTGGAGGTGCGGAATGGAAACAAATAATTACGGCGGACAAATCTCCGAACTTGCAAGGCCGATAGTGGGCGGCAGTGTAAACAGTAACGACTGCTCCTACCTCGTACATGGCCGGAGATCCCTCTCAACGGCCACCATGAAGGCTTGTATCCTCATCGCCACTGAAGTAACGTGGGCAATAGATGGGGAGTATGACATATGTTTATTTATAGGTATCCATGTGATTATAAATAACAGTTTTATAAGTAATGTATATATCTATATTAGGGGACATGAACTGCACACGTCTCTTCTCTTCTCCGCCCAACCAACTGTCGCTCCTCCACATTCCGAACTAGAATCTTCTCTTCTCATCCTCGCTCTCGTTCCTCGTGCAATCCTCACATGCTGTATAAAGTACATTGAAGACACTACAATTACATGATTTGATCGGACCCTAAGGAAATAGTGTGAGTACAATGTATACAAATATGAGCATATACAGGGAAAGTACAGTAATAAAAAAACAACAGAACTATCAGAAAGTGCTGATAACCCTACTGATTATCTTCATGCACAGAAAGGATTGCTATCTTTCAAGCTTGTGTCTTCCCCTGTGTATATGTTTCATATGATGTGACTGGACCCTAAGGGAATTACTGTAAGAACATACTTGAAGGATAAGTCTACAGATAAAGTACGTTTTCAATGTTTAGTTCCTGACTGTTACTGAAGAAAACCATGTGGCATAGATATGTCAGTAAAGGAAAAAAGGGATAGCCAGAAATGTGATGTCATCAGTGATGTCATCAATGACATTTGTGATGTCATCTTTCATGTCCTGTGTGTTAGTTTTAGCAGTGCACAATGGTGGTGCGAGTTATGGTTGCTCAGTTTACCATAACTGGGGAATTTTTGGAACCATAACGTCCCGTTAACAAAGATTTTTTGTGTGCATTTCATAGGTTTTTAGTAGTACAACTTAACCATAACGTCCCTTTAACAACTTTTTTTTACTGAATTTGATAGGTTTTTAGTAGGGCAACTTAACCATAACGTCCCTTTAAGACATTTCTTTTTACTGAATTTCATATGTTTCTAGTAGTGGCACGTAACCATAATGTAAACGAACATCTGACTTCATTGCACACCTTCCGAAGAATGCCACATGACCATATGCTGGCGCACAGTATGGTGACGTGTTCGAAAACCCGTACACACTTCACAATAAGATCTGTGCCTTGTGGACAGTGTGGAAGTACATTTTGTACTGCTGTAGGAACTTGCAACTTCAACATTTCCCTTGCACAACTCCACCACCTATTCGTACTCAGCCATTAACAATCTGGTACATAGTACATACTTTTAGCAAACTGCTATTTATCTTAAAACAACATCAGCTAAGGCCATCCCTCCTCCCCAAGAAATAGCACCACTGCTGTAATGAAGGAACATAAGAAACACGGCCCGTAGCTTACAAATAACACACACACAACATTTTCCCCCGTCCACCTACCCCACTATATTACTGTTGGGTGCCTCTTTCCTCAGTTCCGTCAACAACTTTCGTTCTTAGCTGTCGTCCCAAAAAAAAGGCATCCATAAACAAAATAAATGTTCCTTTATGATCCATCTTTCACAGTTAAAAAATGGAAGTAAAAAACAACACATAGACTCCATCTACTTTATATTTCGTTGTAAAGTACATAGACGCAATAAGATTTTCCAACATTTCCATTAGCAGTTTGTGTTATGCTAATGGGAATATTGCAGGGTTCATCCTCCGTTCCAGGGAATGGAACGGTGGATAAAGGGGCAGCAGGCCAAGTTATCAGCCCAATCGAAGCAAGAGTGCATAACGAGGTGTCTGGATCATTACCCCCCTTCCACCCCTAAAATGGGGGATGAATGCCATTAACAATCTAGATTTCCAAAGTAGTAACCCGTGCTACTAAAAAAGATGATTTTCTGTATTAAACCGGGACGTCCCGGTTTAGAAAACAAAATCCTTTTCCAAGATGGCCGCCATAGAAAGGGAAGGCGGGTGTTCCATACAGGGCCCTTCTTCGCTTTCCATTGCAGCCTGCAAAAAGCACAAAGGTAACCCTGTGCCATATTACCATGAGCACATTTTTCTTCCCTTTCAAATGTATCCTAGTGTGGAACAACTTTACCACAAAACCAGTTCCAGGTGGACAGTAGCCACATTGTGCGGATCATGACCTTATACCATGACCCTGACATTCTGCCCACTGCCCATGGCTACAGCCCACCCCTCAATGACTGAAGCTGTGCCGCTATTTATTTTAACTACATTATGAGAAAACACTGCCACATCTCCAACACCATGCTTTTCGGTCATTGCCAATCAGCCTTACGCAAATTTACTGTAAATGCACACATGTTTTTTTTCCAAAACTGTCAAAAGAATTCACAAATGATTCGTCATATTAGGTGTGCACAAAATCCCAACAAACTTTGTAAAGTCATTCGCAATCATGTCAGAAATATTCAAACCATCAGCATTAACCTTCAACTCCCCACACATTAGTTCATAAGTTTGACAAGTGCAAGGATCAGAAAATATTATTATCCCGAGGGTTCGACCATGTATTTTTTTACAAACGTTGATCTATCGCAAACATTTTCAATGCACCTTACCTAATTTTTCCTCTTTTAGAAACATACGAAATCTGACAGCACAGCGCGTCCATCTTGTGCTAATCTTGTCCATTGCTGCATCTGGCTAAGATACATTGCCCTGACGTCACTAAATCATATGGGCCGCCCCTGACCCTCACATAACCAACCCCAATGATATTCAACACCTTTCTCGGTAACGTTCCTCTCCAGCGTAGCCAAATGCGCCCATAAGCACCTACGTGATGTGACGCAGAACCTGAAAATAAAGGCACATTGACTTACAACATAGCACATCACAATATGAAATAATAAACCGGATTTTAAAAGAAAACAGTAACACTTTACAATTTGTAAAGTACTTTTATTTCACAATAAAGTGTCTGAGAACATCGGACTATTCCCATATGCAAGCAAATTGCAAAATTGTTTCTGCGCTCCTAACAGAAAATGTTAATCGTGATGCACACGTTGTTCTTTTCCCCATACACAAAGTATTCGTTTTCGATAAAGGAACTGCTTCGGTCGCACAGTGAATTCCAGGGTGTCAGCATGAAGTTGGGCCTAGACTACCATAAAAGATGTTATGTTACACCTAAGCGCCAGTGCAGCGTAGGGACACATGGGTCCTGCCCGATCGTCCCAAAAAACAATCCCGGTGATCCAGGCGTTTACGAGTACGTGCATTAGCCGGTGAAAAAAATCCATCACTGGGCATCTGGAATCCATGGCAATCACAGTAAGGCAGCATGTAACTATTTGCAAAACATAACAAAAAATATATATGAATACCCAACCTTTAGTACAATACATCTATTGATTTCTTAATTCGGCATACAGTTTAAACTAACGATTACTACACACAGCAAACAATTTAAAAAAAGACAAAAAGAACGTGGAAACTGATACACAAATCGATGTGGTCATACATGACATTTTAAAGAAATATTAGCGTTGAACATGGGTGAATCTACTGAAAGTCTAGAAACGCTGAGAATCTGCACTCTCCATAACTACAAGAAAATCACAACTACACAGAAAGATAATACTCCAGTTACATTGCCAAAAATAATGTTCAGGTAATAAGAAATTAAATCTCGTTCCAGTGTAGAGTCGTCAAAAGCAAACTTACACCATATTGCCCGGCTCCATTCTCTTCATAAAACTCAGAGACCAATGTGCTTGCACCAAAGATTCTTCATAAACTGATATTACATGTGCCTTTCAAACGTTTAGAATGCATAACCTTATCAAATGTTCCTTTTTGCAAACTTTCACTCCCTGCATTCTTAGATTCTTAGTGATTTTTGTCTTTCGCTCAAGGTCAAAATATAATTGACCCTTATGGGTTGAGTCAAATGCGTGGGCCTCCTGAGCTCGCAACCAAAAAAGCAAACCTAGTGACCTTCACTCAGAATCTAAATACATTCTCACTTTGCAACAACATATCTCAAAGCATTCATGAGAACTGGTACTCCCATACACTTGCAGACCCACTGTTTCCATCAAACACTGCAGGTGGCTGCATAAAATTTCAAACTCTAGGACGCCAGTCTGGCTACAATATTTTTTTAAATACATTATAACACAGACACATTAATTATTTGCCTGTACTTTACGGACATTATATTGAGCAACAACTTGAAATCTACCGTATGACTTTCGTGACAAAAAAACACCACTTTTTTACTGCCTACTGCCACATCCCATCCCAGCCTCATCAACCCTCACCTTCCGAGACAGTATTTGATAAGTTTAACAAGTGCAATGTTGTGTTGTTTTATATGTTTTAGCGGCAATGTCTGCGTACACCAAAACACGAATGAAAGATGGCGGGCACATCGGAAGAATCTGATGCACTTCACGCTCTTCAACATCCAATCAGTGAATGCGTCTTGTTTCCCTTATGTTCGTGGACATGACGCTGCCGATTAGCCAATCGGTATCTTGTCCGCGGAGCGAACAGGGAAGAGTGACCGCGGAGCGGACATAGATATCACTAATTTTTCAAAACATACTTTGTGGTTGTTTTAAAGAAAACTACTGGACGGATTGTCACCAAATTTACAAAAGCACGCTTTCGGGACCAAGCTCCTGCTGCAAATTTGGTGAAAATCAGTCCAGCGGTTTGGGCTGTAGGCGTGCGCAGAGTTTTTCCCCCATTCAGTCTATGGGAAAAAAAGACGTTTTGGGACCCCCCTATACCCTTTCCCCCCCTGGACCAAACATCCCCAAACTTTGCACAAGAATTCAGACTGGCCCATATACTCTTTTTGCAAAGTTTGGTGAGGATTCGCCGAGGGGGAGCGAAGTTATAAGCCGCCCAAAAAGTGCTCTTCCTATGTAAACAGCAACATAACCATAACTACACAGCCACTACTATGGCTGTGTAATATATGTATATATATATATATATATATATATATATATATATATATATATATATATATATATATATATATATATATATATATTCTTCTCTACTTCTAACTATATTTTGTTTTCCCGCCTCCCTCCGTTACCTTTTCCCTTACTTGTTTCTTCTAAGGCATGCACTTTTGACAAAGCATTAGTCTTTTTCACTCGCCGTTCGCATGTTTCCTCTCTGGATCCTCGGGATCACCGCCTTCGTCACCGCCTTCTTCGGCTTTTCTCCCGCTCAGCTTCCCGTAGGACTGGGAAGGGGTTGTGTGAGGAAGCACGGGTCCCTTCAGACCTCATTCTGCAGATTTTTGTTTTTATTCTACCACTTTCTAAGGGGAGCTTCACGGTCTACTCAGCCAAATGGCAAAGGACTTGTGATATTGCCGAGGACCTAGAGTTACTTTATGTCGATGGTCAATGGGTGTCTTATTCTAATCGATAACCATCAATCTCTGCTACCAAGTGTGCTGCGAGACCCCCAACCAGCCCATAGAGTCGGGGTTTGCTCAGAAGCACTTTAAGACAAGGTAGCGGCACCCAAGAGATGGATGGAGGTGCAGATTTATTACTCCAACACCAATCAATAAGGACAACTCAAATGGTTTGGCAAAGGGAGTCCGTTTAATGACAAGTACAAAAAACTGGGAGTTATGAATATCAAAACAGGTGGAGTTCTTGTGCCAGGATCTCAGTTCCTCCCCTGCACCTTAATTTAAATTGACATTTGTTTTTGACTATTCTCATAAAATGTTTACCTGATTAGGAGTGCACCAATGCTTGTATTTTTCTTGAGTTATGAATATCAGCAATGGTGCGATCTTCCTTCTCACTTCAACTCCAACAAACTTCATAAAAATCCTAACATTTATACTAAAAACACATCATCCTTGATGTGTAACACTCAAAAGCTGACATGCATTGGTTAGGAAAAGTACACTTTACTATAGGTATTATATCTGTATATGGTAACGGAGTGAGGGGATTGGGAAAACACTGTCAGGTGGGCATCAAAGCCCTTCCTTCAAAAATGACTACTGCAGACGTCACTAAAAGTATGATGTGCCATTGGTTCTACTAACTATAGGACCCTAGATTACTTGGTCCACTGTGATTGGGTTGGCACCAACCCCATGCATACTTTTTCACTTTGCTTAGCAGCACGCAGAATGGTCGGCCAGGAGCAGGGTGCCCCTCAACTCACCCGGCCTTCCTCCAATCAATCATTACTTTAGTGGCTATGTGACAATTATTTCACAGTGGATGGCCTTGAGACTGCATCTTCTGCCTCAATATCTTCTCCTGGCTCACAGCCATGCGTAGGTGTGGGGGTCTTGCTCTGTTCGTTCAGCTGGTCACGTGATTCAGACACTGTGGATTTGCCTTTTCCTCAACAATTTGTGTATTTGATTTTATGTTCACCCACCACCTGCCTTCGCCTTCTTATCTTGCCCCTACAAAGCAGTATATTATGGTCCTTGCTTCAGTTACTTGTAGCTACTGCTCGTTCATTTTGATGGCTACGACCTTGGTTCCTTAGGCACGAGTTGCCTCTGCTGAGTTTCGTTTCTGCTGCTCAGCTCCTGATTTCATTGACTGTGAAACCTTTCTAGAATGGCCTTTTGTAATTTTGTTGATTCTGCTTTTTGTGCAAAGTGGAAGTATACTTCATATAAAGTGATTTATTTGAGGTAGATATGTATATGGCGCTTACCGCACTATGCCTCTACTAAGCATAGCAAGCCGCATGATTCTCTTAGCTTTCTTGCGGTTCCAAGCGTATGTACACATGCTAACTGGTCAAATATCTTTGCCATGCTTACAGCTTAAGCTTCTTTTATTTGACATCGCCATCACACTCGTTCACGATATCCTTGTTCATGGCGTTTCGTCTCTTTATGTCATTCTCTGGTCATCATTTCTTCTACATGTGAGTCAGTTTTAGGTTCTTGTGATGTCACCATTCGTCTTCCATTAAGACCTTTTTGGTTTCTTCAGGGACTGTACTCAGGCGATCTTCACTCCGTTTCATTTGTTGATATGATTTTCTCAATGGATACCTTACTGTCCATGGTTTCCTTGGTATTGGTACTTCGATAGGTGCTGTTCCTCTGATAGGTACTGGACGGAGCCCTACTGCGGCTCTCTGCTGGTTTATTTGCTCATCATACGCCACATATCTCAGTGTGAACGTTCCTGGCACTTCAAAATGGGGGATTGGAGTGCAGGTTTTATTTGGGACCTCCTCTACACTATCAAGTGTTTGGACCCCTCCTTTGATGGAAATGCAAGTTTAACCGTCAAAATATCCTCCTTGTTATTGGATATCACTGTAGCCTCAATGAAAAGCATAGATTTGCACGCTATCAAAAGTCCACCTTTTTGTCTTCCTTTGCCTATAGTTGTTGCTGGTTGTGTTAACAATCTGAACCCTTCTAGTTCCGGGGGGTTTACTAACCATGTTTCTTGAAACAGGATTAGGTCATTCTCCCCAAATATCTCTGATCTAGTTTTAGCATTTCTAAAAGAACTAGATACCTTTGTGTTCCAGCTCACCAACTTTACCTTTACCCAACTAAAGGAAAGTCTGCCTCACTCCCAGTTTCTGGCAGACCTGAGTTATCAATTCTGGTAGCATGGACCACAGGGCAGATTGGTCTCCACTCATGAGATCTTGGTCAGTGATTTCCTTTCCACTAGGCTGCTCTCCCTTCCCCAAAACCCCAACTTTTTTAGGATAGCCACCCTTAGCACCCTCCTCATTTGATAGTGGCGGGGATTTATGGACAACCAGACCGAATTTTAGAAGAGAGTCTGAAGCCGAAAGAAGAACCCCAGGCCCCACCTTGGATGCAAACCCTACTTCCGCCAGCTGGCCCTCATTTGGATCTGGGAAGGTGACAAACTCAATCTCCTTAGTAGAAAATAAATAGAGGTCTGGAATCTTTTTGATAATGGGTAGTATCACTCCTCTATTCAGGAATCTAGGGTTTAATTTATGCTTATTACAGGTGAACCAAAGATTCAGGACTGCAAATGGAGCTAGCTCTTCTTGGCTGAAGAATGAGTCCTTTCCTTCTGTGTCTTTTATGTTTTCTTGAGTGTCTCTTGTTCTCACGTCTGATTCTATACCGTGCTCTTCCGCTATCTTGGCTGATTTCTGGTCTGGGTCTGGGTTCGAGGGTGCGCAACTACGATGCCTGGAAGATGTTTCAATATTTGAAGAGCCATCTCCTGAGCTCTTATTTTCCTTACCGCACCTGGAGAATACTGGGGCCATTTTCAAAGCATTGCATGACGACGGTGTGATTTTTTTTTCTCTGGTTTGGCTCTTGGTAGAAATAGTGGTGCCCATTTTATTAATTTCTTATCTTTCATCCCTTTAGACAGTGGACATGTACCTCTTTCCTCTTGGGCCGGGTCTGTCTGAATTCTTATGGTGATTTTTATCACCCTTGTATCGTCAGACTCCACTACATGGTTTGACTTTTGTTGATTCCCGATGTTCCTTGTTTGAGCCAAGGAGCACTTCCTGGTACCACTTAGTGACACTTCCTCTAGTCCCACCTCTTTAATGACATCTGATTTTTTTGAAGGAAGACTTAGGCTTTTTATAAACCTGTTTGTATCGGAGATTTCAGTTTTTTTTATTTCACATTTTTTCTTTTCTTTGCCTGTATAGAGGAAGGCAAAGAACCATGTGCCGTCTTTTTTCCGTTCTTTCTCCTTATCCTTTTCCTTTTCCAATAGGTTTGTTGTGAACTTTCCTTCCATGCTTCCCCCTCTCCTTTGCCCGCTTGCTCTTCTGTGGGTGAGGTCTCCTCTATGTCAGACAGTGGCTTCGAAGGAACCGAATCGGCTGTCTGAGCCTGATGACAGAATTCGTCTAAGACCGACTGAGAGAGGGGCGTGTCATCGAGGGGACATAGAGGATCTAGTATCTTTGTAGGTTATTTGTTTCCTTTCGCCTTCCTTCTGTCTTCTTCCTTAGTTTGAATAAGGTTAAGGATCATTGATTTGGTCTCCTTTCCATCCACACATAGATCTTGTAATAATGTTTTGAGATCCTGTATGTTAGTCTTCTGTGATATCATTTGGTCTGTCATGGCTCTTAATGTGGGGGAAAATGAGGTATGTATTACATTGGTTAAGCCTACTACTGCAAACTCAAACTGTTCGATGTCTTTTATCATTTCCAACAGTATTCCTGTGTGGGTCTGCACATCGCCCGCCTTTTATGCTTTCGTACACCTTCACTAAGGAGTTCAAAACGAAGCTCAAGGCTGACAATGCACACTCATTTGCGTACAGTGTTTGAGTTAGGGACTGGTGAGGTCGTGGTGCACCCCCATTTGTTTTTTGTCGTTGGGGCATTGGTATCAGTGTCTCCCATCTTACATCTGCTGTTGAGTTTAGCATAGCTGATGAATTTGTGGCATTGTTTGGCGGTATGGGGGATAGAGTAAAGCCTTGACAAAAGTCCAACCCCGGATTATAGGATCAGCACTTCCTGCCTTGCCGTTATTGTTCAAACTTATGTTTTGTGAGGTCTGCAGATATATTGGAAGATCATTTAAACTTCTGTTTCTCTGTCGGGAGAAGTATTTATTGATTTTCCCCTTAATGTTTATGGCGGTCAGAGTTTAAGCATTCCCTCCTATACACTTTGATTCAAGAAGGGACCCGTCTCCCCCTCTTTCCCTTCGGGGGGATCACAATGTCCCTAACATGTATTTGTGCCAGGGTATGAATCACCTGACCTGCTGGAACACTTTCCTGGAGCTGAGGCGGCTGCGGGTGCACCTCTCTTCTAATGTTGTTTTGGAGAGAAAAGAGCGCTCCCACTCTGGGGCTTTGGTGTTGTCTGTTAGAAAACCGCTTCTATGATTGTACCTTGTTGCAATTTTAAGGCTTGAGTCTTTCAGTATAGTTTCAGGGGAATGGACGAAGCTTTGGTTTCAATATACAAATGAACAAAGATCGCACTTGGTTTAAGGACTCCTTCCTGTTTCCCCTCCCGCCGGTGCCAAGAGTAGCACCACCTACTGCTAAAAGTTTTGGCAGCGCGATCCCAAAAGTGTTGAACTAGCCCTCTAGTGGCCTCTGGATAACAATAGAGCCATGCTCTGATGGGGTGGGGAAAGAATAAGTGTGGACACTCAAGACGGCAGAATACATGCAGCGAGCAGGATGAAAGGGTAGACCCCCGCAGTCTCCTGCTCGCAATCGCTCTGCAATCACAGGTACGATCTTGTCCAAGTCTGGTTAATTTTGCTTACCCGCCAGCACAATAGTCCGGCGTCCGGCATACAAGGGGAGCTCACACAGCTTCCCCCTCCACAGACTGGAAGCGAAGGAGTGAAGAGACTGCGGCTTCTTTATGATATGATATGATATGATATGATAAGGTATTTGTAACGCGCCTATACACAAGTGTTTCAAGGCGCGACGAGGCAGGGAGGGAGGGAAACAAGGGGAAGACAGACAAACGATCCTACTAGGCCAGGTGTCATTCAGATCGTGCAAGTGCAGAGGTAAGGGGAAAAGGAGAAAGTGCAGGGGGAGGAGGTGGGGGGGGGAAAGTGCAGTACAAGGTAAGTAGCGTAATAAAATAATAAATAATAAATAATAAATAAAAGGGCCAGCTGGTGGCAAGTGCGAGGTAAGTGCAGAGCAAGTGCTGGGAAGGGGGCTGTAGGGATGCAGTGACAGTCCCACAGTGCAGGAGGAGCCAGGGAGGCAGTGCAAGTGGAGAGTGGCTGGGCCCTGGACCGAGGTCACAGAGTGGCCCAGATGCAGGTTTAGTGCAGACTTCAGTGGGGAGTTTAGCAGGTTTAGCAAGGGAGAGGGAGAGAGAAGGCAGAAGTGAAGAGGAAGGTTTTGAGGTGCTTCCGGAACCGGAGATGGTTCTCCTCAAGTTTCAGGGAGGCAGGAAGGCTGTTCCAGAGGGAGGCCCCTGCTGCGGAGAGAGATCTACCCCCAGCTCGTTGCTTCGAGAAGCGGCTGACCATGAGGGAGTTGGAGACGGATGAGCGAAGGGCTCGTGAAGGCAGATATTTAGGAAGAGAGAGTTGAAGGTATTTAGGCCCCAGGCCCCAGAAGGCCTTGTGGACAATGCAGAGGGTTTTGAACTTAATCCTCGCAGCCACTGGGAGCCAGTGAAGAGATTTCAGTCCTGGAGAGATACGGTCCCTGGGCTTGAGGCCAAGGACAAGTCTCGCAGTTCTGTTCTGGATAAGTTGCAGAGGGCGGAGAGTGGAGGCAGGCAGATTAAGATAGAGGCTGTTACAGTAGTCCAGCCTTGAGAGAACCAGGGCTCGGGAGACAGTGAGCTTCTGGGGGAAGGAGAGGAAGGGAAGAATACCTCTGAGGAGGTGCAGCTGGTAGTGTGACTTCTTAGAGACGTCAGATATATGAGGAGAGAAGGAGAGTGTGGAGTCGAAGATGACCCCGAGGTTTTTAGCTTTGCAGGTAGGGGCAGGAAGGGGGCCAAGTGAGGCCGGCCAGAGAGCTGCAGGAAAGGAGGGAGTGGGTGTGCCGATGAGTAGAATCTCAGTCTTACTGGCGTTAAGGCAGAGGTCGTTGGCGGCACACCATTCCTGGATAGCAGACAGACAGTCGGAGATGAGGGAAGGAGAGGAGGAGGCCGAGGGTAGCCTGAAAATGAGCTGGGTATCGTCCGCATAGCACTGAAAGTGGGGGCAGAGAGCGGCGATGCGGTGGGCAAGGAGTGCCAGATACTGGTTGAAAAGCCAGGGAGAGAGGTTGGATCCCTGGGGGACACCACAGGTGGAGTAAAAGATGTCAGAGAGGAAGGAGCCCATTTGGACCTGGGAGGGTCGACCGGAAAGGAAAGAGGTCAGCCATGCCAGAGCCTGACCAGTGATACCCAGGTTATCACGGAGACGGTTGAGCAGGATGGCATGGTTGACAGTGTCAAAGGCAGAGGAGAGATCGAGCAGAATGAGAACACAGGGAGTGTTGGAATCGAGGTTCAGGAGCAGGTCCTCACGGATGTTCAGGAGAGCAGTTTCCGTGCTTCTGGCCGCTCTGAAGCCGGATTGATGGTCATGAAGATTACCAACATATTCAGCATGGAGGTTAAGCTGGGAGATGGCCAGTTTCTCCAGGAGCTTGCCCAGGAAGGGAGTAATGGAGATTGGGCGATAGTTGGCCGGGCAGGAGGGGTCGGAAGAGGGTTTCTTGAGGAGGGGGTGCACAAGGGAGTGCTTGAGGGGGGATGGGAAGACTCCAGAGGCGAAAGAGTGGTTGCAAAAGTCAGCTAGGGCAGGAGCCAGGGAGTCGATGTGGTCCTTGATGGTTTTGGAGGAACAGGGGTGAACCTGTTTAGACGAGGCTTTCATAGATCGGACTTGTCTGGAAACCTCATCAGCAGAAAAAGGTGGAAAAGCAGAGAAGGAGGGCGGAGGGGTGGCTGCAAGAGAGCAAGAGGAAGAGCCGGGAAGAGAGGGAGGGAGGAGAGAGGAGGAGAGCGAGGACAGGATGTCCTGAGTTTTTGAGATGAAGTGCGAGGCCAGTGCAGTGCAGAGGGCCTGGGAGGGGACAGGAGAGGTAGAGACTGCAGCAGGGTTGGCCAGCTCCTTGCAGATTTTAAAGAGTTCGGCCGAGTTGTTTGATGCCTCAGAGATGCGGGCTTGGATAAGGGCTCTCTTCTTGGTGAGAACGGAGAGCCGGTATTGCCTTTGGAGCAGGCGGCAGGCCAGTTTGTCAGAGGATGAGCATGAAGCACGCCATTTCCTCTCTGCCACCCTGCACTTGCGTTTTAGGGAGACGAGATCCGAGTCATACCAGGAGTTACATTTGGCTTTGGGCTTCAGGCGGATTCTCATGACGGGGGCAAGGATATCGAGAGTATCAGATATAGAGGAATAGAGCATGGAGAGGGCTGTGTCAGGGTGGGAGTCAGCCAAGGGGGGAGAAGGGGGCGAGAAGGTAGCAGCGAAAGCCTCAACTGACACGCGCTTCATGGGTCGGATGACCGAGAAGGTGGGTGGCAGTGAAGAGGGTGGCTTTGCCTGTGGGGTAGGGAGGGAGAGGTGGGAGGATAGGAGAAAGTGATCGCTCCAAGAGAGAGGAGTGGAGAGAGGGAGGGAGAGGGGAAGGTCAGAAGAGATCAGAGCATCAAGAGTGTGCCCTGCAGAGTGAGTAGGCCCAGACGGGAGAATAGAGAGTGAGAGAGAGTTGCAGAGTTCGCGGAAGAGACCAGTGGGGGGACAGGAGGCATCGAGGTGGATGTTGAAGTCACCGAGAAAGAGGAGTTGGGTGGTTGAGGACAGGAGTGAGGAGGAGAGGTCAGCCCACTCAGAGAGGAAGGAGGAAATTTGACCAGGTGGCCGATAGATAGTAGCCACGGTAAGGGAATGGCTAGGAGAGAGAGAAAGTCGGCAGACAAGACATTCAAAAGAGGAGTAGGTCTGCGTAGGAGTGACAGTGGCATGAATCCACTCAGGGAAGATAAGGGCAACACCACCCCCTGAACGGTTGGGCCTGGGCACGGAGAGGATCTTGTAGCCGTCAGGTAGGAGTGTGTCGAAGCTGGTGGCAGAGCTGGCAGTGAACCAAGTCTCAGTGAGACCGAGGACGTCGAGGTCCAGTTCCTCAAGAAGGCGACAGATATCAGAGGAGTGCTTGATGGCAGAGCGAGAGTTTAGAGTGGCAATGTGGAGAAGGTTGCCACCCTTGAAAAACTTCCGGGGAGGGGTACAGATCAGAGGTACGCCCTGCGGAGGTGTTAGAGAAGGAGTTGAAGAGGGAGCAAGAGAACGGGCAGGGTGTGAGGGGAGAGGCAAGGTAGCCGAGGACAGAGGAGGGGGGACAGCGGGAGCGGAGAGGAAGTTGATGAGGCAAGGGAAGCGTCTATCAAAGAGGTGAAGGTTGGCCTGAGGGCCTTGGACCAAGACGGTCCCGTTAGCATAGACATTAATGATGGCTTTGGAGGAGTGGAAAGGGGCCAAGAGGACATCCCAACGGGTGCCACCATTAATGGGAGAGGTGGAGAAAGGAGAGAGCACAGTGACCATGTGAAGGGTCCATAGGTCAGGTGAAGGCACGAAAAAGAGAATGTCAGTGAGAGTTTCCTTGGAGCAGGCGCTCGTGTAGGTGTCAGCGATAGGGAGGCCTGGGTTGGAGACCAGGATGTCCTTTTTAAACTTTTTCCTACCGGATTTAGTGAGGAGAGCAGGATAGTCAATGGAGAAGCAGTTAGAGTAGATAGGCGAGATAGAGAGCACCATGGAGTAGGAGGGGAGGCGGACGACACGGGTATGCAGACAAGAAGAGAGTGGAGGGCACTAGTTTACCACAATGCAGAGCAAACAGTAATGCGTAGAAGGTCAGGGCCACCTAAGTATGAGAATCCTGCGAGGGGAGAAAAAGCACCCTAGTTTAACACAATGCAGAGCAAACAGTAATGCGTAGTAGGTCAGGGCCACCTAAGTTTGAGAATCCTGCGAGGGGAGAAAAGCACCCTAGTTTAACACAATGCAGAGCAAACAGTAATGCGTAATAGGTCAGGGCCACCTAAGTATGAGAATCCTGCGAGGGGAGAAAAAGCACCCTAGTTTAACACAATGCAGAGCAAACAGTAATGCGTAATAGGTCAGGGCCACCTAAGTTTGAGAATCCTGCGAGGGGAGAAAAGCACCCTAGTTAACCAATAAATTGGAATAGGGGGGGCGAGGCATCATGCGGATGAGGTGTGCAAGGTGAGGAGGGGTGGGCCGGAGAGCGGAGAACAGGTGGAACAGGCGCCTGGCGTCCCCTGCGGACACCTGCAGACACACAGGGAGCCGCAGTCGTAGGAGCCGCCCTTTGCCTAAAGGGGCCCTTGGCCTAGGGGGCTGCCGGGCAGGGGGGCTGCCCAGAGGGAGTGGGATATAAGCAGGGGAAGGAGGACCAGGAAGTGAGGGGGAGGGAGGGGGCAGGGGGCAGCACACAGACGCGCACGGAGCGCTAGCAGCACAAACAACAAAACGTTACAAAAAATAACAGGAGGCTTAACTGGAGCCCAATGGGGCTCGGGAGGCAGCCTCAGCAACAAGCCACACGGGGCTACGGCGACCGCTCCAACCCGCTCCGGCTCAACAAGGAAGAGAGCGTGGTGAGCGGTCGAGCCGTAGTCCCGGAGCGGCTGCGAGGACAGCCAATCAGAGGGGGGGGGTGGGCGGGAAGGGAGGCGGGAATGGAGAGGGGAAGGAGGACCAGGAAGTGAGGGGGAGGGAGGGGGCAGCACACAGACGCGCACGGAGCGCTAGCAGCACAAACAACAAAACGTTACAAAAAATAACAGGAGGCTTAACTGGAGCCCAATGGGGCTCGGGAGGCAGCCTCAGCAACAAGCCACACGGGGCTACGGCGACCGCTCCAACCCGCTCCGGCTCAACAAGGAAGCGAGCGTGGTGAGCGGTCGAGCCGTAGTCCCGGAGCGGCTGCGAGGACAGCCAATCAGAGGGGGGGGGTGGGCGGGAAGGGAGGCGGGAATGGAGAGGGGAAGGAGGACCAGGAAGTGAGGGGGAGGGAGGGGGCAGGGGGCAGCACACAGACGCGCACGGAGCGCTAGCAGCACAAACAACAAAACGTTACAAAAAATAACAGGAGGCTTAACTGGAGCCCAATGGGGCTCGGGAGGCAGCCTCAGCAACAAGCCACACGGGGCTACGGCGACCGCTCCAACCCGCTCCGGCTCAACAAGGAAGCGAGCGTGGTGAGCGGTCGAGCCGTAGTCCCGGAGCGGCTGCGAGGACAGCCAATCAGAGGGGGGGGGTGGGCGGGAAGGGAGGCGGGAATGGAGAGGGGAAGGAGGACCAGGAAGTGAGGGGGAGGGAGGGGGAAGGGGGCAGCACACAGACGCGCACGGAGCGCTAGCAGCACAAACAACAAAACGTTACAAAAAATAACAGGAGGCTTAACTGGAGCCCAATGGGGCTCGGGAGGCAGCCTCAGCAACAAGCCACACGGGGCTACGGCGACCGCTCCAACCCGCTCCGGCTCAACAAGGAAGCGAGCGTGGTGAGCGGTCGAGCCGTAGTCCCGGAGCGGCTGCGAGGACAGCCAATCAGAGGGGGGGGTGGGCGGGAAGGGAGGCGGGAATGGAGAGGGGAAGGAGGACCAGGAAGTGAGGGGGAGGGAGGGGGCAGGGGGCAGCACACAGACACGCACGGAGCGCTAGCAGCACAAACAACAAAACGTTACAAAAAATAACAGGAGGCTTAACTGGAGCCCAATGGGGCTCGGGAGGCAGCCTCAGCAACAAGCCACACAGGGCTACGGCGACCGCTCCAACCCGCTCCGGCTCAACAAGGAAGCGAGCGTGGTGAGCGGTCGAGCCGTAGTCCCGGAGCGGCTGCGAGGACAGCCAATCAGAGGGGGGGGGTGGGCGGGAAGGGAGGCGGGAATGGAGAGGGGAAGGAGGACCAGGAAGTGAGGGGGAGGGAGGGGGCAGGGGGCAGCACACAGACGCGCACGGAGCGCTAGCAGCACAAACAACAAAACGTTACAAAAAATAACAGGAGGCTTAACTGGAGCCCAATGGGGCTCGGGAGGCAGCCTCAGCAACAAGCCACACGGGGCTACGGCGACCGCTCCAACCCGCTCCGATTCCTCAAATCTCCCAGCTCACTCCAATGGGGACGATGCTAAAAGACTGATTGATCCAAATAGTCAAAGCGCTGTGGAGCCCGCAGAGCCCGAAGACTCAAAGACTCTGCTGCCGAACTCCGTGGCCCGCTCCGTGGTATGGAGAGGTATTTATGGGTAAGACAGCAAAAGAGGACTGGACTCCTCTGGTTCTTCAACACTGCTCACAATGGTAGATTGCAGACCCAAAGACTCTGCTGCCAGACTCTGCGGTCCGCTCTGCAGCATGCAGAGGTATTTATGGGTAAGACAGCAAAAGTGGACTGGGCTCCTCTGGTTCTCCAACACTGCTCACACTGGTAGATTGCAGACCTTAAGACTCTGATGCCAGACTCAGCGGCCCGCTCTGCGGTATGCAGAGGTATTTATGGGTAAGACAGAAAAAGAGGACTGGACTCCACTGGTTCTCCAACACTGCTCACACTGGTAGATTGCAGACCCAAACACTCTGCTGCCAGACTCTGAAGTGAAGATCTACCTCATAAAATCAGGACCACTGCAGTTTCCAATGGGAACGTAATCTTGATAAAGGGGGACAGAGCACCAAATACTGGGACATCTGTGTGACATCCTGGTCCAGGGCAAGCTCGGAGCGCTTGAAGAACGACACCAACACACCAGTACGTGTCTCGCTGGGTCCCCTGCTCTGACTGGCGCATGCGCCGCAGGGGCCTGCCTTTATTGGCTCAACATCACATGATTGCGTAACACAGTCACTGAAAGGGATATACCACACTCCTCCCTTTTCATATTTTTTCAAACAACATAATAGAACGCAAGCACTTGTTGCACAACACAAACTTGTAACACAGGTAAATGAAGTTCAAGCACAGGTAAATAAGTTGTATTGTATTGTATTGCATTTGGTTATTTATATAGCGCTCTTTCCCCACTTGTGTGGCCTCAATGTGGTTTTTTCTTGGTTGAACACCCTTGGTGACCATAGTCGATATGTTTGGAAATTCTAGAGTGTTTAGGTGAGGAGATGCATGCGTGCATGTTGCCGTTCTAGGACTTGGGTGGCTGGCAAGGCTCCACTAAGCAGCCAGTCAGACACACAGGTGGGTGCTGTTGAGGGTTAGAGATAGATTGCTATTTTTCAGAGAGTTTATGTGAGGCCAGCTATACCAGATTCCTTTTTGGGTGGTGTTCGCTGTATGCTAGTGGCAGAGGTGTTGAGGTACGTCAGGTGTTTCAGTCTGGACGGCTATGTGTGCATGTTAGGAAAGATTTCATAATTGTAGGTAATTTTCCTTCCATGTGGCAACCCCTAAACTTTTTGCTGTTGTTTTTCACCTTGTTCTCGACTTTGCCAGAGAAGTGCAGCCTTCTGCCGCACTCCTCTGGGCGTTCGCTCCTTTCTTACGGGGAAACTGACATGCCCTTAAGACAGTCAGTACCGGGAAACGCTGTTTTCCGTAGTTTCTTTTATCATGTTGCGGCTTTCGTGCAACATGACACAAGAGGGCACTGTAAGCTAAGTTACTGCTCTCTTGGTTCTCTAGCCTTCTACAAGCCCTAGATACTCTTTCAGGATTGTAACTGATCAGTGCAAGTGATTCACGGACGGGAATGGTGGCAGCGATCGTTTCTTGTGTTTTGAGCTCCTTTTGGCGTTTTAAGCGCGTTTCTCGCGCTTAACCCAAAATGGTGGCCTGGCTCCCAAAATGGCCAGACCACGAGGCTCCTTTGTCCTGTCCGCTGACCGTCTTGCTCCCTTCACCTTCCCCAGGTCGAGCCGACCCGGGGCCTTCCTTATTTGGGCATGTACTTTCCCGCGAAACACGGATGCTTTCGCGGGCTTCTACATGCCTGGTGTGTGCCTCCAGGATGTGGGCTGGGATGTCTGGTCCCAATACACATCCTGGGTGCCAGAGAGTCTAGGGTGGTGTGAATGCCTGGGACCACCGTGGTCCGTGATAGGTCCACGAATGGTGTGAGTGTTGATGAGCGGATCTCCCATTGGGTCCCCTCCGTTTTGGCGCGAAGGGAACCGTGGATAAGAGGGGGCTGGAAACACCACTACCATGTCGATCTCCTGAGTTCTCACGAACGAAGGAATACAGGAGCCAAGTATCCTGCAACCCAGAGGCTGAACCGAGGAATCGCTGGTGACCCGCTGAAGGACTGCTCCTCTGCACTGCTGTCGCCTTGTGAAACCCTTTTCACCTTTGATCGAACCAGAAGGCCTGTACTGGTACTTCGACCCTTGGAATAGCGGGAACAGCTATTCTCGGCATCTTCACCATCTCCTGCACGTAAGCCTTCGGAAGTGTCTCTGGGCCATCCAGCAGACTGACCAGCCTACTCAGGAGTCTTGCTCTGTAACCGCCACCAGGTTGTGTAGTATTTCGAGTCCTGGTCACTCTCACACGATTCGTACACTTGGCGTTCCCAGGTCTGAAGTGAGTAGTGTACATTTGGCTCAGATACACACGGCCGCTCCGTTGCCCTGCTGTGGTAACAAACTGTGCGGGTTCCTTCGTTTGGGACGTCTTTTACTCAACTCTGCTGCTGCAGACTCAACACGACGACGAGACGTCCCCTGCTCTTCTGAACCTGCCAGCGACTGAAACTGACGCGGAGAAGCCTGGGTCTGCTTGCATCGGGGACCGGTGAGTAGCATAGCTAGGAACTGGTCACCCTCCTGCAGGAGCCCATAGCTTTTCCCCGCTGTGCATCTAACGCTTGAGACTTGTTGTATTTGTATATATATTGTATTGGTATGGTATGTGTTGGTTTACTAGAGTTGTATTGTGATTTCTCGCTACGGTCATTGTTTTAAAGGCCTTGGAATAAATGTGTATATATTTTTAATATAACACCTGTTTGGAGTAGTTTGTAAGTGTCCTTGCTTTGTGTGCTCATTGTGGGCTTTCAGTCACCCTCACCCCTCTTGAGACCTAGTCTTGACCGCGGCGATCGCTACCTTGATTGGTCTGGCTTGTCCAGAGGTTACCCTGTTCCAAGTAATTAGGTTGGCCTTCTGAACTTCTGCGCCACCAGGACAGAGTTCAGAAATCCGTCTTAACAAATTGGTGTACAGCGGTGGGATACGACTGAAGGTATCCAGTGTTGCGCACGAACTAAGGCATTTCAAGTTATTCCTACCAGGACACGTAGTGAATTGTTGTAGTATAACTTTAAAAAGGCCATAGTCCTATCTAACAGTATGGAAACAAATACCCTGTTAACTTTAAATGCTTCCAAATCAGAAACATTGAAAAAGATGTGTGCGGAGAGAGGTGTTTCCTCTCAAGGTACGAAATTGGATATGATCCAAAGAATCGTGGCGTGGCAAGAAGCACAGCTTGACGCTATAACTTCTGAGGACAGTGCGGAAGGAGGTGGGGCTGCTCTCACTGGTAGAACCGACGGTTCTGCCGCTGCAATGATCCATCGCGACCACGAGGACAGGGAGGATGAGATGTCTAATGTTTTCTCTGCCAGTGCTGATGGGGAGGCTATGCTTGAATTCAAGAAGCAAGAGCTGCGATTTAGGCAGAAGGAGCTTGAATTCAACATAGCCAAACTAAAAATCGAACAGGCAGAAAAACAGAAAGACAGGGATCACCAGTTGGAACTGGCCAAGCTTCAGGTTGCAAATGGGTCCAAGGGTCCTGGACATGGGTCTGGGGCCTCCTCTCATCCACGGTTTCCAAAAGATCTGCTCAGTGTGTATGAGGAAAGGAATGACATTATGGACTGGGCGAATGCGTTTGAGTATGCATGCGAAGTTCAACAAGTTGACAATGCTGATAAGATTGCCTAGTTACTCAGCAGACTGCCCCATTCTGGCTGTAGTGCCATTATGGAAATGTCGAAGGCTGAGCGAGCTGATTTTACAATGTTAAAGCAAACTCTCATTTTAAAGTTTGGGAAGACTCCGGCCCAATATTTGAAACGATTCAGAGAGTATAAGAAAAAGGAAGGTGTTACTTGGGTATCTTATGTCACTGAATCCTTGAAAAACTTAACTGGCTGGGTCGAAGGTTATAAGGTTTCTACCTTCGAAGGCATGATAAATCTTGTCATGCTGGAACACATTTTTGCATCTTCTTCCCCGGAGCTTAAGCAGCATTTGGCCGATTCGAAGGAGATAGATCCTAAGAAGCTGGCCATTGCAGCAGACCTATGGGTGTCACATCGATTGTCCCATAAGGACAAAACTTATCCTGGTAAGCAGGAGGAAGGGAAAAAGTCCAAAGATAAGGAGGGTGGAGAATCTGATAAATCTTCTTCTCAAAAGGGCCACAAAAAGAAAAATAAGGGTAAGACACAAGAGAACTCACAGGGTAGTGGAGGTCAGCCTCCGAAACAGAACTCTGGTTACAATAAGCCTCCCAATGTAAACAGACCCAATGGATCTTATTTTGCTTGTGGAGCAACTGACCACGTGAAGGGGAATCCCCGGTGTAAGGTTAGACCTTTGGGGGTCCACTCCGCTAACCTGGCCTTCTCCTCCTACGAGGAAGAAGAGATTACAGGAGCATCCTTCTCCTCAGACTCATTTCCCAGCGGGATAGAGGCTGAGGTAGTTTTAGTTTCCCTGGGTTCCTGGGAGCCTAAAGTCGCAGAGGCTTATGCTAGGATTCCAGATAATACCAAGCACGACTTTAAAGACAGTGTGCTGATCAATGGAGTAGATACTCCAGCTCTTAAGGATAGTGGGTGCAGTCGAACTGTAGTGGATTCTACCTTGGTAGACTCAGAGGAAGTTGCCAGAGCTACTCTGATACCCACTAAGTTGGCTGACTGCCCACTCCGTATGTTCCCAGTAATACCTGTAAATCTTACTTTAAATGGTACAGCAGTCAGGATTCCAGTGAGCATTCAGAGAAACGTCCCGGGAAAGGTCTTGTTAGGTAATGATCTCAGAGCTTTAGGGCTCGTAGGAGACACTGCCGAAAGACCCTACACACGGTCTCAAGCACGGGCAGCATTGGCCAAGACCAATACAGCGCCCCAGCCGAAGGGGAAACCCAAGGCGAAAGGAGTCAACAAGTCAAGACGAAGGAAAGAGAATATTCCCCCGAGCTCGCCTACCACTGCGGTGGAGGAAGTTAGTCAATCGCCCGGGCCTGACGAGGAGGTGGCGATGCCTGAAGTATTTGACCCCAACGACCATCCTGAACTAAAAGACTTGTTAGTTGAAGGAGGTCCTGATAGGGATGAATTCAGTAAAGGCCAACTTGAGTGCCCATCTCTGGAAGGCCTAAGGAGACAGGCCTGCTCCCAGCTTCAGGGTGAACCTCCTGGGACGCATAGGATTTATTGGGTAGGTGGACTCCTGTATAGTGAGCCCACAGAGTCTACAGAAGGAGACCATAGGAGGTTGGTGGTTTCCCTTGCTGTAAGACCCTTCCTCCTGCAGTTGGCGTATGAAGTGCCCCTTGCTGGTCACCTTGGTATTAAGAGGACCAAGCAAAGGTTATCCATGCACTTCTACTGGCCCAAGATGGGGGTGCAAGTAGAAAGTCACTGCAGGAGTTGTGCCTCCTGCCAGTTATCTGGTAAGGTTGGCTCGACAATCCAAGCTCCGTTGGTACCGCTCCCAGTTGTGGGGGTACCATTTGAAAGGGTAGGGATCGACATCGTTGGTCCCCTTGACCTGCAAACATCCTCAGGCAATAGGTTTATCCTGGTGCTGGTTGACCATGCAACCAGATATCCTGAGGCCATCCCATTGAAAACTGTAACTGCCAAGTCAGTTGCAAAAGCTTTACTCGGCATATTTACTAGGGTTGGCTTCCCTAAAGAAGTTGTGTCGGATCGTGGCAGCAACTTTATGTCGAAGTATATGCAGGCTATGTGGAAAGAATGTGGGGTCACCTACAAGTTCTCTTCTGCATACCACCCCCAGACCAATGGTCTGGTGGAACGTTTCAACAGAACGTTAAGAGCATGATTGGGGCTCTGGAAGAACCTCAGAGAAGAAAATGGGATCTTCTTTTACCATGCTTACTGTTTGCCTACCGAGAGGTACCACAGGAGGGTGTTGGCTTCAGCCCTTTCGAACTTCTGTTCGGTCATCCAGTACGGGGACCCTTAGCCATAGTCAAAGAGGGATGGGAGATGCCCACTCCCCCTGTTACTACCAACGTAGTTGATTATGTGCTAGGGCTCAGAAAACGGATGGTACTTCTGATGGGCTTGGCTAGTGATAAATTGAACGCAGGACAAGCGCTGGTGAAACATTGGTACGACCAGAAAGCTTCCCTCATCAACTTTACACCTGGTCAGCAAGTCTTGATCATGAATCCCATAAGGCCTCGAGCTTTACAGGACAAATGGTCAGGCCCTTACACAGTGGTGGAGCCCCTGGGTGAGGTTAACTATTTAGTGGACCTTGGAAGGCCTGGACAGGCTCCAAAAGTGTTTCACGTGAATAGGCTGAAGGCTTTCGTCCCAAGAGTCGAAATCGCAGCACTGCTACTGGCTTCAGATGTTGAGGAAGAGGAGTCTGAACCTCTCCCCAACCTGTTCCAAAGCGGTCCTTCAGATAGCTCCTTTGAGGGTGTCCGAGTGGCCCCTCACCTGACTTCTGATCAGCAGGCTGAGGTGAAAAGTTTGCTTAGGCAGTTTTCCCCCCTGTTTTCACAGTCGCCTGGTTTGACACCTTGGTACAAACATAACATAGACACAGGAGACAGTGTACCTACCAAAAGTAGGGGATACAGGATGTCAGACAAAGTATGGTCTTATATTAAGACCGAGGTCAACAAGATGTTAGACCTTGGGGTGATTGAACCCTCTAGTAGTCCTTGGTCCAGCCCTGTGGTTTTGGTTCCAAAGGCCGGCACTTCTGAATTGAGGTTCTGCGTGGACTACAGGGCTCTGAATGCTGTCACCAAGACAGATGCACCCCCCTTGCCTCGAACAGATGAGCTGGTGGATACTTTGGGTGCCTCCAAGTACCTCAGCATGTTTGACCTCACTGCTGGCTATTGGCAAATAGCTTTAGCAGAACATGCCAAGGAGAAGACAGCGTTTTCTACTCCAGACGGCCTTTACCAATTCCGGGTAATGCCGTTCGGGTTGAAGAATGCACCTGCCACTTTCCAGAGGCTTGTGAATCATGTTTTGAATGGGTTGGACGAATTCTGTCTTGCATATCTGGACGATATAGCAGTTTTCAGTGCCACCTGGGAAGACCATGTGAAACACCTCAGGATTGCGCTCCAGGCTCTTCAGAAAGCACACTTGACCATAAAGGCTAGTAAATGCCAGATTGGACAAGGCTCAGTGGTTTACCTTGGACATGAAGTAGGTGGAGGGAGGATACAGCCTCTTCCCAGTAAAGTACAAGCAGTACAAGACTGGCCTACCCCCACTACACAAACCCAAGTGAGAGCCTTCTTAGGACTCACGGGGTATTACCGAAACTTCGTGGCAGACTATGGCACCATAGCTGCCCCTCTGACTGCCCTCACAACTCCGAAGAAACCCAAGAAGGTAACTTGGACCGACGAGTGTGAGAAGGCCTTCAATGGCTTAAAAGACTCCTTGTGCCAGGCCCCTGTCCTCAGGGCCCCTGATTATCAAAGACCTTTTATCGTGCAAACGGACGCCTCTGACACTGGGATAGGAGCTGTACTATCACAAGTAGATGAGAAGGGTAAGGAACACCCTATTGGTTTTATTAGCCGCCAGCTTAAGGACAGAGAGCTCAGATGGTCCACGGTAGAGAAAGAATGTTTCTCTGTTGTGTGGGCCCTAAGGAAGCTGAGGCCCTACCTCTATGGGACCCACTTCACTGTGCAAACTGACCATAAGCCCTTAAAGTGGCTAATGAACATGAAGGGGGAGAATCCAAAGTTGCTTAGGTGGTCCATAAGTCTACAAGGCTTCGACTTCACTATTGAGCATAGGCCAGGTGTCCAACATAGCAATGCTGATGGGTTGTCCAGAATGTTTAACCGACCTGAACAAGAGACTCATCCACGGGTGGATTAGTTCCCCCTGTCCATAGTCTGGGAGGGGCGAGTGTTAGGAAAGATTTCGTAATTGTAGGTAATTTTCCTTCCATGTGGCAACCCCTAAACTTTTTGCTGTTGTTTTTTACCTTGTTCTCGACTTTGCCAGAGAAGTGCTGCCTTCTGCCGCACTCCTCTGGGCTTTCACTCCTTTCTTACGGGGAAACTGACATGTCCTTAAGACAGTCAGTACTGGGAAACGCTGTTTTCCGTAGTTTCTTTTATCATGTTGCGGCTTTCGTGCAACATGACACAAGAGAGCACTGTAAGCTAAGTTACTGCTCTCTTGGGTCTCTAGCCTTCTACAGGCCCTAGATACTCTTTCAGGATTGTAACTGATCGGTGCAAGTGATTCACGGACGGGAATGGTGGCAGCGATCGTTTCTTGTGTTTTGAGCTCCTTTTGGCGTTTTAAGCGCGTTTCTCGCGCTTAACCCAAAATGGTGGCCTGGCTCCCAAAATGGCCAGACCACGAGGCTCCTTTGTCCTGTCCGCTGACCGTCTTGCTCCCTTCACCTTCCCCAGGTCGAGCCGACCCGGGGCCTTCCTTATTTGGGCATGTACTTTCCTGCGAAACATGGATGCTTTTGCGGGCTTCTACATGCCTGGTGTGTGCTTCCAGGATGTGGGCTGGGATGTCTGGTCCCAATACACATCCTGGGTGCCAGAGAGTCTAGGGTGGTGTGAATGCCTGGGACCACCGTGGTCCGTGATAGGTCCACGAATGGTGTGAGTGTTGATGAGTGGATCTCCCATTGGGTCCCCTCCGTTTTGGCGCGAAGGGAACCGTGGCTAAGAGGGGGCTGGAAACACCACTACCATGTCGATCTCCTGAGTTCTCACGAACGAAGGAATACAGGAGCCAAGTATCCTGCAACCCAGAGGCTGAACCGAGGAATCGCTGGTGACCCGCTGAAGGACTGCTCCTCTGCACTGCTGTCGCCTTGTGAAACCCTTTTCACCTTTGATCGAACCAGAAGGCCTGTACTGGTACTTCGACCCTTGGAATAGCGGGAACAGCTATTCTCGGCATCTTCACCATCTCCTGCACGTAAGCCTTCGGAAGCATCTCTGGGCCATCCAGCAGACTGACCAGCCTACTCAGGAGTCTTGCTCTGTAACCGCCGCCAGGTTGTGTAGTATTTCGAGTCCTGGTCACTCTCACACGATTCGTACACTTGGCGTTCCCAGGTCTGAAGTGAGTAGTGTTCATTTGGCTCAGATACACACGGCCGCTCCGTTGCCCTGCTGTGGTAACAAACTGTGCGGGTTCCTTCGTTTGGGACGTCTTTTACTCAACTCTGCTTCTGCAGACTCAACACGACGACGAGACGTCCCCTGCTCTTCTGAACCTGCCAGTGACTGAAACTGACGCGGAGAAGCCTGGGTCTGCTTGCATCGGGGACCGGTGAGTAGCATAGCTAGGAACTGGTCACCCTCCTGCAGGAGCCCATAGCTTTTCCCCGCTGTGTCAAAACAGCACGCCTTTCCGTACTCGCGCTCTGCTTCTGCCCACAGTGGAGGCTGCGCTTGAGTTGCGGAACACTGGTCTTCTTCATTTGTGCACTAAACTGAACTGCCTGATTTCCCTCGAAGAGACTCCCCTTTTGCCCGTTGGCACCAGCGTGTGCAGGTACTTTTGAGCACAAGGCTCCACTCTTCGCAGGGCTCGGACTTCCTTTTAGTTAGGTGTCTCTGAAGGCGGACTGCGTCTAAGCATTATTTCGCACTGCCCGTTTTCCTTCCCTTTTAGGTGGACTACACATTTCGTGCATCTAACGCTTGAGACTTGTTGTATTTGTATATATATTGTATTGGTATGGTATGTGTTGGTTTACTAGAGTTTTATTGTGATTTCTCGCTACGGTCATTGTTTTAAAGGCCTTGGAATAAATGTGTATATATTTTTAATATAACACCTGTTTGGAGTAGTTTGTAAGTGTCCTTGCTTTGTGTGCTCATTGCGGGCTTTCAGTCACCCTCACCCCTCTTGAGACCTAGTCTTGACCGCCGCGATTGCTACCTTGATTGGTCTGGCTTGTCCAGAGGTTACCCTGTTCCAAGTAATTAGGTTGGCCTTCTGAACTTCTGTGCCACCAGGACAGAGTTCAGAAATCCGTCTTAACAGTGCACTAGATTGGATGTGCTTGGCCGTAGCTGTATTCTATCGTGCATGGATGGTGTGAAGATATACGTATCGTAGGCTCCGAGATTGCTCGGCTCAGGCAATATATGTCGAGGTCTAGGATTGAGAGTCCTATACCAATGGGCATAGCTTTCATACTGTAGCAGGTATCCGCATATATTAAGCAGAGATGGAGGCTACACCTAGATTTGAGAATCCTGTGTAATGGGAGAGAGGCCTACTCCTAAAAATGCAATTTCACAGTGAGGTTTGACTACAAGGCTAAATACAGGATCATCCTCAGCCATGAACAAGCGTCCTCCTTGGTCGGTCGGGCTGTCTTCCCGCTGCTGGATGCCAGACCTTCCTGGCTCGTCCCTTCTCTCTCGATTTCAAGGCTTGGCCACCTCCATATGGGTTTGGTCCTCCGGCATTGGTCGGTGCTTGAATCCGACGACTGTCCCATCTTTCTGAAGAAGCAGGAGTTCCTGGTCACTGTCATGTTGCCATCCGAGGCAGTCACCGTCGATCCTTTGGTATCCATCACCCTGAGTGGAATCGGCTCGTGGGGCAAAGACAATTTCCCCCGCACATTTTTGTTCTCACCAGCACGCAGTCACCTATCTCCAGGCGACCACTCCTCCGATTCCTCCGATAATTCTGCCTCTTGTTTGCTCTTCTTCTTTCCTGGGATACTGCATCATCATCAATGACTCCGGGTGTTCATGGTGTGTGATCTGGCAAAAGTCCTCACGGGCACTGTTGGAATAGTGCTTAAGCTGGGGATATGCCAGTGGAGCAGTGGGGGTTGCACGATACTCTGCCAAGAATTGGTAAAGGGTACGCTTCTCACACTCCCCTTGTCCGTGGGCTATCCGGAAGACTTTGTTCAGTGTTGGCATCAGTCTTTCAGCCTCCCCGTTTTCTCTCAGCCACAGTGGCATGATTTTTCGGTGTACAATGATGTGGTCTCGCAAGTAGTCCGCGAATCCTCTGCCTTGAAATGGGGGCCCATTATCTCAGCATATTTCCATTGCGAGTCCATGCATGGCGAAGACCCTCTCAAACGCTGATATCACGTCCTCCAGGGAAGTGAAATCAATGAACTCGACCTCAGGGTTCCTTAACCACTGATCGACGATGACTACGAAATGGCTATCCCTGCAGGTTGACCTGAAGTCCATGTGTAATGTGTACCGTGTCCCATGGCATGCAGCTCCTCTCCATCGACTCAACTGGAGGATCTCGTCAGTGCGGCATCGCTGACTGGCACCACACACAGTTGCAGACAAAGTCCTCCCTCCGCTCTGGTAGGCCTGGAAAACGCACTTTCATGCGGAGCCACGCCTTAGTCTTGGCTACGCCCTGGTGACCTTTGTGTGCCACTTCCATCAATGTGCCTACGAGGCTGTCAGGAACCACCATCTTGGAGCCTCTTAGTACCAGGCCATTTTCCATGAATGTTAGTTCTCCCCTCACTCTCCACATCTGTTCTAGCGCCCTTCTCGCCTCCGTGGTCCGTACATTGAGCTTTTTTTGAAGGCTCTAGTCACTCGCCCTTTGTTCCAGCAGCCTGGAGAATTTGAAAGCATTCATCCCCGAAAGAAGCTTAATGATGTCTTCAATTGCAATAGAGGCGGGGGGTCATTGATTCTGCTAGACTGTGCAGGTATTCCTCTGTTTCCACCTCTTCCGTACTCTCGTTCTCGACTGGGGTGACGTGACAGGTAGTCTGCCGTGTTGGTGTTCCCTGGGAGAAATGTCAGCTCAATGTCATACTCCTGTGGATCGAGCAGACACTTTTCGATCTTTGCGGGCGGCTTGAAGGAGGAGCTGGTCATGATCGGTATCAGGGGCTTGTGGTCGGTGATGACTTTCACGGTTTTGCCGTAGATATACAGGTGGTAATGTCTGCATCCCATTGCACCGCCAGAGCTTCCCTCTCAATTTGTGAGTACTTTCCTCAGTTGCCGACAGGGCCCAGCTGGCGAATGCCACTGGTCAGTGCAACCCATTCACGTCTGGCTGCATAAGCACAGATCCTAAACCAAATGGGCTGGCGTCAATTGCAATCTCTGATCTCTTTTCCGGGTTGAAAAACAGCATCTCTTAAGGTCCCTTTTATGTCGTTGAACGTGTTCTGTTCAAGCACAGTCCACTTCCACGCACATTCCTTCTTTGTGTGGCTCCGGAGTGGCTCGGTGAGGGTGGCCAGGTTCCGTATGAACCTGCCACAGTACGTGGCCATCCCTGGGAAGCTATGCACCTCTGACACATTCACTGGGGTATAGACTTCCCATATGTACTTTCACCGCGTCCTGGGATTGCCACCCTCCTGGAACACGAACGCAAACATGTGATTTTCGTCTGCATGAGTGCACACTTGTCCCGGTGTAGGGTGAGGCCTAGATGTTGGATGCACTGGAGGACATTCTGTAGTCTCTCCAGATGTTCTTGTTCAGACTTTGTGTAGACCATGATGTCGTCGCTGATGTTTATCGCCCCTTTCAGGCCAGCAAGTGTCCCTATGATGGTTTTTGGAAGACCTCTGCAGCCGACGATATCCCAAATTCAGGCGCTTTTACGTGTTCCAGTCCTTTGTGCGTGCTGAATATCATGATCTTCTGGATCTAAAACGAGCTGATGGTACCTGGCACTGGGGTCCAACTTGGAGAACTACTGTGCTCTCTGGACCTCTGCCAAGGTGTCGTCCTTGGTGGGAGTGATGCGTCTCTTCCTATGGATCGCTCTATTCGGGAGACGCATGTGCACTCAGATGCGTATGGCCTCAGGTTGTTTGGGCTTTCTTGCAATTCTGATGGGTGAGACCCATGGGGTTGGTCCATCAACCCTATCAATAATGTACAATCTGACCAGATTGTCGAGCTCTTGTTCTACTCGGTCTTTCAGGTGAATTGGCACCCTGCAAAGCTTCAGCGCTACGGGTTTGACTGTGTTGTCCATATGCAACAGCACCGGGTCACCCCGCAGCTTCCCAATCCGGTGAAGACACTCGCATATCTGGCAGGCAGGGCCTGGACATGCTCGAGGTATACTCCAAACGGGAAGTTTGCAATGTGCAATGCTTCAACAGCGGTGCACCAGAATCGGGTTACCTCGCTCACCTTGGTGACAAAAAACAGGCTCTGATGAGCGTGCCTTCATGATGGCCACGGGACACGAACGCGCCCTCCAGGGGGAAAGGGTGTTTTCCTCCGAACGTGAATATTCGCACATTTGTCTTGCTTACGAGTGGTGCATTGTTCAGTTGTCGGTAGTGGTCCTCCGCGATAACGCTCACGTATGCACCAGTGTTGATCAGTACAGGGACCGTGGAGTCACAGATGTGGACTACGCAGCTGGGCAGGCGTTGTTTCGACCTATGCAGCATCGACATGCTCAACATAAAGAAAACATCCTCCTCATCTTCTTCCTGCTCCTCGGGCTCACCTTCATCCGCCGTCAGTTGCTCCACTTGGGCCACCTTGCGTTGCGATTTCTACGCCACTGGCCTCATTGACGCCTGCACTCTCAAGTGTGTTGATGGTGCTGGCGCCCTGAACATACAGCGACTGCACACGTGGCCTTTTGACGGACAGTCTTTGAGATGGGGCAGGCATAACCGCAGTTGAGGCATGGGGTCGTGCCCCTCCTATTTTTTCTTTCCTGCTCCACTGTCTGCACCTATCACCTCTCTGAAACTACCTCCGCCCTACTGCACATGCGTCTCCAACTTGACGGCCTTCATCGCCGAGCACATCTCATTCGCCCGGACATCCGCTACTTCCTGGGATCTTCCCAGCTCTAGAATGTGCATGAGCGTGATTCCGAGTTTGCGCAGTATCTTGCACCGCAACTTCACCGCGGTGCAGCCCTGTATGACTTTTTTGTACACGTCAGGCAAAGCACATGCCACTGACATTGTCAGGAAACCACACACAGTGCGACACACTCTGCCTTGTACCCGTCTATGCCGTTCCCTTACACAGCGTATTACACCTACAGCTAAGGTGCCATTCCCCTGGTGTTGGAAATTGCCTTTGCAACGCTGGAAGCTCCTGTACGCCCAGCGTTATTCGCTAGCATCTATGGTTGCCATGGGGAAAGGTGGTGCACACGCCCACGAGACACGTAGCACGTTGCAATCACTGGGTCTCTGGAAATAAATGCGGTGTTGCCTTGAGACCGGTGTTTCTTATTGAAGTTGTTTCCTGTTGTTATTGGTATTCTGTTACATTTGATTCCTTGTTACTGACCTATTTTCTGCTTATCATATCCCGCCTCTGTCTCATTCTTTGTTCTGGTTTGACTCTGGATTACGACCCTGCGCTGCCCACGGACCTCCTTGCCTAACGTTTTGTTATTCTACCTGCCTGCGCAACACCGACCTTGCTACGCCTTTGGATTCCATTGCCTTACGTCTTGTTACTTCAATTGCCCACACGTTGACGATCATCTTTGTTACCGCACTTCTATTGGCTCAGGACTGAGTTTGTTTCTACAGAGACTCTCTGCTGAACACTGCAATTAACCACCATCCGACTCCTCTGGATTGCATTGTGTTTCGCGACCAGCTTGTGCACGGACTAGAGATGCTACCCCTTTTTGTGCACCATCTTGTGCGCTCAGTTGTCCTCGTGCCTTCGGGTATAGGTCCCTCTAACATTTCACCTTCCTTTTGCGGTACGTCTTCTTATCTGGATACCAAACTTTCTGATCCTCCAGATCCCTGCAATTCCACTCCATGGTAAGGTTCTTTCACTGCTGTGATACTCCTAACGCAAGGCCTCTCCTCTGGTATTTACTCTTATCCTTTCTTGTTACAGTAAACCTGAATCTTTCAGGAGATGTTTTGGGGACACCACTTGGCCAGTCACTACCTTGCTGCTAGCCTCCTTCTTGGGAAATCAATCCTCATCTATAGGTAAGCCACTCTGTCTCTCTCTCTGTCATGGGTGGTCACCAGGGCTGGTCATAATGGCGCAGTTGTCATCATCTTTCCAGCATACGGATGCATTCTATCAAGATGGCGTCCATTAGGCCGGGTTACGGTTCAGTTCTCCAGAAGAAATAGGAGAATGTAGCTCCGTCCCTTCACCCGGATATGGTACTTCAGGATGCTGATCCGGCACTGCAGTGTGTTGTTACAACTTTCTGCGGCTACGTGCCGTGAGATATTGCTACCTTAGATAAATCTATTGTTAACTACTTTACCCTTGCCTTTCCTTTAACAGTTCACCTTTTTCCATATTCTGATAGAAAATCTCTGTTCCTTGGTGGAATCTTGTTGAACTATTCGGTTACATCCAGAACCAGAATACGCCCAAGTCCTTTTTCGGCGTAAGTGTTTTACACATTACGTGTCTTTCTCCCCGGGGTTCTCTCTTCTCTCTCTCTCTCCTTTGAGTGAGTAACGGTTTCCCATTATTCATTTCAGTGAGAGTGCGCCTTCGCATTCTCTCGGACTACATAGTCCTACATATCCTGAAGTTTCATTAAGCAAACCTCAACGCCGGTTTCTTCATTGTAATCCACTAAACCCGGTGGGTTCTAAACCCATATCCACAACACGCTTCATTTTCTCTTCTATACAGATCCCTCACAGTTCTGTTGTCTCTCCCAAAGGACGGGTCTCCGCTGGAGCTAACGAAGCCCCACCTCCTTCTCTCGTTCATACGAGACCCCGAGGCTTCTGAATAAAGTACACTTCTATATCCTACAGGGACACGAAGCTCTCTCCTTCCCTCATTAACTGTGTCTCTCTATCCTACAGTCACCACCGGGGGTACAATCTTCAACACAATACTGCACTTACCTGCTGTTTCCTGTCAATGCTCCGTAGCCTCGGAAGCAGCTCCGAAGAACTGTTCAGCTCTCCCCAGCTTCGCAGGGTTTTCTCCCGCACAAGGGTTTTCCCCGGCGCTTTCTCTCAGTGCCTGTTACCTAGGCGGGGAGAGAGGGCATCAGGTAGATTTCTCTAATCAGCACTCAAAACCCAAAGACCAGGTTGGTGTACCTCCTATTCTATTACTTGCTTGCTAGTTACTGTGGCGGTCTTTCAATACATTTTGTAAGCCTGTGAGATTGTGTATTGATATCACTCCTACCAACAGAATTATCACTCTCCCTCTTATGACACGCTGAACCACACATTGTTGCCACTAATTGCAGTTCCTTCTGTTTTACAGCTGGCATGTTCATGGTGTGTGTACCCGCTCTTCCGATTAATTGTTGCCTCTGCTTGTCAGTCTTGAACAACAGAGAGATACATTAATAGGAAGACCTTTTGTTGGAGACCTGATAGTCGCGGTCTGGGTTCCGTCATCCTCGATTCCATTGGTCCTGGCTGGAGTCACCAAAAGCTCTTAGGTGGTGAGTCACAACGGAATCAGAAGCCTTAACATGGACACTTCTGACACACTGGCCACATTTGTGCAGTTGGTGTCCGAATTACATGCAGCCATGACAGCGGCTCATGAAGCCATGCATCGTTGCATAGACGCACTAGAGGAGTAGACTCGCTCACCTTGAGCCAAGGACTCGGCCCAGGCAGCTCCCTCTGGTTCGGGATATCCGTTGCCTAGGCAGGATCCCGTTCCCGTACTTATGTCTACCCAATAACTACTGGCCCCCCCACAGAGGTTCCATGGTGACCAAAAAAACTACAGGACATTCATTAATCAGTGCAAACTCCACTTTCTGTGCCACCCAGCCTCCTTCCCTGACTCCACTACCAAAGCTGCCTTTGTTTGATCATACCCGGGTGGTATGGCTGCAACCTGGGCCAACCCCTTACTAGAGAACGACAGTTATATGCTCTATGACTGTGATGCATTAATTACTGTCATGAGGCATGTCTTTGACACACAATATAAAACACAGGCCACTGACCTAGTGCTGCTGAATCTCCAACAGGGGGAGACTCCTCTACTAACCTACCTTGCTAGGTTACTAACCTACCTTGCTAGGTTTAATGAGTGTGTTGCGGAAAATGGTGCCCGAAGACAAGAAAGCTGCCATTTTCTACAACTGCCTTTCTGATTCATTAAAATACACTCTGGCCACTGTCCCAGTGGTTCCTACCGATTTCCCTGATCTGCTGGATCTGGTACTCCAGATTGATGCCAGAAAGGCAGAAAGGAAAGGTGAGAAGAGACCAGTGCCTCTGGTTCCCACACGTTCTGAAACCCCAGTAAGTGGCGATGCAGAACCAATGCACATCGGTGCAGTGTGTGGTGCTCTATCACCTGCAGAGAGAGAGAACCGTAGAAAAAAATAACATTTGAATGTATTGTGGCTCAGCTGAACATCTATTACAGTCCTGACCTAAAAAACCGCCAAGGGACTGGGAAATGCCAAAGCTCGACAGTAAAAGGAGTCCGATTGTCAAGTTCCTCACCTCCGGACTCCCCATGTACTGGTTCTGTAACTCTGTTTACTGCCACTGTTATGTTATCATTCCCTTTGGGTAAACCATGGAAATCATTTGCCCTAATCATCTCAGGTGCCATTACATTGGTTTATAGTATGGCCATGAGATGGCAACCTGAGGTCGTGAACTCTGTGGACGGTACAGCCCTCGCTTTTGGTCTGGTGTAATAACACACTTCAGAATTAAACATGTCTACTGAATGCGGACATTGTGAGTCCATCACCTTTGATTTGATCACTGCACCCCAATTCAAGGTCATTCTGGCTATCTCAGCACAATCCTGCCATTGATTGGCAAAACCATGATATACATTTTCTGTCAGTCTTCTGTGGGACCCATTGCCTGGGTACTGACACGTTGGCCCTTTTCGACCTTTACTTGATACTGCCGCTATCGTAGGAGCTATCTCGACCACAAAGATCACGGTCCTTCCCAAAGAGTATGAGGACTACTTTGACAAAGGTATGGCCAAGCAGTTTGCCTCCACATAGGCCGTATGACTGACCCATTGACCTGGTTCCTGATGTCAGGGTCCCTACCGGTCGTGTGTATTCTCTCACCCAGATGGAGGATCTCATTCTAAAAGAATACATAGATAAAGCCTTGCTCATGGGTTTTATTTGCCCCTCTAGGTCTCCCGCTTCATCGCCTTTGTTTTTCGTCCCTAAAAAGGAGGGCGACCTGCGGCCCTGTATAGACTACCGGGGTCTCAACGTCATCACAGTACGCAACCAATATCAGTTGCCACTGATATCCGTCCTCCTGGATCAGTTAAGTTCATCTGTCATTTTCACAAAGTTAGATTTGCGTGGGGCCTACAATTTCATCAAAATCAGGAAGGGAGACGAATGGAAGACAGCATTCAAGAAACGCTATGGTCTTTTTGAATATTGTGTTATGCCCTTCGGTCTCTGCAATGCCACGGCCACATTTCAGTTTTCTATAAATGACGTGTTCCAGGACATATTGGACCAATTTGTCATAATCTATTTGGATGATATATTGATCTACTGCCCATCCTAGGATCAGCACGTCCTCCATGTCTCTGCTATTCTACAACGCGTCAGAGAAAACCACCTGTATGCCAAGGCGGAGAAGTGCATATTTCATGCCACGGAAGTGGAATGTCTTGGTTATGATCTGACTATCAAGGGGGTATGGATGAACCAGGCTAAAGTAAAGGCAGTGCTCGATTGGGCGGTGCCTACCACCTTGAAGGCGCTACAGTCCTTCCTTGGCTTTGTCAATTTTTTACAGGTTTATCAGGTCCTACGCCTCTGTCGTTGCTCCTCTAACTGCTCTCACCAGCAACAAAGTCTTTTTCTCCTGCAATCCCGACGCCAAAGGCGCTTTCGATGCTCCCAAAACCGCTTTCACCACCGCCCCAGTATTGCAGCATTCCAATCCTGCATTACCTTTCATGGGTGAAGCGGATGCCTCTGGCATTGGTCTGCTTTATCTATTCCACCCATGTACTTGTTGTAGTCCAAAATGCAGTTAGGCTTCCGCACTTGCTGAGCCTGCCCACGCACAGTGACTAGTGAAGTACTTTCATCATGAATAGTACCTAGCATGTGCACATCCCTTCTGTCTCAGAATTGTACTGCCAACAATTCATCCCGCCGCAGTCTCATACACACTCCCTTGTCCAACTTCTTACACACAAGTTGTCTGGGGAAGCCTTTGCGGTTACTGCGGATTGTACCGCATGCCAGTGTGCCCACATTGTACAATTCATTGAAGAGTGGAATTCCAGTGTAGCAATTGTCCACATACAAATGGTGACCCTTGTGGAGCAATGGTGTGAGAAGATCGCAAACATTCTTCTCACTTGTCAGTAAATGGGCTAGGCATCCCGAGGTTTAGGGTGGAGTCTTTTCCAGTGTAGACTCTCATGCTGTAGGCATACCCAGTGGTACTTTCATACAACATGTACACCTTGATCCTGTATCGTGCTCTCTTGCTCGGAAGGCACTGCTTGAACACTAGCCGACCGTTGAACAACATCAATGATTCATCAACAAATATGTTCTGGCTAGGAACATACACCTCTGCAAATTGCTGAGTAAGGTGCTTCCAAAATGGCTGAAGTTTGAATAGCCTATCACAATTTGGGTCCGTTCTGTGTAATGCTGCCCAGTTGTCATTGAAATGCAACATACGTTGTAGTGCTTGAAAGTGATTTCTACTCATTGTTGCTGGATAAAAAGGGGGTGAAAATACTGCTTCAGTAGACCAGTAAATTGAGATAGACGGCTTCAGCAATATTGCCATGAGCGGAATGACACCCCAAAATGTTCTCATCTCAACATTGGTCATTGGAACTGCCATCCATCGAAAACTCACTTCCCCAATCAACTTCCTTCTCACCCTCAGAAGCACTATCTGTTTCAGATTGCACATCCGGCTCTGTGCCTTGCTCCGAGCCGGACTCCATCACTGCAGCGAAAACCTATGCACCAGACATTGTTCGACGAGAAGCCAGGACCACTGTCGCTACAGAACCCTTCACTGCCCAAAGAACAGATAAGGACTGCGACAATAAGTATGTGTGCTTCTCAAAGTATGGAACTTAGTAGAGTAAGTGGTATTCAGTGTCACAGACCTACATCACAAGTACGCCAAAATGTCCAGGATCCTCTCACAAACTGTAGCAGCCCTCTGCAATATGATGTACTCTCAGCACGCTACAAAAAACAGAGTACCATTTTGCAAACACTCACATGAAAATGCTAAGGACCAGCCCACTGCTTTCTTACAAGTAGGTAGACAGCTACAACACACCTGAACCTACACCAAAGACAACAAAAAATCTAAGCAAGATGTCATCTTCAGCTATACATTACGCAAATACAAGTGCCGGGACGAGGATGGAACCCACAGTACCAATTCAGAGACAGCCAAAGTGCGTTGCACCCTCCCCTTCTCCATGGGGTGCTGGTCAATGGGAAATAGAGGTGAGAAGCAACTACGTGCCATATTAGTGATTGGGTGAGTTGAAAAGGCAGAGGCGATCAAGACGCAGACAATGAAAATAAGGAAAGTACATGGTACATACAATTGCTGGCACACTTTCAACAAAACCCTCTGGAAGGGGGAAGGTCACAAGGACGGAACTACTGCAAGGGTCAGCAAGTGGAATCAGGCTGCTGAAAGTGGCGATTGTTTGAAAAGAAATAAGCAGCACCGACATATTGAATGCATTGACATGCCATGAACACAACGTACTAATCAATTGCTAGGAAGTCGGAGTCTTGCTGTCAACATACTTACTCAGAATTGTATTGCCACGCCACATAATCCAGTTAGTCCATCAGTTACTGGGCTCCCCTCGGCAAAATAGCATCTGGGCAAAGGTCAATATGTCTGCAATGAAAATGTCCATGCCTCTTTTTGAAATGTGCACCCCGTCTCGGTGAAAAATCACCAACAAGGCTGAAACACGTGTATGGGGTTGCTGTTGGTACTCTTGTTCAGAAGGGAATTGCCATAGCATTTTGGTGCTGTAGTGCCCATGTGGACGGGACAAAGACTGATATGCAAATGCATATTTCCCATTTGTGAAAGGTACAGTGAGCAAAAAGTGATGGCTGCAAATTCTCAAAGTGGGAAAAACCACAGAACAGGTTATCATGCCATGTTCTTTTTGGAGAGGGGCGGCTGCTACCTTTTTGGGAAATTATTTGCAAAGAACTTGTGGTTGGTCACCCTGTGTTACTTGGGGGAACCCAGACGTGGACTCCCTGATCACTGTGCTCAGGGAGGCACAGCTCCACCTCAGTGATGAGGCCCAACAAGGCTGAAACACGTGCATGGGGTTGCTGCTGGTACTCTTGTTCAGAAGGGAATTGCCATAGCATTTCGGTGCTGGACTGGACAAAGACTGATATGCAAATGGATATTTCCCATCTGTGAAAGGTACAGTGAGCAAAAAGCGATGGCTGCAAACTCTCAATGTGGAAAAAACCCACAGAACAGGTTATCATGCCATGTTCTTTATGGAGAGAGGCACCGGCTACCTTTTTTGAAAATTATTTGCAAGGAACTTGGGGTAGGTCACCCTTAGTTACTAGGGGGGGAACCCAGATGTGGACTCCTTGCTCACTGTGCTCAGAGAGGCACAGCTCCACCTCACTGATGAGGCTCAACAAGGCTGAAATACGTGTATGGGGTTGGTATTGGTACTCTTGTTCAGAAGGGAATTGCCATAGCATTTCGTGGCTGGACTTCCCATGTGTGCGGGACATAGACTGATTTGCAAATGGATATTTCCCATCTGTGAAAGGTACAGTGAGCAAAAAGCGATAGCTGCAAACTCTCAAAGTGGGCATAAACCACAGAACAGGTTATCATGTCATGTTCTTTCTGGAGAGGGGAGCCTGTTACCTTTTTTGAAAATTATTTACAAGGAACTTGGAGTTGGTCACCCTGAGTTACCTGGGGAACCCAGGCATGGACTACCTGCTCACCGTGCTCAGAGAGGCACAGCTCCACCTCACTGATGAGGTCCAACAAGGCTGAAACACGTGTATGGGGTTTCTGTTGGTACTCTTGTTCAGAAGGGAATTGCCATAGCATTTTGGTGCTGGACTGGACAAAGACTGATATGCAAATGGATATTTCCCATCTGTGAAAGGTACAGTGAGCAAAAGGCGATGGCTGCGAACTCCCAAAGTGGGAAAAAAACACATAACAGGTTATCATGCCATGTTCTTTCTGGAGAGGAGCGCCTGCTACCTTTTTTGAAAATCACCTTTAATGAAGCCATGGTGAATTGTCCGAATTCTATCATTGCCCTTCGTCAGTCTTGCCAGCTTGACATTCGGTTTCCTCACTAAGGAGTTGATGGCCCTTCCTTTCCCTGGAGTTCTCCAATCCCTCCTGTGAATCATGCAGGACCAGGCCACCACAGTGTTTGGAAGCCTCTCTGATATCAATTCCGGTTCCGCCATCAATAGCTGCTGTACACCTTTCCGTCCCATAGACGCAAAAATAATTTCCTCCCAGGTGCACCACTATAAGGTCAGGGGGGGACACATCTACTTTTGCCTGGGCATTGCTGATGGGTCATCTGAGCTGCTGAATGGTGCATTCCCCCGACACCAAACCAGTGGACTGAGAGAGCATCCCTCCGAGACCCAGATGTGGTTGGGCCTCTGAAATGTCCAGCAGCCCTTTTGGATGAAAGAGTGGCCGATAATCCACACAACCTTCATCCTCACTAGGAAATGGAAACATCAAAATTCCCCATGAATATGGCCAGACATATACTTTATCAATTAGCACAACTATTGCTTCAACACATGTCTCTTGCAACAATCCCAGACACACACTTCCCCAATCTCACATAAACTTCACATGTGAGAGAACAGTATCAGTAGGTAATTGGCACATACATTTCTTTGAAAAAGGTGAAGGACACACTATGTCACCTTGTGCCAATGGCACAGTTGTGCTGGCCAAATTGTAAACAGTGAAAGTTTCTGTTCCTATGGCCCACTGATTGTACTGCACGGTGGTAAGGTGACTTGCAAGTACTGCACCATGATATTTTGGCACAGTGACTATTCTGACAGAGGAAATGAACTCTATAGCAACTGTGCATTGTAGGCTCTCTAAATATAGGCACCCAGACAGAATGTGTGCCAATCATCACAAATGGGTACATTTTTGAACAGTTCAATTGTGAGAGCTTCAGCCAAAGCTCCAGGACCACTGGTGAACTTGGGGACAGTTGACCAACAAGGCAGAGATGCGCCCAAGGTCACACACATCAACCCCGACCATCCTAGACCTCTGCCTGTCCAGCACTACAACTTTCCCCTCTAGGAAGGGATGGGGACCCAGCCGGGGCTCCCTGCAACCACTGCTGAACTTGGGGGACAAAAGACCCACATGGGAGATGGGCACCTAAGGCCAGCGACATCACTCCCCGACTGTCCTTCCCCTCTGGCTGGCCTGCGTTGCAATTTTGCCCCCTAGGAAAGGACGGGGACCCGGGCAGGGCTCACTAGGACCACTGCTGGACTTGGAAGACACAAATGGTGACCGTTCCAATAGAAGGAAAGAGCTCCATACCAAGTGTGCATTGCATGCTCAGAATTAATGACCATCTGCATTAATAGCAATAACATATTTCAGAAAGTGGTGGTAATTATGTATTTACTTTCCTACAAAGCAGCCGACCTCCTATATTCAGGCCACACCCATCATTGCCCACACGACCTCCCCACTACCCATTCCCACCCATACCACTGACACTACAGCCACAGACCCTCCCTCCACAGTAACCATCCTCCCCCCCATTGCAATGCATACTAACAAAAGGAAATGTTGTACTACTTACATAAGTCAGTGAAAGCTTTCAACTAGCCACAACTGCAAAGGAAACAAAAAAGAATTACAATCTGTACTCAGCCCAACCAATAATACATGCAAACTTTCAGGCTGCTATCTGCAAGCTTTTCGATTTCAACAACCAGATCCATGGCACATCCCAGTCATCTACCACCACGGAAGGGTGAACTGCACATGATAGTAAATGGGAATAAGACCAATCGGCGTATGGAAACCCCCACCACTACGTAAACATTGTGCAGATGGCATATTGGCAAACTGCCCTCCCAGTGGAACAGCACTGTTCAGCTGGTCTGGGAGAAAATTTGTAGCCACCCCTGAAAGTGTGTCCCAGGCTTCCGCAATACCTTCCCCAAGCACCCACTCCCGCTCACACCACCAACCCTCCAGCCCCAGTTCCAACCCACCCCAGTAACAATCCTCCCCAGCGTAATATACAATGTTGAAAAAATGCAAATTCCATACTTACATAACAAAGGAGAAGCTTGAAAAACACATATACTATCAGTGTCAGCCCAGCAAAAAGCAACCCACACTGCCATGCTCCCATCATCAACTTCGCTACTGAGCACTGGGGGGTATTCACAACATTCATTCCTTCAAAATGCCCAAGGAAATGGCCACCCCCTTTCATTGAAAATTATCCTGGTGGTCTAGTGGGCCCCTCACCCTCCCAAAACCACCATTGTTATTTATTTATTTATCTTTTATTTTTTTGGACCCTTCCCTAGGTGCAGATGGGAATCGCACAAAACAGAATGCCAAAAAGGACGAGCTATCTCGTCCTTGGCACTGCATACGTATTGGCACTTGCCATTTAAGCAGCACACAGGTCACCCCTAGTTACATGAACATCAACAAAAAACAAAACCTGTGTGGACTGCTTTAACAGGATGCAGTAGTCATTTCATTCAGTACCTAATTCTAAATATATCCATTAGTTCATACAAATTAATCAAAAGCATATCTGTATATAAAGGTGTGACAAAGTAACATACAACAATTTATATCTTAAAACCTACTCATTCCTAAAATCCAACTTACTGAAAATGCAATGTGCAACCATCCACATCTTACAATTCTTCAATTGTGTACCTTATTCTCACTCTAAGTGTCAATCATTAGATACACAGGTATGACACCTTACTTCCACCAATTTACTGTGTGTCTATATATACCTCCAAACCTGCCCGACATGTTTTGTTCTCTTACACCTTGACACTTGTCCATAGAACTTCCTCAGGGGCTGCTGTTTGATCCCCAACCTCACATACAGACTATGTTTTACACTCCACCTTCAGTTTGGAAATGTCTATGCTGCTAGGAGCCTTACAATCTTGTACAGAGAATCCTTTCAGGCAACACATGTAACTGACATCCCTTTCACAATCCTCACAAGCACGAGTCTATTCAATCACCCTGCATATTCATATCATAGAAAAACTGTCCTCAAGTTGATGGTACGAGTCTTCTTAAAGTAGGGCTCTCTGTGTCAGTCCAACAACTGTTAGTGACGCTTCCCTTGACGGTGCTTGCATCACTTCTCAACTCTGCAGAGATAATATTTGTAACAATTTGTTATTACCAACATCTAGCTTTTTTCATCATACTCAATTTGTACTCACAACAAGCATTTATAGGTACTGGTCAGATACCAGAGCAATGTATGATTTGCAGGTTCGGGAGCTGTAGTCTGCGATCATGCTGCTGTCCCTCCCTTGTATGTTTAGTTCCTTTTTTCCGTTATCTCAGTCGGTAACTACTACAAAAAGAATAAAGCCAATCAGATCCATGGTCTTGCCTTACTACTTAGTCTATAGACCCAATGTGCTTCTTTCATACTGAGCGTGATGTACGTGACTCCAACATACCTACTTAGCCCATGCAGCTAATCAGAAAGAGAAGCTTTCCCCTCTGTAAACTCGATGTACCTCGCGGGTAACTGTGGTATTGCGGAGTGTTCCGCCAGCATCCGTTTGTTGTGCCCGTTGCTAAGCGGTGTATGGAAACCCCTCGTCGCTTTTTACAAGGAAAATGCCAATTCTGTCATCTTAGCCTTTCACCAGAACCTCTGTTCAGTACTAGAGACTCTAGTTCCCTAGTCTATACTGCATCTTAAAGAAAGCGCTACAGCCAAGGGATCGTTAATAACCGTGCATCTCTGTGTTTTCTCGGTTTGCAAACATAGATGTCATACTGAGATCCTAAAATTATTCAAATACGCAGTAGGTTTTTTTTTATAGCAAACGCCCTGTGTCCAAATTTCTCTCTACCTGGTGTATAGTGTCAATCACCTGTACGCTAGTATTTAGCACATATTTATTCATAATGCTAGACCATGATTACATACTTTGACCCCAACGGGTTTCAATGCCTGATTTTGTGCCATTCCACATTTTCATTTAGCCCTTTCTGGTCTCTTTTCGTTAGAAAAATGAGTTCTTTCGCTTTTCTAATCAGGCGTGTTTAGTCTGTCCCACTGTCATTGCTTCTCTGTAATTCATACAGGACTATCCATTTCAATTGTTCACAAGTATGCCCCATGGTTATATAATGTTGTACCATAGGTGCATCCTGCACTTTGTTTCTAATACAACTCTTGTGTTCGCTTATTCTGGTTTTGATTTTCCTTATTATTTTCCCAATATACATCAATTGGCACAGACACCATATTGCATTCACCACCATCTCTGAGTTGCAATTCGTTAGGACTTGTTGTTGCCATTTAGATTTTAATCCTATATCTATTACTGTACATCTGCCAGTAGAATTACAACATTTGCATTTCCCACCTGCAGTGTGGCCTTTTGCCTCTTCCATCCCCAGATGGTTGGAAGGCTGGGTTATTTCTGTATTTTATGGCTGATGTTGTTGCGCACTACCTGATCTCTCAGGTTTTTACTCCTTTTAAACACCATAAGAGGAGGGTGTAATGGTTGTTTGCTTTTTTCCACGATTCTCGATCGAGAAACAGAGACCTTGCACAGCCGCGGAAGGAGTGGAAGGGCAGGCACTGGATCAACAGGTCCCCCCCCAGATCATAAAGGGCACGGACACTGCCATATAGGCACCAGCTGCAAGAACGCCCTTGAAACCCACACGGCGCCATTTATAAATACCACAAGGGCACTGGTGGTGGGCTAGCAAGAAGGGGCGGATGGGTAGTGGAGCAGTCAATGCTTGGACATGGGCAAGCCCCGTGCGGTGCCCTCCAGACACCATCCAGCCCCTCCAAGAACAGGGAATCGAAGTGTGGACGCCGCCGACAGTCCTTGAGCCCATAGGCGGATTGGGCAGGCTGGGATCCAGAGGGAGGCAGTAAGGAACAGCGCAAGGGGGCTGCATCTCACACGACACCAACGGGGGAAAAAGGTGCATATCCGGAGCAGAGGAACCACCCCACCATAACCACTGGGACTAGGAGGGGACCACAACCTGGGGGGGATCTACCACAAACCCTGGTTAACAAGGACGGCGACCCGGGAAAAGAAGTTGGGGGTGGGGGGAAAAAAGGGGGACGTTGGTGAGGTGTGTGAGGCTAGTGGCACCGTGGGTGTAGATGGTCAAACTGCAAGGGGAACCCCACCTACAGCAATCAACCCACGGTGAGGACACAGGCTCCAACAAGGACTGCCCCAGGACAAAGGGTGGCGAACCATCCCATGAGATACGCTCCGGTCTGACGGAACACGGCTGCACCTTGGACTGCCTAAAACAGATCACAATGGGGAAGGACCTATGCCGCAGAGCGGTAACCCAGCATAAAATGGACAAATATACAATGAGCACCCCAGCTAGGCTCCCGGGACCGACAAATGGGGCGGAAGAGGAGGCAACGAAGGGAGGCATGGAACAGACACTGTCGCTCACAGACATCATGGCCACAATCAGCGACTCCAGGACCTCAGTGGAGACAAAGATCGACGGCCTCGCCTCCGAAGTATCCTTCTTGAGACAGGACTTAAGGAATCTGACATCCAGGGTAGGCAAAACAGAACAACGAATATCTGACACCGAGGACACTGTGAAAAACCTGGGGGCGCGCCTGGAGCAAATGGAATGCAAAATCACCACGTTGGAAAACAGAGCGGAAGACAGCAAAGGGAGGTCCCGCCGCAACAATCTCCGCATACTCGGCCTTCCCGAAAAAGAGGAGGGCCCCTCCATGGAACTCTTCCTAGAGGACTGGCTAACAGACCTGATGGTCCCAAAGAAACTTTCAACATTTTTCTCTATCGAAACAGCACATAGGGTCCCGGCAGGCAGACCGGTCCCGGGCCCTCCCGCACGGTGATCGCAAGACTAATGAATTATAGGGATCGGGACACACTCCTCCATATGGCAATGGCGACTGGCCCGATCAACTACAATGGCAACCGGATTGGATTCTTTACAGACTACACAAGGGAGGTCCAGAAGTCGTGGCAATCCTACAACTCCATAAAGAAGAAACTGATGCCCTTGGGCATCAAATACGCACTCTTCTTCCCGGCAACCTTCAAAGTGTACTACGACAGCAAGGTGAACGTGTTCTACAACCCCCAGGAGGCCTGGGAGTGGCTCGAGACACAGGTCCTCTCTGTCCCGCACCCGACAGATCGAGAGGAAGCACACCCCACAAGGACAACGAAGGCAACGCCCTAACCCCGGAGCAAACCACACTAGTATGCGAGGAGACAGGGACAACCGGATCTCCGACTGCACTGGGACCCACATGAAGTCTGATCGCGCACAGAGAGACTCATAAGAAGAACGAGGAAGGCCCTCTGCAACCGGCCGTCCCGGCGGGGAAGTCGAGAGGAGAAAGGAACACAAGCTCTGCTGTACTCTAAGTTACACGAGGCTGGGCAGGGGGTCCCTCTGACCCCCCCTCCCCTGAGAAGGGCCTCATGGTTCAATTGGTTCGGGAAACAGGTGCTTCTGGTTGGGGGGAAGTGCAGGGTGGGAGGACTTCGGGGGTTTTATTTGTTAAGGGGGAAGGCTTGGAGGCACAAGCAGTAACCCCAAAGTTCAGTGAACGGAAAGGTCAGAGAAAGCTCCACTCTGGACATAGAGGAGGCCTAACCACTGACCTACATAACTACATACAGGCATGGCCTATGGTTCACAGTTTAAAGTTTTAGAGTTTGCACATGTAGCACACGGGGGGACTCTATAAGTGGGCACTGGGGCCAGAGGCGCCCCATGACGAAGACACGATAGAGACACAACAGCCACACCACATCCTTCCAGACATTCCCAAACAAACAGACACACGGAAGTAGCCCAGGTGAGACCAATATCCCTGCTGACCTGAAACGTGAATGGATTGGGGTCTGGCATTAAACGAAAACTGGTACTCCAGTACCTCAACCGACACTCTCCAGATATTGCGTTTATCACAGAAACTCACCTGATTGGCATCAATAGTGGGCTCTTTAGAAAATCGAACTACCCACATACATACCTGGCGTGGTTCTTCAGAGGCTCCAGGGGAGTCATGATCCTTCTGCACAAGCGGGTCCCATTAAAGACCAAAAAGGTGAGAGCAGATCCCCGAGGCAGGTTTGTGATGGTATTGGGGGAAATGTGGGGGGAGACCTGGGGCCTGATAGCAGTGTACGCGCCTCCAGCACTGACGGCGAAACTCCTTATTGAGCTCCAGGACGCAATGCATGAGGAACGAGCAGACTCATGGGCCATTGGGGGAGACTTCAACAAAGTCATGGAGATAGCTCTGGACAGAACACACATGGGCAAGAGGAAGGCGGATACCCCGACCAGGCTCTATACCTTTTTCGGAGGCAATGGGGCTGTCGGACACATGGAGGGTGCTCCACACACTAGACTGGGGCTATTCGTTCTACTTCAATACACACAAGTCCCTCTCTAGGCATGACCACATCTTCACCCCACAGGCTATTGTTGGCGGAATTTCTGGCGAGAGGGATCTCTGACCACTCCCCCCTGTTGGTTAAATTTAAAGGGAAATCACTCAAACAAGAACCCAACTGGCACCTGAACGCCTACTACCTGGGGATACCCGAAATAATGGAAGGGCTTACGAACAAAACAGAGGAATACTTGGACTTAAATGAAGAAGCGGTGGACTGCCCAATATTACGGTGGGAGGAATATAAGGCAGTCACAAGGGGAGAAGCAATATCCTTGGTGGCCGCTCAACGTAAGCGGCATAACGAGGCAATCACTGAAGCAGAGACCCAAGTAACCAGGTAGGAGGAACAACTGCTAGAGGAAGGAACTCATGAGGCACATGATGCCCTAAAGACAGCTCAGGCAATTTTGAACGATAGGGCTCTGGACAACGCTCGAACCACCCAGTGGCTAGTCCGGAGCCAGATATATGAGCGGGGGGACAAAGCAACCAAGACCCTAGCCTGATTAGAGAGATGGGAGCAGTGTAAAGAGCAGGTCAGGGCTATCCGTATCCAGAATGGGGCGGTGTTGACGAGTGACTCTGGGATCGCGGAGGCCTTTGCAAAATACTACGAGGAGCTATATTCCCCGCCAGTACAAGAACCCAATACCCTATGTTTCCTAGACTCAGTCAGGATCCCCCACCTCACAGGGCCACAATCAACACAGCTAGACGCAGACATTACTGAGTACGAGGTGGGAGACGCCCTCTTGCAACTACAAACAGGGAAGACCCCTGGCCCCAACGGAATCCCGGTAGAGATGTGGAAAAGACTGGGAGAAATAACAATGAGGCACATGCATGGCATGTTCCTCCGCAGTCGGGAACAGGGTGCCCTCCCCCCGGACCTCTGTAAAACGACCATTGTAGTGATCCACAAGGCGGGGAGACCCCCCAGAGAGCTGCACCGCATATAGGCCCATATCTTTAATAAACGGAGAGGCCAAGGTCCTTGCAAATAGACTGCTATAGGTGATTGGGTCCCTAATTCACCCAGACCAGTGCGGATTTATGCCAGGCAAATCCACACAAATTAATCTTTTCAGGGTCCAAGTTGTGCTTGACCAGGCAGCTGAGATTTCGTCTCCGCTGGCCCTTCTCGCGGTCGTCTTCGAAAAGGCCTTCGATTCGGTGGGATGGGATGCCCTGTGGCCATAATGGAACGCATGGGTTTCAAGCAACACTTCATGGCATGGGTCAAGCCCCTCTATACCCTCCCGGTGGCATCCGTACAAGTCAATGGGAAGACATTCAGGACATTGCTGCTGGGCCGTAGGACCAGGCAGGGCTGCCCTTTCTCGTCCCTATTATTCCTCCTGGCCATGGAACCACTAGCGATTAGGCTACGCACAGACACACAATGGGATGGCTTCACTTGGCCAAAGAGCAGCGAGGAACGTGTCTCGCTATATGCAGATGATCTCCTGTTATACCTTAGTAAACCCAAAGTCTCCTGCCCGATAGTGACCAGAGCCCTGGGGGAATACCAACGCTTCGGGGGACTCTGGGTTAACACACAAAAAACAATCTACTTCCCTGTCCAGAGGGTGGGTGGGAAGAGGCAATCCCAGAACCCTGCCCATACTCCATTTCGGTACTGGGCTTCACCTATCTGGGTATAAGGATAAGTGCACCACGGGAAGATTTTCTCAAACTGAATCTGCACCCGATAATGCGCAGGTTCGAATGCGACGTTACCCACTGGCACTCGTTGCCACTTTCATTACTTGGGAGGGCGGCACTGTTTAAGGTGCTGGCGCTCTCGAGGTTCCTGTATGTCCTCCAGAACGCCCCCCTCCCTATCCCAGCTGCAACATTTGCAGATAGTAACAAGACCCTACAAACCCTACTTTGGGGGGGGGCAGCCGCGTATCGCACTTAAAACACTCCACCACTCGGTGTGGGAGGGAGGCATCGGACTACCCAACATCCGCGCGTAGTACTGGGCTGCACAGGAAGGGGTGGCAAATGAGTGGCTACGCTCATGACCCGCAGCTCCCACACACCTGAATTGAGACAGGGGACAAATACTATATGGTGACAAAAGGAACCTAGGAAGAGTACCGAGCGGACCCCTTCACATCCAACGAGTCTGGAAAGAAATACACAGATACGTCAGCTGGAGTGGCAGACCAACCCTGAGCCAGCTCATATGGCACAACACACACCTTCCAGAAATACAAAGAATGGGCCACTTCCAAACCTGGGAGAGGAAAGGGATATCCACACTGGCAGACATCATACATGAAGAGCAACTGACAGACTTCGAAACCCTACAAACAAAACATGGCCTAGGGCCCATGGACCGCTTCAGATACCTCCAACTCACACATGCTATCAACACCCAATTTACAAACCTCGCCGACATACCCGCCTGCTCTCCCCTAGAAACAAATGTCCTCCCACAAGGCATTCTCCGCAAGGTAATCTCCACATTCTATAAGGCATATAACTCCTTTGGTTCTGGGGAACTCGCCCACCTCAGAGGGAAATGGGAACAAGACTTGCGGGTACTGGAGGCGGAGGAGTGGACTGAGGCATTGATGTCTCCGAGAGAAATAGGCATTGACGCTAAACTCAGATTGATACAACTACGAATCCTGCACAGGTCTTATTACTCAAGGACACAAATGGCTACTTGGGGAGGGGGCGAGGATGCAGAATGCCTCAGGTGCAAGAGAGCGGACGGCACCTTCTACAATATGATTGGGGTATGCTGCAGGAGTTCTGGACAGCAGGTCTGCAGCACCTCTCAATGACAATGGGTGCAACAATCCCGATGGACCCAAAACTCATCCTCTTGGGAATAGGGGGTGAAACTGACCTCACGAAACATGAGAAAACATTCCTGGGGGTAGCACTAGGAGCAGGTAAAAGACTGACGGCTGCCACCTGGGGTTCGGCAGAGAAGATAAGCATAAACTGATGGTCCAATGAAATGGACAGATGCGCCTCGCTCGAAAGACGAATTTATAATGCTAGGGGATGTCCCTGGAAGTTCCAGAAAATTTGGGGGAAGTGGGAAGAACATACATAGAAACTAGGCTGGGGGGTGAGACGCACCATAGCGTGCCGGATGCCCACTCGGTGGATGGTACAAGTCCTCGGCTCCTAATGCCCTAAAGGGTCCAGTACTGTCAGAATTTTGTGTTATGGGCCATGGTCCCCCGGTTTCCCCCCTGATCCCCAGCTACCCTCAACCTCCCCCTCTAACCCCCCTCCCCCACAACTCCCCCCCCACTGAGGGGACCCCTATTGCTAGGGTTAGTGGCTAAAACTGTAGATGGGTAATTGGAAACTAAGAGGACCCCTGGGCTCGGGGAAAAGAATATCATGAGACCGGAGGCCAGATGAATTGAAATGATGTTCATGCATAATGAAACGGCATGAAAGGACGCCAAGAATAAGTACCCAGGGTGTCAGAGTGTTTTGAGAAATGAGTCATTGCACAATCAAAGGTACCTTTTGTTAGCTCTCTCTATAGCCTCTCAAAGTGAAGTGCCCATACATAAACCATGCGTGTCAAATTTAGCATTGCAGGTTTAACTATGTTGTATGTCAAGTTACGCTTGTGTGTATTGTAGGAAGAAACCCAAGAAGAGGGTTGGGGTTGTATTTGCAATGTCATAAAATTGCATGTCTAAAGGGGATGGTCGTCCCACAATGAAGGCAGCCAATGGGCTTGTGGGGATTAGATTTCCTTGTACAGGGCTAAGCAATGTGTAGTTTGGGTGATGACATGTAAGGGAACATGAGGGAAATGTAGGAGGAGTGTGTTCTCGAAATGTATATGTACTGTATCTCTTCTATGGTTCAGGGAGATTCATGTTAGTTCAACTACAAGGATGTCTCTAGCCTCTCCCCAGTTGCCGTTGTGAAATAAATGTGGTTTACTAACAACGTACATTCACTTCTTGAGAGGTGGGCTATTTTAGAGTGCAGAGATTGGAGGTGAGCCCTGAAAACGCTTGCACCCAGGACATAGGGCTACACTTATTGAGGAAGAGTGGTGTGGCCCTCTGCTTGATTATAGTAATAAGGGTGATGTCTGTGGCATTCTGTTTTTCTTCCATACTGAATAATGGAGCTGTGACATCAATCTGTGCATGTGTATGAAATAACTACCGCTTTGAACTGGTACAGGGATGTGTAGTGGTTTCTAAACTCAGCCCCACACTACTACTACACCAGAGGTGATCTCAATCATAAAGGTTAAACAGGTACAACTTTAATGGTATACCTCATTCGCCTCTCTAAGGTAGCATGGGCTGAGGGCAGGCTATACTCTACAAGATCATGGAAACATCTCAAACAAAATAATACTGTAAGTACCAAAATAAAAGAAATGTCCAAACATGGTTCTACAAAAACAAGACTGTAAATAAATTAAAAGGACAAACTATGAAAATCACTAACAATCCACACCATAAGGAAATACACAGACTTTGAGAGAAATAGGCACTTTTGGTATTGAAGAACAGGGACCGGCAGTTAAATAATCTTGCAGAAAACACCAACAAGTTCAAGTATATCTCCGTAAGGCATACATTGGGCCATTAAATATCAATAGAACCAACTGAACAATACCAGGGGGACAAAACCACTGATGTATACCATTTATCTTCTTTCAGGAGCTTGATAGCATTGATCAGGGTTTTGTGGTGCTTTCCAGGACATTGAATGATGTTCAAGACGTCAGGCTGGTGCAACGGTGGGGTTCAACAAACAGCAATGGGGAAGCACTGTTGCGCAGCAGAATGTAATAGACGTGGACCTGTCTACTCCGCTCCAGCTGCATGAAGTGGGTCGTTAAGCAGCCTCCAAACTTCAAATTTTGGGACATACTATACGCCACCATGGATCGGAAACAAATGGCAAAAAGATGATGAGAGGGCAAAGAGGCAGCTGCACTAGGTAAGGAGAAAGAAGCCCTGATTTGAACTCCTCACGTGACTGGCAAGATGGCAGTGACCTGAAGGTCTTGCATCGGAGTGGCGGCCTAGGGAGGTGTGGTGGAGTGAGAGGCGACGGAAGCAACAGTCTACCTGCAGATGTTTGACTGAGGTCTTCCCGTGGTTTCCTCGCCATCCCAGAAGAGAACGATGCTGTATTTCGAAGAGGCAGGGCTGAGCACAACGGAGCCTAGAGGGGAGGAGGTGAGTATAGACCAGCTTGGGGAGACATACCCCAACCCAAAGTAGATAGCGCCCAGCGGGTAGAGCAACCACGGTGAGAGAAGAAGGAGTGCCCCTTCCTGTGGTTTATTAATGTGTGCCAAAGTGTGGGGAGCACAGCCCTGGTTTTACAGGACAACGCTTGGGGCCAGTAACCTTTGTGTGGGTGCTTGCCCCTGTGGTAAGGTGCAGAGGAGGCACAGAGAATTTTGGCACTGGGCCAAGAGCAATCCCATTGCTAAGGAGAGCACGCTTCCACTTCTGGAGGGGGGAAAGGCTGGTGCATGTTAGATCACAGTGGTGGATGGTGAAAGAGAAACCAAAAAAAGCCCACATACAAGCAAAATTGATTCTTTCACAGCACCCCCCAGAACATTTAGGGAAGTGGAGGATCAGCAGATGCCGTCCCTGAATGAGCACCTGTCAGCCATATGAGAATCTAAATCATCCCCGGAGGGGAAAATGAACGCAATATGGGTGGAGGTGGGACTCTTGCGTCAAGATCCCCATTAAGTGTTGGCGTGAATGGGAGAGGCAGAAGCGAGGATATCGGAGATGGAAGACAGACTGGAAGACGGACTGCTCCCTATGAGAAAAGACATTGCAGAGCTGCAGTAGAGAACTAAAATATTGGAAGATAGAGTGGAGGAGTTAGAGCGGCGGGCCCGCTGAAACAATAAACTAATCCTGGGTCAGCCAGGGTCACCCAGAAAAAGGTGAAAGGCTCCTCAATGGAGCTGTAACTGGAGGGTTGGCTCAAAGAGTGGATGGGACCCATTGGTATATCGCAGTTATTTTTGTGGAAAGAGCCTACAGGATAACAAGTAGGGATACGATCGTAGGAGCACAGCCTAGGCCAGTCATCATCAAATTACTAAACTATAGAGACAGCTAGGAAAAAAGGAGCTTTAAAAGTTGATGGGGCGAGAGTGGCACTGTACCCCACTTTACAATAGGGGTGCAGAAATCCAGACAGTCGTTTGAGGTAGAGAAAGAGCGATGACGGGAGGAAGAATACAAGTATGCAATGCTGTTCCCGGCCACTCTTAGGGTGGTGGGGCCCAAGGGTGCGAGGTTCTTCTCCAATCCTGTGGAAGCGTGGGACTGGCTGGACACTATCGGCAATGGTGCATAGAAGGGTACGCAAGGAGAGGCACAGGGCCCACTCATCCCAATAACACATTGTGATGAATGATATGAACAGTTAGCCTGTGACAGTAGGGGATACAGAACATGAGCAAGCAGAAGATGGGAAAACATGGACTTTGAGCAGTCGGAGCAGAACATCTGACATTTGTTGGTACACACCTCCTGACCACTCACCCACGGGTGGTAGTGTTAACACTGGTTGCGACAGCAGATGCTTCAAGTTGGGGTGGAAGCGTGAGGGGGTATACAGTTGGCGTTGTTCTCATTGATGTTCATCATAGTACGTTTGTTGGAACTGGGGAGGGTGGTCCCACTCAGAGATCGGGCCCGCAATCGGGGGGGCATAGGTAGATAGGCAGACAAGCTAATGGAGACTATCACATCTGTCTCCCAAACATTGAGGTGCTCGAAATGGAATGTTAAAGGGCTCTTAGATAAGATCAAGATGGGTCTTGCTGTTAAATTTCTTGCAGCTCATAGAACCGACATTGTATTACTGCAGGAGACACACATGCTGGGAATGGCCTGCATCTTTCTTGGGAGGGCCAAATACTAAGTGGAGGGAGACCCATACGGTTATAACATAGCACTTAGGGGTACATTGTGGGGGGAAACTATCTGCATAATTAAAATCTATGCCATGCTTACGCTGCAGGCGGAGACACTCGAGATGGTACAAGCGTTACTGGCCACTCATGTAGCAGATGTAATGATAGTGGGGGGAGACTTTAATGATACAGTCATGCCAGAGAGGAACATGTCAGCACGCAGAGGTAGGACTGATGGTCCGCACACCAGGCTCTGCACTTTTATCGAAGCCACAGGACTTAGAGACATAGGGCGGGATCAACACCCAAGGGACCAGGGCTTCTCCTTTTACTCGACCGTGCATGCATACTTTTTGAGGCTAGATTACTTCCTGGTACCCGACATGATAACAGGGAGGGTGGAATCTGCTTGCTTCCTCCCCAGAGGCATCACAGACCATGCACCGCTGATCATGTGAATTAAGGAGTGAGAAGGCAACCAGACATAAGAGACCTCCTGCATAAGGGATCTGAGGAATACTTCAGGTTCAATGCCGGAGCGGTGGATAGTGTCATGCCTGCGCCATGGGCGCATACATTTACGATCAATATGGACCTTATTTCACATTTGCGAGACTTTGGTGCTTTTCTATTTTCTCCAACAAACTACACTTACCACAATGCACTTGGCTATAAGCATCTTTTCCTGGCCATTCCTATTCGCCATCTTCGGAACTACAATCCCCCGAAGCCCTAGGGATCTCCTCTGCTTCCACCAGCTCAGGAACAGAGAGGGAGGTGGCCGATTGTCTACAGGTGTGCTTAGCCAGGTGCGACCAATTAGCCTGCCTCTGTGCTGGGCTGGGCGGTATAAAAGCTGCTGCTTGCAAGAGCTCAGTCTCTTGCATTAGGAGTCTTTCCGGCACCTTGTTGCTTTGAGCTACGGATCTCGTATGCGGTTCCTCCTTACTCCGGCTTTGGATCCAGTGCCCTGCTGGGCTCTCTACATTGCAGCTGATCACGCTCTGCTGCCTTCCAGCCTCCGCCCTTGCCCTGCCGGGATCTCTACATTGCAGCCGATCACGCTCTGCTGACTTCCAGCCTCCGCTCTTGCCTTGCCGGGCTCTCTACATTGCAGCTGATCACGCTCTGCTGCTTTCCAGCCTCAGCCCTTGTCCTCTGGGCTCTCTGCTCTGCAGCCTGCCTCACTCCGGCTGCCTACAGCCCTTGTCCTCTGGGCTCCCTGCTCTGCAGCCTGCCTCACTCCGGCTGCCTACAGCCCTTGTCCTCTGGGCTTCCTACCTTGCAGCTGATCACGCTCCGCTGCTTACTACCTACCTTTTTCCGCTGGGTTCTCGGCCTAGCAGCCCTCTACAGTCCTCTGCAACCTTCTACGGTCAGCGGTCCTGCCCCTCAGGGCTCACACCTTGCTGCCCGGCCCTTCTGGGTTCCTTGTCATGCAGCCTGCTTTACTCCGTTGCCCTAAGCCCTTTCCCTCTAGGCTCTCTACCTTACAGCCCTGCTCCTGTGGGCTTGCTCATCCTGCTTACCCTGCTGCCCTAAGCCCTTTCCCTCTGGGCTCTCTACCTTACAGCCCTGCTCCTGTGGGCTTGCTCATTGCTTTCTTGCTCCTCTGAGCTCTCAACCTTGTTCCCTACTGTCCTCTCTTATCCTATCCTGTTACAGGACTTTCCCTTCATTCCCTTCTGCTAGTTTGCTATCAACTTCCTTTTCCTGGATTTATCTGTAAGTATCTTCTCTTGTACTGTTAGTAGACCCTTTTGTACAGAGCTTGTCTGTTGGTTCCCATCAGTCAACCTCTGCCCCTTCCCTTGTCTCGTTTCTACGTTACAGACACCCATAGCTGTTGTTCCAAGCCATGAGCAATCAGCGTGGGCCTCTGTTATAGCAAACTGTGCAGAAGGCTAGAGTTTTTCCTAAGGTTCGTGGAATACTCTTTTCCTATATCTGCATACACCCCTAGAGGGAATCCATTCTGTTGTACCTTATTCCTTGCTACACTTGACTACTCTTCGTTCTCATTACTTTCAGCTGTGTGTGTACTATTCTGTCCACCTTACTTCGGCACAACCACCCGAAACCCTTCCTGGGTGTTCTGTGCCTCTCCTTTCAGGGTGTCATCTCGTGACAGATAGTCACAACACATTATGGAAAACATATAAATCGGTCATGAGAGGAGAAACTATGGACACCTTATGGAGTTTCAAGCTAGAAAGGCAGGCACAATTGTTACAGTTGGAAGCACAAATAGTACAGGCAGAGAAGGCTCACATAGATCGAAATACATCAGAGACCTAAAGGGAACTTGTTAGGGTAACAAGTTGCTAAAGAACAGTGGCAACAAACAAGGCCAAAGCGGCATACTGGGACAAACGGGCCAGAGTGTACAAGGTGGGGGATAAATGTGGGAAACTGCTGGCCTGGCAAAAAAAAGGGAGGAAGAATCCAGATGGGCACGGGAAATCCATACAGTGCGGGGGAGATGGCTCAGACGCAGAGGATATCACAGAAGAGTTTGCCAGCTACTATCAGGATCTGTATAAGGAGAAGAGGGCCAGAGGGCCAGGCCATTTCTAAGTAGCTCCTCAACTTAGACCTGCAATGCTTGAGTTAGGAAAAGTAACAGGAGTTGCAGAATGAGTTGACAGCGGAACAGTTTCGGGCAGCGGTGGGACAGCTACAATCCGGGAAGACTCTGGGACTTAATGGGTTCCTGATGGAGTTCTGAAAAATGGCTGGGCCTGGGATATGCTGAAACAGCCATAATCGATTTAAAAACCCAAATCGAAGACTTGAAAGATAACAGCAAGTTAGCCCTCTCCTACTACTCGATTTATCAGCGGCATTTGATCTAGTTAACCATCAAATACTTTGCCAACATCTCAAAACCGCAGCCACTTTTCCAACAAAGCCACCACATGGATCAGATCATTCTTGGAGAATAGATCTATGAGGGTCTTCTCCCCTTTGGCCTCCCCGTACCTTTTCCAGTTCTCTGTGGGGGTCCGACAAGGATCATGTGTATCTCCAATACTCTAACGTGTTCACAAAGCCCATTTCGATATTCTTGACAATTTGGGTGTCACCTACACAAACTACTCAGACTACACCCAAATACTCATCCCCATCACCGGAGTTGATTCCAAAGCACTAAACGACATCTATCTGGTCATCCAGGTCTGAATGGCACAACACTAGCTCTGTCTTAACGACAATAAGACAGAGCAACTTCTCCTGAGATCCCAACCAAGACTCAACAGACTAGATCCTGCCTTCAATTCCTTCATCATCGATGGCAACACCAGGAAAGTATCTAATGACACTAAAACTCTAGGCATTCATCTTGATTCTACACTATCCTTAACAAGACAAACCGCCACCATAATATCCTCAACAGCCTACACCTGCAAACTTATCACACCCTGTCGACCATTTCTCACCACTGCCAACTACACCAACCTTGCTAGAACCCTTATCATGTCGACACTAGACTATTGCAACACACTTGACCTAGGCACCAGTCAACGGAATTTGAATAAATTACAGGTAACACAAAACAATGCCATCAGGACAGCACTAAATATCCTGAGAAATCATCATATTTCCGACACTAGACGCAGCCTACACTGGCCCTCGCAGGCAAGAGACTTAGTAGAAAAGAGACTTGGCCAGCAAAGGTCCTGATATCGCTGAAAGGAACTATAGCCTCGTGCAGTAGAAGCTCAGGAGTGTGCCGTGCTCAAGAGTCCTGCCATAACATCCTGACTCATCAATTTTGTGAACACTTCTTTCTTTTCTTATGAACACTATTCCACACTCTTTTGTAATTTAGCGGTAAGGATTGGCAATAGTTTTTTTTTACATTAGGCCCTGTTTTATTTGGCAAGACGCCACTTGGACTGCCTTGTTATTATTTGATGGTCGTAGACTGCTCCCATCTTAGATTTAGGTTTCTCACCCATTTATACAGTTTAATAAACACCCTTGAACTGTGATCACTTATGTCTGTCTTTACTGTTGCCACCATGAGTTCCTTACAATGCCTACTGATAAAAAGCCCATGGCTGCTGGAATTAATTTGATTGCACCAGACTGTTTCAGTATTGCACATGTTTATTTTGTAGCTGCCATATTGCCAAACTGCATTGCAGCTGCTGGTGCGTCAGTAGGCAGGGCCCAGCAAAGTACACAAGGGTGGACTACACTTAATTTGCAGCATTAGAAAGTGAGACATGTTTATCAGCGCTCACTTCCTGAGAAAGAAACCAGCATACTTTTTCTTAGGTTTTCACATCCTTGCAGGTGGCATGCTGTCACAGCCTGTGAGTAGAAATCTGGCATGTTACAACAGGCTGTGCATCACGTGCAGTTAGCCAATTAGAGCAAGACATGGACTTGGACAGAGGAGGACATGCTTGAAGGTTGTTGTTCCACATACTTACCTGCTGTTACTACTTACCTGATGGAGCATAATAAAGAAGTTGCAGGCTTCCTTGGAGTCAGAGCATTCTTCCAAGTGGTATATCTTCTATGTGGTTGCAACACCTCCCTCCTACAAGCATCTGCATAAACACTAGTCATCCACGTCTACATAGATCGTGTACAGTTGCAGAACAGATAGCTCACTATATTAGGTGCTTGCTACTGAGATGTGTGCTCACATAAAATGCAGATAAAATGGTCAAGTCCCGAAAGTCCCAAATCTTGTTTTTCTGTCTGAGAGATATTGATAAAATGCTTACTAGTAAAAAGGCTAATATTGGGAGCGGGACTTGGAGCTGTGGCGAACGACATGGCGCGTGAAAGCTCCCGACCCGAACCCTGCTATCAAAATGATTGTTAGGCAAAATCTGTATGCAGTACCCTTAGGGTGCACTACAACAACTCTGACTACAGGTAATAGGAAACCCTACCTTTGGTATAAGCTTGTACTACACAGTTTGGTAGCGTGTTGAGCAGCCAGGCTTATCTCAAGTGGGGTAAATGTGAGCTTTAGGGGAGTTACACAGAGATTCACAGTGACAAGTATTCAAATAAACTTTTTTTACACGCAAGGTTTCTTGAATAAACAATTATTAATTTATTTATCAGTCAGTTAGAATAAGCCTTCTTCAGAAGGGAGCAATCTAAAAGTAACACAGAAATATATGTCAATACTGTACACTCTTAGTTTCTAAATCAGTAAAGACCCTTTTGGGATGACCCACAGACACAACCTACATCCTCAGGTGACTTCAATAGCTAGGGTTAACTAGGGTGCTGGGGACATTAATATCTTACTGTTGGCATTTAGATTACTGTTAGAATTTGGTAAAAGGAAAAGGTTATTAGAACAACAAGAGACCACGAATATTCTTAAGTAGTCGAATACTTTTGGATCCCCTAAACAGAGTCATTCAGTATAACATGTTAAGCCAAAGTCAATGGGCAAAAGTCTTATATAGGATGAACACTTCTGCTAGGTAAGGAGAAAAGTCTTTGCTCAATGTTTTAGAAGTCTTTGAAGAAAAGAAGAATCAAATGTAGGGCCACAAGCTGATTAGACCTATGAGTAGTAGAAGATGCAAGCAACTCTACAATGAGAGGTAAGTTCTCTCAGACTTTACAGTACCTTTGTATTGAAGAAAAAGTGTTGCAAATGACTTCTGTTCCTGTGCAGCTCTGCAGAAATCACTGTTCCTGAGCCTCAGTCAAGGGGGTAAGAGGGAGGATTTCTGGGGACTCCTGCTCTGCAATGGGATGGTCACCGCTCGCAACTGGCAATCCTTCAAACAAGTGGCACTTCGGTGTTTCAGCTCCTCGGGACTACCACAAATAGGAACACAGCACTTTCTGGCATTCGAGATGGACTTTCCTTGCTGCTGTGGTCCCTGTTGAGGGGGCTCAGGCTTGGTCAGTCCTGCTTACGGAGGATCTTCCTGGAGCTCTTGGCCAACATAAAAGCAACGCACACAATCTGGTGTTCATCTCCCTGGCGTTTCGGTTTCCAGCACCAACTCTGTGGAAATGCAACCAGCTCAGAGAGAATGTCCAGGTGGCTTACTTAGGAGTTGATTGGTCCCACCAACTCAAGGGGAGAAGTTGTCCTTTCAGGGGCTTCTCTGTCGATATAAATTTGGAGTTTCAGCACAGCAGCAGGGCTTCACCGGGCAAACCAACGGTCCAGGAGTTGCAGCAGGTGTCCTCTTCAAGTTCTTCTTCGGTTCCTTCGTCCAGTGGTCGACTCTGCCTTGCAAGCCAAAAGCCTCGCCTTTTATTAAGTTCTCTCCCATTCGTTCCAGCCTGTCTGTCACCAAGCAGGGTGGCTGTCCTTGCTGGACAGTCAGCCGGCCAATCACTACAGAGTACATTTGGGTCTCCTAGGAGACTAAGCACCCCAGACACCCTGGAGCCAGAGGCAGGCTTCACTCGTGAATCCCGCCAAAGGCAAAGTGAACAATGGGACCAAACCTGGTTTGGCACGCAGAGTAAATATCAAGAAGGACCTTTCCACAAAGAAATGGCGAAAAAAGAAGACCGGGGCCATTTTGACACAAATGGCACCCATGGGTGCTTTGCTGCAGCTGCGAACGCAGCCCGCGGTGAATGCACACCACGGTAGTTAACACAAAACCATTGCCACCAGCCATTCAGTGAGAAAAGGGTAACATAAAAATGTTGCATGAGAAGCTATACAAAGGGAATACTAAGTAAGATTGGGTGTGCTGGGCCGAGAAAGTTACAAATGTAAGTAAAGTCAATTTCACTTTACTGCTCTTGGAAACAGTAGTTTACCCAAGAGAAGGTATTTAAACCTTCGGGGAAATCTGAAAGACTTTCCTGTGCCACTGCACTGAGGGTGCTGTGTGACACAATGAAAAAGATGATGCCTATGGAGTTTGTCAGACTCCACAACCAAAAGAAACAGAGTTCAAAATCACATTAAAATACATGAGAGAGTGAGAAAAAGGGTATCACTCTCTCCAGGTTAAAAAACAGAAAGTCCTCAAAATCCAGAAAAGTTGCTGGGGGTCGCTAAGGTGAAGGGAATTAGCACATTTCTGAGAATTCTCCCTAACAAGGATTAATAGAGGTAACAATGCTTAATTCATGGCAAAAACGAGCGGTATGACAGAAGTCAGCATGTAGCAGAAGCTGGTGAATTTTGGACGCACGCAGTCATCCCATGCAGGTGCGCCAAACAAGGAACGGCGGTGGCCGCACTCCCAAGGTGCACAAAATGGTGGCTGATATAGGACACGATAAAGCTTCGGAACAAGGGTAGTCCATGGCGCGCTAAGGATCGCCTAATGCAGCTCCCTATGCACACCGGCAAGAGCGCCACGCATGCAGCCACGACCTCCATCGTGCCCATGGAGGGAGCAAACCAGCACGGCGGCAAGCACCGAGCGGGAGATAAAGCCCCCATATGCCTAGCATAGCGTCACAGCAGCACCTGCCCAGTCCACCACAAGGAGGCAGACCCCAGGCGTACACACTGACCTAAGAAGCACAGCCTCGGGACCCCTTCCGTGAACTGCAGCGCAAAGGTACGTTCCAGTACAGCGCTCGATAGTATCAGCGCCATCAGAGGGACGCCGGTGTAACGTCACTTTTTGCTATCTGTCAGAAAATCCTATCGGTAGGAAAATCTGACAGGAATTGTAATGTCATTTTTTGCTACCTGTCAGAAAATACTACCAATAGGAAAAAGTGACGGGGTAGGAAAATCTGACAGCCCAGCCTGTCATTTTTTCCTACCCGTCAGAAATTCCTACCGACAGCAGGCATTGGGCAACCCACCCAGAGGTAGGAAAAAGTGACGGGGTAGGAAAATCTGACAGCCTGACCTGTCATTTTTTCCTACCCGTCAGAAAATCCTACCGACAGCTAGCTTTGGGCAACCCACCCAGGGGTAGGAAAAGGTGACGGGGTAGGAAAATCTGACAGCCTAAACTGTCATTTTTTCCTACCCATCAGAAAATCCTACCGACAGCTAGCATTGGGCAACCCACCCAGGGGTAGGAAAAAGTGACGGGGTAGGAAGATCTGACAGCCTGACCTGTCATTTTTTCCTACCCGTCAGAAAATCCTACCGAGAGCAGGCATTGGGCAACCCACCCAGTGGTAGGAAAAAGTGACGGGGTAGGAAAATCTGACAGCCTAACCTGTCATTTTTTCCTGCCGTCAGAAAATCCTACCAAGAGCAGGCATTGGGTAACCCACCCAGGGGTAGGAAAAAGTGACGGGGTAGGAAACTCTGACAGCCTAGCCTGTCATGTTTTCCTACCCGTCAGAAAATCCTACCGACAGCAGGCATTGGGCAACCCACCCAGAGGTAGGAAAAAGTGATGGGGTAGGAAAATCTGACAGCCTGACCTGTCATTTTTTCCTACCCGTCAGAAAATCCTACCGAGAGCAGGCATTGGCCAACCCACCCAGGGGTAGGAAAAACTGACAGCCTGTCCTGTCATTTTTTCCTAGCCGTCAGAAACTCCTACCGACAGCTAGCATTGGGCAATCCACCCAGGGGTAGGAAAAAGTGACGGGGTAGGAAAATCTGACAGCCTGAACTCTCATTTTTTCCTACCCGTCAGAAAATCCTACCAACAGCTAGCATTGGGCAACCCACCCAGGTGTAGGAAAAAGTGACGGGGTAGGAAAATCTGACAGCCTGAACTCTCATTTTTTCCTACCCGTCAGAAAATCCTACCAAGAGCAGGCATTGGGCAACCCCCCCAGGGCCACCAAGAGGCCAATGTGGACAGGTCTGCATACAAACTGGTGCAGCAGAGGTCCACTGCACACTTTACATAGCGCTACAGGCTTCTGCATTTTGGTGCTTGGAGTATTTATTATATGTCAAATTTAATATGGAACTCCAAGTTCCAGGGTGCAACGCACGGTTGGCTAAAATTATAGGATCATCCTACCATTTCCTACACCATGAGGGGAAACTGTACGATTTGGTCACAGAACAAGTGTGTTGATAATTGTCCAGTAATCAGGGTATCTGCCAAAAAAAAGATGTTTTTGGAGGGGACACCATTGTGTTACCTGACTGGCATACTTTTGTGTTTGTGTTCAGTGGTTTGTGAAAAATGGCAGTAATTCTGCTACCACCCAAAAAGGTGGCAGTAATGGAATTACCACTTTTTGCCGTGCCACTGAACTTGTAATGAGGCCCTTAAAGTGTGCTGCTTTTAGCTCAGTTGGGTGTGTGTTGTGCTCGGTCGAGCTATGGGATGCCTCTGTGAGCTATGGGTTTCTTGTGTGAGCAATGGGATGCGTGTGTGAGCTTTGAGATGCTTGTGTGAGCTATGAGATACTTGTGTGAGCTATGGGATGCGTGTGTGAGCTAGGGGATGCTTGTGTGAGCTATGGGATGCTTGTGTGAGCTACGGTTTGCTCGGTTGATGCAGTGGGTGGGCATCAAGAAGATGCCATCTAGGGTGGTGTGTGAAGTCTTGAGAGGAGCCTGTATTGGGATGTAATTGGGTGCTTGGCTATACAGCTCGGGGGTGCTTATGTGGGTGGGTGGGCTGCTGGGGTGAGCTAGGCTGGGTGGGTGCTGTGCTGGGGCGAGTTACAGTGGCGTGCTTGGATGAGCCACAGTGACGTTGTTATTTGCTCTAGTGTCCTAGGGTGGGTGGGTGATGTGCTGTGATAAGCTATGTAAGCTTGTTGAGATGCTGGGTGGCTAGGTTAAGTGGGCTGGGTGCTGGTATGAGCTTAAGTCCAGTGGGATAATGAGGTGAATTAGGGTAGGCGGGTGTGGTTGGTGGGAATAGCTCTGGTGGGTGTGGGGCTAGGGTGAGCTAGGACGGATGGTTTGCTGGGGTGAATTAGGATTGTGCTAGTCTGTGTCATGCTAGGCTGGGGCGTTTTGCTGGTGTGAGCTACGGTCGGTGGATGTTGTACCTGATGAGCTAGGTGGGTGGGTGCTGTGTTGTGGTGAGCTAGAGTGAGTGGCTAGGGGCTGAGATGAGTTAAAATGTGCGCAGTGTTGGGGGAGCCTATGGTGGATAGGATGCTTGGATGATGGGATGCTTTGGTGAGCTTGAGTTGACAGATGGGGTGCTATAGTGATCTTGTGCTGGAGTGATCTAGGGTGCAGGGGGTATTGCTAAGAGGTAGAGGAGGGTGGTTGTACTGCACAGGTGAGCTAGGGCGGGTAGATTGTATGCTAGTAAGAGTTAGGGTGAGTGGTCAGTTGGTGGTGAGGTGGAGAGAGGAAAGGTCGGGAGTGTACTGATGCAAGCTGGGATTGGTGTGTGGATTGGTTTGCTGAGGCAGTGTGGATTGGTTTGCTGAGGCAGTTTTTGGTGCCCTGGATGAGCTATGTTGTGAGCTAGGGTGGATGGGTGGTGAGCTGGAGAGAGGAAAGGTCTGGAGTGTACTGATGCAAGCTTGGATTGGTGTGTGGATTGTTTTGCTGAGGCAGTTTATGGTGCCCTGGGTGAGCTATGTTGTGAGCTAGGGTGGATGGGTGGTGAGCTGGAGAGAGGAAAGGTCGGGAGTGTACTGATGCAAGCTGGGATTGGTGTGTGGATTGGTTTGCTGAGGCAGTTTATGGTGCCCTGGGTGAGCTATGTTGTGAGCTAGGGGGATGGGTGGTGAGCTGGAGAGAGGAAAGGTCGGGAGTATACTGATGCAAGCTGGGATTGGTGTGTGGATTGGTTTGCTGAGGCAGTTTATGGTGCCCTGGGTGAGCTACAATAAGTATTGTGCCAGGGCAAGCTAGGCCGGGAGGTTTATATACTGGAGGGAGCTAGGGTGGATATGTATTGTGCGGGGATTAGTTAGGGTAGATCGGTGGCATACTGCGGAGAGCTACGGTTGGTTTGATGTTATGCTGGGGAGCTAAGGCGTGGTGACGTTGTTGGGTAAGCTTGTGTAGGATGCGGCAAAGTGGTTTGTTGAAGTTTGGTGGGGTGTGTGAGGTCAGGTGAGGTGTGAGGGAGGTTGTGTGACTGGGTGAATGGGGCGCTGGGGTGAACTCATGTTTTCTGGGGTGCTTTGGCAGTGGTTGGATAGGTGGGCTGCTGGGATGAGCTATGTTGAATGAGTTGTGCTTGTTTTTATTGCATTTGCATTGGGGGTGAATGCTTGGCTGGGCTAGGGTTCCTGGGTGTGGTAGGTTGTGCTGGGTTGAGGTAGGTTTACTGGGGTGAGCTAGGGTTTGTTAAGGTGCGCAAGGGTGGTTGGGTAGCTGGAGTGAGCCGCATGTGTTGCAGTGATGTAGCCGGGCTGGGAGTGATCAGGGTGTCATAGGGTATGGGGTGGGCTAGGGTATGGAAGTGAGATTGGGTGGGTTCTTAGGGTGTGTGTGTTGGTGTGATGCTGCAACGAGCAGGGGGGATTCTAGGTGAGGAAGAGTGGGTAGAGGGTTAGGTGTGATCCTGGGGTAGCAAGTGTGGATGAGCTTTTGAGATGCTTGGGTGGGTGGACTCCTGGGGTGAGCTCTGGGTGGGTTGCGGGGAATCCACAGAGGTCTGCCTTGCGCAAATTGCCCCAGTTTTTATTAGCCACAATCCCAGACAAAGTGTGATATTTGGTGGGGAAAAAACACAATGTTCACTTTGTCTGGGGTTCTGGGTAATACATTCTGGGCCGCTTCGCGCAAGTCAGACCTCTATGCATTCCCACGGGTGTCCTCTTTTGGGAAATGCATGGGGTTCCCTGTTTTCCTTGCTGGCTTCGACACACTAGGCCCAAATCTGTAGGTTGCCCACATGAACAAATTGTGCTGTGGCGAAAGACTTGGGGTTACCAGCGGGTTACCCTTTTCCTTTTGTGCCCCCAGTAGGTGCACCCACACATGTGAGGTACCTTTTTCGTCGGGAAACCTGTGGGAACACGAGAAGGTATGACATCTGTTGTTGGCAACATGTTTCGGTGAGTGAACACAGGGAAATGTCTCTGAAATTGGCTGGAAATGCAGACAATTCTCAGACATTTCGCTCTGGCCACCCACCGAAACACACCGCCAGCAACACATGGCCTACCTTCCTAGGTCCCCACACGTGTCCTGATGAAAACGGTACCTCACATGTGTGGGGTCACCTACCGGGGGCGAAAAAGGAAAAGGGTAACCCACTGGGAACCCCAAGCCTTTCCCCACTGCCCATTTTGTTCATGTGGGCAACCTACAGATTTGGGCCCAGGGTGTCGAAGCCAGCAAGGGAAACAGGGAACCCCATGCATTTCCCAAAAAAGGACACCCCTGGGAATCCACACATGGCCCAATTGGAGGGGCGGCACATCTCATGTAGCCCTACCAGGGGAAGATAAGGGGGGGGGGGCTGTCCTGCACTCCTCCCTGGGCTCAGGCGTCCGTTCCTAGGAGCAGATATCTGGTCCCAGGGAGGGCTGCATGACATGGCACTCACTCCATTGCGGCTGGGGGGTGAGGGGGTCAACGCCCCATCCCATTAGAAAATTCCCAGACCCTTTGGGGTGCCCCACAGCCCCCCCTAAAAAGCGTTCCACCATTTTCACTTTTTTCCTTTGGTAATCCAACTCCCCATAGTGCAGAGAGGCACATTGATGTGCCAATCTGGCCCCGGGGTGACCAAACCTTACTGCCCCACCCACTGGGGGGCCTGTCCCATTATTTTTGGGGGCCCTCTCCCCCCTCAAACCAAATGGGTGGCGGGGGCACCTCATGCAGGTCTTCCTGGGCCTCCTACAAACGGCTGCGTGAGGTACACCCCCCCTCCATTTGGGGTGGGGGGAGAGGGCCCCCAAAAATTGTGGGACAGGCCCCCCCAGTGGGTGGGGCAGTAAGTTTTGGGCACCCCGGCGCCTGAATGGCACACCAATGTGCCCCTCTGCGCCAAGGCAAGTTTCATAAACAAAAAAAAATGGAAAAGGTACACTACACTTTAGGGCGGGCTGAGGGTAATTTTCTAATGTACTGGGGGGTGACCCTCTACCCCCACACCAAATGCAGGGGGGGCATCTCATTCAGCCCTCCCTGGGGGCAGATGCCCCTTCCTAGGAGCAGATATCTGCCCCCAGGAAGGGCTACAAGGGGTGCCCCCATTTCTCCTTGGGGTGAGGGGGAGAGGGCCACCCCCCATTTCTGTAAAATATATCCCTGGTGGCTAGTGCCCCCCCACCACCCATCCCACCCAAAATTCCCTTTTTCTTATTTTTTGTTTTTGTTTTTCCCCCTTGATCAGCTATCTGCCCCCAGGGGGGCCTAACCTACAGGCCCCATCCTTTGGGGGGCCTGAACACTAATTCCTGGTAGCCCTCCACCTAGCCCCCAATTGGATGGGGGGCCACCTCATGTACTCCTGCCTGGGGCCATAGATCTGCCCCCAGGGAGGGCTACAAGGGGTGGCCCCCCCTTTCCACTTGGTGTGGGAGGGCCGCCACCATTTCATGGGGGCAAAAGAATCCCAGCACCTCCACCCCCATCCCCGTTCTATTTATTATAATTTCTTTTTTCTTTTTGCCCCCCTTCCCTGGGGGCAGATGATCAGCAATCTGCCCCCAGGGTTGTGCACATATGTGCCCCCATGCTTTGGGGGCTGGTGGGGAGCGAGGGGGTGAAGAGGGCAGCCCCCCTCCCCCCACGTCACAAACGTTTTCATGGTAGTCCAGTGGGTTGCTGGTCACGGATCGAGCACTTTACGCTGATCCGTGACCAGCAATGCATCATATATGTGGTGTCCTTGGAAAGGGGAGATCCTCCCCTTTCCAAGGACACCACTTTTTCCTATATCCCTGGTGGCCTAGTGGGCCCCAAACCCCCTCCCACCTCCCCCCTTCCCTCTCCTTTTTTTTTTCTTTTCCACCCTTGGGGGCAGTGATCATCTGCCCCCGGGGGTCTCCAGCACTGTGGCCCCATGCTTTGGGGACACAGGGGGAAGGGGGGTGCTTATCAAATCAATCGAATGCTCTGCGTTCTATTACTCCATTAGCACCAGAACCTCTTTACAGCTTAACCACCCGATATCAATTAAGATGATGCAAAAACCCCTGTCCACTTAGAGTCAGCCAGTAGATGGGCAATAGTCAGCCTTGCATGTTCCATCCTTAGAAATGTGGGCTTGCAATGTGTCTCTACTGGGTGGCACCTCAAGAGGTGGCACAGGGCAGCCCTTTTTAGGAAGACAGCTCAGGTGCTAGGCAGATTCTTTAGGCAAAGTGGCATTCTTCAATAGGAGGCACTAGTGCATACTCTAGAAAGGGGACAGCAAGAGAGCCTTCTCCGGGAAAGATGACCATAAGCAGAAGATTATCCCCGTCTTCGGAATCCAGGTGCCTGTGGTCCAGGACTGAAAAAACCCGCATTCACTTCTGATAAGGCAGGCGTGAGCATGTCCACGCTGAGCCAGAACATTCAACAGTTTCTAGTCAATAGTGAAGTCTCATTTATCGTGCGAGGCATTACAGCATCCAATGCATCTATCCAATTTCTTCACATTTCACTGAAGTTAGTCTCAGAATTGTCCTCACGGATTAGTACCCCACGATAATGAACTTTGTATCTGTTATTTGGACTGTCAGATGCCTGGAGAATGAAGAGGCCCACAGAGGTGGAGGGGTAAACCCATCCTCAATGATAGGTAGAGGCTATTCTTATCTATAAATCTTCCCAGTGAAATGCCTTCCATCTCACTGAAGTACCAGGATAAAGTCGTGTTTACAACATCTACAAATCATCTTGGCTGTAAAAGGTGGGATTTTCATCTCCATACTTCTCCCTAACATGCTCTGTAATTTGGCATTTGGGGAGGTTCTCTGTCTGTGCAGTGCCCTTAAGAGTCTGCAGTGAAGTGCAAACATGCACAGCAATCACCTTACAATTGTACTTTGAGGCTCCTTTGACATCAGAATGCTGGCCTACCTTTATCTTTGCACTGCACCACGCAGTGATGGGTGAATATTTTTGGGGTGTTGGCAGAATGACAGAGATGCAAACAGCTTCAAGCAACTCAAGTTTCATCATGTGGACCTGAGTCTTTCCCGTTCATATACAGTCCAATTTTGGACACTGCCAGTCCCTCAATTTTTTTCTGTAGTCTCCCACATAGGAATTTTCATTTATTTTACTAAAATGATATAATTTGTCCAAAATCATCCTACCTCGCAATATACCTGGACGTGGCATGGCACAGTTGAACTGCCAACACACTTCTGTGCCATTCCAAAACCCATGCCCCGTGTACATGGTGGCAAGGGAGCCGATTTATGAATTTCCCAGGGGGGGGCTCAAATACAGGAAGTGACATCACTGGCAGTTATAGGACCACAAATTTGCATGTAGTCGCCAACTTGGTGCAACGGCGCGCGGGGTGGTGGAGTCGTGCGCAGCGCAGAACAGTGGAAACATTGGCTAGCATGTGCTGCATATCCTAAAGTCAAGTAAGAAGGAGATTTAAGCCTTCGAGTTGCATTCCAGTAAGTCATCAGTGCCCCTACTCCACCCCTCTATAATCATCCAGGTTGTAGTAGCCCTCAAAAGGCAGAGCAACACAACTAGGATGGGAGAACGAAATGCCGTCCCATCCTGCGAGTGTGTCAAACGTCAGAGCAAAGACTGTGCGGGTGCCTCCTACCTTGGAGCACAATCTCACTAATTTGGTGCAAATCTCGCAAGTGGGAGCATGGGAATCCCCTGCGTGTGTGTGGCTGCAGACCCTGGATCACATGCTCACTTCTTCAGTGTGAAACTCTGGCCAAGGCTCTTTGGGCGAGCATTCAGGATGGGTCTCACACCTATAAACAGTGTGATATATTGAGTGGGCACCTTACTCCTTGGAGCATAGTATCAACCGTTGCTGGTAATCTCACAACTGAATGTACAGTTTCACTCTTGGTCATCTCAGTGACCCCATGTATATTAATGGAGTCAGTCTCCCACCTGGGAAGACAATTATATTTCTGTTAAAACACTCTGAATTGTCACTCTCGATCTATAGATCCATACCATATTCATTCAGTGTGTGCAGGGGTGATAACTTGTGTCTGAGAGAGCTAATTCTTTCATTCAGGAGAGATAAAGGGGTAACAACCCCCTGTATGTGGGATCAGGCTCATTTTGCCCCATGGCCCCTCCAGAAGGAGTGAGCAGGTTTTAAGACCCTGCTGATTCTGCTATCCGACAGGCTTGAGCCTTCTATCCCTTGCCCCATCACGACTCCCAAATCCTGAGCGGCAGCTGATTGGACAGCAGGCAGCTCCGGACATGCCTGTTGCCAATTGAATGTAGACAGATCTACTATTTAGACACTGGGAGAGAGCCATGAATCCACATTGGTGGTGAAGAAGCACTCAACATACAGAATACAATGGAATAGTGTTGCAGTCCTGCTGAGAAATGACAATTCTGAGCATGTGAGCAGTAGGCTGGATCAGTGCTGCCCCATAAAAGGTGTAGAAGCCTCTGTGAGAAGTGGTAGTACTGGCCCAACGGTGAGAAGTGTAGTATTTTCACATTAACTATGCTTAAGAACTTTGGGTTATTGAATAGTGCTGCTACATTCTGAGTAATTCCATCCCTTTAAATATATGAGCTCTTGTATAACCATGACAGTGTTGAGATATTCTGATGATGACGGACTTGCTCAATAGTTCTGGTTCTGTATCATTAAATGTACTTCAGATCTTTAGCGTATTGGAAGGATAGCTCAGGGGCAACGCGCTCGCCTTGGAAGCAAGACGACACAGAGCAACACAGGTTCGATCCCTCGGTCCGCGCAACACAGGTTCGCTCCCTCGGTCCGCACAACACAGATTCGCTCCCTCGGTCCGCGCAACACAGGTTCGCTCCCACAGTCCGCGCTTAGAAACCCCTGGGTATTACACGCATTATAAATAACCAATAAAAATAAAAATAAATACATCTGTTGAGAAGTGCTGGGGCCTTGTCAATAAGAGTGTAGCAGCTCAACTGAGAGGTGTTGATGTTGTCCCATCAAAAGTATAGCAGCCCCACTAAGATGAACTAGCACTGCCTCAACAAAAGCATAGTATTAACGCTGAGAAGATTCAACAATTATAGAAGCCCTCTTACAGCAGTACTATCCCATCAAGAATACAGCCAGCTAACTGAGGAGCACCAGCATTGCCCCATTTCAAATATGGCAGCTCTACTAGAAAGTGCTGGCTCATACGCCTCCGCTCCCCGCCCATAGCATTTACCCTCACCACGTTCACACTCAGAGACATGCAAACAGTCTCATTTTCCTTCTCCCTGCCCCTGCTCCCTGCCCCCTCCATCGCTTTGCATCTTTACCTCCATTTCTAAAAAGCCTTCTGGGTTGGGTGTACCTCTACATCTGTTCACTCCACTTTCCAAGAAGGGTTCACAGATGTACAAATTCACCAAACCCAAAACGATTTTTAGAAATTGAGGGACAGATTTGTTTTGCACCTGTGCCTCCATTTCTAAAAATCCTTCTGGGTTGGGTGTACCTCTACATCTGTGCACAGGGGTGCACAGATGTAGAAGTATACCCAACCCAAAACGATTTTTAGAAATTGAGGGACAGATGCAAAGCAAGAGCCTCTTGCTTTGCATCTGTCCCACAATTTCTAAACATCGTTTTTCCTCAGCTTTTACCCGGGCTGCCAGAGAGAGACACAGTATGGATGGAACAAAGGGCCATCCATACTGTGTCTCTTCTCTCCGGCCCAGGGAGTTGGGGGGGCTCAGTACTCGGCGCCCCTGCATGGTGGGGTTGTAAAATCCACTGTGTCTTTTCCAAGGCCCTCAAGCCCAGTGTTGCCAGGTCAGAAGGAAAAAATAAGCTGAATGCCCCTACAAAACAAGCCAAAAACAAGCCAAAAACAAGCAGACTCCCAACCAAATAAGCTGAAAAAACAAGCACACCTCTAAAACAATGTGGATAGGTCTTAGAAGTTGAAAAATAACCATAACGCAAATAATACATACAGCGAACACAAACATAATATGTTAACAAAAAGCATTTATTAAAATTGTTATTTTCTAACACTTGGTGTCTATTTTAATTTCTTGTATGTGTGCGACTTATAAGCGCATCATTGGCTTTTTGGATCCTTGGCTGCTCTGGTCCTTGATTCGTCGCTCACCTCTGGTCCTTGGCTCCATTGATGGTATCTGGCAAGTAGCCCCATGTCCTTCATGACACTGAGTCCAGTTATTTCCTGTTAAATGCTAGGACTGGTATTTTACTTCTTCCCATTATAAGTATAGGCCTACAAGGATCAGTATGCAAAGGGAAAATCTAGGACTGTCTCATGGCAACACGCATGACATAGCCCCCACCCCCTTGCCATCTTCCTTCCTTTCCTTCTGGTATTTGGCGTAATAAGAAAAAGAATAGCCATTTACAAAGTGTCGACTTGTACTCCCAAAGTGCCAGGTGCTGTGGCAGTACTGGTGAACGGACTCAGTCTTCCGGTTCACGCTAGAGTTGGCCTGTCAATGTACTGAGCAAGAAGGAAAATTTAAACCTACAGGAAAAATAATATATGAACAAAAGCACAAGCAGGAAGATAAGAATCATACCCGACCAGTAGCGCCCAAAACACCTTCTCATGGGAACTCTTTGAGCTCTCTTTATTCAAACCTTAACATCAAGCTTTGCACTCAACAATGACTTAATTTGAGCTGTAAATGCTACTGGTGTAATAAAAATGTCTTAACCTGGTCTGTCTTCAGCCAATCAATTTATAAGCACTGTGTGTGCCCTTCAGTGAAGTCCTGTTAACAGTTTTTGGCTTTTAAAAACATATCAGACATTTGCCAGGCACTGCCATTAGATGCCCAGGTACTTGCACCTGCTACCATTCATACCATTAAAGACAGCAGGGCCTACCAAGGGCCTTTCCCATGCCTACACAAAAACCCAAACTATTGGCATTGCCATTGCTTGTTTCCATCTTGATTTAACTAAGTGTTGCCGTAAATACCCTGTAATTGTTTACCTCTTTGCTAGGTAATGCGTCTTCAAAGGGTCTCTAATATTGAAAGAGCCCATCAATGCAAAATGCCTCCACACAACCTACAATGGGAGCGCTGGGAGTCCTTGCAGGTCATTAAGGGGCTGCAGACAGCCCGTCCAGGACGCTGCGTGTGGCTTTGAATTAGAATGGCAATTAGCCCGAGCTTCACATTGTGTGCTTAACTGCTTATGGGAGGACGGGATGTTCGGGTTGTTTCATATGCATTTTTTTTTTCTTTTTTGTAAATGTGGCCAAGTCGAGCAGGGACTGGAAAACAAGCGGAACAACAGCACTGAACTCACTGAGCCATGCAGTGTCAACGCTTCTCACTGTAACAAGGCTTCATTAAGAGGGGGGGGGGCAATGTGAACAGATGGCTGAGCGCGACCTCTTCTACGGCCCTCCCCCCAGTGCTTAACTATACATCATGACTGAGCATGCGCAGTCAGCCGTATTTAGCATGAATATGTATGTGTATGTGAAATAAGTGCATTATTAACGTGATAATGATGCACTTAATTCACATACAGGTACATATATATTTGTTATGTATACTTTCATATGTTTTGCACATTTAGTGCTTATTAAAATCCTGGGACTTTATGAAACACAGTGTCCGCTGTGTTTATCTTCTGGAGTCCGGTGGATTCGTGAGGCTTGCGTACATTTACGAGTAGCTCTTAACAGGGTGTGGGGATATCACACGATCGCGGGAGCGTGTTCTCGCGAGATCGCACATAACGTGATCTCGCAAGCCCACGCTCCGCGGGAAAACGTTTCCCGCTTCAGAGCTGGCAGCCCGCCAGATGAAGCGGTCGCACCACAGCGCTGCTCCTGATGAGGAGCCAAGAAAATAAGAACTTGCAGCAGCCGTACAACACAGCTTCTAGGGTGTAACACCACAGCCATAGGAGGCTACCTGGGGGCCCTAGAAGCTTACAGCGTGCCACCATAGTGCACACACGTCCCACAGTGATTCAACTGGGGAAGTCCTGAACTTAACTGAACTGTAAGTACGTGCTTGATTTGAACTTGGACATATAACAGTCCACACCCGTTGCCATTTAATAAATTCGGGTAGAACTCACTACAGCGTCCTGTCGTCCCTTAAGGCCACAACATAATTGCGACGAGGATACCAAAAGCCCCACGGCCCCATCATGCAAGGCGCCACACCGCCCCCTGCCTTTCTCCCTTCACCAGGGACACCAGCAATTCCATTGATGCAGTGGGAGCCCCTTTTCTCCACCTATCTGGAAGCAATGGGCGGCACGCGGTATGCCCCCGTGAGGAAGAGGGCGATGCTGTTAAATGCATTGGGGGCTGAAGGTCAGCGCATTTTTGCTGGTTTGAAGGAAATACCTGCGGCCGATGATGACGACGACGTCTACAAGGAAGCGACCCGTCGCATTGCGAAGAGGTTCACCAATAAGGAGAACGTTGTACTGCACAGGCTGAGGTTCTACACCCGCAAACAAGAAGGGAGCGAACCCGTGGACGACTACATCACCAGGATGAGGGAGCTGGCTTCTCTTTGTGCCTTTGGCGAAAACGCAGAACAGGTCATCTGCGACATGCTCGTCGTTCACCCTAACTCTAGGAAAGTGCAGGACAAGTTCATACAAGAAAAGGAGGTCACCCTTGACAAGGCCATCCAAATTACCAGGGCGGAGGAGGAAACCTCCAGCAGACGCAGAGAGGCGGGAAGTCACCTGCCTGTGCCCGAACTGGCGGCGCTACAATGGAGAGGGCGCAGAGACAAGCAGTCCCGCGACGGCCCCATAGACAAAGGTCCCAGGAAAAAGGAGGCACCCAAATGCTATAGATGCGCCAGCACCAAGCACATGGCGAATGATCGCGACTGCCCCACCAGGAATAAAGAGTGCTCTAAGTGCGGACGCATTGGCCACGTGGCTCCGGCATGCACGTGGCGGGAGAAGATGGTTTCCCGTGTCGATGGTGACTGCGCTTCAAGCGATGATGACGATCAGCAGGACAGACCCATGGTTGTCATGGTCAACGCCCCCCATGCCAGGAGGGAAAAGCCCCACTGCACCATTAAGGTTGACGGAATGGAAACGCGCGTCATGGCAGACTCGGGATCCGACCTCACTATCCTTCCCATCAACACATATAAGGAAATGATGGGACAAGCAAAAGTAGAGATCAGAACGACCAGGCAAAAGCCGACAGTGTTCGGTGGTGCAACTGTGGACCTTTTAGGCTACATCAAAGCCCGTATCGATTTCAAAGGGAGGTCTACCACCACCAAAGTGTATTTCTCACCCAAAGGCCCAGCCGTACTGGGATGGGACGATCAACACAAACTCAGCATGAAACTAGATCCCAGCACTCCGGAACAGGTACTCTTGGTCTCCTCAGGAGCAGCGCAAAACTTCAAGGAGATGCTCCCGGACCTGTTTTCCGAGAACCCAGGGAAGGTGAGAAACTTTGTCCACAAGATTCGCCTGAAACCCAACGCGATACCGGTGAAACACAAAGCAAGGGCAGTACCTGCCACAGCGAGACCCGCATTGGATGTCCACCTTCGGAAGATGGACGAAGAAGGAACCATTGAGACCGTGGAATCCTCAGAGTGGCTGAGTCCAGTAGTTTTGGTCAAAAAGAAATCCAGCAACGACCTTAGGATCTGCATCGACCTAAGAAGCCTCAATCTAGAGGTGATCACAGATAGCTTTCCACTCCCCAGCATCAACGAAATCGTCCTCATGATGAAAGAGGCGGCAATCTTCTCTAAGCTGGACATGCGTGATGCTTATCACCAGATTCCCCTGCACAAAGCCTCTCGGCCCCTTACAGCGTTCATCACTCCTTTCGGCACCTTTCAATATACCCGCATGCCATTTGGGTTGTCGTCGGCAGCATCCGCATTTCAGAGGATGATGAACTCCTTACTCAAAGGACTCACAAATGTTTCCTTCTTTCAAGATGATATCCTTGTGTATGCCAAAGACAACGAGACCCATGACAAGGCACTCAGGACAGTTTTGAGCAGGCTTCAAGAAGAGGGCATTCACCTACGCCATGAAAAATGCGTCTTCGGAGTGAACAAGGTAGAATACCTTGGGTACTGCATCTCAAGTGACGGCGTCAGTCCCAAGAAGGACCTCATGCAGGCCATAACAGAAGCCCCGGCTCCGATGTCCAGAGAGGAGCTACGCTCATTCCTGGGCCTAGCGGAGTACTATGCCAAATTCGTCCCCAGATTCTCCGAGACCACGTCTCACATGAGGGAGCTTCAGAAGAAGGGGGCAGCCTACTCTTGGGGCCCGGAACAGAACAAAGCGTTCTGCGAAATCAAAAAGAGAATTCTACATGCGCCGTGCCTGAAACCATACAACCCTGAATGGGACACCTGCATTACCACAGACGCCAGCACGTATGGCCTGGGGGCCACCCTGACCCAGAAGAAAGGAGACACTGAGAATATTGTGGCATTTGCATCCAAAGCGCTATCATCAGAGAAGAATTACTCCACGGTTGAGAAGGAAATGTTGGCATGTGCATGGGCCGTCGACTACTTCAGATCGTACGTATGGGGGACGAGTTTCAAGCTGATCACCGACCACAAACCCCATATCCACATGTTGAGCCCGGGCGGCACCAAGACGGCCACCCCGAGGCTGGCCAGGATCGCCGCAAAGCTGCAAGAATACACATACAAGATAGCACACATTGCGGGCTGGACTGCATGTCCAGACTCCTGAACCAAAGCGCCCCCTGTACCACATTCCTGGAAGATGAGTGTGTCGTAGCCTCCATCTGTGACTTAAGATATGGCGAGTACATGGACCTGAGTGAGCGCCACTGGCAGGAGGAGTTCGAACAGGACGATGCCCTACGGCACGTTAGTACCTGGGTTCGCGAAGGATGGCCCAACGAGAGAGCGATCCCCGAAGGCCTTCGTCCCTACTGAAAAGTGAACGAGGAAATCACCACCATGAACGGTCTCATCCTCAGAGGCGATCAAATCATCCCGCCCAGCGGCATCCGCAAAGTGATAATGTGCAGGGCACACTCAGGCCACCTGGGAGGCAACATGACCAGACGCAGGATACGCGATGCCTACTGGAGGCCAGGCATGGACCAGGACATAAGACAAATGGTCGAAAGGTGCCATGAGTGCACCAACAGTGACAAGCGCCTAGCCGTGCGGCAAGCCCCCATGCTGCCCACCGAAGTCCACAAAGGGGTGTGGCGAAAACTAGGTTTGGATTTCATTGGGCCCCTGGACAACATGCCCCCAGAGCACAAATACGGGATAGTCATGGTCGACTACTTCTCCAAATGGGTGGAAGCTGACTTCACTTCAGACATCACCACAAGCACAGTCATTGAAGCACTCACCGCCGTATTTCAGCGGGAAGGTCTACCAGAAGAACTCGTCACAGACAACGGAGTCCAGCTAGTCTCCCGAGAAATGGAGACATTTCTCAGGCTCAACAACATTTGACAGCGGAGAGCAAGCCTATACCACCCACAGGCCAATGGCCTGGTTGAGCGAGCAAACCGCTTCATCAAAGGGGCACTACAACTGGCTCATGCCTCGGGCTTAGACCCGTACAAGACAGTCAAGGAAGCTGTAGCGGCCCACCGCCTCACCCCCAACGCCGTCACTGGTGTCTCCCCATTCCATCTGCTGAGGCGGAGAATGGCAGCATCCTCACTGGTACCACCCTGGCTCCATCAAGTGAGGGCTGACGAAGACGTGAACATGGACGACGTAGCGTTTCGCATGCAGCGCAACAAAGAAGCCATGAAGGCCCAAGGGGACCTGCGTCGAGCCGCTCGACACACAGCAGTTAACAGAGGTGACCTGGTGAAAATACGCCTCCCCCACAAAGACACTTCGACCGGCTCCAAGTACAGCAGTCCCATAGAAGTCATGGAGAGAGGGTCAAACCACATTTGCACCAGCGACGGAAGGAAATGGAATCTAGAGAGAGTGGCCATGTACCGCAGGAAGGAAGACATGGAACAACCACACTGGGATACCGGAGAAGATCAAGACCGCCAGGGGACATCCGAAAACCCTCGCCGCTCAGAGAGAGGTGACTTGGAGCCACACCACGGCAACGAGTTCTCAAGCCCCAACTCTCCAACTACACCCAGGGAGTCACAGCGAAGAACAAGGGAAGGAGAACTCGAATCACCCGCATCTCCTCAAGAGTACTCCAGCAATCCTGCCCCATATACAGATCTAAGCAGACCTCAGAGAGAGAGAAGAAAACCCAGCAGGTTTGCAGATTTCGTCATGGAATGACCACCCGTCCTTTTTCCCAGTAAAGGAGGTGTGTGGGGATATCACACGATCGCGGGAGCGTGTTCTCGCGAGATCGCACATAACGTGATCTTGCGAGCCCACGCTCTGCGGGAAAACGTTTCCCGCTTCAGAGCTGGCAGCCCGCCAGATGAAGCGGTCGCACCACAGCGCTGCTCCTGATGAGGAGCCAAGAAAATAAGAACTTGCAGCAGCCGTACAACACAGCTTCTAGGGTGTAACACCACAGCCATAGGAGGCTACCTGGGGGCCCTAGAAGCTTACAGCGTGCCACCATAGTGCACACACTTCCCACAGTGATTCAACTGGAGAAGTCCTGAACTTAACTGTAAGTACGTGCTTGATTTGAACTTGGACATATAACAGTCCACACCAGTTGCCATTTAATAAAGTCGGGTAGAACTCACTACAGCGTCCTGTCGTCCCTTAAGGCCTCAACACAGGGTTTCCCTGTGTTCTGTTATTTCAGTGAGCCTGGCTCACATCAAGTTACAGAAACACCCCTGGGACCCCATAAACACAGGCACACCACATTCCTGCTGTAAAAAAATCCTATCCTTTAAGTACTGACTGAGCATGCGCACGTATGCTCAGTCAGCAAGATAGGATTTTCTGACAGATAGGAAAAAGTGACGTTACATCGGCTCAAAGCCAGAGTGGAGAAAAGCAACGCAGGGATGGCCTGGCGCGGTGCGCAGAGATTGCTGCTCGAGGTCCCCTGTGGGATCCGCCTGTGTGAAGCACTACCTCCGAAGGAAGCAGGGGCAGCACCTGACCTCCGAATCAGAGTCTCCCCCAACAGCAATGTAGTCGCCCTTAATAACAGCACCAGCACGCCCCCTGTCCCAGAGCTCCGAATGGGAGGGACAAAGTGGAGAGAAACAGCAGGAGCCCGCGAGCTGGGGTGGCCCGACCACCGGGGGGAACTTCATCTGGAACCCCTGTATGACATGTCAACAGCATGGCTCTGAGGCCCCAGGGGTTTTAAACGGGCCCCCATGAGAGGCACTCGCTTACCAACAAGGCTGTCACAGTGGCATCCATTAAAGTAATGGAGACCAGGGGAAATGCACACACACAAGGCCCTCCAGCTAAGGGTGCTTGAAACTGGAAGATGTAGCTGGGGGGGTGGGAAAACTCCCAGCCCCGATCCTACAGTCCCTCCAACCAGCCCGGAGGAGCCAAAAAACTGAGGCATGAGTGCCTGCCATCACCCAAGCACACCCCACTGAAGTGCACAGAAGCAGTACCATGGGAGCAGGAAAGGGGGAATGAAAGGCACAGAAGCCACCACGTAACCAGCGGCCTCCATAATATCCACACTCACCACCACTGGGGCTATCACTACACTCTTGCCTGACATGATCAGGCCCCAGAAGAGAGTGCAATAGGGGCACAACTGTCCAGGAATGTGCACCCAGATAAACAAAGCTCAGGTCCCATTCAAGAAGGAATTTGCAGCACAGACATAAACAAGCTGCGATAAAACACTGCTCCAGGGCACTGCACTGAGAGAACCTGCTTGAGCTCGAGCTCCCATCCATACCCCCAAGTAACAGAGTGCAAACCCCAGCTAGAAGGCCCAACCTGCAGCAGCCGGTGGGGGAAAACGGCAAAAAACTCTAAGTCAGCAAAGCAAATGAACATCTCCACCCTGCTGGTAACTCCCAATACGGAAAATGCGAAGAGGGGGGAAAGGGCAGATGCGCTGACCCAAAGAGGGGACCCGGAGCCCGACAAATCCCCCCCCACACAAGCAGTAACCAAAGCCGATCTCCAAGACCTATTAGCAGCCATGACTAAAGAATACCAAAAGGGTATGGAGGAAGTGACGGGGAAGAGCACAGCACTGGACAAGCGCATAAACGAGGTGGAAAGTAGAACTGCTGAGATATTGACCACACTATGCGACCAGACCTTCGAAATCGGGGAGGGGGCAGACAGAATCGCGGCACTATAATCGAGGAGCAAATCTCAAGCAAGAAGACTCCGACAATCGATCCTGCCGCAACAACATCCATCTGAGGGGCATCCAGAGCTCAGTTACAGATGCAGAATTGGGCGACTTCACGCAGGACCTATTCCATTTTATCCTAATGCTACCCCACTCTAATGCAACAGAGTTCACAGAACCAGGCCGAGACAAGGTCAGTTCACTCCCCCGGACGTCCTGGCGCGAGTCCACTTCTACAGAGTCAAGGAGGAGATCATGCAGGAAGCAAGGGTGTCTGCACACATCCAATTCAGAGATGCATCAAACACGCTGGACCAAGACTTAGCCGCCGCCACATTGCTTAAGAGAAAAGCCCTAAAACCACTAACAGAACGGCTATAGAAAAAGAAAGTTCTTTACCGATGGGGGTTCCCTACTGCACTGAACTTCACCCTGGAGGGCAAGTCATGGCAAATTCGCAACATGAAAGAAGCAGAAAGGCTCCTGAACCCCGATGGGAAGAATGAAGACCGCGAAAGCAGAACAGCACAGCACAAAACTAACCTGAGGGATTTAGCAAAACCCTGGTCCCGGGTGGAGCGCAGATGCAAGATCAGGGACCTGCTTCAGAAAAGCAAGAAAGGCGACAATACCTGAGCGACTGGATCCCCACTAACCGGTGGCTGCGACAGAATGCTGAGGCTGTACGATTAGCTTCTCCATAGCGACTAAACCCTACAGTGGGAAAAATGGTGGCCGTCCGCTGCGCAAGTACTGAACTGTTCCCCACCTAAATCCTTACTACCAAACGCGGGGTGAAAGCCACGAACAGAGGCGGGGACAACCATCAAAGATGCCTGCGTCAACCGCTTAATGGCAAACAAACTGAACCAACCGCAAGTACAATGTTTGTTCACGTCCGGAAGATGCCCAGTTGGCCCCTAATAAAGTCGGTGAGCGGGGTGGAGCCGGTTGCCCCAAAGGTTGAGGACTGGGCTCAACAACTCGTTTTCCGTGGGTGGGATGGAGTAAGGGAAAGTTAGGGGGGAATGTTTCGAGGGGATGGATTGGAGCAAAAGACAGAGGCAAGGACTCACCTAATCAAGGAGGCAATAGGGTAATCAATGGGGCAAACTGGGATACACTGCAGGGCACGCAGGTACACTAGGGGGACAGCGAAATAAAAAAAACTGAAACTAGACATGGCATTTAACTCGGGGAAAAGAACTGCGCATGGTGCACTGTAATGTAATGACCCCCCATGATTTTCTTATCTGGAAAGGCACAGGTGATCAATTTCAAGAATTTACCAACAGGATCAACATGAATCAGTATGGAATAACCAGGTTACTCACCATAGTGACCACCTTACTCCTAGTCCATAGTCCCCTTTCCTCCATACTTATGGGACATTCCTCCGTCCTGTGGTACGGGACGCAGCACTTTGTAAAAAGTATAAAATGTTTCAAAAATGTGTCCTTCCTCTCTTTTTACGTGGGGTACCACACGTGGCCGTAACCCTGCCCTTCTTAGCTCTGCCCAGAACATCGCCCATTAGTCCTTTTCTATCGCCAGTTCAGAGACCTTTAAGCAATAATAGAGGAACCTTATTAGAGGGGACGGCGGGCGGGCGTATGGAAGAAAGGGGACTATGGACCTGGAGTAAGGTGGTCACTACGGTGAGTAACCTGGTTATACTCCTACGTCCCGTCCCCTTTCCTCCATACTTATGGGAGATTCCCAAGCACACCTCACAGGAACTACGTACGGGTGGTTGGAAACCCCCTACTGAAAAAGGTTTTTCAGCACAGCCTGGCCAAACTGAGCATCAGATCTGGAGCTCAGGTCCAAGCAATAATGTTTACAAAAAGCTGATGGGGAGGCCCAAGGAGCCATTTTCGCAAATGTCTCCCAGGGGACATACTATTGAAAGACAACAGCAGCTGCCTTGCCCTGTACCAGATGTGCATGAATCCCTTTAGGAGGCTGGAGACCCTGAACAGTGTAGGGCTCCGTAATACAGGCAGCAATCCATTTGGAGATAGTCGCTTTGGAGGCTTGCTTACCTTGCGGGTTACCAAAAGTCACCAATAGTTGAGAAGAACTCCTAAGTTAAGATGTTCTGTCCAGATAGAACTTAAGAGCTCTTCTAACATCCAGGCAATGCAAAACCCTTTCAGCTTCCGAAGCCGGGTTTGGAAAGAAGACAGGCATCGAGATTGACTGATTTAGATGGAAATCAGAAACCATCTTTGGTAAGAAAGAAGGATTTGTCCTAAGGCCAACTTTATCCTTGTCGAAAACCAAGAAGGGATGCTCCACCGACAAAGCTTGGAGCTCACTAACACGCCTTGCCGAGGTAACAGCGACCAAGAAAGACACCTTCCACGAAAGGTGCTTAAGAGCCACCAAAACCATTGGTTCGAAAGGCTTATGGCACAAGGCCGTAAGGACCACGTTCAGATCCCGCGTCGGATGTGGTTTGCGAACAGGAGGGTAAAGACTCATTAGACCCGCAAAGTGCCGTTTAATCACTGGATTTGACAGTGAAAAAGAGCACTGGTCCGTGGATAGGTAGGCGGCCACATCAGAAAGATAAGTCCTGCATGACAGAACATGAATGCCCGACTCTGCTAGATGAGAGACAAAGGAAAGCACTGAGTGAATCGTATCCCCCCTGGGGTCCAGCTGTTTGGCTAAGCACCAGTGACAGAACCAAAGCCACTTGCTTCTATACTGAGACCTTGTCAAGGGCTTCCTGGCTGCCAGAATAATACGCATGTTGTCAGCAGACAGGTTGAGATGTTTAAAGATCTGAACTCAGGCACCATGCCGCCAAGCTGAACGATTGAGGGGAGGGGTGCCACAGCTGCCAATCTCTCTGGTGAAGCAGATCGGAAGCATGATCGGTGCACACACCGACAGATGTTGAAGCTCTGAAAACCAGAACCTGGCCGGCCACCACGGAGCTACGAGCAGAAGAGAACAGTTCGCCGTATTCTTCAGCTTGCAAATCGTCTGATGAATCAGAGGCAGAGGCGAAAAAGCATAGGCCCTCATGTTGTGCCATGGAATCTCGAGAGCACATCCCAGAGAGGAGGCTCCCAGCCCATTTCTGAAGGTATACAGAGGAAGTTTCTTGTTTGCCGATGCGAAGAGGTCCACATCCGGAGTGCCCCAACACAGGAATATCTGTAAGAAGACCTCCGCTTTCAATTCCCACTCGTAGCTGACCATTGTTTGTTGGCTGTGGGCATCTGCCGTAACGTTCAGCTAGATGTGTACTGCCACCAGCCAGACACCATGCTAAACCGCCCATTCCCAAATCTGAATGGCATGATCCACAAGAGGAGGGAACTTGGTGCCCCCCTGCTTGTTGATGTAAAACATGGACACCACATTGTCTGTGCGGACACAAACCACTTTGTTGGCAATGACCGGCATGAACACCTTGAGCGCCAGGAAGATTGCCAGAAGCTCCAGATGATTTATATGAAGGAGCTTGTCTTGGGGCGACCAGAGGTCGGAAACCTGAAGAAGATCCAATGTCGCACCCCACCCAAGAAGGGAGGAGTCCGTCATGATCGTCACCATCGGAGCAGGGTCTTGAAAACCTGCGCCCACCGACAGGTTGCTTAGAGACGACCACCACACCAGGTCCATTCTCATGAAAGCCGGAATCGATATTATTTTGGAGTCTGGATCCACAGCCTGACGCCAGGAACTCTGAAGAGCAATCTGAGTCTGCCTCATCTTGAGCCTAGCAAGAGGAAGAGCCAATACGCACAACGCCATGAGGCCTAGAAGCCTTCGAACCACCAGGCCAACATGCTCTCCGACTGCGCAAACATCTGACACATGACCAACAGATCCACCATTCTGTCCCAGTAAGGTAAACTCTGCAGTCGATCGTGTTCCAACGAAAACCCAGGAAAGTCAGGTCCTGAGAGACCGTCATGGAAGATTTCCGCCAGTTCACCGACAGCCCAGGGTGGAACAGGAGCTGGAGGAGAGACTGAAGATTGCTCGATGCTTTCAGCGGGCAAGGACTGCGCAACAGCCAATCGTCCAAATACGGATACACATTGATACCATGAAGCCGAAGATAAGCTGCGATAACTGACATCATCTTTGTAAAGACACGCGGCGCCGAGCTGAGGCCAAAAGGGAGTACCCGGAACTGGAAGTGCTCCTCCCCCACGGAAAACCATAGGTATCTCCGGTGTGGATTCTAGATCAGAATATGCATATACGCATCCTGAAGGTCCACCACGCTGAGCCAATCGCCCTTCTGCAAAGAGGACTTTATCTGACAAGGCGTGATCATCTTGAATTTCTCTTGGGGTAGACAAAGATTGAACTGGGTAAGGTCTAGGATGGTGCGCAGGCCAGCCAGTTTGGGTTTGGGCACCGTAAACAGTCGGGAGTAGAAGCCCTCCCCTCACTCCCCTAGGGGAACGGGTTCCACCGCTCTGAGATTCAGTAATTTCTGAATTTCGGCTCTGAGGGAGGGCGACCCTGACTGCTGGAAGGGAGGATTGATGGGTGGGGTAGGGGGAAGGTGTAAGCAGAAGCCCGTCCGAGCGATTGACAAGACCCACCGGTCCTCGGTGATGGTCTGCCACGCCTCCCAATGAGACGCAATGCGTCCTCCCCCTGGGGTCTTGTGCGAGCGCAGAAAACCCTAATTTAGCCGGTTTCTCTGTGGCGGCACTACTTGAACTTGAGGAGGAGGCTAAGGAGCGGGAGGAAAACCGACTCCGTTCTTGCCTTCGGTAGGAATTTCCCAAAGGGGTGTCAATCCTGCGGGATTTCCGATCTAAAAACCCCTGAAACTAGAGGAAGGCCGAGGGTTTGACAATGATCTCTGTCTCCTGAAAGGAGGTTTTACCGGGACAGACAAGGACTTGGCGGTCTGAGTGCTGTCCTTAGTTTTGGTCAGCTCCACGTCTGTTGTAGAATGAAAGAGCTCCTTGCCACCAAAAGGCAGGTCCAAAACCTCATCCTGCACCTCCTTAGAGAACCTGGTGGTGTGCAATCAAGCCTGACGAGAGGTATCCACGCCAAGCATTAGGCCCCGGGCCGATGTGCCGACATGATGCACCGCAGCCTACAGCAGATCCTGTGCCAGGACCCTGGCATCCGACAATCCCGCTTTGAAATCTTCCAGCTTTTCAGCGGGAATAAATTCCCCAAACTCCGACAGACCGTTCCACATTTACATATTCGCCCGCCAACACCAGTTCTGTATTGGCTTGACGCAGCTGCAGGGCTGAGTTAGTGAAAATCTTCCTCCCAAGGGAGTCGAGAAGCTTGTCCTCTTTGGCCAGAACCTGTGTAGCCGTTGTAGAAGAGGATGACGCAGGTCTGGATTGCAAAGTGGCCGCAGCCACTACCGTGGAGGAGGGGGGCGGACACGACGCTAAGGCCACCTCTTCCGAAGAATGGAGCCTGTAATGCGTGTCAAACTTCTTGTTGACAAACAGTCCAGAGTGTTGCGTTCTCCCAAACTTTACAGACCTCGGCCAAAACATCCTTCTGCAAGAACAAGCCGGTACGCTCCGAAGGAGATAAGGTGAACGTCCCCGAAAGCACGCCCTCCTGTGGAGCGGGTGCCTCAGGTACTGGAACATCCAACAGACACATCATGTACAGCACCCGGTCATGAAAGGCTCTGACAGAGCAGGGCTGGTCTTCGCTGTCCTGATGGACAACGGAGGCAGGGGTGGAACAGTTGGGGGAGGCCCAGCCGTTAAAGGTGGCGCCGGCGGAGCCACAGGATCCGCATCTGGGACCGTCGGCGCAAGCGGGTATATGTCCCTAAACAAGCCTCGAAAGTACTCCTTCATGGGGTGGGAACGCATCAGCCTTTGAACTTGCCGAAAAAGGCATCCTCCGCTGACGATTTGGGCGCGACTGGAGGAGGTCTCTCATGAGCAGAGTAATTCCAGGGGCGCAAGGGAGAGGGTTGCCAAGAGGGCCCTTCCCCACTGATGTCTACATAAATCAAGGGCGCCGATGCCGCAGGAAGCGAGACATTGTGCGGTAGGGGCATCGGAGCATTCCAGTCATAAACTGGGCGAAACGGATGAGCACAAGGAAACCGATGTTCACCTGAAAACCCAACCCCTACACCTAGGGCTGATGGCGTAGTTGTAAGGGATGTATCCAAAATGGCCACCGTGGTCTTGGCGGGAACGGCCGCCATTTTGTCGGCACCTGAGGAGAACTGTGACACGTGTGGAAGTGAAGCAGGGGTCCCCACAGGTGGGTCAGGGGTCTTTATTTTAGCCTTAACACAAGGAACCTCGGCAGAACCGGTACTGTGTGACCTAGAATGTTTCTGTGACATGCTAACGGCCAAACTAGCCTTCAAAGGAAGGACCACGGCACTGCCGGTAATGGAGGGATTACGGTCCAAAACCTCACTCCGTGCCCCATCAAAAGATCTGGAGTGACTGCAAGAGCGGCAGCGATGAGGAACACACCTCTCCGACAAGACCTTAACAGGCCTCTAAGAACTGTTGGTCACCTTAGCCTCTAGATGACGGGCCTCAGACCCGAGTCCGGTAAAAGCCTCTTCAAGAGAGGCCTCGAACTGCAGTTCGGTATCAACAACCTCAACAGAGGCCTAAGGGCATACCCCAGTGTTTTTACGGGAAGCTCCAGCCAAGGAGACCTCGAAGCAAGCTCTGGTACTTGATGCCTCAGTAGAAATGGGCCCACAAATAGCCCCCACAGGAGGGGGCTCGGAATGTAATCCGGTGTCAATAGGCCCCTTACGGAAGCCCTCAGAGAAATCTCTGGTACAGTTTTTAGGCCTTGAAGGAAACTCAGGGCAAGCCACGGTAATAGAGCTTTTGACGGTCCTCCCAGACCGGGAAGACCCCGGGAAGGAGTCCCCCGGCCGGGTTGCCCTAAACACTAAAGAACTCACTGGGCGTTTCTTCTTCTCGTCGATGAAAGTCTGAAAAAGCACCGGGGGAGTACATTGAAACACCTCCTCCCACCGCTCCAAACGACATTGAAGCGCCCGGACCGAAAGGAAGTCACAATAAAAGCACGAGTCCCACCGGTGGTCCGGACCCAAACACTCTAAACAAAGAGGATGGGGATCCGACCCTAGTGAAGCGTTGCTGACAATAACAACAATTTGGAAAGTCTAGCTGAAACAGCATAGACGGACTACCACGCGACCGCTAAGCTAGAGCAAGAGAGGAGAAACTGGAAGGAAAAAATCTTCCGAAGATGCAAGTGCGTCCAGTCCCGAGCGAGCGGAGAAAAGAACTGATGGCCGATGCGTTGGGCGGAGCTAAGAAGGGCGGGGTTACATCCACGTGCGGTACCCCGCATAAAAAAAAGAGAGGAAGGACACATTTTTGAAAAATGTGATGCTTTTTACAAAGTGCTCCGGTCCCTTCCCACAGGACGGAGGAATGTCCCATAGGTATGGAGGAAAGGGGACGGGGCATAGGAGTATAGAATTTACAGGTACCTGTGATAATAATCAAATTAACTTCTTGGATCTTACAATTAAAACTTATGTTCTGCAGTTGGAAACCTGGATGGTCAGAAAGGAAACTGAGGTCAACTCAACATTGCATGCGAGCAGTTACCACTACGAACCAACGATTAACAATATTCCCATTGGAGAATATATCCGTGCCAGACGTAACTGTCAGAAACAGGACACTTTTAATAATGAATGTAAACTATTGGAAAAAAGATTCTACCAAGGAGGGTACTCGACCAATAGTGTGCAAAAAGCATACAATAAAGTGATTCAATTAGATCAGGACTAAACACTGCAACCTACCATCGGGCGTGACCCATTGGAACAAACAAAAATCAGCTTTATGACAAAATACAGTAACAATCATCAAATCATAACCCGGGGTCCCGGGAGGATAGCTCAGCGGCAATGTGCGCGCCTTGGAAGCAAGACGACACAAAGCAACACAGGTTCAATCCCCGGGTCCGCGCTTAGAAACCTCTGGGTGTTTAAGCGCGTTATAAATACGCAACTAAGAGAAAAACAATTCCGCAACTACAAAACAAACAATTCCTGTAACAGCGCCGCGATGCCTGCGGGCTGTGTTAGCACTTTAAAAATGCAAAATAAAAAAATAATAAAAAAATAAAAAGGTGCTAAGGAAACACTGGCACCTTCTGAAATTGGATGAAAACATTAAAGAATATGTAGGCGACAAGCCAATAATGATTTTCAAACAAGAAAAAACATTAAGGACTAAAGTGAGCCCATCACTACTACCAAATGTACCAAACTCAATGGCTACCACATGGCTCCAATCAGACCAAAGTGGATTTAGAAAGTGTGGCACATGCACAATGTGCCGCTTTGCACATGAGAAAACTAATGAATTCACTGACAACAATGGAAAGACAATAATGATCAAGGTAGGAATTATTTGCAGGACCAAATTCGTCATTTATGGCATCATATGTAAATTTAATAAACTTTACATTGGGAGCACTAAGAGAGAATTGAGAATCAGAATTAGAGAACATTTAGCAAAAATCGGAAGTCAGGATCCAAAGTTTCCAATAGCGTACCATTGGCAGACCGAACACCAAATGGACAATAAGTCTTGCATCAAATTCATAGGACTACAAAGAGTAGACCTCGGAAGAAGAGGCAGTGACAGAGAGAAAATGTTGAGACAAGCAGAGGCGAGACTAATTTGTCAATTTAACACTACAGCAACTGGCTTAAATTCAGACAAAGAAATGGCTTCCTTCCTATGAATGAGTAATCACACCACAAGAAGACAGCATAAGGAACACACCAATGTACTGGAACAGTATCTTTGGAAAGACTAAGAATTCAAGTTCTCATAGAAGGACACATAATACTTGATATAATCAGTTACTCAATAGGTTTAATAATCTATAACCTATTGGACTATGGGAATTTGTAATGGAATGGCAGTAATATACAATTTGTATGTAGAAACAAAGCAAAATATAAACTAATTGTTTGTATTTCAAATAGTGAGCAAAGCAATGCCACAAGTAACATTGAAAAAGAGAAGTGATAATATTTATCAACACAAGGAAACTATCACAAACATTATGATGCTATGAGACGTTAGACCGTGAATGAATGGAAGAAAGCTTTCTGAGATATGTGCATGACAGACACTGTTGAATGTATACTCATATTATTTCTCCATATTACCTTAAATTAAACGCCATATTAGACCGACTACGAATCACATATAACACATATGCTAGTCGAGATAGAAAGCTCTTTAATACTTATAAAGATAATTATGTAAAGGCTCTGTTACGACCCAATTTACATTAGGACTTTCCAAGATGGCAGCCCTGGTGTAAATAATAGAAAGAGCAGACAGCAAAGATATTATATGGTTACTATGACGACTAGTGTCAACACTAGCCAATTACCATGACGATGAGTATATACAAAGTTAATATGGTGCTGGCCTTCCACGAGGGAACAGCCGACGCGCAAGAACTTGAGAGCAGCCAAGGTAAGATGATCCGATCTCATACAATTCTGATATTTGGGTTAATACTATGGGGCAAAGCGATCATTACTTATGCATTGACAAGAATGATGGGAACGCCTTAACTAAACAATAGTTATATACACCGAGACCAATACAAAAGTAACACGCCGGAATCCGGTTTTGGTTCCATTTTGGAGTATAAGTTCAAATTATCTAGCACATATGTGGAAGAAGAAGTAGCCTATCAATACACATTATACCTCAAAGGTTTTAATGACCAAATAAGTGATCAAAGAGAATTATCGTGCAATTTGAATTGAGTAAATCCCCTCTCATGAATCTAGAGGGACGATAATGATCAGATATCACTGAAGGATGGAATGTGCACACAAAACAATTTCTAATTAGATGATCGTTTAAGTGTTATGGAAGTTGCGATATCAAGATAAGTACCTCTATGTCCGTCTTTCTTCCATCATCACAGGGATTTGACCCATGAATGATGAACGAATCTTGGATAATTTGAATTTAACAATAACTATGGTAAGAACTAATTAACTTGCCCCACGCTCACATTTTGCAATATCTTGTATACATGACACAAAGAATGAATTGAATGTTAGAATAATTAGTTAACACAGCGAAAGATGGTATTGATGATTTATTCTTTCTCTCTCTCTTCAACCCCAATACTCCTCCCCTACACCAAACCGTAATCTCTGTCTACCTTAAAAACCCATGGTACAAAACGCTTGATTCATACATTGTTTGAACTGGTATACACACATATAACAATATCTGATTTAAACTTTTTGGTTTCATTTTTATTTTTATGTTTATATGTCATCTGTGATGGCATACCTACTTAAAATGTGTGACCTTGTGGGATTTACATTGTCAACATTAAGCAAATGCCCAATTTTGAAAAAGGCCCATTGCCGAAATGCGTTATAATGAGCGGCACAATGTGAAATGCGAATTAAATATTGTTAAAACAAATTGGCGCAGATCTCCAGGAGTTCTTTACTTAATTTACATAGTTTGGCTTTACGCAGCAACAACCCCGTGGAGGTGCGACTAATAACACATACATACAGGATACAGGTGGAAAACGCTTCAGTAAGTGGAAAAACAGGAATTTGGAATAAATTGTCACTGAACAGACCAGCTTTAAGTTAGAGCCACTTGGTGACAGAACATCTACCACGAGTGTCACACCATTACCATTGTCTCAGTAGCACCCATTACAACTAAAATACAACGTGCTGATAAACGAGTTTCTTGTTCGATGATGAATTGGTTGCGCTTAGGCGCTTTATAAGATCCCTTGAACATATCCAAAGAAAATCCATCACCATTGACTCAGCCAATGCATTCATAGCGGCTAATAAAACCTACAAAGCCGAAATCATAACCCATCAGGCAAATGCATATAACACACATATTAGCAATGCCTCCTCCAATAAGGAGCTCTTCACCATCCTTAGAGAACTGGAAAATACTACCCCAGACACCACGCCAGTTAACTCTAGTAAAGAGTGGTGTACCACTATCCAAAATGCATTACTCTTCAAAATCGAGCTATTACAAAAAAAATCACCACAAAAAGAAAGATTTTAGCTGATAAAAACATCCCTGACTCCACTCTCAACACAACTAACGGCAATGCTAATATGCTATTTCACTTCACTCCAGTGACCCAAGACTTAGTGTTAGAAACAGTATCTAAATTAAAAGCCTCTAACTGTAAAGGGGACAATTTCCAAGCCCATTTAGTTAAACTTTGTGCCCTACTCTCACTCCTATCATTACCAACTTTGTTAATGCCTTGTTCAATATGAAAACAGTCCCAGCCGGCAAAAAAGAAGCATGGGTGACCCCACTTCTGAAATAAACATCCCTGGACTCAACAGTCCCTACGAACTACCAACCTATTACCAAGGTCCCGTTCTTGCTTAAGATTATAGATTAAATTGCCTACACCCAAAATCAAGCCCCTTTTTAACAAAACCAGCTCCTAGGAGCCAGACAATCGGGATTTCGGCCTAACCACAGCACCGAAACGGCAGTCCTTGACTTGAAAATCCAGATGGACACCATAAGGGACAATGGCAAACTTTGTATACTTGTCACGACTTACTGGCACCGGCGTTCCCTGTGGCAACGCTGGAGATTGCGAGCACTCTCCATTTCCCCCTCTTCCAAGATGGCTCCTCATCCTTTGGGTTACGGTGCAGTGTTTTCACGTTCGCATGGCAGACGTCCTCTGACGTCATCTCGTTCTCTCATGGATTCCGGATATGGCCCAGCAGAGCCGAAGCTCAGTGCGTCGCTACTCTCTACAGACGCTACGTGAGTTCGCATCTAGGGAATTTATTATTCTATACCTTATTCCTATGCTTATCTTTTCTTCCTGCTCTTTCCTACAGCCTTGCCTTTCTGCCCAGCCTTCCCGTTCCGCTGTTCACGAGTCTACAGGAAACTCCGGTAGCCTCCCCTTCCAGACACGTTAGGTACATCACCAACCATTACATTGATTCCTCTCGTACCTAGTTCCTTCACTCATCTCTTGTTTACTTATCTAGAATCCGGACTTCGCTGAGATTCTGTGACCAGATCCAGTGAATCCTGTAAACTGCCAGCGGATAAGCAACCGATTCACCTCCACATCCGTTCCAGCAGGGTTTTTTCCCCCAGGAGGGTTTCCCTGGGATCCCTCGCACAACCCTTCGTTTCCCTCTCAGGGAGGAGGGAGGTGTTAGGGGCCTCAGGGGACTCTCCATTTGCCTTGTTGATTGCTGCACGAGTCAGGTTAGTGTTGAAAAATTACAGCTAGCGACGCCTTAAAAGAAAAAGGCTTAGATTCACATCATGGCTACTTTACAGGCAGCCTTAGACCAAGTGCAGCAATTAACGACCGCAGTACAAGGATTGTCCCATGAGGTACAAGCCTTTAAGCATGAAAATGCAATCCTCAAACAGCAAATGTTAATTAAGGCCCCCACTAGTTCAGAGATTCCTCCTGGCCCTCTACCAGGCGGGAAATACGACGGAAACCCGCATTCTTTAAGGGAATTTTTGGATGCATGTACGGTGCAATTTGCTTTTAAGACATCCTTTTTTCCCTCGGACAGAGATAGAGTGGGATATATGATTACTCATCTCACAGGTCCCGTGTTAGCTTGGGCCACGCCTATTGTCACTTCCAACAATGCCATATTAGATTCTGTGCCCGCTTTTACGGCGAGCCTAAAAGCTATGTTTTCTCAGATGGAATACAATGTCTCCTCTCAAGAGAAACTTCTAGATTTCAAGCAAGGGTCTTTAGGAATTTTAGAATTCATTACCCGTTTTAAACAAATGGCCCTAGGCACATCATGGGCCGATGATGCGCTTATTACGTTGTTTAGGAGAGGGGTTAATGAGGAGTTGAAAGATGAACTAGCTCGAGTTCCGAGACCAAACACATTAGCTGAACTAATTTCGTTAACCATGCAGCTGGACTATCGGCTGCAAGAAAGGCAAACGGAGAGGAGAAAAGGGAGAAGTCATCGCTCTGCGCCAGAATTAGCATCCTTCCCTAAAACAGTTACTCCGGAAGAACCTATGCAGTTGGGTACTACACGTGGTCCTCTGACTCAAGAGGAACGCGCTCGCAGAAGAAACCAGGGACTATGCATGTATTGCGGCTCTTCTGGCCATGCCGTGCACGAGTGCCCAATCGTTCCTCTCAGAAAACCATTTCGTTCGGGAAACTCCAGACCTCAACCGTAAGGGGACATACGGTCGGGGTAACAGATACAGGTTCCCAATCTCCTACAAGGTTGTCTCCTTCGCTGGACATGGTAGTCCTGCGTGTCACTTTTTCTCTGTCAGATGAAAACATTGTTACTGTCTCAGCCTTGGTTGACTGTGGGGCAGCTGGTTTGTTCATGGACGATTTTTGGGCGAGAAAACTGAATATTCCCCGATCTCCTAAAGCAATCGCTGTACCTGTAGAAGGCGTAGACGGAACCCCACTAATATCGGGACCCATACGAGAACAGACTCACACTTTGAAGATGTTCATTGGATCACACAGGGAGGACGCCGTATTTGATATTATAAAAGCAGCTCACTACCCTGTCATTTTGGGCTTGCCATGGTTAAGACTACATAACCCTTACATAAATTGGACAGCCGGTTCCATTTTTTTAGGATCAGAATACTGTACCCAACACTGTCTTGCTGAAGGATCGGTCGGATTTTGTCCTCCTTCTTCGAATCCTGTTGCCCCTCAAAGGATAGTAGACTTGATTAGTCTTGTTCCTCCTGAGTACGAAGAGTTTCTGGACATTTTCTCCTCTTCCAAATTTTCTGAACTTCCGCCTCATCGTAGAGACGATTGTTGCCTTCGTCTAGACTCCTCTCAGCCACTCCCTTTTGGAAAGATGTACATCCTTTCCGAGAAGGAAAAATCAGTCCTACGACAGTATTTAGAAACCCACCTTAGAAATGGTTTGATTGCGGAATCGACTTCCCCTGCAGGCGCATCGTTATTCTTCATAGCAAAGAAGGACACGGACGAGTTACGTCCCTGCATTGATTATAGGGGTCTTAACAAGATCACAATTCCCGATCGATACCCAATGCCCTTAATACCAGACATCCTAGAAGCAGTAAAAGAGGCAACGATTTACACAAAGTTGGACCTCAGAGGGGCTTATCACCTCATCAGAATCAAGGAAGGGGATGAGTGGAAGACCGCGTTTCGTACCCCCTTTGGTCATTTCGAATACCGGGTGATGCCCTTCGGACTCGCGAATGTACCTGCAGTTTTTCAAAGATTCATTGACCATATATTCTCAGACCTCCTTCTTCATACGGTAGTAGTGTATCTTGACGACATATTGGTGTTTTCCAGCAATCCTACAGAACATCACCAACACGTGTGTCAGGTATTACACCGATTACGAAGTAACCACCTCTATTGCAAACCAGAAAAGTGCGGATTCCATCAGACTACGGTCACGTACCTGGGGTTCGTTCTGTCCCCTACTGGAATTTCCATGGATCCCGGCAAGGTGACCGCTATTCTGGACTGGTCCTCTCCTAGTTCTATCAAGGAACTACAGAGATTTCTGGGATTTTCGAATTTCTATAGGAAATTTATAGCGGGATTTTCCTCAATCGTTCTGCCTCTTACAAGTTTACTCAAGAAAGGAAAGCCTTTTAACTGGACAGAAGACGCCCAGTCAGCCTTTGATACTTTGAATACTCTTTTTACTTCCGCTCCACTCTTGCGAACCCCAGATCAGAGCTTACCGTTTATTGTTGAAACTGATGCCTCCCATTTTGCTTTGGGTGCGGTACTTAAACAAGCTTTTGCCCAAGGAACAGAATACCCTGTGGCTTTTCTGTCCAAGACTTTTTCTCCCTCTGAGATCAATTACACGGTGTTAGAGAAAGAGTTGATGGCTATAAAACGGGCCTTTCAAGAATGGAGACATCTCCTTTTGGGCTCCCAACATCCCATTGAGGTCCGCACCGACCATCAGAATCTCAAGAGTTTACAATACGCTGAGACACGCAACAGGCGGCAAGCAAGATGGGCCCATTTTTTCTCTCCCTACAATAACACTTTCACTATCATTCTAGGTAAAATCAATCTCCAAGCAGACGCTCTATCTCGAAGAGATCCCGATTGCAAATCTGGTTTTCAGACCGAAAGACTTGTTTCCTCATGCTACATTTATATCTATAGTACAGGACTTCCTTCACTCTGTAGCAGCCCAAACTCATGTCTTAATGGACTCCATTAGATTTCAGGCGGATAAATGGGGACTAAGTCTCGAAGACGGATGTTTCTACCGGGGTCATCAGGTGTACATTCCCTCACTCGAGCTTCGAACTGAAGTAATGCACATGTGTCACGATTCTAGTGTAGCAGGTCATCGTGGAATAGCCAGCACCCAGGAGCTCATACTGAGACATTTCTGGTGGGAAACATTAAGAAGGGACGTGACTGAATACGTCTCTTCCTGTGTGATCTGTCTGCAAGTCAAAGTACCTCGCAGTAAACCATTGGGAAAGCTGGCTCTAGTCCAGATACCTACTCGTCCTTGGCAATTGATTTCTACAGATTGTATTGTAGACTTACCTAAGTCTAAAGATCATACCACCATTATGGTAACGGTGGATTATTTCACCAAATTGGCTCATTTCCAGGCTTTGCCCTCAGTACCGACAGCTCCACAGATGGCCAGACATTTCATAGACTCCATCTTTTCCCGGCATGGTCTCCCTGACAGCATAGTGTCGGATCGGGGTTCCCAATATATTTCTCGATATTGGCAACAAGTGTGCTCTGCCTTAGGCATAAAGAGAGCCTTGAGTTTGGGTTACCATCCTCAAACGAATGGGCAGACTGAACGTTTAAATCAGACTCTGGAAACGTATTTGCGCTGTTTTGTATCAGCGGCACAGGACAACTGGAAGGATTTGTTACCTTTGGCAGAGTTTGCCTACAATAACGCTCCTCATGCTTCTATCAAAACTAGTCCCTTTCATTGTACCTATGGGTACGATCCTTCATGCTATTCATCCTCTCTTCTCAGATCTTCGGCCTTTCCAGATGTGGACGCCCTAATGGGCGACATTCAACAGGGACATCTTTTGGCCAGAACCGCATTACTGGAAGCTCAAGAGCATGCTAAACGTTATGCTGACTTGCATCGTTCACCATCTCCAGTGATTGTTCTGGGGGATTTGGTCTGGCTCTCAGCAAAGTTTCTGCCCAGACATCTGGTTCCTTCTAAATTGTCTCCGAAATATTTTGGACCTTTCACGGTATTGAGAGCAAAAGGTTCCTTGGCTTTTGAGTTACGGCTTCCACCTTCTTGGTCCAGAATCTACCCAGTTTTTCACGTTTCACAACTCAAGCTTCACGTATCAGATCGTTTTGGTCGATCTACTAAGGCCTACCCGCCTCCAGTAGCTACTACGGAGGGTCCGGAGTTCGAAGTCTCGGGCATTTGTGATTCCCGTTATCATCGCGGTCGACTGCAGTATTTGATCCATTGGAAGGGTTACTCTGTGGCCGACCGTACATGGGAACCAGCTTCAGCGGTCCACGCCCCCGTACTTGTTCGCCATTTTCACAGGTGTCATATGGGCAAACCAGGGGGTGTTACCCTCGGAAGGGGGCATACTGTCATGACTTACTGGCACCGGCGTTCCCTGTGGCAACGCTGGAGATTGCGAGCACTCTCCATTTCCCCCCTCTTCCAAGATGGCTCCTCATCCTTTGGGTTACGGTGCAGTGTTTTCACGTTCGCATGGCAGACGTCCTCTGACGTCATCTCGTTCTCTCATGGATTCCGGATATGGCCCAGCAGAGCCGAAGCTCAGTGCGTCGCTACTCTCTACAGACGCTACGTGAGTTCGCATCTAGGGAATTTATTATTCTATACCTTATTCCTATGCTTATCTTTTCTTCCTGCTCTTTCCTACAGCCTTGCCTTTCTGCCCAGCCTTCCCGTTCCGCTGTTCACGAATCTACAGGAAACTCCGGTAGCCTCCCCTTCCAGACACGTTAGGTACATCACCAACCATTACATTGATTCCTCTCGTACCTAGTTCCTTCACTCATCTCTTGTTTACTTATCTAGAATCCGGACTTCGCCGAGATTCTGTGACCAGATCCAGAGAATCCTGTAAACTGCCAGCGGATAAGCAACCGATTCACCTCCACATCCGTTCCAGCAGGGTTTTTTCCCCCAGGAGGGTTTCCCTGGGATCCCTCGCACAACCCTTTGTTTCCCTCTCAGGGAGGAGGGGGGCGTTAGGGGCCTCAGGGGACTCTCCATTTGCCTTGTTGATTGCTGCACGAGTCAGGTTAGTGTTGAAACATTACAATACTATTGTTGCTAGACCTATCTGCAGCATTTGATCTAGTGGATCACGACAAACTCTGTGCTACACTAGCGAATGACTTTAGATTCTCTAAGGAGGCCACCCTCTGGGTGAAATCCTTCCTAGCTGAGCGCATGTCTAGAGTATCCATTGGTACAGAGGCTGCAGACCCCATCCCAGTCCCCATAGGGGTACCCCAAGGGTCATGTCTATCGCCTACCCTCTACAATGTGTATACCAAGCTATTATTTGCGGGCCTGGATGCCAAGGGTGTCATCTATACCAACTTGACAGATGACACCCAGATCCTCATACTGATTACAGGGAACTATGGCCATGACATCTTGCTCATCAACAAAATATATGCAATAATACAAAATTGGATGGCCTTGAACAGTTTATGTCTCAACGATGAGAAAACAGAGATTCTCATTGTGGGCTCACTAACAAAAATGAATGCCCTCCACTCGGACTACTCATCAATCAGCATTGATAGTACTCTGTTTCCAGTAGTGAAACAGGTAAAAACTTTAGGTGTTTACTTAGACTCTAACCTAACTATGACGAAACATGTAAATGCCCTATCCTCATCTACCTCCTACACTTCCAAATGAATTGCACTAAGTCGCCAGTTCCTCACGCCCAAAAAATGCACCATATTAACCAGGGCACTGATATTATCTAAGCTGGACTACTGCACTGTACTCCTACTAGGTACCTCTAACGCCAACCTACTCAAACTACAATCAATGCAAAATAAAGCTCTAGGGGCAGCCCTAGGACTAAACAAATCAGACCACATCTCCAACATCAGGAACGAGGCCCACTGGTTACCCCTTAAGGCTAGAATTATATTCAAAGCACTGTGTGTTACCCACAAATGTTTTGCCAAGAAAGCACCCAATTATATCAATAACTTAATAAGAAAAAAAGCATCTAACAGAGCGCTCAGATCCAATAAAGATTTGCTCCTTGAGGTCGCGTGTTTCAAAAACTCCAGAGCAGGGGGAAGCAGCTTCCCAGTCATGGCCCCTAAACACTGGAACCCCCTCCCTCTAAACATCAAAAATGAAGACTCCTTCCAGTGCTTCAACAAACTACTAAAAATGTGGCTTTTTCCCCAATCTTAGCCAACTGACAATTAGTTAACTTTAGCCACCTACCCTGCTCTCAAGATATATGCTAATTAAAGGAGGTTGGCTACTAGAACATGTAAATAAGTAAATAAGTCCCATGTAACTATAACCTATGTTCCTGTAATATGTAATCTTTTGTCTTATTGCCTTACATATATATGTACTTTGAATGCTACTGAATTAGTATTAAGATGTCTGTAACTACGCCATGATACCTCAGGGTCTGGGCGTACAACAAATGCAATAAATAAATAAATAAATAAATAAACAGGATGTGTAATCCACACGTTTCAACCCACCAGCAGATAATCGCTCAAGTCAACCCAACACTCACCCTGCAGACAGGCCAAACAAGATCACACTCACCAGAAATCAATACCAAAACAACATCGAGACCTAACATCTGTGAGAAACCTGAAGGTGTCTCACTGACTAGTCCCCGGGGATCAGTCATCCAGGTGGCCAGGACATGGCCATCGCTATTGGGTCTAGTTCCTGGTGGTGGACTAGTGAGGGAGGATTACCTGGAGGAGGGGGCCTGGGGGAGTGGAAGTGAGACACCAGCGGGTGAGACGTGGTACCCCCTTACTTATTTAACCTTTTCCCCATAGGATATTCAGAAATTCTACCCCCCCTCCCCTTTCCGACACAAACACTTTCTTACACTATGAAAGACAATGGACTAAAACCAGGGCGGTTTACCTGACATGTCCCAACACAAGGGTCAGTCAAGAGTCAGGCAATTGACAATAACTACACACACCTGACGGCCCTTTCCCTTCCCCAGAGGGATAAAAGATGGAGCACGAGAGCACACTTTGAGCAAGGCAAACAGCACGAGGAGTCAGCTATTCCATGACGGTAGTTCAAGAAGAGGAGAAAGGCGGCAAGAACTGAAAGGATGACAAGGAGGGAAGTGCCCTTGCCCTTTTCGACCCAGACCCTCAAAGCCTCTGTGAAAGGAATCATAAGGCCGGGAACAACAGCTAGTGTGTGGTGTAACAGATGTCAACAGTTCACAGAGCCCTCCTACACTGACAACCAAGGCAGGGAGAGATGCTTTCTACTGTTGTACCGTTATTGACTCCAGAGACAAGAAATACCAAACGGTTCATCACAGCCGGTGAGTCGGAGGGAGAACCGATAGTAAACCGAAATGTGTTGAGTGACGGTTGCAAATGGCAACATAATGTGAATTGTAGAATAAAGACTTTGGGTGTTGCAGAAGTGTTAACAGCCCAGGGAGACACCAGCTGCAGAGTAGTCCGGCGTCATGTGGGCGCTCATTCGAAAGACTCTGGTTGGTCCCCTTTTGGTAAAAACTACAAATACCAGGAGGCCCTAGGACATCCTGATGTAAGAAGTCAAAGTGGTCATACAATGGTCGAGTAAAACCCCTTGTACAATCGAAAATCTTTGACACACGGAAGAAACAAAGAGAACTGTGCTAATGGGGCAAATGTGAACCCGACTGAGGGATGTCTGCGATTTAGGGTGGTTAGTAACACCCCGAGAACATTGTATGAATAGAAGTATGTGAAGCCTGACTGGGGGCTAACTGTGGCAAGTGTGCACCCGACTGAGGGATGCCGAAAGAAAGATAGGGGGAGGGAACCCCGCTTTTCTAATGAGATAACATTGAATCATGAACTGTGATAGGAATGCATGCATGACCCCGACTGAGGGATGTCAACAGTGAATTGATGGTCTGAGCCTGCCGAGGGAGGCTATCGTAACCAAGAGGAAAGCAAAGGGAAGTAAATCCTGCACTGTGATAAAGCAAAGTGAACTGTGTAACTGGAAAATGTGAACCTGGCTGAGGGATGCCTGCAAAACAGGGTGAAGCATGATAACCTTGTGAACATTGTGTTGACAAGAGTAAACACGGCTGAGGGTTGTCCTCAGTGAAAGGTTGTTTAAAAAGACATTGAGACTTGTGAATACCACAGGTAAAAATATTCTGGGAAAAAGGCTGCAGTGAACCCGACGGAGGGAGGCTAACATTCAAGAAGGATCGGAGCCCAGCTAAGGGGATCCTAGGGTGAACGATAATCATCCAACGTGAAGATTGATGGAAAGGAACTTTTGTTTTGTTATTTCGGACACATCAGGCCTTCAGAGGCAAGAGACTTTTTAGAAAAGAGACTTAACCACCGAAGGTCCTGATATTGTTGAAAGGAACAGTAGCCTCGTGCTGGAGAAGCCCAGGAGTGTGCTGTGCTCCAGAGTTCCGCCTTATCCCATGCTAAAAATGTGGAGGAGACCCTGGCCATAACATCCTGACTGATCATTGTGAACACTTCTTTCTTTTCTTGTGAAACGCTATGCCACACTCTTTTGTGACTTAGCAGCAAGGATTGGCAATCGTTTCTATTTAGCATAGGCACTTTTATTTGACAAGACACCACTAGGACTGCCTTATTATTATTTGATGGTCGGAGCATGCTCCAATCTTATATTTAGGTTTAGATTAGGCGTTTTTCTCACCAATTTATACAGTTCAATAAACATCCTTGAACTGTGATCACTTGTGTCTGTCTTTACTGTTGCCACCATGTGTTCCTTACACATCACACTAACCAACCGAGGTGGTGCCACACCAATACCTAGTGCAACAACACAAGATCAGGAACATGAACCATCCACCTTCCACCCCCATGCAAAACCCAAACCAGAGACATGTGCCCTCACAATCAATGCATTTAAACGCTACAGTCCATCCAGACACAAAGACTACATACACACCAAAGCCCACACAAAGACATGGGAAAACATGCAAATGATGATCGATAGAAAAAGTACCCAAGGTGATACTAAACTAAAAACAGATAAAATAACAGGAAGCGAGTTAACTCTTAAACAGTCTGAACCAAAAGATGGAAAACTCTTGCAAGCAAAACATTAGATGCATCAAGTTCAACCATCAGTTGCATGAAACATTTAGGATCAGACATGGGTGAACCCTTCACCAACACCTGAAAGAAAACATGTTATCTTGCGCAAAATGAGAGCTAACTTAAACCATATTAATGTACGATGAGATGGTCATTAAGATATGATCCAAGGCAGTGCGGTTTTGCTAAAGGTGTGGGATGCAGCCTGAACCTTCTAATAATCAACTTATTGAAGATGGAAGCTATTCGTCAAAAGAAAAAAATGTACCTGCCGTTTATCGATCAATCCCACGCCTTTGATAGTGTGAATCAAGAATTGATGTGGACCAAATTGGTTAAATGGAAGTGTTCGTCAAGCTTGCTTAGTGCGATCAGAGATCTTCACCTAAAAACTGAAATAAAGATCTGACTCGACTCTGCTGGAACCCTGTCAGCTCCAATTAAGGCTCATCGAGGAGTCAAACAGAGATTCCCGCTTGCAGCAATACTGTTCTGTTTGTTCCTTTCAGACATTGAAGAAACATTGGGAGCTGGAAACTAATTTTTTCCCAAAATCAATGGACATGACATTGGTTGGATGCTCTATGCAGATGACCTGGTGTCGTTAGATCTGACACCAATTGGGCTAAAACGAAAACTGACCGCATTAGAAGAATATGTCGCCATTAATGAGCTCAAAATAAATCCAACTAAGTCTGAAATTCTCATCCTGCAAGATCTAACAAGGAAGAATAGGTCCTCCAGAAAGGACTTTGTGTGGCATTTAGAAAAGGAACCATTGAACTTTGTGAGTAAAACAAAATATTGTGGTATGTGAGTAAACAGCAGCCTTAATGATGGCCCTTGGAACCAACACACAAAAGAGAAATGTAAACAACTTGCTTCACAAGGATCAATCATAAATATGAAATATGGAAAGTGTTCTCTAAAACCAGTTGTTGCCTATTACAACCAGAAGGTGGTGCCTGCTTTGATACACGGCAGTGATTGCGCTTTAGGATCATCTCATACATTATGGTCCTTGCTTGAGAACATGTTCTGGCGCAGAGTTCTAAAACTCCGAAGAGGCACTCCAACTGCTTGCATACAATACAAACGAGGACTTGTATCAATTAATGCAAGAGTGGCATGGAATATGTTAGCTACGTACAGAAAGATCATCATTGAGAGCCACGCACCGCAGTTAGACAATGGGCATTATCCTGTGAAAAACATCTTGCATAATTGAACACAGACTCGATGACACTGAAAAATAACCCAAATCTAGTTTAAAAAAAGATGTGGGAATTATGCTGGGTGAACACAGTCGAGTTGCGGAACCAGCATAGGCTGATGAAGGATGCCGCTCAAGAAAGAAGAACCAAGAAATACCCTACCCCAATACTTGGAGAGATCACCAAGTATGAGACATAGAGCCATACACATGAAATTTTGCTTAAACCAGTTTGATACGGAGGAGAGTATATGCTTGAGATATAGAGAAATGACCCTGAATCACAAATGTAGATTCTGCCAGAGTGTAGATGAATCTCAAAAGCATTTGACCCTATATTGTCCAACTCTCAGGATGTTAAGAACTTGACATCTAGGAACTCACATAAATAAGAGTCTGACACTAGACAGCGATGAGTGGTGGGAGAGGTTTGCAAATCCAAGTAAGAAATTGTCCTATGCTTTAACGGACTACTTGGAAAAAATTAACAGTCTGTTATCTGAAAAAGGGATAATCTAACTAAATGATGTGTAATAAGGAATCAATATAACATGACGTAAGGAGAAGAGTTAAGCATATCTAAATGATTACGTGTGCTTTTGTGACTTTCTTTTAAAAAGTTCATAATAAACTAAAATAAAAAAATAAAAAGTTGGTCATTAAACACAAACCTCAGACCTTTCTCGTACTCCTGCAAAGCAAAACATATTAAAACCTCTTAACATGAAATACCACAAACCATTTCCTGAGGATGCACCCAATAGCTGGGCAACAAACACCCCCTAATCTTGTTATGTAACTTGCCTGGCGGAATTAATTCACTGCAAGGCCTCAAAACCCAGAAGCTACATAAACAATAACCCAAATCTAATAATGTATGCACAATCTCAAATATAGTAATGTATCACGAAGCAACCATGGTGGCAAATAAAAAAAAATAATAATAATAAAACACCGACAAAAACATTGGGAGTGTCCCACCGTCTTAATAAAATGTGAGAAACACACACCACATGGCGGCCACAACATTGACACAAAACACAGTGTGCTCACAACAAGGGCCCACAAACATTGCATATTAAATTTCAGATCTTTTCCAAAGCAATAATTCCAATTTCCATTGCAGCTTGTAACACAGCTTTCTTATTTCTTTTTCCTCCTATGCCTTGTATTTATGCTTTGCCCATTTCCTTTTTTTTCCCTAAACCTTATATTTATGCTTTGCCCCCTAAACAGCATATACAGATCTGTTTACTACCTAACCCATATGTGACTAATGCATTCACTATCTATCCCCAGAAGTGACAAATGCATAATGTTCTCTTTTCTTTTCAGTTAGTACATAGCTCTCAACTCACACGCTGTTGGCGGGTGTCACTCGCCTTGTAAAGAGCTGACTTAACTGTCACGCCTCCTGCATGCCCATTCATTTGAATGGGCTCTCTCCCGCCAAAAACAGAATCAGGGGTTTAAACCCGCCTTTGCGAAACAAATGGTTGAGACCTATCTTAGTATTAATCACATTTCATTGAAGAGGTAATACCACAAAACACGTTGTCAGTGGAAAATGTAGCATTACTATAAAAACTGGAAAAGGAAAACAATTCAACCGGTTTTTGTTTTACAACTCTTACACTTTACTCTTCGTCAGCGCAGCTAGAAAACAGCTTCATTCCTGGATGTAGCTCGTCACCAGTTGTTATGAATAGATGGGGTTATCTGGGCTAGAACACAGTCCACCTGTGGATCCAGGATTCAGTAACAGGAACCTTTATTTACAGCCAGTATATATACATATATATAACTCCAGTTGCTCTTAATATCAAGTCTAAAGAACTCAAGAGCCCCGGGGCCCGACGGGGTCACAAATGTGGACTTAAAAACAAATCCTGAAGAGTGGGCAAGCCTACTGAGTAAAATCTTCAGAAAATGTTCGGATTTGAGAACTATACCGCCGTCTTGGAAATCAGCAACAGTGGTACCCATTTTCAAAAAAGGTGATAAAAAGGACCCAACGAACTATAGACCAATTGCGCTACTCGATGTCATAGGGAAAGTGTTTGGAGCAATGTTGCTAGATCACTTTAAGCTATGGGCAGCAAAAGCCCCTTGTGAAGACCCATTTCAAACGGGATTTAAGAAAAATATGGGCACGACGGCCAACATTCTACTCCTTTCCGTCCTGAAAAATAAAGTCCTGGAAGGGGGCCCAAACATCTTTGTGGCATTCATCGACCTGACCCAGGCCTTTGATCGTATAGACAGGGCTAGGCTCTGGTCTAAACTGGAGGCATGGGACTGCCCTGCCACCTTGCTAAACCCAATCAAGGCATTATACACAGACACCAATATGCGGGTCCGTTTGGACCAAAACGGTTTATTATCAAACCCGATATCAACAGCTAGAGGTGTGAAACAGGGGTGCCCACTGGCCCCGGCCTTGTTCTTAGCATTTATTGGCGATATAAATGGCTTGGACACAACAATACGATCTTTCCCACCGAAAATTTGCAAAACTCCAACAACGAGGCTCCTATATGCGGACGACCTAGTACTTTTGGACTATACTCCCGTGGGATTACAGAGACAAATGGCAAGTCTGCAGAATTATATGCAAGAAAACCGGCTAGAAATTAACACCAAAAAAAACAAATTGCTGAGATTCGAGAAGTCGACTAGAAAAAGCAAAGGACCGAGCTTAAATCTTGAGGGCAAACCAATTGAAACAGTCTTGGTCTTTAAATACCTAGGAGTCACATTAGACAGTACAAAACAAGACAAAGCTATGCAAACAGCGCTAACAACGAAAGTGAACCAAATGGCAGCCCAAGCCAGGGCAATAGATAGAAAGTTTGGCAGATACTCGCTGATACCAGTGCGAGAATTTTATAAGAAAAAAGTTATGCCAACTCTATCATATGGAGGCGATGCCATGATAAACTTGCCTTTAGACATCTGGACAAAAATGGAGTCAAAGTTTTGGAGGAAAGTCCTCATGCTGCCTAACTCAACATCGGGTGCCTCGATTCGTAAAGAGCTCAGCTTGCCGTCCCTTAAAAACTCCGTAGAAGAGGCAAAATTGATGCTTTATAGGAAATGCCGGATGGCGGAGCCTCCATCAATTTATAATTTGATAAATCAGGAACTTGAACGAACCACTACTGGAAGCCTAACGAAATGGAAAAATGATAACATCCAGGTGTTGGAACAAATTCAGGAGAACGAAGAAACACTAATCACTAATCCGAAACTAGTCCTCAAAAAACTACGAGAATACGATTGGATACGAACTCTGGAAATTGCAGGAAAAAATAAGTTAACTGCACATCTGCCACCAAACGTTAAAAGACTAAATGAACTACAAGAATTCATTAAAAAATTCCCTTGTAGGAAGGGGAGAGACATGTTACTACGTGCTCGCCTCAATCTTCTGCCAACAAACGAGATCTTGGCAATAGAAGGCAAAACTGAATCCAATTTCTGTCGTTTTTGCAACATACAAGAAACAGAGTCAATACGCCACTTACTGCTAAAATGTGCCGCAAACCAACAAGTAAGAAGCCGTTACTTGAGACATATTTTTTCGGACTTTACTATAGCTGACGAAGATACTTGTTGGGCTCGCTTAATGGGAGGAGACAAGACAAAATAGCAGATAGCTACGTACAAAATATTAGAATCACTAAATCTGCCACGGACATAGTCCGCGAGGACGACACATTTTAGCGACACCATCAGTTTTATGCGAGTTTTATGACAAAACGTCATTTTGTAAAAATCTGTTGAATACAAAAAAATAAATAAATAAATAAATAAATAACTCCAGTTGCTCTTAATAGTATGTAATGTTGGACACGACTAGGGGCACATCCACAGCTTGGACCCAACTGTCACTCTCAGAACACATACACCAACATTCCACCAAGCTGTCAATAATTCCAATCCTGCACATTCCACAGTAGCACAGATGGCTGGTAGGGTAAACAAGACACATGAATACATCACATCACGTTGTAAAACTTTTTTTTTTTAAGCAGACTAGTTCACGATTTCTACTTAACACACATTACAGTACAGTACTCTTACCGTAGAAGTTTCGTTAAATAAACGAGATGTGTTTTGGGCAACTACGTATTTTTTTATTATTTCCCCCACAACAAATATGATCAGGTTCACACAAGCTGTTCAAGTGAGTTAGTAGGAATTAGAAATCAACTGTTCCCTGGATAGAGATAATTATAGTCTGAGGGACCGAGTTCCATTGAAAAGCTCCGATATTATTTAAAATGCAAATGAGTGAAAAATCGTTTTTTTGTCTGGTGGCGTGCTGCTGAGCATGGATTTTCACCAATTCTTATGGTAACCACTTGTGGTGACAGAACTACATTAGCATATTATTCGGTGGACTCCCGCAGTGCACATCAGTCTGAGATGGTCGCGAGATTGTGACGTCACATATAAGCCGCCCAGCGCCCTAAGAGTTCTTGTTGAGGATAGGCTGTGACGTCTTTTGTTTACGAATATGCTAGTTGTTGTCTGCGCCTGCGCAGAAGTGATTTGGCTCCAGCAAGTTGGCATCCATCGTCTAGTACATGTGCTGTGAGTGCAAAGAGGACCGCGCTTGCGCAGTGTGAGGCTGACAAGTAACTAGTTGCAGTTATGGACGACGAGGAAGAGACCTACAGGCTTTGGAAGATTCGCAAGACCATCATGCAGGTACAATCTCCATGTTATTAGGAGCGACTCAATTGGCATATGTCCTATTCCACCAATCCCACAGTGTAACCTCGTTTAGGTCGGACGGTATTACATCCCGCAATGCTTCAACCATTCACCCTTCAGAACCTGTCGCTCGCCGCAGGTGTAGCCTCCCCCTCTAGACATCATCCCCGACTACCACCGCGTTTCCAGTCAGCAAGTGACTCTCAAAGAGCCGATATCCCCCATTCGTTCAGCCTTTGCCGCCAGTGGCAGAACTAGGACGAAAGTACGTGGTGGAGTGGGGCTATATTTCCAATGGAGGCGGAGGAGCTACCTTTAGGAACCTTGTGTGTGCTTGCAGTCCCATTCTCTCCTAACCGTTGGGAGAGGGACAAACATCATGTTATCTAATGTCTCCAGACCTTAACAGGGTTAGAAATTAGGATTTGTTGAGCAGGACCAGCTCCTATGAATCCATCATCACCTCGTAGGAAGGAGGTACCTCTAGGATACAGGTAGCTTGTACACGGTGCACCACAAATTGAAGCGTCACATGAGATGTAAATGTAAACTTTAGGTCCTTTGTATATTATCTGTTGTACTTTAAAGGTGCTCCCAAATACACACAGTTGATGTCCCAAAGCTATGTTTGTGTAAAACTAGTTGCCCTGTGGAGTTAAATGTAACTCCTGGCAGTTGTTAGTGTCAAGGTAACCAGGCTCTTCTAGGCAAGAAGCGGGGTCTACATAGTTCTCGGCAATTTCAATCCCTGTTTTTTAATCTGTGGAAAGGAAGGGGTGGGGGTGTGGAGAAGGGGCTTTCATTTTCCTATCGGAGAGGAAAAACAAATGGGATGGATTGGAGGGGATATGGTTGTTGACGTAGAGCTGCAACTTTCTCAAATTTTATGTTATTGGAAGCCTCAGTCTAGGACTCGGGAGAGTACAACTTGGTTTAGTGCGGTAGTTTTAATGTGATGGTAATATCTAGGACCTGATGAAACATGGTACTAGATGTAGTTCGTTGTGGTTACATGACTTTGCATCGATTTTTCCATCCAATTTTTTGCAACAAAAAAGATCGAATGCTTTTTTTTATTTTTTTTAATGTATTTATTTTTTATGGGGGGCACCCCCAATTCCCCATTTTTAACCCTTAAAAACCAACCACAAACAAAATTAACCCTTTACCCTATAACAATATGCAATTGAAGGACTTTTTTTTCGTTGTAAAAAATTAGATGGAAATGGTTTTGGTGCAACTTTTTCTGATGGAAAGACTGCATACCGTTCGTTGGTGAGTAGCTGCGTTATTGACTTGCGAGGCGCTCAAGTGAGCCATAGTAGTGGTGCAATATAAAGCTCGTTGGGCCACAGTGCTTACGCAGAAATATGAGTGGATTAAAAGACAAAATACAGTTTTTATTTGTGTCTGCCAGCATGGTAACTTTGCAGATTCAATGTAGTGTGTGGTTGGCTTTGTCAGTTTCTAGGTTGAGGTGCATGTCCAGCTGCATTGTTCCACAATCCCAAGTAAGACTGAGCCGTTTTACAGCTGGAGTGTGTTTTTAGATTTTGGCAGGCAGTTTGAAGGAATCCCTTAGCAATAGACTACACATTATGGGTCTGGAGTTTGTGGTATGGTGTAGAATGACATTTTGACAGGATGCTATTTGGGATTGTGTAAACACCTTCACTTATTTAATGTTATGTTAACGGATATTTATACCATTCACTATCACCACATGAGTGGTCCCCTGGTGCTCTGGCGGATCTGACAATTAAGAGGGTAGGATCGGTTAGTAGGGTGTAGCAGGATAAAGGTAGAGGGAGATTTGTGATGGCCTGTTGGCAGCTTCAGTTCGGTTAGTACAGTTTGATGAGAATGGGTGCGGTTTCCTGATTTGTGGGCTCCCATGCAGCGCTACAGAAAAGATTTTGAGGTGGGAGTATTTCACGCATGATTTTTCAAATTCGAGAGTAAATGCAATTTCAAGTGAGTAAAAATGAGTTTTCTCCTCTGCAAGAGAGTTAAACCTATACAATGCATATGTAAAATCAGACCCGTAGACCAAAAGAGTTGTAGATCAAAGTTGTCTGGCTTGCGCAGAGCCCTTCACTCCACAAGCAAACGGCACATCCCGTCTGAGCACATAGTAACATCACATCACTCTACTTGATAATGGCATATATCGTCCCTGAACATGCTAGCTACACATTTCCTCTTGACACATACTAACAAGTACAACACGTACTCTGTGCGCATGGTAAAGGCACATCTCCTTTCAGTATTTTCAGGGATGTGCTGTTAGCACTTGAAGAGCAAATTTGTGTCATTTGCTTGTGTAAATTGCACATTTACACCGTGCGCATGCTTACAGCACATCTCTATGCATATGCTAATGGCAGACATTGTTTTCACGTATTGATAGAACACGTTCTGTTTAGCCAGCCTGATATGTGCACCCATTGACAGGGCATATCTCTACCCATAGTGACCTCAAATCTCTTCTCTCTGCGCATGCTATTGGCACATCTCTTCTCGTCCGCTAATGGTGCATCTTCTCTGCGCACATACCAGTGGGACAGCTCTCTGTATATGCGTGCTGACTGTCAGCATGCACATCTCCTCTCTCCACATGCAAACGACACGCCTTCTCAACGCACATGCTAATGAGACATACCTCTCTGCACATCCCATCCCTGCATGCACTAACTGCACATCATGTGTAGGGACGGGATGTGCAGTTAGGATGTGCAAACTCCACATCCTGTCTCTGCACATTCTAACGGCACATCTCTGCTCTGCATGCTAATTGCACTTCTGTTCCATACTAATTGCACATCTCTTCTTGGAATGTGCAAATTACACATCTTTACTAAGTACCTACTAGGGGACATTTCTTCTCTGCGAGTGCTAACGTCTCATCTCCTCTGCCCATGCTATAATGGCACATCTCCTCTCTGCCAGTCTTAACGGCAGGGCTCGCCAATGTTGGCAAAGCACATGCTAACGTTGCATCCAAAGAAAGGTTGGAAAGCTAGCAGGCAGGAGGGCGGCCTGCAATTCCCAAGTTCCAATTATGTGGAGGGCTGACTCAGCCTTGATGGTTGTGGCGCAGAGGGAAAGCTGCAGAGGAGTTGCTTCTTTCTTGCAAGAAACGCAATAATGAAGAATGACCGTTCACACAAGTTACTATCAGTGCTGGAAATTGACAAAATGTACTTGGGCCAAATGTGTACCTGATTTTTTCCCCCTCCCCTTTCCTTATTCAGCCTGACTCGAACATGTCCTCGCCAACCCCCACCACAATGACCAACAATGCTCCCCTGGCATTCTGCTCGGTTTTGCTGTTATAAATCAAGTACAATTCGAAGTGGGATAATGACTCTTACCACAGTGCTTAAAGGCTGAAGGAATTTGGCTAAAAGTGCTATGTAAGACACATGTTACTGGCATAGCCTCTGACACATGCAGCAGCACATCTCCTCTCTGCACATGCTAACTGAGCATCTCTTTTCTGCATGTTCCAGTGGCACATGGCCTCCCTGCATGTGCTAGTGGCAAATATATTCAGTTCCCAGGCTGCCCAGCTTCTCTCGCGCAGGGTAATGGAACCGTTCATCCCTGCATGAGGTAACAGCCCATCCCTCTTGGTGTAGCTCAACAGCAAGCGCACATCTTAATACAGCCAACATAACTTTATAAATTATACATTACAGAGCAGCTTTGCAACGGGCCATGGTGCAGCAAGTAAAGGAATTATTGCAGATGTGTTGGCTCTCGCCTTCTATTTCAGCACTGTAAGGGGAACAGTGGTGGGGCTGCTGACTTGTGAGAGTGAGACGACCTACCTGACCTCCCTCCCATGCAGGGGCGCAACAGCACCTACATTTTGGGGTGCAGGGGGAATTAAGTTGTGATGGGAGGGGCCACTTCAGAAAATAGGCAGGGCAAACTTGGAGGCTCTGCCCCCACTGTTCTACCCACCTCCCCCCATGGTCTGGAGTGGGGACCAACCATCGATTAGTATTAAATACCTTCTCTGGGATAAACTACTGTTTCCCAGAGCAGTAAAGTGAAATTGTATCTTTCTAGACCCAGCACACACTATCTCACAATAGAGTGCTGGAGGGGTTACTTAGTATTCCCTGTGCCTAGATCTCATGTGACATTTTTATGTTACCCTTTCCTCACTGAATGGCTGGTGGCAGTGGTTTCGTTTTGAACTACCATGGTTTGCATTTACTGAGGCTGTTCGCAGCCTCCGGTAAAGCAACCGTGGGAGCCATCTTTGACAAAATGGTCCCAGTCTTTTTTATGTTTGGATCTCTTTGTTTATTTCGTCTTTGGTGGGGTTTCTGAGTGAAACCCACCTCTGGCTCCAGTGTGTCTGGGGTGGGCAGGGAAGTGAGGGAGGTGCCCGAAACTCCCGGTGTTTCGTCTCCTAGGAGACCCAAATGCACTTTCTGGTGATTGGCTGGCTGACTGTCGAGCAAAGACAGCCACTCTGCTGGGTGAGTTGACCGCTAGGCTGGAATGAATGGGAGAGACTGAATAAAAGGTGAGTCTTTTGGCTTGGAAGGCAGAGTCGACCACTGGACGAAGGAACAGAAGACGCTTGAAGAGGACGCCTGCTGCAACTCCTGGACCGTTGATTTACCCAGTGAAGACCTGCTGCAGTGCCAACTTGCCAAGTTCACATCGACGGAGAAGCCCCTGCAAGGTCTCCCTTTGAGTTGGCGGGACCAATCACTCCAAAGTAAGCCACCTGGACATTCATCTCAGAGCTGGTTGAATTTCCAGAGTTGCTGCTGGAAACCGTAGAGCCAGGGAGAGGAACACCAGATTGTGTGCGTTGCTTTTAAGCTGGCCTAGCGCTTTTGGAAGATCCTCCAACTCCCAAGAAGCTGGCCTGACCAAGCCTGAGCTCCCTCAACAGAGTGCGGGACCGCAGAAGCAAGGAACGCCCACCTCAACAGCCAGGAACAGCGTTGTTGCTATTTGCGGTGGTCGCCAGGAGCTGAAACGCGAAATGGCCACTGAAAGTGAGGTTACCAGGTTTTGCCAGTCCCAGTGTATTGCCGGAGTCCCCCAACGTCCTCCCTCTTGTCCCCACGACTGAGGCCCAGGAACAGTGAGATCTGCAAAGCTGCACAGGAATAGAAATCATCAGCTGCATCTTTTCTTCATTGCTAAGGTACTTTAAAACAAGTCTGAGAGCTTACCTCTTACTGTGGAAGTGCTAGTAACTTCTGCAACTCACAAGTCTAATCAGCTTGTGACCCTACATTTGATTCTTCTTTTTTTATCAAAGACTCCTAAGAACTTGTGCAAAGACTCTCCATTTACTTACCAGAAGTGCTTCATCCTATACAAGACTTTTGCCTATTGACCTTGGCTTAGCCTATTGAATTGTATGACTCTTCTAAAAGGATCTGAAAGTGTTTGCCCTGCATAAGAATATTGGTGATAATCTTGTGTTTTAATAACCTTTGCTTTTACCAACTTTTAGAGTGTTCTGAATGCCAACAGTAAGATATTAATGTCTCCAGCACCCATGTTATTGAAGTCGCCTCTGGGTGTAGGTTGTGTCTGTGGGCCATCCCAAAAGGGTCTTGTCTGATTCAGAAACACAAGAGTGTACAGTATTGAGTGTATTCGTGTGTTACTATTATATTGCTTCCTTCTAAAGAAGTCTTTATAACTGACTGATAAATAAATTAATAATTGCTTATGCAAGAAACCTTGAGTGTAAGAGTTTATTTGAATACCTGTAACTGAATCTTTGTGTAACTCCACTACTGCTCACATTTCCCCTCTTGAGAAAAGCCTGGCTGCTCAACACGCTACCAAACTGTGTAGTACAAGCTTATATCAAAGGTTGGGTTTCCTATACCTGTAGCCAGAGTTGCTTGTAGTGTTCCCAGAGGGTACTGCGTTCAAACTCTGTGTAACACAGGCTCTGGTGTGTTCGCGAAGCCTTTTCGTTGCAGCTTATTGTCCTATGAGAGTTTCCTTTCTTTGGTGCTGCTTTGTTCTTGAGTGAGAGGGGATATGGGGGGTCCGGTCTTCCCCTTAATCTGCTTACTGCCCCTTGCCTGAGGCATGACCCCATTTAGGTATATGATGTGAGGTGTCTTTATTGGGACAGTATGGCAATAATGGGTCAGACTGTTCTCTTCCTTGCGGTTGTTTGTAAGGGACCCACACTTCTGCTCCTTCCTGGGACCCGGGATCAGTGTATTTCAGCCCCCTCAGGCTTCCTTCGTCTCTCTCTCCTGTTTCTAGGGTGAATACTGTATGTGCATGGCTTTGGTGAACTCGGTCCTCTCCCCTAGCGTCTTTTCCCTTCGGTCTTGCATGGTGGAAGGCAAGTGCCCTGATTAATTTGTGCTGGTACCCTCTGAAGTCTTATCGGCCTTTGGCAGGCTTGGTGTTCTCTTGTCACCCCCCGCCCTGCGTCAGCATTTTCCTTGGCGCACTGCCTGTTCTTCCCGGCACATCCCTCATTGGCTTCCCCGTAAGGGGGGGTTCCCTTTCTGAGAGTGGGGGGGGGGAGTTGGTTGCCCTGCCTCCTTGCGGGGGAGTCGCTGTGAGTGTCTCCTATAGCTCCCAAAATTCCAGGTTGGTTCTGGTCCGTGGGAGGGTAGGTGTTGAGAGCTATATCCTGTGTCACCATCTTGGGCCTACTTCGCTCCTGCTCTCTTAGCCCAATCTGGGGGAGCATGTGCCCCTTGAACGATGTCCCAGAAAGGATTTCTTCCTTTGGCTGTGGACCCTTTCTGATCCCAAAGGGGTCGAATTGGTGACCCCCACCTGGCTGGATGTTCTGCATTGCCGTGAACCCGCACCCTGCTCCCTGATGTCTGATGGGGGTGAGGGCGCGCTGCTCTTCCCGCCCTGCCACTCTTCCTTATCGTGAGTCGGTGTGGGGCATGGATATACCGATCGGAATTGTGGGGTGTCGGGAGGCATCTTGGCTCCTTCTGTCCGGCTGATGTCTCCCCCCACCTTGTACCTTTGAGCTGGCTGTGTCGGTCGGCTCCTTCCCGGTGTTCTTGCTGGGCTGCCTTCGTGTTCCTGTCCCACGGCGTTTGTGACGGTCTCTCCTCCATGCAGTGTGATCACGCTGTCTGCACCCGTTTTCCACCTTTTACTTCCTCTGCTCCTTGGAGCACCTTGACTTCGCCGCTCCTCTGACTCCAGTGCGAATCCGCTCTGGCGGCGTGTATATGCGGGCTGCGGGACTCTCCACAGGTGCCCCCAAGCCCTGCCTCATCCTCTTCATTTTCGGGCCGGTATCTGTTGGCGGTTGCCGCCCCACCGTGCACTTCGGGCTTTCCTCGCTCGCCTCTCCATGTGCCGATGATTCCGGGCTAGCACCCCCAGCGGGAATTCCCCAGGAGACTGCTTTTGCTGTTTTTCGGTTCCAATACTTTGTTTTAGTTCTCTATAGCTGCGGCCCGACTATAGAGACACTCGCATACGTCTCTTACCCGTGGCTGCCATCTTGGAATCAAAGCTAGAAGAATATTAATTGTCAACAAGTGGGTAGACAATTGCATGAAACTGCTTAGATCGCTGGAAGCCTTCTTGGATCTCTTGATCATGAACCCTTTTAGAGATGAAGCAGCTTTGGGTAACTGACTGAATTCAGACCATTAGGAAATGCAAGCAATATACTTGCTTATCCCCATTCTATTCCATTGGATGGGAAATCTCGCCCCAAAATTCCTAATTGTATGATTAAATTACCAGATGCTCAATGGAGATATTATTTCCTAAAAATAAAAACAAATGTTTTACCACCCAATGAGATCCAGGGATTGAGAAATAAGCTCCCACAAGATCTGAGAACATGCCGTTTCTGTGAAACAAATGCATTTGCATCCGAAGGCGCTGTGTAGTGGAATGTGTACATTTGTGTGAATCCGGAAGGGTATACCTTGGCCGCTTCTTTGCAGATTTCAGTACATGTTTTGCTAAAGAACTGTCGGGCATGATATTAGAGAGACCTCGAGTTTTATAAAATAAATTGTGATTAGGTTTTTAAATTTGTGTTTTAAATAAAGATCCATGCGATGAGAACGAAGTATAGAAGTTTGCAATTAGGCTGTTCAATTTTGGGGTTTGCGACTTTTTGCTGCTTTGTTTTTTCTACTTGCACCTGTCTTTTAAGCAACGCATTGTACTGTATCTTCACACTTATGTGTTAACGTTAGTCTATGCACTATTTGTGAAAAGTTCTCTTGATGAACTGTTGAAAAAGTTCCCTTTTTTTTTTTAATGGACTCTTGTCTGTTTTATTTTGGTACCACTGTACCAGGATCTGTGAAATTTTCGAGGAAAAAATCCTGCAGCTGAAAAAATTTATATGTATTTTTCTTTTCCCCCGCACATTTCAACACCCGTATATGCAGGTGCAATTTATGGTGTCTTCCCCTAACCCAGGCTGCTGGCAGGTGTGTTAAGAAAATTTCTGCGCGACCACTAACCCAGAGGCTTTCTGAGTTCCTGCATCACCGGAATCCAGGACTAGTATGTCTGGGGAATGGGTAGCTAATGGCTCAGGAAATGGGAGACTAGGGGCCTGAGGTGAAGACGTGCACAAGGGACAAACAAGACCCAAGATGCCATGTGACCCTAAACCATCTGAAGATCTCTCCCTGAATCCCAATTCCCATAACTTTTGCCAAAAGCGGATGAAGGCGAAATAGCTCTTTCCTAAAGAAGGATGACTTTTCCCCTGTCTGGTGCAGAATTTCACCCCATGAAGATGAAATCTTGAGGTAGCCATATGACATTTCTGGTAATTTACGAGACCTCTTTCAAATCCCTCACCCTCTCCTCCATTTTGTCCTGAAGGGCCTTATAGACCTGGAGGAAGTGAGATTGCGCTGTCCACAGTTTGGTCTACTTAGATAAACCAATTGTCTTTTCCTGGATTCCCTGCAGACGGAGGTGAACCACCATCAGTTCAACTAACCTCGTAAAGACCCATGGTGCTGTCTTCAACCTAAAGGGAAGAACCTGAAATTGATAACGCCTTTCTCCCCTTCTGCAAATCTGAAAAGGGTCTGTTGAGTAGACTTGATAGCCACATGGTGGTAGGCATCCTGTAGATCCAGCGACCGTAACGAGTCCCCCCTTTGCTACCAGCGGGATGTTTTTATGAAGGGGTTCCATCTCAAACCTCTCCTCTTTCACAATGTCAGGGTTTTTAGATCTAATATCCACCTGAATTTCCCCAAGGGCTTTGGGGCAGGAAAGCATTTAACTCCTCGCCCTACTGAACCTGGGAGACCCTCGCAATTGCCCTGTTGTCTAGCAGCTCCCAAATGAATCTGCACATGACCATATTCTTGAGTCTGTTTCTTGGAATAGGCACTATGGTACTGTTCGATTGCACTATAGGGTAGGGGCTAAAACCTCTATTTGGTATCTCCATCGAATAGTCTGAAGTGGCCAGGCATCTGCATACCACCTTTTCCATGAATCAGAGTAATTTGCCTGCAGCTGAAAGTACCGCGGGCAAATCGTTTGCAGGAGAAAGGTGCGACTACCAAAAGTTTGCACCTTCATGCGAACACACATACATTCTCACACCCACACACAACACCCCCACACCCTCAGCACACCCCCACTCACACCCCCAACATAAACAAACCCCACTTACCTTCATCTTCACGCTGGGTTACCTACAGCGCCATTTCCCTTTCACTTCCGTGATCGGGAACCGGTGCTGCAGGATCCCTTTTTTCTTTTCTTTTTTTTTTGTAACGGAAAGCTGCGGGGGTGTCTCCCGCAGCCCCGCTCACTATACCATAAAGTATAGTGAGCGGAGCGATGCGGGGGACACCCACGCAGCCCCCGTTTTTGTTTTTTCAATACTACCACCAAACGTTCAAACTTTTGGTGTTCGAACCTTTTGGTGGTAGCATTTTTAGAACCTTTGATCAATGTGACCATTTTTTTTAGGTCATTTCAACCTAAACCCCTTTCCATGTCTGAAAAAAGTGCCAGGGTCTTCCACTCTCTGGCAGGGCAGTCTATAGTTGTCAGGGATTGAGTGTTGATTTACACATTCCTGGTTCTTGCAAACGTATCTGGTTCTGCCTCCTGAAGCATGTGCTTGAGTCTTCACCCCCTTATGACTTCTTCTTGGAGGTTGAAGAAGCACTTTCCTTCTTATTTTGTCTGCATGGAAAACTTTATGGACCTTGTCCTCTTAAGGGACCCTTCAACCGTTTATTTCTGTCAAAAGGGATCTTTAATGCAGAAGAGATTTTTTTTTGTTTTGTTATTTCTTTTTGTTATATATTCTTTTAATTATAGCTACTTCTGTTTTCCAGTCTCTTAAGTCAGTGTGCCATTTGGCTGAAATGCCAGTCACGTTGCCAAGACTGTACCCCGGACACTGTCATAGGATAAATCAGAAAGGAGCTCCACTTGCTGCTGCATGTCAGCCAAATAGGGGCACAGTCGAATCCATCTTTCATGGCTTAATGCAACCTTTTGTTTCAGTCACATAAGATCCATGGACGTTTGCCCTAAGAGCCAGATGGGGCCCCTCATGGGTCTTTTGTAGGACTGCATTAGATATTCTGTCCACTGGCTCTCGTATAGCTGCTTCTTCTGCCACCATGGAGGACAATCTCTTTATGCTGGCCAAATTCCATTCCTTTCAACCGCTTATGGGAGAAGGTTTCTGTGTCATTCAAGGGGTATAATTTAGCCATTGAATGTGTTCTAGATCCTTCCACTCCTTAAGGATTTTATCCTTGCCACCTGAAATCAATGGGGGTACCCATCTTGGAGGTATGTTTACATTGCATCCGAACATAAATCGGACACTGTGAAACCTGAAGGTGTCTCCCTGGCTAGTCCCCGGGGATCTTTTATCCAGGTGGCCAGGACAAGGCCATCGCTATTGGATCCAGTTCCTGTGGGTGGACCATTGAGGGAGGATCACCTGGATGGGGGGTCCTTGAGGAGTGTGACACTGACGGGTTAGATGTGGTATTCCCCTTCTTTCGACACCTTTTCCCCCTCCTACCACGTAGGATATTCCAAAACACTACCCATGCCACCCCCATTTTCTGACAGGAACACTTTTGCACAACACAGAAGACAATGGACTAACACCAGAGCCGTTTACCTGACATGTCCCAATACAATGGTCAGGCAAAGTCAGGCAATTGACCAGAATTGCACACACCTGACGACCATCCCCCTTCCCCACAGGGATAACGGGTGGAGCACAATATGAGCAAGGCAGTCTGCACGACGTGAGAGCTAATTCAGCACTGCAGTTTAAGAGGAGGCGAAAGACGGCGCATACCGAAGGCGTGTCAAGGAGAGAAGCGACCTTGCCCTTTCCTACCAAGGCCTGGGAAACCTCTGCAGAAGGAATCCTAAGACCGTGAACAATAGCCAGCGTGTGTTGCAGCAGGTACACAAGACCGTCCTCCACTGATAACCAAGCCGGAAAAGGACCTTGGTCTCGGTGGTACCAACCTTGACTCCAAGGATACAGAAAGCCAAGCGGTTCATCACAGCCGTTGAGTCCAGGGGAGAATCAATAAGAAACCGAAATGTGTTGAGCGAAAAGTAGCCAGCGGCTAAATTTAACTTTTAATAATTTAAAGACACTATTGATGAGAGAGCGAGAAAGCCATCAACAGTTGCGTACCCCAACATGTGGATGTTCACGCAGGAAAATCTGGCCGATTACCCAATGGTAGAAACTACTGTATCCAGAAGCCCTTGGGAAGAGGCGAAAAGAGGTCAAAGTGGTCATACAGGTATTGTAAAATCCTCTGTACCCTTGAAAGTCTTTGACCGACAGATGATTGCGAAGCTAAGGAAAATGAAACCCGCTTGGTGAAATGAGAGCATGAACAGTGTGTTAGAAAGATTGTCAAGAGTGAACCTGAAAGAGGGATGCCGATGGAAAGGGGCAAAGTCTAACATCCCAAAGAACAGTGTAATGACGAGTGAATCCGGCAGACGGATGCTAATAAAAGAGGCAAGGCCTGAAGTCCCTATGAATGGTGTGTTGACCAAAGTGAACCCGACTGAGGGGTGTTCAGTGAACTGTCAGTTGGCAAGAGTGAACCCAGCCGAGGGAAGCCGACAAAAAGGGGCAAAGCCTGAAGAATTGTTTAAAAAGACATTAAGAAACGAGAAAGTAAGAAAAGCTGTAGTGAACCTGGAAGAAGGAGGCTGATATCTGAAAGGGTTCAGAGCCCGAAGGAGGGAGATCCACGGGTGGAAAGGTACCACCCCAAAGTTCATTGAAAAAGGAACTGTTTAGTTGAGTTGCTGACTATGATTAGTGTGGGGTACAACTAGTAGCGCATAGAAGTGGGTTGAGGTAAACTTGTGAAGTAGATATGTTTCTAGTGGCAATAACGCAATGAACTGCCATTAGCTTTGGTTTTATGGTTGGATGAATGCTCATGTGAGGGACAAGCGTCCTGGTAACACACAGCCTTGAATATTGAATAACCAATGGGTCCGGTTACAGGGTTTGAAATTGAGGGGAGCTGTGAGCTATTTAGCTCCTGCCTATAGCCTAGGAGAGCCTGGTCAGGTTAAAACCAACAGCAACCAGGAGCTACTTTTGACTCCCCAGGCCAACTGATGCCGAACAAAAACAACTATGTGAATTTTGGGGCAATCTATAAATAAACATTATGATACATCTATATGAAATTTAAAAGTATAAGGGGGTCATAAATAATGGATACAGATATGTTTGCATTTTTTTGTGGAAGTTAGATTTGATTAATGCTATGTGCTACCTTCCCGTTCCCTAGTGTTGGCTCCTGGTGACTGGTTACTGCTGGATACACTGGAGCTGCTTGTAGCTCCTGCTTACCCAATCCTAATTTTGATCCCTGGGTTAGATTGAAAGGGCTGGACTGGGGTTAGTCAATAAATACATGGGGAGAGAAGTGGGAGGACAAGTGGTCCTTTGTGGTGCGTTCGAGTATTTTTTCCTTGGACACTAATTTGGAGGTGGAGCCTTGCAGCAGTGAGCAGCTACCAACTCTACTTAACATCATTTCCCGCGCGGAGAAGTGGGAGGACAAGTGGTCCTTTGTGGTCACTTGTGGACAGCGGTGGACAAGAATCTTAAACCCCTCCAGGATTTACATAAGGGGCACCGGAAGAGCGGTAAGGAACGCACTTGTCACACCCACAAAGGCGGCAGTTGGGCCAGGAGACTGCGGAGGGCGATTCTCCCTCTTTGATCCCTATCAACACTCAATCTGTCACAGTGGGCTACGATACATATCGGTGGCTGATATATATCCAGCATAGCACGATCAGTTTTACCGTAATTTACGGCATATTCCGCGGACAGACGTGCGGCCGTGCGGCCCGTAAAGAGAATGACTAAAACAAAAGCAGGAAACACTAGGTACAATCTGCGAAAAGGCAATAAGGAAAAAGTGGAGAAACAACCCCCCAAGATAGCGAATAAGGCAGCAGTACATGGGGACAGTGGTATACCAGACAAAGGTACTATTCCTGCCATGTTTGGGAAGGGTAAGCCTAAAGCTAATATGGGGGCGGATATTGTTGCACTAGAAAAAGAGACTCTTTCGCCCACTCACAATGGCTGTGATGTTTTAGACTCTACCAATTATCAAGATATCGACAATAACTCATTATTGGACCTATGTTTATCTATCCAAAAATCAATGGCAACTTCAAGTAGACCAGTAACCTCAGTTGGAAGATCCCCAATTATGGTTGAGGCGCAGATCCTGAAGCCGGCTCATAAGGAGCAACAAAAGGACAGAGAGATCCCCAGTCCTAAGTGCACAGGTAAATGCACAGGCAACTCAATTTCGGATCTGTCAGGTATACTTTCCATCCAGCCTACACCCATCTCACCAGCAGAACCAACGTTGGGACGACTGTCTGCCTCCCCTAGCCTCTTCATGGATCCTGAAGAATTGGACCACACGGGTGAGGGGTGCAATGGGACGCCGAAAGACTCCAATGGCTTAGCCATAGCGGAGTTGCAGGCTTCCATGGCATCTCTCCAATTTGCGCTGAAAATTCTATTCCAGTTATGTGGGAGGATTCACACAAACACCATCATTCAATTGGGGTCACCGAATCCAACTGGGAGCATTGATCCTGCACCGTTAATACCACCTGTAATGGAGGAAGCTCCAATACTCACGGATCCGCCGGACATAACAAATCCGGAGGAGTCCGAGGAGGTTGATAACGGTAGCACCATTAACTAAAAAGCAACGCAGACAACAAAAACGAGATGCTACGAAGAACGCAGTGGTAGAAATCGCCTTTCCTCTACCGGCTACCATCCCCCCGGCTGCTCGATCAAAAAAAAGCAAAAAAAGGGGTCGGAAAGCAAAGAAACGTGCAAGAAAGGGGGTGGGCTCTTTATCAGGCTGGATAATTCCAGACCCATTTCATGAAGCTAAAAGCGTGGCCCAAGAAGTCGCGGATTCCGAAATATCGATCAGTATCATCGGAGAATCGATTAAATGCTCCACACCAGGCCGAATTGAAAAAACTGATGGTGAAGAGGTCTGTGCATCCGTGGTGGGAGAGGAATCGGAGGAAGTGGAGGACACCTATGCATGTAAAATCTGCATAATCAAAAACCTGAACCAGAAAAAAAGAGACTTATGGCTGACAAGGACGGAAGTTCTGGCTAAACTACACATGATACCACAGTTACGTGTAATATGCTCGGAAGACTTCCTTTTTGTCGAACCACTGGAGGTGCGTAATCCAAATGTTTCAGCTCTTCACTGTAGCGTGCTAGCATCGGCACAGCTGATTCGAACCCATAAGAAATCTCTAATGCAGATTGGTGTGGAAGTTGATGCGAATAAAGATAAGGAAGATCCCTACTTGCCCAGCAAGGATTATGTGACATCCGAGAATAAGGTTGGCAGACCCCCGCAACCATCTAAGGAGAAGGTCCAATTAGCCGATATTCAGAGCACTCTGAAATGGATAGCCGATTCGTTACCGATGGTGCTTCGGCAACCATGAGATTGCTCTCTATTGAGCTGGAACACCCATGGACATTAGCATCTTCTCTCGGATAAGGGCTCTCTGGCATTCATAAACAATTACCCTATTATATTATTGCAAGAAACTTGGTGGACATCTCCCATGGACATCGATGGGTATACGACATATTACACTCTGGCGAAGAAAGGAGATCGGGGGCGCCCATATGGGGGTCTATCTATTGGAGTGACGAATAAGATCTTGAGTAAAAAGATACCAGCGGTCAATTGTGATTATATATGTGCCGTAGAAGTGATTCTCAACATAAAAGGACTAAATGAAAGAATACTATTAGTCAATATTTATAATCCCCCAGGTGCAAAGTTAAGAGAACTCATCCAAGAAACTACGCATGAACTTCTTGCTGAATGGAGATCAAACAATGAGAAGTTCTTTGTTATTGTTGCTGGGGATTTAAATTGTCATATCAACAATGGTGGAGGCACTGGTAATAACCCTCTGTTATCCAAGAACAGCCTATAGGACCTCCCGACTACTGATAAGGAGGGGGAGGGTTGGCTGGGTTTTTTTGGCTGCTGGGAACTTGAAATAATTAATGGGCGCACACAAAGCGACAGGCCTGGTAGGAATACTTGGAGCAATGGTAGATCGGGAAGTACTCTTGATTACATCTTCACTAGTTGGGAGGTGGCCCTGATAGTTTGTGATATGGTGGTAAAAGAAAGTGAATGGAGCGACCATGACCCCCTGATTCTGACTATGGGAGTCTCGGCCCCCAGAATGGAGGAGGTTCAATCTGGGGCACTTGTTGAGTAATCACTCCCAAAATCGTATTTCCTGGTCGGATAAAAATATATTGAAGGCCACTATGGCTATGGGAGAATGGGGCCCTGATTTGATCAAACAATTCAATCATATGTCACCAGTGCAAATTGAGAAATGGATTAGTGATTTCTCGGGCAAACACGGCTCCTGTAAAGTGAGAATGATGGTGGGAAAGACCGAGAAAGAGGTTGTTTATGATGGGGACATTAGAGATAGAAAGCGTAAGCTTAGAAGTGACATTCGATGGATTAGAAATGGCCCTCTAACTAGAGTGGATACTGCCATTAAGATGAGGAAAGTGAAAAATGATTACCGATGGTGGTTAAAAACACATAAAAGGTCGAGAAAATTGGCAAATTGGCAGCACACGGTCAGTACATTGTGTAGTAGAAACACTCGGAATATTTGGTCTATGCTAGGTGAAGTCAAAGGACAGAAATCTGCATATATGGTCAACCCTATAGGTAACAGTGAATGGACCGCTTACCTGGAAAAGCGTAATGGTGGGATTAGTAACAATATTAACAACTCTGTGCATATGAAACCTAAAGCTCCCCCTTTTGTGGTGACTATTAAAGAGCTACAAAGCAGAATTGAAGAGTTAAATTCGTCCCGTGCCCTGGGGCCGAATGGACTCTCCAATGTGGTGCTGAAGCGAAATCCTTTCTTCTGGGCCTGCCTACTTAAAATACTATTTAGGAAGATTCTGTACGAGGGCCAAATACCGCCATCTTGGCAGGTAGCAATCCTCATACCTGTGTTTAAAAAAGGCAATAGAACCGAACCGGAAAACTATCGGCTATTGTCTATGTTGGATTGCACTGGCAAGATATTTGCTGCTCTTATACTTGGTGAACTCCTGAAATGGGTGGAGAGTGCGGGCATTTTGGATACATTTCAGTGTGGCTTTAGGGCAGGTTACTCGACCACCCATAATCTGTTCATAATGAATACACTTAGAATCAAGGCCTTAACACATTCTAATCCTCCATTGTATGCACTCTTTATAGATTTTAGGGCTGCTTTTGATTCGGTGAATCCTTCTCTCCTATGGAAGAAACTCGGGAGATTGGGCTGCCCCGAAACCTTACTCTATTATTTAGAACTCCTACATACAAATAATACGGTACAGGTGCGACTAGATAATTCTGGGGCAGTGACTAAACCCGTACCCCAGACTAGAGGGGTGAAGCAGGGATGTGTCACAGCCCCCACTTTGTACAACTTATTCGTATCTGATGCGCCAGAATGTTTACAGGGAATCAACAACTGCCCACCAAAGATTGGCCCTAGTCATTGCCCCATGCTTGCATATGCGGATGACTTAGTGATCCTCGATCATACCTTTAGTGGGATCCTAAGATCTGCTAAACAGCTATGGGATTATGCTGAGGCCAATGAACTTGTGATCAATATTAGTAAAACAAATCTATTACTGTTTTCGGCAGGAAGAGTAGCCAGACCCCGCATGATGATAGGAGTGACTGAAATTAACTATACCCCCAGTTATAAATATTTAGGTGTCGAATTTGATCATAAGGGAAATTATCTTACCTGTATTCAATTGCGCAGAACAAAAGCGGCACAACTCACAGCACTCATATATAAATTCACACGAGAACGGAGTGGTTTCTCAATACGGGCGGCACGACAGTTGTATATCCAATGTTTGGCCCCGATGGTCACCTATGGGCTTGATCCCCTCTACAATATGAACTTGGGATGGCTACAGTTGGTTGAGGGTAATTTCTGGAGGAAAATTCTTGGCCTCCCCCAGTGTATACCCATGGCCTTGATTAGATTGGATCTAGGAATTAGTTCTCTCAGGGCCATGGTTTTGAAAAAACGGATGGAATTATACATCCGTCTTAAGAACAACCCTGTGAACGGCCTTCTAATTAGTATCAGCAGGGATATGGAGGCAGGCAAGCTGAAAAACTTTGAAACCCAGCTGAAAAAACTATGTGAGGAAACCTGCTGGCAGCCGGAGTGGGGTCGAGAAAACAAGTGCCTGTTCAACAATTTTGAGTAACGTCTCAAGTTATGGGACTGACAATGTAATTATATTCACCTTGAAGGGCTGAAAAGCTACAGTTTTGTCTTGCATGTTCTCTACACTTTTATGAAGGCGCAGCCTTATTTAAACCTTTGTCCGTCGGATCAATTGAGGCGCTTCCTTCTACTCCTTCGTATTAACCATCTCCCAATATTGGCGGCCAGGGGTCAGGAGATGGGCCTAGATAAAACGGAGAGGTATTGTAGAATTTGTGATCTGCCCAATGAACTTGAAACTGCTCGACATGTTCTAACATCGTGTAATGGGATGAGAGCTAGTTATATTAAACATCTAGGTAGATTTGTGCATAACTCTGAATTTATAGAGCAAGTAGAATTTTGGATACAATGTGTCAATACCCTTAACCCTAAACTACATATGGCACTATACCAGGTGTGGCGGGATGCTTTTGCTTGTGCACAACTAAATCGTAGAGGGAACCTTGGAATAATAATTATGTAATAGGAAATATGCATGCATGCTTGGCTGTTCCTTTTCTTATCTATACTTGTTCAAGGAGCATAGTTAAACAAAGATGTTCATGTATTTTATTCAGGTATTTATAGGAGGCTGTATAGCTGCAAATCTTGTACATTTTGAAATATTATATGATTATAGGATTCTAGGAGGATGAATATCTATTTATTTATATTTTCTTTTATGTTCTTTTATGTGGAATATGTGTAAAGTTTGTACGTATGTATTAAACTATATCACATTAATAAATATATAAATAAATACATGAAATGAATGCTCGAAGGCGGAGAATGACGTTCCCATTTGGGTTCTCGGGAAGATGAGCAGGATAGGTGCTAGGGAGGCCATATGATTTAAGATGGAAGTCGAATGAGGGGTTGCAAAGGAACGCTGAAGGAGCAGTACGGGGCACCAGCTATCTGGGATAATGGAGACCATTGTACGATCAAAGGATTGGTCATTGTTTGCACTCCTCCCTCTTGGGAATCTTGTCGAGTTTATGCACATCACAAACTGGGTTAAAGTTTCTTTGACAAATGAGGTAAGTCAACTATTGCAAAATGTTTGAAACAACATAAACATCATGACTGACTGCGTAATGAGACCACGTGAAAGGGGATTGTTTCGATAGTTGTATCCAATGGGGTTGGAGAAGATGGGTGAAAAGGTGTTTGTATAGGGGTTAGCCAATGGAAATATGGGGATTATGTTGTAACTGTTATATATTGAATATGTAAATTGTCTGATCTTGTGTCTAAAAGATGTAACTTTGTTGAAGACGACAAGAAGTTGGTAGTATTCAGTTTTACGAAGCCGACTAACCCTTCTGGCCGTTGGCATGCAATAAACTCGTTTTTCCTGCACTCATTTGTGTGTTTTTTGACATATCAGCTTTAGGGTTTACCCTTCTACATTTTTTATTTAATTATTTTTACGGTCTTCTGAGCCTCCCTGGGTTGTATGTTTAGAGAATCCCGGACCTGGGTCAATACTGCCCCCACCTTTCCCTGTTTTACTTATTTTCCCTGTGCCTCATCTGAATCAGAGGGTCTAGAAGAGGTAAGTGAAGACGGTCTGCTATGGAATAGGAGGATGAGGAGGAACTAGATGAGGACCTCTTTTTCTTTTTAAAATGTCTTTAATTTCTTTCCGGGTGAGAGAATTTTAGTTCCATCATCAGATTTTCTTAAACGTTTTATCTGAGCTAGATCAATCTTCATAGTGCTCTAAGTGTTTCTTTTCTTTCCAATGAACCTGCCCATGAATCAAGAAAACCTCCTGGAGTAGAGTCCTCCGCTGCCAAACACAACCGCAGAAACACTGTTGTGGGTGGGACTCCGCATTCTATTGGAGACGCTGCAACCCGGTACAATAACAACCAAGTTGCTAAGTCTTTTTTCAAAAATGATGGCGGTTCACAATCCCGTCACGCACTCCTAGCAGCATGAACCATGCTTTGGGCACTGCCGGAAGGAGGCCCTGTCCCGTGTAGGCCACACAGCAAAACCTAGCCCGTCAGCATGAAGCCACTTATCTGCCAACCCTTGGCACAGGTTTTTCCTGAAGCTTATGAGCAGTAATATCAAGTCCACAACCTGATACCCCCGGTTTTCCCCCTGCCTCCTTCCAGGAGGGGGCCCCAGTTCTGGCCTATCCTGTTGATCTCTGCCACCCCAATAGGAGGAGGAACAGCAAAGAAGGGCCTGCAATGTTGCTCCCTAGGCCCGCTCTGGGAAGATGTTGGTACCTGTCCGACGGGCAGGACTTTTTTAACTTTAAGAGTATGGGTAAGTAGCAGGAATCGTACCTCCAGAAAAAAGGTTCCTGTGAGATAGGCAGGGTCTAAAAGGTAAGTACTAAGACGTCCAGGTAATGCGTATGAAAGGAGTACAGGCTTGGTATCTCCTCCTGTTGGACCAAAAAGGATGGAAATGGGACGTGCAAGAAGAAAAGAAATAAGGCCAGTAAAGCAGCACAATGCAAAAGCTCCCTGCTACGGTCTCTCATCCGGCCCCTTTGATCATGTATAGCGGAGAAGCAGTATCCCAAATAGAGACTGTGTGCGCAAATATGGTCCCAATGCATCAAAATCCGACATGAATTGCAACAATGAAGAAACCAGTGCGAATACATAGTCATAGACTCAATGAAGGAATAGTTCCCGTTGGCGCGAACACACAGTGCAACCACACTCTTGTGATCCCCGATACGAAGAAATGTACGGCAGCTATGATGGATTACTACTGGGTTTGTCGCCAACCAGCTTACTTGCACCCCCCCCCCACACTCCTGGAGGGACAAGCGTTCACTGGCCACCCTGCACTCAGTGCTACTAGTAATCCTGGAAGAACACCTTAAGGGAGAAGAATTGCCTGCCAAGGTGCCAACAGCCACTCCAGCACCTAAAGAAGCAGAACGAAGCTTGCAGATCACACAAGAATTTGGTATGCTGCCAGATAAAGGACAATTTCAATGGCAGGGAAGAAAGAAGAGCTCAAACTGTCTCAAAAGACTCTCTTCCACACTGCTCTGCGTAAATACCTGACGAGAATCGGGTTTTTAGCTCAGCAGAGACCTCTTTTTTGGCTCCTGGGGTACAAGCAGCTGCTGCACTTTTATACCCCCAGAGGATGCTTAGAATGGTTCACGATCCCACGTTATCAAAGCGGTGCACAATCTAGGTGTTCAAATCAAGAAAGAAGGTGGAGTTCAGAACACGCATTGACTATATCTTGCCTTTGATTGGGTCCCGTCGTGGCAGGAGGAAGCAATAAAAATACAGCTTCCTGTCATCATATTCGTCTTGGTCCTCTTCTGCACGTGCCAATTGGCCTCCGATGTTGTGTCCATATACTCCCTAATAGTGGAAAGATGATGGCATCAATTGGGGGATCTAAAACACCCTGCCATACAATAAACAGCGAAACGCAAACTAATATTTCTGGAGTTGTGGATATATCGGGTGGGGATGAGTTTGTTACTGTAGAAGAAACAAAAGGGGGGAATGTTGGAGAGGAGCTAGCGCCTTCCTTACAATTGGGCAATACTTCTCTATGCACTAGAGCGCTGAGAAAGCTTTTTTCATGCAAAAATAATCACACACAGACGTGGCCAGGCACTAAATGAAGGTAGTTAGTATTTAAATATAAGGTGTAAATAACTATTAGCTGAAATTAATTTGTGAATGTTAAAACGTATGCAGTTCTTACATGGTATGAGTCAAAAATACATCCCACCCCTCTTCCCGTAAAGAATGTAGCCTGTGCAAAAAAATAGATTACATGCATTGCCCTGGTGCTCTGCTAGCGCTGGCATGCCAGCACATAACTTGGCAGCTATTTCCTGTCCATCAAGGGCTCATGCACACAATGCAAAATTATGGGGAAAAAGTATTGAGTATAATAAGTGTAGAGAGTATGGCGGGAAGGTGTGTGTGTGTGTGTGTGTGTGTGTGTGTGTGTGTGTGTGTGTGTGTGTTCGTGTGTTCGTGTGTTCGTGTGTTCGTGTGTTCGTGTGTTCCTTTGTTCCTTCCTTGTAAGGAAAAAGGACAGTTTTGGATGAGCCATGCCAATTCGGAAGAGGAACAGAAAGCCATTCAGGGAACAGAGTTCTTTGCCCTCCCCCCCCCCCCTCAATCCTCATGTCTGTACAGATTACATTTGTTATCCCTGCAAGATAAAGACTCTTGGCCTTCCCTATAGGGGTGAACTTTAATCTGGTGTGATTAGGGGTACTTGTATAATTAAAGGGGTACCCCCTGTAAATTGGGCTACCTTTCAGATTCTGTAATGACTAAGTTGAGTTCTGTAGACCATGCTGATTCAGTGCTAGGGGGACAGGGTATTTGACACATTTTTAATTGTTCTGTAAAGAGAGGAGGAGCAGGCCACTATAGCAAAAGATTTCACGTTCGTTTCAAGTTTCCTACTGCACTTTTCGGCTGAATGAAATCGATGGAGGTTGGAAATGTCCTGTGTCCTTGTAAAAATGACATTACGGTTGTGATAGTTCTGCATAAACACTGTTTGAATACCATTTAATTGACAGTGCAGCCATACATGATGTTTTTACTTACTAATTTTGCAGACTTACTGTTCTAGATAGAAGTTGACTGTTTTCTGCTCTACCGTTTTATATTTAAATGTGGTTTCAAGATGGCATTTACAGAGAAATGTATGAAACTAGTAATTGCCAGTACTTCATAAGCCACCAGTGTTTGCAGACTGTCTTCCTCATGAAGTGGCACATGAGATGCCAGAATGTTTTGGCGGGCGGGGGCTGAAACCCAATAGTGTTGTGTGCCACCACAACCCATCTGCAAAAGTGTGCAGATGTGCTATGTACACAGCTCACCAAAACTATCTCAAATCCATAACCTTCCTAGGACCCACAGATCTAAAACGATAGTGGCACAAATGTCTCCTGCACCCACCACTGTGATGCAGTAATCTATACATGATAACAAATCTCTTAAATGGACATTACCAGAAAACATTTAGAAACTGGAGCCATCCAAAATCCTTGCAAACCAAGCCAACCTGATTGAGGTGGATGGGCTGGAAGAAAACACAATTAATTGTAAAAATGTGCACCAAGCCACTTAAGTGTAATGACTGCATGCTTGTGCCTTCTTCCCCGTCTGTAAATCCACATCCATACTTCTTTGCCTCACATCCAGATGCAACCCAGTCAGTGCTTTCATTCCACTCCAGTCAAAGGAAATTCCACGTTGCTTAGTGACTACAAACCTTCACCTGCCTGAATATTTAGCCATTCAGATTATTTCATAATATGGTTACATCTTTTGGCCAATGTATTCCTTTGTGAATGAAACAAACACAAACATTTTGTAAAGGCGCTTAAACCTGGGCATAGATTTGCTTCCACAGCAAAGTACATTTGTTTTGCATTGTGACAGATGATTGAAACGCCAGACAGCCCTGGCAGAATGTGACAACTTAGGAAACGCACACCGGCCCTCAGTTTGTCACACATATTGACAACAGGTTTTGGTGTCTTGGGAAGTTGCAAAATCAAATGATCATAAACCAGCAGACTCACTTTTAACGCTCTGAGAGGGCAAAGCGAAAGCACACACACAACATCCGCATCCAGGTGTCGTTGAAACTCAAACAAACGTGACTCTGAATAGGCTCATCCCTCTTTTGTAGAAGTTGTGGTGGGTGAATAGCTAAAGACGGGGGCCCTGGGCCTGGTACAAATTTGCCTGAAATAGTCTGTAATGCCAGTTGGATGTCCACCTTACTAGGTTTGGAATTTTGTTTTTGAAGGTGTGAAGGACAACCATAAATATTTTTTGGAATCTTGTATCTCAGAATTCCTATTTCACGCAATTGAAGCGACGTTCTGTTGTACTCGGAATAAAATAGGACAAGAAACACTTGTCCTTCGCGCCTACAACACTTGTGTACCTCGGCGTTAAAATGCCATATCATTTCAAGTATACTTTTATCTTTGAAACTCCTTTAAGGCATTGTATATAGTCGCCATCAATTGAAGAAAAAAAAGTGGTGCCTACTTTTGCACACCTTGCGTAATGTTTAAAAACCTTTTGGTTTTGCTAAAGCATTCCTTTTGTTGAACAGGGTTGGCAGCCTAGAAAAAGATACTAATGTATTGAGAAACACGATCAGGTCCCACTTTCACTGTGCCAAGGAAATGTACAAATTAAAGGTTGAGATCCAAGGGATTTATTTAAGCACGGAAAACAGCCTGATTTATTCACGGAAAACAGCCTGACACGTGTTTCGAGCTTTGACCAGCTCTTCATCTGAGGCTGAGGTAACATGAACAGTTGAAAGGGAGTTATAACAAGAATATTGAATAAAAAAAAATACTATTTGGAAAGAGAATGGCATGTCACACAGGGACAGAAAAGGTTTGACAAGGTACATTCAAATATGTTACACACAATTTGGTGCAAGCGCAGTATGCACAAGCAATAACATTGATTGTTTTACATAAGGGACCATATAATAATAACAAAAAGAGATCAGTGCCGCATATTGTCGAAGTTCATAGATTGATGAATGTTCAAGAACCAGAAGAAACCAGAAAGAAAAGGAAAGAACAATAATGCAAAATTAGAGAATTAGAAAAAAATATTAGTGACTTCAGCAGCGCAATCAGAAACCAAAGAGCCAACTAAGTCTTCGAAATGAGAGACTTGTATTGAGAAAACCAATAACCAAAGGAAATGACCTTAGCTTCAATTAAGGCACTTCTGAATGCAGAAAGGGGGGGAGGGTACAATGGCAGAAAATGATTCTGCCGGAATAAGGAACCAAATTATAATTGCCAATTACAACGAAACCAAAGTGAATAAAAAGATGTTGAAAATAATTAATTAATTAAAAGCATAACTCTAAATGCCTCGCAATTGCGGTAAGACTGCAATTAAAGAACAAATCCAAAAGTCGATAGCACGTACATGCAACAGCCGTTTTCTACCACCTAGCCGCGAAAACCTGGAACAGCATCCCAAAAATAATAAGGAACACCAAAGATCACCTCAAATTCAGAAAATTACTAAAAACCTGGCTCTTCAAAACCAGAGACTAAAACCGAAACAACAATAAGACAAATGACTCAACAAAAAGGACCTTGACACAGGGGTCCACCTGCGAGACCCAGGGAGACGGAGGCAACGACTCCAGCCAACCCTCACCATCCCCCATCACCCGTACAGCCACAACTAGGTACCACGAGCTGTGGAACGGACAAGACACAACTAATCACCACACAAACGGAAGTATGGACACTAGCAGCTGCGCTAGTCATGTGGGGGGCTGAGGAGCATGCAAAGTTATTAAGGGAGCGGGCGGAGGGGACAGCTAAATCCTCAAACGGCCTCGAATGGAGAAAAAAAAAAAAACGAGCACGTACCTCCTGAGGCACAGGGTGTACAAGCATCCCGTCGTGTAAGATTACACGAGCCCAACCGGCTCAATCCAGGATAGAGATGCCAACTAACCAATACCACTAACAACTTCCTTCTCTGCATACACCTCTCAAACTCCAAACCAAACACAACCACAAACCTCCAGCACAGCAAACCGCACGAACTTCACTACACTGCAACAACAAAACAAAAACACACATAGACTCGCACATCAGCACACGACGACTACCGGCCGCATACACCCCAGGCCCAGCCGACGGAACCACCGGGCTGAGGCTGCCAACAGCACATCACTGCAATCTTGCACTTTTCCAGCCTCCACCCACTAACCCACCCCACCCTCCCTCTTTCAGAGCCGCCAGAGCGCCAGGGGACCACTCCGGTGGTGATAGTGCGCGGTACAAATGACCTTTAACATTAACATTAACATCTTATATTATGATTAGGTGTGTAAATGAAGGGGAAAAACCGAAACACCACGTTTCAAAGCTAATATTGAAACAAAAGTGCTACGAACTTTCATTGACGCGTAAGTTCAAGCCGAATAAATTAAAGAGCATTAATTGCTTAATTAAATGCTCTACATGTATAATGAGCTGTAATTATATCCTGATAACACATGGGGACCGTGTAAGAACGTCTTACCTCGGCGGCCGTAGAAAAATGGCAACAAGGATTCCAGCGCGAGTTACTAATATATTGAGGCCTTTCTTCCTCATCACCTCCTACTTGTTGTTTTCCTCCCTCTATCTCTGCTTTCGTGCACCTTCTTTCCCCTTCCAACACCTCATTTCTTTTTGGCCTACTTACATTCATCATCCCATCACTCTTTGCCTCCTTTTTCACTTTCCTTATCTCAATGTCTGTTCCATATAAGAATTGCTCTAACTTGGACAAAAATATGCTTTCTAAATCCAGTAGCTAGATGACTTTGAGAATGCAATTACGTTTTTACTATAAAGTGACATAGTTTGCTGCATTGCAGTTTAAAATTAATAAGCTGTTATCTCCTTTAGAACTGGAGCTTTTATTTGTAATTGAATACAATCATTAAGCTCTTAATTTCCTGGACGCATCCACATCCTTTTTTTAGCCTCTGTGTGCGCCAAGGACATCCACGACCATATTCTCACATTATTAACTTGAAAAGTGGCTACAGCACTGAAATGGTTAAACGTCAATTTGTGTTTTAATTTGTGATCTTATTTTTTATTTTTTTTTTGCCTAATTCCGTTGCAGACTAGTAAACATTCAAACAGAATAATGTTAGATCTGCCTTTTTTTTCGTGTGAATCTTCCTTAACGCGTAGGGTACTTGTGTTGGAGATCAGACTGTTCTTCTGAACTCGTTTTCAGAGTCTTTGTTGGCATGAGAACCATAATCCACATCTAGGTGTTCAATGTATTCTTTGCTTCTCACAGCTCTGTCATGATCGGGGATACCTAGTGACACAGGATGAGTTGGATCAGACACTTGATGAGTTTAAGGGTCAGTTTGGGGATAAACCAAGTGAAGGGCGTCCGAGACGAACTGACCTCACAGTGCTGGTGGCCCACAACGATGACCCCACCGACCAGATGTTTGTCTTTTTCCCGGGTAAGCCATTTTAAATATTCTACATTGGTGCCTCTTAGTTGAGCAAGAGCCTGTGTATCCTCTTTGCTATCCTCGGGTAATGGAGTGTATATAGACTTCTCTGTTCTAACACTGTTATTCAATTCTTTCACTGTTAGTGTTTTTTTGTTTTATTTTGAAAGAATGTATTGCTTCTACATTTGAATGTGTTCCGGCGTTTCACAAAGTATATAAAGGTGGACAATTATTTTGTTTTTAAAATGCAACCTGAAAAACTTGGGAGAACAAGTGAGTGTTTCAGAAAGCATAGGCAATCTGATGTAGTTAGTGGGATTGTTGAATAGATTCTTATTCTCCCACCCCCATGTGTGGGTGGTTGCTTAAAAATGTAATTGACAGATTCTGTAGCTTTATGATACAGGGACTGTTATGCCCAGGATATAGTGCTTGTTTTGAGGATCAGAGCCTACTTGTTTAGATGACCAATGTTAGCTTAGTAATATTTGGACCCTATAAATGCCATCCAACAAAAGTCTTAGGCAGATCCTGAAAAGACGCTGTAGTTTCTGTATCATACTGACGTTTAAGGCCTCACCGTGTTTAGGTTGCTTAGGAGCAGCTTTTTCCTTGGGTGCTAAGTGATCTGCCAAGGACTTTAAAGGGCCCTGCCCTACATATTTGTTCTATGCATAATTCTGGTTACCAATTCAGAAGAAATTGAAACTTTTTATGATAAACCTGCGGGTCTTCAGATCGCTCAAATTTCTGATTTATCAAACGTGAAGCTTGTATGTTGGTCAAGCAGCTGTACTGGGCTTCTCTTCCTGTTTTCTCACTTCAAATGGCAGCTGAGACCCAACTGTTAGAGAAGCTACCTCTTTGGAATTGTGACTTTAAACATTTCAGCAACAGTACTCTGAGGGTGTTGAGACATTTTGTCTAATGCTTAACTGCCCATATAAAATAGATAAGCATCCCATTACAAGAACTGGAGAGGCTGGATGAAATGCCACTATATGTCATGCATACAAAATATAAGTTCCTTAGTGTGAACGGTGAGATTTCATTAAATGTTCAAAGATAGTAATTTCTCACTTAAAGGGCAAATCATCAGATATGTTCCAACACATTTGTTTTACTTTTTGTCCTAGTTCATACTTTGTGAGAATCTAAGCAGAACCAAGAGTTCTTTCACATCAGTGTTTACTCTTGTCTCATATCACTCAACAATAAACACTTCTTGTGCACACATAAATAACTGGTATGTGTTAATGGCATGGAGATTTCCAAATTCAATTGGTATATGAATAAGATAGTGTTGGGAGATTTTGATAACAAACGGGTGAACCCAGCCCCTACTGGCAGCATTTTGGATGAAAATGTATTTATTCAATGTTGCACCACATGGTTGCTGTGAGGCCACTTCAGAGTCATGTCTACCATGTTTACAGCATCATGATGGAAGTCTGGCTGAGTGTTGATGGGCCGGTTGGGAAGTAACAGGGATCAATGTGTTAATTTAATCTGGAGTTTGAGTGAGAATGACCAATTGAGTGTTCTCCAATTTGAGGGGCCATTTGCTCTGCAGAAGGTGAAGATGATCAATCTGCTGTGCTTTCTTACCTCTTCATGAACAAACTGTTAGCGTTTAGGCTTGGGGACGGTTGCCAGACCGATTTAGAAATGGGCAATGGTGGACCCTTCTGTTAGAAAAGATTTTCTTTTTGCTGCTTTCCTCCCATCGACTTCTATAGGAGGACACCCTTTCCTTTTGCTTTAAGAGCCCTGTCCTGGATTTTTGCAGGTCAGTAAAGCCCTCTGCTTTACTTCCTTTGATACTTTGTGCTCATTCTTTTGGGCAAACTGATGAAACCCACAAGACGATCAGTACTGAGCGACTGTACTCTTTGTGAATTTCTTGTATTGTTCAAATTGTACACAAAGTGAAGTGCGGTAAGGATACTTGGCATTGTTTTCATAGATTGGCCTGTAATCCCTTTGGTTTACTTTTACAATCTGCCTAGGACGTGCTGGTGGCAACAGATTTTTTTTCTTCTGTGTTTTACTTTTTACTTATGCGCTTTTGATTTACTGCAACAGGCTACTAAAGGTGGCTAGAACCCTAAGTTCCATGGCACAAGGTTTTTTTTGTTCTTTGGCCATATTGTTCTTTGGCCTTCTCTGGTTAGGAAATGCCATAAATGGAATACACTTTTGCTGCTTTCATTGGCAAAGAGGTGGTCTGTGTGTGTGCTGGAACTGTTTGGCCTCCGTACACATCCAGATGCCTGAATGTCGTGAACGGTTACTGTCCATGATTGATTAGCCACTGCCAGTATGAATGGTGCAGATCCTTAACATTGGTGTACCTGGGCGAGATCCTACTCCAGATTTTGGATAAAAGGAGGATTCCTGCAGACATTTGACAGTTCGTTTGAGCCAAGTCCTCTATGAAGAAGAGCAGTCATTGATGACCCGTGTACAACCTCTGCAGCTGACTGGCAAACACTCCAGTGAAGCCCTGCTCCTCTTGACTGATATTAAGAGGAACCAATTCACTGCTTTGACTCCTGGACTCGTGGGAACAGCCAGTCTTGACAACTGCTTTAGGTTCATTATGTACCTTGATAAGTGTCATTGGACGAAGCAGTGGGCTGTCCACGTCTCCACTGGGTTACTTCGCTGCCGCCATTCCGAGTGCGTCCTTAGAATTTGGGTGATCTTCTAAAAAATAAAAAAATAAAAATAATTTACTGGTTCATTACAAACCTTTTACATTTCCACCATTAGTAAAAAAAGAAAATACTATTCATTTCACCCATCATCTCGTACCCTTTTTATTTTTTTTCTTCTTTTCTCTTTTTAAGCTAACAAGAAATCACGGTTCAAATCAACTTCCTATAACGTTAGCCAGAATACATCCATCTTTGTTATTCTTCCTCTTTAAAAAGTTGCTTTTTTTAAAACCTCTTTTTTAAGTTTAAAAAAAAAAATACGATGAGTACAAGCATCATATGTCATATCTTCGAGTGCAGTTGGACAGTAATTAAATTAATGGGATATCTCGCGTACTCTTTATAGCTCTTGGGTCAATCAGTGTTTCGAGGTCAGTGGACCATTGTGTCGCTAGCGTCTGGTTTCACTTGGTATTGTTCTGGGTGCATATGGTATAGAATGCGCATAAGCGTGGGTATGTGGTCATGAGTTCTCCGATTATGGGTTGTCTGACGATGTCTGCTTGGTTGTGTTGACCTTATTACCGCTAGTATAGTGTCATATCGTAACCAGTCTGTTTTCAGTAATTGCAATATTCACCTGGCCTCCTAGAAATCAACGAGGCATTGTTCATTGTATAGTTACATTGCCTTAACCCCTGGCCATATAGAGACTTGGTTGGGCTGTAGAGAGTGTCCTACGCCTATCAACAGTATTTTCCTTACACTGATACATGCCGGGGCGGTTCGTACATCTGAACCTAAGAGCGCTCTCATTTTGTGCCATTGTGTCCGCGTTGGGCCCAGTATAGGATTGAAGCGTATGTTTACAGGCAACTTCATAAGAGGGATAGCTAGAATTTACGTCGGAAGGTAATGGACCATTGGGGACAGTTCTATGTGTTTCCAACTTGGCGTGTCTGTTGTATCGAGCCACCTCTTGGGCCAACATATCTGGGCCGATTGGTAGTAAGTGTGCCAGTTTGCATTGCTAGGGCTCGTTACCATTGGTGGCCTGGAGGACCTGCAGTTGGAGTCATGCTTTCTTCCCCCTCCAGAGGAATCTGGATAAACATATGTCTAGATCCTTATATACATCAAGTGTGTCGGTGTGCATGGTAGCATCATGGCCAGGTATATCATTTTTGGGAGGGAGTTCATTTTGAACACATTAATGCGGCCCACGAGGGGCATCAGTCGTCCCATATGACCTTGTTGGATGCTTTTTCAGCATCGATCGTTGGGACAACTACAGCTGGGCCATGTTGTCCAGCTATTACATGTAGCAGTCGCCTACGTGAGATCGGGCAGTAAGATCCATGGTCTTCAGGATCACAGCCCTTTTTGTGGAAAAGTATGATGTTGGCAGTAAGCATTGAGCTAGGAAGTTGGCCGTTGTTGTGGGCCTCTGCGAAAATTCCCTCTAGGATGGGAGCCAGTCGGTCATTCATTGTTTTGTAAATGTATTTTCGAAGGCCATCTGGTCCTGAGGCCTTGCCTGCCGATAAGGTGCCAATGGCCCGTGTCGTTTCTGCGTTTGTGATCAGAATTTCCAGTTCAGAAATATGTATAGGGTCTATTTTATGGAGGTGGAGGACTGCCAGAAAGGAGTCCATATGGTTGGAGGGTATCGATTTTGGGGTTTGTCTATACTGCGCTGTAGTCTTCGGCGAACCGTCTGTTTATATCTGTCTGTTGTGAGGAGGCTGCCACTGTGATCTCGGATACTATATATGCTCTGGGATGCTTGTCTGTGGCGGAGAGCTAGGGCCATCATGTACAGAGGGCGGTTTCTGTCCTGGTAATAGGCTTGTGACCAGCTGGAGAACGACTTTTGAACCAGTTGGGTTGAGATATGTTTAAGTTCTGCCCGGAGTGGGACAAGTTGCGTAAGTAATTAGTGATTTTTTTTGTTTGTTTTTTTTAATGCGTTTATGTATTGTCTCGTTTTGTGTAATGTCATTATTTAGCTGAGTTTCCTGCTCCCGCCAATTATTAAGTTTGTGGGACCTTCTGGAGATGAATTGGCCCCGAAGGAAAGCTTCAACAACGTTCCTTGGTCAGGTTGATCTGACAAAATACGTCTGTCAGCTTCGAGGTGTTCTATGAAGTCAGGGTAATTCAGTGCTCCTAAGATTTAGTCGTCATGCTTTTTTGTGGAGTACCCGGGAGTAGGATGTGGAGGAGTACAGGTGCGTGTTCGGACACTGTCGTGGGTAATATTTTGCACTGTCCATTCTGATGGAAGAATGGACCTGGGAGTTAGCCAGTAGTCCAGTCTAGAGTAGGAACCATGGCGGTTTGAGTAGAAGGTGAAGTCTCGGCGATGTGGGTGCATGGTATGCCATACATCTACGTGACCAAGATCGGTTATTGCGTTTTGTAGTGTGGTGCGTTTGCATGGGGTTGCTTGTTGTGCCTTGTTTATCCATCGTGGATTCCAATGTTGTATTCCATCCCCCCGCCCCTTATGGTGAGGTACCTTTCACAGCAGGTGTGCGCGTTATGTGAACATTTGCATGTAAAAGGATGGGGTATCCGTCGTGGGTGCGTATATGTCCAGGATGGTTATTGCTCTGTGTTGTACGAGCCCATGCAAGAAGACTAATCTACCCTCCTCATCTGTAATCGTATGTAGGATATGGAGTGGGATGCGCTTATGTATCAGGATAGATACCCCACTTTTTCCCCTGTGTGGGGTGTGCGGTTATACCCACTCAGCCACAACCCAATTTCCTAGATTCTCCTGCATCAAGGTGTTTCCTGCACATATGTCGCTTTGCAGGTCGCGTAAGTGGTTAAGTATCCGCCATCTCTTGATAGGATAGCTAATACCTTGAGCGTTAAGGGTCACTAGGTGTAGATCGATCACCATATCCCTATTTTTAATTGTTTTAAATGTTTTAAACAAGGTTATTACTTTTACACTTACACCGTTTTCAATGTCATTATCGAATGCAAATAAAAATATACTCTTAGTCAAGGGTTGCTTGTGTTGAATTTAAAATTAGTCCACGATCAGATCTTTGTTAGGAAAGATTCCTTGTTAGGTAATTAGTCTACAATTAGTCTTTTTTGTTCTTTTGGTTGCAGGATTCTTTTTCGATGATCTCGTTTCAATATTGCACTGATCGGAAATCTGTTTACCTGCTAGCATTGTTTCCCATCATTTTTCTTGAGGATTGCTACAATTTTCTAATGGTAGCATGGGCAAGATTTTTTTTTCTTTCTTTATACAACTATGCACACTCCATGAAGATGTGATAGGATGTTTCAGGCTGTTTATCATTTTTGCAAAATCAGCAGAAGTTCAATCTATCGGAATTTGTCTTGTTTTTGTCAGGACTTCCCTCGTTGGTAGAAGGTTCAGCCAGAGCCTAAGGAAGGTATCTCTCGTGTTTCGACCTGGGAAGAGCTCTAGGTATTTCAGTAGTTGATTCAATCTTCGACAGTCTAGCGTGCAATTAAGCGCAAGTCGGTATTCAGCTTTTTTCTCTATGGTTATCCAGCCTTTTCGCTGAATTTTTTTTTTTGCTTCCCAGTCTGCACGTTAATATTTCTTCTGCAATGCCCATGTTTATCATCAGTTGTTTACAAGCTTCTTTCCATGCATGGAGTATTGAGGTATTGATGGTGTTGGAGCAGGTCTATAGTAAGCCGTAATGTCCTCATTTACCAGTTTTCCTGTATAGATCCAGTGTTTTCCATGTTATAATTCTAGATTCTAGAGATTAGTAGAGATTTGAGTGCTAACTCGAATCTGATGCGCTGCACTCGGAAGGAGGGTGGTAGGGATAGCACTTTTCTCCAGAACCTTCCTTCTGTAAGTGATTTACTCCATGGTTCAATTCCAGAGGTAAAACTGACTTTATGTGAGGGCGCTTCTGTGGTTCTTTGCAGGTCAGTCTTAGGATATTGTGTTCACTTGTGGTCTTATCAGTGATTCAAAGTCTGAAATCAATGCCCGCGTAGCAAAAATATAATCTCAGTATCCGACTGTATTTCCTATTCCCCATGTTGGCCTTGATGGAAATCTTCTTGAATGTGACCATTTACAAGGTCTATGTCTCTCATTGAGCATTCGTTCTACCACAGTTGTGCTTTCTTGGGGAGATTGTTTTGCGCGATTCTGGTACCAAGTTTTGTGAATAAATGGATGTTCAAGTTGCCACATATGATTGTCTCCATAATTGGGTATTTGTTCTTTAGTTCCATCTATTTTTGTGAATATTGCATCGATAAATACATCGTTAATTGCAATGTGGTTCCAATAGACGTTACATATGCATGTTATCCTTACATTCATGTCAGCTTTTTTTTCCTCTTGCATTTATTGAACAATCGGATGGTTTTTCCAGTATGCTCATTTGTGTGAAGGGGTTCAGGTTAATTGTTTCGATCACATGGAGGTTCACTCCTGCTTTAATCATAGTTGATGGTCCCGATGAAGGTCGATCTTTTTCTCGAGTGATTGCAGGGTTCATGCTTATGGTGACTCCATCACAAGTAGGCTGCTTGCTGATCCATGTTTCTTGTAAGGATATTATGTCACTATTTTTTAGGATCAAGTTTTTGCCTTCGAATAGATGTCTAGAGCCATATGAGTTCCAAGAACATAGTTTCCATGGGGCTTCTACATTTCTGCCTTCAAGTTATGTTTTATTGTTTTAGTTGTGTTTTTTATTTTTGTTTGTTGTGTTTCACTTGTTTTCCCCTTTTTTTTAGTGATTCATTATGAGATTTCGAATCCCAAGCTTGAAATCTTCCTTGCCGTTTCTATTATGGCAATTGCAGTTTTCGCAACTGTAAATGTACTGCAATGTGATTGGTTCAATGTTCATGAAGAAATTCAATTGTTCTAAAATCTGATTTGATCGAGTGTAAATTGGGTATCTCGCGTAGTAGCCAAATTACGTTTCTTCTATTGAGGACGATGTCGTGATGTTTCTGCCATATAGACTTGTTAATAATTTTATCTGAATACGAACCTTTTCGATCGTCAACGATTAGTAGGTCATGTCTCCCTTCTTCTGTTTCTCTATGTATTGGAAGGTTTGGTTCAGGTTCTGTAGAAAATGTTCAGTATCTGAGATGTCATTGCAGGTTAATATAGTGTCTTCATTGTATCTTGTATTTTCTTCCTGAGAGTTAGCCTTGACGACTAATGAGCAATCCTCATCGATGACAATGTATTCATCATCTGGCATTGACATGACATCATCTTCCTCTTCATTTGTGTATGTTGATGGATTCATCAGGATTTCTTGCTGTTTTAAAATAATTGTCTGTTAAGGCGATTCTTGGATCCTCTTGTATTTTGTTGCGAATTTGAAGTCCTTCTGTAGCGGTGTGGAGGTCATCTCTCTTGTGGCATTGGCATTAGCCAGAGCTTATTCACCCGGTAGCCATCTTTCTTGGGCCCCCCTCCCTTTAAAAAGATCATAGAATGAATTTCTCCCATTAGAAACCTATTCCACCAGCTGTTAGTGTTCCCGTCTTATAAAAGTGCCCAAATAGCACTTTCTTAATAGGGTTAAACCTACACATGTCACGATTAACTGGTTCAATGTCTCAAATACTCCAATCATGGAACAAAATTCTACAGTTTGTATCCTTGCTCTTGATTTGTTTACGCACAGCCAACACCTCTTTAGTTAAGATATAAGCTCAATCTTATCCGCATAAATTGAGTCCTATGCAACAGGCTTGGAAACGTAACTCTATCTTTGGTGAGTGCTTTAAACGCTCTACTTTCACTAGTATAGTTCCCCATGATTTGACTTCTTTTCTCCTGAATACTAATCCAATCTTGACGCTGCTATTTTGTTTTAACAGCCGTCTGGTTGGATAATAGGAGCTCAACTGACGATCCCAGATTGTTTAGGCAGTCAATACATTTGACTTCCCAGTTATCTAAGGGCAATTCCACCACCCCAATTTCTTGGTAGAGGAGGAGTCTTCGACATAAGGGATTTCCATAGGTGAGACGACTTCAAAGGGTCACTCAATACAAAGATTGAAGCCCAATTCAGACCGAATGAGAGCCAATGGTAATCCCCTTGGAAGCCGAAGTATCCTTTTCCAAAACATCCCCTCGAGTACTTCCCAGATCTGCCATGGAAGATTTAAGCCTGCTTCAGCTCCATAAGACAAAATCGGCCCCACTTTCAGACTATAGAATGTCAGCTCCGGGATAATGGTGAACGTCTCGTACCTCAAGTGAAGGGACAGATCTTGAGCTTCCAAGCTTCTCGCTTTGGATCTCAAATCCCAAACCCACAGACTTGTTATTTTGGCTTTCGTTCATTTGGACTCCTAGATAGAAAATAGAATCTACACATTCTGAAAATTCCTGTCCTGCATACCACTTGTACGTATGCTTTTGTTTCCCTTTGAACAAGTTTTTTTCTTTTTACATTGAGCCTCAAATGATTTGATAGCCTATATTCTACGTTGCAGGGCTGTGGGAGTTTTGTCGATGAGAATCAATCATCCGCATAAAGGATCCAAGGTATACTTGTTCCGTTTATCTTTGGTGGAAAGGCATTTATTTACCTTCTCCTGACCACCGGCCAGGTCTGATGGATATAAATGAAACCATTCGCAACCCTGTTTCAGACCTCGATGTGTATTGATTTCTTTTAAAAATTGACCCCGTAAGTTCAATCTGACCTGCATTGTGGTAGATGAGTAGAGCTCCTTTATTGGCTGCACCAGATGAGTAGGACAGTTTTCCAATGTTATCCCTCATTTTTCTCTATTTACACTAGCAAACGCTTGATCTAGTTCTACCTTTTTTTGATAGCTTGAAACATTATCAAATTTAACATGAAGATTTAAACTGGTTCCCCCTCCTTTAATGAACCCCAACTGGCAGGGATCAAATGGCCCTGTTTCATTTGTCCATGAGTTCAAATGGCGTATAATTAGTGAGACTACAAGTTTTTCCAAAAGGGTGATCATTTTTAAAACTATTGCCATTTTTGAATATGGATATTACAAAAGCTGCCTTTCAAGAGCTCTGAACTGCTCTTGCTTTCATTATTTTGTGAAATAACATGGGTAAACTCGGCCAACCAAGCCGGGGCTTCCTTCAGCATGGTATTTGTGAGACCATCAGTCCATGGTGCCCGCAAGGAACTCTGTTTTGAAATTAGCATTTCAATATCTTCTTTATCAAATGGCAAGGTCCAGGCTTCCTGCTTGCTCGACACCTCCCTGCCTGTTCTCAAATTAATGGGAGCAAAAAAGGGCAGCAAAATGATCAATCCATTGTTCCTCTGAGACTGCACTGACCTGCAGTGCTGCCTGGGGCGTGCCATTTATTATTGAGGTGTTCCCAAAAATGGCAGGGGTTTCTTTTACAAACTGCTGTAAGCAAATGCTCCGCCTCCTCTTGTAATCTTTGAGATTTAAATGATGTTAGCCAGTTTTTGTATCGCTGCTTTATTTTCTTAGTCAAATGTTACCTTCCAATCCTAGGTAACCAACTTGGTTCTCTAAGATCTCCACGAAGCACCTTTTTCTTCGACCAGTTCACCGTTATAAATAGGTTTATGCCGAGATTCAGGCTTCCTCTAATGGCCACTTCAAAGTTCATAAGTATAGGAGCAAAGTTCAATAAATATTTGTCAAGACCTATTTTGCTTCTTAAATTTAGATACAATCTCAGTCACATTGTGCAGTTCGATAGCCTATTTATTCCTTGTGAAATATGCATATTATCCACCTCTACCTGGTTCTGGTCTCTTACCTCTGCCTTCCATGTCATTTTCAAGAGTCAGTGGTCACTGTTTTTAATATATATATTTTTTTAAATGTTGCAATTAGTTACAATTGTAGAAATGTAAAAGAAATCGAACACATTAAAATCACATATACATTATTAAAAAACCAAACCAAGCAAACAAAGAAGAATATATTAAACCGAACACAAAGATCGCCCAAGCACACCGCAACCTACACAGATAAAAACAAGAGCAATAAGTCCTGCAAAAAATACAGTACATCAAGGCAATTAATTATAACCTGCTCCCTAAGGCAATTCATTCTAAAGAGGGCAAACATTCATACTGTAATAATAAAGTTCATGTAGGCATTGTTCCTGTTCCAACCTTAACTTTAACAGTGCCCTCAAAGGAGTTCATTTCAAGATCTAAGTCCCTGTGCTTTTCTGCTGAGCAATCGGTAGGATTCTCCTAATGTCATTCCATATCGGAATGTCTACAGACTAAGACCTTTGATGAAACCTGATAAAGCCAGGCCCTTGTGCACGTTCTGGATACTGAGACAGCGCTTCTATATCATATCCTTGCTGCATAATTGTAAGTACAGTTTTAGGCCGGATAAGAATTTAGCCCTTACCAGCTTTTAGTAAGTCGCACTTCAGCACTAAGTGGCGTAACGACTCAAATTTCAGTATACAAAACCTACAGTAGGCTACATCTTTCGTTGTCGAAATTCCTTCTGAGCTGAAGTTCCTTGGTGGGTAAAAGATTCCACCATGCCCTGGGTAGTAGCCCATGATAATACCGATTGGGAAATTGAAGCAGAATATTCGATTGATACCCGCAGCACCTATGATAATGTGCAGGATGACCCAATGAAGGGTATGAATGGAAATCATTGGTGGTCTCAATCCATTCAAAATCGAGCAAGGTCCTTTTAACCTTTTAGAGGGTTGGAGAGCAAGGTCTCCGGATTAGAGGCAATATCATACAAGAGAGATTCACATCAACCCTTTAGGGCAGTTAGATCTACGGAAAAGTTCACATTTTCTCCCATCAGATGATACAAAGAGTCCAGCATCGCGGGCAACATTTTTGCAAATGGTGTTAGAAGGCACCATTGTACCCTTGACCAAATTGAAGACACCCAATTTAAATGTTAGTGCCGATAATGGCACTGCATTAGGTACACTGAGGATCCACCTCCATATTCTGCCCTCACTTCTATTTTCTTTATCGGACATTAATTCTAGGCTGTATGTTAGTTTTGGCACAGTGTTCCCTTCGAAGAACACTAATGCAAGTTTCAGTGAGAATCTACCAAATTTGCGATCTATTTTTCTGATCTGAGATTCCTGGAGCTTGGCCTTGTGACAGTGTCTCATAGGCCATTTAAGTACCTTTTTTATATGCACTAAAATTAAACCCCAGATAACTTACGCTCGGCAATACCTTCAATATACCCTACTGTATGGTTGGGCTTCACCCTCCTTTCCTAAATGAGACAATTTTTGTTTTATTGGGATTAATAATGAGCCTCTCTTCTTTTGAATATCCCTCAAATCTATTCAAGAGCCTCTGGAAGCCGACCCCAGTTTGATCAAAATTCAGAATGTCGTCTGCATATTCAAGCCATATGATTTTTGCCTGCCCAGCTTTCGGAGCAATCAACCCTTCGTTGGCTAGAGTAAGCACAACATCTGGCATATATTGGTTGCACAGGCAGGGGGCCAAAACGCAACCCGGTCTGACCCCCTGGTAGGATCTGATTCTCTGAGAGACATCTCCCCTTTTGACTCAAACGGACCTGTATCCCACAATTCTCATGAACACCCATGATTAACCTCAGAAGCCCCCCCCCCCCCGGCAGGCCCCAGGTAGCCAATGTTGCCCATAGCTTACCTCGCACTACACAATTAAACGCGGCCGAGAGATCTAATCGAGGCCATATAGGTGCATCCCTTCGGCCTCCTCCAAGCATCTTCCTGTATGCATTTGAGAGAAAGCCCATTCGTCGAATGCCCCTTCCGAAACCCAGTCTGGCAACGATCTAGTGGATGCTTCACTTTCGCCCAATCCTCCAAGTGGGAAAGCAGGAATGCCGAAAAGGTTTTACAATCAGCATCAAAAGTGAAATTGGCCGATAGTTCATAGGATCGGCCCTGCTCACATACTTGTAGATAGGAATCACATGAGCAGTGCTCCAAGACTGTGGTGTTTCCCCTGTACCAATAATATCTTTAAATTCAAGGTATAGTAGAGTCGCCCAGGTGTTTTTATCAGCTTTGAAGGTGTTGTTTCCAAGTCCATTCAGACCTGGAGCTCTTGAATTTTTACATTTGGATAATATGGAATAGATGGTATTGATATCTAGTGTGGGGTTCCCAAATGGCACAATCCAAATAATAGTTATCGCAGGAGGGTTAGTCGTTGGTTCACCAAAGCTTCCCTTAAAATAACTCAACCCATTCCAACTCTGAGATGGTGTTTAGCTGGCAAACAATATAGTTAGGATCTTGTCCATTGAAAAACTGCCAAAAGTCACTGACGTGTTAATCAGTACCCCTGGCATAGTTTCAGCGTCCTGTTGGAATAAGATATTTTTTATTGACTTGCAATAGTCTTATAGGACTGCTTGATCTTCATAACCAGCTCTGAACTAGTACCCTCATCTAAGGTTGATCGCCGGATCAGTCTGATTTCCCTCTTCATTTTTATTTGTGCAGAAGCCAGGTCCCCATTATAACAATGAGAATGTCTAACAAGGCCATTCCCTCTATTTTCAGTCCTAGTGCGGATACCGGCAACCAGGAGACCAATAAACCTCTGTATCTCAGTCACATTAAAGTTACACATTTTCCATTCAAGGGTAGTTGGATTCAGGTTGTCCCTCAGATTCTTATTCAACACATAGCTGTTAATATCAGTTCATCTTACTGAGTTACCCGCCATACTAGCGTCAACCTGTGGCTGGAGGCAAATTCTTGTAAGATTTAATACAAAACGGAAGGATGCCGTCAGGATACAATGATCACTCCAATAATTCTTGGTTAGGTTAAACGACGCACAGCGGTTCAAAAGAAAATTATCCGCAAAGGCGTAATCCAATAAGGAGGAACTATTCCCCCCCCCCACCCCCCAATGCCAAGTGTGCCATTTCGACTAACTAGATATTTGTGACTTTTTCCCCACCAGAGGCTATAGGCCCAGGCACCCCAGACCCACATAACAAATTTTCCCCAGCTGTCGCTTCCCGCCATGATCTACTTGCTCTAAATGTACCTCATCAAGATCCCAAGGGGTAGTATAAAATCCAGTCGGAATTGACTTCTCCCACCACTAGAACCCTACCATTAGCATACCTCCCGGACCACTCATCAATAACCTGGCATGCATTATCAACAAAGGCTTCCACAAGTGTGCCAGTGAATATTAATGATCAGAATCTTCACAGAGCCGTCCTGGGAGGGAACATCCACACCAAGAACTCCAAAGGGTAGATTTTCAATAATAAAAGCCCCTACAGAGGCACATGCTGTTTTCTACTGCAGTTAGTAGGCCCCCTGATGGTCTCCATCCCACACTCTTTTGCTGATTGGGTAAAGATCTTATATCCATCTAAGCTAGGAGTATAAGTCCTCCATGTTTCTTGTAGGCAGTTACTATTAGTCTCTTTTAGATTGGGCAAACGGATCGGGTTAGTAAAAAGATGTACATTACAACGTGAGTTCCATGATTTTAGGCACAGGGGGAACCTTTCTCCATTCAGTGCCCGCACAGATTGGTTGATTACAGGACAAGTTTCTGCCACAAGGAGGAAATGATGGCCGCTCAGTCTATTTCTTTTTCAGCAGCCTTCCCAGTCCCCGAGCCCACCCTCCCTTTCCCCACCAGGGGGAGCACCCTTCTGTGCATAAATTTTAGGGTAAGAGCTACCCTTCTCAGGCTCCACCTGTTTAACTTCAAACCCTAAATTCAGTAGTCCTTCACGTTGGGTGAGGATCAATTCCTTTACCAGGGGAGAGTTCAGGTAGATAATACAAGAGTCTAAATGATCTCTCTCGGGGAAAGCCACTCTCCCGATTTATCAGGTGAGCCCACCAATGCCAAGGAAGCAATTTCTGAGAATATCAACAAAATGTTACTGCGGTTCAGGCATACCAGGAAATCGGGGCCCAATGTGCTAGTCATTTTAATTTGCAATGGCCCCTGACTGGTGCTCTGATCATTCGTCCTGGTGCCCAGAACATCCCTCCCCTTTGTTCCCTCGTGAGTCAATCGCTCATGGGATCAAAGATGTACTACAGGAGCCCGAAGCTGTAGTGTGTAGATTAGATCTATCTCCTGGGGGATATGTTGAGGGCAAATGGAGACGTTGTAACAGATCCCTGACTCCTGAGGCCACCCTAGGATAATTAGACATCGGGGTGATTTCAGTTGGAATATCCAACAGTCGTCGGTACAGATCTTTGTCACCAGGGGGTAGTTGGGCATAGGGGAGATATCAATTGGGTTATCAAATAACCGCGACTTGTCACTTCCACATCCCACCCCTAAGGGGAGGGTTCCCACCCCAAATTTCACGTTGGAATTGGATTTCTCGTCTGTCCCACAACCATTTCCACACAGTGGTCAACACTGCTGGAGGCCCCCACTTTAACATCCCAGATTGCTTGCTGATCAGAGTGGTCCCCCCCCCCCCCTCTCTGCCACCCCTCCAGGGGCATGCACCCCCTTACCCAACTTTGGGGTGGGGTAGGCTGACGTAGAGGCCCCCTCACTGGATCCCCAGATAGATCTAATAGGGCCAGCAATGGCTCCCTGTGGGCATATATCCATAAGCCCAAACACGGGGACAGAGGCTGTGCCACTACTAGCGCCTCTTTTGGGTCACCTTATGTGCACCCTTACATCCCAGATCAGAGCACATGGGATCACATTTGCCAACCTCCAACAAGGTTTCGACCGAGGGGCAGGAACCCCACCCTGGGCTGCATTAACCGCTGCATCATGGTAAGAAACCAACACATTTGGATCAGTTTGTGCCATAGAGTCAACAGACAAAACCTTAGGAGGCACCTCGAACCTTGAGCCACCATGCTCATTTACAGGGGACAGCCTAGAACGGAAAAGAGATTTGTGAGCAGCTCTAATGCTTAGACTATGATTCCTTCATACCACAGGTTTCCGCTTCACCACTTTTTGTCCTTTTATTTTTTACCTTGTTTGATTTAGGAGAGACGAACTCTTCCACAGTCGGTGTGATGCCCTGTGAATCCCCCCACCCCACAAAAATGTCTGGACCTGCCAACTCGGGAGATGGTCGGTAGTAAGGTCCACAATTGGGCAAGTCCCATTGCGGTCCTTCAGGGGGGAGCTAAAAGGAATAGACTCCAACCTAGACCCCAGCAAACTGGGGAAGGTTATTCGACCCTCCTCATTGTTGGTATTTGAGATTTCAATAATTTGCAAGGAGCTTACAACAGAGATGGGCTTTGGCTGTTGCCCTCCCACAGCCACCCTCTCCTCCCTTAGGCATCCACCAATAGGTCCACATCGCAATTCAAAGTCAATGTCCTCTAGTTTAGTATTCACATCAGCAATCATTGCATTGGTAGATTTTAATTCAGCCCAGATGTTGTCATAGAATGAGACAAATGAACTCTGAACCATGTTCAATGCGCAAACAGTAGTGTGGGTCAATTGAATAAACTCGTCATTCTCCCTCAGGGTATGATGACATGCCGGGGAGTCACTCTGAGCACCAAATACCCCTGAACCATCAGCTTCTAATTGGGCCTTGGCTTTTGATCATAGCCCTTGTCATCCTTGTCAATGAAGTTAGTAAGCGCTGTTTGTGAATACTATGCCGACGCATCACAGGTTTGTTGCACCACACTTTCGATGTGATTACTTACAGACTGTTCACGGTTTCCTTCTTGATCAGCAAGTTCAATGATGCTGATATCCGTCAGGTCCTTTGAGCCACAGAAATGTACCTGCGTATTCCTTACAGAGTGGTCCAACATTGCTGTTCCTTTCAGAGCTAGAATAGTTTTCAGTTCAATGCTAGTTGTAGCCCCCACAGTTCACTGGCATGTAGAAAAATTAAGCAACTTGTCAATTAGGATTGATACTGTAGTGAATCCTCTAGACGGGAAAGGTCAGGAGGGCACAAGTTAACAGTTACAAAAAATCTCAAAGGAAGCTTACTAACTCGGCACCATATAAGGCCTAAGTCTCAGTTTACCGACAGCACTGTGAGGGAGGCGTGTACAGCGTCCTCGTATGTAATCCTTTTACCGCAGTTAGTTGGTCATGGCTATCTGTAGCGACCGCATGGGATCTCGCACAGGGGCGTCGTGAAATGTAGAAGCAGGGAGCGTCCCACTGTATCCCGCTCACTCCTCGCTAACACTCGCCAACACTCCACAATTCGCTCCGCATTCGCTGGAGATGTAGTTTTTAAACGCTGAATGTACAGCTCCTCCTCAGCAACACCGTGCCGATAGCCACAGGCTTCAAAGGGGTCCAGTCTGCAAAAACACTTGCCAACACGCCACAATTCATTTGGATCAACGCTTGCAAATCTACCCCTCGTAATACATTACTATATACAAAGAAATAGTCTAGTGAGGCTTCAAGCTTACCACAAAACCAAGTGGATTTCCCAGGTATGGCCACCCTGGTCTGTCCATTTAGCAATTGGAGCTCCCTAGCCTCCATTTGCCACATCCAAGCGAATGCCCTCTTGGGGTGGAAGTAGCTTTTAGGAGCATTAATGGAGTACCATTTCCATCCAGGCATTTGATGTTAAAATCTATACTTAGTATAATTTAAGGATCTTCTAATTCTATGCAGCTCGCCTCAATTCCATTATACAACCAATGAAACATTCAGCTTTTATCTTAGCTAGATTCCAGTAGAGCTTAAATAATATAACTGATTTGCTTCTTCTCCAAGCCCCTTGGTTGATTTCTAAGGTTGGCGTTTTAACCCAGGGATTGGGCCCTTTCTCACCTGAATCCCATGCCCTGTTTTGATCAACGTTAGCAACCCTGAATAAGGTCTTCCTTAAGTACCTTTTTTGGCTGGATTTGCGTAGCCCCAAAACCCATCACATATAGGAACTGCCCGCAACTGTTTCCTGTAAACGTAGAAATCAAACAATTTCAAAGTCTGCTCATCCCTCATCAAATAAGTGTAACCCCCCCCCCCCCACTCCTCCCTCCTCCGCGTTCCAGCAGCCAACCAACACATCTCCCCAATTTTGTTCTCCCTCACACTATTTATTTTGACACAGCGCTAAGCCAGGCCCAATCTTCGGTCTGCCTTGCCAGAACAAGACTGTCTAAGCTACCAGCCTTTCATGAGCTTTTATAGAAGAGAAGGATACTCTTAGACGGCTAATGCCTTTTCGTACCCTCCTCGACCACTTTACATCAAGGATTTCGATGTCTTAAAATGATTTTGGCATTTTCTTGGAGCCTAAGATGGGCCCAGTCCCATATGTGTTCAGCAATACTAAGCCTTTTATCACTGTCTTTCAATGCCTGTAAGGCCAAAACATCATCTTTTAGTTCGAATCCTAGTGGAAGAAGAGCTGAGATGCTTCCCACAGAACCATTTTTATAGCATGTAATCTAACCTAATCCATCCTTGCTTCCGTCACAAATTCGACTACTGAGATGTCTTCTGAGTCTATATAACAAAGATTTGGAATGTGGTGCAATAGTCTAACACCGTTTCTCTGGTTCAAAATTAAACCATGATTTTGATGAGGGCAGCCGTTCCAGTGGCATGTTGTATGCCTGCCTTTTATTCATTCTCTTCTGAACATTATTTACGTCAATTTGTGGTCTGAAGGAGTAGAATAAGTATTGGGTTTCTGCCCATGCTCTTTATATTTGTGCACTGCTACATTGGGTTTTTTGAGCCAGCGTTTCCCCTGAAGACCTAGGTGCTCCTGTCTCAAACACAATATTAGTAGGTGGGGGCACCCTCCTTTAAAGCATTGGGAGTTCATGCTTGTCTCTGCTTCGAATGACTCATTAGATGAATCGATATAGTAAGTCGAGAAATTCAGTGTGCCGTCCATTATAGTTTCATCCTCTTGTGGCTCTCGGCCTTATGCCACAAACACTGGGTCTGTCAAAGGACTTTGGGGTGGAGAGACCCGATCGAGAGACCACTTTCACTTGGGCTGGGACATCGGGATGCGGAGCCGGTGGTGTTCTTAGATTGTCTGAGAAATTCTCTAGAGCCATTAGATCTTGTTTTTTTCGATGGATGGCTATTTTCCCATTTTCTTCATTAGTTGGGCAATCGCCAATGGGAGCCTTTCTCTACACTTGTCAAAAATAGGAATTTGTTTTGTTAGTAGGATGTATTTTCAATCTCTGCTCTGCGCCTTATATGTCCACAACCAAGTCAACATCTAACGTTGTGGGCTCTACTTCGGGCTCCATATGTCGAGCACTCCTTCCCTGTTGTCTTAAGTTGGGCTTTTCCACTGCAGGCCCTTTGTTTATTTCTTTTCGGGTCGTTGTACCACCCTTCGCTTTGCCCTTGAGTTGGGAGGGTTTATCACACCGTAATTCTATACATTTAGCATTTTACAAATTTTCCGTCATTGGCAGGATCTCACTCGTAAGGGATTCCTGCTCCTTATCCTTCTGATTTAAGCCCCCGCTCTTTACATCATAGGTTTCAACCATTTCTGGCATTCCATTATCGCATCCATCAGGATGTTTTGTCTGCCCCCTCTCACAAGGTCACACAATTGGCCCTACTACTGCAACGACAACTAGCTCCACGATCAAGCCTTGCTTGCATAGTCGTGGTGAAAGATTCCAAAAGAATTAGTTTAGAATGTATCATTGCAAGCAGAGTTGCCTGATCCTTTGTGATCATTTATAGAGTTGCATAATTTCAAAAAAGGTGCCGGCGCGATGGTGAGAGCTGACTATATACTGTTTTGCATTTGAAAGATTGAGTTGGCTGTAAGTTGATTAGCCAACAGGCTTGTACTGGGAGAGAACACAGACTTACTCGGTGTAGTTCAGGCCGATGAAGAAGAACTGTCAGAGATCTCTCTCTCTTGTATGCGCAGAGGGTCTAAAGGCGGCAGCTGTGGGTGCACATGTTGTAATCTTTTCCAATCTCACTTTCTCATTGTCTGATTGTATTGGTACATGCGAGTTTAGGGGGCCACATGCCCTCTGCCCAATTCCTGGAATCTTCACAATGTTCTGAGAGGTTACCAGTTTGCGTAAGGGACTCCTTCAATTGCGTCTTCGACTCGAGACTACGTTTTTAATGGCGGTAATGTCTCTGGATAGGCACGCTGCAAGAGCTGAAGTTCAAGGCAAACTGTCGTTAGTCAAGGTAAGCACAGCATTATAAGCTGGAGTCCTCAGTTCATTGACGCCTGTGGTGCTCTTTAAACATTCACAGCTTGTAATTGGAGGATCTCTCCCCGGGGCCCCCGAACCTCAGAGGACCCAGATGTTCTGGCAGGGTTGGGGGGGGGGGGCATCCAGCGATTTGTCTGACTATTCAATCCAAAGCACCGCAGGTGAAGCGGGTAGAGCACCCCTTACTTTGATCCCAAATGCATCATTTATTTCTCATAGGACTCCACTCTCGAGTGCCGGGGGATCCCCAGAGTCAACTAAGTGCGCCCCCGCTGCCTCCAGGTTCTCGATCTGTCAAATCCAACACCCTCACTAAGGCTTTTGGCAAACAGACTAACGGCAACTTGCAAGTCACAATGGGGGGGAAGCAAATTCAATCTCACCTTCGGTTCTGCCATGGAGAGTACGACCGGTAAATCCTGAAGGTTCAGTTGCCACTGACCCCCACACCCACTGCAGTTGACTGAACTTGATCTCGCCAACCCCCCACCACAATGCCTTCTTCTTGGGGTGCCCACCGCAACCGCTCCACCAATGTCTCCATTTACAGCGCAAGTAAGAGCGGGGATAATTGGCACTCTTGTCTTGTACCCCTTTTCAACTAAAAAAAACAGACAGTTTCCCATTAGCCACCACCCATGCCACTGGAGAAGAGTACAGTGCCTGGAGCCCTTTCAGCATTTTTTTTCCACCTACCCCCTCAACCTACAAACCGCAATACCCTGTAAAGAAAACTCCAGTCCACTCTGTCGAAAGCCTTTTCTGCATCCAAGGCCACTACGTAGGGTAAACCTCTAGTTTCTCTGCAAAATCCATCAAATGCAGCGTCTTTCGAAAAGTATCTGCTCCTTGTCTACCACGGATTAAACCAACCTGATCCGAATGAACCAGGCGCGGCATGACCTGCTCCATTCTGGTGGAGAGTACCATGGTAAATATCTTGACTTGCAACTCTGTGGATCCCTTCCTGCCTTTGGCATAACCGTTACTGCGGGGTGTGGTGGGGGGGGGGCGGTGCACCTGCCCCATAACCAAGATTCGATTAAAGAGTTATCTGTGTGATGGGCTAGTGATGTGTGATGGGCTAGTGTTGCTCGCAAAAGTATTGTAAAACCCCACCGTATATCAATCATGCCCTGGAGCCTTCCCTATCTTCATCCCTCAAAGGCATTAAGGCCTGAATTCACCTACCAAGCGTTCATTGATGGGCAGGGAATTTCCGCAATCAGAGGTTGGATATACTGATGGTGCAGGGGACTAAGCTAGTGTGTGTGGGGGGAGGAGAGGTGCATCCCGTGGCCCAGATTGGGCAGGTGTTCTGGGCATCAGGGGCAAATAAAAAAAAAAGTAGAATGGATATCCTCCTTAACAGGAGGATTTGCCTTTGCAATCGATGGGTTTGGCAGACGGTAGAGCTTTGGCCTTGCTGTTCTCCGGCATGTTAGATGGGGTACATGTGACTCTGGCCACAGTTTATTGCCCCAATCGGGGACAGCTGCTATTTGCTGGTTGAGTTACTTGGGCAAAGCTGTGGCCTACTACTGGTGGGGTCTATAGTAGGTCGTGCCCAGTATTTTTTGTTATTGAGGGGACTGTGTTATATTAGGTCAAAGTCAATGTGAAAAGAGTGAAACACAGACTAGCCCTTTCTCCTGTATATCTATCCATGTACTAGCCACACGCTTCGACATCTAAATAGTCATACCTAGCCTAAATTGCTTTTAAACACACCCTGACTCAAACAATCTTGTACTAATGTAACATACACATATTAGATAATTCATACCTCACAATAATTTTTCTTACTTTTCATTTTATACAGAAAACATCACATGACAATACATAACAAAAAAATATTCCAAGGGTTATCTATGGACTTAGTTTTCTTTAATCTATTCACAATTTGTCTTTGGTTTCAAAAGATATCTCATCACAAAGTTATTAAATGCGAGTGGTTGTTTTCTCAAATTGATATATCTTCTGGATGTTATATTCAACATGTTTCAACCTATTTCTGTAGAATAAACCCCATCCTAGAGAAGGTTTTTTCAGAGGCCTTCTTTGGGACAGATGATCGTCTTTTTTCTTCTGATTTTTATTAAATCTTCTAACCTTTATTTCTTCCTATTCTTTCTTTTAGTAGACTTGGAACAGGGACATATTTTTTGTGGGTTCCTTTTGCTGGAGCCTTACAGTTGGTTTCTGGCGTTTACAACAATGTCTATTTGTGTCTTGTAGTGTAACCTAGGCTTGACTCACGCGTGGTTCTTCTTTCTTGTTCTTATGGTTGTATTTGCATCGTCCAGACGTGTTGTCTCAGATCGATTCAAGCGCCAAGTGCAACAAAAAAAAAACTACTACTGGTGGGGCAGGGTGGTCGGGGGGGGGGATTTCAACATGTGGGCAGATCTGGCCATGGACCGAAGTGGTGGGTTTAGCCTGTCAGGGGACAGGGTGTCCCATGCGGGCGGAGGCTTTCATAGTTCTATGGCAGGGCAGGGCAGGGCTTGGTTGATGTTTGGAGGTGGTGACACCCAGCAGACATGGGCTATACGTTCCTCTCCCCCGTTCATGGTACCCAGACACAGATTGACTATTGGTTTATACAGAGGCATCATTTGGGTAGGGTGTATGGTAGCAAGCTTTCTATTAGCGGGTCAGAGTATGGGCTTCTCGATGGCAGGCCTTCAAACAAGAGTCCCTATGGAGATGCAACAATATGTTGCTTAAAGATATGGTTTTCATTGAGAAGGTCAGAAAAGCAGTGGGGGACGTATTCAGGTTTAAGGACACTGGGAGGTAGACTTTAGCACAGTGTGGGAACTAGCAAAGGCAATGTGGAGAGGTCTTCTGATAAAGGAGGGCCCAACCAAGAAAAGGGTGAAGATCTTGCTAGTGGAGAGGTTGAGGGGGGAAATTCACGACCTAGAAGCTGCAGCGTCATGTGGCAGGGATGCTGATGGTGGAAAGCTTAAGCTAGCAAGTAAGGAGAGGCAGGAGTTGGAGGTGGGGAAGGTGGTGTCCAGTTTGTTTTCTTTGCTAGCGAAGTTATGAGAAGGGGGATAAAACTGACGCAATATAGCGTGGCGGCTATGCGGGCAACAAGCAGGTCACTGAGTTGCTTCAGTTGTGGATGCCCAGCGGTCTCCATACTTCACCACTAGGGGTGTATTTCAGGAGTATGCTGTGTTCTATGAGGATCTATACAACGTAGGGAGGGTGGTTGAAGAATGTGACCTTGAGCTATATTTAAGGGGTGTGTCGCTGCCACTTTTGGACAGAGGGCAACTTTCATCTTCTCTCTATATCTGAGAAAGCAGACCATGATCGACCTCTGACCTTTACCCCCTCCTCCACATATGTGCGCTCTCTCACCCCTCATCAGTTTTTCTCAGAAATTTGCTAATTCCCTCCACCTTAGAGACCCCCAGGGATTTTGAGAACTTTATTTTTTTAACCTGGAGAGAGCGAGACCATTTTTCCCACTCTCTCATGTATTTTAATGTGATTTTTGAACACTGACAAACTCCATAGGCATGATATTTTACATTGTGTCACACAGCATCTTCAGTGCAGTGGCACAGGGAAGTCTTTCAGATGTGCCAAAGGTTTGAATACCTTCTCTGGGATAAACTACTGTTTCCCAGAGCAGTAAAGTGAAATTGACTTTATTTACATTTGTAACTTTCTAGACACAGCACACACTATCTTCACAATACGGTGGTTAAGGGGTTACCTAGTATCCCCTTTGTCTAGCATCTCATGTAACATTTTCTATGTTACCCTTTCCTCACTGTATGGTTGGTGGTAGTGGTATCGTTTTAACTACCGTGATGTGCATTTACCGCAGGCTGCGTTCACAGCTGCAGTAAAGCACCCAAGGGTGCCATTTTTGTCAAAATGGGCCAGGTCTTCTTTTTTCGCCGTTTCTTTGTGGAAAGGTCCTTCTTGAGATTTACTCTGCGTGCCAAACCAGGTTTGGTCCCATTGTTCGCTTTGCCAGGGTGTCTGGGGTAGGCAGGAAGTGAGGGAGGTGCCCAAACTCCCTTTGCTTAGTCTCCTACGAGACCCAAATTCACTCTGGGATGATTGGCTGACTGTCCTCCAAGGAAAGCCACCCCGTTGGGTGATTGACAGCTGGGCTGGAATGAATTGGAGAGAACTGGATAAAAGGCAAGTCTTTTGGCTTGGAAGGCAGAGTCGATCACTGGACGAAGGAACTGAAGAAGAACTTAGGACGCCTGCTGCAACTCCTATACCATTGGTTTGCCCGGTGAAGCCTTGCTGCAGTGCCAAAAGCCAAGTTTGCATCGACGGAGAAGCTCCTGCAAGGACGACTTCTCCTCTTGAGTTGGTGGGACCAATCAACTCCAAAGTAAGCCATCTGTACATCCATCTCGGAGCTGGTTGAATTTCCATGTTTCTACTGGAAACCGTATAGCCAGGGAGAGGAATACCAGATTGTGTGCGTTGCTTTTAAGCTGGCCTAGAGCTCCAGGAAGATCCTCCGTACCCCCAGGAAGCAGGACTGATGAGCCTGAGCCCCCTCAACAGAGTACAGGACCCTAGAAGCAAGGAAAGTCCATCTCGACAGCCAGGAACCGTGTTTCTGTTTGCGGAGGAGCTGAAACACTGAACAGCCACTGAAAGTGAAGTTTGCCGGTTGCGAGTTTTGACCGTCCCAGTGCAGTGCAGGAGTCCCCGACGTCCTCCCTCTTGTCCCCACGACGGAGGCCCAGGAACAGTTAGATCTGCAGAGCTGCACAGGAACAGTCATCTGCTGCATCTTTTCTCATCTTTAAAGGTACTGTGCAAAGTCTAAGAGAACTTACCTCTTGCTGTAGAGTTGCTTGCATCTTCTACTACTCACAAGTCTAATCAGCTTGTGGCCCTACATTTGATTCTTCTTTTCTTCAAAGACTTCTAAAACATTGTGCAAAGACTTCCTACTTAACTACAAAGAAGTGCTTCAGCTTACGTAGACTTTGGCCTATTGACTTTGGCTTAGCCTCTTCCACTGAATGACTCTTATTGGAGGATATGAACGTATTAGCCTGCTTAAGAATATTGGTGGTCTCTTGTTTGTTCTAAGTAATCTTTTCCTTTGACTTATTACTATATGATCCTAAATGCAACAGTGATATATTAATGTCCCCAGCACCCTAGCAATTGAAGTCACCTGAGGGTGTAGGTAGTGTCTGTGGGCCATCCCAAAAGGGCATCTACTGATGTAGCGCTATTAAGAGTGTGTATTTCAAGAAGTGTATTTGAGTGTTACTATTATATTGCTCCCTTCTGAAGAAGGCTTATTATGAATAATTGTTTATTCAAGAAACCTTGAGTATGATAGTTTATTTGAATACTTGTAACTATAAATCTCTGTGTAACTCCACTACAGCTCACATTGACCCGTCTTGAGATAAGCCTGGCTGCTCAACATGCTACGAAAACTGTGTAGCACAAGCTTATACCAAAGGTCAGGTCGGCTGCACGATTTAGGTCATCTGTATGACAAGGGGACCCCTCACCTTTGAGCAATGTAAGACGATCACGTTGCCAGAAACGGAGCGATTTCACTACATGCAACTCGGATACTGGACGTTCCATCTTGAGACCAGAAGGGGACGGGGGGGGGGGGGGAGTTCAGAAAGACCTGGTGCCTGTGGAGAAGCTGGTATTGTTTAACCTCTCTTATCACAAGGTTTGTAACGTGTACAAGCTATTAGCGGTAGACTCAGGGGAAGAGATGGAGGCATATATGAGGAGCTGGGAGAGGGACTTTGGTTGCACGATTCCAATTACATCACAGGAAACCATGTGGTAGAGGGCTTCTAGAGCATCTATATGTACCAGAATATTAGAGAACTCTACACCAGATCGTTTGTTCTATGTACCCCTTGGTTTCTCCTCATTGTTGCAGGGGGTGTGCAGAGGTTGGATCCATGACTCCTATATGGTGGCATTGCCTGGTAATTAAACCCTTTTGGGCGGCTTTTGTTATTTTAATCCAAGAAATTGTGGCTATTTGGCTCCCCCTAGATCCTTTGGTGGTCCTGCTCGCAGATACAGACGACCAGGATGTGTTTACCTTTGGGGCTCCTCACTCTGTTCTATCCAACCGTATGCTCACTGCAGCTAAACTTCCCATCGCTCAGCACTGGAAAAAGGTGGATGCTCCTTTGCTTCATATGGGGTGGGCCAAAATGTGGTATATTTGTACCATGGACTAAATCTTTTCTACCCTCTGACTCTTTGGTGAAAAATAGGCATATTCGGGATCCCTTTTCACGCTTGTTACTTCAGATGACTACAGCCCTCTGATTTCTGTGCAAAGGAAATCATTCTCACTATTGTTAATAAGATGCAGCAAGCGTAGTAGATGGACGCTATGCTGTGGGCTGACCAGTACCTTTCTTGATCTATTCCAGGTCCTTTTGCCAAACTCTTTCGACAGCCACAGATGATCCCAGTTCTCCCCCTTGCTTGTGCTTTCTTACCCTTTTAATTGCATGTATACTGAAAAGCGATTATGTATGCAGTGCTTTTCTCCCGTTGTATCTCTTCCATGTTGTTTTTCTTTTCTTTTTTGTAATGAATTTGAAAATCCAATAAATCTACTTTTTTTTAAAGAAAGTGATGGCTAGGAAGCCTTGAATTAATCCTCCTTTCTGTGGATTCATCTGGCCCACTTTCCTTACACCATGTTTAGGAAGTTTGTGCAATGAAATGAGGAAGGGGCATGTGGAAATCAGTCTATCACAGATGTTTTGGAACCAGGTTCTGGACCCTCAAACAGATGTACAAACATTGGGGGAAGAAAATAGTCACTCTAGATGTCCCTGAAATGGAGGACTTTCATAACCATTAGTCATTATGAGTCAACAGATTCATGGGGCGTGTGGTGGTGTGGGTAGGCCGTGTGTACAGATGTGTGGACATTGTAGAAACCTTTGCATTAACAGCGCTCTGAGAACACATTGCCTTTGACCCAAGAAGTGTTGGAGATGAGAGGAAATTGTAACACAGAAATGTGTGCTTTACTTTAAGGAATGTCTGATAATAGGAGGTTTTGCTTGGCTCTGTGTATCGAGGAAAGTTCATGGATTAGAAACCGTACAAGTGTGCATTGTAAGCAACCAACATGAGATAGGACCATATTGCATTTTTAGGCAACAAGTTTGGTCTTCTGCTGCAATTTACATGAACCATGTACAGTTTACTTTAACTATGACACTAGCTAATGGACTAATGTGTTGCTTTTTGACTGTATTATTTGCTGCCATCTACATCCTACTGCTTGAGCTCTTTGCAGGTAGTTTTTTTTGTGGTACTGTACTTTTAATACTTTTGCTTGTGTTTTTGAAGATCAGATCTAGATGCCTCTGCTGCTTTGTACCAATGCTGCCTTGAGCTTTTGATTCTCTTCACAGAGGAACCCAAAGTCGGGATTAAAACCATCAAGATGTACTGCCAGAGAATGCAGGAGGAGAACATCACTAGGGCTTTGATTGTGGTGCAGACTGGCATGACACCCTCTGCAAAGCAGGTACTCTTCTTCCTAATTATTATAAGATTATTCCCGTCAAAAGACATGGGTAATTAACTGTCTGTGGAGACGGCAGGTGAAAGGTGCTTACTGTGACTGCCCTTTACCATCTGACTCATGAGGAAATTATCCCTCTGCAGGTCTGCACTTCATCTCTGACCTCAGGAAGAAAACTTTCTTCAGAGGTTGGCATCCCTGCAAAATACCTCCCTGGACAAAAATAATTTCCTCCTACTTGTGGATCACTATGACATATTTCCCATTTTGATACAAAGCGTATGGAAGTTTAAAGTTTTTTCTCCTGTTGGGAAGGAACCAGGGTCCTCCCGCATCCCCAAGCTCTTTAGAATTAGGCAAGATTTGTTTTAGGTACTATAATGAACTAGGAGGGGGGGAGGGCAATGGGAAGCGTCTCATGCAGATATGACATACACTGACATGGGCAGGCACTGAAAGACATGGGCAGACACTGAAGAAGGCAGTTATTGTTTAGATATAAGGTGCCATTGACTATTAGCTGAATAGATTTGTAATGTCAGAGCCAATGCATTGTAAAAATCTTGTGGCTTGTGCTAAACAATGGACTACAGGCTTCCACAGTGTTTGCTTGCACTGGCAGAGCACACAGTGACCCACCAGCTGCCTACTGTCCATCAAGAGTCCATGCACGCTAAACATGGGATTTACATGATCGGTGCACAAAATGCAGAATTGGGACATATTATGAGTATTAAGTGTGGGGGAACTTAAAGGGCCCAGATAAATGTGAGTGGAATGTGGAGAGAATGACTGGAAAATGTTTTTATGCATGAAATGTTCATTGCGTAAGCTATCAAAATGTATAGTAGCATGTTCTGACAGAAACCGCTGACAATGAAGAAAGGAAGGCCTTGCAGCATCCCTTGTATGGAAGAAGGATGGATGCCACCACAGCAAGACAGTACTATGTAAACCCTTGATTGGGACCACTTTGGCAGGGAAAAGAACAGAACAGAACAGGGACAGGAGAAGACCGTTCAAGCAACAGAGTCCTTTGCTACCATCCTCATTTTTGTCTAATCCAGTCTAGCAGGCGGCAATAGTGTGCGTGCACCCTCTGGTCCTGGATCTCATTAGGCTACCCAGTGCACTTGGACAAATTATGCCATCATTTCCCTATTGTTCATATCAACGGTTTATTAATTAAAATCCATAAAAACAAGGCGATCAACGTTTCGCTGCTGCTTAGTTATGGTTTCAACAGTATATATACAACTAGAAGGTGTACTTGTGCTTCACACTTTGTAAGCTTCAAGTGCTGTATCTGTACTTGTATGGCTGAAGCATGCAAGCCTTTGTACTGTTTAGGTGGCATGCTTTCATCAACTTCAGTGCAAAATGAAGTTCCTGTAATTATGAGAGATTTGCCACGATGTGATGGACAACGTCATTGTGGACACTATTGAAGAGACATGCACAGTTTCAGGTTGCCCGCATTACTACAAAAGCACCGTTTTGGCCACATGACTTTAAAAGTGAGTGTCGCTAATGTCTGCTAAAATGCTGAGTGTGGAAAGTTTAGGGACAATAAACTGCTGAAGATTTCATGAACTGCAGAACTTTAGGGACAATGAATGTAGAACTACGGCACGAAGAGCAATATGGCAAGGGTAAGCATTGCAGACCCCTTACAATTATTTTATTTTTTAAAAGGAAATCGGGGGGAAAAAAAAATTCTGTCGTCCTGGCTCTCCGTCCCAACTGGTTGGGAACACCTGCATCCGTAGGCGCGTCTGGAAAAGCTGGCTTAAAAAGATAGCTGTCACTTTAGTTTTTGAAGTGCCTATGTCACGCGTGCGTCCCTCCGCACGCCAGGTCCACACCTTACCCTCGCGTCACCAACGGTCCACACCCAGTTCCTGTTTTTCCGCTTACTGGGCGGGTCACAATGTTTTGCTGCACTGTCGCTTTTCGGGGTGCTCCTTTGGCTGTCCATCTAGTGATTGATTCTTTACTCTTTTCAATGTGTGGTGCCTCCCTCTACGCATGCCGTATTCGACAGGCTTAAAGCAGTGCATCCATTGCCGGAAGCGTTTTTCAGTAGCTGAGCCCACCATGCCTGTGTTCGCTGTCTGGGTATACATCACCTTGTGAGTACCTGCATATTTTGCTGTGGAATTCACCCGAGGTCTATGCAGACTCATCTTCTCTCCATGTCCTAGCTGGGACTGGTACCGAAGGTGACTTGGAACAGGGGGGGGGGGGATGCCGATATCGGTAAGGGGGGGGGAACTATACCTTCAGGTGAGGTACTAGTTTCGGCACCGGCTGTCAGTACCCAAGGGAACAGTTCCGGAGTCTTCACAGGACCGTTCAGGGGGAAACCTCTGGCCTATTCACCTGAAAGTACCTCTGGGTGGGAAAGCACTATTACCTCCAAGTGGGAAAGTGTCACAGAAGACCATCCGGTACCGCAAGAGTTGTTTACTCCGGACAAAATAACAGTACCAGCAAAACCCTCTGTTGCCTCGGTACACCGAACAGGCAAGGGTATGTGCAAAGAGGCTCGCGCCTCTGGGGTTGATTCGGTCCATTCTGTTTCCCTGTACTGGACAAAGCCAAGTCTGCTTCTGCACCCAAAACATCTGGTACTTCGGTGCAGAAAGAAAAAGTTTCAGCCTCAACGGCTGAAGGTGAGCTTGCAAGCTCCTTGGTACCGAGTAAATCTTGTGAGTCCTCTCCTAAGACGCATAAGTACTCTCATTCAAGATCTAGTCCCGTACCAAATTCTCCACAAACACACAAACAGAAGAAAACTCCCATGGCTTTTGTCTTGGTACCGGAGAGCCATAAAGACAATTCAACCTTAATTTCTGACTCGGAAGACTTTGACTCTTCCAAATTGTGTACAGTTACAAAAGAACAATTGTTCAGCGTTCCTGGGAGAGCTCACACTTCTCAGACTTTGCCTTAATTTTCTCCTCAGTCGGAGGACAATTTGGGTCAACCTACACTGGTGCCATCACAACCTGCATCCCAACTGGTTCTAACCAACATTCGGGTGCCTAGACCGGTGATATTGAACATTTACAATTCTAGTCAACTGCTTAATAGAGCTGATTCTTCTAAATCTATCAGATTGGTAGAACCTCTACCTTGCCATTCCCAATTGGTAAACAACATCACTAACCCTGTGCTGGAAACCATGCTTTTTGAGCCCTTCCTCGAAATCTTGGCTCAACGCATCAAGGGCAAAATGTCACCAGTACTACCTCCATAGATTGGTTCGAGTCGACCCTTAACCCGACCCTTTACCGGTACCAGTGGACAATGTGGACCCTGCTCCTCAACCCAAAAAACAGTGTGTCTAAGGATACTGACTCAATTTCAGAGGACACCACTCATTCACCTTCTATGGTGTTCCATGACATTGTCACTAAAGCCATGCAGGCTCTTGAAAGCCTCCCAAAGGATAAGCCTGAAACGGCTGGTGTTTTTGGGAAATTCAGGCTACCCCGCACGTCCACACCACGTAGTTGGGTATCGAGCTACAACTAAAACGGAGTATCAATTCCCCTGTAAATCTGATCAGAAATCAATGAGAGTTCAAACTAAATGTATTCACCATTAATATCCAGCAAAACCTATATTCAAAAAGTGACATGTCTAAAATAGCACATGACAATCAATTAAATAACACATCCCATACCTTTGGTATTGATCTTATGCAGACTGTCATATTCATTGTACAGTACAAAAGTGTAGTTAGTAGCCATGTGATCAAGTACACTGTACCGGTCAACCCACTACTGTTTCCAGCTCAGAGGTAAACTTTCTGTTTGCAGTCACTTAATGCCCTCCGAGCTTTCTTCAGGACACATAGCCCAGCGCAATGTAGTCTCCTTCTAATCTCCAAAAACCATGCGTAGATATTCAAAAACGACACTACAAAAAAAAGGGTATTGTCACTGTTATGTTAAAAAAAATCTAAACAGGGTACCATACGGTCGGCCCTGTATTTGATGTAGCTACCTGCCTACCTTAGATTTCTTCTATTGTGTGGTGGGCCACTAAATATTTCACTCCTGCTATTCAGAGGTTTATTTGTCTTGTTGCAACTACATAGAAAGATAAAATTAAGGAACAAATGCTACTTTTTATTATCCAAATCACTTCTCACTCGTTCCATTTTAAACTCTATTGTTGAAAAACTTTTTTGTGTACCTGTTTAGCGTTTTTTCAGCAGAAACCGGATCAGCATTATGCTGCACAGGTAGTGTTCCTGCTTGTCAAAACTCCCAACAGAGCCACTGCTATTTCTGTGAGGAGACAGGAAAGTCTCTTAAGTGCAAAAGGGGCTGGTATATTTGTCTAGAGCACATCGTGTTCATAATGAGATGCGAGAATGCTGCATATCATATCGAGCAAGATTGGATTAGAAAAACATTTGAGGCTCGCCGTTTTTGTTTTTCATAAATTCAAAAACAAAAGCCAAATATGGCAAGTATCAATAAAGTTGCAATCACGCCAATCTGGAAGTCCCCATTCCGAAATGGGGATGCTGGTTCCTTCAAATACGAAGTGCGTATGCACACGCCGGTAAGATCAGCAGTACCAGGAAATACAAAACAAGGACAACGTCTCTCACGCGGCTGATTGAGCAGGTGAGACCTTTTGATTATGGCGGTTGCTCAAGGGTACATCCCTTTTACTCTAACCATATTGTACTGCTCAAATTTATGAAAAACAAAGTAGTAGCCTAGTAGTACACCTAGAGTGTTTTGCTAATTCAATCTTGCTTAATATGATATGCAGGGTTCTCGTATCTCAGTATGAACAGTCTGATCAGTTATTTCACTGGATGGCTGGTAGTTTTGACCAATGTTGCTGAAAAAAATATTCTTTTGCGACTCATTTGACCAAAAACTCTACTTGGGTACTACTTCTGCCAAAGGAACAAATTACCATTTGCAACTGTGGGCCATTTTTCATTGGTGCCTGAGATAATGCTGTGCCGCAGTCTGACCTTGCACACTGCTCGCTATGAAAGAGTACTCCAAAATTGCAAGTCTTGGGTGAGGGAGCAAGAAGGACAGATTGGAAGGAGATGGGCTTGAGATGGTGTTGGAAACCGGGAGTGTTGTCTGCAAAGATGTGATGGTGAAAGCCAAAGGACAAGATAAGTGTACTTAAGGGAAAAGTTTGGAGGGAAAATGATCAAATGTCACAGGACGGAGGGGTGTGGTCAGAGGTTTGTGGGTTCCAAGAGATTTTAAAGATGTGACCTTTGCGTTAGGAGGTAGTTGAGGCTAAAGCTGAGTGGCGACACCCAAGGTCTTGGAGTAAGCAGGGGGGGGGGCGGAGTTTCTGACACTGTTGAAAGCGGGAAAACTGTTGATAAGGATGTGTATAGAAGAGCGTTTGAGTGGTTCATCACCACAGCAGGGCGACACGGGTACCAGCGGCTGTTCCATGGCGAAGGTCCCGTAAGAGCTAGTCAGTTCACAGGACGGACCACCAAAAGCCTTGTTTGCAGGCTAAGCAGGAGGTGCCGAGAGTAGTTGGTCCCACTACTCCCAATGGGTCGAAGCGCCCTTACAGGCCTTCTGTGATCGATGAAAAACAGGGCCTCTGAAGGGACAACAGCGGGGTCAGGGTGCCAAACCTTCCAGCAGGTCACCAGTGGTCCCTCAGATCTGCTTCTTCGCGTCAGGATACTTGGCTCCGTTACTAAGTTCGGTGTGAAATCAGAAGATCGACCTGGAATAGGTTTAGAGTGCCTTCTCTTATCCAGAATCTCCTTCACGCAAAAACAAGGGGAAACCAATAAAAGATCTTCACACATTCAACCATTCCAGACGTGGACCAATCACGGACCACAGTGGTCCCAGTCATCCCAGCACAACAGATATCCTGGCACCCAGGGTGTGCAATGGAACTAGACAGTTGCAGCCCACATCCTGGGCGCACAAACACAAGGCATGCAGAAGCCTGCGAAAGCTTTGGTTTACGCGGTGGTCTGTATGTCCAAATAAGGAAATTCCCAGGTCTTCTCGACCTGGGGAAGGCAAAAGGAAATTTCCCGGGTTTGCTCGACCTGGGGACGGCAAAGGGGACAAAATGGCCAATGGACATACCAAAGGACCTCGTGGCATGGCCATTTTAGGCAGTGGCCACTGTCCTGGGACAAACACAGTAAACACGGTTGGGACCATAGAAAAGAGTCAAAAAGGCTTCAAAAGTAACTGCTGCCACCAGCTCTGTTCTCGGCACACTTGTACATTCACTAAAAATCCTTCGAGGGTGTCTAGGGCCTTAAAAACGTAAAAAAGGCCTCAGCACACTGTACTGAAAGGTACATTGTGCACTGATTTATTTATTTTTGCCAAGAAATGGTAACAAAGTGAAAGACTAAGGGAAACAAAGTCTCCCAGTACTGACTCTGAAGGGCATGTCAGTTTCCCCTTAATAAGATGAGCAAAAGCCCAGCGGAGTACAGCAGAAGGCTGGGCTCCACTGGTAAAAGTCAGGCTAGGATGGTCAGACAAAAGCAAAAAGTTGGGGGAGGGGGGGTTCACAACTGGAGGGAAAATTACCCTAAATGGAAATCTTTCCTAACACTCATGCAGGAAACTCTGTCTGGGCGATTTTCCAGTGGTATTGTCTACTCTAACCAGAAGACCATGGGATAAGGTGGTCAAAGTGGTCATACAGGGGTCTCGTAAAAAATCTGTACCCTCTAAAGTCTTTGACCGGCAAAAGAGTGAAAGAAAGGGAAATGATGAATTGAGAACAGAGTGTTGCAGAAGTTAGCAAAAGTGAAACTGGTGGAGGGATGCTGACAAAAAGGTGCGAAGTCCAAAGTCCCGAAGTACATTGAACTGTTTGTAAAAGTCGGCGAAAGTGAACCCGGAAGAGGGAAGCCGACCATCGGAGACTAAGCCTGAAGTACTGTTTAAAAAGACATTAAGACTTGTTGAAAGTAAGAGGTATTGGAAGACCAGGGGGTAGAATTGTCAAGTGGGTCCGAGCCTGGTCGAGGGAGATCCAGGGGTGAAAAGCTATCACCCAAAGTTCATTGAGAGAGGAACTGTTCAATTGATTGGTTTAATACGATACGTGAGGGGTAGGCGCCCGAAAGAGGGGGACCCCAGAAATGAAGCCATCACCCGATGTGAACTGTGGAACTTTTTGTTTGTGTTTGTCTGTTGGGTGCATCAGGCATCGAAGGCAAGAGACTTTTTTGTGTAAAGAGACTTTACAAAACTAAACATGTACTGTGCTAGCTGGACCTGAACTGTCAGGTTGTGCTGAGAAAGCTGTGCTCAAAGTTCCCACCTTGTCCCGTGCTGAAAACCTGGGGAAGGGAGACCCCTGGCAATCACATCCTGACTTATGATTTGAGAACACTTCTTTCTTTATTGAAACCCTATCCCACACTCTTTCTGTAATTAGTTGTAAGGACTTGGCAATAGATTTTTATTTTTTAAATATGCCCTTTTATTTGACACAGCGCCACTAGGACTGATTGCCTTTTCATTTGATGGTCATTGCTTGCTCCCATCTTAGATTTAGGTTGGGCATTTTTCCACCCTGCATTCTTTGTTCAATAAACACCCTTGAACTGTGATCACTTGTGTCTGTCTTTACTGTTGCCACCATGAGTTCTTTACACAAGGAACTAGGCTGAACCAGTCCATAAATCTGTAAAGGGTGCAGGTCTGGGCTCAGTGAGCCCATGTGTGCACAATGACCATTCTAGGGGCTGCGTTGTGGTTCCACAAACAAAGGAAAGACCCAAAACGAATGATAGTGTGTGTAGGTCTTACAAAATGCATTCCATACGGTCATGTGTGATTTGATGGCTGTCTTAGGCCAGCATGTGCCTGAATGTGTATCATGGGGAGACGCATTGCAAGACGTGAAGCTGAAGGCTCCACTTCTCTGCAAAAAGTCAGGACAAGGTGTAAAACAAAAGGCAAAAAGTTTAGGGGTCCATAGAATATGGAGGGAAAGTTGCCGATCTTTCCGAACAGGCTGTTTTCTGTTGCTCTCTGCTCTGTTTTGTCATTCGAGCCCAGATCCACTTGGTTGGGTGCCCACATTTTCCTGGCACCTTCTCAATCCTTTCTTTCGCTCCTGGCTGGAGTTTTACCCTCATGGGAAGTCGCATTATTTTTCCTTTGGGCTGCTTGACTAACAAAGGCCTGATTCTGCCTCACTACCTTTCTTATGGGCTACTGCGTCTCAAAGCAGGAACTCTTAGAGGATCTCCTCTGGCATTCCCCTCGGGTTGGTTGCTGCCTTTTGTGGTGCGCCTGTGGTATAGAACCAGACGTAGCCATAACCTAGGCTGTGATTATTAGATTTGTTGCATCTATTCGTAAAGGGAACTTAACAACCTCCTTTTAAAGGTACTTTAGAAGGAACCTGCCTGTACACTAAAATGTTTCCTGTGTCTCCTTCCGGTCTCTGGAGTTTTATACCAAGCGACTGGAATTTTACCATGTACCACTGATTTGCTATGTTATTTCAAAGGTCTACTTTACACTCCTGAAATGTACTAATTTGCTGTGCATCACAGCAGGTTATTTTTTGTTTTTCATTTCACATCTGCTAGTGTAATCAAAACATGAGTCTGTTTTTGAGACTAATTGTATTCTACCTCTTCCGCATTGTTTGGTAAGTGTTCTAACCCCCCTGTTGTCCCTTCAGGTGCTTATACATAATTTATAGTGCATATTTGTACCATTAATGCTGCTATGTGTGAGAGTTGTAGTGAATTAAGCTGACCATTCATCTGCTAGCATTTTGGGGCCTGATCATGACTGTGAATGTAGTTTTACTGTTGTCTAGGGTTCCCTTTTTCTCCCTGCCATTTAGCCCTATATGGGTTGTGCCAACGACCATGTAGTGGGCATACATTTCATACAGGTATGGGTAGGGTCCTTTATGCCCTTCATTGTTTTTGATCATGCGCTTTGTTACGGTGTGTAATGTGTGAACTCCACGTACCACACCTAGATAGCCTGTGTGATTTTATAATAATTGTATATTTTTCAGTATACCAGTGAAGTATAGTCTCTGGAGATGACCTTTGGGAATAACTACTTCACCACCAGCCCGCCTCCTCTCTTGAGTTTAGCTGACGGCTGTCATAGCTGCCACTATAGAGTGTGTGGTCTACCTTTTTGTTTGGAAAACCTTTCTTGCATTTAGATTAGATGGTTCTGCACGGACCTGTGGAAAAATCTCAGAACATGGCTGCTGCAATGATCTCTAGAGCAGTGTGTGGGCAATACTTCAGCCTTTTTTGTGCAATATTTCCCCGCTACTTCTTAAAGGATAGATGGTGTGCATAAATCCTGGTCTTTTGGTCTTTTAAATGCTATGACCCACTGCTCCCTTTCGTTTCAAATGTGTGTAAGAAGTTGGGGATGTGTGGGGGGGAGGCAGAATGTGCAAATAATGTAAAATTACCTTCACAGTAACTTGAGGATGCTTTGTCTATGCTCTCCTTCCTTTTGATCACATGCACCCTTCCATCTCCATTGGCATATCTGAAATTGCAATGCATTTGCTTGTAGGTGGAAACTGGCTGATTTTGGTGGCATAGAAAGTGTAGAGGAATGTACATAAGGACGTGTAACCTTGGTGCCCCTTCAACAGAGCAATTTTTGCAATTCTTGTGCACTCACTCCTACAGTGATAGAGATCTTAGGGCTGTGGGTGTAGTTATTGACTGCAGCCAAACAGGTGGTTTGACTGGTTTAAGCTGTACAGGCTGGAAGAATCGAAGAAGCATCCTTTAAAATAAATGCTCTTTACTTTGCATCAGTGGTCTGATAGAACTTTGCTTTCCTTTGCAGTCACTTGTGGATATGGCTCCCAAATACATCTTGGAACAGTTTCTGCAGCAGGAGCTGCTTATTAATATCACAGAGCATGAGGTGAGTTATTTTAGGGTGATGAAGTATGTGCTTTTCTATGCATAAATAACTATGGAACACTGGTTTGAAATCCTTTTTTTATTATTGAATAATCGGATTCGTTATTGCCATGGGTTTTCCTGGTGTTCCAAGAAGATACTGAGCTATCATGTTGGGAGACTTATTGTTGTTACTCATGATATTTTGAGAGCACGTCCCGGACATAGGTGTTAGATTTGAGCTTCCATTTTCTGAAGACTGTATTGTGCCCCCACTCTTTTTATCCTAAATTAGACTAAAGCAAGAAAAAACAGAAATTCCATTTTACATGTGGTGCATCTCCGGAGATTATTCGCTCGGGCCTTTAACGAGTTATGAGGGACCATAACACCCGGTACGGCCCTCACTGCAGGTCTATAAAGCTATTAGAACACCCTCCGGGCCCGATTCTGAACTTGGCGCAGAAAATGTGCTAAAAAGCAGGATTCACTGCGCCAAATCGGGACGCCCAGGCTCCACCAGTATTTTCAAGTGAGCCTAGGCGTCCTCGTAGTGCACAAAAGTGCACCTGCAGGGTGGTGCCTATTTGTCATAACGGGCGCAATCCTGAAATCTCAGCAGCTTTTGTGTAAAATAACGACATATTCGTTATTTTACAAAAATGCTGCGGAGAACATGGGTGTATATGAACCCATTCATATACACCAAAGTAAGTAGCTTCCACGTTGTATTCTACAACGTTGAAGCTGCTTGCAAACACTCAATTTGCGGGCTGTAATCAATCTGCAGGCTATATCAGTGCTTATAGCCCGCAGATTGACAATCAGCTTCCCAGAAACACCACTAGACTGTAATTTCCATTATTTAAGGCATTGCACCAACCCCATGTCTCTTGTCTAACTTGGTCTTTGTTTTCTTTATTTACAGCTGGTCCCAGAGCATGTGGTCATGACAAAGGAAGAAGTAACAGAGCTGTTGGCAAGATAGTATCCTTTTTATCTGCTTGGTCTTTAGTTTCAAGCATTCATCTTGCCTTGTCGGGCCGCTCCAAAACTCTGATTTTGCTCCACTGAGGCTTGTTGATGACCTTTCCCATATTGTACCAAACCCCAAAATCTAGCTCTGTTAATCATAAACTTTCTATTTGATTGGAAAGCTAGATTATTACTGGAACTGCAACTCGGGGGGGAAAATGCAACGAAAACATTTCAAGAAATCAGTCTTTCTATTTCTTTGTGGGGTAAAGTAATGAGGCCACCTGCTCTAGTTGTATGTTTTGTATTCCAAGCCCCATGCTGTCATTAGTTTGACATTTGTTTTAAAGTTACGTGAATTTCTTCCGCCTGGACACACAGATATACACACACCATTGCTGTAACAATGGGAAGTAGCTGATTTCAGACCATCTTGTGGGACTGATATGCATTTTTAAATGTTTTTTAAACTTACCAGCTGCCTTGTTGGAGAGTAGAAGTATAAATGTATAGGTGTTGAAAACTACGATGGTGTTTTATGGTTTGCGCTTTAAACTAGATTTTGTCCAAGTCTATATTGCTTTATTTGGCCTTCATTTCCTTCCTGTGATTCATGGAGTTACTCTGTCTGGAAGCTTTGGAGGCTGTTTCATAGCATTCACTGCCTTAATAGGACGTTCCAAAACCTCTTTTTTGCGGAGTTGTCTCTCTATTAAGGGATCATAAAATTAAATATTTCTGCTGATGTGTGGAATCCCAGAACAATTCAAATGAATGGCAGTAACTCTTAAGAAACATTGTCATAAACACAGCTGTACCCGGCATATCATATGCTGATCTTGCACATGGTCTTTTGCTCTGTTTCGCTCCTGCCTTTCGCTCGCTACACTTTGGGAACAAATGAATGACTATCTTTGTTTGACCAATCATTCTGATAATCACCAAGTTAATAGTACAAACTGGGCTTGGTGCTCCTTGTAACCATGTATTGTATATCCTCATTTGGACAGGCTAGTGATCTGGATTTGAAGGTTAAACAGCTGAGATATAATTTGCTTCATTGGTGTTATAGGGATGTCTTCTTGTTTCCATATTTAGAATCGGAGGGACTGGGTCTGTGAACATAGCCAGTATCCAATACACAGACCTCCTTTGAGAAATGTATATTTACGATTGGCTGGATAGCTTACTGTTTTGTATTTTATCTCCAAAAAGCATAACTAGTACTCTTTAAAAGGCATTCCTAAATAGAAAAGACAGCAGAGCATGAAAAAATGGTAAACCGGCAAGCATATAGGAAACATTGACACTGTCTCTTTAAGGGTGCAAGCTCTCAGCATGCATTAAGTTTAGTTTGCCTCTGTTCTTTAGGTCTCCCTGTGCTTTGTGTCTTTAGGTGCATCTTCCTGGCTTGGGCACTGCTGGTGATTCTCTCAAGCTCACTATACTATGGTATAAATTATAAGTACTTGGGTGGTCTTTAACAGGTACAGTGCACATCTTTCAGATGTACCAACTGAGAGAATGTCCTCGCACTATATATTTATTTATCCAATATTTGTATTTCTGATAGTTTGTTAATCTGCTTAGAATCAAATGCTGTGCATAGTCCGACATCCAGTGGTCACTGCGGAGTATTGCATCTTGTTTTTCGAAAGTCGAAAAGGGGACGTCGACATAGGCGTGTCTGTAATACTATCCCTATAGTGACGTGTAGTGTACCCAAAAACCCTCACGCGCCGAGGTCCCTCAGATTGTTTTTTTACACCTAGAATACTAGTCGCCTTATGCAGAGCTCGTAAGAGACATTGCCATTACCATTTATTCGACCGTTGGTCGATTTGTCAGTTATCGTTTAATCCAACCACTTCCAGCCCTCTTTCGACGGCTAAGCAACTTCCCCGCCGAGTCAAGATCTTTGGCGGTGGCTTAGACGGAGGAGATCCTATCGGAGAGTGGGGGTTGTTTGTGGACATGTCTGTTTTCTTCTAGAATGCCTTCCCCCCCACCACCTCCTCGTTATCACTTATTACATCCTCAGCTATGGCGAGGACTCCTTTTAGATTTTGCCCTCGTAACGGCAAATTCATGTGGAAGGATAAGCATAAGCAGTGTAACCGCTGCTTACCCCTTGACCACAACGAGGCCAGCTGTGCGGCCTGTAAACTCCTCCATCCAAAAACTTTGAAGGACCGCAGGGTCAAGAAGTGGGCAGCCTACGCCATGTCAAAGGCTGATTCCTCACCCGCTGCTGCCGCCGCCGGGGATAGTGATAACACTACCTCCATATCGGAGGTTGTCAACCTCTCTAAGGAGCGCTCCCGCTCCTCCCCGTCTGTCCCCGTCCCCAAAAACTTCGGCTCGGGCCCTACTTATGGAGATGTACACCCCGGCGATGCCGACGCACATGCAAAAGTCAAATCTAAACCCACAACCCACGGCCATTCCTCGAGTAAGTCAAAGAAGGCCACAGCGAGATGCCAAATCTGCCGTCGGCCTCCGCCGACCGTAAGGGTCGCCAGCCCTCCACGCAGTCGCATGCGCGCCTAGGCCATCCGCAACTAAGGGCGCTATCACCAAAACGTCTGCCGAAACGCCTCGTAAGAGAGCGTCCTTCGACGATAATGTTCCGGCACCACCGAAAACCATTCATGACCAGTCCTCGGCCGACAAACTAGTTGTGGAGAGCTGAGCTAGAATAGTCTCCACGGATGCTCAGAAACAGGTGGCGAAAGAGTCGCCGAGACCCGCTCACAAGGTCAGAGAGACACCGCAATCTACGGAAGGTACGCCGGAACCTCCCCCCACGTCTAAGGGAAGACCTAGTGTCGGGCCCACGAGAAGGGTTCTCAGAGGGCGACGGGGATATATCCTCCATGCTATGGGAGAGATCTTGACGCCTAGAGGCGGAGGAGCAGACCTTTCCACCGCTAGATCATTCAGTGTTATCCCAGTGGACTAGGGAAAGATTTGAATTGTGTATGGACAGACTAGATAGGTTTGTGTCCACCTCTAAACACGTTACAACCAAAAGGCCAAGAGAGGTACTCCATGAAGACCCTAGGGCCAAGTATCCAAGACTCTTTGACCCGCTTTAGGTGGAAATTGATACATATGACCTCACTGAAGAGGACTTTCAGGAAGATGAAGAATTTCTAAATACTGAGGATCTACAAGACCCTATAGGGGACTTTGAAGAAGACCCAGACATATGTGAACACAGCCCTGGCAGTCTCCAGGGGCGTCAACAGACCCTGATGTTTTGGATCTGCGCTCTCCTCAAACCACACCGGTCAGAAACCCGTCACCTGTGGATGATCAACCCACTTTAAATGCAATGCTACGCAAGGCAGCAGCACATTTTGAAATTGACACAGGGAAAATTACCCCAGAAGCAGATTTTGTGGAGAAAATAATTAAGGAAAAACCACCTACTAGCCAAGTCATACCCCTTCTTGCCTCAGTCAAGAGACGCCTCGTTCCCTCTTTATCCACACCTTCATTGGTTAGAGGGGTCAACTCAAGAATAGAGAAGCTTTTTAGCCCTTCACCTTTGGATCCCTTATATATTAGGGGTCACTCCATACCTGATTCCCTGGTAGTAACCACCACGAGGAAAAGGGTTCGGGTTCTGCTATCTCCTAGCGAAGCACCCCCAGACAAGGAGGGGAAGAAACTCTATGCCTTGGGAAAAGGATTACATCCTCGGCAGCTTTCTCCACGTGGATTGCCAACAACAATACTTTGTTGGCAAGCTACGCTGATGCCCAATGGGGATTGTTGCGCAAAGGCCTACAAGAAGCCCCTGAGCCCTTGCGAACCCGCTTGTTAGCCATTGTGACAGAAGGTACTCTGGTAAACCAAAGCATCATCAAGAACACTTTAGATCAGGGGTGCACAACTGATTTCGACAGAGGGCCAAAAGTACCTTACATGATGGCTATAGTGGGCCGAAAAGTAAATGTGGGTGGGGTGGTAGGCGGGGCGTGGCAGGAAGCTTTTTCAACCTCCAATTTGTATTAAACACATAGAAAAAGAATGTTTTTGAGGGGTAACGATTTTTATTTGCATTTCAAACTTACATTTTGTACTACACATTTATTTCTATTTAGTTATTGTATATCTGTTTAATTAAATGATATATATTTTATTGACCCTTGATTGGACATTCCGTTATTTTGGACTGCTATAGTTTGCTGTTTGGGTTTCCCAAGAGGAGTATGGCCTTCGTTGAGTCAGGTTTCCTCAAAAAGCACTGTGCCTGTTTCAGCTTTATTATTGGGTTCACTCTTGGAGTGCAACACTATGCCCCATGGCTCCCACCCCCAACCAAACACTATGCCCCATAGCCCCCACCCCTCAAGCAAACACTATGCCCCATGGCCCTCTCACCCCCAACCAAACACTATGCCCCTTGGCCCCCTCACCCCCAACCAAACACTATGCCCTATGCCTCCCTTACTCCCAACCAAACACTGCCCCATGGCTCCCCCAACCAAACACTGCCCCATAGCCCCCACCCCTCAAGCAAACACTATGCCCCATGGCTCCCCCACCCCTAACCAAACACTATGCCCCATGGCCCCCTCACCCCCAACCAAACACTATGCCCCATGGCGCCCATACAGACCCAAACCCCCCCACCCCCAACTCGGCACACAAACTCTCAAACATGCACCCATACAGACCCGAAACCCCCCCACCACCCCCGCATCTCAACATACACAACACAACACAAACATACAGCAGAACAGACCCGACACACCCAGACAGACCACTTTCCGGAGACGTGCTGGAAGGCAGGCTAGCTGGAACTCTGGCGAGGTAAGTGGCGTGGCACTAAGGCTGGCGTGGTCTACAAGGCTGAAATGCCTTCCGGCATCAAGCCTTATAGACCACGCCAGCCGTAGTGCTAGCACTCCATTGGTGCAGCACACACGCACTACGTGGCTCGTAGGAGCGACGTGGTGCGTGTGTGCTGAGCCAATGAGGGCCAGTGGTTTGTCCGGCCCGGAAGACAACAAAGAATTTCCTAATGGAGGGTGGCCGATGCTGCTTGCGGGCCGCACTCCAATAGGAGAGTCTTTGTGCCTTGTGGGCCAGACAAAATGGCATGGCGGGCCGCAACTGGCCCGCGGGCCTTATGTTGTGCACCCATGCCTTAGATGCTGCGGAAACGGCTGGCTGGTCACTAGTCCAAGGTTACTTCTTAAGCGTCATGCTTGGCTCAGAAACTAACCGCTTGAAGACTCAAACTTGTTTGGTAAGGCGGTTGATGACGCACTGGGAACAGCTAAGAAGGAACACGAAACTCTAAAGACCCTGGACCAAATCACAAGACTCCTAATAAGCAAGGTTATGGCAACAGGCGGTTTTTTCGTGGCGAACGACAAAATCAACAACAATAATACTCCTCAGCACGCAACTGGTCCTCCCCCCAGGGAACCAGTAGACAATATGCTCAGAGGACAACGTTGTGGCACGGGAAGAGGTCGGGGCCCCACTCCCAGAGGCTCCCCGGCTGCCAACACCAAATGACCCGAAAGTTTGGGTCCCCTCCCATGCATCTCCGGTTGGGGGCCGGTTAACATCATTCCTACAAGCATGGGAGGGAATTACGACAGACTGCTGGGTACTGTCAACAAGAGCCCACGGTTACTGCATCGTATTCAGTCTGTCCCCTACATTCAGACCCCCAAAGGGAAGACGCCCATCACTGGAACACCTCTCCATCCTTCTTCAGGAAGTCGAACTGCTGCTGGAAAAAGGAGCAATAGAGGTTGCGCCTCTATCACAGGTAAAGGAGGGTATTTATTCAGTGTACTTCCTTGTACCCAAAAAGGATTTAACCATGCACCCTGTACTAGATCTGCGCCCAGCGAACACAATTGTAAAACCTCAAAGTTGTATGGTGACATTGCAGGAGGTAATCCCCCTGCTCACACAGGGGGATTACATGGCAACACTGGACATGAAAGATGCGTACTTTCATATTTCAATGTTGACAGCGCACAGGAAATACCTCAGGTTCATGATAGAAGGCAAGCACTATCAGTTCAAGATGTTATCCTTCGGCATAGCTTCAGCGCCAAGGGTATTCACAAAGGTACTGGCAGTGACGGCAGCACACCTGCGCAGATTGTCCATTCCAGTCTACCCTTACCTCGACGACTGGCTCATAACAGGGGATTCTTACGAAACATGCTTCTCAAATACCCAAAAGACTGTAGACCTTTTGTTCCACCTGGGCTTCTCCATCAACGAGAAGTCCAGTCTAGACCCCAGCCAAGTCGAGCAATTCCTAGGGGCTCTAATTCGAACAAAGGATGACCTTGTCTCCCCTCCAACGAGAGGGTCCAAAACATGCTGTTTCAGATCCTTCAATATGTAGCCGGTCTGGAGGAGACGGTACGCAAGTTCATGTGATTGCTAGGAATGATGCCGTCATGTATTTATTTGGTACCTCACGCACGTCTGCGCATGCGCCCAATCCAAGAGTGGCTCAACAGCCCGTGGTGTCAGGCCACTGGACAATGGGATGATCTAATGGTGGTCTCGCAAACCTTGCTTCTCCCTCTGCCATGGTGGTCGAAAGAAAACCTCGTGGTGGGGAAACCTTTCGCAAACCCCTGCAGTGGAGCCACCCTAACCACAGACTCATCCCTCACAGGATGGGGGGGAGGGGCTCATTTATCCCATCAGACTGCACACATAGTTTGGACTCCGAATGTGGCATCCAAACACATAAACTTGCTGGAACATCTGGCGGTCTTCAAAGCACTGAAGGCTTTCCAGACACACCTACAAGGGAAAACAGTGCTGATCCTCACAGACAGCACCACGGCCATGTACTACCTGAACAAGCAAAGGGGCACACACTATCCAGGACTGTCCAAGCTGTCCCAGAACATCTGGAAGTGGGCTCTCAAACACAACATGTTCCTGTTATCTCAACATGTACCAGGGGAACTCAATCTTCTGGCAGACAAACGCAGCAGAGACTTCCCTCTGCCCGCAGAGTACGAATGGCGACTACACGAAGACATCGTCTCCAACGTTGTCGCAGAACGGGGCTTCACAGAAATCGACCTGTTCGCAACTCTGGAGAACACCCAATGCCAAGATTACGCCTCCAGGTACCCCCAGAACCGCTCCAAGGGGAACGATCTCTGGATAACATGGTCAGAGAAATAATTCGATGCTTCCCTCCCCCCCCCCAAACTCCCCTTCCCAAAAAGATAGTGCACAAGATGCACCATGAACCAGTTATCATGATACTGGTGGCCCTGCCAACCCTGGTTCGCTCATCTGATGGAGATGTCACTGTCTCCTCCAGTAAACTACCCTGCCCGTACAACATGTTGTCACAGGACAGGAGCCAAACGCTGCACCCATGCCCACAGACCCTGAACTTGGCAGCCTGGCTCCTGAGGTCATAGAATTTGGACATTTGCAGCTCCCACAGAGATGCATGGACATTCTCAGAGAGGCAAGAAAACCAAACACTCGTTACTGCTACTCTAGCAAGTGGAAACGGTTCGTCATCTGGTGTAAGTCAAAGAGCATCAACCTCGTTGACTGCTCTCCCACACAGATTGTTCTATAACTGACTCACTTATTGGACTCAGGTTTAGTCTTTAATTCTATTAAAGTTCACCTAGCTGCACTCTCCGCCTACACTACGTCTCAACATAAGGTGTCATGGTGGTAAGTTCCAGTTATTAAAGCCTTCATGGAGGGAGTGAAAAGAATTCACCCTCCTGTATCTAACCCAGCTCCCGGATGGGACCTGAATCTTGTACTAACCAGGCTAATGGGCTCCCCCTTCGAGCCCCTGCATAAAGCAACCCTTAAGGTTCTCACTCTTAAGACTGCTTTCTTGATAGCTATCACCTCTATTAGGAAAGTGAGTGAACTACAAGCGCTCTCTATATTAGAACCCTTTGTAACAGTTCACAAAGATAAGGTGGTTCTACGCACACACCCTAGGTTTGCACCGAAGTTCATTTCAAAATTTCATGTCAACCAGTCTATAGAACTACCAACGTTCTTTCAAAACCCATCAAACTTGGGAGAAAAGAGCCTGCACACTCTTGATGTGCGCAGAGCAGTCATGTTTTATATGGAAAGAACTAGACCACTGAGAAAGACTAATCGGTTCTTTTTCTCAGTGGCAGCAGGAAGAGAAGGAGATGCAGGTTCCAAATCCACTATATCTAGATGGATTGTCCAGTGCATCACTCTGTTTCTCTCTTGCTAAGAGAGAACTGCCCCTCAAGCCTAGAGCTCACTGTACTCAGCACTGGGGCATCCATAGCATTCATTGCAAATGTTCCCCTTGAGTCCATTTGCAAGGCGGCAACCTGGAGTTCTGTATACACCTTTACAAAATACTATTTTGTCTAGATGCCCATTCTCGATCTGATTCCCAGGTGGGACAAGCAGTACTAAGATCTCTTTTCTCTACTGTTCCTTCTCACAACCCTCCTCCAACTCCGGGTACTGCTCGCTAGTCTATGCGCAGCACGTGATTCTAAGCAGATAAACAAACATCAGAAGACATGCATTACTTACCGTAAAAGTATTTCTGATGGTTGTGTCTGCTTAGATTCACATGCGCCCACCCTTACTCCCCGCTCAGATGGAAGGTGCATAGACGTCTTATTACTTCTCTCTTTTCTGTACTCACTCACGTTATTCATAAAGCTCACTCATGGCAGAAAAAATACAAACCGAGGGACCTCGACGCGTGAGTGTTTTTGGGTACACTACACGTCACTATAGGGATAGTATTACAGACACGCCTATGTCGACGTCACTTTGTCGACTTTCGAAAAACAAGATGCAATACTCTGCAGTGACCACTGGATGTCGGCCTATGCACAGCATGTGAATCTAAGCAGATACAACCATCAGAAATGCTTTTACGATAAGTAATGCATGTCATATGAATGTAAAGAGTACAGTTACTACACTTACTGGTAAGAACTGTTACAAGTGGCCTAAAGAACACAGCAACTCCCAGATGAGATTCAAGGGTTTTTATTTGAATTGCGAACGGACCTAGTGACTGTTAAGAATAACTTCTCTTTTGGCAACTTTCCCTCCATAGTTCCTGTAGACCCCAATCTTTTTGCTCTGTTTTTTAACCGGTTTTGATTTTTTTTCCACTTTCACTTCCCTTGTCTTTTGCTCATTTGTTATGGGGAAACCTCGATCAGTCCTTCACACTAGTACTGGGAAACTCTTTTACATTGCACACAGAATCTTGCAATGGTGGAAATCTTGGTATCGCGCTAGCTTTTTACACTTGTGATTTTTGGTTACTTTTATATAGGCCTAAAGACAAGCTGGTGGCAGCAGATATATTTTCACCATTTTTGTATTCTCTTCAATGTGCACATTTGCGTTTGCCGCATATGGCTACTCAACGTAGCTAGTAGCCTAAAATGGCAGTGCCGTGAGATTTCAGCTTGTTGATTGGTCATATTGTAGTTTAGCCTTCTTCCTGCCTTGCCTTGCCAGGTCAGGAAATCCCATAAAAGGTCATGCACTTGCCCGGGAAAGCTGCTGCTTTCGCAGGCTAGTGATGCCTTTGTGTGTCCCAGGAAGGGAGTGGGACTGTCTAGGAGTGGGGCATGAGTGAAACCAATAGTGCTGCAGCATTGGATGTTTCCTGGATTAACATGCTGTGAATATTCCCTGGCATCGGGCTGGAAATCCTCTGTTACCCTTGACAAAACAAAGAAAAAAATAAAAATATATATATATATATATATATATTTGTAGCTTGCCACCCTTGTTATGGGTGGTTTTGGTCCCATGCAGTCGGACCTCGAGTAGTTTGGTGCTAGTCCCCCCTCCCTTCCTCTTCCCTTCAGATTCTAACCTTGTGTTGAAGCTGAAGGAGTCCTATGGTTTCTATCCACGTAGAATCCACGTTTACAGTTTAATTTAGAAATTATCACTTCAAAATTGTTCACAAGAACATCTCATTCCGGATTAACAACACCAGACAGATAAGTGGGGATGGAGAGGAAGTGACGACCCGTTTTTAAGCCCTGGAGCACTTGTGACCTAAAAAACTTGTAGGACAGGGACCGACTGTATATACTGTTTGTATCCCCATCATACTATCGACTGCTGCAGCATATGCAAGGGCCTTAGTTTTAAGCTAAGACCCTTAAAGATGTGTACCAGCGGCTGGTATGCTGGCTCAATGAGGGTAACTATCCCAAACACCTGGTAATCATCGGGGAAAAGCAATAGTCATTGAGCAGGCAGAAGAGAGCGTTGACGCCGAGTGCATCAACACAGAGTGTTGATGGGCATTACATTAGCCGATAGGTTGGTGGATAAGCCCAGACATGAGCACAAACCAAGTCGGTGCAGGGATCGAAAGGGTCCTCCACGAAGACTACGTCCACCTTTAGAGGACACGAGGAGCATTCCACGTCCCCGGGATTGGCCAAGCCCTCGAGCCATAAGCCCCTACGATGGTGTTGACGGCGACTGTAGGACTGATTGGTGACAGATGGATAGAAGGCCAGCCTATATTTTGACTGGGACAACTCTGGGAGCTGAAGCCAAACCATTTCAAGTTATAAATGATGAGTGTCCTAGGCTAAGTCTCAAGAGGTGGTGAGCGTGTATTGGGTCCACAGTGAGAACTCACACAACACTAATAGAATACATTTCTAGAGCTTGTGGATCTGCTGAAATCACATGCTCTGCATAGTCTGACATCTAGTGGATGTTGCAGAGTATTACAAGATTTGTTGTCAAAGCTCAAACTGATGTTGACAGGGCGTGTTGGTAGTACTATCCCTAGTGTGACGTTTACTGTACCCATGGTCCTTCACGCATCGAGGTCCCTCAGATTGTTTTTTTCGGCCATCAGTCATTCAAAATTGCGGAGTTCTCTTCCAGACTGATGGCTTTAATTAGTTGAAAGTTTAATTGTAGACTTTCTTTTTTCTTTCCTTTGTTTGCTTTGCCGCACCGCTAACAGACTGCTTGATGGCTTTCGACGAACAACCTCCTCATCGACTGACTGATCAACGACCAGACGCAGCCTACACCGGCCTCTTCGGGCTTTGGCCCAGTACAGAAGGCAGAGAGGGGGAGGTTCTTCATACTGTCCTCTTTAGCGAATGCATATTCTGTTACTCCTTTCCCTTTTTTTTCTCGCAAATCTGCCCTTGTAAACAATAATGGACAAAACTCCCTTCACATTTTGCCCTACCTGCCCCTGAAATTTCCCGTTGAAGGACACACACTAAGTGGACAATTACTGTCTCCCGAGGGATCAACCTGAAAAAGTTTGTAAATCCTGTCATTTTTTTGGGCCGGAAAACTTCAGGGATCCGCGGACCAAAAGCTGGCCCGCTCATGCCATGCAGGCAGAGGCCTCCATCGACGTGATGGAAGACTCCAGCAAGGGTAGTATCGGGGTCATGAGTGACACCGAAGGCAAGCAGTGTTAGTCGGAACCCCATGTGCCGGCCCCCGACTCCAAGAAGCATACCGGTGGCACTGTGGTGGTGAAGACCCCTGGCAGCCATGGTACACACAAGCACAAAGACGGTAAGAACATGCCCCATACCGACTCTCGGCGGTACCGGCGAGCGTCGAAGCCCATGCAGTGTCCAAGGAAAGAGCCTCAGATTCGTCACTGTCCTCTGAGCCATCGCATTAGATTTCGCCTCACAACAGGCCTCCGAAACTGAAACCAAAGGTTGGTTCGGACACCGCACATAAAAAGGACCTCCTTTTGCACGCGGAGGAATAGGCAGTGAAAGGCATTTTGGCGTTCCACAAGAAAATGCAGAAAATGCAAGAGCTAATTAAGAAACTCCTCAGTGCTTCCCTGCTTAAAGCAATGTCGCCGAAATTTCAATGCCTTTGTCCTTGAAAGGCACACAGGCTGCTTTTTCCCCCCTTTAGACTCTCTTGGGGGCTATTCACCACAAAGATCAAACTCCCTCCCAGGCCACCCCTATCATGTCAGGCTTCCCACCTTCATGCGAGTATACACCTGAACAGTTCAATAAGATTTCAAGGAGGATGTCCAGTTTCATAGACTTTATGGACAGATATCCCGACCAACTGTCAACCCTTTGCCACACAGCCAGGATCCTCAGCAGAGCAGCCCCCTGCCAAAAAAGTATTGTCTTGAGCCACAGCCAAGCACCTCTGCTGTAGGCACCCTGGCCTCGACCTACCAAGACCCGATTCAGGACTTGCATTATGATGACCCTCTGGGTCACACGACCCAGGGTCTCAAGGGGACCTTTATAGTCCACACCGAGACCAGTTATATGATGACTATGACAACATTTATGTGATCCAGTCGGTAGCAGATTTTGCCCGTTGACCACCAACTACAGTACAATGAACTACTAAAGGCGTCTCAACATTTTAATATCGACACTCAGGAGGCACAGGTTGACAAGGACTTTGTGGAAGACATCTGGGGTGACTAAAGGGGGTCAAAAGGTCTGCCGCCTAGTTTATTGTGCTCCTGCAGTCTGCCCAAAGACTCATCCAGCCATCCCTACTGGCGCCTAGTCTCACAAGGGCGGTCAACCGCATAATAGAGAAACTATTCAGACCAGCGCCCACTGACCCCCCCCCTGTATATGTCAGCTTTAAACCAGATTCCTTAGTAGTCCCCACCACCACTAGAAAGAGGAAAGGCACACCCTGGCATTGGCAGAGGCCCCGCCAGACAAAGAAAGCAAACTAATATATACTTTCGGCAGAAAGGTTGCCTCCTCTGCAGCATACTGGACCAGAATCGACCAAACCCTAACCTTTTAGCTAGTTATGGCTGCTGCAAATGGGATGACCTGGAACACCAAATCGAAGCCATCCCAGAACCCCTAAAGGCTCAATTGTTGAAAACTATCTCAGAAGACAAGCAAATATGGATGGAACGGGAGAAGTACGTGGATGGAACGGGAGAAGTACGTGGATGGAACAACGGTTGATGTGGGTGGAACCGGTGTGGATGGAACCAGTGATTTGAATGGAACCAGTGATGATGACGTATGTGGATAGATGATGCATGGAGAAAGGATAACCTGGGTAGAACGAATGAAAGAAGCATTGCATAAAATGGTTGGAGTGCATAAAATAGCTTAGAGTACATGGAACGGTTTTGAGGGCATGGAACGGACTGGAGGGCATGGAACAGATTGGCGTGCATAGAATTGCGCGACTTACATGGAATGGTTTGGAGTGCATGGAACCTTTGAAAGAGCATGGAAAAGAACAGTTTTGAGTGCTTGAAACGGTCGTAATGCATGGAACAGTCGGAGTACATGGAACAAATGGAGTACATGGAACTATTGGAGTGGGCCCGATCTTAAACACCTAAGGTAAACCACCATATCACATCTCCACGCTTACTCTCTTCTTTACACCAACACTCAACTAGAACACAGCGAAACTATGACACCATTCGCTATAGCTGTTCTCATACCATCATCCGCCTCATACTCCCCATCACTCTAACTAAACACTGCTGGTTACACACCCTCCAGCCTAGGCGTTCTCCTCAGGTCTAACGCAGCCAGAATCGGTCTGGATAAAAACCTGCCAGAACGAACACATACTCTTGATCTCTCTGCCACCACACCTACCGCTAAGAAGCAGCTATCACACGAATGCCACACCAGCTGCACACACATCCGGTGTTCACACTTTCTATTCTCTCTACTGACCTGATCTTCGGTTCCCGAGGGCGTTCAACCTACCAGCGCCTTGAGACCATACCAATGGTACATATGGCGCTATATAAATGCAAAGTAACATAACATATCAAATTGCATCCTGAAAAACAACCTTGATGCAGCAGATCATGCCGGGTGCATCATAGCAGAGGCTACACTCGTCAAGCCTGGCTCAGACAATCAGTGTTCAAGTTAGAGACTCGTGCCACCCTCTTACATGCCCGTGGAGCCAAATGTGTTATTCAGGAAGGCCATCGAAGACACCCTTGAGAGTGCTAAGGAGGAATACGACACTCAGATTCCTTAGACAGTTGACAAACAAGCCCTATGTTCAACGGGGTTCCTCAAACTCTAGGAGATTTCGGGGTCAGGGTGCTCAAAGTTCCTCAGGCTACTCTCAGGGTGAACAGTCCTAGTTTTGGGGCCACAAGAGGAAATCCAAGGGGCCGAGGAAGGGGCAGAAATTCGCCTGGGAGAGGCTCCACCCCTCCCAGACAATGACACACAGCTTCAGGACCCCTCCCATGCCACTCCAGTAGGATGGCGAATGTCACACTTCACGCATGCATGGGAGCGGATAACAACGGACAAGTGGGTGTTGTCCACCATGGCAGGCAGGTATTGTATCGAGTTGGTACAAAAACCACACCACCACCCACCAAGAAACAGGAAAATATCAACAGAAGAAAGACGCATTCTGTTGGAAGAAGTATTGACACTGCTGGGGAAGGACGCCATACGGATCGTCCCAGCAAACCAGGTAAACAAGGGTATTTATTCAACGTACTTCCTTTGCCAAAGAAAGACTTTTCCCTGCGCCCATTATTAGAGCTCCGCCCTGCGAACAAATGTGTCAAACCCCAAAAGTTTTGCATGACCACGCTCCAAGAGGTAATCCCACTCCTAAAGCAGTGGGACTACATGGCAACATTGGATATGAAAGATGCATACTTTCATATTTCAATGCTCCCTGCGCACAGAAAATATCTGCATTTCAAGATGGCGGGAGTCCACTACCAGTTTAAAGTACTCCCTTACTCATCGCCTCAGCACCACAGAGGTTCTTGCAGTAGTGACAGCACATCTGCGCAGAAGGTCCATCCAGGTATACCCTTATCTGGACAACTGGCTAATCACCGGGGAATCTCCTCAAATTTGCAAACAAAATAGGCAAAACACAATAGACCTTCTTTTCAATCTGGGCTTCTACATCAACGAAAAGAAATCAAGTCTAGTCCCCAAACAAACAAAACAATTTCTAGGGGCTATTCTGTCTTTCCCCTCAACTGAGAGAGTATAAAATATGCTGTTACAGTGCCTCACTACAAAGTCGGTCGCCAGATAAAGTAACGCAAAACAAGGCGTTTGCTCGGAATGATAGCCTCATGCATTGACTTGGTTCCTCGTGCAAGTATTTAATGCAGGAATGGTTTGCGAAACAATGGTCTCGGGCAAGCGGTCGTTGGACGATCTAGTGGTTGTTTTGCTAACCTTGGTGCAGGCTCTTCACTGGTGGTGCAGGGACAACCTACTAATAGGAAAACTCTTTAGCGTTCCACTCGCAGAAGCGATCCCGACTACAGACACCTCGCTTGCCAGTTGGGGGGCTCACTTCCTCCATCACACAGCCCACGGCCAGTGGACATGGACATCAACTTCCTGGAACTATTGGCAGTCCTCAAGCCTTTCCGCAACATCTCACAGGTCAGTTTACCTCACGGGCCGCACCACTGCCATGTTCTACCTGAACAAGCAAGGAGGCACACACTCTGTCTGTCCAAGCTATCCCAAAAAATATGGAAGTGGGCACTCAAGCGGAACATGTTCCTAACATCTCAACATGTTCCAGGGGAACACCATTTTCTGGCAGGCACCCTAAGCAGATAACCTCTACCAGAAGAACACGGGTGGCAACTCAACAGATATCCTAGACTGAATATTCTCACAATGTGATCACCCACATTAGATTTGTTCGCCGCAAGTCTAAATGCACAATGCCCCGACTTTGTGTCCTTTTTTCCCCAACCAGGGTCCAAGGGGAATGCCCTGTGGATGATCTGGTCAGGGAAATTTGCTTACGCTCTTTCCGACACCATTCCTGAGCAGAAATGTGCACAAGATGCACCAGGAACAAGTAATTCTAATCATGGCTGCTTCTATGTGGACTAGATAACCTTTAGTTTCCACATCTGCTCAAACTGGCAATGTGCAACCCAATCAAGCTCCCGTGCCCGTACCACATGCTAACACAGCACAAGGGAGCATCCCTCCATCGGCACCATCAGTCTATGAACTTGGCAGCTTGGCTCCTGAAGTCAGAGAGTTTGGCCACTTAAATCTTCCACAAAGGTGTATGGATATCCTAAAAGATGCATGAAAACCCAACACCAGACAATGCCATTTCAATAATTGGAACAGATTTATGATATGGTACACGTCACAAACACTAAACCCAACAGAATGTTCTACACTACATGCTTTACCTACGAGACTCTGGCCTAGTATTTAATTCCATCAAAGAGCATCTGACGGCCCTGTCCGCTTACACCACTTCACAGAACAAGGTGTCCCGGTGGAAGGTTCCTGTCATTAAGGCATTCATGGAAGGGCTAAAGAGGCTATACCCTCGCCCCCATTTCCAGCTCCCCTCCAGTTTGGGATCTCGATGTGCTCTCCAAGCTCATGGGTCCCCCCTTTGAGCCTATGCACAAAGCCAGCCTAAAACTTCTTACTTACAAAACTGCATTCCTAGTAGCTATCCCCTCCATAAGAAGAGTCAGTGAGCTACAGGCTTTGTCCGTACAAGACCCCTTTTTCATTATACCCAAGGACAAGGTTGTTCTTACAACGCATCCTAAGTTCTCACCTAAGTTAATTTCAAAGTTCCATCTAAATTAATCCATAGAACTTCATAACTTCTTTCAAAATCCATCTAACTCGGCAGAAAGAAGCCTCCATACACTTGATGTACGGAGGGTGGTCTTGTAGTATGTGAACAAAATTAAACCTCTAAGAAAAACAGACCAACTCTTTGTTTGCATAGCACCTGGAAGAGAAGGCAATCACATATCAAACAACACCATCTCCAGATGGATAGTCAAGTGCGTACAGCTCTGGTATAAGCTGGATGGTCTGAACGGCAGTTTTGCGATTTGAAATTAAATCATAAAATCAGCTGTTTGCTGCCATTCCCGCAAAATCTAGGTTAATGGCCATGAAAATCTAAACGTCAAAGAACCCCCCTCCAGGCAGCTGGTTAAATGGAGAAGTGTTTTAACTACTGCCTGTCTTCCTGCTTTTGAAATAGAGTTCTCCAGCATGGGGTCTGGCAGGGATTCACATGCTCATGAATATTCCCAGTCGTCGGGTCGGGAATCCTCAGTAGAAGAAAAAAACGGTTTCACTTACAAACTGTCTTTCTCCTTAAATAAATAACCAATCACTGAGCTCTGGGTCATACTGCCTCCAGCCAATGACTGCCCTCTTCATAAGCCCCTTCTCTGGCAGCCATCTTCAGATTTTTACTGCACGTTGAAGTGTTGGGAGTCCTCATGTTTTGCTTTGTGAGCTGATTTACGTTTTTCTGTAACATTTTTGTTTTTTGTCAAACGCAGCCCGTGTGCTCTTTCTCTACATCGGCCGACAAGCGGGGGATCGGTGTGTCAGTGAATTTCAACGCCACTAAAGGGCAAGAATCGTCGAATTTTCATGGAAGATTCCTGAAGGCCATCTGGCCTACTCTGCACTCCGGACCATGTCGGAGGAGAAGGAGGAAAGCTCCCTTTTCAAGCTCTGCGCCACCTGCGGAATGTGTTTGTAGAGGACAAACGCCTCCAGTGCCTCTTCCGGATCACAGGGAAGCGTATTGTGAAGGATCGTCATAGTAGGCTTGCGGTGTGGCTCAGCACCAAGGCCTCTGCCCCTGTGCGGCAAGCAGGGGCATGCCTCACCCAAAACCGGGCGGTCCGAAGAGCAGGCTTCTAAGTCCTTTGAGGGTGCTCCATCCATGGGTGCCCAAGACCAGGCCAAGCACTGCGACTCTGTTTTCATCGGGGGTGCTGCACAAACGGGCCCTGCGACGGGCAGGGCATGCTCATCTTCACCATCTGCCTCCATCTCCATCCCCGCCTCGAAGAGGAAATCGGCTAACCTGGCGAAGAGGCCTCAATCGTACTACAGGGCACGGATATTTCTTCCTTGGACGAGGAATACCAGGCGTCGGTACACACGATCCAGGAGGACGTGGGTGACTACGATGCCGAAAGTGAAAATCCCGATCATGACTGAGGTAAAGACAGCGCAGGCCCAGCAAGCCTTCAACCTGACCCCTCCGTATGATGTATTGCTGGACATCCTTTCGACCCCGCACATCCTTTTGTCTGAGATTCAGAAACAGATGCTGATGACACTGAAAAAGAGGAAGCAGCACCCTACGCGGCCGCATCAACCCCCACACGTGCCATCCCCTCCCAGGAACACAGGGATGGACACATCGACTACGGACAGGGACGACGACATGGCGTACGGTTTGACGCAGCCAAGGGCTTCTCCCCCAGACGAGGTGGGGTCGTTCCATGCCATGGTCGCCAGAGCGTAGAACGTTTCCAAGAGGGATCGCCTGGAGAAGAAATACTGGGTGCCCAAGTCCGCGCCAAGTGCCTATGTTCACATCCTTCCCCGGACTCAGTGGTCTCGTGGCAGCAAGGAAGAAGTCTTCTAACCCCCCATCTTCATCCTCTGTCGCTCTTGAGGACAGCGAGGGGAAGAAGTTGGATGCCGTAGAAAAAAGTTATCTACTCGGCAGTGCCAATGCTCTTGCAATCCTGGTCAGATAGGACAGGGAGCTGTGGTATATAATGGCCCCACTGCTGGAGTTCCTGCCCGACAACAAGCGGGTGGAGGCACTTTCCATCCTCCAAGAGGGGGAGGTGGCATCAGACCATGCCATCACAGTGGCCGTGGACGTCACGGATACAGGGTTCCGACAGATGGGGGAACAGTGTCTGCCTTCGTCGTTGTGGCTGGCTAAAAGCCACCAACTTTCGTCAGGAAGTCCAGACGAGGGTTCTGGACATGCCCTTCAACAGGGACAACCTTTTTGGGAAGGACGTCAACGAATCATTGCAGGCCCTTAAGACTGACACTGAGATGGCCCGTTCCTTGGGCACTCTTCAACACCGTCGGTCCTTTTTCGTGCCTCTGGCGGGAAGTTTGGCAGATCGTCAAAGGGTTTCAGCACAGTGTCCTTGTCATACCATCAACCCTCCCGGTCCATGACCCAGGCGGCCTACAGAGGCCGTTCCAAAACCTTCGGTGGAGGTGGCCGATGTCGCTCCCAAGGCAGCACGCAGGCCCCCGAAGCAAGATTGAACCAGCCAGGACGTTGTACTCCACTTCTCCCCCCACATCCCCAACCCATGCCTCCCTGTGGGAGGACGGCTGGTGGGTTTCATCAGCGAGTGGAAGATCTCCACCGATCGATGGGTGCTGGATTCTCTTGCCCACGGACACACTCTAGAGTTCCAGCAGAAGTGTCAGCAGATACTTCCGGTGGCCCGGCAGGAGCATCGCCTCCCTCCATTCCTGCAGGAAGTTTGGGCCATGATAAGAAAAGGGGCGATAGAGCTGGTTCCAAAGCGACTATGGGTCTTCAGAGTCTTCTCCAGATATTTCTTGATAAAGAAGACGACCAGGGTGGCTGGAGGCCCATTCTAGACCTGCAGCGTCTCAACAAATACTTCAGGATGGCCACGTTGCAGCACGTGCTCGGCCAACTGGAGGAAGGAGACTTCTTGACGTCGCTGGATCTGGAGGATGCATACTTCAACATCCTCATTCACGAGAAGCATCGGAAGTTCCTGTGCACTACCAATTCAAGGCAATTCAAGGCCCTCCCCTTCGGGCTGAAGTCGGCGCCCAGGGTGTTTACAAAGTGTCTGGCACCATTTGCGGCTCATCTGCGTCTACAAGGGATACACGTGTACCCGTACCTAGACGACTGGCTCATCCGGGCCAAGTGAAGGGAAGTAGCCGTTGAACACGCTGAGAGGACCGTCCGGCTACTGACAGAGCTGGGGTTCTCCAACTATCCAAAGTCCTGCTTGTTACCATCGCAGAAAGTGTTTTCTGGGGGCCAGGCACCATCGCGTCGCCTGCCGGCCCCTCTGAAGAGAGGATAGCGGCTATGCTCGGCAAGGTGCAGCGGTTGTTGGCACTGAAGACCGCCACAGTGTGGACCATCAAGTCACTGCTCGGCATGATGTTATTGTGCATTTACCTGATCCGACTCTGCAGGTTGCGGATGGGACCTCTACAGGAATTCCTAGACGCTCGGTGGATCCCAGTGTCCGGAAAGCTTTGTAGATGAGGAGTTCCGTCCAGCGATAAGGTGGTGGGGGGTGCGCTCCAACATCGAAGGGGGCACACGTTTGTTCGGGAGCAGTTTAGTTATTCCATCTAATTCTTAACATCAACAGACCATTCCATCGAAGAAAATGCATCGGAAAACATTGCATTGAATGCATTTTTTTTTACATTTTACTTTCATGGGGAGGGATGTGGGGCTGGGGTCCACCCAAACCCCTCTCCCCCCTTTTTTCTACCCATTAAAATGAAAATAAACTCCTTCAAAAAACATGCATTCAATACTTTTTTTATGCCATTTGTTAGATGGAAGGGCATTTGATAGTATTGCATTCGATGCAATGATCATATACCCTCAGGGGACCACACTGGAAGTCTCCATGCCAGAGGCCTGTGGCTGCCGTAGCAGAGGGATCTCCACATCAATGACCTGGAGCTGCTGGCAGTGTTCTGGGCCGTCAAGTAATTCCTTCCGTCCCTCAAGGGCAAAGTGGTGAGGGTCTTCATGGACAATACCACCTCAATGTTCTACATCAGGAAGCAGGGAGGGCACCAGATCCCCAGCGCTCTCCAGAGAGACGCAGGACTTGTGGCACTGGGCCGTCGCCCGAGGTATGTTACTCATCCTTTTTCACCTGGCGGGAGTCAAAAACACAATCGCCGACTCCCTCAGCAGGGAACTGCGCTCCTGCCACGAGGGGGAGCTTCAACTGGATCAAGTGGACCGCCTCTTCCTCAAATGGGGCAGACCCCAGATCGATGTGGTTCCACCATCCTAGGAGCATGGGGGATGCATTTTCCTTCCCATGGGAAGGCCTGTTCCTGTATGCGTTCCCTCCGTTGGCTCTCCTGCTGCGAGTCATCAATCAACTGAAACGGTGGCGATGCAGGATGATCCTCATTGCCCAAGCATGGCCAAGGCAGATTTGGTACCCGGATCTTCTCAGTTTGTCGGCGTCACCCCCGGTCAAGATACAAGTGGTCGCAGATCTGCTCACCAGAGAAGGAGGCGCAATCCTACATCACGACCCAGGGTTGCTGAGCCTGAAGGCTTGGCTCCTACAGCGAGTTCGGAGGATACGAGTTGCCGTCAGACTGCAGAGAGATCCTTGCCAGGGCTAGAGCGTCATCTGCTTTTAAGTGCTACGGGCACAAGTGGAAGCGTTTCACGACATGGTGTCGGACACAGAAGATCAATCCCCTGAGGGTCACGGCCCTGCATATACTTCCGTACTTGGCCAAGGCAGGGCTGGTACACGCCTCTATCAAGGTGCATCTGGCGGCTATCTCACGCTACACCAGCTTCCAGGACGGTCTTCTCTCTGGTCCCACTTTCTCATGAAGGAGTTCCTCAAAGGACTGTTTCGATCGTTCCCGCCGGTGAAGGCTCCTGCCTCGGCGCGGGATCTCAACGCGGTACTGGCCTGACTCATGGAGGCCCCCTGCAGCCTATGCAGCAGGACCCTCTAAGGTTTCTCTCATGGGAAATGTCTTTCCTCGTGGCCATCACCTCTGCCAGGATGGTAGATAAGAACCAGGCCCTATCCTGCCAACAGCCTTATCTGATTTTTATGACACAAGGGTGGTGCTTCGGACGCACCCTTCCTTCATGCCAAAGGCGCCGTCGGAATTCCACCTCAACAAACCTTTTGGCGTTTCCTGTGTTCTTTCTGAAACATTTGTCGCTGGATGAAGGACTTTGCACTCGCTGGATGTGGCGCATGCTCTGAAGTTCTTTGTGGCCCGCACGAAAGAGTTTCCGGAAGACGTCTTCATCTATTGGTGAACTTTGGTCCTGTGAACCATGGGAAGGCCTTGTCCAAGGCTTCCATCTCCAGGTGGCTCGCCGGCTGTATCACGCACTGTCACCGGTTGGCAAACCGACCACTGCCCGGCCGTTCAAGATCCCATTCCTCCTGAGCGATCGCTACAACGCCGGCGTTCCTGGCTGGTGGGCCCCTGCTGAACATCTACAGGGCTGCTACGTGGAGGTCCACGCACACCTTCAGATTCTACTGCGTTGCAAGGGATTCCAGATAGGAGTCTAGAGTCGGCCAAGCAGTGCTACGCAACCTGTTCGCTTGAAGGTGAACCTGTTCCGGAGGTAAGAATAATTGCTTCTGTTAAGCCTTGCCACCTCCTGTGGTTGTGTAATGTCGTACTGCTGTATATATTTTTATTCATGAGCATGTGAATCCATGCCAGACCCCATGCTGGAGAAGGAACAAGTTACTTACCTGTAACTATTGTTCTGCAGCATGGGTCTGGCTTGGATTCACATGCAAACCCTCCCTCCGTTCCCCTCTGTGGTTCTTCTTGGTCATACTGCCACTTTACTTGCTTTCCAAATCTGAAGAAGACTGCCTAGAGGAGGGGCTTAGCGAGGGGGCAGTCATTGGCTGGGGGCAGCATGACCCAGAGCTCAGTGATTGGTTTAGAGGAGAACTACAGTTTGTAAGTGAAAGTGAGACCTGACTGAGAATATCCATGAGCATGTGAATCCATGCCAGACTCCTGCTGGAGAACAATAGTTACAGGTAAGTAAGTCCACTTCCTTACGCCACCTGTACCCAACAGCAGCTAGATGCCCACAACCCTTGATTTAATTTGCTAATCAACCATGGAAATGGTCTTTGTTGCTTTTGCATGATTTTGGGCATACTGCAGATGGAAATACCCATGGCTCATAACTGAGCATGTGGTCATCTGGACCGAAGTCGCTCACAAATGATTTACACCAGTGAAGAAATTACATGTTGCTTTCAAATCACTGTCTGTAAGTTTATAGCGCAAACACTTGGCTATCTAATTAACAGATGTATTTGCATAGATTGTCTTTGTAAGATCAGAGGTTTTAAGCATTTGCAATAACTGTAGCTCATTCCTGCTGCAGTCTTGAGAATGTAGCATAAAAGTCTTCAGTCTCTGTTCTGAGTGCAAGTGACTGCCAACGGGATAAAATAACTGTCCATCTGAAAGGTTCAATGAAAACACCTAAAATAATGTTTTTTATCTTTGTTGTGAAGAGATCCTCCCTTTGCCTGATCAGAGGAGTCATTTAATCATGCACACTACTCTCACCAGCCTTGAACGCACACCTTCCCGCACCTTTGCATCAATACCCATATCTCTCACCGTGGTGCACATACGCTTGTAAGCACTTTCCCTCAGCCTCCCTCTCTTGCATGCTCACTCACCCTTGGATGCACTCTCTGGTTCCAGCTGCTTGCATGCATATTCATGCACTCACATCCTTTCGCGTACTTTCACTCTTATTGCATTGTTTTTGTTTATTTATATAGCGCCTATACACTTGAAAGTGTTTCAAAGAGCTCAAGGAGGATGGGAACAAGGGGAAAAAAACGGTCACGCATAGCCCTTGAAATTCTGAGATGTCTGCACAGGTAGAGTAAGTGCGTAAAATACATTTAACAGTTGAGACACAGCAAATGTGTCTGACAGCATTCTGCAGTTTTACCAGTGCAATTAAGGGGAGAAGACGAGGGAGAACAGACACACAATCACCAGGCACGTTGCATTTGGGTCGTGCAAGTGCATAGAAGGTCACAGCGAGGGGGAGGTCCAAGTGAGCCGCTGGGGGACAGTGAGAAAAGGAAGAGTACCTTTTGAGGATTTGTAGCTAATAGTTACCATCGCCCTCAGCATCACTCGCAACCTCAGCTCTTACTCATGCTATATCACTATCACACGCACCCTCTCCCTCAAATCTAACCCTGTGCCACAGTATCAGAACTGCCCCAACACCACCACACAGGGCCTACATAGGCCACACCATTACCCAGAGACTCTGTGGCAGTACTGGCCCCAGAGCTGACAAAACTATTACGCACGGGACCGAGTACAACTAACACCACCACCACCAGCCAGAGCCTGAGCAATAATGCCCTAAGTGCAGTACCCTGGTCACCAACCATGCTCTCAGCTGCAGCACTGACTGATCAATATCACTGCTGCTGAGGCAGCCCCACCCTCACAAATCATGCGCTCGGTAGAAGTGCAAGTCCCACCATCACCCGCACCACAACTCAAGGCCTCAGCACTAGCACCAGCTCCCCCCAACCAACACCTAAACCCCAAACCAATACCTTGCTGGAAGTGCAGTCACCATTATTGACCAGGGCCTAACCAGCCTAGCTACCACTTATGGCCTCAGCAGCGCCACTATTCCCACAAATACGACACACAAGGCTTTTCTGAAAGTGCAACCAGCACAGCCAATGTCAGACGCCCATATGAGCCGCAGTACCACTAGTCAACTAGCACCACCATCTTGGGAGCAGAGGCAGTACCATCCCCATAACCGCCCAGATCCTCAGCGGCAGCACCAGCCCCACTGCCAACACCACTACCCATTACCCAGTGCAACCAACACCACCACAACCCTGGCTGCAGAAGCAGTACAAACCTCACCATTTAGGATATCAGCAGAACTGCCAATCCCACCAATATTGCCACCCATTCCCTCATTGCAAGTCCAACCAACACCACCCTGGGCTATAGAGGCAGCACCACAACCATCACTACCACACAGGACCTGAGTGGCAGTACCACCACCACCTGAGGCCTTACTGTGGGTGTAGCTAACATCACTCATGCACCACCGCCCATGGCCTCAGCACCACCACCCATGGCATCAGCAGCACCACTAGTCCCCCCCTTCACCCAGTGCCTCAGAAGCAACACCAGCCCAACGGCACCATCCAAGGCCAAGCTGGGAGTGCAACCAACACCATAAACGACCCTAAGGGGCAGCACAATCACCACCTGTGGACTTGGAAGCACCACTGGTCCACAAACGCCACTATCCTGGGAAGCGGAGCCAGTGCCACCCCCACAACCACTATTGCCCATTCAACTTAAAATACTTCAAAATGTGTTGATTTATGCCTCAAAAGTTTACATCCCTTGCCACAATATCCTGGTGGGCCTGGCTATTCGCTATCCAAGAAAGTCTTACCTTTCACTCTCGGGGCTTACTCTACCAGAGGTACAGGAGCTACCTTAACTTTAATTTAAAACGTCCCTCTAGAAGCAATTTGCAAAGGTGCTACATGGAGTTTCATCCATTCGTTCACACAGCATTATTGCATTGATACACACTCTAAAGTAGATGCACAGGTGGGACAAGCGGTCCTAAAACATTTAGTTCCCGCTGTGCCTTCTCACCTCCCATTCCTGCAGATACTGCTGGCTAATCTATGCAGAGTATGTGATCTAAGCAGATCCACAAGCTCCAGAAGGAATACATTACTCGCCGTTATTGTATTTGTGGTGCTTGTATCTGCTTAGATTCACATGCTTTTTCACATATGTACTCAGGGTCCTTTAGATTTCTTATAAGGTTTAAATACCTTTTCTTGGGTGAACTACAGTTCCCAAGAATAGTAAAGTGAAATTGACTTTACTTACCTTTTCTCTTTGTAGGTCCAGCACACCCCATCTTATGTGGAGTATGACATCTGTTGTTGGCGACGTGTTTCGATGAGTGGACACAGGGAAATGTCTCTGAAATTGGCTAGAAATGAAGACCATTCTCAGACATTTCGCTCTGCCCACCCACCAAAACACACCGCCAACAACACATGGACTACCTTCCCGTGTCCCCACACGTGTCCCGATGAAAACGGTACCTCACATGTGTGGGTGCACCTACCGGGGGCGGAAAAGTGTAACCCACTGCTAACCCCAAGCCTTTCCGCACCGCACACTTTGTTCATGTGGGCAAATACAGATTTGGGCCTAGGGTGTGAAGCCAGCAAGGAAAACGGGGAACCCCATGCATTTCTAAAAAGAAGACGCCTGTGGGAATCCACAGAGGTCTGACTTACGCAAATCGGCCCAGAATTTATTACCAGAACACCCGGCAAAGACCCACATGGGAGAAGGGTGGCCGAGGCCAGGGATATTACTGCCGACTTTGCTGGAGCCCTGGCTGCCCTGCGTTACAGCTTCTCCCCACCAGGGAGTCCCAGCAGTGTGCCAATACCTCCCCAAAGGTAAAAGCTGTAATGCAACCCAGCGACAACTCCAGGATGGTTGGAGGCCTTGGACATCCATGTACCATGTGGGTGTACCGTCCCCTAAGCACAGCAGCAGCTCCAGTGAGCCCGGCAGGATCCCCATTCCTCCCCAGAGGTGACATCTGTAACATAGCACAGCCAGAGGTGGAGCCTGGTCTTGCAGACGGACAACCCACATGGGAGGGATCCGCTCCCAGGGAAACACCAATGTTCTGCTGTCATGGGGGGCAATTTGTGTCCTGCCCCTGCAATTGTGTCCCAGCCCACCAATATATCTGCCCAGACGGCCCATTCCTACCCACCAACAATCCAGCCACAGTCTCACCCACCCCACTGACAGTGGACCCTAACCATAGAAAGCCATTCCTGGTGGTCTACTGAACTTCACCTCTCCAATGAAACCCCATTTGCCCCTTCCTACGGGCAGATATCTGCCTCGAGGCAGGCCTGCATGAGGTACCCCTGCCACCTATTTTGGGTGAGGGGGGAGAGTGCCCCCTAAAATTGTGGGACAGGCCCCCCAGTGGGTGGGGCAGTAAGGTGTAGGCACCCCGGGGCCAGATTGGCACACCAGTGTGCCCCTATGTGCCAAGGCAAGTTTAGTAAACAAAAAAATTCAAAATGGCAGGCTGCCCTTTAGCGGCGGATGAGGCCCCCTACACCGCTGGGGAATTTTCTAATGTGAAGGGGGGTGCACCGCTGCACCCCCACCCCAATTGGAGGGTCACCGCATCATATGTAGCCCTCCACGGGGGCTGATAAGGGGGGGGGCTGTCCTGCACTCCTCCCTGGGCTCAGGTGTCCCTTCCTAGGAGCAGATATCTGGTCCCAGGGAGGGCTGCCTGACATGGCACCCACTCCATTGTGGGTGGGTGGGTGGGGGGAGGGACCAATGCCCCATCCCATTAGAAAATTCCCTGACCCTTTGGGGTGCCCCACAGCCCCCCTAAAATGCGTCCCACCATTTCCACTTTTCTCCTTTGGTAACCCATCTCCCCTTGGCGCAGAGGGGCACATTGGTGTGCCAATCTGGCCCCGGGGTGCCCAACCTTTACTGCCCCACCCACTGGGGGGGCCTGGCCCACAATCTTTGATTTTTGCCCTCTCCCCCCTCACCCCAAATGGGTGGTGGGGGCACCTCATGCAGGCCTCCCTGGGCCTCCTACAAATGGCTCTGTGAGGTACACCCGCCTCTCTCATTTGGGGTAGGGGGGAGAGGGCCACTAAATATGTGTGGGACAGGGCCCTGGTGGGTGGGGCAGTAAGGTTTGGGCACCCTGGGGCCAGATTGGTACAACAATGTGCCACTCTGCGCCAAGGCAAGTTTCGTAAACAAAGAAAAAAATGGAAAATGGTCCACTACAGTTTAGGGCGGGCTGAGGGGCACCCTAAACCACCGGGTAATTTTCTAATGTAATGGGGGTGACCCTCTACCCCCCCCACACCAAATGCAGTGGGGTATCTCATTCAGTCCTCCGTGGGGGCAGATGCCCCTTCCTAGGAGCAGATATCTGCCCCCAGGGAGGGCTACAAGGGTGCCCCATTTCCCCTTGGGGTGAGTGGGAGAGGGCCACCCCTTTGCTGTAAAATAAATCCCTGGTAGCTAGTGACCCCCCCTCCGCCCCCACCCATAATTCCCTTTTTGTTTCATTTTTATTTTGCCCCCTTCCCTGGGTGCAGATGATCAGCCATCTGCCCCAGGGGGGGCCTAAACTGCAGGCCCCATCCTTTGAGGGGCCTGCACACTTATTCCTGGTGCCCACCCCACCCCCAATTGGATGGGGGGCCAATTCATGTACTCATGCCTGGGGGCATAAATCTGCCCCAAGGGAGGGCTACAAGGGGTGCCCCCCCCCTTTCCACTTTGTGTGGGAGGGCCACCACCATTTCAGGGGGGCAAAAAAATCCCTGGCACCCCCATCCCCGTTGATTTCCTTTATTTTTTTGCCCCCTTCCCTTGCAGCAGATTATCAGCCACCTGCCCCCAGGGTTGTACACATGTGCCCCCATGCTTTGAGGGCCGTAGGGGGCGATGGCTGCTTACTGTAAGCAGCTTCCCCCCATCCCCCCACATTCAAAGACATCCCTGGTGTCTAGTGGGCATTGTTGCTCGCGGATCGAGCGCCTACAGCCGGAGATCGAGGGGGAGAAAGGTGAACACTCACCTTTTTATTGTTGACAATTACTTTCACTTTCACAAAGCACGCCAACGTGAAACTGAAGGTAATCCAGCCCCCTGGCAGTGAGGGGGCACCTCCCCCTCACATAGCCAGGGGATTGGATTACTGTTTTGAGCGATCCCTGCTTTTCAGGGATCGCTCAAAACAGAGGGCTAAAAAGGACGAGCTATCTCATCCTTGGCACCCTGGAGGGAATTCCAAGAATGAGATACCTCGTCCTTGGCACTTAAGGGGTTAAAAGGCGATGGTTCTGGGACTGAAGACAGTCGACCACTGGGAAGAACAACCCGACAAAACCGTGAACAAAGCTTGCTGCATCCTCCTGGACCTTTGAATTGCTCGGTGAAGCCCTGCTGCTATACTAACTCCTTTTTCACCTCAACAGAGAAGCTCCGGATGGAACAACTGCTTCCCTTGGGATAGTGGGACCAACTAACCACGTGACTAACTCCACTAGACCAGCTTCCCCGACTGGTTGTACTTCTTTGTTGCTGTAAGATCCGAATGCCAGGGGTCGAGTAATTCGTAGTCGAGTCAAACGTCTGATGCGATAACTAATCCGTCTAGAAACTCCAGGAGTCTCCTAAGGACCCTCCAGAAGCAGGATGACAAGATCCCGAGTCCCCTCACCAGAGTACAGGACCCAAGGATTGATGGAAACCCAACCGGTATCTGAGATACGCGCCAGTGCTGTTTGCTAAGCTCTGAAACTGAAGTGCTGCTGAACTGGAAAGAGCCCGTAGCTGCCAACGACCTCCCAAGTACCGCGGTAGGAGCCCTCCAGACATCCTCCCTCTTGTCCCCACGACTGAGGCTCAGGAACAAGAGTCTGCACCGCTGTAGCGAGACACAATCCAGCTGAATCACTCTTCTTCAAACCAGAGGTACTGTTTAGGCTTGGGATACTTACCTCACTGCCTTATAGCTGTGCTTTTCTCAGTTTGGAATTGTATTGGCTTACCTTTTTAGAGTGGATTCCAACTCTCTTCTCACAGGCTTAACCGCGTGTGACCCTAAATTTTATTTTTCGATAAACTCTCTAACTTTGTGCAAGCCTTTTATCTAAGAAGTGCCTCAGCTCCCATAGACTGTGTTCCAATTGACTTTGGCTGTCCTGGGTCCCTGAAGACTCTTCTAGTCCATTGACTTAGTTAGTCCCTCATAGGTGGTAGCTTGTTGTAGACTGTTACTGCTGGCAAGGGGTTGTCTAGATTTAATTGGAAGATTTAGTTGGCCTCACATACACTGAGAAACTAACCCTTTCCCGTCCCTAACCTTTCCTTTCAGCAACCTCAAAATATGCAAATGTATAACTAGTGAAGTAGAATTTCATTGACGGCTCTAAAGCTCACATCTACCCCTCTTGAGATAGGCCTGGCTGCTCAGTCACACTACCAACTTGTGTAGTACAGACCTATACCAAAAGGTGGGTTACCTAATGCCATGCAGAAGTGTTGTGCAGTCTCACACAGTGTGACTGCATCAATTCTTACCTAACAGGGAGAGGGAGAGATAGTCTTCAGTCCAGACCTGGTTTGTGGGGCTTCACTGTATATGCCTACTTCTCACAGGGTTAAATGTGACCGCTAAGCCAAAATTACCCTCTGAAGATGGCAACAGGGTGGTAAAAAGGTACAGGGTAAACATGCAATAATGCACAATAAGGAAATGCCCACACAGTATAGAAGTCAAAAATATTGCAATTTAAAATGTGCTTTTAGAAGTAGATTTTACAGCATACATTTTAAGGAAAGTTAAAGGGTTTAGGGTCAGATTTCTTAATTGCAGAAAACCCAATGATTTGCAGTATATCTGCTAATACTCTCTAGATCCTGACAAATGTTTGGGCTTCTATTGCTTCACTGGCCTACTCTTGTTTGAAGTACACTGGTCAACCCCTATGGTTAGCAGTGCAGGGAAAGGGGAGCCTCTGCCATTTTTCCCCACTCAACACATTAGTTATTCATTTAGTTTTTAGGTGCTTATACAGTAAGAAAATACTGTTTCAAAGCGATGAAGATGACACCAAGGTTTCTGTCTTCAGATGAGGACATAGGGGGAAAGCCCAAAGAGGAAGGCCATAGTGGAGTGAAGGAGGGAGCAGGGGTCCCAATGGGATGGATCTCGGTTTTACAGGTGTTGCGGCAGAGATCATTGGCGAGGCACCAAGACTGTATGGCAGATAGGCAGTCGGGGATGATGGAGGTAGTAAGAGTGTCGGCAGGGAGTTTGAGAAAGAGCTGAGTGTTGTCTGCGTAACACTGGAAGTTGGAAAAGGAGGAGATGAGGCGTGCACGCAGAGCAAGGTAGATAGTAAAAAGCCAGGCAGGGAGGATAGAACCATGCGGGACACCATAGGGGGAGAGGGAAATGGGAGAGAAGGTGCCATGGATGACTTGGGAAGAGCGGTCAGAAAGGAAGGATGTCAACCAGCCCAGTGCCCGATCAGAGATACCAAGGGGTATCGTGGAGCTTTTGTATGAGGATGAAATGGTTGATTGTGTCAAAGGCAGAGGAGAGATGGAGAAGGATAAGGACGGCAGCGGAGTTGGAGTCCAGAGATGCAAGCAGTTCTTCACAGGTATTCAGAAGAGCAGTTTCCTTGCCTCTGGATGATCGGAATCCAGATTGATGGTCGTGGAGATCACCAACAAGTTCAGTTGAGTTGGGGCAAAACTAACTTCTCCAGCAGTTTCCCCAGGAAGGGGGTGATGGAAATGGGGCAGTAGTTGGCAGGGCAGGTAGGATCTGATGAGAGTATTTTCAGGAGTGGGCGCAAAAGGGAGTGCTTAAGGGAGGAGGGGAAATATCATGTGAGGAATGAGTTATTGCAGAAATCGGTGAGAGCTGGGGCAAGGGAGCCAATGTTATCCTTGATGGTCCTGGATGAGCAGGGGGAAACCTGCTAAGAGGAGACCTTCATGGAGCCTACAACTCTGGTAACGTCTTCAGGTGGGACTGGGGTGAAGGAGGGACGCAAGAGGGATGAAGGTGAGGGGGTGTGAGGTGGGTTCTGAGGGAGAATAGCAAGGGTGGTAAGGATGTCCTGAGTTTTGGAGGCAAAGTGTGAGGCCAGTGCATTGCAGAGGGCCTTGGAAGGTGTCGGGGAGGAGGAGACTGAGGAGGGGTTGGCTAGTTCCCTACAGATCTTGAAAAGTTCTGCTGTGTTATTGGATGCACCAGAAACCCGTGCCTGAATGTGGGCTTTTTTTCTTGGCACAGATGGAGTGTCTGTAGTGACTTCGGAGCAGGCGGCAGGCCATTTTGTCAGAGAATGAGTATGTTTGCCACGTCTTTCTGCTGCCATACATTTACGTTTCAGGGCCGCCAGTTCGATGTTGTACCAGGTGGTGCGTTTAGAGACAGGTTTCAGGCGGATCCTCGTGACTGGGGCAAGAATGTCAAGAGTGTTGGTGATGGAGAGGTGGAGGTTGCAGAGGGCAGAGCCAGGGGGAGGGGGGGTAAACGGGGGGTGGGGGGCGGAGGGGGACGGGGGGATGAAGGTGGAGGCGAAGGCAGCCGCAGACACTCGCTTCATTGGACAAATGTTAGCGAACAAGATTGACGGGACTTTTTTGGCGGTGGTCAAAGGGCCAAAGGGACCCTGGCGGGATGAGAGGAGAGAATGGTCTGACAAGGAGGGAGGGAGAGGGATATATATATAGATATAGATATAGATATATAGATATCAGTGTGTGTGTGTGTGTCCAGCTGGGTGGGTTTGCCGAGAATGGAGAGGGAAAGCGAGATGCAGAGGTCGGTGAAAAGCATGGATGCAGAGCCTGGGGAGTCCAATTGGATGTTGGAAGTCACCCAGTAGGAGGATGTTGGGAGTTGGATGAAAGTAAGGAAGCAGAAGTCAGCCCATTCAGAGAGGAATGGGGTGGAGGGGCCTGGAGGCCGGTAAACTGTGGCAATGGTCAGGGTGGGGGATGGGAGAGATAACCTACTTTCAAAGGAAGAGTAGAGCTGGGTAGGTTAGGTGGAAGCAGGAACCCACTCATGAACATGTTTGTTGGTTGAGTTGGCTTTAGAGTTGCCAGAGAAGGAAGGGAGTTATGAGGAGCTCCCACTTGGTGCCACCGTTAATGAGGAAGGAGAGAGAGAGTAGAAATAAGATTGGGGGGGGGGGGTCCACAGATCTGGAGAAGGAACAGAGAAGAGGATATCTGTGAAAACGTCTCTATAGGAAGCGCTGACGTAGGTGTCTGCGATGGAAAGTCCAGGGGTTGCACTCAAGATGTGTGTGTTTTTCTTTTTTTTTTGTGCTTTTTTTCCTACCGGTCTTTGTGTGAGAGGGGGGGAGAGGTGATAGTGTAGCAGTAGAGACTGTTGGAGAAATGGAGAGAGCTATAGGTCAGCAGAGGTTTGGACAGGAAAGGGAAAGGAGTGGCTGCACAGTACAACGCAGTAAAATGCAGGTTTGTATATGGAATAAAACACACCTAAATCAGATATTTAAAAATGGAGATACGTATACAAGCATACCTAGATCCAGATGCAGAAAGCACACACTACCTAGATACTAATGCAGGAGACGATGCAGTTAAACTAGATACCACAGCTAACAAATAATTAGAAATGAGGTATGCAGAATGCAATAAGTAAGTAGAAAGGTCGAAGGAGAAAGGCAAGAGAATGCAACAGTTAAGGGTCAAGGTGAAAGGAAGAGTAGACGATGGAAGTCCAGCCATCACTCACGTGAGGAGTACACACAATGCGATAAGTAGATCGAGTTTGTGGCGGCCAGCATTATTGCTTGTTGAGGGGTAGGGACCCTCCAGAGCCCTACCTTGCAGGGACAGGTACAGACAGGGCCTTAGTAGTGGGCCTTGGGTGATTAAACCTTTTTCAGGCAGAGGGGTCCAATGAGCGAAGGCCTTCCCCAGGAAATAAGGGGCGGCCATGCTGGAAATGCTGCCTCACAGCTGCGTTTTGCCAGATGAGCATGAACAGTCTTTTTTGAGAAATAAAATATTTCTATTTTGGTTTTTCCATGAATCGCTGAAATTACAGACCGCAATGTGCTCTGTTCTAAGTGGTTGAGCTTAAGGCCACTTAAGGCCCCAATAAAGCCCAAAGGGCTTACCTTTCTTGATGTTGCAGGTGGGGGTTGGGGAGGGATCCTCAGGCCTTGTGGCACATGTTGTCTTCCTCTCATCTCTTCTCATTCCCTAAGGATAGATGGTTTCACACTCCTCATGAGAGGGCTATGTGCAGTCTTCCATACTGTGCAACTTGGCTATGTGACTGTGTTGAGAACCACCAGCCTTGTGGGTCTGCTGCTCTCCACTAGGTAAAGTGGACTACCTCCCTGTCCATTTCCCGCAGGCCTTTGCTGGGTCACCAAGACTTCATCTTCAGGCTGCTGCAAAGTCATGGTCCTTCCTTGTCATGAGTGTTGAAGCAGAGGTCCTTCATCTTCAGAAAGCTGGCAGTCCAACTCCTGTTTGCATCCAAAGCCGTTTGTATCCGAAGCCGTGATTTTCCTTATGGAAACCACAACCACTAACTGCAGACCCATCAAACAAAGCCCTCCCTGCACTGCGAGCAATGTGGCCTGCAAGGTGAACCCCACTAAGTACATTAGGAAAGTGAGGCTGAAAAGGCCACTCACCACAAAAACCCAGTACAAATCCTTAGTATAATGCTGGCGGCTCCATAGGAGTCAATGGAGGGAACTGTAAATATTTCCCTAACACATACACCATGTCTCTGCCCTTTTTGTTTCTTTGTATTTATGAATCCATAGTGTATGCTGAATGCTCGTTCCACTAAATGTCCATAATTAAACATACCAGAATGCAAAGAAACTGGACTGGCTAGACTGACATGGTGCAGCGCATAGTTAGTGATTGTCTCTGCAGCAGGTGAAGATATTCATTTTACTTGTAAGGCATGATGCAAGAGTATCTTTTCAGGGACTGAACTATGGCCCATGTTCAGTGCGAGTAGTGCCTTATTTGCTGCGTTTTCCTGTATTTTGGGACTCTTCGTTTGCTTTTCAATTACAAATGCAGAGCTGGAAGTGGCAATGCAAGAAAAGGAGGCACAAATGGATATGCTATTAGCATTCGCTACTTGATATAGTCTACTTTGTGTTGGTTGGATAATCAATAATGGTTGCTTGCTTTTTTCATTATTTTGTAACGGGCATGCACCATGTTTTGCATTGAGTCAATAAAATGCGCACATTGGAAAATATAGTTGCTTATAATTAGTAAGTGCATGCTTTGATTCGTGCAACCCCTCCCCCCTCCTTCACCACGTTCAGCTCCTCCACTGTCCTCAAGAACCCCCCCATCGTTCTTCATTCCAATCTAGAATGACGACCACCAACATAGCACTTGCCAAACAAAGTATTCTGCTTTACTTTTGCAATTAAACCAATTCTATACTCTGAACTGCAGTTTCACATGGCTTTAAAATGCATATGGTGCATTGTGGTTAACCCCAAAATAAACATTTTTATGAAGATTTGGAATTCTGCACATCAAAGGGTGGCTGAATATGAACCAGCTTATGATGCTCTTATTTATTTCTGCTTGTGGAACAGCCTATTTCTAACAATAGGGCTCTCTCTCTTTAATCTGGCAACTGACTGAACCTGGTTGGGTGGAAAACCACATACACCCAGTCCCCACTTCCCCCGCAGTTATGCCCTGCTAACTTTGTAGAAGCCCAACACATACACGGATAGACATTTCTTTTTCCTATGGTCTCAATGCATATTGTATTTTCTAATCTGTGTCCCCGTTTGCCTCCTTAACCTGCTCTTCCAGCAAGCTGCGAGAGTCCCAACTCCCCAGGATACAGGCTGGTGACCCTGTGGCACGATACTTTGGCATAAAGCGTGGGCAGGTAAGGTTTAAAACTGGATTCTGAACACTGGGCGCACACACAATGGACCACAAAATAAGCAGTTGGCAGTTCTACATTTATTGTATCTGGCTACTAGTATGTCATCCCATTGCCTTGCCACCTTGCTTGATGTTGACCTCGCCCACAGAGGAATCATAACTTTTACTTCTGCATATTAAACTTCTTTAAGTAGGAGACTGTAACAATCCTTTCTTCTCGAGGTCCACCTACACACTTGGTATATGTTCATCAACACTAGCATAGTGGGAGAAGTAGAGAATAATCGGGGAATTTAAGATCTTTGGAGATTTTCCTGAAGGACAAATAAACAATCTTCTACAGTATTGCCTGTTTTATAGGTTCACCTACTTCACAGTCCCACTTCCTAGGTTTGGAACGTTTAATTTTCATTTAATATTGTCAAGAGGGATTGTGTAACGGTTGTGTTCACTCACCTAAATGCACCACTTACATTTAAATAAGCAAGGGGCTACATCAGATATCCTTTAGGTCAACTTTTGTAGCAGTGTTCGAGCAACCAAGGCATCACTCCCGAAAGGAGCGGGGCAACAGAAATGCAGTACTACACTATATTTTGTTGAATTAAATGCTGTCCATACCAAGTTTGTATTTCACAGGTGATTTATTATGCAGTTATTAACAGGTAGGTAAATGTGTTTTTAAACTATTTTAATCGTCTGTCCTCGCACTTGGGTAAGTAAGTCACTTTAAGAAGTCTCTGGAGAGCATTCAAAATATATCTCCCCATGGGCGTACAGGATCTCTGCAATGATTGTCTATCCATTGCTTAGCACCTTGATGTGGGTGCTTGGCAGTCTAAGGTTAAACATGGGTCCAATTGCTTTCTTTGTGCCAATAGTGTCCTCTGGGAGATCTGTGGATGGAGTTCTGGGATATTCCTTCAGATTCAGACTCTTCTGACATCCACAGACAGTCTCTAGACTGGTGTTCGCCATTTGCCCAATATGTTCCTATGGGCCAGGGATGACTAATGGTAAATCTGTGTTTAATGTTTGGTGGTCTTCTATAAGAGTTCTATTCCGGCCCTTTAGTAGTCTCTGGTTATTGAAGAGCAAATGCTGATGGTTTCTCGAGTTCATAGAAGTTTCTATCAAATGCATGGAACTGATAACCAGAGGAGCAAGGCACATAGTGTGAATGTGCGGCAGAAGGGTGTTGGGCATGATTTAACCCTGTGGGAGACTACACCAGCCTTGTCCTCTTGGTAATGGGTAACCCATCTGTTGGTATAGGTCTGTACTACACAAGTTGGTAGAATGACTGAACAGCCAGACTTATCTGAAGAGGGGTAAATGTGAGCTGTAGAGATGTAACACTGAGATTCACAATTACTAGTATCCAAATAACACTTAAACTAAGGTTTTCTTGTAAAATAAATATTTTTTATTGAAGTCCGTTTTAAATAAGCCTTCTTTTTAAAAGGGCACTATGTAACAATACACTTCATAACACTTGCTCAGATTTCAGATAAGCAAGTATGATATGATAGTTGATTTATATAGCGCCTATACATAATGTGTTCCAAAGCGCTTCAAGGCAAGGGAGGGAACAAGGGAAAATACAATGACATTGTTACAGGCCATGAACAGTAAGGATGTGAAATTGACTATCGCACTCGGCCCGACGACGGCCAGAGATAGTGCAAGAGCTAAGACATAGATAAGGAAGGGAGGGGGAGAGTGGGAAGGAAATGGAAACCGACAGGCGACTACCGTACTAGGCCTGACGAACTTTCTGGTAGAGCCGGAGAAAAACAAAAGGTGAGGGAGAGGGGTGCAGAAAGGGAGGGGAGGAAAAAAAACAAGCGACTATCTTACTAGGCCTGACATTTCAGATAGTGCTGGAGGGGTGGGGGTGTAGAGGGAAAAAAACAGTAATGGGAGGGTGGAGGAAACAGACGAGGTTGCTATCATATTAGGCCCAGAGACAATTCTGTTAGAGTAAGTGCATAGAAGAAAGTAAGGGGAGGAGATAGGAAAATGGAGAAGGGAAAGGAGGAGAGAACAGAGAGTAAGCAGTCAAAAAGAGTGGAGAAGCAAGAGTGGAGAGCGAATACTACTGACTTCTGCAATTATAACACATAATGTTGCAGGCCAGGATACAAGATGAGGATGGGAAAACAGCATGATTCAGGGCCAGCAGGAGTACAAGATGCAAAGAAAGTCCAGCATGAGAGTTGAGAAAGAGTGACGCACCGTGAATCAATGAAGTCCATAAAAGTCAAATCCAGCATTGGCCAGAAGACGGTGATGGTGAAACCAGAATGTTTCAGGACAGACACCTGCAGAAGTAGGCTGGAGAAGGTTGAGGGGGAGCAGGGTAGAAGAATCAAGCAAAACAGGCAACACGTGTGCGAGAAGAGGGGGGGGGGACAAGTGAACATCACAGGTGGACCAGAGGGGGTGGGGATGGCCTGTGGGACATAGGAGGTAACACATGTTGGTGCATGCTTACCTGCTGTCTGAGCAGGGGGTCGGGCCCTGGGTCCTCCTGGTCCGAACAGGAATTGCCCTTTTCTTCATCTGCCCTTCACTGCAGACGCCCGGGCGAGCGACGCCCTTGATCTTACAGGTAAGAGCAGGAAGGAAGAGGCAGGGCTAATCAGCTGGGTGGTGCTTAGTCCAGGTGACCTAGATCCACTTGCACCTGCTCCCCACCTGCAAAGGAAAAGAGGCTGGAGGGCTCCTTAGGTAGGGAAACATAGCGGCAAGCAGGAAGGCACCAGGTGGGCAGGGCTTGCTAAGTGGTGAAAGAGCGGCAGGCAGGAAGGCACCATGTAGGCGGGGCTTGCTAAGTGGTGAAAAAGCAGCAAGCAGGAAGGCACCAGGTGGGAGGGGCTTAGGCCAGGTGACCTAGATCCACTTGCACCTGCTCCCCATCTGCAAAGGAAAAGAGGCTGGAGGGCTCCTTAAGTAGGGAAACATAGCGTCAAGCAGGAAGGCACCAGGTGGGCGGGGCTTGCTAAGTGGTGAAAGAGCAGCAGGCAGGAAGGCACCAGGTGAGCGGGGCTTGCTAAGTGGTGAAAAAGAGCGGCAGGAAGGCACCAGGTGGGCGGGGCTTAGGCCAGGTGACCTAGATCCACTTGCACCTGCTCCCCATCTGCTCAAATACCCTTTTGGGGTGCCACGCACACACACTTCCTACTCCCTGAGGGGACTTTAATTACTAGGACAATGCTTGGCATTAATATCACTTTTTCCAATTTATGCAATTCTGAGGTTGTGGAAAAAGTTGGGGAAGGAAAAAGGTGAACAGGTTCTCAGAGCATGTGAATACTTTTCAATCTCTCAATGAAGTGTAGGTTAGACCTTTCCCAACAATAGTTAAACTTATGCACCACCTATGAGGGACAGTTAAAACCAAAGTAAATACGTCTGCAGGGAGCCAGGACAGCCAAAGTCAATTTGAACAATGTCTATGGAGCTGAGGCACTTCCCTAGGTAGCACAAAAGTCTTGCACAATGTTTTAAGAGAGTTTGTAGAAAAATAATCTGTTGGGCCACAAACTGTTAGGCTTGTGAAGGGCTGAGCCGGAATCCATTCTGCAAAAAGTAGCTACTGCAAGTATCCAGTGAGAACAAGCAAGCTACTAAGTACCCCTTAGTCAAGACAGTACCTTAAGTTTGAAGACGAGGATCCAGCTGACTTCTGTTCTGGTTTCAGTCTTGAAGATCCTGGGTTCCTGGGCCTCGGTCGTGGGGTCCAGTGAGAACAAGCAAGCTACTAAGTACCCCTTAGTCAAGACAGTACCTTAAGTTTGAAGACGAGGATCCAGCTGACTTCTGTTCTGGTTGCAGTCTTGAAGATCCTGGGTTCCTGTGCCTCGGTCGTGGGGACAAGAGAGAGGACGTCTTGAGCACTCCTACACTGCACTTTGAATGTCGTTGGCGGCTGCGGGCTCTCTTTAGATCAGCGACACTTCAATGTTTCAGCTACCGGTCAATAACACTACCACAGTTCTTGGACACTTGATGGGCTTCCCTTGCTTCGGGGATCCATCACTCTGGTGAGGTGGCTAAGGCTTGGGACGTCCTGCTTCAGGAGGGTCCTCCGGATCTTCCTGCAGCTCTGGTCTGGCTTAAAGACGATGCGCTCGATTCTGGGTTTCCTGACCCCTGGCACTCTGTTCCAGCAGCAGCAAAGAAGTACGGCCAGCAGGGAGAGGTGTTCCAGCAAAGTTTGTCTTGGGGTCAGTTGGTCCCACTAACCCAAGGGAAGAAGTTGTCAGTTCTAGGCTTCTCTAGTCGATTTGGAGTTTGGTGCTTCAGCACTGCAGCAGGGCTGCACCGGGCAGTCCAACGGTCCAGGAGGTTTCAGCAAGCTTCTCTTCTATTTAAAACAAATGTTTTGGGTGGCTCCCCATCATTCCCCCAGGAAGTGGGATGGCCTGACCAAGGTCAGGAACTGGTTTAAAACAGTCCGAACCACTATAGAGGCTGCCAACTTGGGCTCACAAAGACTGCATGTGGCAAAAACAGATATTTTATCCTTGCCTCATGGTTTCCCGGAACAAAGGAAGCCCATGAAAGAAAATGGCCAAGAGTAGGACTAAACACCCATTAGAACCCTGTTAGGAATTTTCAATGATTGCCATCATTGCCTCCTGGTTCTTCTTGACCTCTCAGCAGCATTTGACACAGTAGACCACCAGACACTCACCAAAAATCTACATCGTCGCATGCGGATCAGCGAAATAGTCCTCAGCTGGTTCAATTCCTACCTTGCTAATCAACAGCACTTGGTACAAATGGATTCCTCCAGATCACCAACTGTATCCATCACATTTGAAGTCCCATGAGGATCTTTCCTGTCTCTTGTGGTCTACATCATTACATGGAACTGTTCGGAACCCTCCTTCCCCCATGCAATATTTGCATCCACCAATAGTTACTCAGATCTACCTCAAGATATCTTCCATCCAAGTTATCCACCAACTCAAGGCCTGCCTCACATTTGTTCAATGCTTACTTTAATCTCGACCCCCTCCAGACTGAGTTCCTACTGCTGACCAACAACACTGAACACCTCGACATCCAGTCCTGGTTGCCTGTTATAGCCTTGAGTGCTTCACACTACAGCTGGCCACGTACATCAAGAACCCTGGATCCGAAATCACCAGACACCTCGCCTTCAAACAGCATGGAACACACAAACCGCTTGGTACCTACTTTCTCTCATGCAGAAAATCAAGCCCTTTCTCCCAGAAAAAAACTTCGGATCCACCGTCCAAGCCTTGGACCTCTCACAACTTTTAGAAGGTCTTTCTGTGACCTCCCTGGGAACCCCTGAAATGTGTCCTGCATGCAGTAGCACGGCTCATCAAAGGACTCTGCAGATTCACCCACATTAACCCGGTGTTTGAGAGATTCTAATTTTTATGCCTCATCCCTGTTAGGTAAGATTTTCATATCGGTAATAAATCTTCCTGACCTGCGTCAACCCCAGAACATTTTGCTTTGACTAGGTAACTATTTTACCTCTCACCTAGTTGTTTACTCTTTTTATGGGTGACCTTTTTATGTCTCTCCATAGTGTATGAAGTTATAGTTCCTTACAACTTTTGGGCTTAAGCTGGGTTGTGCCGTGTGTGCTCCCCTGTTGAATTTCTCTTTCATTTACTTCGGTGAACTACAGTTCCCAAGTAGTAAAGAGGGATTTTCATCCCCCTTTACATTGTAGAACAACTCACCTTATGTGGAGTGCTTGGGGTATTGGGTAAGAATTGGCGCAGTCACACTGTGTGAGACTACACAACCCATCTGCCTGGTATTAAGTTACCCATCTTTTGGTATAGGTCTGTATTACACAAGTTGGTAGTGTGACTGAGCAGCCAGGCCTATCTCAAGAGGGGTGAATGTGAGCTAAAGGCTGTACAAATGAAATTAGTAGCCAAGTAACACTTACACTCAAGGTTTCAGTTATAAATAGTTATTTAACATCAATTTTTAAATAAGCGTTCTTTAAAAAGGCAATTCGTTGTAACCATGTAAATATACTTTAAACTTATTACTTTTCAGAATCAAAACAAGTTGGTGGATGATTTTTGGATATGCTTCTTACACAATTCCTACACCCTGAGGTGACTTCAATCACAAGGACAGTAATGGTATTTATATATCACACTAGTAAACTTTGCCGATTCTGAGGTTGCAGAAAGGAAAGGTTAGACAGTTTCCCAGTATATTGTGAGGACCACTAAATCTTCCAATGAAATCTAGATAAGTCTTTCCCAGCAGTGACCGTAATCACCAGGCTACCACCTATGCGGGACAAACCGTATCGAAGTCAGTGGAGTATAGAAGAGTCTTCAGGGAGCCAGGACAGCCAAAGTCATTTGGGACACAGTCTATGGATCTGATGTACTTCTTAGATCAAAGTCTTGCACCAAGTTAGAGAGTCTTAGAAAAATCACTTGTAGGGTCACAAGCTGTTATCTTTTACGAATCAACTCGTAAAAGGTAAGCCAACGCAATTCCCAACTGAGAAGACCACGGCTAAGGTAAGTACCTCAAGCCTAAACGGTACCTCTAGGTTAAAGAAGAGTAGGCCAGCTGGATTCTGTCTTGCTACAACAGTGCAGACCCTTGTTCCTGAGCATTTATCAGTTGCCAGAAGCACTTCAGGAGGTAGGATGGAGGGAGGTGCAGACATGAAGGCTTCACCAGGAGGGGGACTCTGTATGGGTACAGGGCCCTCCTCCAATTCAATATCGACTTCCAATTGTGAACTTAAATCAGTCTGCTTTAATCCTCCTCTCAAATCAATACGTTATGTAGGTGATACTGGTCTACTTAAGAACTTCTGGATGTCCATTAGCGTTTGAACCAATTCAGTTTTGTCCCCCTTGCAGCCAACGCCTCTGTCATTAACAATTCTTTAAGCTTGTCTGCTTTGAGGGACGTAAGAGCCTCCTGCTTGTAAATAGCCATATAGTAGTACAGTTTTCTCAGCCAGAACTATATATAGAAAATGGAACTAGTGGATGGTTTTCTTGACCACTAGTGTATCTAACTACACAGTATCCCACTGCCGTAACACCACCTGTTACAGAGTTTTACGAAAGTCCACATGTGGTAGTACCGTGGACAAACTCCCTCTTAAATGTACAGGGCTCCAACTCTTAGGTTTTGCCAGGACTACCCAAATTGTTTGGTAGCTTTGGTCGAGTAGCCAGGCTTCGTCTGGGAGGGAGGAGAGCTGTAGTTGAGTACAAGGACCTTTTGAGTACAGGTACACACTGCAGTTATATAAACATAGGATTATTTATTTTTCACTCTCATGATTGAACTTCGCCAAACGGGTTAGGGACAATCCGGCAATTGAAGGCTTATGGTGGGGGGGGAAGCAATATAAACTGTCCTTATACGCAGATGTACTCCTATCCCTCACAGGGATCTCCTCACCCCTTAGAAACTATCTAGGTGAGCTGGGATCCTTTAAACGCCAGCAGGCTTCACTGTTCACTATCACAAGTTCGGGGTGGATCTATCGGAGGAGGAAATGGCCACCCTTCGCCCCTGCTGCCCGATTAAATGGGAAGGGAAAATGCTAAAATACGGAGGCGTCCAGAGCCCAGTGCATCCAAATGAAGTATACCAGTCCAATTTCACACAACTCTTAAAGGATTTGGAGGCGGACCTACAAGGGTGGAAATCGCAAGAAATGTATGCAAAATTAACATATTTCCCAGATATCTCTCACTGTGTGGTGCTCCCGCGGAAACCCCTGACGCACCTCCAGCAAAGAGTCCGCAAATTCATTTGGCTGGGGAAAAAGCTCAGAATTCCCAAACTGGTAACGTTTGGTCGTGCTAGGCTGGCGGGTGTGGGGGCTGGGAGTTTGCAAACTAAAAACAACAAGGTAGCAGCTTAGTTAGCATACCTGCCTGCCTGGATCGGATCTACTGATCCCCCCCCCCACCCCCTCAGTGGGTAGAGATCGAGCAGGAGTATCTCCCCCTTTGGCTCCCTGACCTACACTTCTGCGGCAGCCGGTGGCTGGGGCTCCTGACCTCCACAAAAACTACCATAAAACTGTGGAAGTGGGTGCTGAAGCAGATGACCAGGTCCCCGCACACCGATCTGCCCCAAACCGGACCTCTCTCCTGGTCTGCGGCCCACAGACTTAACAGTGGACACTAGGGGCACTACAATACATCTCTCAGCTCTTTGAACAAAGGGACGTCCCTATCCTTCCTGGATTGCAAGGGAAAATGTAGGTTGTCGGAGGGGGAGAGGTTCAGATATGCCCAGTTTAGGCACTGGGTAGTCCACCCTTCGACCGGACGGGGCATGCTGGGTGTTGGGAACTTTTGTGGGGACCCTGCTGGATGGGTAGAGGGGAGGGAACATATACAGGCTTTATAAGCTTCTGCAGCGTAACCAACAGGTAATGTGCATTTTAAATTAACATACAGGTGGTACTATCCCCCAGCCAAACTGAACAGGATCCAGAGCACAGTGGATCCTGCATTTTGGCATGAGTGCAGGGCTAGGGGGACCTTGTTCCACATGTGATGGGAGTGCCCACAGGCTCGGGCCTTTTGGGGAAAGGCGGTGGAGATGATGGGGTGTATAATGCAGGTACAATTCCCCCCTAGAAGAGGTGTACTACTGGGAGTGCCCGTTTCAAGCACATACCCGAAGTAGGGCAGAAAAGCCATACTAATCACCCAAGTTCTATTAGCAGCAAAGGTCACCTTAGCCCAGACCTGGAAGGCACGGGAGGGGCCTCTCATTTCCCCTTGGTGGACAACAATATGGGACATCTTGGTGGTGGAATAGGTCATAGCAGCCAAAGACATGACGCAACACCACTTTACCCATATCTGGTTCCCCGTCTTGGAATATAGCCTGGACTTTCCTACACAACCGTATAAACCTATGCAGATGGCACGGTTCTTGCAAGCCGACCCGTGATCAGGGGTTGTCGGGTTGGTGGGAATCTGGGGGAGGGATGGGTGTGGCAGGGAGGCGGTGTGGGATTTCTTTGACATTTCATGGGGCTCTGTGTATCTGAGATGGACATAAGTGTTCTCTTTGTTTTGTTCATGTGCAACCGTACTTAAAGGTATGATATTAGGTGGCATTTATAATGCGCCTGTACACAGGTGTTCCTAGGCGCGGTAAGATAAGGAGGGGGAAACAAGGGAGGACAAAATAACGATCTTACTGGGCCTTGTTATTCAGTTCGCACAAGTGCAGGGAAGCGGGAAGGGGAGAAGTGCCAGGGGAGGGAAAGGAAGGTGGATGTGCAGTTAACTCACAACTACAGCCAGCGGGTGGCTCATAAGTGCAGAGAGTAGCGACTGTAGGGTTGCAGATGCAGACCCTTAAGTGCTGGGGAGCCCGGAGGCAGTGCAAGGGCAACTGGACATGCAGGAGCCTGGGCCTCAGTTCAGAGGGTGACCAGTGCACGGTGCAGTCGGGTGCATCCACAGGGCAGAGGAAGAGAGAAAGCAAAAAGGAAGGTCTTGAGTTGCTTCCGGAACCAGAGGTGTTTCTGCTGAAGTTTGAGAGAGGTAGGGAGGCTGTTCCAGAGGGAGGCCCTAGCAGAGGAGATGGATCTGCCCCCAACTCTCTGCTTGGAGAAGTGTCTGACCCTCAAAGCTGTAGGTGGATGAGCGGAGAGCTTGAGAAGGAAGATGTTTTGGAAGAGAAAGTTGGAGGTAGAGCGGTCCCAGGCTCCAGAAAGCTTTGTGGACAATGCAGAGGGTCTTGAAGTTGATCCTTGAAGCCACAGGGAGCCAGTGAAGAGATTTCAGAGATGGAGAGATGCAGTGCCTGGGCTTGAGGCCAAAGACCGATCTTGCAGTCCTGTTCTGGATAAGTTGTAATGGTTGAAGAGTAGAGGCAGGACGATTTAGAAAGAGGCTGTTGCAATAGTCCATCCTAGAGAGGACCAGAACTCTGGAGACAGTGAGCTTCTGGGGAAAAGTGAGAAAAGGAAGAATACCTCAGAGGAGGTGCACCTGATGGTTTGACTTCTTACAGATGTCGGAGATGTGAGGAGATGAGGAGAGGGTGGAGTTGAACATGACACCAAGGTTCTTAGCCTCACATGAAGGAGCAGGAAGAAGGCGGCTCAGAGTGTGGTGGAGGGGGCAGATGTATATTTCTGATGCTTGTGAATCTGCGTAGTCGCCTGCTGTGCATATAGTCTGACATCTAGTGGTAATCACAGAGTATTGCATCTGGTCTTTCGAGGATCGACATGGGTGTGCTTGTAACACTATCCCCAACGAGACGTGTAGTGTACCCAAGATCCCTCGCGCGTCGAGGTCCCACAGATTTTTTTTTTCTGCCGAGCTAGCTGGTTGCCTTATGCGAAGCTTGAAAAATTGCTAATATATATATATCTTTGTCCAGGACCTCTGGACGTTTTAATATTCGTCCCCTTCATGGACTACTACTTCACAACCAACGCCGAAGACCGTGGAAGAGAACTCCAGACTCCGTCAACTGGTGCTCCCGTCGACGCCGCCAAAGGCGTGGCCTCAGCCCTCCGGCCAGGCCTACACAGTAAGGAGAGTGGGGTTTGGGGTTCTGTTTGCTTTCAAGAATGCTTTTCCTTCTCCCCTCTTTTCCCGTCTGGTTTTTCTGTCGCTAATAACCGGAGCTATGGACAGGACGCCTTTTTAAATTTTGCCATTCTTGCAACGGCAAGTACCCTTGGAAAGACACACGAGAGGTGTGATACGTGTCTACCTCGAGATCATAACGAGGAATCCTGTCGGTCTTGCAAGCTTTTACGTCCTAAGACAATAAAAGAACAGCAAGTAAAACGGTGAGCGGCCTATGCCATGCAGCAGGTCGGGGGTAGCTCCCCTGCAGCTGCAGGTGTTGCGAGTGACAAGGAAGTGCGCGATCGCCGTGGCTCCGACGCGGAGGCAATTGACCTATCTTCGGAGCAGCCACGCTCCGAGGTGTCTGGCCTCGGCATGCAGGCCACCGGTTCTGCTATGGGGAGTGTACACTCCGGCGACAAGGACACACCACATAAAGGAAAGCACACAACCCCCTGAGCCTCCTCAATGGATTTGTCGGGTCGACCAAAGACGCCAACGGGTATGCCGATTCTTTCGACTGAACCCACCGATCCTCGGGGTCGGCCACCCTCCCCACAACTGTCTAGGCGGCATGCGTCCAGGCACTCCAGTCACAAGGGCGTCGGCACTAAACCTCATAAAAGTGCCGAGACGCCTCATAAGAGTGCGTCGATGCCTAAGGTTTCGGCGGTGCTGAAAACTGCGACTAAGCCGCTAGTCCTGCAAAATCTCTCCCAGACACGCCAAAAATCCATGAGAGACTTGCGAACATCATCTCGGCTGCGAATAGACCTAAGGACATGTCAAGATGTCGAGAGGGTCAGGAAGAATATTCTGAAGGTTCCCAACCCCTGTGTAGACTTTCTCAGACATGTCTCGACAACCTAAGGACTCAAGAAGAGCCCTTTCCACCTCCAGACCCCTCTGGGTCATCCTTATGGACCAGGGACAGGTTTGAGGGGAACATGAATACACTTTCTAAATTTGTGGACTTTTCAGAAAAGTTTGACTCCTAAAAGGCCAAGAGAGGAAGACTACTATCCTACTATGGCTAAACTTCAGAGGGCCTCCAGCCACACTCCTCATGAGAGGTTTGATCTAACAGAACCAGAGGAGACCCCTGAGGACCCTTATGACCAGGGTGAACATCCCTTTGAACCTATAGACACCTCCCCAGATTAGGGTGGTGAACAACCTGTGGATGTGGCACCTTGGCTGTCACGGTCCACTACCCCAGATCCAGACACTGCGCAGAGATCCTCCAGCTTTACCCCCTTTAAGACGAGCATCTCCCATCGATGACCAGATGGCATCAAGAAAGCAGCTGCACACTTTCAGATTGCCACTCAAGAAGCAAGACACCGACTTCGTAGAAGATATTTTGAAGGAGAAACCACTTGCAAGTCAGGCGATACTGTCATAAATCTCCACTTGCGCCCCTTCTGGACCTCATGGTCTATGATGCATTGTACCACAGGGGCAGTGTTCCTTTCAACATGGCCGCTGCAACGATCATGCCAGAACAATGGATCTTACAAAAAGGGCACGCCCCCATGGCGCTCTGTGTCTCAAGGCTCCGGTACGAGTCCGCAGCTAGTGTGCCTAGTGATTCTTCCTCGTATCGCTGATTCCTTGAGCCCTTTTCCCTTCATCCCTGGACTTTGTGCGGTTCTCGCTTTCCAGACCGCCCTCTCTTCCTTCCTGGTTCCTTACCTTGCTCCACGCCCACGACCGCGTGTAGCCTGTGAGCAGCTTCTCCCTTCCTGGTTCCGCGCCTTACTCCTGGATGTTGTTATTCCGTGTTTCCTGGTATTCTGAACTCTTCCTCCGTCTCCTACTACGCTTCACGCAGGATATTGAGGATCATCGACCGTACCTGTTCAAGTCAAGGACAGTCCGGAAATCGGAGAAACCCAGAAAGAAGAAACCACCACAGGATGAACAGGTAGGATTGGGTCTTGAGTGTGACAGTTTGAGACGCCAAAAACGTGATCGTGTTCAAGATGGAAGCTGCTGTCCAGGATTTAATGAGAAGAATGCAGGAATTAACAAAAGAGGTTCAGAACCTCAAAGCTGAAAATACAGCCTTAAGACAACTCGTGCTTTCCCGGGATTCTGCACTACAAGAAAGTGCTCTAGTCTGGGGCATAGTGGACATGTATGATGGTTCTAGCAAGGCACTGCAGTCTTTCCTTTATTCGTGTTTGGTGCATTTCACATTTAAACCCTACTATTTTTCTACACCTCTCTGGCAATGCTCTAGCTTGGGCAACTCCTTTAGTCAACTCAGCGGATCCACTCCTGGACAATTATGAGGGGTTTGTGGAAGCCTTCAAAACCATGTTCGATCGTCTGAACAGGTGTACAGCGCTCAAGAGTGGCTCCTAGAATTCCAACAAGGGAGTCAAGAAATGCTTTCTTATGTAATCAGTTTTAAGCAGTTGGCTAAAGAGGCGGATTGGTCCCAGGAAGCAAGCTTTACTTTGTTCCGCAGGGGATTAAATGTCATGATCTCTGCTTCCAAAAGGTCAGGGTTTTCCCAACTCCCTTGGAAGCAGATCCATAACCCAGGTTCCGAGGGCCAACCAGTCCCAATTGGGACCTTTTGGACCCAGTCCTGGCGCCAGTGGCACCAGGCTCATAAATATGCCCAGTCCCAGCGCTGGAAGTGCCGGGCTCATAATGCTTGGGTGGACTTACCTGCAGCAGACCATGCTGCTTACTTGCCTGCCAGCTGAGCCTCTGATCCTCTTCTGTTTGGAACTACTTTTCCTGTTGGGTGGGGCAGGAGCCACTCCCTAGATTCAGAACACTGGAACTCTTCTGGAAAGCAGGAACTCTTTTCTTACCAAGGCGTGGCTGTGGAAGGAGACACCTAAGCACTACAGGAGGCTATTTAAACCACACCCGGTGGATGAATCTTGCTTTGCGTTATTCTGCATCCTCTGCAGCAGAACGCTCATCGTGTCTTCTGCATCGGATCCTGGGCCTAAGAAAAAAGGCTTACCATCCTGAATCCAGTCTTCAGCAACACCTATAAAGACAAGAAAGAACAGGTTAGCATTCCGGCATCTGAAAGACAAAGGCTTACCTACTCTTCGTGCGCTCCGGAGGTCTTCACACTGCATTCCGGCATCTGAAAGACAAAAGCTTACCAACTCTTCGCACGCTCCGGAGGCCTTCGGCGCTGCATCCTGCATCTGAAAGACAAAACAAGGTGCGTTTAAAGACATTGGGGAACTTTAATACTCACGTGCCATTACTCTAACCCAGTGGGTATTCCGGCACCCTGCAGCCGCTCCGAACTCGTACCTTCAAAATAAAAGACAGTTAGAGCGCATCGTGAAGCAGGCAACAAGCGCTTACTTACGTGCTTCCAGGCGCTTTTATTCATCACACGGACTCCATCTTCAACTCACTTCAGCCCGTCATCCGCCATCGCCGGAACCTGCAAAACAAGAGACATCATTACTACAGACTTTAAAGACAATAGAATTACTCGAAACTTACCGTTCGTGCAGTAAACGACGGACAGCAGTCCTCTGAAGTCAAGAGGCCTGCGCTACCGATCCAGTGAAGAAACTGGTTACAGCACCCTGCCCCGAGGCAGATGGAGAGCTCGGCATTCACTTACCTAAGGTGAGAGCGTTAACCTTTGGGGGTCTACAGGAGAGCAAAAAAGGAAAGAGATAGGGACACCCCAATAACCCCAGTTCATTAATCCCATATTTTCTATCTGCAGACATCTTACTCTTGAAGTCAGGCATACAGTGCACAGAGGTCCAGCCCAAAGAGCCAACCGGGTGCTACACATCACCTTTGAAGATACGGTAGTCGCCCAGTCAAGACCGGCGCCTCTGCGAGAATCAGGTGAGCGTTACAGAACGCAAAGCCTACCACAAAACTCTCGCCCAGGCGCTATGGAAACCTCGGATACTGACCACCTAGCCCGGTTACTTGGGGAACTAAGGGCGGAAGTGCATGCAGCTCGTCAGGAAACGAATGCTCTAAGAAGGGAACTAATTATTTCCAAGGAGAGAACAGACGGTCTTGTTAGACAATTGCTACAGTCACAAGCCGGACAAACCCCGTTACCCGCATCAGGGGCAAATCTTCCTTCAACATCCTCTATGAATCCAGTGCAGATCAACCTACCTGGGAATGTACCTCTGGCTCCGCCCGAACGATTTTCTGGTGACCCAAAGAGGTTTGCAGTATTTATCAATCAGTGCCGGTTGCACTTCTTATGCCGGCCAGCAGCCTTTCCAACTGATCAAGCTAAAGTAGCTTTTGTACTTTCGTACCTTAGTGGCAATGCGGCAGACTGGTCGATCCCTCTAGTTAATCAAGATGATCCGGTTCTCCATGATTTTCAAGCCTTTCAGCTTAGTATGGAAAAACTGTTCGCAAGACATTCACAGGGGCAGGCCTTGGACAATGAGCTTCTTTCGTTGCGACAGGGTAATCAAGACCTTTTGGCTTATATTGCATCTTTCAATAGACTAATAGTGGAAACTCAATGGCCTGAGGACAAAAGGATTACGCTGTTTTATAGAGGTCTACGTGGAGAGCTCAAAGACGTTTTAGCCCAAGTAGTGAATCCCCCACAAGACTGTTCGGATTATATGGACTTGGTCGTTCAAATAGATCATAGACTGCAGAACAGGAAGGCCGACCGTTCCAAGTTTGATGCTCGAGTATTTTCCAAGTCGCCAACTCCTTCCAAAGGAGTAGACTCCGGGGAACCCATGCAAATAGGGGGTCTGAAAGGTCCTCTAACACAAAAGGAGCGGGAAAGGAGAAAACAGTTGCAATTATGCCTATATTGCGGAAACTCAGGGCACTTTCTTCGAGACTGTCCGGTGAAACCTGCCAAGAAGGCAGCAGGAGCTGCAGTTACCAAAGTTACAAACTCTGAGCAGGGAAACGACCTCGCCCGACAAGAATAGAGGTCCTCTTGCCGAGCGTGAAAACCAGTTCCGTGACCTCGCATTTCGTGATACCTATGGTCCTCATTAGCCCTGATAATCCGGATCGATTACATGCAATTGAAGCTTACGTCGACAGCGGTGCCATCGGCAATTATGTGGATCATGAAATGGTTTTGAGGATGAATCTAACTCTTTGTCCCAAGGCTGTAAAGGACGTCATTACTACAGTGGATGGTACGGAGATAGCCTCCGGGCCAGTAACGCATACCACTCAAGAGGTGGCGCTAGTAAGTCAAGATGGACACCATGAGAAGATAGTGTTCGATGTGATCAAGGCCCCTCAGTTTCAGATTATTCTAGGAATACCTTGGTTAGAGAAACACAATCCTCTGATCGATTGGCGAGCAAGAACGGTCCAGTTTCCAGAATGTGTCTCTACTTGTCACCCTCCACCTGGTGTTGCACTGGCAGCAATTTCTTCAGAGACTCCCCAGTTACCTCCCGAATACCTAGAATACCAAGATGTTTTCCAGAAGGATCAGGCTAACTCTCTACCTCCTCATAGGTCTTATGACTGCCAGATAGACCTGATACCTGGATCTACTCCTCCTTGTAGTAGAATTTATGCCCTCACCGAGCCTGAGAACCTTCACCTTCGACAATACCTGGATCAATACCTGGCGAATGGGTTTATTCGTCCTTCCAAGTCCCCTGCTTCTTCAGCTTTGTTCTTCGTTCCAAAAAAGGAAGGAGACCTTAGAACTTGTATCGATTATCGCTCCCTGAACCAGATCACCGTTAAGAATAGATATCCGTTACCTTTGATCCCTGAACTCCTGGACCAAGTCAGAAAAGCATGCATATATACAAAGCTGGATCTTAGAGGAGCTTACCACTTGGTACGAGTAAAAGAGGGCGATGAATGGAAGACGGCCTTCCGCACCAAGTATGGGCTATTTGAATATCAGGTCATGCCCTTCGGACTTTGCAATGCCCCGGCCGCCTTTCAATATTTTATGAATGATGTCCTCAGAGAGCTCATAGATGTGTTTGTTGTTGTTTACATTGACGACATCCTCGTTTATTCTTCATCGGAATCTGAACATCGGAAACACGTGAAAATGGTCCTCGAAAGATTGCGTCAACACAAACTTTTCGCTAAGTTGGAAAAATGTGTTTTCAACGTGACTGAAGTTGAATTCTTGGGATTCATATTATCACCTGGCGGAGTACGTATGGATTCAAAGAAGGTCGATGCAGTTCTCAGATGGCCATCACCATCCTCCGTAAAAGGTGTGCAAAGCATGTTAGGCTTCGCTAACTTTTACCGCAGGTTTATCCCCGAATTCTCTCGAATAGTCCAGCCCATCACTGCCTTGTTAAAGAAAAACGAACGTTTTGAATGGTCTACCGAGGCGGAACAAGCTTTCCAGGATTTGAAGACTAAATTTATCTCTGCACCAATCTTAAAACACCCTCGCCCCGAACTCCCCTACATCGTGGAAACTGATGCTTCAAGCCTTGCCATGGGGGCAGTTCTATCACAAAAGGACCCGGTAACTAATCAGTTGCATCCCGTGGCATTTTGGTCCCGCAAATTCTCGCCTCCTGAAATCAATTACACGATTACTGACAAGGAACTTCTGGCTATCAAGTCTGCCTTTAAGGCTTGGCGGCATTATCTGCTGGGGGCCCGACACACCGTTACTGTGATTACGGATCACCGAAACCTGCAATATTTGAAAACCGCAAAAGCCCAATCCTCTAGACCACTCCGTTGGGCATTATTCTTTGCCGAGTTTGACTTCATAATTACCTATCGACCTGGTACAAAGAACGGTAAAGCTGATGCCCTTTCTCGGATGGGAGTGGAAGAACTCTTGATCAACCCTAAACCTGTACCAATCATTCCCGAACAAAGAATTCTGGGTGTAATCGCCACAGAATCCATAGAGGAAGTTAAGGATAAAGCCAGGCAACTTGTAACTCCAGCAGACATACAGAATTGGCATCTGCAGGGAAAGGACTTTGCAGTAAAGGACAACTTATTGTATTTCCAAGAACGATTATACCTACCCAGCACAGATTTACAGAAAAAAGTAATCTCTTGTTATCACGATTCTTTAATGGAAGGTCATCCCGGTATGGCCAAGACCTCAGAAAAGATCAAGCGCTACTTCTGGTGGCCGTCTTGGAAAAAAGATATCAGAGACTTTATACTGTCCTGTGGAGTATGCGCCCAAAACAAGAGTCAAAAGGAAAGACCAGCAGGCCTCTTACGCCCTATTGACATCCCACCTCGCCCTTGGCATACGCTTTCTATGGACTTCATCACCGATCTACCTCCATGCTCCGGATACAATACGATTCTAGTAATCGTGGACTTATTCTCCAAGATGGCGCATTTCATTCCGCTCAAAGGCTTGCCAACAGCAGCAACTCTGGCCCGAGAATTTCTCGAAAACATCGTCCGACTACACGGTTTTCCTTCGGTTCTAATTTCGGATCGAGGTAGTCAATTTATTTCTCATTTTTGGCAAAGTTGCTGTCGGTCGGCTCAGATTGATGTGAGACTATCGACCAGTCACCACCCTCAGACCGACGGACAAACCGAGAGGACCAATCAAACTCTGGAACAGTATTTACGCTGCATGCTGCAACAAACTGAAAAAACTTGGAAAGACATCCTTTGGATAGCCGAATATGCCTACAATAACTCTGTCCATTCGGGAACTGGGAAAACACCGTTTTTTCTTTTGTACGGCAGTCACCCTCGAACCTCGGAGTTGGATCCCCTCCAAGATCTTGAAACACCAGCAGTAGACTACCTGCATTCTACAATCACCCAAGCCTTTAAGGAAGCTGTTTCTCACCTTCAAAGGGCTAAAGAACAATACAAGAAAGGAGCAGATCAACATCGGAAGGAAGCCCCTCAATATCAAGTAGGGGACCAAGTCTGGTTATCCACCAAATATCTACCTCTAAAAGGGCCACGCACATTCAACCCAAGATACCTTGGTCCCTATTCCATCACTACCATAGTAAACCCAGTAGCGGTCAAGTTGGACTTGCCCCCGCACATGAAGATACATCCGGTCTTCCACGTCTCTCTATTAAAACCCGTGCAACCTCAAACCCGACTAACTAAATCTCCAAAACCCATCCTAGTTGATGGAGAACTCGAGTTTGAAGTCAAAAGCATTCTGGACTCCAAGATCTCCAAATCTAAACTATTTTACCTAATTGACTGGAAAGGCTCCGGCCCCCAAGAGAGATCCTGGGAACCTGCTGAATATGTCCACGCTCCTCGCCTAATCAAAAGATTTCACCGAACATTTCCTGACAAGCCCAAACCCCCGGAGAAGCCCGGTTTGGGAAGGGCCTTGAGCGGGGGTACTGTCATGATCTCTGCTTCCAAAAGGTCAGGGTTTTCCCAACTCCCTTGGAAGCAGATCCATATCCCAGGTTCCGAGGGCCAACCAGTCCCAATTGGGACCTTTTGGACCCAGTCCTGGCGCCAGTGGCACCAGGCTCATAAATATGCCCAGTCCCAGCGCTGGAAGCGCCGGGCTCATAATGCTTGGGTGGACTTACCTGCAGCAGACCATGCTGCTTACTTGCCTGCCAGCTGAGCCTCTGATCCTCTTCTGTTTGGAACTACTTTTCCTGTTGGGTGGGGCAGGAGCCACTCCCTAGATTCAGAACACTGGAACTCTTCTGGAAAGCAGGAACTCTTTTCTTACCAAGGCGTGGCTGTGGAAGGAGAGACCTAAGCACTACAGGAGGCTATTTAAACCACACCCGGTGGATGAATCTTGCTTTGCGTTATTCTGCATCCTCTGCAGCAGAACGCTCATCGTGTCTTCTGCATCGGATCCTGGGCCTAAGAAAAAAGGCTTACCATCCTGAATCCAGTCTTCAGCAACACCTATAAAGACAAGAAAGAACAGGTTAGCATTCCGGCATCTGAAAGACACAAAGTCTTACCTACTCTTCGTGCGCTCCGGAGGTCTTCACACTGCATTCCGGCATCTGAAAGACAAAAGCTTACCAACTCTTCGCACGCTCCGGAGGCCTTCGGCGCTGCATCCTGCATCTGAAAGACAAAACAAGGTGCGTTTAAAGACATTGGGGAACTTTAATACTCACGTGCCATTACTCTAACCCAGTGGGTATTCCGGCACCCTGCAGCCGCTCCGAACTCGTACCTGCAAAATAAAAGACAGTTAGAGCGCATCGTGAAGCAGGCAACAAGCGCTTACTTACGTGCTTCCAGGCGCTTTTATTCATCACACGGACTCCATCTTCAACTCACTTCAGCCCGTCATCCGCCATCGCCGGAACCTGCAAAACAAGAGACATCATTACTACAGACTTTAAAGACAATAGAATTACTCGAAACTTACCGTTCGTGCAGTAAACGACGGACAGCAGTCCTCTGAAGTCAAGAGGCCTGCGCTACCGATCCAGTGAAGAAACTGGTTACAGCACCCTGCCCCGAGGCAGATGGAGAGCTCGGCATTCACTTACCTAAGGTGAGAGCGTTAACCTTTGGGGGTCTACAGGAGAGCAAAAAAGGAAAGAGATAGGGACACCCCAATAACCCCAGTTCATTAATCCCATATTTTCTATCTGCAGACATCTTACTCTTGAAGTCAGGCATACAGTGCACAGAGGTCCAGCCCAAAGAGCCAACCGGGTGCTACACATCACCTTTGAAGATACGGTAGTCGCCCAGTCAAGACCGGCGCCTCTGCGAGAATCAGGTGAGCGTTACATTAAATGACGAAATCAAGGACGAACTTGCTAGAGTGGCCCGTCCAAGCTCTTTCCATGCCCTGATTGACTTGTCTCTCCAAATAGACTGTCGAATACAGGAAAAAAGAGCCGAAAAGAGAAAATCCAAAACTGCTTCACCCAAGAGTCCTACGGAATATCCAAGTCCGAAGGAAACGACCGCATCTCACTCTCCGGATCCTGAGCCAGTGCAACTGGGCTCCATTCGGGGTCCAATAACCACACAAAGAATGCGTAGGATCAATACAGGGCTCTGTATGTATTGTACCTCGGATAAACATATTGTACGGAATTGCCCTGTTGCTCCACCCCGGCGTTCGGGAAACGCCAGCTCCCGATCTTGAGCGGAGCCCAGCTTCCAGAGAATGGTGATTGCTCCGCCTCTGCTTCTTCCTTGCATTACCCTCGTATGAATACCTTAGTAGTCTTGCAAACATCCTTGACTACCGGCAATAAGGAGACCCATATGGCCCTAGTAGATTGTGGCGTGATGGGAATCTTCTTGGACCATGAATGGGCCTAGAAACACAGTATTCCCTGAGAAACTAAGACAATTCAGGCAGTTGAAGGAATCAATGGGAAGCCACTATCCTCGGGTCCCATAACCCAGCAAACCACGGAACTGTTACACTCAATCAACAATCACCAGGAGATGCTTTGTTTTGACATCATCAAGGCAGCACATTACCCCTTGGTTCTGGGAATCCCCTGGCTACAAAAACACAACCCGTATATCAACTGGGCGTCAGGTTCCTTGTTTTTAGGCTCTGAATACTGCCTGTCCCATTGTTTACCCGAAAATGTGGTACATAGTGTGGCTATGGAACCCCAGGGGCCCCGACAACCGTCTATCTGTGTCTCCAGTATATCCCAGGTTCCGGAAAAGTATCATTACTCTGACGTGTTCTCCACAGCCATAGTTCAGTCACTACCACCACATCAGCCCGAAGATTACGCTATTGATACTGAAGACTCTGCAGTGATTCCATTTGGGAGAATGTTTATCCTTTCTGAGCCGGAAAAAAGGGCATTGCGGGAATATCTGGACGCCAATCTTGCCAATGGGACCATTCAACCTTCCAAATCTCCAGCAGGTGCCTCTTTATTTTTTGTGCCCAAGAAAGACACCAAGGAACTCCGATCCTGTCTAGGCTATCGGGGACACAATCAGTGCACTTAAGGATCGCTATCCACTACCACTCATTTCCGACATATTGGAAGCAGTTAGGGGAGCTGTAATCTTTACCAAACTTGACCTAAGAGGCGCGTACCATCTCATCCGGATAAGGGAAGGCGACAAATGGAAAACCGCATACCGGACTCCCTTTGGGCATTTTGAATACCTGGTAATGCCGTTTTGTCTTGCTAACGCCCCTGCGGTCTTTCAACGATTCATGGATAGAGTATTTTTAGATATGTTGTTTCTCTTCGTCATAGTGTACCTGGATGGCATCTTAATCTATTACAAAGATCTTCAAATACATCAGAAATATGTGACGATGGTATTACGTTTGCGTGAGAATAACCTCCCGGTCAAACCTGAGAAATGCACATTTCACACCCAAACAGTTCATTATCTCGGATTCGTTCTGAGTGCAAAAGTAATCGAAATGGATCCCTCCAAGGTACAGTCTATCCTGTCGTGGCCAGGTCCTACCACTGTAAAACGGATCAAATCCTTCCTGGGACTCACCAATTTTTGCCGGAAATTCATTCTTGGATGTGGTACAACCAATAGTCGCATTGTTGAAAAAGAACACTCCTTTCCTCTGGTCTGAAGCTCAAGAAACGGCATTCCAGGAGTTAAAACTGAGATTTACTCAGGGTCCCTTCCTGGTAGAAACTGATGTCTCGGATTATGCAATTGGGGCCGTTCTAAAATAGGAGTTAGAGAACAAATTGGAACACCCCATTGCCTACCTGACTCGAACATTTACTCCCAGCGAAACCCACTATTCGGTGTTGGAGAAAGAGTTGCTCGCCATCCGGCAAGCCCTTACTGATTGGCGCATTTACTTTTGGGTGCCAAATTTCCCGTCCAGGTGTAAACCGATCATAGAAATCTACAGATTCTACAATCTCTGGAATGCAGGAACAGTCGCCAAGCTCGTTGGGGTTATTTCTTTGCACAGTATCAGTTTCGCATTCATCACTTTCCAGGAACCCACAATGTAATTGCTGATGCCTTGTCTAGACGCCCGGATTACGAGCCAGTGGACGCCTGTGACTTTCCTAAGATGTTTCCTGACAGTGTTTGTGGCCCAAGCTGACTCCATGCTGGAAAGATTCCGAGCTGCAATCCCATCTTCTGAATTATGGAAGGATTATGTTGGGAAGAACCAATGGTCTCTATTTACAAAGAATGGTTATCTCTTTAAAGACAACAAGCTGGCGCTGCCCACTGACAACTTGAGAACCAAGATCATTCATCTTTGTCATGACACCTTCCATTCCGGGCATCGAGGCATTACCTCCACCAGTCACCATATTCAGAGACAGTTCTGGTGACCAAACATGAAAAAGGATGTAAAGGCGTATGTTCAGGCCTGCCCAACCTGTAGTCGGAACAAGTCAGACCATAGGAACCTGCCGGCCTTCTCCTTCAACTCACGTTGCCAGACCGTCCTTGGGAGATAATAGCCACCGATTTTTATCGTTGAGCTGCCCCCTTCCAAAGGATATACCACCATAATGGTCACCATCGACCTGTTCACTCACATGGCTCATTTTACTCCATTGTACAAGTTACCTTCAGCCCAGGAAATGGCAGGGATATTCCTGAAACACATCTTCAGATTACATGGTCTTCCCTCTAAGATTATTTCAGTCCGTGGTCCGCAGTATATCTCACAGTTCTGCAAACACCTATGTCATATGCGGAGCATTCAACATGCTTTGTCTTCAGGATACCACCCTCAGACCAATGGACTACAGAACGAGTAAACCGGACCTTGGAACGATATTTGCGCTGTTTTTCAGCCAAAGTCCAGGATGACTGGTCAATCTTAATTCCAGTGGCAGAATTCTCCTACAACAATTCTGATCACTCGGCCATTAAAACAAGCCCATTCTTCTGCAGTCATGGTTTTCACCCATCAGTTTTACCAACGACCCTTCGTCATACCACCCCGGTCCCATCGGTCGATTCCTGGATTGAAAGATTGGTCACCATGCACAGGGATGCCAAAGAGCATTTGAAAAAGGCCAGGGAGGATGTCAAAAGACAGGCTAATGCAAGACGGAGACCGGCTCCTGTCTATGGAATCGGGGACAAGGTCTGGTTGTCATCAAAACTACTCCCTCGACATCTTCCTCCAAACAAGCTGGCCCCCAAATTCTATGGGCCGTTTTCTATCAAAGAGGTCATCAATCAAGTGGCTTATCGACTCCAGTTACCAGACTCCTGGAAAAGGATTCATCCCGTCTTTAACACTTCCCTGCTCAAACCTTCTCTTTCTTCCACTAAGTCAACTCATCGACCCAATCCTGTGCTAGTCAATGATCAGATAGAATTTGAGGTTTCCAGGATCTGTGATTCCAGATATCGAAGGGGTCGCCTACAGTACCTAGTGGAATGGAAAGGTTATCCTCCCAGTCAACGAACATGGGAACCTGTCTCCAACATGAATGCCCTTCGTCTTGTGCGGAAAATCCACCTGACTCATCCAGGCAAGCTTGGTGGATTGAGATTTAGAAGGGGGCATGCTGTCATGAATCGCCACTTGCACCCCTTCTGGACTTCATGGTCCATGATGCATCGTACCACAGGGGCAGTGTTCCTTTCAACATGGCCAAAAGTGCAAAAAGTGAAGTAAGTGGGCACCACTGGTATTAAATCCGCGTGTCTTTGGTATTCAAAATTGGTGAACGGAAAAATCCTTTCGAGCAATATATATCAAAACACTTGAAAAGGAGCTGGCTGCGACAAGTTTTGAGACACCCAAACGCAAAAATACATGTGACGCAAGAGACCAAGTAAAATACCTAGTCACACAGCCACTCTCTACGTTACCCAACCTGGGTTGTGGTTTTTCAAAATTACTAACAGTTCAGCTTTAAAGTCAAAATATACTTCACATTTCAAAAAGATAAACAAGAAGTTCTGTTTTTCAAAATAGTTTTTATCAAAAAAATATGATCTCAAAAAATGAGTCACTAATACTTTCTTAGTGAGGAAGAGTTTGCCACAATTAATTCATCAATCAGACCAAATTTGCCAATGCATTTCGGAAATAAATTTCCTTCATCAGGGCCAGTCGAAAAATGATACATACATTTTCATGAACAAAAGAAACCGTTCAAAACGGTGCATAATTGCATACTGGTGTCATACATCATTGTGGTAAAGTTAAAAAAAATACCATTCAGTTAAAGTTGCAGTAGTAGATGAGTAAGAAAGAGCAGAAAAAATGGAAAAGGCCAATGAGTCACTATTGTATATAGGTAACTATCAGTTAAATGAAAGTTACCTGTGACAGGTAGGTAGAATGTTGTGTGGCGAACTAAAGTGTAGCGGCCATGTAGTGAGCGAATCGAACTGCCTGACAGGAATCAGCGCAGTAAAGTAGCCTGCAATGCGATTGCTGGAAACAGCAGAAATCCGTTGTTCAAAGCGGTTCTCATCCGTAGTCATGATTATTTAAAGGTGAGGGAAGTCTTACCGTACCGAGAGCGGGAGCGGAGCTGTTCTCCCGTGGCCGGCATGAAACAGAATGCCGTTGTCGCATCGGAGTGTTGCGAGGCAACGCTTCCTAAATACGACACGTGACCGCGTCGCGGCCCGAAGGGCGCACGGGCGATAACAGATTCTGCAATCAGGCCGATGGGCTTGAAATAAATGAATCTAGACATTTATCAGAAAAAACCACAACCTTTCAACATGGCTGCCGTAACGATCATGTTACGCTCCAGCGTTTACGCCGGAACAATGGATCTTACAAAAAGGGCATGCCACTGCGGCGCTCTGCGTCTCAACGCTCCGGTACGAGTCTGCAGCTAGTCTGGCTAGTGATTATTCCTCGTATTGCTGATTCCTTGAACCCTTTTCTCTTCATCCCTGGACTTTGTGCGGTTCTCGCCTTCCAGACCGCCCTCTCTTCCTTCCTGGTTCCACGCCCACGACCGCGTGTAGCCTGTGAGCAGCTTCTCCCTTCCTGGTTCCGCTCCTTACTCCTAGACGTTGTTATTCCGTGTTTCCTGGTATTCTGAACTCTTCCTCCGTCTCCTACTACTCTTCACGGAGGATATTGAGGATCACCGACCGTACCTGTTCAAGTCAAGGACAGTCCGGAAATCGGAGAAACCAGAAAGAAGAAACCGCCAGGACGAACAGGTAGGATTGGATCTTGAGTGTGACAGATACCTCTGTTAAACTCCCATCAAACGGCGTATCACCCTCTTTGCTGACGCCATCACAAACAAGGGCCGTAAACCCTCAGGTCGAGAAACTTTCAGAGACAGAGACAGCAGGATGAACACTGGCCGAAGGTACCTCGTTAAAAAAGCACACAGGGTTGAAGAATTCGGGATTCAAACTGGAAACCCAGGCATCTCAAGCCGGTAGAAGAATCTAACCTGTTTGAAAAGGCGGTGGGTGTGGTTTTAGAGGCTGCAAAAAAGGAACGTGAGACCTTGAAGTCACTAAGCCAGATAACAGAGACCCTATCGGCAGCGAGGGGGTAGCTCTCGCCGCTCCTTTCACAGACAATCTTTCCCACGTTCCCCCCACAATCTGTATGGAACGTGAAATACATCATGGTCCTCAGGACAGGGGGCAGCTGCCTTGAACCAATATCCGCCAAGAGGACGGCGCCATGGAAAAGGAAGGGGTAGAAGCACCACCCCAAGAGGCGCCCCAGCCTCAAATAAAAAATGACTTCCCAATACCGGTCCCCTCCCAGGGGACGGACAACATCATTCTTCCATGCATGGAAGGGAATTACCACAGACCAGTGGGTGCTCGGGACCGTCAAACACAGTTACTGTAGCAAGGTCCCCGACCACCTCGATACCGGCCACCAACGTCCAAACGATTGTCACCGGAACATCTGGAGATCCTGCAAAGAAAAGTCGTCCCCGGGTATTTATTCAGTGTACTTCCTTGTATCCAAAAAGGATCTTACCACGCGTCCTGTGCTGGACTTGCGCCCAGTGAACAAATTTGTCAAACCACAAAAGTTTCGTATGACAACACTGCAAGAGGTAATCCCTCTACTACAACAGGGAGATTACATGACAACATTGGACATGAAAGATGCATACTTTCATATTTCAATGCTGCCAGCGCACAGAAAAAACCTAATGTTGATGGTAGAGGACAAACCCTATCAGTTCTAGGTCCTTCCCTTCGGCTTTGCCTCACCTGCGCAGGCAGTGCATTCCAGTCTATCCTTACGGCGACTGGCTAATAACTGGGGATTCGCACAGAACATGCCTGTCAAACACCCAAAAGACAGTACATCTACTCTTCAGTCTGGGATTCTCAGTAAACGAGAAGAAGTCCAGTCTAGACCCCAGCCAAGTCGAACAATTTCTGGGAGCTCTAATTTGGACAGCAGACAGCCTTGTTTTCCCCCTCCAACGAGAGGGTTCAAAACATGCTGTTCCAGATCCCTCACTATTTAGCCAGTCGCGAGGTGACTGTACGCAAAGCCATGTGACTGTTAGGGATGATAGCTTCCTGCATTTACTTGTCCCATACTCATGTTTGCACATGTGCCCAATGCAAGTGTGGCTCAACAGCCAATGGTGTCAGGCCAGCGGACAATGGGGCGATCTAGTGGTTGTCTTGGCAGCCCTCGTTCTCTCTCTGCAGTGGTGGTCGAGGGAAAACCTCTTGAAGGGGAGAACCTTCACAACCCCCGCATTAGAAGCCACTCTCACTACGGACGCATCTCTGACTGGGTGGGGGGCTCACCTCCATCGCGAGGCGCACAGCGCTTGGTCCCCAGCAGTAGCGTCTAAACACATAAACCTGTTGGAGTTGTTGGCAGTGTTCAAGCCCTAAAAGCTTTTCAGACACAACTTCAGGGGAAGACAGCACTGGTCCTCACAGATGGCACCACGGCCATGTATTATCTGAACAAACGGGGGGGCACACACTCTCCAGGGCTATCCAAACTGTCCCAGAACTTTTGGAAGTGGGCTCTCAAACACAGGGTGTTCCTCCTGTCTCAACACGTTCCAGGGGAACTCGATCATCTGGCAGTCGTGCTCAGCAGAGACTTTGCTCTACCCACAGAGTACGAAAGGCAATTACACAAAGATATCTCCTCCAACGTCTTTGCGGAAAGGTGCTTCCCAGAGATCGACTTGTTTGCAATTCTGGAGAACGCACAATGCCAAGATTACGCCTCAGGTACCCCAGTAGCCCTCCAAGGGGAAAGGTCTCTGGATAACATAATCATGGAAAGTTTTCAATGCACCCCCCCACCCAACTCCCGTACAAGATAGTGCACAAGATGCACCAGGAACCAGTCACAATGATTCTGGTAGCAACTATGCGGGCACGCCAACCCTGGTTCTCCCATCTGATGGCGATGTCAATCTCTCCTCCGATAAAGCTATCTTGCCCATACAACATTCTCTCACAAGACAAGGGGGAGACACTCCATCCGTGCTGGCAAACTCTCAACTTGGCTACCTGGCTCCTGGGGTCATAGAGGATGGGCACCTCCAACTTCCTCAGAGATGTATGATATTCTTAAATAGGCAAGTAAGCCTAAAGCCAAACATTGTTGTTCCAGTAAATGGAAACGCTTCATTATCTGGTGCCATTCTAAGAGCATCAATCCCATTGACTGCTCACCTACCCACATTGCTTTATACCTGACTCATCTACTGGACTCTGGTCTGGTTTTTAATTCTCTGAAGGTCCACTTGGCTGCACTTTCAGCATACACTATGTCCCAAAAGAAGGTGTTGTGGTGGAAGATTCCAGTGATGAAGGAATTTATGGAAGGGGGTTAAAAGACTTCATCCCCCCATTTCAAACACAGCTCGCGGATGGGACCTAAATGTGGTATTAACTAGGCTAATGGGATCTCCGTTTGAACCTATGCATAAGGCTAGCCTTAATGCTCTCACTTACAAGACTGCCTTCTTAGTGGTAGACACTTCAATTAGAAGAGTCAGTGAATTACAGGCCCTTTCAGTTCAAGACCCATTTGCTACAATTCACAAAGATAAGGTGGTTTTGCTCACTCTCTAGGTTTGCGCCTAAATTAATTTCAAAGTTCCATGTGAATCAATCAATCAATTGAACTACCCACCTTCTTCCAGAACCCCATGAATGTGGCCGAAAGAAGCCTACACACACTTGATGTGCGCAGGGCAGTCCTATATTATCTGGAAAAAAACGAAATCCCTAAGAAAGACATCAGTTTTTCGTTTCAGTGGCACCTGGTAGAGAACGGGACCCTGTCTTTAAATCAGCCATCTCAAAGTGGATTGTAAACTGCATCACACTCTGCTACACTCTTGCTAAGGGAGATCGGCCCTTCGAGCCTAGGGAACACTCCACTCTGGGCCTTCCATAGCATTTTGCAAATGTTCCCCTCAAATCCATTCGCAAAGCAGCGACCTGGACTTCTCTTTACTACTGTTCCTTCTCACACCCCACCTCCAACTCTGGGTACTGCTCGCTAGTCTATGCACAGCATGTGACTCTAAGCAGATTCACTAGCATCAGAAGACATGCATTTCTTACCGTAGTAGCATTTCTGATGATTGTATCTGCTTGGATTCACATGCGCCTACCCTTCCTCCACGCTCAGGTGGAAGGAATATAGACATCGTACTACTTTCTTTCTTTTATGTACTCAATCATGATAGTCATTGGGCTCCCTCATGGCAGAATAAATACAATCGGAGGGATCTCGACGCATGAAGGATTCTGGGTACACTACACGTCCCGTTAGGGATAGTTACAGGCACGCTCATGTCGACGTCCCCTTTTGATTCTCGAAAGACAAGATGAAATACTCTGCGTTACTCTTGCGTCGCGTCCCCTTTCCTCCATACTGTATAGGCGTCCCTTCCAAGGGACGGGAGACGGAACCTTTTTCACCAGAAAAAACCTTCTTCCCCTTTAAATTTAGAGGTGTGCGGGGGTGCGGCCCAGGGAGCATGCGCTGCCCTGACTCTTCCCTCTGGTGCCATACCCCAGTCCCCTTTTCTGTGTCAACGGGCCGAATTCACCAGCACTCCTGGGTTTGGCTTCACCCATGTAATTCCATGCGCGGATACTTCCTCTTTGTCTTTTTTGTCTTTTCTATCATTCCGGTACTCTGTCCTCAGGCGTCACGCTCCTCCCGGCGCATATCGACTTCTACAGGGTTCACCAAGTGTCCATCCTGCAACGGGCTCTTCCCAACTTCAGACCCGCACGCCCTCTGCCTACATTGCCTTAGCCCAGACCACGGTTGGCAATCCTGTTCGGCATGTGACTAGCTGTCCTCGAAGGCGCTGAAGAACAGACTAGCCAGGTGGAGGGATCTGTTCCAGAGGATTTCAAGAACTTTGTGAAGCATCGAACCAGGCCCAAGGTAGGGCCTAAATTCTACATCACACCCCGCAAGGGAGACTCCTTCTCAGGGACTCTCACGCAGGAGGGACCGGTCAGGTCCTTCTACCGGCACGTGCACCGAGGCTGCTTCAGCTACCGGCCTTCGGGTCGAGGGATCCTCCCGGGCGCAGTGTTGAGGGACAGGAAGGTTCTTTTACCGGGTCTAGACCCGAGAGGCTCAGCCCTTTTACCGGCACCATTGCTGAGTGGCTACACCCTAATACCGGGAATACATCAGAGGTGCTACGCCCTAATAACGGTAATACATCGGAGGGGGCGCCTAAACACAGCTCTACCGACCCCCGGGTCTAGGGTGTCGCACCTACCAGGCCTAGGCCTGAGTAGCAGGGTTGGCCTTGTGATCCACACGCAAGAGTCTTGGACAAGGCCGGGCCCAGCGGGCTGAGCACCATGTCACAGGCAGATGGCAGGCAGCTTGACAAAATGGCCGCCACACCAGAATGAGGCACCCGTCCGAAGCCATTCCAGGAATTAGTGTCGAGGTGGGACTGGCCTCAACTAGGTACGTGGCCTACAGTCTACCCCTAAGTTGCGCAGGGTAGCTTTCCTTGGCGTCCATATGCACGGGGCATGCATCGGCTCCAACAGATCCGCAGGATACGGACGAGGATCAGGATCCGGACACGCCATTCTCAGCCAGGGCCTTCCACTAACGTTTCTCTGGGCTGGCGGAGTACCTGGGCCTACCGCAACCCGAGGTCGAGCAGCCGGCAAGGGGGGGGGGGTTCTGGCTGAAATCCTCACGCAACGCCCCTCTGCCAACTCGGCGATTCCTATACAGACTGATGTAGTCTCCCTGGGCAAAAAGGGCTGGCTCAAACCTCACTCGGCCCAGCCGGTCAATAGACGCCTGGATGCCAAGTACAGGCAGGTGGAGGGGGATACACTCTTGCTTTCGGCCATCCTCAGCCACACTCTTCGGTGATCGCTGCAGCATCCCTATACTCCAAGCCTCAGTCGTCCTCGGCCTCTTCCTCTGCGGCGCTGCTAGGCAAGGAGGAGATGATGTTGGAGGCATATGGCAAGAAACTCTCTTCCATCGTCTCTTTACATCTGTCAGACCAACGCCGATGCCATGCTGGCTGCCGTCAGCAAGAGATTATGGCAGGGAATTGCGGACGTCCTCCCTGAACTCCCCACCCAGAGCCAATCACGCTTTAAGGCGGGGCTAGATGAAGCCAAGCTGGTGGCGCATGACCTCATGGAATCCACAGTGGCTCATATCGATACCTCCGGCCGTTCCATCTGTATTGCCACCACGGACATGAGAAGAACTGCCTGGCTCCGGGCAACAAAATTCAACCTGGATGTCCAGGAGCGCATTCTAGATCTACCGTTCTAAGGGATGGGGTTTGGGGGGAACCTCTTCCACTCCCCTACGGTCGAGGAGCTGGACAAAAAGAAAAACAGCTCTCAAACGGCAAAGTCTTTATCCATCCTTACAAAGACCATGCCCAAATCGTACACCCAATCGCAGCAGTGCTTGGAAAGGAGTTGTACATATGGAGGGTTCCGGGGCTTCCAGGACGCAGATCCGGGCAGCCGGACAACTCGTCTCTGTGCTGGCGCAAACAACAAAAAGGGGCGGCGGGGGGGTGTAAGGGCATTTATCAGTCCTCCTCCTCAGTGACAGCTTCTGAGTGAAAGAAAGCATGACACACCCCTTCGGGTCCATGTGTCTCCGGTGGGGGGCAGGCTTGCTATCCATGCACATTTCCTGCACCAGAATTTCGTGGACCCCTGGATCCTCTCAGTAGTATCCACAGGGTACCGCCTTCCTAGCCCAGCCTCTCCTCCCTCCTCCCTTCCACAGGTTGGGACAGCAACTCTTTTGGCGGACAGCCGGTCGCGGGTAGAGAGTCAGGCAGTGGAGGAAGTCCCAGCCTCTCAGCGAGGCTTTGGCTTTTACTCCAGGATTTTCACCATTCAGAAGAAGAACCAGGCGGGCCTGAGAGTTGTGCTGGACCTTCCCACCCTCAACCTACCCCTGCAAAAATTCAAGTTGGTTAAGCCAGCTTTTATAGCAGAGACATTGGACAAGGGAGACTGGATGTGCTCCTTGGACCTGAAGGACGCGTACCTTTGAGTCCCGATATGGCAGCCCCATTGTTCCTTCCTACGGTTCAGCATCATGGGCTACCATTTTCAATACAAGGTCCTTCCTTTTGGCCTCAACTCAGGCCACCAGGGTCGTACCAGACTCATGAATGCCGCGGCGGACCTCCTCAGAGCGCAGGGTCTCCACATCTACCCATACCTTGACGACTGGCTCGTCAGGGCTACATCTCCGGAAGCAGTTCACTACTCTTCCCATGCCCTTATGAACGCACTACACAATCTGGGCTTCTCGCTCAATCTCAAAGTCGCAGGTGCAGCCCACGTAGACTCTGACCTTCCTGGGCCTCATCTGGGACACATGCTCAGAGAAGGTCTTCCCGTAGGACAAAATCTCGGCCATCAAGAGGGCCACTGCCCACTTCCTCAGCAGAGAGGTGACCTCTGCATGGTGATACCAACATCTCCTGGGCCTACTTGCAGCGGTCCTATTAGCCGTTCCGCACACCAGACTAAGGATGAGGAGGATTCAGCTGCACTTCGCAGCCTCATGGAACCAGGAGAGGGGCTCTCAATCCGAGATGATCAACGTCCCTCCATCTCTCCACCCGGACCTATCATGGTGTTCCAGGGACGGCAACCTACGGATGGGCAAGCCCTTTCGGCCGCCCTCTCTGCAGGCCACCATCACCACAGACTCCTCGCTCGAGGGCTGGGGAGCCACCCTGGACGGCCTCTCAGTCCACAGCACCTGGACTCGACAGGAGCAGGAATGCCACATCAATTAGTTGGAGCTGAACGCCATCTGGCTAGGGCTCAGAGCATTCCTACCGCTTCTCTGGGGCAAGGTTGTCCTCATCCAGACAGTCAACTCGACCAGCATGTACTAAGTCAACAAGCAGGGAGGCACCAGATCCCCTCCTCTGTGCAGTCTGGCGATCAGCATGTGGGAGAGGGCCCTAGAAAACGACATTTACCTCACAGCAGTCCATCTCCTGGGGGAATCCAACCTGGAAGCGGACAGGCTCAGCAGCCTGGGAGCGAACAATTACGAGTGGCAGCTGAACAACCTCGTTCTTCAGGAGATCTTCAGCAGGTGGGGTCTCCCCCACGTGGATCTCTTTGCCACCTGGCACAACAAGAAATGTCCCCAGTTCGCATCCTGACAAGGTCAAGCCCCTGGCTTTCTGGGCGACGCATTTCATCTCCAGTGGACAGGCATGAAAGCCTACGCCTTTCCGCCCACTCCCCTGATCCACAGGGTAATTTGCAAAATCAAGGAGTCTCTCTGACTTTGCATTATTCTGATAGCTCCATGGTGCCCACCTAGGCCATGGTTTTCTGAGCTTCTTAGCCTCTCAGAGGTGCCCATAATTTACCTTCCGACGGGCCCAGCACGTCTTCTGGCTCAGCAAGGGGGCAGAGTTATCCACCCTGCCCCAGGGAAACTTGCACTCACAGCATGGTACCTGAGCAGAAAACGCTTCGGCACCTTAGCCTCTCACAAACCAACCTGGAGATATAGGCCACCAGGAGCAAAGCCACCAGGGCCCAGTACAAGAGCAAATGGACCAGATTCTGCCACTGGGCAAACTCCAAAGGTATCGACCCCTTGGCATGCACTTTGGACGACATGCTCTCCTTCTCGGTCCTTCCTATGTTTTTTCCTGATCCCAAGGACGAAGCACAGAGAGTGCTGCACTGCCTGAATGTCAGGCGTGCCCTAAAAATCTACTTGGACAGGACAAAGGGCTTCCGCAAGTCAGACGCCCTGTTTGTCACAATCGAAGGCTCAAGACCAGGCTATCAGGTCTCTAGGGCTTCCATATCCCGCTGGATGGTCTTTGCCATCAAAGAAGCATACGAAGGCCAGCACAAGCCACTTCCAGCCAACATGCATGCCCACGCAGTCAGGGCCAAGGCAACGGCCATCGCATTCAAGCGCCATGTACCTTGGCAATTCATAAGCAGGGCCGCCACTTGTGCCTCTCCCTCGGCTTTCTGTAAGCATTACTGTTTGCATGCCAGCTCTAGATCTGATGCGGCCTTCGGACAGACGGTTCTCAGGAACCTATTTGCTTAAGGAGGGTCTTCTCTCCACCTTGGGGCTACATTCAGTTGTAATCGCCCATACAGTATGGAAGAAAGTGAACGGCACATAAGAGTAATTATAAGTTGCTCACCGTAGTGACTAACGTGCTCTTAGTCCATTGTCCCCTTTCCTCCATACGTCCCACCAACCTCCCCCCTAATAATACTTCTGTCATTAGGCAATGTTAAATCTATTGTCGACGCGTCGATGGGGACTTAGGTGTGGAGCCGGAGGGCGGAGTCAGGGCAGCACATGCTCCCTGGGCTGCACCCCTGTGCGCCTCTAAATTTAAAGGGGAAGGTTTTTTCTAGTGAAAAAGGTTGTCTCCCGTCCCTTGGAAGAGACGCCGATACAGTATGGAGTAAAGGGGACTATGGACTAAGAGTATGTTGGTCACTACGTTGAGTAACTTATAATTTGAAGGGATTGTGTCCTCTGACGTATTCCTTATCTTGATAGATCTCCAGCTTGCTGGCCTCGGGGGGGGAAAAAAAATTCAGTAGAGGGTGCTCCGCGTCGACGTCCCTCGATCCGATGTCCCTCGACAGCCTCTGTATCGGCGCCAACGTCATCATGCGTGTAAATAGACTCGTGCAGCGCCTGTTGCTAAGTTCCCTTTTTCCGTGCTTCGTGTGCCTCTGAATCGCGTTGCTCAGTTCGTTAGTCAGATATATATTATTCATTATTCCCCGAGAATACCAACTCTTACTCGATGGCTTCCTCATCTGAACCGACGACTCCACGGTCCGGCTTCAAAAAATGTCGAGACTGTGGAAAGAAAATGTCGTTGACAGATCCTCACAGGATCTGTTTGTGGTGCCTGGGATCGGCGCACCAATGCTCAGAGTGCAAGGACTGCATGTCCATGACGGCGAAAGCCTTGAAGGAGCATAAGGGGTAAGCTTGAGAGAGGTAAGACAGTTAAAACTCCTTCGAAAGTTTCATCGGCAGAGTCGAGACATTAGTCTCCTCGCCGACACAGGAAACATTCTCGTTCTAGGTCTCGAAGCAGTTCCCACCACTCTTCGAGATCCAAGCATTCAAGTAAGAGACGTCGACGATCCCCTTCCTCGTCTTCTGTTTCTCCGGAAAGAGTCACCTGCCCCACAAAACATGGCTCTCAGGCTGAGTGGGAGGAATTCCGTAAAAGGATGCTTAGCATCTTCGAGAAAGCGGCCTCGACCCCCTCGAAGACAGCTGAGGGGTGATACCCTGGGTGAAAGACCTGAAAAATCAAAAAGCCGCGAGTCGTTGCACCCGGCAAAAGAAACTACTCAAGAGCGTCACAAACCCTCGAGCAAAGTCCCTTCGACGCATAAATCTGCGTCATCAACACCATTATCAAAGGGCTCATCGATGCATAGGTCGATCGAATCGACGCCATCTTCGTCAACGCCGAAAAAGAACAAACCCACGGGCATCACTACCTCACAGCCAGTGGTCATACCCAGGGCTTCGTACACGACTTTGAGAATGTCATTGACAACCTCGAGTAGGATTCCGATCCTCTCGAGCTCTTCGAGGCCTCTTACGATCTTCTCGACGCCTTTTTCAGCGTTTTCGAAGCCTTTAACGTCCGTTTCAACGACGTCGACGTTTTCTCAACCAATTATGACAAATTTAGCCCCTTCTGCTCTGGAAATGGGATTTAAGCCATTTCCAAGGTCTGATCATTTCAGACCTTTGTCTTCAATTTATGAAGGTGAGGATTGGGATCAAGAAAAGACCCTTTGGGTTGCAGAGATCTGCAACACCTGAACCAGAGAAATTTACCTGTGAGGAAAATAGGTTAAAGTATCTTCGAGAATCCTTACACGAGGCAAGTGGGTTAGATACTTCCCCGGAAATAGAATTTGCCAAACCAGACCCAGGGGAACACGCCGAGACCCCTCACAGAATTTTAATGGCAAGGATTATAGAATTCATGGGTTGGTCTACACCTTCACCTGCGTTCCAACAGGATGACCTTACAGAGATTCTAGTCAAAGGCCCACAGGAGGATCCTGTGGTTCCATTTCACGCTGCATTGCAAAGAAAAATATTGGCTAACTGGGAAACTCCTGAGGTTATCCCAGCAGTTAACAAGAAGTTATCAGCCAAATATAGGGTATCTGCTACTGACCCTGAATTTTTGTCTAAACATCATACTCCAGAGAGTCTGGTTGTTCAAGCAGAAACTGCATCAGGCAGTAGATATGCATACCCTACTGTTCCACTGGATAGGGATGACAAAAGATACGACTCTATGGCTAAGAAAGTCTTTTCTGCATGTGGCATGGCGTTGAAATCTATTAACGCTACTTGTACCCTCGCAAGGTTCAGCCATACACTTTGGCAGTGTGCATCAGCGGCTGACTGCCTCCCAGAGGGAGAAGAAAGGGAAGTGTTTCTAAATATCATTAAGGATGGTAAAGACGCAATGTGCGAATCCCTTCAAACTGACATTGATTCTGCTGACAGTATCAGTAGGGCCATGGCGGCAAGTACTACAACCCTCAGATTTGCGTGGTTGCGAAAGTCTGGGTTTGCTTCAGATGTACAAGCCAGACTTTTAAATATGCCCTTTGATGGCTCTTCTTTGTTTGGTAAGAAAGCGGATGACAGCCTAGAAAAGTTAGACACCCAAATCAGCAGCAAAATCCCTGGGAGCTGCAATCCGTCAAACACCATATCGCCGCTCAGCAACCTCTTATAGAGGTAAGTCCTTTCGATTTTATTCCGCATTCGGAAAAGGCAGAGGACAGTCGATTCAAAGAGGTCAAAAAAGATTCACCCGAGGTGGACGGGGTGAAAATACAAAAGCCGCAGCAGCAGGTGCCTCTTTACCCTCGGCATCTGCATCAGCCGCCTCTAAATCACTCTGAGGACTCTCCTTACAAGACAACAGTAGGGGGCAGGCTAACTCAACATCTGATGGAATGGCAGGCTATTACGTCAGATGCTTGGGCATTGGAGACAGTTGCTCAAGGTTACTGCCTGCCTTTTCTACGCATTCCTCAGTCATCCACCAGGGAACATCTCTCGGAAAGTTCCAGATCCGCTCCTCTTGCAGGAAATTGTAGACCTGCTGGAGAAAGGTGCCATAGAACCGGTACCTGTAGCGGAGAGGAACAAGGGCTGGTACTTCAAACCATCCCCCCCTACTTCCTAATACTGAAGAAGGACGGAGGACTGAGACCTATCTTGGACTTACGAGAATTGAACAAGTTCCTCAGAAAGGACAAGTTCAAGATGGTAAAACTCTCTCAGATCCTTCAGGCCCTCCAGCTCCAGGACTGGCTGGTATCTCTGGACCTTCAGGATGCTTATTTCCATGTGCCAATCCATCTCAAACGCAGGAAAGTTCGCAATTGGCAGATCTCATTATCAATTTTGAGTTCTGCCATTTTGGGCTGACCTCCGCCCCGAGGGTCTTCACCAAGCTAATGTCGGTAGTGGCTGCAAGTCTAAGGAGGGAAGGGATTAACGTCTTCCTCTACCTGGACGATTGGCTGATCAGAGCTGTATCTCCAGAACAAGCTCAGATCCAGCTATATTTTGTCTGCCACTTCCTTCACAAACTGGGCTTCTCCCTCAATTTAAAGAAGTCACAGATGATACCATCACAGAGAATCCAGTTCATTGGAGCAGTCCTGGACACTTTTCTGGGAAAAGCCTCGCCACCAGAGGTGAGGGCTCAAGATATTCTGCAGATGGTCACCAAGTTTCAAAATGCCCAACGTCTCCCAGCCTTTGACTTTTTGAGGTTGCTAGGCCTCATAGCATCCTGCATCTTCCTTGTGCCAGAGGCTCGCCTGAGAATATCTCTTCAGTGGGCACTAAGAACTCAGTGGTCGCAATTCTCAGGTAGAGTGACAGATCTCCTTCAGGTTCCGGACAAGGTGGCTCGAGACCTTCAGTGGTGGGCCTATCGGGAGAACATTTTGAAAGGAGAACTGTTTTGGCAACCATGGCCGGAGATGACAGTAGTCACAGATGCCTCACTCACAGGGTGGGGAGCCCATGCCACCGACTTGACCATCAGCGGTCGTTGGTCTCCATCGGAGTCCAGACTACATATCAACCTGTTAGAGCTGAGAGCAATCAGACTAGCGCTGAAGGCTTTTCTGCCATCTGTACAGGGGGAAAATGTCCTGATAATGACGGACAACACAGTGGCCATGCACTACCTCAACAAAAGAGGAGGCGTAGGATCACTGCCTCTGTGCAGAGAGGCGATGCAGCTCTGGGTTTGGGCAATCCAAGAAGGAATCTCTCTATCGGCAGTTCACTTAGCCGGAGAGAAAAACTCGATGGCGGATGCTCTGAGCAGGCAGAGTACAGTCTCCCACGAGTGGGAACTAGCTCAGGAAGTCCTTCAACAGATCTTCACCCTTTGGGAGACCCCTCAAGTGGATCTGTTCGCCACCAGCATCAACAGGAAGTGCGATCAGTTTTGTTCAAGGGAATTTCCCCCGAGAGGAGCTCTAGGGGACGCGTTCGTGGTGGACTGGGAGTTTCCACTTCTGTATGCATTTGCTCCAGTCCCTGTCATTCCTCAAATGATCAGGAGGTTGAGACGGTTCCGGAAAGCCATGATCCTAATTGCCCCAGACTGGGCGAGGACGTGGTACCCGGACCTTCTGGACATGTCCATCTGCCCTCAAATTCATCTTCCACTCAAGGAGTATCTTCTCTCGCAGAAGGTAGGTCAGGTTCTCCATCCAAACATCAGAACCCTCAACCTTCACGCTTGGTATCTGAAAGGTTGAGATACAAGGATTGTGACCTCCCAGATGACGTCATGGAGGTGTTGCTGTCGGCAAGAAGGCCAGCAACAAAGACTTTATACCGCTGCCGTTGGAACAAATTTTGCAGCTGGTGTAGAAAAAGAATATCGACCCCTTTTCATGTGGTACACCAACGGTGTTGTCTTTTCTACTCTATTTGGCAAATTCGGGCCTTCAGGTTGGCACTATCAAGGGCTGTCTCGCAGCGCTGTCGATCTTCAAGCGCACTGCAGAGGAACCATCGTATTTCAAGTTACCCTTAGTAATACGATTCCTGAAGGGATTAACCAATGTCTATCCTCCAAGACCATTCCAGGTTCCCTTATGGGACTAAAATGTAGTCTTAAATTTCCTGGTGGGTACTCCTTTTGAACCACTTCACTCTTGTTCGCTAAGGTTTCTCACCCTTAAAACTGTCTTATTAGTGGCATTGACATCTGCTAGGAGGGTGAGCGAATTACAAGCTCTATCTTGTAAACCCCCTCATACAATTTTTCATAAAGACAAAGTTGTCCTACAAGTGAAGCCTAATTTCCTCCCAAAGGTGGTTTCTGAATTCCACATCACTCAGAATATTACCTTACCTTCATTCTATCCCCCTCCCCATCCGGGGAAAGAGGAAGAAAGGCTACATAGGCTGGACCCAAAGCAGGCTTTGAGCTTTTACATCAGCAGACTTGCTAGGCAAGCAGACCAACTGTTCGTAGGTTACTCAGGGCACAAATTGGGATTACAGATAACAAAACAGACCATTTCCACATGGATTATTTTGGCCATTCTGGAATGTTACAAACTGGCAGGGAAAGAGCCTCCTCAAAATCTTAGGGCTCATTCAACCAGGGGTATCGCAGCCTCTTCGGCCCTCCAAGTGGGGTACCGATTCGAGACATGTGTGGCTGCCACATGCTCGTCTGCACATACCTTCACAAGATTTTACAACCTGGATTCCTCCTGTAGCCAAGAGACTAGATTTGGCAAAGCTATGTTGCACTCTGTTCATTCTTGAAGGGAAACCTGGCAATTTTACTCCCACCTCCAGTTACACACCACTGCTATGGGAGTCTATCAAGATAAGGAATACGTCGGAGGACACAAACCATTCGAAGAATAAGTTACTTCTTACCTGGTAATGTTCTTTCGATGGGATGTTCCTCCGACGTATTCCTTATCGCCCCTTCCATCCATCCCCTCAGTAAAACTTCCCTTGTAGTTACAGCTTACGCTCCTTCAGGGTCAATAACCAATTCATGTAAAGCAACTGTTAACGGCAAAACGGAACTGAGCAACGGACGCTGCTAGAGTCTATTTATACGCATGATGACCTCGGCGCCGATACAGAGGCTATCGAGGGACATCGGCTCGAGGGACGTCGACGCGCAGCGCCCTCTACTGAAAAAAATTTCTGAGGCCAGCAAGCTGGAGATAATCTATCAAGATAAGGAATACGTCGCAGGAACATCCCATCGAAAGAACGTTACCAGGTAAGCAGTAACTTTTTCTTTACCACTGGATATCGGACTATATGCACAGCATGTGAATCTAAGGAGATACAATCATCGGAAATGCAATTACTGTGAGTAATGCATGTCATTGGCAACAAATCTCAACTAAAGTGTCGACAGAGTGCACCCCATACCTATGTAATTTACCATATTTACACACCCTTCCTGCACTTCACAACCTTTCTTGCTGCATGGCAGGCATTTGTACACTAGACAGTGTTCAAGGGGATGGGTGAATTTTAAAGTGGGTGGGGTAAAGAACTGTTTTGAAGGTCTTATTGTGCATGACAGGGGTGTGTAAAATGCATTGCATCACAAGGGGAATGGGAACCCCTTCTGAATGTTGAGAAATTGGACTTCAAGTAGTTTGAATGACTTTTCCTAACCATGTTTTCCATTGGCATATTAGGTTACTGAATCGCAATGTTAATATAGAACCTATTATCAGTGTATAGAATGCTATAGCATTTCTTACAATTTTTACATTAATGATGGATTTAAATGGGAGATTCTTGTTATGCACCCACTCAGACAATTTACTCGCTTTAGTTCTTTTTGAGGCTTATTTGAAACAGATTGTTTTAGATATGCTCTTCAGGTCTACCAGTCTTGTATCACTTTGGCTTTCCTCTGAATATGAAAGGTGCTACTCTGAAGATGTAATTTCTTTTCTGCCTTAGGTCGTGAAGATTATCCGGCCTAGTGAGACAGCAGGAAGGTATATCACCTATCGCCTGGTACAATGAGTGGCTGGTAAGTAAATGGTATTGTGACTGGCGTGTTTTTTGTTTTTAAAGCTGTAGTGATCTGCGCCTATGGTGCTTTTCTTAAAACCTCCATCTTGGGTATAATGTGGCTCTATTTCTTGTTCGTTCCTAAGAACTCACTTGTAGCTTCAATTTTTTCCATTTAGAACTATCTTGTTTTTATTCTGAATGCTCTACGCATCCTTAATTGTTGTCACCCTTTTGTACATTTCCTATGTTCAATTACCCAGTTAAATTCATACTTTAGAAATCCAACAATTGAATACATAGTTCACATAATGTAAGAATCCAAAGGGTGTCTCACCTGCTAGATTCCGGGGATCTCTCTTTCATGTGGCCGGGGCACAGCCATCGTCTTTGGTTCCAGACCCTGGTGGTGGACCAGTGCGGTGGGATCTACTGGGTGAGGGCTCTTCTGGGAGTGAGGGTGAGGCAGCCGATGGCGAGGCGTGGTATTCCTCCCTTTGCCGTAACCATGAACCCTCCTATTTAATGGGATTCTCCAATGTCCCAACGCCCAACCCCTCCCCACAAACACTGGGCTGAGGGAGAGGGTGACTGAGAGTAATAATGCTAACTCTTACACATTGCATTGGGCATGTCCCGCTAACTGGGTCAGGCAAAATCAGGCCCTTAACTCTACGTGCATATATCTGATACCAATTGGCTCCCCTCACACGGATAAAAGGCGGCACATAGAGGTATACTCTGAGCAAGGTGGAACACTAGTAAGAGCAGAACTTCCAGGGTGAAGGCAAACCTACTGGAGCAGAGCAAATGACGAGAGCCATGGGTGGAGAACCCTACGAGTTCCCTGCAGTCGGTTGTTTCCTCCGAAATGCTGCTGAAGACACGTTAAGAATGCCGTATACCAAACAAGAAGGTTGCATTGTGTTTCAAGGGCGCCAGTGACCCCCACCTTCCCAGGTGAATGACAGGAGGCAAGGCCATGCCTTTGGTAGTAAACTTAACTCGTAAACTAAAGACAAGAAAGAAACGTACACAGCCTGAGAGTTGGCAAGCGACGTGAGAGACTGGTGTGCGCTAAGAAAGATTGAAGTGGAAACATATCGCACAATTGAAGGCTGCATGGATGATGAATGAGACGCGAAGAAAGGCAGACCTGCAAATGAACCTACAAGTAACGATAGTTTTAAAGTCAGCAATACTATTTAATGGAGTTGTCCAGCGAAAGAAAGTAGCCCACTAGAAAGTCTCTGTGAAAGGTGAAATGTTTGTAGCGATAGAGTGAATGAACTGTAAAAACGAGGTGATTGAAATTGACTGAGGAAAAGGCGAGAGTAAAAGGTGAACGTTTAACTTTGCATAATACAGTGAACTACCCAGACCAGAAAGCACTGGGGCAAATAACATAGAAGTGAGAGTTGAAATCTGGAAAGTCGAAGTGGCCCTGTGGAGATCTGTAAAAAAGAAAAAACAGACATTCGAAAGTCTTCGACATCAGGAAACTGTCCGAGCCCAACTGAGGGAGTCCAAAGGTGTAATAAGTTAGGGGAAGGGAACTCCTAAAAGGAGGTAAATTAAGCTTGGGGAAGTGAACCCCTGCAAGAGTTTTTGTTTTGATATGAGAGGTCTGAACCTGACTGAGGGAGACCAACATGAACTTTTTTTGATGAACTATATTTTGGAAATTGGAAAGTAATACATTAACCTTGAATGCCAGGTTGGCCGCGATCCATGTCTTGAACTGCCTTTGTGTTAAGAGCCTGAGCCAGAGTGTGTCATCGTGCCTACAGGGACCACCTTACTCTGTGATGTTCAACGTGGGGAGGAGAGCTGACTCAGCCACATTTATTCTTTATATTTGAACACTGACTTTCATTTGCATACATATTCAACTCCTGGATAAACTGGCTATCTCTCAGCTGACTCTCCACACTGAATCTATTGGTTGCTTCCATGACCATCAATATGGTTTATGGAGCATCCATAGGCATGGAAACTACTCTTATGAACATCCGTGAAGACCTGCTTGTTAGGGAGAATTCTCATAAATGTGTCAATTCCTCCCACCGTAGAGCCCTTCAGCTCTTTTGCTAAACTTTGGGACTTTGAACTTTTCAAATCAAAGTGTTTTCTGTGTTTTGTTTGGTTATGGAGTCTAACCAACTCCATAGGCATCAGCTTTTACAATTGTGTCACACAGCACCTTCAGAATGGCTGGTGGGAGTGGTTTTACAAGGAACTACCATGATTTTTCCCGACTGCTAACTATTCGTAGCTCCGGTAACCTTAAATCGCGGGAGCCATGTTTTTCAAGATGATGCTCAGCTATCGTTGCTAAAATCAGGTCCCGGTCTTCTTTTTTCACCATTTCTTTGTGGAGAGGTCGTTTTAGAGTTTCTCTGTGCGCCAAACCAGGTTTGGTCTCTTTGTTCATTCGCCTTTAGCGGGCTTCAGGAGTGAAGACCGCCTCTGGCTCCATAGTGTCTTGGGTAGGCAGGAAGTGTCGGAGGTGCTCAATGTGATTAGTCTCCTAGGAGACCCAAATGCACTCTGTGATGATTGCTGGCTGACTGTCCGGTAAGGACAGCCACCCTTTTGGGCGAGTGGCAGCTAGGCTGGAATGAATGGGAGAGAACTGAATAAAAGGCGAGTCTCTTGGCTTGGAAGGCAGAGTCGACCACTGGAACGAAGGAACCGAAGAAGAGCTTTAAGAGGAAGGCTGCTGCAACTCCTGGAACTTTGGTTTGCCCTGCGAAGACCTGCTGCAAGACCGAATCGCCAAATTTGCATCGACAGAGAAGCCCTGCTAATGATCCTTTGAGTTGGTAGGACCAATCAACTCCCAAGTAAGCCACCTGGACACCTATCTCAAGCTGGTTGCATTTCCTCGCAGTGCTGCAGGAAACCGTAGAGCCAGGGAGAGGGACACCAGATTGTGTGCGTTACTTGTAAACTGGCCAAAGGCAGTTGGAAGCTCCTCCGGACTCCCACGACGGCGGACCGACCGAACCTTATCCTCCTCAGCTGAGTGCAGGACCTCAGAAGCAAGGACCGTCCACCTTGACAGCCAGGACCATCGTTGTTACCAGTGCGGTAGCCGAAACACAAAACAGCCACTGAAAAAGTTTTCCAGTTGCGAGCATTGACCAGTCCCAGTGCAGTGCAGGAGTGTCCCGACGTCCTCCCTCTTGTCCCCACGATTGAGGCTCAGGATCAGCGAGATCTGCAAGAACTGCCAGGAACAGAAGTCATCAGCTACATCTTTTTCTTCATTGTAACGTACTGTAAAACAAGATGGTGAGAACTTACTTCTCACTGTGAAAGTGCTTGAAACGTTTGCAAATCACAGGCCTAATCAGCTTGTTACCCAACATATGATTCTTCTTTTTACAAACTACTTCTAAGAACTTGTGCAGAGACCTTTCCGTTTAACTACCAGAACTGCTTTATCCTACCCAAGACTTTAGCCCATCGACTTTGGCCTAGTCTATTGAATTGAATTGATTCTTCTGGTGAACTCAAAGTATTTACACTGTCTAAGAATAATCGTAGTCTTTCATGTTCTGATAACCTTTGCCTTACTTTTTTAAAGAGTGTACAGTATTGAAGTATATTTGTGTGTTACTATATGATTGCCTCCTTCTAATGAGTGTTTTATAATTGAACTGATAAATTAATTGTTATAGAAGAAACCTTGAATGCAAGAGTCTATTTGAATACCTGTAACTGTGAATATTTGTGTAACTCCACTACTGCTCACATTTCCCTTCTTGAGATAAGCCTGGCTGCTCAACATGCTACCAAAACTGTGTAGTACAGACTTATACCAAAGGTTGGTTTGCTTACACCTGTAGTCATCGTTGTGTGTAGTGTTCCCAGAGGGTACTGCATACAAACTTTGCCTAACACTGCTCTCAAATCATGGCACCAACACCCCATTTATCCTCATTCTCCTTGACCTTTCCTCTGCCTTACTACACGGTTAACCACAACATCCTGATCGCATGTCTCCGTGACATCCTGGTAATCGCAGGTCAGGCTCTGGTGTGGGTAACCCCCTTTCTCTCTGACCGCCCATCCCAGGTGCAACTCTGAGCCTTTCACTCGACTATCACTCCCTCAACCTGTGGCGTTCTGCAGGGATCTAACCTATCCCCCTTGTTCTTCAACGTCTATATGGCTGCCCTGGCACGGGTGATTGCCACCTTCACCTTAACTTCCAGTGCTGTACGGAAGACATGCAGCTATCTTTCAGTCTACCCTCAGCTGCCGCCTCCTCCTCGCTCATATCTGATTGTCTGCTTTACATTTATGGTGTACTGCAAACAACCTCTGCCTCAACGCCACTAAGACTGAGATAGTTTGCATTGGGACCCCTGCTCCAGATTTCCCACTTTAACTCTGGCGGGCCTCCCTTGGCCCTGCACCCGTACCCACCTGCGAAGCAAGAAACCTTGGGGTCATCTTTGATGCCACTCTCTCCTTCTCCTCTCACATTTCAGACATCTCTAAAATGTATTAGCTACACCTCCTCAGAGGTACTCTACCCTTTCTCGCTTTCCCCCAGAGGCTCACTGTTCCCAGAGCCCTGGTTCTCTCTAGGCTGGACTATTGCAACAGCCTCTTCCTTAACCTCCCTTTTCCTGCCCTGCGCCCTCTGCAACTCATCCAGAACAGAACCGCAAGACTTATTCTTGGCCTCAAGCCCAGGGACCACATCTCTGGTGCTGAAATCCCTCCACTGGCTCCCCGTGGCTGCAAGGATCAAATTCAAGACCCTTTGCATTGTTCACAAGGCTTTCTGGGCCCTGGGACGCAACTACCTGCAACACTGCCTACCTGAATACTGTACCTCACGAGCCCTTCGCTCCTCTACCTCTAACCTTCTGCGAGTGAGCCGGTTCCCCAAGCACAGATTTGGAGGGAGATCCTTAACCTAAGCAGTGGCCTCCCTCTGGGATTGCCTCCATGCTGCCCTACGTCTTGAGCAGGATTTCCTGAAATTCCAGAAACTCCTCAAGATATTTCTCTTCTCCTCTTCCTTCTCTCTCCCTCTACCCTGCTAGCCAAGTTCTCTGTTCGTGCCCTCTCTCCCTCCTATTCCTTACAGCATGCCGACTGGCCGCCTGCTGTACCTCAGTCTCACTGGTCCCCGGCACCCCTGCCAGTCCTCTCTCTCTCGCCCTTGCCACAGGGCCCTACACTCCACCCACACTCAAATTTGCCAAGGATACTGAAAAGGGATGATATTCCAAAGAATCGTGGAGAAAGGGCGGAATGTAGAGAGAAAGTGAGAGGGCGAGAACCAGGGGAACCTCCCTGTAAGTAGCAGAGCAGGAGGCGGCATAGCGGTCGTAGAACGTGTAGCCCACCTATACCAGATCATCTCTGATGCAGAGCAAAAACAGCTGGGGGACCACCGTGTGAGAGCCGAGGAAATCTGAGCATGTTGGGACAGAGTTTGGTGGTGGCTTGACCACAAAGCAATCGTGGTGGGCAGCCCGCCCATACAACATCACCGACCCCACCAGCAGTAGCAAGAAACTCAGAATCAGAGTCACTGCACCAGTGCTGACCAGAAGGCAAGAGAATGATGCAGAGGAAAGAGACACTGCAGAAAGTAAGCCGCAGAGCTTAGAAGAAAGCCCGAGTGAGGCCAGCTCATACAGGTACCAGCAGCTTTACCCCCTGAAAACAGAAGGTAATACAGGGAACGGAAATAACGGAAGCTCAAGAGGGGCTCATTATACGTTTAGTGAATGTCGTCCCAGTACTAATGTAAAAAGAAGGAAAAATAACCAAGGAAACAGAACTGTATTAATAAGGTGAAGAGAAACATGAAAACCACAGAGTGGTAGAGAAACAGACCTAGAATCTTATTACACCAGAACTGTGTTAATAAAATTAGGAGAATAACGTAAACCAGAGAGCGAGAGAGATAGTTGGAAGTTTGATACCTTGGGGAAAGGGGAAAGGTCCACCCGCAATCCGAGGATAAGAGAATACAATAAAGAGACACTTTGGGAGTACAGACCTGTGGGATCAGAAAGGTCAACCCATATCCCGAGAATAAGAAAAGGAGCATACTTGAAAAATACATTTTGGGAGTAGAGACCCATGAGGTAAGGGGAAAATGAGCCTCATACATGAAACAGCACCCGGGGAAGAGGTGGATTATAATTGCAAGTTGAGCAATGAAAATTCCTGAGCAGAGAGCCAGTTAGAAGAGGGTTTTGAGCCCTACAAGAGGGAGAGCAGGAACCTGAGCAGAAATAAGACCATCTCTAAGAAAGGGGGAGAGAAAAATACCACAACTGCAGAACTTAATCCAGAGGATAATCGGAGACTATTTGCTTATGGTCTATTGAGTGGAACAAAGGAATCAAGAAAAGCCTGTGACGAAACACATCAAGCAGGAGAATGGAGTCATTCTCCTGGCCCTTAGTTATATTAGAGATAGTGCCAGATTGGCTAGATTTGGACGGACTTGTGGACATTCACACTGATTGACTAGCACCTTAGTAAAATAACCAGTGAACACCCCATAGGTAATGATGGGTCTTATTTAAGCAATAAACACTGAGCCGCGGGAGCATTACCAAGTCAGGTAATGCCCCAGGACCCATAGTTAGAGGCCCGTGCAAGACCGGGGTACTAATACCTATTTTTCTGTTTCGAAAAAAATGACAGCTGGGAAAGGGAAAACGGAGTCCGTTTTCTCTTTCCATGGTGGCCATTGGGTGCGGACGCACTTGGGACAGAAGTGGTTCCAGCGCGCACGCCCCCGAAAAAAGGAGAAAAAAGAAGGTAAGTGGGGTTGGGAGGGGATAGTTGGCAAGGCAAGGGGGGGCGGAAGAAAGAAAACACGTGTGGAGGCTCGGAGCAGGGATTTCCCCATTTCAAGCCTCCTCATTGGCTGAGGGGCTGCCATGCCCCCCGCAGGGAACAAAGGATAGGAACCCCGGCCGAGGGATTCCTGGTCAGGTAAAGCCCCAGCGAGGGCCAATCAGAATGTTTGTCACATTTTCGCCGGGTACTAATTTACTTTAACTATACAGTGAAAATGTTTTTACAGCATCTGCGTCGTCCTTCTGATCCTCCACAATGGCTTCTCAATTCCTGGGGAAAGCTGCTGGCGCAGGGACGGTTTGTGTGAGCGCCCCGAATGTGGGGGCTGGGACTGTCTGGTTCCAGTAAACTTCCTGGGTACTGAATGTCTGTTGCTGGGCAAATGTTGTGGCCAGTGGATATCCACTATTAAATAGCCACTGTCAGTTTAAATGGTGCTGATCCTTACCATTAGTGGGCTATAGCAAGCTCCCAGCCTGAATCATGGATAAAATGAAGACTCCTGCAGCCATTCAGCGTCATATTGTTTGAGCTACAAAGAAGAGCAGATGACGACCCCTTCTGCTGGCACGCACCAACTTAAGCGAAGGCCCAATGAAGCCCTGCTCAAGAAGACCCTTGTTTGTTTATTGTCCCCTGCGCCCACCATCTGCATCGACCTGCCGCCCGCTCGAAGATCCGTGCCATCAGAGCTCTCCGAATCGTCCCTGGGCCAACCGGTGGACTGTCTGGCTCTCTCATGGAACAGACGCACCTTGCTGCAGCCGTAACCGTTCCGAGCAGAGCCTTGGAACTTAGCAGATTTTCAGTTTTTGAAGTTGCTGGTCCACTGCAGAGATTGGTGGGCTGCTCTTCTTCGAACTCTTGGGTCCAACGATGATCAGTGATGAATTGTAATGATCTGCACCATTATGTATGTTTGTTTGTAATGCACTAGTAGCCCGCGGGCATCAGGGCGCAGAGAGACAGATTCATAATAGGCTGTAAATGTGCAGAAGGGAAGACGGGAAATTATTTGAGAGGTGGGTCTTCAGATTTGTCCTGAAAATGATATAGTTTGGTTCTACTCTCATTGCTAATGGAAGATTATTCCACTGCCGAGCTGCCTGAACCGGAAAAGATTTCCCGGCACCCAAGGCTCTGATTGCCTGGGGTACCTGTAGCTTGCCCGATGTTGAGGATTCTCTCCTCAACTCTGAGCCAATGGAGGGATCTTCTGGCCTCTGTCACATGGTCGCTTCTATGGATCCCTTTTATAATCCAACCGCGTTATTGTCCATTATCTGGCATTTGTTGGTGAATTTTGTTTGATGCTTCCAGCAAAAGTGAATTGCCATAGTCAAGGCGCACCAGTATAATGGCCCTGGCTATTGTGGCCGCATTGTTCTCATTAAGGAGAGGGCGGATAGCTCTCAGGAGCCTAATATAATAGGCATTATTTCTGTGGAGGTAGTTTGTTTGAGCTTCCGATCCCAAAGTGGACTCCATCATCATCCCAAGTGTTTTTACATGGGGGACTACCTTGATACGTGTGTCTTTGATCGTGAACTCTTCAAATTCTTTACCGAGCTTGCCCCTTGATTGATCGGAGCCAAAAAGCATAAGCTTATTTTCTTTTGCTGTTCAGACACATCCAGTTGTCTTCCATCTATTTGTCTTTATCAGATTATAGACTGTCATGATCTTTTCCTTATATAATTGATAGTCACCCTCCAGTTCAAGCACGAGCTGTCTCTCATCGGCGTAGTTTGTAAAATGTACGCCGATGGATTCTAAGAGTAAACATATGTATTTCATAAAAAGATTGAAAATAGGGGATATGCTAGCTCCCTGAGGTACCCCTGCACTTATCTTACCAGTGTACTCTGGCTACACAGTCTGTAAGAAAGGGTGCCAACCATGCCAGGGCTGCCTTAGAGCATCCTGCTGTTTTCTCCAGTACTACTTGTAGCAGTATATGGTCAACAAGATCAAAAGCAGCCCTTGCGTCTAAGAGCATTAGTATCCCTGTCTTGCCCTTGTCCACTATGGAGAGCATTCGCGTTTGAAGATCTAACATTGCAGTTTCTGTGCTGTGAGCAGCACGGAAGCCTGACTGCTGCTCATGCAGGATGTTATTGGCTTCCACATGTCTGCAATTCTTCTGTGGCAATTTTGTCCATGATTTTCAGGACAAAATTAGTGTTAGTGATTGGGCGCTTATTACTGGGATCTTTAGGATCCAGACCTGTTTTTTTTTTTTTTAACAGTGGTGTAATGGTCATCTTCTTTATGGTTTGGGGAATCATGCCATCATGAAATGATGCATTCATTATCTTGGACAGCACTGGGGCAAACAGTTCTTTATTTTCCACAATCATTTTAGGAGAGATTAGATTTTCGGCACAAGAGGATGGTTTCAGTCTGAGCTGGGTTGGAAATTAAAGTTGTCTAGTTCGTAGGACTGTAGTTTAGCCGCATTAGGGAGATGAATCTCCTTGGCAGTTTCTCTAGTCTGGATGATAGCTTCTCTGGCTTTTTGGGTTTCGTCTCCGAAAGCCTTTTTTTACGATTTCAGAGTCGTCCTCCGCAGGTGTGTATGAGGGGGGGGCATGGATTTTGGTTTCTCATGCAGTTTGAGAATGTCAAAGAGCTTACTTGCCGAATTAGGTGCAGCTTCGATCAACTTATTATGATGTTCTAGTGCCCTTTCTATATTTGACATTAGCCTGGTATCATTGTTCCTTAGACTCGGGTGAGATATCTTTTGCCAGATTCTTTCCAGCCATCTTTTCTCGATCTTAAGATCGTGAAGTGCATTATTGGACCACCTTTGGTGGTTACTAGTTCTTCTGACCATTTTAGATTTAAGAGGGGCATGCTGATCTACCATCTCCAGTATGTGATTCGTGTAGTGTTTCAGCAGTTGCTCGCAAGAATCCCCGGTTTGAAAGCACTCTATTTGGAGGAGGCATGGTCTAATTGTTCTTGGCCTATACCTTTTGAAATTTCTACTCTTGGTCCTAATGTGGGGGCTGTGTTTATGTCTGGGTGCATTTTTGTAGACAAATTTCAAACATGGCTTTGAAATGGTCGGACCAGATACACGGCTGGGTTATGTTCTGAATAGTGAGATTGTGTGTTACAACCCAATCAAACTGATTACCTTTCATAGTGGTGGGTTCATTATTCTGGATGGAAAAGTCAATATTTCTTAAAGACTTTTCAAGGCTGGTGGCTTCTTTAACCAGAGGGTTTCTACACCATCTGTTTAGATCACCAACCAGGATTGAGGAGTAGTTAGTAGATTTCAGTGCATTAAGCTGCTGGGTGATCTCGCGAATAAAGTCTGAAACGAGAGAGGGGGGCCTGTAAAGCACAATAAAATTGATGCATACTCTAGGGGTTGGAGTATTTGAGGTGAAGGGTTTCACAGCCAGTGCAGGATATTGAGGCTTTAAATAGATTAAATGACTCTCTTGCAATTATGGCTACCCCACCTCATGCCCCTTTGTCCCTGTTCTGGTGATAAATGGTATATCCTCTGGGACTGCTTTTACATACAGGTCCAATTTGGCTCCTTGAGCCAAGTTTCTGTCAGGAATAGCATGTCTAGCTTTTCCTCCATAATGAAATCGTGGATATTCTCTGAGTGTTTACTGAGGAACCGGGTGTTCAGTAAGCAAACTTTGAGGGTCCTAAGGACTTGCTATTGTAGGTTAATCTGATCTATTGTATCTTTTTTGTTGGGAATAGCTGATGTTGTAGGGGCCCTGTGGTCTATTAGCAGAGGTCCTATATTAGTGGGCGTAGACTCCTGGGCCCCTGTCTGTTCCCTTATTATAGGTGTCTTACTGGAGGCAGTTGCATGTTTTTTTACATTGGTAATCCCCATCTCTTACCCTCTATACGACCCTGTAGCCTGTTTCTGGTATTTAGCCAGAGAGCTGTAACACTGCCTAAATAGGGGGTCTCACCTGAGGCGATGTAGGTTTCTGGTATGCTCTGACCGTGCCCAACAGCACAGAGCCTGATCCGGAGTGCAGCATCTTGGGGGTATAGCCGCGTTCTGCCGCAGACTGGCCCCAACCCGTCCGCGCCGGCGCGTTGGCGTGGGGTTTCAAGTGAAAAAAACCCTTTCCAGACTACAATCCCCTAGGGAATTGCAGTTCAGAGCGTGCGTGCAGACGTCCAATCATGGAGGCTGATTCAAGTCGCAGGCTTCTGATGTTTGTCAGGTGCCGGTCCGTGCAAAGCTGCCTTGTGCTTAGTCTATCTTCAAGCACACCAAGGCAGCTACGCACAACTAATTACCGGCAAGGAAGTGTGGCCAATTACATAAATTACACGGGATCAAGTAAAGCAAAGCAACAGTTTTAAAATTGAAATACTGCGAGGTTAAAACAAGTTAAGATGAATATTAAATATATTGCACAGGTTGTGCCCTTACAGTTGTCTATCTCTCATTCAAACAGCTAGGAGTTGTTCAGTCATGGAAAACCACTGGTCCTCACAATTGCCCAGCCACAGACAATCTGGCAACAGAGTTTGTGGATCGGGACTCAATGGTCTAATGTACTGCTTCTGGCTCACACATACAGCACTGCTTCCGCCAGGAAAGGAATTTCCATATAAGGTATTCGCTGCCCTGAGAAGGCCGGAAGAAGGCCGAAGAACACTATGGCAAAAGAACAAGCAAACAATTTTGTGTCGTGGCCATGTTGGGGTGCAAACCACTCTCTGGAGCCATTCGCGGTAAATGCAAAAGTGCATGAGTAAAATAGAATAAAAATTGGAGAAATAGCACTGCTGACGCCAGCTTGTGTTAGGAACATTATCAAAGTAACCCCAAACCCATTCTAGAAAAAGATAGGACACCAAATATGTTAACTGCACTTCACTGTAAGGTGATAAGTGTATTTGTAACAATGCAAGAATTCATAAAGAGACATAGCCTGCCATTACTGACCGTCTTGGGAACTAGTGGGTTTCCCGATGAGAAGGAGGAAAATGGGCAAGAGAAGTGAAGCAGAAGGCTTACTGACCTTCAAAAAGTCAGTACCAGGTTCAAAACAAGCAAAAATGGTGTAAACATAGAAATTGATGGCGGTGTAGTCAGAGGTCCACCAGTAGAGCATAATAAAAACCACATACTCAAAAAAACATTAAAAGCAATAAGCGCAAACACCGGGCAAGAAGCACCACTGTTTATTACAACTGGGTGAGCACAAATCAAACAGAACAGTGTATAAGCTCTGATCAAGAGGTTGAAATCTGAATGGAATACGAACAGTACTTTTATACCAAAAAATACAATGGTTTGAAATCAGTCAACACTTGCAAGTTGGAGAATTCCCTTTTTCTGTTTCCCAGAGATTTCATTGGTTTGTAGGCATCACCTTCTCGAAGCTTACGTTGATTAGTGAAGCATAATTGAAGCAAACAGTTTAACAGTTTCCCATTACAATGCCTCACCGTGTGGTACCACATTTATTCACATCCCACCCCGGAACAACTTGTTATTACTGAAGTAACATTGTGCTGACCGCCAGAACTTGAATACACTGCCATTGGTCAGTGCCATTGAGAACGGAACACAAGACACCCTGCAGCTAGTGTGAAAGGGGACATTCACACGATACCCGTTGGAAAATTACCTTCGCAAACTCTGTAGTAGATACTTTGGAGGCTGACCAACACCACAGAGCTCAAGAACTTTGCCGCCTGATTTCTCCTTCCAGGAACGCCACTCCATCGTTCAGTGTTTCTTCCCACAGTCGGTTCCCGATGGGCATCGACTGTCATGTGACCAGCACACTGGTACAGAGCTACCCTCCCAGTTGCCATGTAGGGTGGCTAGTTTGGCTGACCACCCTGTAATTACATCACCCAATTCTAGTTAAAATGGCTTTCTTGTAATGAGCAGCTTGAGCCCCACTCCCATTTGCAGACCCCGGTCATAATGGTCACGTGTTTCAGATCGAGGTTTCCCAGGTCCAGCTTGCCATGAGGGATTTCCCACTACGCTTGTTAATGATGGCGCTATTTTTACCCGTCCCTTTCTTTAGCTAATCATAGGGCAGTGTCTTGGACTGTGCGTACATACAATGCATTATTACCCCTTTTTTCCGTTCTCAGTGAAGCCCTTTGTACGGGGCGTCTGCGGCGTAGAATACCTGGGTAATTTCCCATAAGCCTGCTGTTAGGCAAGATTGTATGTAGTAACCCTGGGGGAGACTACACCAGCATTGTCCTCTTTGCAATAGGTAACCCAACCTTTGTAATAGGCCTGCACTGCACAAGTTGTATCTCAAGAGGGGTCATTGTGAGCTGTAGGGTTGTAACATAGAGATTCACAGTGACAGGTATTCAAATAACACTTCTACTCAAGGTTTCTTATTAAAATAATTATTTATAATTTTAGCAGTCCGTTTTAAAATAAGCATTCTTTAAAAAAGGCAATTGTCAACAATAACATACACTTCAAAAATACACTCCTTTAGTTTCAGTTAAGTAAGGAGATAGCCTTTTGAGATGTCACACACACACACTTCCTACATCCTGAGGTGACTTCAATTTCTAGGACACGGTGGACATTGATGTATCACTTCACACTTAAATGTACTACTGAGATTATGGAAAAAGGAAAAGGAATAGGGTTAGGGAAGGAAACCAAGGTTAACAAGTTTCTCCAAACAGGCAAGTACTTTGCAATCACCCAATGAAATCTAGGTTAACCCTTTTCCAGCTATACAAGTAACTTATGTATGACTTTTTTGAGAGACAGATAAACACAAAGTCAGAGGGTAAGAAGAGTATACAGGGAGCCAGGACAGCCAATGTCAATTGAACAAAGTCTAGGGAGCTGAGGCACTTCTTGAAGATAGCACAAAAGTCTTGCACAATGTTAAGAGTTTTGTGGTAAAAAAGAATCACTGTTGGGCCACAAGCTGGGAAGCTTTTGAAAAGCAAAGATGCAAGCAACTCTGTAAAGGGCAGCAAATGCAAGTCTCCAGTGAGAGCAAGCAAGCTACACACAACCAGAGGCAAGTACACCTAGTTACACAGTACCTTGAGTATGAATAAAAAGCTGCAGCTGGCTTCTGTTCCTGTTGTAATCCTGCAGATCCTGTTGTTCCTGAGCCTGTCATGGGGACAAGAGGGAGGACGTCTGGGGACTCGCACTACGGTTTGAACGTCGGCGGCAGCAATGGACTTACTCCAGATCAGCGGCACTTCACGGTTTCAGCTACTCGGAAATAGCATCACTGTGGTTCTTGGACACCTTGTGGGCTCCCCTTGCTTCTGGGGTCCAGCACTTTGTTGAGGTGGCTCAGGCTTGGGTCGTCCTGCTTCGAAGGAGTCCTTAGGATCTTCCTGGAGCTTGGGTCCAGCTTGAAGGCGATGCACTCGTTCCAGGTGTTTCTGTCCCCTGGCACTCTGTTCCAGCAGCAGCAAGGAGAGGTGTTCCAGTCGAGTTTGTCTTGGGATCAGTTGGTCCCACCAACCCAAGGGAAGAAGTTGTCAGTTCCGGGCGTCTCTAGTCGGTATGAAAATTGGTGCTTCAGCACTGCAGCATGGCTTCACTGGGAAAACCAACAGTCCAGGAGCTGCAGCAAGCTTCTCTTCCAGTTTCCTTCTTTGGTCCCTTCGTCCAGTGGTCTACTCTGCCTTCCTCGCAAATGACCTCGCCTTTTATGCAGGTTTCTCCCATTCATTCGCAGCTGAGCTGTCACTCACACAGCAAGAGTGGCTGTCCTCTAAGGACAGCCAGCCAATCACCTTAGGGTGGGTTCGGGAGAATTCTCATAAATGTGCTAATTCCCTTCACCTTAGAGACCCCCAGCAACTTTGCTGGATTTTGAAGACTTGATTTCTTTTTACCTGGAAAGAGTGTGAGCCTTTTTTTCCCCACTCTTTCATGTATTTTGATGTGTGTTTTACTCTTGTGTTCTTTGATTATGGAGTTTTAGGATAACTCCATAGGCACCTGTTCATCTGTTACACAGCACCCCCAGTGCAGTGACACAGGGATGTCTTTTTAGACTTCCCAAAGGGTTAAATACTCTGCCTGGGATAAACTAGTTTCCCAGAGAATGTAAGGTTAAATTGACTAGTAAAGTCTTTTTAAATTCCTAGACCCAACACACACTATCTTCCTATAGAGTGCTGGAGGGGTTACCTAGTATCCCCGTGTCTAGAAACTCATGTAGCAGTCAAATGCTACCCTTTTCTATCAAAATGGCTGGTAGCAGTGGTTTTCAACGAACTACCATGATTTTTCCCGACCGCGAACACTGGTAGCAAAAATTCACGGGAGCCATGTTTTTCAAGATGCCGCCTTAAGCCCCTTTGTTTAAACGGGTCTCGGTCTTCTTGTTTCACCGTTTCTTTTTGGAAAGGTCCTTTTAGTGTTTCTCTGCCCCTTTGTTTCTATGCTTTTGGACTGAAGACCGCCTCTGGCATCTGAGTGTCTGGGGAGGGCAGGAAGTGAGGGAGGTGCCCGAAACTCCCTGTGCTTAGTCTCCTAGGATACACAAATGCACTCTGGCGTGATTGGCTGGCTGACTGTCCGGCAAGGACAGCTACCCTGCTGGGTGAGTGGCAGCGATGCTGGAATGAAAGAGAAAACTGTTCAAAAGGTGAGTCTCGTGTACTTGAAAGCAGTGTCGACCACTGGAACGAAAGAACTGAAGATGAGCTGGAAGAGGATGGCTGCTGCAACTCCTGGACCGTTGGTTTGCCCGGTGAAGCCCTGCTGCAGGTCTGAATTGCCAAGTTCATCTCGACAGGGCAGTCCCTTCAAGGATGACTTCTTACTTTGCATTGGTGGGACCAATCAACTCGTAAGCCACCTGGATACCATTCTCGGAGCTGGTTAGAATTGACCAGTGGGAAGGACACCAGCTTGTGTGCTTGATCACAGCTACTCGAACGGAAGTGACTCTATTTTGTCAGTGTTTTTTGCAGACCCCGTGCAGTGCAGGAGTCCCCCGACATCCTCCCTTTTGTCCCCACGACTGAGGCTCAGGAACAGTGAGATCGACCGGAACTGCCAGGAACCAACGTCTTCTGCATCTTGGTCTTCATATTAAGGTACTGTGCCAATCCGATTGAGAAAACTTACCTCTCGCAGTGAAAGTTTGTGGAACTTTCCCAACTTGCAGGCCTAATCAGCTTGTGACCCAACATATGATTATTTTTCGTACAAACTACTTCTGAGAACTTTGGCAAAGACTTTACTGTTTACTTCAAGAACTGCTCTTATAGTCCATTGACTTTGGCCTAGGCCTATTGAACTGAAACAAGTTCTCTAGTGAACTAAAACTATTTGCAATGCCTAGGAAAGTATTTGTGATCTATTCTGCTAAATTGTGTCTTTTTACTCGCATTGAAAGTAACTGAAATGGCATTTTGCTCCTATTTCAGGGGAGCCTAATTTGTTCAGAAACTTATTGGTTTGATATTGAAGTGTGTTTGTGTATAATATTAAGTTGCCTCCTTCTAGTGAGTGTTTTCTAAATGTTTGTGTAATAAATTGAGTGTTTTACCAAGAATGCTTGAGTGGAAGTGTCTACTTTAACCACTGTGATTGTAAGACCTCTCTGTAACATCCTTGTACTGCTCACATTCCCTCTTGAGATAAGCCTGGCTGCTCAGCTCGCTACCACAAACTGTGTAGCACAGTTGTATACCAAAGGTTGGTTTTGCTTACACCTGTAGACCTAATTGTATGTGGTGGTCCCAGAGGGTACTGCATGCAATTCTGCCTAACAGGGTGCATTCCTGTAACCAAGGAGACTAAGCACAGGGAGTTTTGGGTATCTCCCTTGCTTCCTGCCATGTCAGACACACTGAAGCCAGAGGCGGGCTTAACAAATGAATCCCGCCCAAGACAAAATTAACAAAGGGACCAAAGCTGGTTTGGCGTGCAGAGTAAAACCCAAGAAAGACCTCACAAGCAAGAAATGGCGAAAAAAGACCGGGGCCATTTTGACAAAATGGCACCCATGGGTGCAATACTGCAGCTGAGGATTCAGCCTGTGGTAAAAACGCACAATGGTAGGACAAATAAACCATCCCACCAGCCATTAATTGTAGGGAGGGTAACATAAAAATGTTACAGGAGAAAGTAGAGAAAAGGGGATACTAATTATCCACAGCACTCCATGTAAGATGGTGTGTGCTAGGTCTACAAAGAGAAAAAGGTAAGTAGATTCAATTTCACTTTACTGCTCTTGGAAACAGTAGTTTATCCAAGAGAAGGTATTTAAACCTTAAGAGAAATTCAAAGGACTTCTCTGTGACACTGCACTGAGGGTGCTGTGTGTCACAATACTAAAGGTGATGCCTATAGAGTTTGTCAGACTCCAAAACGAAAAGAAACGGAGTCCAAATCAGATAAAAATACATGTGAGAAAGGTCCCACTCACTCCAGGATTAACATTAAAAGTCCTAAAGTCCAGCAAAGAGCTGGGGGGGTCTCTAAGGTAGAAGGGAATTTACACATTAGACGACTGGTTAATAGCAGGGGAAAGTCCGGAGGTATGCAACAGGAATAGCATTGGACTAGATTTTCCTTCATGAGTGAAATTGTATTCACCTGCGAGTCCACCAGCACTTTTTGCTGGACTCTTGTATATTTAACTGATTCTCCTGAGTGAGTGGAAACCTTTTTCCGCACTTGCTCATTCTTTTACTCTGATCTTGGGAATCCTTTTGGGTATATTTTCTTGGAGTCCTGCTTTCCTACATCTTTTCTGCCATCTACTTACTGAAGTAGCACACAGCACTTTCGGTGCTGTGTTACTGGAAACTCGAGGTTTGACTTTCTTAATTTTCTCTTGGTTAGCACACTGTTACCAAGGCAGGGGGACACTTTTGATCCTACCTGTACTTTCTTTTGTGAGATCACACCCCCACCTTGTGTATCCCTTTACTCATTTCTCCAGTAACGTTTTGGTTATTCTGACAAGTCTCGTTTCAGGCTGGGGCAGTGTCTCTCTTACAAAACGTATTGTGCACCTTTATCGCAGGCTGTCATTGCGGCTGCGGTAAGAGGCACAAGGGTCACCATTAAGCTAAAATGATGTGTGATGAATCTGATGTCATCACTCCTTTACCAGGGGACAGCAGCCGCTACCTGATCCTGACCTTGGGGGCAGGTTACATGAGGGTGGACCGCATGGGGCAGGGGGGTGACCCTCCGGGGCGGTGACCGGACATCAGAGGAGACATCCTTGTCAGGAAGTAGGAGAGGCACCTTCTCCTCTCCTACTTCCTTCTCCACATGTTGTGTCCCCCAGGGTGCTATCCTCTCCCCTTGGCTCTTTAACATCTACCTTGCGCTGCTTGCACGCCCTTATCTCCTCCAACTTCCAGTGATTTACTCAGATGACACACAGCTCTTTTTCAAACTTCCTGCCGACTCTCTTGCACCCTCCATCATCCCTGACTGCTTATCTGCAATCCAGTCCTGGTGCACCTCCAACGATCTCTGCCTCAATGCCTGTAAAACTGAGATCCTTCCCATCGGGACCCCTGCTCCCTCCTTCCTCCCTTCACTCTGGCCTTCCTCCTTGGGCTCTCCCCCTGCTCCTTCTTCTGAAATCACAAACCTTGGAGTCATCTTCAACTCCTCTCCTCTTCCTCCCTCACAGTGAGGACATTGCCAAGAAGTCCCACATTCAGCTCTTCCTCTTTTTCCGCACTTGCTCATTCTTTTACTCTGATCTTTTGAATTCTCCCTTTTCTCACTTTCCCCCAGAGGCTCATTGTTACCCGAGCTCTGGTTCTCTCTAGGCATTAAGGGTTAAATACCTTTTCTTGTGTGAACTACAGTGCCCAAGAATAGTAAAGTGGAATTGACTTTACTTACCTTTTCTCTTTGTAGGTCCAGCATACACCACTTTATGTGAAGTACTGGGGGTATGGGTACCTAATAGCCTGTTATCCTACATTCCCATGTAACATTTTTATGTCACCCTCACTCCTTTAAATGGCTGGTGGCAATGGTTTACTTTTTCCTACCATTGTGCTTTTGTTATCGCAGGCTGAGCCCTCAGCTGCAGTACAGCACTAATGCGTGACCATTTTGTCAAAATGGCCCAAGTCTTCCTTTTTTGCCATTTTCTCTTTGTGCAGTCTTTCTCGGGCTTTACTCTGTGTGTTGAGACAGATTCGAGCCCGTTGTTTGTCTTGCCTTTGGTGGGCTTCAGCCCTGAAGCCCGCCTCTGGCTCCAGTCTGTCTGGGAGGACAGGATGTGAGGGAGGGTCCTGAAACTCCCCTGTCCTTTGGCTCTAGGAATGCCTGAAGACAACTAGTCCTGATTGGCTGGCTGTCCTTTTAGGACAGCCACCCTGCTTTGTGATTGACATCCTAGGGTGTGCATGAATGAGAGAAACCTGCTTAAAAGGGGAGGGTTTTCGGATTACAGGCCGAGTTGACCACTGGGAGAAACACCCGATGAAGAAACTGAACGACGCTTGCTGTAACCTCCTGGACCTTTGAATTGCCCGGTGAAGACCTGCCGCTGTGCTGACCTCTGTTTTCACCTCGACAGAGAAGCTCCGGACTGAGCACCTTCTCCCCTTGGGTTAGGGGTTAGTGGGACCAACTAACCCTGAGACGAACTCCACTGGACCACCATCCCGACTTGCTGTGCCTGTCTCTCTGTTGCTTCGGAAGCCCACTGCCAGGGGTCGAGTGTCCGTAGTGGAGTGACGTCTGCAGTGGAATGAATCCGACCTGAAGCTCCAGGAGACTTATAAGGACCACCCCGAAGCAGGACCTCCAGATCCAGAGTCCCCTCGCCAGAGTGCCAGACCGAGGGAGCGAAGAGAGTCCAACCATTGTCCAAGATCCGCATCGGAGCTGTTTGCTAAGTGCTGAAACCACAAAATGCTGCTGAACCGAAAAGAGCCTGTAGCTGCCTACAACCTCCCAAGTACAGCCGCAAGAGCCCTCCAGACGTCCTCCCTCTTGTCCCCACAACTAAGGCTCAGGAACAAGGGTCTGCACCGCTGTAGCAAGGCAGAATCCAGCTGGACCACTCTTCAAATCAGAGGTACTGTTTAGGCTTGGGGTACTTACCTTATTGCCTTTAGCCATGCTCTTCTCACTTGGGAATTGCATTGGGTTACCTTTTACGAGTTGATTCCAACTCTCTTCTCACAGGCTTAACAGCTTGTCACCCTACAAGTGATTTTTCTAAAGACTCTCTAACTTTGTGAACGACTTTGATCTAAGAAGTGTATCAGATCCATAGACTGTGTCCCAAATGACTTTGGCTGTCCTGGCTCCCTGAATGCACTCCTCTAGTTCATTGACTTTGATACTGTTGTCCCTCATAGATGGTAACTTGTTGTATACTGTTACTGCTGGGAAAGGCTTATCTAGACCTCATTGGAGGATTAACGGCCCACACATATACAGAGAAACTGTCTAACCTTTTTCCTATCCTAATCTTTTCTTTCTACAACCTCCGAATCTGCAAAGTATGTTAGTTTGATATATAAATGCCATTACTGTCCTTGTGATTGAAGTCACCTCACGGGGTAGGAATTATGTATGAAGTATATCGAAAGATTCTCCAGCATGGGGTCTGGCATGGATTCACATGCTCATGAATATTCCCCGTCGTCGGGCTGGGAATCCTCAGTAAAAGAAAAGAGTTTCACTTTCACTTACTGTATTTCTCCTCTAAACCACTCACTGAGCTCTGTGTCATACTGCCCACAGCAAATGACTGCCCTCTCCCTAAGCCCCTCCTCTGGCAGCCATATTCCAATGAGCTGATCTGTTTTTTGCACGCTTTTTCGGTAAAAAGTTCAATTTTCTTCTCAAATGGAGCCTGTGCTCTTTCCTACATCGGCCGACAAGCTGTGGCCCGTTTGTGAATTTCAATGCCCCTCAAGTGCAGTATCGTCGAAGTTTTATCGAAGATTCCAGAAGGCCATCGGGCCTACTCAGCTCTCTGAACCATGTTGCAGGAGAATGAGGGAAGATCCCTTTTCAGGCTCTGCTCCAGCTGCGGACTGCAGAACGTGTTGGTGGAGGACACACCCCTTCAGTGCCTCTGTCTCCATCCGGATCACAAGGAAGCAGATTGCAAAATCTGCCTCGGGTTCTCCAAGCGAACCGTGAAGAATCGTCAAAGTAGGCTGGCAGCGTTGCTGAACGCCAAGGCCTCTACCCCGTGTGGGAAGCATGGACATGCCTCACCCAGGAACGGCAGTTCCCAATAGCAGGCTTCTATGTCCATTGAGGGTGCCCCAATGGACATAGAAGCCAAAACAAGGCCAAGCACTGTGAGTCTGTTTCCTTTGGGGGCGCCACGCAGGCTGGTCCCACGGCAGGCAGGGAACGTTCATCTTCACCGCCTGCCTCCATCTCCAGCCATCGCTCCAGCTCCTCCTCGAAGAGGAAATCGGCTACCATGGCAAAGCTGTAGGAAACGCCTGAGAAGACCAAGATGCAGGAAAAGACACTTGACATGCCACAGAAGGCCCAGGCAGCCCAGGTGAAGTTGTCGTTGACGATCGAGTTGTTGGCAGCCGCCCTCTCGAAGCCCAAGGGGGCTGACCCAGACAAGGTAGCCCCGGCAGTGGACAAGTATCCATGCCCCCGTAACGGGAAGTATCGGCCAAGCCAGTGGAGAGGACAATGGAAAAGGGGGTGCCATTGCTGAGTCCCAATCAGACTACCCAAGAGACACAGGGACGGACACGAATGATATGGGCATGATAGGCGGGTCGCCGCAGCCGAAGGCTTCTCCCCCAGCTGAGGTGGTGGTGTTCCATGCCATGGTCACCAGGGCATCATCATGCCTCTTCTGGACAACGTTTGGGAGGAAGGCCTGGCTTTAATGAAGAATCCAGCCATGGCCCTGATCAAGAAGGATCGGCTGGAGAAGAATTACTGGGTGCTCAAGTCCGCACCCAAGTGCCTTCGCTCGTAGCCTTCCCCGTACTCAGTGGTCTCGGCGGCAGCACGGAAGAAGTCATCTAACCTCTTGTCTTCATCCTATGTCCCTCCAAATAGCGACGGGAAGAAGTTGGATGCCATTGCAAGGAAAGTAATTACTCAGTTGTATCCACAGTCAAGGCGGCCGACGCCCTTGCTATCCTGGCCAGATACGACAGGGAGCTGTGGTATAAGATGGCCCCACTGCTGAAATTCTTACTCGACAAGCAGGTCGAAGCACTCCATCCTCCAGGAGGTGGAGGTAGCATTGGACCGTGATGGCCCTGGACATTGCGGACACAGGGTTCGATAGATGGGGGAACAGTTGACGAGCCTGTTAGGGCAGTTTTTCTTAAGTCCAATTAAGGGCCTAGCAAAACCATTCTACTGAGGCAGTGCAAGACTCCACTCTTAGTATAAGGCTGTACCACCTGAGTTCGGGATAGCGTAGATAGAGCAGCCAGGCTTATCTTAGGAGGGAGAGAGGGCAGTAGATACAGTACAAGTGAAATTGTAATACAAATGATCCAAAGAAACACTATGTATTGTAAAAATAAAGGATTTATTTAAATACAGGTAGGCCCAGATAAATCTAGGGGTTAAGTAAGTACTAACACATTATATGAAATCACAATATAAAACACAACACTATACTTGAAAGTACTCAGACCCAAGTATAGATCTTATTTGGAACCCCTAACAGTAGTTCTAGGGAAGTCAAAACCTTGTTATACACATTTAGTATAGGTCAAGCCTATTCTTTCGGAGTAAAAGACCAATGGTTACTTTTAGATTACTTTTGGTGATACAAGGACAGTAGGTCCTTCCAGTTGTACAGTGACTCTTGGAACAAATCACATAGTCAACTGGACAATATACTTTTGGTGAATAGTGAAACACTTATTCTAGGTGCAGTAAAAACCTATAACTACTCTTGTCATAACACACATTTATACCAGGTGAGTAAAACCTGAGGATGTAATATACAATTACAGCTGCTTTGGAAATCAGGGTAACCAAGATTGAGGTAAGCAATAACTCTTGTAACTTGTTTTGGATGGCACACAGCTAACACAAGGTAAGTAAAACCCACATACTTTTAACTTCACAATGCAGGGGAAAGTAAAACCCAATGCCACACTTTACTGAATAATTATTCTAGGTAGGCAATAACCTAATGTAGACTTATTAAGGACAGGCTAGCAGTAAGTCGGGGAAAGCGAGACCCAGTTGGGGGACACTCGTACAGTTATCCTAGCAGGACTAACTGGTGATACCAACAGTTGGAGGACACTCATACAATTACCCTACAGGAATAATCTAGTGAAAGCAACACATTACTTTTGTAAAGAGGCACAACCTAATCACAGGAGAGTAAAATACCTTTACATCTACTTTGTTTTAGACTGGTAAAACAGTGGCTAAGGAAGAAAAGATGTTAACCATACTTAAATAGTGCATCACACATTCAAGATCAGTAAGAACTTTTGTAACTGTTCACTCTGAGAATTACAGTTACCCACCAACTCTTTACAAGTAAGTAAAACACTTGATTTCTTTTCTAGGCAGAAGTCCCAATCCCTTCAAAGTCTTTCCCTTAGAGCATGAGTGTTCTCAGTAGCAGAAGGGGGGTCACTAGGACTAGTGACCAACAGGCAGTGTTAGAATAAGTTCTTTAGTAGCACAAGTCAGAGTTTCCTTAGGAAAACTGGCAAATTTAGTACTTTACTTCTAGGGTTAGAAGCGGGTCCAGGGGCTTCACAGAAGACACCCCAGCAGGATTCTAGCAGTGGGACTGGGTGCATTGGATGAGGGACCTCCCAATCACAGAAAACACCCCAGGACTACACAGAAATCCCAACAGGCTTAGGGTAAATATATACCCAAGCCAACACAGTACCTCCGCAATGAAGAAGAGATTGCAGCAGGAGAACTTCAGGGACTGCAGCCAAATACCCGGTCAGTGGATTCCTTGTCCTGGAGACTGAACACAAGACCTCAGAAGGGACTTTGCAGCAGGGATCGATGAAGAAGGCTCTAGGCAAGATTTCTCTCGCGGCTGAATGCGGTTCTGCGGGTTTGGCGCCTTTTCAAGGAGCACAAAAGAAGACGAAAATTGCGGTTGAATTCTCGTCATTTTAAAGTTCCAGCACCCTTCTGAGGGGACTTTTTGGACTCGATTCGTGTCTCTGGAGATACACCAGGATGCCCACGAAGTTTCAGCCAGATTCGGAATTCGGAAGACCGTGCACCGCACAGTGGCTGGTGGTCCCAGGGTATTGGGGTATTGCAAGAACGCAAGGTCGCAGCAACCCATGGGATGGCTCAGAATGCAGGTCGCCTTGAGTCTAGTGGGTCTCACCAGGCTCTGGGTTCGGGTCGTCGTTTTCGGAGACTCCAGGTCGATCGGAGGTAAGGGCTGTAGCAGGCTCCGGTTACACAGCAGACTCTCCGGTCGCTGGAAATCATTCTCGCCGCTTTTCCTTCGTCATCCTCTTCGGTTTTCTGTTCCAGTGGTCGACATCACTTCAGCTTCCAGGTTTCCAGTATTAATCAGGAACTGCAACACAACCTCTGCATTCTCTCCCCACATTTTACAAGAAAGGAGAGTTTGGCTGTCCAATCAGGATAGCCAACCCCCACTGGGATTTGGCCCAGTTGAAGGAAGGCCTAAGACAAAGGAGGGGGAAGTTTTGGACTCCTCCCCCCACTTCCTATGCTTACAGACTGACTGGAGCCTGGGTGGGGTGTCCAGGGGACTCCCGCCAAAGACAAAACTCAAACAAAGGAATTTCCCACCCTGGATGTCAGGGGAAGGAATAAGAAACAACAAGAAACACTAAAATGGCAGAAAAAGAAGACTGGGGCCATTTTGGTAAAATGAGCACCCTTAGGTGCCTTTACTGCAGCTGTGATTACAGCCCGCAGTAAAGGTGCACCAAATTAGTAAAAGGTATCACTGCCACCAGCCATTAAAGGTAAGCTTGTCACTGTAACAGAATTGTTACAATGTATCCCCTTTCACATTTAAACTGTTTCTCCCCAGCACTCCATATAAGGTGGGGTGTGCTGGTTTCACAGAATAAAATGTAAAAGGGATTCAAAGATCCTTTCTACCCTTGGGAACTGTAGTTCACTCAAGGTTAGCACAAGAAAGTTAAATGGGGAGCCCCTAGGGCAACCCAGCAACAACAGGCACTTATTGCCAATAAGTTGTTAGACATGATAACTTTAAAAAGACACTATGGAGAGTCTTAAAAATGACACCCATAGAAAGAGTTAAAGACAGGTGAGTGTGGAAAAAGGTTCCCACTCACTGAGGTATTAAGGAAAAATATCCCACTAGAAAAGCAAAAAGTTCTGGAGTTGAACCAGGAAAGGAAGATTTACCAGCTCTGTGGAAATCTTACCTAACAGAGCCGTTGCAGGCCATTAAGACCAACACTGAGACAGTCTGTGCCTTGGGCACTCTGCAACACCGCCCATCCTTCCGTGCCTCCTGCTGGAAATCTGGCAGATCGCCAAAGGGTTTTGGCAAGAGAGTCCTCTTACCGTCAACCCTCCTGATGCACGACCCAGGCAAAATTGAACCAGCCAGGATGTCAGGCACCCAGGTGGGAGGCCGCCTGGTGGGCTTAGTCAGCAAGTGGTAGAAGTTCTCCACTGACAAATGGGCGCTGGACGCTCTTACCCACAGACAAACCCTAGAGTTCCAACAGAAGTGTCTGCGGATGCCTCTGGTAGCCCGGCAGGAATAGCACATCCCTCAGCTCCTGCAGGAAGTATAGGCCATGATGAGAAAAGGGGCGATACCAAAGTGGCTACGGGGCTTCGGAGTCTACTTCCGATACTTCTTGGTAAAGAAGAGCGGGGTGGCTGGAGGTCCTTTCTAGACCTGCAGCCTCTCAACAAATACCTCAAGTCCCAAAAAATCAGGATGGTCACGTTGCAGCACGTACTCGGCCAACTGGAGGAAAGAGACTTCTTGACGTCGCTGGATCTGGGGGACGCATACTTCCACGTCCCCATTCACGAGAAGCATAGGAATTTCCTGCGCTTAGTAGTACAGGGAAGGCACTACCAATTCAAGGCCCTTCGCTTCGGGTTGAAGTTTAGCACCCAGGGTGTTTACGAAGTGCCTGGCCCCAGTGGCTGGCCATCTCCTTCTACAAGGTATACAGTTGTACCCGTACCTCGACGACTGGCTCATCTGGGCCAAGTCAAGGGAAGTAGCCATCAAACACACGGAGAGGTCCGTCTGGGATTTGGGGTTCTCTGTCAACTATCCAAAGTCCTGCTTGATATCATTGCAGAATGCACTGCTGGACAAGGTGCAACGCAGTTGGCACTGAAGATCGCCACGGTGCAGACTTTCAAGTCCCTGCTCGGCATGATGTTGCTGTGCATTTATCTGATCGGTTTTTCCGGTTGCGGATGTGACCCCTTCGGGAATTTCTAGTTTTGCAGACCAGATTGCTCTCTATAAGTTCCGTCGAGTGATAAGGTGGAGGGGGCGTGCGCTCCAACATCACCAGGGCACGGATTTCCAGGGTACCCCGTACCAGGAGACTGTCCCCACGGATGCTTGCCTGGAGGACTTGGGGGCACACACCGGACGCCACTACGCCGGCGGCCTGTGGCTTTCGGAGGAGCGGTATCTCCACATTAATGTGCTAGAGCTGCGGGCAGTGTTCTGGGCCCTCTGGTCGTTGCTTCCGTCCCTCAAGGGCAAGGTAGTGAGGGTCTTCACGGCCAATACCAACATGATGTTCTACAGATCCTACCTTCCTATAGGTATCCTGACAAAAACAGTACATCTGTGGTGCAGCTACCTGGGTGTAAAAGAGAGTGAACCGTCCCCAAGTCCAGCGGCATTCCCAGGGAGCCCCAGCCGGATCACCATCCCTTCCTGGAGGGAAGCATTAACGCGGCACGACCAGAGCTCCAGGATGTCCCCGGCCTTGGGTGTCTGTCTCTCATTTGGGTCGACTGAAGTCCAGCGGCAGTCCTGGGAAGCCCGACAAGTTCCCCATCCTTCCCCAAAAGGGAAAAGCTGTAACAGTACGGCCGAGGCTGCTGCCCCCGACCTTGGGCACCTGTCTCCAATGTGGGTTGACTGTCCCCAAGTCCAGGGGCAATCCCAGGGAGCCCCGGCAGGATCGTCCCTCCCCAACCCCTCCCTGAAGGGATAAGCTGTAAAGCCGCAGAGCCTGAGCTCCAGGATGGTCGGGGGTGCTGCCCCCACCCTTGGGAGTCTACCTTGCATGTGGGTTGACTGCCCTTCAGCCCAGCGGCAGTCATGGGGTGCACCGGGGAGGAGGGCTCCATCCCTCCACCTCCATGGAAGCAGAAAGGATCTGCTCCTCCGTGGGAGAATCCAGAGAGGACTGGCCCCCGGGCACTAATGATGTAGTGGAATGTTTTGCATTCCTTGGGCGAAAATCGGTGCAAAACAGCACCACTTTGCCCCAAAATAAGGCAAAACAACATTGTGCCACCTTTTTATTTTTGGGGTGGGGGTTGTTTGGCCTGGGTGAGTGCAACCCACCAATATAATCATTTCTGTGGCGCCTAGGGCTCCTTTCTGCTTCCCTGGGGGATGAGAGGGTGGTGCAAAACTAAGGGGTCAGACCCGCCCCCTCCCCAGGCAAGCAGAAAGGAATCTCGCTCCCCGCCCCCCCTCCCCCAACTAGAGGCAAATCCTAAGAGGGATGGCCCCACATGCACAGTGTCGGCCGAACAGCACAGGGCCAGCCCTCTGATCCCCCGAAGTGTGCCTCCTTTCATAGTGCGCTATGGGTTCAAAACAGCACCCCTCTGCCCCCAAAGAAGGAGTAGAACAACATTGCGCCACCTTTGTGGCTTCATTTGGGAGTGGGGGCAGTTTGGCAAACCCAAAATCAATTCCCTGGTTGTCTAGTTTTTCTTTCTGCTTCCCAGGGGTGGCAGAAAATGGGACCAGACCCTCACGTTTGCCCCCCCCCCCTTCCTTCCAGAGAAGCGGAATTGATCTGCCCCTCTTTCGCTGGGGGGGGGGGGGATTGCTGAGGTGGGCTGGCCCACGGGCATGGGTCCAGCCCCCTGATGCCCCCAAGTTTGCCTCAAATAAGAGTATATTTTTTTTGCCTTCCTTAGTGGGAAACTGGTGCAAAACGGCACCCATCTGCCCCCAAAGAAGGCAACACGCGGTTCCATTTACATTTTTTTGGTGGGGGCTTTTGGCCTGATGGTGGGACCCCCACACCCAAAATTGCTGGTTGAGGATCGAATAATCCTCAACCAGCAATCTCCCTTGAGTGAGTGAGTGAGGGCTTGTAGAAAAATGAGTCTCCCGATATCCTCGCGACTGCACCCCGACCCCAGGCACAGAAGGGGATGTATTCTCCCTTCACAGTCTGGGAGTCGGGGAAAGCAGTGTTGCAGCAGGGGGGGGCGATCCGCCCCCTCCAGAGGTAAGCAGTGCGTAGGACTGTGAAAGTGCGGAGGACGAGATACCTTGTCCTTCGCAGTGAAGAGGTTATGTTAAATTTCTGTTACTTGCATAAGTTCAGGATGTGCTGGTGGCAGCAATGTTTTTCTACCATATTCATACTCTTTTGTCCCGTCCCCTTTCCTCCATACGGTATGGGCGTCCCTTCCAAGGGACGGGAGACGGAATCTTTCACCAGAAACAACCTTCTTCCCCTTTAATTTTAGCGGTGCGTGGGGGTGCGTCCCAGGGAGCATGCGCTCCCCTGACGCCGCCCTCTGGCACAACACCCCAGTCCCCTTTTCTGCGTCGACGGGAACGGGCCGAATTCACTAGCTCTCCTGGGTTTGGCTTCGGCCATTTAATTCCACGCGCGGATACTTATTCTCTGTCTTTTTTGTCTTTTCTATCATTGAAGTATTCTGTCCTCAGGCGTCACGCTCCTCCCCGGCGCATGTTGACTTCTACAGGGTTCAGCAGGTGTCCATCCTGCAACAGGCTCTTCCGAACTTCAGACCCCACGCCCTCTGCCTATGTTGCCTTGGCATAGACCACGGTTGGCAATCATGTTCGGCGTGTGACTCGCTGTCCTCGAAGGTGGTGAAGAACAGACTAGCCAGGTGGAGGGAGCTCTTCCAGAAGTCGCCTCCAGAGGATCTCAAGAACTTTGTGAAGCATTGAACCAGGCCCAAGGTAGGGCTGATATTTTCCAGCGCACCCCGCAAGGGATACTCCTTCCCAGGGACTCTCCCACACAGGAGGGACCAGCCCGGTCCTTCTACCGGCACGTGCATCGAGGCCGCTACAGCTACCGCCCTTCACGTCGAGGGATCCTTGGATACTCCCGGGCGCAGTGTTGAGGGGCTAAAAGGTTCTTGTTCCGGGTCTACACCCGAGGGGCTACGCACTTTTACCGGCACAATGGCTGAACGGCTATGCCCCAACACCGGCAATACTTCTGAGGGGCTATGCCCTAATACCAGCCATATGTCCGAGGGGGCGCCTAAACGCAGCTCTACCGACCCCCGGGTCGAGGGTGTCTCATATACCGGGCCTAGGCCCAAGGAGCAGGGTAAGCCTTTTGATCCACACGCAAGAGTCTTGGACGAGGCCGGGCCCAGCGTGCTGATCAACACGTGGCAGGCAGCTTGACAAAATGGCTGCCAAGTCAGAAAGGGGCACCCATCCAACGCCATTCCACGAATTTGGCGAAGAACGAGTGTCAAGGTGGGACTGGCCTCAACCAGGTACATGGCCTACAGTCTACCCTTCATTTGCGCAGGGCAACTTTCCTTTGCCTCCATAAGGGCAGTATAGGCAGCGGCACCAGCAGCCCCCCGCTACCCTGTCGGTACCCCCTGCCACCTCTTTGGCCAGTCCGGAGGTGCTCTTCGAGAAGTTTCTCAGTCTCATGAAGTCTCCTCAGATGGGGGGGGGGGGTTATCAAAGACGCAGTCAGGGAAATCCTCCCCACCATGCTAACAGCACCACAGACTCCTCCATCGGGCCCCCAGGCCCCGGTGCAGCCGCCTCCTCTGGCTCCACAGGCAACTCTGTAACCGCCGCCGCCTCCTCAGCCTCTGGCTGCGGTCCCTGTACCCTAGCCTCTGGCGCCATTTACTCCTCCTCCACAAGATCCACCAGATCCGCTGGATACGGACTAGGAGGAGGATACGGACATGCCCTCCTCAGCCAGGGACTTCCATGAACGTCTTGCTGGCCTGGCAGAGTACCTGGGTCTTCCCCCAACCCGACGTCGAACAGCCGGCAGAGGGGGTTCTGGCTGAAGTCCTCACGAGAAGCCCCTCTGCCAACACGGGGATTCCACTGCAAACTGATGTAGTCTCCCTGGCCAAGAAGGGTTGGCTCAGGCCCCACTCGGTCCAGCCGGTCAACCGAAGCCTGGATGCCAAGTACAGGCAGATGGATGGGGATACACTCTTGCTCTCGACCTATCCTCAGCCACGCTCCTCGGTGATCGCTGCGGCGTCACTATACTAAAAGCCTCAGTTGTTATCAGCCTCCTCCTCTCTGGCGTTGCTAGGCAAGGAGAAGATCTTGGAGGCATACAGCAGGAAGATTTACTCCCAACGCCTCCTTGCACCTGCGTCAGGCCAACGCAGATGCCATGCTGCCAACCAACTGTTATGGCAGGAAATTGCGGACTTCCTCCCGGAACTCCTCACCCAGTGCCAATCGCGCTTTAAGGCGGGGCTAGCGGAAACCGAGCTTGTGGCGCATGACCTCATGGAATCCACAGTGGCTCGTATCGATACCTCAGGCCGTGCCATCTGTATTGCCACGGACATGAGGAGAACAGCCTGGCTCCGGGCAACGAAATTCAACCCGGATGTCCAGGAGCGCATTCTAGATCTACCGTTCGAGTCTTAATCCATTCTTACAAAGACCACACCCAAATCGTACACCCAATCTCAGCAGTGCTCGGAAAAGGGTCGTACATCATGAGGGTTCCGTGTCTTCGAGGAACGTAGATTCAGGCAGCCGGACCGCTCGCCGTCTCAGGACCGGGCAAACGACAAAAGGGGGGGTAAGGGCTTTTTCCAGTCCCCTTCCTCAGCGTCAGCCTCCGAGGGAAAGAAGGCATGACAGGCCCTTTCGGGTCCGTGTGTCTCTGGTGGGGGCAGGCCAGAATTTTGCGGACCCCTGGATCCTCTCTGTAGTATCCACGGGGTACCGCCGTCCTATCCCAGCCTCTCCTCCCTCCACCCCTCCACTCCCACAGGTTGGGACAGCAACTCTTTTGGCAGAGATCCGGTCGCTGGTAGAGAGCCAGGCAGTGGAGGACGTCCCAGCCTCCCAGCGAGGCTTTGGCTTCGACTCCACGTTTTTCGCCATTCAGAAGAACCACCAGGTGGGCCTGAGAGTTCTGCTGGATCTTTCCACCCTCAACTTCGCCCTACCCCTGCAAAAATTGAAGATGGTTACGCCAGCTTTTATAGCAGAGACATTGGACAGGGGAGACTGGATGTGCTCCATGGACCTGAAGGACGCGTGCCTACACGTCCCGATTCGGCAGCCCCATCTTTCTTTCCTACGGTTCAGGATCATGGGCTACCATTTCCAATACAAAGTCCTTCCATTTGGCCTCAACTCGGCCCCCAGGGTCTTTGCCAGGCTCATGAACGCTGTGGCGGCCCTCCTCAGAGCGCATGGCCTCCACATCTACTCATACCTCGACGACTGGCTCGTCAGGGCTACATCTCCGGAAGCGGTTTGCCACTCTTCCCATGCCTTTATGAACACACTGCACGCCCTAGGCTTCTCGCTCAACCTCAATAAGTCACAGCTGCACCCTATGCAGACTGACATTCCTTGGACTCATTTGGGACATGTGCTCCGAGAGGGTTTTCCCGTCGGAAGGCAAAATCTCAGCCAGCAAGAGGGCTACCGCCCACTTCCTCAGCAGAGAGGGGACCTCGGCATGGTGGTACCAACATCTCCTGGATCTACTGGCAGTGGTCCTTTTAGCCGTGCCGCACACCAGACTAAGGATGAGAAGGATTCAGCTGCACTTCGCGGCCTCATGGAATCCGGAGCGGGGCTCGCAATCCGAGATGATCGACATTCCGCCATCTCTCCACCTGGACCTAACTTGGTGGTCCATGTACTGCAACCTACGGACGGGCAAGCCCTTTCGGCCGCCCTCTCCGCAGGCCACCCTCCCCACAGGCCACCCTCCCCACAGACTCCTCACTTGAGGGCTGTGGAGCCACCTGGACGATCTCTCGGTCCACGGCACGTGGACTCGACAGGAGCAGGAATACCACATCAATTGGTTGGAGCTGAATGCCATCTGGCTAGCGCTCAGAGCATTCCTACCACTTCTCAAGGGAAAAGTTGTCCTCATCCAGACAAGATAACTCGACCAGCATGTACTACGTCAACAAGCAGGGAGGCACCAGATCCCCTGTCTGTGCAGGCTGGCGATCAGCATGTGGGAATCGGCCCGGGAAAACGACATTTACCTCTGCCGTCCACCTCCCGAGGGAATCCAACCTGGAGGCGGACAGGCTCAGCAGGCTGGGGGCGGACAATTACCAGTGGCAGCTAAACTACCTTGTTATTCAGTAGATCTTCAACAGGTGGGGTCATCCCCAAGTGGATCTCTTTGCCACCTGGCACAACAAGAAGTGTCCCCAGTTTGCATCCTGGCAGGGCCAGGGCCCCGGCTCTCTGGACGACACATTTCACCTCCAGTGGACTGGCATGAAGGCCTATGCCTTCCCGCCTACTCCTATGATCCACAGGGTAATTTGCAGGATCAAGGAGTCTCACTGACTCCTCATCATTCTGATAGCTCCATGGGGGCCGGCCAGGCCATGGTTTTCCGAACTACTCGGCCTCTCAGAGGTGCCCCTGATACATCTTCCGACAGGCACAGCACGTTTTCTGACACAGCAGGGGGGCATAATCGTACACCCTGCACCAGGGAAACTAGGTTCTACATTATTTCGTCGACCACTTTTTCATCGTGGGACTTCATCGCCGACCCTTTCATCGCCAACATTAACACCTCCCTTACTTAAATAATCATACCCCAACCCGCACAAACACCACCCCCTAAAAAAAATGTAAAAAAAAAAAGTTGGCGATGAAAAGTCCCACGATGAAAAAGTGGTCGACGAAGTGCGTGTATACCGGAAACTAGCCCTCACACCGTGGTACCTGATCAGGTAACGCATCGGCACGTTAGCGCCTCATAGGCAAATCTGGAGATCATACAGGGCGGCAGGAGCAAAGCCACCAGGGCCCAGTACAAAAGCAAATGGACCAGATTCTGCCACTGGGCAGACTCCAAGGGAACTGACCCCTCGGCCTGCAATTTGGATGACATGCTCTCCTTTTCGGCACACCTCGCTCATTTGGGCGTACAGGTGGACACCTGCTGTACATACCTTGCAGCCATTGGGGCCTACAGGAACTCAGAGGAAGGCCTGTTTTCCTCCTCCAACCCTATCGTCAAACATCTGACTGGTCTCCTACCCGCCCTTCAAGAGGCCGCACCCTTTGTGGGCCCTTAACATAGTCTTGGGTGTCCTCGCGCACACACCATTCGAGCCAATGACATCCGTCAACATTAGGCTGGTCACCATCAAGACGGCCTTACTAGTCTCTTACCTCGGCTCGCAGAGTCAACGAGATTCAGGCGCTGGTCGCCTCTGAAACATATACCACCTTTTTCAAGGACAAGGTAGTCATGCGGACGCACCCGGCATTTCTGCCCAAGGTTCCATCTGAATTTCACTTGAACAAAGGAATAGTCCTTCCTACGTTCTTTCCCGATCCCAAGGACGAAGCACAGAGAGTACTGCACTGTCTGGATGTCGGGCGTGCCCTAAAATTCTACTTGGGCAAGACCAAGGGATTTTGCAAGTCGGACGCTCTGTTTGTCACTTCGGACGCTCGAGGCCAGGCTTTCAGGCCTCTAAGGCCTCCATATCCCGCTGGATGGTCTGTCATCAAGGAAGCGTACAAGGGCCAGCACAAGCCGCTCCCGGCCAACATGCACGCCCACGCAGTCAGGGCCAAGGCAACGCCCATCGCATTCCAGTGCGGTCACTTGGGCCTCTCCCTCGGCTTTCTGCAAGCATTACTGTTGGAATGCCGGCTCTAGATCTGATGCAGCGTGGGGACAGGCGGTTCTCAGGAACCTATTTGCTTAAGGAGGGTCTCCTCGCCACCCTGGGGCTACAGTAATCGCCCATACAGTATGGAGGAAAGGGGACGGGACGTAAGAGTAATTATCAGTAACTCACTGAAGTGACTAACATACTCTTGGTCCATAATCCTTTTTCCTCCATACGTCCCACCAACTTCCCCCCCTAATAATAATGGTGTCATTAGGCAATGTTAAATCTATTGTCGACGCGTCGATGGGGACTGAGGTGTGGCGGCGGAGGGTGGAGTCAGGGCAGCGCATGCGTGAAAAAGGTTCCTTCTCACGTCCCTTGGAAGGGATGCCCATACAGTATGGAGAAAAAGGGACTATGGGCTAAAAGTATGTTAGTCACTACGGTGAGTAACTCATCATTTTTTCTCGCATGCATTCTTTTGCCTTTTACTTCATAGTACCATTTTGAGTACCATATACTAAACAATTGTCATCTTATTGCGTTTTTCGCTCTGTCCTGTAGCCTTATTCCCACCCTCACAGGTCTGAAAAAATCCATATAAGGAAAGCATTTTCCCAGGCATAGTGATAGTATGTTTGTGGCCAAATTGTGGGGGCTGGTACGGTCTGGTCCCAGTTCACATCCTGGCTGAAGAGTTTATTGCTGGGAAGATGATTGACCAGCCCTTGCCAGTTTGAATGGTGCAGGTCCGTACATATGGTGGGCTCAGGACGAACCCCCAACTTGAAATGAAGATACGCGACTCCTCCGGCTATTCTTCAGATCGACCTTGGAGTTGACACCCTTTCGGGGAGATGTAACCTGCTGAAAACCAGGGTATGTCCATTGCAGCCAACCAGCATTGACCTTAATCTGTGCTTCAACCTTTTGACCTGTAGTAACAGCCAGTTCCAACCCCTTCCTTTGGAAGCTGCTGAAGGTGTCCCTGGACTACCCTGTGGACTAACTAGCTCCGTCCTGTGCCTCCTCAAGCAGGGGTTGCTGTCCTGAGATTGGACTTGGGACTCACAGACTCTCGGCTTGTTAGACGGGAAATATTGCCCTTCAATTTCCGATCTCAGGAACGAAGAGGGACCAGCTCCTTTGTCTCCGCCAGGAGGGTCACCTTCTGATGCCTCAAGTCAGGGATGGCTTCTGCCAGCCCTATTGTCCTGAGTTCATCTGAATGGTGGTTGCTTTAATATTTTGCCAGGATCCACCAGCTGTCCAGACACAGGAACCACCGACTAACTGGACCAATTTCTGACACCAGAAGTAACCGCTGCACCTGTGACCCCCCCACCCCCTCGCCAACCCACACCAGACAGAACAGCACTCTTAAGTGGGCCCAGTGGATTCAGAAACCCCAGGGGTTGTTTCTGAATTATTCAAAGTATAGGAGGTGACTTTATATGTATGTTTCCCCCTGCCCCCGTAGGGTTTAACAGGCTCAAAGTACTGACCCTGCCACTCCCATGCCTAGTCATGATCTGCATAGTTCCCCCTAGGCTTCCCCTAGATCGGTATGATTGTCAGAGGACTCCAAAATAACGTGGCTTACCTTTTGTTCTTGCATTCTGCAAACATTTACTACCTTGTTGTCTTTGCCAAAACTTGGTGTTCTACTTTTAAGACTCTTGGGGCATTGGGCCCTTTTCTTTTAACATGGAAAGGCATTTAAAGTGCTTGGGCCTTATTTTATATAAAGCATTGTAATAGTGGCATACCTGTTTTTTCAATTGTTATCTTTTTCTAACTGGTTCTGAAATACTTTTTTTTCTCACTTTACTCTATACGAGTTACCCATGTTGCTATCTGAACTATATTTAACTGTTTTAAGAGTAAAGTGTTGGTGAGCAGTTCATGGTGAATGTATATATGTGTGTACTTGGATTTAATTATATGAATTACCTTTAATTGTCATTGTGAAGTGAGTGCTTCAAGGCCTGATAAACTGTATTTTTGTACGTACTGTGTAACTTGAATTATTGGATTTCTCTGTGTGTGTCTCATTGAACCATTCACCACCCTCACATCCTCTGGAGCATAGGCCTTCTTGCTAAATTAACTGCCTTGCTAGAGCATGGCAGAACTATGTTCCATGTTCATTATAATAGGGTGGCCTCTCAGAATCTGCCCGCAGGGTTGATTCTGAAAATCCATCCTCACTGCAGCTTTCCGTCACCTGACATCTAAGACCCCCTACAACTTTTGGAAGTCTGTTGCACACATTATGTCTCATTGTTGGCCAGACAGATCGTTTAGTACTAGCCAGCAGTCGTTTTGTACTCGGTTCAGAAGTGAATAATGTACTTGGTAAATTATCACTTTTTTTTTCTTTCAGACACAGCTTACTTGTAATAAAGATCAAGCTACCCGAGCTGTACCACCAGCATCTCCTCCTGTCCTGGCTGCTGAGCTTTGAGATGAAGTCCACCATCTACCACAATAGAGCGCAAGCAAGCTCCTTTCTTGACTTTTGAAAACCACGAAGAATTGATCTGTGGGTTTGGAAGACTCTCCAATTTCTGACTGAAGCCTCCCATGTACTGTTGGAAAGAGTTTTTCCACCAGGCATTTTATTTTTTGTTTTATGGTATAGTGAACTATTCCTAAGCTTTGCCTCTTAGAAGTTTAAGTAATGTTATGATGCAAAATAAAATATTTTTTCTGTGAAATAATGTTCCGCTGTGTTTATATGCAAAATAATGCATACTGTTTTTGATATAACGATCACTTTCACAACACACCTACATCAAGCTTTCAGCATTCGCTGCTATTCTATTACTGAAATCCACAAAGGTCTGCATATATATACACATTCTTCATTGATATTCATAATCATTGAATAGTCTCTATCTGGTGAATCCTTGAACCCTTTATAAGAATAGAGAGAACTCCTGTATTAAGTAACTGTTTAAATAGTGTCCATTTGGCTTACTGTTTTGGGGATTTTTTTTCCACCGTTACTGACAGCCAATTGTGATTTAAAAAAAAAAAAAAAAAAACCTTCTTACACTGTAGAGACAGGTAATGAAAAGGTAGGAAATCAATTGGCAAGCAAAAACAAAATTATATATTGGCACATGGACTGTGTTTATGTGGGCACTGTACCAGAAGTGAGCACCCACAATAAATAAGGGGTACGGAGAACCAGGAAATGTAGCAAACTCCGAATTCCCACATGGACCTGCACAACAATATACAGTGTGCTATAGATACAACGTAACCCTAACATATGTGGAAGGCTCTAGGCCTGGTGGTCAACAGCACACACATATGGTATGGGTTAAAAGGAGAAATACAATTTTACTAGCAAGAAAAAGATGTAGGAAAATACCTAAGGCGAATAACCTTATTCCGCAATAATTTGAATTCCTAAAACATTATTTCAGTATTAATGTGCAGCTACATATAATAAATGATAACCTAAGAGGGTATGAAACCGTTTTAAACCAAAATCTTCTAAGAATCGGTGAAAGTTTTTTCCAACGTATGGTGCAGGCATTTAGGGTTTTGGGGATGTTTGTAGTATGCACTGAATTGAAAGACAATATTAGGCCTTCCCTCTAGGGCTCGCTCCGAATTTATGTAGTGCATAATAAAGAACTAGGTTTGGGATTTATTGATGATGAAGTGACTTTTTCCAGCAGTACTATATGATTTGAAATGACATTTGAGCCACTCTAGCCCAGGAACTATAAAATTAGATCACCCGTAGTTTTAATGAGACTAAGGTGCCATGCCATAAGTATATTCAAGCCACCCTAGCCAGAGCAGAATGGTTTTTGTTGCTGGTTGGTAAGATTTTCATCTTTTATGATCAAACAGCCTGATTGGACAGCCAGACTGCCCCTTTCTGTAAAGTGCATGGAGAGTTTGGAGAAGTTGTGATGTAGTTCCTGATAAATACTCTGATCCTGGGAGATGCTGACACATCGACCACTGGAGTGAAATATGAAGGAGGATGATGAAAAGCTGTTTGTAGCGATTTCCAGCGATTGGAGAACCTTCTGTGTAACCAGAGCCTGATGCAACCCTTCCTTCCAATCGACCTGGGATGTCCCAAATGCAACGACTCATACCCAGAGGCTGGTGAGACCCACTAGTCTCAAGAAGACCTGCATTTTGAGCCGTCCCATGACATGTGACTTTGCTTGGCTGCAAACCGCCACTACCCTGGGACCTTGAGCCTGAGGTTTGGTCTTCCAAAGTCCAAACCTCGCTGAAACTTTGAACTCCTGCTGGATCACCAGGGACATGATTTGAATCCCCCAAGTCCCCTCACCAGAGTGCAGGACCGAGAGTGAAGAGAATCCAACCTGCGAATATCTAACTTCTTCTGCCTGCCGTAAAAAGGTACCAAATCCACGGAGCCGCGGATGTCTGTGAAGAAACCTTTGGTAGAAGCCTCCTCTGATGACTGCTTCTGCATGTTCCCATCCAGTGTCATGTTGTTTGGTCGTCGTACCAAGAATCCAGGAACTGGGTCCTGTGCTTCTGCATCCTGAAGGCACCCACCCAGCTCATTTTCTTTTCTTTTTTTTGTCTTAAGGGCCTGTGTGGGCTTGGGTAATACTTACCTTAAATCTGGTGTGCATCGTGTGAGGCAGAGTTGGGTGATTTTTGTGGTTGAGAGTTTTCCCATACCACTTGCCCAGGCCTAATGCTGTAATGCATATAGGGAGCCTTCTGAGAAGTCCCTGAATACTTTAACTCTGATGCTAATACTTGTTTGAAAAGATACTCTATGAAACTCTGACAACTGAACCTACCTACACCTACCTGACCTACCTACAGCTGGTACCTAAGCCACTATGGTCCCTCTTCTGCCTCTGAGAAAGCGCATGCTATAGATTAGGGAAGGACCTTGAGATAAGGATTCTGTCTTGAAAGTATAAACAAGTGTATAAGTACTTGTTAGAGTTTGTGTTGTAACTGAATCTCTGCAATATAAAAGTTACAAAGTGTCTAAAATTTATAACTTGCCTCTTAAATTGCTGGTTGCTCCTTAAAAAAGTTTATAAGTTGCTTTACTTACTAGTGTCGCACATTCTGAAAAGTAATAAGTGTTGGTACTGTTTTATCACTGCTTAACTGAATCAGTGTAAAAGTGTACCAATCGGGGTTTACTTACTTTGAAATACATTGGGCCTCATTACAACCTGCCAGTCCGGGACCGTGCAAAATCCGTGACGGCGGTAAAAACGTTTCCGTGTCCGCAAGGTTGCGGAAAAACCGTCCGATTACACGCTGTCGGTCGCGCGCACCACACAGACTCGGAAACGTTGTTACCGCCGTCACGGAAAACCCCACGGAAATGGAAATAACGAAGCCACAAGTGGCGCTAAACCCGTTTCCGCCTCCGCCACCACGGACACGGAACCGGAAATACCATGATCGCCAAAACGGGAAACAGAGAGGCGGCCATCATATAAAAGCACAATCCATTGCCATCCAGAGCCAGCACAAGCACAATCCTAACTCTGAGAAGCCAAAAGGGACCATCAGCATGTCTGCCAGGATTCCTGCTCAGAGGCAGCGCAAACAGCACTTCAGCGAGGCGGAGCTAACCGTCTTGGTGGAGCACATTGTGGACAATGCTGAGATGCTGTTCAGCGCCGACCAACGGCGTGCCACACAGCAGCGGAGGAAGGAGGTGTGGGCCGAAGCTGCACGCAAGTGCACCGCCGTGGGCGTGGCAGTGAGGAGCGTGAAGGACTGCCACAAGCGTTGGGACGACCTGAGGCTGAGGGTACGCAACCTCATTTCCACGCACCGCCAACGCAGCAGTGGGACAGGCGGTGGACCCCCTTCCCCACTGAGGCTGCAAGCATGGGAGGAGCGTTGCAGCAGCGTCCTCCACCTAGAGAGAATCCATGGGATCGGGCAGGCTGAGGCAGGAGTGAGCCCACCTGCAGATGCCGGTAAGTGCCCAAACATGAATGCCAAATGTAAATATGCAGTTGTGAGTACTGGGCCAAAGGACCCATTTACAACCGTCCCCCCCCCCCCCCCCCCAGGCAGTGCATGTGTGGGCCAAAGGACCCATTAACCCCCCCCAGGCAGTGCATGTGTGGGCCAAAGGACCCATTAACAACCCCCCCCCCCAGGCAGTGCATATGTGGGCCAAAGGACCCATTAACAACAACCCCCCCCCCAACCCCCCGGGCAGTGCATGTGTGGGCCAAAGGACCCATTAACAATCCCCCCCCCCCCCCAGGCAGTGCATGTGTGGGCCAAAGGACCCATTAACAACCCCCCCCCCCAGGCAGTGCATGTGTGGGCCAAAGGACCCATTAACAACCCCCCCCCCCCGGCAGTGCATGTGTGGGCCAAAGGACCCATCATGATCCGTATGGCAACCAATATCACTGAATGCAGACACCAGCAATCAGATGCATGTGACTAACACTATTCAATGTACAATCTTAATGACGCATGTGATGCACCCATCTGCCACCACAACAACACTAATTGCATGCCCTTTGTGTCCCCACAGCCGTTTCAAGTGACAGTGATACTGCACAACAGGCCAGCCAATCTGCATCGGCAAGTACACTAGCCACCGCCACCACACAGGAGGATGCTGCCGGCAGTTCTGCACCTCTGGCCACATTACCAGCCACTACAGATGTGCGGCACACCACCACCACCGACATCCCCACCGTCTTCACACTGGCTGAGTCTAGACAGGTGCCACGGGAACCTATCATGGACACCCAACACAACACCGAAGGCAGCAGCACTGCAGAGGGGGCGGCCTGCAGTGATAACAGTGCCCCGCAAGAGCACTCGGAAACGGGGCCACAGGGGGAGATGCCCACATTGGAAGACCTGGGCTCCTTCCATGAGCTGGGGTTCAGCCCCACTTCACTGGGGAGTCCCATGAGGTCGCCCACCCCATCCATGGCCGAACTGAATGCCCACATGCAGCGGATGGAGGACCAGCAGGCTACCCTCACCCAGCTGGTGGAGAGGCAGGTAGGGGAATCCAGGCTGCAGAGGGAGAGCTACAGCGCCTCAGTGCGTCGCCTGTCGAGGTCCATTGGACGCTTTGCGAGCACCATAGTGACCCTTGCACGCCATGTGCGGGAGGGCAACGACCACACCTCCAGGCTTGTAGAGGCCATGTTGGTTGGCCAACAGGCAAATCTGGCACGGATGCCCTCAATCCCAGATTCTGGGCCATCAAACACTACCACCCCATCCAGCTCCACTACTGCCAGTCCAAGGAGGCGCTCGAGTAGGCTAACGGGTCCTTCGGGCAAGGTTGCACAGGCACAGAAGCGCACGCGGAAGTGATGGCATGTGTGTGGGGCAGTGCAGGACACATGTGGACTACAAGGGTGTGAGAGGGGTGGGCACGTTTCGGTGGTGGGGTAGGTAGTTTTGGGGGTTTGGACAATGGGCTCTGGGTGGGGGTGGGCACGTTTGGGTGGTGGGTGGCCCCGGGTGTACAGCTTCCCTAACCAATGCACCTTCTTCCCTGTTGTTATCGCATCAATACATCACCATTTCAAATCAAGACATACATGTGTGGACATTGATCATTTATTTTGCAGTGCAACTATTAATTCATTGTCGTCACCATGTTTGTGCATTTCTGTGAATGTGCTGTGACTCAAAAGTAAATGCCAATCAGGGCATCCCGTGCTCTCTGGCCATCATGTGGACCCCCAGGGGGAGGCGGTGCCATCCCATCTCCATCCCCATCCCCATCTCCATCCCCATCCCCATCCCCATCTTACTCATCTGCGTCTGGTGGCATTGGGATGCTCCTGCGCAGGCATATATTGTGCAGCATGGCACATACGAGCGTGATTTTGCCCGTCTTCACTGGGCTGTACAGCAGTGATCCGCCAGATCTGCTCAGACAGCGGAAACGGGCCTTCAGCAGTCCAAATGCCCTCTCTATCATTCCACGTGTGCGGATATGTGCCCTATTGTATGCCTCTTCATGCCTGTTCCTTGGTCTTCGTACAGGTGTCATCATCCATGGCGTGAGTGCATATCCCGCATCACCTACATTGGATGTAGATGGGGGAACATGTCAGTGTTTGTGGCATCATGTCCTCATCTGCTGCTGTGCATTCTTGTATCATCATTCATTCATGCATATGTACCATGCAGTGTCTGGAGGTATGTTTCGGCCATCACGAGGTATGTCGCTGACTGCATATGGGCCTACACATTAACTTGCATGTTTACTGTGCCCTGCGGGTGAAATGTGATTGTGTGCATGTCATGGTGCAGTGCTGTCCACACATGGCAGAGTGACTCCACTGTACGGAAGTAGTAAATACACATTGTCTCATTTACACGCCTCCCGTGCTTTTTGGGGCAGTGTTTCAATTGAGGGTGGGTGTCTGCAGTGGCACAGGGTTAATGGGACAGTGACGGGATTGGCTGTGGCAGCGTGTGCACGGGCATATTGTGGTGCCCTGTCATGTCTTCCTTCATGATGTTTGCCATCCGCTGTGTATTTGGTAGATGGAAGGGGGGGTGATGCATGTGCGGTCACAGCGGCACACTCACAATGCTCATTGGCCTGGACACACACACACACACCACTCCGACAGGGTTGTAGCATCGTCAGCTGTACTCACCCAATAGCCACGTGCTTTGTCCGGCATAGTGTTCCATGTACCGTGGCAACGTGGAATTCCGCAGTACCATTGAGTCATGTGATGAGCCTGGGAAACGTGCACAGCAGTGTGTAATCAGTTGCATGGCATCACAAACCATCTGGACATTCAAAGAGTGATACTGTTTCCTATTGCGGAACACCGCCTCAATTGCATGTGGTACTGTCAGCTCGACGTGGGTGCAGTCAACTGCGCCTATGCAATTTGGCATGCCTGCTATGGCATGGAAGGCCACCTTGGTGGCAATGACCTCGGGGAGGGTGCGGGGTAGGGCTATGTGTTCCGACACATGTCGCAACAGGGCATCCAGTACCTGTACCAGGATTTTTGAGAAACACGGTTGTGATATGCCGTGCAGCTCACCAACCGTGTGTTGATAGGTGCCAGTGCCAAGGAAATGCAGAACTGAGACAACCTTCAAGAGAGGGGGATGGCGGTGGGGGTGTCAATTAGGCTGCTGATGTTGTCCTCAATCATGGCGGTGATGTGCAGGATTGTTGCACGGTCCAGCCGGTATAGGGTGTGGATCTGTCCTGGGGTGAGGTTCCAGGGTGAGGCCCTGATGCGTGGTATTGGTGGCTGGCGGCGGGGTCGGGCTGGCTGGGCAATGGGGTTTGCCATAGCTGCAGGGTTGGCTGGTTGCCGCCTGCGCCTCCTCCGCCTACGCCTCCTCCTCTGTGCCATTACTGCCACCATGTGCAGTACTGCCTGTTGGTTGAGTAGGCCCAGTCCCAGTGCTACTAGACCTGCTGCCTGCATGGTTCTGTGTTGTGTTGGCCTGGGTGTGGCCCTTTTGTATGCTCCCAGTGGCCTGCTAGGTCCAGCTGGGCTGATTTGGTGCACCTCTGCCCTGATTCAGTTCAGCAGGCAGTGTATAACGCCATGTTCGCGGTGGCGGCGGTTCCGCCACCGTGATCACAGTATTTACGCCATTTTTTTCCCGGTATTTCCGTGTCCGCGCTAGTTTTGATGCTCACGGTGTTTAGTGTTGGCGGTAACGGAGGGGTTTCCGTGCAGACAGACTTAAGGGGAACCCTATTTCCGCGGTGGCGGTTTAGGGTGGTGCTATTACCGGGGCCGCGGGTCATGATTGCGCGGACATGGAAACGGTACCGGTATGGTTTTACCGGCAGTGTTAATTCCGGACCGGAGTACTTGTAATGAGGCCCATTGTGTCTTAGTGTACCATAGGGTTCTGCTTTCCCTGATCTGCTTTATACAGACCTAAAACAGTCTTGAAGTCAATACTTAGTTGCTTGAAGCCCCTCTTTAAAAGTATATCGTTTTACTTACCTTGAATTGCTGCTGCTCTTCTTAACTTATAAAACAGGGTTGTTTTTCGTGGAACTGCTTAGAGCATTTCTAAAATATTTATTGTGGGTTCATACTTATTATAGAGTAGATTAAGACCCCTCCAGAAAGTATGAGAGTTGATTTACTAGCTCTGAACTGAGTTCTAACAAGTAATGTTGCAAAGAATATACTTGCAACAGGGTTGGATTATTATATGATTTCATAACTGAGCGTCGCTGTATGACTGACAGGGTCATCTACCCTTGACATACTGATTGCATTCTAAAATTATATCTAATGATATTATTCCCCAAGAATAATATATTGCTAGCCTGAATGTATAACCTTGGCTCAACCCGACTTGCTTCTTGCTCCTCTGAATAAGGTTATACCTTGGTAGGCATAACCAGAGGTATTTTTTTATGATTGTGTTGATATGATGTTATGGTACTTACTTACCAAAGAACTATCTGTCTACTTGCATTAAAATAAACCGTTTATGTTTACAATACTTAGTGTTTCAGTGTTACATTGGACCATATGTATGCTGCAATTTATACCACGCTACATCCCTCTGTCCCTCCTAAGATGAGCTTGGCTTCTCTGTCTACACTACCAAATGTTTTGGACTTTAGAAAATATGTCCTAACAGTTGCCTTATGAAACATCAATGTATTCCAGAAGTAAGCTTATTAAGAACGTGAAATAGATACGAAATCAGGTTTCATTGAAAGCAGTGAGCCTCTTACAATGGGGTGAGTTTGAGTGACATTCTGACCCGATTGTGGAAGAAGGTAAATGGAACAGTCACCGGGGAAATTACATAGGCGGACTTGCATAGATTAAGAACAATTAACTTTAGACACTTTTAAGTGCAGGTAGGCGGTACGACCAGCTGTTGGGGATGGTGACCATGATGAATGAAGTGCTAGAGTGGAGACACAGAAAGGGAGGGACAGAGGCATGTTAGAGGCAAGAGAAAAATGTCTGCGGTGGTTAGGAAAGTTCTCCATGAGCACAGTGGGAGGTGGGGGGGTTCATGTTGTGCGTGCTATATTGATGACTGGGGGTGCGGCAAACGGAGCATGACGTTGTAGTTTCATATTGTTGGGAAAGATTTCTTTTATGTGCAATTTCCACCAAACTGTTTGCTTTTGTTTGGCTTTCCTATCCTGACTGTTTCCAGTGGAGCCCAACCTTCAGATGAACTCCTCTGGGCTTTTGCTCACTTGTTATGGGGAAACTGACACGTCCTTCAGACTGTCAGTCCTGGGAAACTGTTTTCCATAATCTTTGACTATGTTGCCATTGATTGGTAACTTTTTAACAGTGCACAATGTATCTTTCAGTACCGTTTGCTGGGGTCCATTTTTGTTTTATGGCCCTAGACTCCCTTGAAGTATTTTTGGGTGATTGTACGAGTGTGCCTGGGACGAACTGGTGGCAGCAGTTACTTTTTATAATGTTTTACTTCTTTTTACTGAATCATATCGCGTTTACCACGGTTTCGTTCAAGACTGGCTAGGTCTGAACATGGCAAAACCACAAAGGGCCTAATTCACAGAAGTGTTTTATAATGGCAAAACCCCATTGGAAAACAGTCTGTGAATCAGGGCCCAAAGTCTTTTATTCTGTCCATGGCCATTTTGTCGCTTGCCTTTACCCAGGTCGAGTACCCCTTCGATTGGAAGTCCTCGAATTTGGCACAGTGCTATTCTTGGATAAGTGATGGGGCTCTGCATCTATTCCATGTCGATCACCTGAGTTCTTAACGAACTACAGAAGGAGCCAAGCCTCCTGCATGAAGAAACAGACTTGTGAAACTGCCGGAGCCGCTTTGGAAGGTTTTGGCACTCTCTGCCCTCTGCTGTCCTGTCTGACTCCTGCTTTCTTCTTCGATCAAGAAGGCCTGCCAAGGCGCTTTGCCCCTTTTGAGTAGTGGGAACAACTACTCTCCGCGCCCTCTGCTTACCCACCGAATGAGACCCTTCAGAAGTGTTCCTGGGCAATCCAGTGAACTGTCCAGCTCTACCTCAGGGTATGGCGCTGAACCGCCGTCTTCTCGAGTGCAAACCTGAGACTTGAGACGTTGCTTGTTTGTGGTCCTGTGCATTCTCTCACCACATTTTGCAGGCCTAGCTCCTCTGGGTCCCGAATTAGGAGAGTGGGTCACGCTGCCCACATAAGCGATTCCCGCGTTAATACCTGGTAGTGACAGTCGCTGTAACTCCCTTGCTGTTCTGCTTTCCTATGCCCTGAAGCCCGCTGCTCCAGATTTTTCTTCATAACTCCTTTGGAAGCTGAGAAAATGCAACTGTTCCTTCATGGACAACTGTTCTCCACCGCAACCGCTGGGAGCTGGACCGTCGCGAAACTGCAGGACTCTAACCTACTAGCGACCTCGACTAAACTGACAAAAGTTTGGTCCATACTGTACGGTGGGTCAGTCAATACCTGCAACACTTACCGGTGGCCCCCTGTAATAACCAATTGCTTTTATGCACGAGTACCCCTTTAAAGGTATTCGAATTTAGCTGGGTTAGCCTGTGCTCCCTAGCTATTCTCTCCATTTGAACACTGCTTTGCCATCAAAGGCAGAGCCTACTCGAATAGTGGGAACCAATTCTTCATCGCCTCAAGCCCCTTCCTGACTTGCTACAGCCCTCCCAAGAAGACTCGTGTTTTTTTTTTCTTCACCTGCGCCATCATTCGTTTTTACGCACAATTGTACCGTTGAGCACAAGGCTCCACTCTTAGGTTCCGAGAATTGCCTAATGCTATAATTGTGTTGATTCAACCCTCTCTTTACAGGTTGTGGCTAGACTTTATCACTGTCCGGGGCCAAATGCTGTAAATGCGGTTTGGACCATAGAGTTAAAAATACATAAAAAGTAATAGCTGCCACAGCTCTGTCCAGGGCACACTTGTACATGCACCAAAAATCCCTTGAGGGTGTCCCGGGCCTTAAAAATGAAAAAGTGACCCCAGCGCACTGTACTGTAAGGTACTTTGTGCACTGATAAAATGTTACTAAAGAATAGCAACAACGTGAAAGACTAAGGGAATGAAAGTCTACCAGTACTGACAGTCTTAAGGGCATGTCAGTTTCCCCATAACAAAATTAGCAAAAGCCCAGCGGAGTACTGCAGAAAGCTGCGCTCCACTTGCAAAAGTCAGGCTAGGATGGTCAGACAACAGCAAAACGTTGGGAGGGGTTCACAACTGGAGGGAAAATTACGCGTAAATGGAAATCTTTACTAACGCAATGCTTGCACAACTCTTGGCTTCGTGGCAATGGTGGTTTCACTCTTGGTTTGCGGTATGGCCGCACCACTCTTGACTTTGGGCAATGCTTGTTCCCTGTAGCTCACAACTTAAAGTTGATTCACTTTTCTACAATGTTCCTCTACTTTAGAAGTTATCCTTTTAGTTCATCTTCCCTTTCAGGATCGTTTTTAAGCACACGCAATATGTATTTCAGCCTCTTTTCAATAGTTTAACAATCAATTACAACTATTCCGGCAATTTCACTTCTACGTGAGTGCTGCTACAGTGCTACAGCCCTCTTCATTGCTTAACAATCAACAATAGCATTTGCAACACATTATATTCATACGCAAGTGCTACTTTTGTTGCTTCACATTATCTGACAATTAACGGTCGGGTTTACAAGTGATTCTTCTTGGCTATAGTTGCCTGCCTTTGTTAGCGCAAGGGATCATAACGCTCGTTAACACTCACCGGCTTCTGTCTTCATTCCCTTTGCCTTCTGCAGGTATTAAATTGCTTCTGGCTTCTTTGAACATACTCTTCCTCGTTGAAGGTATCTTTGTTCCCGCCACGCATTCATGGAGCTTGTCTCGCTCCTGGGACTCTCTGCTGTACACCACTTTTCAGCCACAGTCTCCGGCATGCTTCCTGCTGCACAATATCTGCAATCTGGTCCACATGGGGGGGAAAAGCAGTCTTCCTTCATACTTTCCGCTGTGCAACCTCTGCACTTCAGATTCCTGGGGAACAGGGCCATATCAGGACAGGCAGTTGAAATCTGCTTGATTAAAGTCCTGGCGTCCCTTCTTTTCACCAACATGCTCTTCTGCTGCTGCTATGCTGTTACTATATTTTTTTTCTTTTCTCATTCACAGATGATTGTAAAGAAACACTTCCCTTTTAAACTCTCTATTGAGAGCTATGCTCGTTCATTATGTCTTACATATGTAAAGGATGTGACAAGATCGATTGTATTGTAATAATGATGATTTTTTATATATATTTGTAAAGTTGAATTTTCAACTAAACCAAATAAAAAAATAAAATAAAGGCTGTTACTATTCCAGCTCCATCTAATGGCCTGCTCCTGAGGGGGGGGGGGGGGGCTGCCTCCCTCAAGTGTTGGCCATTAACCGTAACAAGATGACTATTCCTACAACATTGCTCTTGAGCCCTCTTCCACGTCCCAGTACTTGGTGGGGACTGGGGGGAGGATTATGTGACTTGTAGTCCCCAACAACAATCTGGCTATTTAACCAGCTTTTTAAATGTCTGTTTACTTCTAAAGGCATTTAGGGAAAGATCACATGAGTTCATTTGAAAAGGAGAATGCAGTTTCCTATGCCATAATGTATAGGCTCCCTTTTACTGTACCTATGGGACTTGGTGTTTTTTAAAAACCTTTGGCAGTCTCCATTTTCTTCCCTTTCTTAGGATGTTTTGGGATTTCACATTAAAATTAGCCGCATCGGGAGGTTCAGTGTGTGGTTTGGGCATGTCATACTCTTGTGTCCCGTCCCCTTTCCTCCATACTGCATGGGCGTCCCTTCCAAGGGACGGGTGACATAACCTTTTTCACCAGAAAAACCTTCTTCCCCTTTAAATTTAGTGGCGCGCAGGGGTGCAGCCCTGTGAGCATGCGCTTCCCTGACTCCGCCCTCCGATGCCACACCTCAGTCCCCTTTTCCACATCAACCGGCGCGGGCCGAATTCACCAGCGCTCCTGGGTTTGGCTCCGGCCATGTAATTCCACGGGCAGATACTTCTTTGTCTTTTTTGTCTCTTATCATTCAGGTACTCGGTCCTCAGGCGTCATGCTCCTCCCCGGCATATGTCGACTTCCACAGGGTTCCGCAGGTGTCCATCCTGCAGCGGGCTCTTCCCAACTTCAGACCCCCCACGCCCTCTGCCTACGTTGCCCTTGGCCCCGACCACGGCTGGCAAGCTTATTCATCGAAATCGCTGAAGAACAGACTAGGCAGGTGGAGGCAGCTCTTTCAGAAGTTGCCTCCAGAGGACCTGAAGAACTTCGTGAAACATAGAACCAGGCAAAAGGTAGGGCCTCTATGTTCCATCGCACCCCGCAAGGGAGACTCCTTCCCAAGGAGTTCAGCGAAGAACGAGTGTCAAGGTGGGACTGGCCTCAACCAGGTATGTGGCCAACAGCCTATCTTTCATTTGCGCAGTGCAGGTTCCCTCTGCGTCCTTACGGGCAGGTTATGCAGCGGCTGCAGCAGCCCCCCCCGCTACCCTGTCGGTATCCCCTATCACTTCTCCAGCCTGTGAAGAGGGGTTCTTTGAGAGGTTCTTGGGGCTCATGAAGTCCCCTCAGAAGGGGGTTATCCTCGGACGCCTTTAGGGACGTGCTCCCTACGATGCTAACGGCACCACAGGCTCATCCAGCGCCCCGGCGCGGCCTCTGCCTCCGGCTTCCCAGCCAATTTCTCAGGCGTTTCCGCACCAGCCTCTGCCTCAGCTACACCTCCACCTACGCAGGATCCTCCTGACCCACAGGATACGGATGAGGAGGAGGATCCTGACACGCCATCCTCTGCCAGAGCCTTCCACGAACGTCTTGCAGGGCTGGCGGAGTACCTGGGCCTACCTCAGCCCGAGGTGGAGCAGTCGGCAGAGGGGGTTCTGGCTGAAGTCCTCACGAAACCCCTCTGCCAAAACGGGAATTTCACTGCAGACTGATGGAGTCTCCCTGGCCAAAAGGGGTTGGCTCAAGCCCCACTCTGTTCAGCCGGTCAATCGACGCCTGGACGCCAAGTTCAGGCAGATGGAGGGGGATACACTCTTGCTATCGGCCCATCTTCAGCTACACTCCTCAGTGATCGCTGCGGCATCACTATACTCCAAGCCCTAGTCGTCCTCTGCCTCCTCCTCAGCGACGCTGCCAGGAAAGGAGGAGAAGATCTTGGAGGCGTACGGGAAGAAGCTGTATTTCAACGTGTCCTTGCATCTTCGTCAGGCCAATGTCATCCTGGCTGCCACTAACCAAAGGTTATGGCGGGAAATTGCAGACTTCTTCCCGGAACTCCCTACGCAGAGCCAATCGCGGTTTAAGGTGGGTCTGGCTGAGGCAAAGCTGGTGGCGCAGGACCTCCATGGAATGCATCATGGCCATATTGACACCTCTAGCCGTGCCATCTGTATCGCCATGGACATGAGGACAGCCTGGCTCTGGGCAACAAAATTCAACCCGGACACCCGGACATCCAGGAACGCATTTTAGATCTACCGTTCGATTGGGGGTGGGGGGCCCTCTTCCACTCTTCACGGACGAATATCTGGACAAGAAGATATCTCTCAAACGGCTAAGTCTTTATCCATCTTGACGAAGACCACGCCCAAGTCGTACACCCAGTCACAGCAGCGCTCCCACATGGGGCGTACGTATGGAGGGTTCAGGTGCTTTCAGGAACGGAGACCCAGGCAGCCTGACCGCTCGACATCTCAGAAATGGCGCAAGCAACAAAAGGGGGGGTAGAGTAAGGGCTTTTTCCAATCCCCCTCCTCTGCGACTGCCTCTGAGGGAAAGAAGGCATGACACGTCGTCGCTTCAGGTCCACGTGTCCCCAGTGGGGGGCAGGCATGCTCCCATGCACATTTCTGGTGCCAGAATTTCGCGGACCCCTGGATCCTCTCTGTAGTATCCACGGGATACCGCCTACCCATCCCAGCCTCTCCTCCCTTCTCCCATCCACTCCCTCATGTTGGGACAGCAACTCTTCTGGCAGAGATCCGGTTGCTCGTACAGAGCCAGGCAGTGGAGGAAGTCCCAGCGTGGCTTGGGCTTTTACTCCAGGATTTTCACCATTCAGAAGAACCAGGTGGGCCTGAGAGTTGTGCTGGACCTTTCCACCCTCAACCTCTCATTACCCCTGCAAAAAATACAAGATGGTTACGCCAGCTTTTATAGCGAGACATTGTGCAAGGGAGACAGGATGTGCTCCCTGGATCTGAAAGACACATACCTACACGTTCCGATTTGGTAGCCCCATCGTTCTTTCCTGCCGTTCAGAATCATTGGCTACCATTTTCAATACAAGGTCCTTCCTTTTGGCCTCAACTCGGCCCCCACGGTCTACCAGGCTCATGAGTACAGTGGCTGCCCTCCTCAGAGCGCAGGGCCTCCACATCTACACATACCTTGATGACTGGCTCATCAGGGCTTTATCTCCGGAATGGTTCACCACTCTTCCCATGCCCTTATGAACACGCTGTACGAGCTCGGCTTCTCATTGAGCCTCAAGAAGTCGCAGCTGCAGCCCAGACAGACTGACATTCTTGGACCTCATCTGGGACACATGCTCTGAGAAGGTATATCTGCCAGAGGACAAGATCTCGGCCGTCAAGAGGGCCACGGCCCACTTCCTCAGCAGAGAGGTGACCTCGACTTGGTGGTACCAGCATTTCCTGAGTATCTTGGCGGCAGCCCTTTTAGCCGTTCCCCACACGAGACTGAGGATGAGGAGGATTCAGCTGCACTTCACAGCCTCATGGAACCAGGAGCGGGGGCTCTAAATCCGAAAGTATCAACGTTCCTCCATCCCTCCACCTAGACCTAACATGGTGCAGGGACTGCAACCTACAGACAGGCAAGCCCTTTCGGCCGCCCACCCCGCAGGCCACCATCACCACAGACTCCTCGCTAGAGGGCTGGGGAGCCACCCTGGACGATCTCTCGGTCCACGGCACCTGGACTCGACAGGAGCAGGAATACCACATCAATTGGTTGGAGCTGAACGCCATTGGGCTAGCGCTCAGAGCATTCCTACCGCTTCTCAGGGGCAAGGTTGTCCTCATCCAGACAGACATCTCCAACGGCATGTACTACGTCAACAAGCAGGGAGGCACCAGATTCCCTCCTCTGTGCAGACTGGCAATCGGCATGTGGGAGTGGGCACTGGAGAATGACATCTACCTCACGGCAGTCCATCTCCCAGTGGAATCCAACCTGGAGGCGGACAGGCTCAGCAGGTTGGGAGCGGACAATTGCGAATGGCAGCTAAACAACTTGGTTATTCAGGAGATCTTGAACATGTGGGGTCATCCCCAGGTGGATCTCTTTGCCACCTGGCACAACAAGAAGTGCCCTCAGTTCGCCTCATGGCAGGGACAGGGCCCCGGCTCTCTGGGTGACGCATTTCGGCTTCAGTGGGACGGCATGAAGGCTTACGCATTCCCGCCCACTCCGCTTATTCACAGTGTGATTTGCAAGATCAAGGAGTCTCGCCAACTTAACATCATTCTAATGGCTCCATGGTGGCCGGCCAGGCCATGGTTTTCGGAGCTGCTCAGCCTCTCGGAGATGCCTCCGATTCACCTCTCGACGGGCCCAGCGCATCTTCTGATGCAGCAGGTGAACGGGGTCATCCACCCCGTGCCACAGAAGCCAGCCCTCACAGCGTGTTACCTGAGAAGGTAACGCTGCGGCACCTCAGCGTCTCACAGGCTAATCTGGAAATCATACAGAGCGCAAGGAGTAAGGTTACCAGGGCCCAGTATAAAAGCAAATGGACCAGATTCTGCCACAGGGCAGACTCCAAGGAAATCGACCCCCTGGCATGTACTTTGGACAACGTGCTCTCCTTTTTGGTGCACCTCGCCCACTCTGGTGTGCAGGTGGACACCTGCTGTACATACCTCGCAGCCATCAGAGTTTACAGGAACTCTGAGGAGGGGACCTTTTTCCTCCTCCAATCCTGTAGTCAAACATTTGGCCGGGCTCACAAGGCTCTACCTGCCCATCAAGAGGCCGCACCCCGTGTGGGACCGTAACAGTCGGGGGTGCCCTCGTGCACAAACCGCTTGAGCCAATGGCGTATGCATTCATCCGGATGGTCACCATCACGACAGCCTTTCTAGTCGGCCTCACCTCTGCTCGTAGAGTCGGCGAAATCCAGGCGCTGGTCAGCTCGGAACCATGTACTAACTTTGACAGGGACAAAGTAGTCCTGCGGACACACCCAGCATTTCTGCCTGTTGGGCAGAATTGCATGCATTACCCTCTGAGACCACGGCATACAATTAGGACTACAGGTGTAAGCAAAAACCAACCTTTGGTACTTATACATTTGGTATAAGTCTGTACTACACAGTGTTGTGGTAGCGAGCTGAGCAGCCAGGCTATCTCAAGAGGGAATGTGAGCAGTACAAAAGGGTTGCACAGAGGCAGAGGTCTTACAATCAGTGATTCAAGTAGACACTTCTACTCAAGGTTTCTTGGTATTACATGTATTAATTTATTACACAATCATTTAGAAAACATTCACTAGAAGGAGGCAATTTAATCTACACAAACACACTTCAATACCAAACCAATAAGTTTCTGAACAAATTAGGCTCCCCTGAAATAGGAGCAAAAAGGCACAAGTTAGCAGACTAGATCACAAATACTTTCTTAGGCAGTGCAAATAGTTATAGTTCATTAGAGGACTCTATTCAGTTCAATAGGCATAGGCCAAAGTCAATGGACTAGTGTCTTGGATAGGAAAGAGCAGTTCTTGAAGTAAACGGTAAAGTCTTTGCCAAAGTTCCACGAACTTTCACTGCGAGAGAAGCATTTTCTCAATCAGTTTGGCACAGTACCTTAGTATGAAGCAAAAGGTGCAGCTGAAGACGTTGGTTCCTGGCAGTTCCTGTAGATCTCACTGTTCCTGAGCCTCAGTCATGGGTACAAGAGGGAGTACGTCGGGGGACTCCTGCACTTCATGGGATCGTCGGAAAACGCTGACAGAGGGGAGTCACTTCAGTTCGAGTAGCTGTTCTTCAAGCACACAAGCAGGTGTCCTTACCCCTGGTTAATCCTAATCAGCTTTGAGAATGGTATGTAGGTGGTTTACGGGTTGATTGGTCCCACCAACTCAAAGGAAGAAGTCGTCCTTGAAGAGGCTTCTCTGTCGAGATGAACTTGGCAATTCGGACCTGCATTAGGGCTTCACCGGGCAAACCAAAGGTCCAGGAGTTGCAGCAGCTGTCCTCTTCCAGCTCATCTTCGGTTCTTTTGTTTCCAGTGGTCGACTCTGCTTTCCAGTCCAGGAGGCTCTGCTTTTAAACAGTTTTCTCCCATTCATTCAAGCCTAGCTGCCACTCGCCCAGCAGGGTGGCTTTCGTTGCCGGACAGTCAGCCAGCCAATCACGCCAGAGTGCATTTGGGTCTCCTAGGAGACTAAGCACAGGAAGTTTCGGGCACCACCCATACCTCCTACCCACCCCAGATACACTGAGACGCCAGAGGGGGTCTTCGTTCCTGAAGCCTGCCAAAGGCATGGAAACAAAGGGACCAAACCTGGTTTGGTGCGCAGAGACAAACACTAGAAGGACCTTTCCAAAATGAAATGTCGAAAAAAGAAGCCCGGGACCCGTTTACACAAAGGGGCTTAAGGCGCCATCTTGAAAAACATGGCTCCTGTGATTTTTAGCTACCAATGTTCGAGGTCGGGAAAAATCATGGTAGTTTGTTCTAAAACCACTGCCACCAGCCATTTCGATAGAAAAGGGTAGCATTTGACTGCTACATGAGTTTCTAACCCCTCCAGCACTCTATAGGAAGATGGTGTGTGCTGGGTCTAGGAATTTAAAAAGACTAGTAAAGTCAATTTAACCTTGCATTCTCTGGGAAACGGTAGTTTATCCCAGAGAAGGTATTAAAACCTTTGGGAAGACTAAAAAGACATCCCTGTGTCGCTGCACTGATGGTGCTGTGTAACACACATGATAAGATGCCTATGGAGTTATCTTAAAACTCCATAATCAAAGAACACTAGTGTAAAACATACATCAAAATACATGAAAGAGTGGGAAAAAAAGGCTCACACTCTTTCCAGGAAAAAAAAATCAAGCCCACAAAATCCAGCAAAGTTGCTGGGGGTCTCTAAGGTAAAGGGAATTAGCACATTTATGAGAACTCTTCCTAACACTGCCCAAGGTGCCGTCTGCTTTCCACTTGAACGAGGAAATAGTCCTTCCTACGTTCTTTGCCGATCCTAAGGATGAAGCACAGAGAGTGCTGCACTGCCTGGATATCAGGAGTGCCCTGAAATTCTACTTGTGCAGGACCAAGGGCTTCCGCAAATCGGACGCCGTGTTTGTCACTTACGGAGGCTCAAGACCAGGCTATCGGGCCTCCAAGGCCTCCATATCCCGCTGGATGGTCTCGGCCATCAAAGAAGTGTAGGAGGGACAGCACAAGCCGCTTCCGGCCAACATGCATCCCCACGCAGTCGGGGCCAAGGCAACGGCCATCACATTCCAGCACCATGTCCCTTGGCAAGTCATAAGCAGCGCGGCCACTTGGGCTACCCCCTCGGCTTTCTGCAAGCATTACTGTTTGGATGCCGGCTCTACATCTGATGCGGCTTTCGGACAGGCGGTTCTCAGGAACCTATTTGCTTAAGGAGGGTCTCTTCTCCACCCGGGAGCTACAATTAGTTGTAATTGCCCATGCAGTATGGAGGAAAGGGGACGGGACGTAAGAGTAATTAAGTTATTCACCGTAGTGACTAACACTCTTAGTCCTTAGTCCCCTTTCCTCCATGTGTCCCACCACCACCCCCAACCCCATTAATACTGCTGTCATTAGGCAATGTTAAATCTATTGTTGACGTGCCAATGGGGACTGAGGTGTGGCGCCGTAGGGCAGTGTCTGGGCAGCGCATGCTCCCAGGGCTGCACCCCTGCGCGCCTCTAAATTTAAAGGAGAAGGTTTTTTCTGGTGAAAAAGGTTCCGTCTCCCGTCCCTTGGAAGGGACGCCCATGCAGTATTGAGGAAAGTGGACTAAGGACCAAGAGTACGGTGAGTAACTTATAATTAACGACAATAAGCCATTGCATGCCTTGGTACCTGAGAAATGTTCTTCGCCTTTACATAAAAATACAATGTCTCATCCCATGGGATCTCACCACCACCCTGGGCCTAGTCTCTTTGCAGGTGATCCTCCCGCAGGATCCCCCCCTACCCCTAGGTCAGCAAAAATTTTAATCAATAATGGACATCAAGATTACAGAGTAAGAGAAACAACGTAACTACACCTGCATGGAACGGACATGGATCGTAAATCTCAGACAATTTACTAACATTAAAACGGAATGATTTATTTTTAGATAAAAATGGAACGTTAAAATGAGTGAAAGTTTGCTATGAAACTAAAACATTCAATAAAAAATAAGTTTGTATACTGTTTACAGGTGCCACTTGCGTGGTTTCTCAGCGCTCTTTCGGTTCTGTGGGCAAAAAGGGGTGGGGGTAGGTTAGTGGGAGGAGCGGGAGAAAGAGCAAGGGAGCTGTGATGTGCAGTTGGGAGCTTGTTTGTATGTACTCATCACTGAGCTTGGGTGCAAGGTTGTGTGTGCTATGTTTTGTTGTGAAGTGTGTGCGGTTTGCTGTGCTGAGGATTTCTGGTTGTTTTTGTGCAGTATGTGAGAGGTGTATGGGAAGGGTTGATTGTTAGTAACAGTTTGGGTTGTTAGTGGCTGTGGCTGATGATCTTCAGCTTTTCCGGTTTATTAGTTGTATCTTCCATTCTTCCCTGTGCCCTTTCTAGTTATATTAGTAAAGTTGCCTCAGGGTGAAGGGTTCTTGTGCTACTTGCAACTCTGTCTGTTGCCTGAATTCTGAGTACAGTCCCAATTTCTGATTAGATGCCTGTTCCTAGAGAGCGATGAGCGGAGCGGGGGAGCTCTATTACTGGATTCCCTTAGGCGGAGGTGGGGGAGGTTAAGTTCTAGTAGGGACATAGTTGGCGTTTGGTCCAGTTTACTCTTGTTGCCCTTACTTGTGGCATGCCTGGGGGAGACCCTCCCTTTTCCATTTCCATCCCTGGGTTTTCCTTGGCCTACTTCCCCGGCCCTAGCATGTCTGGCTTATCACCCATTCTTTTCTGGGGCTCTCTGTTGGTCGGGGAGGTTAGTGGGGGCTGGGAGGGTGCTTCTCTTTCCGGTCCTTTCCCACAGTCTTGCTTTTCCTGTTTACTTTTCTTTTTTTCCTGTGCTTGGTTGATTGGGAGGTGTGCGGACACCGTTCAGTCAGCTTCTTTGTGTTCGTAATTGAGTTTCCTGAATTTTGTATGGTACTCTACGGTTAGAATGTCCCTTGGAATGCAATGGAGTTCCATAGGTTTGTGGCTAAGCAGGAGAATGCTGAGCCACCCAGTATGTTCTTCCAGTACCATTTGGCTTCAAGACGGATGTAGTTGCAGGATCTCAGGGTTCTAGCCGGTTTGTAGATGGAGAATTTATTTTGGATAAATAATGCTCCATGGCCATGTATTGCTCTGTGTGTTATGCATAGGGATTTGAAGGAGATTCTCTTTTAACCGGGAGCCAATGTAGCATCCTGAGAGCTGGTGTGATGAGTCTGGCTGCCGTATTTTCTATTTGTTGTAGTTTTCTCATTAGGTATTCTGGCATTCCGAGGTATATGCTGTTAGCGTAATCAATCATGGACATAACGAGGAACATGATGGCAAGTGTTTTATGTGTGAAATAGAGGAATGGTAGGATCTCTTTTTATCGTTCGTAGGAGGAAGAAGCATATACGGATTATTGCATTCACTTGGGGTTCACGTGTTAACTCGTTGTCCATTTATTTATTATGCATTTTATAAGGCGCTTATACATCAAGAAGTTGTTTCAATGCACCCACAGGGAAAGCGGGGAGGGCACATGGGAACAAAAAGGCAAATGGAGTAAAACTGATGAAGAGGAAAGAGGCGGTCCTACTAGGCCTTGTGAGCATTCGGACAGTGCAAGTGCAGAGAGAGAAGGGAAAGAGATAGCATGGTACCTGGCCCCAGACAGCCGTATGGATGATGCAGAGGGATTTGAATTTTATACTTGCAGCAACCGGGAGCCAGTGGATGGACTTTAGGGCTTGAGAGATGACGTCCCTAAGGAAGACTTGCAGCCCTATTTTGGATAACCTGTAGGGGGACAAAGAGCGGAAGATTGTAGATTATGGAAGAGGCTGTTGCAGTAGTACAGCCTAGAGAGTACCAGAGCTCTTGAGACATTCAACCTCTGGGGAATAGTGAGGAAATGAAGGATACCTATGAGGCAGTGGAGTTGAAAGTGGGCCTTCTTGGCAAGGTCCAGGATGTGAGGGAGGGAAAAGAGAGGAGTCGAAGATGACTCCAACACTGGAAGTGAGGGGAGAAAGTGGAAATCAGGTGAGCAAGCAGAGCGAGACAGACATTAAAGAGCCAAGGTGAAAGGTTGGAGCCCTGGGGAACGCCACATGTGGAGATAGAGGCAGGAGAGGAGAAAGAGCCAGGATAACCGGAGAGGAACAGTCAGTGAGGATTTCAAGCTTTTTTTAAAAGCTTTGGATGGTGCCTGTTGGTTTTCCAGCTCTATTGGCCATGGTATGTGCTGGTTGATTCTCGTTGTCTTCTGGTGTGAACATTAATTCAGTTTTGTCAGGATTGATTTTGAATTTGTCAATGTTCATCCATTGGTAGGGCTCCTTGAGACACTCTTAGTGGTGTGTTCTCTTCTTGTATGTCCCCGAATTTGAAGATGATTTGTATATCGTCTGCATAGTTGTAGCATGTTAGTCTGTGCCTTTTTATGAGGTTGATTTGCGGTGTCATGTAGGTTTTGAAAAGAAGCAGGGTTAGTGAGGGGCCTTGTGGTACTCCACAGGAGGAATCATGTGGCGTGGATTTTAAAGGCTTTAACCAGATCATTTATGTCCTTTCCGCCAGGATGATTCATCAAGAGCAGTGCGGTCAGTTCAATTCTTTTTATTAGGAAGTTGTGGTTGACCGTGTCAAAGGCAGCTGAGAGCTAGAGTAAGATCAGTGTTGGTTTGGTGCAGGAATCTGCATTCATCTTTAAGTCATCCCATACTGAGACTAGTACTGTTTTAGTTAATCTCAGGGGTCTGAAACCTACTTGCACCTGATCCAGTAATTGTCGGTAGACAATAGGTCTCTAGTATTTCCGCCGGGGAAGGTATGTTAGAGACAGGTCTATAGTTTGAGAGGTCTTCTACATCGCCCGTTGTGTCCTTGAGTAGAGTAATGATGATGTAAGCTAATTTGACAGCGCTTGGTACTTTCCCTGCTGAAAGGGATTGACTGAATAGGTTTAGGTAGTATTCCAATGGTGTGTCCTGTGAAAGGATAGATTTATAGATGTCTGGAGGGCAGGGGTCCATTGGAGATCCTGCCTTGTTACTCTTTTTTTTTTACCTATCTCAGTTGTTTTCCTCCCGGCATCTGTTGGAAGCAGTACATTTTGGTAGCTGGTCCCGGGGTTGTTAGTAGCTGGTGGGTTGTCTGGTTGATTTGATCAGCTTTGTATAATTCGGTGTATGCAGGTGATTTTGTTCCTAAAATGGTCTGCAATCGTTTTTGGGAGGGTGTTGGTGCATTGTTGCATCCGGGTGGGTTTCTCATGATGTTGAATAATTCTTTTGAGGGTTGGTGTTTTTTTTCGAACCAATCGTTACAGTATTTCTTTTTTGCTGTTAGAATTTCGGATTTGTATGCTCAGATTTGTAGCAGGTATTTTATTCTTTTTTCTAGGTCACGTTTGTTCCTCCGTTCTTGTTCTAGTTTTCTGTTTATTCTTTTCATCACTTTTTTAGGTGAGGTGTGTACCATTTTGCCCCTGCTTTCTTTCCGAATGGGATGACACTTTTTTGCCGGTCAGATGGCATTTATTGTTTCTGCAATCCATTTCTGGATTAGGTTTGCTTTTTCGTGTCTGTTGCATCCGATGATGTGGTCGCTGGCTTCGAGGTTTCTAGTCGCTCCTCTACGTAGCTGTTCTTGATGGTTTTCCAGTTTCTTTTCCGAATGGGAGGGTATTGTTTTTTTTTTTTTTTTATTTATTTTTTTTTAGGTGGCTTTGATGATATTTGGACGACGAAAGGGATCATGAGGTGGTCGCTCCATAGTATTTGGATGGGTGCTGAGACCAGGTCTTTATTGGCAAAGATTGCATCCAGGGTGTCCCCTGCTGTGTGTCGCTTCTTTCACCATCTATCGGAGGTTCATGGTCTCGAGTTGCATGGTAACGCTTTCTGCGATTTGGGGTTCTCTTCTTCAAAAGCATATCTTCAAGTCTCCTAGAATGTTCAGATGTTCATGGTGTATGGCTACATTTTTTTACTGCTATGTGTAGGTGTCTGCGAAGGTTGCGTCGTAGGTTGATGGCCTATAGATTATAATGAATGTGAGGTTTGATTGTGGGTCCGTGGTAAGTTGAAGGACGAGGGACTTGCAGTTAGGGATTTTTAAGGGATCAGCTATTTTTAATATTAGGTGTTCTTTGTAGGCAACCGTGAGTTCTCCTCTTACTTTCCCTTTCCAATTTGTTTGTTTGCATTTGAAGTTGGTGGGTAGGCATCTGTGAAGGATCTCTTTGTAGTTTTATGCTAGCTAGGTTTCTATGATGAATAGGATGTCAATTCCCCTGTTGCAGAGTTGGTTGTAGATCTCGGTTGTGTTGGACATCGATCTGGAGTTGATTATGTTGCAGTGTAGTTTCCTCTTTAAGGTCGTTAGTTTTGTTATGGCTTGTGTCTTTGGGTGGTTTTATTGGTGGTTCTCCCTGTCGTGTGTGGGTTGTTGAGCAAGCTCAATGGTTCTAGTTTTGTTGTTGAACAGATGGGTTAGGTTTCTTATTGGGCTTCTGGCCTGCTCTGGTTCAACCGTTAGTCGCGGTTACGAGGATTGAAAGAGTGTGTTCTTTGAGGGAGGGAGTGAGTGAACTGTTCTGTGTTGTAAGTCCCTTGTATATTTTTACCTACTTTTTATTTTAGAGGTGCGAGGTGGTATCCCACCCAGCACAGCCATTGTGAGGTTTGTCCTGGTACTTTTGAGTATTGCTTGTCCGGTTAGCGGGAGCCCTCACCTAGAAGTGAGATGGCATCCTGTGAGAAGTCTACCCGTAGATACCTTTTGGCATCTTTCATACTGTATTGACTGTGTGGGGGTGGAGCCCTGTAGTGAAAAAGGAGAACCCGCACCCCCCCTGGGACCAGCCCTTAGTGCAATAAAATCACTCCTAATCACCTTCCCTCGCAAATAAGGTTATACGAAGAACGATGAACTCAGTCTGGAAGAAAGCCAATCACACAGAATATATGATGCTTTCTATAATGTCTAGTGAGAACTAAGCAGCAATGTACAATAATATGGGAATAAAAGTGCAAGCTGAATAATACCAATTGTCAGTCATAGATGAATATGCAATTATTTATCTTAGGCTCCTAGAAAATGTAGCTGATCAGATCACACCCGGGACCCTCGCCGCTACAGGTGCCTGGCACTCCTCGAGAGAGGAGGGGAGGACTGGCCAAGCCTCCCATAGTCCTACACCAGAGCGGGATGTGATGCTAGGGGTCTTGACCCAGATAGTGCACGGCTGGTCGTCCAGGCACTGTTCCTCTTCTTGCGCGCGTTTCACCAAACAGCCGAGGATGAGTCCCTCCCTCACTGGCCCAGGTATAGTTCTCTTATTAGGGGCTGCACGTCAATCACTATGACATGCCAGCTCTTCGAGAAGCTTCTGGGCTCATCCTTCCGGGCAGTAAACATGTTTTCGCCTGGAAAGTTACAAGACTGGAAACAGCCAGTCTTGGCTCTCAGGCTTCGTGCACGTTGTTTTGGGGAAGGCCTGGCATTCCTGTGTTATCAGTGCACCTGACTCCTTGCGAAGATGAGCAAGGCTGTGAAAAGCTGTGCCTGGCTCCCAAGGGCTACGTAGAGCCTCTTGCAAAGGCTAGATGTTTGTCTTCAAGAAGGGTCTTCACAGTTAACCCCTTACAAGCATGCAGGCTCACCCAGTTCGAGAGGCCTGGCTGATTTCAGCATTTTCCTCCACGCTTCGAATAAGCTCTAATACACACAAGATAGCTCAATAGGTTAGTGCAAATGCAGGTTACTGCAAGTGCCTAGAAGCTTATCACGACATTCCACCCCTTTCGAAGTGAGGCCTGAAAATGCTGACTCAGTTCCATGATTTAGAAGCGTGTACGGTGTGCTGTAGACCGATTAAGCCTTTTTCTAGCGCAGTCATTCTAGTATAAAGGAAAGACATTCTGCGCAAGAGCCCAATGAAAACAATAAGGATGAATATTAGGGAAATCAGCAGCCACAGAAATGGATGCAGCATTATATTAAGCAGCTTAGTGGAGGAGGGAGACCATCCAGTGAATACATCCCACCAGTGGTTAGTGGTAACCGATTGCAGATGGTCAGCAGTCTTGATTAATTGGTTCCTGTCTATCATCAGCTTGCACTCTGCAGAAATAACTGAAGTAGCTAGCATCTGGAAATCTTTCCAAGCAGTTTGGGCAAATTGTCTAATAGCTTGAAGCCGGGCAGTAATCACCCCATAGGGTAAAGTCCAGTTAAGCAAATGCATGAGCTCGGCTTGCAAAGTAGTGTGAGACCACTGGGTTAATGAATATAAGGTGTGAGTAACAATGTCTAAGATAGTCACAACGTGATCTACGCAAAATACTTGGATTCCCTAATTACCTGTAATTGTTAATAAGCAAAGAATGGTTAGTAACTACGCAAGCTTTATGCTGATCTATTTGGAAAATGTCAGTCCCATTAATCCCGTATTGCATCCAGGTGCACTCCCCTGCTACGGGATGCATGCATGGGTCCGGAATCCTTCCCGTTTGGGGATACACCCACCCCTGATCCCAGGGCATGCAGGTGTGACTGTGGATGGTGTAGTTTTGGCTGTCTAACCATTCCCCTCGTATCTGCGGCATTTACCAAGAACCTTTGATTTTCATAGGCAATACTATAAAAGGACACCATATTTCTAAAGCATAAGCGGTTCTACTAACTTGCATTAAAGCATGGCATGTGTTATTCATGCAATCAAAAGCAAGCGGTTTAATCCATATGTTTGCTGGTAACTGTAGCTCTGTGTGCCAGTGGGTTGAGGATAGTCGCCCCCATTCGGTGCGGAAAGCCAATACCTGCTGATTTAACAAAGTTTGCCATAAAATGCATTGTGTGTCTTTAGCAGTCTTGTTGACCTGCCCTGTGGCAGAAAAAATGTCTTCATAGCTAAAATTCTGCCATCTCCAGTGGTGAGTTTTATAGCAGCGCTGGCATCAGAACCCGTAGTGGCTAACTTATTGCGCACAGTTTCTATGTCAAAAGCATTTAAAGCTCCCGTTCCCGCAACTGATGAATCTAACCCCCTAGCTACGTGCAATTTTGCGATGGGCCATAGAAATTGACTCCATTTGTAGCAGCTTGGTAGAACTAAGGAAACATTGCCTCATGATAAATCTATGTCTAAGTGTACCTCTGTAATGATAGACGCGTGCATCATGTGTCTGCAATTTAAGTGTTGTCTTACTACTGGAAAATCTAGCATGTTCACAGTTTCTACTTTGTGCGATTTTGAAAAACACCATTCTCCAAGTGGGATGTCTACCATATACAATATTGGTTTTAGATACAAACACCATACTACCACCCGGCAGTGGCTGTTTCAATGTACAATTGTATGAAATGCATTTAGTCAAGTTAGAGTCCAAAAAATCTTGGTGAGTACACTCGCTGCAGTTCTTGGGACAGAAGAAACATGAAACATCAAACCAATTATTGGATCCATTCACTGAAACGTTTGGGCCTAAGATTTCATAAGCACCAGTCATATGAGTCAGTGACAAAAGGTGTCCAACAATATGCCAATCTATCACTTTTGCAGTTCCATGTGGATACTAATTTGTAGTGCTTTTCTCACAGGTTATGGTGCGGTTGTAGTTATCACGCAGGACTGGAGCATCAGGTGTAGTGCATGCGATTCTCAGAGTCCATGTAGCGTCTTGCATCAACTCGTTCTTTACAGAGAGAGCGTTAGCTTGGCAGGCCAGGAGCACCCACAGCAAGGTAAATCCCATCCCCTTCATACTGCTCTACGTTCGTGGTGTGAGCCTAGTAGCGGGAATATAAACGGGTATGTCAGAATTTTGCAAAAGTACAACATAAGTACTTCCAACACCTTGACTTAACACTTCCCCAGCCTCAGGCTTTTTGTTAGGATGGTGAACCCACACCTTTTTCCCTGTGCTACCGAAGCCTCCTTCCCCCCCCCCCCTCAGTGTAGTCTGGGGATTGCTTACTTTCTTCCACTAGGGGAACAACTGCTTGCTCACAAATCAATTGTGCAATTCGGTCATATTTGGTTAATGGGACTGCAGATGCATCATTATTATGTAAGAGTACCGAAGCAGTCCCTCTATAATCAGGATCAATCGCACCTCCCAAAATGTCGATGCCTTTTTTCGCCAGGCTGGATCGTGCAGCAATGCGTCCATAAGTGCCAGCCGGCAATTTGATGCCAATACCCAGCGAGATGGATTTGTTTTGCCCCGCTGGTATAACATCATCCTCACAGATAGATAGATCGAGCCCAATGCTGCCTGCAATGGCTTGCACAGGCAGCTTTGCTTCTTTGTCGGTTTTCCACACAACAAGAGTCTTTGTGGATTCCACCTTCTCACTTGTCAGTCTCACAAAGGGTGTCTGGCGGTTTCCCAGCGGGCGATTGTTCAGTTCAAACAGCGCTTGTGCCAGGTGTTTGGACCACCCCTTGAGAGTGTGAGTCTTAGTCAGTTTCTTTATTTGTTGCTTGAGCAGCCCATTGCTGCGCTCCACCAAAGCAGAAGATTCTGGGTATCGACTGATGTGCAGTGTCCATTTGATGCCTTGTTCTAACGCCCAGTCTTGCACATTGTGTCCAGCAAAATGGCTGCCTTGGTCTGATTGGATTTCATCCGGGATGCCATAGTGCCTGATGAGGTATTCCATTCCTTGCAAGGTAGCCCGTTGATCTGCATGGGCGACTGAAACGGGTAACAGCAGTCCAGAGTATGTGTCTACCATGGTCAACACATAATGCTTTCCATTCTCGGGCGGTAAAGGGCCAATGTAGTCAACTTGCCATACGCTAGCAGCTCTTTCACCTCTTCTCAAAGGGCCTTGAGGCTTCCTCTCCAGAGGGTAGTGCTTCACTTCGCTGCACACGGAACATTGGGAGGCAGCTTGTCTGGCTTGATCCATGGTAATGGACAATTGTCTCCTTTTAGCCAATTGATATGTTCCTGTTTGCCCTAGATGCCCTGAGGTTTGGTGTGCCCAGTCCGCCATTCCTTGCAATAACTCAGCTTCTTCAGGTGTTGTCACTGGGCGAATCTTTGCCATTTGATCCACTTCGTTGTTGAACAGGGAAGCCAGTGAGGTGTCAGGGGGCATGTGTGCATTGACATGCCCAATGCAGATTTTGCACCTCTCACCTTTGCACCACATCTCTTCCCAGAGGTCCGGCCCTCTCCAGATCGGAGTGTTCTTGATCTGCCAGCCGTCTCTTCTCCATGCCGGTGCCCAATGCATCAGGCCTTGATACGTGGCACAACTGTCCGTGTATATGTATGCAGTCTCTGTCTCTTTCGCCTGTTCAATCACGGAGGCCACCGCCTGCAGTTCAGCATATTTACTGGATCCTCCCACACCTTCATTAGCAGTGTTTCTCGGTGGGGCTGGAATGCAACAGCTTGCCAGTGTCTTTGCCCTTTATCATACTTTGTGGTGCCGTCCGTGAACCATGCAGACTTTTGTTCTTCCTCTGTCAATGTATCATAGGCGGGTGCAACTTTGAAGGGAGATTCTGGCAGCGCTACAGGTGTGCTCGGTTCAGGCATCGCTTCCAAGTTCACTGCCTCCAGCATTTGTTCCTGCAGTCTGGAAACTCCTGTGCGGCCAGCTTTCGCACGTTGCTGTAAATACCATTTCCATTTGACATGAGTGGCGACTTGTGCTCTGCCACTTTTCCCGCTTGCAGCAGTGTCGCGCACCCAGCCCATGATCAGAATTTCTGTGCAAATTGTCACTGGTTGCTCGCCTGCGATTCTTTGTCTCGACTAGAGCCCAGTACACCGCAGCAACTTTTTCTCAAGCGGAGTGTATCTTGTCATAGGATCTCTGAGCTTTCTTGACCAGAACCCTTGCAGCACTCTTTTCTGTCCTTGCTTTTGCCACAAGCCCCACACAGCAACATCATTATAGACAAGAATTTCCAGCTCAAAAGGATCAGTTTTTGTCATGGGGCCCAGCATGATGTAATTCTGCGAAGCGTCCTTAGCCTGCTGAAAGGCAGACTGTTGCTATAGGCCCCATGTAAAATCATGTTTCTTTCTGGTGACTTTGTAGATGGGTTTCAGTATCAGGCTTAAGTGGGGTATGTGATTTCTCCAAAAACCCATTAACCCAATGAATCTTTGTGCCTCTTTATCTGCTGGTGGAGCCATCTGCTGAACCATGTCAATTACAGGGTCGGGAATTTTCTTAACTGACCCAGACCAGATTGCACCCGATTTCACCTCTTGAGCAGGCCCCTGCACCTTTTTGGGATTTATGGCCCACCCCCGGTCTTGCATACGTGTGATCCACTTTTCAGCAGCTTTTTCTACATGTTCTTTCTCAGCACTGGTTAGCATGATGTCATCAATGTAATGAGCAACATACACATCATCCAACTGCACCATCTTTAAGTCTCTGCCAATCAATCCATGACAGAGTTGGACTATGCAAACACCCCTGTGGCAATTTAGTAAAGGTAAATTGTCTGTCTACCCAAGTGATAGCAAATTGGTCTTGTGATTCAGTGTCAATATCAATGGAGAAAAATGCATTGGCCAGGTCAAGGACCACATGCCATTCACCCACTTCTTTCGTAAGGTTTTCAATCAGAGTTATGATGTCTGGCACCACTGCAGCTAAGTGCCGCACTTTCTTATTCAAAATGCGGTAATCAATTGTCGGACGCCACGCCCCATCTGGGCGGCGGACAGGCCAGATAGGCGAGTTGAATGGACTGAATGCCAGCCTCATTATGCCAGCTTTTACCAATGACTCAATAGTTTCACCGATCTCTTTGTCCTCCTGGCAACCTGTACTGTTTCACGCACACTGGCTCAGCAGGAGGAGGTAAATGCAAAGGGGACCATTTGGCATGCCCAACCACAACGAGGTTAACAACTCTCACATGGACCTTTCCGATTGCCAAAAACAAATTCACCTAAATCTGTAGTCACACTTTTGCCCAACAACACATCCATGCCAAGGATATACTCCAGTATATCTGCAATCAAGACATTTGCTGTGAAAGGCAATCCCTCGCCAATTGACATTTTTACATTAAAAGCTTTTGCAACAGTTTCTGCTCCCCCATAACCATTGACCAAAACTCTGGGACCAGATAATTTACTGGGATTGCCGTTCAAAATGGTTCCCTCAGCTCCCGTGTCTAATAGAGCCAAGACGTGTTTTACTTTCTTATCCAAATACAATGTAAGTGGCACAAAAGGGCGTCTGTCTCTGGGACTGGTTCTCTTTATTAACCGTACCTCAAAGACAGAGCCAGCCCTTCAATCAGAAATGGGGTCTGGGACCTCCCACTTGTCCTTTGCTAAATCAGGGTAACCTTTTGCTCGCACTTTTGGCTTCAACACCTCTTCTTCAGAGGGTGCAGAGGGCTTAGTTTTTCATGATCCCTGTTTTCTCTTTTTCTTCCATTTCTCAAGCAGCACAGGTGTGGGTTTACAGTCTGTCTCTTCCCTTGGAATTCCCGCCTTTAGCAGGTCCACCCACATTTGTCTGTGCGTGACCACAATGGTGTCAGTTTTCGCTTTAGACTTTACATTTTTGCCACGCTTTTTCTCTGAGTCATTACTCGCAGCCACTAGGCGCGCTGCTTTGCGCACACCCAGCCCTTCTAATTGCCCTAACAGAAGTGCCACTTGACCAATGGGTTTGCCTTGCGCTGGACGCTCGGCTCGGAGTTCTTCTGGGGTTAAGAAGATGCTATCGGCACCCGTATCCCACAAACGTAGATACCACTTCAGAAGTGCTTCACCTGGCCTCTGTCTAAATAACTTAGCAATCTCTAAAAGCTTTGTCTGTGTATAATCTCGGACAATCCTAGTATTCTGAATGTTTGCACCGCCAGCTTGGCCTTTTGACTTGTTAGTGATTAACAGCCGCGCTGGATAAACACATTTCTTTGCAGCACATTCCAGCTCCTCTTTGTCGGAGAAGTCTAACTCTGCAAGCCTGACTTCATCAGATTCATCCCAGTCAAATGTTTGTTCGGTTTCGCTGTCACTAACTTCACCCGACCATAAATTTGGGTCCCAGTTATCTTTCCTAATTAGTGCGCGAATCCTAATCTTTGACGTATTGCCCCGCAGCTGTCTGCGCTTGTGCGTGGCTACACGCACAGCTAAGGAGGCACACCTGTACTCCATCTGATCGGCCCGCTTAACGGACAATTCAAGGGTCTCTCTCATAATGATTTGTTGCTCCTGGAGCAGGGAAATCTCATCAGTTAATTTGCGAATCTGCGCATATTTAAGCAATTCATTCTCATGCAACTTCCTGAGCGCCTGCAGGAATAACCAGCCTATGTTTCCTGCTGGTTTTAGCTCCCGTCTGCATTTCCCAAGCGGAAAACTCTCCAAGCACTCACTAATTACCGCCGGGGAAACATCATTTTCAAGCATGTCCCATGCCCTCAGTGCCAAGTCCCGATGCAAATGTCTGCAACACCCGACCAAGCATTTGTTGCCGGCCATCCTGGAATGTGACAGAGTGCACTATCGCCCACATTGCATTCATCTTTTGCTTGTTTTTTCCAGAAAGGCATTGTGCTTGCCTGCAATCGACTACGCCAAATGTAGTGAAAAAGGAGAACCCTCACCCCCCCCCCCCCCCCCCCTGGGACCAGCCATTAGTGCAATAAAATCACTCCTAATCACCTTCCCACACAAGTAAGGTTATACGAAGCACGATGAACTCAGTCTGGAAGAAAGCCAATCACACAGAATATATGATGCTTGTATTTATTTCTATAATGTCTAATAAGCAGCAATTTACAATAATATGGGAATAAAAGTGCAAGCTGAATAATACCAATTGTCAGTCATAGATGAATATGCAATTATTTATTTTACGCTCCTAGAAAATGTAGCTGATCAGATCACACCCGGGACCCTCGCCGCTACAGGTGCCCGGCACTCCTCGAGAGAGGAGGGGAGGACTGGCGAAGCCCCCCACAGTCCTACACCAGAGTGGGGATGTGATGCTAGGAGTCTCGGCCCAGATAGTGCACGGCTGGTCATCCAGGCACTGTTCCTCTTCGTGCGCGCGTTTCACCAAACAGCCCAGGATGAGTCCCTCCCTCACTGGTATAGTTCTCTTATTAGGGGCTGCACGTCAATCACTATGACGTACCAGCTCTTCGAGAAGCTTCTGGGCAGTAAACCTGGTTTTGCCTGGAAAGTTACAACACTGGAAACAGTCAGTCTTGGCTCCCAGGCTTCGTGCATGTTGTTTTGGGGAAGGCTTGGCATTCCTGTGTTATCAGTGCACCTGACTCGCAGAGCGAAGACGAGCAAGGCTGTGCAAAGCTGTACCTGGCTCCCAAGGGCTGTGTAGAGCCTTTTGCAAAGGCTAGATGTTTGTCTTCAAGAAGGGCCTTCACAGTTAACCCCTTACAAGCATGCGGGCTCACCCAGTTCGAGAGGCCTGGCTGATTTCAGCATTTTCCTCCACGCTTCGAATAAGCTCTAATACACACAAGATAGCTCAGTAGGTTAGTGCAAATGCAGGTTACTGCAAGCGGCTAGAAGCTTATCACGACAAGCCCTCACCTCGATTTTCTTGTGTAGTCTTAAACAGAGAAACTTCCTTTAGTCCGGGAAAGATGATTTTGTAGTAGAGAAGGCCGTACTAGTAATGAAGAGAGCGTGAGCAGCTGTGCTGTAGTCAAAAGCATTACACTCCTCCTATGGGGAGTGGGAGAGAGATCTCCGAGATATTGGTCGGCAAGTATTTTTGATAAGCTACTGGGCCTCATTACCAGTCTGGTGGTGGAATCAGCAGGCAGTCGCTGGACTGCATTTTTCCAGTGCCTGGCTCCCTGTAAACACTGGGGGATTACGACCCTGGTGTTCCTGGAAGTCAGGTGCCGGAGAAATGTAAATCTCCATTCCCACTGAGACCCGTAGGTCTCAATGGGCATGAAGGAAGCACTGGCACTGTTAATAATAGTGCCGGTGCTTCCCGGAAAGTCTGCGAGCGGGTGCCGTCCCGCCCACCAGGTCTGACCTGGCGGGAGAGCCGGCACCTGCCCGCACACTCGTAGTGTGCTCGTCCAGTAATAACGGTGCCGGTAGGCTTACCGGCGCGGTTGTTACCGGACCGGCACACTTGTAATGAGGCCCACTGTCTTTTGTGTAAAAGTGAGAAGTAGAATTAAAGCAAGTAGCTGAGCAAGGTAATTGCGGTATGAACGAGTATGGTTAGTGAGTGTGGGGAACGATTAAGCAACTGGATAAGAGTACAAAATGGGGTTCTTTGGGTGGAATTTTTTTGTGCCTCTGGTTCGGCTTGGTATTGTTTTCATGAAATTATCTTGAATACATTTGGGTGGAGTATAGAGCCTCCCATTGAATCATTTGTGTCGGGTACTTCCTGGCTATACAGTGAACATTCTGAAATACCATAAGGAATGGCTTCGGGAAACTAACGGGAAAATGCAAAATTCTTGGCCTATAAAGGGAACCTATTATACATGGGTATTGGAGAACTTGCCTACTTTCATGACTAAAGGCACAAGGTCTTGAAACTAGAGAAGCAGTTAAATATCTTAGACCTATGGAAGATGTATGAAAAAGGCTGGAAGGGACAAAAAAGGCGGGTGCAGGAATTCTTTCTGCACCGTCCACATATGGGAGAAATCCTTGATCGCCTGCAGAGAGGTACACGGACCCCGAGTTTGAACCTCAGTTTTCCCAGTGGCCTTTCCAGTGGTTGTGAGATGGACACAGGTGATGCCTCCATCAGTTGCTGTGCCTATGAAATGGGATCTCGAGGGAAGTGGAAGGGTAACTCCTTCAATGGTTAGGGCTGCAGTGCGGTTGCGAACAGAGAGCAGAAATGGAATAATTCCCCTGACCGCTAGGTTAGTAGATCAATTAAGTGTGGAAGAACGAGGGGGAGAGAGTGAGGCTGGCTGCTAGAAGAGTGTTTGAAAGATTGAGAAGGAGGCGTTGGGCCTTTTTCTGCTAGGGTAGAGGATAGGCTGCAAAGAGCGGTAGAGACAGAAGAGCAGAAAAATAAAAGAAGCCCTCAGACTAGCGGAGGAATCGGTGGAGCTGCTACAGCAGCAAAGAGATGAACTGCGGGAAAAAGACAGGTATGGGATGTAGAAAAAAGGTGGAGGCATGGGAAGGTTCTTGTTAGGTTGGATAGATCGGTTATTAAAGCAGTTGAGGTGGATATGGAGAACAGTGATACTGCCCACAGGTACTGGGTTTGAGCAGGGAGGACGGGAGGCAGCACCGTATGCTAGTGCTAATTACGCTTCTGTGCCTGTAGAAAGGTCAGGAGATGAAGAGGAATGGGAATTGGATGATGTTGGGCAGGGTGTAGTCGCCCCGCTTCCGGCTCCAGTAGCTGCGATGCACACCATGGAGCCTTGGGACGTGCCAGGGTATTCACATGTCTGTAGCAAGTAGTAGGGGAGAGATGAGGAAGCACCAGTAAAAACTGGTGCAACTCAGTTTCTGTTGCTCCAGAATGTTCTGGGAAGGGCATGGCTGTAGCAAGTAGTAAGGGAGAGATGATGAAGCCCCAGTAAATACAGGTGCATCTCAGTTTCCGTTGCTCCAGAAGGTTTTAGGAGGGGCGTATTATTTCCTGTGGTCACACATGGACCAGAATAACTTAACGAAGACACGCCCTTCGCTTGCTGCAGGGGCTGGGAAGTGGATTAATGCATTACAGAAACGCACTACTGGTGTCATGTTGGCCATAGGGGACATGAAGCGCTTCTTCACGGCACTAATGAGGGAGCAGTCAGATGAGCTTTGGAGATCGGGGTATCCTGGAGTTAAGTTAGATACAAATGCCCACAATGGAGCATCTTTTAATAATTGCAGGGTGCAAGTATGGGGGGCCTTGCAGACTATGTACCCATATATGCCTGATCTAAATTAAATTCTAGCCAAAATAGTGAAATTGGATGATGATTCTACCGAACACATCCAGTTAATTCAGGAGATGTGGAGGGCAGAAACAGGAGAAATTAATGACCTAATGTGGGAATGATTTTTTTTGTTTGTTTTGATTTTCTTTTCTTTTTATTACCTCATGCTAAAGAAGAGACTTCCCAAAGAAGTTCAGCATGATCTAGATAAAGTGGTAGGCAATGAAGCCAAGAGTTGGCCAGAAATCCAAGCTCATTTTGTGCGTTTTTGTAAAAGGAGGCAAGAAAAGGAAAATGAGTATAGAACTGGCACAAAAGGCAGAGGCCAAGCTTGTTCAATAGAAATTGGTGAAGATTTGTTTGGAAGAGGCAGTAATTACTAACTCTATAGCGGGACAGCAGAGTCGAGGGGGACAATGGGGACAGGGTGAATTGGGAATGGCACAGGGGTGGATGGATGGGTATGCTCCCGGTCCAAGGCACATGAGAGGATTTCTGAGGGGCAGTGGAGGCTTTCTGCAAGTGAGTGGGTCCTTTGGCAGGTGGAGGAAATGGTCCTCAGTTGAATGGGCCAATGGGAAATTATTATGGCAGGTTCTATGGGATTGTGTTGGTCGTGTGGAAGGTTGGGATACGTGTCGCGAGATTGTTGTGACAAACCATACACAGTATTTTAACATGGGAACTCGCCAGATGCAATTCCTGACACTGCCATATGGCCCAGGCGTTGTGCAATTGCAGCAGGCACAGGTTGAAGAGACCCCAGTGGCTGGGCTGCACAGACCTATGGGATCCCATCGACCATGTCAGCACAAGCATCGATGCAGATCCTTCACCCCACGGTTACTCACTGTACTGGAGCATGTGTTTTTGGAGGGAATCCTTTTACGATCCCCGGTATTAATCAGTACCAGGAGTAGGACAGCCCATAGGGGTCTCTGATGTGCCCAGTCCTGTCCGTTACCACCGATCCAGAAGAGGAACCCTGGATAGGTGTGCAGGTAGGTGATCCTAACATTCTCATTTATGGTCTACACAGGGGCTACAAAATCTTGCATTAAGGAAGGTGAGTTCCCCTTGTCAGGCAGAATGATGGACATACATGTATTCTCTGGGGCTAGCCTGTCGGTTCCTTATACTGCAGAGCTCCGTATTAAGGTAGGTACTCAAAATGTAGCTAACCCTGTGTTGTATTGGACAGACACACCAGCAAATCATTTGGGAAGAGACATCCTGAGTAAATGACAGATGTTGATTGTATTCACGGAGGAAAGTATAGTACGCTCAACTCCAGGTTTGTATCCGGTAAGAGAAGCGGCACGTTTGCATGCCTATTGTAGCGACTGCGCGATTAGAGGGTCCCTGTACATTCAACGTTGTTTCTTTATGGGGTGATTATTTTGTTGAGTTGGGTCCCGGGGATCAGAAATCTGACATGGCAGGTACCGATGGAGTTTTTGTTTCGGTCTGTTGTGCTGCAGGAAGTAACACCAGGAACCATTGTTATAATTCTTACAGGCAGTGGTGATTAAGAAGAACAGGGTGGATCTCTCAGGCACAGATGAGGAATGTGGAGAATGGCACACAGTTCTGTGCATTGATCAATCCTTATTGCTAGTGGCTGTGTCCGACAAGCAATTATTCGAACCGAAGAGACAGGAGAGATGGTTTTTGAAATTGGGGTGCCTTGCCAAATAGTGATAGAACAAAGGGAAGTACCACAGACCATGCTCGTTAAAAATACGTCGTCATAATGGAAGGAGAATTTGGGAAAGGTGCCGGACCATTTATGGACAAGCGATCCTCATGATGTGTGGCTGCTAAATAGTGTTGGAGCAGTGCGTATAAAATTAAAACCTGGTGCGATATTACCACGCCTTAATCAGTACCCCATGTCTATGAAGGCGGATAAAGGGATTTACAAGACCATTATGGTGTTGTTGAAGCAGGGCTTAATGCAACGTTTGTGTCCCCATGTAACATGGCCATCGACCCCGTGAAGGAAGTGAAGGGGTCTAGTTGGAGGATGGGGCAGGATTTGTGTCTCAATAATATTTTGGAGGCAGAATTTCTGGTGGTACCGAATCGTGCCACCATTCTCTGTAACATCCCCACTGGGTCGGGCCACTTCAGTGATTGATTTTCTCTGTTCCCTTACACCCCCGATTCTTAGTAACTCATGGCGGTTACGTTTCGTGGTCAGAGATTCGAGCACACGAGGTTGCCCCAAGGGTACTGCAAATCTGTGTGTCTTAAACAGGATGGTTCAAATGAATCTCTGGAATTTGTGTCCACTACCGTAATTCAACACTTGGACGATCTGTTGGTTTGTAGCACTTTAGAGGAGCTGTGTCGAGGAGATTCAATAACGCTTCTCACCCTGCTCGCAGAAAAGGGGTACAAATTAGACAAAGAAAAATTACAGTACTGCCAGACAGATGTAGTCAATTTGGGGCAAGTAATATCGTCTGCAGGAGGAAGTTAATGCCAGTGATGAGCCTCAGCCAGTCACAGAGAAACAAATGCAGAAGTTCTTGGAGCTCTGACTATTGTATATCATGTATCTTTGACTACTTTAGTTACGTGAAGCACTTACTGCAGGGACTTAAGGAAGCACAGAAACGGAAGGGCCCAAAAGATTGGTCTGAGGAAAGGCGGACTTGCTCTTGGGTACTCGAGGCTGTGAACAGCAATGTTCGGGTTTGGCGACCTCAGAATTATAAGCAACCATTTTGTTTTCACATTCAAACTGGCAGGTGATGACAGCGGTCCTGACCCAACAAACTTTGCTAGGACACAATCTTCTAGTGTATTACAGCGGGCTCCTAGACCCAGTGATGCAGGGACAGTTCCCTAGTGAGCAAGCTTTAGCGCCAGCGGCTTTTACCATTCAACTGTTTCTATGGGTTGCATGGTTTACGTGGAGCATGCAGTCTTTGTGATTTTAGAGAAATCTAAGTCGACACTGACAACCCAAAGTGTTTAGGATACAAGGTTATAGGGATACCTAGGTGGCAGAGAAGAGGGTTTAGGAGGTCTGATGGGTCCCTGCCCAGCATGCTGCTCTGCTGTCCTGACTAATAGAACCGTTAACTTTGTCTGCGGAGATGGGGATAGTTAAATGCGCTACGCATACTACCCGCACTAATCCAATAGCTCTCGGGAATGATGCCGTGGAAAGGAAGCAGCATTCCTACCATTTACACAAGCCCAGAAAATTAAAACATGTCCCAGCAGGTACAGTTACCAGCCCCTTGCACCTCAGTCCCAGTGTTTCAAATCGGAGAAATGCAAGGGAAAGCCCCTATAGAATAATAGGAGCTCTGGAAGAAGAGGATGTGTTCTCTCGCCCACAGATTTGCTTTGGAGACAGGAGGTGAATGGGAAAGGACATCATGCCCATAGAGCTGCGTCTTTTGGCTCTAGAGCAACTACATTACCTGTCGCACACTTATTAGTGACACATTGCAGCAGAGCTCCAGGAAGAATGGTTTATCCCAAGCCTACAGGAAAGTAGATTTGTAGGGCACTGTGTAGTGTGTAAATAATTCAATCTGGGAAATACCATGAGGTCAGTAAGGGGAGTCGTGCCTAGGCCCTCTGGACCATTCAGGGAGCTCCATATAGACATTGTGGACATGATCACGAGGTGCAACAACAATGGATACTGGATTGTGATTGCTTGTCCATTCTCCCGGTGGCTTGAGGTTGCTCCCTGCATACATCCTGATGCTAAGTCCGCAGCAAGATTTCTGGTGAGTTATTTCCATTGTGAGGTCTTACAATCTGACAAAGGAACCCAGGTTTTTAATGCCTTGTTTGCAGAAACTCCTTTGCTATTAAGAAGCAAGCATTGGTTGTGCTTGGTATACCAACTGCAGGCAAACGGATTCTTGGAGAGACTCAATGGGGTCCTTAATGCCAGTTTATCAAAATTGTGTAGTAAATTGAAAAAGTCTTGATACCACTGCCTTCACCTTGCTCTATTTTATTTAAGCAACCAGCCAGGAAAAGACAATCATTTGAGCCCCGTCTAAATCAAGACTGGGTGTAAGCTACACACACCTCTCCCCTGCACGCACTGCATCGGGGACACACATCGTAGAAGTCCTAGGAGAGGAGTTTAGGGAGTATATTGGTGGCTTTAATGAAAAGGGTTCAGATTCTATCTTCATAGGTTATCTTCTCACCTACAAACTACAGGAGAAAACCGCAAGGCAACCGACAATCAACGCAAGCCACTGGATCTTTATTTTTACCTTTGTGCCTGGTTGGAATGAAAAGCGTTTCCATGGGCCTCACTGCATTATCTATGCAACTCTGACTGATTTGGAGGTTAACACGAATTGGATTCACCTTGGTGATACCAGAAATGATGCTGGCACCTCTCCACCGGCACAGGAGCAGGCAAAAAGTTAAGTACGGGTGTGCCGTTCGTTCCAGTGAAAAGGGGGATTTGAACAAAGATCTGGGGCTTGAATTCATTTGTTTATGAAAAGAAAAAATATTTAGATTTATGATGTGTGTTCAAATAAGTGTTTCTATGTTCATTATGATTCTTTTGTCATGTCTGAAGATGGCACTGAAGTTTTATGGAACTCAAAATGTATTGTTAAGAGAAAAAAGAAATGTTCATTTTGACCTTTTTTGAATAATGTAGATTAACAAGATCCCACTATAAATGCATATTGCTTTTGCAGGGGATAATGTCTGGTATAGCCATATGAGGAAGGTGTCACGACCCTCACCCCAGACCCACACTGACAAGCCCACTTGCCAGGTGGGATCGGAGCTCGGTCTCCATTAAGGCCTTGAAGGCCTGGCATCCACTCCCAAGGCTCTCTTGGGGCCAGTCCTGGTGCCTGTGGCACCAGGCTCGTGCACCTTGAAGAACATGTGTGCAGGGGACTACTTTTTTAATTTGCGGCCTTCAGCCAACACAGAGGCACCCACATAGCTTGGCTCCTAGGAACCAAGCTATGTGGTATAGTGTTTTGGGTGTGGTGGCCTAGGGACTACTTTACCTGGACTACTTTGTTGAGGCTATTTAAACCACACCTGAACAAGAAAGGACGCTTCGCGTTACTTTGCAGTCTGCAACGTGACGCTCACCGTGTCCTGTGATACCCACGAGCCTCGGAGAAGCAAACCTGCAAGGAGACAAAAGGAACATTGTTAGCAGCATCTTACCTGCAATCTCCATCTTATCGGCTCGCAGCTCCAGTGAACAGCTTCCTCTGGATCTGCATGCCTTCCGGACCGAAAGACCTGAAAGAGGAAGGGAAAGGACAATATTAAAGAAGGAATATTAGACGTTGCAAAACCACGAACTGCACAAGAAACCTACCTGGCTGGTCGCCCCCTGGCCGGCATCGCTCCCGAATTCCAAACACGCTGGGGAAACACTGTGACCTGGAAGGAAGAAAACAGGTTAGCAATGACAAGACAATGCAGCGCTGCGCATAGCCCTTACCGCATCGTAGCGCACATCACGCGCCATCATTTACCGGCGAGGCCTAACTCAGCCAGTTCGCCACGCTGAAGCTTCGCACACCTAAGGAAGAGAAAAAAGACATTATTAAACAAAGAAAGGCATGCACGAATAACAACGCTATACAAAACGGCTGCAATAAGGCCTACCTGAGAGACACCAAATGGGCCCGCGCCAGTAAAGTAACTTGGCCGCACACGCCCACAACAGACAACACGCCCCTGCCAAGAAGGCAGGACGGAGAGCACGCCTAATTCCACAACAAGGTGAGGAGATGGCCCAGAGGGGCTGAAGTCACACGGGGTGGTGGGAGGATATTTACCTCAGCCGGCCAGTCTTGAACACAGCCCTCCTGTATTTTCAGGCAGAATATTCCCCGCAGACCACATCTGGGAAAACTGGGAAGAAGATGCCAGCAACCAACCCGGCTGAGTGGCATCCCCGTGGATACCAGGTGAGCGTAATAGAAGGTTGGGGGAGAGAGATCAGTAGGATATTGCTACATCTACTCATTCATACCCATGCTTCTGGTGTCCGTAGGGTGTTTATTCGAACGAAATAGAGGTAGCAGATGCATCATGCCTAGTGCACCTAGCATTGTGCTGGAACCCGGGAAAGTTTCAAGGGCACTCAGTTACGTCATCAATCATACCTATCGATGAAGATTGTTCGGTTGCTGATCATAAAGGGCAGAAAAACATACATTGTATCCAAAGAGCCCAATTGAGTCTAGAAGGGGCTCTTTTTTTTCTAAAAATTGTTGTGAGCAAGAGGTGAAGAGTTGAAGAGCTGGAAAAATTAGGAGATTGTCCGAAGAAGGGGTGGCACGAATAAATCAAGAATGTGGGACTGTGGTGCAGTTACTTACATCATCTCATGTGTCTCAAAGAGCCAGTTAAACGTGTTCAGATACAGACACCCATTTTTCTCAGTGTTTTAAGGGCAATGGCATGGTGCCTGTTGGCAGAAATGGGAACAGCAGCCGAACGCTTTGCATCGCTTATCTGGCTAGAGGTACGGCTGCCCTTCTGGACAAGGTTTTGACCTTGGACCTGTGCATGGAATGCCTATAGGCAGCTGCCTCCAGCCTGGCGGGTGAGGTGTGTGCAGTTTCTCCAACCTCCACGTGCCAGTCCTCATCCTTGAGCACCTGGTCCTTGCCCGTCCAAAGCCTAAAGCTACATCTGTGCCCCCTTTGTCCCATTTGCCCCTTATGTCCCCTTCATCATCATATATGGAAAAAACCAATGACTTTGACGATGAGAATCGCTATTGCAACATACCAGATGTTCAAATGATTTGTCAGCGTCTCATCAAAAGCTTTCATGGACATCACTGATCAGCTGTTTAGCCACATCAAAACCATCTTTTCATCTCTTCTGGCACCTGGTGCCCAAGCTGCAGCAGATGCCAAGTTACTCAAGATGACCAGATATGAACTTTTACTGTTTGTCAATACAATGGGCCTCATTACGAGGTTGGAGGTAACCTTGCCGGTTTTACCAAAAAGGATACTGCCAAATTTGCATCCAGGTCAATTACCGTGCTATTCTGGCCCAGCCGGACCTGGTAATTGCCCTCTCATGGGCGACCGACCTGGTACAGCCCCATTCCCATTGAGCCCTACAGGGATCAATGGGAATGGGGATAATGGAAGCACTGGTACCGTTAATAACGGTACCGGTGCTACCATCATGTTCTGCTTGTGGTTGCCGGTACGGCCACCAGGTCAGACCTGGTGGCTGCAAGCGCATCCACAAGCAAAACTCCTAGTATGTGGGTGCAGTAGCAATGGTGCCGGTAGCATTACCAGCGCTGTTATGCCTTACCGCCATACTTGTAATTAGGCCCAATGTCTGAGTCAGCCTTTAGTGTCATTAAGGAAGAGTTAAGTGCACTGGGTCTGACTTTGTAGAACCACTATATCCTCGTCCTGACAGTAATGGGGGAAGTGGGTAAAGAAATTGGGAGTTCTTGCTCCACATTTGCGCCTCCCAATGACACAGAATGGTACCCTAATACAAACTATCGCTGCCTTTCATAAACTCAGTGATCATAGAAAATGAGGCAGGAGTTCCCAAGGATTCGTGGTTGGAATCTTTTCTTTCTCCTAGGTACCTTCTTGGATGAGCCTCGCTGTGAAGATCTTCCAGCCTATTTTTTTTCTTATTTGTTTCTGTAAATGCTCTTACGATATTGTTCTGCCCAGGTACCGAACGTAGCTGCCATGATGACTGTGACCCTGTCCAAAGCTAGGACCACTACCACTGCATCCCATATGGATGCTCAGACTAAAGTTTTGTGTCCTTCACCAAGTCGTGATGACTATGTGGGGCAGTGGGTAGATTGCAGACATGGTGGAGGGGGTGAGTTGGGTTTGTTCAGCAGAGGAGTATGCCCATTTTGGGACCGGTATGCAAGAATTAGAGGTAGCAGATGCACTATGCCTAGTGCACCTACCATTGTGCAGGAACCGGGGGCAGTTTCAAGGGTACTCAGTTACGGCATCAATCATACCTATCGATGTGGTTGTAGGGTTGTCCTCCCAAGAAGAATATGATTTGTTAAAGTATTAACTAAAGGGGGAGGTGGCAAAAAAAGCAAATAAAAAATATTGGCATGGTCAAGAAAGGTCCCTACGAGCATGGGGGTTTCATGTTGCGTGCACCATATTGATGGCTGGGGGTGCGTCGAACTGCGGCGAACTGAGCGCGATGTTGCAATTTCATATGTATCCAGTATATGTGGATGGGATATTTTACTTAGTGTTACTGTTTGGTTAAACTGAAACATATTCGCTTGGCATGCGTGTGGAAAGACAAATGCTAAAACCAACAAATGAAATATAAATGTATTCCAGACATAATGTGCTATGGAGTACCCAGAAGCAGGTCGTTTTTAAAATCCACATGCGAGAAAGGGGTGCCTGTCCTAAAGAATTCACTGTAAAGAAGAGATACTGCTGACACTGTAGAGGCAGAACCTCCTGCCTTTGTCAGGAGACTCATACAGACCTACCCCTTGTCAACAAAATCGACCTCATCATTCAGGCTTGGATGGCCACTCATGGACTCTGCCTGAATGATGAGAAGACCGAGCTACTCCTACTGGCCTCTCCGACCAACATGAAGAAATTGAGAAACCTATACCGCTCTTTCAACATAGAGGGCAATGACATAGCAGTGGCTAACAAGGTTAAGACATTGGGTTTCTACTTAGATTCCTCCCCGAGTCTACACAGACAGGTTAGTGCTACCGCCTCAACCACCGCCTACATTTGTAAACTTATCCACTCATGCAAACCCTTCCTATCCTCACATAGCTGTGTGACCCTAGCGAGGGTGCTAGCGTTATCCAAAATCGACTATTGTAAGGCCCTTTCCCTAGGAACTAATACATCCAATACTAACAAACTCCAAATCCTGCAAAACAATGCCCTCAGAACAGCACTGAGCATACCCAGACCGCAACACATCTCCACAACTAGACGGAACAACAATTGGCTCTCTATCCAAGAAAGGATCCAATTTAAAACCGCATCTCTTACCTATAAATGCCTTAACAACGCTGCCCCCCAATACCTGGCAGAAACATTTGTCAAATACAACCCTTCCAGGCCTACCAGGTCTACAAACGCTGGCCTCCTCAGGGTGCATAGATACAAATAAAAAAGAGCGGGAGGTGGCAGCTTCCCCGGGTTGGCCGCCCAAATTTGGAACTACCTCCCCCCGAATACACACTGAGCAACCCTGCCACAAATTTAGGGAAGACATTAAACTCTGGCTGATCACCAAAAATACGCCAGCCTAGACAATACCCCCACCTACACCCACTTTTATATACTCTCCCCTGCAGCCATTCTCCTTTAGCATCTTGTGACGGAATATATATTCCTTACCTCTTGCTTGAGTGTGGTATTTTGCCCTCACCACACGCCCCGTATGTAATGTGATAATAATGTAATGCTGGTTATGTATAAACCACATACTTTGTACGTAATTATTGTATTTTGTGTATACTTTGCCCTTTCCATTTGTACTGTGTGTACAATCTATTCTGTAACCATGAACATGCATATTCTTGTAATGCGCACAGATACCTCAAGGTGTGGTGTGCAATATTAATAATAAACAATACAACATACAAACAATACTATTTATTAAGCATGCACACTGAGAAAACGTATAAAGGGGATTTACTATAGTGGACCTTTTCAAAACAGAAACTGGTTCCATAGTGTTTGAGACCAGATGATTGGTAAATAAGTAACTTCAACCTTCGCGAAGTTCAGCTAAGCAAAGGAGCCGGCCATGGGTTCATGGTCTGATAAGTAACGCAGAAGGAAGATGTAATCTCTTGAATGCATGGGATCTTGACAGAGGGTTTTCGCTATTTGTTCTGACCAGCAATTAACCATGGGGTGAGTCAATGCTCGAGGCTAAAGTGATTGAAACCCAGGAGTTTCAATTGTATTTTCAGATGTGCTGTGTGCAATGAAATGGCAGTTCTCCATCATGGGGTTCGGCATGGATTCACATGCTCATGAATATTCCCTGTTGTCAGTCCGACAATCCTAGGTAAAAGAAAATGTTTCACTTTCACTTACAAACCTTTCTCCTATAAACCAATCTCTGAGCTCTCGGTCATACTGCCCCCAGCCAATGACTGCCCTCTCCCTAAACCCCTCCTCTGGCAGGCATCTTCAGATTTTTACCGCACGTTCAAGTGTTGGAAGTCCTCTTGTTTTGCTCCGTGAACTTTTCTAGGTTTTCGTGCTTTTTTCGATAAAAAGGTTCCTATTTTTGTCAATTAGAGCCTCAGCACATTCTTCCTTTACCAGCAAGCGAGGATCCGTTTGTCAGCATCTTTCAACACCCCTCAAGGGCAAGAATCGTCGAGAGTTCATCGAAGGTACCAGAAGGCCATCTGGCCTACACCGCACACTGGACCATGTTGGAGGAGGAGGGAGAATCCCTCTTCAAGCTCTGCTCCAAGCTGCTGATTAAGGAACGTGTTTGTGGAGGACAAAGACTCCCAGTGCCACTATTGTCTCTGTCCGGACCACAGGAAAGCGGATTGTGAAATCTTCCTTGGGTTCTCCAAGCGCACCGTCAAGGATCACAGTAGGTTGGCGGCGTGGCTCAACACCAAAACCTCTACCCCCTGCGGCAAGCAGGGACATGCCTCACCCAGGACTGGCCGGTCTGAAGGGCTTGCTTCTTTGAGGGCACTCCATCCGTGAGGGCCCAAGACAAGGCCAAGCACTGCAAGTCCATTTCCGTCGGGGTCACCACGCAAGTGGGACCTGTGACGGGCAGGGCACGCTCATCTTCACTGTCTGCCTCCATCTTAAGTCATCGCACCACCACCACCTCCATGAAGAGGAAATTGCCTAACCCAGGGAAGTTGTGGGAGAAGCCGGAGAAGACCAAGGCGCAGGGAAAGGTGTTCGACCTGCCCCTGAAGGTCTAGGTGGTCCAGGCAAACGTCGTCCTTGAGGATCGAGCTGGTGGCGTCCACCCTCTCAAAGGCGAAAGGTGCTGACCCAGTCCAAGAGGCTCCAACAGCACCCAGAGTAGCCCTCCCCCTGAGACGGGATGCCTCAGTCAAGCCGGTGGAGAAAACGTCTGAGAAAAGGATGTCATACTTAAGTCTGAGACCTACAACTCATGATGCAAAAAAAGGTGGGAGGTGGAGTGGAGGCTTCAACCGTGCTCGGGCGAGGAGGAGCTCATGTCCATTCACATGGTCCCGGAGGACATGGGAAACGACGAAGATGGTGGAAACGCTGAGGACAATGGCAGAAACGCTGAGTGGGGACTAAGGTGGGAATGCCGCCACCGACGACATGGGCGCTGGGCCCAGCAAGCCTGTTGCCCCCCATCAACCCCCACTGATGCCTCCAACGGACGTATCGCTGGACATCCTTTCAACTCTCCACACACTGGTGTTGGAGATCCAGAAGAGTTTGCTGACGGCACTCATGGCACCTGGCCCGCTGCCGGCCAAGAGAAAGCAGCACCCTATGCTGCCTCAACTGCTGCACATACTCCCCACCACCCCCATCCCCTGTAGGGATAAGGGAGCAGAAATGACGACGGATGATAACGGCAGCATCTCTCCGCCGCCGATGGATTCTCACCAGGACAAAGTTGAGTCGTTCCATGCCATGGTTGCCCGTGCGTCTGATCTCTTCCAGCTGACGTAGAAGCGACCAAGAAAGAAGGTTTCCTTTATCAAAATCAGGAGGCCAACAGGAAGACCATTCTGACGGTGCCTCTCCTGAACGACATTTAGGATGAGGGCCTGGCACTGATGAGAAACCTGGCAACATCCCCAGCCAAGAGATATAGACTGGAGAAGTAGTACCTGGTGCTGTAGTCCGCACCCAAGTACTTGCTGTTGCAGCCCTCCCTGAACTCCGTGAGGTTGGCGGCTGCGAGGAAGAAGTCTTCCAACCCCTCATCTTCAACTTCTGTTCCCCCAGAAAGTGAGGGGAAGAAGTTGGATGCCACGGGTAGGAAGGTGATCTACTCAGCGGCAACGACAGTCAAGACAGCAAATGCGCTTGCAATCTTGGCCAGATAAGTCAGGGAGCTGTGGTATAAAATGGCCCTGCTGCTGGAATTTCTGCCAGACAAACTGGTCGAGGCACTGGAGATCCTCCAGGAGGGTGAGGCGGCATCGCATCATGCCATCACTGTGTCCCTGCACATCGCGGACATGGGGTTCTGACAGATGGGGAACGGTGTCTGCCTCCGTCTTTGTGGCCGGTTGAAGGCCACCAACTTCCGTCAAGAAGTCCAGATGAGGGTGCTGGACAACCTCTTTGGGGAAGCAGCTGATGGGTCGGTGCAGGCCATTAAGACAGACACAGACCCGGCCCGTGCTCTGAGTACTCTTTGGCAGCATAGTCTATCCTTTCGTGCCACCGGTGGAAAATCTAGCAGATTGTCGAAAGGGTTCAGCAGAAGGTTCTCCTCGTACCGTCAACCCTCCTGGTCCATGACCCAAGAGGCCTACAGCGGCTGCTGCAAGGCTTTCGGAGGTGGCCGACATTGTTGTTCCCAGGGTGGCACGCAGGCCCTGAAGCAGGATTGAACCGGCCAGGACGTCCGGCCCCCACCCATGCAGCCCTGTGGCAGGCCGGCTGTCTGGCTTAGTCAGTGAGTGGGGAAAGATCTCCACTGACCTATGGGTGCTGGACGCTCTTGCCCACGGATACACTCCTTGAGTACCAGCAGAAGTGTCCGCAGCTGCCACCGGTGGCCCAGCAGGAGCAGCACATCCGTCCGCTCCTGCAGGAAATATAGGCCATGCTAAAAAAGTGGGTGATGGAGCTGGTTCCAAAGCGACTTCGGGGCTCCAGAGTCTACTCCATATACTTCTTGGTAAAGAAGAAGACCGGGGTCTACATGCCCATTCTAGACCTGTGGTGCCTCAACAAATAACCCAAGTCACAAAAATTCAGGATGGTCACGTTGCAGCACATGCTTAGGCATCTGGAGGAAGGAGATTTCTTGTTGCTGGTTCTGGAGGATGCATACTTTCACGTCCCCATTCATGAGAAGCATTGGAAGTTCCTGCGCTTCGTGGTACAGGGAAGGCATTACTAGTGCAAGGCCCTTCCCTTCAGGCTGAAGTCGGTGCCCACGGTGTTCACAAAGTGCCTGGCACCAGTGGTGGCCCATCCATCTCTACAAGGGATACATGTGTACCCGTACCTCGACGACTGGCTCATCTGAACCAAGTCCAGAGAAGTAGCCTTCGAACACACGGAGAGTACCGTCCATCAGCTGATGGATCTGGGGTCTTCTCTGAACTAACCAAAGTCCTGCTTGATTCCATCGCAGAATGCGCTGTTCCTGGGGGCCAGGCTTAACACGGTCTCCTGCCTGGTGGCCCCCTCAGAGGAAAGGATAGCAGCCATACTGGGCAAGGTGCAACAGCGGTAGACACTGAAGACTGCCACAGTGCGGACCATCAAGTCGCTGCTCGGCATGATGTCATCATGCATTTACCTGATACAACTCTGCAGGTTGCGGATGCGACCCCTTAAGGAATTCCTGGACGCTTGTTGGATCCAGTTGTCCGGAAGCTTCGCAGACAAGTTTGTTCTCGACGAGGTGTTCCGTCGCACAATAAGGGGGTTGGGCATGCGCTCCTAAATCACCGGGGCCCCAGACTTTCAGAGACCCCCCATACCAGGAGACAGTCACCACAGACGCTTCCCTGGAAGGATAGGGAGCCCACTCAGTGCACCTGCACGCCAGAGGCCTCTCACGGCTGGAGGAGAGGTATTTTCACATCAATGTCCTGGAGCTGTGGGCAGTGTTCGGGGCCCTCAAGTCATTCTTTCCGTTCCTCAATGGCAAAGTGGTGAGGGTCTTCACGGACAATACCACCATGATGTTCTACATCAGGAAGAAGGGGGATCCAGTGCTTTACAGAGAAGCACAGGACTTGTGGCACTGGGCCGTCGCTCAAGAAATGTTCCTCATTCCTTTCCACCTGGCGGGAGTCAAGAACACCATTGCTGACTCCCTCAGCAGGGAGCTGCATTCTTGCCATGAGTGGGAGCTTGTGGACAGCCTCTTCCTCAAATGGGGCAGACCCCAGATAGATCTATTTGCGCCAGGGATGAATTCCAAATTCCAGAAATTTGGCAGCAGGTTCCACCAGCCAAGGAGCATGGGGGACGTGTTATTTTTCCCATGGGAAGGCCTCTTCCTGTACGTATTCCCTCTGTTGCCTCTCCTTCTGCGAACCATCAATCAACTCAAACGTTGATGATGCAGAATGATCCTCGTCGCCTTGGCATGGCCGAGGCATATTTGGTACCCGGACCTTCTCAGCCTATCAACGTCACCTCCGGTCAAGCTGCCAGTGGTGGCAGATCTGCTCATCGGGGAAGGAGGCGCAATTCTGCATCACTACCCAGGATCGCTGAACATGAAGGCTTGGCTCCTGCAGCCTTAGCGTTTGGAGGGTACAAGCTGCCGGCGGACTGCAGGGAGCTCCTTGCCAGGGGCAGAGTGTTGTCGACTCTTCAGTGCTATGGGCACAAGTGGAAACATTTTGTGACGTGGTGCCGGACGCAGAAGATCGGTGATTCTTCGTACTTGTTGTCCTTGGCCAAAGCAGGGCTGGCACACGCCTCTATCAAGATGCATCTGGCAGCTATCTCCCGCTACACCAGGTCTCCAGGACGGTCTTCTCTTTGGTCCCACTGTCTAGTCAAGGAGTTCCTCAAAGGACTGTTTCGATCACTCCCGCCAGTGAAGGCCCGTGCCCCGGCGTGGGAACTCAACGTGATGCTGGCGAGGCTCATGGGGGGGCTCCCTTTGAGCCTATGCATCAGGCCCCTCTCAAGTTACTTTCGTGGAAGACTGCTTTTCTCGTGGCCATCACCTGTGCCAGGAGGTTAGGTGAGATCCAGGCCCTTTCTGATTTGTCACGACACCCGGGTGGTGCTGAGAATGCACCCCTCCTTCATGCCAAAGGTCCCGTCGGATTTCCACCTCAACAAGCCTTTGGTGTTGCCTGTGTTTTTTCTAAAACCTTTTTTCACCGGCTGAGAGGACTTTGCACTAGCTGGATGTGGCTTGTGCGCTGAAGTTTATATGGCACGCAGGAAGAGTTTTCGGAAGACATCTCAACTATTTGTGAACTTTAGTCCTGTGCACCATTAGAAGACCTTGTCCAAGGTTGCTCTCTGGCTGCATTACAAACTGTCACTGGTTGGCAAACCGACTGCTGCCCGGCCGTCCGAGAGCCCATTCCGCCAGAGCGATCGCTGCAACGACGGCGTTCCTGTCTGGTGTGCCCCTGCGGGACATCTGCAGGGCTGCTACGTGGAGGTCCACTTGCACCTTCACAAGATTCTACTGCATCGACAGGGATTCCAGAGAGGAATCCATGGTCGGCCAAGCAGTGCTATGGAACCTGTTTGCTTGAAGGTGACCCTGTTCCGTAGGTAAGAGTATTTGGTTCTGTTAAACCTTGCCACCTCCCATGGTTGTGTAATGTTGTGCTGCTATGTATTCTTTATTCATGAGCATGTGAATCTATGCTAGATCCCATGCTGGAGAAAGAACAAGTTACTTACCTGTTCACATGCAAACTCTCTTTCCTGCCCCTCTGCGGCTCTTCTTGGTCATACTGCCACTTTATGTGCTACCAAATCTGAAGATGGCTGCCAGGAGAGGGGCTTAGGGAGAGGGCAGTCATTGGCTGGTGCAGTATGATCCAGAGCTCACTCAGTGATTGGTTTATAGGAGAAAGACAGTTTGTAAGTAAAAGTGAAACCATTTTTTCTTTTACAGAGGATTCCCGGCCTGACGACTGGGAATAATCATTAGCAAGTGCATCCATGCCAGACCCATGCTGGAGAACAATAATTACAGGTAAGTAACTTGCTCCTTATTTTGATTAGAATGTTCCAATGGAGGTCAATGAACTGGGGGATGAGATAGTTATTGCAAATTCCAAGAGAACCTGTTTACTCAGCCTTCTTTGTATTGCTTGAAGTATTTATGCGAACCATGTGCATTTAAGAGTTAAGGTCAAAAAGGGCTTAGGTCAGTTATTACTGGTAATGTATCATGTTTGCATACACGTTTAACTGGTTGATGTCATGACTTACCACGAATGAATTCCAAAAAGGCTTGTTCTTTGAATAGATTTGAAGATGGATTTTAACCCCTTAACTGCCAATGGTTTTCCCTCCTACTACCGAGGCCTTTTTTGGTGATTTTGGTCGTTGCTATTCAATCCCTTGTAACTTTATTGTTACATTTGATATCAGGGCCACAAATGGCCCCCTTTTCTTTCCACATGTAGGCGGTCATAACGCCACCAAGGAATCCTAGTTTGCTAGAATTGTTAGTGTGGGTGAGAGAAAATAACAAAAAGAGCAGATGTGTTTTTTCAGAAAATGGCAATAAAATGTACAAAGTAGCCTGTGGTTTTTTCCTTGTAAGAGGTAGGAACAAATGGTTTGCTGTTCTGAATTTGCCATCAGTTTTGTGAGAGGTAGATGATGTTTCCCTTTTTTTCCAATAGGACATGCGTGGGTGGAAAGGAAGAGGGTAGGAAAGCTGAATCGGAAGACAGAAAGGCATACATTTCTGAAAAGTAGACAACATTCCAAGTTTAGCAAGCGGTCATTTGTGCAGGTCAGGCAACAACTATGGAGGTAAAATCCCCATAGTTTGGGGGAAAATGTGAAAAATGTCAGTAAAAAAAAAAGGTATGTGCTGGACATGGTTGGACCTGTAAGGTAATGGCTTCTGTGAATAGCAATGCACCGCTTCATTCCCCCCACTCTTCTAGTTAGGAGAACACACATGTTTTGTAATGTTTCACAAAACAAGCATTACCACAAGCCAAAAACCGATCCATACTCCCCAGGATTTTTATGTTGACGGCCTAAACAGACATATTTAGAATGTGTAAATAAGAAAAACAAATGTGAGGAATGGGAAGCATACATTTTTTGAAGGAGCACAGGCAGCCTTTTGAAGGGTAGGTGACTTTTGCAGATTACAAAAGAGTACAGTGGAAATGAAAGGGTTGTGTAACAAAGTGCAGTAGCAAGTGTATGTGAACATTATCAAAATGAAGAGAAAACAACAAATGTTTTACCTTCCCACAGGTGTCCCGATGAAAACGGTACCTCACATGTGTGGGTGCAACTACCTGCGCGCAAAGCGAAAAGGCTAAAACACTGCTACCCCCCCTCCCCAAAGGGTTTGCAGAGACCACCTACAGATTTGTGCCTGGCATATCGCAGCCACCAAGATATACCAGGAACCCCAGGGATTTCTGAAAAGAAGACACCCATGGGAATCCACAGAGGTCTGACTTAGGCGAATCGCCCTAGGATTGATAACCCACAAGGCCTGGCAAAGTCCAGAATTTGGGGCAAAACCACAATTTTAAGACATTTCCCACCACAAAACCACCGAAACATGCCACCAACAACACATGTCCTACCTTCCCGCATTTCCACAGGCGTTCCAACGAAAACGGTACCTCACATGTGTGGGTGCACCTACCTTGGCGGAAAGCTGTAACGCAACCCAGCCTGAACTCCAGGACGGTTTGAGGTGATGTACCCGGCCGTGGGCATCCATCTTCCATGTGGGTCTACTGTCCCCAAGCACGGCAATAGTCCCAGGGAGCCCCGGCAAGGTCCCTGTTCTCGTCCAGAGGGAATTTTGTAACGCAGGCCAGCCAGAGCTCCAGGATAGTCCAGGGTAATATCCCTGGCCTTGGGCAGCTGTCTCCTATATGGGGTGACCATCCCAAAGCCCAGCAGTGGTTCCAGGGAACCCCGGCAGAGTCCCTGTCCTTTCCCAGAGGGAAAATCTGTAACACAGCCCAGCCGTAGGTGCAGCCTGGGCTTGCAATGGTCATACCACATGGGAGACAGCCGTCCAAGGTCAGGGACATCAACCTGACACGGATGTTCCCTCGGGGGCTCCGAGGGAGCCCTGGCAGGGATGGGGACCCTGCCAGTGCTCCCTGTGACAGCCGCTGCACTTGGGGATGGTCGCTCCATATGGGAGACAGCCACCCAAGACCAGGGACATTACCCCCAACTATCTTGGAGCTCTGACTGACCTGCGTTACAGCTTCTCCCTCTGGAAAAGGTCAGGGACCCTGCTGGGGCTCCCCGGGAGTGCTGCTGTGCTGGGCTGCGTTACAGAATTTCCCTCCGGGAACATATGGGGACCCTGCTGGGCCTCGTGGAACCATCACTGGGCTTGGGGATGTTCAACCCACATGGGAGACAGCCGCTCATGGCCAGGGACATCAACCGACCATCCTGGAGCTCTGGCTGGCCTGTGTTACAGCTTTTTCAGGATATCTGGTAGCATGGTCGACCAGTACTAGGGTACACCTATTGCATGAGGATGTCGTGAGAGTGAAGGGGACCAACAATGTTAATCCCTACCCTTTGATAATGGTACTCCAACAATTGGGAGAGTGGTACCAATGGAGCCTGGATTGTTGTGCCACTTTTCCCAGATAACTGGCAAGTCGCACAACTCCTGCAGTGGCTTTCAACCTGGACTCCCATCTTGGGCCAGTAGGGCTAACCTCTGCTCTGTTCTCTTGATTCTAAGGTGACCACCAAGGGGGACTTCATGCGCCAGCTGCAAGAGGAAGAGTCTTACATGAAGGGGAATCACCAACCTCCTATGGTCTCCTTCTGTAGACTGAGGGCTCACTGTACAGGAGCCCACCTTCCCAATAAATTCTATGCTTCACAGGAGGTTCACCCTCAATCTGGGAGCAGGCCTGTCTCCTTAGGTCTTCCAAAGATGGCCACTCACGTTGGCCCTTACTAAACTCAGCCCTATCGGGACCACCTTAAACCAACAAACTTTGGAGTTCAGGATTGTCATGGGGGTTGAGAATGTCGGGCAACACCCCTTCCTCATCAGGTGGTTGGCCAACTACCTCCACTTCAATGGTAGGTGAGTTAGGGGGAATGTTTTCCTTCCCTCTCGTCTTTTTTAGCCTTGGGTTTCCCCTTTGGCTTGGGCTGTGCCTTGTTCTTGGCTAAGGCATCCATTGTTTGTGACCTTGTGCATGGCCTCTCCACTGTGTCACTTACAAGACCGAAGTCTTCCCCAGCAGGACCTTTCCTGGGACTTGCCTCTGGATACTCTCAAGAATTCTGACCACTGTACCATTGATAGTTAAGTTTACAGGCATTACTGGGAACTTGAGAGGGGGACCATCAGATAGATTGGTGGGCATCAGAGGAGCTCTAGCACAGTTCTGCTGGCCCCACTATCCCTAAGGGCAGGAGTATCTACTCCATTGATCAGCACACTGTCCTTTAAGTGGTGCTTGGTGTTATCTGGAATGCTAGCATACATGCCTCTGAGACTTTAGGCTCCCAGGGAAACTAGGACTACCTCAGATTCTATCCCACTGGGAAAAGTCTGAGAAGGATGCTCCTGGTAGGAGGGGAAGGCCAGACTCAGAAGGGGTTCCAAGGTTTTGCCCATACATCTAGGGTCCCCCTTCACATGGCCACTTGCTCAACAAGCCAGACAAGATTCACAGGGACTTGGGACATAGGGAGGCTTACTGTAACCAGAGTTCTGTCTCGAGGATGACTCTGACTACCCTGAGCGTTCTCTTGGGACTTACCCTGGTTATTCTTTTTGTGGCTCTTTTGGGAGGAATGTTTATTAGATCCCCCCTCTTTATCTTTGTGCTTTTCCCCTCCTCCTGCATACCAGAAGTAGTCTTGTCCTTATGAGACAATCTGTGTGATGCCCACAAATCTACTGCACTGGCTAGCTTCTTAGGATCTATCTACGTGGAATCGGCCAAGTGCTGCTTAAGCTAAGGGGAACAAGATGCAAAAATATGTTCAAGCATGACTAAACATATGATGCCCTCAACAGTGGTGACCTTTCAGCCAGCCAGTCAAGTTTTTAATGGAATCAGTAACATAGGACAGCCAAGTGTTACCTTCTTTCTTTCGGTACTCCTTAAATCTGTTCAAGTATTGCGCAGGAGTCTTCCCAAACTTTAAGATGCAAGTTTGATTCAATTTTACAAAGTCTTTTCTGTCAGCCTTTTACATTTCAATAATGGCACTGCAGCCAGAATGGGGTAGTTGACTGAGCAACCAAGCAATCTTGTCAGCATCCACAGCATCGTGTACTTCACAAGCATACTCACATGCAGTTAACCAGTCCATGATGTCATTCTTTTCATCATACATACTGAGAAGACCTTTCGGAAACCGTGAATGAGAGGAGGACCCAGACCCATTCCCAGATCCCTTAGAGGAGCCAGTTGTAGCCTGAATCGTGGCCAGCTCCAACTGGTGATCCCTGTCCTTTTTGTGTTTCTGCTGGCTGAACTCTGCTTTGCCATGTTGAACTCAAGCTCTTTCTGCTTAAACAGCAGCTCTTGCTCCTTGAATTCAAGCATGGCTTCAGCATCAGAGCCAACAGACAAACTTAGGACTCTTCATCATACCTGTCTTCATGGACTCCAGATGATGGCAGCGACAGCTCTGCTAGAGCGGTCAGTGAGAGCAACCCACCACCCTCTGCACTATCAATATGCAGTGATGGCATTGAGTTGATCCGCTAGCCAATCAATGAACCTTTGGATCATTTCAACCTTGGTACTTTGAGCTGATAAACCTCTTTCGGTACACAACATTCTCAGTGTCTCTGATTTCATTTAGAGCAAGGAAGGCATGGACATGAAATTATGACAAACAATGTGTGGAGTCCTATTCTTCCTTGAATTGGTCAGTAATTCGCTCCAAATGTGGATGATATGGAGCGATCAAGAGAGCTTTCATAAATAAATCTCAGATGAAAGACTGGACCAACAATTTTGAACATATGAGAGCATTGACCAATTATGTATTCTTAGAAGGTATAATGCATAAATATCATAGCCCACAACAATATTTGATAAGATGTCCGTCTCCCTTAGTACGTAGATTTAGATTACTTATGCGCCTGGATCAGCTGCCAGTGAGAGCCACTCATTGCACACAATGGCAATTGGCTTTAGACCAAAGGACTTGCCGTCTATGCAATATTGATACTAACCTTGAAACCATTATACACATATTGACTGCATATCCTAATCTATTAACATTATATAGATGTTTGTATAGCCTCTACCTACATAATTACAAATATATTGCCTCAATACATTTTTGCCATATAAGCTTAAATACATCCTCCGAAAGAATGATTATAGCGATGCATTATGTATGGAAGAAAGCTATGCATTCTATTAACTCTGTTATTAATCCTGTTTTAGGTTCTTAGCACTAGCACTTGCATTTATTATATATTGTTATCAGTGGTCGAAGTGAGCGGGAGCGGTCGGGAGTGGTGCTCCTCTTCTTTTTATAATTAGGCTTTACTGTTCCTATACTTTTATTTTAAAAAGAAACCGTTCCAGAATGGTTTTGTTGTAAAATAAGTGTAGGATGCAGTTGAAACTTGCACTTCCTTTAAACAGCAAGCACATTTGTTTGGGGATTTGTATTGTGTGTGGTAGGTGGCACAGCAATGGGGTTTGTGGGGAGCGGGGGCAGGCCAGTAGGGAACATAGCTCCACTACTTCTTTTTGTACACTTCGACCACTGATTGTTATTTTTTTAATGATAACTACTAGCTGTCCCCGGCCACGCGTTGCTGTGGCTCAGTCTGGTTAAATGGAACAGAAAGAAAAGAAAAAGCGCAAAACAACCCACCTTCCCTTCCCCTCCATAATACAGGAGTCAAGTATATAGTCTTTCCCCTTCTCAGTGGTGCCAGTGGCAGAGGCAGAGAGTGCAGTTCCATTCCCTCGTTGCTTGTAGTTCGGGATTTGTGCCCCCGCTTATCCCTCTTCATGGGTCAGAGTTTGCATTGTGCTACTTTGCCTGATGGAGGATACAAACAGCATGGAACGATACTTAGCTCAGTTAGTGTTCCTCAGCCCTCTGCCATGAGCATTATAGCTCTTGGCAGTTGCTGCACCCATCAGCCAAATTAATACATTCTTAAATGAGATGCGCGCAATTGGCGTGCTCGCAACCGTGCATCCTTAAGTCTGGCTGCACGTCGCTTTGCTGCTTCCTCAGCACCTATTTGAGCCATTCTAAATCGGAAACATTGAAATGGAATCGTAAAATATTTAGTATAACGTGTGTTGCTTTTACGTCCAACTGATGGCGCTGTTTTCCCCAAAAAACGTAAAATATTTAGTATAGCGTGTGTTGCTTTTACGTCCAACAGATGGCGCTGTTTTTCCCAAAAAACGTAAAATATTTAGTATAGCGTGTGTTGCTTTTACGTCCAACAGATGGTGCTGTTTTTCCCCAAAAACATGTTTTTACCTGTCACAGGTGTGACATCTATGTATAATAGGCATATAAAAACACGTGCCTGTTCGACTGCAACGTTGTGTCAAAATTTCAAAGCAATCGGTGAAGAACTTTCGGAGATTTAAGATTTTGAACAAACAAACATTTACATTTTTATTTATATAGATAAGAATTTTTTTTTTTTTGCGATATTGTGGGATAGGAGCTGTTTGTTCTCTATGAGAACTATTAATGGTCTTGTGATGCAAAGAAGAAATGAAATGAATGAAAATATCTTTTATATAGTATTTGTATTGCATTGTTGCACTGTTCCTCAATGTATTGTTAAAGTATGTATTTGCTTCTGTGTTAAATTATGGTTTGTTGTGAAAGTTCATGTTTTTTTAACTATAAACAACAATAAATTAAATAAATAAATGCAAAATAAAGTGTCTCTGATTTGGAAGCATTCAACGTTATGTTAGTTATTGCTTCCACGTTATGTTAGTTATTGCTTCCATGTTCTAAGATAGGCCGTTAGCTTTGAAGTTATTTTTCACTAAGGTCACTATGTGTCCTGACTAAGTGTAACTCGTTTACCTTTACTAGTGTGCAACACTGGGTACCTTCGATCCTATCCCACCGCTGTACACCAATTTGTTATGATGGATTTCTGAACTCTGACCTTGTGGGCAAAGGATCAGAAGGCCAGCCTAGTTTGTTGGAACAGAGTAACCTTCTGGACAAGAAAGACATGTCAAGGTACTATTGGCGGCGGTCAAGACTAGGTTATCCTAAAGCAATATTAAGCTAGTATAGATTGATTGATATTTTATTTCTATCACGCTCGTACACAAGTGTTTCAGAGCACGACAAGGCAAGGGAAGGGAACAGGGGAGAACAAACGGCGATCTTACTAGGCCCAGTGACATTGAGAATGCGCAAGTGGGGGGGCGTGACCAGCGGGCAGACGATGCAGACGTGATCTCGCGTCGCTCCGGGGCCGCCAGCAAGATCCTGCTGAAATCCTGCCATAATCACTGACCTGTGAGGACCAAAATCGCCCTGGTGAGGCAAGAACCACTGCAGAGCAAAACCACCTGATCCCGGACCGAAATTGGTGCAGGAAACCCTGGCTGAGACGCCTAGAAGAAGCGAGGCAGGCCCGCAGCACGCGGGAATGAAAAAATGGGCGCCGTACGCGGCAACTGACCTGGGGCGCCGTGCAGCAGCAGTGAAGTCATCCTGGGAGGAAGCCCCATACGATTGCTGAGACAACGTGAGAGGGACCGCTAGTGCGGGCGCTGGATTGCCGTGCACCGGGGTGCAGTGCGAGCGTGGTCTAAGTCGCTGCCTGCTCCCCGTCAGTGAGCGGGCGTGGCCTTGCGGGCATCCCCCGCTGTGAGGTGGCAGCGGGCCCCAAAAAACGAGCGACCTTGCCTGAAAAACATTCCCCTGCGGGCCGGACTGCTCGGCTGTCGCTGCTGCCGACACGTCGCACGGAGCGCTGCCTACCATAGCCCGTCCCCGTGACAGGGGCCACGATACTGCTGAACCGTCCAAACCCGAACTGGAACTGCAGGCTCGCCGTGCGACGAGGGGCGCCCTCCAGATCCACAGTGCGGAGATTGCAACCCCCACGGCCTGTGAGAGATCCGGTGTGAACAGAGGCGGAGGGAGATGAGGGGATCGATCGAACACCCAGAGGACAAACAGCCCAGCGGATGCTGCTGCCGAGACACGGGGGCCTTCCCGCCATAACCCGCCCCGGGCCCGAAGCAGAACTGCGGGCGCTCCGCTCCACGTAGAGCGCCCACCAAAACCTGCATCAAACATAGCGGTAAGGAGAGGGGGATCGGTTGGAGTGGGCGAGTCACATCCCCCCCCACACCTCCTGTGAGACAGTACAGTCCCTGGGGTCACTCCATCGGTACCCCAACGTCTGGAAACCCAGAGTACAGGGGGGAAGCACCTAAAAATATATCACTGCAAGAGAACGGGCTTCCCCCGAGTTGAAGTTAACCACCTACACAACTACATGATATAAGGACCAATTAAGGTAGCACATGACATTCCCAGACGAGGCGCACCGGCTACTCCTCTCGCCTGCAGTGCAGCGGCGACCACACACATAAACGCAGAACTGCCCTCAGAATCGTGCTGGTACTACCAAGACTGTGAAAGCAACAGGGAAAACGAGACTGCCATACCGCTGTACCAGCTTGTGGCCGACACATAGGGAAAGGGAGAAACCAAGAACCAACCCACCAGCCGATGACGTCCACTGGTGGTATGATGCAATAACACGAATCAGTTGAGGTATCCATGTAAAGATTAGGAACTCACACAGTGAACAACTTGCCTGAGAAAGTAACCTCCTGACCAAGCAACACCAGACGAACTACCCCAAAAGACGTCCCAGAAACTGCGCACTATATAACGACAGTAAACCAGCAGATAGCTGCTGCAATGGGTAAGGATAAGGCACTAACCACTAAAAAAGGGGCCAACCAAAGCACCATGGAACAATTCACGACCACCACTCTGCCCCCACCAACGGACTCAGATAGACTTGAAGACCCACAAAACCCTGGAGAATCCCTATCCCTAAGGGATGTGATGAATGCCATTGCCAACTCGCGATCCTCAATGGAAGTCAAAATGGATGGCATCACCACAGAAGTCTCTCCGTTGCGACATGATCTCCAAAAACTCTCCTCCCGCACTGGTGAGGCCGAGACCCGTATATCTGTTGCAGAGGATGACTTGAGAAGTATGGGCCAGCAAATGAACAGAGCGCTAGAACGCATCAAAGTACTAGAGTCCAGGGTGGAGGAGGGGGAAGGCAGATCAAGGAGGAATAATATACGTATACTTGGGCTGCTGGAAAAGACTGAAGGGGACTCCATGGAGCTCTTCCTGGAGAAATGGCTGACCGACCTATTCGCTCCCAAGACCCTGTCGACACTCTTCTCAATAGAGAGAGCGCACCGAGTCCCAACGGGCACACCAATACCTGGGAAGCAACCGAGAACGGTGGTAGCGAAGATCCTTAATTACAGAGATCGTGATGCTATATTGCAAATGGCCAGACAAAAAGGGGAGATAACATACAACGGCTCCGGAATAGGCCTCTTCCCAGACTTCACTAGGGAGGTGCATAAGATGAGACAATCCTTTGACCCCCTCAAGAAGTGCCTACAGACACTGAATGTAAAGTATGGCCTCCTGTTTCCTGCGCAATTGAAGATATACCACAATGGCACCACAGTACACTTCACCGACCCCAGAGAGGCATGGGCCTGGGCTGAGGGGCATCTGAAGGGGGAATGAAACCCTCGCAAACGACAAGAACCAAGGAGGAATAGACCACGCCTGAATGAGCCCCCAAATGAGATACCCCATCGAGAAATAGAGGCGAGACCCCAGAGAGAAAATGATTAATTACAAACATGACTGAGAGATGAAAGAACTCATGACACCTGAGACCCAGGCAAAAGCAGTGAATCGAAAAGAAATGGACCAAAGCTAAATGAACCCCCATAAAAACTACCCTAACAAGATATGGAAGCGATACCATGAAACTAAGGCGAATAAATGAAAGAGCGGACAAACGATAAAACTATCATAACGTGAAATTAAACAAGCACCACCTAACAATCATAACAATTGGTGAAATGAATGCTGGCGGCCCCAAAACCTGGCGCGGCACTACCCCCCGGACAATTACGAAGAGCGCATAGAGGTATTCCTAATACCAAAGAGACTATAAATAGATAGATGTTTTGTTTTATAGGCGACAGATGCTTCAGTTGAGGAAGGAGTATGGGGAGGGGGGATGGGGAGTTACACAGGTATCCAAATGACAACTGGCTCATCAGGACCACATCGAATAAAACAAACTTGAAAATGGCAAGAATCAAACATCCACATATGACCAAGAACTCAGTGAGCAATGACTACGGCTGGACTTAAGGAAAAAAAGCTTGCCTTCATGACATGGAATGTGAATGGCCTGGGGAACAGCATAAAGGGAAGACTAGTAATGCAATATATTACTCGACATGATCCGTATATAGTGATGCTAACCGAAACACACCTAGCGGGCACGAACTGCCAATTCTTCGAGAGAACCAAATACAAAACAGCAATCCATGCAGGCTTCTCCACGGGCTCGAGAGGTGTGCTGATACTGATGAACAAAAGAACCCCGATAGACGTAACACAGATAATTCAAGATCCGGGAGGCAGATTTGTGTTTATGCATGGCACACTATGGCACCAAACCATAGCTACAATGGTGATCTACTCGCCCCCAGCATTGCTGCCCCCCCCCCCCCCTACTAGAAGAAATCACACCGTTAATAGTAAATAACCCAGCGGATACACAGGTGATGGGCGGAGACTTCAATGAGGTGATGAGCACCTTGGAGGACCACACACATCAGAGAGGAGGAAATCCGGCACGACCAACCAAATTGGCCAACTTTGCATCAGCATTGGGCCTTAAAGATGCATGGAGGGATCTCCACCCAGGTGAGAAACAATTCTCTTTCCACTCCGGTGCACACGGATCAATGTCTAGGATAGACTATTTCTTCCTCCCTGGGGTAAATATGCACAAAGTGAGTGAACTCTGCAGCCCCGAGGAATATCAGATCACTCCCCACTCACGATGATGCTCGAGACACAAAGACCCCAGCCCCCACCGAAGTGGCGACTAAATGCATACTACCTGGGATTCCCAGAACTAACGGAGAAAATCCAAGAAACAACCGCAATGTACTTTGAAATAAATCAGGACTCCGTGGACGATGCTGAAATAATACGGGAAGCATATAAAGCAACTTTAAGGGGTGAAATATTAAGCTGGACCTCAGCACACAAAAATTACACCAGCAAGAAGTGAAAGAAGCAGAAGCAGACGTAGACGTGAGACGAGCTGAGGAGAACCTCATAAGGTCAGAAATGACAGATGACAACACACCCCTAAAGGTGGCACAAAAGAAACTACACAATGTGGCATTGACATGCGCAAAACAAGCGCACAGAACTACACGAGCAAGAATATATGAAACGGGAGACAAAGCCAGCAGAATGCTGGCATGGTTGGAAAGAAGGGAGGACAGACACCTCCAGGTACGGCGAATAGGCATCACAGACACGGAATGGGCCTCACCAGACTCAGGCATAGCGGAGGCCTTTGCAACCTACTACGAAAAGCCATATGCCCCACCGACGACTCCGTTGGACGCCACCATATTGGACTCAGTGACCATCACAATACTAAACGAAACCCAGAAGCTTAATCTTGAGGCTCCAATAACAGAGGAAGAACTGATGACAGCCATCTCCCAGCTACAGAATGGAAAAACCCCAGGGCCGAATGGCCTTCCAGTAGAAATATGGAAGAAAATTGGCACAGGAGAAGTGGCGCCGCACATGCTCAAAATGTTCCTGCAGGCAAAAGAGAAAGGCATCCTACCACCGGACCTAAGACAAGCCAGTATAGTGGTAATACACAAAGAAGGCAAACCTCCAGACGCATGTAGCTCGTACCGCCCAATCTCTCTCATTAACACGGAAGCTAAAATACTGGCCAAAATACTGGCCAACAGACTGCAAACAGTGATAACCTCCCTGGTCCACCCAGACCAATGCGGCTTCATGCCACAAAGATCCACGCGAATGAATATTCGCAGGCTTTACTCTGCCATTGAAAGATCGGCCACTCTACAGGACCCATTGGCACTGCTCACTATTGACTTTGAGAAGGCCTTTGACTCGATCCACTGGGAGGCCCTGTGGTGCATTATGGGTAGAATGGGATTTGGAGAGCAATTCACAAACTGGGTCAAGCTCCTATACAATGCCCCGATATCTGAAGTCAGAGTCAATGGCTGGTCCTCACGAACCATTAAACTTGGGAAGGGCACCAGGCAGGGATGTCCCCTCTCGGCGATGTTGTTTGCACTCACAATAGAACCATTGGCGATAATGCTGAGGGAATCCACGGATTGGAGGGGGTTCCGCTGGGCACAGGACTGGGAGGACAGGGTGTCCCTATACGCAGATGATCTACTAATCTACCTTAGTGACCCAGCGATCTCCAGCCCTATTGTGACTAACATACTAACTACATATGGAGCCTTTAGCGGGTTGAAGGTAAACTATGATAAATCCCTAATCTTTCCAATAAAAGGACTAGATGCAGCGACCTTAGCAAATAACCCATTTAAGATCGAGAAAGAGCAATTCCGATACCTGGGGATACAAATCTCAACAGACCTAAGACAGTATATAGGGAGAAACCTGCACCCAGTAAGGGATAGATTCGTAAATGACGTTAAACACTGGATGGCCCTTCCGCTCACCCTACTGGGAAGAGCCGCTTTATTCAAGATGTTGGCCCTCCCCCGGTTTTTATATGCCCTGCAGAACGCACCGTTATATACACCCCAAACAGAATTTCATAAAATAGATGAATCGCTCAGGAAACTGCTTTGGGGAGGGGTCACCCACAAATTGCTCTCAGAACCCTTCAGCGCTCAGTGTGGAAGGGAGGAATCTGGCTGCCACACCTGCAGACGTATTACTGGGCTACCCAAATGTCGGTAGTGGATGATAGCCTGCATGCTGATCCAATGATACCACATAACAGAGCAGATGCCCAAGTGGACCATGGAGTCACCCCGCTAGAAAGCCTGTATCAAAAGAAAACCCGACAAGCTGCACCCACAATGATGGCTCAGAGAACACAGATCTGGATGGATGCGCATAAATACCTAGGATGGGAGGGGAAGGTCACTCTGAAACAACCCCTGTGGTGGAATAAACACCTCCCGGAACTTAGACATTCCCAAATGGGCGGCATGGGAGGAGGCGGGGATACAGACACTAGAAGACCTGGTACAGGATGGCGAAATCAAGACATTCCCAGTCCTGGATGACGAATTCGACCTCCCCATCACGGAGCACTTCCATTACTTACAAATAAGGCATGCACTTACTGCAAGCGAAATAGATCTCCCGAATATACCGGAATGCACCCCGATCGAGAGGAACATAGTGATGGAACGGATTGGGCACAAAGTAACTTCCACAATGTACAATGCCATCAACTAGTTTGCCACGTAAGAACTCACAGGACTTAAAGAGAAATGGGAAAGAGATGTGGGGCAAATACAAGCAGAAGACTGGACAGTGGCACTTATGCACCCCCGGGAATCAGCAATTTCAGCCAGGATCAGGCTAGTACAGCAAAAAATCCTACATGGGGTTTACTATCCTAGAGAGGCCCTGCACCAGTGGGGAAGAGCGACAGACCCCAACTGCTTGAGATGTCACCAGATGAGGGGAACCTTTTTCCACATCCTATGGGAATGCCCGCGGATACAAGACTTTTGGCAACAATGCTGCGATAAGCTCTCAGCAGTACTTGACCGTGAAATACCGATGGACCCCAAACTCCTGATACTGGGAATAGTTGCGGATATAGAGCTATACAGATTTGAAAAACTCATGTTTACAACGACTACGAGTCTTGCCAAAAAAAACATAGCCCAACTATGGGGCTCGCCCACACCGCCACAGTACACCAAATGGGTAGCAGACGTGGACATGTGTATCCCAATGGAGGTGAGGGTGTACACCACAAGAGGATGCCCAGAGAAAGCGGCCAAGATATGGCAAAAATGGGAGGACAGCTGAAGGCAAGCAAAGAACAGACATGGGGACACTGAGCGCCGAACAGTGAACTGATATAAGCCATCGGAACGACTTTGAGAAACTCTAGATGTAACAACTTTACAATATATGCAAACAGAAACCAGATGCCAGGAAGAAATGTATACCTGTGTGTTTAAATGTTATAAATGTTTAAAGGGTTATGTGTGGTGACCAAATGTCAACGACATATTGTTGTTGTGCTTGATTATGTCCACAAAACAATAAAAAAATGTTATATAAAAAAAAGAGAATGCTCAAGTGCATGGGACAGGGGCGAGGGGAAAAGTGCATGGAAGGAGGGAAGAGGTGGAAAGTGTGAAGCAGAGGAGAAACAGATACATAACAATACATAAATTATAAAGGCAGCAAACAGTGGTAGTGCAGCTAGCAATTTGCAAGTGCTAGGTGTAAGGCAGCAGACAGGGTAGGTCCGATAAGTGCAGGAAGAAAAAGGGGGGGCTGTATGTGTACAGATACAGACCCCAGTGCAAGGGGTGGCCCGGAGGCAGTGCAGGAGGGTGGCGGGGTGAGCAGGTACCTCGGCCCAAAAGACAGAGGGTGGCCAGGTGCATGGTGCCAAGAGAGAACAGATCAGCAGGGGAGAGGGGGAGCGAAGGCAGAAGAAAAGAGGAAGGTCTTGAGGTGCTTCCAGAACCGGAGATGGTTCTCCTTAAGTTTTAGAGTGGCAGGGAGGCTGTTCCAGAGGGAGGCCCCAGCCGAAGACAAAGATCTACCCCCAGCTCGTTTCTTTGAAAAACGACTGACCCTGAGGGAGTTGGAGGTAGAGGAGCGAAGACCTCGAGAGGGGAGGTATTTGTGGAGGGATAGCTGAAGGTATTTTGGACCCAAGCCCCAGAAGCCTTGTGGACAATGCAGAGGGTTTTGAATTTAATCCTTGCATCCACTGGAGAGATTTCAGAGCTGGAGAGATACGATCCCAGGGCTGAAGCCAAGGACAAGTCTCGCAGTCCTGTTCTGGATTAGTTGCAGAGGGCGGAGAGTAGAGGCAGGTAGATTTAGAAAGAGACTGTTAAAATAGTCCAACCTAGAGAGAACCAAAGCTTGGGATACCATGAGCTTCGGGTGAAGGAGAGGAAGGCAGAGTACCTCTGAGGAGGTACAGTAGGAAGTTTGACTTTTTAGAGACCTCAGAGATGTGGGTGGAGAAGGAAAGGGTAGAGTCAAAGATGACCCAGAGGTTCTTAGCCTCGCAGATGGGGGTAGGAGGAGGGCCAAGGGATGCCGGCCAGAGAGTGAAGGGAAAGGATGGTGAATAGATCCGTAACCTGTAACAGAAGAGGGTCAGACAGTGCAATTTAGGTAATTCTTCAGGGATCACAACCCTAACGAATAGGCAGTCCAGTCCCTACAAAGTGTAGAGCCTTGTGCTCAAAAGTACGTTTAGTGCAGCAGCACTCGATCGTGCGTATAAGTACAAAATGGGTCTCTTCAAGGGGCTGTTGTCTTGGGAAGGTGGGTGAGGTGATGAAGAATAGAGTTCCACTATTCAAGGAGGGTCTCCACAAGAGGGCACAGCGATTTCCAGGAATCGGAGATAGGATGGTAGCGCAAGTTTCCCTAACAAAGGTGAGTGGCCCTTGGTGGACACATTTGTGCGTAAAAGTCTCTGGAGATGCCAGGGGGCCCCGGTAAGTGTTGCAAGTACTCACCGACCCTCGGGGCAGTCCGGATCAAACTTCGCCAGTTAAGTTCAGCAGTTGCGTGTCTCCGGCTTTCCGGGACCTCAGTCTGTGATGTGACAGTGGCCTTTCCTCCACTTCTGGAGAAGGGATTGGGCCAGTTACGCTGCAGGTAATTTTAGGGCATGGGGCAAGGCACCCACGAAGCTTGTCACTACAGCGGGGCGACACGGTTACTGCATGGGTACGGGCAGACTCTCCTAATTCCAGACCTAGGAATGCTAGGTGTACAAATGTTGGTGGAAGACTGCCTTCTACCAAGAGCTTACGCTTCCAAAAGCCTCTAGAGACGGCACCGATTCCAAAGCAAAAGTACTGTACGAGCTGGTCAGTTCACTGGGTGGTCTAGGAACACTTCTGAAGGGGCTCGTTTGCAGGTTAAGCAGGAGGTGCCAAGAATAGTTGGTCCCACTACTCCAACGGGTCGAAGCGTCCTTACAGGCCTTCTATGATAGATGAGAAACAGGGGCTCAGACGGGACAACAGTGGGGTCAGGTTGCCAAACCTACCAGCGGTTTCATGGATGTTTCTCTTCAATTCAGGCTACATGGCTCCTTTACTAAGTTCGGTGTGATCTCAGATCGACCTGGAATGGGTTTAGGTTGCCTTCTCATATCCAAAGGTTGCTTCGTGCCAAAGTGAAGGGCATCCAATGGGAGATCTGTTTACATTCTACCAGCCCAGACATGGATCAATCATGGACCACGGTGGTCCCAGTCATCCCAGCAGAGCAGACATCCTGGCACCCGGGATGTGTATTGGAACTAGACAGTCCAGCCCACAGCCTGGGCGTACACACACAAGGCATGCAGAAGCTCGCAAAATCATAAATATCACACTCTGATCACTGCCCCCCCCTGCCACCATTTGAAGCCATCCCTGGTGGTCTAGTGACCCTCACTCCTAGTAAAAACACATTTGCCCCTTTCTAGCGGCAGATTGGCAGATTACACTGGTAATTACACTTTGTACTTAAACGCTCGATCGGGCGTTTAAGTACAAAACGGGTCTCTTCAAGGGGTTGCAGTGTCGCAGGAAGGTGGGTGAGGTGATGAAGAATAAAGTTCCACTATTCAAGGCGGGTCTCCACAAGAGGGCAGAGCGATTTCCAGGAATCGGGAATAGGATGGTAGCGCAGGCTACCATAACAAAGGAGAGTGGCCCTTGGGGGACACTTCTGCGTAAAAGTCTATGATGTGCCCAGGGCCACAGGTAAGTGTTGCAAGTACTCACTGACCCATGACGCAGTCCGGACCAAACTTCGCCAGTCAAGTCCAGTTAACTTGCAGGTTTGCGTCCCTCCGGCTTTTGAGGGTCTGCATTCCTGGACTTCAGTCAGTGACGGGACAGTGGCCTTTACTCCACTTCTGGATAAGGGATCAGGTCAGTTCCACTGCAGTTCGTTTTAGGGCACTGGAGGGCACAGCAGCAAGGCACCCACAAAGCTAATCACCACAGCGGGGCGACACGGGTACTGCATAGGCTAGGGCTCGGACAGACTCTCCTAGTTCCAGAACTTGGAATTCTAGGCAGTTACAAGGCAAAGGTCCTGTATGAGCTGGTCAGTTCACTCGGTGGTCCAGGAACACTTCCGAAGGGGCTCGTTTGCAGGTGAAGCAGGAGGTGCCGAGAGTATTTGGTCCCACTAATCAAGCAGATCGAAGCGCCCTTGCAGGCCTTCTATGATCGATGAGAAATGGTGGCTCTGACGGCACAGCAGTGGGGTCAGGGTGCCAAACCTTCCAGCGGGTCACCAGCGGTTCCATGTATCTTTCTTTGGTTCAGGATACTTGGCTCCTTTACTAAGTTCGGTGTGAACTCAGAAGATTGACCTGGAATGGGTGTAGAGTGCCTTCTCTTATTCGAAGTTTGCCTCATGCCAAAACAAAGGGCACCCAGTATGTGTATTGGAACTAGACAGCTCCAGCCCACATCCTGAACGCACACACACCAGGCATGCAGAAGCCTGCGAAAGCTTCGGTTTGCGCGGGGGCCTGCATGACCAAATAAGGAATTTCCTGGGTCTGCTCAACTTGCATAAGGCAAAGGGACACAATGGCCAAAGGACAGAACAAGGAACTTTGTGGAATGGCCATTTTAGGTACTGGCCACTGTCCTGGCCCAAACGCGGTAAACGCGGTTTGGACCATTGAAAAGAGTAAAACATTGGTCTATAGAAACTGCTTCCACCAGTTCCGTCCTGGGCACACTTGTACATTCACCAAAAATCCTTTGAGGGTGTCTACGGCCTTTAAAATGAAAGACTCCAGCGCACTGTACTGGAAGGTACATTGTGCACTGATAAAATGTTGCCAAGAAATGGCAACAAAGTGTAACACTAAGGGAAACAAAGTCTCCCAGTACTGACAGTCTAAAGGGCATGTCAGTTTCCCCTTAACAAGATGAGGAAAAGCACAGCGGAGTACAGCAGAAGTCTGAGCTCCACTGGTAAAAGTCTGGGTAGGATGGTCACACAAAAGCAAAAAGTTGGGGAGTACACAACTGGAGGGAAAATTACATATAAATGGAAATCTTTCCTAACACACACTACGAGTAAGGCAAAGCGCACAATGAGACAGCTATCACAGTATGGCAATTCAAGAGGCGTAGAAATGCAGCGAGAACGAAGGGGCGATGAGGCGAGAAGCGACCTTGCCCATTCCAACCCTGACACGGGAAGCCTCTGTGAAAGGAATCGGAAGAACGCGAACAATAGACCGCGTGTGTTGGAGCAGATGTCAACAGTACACGTAGCTCTCCTACACTGGTTATCAAGACCGGCAGACACGCCTGCTATCGTGGTACCGTCCTTGACTCCAGAGACAAGAAAAGCCAAGCGGTTCATCACAGCCGGTGATTCGAGGGGGGAACCGATAAGAAACCGAATTGTGATGAACAAAGGTTACAAATGGCAAATTGAGGGAAGTTCAAAGAACTGTTAACTCTTAAAGGGAAAACCTTTCCTTTAAGGTGGGGTCCAGCAACACCTGGGTGCTCACTCAAGACACTCTGGTTAATTCCCCATTGGTGAAAGTACTGATACTAGAAGGCCCTAGGAGAGCAGTAAGGAAAAGATCAAAGTGGTCATGCAAGGATCTAGCAAAACCCCCTGTACAGTCAAAAGTCTTTGACCTGCACGTATGCACGTAATTGGAAAGCTAAGGGAGATAAATCCTGCATAGTGAGAAAAGAAAAAGAACTGTGTGATTGACATTAGTTGGCAAGAGTGAACCCGACGCAGAGCGGCAAGCAGTCGAGAAGGTTCTGAGCCCGGAAGAGGGGGATCCAGTGGTGAAAAGCCATCACCCAACGACACGTGAATATAGCAGAGAAAATCTCCTTGAATACAAGCCATAGTGAACCCGATGGAGGGAGGCTGACATTCAGAGAACCATCACCCTGGAGAAAGTAGAAAAGGGAATTTGTGTTTATTATTTTGAACCTGTCAAGCCCTCTGAACAAGAAACTTAACCACCGAAGGTCCTGATAGCGCTACGAACTTTTGTGGAACTGAGCCCGGAACAGGGGCATTCGGAAGCGAAAAGTAATCACCCAACATACATGCGGAAAATAACTGTTATTTGGAACACATCAGGTCCTTGGAGGCAAGAGCCTTTTTATAGAAGAGAGACTTTACCACCGGAGGTCCTGATACCAGAGAATGGAACTGTAGTCTCTTGCTGGGAAAGCTCGAGAGTTTGCTGTGCTCAGGGGACCCGCCTTGTCCTGTGCTCAAAACGTGGGTAAGGGAGACCCCCGGCTACCACATGCGTGTTATCATTTGTGAACACTTCTTTCTTGTGAACCCTATCCCACGCTCTTTTTGTATTTAGTAGTAAGGGTTGGCAATAGGTTTTTCTTTAGTATGGGCCCGTTTATTTGACAAGAGGCTACCTTATTATTTGATGGTCGTAGCCTGCTCCCAACTTAGATTTAGGTTTAGATTATGCGTTTTTCCAAACTGCATACACAGTTTAAACAACACCCTTGAACTGTGATCCTTTGTTTCTGTCGTTACTGTTGCCACCTTAAGTTTCTTACACCTGGTATTGTCTGGAATAGAATGGGAGCAAAGCAGGGCTGAGTTATTGCATGTGCATGGGCTATCTGTTGTGGGAGGGCGGGGGGAGGGGCTCTGATGGACAGCCTTAAGGGCTACCTGCTGATGGACATTTGGGCACACTGATGTGGTCTGATAGCCCAACTGATTGGGCTGCCTTCTGGGCATGCTGATGAGCAAACTGCAGGAGTGTCTGCAGCAGGTCCAACCGGGCAGATCCTATGTGTTAGAGAATTCGCCTCGTGGCAGAGGACATGTGTGTTGCTCCTGCCGTGATGCTGTGTTTTATCATTCACCCCTAGGTGGCACCTTGCCATTCAATGGTGAAGGTAGCACCAGTTTCTTCATGCCGTGACACTTGCTATAGGCACGCTGGCTGCAATTGAGAGAGAGGCTAGTGTGACATGTAGGACCCCTTTCAAGCACGTATTTAGAGGCCTGTCTGGTATGCAGTGATTATATCGAATAGGAAATAACAAATGTATTTTTGCCGAAAATAATACAGAATGCTAAATATATAGGGGTAGGGATCGTGGTTAAAAGGTGTGGGGGATGGTTTGGCGTGCGTTTAGAAGCATGGGTAAACTGGAGTAGTAGGCGTGGACCACCCTAATAAAAAAAGAAAGAAATTCAGTATTTTTTCCCAGTAAAATTGCATTAGTTTTATTCCTCAGTTCGTTATAATCACATGTAAACCGCCTGTCTCTGTAGCCGAGGTGGCCATGGGGTTTTCTGTCACAATTTCCATCATCCTGTCACATAGTGCATAACTATACCTGTGACTGAACACCTTACAATAATCCAAAGCAAGTTTTACTCCTGGAACCTATGTGAGTTCATATTTATTGTTTTTGACACTTTGTTTGCAATGCACTTAAACTAATGGCCTGCTTTCTGCTTTGAAAAGCAGAGATTAAATGTCACTAAGAAATCATGTTATGGCCTGCACCTCTGAAAAATGTTATTTAGACATTTCTCTGCAGCTATGTACACAAAACACTTAGTGTGCTGCGAGGGTGCCAAAGTAAGACTCGGACACAGTGGTGGCATGTTTGTGGGCAGAAACTTTTATTATGGGATAACACTAGCTTGGAAGCTTATAAAAATGCGGCCAAGCTTTACAAAACTGCAACAGTGTCTGTTAAGAGATATGCTTAATGATGGAATTAATAATTCCAGTTCAGAAAGCAAGGAACTGTTCAAAATATTGAAGGAACAGGAATCTCCAAACGAACAGTACAAGGATTACCAGCTAAAAAATGTTGCTTGTTGTGCATCAATACAGGATGCCATGATGGGAAAACTGAATAAAATAAAAAGGTTATTGAATCCAAAAAGCTTTCCACAAATATGCTGTTAGATGCAGGTAACTCAGACTTTGGGTGAGTCTGTTTCACAGAATTCTATCAATGTTGCCCCAATATCGGAGTTAGAGTTAGATGCTTAAAACTACAAGATGTAAAATGGTCCCCTGCTCAGCTGTGATTATAAAATATTGTTCTCCTACGTTAATTACGGGGTTGTGCAAACTTGTGAATGCCTCTTTTGCAGAAAACCATGTCCCACAGCGGGTTAATGAAAGCATAGATACCCCCTCTCTTAAAGAATAGTGTTTGCTAATTATGCAGATGACACGCAATGTGTCGTTCTGCTAACCGGATCATGTATAGAGGATGAACGTAATATTAACATGGTCGATTTTCCTATTCAAACTTGGATGCTGCAGAATGGTCTGGCCTTAAACAACGAAAAGACCGAATTTATGGTGGTAGCACAAAGAATAAGTTTATGAAGCTGGGTCCAATCTATGAATGCTTCTCTATTGCAGTTGTAAGATTGATGGTAAAACCTTAGGCATAGTATTTGACCAGAATTTTAACATGAAGGCGCAGGTTAGCAGTTTGGTCTCTTCCTCGACCTATGATATAAAACTGCTCGCCCACCTTCAGCCTCTCATTTCACTAAAAGAACAAACGATTGCAAGGGCGATAGTTAGTGCAAATATCGACTATTCTATCAGTCTCCTTTATAGGTATCCTGAAATCTGAACTTAACCGTCTTCAAGTGATCCAGAATAGCGCAATGCCATAACCGTAGAGATCACGTCTCAGAAGTTAGACGGAGCCTACATTGGTTCCCGGTGGCAGCAGGAGTACAGTACCGGTTGCTATTAGTTACTCATAACTGTCGCCTGGGACCTATGAAAGATTGCTTGAAGGATCTTCTCTCTGAGAAATACAATCTTGGATCTCTCGGAACGTATAATACGGGCCAATGGAAGACACCCGTGTGCAACACCAGTAAAGCGCTAATGGTGCCTTCATTAAAGCTGCCCCCAGAGCGTGGCATTCTCTCCCGCCTGACCAAAGGCAAATTAAATCCACTAAAATCTTCAAGAAAAAAGTCTGTCACGGTCGTGTCTCAAAAGCATAATTCTGTCCCTAACACTAATAACCTAAACAAACTGTGCAAGGAAGATCTCTTCTTAAAGTGAAGTGTTATTTGTAGATCCAACCAACAGAAATGTTTCCAGTCTCTCCGGTAATCACAAGTGGTAACAAGAAAGAAAGAAATATTCAAAACTGTAGGTCTCCATGGTTAGGGTCGTAATCCTTTCTGCTACATTCCCTCGTATAGTGTTTCTCTCCTTTTGGGGCCTGTACTTGCTTATAAATATTCAAGTAGGCAGCTCACAAGAATATTCTCCATCTGCTTCTCCTATTTATCCCACCAACTTGATACACTCCTTTTGCCAAGTGTCGGATTTGTTGCACTGTGTATTCTTCAGTTATTTTGGGTGCAGGTCACAGATTCGCAATATTCAGAATGGCTTGGTTTATTTCCCTGCCAAGCAATTGTCCTCTCATGGGCTATCTCTTTTGGGTTCAAGTTCCAGACTTGAAATATAACTGCTTGGTTCACTATCCTGCCAAGCAGTTATTCTTTCAAGAGCATCTCATTTGGTTGCAGGTCCCAGACTCGCAATATTCACACCGGCTTGGTAATACTCTCCTGCCAAGCTTTCATCATCTTATGGACTGTCCCTCTTTGGGTTTAAGTCGCAGACTCATGATATTTACGTTTACTCTCCTGTTAAACAGTAGTCCTAGCGTGGACTATCTCTCTTTGGGTGCGGGTCCCAGACTCGCAATATTCTCTATGGCTTTATTTCAGTTTCTCATGTGGGTGTGCACCCCAGACTTTCACTTCACTTCCAGGGTTGCAGACCCTCTTTATCCAGCGTCTGCCTTCCAGCACCACTGTGGTAACCTGCTACCTGTTTGCTTCCTTCGGGTAGGTACCAGCTTTTCCTGAAAGCCAATAGTTTATTCAAAGTATGTGCCAAAAATGCTGACAGTAGTCTGTTGTAGCACTTCCATTACGCAGTAGTGAGCTACAAGGAATATGCAGGCCTAGTAGGAGTGGTAGGTCACATTATGCATTGTAGATAGACCGGCAGGGCGAAGGCCCCAGCTCTGTAGCTAATAGAAATTATTGGAGTGTTTGGAACATTATGGCACCTATATAGGACTTAGATAGCCAATCTTAAGCGCTATGAACACTAAGCTATGAGTGCATGCCTTTTAGAGCTTGCTCACATGGGGTTAATTCATCTCGGATTCTCTTATAATATTCTGCCTTTCTAACTGTAGCCCTGCATGGCTTCGTAAACGAATCCTCTTTCTCTGGGAAGGCACTGATAAGACATTCCTGAGCTTTCGCGCAGATGGGCTCCAAGCAGGGAGGGGCACAGGAAAGGAGCACAGTGGAAATTCACAGAGTTGGGTTTTTCCATGAGCAAGCCTATATTTTGCACAGGGAAGGTTCTGGAACTGTGCGTCATGGACTGCCAGCACGAGATTATAAAAATGCATGCCACATGACTCAGGTGGGAGATCGATCTGTGGACTTGGTTCGAGCAAAATCGAGTGTCCGGAACCTGTTGCTCTGTCGGCACCCTGCAGCGCTGTCCTCTGAGCGGGGCTTGTTACAGCTAGCTTATGAGGGCCAGGGTCTCCCAGTGCTGATTGAAGGGGCGTAAGACTGTGTTTCTCTGTGTTTCTCTAAGTTCTATGTTTCTCTATATTTTGTATTTCTCTAAGTTTGTGTTTTGTAATCTTCTCTAACTTGAATCCCAAAATGTTGCTGAAATTCACTGTTTAGAATAAATACTAAAACTGATTGAAGGTGTCATTTGTCACTAGCATGAGTTCACTGCTCGGCACAATAGAACCTGTATTTTGGGCTGAATTGCGTAATTTGTGCTCTAAGGGCTGGTCCCGAGGAAGATTTTCCCAATATCAAGACACACAGGTTCTCCTCCTACGCTCTTGGCTTACCTCCGGCTGGCTCTCGTCTCTTTTGCTGCTGCACAGCTTGCCGAATTCATCCTTGGAGGAAAGCTCTCCTCTTGTATCTCAGCTGTGGCATGTTTAAACTCCTGCATTGGAAAACGGCATTGCTTTGAGCCAATCACATTCATTGAGAAGCTAGAGTGCTCATTCTGTTTCTCCATAGTGATCCTTGGGCTCCTGTTCATCTTCTCAGTACATGACATAGAGTTAGATGTAACTTACTTTGCATTCTCTGAAGTTTGAATCTTGGCAAGTATATTATGTTGAGTAATGACAATATTTTTATTTTTTTGTTTTATTTTTATTTAATGTTCTTTGGTTGAAAACATTTAACATATAAACCTTACAAAAAAGAAAAACAATGAATAGTTAAAATTATACATATCAATTACAATTTTTCATGTTATAATTAATCAATTCATAAAATAACACTAAAAGAAATTCATAGAAGTCTTACCCTATAGGACATTGAAAAATAAAAGTATACATTTCATACTTTGATTTTACGGCTAAAAAAGAAAGTGACCATTACAAATAGGTTAAAGTGCAAATATGCATGTGTTTGATCTTAAGCACAGGAAAAAGGGGATGGTGATCATTACAAGTGGGTTATGGTCAAACTATACTCAATATCCGATCCCCAGGTCCGGAGAATTGATAGCAGTAGCAAGAACCGATGAAGTTTTATGACCTGATAAACAAATTGACCAGATGCTATCACAATCACCCATAGCCATCAAATCTGTAAACTCTTTCATGAGATTGCATCTACGCGCCTGAAGAGCTGGACAATAGATAAGTAGATGTTTCAATGTCACATTCTAAGGGGATCTCGCAGAAATGACAGCCCACCTCGTCATCCTTGAGAAACCCATATCTTGTGAGAATGTGTCTAGTTATGCACAGATTAAGGCAAAATCTAAAATATGCCTCATAGATTTGGTTGGATATACTGAAAGAAAAGTGGCAAGAGTTCCTAGCTTCTTATGGTCACCTTGGAGATGGCTAAGCGATGGATACAAATTACATTTGTCCAAAGTTAAAATCCAATCAAACTCAAGTAATAGTTTTAGTGTACCTTGGATTCTCTCTCAGGTCATAAATGGAAATACCCAGTTCTGCCGAAAGTGCGATACTAAATAAGTAGACCTCATGTAACCACGAACTCGACTGGGCCTACAGCATAATATTCAAGTCTTCAAATAAGGAAGCCGTCAATTGAAACTAAATGTTCCTTTATAAGTGAAAATAAATTTCAGACTGCACGTGGCCGCAATTAAACTATACCCAGATTGTATCTAATTGCATCAATGGGTATGGAGTTAGGAAGCCGCAACACTCTCCGCCAAATCAAGGCATCCAATTTAGGTAAATACTTCAATAGTGCCGTTGGGTAAACATGAGAGCCATGTAATAACTTTGGGACAATTTTACATTTGTAGAACCTTAAAGTTGGCTTCAGAGTCCATGTACCATATTTTTAATCAACCATCACTAACTAATTGGCTAAATTATGAGCGTGCTTCTTCAATCATTCAAAAAGTGTTGTGTGGCCTTGTTTTGAGGAGAGAAAAATAAATAAATAAATTAGTGAATCCACCTTCTCAATTACTTCCTCATTAAATTTCCACTGATGAGGTTCTTTTCCAGCCTTTAGTACTTTAGTGCCGGGCCAAGCTAGGCAGCCTTGCAGTTCACTGAGCTCACCACTTTCCATCCTGGGCTGAGCGGGTGACTGCAGGCTCCTACTAAGGTATCAGCCCCTCCGTGTGCCGTTGTATTTTTAAAAAAGCTTGTTGTTCCTTTTTCTTCCTCGCTGTGTGCCCCCCCCTGGCCCCTCTCCGCTTCTGTGGTGTTTGCAGGCTGTCCCCTCCCTCCCAGCCACACCAGCCCTCCCTGATTGGTTGCCTCACATCCCCCCTCCTTATTACAGGTGCTACCAGGGCAGCCCCACGGTTAAGGGCCCCTTAGGCAAAGGGCGGCTCCCTCGATTGCGGCTCCTGTGGTGTCTGCAGGTGTCCGCAGGGGACGCTAGTTGCTACTACCCTCCCTGCCTACCCCACCTTCTGACACTGAAACATGGCTGTGCTGACACCCGTGTTTTTGTAATACACACTGTTTCTGTATTTAAACATTTTTTACGCTGTGAAAAACTAGGCTTTTTCTCCCCTTTCAGGATTCTAAAACTTAGGTGTCTGCAGGTGTCCGCAGGGGACGCTAGTTGCTACTACCCTCCCTGCCTACCCCACCTTCTGACACTGAAACATGGCTGTGCTGACACCCGTGTTTCTGTAATACACACTGTTTCTGTATTTAAACAATTTTTGCGCTGTGAAAAACTAAGCCTTTTTCTCCCCTTTCAGCATTGTGAGCCTTTTTAACCTTGAGAATCTGTCCTATTGCACAACTTGATTGCCGCTCCCTATATGTCTGCCTACTCTCGCCAGTTCTCCCCCTCTCCCACCTACTCTATGGTGCTCTGTCTCTTCTATCTTTTCTAACTGCTTCTCTATCGACTATCCTGCTCTCCTCACTAAATCTAGTAGGAAGAAGTTTAAAAAGGACATCCTTGTCTCAAACCTAGGCCTTCCTATCACTGACACCTACACCAGTGCCTCCTCCAAGGAAACTCTCACCAACATCCTCTTTGTCGTGCCTTCACCTGACCTATGGACCCTTCACATGGTCTCTGTGCTCTCTCCTTTCTCCTCTTCCCCCATTAATGGTGGCACCCCCCGCTGGGACGTCCTCCTGGCCTCCTTCCACTCCTCTAAGGTCATCATTAATGTCTACTCTAATGGGACCATCTTGGTCCAAGGCCCACAGGCCAACCTTAACCTCTTCGATAGACGCTTCCCGCGCCTAATCAACTTCCTTTCTTCTCCCGCTGTCCCCCCGCCCCTTTCCTCGGCTTCCTTGCCGTCCCTCTACCCCTCTAGGGCTCCTTCTACACCTCTGCAGGGCATACCTCTGATCTGTACCCCTCCCCGGAAGTCCTTTAAGGATGGCAACCTTCTCCACATTGCCACTCTTAACTCTCGCTCTGCTGTCAAACATTCCTCTGATATCTGCCGCCTTCTTGAAGAACTTGACCTTGATATCCTCGGTCTCAATGAGACATGGTTCATGGCCAGCTCTGTCACCAGCTTTGACATGCTCCTACCTGACGGCTACAAGATCCTCTCTGCGCCCAGGCTCAACCAAGCCGGTGGAGGTGTAGCCCTTATCTTCCCTGAGTGGATTCCTGCCTCTGTCATTCCTACGCAGAACTACTCCTCTTTTGAATGCCTCGTCTGCTGGCTCTCTCTCTCCCCTAGCCACTCCCTTACTGTGGCTACCATCTATCGGCCACCTGGTCAGATTTCCTCCTTCCTCTCTGAGTGGGCGGACCTCTCCTCCTCACTCCTGGCCTCAACCACTCAACTCCTCCTTCTTGGAGACTTCAACATCCGCCTGCATGCCTCCTGTGCCCCCTCTGGACTCTTTCGCGACCTCTGCGACTCTCTTTCACTCACCATTCTCCCCTCTGGCCCGACTCATTCTGCAGGGCAAACTCTTGATGTTCTGATCTCCTCTGATCTTCCCCTCTCCGTCCCTCTCTCCACTCTGCTCTCCTGGAGTGATCACTTTCTCCTATCCTCCCACCTCACCCTCCTGTTACACCTCGCCCTCGGCCGCGCCACATTTCCCGGGTTCTGCCTCATTGCTCTCGTATGCGCAAGAACAATTGGGGAATTCCAGGGAACACCAGAATAAGGGACAGGAAAGTGATCGCCCTTCATAAAGGGTTACGGCGCCGGCATGCGCCCTTCTTATCGCGCTGGCAGCTGCCATGGCAAATTTCTACACGAACTACAGTATCCAGAAAACCTGTTACGTTGTAGTTCTCGGCGTTGAGATGGGAGCCTCATTTTCAAACGATACGCCTCTTTGTTGTTATTTATTCCACAGCGGCATACAGAACGCTGCTTCTGTTTAAAGTTACAACCGGCATACCTTCCGAAGTGCTCTCTCTGTATCTTGAATTGTGAAGTCCTTGTTTTTCCCGTGTACCGACCGTGCCTGCACACGGACTCCTTCTTCTGAATCCTCGATTGAACTGTTTTCTGACCACCCGTGTACCAGACCCCTTGCCTGCTTTCGGAACTCTTGAACACTGATTCTGTTGTGTTTCTTGACCGCCCGTGTACCAGACCCCTTGCCTGCTTCCGGAACTCTTGGACACTGATTCTGCTGTTTCGTGACCGCCTGTGTACCAGACCCCTTGCCTGCTTCCTGGACCCTGGGATAATAACTACTCCGGGAAGAAAGACTCTAATTGGAATCCCATCTTCTGTGGAGTTCGACTTCATTCCTAAGTGCATCTTTTGAACGCTTTGCTGTGGTGCACCATCCCGAAACCAGTGCGACCCTCGTTCCGTTCGGGGATAGCTACCTTACTAACCTCCCTATTTTTTATTTTATACTTTCGTTGTTTCCCAGCACTCTTTACGTCAATCCTATTTCCATCAGGGGTAAAGTATAGTTTTCTTGGTTTTTCCATACTGAAGACTTATACATTAGCCATATACTAAAGCCTCTCTAATTTATAGGTTGCTCAGGTTCCTTTGGCTTAAGGGGAGATTAAACCAGGTACTACTAAAGGGGAATAGTCTTGGGAAAAAACCAGATTCATTATTGGCAGATTGTTTAACTTTTATCCTTTCCTTTACAGCCTGGGTTTGAGACGGTCTGTTCTCCCCGCTTTTTTGATCGATCGGTCCCCTTGTCTGTACAGTTCAGCAGGTGGTCATATCGGTTTAAAGAGTTCATTCCCTCACAGAGAGGAGGCTTGGGTGGAGGCTCCAACCCTAGCTCCTTCAAGCAACTCCCCAGCAATAGAGGTCCGGCCTGTTTACGTACTCTCCATTCCGGTGAGTAACAGAAACAGAAGCCATGGAAGAAGTTGATCCTTTAACCACCTTGGTTCGCTTGGTATCTGAACTTCGTTCTGGTATGACAGCCGCACATAGTGCTATCCATCAAAGGATCAACACTTTGCAGAGTTTTCCAAGCCCCCACACCCTGGGGGTGGATACGACTGCTGCTACGGCATCAGGTTCAACCGGGCCTATACCCTCTGCCTCTGGCTTTACGACTACTCCGGTGCTTATGGCTACTCAATTCCCACTGGCCCCCCCAGAACGATTCTCTGGGGATCCTAAACATTATCGCACGTTTATCAACCAGTGCAAATTACATTTTCTCTGTCGGCCCACTGCTTTCCCTAATTCTACTACGAAGGCAGCCTTTGTTCTCTCTCATCTTGGGGGTACCGCAGCCGCTTGGGCTAATCCGTTACTGGAATCTAATAGCTACGTCCTTTATGACTGTGATGCTCTCATCACGGCCATGAACAGAGTATTTGACACCCGCTATAAATACCAGGCTACTGACCTGGAGTTCCTCAATCTGCGTCAAGGCACATCCTCTTTGTTTACATACCTTACTAAATTCAATCAGTTGGCAGCTGAAACTGATTGGCGGGAGGAGAAAAAATCAGCCGTGTTTTACAAAGGGTTGTCCGATGAGTTAAAGGACGTTTTGGCCACAGTATCAGTGGTTCCAACCACTTTTGGGGAACTGTTAGACTTGGTATTACAAATAGATGCTAGAAGAACCGAAAGAAGGGGTGAACGCAAGTCACCAGCCCCTGTTACTCTGCAGGTGGAACAGTCTTCTCCTTCTACTTCACTTCCGGAACCTATGCAGATCGGGGCAGTAAGAGGTCCTTTGACTTCTGCACAACGGGATTATCGCAGAACGCATAATTTATGCATGTATTGCGGATCTGCTGAACACCTCTTGAAGGATTGCCCTAAGAGACCTGTCAAAAAGCCGGGAAACGCCAGAACCCGGCGATACAGGGTCCCTACGCCGGGGGTGCTTTCCTTGGACTCTCATGGTGCTTTTCTGTTCCTGTTAGCCTTCCTGTGGTATTTACTACTGAAGATAGTACCTTTTCTTCATTGGCGATCATTGATTCCGGGGCCACCGGGAATTATATGGATTACGATTACGCCACAAGTAAGAACGTTTCGGTTGTCTCTAAAGCCCAACCCGAGGTGGTTCACGCTGTGGACGGTACATCCTTGGTCTCTGGCCTAGTCACACAAAATACCTCTTTGATTCATATGCAAACCAGGGAAGGACATGCTGAGTCGATCTCCTTCGATCTCATTAAAGCCCCTCAATTCCAGGTCATTTTGGGCATCCCTTGGTTGCAACATCATAATCCAGCCATCGACTGGACAAGAAAAACGGTGCAGTTTCCTTCCACTGAGTGTAACGAAAAGTGTTTCCTAGACACTAGTGTGTCCTCTGAGTCTTCTTGTCAAGCCTTGGTAGCATCTATGTCCATAATTGGAGCCATCACTAAATCTCCCGAAACCGAAATCCCTCCTGAATACAAGTCTTTCTGTGATGTGTTTGACAAGGGAGGGGCAGACCAATTGCCACCTCATAGGCCTTACGACTGCCCAATCGATTTACTGCCAGGTGCTAAGGTCCCGGCGGGTAGGGTCTATTCCCTTACGGTTCCAGAAGATAAGGTATTAAAGGAGTATATTGACAAGGCATTGGCCACTGGGTTCATTAGACCTTCCAGGTCCCCTGCGGCTTCTCCGCTTTTTTTTGTCCCTAAAAAGGAGGGCGACCTCTGCCCCTGTATTGATTATCGGGCATTAAACGCGGTGACGGTAAAAAATCAATATCCCCTCCCGCTCATTTCAGTGCTCTTAGACCAGCTCGGTTCTTCTGTAGTCTTTACTAAGCTGGATCTTAGGGGTGCATATAATCTCGTTCGAATGCGAAAAGGGGACGAGTGGAAGACCGCATTCAAAACATGCTACGGACTGTATGAATATTTGGTGATGCCGTTTGGTCTCTATAATGCCCCGGCCACCTTCCAGGCATTCATGAATGATATTTTCCATGACTGTTTGGATCAGTTTGTTGTAGTATATTTGGACGATATCCTCATATATTCACCCTCCAGCGAGGAGCACACGAGGCACGTGCAAATTGTCTTGCAACGGTTGAGGGAAAACCACCTATTTGTCAAAGCTGAAAAATGTGTCTTCAACTCCACTGAGGTGGAGTTTCTTGGTTACGACCTGACTAGTAGGGGTATAAGAATGAGTCGTTCTAAAGTTAGGGCTGTCTTGGATTGGCCCGTTCCTACATCGATTAAAGCCTTGCAATCCTTTTTGGGGTTCTCGAACTTCTATAGGCGCTTCATCCGTTCTTTTTCTTTTATATCAGCGCCGCTGACGGCCTTGACCAGCTCTAAGAAATCCTATCAATGGAACCAGGAGGCACAAAGAGCCTTTGACACCCTTAAAGCAGCCTTCACTTCCGCCCCAGTGTTACAGCACCCTAATCCGTTACTTCCAATTCTGGTGGAGACCGACGCCTCTGGCTCGGCTATTGGGGCGGTTCTATCTCAAAGGTGTCCAGACTCAGGGGAAGCCCATCCGATCGCATTCTTCTCAAGAAAATTGACGCCCTATAAGCGCAACTATACAATCACAGAAAGAGAACTCCTAGCCATAAAAGACGCTTTTTCCGAATGGCGGCACCATCTTTTGGGGGCTCAACATCAGGTCACAGTTTTTTCGGATCATCGGAGCCTTTTGGCATTTAAATCAATGAAATGTCTTACTGCGCGACAGGCTCGTTGGCATCTTTTCTTTTCCCAGTTTTATTTCACAATCACATATCGACCGGCCCGATTGAATACTTGTGCAGATGCTTTGTCACGCATTGCCTTCCATTCTGACAACAAAGCCTCTGACAAACCACTCTTGTTACCTGGTAACGTTGTTTGTGCCTGCACTCCTCAACCTAGCCTGCGGACTTTGATTTCGGATTGGGTCTCCGCGAATAAAGAAGAATGTGAGACTCTCAATCTTGATGTGGTTCAAGGCCTACCCTACATCCAAGGACGCTTGTTTGTGCCTCCAGGACAGGCACGATTACGTGCTCTAGCTTGGTCTCATGATTCCCTATGTGCGGCTCATCCGGGTCAGCAAAAGACGCTGGAGGCATTACGCCGTTGGTCCTGGTGGCCTACCATGTCAAGGGATGTGATTGACTATCTGGCATCCTGTTCTGTATGTTCCCAATGTAAGGTCTCCCGTTCTAAACCTGTGGGTCTGTTACGCCCTCTCCCTGTGCCTCACAAACCATGGTACATGGTTTCTATGGACTTTATTGTGGATCTACCTCCTGTTAAAGGTCTTGACACTATCTGGGTAGTAATTGATTATTTCACCAAGATGGCGTTGTTTATTCCCTGTACAGGTCTGCCTTCTGCCCCTGTTTTGGCTTCCCTTTTTCTCCAGAACGTTTTTCGGTTCTTCGGATTGCCTGCCATCCTGGTTTCGGATCGTGGCTCTCAATTTACATCACGTTTCTGGAGGGCTTTGACTGCTTCTTTGGGTATTGACGATCGGTTCAGTTCTGCTTATCATCCTCAGACGGATGGGCAAACTGAAAGGGTAAATGCCACCCTTGAACAATTTCTCCGGTGTCTCTGCCTTCGTTTCCAAGCATCCTGGTTGACGATGCTTCCTTCTGCTGAATTCGCGTACGATAATTCCATGCATACCGCCTCAGGGGTCTCCCCGTTTTTTGCCTTATATGGTTGCCATCCACGATCATTACCTTTTGATCCTACGCTTCCCATTGACAACCCGGCGGCTCAGGACTGTGTAAGGGAATTGGTGACGACCCGTAGTACGGTTCGCTCTCATCTGCTTCTAGCTCAGGCCAGGGCAAAGAAAAATGCTGATCGTCACAGAAAACCGGCACCTGATTATAAGGTGGGCATGAAAGTTTGGTTGTCCACCCGTAATTTGCGGATTCCTGGCAAACGCTTGTTGTTGCCTAAATTCGTGGGTCCTTTTCCCATTACTGAGATTATTAATCCGGTGGCTGTACGCCTTTCTTTACCTACCGTGTGGAATCAACATCCGGTATTTCACGTATGTCTCCTGAAGCCTTGTCCACCCTCTGTTCGGCTGCCCGATCGCCCTCCTCCGATTCAGGTGGATGGGGATGATGAATACGAAGTGGCGGACATCCTGGATTTTCGTCTCCGTAGGGGGCGCCCCTTTTATTTGGTGGATTGGAAGGGGTACGGTCCCGAAGACAGGTCCTGGGAGCCCTTATGCAATATACATTCTCCGGCTCTCTTGCGCCGTTTCCATGCACGGAGGGGGTCTGCGCCGCCTTTGGGGGTGGATGCTGTTACACCTCGCCCTCGGCCGCGCCACGTTTCCCGGGTTCTGCCTCATTGCTCTCGTATGCGCAAGAACAATTGGGGAATTCCAGGGAACACCAGAATAAGGGACAGGAAAGTGATCGCCCTTCATAAAGGGTTACGGCGCCGGCATGCGCCCTTCTTATCGCGCTGGCAGCTGCCATGGCAAATTTCTACACGAACTACAGTATCCAGAAAACCTGTTACGTTGTAGTTCTCGGCGTTGAGATGGGAGCCTCATTTTCAAACGATACGCCTCTTTGTTGTTATTTATTCCACAGCGGCATACAGAACGCTGCTTCTGTTTAAAGTTACAACCGGCATACTTTCCGAAGTGCTCTCTCTGTATCTTGAATTGTGAAGTCCTTGTTTTTCCCGTGTACCGACCCTGCCTGCACACGGACTCCTTCTTCTGAATCCTCGATTGAACTGTTTTCTGACCACCCGTGTACCAGACCCCTTGCCTGCTTTCGGAACTCTTGAACACTGATTCTGTTGTGTTTCTTGACCGCCCATGTACCAGACCCCTTGCCTGCTTCCGGAACTCTTGGACACTGATTCTGCTGTTTCGTGACCGCCTGTGTACCAGACCCCTTGCCTGCTTCCTGGACCCTGGGATAATAACTACTCCGGTAAGAAAGACTCTAATTGGAATCCCATCTTCTGTGGAGTTCGACTTCATTCCTAAGTGCATCTTTTGAACGCTTTGCTGTGGTGCACCATCCCGAAACCAGTGCGACCCTCGTTCCGTTCGGGGATAGCTACCTTACTAACCTCCCTATTTTTTATTTTATACTTTCGTTGTTTCCCAGCACTCTTTACGTCAATCCTATTTCCATCAGGGGTAAAGTATAGTTTTCTTGGTTTTTCCATACTGAAGACTTATACATTAGCCATATACTAAAGCCTCTCTAATTTATAGGTTGCTCAGGTTCCTTTGGCTTAAGGGGAGATTAAACCAGGTACTACTAAAGGGGAATAGTCTTGGGAAAAAACCAGATTCATTATTGGCAGATTGTTTAACTTTTATCCTTTCCTTTACAGCCTGGGTTTGAGACGGTCCGTTCTCCCCGCTTTTTTGATCGATCGGTCCCCTTGTCTGTACAGTTCAGCAGGTGGTCATATCGGTTTAAAGAGTTCATTCCCTCACAGAGAGGAGGCTTGGGTGGAGGCTCCAACCCTAGCTCCTTCAAACAACTCCCCAGCAATAGAGGTCCGGCCTGTTTACGTACTCTCCATTCCGGTGAGTAACACCTCCCTACCGCTCAGGCCAAGCCTCCTCCATCACTGCCACCCACCTTCTCGGTCATCCGACCCATGAAGCGCATGTCAGTTGAGGCTTTCGCCACCACTTTCTCACCCTCTCCTCCCCCTTTGGCTGACTCTCATCCTGACACAGCCCTCTCCATGCTCCACTCCTCTATATCTGATACTCTTGATATCCTTGCCTCTGTCATGAGAATCTGCCTGAAGCCCAAAGCCAAGTGTAACTCCTGGTATGACTCAGACCTCATCACCCTTAAACATAAGTGCAGGGTGGCCGAGAGGAAATGGCGTGCTTCATGTTCATCCTCTGACAAACTGGCCTGTCGCCTGCTTCAAAGGCAATACCAGCTCTCCGTCCTCACCAAGAAGAGAGCTCATATCCAAGCCTGCATCTCTGCAGCATCTAACAACTTGGCTGAACTCTTTAAAATCTGCAAGGAACTAGCCAACCCTGACACAGTCTCTAACTCTCCTGCACCTTCCCAGGCCCTCTGCATGGCGCTGGCTTCTCACTTCATCTTAAAAACCTAGGAAATCCTGTCCTCACTCTCCTCCTATCGCCTCCCTCCCTCCATTCCCTGCTCTTCTTCTGGCCCGTCTGCAGCCACCCCCCCTCCTTCTCTGCCTTTCCCCTTTTCTCTGCAGACGAGGTTTCTAGACAAGTCTGATCTATGAAAGTCTCATCGAAACAGGTTCACCCCTGTTCCTCCAAAACCATCAAGGACCACATTGACGCCCTGGCTGATTTCTGCAATCACTCCTTCACCACTGGAGTCTTCCCATCCCCTCTGAAGCACTCCCTGGCGCACCCTCTTCTTAAGAAACCCTCTGCCGACCCCTCCTGCCCGCTATCACCCAATCTCCATCACTCCCTTCCTGGGCAAGATCCTGGAGAAACTGGCCATTTCCCATCTCAATCTTCACACTGAATCTGTTGGTTGTCTTCACGACCATCAGTCTGGCTTCAGAGCTGCCAGAAGCACGGAAACTGCTCTCCTGAACATCTGTGAAGACCTGCTCTCCAACCTTGACTCCAGCACCCTGTGTGTCCTCATCTTGCTTGATGCTTCTCTGCCTTTGACACTGTCAACCATGCCATCCTGCTCAACCGTCTCCGTGATAACATGGGTATCACTGGTCAGGCTCTGGCGTGGCTGACGTCTTTCCTCTCCGACCGACCCTCCCAGGTCCAACTTGGGTCCTTCCTCTCTGATATCTTTTCTCTACCTGTGGTGTCCCCCAGGGATCTAACCGCTCTCCCTGGCTGTTCAACCAATACCTTGCACTCCTTGCCCACTGCATCGCTGCTCTCTGCCCCACTTTTCAGTGCCATGCCGATGATACCCAGTTCATTTTCCGGCTACCCTTGGCCTCCTCCTCGCCTTCCCTCATCTGATTGTCTGACTGCTATTCAGGAGTGGTGTGCCGCCAATGACCTCTGCCTTAATGTCAGTAATACTGAGATTTTACTCATCGGCACACCCACTCACTCCTTCCCTGCAGCTCTCTGGCCGGCCTGAATTATAAGTATTACTATAACAATTATTTTTTTGTATTGCTTTTGGTTTTGTAATAGCTTCAGGACATTAAAGCAAAAGAATGAAAATACATTTTAAAAAAGAGCAATTCCCAACGACAATGAACATGGTTTGTCTCCATGAGGCTGGTTGTTAGTCATGGGTCCTGTCAAGGTGTAGAAATCCATTGATGCAGTTATGAAATATATCCTCTAGGAGTTGAACCTCCACGCAGGGAATAGTCATCCTGCTTGGACCTTAACTTAATACATGTTATCAAAGGCTCTAGCCCACTGAGGTAAGAGTTTTATCACATCAATGGATTTCAATACCTTCACCGAACCCATGACTAACAACCAGCTTCATGGAGCTCAACCCTGTTCTTTGTCTTTTTAGGCAGCCAGGCTCTCCACACGATCATCAAGTTGTCGGTGATCAATACAACTTTTTTCCCACATCCACTCGAGAGGGTTTACATGAGACTTTACCGTAGCAAAGGATAGCCTACGGTAAGACATACGATATGTGACTCTAACATTATCGTTCTTTTCTAAAATGAAAGCATTTTTTGAGCTTACATTAAATCATGTACTTAGTTTCTGAGATGGCACCAGTTCTAACCCACACATATGCTATTATCAATTTTAGCTAGAGACCCACAGGACACGGCTATACCATCTACCACATGTCCTGATGAAGGCCTACCACACTTAAGCTCCATCAAGCAGCTTTACCTTAGGCCGAAAAACAATAGTGTCGACGACTTCTCCACAAATTGTATTTTTAAAGTTAAACATGTCGATCAACAAAAGCAAAACATGTTCTTTGTCTACCAAAATCCAGTCCAATTAACTGGGTTGTACTTGCTTGTATTGTATACAGAACTGTAAATAGTAAAGTGTCTTTGGGTGCTGTCTTTTCACACTTGAGAAATATATGTAAATTAAAAATTCATGGTCAAAAATCTCACTGACCTTGATGAAACCTGAAAATAGTGTTTGTTCTGTGTAGGAGTACAACAAGAAATGTGTGTGTGATTTCTCACCCTGATTTTTGTGATTATTTAAAGGTTCATAGGGAAGGCCAGAGCAGCCCCACCGCTAGTCACGTGCATAGTAGAAAACGCGAAATTGGGAAGCAGGGTGGGGGGGAGCATTGTTTGCAAGGGGGAAGAGGACAACAAATGGACTCCCATTAAGTAAGACAGAAATGTACAATTGGAGCCACTGGGTGCAGCAATTGTGCTGCTTATTTAAACATAGCTATACATGGATTTCCAAATAATTCCACACCAACGTCACAATGAATGTGAAAAAGATCCAACTCAAATCATGGTTTTGTTTAGTAATGTCTTATTTAAACATGACTATTAAAACATAAAGGACAACATGGCATGTGCCATAAACATGAATGCTTAATTCTCATTACAATGATGACACAATGTACAGGTTGATTGCCAACAATGATTTCTCGCAACCCCTTAAAGTAAATGAGCTCTCCTTTATCAACCTAAGTCAGCCTTAATTATTAGTTGGCCAATCAGTCATAAATGAGTCAGCAAATCAGCCTTGATGTGCCTGAGTGAGTCAGCCACTCAGTCTTAATATGTCAACATGTGTTTTGACATTCGGGGTGCTTCAAAATCTTTGTGAAATTACCACACAACAGATGATTTTTTGCATGCGTGGCTCCAAGCATATTTATGGTCATAATGAGTCCACATGTTGATAATGAACCCCGCCCATGTCTTTGTCAGGGCAATGTGTGTGGTGGGGAGATCAAGTGAAGCCTTACTCCTGATGAGTATGTAATTGAAGTAAGCTAGTTGATCTTAATGATTAGACATGGAACGATATACTCCCATAGTTGAAATCGAGACAAAAAGTTCCTTGGAAAGTTATAAATCTGTTTCCCTTTAAACCAAACCTGGCACGTGTGGTGAAAATGTGTCATCGAGAGGGCCATCAATTGAATATGAGCTGCCTTCAATCTCCTATGTCCCCCGAGGAGAATGGTGCTGCCTTAAGTAAAGCAGCATTCTAGTGGTCCCTTGTGGAGAGAGATACTGTTCAACTCTGCTATCTTGTTGCCGTCAAGGAAGATCACAGGCACTGCCCCGAATATACAGGCAGTGGGTATTTCTGTACACAACAGTCTGATAGGTCACAGTAGCAACCCAAAGTATCAAGCTTGCCTTATTCAACTGATCGGGTACTCCTTCCATTCAGTTACACTGGATATCAGATTACGGATTTCGTTCTGGATATTGTGTTGAATATAGTTCTTGCAATCGCATCTCTTGGGTGTTTTGTCCACCATCCGGCTAAGGCCCCAGGCTTTCGTCCAGATTTTTCCTAGCGGTTTTGGGAGTCTGGGCAGTGGTTTGGTTGTTGATCGGTATCCCGTGGGTTGGTCCGGTCCGCAATCTCCGGCACACAATCCGCATCCATGATGTTGTGGTGTTTTAAGAACTGTCATGCGTCATCTGGGGGAAGGAATGCCATACCTGTAAGTGTTGAAAACACCATATTGTGGGAAATGTGAGGGAATGTCGATGGTGTGACCCCTTTAGAGCTGCGAACAACGGGTTAAATTCTTTGATGCCTGGAGACTTGCAAGGAAAAAGTCATTAAACAGACATATCATTGATCCATCTTTTTGTATGACACCTTTAACCCAGTATGCCTTTAATATGGTGAGTTTGTGCTGAAATTTGAGGAATCTGGTCGTAATTATCCTTGGGCGTTCGCCCCTGTTTGGTTTAGGAATTGGTGCTCTGTGAACCCTCTCGATGACATATTCTCGTGGATTAGTTATCTGAAGACTTTCCTAGAACAAAGTATATGGCAATCCCTCCATAGCCACTTCCTCCAAATTCTCTGTATCGGCCACCAGGCGCAGGTTATTGTGTCTTGATTGGTTTTCCTGATGGTCAATTTTTGTGCCCAGTCTTTGAACTTCATTTATAGCGGTGTCCAATTCAGTGGACAGGGATTTGTGGCTGTGTTCCAATGCACTTATTCTACGTTTGTTCTCAGTAGTGTGTTCAGCTTGTAGGTTGATGCAGCTATTTATTTTTCATTATGTCCTACACAGTGGTCTCCGGGTGCATTGATTTATAGATTTCGTCCCGGCCAGGATAGCTTGTAGCTGCGACGGTACGTCAATCTTGCCAGGGCGTCTGGAGGATCTGCATGCACTGTTCTTGTTGTTATGAGTCGCGTCGGAGTCCAAAAAATGTGCAGACATATCCACAGTGCTGGAGCCTATGTATGTGGAGCTTGGTGGTACACACCCCTTATATCCGATCACAGTGGGGTAAGTGTGATTCTGATGCTTGTTAATCTTCTTAGAATCACATGCTGTGCATATAGTCCGACATCCAGTGGAAACCGCAGTGTATTGCAGCTTGTCTTTCGGGAATTGAAAGAGGGCGTCGACATGGGCGTGCCTGTATCACTATCCCTACATGACGTGTAGTGTACCCAAAATCCCTCACGTGTCAAGGCCCCTCAGATTGCTATTGTTATCTTTTGACCTTTGGTCGTATATTATTGAAGTTATTGAATATTATCCTCCCGTCCATTCCATCGATGGCTGTTTCCAGACCTCCGGCGGAGCCAGTTCCACGGATCTTCGACGGACAGTGTTCCTGTCGGCGCTGCCGACCACGTGGCCTAGCCTTCTGGCTGGCCTACACAGTAGGGAGAGTAGGTCAGGGTTGATATTTCCTTTTCTAAGAATGCCTTTCCCTTTCATCTCTCATTGTTCCCTCCATTTAGGTTTTGTCCTTCTACTAAGGCAAATTTCCCTGGAAGGATAAAACCCTAAGTATAATCGGTGTCTGCCCCTAAATCACGACGAGACGGTTGGTGTGGCTTGCAAGCTCCTGCATCCTAAGACACTAAAGGAGCGCCGTGTTAAACGGTGGACCGGCCTACGGAATGTCGCAGGCTGAGTCTAGTTCTCCCGCTGCCACAACCGCCGATTGTGACGAGGGGCTGAGTGACGAACAGGCCTCCGATTCGGAGGCATTTGACCTCTCAGCAGAGCATTCCCACTCCGCGTCGTCGGTCCCCGGCCTTGCTAGTCTATTTCTCGGGTCCTGCTATGGGGACTTTACACCCCAGCGACAAAGACGCACACACTTCACACACTAAGAACACAACCCCGGGGACGTCTTCGACAAAGCAGTCCATAGCGCCAATGGGCACACCGGAAATTTCGGCCGTGCTCACCGATCGTCAGGATCGGCAGCCCTCCCTGCAACCGCAGATGTGCTTTGTGACTGGGGCCTCTAAATTGAAGGGTGCTGCCCCCAATATTCAGGAGTCCGTCGAGACGCATCGGAAGAAAGCGTCCTTTGTCAGGAAGGGCCCGGTTCTGCCAAAAGTAACCGCGCAACCGCAGGCCCGAACTACCCAACTTCCCAACTCTGAGGTGATTACCGAAAGGATTGCTAGGATTATTTCAGCGGATGGTCAGAAGCAACGGTCCAAGGATTCGTCGAGACCCAAGGACAAACCCAAGGATTCGTGGAAATCCAGGGATAGGCCGAAGGATTCTTCAGAACCCACGGAGAGGCCTAAGGACAAACGGAGGACACACATCAACCGTCGGTACACCCAAAAAAAGGACTTTTGGGAAGGTACTGGAAGGATTCCTTCGACGTTAAACCAGAAATCTTGACGTTCTGTTCTGTGACGGAAGATCCATTACATGAGCCCTTTCCACCCCAGGACCCCTCTGGTTCATCTATTGGCACCAGGGAGAAGTTGGAGGGATGTATGGAGAGGCTAGAGAGGTTTGTAGAACTCTCTGAGAAATCCACAGCCAAAGGACCCTGTGGCTAAGCTTTAAAAAGTCTTTGACCCTTCTCTATTGTTGTGTGATCAGCCCTTATAGGGGTCTATAGCATTTAGCTGAACCATCACTGCTTCACCAGTTATATGTACTCATAGCCTTCACTGTGCCCGCCATATTTAGACTTACCTTCATTGCTTCAAATAATTACATGCATCTTAATCTATTATTGTTACTAGGCTACATTGACCAGCCTAGATGTGCCCTGCGCCTACAATTGCATTTAGCCTATGTGTGTTCTGCACTGACTAGCCTAGATGTGCCCTGCGCCTACAATTGCATTTAGCCTATGTGTGTTCTGCACTGACTAGCCTAGATGTGCCCTGCGCCTACAATTGCATTTAGCCTATGTGTATTCTGCACTGACTAGCCTAGATGTGCCCTGCGCCTACAATTACATTTAGCCTATGTGTGTTTTGCATTGACTAGCCTAGATGTGCCTTGCGCCCACAATTGCATTTAGCCTATGTGTGTTTTGCATTGACTAGCCTAGATGTGCCCTGCGCCTACAATTGCATTTAGCCTATGTGTGTTTTGCATTGACTAGCCTAGAAGTGCCCTGCGCCTACAACTGCATTTAGCTTATATGTGTTTTGCATTGAATAGCCTAGATGTGTTCTAACTACAACATAGGCTAGGTATAGCACAGAAGTCCCGTCCCCCCATTCATCTACACTGAATCAACACTTAGATGTTAGTATATCCTCAGCATAGTTTGACAATGACCTCTGCCTACTAGACTAAACTAGCCCAGACGGCACTACTTACCTGTGCCATCATAGCGATTATGACCACTGCCATCATAACAAACCCTCCTAAGGATAGAAATCTGAGACTTAGGTCTAGATTGTCTCCTATCTATGAACCTTATAGAAACTTCCCTAACAACGTCAATAATCGAACGACTACCCGGTGTAAGAACCCCTTCTCCACACTAACGCAAACTACTAATACCACGGACAAAACTCCCCCTAAAAATCACACTTCCCGAGATACCCTCTCTCGCAATAGCTCCACTCAACCTAAACTCATCCCGATAACTATCCAGGACACACCCAACATAACTACTATATCCAGAGCCGTAATCAACGCTAGATCACTAGTAGCCCACGCCACAGAAATAGCAGACACCCTATCCACCAACAACCTCGACCTCCTAGCGATTACCGAATCCTGGCTGCATGAAGCAGCAGGCCCAGCACTCTCAACAGCCATCCCTGAAAACTACCAAATAATCAGAATGGACAGACCCACCAACAGAGGAGGCGGTCTGGCCATCATAGCCAAGACTGACCTTGAGGTAAGACTATCAACCCAAACTTCTCTCAAATCCTGCAAACTCCTCACAGCCAAATTGCCCATCTCTAACTGTCGTACCTTAACCATCTACCTGATCTATAGGCCCCCTGGCCCCGTTGGCTCTTTCGAGGCAGATTTATCCAGCCTCTTAGCTAACAACACTAAGGAAACCTCCCAAATACTATTACTAGGCGATCTGAATCTTGGTCTCAATGATCCTGATGACAAACCAGCACAAGCCGTAGCCAATATGCATGCTGAACACAGCCTTCTCCAAAAAGTGCTCACCCCCACCCACAACAAAGGTAGGACCTTGGACTGGATCGCCACACTGAACTGCGATACCACCATCTCCAAAACTACCCCTCAACACTGGACAGACCACCACCTCATCGACTTCACTCTCTCACTCCATAAAGAAGTCAATGGGAAGAAAATCATGGCACCACCACTGCCCACTAGAGCAAAGAAAAACATAACGCCTGACAACCTCCTACCACTACTGTTGCCAACCCTTAACGCTCTCCCCGACAACCTACACCCAGAGTGCCTAGTAGAAAGCTACAACAACGCTATGAAGACAGGACTAGACACTATTACCCCTCTAAAACTGCAAAAGAGTAAACAACAAGCCCACCTCAACGCATGGTTTACCCCCCATCTGAAGGAACTAAGAATGCAAAAAAGGAAACTAGAAACTCAATGGCGCAATACCCCAACAGAAGAGAACAAACTACAGCTTAAACAACTCGCAAACAACTACAAAAAAGAAATCCTACTCACCAAAAAGAACCTTTTCAATGAAAGAATCAAAAACTCCAGCTCCAATACCAGGGAACTATTTGCAATCCTTAGAGAACTGGAATCCCCCATAACCCCACCAGAGAACATAACCAAAGACAAACAATGGTGCACGAGCATCCAAAACGCCCTAAACAACAAAATCAAAACTCTCCAAACAAAAATTACACTAAAAAAAGACTCCATAACCACTAACGACTACTCACCACCTAGCATCCCTGCCAAAATAACTAACCCACCAGGCCAAACCTCTTCAGATTCGCTAAAATCTCCATACCAGAAACAGAAAAGGTCATCGCCTCTCTCAAACCCTCCAACTGCAAAGGCGACAACTGCCCACCCCAGATAATAAAGGACGCAGCCAGGAACTTTGCTCCCTTTATAACCAAATTGGTCAGCGCATCCTTCTCCTCCAACACCATACCAAGCAACCTCAAACAATCCTGGGTTCTGCCACTCCTCAAGAAGCAAACCCTAGACCCCGCTATCCCTACCAACTACAGGCCCATTACCACGGTGCCATTCCTGCTAACGATAATAGACAGAGTAGCATACTTACAAATACAGCAATATCTAGAAACCAACAAACTCTTAGGTGCCCGCCAATCCGGTTTCAGACCGTAACATGGCACAGAAACTGCCTTAATCGACCTCAAAACCCAAATCAATGAGATTAACGACAAAGGAAACATTGCCATGCTTCTCCTCCTTGATCTGTCGGCAGCCTTCGACCTGGTAGATCACACAGTCCTGTGCGAACACCTGGCTTCGGCTGCCCACTTCTCAAAAGAGGCCATAGCCTGGATCCAATCATTTTTGGACAATCATACCATGAGTGTCTTCTCCTCACAAGCCTCAGCAGACCCCATCAAAATAACCTGCGGTGTCCCCCAAAGATCCTGCGTCTCCCCCACCCTCTACAATATCTTTACCAAGCCCTTATTTGACAAGTTGGACAAACTGGGTGTCTCATACACTAACTATGCAGATGACACCCAGATTCTCATACCCCTTTCGGGCAACTCCGACTCAGATACGGCCTTGGTAAACAAAATATACCTCATCATTCAGGCATGGATGGCCACACACGGCCTATGCCTGAATGATGAGAAAACCGAAATACTGCTCCTCGGATCCAACATCAACCTAAAAAAACTCAGTCCTGACTACAAGGCCTTCAACATAGACGGCAACACTATCACAGTCGCCAAAACAGTGAAAACTCTAGGCTTTCATCTTGACTGAGCCATGTCACTAAAAAAACAAGTGAACTCTTTAGCATCCTCTACCGCTTACACGTGCAAGCTCATCAGGGCAAGTAGAGCATTCCTCTCCCAAGCTAGCTGCATTACCATCGCCAATGCCCTAATACTATCCAGACTCGACTACTGCAATGCCATGTATCTAGGAGCCAACAAATACATAACAGACAAGCTCCAAACTCTGCAATATAACACACTCAGGACAGCCCTTAACCTACCACACAAGGAACACATATCCAACAAAAGAAGAGAACACAAATGGCTCAAAATCTGCGACCGCATCTCACTCAAAACAGCATCACTCACCTTCAAATGCTTAAACAACGCTGCCCCCCCCCCCACCTGGCAACCAGAATAGTAAAAAGAACCTCCACCAGACGCACGAGGATGACCAACGCTTACTGCCTACAGGTACCCAAATTCAGACAGAAAAAAACAGGCGGTAGCAGCTTCCCTGTCATGGCAGCCCAACACTGGAATGCCCTCCCTCTCAACATCAGAACTGACCAATCCTAATACAGTTTTAGGCGAAACACCCTCACCTGGTTACGCTCCAATGATCCCATGACTGAACAATGCCCCTGCACCTAGCCTACCTCACTGTATATATGTATATAAACTGACCTGCTAAATGTACAATACTGTATGTATATTTGTATATTTTGTATATTTGTATATATGCCTACTTAACAGACCCGTTAAGTAATGTAATGCTCTGCTCACCATTCAACTGTTTCCTACCCTGTAACCAAGTCTTTATGTATACTTACTCCTCTGTTCTCTGTTGCGCCCCGTTACCTCTGGGTTTTGCGCTCTATATCAAATAAATAAACAAACAAACAACAAACAAATCAAGAGGAAGAAGAAGAATATATTTATGACCTAGAGTCTCAAGGAATTAGAGTCCCCAGCTGCCCCCCTTGACACGTGTACCTCGACACCGTATGGTGCGCTAACAATCAAAAAGCACTACTAAACAAAATCACTACACTCCAAGCTAAAATCAACACCAAAAAAAACCATCTCCTTGACTCAGCAGGTAATACCCAATCCTCCAACATCCCCTCCCCTAATCATCCTTTGAAACCTTTTAGCTTCTCACCTCTCACCATTAGGGAAGTGGAAAAAATCATCAAGAAGTTAAAACCATCCAATTGTCAAGGTGACGCTTGCCCTGCACCAATCGTAAAGGAAGCAGCGCCTGAGCTTGCTCCCTTCATCACTTCCTTCATCAACTCCTCCTTTAAATCTGGCATAGTACCAAATAACCTCAAGGATGCTTGGGTAATCCCCTTAATCAAAAAACCTAACTTGGACCCTAGCAACCCCACCAACTATAGGCCCATCACCACAGTAACTTACCTCCTAAAAATCCTGGACCGTGCTGCTTATCTCCAAATTCAAGGTTATCTCGATAAGAACAACCTATTAGGACTCAGGCAATCCAGCTTCCGTCCGAGACACGGCACAGAGACAGCTCTAATAGATCTAAAAACGCAAATTGAGGATTTGAAAGACGAGGGCAAACAAGCGCTCCTACTACTTTTAGATCTATCCGCCGCTTTCGATCTGGTGGACCACCAAATCCTTTGCCAGCATCTCAAAACGGCTGCCCACTTCTCTGATGCAGCTACCTCCTGGATCAGCTCATTCCTTGCCAACAGATCCATGAGAGTCTTCTCACCTCTTGCCGCTGCTGACCCAGTGCATGTCCCTTGTGGAGTCCCTCAAGGCTCGTGCGTATCACCCACGCTCTATAACGTTTTTACTAAACCACTCTTTGATATTCTTGACCATCTGGGTGTTACCTACACATATTATGCGGATGACACCCAGATACTCATCCCTATCACTGGTGATTATGTAACTGACGTCAAAGCTCTCAATGCAGTGTACACCGTCATCCAGGCGTAGATGGCCCACCATGGTCTCTGCCTAAACGATGAGAAAACGGAGCTACTCATCCTTGGCTCTCAGTCCAAACTTTCAAAACTTGACAGCAAATATGATGCTTTCAACATTGATGGTAACATCATCAAGGTCACCAATGTCACTAAAACCCTCGGAATTTACCTAGACTCCACCCTCTCTCTCACTAGACAAACCAACTCAGTAGTCTCAGCATCTGCGTACACGTGCAAACTAATCACTGCTTGCCGTCCCTTCTTAACTATGGACAACTGCCTGATCCTTGCTAGAACCCTCATCTTATCAAACATTTTCTACTGCAATGCCCTTTACCTTGGAACGAGTCAAAGAAACATTGACAAACTTCAGGTAACCCAGAATAACGCCATCAGGGCTGCTCTTAACATACCGAGGCGCGCCCACATCTCATCCACTAGACGCAACATAAGTTGGCTCCCCATTTCATGGCGTATCGCCCTCAAAACACTTGTCCTAAGTCACGAAGCACAGAACAATGCAGCACCGGCCTACCTGTCAGTGCGCTTCACACAACACACAGCCTCCAGACCTCTAAGATCTGCACAAGCACACACACTCATCATTCCTAGCTTCAAGCTTCAGACTGCCAGAGGCTCGAGCTTCCCAGTCCTGGCAGCGAAGCTTTGGAATTCACTACCCAATGATCTCAGGAATGTCCCATCTCTTCAATCCTTCAAAAACAGAGCAAAACATTGGCTCTATGAGCAAGACGAAGCTTCGGCCACCCCTTGGTAGACACCTATTGCACGCTGTGCCCCCTCGATTACCTCTGTATATACTGAGCCCACTGACTACCTTTGTAAATGTATGTATATATCTTTGTTCTATGTATATATATTATGTATTATGTAACTGCCTTTTGTAACCTTTCACTGTAACCTTTCCAAACATGCGCCCTGATGCCCGTGGACAGGCTGCGCAATATAAATAAATAAATACAAATACCTCACTGAGGAGGAGTGTCCTCTGGACCTATACAATCAGGATGAATATCCCTTTGCTGACACTGAGGATGTTCATTTGGACTCCACAGAGGGCTGGGGGGACAACCCCGACCCGGTTGATCCTCAGCCTTGGCAGTCACCTAATCGAACACCGGAACCTGATGCCTTGTGCTTAGATTCCCCCCCAACCACACCCACACGACAAGCCTCCCCTGTTGACAATCAAATGGCATTCAACGCCATATTAAGGAAGGCAGCGGAACATTTCCACATTGCTACCCAGGAAGCTGTTTCAGAAGCTGATTTTGTGGAGGCAATCCTAAAAGAAAAACCACTGGCCAGCCAAGCTATTCCTCTGTTACATTCGATCAAAAAAGCGGTTACCCCTTCTTTATTGATGCCTGCCCTAACTAGAGCAGTAAATCCTAGGGTAGAAAAATAGTTTCAACCTTCCCCCTCTAACCCCTTTTACATGAGCGACCATGCTACTCCAGATTCACTGGTAGTAACAGCAACCAGGAAGAGAGCAGGGGTTCCCCTATCAACGGGGGAGGCACCCCCTGACAAGGAGTGTAAGAGGCTATATGCTCTAGGGAAAAGGTCCACGGCGGCTGCAGCCTTTTCCACTCACATCGCAAATAATACAACCTTGTTTGCCAGCTATGCCGATGCACAATGGGCCAAGCTACAGGAGGGCCTTCAAGAAGCCCCTGTACCGCTGTGAGCTTGTCTGCTCTCCACGGTGGCAGAAGGCAGACAGGTTAATCAGAGTATCCTTAAAAATACTTTGGATGTAGCAGGCTCGAGGTACCCTCCTAAAGAGGCACGCATGTTTACGCAACTCTGGTTTTAAACTAGAGACTCAAGCCTCATTAATAAATAAGCCAGTGGAGGAGACTAATTTATTTGGAAAGGCGGTTGACAAAGCACTCGAAACCGCTAAGAAAGGGCATGACACCCTCAAGACCCTGGGCCAGATCACCCAGAGGCCTTTTCCAAGGAGGTGGTAGCGGGTCTAAACGTTCCTTTTGTGGTCAGCGTTTCCCTAAGAACCAATACAGCTCGGGAGATAATTGATCCTCTACCCAAGGAGCCAACACCTACACCACCCCGTATCCCCCAAGAGGCCAATGACACGATAAAGGAAGGGGTCGGAATTCTACCCCTTGAGGCTCCCTGGCATCAGGCCAAGAATGACCCGCAGATCCGAGTCCCCTCCCATGCCTCCCCGGTCAGGGGCCGGCTAACATCATTTCTTTGAGCTTGGGAGGGGATAACTACAGACCAGTGGGTATGCAAGACTATTGCCCATGGTAGAATTCGGCCAGTTCTCCCAATTCAGACCTCCACGAGCAAGACGCCTGACGCCAGAACATCTGCGCATCCTGCTGCAAGAAGTCGAGACCCTGCAGGAAAAGTTGCCATAGAAGTCATGCCTCTTCTACAGGTAAACAAGGGTATTTATTCAGTATACTTCCTTGTCCCCAAAAAGGATCTCACCATGCGCCCTGTACTATATTTGCGCCCAGCGAACAAATTTGTGAAGCCCCAAAAGTTTTGCATCGTCACTCTGCAGGAAGTAATTCCCCTGCTCACACAGGGGAAATACATGGCAACATTGGACATGAAAGATGCATACTTTCATATTTCAATGTTGCCCGCGCACAGAAAATACCTCAGATTCATGATACAGAACAATCCCTATCAGTTCAAGGTACTACCCTTCGGCATAGCCTCAGCACCAAGGTTGTTTACAAAGGTACTGGCAGTGGCAGCAGCACACCTGCGCAAGTTATCCATCCCAGTTTATCCTTACCTCGACGACTGGCTCATAACAGGGGATTCCAACAAAACATGCCCGTCAAATACCCAAAAGACAAAAGACCTCTTATTCAGCCTGGGATTCTCCATCAACGAGAAGAAGTCAAGCTTAGACCCCAGTCAAGTCAAGCAATTCTGAGGGGCTCTAATTCGAACAAAGGACGGCCTTGTCTTCCCCTCCAACGAGAGGGTCCAAAACATGCAGTTTCAGATCCCTCAATATGTAGCCAGTCGAGAGGTGACGGTACGCAAGACTATGCGACTGTTAGGAATGATGGCGTGATGCATTTATTTGGTTTCACACGCACGCTTGCGCATGCGTCCAATGCAGGAGTGGCTTAACAGCCAGTGCTGTCAAGCCAGCGGACAATGGGACAATCTAGTGGATGTCTCGCCAGCCCTTGTTCTCTCGCTATGATGGTGGTCGAGGGAGAACCTCTTGAAGGGGAAATCCTTCACCACTCCCGCAGTAGATGCCGCTCTCACTACAGACGCATTTCTCGCAGGGTGAGGAGCTCACCTGCTTCAACAGAAAGTTCCCAGAGTTTGGTCGTCAGACATAACATCCAACCACATAAACCTGTCGGAACAGTTAGCAGTATTCAAAGCTTTGAAAGCTTTTCAGACACAACTCCAGGGGAAGACGGTCCTGATCCTCAGACAGCACCACGGCCGTGTACTATTTGAACAAACAGGGGGGCACTCACTCTCCAGGGCTGTCCAAACTGTCCCAGAACATTTGGAAGTGGGCACCCAAACACATGTTTCTGTTATCCCAACATGTTCCAGGAGAACTCAATCTTCTGGCAGACGTACTCAGCAGAGATTTCCCACTACCCATGGAGTACGAATGGCGACTACACGAAAAACATTGTCTCCAACGTTTTCGCAGAATGGGGCTTCCCATAGATCGACTTGTTCGCAACTCTGGAAAACTCTCAATGCCAAGACTACGCCTTCAGGTACCCCCAGAACCGCTCCAAGGGGAACGGACTCTGGATCACATGGTCAGGGAAATTTGTTTATGCTTTTCCCCCAGTCTCCCCTACTCAACAAGATAATGCACAAGATGCACCAGGAACCAGTCACCATGATATTGGTGGCCCCATGTGGGCCCATCAACCCTGGTTCGCTCATCTGATGGTGATGTCTTGATCTCCCCCAGTGAAACTACCTTGCTCGTACAACATGTTGTCTCAGGACAAAAGGGAGATACTTCACCCATGCCCGCAAACATTGAACTTAGCGGCCTGGCTCCTGAGGACATAGAGTTCGGACATCTACAACTCCCTCAGAGATTCATGGACATACTTAAGGAAACGAGAAAACCTAACACCTGATAGTACTATTCCAGTAAATGGAAATGCGTTTTTATATGATGCAATACCCAGGGCATCAATCCCATTGACTGCTTTCCTACTCACATTGTACTGTACCTGATTAATTTGCTTGACTCGGGCCTAGTTTTTAATTCCCTTAAGGTTCACTTAGCTGCTCTCTCAGCCTACATTACGTCACAACAAAAAGTGTCATGGTGGAAGATACCAGTTATTAAGGCTTTCGTGGAAGGGATCAAGAGGATTCAACCCCCCATTTCAAATCCAGCTCGCGGATGGGACGTGCATGTGGTACTAACCAGACTTATGGGGTCTCCATTTGAGCCTATGCATAAGGCAAGTCTCAAAGATCCTATAAAACAGCCTTCCTAGTGGCTATCACTTCTATAAGAAGGGTTAGTGAACTACAGACCCTTTCAGTCTTAGACCCTTTTGTTACAGTTCAGAGATAAGGTGGTTCTGTGCACTCACCCTCGTTTTGCGCGTAAATTTATCTCCAAGTTCCATGTGAACCAATCAATAGAACTGCCTACTTTCTTCCAGAGCCCTACTAACATGGCAGAGAGAAGCCTACACACATTAGATGTGCGTAGGGCAGTCATGAACCACTGAGAAAGACAAACCAATTTTTCGTTTCAGTGGCAGCTGGTAGAGAAGGGGATCCTGTCTCTAAATCAGCAATCTCAAAGTGGATTGTCAAAAGCATCCCACTATGTTACACTCTTGCTAAGAGAGAACTGCCCTTCAAGCCTAGTGCAAACACTACTCGGGCACTGGGGCTTCCATAGCATTCATTGCAAATGTTCACCTAGAGTCCATTTGCAAAGCGGCAACCTGGAGTTCTGTACCCACCGTTACAATACACTATTGCCTAGACACTCATTCTAGGTCTGATTCTCAGGTGAGACGAGCAGTACTAAGACATCTTTTCACTACTTTTCCTTCTCACAACCCTCCACTAACTCTGGGTGCTGCTCGCTAGTCTATGCACAGCATGTGATTCTAAGCAGATTAACACGCATCAGAAGACATGCATTACTCACCGTAATAGCATTTCTGATGATTGTATCTGCTTAGATTCACATGTGCCCACCCTTCCTCCCCGTTCGGATGGAAGGAACATAGACATCTTACTATTTCTTTCTTTTCTGTACTCACTCACGATAGTCATAGATAGTCACGATAGCCTCACGGCAGAAAAAATACAATCTGAGGGACTTCGACGCGTGAGGGATTTTGGGTACACTACACGTCACGTAGGTATAGTGTTACAGGCACGCCCATGTCAACGTCCCCTTTCGATTCTTCAAAGACATGATGCAATACTCTGCGGTTACCACTGGATGTGGAACTATATGCACAGCATGTGAATATAAGCAGATACAATCATCAAAAAGGCTTTCACGGTGTCATTCAGCCTCGGATTCGGGTCTGCCCCATGTATTGTCGGTCTTCCCCGCACGTAAGAAAATGTGTGGTCTGGCCCATTTGCAGCCCATTTAGGGATGAGCTGTCTCTTTATACATTTGTCTTGTGACTATTGCAGTTGATATCTGGCGCAACCATGGGGGTGGCAGAGGTGTTCACATAGGCCTGTTTCTGAGTTTAGTAGTGTCAACAGGCGTTCCCCCTCCTCTCCACATGCGAGTCCCTGAAACCCCATCTGCCATTCTCTATACCTGAGTTACAAACCACTCCCCTAGTTTTAGAGATGATCTGAACACTTATTCACTTTGCTGGGTTTCAGTGGGTGATCCATCTGGCACACAAGATGGTAATTATAAAGTGATTGTTATGTGCGCATCATTCGCCTGTCACACTTCATAGGTCAGGTCACGGGCTGGGACTGAGTCAGGGCAGTGTGCCACGTTTTGTGCAACATACCTCGATCGAGCCGTCATTGGTGCATCAGGGGGCTTGTATCTCTACGAGCACTCCCCTTCTGCTCTCACTCATAACCACTATTGATTATCCATGCCTGTATCCAGTAGGTCTGCTCAAATTGTGTGGCGGCTCAATGTGGATTGGCTGCACATCAGCCCCGGCAGCCTAACCGCGGTGCAGTTCGTATTGGTTTAGTTAGCAAAGAGGATGCAGCTGGTTCCCATATTAGGGCCTCTGGGACAGGAAACTGTGTGGCTGGTGCCAAGATGATCTCAGACTTGACGTCAATGCAGAGTCTGGTTTGTTAAGAGTTCATGTAGAAGGCAAGGGTGGGGGCTAGTCTCAGCTCCATAGAAAATGTATAAAAGAGGATTGAATTCACTGCTAGTGTGCTGAGTTCCTGTGCTGTTTAAGATGTATGCTGTATGTCGGTCTGATGGAGAAAAAACCTGATGTCTTCGAAAAACCTGCTTAAGTCTCCTGCTTGTTCCCGAGTCCCCTTTCTGCCATTAGAGATGCCAGGCCTAAGAGGAAAAGATGGTGATGGGACTATCTTTACATTAGGATGGTACATACATCTTCCTTTGGCTCCTCCCACAAGAGCACTGAAAGACTGAGAATAGCACGGATGTGTTGGGACAGGAGATGTATGATTACATTACTTCTTTGGTTTATAGTGCCTCTTTTATCTCTGACCAGATACAAAGGACTCAGGGAGGCCCAGAAGATGGCGAAGAGATGGACAGCGATGACATACCACAAGACAAAGAACTAAAGCATTCTGTGAAAGTGAGATATATCGTTCTCCTGCGTAATTTTGTGAGGCGCTGGAATGTGCCCAGATTCACCGGACCACACGTGATTGAGGCCGTAGCAGACTGTGCTGTTAAGTTAGTAGGGAAGTCCGTCTGGAATCACCTTCAAGACGTCAAGCCCTACAAAGCAGTGGCCTCAGAGTCTCACTGACCGATAGGGCCAACATTCAGGACCTTGATGAACTACCGGTGCGGGCGGACCTCACCGAATTAGGGAGACCTGGTCACCCCATGGTCACATGATCTCAAGCAGCAGAAGTAGCCACTAGAGTACTTGTACAGATTAATTAATGATACATTGGCTGTTTGTTATTTCTCTTCTCGCCACACAGGTTGATGCGAATGTTGTGGGGATTGTATAGTTTGTTTTCCTGATGCTACCTTCCACCCATCATCCCGAAACTACTTCTAACCAGTTTATACACTATATAAGGATACCCAGACGATTCAGAGCACTATTTCCAGCAGTATATTACATTGTTTTTGTAGAGTACCTGGCTCAAACCTACCCACAACTTGAACACAGTGAATTCCCAGTAGTAGCTACATTGAGAGACCCCTCAGTAAGAAAAAAGAAAAATCTGGGAGGAGGTCTTTGCCTTTGCAATTGGTGATTATTTGGTTCACGGAGCTTGAGGGTACTGACAAATACTAACACAGTAACACCTTCTTTTGCAAATTTCAGGCGGGCAACTTTATCACCAGGCTGCAAGGATCAAGCAGTGTAAGTGAATATGAAAGAAACAATAAAGAACATTATCATTATGTCATGCCTTTTAATTCCCAGTGGCTTCATGGGATTCATATTTTGGCAATTATATGTTGTTACCACTTCTGTTGTACCCTCTACTAACATTCCCCAGACCCAAGCAGGTGAGACGACCAAGTCAGGTGGACGAGAAGACACTGCTGATAAGGTAAGGAGAGGTAAGCGCAGTGTTGACACAGACATGAAGGGAGTTGACATGTAGCTCACTGACACAGCATGGGTATCTAACAACATGTGTTACAAACACATGACAAAGGTAGGTAAGGAAACCGCAGGGGAGAGCTGTTACGTCTGCTCTTTAATCCCCTATGCCATGAGGGTACAACGTCCTTTCATCGCCAGGCATTTCAAAGCCTGCAATTTAAACGGGTACAAAAGTTCATAGAATGTTTTTGGGGGGTTTGGTATAGTTAAAAATAGGTGTAGGAGAGGGATTTTGGGGGCAACCCCCAAAAAAATAAAAAAAATGTGATGACCTTTCATACACGTTTAAATTGCAGGCTTTGAAATGCCTGATGATGAAAGGACATAGAACCACCATGAGTGCCTCCCGAACTTTCATAGCAACTGAAATACCAGCCGCAACAGCACAGCACCTGATGTATCTAACAATGGTGCAAACGGGAGGAAGATTCCAAGGGCGGACAGCAACATTGAGATGGATGTCCAAAGGGACATTCCCATATGAAGAAATTTACATAAAGACCTTAGACATGACAAACAATTATTGGCAGCTACATGAAGATTTGCAGTACATAACAGACAGACCTGAAAAGGGAGAAACAAAGACTATTACCTTGAAGGAATTGTCATGTCCCTTGACAAGAGTGAAGGAGATAGGAGGAGACTCTGGATGCTGGGAAAGACCACAGATATTAGTGTATGGAGGAGTGTACACTAATGATGGATGGCAAGATGAAGTGGTGGGAAACATTTGTGGCACTCTTGAATGTGACACTATACGTACGGTGCAGCTACCATGCAAACCCTGACTATGAAGATCAATTACCTATGATGACTCCAAGAAGCACCACACAATGAGCCAGGGGAGCCAAACCTCTTCTAAGTTTCTTCTCCCAAACATGAACATTAGATCATACTCATTAATGGCCCTAGTTTTCTACACACGATCTGGTTGACAATGAATGGGAGTAAGGATTACAACCAGGCCGGTGTAGGTCATTCTCATGTCATTTTGAATCATTTTGTTAGTGTGGTCCACCCTATCGTTTGTGATCATGCATTCCTTTCTGATCATACTGAAGGTTTCTATGTCCAAAAATAAGCTATACTTTATATGCTATTTCTGTGTTGTCAAATAACTGCTTTTATTGGATTAACCGACAAAAGCCATGTTCAATCAGGTGTCCAGTTAAAGTATCGAAATCAAAAGGATCGACTGCAAAAGGTGAGAATACATTTGTTCGAATTACAATAGGCTCGAATAGTCATTTTTGAGAATAATTTTCGATCAATTTCGAACATAACATGTATTAATAATGGCTTACTCTGTATTCTGTTTTTAAATAATGAATTTATTAATGTTTTTATGTTTTACATGTTTTTTCTACAAACTTACATACAGTTAAATATATTTTCCAACATTTTACAAATATTTAAAGTCATTTAAACGTTAATATTGCATTTGTTAAATATATAAATATATTGAAATTGTGCATTTGTTAAATAAATAATTATATTGAACATTTATAAACTTTGTTAAACATGTTTTACTTTTGCAACAGTAGATGGCGCTGTTGGATTACTTTTTGTATTTCAACACTCTCCTCCCGCATTTGCTCATCCCAGCATTGCAACCCCCATTCCCCAATGATCCCACCCTCCTAGCTAACACATTTAGCCAAGTAATAACCACAGCAGTAGATGCCATTGCACCCCTAACCGCAAAAAAAAACTAAGCATTCCAATGCTTGGTTCTCACAAGAACTTGCTGATCTCCACGCTGAAAAGAGAGCGCTACTGGCCACATGGAAAAAGTACCCCACCGAGTCCAACAAAATGGCCTTCAAGTCCATATCCAGAGACTAGAAAATAGCCACCACACAGGCTAAGGCAGACTCCTACAACACCCAAATTAACAACGCAAACTCAGGTACTAAGGAAATCTTCGCCATATTCAGGGAACTGGAGTCACCCTCCGATTATCCATACACCCTTACCAAGGATGAGACCTGGTGCAACCAAATTCAAGCAGCCATGCTACACAAACTAGATACATTACACTCTAAAATCTTAGCCCACCACAAAGCCTTATCGGCTCTTCTAGTTTGCACAGCGGCACCTCCAGCCTCACCTCCAAACGTTCCCAGTCAAATACCAAAATTTGAATAAAGAAGAACAAGCGTTCTAACATGACTGAATCTGAGGTTATTGCACTCATAAAATCCATTAAGCCATCCAATTGCAAGGGAGATACTTGCCCTTCCCACATTATCAGAGATTGCGCACCTGCCTTGGCTCCCATCATTACGGCCTTCATCAACTCATCATTTCAATCGTCGCATGTACCGACGTCCCTAAAAGAAGCGTGGGTCAGACCTCTCCTAAAAAAAACGTCTCTCGACCCATTACAACCGTCCCCTTTCTGTTAAAGATTCTGGACAACGCAGCCTACCTGCAGGTTCAAAAATGTATTGAAGACAACCACCTCCTTGGGCTACGCCAGTCTGGCTTCCGCCCTCGACATGGTACCGAGACGGCACTACTTGACCTAAAAAATCAAATCGATGACCTAAGAGACGCAGGCAAACCGGCTCTCCTCCTGCTTCTAGACCTCTCGGCGGCCTTTGATTTGGTTGAGAATAAAACGCTATGCCACCATCTCACCGCCTCAGCCCACTTCTCAACCAAAGCTTGTGACTGGATCTCCTAATTCCTTCAGGAGAGGGTAATGAATGTCTTCTCAGACTCCGCTAACGCTACACCCAGCCCTATCAAATGTGGAGTCCCACAGGGCTCCTGCATAGCCCCCACACTATACAACCTCTTTACGAAACCTCTTTTAAGGATACCTGACTCTCTGGGCATCTCATATACAAATTATACAGATGATACACAGGTTCTCATCCCCCTGTCGGTTTATTCCACTACGGACCTGAACACACTTGACAGTATCTACGCCACCATTCAATCATGGATGGCTGAGAATTGGCTCTGCCTAAATAGTGATAAGACCAAACTCCTGTTTGTCGGCTCCCCATCAACATGGGGCAAACTTGATAAAAAGTACCAATCATTCATCGTGGATAATATTCCCATCAGTCTCTCAAACGATCAAAACACTGGGTGTGTACCTCGAACCCAGCCTCACCATGGACGGACAGGTCACTGCCATCGCCTCCTCCGCAGCATACCACTCCAAACTCACCAATTCCATCAGGCCCTTCTTACCAAGGCAAAATTGCATCGAAATAGCCAGAGCCATCATCGGTTCCAGACTGGACTATTGCAATGCCCTGTACATTGGAACCTCCCAAAAAAACCTCGCCAAACTCCAGATTGCCCAAAAAATTGCCTTAAGGGCTGCTACAGGCACCTCACACAAGGAACACATCTCGGAGATCAGGAGGCAGGTACATTGGCTCCCCATCAAGGAAAGGGTGGTCTTCAAAACTTTGGCCCTTACACATAAGTGTCTTCATGATCAGGCCCCTCCCTATCTGACACAAAGGATCACCAAACAAACAGTCGCCAGACCTTCGTGGGCAGCCTGTGCGAACCGCATCACTGTTTCACACACGCGCAGAGTGCGTGCAGGAGGCACCAGCTTCCCCATTATGGTGGCAACCTTATGGAATAACCTCCCAGCTCAGATCAGATCAATTGACTCAGACACAGCCTTCTGCAAGGTCTTAAAAACCCAGCTCTTCATCTAAAGAGCACTTCCCACTAGATCTGCACTACTATTGTGCCACCATGTATATGATATTTATTTGTTTTGCCATCCGCTTCGTAGACAAGAGTATGAGTAATCAACTGTAACGCTCAATGTGTAACATCTGGAACCAAGCAAATGTATCTAAGTGAATGTATTTAAGCATACCTTCTTGGGCCGCTTATTGTAACCCGCAAGCAAGCCTTCTTAAAATTTCCTTAAAGCGCCTCGCTGCCTGTGGGCTCTAGTGCGCTCTACAAATACTAAATAAATAAAGTTTTGTATATGTGTTCTATAGCATTTAACGTATGACGTCCCACATTACGTAAACTTGCGTGGTCGCCATTTTATGAGTTCTTTTTTCCTGGACAGGTCGCTTTTCGTACGCGCTCCCTTTTTTTAATGGATTTGCTTTTTTTCCAAATGGAGACCTTTTATTTTTTAGATTTTTTTTTTCTTGCATGGATTATTTCTACCCTGGATTGATTGCTGTTTTGGATGGGAACCTTTCTTGCTGCATTTTATGTTCGTATGGTTTTTTTCCCTGAATTGCTATTTTTTTACTTTCCCACAGAGTTTGGAATCAGATTTTCGTTTGTTTTCGTATGTTTTTTTTCCCATGGATTGGTGTTTTTTAAAACTTTTTTGTGGAGTTTCGACTTGGATTATCTTTTGTAACTCTTTCGGATGTGTGTTTTATCGGTTTCCTGTTTTTGGTGACATTGTTTGGACTACAGATATGGCGGTTTCTGGTGAGTTTCTCTTTATTTATTCTAGCATTTTAAGTTGTACGCAATGGCTTCTAAGTACTGCATTGCTTCCACTGAGCCAAAACTGTTGACTATGCTGGTTATTCTTTCCTCGTAATCTCTGTATTTTTTTGTGTTTAGGGGTGTTTTCTAATGAAATTGTTTGTGCTATTTTTATTTGTTGCGTGGTTTGTTCTGTTTTAAGGTGATTTATGAAATGCCATAAATTCAGATTGTTTACATTGAATTCCTTGTTTATTTTGCTATGCCATCCTTCCTGGATGTTGTTTGTTCTTGGCCAGTTTTCTTTTACTGATTTGTGACAATTCCATATTTTAATTGGATATTTTGCTCTTCTTCTTGTGCCTTGTCGTGTTAGCTGGCCTATCCATGTATGTTCCAAATAGTCCATTAAATCAGATCATTCTTCCTCATGATTGGTGAAATACTGTCTTGTAATCAATGCCTCATAATACGTTATTACACTGTCCTCTTGCACAAATGCCAATGCATATATTTTCTTGATTTGATGTTGAAATTCACTGTCCTCTATGTATTTTGTTCTCAGCCCTAATTTCTGTATTTTTTTCCATATTGATTGTTTGAAATGAAAAAAACAGCCTTGTATGTGAGTGTCCGGGTACGTTTTTTTCAAAAGCTTTCAATTGTCCTTGTTCAAAATCCATGATTATTGTTTTTGGTGATTTTTCTGGCAATGATTCCTTGATTTTTGTATATACACATCTATATAGTTCCTCTGTTTTTCCTGGCATTAAAACATGAATGGTGCTGGACCTGATTTGAAAGTTGCATCTCCGTGCCATATTGATGAATCTCCTAGGTGTGATAAATTTGTCGAGGTAGCAAAAATCAATATTTTCTCATTTTTTATATCCAATGTTGTCCACAGAAACTGTTCCGCTTTGTCTGTTTTTTGTAAAATTTCCAGCACATGCATGTCTATATATGTTTGTGGTGCCATCGGCAGGTTTTCCTTTTGTTGTTTCTGTCTATTTACGTTTCTTTTCATCAGCTTCGTGTTTGGCATTTGGGCTGCTACATGGAGTGGCATTTTTTCATATGTATTGTTTACTAGCGAGCTGGTCGTTTCATTTTGATTTTCCTCTACATTTTTCTCAAGTTCATTTATCGATTTTTTTAATTAATACAGTTGTGGTGTCAGGCGTATAGTGTTCCCCTGTACACCTTATATTTCCAAGTTATTGCTCTTCCTGTACACTGTAATTTTTATATTCCGTATACTTCCAGTAACTAGTTTCTTTACTTGTTGTTTCTCTATTGTAGATGTATCCTTCAAATACTAGCTGCGATCCTCCCATTTGTGATTTTAAGTACTCCATTTTTGTATCGATACGTATCTGAAATAGCCAATTTTATCGTTAATTATCGTTTGCTGACTGTAATGTGCTAATTTTATAAATATTTCTTGAATTTCATGTGTTTCACTTACCAGATGATTTCAGTCAGGTAATACGTTATTGTCTCTTTCTTTGGTGTCAGCTGGGGTTTCCTTGTCACCTTCCCTCACGCACTGACAGTTTGTTTCCAACCGTCACCTGTGCATATGCTTTCTACACAAGCTTCATTACTCTTCGTTCAGATCTAGTGTTTTAACCCTTTATTGATCGATTTTTCATTTAATATATTGTTTAATCTTCGATCCTTTTGTTTCGAACAAATCACCTTTTACATGATTTTTACCTGATGTCACACCTTTGACTTTCGATCCTTTTGATTCGATACTTTTGTTTTTCGGTCCTTTGTTTTCGGTGATATTACCTATAACCATTGAATCATGTAATTACTATTATGTATATGTGCATGCAGCATCCCCAACTCCAGCAATGCCAGAGCAACCAGCAAGTCACAATGCCACCTGGCTAGGCAGATCAAAATTGTACACAAGCTGTGCTTCTGGTTGCTCAGCCAAATTATGAAATTTTGAATTCAATAAAATCGTCAATTGGCGTAGAACATACTGGTTGTATTATATTGATATCAGCATGTTTCCGATTAATCTAGTCTTTAGTATTCTTCAATGATTATGTACTGGAATGAGGAAGAGGGATGTGTGGGTAATGCTTTTATCCATTAACCCTTTCCCTACTTGTCCTCGTCACAGTACTTACACACACACACACCTCAAGCACACAGAGGCACCTAAGATTCCTTGGTCTCCTGGAGCAGTTAAGATAATGTACCCGGATGAGGTGAGGAGGTAGAGCTATAAGGATTTAAAGAAGATTGTTTGAGTGATCCTGGCAGGATCATCTTTAATGATAATGTACTGTGACGTGGAAGAGTAGGACTTGGAGTAATGAAGATTACCAGTATGTATTGAAAGTATTACATCCGTGAGAGCCATACTGGAATAGCATGATCCAAGAAAGAAAACATCCTTAGATCCTTCAAGACCTCTTGTTTTAGGAAATTGAAGAAGTAGAGTTTTACCCATTCCTTGTGGAAGAAGATGACGCGGAGTTTGACACACCAGATCTGCCAAGGCAGTCAGGTGCTGACCTCTGGGGTCTCGGGAGGATAGCTCAGGGGCAACGCGCTCGCCTTGGAAACAAGACGACACGGAGTACCACAGGTTCGATCCCGGGTCTGCGCTTAGAAACCTCTGGGTATCAAGCGCGTTATAAATAACCAATCATATCATATATCATATCATATCTGTCTTTCTCTCAAGGGGATCCCTGGAATGCTTAAGTTACCCCTAAGGATGTTGAAAAGCCGTCACCAAACAGTGGTTTCCCTTTCAAGGACTTGCAGTGCGCTGATGCTAGGGATCACAGAAAAGCAGTTAGAGAAGATGTGGGCTTCCTGTTCACACTTGAGCAGCAAGAGAAATCTGTGTTTGCAACTCCCATTGCTCCACACAACTGGGGAGAAAATAATCAAGACGCCGGCCTTAGCACTACCAGTGCATTTGCAGTTAGAAAAGAAATGCACAATGATGGAGGATTCTCCAAGGCACTTGTGAAGCTCCACAATGCCCACCCATGTGGAGGCAGCTGCAGCCAGAAGGAAGTCCACGGATCCAGTGTCAGTTACTTCTCTGCCACCAAACAAACATGTGAGAAGCTTGGAGAGCCTAGGCTGGAATATCTCCACAAAACTCTCTTTAACAATCAGGGCAAATCAGAGCCTCCAATTCAATGGCGATTCTCACCAGATTAGTGGGAGATGTCGACATTGATTGCCTTTTTGTGGAGGACGGCCAAAGGACGTGAACAAGATCTTGCAGGAAGGTAGATTTGCCTAATGGCACACAAGAAAGACAGCATTGGATGTGGTAGACACTGGGTTTGGCAATATGAACAACAGCCTTGTAACATGTAAAGAAACCAAGAAAGGAATAAGATCTAGCATGGATATCAAGTCCATCAAATTGTCATTGTTCAAGATGCTCTTGCTAGTTGGTGAAATTCGACAATTACTAGCAGGAAACTGAACATGGTCCCTGGACCAGCAGGACACCTATTTTCATGTTATTTGTCACTGCAAGCATCTTTGTCTTTTAGGGTTCCTGGTGGGTAGAGAATGTCATATGGACTACTGTTCTCAGAGCCAAAAGTGCTCACCAAGGTTCTATTACCGGTAGTAGTGCATCTGCGAAGGGAAGGGTTTCATGTCTACTCCTACCTTGCCGGTTGGCTGTTCATAGACAGCAGTGAACAGCGACTACACCCCAACTGTCATAGCATGCTTGAAACTGTTCACCAATACCTCCAGATGCTACAACAGAGAAGAATCATCCCTGCTGGCAATTTCTGTGAGTGTAGAAGGCTATGCCAGCAAACACATCCAAACCAGTAGCCTGTAGGAGTGACTGCATCTGTGGGATGGCAGGCCTCTTTCGCTAAAAGGCATTGGTCATTGTCGGACAATTCAAAGCCCTGGGAGGGCTATGGACCTTCTGCATCCTTCCGATTCCATTCTGCTGATCGAAAATTAGGAAACTGCAAGAGGAGCTCCTCTTGTCATGGGTATAGACCACTGGACAGTGGGGAGGCACCATTGCAATCACTTAGAGACTGTGTCAAGCTTTGGACTGGTTTAAACATAGGATGCATTTGCCATTTTTCTTGGCTCTGTTCGATTTGACGGCACCCTATGTGCGGTTGTTGTGGAATCTATACCTTCGCAACAATTGAAACCTGGGTGGACTGCTACAGAGAGAATTCAGTAACCATAAATATGAGAATAAGAGTGGCAACCCCAATAAAGTGATGGATTCCCAGATGGTAGAACATTATGTGAAATTAGGCACATACCTGCGACCAGCTAACATGGACAGGGTTATATAAAATACAGAGGAGTAAAGACAATAATGCAGACAAAACACGATTACTAAGGAAGGAGCAAGAACACATTTTTTTGACAAAATGTGACCAAAATGGTCTTAATGAAAATATTGAATGGCACAAAATTAGAACATAGAATCTAGACTAAGTAAAAAAATGCCAGTACAGTATCCAGTGGAATGTACTCCAGGAACCATTAAGTGGAAGACACTCCATGCAGCCATAGAAAACAGTTAATTTTGGAAGCGGGCTAAAATGGCACTGTGTTTACTACATACCCATGTAGAAAGCAAGAAGGGCCGGATGAATGCCTTACCAGGATACGCGTTGCCATGGTGCTGAAATCCACCCATCAGTAACAGTGTATCCTAGAGATTTGGATGCACGCAACTGCACAATATACTCCGGGAAGTGGCACAACAAGTAGCGCTGGATATCTTTCGCTGTACAAGTAAGCTTGGAACATTAGCGACACACAAGCCCTAAGAGTGTGGAATTGCATTATTTACCTAACCAACATGCAGGATTTTGTTTCCCGTCTCACTAGCTGGTCACTCGAACGTGAGATTGAGTAAGTTACTACCTTGGAGCCCTACACGGAAATGAGACAGTTTGGACTCCCTAACGACATGAGGGTAGGCGAAAACACGAAGAGCATACAGTTTACCAAGATCCAGACTTCAACAATAGAGTCAAACTATGTATAAGATACATAGATGACACTTTTCTGATTTGGGAAGGTCCTGAAAACCTCTTCCTCGAATTCACAAAAAGATTGAACAAGAACCCCTTTGACATCGAATTCACCGGGGAAAATAATGCTACCCAAATCGATTTTTTAGATCTCACCATCCATGCTAAAGAGGATCATTTAGAAACTTTGACTTTCCGAAAGAAAACTGAAGTGAACTCGATATTACATGCTAGCAGCTGCTATCAATGCACAACAGTACATAATATCCCTCTGGGAGAATACATCCGAGCAATGCGCAATTGTAAAGAGCATGATAAATTTGAACAAGAATGTGCACTTTTGACGAACCGTTTCAAACATAGAGGGTACCCAAAAAGTTGCATACAAAAAGCTTTTGAGAAAACCAAAAATATACAACAGTCAGACACTTTAACTCAAAAGACAAAAACAGAAGAGAGCAAACCAACGACACTGGTGTTTGTAACTCAATTCAACAAAGATCATGAGAAAATTAGAAAATCTTTACAAAAGCATTGGCACCTACTTCAACTGGATGAACATTTAGAAAAATTTGTAGGTGATAGACCAGTAATTATCTACAAAAAAGCGAGTACCCTAAAATCACTTATTAGCCCATCTTTGTTACCAGATATTAAGGAAATGAAACAATCAACATGGCTAACCGCAGATGAGAATGGCTTTAGAAAATGTGGTTTTTGCACAATGTGTAAATTTGCAAGTGATAAAACAAAGGAAATTATGGGTCCCAATGGCACAAGTGTCAAGATCAGGTAAAGGATTAACTGCAGAACTAAGTATGCTATCTATGGTATTGTCTGCACTTGCCAACACATTTACATAGGCAGCACAAATGGAGTTAAGAACCAGGATTCGAGAGCATATGACAAAAATTGGGAGCCAGGATCCAACACTACCACTATCCATACATTGGCAAAAGAATCACTAAATGGATGAAAAATCTTTAATTAAAAAAGGGGCGGGGATAGAGTCAAAGCACTATGCCAAGCGGAGGCTAGATTGATTTGTTATTTTAGTTCAACCTTTACAGGCCTTAATATTGATACTGAAATGTCATTGTTCCTGTAAGACTATTATACAGATCTTGAATGTGCATTCTACAATACACGTATTCTGCATAATGCGGATGATATGTTATTATCAGCATCGATATGTAATGGAACACAGTACCATGCTTATCAATATTTAGGGAAAAAATATAGATTTTCAGTACTACTTACATAATGTTTAACCTGCACTACTTTACTTGCACCGCCTCGATAAGCAACTTGTGATGAGATGTTCCTTTTCTAATTATAATATGGGACTACTACAAACCCTCCTGACAGTAGTACCATAATGGCAACGTAGCTTGTATATAATGAATAGCTGGCTCTCTATTAAGTTATCTCTACTTCGCATTATAAACTGCTAACTCTCCACCAATCGTAGGTCAAACATTTTTGAATTTGGGAAATACATTCCAAAGTACCAACGCATATTATATGGCACCCGAAACAGAGGAAGGGTCATTTTCAACCATATATTTCTTTCAAGCACCCTGCTCACGTATTTTTGAGCCTTTCGCGTAGATATCTGTTGCTAGCAACATTGTTACAGCATACAGTTATCTATAGGTTAATTGTGAGTCTGTTGTAGAGACCCGTGTCTAGCAACGTTGCTATAGCAACATGCTAACGTTTTTGGAAGCGTCAGATCTCCACCTACTTGGAGTAGTTACAGTGAGAGCAGTCTTTTATATAGACTGCAATAAATTACTATCAGGAACTTACAATAGTAAACAGTCAGTAGTTCTTTTTCAACAGCTTAATCCGGCCAGCTCGGCACTCCACAGCGTTTTTGCCTACGCCGTGTTACCAAGGTTACAGAAAACAAATAGTCCCAAAATGGCGCCGGCTGCCTTCCATTTTGAAGGCAGCCAATGCGAGTGAATAGCATTTTAGTTGTAGATTCTAGACCGGATTGGGCTCAACAGTGAGTAATAAGATTGGATGAACACTAAATATTGTGCATAATAGTATTAGATCACACATTGGCATTAACGTAACATTACTGGTAACTCTGCAATGCCGGTGAGCTTGTGGGACGCTCAAATAAACAATTGATTTACCTATCTCATATGTAACCCTGGTAATTAAGATGGTATGGGAACACTTTTAACCGATCCTAACACATATCTATGGATGCCAATAGCAGCCAATCATAAGTCGAGTATGTGGCAAGCTCAGAGTGCCGTCCAATATGTTTAATATTAGTATAGAGAATAATGGTAATTTTCGTAACAACATTTATCAATAGGATTGCAACTATGGGATCAAACCCAGGAACCCAGATCATGCAAAACAGATATGAATAGAAGTTAACTGCTAATAGGGTAAGTTATAAAACTTGCGGTATAGCACAAGTTTACGGCATCTAACAGAGAAATAGTGATTAATGAGATTTTCTCTATTTTTGTTTCTTGTCTGTCTGTTTGATTGTCTCCATCTCCATTCTCCCCTCCCTATGTTTTTTCAAACCCCGTACACCTCCCCAATGCCAACCCCTATTCTCTGTCTTTTCAATTGGTTGCTGTGCTGATTATTAATATTCGACAAATCACATTATTTTTTTGATGTTTGATGTGTTACATTAATTTCAAATGGGGGTTTATATTGTCATTGGGATTAATTTACTCTGTGAATTTACTTTGTGGATTTTACATAAATAGCTGACACCTGATAAATTTGATGCACAGTCACTTTTGAGGATATTAGCCCAGATTTGAAAAAGGCTCAGCAGAGCCGAAACACGTGTTATCACTTAATGGGCACCACAAGAAAATAAAACACAAACCATAACTTGGCGCAGAGTCCTGGATTTCTTTTTCCTTATTATTGTTTTGACGGCCTTTGGCTTACCGTCATTCCAGTGAACCTCGACAATACGCAAAATTTGTGAAAAGGGTTTTTCTCTATTCTTTTCTAACCATATTCCACTGAATGGAACATCTTACTCATTATAACTGGTGATTTAAGAGTCGCCGAACAGACCAGCTGCATCCTAAGCCTCTTGCTGTTTGCGTACATAGGTGAAAACATGATATGAATGCGAAATTGACCCAATTGAGTAGACGTTGCACAGAAGCAAGCTAAAAGGGTATTACGTATATTGTTTCCTTTGAGTGTTAATGAAGACCGGCAATGCAGCGTGAGATGTTTTCTAGAGTTATTGGGCTGATTAAGAGAGCCACAAAGAGGAAGACAAGAACCATAATTTAAGGACTGTCATTCCATTAAAAAGGGTCAATAAGGGACCTGTAACAGAGATGATTTGTACTCCAGTTGTTTTGTATTCATGGTAAGGAAACCTTAAAGATTGTAAGGCTCCTAGCAGCATAGCAAAGAACACAATATATGTGTGGAAATAAATATAGATTGTGTAAGAGGGTGCTGACAGTTCAGAAGCCCTTGAGGAAGTTCTTTGGACACAAGCCTACAACATACGAATGAAACATGTCGGCATTATGTTGGCGCACTTAGCCATACTGCACACTACTGGGAATAGTGTGTAATACCGGCACTAAAGAACTAATGATATTAGATCTGTATAGGTTTTAAAATGTCACGGTGAATAGTGGAATGAAGCATTGTACATGTTTTAGCATTATTTTTAAGGATTCATTGTAGTTTTTATGATTAAGACTTTTGTATTTGATGAATTGCTGACACTGCTGTTCTGTCAGACACACCTGTATATTTTTCCAATATTTTTGTATGAATTTATTGAAGGACCTATTAAATAAATGTTCATGTTTCATATGTATGGTTACTGAATTCTCTCTGTAGCAGTCCATGCAGGTTTCAAATGTTGGGAAGGTTTTGAGTATAGGGGTAACCTGAGCCCTGTAAATGTCCCTGCAATCTGCCAGAGTTTAGGTTGTGGAATCTATACCCACAACTCCTAGTGTCCGGTCTTCCTCTTAATTATCTTTGATTGCAAAAAGCAAGTTCCACAAAATGACAGAACAATGGTTTTGTTTGGTTGCTGGGTTTTCTTTGAGTTTGTCAGCATTACTTTTACAGAATGTTAGACACACATCTCCCAGCATTAACTTCTCTTGATTCTCCTTCACCCTGTTACTGGCACTGTACCACTTTTATGGAGTTCTAGAACCACAATTCCTAGTATTTTGGTTTCCTGTTTTTCAGCTTGTCAGCGCCACTTAGATGCTGTTGCAGAAAGGTTTGAATCACAGCTCCCTGCATGCAGTCTTCCTGGTTCGCTTTGCAGTCTGTCAGCGCCACTCTGCTACTCTTGAGGAAGGTTAGCAGCACAATTGCCAGTATTGAGTTCTCTTGGTTCTCTTTGAGTGTGTCAATGCCACTGAGCTACAGTGCCACTATTCTACTTGTGTGGAGGGTTAGGAGCACAACTTCCAGCAGTTCGTTCTCTTAGTTCCCTTTTCAGCTCCTGTTACCACTATGCTTCTGTTGTGTGTTTAAACCACAATTCGCAGTATTCATTTCTCTTTGTTCCCTTTCAGCTTGTCATAGTGCAACAGCAACACATTGCTACTGTTGCTGAGGATTAGATCCAAAACTTTTAGCATTAATTCTGCTACTGTTGCTGAGGCTTGGAACCACAACTTCCAGAATTCATTTCTCTAGGTACCTTCTCAATGTTTTCTCTGGCTTCTTCCCTGGGGTCGCGTACCACCCTCCTGAGCTGTCCTCCTCACTCCTACTCATTATCTGTTGGCGCTTAAGACTTTGCCTATTTTTGCTGGTACCTCTTCCAGCAATCTTGTGTCCAACATGCTCTCTGTGTCAGAGGCACTCTGGGAAGGGCTTCTGTCCCTCCATCCCAGTTGTCAGGCGTATCTTTTCTCATTGCCATTGTGCTTACTCGTTTTGGCCTGTTGATGAGGACCTTGCTTCTGGCAGCTTCTCCGGACTCCTCCTCGGTACTTGTCCATGGGGCTGACATTGTGCAGGTCAAGCAATCCCATCAGTGTTCTGTCCAATAGCGTCTCGGCTTCATGGTGAAGTATGGCTCCTACACTTTTGACCTTCTCGTTCTAGAAGCTCCTCCTAGTCTGGCCTTCCTCTGTATCGGATGCCTTTGGCTAGACTTGTGGAATCACGATTATGAACACAGTTTCCTCTTTTTCCCAATATTTATATATGAAATAGTGCTCCTTCAAAAGACTCTGCAAGCACAGCTGTGATAGATGCATTACTGGAAGGGTGGGGAGTGGACTCTGACTGCCTGCCTGAATATCGGTTACATATAAAACATGCTATTCAAGACTTCTTGCCACAGGTCGAAAGAAGACAGGGTTTGTCCAAACAGACAGCACCACCATGTACTGTATGGTCGGTGGGCGGTGTGTCTACAGGACTATGATGAGTTTTAGAAGAATTAGTGCAGAAGAAGGGGATCATCCTCGTACCAGGGTATATGGATTAAATATTCTTGCGTGGGTTATTGTTTAAACTGAAATGCATTGTGTGGTGGTTAACAATGTTCTGTCTCTGTTTCACTGGTAGACCAATTCTCTTGGATCACAAGACACGGGGATCCTGAGAGGGACCTGGCACTTCGTGCTGTGCCCCTTTGCATTAAAGATGAACACTTCTCTTAGATCGTGGGCAATTGTTTGGTGTTTTAAGTCAGAAAATCAAAAGAACATGTTTTTTGTGCTTTCCTGAAGGTTAGGTGTTCTTCTATTATGCCTGTTTCATTGGGAAGGGAGTTCCAGAGTTTCATTGTGATGTTTGAAAAGGCGGATTCCTCCATGTTTCTTTTTCGAATATCTTTGGGTTTAAGCCGTATGTCATTGCTAGACCTCATAATTCTTTTTGGTCTGAAGATGGGGATTTTTCCTTGCAGTAATTCTGCTCCTTGGCCGTGAATTGCTCTTTGAGCAAGTCAGAGTGTTTTGTAATAGATCCTTTTATAGAATGGTAGCCAGTGTTGAAGGTCTTAGTGCTTTGCCATGTGTTCTCGATTGCAGAGTCTGGTGAGGAATCTTGTTGCTGCATTCTAGAGCCACTGCAGTTTTTAACTAAGGTTGTCAGGCATGTTAAGGTAGATGCTGTTGACGTAGTCTATTCTTGACATGACGAGAGAGATGAGGGAAAGTGTTCTGTGAGAGCAGGTGAGAACGGGTAGCATCCGCTTGATGGAACATCGAAGGTTGAAGCATTTCTTAAATACTGCATGGATTTGAGGTGGTAAGGAATAGGAAAGTTTTTTCAATGGACTAAATAGAAACATTTGTTTACACATTCCCACTTGTTTCCAATGGCTATCAGATGTTAACAGCCTCAATACAATTATCATGAGAGGGGTCCCGCAAGGCTCCACCCAGTATTCACTGTGTTGAATCCTGAAGGCTGACCCGTATCAAACATAACGTCCATTTCCAAAATGCAGATGACACACAAAACTACTTCCAAATGTCATCCCCTTCACAACCCCACACACTCCAAACCTGTTCCTCCACCATCACCAACTAGATGGCTATCCACTTCCTCCAACACAACCCTTCCAAAACAGAATACATCCTTATATGCCCCCCAGGCACAAACTCGACTTCCCCCCTTGGATCCAAGAACTTTCCACAGACAATCCACACAAATCCCTCTCCACACCAGTCAAATCCCTTGGCTTCATCATCGACCCCCACCTTTTCTTAAGAAACCACATAGCCGCTATCACCAAAACATACACCCCCTAAGCAAAACCAGACCCATTCTTCCTCCTGACGACTTCAGATACGCAGTTCAAACACTGGTTTACTCCAAGCTAGATTACAGCAATGCTTTCCTCACTGGACTTCCCAAAAGCAACCCTGCTCCCGTGCAAGTAATTCAACATGCTGCAGCCAGACTCATCCACCATCTACCTAAACATTCACATATCACTCCCACTCTCACCCAGCTACACTGGCTCCCCGTATCCCAACAAATTGCCTTCAAAGGTCTCTGAATTGTATTCAAAGCCATCCACCTCAAAACTCTATCTTACCTTAATGAGAAAATCAAGCCCATCCCCCACATAAACACCAGAGATTATATTTTGCTGCCACTAGTACGGTTGCAGTGTTAGTTTTATTTGGATTCATTTTATTGCTTTTATCCTTTTAAAGTAAGTTGTATTCTGTGTATTTTTACTGGTAACTATTGAGATAAGTGCTTGAGTCCTAGTCTGCATTGTATACTATGCGATTTGAATCTGAGTGTTTTACTCTGCACGCACTGGTCGCTGTGGCTCTGAACTACATCTCCCAGAGTAACTTGTAGTTCAGAGCATGCATTTCATTTGAAACCCGGCACAAAGGCGCCAGCATGAAGGAGCCCGCCGGTCTATGCTGGGACGTGCTGGGACGTGCTGGTACTGCCAGCTACTCTGTTTTCTCCTTATCGCACCATGGGGATTAGCGAAGTACTGGAGGCAATTGCCATCGCCCGAGGTAAGTCTCATGCACGTACCTCAGGTATTGATAGACCACAATTGGCAGGGATGATGGTTGAGCAAGCTGCTCACCCTAGCAATATACTGATAGGTGCTGCAATCGCTGCAGTGTGTACCATGTCCATTTTAAGCCTCTCCATTGCTAAGAGGGATAACTGTATGCTTGAAGATGTTATTGAGAGCTGTAAGGAGGAGCTTCAGCCTGTTGGGATAGCAGGTCTATTCAATTTAGGGGAGGGAGGATTGAAAGTAGATAACACATTACTTGGTACTGCACCACTCGGTTCTCATACCGAACATGTGCAACAATGTATGGTTTGCGCTAACTTCCCTCCTCATATACAAAATAATTTTAGGCCACTATGTCAATCCAGTCCCACTATAAAGCACAATGTTGTGGAAACTAACATATTATTAACGAAATTTCACCCAGTAGCCAATTTGAATTTGGCCCTGCTTAACACTAGATTCCTTGCTAAGCATACTGTAGATGTGCATGACTTCATTCTGGAGCATAGGATCGTGGCTCTCTGATGCCCACGGTCCTACAATAGAGCAAGTGACCCCGCCTGGGTTATTTTCTTTGGGAAACATCGAGAGGAAGGATCAAGAGGGGGAGTCGCCATTATATGCAAGAAAGAACTTGGTATATATGAAGTCAAAATTGAATGTGTTGGCTGTGACATATTGCACATCAAACTTATCCCAAATTTTAACCATAGTATCATTTTCGTATTGCTTTATAGACCACCTGGAGAATCGGCATGGTTCAATGAGGATCTTATAGATGTGTTAACCCCCATGCAATCAGTTAACTCAGCTGTGGTACTGCTGGGAGACTGGAATCTTTGGAAGGGACACTCTAAACATAAAAAAAGCTTTGGAGCTAGAGAAATGCCTTAAAAACAACGATATAATCATTCATAACTCAGGCCCAACACATATAAAGGGGCATACCCTTGATTGGGTGGGGAGTGCTAACATGTTTACAAAATGTATAACTACTCCTTGTGAATGGTCCGATCATTTCTCCATTTGATGTCAACTTCATCTCCCGTTGCCTTTTAAAAAATAGCATGAACCTCTGCATAATGTTCAAAATAGAAACTATAAGGCCATCACAGCAGCTAATTTATTAGACTGTATGAATGTCTTGATTACCAAAACTAAGGATTAAGATGGTCTTGATCCCCTTATCACCAGTTATAATGAGGACATAACAATTATGTTAGACATGCCCCCTTGAAAACAAGAAACATCAGAAGCACCCCTAACCATCAGAAATGGTTTTCTCATGCACTAGCACAATTAAAAGCCAGCAAGAGGCTGACGGAACATGTTTGACTGAAAGATAATACTCCTAGTAACAAGGAAGCATGGAAACCTAAGGAAAAAGAGTATAAGGCCAAGATCATTGAAGCGAAATGTAGCTTTTACAATGATCAGATAAATCAGGCAGGCAAGCAAACAAAAGAACTCTTTAAACTCCTTAGATCCTGGGAAAAGCCTAGGGTTCTAAACCCTACTGTCAAACCTACTAAGGATGATTGCATGCAAGTACAAAAAACCTTCTCTGACAAAGTCCAGCATGCCCAGAACAAGATTAGGGAGGAGTTGGCCAGGCAGGAGTCATCCTTAGGAGTTGGTAAATCAGGCAGTGAGCAAGAAAGTAAGGAGGAAGGTAGCATGATGGCTAATGCAGGAGGCCAGAGCCAGGGAGTATCGCCCGTGGGGTTTGGTTTCTCTACGATGTCCACTGAAGAAATTCACAACATACTTAAAGTCATGCATCCTACACGCTGCCCAGGAGACCTCCTTCTATCAAAGATAATCTTGAAACCCAATGACATTTTTGTGCCTTTTCTGTGTAGGTTTGTTAACGCTTCGTTTAGAATGTGTGTTATCCTGCAATCTATAAAAGATGTGGCAGTAACCCCGCTTTAAAAAAAGTAGGCTTGGAACTAACGATGCCACTAACTTTCGACCTACTACAAACACACTGTTTTCTCTGAAACTGATTGAGAAAGTTGCAACCACACACCTACAATCTCACATTTTAGCAGCTGGAATTTTGCATAAAAAGCAATCCGGTTTCCGATGTTTTCATGGTACCGAGAGCGCTTTATTGGATCTGCAGACTCACATGCTATCCATGATGGAGAAGAGTAGATCGGGCTGCTGGATTTATTAGATTTATCGGCAGCCTTCAATCTACTCGATCATAAGATTTTGCTGGACAACGTGGGGTGCCTTTCAGAGGAGGCAGTCCAATGGTTAAAATCATTCTTAGCGGATCATAGATCCAGGGTCTGAAATAGAAATCACCTATGTGGAGTCCCTCATGGGGCATGCCTGTCCCCTCTACTCTTTAACATATACATTATCCCATTATGTATGGAACTGGGAAATCTGGGGCTCTTTTTACTAACTATGCTGATGATTTCCAGCTGTCTTTGGAGATTAGAGGGAATTATGAAGAGGCCCAGGGCAAGTTGGATCTTGTCTATCAGACCATAAAGGGTTGGATGTCGAATAATTGGTTATGCTTAAATGCAGCCAAGACAGAGCTTATGGGATATGGGTCACAACACACGAGAGATAGTCTGGACCAGACCTTCGATAGCTTTATGATCGATGGCAGTTGGATAGTAGTCACTTCCAAAGTGAAAACTCTTGGCACTTCCATTGAGGTCAGCCTAAATGGTGGTGCTCATGTCGAGGCTATAGTAAAAAACACCAACTATCATCTCAAAGTGCTAAAACAGGTTGCTCCCATGGTCTGAATAGATAATCGGGCTAAATTAGCTAGGGCAGTGATATTCCTGCGCTTGGACTATTGTAATGCCCTTCTGGGTGGGGCAGGTAAAGAAGATGTTCAGAAATTACAAAAAGTTAAAAATTCTGCTGTACGCATTGTGTCCCAGATGAGTTGCATTGAATCTACCACTGCAGCCTGGGGGGAGCTGCATTGGTTACCTGTCTCTGTAAGGATCTTGTTCAAGTTGCTGACAGTATGTCACAAATGTGTTTTTGGACACGCACCTCAGTACCTTAAAGAAAGGGTGAATATCTATTGCCCTAAAAGGAATCTCCGATCCGCCAAGGCCTGCTGCCTGCAAGTTGAACGTATAAGAAGAGCTCAGGGAAACGGTTGTGCGTTCCCAGTCCTGGCAGCATGAGCTTGGAACTAACTGCCTGAAACCCTCTGTAAGGAGGAAAACCACCTGGTTCTTAGGAAACTGCCAAAATCAGACTGTTCAAGTAAACCATCTCATGATACAAGCTGATTTAACTGTCCCCCACGGTATGTGACAGCGCTTGGATGCCCTCAGGCTTTGGCGCTATAGAAATTCATTAACATAACATAACCAGAAAAACTCTTCTACACAAACACAAATGTAAACATTTACCCACTGATCACCACTGAGCAACAAGGGCATGGAACACCCTTCCTCTTCACATAAGCAATGCACTCTAGATCACCACTTTCCGAAAGAGCCTCAAAACATGCCTGTTTCTCCGCATATAGCCCTGCCCTCCACTGCTATTACTTGTCTATGCTAAACTTCCTATTATTTCCTGAAAACATTTTGTAACTTCTTTTTTCAACTCTCATCTTTTCGAACTTTGAACCATATAATGTGCTCCGAGACCCTCTGGGTAGGGCAAGCACTAAACCAAATTTCTAATAAAATGAAATAAATAGACACAATGTGTGCTAGGCAGACCTGTTTTTCAGAGCTTTTGACTCTGTACCTAGCGGGGCGCATCCAGATCAGGGGACACCCAGCACTACTCACAATAAAGAGATCATACACCACAATCCAGCTTGCCTCAACTTGGCAGCCTGGCTTCACTGATGCTAACATTTGATTTGGTCTCCTAACCCTTCCTCAGAAGTGCATGAAAGTGTTAGTGCAACCAACACCAGGTCCTATCTGTTAGGTAAGATTTTCAAATCAATGATAAATCTTCTTGACCTGTGTCAAACCCAAAACGTTTTGCTGGACTGGTAGATTGTTTTTCCCTATAACTCAGTGAGTTGGTATCTCTTTCCACATACAGTCTTTTACTCTTTTTCTGGGTGTCATTTTTAAGACTCTCCATTGTGTCTTTTAAAAGTGATCCTCTTTGACACCTTTTTGGCAATAAGTGCCTATTGTTGCTGGGTTGTCCTGGAGCTCCCCCTTTAACTTTTGTTGGCTAACCTTGTGAGAACTACAATCAATTCCCAAGGGTAGAAAGGATCTTTCGATCCCTTTTACATTTTATTAGGTGAGACCAGCACCCCCCGCCCCACCTTATGAGGAGTGCTGGGGAGATACAGGGTATCCCCCTTCTCATTTCAAATGTAATATTTATGATACACGGGCAAACGTACCTTTAATGTCTCGTGGCAGTGAACCTTTTTATTAATTCAGAGCACTTTTGCTGCGTTAAAAGTGCTTTTTGCAGGCGTTAAAAATCCAACACGCAAAGGGACCATGGTGCTAATTACGGTACCGCAATTTGCGGTGCAGTAATTAGCGCCTTCCCCATTCCCATAGAGCCCTATGGGGCAAAAATGGGAATGGGGAAGGGCAATGGAGGAAGGAGGAATTACCGCCTTCCGAACCTTGGAATAGGGCGGTAATTCCCCTTTCCTCCAAGGCGGTACCGGTAAATTACTGGCATGAACCATGGCGCTAATAGCGCCATGGTTTACCGCCTACCGTGTAGTGAGGCCCATAGTGTGTCAGTGTTTCTTTGGACCATATGTATAATACAATTTCTTTGTACTGATTCTACAGCCCTCTCTCCCTCCTAAGATATTCCTGGCTGCTCTGATTACGCTACCATGAACTCAGGTGGTACAGCCTTATACTAAGAGTGGATTCTTGTACTGTCTCAATTTAATGGATTTACTAAGCCCTTAGTTGGACTTCAGAAAAAATGTCGTTACAGGAACCATTACTACGTATTTCTGCAAATGGAACACATTCTGTGTTTGGTGTAAAGGTGCAAATTTAAATCCAGCAACTTGCCTACCGCATGAAGTCAGACCCTATTGCTTTCATCTGGGAGAAGCTGGATTGCAACATTCTTCGATACGACTTCACCTGGCAGTAGTATCCAGTTAAAAGAAAGAATAAGCACAAAATACTCGTATTTTTTGATCCACTCATATAGAAGTGTTTGAGCGGTGTACTCCCTAAATTGCCTCCAGCTAAGGGGTTGAATATGGTGCTCACAAGGCTCATGTAGCAATAAAGTCTGGATACACGGTCCATGAGATTCAGGCCTTATCGGCGGCAAACCATACATCAAATTTATTCTGAAAATGTTACCCTTTGAACATATCCTTCATTTCTCCTGAAAGAAGTCATCCAGACTGCCATATAAAGCAGGAAGTTAATCTACTCGTGGTCATTAAGGACCTTTCTATGCAGTGCAATAATTGCTCCATAATTCAGATGTGAAGAGATGCTTGAGTTACTATGTGGAGTGAACTAAATATACGACTTTCATGACAACTTCTCATTGCTTATGGCGTGGCCAAGATTGGACTCTCCGTCTCTAAGGAGGCAGTAACCATATGGCTTATAGACTGCATTAAATACTGCTGTGAGAATTGAATTCTTAATGCATTTTAGAAAACGGATTGCCAACCCCTTTCATGTTCATAGGGATGCACTTTCGGTAATATGCCTGGGGGTCAGGGGGATATCTCAATTCTGTTGGAATCGTTGTTACAGGCTTGTTCGGCACATTAAAACTCTAATATCCAATTAATTTTATGATGAATGATTATAAGTTAATTATTTCATGAAGTATGCTTATGTTATCATGACATTTGAAGGCAGGTTTTAGATATTTTTGGGGGGTTTTGTTTTGTTTTATTGGTTAAACAAGTCAACCTTTAACAATTTTGAAAGATAGTACAGAAAACAAATTCCATCATCAAACATTAAAACTAAGCCTAGTTAAGACATAAAAGAAATATAAAAGAGAACATTTTTCATAATTAAACAGAAAATCTCAAATCTAACAGTCCAATCATAAAAAATACTAAAATAGCTGCAATTCTACATTTTTCTTCCCCTCAAGTCCGAGAGAGTCCTGCGATGCCACCACAGAAGTAACAGTCGACGTTAAATTCCCCGAAAGACAGTAATGCCAAAATAAATCATCTCTCTCGGACCAAGTTCATATGAATTTATGGAAATATTTGATCCACAGTTGTAGCAGGGCAGGACAATCTAGCAACAGGTGTTGAAGTTTGTTTCACCATGCAGTTCTTACAAAACCTACAGAATGACTCTGCCTCCTTAAGCTGCCCATGGCCCTCATTACGACCCTGGCGGAGGACCATGGTGCAATTTGCACCATGGTCCATGGCGCAGAGCTGCCAACTCCGCCATGGGGGTTGGCAGACTTACCACCCCATTCCGACCCTGGCGGGGCGGTAAGTCCCCAATCCCCATTTACCCTTCCCCATTCCCATTTTTGCCCCATAGGGTATAATGGGAGTGGGGAAGGCGTTAATTACGCCACCGTAAATTACGGTGGCGTAATTAACAACAGGTCCCGTAGCGCCATGGATTTTTCCGCCCGGAAAAACCAGGCGAAAAAACCACCATGGCGCTACGGGAACTCGTAGTAAGGCGGAAAGGTACGCCATGCATTACGCTGGCGTAGAACCCTTTCCGCCAGGGTCGTAATGAGGGCCCATACCTCAAAAGGGTCTCTCTAGTCTTCACGAGACAGAATCTAAATCCCCAAAAAGTAGAGTGGGCCATTCTGCTTGCATATATTGAGAGATAGGGGGCCAAACAGCCCTGCTTTTTATGGTCAAAAGCGAGCTGAGAAACAACAGAGTGTGCATGCAAATCCACAGCTGTATGTGCCCAATCGGCCATAAAGAACAGTGTTTTCACCCTGTTCAGGTTGTCAATCAGATCTTTCTCTGAACAACCCTCCTCCTGCAGTACTTCTAATTCAAGCAAGACACTCAATCTCCTCCCCTCCGACACCTCACCAAACGTCTCCCAAAGTGAATTTCTTAGCGGAATAGATGTCTTCCTGAAGAATGATATATATATTGCCAAGGTGCTCTAGCTTTCAGCGAGACCAATCCTAATTCATATCTAATGCATGAACGAGGGACGGATGCGGGTAAGGCGCATGGGCTTCCAAAGTCGGCTGGTATTCCGTAAGTCAAGGGTTATAAATTTAAATTCCATAGGTTCATTTTGGGATAATCTTACCTTTTGTAATATTGAATTCAAGGCAACACAGACAACCTGCTGAATTTAGCCTCCACTTGTTGCATTTGCGTTGCAGGTTTTGCTGCCTTAGAATAGAGCCAAGCCCGAGTTGAAATCAATTAAAGCTTGGCTGAAATAAGAAAACCCAAGAAATAAGAAAAGCCAAGTAAATGAAGGAATGAATCCTCTCAACTGGTGTTGATTGTGTGTTCCATTTATATGGTACTGGCCTCTGCTTCGTCGAGATTTAGTCTTCGAGGAATTCAACGTCAAGGCATTCTCACAAACAAATGCAATAAAGGCATTCAAAACCCTGCAAACCCACAGGAGTCTTATCAAAAGTAAGAAAATCATTTGCATAGCCTGTCCACACCATCCTAATTTTGAGCAATCTTAGGAGATGCCAGCGCAGCAGCCTGTAAGTCGGGGCCTATGTCTGCTATATATAGTTATAGAGAAAAGTGGCCAAAATGCAGCCCTGTCTGACTCCCCTGGCTGTTTTAATTGGGCAAGATAAATTGCCTTGATGGTTAAGGCAAACTTGTATCGATGAATTATTATGTAGCCCAATGAGTAGTCTTAGTAGCCCGAGGGAATTCCCCACCTGCGTAACTTACTCCATAGATGAGCTTGGTCTACCGAATCAAAGGCCGCAGCCAGATCTATTGAGGCCAAATAGACCAGACGAGACCCCCTTTGCCATTCCATCCCATGTAAGCACTTCACCATCATGCCATTTAAAAGTGTCCCCATTCCCTTCCTGAAGCCTATCTTCCATTGTTTTTTATTTTATTTTTTGAATTTTTATTTTTGAGGGCAGAGGCATACAGCAAACACATACATCAGAGCAAACAATACATTCAATGTGCACATGAAGTAATACAGTAACTGCAAGAGCAACATTATAACAGGTGGGGGAGCAATAAATCGTGATGCACCACAACATATAATCACTTCATTGTGAGACCAGGGAAGAGCCACTCTCAGATGTGCTCTCCTCTTGGCTGTTAAGGTAGCTGTTGAATGCAGTCCATATGTTCTTGGGGTGCGAGTGAGTAGAAAGCATATGAAGGTACTCTTCTTCGCAATTTTGGGACCAAGTAAGCAAATTTAACCACTTCTGAAATGTAGGGGGAGAGGGACTCTTCCAGCTTTGAAGTATGCATTTCTTGGCCACTATGCAATTTATATTTAGAAATGTGGCCATACGCTTAGTATCATCGGCTTTACACACCCCAAACAGCATGCCCAGCTGGTCTGGGTCAATAACAGTGTCAATGATCTCAGATAATGTCCCTAGGATTCTCTCCCAGAATTCCCCCAGTTTATGGCATGTTCAGAACATATGCAGATGGTCCGCATTCTCTGCCTTACAGAGGGGGCAGGAGTGTGAAACGGCGCAGGCAAATTTAGAGATCCTGTAAGGGGTGTAGTTTAGCCTATTCAACAGTTTATATTGCATGGGACGGTAGCGGAAATTGAGGGAGACTCTATTGGTGTGCGAGCACTTTTTTTCCCATAAGTGGGCCAACTTCAAGGCCCAGTTCATCTGCCCCCTCACTGTGCGCACTTGAGGGTCGAGTCGGGGCGCTCGTCAGTAACATCTTGTATAATGAAGAAATAACACCACGGGCGCCCCCCCCCGAATTGGCAATGTATGCAATCCCTGGAGAGCCAGGGGGCTCATTGGGGAAATCGGGCCATGCAGCACGGAGCCTATAGTATTGCAGAAATTCTAGCGCTGACCCAGAATGGCCCGGCCTCCATGTCTGTGGGTCTATGATCCGCCCATCGGGATAGAAGTCTGTTAGTGCCTGGTAGCCCAGGGTGCCCCAGTGCCGTGCCAGGGCCGTGTCGTGTGTAGGCTCCAGCCTGGGGAACCACCACACGGGGAGCCACTTGTAATAGGGGTGCTGTTCTGCTGTTGCACTGAACAATCGGCCCCGGGCATCCACAGTGGTTCCGACTGGGTCGATGGGCGAGTCTGGTACATACTGCCGGTGTAATATGAGTGTCATTACATTAACACCGACTGCTGCCAGGATCTCCAGCTTGACATGATGGTGGGAAGGGGAGCCAGGATACCAATGAGAGGCGTATTGAGCCTGTGCCGCCAACCAACACAACGTCAGGTCAGGGGCGATAAATCCCCCTCTTTCATATGGGAGCGTCATATCTGTCCATTTCATGCGCACCACACCGGAGTGCCACAGGAACTGCGCGCACACTTTGTGTAGTCTCGTAGAGTATTTCCCCCCTGGCCAGATGGGTATGTTATTAAATGTGTACAATAACCTGGGAAGCAATACCATTTTGATAAGTGAAAGCTTCCCAGCGAATGACAATGGGAGAGAGCGCCAACTTGCCATTTTGGACTCAGCTAGCTGTGCTGTGGCCAGGTAGTGGTCCGCTAGCAGGGTGTCTTTAGTTAGAGACACCTGGACCCCACGTACTTGATCCCGCCGGGTGACCAGCAGAGTGGGTATTCAGTGGCCAGTTGTTGGGTGGAACTAGTAAGCGGAAAGACCTCAGATTTGGAGTAATTGATTGTAAATCGCCAGTGGGTGCCTTTCCGAGTGATATCACGTAGTATTGGTTCGAGATGGACAGCGGGGACCCTGATAAACAATAATATATCATCTGCGTAGAGAGATATAATCTTGGGGACTGTCTTTCAGTCGTATTCCCCTGTGGGAGTGGCATGCTCTGATGTGGTCCGCCATTGGCTCTATTGCCAGTGTAAAGAGGATCGGGGAGAATGGGCAGCCCTGTCGGGTGCCCCTGAAGAGCGGGATCAGAGTGGACGTCAGGGAGTTAACTCGAACCCTGGCTACTGGAGAGGTGTATAGTAGTTTGATGTATCTGATCATACTGGGGCAAATGCCCATCGTCTCCAGCACTAAAAACATGTACTTCCAAGATACCATATCAAACGCTTTTTGAGCTTCAAGTGTGACCGCAACCGCATTCGAGCCCTGATCGATTCGTGCTATAACGTTGAGCAGCCGCCTAATGTTGTGGGAAGTGGATCTCTCTGGTACAAAGCCTGCTTGATCCTCATGGACCATGTGTGTCATAACCGGGAGGAAATGGTTCGCTATTACTTTGGCGAAGATCTTGGTGTTCAGGTTCATAAGCGAAAGGGTCTGTATGAACTGCATTCATCGATGGGTTTGCCGGGTTTAAGTAGCACCGTTATAACGGCTTCGGGCAAGGTGGGGGGAGGGCAGACACACAGAGTGATTTGTCCCATACCTCCAGTAGCTTGGGGGACAGTATAGCTATGTGTTCCTGGTAGAATTCGGCTGTGAGCCCGTTGGGACCCGGTGCTTAACCTTTAGGGAGATCTGAGATGGCGCAGACTATTTCGTCCAGTAGGTCCCTGGTTGCGTGGGGGATACATGTCGTGGGTATCTGATCGAGGAGATCCCTCATATGCTGTTCACTATGTTCGGGGGGTTGGGAATAGAGGTTTGTGTAGAAATCAGTGAAGATGTACAGTATCTGCTGGTCCGACTATTGTGTAACGCCTCGTCCGTCCTTGACACAATCAATCTGGGCCTGACCCCACTCCCCACTTGTTAAAGTTGCCAATGTTTTACCGGGTCTATCGCCCTCTCCATACCTTCGTGCGGCCTGTGGGTGGCTAAAGTATTGGACTTCTCTGGTGGCATGTGCATTGAACGACTGAAGTTCCTCGCTAATTAGGGCGAGTGCGGCAGGGTCGACCGATGTCGAACAATCCCGCTCCAGCTGTCGCAGTCTGGCTTCGGAGCGACTGAGGTCTGCCCTTATTGTCTTCAGTACTCCCGCCTCCTTGGATATGGACATTCCTCTGATATAGGCTTTGAAGGCATCCCAACGGACACCAATGGTAGTGGCCTGAGGGGTGTTGTGCTCAAAATAGGACTCAATGGCCGGTAAGATGTCAGCCTTAAACACAATGTCCCGGAGGGCAGCAGACTTAAATCGCCATGTGTTAAATTTCGGGGCGGGTATTCCTAATTCCACCGATAGGGTGATTGGGGCATGGTCAGAGAGGGTATGGGTCAGTATTTGTGCTCCCCCCACCCTTCCCATCACTTTGCTTGACACTAGGAACAGATCGATTCTGGAGGAGCTATCGTGGACAGAGGAATAATGGGTATATTCCTCCAGGTGTATTGGATGTTAAGTGTTGCGCTATGTGCCTGTAGCCTGCGCGCCGCGCCAGTCAGTGACCTGGGGGCAGTCCCAGTCCTGTCCAGTCTTGTGTCTAGTATCAAGTTCATATCCCCTCACCAGATGATCTGGGCTCCCACGTAACCCAGCAGTATAGATGCCACCATGTCCACAAAGTCCGGGGTATCCACATTGGGACCATATGTGTTTACAAGAAGGTATTCTCTGTTTGCAATTGTGCAGTGTAATACGCCATATCTACCATCAGGGTCAATATAGCTCTTGTGTAGTATGAATTTGATGGATTTATGAATCATTGTCAACACACCTCTGGCCCGGGTGGAATAGGAGGTAGAATATCTGTTAGGTCCCCATGATGGTGCCATACTCATTGCCAGGGGACCCTTAGAGTGCGTTTCTTGTAGAAGTATCTTGCAACCATTTCTGTGCGCATAAGCCATGATTTTACGGGCCTTGGTGTGATTACTCAAACCCTGAACATTCCAGGACATTATGGTAGTGGGCTTTTCAGTTGTCTAGGGCACATCCCAGCTCCGTTGTTTGCAGTTAGTGTTGTCACTCTGGATAAAGGCCTAAAAAATGAGGCCCTTCTTACCGCCTGCTTAAAACAGAAAAGATTAGACCGAGTAAACAGGGTCAGAAGAACTGGTTGTGACACACGAGCGTGGCTCGTCTTCAGAGAGATGCAGAGTCTATACTGGCAGTGCTGGTCCGCAAGGACTCTGATGCTTTTTGGTCACTTAATAAAATCAGAGGAAATGGGGCAGTAGGAACTATGGTTAAGGCGGTGGGGGAGGCAAAGTGGGTAGAGCATTTTGAAGGGCTTTATGCATCTCCATCACTTGTGTGGAAGGGGACTGGGGGAGAGGCCTTGGTTAAGGACACAGGCCCAATGTTGGACCTTTCAGTCCTGAATTTGACAACTGTAATAAACAGAAGTAGCAATTCCAACGCACCGGGCCCGAATGGTCTCTCAAATCGCCTCCTCAAAACGAACCCTCCTTTGTGGGTGGAAATATTACATTATCTATTTATAGATATGTTTTTTCTTCATTGGAATCCGATGCCCACTCAGGTAGCCCTTCGCATTCGACAGAGCTATAGCCAGAATCTCTTCAATGGAAGCCTCGTCCGACACTTCTTAAATGGAGGCATGCCTCGCTTCACAGTCCAGAGGAGCATCCCTAGTGCCCCTTTTGCTCACTTGGGACTTGCCCCCTTATGGGCCAGTCAGTTCCCTTACATCTGCATGGGGCGATGGGGCTTGTAACACCTCATCCTCTGGTTTATCCAGATCAGTGTGTTGATCAGAGGGCTCTGGAGCTGAGCCTGTTTCATTTGCTTTTGTCCTGGTCACCTGTCTCCCTCCCAGTACTGATGGTTTGTGTGCAGCAAGAAAATCCTGCGCTGCTGTGTGCATTCGGACGTTGTCAAATTTAAAAAGCAGAGATGCCAGTAAGACTGTGTTACGCTTAGTCTCACACTGCAGACACTCATACAGTGAAACCAGAATGCATAAAACCTTATTAATTTCCGGGCAAAGATCTACTTTCTCTGCTTGTAAGCCCCCATCCCATCTCCTCAGTACTGCTGAGAGCCTGCTCGCAGGAAGCAGATTGGGAGACGGGGCTGGAGATGATTCGAAGAAATCTGTACCTGAATTCTGGCCATTCTGGGCACCAAATACTGAGCAGTTCGGAAGTTCCCCCAAGTCTGGTGGAGTGTCTGCCATGGAAATCTCCTGGTAGCTGTTATTACTTTTCGTTCCACATAAACAACTCCCCTCTCACAGCGTACTCTGTCCCAATGCTGCATGGGTTAATGCTGCTACCTGCCCGTGCAGTGGCAGATTACCCATGATGCTCACTGCCTGAATATCCAAAGATGCCTTGGGTAGTTTAGTGAAATCCAGTGATTTACCTGACACAACAACTCTCTGTTGCGCCTGGTGGCCACGTTCCTGCTCAGCCAAGACTTCTGTATCCTTACTGGAAGGGTGCAGTAGTGCTGGTAAATGATTGCAGAGATCAATATTGCTGTTGACTTTTAAAGCGGCCGATATGCCAGACCGTGCTAGGGCACAGCCTGTTGCCAACTGTTGTATATTGGACCCCTCCAGACATTGGGCCTCATTACGACCCAGGCAGTCTGGAAATAACGGTGGCGGTAAACCCGCCGCCACCGTTGTTTCCGGACCACCTGAGTCCGACCCCTGCAGGCGGGAGGTGATGATCCCGCCAGGTCTGACCTGGCGGGTTTAACACCTCCCGCATGCAGGCGGACGAGGAAACACCGGCAGCATTACGAGATGCTGCCGGTGTTTCCATGATCCCCATTTCCATCGAGTCCCATAGGACTCAATGGGAATGGGGATTTACACCATTCCGCCTCCGTGATTCCTGGAAAACCGGGGTTGTAATGCCACGGTAATTCCGGGAATCACGGAGGCAGAATGGTAATACGAGTCCGGCGTTAACCAGGTGGTTTTACCGCCTCGGTTAACGCCGGACTCGTAATGAGGCCCATTATCTGTATATTTTATAAATTCAGGACCTGAGGATGGAATTGAGGGAGTTGTTGACCCGTTAGGCAGGTCAATGACCGTAGCCGGTGGGAAAAAAGAAGAGATGGATTTTGAGGCCTCTATTTTTTATTCTTCCCTCTTTTCCCTTTTTTTGTGACGCTAACTGTGGTAGTAACTGTGTCACCTGTAATGGTGCCACCGCCAGCTCCACTGGTTAGGAAGGGAGGGACAGGAGAGACGCTGCCAGCATTTCTGCGTCAGTGATTGGAGTAAGAAGAGGATCAGCGATTAACGCCCTGCTCTGCAGTTCATATATCATGCTTGGGTGCTTAATGAAGCTGAGCTTTGATACCCAACATTCACCATTGTCCTGAGATTGGTGCCGAGCTTGGATCTTTCTGTTTATGTTCGGGGCCAATAGGTGTAGGAACGTCCTGATTTCGTTACGTCGAGGCTGATTTTCTGCCTCCCACCTCCGAACATCAAACACCTTGCGTGGCACACCGCACGCTCACCGTGTAGAAGGGGTTTTGGGATGGTCCACCCCTGGCATTGTGTAGAGGGGAAAATAGGACATGTCCTGAAGGCTTCAATCGCTGGCACAGTGAGACAGTGAGTAAATGTCCAGTCTCACCAAACACACCGTGCGGCACACTATGCGCTCACCGCATAGAAGGGGTTTTTGAATGCTCCACCCCTGGTGGTGTGCAGGAGGGAAAATAGTATGTGTCCTGAAGGCTTTGATCGCTGAACCAGTGAGCCAATGAGTAAATGTCTGGTCTCACCAAACACCCTGCGCGGTACACTATATTTAGATATGAATGTGTGTTTTTACCACTTTAGTCAATTTTTCCAGGTTTTGGTGAGATTGTTATTTTAACTTTTTTTTAGTAATATTGTGAGCGATAATTACATTTGTATATATGACAACCCATATGTATCGGCATTAATATGTTGTGAATATTTGATATGAAACTTTTTATATTGGTTTTTTATATTAGTGATTGTATTGTATTTTTATGTTTTTTTATCTTGTGTTAAAGGTTGAATGTTCAACCAAATCACAATGAAATATAAAAATACTGCTAGGTGGCAGCTAATAGACATCTATCTCACATTGGCTAAAACCACTGTGTGCTGTATAACCTTCCTACTAAGTGGGAATATACGTATATTAGATAAACAAAAGGAACAGTGAAAGGTGGGTGTCACTACTTATATCCTCATAAATCCTAGCATCAAAAAATGAATTGTATACAAAGAAATATTGCTGTTACTCTAGGCTAGAGAAATATTATGTGATAAATGTGTTTAGTTGATCCACACTATTATCAACCAGGTCATCGAGACTTTGGAGAAAACGATTTTGTTATTTATAGGATTGTGTAAAAACAATATTTCTTTGTATAAAATACATTTTTTGATGTTAGGTTTTATATATGGTTGGGTGTAAACAATGGAGGAATTTGTTTTATGCATGAAATTGGTGAGACTGGGGAAGTTGATTATTTGTTTGAGGCTCCCCTAAGGGATTTATGAGGTTATAAATAATGATACCCACCTTTGTCTGTTCCTTTTGTTTATCTAATATAGCTAATAGACAGCTACCAGCCTGGGTGCTAAGCCACCCTGTGTGAGGAAAAGGCAGTGATAACTTAATTTGTGGAAAACACTCCTTTGAGATGTATTTATAAAGAGATGACCTGAAGGGCCATGAGAGCTATTAGCAAGCACACCTTCCTGAAAAAGATGCAATATTGGCTACTTTGGTGGGCCAGGAAGTGCTGAAAAATCTCTTCAAATGAGACCCACCTCTGGCCCCACCTCCCCTTATTGCTAGTCTGTTTTTGTTTGCATAACCTTGTGAATCTACAAAAGACCCAGGAAAAAAGAAGGCTACTTATATGTAAATATAGATTTGCATCATTGGAGTCTTTTTAGATTCAAATGCAACCCTCCCGGTCAACCAAAGATTGGACAGAGCTAATCTCACATGCGTTGATGCTGAGTGGTAAAACACAATGGTACTTTCAATGTACAAAATGTATTGTAAAAATAACTGGTGATTCATCCTTTGGCATCAGGTAATATTATAATAATAAGAGACTACCAAGTAAGAGATACCAATGCTGGACAACGACATTTACAGGTAAGTAAACTTACTCACCTGTGGTGACTTTTACAGGTAGTCAGAGTCCCTTGCAACCAGCCGTCCATTTGACCTGTTGTGGAATTTCAGAGTGTGGAAACCGCTGCATGGATAAGGGATATTGGGGGCCCACGCAATGCTGGACCTCGCCTCGCACAGGCTACCATTGCTTTTTTTGATACTTTACAGCAAATGCTCCGTTGTCTGTACTGAGCATAAGGATTTCCAAGGAGTCTGTTGGAAATGGAACATGGACTACCAATACAGTAGTCACTGTACTGTGTGACCTGCTCTTGTATACACAGAGGACAGACATCTGCAATTTGTACTTGGACCCCTGCCATCTTCATGCTCTACCGGCAATCCTACCTATCACGCCAGTTTCCTTCCAGGGTTCCACTGTTGTGGGAACAGGTCCCCTCGTACATCAGTCCTAGGCTTTTCTGGAAATCTTCTGCGTATACCACTCTTCCTTAAATCCCTCCACTGTGCTGCAGATAAGGAGGTACGACAGAGTTGTTGGGAGCCCTGAAAAGAGGCAGGGTTGAGGAGGTTGTGGAAAATGTATGCAATTAGAAAAATATTGGCCTGCCACCCAGTAACAATGGAAAGTTGCACGTTAATGGTTGCTAGTTTGTATTGCAGTTTGCTGTATTATAGGCTAAGCTACTGCTGGACATTTTTTTCTTTTTAGCCAACATTTTCTGGTATTCTTTTGGACATTAACACTTTACTGAAGCAAGAATTCCCACTGCAGTGGTGGGCAAATTCACAATGAATGCAGTGTGATGGAGTCACAATGTGGAAGCCGGAGAGTGGAGTTTCAGCAACTCTGTAGGCCGGGTAGCACTGCCCACAATTTGAGGATGGCCTTGGGGACCAGGAAACACAGTGATCCCCTAGTCTCCATTGCCTTAACACCAGTTCCACATCTACTCGTAGAGCATGAACCCTGGACCACGATCCATGACCGTAAACAAGGTAGCTGGACATAGAAAGAACACGTGTGTGGTCAGCAGATTACACCTGGAATGCAATTTCGGTCTTCTCAACGGTCCCTTGCTGCCCAGTACAGACCTCACAAACTCAGGCAGTGGGTGCAGACCACAACATTTTTAATGTAAGACACACTTGGCAGCATGGAGATGCAGACAGCAATTTATTACCGGGTTCTAACCCAGACTCAGGTGGACCAGCCCATGAGGCAGATCGCAGGACTCACTAGGATCCTCAATCAGATTGGCCTAAAAGGGGTGGCTGAGACGAGCATAGCAGGGAACGGACTGAGAGAGTGAAGAGCATAAGTCCCATTGAGAGGAGGCCATAATGAGATCAGCCGGTCGTCATGACAGGGCCACCTGATCCCAAGATGATGCCCCAGTCCCTTGTGCCCTCAGCCTGCAGAACCGCAGACCATTGGGTGATCCTCAAGTGCCCATTGACCACACCAGGGTTGTGGGCTGAACAGTGTAAACCAATTCAAAGTCCCATACACTAGACCCATACAGGTGTACTGGATTTGATAAGTATTGCTCATATTAACTCATGGCTGAGAGGCAGCCAGAATCGGGGTGAAGGGGTGGGGGGAGGATTGTAGACACTGGACGAGTGAGGAGCAGCCTGGACAGAAGTGAGAGATTGGAGGACCATCAGGTGGAAGAGACGAGGTGGAAGGAGGAGGAGAGGGAGAGAGAAGAAAACACCAAGAAAGGGAAACAGCTGGAAAAAGTAGGGGGAAAGGAACAAGAAGAAGCAGCAGAAGAAGTGAACGAGCAGAGGTGGGTGGTGAACATCCTGATTAGGAAGGAAATAAACAGCAGAAGGAGGTCAGAAACTATTGGGAGGCAGGAACAAGGAGAAAGAAGGGAGAGGAACAAGTTCCAATGGGGGAAAGAACAGGAGGGAGGAGAAAACATTGTGAGAAGTACAGGAGGAGGTAGGAAAGTGACAGGCGGGTGAATGAGGTGGAGGAAAGTCTGGGAGATAAACTGAAATATCCAAAGTCAAAGTTTAAGATAGAAGAGTAGTGTGAGGACTATGGACAAGAATATAGGCTCTATTCCAGGAGTCACATTGGTCTGCAGATTGGTAGGGGCTTAGTGATAAGATCAGCAGAAAGGCAAAAGACAGAGGGGAGGGAACAGCTTAGTACCATGGGGTTTCCCCGAGTATTGCCTTGTTTTGTGTTGCCTGGTAGCAGTCTTGACTCTGGCCCAGACGGGGCCAGTCCTTAGTTGCCATGGGAGGTCAAGTCTTCAGTTCATCCTAGGCCGTGGCCAGTCTTCAGTTGACCCAGTGAGGCCACTCCTCGGTTGGCTCAGGGAGCCCATTCTTCAGTGCAGTCCAGGGGGAGTTAGTCTTCAGTTAGCCCAGTGAGGCCTGTCACCAGGTGCAGGTTCAGTTCAGCGCAGGAGGGGCCAATCATGCGTGTAGACCAGGCAAGGCCAATGTTTTATCAGGCCCAGGTGAGGCCTTTATCAAGCTCAGGAAGCCCAACTTATCTTCAAATCTAGGGTGAGTCCCAGCAAAATGTATCCCGGCCCACTTTAAACATACCAGGGACAGTGAGTGACTGGACAACGCAGAGGTCGGTTGGGCGTTGTTCAAATCAGGCAAAGAATAGGGACAAAGGGCTTATGGCCACCACCTTTCATTAAAAGAGAGTTTAGAACCAACATATGCGCACGGATTTGGTACTCCAAATACTGACACTATTTTCTTTAGCCACCTCCCTGTTGTGTTTATTCTCCCTCGCAGATTCCTCAAAATCTGTACTCTGAACCCAATCCTGTTTGGTGGGAGGTAAAAGGAAGGAACGCTGTATTGAGTTCTCTTTTGATCCATTGACTGGTCCAGTGGGCGTCCGCGTCTGTAGCAGCAACGCACTGTGGGCCCTTCTGATGGACTGAGCCCTCACTGTTTGAGTGAATGGGCTGAATGAAAAGTCACATGGCCAGCTTGAATTGTTTATTTATAAAGACTCTTACATACCACACATTATGCTATAGATTTCATAATTTGTTCATCACACTTTCAGAATAGGCTTATTTATAAACAACTGTAGGAACGCGTTCAATCGAGGGCAGTTTGTCGGATGTTTGGTGCTAGCACAGAAAGTCTAAAACCGTATTAATTGAAAGATCATTATTTATACACTGCACAGTAAAGATGAGGTGGTTACCTTGGCATGGAGTTGCACACATTCCTTACAACACCTGTCCTCGGACAAGCTGAATGTCTTAGTTCTGCTTGCAATCAAGATCAAGGGACTTGTGGTGCAAAAAGAGACAATGGTGGTGCCCCCGTGAAGCTAGCTCTGACACTGCATGCCGTTTGAGGTTGCGTTGAGGGCGGGCTACTTAAGTGAAGTGAAGGCCTTGAGTTTGGACTCCACAGTTGGAAGGTAAAACACCAGCTTAGTCACGGCCAGCTTTGAAATGTCATTTGGCTCTTATCCCTGAGTAATAGCAGATTGTATGGCCTAAGCTATTTAAAGAAACAGCCCTTTTCTTCAAAAGGCTCCACAACAGAGATTCTCAATGTGCCCACATGTACAAAACTGGCTATGTGACCTCTGTGCACACACCATGTTAGGCTATTATTTTTAAGAAGATCAACATTTGCCATTGGGCTTTGTTAGATGATGAGAAAGCAAAGGCTACGATGCCGACTCACTAGGGCAAACGTCAAGTTTTAAAACCCTTCCCAAACTACAGGTTGACTGCTAGAGTCCTCAGACAATGTTTCAAACTAGTAAAGGTACACGTGACAAAACGTTGGGGATTTAAAGTCAATGGACCTCGTCAGTAAGGAGCCTCTGTTTCAGTAGTTAGTAGGACATGTTCAGCCTCATAAACTAGAGCCTTCTATGGTATTTAACCCAGAGGGCTATGTTTAATGCTTTGTCCCTATGCGTTAGTGCATAGAGGTCCCTTCTGGAGGTATAAGATTTTTATGTAGGGTTCAACAATAATCTATACTATGTACAGGCAATATTGCTAATACAGTAGTAGACCTGTTTGTGCCAGGTGAATAGTTAAGTTGGGATGGACTGGTTCCCATAAATGCAAACAGATTTAGGAAGACCTGATAAGACATTGGTGTATCTTGTTTTGAAGGCTATGATTCATTAAGGCAAAGGACGGTAGAGACCACCTAGATAGGGGTGACCCAAATGGTGTTGTGTACACTATGAGTCCCTTAAAGAGAGGCTAAGGAAGCTATACACTCATGTGGTGGAGGGAAGTAGGGGTGAAGGGTGCTACACACCTTCAAGTTCATAGAGGGAATCAGTACAGTAGAGCAGACCGCAGATCAAGAGGGCGTCTGGAGTTAGAATAGGTCTTGGGTTGAGGAGGAACATTGGAAAAATCTCAGCTTTTCGCCACTAAGGAGCATGATTAGCCTACTTCTTCAGCACTGGCAGCTGCGGTACAGAGCGAAGTACCATGGAAACTAGCTTCAAATGCAAAGCCAGTGCCACGTGAAAAGCAGCAGTTATACCTAGTGGTGGACGGGCCCTTACCAGAATGTAGCAGTGCAATCCTGCAGGGGAAATGCTAGCGTTCAGCACAGAACACTTACCTGACAGAGAGTGAAATCATAGCTTCATGGTCATCGAATGATAATGCCTTAAGAGAGAGCGCTTTGCATATAAAGGTTTATCAGCAGTACAAGACACACAAGCACATAACCTCTCTCCCCGCACTCCAATGGCCAAGGGCCCTATATCTCCTAAACACACAGCTGGTACCGCGCAGACAGAAGTGCAAGCTTCCTGAGTGCTCAAGAAGTACAGCATGGTCAAGGGAAAGCTTCCATCATGGACAACTGCGTCCCAGTAGGAGCAGCTTCTCTGAAACAGTGGCAGTATAGCCTTTTCCAGTGCCATCTTCCGTCTCAAAGATAGAGCAACGATAGCGGCATAGCAGACATTCCTCACACGTAGGGCGCAGACGTCCCTCAAAGGGCACTTGAGCAAGGTCCATCACAATTGTTCCTTATGGAAGCAGCAAAGCATGTTTACTTCATACAGAGGTTGGGCTGCAAGGGCAGTGCATGATTCCTGCTCACACACAGAAAAAGCTAAGGTAATGTAAATTGAGCTTTCTGGTTACCTTGCCCTGCAACTGTAAGTCCCACCACCAGCGGTGAGCATAGTGACTCTTGGAACCCTCACAGTCCAATCCAGGCATTGAATTAGTGTGAACCACTTGGAAAGGAATCCACCTGTTACCAGCTCTGGAGTGAATCCTGTATGAACACTCAATCATAGCTCGGCCATTCCAAAGGCAGCAAACTTCACAATCCAAGACTCACTTTTGACAAAATAATTTGCATGCCATAGAGATCTTCTGCAAGGCCAGATATTGGCCTATCTGCGGTGGTCGCCGACCGAATGAGCTTCTACCACCCTATTGGTTTATGCACATGCCTGATGACAGTGGGAAGGGAATCAGCTAACCATATACATGTGTCAGACTCGTGGCCCATGGCAGGCCTTTGCAGGTTTAGATGGACAAGACAGTATGTCTGCCCAGCAGACGAAAAGAAATCAGAAGATTGGCACATAGAATTATTTTTGCTTAATTGATTGGCCTGAGGCCTCACAGGTACTTTTATCAGAACCATGTCTGTGATCTCCCACTGTGATCCAGTTGCTTTGGAGCACAGGGCGTGTTCAGAAGGAAGACCTGTGTTTTCTGATTTGTTTAAGGCCTCTGTGGATACTAAGAGTTTCACTCATGCAGCAACCAGCTAGAAAAACTCTGGATGTCTGTCGAGAGATGAAGTCATGGCTATCTTGCCATTCCGGAGACGGACAGTGGGCAACTTGCTTCTGGAGCAGTGCGTTGCTGGTGGTGCTTGGCTTTCTAGCGAGACATTATTTGACTGGTTTGTGTTATATTCTGAAAGGGGTCTCTCTTGGCCCTCTGCGTCGCCACGCTCTTGTGTGTCCTGGTCTGGAAAGGTGGCCTTTTCCTCCACTGCCTTGCTCAGGGGCCGAGTGCAGGAGACATCTGGGTCTGAGTGGCCTACACTGCAGGTCCGGCTCAACTGCCCTTCGCTGCTGTCATCCCCATAGAGTGCATCGTCTGTGCTGGTTTCACTCTCCTGTTTCCTCGGGCGGCCTTTCTGGGCTCGTAAAGAGGAGTCCCCCTCAAGTAGATGCTGTTCTGTGTGGACAGCGTCATCTTCAAGCTCCGAGTCTGAGTCTGCCGACTGCTCTGCAGATGCAGTGGAGCCCAACACATGTCCTGCAGAATAAACAAGAACTGTCAGTAAATCCCTGGTCTGTGTACCCTCGTGTCCTGCCACTTGCAATTTAATGTCACCCACCTCTGAATCTCTCTGAGTGGTAGTCTGTGTCCAGGACCTCTTCCTCTGGGGTCACTTGCAGGGTAGAAATCCCACTACTCAGCCCATCCACGCTCTGTGCAAGCAAAATTTCCTGGAAAGATTCAAGATGCAAGGTTAGTGTGATTTTGATGGCGATTCCAGAGATCTTTGTGTGAGGCATTTTGATTGCTGTTGCCCTGTACCCTATTTAATCCCAAAAAATCTTTCTTTTCTAGTGCCTTAGTGTGGCATGGTCACCTGATTCTAGCAGTGAATGGTTTGGAAGCATGTATAGGATGCCCCCACACTGCAGGCTCATAGAATGGTTTATTAACTCCGCCTCAGCGCTTGACTTGCTGGCTCATAGAATGGGCCCATCTCAGCATGAACAATATATGATTATCTAACCCCAGCAATTCCTAAGAAGAGAGAGCGACCAACCTATGAAACCATACATTCTCATGTCACAAACACCATGAGAAAGATGACCCCCTACTTATGTAGCAAACCATGATTATAACATTGCATCAGGAAAACCTTAGTAACAATTCCATTGTCACTATCTCCTAGTTCAAAAAGAAACTAAGGATGCTCAAGAAATCAATCATAGATCCCAAACCAATACCTTTCTTTGGGAGGGGTATAATCCTGGCATAGACCAATGGACATGACCTTCAAGAGAGGTTCACCTGGCTTACGGAGCAGGCATAAACTCTCGCCAGCACTTGCCACTTTTCCAATCTCCACCACTGCCTGCTTCTGAATATCCAAAGAACAGCAAAGCCACTCGTGCTCACTCCCTAAACAAAATGTAAATCCCCACAACACAATCGATCACACAACTAAGACAAAAAACAATCCCATCCATGGACTAAACCCTCCTAGTACAGCTGCCTTACTCTCTCAAGGGCACAAGAGGCATCTGCACCTTACTTACTCCATTACCGAGGATGGCTAAAAAAGCATACCGGACCTCAAATCAAAGCCTTCTCCCTTGGATCAAAAATTTCAGACTGTTTCAAATGACACCACAAGCTTCTTTCAAGCAGGGCATCATATCTGTCCAATCGCTTTAATGCTCCACCCTCCGAAAATTAAGCCCAGTTTATCTGCTTAACATTTCTGCAACCTATAAAGGCCCAGCACATTTGACAGGTATCTTGCCCACAATCACACCAGAGTAAACAACCACTGCATCCATGCAGAATAAACTGAAACTAAAATTCAGTCCACCACACCCGTCACAAAACACCCACCAAGCTTATCCGATCATATGTTAATGTATATCCAAACACTTGCTATCATTGGCGTGCGCTGCTCACCCTACTATTTGCTGCCAGCCGCTCTAACGAACTTTGGTATATGATGTAACCGGGGAGGGCCAACCTTTTCTTCCCTAACACCGTCTCTACAGTTCTAGATGAAAATGTATACCTAAATCAGAAAATCCTTTGGAAAATAGAAATTCCAAAAGAAATTCCAAGAGGAAGAAAATAAGCACCACAATATATGGATGATGTAGAGTGCACCAAAAAAACTGCTCTGTCTGCACAAACTTTGAATGCCTCAATTGACCTGCAGCCCTGATACTAACCCCTAGTTCACCATGGAAACTGCTGCAGCCTTTCATGATGAATTTATCTACTGTCTCACCAAGCACTGTCAAAGAGGATCCTCAACATGCAACAACACCTGTGAGAGCACGTCCAAGACCATTTTATTTTTATTTTCTAGAAATCAATGAGCTGTGGGCTTTACAGTACTAGTGACTTCCATTGTAACCAAAACTGGCCACACGTAGAAGTTTATGCTCACCTAGAATCTTCAGTTTGAAAGTGGCACCCTAGCCTTGTCAGACCATTCACTCATCAGCACCCTAATTACTACACTCAAGACCACCCTATTGTCCTTAAAAATTAGACCTCCTGCCACAGTGGCTATCAAGTCTCCTCAAATGATTTCAAACGACATAGAGGGTTTGTCCATTCACCTTAGATAATCGATGCCAGACCAAATCTTGAGCAACCTAAACAAAATCTTCACAGCTACCAAGTAGTTGGTAGCCCCATTCAATTTATGAAGTACAGATCTGCCACTGAAGCATACAATAAATGGTTTGCCAATAAAATTGCTACCATAAAGATTGAGGCTTGCTACTTTGAACAGATGAGAAATCAGAGGAAAGCAAACTGTGATGTAAAGTGCACTCGACGGATACAATAAAGAAGTACCATAAACAAAGAACCACTCTTACACCAAAAGAGATATTGAAGCTTCTACCTGAAGTGAACTTTACACAATCTAGCCCAACTCTTACCACCTGTCATGCTTGATGAACATTGTAATTGCCACCAAGGAACTCTGAAAAGTCCTTCTTAACTTCTTCCTGATCAAACTTTCAAACATCCAAACTCAGCCACATTCAGTAACTTCAAACTGATAGAACATATTCACGATCCAGCCTTGAAGACTAAGCCATTTAATATGATATCAGAACCACTGAGCAGCATCTGGGTTGAAAGGATGCTTACCGACCCTAGTGTACGATGTAACCAACGGGGCAAAATCCCCTTTTTACAACATGACATGGTACCATACTTGCTTCAACATCCAGTGATCACTCTAGTGAGGACTACTCACTTAGCAGACTTGAATGATTGTGTCAACTACTACCTCATCTCAAAAGTGCCTGAGCTAAATGTTGGAAAAGGGGATTACTGAGCAACGGGTACTATGCTGACATCAACCTATTCCACGATCAGCAGTTTGGTTTCAGAACATCAGTGTCAAGCCAGGAAGGGAGTTAGGCAATCCTCTGTAATCATACTATGCATATGTCACATATTCCATTTATCTTTTGCCCCCGCAAGAGTTCCCTGGGCAGAGTTGTTACAGATGAAACCTCCAGAAACTGAGTCGTGCAACACAAGTTTAATGGCACATTTGACTGCTGTTTCTGCGGTCAAAGATTTCCTTGTGTGGGCGGCATCCTGACGGGGCCCCCTCCGAAACACTTCCTATGTGTGGATGTCTCCCACGGGTATGGAAGATAGGTCCTTTTCTTATCCACTGAGTTTTTACGGTGGGGACCGCTACCTGTCCCTTGCCCGTGCTAGGTGCAATACTAATCAGGCCACTGGCACGAGCAGGGTGGAGTTTAAATGGAGTTCATGGTGGCGCATGAACTGCTGCCAGGAACTCTGGATAGTATAGTCCATGCCTGCATAGCCCGCATCTCCAGGGCTCGTTGTCCCATACACGATGGCTACGGTCACATAGCCCTTCATGACCTCCGGCCCCCCACAATCCTGAAAATCAAGAAGCACAGTATTGGCTCAATCACACATTCTGTAGAATATGCTCATGGCACTGAATGAAAACCAACTACTGCCTTTATCCGGATGGATTTATCTGTGGCTTCCAATGTGGTTGCTCCTCATAAGGTTGGCGTAGCTGCCCCTATCTGATTGAATCTGCCCTGGCCACTTATGCCTTTCTTTCCTCCCTAGCTGTTCACCCTGCTCTTTTGGACCCTGTGACTGATGCAAGTACCTGCTCGAAAAGCACAGAGTAGAAGATGATGAGTGCTTCCACTATGCGCGCCTGGTGGGGGTAGTCCACAAGGGATGACAGTGAGATGGTGGCCTCAGTGGGCCGCGGGCGCATTAGCGTCGGACCGAAGACGATGCCTAGGTTACTCGGAGTCATTTTGTTGTCCTGTTCCAGCTTTGCAATTCTATATGGAAGAAAGAAAGACATGACATCTATCAATGACAAGGATACGCGTTCAGTTACATCCCAGTTCTCCCCTCTATCCCTCCCCTTTTCCCTCTCCATTTCACCTTCTCAAACCCCCATCAACACCATGATGCTTATTGGCCCATCCACCTGTTTTGCATGCTCTGAAGCAACTGTGTCTTAAATAAGCATGCTCCAGGTTACCAGTAAATAATGCACTGCTATGCATCCCAAATATCCCTTTAGACTAAAAGTGTTTTTGAGGAGCTAACCCTCGCAGTTGAGGCTGTAAAATCTTACATTAATGCCTATACCTTTCTTTACTTCTGCGCGCGCGCGTTCCCCCAAATGCTATGTTCATCTCCACCTAGAAAGGAACTGCTCCAGCTGTTGGTACTTTCACTGTCTAGTGTTTCGGCTGAAAGCTGCCTGATAAATACATGTTCTGTCTGCTTCTACCTTGACACATCAGTTCCTCACTGACATGTTCATTCTTTCACTACTCCCTGTACTCTTTGGAATGGTCTCTTAAAAAGCACTGCTTCCTGAATCCTCGAACTGCTGTCTAAAGCTTCTTCTGGTTCCCATGCAGTTGTTAGTGAAATCCTAAGCTTCTCTGTGTCCCTTAATCGCCAGGTGCCCCCTTTGTATTGCTCCCATAATTGTGTCATTACTCACTTCATCGCCACACTTTTATTATGAGCTTCTTGCTAGTCTCATGAGGTGTTCACTGCACCCATAAAAAGCCCATTCTCCCATAAGAAGCCCAATTCTCCCTTAATCTTTTCTCTACTCCTGTAGGTGCAGTGACTCACTGTTCCTACAGTCGTCTCATGGCTTCCTTGATCGTTTCACTGCTCCTCTAATCTTCTTGTTGCTCCTTCGATCTTGTCAATACTCCCATAGCCTTCTCAATGTTCCTTCAAATTTGCCACTGATCCTTTACACTGCTAGCTACTCCTGTCACATTCTCAGTCTTCCCATAGTCTGGATGAGCTTTTTTACTTTCCTTACTGCTCCACTGATGTTAGGAGGAACACCCCATCTCTATGTTTGAGCTGTGGGAGAGGCAACAGGCAGTTCTCAAGCTTTCCTTGGTTCACCTGGGGATAGCTCAGGTTGAGCATGCAAGGCCAACTTCTAGGGGAGTAGTAGGGTAGACAACATACATGATAGCACAGTTATTACTTTGAATTAATGGATGTGCACACAGAGGTTTTTAAAATTGAGGCAAAATCCGATAATAACCAATGGGTTAAAAAAGTGCCAGAGTTATAGACAAACAGAGCCGTCAAAAATGTTAGTACAAATTACAGTTTACACAGCTTGTGCTCGCTGTTATCCTATAGACCAACAATAGGTCAATAGAGCTGTTAAAATCATAGATCGAGAAGGAGGCTGCAGGTGTCAGCCGTAACCAAAGAAGATGGCACAAGGACCTTGGGTGACGTTGTTGGGGTGCTGAGAAGTTACCTTGGCGCTAGGGACAGCATAAACACTTTCATAGCCAACTGCAGTCGCAGTAGAGAAAGAGGTGCAGATGGTGGCCCAGCGGTACAAAGAAAGTGAGTTATTGTATTAGGGAGTCATGGGTCGCAGACCCTACCTAATGTCAGTCCTTTTAGGAGTTTATGTGCTTTATTTCATTTCAGGGGATTCTGGAGAGTTAAAAATCCAGAAATCAAGTGAGCCACACAGGTGCTTTTCCAGAGATCAAGGAGTTCTGCTGTGCCAGAGGAAGAGAGAAACTGTGTGGATCCCTCTGGTTATATGAAAAAAGCACTGATTGGCCAGAGCCAATGACTATTTTACAATCCCTATACCTCTCGTGCTCGTTGTCTCTCTCTCTCTGCCAAATTTTGCTTTCACTTTTCAGGTGGAAAGGTTTCTTACAAGCATGTTAAACCCACCGAAACTTTTCTGGTGTTTTATTTATTTATTTATTGTGCCTTTGTTAGGAGCTTATACATCAAGTGAATTGTGTGTCCCTAATAAGGGTGGAACATGTTTGAAGTTGTCTCAATCCTTGGGAACTGCCTGCCTTGGGTTGAAAAATCCTACGTTTAAAGTAGCACTGCTCTACAGACAAAAACATTTTCCTCGAGCAAATCAATTGCTTAGCATTTGAGCTAATTTGCATGCCCACAATGCATTGTCCATTTATCTCTGAACTGAGGGTGCCCTTCCGGTGAAGGTTACTGGGTGGCTCTGTGCTGTGTGCGACTTGGCTAATTCTGCTTTCACATTTCTGGTGGGCGCTCTCCATTTCTATATCCATCGTTCTCTCCCTCTCTGCCTCTCTATCTCCCTCTCTCGATGTTCTGATGGAATTGGGTAACCGCACATGCAAACCTGACTGAGCATACAAAGGTGTGGGAGCCCGTGTAATCGCATGCACACCTCTGCACACTCACACACCTGAGCAGGCGCCACACTTCAATGCATAGCCATCTGGTTTTAATGCAGTTTTTGTACCACCCTCTGTTGAGGGAACCGCAACTTGCAGGCCGTCCCTTGGAACGCCCATTTTTTAGCAAGGTTCTTCCCCATTTTTGGTGTTCAACCGCCTTCACAGCCCTCTGCGCAAGCCATGCCCATGCTGTGCGTGGAGTCTGCCGCAAGGCCCTCGACGGCTCCCAGAGACGTGCCGAGCATGCACAAACTCCACGCAAGTCCAGGTAAAGCACCACGCGTTCGATTCCATGAATCGACCAACAGGGATTAGCGTGCAGAAAGGGGCACGCAAGTACCAATTTTTCACGCAATTTATTCCATGAATCGGGGCCCTAAATATATACACTGTGGGGCAGATTCACAAAAAATAACGCAAATGAAAGTAGCACAGAGAATGCCCTCCTTTAATTTGCGGTTTTTTAAGAAATTCTCAAAGGTGAGCTGCTCATTTCAGGAGAGGTTGCACAGTGGTGCAAAGATGTGCTGTCCTTTGCATACATTAGTGTCAGGAGCTAATGTGTGATACGCTTCCAGCAACCACGCGGTGGCTGGGAGCACGTTTCACCGAGACGGGCCGTTAAGTGGCCCCTCTCAGTGAAATTACCAAAAAAAAGCATTTCCATCCCCGTTTGGAGGATGGAGATGCTAGTGTGACAGATGTACTTTAACCCAGGGCTGTCACACTACAAAAACAAGGTACATATGATGACACGGTTTAACCTGTTTCCAGGGCCATGATGCGGGCAGACATACAAACTGTGAACACTATGCCCCACTAATTGCACTTTGCATTATGACATCGCAGAACGGGGAAGCCAGGTCTGCTTACTAGTTATTAACAAAAGGCCTGATTCATTTTATATAAACCCCTCCAAAAAGGGGAGTGGTAAGACAGAAGTTCCCTAGAACCTGGTGAAGCAAGATTTACATCCGCAGAGGGCAAAGCTTCCAGGACTGGATAGGGAGCAGATTGGACCAGAAGCTTGGAATATATATTTTCCTATGGTGTTAACCGCCCAGTGAGGCCTTATAACAAGGGCATCGGGCCGTTACTCCGCGTTCCAGCACTTGGAACTGGGGGTTAAAGCCATTAGCACCCACCCCAAGGGCTGGGATGGGGTTAATTAAAAGTAGTTTCTTTCCACGAACAGAAGGCCTCAGAGCGTCCCAATCACAGGAGGAAAATACTATTCCAAGATGGCTGCCATTCCATGGTGGCCTTTAAGAGCCGAAAGGAAGGAGCGGCTGAAGTGGCAGCACTCGCCGCAGCCAAAATGAGGTAAGTGGGGGAAGGGAAGGGAAAAAAAGAAAGAAAACAGGGGGGCGGAGGGTGCAGGGAATATGGCAGCGGGTGAACCGGCCATCAGGCGGCATGGAACATGGGCTGAGATTGCTGGTTTCAGCCTGCGTTCCTAGCCAGCCCATTGGCTGGCTCCCCTCAACAGGTTGCTAATGGGAAATATTAATCTATAACGTTTATCTGTAGATAAACGTTATAGATTAATCTGTAGAGAAGCAGATGACGTCATATCTATTGCCCACCCCTCACCTCCGTCATACTGGAAGAATAGCAGCAAGACTGTTTGCATGGCACCAGGTATCATCCCAATACCAGACCGAAGATATGAGAGACGTTATGCACTCAGACAACCGTATCAAATGTACCCTCGCACTGAAGTGGTGGAAGGATGTCGGCATATACCATTGGACTTAGAAGAGCTGTGCAAACTGACACAAGAAAACTGACGTCATAAAGGGAAGACAGAAGGCCTCACAGAAACGATATGCAGATACTTAAAGAGTAAAGGTGTAACTGAAGCAATAGAGTATAAAAGAGATGAAGAAATCATCTATGCTGGTAAAACGAGTGAGTTGAAATTCAGCAAATGTACATATGCAGAAACGCAAGTTAGATAAGATATATAGGGCCTCATCATAAGCGGAGCGGCAAAAATGCGGCGGCAAAGCGATTACCGCTGCATTACCGCTGCCTTGCCGCTCCAGCCAACTATGAGTTGGGCGGAAAGTCAACCAGCTTTACCTCCAGCTTTGAGAAGGCTGGTAGGGTGTTTTTTCAGGGGCTAATGAAATAGCACTGAGCCACTTTGCAATCAGAAACCGACCTTATATTTCTGCAAAATATGGTTGGGGTCTTGCCATGAAACGGCATACTAAGTACTTTCTCTTGAATCTCTAAACATAAAGAGGACATGCAATGGCAGGTATGCCTTGGAATGCTACCGATGTGGACGTGCATGGCTTGCGACTTCTTCTAATCAAGGCACCAAGCACTGAAACAGGAGTAACTACTGCAGTAACGTGGTGTATCTGGTGAGCGGAATGACTGTGTTTCTGACGGCTTTGACTTCTGCCCCGAGGATTAGTGAATTGCAGACCCTTTTTTCTTCTGAGCTTTATGCAGTATTTCATAAGGACAAGGTTCCTCTTAGTGACCCGTTCTTTATTACAAAGAGCACTGTTTGCATGCCAACCAAGAGACCACCTTGCAAAACTTTGATGTTTTTCAAGGTTCTTAATTCTACTTGGGCCACACATAGGACATCTGGGGTTTTCAGACTAGATTTCGGAAATTTGGTGATCATTGTCCCAACAAGCGAGCCTCAGGGGCCTCAACTGCTCACTTGGTGGGGTCTTGCACTCTAGAATAGTTTGAAAAGGTTGGCATGTCCCCTCCCGATGGGATCCACACTCATGCTGCCATGGTCAAAACAACGTTGATTGCTTTCCGGTGCCATCAGTGAATGTCTTTCATTGAGTAGTGGGAGAAACCTGAGGGCTTTCTCACTTCTACTCCCTTTGGATCCTATATGCAGCGGGCCAGTGAAAGGCCATCGCTTTTGGATCCTTCCCCTGGGGGTGGACAAGCGAGGGAGGATCACCTTGATAGAGGGTCCTCTGGGATTGGAGGTGAGAGGCCCATAGGTGAGACACAGTATTCTAGCTCCTCCTATTCGAAAGGAACCCCTATCCCAGAGGTATTAATGGGATATTGCTCATCTAGTCCCAAGGTTTCTGAGAAGGGTAGAGAAAGAATAAAGATGGGATCTTTAAGAATAGATCATGGTATCCCCCTTTTCCTCAAGATAATCAAACTAATCTACCCCCGACCTTTAAGGTCCATTCATCCACCTTTCCTCTCCCTTTGAAGGACATAGTAATACTGGGACAAGGAAGAGACCACTAGGAGCTATGAAGATTACCTCCCTTTACTATTCAAGATCTGACACGAAGAAGAGACCTGAAGGTCAGGCATGTCCCTTGAACTCACTTAATTGGGGTCAGGCAAGTCAGACAAGGCAAACCCTCAATTTACAACTGCAACCTAATAATCAAACACAGGTGTATAAAAGAAGGAACTACAGGAGGAAAAGAGAGTTTGAGGGGAGTTCGAGAGAGAACAAGCTGGAAGGAGAATAGAACGAACCGAGGTGGGAAAATCCCCAAGAAAAGTTGGTTAACTGTGAAATCGAATGAATGAAATAAAATAAACTAAATGTAACTGGCTGTTCCCTTAACCTGAATAAAACAACCTACCTTATCAATATTGAATACCTAACTAAAGGAAGAAAGTGAAAGTAATTCACTGCTATAATGCAAATAGAACAGATGGTTCTAAATGAACAATGCAATCGATGAAACAAGTGAAAAGAACTTATTCTGAATGCGAGATTGAATGTATATTGAACAAGTCATCCTTATTGAATACTGCTTTGACAGATCAAAAGATATGTGTGAATTAGGAACTATATCTATAGCAAAGTACTGAGTTAATGTCATGATTCCTGCCCCACATGTCCCCAGCCCTCCAAGATGTCAGGCTGGAGCCAGGCCACGATCACATACATGGCCCTCAAGGGCCTCTCCATCCCTCCAAAGACCCACATGGAGTCAGACTTGGCGCTTGTGGCACCAGACTCACTGACTCCCATAGGATAACATTGGGGATTGGACTTGTAGTGCATTGATGGGGACAAGATGGATGCCCCTACATATTTCGGTTCCCAGAACTGCATGTGCAGTCTAGTTGGTGTGGCTCAGCCCAGAGACACCTGGGATACTCAGAGACTATTAAAGCCACACCCGGGCTGAGAAACATGCTTTGTGTTTTCTGCACCTGCAGCGTGACACTCACTGTGTTCGGATCGGTCTCCAGTAAGCCTGCACCTTTCTTCTGCGCTCAGCTCCTGCAAGAACAAGAACACCGTTAGGAACAGCCTTACCTTGCGGCGCTTCTGCCCATCATTCATCACTTCTTCTGTTCTGCGGGCATCTTCGGCGTTGTCGTTCCCATCCCGGCACGCCGCTTACTAAGGAACAGGGAAAAGAACAGAAAATAGGCATTAGTAAGCATTCAGCAAATCTTCGCTTATTTTTAAAGACTGTACGAGCTTCAAACGCTTACCTGAATCCTAGCCACTCTGGGGGAACTCTGTCTCCGTAACTTCTCATCCATCTGCAAGAGGGAAAAGACACTCCAGGTTAGCGTGGAAACATCTAGAGGCGCTGCATACCGCACTTACTCACCGCATTTCTTCTTCATAACCGGCATCCACGTTGAAAACATCGCGCACCTAAAAGACACAGAAAAAGAACTCAGTTCAATACAAATACGAAAGGGTCGCATCGCGCATCGCGCTCTCACTCACCTTTAGCGCTACTCATCTCAGCAGCACGTCGCCATCCCCAGACGCCGGCCATCATCTAAGGAAGGAAAGGAACAAAGTTAGAGAACTGTTCAAAAGACACATTATACTTACCTGTCGGACTCTTGCCAGTGAAGTAACTAGGCAGCAACGGATCCGCGACAATCAATGCGCCCCTGCTCTGAAAGCAGGATGGAGAGCACACTTTCCAAGAAAACAACGTGAGATGTGGATCAAAGGCAAGGGTTGACCCCGGGGAAGAAGGGGTTCAAGCACACAGAGACAACAGGGAGTTAAACTCTATGAATCCTGTGTTTCAGGCCCAGTCTCCAGTCGAGTAGACTCCAGGGAAGGGTCCAAGGTCGTAAGAGGTCAGAACAGGCTGATTGACGTCCCCGTGGATACCAGGTGAGCGTTACAGAACACAAAGCCTCACATCAAAATCCACCTGGGCATCATGGAAACGTCAGAAACCGACCAGTTAGCCCACATGTTGGGGCAGCTACGTTCCGAAGTACATGCAACCAGGCAGGAGACCAACACCCTGAGGAGAGAGCTGATAGTAGTCAAAGAATGCACTGATGATTTAAGCCGGCAACTTCTCCAATCATAAGCAGGGCATGCACCATTGACGGGAAGCGTGCCCTCGATGCCAGCACCATCAGCCAATCCTGTTCAGATAACCCTTCCTAGGGCAGTTCCCTTGGCCCCGCCCGAACGATTTACGGGGGATCCGAAGAGGTTTGCAACGTTCATGAACCAGTGCCGCCTGCACTTCCTTTGTAAACCAGGGGCCTTTCCGAATGACCAATCACGGGTCGGTTTTGTGCTATCCTACCTGAGTGGTAGCACCGCGGACTGGTCTGTACCCTTTGTGGCCCAAGACGATCCTTTGCTGCATGACTTCCGGGGCTTTCAGCAGGAGATGGAATAGCTGTTCGCCCATCGTACTCATGGGCAGGCATTAGACAACGAACTTCTGTCCCTACGCCAAGGGAATCAAGACCTATTAACATACATAGCCAAGTTCACTAGACTTGTAGTTGAAGCAGAATGGCCAGTGGAGAAGAGAACCACGTTATTTTATCGGGGGTAGCGGGGGCAGCTCAAGTATGTTCTCACACAAGTAGTGAACCCCCCGAAAGACTGCTCAGAATTCATTGACCTTGTTGTTCAACTGGATCATAGGTTAGGTACAGGACCGAAGAGCAGATCGAACCAGACCGGACCCTCGCCCTATGTATGTGCGTTCAAAGGACAATATTGCCTGCACAACGGAAGGTTCAGGAGAACCAATGCAAATCGGCGGGGTCAGATCCCCCTTGACTAAAGCGGAAAGGGATAAAAGGAGACAGCAGCAGTTATGTCTGTACTGTGGAAGGTCAGGTCATTTCCTTAAAGAGTGCCCTGTGAAGCCACCGAGGAGGACGGTAGGGGCCACGGACAAGGAAGATACCATCAAGGAATCGGAAAACTCCCCAGACCGGCAAGTGTAGGGGTCCACTTGTCGAGCGAAGAAAGTGAACTACAGACCTCCAATTTTTCACTATCTGTGGTCTTGATCAATCACCAACAACCATCTTGGATGCAAGCAGTAAGAGCGTACATTGACAGTGGAGCCGTTGGGAATTACATCGACCAGGATCTTGCGGCAAAGATGGGGCTTCTGTTACGCCCTAAATCAACCACTACACTGTTACCACTGTCGATGGCACGGAAATAGCTTCTGGTCCAGTATCCCAATGCACTGCAGCTTTAACCCTTCTGTGCCAGGATGGACACCAAGAATCTATCATTTTCAACCTCATCAAGGCACCACAGTTCCAGTTGATTTTGGGAATGCTATGGTTGGTTGCTCACAATCCTCGAATCGATTGGCGAGCAAAAGAATTGGCCTTTCCCGAGACTTGCGCCCACACATGTTATCACCAAGAGAAACAACCAATAGTCACCAGAACCTCCACGCTTGCGACTGTGGCAGTCGGTACCCACCAAGTGAATACCAGGACTTTCAAGATGTCTTTCAGAAAGAACAGGCTAATACCCTCCCACCGCATAGACCATACGATTGCCAAGTCAACCTGATACCCGGCGCACAAATCCCTTGTGGGTGAATTTACACACTCACGGAACCAGAAAACCAGCCCCTGAAGGCCTATCTTGACCAATAACTGGCCAATGGGTTCATCCGTCCCTCGAAGTCTCCAGCAGCCAGTCCTCTATTCTTCGTACCGAAAAAGGAGGGGGACTTGAGAACGTGCATTGACTATCGCGCTCTGAACCAGATTACCGTAAAAAAACGCTATCCCCTGCCACTGATCCCTGAATTGCTTGATCAAGTCAAAGATGCCCAAATCTACACAAAACTAGATCTGTGGGGGGCATATCACCTTGTTCGCATAAAACAGGGGGACAAATGGAAAAACGCTTTTCGCACCAAATACGGCTGGTACGAATATCAAGTAATGCCCTTTGGCCTATGCAACGCGCCTGCAGCATTTCAATACTCCATGAACGTAGTCTTACGGGAATTGATTGATGTCTGTACTATAGTGTACGTCGACGATATTCTAGTATATTCCGCATCAAAGCAGGACCACGTTAAACACGTCCGATCCGTATTGGAGAAACTCTGTCAACACCAGCTCTACGCCAAGCTTGAAAAGTGCTCATTCCACGTCTCTGAGGTGGAATTCCTGGGCTTTATTCTCAGCCCGAATGGAATCTGAATGGATGTACACAAGGTAGATGCTATCTTGAACTGGCCATCCCCAAATTCATTCAAGGGGGTTCAAAGTATGCTGGGTTTTGCAAACTTCTACTGCCGGTTCATCCGGGATTTTCTCAAATCGTGCATCCCATAACATCATTGCTAAGGAAACGCAACAAAAGGTTCTAGTGGACAACAGAAGCCGAGGAAGCTTTCCAGGAACTCAAAGCAACCGGAACCTCCAGTACCTAAAAACGGCAAAGGCCCAATCCTCACGACAACTACGTTGGGCTCTTTTTTTTGCTGAATATGACTACGTGATTACATTTCGACCAGGGGTGAAAAACGGGAAGGCTGATGCCCTTTCCCGTATTGGGGTGGAAGAGCACGGGTATCAGCCCCCTGACCCAATAACAATCATCCCAAGTGACAAGCTCCTACGAATCACAGCAACCATAACTCAGAAAGAATTACATGAAGAAATCCAAAATCTGATGAGTCCAGAGCAATTACAAGCGTGGAGTGCACAAGGAGAACATTACATGATAAAAGATCAGTTGCCCTACTTCAGGAATCGTTTATTCTTACCAAACCAAGAACTACGAGACCAAGTCATGTCCGGTTATCATGATTTCTTGATCGAGGGCCACCCCGGAATTGCTAAAACCCTAGCTAAGGTAAAACGAAATTATTGGTGGCCCAGGTGGCGTAAAGACATTATCCAATTCATCCTATCTTGTGGAGTGTGTGCTCAAAACAAGTCATCCAAGCAGAAACTGTCTGGCCTATTACAACCATTGGAAATCCCACCAGCACCCTGGCACATGTTGCCCTCGATTTTATTACTGACTTACCACCCAGTCAAGGGTTTAACACTATTCTTTTGGCAAAGGTATTTCTTGAAGGCATCGTACGGCTCCATGGGTTTCCTTCAGTTTTAGTCTCAGACCGAGGTACTTAATTTGTATCTAACTTCTGGGGATAATTCTGCTCTATGGCCCAGATCGACATCCGGCTATCCACCAGTCACCATCCCCAAATGGATGGTCAAACTGAGAGGACAAATCAGACGCTTGAGCAGTATCTGCGTTGCATGTTACACCAAGCTGAAGGAAGCTGGTTTGACCTATTATGGATAGCTGTATATGCTTATAATAATTCCCTACACACCAGCACTGGACAGACACCCTTTTATACCATGTATTGCAGGCACCCACGTACTTCTGAGTTGGACGTTCCTACAACCCTGGAAATGCCAGCAGTCAAAACCTTGCACACGACCATTTCTCAAACCTTTAAAAGGGCAGCTGAACACCTACTCCAAGCTAAGAATCGCCAAAAGAAGTTTTCTGATCAACACAGAGCAAAGGCCCCCAACTACCAAGTGGGAGACAAAGTCTGGCTGGCATCTAAACACGTGTCCATTAAAGGAACCCGAACTTTCCGTCCAAGATACCTGGGTCCATTCACCGTCACCTCTGTGGTAAATCCTGTGGCGGTCAGACTAGTTTTGCCGTCAAACATGCACATTCATCCTGTGTTCCACGTGTCTCTCCTTAAACATGTTCAACCTGGGACCCGGGTAGCAACGCCACTGCAGCCAGTAGTAGTCGCCGGGGAGCCAGAATTCAAAGTCAAGGACATCCTGGATTCAAAGTACATCAGATCCAAATTATACTACTTAGTAGACTGGAAGGGGTATGGTCCACAAGATAGGACATGGGAGCCTTGTGAGTACATCCATGCACCTCGCTTGCTTAGACGATTTCATCAAAACCATCCAAACAAACCAGGACAGACAGAAGAGCCACCTTGAGAAGGGTCGTGGTTTTCATCAAAACCATCCAAACAAACCAGGACAGACAGAAGAGCCACCTTGAGAAGGGTCGTGGGGGGGGGGGGGGACGCTGTCATGATTCCTCCCCCTCATGTCCCCAGCCCTCCAAGATGTTAGGCTGGAGCCAGGCCATGATCACCTATATGGCCCTCAAGGGCCTCTCCATCCCTCCAAAGACCCACTTGTTGTCAGACTTGGCGCTTGTGGCACCAGACTCACTCACTCCCATAGCAGGAGGGGATTGGGGATTGGACTTGTAGTTCATTGATGGGACAAGATGGATGCCCCCACATATTTCGGTTCTCAGAACTGCATGTGCAGTCTAGTCTTTTGGGTGTGGTTCAGCCCAGAGACACCTGGGATACTCAGAGACTATTTAAGCCACGCCCAGGCTGAGAAACATACTTTGTGTTTTCTGCACCTGCAGCGTGACACTCACCGTGTTCGGATTGGTCTCCAGTAGGCATGCATCTTTCTTCTGCGCTCAGCTCCTGCAAGAACAAGAACACCGTTAGGAACAGCCTTACCTTGCAGCGCTTCTGCCCATCATTCATCGTTTCTCCTGTTCTGCGTGCATCTTCGCTGGTGTCATTCCCATCCCGGCACGTCGCTTCCTAAGAAAAAGGGAAAAGAACAGAAAAAAGGCATTAGTAAGCATTCAGCAAATCTTCGCTTATTTTTAAAGACTTTACAAGCTTCAAACGCTTACCTGAATCCCAGCCGCTCTGGGGGAACTTCTCATCCATCTGCAAGAGGGAAAAGACACTCCAGGTTAGCGTGGAAACATCTAGAGGCGCCGCATAAACGTCGCGGCACCTAAAAGACACAGAAAAAGAACTCAGTTCAATACAAATACGAAAGGGTCGCATCGCGCATCGCGCTCTCACTCACCTTCAGCGCTACTCATCTCAGCAGCACGTCGCCATCCCCGGACGCCGGCCATCATCTAAGGAAGGAAAGGAAGGAAGTTAGAGAACTGTTCAAAAGACTCATTATACTTACCTGTTGGACTCTTTCCAGTGAAGTAACTAGGCAGCAATGAGCCTGCATCAATCAACGTTCCCCTGCGCTGAAATCAGGACGGAGAGCACACTTTCCAAGAAAACAAGGTGAGCTGTGGATCAAAGGGAAGGGTTGAACCCCGGAGAAGAAGGGGTTCAAGCACACAGATACAATAGGGAGTTCAATCCTGTGTTTCAGGCCCAGTCTCCAGTCGAGTAGACTCCAGGGAAGGGTTCGAGGTCGTAAGAGGTCCGAACAGGCTGAGTGACGTCCCCGTGGATACCAGATAAGCATTACAATTAAATTAAGGAAATCAATGTGATAAAAGTGTGAAGCTGCATTCTACGAACTGTTTACTACATGATATCTTGAACTTTAAAGGAATACTGAGAGCCCCTGGTTGTGTGACCTGTAATGGGTGGACCCATGGTCTAAAACTGCACCTTGATCAGAGAGCTGCTACTTGTGATGCAAAGGAAAAGTGAATGTTAAGTTCCTGGTTGTGTGACCTGTAATGGGTGAACCTGTGCTCTAAAACTGCGCCTTGACCAGAGAGCTTCTTGATATTAACAAGGACGTTTGCTGTGGTGACAACAGGAAAGCAAATGCCATCACAATTGGGGAAGGGAGTCCCAACTTGTGAAAGACCAGTTGACAGAGCAAAGCTGCAAGATACATCTATTTGAATTTACCATTAAGCTTGGGGAAGAGAACCCTAAGCCTTGGCATCTTGAACTGTGTTTTCCGGGTGTTGTACTCAAGATACTTCATTTATATAGTGACACTGAACTTGGGGAAGGAAAACCTAGATTTTGGTGCCTTGGTACTCTGTTTCCCTGGAACTGTGTTGAACTTGGGCAAGGGCAATTGAACTGTATTTCTTTTGATGCTTGATGAAAGACAAATTGGACTTTTTTAATGAACTTCTTAACACTTGCAAAAGGAGGCTGAAGAAATAAGCCTGAGCTAGAAGCGGCTCAGACCTTTATGTTGGAACCACTATTTAGATTATAGTTAATATCCCTACACATTGTTTGGATTAGTTGTGAGGGCACGTATAGGATTTTGACACAGACAGACTTTTAGGTTGAACATAGACTTTTCCTTAGTTTCTTTAGGTAGGGAACTCGCTACATAGAACAGGGAAAGTTAGGGCTTAATCCATCCTGACCTTTTCTTTAATAAAATACTGTTCAACTTTCAATCTGTTGCCTGTGTCTCCTTCCATGATGCCAACCTCACAGTAGCCAAATTAAGTAAGCCACTTTTCTGTACTATTGATATACATATGCCTTACGAACTTCTCATGAGACTCCAGGCAGCGTGATCAGACATGAATTACAAGTTACTCACCACAGTGACTCTTCTACTCAAGACAAACCCACACACCATCCTTCCCTGTCTACATAGAGAAGTGCTTTGCAGTGCAGGGAGGCAGTGTGCACTTATGTGGACAGGGACTTTTACATGGCGTGGATGTTGGTCTCCATAATTTCTATTGTTATTGTTGCTCGGCAAAGGCTGTTCTCTATGATGTCCTGCAGCCAGGGCACCCCATGAGTCTGCATCAGTGACTAAGTATTCTCAGTGCAAGAGTGTAGCATCCCGACAACAATGGTAAGTCAATAAGAAAACTGCTTTATTGGTTTCAGGGTAAAGTTAGAAAGATAACAAGGGAGAGCAGTGCAGTAGCATCTTTCCAGTTAGGGATCCCATCCTGTCTCCTAACAATGATCCCTGGAACACACAGCCCTTCAGGTGCCACATTCTACTTTAGATTCCACCCACTGAAGAGGAGCACTCAGCCACATACTGCACAGAGTCACTGTGGTGAGTAGTTAGTTCTAATGCTTGATACACAGGGCAGAGAAGGAGGACCCATGTAGGGTATATATTGTTTGTTTGTTTGTTTATTTTATTTCTATAGCGCACCAGACCCTGAGGTATCTGGGTACAATTTGGTCACAAAAAAAGGTTACAGGAAAAGGCATTAGACATATTGTGGTTACATAGGTGGAAGTGCATATGACAGGCATACAGTTGAACATGGTAATACAGTTAATCATGATGATACTTTTGAGTTAGATAGGAGGCATGCGGTAGACAGATGCATTTGTAGGAAGTGAGGGTGAGAGTTCCTTATCTCAGTTAGTTTTTGCTAATCAGCCAGGAGATGACGCCTTTCCAGAAGTTGGAGAATGGTTGGGTTGTCTTGAGAACAGGAGGGAGGGTGTTCCACAGTTCGGCCTCCATGACAGGGAAGATACTCCCTCCTGATCTTTTTAATTTGTATCTAGGGACCTGTAAACAGGGCATGTGAGCTGATCTGGTGGTGTACGTGGTGGATCTGATGGAGAATGTTTCAATTAGGTAGGGTGGTGCTGTGTGGTTCAGTGCTTTAAAGGTAAGGCATGAGGTTTTTAGCTCAATTTTTTATTTAATAGAGAGACATTTGTGTTGTCTTCTTATTGCTGAGATGTGCTCTCTTTTTTGGTAGATTTAGGGCGGTGCTAAGAGCATTGTTCTGCAATATTTGTAGTTTGTTGGTCACCAACTTACTAGCGCCCAGATAGTCTGTTACAGTAGTCCAGTATGGACAGTATAAGTGCTCTGGCTAGGATGAGGCAGCTTTCTGTTGAGAGCAGTGGTCTACAAACTCTTATTTGCCTGTGTAGGCAATGGCTGAGTAGGTTGCGTTGACTTGTTTGTGTAGGTTGGAGGTGGCATCCAGGTAAAAACCAAGTGTTTTTACTTCTTTGTCCACATGGATATTATTCCCGTCTATGTTGAAGGAGTTATACCTAGGGTTTATCTTGTTTAGGTTGGCTGGGGAACCTAGCAGCAGAAGTTCCGTTTTGTCATCATTCAGGCAGAGGCCATGGGTGGCCATCCATCCCTGACTGATTAGGTACATTTTGTTCACAAGCCGTACATCTGTGTCATAGATGCCTGTTAGAGGGAGGCGGATCTGGGTGTCATCTGCGTAATTTGTGTAGGTGACACCCAGATGGTCCAGTTCATCAAACAGAGGCTTTGTGAAGACAGTATAAAGGGTGGGGGACACGCATGAACCTTGTGGCACTCCACATGTCATTGGTATGGGGTCAGCTGCTGCAGTCGGCGAGAAGACTCGCATGGTCCTATTGTTGAGGAATGATTCGATCCATGTGATTGCCGACTGAGAGAAATGGGCTGCTGTGGTGAGGTGGTCGCAGAGTACTCTGTGGTCCACCAGGTCAAAAGTCTAGAAGGAGTAGGATTGCAATTCTACCTTTGTCTTTTAGATCGTCAATCTGGCTTTTTAAATCAATCAGGGCCGTTTCGGTCCCATGTTGAGGTCTAAAGCCAGATTGTCGAGTTCCCAAGAGCTGGTTCGTCTCTAGATATTCTTGGATTTTCAGGTATGCAACCCTATATAGGATCTTCAGCAGAAATGGGATTGTTGTAATTGGCCTGTAATTGTTAGGTATAGTGGGGTCTAAGGTTTGTTTTTTTAGTAATGGAAGTACCCAGGATTCCTTCAAGTTGCTGGGTACAATGCCTGTTGAGAAGGAGATGTTGATTCATTTTGTTAGGAAGGGGGCTAGGTCTCTGGCAGCATCTTTGATGATCTGTGCCGGGCAGCTATCTCTGTGGCATCTCGTGGGTTTCAGGGGGGCAATGATTTTTTGTACTTCTGGTACAGATAATTTTGAAAACATTAAGCCATGGGGACATTCAGTGAGATGCTCAATGGGTGGGGAAGTTGAGGCTATGTTGGTTAGGTTGCGCCGTTTGTTTGCTATTTTGGTTTGAAGAGTGTCAATTTTGTTGGTGAGAGCATTCTGGATGCTCGTACACCAGGGTTTGTCTTTTAGGCATGAGTCGGGAGGGGAGTTAGGTGTCTCCATTTCTCTCAAGATGATGAAGAGCTCTTTGGTGCTGTAGCTAGCTTGGTTAATTCTGTTATTGTAGGTATCGAGCTTAGTGCGGATGATCTCCTCTTTGTATTTAGCTGAGAGGTTGGTCAGGTTGGTTTTGTTCTCTAATGATGTTTCAATATTGACTGTAGTTTCCTTTTTTCAGATCAAAGTGTTTTTAACTCGGGGTGATCCAGGAGTTCAAGTGGGCTCTTGGTTTGCATTTGCGCATTTTGATAGGAGCAACTGCATCTAAGGCTTTGGACATAGTACGGTTGTAAGAGTCTACTAGTAAGTTAGGGTCTGTAATGTTCAGGAGAGAGTTTAGGGTGGGGCTCACCCGGGGCATGATTGCCTCTGCAGTGATGTTTCATTTGTTTCTTGTTAGGCACAGCGGTGCTATGGTGCTAGTTATGTTAGGTGGGTTGTTCGTGGCTACCTCGAATGAGATGAGGTGGTGATCAGTCCGTGGGTGGTCTGGGTGATTTTTGCAGGAATCCGTGATTGGTTAAAGTGTTGGCTAGTGATGCTGCTTGGGGGTCATTCGGGTCAGTGAAGCCTAAGTTGAAGTCACCCAGTATAAGGATTTGCGAGGAGGTTTTGGTATTATCGGTTTGTAGAATTATCATATCTTCCTCAAATGAGCTTATGGGCCCCGAGGGTCAATAGGTTAGGTGAATTGTGATGGTGCTTTTATGCGAGATCTGTAGTTTGGCGGAAAGTAGTTTGCAGGAGGAGAGAGAGGGTGAGGTGATTATCCTCATGTCAAGAGTATTTTTGAAGATGATGGTGATGCCCCCTCCTCTGGAGTCGGGTCTGTCCACTCTAATGATGGAGAAATTGTCTGGCACTGCTAGTAAGAGTGAGGGACCGGCCGCGGCATGCAGCCAGGATTCAGTTACTGCTACGAAGTCCAGATTTTTGGCCAGGATGATATCTGCAATTTCTGTGGTGTGAGCTATCAATGATCTAGCATTTATTAGAGCTCCCTTGATCGTGAGGTCAGAACTGTGGGAGGTGCTAAAACTCGACTTTGATAGAGCCTTGGTTTGGGTAGCTTATGTTTTATTTGTGGATGAGATCCATGTCGTTTTTTGTTTTTTTTGCTGGAATAGGTTTGCTGTAATTGTTTTTGGTTGGTGGTAGGTTGTTGGTAGGTAGCCTAGAGTGGAGTCTATGGTTCCTGTTGTTGATGTGGTATGGTGGTTTGGTGTGTGTAGCCAGGGAGGGAGTTGAGGGCGATGAGGCAAACTCGTTAGTAGGTTGGTCTATCGCAAGCTTGTTGAGTGAGGGGTTCTTAGAGTGATCTGGGGTGTTAAGGCATAGTTTTGGTAGGAATGCGGTGGGTCTGATTGAGGCCTTCAGAATGTCGAGGTTTAGCGAGGGTAGGAAGGACTTGGCTCTGATCGTGGATGCCAGGTCATTGGTTGGGATCATGGCTAAGTGGAGGTGGTGCCTGCTTGTGTGGTATGGAGGTGGAGAGTGCCAGTGGGCATCTCCTGAGAGGCTTAATACTAGTAACAGTATTGGGAGTGAGGTGTACATGTTGTGCACTTTGTACCATGGCCTTGCACATAGGCAATTTCAGATGGGAATTACGGCATGTTGCGCATGGCATTGTATTGTAGTGTTAGGCATGGACTATTGAGGGCATGTCAGATGTGCCTTTCATTCCTGACTGAACATGTCCCCCCCCCTTTATGTTTCCTGGCCATTTCTTTATTTTCTTGCTAATTTTGCCTCATCACTCCTGCTGGAATACATTCTGTGCATTTTCCGCTCTATCACTCATGAACCCACCCTCGCCAAAAAACAGTTAGTTAATGAACCCTTGTTCTAGTGCAGCTGTCTCCAGCCTGTGGCTCTCTAGAGGTTTTGGACTACAACTCACATGATCCCTCACTGTTCACTTTACCGGCTGTGGCTGATGCACTATGTGCCAGCATGTGTAACCCCGAAAACATAGACAGATATCCCAAAGACTGTGGAGTGATTTTCTCAAAACTAAAACAAGGCTAACAGATAGGCACACTGTTGTGTTGATGTGTTCAGATTGAGGAATCAGCAGCGCATGCCACAAACAAGAGTTGTAATATGGTTCTACTTCTTGCGAAGGTGGGTTTATAAAATAAGAAAAAAATACTTATAGCAATTACTGCGAACAAGGAAACAAAAATGCCCATGATTTTAAAATGAAAAAGTATTTTTACTTCACTAGAAATAACCAAGTTGGCAGCGAGAACTATTTTTTCTACTCCCCAAATAATCCTTTAAAGCCCTACTATGCAAGGTCCACAATAAAATACTCCCAAATCGAAGCCTTATCAGCATCCCTGCCTGCAGGAAATATTCTCTTTATAGTTTCATTGGTGAAGCCAGAAGACTCTCCTTCCAGCTATCTCTTTCCTTGGGGGTTTTGACGGGGCGTGGTGTGGATCTTTCAACTCCCACCCCCAGGATTCTCACCTCTGTAGGTGCTGTATGATGTACCGCAGTGTGGCCCGATTCTCCTGTGGAAGGTCCTGGAGTAACACGTTCAGCTTCTTCACCATGTCCATCACCTCCTTGTCTGTCTCGGGCCCTTTGTCCACAAGCTCCTGGGCCTTGCCACGCCCGCCCTGCAGACTCTCCTTGGCCAATCCCATCAGACCGTTGTACAGATGGAACGGCATGATAGGCTCCGGCAGCTGAAAACAATTAGAAAAAGCTTTCATATCATTGGTTCAAGGAGATCCTGCCCAAGCACAGATAACACATTCAAGAAATACTCTGAGATGTCATTGTGGCACCAGGTGGTAAATCATGGAAATGGGTCATATATATAGACACTCTTTTGTGCAATATAGGGCTTCCTCACTTATTGAGTAAAGATGTTGTAATATCTGTAGAGACAATTAGGATGATCAAGAATAAGCTTGATATTCTGTATTTGGAGACCCGATATCAGATTCTGTGAAATATCTAGATTCCCAGGATATCTATCGTTCAAAAGTAAATTTGCACCAGATCATTATTTAAACAAAAGGTTCCTGAGTTAATCATGCTTTGTACATAAAGTTGAGACGGGATGTTTCGCCGGTAGCAGAGTGCTCGAATACATGGTGTACCAGAGCTACCAAATTGTGCTTGTTTTGCCGCACGGTAGTGGAATCTTACTCTAAAATTGTTTAAAGTATTTATTTTGTTCAAAGTACTTATCGTTAACAGGTGATTTATTTCTATAACTTTTCTCTCTTATTGTCTGACTCCACTTTTTTCTGTCCCTTTCTGTGAGCTCTGAGGCCCATGGCGTATATCGCTCTATAAAAACTGAAAATAAATAAATCCCATGTTCTATTTAAGAATAACACTCCACAATTGAAGCATACGTGAAATGACAAGTTTCAAGGACTTGAAATTTGCTTTTTTAAGCTTTCTGTATAACGCCTGGCAGATTAGATAAAAGTTTGAAAATATCCTAGCTGCTAGATGAAAATGTTTACGCATCACAGACTTTTGACATGTTTTTATTTTCTATTAAGTTGGCTCCTTGTAAGATGCCTTATGTATACATTGATGAATTGTGTTTTATATCTCTGCATTCAATTAAGTTGTATACGAAATTCGATGAACTTCATAAGATTGTCATGCCATACTTTTATAGGCGTTTACCCAGAATAAAGTTAGTCTGAATTTGACTGTTGAGTGACTGAAGTGGATGGTGCATCCTGATGAGTAAGATCAAGGCGGTCAGTGAAAAGCGAGATTTGAGCTCCTATGCCACAACGCTTCCATTCAAGCCCGATAGCATACGCAAAGGCGCCCATTGCAAGTTGGCATTGCCACACTTTGATGTTGAGCGCCTTCATTTGTGCCGTTATCTGGTGGATTGTTTGTGGTTTTGTACATGTGGGGGGATTTATACCCATTTGGGGCCTCGCCCTGCTGTGCTCTTTTGATGTTCATCGTGAGGCCTAAACCTTTTGCATGGGATTGCGCCCTTGCTGTGGCAGCCTAATGGCTGGCAGCCCCTGGCACGCCTGACTTCGCTAGAAATGTTCAAAGAACAATCTATGGACAGGCTGTGCCTTCTTAGTCAAGCATGCACGGTCTGGAACTCCTTTCCAGTTCATACTGCAACTGGGAAGTCTCTTTTTTTCTGGATATTTCGATGCATGGAGTAATTTTGCAATATTGGATTTCTGCATTTTAAATACAATTGTGCACAGCACCCTAATGACAAACAGGTCTGTGCTGTAGGAAGATTTTAAACATTCCTAACAAAACCTGCAGGAGGTTTGTCTGTCAAGACCAAATCCCTTCAGCCGTGCCTGCTTCAAACGCTCAGTGTTATGCTGTCAAAGCTGTAGGAGTCTGGACACCGTTGCTTACCCCAATGCGGCCTGCATCTGTTACAGCCTCTCTAGGCTCTGGATCTGGGGAGTAAGGGTGCGCCTAGATTTGGGCCTTATGGGTGCGCTGGGTGGGGCGCTCCTGTGACCCCGGAACATGACCTGGAAATGTTCTGCTGACATTAGACGAGCTTTTCTGCTACACATTAGTTTCTTACCTGCCGTAGGTAGAGCTTTAGGACATTGCTGAGGTCATGGGGTGAGGCATGCGACAGCTCCACTAGCTCCTTTCCATTCTCGAAGGCCTGACAAAGCTTCTCCACGCGGGTCTTCACCCCATTCACACGGTATATTCCCTGTGAACAGCAAAGATGTGGAAGCAAATCACAGTTACTCAACTTGGACTGTTTCTTCTTGCAGGGCAGTGCTTCTTGTGTTTTTCATGCCAGCAAACCATGCTGACCGCCACCCTAAAAACACTTCTTCATCCTAACTGTAGTCCTCCTTCTGAGCACTCCCCCTACAACCTACCCTGGCTGTAGATTTCCTCACTTTGCCATCTCGCACCCCAACTAAGGTCTAGCCACTTCTTTAACAGAGTTTATGTTCCCCACAGTTTAAGCCGACTCCAGCACTGCCACCTACCTTCTCGGTCATCCGACTGATGAAGCATGTGTCAGTTGAGGTTTTTGCTGCTACTTTCTTTCACCCTGCTGTACCTTTGGCTGACTCACACCCTGACACAGCCCTCTCTAACCTTCATCTCGCTCGATCTCTAAGACTCTGGATGCCCTTGCCCCTGTCATGAGGCTCCGCTTGAAGCCCAAATCCAAGGGCGGCACAGAGGAAGTGGAGGGCCTCAGCCGCACCCCCTGACAAACTGGCCTGCCGCCTACTCCAACAGCAGTACCCACTCTGTCCTCTCTAAGAAGAGAGCCTACATCCAAGTCTGCATCTCTGCGGCATCTAATAACTCGGCCAAACGTTTCAAAATCTGTAAGGAGCTGACCAATCCGGCTGCTGTCTCTACCTCTACCTCTCCTGTTCCCTCCCAGGCTCTCTGCACGACCCTCTGCACGCCTTTGGCCTCTCATTTCACTACTAAAACTCAGGACATCCTGTCCACCCTCTCGTCCTCTACCTCCTCTTTTTCCTCCTCTACCACACCTGGCCCGTCTGAGGCTGTCTCTCCTCCTCCTTTCTCCCCTGTTCACCCCTGACAATGTTTCTAGACAAGTCCGATCTATGAAAGTCTCATCAAATTAGGTTCTCCCCTGATTATCCATAACTATCAAGGACCAGATCAACACCCTTGCTCCAGCCTTGGCCGACTTCTGCAATCACTCCTTTGCCATTGGAACTTTCCCCTCCCCCTTAAGCACTCTCTTGTGCACCCCCTTCTAAAGAAATCCTCGGCCAATCCTTCCTCTCTGGCTAATTATCGCTCAATCCCCATCACTCCTTTCCTGGACAAACTCTTGGAAAGGCTGGCCATCTCCCAGCTTAATCTATATACTGAATCTGTTGGTTGCCTGCATCACCACCAGTCTGGCTTAAGAGCTGCCTGAAGCACGGAAACTGCTCTCCTGAACACCCGTGAAGAGTTGCTCTCCAATCTTGACTGTAATCTCCCTTCTGTCCTCATTCTACTTGATCTATCCTCTGCTTTTGACATGGTCAACCATACCACCCTGCTGAACCGTCTCTGTGACAACCTTGGTAGTACTGATCAGCCCCTGGCCTGGTTGACCTCCCTTTTCACCAACCGACCCTCTCAGGTCCAACTGGGGTCTTTCCTCTCTTCTATCTCTCTCTCTACTTTTGGTGTTCCCCAGGGGTCAAACCTCTCTCACTGGATCTTCTACCACTACCTGGCACCTCTTGTCCACTGCATCGCTACTTTCTGCTCCAATTTTCAATGTCATGCGGATGACAATCAGCTCTCTTTCAGGCTCCCCTCAGCCACCTCTGCTTTTTCTCTCATACCAGATTGTTTGGCCGCAATTCAGGAATAGTGTGCCACCAATGATCTCTGCCTTAATGCCAGTAAGACTTAGATCCTCCTCATTGGGACACCCGTTCCCTCTTTTCCTCTCTCTCTGGCTGCCCTCTCTGTGACCTCTTCCTGCTCCTTCCTGTGAGGCCAAGAACCTTGGGGTCATCTTCAACTCCACCCTCTTCTTCTCTGCTCACATCTCTGACGTCTCCAAGAAGTCAAACTATGAGCTGCACCTTCTCAGAGGCATTCTTCCTTTTCTCACTTTCCCCCTCTCTAGTCCTCTCTAGGCTAGACTATTGCAACCGCCTCTTTCTAAATCTTCCTGTTTCTACACTTCGCCCTTTGCAACTTATCCAGAACAGGACTGTGAGACTTGTCCTGAGCCTCAAGCTCAGGGATCGTATCTCTCCAGCTTTGAAATCTCTTTACTGGCTCCCTGTGGCTGCAAGGATCAACTACAAGACCCTCTGCATTGTCCACAAGGCTTTCTCGGGCCTGCGACCGGTCTACCTCCAACTTTCTCTTCCAAAACATCTTCCTTCTCAAGCTCTCTGCTCATCCACCTGCAGCTCTCTGAGGGTCAGATACATCTTCAAGCAGAGAGTTGGGGGCAGATCTATCTCCTCGGCTGGGGCCTCCCTCTGTAACAGCCTCTCTGCCTCTCTCAAACTGGAGCAGAACCACATCCAGTTCCGGAAGCAACTCAAGATTTTCCTTTTCGCTTCCACTCTCTCTCTTCCTCTCCCCTGCTGATGCACCTGACTGCTCCACGACTGGTCACCTGGCCACCCTGTGAACTCTGGCCCAGGCTCCTTCATGCCCAGTTGCCGTTGCACTGCCTCCGTGCTCCCCAGCACTTAAGGGTCTGTCTGCAACCCTACAGTCCCTTCCCTCTGTACTTAAGAGCCACCCGCTGGCTGCATTTGTGAGGTCACTGCACTTCCTCTTTCTGCTCCCCCTGGCACTTCTCCCCCTCCCTCTTCCCCACACTTGCGATCTGAATGCCACAAGGCCTAGCAATATCATTATTTTGTCCTCCCTTGTTTCCCCTTCCGTGTCTTGTTAGGCCTAGAAACACTTGTGTACAGGCACGTTGTAAATGCCACATCATATCATAAGTGTTCTGTTTTTAGATCTCCTCTGTGCCTCAATTGCAAACCTCAATTTGAAAACCTACTACCTCATCCCAGCTTAGATTTGTTTATTTTTAATATTTTGTAAAGAGATAACACTAATCTCCTATGTGATTGGCAGTCCCATGTAAAATGGATATTAAAAACCCTAAAAAGCCTCCAAGTTGATTGCAATATAATATGGCATTACTTCAGCAATATTCCTTGCCTAGTCAACTTATCAGGGAAAATATACATTCAGTCATACAAGGGTAAATTTATAGAAATAAAGAACTTTACATATTGCCTTCACGTTCTATGTTACAAAATGTTCCCTATGGTAGAGTTGACTGAGGCAGTAGAGACTGTGTGAGTGTAAGTCATCATCACCTTCATAGTCATGGCCCGCCGCTCGATTTCGGAGATGCACTTTTTGATTATAAATGGGATCCCATCAGAGCTATCCTGCGATGTCTGCAAAAAGTCTCTCCCGAAGAGCAGCAACTTGCCCTGGAGCTTCTTGTGACCACATTGGATGGCCAAGTTCTCCAGACACTTCTTATGGCAAGCCAGGTAGCACTGCGGAGAAAGACAGAGATTGTGTGATGTTGTTGCCAACATTTGATGGAATGCAGTTGCAAGCCATTTCGAGTAAATGTGGTTTAGTGCATCTTCACTTGTTTCATATCTAATTCTGTCACTAATACATTAATCCAGCCAATCACTGAGGGATTTTGAAATCCTACATTTAAAGTTGATTCTGCTTTTCCGTATTGGGCAAGACGGCCCATCCGTTCACCTAGGAGTTGTTAGGATCAATTCACAGTGCAGTAGTAGACTATTATTAAACACTATCCCACTGACCACATAATGAATCCCAGAAGACTTTTTTGATAATCCACTACTAAATGCTACAATAAGGATTCATCAATATCATTGAAAAAAAGCAAAACGTATGTTTTTAATGAAAGGCCTTGGGTTTCACTTTGGATAATGGAGATCCTTTCCAACTGTCAAAAGAAGACAGCCTGGAGTTCTACCAAATAAGAAGCGTTTTTCTTAGGTCTTTCAATACCATTTCTACTTATCCATCTTTCTTATGTTCAGTACAAACAGACCTACTGACAATACACCAAAGGAATGTCCAAGCTAGAGGGGTCATCTTAACAGCCCAAAAGACAACCGACCTACTGACCATACACAAAGGAAGGTCCAAGCTAGAGGGGCCATTTTAAGGGCCCAAAAGACAACAGATCTACTGACAATACACCCAAGAAAGGACCAAGCTAGAGCGGCCATCTTAAGGGCCCAAAAGACAACGGACCTACTGACAATACACCCAAGGAAGGTCCAAGCTAGAGAGTATATCTTAAGGACCAAAAGCCAATCTCATAAATTCCAATGAAAGGGTTTCTTCTTCATGACCATTAACCACTGACTCCAAGAAACACAATCAATCCACTCCACGGGTCTGGCTGGCCCATGTAAGGGCCAGAATTGTATTACTCATTCAACAGGGGGGACCCATTTTTTGCAATTCTGCAATTCCTGAAGAAGGGTATTTTTCAATTCAAAACGTAGAGATACCCCAAAGCAGGACTTTTGACATGAAACAAAAAGCTTCCTGAAACGAACAAAGTTATTTGTAAAGTACTTGACAGAATTTCATTTTTTGTTTTGTGAGAATGTATTAGTTTATTTTTTTGCATATATCAATTATTGATATTTGAATGTCATCACAACACATTTTTCTCTTTTTCTTATATGTTAGAATATATTACAATTTAGTCAAGGGATGTACCCTGAAATTTAGAATTGCGATATGGAATTGTGGATTGAAAGGGATTATGTTGTTAATAAAAAAGATGATGATTATGTGAGTTTGATTAAAATTCAGTGAGATTGATTCTCGAGGAGAGTGCGCTGCGGCTCATATAAATCATTTTTGTGACCAATAAATCAGAACAGTTAGGGATAGCTGCTGATGTCCCGAAGGCGCTTGCATTCATACTATAATATCCTAACGGTAAATAAACTTCTTAGACATTGCTTAATAAACGATATTGACTTTGTATTGCGGCTCACATACTTATTGGTTATGCAGCTAGAGTGTGATTATATGACCAGATAGGGAAAATGGCTGAGGAGATCCCCTTGGAGCCAAAGAAAGGCCTGCAACCACTAGACACTGAACACGGTGGTGCTGATGGCTCAAGCTGCCGTACCTGGCAGATCAGTAGTCTAACTCGAGGGGCGCGGAGCCTGAGTGGTTTGGCAACATGTGCACGTGGTGTGCCACTGCTGACAATTAGGTGAAGCCGCTGAGATGACGGAGCACAAGCAAGGGAGCAAAGACTGGTGTATGTTTATATGTAAAGGCCATCATTGAACAAAGCCAAAGGAAACATCAAGGAACATGTGCATTCTGATACTGAGAAAAAGCTCAGATCGGTAGGCACACTGTTTGATCACTCACAGAAGGTTAAAAAAAAAGCTGAATTTATTTTGAAACTGCTGCTTGCGCTCTGGAGAATTTGGGCAGAGTGACTAGTACTTATTTTTTGTGGCATGCCAGTCCTTAAGGGATAAACCCATTGGGAGATTAATGGAAGAATGTGAATCCGGAGAGAGGCAATAGACTGGCCTTTGTGTTACGGAGAACGGCCAGGATCCTATATAGCAATTAATGAAATGAGTCCTGTGGTAGGAACCATAGCGTCGAAAGGTACCTCAAGACGAGTGCTGGGACAAACAATGGTTTAGCCCAGTGGTTCGGCATACATCCTAAGGGCACCCTTTCAATGCCCATTTTTATATATACCCTATTGTCTAGAGCAGTGCCCTTACTGATTAACATGCTGCTGATAATCAGTCCCTATAGTGGCTAATTGTAAACACTGCCTCCTGTTTTGGGAAAAATTGAACTTGTGTGCGTCAACCATTGGCATGTTGAAAATATCTTGCTATGATGTCCCAAAGCTTTCAATTCCCCAAACATCAACACCATTTTAGAATGCGATTCATGGCTATGTAGTGTCTATGTGTTGTGGTGTAAATAGTGTGTCAAAGTCCCGCTGTCTAACACTGGACGACCCGGGGTAGGGCATCTCAGGAGGCTTGGCACCTCACCAAGCCAGAGGATGATGGGTCCCGGCCGGGGTGGTATGCGGGGGATCCTATGGGCATCCACCGTTAGGACATGTAAGGGTGCAGGGCACAGTCAAAATGTAATGCCTGCGCCCCCTTCTGAAATGCGGGAGCTTATTGCTCTGCGTGGCTAGACTTAAAGCGCCCAGAACATAAAAACAACTACCCCAGCGGAGGAAGAGGCCTCCCAGAACCCCTCCAAAAATACCAAAAACACAGGTCCCAGAAATAACGATAATGAGAAGCATAAAAAGGGGGAACAGCCCTTTCGTAAAACCCAGCCATGGGCGGCTAAGTCTAATACCCAAAGGCATAACAAAAACCACAGTTCAAAAGCCAACACTCCATGCAGGAATTTTGGAAAAAAAACAATGCTCCTGGGGTAAAGAATGCTGGTACAAACACACTTGCACAAACTGCAACGGTGATCACGCAGCGAGCAACTGCACCAGACTGCCAGCCAAAAACCCAAAAGACTAGTGACAACCACGCTTTTTCAACCCCAGATTTGGCACCAGGTAGAACACCGATCAACCCAAACAATTTTAGAGATGCGCTATCGAACTACCCAGACAGAGAAACCAGCAAGACTATCCGGCAGGGTTTCTCCAAGTGTTTTGTCATCCCATTTCAGGGCACAGGGTCACAGAACATCCCTCTGAACCTAAAGTCGGCCAGGGACAACCCCCAAATAGTGGAGAGCAAAATCAAGAAAGAGCTGCTTTTAGGCAGGATCGGTGGACCCTGGGACCACATGCCCCTCAGAGTACATAATATCACCACTAGGCCTGGTCCCAAAAAAAGAGCCTGGAAAAATGAGACTAATCCACCACCTATCCTGATATGATATGATTGTTTATTTATATAGCGCCTATACACAATGTGTTTCAAAGCGTTTCAAGGCAAGGGAGGCAACAAGGGAAAATACAACCACATTCTTACAGGCCATGAACAGTAAGGATGTGAAATTAACTATCGTACTCGGCCTGACGACATTTCAGATAGTGCAAGAGCTAAGACATAGATAAAGAAGGGTGGGGGGAGAGTGGGAAGGAAATGGAAACAGACAGGCAACTACCGTACTAGGCCTGACGACATTTCTGGTAGAGCCGGGGAAAAACAAAAGGTGAGGGAGAGGGGTGCAGAAAGGGAGGGGAGGAACAAAACAAGCGACTATCATACTAGGCCTGACGACATTTCAGATAGTGCTGGAGGGGTGATGGGGAGGAAAAAACAGTAATGGGAGGGTGGAGGAAACAGACGAGGTTGTTATCATATTAGGTTCAGGGACAATTCTGATAGAGTAAGTGCATAGAAGAAAGTAAGGGGAGGAGATAGGAAAAGGGAGAAGGGAAATGAGGAGAGAACAGAGAGTAAGCAGTCAAAAAGAGTGGAGAAGCAAGAGTGGAGAGCGAATACAATTGCAGAAGTCAGCAGTAACACATAATGTTGCAAGCCAGGATACAAGATGAAGATGGGAATAGAATGATTCAGGGCCACCATGAGTACAAGATGCAAAGGAAGTCCAGCATGAGAGTTGAGAAAGAGTGACGCACCGTGAATGAATGAAGTCCATAAAAGTCAAATCCAGCATTGGCCACAAGACGGTGATGGTGAAGGAAGGCACCAGGTGGGCGGGGCTTGCTAAGTGGTGAAAAAGACCAGCAGGCAGGAAGGCACCAGGTGGGCGGGGCTTAGGCTAGGTGACCTAGATCCACTTGCACCGGCTAACCATCTGCAAAGGAAAAGAAGCTGGAGGGCTCCTTAAGTAGGGAAACAGAGCGGCAAGCAGGAAGGCACCAGGTGGGCGTGGCTTGCTAAGTGGTGAAAAAGAGCGGGAAACAGGAAGGCACCAGGTGGGCGGTGCTTGCTAAGTGGTGAAAAAGAGCGGCAGGCAGGAAATTACCAGGTGGGCGGGGCTTAGGCCAGGTGACCTAGATCCACTTGCACCTGCTCCCCATCTCCCCATCCTATCCCAAAGGCCAATCCCTGAACGACGGCATTCCACTCACGGAATCTGCAGCATCCTACACACACTTCCAGGAGGCAGTAAGACTCATAGGAATGTGGCAGGAACGCCCTGATAGCCAAACTAGACATCGAATCCACTTTCACACTATTGCCAGTCCACCCAAACTCCCAGCAATGGTTAGGTTTTACGTTTAACAACAAATTCTATGTAGACAGATGCCTCCCAAATGGGGTGCGCAGTATCCTGCGCCCTATTCGAGCAATTCAGCTCCTTTTTTCAATGGTCTTTTAAAAAACATAGATCAGGAACCAAAGTAGTACACTACCGAGATGATTTTATGGTAATGGGCCCAGCAAACTCAGAAGAATGCAATGGAGCCCTGGCGAAATTAGAAGGAATGGCCGCACACTGGGGCATACTCCTAGCAAAAGCAAAAACGACCAAACCAGCCACCAACATAATTTTCCTGGGCACTGAAATTGACTCTGCACAAGGACTATGCAGGATCCCGCAAACAAAAATTGCGGAACTCTTGGAGAAGATACAAGCCCTGATAATAAAAGACAAAGGCACAGTTAAAGAATTTCAATCATTAGCAGGCAGTCTCAATTTCGCTGGCAGAGTAATCCCTCAAGGGAGGGTATTTTCCAGAAGCCTGGAACTAAAAATTTAGTTACATGGCAAAAAGGGTCCTTTTTACTGATGCAGCCGGAAGAAAGCGGTTTGGAGCCATACTAGACGCAGAGTGGGTGGCAGGACACTGGCCCAACTCATGGCAACAGGCAGGGTGGACTAAAAACATCACCCTCCTAGAATTTTTTCCCATCTTGCTAACATTATACATCTGGGGCAGGCAGCTTGCTAAAAAGGAACTCTTGGTCGGGTGCGACAACATGGCAGTAGTAGGCTCCATAAACAGAAGGTCTACCAAATGCTCTTTAGTGCTAAAAGTCGTACGAGGCATCACAGCAGTCACACTACAAGAAAACATTGTGGTCAAAGCTAAACACATCACTGGGGCAGATAATAACATTGCAGATGCTTTATCTCGCTTTCAGTGGCCAAGATTCCGGGAGCTAGCGCTGCACGCTCGGTAACAGATGACGCCAATACCGGCGGAATGCTGGGAAATAATGGGAAAACAAAAATAACAGCATCAACGCCAGCGCCAGAGAGCCCAGGCCGGGATGCACAACATGAACCAGGCACCACAAAAACGGGTGCCAATAATATAATGGCATCAACACCAGTGCCAGAGAGCCAAGGCCGGGATGTCATACAAGAACCAGGCACCTCAAAGACGGGTGCCAACACCTCCCTAGGCTCCCTCACAGAGATGGCAGGGAAAGCGCTAGCAAGCACCAACGCAGCGCAGTACAGTAAGTGCTTACAAACAGTTTTGAAAGCCACAGGCATAAAACATGTAGAGTTAATAACGATTAAAGACATAGAAATATTTTTAAAATGGGCACATGAACAAGGCTTTAAGATAGATGGGGCTAAAAGACACCTAGTTGCAGTCTCATATTTCTCAAAAATATGGGGTGATTCGGACCCCACCCAAAGTGCCCTCATTTCTTATGCATTGAAAGGTTGGGGCAGAATAAAGGGCCCCCACGTAGACACCCGCCACCCCCTTGATTTCAACAAACTGGTACAAATCGCAAACCAGCTGGAAGCCATATGTTGACATCCTTACGAGATCTTATTGTTCAGAACAGCTTTCTTCCTGGCATACTTCGGGTGTTCCATGTGGGAAAACTCATTGCTTCTAGCACCAAGGCCACCAATGGGCTGGGCATCATGGAAGTCAGGGTCAGACAGGAGAGCCTCAGCATAGAAATCCAACAATCAAAAACTGGGGCAAAAAGAACCATCAACATTTGTTGCATAGATGAGGCAGTAAACTGCCCGGTATGTATTACCAACCTCTACTATGCACAAAGACCCAAGGTTGGGGGGAGGTTTTTGATCCATAAGGACGCCTCGGCACTAAGCCGCTACCAATTCAAAGGGGTGCTGATGAAAGCAATCAACAATGCGGGATGGGATCCCAGGGGTTTTGGCACCCATTCCTTCAGAATAGGTGCTGCCACCTCAGCATGGCAGGGAGGTTTAGCGCCCCAACAACTAAAAAACATAGGGGGTTGGAAATCAGATTGCTACAAAAGATACATCAGACCGCAACTAATATAGCCAGCCACCCTCACCCTTTCTTTCTCCCTCCCTTCATACAGAAACACCAGGCGAAGGGAGGACCCGTCTTCAACCCGCATGGATAGTCGGCCACTCTTTTATCTTCAGGACGGGCCAATGGGCAGAGGAGACTAAAGAAAGGCCACCTTTCAGGAACACCATTTCCTCATGGTGGGGCTACAGAGGCCTACGATGGGCAGAAATCCACGAAACATTAGCAGATCTGGTCGCGTACAGAGACCCGCCAGAATTTCTGATCATACACCTAGGGGGCAATGACCTAGTATCCTTGGGGAGAAGAAAGTTACTTGAGGACATGTGCCCTCCCTTGCAGGTATCTCACATAATTGGAAAGGAACGGAAATATACTTCTCGGCCATCCTACCCAGAAAGAAATGGCAAGGGGCCAACTGCTACAAATCTGTAGACATTTCCAGACAGAAAATCAACAGGGGGCTGGAAAAGGTTTGTACAGCAAGAGGACTGGGCTTCATAAAGCACCCAGCCATTACACTGGGTGACCCGGACCTTTTTCACAAAGACGGCACCCACCTATCAAGCAAGGGCATGGAACATTTCTTTCGAGAAATCACAGCAACTCTAGCCTCCAGGGGTTGTCAATAGGAGATACTTTTGGGGGCATGCGGTCAGCCGTCAACCTGCCCACGTGTGGTGGCACGGGCCAGAGGGGGAAACCCCAAGACCCAGTGCCCAAAAGTATTGTTACTATCATGATATGTGATTATTGTTATTTGCATAACCATATCTGAACAATAAAACCTACGCCCTTTTATTGCCAACACTTGATAAACAATGTGTGAGACAAATTATTCTGGGTGAGGGTATGGGATCGGCATTTTATAAGTATGCATGCATATGGGTTCAGCAGTTATGGGCAATGCTGCAGTGCCGCACAAAGCGAGGTAGGGTAACTGCTGTTACCATCAGCAGGCCTGGAGAGGGGCAGCCCAACCTCTCCCCCTCTCTGCTCCTCTCCTCCCCCCAAGTCGAAGAGACACGTAGTCTGTGCAACACAATGCTGAGGAAGGGTGAGGTGTGAGCAATCACCTTACCCTTCCTTCATGCAGCAAGGTGCTAAGCACCTAAGGAAACCAACAGGCAGGCAGGGATCAGGTTCAAAGACCTGCCCCCGCCGGGGGGGCCAGATAGTTGGCTATTCGGCCGGGGGCTGAAACATAACAGCCCCCACTACTATACATATCAAAGACCCAGGGCTCCCCTGGGTCTTATAAATACAGAGCAGCATGCTCTGAGAAAACACAAACAGTTTGTGGACCGTGAACGGGGTCCCAAACACACAGGAGGTGCACTGTTTACTCAGTGCCTTCCAAACCTTTGCTTCTTTACCACAAACCCTCCCACCCTACAAATAAGGGAGAAGAACAAAGGTAAAGAAGTACAGGGCACTGTACGGTGCCCACAAGAAGTCGTGGGACATGATAAGGCAGGCACGGGCCAGAGGGCGTAACCCCAAGACCCGGTGCCCAAAATTATTGTTACGATCATGATATGTGATTATTGTTATTTGCATAACCATATCTGTACAATAAAACCTACGGCCTTTAATTGCCAACACTTGACAAACAATGTGTGAGACAAATTATTCTGGGTGAGGGTATGGGATCGGCATTTTATACGTATGCATGCATATGGGTTCAGCAGTTACCTACATACACACAGGCTCTGAGTCAGTTGGTATTGGAGTTCGGAGTCAGGAGGTTGGCGAGTGAGGCAGAAGTAGAAAAGCATGTGGTGATTGGTGAGCAAAGAGAGCACATGGCGGAGGTTGGAGATGGTTCTGGATACCAGAAGCGAGAAGGAGGCAGATTAGAAGCCCAGAGGGGGTGAAGGTGGCAGTAGAACAGTCAGAGCTGGGTGGAGTAGAGCATCAGAACAAAGACTTTGGGAAGAGAGTGGACAATTGAAAGCTTGCAACAGACATTGAGGCAAGAAGGGTTTTGAAACACATATACCTTCATTGAATAATGATTGCGAGCCTGTCTCTCTCGCACTCGCGCGCGCTCTCTATTTCTCTGTCTCGCGCACTCACCCAAAAGTGAGCGCTAGAGAGAGGGCTAGAGAGAGCAGAATCCAGGAAAAGGTACACTGGGGGCAGAGAAGGGCTTGGCAAGCCACTCTTGAGAGGAAGGAAGAGGTGAGAGATAGAAACCAGAGCCCAAGCGAGCCAGAATCTATCCCTAGAAGTAGAGATCCCAATAGGTTTGTTGCCTTTCATCACTTATGTTTTTATCTTAACCCATTCTATAAAATATGTATTACTAATTTTTCATGATGCACCATGTGCTGACCTACTAGATACTGTGCCATATCTATTTGCACTTTTAACCGTGCGCCATCTGTTGCACAGTCTTATCATCTATTAGTAAAAGGGTGCACTTTCGCCAACCCCAACAGGCACCACAATTCTTTTATTTGTATGGATGTTGTGTGTGCGCAGATATCAAGCTATTCTTACAAACAAGTGATGGCTCTAATTTGCATTTTAAATCTATTATCGACTCCAAGGCGTTGCATTGATTTGGAAGCAATTCCTTCCTCATAAAATGGAGGAAGTTTGAGAAGATCAGTTGATTGCAAAGAAATATTAAAGAACTACTTATCCAATTAAGGAATCCTATCTTTACTCAATGTGTACCCAGTAATGCTTACTGCATGTGTGTGTACATGGCGTCATGATGTATCCTAGAAATATCTTGTAGTGAATGGAAAAGCCTTTGTTTGTATGATGTGTGTGGCCTTAGTTTACCTGGAAGCTCTTTTGTTGCTGTCTTGTAAAGTACTTAATGCAATGCTCCATTGATCTAGGTACACTAATTTTGGTATTTGGTATCTCCTTTATGAGTATGGCAAAAGCTAAAAATAATTGCTTTCTGAATTCCTTTCTTTTGTCTCAGTAGTCCATCACTCTTCAGTCTGCATGCAATGACTGTTCAGACACAGATTGGGATATGATAAGAATGCTGTTAATTCAAATGATTGATTAACATGGATAAGTGATACAACTTTTGATAAAGGAAAACAAGAAACGATGGTGATACCATGATATACATAGACTCATCAGTCAAATTGGAAAAAGAAATATGTTTTGTTCCCTGACCTCAGTCCCAACACAATGCCAAGGTGAAGAGAGGGAATAGACCCACAGTAGATTCCTGTGTGCTATGAAAATGTGAGCTTCTGTTGGTCTGCAAGTGAAACACAAATCTCAGAACAAGGGAGCATTGGCTTGTTTACACTGGTTAATCAAGTTAAAGAACTGGCTTCAAATTGAAAGAAAAGTGATGTTGCAGAGTTTCTTTGAGAAATGTGAATCTTCCAAAAGTTGTTAATGCTTTGTCGTATTATTCGTTGTTCGAGTTACCATGTCAGTTCACGTTCGGCCTAGTTCCTGCAGCTGACCATCATTTGAAGGAACTGTGGATTTAAGTTGAGTGAGCAAAATAGACACATTTCAATATCACATTTGGAGTATAACTGCCTGCCACCCTTCAACAGTGAGCTAGGTTCTTGCTAAAGATAATTGATGGATTGTGGTTATGTATGTGTAAATACAATCAGATTAGTAAAGAAAGTACTGTATGTATATGCTATGTGCAAGTTATACAGTAATATTTTTATGGTCCTCACTGAAGTTAGTAGCCTCCTGGGCAGTGCACCAGGGCAGGGCGTCCTAGGAAACTCTTGTCACAAACTCATGGGAGAGTCCAGCTTTAAGATGTTTCATTGTGGTAAGACCATAACTCACAGAATCACAGAATCTATGGGTGCAGGCAACACACAAGCTTGTGCTCATTTGGCATAGAAATAAGACTATTTCCTGTGTCTCTACAGTGCTGAAAGATCTTGCAGTTATTGGAATGTACGGTCTGAGGGACTGGATTTTCCCTCACTTAGCTAAGACTACAACTCCCAAAGTCTACAGCATTCGGATAACATAAGAGTTAGCACTCACTTAAAATAGAAGGACTGCATTTCTGGTTGCCTCCTCCTATGCTGAAAGATCTTATAACCACTCCAATAGTGTTCTGAGAGGAACCACAGTGCAAAACAGATGGGAATTTGCTGGCTAGTTTAATTTAATATTAATTTAAAAACTACTTATTACATTATACTCCCTTCATGTTTTCTTGCTGTCATTTTAGTTGGCATTTATATCTATAAAAGAAGGTTCTTTAAGACTTCTTATTTCTTTTTCTTCTTTAGATATTACATACGAGGGAAATTAGAAAACATAATTTAGGGTACATTTGACAATACAGCACATACTATAAAACATGTTATACCTTCATGAAAGATAAAGACTTTTCCATGAAATATCAAAATAGGAGGTCAATGAGAAAGTGTTTTAGTCCTAATTACACTTCCAACATGTTACTTTAGAAAGAAAGAAGGTGATTCAATTCCCATTTCTTGTCCTTTATATTTTTTGAAAGCTACATGTTTTGGAAGCATTCCGTTAAGGGCAGTCTGCCCTTAAATGCTTCATGAGGTTATTCATAAACTCTCTTAGGTCTGTCTTTTGCTAATTAAAACCCATAGCACTATTTTGAAGTGGAACGTTTATATAATGGCTAATGCAATGGCTAACCTCTAAAGTTTTTGATCACAGTTTTTTTTGTTCTGTTGACTTTGCTTCTAGAACTCAATAAAAAAATTGAGAAATATAATTTGTCAAAGTACCACCTCTAAATTTAAGGAAAAAAGATCCTAAAATGTTTTGTTCATTCCTCCAGAAGAAGGTTCATGTATTAAACGCTTCAGTGAACAGAAACATGCATGGCAGATAGAATGATTATTGTTCAGTCTCTCTGAAAAAAGAACAGAACAAAAATGAGATCTGGACAGAAAGTCTTTTTCTTTTGCAATGAATTGTGCTTTTCATAATTGTTAAGAAGATAGGAAACAGTGTTTTCATTAATGTAGCTAGTCCAGAGTGAAATTTAGATTGGAATGTACGTGGTGTGACAGTTGGTATGAGCATGAAGGTTTATTTTCGGAGTTCCCAATATGAATTTTGACTTTTGATGTTTTGCAATAATTGTTTAATTTCTGTATGTTTGTAAACAGCTTAAATTTGTTCCAAATTATTTTGGTAAGTAGAACGTTCTTTTCTTTTTAGAAAAAAAATGTTTGGACTAAAATATTTGTTTTTTTATATAGAATGTCTTTCATAATTCATATTTCTTCTTTGATGGGCACAGTGATCCGTTCATTGTAATAGAGAGATAAGAGTACCTTTTTGTGCAAGCTTCGAAGCTCAGCAGGGGTCAAATATTTTGGGGATTTCTTTTATCTAGTCAAGAGCTTGTACAGGCCCAGGACACCACATCAAATTCCCACTTGTGTTTACTAATACACAGTCACACTCACAACACATCCATACATCTTGTAAAGCTTCCTGTTAGTGGTAGGGAGCCATTTCGTAACTCCATCCCAGCATTTCCATCCCTTTTCCCCCAGCTTCGTACTTCTTCACACTCAGCTCCCTGGAAGTAGACGTAGCTGTTACATTCTCTGCACTTGGACGGTGTGCGTAGCTTTCGCAGTCGGTGCGTCTGGGCGGCTTTGGATAAACCCATGTTTCGAAAAGGACCAGTGGGCAGAGGTACAGGGATTTCTTCGCCGATTCCACTGATGCCTGGAAAAGGGGGGTTCAAAAATACAGATGTGTGAGTAATGGTGGACACCACTCTGCCTCATAGACCTCTGAACGTCACAAATTAAAAGGCTGCAGCAAGAGGAATTGATATACATGAATATGCACAGTACCATGAATCGTCAGAGATTATGTGTCAGATTGTCTACTTTGTTGGAAGTCACCACGGCCCTCCATCTGTAAACCTAGTTTGTCTCAAGTGATAGTACGATATCTTGTGTATTGCTAGAGGCCGTATGCCATTAACACAGCTCACGTTTAAATGACCATTTCCTAACCCCTAGTAGAAGTCATTGTTCCCCACACATCCTACCCTTTTTGGTTGGAAACTGTGGCCAGACCTAAGCGTAACTGTGGTGGAACCTATCTGATGTCACTGTGCACTACTCTGTACCATGCCTTAAGTTACAGTCCAGAGTGGTGTCCTTTTAGAGGTCATGTGACCTCAACTGTCCAGAGCCACCAATACCACGTACTCTCCTCCAAAGCGGTAGACGACACAGCATTGCCATCCTTCACATCCAGGTCTTCGCTCGATGACACAGCACCATTGGAGGTCATCAGTGGAATATTGCTGGAAAAGTCACCTGAAAAACACAACACTTTACATCCATTCCCTGTATTTCAAGGAAGTAACAGTCTTCAATTCTTATCTGCACTGCTTCTGCTAGGACCAGTGGAAGCAGCTATGTGGCAACAAGGTTCCCGTTCCACCCCCCTTCTCTGCCACAGTGGGAGGCTGGTCCAAGGAATATTCTCTCCTTACAGACACCAAGTTGCAGACCTAGTATCACAGGTCAGAAATGTTTCCCACTGACATATGGCACAACATTGCTTCACTGTGGCATAAATATGCATTTCTACTGGGACATTTGTAGAGTAAGGTTTCATCTGAATGCACAGATGTGGTTGCTTATTAACAGCGTTTGACCAAGTTGGGAGGCGAGTCTTCAGTATGTAGCATTAACAGTGCCTCGAAGCAGCCAGCTCTGTGATCTACACACTATATAAATCTACTCACTTATATGTAGTGATCATTTATTTATCTGCACTACCCGCAGCCTCCAAATGCATGCCACTATGGGAGTTCTTCGTCACAGGTTTAGGAGAAGTAGGACATTTATTATAACACGAACAATGATTGAAATGTTGAGATAAGTGTAAAACACATCAACATTCTTTCAATATTCAACACCTTAATTTAATGTTAAGGTTATACTTGACCAACTTGTTTTGCAGAGCCTGGAAGCAGTTTAGGTCATGGTTCCCATACTCCTGGTTCCAGGAACCCTATATCCTATAAATGGGACTGAGGCCACCTTATCATGGCTGCCAGGCTACAGACTCCCATTACAGGAAACCGATGTTCCCCATGTTACCCTGGCTGCTAATCACCATAATATAAATGAAAAGAATAGAATGTTTCCATTCTGTGAGTGCTGCTAAACTCTAGACTACTCTTAATGAGGCATCAGGCCATCCTTTCCAGCACATCAATCCATCAGTAGTCTCCCTTTTAAGAGAATGGTTGGTTCTATGCCACAGTGGCTGCCGGGTTCCATACTCCCCTTTAAGAGCCTGTCATTACCCCTCACGTTGCTCCCTACTTTTATTATTTCAAACTATTCATACTATCTACTGCTGTGCAAGGCATACACTACAGGAGCTAAATACTATGAGCCCGTTTAGTAGTGCCTCCTGCTGTGAAGGATTGGAATGCCACCTCTTGTTGGTGCTTGTTAGGAAAGATTCCTCTTTACTGCACCTTTCCTTCCATCTATATGGACCCACAAACGTGTTCCTTTTATTTTTCTATCTGACCTGTTCTTTTTACAGTGCAGTGAAGCATTAAGCTTCACTACACTGGCTTCGGCTCATCTGTTATGGGGAAACTGATATGTCCTTTGGGCTGGCAGTATTGGGAAACATTGTTTCCCTTAGTCTAGTACTTTGTTACTACTTTTAGTAACTTGTAAACCCTTGTGGTAACCTTTTGTTTTGCCCTGGACTAACACTCAGAGGATTTTTGGTTACTCTATGTGTGCTAAATGGACAACCTGGTGGCAGAAGTGACTTTTGACAATTTTTTGGTGCATTTCGTTTTAGCCGTACCGCGTTTACCGTGTTTGGTTACTAACTGTGGCTAGTGGTTAAACATGGCCATACCACAAGATTGTACGCTTGTCTTTTGGCCATCTTGTCTTTTAGCCTTCTTCCTGGCCTGTGAGGCCAGGAAAATCCTTACATGGACTTCCAGTGCCCGGGAAAGCAGAGGTTTTTGGCAGGCTACAGGAGGGCTATGTGTTTTTGCTGCCAGGAAGTGGGCTGGGGGTGTCTGGTCCCAATCCACAAACTGATGCCAGTGTGTCTGAGTAGTATGCATGAGTTTTGCTGCCAAGGGTCTTGATTGGGCCTATACTGGGGTGTGTGTGGGACAGAGCTGTCATTGGCTATTGGGATCTGCTGCTCTTACCTGGATTTTAGGATAATAAGAGGAACCATGCACCCACTCTGGAGAGATCCTGGAAGAAACTGAAGGAGCTAAGACTCCTGTCCAGGTACAAGACTTGCAAGGAGACCGTGGACCCGTCAGAAGAAGGCTTGGTGACCAACTTCTGCTGCTGTCTTGCTAGAGCCCTGTGCTGTGGAACATCTTCAGCAGTCCTGCGACGTCAGCTTGGAGTACTACGACGAAGGATCAGCTCTGAGTTTTGGATACTGTGCTGCAGACGCTGCCATTCCGAGTTGAGGCCTGGAACTTGGGGGGAGGGTCTTCAGTTTGTGCAACAAGACTTACCTCTATGAAACGTTGTGGTCCTAGCATCAAGGGGACCCAAGATAGCAGGGAACGTCTGACTGGGGCAAGTGAATCCCTTTGCATCGCTGTGCATCAGTGACCATCATCCAAAACTGCTGACCTGCATCCATTCCTGTCCTGAGAAGGGCCCTACATCGAGTTCCGCTGCATTCTCCAACCGAGAGACCTTGCACCAGCATTAGAAACCGACCGCAGAGCTGCTCGAAACTGCAAGCCCTGGGGATCAAGGGCTCAAGCCGACAGCAGTAAAAGTGACCTTGGACCTTCTTCAACCGACCTGCCGAGTCTCATGAAGAGTCGGAGTACGGGGTGAGTTATGCAATAATTACCTGCTCCCCTAACTCCCCTTTAAAAGTTTGGTAACTTTTAGAAATGTTTAGAATACTTTGGCTTCGCCATTGCTTGTTCACACAAGCACTCTGAAAGTTGGGAACACGTTTTTTAGCTAGTTTAACTTGTCTCCTGACACTTGCAACTGTTCACTGGACCCCAGAGACCCTACCTTCATTTATTCCAGCTTCCCAAAGCTGTATGGAACATTGCTAAACTTTTGGGCACAAGGCCCCATATATTTTAGGGATGGACTTCTAAAGTTAGGATTGAATCTCCGTGGACTAGTATTGCTAATACTAATTTGTACCTTCCCTTTCAGGGTTTTGATATGTATTTTGCCCTACTTTAGTAATTGTATATATGTATCTGATTTTTAGTATTGAGTGATAATATTACCTGTTTGTGGTCATCTTTCACTGTGTTATTTGGCCATTAGTAAAGAAGTATTTTGATATATGTTTGTCTAAGTGTATTCCTTCACTATTTCACTCTATGTGCTCATTGTGGACCCCTTACAAGCTCACCACATCTTGAGACTTAGCCTAGAACACTCACCTTGCTACCTTGAACTGTTTTGGCTACAGCTCCCAGAGTTGTCCATGTCACAATATAGAATGGCCTTCTATACATCTGTCCACTAGGCCAGGGTATAGAAAATCAGTCCTAACATTGCTGTAGAACCTGCTCCCCAAAGCCAAATCCCTCACATGTGCCCTATAGCTTCCAAAGGCACAAGAGATCAGAAAATGCTAGCTGGAGGATACCGAATTAGTAGAAAAAAACAAATGTAAAAAAACAAAGGAGAAATGACCGCATTATTTTCACCAAAAATGGTAGGTATTTTTGTACATGTATAGTAAATAATCGGTGGGGTTGGGGTAAGGCTGTAAGTTAGGGTGGGAGGGTGAGAGTTGTATGCAGGGGGTCTGCTTCTGCATTATTAAAACATATAAAGTTAAAAGAATTAGGTCATTTCTCCATTCGTTTTTTTGCCGAAATCTTCACGGCTATCCGGAAGATACAGCAAGTGATAGTTGATTTGTGTACGTGGTGGTTGGGGGAAAGAGGTTAGGTCAAAGTGTTGGGTGGATAATTTCTACTAGTAAATGATGTATGGAGCTGAGACTTTGATGAGATACCTGAGTGTGTTGACGATGAGTTCCTGCTGCTGCCGCCTGCACTCTCTGTGTCGCTGATGGCTGTTGGCCAGGATTTATGAACCTGGTGCCCTCTCCCACCTGAGGATTAAACCATGGTGGTCGATTAGAACCCTGCAGAAGCCCGAAAGAGGGGGAGAGGATCCATTCCTCCTATTACTGGGGGCAATGAGTTTGCAGACAAACCTAACAAGAACAGTGAAAAAGGGCCTGTGACCCTCTTTAGGCCGGAAAGCTTTCAAGGCATTTGTCTCCTAACTGGACATGCACCCTGCAATACTACCTCACTAGATCCACTCACCAAGATGTGATACCCTTCTCCTCAGCTTTCCACACACGTGGAAGCACCTAAACTCTTGGTTAATAGTCTGCCCCCTTCATGTGCCCTACATATTTGTGCAGTTATAAAAATGAAGAGGATAGGGGAACTGACCTCTGCGCTCCACGTTGGCACCCCGCTGGTCTTTTTGCCCTGGTAGTCCATCAACACCCCCAGACTCTTTGCTTTCCTCGTTGCTGTTGCTTGCCACATCATTGGTGTTGAAGCTGGATTTTCGTTGCCGGATCCAGGGAGACCTAAAGTAGACATTTTAAATTGTAATGCATGGCCCAAACAAGATCAGCAGAAGTCAAAACCATAGTTCATAACCAAGTATTTCTCTATGAAACCAGATTAATACATTTATGGTGCTGTGTCTGAAGTAGTCTCGTCCCTGAACAATATGCCAGCGGAAGAAGACAAAGAGTGTGCAAGAGGCTGAGTCAAGAGTCTAGAAGCAGAATCCTCTGGAGAACACACTCTTTTCTATAGTGCATCCAATGGGTGGACTTCTCTTTGCCAAGTGTGCAGTTGATCCTTTTCAGGGGAATGGAGCAAGTAACAATAATTTAAAGAGACTCCAAACACTACAAAATGTCGCAGTTCGTGTTGTTTGTGATATCTCAAGGAGAGGACATATTACGCAGGCTAGAAAGGGACTTCACTGGATGTGTGTGGCAGCAAGAGTGTGTTTCAAGGCACTCTCAGTGGCCCATAGGTATATTTTTGGCAATGCCCTGGTTTTTTCTCAAGGACAAATTGAAACTCTACAGTGCGCAGCACCATCTTCGCCCCGTTTCGGGCTCTTTACTGTTCGTTCCCAGATCTAAAAGAGCAAGAGGTCTGGGCCGTTCTTTTATCATCCTAACTACTCTAGACTGGAACTCACTACCATTAGAGTTATGCCTGGTAATGTGCTATCCAACTCTTAGGAAACCACTAAACACGTTACTATTTGAATAGCCTCCCAGACTTGTGCCAAATCGGTGCCAGACCTGTACGGAATCATTCTGCCCTGTTTGTAGCGTCTTTTCTTTCTTGGTCCTTGTGTATGTGTAGCGCCCTGATGCCTGTGGGCTTTCGGCACTTAATAAAGAACTAAATACAAATACAATGTGTTACATTCAGACCACCTTTTAAAGCAGGATCTCTTCGAGGGAGGGAATGGATTCCATGCAGCTATTCTGAGAAATATGGAAGTAGCAGAGACATTTACTAGTAGCAGTTTACTATGAGAGGAATGTCAGAATTGGATTCCTTGCCATGGAATGGGGACTATTCTGCAGAATGAACTGGAGAGAGGATTTAGTGTGAAGAATGTGCTAAAGCAAGACTCTTCTCCTCTCAGGCGCCTTTGGTACAATTGTTCACATTTTGATACCTCAGAAAGCAGGTGGAAGTGCAATGATGATTGTGTTGCTTCCGAGATGGGAGGTCCAACCAAGAATGCCTCTCTTGAAGCTCGGCCAGAAACTGTGGCCCTCATTACGAGCATGCCGGTCTGTAAACAAGTGCTTGTAATAACGGTTACCGGCACCTTTCCTGGACCAGCATACTGAGTCTGCAGGTAGGGGCAGTGGACCTGACCTGGCAGTAGTTCAGGCCCCTACAGCAGATAAATCATTGCCGGTGCTTCAGTGCTCCCATTCCCATGGAGTCATTACAGTTCCGCCGTCGCCTGTAATATCCCGCTATTACCATGATATCAGGAGACGGAAACAGTAAGCCGAGGTTGCCGGTAGGCCGCTGCTATTACCGGCTGCCTGCCTGCAACCTCTTATTGAGGGCCATGCGTCTTGATTCTGGACTGGCAAGCCATTTAGGGGTGCACAATGCCCTAATCCAGAACAGAAATCCATATCAGGTTATAGCACTGCTAAACTGACCAAAACTCCTAGAAATTAAACATCCGTGCAAGAAAGTCTCAGCATGGGTCTGCTACATCACGTGGGTCTTAAGGCCCGACAAATCCCTCACAAATAAGTAAAGACCACAGAATTCAAGTATTCCAGGCCTCGCAAGATTTTAATTGAGTTTACGAAATCTTGAGGATAAAAGAAAGTGGACATTCTTTTGAAGTAGCGCGGGGCCGCGTTACATTGCCATTGTTCATTACATTGAACTCTGAAGAATATCTTAGGCAAGAAACTCAAGATACAATCTGTTGCTCTATCTCTTCTGTGAGGGCCAAGGCAATCTTTAAAGGTGTGTGTTGGCCACTGATTCCCTAGTGGTGCTGCTGAACTTTTACAGTTGTTATAGAATGCAGAAGCATTCATAATAAAAGAACATAGACAATTAAAGACAAGTAAAGAAGTGTGATGTGCAATATTACGAGTGCGGCTTAATTTATGGCTTACACGTGATATACAAACTCGTAGGAAACTCCTTAATGCTGAAGATAATTTTTGTCGTTTCTGTGGTGATCATCAGATTAGGAAAACATTAGAACATCTGATAGTAGACTGTCAGTCGCTTATGGGGCTAAGACAAATACATTTCATCAAACACATGGCCTACTTTGCAAATATAAAGCCGGAAGATAGCTGGTTAGCAATTGTCGCCACGAGGATCATGAGTATTCGAATAGCGACAGTAAACTGTTTGAACGCATTGAAATTGCTGTAATAGTTCTTATTTGCAACTGATCAAAATAAAACCAAAAACAAACAATTAACTGTTCAAGTGTATGAAGTGGCAATAGTGAGAATAACATACCTAGTTGATATTTTAAAGACTTTTGTATGAATAGGAATATATCAGGTAATGTGATTTTCGGTAATTTTAAAGTCAAATAGGCATCATGTAATCCATATCTGCTTGCTTCTGTTTACCTAAAGGGTTCTTAACTTTGTGTGTAAGTAGAAATTTAGAGAAGCCTGTTTGAAGTCATTTTATTTTATTCTAATCTAATTTTCAATTTTCAATTTTGGTTCTTTGATCACCCAATCATGATATTCTTTCTTTTAAGGGAGCTGTTTTAAAATGTGTTATTATGCTCTTATTTTTATACTTATTGTTTGAATTGGTTTATCCTTTTGTTGTGTAATTGTAATGATTGAAAAAGTTGATTAATTTCTGCTAACTCAATAAAAAACATTTTTTTTTTAAAAAGTAAAAACTTATGGGAGCAGATGTCTGACCCTTGGGTTGGGTGGGGGTCGGCATCTGGGGAATCAATCTACTTACCACACTGTGGTGCAAAGGACTGTATGTCTCCCGCAAGCAGTGTGGATAGAGGCTGACTTGGTGGACGAGACACACCACTGTGATTTTTCAGAGGGGTTCGCAAGCCACGTTTTGGAGGAGAAATCTCCAGGGATATTGCTGTGGAGCATGATCCTCCTGGAACGTTTTTTGAGTTTTCCTCTGTGCCCTTCATTTTCCTGGATTAGTTTACCATCGACCCAAATCCTATTCAGAACTTTAACGTTAAGGCATTTGGAGATGTCCCTCAAAAATACCCAGTTCCAAGCAGATTTGTAATTTTATTTAGTTTATTTGTAAAGCCCAGCCAAGCCCAAGGGCATCCGGGCACATAGTCTTGCAAACACAGTTACAGTACATTACAGTAAGGGTCAGTGACAACCAAATTCAAGCTCCCCCAGTTTACAAGCAGATACGGGGGAACAGAATTCTCGCAGAGGAATCATGAATACAATAATGTACAGACAAAGGCAATAAAGATAAGCAGGTAACTATACAAGATATATAGACATAATCAATAAAGTAAGCAGGTAAATAAACAAAATATACAAGAAAGCAGAGCGACCCTGGGGTTAGGCCAAACCTTATATGAAGTGCTTCATGAATTCTGCGTGAGGAGCCAGGATTTGGTTTTATTCTTGAAGGTTTGGAAAGACGGCTCAGTTCTGATGGTAACAGGAAGGGAGTTCCAGAGCTTCGAGGCTAGGACAGGGAAGCTCGCTCCTCCGGCTTTTTGGAGTTTAAATCTGGCCAAAATGAGGCTGTGAATTTGTGGCGTTCTAGTAGTTTGTGTGGAGGTATGGAGAGTGAGACGGGTGGAGAGGTAGGGTGGGGCCTTGTTGTCCAGGCATTTATGCGTCAAGGCTGGTGTTTTCAAGGCGATTCTTTGTTTTATTGGGAGCCAGCGTAGATCAGATCTGACATTTGAAATATGGGAGTGCTTAAGGATATTGAGAGCCGCCCTGATGGCATTGATTTACCTTTCATCCAGAATCACCCTTTCTTACAGTTGATGGGTTTCCAATGGACACACTACATGACGGATGTTAACACCCTCCAAACATGAGACATGCATGTAAGACCCCACAACAGAAATGCTCCTTATGGATCATACATCAAAAATGTTACTTATGGTATTGGCTCCCTGCCTTTGGCCTGGACCCGGCCTCCCGTCAGACTCTCCCACTGCCAGAGACATCAGATCTCATGCCTGGAGTAGGACCCTCGTCTAAACTGCAAGTCAATCCATAGATTCTGTGACTTACCGCCACAGACAGGTGTAAGGTAAGATGTTCATATTTGAGATAAATCTTCCTGACTCCCAAGGGGTAAAGAAGGATTTTTGTTCTCCTTTACATTTTACATAGTGAGCCAGCACACCCCACCTTATGTGGAGTGTTGGTGGATACCATGTATCCCCTTGCTTACTTACCTGTAGCATTTTTGCTACAATTGCAAGTTAACTTGAATGACTGGTAGCAGTGGTTTTACCTCAGTGACTTTTTAGTCTTATTATTTGCAGGCTGTTAAATCAGCCTCGGTAATGCGCAGAAGGACCACCATTTTGCTAAAATGGTGGGCTCCTTCTTTTTCGCCATTTTTCGTTTGCTTGTAGTTTCTGAGGTCTACTGTGAGTGGAAATGTGGCAGCTCTCTAGGTGCTCAAATGCTCTTATAATCATGCAGCACCAGTGCATGCTGGATGCCCATGAAATAATAGAATTCGAAATGTCAGCGGAAGAAAAAATTTAAAGTTATTTGAACGAAAATGACTTTCATTTTTTTCTCCCATGGACATCTGTGGCAACCCACTCCCCCCCCCACCTCCTTACTTACCTGTTGATGGCACACCTCGTTGTGTGCCGCCGACTCCTTCACCCCTCTGCGACACCGGTTCCCTTCACCTTTGTGCATGCGAACCGGCGCCAGTGGGTCCTTTTTATTTTTTAATTAAAAAAGATATATATATATTTTTCCCATCGGGAGCGGTGGACACCCCATCACGCACATTGCCATTATAGCGAACAAGGGAGCGGGGTACACCCCTGCTTCCCTTGTTTGCTATAATGGTAACAGTACGGTAGAAATGTTTGACATTTTCAGCTGTACGTAATTTTGGTACAGCTGAAATTCGAACAATTCTACCATTCGAACATTCTACCTCACACCTGATTGTATTTTGTCTACCTTCTTATGTATGTAACCCCTAAGCTTTCAAGCGCCCAGCTACCTCAGGGTTTGGTGCGCGATATAAATATTAAACAAATACAATTAGTTTTTTTATTTTCGATCTTTCATATGGACAAGTTTAGTTGTATCTTCAAAATATTAAAAATGTAACAATTTAAAGCAAGGGTGGCTACATCCAAATCTATCTGCCATTACCACCAAACACCCGCTTAAGCGTTCGCAAGCATAGGGTGGTCCTAACCAGTCAGATTGCTCAATGATGTACTGTGATTGCAGTGGTCTCTCAAACCACAAAGCTTGCAATGATGGGTCATCGAGTTGCCCCAAGGCAGGTTCTAATGCAGGCCAGCATTAGAGATAACAGTTTGGTTCATGATCCTCTCCTTTTCATGAGTGGATGGCTGTGATACTGACCACATGGAGTATTGTGTAGGCCTGTGTAGGTGTTGCCCAATGCTTTTATTTCATGATCTGATTTTGAATTGCTTTGTTTCTGCTAGCTAATGGAAGTAGAATCCACCCTGACAGCTCGGCGAAGCAGGCTACCCGTCACTCCTCTGAGGACCTATCTGTAAGCAGGCTTCTCTCTTGTCATTCTGCTACATGTTGGCTTCTCTCTGAGGAAGGAGCTAAAGGCGAAACACTTTTGCAGGGTTGCTCTTGAAGCAGACTCAATATTTAAGGAACATCAAAGAAGCAACTGGAGCACTCTGTGGGCAGAGGTGGGCGCAATGGGTTGAGGTATCTGACCATGAATCCTCTTACCACGTAACCTGAGGTGTGTAGGGTTCGAAGTCGTACACGTTCTCGCGGTCGTCCACCCGATGCAGCTGTCTGACGTAGGAGGCGTACTGCTGGCCCAGATCGTACAGCTTGCTGCTCTCGCACAGGGTCTGGAAGTTCACCGGGAGCGGGGCCGTCTGCATGTGCATTATCTGGTAATACGAGATGGTGGCCTAGAAAGGAGAGAATTGAGATCAGAAAGCAGAAATCATTGTGTAAATGTGTTTGTGTGAGTGTGCATGTTCACGGGTTAGAGTAGAACTATCTGGGAGTCTTACTGTACAGATTAGACATGTCTGTTCTTCTTATAAAGCGTTATTCTTCTTACCCTTGAATAGCTCCACATTATTTCAAATGATAACAACCCTTCTTTAAATTTGCGTTTGCTGGAGCCCTCTGGCTGTCCTTTTCTCGAGTATTATCACCTTGTTGCCTTCACATCTGCTCCGCTTCCTTCAGCCACTTGCTGACTAAGAAGGATTTATAGCTATGGCCAGGCACGGCCTTAAGGGGGGGCGAGCCGGGCGACTCCCCGGGCGCCACCCCCCCCCCCACAGGGCGCCATTAGTCCCCACCACGCCAGCTTTGGGGAGTCTTTCAAGGGCTCCCCCGAACTGGTGTAGCGGGAGAAGGCGCAGCAGGCGGGTGCATTCAATGTCAATCGGGTGCTGAGCACCCGATTGGCACCAAATGCGCCCCACCGCCGCGGGTGCCTTCACCAACGTAAGGCACCATTAGCCCCCCGCCACGCCAGCTCTGGGGAGTCTTTCAAGGGCTCCCCTGAGCTGGCGTAGTGGCAGCAGGCACCTCATTGTTAGGCAATGCACCCGCGGCGGCAGAGCGCATTTAGGAACAATAGGGTGCTAATGCACCCTATTCATAGAATTGCCTCCTCGCAGGAGCAAGGAGGTTTTAAAAAAGAAAATAAAGTGACACTCCGTGGCCACGCCCGCTGTTGACCAGGGGCGCACAAGGAAGTGGAGGGGCGCCAATCTGCCCAGGGCGCTGCTGCCCCAAAGACCGGCCCTGGCTATGGCATTTGCCAGGCACTGGGCAATTGGGCATTTAGTGTTTCAGATGGCTGCTGGCACAGTGAGCAGGGAGTCCGCAAAAAGCGTGTGCTGCAAACTCTCATCTCAGAACAGGTTATCATGCCATGTTCTTTCTGGAGAGGAGCGCCTGCTACCTTTTTTGAAATATTTGCAAGGAACTTGGGGTTGGTCACCCTGAGTTACCTGGGGGCAACCAGACGTGGACTCCCTGCTCACTGTCCTCAGAGAGACACAGCTTCACCTCACTGATGAGGCTCAACAAGGCTGAAACACGTGTATGGGGTTGCTGTTGGTACTCTTGTTCAGAGAGGAATTGCCATAGCATTTCGGTGCTGGACTGCCCATGCGGGCGGGACAAAGACTGATATGCAAATGGATATTTCCCATCTGTGAAACGTACAGTGAGCAAAAAGCGTGTGCTGCAAACTCTCATCTCAGAACAGGTTATCATGCCGTGTTCTTTCTGGAGAGGAGTGCCAGCTATCTTTTTTGAAATATTTGCAAGGAACTTGGGGTTGGTCACCCTGTGTTACCTGGGGGCAACCAGACGTGGACTCCCTGCTCACTGTGCTCATAGAGACACAGCTTCACCTCAGTGATGAGGCCCAACAAGGCTGAAACACGTGTATGGGGTTGCTGTTGGTACTCTTGTTCAGAGAGGAATTGCCATAAGATTTCGATGCTGGACTGCCCATGTGGGCGGGCCAAACACTGATATGCAAATGGAGATTTCCCATCTGTGAAAGGTACAGTGAGCAAAAGGCGTGTGCTGCAAACTCTCCTCTCAGAACAGGTTATCATGCCATCTTCTTTCTGGAGAGGAGCGCCCTTTTTTTAAACATTTGTATCCATATTAGTCATTGTATTTAACAGGCTTGTTCTTTTTATATGATTTTATTTTTATGCGATTCCAGAACAAAATGCAAACCATGAAGAGTTTATTATTTTAATTTTGCTGTTTAGGCATAGCGCCGGTTAGCTATGCCTAGTGCTTGGAAAAGGAAGTTCGTTTCTTGGAGAGAAAAATAAAAAAATAAATAAAAAGAGTTCTTTCTTTTCTTTGTTTTATTATTTGGATGTTTTAAATTGAAATATGAATTAGAAAGTTTTGTAAAAGGTTTTCATTTAACCAAATACAAATTCATTTAAAAAAAAAAAATATAATAATGTATACCCTACGAGTGCCTCAGACTGTTTGCCACCAAGGGGTGGACCCATCCATCATATTGATTGTTGAAATGGGCTCCACATTAGCTGGGCCTGCAAGGCATGTCGCACAAGCGATTTCAAATGCTGTATTGTGCACTTATGCAGGCATGCATGAAGGTGCTGAATCGATTGCCGGCTGAATTACATGGGGCAAAGGCCAGGGATACATTCCCCCTTAGTCCTTTAGCAATGGTGACATGAACCTCACTTTGCCCCCAAGGAAAAGAAAGAAATATTGAATAATTTCCAGTTTCTGGCTGTACATCCTAAGCGCCTGTGTCACTAGTGCCAGCTGCCAATGTTGCCGGGGGAATGGACATAAAATACTGTTAAAGTCATAGATGTCAGATGAACTGCATATAAGATTGACTCGCACAAGAAAGTAATTTACGGGGGCAATACTTGCATATTGTTACAGGTGCACAATATCCTGTCCGGGCTGTGGGGTTGGGCTCAGGGAACCCCTTCAACCTGGGGCAGAAGACCTATCAGGGTCCTGCCCCGATGGTGGAATGGGGGAGTTGAGAGGGACACCCGTCCCTGGCTTCACAGAGTCCCAGAATATATAAAGGACTATTTCTACAAATGTCCTTGTCTTAAGTCCTACCAGCCTCTGTCCTGGCCAGGTTTCTTTTTCTTCCATTTCAGAAAATACAAGGACCTGTGAACCTCTAAGACATGAAAAGCCTGTCAGAAACCTGGTGTCCAGAGGAAGAAGGCAAAGTAAAGAAAACTAAAAATGTCAGTACCAAAATGTACCTGGGGTCAACCAAGAACATTGGTACCAAACCAGAGCCACAGGAATAGAGCCATGACCAGAAATGGCATGAACTGGGAGAGTTCCTCTCCAAGAGGAATGAGGCACCAAACACCTGACCCGCTAACACAAAATGGACCTCAATGTATCCATTGGGGAAAAAATGGAGAATAAAGGAGGGCGGCAAAAACCATCAAATTACTGCCCAACAGCCTTATTGGACGGGCTGGGGAAGATATTTGCCAGGGTGTTATTAGGAAGGCTGGAAGCCTGGATCAAAGAAAAGGGATGTTATTTACCACTTGCAGACTGGCTTCCATTCTGGGTCCAGCGATTTTGGTTCTTTCTTTCAATCTAGAAATATGTAACTTTGGGCAAGGTTATTTTATATGTCCTGTTTATAGACCTGAAGACTGCCTTCGGTGGGGTCCCTCGTGTAAAATGATGGGAAGTGTTTGATACGCTTAACGACACATTGATTAGTGCCTTACAGACTCTCTATAATAATATCCTGGCTAGTGAAAGATGGAGATTGGCTGGCACGTTTACTCCACCGTTCCGTGTTCAAAAAGGAGTGCTGCAAGGGTGTGTATAGTCCCCTGTGATTTTTTCCTTATTCATCAATGGTGCCAATGACAAACCTTTAACAATTCCCACACATTCCCCTAGATTGGGCAAGGAGGAAATCCCAGCTTTACTTTTCACATACTATGCTGTACTAGCATCACTTACTCCAATAGGATTAAGGAAACAACTAACCCTATTCTGCAGTATTGTAAGGATAATGGTCTTGACATTAATTGTGCAAAAAACGAAATCCATAGTCCTGCCACCGGTGGCCAAAAAGAAAAAGCCTTAACTGCTCTTAGCCATCGATGGAGAGCCCATTGATCAGGTACAATTCTATCACTACTTCGGTATCAGGTTCATGGACCCTGTAATTGAAAAATCTAAACTTGCACTTGTCAGATATAGGTCGGTGATCACTGAATTTATCAGAAATCAGGGAAATGGAGCAGTTTGTCCGATCTTAAGAACTTACGAGTTGCAAGCAAGACAGACCTCACTATATGGTTGTGATGATGCAGATAAGATCAGCACAAGGTCTGGCCCCACCCCCACCTGTCCCTAGAAGCAAACAAAGGTAAAAGCTGAGAAGTGATCTGTAAACAACCGGTTTAAACATTAGAGGTAATGCAACCGCCATAAAGAATGGAATAGATTGCGCTACACAAGTAGGGTGAGATGTTGAGTGCACTCACAAGTTTAGGGAAAGGTTGCCGAATACACAGATAGGGTTACACAAGTAGCATAGAGATGGGCATAGGTAGGGATAGTTTGCAGAATACATGGACAAGGATTAATGTATGGCGTATGGTGCATACAGCGCATGAGACATGAAAAAACATTAACGTGGTGGAGGATGAACCAGAGTACTGCCATTTGTCAGACGCAACTGTGAAAGGCTTTTATTCTGAAATACTGAATCCTGACATCAGAACTGCTTTACACACAATCCCAAGCCCGTGATATTCAGCCAGATGCTCGGGCAACAAGGTCAGTAAGGAAGGGGGCCCCGACAGGGAATCGAAGCCACACTAGATACCATTCTTCAGAAGCACACAATATGCAACTATAAAGTTCCTTTGTTTCTGTTGCTAGCAGTAAGAAAGTACAGATAGCCTTGATTTCCAGGTGCAAATAGGTACTGTGACAAACAACCTCCTAATGAATAAATGCACAGCACAGCACACACAGATTAGGATAGCAGGAAAACACAATAAATAGATGAAAATGAATTCTGAACAGTGGTCCTCTAATACGTGATCAGAACAGTGATAATGCATTCCAGGCTTCACTAGATAGTGCACCTGCTACTCCTTTAGCACATCCATACACCGACGACATGCCAAGGCCACAAACACATTGGCAGATATGGTCTTAAGCCTGGGAACGAAAAGGGAGTGTTAGGAGAGTTTACCTAAAGTCCCACTTGGAGGTAAGACTTTAGTAAACTATCCCAGTGATTTGTGTATCCCCATCTCTTGATATCAGGCTGTACTACTGAAGGACCTTGGTAGAGTGGCAGAGCAGTCAGTCCTATCTTAAGAGGCAGATGTGAGCTGTAGGTAAGTACACTGACCCAGTCAGTAATGCACCTCAAAGAAACACTTACACATAAATGTATATTAAAATATAGATATGTTATTTACACAAGAGTCACTGTAGAAATACTTAGCAAAATAAACCAGCACACATAGGTATACTTTTCAATACTTTTCAAAGGGTCACATCATAGTTGGTAGTTGCTGAACGTATACAATTGTTACAGAGTTTGACAGTTCTATTGGTAATACTGCACACCCACAAAGTAATACAGTAATTGTATTTAGTCTGCACACACATACAAGATAGTGATTTTTGGGAAGGAAACAATTCTTTAATGTTATCCTAGCAGAGCTAGCAGAAATCAAATGGTCCTGTGGATACTTTTTAGTCTCTAGGAAGGAAGATACAAGAATGCTTAACCAATGTCAGAGACCCTGTTAAAGGACTCTAAAGGGAAACAAGCAACGGCTTGGATCAGAGGTAAGAGGGGGTTGCCCTGGATGCTTCAATGTGCACTTGAGTGCTCTGGATCGACTTTCTGGAATCAGGTAAGCAATACCTTTTTTCCCACAGTACATTAGGTTATAAGAACATGTTTGTGGTGGATGTTCCATGATGATGCAGCTCTGGACCCGACCTCCGGATTCCTTAGTCTGATGACTGAAGGCAGGACAATGGATGGGATGGCTCAGCAGCAGTCTCGAGGGAGGACCTCTGGCACGACTTTCAGCAACTTCTCTGCTCACTATGTGGTTTTGGCATCTTTTCTGCAGCACCAACAAAGGATGCGATTTGCCCGGTCACTCTTCCATGCTTCCAGCAGTCCCGCACTCTGATGATGGGGTCCTCAGCAAGTTGGATCGGATGTCTGGAGTGTCCTTGATGGCTCAGCAAATATTTGAATGGATTCACCCTTTCCACGATGATGCAGTCGAAATGGGCAGCAGGTCTCCTTATATTGGGGTTCTGCAGCTTTGGGAACTCACAGGACCTCGGGAGATGGCTCAAATCAAAGTTTGTCTTGGGAATGGTTGTTCCCATCAGCCAAAGGGAAGGAGTCGTCCTCTTCGGAGCTCTACTGTCGTACAGAAAACGGGGTCAGGACAGCAGTGGACGCATCACACTATTGCAAAGGGTCTGCAGGCATCTCTGGTCATCTTCTTCTGTTACTTCAGCTTCCAGCGGTCAACTTGCTTTTCACTTCAGGAGCCTAACCTTTTATAGAGTTCCACCACACACTCTTCTGCAATCACTATCAACAATTTACAGAAAAGGGTGTTTGGCTGTCCAATCAGGACAGCCAGACTCCCAGTGGGCGCCTACTCTATTCAGGCACTCTGGTAGACAAAGGACATGGGGGGTGGAAAACTCCTCCCCCACTGCTGCCTGCCCAAATACTCTGCAGCCTAGGCGGGGACACCCAAGGGTTCCCGCCAAAGGCAAAACACATACACTGGCCTCCCCCTCCCAGAATGGTAGAAGAAGGGCTAACAAAGAACAACCATGCTAGTAATTGCGAAAAAAGAATGGAGGCCCCAAGTTGGTACTTGGGTGCCCCTTTTGTGTCCTACCGAGGCTGTGGACAGAGTCTGCGGTACAAAAACTACACAATATTTGGTGGGGCATGCCCACTACTACCAGCCATAACTAGGAGATTGTCAATGTGACTAAAAAGTCACAGGAGCAGAGCGAAGGGGGATACTAGGTATCCCTTTGCCATTCCACATAAGGTGGGGTGTGCCAATCTCTCAGACTATAAGGTTTTTGAAGAGATGTCCTTAAGAACTGTAGTTACTCTAGGATAAAGAAAAGAATCTCAAAGGAGGACCCTAATGGTCCCCAGCAACACTGCCCATAAGGAGCTGTCTGCTGCAGTAGTCAAATACAGATTCCATTAAGAGCTATGGAGAAAAATAGACTCCATAGTATAGGTCAAATACAAAGAATAGAGTTCCGAAAGACAGAACCCATAAGAATGAATGAGTGGAAAAAAGCTCCACTCATTCAGGATTAAGGGACAATTTCCAGAAGTCCAGCAAAATGTGGGGGGGTCTCTCTAGGAGAGGGGATGAAGCATAACAATGATAAATCTCCCTTACAGGGAGTAACTTCTTCAAACTGAATCTTAGCGGCCCGTTCATCTTCCCTTCCTCACCACGCACCCTCGCATCACATTAAAGTGCCCAAGATCGGATGAGCAAACTATTAACCAATAAGAATGCTATGTTGGCTAACATAGTATAGTGCCAACCAATGATATGTTAGAACGAAGTGTATCATTTTTAGTAGGACGAGCTTAGAAGGAGCCATCAGTTAAAGAATACACAATAGTAGTAGCCCACGGATATATGTGAAAGCATCGAATATCGAAATGACCACGTTTTATTTGTGTAAAAATGCAGGTGAAGCCCCCGTACCTCCTTCTGCTCAAAATATGTGGTCATTTCGAAATTCAATGTTTTCCTTTCAACTTTTTCTGCGGATCCCTAGCCCACGTATATAGAATGTGCCAGTGTTAGATATTATTAACCAATAGAACAAGTGAATAAAAGAGTTTTCCTATCACTAACCATGATGTCATTTATGACGTGTATTTGATTTAAAAGCTTGTACTTTACTTTATTTTCTTTTATACCGCGCAACCAATAATGGCCTGGATACAGCCGCAGAAGATGATACTTAAAAGGGGAGAAGAAATACGCAACAACATAATACAAATAAAAACAATACCCTAGGAACAGCCTGAGAAACAAACGGGACCTGTCTCATACGCAGCCTTTATCTGAAAAGAAAGATCTTCCGATGTTTCTTGTATTTCTCCAGTGATTTTTCACCTGTGAGATCAGATGGAATAGAATTCCACAATCTGGGTGCAGCTATATCAAACGCTTATCCACTTACGCAAGCTTGGCTCTAGGAACAACCAACATGGAGTTATTATCTGATCTTACATTTCTTCCAGATTATTTCATACTTAGCCTATTCACCAGATATTGTGAGTTGGAGCCCTCTCTGCATTTATGCACTAAATTGAGCAAACGAAAATGTATCCTGGCCTCGACCGGGAGCCAGTGTAGGCTCCTCCTGGCTTCCAAAACATGATCATACTTTCTGGGGCCATCTATAGATCTATTGGCACTGTTGTGAATGACCTGTAGTCTTGCAATTACCCCTTTGTTAGTTCCCATCAAGAGACCACTGCAATAATCAGTCTTTGAGACTATGAACGCTCTAGCAATAGTCTCAGTATCCTCGATAGATACGAATGGCCGTATATGGGCCAATAACCTTATATAATAGGAGGATGTAGAAACAAGACTACTAATCTAGGCTCTCATAGAAAGATTTTGATCCAACAAGACTCCCCTCGTTTGAATCTTCTTCTTAGTGGGGATTTTACAGTCTGCTATTTTGAACTCTGAATAGTCATCTCTCAGTCTGGCAATCTAAAGCAGTGTAGCCTCGAGGGACTCACAGCAGATTCCAAGAAAAAATACCCAATGTTCCGATATCTTCACCTGAAGAAGGGCTCCTCGAAGCCCGAAACGCGTAGTGACCAATAGGAGGTGTCCCCATGAGAACAACCAACACAATTAGAGCACCTAGACGATATCAAGATATCCTATCAATATTTTACTTGGAACATAACAATTGTTGTTATATTGTAATGAAACAAGTGTGATGAATTGGAATCATTAATGTAATTTATACATTGTTGAATCTGAAGTTGATGATGAAAAAGCATTGTAATGATGATGAATTACTGTGTTAAACATATTGACTGCATTGTTAAATAGAAAAGATAGACCCCTACAATGACTATGATGAACTTTCTTTTTTGTACACATATATAAAAAATATCTAAACCATACGGATAAGAATAATTGGCTTCTTACCAATTATATTGGATTAAGTGTCCCTATAATCATAGGTTCTCTCTACTCATTATTCAGAGCCAGTCCATTCTCCCTCATCCACCGTTGAATGAGATCAAATATCTCTTTAATGACAATTATTTCCTCCTTGTGCTTACCTGAAAAGGGTATGATACACTGAGTATCACCCGCATAGTTGGAAAAGCATATACCCTTGCTCTCAAGTAATTGACACATGGGTGCAGTGAAAATATTATACAACGAGGGAGACAGGCAAGCTCCCGGAGGAACACCATAAGGCAAAGGAACTGGGGAGGCCTTGGCAATACCACTACAGACTCTTACAGGTCTGCCCTCCAGGAAGGATTGAACCCATTCCACTGCATCATCACTAAAACTGGCAACTTCCTTCAGTCTGCGCAGCAGGAGTGGATGTTCTACCAAGTAGAAAGCGGCTGAAAGTTCTAAGACCATCAGTAAAATGACTTGGCCCTTATCCATGTTGCACAGCATATTAGACTTCAGGTCCAGAAGGGCCAATTCTGTGCTGAAACCTGGTCTGAAACCGGACTGCCACTAGTCTCAGGAGGATAGCTCACAGGTAACGTGCTTTCCTTGGAAGCAAGACGACACGGAGCACCACAGGTTCGATCCCCGGATCCGCACTTAGAAATCTCTGGGTATTAAGTGCGTTATAAATAACCTATCATATCATTATATTTTGTTAAGTGGTCAAGTACTTGTTGATGGGTGCCCCTATCCAAAATCTTCAACAAAAAAGGAGCGTTAGCAATGGGTCTGTAGTTAGCTCGTAGGTCTGGGTCAAGGTCAGTCTTCTTAAACAGCGGAGTAATCCATGCTTTTTTAAGATCCAATGGCACATGACACTCGGTAAGTGAGGTGTTAACAATTTTAGTTAAAAGATTAAGTAATGTCTCTGAACAGTCCTTAACCAACAATGCTGGGAAGGTGTCCCCCTTGCAGTTTGTGGGTTTAAGGCTGTTCAGAATTAACCCAAGTTCTCCTTCCGTCACCTTTCAAAAGTTAAAGCTGGGAATTGCCTGCCTATGTACATCCTCAGTCTCTGTTTTGTTACGCACAAGGTTCTTATACGCACTGATCCATGTCTGCCCTTTATGTCTGAATGTTACCTTTAATAGTTTCCAGTTCTTTTTATCATGGAGTCCTGTATTACGGTACACCATGCTTTATCTTTAACTGGCACCTTACCAGTGTTCTCCAGAGGCTTTTCTAATTTCTTAAGAATTATAAAAAGTTCTATGGACTCATGTTTGGTCTGTTCTATTCTTAATTCAATTGTGTCTTTTTTTGGCTTGAACAAGCGCCAGTTTATACTCTTTAGTCTTCACACTGTATATGCACTTTTTGCCTTCAGATTGTGAGCGTTTCCATATATAAAAACATTTTCTTTTACATGTCCTCAGAACCTTTAACTCTGAAAAACCAATAATTCTGTTTCTTACGGGCCACCAGTTTGGTGTTTTGTGGGGCCAAGGATTTGATGGCCCTAGTCTCTTAATACCATTTAGTGAGTTGATCGGCGGTGTGCAGATTTGGTAAATTATTTATTAGGGGGATAAACCATTGAAGCATGTTCTCAGTTTAGTTTAGTTTAGTTTGTTTATTTATAAAGCGCGTCCGAACCCTCAGGTAGCTGGGCGCATAATCATGTGCACGGCAGAGTTACATATCGTTACACAAACACCTTAATACACCAGTCAGAACATACATTAGTCCAGGCTCTGAGTAGTTACATACAAGAATAAAGTAGACAGAGACCAGTGTACAAGATAGTTACAGTGGAGAGTGAGGACCGGGTTACAGGGTGGTCCTGAATCGGATAAAGCCAGGGTGAACATTACTACATGGTGGCGAACGGCGGCTGGCCGAACATGTCATTGAGAGATTGGATGTTTAGGGTAGTAACCATGATTTCACCATGGCTCTGAATGGCCAGAATGCGGCTTCCGGTCTAATTGCAAGAGGGAGGGTATTCCAGCATTGTGCTGCGAGCACTGGGAAGCTTGAACCTCCTGCTGTTTTTCGGTTATAGTTGGGGACCTTTGTTGGTGCAGGTAAGGGGTTCTGGTGGGTCTAGTGGAGCAATGTCTAGCGAATTCGTCTGAGAGGTAGCGAGGGGGAGGTAGCGAGGGGCGGTGCGTGACAGGCACTTATGGGTGATGACCAGGGTTCTTAGCTTGATTCTGTCGTGGATCGGGAGCCAAAGGACTTCTTTGCTGGCCGTGGATATGTGAGCCTTTGCGCGGGAGGTTAAGGGCACATCTTAGTGCATTATTTTGCAGGATCTGGAGCCTTTTCAAGTTTTTTGTGGTAGTCACCTTCCTAATATTCCTTGAGCTAATCCATTTTTTGGGCATAGCAATTGGCTTAACATGGTTGGGGAAAAGTATGGAGCAATGAATAAACAAATGGTCAGACCATGTACATGGCGAGACCAAAGGCTTGCTCGGTGTAATATTATATGTAGCAATCCAATCTAATAAGTTGCCTTTTACATGTGTAGCTTCATCCATATGATGGGTGAAGCTCAAACTCGACAAAATATTCTCCAGCTCTCGGGCCTGAGCATCACTACCATTCCCTTTCCATAAGTTCAAGTCTCCCCTCAATATAAATCTAGAGGACAGTGGGAGTAACAAATTACCCAATTGGGTTGTAAGGTCTACCATATAAATAAGGGGCCTGTAAACCAACAGAATATTAACTGCAACTGTGGCTTCAGTCTGAACTTTAATGAGGAGGGTATCACATCTCTCTGGATTTATAATCTCTGTTTCCCAGATAGCCTGCTTATTTTTGTGAATAAATGCCACTCCACCGCCATTTTGACCCTGCCTATTCTTACATCTCATTATACAATTGCTTGGCGTCGCCAGAATCATAGAAGGACCAGATGCTTCATGGAACCATGTCTCTGTTATGGCACAAATGTCAATATCAAGTCTCACAATGTAATCTGCCACATAAGAGGGTGTGTTTGACTAACGATCTATAATTCAAAAGCAAAATATTCAGCTGGTACTTTCCATGAACTTTATGTCTAATAATTTTACATATGTCATGTCAGGGACTCCCTGACAGACCATCCCTGTCTATAAGGGGCAGTGGCAGCAAGTGGACTTCATTAACCACTTGAGTCCCAGCCTTGTCCTTTTTAGTGACATCATCCGGAGTTTTCACCGCTATATTTCCATTAGTGCCAATTTGTATAACCTCCCTTATATCACTACAACCATTATCCTTGCTTCCTCTGTGCACTTGTGCTAAAGGAGTCCCAGCACTATAGACTGAGTCGCCCCCCGATCTTACCATATAAATCTCTCGAGCTGCCGCGGAAACCTCTCTCGGATACATCACTGTGGGGGAGTCAAATTCATTACCACTAGCTCACCACCAAGGACGTCGAGCAGCTACACGGCAACACGGCTCAGCACGGACTGGCAAACACCGGCTTGGTTTGTGGCGCTGGCGCTGTCACGCCGGCTGGCAACAAAAGTGCTGGAGAACTACAACTCATCTGGGAGTTGTAGTTCGTCCAGAAAATGAGCCCAAAACAGGAAATGCTAGCAGCACACAAACGTTACTGGCGCCACATTAAATGTTGAAAATAGAAACGTGTTTTACTGCGAAGAATATAAAATTCGATCCTGTCTGTTATAAGAAAAAAGAAAGGCACCTAGATAATGCCTCAAATCAATTTAAAAGATTAGATTTGCTAATTAGTAAGTTTGCATGCCCTAGGGCGACCAGACGTCCTTGTTTTGCCGGGACTGTCCCAGTATTTGGTGCTCTGTCCCCCTTTCTTAAGATTATGTTCCCATTGGAAACTCCAGTGGTTCCAGTTTTTAGTAGTAGGTCTTCATAGCTAGCAGGCAGGAATGCACAATCTCGCACAGAACAAATTCTGCATTTTACAACTTAAGATAGTGTTAGTTTGTGATTAATTAATTATAATATGTGTTTCTTTGAACAGCAACACTTAAACCCCGTCTCCTCCAAACGCTACTGAAGTGTAGTGCCTTGACAGCCACTTTCAAGAGTTAGTCCTACTTTTATGTTAGTTGCCCGTCCCAGTTTTTTACTTTTTAAATCTGGTCACCCTAGCATGCCCCCATCTGGGAGTCCACACACGGCAAACAGAGCAACAAAGAAAGCCAGGAGCTGATTAAGAGCCCTTTTTATACAAGCAAAAGAGATGGAGAACCAAAACTCAGCTGGGAGTTGTGCCCCCAGCTGCAGTTTGTGCCCATCACCAAACCAGAGCTAGTTTTCACCACCTTCTGCGGAACCTCTATTCATAAAATGCCCCCAGATTCCCTCTACAGAACTCCCTGAATGTCATTGAGCTTCTCATACCGACTTGAGGGTCTGGTCACTCTGCTTGATCACTTCCTGGATTTGCCGAAGAACGTTCACTTTCACGTCCTCCAGCTCTTGCTTCTGGGTCTTGGCATCGGCGATGCAGGTACGGTACGTTGCCATGGCTTCCTCCGCCTATAGAAAGGTACACAGAAATGTGAGTGGCGGCGCATTCCCTGGCAGTGGCAGATTGAGGGACATATGGGTGCCTGGGTTCTCTAGGGTGCAGATTTGTCAGCGGCAATAGGCAGGTTGTGTGCGTGGCCACCCATGCAGATGCGGGTGCTTTGGAATGGGGGGCGAGGGGCATTAATTAAGCAATGCATTCTGGGGTGTGAACATGACGGCGCTAAGGACGGACACGAGTGAGGCTGTTGATCCTGGAAAAGGGGCCTTGTGGGGAGTAGGGGAGGCCGCAAGTGAGTATTAGGTCCCTGTTGGTCTGTGCAGGAGGGACTTCAGTTAGGATGAGAACCATTGCATAGTCAGTTGGTGATGAGTGAGGGTGAGTGAGGGATATCAGAGGCAGGGCACCGTGGCATTGGCTTTTCTTGGTGAGTCAGGGGTGCTGGTAACTCACATGACCAGCACCCGAAGGCTGTTTACTTAGTATGTGAAATATGGTTGACATCACTCACCTTGCCCTTGGCGTCCTCCTCCAGCCGGCGCTTCTTGTCCAGACTCTTGGTGGTGGCGCTACTGCTGGCATTGTGATGGTCGTCCTCCGCCTTGAGGGTCACAAACTTGGCCTTCTCGTGCTCCTCGCTGCGCAGCATGTATCCCTGCTTTGCTTTGCGCAGATTCGATTCCGCCTCTTGCTGTTGAATGCACAGTAGCTGATTTCATCTGATTCTTTTACAAGCGCGTCTCCCCACCCCCAGGATCACCAAGGTGCAGACACCCACCAGGTGCACACCACTCAGCTCTAGCCCTGTTATGTACCCAAAGTTCTTGCACACCAACACTGGGACTACATGTCCTCAAATCCCCAATGTGCAACTCTACTCTTACCATTGTGTCCACGAACCCTGCCCCATGATGCACTGCGTTTATCTGTGTACTTGGCTTGCCCATCAGCCCAGCCATTTTCTGCATTGTGTTTGCCTCTCGGGTCTGCCATGTGTGTGCTTGTGTCCCTCAACCCCAGCATTTTTGTTAATGATTCTGGATTGGGTTCTATCCTTCTCCCTCAGCCATGCCATGTTCAGCACTGGTCTGTGCTCAGGTCACCACTTTGCCTCTGCCATGACACATTCTGCAATGAACTACATCGGTATCCCCACATATGCATCCCGGTCCCCAGACGTGTTGCTTAGTGCTGCGGCACTACGCAACGCGTCTGGGGAACTGAACCCTGCATACAGGTTCTGGAAACTGCCCACTCCTCACAGAGGACTCAGGACGTACAACTGGATCTAGGTTAAAGGAAAAGCCAATCAGTGAATAAACATGAAATGGACTACGCCTGCTAGACTTCACACACATGCGGTCTGTCACATGACAGCACGCATGAGCAGTAAAAATCGCAACAGGAAGAAGTGGCAAATGAAACAGAGGTTTTGACCCGTGAAATTGACTTTATATGAGAGCCTGCTGTCCTAGTCTGAACAGACAGCACCATTCTTTCTTTGCAAATTAAAATAGATTTGAGACACTTGCCTTGAAAAAGCCCGGCCGGCGAAACTTATGGCCATACAGTTGGCATATCAATGTCTCTCATGTTAATTAAGTCACATGTACTAAGGCATTTTGATATTTCTTATGCCACATTTGCTAACCCACCCGCAATTTAGGATTGTGAATAATTTGAGATGAATGGGTACATAAACTGAAGACCAAAACAATTAGATGGTCTCGTCTATATATACTCAATAAAGCTAGGATTTTGGGAAGTGCCTACATGTACGGATAGCGATGTAGTTTCGTACATTTCAGGCTTTCGGTTGTGAACCTTTCCCTAGATGAGCATCAGCCAATCATTACTCATGACATTTAAGGTCTCGATGGCCCGGCCCTTAACAGAGTGACAGCCATCTTGTTCCTGGCATTCGCGACCATCCTGCCATGACGTACGTGACGTTGCATACGTACCAGCTTCCTCTGCGCTCGGTGCCAGAGCTCTTTGATCTCCTTCCTGCGCTTTTCGTGCTCCAGGCGTCTCATGTTTAGTGGCTGTAAGAGAAAGGTGGTCAGAACAATTGCTGCTAGGTGAGTCGAATAGGCATTTGTGGACGTGGAACGTGATATTTTCATGGCAACTGGAATTGCCAGGTTCATCCCTGCCCTGATTCCACTCCCATGTGATCAGAATTATAAACATTCTGCCAGAAAAGGGCAGGGGACTAAAGTGTGCCAGGATTTCCTGGAATATCCAACAATCCAGAAATCAGAATACCGAAGCCTGGTTGGCTGGATCACTGGGCATTCTGGCCAAACAGAGCAAGCAGAATGTTCATGCCATCTCATTGGCCGATAGAGCCGTTTGCCCTTATTGGTCAGAAAGTTCTGCCTCTTGGATTGAGTGACAACACATCCACTCAGAGAGCCCGATGGGAGCCAAAACCTAAATTCTGCATCACCAGTGAATTGGCGGAGGGGCGGAGTTGGCAACCTACTGGCCCTTGTTATACATGATGGTGAAACCTGTTTTTCCTCTAGCTGGAAGAACCATTTACTGGGGGAGTGTAGAGAGCTACGCATGCGCCTTGGTGTTATTTGCACGATCAGTGGCAGTGCGCATACAGAAGAACAGGCTCAGACACTAGAGGGCCTCATCACGAGTTTGGCGGTAACCCTTAAATGTGGCGGTAACGCTATTACCGCCGCATTTAAGGGTTCACCAAATCACGGCCTTGGCGGACTTCATCCCAGCTCTGAGCTGGGGGCAAATCTGCCACAATTTTGCCGATTTTAGGCATTGTTACTGCCAGCGGGAAAACCGCCGGCGGTAATAGGGCGAAAATTCCCCATTGGGCCCAATGGGGAATGGGGAATTCCCGAATGGGCCCAATGGGGAATGGGAACTTACCGTTCCGCCGAACCCGTGATCTGGTGCTAAAAGCCCCGGGGGGTTTGGTGGTAGGACTAATAGCCCCGGCGGTAATATCGCCGGGGTTAGCGCCCAACTCGTGATGAGCCTCTGTGTGGAAAACGTGTCCGGTGATCGGCGTTCACACACAAACAGGCCCGGACGTGCTCAGATACCCATGCTTGCTAGAAACAGATGTTTGGGGCCAAGACGCTAGTGGGAGGCACAGACCCACAAGTCGGTCACCAGTGCCTTCATAGATAAACAGATCCAAGGCTCAGGCCGAGTGCCAGGAAGCCACGCGCGCGCGGTCTAAATCAACTTAACATAGCACTCATGCCTGTTTGGATACACAGGCCCTGGGATACAGACACCAGTGACTGAGCAAATATACAGGTGTGGGGTTCAGACACAAGTGACTAAGCAAATATACAGACGTGGGGTTCAGACACCAGTGACTAAGCAAATATACAGATGTGGGGTTCAGACACCAGTGACTATGTGGCTACAGAAACCTAGTGCTTAGAAATGAGTGCTCTTATTAGCTTCGAGGAAGCAGGATTTGCAAGATTTCAGATAGTTCGAGGGATTTGAGGAAGTGACTTCAAGGTGGAGGCAGCGCAAGTGCCAGTTTTACGAAATGCCTCCACTCCAACATGCATTTGTTGTGAAAGCTTCCCTTGCAGTGTGAGAGGCAGAGCTTCAGGTAACTTGTGAGGGCAATCAAGTCACATAGTTCAATGCCTGAAAATGTGGAAGTCGTTCCATCTTTTGGTAATTAAAGTAAGTCCAGAGTAAATGATTTCTTCAGCAAAGAAAATGGACGTTAGTATTTGGGTAAGAACACAGATAGAATCCTCCTGACATCCATTTTCCAAGTTTGACAACAAAAGGTGAGGCAACGTTGCAAGTGGACATGTAAAGGCCCCAATGTTGCCTCAGCGAGCGGAGGGGGGGGGGTCTCTGCGAGATCATATATTAAGCACAGCGCTATGAACATCTTTTAATATACGGCTCTTAATTTTTGGGACCTTTGGGTTGGGGCTTTCTCTACAAACATCAAAACAAAAATCCAAATAGAGCTTAACTGAAGCCCTGGTCAGCGGCACCTAGCACTGAGTGCTCACTCGCAGGAAGCTGTGACTTTCCAGTCGTCATAGCTCTGAGGAGGGGGTGCTCACCTGCAGAAAGCTTTGATTATGCATGGGTCACAGGCTACTGGGATAGGTTTGCTTCTGGCTATACCAGAGACTTCCAAATATGTGACTATTCAGGTGTCAGACTAGGATCTTAGCCTTAGACCCTGCTCAGCCACAGGGAGGTGTTATTCACAAGGCAAGATGGCTCCTAGCACAGTGGGGGCTCACCTGCAGGAAGGTGTGACTCATCAGGCATCAAAGCTCTTAGAATAGTACGGGTGCTCACCTGCAGGAGGGGTGCTCTCCTGCAGGAGTATTGGATTCATCAGGCATCAAAGCTTCTAGGAGAGTAGGGGTGCTCACCTGCAGGAGTATGGGATTCATCAGGCATCAAAGCTCCTGGGAGAGTTGGGGGGGTCACCTGCAGGAAGGTGTGACTCATCAGGCATCAAACCTCCTTGGAGAGTTGGGGGGGGCTCACCTGCAGGAAGGTGTAAATCATCATGCATCAAATCTCCTAGGAGAGTAGGGGTGCTCACCTGCAGGAGTATGGGATTCATCAGGCATCAAAGCTCCTAGGAGAGTAGGGGGGGGGGGTCACCTGCAAGAATGTGGGATTCATCAGGCATCAAAGCTCCTAGGAGAGTAGGGGGGGGGGGTCACCTGCACGAATGTGGGATTCATCAGGCATCAAAGCTCCTAGGAGAGTAGGGGGGGTCACCTGCAAGAAGGTGTGAATCATCAGGCATCAAAGCTCCTAGGAGAGTAGGGAGGTCTCACTTGCAGGGATATGGGATTCATCTGTCATCAAAGCTCCTGGGAGAGTAAGGGTGCTCACCTGCAGGAAGGTGTAAATCATCATGCATCCAAGATCCTAGGAGAGTAGGGGTGCTCACCTGCAGGAGTACGGGATGCACCAGGCATCAACGCTTCTAGGAGAGTGGGGGGGGCTCACCTGCAGGGATGTGGGATTCATCAGGCATGAAAGCTCCTAGGAGAGTAGGGGGGCTCACCTGCAGGAAGGTTTGAGTCTGCAGGGTGTTTGCTGCTTGAAGGACTCCGCACCCATAGTCGCCATCTTGTTCCAGAGCCAGAGAGTAGATGGAGAGGAACGGCATGTGTGCCTAGACGTGGGAGAGAGATTGAGAGATTAATGTGGTTGCTCAATCATGCAGATGGACGTGCCTGTGCGCCTGCCCTAAACGTAAGGTGCAGAAGTCAAATACAGCAGCTGTGGAGAGGATGTATACTGTCTCTATAAATCTTGGATACAGAAGAAGGGGATAGTAATAAGAATGCTTTAGTTATGTATTACGCATTCATACCCGGGAAAGACAGATTGACCAATCACAATCTGTCTTTCCCAGGCCCGATTGTGAAATCCCTGCCCACACCAACAATATTTTTCAGTCCTCAATGAAAAAAAAAGCACAAAATGGTTGCTATGAATTGAACAAGTACATAGTCCCTTTTCTATTTTAATGGTGGTACCCTTTTCCCCCTGTTTTGTTGTTATGTAAAGAGACTGCAGCCATGAAAATAGAAATGGGACCATCAGTTCAATTTAGATGGCCATTTTTCTTTTTTTTCATCAGGAGAGTGGCTCACGTCACGTTTTACGTGTAAGACCATCTTCTGACGACGAAAATAAAATTAAAACCATCTGCACCCCAGTAAATCCCGTGGTGCTACTGGTTTTCACGCCCCGGGGGTGGGTGGAGTGATGACATGGCCTTTAGTGGCCCGCAGCTCTAGGCTACTTCCTTTCCTCCCACCCACAGCCTCACTTACCTGCTTTCTAAAGCGCAGACAGCAGGCATTGCTGCTGCTCCTGCTTCCTGGCCACCGTGGAAATGGAAGAGGGGATCCGTATGGAGCCCCGCCTTCCAGATCCATGACGGGCATCTTAGTGAAGTATTTTGATTCAATGAACAGGACCTGCCGAGGTGTACGTTCATTTAATCAAAATACAATACTCTCAGCATCCTGGGTTACCGGATTGGATCCTGAGGTTATAATAGCATTAAGACCCCCCCCAGAGCGGACTGGATCGGGTGCTATTGGCCCAGGAACCCTCATTAAATGCCCTCGCTACGCTCGTCCCTTTAACTCGGGCCCCGGCCGATAACTCCCAATCCGGCCTGTTGGATCGGGTGTTAATGCTTAATTATTTTGCCTGGAAGAGTGTGATGGCCAGCAGCCCTCCTCTGACATGGAGGCCATGTAAAGGGTGCCATCGGTCCTCATTTGTTAAGGGCAGAGTTTGTGAAATATGTTGGGGCCCTAATATTTTGCCACTTATTCTAATAGAGTTCAATTAAAAACGAGGTTTGACCTTTGCAGTCTGTAGGACTGTGAAAGAGTATTCTTGGTAACATCTCAAATAATATTATCGAATAGACCAAACAAATATATCATGTCAACAATTCACTTTAACATAATTTTAGACTTGATCCTCATAATATCCACATTTACTTCAAAATGGCCCTTGAAATTGAAAGGTGACATCCCTGCTGGCGGAGCATGGTAAGAGCCTGGCAAAAGCCTTCATAAAGCAAATGTGTTGGCAGGAAGAAGAAGAAGTCGGCAGACACAGCATCCGTTTCTGCAGAAGGAAGACTAATACAGGCGATCAGTGTACCAGGGTCTGACCCACGGGCCAAAACAAGCTGCCACCTGCAGACACAAGAAATAAACTATATGCACAAAGGCAGTACAAAGAAGCTGTGAATGAGAAGACTAGAAGATGTGTGTAACCAGCCAGGGGAAAGACAATGCACGTCAGGCGATTGGGGTGGGGAGAGATGGACAGAGGATCCCAGACCATCCAGATGCTAGCGCTGTCTTGGACTATGTGCCATTAGGGAACCATACAGCTCACTGCACAGTACATCAATATGGAAGACACAGGAGTGTGAGTGTTACGAAGCAGAATAGATGGTCTCCGAGTAAAATCCCCAGACAACAATCTGGTGACAAACTGATAAAAAGATGAATCTTCTTGACTCCAAAAGAAATGAGTCAAATATGGCCAGAGGAAGTGCATGTAAAGATAGAAAAGGAGCAGGCCTATCTGTGACAGGTGATACCTATGATTTAGGGGAGGTGTATACTCTCAGTGCGAGATCATGTAAGAGGAAATCAAGCAAAACCAACGAGGGAAGCGAGCCTAAGAGAGATACAAGCACGGCCTGGCAGGAAACCACTGAGCCGAAAGATAAAAGAGTATCCCACATGGAAATTCCGAAGGAGAAGACAGGATTCTGGACTAATAGACTGAGAATTCTCCATTTCACTCCAGTAAGAAAAAATTGAAAATTCCAACCAGTGTCACTAATATCAAGACAACTCAGAAAGAAGAAATGTCCTGAATTAGGAAAATAGAGATGTGTTCTCTAAGAGGAGACACTGAAGGCGGAGGAAGGATAGCTCAGGGACCACACGTTTGTCTTGGAAGCAAGACAACGCGTTGCAGCACAGTTTCGAATCCTGATTGCACACTTAGAAACCACTCGCTGGTATTAAAAAATAAAAGCCTAGAGCGAGAAAGAATGGATTATTGAAGAAGTATGGCACCAGGGGTTGAAAAGGTCGACATTCAAAGGGGTTTAACAGGGGAAAGATGAGCACCCCCTGGTTCCCTGGAGAGAGCAGTTGAGGATATCCATAGTATCGCCTAATCATGAGAATAGTCGGAACCCATGTAGGTGAGTAACTCCACATGGACTGGGAGTTTTGAGAGTAGTGTGGAAGAAGCATGTTGCAGCAGGTTCACATGTTTGTATCATATAATCCTACAATCTAGAGTAGCTTAAACATTTGGGAGGCCATCTGCGGCCCTAGATAGAATCTGTCTATGTGGCACTGATGATACTGACAGGTAAATCAGAGTCCTCTGGGATCTGACGTCATTGTCAGGAGTCTGCCATCCGCATCATTTGAGAAGTTATGATATTACAGGTTACGTTACTGGTGTTTCATGCTGTGCCGATCACCAGAAACGAAGCGTTGTTCTTTTATTTGTACATCTACACAGCAAAACATCACAAAGGCTACATAAGCCCTCCTGCAGTTGATGGCAATGAGATGCTCGATATGTCAGTTTTTCTTTTTTAGTGATTTGTTTTACTTTCTGGTGCTGGGAGAGATGCTGTGCTTGTTAGGCCACAAATCAAGCTGTCTTGTCACTTCTCATTGAAAAGGGAGGTTTGGGATGGACCCATGCAATGCGCTCCCTGTGTGCCTGGGTCAAGAGGTGTCTTCCCAAAGACATTGAGGGCAAGGAATCCGGAATGGTAGGGATGAATGATCTAAAGTATTGATGACTGACACTCAATCCTTTAACATGTTTGTTCGTCACCTGTTCATCACCGGTTCGAGTCTCCTTCTTTGAAGGAGAGGGGCCCTTTGATATCTCAATCATTTGGCCCATCAGTTTACTAGTGAAGTAAAGGACACGCCTGCGCCAGTGGTGGCGATCGGCAACCTTCTGATAGGTGATGCAACCTTAACAAATGTGATTCAACAGCATTGACCTTACAAGGCTGTGTTATGTGATCAATGCCATTTGCTTTAAAATAGCATTGTTCTATTTTTGGCTTTAATAAAAGCACTGAAATAGACAGAAAATACCACCAGTGGGGGCTTCACTTTTAAGATGGTGATGTTGCGACAGCTGCTGACAATGCACATATAGACCTCAACGCAGTTGGCGTTTTCTGTTGACTGTTATAGCCTTGACATATGAGTAACTTTCAACCTCTAGGAACATTACAGAGCTGATATATCAGTCCGTCGTCTTGGTGTAGCAGTGGACCTATTGGGAGAAGAGCGTGCGGTCATCCTGGCCGGGAGGGGCATGAGGATATTGACACACACATACATGTTTGGAGGAATCACTGGCGATGGCTTCTTTTAATAACGAGTGTATCCTTTGTAAGCCATTACCCCAGTGCTGGATCTACCAACACAAACCTAATTCGTAGAGCGGCATTGAACAATAACATAATCCTTGCGAGCAAGCTACTCAGAAAAGCTTCCTAAATGAGGGAAGTCATCCACCTGCTGCGTCATCAGCAGCTACGGGTCCTGTATGTGATACCTTCACAAAAACGTATATAGATGACTTACCAGTACAGTGACTCTGAGAGAAGATCTCCCTACCCAATGGAAAACAACAGATAGGACCCCAAATGTCTGTCTCCTTACAGCCCCTAAATAGTATTTAAGCAGTACGGCAATGTCCTTGATCCAAATGCAGCGACTGCATGGCCGCGTAGCAGCGGACCAGCCCGTAGACGGCCTCCCACCAGAAGATTCCTTGCCTTTAATGAAGAAGCACTTTGATCCAACTGTGCACCTTTGTCACATGGTTTGCTTTGCTTGCTTTGCGTAGGTCCAAGGGACGTGCATATCAATCTTTTAGAGCGCCTTTGGTAGCTTTATTTGTCATTCACAGAAAGTCTGGTAGAAAGTCAGCACAACTTTATAAATTCATAGATGTTTGAGGGTCTAAAGAAAACTTTTCTCTGGCAAAACAATCATCTCCTTACCCTGGAGTCAGTGTGAATGCATGCCCTCTCATGTGCCTACCTTCTGAACCTATGGACAGCTGTTCTGGAACATTCCTTTTATGGCCTATGGCATTCATTGTGCCTGAGTGAGCTTGTCACAATATTTCACAAACAGATTGTACTTCCTGCATGCCACATTTTTGCTATAAACACTTTAGATCTCCAAAATATAACTAGAAAGGTCACTCCCTCTTCTTTCGGTGCTGAGGGAGCAATAAAACACTACAAGTAGAGAACACAGCTCACCAGGACTAAGCAGCTGTGTTTTGTAACTTTTGGCCGAAGGCATGTAGTGTAGACCTGTTACCAGAAGTACCTGAATTAGGATACAAACCCCACTAACCCAACCCTCAATCTTCTGCATACCTCACCCACACAAAAGCCACACAACCATCTCTCTCCCAGAAATACGCACACACTTTACCACACCGCATCAACAACACATAAACATCACCTTCAGCCCACAAGGTCTCGCCCGATCCGATACTAGTACCAAAGCCCAGCACTCGGTGTATACCGAGCTGAAGCTGCCAACAGCAGACCACTTCTCCCACTCTCCTGCTCCCCTCCTCCAGACTAACCATACCCGTCCTTCCTGTTTGCAGATCCGCCACAGCGCCTGGGGACCAATTCCATTGGTGACGCTGCGCTATATAAATACCTTTAACATAACATAACAATTCAGTTTTTCAAGATGCATTGTGTGAGAGTCTTGGATAAAGCAGAGAAGACCTACGTCCTTTCCTTACTTTAAAACACTTAAAAAACTTTAAGTGAACATTACTTCACAAGTCCAGTTTTTTTTCACACTATATGCCACAGCTGATAAAACATGTGATGGACTGTGACACAGGGATATGACATTTATTTATATTTCTTTTTTTCAGAGAGCCTAGTGCAGTGTGATACTATTACCGTGACGTTTAAAATGGCTTTTGCATAAACCAGGTGGTGTTGGGGGACAATGGGGAACATGAAAAGTTATTAATACAGACCGGCAGTTCGATCATATATAGAAATGAACGACTAAGTATACGTGAAAATAGGGTGACAGATTATGGGGAGCAGTGCTATAATGCAACTGGACATCTCAGTTGCCCCTTCTGGAAGTAGTAGTTGCTTCTAAATCTCGGTTTTGAAGCCTTGTACTGTGGCGAACAGCAAGTCACAAATCAAGGAAAGGTTCCTGGTCTTTGGCACGAGGTATAATATTGCAGGCAGCGCAGACCAAGAAGAAAAACCTGCTCTCCAGCATAAGAATTGACTTACCTCCTGCGTTACTGTTTGTCTACAGGTGTTCACCAGTTTCTGAAGGCCTTTGGCAAATTCCATCTCTGCAACAGAAGTGAGAGAAATGCTGACCTGTTTGTAGCCAGAGCATCTGATCCAGAGCTTCCGCTGACCCTCTTTCCACACCCTTGACCGCCATTTTTCTAGCCTCTTCATCGCCATCCCTCACGCAAGAGCAGTGCTCTCTCATTACTACTGATACCCCTTTCTACACACAGGTCCACATTGTTTCTTATAGAGGAGATCTGAGGCAGCGGGATATGTTCTTAGAGTAGAGCCGAGCTCACCCCCATCGCCCTAGTCACCGGACCAACCTCTGCAGCGCTGAACCCCTCCCTTCACCTGGCATGATCGTCATTGGCTAATTAAACATATGTTCCTTCGTGTACGTGAATCTAGGCGGAGTAGTGCAGAGCGCGCCCCTGGAGCCCGTGATCCCTGAGTCACCCTCACCTAGCGTTGTCCTCTTCTCCAGGTAGTAGATGAGGTCCTTCATGTACTTGGACATGCTCTTGGAGTAGTGCAGCGCTGCGTCCACCCCGCCCTCTGACCTCTGCAGCATGATGTCCACTTCTTCTGCTGACGGACCACCTATAGGACAGAAACAATGCACGCCAGTGTCAGTCGCATTAGGAAGTAAGGCCTCGGTGGTGCGACCAAATTCATCTGAATAGTGCAACTGATATTCCAACATTTATCATGGCATCCCTGAACTACTTTACACTACATCCTTTACACCGGTATCCCCTAAAAAAATTCAAGATAAAAAAAACATTTCAGAACCAGGAAACCAGAGTGGGCCTTAGACCGAAGAGGTGATGCCATGTAAAGCCGGCTCTGCAATCTCTCCACTGGCTCACCATGACATTCGGGCAAGACTAGCAGCATACTTTCACAAACTTCCCATCCACTACACTTCCATTGGATGCCTAAAATCAAGTCTCACTCGCACCGTGTCTGTAGTCAAATTCAAACTCAACAACTTAGAATAAATTGAAGAAGACTCCTATATTGTGGAAATGCACTGTTCATGCAATACATTTTGACCGCTGTAGACAAGCATTTAGAGCTTTGACAAGGCCCAGTGGGACCCTCCCTCTCCCATTTTTCTGTCAGGAGTCTTTTCTTGCTTTCCTACACTGTATGAGTTTTCATCTCGGTTGGATGATTCTGCAGGATCTGATTTTAGCTCCACTCTCCCCTCCACTTTTCATTCCCTCTCTCCCTCTCGCTGCTTCAGTCCTTCCCAGAAGCCTCCTCAGCCATAGCTTTCCCTTGGACTTCTTTCCCGTCTGCGTTCCCTTTTTAGCACCGAAAGACTGTAGAAAAAAATCCATTCCCCAGTTCAGTCAGTCAATAAACTGAGACAATTCCATACAAATTCAAAGCAAAAACACGGATTACCGTGAATTAAACAAATTAGAAATGTTCGAGGGAATAAAAAATGACAAAAATGACTTTCGGCTTTCACTACCCCGACAACGTCTGACAGCGCACTGCCCCTAACCCCCTTACTTACCTCTTGGTGACACACCTCGTTGTGTGCCGCCCTCTCCTGCTTCCCTCTGCAATGCCAGTTCCCTTCACTTACGTGCATTGGATCCGGATCTGCAGAGTCCTCTTTTATTTGTTCCTCAAAGTGTATTCAATAGGGAGCGGGGTACACCCCCACAACTACCGATGGCATTATAATAAAAAAGAGTGCCGGAGACCCCCCAGCAACCCCCGCAGCCCTTGTTCACTATAATGACACTGAATGTGGGATTTATTCGACATGTTCGGCTGTAGTAATTTTCGTACAGCCGATTTTCGAATCTCCCGATCTCCCATTCGTTTTTTTCTTAGATTAAACCTGCCAATACCTAAAAATACAGTTCATAAGTAAAACCAATACATACATTACATACATTATACGAAAGGATTCTAGACAAATAAACAAATAGTAGCGTACAGATTTTTAGTATCATGCAAAGCAATTTATGGATTATAATAAAATAAAGATCAATCTATATTCTAATAAAACAGCAATTGATTCAGGTGACGGCTTTCGATCAAATTTGCCAAACTATGTAAAAAACTAAAGACAGCGAAAATGACATCTTCATAGACTCTGGATTTACACAGAGCATAGGCATCGAAAAGAGAACATGGCTATATTTGAAAAAAATTGAGTAGAACCACTTCCTCCTTAGGTTGGCATAAGCTGGACAAGTAAACAGGAAATGCATTTCAGGAGGTTGAGTAGACCTCCAAAACTGCTAGTGAGGGACAGTATCCAGTTTGTGTATTTAAAGTCTTTTAAGAGTGGGGCCACGTTTAAGCAATTGGGCCATCAATTTAACGTTATCTTGAAATCTCATTCCCAGATCATCATAGTTTTGGCGTCTCTTTCCTTTAATGGCTATGTTGGTGTTAATTTTACGTGTGGCACGACAAACCATCATTATAGTTTTTTAATGGGTATTTGATAGTTTTCTTTCCTTACAAAACTCTGCGTACATGTTTCTCGGGAGGATAGCTCAGGGGCATCGTGCTCGCCTTGGAAGCAAGACGACACGGAGCAACACAGGTTCAATCCCGAGTCCACGCTTAGAAACCTCTGGGTATTAAGCGCGTTATAAATAACCAATTACAGTACAATGAGTTTTGCGTTTAGTGATTGATGGGGCATCACTGTTTGTGTTGATGTTCCTTAGAATAAAATTATTGATATATATTTAAAAGAGAAAGGGAGCGAGGATGGCACCATGGCACCCTCCACTTAAAACAAGGAATACATTGGTTCTTTCACCATACTGCCCACATTTCACTGTGGCTGAATTATTTCCATAGAGCTTTTTTATAGGATTTAAAATTTCGGGGGGAATCTTAAGATCGACTACAACATTCCATAAAATGGTTCGATCTACTGAATCAAATGCTGATTTAAAATCAACAAAAACATAATAAAAGGGTGTATTCTCATTATCTGCCCATTTCTCCAAGCATGATAGTAATAGTTTCTCGTAGACCTTGGAGAGGCAGTCAATCAATCTGATTGGTCTATAGTTTCCAAGTGTCTGCTTGTCCCCTTTTTAAAAAATGGTCACAATCTCAGCCTACTGCAGCTAGAGGGGATATCATCTAGAACATTAAAAATATTAAAAAGTAATTTAAGAATTGGCACCCAGATGTTTTCTTCTTGCTTGAATAAATTGATGGGGATCCTGTCAACTCCAGGGGTTTTATCTTTTTTTTTGCGACCGTAAAGCCTTGCGCATTTCATCCTTGGAGAAAGCTAAGGAAGCCGAAAGGATCGTCTTGCAATAAGGCTGGGGAGCTAAGAGGCTCAGTGCTGATAGCATAGAGGGTGATAAAGTGCTTGAACCAAACGTCTGTAGAGATTGAAGATTCCACCTCACGATTGGAGTTGGAATGAGATAGCATGTTGGAAACAAGATTCCAAAAAGAACAAGCATCATTGCTATCAGATGCGTTCCCATCTAGCTTCCAATGCCTCTTTTTTTTTGGTTAACCAAGTCAAGCATTCCTTAAAGCGGGAATCTGGTCAGGAAAGCTGTTGGTTTTCATCACTGTGAGTAAATTATTCTTCCGAGTCATACCATGAATTTCGTGACTTTGCTTGGTTCTTAAACAAAGTGCAGAGTTTGGTGATTATTGGGGATTATTCTGTTACTAAGGTGGATTAAAAAACGTCTCTAGATTGTGGTCTGCATTTCTCTGGGGCTGAGACTGTCTCAAAGATGGGTAGGGCAGTTTCGAGTATCGTTAGTGTTAAAATCATAATCGAAATCCACCCAATTCTCCTACGGTTATTCGAAGGAATGTTGTCAGAACATGTGGGAGGTATCTGGCTGGTTATAAAAAGAATCCCTAACTAGTTTTAAGCATACAGGGTCATGGTTGCTCTCTGCTCGTGGTTTAATCTCCAGGGATTTCCCTGCATTACAACTTGCTACGTTCAAGAAGATGTAATCGATATGACTTATCTGGGGCCCTCTTCTGAAGGTAGACGTTGCTGGGCAATCGCCAGGCAAATGGCTGTTGCAAGCCGGCATACCTAGAGTAAAGAATGTAGCAGCTCTCTCTTTAGCCTGGTGTTTTGGGGGCGGACAATCTAAAGCTGGGATATTCCAATGGAGGCCTGCTTCAACGAGCACACTATCCAAGCTCTGGATTGGTTCAATTTGTGTGTTAAAATCTCCCAGAACTATTAACTTTGTTGGAGTTTTCTTAGAGGCTATGGAATCATATTGACATATCAGAGCTTGAAGTTCATTTAGAACTGGGGTTAACATTAAAGTGCCTGCCAGAGTGGAGATAGAGGTCAAAGGATAACACTGTTTAAGCAGATAAAACTTAATTTTATAAGTCCCTAAAGGTAGTATTTACCTCTTTGATAAGTGCATGTAAGTTGTATTTACCCATACCAACAAGCCACCGCTAAGCCTACCTCTATCAGCTGGAATTGCTAGCTTAAAACAAGTTGACTATCCTTCCCTTGTTAGATTTTCAGCCGTCCATGTTTCCTGGAAACATATTATCTGGAATTGATCTAAGAAAGAAAGCCATTCTAGATCAGGGAGAATTTTGACTTCAGCCTGTGCCTGCTATGTTCGAGGATATGATTGCAAAATCGGGGTAGGACTCCACATCAAAGGGTAGGCCTTCCGGAGTGACAGGGATAGTTGTATGGGTTTCGCAATGTACATCTATGTCATCCGTGGTGGATTCCAGCGACCCTAATGAAAAGTTGTTATTGCCACGCGGGAAATTAGATGGGGTGGGTTTGGGCAAGTCGTTGTTAAGCCATGGATCCCAGTTTCCATGAAAAAACGCAAGCCAATTTGTAACCCTTCTAATGGAAATGATCTTTGTTCAATGTAGAGTAAGACCCCTCCAGCTGCCTATCCTTGAGGGTCACCTTGATGTTATCCAGCCCTGGGAACTCTGGGTCTGATAGTCTTCGTGCCTCAGTGAGTCTTCCCTGGTAATAGATAAAGATCCTTTTTTGTGCCTCAGCCTGCGTGTTACCTTATAAGCCAGAGAATCCCAGCTTTATTTAGCATCACTCATAAGTTTAGGTACTTTGATCATAAAGAACAAGTTACCAGATTTCCAGTAATGATAGGCACCAAGACCTTGCTGAGGGGGATATGAGCGTTGCTCACTGGCTTCCTTTATGGGGGAGGTCTCCACAATCTGGGACAGGGGGCAGCCCCAACCATTATAACATGCTTGCAGTCTCCCAGGAGCTTGAGTATGTCTAATATGACTGTCTTTGTTACAACAGGGATAAGCGTTAGGTTTTAGGGTCTCATGTTAGTTAATAGCATTCAAAACTGGGAGCATGGATTGCTCAGGTTTCGTAGGGCCTTATGAAATATTCTGGGTACTTTGCGTAAAACCCAGGGGGTCAAATGTAGGATTATTTTGGCCTGTTAGGGTGGTATTACCTGTTTCCTTTAATGTGTCAGTGATCTCCTTGTGTGTAGGGATAGGAGAATAATGAGATCCAAGCCCACTATTAAAATCTGCACCATGAAGGAGTGCGGCTGCCATTTTATCCACTACTGATTTTAATTCTAGAAATTTCCCAGATAAATAAGAAAATTCTTTAACAAGCCAGTGGGATGCGTCAGAGGGGATACACCCGCATTTAGGCCCCAGATCCTCTAGAGGCAACACTGGCAATGTTTGAGTGGGCATATCCCTATTGCTGTTGATAGACGATTTAAGTGGGGTGCTGCAGCCTAGATTATAGACTACATCAAGCAAACTTATGGTGTGATCCAGAACACTTGGGTTCACATACTGGCTATAATCGGTGGCTTTTGTTTGGTCTACGCGTTCTAGGGGGGTAAATATATTGGATTGGGGAATGTCCGTGTTAATTAGATCAATTTGATTTGCCTCGGATGTGGAAGTTGTTGTAAGTGAACCAAGTTCACTAACCTTTTTTTGATCTGCGGTTTCTTCTGGGGGGCAGGGAGTAACTCTTTTGGACAAGTGAATATCCAAGGTAGTTGGATCAATTTGATTTTCCTCTGATATGGGGTTTGATGTAGGTGAGATAACTAACAATACTGGGTCGGTATGGGCGTACACGACTACTGCAACTGAGAAGCTTTGCCCACTCTCCTGCTCGGCCTTCCTAGAACTTTCATCATTCTGAGTATTCTTAACGTCTATTATGACAGGGTGTGTCCCTTCTGGGGATCGGCCGAGTCCTTTTGACTTTTTGCTAAAAGGTAGTAATTGCTGCTTAGGTTCTGGAGGTAGTTGGTTTTGGAGGGGAGGTGACAGTTCCTCCCGTGCCTGTCCTATGTGCCTTCATAGGTGGCCTGTCGTTGGGGTGTGGATCTTTAAGTAAGAATTCAATACCATTTATAAGTATGTTGGCCTCCTCGATTGATGAAAGATCAAGGTTTGTAGGATCTCGATAGTAGTTTTCGTTTGTTGGCCATTCCTTGTTTTTAAGCAATTAGTATACGCCGGACACAAGTGGCCAGTATTTAAATGGGATAGAAGTGGCGATTTGGTGTCTTCAGTAACACTAAGCGACTATCTGCCCTTCACAACAGTAAACTGCCTGTTCCTATTAGCCTCTTAAAAAAGGAAGAAATCCTACAATTATGTCCAGAGTGCAGCCAAAAATAAGGGAACACTTCGTACTTTAAGTGCTAAAGTGCTTGTGCTTGTGATTCCTAATTCAAAAGGAGAATGCCATACATAATTTGTAACAGTATATCATAAAACAACACAATTGATTATTGCCTCAACGGTAAAACGGTAAAGATCAGAGCTAAAGATCGATCATAAAATCAAAACAAATCCATTCCCCTGTTGATCTCGCTTCTCTTTCCTTCTTACAGGCCCCCTATGATTCCTCTTCACATGTAGATAACAAACACAACAAACAATGGGCATCATTACTATGGCGGTGCAGCAAAAAGTGGCAGTAAAGTGGCAGTAATCCTATTATTGCCAATTTACTGCCACATTACTGCACTGGTGTAGTACAAGCTTTGGGTGTAAGGTGGATGACCTCCAACTTTTTGCTGGAGGGAAATCATTCACCTTACTGCCTGATGCCTGTGGGCTATGGTGCGGTAGTAATAAATAAATAAAAAATAAAAATAAAAACCCATCAGATTCCTTCCGTGCGGAATTGCTGCTCACTGTTAATCTGACACAAATCCCTATGGAGTCATTTGGACTCCAAATGTGGGGCCTAACACCACCATGCCATAAATTGTAATCCTGTGGTAAATCTGCGGGACCAAGTGGTGGTACCATTCCTCGATTTACTGCCAGTTTACAACCAGAATCATAATGAGACTAAATATTCCTCACCCTCTGTGTCTAGTTCAGCTCCTTAGTGGCATCTTGGCTTCCCCTCCACCTGAACCTTCCCTCTCTTCTTCCTGGGACTTTGCCCACTTTTGCTTCAGTAAAGTTTCTCTCCTATGCACTTTTTCCCTCTTTTCTCTCACTCTGATTCCTTCTCTTCATCCTCCCTTTGTCTCTGTTTATACTGCTTCTTTTCACTCCCATGCCCACACCACAACTTCTCCCTGGAGCTCTCAACCCTCTGATGTCACGCCCAAATTCTACCCGACCTGCTTCCCTTCTTGGCCTCTCCCTTTAACATTTCTCTTGCTACATCTGAATGAATACTTGCTATTATTCTTCCTCACTTGACCCTTCTCTTCCTGCCAATTTCCATGCATTCTTCCTCTCCTCTCAAAGGTCCTGTACCGCGTGATACATGCCTAAATCACATAATCCAGCACTCTATATCCTACACTCCATCAATCTGGTTTCGACCTCTTCACTCCACTGAAACTGCTTTGCGCTGCGTCCTTCATTCTCTCCTTTTCCACTCGTCATTACGGTATCCAATCATAGCATCGAATGTCGAAGCATCGAATGCCTTACCATCTAAAAAAAGCGTTGAAAAAAAGCATCTAATGCAGTTTTTTTTTTTTAAGGTAAAGGTTTTATTTTAATTGTATTGGGTTTTTAAAGGTTAAAAAAGGGGCTTCAGGGGGAGCCCCCATTAAAAAAAAATGCATTTTTTTTAGATGGTAAGGCATTCGATGTTTTGGCATTCAATGCTATGGGCCTCATTACGACCCAGGCGGTAAGTTACCGCCTGGGCCGTGACTTTACCACCATGGCGTAAACTATGTTTACGCCATGGTGGTTGGCGGACTTACCGCCCCATTCCAAGTTTGGCGGGGCGGTAAGTCCCCAATCCCCATTTACCCTTCCCCATTCCCATTCTTGCCCCATAGGGCATAATGGGAGTGGGGAAGGCGTTAATTACGCCACCGTAAATTACGGTGGCGTAATTAACTCCATGGTCCCTTAGCGCCATGGATTTTAACACCTGCTAAAAGCAGGTGTTAAATCCGCCATGGCGCTAAGGGACCTCGTACTCAGGCGGTAAGGGTCGGCGCTGTTTACGGCGCCGTAAACCCCTTACCGCCTGAGTTGTAATGAGGCCCTATGACTTTAAACCGTCATTACAAACCCTCTTCTATTCTTGTCCGCTTGGCTCTTTCCGTTACAATTCCGGGTCCCTCAAGATTCTGTTACTGACCCACTTCTTTTCTCTCAGCACACCATCCCTCTTTCTTATCTCTTCTTGCAATCTATCCAGTTGATGACGACGTACAGCTCATCCTATCATTTTCCCTTTTTTTAATGAGATTCCTTCTACTCTTTCCAGATGCCTTCTTGTAGTTTGGGCCTGCATGAACTCTCACTTTCTGTCAGGGCTACAACCAAAACCAGACCAAGACAAGGGGTGCAGAGGGGCATGGTGGGGATTGTTATGCTTAGACAGGGCGTAAGAACAGTGTCTAGAAAGTTACACCCATATAAAAGGCTGCTGTGCACCTTTTGCAGAAAAGCAGCCCTAAAAGACTATGTTTCCAAGCAGAAGCTGTCTCCTGACTACAATTCCCAGCATGCCCGGGGTCGCTATGGACCAATCAAGTGCCCAGCCGGGTGTGGCTCGTCAATGCGCATGCGCAAACCCCGAGGCACGGGGCTTGCGCTTGAGACTCCGGAAGGAGAGGACGTGCAGAGCCCAGCTCCAGCAGAATCACTCGTGAGGGGCCCAGCCCCACCGGAGAAGCAGCCCGGCCCCTCGCTCTCACAAGATAAGTCCTTTTACCCATCTTGGGAATCAGAGGGATCAGGGGAGAAGCGCAGGGGGCCATTGCTCGCCCATTCCTAGCCCCTGCGCCTACCGAGAAGATAAGTGGGCGTGTATTTTGGCGTGTCGCCATACCGCGCTTGTGTTGTTGTGGGGAAGTGAAGTGTACAGAAATCTCCGCACCCAACTAGTGTGTGTGTTCCCGCCTCCTGGGACCAGGGAGAAAAAGGCGCACAGGAGGCGAAAACACACGTGGCAACTTTCCGCGGCGGTCTGAAGGAAGACCCCTGTGGAAGATAGCGCTGGCAATTTCCATATCAGGAACTAGTGGAAAAAAGCCCAGAGGAGTGGCGTAACTTTGGCATACTCATCCGCCCGTGAACAGAGTTCGGGTGGCAGCAATGAACGTTGTGTGGCTTGAAAGTGTATGAGGAATGAGTATGAATGTTATCTGAACTCAGAGGACAAAATGTTAACTCGTGTTATTTCTTTTAGCTTGGACCAGCAGTGAAACACTACGGACCTGCCACAAGACTTGACGGCTCTACCAGGGACAGGACACTGAAAACCAGAGCTAAGTTTGCATGCTGGAAAATAATGCTTTTAGTTGTGGACAGATCTAGGTGCCTGGGCTAGACTTGTATGTAAGGTTAACCAGTGAGGGGGCCTAAGTCCGGGTATGTGGTATTGGTGTGCGAACAGCTACTTGGTACCAAGTACATCAAAAGTGTGCAATAATCAATCCTTTCCCTAAACTACCCTGTCCTATTCACAACCTCTACCCAACCCTCAATCCGGTTTCCCTAAAACGCCCCCAACCTATCCAACCAGCGAGACCCTAACCCTCCTTCCCTGCTCTGGTCCGGGTCGCCTGTGTAAGCTTTGACTTGCAGGCTCCACGACCATAGTGGGGTTGGTTGGTATTGCGTTGCTCCTGTGCCTTGGACCAGAGTGCCTTGACAGAAGTGCAAGCCCATGTATTTTCCAGGCGCCTGAGCGGTGCAGCCAACCCCCGCAGCAGTCATAGAAGAAATTGCTAAAGCCTTGCAGGATTTGCAAGGGGAGTTGGCCGCATCCAGGCAAGACTACGCTACATTGTCCGCGCAAGTGCGGAGTCTAGCTGCCCAAGCATCGCCATTACCTGGTCAACCGTCTACCCCGGTACAGGTACATTTAACCCCGGAAGCCATAGTTCCCCTCGCACCTCCTGAGCGATATGCAGGGGATCCGCAAAAATTCTCCACGTTTCTAACCCAATGTCGACTCCACTTTCTTACCAAGGCGTCTGCCTTTCGGTCTGCTCAAGCACGTACTGCCTTTGTGATATCATACCTTACAGGGGACGCTGCCTCTTGGGTGAACCCTTTGGTTCAAAAAGACGATGCCGTCCTATATGACTGGGATGAGTTCCTAGGGGAATTCGAGAAAATCTTTATTCGACAGGCAGCCACCCTTTGTAAAGATCGGGAATTGTTGAGTTTAAGACAAGGCAATAGGGAGCTGGTGACTTATGTCACGCAGTTCAATCGGCTGGTGGCAGAAGCTGAATGGCCTAGGGAGAAAAGGATGTCCCTATTCTATCAGGGATTGAAAGATGAGTTAAAGGATCTTATAGCCCAGGTTGACCCACAGCCAAGAGAGTGTGCGGATATGATAAACCTGGCCTTCCGTCTCGACCACCGCATGGCGGAAAGGCGGGGCGATAAGAGAAGCGGAGAATCCCGTCCTGTACCACGGTTAGATCAATTTAAAGGATCTCGTGGGATGGTGGACAAATCTGAGGGGGATGAGCCGATGCAAATAGGTTCAATTCGGGGCCCCTTAACAAAGAAAGAGAAAGAGCAGAGAAGAAAAGACGGGGTCTGTATGTACTGCGGTAAGGCCGGGCATTTCGTTTCCGAATGCCCCGCCAAGCCAAAAACCCAGGGAAACGCCTCGGCTCGCCGGTAGTGGGGGTCACCCGGTCGAGCCTAGTAGATAGCAGGGCCCCAATTGCAGGCTATTCAAATTATGCCCCATACATTACTCTGAGAGGTTGCCTAGAGTTCTTAACAAAAAGGGAACAGGTTACCCTGTTAGTGGACTCGGGAGCGACCGGGAATTTTATCGATGCCCAGTTCGTGGGTACATTAGGAATTCCGGTGCAGTGTAAACCTAAGTCAGAACCGGTACACGCAGTGGATGGTACCCCCCTTAGTTCGGGTCCCGTTACTCATAGTACCTGTGTTATGACCCTTCAGTGTGGAGATGGGCATACAGAGAAGATTGCCTTTGACATTGCCGCCTCGCAATTTGGGCTTATCCTGGGATTGCCGTGGTTAAAGAAGCATGATCCCCACATTCAATGGACCACAGGGTCGATTAATCTGAATTCTCCATATTGCAGGGAACACTGTTTAGAAAAGGTTTTGTCTGACATACGCACCATCAGCGTTGTTAATAGTCAACCAGAGGTACATCCTGAAGATCTGCCCCAAGAGTATGCCGACGTTGTAGATGTGTTTAATAAACAGGCTGCTGAGTCTTTACCCCCACACCGGTCCTTCGATTGCCGGATAGACCTGGAGCCAGGAGCGGTACTGCCATGCAGCCGCATCTACGCTTTGACCAAGGCTGAAAATGACCACCTCCGGGAATATATTGCATCCAATCTCAAAAGTGGCTTTATCCGACACTCCAATTCTCCAGTTTCGTCACCTCTGTTCTTCGTACCGAAGAAGTCTGGGGAGCTCCGGACTTGCATAGATTACCGCGGAGTGAACCGGATAACCATTAAAAACCGTTATCCGCTCCCTTTAATCCCCGTACTTCTTGACCAAGTTAGGGATGCGGTCTTCTATACCAAGTTGGACCTTCGAGGCGCATACCACTTAGTACGGGTGCGTGAAGGAGACGAGTGGAAGACCGCCTTCCGAACCAAGTTCGGATTGTATGAATACCAGGTCATGCCATTCGGCCTCTGTAATGCCCCTGCCGCCTTCCAACACTTCCTGGATGAGGTACTCAGAGAATATCTGGACGTATGTGCCGTTGTGTACATCGACGATATCCTCATTTATTCCGGCAGCCTCCAGGAATATGTCCAACACGTACGCGCGGTGTTGCCGAAATTGCGAGAACATCGTCTCTACGCAAAACTGGAAAAGTGCGAATTTCATCGTACCTCTGTGGAGTTCTTAGGTTATTTTATAACCCCAACCGGCGTACAAATGGATAGTAAAAAGGTGCAGGCGATTTTAGATTGGGCACCTCCGGCTAATGTAAAAGAAATACAATCCTTTTTAGGGTTTGCAAACTTTTATAGACGCTTTGTTAAGAATTTTTCAGCATTGGTTACTCCAATCACGAAGCTTCTCCGTAAAGGTTGCCCGTTTGTTTGGGATGCCTCAGCCGAGCAGGGATTTCAACAGCTCAAAAAGGCCTTCACCGACGCTCCGGTACTGAAACATCCAGATTTGTCCAGACCATTTGTGGTTGAAATGGATGCCTCCAGTTATGCTTTGGGGGCCGTCCTGTCCCAAAGAGATCCCACGACGGGTTTGTTACATCCGGTGGCCTATTATTCGAGGAAGCTGCTGCCAGCTCAGGTGAATTATACCATCGCCAATCGAGAACTGTTGGCAATAAAAGCAGCATTTTGTGGATGGCGGCATTACCTGATGGGAGCACGCCATACCATAACGGTAATCACAGATCACCGTAATCTACAGTTTATCAAGACCGCCAAGACCCTGAGCCCGCGTCAGTTACGTTGGGCCTTGTATTTCGCAGAGTTTGATTTTATTATTACATATAGGCCCGGAACCAGCAACCAAAAAGCTGACATTTTATCACGCTACCCTGAGTCGACATTTCGAGAGGCAAACCCTACGCACCAGTCGATAATCCCTTCCTCTCACATAATTGATGCGACCTCCGACTTCTTTGAAGATATTCAGAAGGGAATCTCTATGCAGGAACGGCACCATTGGTGCAGGCAAGACCCTCGGAACATAGTTATTGCAGGGCTTCCCTACCATGCTCATGCTCTGTACTTGCCAACCACGGCACTCCAAGAGAAGGCCATGTCATGGTGTCATGACTCGTCCCTTGTGGGTCATCCAGGAAGATCAAAAACACAAGAACTGGTGGCTAGATATTTTTGGTGGCCAAAGTGGCGACGAGATGTTCAACATAACGTATTGAGGTGTGAAGTCTGTGCCCGCAGTAAGGCCAGTCACCAAAAACCTGCAGGTCTACTGCATCCCTTACCAACTCCAGACGTTCCATGGCATACTATAACCATGGACCTCATTGTGGATCTCCCGCCGATACAAGGTCACACCTCCATACTGGTGATTGTAGATACATTTTCAAAGATGGCCCATTTTATTCCCTGCAAGGGAGTCCCAACCGCTAGTGCAATCGCGGAACTATTCTTACAAAACGTCATTCGCCTTCACGGGCTTCCACACCATATTATTACCGACAGAGGCCCACAATTCACCTCACGGTTTTGGCGTGAATTTTGTAGGATTATTGGGATGGAAGTCCATTTGTCATCTGGGTACCATCCCGAGACTGACGGCCAAACTGGGCATGTAAATCAGGGGCTCGAACAATACCTGCGTTGCTTTGCTGCAAGCAGAGAAACCACTTGGGTCCAGCATACTTGGTTAGCAGTGCTAGCCTACAATAATGCCGTAGACGCATCCACTAAAAAGACTCCCTTTTATTGCCTCTACGGGCGACATCCACGTATCCTTCCCGTAGCTGTCCCATCCTTAGGTGTGGAGTTGCCCACACTAGCGGGACAGCGAATTGAAATTGAGCAAGTATGGAAGGAGGCACAAGGTAATCTCGTTAGAGCAAAAAATTCCTACAAGCATTATGCAGACAAGCATCGCCGTGCCAGTCCTCCCTATTGTGTGGGTGATAAAGTTTGGCTATCCACCCGCAATATTCGGTTGGATGGTCCCAAAAAGCTACAGCCCCGTTACTTAGGCCCATTCTCAATAGCAAAAATCATAAATCCTGTTGCAGTCCGATTGGATTTACCATCCCAAATGAAAATTCACCCCACGTTCCACACGTCCCTGCTAAAACCTGCCCCGTATGGGACTCCCGTCAAAACCCCCTCCCCCCAGTAACTGTTCATGGAGAACCTGAATATGAAGTACGTGCAATTTTAAATTCCAAAAAAGGCACTGATGACCAAGTATACTATTTAGTGGACTGGGTGGGGTATGGACCTGAAGAGCGCTCGTGGGAGCCCTCACATCACGTTCATGCTCCAAGATTATTGCGCACTTTCCATAAGAACTATCCAGATAAACCCGGAGGGCCTACCTTCTGTGGGAGGGGGAGTGCTGTCAGGGCTACAACCAAAACCAGACCAAGACAAGGGGTGCAGAGGGGCATGGTGGGGATTGTTATGCTTAGACAGGGCGTAAGAACAGTGTCTAGAAAGTTACACCCATATAAAAGGCTGCTGTGCCCCTTTTGCAGAAAAGCAGCCCTAAAAGACTATGTTTCCTGACTACAATTCCCAGCATGCCCGGGGTCGCTATGGACCAATCAGGAGCCCAGCCGGGTGTGGCTCGTCAACGCGCATGCGCAAACCCTGAGGCACGGGGCTTGCGCTTGAGACTTCGGAAGGAGAGGACGTGCAGAGCCCAGCTCCAGCAGAATCACTCGCAAGGGGCCCAGCCCCATCGGAGAAGCAGCCCGGCCCCTCGCTTTCACAAGATCAGTCCTTTTACCCATCTTGGGAATCAGAGGGATCGGGGGAGAAGTGCAGGGGGCCATTGCTCGCCCATTCCTAGCCCCTGCGCCTACCGAGAAGATAAGTGGGCGTGTATTTTGGCGCGTCGCCATACCGCGCTTGTGTTGTTGTGGGGAAGTGAAGTGTACGGAAATATCCGCACCCAACTAGTGTGTGTGTTCCCGCCTCCTGGAACCAGGGAGAACAAGGCGCACAGGAGGCGAAAACACACGTGGCAACTTTCCGCGGCGGTCTGAAGGAAGACCCCTGTGGAAGATAGCGCTGGCAATTTCCATATCAGGAACTAGTGGAAAAAAGCCCAGAGGAGTGGCGTAACTTTGGCATACTCATCCGCCCGTGAACAGAGTTCGGGTGGCAGCAATGAACGTTGTGTGGCTTGAAAGTGTATGAGGAATGAGTAGGAATGTTATCTGAACTCAGAGGACAAAATGTTAACTCGTGTTATTTCTTTTAGCTTGGACCAGCAGTGAAACACTACAGACCTGCCACAAGACTTGACGGCTCTACCACGGACAGGACACTGAAAACCAGAGCTAAGTTTGCATGCTGGAAAATAATGCTTTTAGTTGTGGACAGATCTAGGTGCTTGGGCTAGACTTGTATGTAAGGTTAACCAGTGAGGGGGCCTAAGTCTGGGTATGTGGTATTGGTGTGCGAACAGCTACTTGGTACCAAGTACATCAAAAGTGTGCAATAATCAATCCTTTCCCTAAACTACCCCGTCCTATCCACAACCTCTACCCAACCCTCAATCCGGTTTCCCTAAAACTCCCCAACCTATCCAACCAGCGAGACCCTAACCCTCCTTCCCTGCTCTGGTCCGGGTCGCCTGTGTAAGCTTTGACTTGCAGGCTCCACGACCATAGCGGGGTTGGTTGGTATTGCGTCGCTCCTGTGCCTTGGACCAGAGTGCCTTAACACTTTCCCAGTAGGAATCCTTCCAAAACAAAAGTTCTTTATTTTTCTGTTTCACTTCCAAATCCTACCCCTCCCCTTCCTGTCTTTTCTTCCTCCTTCCATTCCCATCTCAACCTCTTCCCGAAATCTTAGTGTCGTGTTTTGCTAGACTCTTCCATTTTCTTTTCAATTCTATAATACCACCAGTGCATGCCACTTCTATCTCTGCAACTTTCGCAAAGCCCTCACCTTTCCCTTTTTCCATGCATCCAAGCATTTTCTTTCTTTTACTTCTCACGCTAGTGTTCTGCTCTGTTCATTGGATTTCCTGCCTCTCAACTCTGTCCCATTCATTCTATATGTAACTTAGCTTTATGGCTTTTCTCCGCCCACTTCTATCTCCTCTTCTCTTCTTTCTATCCCTTGGATCGCTTTCGATTTTCGGCTTTTTTTTCACTTCCTATGCATTGTCTTCAAACGCATTCTGGGACTTGTCCCCCATACCTCGCCCCCTTGGTTTCCTGTCACTTACCTCCTAGCACTCTCTGAGGGCAAGCCCATTTTCTTATCATCTTCCCCTAAACATCCACGTGCCCAGTCTCGCTTTTGCTCATTTTCATTCTTGGACCCTAAACACAGGAATGCTCTCCCCTTTGACATCCGTGCCTCTCCTTCCTTAGCTATTTTTCATTCTCGTCTTATCTTCTTTCCCATCTAACCCAATTAAAGTTTTATATTTTACTGCCAACGTTCATCAAATTTTGTACTATTGGCATCCTTTTGTTCAACACTTTGGTGAAAGCACTATATAAATCTTAATAAAACGCAAGCAGATGAAATACTAAACAACAAACTGTGCTAGTTCCATGTTCCATATAACTGACGGGCATGTTTAATAAAATCCCAAAACCAGATCCACAAATATCAGCGCACTCTGGATACCTAGATTAGCTAAATCAATGATCAGGAACTCTTAAATTGATCAGCTTGTATCTGCTGCTCCTAGTAGGCGGGCATGTGCATGACTGACACATAATGTGGCCAATACGCACTATCTCTCAAGTATAGCTTTTCAAACACTCCCCCTCAACTCTCTCCCTCCCCCCCCGACCCGCCGATGTGGTTCTTCCATGTTACCTTAATTCATGGGCTTTGTATTATCATGGATGTATTAAGTTGAGGGCCCAGGCATTCCACACCTGAATCTTTTTCTATATCAAATGTGTGAAATCAACAGGATAATGGTTCCCTCTGCTCCCGGGGCAATTAAACATTCCATGAGGCTGTTTAATAAGAGGGGATCAAGTTCCCCAATAAAGCAGGAGACACAGGCACAGGGGAGATGTAGCTTGTGCGAATCACATTTCATGTTCTACTGCCCTACCCATCATACATTTTGATATCAGGGGATACATATGGTAACTGGGCAGTACTGGGTACAGTGCTTGATCCCAGGGAATTCTGGGATACAAGGGCTCGCCATTGGGCCTCCCTTGGTGGGCTGGCTTCTCTTGTTATCCTTAAAAACACAGCTTGGTGCTCTGCATCAACATGCCCTGACCACTTGCCCAAGGTCCTGTATCCCAGTGCTCCATGACCACACAGTCTCTTGCTCACTTACCCGTCTGCAGGTAGGTGGCACCCGGCAGCACGTCCTCCATGCCGTGTCCTGGAATCCCTCCGTACAGACTTTCCATTGACTGTGGGGGTGAAGGAAGGGTAGGTTAGACAGAGGTTTAGGGCTGGTGGGACTGAGGTGCTTTATTGGGTTTGGTAGGGGATAAACAGCAAATTGTTTATGTAATAGTTAAATTCTAGTGTGCCCAGATGTTGTGTCGGAATCAGTAGATGATATAAGATTTGATATGTGCCCATTAAGTCTTAGTAGTGTGTCCTGGTGCGCAGTCTCTTTTTGTAGAAGCATCTCCGATCAGCAAAGTTTCGCTTTTAGCAAAGTAAGGTTAGGATTTACCTGCGTCTTGTCCCCTGGTGGCAGAGAGAGGAGGGTGCTACTGTCCACTTCCCCCATGAGGAATTCAGAGATTCTGCAAGGAGAGAAGAAGCATTTGGTTACTTTTGAGTATCAGGGGCATATGGACATGGCCTGGCAGAATGGGGAACTTGTAATGACCCAAACACTCCAGTTTAGTTTGAATGCGCCAGAGGGCCATAGATCAGGGAGTCACGCAGTCTCTATCTGCTCAAATGGCAAGCTTTAAAAAGCCAGGGGCCACCGTCCAGGAAGACATGTAGGACCTGGCATGCTTGACTGGAAAATCTTTAAACAGTTAAGGGCCCCAACCAGAGAGACAAGGAGGGACTGGACTGATAAAATTGGACATTTTAGGAAGCCAGGGACCCCAGCCTAGGGGCTCAAAGCATAGCTGGATGCTAGAATGGGGAATATGCACTGAGCCAGTGGGCCCAGTCCAGTCCAGGGAGTAATCGAGTAATATGTATGTGTGTATTTATTTATTTACAGGAGGAACAATGCTCTTTGGATCACAAAAGAAGGTACAATAGATAGGAAATCAGATTTGATGGGAAGCAGTGAGCTTCTAACAATGGGGAGAGTTTGAGGGACATTCTGACAAGGTTGTGGAGTGGAGTAAATGGAACAGTCACCGGGTACAATACATAAGTAAACGTACATAGATTAAGGACAATGAACATTGCACATTATTAAGTAAGGTCGGCAGTATGACCAGCTGTGCATGGGATGTGGCCATGGTGAGTGAAGTGCTAGAGTGGAGGAAGAGGAAGTGAGTGACAGAGGAAGGTTAGAGGTGAGCCAGGACAGTCCTTCCCAAAGAGAGGATGAGTGGATGAGCCGGATAGAGTTAAGGTTGGTGAAGTGTGGGTGATCCAGGGAAGTCCTTCCCAAGAAGAGGTTGAGTGCATGAGCCGGGTGGACTTATGGCTGGTGAAGTGTAGGTGATCCAGGGAAGTCCTTCCCAAGAAGAGGTTGAGTGCATGAGCCGGATGGAGTTATGGCTGGTGAAGTGTAGGTGATCCAGGGAAGTCCTTCCCAAGAAGTTGTTGAGTGCATGAGCCGGATGGAGTTATGGCTGGGGAAGTGTAGATGAGCCAGGACAGTCCTTCTACAGGAGAGGTTGAGTGCATGAGCCGGAAAAAGGTAAGGCTGGGGAAGTGGAGGTGAGACAGGGCAGTCCTTCCAAAGGAACGGTTGAGTGCATGCGCCAGATTGCATTAAGGCTGGGGAAGTATAGGTGAGCCAGGACAGTCTTTACCAAGGAGAGAATCAGTGCATGAGTCAGATAGAGTTATGGCTGGGGAAGGGTAGATGAGCCAGGACAGTCTTTCCCAAGGAGAGGTTGAGTGCATGAGCTGGATAGGGTTAAGGCTGGGGAAGTGTAGGTGAGCCAGGGCAATCCTTCCCAAGGAGAGGTCGGGTGCATGAGCTGGATAGAGGTAAGGCTGGGGAAGTGTAGGTGTGTCAGGATAGCCCTTCCCAAGGAGAGGATGAGTGCATGAGCCGGATAGAGTTATGGCTGGTGAAGTGTAGGTGATCCAGGGAAGTCCTTCCCAAGAAGAGGTTGAGTGCATGAGCTGGATGGAGTTATGGCTGGTGCAGTGAAGGTGAGCCAGGCCATTCCTTCCGAAGGAGAGGTTGAGTGCCTGATATGGATAAAGTTATGGCTGGGGAAGTGTAGATGAGCCAGGACAGTCCTTCTACAGGAGAGGTTGAGTGCATGAGCCGGATAGAGGTAAGGCTGGGGAAGTATAGGTGAGCCGGAACACTCCTTCCCAAGGAGAGAATCAGTGCATGAGTCAGATAGAGTTAAGGCTGGGAAAGTGTGGGTGAGCCAGGTCATTCTTTCACAAGGAGAGGTTGAGTGTCTGACATGGATAAAGTTATGACTGCGGAAGGGTAGATAAGCCAGGACTGTCCTTCCCAAGCAGAGTTTGAGTGCATGAGCTGGATTGAGTTCATGCCAGGGAAGCGTAGTTCAGCCAGGGCAGTTGATTGCATGAGCTGGATTGAGTTATGGCTGGGGAAGCGTAGGTCAGCCAGGGCAGTGTTTCCCAAGGAGAGATTGAATACATGAGCTGGATAGAGCTAAGGCTGGAGAAATATAGGCGAGCCAGGAAAGTCCTTCTAAAGGAGGGGATGAGTGCAAGAGTTGGATAGAGTTAAGGCTGCTGAAGTGTAGGTGAGCTAGGATTGTCCTTCCCAAGCAGAGGTTGAGTGCATGAGCTGGATTGGGTTATGGCCGGGGAAGCGTAGTTCAGCCAGGGCAGTTGAGTGCATGAGCTGGATAGAGTTATGGCTGGGGTAGCGTACGTCAGACAGGGCAGTTGAGTGCATGAGCTGGATAGAGTTAAGGCTGGGGAAGTGCAGGTGAGCCAGCTAACACAGTCCTTCTCAAGGAAAGGTTGAGTGCCTGAGCTGAAGAGGGTTACGGTTGTGGGAGGAGATGTTGGGTGTGTGCGAGAAGGAGATTGGAGGCTCAAATGAGAAGCACATTGTTGTTTTGATGAGCATTTAAGGTGCTGGGAAATGTGCAACTACAAAGAAATCTGTGACCATGGACCAAGACCATGGACAGGTGAAATAACAGCACCCAGGTTTTGGTGCCCTGCTGCACAGTGGTGTAAGGTGTAGGCATCTCCCACAAAGCTGAGGGGTACAGCAGTACAGTGCCTGTTGGAAAGTGAATGTATATGCTCCGCAGTGCTGCAACAGGACCTTTTTTCTGTTGTAAATATGGCGGTCACGTCCCCCAGGGGTGCAGCAAAACACTCCCTGGTGTAACTATAACAATCATATCCCAGAGGGGCATGACATGGCTCTCTGTCTGTTGTAAACATGACACCCACTAATCAGAGAGGTGCAGTAGGGTCCTTTATTGTAGATATGACACATACGCCCTAGAGAGGCGCAGCAGGGCCTTGGATTAGGTGTGGCAGTGGTTCCCAGACCATAGGGATTGCTGACGAGAAGGGAGGTTATGCAGCTCCTGCGTACGTGTAAGGCCCATGCCAACTGTGCTGGTGCTACTCAGCCTTTTTTGGTCCTGCCTGCAGCGTGGGTATCCCCAACATTGGAGGGGCTTTTTCGGGGTGATAGGGCTCTCTCACAATCTTGGCGGTATCCCGTCGGATTCAACGCAAACAATGCTACCACAACTTGGTCAGGCACTATTAGCTCCGGATCCCGAGTTGCGGTAAGGATTTAACTCTCAATAGGACTGTGGGGCATGCTGGGTGCTATTACTGCGGCACAATTTGTGCCACGGTAATAGCACCCCAAATGGGGAAAGAGGGGAGTTTTTTACCTCCAGCTGGAGGTTAACCTCCCACTTTCCGTCCCCAAACTCGGGATTGGGCGGAGCGGTAATGCAGCGGCAATAGCGTTACCGGTGCATTTCTCCCCCTCCGCCCAACTCCTGATGACCCCCATACTAAGGGCCCAAATCAGATGTCTTTGTAAAATTAAAAACATGTTTTTCTGAAGAGTAACAATACTTTTCATAAAAGCACCATTTTATATGAAAATAAGAATGTGGCGTACTGACGTCATGGCCTCTGATTTATGGCCTGCCAGCGACCCTAGTGGTCCTCAGTAATGAAGTGAAGACACTGCCAGGGCCTTCTCCTTGTAGAGTCCTACTTTTGCCTTTAAAAACAAGCATTGGCAAAGCCAACAGTTTTGGCTTTCCTGTAGGCATTGGCATATTAATTTGGCAAGCACAACCTGGTCATAAAATGACAGCAGGTGGAAAATGGTGTGAGTACCTGAGCAAATGATAGCAGTACCTGGCAAATGTATGTCTAAACCAAAAGCCAAAACTGTTGCTTTTTCGGTGCTTGCTTTTAACAGGTCAAAAGTGCACAGAACAGATCTAAAGCAAGTGGATGAAGGACCACTTAGTTTAGACATTTTTATCACACCAGTAGTGCATTTACAGTGGCAATGAAACTATTAACTCTCAAAAGCAATAACGAGTGCATGCCTTTACAGGAAATAGTTTGATGCTAATTCTTGATAGAAGTAGCTCAAAGAGATCCCAGGAAAATGTGTTTTGGACGGGAGTGGCAGGTGGTGGGGGGAAACAGCCACGTCCTTGGCCGTCAATGGGTGGATAAATAACCAGACAACACCCACAGGATATGTGTCCCTCCTCACATGTCACCTCCCTCCTAGCTGTGCATCAGTGTAGTAGTTCCAGCTTTTGGGTAACACTTTAGCACCAATTAATAGCCACAACTAAACGTGGAGCTAAAATATGGCATCTGTGGAGTATTGTGAACATCTACTGCACACGTCCTTACTGTACAAGCTATGCTTTTCCTGGCTGGCAGCACAGCTTTTCCGATTTATTGAAGGCTCATCAACTCTTTTGTAAATTAGAAAAGTGCCAGACCTTTAAAAGGTGATATGATATGATATGGCATTGATAACGCGTCTTTACACGATTGTTTCAAGGTGCGACGATAAAAGGGAGGGGGAACAGAGGGAAGACTGACAACGAGCCTACTGGGCCAGGTGTCATTCAGATCGCGCAAGTGCATGGGAAGGGGGAAAGGGAAAAGTGCCAGGGGGAAGGGAGAGGGGAAAGTGCAGTACATAGGATAGTAGAATAATATGATAAATAAAAGCGGCCAGATGGTGGCAAGTGCAAGGTAAGAGCAGACATAAGTGCTGGTAGGGGGACTGTAGGGATACAGAAAACAGTCCCCAGGTGCAGGGGTTGCCAGGGAGGCAGTGCAGGTGTGCAACTGGCAGGGCCTGGGCCCGAGATCAGAAAGGGTGGCCAGGTAACCAGTGCAGTTTCAGCCAGGAATTTCAGCAGGGCGGGGAGAGAGAGAAAGCAGAAGCAAAGAGGAAGGTTTTAAGGTGTTTCCGGAACCAGAGATGGCTCTCCTCAAGTTTCAGGGAGGCAGGAAGGCTGTTTCAGAGGGAGGCCCCATCTGAAGAGAGAGATCGACCACCAGCTCGTTGCTTGGAGAAGCGACTGACCCAGAGGGAGTTGGAGGCGCAAATGTGCACAGTGACACTGGTGCACGCGCTGCCCATGCAATGATAAATCAGAGACAGCTATTGCAGCTGGAAAGGACTAGAGCCACCTCAGAATGGTGGGTGGTGCTGGAAAGTGAACGGAAGAAGGTTGGCTTTCCACACTACTTTTCCATAGACCTCAGAATCAGGGCCTCAGCAATGATTCTGCATGTATGAGTAATTATGATGACATGAGAGACGCTTCTCCAGTCATGCCTGCGGCCTCCGGTGCACTATAAGAAGATAAATAAATAAATAAGCATACTCACGTGCTGCTGAACGCCACCGCGATGGTCTCCAGAGCCTTCTCAAAATCCCGCTTATCCGTCTCGCTGTTGGCCTCATAGTGGAAGCCTGAAAAGCACAAAACAGCAGCTGAAAACAGAGGCTACATGGAAACTATCTCTATATCACTGCGGGGGAGCCCCCAATCCCTTTGCGCGTGATGCTCCATCTATCCCTTGCCCTCTTGATTCGGCCACCAATAGCATGTCCACTGGCATCCTGATCAGACCATCAAATGGTCTTGTGGGGAAGGGTCGGGCCCTTGGTCCTAACGACCGACCTGGGTTTGAATCCCAGTGTTGGCATTGCCTAAGGCAGCCCTACCACACCAAACCGAATGATGGGTGCAAACAGCACTGGTGCTATTCACTATTCACCCACGATCTTATTTACAGCCGTGCGCGCCGGGCATTGTATCAAGCATTGAATAGGGAATGACAGCCGCCTTCACATTCAATAAAATAAGCACTCACTATGGGACTTTCCAAAGAGGTAGCTATTTCCAATTGAAATGATCATTACATTATTTAAGTGGCAATAGCACTATATGGTGAAACATATTTTTCTTTGCATTTCTATATGTATGTTTTAAGCATTGTTTTGCATATCATTGCAGGCTTACATTATCAACAGTCTGCCCACTTCGTACATTATTGCATTGTTGAATACACCGCGCTGGCACATCATGTCTGCTTTCCAATGTATCCGCTTAAAACATTGTTGCTGGTTTACAATAGGCCCACTGTGCACATGCTCTCCAGGTTCGGTTAGGCCCCACATCATGGCCCACAATCATTATGTTTACTTAACTGGTGAGTACCGACTTCAGTTGGGATGATAAATGTATGTGAATATGTTCTCTGTAAAGCGGTTTGGCTTAAGGCGCTATATAAATAACAAATTATTATCATTATAATTGACCGGCATGTATTACCTTGTGCTGCTGGAAAGAAGAGAGGCCAATGCTTGCCATTATGGCCTAGGTCCTCAATGGGCAGCAAGCCTGCAACCAATGGTGGACAGAGCAGTAAATACTCTGCCGCCCAAGAAAGTGACTGCTATTGGCTTGAAGGATGGCAGTGGCAGGTCAGCTGCTATGTCTAGCCTGCCTGTGAGCACTTTTGACGACCACGGTATGCGCCCAGTTTGCACCGTCCCTGTGCACCACACTTTGAGATGACAGATGCTACATGCCATGATATGCAATGTCTTGATATGTCATGATATTCTCTATCACATCATGACTTATCATGACATGTGATGTTGTGATAGGCCATGGCATGACAACAGTTATATGTCTTGATATTGTGGCCTCACAACATATGTCATAATATATCATGACTTATCACGTTATTGAATGTCGTGATATGCCCACTCATGTGTAATGATATTACATGACATATCAAGTCATGATTACATTTCATATGCCATGATATACCATGACATGTCATGAGAGATCACTACATGTCATCTAATGGTATGCCATGTTATGCCCCGTAATTATATGTTATATATGTTATGCCCTGTGATTATATGTCATGGCTCAAATCAATGTCATTCCATGATATAACACAATATATCATGATATCATGTCATGGCTTAACATTCCTAATAAGCACCCGGTATGTTGGTCTTGACAGGGTCAGGGATTTGACCCTTTCAAGAGGAGAGGGAACTCCCTCTCAACCTGTGTCAGTGGCCTTCCAAGCGGTTCACCAGGGCTAGTCCTGCCCTAATGGTGGGGCATGGGAGTTGCGAGGGACCCAGTCTCTCGCAACTACTAGTGCCTGTTTGCATGAAACGCTACTACCTTTTCTTACACCATACCTGACCAGTCGCTTTCTGTTTTTCCTTTAGGACTATGCGTGACGAATTGACTTCTGCCCTGCAGGAGTACAAGGATGTGTAGAGGCTAAAGCACCCACTCAGCCCTCACACTGCTACAAACCAAGAGCCAAATCGTAAAGGTAAAACGGGCACAGTTAAAAGGGTATGCAGTGATTTGGTCAAATAGAAAAAAACTCATGATATTTTACCTAATAAAAAATCACCTAAAAAAAGATTGATATATGGGGTTGGGAAAGGGAATAGTGGTGTTGGGGTGGGAGAAAGTATTTTAAAAAAGGCGGGGGGATTGAGGTGGGGGAACCCCCCAAAAACAACGAAAACATAATTCGATATTTTGGTATTGGCTGATTTTTATTAGGTAAACATTGATTAGTTGTTTTGTAATTCGATTACATCACATGTAATCAGTTAAGAGATATGCCTCCTTTGAATTTTGTGATAACATGGCTCAAGGGAAGGCTATACTCTCAAGAGAGGTTTGAATGTGGTTCAGTAGCAACCCAAACAGCGAAGTATAAGAATCCAAAATAAAGGAATGTCCAATCAAGGTTCTATATAAAAATATATACTTTAATCAAACACACCATGTACAATAATAACTAAATAGAAAAACACTACATAAAACCCACCCCTGTGGAAAGAACACAAAATAAGCAACGATCGCAAGAAGCAGCACTCTGGATAATGAAAGGAACAAAGAGAGGCAATCCCCAAGGCTACAATCCTGCCAGCAGTGGCAGGGCCAGCCTGTCTAGGCTCACAGTACCGACACATGGTTACATGTCTTTCCATCACATTTTCTTCATTGAAGAGATGTTTCATCTAATTGTTTCCAACACATTTTTTTCATCTAATGTAGTGCAATACCACTTTTCATCGAAAACCTGAACGATTTTTAAAAAAAATTTTTTATTGGGGGTCCTCCCTCCCAAACCCCCATTTTCTGCCCTTTTAAACACCCTCCAAATAGTCCCAGAAGATCTTTCAATGAACATTTTTCGTTGAACCATCTTTCAATGAAAGCTTTTTCAATGGAAAGACTGTAACCCTCCGACACGTGTGATGTCAAATTGTTGTGACTGTAATAAGTGTGAGAAATATCCACCATAGCATAACTCAGGTATGCCTTACATTTAAAGATGTATCTGCCACAAGGACAGTAAACTCATAATTCTAGGTTTTTGGTACGGGGCGCATGTCTTAAATGCAGCCCCTGCACGGCAGAGACTTGGCTGACCCTGCAGCTGTCAAAAGGGCACCTGTGGCCTCTCAACCTGTGATGACCGTTAGAGTAGGCGCTGCAGATCGGGAAGCTGATGCAGCAGGGAACGGGTACCTGCTATGCTTTTGGCACGCAGCTTATGAAAGGGGAATCTTTTCAGCAGATTTCCCTTTCAGAGATAGAATTAACTGCGAAATGTTATGAATTAATGAAAATAAAAGGAAGAGAACCAATGGAGGAGGAAAAAGAGAGGATGAACAGGGACTCAGGAAACAAGAAGGTGTGGGTGGTTCAGGTGAGGTCAATGGAGGGGAAAGGGGTCAAAGAGACCAAGTGGAAGAAGGACAGTGCTGAGGAGCACGAAGAAGGTTTGCCGAAGGAGCGTGCAAGGTGAACACAGGAAGGACAGTGCTGAGGAGCACAAAGAAGGTTTGCCGAAGGAGCGTGCAAGGTGAACACAGGAAGGACAGTGCTGAGGAGCACGAAGAAGGTTTGCGGAAGGAGCGTGCAAGGTGAGCACAGGAAGGACAGTGCTGAGGAGCACAAAGAAGGATTGCTGAAGGAGCGTGCAAGGTGAGCACAGGAAGGACAGTGCTGAGGAGCACGAAGAAGGTTTGCGGAAGGAGCGTGCAAGGTGAACACAGGAAGGACAGTGCTGAGCAGTGGTCAAACTGTACAAAAAGAAGTAGTGGAACTATATTCCCTACTGGCCTGCACTGTTCAACACAAACCCCATCACCACGCACCTTCGCACGCACAATATAAACCTCAAAAAACATGCTCTTGCTGTTTAGGAGAACGCTCAGTGCAGTGCACTGAAAGTGAAAGTTTAAACTTCTTCCTACACTTTTGTTTTAACACGAAACTGTTCCAGAATGGTTTCTTTTTAAAATAAAAGTATAGGAACAGTAAAACTTAATAAAAAGAAGTAGAGGAGCACCGCTCCCGACCGCTCCCGCCCACTTCGACCACTGGTGCTGAGGAGCACGGAGAAGGATTGCTGATGGAGCGTGCAAAGTGAGCAGAGGAAGGACAGTGCTGAAGAGCATGGAGAAGGATTGCTGCAGGAGTGTTCAAGGTGAGCAGAGGAAGGACAGTGATGAGGAGCACGGAGAAGGATTGCTGAAGGAGCGTGCAAGGTGAGCACAGGAAGGACAGTGCTGAAGAGCATGGAGAAGGATTGCTGAAGGAGCGTGCAAGGTGAGCAGAGGAAGGACAGTGCTGAGGAGCACGGAGAAGGTTTGCTGAAGAAGCGTGCAAGGTGAGCAGAGGAAGGACAGTGCTGAGGAGCACGGAGAAGGATTGCTGAAGGAGCGTGCAAGGTGAGCAGAGGAAGGACAGTGCTGAGGAGCACGGAGAAGGATTGCTGAAGGTGCGTGCAAGGTGAGCAGAGGAAGGACAGTGCTGAGGAGCACGGAGAAGGATTGCTGCAGGAGCGTGCAAGGTGAGCAGAGGAAGGACAGTGCTGAGGAGCATGGAGAAGGATTGCTGAAGGAGCGTGCAAGGTGAGCAGAGGAAGGACAGTGCTGAGGAGCACGGAGAAGGATTGCTGAAGGAGCGTGCAAGGTGAGCAGAGGAAGGACAGTGCTGAGGAGCACGGAGAAGGATTGCTGAAGGAGCATGCAAGGTGAGCAGAGGAAGGACAGTGCTGAGGAGCATAGAGAAGGATTGCTGAAGGAGCGTAAAAGGCGAGATATTGGTTGATGGGAGAAAGTGTTCCTTAGCTGTGTGTGCGTGCAAGGAGCAAGAGTAATACTATCAGAGTATGGGTGAGTGAGCGTGAAGGAGAAGGTTACTAGGAGAGTGAATGGAGGGTGACTGAGGGAGTAGGTGTGTGTGGAATGTAGGTTAGAGTACTAGCAAACATTGTAGAGTAATAGTGCGAGGAGAGAGGGGAAGTAGCAGTGAGGAGAAGGGAGAGTAGCTGTGTAGAGAGGGCAGAGTCGTAGTGAGGAGAGAATTGGTGATAGGAATAGAGAGTATGAATAGAAAGAACATCGGACAGAGGGAAGGTACGCACGAGAGAGAGAGAGAGAGAGAGAGAGAGGAAGAGGCGAAGTAGAGGGGGAGGAGAGTAGAAGAAAGGGAGACAGATAGAACATCAGGGTGAGGGGTACAAGGGCTGGCAGATGGAGACTAAATGAAATCTCAGTGCTTGAAAGGCTTTTGTTCTTGTATAAATTATATTGTGAGACCTAAGTTAGGATTCACCAAGATTAGTCCCTGAGGGAGACAGATAGAAAGGGTTCTGGCCCTTAGGCCATCACAACCAGCCAGGAAGTGACGAGATATTATGGTTTTAGAATCTCTACTGGCTGTCCTCGGGTTAAGGGATGCCTGGGCTATGGAGGGAACCGCTCGGCGTAGATGAGAGAGAGAGGGATGGCTCTAGCAATAACCTTTTCAATTTCTTTAACAAAAACCCTTGAACTGCCTTTGAGAATTTGTGTGCTCTTGTGGCCATCTGTGACAGCATTCCCAGTAAGCACAAACTTTGACCTTTACCGTAAACCTGACATTCAACGTATGCTCTTAGTTTGACATTCCCAGTAAGCTTCCAGTTTGACATTCTCAGTAACTTCCACATTTGATCATTTCGGTATGTTTAATATTCCCAGAAACCTCCCAGTTTTACATTCTCAGTAACCATGGCAGTCTCAATAAGCTCCAAAAGGTAACATTGCCATTTAATTCCTAGTTTGAAATTCCCAATCACCCTGACATTCCCAGTACGCATCGCAGTGCTAGTAAGCTCCAAATGTAACATTTCCAGTAATCGCTTGAAAGCATGACATGTACAGTGAACTGACAGTGTGACCTTCTCAGTTAGCTTGACATATCCAGTAAAGTCCCAGTACGATTGACAATCCCTGTAAGCTCCCAGTTTGACATCCACTGTAAGAGTGACATTCCCAGTAGAATCCAAATTTGGTGTTTCGAGTACAATCCCATTTCAGCAGTCTTATTAAGCTTGAACTTCACAATAAGCTGCAAATCTGACATTTAATGTAAGCTTGATATTCTGTGTAAGCTTTCAATTTGGCATTCCTAGTAAGTTCCCAATTGGACATTGTTAGGCGAGATTGTATGCAGTAATCCTGTGGGAGACTACACCAATCTTGTCCTCTTGTTTTTAGATAACCCACCTATTGGTATAGGTCTGTACTACACAAGTTGGTAGTGTGACTGACTGTTGGCAATGTGCAACAATAAAAATACACTTCATAACACGTTCTCAGAATAAAGATAAGCAAGTAGATATTTGTTAGAGATCCTTCATACACACTTCCTACACCCTGGGGTGACTTCAATTACTAGATAGTATTGGCATTTATATATCACTTTTGTACTTGGTAATATTCTGAGGTTGTGGAAAAGGCAAAGTTAAATTGAAGGGAAAAGGTTAACAGATTCTCAGAGCATATGAGCACTTTTAAATCTCCCAATGAAGTCTAGATAGAAACTTTGCCCAGCTATATTAGTTAAACACCAATGTATCACCTATGAGGGACAGTTTGGATCAAAGTCAATGGGACAGAAGAGTCTACAGGCAGCCAGGACAGCCAAATTTAATTCGGACACAGTCTATGGAGTTGAGGCACTTCCTAGATAGCAAAATGTCTTGCACAAAGTTAGTGTGTTTGTTGTAGAAAATCACTGTGGCCTAGCAGTTTGGACTGGACTGCCCCATGGGTGGGGCCAAATCCTGATTTTCACCTGGTCTCTCCTCTTCAGTAATGGCATGGCAGACTGAAAGGTGATCGGCTAAAGGGTTGCCTAGAGCAATTGCCAGTGGTTAAGATCAATTCCTAACCTCCCAGTCATCAACCTTAGGTTTAGTGCCAGAACTCATGGAGGCAGCTGTTGGGGAAGCACGGATTGTGTAACGCAAACTGAAAAGAGACCACACATATCCCTACGCACCATACAAAATAACAGCAAGGAATGAGCTGTGGTCGAGACCCATCACACCGAGACAAGGTTTCAAAATCCTCACAATAAAATGCGATCAAATAAGGTGATAACAGCTTCTCTGATGGTGCCTAAAAGTCAAGCAGACGAAGTATGATACAGAAAAAAGAAAAAAACAGTAATACATCTCTTTGTGATTTGGGATTGTGTCTAAACCCTCTCAAAATTAGGTTTTTGTGGATAAAGAAAGAAACATCTGATTTAATGTTCATTGCAACCTACTCAACGTAGGCATTAAAAATAGGAACACTAAAAGGGAAAACTAAAGCTTCACAACCGGATGAACAGTCAAATAATCTATTTCTGACACCGCCAACATCTACATCCAATCACATTCAAAATCTGCAGGATTATAAAGAACTCTTACTATGTAGAAAAGGGGAACCTGTCTCTCTCTAGATTAAATGGAATAGAATCTGATCATGAAATGAACCATCTGCGCATGGGCAGAAGGTAACCTGGACTCCAGGAAAGACTAGAAAGTAAAATGCAGATGGACAGAGCACACGTCCCAGGCTTGGAAGCAGGGTCTATGATCATTGATCATGAGATAAATTGCCCCCCTGTTTTCTGCATTTGTGGCATTTTTGTTTGGAATCCAAGCTCTGAGGTTGGACATTCTCTACGTTTGTTTGCCCTCTTTGTGCAGGGAAGTCGCCCGCATCTCCGCCTGCATCACATTCCTGATGCCGGCCGAGAGGAAGGGATCTCAGCAGATTCTGCTCACTCCATGAGGAGTCCACCGGGATCCTCTGACCATGGCTTCCATTCCTGAACCTGGGATCCATGCCTGAATCTGCTACAGGGGGAAAATCACGAGAACCGGCTGCAGTGGACCCTGGCCGCAGAAGTGCGTGTGGCTGGGGTATTTCTACCTGATTCTCTGGGCTATTCCTGAAGAGACTCCCTAACCTTCAGAGCCGTCGCGAGCACGACGAAAAGCGCACAATGAATGTAGCTTGAGTCTACATTTCATCCGCAAAAGGAAATCAATTACTTTCCTTTTGTTATCAGTGATGCTTTTCTTAGGTGTGACTCTTGAAGCAATCGGTACTACAATGGGGGTTTAGAACCGAAAGACCCCTCTACTGCTCCACTTAACTTGCCAATCCGTGTCTGATTCCAAGACAATTAAAGTGCGTAGAACAATAAAGCCCCCTTTTAAAGATTATTTTATACCCATTATGATCTGATTTTGAGGTATGTATATCGCGCATACTGGGCGTACTTAACCAGGTGATATACAGAAGAAGACGCTACGCACTTTGAAGGACCACGGGACCTGACTCCATAATCAAATCTGGTTATTTGAAAATAAATGTTTTCAGTGATTTGCGAAGCTGGATGAGGATATCTTTCTGTCTAATCTCCCTGGGGAGACCGTTCCACAGCCTAAGGTTGTAGAGTGAAAACCGCCTGTCTCCTCTGGAGACACAGCGAGACCACGGAACCGTCAATAGAGATGTGTTGGCAGATCCTAACATTCTGGCTGGTTGGTATCCCTTCAATTTGTTTGCCAAGCATGACAGGACCAGATTGTTCATGCATTTGTAAATCAGACAGAGGATTTTATATGTAATTCTATCTCCCACCGGCAACCAATGCAGTGAGGCCGCAAGGCCGAAATGTGAGAGGACTTTGGAACTTTAAAAATGAGACTAACTGCCACATTTTGTGACATTTGCAGACGGTTTTGATGTTTACAGGGAATCCCTGTGAGCAAACCATTGCCGTAATCCAGCTGCAAATTTACCAATACCCCCACCACATGATCATGATCTTCTTATGGAATGTGTGGAAGAGCAAGCCGTAGAAGATGCATAGAATAAAAAACGGATTGTAATTTTGATCCTCCCTGCTTCGCGCATCTGAGGTTGTCCTGCCATACACAGCCTAAGTTTTTTTTTTTTTGACTGGTCCCCATAAAACAGGGGGGAGGTGGATGCTTCTCGGCATCCAGTTGAAAATGTTAAGGCCCAAATAGGGCTACCTCGGTTTTACTGGGATTTAGCTGGAGCCTGTTTCGAGACATCCAATTTCCAAAGTTATCCAGGCACCAGCCTGTTTTGGGGTACGAGCCCTTAAAATGACCCAGCTTCAGAAAAATCTGAGTATCATCTGCGTAGGATTGTAAGCCCACCTCATGACTCCTCAGGATATCCATTAGGGGTTGCATATACAAGTTAAACAGCAGGGGCGACAATGACGACCCTTGCGGTACACCTCAGCCCTGCAGAGGAGAGCCAGACAAATATCCTCCCAACTTAACCTGCTGCTGACTATCGGATAAGAAGGATCCAAACCATTTGATAGCATGGTTGGAAACCTTCATAATTTCCCTTAATCATTCTAAAATGGTGTCTACGGTGTCAAATGCTGCAGAAAGGATCTAGCATCACTAGCAGGGATATCCCACCCTCATCTGATATATGAAGAAGTTTGTCCCAAACTGCCATCAGAGCTGTTTCTGTGCTGAAACCCAAATTGAAAAGAGTCTAGAAAATGATCCTGGAGCTGGACTGTAACAGTTTTTCCAAGAATTCTTCCCGACAAGATTAGTCCTACCACTGTGCAGTAATTCTGTAAATCGGTGGCATCCAGGGTGGGGGTTTTCAACGGCGGTGTAATGATAGAGTATTTTAGTTTTGATGGTACTATGCATTGGCAGAGGGATGCGTTAAATAAAGTCATGAAAGGGGTAATCTCTTCAGCCAGGGGTTGCACTGTGCATGAAGGTAGTTTTAAATAATGAATCATTAGTGGGTTTGAGTGTCCTCAACAAATTCAGGACCAAATCATCTGACACTGCTTCAAAATCAAATGAGTGCTCAGAGTGCCGATAAGTAGCTCCTTCAATCATGGTGGCACATGAGGGTGGTGTAGGGCTTAGACTCTGCACTAGACCTTTTATGAGTGATCTTCCCTTGAATGATTTTAATTGTATTCAAGAAGAGAAGTGAAAGGTGTTAGCTTGATCCATTGAAAATTCCATAGAGGGAGATGTACTATTAGGGTGAAAAAAAGTGTCAATGGTTGAGAACAGTTCTCTAGGGCGATTATTAGCCACCACTATTCTTTGTTGGAGGAAATCTGATTTGGCATTAAAGATTGCCGCCTTATATTCTTTCAGGGCTGTTTTAGCAGCCAGGGCCATGTCTGGGCTTCTGAGTTTCCCCCATTTCCTTTCCATAGCCATATATTCTGTTCTTAGCAGAGTTAGCGTATGGGGATACCAAGGCTTAGATTTTTGCTTCAGCTTCTGTAATGTGAGAGGTAAATGTTTAGAACAAATAGTGTCCATAATTGATGGTCCCTGTGAGAAATGACCCACACAATTCAGTGAAGGGTCTATGGATTCCAGGGCCCCCACAGAGCTGGAGCTGCTATTTTCAAAAGATCTTTAGGCTTACGGCGCACAATCGTGCTGCCGGATGAGAACATGTGCTCCCTTCCGTTGGGAAGGCCAAAGGAGAAACGCCTAATGAAATGATCACACCATGGGACGGGCAAGGTATTGGTCATGCTAACTCCCAACCATGGACTGAAATAGGGTCAAGACAACCTCCCTGCAAATGAGAGAGGGTCACATCCAGTGGCTTCAGGCCGTGACTAGTCAACATTTCCCAGAATTCCCTGGACTATGGATCTGATAGTTCATCAAGCCATGTATTAAAATCATCAACACAGGCCAGCTCATGATGCTTGGTACCTGTGGTGGAAATAAATAAGTCATGGTTTTTCAGGAAGGGTTTTGCTGACCCAGGGGGTCTAGAGCCCAGCAATATCGTATATGAAACTGACGAGGACAGCCAGCCTTTCATGTGCCCCACCTCAGACTGGTCATCCCAATTAAAGGGGATCCGGGTGAGACACCATTACACTAACTCTATAAATAATAGCTATACCCTCTCCCCTCTTCAGGGTACGGTTAATTCATTGAATTAAGTACCCTACGGAAACTAAAGTATGGAACATAGCATGTGATGCGTCTTCAAACCATGTTTTGGTAATGAAGACCAGGTCTAATCTGTGTTCTTCTATAAAATCATATATTGCAGTCGCATGAATCACTGCTGATCTTGCATTGATCAAAGCACCTTTATTGTAGCACTAGGGAAAGGTACTACACCTCTGAACAGGTCGCCGTCCTTCTTCTCTATCCCTGACTCACATATTCCGTTCAATATCTGAAGCGAAGTGCCACAGACAGGGTAGGGCCTGAGCGGGCAAGGCCCACCCAAAACCTGTAAATGCCCACTCAGCAGCGCTGTGTGGGAATTTACAGAGTTAAAGAGGGCCAATCCCCCCTATTATTAATTTTAAAACTCGTGGCCCGACATGGTCATGACACGGACCCTCATTGTGCATTTTGTGCACTTATTGCCTCAACGCCTCATTTTGTGTAACGAAGCAAGACAAACACTAAGATGGCCGCTGCTGCTCCGTGACCGCAAAACTACTGCAGCCCTGCTTCGTCTGGCCAATCAGCTGGCTGAGCCTTCATTAGTCGATAGGGTGGACCGGCAGGGGTAAGCCAGCACCCCCACCGAAGGCACCACACTAAAGGCGCCTGTCCTGGCCCTGTCCAGGGATGGACAGACGGCTATGGCCCGTCACTATGCCTGAATTCAGCTCCACAGCCACTTGCTAGCTGACCCAGCAAACCTCCTAAGACACTGAACTCAGGCCTCATTCCAGTGTGTGGTACGATACCCCACAAACTTGAAATAAATTCTCTAACGCTCTAAAAACGCTCTTCCATGTATCACATGCTTTGCAGTAATCCTCGACTGTTACTGCGTTATACATGCTATGCTTCCCCTATGATAGTGCGTGCTATGATCGGATATGAAACAACCGTCCTCTGCTAAATACTTTGTTGAATTGCCGGTAACATTGATTTACCTATATGCTGCACACCTATATGTGCATCGTATGTTCTGCCTCTGATTGCAGCTGGCACCCACATAGGCAAGTGTGTCATGTAAACTGATTCTGCATTCTGTCTGCATACTATCAAGTATGACATACCGTAAACACTCTAATAACACCACATCTAATCTGAACACAGCTATGAACAACCAATGCTTATCCCAGAGTAATCCCTGCACAACGGAGTCTAGGAATACTCGTCTCAGAGCTAGAGAGCTAGACTAGCTAAAATATACGAGCCTCCTATCAGCTCGCTGCCCACCCCTATAGGGAAGAGGACCCCGAAGACCCTGCCTTTCCCTACTCCCACGAGTACCAAGATAGCAAATAACTGTCCTCCTAAAACAAAAAAGTGCACAGCCCAGCACTTCAAATGTAAAGACCGTCCAACCTCTTACGAGCCCGATCATTAAAGGAGCTCTAATAAACGCTTGGTCTCTAGTAGCACATGCCACAGAGATTGCTGATTTGATCCTGAGTGACAACTTCCTCGCCATCACCGAGACATGGTTGCACGCCGCAGCAGGCCCCATGCTCATGTTAGCAGTCCCTGGTGGTTATACCATCCTAAGACAAGACAGACAAGGGACTAGAGGCGGAGGTATTGGCATCATCAGTAAATGTAGCCTCTGTATGAGACTGGCCTCTACCTATGACATACAATCGTGTGAAGCTCTCTCAGTCAAAGTACCACTTATCAATTCCCAGACCCTTAATATCCACCTGATCTACCGCCCTCCGGGTCCAATTGGGACATTTGAGGAAGATATCCACACAATACTTTCCAATAACCTCAAAAGCTCAATGCAAGTACTATTATTAGGTGACCTCAACTTGGGATACAATGGGCCTCATTACGAGTTTGGAGGCCCTTAATAAGGGCATGGCTGCCTCCAAACTCGGGTCCGTGGTCTCTGAATGGGGAAATACCAGGCCATTCCGACTTTGGAGGGCCCGGTATTTCCCGATTCAGGGAACCCAGACCCGGACCATCCCCATAGGGCTCAATGGGAATGGGGAGCATGCTAACAACAGGCTCGTTAATGACGGGCCCGTTGTTAGCATGCTGGTCCCCTCGTAGGACCCGCAAAGGACAAGACGTCCAGAGCGGGTCCCGCGAGGGGACCTCGTAATGAGGCGGTATGGGGTTAACGGCACCGGCACCTTTACCAGCGCTGTTAACCCCTTACCACCTCACTTGTAATGAGGCCCAATGACCCTACAGATCATCCTGCCCAGGCAACAGCAAACATCTTAAGAGAACTTGACCCTAACCCAAAGAAGCAAAACCCCTACCCACAACAAAGGTAGAATATTAGATTGGGTGGCGGATTATAATTGCTTTGCCAATATCCTCTCCACCTATCCATTAGCCTGGACCGACCACTACCTACTCTCATTTACGCTTTCCACCAACAGACCCCCTCCTATAGCCATCCCCATGGCTCCACCTACACTAACTAGAAATAAAAAAAGTATTACAGCAGATAGGCTCATCCCTGCTATTCTCCCTACCCTCAACTCACTTCCTGACAGTACTGACCCTGAAGGCTTGGCCAAAGAGTATAATAAAATTATGGCTTCCTCCCTAGACCATATTGCCCCCCTTAAACTGAGACCAAGTAAGCCTAAAAACCATTTAAACAAATGGTTCACACTATTCCTAAAAAATTTAAGGCAACAAAAAAGAAATTGCGAGGCTGCATGGAAACTATTACCTTCAGAAGCTAACAAACTAAAACTTACCAAACTTTCATCCCTCTATAAAAAAGAAATCTGCCTTGCTAAACGGAAATCCAATGACACCCGTATTTCCCAAGCTAATTCTAACATGAAAGAATGATTTACTATTCTTAAAGAACTAGAGCCTCCCATTGCCATTCCAGACACATGCACTAAAGATAAAAAATGGTGTTCAGATATCCAACACGCACTTGCCAATAAAGTATCTACCTTACAAAATAAAGTGTCTCCAAAAAAGGTATCCTTAAATGCCCCATCCCCACCTAAAATAGCTGCTAACACCGCTGAAATCCAGCCCATGAGATTTAACTTCTCTAAAGTATCCATCATAGAGGTGGAAAGAATTATTCTGTGTCTTAAACCATCTAATTGTCAGGGTGATCCCTGCCCGGCGCAGATTATCAAGGATGCCACTCGAGACCTATCACCCTTCATCTCTTAGCTTATCAACGCTTCCTTTACCACCTGCACCATCCCCTCTAACCTTAAAGAATACTAGGTACTCCCATTATTTAAAAAAACACTCTAGACCCCTTGACACCTACCAGGTATAGGCCAATTACAACAGTCCCATTTCTCCTAAAAATACTAGACAAAATGGTTTATACGCAAATTCAGATATACTTGGAATTACATCACCTGTTAGGAGCTAGACAGTCAGGTTTCCATCCACAACATGGAACGGAAACCGCCCTCATCGATATCAAGTCACAAGTCGATGAGCTTAGAGATAGTGGGAAATCAGCTTTGCTTCTCCTCCTTGACTTCTCAGCTGCTTTCGACATGGTGGATCATACGGTCTTATGTAGCCATCTCGACACAGCAGCACACTTCTCCAAAGATGCCATAACCTGGATTAGATCCTTCCTAAGCGGTAGAACAATGAGGGTCTTCTCGCCTTCATCAGCAGCAGACCCCATACCTATCACCTGCGGCGTGCCTCAGGGATCCTGCGTCTCACCCACACTGTACAATATCTTTACCAAGCCCCTTTTCGATGATCTGGACCATCTTGGTATCACCTACACAAATTATACAGATGATACTCAGATCCTCCTCCTACTTTCACAGGATTATAACAAGGATTTGGCCTTGGTGAATAGAGTGTACCTCATCATCCAGGCATGGATGGCTACGCACGGTCTATGCCTCAATGATGATAAAACAGAATTTGTCATCTTGGGTACCCCTACTAACTTTAAAAAACTAGGGCCCGACTATTTCTCATTCATAATTGACGGCAACCTTATCAATGTAGCCCAGGAGGTAAAAACATTAGGTTTTTACCTTGACTCCACCTTGTCCTTTTCCAAACAGGTCAACACGCTAGTGTCATCCACGGCGTACATGCGTAAACTTATCAGAACTGGTAGGCCATTTCGTTCGAACAACAGCTGCACTATCCTGGCTAGAGCCCTGATTCTGTTGCGTTTGGATTATTGTAACACCCTATGCATAGGCTCAAACAAATCCATCATCAGAAGAATCCAAACCCTTCAAAACAATGCCCTTAGAGCGGCCTTAGGCATCTCCAGAAGAGAGCACAGTAGGCGACAAAACAACTGGCTCCAGACCAATGACAAAATCCTACTAAAAACTGTCACTCACGCACAAATCCCTCAACAATGCCGCACCTATCTACCTCTCTGGGAGATTCCACAAACGGACATCCTTAAAACCAACCAGATTAGCAAACCGGGATTGCCTGTCCATCCCCAGATTCAAATTATCCACGATTGGTGGTAACAGCTTCCCTGTTAAAGTGGCTAAACTCTGTAACTCCCTGCCTCCCACACTGAGAGAAGACCAGTCCTACCAGAACTTCAAATCTAATACGATCTCGTGGATAAAATCCAATGACCACTAACGCAGAGTTGCATCCTCCACCCTGTGATGACCGATGCTTCTGTAACTGAAATGTAACCAGTAATGCCTACCTGCTAGCCCTAGTGCTGAGACCTTAACCTATGTATAATGCCTTGTAATATCTGTATATACTATTTTATAAGTAATGTACTTCACTCTATGACCTACTGTAACTAATCTTTGCATATTCTTGTAACTGATGCGCCCTGATACCCCTGGGTCTGGTGCGCATTACAAATAATAAACAAACAAACAAACAATGTTACTGGGGTGGGCCCAACTACATTAGCTTCAGGCCCCATGTGTGATAAAAGCTGGTTTGTCTTTCAAATCCATGAATGTGGTCCTATATGCATCGTACCTCCAGGTAATGGGCTGGGGTTCATCACACAGAGCGGCCACTTACCGCAAGTAGTATCAAACCGCACCAACTGCTCACGGCCGCAAACAGGCTTTAACAGGATTTGTGTCAGTTGCTCGTGCTGATGTGTGCCAATTAAGGTCTGTAGCCCAAATTGATGGCACCATGAAGGTGCGTGCTGTACTGTCTGCTGTGAGATGGAGTGCGGCTCCGTCGAGGTGGTAAATCACAATCAAAGCTCCCAGACCGGAGTCGCTATTTCGCGGCCCCACGAAAAATGTCAACAGCAATTTCATAATGTCATAACAGTGCAAATTCAAATTCAAATTCAGTGGTTCGTGGACTAGTTAAGAACACAGCGCAAAAGTCCAGCATAGATTCCACCAAAGAGTCCAGCCGGGCACCACACTAACGCTGGCCAGTTAAGTCCTGTGGCCCAAATTAATGGCGCCCCAAAGGTGCGTGACGCACTGTCTGCTGGGAGATGGAGTGTAGCTCCGTCTATGCAGTACCTCACAATCAAACATGCAAAACAAGCATTGGCAATGCCAACATTTTTGGCTTTTGTGTATGCATGGGAAAGGCATTTGCCGGGCACTGCCGTAGTGGTATTAACTGCCCATTGTTGGTAGCAGCTGCAAAACGGTGCAAGTGCCCGGATATATAATAGCATTGCCTAGCAAATGCCTAAACTTAAACACAAGCCAAAACTGTTGGCTTTGCCAATGCTTGGTTTGTACAGGACTTTAGTGAAGGACACGCATAGTGCTTATAAATCGAGTGAATGAAGGCATACCTGGTTAAGAGATTTCATTTCACCAGTAGCGCGTTTACAACACCAAATAAGTAATTGGGCCTCATTACGAGGTTGGAGGTAGCCATGCCGGTAAAACTGGCAAGGCTACCTCCAGACTCGCATCCGGGTCCGGCACCCGCGAATGGGCAATTACCGGGCTATTTCGGCCCAGCTGGACCCCGTAATTGCCCTTTCGCAGGTGCCGGGCCCGGTACATCCCCATAGGGCTAAATGGGGATGGGGGAGGGTGGTAGCACCGGTACCGTTAGTACGGCCACCCGGTCAGACCTGGTGGCTGCAAGGGCACCCACGAGCAGAACTCCTAGTATGGCAGTACGGTAGCAACTGTGCCGGTAGTGATACCGGCGCCGTTGTTGCCTTACCGCCATACTTGTAATGAGGCCCAATCTCTCAGTAGAGTGCTTAAAAAACGCTGGCAGGCATATTGAGAACAACGTTTGATGGTAAGGCTTAAAGGCTAACTCAAAGAGATCCCAGGTGTATTTATTTGGAATGGGAAGGACAGCAAGTAGATGGGAATGGCCATAGGGATTAGCCGGTCATGGGCAGTCAATGGGTGGGTAAATAACCAAACAACACCTACAAGTTTTGCATCACATTCCATTTGCCATTTCTCTATAGGTGTATTCTAATACAATAGTGTTGCTTATATGTGGTGCTTCAGCACCACCTAATAGTCAAAACTAAAAAGGGTTTGCAGATATCAAAGGTTCTTAAGATAATGCATCACTGTAAGCCAGAAGTTTGTGAGAAACAGTCTCTATGCAAGGAGAAATATTTACACAATTTCTTTTAGAGTGGGAAGCATGTTTGTTATGACATAGCAGGTGTCAAATGTGTGCATGAAGGTGTTATGCCTGCTTTTGACATTGTGGCATATTTTCATTCATTTGTATGGGCGAGAGGGGGCATGGAACAAAACTGGCTCTTCCGCTGGCGCCAGCGGAAGAGCCAGTTTTGTTCCATGCCCCCTCTCGCCCATACAAATGAATGAAAATATGGCACAGACATTCACACCTGCATGGCATTTTCATGCTAGCACAAATGTGTGGGATTCTTATGGAATCGGACTGCTTTTTACACCAGCGAAAAGCCGGCAGAGTCCAAACGTATACATTGCACACACTGCCTGGCAGGCGGCATTTACTCAATTTGCACTACAAAGTGAAAAAACAAAGGCGTACAGGCAAGTACGCCTGCTTTGACACCTTTGGTTTGCACTTCCTAGTGCAAATGACTAAAATTGCACTCAGGGGCTTTGTTTGCAAGTAAGGGCAAACATAACAGGTCCTCTCTGTGCAATTTATGTTTTCAAATCAAAGGTCCCCCTGTATTTTTTTAAGTGCTGAAAACGCAGTGTTGTACAATAGATTTTTCAGGCTTTCATTATTCTAGGACTTGTAGTATTCCACTCAGGATGTGTAAAATCAAGGTGGAATGCCATACTTTTGGCGTAACATGTTTCTATAGTAGTTTCATATTATCATGTTGCTTTATTATAGGATTTTGGCATTTTTCAAGTAATAACTATAACACAGTATTACTGTTGCCCTTGAAAGCCAAACATTAACCATTTGCACCATGTAGAGCTCAGAAGGTATGTGGTCAAGTGCCTAATTTGCAGAGGGGGGTTACAATCCCCGGTGCATTGATTAACCAAAGTGTGTAATCTCACCGCAATTTAACTACAGAGAGTGGAGTTAAAGAGATTATGCTATTTGAAAAAATACTTTTTTACAATGGGACTGATTTCATTATTTTAGGGAAACAATTTGGCTCCTTATGCTCCTCCATTAGTGGTCCTTGAAGCCACCACATAGAATTGTGCTATTGCTGCTGTGACCCTCCCTCAGTTCCCATACTACTTAATTTGATAGGTGAACATATAGTCTCACCAGGCAGTCATTGCATCGGAGATTATAGCAAACATACAGATTCCACAGACTAGCTACCCTACTTTTACACACTTAGGTCGCGGGTGCCTCCTAGTCAAAACATACACATCTGTGCACGTCTGCATCAACTTAATTGAGTGGATGCAGACGTTTACATGTTGACTGGGAGACACCCACGACCTAAGTGTGTAAAAGTAGGGTAGCGAGTCTGTGGAATTCGAAAGTTTGCTGCATTGTCTCCGCCCTCATCCACATAGCCCCTATACAAAAAAGAGGCCTTCTTGTGCTCATTTATTTTGAATCCACCAGAGATTCTAGCACAGCAGAATTGCATTAATATGCTGCCCTGTTCCTAAATTGCCTGGGCCGTTCAGAGTACTAACCCAAGTGAGAATGATTGAAACTCTTTGCTATACCCCCAGTACTTTTTGCTGGATTTATAGATTTTTGATTAGATCCCCTGAGCGAGTGGGGACCTTTTTCCACACTCACTCATTCTTTTACCCTATCTTTTGGGCTACTTCGTATTTCTTTTTGTAATTCTTTCTTGAAAAAATACTATCCTCCACATTCTATGGCATCTGTCATTGAATTTTTCTACACAGAGCACTCTCTGTGCTGTGTGGCTGGGCGCCTCTTGTCTTCTCTTTTTATGTTCTGTTATTTTCCTTGTGAGAACAAGGTTCCCAAGGCAGAGGCATGTTTAGTATCCTTAACTTTTATTTTGTGAGATCAGCTCGCCCCAGCTTATGTGGAGTGGTGAGGGGCTACACTGTATCCTCTTTCTCACTGCTTCTATAACATTTGGATTACAATGACATGTAGATCTGAAAGGCTGGCGGCAGTGGTTTTATCCTACCTACTTTTGTGCAATTTTTACTCCCTGGCTGTACTCACAACCGCTGTAGTGCACAGAAGGGTCAACATTGACCCACAATGGTGGCTGTATTCTTTTTACACCGTTTCTCTTTTGCTTGCCCCTTCTTGGTCCTTCTTCTGCCGTGCTGGGTGCGGAGGTCCTGGTTTGACTTTTGTCTTTGGCAGGAAGCCTTTGTGAAGCATGCCAAGACTCCAGCTTGTCTGTGAGGACAGGAACCAGTGGAGGAGTCTGAAACTCTGCTGTTCTTTGTCTTATGGTATCCCTGCCCCACCACCCAGAGTTTGAGGGATGCCTGGGTGCTGATTGGCTGGGATCCTACATAAAAGGCATAGATCCTGATGCTGAAGACAAGCTGACCCCTGGAACGGAAGAGGCAATGAGAAAGAAGAAGAGAGATGACCACAACCGCTTTCAGACGACCAGAGATGCCTTCTGTGTAATCACTGCTGCTCGATTCCTTCTTCCAAGTGTCCTTTAGACTAATGAGATGGTCAGTCTTGAGATGACCTGCATTTCGAGCCATCCCACTACATGCTGTGGCTTTCACAGGCTGCAAACTGCTAATACCCTAGGACCTGTGGCCACTGTGCAGTGCATCATCTTCCAAAGATCAAGTCCTCCCGAAACTTTAGTGCACTCCTTCTGGACCTCGATAGGCAAGATTCCACTCCTTGAAGTCCCCTCTGCAGAGAGCAGGGCCAAGAAAGCGAGACAAAGCGACCGGTTGGTAATCGTTCTTCACTGGTGCTTCCCGAAAGGTCTCAAAATCACAGCACCCTAAAGAATCCTTGGCTGGAAGCCTCTGCACTTGACTGCTGCTGCAAGATCCACTCCAGTGTCCCTTCTTTCTTCTCCCTGGCCAAGAATCCGGTGATCGGGTCTGCTGCATCGTGGGGGCATCATGCTGCATCCTCTTCTTCACTTATAAGGTACTGTGAGACTCAAGGTAGAACTTACCTTGAGCTGTTTTGTTGCTCCTGTGTTGCTGGAGTGCTGATTCATGTGTTTGGGAGTCCTCCCATACACGTTCGCCCAGGCCTAATTTCAGGGAGCCTTTTACAAAGTGCCTGCCCCTTTTTCCAACAAAGATGGCTACTTACTTTCTACAGAAGACTTCCTCTGGAAACCTTGAACTTTCTACAGCTGTGCCTTACCTGTTTTTCCCTCAAGCCTGACTCTAGGACACTCATGAACTAGTTAGGGATGGACTTCTAAATTGTTAGGCCTCTGGGAAATGATTGCCTAGTATTTACTTACCTTGTGTTGTTAATGTTTCATTTATCTCATCTGAAACAGTTATTACAAAAGTAGTTTTCTTACCTGTGAATTGCATACTGCCATTCTAAAAGGTATTACAAAAGTGATTTACTTACTGTGAATAATGCATTGGTTTTTCTAAAGTTACTCATTGTGTGCTACAGTACTTACCTTTTAACTTTATCTTAGTGTATATTTAAATAAACCATTATTTTTATATAACTATTAGTGTTTCAGCGTTTCTTTTGCCTATGTATATACTCAAAATTCTTTGTACCACCTATAGCCTTGTTCTCCCTACTTGATAAGCCTGGCTGCTCAGCCATTGCTACCAACATATTTGTGTGGTTCAGGCTTATACTAGGAGTTGGAACCCGTTGTCCCAAGTTTGAGTTTTCTCAAGTTCTCACCAAGGTGGACTTTTGTAAAACTCCTTAACGCTGGGTATACTATTTTATTGAGCCTTGCATAACACACGTCCTTTTTTACGTTTTTTTGGAGCATCAAAATCTGTAAGTGGGGCTAGAAGACTAACACAGTAAAAGGATTCTTTATTGCAATATTGAGGTGTGCAGGTCTGAAATTATAAGGCTGTCTGTAGTGTGAAAGTTTAAGCAATTTTGTGACTTGTCTATAGCAGTGTTTAATTTGTACTCCAGGTTGCTAACATAAATTGTTTATAGGGTTGACTGTGCTGTCTGCCAGAGTGGTGTTTGGGAGCACGGAGAGTTGCATTATTGTATCTGTGGTAGTGTGGATTAGTGTGGTGTTTAGGTAAATTTAGCGCAGACCTTTGCTTTTAGTTGGCGTGCACATTCAGAGCCCGATTATGAGGTTGTGCTAAAAGAAGTGTGGAAAGCTGACATCCTCCTCTCCAGTTTCCGCACCACCATTCTGAGGTTGGTGGAAGTATTGGAGGGGGGTGTTGTGCTTTCGGTGTGTACATTCAGAGCCCGATTATGAGCTTGTGCTCAAAGAAGTGTGGAAAGCTGACATCCTCCTCTCCAGTTTCCGCACCACCATTCTGAAGTTAGTGGAAGTATTGGAGGGGGGTGTTGTGCTTTCGGCGTGTACATTCAGAGCCAGATTATGAGCTTGTGCTCAAAGTAGTGTGGAAAGCTGACATTCTCCTCTCCAGTAAAGTAACTTGTGTTGGCCTACTAAAATCCTTGAAAAAGCGGTATGGGGTCAATTTCAGCGCTTTGTAGATAGTAAAGGGGTACTGGATGATTGCCAGTTGGGTTTCTGACCCAATCATGGGGCGGAGACCGCTTTGTTGGCGGTCCAGGATGATCTGTTGGAGGCTGTGAATAGGGGAGGATCCACAGTATTGTTGATGCTGGACCTATCGGTGGCCTTCGATACAGTGGACCATAAAATCATCCTCCAGAGAATTGAAAAAATCGTGAGGGCCTCGAAAGTAGCAGTGGATTGGTTCCGCTCATTTTTGAAGGATAGGTCCCAACGAGTGACACTGGGAGGGTTCCTTTCAGAGATATTATGGCTAAGGCGCAGAGTCCCACAGGGCTCGGCACTCTCAACATTGATCTTCAATTTATATATTTGACGTTATTCAACATTCTGAGGCGGCACGGGTTAAGATTCCATTCCTATGCCGACGATACCCAGAGCTATGTTGAAACAGAGAATATTGCAGAGGCATTTGAAAAGATCGATCAATGCATGTAAGAGATTAAAAGATGGATGGCATGTAATCAGCTACAGCTCAATGCATTGAAAATTGAGGTGATATTATTTGGACCAGGGAGCAAAATAATGGGTGAAAGACAAGGTGTAACCCCTCTGGTTTTGGGTGAGGAACTCCAATTCTCAAGGAAAGTTAGAAACCTTGGATGTATCTGGCAGAGAAACCTGGGCAGTGAAACCCATGTAGGGGCCAAAGTAAAAGCAGTGTATTATTCACTGTGTCTGCTTAGGAATGTGCTCCCTTGCATTTCAATAGAAGAACATCCAGTGGTAGTAGGGGCCCTGACCAACTCCCATTTTGACTATTGTAATAGACTAATGACAGGGATCCCAGCAAAGTAGATGGCGAGACTCCAAAGGGCCCAGAATGCAGCAATCAGGCTGATCAGCCATCTTGGGAAACGGGACCATATCTCAGCCCTTTGTAGATCGCTTCACTGGCTTATGGTGGAAGACTGTGTTAAATTTAAGATGGCCTGTTTGATGTACAGGTGCTTTTATGATCTTGCAGCAAAATATCTGAGTACCAGGATCCGCCGCTATCAGCCAACCAGAGATCTCCGGACTGGAGTTAAACTGTTGATGTGTATACCTCGGGCAAAACAGGTCTCTAAGGGCAACAGGAGGTTTTCTGTGTTTGGCCCTAAACTATGGAATCAGCTACCAGTTTAAATCCGGGCTTGTCCATCCTTGGCTTTAGAAAGCTGTTAAAAACCTTCCTATTCAGATGAGCTACTGAGGTTTAGGTCACAGGCAACACTCTCACAGTCTAATTCTGAATCATAGTTACCATCTGCGCCCGAATGTAGTTAAGTCTGCCTGGTGCGCGTAAGAAATATCCAAAATCAAAATCAAATCAGTTTCAGCACCACCATTCTCATGTTGGTGGAAGTATTGGAGGGGAGATGTTGAGCTTTCCTGCAGCAGAAGCTGCTAAAATGTCTTGTTGTGAGAAAATCATGTGCATCGGTGGCAGTATGAGCATTACTTTTCTAATTTGTGAATGTTTCCTTAAGCTTTCAGCAATTTAGAAAGGTTGTGCTGCAGTCTGGGAAATTCTATTTTTGGACTGGGAAAAGGGTGCAATAGAGGATGACGACACCTTAGAGGTTCGTAAAAAACCAATGCTTTTGAAAGGGGTAGCCCCTCGCAGTGCCTGCCCTGCATTCCTCATGGTTGCTAAGGCTGTTGTCAAGTAGTACATCAGGCACATTCAAAAGTGGTGGTTTTGATGCCAGGCTGTCACATTATCACTTTAACAGAATATGGTGCTTTTCAGGAAAGTGTTATTCCTTTACAGAAGAACACTGTCCTGTTAGCATGCACCTCAGAAACAGGATGGAGAACAATACTTTTTCTAAACAGAACCATATTCTGCATCAACATAAAAGTGGCGGGATGAAAGGAAATATGCCACTTTCGTTCCCTGCTCCAAATCCTCACTTTCCAGCATGACCGGCCCTAGTGACCAGAAAGAAATGCAGAGCTGTTGGTGCGAGCAGATTCTGAAGCCACAGCACCATTTCTGCACCATTAAAAAAGGGGCTAAATTACGCGATCCCACGAAGTGTCGTTAGTGCATAAGTGCTTATTTCTACTTTTTTCTTTAAAAAAACAAAATAAATTCCTTTTAATAATCGTAAAACATTTCCTGTACGTTTAATTCATATACAGGCCACAAGATGGCAGGGTGAGAACACCATGAACAAAGGAAAGAAAAGAGCCTTACTTTTTGCTGCACTTCCCTCAAAGCCAGATTGCTCAGCGACACTGTCAGTAACGGGTCATTGATGTTACTAGTTGCCACTTGAGCAGCTCTCCGCATGGTAACACTGAGGGCGGATGGGGAGGCGGGGGGCGGGGAGGATTTCGAAATTCTGCGTGGCATTTACCACGTTGTCAGAATCATGCCCTCGGTCATACATGGGATTCTGGTATAATGCAGCTAGACGTGCACCATTAAACGGCAAATCACAAACGCAGCCATACACCCCATCATGATCACAGCCACAGCAGCACCATGCTGGTCGCTGCCATCACAGCCACAGCAGCACCACGCTGGCCGCTGCCATCACAAGCTGCAGCAGCACCATGCTGGCCGCTGCCATCACATCCACATCAGCACCATGCTGGCCGCTGCCATCACAGTCACAGCAGCACGATGCTGGCCGCTGCCATTAGAGCCACAGCAGCGCCATGCTGGCCGCTGCCATCACAGCCACAGCATCACCATGCTGGCCATGCTGGCTGTTGCCATCACAAGCTGCAGCAGCACCATGCTGACTGCTGCCATCACAAGCTGCAGCAGCACCATGCTGGCCAATGCCATCACAGCCACAGCAGCACCATGCTGGCTGCTGCCATCACATCCACATCAGCACCATGCTAGCCGCTGCCATCACAGTCACAGCAGCACGATGCTGGCCGCTGCCATTAGAGCCACAGCAGCGCCATGCTGGCCGCTGCCATCACAGCCACAGCATCACCATGCTGGCCACTGCCATCATAAGCTGCAGCAGCACCATGCTGACTGCTGCCATCACAAGCTGCAGCAGCACCATGCTGGCCAATACCATCACAGCCACAGCAGCACCATGCTGGCCGCTGCCATCACAGCCACAGCAGCACCATGCTGGCCGCTGCCATTACAGCCAGAGCAGCACCATGCTGGCTGCTGCCATCACAGCCACAGCAGCACCATGCTGGCCGCTGCCATCATATCCACAGCAGCACCATGCTGGCCAATGCCATCACATCCACAGCAGCACCATGCTGGCCGCTGCCATCACAAGCTGCAGCAGCACCATGCTGGCTGCTGCCATCACATCCACAGCAGCACCATGCTGGCCAATGCCATCACATCCACAGCAGCAGCGTGCTGGCCGCTGCCATCACAGCCACAGCAGCACCATGCTAGCCGCTGCCATCACAGCCACAGCAGCACCATGCTGGCCGCTGCCATCACAAGCTGCAGCAGCACCATGCTGGCCGCTGCCATCACAGCCACAGCAGCACCATGCTGGCCGCTGCCATCACAAGCTGCAGCAGCACCATGCTGGCCGCTGCCATCACAAGCTGCAGCAGCACCATGCTTGCCGCTGCCATCACAGCCACAGCAGCACCATGCTGGTCACTGCCATCACAGCCACAGCAGCACCATGCTGGCCGTTGCCATCACAGCCACAGCAGCACAATGCTGGCCGCTGCCATCACAAGCTGCAGCAGCACCATGCTGGCCGCTGCCATCACATCCACAGCAGCACCATGCTGGCCAATGCCATCACATCCACAGCAGCACCATGCTGGCCGCTGCCATCACAGCCACAGCAGCACCATGCTGGCCGCTGCCATCACAAGCTGCAGCAGCACCATGCTGGCCGCTGCCATCACAGCCACAGCAGCACCATGCTGGCCGCTGCCATCACAAGTTGCAGCAGCACCATGCTGGCCGCTGCCATCACATCCACAGCAGCACCATGCTGGCTGCTGCCATCACAGCCACAGCAGCACCATGCTGGCTGCTGCCATCACATCCACAGCAGCACCATGCTGGCCGATGTCATCACATCCACAGCAGCACCATGCTGGCCAATGTCATCACAGCCACAGCAGCACCATGCTGGCCGCTGCCATCACAAGCTGCAGCAGCACCATGCTGGCCGCTGCCATCACAAGCTGCAGCAGCACCATGCTGGCCGTTGCCATCACATCCACAGCAGCACCATGCTGGCCAATGCCATCACATCCACAGCAGCACCATGCTAGCCGCTGCCATCACAGCCACAGCAGCACCATGCTGGCCGCTGCCATCACAAGCAGCTGCAGCACCATGGTGGCCGCTGCCATCACAAGCTGCAGCAGCACCATGCTGGCCGTTGCCATCACAAGCTGCAGCAGCACCATGCTGGCTGCTGCCATCACAAGCTGCAGCAGCACCATGCTGGCCGTTGCCATCACAAGCTGCAGCAGCACCATGCTGGCCGCTGCCATCACATCCACAGCAGCACCATGCTGGCTGCTGCCATCACAGCCACAGCAGCACCATGCTGGCTGCTGCCATCACATCCACAGCAGCACCATGCTAGCCGCTGCCATCACAGCCACAGCAGCACCATGCTGGCCGCTGCCATCACAAGCTGCAGCAGCACCATGCTGGCCGCTGCCATCACAGCCACAGCAGCACCATGCTGGCCGCTGCCATCACAAGTTGCAGCAGCACCATGCTGGCCGCTGCCATCACATCCACAGCAGCACCATGCTGGCTGCTGCCATCACAGCCACAGCAGCACCATGCTGGCTGCTGCCATCACATCCACAGCAGCACCATGCTGGCCGATGTCATCACATCCACAGCAGCACCATGCTGGCCAATGTCATCACAGCCACAGCAGCACCATGCTGGCCGCTGCCATCACAAGCTGCAGCAGCACCATGCTGGCCGCTGCCATCACAAGCTGCAGCAGCACCATGCTGGCCGTTGCCATCACATCCACAGCAGCACCATGCTGGCCAATGCCATCACATCCACAGCAGCACCATGCTAGCCGCTGCCATCACAAGCTGCAGCAGCACCATGCTGGCCGTTGCCATCACAAGCTGCAGCGGCACCATGGTGGCCGCAGCCATCACAAGCTGCAGCAGCACCATGCTGGCCGTTGCCATCACAAGCTGCAGCAGCACCATGCTGGCCGCTGCCATCACATCCACAGCAGCACCATGCTGGCTGCTGCCATCACAGCCACAGCAGCACCATGCTGGCTGCTGCCATCACATCCACAGCAGCACCATGCTAGCCGCTGCCATCACAGCCACAGCAGCACCATGCTGGCCGCTGCCATCACAAGCTTCTGCAGCACCATGCTGGCCGCTGCCATCACAAGCTGCAGCAGCACCATGCTGGCCGTTCCCATCACAAGCTTCGCGTTTTCAATTTGAAACCGTTCATGTTTTTTGGCAATGCTCCTTTCTCAATGTGCATTAAATAGAACAATACCTTCCTAATTTGACACTAGTTTCCAAAACATTCCTTCGGTAACAAGGGAAGGGGCCCCCATACAAGTAAATGTGCCCCGCCCCCGCAAAGTTTGTGAAGGCTGGTCTCCCCCGCCGACACCCCATTAGCCCCCATGAAGTTTTAGTCTAGTTGCGCCCCTGCACAGAGTAGCACAGAAGCTGTCTATTTGTTCAGAAATCGTTTGCAGGCCAAACTATCACGGCATTCGAAGACACTTGTGCTTCAGAGGGGAGTCTTTTGGGGGCCGATTTCGCCAGTGCAGCTTACCCTTTTGGCATGAATGACTCTTCAGGTGTATATTGACATATTTAATTCCTAGTCTGTCGTGGTGGTCTCTACACCATAAAGAAAAGAAACACTACAGAAGTGTATTCCCAGAGAGTACCATGCCACAGCCAATGCGAGATGCATGCTTGTTAATCTCCTGGCAAGTGAAATCCTTTGAATGCAGCGTCGGGCGGTTTTGAAGGAACACTTGGAGTGTTCCCATTCTGGAGGGATGCATTTGCTTTCTACTAATGACATGATATGATGCGATATGGCATTTATAACGCACCTATACACAAGTGTTTCAAGGCGCAACGAGGCAAAGAAGGGGGAACAGAGGGGAGACAGAGATAACGATCCTACTAGGACAAGTGACATTGAGATCACGCAAGTGCAGGGAGGGAGGGCAGTGCTGTATATGGGATCAAAACAATAACAAGAAGTGCGGCCAGAAGGTGGCAGGTGCAAGGGTAAGTGCAGACAGCAGGCGTCCAAAAGTGCAGGTAGGGGGACTGTAGGGTTACAGTCCCAAGTGCAAGGGTTGCCAGGAGGCAGCGCAGGTGTGCGACTGGGCGGGCAGGAACCTGGGCCCGAATCAGAGGGTCGCCAGGTGACCAGTCCAGTATCAGACAGGAAATCAGCACGAGAGAGGGAGAGAGAAGGCAGAAGCAAAGAGGAAAGTTTTGAGGGGCTTCCAGAACCAGAGATGGTTCTCCTCAAGTTTCAGAGAGGCAGGGAGGTTGTTCCAGAGGCAGGCCCCAGCCGAAGAAAGAGATCTACCACAGACTCATTGCTTGGAGAAGCGACTATCCCTGAGGGAGTTGGAGGTGGAGGAGCTAAGAGCTTGAGTAGGAAGGTTTTTACAAAGAGAGAGCTGGAGGTATTGAGGACCCAAGCCCCAGAGGTCCTTGTGGACAATTCGGGGGGTCTGGGACTTAATCCTCACAGCCACTGGGAGCCAGTGCAGAGATTTCAGTGCTGGAGAGATAAGATCCCTGGGCTTGAGGCCAAGGACATGTCTCGCAGTCCTGTTTTGGATGAGTTGCAGAGGGCGGAGAGTAGAATCAGGCAGATTTAGAAAGAGGCTGTTGGAATAGTCCAGCCTAGAGAGAACCAGAGCTCTGGAGACAGTGAGCTTCTGGGGGAAGGAGAGGAAAGGAAGAACACCTCGAAGGAGTTGGTAGTTTGATTTCTTAGAGATGTCAGAGATGTGAGGAGAAAAGGGCAGGGTGGAGTCAAAGATGACGTTTCCAGGTGAATAGGTTTACATGGTGGTATCTTTCCTGTGACCTAGCGGCAGGACTGGAGACAGTACTGAGTGAAGCACCCCACCCTGATATCCAACATAGAGCGAAACATGAAAATGTCATTGAATGCTGAAGTATTTGTTTATTTCTAATGCTTAGAGTTCCAACCTTTTCTGGGCCAATTTCTTCCAATTCCATAGAGCGTTTCTCTGCGACAGTAAAAGCCAATGAAGGCCATGTTTAATGGAGAGCACGTAAGATGCAAAGCCATTTATTCTTGTTAATAAGAGTCTATTGGAATGAAACTGAAAAATGCAATTCGGGGTGATGAAGGAATGTTGGGGGGTTCCGCTAAGTATTCTCCAGGAAATGTTTCACAGCTGCTACTTAACTACTTGGAACATTTAGTGAAGGGGATCCTGAATCTAATGGGAGTGAGTGAGGCTTAAACGAGCCTCTGATGTGCCCCAGGAATCTATCTATTGAGGCGCCCCGTCCTGCCTGTGGGATGCACCCTGTAGTCGGGTCATCTGAATAGATGTCAATCTAGATGCACATTTAGGTGGGTCTGAGACCTTTGATTCTCCAGATGTTTTGGACTACAACTCCCATCAGAACTAGCTAGAATATACAATGGTGAGGAATCATGGGTGTCCTAGTCCAAAACATCCAGCAAACTGCAGGTTTGACCCCTGTAACTTCACGCCATGGGGAGTAAATGCTAACATCATCTGGATTTGAAAACTGGTTCATTCTCCCCCAAAGACAAAGATTGTCCTTGATCTTTTGAGACTGGTACATGGTGAAGGAAAAGGCTGGCAATGCCAGCAGAAGAAGCCATTTCATATCTATCACTGGAGGTGCGAAGAAAGGGAAACTCCTCATTTACAATGGCCACACCCCTAGATAATGAACTCAGGGCAGCCCTGGGGGATACACATTGTGCTTTCTACCACCCGCCTGCTCAATCCTGGATACATTCCGCAGCATTAGGTAAAGGGTAGGGACTAGCAGCAGTTCATAGGTCCCTTCGGATAAAGTCAATGCCATTGGAATGATATTTACCTGGGACCCATACTGGTAATTAATCAATGGAACAATGACGGCATTCTGTTCAAGTGCCCAATCCGAACCAATGAGACTTCAAACCTTTAGAAACCTGTTAACTGCTTAGTTAAGCAATGCTACGTAGCGACCGGGGGACATTAGAGTGAACGCCATATCATACTAGAGATTGAGCACCACAGCTGGCTAGGCTGAAAAAGGTTCCATGTGTTAAAATCGCGTCAAAAATGGCTGTTTACACAATAAATCGCGGCAAAAAGCCCGTGGTTTTGCCATCACAATCCATGTAATGGATGCAGGGAGACACCCGTGCAATCCCTGGCTCCCCTTAAATGGTATAATGGGTACACCCATACCGCCGCGATTTGATTTACAAATGACTTTTTTGAGGCAATTTTTTTTACTGCACACCCTGAAAAAGCAGTGGGTTGCACGGCGCTGGACCCCACAAGCTGATGCCAGGCTCTGTGCTAGGGGCCACAAGCTGATGCCAGGCTCTGCAACTCCTTTAATGGAAAAGTATTGTTGCGCTTCACCTTGCTGAGCGCGGTCTTTCACTCGGAAGGTTGGCACAGCCCTGAGCCAGTCCAGGGAACTATTTGCAGTGGTCCAATCATTCTCCTCCACAGCACGATTTACGCCTACGGTGACTCCTACTCCATCCTTCTATGACTGATTGGCTGATTTTCTTCTCAACAATAATTGTGGGTGCCTGCACAGATATTCGGTCGAGCTGTCAGAATGTCACTGATTCCATTACGGCTGAAATAGTGCCGGCAGCTGCTTTTTCTCGGTCTATTGTCCCTGAGTTTTCTACTGAGGCAGTTTGCCGACTTCCGTCCAGTGCTCCGTCGGACCCTGTTCCTTTAGGTGCTCTTAAGGATATCATGCCTGACATGATTCCATGGTACACTAAAGCAAAAGTATTGTTTCCTGCTTCCACGGGAATGGTTTTAGCTCAATGCAAGATGGACGCCATTAGCACATAGGCTTTCTCACTCACTGCTGAGGCCTTTTGCAAAGTCACCAGTCGCTACCTCTGCAGCATCCTTCAGTTCCAATAGCTTCAGAGCTTCCCATAAGCCGCCAAGATGTTACCAAGAGGAAAACTAGGCCTTGCCACTCCTCTAGGTCCCAGAGGAGGAAACACATATTCTCCTGAGGGTTTCCAGCCACTCTTATGAAAGGAAAGGGAATGGGTACTCTGCCGGCCGGGGCTGTTTCTTCCATTGATCTGGCAGCATATGCCAGTAGTGAGGGCAAGAGGTCTAGTTCATCTTCCTCAATGGAGGCCAATCACTTGAGACCTATGGGTACTCCTGGTGGGTCACGGTCCTCTTACCTCTGATCATGCCTTTGACATTTCATTAGGCAATCTCTCCACAGGTAGCATATGTTTGTTATAGGACTGATGGTGTCCATTATCAATATAGTGTTCGCCAATAATACCCAAAGCTTGCGCTGTCTCAATGCTCCTGGATCTCTTTCAAGATCATGTCCACAGCATCTTTGGACAAAGGGAATTCTCAGCAGCCTGTCTCTCGATAGCTGGCATATCTCAGCTGGCATATCTCAGCGGCATTTCTCTCGAGAGCTGGCATATCTCAGCAGCCTTTCTCTCGATAGCTGTTATATCTCAGCGGCCTTTCTCTCGATAGCTGGCATATCTCAGCTGCCTTTCTCTCGATAGCTGGCATATCTCAGCAGCCTTTCTCTCGATAGCTGGCAAATCTCAGCGGCCTTTCTCTCGATAGCTGTTATATCTCAGCAGGCTTTCTCTCGATAGCTGGCATATCTCAGCTGCCTTTCTCTCGATAGCTGGCATATCTCAGCGGCCTTTCTCTCGATAGCTGGCAAATCTCAGCGGCCTTTCTCTCGATAGCTGTTATATCTCAGTGACCTTTCTCTCGATAGCTGTTATATCTCAGCGACCTTTCTCTCGATAGCTGGCAAATCTCAGCGGCCTTTCTCTCGATAGCTGGCATACCTCAGCTGCCTTTCTCTCGATAGCTGGCATACCTCAGCTGCCTTTCTCTCGATATCTGGCATATCTCAGCGGCCTTTCTCTCGATAGCTGGCAAATCTCGGCAGCCTTTCTCTCGATGGCTGGCATATGCTCTATGGCCTCTTCATTCTAGGCCTGCCAAGGAGCACAGGCAAGTCTGTTCTTGTTCCAACCTAAATGTTTCAATGCCCCGGGGAAGCAGAACAAGTACAACAAACATTATTCCCTCTGGCACAGTTTCTCATTTAGAACAGGCCACTAACAAAGCTTGGCTTCTGCGGCTCTTAGGCTCCACCGCTTCCTGGAATATAGTGTTTGTTTGTTTATTATTTATAATGCGCGCCAGACCCAAGGGTATCAGGGCGCAGCAGTTACAAGACAATGCAAAGCTTAGTTACAAAGAAGCATAAGATGTGATACATTACTTACAAAGAGCAAGGTGTACCGCTATTTACAAATATTACAAGGCATCATGTACAACGTTATAGTTGCCTCCACGGGGTAACATATGGGGAAACATGAGTGAAATACATTTCTTACAATGGCAGAATATGCAAATATTTACAGATGTTCTGGACAAATTACACCAAGTAGAGGTTGCAAACATGGAGTGGCCGGTGGGCGTTATTAATTACAATTCGTTTGCGCAGGCAGAGGTTTATACATCATGCGAATTAAAGGTCGTTGGATTTCAGCCACAGGATAGTATTGGTTCTGAAGTTAAGATAGGACTGGTCTATTCTCAGTGTAGGAGGCAAGGGGTTCCATAGTTTAGCCGCTTTAACGGGGAAACTATTACCTCCGATCGTGGATACTTTAAATCTAGGGATGGATAAGCGATCCCTGTTTTCTGATCTGGTGGGTCTTAGGGATGTCTGTTTGTGGAATCTTTCAGAGAGGTAGATAGGGGTGGCGTTATTAAGAGATTTATGGGTAAGCAACAAAGTTTTTAGGAGGATTTTATCGTTGGTTCGGCGCCAGTTATTCTGTCGTCTGCTCTCAGAGATGTGCTCTCTTCTGGAGATGCCTAAGGCCGCTCTAAGGGAATTGTTTTGTACGGTTTGGATTCTTCTAATGATGGATTTGTTGGAGCCTATGTACAGCGCATTGCAATAATCCAAGCGGAACAGGATGAGGGCTCTGGCCAGGATGGTACAGCTGTCATTAGAGAGAAATGGCTTACCTGTTCTGATAGGTTTGCACTTATAGGCCGTGGAGGACGCTAACGTGTTGACCTGTTTGGAGAATGAGAGCGTAGAGTCGAGATAAAAACCCAATGTTTTTACTTCCTGTGCTACCTTGATGAGGTTGCCGTTGATTATAAATGAGGAGTAGTCAGGTCCCAGTTTATTTAAGTTAGTAGGGGTACCCAGGATGATGAGTTCTGTTTTATCATCATTCAGACATAGACCGTGCATGGCCATCCATGCCTGGATGATGATTTACACTCTGTTCACCAAGGCGAAATCCTTGTCATAATCCCCTGAAAGTGGGAGGAGGATCTGGGTATCATCTGCATAGTTAGTGTAGGTGATACCAAGATGGTCCAGATCATCGAAAAGGGGCTTGGTGAAGATATTGTACAGTGTGGGCGAAACGCAGGACCCCTGTGGTACGCCGCAAGTGATGGTATGGGGTCTGCCGCTGCAGAGGACGAAAAGACCCTCATAGTTCTGCCACTTAAGGTGGATCTAATCCAAGTTATGGCGCCCTTAGAGAAGAGTGCTGCTGTGTCGAGATGGTTACATAAAATTGTATGATCCACCAAGTCGAACGCAGCTGAGAGGTCCAGGAGGAGGAGCAAGGCTGATTTGCCACTGTATCTAAGCTCATCGACTTGGGTCTTGAGATCAATGAGGACAGTCTCCATTCCGTTTTGTGGGCGGAAGCCTGATTGTCTAGCTCCTAGCAGGTGGTGAAATTCCAAATATTTTTGTATTTGCGTGTAGGGAACCTTGTCTAATATTTTTAGAAGAAAATGGACTGTTGTGATTGGCCTATTATTGGTAGGTGTTGAGGGATCTAAAGTCGTTTTTTTAAAGAGTGGCAGTACCCATGATTGTTTGAGGTTAGTGGGGATAGTGCCGGTGGCAAAGGAAGCGTTGATAAGCTTGGATATGAAGGGTGAAAGATCTCGAGCCGAATCCTCAATGAGCTGTGCAGGGCAGAGATCACCCTGACAATTGGATGGTTTGAGGGACAGAATAATTCTTTCCACCTGAAGGATAGATACTTTAGAGAAGTTGAATCGGGTAGGTTGGGCTTCGGTTGTGTTCCCAGTTAATTTGGGTGATGGTGGGTTCTTTAGAGAATCTTTATTTTGGGATATTTTATTTTGTAAGGTAGATACTTTATTAGCAAGTGCATGTTGGATGTCTGAGCACCATTTTTTATATTTATTACAGGTGTCTGGTATAGCGATGGGAGTCTCTAATTCTTTGAGAATAGTAAATAATTATTTCATATTGGAATTAGCTTGGGAGATGCGAGTGTCGTAGGATGCCCGTTTAGCTAGACAGATTTCTTTTTTGAGAGGGATGAAAGTTTGGTTAGTTTTAATATTTTTTCTCCGAGGGGAGTATTTTCCAGGTAGCCTCGCAATTTCTTTTTTGTTGTCTTAGGTTTTTTAGGAAGGGTGTGAACCATTTGTTCAGATGGTTTTTTGGCTTACTTGGTCTGAGTTTAAAGGGGACGATCTGGTCCAAGGAGGAGACCATAATTTTGTTATACTCCTCAACCAAGCTCTCTGGGTCAGCGCTGTCAGGAAGTGAGTCAAGGGTAGGGAGCAAGGCTGGGATAGGTCTATCCGCTGTGATACTCTTTTTATTTCTGGTTAGTGTAGGTGGAGTCATGGGGGCAGGTGTAGGCAAGGGTCTATTGGTGGAGAGCGGAAATGAGAGTAGGTAGTGGTCGGTCCAGGCTAGCGGTGAAATGGAAAGGATGTTGGCATGGCAATTGTGGTCTGCCACCCAATCTAGTATTCTACCTTTGTTGTGGGTAGGGGTTGTGCTTCTCTGGGTGAAGCCTAATTCTAATAGAATATTTGCCGTTGCCAGGGCAAGCTGATCCGAGAGGTCATTAAAACCCAGATTAAGGTCACCTAATAGTAATACTTGAGTTGAGCTTTTGAGTTTATTAGCTAAGATCGTATTAATGTCTTCCTCAAATGTCCCAGTTGGGCCCGGGGGATGGTATATCAAGTGGATATTAAGGGTTTGAGAGTTGAGGTACTTTGGCTGACAATACTTCACACAAATGAATGTTGTAAGGGGGGGTAATCTTATAGAGAGGCTGCATTTACAGATAATGGCAATAACTCCTCCTCTAGTCCCTCGTCTGTCTTGTCTCATGATAGTATAACCGTCAGGGACTACTATCATAAGCATAGGGCCTGCTGCGGCATGTAGCCATGTCTCGGTGATGGCAAGGAAGTCTAAGTTATCCCTTAGAATCAGGTAGTGGCTACGACTACTCCAGATTGCAAATGAAAGGTACAGAAAAGCATGTAAGACACATCGGGGCTCGATAAGAGACTCACCTTCTGCTCAATCGCTGCTGCTCTAAACTCTGAAGAGTCTTTAGAAAGATCTTCGTTAGTTGGTCAAGGAGTTTCAACCTGTGGCTATGCAGATGTGTTGCTCTTGAACCCCCAATGATCCCTCATCATTGACTACACTGGCTAAGGCTGGGGTTCAGAACATTTGGGGAGCACAAGGTTGCACACCCTTGAGGTAGAGTATGGAAATCAACCTTCTGCAAGGAATACCTTTAGTATCCCAAAAGCAAGGTGTCTATGAGGATTGATTCCTCAGACTACGGACTTTGGGGGTATGTTAGACTCTCAACGTATGACCTCCAAAAGGATGGGACCAATCATATCAATCCTGGGCATTCATGTAATTTGTATAACTTTAGGCGCTTCCTTACTATAAGTTAAAGGGGGCAGAGGTATCAACTGCACAGCAAAGAACTGAGATGTTTTACATCAACAGAGTGGAGTCGACGGCACACCCAAAGGTGTGACGCTACTGGCTGTGTGATATGTGATCCTGTGCAACGAAGACGGGGCACGCCCAAACAACCAATGACCTAGTGAAGAGATAAACCAAGATGCAGACCGACTTAGCCGGCATTGGTCCACACTTTCTCTCTGGACTCTTCACCCAGAGGCAGCTCAGAGGATCTTCCATAAGTGCATGTTTCACAATCTCATGGGCACCTACAATACCACACACATGCATTGTGGATGGGCTAGGACTAATTTGGGAATGCTGCTCCCTTTCAATAGCAGGGGGCATTAATACGCTGGATTTCTCATCTTCTTTCTTTATTTATTTATTTATTTATTTATTTATTTATTTATTTATGTTTACATTTATATAGCACACAAGGCAGCTCTTAGGCATTGCAGCCTTATATATGCAACTTTCATTGCAATCTAATCAGAAAATTGTGGAGCTGTCTCACTTGCAAAATGTTTCAAGTGGCCCAATTGGACTTGGTTCAGAGAACTTGTGAGATTACAAGTGGGTGCTTCTGGCCTCTTTCTCCAGGTTGAAGGTTTTCTGGCTCGAGAGTGAAACCTGATATTTCACCACACACCGAGGGCCCGATTCTGAGGTGCGTGCAAACATAAGAAAGTGTTCTTTCCTTACAAACACTGTGTTCTGGTTAAAAAAAAAAAGGATGTGGTGCAAGGACATGAAAGCCTCAGCTTTTGCAAGTGCCTGGTTTATGGCTTGACAACAGCCCTAGCAACCATCAGGAATGCAGGGCAACCACATGGAGGGGATTCTTCTCCCAGCAGCACTGGTTTAGCATGACAAAAAAAGGAGTTAAAATACGGCACGTGTGAGGTGCCGTTAAAATTCACGGCACACTTTTTCAATTTATTAAATATAACATTTGTTAGACTTGCAGCACCACATTTCTAGTTTAATAAAAGTTTAAGAAAACTTTCTTAAATTAGAAAAGTGGCAGTATTTAAAGAAATGCTTGCAATGCCACTGCACATGTTTCCCCCACAACAAGAGATTTTAGAAACGTTTGCGGCTGGAAAGCACGACAACTTCCCTCTAATACCTCGACCCACTTCATAATGGTGGTGCTGGAAACTGGAGGGGAGAATGTCACATTTCCACCCCCTTTGGTCATGAGCGCAGAATCGGGCCCTCAGTCTTACGTGCTGATGTCCGCGAGTTTCACTTACCGCCATTGAAATGTCCCTCATGCTGCCTGTTATGCAATCAGTCAAAACATCCTCCACAAAAACAATTGGCTTTGTTTTCATATTGGTTAATGGAAAAACGTAGCACCAAACAAAGCACCCAATAAATGACCGTTTGCCCTGCTTCACTCCCAGAGACCACTGAGGCATTCGGGTGGTCCTCTGCATCTTTTGGAGACCCCCAGGAACTCCGCAGAGCAGGTATCATCCTCACAAAATGATGTTGATAGGCAGCATTTTCGAAGTCTCCCACCACTTGTATCCCTCCGTTCCATAAACGTTCAGCAATGTGGGATTGCCATGGTGCCTTGAATCTGTTCATAAACCCTTTGTACCAATTACTTTGGATGACGTAAACAGCCACAATTAGGGGTGGTTACGTCATCTCGCAGGAAATGCAAGCCGAGGAGACTTTTTCTGTTTTCATGAAAGTTAAGATCACTCAACAAATAATCATAAACATTTTGTAAAAACAGCTCCAAAAATAGGACAATGATCTAAAAAGAAGTGCTAGCGAGAAGGCTCAGAGTGGGCATTATACACCAGCAAGGAAAGCATCTGGCATCTGCCGCTGGAACGGGGGTAGGTCAATGGTATTCCAACAGGAAGCAGCACGGGCGAGGTAGCTATCCAGGGAGGAAGAGTGAGAAATCTGGAAATTTAAAGTGGAGTTGATCGCAGGGGAGTTGCTAGGTCTGGAAAAGACCCTGGGCTAAGCTGATGTCGAAACAGTTGGGACTGGGGGCTAGCTGGCCTTTTGGCTGTAGCTCCTGAGATTCTATCCGGGGCTAGAACCAAAAGATCAGGGGCTATAGCCCCTTTGGCCCCCCCAAGCAACGCCCCTGGTTGATCGTGATTCCTACAGCCACGCTGGACCCTAATATACGAGGTGTGTTGGTGATGTCTCCAAATAGATCACTCTCTGATAGTGATATCTCAGAATGGATTACTTTGTAATAGTGATTTCTCAGAACAGATCTCTCTGTGCTAGTGATTTCACAAGATCCATCACTTTTAATAGTAATGTATATCAGAATGGATATCTTCGTGAAAATGATATCTCAGAATAGATCACTTTTGATAGTGATATCTCACAGTGTATCGCTCTGTGTGCGCTGTGCATGATTCTTGCTTCCAAACGGTGCCTTCTGGGGAGCAAGAGTGGATTCTGGCCAATCGGAAGGTGCAGGAATAGCTCAATCTTAGTTTATAATCAGAAGTGCCTGTACAGCGTCAATAAATCAGCCACATGCAGGAACCTGTTAATAAATGTAAGTGAGAACAGCTGAAAATGGGCAGTTTCAACGACAGCTTTAATATGTGGAGTAAAACAGACCTGGAGGAAGTGTAAATCTTCGCGATCTGAATCATTGAGCAAGGGCAGAGGGCGCACCAGGAGAAGAAAGTGACACGGGTTCAGGAGAGTGAAGAATAAGGGCCTCACTTTTGAGGTGTTCAATTCCAAGGAAGTGTGAGGCCATCCCTAACTTAATTTCCTGACAGCACTTCTTTCGAAGGATTGCATGCCCTATCGCGGTGACACATGACGGGTAGTCTTAGAAGTCCCAAAAGTTGTTCCACAGCTTCTTCTAAACCAGGAAAGGTCTCTTTTGACACTCTTTCTGGATCCGTGTTCAGATGGCAAAAGGATTTGCCACAACCAAGACGTCCAAAAAGCTCTTTGATATTATCTAGACAGAAAAAAAACGTCTGCCATTCCCAAATGTTTTGGTAACATATGGCGGCCCTGTCCTGGGCAAAGAGGCCCACAAGGCACACATAGCCCAATATGTTATATCTTTCTAGCCCAAAAGTCCTTAGCATCTCAAACAGGCAATGTCCAGAAGTGTCCACCTGGACATTAATGAACTATCACTGAGATTTACCAAACCCCCCCTCTCCCGGGAGGAGGGGGAGACCGATGGTACATTTATCAGGTACTCGACTGCCGGTGGAGGTTAATAATTGATGTTTCCGTATTATGCATTTGCTTGGGAGAGAAATTGCAACCTGCATCTCTCTGGATGATTGGTAGTACACAGCATCTGAAGAGCCGCAGGTTGCTGATAATGATTTCGCACCTGGTGGTCTTTAGAAACAAAGAGAGATCAGGGGACCTACCATAGCATGATAGAGACATTGCTGCAATCCAGGGCACGCGGTGAATGGCGGTCAGTAATAGGAGTCAGGTGTTCCCTGGTTACCAGACATTTGGTCGAAAAGATTTGGTCGACTGGACAAATGGTCGAACCAATTTGGTCGAAAGCCAAATGGTCGAATTTTTATTTTTTTTATTGTCACCCCCTTTTTTTGGTGGGGGGGGTTCCCCCCAACCCCCTTTTTTTCTAAAAAACCCTTTTTTCCCTAAACGAAAACCTAAAAAATACATATATAAATAAAAAAAAAATCGACCATTTGGTTTTCGACCAAATTACGTCGACCATTTGTCTTTCGACCAATTTACAGTCGACCACTTGTCTGGACAGCGTGTTCCCTATCAGATGCCTTGAATGAATGCAGGGCTAGTAGCTGAAAAGAGCATTCAAGTCCCTGAAATACAATGGTAAGTGGGGGCATGTAAAGTCTCCACCCAGACACACTTTTGTGGGGGCATGAGAGAATAAGTAGGTCGCCAAATCTGAGCAGAGCCAGACAATGGTTCAAGTCTGACACACTCTATAAAAGCACTGTCTAGTCTGCGAAGGCCACAGCTCCTGAGGTCATTTAAAGTTACAAGCCACGGGGCACCACGCCACTTCTTCTAATGCCCCTCGGCTTTCATGAGAGGATTCTGCTTTCTGCCCCTTAGACTAGAGTGGTATCCATGCAGTATCCTAACCCCCAGATTAAAACCATCCGAGGCAGGTTCGAGGTGCACAGCGAAATTAACTCATGTCTAGTGGCCGGGAGGATAGCTCAGCAGCAACGCGTTTCTCTTGGAAGCAAGACAACGCAGAGCAACACACATTCAAATCCCACGCTCAGAGACTGGTCTCTGGTATTAAGTACTTGAATCAATTAGTGCTGATGTCAATTAATTGCACGTACAAAGTTACAAGCTGCTGCCGTTTTCTGCATTGATCAGTTAAGTCAGGGTTTAATGAAAGATACACAACCCCAGTTGGAGTTGTGGTGATGGCTTACATGTTTATTGGTAGCCGCTGGTTTGTTTTCCATATGCGATTAGCCTCTACATCAGGAGCTGGTGGAGGAATTGAGAATATATATATAGATATATATAAAGTGATGTATTTCTAGTTGGGACACGTGAGGAAGAAAAGAAGGACTATACTGTTTTGTCTATGTGTAACTGTTAAGACGGATTTCTGAACTCTGTCCTGGTGGCGCAGAAGTTCAGAAGGCCAACCTAATTACTTGGAACAAGGTAACCTCTGGACGAGCCAGACCAATCAAGGTAGCGATCGCGGCGGTCAAGACTAGGTCTCAAGAGGGGTGAGGGTGACTGAAAGCCCGCAATGAGCACACAAAGCAAGAACACTTACGAACTACTCCAAACAGTTGTTATATTAAAAATATATACACATTTATTCCAAGGCCTTTAAAACAATGACCGTAGCGAGAAAATCACAATATAACGATAGTAAACCAACACATACCATATCAACACAATATATATACAAATACAACAAGTCTCAAGCCTTATATGCACGAAATGTGTAGTCCACCTAAAAGGGAGGGAACATAGGCAGTGCGCAATAATGCTTACACCCAGTTCGCCTTCAGAGGCACCTAACTAGATGGAAGTCCGAGCCCTGCGAAGAGTGGAGCCTTGTGCTCAAAAGTACCTGCACACGCTGGTGCCAACGGGCAAAAGGAGAAGCTCTTCGAGGGAAATCAGGCAGTTCAGTTTAGTGCACAAAAGAAGAAGAACAAGTTTCGCGACTCAAGCGCAGCCTCCACAGTGGGCAGAAGCAGAGCGCGAGTACGGAAAAGGGTGCTGTTTGACACAGCGGGGAAAAGCAATGGGCTCCTGCAGGAGGGCGACCAGATCCTAGCTATGCTACTCACCGGTCCCCGTTGCAAGCAGACCCAGGCTTCTCCGCGTCAGTTTCAGCAGCTGGCAGGTTCAGAAGAGCAGGGAACGCCTCGTTGTCGTGTTGAGTAAAAAGACGTCCCAATCGAAGAAACCCGCACAGTTTGTTACCACAGCAGGGCAACGGAGCGGCTGTGTGTATCGGAGCCAAATGTACACTACTCACTTCAGACCTGGGAACGCCAAGTGTACGAAGCGTGTGAGAGTGACAAGGAGTCGAAATACTACACAACCTGGCGGCGGTTACAGAGCAAGACTCCCATTTAAGCTGGTCAGTTAGCTGGATGGCCCAGAGACGCTTCCGAAGGCTTACTGGCAGGAGATGGTGAAGATGCCGAGAATAGCTGTTCCCGCTATTCCAAGGGTCGAAGTACCAGTACAGGCCTTCTGGTTCGATCAAAGGTGAAAAGGGTTTCACAAGGCGACAGCAGTGCAGAGGAGAAGTCCTTCAGCGGGTCACCAGCGATTCCTCGGTCCAGCCTCTTGGTTGCAGGATACTTGGCTCCTGTATTCCTTCGTTCGTGAGAACTCAGGAGATCGACATGGTAGTGGTGTTTCCAGCCCCCTCTTATCCACGGTTCCCTTCGCGCCAAAACGGAGGGGACCCAATGGGAGATCCGCTCATCAACACTCACACCATTCGTGGACCAATCACGGACCACGGTGGTCCCAGGCATTCACACCACCCTAGACTCTCTGGCACCCAGGATGTGTATTGGGACCAGACATCCCAGCCCACATCCTGGAGGCACAAACAAGACATGTAGAAGCCTGCGAAAGCATCCGTGTTTCGTGGGAAAGTACATGCCCAAATAAGGAAGGCCCCGGGTCGGCTCGACCTGGGGAAGGTGAAGGGAGCAAGACGGTCAGCGGACAGGACAAAGGAGCCTCGTGGTCTGGCCATTTTGGGAGCCAGGCCACCATTTTGGGTTCAGCGTGAGAAACGCGCTTAGAACGCCAAAAGGAGCTCAAAACACAAGAAACGATCGCTGCCACCATTCCCGTCCCTGAATCACTTGCACCGATCAGATACAATCCTAAACGAGTATCTAGGGCCTGTAGAAGGCTAGAGACCCAAGAGAGCTGTAACTTAGCTTACAGTGCCCTCTTGTGTCATGTTGCACGAAGGCCGCAACATGATAAAAGAAACTACGGGAAACTGCGTTCCCCGGTACTGACTGTCTTAAGGGCATGTCAGTTTCCCCATAAGAAAGGAGCGAAGCCCAGAGGAGTGCGGCAGAAGGCTGCACTTCTCTGGCAAAGTCGAGAACAAGGTGAAAAACAACAGCAAAAAGTTTAGGGGTTGCCACATGGAAGGAAAATTACCTACAATTACGAAATCTTTCCTAACACTCGCCCCTCCCAGACTATGGACAGAGGGAACTAATCCACCCGTGGATGAGTCTCTTGTTCAGGTCGGTTAAACATTCTGGACAACCCATCAGCATTGCTATGTTGGACACCTGGCCTATGCTCAATAGTGAAGTCGAAGCCTTGTAGACTTATGGACCACCTAAGCAACTTTGGATTCTCCCCCTTCATGTTCATTAGCCACTTTAAGGGCTTATGGTCAGTTTGCACAGTGAAGTGGGTCCCATAGAGGTAGGGCCTCAGCTTCCTTAGGGCCCACACAACAGAGAAACATTCTTTCTCTACCGTGGACCATCTGAGCTCTCTGTCCTTAAGCTGGCGGCTAATAAAACCAATAGGGTGTTACTTAACCTTCTCATCTACTTGTGATATTACAGCTCCTATCCCAGTGTCAGAGGCGTCCGTCTGCACGATAAAAGGTCTTTGATAATCAGGGGCCCTGAGGACAGGGGCCTGGCACAAGGAGTCTTTTAAGCCATTGAAGGCCTTCTCACACTCGTCGGTCCAAGTTACCTTCTTGGGTTTCTTCGGAGTTGTGAGGGCAGTCAGAGGGGCAGCTATGGTGCCATAGTCTGCCTCGATCTTAATATAAGACCGTACTTTGTCTGACATCCTGTATCCCCTACTTTTGGTAGGTACACTGTCTCCTGTGTCTATGTTATGTTTGCACCAAGGTGTCAAACCAGGCGACTGTGAAAACAGGGGGGAAAACTGCCTAAGCAAACTTTTCACCTCAGCCTGCTGATCAGAAGTCAGGTGAGGGGCCACTCGGACACCCTCAAAGGAGCTATCTGAAGGACCGCTTTGGAACAGGTCGGGGAGAGGTTCAGACTCCTTTTCCTCAACATCTGAAGCCAGTAGCAGTGCTGCGATTTCGACTCTTGGGACGAAAGCCTTCAGCCTATTCACGTGAAACACTTTTGGAGCCTGTCCAGGCCTTCCAAGGTCCACTAAATAGTTAACCTCACTCAGGGGCTCCACCACTGTGTAAGGGCCTGACCATTTGTCCTGTAAAGCTCGAGGCCTTATGGGATTCATGATCAGGACTTGCTGACCAGGTGTAAAGTTGATGAGGGAAGCTTTCTGGTCGTACCAATGTTTCACCAGCACTTGTCCTGCCTTCAATTTATCACTAGCCACGCCCATCAGAAGTACCATCCGTTTTCTGAGCCCTAGCACATAATCAACTACGTTGGTAGTAACAGGGGGAGTGGGCATCTCCCATCCCTCTTTGACGATGGCTAAGGGTACCCGTACGGGATGACCGAACAGAAGTTCGAAGGGGCTGAAGCCAACACCCTCCTGTGGTACCTCTCGGTAGGCAAACAGTAAGCATGGTAAAAGAAGATCCCATTTTCTTCTCTGAGGTTCCTCCAGAGCCCCAATCATGCTCTTTAACGTTCTGTTGAAACGTTCCACCAGACCATTGGTCTGGGGGTGGTATGCAGAAGAGAACTTGTAGGTGACCCCACATTCTTTCCACATAGCCTGCATATACTTCGACATAAAGTTGCTGCCACGATCCGACACAACTTCTTTAGGGAAGCCAACCCTAGTAAATATGCCAAGTAAAGCTTTTGCAACTGACTTGGCAGTTACAGTTTTCAATGGGATGGCCTCAGGATATCTGGTTGCATGGTCGACCAGCACCTGGATAAACCTATTGCCCGAGGATGTTTGCGGGTCAAGGGGACCAACGATATCGACCCCTACCCTTTCAAATGGTACCCCCACAACTGGGAGCGGTACCAACGGAGCTTGGATTGTCGCGCCAACCTTACCAGACAACTGGCAGGAGGCACAACTCCTGCAGTGACTTTCTACTTGCACCCCCATCTTGGGCCAGTAGAAGTGCATGGATAACCTTTGCTTGGTCCTCTTCATACCAAGGTGACCAGCAAGGGGAACTTCATGCGCCAACTGGAGGAGGAAGGGCCTAACAGCAAGGGGAACCACCAACCTCCTATGGTCTCCTTCTGTAGACTCTGTGGGCTCACTATACAGGAGTCCACCTTCCCAATAAATCCTATGCGTCCCAGGAGGTTCACCCTCAAGCTGGGAGCAGGCCTGTCCCCTTAGGCCTTCCAGAGATGGGCACTCACGTTGGCCTTTACTGAATTCGTCCCTATCAGGACCTCCTTCAACTAACAAGTCTTTTAGTTCAGGATGATCGTTGGTGTCAAATACTTCAGGCATCGCCACCTCCTCGTCAGGCCCGGGCGATTGACCAACTTCCTCCACCGCAGTGGTAGGCGAGCTCGGGGAATATTCTCTTTCCCTCGTCTTGACTTGTCGACTCCTTTCGCCTTGGGTTTCCCCTTCAGCTGGGGCAGCGTATTGGTCTTGGCCAATGCTGCCCGTGCTTGAGACCGTGTGTAGGGTCTTTCGGCAGTGTCTCCTACGAGCCCTAAAGCTCTGAGATCATTACCTAACAAGACCTTTCCCGGGACGTTTCTCTGAATGCTCACTGGAATCCTGACTGCTGTACCATTTAAAGTATGATTTACAGGTATTACTGGGAACATACGGAGTGGCCCGTCAGCCAACTTAGTGGGCATCAGAGTAACTCTGGCAACTTCCTCTGAGTCTACCAAGGTAGAATCCACTACAGTGCGACTGCACCCACTATCCCTAAGAGCTGGAGTATCTACTCCATTGATCAGCACACTGTCTTTAAAGTAGTGCTTGGTATTATCCGGAATCCTAGCATAAGCCTCTGCGACTTTAGGCTCCCAGGAACCCAGGGACACTAAAACTACCTCAGCCTCTATCCCGATGGGAAATGAGTCTGAGGAGAAGGATGCTCCTGTAATCTCTTCTTCCTCGTAGGAGGAGAAGGCCAGATTAGCGGAGTGGATCCCCAAAGGTCTAACCTTACACCGGGGATCCCCCTTCACGTGGTCAGTTGCTCCACAATCAAAACAAGATCCATTGGGTCTGTTTACATAGGGAGGCTTATTGTAACCAGAGTTCTGTTTCGGAGGCTGACCTCCACTACCCTGTGAGTTCTCTTGTGTCTTACCCTTACTTTTCTTTTTGTGGCCCTTATGAGAAGAAGATTTATCAGATTCTCCACCCTCCTTATCTTTGGACTTTTTCCCTTCCTCCTGCTCACCAGGATGAGTTTTGTCCTTATGGGACACTCGATGTGACACCCATAAGTCGGCTGCAATGGCCAGCTTCTTAGGATCTATCTCCTTCGAATCGGCCAAATGCTGCTTAAGTTCCGGGGAAGAAGATGCAAAAATGTGTTCCAGCATGACAAGATTTATCATGCCTTCGAAGGTAGAAACCCTATAACCTTCGACCCAGCCAGTTAAGTTTTTCAAGGACTCAGTGACATAAGATACCCAAGTACCACCTTCCTTTTTCTTATACTCTCTGAAACGTTTCAAATATTGGGCCGGAGTCTTCCCAAACTTTAAAATGAGAGTTTGCTTTAACATTGTGAAATCAGCTCGCTCAGCCTTCGACATTTCCATAATGGCATTACAGCCAGAATGGGGCAGTCTGCTGAGTAACCAGGCAATCTTATCAGCATTGTCAACTTGTTGAACTTCGCATGCATACTCAAACGCATTCAGCCAGTCCATAATGTCATTCCTTTTCTCATACACACTGAGCAGATCTTTCGGAAACCGTGGATGAGAGGAGGCCCCAGACCCATGTCCAGGACCCTTGGACCCATTTGCAACCTGAAGCTTGGCCAGTTCCAACTGGTGATCCCTGTCTTTTTGTTTTTCTGCCTGTTCGATTTTTAGTTTGACTATGCTGAATTCAAGCTCCTGCTGCCTAAACCGCAGCTCTTGCTTCTTGAATTCAGGCATAGCCTCCCCATCAGCACTGGCAGAGGAAACATTAGACATCTCGTCCTCCCTGTCCTCGTGGTCGCGATGGATCAGTGCAGCGGCAGAACCGTCGGTTCTACCAGTGAGAGCAGCCCCACCTCCTTCCGCACTGTCCTCAGAAGTTATAGCGTCAAGCTGCGCTTCTTGCCACGCCACGATTCTTTGGATCATTTCCAATTTCGTGCCTTGAGAGGAAACACCTCTCTCCACACACATCTTTTTCAATGTTTCTGATTTGGAAGCATTTAAAGTTAACAAGGTATTTGTTTCCATACTGTTAGATAGGACTATGGCCTTTTTAAAGTTATACTACAACAATTCACTACGTGTCCTGGTTGGAATAACCTGAAATGCCTTAGTTCGTGCACAACACTGGATACCTTCAGTCGTATCCCACCGCTGTACACCAATTTGTTAAGACGGATTTCTGAACTCTGTCCTGGTGGCGCAGAAGTTCAGAAGGCCAACCTAATTACTTGGAACAGGGTAACCTCTGGACGAGCCAGACCAATCAAGGTAGCGATCGCGGCGGTCAAGACTAGGTCTCAAGAGGGGTGAGGGTGACTGAAAGCCCGCTAAGAGCACACAAAGCAAGAACACTTACAAACTACTCCAAACAGTTGTTATATTAAAAATATATACACATTTATTCCAAGGCCTTTAAAACAATGATCGTAGCGAGAAAATCACAATATAACGATAGTAAACCAACACATACCATATCAACACAATATATATACAAATACAACAAGTCTCAAGCGTTATATGCACGAAATGTCTAAAAGGGAGGGAAAACAGGCAGTGCACAATAATGCTTAGACCCAGTTCGCCTTCAGAGGCACCTAACTAGATGGAAGTCCGAGCCCTGAGAAGAGTGGAGCCTTGTGCTCAAAAGTACCTGCACGCGCTGGTGCCAACGGGCAAAAGGAGAAGCTCTTCGAGGGAAATCAGGCAGTTCAGTTTAGTGCACAAAAGAAGAAGAACAAGTTCCGCGACTCAAGCGCAGCCTCCACAGTGGGCAGAAGCAGAGCGCGAGTACGGAAAAGGGTGCTGTTTGACACAGCGGGGAAAAGCAATGGGCTCCTGCAGGAGGGCGACCAGATCCTAGCTATGCTACTCACCGGTCCCCGATGCAAGCAGACCCAGGCTACTCCGCGTCAGTTTCAGCAGCTGGCAGGTTCAGAAGAGCAGGGAACGCCTCGTCGTCGTGTTGAGTAAAAAGACGTCCCAATCGAAGAAACCCGCACAGTTTGTTTTCACACCAGGGCACCGGAGCGGCTGTGTGTATCTGAGCCAAATGTACACTACTCACTTCAGACCTGGGAACGCCAAGTGTACGAAGCGTGTAAGACTGACAAGGACTCGAAATACTACACAACCTGGCGGCGGTTACAGAGCAAGACTCCTGTGTAAGCTGGTCAGTCAGCTGGATGGCCCAGAGACGCTTCCGAAGGCTTACTGGCAGGAGATGGTGAAGATGCCGAGAATAGCTGTTCCCGCTATTCCAAGGGTCGAAGTACCAGTACAGGCCTTCTGGTTCGATCAAAGGTGAAAAGGGTTTCACAAGACGACAGCAGTGCAGAGGAGAAGTCCTTCAGCGGGTCACCAGCGATTCCTCGGTCCAGCCTCTTGGTTGCAGGATACTTGGCTCCTGTATTCCTTTGTTCGTGAGAACTCAGGAGATCGACATGGTAGTGGTGTTTCCAGTCCCCTCTTATCCACGGTTCCCTTCGCGCCAAAACGGAGGGGACCCAATGGGAGGTCCGCTCATCAACACTCACACCATTCGTGGACCAATCACGGACCACGGTGGTCCCAGGCATTCACACCACCCTAGACTCTCTGGCACCCAGGATGTGTATTGGGACCAGACATCCCAGCCCACATCCTGGAGGCACACACAAGACATGTAGAAGCCCGCGAAAGCATCCGTGTTTCGCGGGAAAGTACATGCCCAAATAAGGAAGGCCCCGGGTCGGCTCGACCTGGGGAAGGTGAAGGGAGCAAGAGGGTCAGCGGACAGGACAAAGGAGCCTCGTGGTCTGGCCATTTTGGGAGCCAGGCCACCATTTTGGGTTAAGCGCGAGAAACGCGCTTAGAACGCCAAAAGGAGCTCAAAACACAAGAAACGATCGCTGCCACCATTCCCGTCCCTGAATCACTTGCACCGATCAGATACAATCCTAAACGAGTATCTAGTGCCTGTAGAAGGCTAGAGACCCAAGAGATCTGTAACTTAGCTTACAGTGCCCTCTTTTGTCATGTTGCACGAAAGCTGCAACATGATAAAAGAAACTACGGGAAACAGCGTTCCCCGGTACTGACTGTCTTAAGGGCATGTCAGTTTCCCCGTAAGAAAGCAGCGAAAGCCCAGAGGAGTGCGGCAGAAGGCTGCACTTCTCTGGCAAAGTCGAGAACAAGGTGAAAAACAACAGCAAAAAGTTTAGGGGTTGCCACATGGAAGGACAATTACCTACAATTGCGAAATCTTTCCTAACAGTAACTACCGTGCGCCACAACAGTGTTTAGTGGGTGGGTCTGGGAGGTTGAGTTGTAGAGAGAGTGGACCCTCAGTTTGCATCATCTTACTCCCTTAGGGTAGAGGAGGTTACATATTGCAATTTAGAGAGCTCCATTATCCAAGGTATATTTTATTATTATTATCATTGTTGTTATTCTTCTTCTTATTATTATTATTAACAATCATTGAGGTATTACTGAGCGTGGGCCTACATTCGGGAAGCAACGGAGTGCTTTACAAGTGATAGGGGGAAGTACACAGTGAGAGAAACAGAGGTACAAGGGAACCGGGAGCTAATAACAAGACAGAGTCAGCAATTTGGCAGCAAGGGCAGGAAATGGGATGAACAGATCACCCAGTCTTAGGTCAGGTCGGGAGTGCAAGGTGTGTGGACATAGGTGTTAGGGAGGAGCTATTCATTGAATAGGAGGGTATTGAGCTCCTTCCTGAATTGTAGAGGTGTGCAGACGCGTCTGGTGTTGATGGGGAGGAAGTTCCAGAGTCTCGGGTGCAGACAGAGAAAGCCTGTCTTCTGGTTCTTTTCTTCGTCGTTTGGCCACGTTCAAGTCTGCACGTGTCCTTACTTCTGGTGGATCGCAGGCTTCTGAAGATGCTGAGCTTCTCAGTGAAGCCGGAACGTCTGAAGGTGATTCGTGCCTGCAGCGGGAGCCAGTGCATTTCGATGGGGGCTGAGGTAGTGTAGTTGAATTTGCAAATCCTTTAATGAGTCATGCTGCCGCATGTAGGACACATCTCAGAGGTGCCAGGGTGGTCACCAGACGGCCTTCCAGAAGAGAATTGCCACCATCAAGGTGGGAGAGGACCAAGGCTTGGACAGCAGATCTGAAGTTGTTTGCTGGGATGAAGGGTTTGGTTTTCCATAGGAGGAGAATGTCAGCCTTCTAATACGCATCTGGATTTGTTCCGCCGGCTGATGACATAAAACTGTATGTTCTTTCCAGGGCTGACACCCAGATTGACAAGCCACGCTGAGACCCTTATTTAGCTATATACTATGCTAGCTGGCTTGCTTCCACTTGCCCACTCGAACTCTCACTTGGGATCTTCCCATGCAAAACATTGAAGAGGCCGAAGGGCCTACCTGTTGCTCCCCTTAGTGACGCCTGTACTGCTAGTGTCGCGCCACTTCATTCATACAACGCACCTTTCGACTCCTTGTCCCTACCATAGTATCATTTCCCTCGTTGTTGGAGAAAATGGGGTGGGTAAGAAGAAGGGTAGTTAGGGAGTTTTGTTTCCCTATCTTTTTCGAGAGTACTGACTTTATTTTAAAGAGGGACCAAATGGAAATTGTGTGTCTTGTGAAACAGTCAAATAATTTCCAATGTTACCATTTTTATATGCAATCATAATTTCATATTTCAATAGAGGATTCTCGCGGAAGAACACTGAACAAATACAAACAAATAATTCTATATATCACATCAATTCAATTCTTTATAGAAAATGATATACAAAATGCATTATTGTGTACTTGCACGACCTAAACGGACCATGCTTTGAAGATCGTCTCTCTTTTTCCTCCCTGTCTCCCCTCTGCATTTTGGCGCCTCTCTGCTCTTGGAAAAACTGCAGAATCGTCATCAGACCTATTTGTGGTTATCTGCACTGTAAATTGCATTTATGCATTTTGCCTGGGCAGACTGGTTATCATTCAGAAACTCAAGGACTCTGAATGACTGTTGTTTTTCTCCCTTGTTCCTTCCCTCCTTGAGCGCATTGAAACACTTGCCTTGTGTATAGGCTCGTTACAAATAAACATTACCATTACCATTCAACAAAAACTTTACAAAAACATCATAGGAATATATTGAATAAAGTGCATCTTTTTCACCGTGGGCATATACACATTGCTCATGTGCAAACAAGGGAGTCCAGTTAAAGTACCGAATTCAAAAGGATTGAATGCCAAAGGTGAGAGTCAATTTGACCTAAAACAAAAGGGTCGAATTTTTTTTTTTATTATATTTTTTTTTTTGGGTTTCCGTTTTGGAAAAAAAAAGTGTTTTTTACCACAAAAAAGGGTGTTTTGGGGGCAGACCCCCAAAAAAATAAAAAATTCGACCCTTTGGTTTTCGGTCCTTTTGATTCGACCCTTTGGTCATTCGATCCTTTGCATTCGAAACTTTGACCTAGAACCGCAAACAAGTGTAGCATACATCACATCATCAACAAAACATGTGGAAATGATCCAATCGACCAATCACCACGGCTCACGGTCTAAAGTCAGACCACTCGTAGTGGAATACGGTGAACCAGTGGGTGGTCAGCGAAACTCAATTCGTCACACCATATACGTTTCCCAGAATACACATCTAAAGGACCTTCCCTTTTACTAGTACTAGTTTCGACGGTGAAACCTAAGACTCATACAAAATGATTGGTCTTCTTCAGGACCTGTGGGGGCCAGTGAGAAGGCGAGTATCCCACTTACCTGGAACTATTACCTGGAGCTTGCCATCCTGGGTACTTGCTGGCAGATCACAAGGCTACTGACCACGGTTACCTCTCACGGGTACTCGACACGCATGTAGCCAGACTACACGTCTTTGATGCACTTTAAAGTGCTTGCACAATGTTTGCCTAGACTAGCGCTCCATGCTTGAGCTGTGTAAATAAAAGCTATTTTTTGAGAATACACCCGACTCCTCTCTTCCCACCTCACAGAGCGGTGATGAAAGAGAGGCAAGCACTAGTGTCAGACCTAGTGGAGGGGCTCGAGGGGTGGGTGCCCCCCTTACGGATCTGGATGAACCCCCTTTGCAGTGACATGGCACTGACCGGTGGCCCATGTAGAGCGCTTTCTCACCTGGTTTCATAACCTGCCTCCGCCACTGGGTGCTCATGTTCAGAGGGGTGCTTCTAGGAGCTACTGCGGGACACTTTTTAGAGCAAGTGCCCAATCAGGTTGTGCCAGGTTGGCAGTTTGTAGCAGCAAACAATTCGGCTCGCCATTACTGCTTGTGATTCACCATATAGGGGTGGTTAACACTTTTTTGTTTGTATGACCTTTGTAGAAATCTCTTTTCACCTGACAGAGCAGCCACTGACGGCGTAAGTCGAGGGTAGATGCGGGTGGACAGTCTCCCCCCACTTTCATCAGGAGTGTCACCACTTTTTTCAGAGGGCACCTTAATATGCTAATTTCTGGTGACGCCACATTCAATTGGTGTACTAATAGGACCCCCCACTTTTTTTAGGACTTGACCCCCTGCGTGCAGTTAATGGGGGACAGCCTGATGCACTGGAACATTATAAAGCCATTGTTGCAGGTAAACTGGTGGGCATGGGGTCGGCCTGGTCTGGTGCTGCCACCTGGTAGTGCTACCAATGCATTTTATGTTTAATGAGCGGGTGAGGGTTAAACCCAGTCTGCACTGCCACCATGCAGTGACTTCAATGCACCCAATGTTTAAGGGGAGTGTAAATGCCATCCCAATCTGTGCTGCTATCTTGCAGTGACTGCCAATGCACCCAATGTTTAAGGGGAGTGTAAATGCCATCCCAATCCGTGCTGCCATCTTGCAGTGACTGCCAATGCACCCAATGTATAAGGGGGGTGTAAATGCCATCCCAATCTGTGCTGCACCTTGCAGTGCCTGCCAATGCACCCCATGTTTAAGGGGAGAGCGAGATCCAGCCCAGCCGGTGCAGCCACCTTATAGTGCAGCCAATGGAGGCCATGTTTAAATAGAGAGCACTGGCCACCCCAGTCTGTGTTGCCACCTTGAAAGTGCTGCCAATGCATGCCATGTTTATGGTGAGGTCAAGGACAAACCCAGCCTATGCTGGCCCATTACAATGCAGCCAATGCACCCCATGTTGACAGCCAGCCTATCCTGTGCTGCCACCAGAGGCGGCGCTAGAGGGGGCGTGGGGCTCTATAGCCCAGGGTCTTTTGGTTGTAGCGCCGGTTCAACCAAAAGGTTAGCTAGCCCCGAACCCCGACATTAGCGTAGCCGTGGATCTTTTTTCAGACCTAGCAACACACCTGGCTGTCACTTTTGCATTTGCCTATTGCACCTCATGTTATGATATGATATATGATATGATATGGTATGATAGGTTATTTATAACGCTCTTAATACCCCGAGGTTTCTAAGCGCGGAAAATGTTGAAGGAGAGGCTGAGGGTGACAGCCAGCCCAGCATGTGGTGCCCCCTTGCACTGCAGCCAATGCATGCTGTGCTTATGGAGAGGTCAAGAGCAAATGGGGTCTGTGCTGCCCGCTTACAGTGCAGTCAGTGCATGCCATGTTTAAAGACAGGGCAAGGGCCATCCCAGTGTATGCTGCCACTTTGCAGTGCTGCCAATGCAGTCCATGTTTAAAAAAAGGGTGAGGGTCAACCCATCCTGTGCTGCCACCTTCACCTATTGCATCCCATGTTTAAGGAGAGGCCAAAGGTGACAGCCAGCCAAGCACGTGCTGCCACTTGGCAATGCCGCCAATGCATGCCATGTTTAAGGGGAGTGTAAATGCCATCCCAGTTTGTGCTGCCACCTTGCTGTGTCTACCAAAGCACCCCATGTTTAAGGAGACGGCAAGGCCCAGTCTGTGCTGCCACCTTGTAGGGCTACCAATGCACCCCATGTTTAAGGAGACGGCAAGGCCCAGTCTGTGCTGCCACCTTGTAGGGCCTACCAAAGCACCCCATGTTTAAGGAGACGGCAAGGCCCAGTCTGTGCTGCCACCTTGTAGGGCCTACCAATGCACCCCATGTTTAAGGAGAAGGCGAGGCCCAGTATGTGCTGCCACCTTGCAGTGCCTGCCAATGCACCTCATGTTTAAGGAGACGGCAAGGCTGTCTGTGCTGCCACCTTGCAGTGCCTGCCAATGCACCCCATGTTTAAGTAGATGGCAAGGCCCAGTCTGTGCTGCCACCTTGCAGTGCCTGCCAATGCACCTCGTGTTTAAGGAGACGGCAAGGCTGTCTGTGCTGCCACCTTGCAGTGCCTGCCAATGCACCCCATGTTTAAGTAGATGGCAAGGCCCAGTCTGTGCTGCCACCTTGCAGTGCCTGCCAATGCACCTCGTGTTTAAGGAGACGGCAAGGCTGTCTGTGCTGCCACCTTGCAGTGCCTGCCAATGCACCCCATGTTTAAGTAGACGGCAAGGCCCAGTCTGTGCTGCCACCTTACAGTGCCTGCCAATGCACCCCATGTTTAAGTAAACGATAAGGCCCAGTCTGTGCTGCCCAGTCTGTGCTGCCACCTTGCAGTCCCTGCCAATGCACCCCATGTTTAAGGGGACAGTAAGTCCCAGTCTGTGCTGCCACCGTGCAGTGCCTAGGGGAGTGTAAGTGTCAGCCGAGCCTCGTCCTGCCACAGTGCAGTGCTCCCAATGCTTGCTATGTTTACGGTGCGGGCCAGCTCAGCGTGTGTACCACCATTTAGTGGAAGTCTGTCATATCTTTCCGCCGCACTGTGAAGGCGCTTCCTGCAGCGGTAGCAACCGCGGGTATCCAGGAAGAGGGCTAATGACGCACAATAGCTGCGGTTAGACGTTTCGCCACGCCTCCTTTCTGAACTGGTACATTTGTACTGGCCCAGGCAGAGGTTGCTAAACAATAGCCGCAGGCGCTCTGTCTATCCAGGTGCCGAGGGGGAGGCGCTAAGTCCTTCCTGTTGCGAAAGTCCTCTTTGCTCCTTTGAGATGCAGAGGCCCAGCCTCCTCCCAGGTATTGCGAACACCCGGATCATCAGATGCCAAGGACCTCTGTCCATCCCACGGGTAACATCAGTCCATCTAGCTTTCAGGCTGTCAAGGCCCTCAGTCTTCCTGGCTCCCTGCGCCCTCAGTGTGGCTGGGTCCAAACCCCCTGGAGTCAAACCCCTCAGACGCCTACAGGTAACCAGGACCTCAATCTTCCAAACTGACCTGGATGAGGCCTCCCAGAAGTCCAGACCCTAAGGCCTTAAGTGGGCTGGAGCTCTCTAGGGCGGAGCCTGGGCAGTCTCCAAATACTGCCCCTTGGCCGGAGCTCCCTCGTTTCCCTGCGCATAAGCACTGAGTAACATTTTACGTGATTATGGCGGGGTGAAGGGCCTGAAAACCACAGGAGCTAGTTTATAACAGAATGAGCTATGAAAGGAATATGTGCAGGAAAACCATAAGCCATTATCTGTCCAGGCAGGAGAGCCAAGGCCTCGCACTCAAAAGCCGAGGATGTCCAAATGAGCATATATGACTCTTGCTCTGAAATCATTTTACTTTTGGGCTGTTATCACACATTAAATGAGCAGCACGGCCAATGAGCAACATGTGCTCAGAAGGGTTGCCGCTTAAATCACTTTCACAGACATATGTGTGAAATATAAGTAAATAATCTTTCCCATTCTTATGTTCCTAAAACCTCTTTTACTTTATGCAAAGCAGTCAGTACCTTACATTGGTGCTATTTACCCCGTTCCCCTTTGTCATATGTGATTTCAGGGCTGGCTGAAGACGCATTATGGCCAAGTTCAAAATTATGTGAAGTGCCCTCCGCCCCCCCATGCCCCCTCACGCCCACCCGTTTACCTTCTCTGAGAGCTTTGTGGTGCATAGATTATTAGATTTCATCCTAAAGATGCCTTCGAACACACATTCCAATGAGGGATTTGCTTGGGTTTATCACTGAGGGTGCATAACATGAGCCCAAACATGAACTTCATTATTCCCCGGGCATATTCTCTGCCCTGCACCATAGTTCTGAATCATGGTAAAACATGTACATTGACACTTTTTAAAGAGGTCTGTCTTTGGCCAGGAATTGCACATTGACACAGCCTACATCTTGTGAAGATTGATGCCCCATAGAATATGACCATACTAGACTGGGAGGATAGCTCAGGGGCAAGGGCCTGTCTTAGAAGCAAGACAACGTGTGGCAACACAGGTTCGAATCCTGGGCTCGCCTTAGAAACTGGCCCGGTGATAAGCTCTTATAAATAATTATAATACCATCAACCTTTGAGTTTATTTCTGTGGCAGAATACTAGACAAAGCAATGAAGGGAGAGATCAAGTGGGCGTAGATTATGGCAGAATAATGAAAGACATCCGGCAGGGAGCTTAAACACTAAATGACCACTTGGGAAGGGCTATTAAGTTGGGCGATTTATTTACAGCAAGATGGTGATTTACTCACTAATTGAACTCTTTATATACTTAGTGAGAAAGTGAGTTATATACTGGGTGCTGACAAGAACCCGCTGAGTGACCCAAAATACAGGTTTAAGGGCTCTGTGGATGTATTGTTTGGTGCAGGCAGCCCGTGCCTGAGCCACCAAACCTCCCTTTAGGCCACGTCCTGCACTTTGGCCATGCCCCCTTCTTAGAGCCCAGCTCCAAAATGTGCATGCCACGTAAAGCCCTAGCTGCAGGAGTCTGCAACCTTTGGCTCCCTCAGATGTTTTGGACTACAAATCCCACCAGCACTTGCCAACAAAGTCTATAGTGGAGGCTCATGGGTGTTGTAGTCCAAACCATCTGGGGAGCCAAAGGTTGCAGACCCCGGCCGGGGCTTAGCAGATTCTCAGTACCGTAAAGTCCCCCAAAGACCCCGACCCCTCAGCTCTCAGGTATCCAGAGTAGCCCCTGCATGTGACATGGGACTCAAGAGCACTTCAAACTACTCCCAGAGGAGGAAAAAGATAACGCCTTCTGTGCGCCTGGGGTCTCTTCAGAGGAAAGGACAGGTGCCTTGCTGGAGGTGACTGTGTGCCAGGGAGATGGGGGTTCTGGAGCAAGCCTCGCCCCCTGTGCAACCAAAAGTCCTGAGTAAGGCCGCCTATTTCAGGCCCTCTAGCCCCTTCCTCACAGCTTTGCAACATGGACTCTGCCTCTGACCCTGGACTTAACAGAGAAGCACTGGATTAATGGGACTGGCTCTGGCCACACCCCTCCCCTGCTACTAGACTTTCAGATGCTAGCCTGCATGTGACTGACTCTTCCCCAACCCTACTAGCCTGTGGCATAATTTCTCGGTTTCTTGGAAGCTAGTGCTCTTGGTTGAGAACCAGTTCTGAGCTCTTTCCTCTTGCAGACTCTGCATAGCCTTTCACTCTGGCCCTCCCACGCTGTGTAACTGCCCTCTGCCACCTCACACCTCACACCACTTATTGGCACACACTGGGGCCTCTCTGAAATGTAGCTTCTCCACCCGCGTCCAAAATTATATAGTTGCTAAGTGGGCCCGTGTCGTGCGTGACACCATTAGCCAGCCCAGGCCTCTCGCTTTGCATGCTGGTACTTGTAGGCAAACATATAATGAGAAAAAGAAACTAAAAGTCCAACCATGTAATGGGGAAAGACCGGCCTGTCTCAAGGTGTCACGTATGACACAGGGCCACGTGGCAGGCACAGGGGTGGACTGGCCTATAGGGAACTCTTGGAGATTTCCCAGTAGGCCTCTGCACCCTGGGCCTCTTTTGTGTGGTATTTTCAAATGTCGCCATAGAAAAAGGGTTGGGTTTGCTCAAAATGTGCAATATAGGGCCACTTTGAAAATGATTTCCAGGGCCTCTTTTCGTTGCCAGTCCAGCCCTGGCCAGGTACACCGTATACTTAAGATTTAAAAGATGCAAAATACCAAATTGAAAAGTATGAGTTGAGTCCCCCACTACTGTCTGACTTAGGGCGCCATTGCACCCCAGTTCCAGCTCCCATCTAAGAAACAAAACTAAACGAAATTTGAACGCAAATGGAATGGAGGACTCACACAGAAGGGGGTAAGGACGCCCCCAAATCTTACCTCGGCCAGCTGGACACATAGGTTTTGTGTTGCCGCCTGGGCCCATGTGTGAGGATCCACTGGGCCCTACCCTACGAGCGTCCTTAGGTCTGGGAAGGTCAGTGGTGGGTGCTGATGAGCAGCCGAGCAAGTTCTGGGTGTTCTCAGTTACTTGATGTGCACAGTGTAAAGTGGAAGAGGCGTAAGGAAGACTGAGTGAGTTAGTCAGAGGACAAGTTGTTTTGTTAGGTCACTGTCTGGGGTGATAGATTCCTAAGGAAACTTCAGGTTCCAGCAGGTCGGTGGATCCTCCTGGTGTACCTGTGGTTACCACCAAATTGTATCCAATGTTATATCCGTGCTGGTGTGGGTTGTTCCAGTTACTTTTGGATGGTCTGTACCAGGCATTTAAAGTTGTTTCTCCCCTTTCCATCGTAAGTAGACAGTGTGTTGTTATAGGTGAGGGACGGTTATGGCATCCTAGAGTTGGCGGTGTATAGTGGAGAGTCAGGTTGCCCCAAATTGTTGAATACGCTTTCCCAGTTCTTTCTTACAGTATTTGAGTATCCGAGGATCATGGTGTCACCGGGTGATGGTTGGGAGATCTGGATCAGGTCGGTGCCAAGGGGTTCGAGTCCAGGTTGAGGGGTGGTATCCTAGGCTTGTGGTGGTGTGTTCCGACGATGGAATACACAGTGGAAAAATAGTCTTCATGCTTATTTGTTGGTATCAGAGGTTCTTCTTACTCAGCGGTAGAAAGGACATTACGATTTAACCAATATAGGGGTTATATTGGGTTCTGCCCGTTGCACCCGGTGGATGACACTACCTGTGCCCGTGTCAAGTGGTCCTCCTATTTATGAAGATGAGCAGACATGCTGTTCCAGAGATTTTTAAGGCTGTTGGCCATCAGGCGTTTGGTGTAGGGTGACGGCTACCTAGGGTATTTTAGTCCTGACACATGCCCGTTCGTGGGGCATACAGCGGTGCATCTTGTTGACCAACTTGTCGATTAACCTGAACTAGTTCTTTCAAGCCCATTTGTTCCTGTGTCCCAGAATCTGGGTTCATAGTACGGTCCTTTGTCTCAGGAGGATAGCTCAGGGGCAACATGCTAGCCTTGGAAACAAGACGACACGGAGCTCCACAGGTTTGATCCGCGAGTCCGTCCTTAGAAACCTCTGGGTATTAAGAGCATTTTAAATAACCTATCATATCATATCATAGTATCGTTGTCTACTTCATGTCAGTGTTGAGGTGTTGCTGTCCAAGTTGGAGTTGCAATCCTAGCTGCATAGTGTTGGGTATTGACCATACATTAAGCACTGCTGGAAAGACATTCTTGCCCTTTTATCAACGCAGTGACTGTCCCCTCTCCAGGAGATGTATGGGATGTTACATGTTGACCAGACTTTCTGCGATATCTTGACTTCTGCTTGTTTATCCGCTGGACTGATGTGAAATGGCATCCCTTGTGTTAGGTCTGGAATGATGTAGCCACATGTGACCTCCTTCCGGCTTCATGCCATGTGGCAGTAACGCTGTATCTACTTAAGGTGGAAGAGACAGGTTTTCAGCAGTTTCTGATTGGTCCAGTGTTCCCCTTGTGCGAAAGGTTGTCTAGGCAGGGTATTCCAGTAGTTGGTTGCTGCCACAGTGAAGGCGGCCCCTCTGTGCCGTTCCCTATTGTATCAAGGGACCAGATTAGGGCAGCCTTTCTTGGTCAAGGTGACTTGAATGTCTCCATGATTACACATGGGCCGCTGCCAGGGGCAGAGCGGCAGCTGATGCAGCGTCTTGTAAACTAAGTCCTGTATTTGATGGAAATCCAGAACAAGGTTCAAAGGGCCAGATAATGTATTACGGTGTGTTTAGTCTTAACTGGGTGCTATATATTGAAATGTGTTTTCATTCACCCACTCATTGAGTTAGCTCATGCCAATAGCTCTTCTTGCATTGTTCGTTTGGCAATGCGGATGACTCTCCAGAAGTAATGTATTGCAATCTGACGGTTCCCCGCTCGAGTCTTTGCTGATCCCTAAATCATGATTGTTCTGCCTTTGTCAGAGGATTTTACAATGACCGCGTCTCCTTGGCTGACCCTGAATAATATTTCTCTTTCAAGTTTGGAAAAGTTATGAAACTTTGGACATTGATCGACAGTTTCAGCAGCATTTTGGTTAACACTTATGTTTACATTTCAGCAGCATTTTGGTTAACACTTATGTTTACATTTCCGCAGCATTTTCTGTTCTCCCGAGTGATTGAAGAGGTAGTCATGGAGGCCTGTGCAGAGGATGTGAGCATTGTTAAGTCTGGATAATGCTAGCTGATTAATCACAAGTGTTCTGTGTGGGAAAGACAGGTAAGGCATGATATAGATATGAGGTGTCAAGTATAGTTTCGGACTAGTGCTTCGATAGAGAGCAAATTGGCTATAAAAATCCTGACTTGTTTTTTTACTGTTTTGTTGGGATGAGGTTAGGTTCTAATCCCTTCTCGCCAAGGGGAAGTACGGTATGTAAGGTCTTGGTAGAGTAAATGTTATGTTATGTTATTTTGCATTTTTATAGCGCCTTATATACCATTGGTATGGTCTGAAGGCGCTGGTAGGTTGAACGCCCTCGGGAACCGAAGTTCAGGTCAGTAGAGAGAGAAGAGAGAGTCAAAAAGTGCGTGTGTGCACCAGGTATGTGTGCAGCTGGTGCGGAATTCAGGTGGTAGCTGCTTCTTAGCGGTAGGTGTGGTGGTTGAGAGATTAGGAGTATGTGTTCGCTCTGGCTGGCTTTATCCAGGACGAGTGTGGCTGCGTTAGGCCTGAGGAGAACGCCTGGCTGGGGGGTGTGAAACCAGCAATGTTTACTTAGAGTGTTGTGGAGTGAGCGGGAGATGTAGATATGAGAACAGTTATACCGAATGGTGTCATAGTATCTCTGTGTTCTAGTTGAGTGGTGGTGTAAGGGAGAGAGTAAGCGTGAGGTGTGTTATGATAAGTACTCTTTCAAATGTTCCCTGCATTCCAAAGCATATTATGTATGTCACGCAGTTCCGAGCGGGCAGGTCCGTTCTATTCATTTTGCTTGTTTCAGGCGTTCGGGATTCTCCTACACATTCATGCTTGCTTGACCTATTCTTTCTCCAGTGTGCCTCACGCATGCTCTCATGTGTTCCATAAGTGTGCACTCCTTCATTATCTGTATCTTGTCCAGCTTGAGTTTTAGTCTGTTCTTGATCATCCCAGAGTCGATCGGAGTTAGGGTCTTGTCTGGATCTGTGTGTGGCTTTGTTGAGTCTGTCTTTTAGTTTGTGTATGATTTAAGCATCATCCGTGTTGCTGTAGCACGTCATTTCTTGCTTGTTGATTATATTGAATTGGGGCAAAGGAGGGGAGGGGTACTGGGTGCCTGTGTGAATTCAATATGGATTTGTTTGAAGCATCATGCAGAATGGACTAATCGACTTGTAACTAACATTCACTGAGGAAGATTACAAAAATATTCTATCATTTTTACAAAACGCGGTGAATTAACAAAGATCAGTCTCAGGTTTCACCGGTCAAACAGTTAGAACATTGTGTCATAATGCATGCAATAGCGTTAGGGGGATATTATAAGATCAAACGAACCTCAGAATGCCATAGCGTTTTACTCAAACAAACATTATGTTGAGATAAAAAAAATGTATTAGAAAATTTAATATTATAGTAAATAATTGTTCTCAGGACCTCATCCGTTTAACTATTCAGCAACTGTCATCATCCTTAGACATACTCATAAGTACAAATTACGGACATTGAAACACAAATGCAATCTCGATAATCCATAGAAGAGTAGGCTATCATTAAAATAAATGTATCTTAACAAATTGAAAGTCATAAACAAGAAATGATGGCCGCTAAAGCTTGGAATTTGAAAAGAGATTCAAATGTGAATGTGCACAGACATGGAAGAAGCTACTCATAATAAAAGCACATGTCTTTGCAGAGCACATTAGGAGACCAGGCAATGGAGCACACCCGCTCCCTCCTTTGCTGTAGCTCTCTGGCCGGCCTCTCCTGGCCCTCTTACTGCTCCCACCTGCAAGACTAAAATCATCAGGGTCATCTTCGACTCTACACTCTCCTTCTCTCCTCAAATCTCTGACGTCTCTAAGAAGCTGCACCTCCTCAGAGGTGTTCTTCCTTTCCTCTCCTTCCCCCAGAAGCTCACTGTCTCCACAGCTCTGGTTCTCTCTAGGCTGGACTATTCCAACAGCCTCTTTCTAAATCTGCCTGCTTTTACTCTCTGCCCTCTGCAATGTATCCAGAACAGGACCGCAAGACTTGTCTTTGGCCTCAAGCCCAGGGATCGTATCTCTCCAGGACTGACATCTCTGCACTGGCTCCCAGTAGCTGCGAGTCGTCCACAAGGCCTTCTGGCATCTGGGGCCTCAATACCTTCAACTCTCTCTTCCTAAATATCTTCCTTCTCGAGCTCTTCGCTCATCCGCCTCTAACTCCCTCAGGGTCAGTCGCTTCTCCAAGCAACAAGTTGGTGGTAGATCTCTTTCTTCGGCTGGTGCCTCCCTCTGGAACAGCCTCCCTGCCTCCCTCAAACTTGAGGAGCACCATCTCTGGTTCCGAAAACACCTCAAAACCTTTCTCTTTGCTTCTGCTTTTTCTCCTCCTCCTCCTGGCTGTAACCGGACCTGCACTGGTTACCTGGACACCATCTGATTTTGGGCCCAGGTCCCTTCCCTGCCAGCATCACATACCTGCACTGCCCACCTGGCAACCCCCGCACTTGGGGACTGTTTCTGTATGCCATTTAGTCTGGTTTACAGTCACTATTTCGAATAAAATTTGGTCGAAAGTCAAAATGTCGAAAAAATAATGTCGAAAAAAATTATTTCAAATGTCTTTTTTAGTTTGTTTTTTGTTCGAAATGGGGTGGTTCTCCCCAACCCCCCCTTTTAAATTTTTTTTTCTGTTTGAACCCTTTTGTTTACTTGCGGAACCCAAAAAAAACATGTAAATAAAAAAAGAAAGCATTTGAAATATTTTTTTTAGACATTCTTTTTTCTACATTTTTGTCATTCGACCAAATGTTTTCGACATTTTGACTGGACACCCATTAGTCCCCCACCAGCCCTTGACACGTGAAGTCTGCACTTACCCATGCACTTGCCACATGTTGGCCGTTACTTACTTACTGTTATTATTTATTCCCATGTACTGCACTGTCCCTGCCCCCTTCCCACGCACTTGCGCGATCTGAAGGACACCTGGCCTAGTAGGATCACTGTCCGTACTCACTTTGTTTCCTCTCCCTTGCCTCGTCGCGCCTTGAAACACTTGTGTATAGGCGTGTTATAAATGTCATATCACATCATATCATTTCCTGAAACTCCTGCAGCAATGTCAACAGATTCAGAAACAACCAAAGGCGATCTGTTATGGAGATGGGGTGGCTCTTCCACCTCCTCTACTTTCTTACCCGAAAAGGGATGTCAAGTGTCCTTTTTAGATTGCGAGCGTGGTAAGTAAAATCATGAAAAAGCAACTGATCATTTGCCCGTATGATCACCAGAAACCAGTGTAATAAACATTTGATTGCAAGACTTTAAAATTATAGAAACGAATACACCAAACAAAGGATTGGCATTTGTTGCAGCCGAGAACAGAAGTTTGTTTAAAACACTATTGACCGTAATATCTTTTTTATTACTTGAAATTAGAATTTCAACCAAAAAGTGTATTCACTCCTCAACATATTCATAAAAATTTGGAAACAGTTTGTCAGAGTGTTCCTCAAGAAGCCACAAATATAAATGTTAATCGAAGTGCAAAGTTTCATAACCTTTCCATACTTGAAAGAGAAATATAATTCAGGATCAGACAAGGTGACGTGATACTGTCAAATCCTACGGCAACAGCAGAGCAATCATGATTTAGGATACAGAAAAGAATTGAGCAGGGAATGCAAGACAACTATCAGATTACAATAAATCTTTACTACTGGGGAGTGATCCGCATTTTTCAGACAAACAACGCTAGATGAGTTATTGACATGAGCTAAATCAATGAATGGGTGAATGAAAACATGTTTTAGTATATTGCACCTAATATTGTTGGACGCAAGTCCGTCATGTCTCGTCTTCTCCTCCACTACCACTTACCATGTGTTTTCCCCATGCGTACTTCTATACACGTCCAACTCTCGCTGCCAACACTTCTATCTGGTGGCTTAGCAACCCACTGTTCTCACCTTATGCAGTGATTGTTCCTGTCAAAACTAATCTGGGGAAAGCCTCCATTCTACTAGTGCTCGCTTGAGCACTTCTGAAGTCCATCATGCAACCACTCACCAGCAACCTCTAGTCTCATGCTTCATTGGGTCTAGATATTGCCCTCACAGTGAAGCTCTCCTCTTCGGCAAGCTGTTCTTTCCTGTTTCCTTCTATTATGCTTTAAAGCAACTAATCACAGTTAACAAACACACATCCCACCTACCACAACCATATCCCCTTGCCCCATCCCAATTCTGAATTTGTTTTATTGTCGAATCCCTTTTTCCTATTACGTCTTCTCCAAACCCTCTTCCATCCTTTCCACAGATAAAGGCCTAGCCAGACCGTGGCATAATTATAATATGACACGGTCAGGCGCTTTAAGACCACTACAGTCATGATGGGCGCAATATAAATATTGGATAACATAACATAACTTTTTTCCCCTCCATCATGCCTATCTACCATTCTATTCGAAAGATTGGCAAAAACGCTCTCAATCCACACACTTATAATCATAATGTTTTAGACAAATTGAGTGAATATCTGGCAGGTGGGAATAGTGCATTCTTGCAGAGTTGGGCGTTGCCAGTCGGCACACTAGTACACAGAATTGGACGCCAGCAAGAGAGTACTAGAAAAAGTGGAGATCCAAGAGTTTTATCCCAAATTCTTATTCATTTTGTTGAAATACCACCTGGAAAACATTATTTTCAGACATGACAAACAGTCTTTTTGTCAATTAACCAGCACCCCACTGTGAGCGAAACTCGCCCCAAACATTGCTAATATTTCAATACAGTGGCTGGAACTTCACTACACCTTACATCAATAAGAATGGATTAAATGTGGGCATACCTGGTCAAGATACATCGATGATGTATTTATTAAATGGGAAGCATCAGAACAAGTTCTGTTACAGTTTTTGATTAGACAAATCAACTTCATACACCATAGTGTCTTATGCACATTTCATAAGGATCACATTCAGTGTTAATTTCCTAAAGCAAACTACAAACCACATTGCACCATAAAATCACAGATTGGAACAATTTGCTAAGATCTTAATTTGATCATCCCAACAACATGAACACGTAATTTCAGTTTTCAGAATGTCTTACAAGCAGGAGAATACCATCACCAAAGTCCATATTTATCGAGGATGCAGAGATCATAACCAATACATTCTTGTAACAACATTATTCATTGTCTCTGCCACAAGAACCGTCCGTGAGAGATTAACATCAAGATCAAAAAGAGCTGCTGAAACCCACACTGAAGCAACCACAACATCAATGATAAGTTTCCGTTTTAATGTGATTCTACACACAAAAAACCTACTTTTCCGGCATATCAAGTAACAATGAAAACCTTACCATGACTTTTCTGAACCTACCATTATTTGCTTTTAGACATAACAATAAACATTTTGATGTTAATATTAGAGCAGTAGATTTACAAGACTTATTAGCACCTAAAAATGTTTCACCTGTGCCTTTCTTGTAGCTGTTGTCAGAATGTACGAACAGGATGAATGGCAATATGTGCAGAAACGTGTATTGCCTGCATTTTCATCCTTTGCTCTATACGTGGTCACGCGTCCTTGCAGTAAGCAATATGTTGGTGAAACAACTAAAGCGGTTGGAGAGGAGATCATAGAATGCAAGAGCGACAACAGAACTTGCAATATCAAATGACAGTAAAAGACATTTCAGGCAGCAAAAACATACAATTCAACATCTTCATATTTAGGTTTTAGAATTGTTCTTCCGAGTTTACACATATGCATGTTCGAAAAACCTTTTCGAATATATCTCATGTCTGAGATGTCATTTGTGTTCTTTGTTCCATATCTTCTTTCTATGTCTATTTTGGGCATTCTTGTTTAAATACTGACAGACAGCACCGGCTGCATGCGTATTGTAAAAAATGATCATGAGGGTAAGCTCTTGTTCTATTATATCAATAGCAGATAGGATATTTTTTTTGTTCAGAGCTGAACTGTCAACTAGTTTATAATTGCTATTTTGCAGTATACAAACCACCATGGGAAGAGCTTTATTCTCAAAATATTTATAGGTACTCCTTTAAAAGATGTATTGAATTGCTTGAGAACAACAATATGCTAAATTAAAATAATATTATCGTGATTATTACATTTTTGTTACGCAGTTACTGTGCCAAAGTAAGTAACTTAGTAATCGCATTTATAACAAGAGTGGAGAAGGTAAAGACGTGGGCCACGTGGTATCCCAGATATAGGAGGACACGAGGACATGATTCAAACAGACCATTATTAGAAAACTTAAAGATTCATTTTCTCTATTCCCTATCACTAAATGATTTCCCGGCATTACAAAACAAACAAGCATTTGCAGAGCCAAAGGGTTGGTCTTATATGTAGGTATGTGATAGGCATTTGCTAGGTACTGATATTAGGCTACTCGCTGGCTATAAGATCGCAGCAGCTGGCAAATGGGGGGATTACCTGGACATAAGATAGCAGTGCTTGACAAATGCCTATTTAATACCTCTACAAAAGCCTCAACTGCGACCTTTGTCAATGCTTGTTTTTAACAGCACCTCAATACAAGGAACAGATAGCAGTCACGTGGTTTATGGCACACTTGGTTAAGACATGTTTAATACACCATTAGCCATTTACTGCTGCAATTAAGACATGAACTAACAGCAGACTGCTTAGAAATAACTCTGGCAGGCTAAAGTTTGATGTTTCGAATTGATAGATTTAGCTCAAAGAGATCCCAAGAGAATGTGTTTTTGGGCAGGAAGGGCAGGTACTGGGTGGGAATGGTCATAGGGATTAGCATGGCCCTTCAATGGGTGGGTAAATAACCAAACAACACCTACAAGCTGTATGTCCCTCCTCAAATGCAATTGCCAGCTACCTGTTCTCCAATGCAATGGTTACGGCTTATAGGTGGCGCTAAAGCACCACCTGATAACACAAACTAAAAAAGGTGCTCGTTAGGATGTCACAACATAAACAAAGTCCTTGGTCCCAATCCTAAAATGACCTATCACTAACATACTCTAGAAAAAAAGAAGATAGAAAAGAATTCTAAGCTGACGCTTTTCTCAGGGTTACTCCACCCAAGGAACGTTGGTTGAGGCTGATTTCTGACTCACCCCTGCCCCCCACTGGTGCATGAGTTCTCTGAAGACTCTTAAGTTGTGTTTCTTCACAACAAACTTAGAGTCTCTTAAAGTTCAAAAGGAAACCGGTTTTCAAATGAACAAAATGCCACAAGCAAGTTCGTTCAACTATGCCTCTGCCAGGTACCTGCGCTTATCCCAACTCTGGGGATATTTGACTTTGTCCTTGAGGTCTTGAAAAGACAACTTCCAAGAATGCTGATCTCTGAGTTTTCCTTTGCCTTCTTGGTCTCTGGTCTCAGGCAGTTGGTGGGCTTCTCCAATCCTACGCGTGTTCATTCCTATTAGGATATGGGCATCTCTCACTCCTGCTGTTCTTTGGTTAACTGCTCACAGGCTCCAGCCCTCAGTGGATCTTGTGGTTTCGTGGTTCAACTCTCTCAGGTTGTATGCTTCACTCTTTCAGGGCCCGGGTAGACCATGGGATTCTTTGACCCGGTTTGTGGTGGTTTTTCAGAGGCAGCAGGAAGTTCTTGCCCTTTCGGCTGTTCAGTTGACCCTTTGCAGGGTATAGATCTTCCCGACCATTGTGGTTTCTTGATTTGCCTCTTGCAGGCTACTGGCCTCGACAGTGGTTTCACTGTTCACTCACCATGGACGATAGGCGTCTCCCGCCTCTTTGTTTCCTTGTTTGGAGCCGTTCGGGGTACGTGCGTGCTCTTCTAGCAGTGGCAGATTCTTCACTTGCCCCTTGTGAGCAATGGACGTGTCGCACCCCTGCTGTTCCTTGGTTGGCCCGGCTCGAGCTATGTGCTCATCTGCCCACGGTAGATCTTTGGTTCACCCATCCTGGGCTTCGGTCTAGATTAGCTTCTCCATGTGGAAATTGGCCGCCTCTGCGTCTTCATATACTGTTTGCCTTCATTGGTGGCAAGGGTGGTGCTCCCTACCTCAGTGTCTCCATGGTACCTGGGGACTCTGCTTCTGTCAGAACTCTGACGTCCTTCTCCCACGTTAGAGTATATCTTGTGCAGGACTGCTCCGTTGTGCGGCTCCAATTGGCTGAGCTTGGTCCTGCTTGGTGGTTCCTCTTTGGCTCTATGGCTGATTTTAAGTTCCTCCATTGGGTGAAACAACCAGATTGATCCGGGTGTTCAGTGAAAGGTGGCACCATATGCGGGTCAGAAACCCAGCCTCTCACCGTAAAAGGACCCTGCACATAATAGTCCTGCTTAGCCCCCATATATCCTACAAGCATGTCGGATTCTAAGGAAAGGGGGAATGTTGTTGTCATGAGGGGATTTCTTGTACTCCAAGGGGGGTTCACCTCCAGTGGCATCTTGATTGCCCTGTCTCCCAGAGAGGGTATTGTGCAGTGGGCTCCCCTCCCTAGTCCCAAAGAGGGTGGCTCCTCCTTGGGGAGAAAGAACGAATTCCCTGGATTTGTTACAGAGACCACATGTGATGCTCTATGGAGTTAATTAGAATGTAGGGGTGCAGTTTATTGCTGTTCTGCTCAGAAGAAATTGGGTAATCTGTCTTAACAGTGTGTGTCCCAGCGGTACTGTTGGGGTGGTCAAGAAAGGCACCCACAATCAAGAGGGGTTTTATTGCGCATGCCATATTTGTGACTAGGAGAGCAGCCAACTGGGCACAATGTTGCAATTTCATATGTATCCAGTATAGTTAAATATGAATGGGATATGTTACTTAGTGTTACTTTTTGGTTAAACTGATACATATTAGCTTTGCACGCATGTAGAAAGACAAATACTCACACTGGCAAATGAAATGTAAATGCGATATAGACACAGTGTGATATGGAGTGCCCAGAAGCAGGCAACGAGGAGTTTTTAAAATGTGCATGTGCAAAAGGGAGCCTGTCTTGAAGAGTTCACTGTAAAGGAAAGATTGTATTTATTAAACATGCATGCACACTGAGAAAAATATATAAAAGGGATTCACGAATTTACATGTAGATGGCTTTTTTATTATTTATATGTAGTGGGCTTTTTATAAACATATTAAGAAAAGACGCTGTCAAGATTTGATTTTATGAAACTGATTCTGCAGAATATCAGAGGCCAGATGATGGGTAAATAAGTAACTTTGACCTTAGCGATGGTCAGCTCAGCTAAAGGACCCGTCATGGTTTATATGGTCTGATAAGTATCACAGAAGGCAGATGTAATATCTTGAATGCATGGGAGCTTGACAGAAGGTTTCCGCTATTTGCTATGACCAGCAATAAACTATGGGGCGAATCAATGCTCGAGGCTAAAGTGATTGAAACCTAGGAGTTTCTATTGTATTTTCAGATGTGCTGTGCACGATGAAATGGCAGTTATTTAGAGTAGAATGTTCCAATGGGGGCCTATGAAACGGGGGATGAGATAGTTATCGCTAATTCAAAGAGAACCTGTTTACCCAGCCTTCTTCATATCGCTTGAAGTATCTATGCAGACCATGTGCAATTTTGCTTAAGGTTAAAGTTAGTTATTACTAGCAATGAATTATGTTTGCACACAAATGTTTAACTAGTTGATGATGTCATGACTTACCATGGACAAATCCTAAAAGGAGGTGTGTTCTACACATGAGCTTAAGATGATAGTTAAGATAACAGCTATCAATGGGAATGTAGGAATTAAGAAAGATGGGATTTATTTGAAGACTTTTTGTCCAATCACATGTGGGGGTGGATTGTAATAAAGTCTCTGGGAGTGTTTTAACGGTTGCAAAAATGTATATAATATGTCAATTTATGTGGTTCAGCGAGACTTGGTTGAGTTCTCCTCCACGCGTCATCTAACTGCTCCATGGACAATTGTACTATAAACTTGCTTTACATACAAAACATGCACTAAATCCTCAGGTGGTGGGCCTGCTTGGGGTGATGTAATTAGGGGTCCACCCCGACAGTGCTGCATTGAATCTATCAGGGTTTTGTTGCTGAATGTGTGGAAGGCTGCTAAGATGTCCAGAAGCATGAGGACACTAGGAGTGTCTGTGGTCATAATGTTTTTAGGGTTGCCACAGATAGACAAAAGTGTCAGGTCTATGGATCTTATTGGCCTGTCTCCTAGCTGTGATTGGTGTAGGATGCTGTTAGACTCCATGTGGTGAAGCAGCTGCTGGTAGATTTCATTTTTAAGAGTCTCGGCAGCTAAGAAAGTTTGGAGGTTGGCTGAGAGTTGGTAAGGGTCATTAGTGTTCACTTTTTCGTTTTTTATGAATGCTTTGATGTAGCCTATTCATAAGCCTTTAAGGGCGATTCCTTGTTTAATTGAGATGTTAAGTAGAGTCCTCAAGAGGGGGGTGAATTATGGTTGTTGAGGATGGATTTGCTGATATCTGGTGGGCATGGGTCTTCTGGCCTTCCTGCTGGATTACTGGTGTTGATTAGTATTGCGAAATGCTGCTCAGTGACTGGGTGAATTACTATCAATCCCCAGGGTGGTAGCATGTAAAATAGGGAGACTGGCATGTTCTCAGGGTCTGTGGAGGCCTGCCCGTGGCCCTGGTGATCATTTGTTTATTAGAGTAGTGGATTGAGATCATGTCCCAGATGTGTTGTGATGGTGTAGGTTTGTGCATGCGGGGAAATGGGTATCGGATATTCATAATCATTTGAACATTTGCTTTTGTGGCTACTTTGCCAGTTCAACTCGGTTAGCATTATGGGCTTTTTTAGCTTTTAAAGGGTCTATCCTTTACATTCAGAGTTGCTGATATTAGGCGAGTGTGTCGATGTTGCAGTAGTTTTTGCTCCAGAATTGCTCCATCATCATTTTTTACCAGAGAAGAACAGTGTGGGCAACCTTGCAAGTGACAGCAACCAAGTTCACCCTGATATGCAGTAGAATATACCCCGTATGTTGCATTGAACCAGGAAAACTCTGCATTGGAACAAATGAGGGGGAAGACCCCATTCTAGAGAAGCATGCGTGGTATAATAGATAGATAGATAGATAGATATATAGATAGATAGATAGATAGATAGATAGATAGATAGATAGATAGATAGATAGATAGATAGATAGATAGATAGATAGATATATGATATGATATGATATGATATGGTATTTGTAACGCGCCTATACACAGGTGTTTCAAGGCGCGACGAGGCAGGGAGTGGAGGGACAAGGGGAGACAGACAACGATCCTACTAGGCCAGGTGTCATTCAGATCGCGCAAGTGCAGGGGTGGGGGAGGGGGAAAAGTGCAAGGGGAAGGGGAGGGGGGGAAGTGCAGTACAAGGTAAGTGGCGTAAAGTAATAAATAAATAAATAGGGCCAGCTGGTGGCAAGTGCGAGGTAAGTGCAGAGCAAGTGCTGGGGAAGGAGGGGGGCTAGAGGGATACAGAGACAGTCCCGCAGTGCAAAGGGGTTCCAGGGCATCAGTGCAAGTGGAGAGTGGCTGGGCCCAGGACCGAGGCCGTTTAGAGTGGTCCAGTTGCAGGATCAGTGCAGTTTCAGTGAAGAATTAATTAGCTGTTCAGCAGGGGAGAGGGAGAGAGAAAGCAGAAGCAAAGAGGAAGGTTTTGAGGTGCTTCCGGAACCGGAGATGGTTCTCCTCAAGTTTCAGGGACGCAGGAAGGCTGTTCCAGAGGGAGGCCCCTGCCACGGAGAGAGATCTACCCCCAGCTCGTTGCTTCGAGAAGCGGCTAACCCTGAGGGAATTGGAGGCGGATGAGCGAAGGGCTCGGGAAGGAAGATATTTGGGAAGAGAGAGTTGAAGGTATTTAGGACCCCGGCCCCAGAAGGCCTTGTGGACAATGCAGAGGGTTTTGAACTTTATCCTCGCAGCCACTGGGAGCCAGTGTAGAGATTTCAGTCCTGGAGAGATACGGTCCCTGGGCTTGAGGCCAAGGACAAGTCTCGCAGTTCTGTTCTGGATGAGTTGCAGAGGGCGGAGAGTGGAGGCAGGCAGATTAAGATAGAGGCTGTTACAGTAGTCCAGCTTCGAGAGAACCAGGGCTCGGGAGACAGTGGAAGGAGAGGAAGGGAAGAATACCTCTGAGGAGGTGCAGCTGGTAGTGTGACCTCTTGGCGACGTCAGAAATATGAGGAGAGAAGGAGAGTGTGGAGTCGAAGATGACCCCAAGGTTTTTTGCCTTGCAGGTAGGAGCAGGGAGGGGGCCAAGGGAGGCAGGCCAGAGAGCTGCAGGGATGGAGGGAGTGGGAGTACCGATGAGTAGAATCTCAGTCTTACTGGCATTAAGGCAGAGGTCATTGGTGGCACACCATTCTTGGATAGCAGACAGACAGTCAGAGATGAGGGAAGGAGAGGGGGAGGCTGAGGGTAGCCTGAAAATGAGCTGGGTATCGTCCGCATAGCACTGGAAATTAGGGCAGAGAGCGGCGATGCGGTGGGCAAGGAGTGCCAGATACTGGTTGAACAGCCAGGGAGAGAGATTAGATCCCTGGGGGACACCACAGGTGGAGAAAAAGATGTCGGAGAGGAAGGACCCCAGTTGGACCTGGGAGGGTCGATTTGAAAGGAAAGAGGTCAGCCACGCCAGAGCCTGACCAGTGATACCCAGGTTTTCCCGGAGACGGTTGAGCAGGATGGCATGGTTGACAGTGTCAAAGGCAGAGGAGAGATCGAGCAGAATGAGAACACACGGAGTGTTGGAATCGAGGTTCAAGAGCAGGTCTTCACAGATGTTCGGGAGAGCAATTTCCGTGCTTCTGGCAGCTCTGAAGCCAGATTGATGGTCATGAAGACTACCAACAGATTCAGCATGGAGGTTAAGCTGGGAGATGGCCAGTTTCTCCAGGAGCTTGCCCAGGAAGGGAGTGATGGTGATAGGGCGATAGTTAGCCGGGCAGGAGGGGTCGGAGGAGGGTTTCTTGAGAAGAGGGTGCACAAGGGAGTGCTTGAGGGGGGAAGGGAAGACTCCAGAGGCGAAGGAGTGGTTGCAAAAGTCAGCCAGGGCAGGAGCCAGGGAGTCGATGTGGTCCTTGATAGTTTTGGAGGAACAGGGGTGAACCTGTTTAGACGAGACTTTCATTGATCAGACTTGTCTGGAAACCTCGTCAGCAGAGAAAGGTGGAAAGGCAGAGAAAGAGGGAGGAGGGGTGACCGCAGAAGGGCCAGAGGAAGGGCCGGGTAGGGAGGGAGGGAGGTGAAAGGAAGAGAGCGAGGACAGGATGTCCTGAGTTTTAGAAATGAAGTGAGAGGCCAGTGCAGTGCAGAGGGCCTGGGAGGGGACAGGAGAGGTAGAGACTGCAACAGGGTTGGCCAGCTCCTTGCAGATTTTAAAGAGTTCGGCGGAGTTGTTTGATGCCGCAGAGATGCGGGCTTGGATAAGGGCTCTCTTCTTGGTGAGAACGGAGAGCCGGTACTGCCTTTGGAGCAGGCGGCAGGCCAGCTTGTCAGAGGATGAACATGAAGCACGCCATTTCCTCTCTGCAACCCTGCACTTGCGTTTTAGGGTGGCGAGATCTGAGTCATACCAGGAGTTACATTTGGCTTTGGGCTTCAGGCGGATTCTCATGACGGGGGCAAGGATATCAAGAGTAACAGATATAGCAGAGTGGAGCATGGAGAGGGCTGTGTCAGGGTGGGAGTCAGCCGAAGGGGCAGGGGGGGGCGAGAAGGTAGCAGCGAAAGCCTCAACTGACACACGCTTCATGGGTCGGATGACCGAGAAGGTGGGTGGCAGTGAAGAGGGTGGCTTTGCCATATGCTATAGATAGATAGATAGATAGATAGATAGATAGATAGATAGATAGATAGATAGATAGATAGATAGATAGATAGAACTGTCGCTGATAGAAGGCAAAATTGGCTGGCACCCACCTTTCACCTTGGAGATAAGGGTTCCAGCAGCTGTCAGGGTCTCTATGGTGTTGAGCAGAGGGTATTTGGTGATGACCTGCCGGAGGATGCGCAGAGCCTCCCCCAGGCACTCGTGTGCCATTGGGCGCCGTGACTCCAGCTTCTCTGTAAGGAAAAGGATGACAAAGTTGCTTAGTGCCAAGGACAGTTCACTAGGTGAGAACACAAGAAATGAACTACCCCACACAGAAAGCATAACCACACAACCACACCCTAGGAACACGCTCACCTATGAACAGAGGCAGTGCGCCAATACAACCACTCAACTACACCATACAAAGACACTCACCTAGGAACACTCTCATTTCATCAATGCATGTATTGCAAACACAGCCGAAGTCCTCTGTATTGCATTCCATCATTTCTAGCTTGCCTATGCCTTTGGAATAGGGGATCAATAATATGCAAATCAGCTTTGACCCCTCCCCCGCAGAAAGCAGTCAAGGCCAATTTTCTAGGCCACGCCCATCTGCATGGGAACGGGAACAGGCCATCCCCCAAAGATGATGAGGAAAAGAATTACTCCCTAAACACATTGAGCTGTGGCCCACACTCAGCACAAACTCATTGAGAAACCAAGAAGTGATGAGACCGAAATACTTGAGTTAATGCATCTAGACCACTGGAGACTCCTCCCGACAGCCCCGTTTCCTGGGCCGGGTGAATAGCTCAGGGGGGCACAGGAAGGGCCCCACCCGGACTGCTGCCTCTGAGCTCACCACCGGAGGAAAGGTTAAGCATTCCTTTGTTACAAACAAAGGAATGCATATTCCAAACGCAGCCTCTAAGATGCTGGAGACACACACCCTGTGCCCCTCACTCTTTGTGTTGACAGCTTTTCAAGTGGGGCAATTCATAAGGGATGGCTCATTGAACAAGCCATCGTTTTTGCACAGTATGTGCTTAACATGTCAGTGTTAACAACTGAACATGGGGCATTTCTACTCAGAAGCCCAGCATAAAGCATTAGTGAGCTGACCAAATCTACGCATTCCTCCAAGAGAATTAAAGTGCCACACAGAAAATGTTTTCAACTACATTCTTTATTTTCATTTCTTTTCATTTGAAACAGCAAACCTTTTTTTTGTATATTAATTTTTCGTTAAATATGGTGCATGCCTGGGAAGGCTGACTGCCATTTTCTTGATTCAGTTTTCTAGTGGCTGCTTTGGGACATGGATTCAATGCACCCGCTCAGTATCAAATGTCTTTTTGTTTTCTTTACAAGCCAACCACTGCCAGAGATGGCTCCTCAATGTGACTTGGCACCTTGATTAGGAAAGCAGGGTTCATGGTATGTCACCATGCAGACAGTAGTCCATGGCAAATCAATGCAGTGATATGTGTGCAGCAATTAGCGCGCTTCCCAAGTCACCACCCTATTGGTTAATGACGTCTATGTGGTGCTCCTCTATGTAACACCAGATATGCCTGTTTTTGTCTGTGTCCCATGTCCATAGAATAGCACACTGGAGCGTTTTGTGTATGTGGCTCTGACGAGCATGCCATACTGTGCCCACACTTAAACACATAAAGCAATTAAAGAAGTTGCCTGAAATTGTACATCCACTAGGCCAAACGCCCTTTCTACACTGCCACACCATGATTTGCGCTAGCTGCAGGCCAGCACTAATAAGAGATGTTAATGCCAGCTATGTTCGATAAAGCATGGGCCTGCTCTTTTTGTAGATGCAGCCCCCGAGGCCTGTCTAATGGTGAGGGGATAGTGGCTGAGGAACTGCAGACCTTTTACCATACATTAGAAAGCTGTTTTGTTTAAAACGCTTCATCAGCTCATTACTGGTCAGGCTAAAGTTTGTGAGAGGTACACTCCTTTCTGTGTATCCTTTCTCTGCATGTTTATTGGGTGTCTGTTGTAGGGTACCCTTGCCTGTCTATAGATATCATTCCGTAAAGATGTTTCTTATTTGGGGGCTGGGCATGCTCACACTGAGACCCAGCCCATCCTCATCTAGTATTCTCTCAAAACAAGAAGCAAACGAGTCCTTGTACCCCATTTGAGTGGCTGATGTTACAGCCATTTTATACTCAAATCCAAAAACTTAAGCTGTCCCAATGAGTATGTATGGTTCATGGTTCCCAACATTTTAATGTTATGGTGAGTGCTGTGAACAGTGATGTGAGCACCAAGCCATGCATTGGTTATGCATTTAGAGATTCACACATCCAATCCTTTTATCACAGACTTGTTTATCAAATATAGAAAACTCTGAACACTGTTATATTCCAGAAATGCTCTGTGATTTAATGCAAAGAAGACAGAAAACACATTAGTGCCATTTGTCCCCTTTCCCACTCTCATAGAGGTATTTTGAATGAGTACAATACGAGTGTACCATACTGTCCATCTTGTAATGATAGCCTTCTATCAGAAAATAATTCATATGGTTAGTCTTGTATTGCCCCTTGCCAAATACAAGTGAGGTGCTACAGAATGCCTGCAAAACAGGGCCAGTGGTCAGTGGGCCCTCAGACCCCAGCAGGCTGGTCACACTGCAGTGTGCCAGTACGGACAATTTGAAACCGCATTCAGGCAAGGCCTTCCCTAAGAGGAGGTGACAAAAGAACTGTTAGAATTTTTCTTTAAAGTACTTGAATTATAATTTAATCAAACCAGATTAATTTATATAGCATTGCTTATTGACATTGAAGAGGGGTTTTGTCATGCGACAAAGAGGTGTAGTTTGGGAGTGACGTGTGCCAGTGTGGGGGCATCGGCAAGTCATTCTAGTGTTTCACCCTGGGGGCACCAAGTTGGCTAGAAACTGCCCTGCCTCCAGACAGCATGCCATTCCATTTCTTTTTTGCACGTCTCTGCCACTACAGAAGCAGTCCTACCATATTCACACACAGCATGATCACACTCAGGGTCGGTGTCAGGGTCTTTCAACATTTTCAAATAAAAGGAGCCTAAAGAGGGCACCCAGCTACTGCCCCCATTTTGCCAGTCAGCAGTTATGTAACACGGCAATGTAGGCCTTTCTCTATTTTTGATCTGGGGCTTAAAATATGCGCTTTGCAGTGTTCACATTACAACCTGCGTTTCCTGGAGCCATTCCGCCCATCACTTTCCATGGGATATACAGAAGTGTTACCACCTCATTGCCTCATTGCCTTGCTGACAAAGAAGGGTTTATAGCTCTTCAGTGGGCATTTTGTGTTTAAGATCCCTGCTGCCTGGCCGTCTGGTGACAATCGGCGGCTATTAACCTTATCTTTCTCACCAGTGGAATGTATGCACCCCAGGGGTGTCTCAGACTCTTTTCGCTCTAAGCAGGGGTCCCCTACCATCATGTTGAAATGTGCCCCAAAACATCTTCTGCAGGGCCTGACCCCGCCCCTCGGGTCAGTGCACCTAAGACATTCAGTTTCTGAGGATTTCGCTGTGCACTTGGTGTAAGACAGTTTGTGTGGAGAGAGCTGTGTGAGGCTGGCAGCATTTACAAAGGTATTATTTCCCCGCCATAGCCTCATCATTGGACACCTGCTGACCCTGGTGGTAAAGTCGCCACCCTGCAGACATCACCAACCAAGGTGTCTTTAAGCTATCATCGACGCTCAAGAGGTGAACCACCTGAGTGGCGTGGCAACCAAACAGTCCACCAGCCCACGACTGATTCACTAAAAAAACCTCATGTTACTGTCTACTGCCCTTTTAACTGTGTGGCGCCATTAATGGAGGGTTGGTGAGACTCCAGGCCTGTGATGGAAAATGCGCGAGACTCCATTCAGGTGTATGACGTCAGTTAGGGAAATGAGTGCATCGCCATTGCATTGCAGGAGGAGACTGATGAAAAATGAGAGATACTCCACCGGCTATAACGCGGCTTTTGCCATGTGCACAGCCTCTTGGCGCTTTGGGTTCTTCAAGTAAAACGTGTGTATTATGGGTGGAAGCAAGGGGAGTTAACAGTATCAGAGGTTGCTATTAGATCAACAGTATTAGGTGGTCCGTGGTTTTTTCCCATTGCCTTCGTGCAGAGTCCAGTGATCGAAGTGAGCGGGAACAGTGGGGAGCAGTGTTCCGCTACTTTTCTTTTTTTCTGTTTACCATTCCTCTACTTTTTTCGACCACATTCACCATTCTATACAGAGGATTGGTCCATTTGTGTGCCTGTGCAAGTGTAAAGTTGTAATAGGAGCCTTAGTTACTAGTCACTTAGACTATTGCAATCCCCCAGGTGCAACACCTTGTCACATGTTGCACTATGCTTCCACCTACCCTCCCACTGTTACACTACTTTTTTCGGCACACTTCCACCACTGGTGCGGTTGTATGTGTGCAGTGTGCTTTAGGGTTTCACTGGGCGCTGAACTTCAGCCTCTCAGAGCATGTGGGTTAGTGGATGGGTTTGGGGTGCATGTCAGACCTGGAGACTTTAGTGAGTGCCTGATATGTGTGATGCTTGAGTGATAGGGACCGAGCAAAAGCCCCATTATAAGAATAACACCTGTGGGAACCTAGACACTGTAATTACAGACAAAGGAAATCCCCTGGGGGTACAGCAACGTAAGTCAATGAACTAGTCATCCTATATAGTTAGAAGAAGACACCAGGAAACTTAAATGTAAGTTTCATGAAGCGCCAACCTGCTACAGGAACCGCAATAAACTATGTATTGGTTTATCCACTACGCATAGTCCATCAATTTAGCTGCAGGAGCTAGTAATCAGCATTCAAATTCCTTATTGGGTGGTTCATACAATATATAACATGAATATTTTTCTTTTTCCAACACTTTTTTAATTTTTTTAATTTTCTAACGGTGATTAGTTTGTTTTCTGCCATCACGTGTTTCGACCCCTTCTACTACAGTTCATGCTCTTGTTAGCAATTCACAAGTCGCTTATAAGTGGGCACATAGTTTCTGTGTACCATTGCTGTGGACTCACAAGGGGACCGGGAGTCTAGAGTGGTAATCCTTGCAGCTAGGATGTTTAATGGTGTGCATTGACTAAGAAAATCAAACAGGAACCTATGTGTAGTGGTGTGCGCAGCAGAGTACATGTCCCCTTCCCATATTTATTTGAGGGTGTATTTGTTTGCTGCAGGAACTAGTCAAGGAAGGCGCCAGGTTCCACACCACAACAGGCTGTAAGTGCGTAGCCGTCTGCTCTGATTACTTATGTGTATACATCATCCAAGCGAGGCTCATCATTTGTGATTTTAATATTATATTTAGGGTATTTATTGAGCTGGGACCTAGCTTCGAGAAACAACAGAGCGCTTTACAATCATTGGGGAAAGAACATGGTGAGGGGAGCAGAGAACAAGTGAGTGGGGAGCTAGCAACAAGTGGGGTCAGTTTACCAGCAAGGGATCTAAAAGCAATCAGGGGAGAAAATTGTGGGATCAGATCACTCAGTCTCAAGTAGGGTGGGGAGTGGAGCGGTGTGCGGACCTAGGTGGCAGGGAGGAACCATTCCTTGAAGAGGAGGGTCTTGAGCTCCTTCCTGAACTGCAGAAGCGAGGGGGTGAGTCTGATTTTGATGAGGAGTTGGTTCCAGAGTCTTGGGGCGTAGGCAGAGAAGGCCTGTCTCCTGGTACTTTCCTTCCTGTACCGGCAGAGTTGAAGTCAGCACATGCTCTTATTTCCTGAATACTACTTAAGTAAACATTCTATTAATAAAATACGCATTTGAGCAGTTATTTCAATGTGTCCATTGAGGGTAACCAGTTGGTATAATGGGCTCGAACACACACAGACTGATCTCTACTCTAGTCCTTTTACACTTAATCCTCTGTCAATGTGCCTAATCACAGTGCAAAAACGATGTGCTTATTCTCTCGACTTGTTTCGCCCATGATGAGCTTTGTCAAGGCACTAGGGCCATACATGCAAATAATAACCAATACAACAGCTGTTCAATCCTCCAGCCCATCTTTGTGGTTGATGCCAAAGGTCATGTCATAATGGTTGAACGATTCTAAGGGCTTTGCTTCTCTCCAGTAGGTTGATAGAGCAAGCATGGAACCACTTATCCAGCTTCGACAGGCAGCAGTCAATGGGTTAATTCCGGCACACCACACCGGCCGTCACCACACTGCACCAGCTCGGAATGCACACATACATAACATTCACATCCTGCTGCATCATCTATAAGGCGGTCATCCTCAAGTCTCCCAGAAGCCTCGCTGCGAAGCTCAGGATCTCCGGCAGGCAGCGCTCCATCCACAGCCAAGAGTTTAGCAGAAGAGAACAGTGCCAGTGTAGGAAGGAATGGCCCACAAGACAGGACTTCTCTGTCTATGCCCCCAGACTCTGGGACCTACTCCCCAACAACATCAGAGTCCGGCCCACGCTTTTGCAGTTCTGGAAGGAGCTCAAGACCTTCCTCTTCAAGGACTTCCTCTGCCTCAACATCGAGGACTTAAACTGTGCTATCCCGTCAGACCAGATGCTTGGGGCCATTCTGTGCCCTCTCCCCTCGTAATGGCCCTGGCCATTTCACTGCACCCCGCGGCCGGTGCATGCCTTCACCCCATCCTGTAGAGTCACCCTGCTATGTTCCTTCACTCCTTACGACTCGCCGCAGCTGTCCCCTCCTCTTTTTTATTTTATTTTTTATTTAATGCTTTTGGTTAATGTGTCTTACCTTTTGAATATAAAACAAGTAAAACACACAAATCCCTCCTCTACGTTATACCCATGGTTGATCCTAGTTTTACCTGGTGGTGGCCCACAGTGTCTGCGTCCCTGGATTGTCACATCCCTCCCCTTCATCACTCGTTCCATGCTCCTATGCTGTTCCCCTCATCACAAACTGCCCCCACCTGTAGTTTCCCAGGATCTACGTTATAACACCTAATTTTGTTTTTTTAATCCCATAAGATCGATTTTTTTTGTTTTAAACTCATTTTGCTGCAATCGACGTGGGGGGGGGGGGGCATCCGCAGCCCCTGCAAACTCCCCGACCCACCACGTAATGAATCCCCTTACCCATGCACCCATCTATATTTTGGTGAAATGCGAAATGCGTTTTAAAAAACGTGTTGCTATGGGATTCGAAAAAATGTGCTTCGATGTTTTGGTACCACTCCGTTCCCCTTATAGCTCTATAATGCACTCAGTAGCGTTCCGGAGCTAGACTCAGACTGGGGGGTTCAGCAGCTAATGGATTGGTCAATATGATCTTCAACTTCATGGTCCTGTTGCCTTGACAACGCACAGGCCATTGTGAAAAAAGCACAACCTTTTTGTATAGATGTTCCACTGTGGCTACAGTGCATTGTGTATACATTATTTCCTGAATGTTCAGGTATGTTACGACTGCTGGGTGCCCACAAACCTCGGTCAATTGACACAGTGAAATGACTGCTTGCAATACTTACATTGTTAATGACATTTATAATTAAGCATCACTAGTGGGATCTTTAAGCAATAAGTGCAGAGCACTTTAGCCACTTGGGACGTGCTTAGTGTTGCGCTATTTTTCCTCCTCGCTCATCTGGTCCCTCCAAATCCTAGTACATCCCACGCGGTGCTCATTCCAGCTACAATCTTATGCATTCCTTTTTTACTTTGTTTTTCCGTTCCACAGTTGTATAGAATGCAAGTAGAAGCAGCCAGAGCAAAACTCAGTAGAATACCCAGTGTTTAAGTCCATAGAACCTATTCAAGCAATAAAACCTGCTCCGACAGGCCAGACTGAGTGGCAACAGCCCAGAGCACAAGTTATAGGCCTGGGCGAAATTCAACCTGAAAACCCGGGGCCCCAGTGCTTAATTCGTTGGGGTGTCAGCCAGGGCTCAGCCCCGGCACTTATTGTCTCAGACTCAGATTGATTTTGAAGTAATGACAGCCAAAGCATCCATCAACCCCAATGATCAGGTGTGAGCTGAAGTTTAACACCAAATGTGGTGGCATCCATGGTGGAGACCTGCCTGCCCAGAAGTGTCACAAACGTGCTAGTAAATATTTAGGCCCTGGCACTTATTTACTTTCAAATTAAGCAAGGCCGGGGTCCTGGCAACCATATAAGTTGAATGGATCCGGTAGGTGGAGCAGGAAGGAAGGTACCTGAGAGGAGGGCCGGGCAAGATGGCAGGATGGGAGAGCAGCCATCAGGGTGGTCAGGACGCGGGCTTGGATCGTGGGATACATCCTGCGATCTGAGCAACCTGTTTGCCCGGCTCTCCCACCCCCGGGTGCTAAAGATAAAAAGTAGAGCATAACACCGCACAGTAGTGCAGTAGCCCACTCACACATGCACATTCATATCCCATGAATCCATCTTTCCAACACCGCACAGTAGTGCAGTAGCCCACTCACTCACACAGACACATTCATATCCCATGAATCCATCTTTCCAACACCGCACAGTGGTGCAGTAGCCCACTCACACAGGCACAGTCATATCCCATGAATCCATCTTTCCAACACCGCACAGTAGTGCAGTAGCCCACTCACTCACACAGGCACATTCATATCCCATGAATCCATCTTTCCAACACCGCACAGTAGTGCAGTAGCCCACTCTCACAGGCACATTCATATCCCATGAATCCATCTTTCCAACACCAGCACGGTAGTGCAGTAGCCCACTCACACAGGCACATTCATATCCCATGAATCCATCTTTCCAACACCAGCACGGTAATGCAGTAGCCCACTCACACAGGCACATTCATATCCCATGAATCCATCTTTCCAACACCGCACGGTAGTGCAGTAGCCCACTCACACAGGCACATTCATATCCCATGAATCCATCTTTCCAACACCAGCACGGTAGTGCAGTAGCCCACTCACACAGGCACATTCATATCCCATGAATCCATCTTTCCAACACCGCACAGTGGTGCAGTAAGCCCACTCCCACAGGCACATTCATATCCCATGAATCCATCTTTCCAACACCGCACAGTGGTGCAGTAGCGCACTCACACAGGCACATTCATATCCCATGAATCCATCTTTCCAACACCGCACAGTGGTGCAGTAAGCCCACTCACACAGGCACATTCATATCCCATGAATCCATCTTTCCAACACCGCACAGTGGTGCAGTAGCCCACTCACACAGGCACATTCATATCCCATGAATCCATCTTTCCAACACCGCACAGTGGTGCAGTAGCCCACTCACACATGGACATTCATATCCCATGAATCCATCTTTCCAACACCGCACAGTGGTGCAGTAGCCCACTCACACAGGCACATTCATATCCCATGAATCCATCTTTCCAACACCGCACAGTGGTGCAGTAGCCCACTCACACATGGACATTCATATCCCATGAATCCATCTTTCCAACACCGCACAGTGGTGCAGTAGCCCACTCACACAGGCACATTCATATCCCATGAATCCATCTTTCCAACACCGCACAGTGGTGCAGTAGCCCACTCACACAGGCACATTCATATCCCATGAATCCATCTTTCCAACACCGCACAGTGGTGCAGTAGCCCACTCACACAGGTACATTCATATCCCATGAATCCATCTTTCCAACACCGCACAGTGGTGCAGTAGCCCACTCACACATGCACATTCATATCCCATGAATCCATCTTTCCAACACCGCACAGTAGTGCAGTAAGCCCACTCACACATGCACATCCCATGAATCCATCTTTCCAACACCGCACAGTAGTGCAGTAGCCCACTCACACATGCACATTCACATCCCATGAATCCATCTTTCGAACACCGCACAGTAGTGCAGTAAGCCCGCTCACACATGCACATCCCATGAATCCATCTTTCCAACACCGCACAGTGGTGCAGTAGCCCACTCACACAGGCACATTCATATCCCATGAATCCATCTTTCCAACACCAGCACGGTAGTGCAGTAGCCCACTCACACAGGCACATTCATATCCCATGAATCCATCTTTCCAACACCAGCACGGTAGTGCAGTAGCCCACTCACACAGGCACATTCATATCCCATGAATCCATCTTTCCAACACCAGCACGGTAGTGCAGTAGCCCACTCACACAGGCACATTCATATCCCATGAATCCATCTTTCCAACACCAGCACGGTAGTGCAGTAGCCCACTCACACAGGCACATTCATATCCCATGAATCCATCTTTCCAACACCGCACAGTGGTGCAGTAGCCCACTCACACAGGCACATTCATATCCCATGAATCCATCTTTCCAACACCGCACAGTGGTGCAGTAGCCCACTCACACAGGCACATTCATATCCCATGAATCCATCTTTCCAACACCGCACAGTGGTGCAGTAGCCCACTCACACAGGCACATTCATATCCCATGAATCCATCTTTCCAACACCGCACAGTGGTGCAGTAGCCCACTCACACAGGCACATTCATATCCCATGAATCCATCTTTCCAACACCGCACAGTGGTGCAGTAAGCCCACTCACACAGGCACATTCATATCCCATGAATCCATCTTTCCAACACCGCACAGTGGTGCAGTAGCCCATTCACACATGCACATTCATATCCCATGAATCCATCTTTCCAACACCGCACAGTGGTGCAGTAGCCCACTCACACAGGCACATTCATATCCCATGAATCCATCTTTCCAACACCGCAAAGTGGTGCAGTAGCCCACTCACACAGGCACATTCATATCCCATGAATCCATCTTTCCAACACCGCACAGCGGTGCAGTAGCCCACTCACACAGGCCCATTCATATCCCATGAATCCATCTTTCCAACACCGCACAGCGGTGCAGTAGCCCACTCACACATGCACATTCATATCCCATGAATCCATCTTTCCAACACCGCACAGTAGTGCAGTAAGCCCACTCACACATGCACATCCCATGAATCCATATTTCCAACACCGCATGGTAGTGCTGTAGCCCACTCACACATGCACATTCACATCCCATGAATCCATCTTTCCAACACCGCACAGTAGTGCAGTAAGCCCACTCACACATGCACATCCCATGAATCCATCTTTCCAACACCGCACAGTAGTGCAGTAAGCCCACTCACACATGCACATTCATATCCCATGAATCCATCTTTCCAACACCGCACAGTGGTGCAGTAGCCCACTCACACAGGCACATTCATATCCCATGAATCCATTTTTCCAACACCGCACAGTAGTGCAGTAAGCCCACTCACACATGCACATCCCATGAATCCATCTTTCCAACACCGCACAGTAGTGCAGTAAGCCCACTCACACATGCACATCCCATGAATCCATCTTTCCAACACCGCACAGTGGTGCAGTAGCCCACTCACACAGGCACATTCATATCCCATGAATCCATCTTTCCAACACCGCACGGTAGTGCAGTAGCCCACTCACACATGCACATTCATATCCCATGAATCCATCTTTCCAACACCGCACGGTAGTGCAGTAGCCCACTCACACAGGCACATTCATATCCCATGAATCCATCTTTCCAACACCGCACGGTAGTGCAGTAGCCCACTCACACAGGCACATTCATATCTCATGAATCCATCTTTCCAACACCGCACGGTAGTGCAGTAAGCCCACTCACACATGCACATTCATATCCCATGAATCCATCTTTCCAACACCGCACAGTAGTGCAGTAGCCCACTCACACAAGCACATTCATATCCCATGAATCCATCTTTCCAACACCGCACGGTAGTGCAGTAGCCCACTCACACAGGCACATTCATATCCCATGAATCCATCTTTCCAACACCGCACAGTGGTGCAGTAGCCCACTCACACAGGCACATTCATATCCCATGAATCCATCTTTCCAACACCGCACAGTGGTGCAGTAGCCCACTCACACGTGCACATTCATATCCCAACACCACACAGTGGTGCAGTAGCCCACTCACACAGGCACATTCATATCCCATGAATCCATCTTTCCAACACCGCACATTGGTGCAGTAGCCCACTCACACAGGCACATTCATATCCCATGAATCCATCTTTCCAACACCGCACGGTGGTGCAGTAGCCCACTCACACAGGCACATTCATATCCCATGAATCCATCTTTCCAACACCGCACGGTAGTGCAGTAGCCCACTCACACAAGCACATTCATATCCCATGAATCCATCTTTCCAACACCGCACGGTGGTGCAGTAGCCCACTCACACAGGCACATTCATATCCCATGAATCCATCTTTCCAACACCGCACGGTGGTGCAGTAGCCCACTCACACAGGCACATTCATATCCCATGAATCCATCTTTCCAACACCGCACAGTGGTGCAGTAGCCCACTCACACATGCACATTCATATCCCATGAATCCATCTTTCCAACACCGCACAGTGGTGCAGTAAGCCCACTCACACAGGCACATTCATATCCCATGAATCCATCTTTCCAACAACGCACAGTGGTGCAGTAGCCCACTCACACAGGCACATTCATATCCCATGAATCCATCTTTCCAACACCGCACAGTGGTGCAGTAGCCCACTCACACATGCACATTCATATCCCGTGAATCCATATTTCCAACACCGCACAGTGGTGCAGTAGCCCACTCACACAGGCACATTCATATCCCGTGAATCCATCTTTCCAACACCGCACAGTGGTGCAGTAGCCCACTCACACAGGCACATTCATATCCCATTAATCCATCTTTCCAACACCGCACAGTGGTGCAGTAGCCCACTCACACAGGCACATTCATATCCCATGAATCCATCTTTCCAACACCGCACAGTGGTGCAGTAGCCCACTCACACATGCACATTCATATCCCATGAATCCATCTTTCCAACACCGCACAGTAGTGCAGTAAGCCCACTCACACATGCACATCCCATGAATCCATCTTTCCAACACCGCACGGTAGTGCAGTAGCCCACTCACACATGCACATTCACATCCCATGAATCCATCTTTCCAACACCGCACAGTAGTGCAGTAAGCCCACTCACACATGCACATCCCATGAATCCATCTTTCCAACACCGCACAGTAGTGCAGTAAGCCCACTCACACATGCACATTCATATCCCATGAATCCATCTTTCCAACACTGCACAGTGGTGCAGTAGCCCACTCACACAGTCACATTCATATCCCATGAATCCATCTTTCCAACACTGCATAGTAGTGCAGTAAGCCCACTCACACATGCACATCCCCACTCACACAGGCACATATCCCATGAATCCATCTTTCCAACACCGCACAGTGGTGCAGTAGCCCACTCACACAGGCACATTCATATCCCATGAATCCATCTTTCCAACACCGCACGGTAGTGCAGTAGCCCACTCACACATGCACATTCATATCCCATAAATCCATCTTTCCAACACCGCACAGTAGTGCAGTAGCCCACTCACACAGGCACATTCATATCCCATGAATCCATCTTTCCAACACCGCACAGTAGTGCAGTAGCCCACTCACACAGGCACATTCATATCCCATGAATCCATCTTTCCAACACCGCACGGTAGTGCAGTAAGCCCACTCACACATGCACATTCATATCCCATGAATCCATCTTTCCAACACCGCACGGTAGTGCAGTAGCCCACTCACACAAGCACATTCATATCCCATGAATCCATCTTTCCAACACCGCACGGTAGTGCAGTAGCCCACTCACACATGCACATTCATATCCCATGAATCCATCTTTCCAACACCGCACGGTAGTGCAGTAGCCCACTCACACACTCACACAAGCACATTCATATCCCATGAATCCATCTTTCCAACACCGCACGGTAGTGCAGTAGCCCACTCACACCGGCACATTCATATCCCATGAATCCATCTTTCCAACACCGCACGGTAGTGCAGTAGCCCACTCACACACTCACACAAGCACATTCATATCCCATGAATCCATCTTTCCAACACCGCACGGTAGTGCAGTAGCCCACTCACACAGGCACATTCATATCCTATGAATCCATCTTTCCAACACCGCACAGTGGTGCAGTAGCCCACTCACACAGGCACATTCATATCCCATGAATCCATCTTTCCAACACCGCACAGTAGTGCAGTAGCCCACTCACACAGGCACATTCATATCCCATGAATCCATCTTTCCAACACCGCACAGTGGTGCAGTAGCCCACTCACACAGGCACATTCATATCCCATGAATCCATCTTTCCAACACTGCACAGTAGTGCAGTAGCCCACTCACACAGGCACATTCATATACCATGAATCCATCTTTCCAACACCGCACAGTAGTGCAGTAAGCCCACTCACACATGCACATTCATATCCCATGAATCCATCTTTCCAACACCGCACAGAGGTGCTGTAGTCCACTCACAAAGGCACATTCATATCCCATGAATCCATCTTTCCAACACCGCACGGTAGTGCAGTAGCCCACTCACACACTCACACATGCACATTCATATCCCATGAATCCATCTTTCCAACACCGCACGGTAGTGCAGTAGCCCACTCACACATGCACATTCATATCCCATGAATCCATCTTTCCAACACCGCACAGTGGTGCAGTAGCCCACTCACACAGGCACATTCCTATCCCATGAATCCCTCTTTCCAACACCGCACAGTAGTGCAGTAGCCCACTCACACAGGCACATTCATATCCCATGAATCCATCTTTCCAACACCGCACAGTAGTGCAGTAGCCCACTCACACAGGCACATTCATATCCCATGAATCCGTCTTTCCAACACCGCACAGTAGTGCAGTAAGCCCACTCACACATGCACATTCATATCCCATGAATCCATCTTTCCAACACCCCATGAATCCATCTTTCCAACACCGCACAGTAGTGCAGTAAGCCCACTCACACAGGCACATTCATATCCCATGAATCCATCTTTCCAACACCGCACGGTAGTGCAGTAGCCCACTCAAACACTCACACATGCACATTCATATCCCATGAATCCATCTTTCCAACACCGCACGGTAGTGCAGTAGCCCACTCGCACATGCACATTCATATCCCATGAATCCATCTTTCCAACACAGCACAGTGGTGCAGTAGCCCACTCACACAGGCACATTCATATTCCATGAATCCATCTTTCCAACACCGCACAGTAGTGCAGTAGCCCACTCACACAGGCACATTCATATCCCATGAATCCATCTTTCCAACACCGCACAGTAGTGCAGTAGCCCACTCACACAGGCACATTCATATCCCATGAATGCATCTTTCCAACACCGCACAGTAGTGCAGTAAGCCCACTCACACAGGCACATTCATATTCCATGAATCCATCTTTCCAACACCGCACAGTGGTGCAGTAGCCCACTCACACAGGCACATTCATATCCCATGAATCCATCTCTCCAACACCGCACGGTAGTGCAGTAGCCCACTCACACAGGCACATTCATATTCCATGAATCCATCTTTCCAACACCGCACAGTAGTGCAGTAAGCCCACTCACACATGCACATTCATATCCCATGAATCCATCTTTCCATCACCGCACGGTAGTGCAGTAAGCCCACTCACACATGCACATTCATATCCCATGAATCCATCTTTCCAACACCCCATGAATCCATCTTTCCAACACCGCACAGTAGTGCAGTAAGCCCACTCACACATGCACATTCATATCCCATGAATCCATCTTTCCAATACCGCACAGTGGTGCAGTAGCCCACTCACACAGGCACTTTCATATCCCATGAATCCATCTTTCCAACACCGCACAGTGGTGCAGTAGCCCACTCACACAGGCACATTCATATCCCATGAATCCATCTCTCCAACACCGCACGGTAGTGCAGTAGCCCACTCACACAGGCACATTCATATTCCATGAATCCATCTTTCCAACACCGCACGGTAGTTCAGTAGCCCACTCACACACTCACACATGCACATTCATATCCCATGAATCCATCTTTCCAACACCGCACAGTGGTGCAGTAGCCCACTCACACAGGCACATTCATATCCCATGAATCCATCTTTCCAACACCGCACAGTGGTGCAGTAGCCCACTCACACAGTCACATTCATATCCCATGAATCCATCTTTCCAACACCGCACGGTAGTGCAGTAGCCCACTCACACAGGCACATTCATATCCCATGAATCCATCTTTCCAACACCGCACGGTAGTGCAGTAGCCCACTCACACAGGCACATTCATATCCCAAGAACCCATCTTTCCAACACCGCACGGTAGTGCAGTAGCCCACTCACACAGGCACATTCATATCCCATGAATCCATCTTTCCAACACCGCACGGTAGTGCAGAAGCCCACTCACACAGGCACATTCATATCCCATGAATCCATCTTTCCAACACCGCACGGTTGTGCAGTAGCCCACTCACACAGGCACATTCATATCCCATGAATCCATCTTTCCAACACCGCACGGTAGTGCAGTAGCCCACTCACACAGGCACATTCATATCCCATGAATCCATCTTTCCAACACCGCACGGTAGTGCAGTAGCCCACTCACACAGGCACATTCATATCCCATGAATCCATCTTTCCAACACCGCACGGTAGTGCAGTAGCCCACTCACACATGCACATTCATATCCCATGAATCCATCTTTCCAACACCGCACAGTAGTGCAGTAAGCCCACTCACACATGCACATCCCATGAATCCATCTTTCCAACACCGCACGGTAGTGCAGTAAGCCCACTCACACATGCACATTCATATCCCATGAATCCATCTTTCCAACACCGCACGGTGGTGCAGTAGCCCACTCACACAGGCACATTCATATCCCATGAATCCATCTTTCCAACACCGCACGGTGGTGCAGTAGCCCACTCACACATGCACATTCATATCCCATGAACCCATCTTTCCAACACCGCACGGTGGTGCAGTAGCCCACTCACACATGCACATTCATATCCCATGAACCCATCTTTCCAACACCGCACAGTAGTGCAGTAGCCCACTCACACAGGCACATTCATATCCCATGAATCCATCTTTCCAACACCGCACAGTAGTGCAGTAGCCCACTCACACAGGCACATTCATATCCCATGAATGCATCTTTCCAACACCGCACAGTAGTGCAGTAAGCCCACTCACACAGGCACATTCATATTCCATGAATCCATCTTTCCAACACCGCACAGTGGTGCAGTAGCCCACTCACACAGGCACATTCATATCCCATGAATCCATCTCTCCAACACCGCACGGTAGTGCAGTAGCCCACTCACACAGGCACATTCATATTCCATGAATCCATCTTTCCAACACCGCACAGTAGTGCAGTAAGCCCACTCACACATGCACATTCATATCCCATGAATCCATCTTTCCATCACCGCACGGTAGTGCAGTAAGCCCACTCACACATGCACATTCATATCCCATGAATCCATCTTTCCAACACCCCATGAATCCATCTTTCCAACACCGCACAGTAGTGCAGTAAGCCCACTCACACATGCACATTCATATCCCATGAATCCATCTTTCCAATACCGCACAGTGGTGCAGTAGCCCACTCACACAGGCACTTTCATATCCCATGAATCCATCTTTCCAACACCGCACAGTGGTGCAGTAGCCCACTCACACAGGCACATTCATATCCCATGAATCCATCTCTCCAACACCGCACGGTAGTGCAGTAGCCCACTCACACAGGCACATTCATATTCCATGAATCCATCTTTCCAACACCGCACGGTAGTTCAGTAGCCCACTCACACACTCACACATGCACATTCATATCCCATGAATCCATCTTTCCAACACCGCACAGTGGTGCAGTAGCCCACTCACACAGGCACATTCATATACCATGAATCCATCTTTCCAACACCGCACAGTGGTGCAGTAGCCCACTCACACAGTCACATTCATATCCCATGAATCCATCTTTCCAACACCGCACGGTAGTGCAGTAGCCCACTCACACAGGCACATTCATATCCCATGAATCCATCTTTCCAACACCGCACGGTAGTGCAGTAGCCCACTCACACAGGCACATTCATATCCCAAGAACCCATCTTTCCAACACCGCACGGTAGTGCAGTAGCCCACTCACACAGGCACATTCATATCCCATGAATCCATCTTTCCAACACCGCACGGTAGTGCAGTAGCCCACTCACACAGGCACATTCATATCCCATGAATCCATCTTTCCAACACCGCACGGTTGTGCAGTAGCCCACTCACACAGGCACATTCATATCCCATGAATCCATCTTTCCAACACCGCACGGTAGTGCAGTAGCCCACTCACACAGGCACATTCATATCCCATGAATCCATCTTTCCAACACCGCACGGTAGTGCAGTAGCCCACTCACACAGGCACATTCATATCCCATGAATCCATCTTTCCAACACCGCACGGTAGTGCAGTAGCCCACTCACACATGCACATTCATATCCCATGAATCCATCTTTCCAACACCGCACAGTAGTGCAGTAAGCCCACTCACACATGCACATCCCATGAATCCATCTTTCCAACACCGCACGGTAGTGCAGTAAGCCCACTCACACATGCACATTCATATCCCATGAATCCATCTTTCCAACACCGCACGGTGGTGCAGTAGCCCACTCACACAGGCACATTCATATCCCATGAATCCATCTTTCCAACACCGCACGGTGGTGCAGTAGCCCACTCACACATGCACATTCATATCCCATGAACCCATCTTTCCAACACCGCACGGTGGTGCAGTAGCCCACTCACACAGGCACATTCATATCCCATGAATCCATCTTTCCAACACCGCACGGTGGTGCAGTAGCCCACTCACACATGCACATTCATATCCCATGAACCCATCTTTCCAACACCGCACGGTGGTGCAGTAGCCCACTCACACATGCACATTCATATCCCATGAACCCATCTTTCCAACACCGCACGGTAGTGCAGTAGCCCACTCACACATGCACATTCATATCCCATGAATCCATCTTTCCAACACCGCACGGTAGTGCAGTAGCCCACTCACACATGCACATTCATATCCCATGAATCCATCTTTCCAACACCGCACTGTAGTGCAGTAGCCCACTCACACATGCACATTCATATCCCATGAAACCATCTTTCCAACACCGCACGGTAGTGCAGTAGCCCACTCACACATGCACATTCATATCCCATGAATCCATCTTTTCCAACACCGCACAGTGGTGCAGTAAACCCACTCACACAGGCTAGAATGGCATTACACAGTATAGTCACTGGTCAGTGTCAAGAAACAGCATCCAGGTAGGATTTTATTTGTGTGCCCTTCTATTATTTGCATTGTGTATATAGAAAGGTGCAATTATTATTGTTGGCCGAATGGGGCCGGCAAGCAATGCCTTTTAGTAAGATTTTGGGTAAAGCCTTCTTCGGGCCTCACAAAGGGGCCCTAGTCAGTAAACACACGAGTTCATGACAGTGTGGAAAATGAGTGAGACTCCATTGCAGTGTGTGAGACCATTCATGAGGCGTGGGTGAGACTCGATGGAAGGCCAGTGATGGGAAATGAATGACACTTGTTTGCAGTGTGTGAAACCATTAATGAGGAATGGGTGAGACTCAATGGAAGGCCATTTATGGGAAATGAGTGAGACTCCATTGCAGTGTGTGAGACCATTAATGAGGAGTGGGTGAGACTCGACGAAAGGCAGTGATGAGTGTGAGACCATTCATGAGGAGTGGGTGAGACTCGATGGAAGGCCAGTGATGGGAAATGAGTGAGACTCCATTGCAGTGTGTGAGACCATTAATGAGGAGTGGGTGAGACTCAAAGGAAGGCCAGTGATGGGAAATTAGTGTGACTCCGTTGCAGTGTGTGAGACCATTAATGAGGAGTGGGTGAGACTCGACAGAAGGCCAGTGATGGGAAACTAGTGAGACTCGACAGAAGCCAGTAATGGGAAATGAGTGAGTCTCCATTGCAGTGTATGAGACCATTAATGAGTAGGTGAGACTCGATGGAAGGCCAGTGATGGGAAATGAGTGAGACGCCTTTGCAGCGTGTGAGACCATTAATGAGGAGTGGGTGAGACTCAACTGAAGGCCAGTGTTGGGAAATGAATGAGACTCCATTGCAGTGTGAGGCTATTCATGAGGAGTGGGTGAGACTTGATGGAAGGCCAGTGATGGGAAATGAGTGAGACTCCATTGCAGTCTGTGAGACCATTAATGAGGAGTGAGCGAGATTCGATGGAAGGCCAGTGATGAGAAATTAGCAAAACTCCATTGCAGTGTGTGAGACCATTTACGAGGAGTGGGTGAGACTCGACAGAAGGCCAGTGATGGGAAATGGGTGAGACTCCATTGCAGTGTGTAAGACCATTAATGAGGAGTGGTTGAGTCTCAATGGAAGGCCAGTGATGGGAAGTTAGTGTGACTCTATTGCAGTTTGTGAGGCCATTAATGAGAAGTGGGCGAGACTCGACAGAAGGCCAGTGATGGGAAATTAGTGAGACTCGACAGACGCCTGTAGTGGGAAATGAGTGAGACTTCGTTGCAGTGGGTGAGACCATTAATGAGGAGTGGGTGAGACTTGACGAAAGGCCGGTGGTGGGGAAATGAGTGAGACTCCATTGCAGTGTATGGGACAATTAATGAGTGGGTGAGACTTGATGGAAGGCCAGTGATGGGAAATTAGTGTGACTCCATCGGAGTGTGAGGCCAGTCATCGATGAGTTTGTGAGGCTCTATTTCAGTCTATAAGGGCAGTGATTGGAAATGAGGGACGTGAAGAGTGAGTGTGAGGCTCTATTTTAGTGTCTGAGGGCAACGATGAGAAATGAGTGAGACGCGACTGATTTGTGACTCTGCAATTGGGGCGGGGGCGAATATATACATCAGTGAATGAGGCCAGTAACGGCCCTGCTTCGGAGCTGAAACCTCAAACACTTCAATAGAGCAGAGCTCTTGGGTTTTCTAGTTCCATGAATGAGAAAGACACACACACACCCGTTTTTGTCTTCGACTTCTAGGACCTTTTAATTGTGTTTTTATTTTACATGTAGAACTACACATCCCAGAATTCCATGAAAAAATGGGACTGGCTGCCAACTATGGGACTGGCTGCTTCCTATGGACTGGCAGGTTCCTATGGAATGGCTGCCATCTCGCGCAAGGCACTGGAAATCTTGAGAGCTCTGTTACATGGAAGGGTGCGAGGCTGTAGGTGGGGAGCAAGTGAGACTCCATTGAAGGTCGTAAGGCCAGTGATGAGCGAGACTCCATTGCAGTAGTTGAGGCAGACGATGGGGACTGACTCCATTTACAGGCATGAGACCAGTCATGGAGAATAAGCCAGACTCGGCTGTGTCTGAAGCACGGGATGGAAGAGGGGGCGAGCCTCTATGAGGACGGGGGAGAATGGGTGAGCACGAGGCGTAGGATCTGCTGAACCGCGCGGCCTCGCGTGCCTGCACATCCGGCCCCTTGCACCTGGGCCTGTTTATTTACTCACAGCTGGGCCAGCATGTGGAGATAGATTGAATGACAGGCGTGGGGGAGGGGGGTGGGGCGCCCCGGCCTGATCAATTCCCTGAGGCGGGGGATTCCTGACTTCCAGAACGAGCCACTTACCCCCTCTGTCCGCCCCGCCTCCTCTTCCCAATATCCACGGTTTCCCCCGGGCTGGTAACCCGTAGTCTCTGAAAGTGGCAGCACACATTGGATTTCGGCCCCACCACCCCTCTGACTAGAAAGCTATTGATGGGGTGGATCACATGTGCGCATTTTTCAAAGAACCCCTTATTAGTGTTTCCCACGACCTAGGCGTACGGTCATAGAGCCCACACCACACGTATACACACACCACAAGTTCACAAAACTCCTCACTCCAGCACTTACTCCCTTCCACGCAACCTTCACATCGCCCATAGACGGCGGAAGGGCCTTTCAACATTTTCAGACGAAAGGGGCCTTGGGCCCCGCCCCAAGTACCTGTCCCCATGTTGCCAGACAGCACTCAGCAGTCTTGTCATACAGCAATGTATGAACTTCTCTATTTTCATTATGGAGCTTAAAATGTGTCTTTACGGCTCTCGCATTACAAGCTCGGCTTTCTCTTCCTACAGGATACACCGAAGTGTTATCACATCATTGGGCCTTATTCCAAGTTTGCCGGTACTAGGGTACAGACAAACGCACCTACCGTTTCCGCTGCCTGATATCCCGGTAATACTGGGATATTGCATGCCGCGGAACCACAGGTAAATTCCCATTCCAGGACTCCATGGGGGGTTTGCCAGTATTTTCAGCACTGGCAATACTGGTGCCAAAAATACTGGCCGCTTTATGCCGGTGGGGGCCTAAGTTACCCCCGCCAACATACTTGTACTCTGAAGGCTCATTGCCTTCTAAGACTGGTTCCTCCACCTCAGACACTTGCTAACAAAGGAGGGTTTAGAGCTCTTCAGTGGACATAAGTGTTTAAGCTCCCTGCTGGCTGGCCTTCTCGTGATAATCGGCGCCTATTAACCTTATCTTTGTCGCCATTGTAATTGTATGCACCCCACGGGTGCTTCAGACTGTTTTCGTTCTAAACAGTGGGACCACAACCATGTTGAAATGGGCCCCGCACATTTTCAGCCAGGCCTGACAGCGCCCATGTTTCCAGCACACACTCTGCACACAGAACCCCCTCGCACGCATACTGTAATCTCACTCAATGCTGCGCCTAGCGCGCTCATGCACACTCCCAACACGTACCGGGACGCACGCTTATCACATTAAGCACACACTCACGCCTGCAGTACACAGTGCGCACGCTTTACACCGGAGCTCACGATTGTGTGCTAATAGTTAGGAACCCCTCGAGTGCTAAAGACGTGTGCGTCATATCATTGGCACTCTGCGAGCCAACTCCTGCCGCAGCTTAAGTTAAACTGTGTGATGCGAGAATGGGCGAACATTATCATAGTATGGCACTGGCCCGATAGAATGCAGACATGTTCCCACGACATGTCCCGATACTGTGTAGATCTTCTCCCTGCGCGACTTGTTGCAGCGCTGACACCCCAGCATTGCCTGATGCAATGCACACATTAGCACTGCACGGTCTGGTGGTGCTCAAAATAGCCTGATATGCAGTGCTTTACAGGTGGAAAAGAAGCGCAGATACTCGCCAATCTAGGCTTTAAGTGGGCCGGGACTCAGTCGCAGAAGGCTCTTAAAGCTTCTCTCAAACCAGGGCCGGGCTGAAGCTCATTGACCCATATCTATTAATCTCACTCTGTGTCTCGCTCCATTTTCATAGTTCTCCATTTACCTCACTTCTGTGCGCGTCCCACTCCTCATGTACCATTCTCCATTAGCCCCCCCCCCCCGCTCCCACTCCAGTCTTTTCTCACACCCTCCGTAACCCTTGGTGTCTTCTTAACCTGAGCTTTGTGAACATGATATGCTCAGACATCTCTGATTCCAACCAAAATCTCAGAATAATCGTTTACTGTTAAGTCACTAACTTTACATGTGATCTTGTTAACTTAATGCAACAATCTCTCAACGACCCCCATCAACCACAGACTGAGTTTGGCCTGTTTCGGCAACAGTATTGTGGTGCAAAAAAAGTTGGCAGGATTTGAGAACACACAATACTTGCATGTCAGGCACAATGAGAATGCATTTTTTTTTTTTTTACCAAAGATCACACACTTTGGTTAAGCACTAACGCTGGGATTCGTTCACTCCTGGTTTGTTGTTATACATGGTGTTAAGAAAAAGTGAATATCCATATTAAAGCAGATTTTCTTTTATTGTGCAAATCATAACGTTTTATTACTGCTCGCTTTCCTTGTCTAATAATAAGGGAGATATTTGGCAAGTAACTGGAGCTGTGTGTGGGATTTTCTTCTGAAACGTTCCATCACAATTCCATCACTCAAACATTTATTTGAAAAGGCATTGCTAATAACAAAGAAAACGCTTTTTAAAAGGCTATTTCCCAGGATTTCCTAGGGTGCTGCCCGTGCTGGGGTGTCCCAAATCAATCTACCTGTACTCCACATAAAAACTCTCAAAAGACCCAATAGGTAACAGCAAGGCTTTAAGTGGGCCGGGGCTAGCCGGCGTCGGGCCCCTGCAGTCTCCAGAAAGGGCTCCCGAGCCAGGGGCCCTTCCGGGGCCCACACCTGACTGGCCCCGGCCAGCCGACACCTCAGGCAGCCCGTGTAAGAAGCTGCACGGTTACACAAGCTGCCTGCAGGTGTCAGCACTTCGGTTTAGAAAAAAGAAAAAGCATCGCCTTTTCTTTTCCTGCCACCGGCAAGCAGCAGGTGTAACTGTCCAGTGCGGGTTGCCTGGTGTCTATGTACTCGAAACAGGAGGAGGGCTGGACTGGCCAGCTCTCCTTTTGTTCCGAGTAACTAGCCATCTCCCAGCATTAATGCTGGGAGATGGCTAGTTACTCGGAACAAAAGGAGAGACTGTGCTCTCCAGCTCTCCTACTGTTTCAAGTACATAGACACAGGCAGCAGGCAGACCTTTCATTCAAGGAGCCCATGGTTAAAGCAGGCTCCTTGAATGAAAGGGCTGCCTGCTGTGTGCGAGCTGGAGCACACTGGTATCACACCTTTTGGTGCGCCCAGCCATTGCTTTTGTTCTAAAGGAGGAGCTGGGCGCATCAAAGGTAATGATGCCAGTGTGCCCCAGCTCCACCACTTTTACCAGCCAACGCCCCCCCCCCCCTTAATCGAGCGGGGGTTCTCGTTAGGGGACGTGTCCTTAGGCCACACCCCCTAACTAGAGCCCCTCACCCCTCGATTTCCAATCCCACTTAAAGCACTGGGTAACAGGTAAAGCCTAGTGTGTTGGGGGCGCTGGACTCTGGAGCGCCTTTCCTTGTGCAGGGCGGGGTGACATCATGGACAATATGAGTGGCAGAGAGGGGGAGGAGAGAGAGGGCAAAGGCTGCAGAAGCCAAGCCCTTCATTGAGGCTCTTTAAAATCTCAGCCCCTTGATGAGGAACGGTACTCTCTCTCGTTCAAGCTTGAGAAGTGCTCTGCAGGTACTCACTTTGCAACAGATAAGAAGTGCGGGTATTCAGGGCCGTTTTGGACCTGCCCATTTAAAGCACCGAGTGATAAGCAGGTGCACCAGCCCACGCAGGTGGCGTTAGAGGCGCAGCTCACATAGCGGGCCGCCCCTCTGGCCGTCCCCTGCGTGGACTCGACATTTAGCTGCTGTAGCATTCCATTCCAAACTGAAAGGAGAGGGGGACCCTACTAAGGAATTCTCAGTAAGGGCAGCAATCAAAGGGTGGGGAAAACTGGAAGGGTGCAGGAAGGATGCACGTAAGCCCATTGACTTTGAAGTTCTGGGGAAGTTACTTGTGGAACTGGAAGGGGTGTGCACAGACGGTTTTGAGCTCGGGCGCTTCAGGGCGGCATTTGCGCTGGAATTCTTCGGGGCTCTCCGGGATAGCGAATTGGTGGCAACAGGGTAGGGTGATGACTCGGGAAGGGCACTGGCTCCAGGGGATGTCACATTCAATGAGGGTGGCCTCATGGTAAAGGTCAGGAGATCGAAGACCGATCAGGCCAGGAGGGTCACCTCAATCAACTTGCGAAGGGCGGCGGAACAGTCCAGCTGCCCCACTTGGCTACTGTCCAGCTGGTGGTAGGTACCTCTTAATACACAAGGACCGGTCTCCACAGACAATGTTCCAACTCCGAAGGGTACTGGCCATGGCTTTAAAGAAAGCGGGGTGTCATGAGGAAGGATGGTCCACGCATGGTTTCCGGATAGGTGCAGCAACAACAGCATTTCAGGATGAGATGTGCGGCCCGGCGATCCAGAGGTTGGGAAGATGGCAATTTGACAGGTATAAACTTTACATCCACCCAGGGGGGCAGGACAACCCAACCCCTCCAAAGGAATAGGTCAGGTTCTTAGGGGATAAATAAGGGGGGGTGGTCTGGGAGGGCAGAAAGGGTAAAAGGTTTTTAACAACTATGCATTTTGATTTATTACAGCTGGGCGTACGGTCTGGATAATTGTCCACTCGTTTAGCAGCAGAGCGGAGAAATGGGCCCGCACGAAGCCGGTTCGGGGGCCAATTTGGGTTTTCGGGACACCGAGCTGGTGTGGCTAGGCACCCCAGGCATGCGTTGGCCCTCACTACTCCCTGCGCTGCACAGGCAGATCGCGAGGAGGGCCCCTCCCCCGAGGTTGTTGGTGGTGCACCTTGGGGAAAATGACCTGGCTGATTTAGGGTGGGGGCGATTGATGAGAGTAATGCAAGATGGCATTAGAATATTGGCACAAATTCTGCCTGCAATGGAAATAGCCTGGTCGGAGCTGATCCCGAGGAAGGTATGGCGGGGAGCGGCATCCAATGTTGCGATGGAAAGGTCTAGGAGGACGGTGAACTGGAGCATGGAGCGCTTCATGAAACAGGAAGGACTTGTTTTTGTCAGACACCTGGAGTTATGTGAAGGAAACCCAATAGATTTAGCTGCAGATGGAGTGCACCTATCAGAACACGGGATGGGCCATTTCAACTTAGGGCTGTGGGGACTGATGGCAAGAACCGGATGTAAATAGTGGTTGGTGAGTACTATCAGGAGGAGGAATTTGGTGTGGGGGCATTTGGGGTCAGCCCCCCCAAAGCATGGCAGCGTTACAAGGGTGGTCCCTGAGAAGGAGGAACTCTGTGGTCTGGTCCGTGAGCTACAACCACTGGCTGCTTCATGCAGCATGGGGTGACACGGGTGCTGATTCCACTAGGGACGGTTGGGACTCCTCAACAACCGATGCAGTGGCCTTATTCGCTCCAGACTCTCTGGAGGAATGGCTGAATGGGCAGTGGAATCCAGTGCGGGCCGTTCTCGCAAGAACGGAATGGTGTGAGATGGCTCACAGGCTTTGGACATGGAACTTTGTAAGGCGGGATCGGCAGAGCCACCCGGCTAAGGACCATGGTTGGTGCCAGGCAGTCATAAGACCTGAGCAGGGGCTGAAGGGCCGCCCTCATAAGATGACTCCAAATTATGCAACCATATGATTTTTCCAATAAAGTGTTATGTAATGTTTTCAACTTTCAGAAAGTCTCTGACTCTATCATTGGGGTAAGCAAGGGGGAAATGTTATGCATGTTACTGATATGATGTAAGGGGACAAAGAGTAGGGGTTAGCCCCGCTATGCCTCCTGACTGGACTGACGCTGAGCCAGGGACGTCATTTGGGGGTCGCCAGAGGTCGCAAGTGCGACCTCTGTGGTCTCCCTTGCAACCGCTAAAAAAAAAAAAAAAAAATGTTTTTTTATTTTTAATTGCAATGCAAACACCTGGGCTGTGGCCAGCACCATGTGGCTCTTTAATTATGGAGTCGCTAGCTTTCTTGTTCAGGCCTCTTAAAAAAAAGAAGAAAAAGAACATGAGGGCCACAAGTCTAACACTTTCAGCACTGAACCTAAATAAGAAAGAATAGGAATGCCAAAAAATGTGTCTTTCTGGAATTCTATACAATAATTGCTAGACTCATTAAAGGTTTATTTCAGGCACACTTCAGGGGGTGAGTCACTGATTTAGTCTGTTCTCAAACGCCTCAACTCAGCCTTTCATCCTTCTGAGGTCGATAAAGGGGTACCAACACAGGTTGGGTGATATTGGGTGTATATTTCTTCTATGTAAAGCGCTTAAGCGTAACTGCTATATAATAACACATAATAATAATAATAATAATAAATACATCATTATCATTTGGTCATGGACGTCTGCTTGCAATCACAGTAATTTGGTAATATGGGCCTATACACACTGATCTTAACGATACATATGGCGATCCATTCAGGTATGAAATGTACATCACATTATAGTGATATCGTAACCATATTTTTCGTTGTGTACAATGCTATGTGATGCAACTTCCTGTTTTGTCAACGGGTGAAAGGTTGTGTTCCATCGCTTCACACGATATCACTTTAGGGTGGGGTCAAATGACATCACTTCCTGTGATGTTATCAGGGGGTCAAAGGTCATGTGATGTCACTTCCGCTACCCTTGGCATTTTGGTGAAATGACGTCCCTGCGTTTAGCTAGGCGTTATGGTTAATCATTTTGCAAAGAAACTCGAGAGATGGGGTTGGTGCATGAACTACTTGGTGTCTCGGGAGGATAGCTCAGGGGCAACGTGGTCGCCTTGGGAGCACGATGACACAAAGCAACACAGGTTCGATCCCTGGGTACGCGCTTCGAAACCTCTGGGTATTAAAAGAAGCGCATTATAAATAACCTATCATATCATAACTATGACCATCTCTCAGCCTGTACACTGTATACACATAACGTCTGCGCGGCTCGTAAGATTAAACTCCTACAGCCATCACCTGCGGTGCGCCAATTTCTACTACATTGGACAATTACCTGTACTGGGGAGTGTGGAGCACAACAGGCTAGTAAAGGTACAGGCTAGTAACCGAATGTGTAGGATGCGCAAAATGGAGGGGGTCTTGGAAACGGAAAGACACGTTCTAACGGGATGTGAAACGAAAGCTCCCTCCCTACTCAGTGCGGCCGGTTCTGGAACATGTGTGTCAATACTGTGAACACGTCTCTACATTTAGCACTTTACAGGGTTTGGTGAACAGTATCAAAACGTTTGACATGATATGTTCTGTGATTTGCGCCTCCTGCATTGCGAACATATATATATTATTAGTTAATGTGTTTTAGTTGTAAAACTTTACACACAGCCTGGCAGGGGCGTTGCTAGGGGGGGGGCTTAGGGGGCTATAGCCCCTGATCTTTTGGTTGTAGCCCCGGATAGAATCTCAGGAGCTACAGCCAAAAGACTAGCTAGCCCCGAGTCCCAACAGTTCCCACATCAGTTTAGCCCCGGGTCTTTTCCAGACCTAGCAACTCCCCTGCAGCCTGGCCTGATAGTCCAGAGCACGTATTTCCCGAGCACGGACTGACACAAGAATGAGGTGCATTCCTGTCACGACATGTAAACCATTTCAATTAGAGGCCCTGACCCCCTGGGCAAAAAGCAAACACGCCCCTCGTCATGCTGCGGACATTGTGGAAGCGCAGTCACTCATGCGCTGGTAAAATGTGTCAGGCTCAGAGTGTTGTGGGGGTGTGGCGGCTGAAACCAGAGCACGTATTTGGATCTTTGACCATTGCTCACACATATTTTCACCGATTTTTTTGTTGCTGATCTAACTGCTTATTTTATGGCAAAAAATACGGTAGCCCGCCCTCAACCCCCCAGCCCTCCGCATCCTCACTCCCCTAACCCTCCCATTCTACATACTTAACCAGCATTTACAATCGAGATTTTTTTGCTAAAATGCTATTCGGCAAAAGTCAACTACGCATTTGGGTTGGAGGTCCCCATATGCTTGTCCCCCCCCCCCCCCCGCGTTGCCCCTGGAGAGTATAAAGCAGACCAGGGCAGATTCGACACTCCCGGCGATGGAAGCAGTGGACCAGAGAAGGCCTCGGTAGAACCGCCCTTCAGAAACTCGTGTCCATGACACCCCATTCAAACACCTACCCTCGATAGGAAGCACAGTTCAGGACTCACATCAACAGCAGCCCCAGGCCATTCAAAGACATACAGTAGAGACTCACCCCAACAATGACTGTAGATTAGAGATTCACTTTAACAGTAATACCAGAACAGGACTCACCTCAACAATAATTCCAGATTAGGACTCACCTCAACAATAATTCCAGAACAGTACTCGCCTCAAGAATAATCCCACAAAAGGACTCACCTCAACAATAATTCCAGAACAGGACTCACCTCAACAATAATTCCAGATTTGGAATCACCTCAACAATAATTCCTGATTAGGACTCACCTCAATAATGATTCCAGAATAAGACTCACCTCAACAATAATTCCAGAATATGACCCACCTCAACAATAATTCCAGAATAGGACTCACCTCAACAATAATTCCAGACAAGAGGCTCACCACAACAGCAATCTCGCATTGGAGACTAACTCTGTAACCTCAGAACCGAGGTTCTATAAAATCCCCACAGTAGAGAATCACCCCATTATGGCCCAAGATTAAACAGTCTTTTAATAATGCACCCTGAAAGTAGTAACATCAGAGCAAGTCTCACTTTGACAGTAAACATCAGAATAGGCACCCCTGCATTGACTCCGAATTCGAGGTTAAGCTCAATAGTCATAGCCAGATTGGAGACTAATATCAATACTAACCCCAGAGTAAACGCAATTTACAGAAGGAATGACAACTGCGGGACCCACCTGCTCATAATCCCTGACGACCCCCTAATAGTAACCCGGCATCACAGTCTCTCTGACCCCTACAGTCCTATCAGATACATCTCCACACCCTCATAGTGACCCGAGAGGAGTGACTCGCCTCCATGAGCCCAAGCTATAGACTCACCCCATACTGACCCGACGTTAGAGACTTATCTCCATGACTCCAGGTAAGAGACTCAACCCCGTAGTGACCCCAGGCGAGGAACTCACCTCCATGACCCCAAGTTAGAGACTCAACTCCATAGTGACCTGAGAGGAGTGACTCGCCTCCATGAGCCCAAGCTAGAGACTCACCCCATACTGACCCGACGTTAGAGACTTATCTCCATGACTCCAGGTAAGAGACTCAACCCCGTAGTGACCCCAGGCGAGGGACTCACCTCCATGACCCCAAGTTAGAGACTCAACTCCATAGTGACCTGAGAGGAGTGACTCGCCTCCATGAGCCCAAGCTAGAGACTCACCCCATACTGACCCGACGTTAGAGACTTATCTCCATGACTCCAGGTAAGAGACTCAACCCCGTAGTGACCCCAGGTGAGGGACTCACCTCCATGACCCCAAGTTAGAGACTCAACTCCATAGTGACCTGAGAGGAGTGACTCGCCTCCATGAGCCCAGGCTAGAGACTCACCCCATACTGACCCGACGTTAGAGACTTATCTCCATGACTCCAGGTAAGAGACTCAACCCCGTAGTGACCCCAGGTGAGGGACTCACCTCCATGACCTCAAGTTAGAGACTCAACTCCATAGTGACCTGAGAGGAGTGACTCGCCTCCATGAGCATAAGCTAGAGACTCACCCCATACTGACCCGACGTTAGAGACTTATCTCCATGACTCCAGGTAAGAGACTCAACCCTGTAGTGACCCCAGGTGAGGGACTCACCTCCATGACCCCAAGTTAGAGACTCAACTCCATAGTGACCTGAGAGGAGTGACTCGCCTCCATGAGCCCAGGCTAGAGACTCACCCCATACTGACCCGAGGTTAGAGACTTATCTCCATGACACCAGGTAAGAGACTCAACCCCGTAGTGACCCCAGGTCAGGGACTCGCCTCCATGATCCCCGGCTAGAGACTCACCCCCTTAGTGACCTGTGGTGAGACACTCGCCTCCATGACCCAAGGTTAGAGTCTCACCTCCATGTCCCCAGGTTAGAGACTGACCCCAGGTGAGAGGTTAAAGACTCATCTTGATGGAGACTCACCTCCATAGTCACCCCATGTTATACAATCCCCCCAACAGAGGGCGCTCTCCACGGTGACCGCAGGTTTGAGACTCATCTCCATAGTCACCCCAGGTTAGAGACTCACCCCCTTAGTGCCCAAAGTGAGAGACTCGCCTCCATGACCCCAGGCTAGAAACTCAGCCCCTTTGTGAACCGAGATAAGAAGCTCACCTCCATGACCCCAGATTAGGGACTCACCCCCATAGTAACCCCAGGAGAGCTATTCATCTTGATGGAAACTCACCTTCATAGTCACCCCAGAATAGAACCCCCGCCCCCAACAGACGCCACTCTCCATGGTGACCGTAGTTTTGAGACCCACCCCCATAGTGACCCCAGCTTAGAGACTCACCCCCATAGTGACCCGAGGTGGGAGACTACCCTCAACAGTGAGAGTCCACAGGCCAGGAAGTCCCCATCAGTGACTCCGGGGTAGAGACTCACCTTGCGGGTGCAGGCTGCCGTCCGGATCCCCGCCCAGCAGGGAGTCTATTCTGCTGCACAGGCACATGGCTGGGCGCAGGCAGGATGCAGCTGCCTGTCTAGGATGCGGAGTCTGCTGCTGCTGCCAGCTGCGGGCCAGCACCAGGCCCAGAACCACTGAGCACAGAGGGGCGCCCCTGTTTGCAACCAGCAGAGGGGCAATGCCTACACATTGGCTGCTGGGGTGGGGTGATGGTGCTCCCTGGCACCTCCCCTCAGTCTGGGTGAGCGCTCACGGAGGAGCTGTCACGGGGAGCAGTCTTTGGGGGCGCTTTTAGAGAGCAGGGTCGGCGAGTAATGAACTCTCCGAGGCAGGGACGGATTGGATATTTTTCTTGCAGCAGCCTTCCTTCCTGTAACCCTCGCAGGGCAGTCCTAGAGCCCACACCCCCTCTTCAGGGGGTCTGTGTGAGGCCTTTGTCCAGTGAGACATTCCTGCCATGCCCTGGCCTGCCCTCCCCCTCCCCGGTACCCTCTGCCTGCGAGACGCCATTTGAAGAAGTGTTATTTAGGGATAAACGCAGATGTTTTATTGCGTGCGTCATGTGAACTCTAGGCATCTTTTTCTCACGCAGTCCACCTTCGTAATCCGAGTTTCCCGCCCTTATCGGTAGGGATTCGCGTAGACAGTAGGACCGGTGGTTTGGGGGAACTTTCTGACGTTCATCATGTACCCCTCAACAAACCCTCAGGCCTGGGGGATACCCAGCGTCGCAGGCGTGGGGGTGGATGGAACAACGATGGGAAACGTGTTGTTTTGTGGGGCGACCAGTTCTCCCATTGTGTTGTCAAAGAAGGGAGCAAGACCGAATCAGTCATTTTTTTGGGCTGTTATGCCCCACTCTGTCAATGGCACTAAAGCCTAGAGCAGGGACAGCCGGGGAATTTGTAAAATGGAGGGGTGCAAAAGGTCCCCCTGAATTTGCCAAAGCAAGCGTGCATGAACTGACCCAGTGAGGTTGTGGGTGATCTTTTTTGGAAAAATAGGACAACAATGCATAGAATTCACACTAGGTTCTGCAGGAAAATACGCCAAACACTCCAAAATATGCCAGTTGACCGACAGTACACAGCGGCATTTTACCATACATGTTGACCCTGGCAATCCCCACAGAAACAAACCATGAGACCTGTGTCAACAATCTATGCCAGCAATGCCCCACTTTCAAGCAGGTCTGCTGCCCATGTCAAATTATGAAATACTAGTGGTGAAGCCAGTCTACACGGGCTAATGTATGTAAAGCAAGACATGTTCAGAGTGTAAATATATTATGTGGGGGTATTTTAACGTAATTCATGTTAATAGAAAAACGAATTGTAAAGGCTCTTGCTACTTTTACGTGGACGAGTAGTAACCTCAATCAAAATCTTACAGCATCCGTTGACAGTTCAACATAGTACATATGGTCAATGTTGTATTGGCTCCTCATTGTCTTGGAGTACACTTACACGCTTTGGACGGAAATATATAATGTTGAAGGATGTCAGAGTAATACAATTCACATGCAGCATGATTCGAAATAGACATGAGATCATAAAATAAATAAATTGAAGTCAAATAAAGTTTAAAAAGTACATGAAAAATATTATTGATATAATAATACATACCAAGAAATATTACAATGGATAATTACATAGTACATAGGTACTATGAACCATGAACCATTCAGACCCTCCTACTGCCACTGGCTCTGGCTCTCACATAGCCCCTAATAGCCCTCAAAAGACACCCCAAAGTTCCAAGCAGACTCTCACACTGGCTTACAGGCCTCATATAGCTTTCAACAGACCAGTTGCATAGCCAGACAGACTCTCACATATCCCCCAATCAATGTTCTCGCATCTCCAGAGAATCACAGCTCGACTAACTGCCATTCATGTTGCTTACAGCACACCCTCTCATGGGTACACCCAGACGTTCACAACAAAACACACTGACCCTCATACATCTTACCACAGACTCCTCTCATAGCTGAAACATATGTAGACCCTCACATCACCATCATGAACTGTACATTGCTCCTCACATAACTGCCAGCAGCCCACCACAATGGCCTGGCAGGCACTCGCATAGTTCCACCCAAACCCTCCCACTGGCACTGACCATCACAGTTTCCAACAGGCCCTTCACAAAGCCCCGACATACCATCAACAGGCATAGAACCCCCACCAGGCCCTCAACCTGGCACTAACTGACCATTGTGTGCCCTGCAGTCGCCCAATTTACAAAGGCCCTTTCATAGCCCATAATACACCCTCACATGGCTACCAAATTACCTTTTGCAACACTATTAAAAACCTTACATTAACATGACATATCCTCACATAGCCCCCAGCAGGCTGACACACACTCCAAAATACCCTAAGCATCTCTGACCTCTATCCCTGCCCCCTCTCCCTCACCACTAAAGCTCCTCTGTGCCTTGCTTACACGCCACAATCCCAGAAGAAAACAAAAGCATATGGCTGTTTTTGGAAATGTGCTTCAGCACTTTAAAACAGCTTCTACCTGGGAAAAATGCTATACACATACATTACAGACCACCCACACATGGTAATTGAAGACTCCTCTCCCCACTTAATCCAGCATTAGAACACTCCACCTCTACCAGCAACTTACATACCATAACCCGGCCAATGCATCCTTGCACAACAGGCCCACAAGGCTCCCCTTCAGACCCAAAGACCTCTCTACTTCCAACACAGAACACCTAGAAACTGGCCTGCACGAATAGCTAAGAGTACCTCCGCTCTGCACGCATCAAGAAAGCTATCTTGCCTTCTCCTCCCTCCCCACTAACCTAACCCATCCACCTCGCTCTTAGGTCTGCCAAAGAGCCTGGAGGCCATGGAATGGCAGCAGAGAGGAGTGTGAACCCCAGTAGCATAACATATAACATACATGCTGTTCAAACTGTGGGACTGGCCCCCCTAAGGTGGCCCAAAGGATGCCCAGGCGGGGCACGAGGGTCTTCAAAAATGGATTATGGTGACTGCTTATGAGAGAAAAATATAGCAGATATGTCATCTGGGGGGCCCAGCAACTATATCTTTACTCAAGGGGGTGCTCGGCAGCAATAACTTTACTCTTGGGTGGCTCAGCATAAAAAGGCTTGAATACCACTGGCTTAGGCCCTAGGAGTCCCAGTTCAAGCCTGAGAAACGTTTCATCACAGCTTGTGGCTACTGAACAATGGCCTTTCCAGATGGTGTTCTTCAATGCTAGGAAGGGGGCACCAAGCCTTCGTAGATGGTAAACCTGTCCATTAACTGAAGCTTTAGCACTTAGTACGCCGGGACGGGTATACTATATAGCAGACCTCTATGGAAGCCAATGGAGCGAATGATCAGGACCGGAGTGCTCAGCTCTGATAATAAGTGCTGGTACCTGAGATCAGGCAAGCTTTCATGTTGAACTTCTTTTAATGGCATAACATTTAGTTGCACCTTTTGGTTGCGCAACTGATTTCAATAGCGCAAGCCTGAATTGCAGAAGACAAAGGGCATTTCAAATGTCCCATCTAAGATATTCTTTATGTATTACTAAAACTCTGCAACAGTACCCATGCAATTATGTGTACTGCGGGTCTGATATCACAGAGAGTAGAGCGCTCGCTGTGACATCTGCGCAGAGCCTGATGACGCGGCTTCAAATCCCGGCAGTGCCAAACTCAGCCTTTCATCTTTCTGAGGTTGATAAATGAGCACCACACACCGTGGGTAATAATAAGCAGCGCTCAGATACCTGAGGGTTCGTAGTGCTATATAAATGCTAAATTATTATTTTTATTGTGTAGTCTTCTGGTTACATTTTATGTAGAATACACATATTTCCCGAAAATTCCAACCACGAATGTAGGTCAGTTGATGGAGAGTGTTGCCGCAGCCGGGCAGATGCAGTGGGGTCTCTTCAATAAATAAAGACGTACTTACTTTTTCATCGAGTGTCAGCACCTACCTCATTTTGGCGACGAGGATGGGATCCGAACCCACGCGGGGAAATAAACAAATTAATTCTTGCAGTGCATTTTTTACAGCAAGAAATGTTTGCCCATGTTCTGATCCTTTGCCCTGGTGCAGAAATAAATTAAAAGAATCTGTCTTTTTGCACTAAGGGAATATTTTGGCATAGTGCGTATTGCACTCGCAGCGATTTAATGTTTCTGTAGTTGGAATTGGTGTCCCATGTGCTGGGCAAGTTGTACATTGCTGGCTAGTATGAAGCCCAGTGATTTTACACTGGATACAATTTTTGGTGACATTGAAGGTGTCGGGGTGCTCAAGGAGGGTCCCCATTATTATGAGGGATTCATGTTGCGCACACCATAATGATTATGGGGGGGTGGAAGCGAACTGGGTCAGTGTCGCATATCCATATGAATCAAATGGAGTTAATTATGGATGGGATATGTTACTTTTAGTGTTACAATTGTTTAGAATGTATACATATTAGATCTTCATGTGCGTAGAAAGATACAACATTGAAACTGAAAATGCAACACAAGAGGGACATTCTTGATGGAAAGAAGAATGAGTTACCTATTGTGAGAAACCAGAAAGTGTCTCACCCACTAGACCCCAGAGATCTGTCATCGAGGTGGCCAGATCTGTCATCCGTGTGTCCAGGACACAGCCATCGCTTTCGGATCCAGTTACTGGGGGTGGACCAGTGCGGGAGGATCACCTGGGTGAGGGATCTTCGGGGAGTGGGACGCCAGATGGTGAGACGTGGTATCTACTTCCCTGTAATACTTTTACCCCATCCTACCAGGTAGGATACTTAGGAATTCAGCCACTCCCCTTTCACTACACAAACACTTTCTCACGGACAGCCCGCTATGAGAGAACACAGACTAACACCCGAGCCGTATAGATGACATGTCTCAATACAATTGTCAGGCAGGGTCAGGCAATTACTGACCACCACACACCCCTGACTTCCATGACACTTCCCCAAACAGATAAAAGGCAGAGCACGAGAGCACATTCTGAGCGAAGCAAAGCACAGTCCCAAGATGGCAGTTTAACACAAGGAGAAAGGCGGTGAAACCGAAGGGGATCACAAGGAGGGAAGTTCCCTTGACCTTTTCAACAAGGAATGATTACTTTCATGAAGCCTTGAGAATAGAAAACATAAGACCAGGAAACCATGCTACGTAATCCTGCATTGTGTATCAGAGGTACCCGGGGCCCTCACGTGTCGATAATCAAGGCAAGGAGAATCGCCAGCTGCCGTGGTACTGTCCTTGGCTCCAACAACAAAGCAGCGTCAGTGAAATCAGCACAGCTGGTGAGTTGGGAGACAGGTACAAGACCGGTCTGTGTTGAAGCCAAGGTTGCAAGCGGTACCATTGTATGTCGAGCACTGGAACGAACATTGTATGAAACGCATGTGATGACCAATGCGAGTAAAGTTGAACTGCAGATGAGTGATTGAACTATGAATTCAAGATATACGATACCTTTGACAGAGTGGTCCGGCACCATGTGCATGCTCAATCGAAGGTCTCTGTAAGGTGTCCAGCCGAGTGCTGATAAAAGTGAAAGAGTGGCAAAGGATTGTGAATCAGAGTCATCCTGCAATGGGTCAAGCCAAATCTCGTGCACTATCAAACGTCTTCAATGTTGATACAGTAAAGAAAGTTGAAGTCAAAGTAGAGAAAGTTGGTCCAAGCCCGACGGAGTGAGATATATAAAAAGCTTTGTGTTGAAGCAAGTTTGTGTAACAATAGATAAATTGGTCCGAGCCTGGCAGAGGGAGACTGATTGAAGATTTTGTGTTAGGACGTATCTGAGCCTGGCAGAGGGGAAGCCAGGGTGAACCGTGAGTCACCCGAGAAATTTGATACATGGAAATCCTAAGAAAACTGTGCATATGTGAAAATACAAATTTGTGTAAAAGTGGATCTGATCCCGGCGGAGTGGGATCCAAGGTGAACAGTAAATCACCTGAGAAAAGTGCGTGTAGGAGACTCCTGGAAGGAAAGGAAGTTTATTATTTTTTTGTTGCATTAGGCCCTGTGAAAGAAGAGACTTTGGACGAACGGGAAAGAGACTTTGGCACAGAAGGCCATGATGTTGACATTTTGAACTGCACCCACGTGCTAGAGGAGCCAGAGACTGTGCTAAGCTCGAGTGTGCCACCTTACCCCATGCTGAAAATGTGGGGGAAGGGAAGCCAATGGCTTGAATACCCTGACATATCATTTCTTGAACACTTTTCTTTTGCATAACATTGTTTCCCACGCTATTTGTATTTAGAGGTAAGGATTGGCAATATGTATTTTAGTATAGGCCCTTTTATTTTGACAAGACAACCCTAGGACTGTGCTATTATTATTTGATGATCGTAGCTTGCTCTCATCTTTAGATTTAGGATTAGATGAGCGTTTTTCAAACCCAATTCAAGCTCAATAAACACCCTTGAACTGTGGTCACTTGTGTCAGTCTTACTGTTGATACCATGCCTTCCTTACACTAGTAGGAAGGTCAGCATACAAACAGGACAAGGTGTACAGTTCCGCAATAGAACAGATGTTATCTTGCCCATTGTAGTAAAATCTTTAGAGGGGGTTAATCATTTGTTTTGGTGGTAATAAACATAAGTCTCAATGCCAGGGTATCCGGTGATTAAGTGTTTTTCCAGGTCATCAGAGGCTGTATGTGGCCGCCTAAATTAGAAGGTCTTTTAGAGGTACCAGGAGTCTGGGGAATTGAGATCGCAATCAGTAGTTCAAAGAAGATCCTGTTTATGCAGACCTTCCTCTATTTGCTCAAATACGTAAGCGGACCATGTGCAATTACACTGAAAGTTAAAGGCTTTAGGCCAGTTATTGCTAGCAATTAATTATGTTTTCAATAACAATGTTTAACCATGTACTGACACCATGACCTACTAAGGACATATCACAAGAAGAGATGTGGTTTGAATATGATCTGAAGATGATGATGATGATGATAAGACTGGCCAATGAAAATGGAAGAATTGGGAAAAGATGGGATTTCTTCAAAGAGGATTTCTCCAATCATATTTGGGGGGTGAGTTGTATTAACGTACTGGGGAGTGGTTAAAACTGTTGCAAAAAGTATGTAAGATGCCAAGTAATGTTGTATTGTTGAGAAGTAGGTTAGTTTGGTCCTGCAACACCATCTAAATTCTCCCGGGAGCTTTGTACAAAGAACTTGCTTTATGTGCAACTGTGTACTCACTTCTTAAGTGGTAGACCAGTTTTGGGTTACGGTGATTGAAGGCCCATCCCTACAAAGGGTGTTTATAGTGAGTATAATTTCTTTTAATGTAGTTGTGTTGGAGATATTTGATATTTGAAACAAAGTTTTGTTTTTATCCAGTTGAGCTTAAACTGACACCAAATTTTGAATTGCTTCTAGGCATTTGGCAAGTTGTACAATGTCTTTATCTGCTAAGTCCTTAAGGGGAATTTGCATTCCATTTGCATACTGATGAAACATGTGACCCATGTTTCAATGAACAGCCCTAAAGGCTTCATAGAAATGTTGAACAGTGTAGGGGATAGAATAAGTCCTTGGGAGACACCACATGGCATTGGCACTTATGTGAATTTTGCGTCCTGGATTTTACAGTTTTCATTCAGTTGTGGAGGCATTTGATAACGTCCCTGTCTATTCCCATGCAGTGTTTCATGGTGTTGAGGAGCCTTGTGTGATCTGCAGTGTCAAATATTGCAAATAGGTTCCAAAGGATCAGTAGGCACACTTCAACTTTGTTCAGGGCACTCCCTTGCATGCGGCATGCAGAATATTATATAAGCACCCACAAAGGGGGAGCAACCAATCAGGTTGCATTGATCATAGGCTGAATCCCTCGATCCAAGCCTGTGTTCCAGGCAACCTGATGGCTGCTTGCCCTGCCCCCCACCATCTTCCCCCACCCTCCCTTCCCTTTCCTTTCAATTTCCCCCTCAATCCACTCTACCTACCCCAGCAACACTTAGCTGATTATGATGATGGCAAACCCGCCCCTGCCAGTACCACTCTGTCTCACTACTGCTGGCTGCCATGGAAATGGAAGAGAGGCTCTGTATGGAGCCTGCCTTCCTGATCCATGACGGCCATCTTAATAAAGTATTTTCTTTCAATGAACGGAACGGTGTGAGACGTCCCATTCATTGAAGAAAATACATTTCTTTTAGCACCCTGGGTTTCCAGATTTCAAACCCGGGTGCCAATAGCCATAATCACCAGTTCCACAGGCTGGAATGAGTAGAAATGGCCCAGGGCCCTCGCTAAAGGCCCTCGCCACCATTGGGCCTATTAGCTCAGGCCCGGGTCGCTATTACCCATTCCAGCTCGTGGAATGGGTGATAGTGGCTTAAATTCAAACATGTAACTCTGCTAATCCTGTCTTTTAACAGCCCTTAGCAGCTGCTTTGTAATTCATCAACTTGGCATTTACAAGGTGTCATGCCTTCTGCAAACAGCTGATGGAACCCAAAGTTCCAACAACCAGTACTGCCCTTTACCATGGACAAGCCTGGTCCAAAATATATAATTGTATAGTCTCAGGGCCTGATTAATAACTACATTTAAGTTATGCCATAGTTTTGACGTGGTGGCCTCTTGGTATCTGCAATTATACTGTCCAAAACCTATCGTATGTCATTTTGTTTTCAGCTTGGTTTCTAGTGACTCATTCTCCCATCAGAGTTTGTGCATCCAGCTGTCTGAGACTTAGATTCACCCAAAATAGAACATTTGAGTTCAGCCCCAGTAATGCCTTTGTTCTCCATGGGAAGGTGTGTCCCCTCTAGGGAGCAGGGAGGGGGGCTGCGATTTATAGAATAGGCTCTGCCAGCAAGAAGGAAGTCACAGCAGGGTTTTAATTTCTAGAAACTCTTTGAAGTAGGCAGACAGAGGAAAGAGCAGATTGTGAATAGCCCAGGGGAGAGTTGCAATCCAGAGAAGGGGCCCACCATTTTGGAATCTCCCAGAATCTCCCAGAACTCCTACCCTTACTGTGACTCCTCCCCACTTTCTATAATTATTATAATTATAATTATTCCTGCAGACAAAGCACCCTGGGACTGAGATCCTCAGGAAATTATACCGAACACAGTATCCCATACTCACAGATGCCTTGAAATGAACATTAAGGCTGAAAATATATTGGGCCTCATTACGACTGAGGCGGAACGGGTTAACAGGCTCCGCTAAAGAAGGCAGACCCGTTAAACCCATTGTGCCTCATTACAAGCTCCGACTCGGTAAGTAACGCGTGGTGAAACCAGGCATCCTTACCGGATCCCGTGAGGGGAAGAGGGAGCAAACAACAGGCCGCTCGTAATCGGCCCGTGGTTTGCACCCTCTCCCATTCCCACTGAGCACTATGGGGGCTCAGATGGGAATGGGGAAGGTCCGGCCCGGGTTCCTGGAGGGAGGAATTGCCGGTAATTCCCCATTCTGGGAACCCAGACCCGATTTCGGGGGCAGCCATGCCGCCAATAGCGGCATGGCTACCGCCGAAGTCGTAATGAGGCCCATTATGTCTACTCCTGTATTCAGACTCAGAGTGCCCCATTACATCATAAGTTCTGCATAGCATGTGTCCTACTTTGCGGGAGTGGGTAATTAGTGTTTTTATTGGGTGTATATATTTTTAGTTAAATAGAAACTCTTATTGTTTATAGAACCTTGATTGGATGCAATTCTGTCGTTTTTGGAGCTCACATCCCTCCTGAAGGATACAGCCTTCCCTCGGTCCATGCTACCTCAGAAAGGTGAAGTGAGTGTAACATCATGTTAGACTTTTTTCACCTTTACGAATGGGATCACTGCTAGTTTCGTAGTAATGAGTGGCTAAGTAGGAGCTTTCATCACTACTCATCCCTGTATTCCTGCAAAGCAGTAGTGCTTTTATTCCAAAATTTGCAAGGTATCTGTCACTTTTGGAGTCTGTTCCCATGCAGTGTGCCGTGGCGTCGAGGTGCCTGATGTGATCTGCAGTATGACGCGTTGCAAAGAAGCCACAAAGAAAGAAGAGGCCGTCTTGAACTCTGTTCACAGTACACATGCATTCTCTGAGGTTTCCAGGAAGCAGGTTCAGTGGTGTCTCCTAGTCTGAAGGCAGACCGGTGTTCTCCAGCAACATAGCTCTCTGGCCGCTTTCCCATGAATGAGAGGATTGTACTTTTGCAGGAGTTGTTTAATTCAGGCATTCCTGTCGTTCCCTTCAAGGGGGTCTGGCGTACCCATTTCTGAAGCTATTGCGAAGCAATCCTTGTTCCGGCTAAGCATTAGTGATGCTCAGCCATAGGGGCTGATGCCCTGGAAGGTTGCCTTTACCTTGGTGGCTGGTGTTGGGTTTTCCAAAGGATTCCAGTGACAGCTAGCTGGCAGTTGTTTTGCCAGGTTTCCATGGGGATTTCTCTCAGGAATCCTATTAACACTGTTCACGGGAGTGCAGGAGTAGTCCGATTTTAGGGTTTTTGCTTCTTTGAAGGATTCAGCAAATGCTTGCCTTTTTTCTGATGTACATGGATCCGGGATGAATCCATATGCGAGGGTGAACGCGTATCTCACGTTTCTTGGACCTGGTTTTTGGTTGCCTAGATCTGGGTCTTGCTGTGTGAGTCGTTGGCTTTGGACTTTCTGCAGCGAGAAGGGTTTGCGTAAGCATCTGAGGCCTTCTCCTTCCTTTGGATTTGCACCGAGCCATGGTCCATATTGTTTTGCTCTTCCCTTTTCCAGGGTGGCTGGAGCTAGTTCTTTTACTATCGTTGCTGTTGTGATAGTTTGTTCGGAGGAAGTCAACACCCACAAGATTCTCGTTTGGGGCTGGGGTGAACACACTCAGCTGCGGAACTCAGTCAAGCCCACGTCTTTTAGGTATTTCACCGAGATGTTATGCATTTTAGGTTGTTGCTGTTTCTAAGTTTGTCAAAAGTGAACGAGAAGTGGATCTGGCTGTGGCCATTCGAGTCTGCTCAACTCGGGTTTTGGGAATGTAGGTAGCCGGGTTCCAGGGTAATCAGATCTAGGAAGGACCATTGCGTGTAAGTAGCAAGGGTAATAGCAAAATTAATAATAATAATAATAGATCACTAGAAACAAGCGATTGGATGGATACAATCGCGGGCATGAGATCTCTGAATCCCCCAAATCTATTTCTTAGAGCGGAAAAAAACTAGGATGCTTACCACGATATCTACAAAAGTTCCCAGACAAAATTGTGAGAAATAACTATCTGAGACTCAGGTTAAACATCGCCCGATACTGGGGAAATATTGGCAAAGAGAAATCAGGGGGACCAGGCAAAAAAGCTCTGTGGAGAGTGCGAATCACCCTGCAAACAATCACTAAGACATCTACTTATGGAGTGCGAGGGCACCTGGGACGTCAGACTATCATTATTCAGGAGGTTCGTGGCCTGGGAGGAGGGCCTGATATCAGAGTTTTTTTTGGGACAGAATGATAGCCGGACATGAAACTCTATTAACAGCAATAACAGTGCAAGTTCTGAAAAGAAGTACCATCACAATATAAAAGGAAAATATATGTAGCACGAAAGACGGTTGCTATGTTATGGCTGGGGACCCTTTTTGGTCTATGGATTTTTCTTGTCTCTTTTCTCCTTTTTTCTTTTTTTTCTCTCTCGCTTCTGTTTTTTGCTTTTCTAACAGGAGTTTTTGGCCATTTTGAAGTTTTACACATCGTCTCAAGAGAATCTGCTGTTGTTATGTGACTGTGTATTTTTGTTTAAACCAAAACAAATGCATTAAAAATTAAAAAATAATAATAAAGTGTAGTCCTCTGTTAGATGATGGTCACTCAGCAAAGTGGCGTTGGAGGATATTATTGGGTGGTACAAGTCCTCCCAGCATAGGTTTAGATTGTCGAGCAAGTTGTTACTGAGCAGTTTGATTAACTCGGTTGTGTTGTGATGGATTCTCAAAGCGTTTGTGATCTTTGGGGGGATGTTACCTGGTGCACGACTGTGTGTTCTTTCAAGAAGATGCTTTCATTTCTGTTAACAGGATTCTGAAAGAAGAGAATTTTGGGGAGAGTTCTTCTGCATATTAGAGAGACTTCACACACCTGCTTTTCCTTCTCAATATCGATGGATGATGGAGAAGCTATTTGGATGGAGCTTTGGTTGTTTATGAGATGGAACAAAGCCATGTTTCTGTTAATATTGAGATGTCTGAGGATGCTCATTGATGGTGGCCGTGAGCTCGATACCGTGTTCAGAAACTGAGCTGCACTTGTAAATGATACTGTGTAGCATTGAGGCTTCTTTTGTTATGTGGGGAGTCATTTTGTGTGATGTGCGTATGGTTGCTTGGCTGTGCATATCTTGGCTGGTGTGTGAGGCTTGACCTTGGGTCTATGTTGATTATGATTGTCATATGATGAGGACTGTGTAGTGTTGGTGATCAACCATAGTCTCATTGGGTTATGCTTTAAAGATCGAGGAACAGAACCCAGCTTAAAGGGATACCTACTATACCCCAAAGGCCAAAAATAAATCAGATGTGGTATCACCACCACAGACCCTGGTAAATGAGACTTAGCTTAAAATGGCACTTCTGAACACAAGATCCCTTAACAACTATGCTCTGGATATCAATGATTACATCGTTGATATGGATTTAGACATTCTGTGTTTGACAGAGACTTGGATCATGAGGTCAGTGGCCCAATGATTGACTTGGCCACCCCAGAAGGATACACCATTGTTTGTAAAATCAGGAACAGGGACTTAGGGGAGGTGTAGAATATATCACCAAAACCAAACTTAAATGTTTTAAGGCCCCAAGCCAATGTCCCAATTGTGAACTCCTCCACCTGAAAACGACACTGACACACTATAGCTGCTGTGTTAATTTCATATTAAGATATCGACCTCCCACTGAGATGCCTAATTTCAAAGAGGAAATTATACAGCTGCCAGGAACCTTACATCAAAAATACTGCCCCACCTTATTTTTAGCATATCTTGAAGAGGGATGGGCGAAATCTCCCCCACTCTCCCCCTCCACAAGACATACGAACCGGAAGAAGAGCTGCAAGAACGCAATCACACTGACCATACTGCACCAGTTCCCAGTGCGCCAGTGGATGGCAAGTATGTTAAAAGATGCCCCCTCACTCAGCCCTATACCCTAGGAACAGTGCCAACCTTGCCGAGAGTAAATGAAGAACCTCTGGATGCTATTAAGGACACCTCAATTGACAGTCTCGACTAGAGCATCAAGAAGATATGCTCCAATGTCATTAGAGACACCATGACATATCAACGTTAGACATGAAGCACACATACCATCCGCACATCAGGACACAAATACACGAAGAACATGTGTGTCAGTTCTATGAGTTAGAGGACAGATACATGTACATACTGCTATTGCTTTATTATTTTGCCCTTAGCTTGGCCGCAGCAACGCAGAAACTGCAAGAAGCCGGAGGTCCTGTGTAAAGGCTTGCAGATGCTATGTGCGACTAACCCTGTGAGGTGGCAGGAGCACCTGAGGGACCTGATGGCCATAAGCCCTTAACCTATGGATATTATGGAGTAGCACACTAAGTAGAGGCCTTGCCTCAATGTTAAAATTACAGCAGGCCACAATTGTCTCAGTAAAGGCTGAAAGGAGCTGAATTCAGCGCGAACAGAGGGGCAACCATGTGAGACTGGGCCCGCAGCCAAAGCCACCTTGTTGCAAATTCCATTCCATTCCCTGAACTGCAGTAACACCAACACAGAGAATACAAATAATTCATCATAAAATCAGACTAATTTAAAGCTGCAGAGCTCAGAAACACAGTCTCTAAACATATGGTCTAGCAAGGCTGTGAGCCAACCGAAACCGGCAGCTAAGAAAGAGGAGCAGTCTCACGGTCCAGACAATGGCTTGCAACAAAGGTGTTACAGAAGAAGCCGAATGTCCTATGATGAGAACGGGCACACTCATAGTGTCTGGTGGTTTACACATGTTACAAGGCAGACACATAGGGCCTCATTACACGGTAGGCGGTAAGGGTTTACCGGTACCGGTAAATCCTTACCGCCTTACTACGTGGTCCCTTTGCGGGTTGGGGAATATAACGCCTGCTTTTTGCAGGCGTTAAAAACCAACCCGCAAAGGGACCAGTGGAGCTAATTATGGTACCGCAACATTCCCATAGAGCCCTATGCGGCAAAAATGGGAATGGAGAAGGGCAATGGTGGAAGGGGGAATTATCGCTCCGCCAACCTTGGAATAGGGCGGTAATTCCCCTTTCCACCAAGGCGGTGCCAGTATTTTACCGGCATGAACCATGGCGCTATTAGCGCCATGGTTTACCGCCTATCGTGTAATGAGGCCCATAGTCTTTCTTATTACCTTGAAAAGGTACACTCCGAGCTGAGAACCGACTTGGGTCCCAGGCATGGGGACAGCAGCTCTAGCCAATCACAGTTCAGGACCCTAGGGGTGGGTAGCCATGGGCCAGAACCAATGAGAAGACCCTCACACTGCAACATTGTAGATATTAGGTAATTGGGGACAAGCCAAGCCGGCCATCTGACACAGGGAGAACCAATCACCTAAGAACTGTAGGTTCCGCTATAGGTGGACTACTACTCAATGCCCAATCACAGGGTGTGATAGGTTTTCTGGGGACAGGCCCAAGAGATAATGTCAGTGTGATGTAACTGTGAAACACAATCGGCCTGCGAGCCAGAATTGTCTGAGATGTGCCTAGATCCCATCTTCCGTGTAATGATCCCTGTTGGTTTTGACTGTAATAAAGCACAGTTGAACTAGCTGTTTGTCTGGGCCAGCGCTCCTTTTAGGGAAAGAAAGGAGTTGAGCCTTCCATGAGTTCTCGATCGATGAACTCCTGGTAGCCTGAACCTACCTGGGAGTTTTCTCCAACTGAACAAGTTGGTGGAGAATGCGGGCACCGATGGCACAGCAACATTACTGATAAGGAGGCCACTGCATTAGAACTGGCCCTTAACAACATTGGTTATCATGTTTATAACAGTGATCCCAGCATGGGCAAAGGTGATATTTTGGATTGGGTTGTTGCAAGAAACCTAGACATGAATGTTAACAACACTACCCCTTGCATATGGTCAGGCCATTATGTCACAGATTTCCACACTCAGCTTCTAGACACTCCCACAAAGTCACTAACACCTTGAAAAAAGTAATCAGCCATAAATTTAAAAAGGTGCTCTCCTCTGATCTCCAGGGTTGCCTGAATGATATTGTGTCTAACACACTCGGACTGGATTCGGCGTAGCTCCTGGTGGCAACATACAACACTGCTCTGACGTGTTTGATGGAAAGAATAGCCTCTCTTAGAAATAAATCAGTCAGGGGTAACACTGGACATCAAAAGTGGTTTACCCCAGAGCTTAGCCTCCAGAAAGAAGACGAGCAGGATCATGTTAGCTAAAATGTCCTACTGATTCCAATAGGGACTCCTGGAATAAACTGGAACAATCTTACAAATCTGCCATTGTGCACACAAAAAAGAATTTATAAAATTAACAGATTGGCGTGGCTAGTATTTACCCCAAAAACTGTTTGAGATACTGAAACTTCTAGAAAAACCTAATGCTCATTCCGTATCATTCTCGCCAACGGCTCAGGATTTCACTGAAGCTCAGTTGCTCTTTGCCGCTAAGGTGTCAAAGGCACGGAATAAGATTAAAAAAGATCTGGCTGACACCAAAGTTCAGGCCCCGGACTTTCAAACAGACCTGTCACCCAACAATGACAATAAACCACTAGTGAATAACGACCAGCGGAAAATCCAGTTTATGCCTATCACCATCTGGGATATGGATAGAACTCTGGCCACAATGCGCCCTACGTCCTGTCCAGAAAACATTATACCACCCAAAATCTTCCTGGCCAATACAGGGGTATTTGCTCCATTTCTCACCAGATTTGTAAATTCCTCTTTTCACGACAATCATGTTTCGGACAACATTAAGGTTGCTACTATCACTCCTCTTGTAAAGAAAATTGGGCTGGACCCAAACGACACTAACAATCTAAGACCAATCACCAACGTTAGCTTCCTCTCGAAGATTCTAGACAAACTGGCAACGCCACAGCTTGAAGCCTTTGTGGAAGCCACTTGCGTGTTGCTTTGTGGCTCTCAGTATTTGTGTTAGTTGTTTTGGTATAAAAGCCACGAGGCCCTCTGATGTTTAGGTCCTTGAAGTTAGACGCACGATTCTATTACCATGGTTGTCCTCATTAAAATTGCTGTGTACATTCAACGTAATACCCACCCTTAGCACTAATACATGTGATGCCTTGACTAGCAAGCATTGCCTCGGGTATAACGCCCTCATTGCCACTGTGGTGAAGCTCGTTAGCAGTTAATTTTTAAAATGTTTTCCAAACCTGTTGCCGAATTCTGAATTTTTTGCGTCATTTTTCTCTTATTTTATCAATACTGTTTCTGTTCACGATGTGGGCAAACTCTTCCACTTGGGTGTTTTTTGCTGCGAAAAGCTGGTTTGTCTATGCTCGAGTGCATGCGTGTCTCGCTGTATGTATGTATGTATGTATGTATGTATGCATATATATGCGTAGTATGGCTTGCGTCAGGCTGCGTGGCTCTTTCGCTAAGTATGTATTTGGATGCACGCCAAACAGCACATGTATGTGCGGTTCTGTGATAATGCTGTGCAAAGGTATGCAGGAATGTTTTACTAGCAGCATTCTATTGCTTTAATGGGCCTGTCTGCAACGGTATGTGTGTTTGCGTGTGGAGGTAGGCACATGAAGTTGTTAAGTAGTGAACACGCTGCCAAAACTAGAATTTATTGGGACGAAACTGTCTACAGAAATAGCACTACTGCAAATCATTAAAATAGATCGCCCCATGACTGCCATCATGCGAGTAGCCAAGAAAGACGCTGACTCAACATAAAACATGAAACCCCTCTGCAATCTTATGGTTAATTTATTCAGACATTTTAGATGAAACACAACAAAAGGCAACCAACTGACAGCCCAAAGCCATCTACTAAGTATAATGGGGCACATCACAAAGTTAACAAGCACTGGCAATACCAACCGTTTGGGCTTTTGTGTAGGCATGGGAAAGGCACTTGCCAGGTACTGTCCTAGTGGTATTAACTGGCCACTGGTGGTTGCAGGAGTGCGCACCAGGGCATCTAATAGCAGTGCCTGGCAAATGGCTAAAATGGTTAGGTTTGTCAATGCTTGTTTTTAATAGGACTTCAGCGAAGGACACACATAGTGCTTAGAAATCGAGTGGCTGAAGGCAGACGTGGTTAAGACATTTTTATTACACCAAGAGTTGGATTACAGCTTTAATTAAGATATTGCGTGCCTGATTCACAGACTGTTTTCTAATGGGATTGTGCCATTATAAAACACTTTTGTAAATCAGGCCCTAAATGTCAGAAGACTGCTTTGAAAAAACACCGGCAAGCACATCGAGTGCACGGTTTGATGGCAAGGCTTGATTAAAGGGAGCTCAAAGAGTTCCCATGAGGAGGTGTTTTGAGAGGGGAGGGGCCATAGGGATGAGTCAATGGGTGGGAAAATAACCAAACAACATCTATAAGCGTTGTGTCTCTCCTCAAATGCCACTTCTCCCTATCTGTACTCCAATCCAATAGTTTCGGCCAATAAGTGGCATATGCGCCACCTTATAGCCTAACTAAAAATACAAATAACTGGGCAAAATCATGTTAAAAATAACTGCATACTACTAGGCATTTTCTAAGTCTGCATAGCATTATCCAAGGAGTTAAAACATTGCATAAAACGTTTACACACTATTTTACTCCCCAGATGCAAGTCTGGAGCATTTTCGGCCTTTATGCTGGCAGAGCTGAGCAGAACAGAAAGGTTTTTTCCACCTGCCCCGGGCACCACCAGCAAAACCAAATGGATTTGTACCACCACAAAATTCTCCTGCTGGTGCAAATGCTAAAAGCAGGCAGACTCCGTAGGAATCCATTCTAAATGTCATCTGCTGCGTGTAAATGGCAGCCGGAATTTAAACTATTTGCACTATGAGGTGCAAAAACAAAGCATAAAGGGCATTCTGTTTGCTTTTGCCGCTTTTTTGCACAAAGGGATCCTTTTTGCAAATGTAGCGTGTCCCGTCCATGCAACGTACTAATGTCTGTAAATTGGCATTCAGTGAATAATATCCGTCCATGTGCAGAACTCTTTGGGGGGGTCATGTTGCTGGGCTGGCGGATTGTTAAAATGGTGTCAAAAGTGGTTGTATCCCTTTACAGCAATTGTTACTGATCTGTGGGATTTTATTTAATTCGTCTGGCAGGGTTGGCGAGCAGCATGGAGTTTACATGTCCCCATGCTTTTCCCATGCTGCCTGGCTAATGTGGCTACCTGACCATCAGCATGTATTTTCATTCTGGGAGGAATACCATGGATTTCAATGGAACCCGCCCGAAGTGACCACCTGGTAAAAGCGGGCAAATTCCATAGTCATCCATTGGAAATGCCTCCCATGCTTTGGTAATTGCGGGAGGCATTTATACCTTTCCACACATTAAGTGGAAAAATGAAAGAAAAGAGTAACAGAGATTTTGCCTGTGTTTAACTCTTAAGTTTTACTTGTGTGGAAAAGTTAAAAATTGCACAGAGGGGACGTTTTGCACTATAGTACAAATTGAAGATGTGCCCTCTGTGCAGACAGGCGTACCTTTTCCTTAGCAACCAGTGAGATGTTCCTTTTCTTGTATGGCATAGTTTGGGCACTGAACAGAGAAATCGTGTCCATCATACTTCCCTGCGACCCGGGGCGTTGCTAGGTCTTCAAAAAACGCGGAGCTACGCTAATGTCGGCATTCTCTAGATTCGGGGCTAGCTAGCCTTTTGGTTGTGGTCCCTGAGATTCTATCCGGGTGCTAGAAGCCAAAGACCCAGGGCTATCACCTCCGTCCCCCGCTCCCCCAGATCCCTCCTAGCAACGCTTCTGCCTGCAAAACTTCAAAACACCACAAAACGCCAGCATGTGTTAAACCAATGAATTCTTATAGAATCCTCCTGACTTTCAAACTTAGTAAAAACAGACAGACACCAGTTGAATCCTTTGCAAATGCCTCGTGCAATTGTTAATTGTGGGATGCATCGGTACAAAGGGGGCCGGCTCTGCTTGCCCTTATCTGATATGATATAAGTCATTTATAATGCGCCTGTTTCGAGGTGCGACAAGGCAAGGGAGGGAAGACAGAGGGAGGACAAGACAAACAATCCTAGTGCCATTCAGATCGTGCAAGAGCGAGAACGAGAAGTGCAAGGGGAAAGGGGGGAAGTGCAAGGGAGAGAGGAGGGGAAACAGGGCAGCAATAATGCTCTGAGTAAATGTAGCCAGGGCAGCGTGTCTCTGGGTAGTGCAAGGAGAACAAGGGACTGTAGGGTTACAGTTACAGCCCCTAAGTGCATGGTGGGCCCAAAGGAAGTGCAAGGGTGACTGATCAAGAAAGAGCCTGGTACCCAGTGAGACTCTGAGGGTAGCCAAGCAACCCGTCAGTACAGCAGACAGGTAGGTCGGCAGGGGAGGGAGAGAGAGAAAGCAGAGGAGAAAAGGAATGTTTTGAGCTGCCTCTGGAACTTCAGGTGGTCCGGCTCAAGTTTGGGAGGGGCAGGGAGGCCATTCCAGAGGGAGGCACCTGCTTAGGAGAGAGATCTTCCCATCACTCTCTGCCCGGAGAAGCGTCTAACCCTTAGAGGGTTGGAGTAGCTGGTGGGCTCGAGAAGGAAGGTATTTTGGAAGAGAGCGTTGGCTGTAGTGCAGGCCACGGCCCCAGAAAGCCTTGTGGACAATGCAAAGGGTCTTGAACTTGATCCTTGCAGCCACTGGAACCAGTGTAGAGATTTCAGGGCTGGAGGGATACAGTCCCTGGGCTTGAGGCAAAGGATACGTCCTTGGCCTCAAAGGACCTCTTTGTGCAATAGCCATCATTTCAGAAGGGGAGTGAAAAACAAACATTTATGTTCCAGAACATTAACAATTGTGGGAGACTTTTCAAATGGATTCCTATGGAATCCTACTGCTTTACCAAGTCTAAACATGAGACGGATTCCATAGGAATCTATTGGGTTAAGACCAGAATGGAAATGCTAGCATTAAACCATGTGGTGTTTTGAAGTGGAGCAGGGAAGAATGATGGACAAGGATAGTCTGTTCCATGGCCCGACTCCTCTTCAAAACAAAGAAAACCACCCATAGGCATAAATACATGTGTTAATATGTAATTTATGTAATTGTTACTATCCAGGGGAGTTGGAAAATAAGCCTCAAATAGTGGAAAATTAAAGTGCAGAGGCGATTTGGCCTGTGTTTTACTCTTTGCTTTTACATAAACCACCAGCTCTTTGGTACACACCGGAACTTAACACCTCCACAAGAGTCATCCGAAATCAAAAGACAATCTGGCGATAGTCCAAAACCTCATCTGACCTAATCCGACGTAATGATTCTAACCCTTCCTGCAGAGGACTAATAACCAAACCGAAAGCGACCTACTATCGGAAAACCACAGCCGAAGAAAATACTGAAAGCAAAGCACTCTTCAAGGCAGTCAAAAGTCAAACAGTACACCAACCTCCAGCTGACCCTCCCGCCCCTCATTACATCAAAAAGTCCACCACCAATAACAGCGTTTTCACTTACAAGATTGTATTTATTAGACTGTATTTTTTTTTTTAAAGAGAAGGGTTGTCCATTTTGTACAATAGCGCAAAGATGAGAAGAAATGGTGAACCATTATATGAGGGTGTTACAATGGTGGGACATATACCAGGGACACAACAAAACAAACAGAAAAATATATATAAATAAGAAAAAAGGTGACTTATAAAGGTAACATTACCCTAAGGGGCAGTGCCTCAAAATCAAGAGGGGTACTATATACACAGACTCAATTACATTATTAGGCACCACTGTAGGGAGTGGTGGGGTCGGGTAAGGAGGATGGAGGAGACTGCAGGGGTAGCTCGCTCTTTAGCAAGTACGTGAAGTTTAGCGAGAGCCATCCACACTTCAGTGCCAACCACATTACATGCACCATGCAAAACAACATCATGGGCTACCTTCAAAACACTATCCACGGAGAAACTAACACCCAGGCCTCCCTCAAAGCTACCTCCCACTCTGATGACATCCAGCCAGTGTCCACCGTCTAGATGCTCCACAAGGAAGGACTCCATCGATTCATGACTATCAATGCATCCCTCAGACAAGGAATATTTCCCAGTGCCCTCAAAAGGCACATGTACACCTACTCCTGAAAAAAAACTATTCTGGACTCTGATGACTTTAGCAATTATTGCGCCATCACAGAGCTTCTTTTCCTTGGCAAGATTCCTGAAAGAGACGTAGTCATTCAACTTCAAACCCACATCAGCACCAGCAATCTTCAACAGGCGTAGCAATCAGGCTTTACACCCAGATGCAGATGCAGCATGCAGAATGGTAGATGATGCTCTAAGCATCCTTGATTATGATCAACCCTGCCCCCTGGTACTCCTCAACCTTTCTGTTGCCTTCAACACAGTTCATCATCAAGCCGTAATTGGCATATTGCATACCACATGGGAATTAGTGAGACCATCTTCGAGTGGTTCATCGCATACCAAGTTCATCCCGATTGATACCTCCAGATCATCACCTCCCGCGCCTGTCACTTGTGGAGTCCCATAAGGATCCATGTTTTCCCCCATGATCTTCAACTTCTAAATGGAGCTCCTGGGATGCCTCCACAACATCCACATTCACTGATACAGTCCTATAAGCATCCATGCTCTCCCCCATGATCTTCAACTTCTAAATGGAGCTCTGGGATGCCTCCACAACATCCACATTCACTGATACAGTCCTATAAGTATCCATGCTCTCCCCCATGATCTTCAACTTCTAAATGGAGCTCTGGGATGCCTCCACAACATCCACATTCACTGATACAGTCCTATAAGTATCCATGCTCTCCCCCATGATCTTCAACTTCTAAATGGAGCTCCTGGGATGCCTCCACAACATCCACATTCACTGATACAGTCCTATAAGGATCCATGCTCTCCTCCATGATCTTCAACTTCTAAATGGAGCTCTGGGATGCCTCCACAACATCCACATTCACTGATACAGTCCTATAAGGATCCATGCTCTCCCCCATGATCTTCAACTTCTAAATGGAGCTCCTGGGATGCCTCCACAACATCCACATTCACTGATACAGTCCTATAAGGATCCATGCTCTCCTCCATGATCTTCAACTTCTAAATGGAGCTCTGGGATGCATCCACAACATCCACATTCACTGATACAGTCCTATAAGGATCCATGCTCTCCTCCATGATCTTCAACTTCTAAATGGAGCTCTGGGATGCCTCCACAACATCCACATTCACTGATACAGTCCTATAAGGATCCATGCTCTCCTCCATGATCTTCAACTTCTAAATGGAGCTCCTGGGATGCCTCCACAACATCCACATTCACTGATACAGTCCTATAAGGATCCATGCTCTCCTCCATGATCTTCAACTTCTAAATGGAGCTCCTGGGATGCCTCCACAACATCCACATTCACTGATACAGTCCTATAAGGATCCAAGCTCTCCTCCATGATCTTCAACTTCTAAATGGAGCTCTGGGATGCCTCCACAACATCCACATTCACTGATACAGTCCTATAAGGATCCATGCTCTCCCCCATGATCTTCAACTTCTAAATGGAGCTCTGGGATGCCTCCACAACATCCACATTCACTGATACACAGTCAATATACAATGTAGGTGATACTCAGTTCTACTTCAATATCTCCTCTTGCAATGACATCCAGCAGCGCACAGACTGCCTCACCCAGACGCAAATCAGGATGTCCAGCAAACCCCTAAAATTCAACCCTACTAAAAACAAATTAATCTTTCTCTCTGAGAGTACCAAACACACCCACGTGAAGTCTTGGCTGCCTGCCATGAACCTTAAACCTTAGAGGCTTAAACCTGCACTTACACCATGCACCAAATCCCTGAGATTACACATTGACAGCCATCTCTCCTGCAAAATGCAAACATAGCGAAGAAAACCCATGTGGCATGGTACCAACATCAAACCCATACTCCCAGACACTAACCTCTGATCCACAGTGCAGACCATTGTTCCTTCTTACCTGATGGTAGAAACACCTTTCTCACTGCCCTACCCACGTCCGCCCTCTGACCAATTAGAAACATCCTCCACACCACATCCCACCTCATCAAAAGCTCAAAAGCACCCACAAATGTGTCTTCATTACACCATGCTTTGAATGACACCAGTTGCTGCAACAAGCACGCATCACCTTCAAGAGCATCTTGCATCATTTACAAAGCGTTCACTTTGCATGCTCCCGCCCACCGAGCCAACAAGGTCACCACCATCACTGGCGTCCAATGAAGAAGCTAAAATAATGCATTAAAATGTGGTACCATTTTCAAATATTTGCCACTTTATATTGACAATAGGTGTGGAGTCTCATCGGTCCTAAGTGATATAATCGTTAAAAAAACACGATTATATTAAAGACCGATTTAGAAGGACTACTGTGTGCTTGCCCAAATCTGGCCAACAAGAATGGAGGTCAGGGTGGGGTGGGGAGGGTGGGAGTAAGCAACGTAGTCTTTTGACTTTTTGTAGGCTGCTTAAAATCGCCTGGAATAAATGTGTCTTTTTGTTAGGCGACCCACAAAAAGCCATAGAACCGTCTCATCTGGGACGTTACAAAAACGATATGAATTTTTACTTAATGCATTCAAAAAACTAACAGATCCAAATAATTTATTTTTGCATTCTAGGTTTCACCCAATGGGAACATTAAAAGGTCTTCTTTATGGTCAATTTCTGAGGAAGTGACTAATATTACGGCATTATACAAGACTCTAAGAACAGAGTACATATATGTTAAGGAAGATGGAAGAGCATGGCCAGGCTGGACTGCCCATGTGGGCGGGACAAAGACTGATATGCAAATGGGAAATTTCCCATTTGTGTAAGGTACAGTGAGCAAAAAGCAATGGCTGCGAACTCTCAAAGTGGGAAAAAACCACAGAACAGGTTGTCATGCCATGTTCTTTCTAGAGAGGGCCGCCAGCTACCTTTTTTGAAAAATGTTTGCAAGGAACTTGGGGTTGGTCACCCTGCGTTACCTGGGGGAACCCAGACGCGGACTCTCTGCTCACTGTGCACAGAGAGGCACAGCTTCACCTCACTGATGAGGCCCAACAAGGCTGAAACACGTGCATGGGGTTGCTGTTGGTACTATTGTTCAGAAGGGAATTGCCATTGCATTTTGGTGTTGGACTGCCCATGTGGGTGGGACAAAGACTGATATGCAAATGGTTTTTTCACATCTGTGAAAGATACAGTGAGCAAAAAGCAATGGCTGCGAACTCTCAAAGTGGGAAAAAAACACAGAACAGGTTATCATGCCATGTTCTTTCTGGAGAGGGGCGCCTGCTACCTTTTTGAACGATGTGGATCTAATTTGGGTAGAGGTGGGTTTTCAGGTGTTTCGTTAACAAGCAGTTGTATCTACTGAGTCCCAGGTCCAAAGACAGGGAGCTCCAAAGCACAACGGCCTCATCGATATGTTTCTACTCCCCTTTAGAGACCTCCTGAACTTTGGGATCTGTGGCAGTGCAGAAGAGGAGGAGATCAGGCAGTGCTAGAGAGTATAATGAGTTTATTTTTCATTAAAAAAGGGAGGCCCCCAAGTCACAGTGTGCTCTATGACTGTACCCGTCACCTGGAACTCAACGTAATTGCTTATCGAAAGACAATGAAATGAGCTCATGGCAGGAGATATATGATCGAACCAATCAATCCATTGACGAAGCCCAGCCCCAGTGCTGCGGACTCATTGAATCCGATGGACAAGACACTCTTGAAGGCCCTGGTATACGCTGTTGGCATAATATAAGTATGCCAGCCTTAGGGAGGTTGCTCTAAGTTTGCGTAAGGCTACTTGCACTTTATGAGGGAACGGTAAGTAAAGGATGAAGCATTTTTACTTTTTTAACTTTACTAAGCAAGAGAAATCCTTTTTTAAAACACTGATGAGATTCGAGGTGCCGGAGAGGTTGGTGTCAAATAGCACTCATAGATTTTTCCACAGTGGGAGTTGATCGGGGACAGTATGCCAAATTGGGAGGCCAGGCATGTGTCGGCCAGTAGGAGTGGCCCGCCCCTCCTACCAAGATCTCTATTTTGATTGGGTTCATTGTGAGGTGGTTGGCACACATCAATTCACCTATCTTTGTGGACCAGGAAGTTGCCTATACGCTGCTATGTTTGTGGTGGTTCTGAATAAGAACTATGGATTGTTGGCAAAATGATGTACCACAACACCAAGTGCCCAAATGTTTGCAGTGTAAATGTTCATTTCAGTGCTGTTTCACTGTCCATTGACAATAATGAACCATGGAAAGATAATATGTAACCGGGTGAATTAGTAAAGCATTTTATCTCCTTGAAAAACTTCCATGTAATTGGTCCGGAAGGGATGTCAAATTTGCCAACAATAAATTAGCCATTTTCCCATAGTCACCATTGTCATGCGCACACATCGCCGCCGCGGCCCACTCTTACCTGTTCGGCGGCTCTATGCTCGTTGGTGCCTGCAGTGGGGAACTCCAGTTAGTGTACGCCATCCCGAGAGGCGGAGCAGGGTCAGTCTCGGTCCCGTGGTTCCCTGTGCTGTCCCAGTGTCTCCACAGGGGCCGCCCCCAGCACGCATGCGCACTGTATGGGAAGCCGTTTGTTGCCATGACAGCGGCAGGGGACGCTGTTGCCACGCTTCCTCGTTCTCGGCTATTTAGCCCTTGCTTAACTGGTGGGCAGACGCGTCTTAACAGCTCTATGATCCAGGCCTTGTTCTGCATCAGTTGCTTACCTGCCTGTTGGCCTGCTACTTACTCTTGACCCGTAACTCTCATTCCTCCCTCGTCTCTCCTTCCATTCTGCCTTTTTCTTTCCCTTCTGCCCTGGACCTTCATCCCTTGGTTCCTTGTTTTTGCTGGAACCTTCAGTCTACCTTACCATCTGGCTTCCCCGGTCAGCGCTTGCGCTGCCCTACTTCCCGTTAATACCGGGGAAGCATATTGTGGCCTAGGGAGACGTTGCCAGACACTCTCTTCTGTTCCATACCCAGAGAGAGGGATCTGGGGCTGACTCGTGCGTTGCATCTTCCTCGGGACTGAAGCGCTGGAGGACCCAGAAGCCCCGGGAAAAGGATCTGCTCACCAGGAGACTCAATGAAGGCGATACCCGGTATTTGACAACCATTGCCAACAGAAAAGTAACCAATTTCCCATAGTCACCATTGCCAGCAATAAAGTAGCCATTTTCCCCTAGTCACCATCGCAAACAATGAAGTAGCCATTTTCCTATAGTCACCATCTCCAGCAATAAAGTAGCCATTTTTCCAGTCACCATCGCTAATAATAAAGTAGCCATCATCGCCAACAATAAAGTAGCCTTCATCACCAACTAAAAAGTCTGCATTTTTCCATAGTCACCACCGCCAACAATAAAGTAGCAATTTTTCGATAGTCACCATCGCCAGCAATGAAGTAGCCATTTTCCCATAGTCACCATCGCCAACAATAAAGTAGCCATTTTCCCACAGTCATCATCACTAGCAATAAAGTAGCAATCTTCCATGGTCCCTATCGCCTGCAATAAAGTAGCCATTTTCCCAAAGTCACCATTGCCTGCAATAAAGTAGCCATTTTCCCGTAGTCACAATTACCAGCAATAAAGTAGCAATTTCCCATGGTCTACATCGCCAGCAATAAAGTAACCATTTTCCCACAGTCACCATCGCCAGTAATGAAGTAGCCATTTTCCCATGGTCACCATCGCCTGCAATAAAGTAGCCATTTCCCATAATCACCATCGCCAGAAATGAAGTAGCCATTTTCCCATAGTCACCACTGCCAGCAATGCAGCCATTTCCCCATAGTCACCATCGCCAGCAATAATATAGCCATTTTCCCATAGTCATCACTGCCAGCAATGCAGCCATTTCCCCATAGTCACCAACGCCAGTAATGAAGTAGCGATTTTCCCATAGTCACCATTGCTAACAATAAAGTAACCATTTTCCCTATAGTCGCCATCGGCAACAGTACAGTAGCCATGTTCTCATAGTCACCATTGCCAGCAATAAAGTATCCATTTTCCCACAGTCAACATCGGCAGCAATAAAGTCGCTATTTTCCCATGGTCCCCATCGCCTGCAATAAAGTTGCCATTTTCCCGTAGTCACCATCACTAGCAATAAGGTAGCCATTTTCCCAGAGTCACCATTGCCTGCAATAAAGTAGCCATTTTCCCATAAAGTTACCATTGCCAATACTCACCATCTTCAACAATAAAGTAGCCATTTTCCCAATCACCATCGCCAACAATAAAGAAGCTACTTGCACATAGGAGAGCACAGCTGGAGGGTAAGTAGAAGGTCAGAGCATGGTGCTTAGAGAGTATATCACGAGTAAGTGAGCTGTGTCTGCTGTGTGCCCTGGCACCGCAATCTATCATTTCATGCATCCACTGTGCTGAGACCTTGCCAGCCACTGATGCTGAGTGAAGCTATGAACGCGATAATGTTGTCTGTGGGTGGCATCGCGGTGGCGGGCATGTGGCCTGGCATGACGTGTTGCAGCAGAGGAGAAGGAGACCACACAGGGTTGTTGGGGGTTAAGTGTGATGGGAAGACACTTGTTGAATACATGAGGAGGGTAGTGGGTCGCATACTATGAACATGAAATCTTTGTTCATGGATGATTTACATGTTACATACTTTGGTACTTAATTAAATGCTTGTGGTTTATCCACACCTCACACACATTTATGAATATACTTGGAATTGGAGATGTGAAGGGTTCCCAGCCTTAATAAAATGTATAGGTTCACCAGGCGGTCACCCGGCGGGCGGCATTCCCCGTAGAAGCCCTGGCATTCAGGGTCAGCGGTGACCCTGAGGGTACTTACCCACTGCCCCCTTGTATGGTGGCCTCGGCACGCAGGGCACTTCTATCGCTGTGCCCACCCGCTGCAGGCACTGCTGGCTGCACCTGATGACGTGTCAGTTTCAGTAAATGCTCCCCGCGCCCGCCAGGCAGCCCTGCCAGAGAGTACCCGGGATTAAAGAGTACCTCGCATTAAGGAGTACTCTGCATTGATGAGTACCCTGCATTAGGGAGTGCTTACCATTCAGGAGTACTCGCCATTAAGGAGTTCTCTGCAGTAAGGAGTATCTGGCATTACAAAGTACCCTACATTAAGGAGTACTCTGCAGTAAGGCCTACACAGCATTAAGGAGTACACTGCATTAAGAAGTACTCTGCATAACTGAGTACTCTGTATTAAGGAGTACTCTGCATTAAGGAGTACCTGCCATCAAAGAATACTCTGCATTAAGGAGTACTCTGCATTAAGGAGTAACTGGCATCGAAGAGTACTCTGCATTAAGGAGTACTCAACATAAAGGAGTACTCTGCATCAAGGAGTACCCGGCATTAAGGGGTGCACAGCATTAAGTAGTACACAGCATTAAAGAGTACCCTGAATTATGGCGTACTTTGCATAACACAGTACTCTGCATTAAGGAGTACCCTGCATTAAGAAGTACGTGGCATTAAGGTGTAACCTGCATTATGGTGTACTCTGCATTAAGAAGTACTCTGCAGTAAGGAGCACTCTGCATTAAGGAGCACTCTATATTAATAAGTACTCTGCATAAAGGAGTACCCAGCAGTAAGGAGTAACCAGCATTAATGAGTAACCGGCATTGAGGAGTACTCTGCATTAAGGAACACTCTGTAGTAAGGAGCTCTCTGCATTAAGGAGTACTCAGCATAAAAAAGTACACAGAAAAGGATTAACCTGCATTAATGAGTACTCTGCATTGAGGAGTACCCTGCATTAGGGAGTACTCAGCATTAAGGAGTACTCACCATTATGGAGTTCTCTGCACTAGGGTGTACCTGGCATTAAAGAGTACCCTGCATTAAGGAGTACTCTGCATTAAGGTGTACACAGCAATAAGGAGTGCTCTGTATTAAGGAGTACTTTGCATAAATGAGTACTCTGCATTAAGGAGTACTTAGGCAATTTGACCCGAGGGGGGCATTAATGGTCGGGTAATGCCCCCGGGCCATAGTTAGAAGCCTTTTCCAAGGCGGCAGTCACGGAAGGAACCCAGAAGCCGTGGCGGTGAAGCAGAGGCTTCAGAGCCTTCTCAGCGAGGTAAGGCTGGGGCGAGGGCCAATGAACTTGCCTGTAACAAGTTAATTGACCCTCGCTGGGTATTATTCTGCATTAAGGAGTACCAGGAATTAAAGAGTACTCTGCATTAAGGAGTACTCTTCATAAAGGAGTACTATGCATTAAGGAATACCTGGCATTAAAAAGTAACCAGCATTAAGGAGTAGTCTGCATTGAGCAATACCCTGCCTTGGGGAGTACCCTGCATTATGGAGCATTTAGCATTAAGGAATAATCAGCATTAAGGAGTACCCTGCATTGGGGAGTCCCGTGCATTATGCAGTACTTAGCACTAGGGAATAATTTGCATTAAGGAGTACTCTGCATTGAGGAGTAGCGCATTAAGGAGTACTTAGCATTAGGGAATAATCTGCATTAAGAATTACTCTGCATGGAGGAGTACCCTGTATTGGGAAGTACCCTGCGTTATGGAGTATTTAGCATTACAGAATAATCAGCATTAAGGAGTACTCTGCATTGAGGAGTACCCTGCATTATGGAGTACTCAGCATTAGGGAATAATCTGCATTAAGGAGTACTCCTCATTGAGGAGTACCATGTATTGGGGAGTACCCTGCGTTATGGAGTATTTAGTATTACAGAATACTCTGCATTAAGGAGTGCTCTGCATTGAGGAGTACCCTGCATTATGGAGTACTTGGCATTTAGGAATAATCTGCTTTAAGGAGTACTCTGCATTGAGGAGTACCCTGCATTATGGAGTAGCTAGCATTATGGGGTAGCTAGCATTACGGGATACTCTGCATTAAGGAGTATTCTGCATTGAGGCGTACCCTGTATTGGGGAGTACCCTGCATTATGGAATAATCTGCATTAAGGTGTACTCTGCATTGAGGAGTACCCTACATTATGGAGTACCTAGCATTAAGGAATAATCTGCATTAAGGAGTACTCTGCATTGAGGAGTACCCTGTATTGGGGAGTGCCCTGCATTATGGAATAATCTGCATTAAGGAGTACACTGCATTAAGGAGTACTCTGCATGGAGGAGTACCGCGCATTATGGAGTACCTAACATTAAGGAATAATCTGCATTAAGGAGTACTCTACATTGAGGTGTACCCTGCATTATGGAGAACTTAGCATTAGGGAATAATCTGCATTAAGGAGTACTCTCCATGGAGGAGTACCCTGTATTGGGCAGTACCCTGCGTTATGGAGTATTTAGCATTACAGAATAATCAGCATTAAGGAGTACTCTGCATTGAGGAGTACCCTGCATTATGGAGTACTCAGCATTAGGGAATAACCTGCATTAAGGAATACTCTGCATTGAGGAGTACCATGTATTGGGGAGTACCCTGAGTTATGGAGTATTTAGTATTACAGAATACTCTGCATTAAGGAGTGTTCTGCATTGAGGAGTACCCTGCATTATGGAGTACTTGGCATTAAGGAATAATCTGCTTTAAGGAGTACTCTGCATTGAGGAGTACCCTGCATTATGGAGTAGCTAGCATTACGGGGTAGCTAGCATTACAGAATACTCTGCATTAAGGAGTATTCTGCTTTGAGGCGTACCCTGTATTGGGGAGTACCCTGCATTATGGAATAATCTGCATTAAGGTGTACTCTGCATTGAGGAGTACCCTACATTATGGAGTACCTAGCATTAAGGAATAATCTGCATTAAGGAGTACTCTGCATTAAGGAGTACCCTGTATCGGGGAGTGCCCTGCATTATGGAATAATCTGCTTTAAGGAGTACTCTGCATGGAGGAGTACCCTGCATTATGGAGTACCTAGCATTAAGGAATAATCTGCATTAAGGAGTACTCTGCATTGAGGAGTATGTAATCCGCTGCCCTCAGGTGCTTATGGTACACCCCCCATGGTCAAAAGTGTTTTGAATAGCAAGGCTCTGACAGCTGCATGGAGCAGAAGCAGCATAGGGCTCTGCAGGGACTCTGCCCAGGTCCATAGTCCCCTCATAGAGATCCAGAGAAGGCGCAGCAGCAGATTCTGTAGGCAAGGAAGCTGGGAAGCCCCTGGACACTCAGGTGAGGGTGGGCTTCCATGTGTTCCCAGATGATTCCTTTTCAGTGCGCTACCGGCAGCCTCCATAGCCGCTAGTTCCCTTTTGTGGCTCCACTAGCGCTCAAACGACACAGTCCCCCCTTAAGCCATACTTACTAACGCCACTTTAGGAATGGGGCGATCTGGGGGCATTTATCCCCCAAACTGTCTCGGCAGGGGGTGCTTTCTCAGCTCTAGAGCGGGCCCGCCCCGCCCCGCCCACCCTGGGATCCTCGAGTGGGCATTTCTCAAGGGCTTCTCAGTCAGTTCTCTCGCGACGCCCAGCCTCGGGTTACACCTCCTCGGGCACAGCAACCTTCCGGATCTCTCAGGTGTCCCTAGTCCATGCCTAAATTATCCATTCCTGTTCTTCCTTTGCGCTTTGGGTCTTGTTACGGTCCCCAATTTAAAATGGGAAAAGCAAACCCACGGGCTCCAGAATGCAAAATAGAAAGCCAGCATTGGGAGCTCTGCCCTTCTAGGGATCAAGGTCACGCTTCTCGCCCGGGAACCCCACATTCTGTGCCTCCAGAGAAAAGTGTAACACATGTTCCCCGACACTGCCACTCTGAGTCCCCAAGTAGGAGAGAGCCGGCTCCCGTAATTTCCACGATGACGACACACATTCGGGAACGGGTGCAACCAAAAACCTTCGTCATGGTGGCCTACTGTGCAGGAACGAGGAATGTGACTGCGAACAAACTGAGTAGATGTAACCACATCACAAGTGGGAACAAAGTAGCGCTGCTTCTCAGTGGTTGTTTCACAGAAGCACCAATTTCCACCAAAGGCCTCCGACCCGCCTTCAGGGTGTTTCCTGAGAAGAGCGATGCCCCGCTCCTCAAATAGTCTGAGAAGTGCGTGGACACCTCCTGTCCTCTACAGGGGACCCTGCAAGGTGATTCTGAAGGCCGGTCACAACAGAGACTGTGCATTGAGTCGCGCTGCTACTCCACAAGAGCTTCTCCTCTCTGACAGGAGCCCCAAGCTGCCCACAGAAGACACTTGAAGGACTCATTTTGGGGGATAATTATGACATGTATAGTGTCTGCTGCTGTTCTCAAGGGTGCTACCCGTGATTACTTCGATGTTTGCACGAAACTCATGCATGGGAGTGCCCCTTCAATGTAGGACCTCTGGATACATTATTGATATGGTTGTTTACTTACATAGCCCTAGGCATTGCTGTCACACTGTCTCAAAGCGCTGAGCTGAAATGATCCTGGTGTCAATGCTCTCTTCATAACCAGGAAATTGTGGAAGGCTGCCTGTGGGAACATGGAGTGCTGAACTCTGGAACTCACCAGGTTTCCGTGAATCCTCCGCTCTGGATTAGGGAGGGCCTTCTTGGGCCCTGATAAGGAATAGGAAAGTACAGGATGTCCAGAATGATAGCACGACCAAGTTGCTAAGGGTCATGAAACAACTGAGCTCCTTATGTCTAATTTCATCGAGTTCCAGGCTGCTCCTCCACAACACTTCTCTGTCACGTGCCCATTTCAGGAAATGTCACCTTAGAACATGGCGCATCCTACGAGAAGAACACATGGGTTTTTCAGGTGTGTGCCTCCTCCGCTGTACCTCTAACCTTGTTAGGGCGAGTTATCAGTCTTCCACCCCCCCAATAAGCATGTGTCATCCACTGTTACTGCTCCATGGGTCTCTCATGTCTCCATCCATGACCTTCTCCCATGCCATCATATAACTGGCCACTTGGTGTCACTGTTCCTCCAATGTTTACCTGGACGGTACTGGGTTCTAGACAATGCTATACAGAGATTAGCCGCTGCATGTCACTGGTGTCTTTTTTACTCCCATCATAGCCTTGTCAAGTGCCATACTGTTACTTGCCACTGGTCATTACTGCTGCCCATATTTCTGTCTTCTCCTGCAGTACCGCTCGGAGCAGGACGATTTGGCGCGGCCGATTCGGAGCGGGAGCCGGTTCGGCGTGGCAGCCCGCGCCGAACTGGCCGCACAGAACCCGCGCCGAACTGGCCGCACAGCCCGCGAGCAGAAATGACCAATGATCCGGCCGCATTCTGTCACTCACGTGCAGGGTCCGGGTGTCGGCATTTAATGTAAAATAATGATTCTTAGCAGCAGAAACAAACCGGGGTTTCCTGTCAGCCAAATCCTTCGTGCTTATCCCCAAATGCTTGCCAATGTTTCCCACAATGGATCCTCTCTTCATTTCTTCAGGAATTGAATATTGTAGCAACACAACAAAGAAAGCAGCGCTTGCCGTCTCCCCATCAGCACAGCTCCTCCGGGATGGGCTCCCATTCCAGCCATGACCAGAGCTGCTCACGCGTGTATTCAGCTCTGAGAAGTCCAGTCTTCCCCGAATATTCCAATACTGGCGAAAGAATAAAAAATGTAATGAATCCGCCGAAAGCTGGACTTGGGAAATTAATCTGGGGGATTCCTGCTACAGCTGGACGATGCGGGGCGCCCTCCGTCCAGTCTATGCTGCTCTCAAGAGTGACTGTGCAGAGAGAATGCGAGCGGCTCCAGTGGCTCGGGAGCCGGAGCAGGACGATTTGGTGTGGCCGATCCGGCGCGGGACGATTTGGCGCGGCCGGTTCGGCGCAGGACGATTTGGCGCGGCCGGTTCGGCGCTGGCTGCCAAAACATCCCAGCGCCAAAACATCCCAGCGCCGAACTGGCCGCGGCAAATCGGCCCGCGCCAAACTGGCGGCGCCGAAACGGGGTGTACCGAGTACCGCACCCAATGTCCTGCTGAGACAAGTGACTGGACGCAATCTTTCTGAAACCTCATCAAATGCCATGGTGTAACAGGCCACGGGGTGCCACAGCAGCACTGTTATCTTTCTGTTCTCCTAAGTATCGTAACCACATCCATAGTAGTCAGCCAGGGGCTCTGTATGACTGACTGACTGTCCACACGCTGTCCCTATTGAACTGATTTCCTCTGCACTACCCAAGACATCAGGCTCTGAGTGGCCAATGAACAACACTGGTGCACCTGTGTCTGCATGTTCACACCCGGACCACGGCCACTGCCATGCTGTGATTGGCCACTGGGTGTTCCTGCTGCACCACTGTCTATCAATTCCATCCCCGTCTTCTGTCACTATAATAGCATGCAGTGCAGTAATGTTTTATTTGCATGACTGAAGGCAGGGGCGCAATGAAACCAACATGGGGGGGGGGCTATCTGGAGATGGGAGGGCCACTTCTGAAAGTGGGTGGGGCAAACTTGGAGGCTTCACCCCCCTCTGCTCTACCCCAAGGGTTGTCTGGCGTTGTGCCCAAGTATAAAATGGTAGCAGCGCAGCATTACACCTAAGTGCGCACGCACGCACGCACGCACGCACGCACACACACACACACACACACACACACACACACACACACTTAAAAATCCCATTCACCATAAACTCACACATTTCTATGTGCACCCAGCCCCCATACATCATTCACTCCTTCACACATACATTACACACACACTCCTTGTACACATGCATACAAACATAACGAGCCACCATGCAACACCCTTTGACACTGCTAGTTTCAGAAAAGGTTTCTCTCACCTCTCTGCCTAACAAGAAGCAAGTGTACACATCAGCCCCTTCCCCTCGGATACGAAAGAAAAACCTTATATCCGTGGGGAGGCGGCTGATGTGTGCATTTGCTTTTTGATAGGCAGAGAGGCGAGGGAAGCCTTTTATGAGACTAGCGGCTTTAACGTGTTGTCGCGTTTGTGCTGATACATTTTTCTGCACGAAGACAGTAACACTTTAAAGCCGCCATTTTCAGGAAAGACTTCTCTCCCCTCTCTGACAAAAAGCTGTGTGTGGAAGCCTCGCCCCTCAGCTCACATTGTGGGGAGAGGTTGAAGCCCGTTTAGCTCAATAGTGTTGCGCGTCCGACTAAAGGTAAGTTGCAAGAATTGCCAAAGCTGAATTATGCATATTTGACCCCTTTCTTACCATATATTTGCAAAGGTCGGCTGTGCCTGGTCTATATAGTCCAGCAGGGTCCGGCACTATGGGGGTCATTCCGAGGTGGGCGGTAAGGGGTTACTGGTACTGGTAAGGATGCCGTGCCGGTTACCCCTTACCGCCCTATTCTGAGGTTCCCTAACGGGACCCACTGAAAATGTCTGGTCCCATTAGGGGACCAGGGAGCAAATAACGGGCCCGCTATTTGCGGGCCCGTTATTAGCGCCGTCCCCATTCCCATTGAGCCCTATGGGGGCTCTAATGGGAATGGGGAATGGTATTCGGCATGGGGACTTACCGGGTCCGTGTAGGTCGGAATGTCCCAGTAAATCCCCATTCCGCCTACCCAGACCCGGACCCGAGTTTGTAGGCAGCCAGGGTGCTAATAGCACCATGGCAGCCTCCAAACTCGGAATGACCCCCTATGTCTCTGTTCTTTTGGGTGCCTTATATTGTGGCATGCCTCTGGTTATTCTGCTGCTCCTTCTGCCCGTTCACAGTCCTCACTCAGCAGTAGCAGTATTCACATCTTTTGTTCATAGTCTACAGACTCAAACAGATTGTGATTTACACCACCATACCACCACTCCTAATCCCAGGTTAATGTCACGGGACCAAGTATCGGTACCAGTAAAAGATTTGAGCACAGACATGTTCGTCCCCGTCTGTGGGAGTGTAGTGTATTTCTCTACCTAGTCCTTTGTCTGAAGCTGGGGACAGTGGTCGAAGTGAGCTGGAACGGTCAGGAGCAGCGTTCCACTACTTTTATTTTTTACTGTTAAAACTTCCACTACTTTCTTCACACTTCTCCACTTTAACACCCAATAGCAGTTCCAGTTAAAATTAGATCTGTTTCAACTCCATTGGCTGACAACCAGCATGGCTGCAACCCTTGAAAAATGTTTTGCAGGTTACAACTTCCTGCCTACTTTGTCTTCTGCTGGGGTCACTGCTCCACTACTTTCTTTTATTCACTTCTACCACTGGCTGGTGGAGCTCCCGATGCTGTGCCTGGAATGTCTCCTGATCATGGTATGGTGAGTCGGCCAGTGGCAGGTATACTGTGCATATGTAGATATCGGCCTTCTGGTGGAATAGTTCTTTAGGCAGGAAGAACCATAGGTCAGTTGCACCTCTTTTCTACTGGCTGGATGTCAGTTTCTTCTTTGCACCAGACACTATTTACCCCTCAATGTGCAGCCTTATTCTTCTGGGTTCTACACTGAAAATCCAGTTCCTACTATCCATTCTGACCCTTGATTATTGATGATTTACTATGCCTTGCCTCAGGTCTGATGTTAAGGTCATGATTGATTGTTTTTTTTCTATACATTCTCTATCAGTCATTTAATCTCCGAAGGTTAGGGATATTAGTACTTGGATGTTAGTGGTGCATATTATGAAGGGCGCCATTTCAGATTAGATCACTGTGGAATACAATGATTCATGTAAGAAAGTATGGGCGACTGGGGCGTCATTCTAATTGGCTAATAAAGGTAAGATATGTTGCTTTTTTGTTGTTTAGAGGGGGTTGTTGGTATTGTGCTCTACGCAGGGTGTTTCATATTAATTAGCATCCTTACATTTTGGGGTGCGGCATCTCTGTCTACCATTCTTAGTATTGATCGATTGCTTCTTTGCGTTTTTTTAACCATGAGCTTTTGAATTGTGTCTTCCATTTGAGTTCTCAGCATTTCCTCTTGTTTTCCTTTGTCTCTGTTCCCCTCTCTTTCTGCGGAGTGGGTAGCTGTATTCTCGTTCCGGGTTCTCTGTGTCCTGTATGCTTCGTCTCCGTTTGTGGGATTTGAGGTTCTTTTCTTGGTTCTTTCTTCCCATCTTGCTGTTCTCCATGTGGTGTCCAGTCTCTCCCCGTGGGATTAGGGGATATTCCCCACCCTACTTCCTGGGGTTATGCTTTCTTGTTGCTTATATTGTGAATAACTTGTTTACAGGTGTTTTTTGGCCTCTTGTTTGTGCTGTGTGCATAGAGGGGTGGTGACTTCACTGCTGGGATATTGCTGAATAGTCTCAGATTGTTGTGAGGCTTTCAACTTGGGTCATTAGTCACCCTGTGACATGTTTTGTGAAATATAACCCCTGAATGCCAGAAATAAAGATGCTAGAGTGATTTGTAAAATCCCATGGAAGTATAAGGCCAGCACAGAAATTGTGATGTCAGACATGAGGCCTATTGAACCAAAAACAGGCCTAAATCTCAAAGGAATGAAAGTGGGTTTAAATCTCAAAAGTGCAAAGGTATGCACAATGCATTTGAGCAAGGAACAGAAAGACATGTGACTGACAATGCTGTTTTACTAAATCCGTGGAGAGCTGCACTTTTACTTAAACAGACAGATGTCAGCGTGTACAATATCTTGATGCAACATGAGACTGTGATCCCGAAATCGTAATTGAAACCAAGCTTCTTGCATTTACAAGAAATAAAAGAATTTCCTTTTTTGTTTTTCTCATCCAAATGACAGTATGCAGCGAGAAGTACTCACTAGACTTTCAGAGTTTGATGTTTTTCTCATATAACTGTATAAATATGGACAATTCAGAAGTGATATTCATGTATTTTGAAACTGTGAGATTAAATAAGTACATTACACCTGGATATGAGGCCCAGGTGCCTTATAAAAAGTAATGTAAAATGCATTTTGTGTGAGTTTAAAAGCCATTGCTTGCAGAATTTTCACATGCAGCCGGTCATTTCTCCTAAAGATGAAAATTAACCTCCAAGACCTTTCCTCTGCTATCTTGGAGAGAGAGGTCTGGTTGTCAACCATCAATCAGGGCCATTACTTAAAAATATAGGAAGAAATACACTGCTTAGATTTAAACCACAGTGAAATCAGATAAGGCCATGCCTGTTCTTTCAGCAGAGGTGACCTTGTGGTCACAATTCCCATAAAATGTGCATTAGAGTTGCAATCAGGGCCATCACCGGCCTTGAACGGGGAGGTGAACATAAATATGAGCTAGCCTCTGGTTGGTCACATGCTTATGGGTAAATGCAACTTACGAGAACAAAGGGAAAAACTGCAGTTTAGTTAATAGAAAAATACATATTAATGCATAATAGGGGCAGCGTATATGCCACAATGGTCATTCCAGACTTTTATTAAATGTGACAGTAACCCCCTTTGAACCGTGCTAAAATGATCTTTGGGTAATAAACATAACTAAAGCTATTAATGAACATTTGATTTGGGCTTTCCCTAGATTCTGAGAGATTTGAAAGTTGACGTGAAGGTGAAGGAAATCATTAACATGGGAACTATGAAGTGGTATATTTTACACTGATACGGCTCCTGAGTAAAGGAAGAAAAACGGTATCTCTGCATAGGAAGGGCTTGCCGATTTTAGACTAGCATCATCTGATTCGCCTTAAAAAGTAGTTCTTAAAAATATATTCATACATCTAAAGATTTGAAAGATTACAGTACTTGCCATGTTGATAGATTTTTTAAGTTTGAACATGCCGAGCCTGCGTGTCAGCTTGGGATGACGAAGCTTTCTCCTCCCTCAGCTGTCCTAACTCACACCAATCATCTCCTTGTCCTATTAGCACACAGGTGGGTGGTGGGTAGAGAAAACCAACCAATCCCTTTCACAGGAATCATGACAAGTTTGTGATGTCATTTGTCCTGTAAGTAGACCAGTTTGCATTAGAACTGGACTTTTTCACTTATTCTGGGAAGCAACCTGCTGCTGAACTGCGAGAAACATCCAAGCAGAGAGGCTCCATTTATTGCATTGGAGAAGGGACTAGGAGGCATAGAAGCTGACTAGGACCCCTTGGAGGATTGATAGGAGACTATCCTTGACTGACACCCTGGCTGACCTAGAGTGCCCTGATGTGCCCTGATGCTCATTACAAGACCTCTCCTGTAAGTAAAACTATTCCCAAGGCTATAGATTGTGCAAGCCCTTCACTTTCAAGCATTGTTTTAATTATTTCCCCATAGCAAAATATCCTGTTTCTCTGTGTAGATCTTTACCATATTTAATTCAAGTAAATCAGTGAATTTCCCTATAGAAATCACGGGATGTGTCTTGCTGGCATTCGAAACCAACAAGCTCTTCCCAAACCAAGAAGCTCTTCCCAGTTGAGCCGGTATAGACATAAAGGTTTGTCAAAAGAATTAATCCCAAAACCCTTTTTCCACGTGAGTGTACAGGGTGCAAAACGAAATTCCCCATTGATCCACTTCATTTTAAATCAGAAGTGGGAATCCTGGTATTTGCTTTGTATGCGTGGTAAAAAAAAAACTGCCCCCTTGTTCCCATTGTCCTCTGACCAAAACCACCAAGCGCTTGCCTGTTCTACTTAGGTGTGGCAAAAAGAATTCACGTTGCTTTTCTTTCCTTCATATTGCATCTCCGATCAGAATCCCAAAATGGTTTTCCCATGGTGTTCCCACTCTCTGTCACTGGCCTTCAATTCAGAGGGGCCAAGCCTACTTGATGTTTGGAGCATGGGAGCTGCTGGGAGAAAAGTGTTATAACCAAATCTGCAATCACTGCGTGCCTTTACTTGTTCTGTATCTGTATTGGTGGGTGATTTGAAAATAAAAGCTGTGGGAATTGTGACTGCCTATCTCAGTGTTATCTCTGTTTTGGTGCCATTACGGAAGTCATTTTTGTTCTTGTGTTGCCACAGCATTAGTGGCTGATGTTAATCTGTTTCTCAAATTTGTTCAAATAAATTAATATATCTTCTTACTACACACTGGCCTGATCCCAGTCCATTGTGGCACCGGGTATTTGTTGAGATTCGGTGCGAGATGTGTTGGAGGCCTTACCAAACTGAACCTGAATCAAAATCTTAGTGATTTATTGTGCACCACATTCATAGGGGGGCAAGGAACTCCCTGACTTGAGTGCATAATAAATCGCAACATTTGGCTGGTTGTGCTAGTGTTAAGTGTTGTGGCTCAGAGATGCTTTGGCATTATTTTATACTGGTGTGGTGTAGGTGGACTAGGTCAATCGTATGCTGCCTTGGGTTTAGTTCTCCAAAGACATGTTTTGGCTGCTTGTGTTATTGTTAAGTGTCGTGTCTCAGAGATGCTTAGGCATTATTGTATAGCAGTGTGGTGAACAACACTGGTGCACCTGTGTCTGCATGTTCACAGCTGGACCACGGCCACTGCCATGCTGTGATTGGCCACTGGGTGTTCCTGCTGCACCACTGCAAGGACCTACCAGCGACAGGATAGCACTGCAAACAGTAATAGCCCGGCACAGAGACCTATCCACGCCGGGACGCTACTCAATCTTTGAGTAGAAGTGAGCACCGATAAACTGCAATTTTGTAATGTCTATGAACTCAATAAAATCCGGGCTTATAGCTGGGACACAGCAGTATAAGCTAGCAACTGTTCCTAGCTCTAGCCCACATGCCACAATCACACTAATAAGAGCAACCTCGATTTACTCGCAGGTTCGACTAAACATGTGTTAAAACACAAGATCATCAGATAACTGGAACTAATTCTAGAGGAATTAGAAGACATTCGGGGTAATTCCGAGATGGGCGGTAAGGGATACCGGGCACCGGTAAGGAGACCGGTGCCGTTAATCCCTTACCACCCAATTCTGAGGTCCCTTAGCGGGAACCGTAAAGGACGTGTGGTCTGACCACACGTCCTTTACCAGTCCCACTAGGGGACCAGGGCGCTAATAACGCGCCTGCTATTCGCGGGCCCGTTATTAGCGCCTTCCCCATTCCCATTTGAGCCCAATGGGCGCTGAAATGGGAATGGGGAATGGTCGGGTGAATGGGGATTCACCCAGACCGGACACGGACCCGGTTTTGGAGGCAGCCATGGCGCAAATAGCGCCATGGCTACCACCAAACTCAGAATGAGGGCCATTGATTCAATACACAAGCCAACAGGTTAGAACCTCTCATCTTTGAAATTAAGTTAACATCACTAGAAAATTGAAGAAACTGATAGAATAACACAAACTTATTTACTTTTTGAACTCACAGAATACTGAGAAAGCTTGTCCATACCTAATGAAGGGCTTGTAAGCCCGAAACGCGTTGTAGAGGAGAGAAAAAGGATATACCAGGAAAATAACTTATTAGTATATCTGTATTTCATCTCACACAAATGGAATTCTTAGTTATGAAAATGTTTGAATTTGTAAAAACAATGTTGTTATGAAAACAGGAGAGCAATGTATTGATGATATAATGTTGTAATTTACAAGAAGGATCAGATTGTACAAACCAAAGATTTGGTGATGTATTATTTGAATGTCAGTTTGTAAAATCACATTTTTAATTAAGCTTTTTAATTTATTCTTATTAAATTGAAAAAGTTAAAACACAGAAGTACTTGTTTAGCATTGTTTTAATGCTTTATAGTGTGCACAGAGTTTCGGCCACATAGATGTGACTCTTCTTTACTTTCCAGCAGGCATAGGACCCACGTCTGGGCATACCAGTCCCACTCGGGGTGACTGTCGCAAAACAAAGGAGTTGATGGAAGGAAGGTTTGGAATTAATCCTAACCTCTGGCATTCCTCTGGGCAACCCTCCAGACCATCTTTCTTCGCATGTCAAGCCATTACAAAAGGGGAAAGACCATATGCAAATCAGGCTTGGTCTCACCCCTACATGGGCCGTCCAGCCCGAACTGCTTGGTCACATCCGTTCTGCACAAGGCCACAAGCATCCCCAGACATGTTTTGGCTTTCTACTCATCACTTTTCTGGTTGTGGTTTGTCTCCCTATGTGAGAGAGGTATGCCCACACGTGGGTCCCTTGCTCCCTGCTCCATAGGGAACCATCCTGCACATGCCTGGGTTTACTTGTCTTTCTTTGCAGAGGGGACCTGGCCTAGCAGTTCGGGGTGGGCTGCTCTCATTGGTGGCTGTTTTGCATATGGCTGGACCCCTTTTGCAATGGCTCAGACGGGCTGAAAAACGGTGGTGTGGAAAGTTGCCCAGAGCAATGCCAGTGGTTCAGATTTATTCAAACCCTCCCACCCATCACTTTTTTGGTAGAAGCCATCAGAACATGAGTCTGGAGATACCCACTGTGTTGGTGGCACCACTCTGGCACCATGGTCTGCATGGGTTGCTAGACATGCTTTCATGGCTCTGGCCAACCTAGCAAGAGTGGTCAGACTAGCAGACAGGGGTTGACCGGAAATTAGATATATGCACATGTAGTGATGGCATGATGGATTTCATTGGCTGGGCTCCATTATGGGTGGGGTTAGATGGCCAGATCCTAGCAGCCATTGACTCACGATGTTTAGTGAAAGCAAGTGTTTGCTTGTTGCTAGTACCGTCTAGCCAAATGTTAAGGTTGCCTAGTACCAGGGCCCTATTAGAGGTTGTTTGCAAGTTTGCAATAAAGACCATAGAAAGAATGTTGCATCACCACAGTGTCAATACGTTATGGCGATGGTAATATACGTGGTTCGAGCATCAAGGTACTTTCACATCAGACCTCCAAAGGAGGAGACTGCCATGTGTGAGTGTTGCTAGCAGGTAATCTCCCCACCCCCTCCAGCACTATCTGAAATGTCGTCAGGGCTAGTACGGTAGTCGCTTGCTTTGTTCCTCACGTCCCTTTCTGCACTCCTCTCCCTCACCTTTGTTTTTCTCCGTCTCTCCCAGAAATGTCGTCAGGCCTAGTACGGTAGTCGCCTGTCTATTTCCATTTCCTTCCCACTCTCCCCCTCCCATCCTTATCTATGTTTTAGCTCTTGCACTATCTGAAATGTCATCAGGTTGAGTACAATAGTTAATTTCACATCCTTACTGTTCATGGCCTGTAAGAATGTTATTGTATTTTCCCTTGCTCCCTCCCGTGCCTTGAAGCGCTTTGAAACACATTGTGTATAGGCGCTATATAAATAAACTATCATATCATATCAGGACGGGTAGATTCGGGTGGCACTTCCCCAAGGCTTGATCATTCTATTGCATACCTGTATCTTTCTCCCCTCAAAGAGAAGCTGGCCTCTATCCCTGCACGGGTATCTATCTCAGCCTCAAGCTATAAGTCATGGATGTGGCCAGCATGTCTATTGGCAGAGCGGGCGTAAAGGGCAGCAACGGTCCAATAAGGCCTGGGTGTGTATATATAGTGCTAAAGGACGATGGTACGGGTGATTGCCGGGGGGTGTCTCTAAGAGAGTAAGTAGGGGGGTGATGGTCCATGGAGCCCAGGCGGGGTCAGGGTTATCTACGAGCACTGAAGTCAAGGAGGGGGGGTGAAGGAGAGGGAAGAGATGTCATGAAAGTGAGATCAGAAAGGGGAGCAGTGGGCGGGTTGACATGCAAAGAGTAATGGGGAACCTGTCAAGAGGACTGGTTGGAAAGAGGAGGTCTATGAGTCTTCCCAGCGCCATAGTGGGGAATGACAAGTGTCCAGAGCAGCAGGGACTGCGGGGGTGCCCCTTGTTTTGCCCCTGTACTCTGTAGATTATAATACACCGAGCTTGCAATATCCCCACCAAAGCCTGTAAGTAATTTCCTCATTACAGGCTCGTTGTGACATTACTACTCACCTGTAATAGGAACATGACATAACTTCTGTAACTATAATAACCTATTTCAAGAGAGTTGTGATGTCACAATGCCTGTGCAGATCAGAATGCCAGCCTTCATTGCAGCCGAGATTAGCTTTTCAAATCCCTCTCTTCTAAAATATCGTTTTTCTAAAATATCTTTCCGTGACACTTTACAGGTATTCATTGATAAGGTGCTGGTTAGGGTAGCATGTTGATTTTGTTCACTGCTGGGGTTTACCTCAGAATAGCAAGAATGTACTTGTAGATTTAAATGATTTTAAACCACAAAGCGCGAATAACGTTAGATGGGCTCAGACGTACAGCAATGAGTGGGTGACTAGAAGCAGTAACTGCTCCAGTCCTATGAAGATTTTTATGGTTGGGGATACGAAATGGGGAAGCAGTATAAAGCTGCATGCTGTGGAATACTTACTACAAGCAGGTGACTGTATCATGCATCTTCTTGTACTGTGTTTCTTTCAGTTTTGGCAGTAAAGTTAAAACCCAGATTAGATGGTAAATGTAGGCTTTCATTCGGGATAAGGAAATCAAATCTACAATTATACTCTTTACGGTCAGCATGTCATCATACCGAGTTGTTTATTGGCAGGTTGATTGATTATGTGATTTCACCCCTCCTCTCATGGCCACGGAGCAGTCCTGCCCTTTAACATCAACATCACTTTGCTGGGACGTTTAGACTAGAAAAAGGAAATATACATTTCCCAGAATGCAAAGAGATATTCGCTAAAAATGCCAGGACTGACACACGCTTGAGGACAGCACAGGGCAATTTATAGCTCTATTCTCTGATGGCTTTTTCGAGGTCAGACTAGAGTGCGCCTCACGCAGCAGTCTCCGTGGCGCTGACTCTCACAGACCGCTCCACTGCCCTTGAGGACTGGGGCTAGCCACGGTGAAGCACAGCCCATGTTCTGCGATGCACACATCATCTGAGGAAAAAATGTGTACTGCCTGCAGTGAAACTGCAGGCAGTACACGTTTTGACTGTTCATTAAAAAGAGGGGCCCGAGCAATGTTTGTCCCCCGATGCCAATGTTAATGATGCGAGGTACACCCCGGCAAACCCGAGGCCGGAGATACCGAACATGGGGGGCGGGGCACACCACTGCAACCCTCGCTCTTCATGTTAAGTATTTTCGTACCCAAACTAATCGAAAAAATGCGAACTAACGGTGGTGACCGAATTTTGTCAAATCTACCATTCATTCCAATGTTTTCAATCAATTGGGGTAATACCGGGTCAGATTGCAGAGGGTGGAGACGAATGGCAGAGAGACATTGTTGGCGGGGAGGGAGAGAGGGCATAAGTGAGAGCGATTGCAGAGAGGCATTGTGGGGGATGGAGGGACAGAGCACAGACAGTGAATCTGACTGTAGAGGGACATTCTGGGGTGGGTGGGGTCAGACTGCAGACGGAGAGACCAATGGCAGAGAGATAGCGTAGAAGAAGGCATAGTGCAGGGAGAGAAGCAGAGATTTTAAAGTAGACTAAGTTTCAGAGAGCGGAGAAGAAAAACATGAGACGGGATGCAGAGAATGGAAATGAGAGTGTGGTAGGAGAGCGCACAATGAGACGGTTCAGCGAGAGAGGAAGAAGTGCGTGGGGAGGCATACTGCAGAGAAAGAGAGTGCAGAGAAAAGCAGGCCTTAAGAAGTCCTATTGAGGGGGCTAGAGCTCAGAGACAGAGAAACGGTGGGCCCAGGGAGAGGGAGTGGGCCTCATTATACGGTTGGTAGTAAATCAGCCAGGATATCACCAACTATATTACCGTTACCTCCACTTCGTCTGGCGGTATTCCTGCCATATTACAAGTGGCTGCAGGTGGTGTAAGTCCCCATTTATTTTGAGTCCATAGGACTCCATGGGGATTTTGGCAGAATTACCCCAGCGGTAATTCCACTGAAATTTGGCAGAAGGCAGATTTATCTCCAGCTGACAGCTGAGGTGCATCCCCCAGCTTGCCGAATCTCTCATCCTTTGTCGCGAACGCCCTGTTAGAGTTATCACCTCTGAATAGAAACAGTGCAGAGAGAGTGAGTTTGAGGAAAGAGTGCAGAGAGGTATAGGGTATGGACAACAGAGGGCACAGAGACAGACGAGAGAGAAAGAGTTTGCGTGTGTATGTGTGAGAGAGTATGTGTGTGGGTGAGAGAGAGAAAGAGAGAGCAAGGGCAGGGTTGCGGATAATGGAGATGACAGTACATCGAGCGAGAGAGAGAAGGAAGGGTGAATGCACGGAGAGAAAGAGAAAATGAGTAGAAGAGCAGGGCTGGTCCCTGTGCAGCATATAAGAAAGCCCCTCGTTTGGTGTTCGTGAGAAAGTGTCTGTGAAGGTGGATGCAGGGAAACTGGAATGGAGGAGGAGGGGGGAGGTGATGCTGAACCGGTTGAGGATAGGGCATGTGGTGCTGAATGACAGTCTGTTTCGAGTGGGGAAGCGTGAGTCGAGGGACTGTGTGGTGTTTGGGGTGCCTGAGACTGTGGGACATTTTTTGCTTGCATGTGAGAGGCATTGAAGTGGGAAAATGGAAAAACAGACTCCCCTCTTTCCCCTCTCGCGCCTGGCCTAAAGGTTCACGGCCCAAGCACCCGCCACGAGAAGAGTTTGCCCATCTACCAGACGACCAGATACCCTGGTACAGAAACATACGGATGTGTCCATCTGCCTGCCCAGCAGCCCGCCCTGCCCATGCCGATGCCTGCGGCATGGATCAACTGGACTAAAACTATACGTCGTTAGAGATGCCATGACGACCTAGCCAACGGATAACACACCTGTGCCAACATACACACTGGACACTCCCGCACCAATCTACATGAAGAATATACTCAGTGCTATGACGTAGGCGACAGACATACTCACGGACGTGCATCTTTATTATTTTCCATATAGGCGTTCAGAAATGCAGAAACGCAAGACGCATCATGAACTCATCTAAAGAGCTTGCTTACGCTTCTCCTACACTTAGGTGCCGTAATGAGAATTATAACAAAGACACGATACTGGTCATAAGACAATATGAGACTATAACCTAAAGCGCCTGTGCACCAGACGGTTCCACCTATATACTAGGCCTGAGTAGGCCGCAAGCAAGAGCTCTCGTGGACGATTAACAGAACAAGAATCAGGTTGCTGATCCTGCAGAATGAGCCTGGGGAAAGCAGACAGCCAAGGTCGTAATGTTGCAAACCCACAATCCAAAAGCAGACTCTCAAGGGCACGATGTTGCAAATACGCACGCCGCGCACCAACATCAAAGTCGCACCTGCAATCAAACCAGACACACAGTGGAAAAACAATATTAATTGTGCAGAATTCTGCCTCAAACACGGTCCCATCCCACGTGACCAAGCCGAACCTGACGAGATGCCAAACCCAGGAGGAAGGAGGCGTCTGGATCCCTCGTTACGAGACACAGGCAGATACACTTGAAAGGATCAATGGACATCTGTAACGGTGGGAGTAGTCGGCCGTCCAGCTCATGAATAAGTCTTCACATTGTCTGCATGTACCAATAGTGAAACATTGTTGCAAATTGCAGGTACACCGAGAGCTGGGAACAGCGATGGTCCCAGGCTGGGAAGCTCACGGGCGCACCAATCAGAACATGGGGCTCTTATCACTGACGCCATTAACATCAACCAACCATTAGGAGTCTTCATGTAACAATTCTCATGTATCTAATTGTAGGGACAACCCAGATATATCACCTGACTAACCCTCGGCCACTCATATTATTCTCTATACGTATGCTATACTAACCCTACCACTCGAGCAACCAATTAAGAGTGGCGATAGGTTTTTTGTTAATTTTCTAAAGTGACGCAGGTAGCGCGTCATACTACAGTAAAAAGGGCCTGCGAGCCCCACGATTGTGTGTGTGTCAGGTCAGACGCGTATGATCCTTGACCCATCCCTGCCGTTTGTGTTTAATAAACAGCAGAGTCACATTGCTTCTTGTGTGTGTCTCATACTCTATCTCCTTTGGGATATACGGGAGGAGTTGGGGCCTCCCTGCCCGGAGGTCTGCGGACGGCCCGGCCGAATTTCCCCCGACAAGCTGGAGGCACTGCTGAGATCTGTTTAAGATCGGCATTTTTACTTTTACTTTTTCCAGGCACTCCAGTTGCGAGAAGGCCCGGCGGCGCGGCCCCCTCTGCCGTCGCCCCCTTCTGAGGACTACAGGACCGTCGCGGAACTGCGAGAAGACCGGACAGCGCAATCCGAATATTGGCCCTCGGGAGCCGGTTGAGAAGTATCCCGCCCGCATTTGGCGAGTGTCCAGACGTGGTCCAGACGAGGGGAGGTGGCGAGCCGCTTGGAGGGGTGCACGCAGTCGAGCGGCCCCGCATCAGGAGAACTTGGTGAGCATGCCACGCACAATAAACAATGTGAAATTGTGAGGGAGGGGGGAAGAATTAAATACGGGAGGCGGGAGGTGTTGCACAGGTGAACGGCGAAGGTTTGATAGTTTAGTGTTAGGAATAGAATGAATGATAGTTGAACAAGCGCGAGAGCAGTTGGCAACGTAACGCGAGAGAAGGGGGCGGAGCACGAAAACATCACGTGCGGCCGCTCGTAGAAACTGATTGGCCTAGGCCGCGACTACGTGTAAGGGTGTGTGTGTGTGTGGTTTCCTACAATTTGGCATTTATTGATCAATGAGTAGATGAGGATCCCTATTGTTCGAGCAAGACACTCGATAGGTAGATGACGTTTCCCTGTAGGCGGTAGCTAGTTAAGTTGCCTAAATACGGAAGATAATTGGCTGGTTAAGCCCTCCTGTCGAGGGGCGTATCACACGCGAGGCGACGCAGCATGCGCAGTCCGATTATAGTGTTGATTTGATTACCTTGTTCCAGGAGTGACAGGAAGACAGCTGTGGGGTTAACGGGGGTAGATTGCAGGTGTATTTTGGATTTAAAGAGTATATGAAGAACTTACCAGTAGCTCTACGTGATCGGTGACGTCACCAATAGGGTTTTCATAGGATATCTCAAACACGAGGCATCCTCGTTGTGAGAGTGTTGAGGAAGAGAACGGTGGTAAGGGAGTAGAAACGGTGACAAACCGTAAAATGAGTTGATCGAGAAAAAGGCGAAGCGGGGAACGTGGCTGCGCACGGAGAACGCCGGCCACGGCAAGTGTAGAAGGGGGAGGAGCACGTGAAAACAGGACGACTGTATAAGCACGTAATAAGGGGTACGCAGCCGCAGGGGGCAACGTGCGCCTCGGCCGCAGGGGGCCGTAAGGGTGTTGTATAAAGGAAGAAGGGCAGAGGAAAATGTACAAATGTAACATACTATATTTTTATAATTTCCCTTAAGCAGACTATCGTAAGTCCCCAAACTTACGGGGCCAGGTAACGATATAAATCTGTATATTGTAAACTACTAAGTGGGATAAACTGACACCAGATTAAGGGAGGGTAGCGAGTGGAGCGCTACTATGTCATACGGAACAGGATCGGGAGGGTGGGGGAACACCCTCTCCACGCCACTACAATACATATGCACAACACTGCCACCCCATAGGGAGAAACTGATTAAGTATAGCATAGAATGGACCCAGGGGACGGATAACAAAATGCTAACGCTGTGGCCGCCTAACGGTAGCTTCGATCCATATGCCCAACATTCACTATTAAATCATCTGCACAATACATATAAAGGGAAGAAGTTGGCAAACCACATGGAGGTGTTTAACTTATGGAGGATGTTCCAGGGGTCCCGACCAGGACCAAATGGAATATTCACTATGGGGGAAATGCCAGAAGAAACAGAGATTAAGGAGGAAGAAGAGAATGGGAAACAGGGGTATGAGGACCCAAAGAACACGGGGAACAGAGGTGAGGGAGGAGAAAAGAATAATAAAGCAGATGAAATAAAAAAGGAACCGAGCAATGATATACCCATAGTAGCGGGAGTAAAAACAGAGGGAGGGGGGTTGTACCCTTTAAGAGAATTGGGAGAAATAGAAAGAGGACAGTTAAGGGCGGCTGAGGGATACTCGAACCCGGCATACAGCCCTCCACCATATGTAGCTCATAGGAAAATGCCAGCAGGGGAAGGGAGGACTGGAGAAGACCAGACTGTGGAGATAGGAAATGATGAATGGGTAGCTGCACAGATATTATTAAAATTACGAGGTTCATTAACGGGAGAAGAGAGGGAGGTAGTGAAGAAAACAGATGAGGATAATACAAGGGAGAGTGAATTGAGGGGGGAAGAGCTGTTAAGACAAAAGGAAGAGATTTTGGAGGAACGATTAGCAAAACTAAGGGATGAACAGAATGAATTGACCAAGCAGCTTGAGAGGAAAGAGAGAGAGAGAGCGAGGAAAAGGAAAGAAGGTAAGAACGAATTGGAAAAAATAAGGGAACGAACTGAGGAGCAAAGGAGAGAAGCTGACAGGGTAAAAGCAGCAGCAGAAAGGGTATCAAGAGTAGTACTGCGGGAAAAGAAAAGGGAAGAAGAAGAAAAAGAAAAAGAAATGGCAATATGGAGGAGGAGGTTACTATCAGAATCAACTAAGAAATACGAAGAAGAGAGGGTGATGGAGAGTATAGTAGAAAAAGAAAGGGCGAAATGGGAGAGGGAGAAAGAGGATGAGAGAATATTAGAACAGATGAGAAGTGACGTGATGGAGGAGTTGAAAAGGAAGAGGGAGGAAAATAATAAGGAGATGGAGGAAAGGTATGAAGGAGAAAGAGGAGATAAGGGAAGAGAGAGTGGAAGATGGGGGAATACATATTATGACACAGAAGTAGCAACAACATCAGCACAAAGGGGATCGGTTGACAAAAGAGAAAGAGGAGAACTGGACCTAATAGATTTACAAACAGTAACGATCAGGGGGAAAAAGACCGAGTGGGGGGTGCTGTTTATAAATAGCTTTTGTAGTGAGGAAGAGAGAGTGGAAAGTGAAGGGCGGAAGAGTGAAAGGGAAAGCTTAGATAAACTATACATCACCCGGACCAATATGGACTCACCATGGATCAGTAGGAGAAAGGATGAGATGGAGAGAAGCGAGGGGGGAAAGACAGGAGTAGAGGAAAGACGGTCAAATGAGGACGCAACATCCCCATCCCCATCATCCCCATCACGCCCTCCCCTATCGCACCCTATAGGCTCAACCACCCCACGTTCGTTACGCAAAATAAAACTAGCTCCCTTCACAGACGAACTGACACCCTATACATGGCGGCTTAGAGACCTCCCTAGTCGCAGGCAGGAAAGAGGTGTACACATGCCTACATTAAATACAGAGGAAGATGGAAGAAGGGGAAAAGATGGAGAAGAAAGAGGTATGAGCAGGGGAAATACAAACGAAAGTGTAAATGCGGGAAAAAGAGAAGAGGAGGAAGGGTGTGAGGACTCAATATTATGGAACACAAAGGGTGAAACGGAACATAATTTAATGCCACTGCTGGAGAGAGGTGGGGTTAGACCACAGTATGTTCCTTGGAAGCATACCGATAAAGAAAATATCAAATGTAGGCTCCCATCATTAAGTGGAGGTGCGGGTAAATGGATATATGAAATGGAAAAACACACCGCAGGACAGAAGCTAGCAGTAGGAGATGTAAAGGGCCTTTTAATATCAATATTAGGGGATAGAGCGGATGACATATGGAAAAGAGCGGGATTTCATGGGGTAACAATAACAAATACATCGCACGATGGGGCACCGTTCGCAAACTGCAGACATGCACTATGGCAGGCATTGAGGGTACAGTACCCAGACACCTCAGATATAGGAGCAATTACATCTCGCAAAATGCATGAGAACGAAGATCCTGTTGATTATATTCAGGAAATCCAAGAGAAGTGGCGCATGGAAACTAGAGAACAATGGGATAAAACACCAGCAATATTTTACCATATACTGGTACAAGGGCAATGGGAATGGAAGCAAAGCCATGGCCCGAAATACAACTGACTATAGTGCATCATTGTAGGACATGGCAAGGAAAAATGAAACAAAAGGAAGAGGACAGGAAAACGGAAGAGGCTAAACTAGTACAGAAAAAGCTTACTAAGTACACAATGGAAGGGGCACTAATAACTACACCTCCAACAATGACCCAAAGCCCCACACAAGTAGTGGCTGCACAAGATTCCTCACAAATACCACCTTCACAGATTACAACACAGCAGGTGCCGCCACTCCAACCATACACGCCCAACATGGGAGGAGGATACCCAATGCAAGGAGCTGGATATTACAATTATAACAGGGGGAGAGGAGGACTTATGAGGGGGAGAGGGTACGGGTATGGTACCCAACCACAGGTGGGAGGATTTAGAAATCCCTATCCCACAGGGCAACCAGTATACCAAGACAACACAGGGAGCTTTCCATGGCAGAATAGGGAACCACCGGTGTGTTGGAGCTGTGGACTATTGGGGCACATGTCACGCACGTGTAGAGTTAGACCAGGAACACCATTATGGAGTAATCAGGGACAACCACGGCCCGCACAAGTACAGCAAGGCATACCACAACAGCAGATGTTGCCACAAGGAAATGAACAACAACAACAATTAACACAACAACAGCCCCGAACATTGCCACAACAACAGGTAGCGATGACACAACAACCACAAATACCACAAACGCAATTGGGTAGGGTGACGGTTTTGGGACACAACCCTTATACCGGGAATGGCCAGTCGTTGTACCCCCAATAGGACAGCCCACAGACGGCCTTGGTGTGTCCCATCCTGTCAGTAACACCTAATAGTGTGGAGGAACCACGCATAGAGGTAACGATAGGTGACAAAAAATGATCATTCCTTGTTGACACCGGGGCGACCCGGTCTTGCATAAGGGAAGGTAAATTTAAGATGTCAGGTGAGACCATGAACACCCAAGGATTCTCTGGGGCTAGAGGGTTGGTTCCCTTTACTGATAACATTCCCTTATCTATTGGAGATTACGATCTGTCAGTTCCACTTTTATATTATAGTGCTTCACCAGTAAATATACTGGGGAGAGATATAATGAACAGGTTGAATATGACAATCTCCTTTACTGAGGACGGCATAATTTGCTCTACTCCAGGGATTAACATGCTCACAGCACCGCAAATTTTGCAGGCATATTGTGGACAGACAGCGATTAGGGCGGAGCCAGTAGATGGTGAACTGTTCCAGTATGGAACCGACATGGCAATTGCATGGATGCCAGGGATAGAAGGGAAAATATGGAGAAGGCCAGCAGCCTATCTGTTCAGACCAGAAACACCTGTTAATGAACAAGAAGGGAAGGTGGTTTCAATGGATATTGAGAGCATTATTGCAACAACTGATTATATTGCTGTACATGCCCAAGACAAAGAAGGAAGAGCATGGAGGGCAGTGGTAGCATTAGGAGAAGGATGTAGGCTCACCCAGGTGTCAGATGAAGAGCTGTTTTCAGATGACAAGGGGGAAGGTGAAATAGTGTTTATGATGATTGTGGAAATATGGCTAAGAGTGGCCTACAAACAAGTAGCACAGAAAATAGCAATGGCACTTGAGGCACCCACATGCACCCCGGTCCCTTTCTTTAAGGACGATATGTCAAAGGTACCCAAATCATTGTGGACTACTGGCCCCTATGACGTGGGCTGCATAAAAAGTATAGGGGGAGTAAAAATAAAATTGAAAAAAGGCGCAATACTCCCCAGAGTAAAACAGTACACACTATCAAAAGAGGCAGATGAGGGCATATATGAAACCATAACGGCCCTTATAAATAATGGTATATTGGTCCCCTCAGAATCACCATGTAATACGGCTGTGTACCCAGTGCGCAAGGCTAAAGGAGGGTCTTGGCGCTTTATACAGGACCTCAGGCCCTTGAACAACATAGTAGAAGCGGAATATCCCGTAGCTGCAAACCCGGCCACAATATTGTGTGGCATTCCAGCAGAAGCATCACGATTTACAGTGATCGATCTTAAAAATGCTTTCTTCTCAATACCATTACACCCAGACTCACAAGATCTGACGAGCTTCACTTACAGAAACGCTAAGTGGAAGCACACCAGATTACCACAAGGGTATTGTGAATCACCTTCAATTTTCAACAGAGTGATACAGATGGATTTGGGTAACATTGAAGTAGAAAGCACGGTGTTGCAGTACGTGGATGACATAATAATTTGCAGTAAAAACGAAAAAACATGCAGAGAGGACTCATTAAAGAAGTTGACAAAATTGGCTGACAAAGGTTACAAGGTAGACATGGAAAAGATACAGTACTGTCAGGAACAGGTACTTTACATTGGTCAGCTTATATCCCAACATGGAAGAAAGATCGCACCACAAAGAGCACAAGCTATTTCGGCCACTCCAATGCCACAAACTGTAAGGGAACTGCAGCAGTTCCTGGGGCTCTGCAACTACTGTAGAGCTTGGGTATTTGATTACAGTTCATATATAGGGCCCCTGCTTGAGGCGTTACGGGAAGCTAATAAAGGGGAGAACAAATTGGGGTGGACGAGGGAAATGAAAGAAGCTTTTGATGAATTAAAAGATGCGATATCAACTGCTCCGGTGCTGGCATCCCCAGACTATGAGCGGCGATTTTTTATATTTTCACATTGCGACTCAGCAGTAATGAAGGCCGTGTTGGCTCAAAAAACAAGCATGGGCTACAAACCAGTAGCATTTTACAGTGGCCACTTAGATCCTGTAATGTTAGGCCACTTCCCCTGCGAACAAGGTCTCACCGCAGCCGCTTTTGCGGTGGAGAAAGCATCAACAATAACCATGGGGTGCCCGACTACACTATTTGTGGAACATGCACTTTTTGCAATATTGAATAAACCTAAATCCACCCTAACCACGCAAAGGGCATCAGGTTATGAGATCATTCTATCCAGAGCTGAACTATCAATTGTTAGATGTAGCACGGTCAACCCTGCAAGGTTCCTAGCAGAAGTAATTGAGGAGGGAGACTATGCCCATGACTGTACTGAAACAACTGAAATGTACTCATGTACTAGAAAAGTTGAGGAAAACGCACTAGAGGGGGGTGAGCTGTTATTTATTGATGGGTCATCAACCATCGATCAGGGGGATGGTGTGAGGAGGACTGGGGCAGCAGTGGTGAAAATGATGGAGGTACCGGTGTATGTGGCAGTGAAATGTGTACAATTACCACAGCATTACTCCGCCCAAGCAGCTGAACTGGTCGCACTGATCTTGGCGTTGAAGGAAAGCTTTGACAAACGAGTGACTATATATTCCGACAGCGCATATGTTACATCAACTGTCCACTCAGGGTTGTCGAAATGGAGAAGAAGAGGGTTTAGGAGAGCTGATGGCACCCCAGTGCAACATGCTCTCTTATTGGCTGAACTGATTGAAGTAATAAATGACCCCCAGGAACTAGCTTTAGTAAAATGCACCGCACACACCAATGGTGAAGATCACGTCTCAAAAGGGAATGCAGCAGCAGACGCACATGCAAAGTATGCTGCATACTTTGGTGAGATATGGAACCCCCAGAGTCACAGAGAGGGAGAGGGAGGGGAATAGCAAAAGAGGTGTTGTTAAGAGAAGGGTACACCCATCTCCCAGCCACACAGATTATGGAGCTACAAGCGGCTGCACCAATGGCCGAAAAGGAAATATGGGTAAAAAGAAGATGTACAATGTCCCCAACTGACGCACTATGGCGCCAGGGTGGCACTGGAAAGGTTGTAATACCATTGGCACTTTTGAACACTGCCCTGAGCCAACTACATCATCCAACCCACACAGGAAAGGAAGTAATTGCAGCACGAATTAGGGAAGACTGGTTCTGCCCGAGTTAAATTCGCATGTGTCGAATTTTATCAGTAACTGTATCACATGTCAACAGTTTACGGCCGGCCACACTCTAAAGGTGATAAGAGGTACTATACCCCGGCCAGAGGGACCTTTCCGGCATCTCCACATTGACTATGTTGATATGATCAATATATGTCAAGGAAATAGGTATATGATTGTAGTAGTATGCCCATTCTCTAGGTGGATTGAGGCAGGGCCCTGTTCACACCCAGATGCATTTAGAGCAGCCAAGTTCTTAGTGAGGGAGGTCTTCCCCAGGTGGGGAGTGTGCGAGGTGTTAAGGTCAGACAACGGCCCACATTTTGCAAACGAGATGTTTCAGCACATCACATCGCTGCTGAACATTAAACATAAATTTGCATGTGCATACCACCCACAGGCCAACGGTGTATGTGAACGCCTGAATGGCCTATTAAAGGAGGCAATTGCAAAGATACAGCAAACAACAAAGAAGAGTTGGTTATATTGTCTTCCATTAGCATTATTTGAGCTGAGGAATAGGCCAGGGTCCGACCACCACCTCACTCCCCATGAGGTGGTTACCGGACGTCAAATGCGCCTTCCCCTAATGCCAACGTCAAGAGCATTTACCGACCATGAAAGTACTGCAAGTGTTCTGGGTGATGAAATTTACCAATATGTGTCTTCTTTGATTACTAGTGTAGTGTTTGTGTCTCAACAGCTCGAGCGCACACGGGGCGGGTCTAATAGAAGCCAACAAGAAGACGCGGATAAAGAACTGGAAAAGGAAGGACTGTGTAAGGTTGCTAAAGGTAACCACGTACTACTTCGCAACTTCAATAGGAGATGGAATGACCCACGCTTTACGGGTCCCCATCTGGTAGAGGAGGTATCAACAAGAGCAGTAAAGTTAAAGGACAAGCGTGCCTGGAACCACCTACACGACGTAAAGATTTACGGACAACAGACCTGCCCCAGCGCCACCGACAGGTCCATTGAGAGAACAGCAACAACATCGACAACAGAAGAAGGAAGTTCTACCACAGCCAGCGACCCAAGTATTACCATACCCTGTCACTCCCCAGACTCCCCAGAGACAATAATTGAAGTAGAAAGGGGTGATCCCCATCCAGCCCACCCCATGATCACACGCTCAAAGAGTAAATCAACGCCCACCGGTTAAACCCAAACACCCCCTGCCCACCATCCACTGACCCCTGTACCCATTACAGTAGTAACTGTACTAAAGGACATTGCCTCGCACAAATACACATGTAAACACGTGAATGCTCTCTTTTCTTTTCTCTCGCACATGCAGGAACCGCGTATTATTGTATTGCTAAGAAGTAGATAACTAACAAATTCACTGCCCAGGAGTAGATGGTACCCTCAGACGATAACTACCCAGAAGAATTGTCACACCGATTTGTATATGAAATAAAAAGGCCAACGTACCTGAAAAGGAAAAGGGTACGAGTTTACTACACAGCGTTCCTTTTGGCCATAGAATATTCGATGCCCCACCTCCACCCATACTTACCTGCCCTAAGAGATAGATCGCTCAGAATAGCGTGGGAACAGCTCTTCGCCTGGGCACTGAATGACTATTTGATAGGGAGAGCTTAACAACTAACATTAACCAGAATATTAAGAATTTTCAGGCGGGCAACTCTAACATCGCAAGAATTCGCTGCCGGACTGCAGCAAGGTAAGAGAAAAATGCCGGTGAAATTAGCATATGTAATAAAAGTAATAGGGATTTTGATAATCACCGGGTTCGTAGCTGCTTCTGTATGGCAGTATAGCTATGCTACCAATATTATTGCTGTTCCCAAACCTAATACACCCCCATCCCCAGCTGCAACAGGTGTTACGTCAGGTGATATTAGCAAAATTGCGCACAAGCAGAATAGAGTACAACGCAGCACATACTCAGATAATAAAGGTATTGACAATTATATACAAGATTCAGCACACGTCTCAAACAACATATGGTATCAACACATGACCCGCATTGGTAAGCAGACAACAGAAGACAGCTGCTACGTTTGCTCATTAATACCATACGCCATGAGCGCTTCTCGAACATTTGTTGCCACAGAAATAGACGAAAAAACGGCACGGTGCATAATATACTTGTCACTGTTCCAAACGAAAGGAAGATTTCAAGGAACAGTGGTGCATATGACGTGGAAAACACGAGACTCATACCCATACGAAAACAACTTCCTCAAGACTTATTTGAGTTACCACAAGAGAAGTTTACATGCTGAAGCATTTAGATACATAACAAGTGGTCCTGCAAAAGGAAAAACAAAGAAAGTAACACTGCAGTATTTATCATGTGATTGGTACGCCACTGAAGTCCCTGGTAAATTAGGATGCTGGGAGAGGCCACTGGTGACGATAACGGGGAAAGTATACTTGGACAACAAATGGGAGATAGGAGTGGTTGGCAGCAACATGATAACAAAAGAAACCATTTCAACTATCGATGCGCACAATCACAGATGTTGGACAACTTGGATCAAATACGTGCCCATGCTCACATGGATAGAAACGGATGAAGACCCGATAACAATACTGCCGTTGACTGCGCCTAAAGTATGCTACCAACATAAAGGAGGGGTGGGCGTAGGATATAACACCAATTGTGGAAGCGTGATGGAGTTACCTGAGGGGGGAGCAGGAACAGCAGTGATAATGGACCATTACTGGGCCTGTGGAGAAAAGGCATATCACACGCTGCCCCCTCTGTGGAATGGTGTATGCACGATGGTGCACGTCAATGTACCATCGCTAGTGGTACCCCAGAAGCATGTGAATGTGGCAAACTTTCCCAAAATGGATGAAGGGGACAAGAGAAATAAGAGATCTGCACCGCCTCAGGGGGAGCCAGGGAACAGGACCAACGGCAATGAAACTGTCCTAAACAGACGAAAAAGACAAGGGGAACCTCTGACAGGAAATTACCTATGGGGAAGGTCGGAAACGGCACTCACTTCGATTCCGCCAGAACACAGACTATTCAGCAGAGCAGCAATGTTCTTCTCCTCAATAATACATCCAGGATTGCAGGCTTACGCGAACGCAAAATGGCTCCAGATAACTAGATGGGAACTCATGATGACCATCAATTCTACAGTAAACGGATTCAACGCAATAAAAGAAGAGCTGCGAGCAATAAGGATGGTAGCACTGCAGAAAAGATATGTATTGGACCTCCTCACTGCCATGGAAGGAGGAGTTTGCGCAAAGATAGGACAATCATGCTGCACATTCATTCCTGCCAATGATGCTGACAATGGTACACTGACAGAAGCAGTTTCACAACTGGCCCAGTTACACTCCAAAATGGTGGATGAAAGTAAGGGTGTGAAAAAGGATGAGAGCTGGTTTTCGCTATTATGGTCATGGATGCCATCTTGGTTGTCAGATGGACTGAAAATTATAGTTGGCTGTATTATTTTGGCTGGAGCTACCCTGATCATAATAAGATTTTGGAAAGCCCGGAAGGCACGCACCACTGATGAGTTGCTTGAAATGGTCGGTATGCACCCACTGATGCCAGCAGATGACGGCCAACACACAGGCATAATAATACAAGAGAGAGAGAAATTGCGCAACCAGATCATCACCAACCATCTGGACCCACCATCGGTGAAGGTCGAGAACCCAAGAAACCCCAGGAGTTACATAGGGAAATGGTCATACTGTACTCCTGGAGGAGCCTGTGAGTATATGTATTGGTCGTTTGAAGATCATGTTAACCATTATGGACATTTGGGAGGAATAACTAAAGTGTGGAGAGTAAGAGGAGATAACGAAAAGGATATGTTTGTGGTCGACAAGTCGACCAGAGGGGGGACTGAAGTGGGAAAATGGAAAAACAGACTCCCCTCTTTCCCCTCTCGCGCCTGGCCTAAAGGTTCACGGCCCAAGCACACGCCACGAGAAGAGTTTGCCCATCTACCAGATGACCAGATACCCTGGTACAGAAACATACGGATGTGTCCATCTGCCTGCCCAGCAGCCCGCCCTGCCCATGCCGATGCCTGCGGCATGGATCAACTGGACTAAAACTATACGTCGTTACAGATACCATGACGACCTAGCCAACGGATAACACACCTGTGCCAACATACACACTGGACACTCCCGCACCAATCTACATGAAGAATATACTCAGTGCTATGACGTAGGCGACAGACATACTCACGGACGTGCATCTTTATTATTTTCCATATAGGCTTTCAGAAATGCAGAAACGCAAGACGCATCATGAACTCATCTAAAGAGCTTTCTTACGCTTCTCCTACACTTAGGTGCCGTAATGAGAATTATAACAAAGACACGATACTGGTCATAAGACAATATGAGACTATAACCTAAAGCGCCTGTGCACCAGACGGTTCCACCTATATACTAGGCCTGAGTAGGCCGCAAGCAAGAGCTCTCGTGGACGATTAACAGAACAAGAATCAGGTTGCTGATCCTGCAGAATGAGCCTGGGGAAAGAAGACAGCCAAGGTCGTAATGTTGCAATCCCACAATCCAAAAGCAGACCCTCAAGGGCACGATGTTGCAACCTCGCACGTCGCGCACCAACATCAAAGTCGCACCTGCAATCAAACCAGACACACAGTGGAAAAACAATATTAATTGTGCAGAATTCTGCCTCAAACACGGTCCCATCCCACGTGACCAAGCCGAACCTGACGAGATGCCAAACCCAGGAGGAAGGAGGCGTCTGGATCCCTCGTTACGAGACACAGGCAGATACACTTGAAAGGATCAATGGACATCTGTAACGGTGGGAGTAGTCGGCCGTCCAGCTCATGAATAAGTCTTCACATTGTCTGCATGTACCAATAGTGAAACATTGTTGCAAATTGCAGGTACACCGAGAGCTGGGAACAGCGATGGTCCCAGGCTGGGAAGCTCACGGCGCACCAATCAGAACATGGGGCTCTTATCACTGACGCCATTAACATCAACCAACCATTAGGAGTCTTCATGTAACAATTCTCATGTATCTAATTGTAGGGACAACCCAGATATATCACCTGACTAACCCTCGGCCACTCATATTATTCTCTATACGTATGCTATACTAACCCTACCACTCGAGCAACCAATTAAGAGTGGCGATAGGTTTTTTGTTAATTTTCTTAAGTGACGCATGTAGCGCGTCATACTACAGTAAAAAGGGCCTGCGAGCCCCACGATTGTGTGTGTGTCAGGTCAGACGCGTATGATCCTTGACCCATCCCTGCCGTTTGTGTTTAATAAACAGCAGAGTCACATTGCTTCTTGTGTGTGTCTCATACTCTATCTCCTTTGGGATATACGGGAGGAGTTGGGGCCTCCCTGCCCGGAGGTCTGCGGACGGCCCGGCCGACCCCGGCAGAATTTCCCCCGACAGCATGTTGAGGAGAGAGAGTTGATGAGGGTTCGGTTGTCTGCACTGGGAGTGGCTGAACTGAGTATGAAGGCTTTGCTGGGAGGAGTCGGGGTGAGAGGCAGGGAGAGGAGCAGTGTGCTGCTGGATTTTGTGGGGCAGACGGGGCGGTGGGAGGAGTTATGAGAATGTGAGGGCTGTGTGTAAGATTGGTGGGGTAGATGCACATCATCCTTTTGGATGGGGAAGCGCCTGCGTGGGTCCGCCCACGCATTCGATAATTTGAAGGAAGGAAAAAACATGATGTCGCAGGAGTGAGAAGAGTCTTTAATACTCTGGGAAGGTACATTACGAGAATGTCATAGCAAGTGACCAATAGCCTTATGATATACAGGTGCACGGCACTATTACAAATTGTGCAACACTCATGTCTGTTAAGCAAGGACTGTGGGTTTTTCGAAAAGCACAATCTGTAAACTGAATCCCTTCTACAGACTCACAATGTTGAGATGATATGATATGATATGATATTTTATTAGCGCGACAAGGCAAGGCAGGGGAACAGGGGAGAACGAAACAACGATCTTACTAGGCCCATTGACATTGAGAAAAGCACAGATAAGACACAGTAAATGAAAATGAGTTGCCTAAGGTCACAGATTCATTTAGTGAAGTGGTGAAGCTGGGAGTCGAGAGGGAAGCAGATTGCAGAGAGAGGGAGCTCCTTGTTCTTGAGCAGTGGGTGGTGTAATATAATATGAATACCCGGCTATATGTTCTTTATAATATACTGAGTGTATACTGTGACTTAAGCCTCTGCGTAAGCTTTCATGGTGTTCGGTGGCAGGGAGGTATTGCGCTGTTTACCGGTATGGTCAATGGAGTGCGATGGGTTGGGTTGGACTTCTCTCTCCCGAATGGCAGGGGCCTGGTGACGTCTGTTCCAGTGTGGTCCAAGAAGGTGAAAGATTATGACGGTACAGTCCTAGGGTATAGCGTTTAATGATGGGGTGTGTGGGGTCACATGGGCGTGTGAATGGTTAGGGTACTGCACTGCTGGTAGTGGCTATTCCACTGTGGTCTGTGAGTGGGTAATTATGGCAGTATGTTTCGTGGGGGTTAATGGGGTCCCCCTTGGTATGGTTGGAGGCTTATCCCAGTCTGATCCATAGGATATGGGTTTTACCACTTGTGTCTTTTCGTGTGGGGGTGGAGTGAGGCCGGTTTGTGTCGTTTATGAAGGAGGGGATTATCAACATGATCCGTTAGGAAGTGGGTGGGGGGAGGAGTTATTCTAATGTGTCCGTGGGGGAAAGAGGGATGTTATCAATGTGGTGAATGGGGGGAGCGGAAGATTGGGTTATTCCATTCAGATGATAGCGTAGGGGAGAAGCGCTGTTTTGTACATGTTCGTATTGTGGTTCGAAACCAGTTGGTGCAATGAAGTGTTGCACCAACTGTCACTTGGCACACATCACATGCGGGCATAAACAGGAAGTCAGATTGACCGGAGGCTGGTAAACAGGAAGACAGATGGAAATAACGGCCCGGAAGTGATGTTATCCTAGACACAGGTTCCTTTCTGGTCACATTGCTCCTGCCCACAGGCCACGGGCTCCCAATCTGTCAATTAGTAAATTTGTATTTGTATTTGTTTATTTTGCAAAAAGGACATAATGCAGACTTCAGTAGATAATAAGTAAAATAGTACATTACAGAGTGGAATATTTCAAAATGGGGTACTATTGGTGAAATGGCGTCCATTAACCCTGATAAATGATCAGACTAAAACACGCTATTTTCGCAATTGATGCAGAGAGAGCCTGCACTCGCAAGGCCGAGTCCCGGCTGGGACCACTTCTTTCTTTCCATGGTCGATACATTCCATTAAAGTGGGTTACAATGACAGGTATTGTTACAGCGCTTTGAAGCAAGAGGGATTTTCTTGCATAAAGCACCACGGGTCGTGTTAGCCGAGCACAGGCAGGAAAGAGCGCTGCACCTGCTACAAGACAACTGCTTTCAGCTCCCGGTCTCAACAAATACCGTGATGGCCTCTTAGCGCTACATGCAGAGATGAGTAAAGTCGCTGCTGTTGTATTAGTGCCTGCTCCGAGCATTCAGAATAGGATTACAGACAGGCAGGCACAAGGATTTATCCCGCCGCAGGCAAAGAGCCACTATGGCAACCCCATTTCCCTATCAATTTTTCTCTCTCTCTCTCTCTCTCTCTCTCTCCCTATCTATCTATCTATCTATCTATCCATCCATCCATCCATCCATCCATCCATCCATCCATCCATCCATCCATCCATCCATCCATCCATCCATCCATCCATCTATCTATAGGATTCTTATATAGCGCCACTCGCCCGAAGGACTCAAGGCGCTCACATGACAGACAACAACAAAAAACATACACGGATGCAGTCGGCCATAACCAATTAGAAGGAGCAGTAACAATATGATTTTAATCTATCCCTCTATCAAAAAGTAGAGTTTTCAGAAGCTTTATCAACTGGTTCGTTGATGCACAACTGCTAATGTCGGGGGGAAGCAAGTTCCATAATGGAGGTGGCCAAGCGTTAAAGCCAGCCCCGCCAGTCTTTTTCAAGAGGACTTGCGGTGGATAAAAAGTCACACTATTGTTTGAGCGTAGAGTCCACCTGAGAGGCGTTCTGTTCACTCTTGAGGAGAGAGACACAGGAGCTTCACCTGAAAGGCATTTAAACACCAGAACAAAGCCCTTAAACTGAATTCTTTTTCCGACAGGAAGCCAATGCAATTTCCAGAGAGACTCAGATACATTGGATCGCGAACCTAGCCCACAAACAGCACATTTCCGCTGTGTGTCACTTGTAACTTTCTTATATTGGCTTGAGGTGTGCCTACCAGGAGTCTATTACAGTAGTCTAACATGTATCCACAATAGCCGCTGCAATCAAGGCGTTATTTGCCTCCGATAGATAAGGGCGGATCTGTTACTAAAGGTGAACGTATTAGGAGCAGGAGGACTTAAGATAAGATTTCTTAAACGATAGGTGTGAGTAAAAAAATCTCCTACTGTTTTAACAGATTCAGAGACCTTGATAGCATTAACATTGACTTTACAACTTTTATAGTGTGCATAAAGGTTTTTTAGCTTTAGTTGGGTGCCAAGAAAAAGCAGCTTAGTTATCGAATCATTCAAGGCCAAGGAGTTAAAGGCCATCCACGCCTGCCTGGCCTTAAAGGCTTTGTTGACTCTAGCCACATCCTCACTGTATGACCCAGATAATTCGGTCATTATCTGGGTGTCGCCAGCATAATTTCCAAACCTGACCCCTAAGGAGACAAGAAGCTCACATAAGGTTTGGAGTACACATTAAAAAGTAATGGAGATAAGCACAAACCCTGTGGAACACCACAGGTTAAGAGCATTCTTTGTGATTGGGGATGTCCCTTAAACACATTCGCCGTCGTAGGTCCCAGAAAAGATTTAAACCGACTCGCAGCAGAGGGGCTACATTTACCCACCCTGATCAAACGGTCCGCGGGCATGATCAACCAGATCAAAAGCAGAAGAGAGATCAAAAGTAAGAGCAATGCTGCCTGACCTTTCTCATTTATTCCTGTGATATTAGCTTTTAAATCTAGAAGAGCAGTCTCCGTCCCATGATTCCCACGAAAACCGGACAGCTCATTAGCCAGGATTTCATGTTGCCTCTCAAAGGCCTGGTATTGAGAGCAAGCTATTCTGTCAATTATTTTTAAAAGAAAAGGAACATTTGTGATGGGCCTATAATTACCTGCGACTGTTGGATTGAGATTCTCCTTTTTTATTAGAAGAGTGATCCATGCCTCTTTAATATTCCCAGGAATAAAGGCCTCCTGAAAAGAACGATTAATAAATCTGGTGACCATGGGGACGAGAGTTCCAAAGAAGTCCTTAAAAAGTGACGCAGGAAAAATATCCCCCTTTCGTTTTCTATTATCCATCTATTTATCTCTGTCTCTTTTTCTATCTATATAAGGTTACCAACACACCGCTGCAAAATATTCTATGACCCTATTGTCGTACACCAGGAATATCCCCTGACTACTCCCGCACACAGCGCCACACCCCTTCAAGATGAGGCCAAAAGCTTATATCTGACACCGGAAGCGAAGCATCCAACAGAGGCGCATCCACCACCTCCACAAATCCATACTGGAAGGTGATGGGGAAGGCCATTGGGTTTCATACCTGCTCCCATACTGGAAGGTGATGGGGAGGGCCATTAGGTGTCCAACCTGCTCCCATTGGAAGGTGATGGGGAGGGCCATTAGGTGTCCAACCTGCTCCCATACTGGAAGGTGATGGGGAGGGCCATTAGGTGTCCAACCTGCTCCCATTGGAAGGTGATGGGGAGGGCCACTAGGTGTCCAACCTGCTCCCATTGGAAGGTGATGGGGAGGGCCATTAGGTGTCCAACCTGCTCCCATTGGAAGGTGATGGGGAGGGCCATTAGGTGTCCAACCTGCTCCCATACTGGAAGGTGAAGGGGAGGGCCATCAGGTCCAACCTGCTCCCATTGGAAGGTGATGGGGAGGGCCATTAGGTGTCCAACCTGCTCCCATTGGAAGGTGATGGGGAGGGCCGTTAGGCTTCTAACCTGCTCCCATTGGAAGGTGATGGGGAGGCCATTAGGTTTCATACTGGAAGATGATGGGGAGGGCCGTTAGGTGTCCAACCTGCTCCCATTGGAAGGTGATGGGGAGGGCAGTTAGGTTTCATACTTGCTCCAATTGGAAGGTGATGGGGAGGGCCATTAGGTGTCCAACCTGCTCCCATTGGAAGTTGATGGGGGGCATTAGGTTTCTAACCTGCTCCCATTGGAAGGTGATGGAGAGGGCCATTAGGTTTCTAACCTGCTCCCATTGGAAGGTGATGGGGAGGGCCATTAGGTTTCCAGCCTGCTCCCATTGGAAGGTGATGGGGAGGGCCATTAGGTTTCTAACCTGCTCCCATTGGAAGGTGATGGGGAGGGCCATTAGGTGTCCAACCTGCTCCCATTGGAAGGTGATGGGGAGGGCTGTTAGGTTTCATACCTGCTCCCATTGGAAGGTGATGGGGAGGGCCATTAGGTGTCCAACCTGCTCCCATTGGAAGGTAACGGGGAGGGCCATTAGGTGTCCAACCTGCTCCCATTGGAAGGTGATGGGGAGGGCCGTTGGGTTTCTATCCTGCTCCCATTGGAAGGTGATGGGGAGGGCCATTAGGTGTCCAACCTGCTCCCATTGGAAGGTGATGGGGAGGGCCATTAGGTGTCCAACCTGCTCCCATTGGAAGGTGATGGGGAGGGCCATTAGGTGTCCAACCTGCTCCCATTGGAAGGTGATGGGGAGGGCCGTTAGGTTTCATACCTGCTCCCATTGGAAGGTGATGGGGAGGGCCATTAGGTGTCCAACCTGCTCCCATTGGAAGGTGATGGGGAGGGCCGTTAGGTTTCTAACCTGCTCCCATTGGAAGGTGATGGGGAGGGCCATTAGGTATCCAACCTGATCCCATTGGAAGGTGATGGGGAGGACCATTAGGTTTCTAACCTACTCCCATTGGAAGGTGATGGGGAGGGCCATTAGGTTTCTAACCTGCTCCCATTGGAAGGTGATGGGGAGGGCCGTTAGGTTTCTAACCTGCTCCCATTGGAAGGTGATGGGGAGGGCCATTAGGTATCCAACCTGATCCCATTGGAAGGTGATGGGGAGGACCATTAGGTTTCTAACCTACTCCCATTGGAAGGTGATGGGGAGGGCCATTAGGTTTCTAACATGCTCCCTTTGGAAGGTGATGGGGAGGGCCATTAGGTGTCCAACCTGCTCCCATTGGAAGGTGATGGGGAGGGCCATTAGGTTTCTAACCTGCTCCCATTGGAAGGTGATGGAGAGAGCCATTAGGTTTCTAACCTGCTCCCATTGAAGGTGATGGGGAGGGCCGTTAGGTTTCTAACCTGCTCCCATTGGAAGGTGATGGGGAGGGCCATTAGGTATCCAACCTGCTCCCATTGGAAGATGATGGGGAGGACCATTAGGTTTCTAACCTGCTCCCATACTGATAAGTGATGGGGAGGGCCATTTGGTTTCATACCTGCTCCCATACTGGAAGGTGAGCAGGAGGGCCATTAGGTCTCTAATCTGCTCACATTGGAAGGTGATGGGGAGGGCCATTAGGTGTCCAACCTGCTCCCATTGAAGGTGATGGGGAGGACCATTAGGTTTCTAACCTGTTCCCATGCTGGAAGTTGATTGGGAGGGCCATTAGGTGTGTAACCTGCTCCCATACTGGAAGGTGATCAGGAGGGCCATTAGGTGTGTAACCTGCTACCACACTGAAAGGTGATGGGGAGGGCCATTTGGTTTCCAGCCTGCTCCCATTGGAACGTGATGGGGGCATTAGATTTCTAACCTGCTCCCATTGGAAGGTGATGGAGAGGGCCATTAGATTTCTAACCTGCTCCCATTGGAAGGTGATGGGGAGGGCCATTAGGTTTCTAACCTGCTCCCATTGGAAGGTGATGGGGAGGGCCATTAGGTTGCTAACCTGCTCCATTACTGGAAGGTGATGGGGAGGGCTATTAGGTGTCCAACCTGCTCCCATTGAGGTGATGGGGAGGGCCATTAGGTTTCTAACCTGCTCCCATGCTGGAAATTGATTGGGAGGGCCATTATGTTTCTAACCTGCTCCCATTGGAAGGTGATGGGGAGGGCCATTAGGTGTCCCACCTGCTCCCATTGGAAGGTGATGGGGAGGGCCATTAGGTGTCCAACCTGCTCCCATTGGAAGGTGATGCGGAGGGCCATTAGGTGTCCAACCTGCTCCCATTGGAAGGTGATGGGGAGGGCCGTTAGGTTTCATACCTGCTCCCATTGGAAGGTGATGGGGAGGGCCATTAGGTGTCCAACCTGCTCCCATTGGAAGGTGATGGGGAGGGCCATTAGGTGTCCAACCTGCTCCCATTGGAAGGTGATGTGGAGGGCCGTTAGGTTTCTAACCTGCTCCCATTGGAAGGTGATGGGGAGGGCCATTAGGTGTCCAACCTGCTCCCATTGGAAGGTGATGGGGAGGGCCGTTAGGTGTCCAACCTGCTCCCATTGGAAGGTGACGGGGAGGGCCATTAGGTGTCCAACCTGCTCCCATTGGAAGGTGATGGGGAGGACCATTAGGTTTCTAACCTACTCCCATTGGAAGGTGATGGGGAGGGCCGTTAGGTTTCTAACCTGCTCCCATTGGAAGGTGATGGGGAGGGCCATTATGTGTCCAACCTGCTCCCATTGGAAGGTGATGGGGAGGACCATTAGGTTTCTAACCTACTCCCATTGGAAGGTGATGGGGAGGGCCATTAGGTTTCTGACCTGCTCCCTTTGGAAGGTGATGGGGAGGGCCATTAGGTGTCCAACCTGCCTCCCATTGGAAGGTGATGGGGAGGGCCATTAGGTTTCTAACCTGCTCCCATTGGAAGGTGATGGAGAGGGCCATTAGGTTTCTAACCTGCTCCCATTGAAGGTGATGGGGAGGGCCGTTAGGTTTCTAACCTGCTCCCATTGGAAGGTGATGGGGAGGGCCATTAGGTGTCCAACCTGCTCCCATTGGAAGGTGATGGGGAGGACCATTAGGTTTATAACCTGCTCCCATACTGATAAGTGATGGGGAGGGCCATTTGGTTTCATACCTGCTCCCATACTAGAAGGTGAGCAGGAGGGCCATTAGGTCTCTAATCTGCTCACATTGGAAGGTGATGGGGAGGACCATTAGGTGTCCAACCTGCTCCCATTGAAGGTGATGGGGAGGGCCATTAGGTTTCTAACCTGCTCCCATGCTGGAAGTTGATTGGGAGGGCCATTAGGTGTGTAACCTGCTCCCATACTGGAAGGTGATCGGGAGGGCCATTAGGTGTGTAACCTGCTACCATACTGAAAGGTGATGGGGAGGGCCATTTGGTTTCCAGCCTGCTCCCTTTGGAAGGTGATGGGGGCATTAGGTTTCTAACCTGCTCCCATTGGAAGGTGATGGAGAGGGCCATTAGGTTTCTAACCTGCTCCCATTGGAAGGTGATGGGGAGGGCCATTAGGTTTCTAACCTGCTCCCATTGGAAGGTGATGGGGAGGGCCATTACGTTGCTAACCTGCCCCATTACTGGAAGGTGATGGGGAGAGCCATTAGGTGTCCAGCCTGCTCCCATTGAAGGTGATGGGGAGGGCCATTAGGTTTCTAATCTGCTCCCATGCTGGAAATTGATTGGGAGGGCCATTATGTTTCTAACCTGCTCCCATGCTGAAAGGTGTTGGCGAGGGCCATTTGGTTTCTAACCTGCTCCCATTGGAAGTTGATGGGGGGCATTAGGTTTCTAACCTGCTCCCATTGGAAGGTGATGGAGAGGGCCATTAGGTTTCTAACCTGCTCCCATTGGAAGGTGATGGGGAGGGCCATTAGGTTTCCAGCCTGTTCCCATTGGAAGGTGATGGGGAGGGCCATTAGGTGTCCAACCTGCTCCCATTGGAAGGTGATGGGGAGGGCCGTTAGGTTTCATACCTGCTCCCATTGGAAGGTGATGGGGAGGGCCATTAGGTGTCCAACCTGCTCCCATTGGAAGGTGATGGAGAGGGCCATTAGGTGTCCAACCTGATCCCATTGGAAGGTGATGGGGAGGGCCTTTAGGTTTCTAACCTGCTCCCATTGGAGGTGATGGGGAGGGCCATTAGGTGTCCAACCTTCTCCTATTGGAAGGTGATGGGGAGGGCCGTTAGGTGTCCAACCTGCTCCCATTGGAAGGTGATGGGGAGGCCCATTAGGTGTCCAACCTGCTCCCATTGGAAGGTGATGGGGAGGGCCGTTAGGTTTCTAACCTGCTCCCATTGGAAGGTGATGGGGAGGGCCATTAGGTGTCCAACCTGCTCCCATTGGAAGGTGATGGGGAGGACCATTAGGTTTCTAACCTGCTCCCATTGGAAGGGGATGGGGAGGGCCGTTAGGTTTCTAACCTGCTCCCATTGGAAGGTGATGGGGAGGGCCATTAGGTGTCCAACCTGCTCCCATTGGAAGGTGATGGGGAGGACCATTAGGTTTCTAACCTACTCCCATTGGAAGGTGATGGGGAGGGCCATTAGGTTTCTAACCTGCTCCCTTTGGAAGGTGATGGGGAGGGCCATTAGGTGTCCAACCTGCTCCCATTGGAAGGTGATGGGGAGGGCCATTAGGTTTCTAACCTGCTCCCATTGGAAGGTGATGGAGAGGGCCATTAGGTTTCTAACCTGCTCCCATTGAAGGTGATGGGGAGGGATGTTAGGTTTCTAACCTGCTCCCATTGGAAGGTGATGGGGAGGGCCATTAGGTGTCCAACCTGCTCCCATTGGAAGGTGATGTGGAGGACCATTAGGTTTCTAACCTGCTCCCATACTGATAAGTGATGGGGAGGGCCATTTGGTTTCATACCTGCTCCCATACTGGAAGGTGAGCAGGAGGGCCATTAAGTCTCTAATCTGCTCACATTGGAAGGTGATGGGGAGGGCCATTAGGTGTCCAACCTGCTCCCATTGAAGGGGATGGGGAGAGCCATTAGGTTTCTAACCTGCTCCCATGCTGGAAGTTGATTGGGAGGGCCATTAGGTGTGTAACCTGCTCCCATACTGGAAGGTGATCGGGAGGGCCATTAGGTGTGCAACCTGCTACCACACTGAAAGGTGATGGGGAGGGCCATTTGGTTTCCAGCCTGCTCCCATTGCAAGGAGATGGGGGCATTAGGTTTCTAACCTGCTCCCATTGGAAGGTGATGGAGAGGGCCATTAGGTTTCTAACCTGCTCCCATTGGAAGGTGATGGGGAGGGCCATTAGGTTTCTAACCTGCTCCCATTGGAAGGTGATGGGGAGGGCCATTAGGTTGCTAACCTGCTCCATTACTGGAAGGTGATGGGGAGGGCCATTAGGTGTCCAGCCTGCTCCCATTGAAGGTGATGGGGAGGGCCATTAGGTTTCTAACCTGCTCCCATGCTGGAAATTGATTGGGAGGGCCATTATGTTTCTAACCTGCTCCCATGCTGAAAGGTGATGGCGAGGGCCATTTGGTTTCTAACCTGCTCCCATTGGAAGTTGATGGGGGGCATTAGGTTTCTAACCTGCTCCCATTGGAAGGTGATGGAGAGGGCCATTAGGTTTCTAACCTGCTCCCGTTGGAAGGTGATGGGGAGGGCCATTAGGTTTCTAACCTGCTCTCCTTGGAAAGTAATCGGGAAGGCCATTGGGTTTCATACCTGCTGCCTTTGGAAGGTAATGGGGAGGGCCATTAGGTTTCTAACCTGCTCCAATACTGGAAGGTGATGGGGGCATTAGATTCATACCTGCTCCCATTGTAGGTTGTGTGGAGGTCCATTAGGGTATACGTGCAGTTAACTCACAAGTGCAGCCTGTGGGTGACTCACAAGTGCAGAGAGAAGGGACTGTAAGGCTGCAGATACAGACCCTTAAGAGCTGGTATATCATCATAAAATTCAACATAATTGGCACAGTCATGTACATGATCACCTTCTTCTACGGGTTCAACTATGAACGTGGCTGGGTTCACTGTTTTACATCTTACAATTTTAATCGCTTGGTTAGAAATCATTACCTCATAAACTGAAGCTCTTTGGGATGTCAATGTGCCCTTGGATTTCTCTAAAATGGCAAATAGAGCATTCTCCACGAAGACAGTCATAGAGCAGCCCATGACAATATTTGTGGACTTCTCAATGGCAAACGCGGTGGCTGCCAAAGAATGTTTGCAAGGGAAGTGTCCTCTCATAACTGGGTCTAAAATCCCACTGTAATATGCTAAAGGTTTGTACCCCAATGTGGTTCTTTGTGTAAGCACTGCTGTCATGACTGTCCCATGATTGGGAATTCCTCAAACAGGGGCTGTGCAAATTGCTTTTTTCTACTCCTACAATCCTTCCTCCATTTCTTCAGTCCATCCTAGTTTTGTTTGACCAACTTATGCTTTCTTTAATACTTGCAGAAGTGGCTTTATGTATGTACTATAATCAAACAACCGGGCTCTTACGTAGTTGCACAAACCCAAAAACTGTTGCATCTGTCTCACTGTGTTTGGTTTAGCGGTTTTTATAATTGCCTCAGCTCTCTAAGGTGTCACTTTCTTTCCTTCATGCAAAATAAACTGACCAATGTATAACACCTCCTCTTGGTGGTATTGTAACATCTCCTTGTCTACCTTGTATCCTTTGTCTGATAGAATAGTCATTAATCAAATAGAGTCCTGTCTGCACTCATCTTCTGTGGTGCTGGAAATTAATTGTATCCCTGTGCGTTTGAGATCAATATTCCCTAGATCCATCTGTAGGACTCTGTTAAAGATCGATGGAGACTCACAGTACCCCGGAGGCAGCCTAGTATGTTTTAGTCTCTTTGGAGAAATGTAAATGAAGTCAAGCCTTGTGAGTCCTTGTGCAACGGCATCAGGAAAAATTTATTTTTCAAATCGATCACCGTGAAATATTGAGCATCCACCGGTTTACTGCATAATATTGTCACCGGATTCAGAAACTAAAGGAAACTCTGAATCTACAATCTGGTTAAGAGGGCTCATATCCTAACTACATCTCCACGACCCCCCTTTAGATTTCTTTACTCGAATACACCGCTGTATTGCACAATGATTCTGATGGCACTAGAATCCCCTGATTCATCAGTGCTGAAATAGCCTGAAATATACCTTCATCAGCTTCTCAAGACATGGGGTGCTGTTTTGCGTGAGGTTAAATCGCTCCTGGCTTAAGTTTTATTTTAAACTCTCCCATCCCCTTCAATAAACCTATGTTTAAGGGACTGTGGTCCACAAGGCACTCAGCACCTTTCCAAGATCATCCTGAAAGAATACTGGTTGTTGCTGCATTATCGCCATTCGCTGTGGGACTTCCTTTTTCTCTATCCTTATCCAGTTCGTAATGCTCATGAAGAACACTACCTCATCATCACTTCGGTCTTCCCCGAACATATCGTCATCAGTTATGCCAGCCAATCTGTAGCCTTCTTCTAGAGCTATCACTGTTCTCCAAAGCTAATCTTTTTAACTCTTTCTTTATAGATAAGATTGAGCGAATAAGGTCAGAAACCGAGCTAACAGCTCCTGCAAATTCATCAGCACATGCTAAACCACAAGTGGATGAAGTAAACATCTTATCAAATCAGATCTCACCATCTGTTTTTGATTTTCACCCAGTCACCGAAGAAGATATTTTCCCAATCATTAGTGCCCTTAAACCTACAATTGATTCTCTCTCTCCTCTACCATCTTATGCAGCAAAGAAGTTGGCACATGATCTTACCCCATTCATTGCGACCTTTGTTAATAAGTCATTACAGGAAGGGATCGTTCCAGAGAGTTTGAAATGATCAATTGTGTCACCTCTACTGAAGAAAGCATCTTTGGATGTCGAGGTGCTGCAAAACTATCGTCCTATTGCAGGCTTACCATGGCCAGCTAAGGTACTTGAAAAGGTTGTTACCAACCAGCTTCAGAAATTTGTCTAACACGAATTATTGTTGGACAAATTTCAGTCTGGTTTTCGTCCAAAATATGGAACTGAGACTGCCTTGTTGGTAGTACAGGACGAACTGTTAAAGGCTGCGGACCAAGGGGAGCTTACCCTCCTGGTCATGCTGGATCTGTCCGTGGCCTTTGATACAGTGAATCATCAAATTCTTCTGGACCGCCTGCAGGAGGTTGGAAGAGTATCTGATTTAGCACTGAGGTGGTTTAGGTCTTTTTTGACCAACCGTCAACAGCGGGTGAGAGTGGGGGAGTTCCTGTCAGACCTTATTTGCTTGAGCTGTGGGGTCCCGCAGGGATCCTCCCTGTCGCCACTGTTGTTTAATCTGTATATTCGGCCACTACTTGAGATTCTGAGACGCTCTGGGTTGAATTTTCACTCATATGCTGATGACACCCAGATCTTCATACGAATTGGCAACTTTCAGGAAGCTTTTAACAAACTGGGGCTTTGCCTGGAGGAAATAGGCAGCTGGATGTCCAAGAATTACTTGCAACTTAATGCTGCTAAAACTGAATTGATTCTATTTGGACCAAAAAATCAGTTGTTGGCAGCTAAGAAGTTGCCTATTCCATCACTTCTGGGCAAGAGTTTAAAATTTGTATCAAAAGTAAAAGATTTGGGTTGTATGTGGCAAGAAGACCTGGGCTGTGAAGCCCAGGTGGGAGCTAAGACAAAAGCAGTACATTTCATTCTTCGAATGCTACGTCAAGCACTCCCCTACATACCAACCAAAGATCATGCTTCTGTGGTAGGAGCTCTTACCAGTGCCCACTTGGACTATTGTAATAGTCAATTGTTGGGCATTCCTACTAAACAGCTTCAGCGGCTTCAGAGGGCACAAAATGCGGCCATCAGACTGATATTTAGACTGAAGAAAACTGATCATGTCTCACTTTTCGCCAAAAGTTGCATTGGCTACCAGTCGAAGATCGCATTAAATTTAAGACAGCCTGTATTGTCTATAAATGTGTCAATGGCCTGGCTCCCCGTATTTACAAGAGCTAATACGCCATACCAACCCATGAGACAATTGCGATCTTGTGATAGACATCGTTTAACCATTCCTTACTCGGCTTTTAGAACCAGAGGTGACAGAAGATTCTCTGTCTTTGGTCCCAGGCTGTGGAATTCGTTGCCGCAATCCCTAAGAACCATGAGCTCACTTCTTCAATTTCGCCAGGCACTGAAGACTTTCCTTTTTAGGTAGTTGTCCCTATTTCATCTGGGATCCTTTTCAACTTTGTTGCTACCTTCAGCTGTGTCATCTGCGCCGACATACGGTTTATTTCGTTTGGTGCGCTTTACAAATGTAAAAAATCAAAATCAAAATCAAATCAAATGGTCTACCCTCATCATCTACTCCTTCGAGCATTGCCATTTCCCTTTGTACTATGGCTACTTCCAACTCTATAGGAATAGTTGTTCACCCTCCTCATCCATAGGTATTCTTGGTCTAAACAAAAACTTGTCACGTATCCTCACAATCTATCCCACCAAGCCAGGTAACAACGTTAGTAAAATGCTTACCCCATATAAAAGAAACTCTGGATCGACTGGAACGCCACACAGAGCCACTTTCCCTGTGAACACTAGTATGAATTCTCCCACATTTAAATAATGTATTCCTGGAGTGGAGCACACTATTCCTTGACCAGTGAATGAAATCATCATGTTAAGTTTCATCATTAAATCTCTTCCAAAATATTAACTTGTGCCTGTCGTGAATGTAAGGGGGGAAGGGACATGTCACATTCTCCTTTGGAGACTGCTAATTTATCAGTAAAAGGAACTTGACTCGTAGCTCCAGAGAACCCTTGAGCATTCATAAGTGACATTGGATATTTTCCCTGGTATACATGAACGAGTTGCTCCAGTGTCTACAAGAAAAGAAAAAGATTTGCCTCCTATTGTCAAATCGACCCTTAGTTCCTCTTTGGGGTCTGGTGTCACAGATAGTACTGAACACATCAAGTAACCCTGTGAGCTGTCCTATTGTGGATACAAGCTCACTCCCGTCCCTGTGAAAGGATTTCCTCCTCCCACAGTAACACCTCCAATTCAAGGTGTCAATACTTGTCCTGTGTTTGCATATTGCTGTGTCTGCATAGGCAATATATCCTGTCATTCCACAATTCCAACATTCAGGAGGAACTCTTCTGTTAATCCCTCCTTGATTATATCCTCCCTGAGCACTTTGGTTCTCATTCTGTATATTTTGAAACCCACCTTGGTTATTCTGAAATCCGCCTCCTCTTCCTCTATAACCCATACCGCTGCATTGTGGTATAAACCCATATCCACCTCGGTCCATCGGGCGCAAATTATTCACCTGCAATGCACCCATAGTTTCCTGCATTCCCAATCCTACTTCCTATTCTCATCTTTCTTTTTGTTTTTCTCGTATAATAACCGACAATGGTGAACTATCAACAACTGTATCTCAGCCCATGGCTTTGCTTCCATCCCCACTTGTTTTTTCATCTGCCTCTGTACTGGCTCAGGCAACCCCTGACATAGAATATGATAAAATAGTGTCACTGTCTTTTCCGACGGCTCGCGAGTTTCAAGCTGCCATTTCTCTTGAATATCCTGAATGTAAGCAATAGGGTATTCATATTCCTTCATTTCATTTAATGTGTCATAATTGCACCCATATCTGATATGTCGGGATACTATACCGTGAGAGCCCTCCAAATGTCTGCTCTACAGTTATTAAACAGCGCTCCATCATGTGCTGTGTTTTGTGCAGTCACACTTCAATATCCCACTCTTCTCCATATGTCACCAGCCCTCTCTGCAAGAATGGCTGCTAGGACAACTTTTATGTCCCCTATGGCCAGCGTATTTCTTCCTGTCATTTTCTCTAATTCGTATATCCATTTCCCTTCGCCCGAAGTGAAACTAGGGAGCTTGCATTTTAAATTATCCTTGTCCATCTGTGTGTGGCCATGGAATGTATTGCGGTCTTGCTCACCCTTTTTCAAACATGGGAAACTGTGTAAACCTGCTCTCATAGTCAGATCCCACTATAAGTCTATCTATGGTGGGGGTAATCATCCCTATTCACTTTCTTGCTGGTAGCGACCTTACCCTGCTTACATATGGTGACGACTCTCCCTTCTCACTAAGCGATTTTCCTCTGGGATGCTCAGGATATGCTATGGGATCTGGCATTCTATCTTTAGGCTTTTCCAAATCCAACCATCTTACTTCTTTATCTACCTGCAGACTTCCTTCAGGGGCACACAGGCTCCCTCCTTCTGCCTCAAGAACGGACTCTATTTCCTCGTCTGACATAGGTGGGTGCCAACTAGTATGACTATCATCCCTTTCACCCTTGTCCAAGTTCAGTCTGCTCAAAGACAATGCCCTATGTTCATCACTGAACAGGTTTCCCTCCTCACTTCATGACGGAGGTACTGTGGATCGATCATCATTCCCTCGAGTTCCATACTCGCTACCTCGCCTTGCCTTAACTGTTGATAGACCCTATCAATCCTTTCTCCAACACTTTCCACATCAAATCTTTCCTCTTCCAGCACTACGCTATATACTGCTGGCGTCCTTTATCGGTAAGAACCTCTTCTACCCCGTCCCATCGTATTTCTGTGCTCAGTCTCATTTGTTCTATAAGAATGCGACTGGCATTGAAACCTCACTGTCTCCTTTTCTGTTCTATTTCTTCATCTACTTCCCTTCGCTTCTTCTCGCATCCCTTCTAATTCCTTCTTCCTCTTGCCTTCCTTCTTCTCTCCTTACTCCTTCCCTTCTTTCCTCTTCTTCACTTTATCTCTGTAATCTTTTGTCCCTTAGTCTTTGTGCTTCCTCCTCCCCTCTCTTTCTTTCCTTTCTGTCCCTTTCTTCTCTTGCTCCTCCTGATTTATCTGCTCTCGTCGCTCCATGCTTTTCCTTTTCTGTTCATTCTCTTCTAATCTCTTCTCTCGTTCCTCATCCTTCCTTTCTTGTTCATCCTTAACTTCCTTGATCATTTTCCCATCTATCTTGAGTAATATCTGCCCTCCCATCCATTCATTTTGCATGAGCGCTACCTCGTCAGCTTTATCTTTTTCTCCTTTCCATCTCTTAATCTCCTAGTCTATTCTGTTGACAAATTCGACCGCTCACTTTTTTCTTCCTTGTCCTGTATAATCTTGTAAATCTCTTCCTTTCTTTTATTCTCTTCCAGACTATCGTCGCTACTGTATGTGGGGGGTTTATATATTGGATTACTATACCCGGTCCCTGTTCTTAGTTCGTTTAAAGGATACACTCCTATCTCTTCCGTAACAACACCCTTTGCTTCAGGCAAGGTAAGGGTAGCTGAGGGCTCAACACCTTCCCCCTTATGCTGACTAATCATCCACTCCTCAGGTGGTGGGTCGTCTCTTTCCTCTTGATACATCTTCTAAAGCTCTAGACTAGCTAATCTTTTCTCTAATTTTTTCCCTGTGTACGCAGAATGCAAATATGTGGTCATGTGTTGCAATACCGCTTTTGACAATGGTTCCCCTTGTGGCCATGGCATGAACATTTTATTTGCCGTGCCCGTTACCCATTCTGCAATATACTGTTTGAGCTTGTGCATATGCTTTGGTAGTATCTTGCACAGGTGTATGAGAGGAGTATTCCCCACAATGACAAGTCTCAGTCAACTGTTGATACTTACCAGACTGTTAAATAAACCTTTTACCTTGGCTTAAATCACCTCTTTTCAAAATAAAAAAAAAAACAAATATGAGCAAGCACCATCAATTGCTTCTCAATCCTCTTATTTCAATACGACGAACGGAGTGAGCAGTGCACAGGCATCATCCTAACAACACTCCATACCAAATGGATTGATACCAGCCAAACGGCCTTATGAATCACAGGGATTTTGCCCTCAAGAACCTTACCTAATTGCCTTGAGAAAGACCCTTAGGGGTTGAAACACGTGTCGGCTGACCTTCACTTAACAGACAAATGTGTCTAAAATCGTATTTCAATGTAAATAAAATACTCTCATGTAAAACCCACAGCAGAAAGGCGTGAGATCCTTTTATAAACAAGGGTCCAAATATTTACTATGCAAGGTAACCAGGACATTCTTTCTTAAACTCCCCCTTCAAGAGGTATTGGGTTTGCCTCTTCCAACCTGTGACCTTGCAGCAATTAACTGATTCCAAGAGAACTATACACAGAGCACAGCACAGGAGTGTTCATTAACTAGAACCCAGCTCTTTATTCTTACTCTTATTTCAATAGCCTATCTATTCTCTTGATTGGCGCCAATCGTTTTATCACACTGGTACTTTTTCTCTATTGCTCTCCGATATCTTACTCAACAAACAACATTTAGACTAGTCAGACATTTACACATTATAAACACTGTGATCACCTCTTCCCTCGCCTTTACTTTTTTACCCTGTAAATTGTTTGACACATCAACCTACGTAGTCCTGACTACGCGTTTTATATTTTACCCTACCCTCGTTGGGGTTTGAGATGTCTCCTTCTCACTACCTTGAGTTAGGAATTCTAGGCAGTATCTCTTAGCTCAACAATTATTTCCTGTTACTCAAAATCATTACAATCTTGTCCCCTTATTTTCCATATTCCCCTTAGTCTACTCACCATTTGTTAATCAACTCAAGGCCTTCGGTATTGACTCCTCCTCCAATCCAACCGCTTTGCCTTCTGTCCGCAGAGCGTCCATGGAAACCGGGCAGGGATTTTGCCAAAGGGGGAGCTGCCCACCATCTTGGTTCTTCTTGCAAGTTTATTTCTATCGGCCACTCTCAACAGGAAACTCTGCGATCTTCCAGCTAATGTCGGAGGATGCCCGATCGTCCAAGATACTAGAGAAGAACTTAGTTTGGATCTTTTTTTAACCATCTGCACCGCTACCACATGAGTTTAGGGTCCTTTAGGAACGTGCATGTAATGGATGGGTTCCTACAGAATAACTCAGAGTCCAAATAACCGAACCAACTCAGGAAGATGGCGGGGTACAGTTATATTAACAATTATCTAAAACAGGGAGTTACCACGAACATCAACAGACATACGCTCAATTTCTCTCAACGACCTTTTCATAAAAACATGGTTATATGCCAAAAATAGGTCAGAGGTGACATCAAACTACTTAGCAAATAATGAAAAACCTACTGGGGATCGGGGTAGACTTAAAGGGAACATATAAGCATATTAGCTATAGGAACGAGGATTGTAATTGGCTGTCCCTGTCAGGTGGACAACGTATGCCTACCTCTAAAACATGTAATCTTGAAACATTAGATACACGGTTTCTCATTGGTTTTCAAACTATAAGGTCCTTCATTACATGGACCACTACAATTGGTTGGCATGCTTGTGCCATGTCTGGAACATTTGGTTCACTTAGCAGCACGTAATCCCAGACACAGGTGCAAGGAGATGGGTGTGACTCTACCTCCCCATCCAATTAGCCCAGAATCACTCATCATACAAGCCTTCTGCCATGAACATTGTCTTTGAACTTGGCCTTGCAAAGTATCCTTGTCTCTGAGAATACATGGGAGTGCAGGCACTCACTATCGTGTTCTAGGATTCCAAGTTCGAACTCTGTTTTCATCCTTGGCTCACGTGACTGGAGACCACCATTTGGTCCATTTTGCAGGTTTTAAATGTCTTAAATGAATTGAACTTGTCACTCTTGATATTCTTTCTTTGCACCTTAACAAGAGATGATTATTCCTTATGTTTATGTTTATTATTTGTGATGCGCGCCTCACCCAAGAGTAGCAGGGCGCAGAAGAAACAAGAGGATTGTATAGCTTGGTTACAGGATCGCAATAGATGGAATCCAGCTGAGGTTACATTGCTGGACGACATCAAGAACAGTGAAGGTCAACGCAGCAAGTTATAGTTACAAGAAATATACAATATAAACAAGTTGAATGATATGTCTAAGCATCGAGGATCAGTAAATGTACAGAGTTATACACAATTTACAGTAATTAAGTATAGTGTGGCTGGAGAAACTTTAAGTATCGTGTTCATTGAGCCAGAGGATAGTATTGGATCTGAATTGAAGGTATGATAGGTCTTCCCTAATGGATGGTGGTAGGGAGTTCCAGAATTGTGCTGCTTTAACAGGGAAACTGTTACCTCCGGACATAGTACGTTTGAATCTTGGCACCAGAAGGAGGTTAGAGTTGACTTTTCTGGAAGGGCGGCAGGATACTGGTCTGGTGAATCTCGATATCAAGTATTGAGGGGCTGCTTGGTGGAGGCATTTGTGAGTAAGGGAGACAGATTTAAGGATTATTTTATCTTTTGTTGAGAGCCAATTGACAGATCTTCTGGTCTCTGAAATGTGGGCCTTCTTCGGGAGGCTTAGGGCAGCTCTTATAGCATTATTTTGTAAAATTTGAATTTTGTTTGTGATATATTTGTTGCTACCTACATAAAGTGCATTACAGTAGTCCCACTTGGACAGGATCAGAGCTCTGGCTAGGGTGATGCAGTTAGAAGGTGAAAGGAATGGTTTGGCTGCTCTAATAAGTTTGCATGTATAGGATGTGGCAGATGTCGTAGCGTTAACTTGTTTTTTGAAGGTAAGTGTAGAGTCTAAATAGAAGCCAATGGTTTTGACCTCCTTGGCTACGGTAATGATATTGTTGTCAATTACAAAGGAGGAGAAATTATGGCCTAGTTTATTAAGGTTGAATGTGCTGCCTAAGATGAGGAGCTCTGTTTTGTCATCATTCAGGCATAGACCGTGTGAGGCTATCCATGCCTGGATGATGAGGTACACTCTAAAGGCCAAATCCTTGTCATAATCCCCCGTTAGCGGGATGAGGATCTGGGTGTCATCAGCATAGCTTGTATACGTGATACCCAGACCATCTAGATCATCGAAAAGGGGCTTTGTAAAAATGTTGTACAAGGTAGGAGAGACACAGGAGCCCTGAGGCACACCGCAGGTGATAGGCATTGGGTCCGCAGCTGCTAGTGGGGAAAAGACTCTCATAGTGCGGTTATTAAGAAAGGATTGGATCCAGTCGGTTGCCTCTTGGGAAAAATGAGCTGCCGATTGTAGGTGGTTACAAAGGATCTCATGGTCGACAAGGTCAAATGCAGATGAGAGATCAAGAAGCAGCAATAGTGCTGTCTTACCCTCGTCTCTCAGCTCATCTATCTGTGCCTTAAGATCTATGAGTGCAGTCTCAGTTCCGTGCTGGGGTCTGAAGCCGGACTGTCAGACTCCTAAAAGGTGGTGATATTCAAGCAAGTGTTGGATTTGTTGGTACGCTATTTCTTCAAGGATTTTGAGAAGGAAGGGCACTGTGGTAATGGGACGGTAGTTGGTGGGGGTGGAGGGATCTAGATTAGGTTTTTTAAGGAGTGGGAGGACCCAAGATTGTTTCAAGTTATTAGGTATGGTGCCTGATGTGAAAGATGCATTTATTAGTTTGGTGATAAATGGCGCGAGTTCACGATCTGCATCTTTTATCAATTGTGCAGGGCATAGATCCCCATGGCAGTTCGAAGGTTTGAGCGTAAGAATAACATTTTCAACCTCTTTGATGGAGACTTTACAGAAGTTGAAGTGGGGAATCGGCACCGGAGGGGGCGTCGGGTTAGAGCGTGTCACCGAGGATATGGTGAGGCTAGGTTTGGAGGTAGAAAGGAGGGAGTCCTTTTTCATACTAATCTTGGTTTGCAAGGAGGTGATTTTATTTGCTGGGGCATTCTGTATACCTGTGCAACAGTTTTTATCCTTGATGCACGAGTCGGGCGTCTGTACAGGGGAGTCTACTTCTTTCAGAATTACAAAAAGCTCTTTTGTGTTTGATTTGGCTTGAGATATTCGCAGGTTATAGGAGGTTTGGTTAGCCAGAATAATTTATTTTTTTTGTACTGAGAGGCTAGTTTACTCTGATTTTTGTTATTGATTTCTGTAGGGTCTGACCTCCAAATTTGTTCACAGCGTCGTTTCTCCTGTCTGAGAGCCTTAAAATGGCGAGAAAACCAGGTATTCATGTGTTTACGAGGTTTACTCTTTCTCAGCTTCATAGGTACTATGTCGTCATGGGGAGAAAGCATTACTTTGTTATACAAGTCTACCATAGTGGAGGGGTCAGTGTGGTCTGGGATGGCATTAAGGGTAGGTAGGATCAAAGGTATAAGGTTTTCAGGAGTAATGTTTCTTTTGTTTCTGGTCGGGACAGCTGGAGCTATACTGTCGGGTTGCGGTGGTGCTGCCTCTATTGAGAACGAGATCAAGTAATGGTCAGACCAGGGCTGTGGCATTATGGATGAGACCTGGATTGGGCAGTTATGCACAGCTAGCCAATCAAGAGTTCTGCCCTTGGTGTGGGTGGGAACTGTAATCTTCTGGGTGAAGCCTAGTTCCTCTAAAATGTTGTTAATTAGAGTGGCATTGGCATCTGAGGGGTCACCGAGGCCGAGGTTAAAGTCTCCTAATATGATACTTTGGGAAGAGTTCTTAAGTTGTTTAATAGGATGTTTGTAAGGTCCTCTTCGAAAGATCCTAAGGGGCCGGGAGGCCGGTATATAAGGTGAATAGATACAGACTGCGTATTAGATAAGATTAACTTGCCAGTAAGGGATTCACAGGAACCTGAATTGTGGGGAGGAGAGATTTTCAATGTTAGTTTTGTTTCAGCTATTATGGCGAGACCTCCACCTCGAGAGGTGGTACGATCAAGTCTTAGTAGGGTGTAGTCGTCTGGGAGGGCTAGCATAATTGCTGGGCCAGCTGCTGGGTGGAGCTAGGATTCAGTCCCAGCTAGGAAGTCTAAATCCTCATTGTGTAGTAGGTCAGCTATATCGGTTGCATGGACTCCCATAGAGATGGCATTTGTAAGTGCACCCTTTGTCTCACACTGTACTGGTTTCACAGCTGATGGCTGAATTTTATGAATGCCTTTCGGGGCGAGGATGGGCTCTCGGAAGAGTCTGCTATTTAGTTGGAGGGGGTGTTGGGAGTTACTATTGTTTAACGGACTGGTAGTAACATTCCTTAGTGCTGGTTTGGTTAAAGGGTCATAGAGCCTTGGGAGTCTAGCACGTAGTTTAAGGTTCCTCTGTAGTACAGTACAGGGTATGGTGATCATGTCGATCTGTTTAAGGGCATTGTATGCTGGCGCAAGTAGGGGTGAGTTGAGTAACATAATAGGGTACTGTAATCTGGTTATATATAGGAGTGACTTTAGTAGAACCGTGTAAAGCAGTGGGAGAAACATTGTGTACACGGAGCTAGTTAAGAGTTATGCGATGTGGCTACCGGCGATTAGCATGCATGTCAGCTTAGATCTAACAGTGCTGACACAATAGGATGCATGGAAATCTAGTGTTGTGTGGTAGAGTTAAGCAAATACCACACATGATAAGGTGTTAGTTTGCGGTGGGAGCCTAAAATGCAGCAATTCAAATACACAGACAATGGGTCACCTAGATTCAATTTTTGCAGTAGGAGCCTAAAATGCAGCAATTCAAATACACAGACAATGGGTCACCTAGTTGCACGTTCACTCCTTTTCAGAATAGATAACTGACCTTGGCTGCTTCAGTCTTGACATCAGGCCAGACAACTTCGCCATGCGGCTCCATGATTCAGCTTATTCTTGTTGCAACACAATTTTCCCTTTCCTCTTCATGGGTCTTGGTTTACAAAAATTCATGATCCCGATGTCCAGCCCTTATACAATGACGGCTTCGCCTGCATTCTATTCACTACATATAGCCAGCTTCTATGACAACTCAGTCTACCTTGCATTTCAGCGTATGTACAATTATTGAACGTTTGATTCTCTGCAGCACTTTGTGCACGTGTAATCTTCTCTTTCATTTTTAAAAGTTCTCTTGATTCTTTACTTCGTCATTAGTTTCTGTAGGATCTATACATCCTCTATCCTGAGATTTCGTTCATACGCTCTTATGACATCACAGGCTTCTTTCTTTGATCTTTTTCATGTTCCTTCAGGGAGTTCGTCCCTCAAATTATCGTCCCTTCGGGGATACATTTGATAGGGCTGTCTCAATGGGTATCTTCTTTCGAACATACGTTGCGGTATTGGCACAACTGCTGGTGTCAAACACGGCACAATCTCAGGCTTCCATCATATGGGAGGTAGGGGGCGGGGTTTCCTGTAGAGGCATGCTGCTGCTCCTTTACAAGTGTTTTCTTTACTTCCTTACAGACAGATGTATACAGAAAACGCCCACACCGCAAAGACACTTGCTCGCTCATGCATATGTCATTTGCATGGTCGACAGGATAGCTCAGGCGCAACGCACTTGTCTTGGAAACATGACGTCACTTACCAGCCTGCATTTGATATCTGTTCCCGTGGTTGGAGGCCGTAATCCAGCATGAAGCACTATATAAATTAGCAATTACATTTTTTAATTATGTGTTATACCCTCCTCTCTCTATTTTATCTCTCCCTCTCTTTCTCACTGTGCCATCAGTACTTTGGCTCACAACAGTCACCCGCCCATCATTCGATGAGTTCTGTTTATTAGAGACCTCGCCAACCAAGGCTCCGCCCATTCAAATTGTAATTCATTTCTAGGAGTAACAAACCTCCCTCCCAGTTCCTGCCGGGAAGGATAGCTCAGGGGCAACGCTCTGGTCTTGGGAAGAAGATTATGCTGATCAGTACAGGTTCTATACCCAGTACTGGAACTGCGCTTAGAGACTGGAGACTGGCATTAAGCGCAATATAAGAAACTGATTTCATTTTGGTTTTATTCTGGCAGGTATGGAACAGTCACTCAGCCTGGCATCCATCCTACATTTCTTCTTCACCAGATTCTTCAATCAACACTCAAAATGGTGCCCTCCCGTGCTTAAAGCAACAGAGACACTGTGTTGCCGCAAACCAGCAGTCTCATTTCTCCAGAGACAGGACAAAGCCACAGAGCCTTCACCGAATGGCCCTCACCCGAAGAAGGCCCCACAGGGGTCTTTGCCATCACTGCTGGGTAGGAGCTCATCAACAGTGACAGCCTCTTGCCAGAAGTAGGCGCTATGCCCTTACTTCTGAAATGGCAACCTCGTAAATGCGGTACACCCTCTTTTGGCGCCGCCGTTTTGCCGCAAGCCGGTTCGGCGTAGCCAATTCACTGCAGCGGTCGATTTGACGGGCCCATTGTGGGGCAGGAGCCCTGCTGGCGCGGCTGATTTGGCACAAGGGACGTTTGGACGTGGCTGACATTTCAGCCACGTCTAAACTCCCTCACGCCAAACTCAAAAGCATCATTCTTTGCAAATGCAGCACGTTGACAGGTACTGTGCCTGTCAACGTGCTGCATTTGCAAAGAATGATTTTTTATGATTTTCTGAAGAATTGTGCAGTGTTTTGTCTGGGAAACCCTTTTTAGAAACGATCTCCTTAATGTGGCGAGTAACCCGACCCTTTTCCCAAGCCACTGGTAACATGGCAAAGAGAGGTAAAGAGAGAAGTCGGTAAAATGAGCACTATCGTTTTAGTATCCGACCCTTTATCTGTAACTCTGTAAGGATGTCTCCGCATCGGTCACTGGGCATGCACACCGCACTGTATGTGCTAAGGCACTAAGAATGTGCACAGGATTTGCACAGTCTGCAACATCCCCCATGGGGTAGCCGAAGTCCTCAGGCAAGGGGCGGAAGCAGTCTAAGAAAAGTATCAATGGTGAACTCATCCAAGGTAGAAAAAGGAAACTCATAGAGAGAACATGGGCATATATCCGAAGTAGGGCTTACACACCAAAGAGAGACGTGTACACACAGGAGGGACACATACCCAAGAGCGCCACAGAAATGTACACACAGCAGGACATGTTCACAGAGAAGAGCCATATACCACGCCGTGACACCCCAGGGTCTGGGCGTGTAACAAATGAAAATAAATAAATAAATAAATATAAATAAAGAGACATATACACCAAATAGGGACATCTCTACTGAAGGGGGGCATGTATACGCTTACACATCAAAGACCATAGAACTCGTGAATCTGTGTATACGTAACACGCAGTATGTGCAACCTCACATGCGTCTTCCTCCTCGCCTTACTTAATCAGCCACTGCCCCCATCCATGATGTCAACTCGACGCTCACAAAGCGGCCAATACCGCGCCAAAACATCCAGGCGCCAGAACATGCCAGCAGCGAACTGGTCGCGCCGAAACAGGCTCTGCTGCCAATCAGCTGCACCAAATCGGCCGGCACCGAAATTACCGCGCCAAATCGCCCTGCTCCGCGGAAAAGAGTCACCCACAAAGCCCCTGTTCCCCATGAACCGAGGCTGCCATTTCGAAGTAAGTGCCTCCTTCTGGCACTCGATTGCCAAGATACATCCAAACCTGTGATAAACCCCTGATATGGCTGCCATTCAAGCTCTCTAGGGCCTTGTTAATATTATGGCCCGGATGAGGTTTATAACAGCACACAACAAAGAGGATTCCCTTTCCAAACCCTTGCCCAACAATCAAGGGTTAACATTTATCGATGGGACCAAACATGTAATAATTGAGCTTTATAGCCCCTGCCCGATGGCTGTACTGGGAGTTATGGACACTGGAGGCTGAGTTAAAGGTCTACAGGCCCATAACTCCTGGAATGGCCCAATACAGCTATTCTGATCCATCCAGTGAGTTTGAAGGGGTTAGAAATGAAAGAAGGAAGGCAGTCTCTCTGGAAAGGTCACTGTGGTGATGGAGAAGGGTGTGGGTGGGCTTGGTAAACACAGCCGGGACGTGTCGCTCAGGAGCAGCAAAGCAATGGGTTGGAGGTCTGGGAGGACATTGTTAAGAAGAAATATGGGCGGCGCCTGGCAGATGCGGCATGGTGAAGATTGCGGTGGCTTGTGACGGGTCCATCACCCCTAGGGAAGGAGCGGAGGGTCCGAGAGCGGGGGCTTGTCGCGCAGCCGTCTTGATTGTCAGGTGCAGCACGTGGCGAGAAAGAGGCAAGGAGGTGAGCGGTGCAGGCAGCGGGGTTCTGAGTGCAGCATCTCATGCTGAGAGTCCTGCCCATGACCCCTCCTGTCATTGAACAATGTCCAAATCCTTTGTCATCCTTTCAAGCCATTTCATCTTGCATGTCTTGGAAATTAGCCAATGGGGAGTGGCAAGTCAAGGCCTAGGGTATTGATAATAACATCATTAAGAATAATAACTAGAACAAGGTTTACCCCCACTGCTGCTCTATTGCACCGCTCTGCCGGGGCCGGAAGACCTGGTCTGTGCTGCTGCCACTCTCGCTCAGGCACATCATCTTGGATTGATACCAATGGCAAATTTAGGGCAAAGGGTCCCGTGGGCAAAAATGACAGCGGGCCCCAGGTGGGCGGGTCATGGAAGTGGAGCCTAGAATGGGACGAGTTGCACGAAGATGACCTTTAGGGACAAATCCTACAAGCAGTGTGGGTTTTTAATTTTTTTTTACAGTTTTCTATGTTTACAGGTCTGACTCTAGAGCTGGGCCCCATCGGGAGGTTTTGCTGTCAATAGGGATAATATTGAAAGCTCCAGCCTGAAGCCAATGTTGGAAATTATAGAGTTTAAGGCAATTGGCAATGGGAAGTGACCTTAAAGGAGGTGATATCACGGGATAATTCCTACAGCGTGCAGATACATTGGGCCTCATTATGAGGTAGGAGGTATCCATGGCGCTATTATCACCATGGCTACCCCCTTACCGTATTCCAGGTCCCAGTTCTCGAAATAGGGACTTACCGGGTCATTAAAACCTTGGAGGACTCGGTAAGTCCCCATTCCGGGAACCATTCCCATTCGAGCCCCCCATAGGGCTCAATGGGAATGGGGATGGAGCTAATAACGTAATTAGCTCCCTGGTCCCTTAGCGGCTCCCGCTAAAAAACCAGGCGCCCATAGCGGGACCCGCTAAGGGACCTCGGAATAGGGCGGTAAGGGTTTACTGGCACCGGTCTCCTTACCGGTGCACGTTAACCCTTACCGCCCACCTCGTAATGAGGCCCATTGTGTGCATAGTCCCGGTATCCTTACCCCATAAATTGAACATCACTAACATAAAGGAGTGCACCTTTTATTCTCAAAACATACCTGGTGTTATCTATTGTTCTGTGAGTGCTGCTTGTGGCACTTGAAAGAGCCCTTACCTCTAGCCCACCACCTCCATATCACCTCTAGCCCCACAGCAACCGTGCTGCAGAGTAGTGAATGGTGATGTAAATGGATTACGGGCCGGTTAGTGTGGGAGAGGTGGGGCAGGTGACATGCACACTGATGGGACAGGAGAGAGGAGAGTGAACGAGGGCAGAAGCTTGAGGGAGAGATTGAGAGAGAGGGAAGACAGGATATAAGGTGATTGAAGGGAGCCAGGTGTGGTTAAAAGGGTGAATGGGGGAAGAGAATGAACGAGGGAAGGAGAATGTGACAATAGTTAATGAGGCACAAGAGTGAGGGGCAATGCAGGGCAAAGAGGATAGAGGGGGGGACTGTAGAATGGGGGTTCAGGAGTGTAAGGAGAAAGGGGAATGAAGAATGTCTAAAGAGTCAGGGATAAATGAAGAGTGAGGGAGAGCAGGAGAAAGGGAGAGAAGGGAGGCAAGTCGGTGAGGAATGGACAGTGGAGGGGCAGCAACGTAAAGACGAACGGTTTGTGACGTGGATAAAAGAAGGGGGAAGAATTGAGTGAAGGGAAGGCAGGGAGTGTGCGGGTAGCAGCAAAAGGAGAAAGAGTGAAGGATGTTTATAAAGAAAACTGGCAGAAATTAAGAAACAACAAGACGAGAGGATTAAGGGAATGAGGTCAACAAAGGGGGCGACATAGTGGGCAAATAAAGCAGGAGAGGAGTGGAAGAGAAAAGGAAAGGGTGGGATAGAAGAGAGGAAATTGCTAGTAAGGACAAAGGGGCGGGGAAGGATGCTGCATGGGAGAAAAAGGAAGTAGGAGGGGAAGCAATGAAAGGTGAGCATTTATGTGATGCGAGGTAGGTGTGTGCGTGTCCTCGCTCGCCACCTACATGCAGTCACAGCTGCAATAGATAAAGGAACAGGAAAACAATTAAAATAAATGCAGCCACTTATTTTATTTATTGAACATTTTTATGGTGCCTACACAGCAAAAGTGTTTCCAGGCGCCACAAGGCAAAAGAGGGTGGGGGGGAGAGGAGAAATGAACAATAACGGTCCTACTAGGCCTTGTGGCGTTCACATCGTGCAAGTGCAGTTACAAGAAGTGCAGGGGGAAGGTGCAGATCAGGGCGAAGGGATGGGATAGAGAGAAGGGCAAGAGGGAGAAGTGCAGCAGGGAGGGGTTCCCGGGGCTGGACAAGTGCTAAGGAGAGTCCAGGAGGGCAAGTGCCCGGGAAAACAGGGGTGGGGGTCAACAAGTGGGAGGACAGGGGTGGACCAGAATTAGTAGGCTAGACAGGGAAGGGTGCCCGAGGGCAAGTGCTACTAAGATGGGTGAGGAGGAAGACTGGTGAAAGGAGGGCCTGGCTCCAGTAAGGTTCATAAGGGCCACAGGCAGCCAGTCGCAGCACCAGGTGGGGAGAGGGAAGGAGGAGTAAAGGAAGGTCTTGTGAAGCTTCAGGAACATAAGGAGATCCGGCTCAATTCTGAGAGGGGCAGCAAGGCCTTTCCAGAGGGAGGCTCCTGCTGAAGAGAGAGATCTGCACCCCACTCTCTGCCTGGAGAACATCTGATATGCAGAGCGTTGGAACTAGAGGACCGAAGGGCTCTAGCAGGGAGGTATTTAGGGAGGGAGAGGTGGATGTAGCGAGGTGCCAGGCCGCAGAAAGCCTTGTGGATGTTGCAGAGGGTCTTGAATTTGATCCTTGCAACCACCAGTAGTCAGTTGAGAGATTTTAGGGCTGTAGAGATATGGTCCCTGGGCTTCAGGCCAAGGATATGTCTTGCAGCCCTATTCTGGATTAGCTGAAGGGGGAGTAGGGAGGAAACAGGGAGACTGAGGAAGAGGCTGTTGCAGTAGTCCATCCTAGAGAGTACCAGAGCTCTGGAGACATTGAGTCCTGGGGGAAGGGGAGGAAAGGGAGAATGCCTCTGAGGAGTTGAAGCTGAAAGTGGGCCTTCTTGGCAAGGTCCACGATATGAGGTGAGAAGGAGAGAGAGGAGTCGAACATTACTCCCAGGTTTTTAGCCTCGCACGAGGGTCAGGAGAGGGGTCCCAGGGAGGGTGGGCAGAGAGTAGGAGGGAAAGAGGGGGCAGAAGTCCCAATGAGAAGGATCTCAGTCTTACCGGCATTAAGGCAGAGATCTTAAGCAGCACACCAGGCCTGAATAGCAGTCAGTCAGGAATGAGGAAGGAGAGGAGGAAGAGGAGGGAAGCTTAAAGGAGAGCTGTGTTTCATCAGAAAGACACTGGAAATGTGGAGAGAAGGTGGACATGAAGAGGGGCAAGGTAAATGTTGAAAAGTCTCAGCGAGAGTTTAGAGCCCTAAGGGACGCCGCAAGTAGAAAGTGAGCAGAGGAGAGGAAAGGGCCCAGTTGCAGTAAGGAGGGACAATCCAATCCAGAGCCCAGTCCGTAATGCCAAGGGTATCGCTGAGGTAATTTATGAGGGTGGAATGATTGACCGTATCAAAGGCAGAGGACAGATCGAGGAGGATGAATAAGGAAGGAGAGCTGGAGTTGAGGTTTGAGAGCAAGTCATCACAGGTGTTCAGGAGTGCAGTTTCTGTGCTGCTGGATGCTCTGAAGCCAGACTGCTGGTCGCGGAGACAACCAAAAGAATCAGGGTGATGGAGAACCAACTTCTTCAAGAGTTCGCCCAAGAAGGGGGTAGTGGAGATAGGGTGGTAGTTAGCCAGGCAGGAAGGGTCCGCAGATGGTTTTTTTAGGAGGGGGTGCACAATGGAGTGCTTGAGGGGTAATGGGAAGGAACAGAACTCAGCCAAGGAGGGAGCGGATGAGGCAATCTTGTTCTAGAGCAGCAGGGAAGCAACTGTTTGGAGGAGACTTTCATAGAGCAAACTGTCTTGGTGACCATATCAGGCATTAATGGTGAGAAGGAGGAGAGTATGGAAGAAGGAGAGAGGGGGGCCAAGGGAGTCCTTGGTGCAGACGGAGGAGAGAGGGGAGTAGAGGAGAGAGAGGAAGGATGTCCTGAGTTTTGGTTGTGAAATGGTAAGCCAATGCCGTGCAGAGGGCCTGGGAAGTAAGAGGGGAAGTGAATACTGCAGTGGGATTGGCAAGTTCCCCACAGATTTTGGAATGTTCAGCCATGTTATGTAGTCAAGTGCTTAAATCACAGCTCAGGTCCAAATACTGAAATGTGTGATCCTGGGCAAATGATTTCATCTCTCTGGGCCTGATCTGCTGCATTGGGTGTCCCTAGAAGGGATTCATTTTACAACGTTTGCTGTGAAGAAAACCCCTTGTGGTTGATTAAACTATTGAGTTGTTGCAAATAATAATAGTGACTTTTCATATTTCACACACCACATTATTCTCTTGGCTTACAAGTGAAAGCTTTTTTTTAATGTCTTTACCAATGGCTCCCTAGAGTATTGAAGACTGATGTCACTGCTTGCAATGATCATGTCAATCCATATCATGCAAATTAGGGCTCTGCATATCTTTTGCTGAACAAGCCCGATAGGTCCAGGAGACAAATGAAACATGTCCGTACCTTGTGTGCCTTACAGTCCCACAGAGTTGTGATTGTGTTGTTCTGTTTAAGTGTTCAAGTGCTTTGGGGTTGGGGATTTGGGGTTGGGGATGGCCCAAGCAGCTCCTCCTATTTTGTCTGTCTTACTACACAGCAACATATATCTTTCTTTTGTGGCATTAAATGTGCACTTTGCCTTGTGTGCATATTACAGGCTGCCCTTTGCTGGCTGCTGTCAGCTTAACTGGAGACTTTGAATCTGCGCTTAGAAGCAGGTTCCAGACTGCCTTTGATAGCACCCCGCATCCAGCAGTGTTAGCACATCTCTGTCTTTTACTGTGGTTTCATCTGCATTCGTAACTTGCTGACAGAGCAATTACTAACTTTTCAGTGGCCATTTAGTGTTGCAGCTCCCCTCTGGTTGTTTTCCCTTAAAGAGCATTCCTTTGTATCCATTCTTATTTAAACAAAAAGAGTGCACCACAGACTGTGTCCCCCTCCCTAACTATAAGCAAGGGGGGGGGGGGAGGCAATCATATTGAAATGGGCTTCCAGGAGTCCTAACCAATGTTCAGCCGGGCCCTGTGAGTGAACGCTAAGACTACTCTTTGTTATTGCACTGTGGCTGACTGCCACTACCAAAGGATGGGGGTGTGAGTGTTGTGGCTGATTAAAATAGATTGGGAAAGTGGGGACTCAGACACCCGGGTGCCCGCCCAGCCTGTGTCTGCCATCCGAGTGCTAAGTCCGCCTCTGATTAAAGCCAGACGAAAAATCAATTTGCAATTTTGACTTATTCTGATTGTTTCACTGTGGTCTTTTCAGTCTCTCCTTCCCCAAGGTTACAGACAGACAAGGTTCAGAGGTGGATCCCTGCCCACCTGCACCTGCTTCACTTCTGCATGTGTGCCCTAAGGGCTGCCTATTTGAAACCTGTGAACCTGGGCAGTGCCTTAAGTGGGGTGCTAAATCGAGAGGGGCTGGTTAAAACAAGACAGGCTGGGGGCAGTGCGCCCCAGTTCTCACACACAACAGGCAGCCCTTTCATTCAAGGAGCTGCGTGGCTGAAGGGTTGCCTGCAGACCCCCGCAAACGACCCTTTAATAACGTGGCTCCTTGAGTGAAAGGGCTGCCTGCTGCGTGTCTCTGTACTCAGAGACAGGAGGAGGGCTGGAGTGCACAGCTCCCCTTTTGTTTCTGATGAAAGAGTCATCATGCAGCATGAAGTCTAAACGGCTAAAAGAGTCATAAAAGAGTCATCCTAAAAGTGTCATCCAAGCCTAAAAGAGTCATCTAGCAGCATGGAGCCTAAAAGGCTTCATGCTGCATGATAATAAAATAAAGTGGGCACCACACTTTTAGTAAGTCTGTATGTTAATATTAGGCACTCAAAAAAAATTGAGTCAAAAATAGGACCAAAGCTCAAATGGATGCTTACAGGAGCTGGCTGCAATAAGTCTGGAGACACCCTGACTCATGAATGCAAGAACCAAAAAAGGCTAGATAAGAAATCTAGTCAAACAGCCGCTCTCCGTACATACCCTGTACGGGTGATATAGTTTAAACTTAGATTGCAATGTAAGTTCTTTTCTTCTTATGCATAAGTTCAATAAAGAGACACTTGATCGAAAGTAGTAGTGAGAGTAATATGTTTATCAAAAACATATATTTCAAACAATGAAAAAAAGAGAGAAAGTCACTAATTCTGTCTTAGTGAGGATACAGCTGCCACTTCTCATATTTTAAATAGACTTTGTGTACCAATGCATTTCGGAGCAAATAGCTCCTTCATCAGGGTGAGTCTAATCTAATAACATAGAATTGGAATATATAACGCATGACATATGAAATAACGTAAAAAATAGCGCAATATGCAATCATAAATCACAATAGAAAAAGAAGGTAATAAATTAGAAATCACATACCAAAAAGTAGATGAGGGTTCAGGTCAAAGTAGAACATGTAATGAAATGAAGTAGACAAAACCGAGAGTCAATTAGTGCAAGTAGCGGGAGAATATGACCATGTGAATGGAGGGAAGACAATGTAAATGGACTCACGAGAAGTGTTTGGCCTCGTAGAAACAAAAATCTGCAGGAGTGAGCAGCAGAGTGAGGTTGCAGACAGCGGCAGACCGGAGTCTTTCTGCTGTTTCTCCACTTTTTTTTTTTCCCAGCGTACCCATCTACAAAAAGGCCTCCCACCCGCGGAGCGGCCGCGGAGTGAGCAGCAGAGTGAGGTTGCAGACAGCGGCAGACCGCGGTCTGAGCGAGGACTAAGGGACAAGCCACCGACATGGATATATACCCGTGTACAGATGAGCCTGTGAGGACTACTGCTGCAATGCACCGTCTGAACGAACAGTCAACTACAAGGGCGGAGATACCCCAACCAGGTACGGCACCCCTTACCCATCACATGTGGGGAGCGGTGGATCCCGCTGATTTCTCAGTTCTTCCAGCTGCTCGTCCGATTTCTCCGCCTCTCATGCCGGAAAAGTCACCCCTCCATGAAACCCGTCTTCCCGTTACCCTACCTACTTCCCTTACCCCTTCCCCGCCTTTCCCTCTCCTTACCTGTTCGACTTTGGAGGCGGAGACTGTAACAAATCAACGGGTACTCAGGCCTTTGAAGGAGTCTGGTCCGGGAAGAGGACCCCTTCGGAAGCGTGGAGAGAAGAGCATTGCTCTCAAGCGGGTGCCGAAGCGCACTATCTCGTCTGGTCAAGCAGAGCCTTCTGAGACACCTAAACTCAAGACCGCGAGACTCCTGCTGGACACTTCCTGCAACGAAGTGTCCTGCCGCATACTGGAAACGGACCAAGGCAGGCCTTCGTTCTTGATGGACTTGAGAGACAACTCGCTAGCAGAGACTCAGCGGGGAAGAACTATCGTACCGCCGACGCTGCCCCCCGGAGATGAACGTGTGTGCCAAGAGGGGGAGGTGAACCAGATTACCAGAAATCGCACAGCTTGTGAGCCATTGCCTACTGCTGAAACGAATCGCAACAGCCCCAAGAGACAAAAAGACCAACCTGAGGCACTTGCGGGACAACGCCCAAGGACGATAGCGACCACCGACGACGAGTCTTCAAAACATCTAATTATCAAGGACAGTGACCAAGACGCCACGCCCAAGCTGTCGGAGCCTGCAACGAGAATCCTATGTGCTGCGCAAATTCATACTGCATCAGCACTAGATAATCAACAGCGCCAGGCAAAGGAACCCTGGCTGATGACATTCGGGGCTAATGATAAATCTGGAGAAGCACACAACTGCAAAACTGCCCATCGAAATCCGGCGGTTTTTGATCACTCAGAGGATGGAACTACTGAGGATATCGAAACCGCTGCGGAACCGGGCACTGCAACTAAGACCCTGGTAAAACCGACCGTCGCATACTTTCAAATGAAAACTCAATCGAAAAAGAAACAAGAAAAAACGGGAACGGACAACGAGAGGCTGGACATTTCATCCTTAACGACGATCTGCAAACCGCACCGCTACAATCACAACAAAGCGAGAAGCAGAATGGCCCCAAGACCGAAAGCTCCATCAAAAAAGAAACTAGGGCCAAAAACCGGTCCCATCAAAGGCGGCATAGTGGCAGCCATGAATGACTTTTTTAGATTGAAATTGGAGGCAAATCTAAATCAAGGTCACGAGCTGTCCGACAATGAAATTCTTGAGAGTCTAGGCGAAGCAGAAACAAATATATTAAGATCTGAGTGCCTTATAACAGAGACCACTGCGAGTCCAGACTTAATGACCAGTCTATCAGATAAAGCACAAGGAGGGTCCTCTACCCCCCTAAGATGGCATTATTCTAACAATCATAAGAAGAGGTTTGACTTTGGTGAGTCAATGGGAAAGACCACTGAAATATGTTCCCAAGCTCTACCGGAGGCTGAACTAAGGACAGAAAAGGAGAGAACTGAAGAAGAGATCTTGACCCTAGAGCCGAATACATACCTACATGAAACTACAATCATAGAAGGTAGCTCTACCAAAGAACCACGAGATATGGATACGAAAAGTGTTAACAACAAGAGTCCACAAGCCGACGAGAAGCTAGTGATAGACGTCGGAGCAGTGTTGCTTCCAGCCGAACAAGGCCTAATTGTTTCCCCAAAGGAACATGAGATCAACAGGGAAAAAACAAACCTACTGCATCGAGCACGATCTGTGACGCGGTATTCTGAGGAAACTCAACGGTCTCCTTCACTAAACCTCGTGCAGCAAAATATGGACCAATCAACATTAATGTCGTCAGTGACGATAGCAATGGCACCATTCACAAAGATGTACGAGACTATTAACGACACGCTTCGGGACCAGATGTATATGCTCTCAGCAATGCAATCTAAATTGCAATATTTGGAAGGTTACATAATGGGGACCCAAAACCCTGAAATGGAAAAAATCACGCAAAAAAAAGTACAGGCTCCATCCTGCAGCTGCGCTATTGCCTATGGATTCCATCCTCCAGCTGAGGAGCCAGAGAACAAACAATCACAAAATCCCATTACGGATCAGATAGCCCCCGCTATCAGACAGGACGAAACGGTTGAGCCACTGGCCCACGATGACAGAACCACCTACATCTCCAACATCGAACTAGGCGAAGAGCCACTGGACGATATTATTGCTATCCTGGACGAAGGAGAGAACTATATGGTGACGGAAAACGAAGCAGGCACGTCGGGGACAAATCAAGAAACAGCTAATCCCTTTTCCTACATCAAGACCGGGGGAAAATTGGGGAACCCCAGTAAAAACACCACTGTAAAGCCAAAGAACTTTACATTTGGAATATTCTCGCAACAAAAATCAATTGTCAACCAAACTTCGAAGAAGGATGTGAACAGACCAACCACTTCTTTGGTCTCTCAAATACCTCCGAAGCAGTCAAAGGTTGACGTTAGGAAAAATGGTCTTGCAAAGAGAGCAGTGAAGAAAACAGTTACTCGAACTACTGAGGAGAGTGAAAAGCGACCCAACCGTGCAAAGGAAAAAGAACCAGTCCTCATGGTTCTGGAGCAATTAGACGGGAGTATTGCTACTGGGGATGAGACAGGATCCGAAATTCATCCAACAAAATCGTCAAAGAGAAAGATCCACAGAGCGATCATGGACTCTCCCAAAAACGAACCGCCGCACAAGGTCTTTATGTACGAAATTCCTGATTCTCCAATAGAAGCATCAGTGAAAACTCATAGACCGCAAAAAGTAGACTATATATCCATCCGGAGCTCAAGGCCTAGCATCCAGAAAGAACAAAGATCAATCGAGAGACGCAGACACGACACAAACATATGGAAGGAAAACAAAACCCGGTCTATTCCGGCTCACACTCGAGGACAGGTGGACTCAGGAGAGCGGAAAAAGGCTCGTAACTCTAGCCTTGAAAACAAAAAAAAAAAGACCTCAGATTCTTACCTCCAATATATCACCGAGGTGAACCAGAAAAAAAAAGGAGAAAGCACATTAGAACAAGACCAAGAACGGAAAAAAGCAGCAAAGCAAATCCTAACCGCCCATATGTTAAGACTGAAAAATATCAACTCAAAGCAAGAGGATATAACTATGAACAGATCAAATATTCTAAAAATTCTGACTCGAATTACAAGTTTGAAGAAGATTGGAAATAAAGACCTGTGGATAGTAGAACCAAGCACCATCGGGAGAACTGACTATTCTTATATACATCTCTACTCGGAAAATACTAAACGATACATACTGAGAGAATCCGAAAACCTACTTTCCATGGGATTTGAAGTAACGGATCCCAAACAGGCTAACATAAAAAAGGACCTATCTACGCGAACCGAAAGAGTCAAGAGAAACACAGAGGCCACCCCGCAAAAGAGCACTAGATACATCAGCAAAATGCCTCATGCACAACCTGGCCGAACGAACCGAAGTCCACTGAATTTGAGAAATGGAGCGGATAACCAGAAAGAGAGAAAAAGATCTGAGATAACTCCTCAAAAAGACACGCACCGGGAACAAAACACTCTACGAATCAAACGACCCCAACATTCCAACTGTAATAACTGGTCTCCCAACAACGATGACAGACTAAGTTCAAACGAAGTGGAATCTTGGACATGGCACAGAACCGAAGCGTCAAACCACAAAAATTACTAGCAACGATCGAGAGGAATGAAGACCCATATGTGCTTGGGAAAGCCAAAAGAACGAAAAACACAATTTCCATCGCCACATCCATTAAGATTTGGCAGTTGGAACACGAGAGGTTTTGCACACTTAACAAGAGAAACCGATGTTAATCTGGGAATTTTCGATGCACTTTGCCTCCAGGAGACTTGGCTAACCACTAAACCCCAACTAGATGGTTACGACATAGTTTTCACGTGTGCTAGAAAAGGTGAATCGGGAAGACCATCAGCTGGCCTCATTATCGCCATTAGAGCAGGATCAGGCCTGGAAATTTTCAAAATACTACAAACTCCTTATTGGATGCAAGCCGTGCTTCTTACAAGAAAATCCGTCACACTGAATCAAAAGGAAAGCTCGATTCTTTTGGTCAACGTTTATTGGAACCCTCAGGTAACAACCAACGAAGACCTCCTCAACGAACTTCAAAACGCTTTTGAGGAAGCACAGAAGATATGGGATGATCACAGTACCATTATAGGCGGGGATTTCAATGCCATATGTGAAGGAATTGGCAACCGCTCTACATCGCTAAACCTAAAGTCTCCCGTGCGGGAGAGAGGTATTTTTCTGGACAAGATCATGGCCGAACGAGACATGCACAATCTTCACTGGCAGCGAAACAAAGCAAATCTGGCAATTCCTTCATGGCAACGAGACGATCAAAAAGGAACAATAGACCATATATTCGTCTCGAGAGACATCTTGCCAGAGATTTGCTCCTTTACAATCAGGCCAACAACTTTCAGTGACCACAATCTCTTGGTGATAGAAGTTTGGGCCACCAAATCCCAAACGATTCTGAACAATCTGCCACTGGAGATAACAGAAAAAGGTAAGCGAGTCAAAATATCTGCAAAGGGCATACGGGAACTGGAAGCCCAATTCGCTGGCTCTCAAATTACAGGATCAACAGCGTCTAAAAGAAAAGAGTTGGACCTGGACTACACACCCCTGCTAACCAGATTTTTAATGGAACCAGCTAAAGCATCGGTGGAGAAGAAAGACCAATCTTATCCCCATGCTTACAACAAAGATCTGGTAATGAAAAGGAAGGAACTTAGAAGACTCAAAAGATTAGCACAAAGAACTCCATCCTCAGAGAACAACGAAAAGTGGCTAAAATCGGCCCGGCACTACAGAAGCTGGCTTCACAACCATCGCTACCAGCTATACCTGAACGATTCTCAGCAAATGCTGTCAACCATCTGTGGCAAGAAGCCTAAAGAGTTCTGGAACTTGATCAAAGGAACACAAAAGAATACCAACGAGAGCATCCAGAACAACGTGGGCGAGGCACGCTGGATCGATCATTTTTCAAAATTATTTGCTCCCATTAGTGAAGTGAATGCAACTGAAACTCCGACGAGCGACCGCCACAAAAAGACAAGCCCATGGTCTATCCCTGACGATAAAGAGTCTATCCTAGACAAATTAAAAAAACTAAATAACTCGAGGGCTCCGGGACCTGACGGGATCAGCAACATGGAATTAAAAAAAAATCCTGAATGCTGGGCCAACATCATGAGCGAACTCTTCTCCAACTGTAACAGTAAAAGAGCAATACCACCAACATGGCGAAAAGCCAATATTGTGCCCATCTACAAGAGAGGTGCGACAGACGATCCGAACCAATACAGGCCCATCGCCCTCTTGGACGTAATGGGGAAAGTTTTTGCGTCCTTGGCCCTAGACGCGTTCCAAGAATGGACGCGTTCGTCAAAAGCAATGGACCCATTCCAGAACGGTTTTATCAGAAACTCTGGAACTTCAACAAACATCCTACTCATGAGTGTGCTAAAGGGAAAGGCTCTTCAAAGTGGCAACCCAATCTATATCGTTTTCATCGATCTGGTACAAGCGTTTGACCAGGTAGATAGGGAACGCTTATGGGCGAAACTGGAATCCAAAGGCTGTCCGGAGTCAATTTTAAATCCAATCAAGGCTTTACATCAAGAAACATCAATTCGAGTTCGTCTAAGTGCAGACGGCCGACTCTCGGAAGAAATTGTAACAGCACGTGGAGTCAAGCAGGGTTGCCCTTTGGCTCCATCGCTGTACAACTCTTACATCGCCGATTATGAAGATTCCACTCTTACGATCAGACACTTTCCCCCGACAATGGGAGGGGAGAAGATAGACCGTCTACTGTACGCGGATGATATCATCCTGATGGATTTAACCCCTATAGGTCTTCAACGACAACTGGACAACATGGTAGCATATATGTCGAAAAACAACTTATGCCTTAACACCGCAAAGACCAAAGTGCTTACCCTGGGGAGATCCTCAAAGTGGAACTCTAAGTTTACCTGGCATTGTGATGGAAGGAAGCTGGAAAGAGTGGAAGCCTTTAAATACCTTGGGATTGTAATCAGTAACGATAAAGAGGAAAAACCCGCGCTTGAAACACTCTGGACAAAGTTAAAAAATCTCACAGCCCAAGCTAAGGCCGTGGACAAGAAACACGGCCGTTTTTCGATTGTACCCATCGTGAGATTTTACAAAGCCAAGGTTGTTCCTACCCTAGTTTATGGGATGGACGCAATGCTGCTAGCTCCGAACACCATCTGGGAGAAACTGGAAGCTTTTTTCTGGCGAAAGGTCCTCGGTCTAGCCCAATCCACTCCAATTGCACTAATAAGACGAGAGCTATGCATTTCCTCACTGTTGGCAATAAAACTGAGAGCCACCTTGATGTTATACCGCAAGGTAATAAACAATCCAGAAGTCAAAGTATTAGACCTCATACGGAAAGAACTTAACGAGGGAAACAATCGGGCGCTTGTAAGCTGGGATCAATCCAACCGGAAAATGTTGGAAGAACTGGATCTTTCTGTTGAGACACTCATACACAATCCAAATCGAGTGTCGCAAAAACTTTTAGAAGCAGATTGGATCCATACCCAAGAAATGGCCTGGTCGTATTCCATCACAGCAAAATTACCAACTGCTCCAATGAAGCTAAACGACATGCGTGCCTACCTACTGAGGTTTCCAGATAAGAACTTAAGTCGTCTGTTCCTAAGATTCAAGCTGAACCAAATAAAAACCAACGAAATTTTGGCACTACGCAAGCAAGTACCATCAAGTTCTTGCCGCTTCTGCCAATCGATAAATGCCATCGAAAGCACAAAACACCTGCTAATGGAATGTACTGGGCTCAAAACGAAAAGAGATAAATACCTTGCAGTCCCATTGAAAAATTACCTCACCCTCGACGAAGAAAACCTCTGGATACTCCTGACGAACGGGAACAACATTAGATGCGTTATAGGAGTAACACTCTTCCTTAAATCCTTGACGCTCGAGTAGGAGGATTTCCCTTAAGGCTAAGCCTACTAAATAAAGACACTTCTAAAAAGAATCCGGACATTTGATATATGAAGACTATTCATCCTATATTTTTGTAAAAATTGTGATACAATTAAAAACAAAAAAAAAAAAAAAAAAAAAAAAAAAAAATCTGCAATCACAAGCAGATATGTGATCTGTTGTCGGTAACAGCAGCGTGCAGAATGCAGCCAAATCGATAAAGCTGTAAGAAGCAAAAGTGTGTTTTAAGCGGAGTCAATGAGGCGCTGTGGCGCTGTGATTAGAAAGAGTCGTCTTCAATTTTTACCTGGAAGGCAATCAGGGTCTATGCCGGCCAGAAAAACGCCGTTCTGCATCGCTGTAAGCAAGCGTTGCTAATGGTAACGCTGCTATAAATACCCACGTGATCGCATCGCATCAGGAGAGCGGCGCGATGCGGCACGTACTTTTAGGAGACTGCATATGAGATATGTAGGCATATTTGGAGCTAAAAATACGATTATTAACACTCGGGTGAGATAAAAAGGAAAAATGAATAAAAGAAAAACGAATATACAAAAATAATAGACATAGAAAAAATACTATAGTTAAGTAAACAACAGGGAAGGTAATAGGAACATATAACTACACAGGCACCAAAAGTGGTAGCCCATGTGAAGGTAAGGGATAGTGAACTAGCATCACAGCCGTGGTAGGTGGCACTAGAGGTGTCACCTTGGGTCCCAGACGGGTGTCCGGGAAAGGCTGCAAAGATGCATGGGCACAATGCGTGCAATTAATGTGTCAATTAAGGAAATTAGCAAGTGTTAACATAACGACTCTGAAGATCTGGAGCACTGCGTAAGTATTATCAATGCCTAAGGATACTGGCCTAGACCTCACAATATGTTGAGGACCACATTAAATGTCTATTAACAGTCAAACCATTGCGTATAACATGCAAAATCATCAATAACTAATACAAAGAACATTATGTAATGTCACATGAAATCAACATAGATACATCACATTCAAAGATAACAATGATAATTGATTTCTTCATTTAGGCCATTGGGATACAGGCTCCCCAATCTGTCAATCCAATATGTCTCTCTTTGGTTAAGCCGAAGGCTCAGATCCTCATGTGGATTGACTTTGCTTAGCACTTCAAGAATCAAAAATCTGATTTGAGTCAAATTGTGGCGTTTCTCGTTCCAATGGCGAGCCACTGCCGAGTTGGGATTAAAGTTACGTATACAAGAGCGGTGTTCGTTCCAACGTACTTTAGCTGCTCTCATGGATTGGCCAACATAATATTTCCCACAGGGACACTTTATTCCATAAATGATATTCTCACTATCACAAGTGCCAAATGTCCTCAGCAGAATCTTATTGCCTGTGCTGGGATGGTATATGGTGTTGCCTTTGATGACCAGGTTGCAATTAGTGCAATGAAGACAAGGATATGTCCCTGTGCGTTGAGTACTGGGTTCTTTCAAGGGAGGTCGTGTGCGTACTAATTCATCGCGTAAATTCTTGCTTCTTTGATAGGCAAATACCGGTAATTGTTCAAACAGTTTCTGTACTCTAACATCATTCTTAAGGATATTCCAATGTTTCTTAATGGAATTCTTTATCTTGTTACTCTGAATGGAGAATCTTGAAACATATACCGGTGTTTGTAGCTCCCTTTTGGGTTTAGTGGTACCGGTAAGGAGTGTATCACGCTCAACAGTTTGTACTCTTTGAGACGCTGAGTTCAGTTCTTCCTCTGTGTAGCCACGGGCTAGGAATTTGTCTTTCATAGCTAGCTGTTGAGTTAAGCATTCTGCAGGATCGCTCACTATTTTTTTCACTCGTAAAAGTTGGCTGTATGGTAAATTCTTCAGAAGGCTTGGTTGATGAAAACTTAGACGATGTAAAAGATTATTGCGATCGGTGGTTTTGCGAAATAAAGTGGTGTTGTAGCCAGTATCTTTCTTGGCAATGCTAACATCAAGAAATGTGATATGTTCTCTAGATATCTCGCTCGTGAATTTAATGCGTGGATCGATACTGTTAAGATATTCAAAAAAGACCATGAACATGTCGTGAGTGCCCGTCCAAATTCCAAATATATCGTCGATATAGCGTAACCATAGGTAAATGTTCTGATTCCACTCTTGTTTTTTAAGTACATGCTCGGATTCAAATTTGTGCATGAAGCAGTTAGCATATGATGGTGCCATTGTGGCACCCATCGATGTCCCTGAAGTTTGTAAAAAGAACTTATTGCGATATTGAAAATATGAATTCTCCGCAATGAATTGAAGAAGAGTCAAAATAAATTCTTTCTGTGCACGGATTGGTGGCGATTCTAGTAAGAGCCATTCAACGGATTCAATGCCTAGATCATGCGGAATGGATGTGTACAAACTCTTAACACCGATTGTGAACATAAAGTGCTCTTGATTGAATATTATGTCATTGAGCTTCTGTAGAAAATGCGAAGTATCTCTGATGTAAGTGGAGGTTTTTTGTATCAGAGGTTGGAGAAAAAAGTCGATATAAACTCCGAGTGGTTGGTTAATGCTGTCCATACCAGCGACAATAGGTCTTCCTGGAGGTCTGACTTGATCTTTGTGAATTTTAGGTAATGTGTAAAAGTTCGGAATCCTAGGGTGAGTATTAATAAGAAATTTGCGAGTATGTTCATTTATCCAGTCAAGTTCGAACGCTTTATCCAGCAGGGTTTCCAAGTTTTGTTTAATGGACACAGTGGGGTCATGGTCCAAGGGTGCATAGACAGTGCGATCTTGTAGTTGTCTCATACACTCAGCATCATAATCTGTGGTATTCATGATTACCAATGCTCCTCCTTTGTCCGCTGGGCGGATAGTTATCTCTTTGTCACAATATAGGTCCCGAATTGATTTCATTTCGTGTGGTTTCATGTTCTTGTATGGTGGGATTTTGTAACTAATACGTTCCAGATCCTTGGTAACCATTTTCTGAAAGATATCAATCGATGGAACTGAGATTGGTGGTATAAAACTACTCTTAGTTCGAAACTCTTGAAAATTTGGGATATCGGTGGTACTCTCATATGGTTCAAGTTCCTCGAAGAATACCTTGAGTTTCAATTTTCTAATGAACTTGTAGAGTTCGATCTTGGAATTAAACAAGGTTGTACTATATGTGGGCACAAAGCTTAACCCTTTCTGAAGTGTATTAACTTCAGTTTTGCTCAATGCTTTCTGAGATATGTTGATAACTAAGTTTTCCTCAGTTGTAGTCGTGTTTGTGGCTTGTTTCTGAGGTTTCCTCCTCCCCCTGCGGGTTCTTTTGGGCGCGCTCCTAAAAAAGCCGAGCTTGCGGGTGTTTGGATTGAAGGACTAACTGGGCGATTGTCGTCACCCGATGGTCGTTCCGTGTGTACGTCGGTGTCCCTTTGTGTTTCTGAATCAGAGCTAGATGTGGTGTCTGTTGGATATTTATATGGTTTCTTTGAGGCTACTGGTCCGTATTTTTCCATCCACGTATATACTTCTTCGTTAATATAGTCGTAGGTATCTCGTTTAAATTTTTTCACCTTTTTCTGTTCTAACTCAGTTTTATAATCTTCAAGTTTTGTGTTAATTTCTGTTAAGATAATATCATATTCTTCTTTCCCCAGTGACGTCACAAGCTCTTTCTCTATTTCTTGGATCTCGGAGTTCAGAGAAATTAAATTTTTAGATAGTTCCTGGATGGTTAAAAGAATCAAGTCTAGGGAACACTTGTTCAGAATAGCCTCCCACTTGCGTACAAATTCTTTGCTTTCTTTGCAAAGGGTAGGACGGAGTTGGATGCGTAAGCCTCTTGGGATACGTTGATTTTTAAAGTAGCGACCTAGTGTGATCGCATGAAGTTTTCGGTTGATTTCCTTGCGAATTAGATATTCTAGTTGTTTGATGCGTTTCGCCGGATCCTTAGTAGTAGTGGCATGTGTGCCTAAAGTCGTTTCGCTAATCAATTCGAGAATGGCAGCTGCTTCCTCAGTCGAAAACCCTAAGGTTTCTGCACATTTCGATGATAGACCTTCGATGTCTTCAAAGGACATGTTGTTTATGAAAAATATGAAAATTGAAAATACTAAGATAGATGTGATCACTGTGTGCCTCCACTTATGTGTGTCTCAAAAAAGGAGGAATAAGAAGCAAATAATAAAATAAAGTGGGCACCACACTTTTAGTAAGTCTGTATGTTAATATTAGGCACTCAAAAAAAATTGAGTCAAAAATAGGACCAAAGCTCAAATGGATGCTTACAGGAGCTGGCTGCAATAAGTCTGGAGACACCCTGACTCATGAATGCAAGAACCAAAAAAGGCTAGATAAGAAATCTAGTCAAACAGCCGCTCTCCGTACATACCCTGTACGGGTGATATAGTTTAAACTTAGATTGCAATGTAAGTTCTTTTCTTCTTATGCATAAGTTCAATAAAGAGACACTTGATCGAAAGTAGTAGTGAGAGTAATATGTTTATCAAAAACATATATTTCAAACAATGAAAAAAAGAGAGAAAGTCACTAATTCTGTCTTAGTGAGGATACAGCTGCCACTTCTCATATTTTAAATAGACTTTGTGTACCAATGCATTTCGGAGCAAATAGCTCCTTCATCAGGGTGAGTCTAATCTAATAACATAGAATTGGAATATATAACGCATGACATATGAAATAACGTAAAAAATAGCGCAATATGCAATCATAAATCACAATAGAAAAAGAAGGTAATAAATTAGAAATCACATACCAAAAAGTAGATGAGGGTTCAGGTCAAAGTAGAACATGTAATGAAATGAAGTAGACAAAACCGAGAGTCAATTAGTGCAAGTAGCGGGAGAATATGACCATGTGAATGGAGGGAAGACAATGTAAATGGACTCACGAGAAGTGTTTGGCCTCGTAGAAACAAAAATCTGCAATCACAAGCAGATATGTGATCTGTTGTCGGTAACAGCAGCGTGCAGAATGCAGCCAAATCGATAAAGCTGTAAGAAGCAAAAGTGTGTTTTAAGCGGAGTCAATGAGGCGCTGTGGCGCTGTGATTAGAAAGAGTCGTCTTCAATGGTTACCTGGAAGGCAATCAGGGTCTATGCCGGCCAGAAAAATGCCGTTCTGCATCGCTGTAAGCAAGCGTTGCTAATGGTAACGCTGCTATAAATACCCACGTGATCGCATCGCATCAGGAGAGCGGCGCGATGCGGCACGTACTTTTAGGAGACTGCATATGAGATATGTAGGCATATTTGGAGCTAAAAATACGATTATTAACACTCGGGTGAGATAAAAAGGAAAAATGAATAAAAGAAAAACGAATATACAAAAATAATAGACATAGAAAAAATACTATAGTTAAGTAAACAACAGGGAAGGTAATAGGAACATATAACTACACAGGCACCAAAAGTGGTAGCCCATGTGAAGGTAAGGGATAGTGAACTAGCATCACAGCCGTGGTAGGTGGCACTAGAGGTGTCACCTTGGGTCCCAGACGGGTGTCCGGGAAAGGCTGCAAAGATGCATGGGCACAATGCGTGCAATTAATGTGTCAATTAAGGAAATTAGCAAGTGTTAACATAACGACTCTGAAGATCTGGAGCACTGCGTAAGTATTATCAATGCCTAAGGATACTGGCCTAGACCTCACAATATGTTGAGGACCACATTAAATGTCTATTAACAGTCAAACCATTGCGTATAACATGCAAAATCATCAATAACTAATACAAAGAACATTATGTAATGTCACATGAAATCAACATAGATACATCACATTCAAAGATAACAATGATAATTGATTTCTTCATTTAGGCCATTGGGATACAGGCTCCCCAATCTGTCAATCCAATATGTCTCTCTTTGGTTAAGCCGAAGGCTCAGATCCTCATGTGGATTGACTTTGCTTAGCACTTCAAGAATCAAAAATCTGATTTGAGTCAAATTGTGGCGTTTCTCGTTCCAATGGCGAGCCACTGCCGAGTTGGGATTAAAGTTACGTATACAAGAGCGGTGTTCGTTCCAACGTACTTTAGCTGCTCTCATGGATTGGCCAACATAATATTTCCCACAGGGACACTTTATTCCATAAATGATATTCTCACTATCACAAGTGCCAAATGTCCTCAGCAGAATCGTATTGCCTGTGCTGGGATGGTATATGGTGTTGCCTTTGATGACCAGGTTGCAATTAGTGCAATGAAGACAAGGATATGTCCCTGTGCGTTGAGTACTGGGTTCTTTCAAGGGAGGTCGTGTGCGTACTAATTCATCGCGTAAATTCTTGCTTCTTTGATAGGCAAATACCGGTAATTGTTCAAACAGTTTCTGTACTCTAACATCATTCTTAAGGATATTCCAATGTTTCTTAATGGAATTCTTTATCTTGTTACTCTGAATGGAGAATCTTGAAACATATACCGGTGTTTGTAGCTCCCTTTTGGGTTTAGTGGTACCGGTAAGGAGTGTATCACGCTCAACAGTTTGTACTCTTTGAGACGCTGAGTTCAGTTCTTCCTCTGTGTAGCCACGGGCTAGGAATTTGTCTTTCATAGCTAGCTGTTGAGTTAAGCATTCTGCAGGATCGCTCACTATTTTTTTCACTCGTAAAAGTTGGCTGTATGGTAAATTCTTCAGAAGGCTTGGTTGATGAAAACTTAGACGATGTAAAAGATTATTGCGATCGGTGGTTTTGCGAAATAAAGTGGTGTTGTAGCCAGTATCTTTCTTGGCAATGCTAACATCAAGAAATGTGATATGTTCTCTAGATATCTCGCTCGTGAATTGAATGCGTGGATCGATACTGTTAAGATATTCAAAAAAGACCATGAACATGTCGTGAGTGCCCGTCCAAATTCCAAATATATCGTCGATATAGCGTAACCATAGGTAAATGTTCTGATTCCACTCTTGTTTTTTAAGTACATGCTCGGATTCAAATTTGTGCATGAAGCAGTTAGCATATGATGGTGCCATTGTGGCACCCATCGATGTCCCTGAAGTTTGTAAAAAGAACTTATTGCGATATTGAAAATATGAATTCTCCGCAATGAATTGAAGAAGAGTCAAAATAAATTCTTTCTGTGCACGGATTGGTGGCGATTCTAGTAAGAGCCATTCAACGGATTCAATGCCTAGATCATGCGGAATGGATGTGTACAAACTCTTAACATCGATTGTGAACATAAAGTGCTCTTGATTGAATATTATGTCATTGAGCTTCTGTAGAAAATGCGAAGTATCTCTGATGTAAGTGGAGGTTTTTTGTATCAGAGGTTGGAGAAAAAAGTCGATATAAACTCCGAGTGGTTGGTTAATGCTGTCCATACCAGCGACAATAGGTCTTCCTGGAGGTCTGATTTGATCTTTGTGAATTTTAGGTAATGTGTAAAAGTTCGGAATCCTAGGGTGAGTATTAATAAGAAATTTGCGAGTATGTTCATTTATCCAGTCAAGTTCGAACGCTTTATCCAGCAGGGTTTCCAAGTTTTGTTTAATGGACACAGTGGGGTCATGGTCCAAGGGTGCATAGACAGTGCGATCTTGTAGTTGTCTCGTACACTCAGCATCATAATCTGTGGTATTCATGATTACCAATGCTCCTCCTTTGTCCGCTGGGCGGATAGTTATCTCTTTGTCACAATATAGGTCCCGAATTGATTTCATTTCGTGTGGTTTCATGTTCTTGTATGGTGGGATTTTGTAACTAATACGTTCCAGATCCTTGGTAACCATTTTCTGAAAGATATCAATCGATGGAACTGAGATTGGTGGTATAAAACTACTCTTAGTTCGAAACTCTTGAAAATTTGGGATATCGGTGGTACTCTCATATGGTTCAAGTTCCTCGAAGAATACCTTGAGTTTCAATTTTCTAATGAACTTGTAGAGTTCGATCTTGGAATTAAACAAGGTTGTACTATATGTGGGCACAAAGCTTAACCCTTTCTGAAGTGTATTAACTTCAGTTTTGCTCAATGCTTTCTGAGATATGTTGATAACTAAGTTTTCCTCAGTTGTAGTCGTGTTTGTGGCTTGTTTCTGAGGTTTCCTCCTCCCCCTGCGGGTTCTTTTGGGCGCGCTCCTAAAAAAGCCGAGCTTGCGGGTGTTTGGATTGAAGGACTAACTGGGCGATTGTCGTCACCCGATGGTCGTTCCGTGTGTACGTCGGTGTCCCTTTGTGTTTCTGAATCAGAGCTAGATGTGGTGTCTGTTGGATATTTATATGGTTTCTTTGAGGCTACTGGTCCGTATTTTTCCATCCACGTATATACTTCTTCGTTAATATAGTCGTAGGTATCTCGTTTAAATTTTTTCACCTTTTTCTGTTCTAACTCAGTTTTATAATCTTCAAGTTTTGTGTTAATTTCTGTTAAGATAATATCATATTCTTCTTTCCCCAGTGACGTCACAAGCTCTTTCTCTATTTCTTGGATCTCGGAGTTCAGAGAAATTAAATTTTTAGATAGTTCCTGGATGGTTAAAAGAATCAAGTCTAGGGAACACTTGTTCAGAATAGCCTCCCACTTGCGTACAAATTCTTTGCTTTCTTTGCAAAGGGTAGGACGGAGTTGGATGCGTAAGCCTCTTGGGATACGTTGATTTTTAAAGTAGCGACCTAGTGTGATCGCATGAAGTTTTCGGTTGATTTCCTTGCGAATTAGATATTCTAGTTGTTTGATGCGTTTCGCCGGATCCTTAGTAGTAGTGGCATGTGTGCCTAAAGTTGTTTCGCTAATCAATTCGAGAATGGCAGCTGCTTCCTCAGTCGAAAACCCTAAGGTTTCTGCACATTTCGATGATAGACCTTCGATGTCTTCAAAGGACATGTTGTTTATGAAAATATGAAAATTGAAAATACTAAGATAGATGTGATCACTGTGTGCCTCCACTTATGTGTGTCTCAAAAAAGGAGGAATAAGAAGCAAATAATAAAATAAAGTGGGCACCACACTTTTAGTAAGTCTGTATGTTAATATTAGGCACTCAAAAAAAATTGAGTCAAAAATAGGACCAAAGCTCAAATGGATGCTTACAGGAGCTGGCTGCAATAAGTCTGGAGACACCCTGACTCATGAATGCAAGAACCAAAAAAGGCTAGATAAGAAATCTAGTCAAACAGCCGCTCTCCGTACATACCCTGTACGGGTGATATAGTTTAAACTTAGATTGCAATGTAAGTTCTTTTCTTCTTATGCATAAGTTCAATAAAGAGACACTTGATCGAAAGTAGTAGTGAGAGTAATATGTTTATCAAAAACATATATTTCAAACAATGAAAAAAAGAGAGAAAGTCACTAATTCTGTCTTAGTGAGGATACAGCTGCCACTTCTCATATTTTAAATAGACTTTGTGTACCAATGCATTTCGGAGCAAATAGCTCCTTCATCAGGGTGAGTCTAATCTAATAACATAGAATTGGAATATATAACGCATGACATATGAAATAACGTAAAAAATAGCGCAATATGCAATCATAAATCACAATAGAATTCCTAGCCCGTGGCTACACAGAGGAAGAACTGAACTCAGCGTCTCAAAGAGTACAAACTGTTGAGCGTGATACACTCCTTACCGGTACCACTAAACCCAAAAGGGAGCTACAAACACCGGTATATGTTTCAAGATTCTCCATTCAGAGTAACAAGATAAAGAATTCCATTAAGAAACATTGGAATATCCTTAAGAATGATGTTAGAGTACAGAAACTGTTTGAACAATTACCGGTATTTGCCTATCAAAGAAGCAAGAATTTACGCGATGAATTAGTACGCACACGACCTCCCTTGAAAGAACCCAGTACTCAACGCACAGGGACATATCCTTGTCTTCATTGCACTAATTGCAACCTGGTCATCAAAGGCAACACCATATACCATCCCAGCACAGGCAATAAGATTCTGCTGAGGACATTTGGCACTTGTGATAGTGAGAATATCATTTATGGAATAAAGTGTCCCTGTGGGAAATATTATGTTGGCCAATCCATGAGAGCAGCTAAAGTACGTTGGAACGAACACCGCTCTTGTATACGTAACTTTAATCCCAACTCGGCAGTGGCTCGCCATTGGAACGAGAAACGCCACAATTTGACTCAAATCAGATTTTTGATTCTTGAAGTGCTAAGCAAAGTCAATCCACATGAGGATCTGAGCCTTCGGCTTAACCAAAGAGAGACATATTGGATTGACAGATTGGGGAGCCTGTATCCCAATGGCCTAAATGAAGAAATCAATTATCATTGTTATCTTTGAATGTGATGTATCTATGTTGATTTCATGTGACATTACATAATGTTCTTTGTATTAGTTATTGATGATTTTGCATGTTATACGCAATGGTTTGACTGTTAATAGACATTTAATGTGGTCCTCAACATATTGTGAGGTCTAGGCCAGTATCCTTAGGCATTGATAATACTTACGCAGTGCTCCAGATCTTCAGAGTCGTTATGTTAACACTTGCTAATTTCCTTAATTGACACATTAATTGCACGCATTGTGCCCATGCATCTTTGCAGCCTTTCCCGGACACCCGTCTGGGACCCAAGGTGACACCTCTAGTGCCACCTACCACGGCTGTGATGCTAGTTCACTATCCCTTACCTTCACATGGGCTACCACTTTTGGTGCCTGTGTAGTTATATGTTCCTATTACCTTCCCTGTTGTTTACTTAACTATAGTATTTTTTCTATGTCTATTATTTTTGTATATTCGTTTTTCTTTTATTCATTTTTCCTTTTTATCTCACCCGAGTGTTAATAATCGTATTTTTAGCTCCAAATATGCCTACATATCTCATATGCAGTCTCCTAAAAGTATGTGCCGCATCGCGCCGCTCTCCTGATGCGATGCGATCACGTGGGTATTTATAGCAGCGTTACCATTAGCAACGCTTGCTTACAGCGATGCAGAACGGCGTTTTTCTGGCCGGCATAGACCCTGATTGCCTTCCAGGTAACCATTGAAGACGACTCTTTCTAATCACAGCGCCACAGCGCCTCATTGACTCCGCTTAAAACACACTTTTGCTTCTTACAGCTTTATCGATTTGGCTGCATTCTGCACGCTGCTGTTACCGACAACAGATCACATATCTGCTTGTGATTGCAGATTTTTGTTTCTACGAGGCCAAACACTTCTCGTGAGTCCATTTACATTGTCTTCCCTCCATTCACATGGTCATATTCTCCCGCTACTTGCACTAATTGACTCTCGGTTTTGTCTACTTCATTTCATTACATGTTCTACTTTGACCTGAACCCTCATCTACTTTTTGGTATGTGATTTCTAATTTATTACCTTCTTTTTCTATTGTGATTTATGATTGCATATTGCGCTATTTTTTACGTTATTTCATATGTCATGCGTTATATATTCCAATTCTATGTTATTAGATTAGACTCACCCTGATGAAGGAGCTATTTGCTCCGAAATGCATTGGTACACAAAGTCTATTTAAAATATGAGAAGTGGCAGCTGTATCCTCACTAAGACAGAATTAGTGACTTTCTCTCTTTTTTTCATTGTTTGAAATATATGTTTTTGATAAACATATTACTCTCACTACTACTTTCGATCAAGTGTCTCTTTATTGAACTTATGCATAAGAAGAAAAGAACTTACATTGCAATCTAAGTTTAAACTATATCACCCGTACAGGGTATGTACGGAGAGCGGCTGTTTGACTAGATTCATGCTGCATGATGACTTTTTACTGAGATACAAAAGGGGAGCCGAGCACTCCAGCCCTCCTCCTGTCTCTAACTACAAAGACATCAGACACCCCATTTAGTCGAAGGCTACGCAGTTGAAAGGCTGACTGCAGGTGTCAATACTTCGATGTTAGGAAAAAGAAAAGGCAATGCCTTTTCTTTTTTCCAATCCGAAGTGCTAATGCCTACAGGCAGCCCTTAAAACGTGCAGCGCTCTGGCTACACAGGCTGCCTGAGGTGTTGGCAGGGCGGGGGCTTGTCGGGGGTGAGTCCTGGCAGGGCTGAGCTTGGGAGACCTTTTGGGAGACTGTGGGGGCTTGGCCGCGGCCAGCCCCGGCCCACTTAAAGACCTGCATATGGGGCTCAGTGTACTCTTGGCATCCTTCAATGCTATAACATTCCCTGCTGTGAAGCCACCTCTTTCCAGGGGCTCTACACCTCGTTGCTCCTGTTGGGGTGCTGTTGCCTCGCCTCCGAATGTCCCTGAAAGCACCCGCAGCTGGAATGCTGGCAGGTTCATGCGTGCTGCTGTTCATTGTGACGTAGCTGCCAAGTGGCCGCATGTCATGTGTGACAATTTCAGTCAGTCCTGGTTTTTCCCAGTGAATGCTGGGACCGTCCTTGTCGGCAGAATGAAACCATTCCACGCATTTCTGACCTAATGTAACCCGCATCACATGGGGCCACTTGCTTCCTATGCTGTCCCTCGGTGTTTCCTGTTAAACCACTGTTTTGGGTCCAGCTGCCGGTCGTTAGCTTATCCGGGCTATTTTGAATACCCGTTCCGCATTGATACGCGTGTTTGTGGGTGAGTTGCAGTATCTGTGTGACTTAAGTCCTGAATCCAGGTTAGGGCCGCATGGCTTATCGTGCTGGTGTTTGAGTCACTCTGTGAGGGGAAGCCTGCCTGTCTCTGCTTGTTCCATTTCATGCCCCCCCCCCCTCAGTTAGCTCGACCCCCGCTCCCTTGGATTGATCTCTGGCGATCTGCCGGATCCTTCCCCCTAGCAAAGCGCCATGTAGCTGCTTCCCAGCGCTAGCTCTCTGCTCAATGAATGCACTAATAATATTAATCTTAATAATGATAATAATAATGTCCTCTCTTTTTAGTCTTCTTTTGTCCTGGCTGTCCGGGCCCCGACTCTTCCCCCTGATCCAGTCCCGCTTTTCCGTTGAGCCCATGCACAGCCCCTTTCTCTGCTAGCCGTCTCCTGGTTTGTAATCCTTTCCTTTCGCACTGGTGATGTCACCCACGTGGGTTTCTAGTGCAGTGATCATCTGTTGCAAAGGGTGAAATGGAGTTTGATGGGGGCAAGGGAGTTAATTCACCAAGGAAACCAACGTGTTTAAGGTGGAGTGTGGCGGGCCATCCTCACCACTCCCCCTCCCCCACACACGATGCAGGAAGGAAAATGACGCAATGCAACCCTTTAGCTATTTCTGCTCCCTCCAGGCAGGTAGGAAATGGCAGTTCATCACTCGTGCTTCTCGTGTATTCGTATTGGCTCGTGGAGGTGGGGCCATCTAGCTAGGTCAGAACAACACAGGCACAGAAAGTCTCTACAGTCGCGACACATTTTCTGGCGTTTGTGGAGAGATACGTATATGCCCATGGCATGGCCATTGTCGAATTCTTGGTGTAATCTGAATTCTTGTCACATTAAGGTGATTTAAAGCAGGCATTATCCCCTGAAAATGCAGATTTCTGAAAGATAATGGGTTACTTGCAACTATATACCTGATCATTTTCTAAATCTTTCGGACACCAAGGTTACCTAAGGCAGCCAGATTGCAGCTATCAAGCAGCCCCTGGTGGGATAAAACATTCCCACCCAAGTACACCTCCAGGCCCTTAATTGCTAAGCAATAGCCAGTCCATAGCGCGCCTATTTAGTTTAAATGTTGTACTGAACATTTATAGAGCAGTTGTAACATAGTATTTCTATTGGGATTATGTCTAGAAAATAAAATTCTAATATGTCAAAGCAAAATGTTAAATTTATAGAAATAAAGGGACAGGTCCGCCTACAAAATTCAAACTGCTGACTATCATAGCGTGGTCCTGTTTCATCCGGCTTTTCTGCTGGCACGGTTCTCTTGCCCTGCTCCTTTCTGCATGCAATTGCAATCCTTCCTGACTGTAAACTCCCGTTGCCGGCATGTTACAGTATGTTTCTGTATGTTCATCTCCTCTTCCCAATCCTCTCTCAGCTACAGTTCTCAGTCGGCATCGGATGCATGCTATAGTCCAGCACATAGTCACTGGCACACCTGATCACTGCCACTTTGCTCGAAATCCCGTGTATACCCAGAGACTAAACTCTACAGGGGATTCTAGCGTTACTCAGTTTCAGAAAAAGTGCCCTGAAACAAATACTGCTACAGCAGAACTGTTGCTCTCTGCTACAATATAGCAGCGCCTGCTTCCATGCCACCTCAGCACTCTGCGACATCCACTGCTACAAAACCGAAACATCCGCATGTGCAAAACAGCAACAGCCACAGTAACAGACAGCAGAGACTGCCAGACTGTTACTGCACTGGGCGCTCTCTGATGTAATAGTGCACATCTGCTTAATTTATTTATTTATTAGTGATGTGTACGGCACCCACAGAGTAAAGGGACTGCTTTAAGCCCCTGAGGGGGGAGAACTGAGAAACAAGCAATAGAAGTATCAACTTTATTGACTTTTGTCTAGGCATAGGAAATGTATTTGCCAGGCAATGGTACCAACTAGCCATAACGGTCGCAGTTGCAAAATGTCAGTACATTGGCATAAAATAGCAGTGCCTGGCAAATGCCTACCTGATACGTAGACGCAAGCCAAACCTGTTGGCTTTGCCAATGTTTGTTTTTAACAGGGCTTTAGTGAAGTGCATGTAGGCTGCTTATAGCAGGTTAGGGCATGTGTATTACACCAGTAGTGTGTTTAAAGCTTCGGTTAAGCCCTTAACACTCAGAAGATTGCTTTGAAAATAACACTGCCAGGCACGACAAGATAAGTTTGATGTTACTGCTTGCTAAAGCTAGCTCAAAGATATCCCATGAGGATGTGTTTCCGGTGGGGACGGGCATGGAGTGGATGGGAAAGGCCATGGTGTTAGCATAGCCATTGGCAGTCAGTGGGTGGGTAAATATCCAACCAACACCTACTGTCACTCAACTTTAAAGAATTCAACATTGCAGGTGAATCCTTGACACTTCTCAGTCACTGCATTATCATCTTTGCAGGTTATGTACCTGGCATAACAATCAGTTGTGTGCTATCGTGCACGCAGCCTCATTTGGGAAGCTGAGTCGGCAGCTGAACAGTGACAACATATTCATGGAGGCACACATTTTTTTTGTTTCCTGCCCCTGTTGCTACAGGTGTAAGGTTCAGTTTCCCCCCTAATCCCCCCCACGACCCACCGCTGCACTCAGCGCCTATGGCTACACAAACACTAATCACGGATGCATTACAAGAGCGCCGGGAGTCGTGACCAGGGCACCGCAGATCCCAGGTCCACTGCTGCAATACAGTACACCCACTGCTGCACCAGTGAGCATCCACTGCACACACACACACATCACCATAGACCAGCATTTGCTACATCTACAACACCCACTGCTAATGCACAGCACTGTCTACAACACCCACTGCTAATGTACAGCACTGTCTACAACACCCACTTCTAATGCACAGCACTGTCTACTACTGCTGCAGTACAGCAGTTTCTACTGCTAGAATACAACAACCTCTTTTGATACAATGTAGCAATGCCCACTGTTAGATTACAGCAGTAGGCAGAGCTACAAAAAGTGCACACACTGCTACTACAGTGAGCATCCACTGCACACACACACTGCCGTAGACAAGGATATGCTACTGCTACAACACCCAAGGAAAAAGTTGACACTGTCTACTACCGATAGAACTGCAGCAGTTTCAACTGCTAGAATCAAACAATTTCTCCTGATACAATATAGCAATGTCAACTGCTACAATACAGCAGGTCACTGCTGCACTACAACAAAACACTATTATAGTACACCAAATATCACGCCACACAACACGAACACACACCAATGCAAGATGGAATACACTACAACTGCAATAGAGCGCCACCCAGTGCTACAGTACAAGAATAAGTGTGGGTGTAATGCAGAAAGCCCACACCTACGAGACCCACTCTTACCATAATGCAAAAGCTTTCCCGTGAGATACAAAAATCTTCCACAACACGGCAGAAAAAAACCCTCACTGCACTTCAGAAAAACCCTTACTGCAATTCAGAAAAATCCCTCACTGCGCTTCAGAAAAAACCCTCACTGCGCTTCAGAAAAATCCCTCACTGCGCTTCAGAAAATACCCTCAGTGCACTTCAGAAAAATCCCTCACAGCAATTCAGAAAAATCCCTCACTGCGCTTCAGAAAAATCCCTCACTGCGCTTCAGAAAAAGCCCTCAGTGCACTTCAGAAAAATCCCTCACTGCGCTTCAGAAAAAACCCTCACTGTTCTTCAGAAAAAAACCCTCACTGCGCTTCAGAAAAATCCCTCACTGTGCTTCAGAAAAAATCCCTCACTGCACTACAGAAAAATCCCTCACTGCACTTCAGAAAAATCCCTCACTGCGCATCAGAAAAATCCCTTACTGTGCTTCAGAAAAAAACCCTCACTGCGCTTCAGAAAAATCCCTCACTGCGTTTCAGAAAAAAAAACCTCACTGCACTTCAGAAAAATCCCTCAGTGCACTTCAGAAAAAATCCTCACTGCATATCAGAAAAATCCCTCACTGCGCTTAAGCAAAATCCCTCACTGCACTTCAGAAAAAACACTCACTGCACGTCAGAAAAATCGCTCACTGCACTTCAGAAAAATCCCTCACTGTGCCTCAGAAAAAACCCTCACTGCGCTTCAGAAAAATCCCTCACTGTGCTTCAGAAAAAACACTCACTGCACGTCAGAAAAATCGCTCACTGCACTTCAGAAAAATCCCTCACTGTGCCTCAGAAAAAACCCTCACTGCGCTTCAGAAAAATCCCTCACTGTGCTTCAGAAAAAACACTCACTGCACGTCAGAAAAATCGCTCACTGCACTTCAGAAAAATCCCTCACTGTGCCTCAGAAAAAAACCCTCACTGCGCTTCAGAAAAATCCCTCACTGTGCTTCAGAAAAAATCCCTCACTGCACTACAGAAAAATCCCTCACTGCACTACAGAAAAATCCCTCACTGTGCCTCAGAAAAAACCCTCTTCTGCACCATTGCTCCAAAATCCTTGAGCGGGTCACCTTCAACTCTCTTTGCACCCCCTACAACCTATCAAACCAGCACTCACCCACGTCTCCAACTTTCCAAGTGGAGCGAGCGCTCTCCGCAACGGTGTCGGGGAGTTGCGAAGAGGGTTTACGTGGTCGCTTGGGTTCAGCGGTTACTCATTAACCTGTATTTGCGGTTCGTGTAGCGCTACACGCCACCGTGTTGGGATACACTACAGTTAGGGGCATACATGTACATGTGCTAGGACGAGGACAGCCTGGCACAGTATGGGGCTGGCACTGGAAAAGACCCGGGGCTAAGCTGATGTCGGAACTGTTGGGACTGGGGGCTAGCTAGTCTTTTGGCTGCAGCTCCTGAGATTCTATCCGGGGCTACAACCAAAAGATTCAGGGGCTATAGCCCCCTTATCCCCCCCCTAGCAATGCCCCTGGCTGGCAGGAGTCCCCTAGGCGTCAAAGCACAGATGCAGCCTTAGGGTGAACCATCTCTGCAGAGACTCTGAGCTCCGCATGGGATGTTCAGGCCAGTCTTGGGCACCTATCGATATCTCTCTTGCTTAGGTTACAGCGCCCATGAGACCTGGATCCCGATTTATAAAACTCCACAAAGAACAAGGCCGCACGAGCACTACTCTCTAAGAAAGTGGTTTGGGCACTGGGTCAGGTGGTATTTACAGGAAGCCGTGGCCTCCCAGCGTGGCCTTGCAAACATTTCTAATCTCTGATAGACGCTTTGCTGTTGCTGCATTCTTGACATCCTGATATGATATGATATTTTATTTATAGCGCGCCTATACAGAAATGTTTCAAGGCGCGACAAGGGAAGATATGATATGATAGGTTATTTATAACGTGCTTAATGCCCAGAGGTTTCTAAGCACGGACCTGAGGATCGAACCTGTGGTGCTCCGTGTCGTCTTGTTACCAAGGCGAGCACGTTGCCCGCGAGCTATCCTTCCCGAGACAAGGGAGCAAGACAACGATATTACTAGGCCCAGTGACAATGAGATTGCGCAAGTGCAGGGAGGGCGGAAGGGGAGAGGGAGAAGTGCGGGACATATGATTGACAAAACACAAAAAACACAATCCTGGAGTCCAAGAGCAAGACCCCATGGATTTAGGCTAAACTCGTACCTTTTCAGATGGGGACTGATCGAGGGCTTCAGCTGGCCAGTGGCTGCCAGGTAATCACATGGGCTATCACTGAGATTTAGGGTGCACAGCACTCCCTAAATAAGCCCAGCCCCATACTGCCAGCTAAGACTAGTGCGCACTGATGTCTAATGAGTTACCTGGCGAGTGGCTACTAGACTACTGGCCAGTGCTGTAAGTGGGAGAAGGATTTGAGGGGGGCGCTCAATTAAGGGGGAGTGGCCTAGTACAGCGGGCTAGGGTAGTGAAATTGCTTGGCCGTGTGCGCCAAGCAGGAGAAATGGGGTGCACTGCTATAATCCCTCTTTATGCACCCCTCTCCTTTTGTTTCTTAACCACGGGTTCAAACCCCCGCCGGCAGGATGCCCGCTGGGGTCGGAGTGTGAAATTGAGAACCTAAAGGAGAGGGCGCACACCAAAAGCAATGGTAACAATGCGCCCCGTCTCTCCTTTTGTTTCTTCAGGAGAAGCAGCAACCCCCCTCTCCCAGATAGCCCTTTAACTCCACAGAGCCACATGGGAAAAGGGCTGTCTGTGTGGCCGGCGCCTCTGGTTAAGAAACAAAAGGAGATGTGGGGCACTGTTATCATACTTTTGGTGCTCCTGTCTCTTCTTTTTTCTTATCAGAAACACTGAACCCTGCCAACAGCCCTTTAATCATGAGGCTCTGTGGAGTGTAAGGACTGCCTGGGGGTGTTGGTGCATCTAGGGCTATACAGCATTGTGGGGGGATGAGGGAGAGAGGAGCCTGGCAGAGCCGCTGCTAGTAAGCACTTTTTTGGATACTTCTGGGGCTCTGTCCCAGCTAGCCCGTGCCCACTTAAAGCCATGCCACTGGCTGTAAAGTGACTGGGATTTAATGCTACTCCAAACTATAACAGGTACTCGCACTAAGACTAGTAAAGATTGGTGCCTGGTGAGGTACCTGTATGGTGGCTACTAGACAGACCCTCCAGCTTTTAGCGATTTTGCGATCCCGCACAATGCTGCAAAAACAGCAGTTTATTTTCAAACAAGTGCAAAAACCACAGTTTTTGCAAAAACATCCACAAGAAAAGCGGGTTTTAAAGAAGACAGTTTAAAAAAATTCACAAGGGGCAAGGCTCTCAAAACTTTTTTTGACGCAAGAAATGAAATGTGCAAGCACAAAACATCACTTGCACCAAAAAAAGAGCATCCGAAAGATGGCCTTTTTCACCCTTTTGCGCGAATCGGAGGTTGTTTCTTCACATTTAAAAGCGCATCCCAAATTTACAAACAAGATGTGCTTTTAAATGTGCAGAAATTGTAGGCAACCCTACATGCCTGATACGAATGGGTACACAGTGGGTGTCATTACATGATAGGGTCTTTGCTGACTAAGTCATGCAATTTTTGTAATTTTTTTCTACGTGTGACAGCAAAGTTATGAACCACTGTTGTCTCACTTTAAAAAATAAAAAAAATGGTCACAATATGAGAGGGACGTGAGAGAGAAGGGGGTGATGTCAGAGAAGTAGAGTGGTAGGTAAGAAAACAGAGGAAGAGCAGTGCATCAGAGGGGGAAGCAGTGGGAAGAGAGCAGAGAGGAAGCTGTGGGGTGGTGGGCCAGAAAGTAGACTGGGAGCAGAAGTACAGAAAATAGAGGTAGCATGGTCTCAGGGGAGCAGTGGACTTAAAAGCACAGGGGGAGTGGTTGGCCAGAAAGAGGCAGTGAGCTGCAGATTGGGAGAAAGGATAAAGGAAGAGTGCGATGGAATGGGAGAAAGGATAGACGATGCAGAAGTAGCACGAAAGAATGAAGGACAGTGTACTGCGGGAGGAATTGGGGAATCATAAGGTGTGAGTTGGGAGTAGGATCTGGAGAGTGGCAGGGACTCTGGAGTGCAAATTGTGCCTTTGCAGTGTGACAGAGCACGTGAGTATGTGTGTGACAGTGTTAGAGGTTCAGGAATGCAAGTTGTGATGGGGAATTGTTGAGACGTGTGAGGTGTGTTCGTGAGAGAGGTGTGTGGGTGTTTGGGGATAAGGGGAATATTTTCAGCATTACAATGGATAATGATCAATACTGTCAATAATATTAAATAAGCATGCACATTAAACCAAAAACATAGCCAAAACAAACACTGTTCTGGCAAGCCACAGATATCTGGGACTCTTCCTATTAAATTGATACAAAAAGGTACAAATAATGACACTCTGGCTCTCATGTAGCCTTGCATACTGTCTCTTTCCTGCAATGTGGCAATCTTACACCCTCCAAAAAATATGCCGCAAAAGTGCTGCAATAAATAAAGGTTTGTGCATCAAAATTAGCCATTTGATGCTGCAAAATTTGCCATTTCATTTTGGAATATTGTGGAGGATCTGACTAGACCAGTGGATGTCAAGTCACTTTGATTTAGGAACCACACAGCTCTCAAAACATGACATCTCAGACTGGTGGCTTAGCAAAAATAGTTCCAGACTCTTCTTGATTCGCAACTGCTTCCAGTCCTGGATAATCCCCCCAGGAGTGTTCATTCTTTTGGAAGGTTTCCCTCTAGTTTTTTCATACCCCATCAGATCCCAGGAGCCCTGGCACCATTGCTGCAATAAAGCAACACCCACAACTATGAATCAGTAACACTCACTGTTTCTGTGCAGCAACAACCACTGGTGCAATGAAACAAACCCACACTGCAATGCCGCCAGCCGCCAACTGTACAATATGCCAACACCCCTGCTATGAATAGCACTCACTGCAGGGTAGCAACGCCCACAGTAGAAGAGAATAGCAATCACTGCTTCAATACAGCAACACCCACTGCTACAATACAGCAATTCCTGTCTGCTACAATACAGCAACATCCACTGCTACAAAACAGCAACATCCACTGCTACAATACAGCAGCACTCATTGCTACAATAGAGCAACACATGTATGCTACAATACAGCAACATCCACTACAAAACAGCAACATCCACCGCTACAATACAGCATCACTCATTGCTACAATACAGTAATACCTGTCTGCTACAATACAGCATCATCCACTGCTACAATACAGCAACATCCACTGCTACAAAAGAGCAGCACCTGCCTGCTACAAAACAGCAACATCCACTGCTACAAAACAGCAACATCCACTGCTACAATACACTCGCACTCATTGCTACAATACAGCAACACATGCCTGCTACAATACAGAATTATCCACTGCTACAATACAACACCCACTGCTACAATACAGCAACACATGTCTGCTACAAGACAGCAACATCTAGTGCTACAATACAGCAGCACTCATTGCTACAAGACAGCAGCAACTGTCTGCTACAATACAGCAACATCCACTGCTACAATACAGTATCATCCACTGCTACAATACAGCAGCACTCATTGCTACAATACAGCAACATCCACTGCTCCTCTACCACTGTTACAATACAGCAGCAGTCATTACTATAATACAACAATCAGGTACAATACAATACCAACAGCCTAATGGCAATACAGCAACATCCATTTGCATGGTATATTTCCCGCCACTAAAATAATACAGCACTACCGTCTGCTGCAATAGAGCGACGAACATCGCTGCAATACAGTAAACCCCACTGCTTGAATAAAGCACCATACACTGGTACAGAATACAGCAATACTCTGCGCCACCACAGTACTGCAACACCTACCCAACACAACAAGGCTTTCTCCTGCAGCAACATTGCAGTGCCCACTGTTACAGAACAGCGACACCAACAGTCAGAGCCGGGCCGAGGCATGTGCAGTGTGTGCAGTGGCACAGGGCCCCATTCTCAGGCCCCCCACCAGTGCCTGCCTAGACTATAGCAGGTAACGTTATTTTAAAGAGCGGCTGTGCGGCTTCCATGGAGGATTCCTGCTTTTTCTGAAAGAGACCACAATCTCACCTCCCAAGCCAGTGTGATGTTCTTAAGACAAACACCCACTCCCAGCGGCCCATCAGACGCTGCAGTCCTCATCATTACTGCTAATCGCTTTATTTGCTCTAGCCTGGCTTTTAAAGCAGCAGGCGATTTACATGGCATGGCTCATTTGAGAGACCATTGTTACTGGGCCTACCGGAGAAAATAGAGGGACCCTCCATGGAACTGTACCTCGAAGGCTGGCTAGCAGACTGGGTTGGGACAAAGGGGCAATCACAATTTTCTCGGTGGAAAGAGCCCACAGAATCCTGAGCAGGGGGTTTAGGGGGTCCCAGGAGACCACCCCCAGCCAGTGATAGCAAAGCTCCTAAATTACGGGGATCGCGATGGGACCTTGCAGATGTCAAGGAGGAAGGGGCCCACGCTGGTGCATGGATCCAGAGTAACAATGACCTGGACTTCTCGAAAGCCGTACAGAAAGCCAGACACCCGTTCGAAGTGGTCAAGAGGCAGCTACGCGAGGCGGGACTGGTGGGCCCCAATGGGGTCCAGCTTTTTCCCAACCCAAAAGAAGCTTGGGATTGGGCCGACAGTGAAGGTCTGGGCTGGAGGAATCTCCCCTGAGAGACCGACGGGAGGGCACCAAGTTGAACAAAGATGCAAAGGCACATACAGGGTAGGAACAGTCGCTAAGATACTGGAAAGCATGAAAACACTAAAACTGCCGGAGGCTGGCTAAAATAAGAGCTAAATAGTCTGGGCGGAGCTGGAGATACAATGTGAGTACACAACCCCTCACCGTCCACCTGAAGGATGGGGCAGTCGTGGTTTGGACAACAATCATGGAGCGACAGATGCTTCTGGTTGGTGGAAGTGTGGTGAGGGGGGCAGTTTTAGGGGAAGTTCATAGTGTTAATTAAGTTCTATTCGGTATGACCACATATGAGGGAAATGGACGTATGGGCCTTCAGGCGTGAAGACGAGGTCCCAATAATGGATAGATTGCCATATAGCGGTAGACCAGCATATCCCCCAACAAAACTTAAGACCTTCTTCGATGCTACAGGGATGAGAGATATCTGGAGGAAACTGCACTACGGCGATCAGGGTTTATCATTCTACTCCAATGTCCTCTACTATGCTTCCTCCCGAGTACCATGGCGGGCAGGACGACTAAGGCCAAGTTTCTCCCCGGGGGGATTTAGAACCATACCCCATTGCTACTCAAGGTGAGAGGGGTGGAGAACACACAGAGGGGGCGGGGCGCTGGAGGCTGCAACCATATTACTTGAAGAATGAGAAGGTGGTGGAGGCCCTAAGGAGGGAATCGGATTGGTTCATAGTCGCTCTACTTTGTGGGAGGCCCATAAAACAGCCCTGCGGGGGAGGGCGATGCAGGAGATAAGGAAACACCTAAGGACCCGTAGAGAGAGGCTGGAGGAGTTGGAGGGGCAGGTGGAAGCAGCTGAGGCTCAACACATTAGCGACAAGACAGATGAGCAAGAGGGCATTGGCTATGGCAGTGCACCAATATGGAACGGAGGCCCCGGACAAGGCCAATTCAGCGCAAAAGGACAAACAGGTAAGGATCTTTGATGTAGGAGATAACTGCGCTAGACTCTTGGCATGGCTGGAGAAAAGGGATGAAGGGACCAGATGGGTGAGAGAAATAAGATGGGCAGACGTGGAGGTATGGGTTAAGAGTGAAGACATAGCAGAACAGTTTGCTGTCGACTGTAGGGAGCTGTATAGGGAACGGGGGACGGGGAATGAGTTAACAATAGCGCAGTACATGGAAAACATAGAGCTGCCACCGATAAGTCAGGAACAGCGGGACAGGCTAGATCTGGACCCGGCATTGGAGGAAGTACATCAAACCATCACCCAGCTACAGTCAGGGAAGTCTGCGGTGCCAAATGGATTCCCGGCAGAATTCTGGAAAATTATGCACCAGGGGTCAGTGGAGATGAGGGCCATGCTTCTGAAGTGTCTCGAGGAAGGCACACTGCCTGAGGATCTTAGACAGCCAATAGTAGCAGTACTACACAAGGCTGGGAAACCCCCGGAGCAATGTAGTGGGTGCCGCCCGATTTCATTGATCTTTGGGGAGACTAACATCATGGCAAAAGGTTTAGCTAATAAACCTCTGCCCATCATTGGGACACTGATCCACTGGGATCAATGTGGATTCATGCTGGGTAAAGTGACTAGGATGAATATCCAGAGGTTGCTCAATGATCAAACCCCCTCCCTAGAGGACCACATGCCCTCATGACAATAGCCTCAGAGAAGGCTTTCGACTCTGAGAGCTGGCAGTTCCTCTGGCGATTATGAGAACATTCGGCTTTGGACCCAGTTTGTGCGCTGGGTGCAACTTTTATACACCTGTCAAATGGGAAATTATATTGTGCCTCCTATTGCAATGAATATATGTATATTGGCCTACGCCAAGCTGCTTGTAAGTCACTTGCAAAGTCCTGACCTTAGAATCAATGTAAGCTGCCATTTTAGGTCAATCCGTCATTTTAGGTTCTCTCTGTAAAGTCACCCTGTGAGTTAAAATGGTGGACGATGTCATTCCGAAAATACAACATGGCCGTCTTGACCTCTGTGTGTAATTGATATGTAACTTGCCTGCAGGCCACTTGTTGGGGTTGTGAACTGAGACCTTGTCCTTCGCTGACCTGTATGTAAAGGATTACTCATGCCAATGAAACTAATCCGCGAGCATATGTTAAGAACAATGTATCCAAATACTAAACTAAGAACACTTGTTTGACTACATTGTATTAATGTTTGAGAAGACCTTTATAAGAATACTAAAATACACTGTTACCATGTAGACTTGTTGGCGAATGTATAGATGTGTGAACTCGGCACAAACCCTAGATCAGTAATGTATTAGAGGAATATTAACCCGCAGTAGGGTTGGACATCATGTTCGCAAATGGTATAAAAGAGCAACGAATTCTAATTTACAGCCCCACTCACTGAGCACACTGAACCATGCTGGGGTTCGTTGTGTTGTACTGAGGGCCGATAGCTATCCGTTACTTTGTACTTTGAAACTGTTCAGTATAAAATAAAAGATCTTTGTATGTTCCTTTGTAACCCATGTTCGGTGTATTTCCTTTTGGGGTACTCAGCACACTCTATCGGACCGGGATCGGACAATGTGACAAAATAAGGAGCCCCTTCTGAACGAGACGCGACACCTCAGCAGCACTGCACAACCCGATCCCTGGACGATTAGCTTGTGGTCCGAGACGGCAACTTGACGAGGGTCCACTTATCGAGGCGGGCAGATTTGCCGAAAGATTAAAGGTAAGATTAGTTAGGTAAGATTCTTTGTAATCTGATCAGACCTCTTTAGGATTGATCAGGTGAGTCGTGACCCGATTCTTAAATATCCTAATAATTTGCTTTTGGCGTATTGTATCTGCAGACACAATTATTGACCAGGTAACACCAATAATTTGATATGCCTGGGAAATTGTCTACCTGCTCCAGGGCGTTATTCTGCAGTGATAGACAATCTTTGGAATTTAGCCATCCAGCACCACAGGAGGGGTCGCCGGCATGTACTATATACTGTAAGCATGGCATTGGAAGTATAGTGTTTAATGATATTTGGCACAGACAAACCAGACATGCCTCCGAACTTCACTGGCCAATCAATGGTAGTTTTGAAATCCCACGTATTGAGTATTTAGAGTCCATTCTATTAAAGAAAAAGGCTAGACCTGCAGCATTCAAGCTTTTGCAGAATTGGAAAAAAGAAGCGTTACAGCAACTTAAGAGTAGGGAAAAAAAATGTGTGCCGTCATAAAACAAACGCTGAAAAAGCATTGTTGTATGGCCAAGATAAACAGTCTGAGTCAGCTAGGAATATGGATAGGGCTTTCTCACTTGGCATTCAGAAAATCTATCCTTCTAAAGATCTTCATGTTTCCGATGAATTAATTGACAAATTGTTAAATGAACGAAGGCCTGGTGCCTCTTCCTGCCGTTATTCCTGCTCTACCTGCTGTTGTTCCTGTTGTTCCTGCTCCTCCTAATGCCCCTCTTCCTCCAGTCATTGTTCTTCCACCTATTCCTCCACCTCCTCCTATTGTACCAGTAATAGTACCTCCATTGAATTTGCCTGCTCCCCCTCTTCCAAGTGGTCCTGTACCACTTGTAGTCGATCAGGGTGCAGGGTCAAGGGTTGTCACTCGCAATACTGTACCGCCAGAGAAGAAACGTGATTTCATTGCCTGGGCTAAGCATTGTATGGAGAGAAATGATCAAGCTAACGTTTTTGCCACACTTTCTAATATGGATACGTTTCCTGAGAAAAATGTTTTCATTGAAGGTTTAGGGATTCATTTATGTGTAATGTGCGGCAAATTAAATAATACAGATCTCCCGCAAGGGTTAAGGGATCTAAACACTTTAGCATTTTCAAGAGACACTGTGGAGAAAGTAAATGAGCATGTCGAGAGGTTATTTGAGTATAGAAAGGAGTTGGAAAGGTTACAGAATGAGGATGATCAGGGGGAAAGTATGTATGTACAGAAACGGTTCCTTCTTTGTCGAAAATCGATATCTGAGGAAGCACAAATTTGTGCGAAAGACGCGCTTAGATGGATTTCAGATATGTCGATAACTCCAGTTGAGGTATATGACACATACAGTCAGTATACGCCAGAAATGCAGAGGAAAGTGATACAGGTAATGATAGAGTACCTACAGGATGATTGTGTGAAGAGAAAGATTAATTGTCCCACAGAGTTATTGAGCATTTATAAGAGAGCTTTTTCACTTGACACTTCTTCGGCTGCTTGAGCGCTCGACTTGGCCCTGTTGCTTAGTAAGCGTTCAGAGTTGCCTACTTCTCAGTTGCCTATGAGAGAGGTTCCTCCGACATTTGTCCCGAAGGTTGAGATTGCGGCTGATCCTGCAACAAATGCAGTTGCTGTGAGCATTCCTGCGCATTATGTATCACAGTTTGTTCACGTCCCATTCTCAAGACAGGAAGTGAATACTATTAGACAATCTATTCCTGATATTAGGAAAAATCCGACAGGATTCTATAAGGAAATAGAGTCCGTCTTGCAGTCCTCAGTATTCACCCTAGGTGATATTGATTTGTTATTTCCTGTACTCCTGCCCATAGATTTGTGGAAACAAGTTAGGACTAAAGACGACGTGTCAGGGTTGGGAGATACATGGGCTAACATAACTAGACTCGATGGAGAAAGGCCAGCTGGTGAAAGACCGCTCCAGGTGATGCTAACTTTGCCTGATAGAATCATTGCAAAATTGAAAACCATAATTCCTGAGAAGAGGATTATTTGGGACAAGCATACGGCCTGTATCCAAGGGAAGTCTGAGGGTGCTACCGAGTTCTTTAATCGGTTCGAACAGGTATTCTCAGATTTCAGCGGACAAGACTTAGGTACAGAGTCTGGGAAAAGATTATTTGTGGACAAATTTGTGCGTGGATTGCTGCCTGACATCCAGTCACAAATGATGTCTTTTGGGCACACCAAACTATGAAAAGGCCTTTGTGTTGTTTGTGCATGAATGGGATGGATGTGCTTTGGCTGTATTAACACAGGAACATGGAGGGAAGAATAGGCCGTGCGGTTACTTTTCTTCTGCCCTTGATCCTGTAGCATGCGCTTTGCCAAGATGTTTGCGAGCTGTCGCTGCTACTGCTGCGTCTGTAAAATAGAGTGAGGGAATGGTCCTAGGCCATGATCTAACCATGATGGTGCCTCACTCTGTAGATGTTCTACTGAACCGAACCCAAACGCAACACCTCACTTCCGCACGGTTGACGAGATATGAATTGATCTTGTTTGTGTTACGCTCACCTGGCTCCCACAGGGGCGTCGGTCGGACCCGGACAGCTGCGGTCTCGACCCACGTGATGCGTAGTGCAGCGATGACTGACTGGATCTGCCCTCCTAATCTTGTCTGCTTAACCCCTAGAAATATTCTCCTGCAAGTGGAGAGATGGATTTAGCCACTTGTGGATTCAAGTGATGGCACCCCCACAGTCCTCCCCAACTAATCACCTCTGAAATGCCTTCACAGCAATCTCACCTTATATTCTTGAAAGATGAGCTCCCCATCCTGCGTGGATTTGCAGGGGTGGGTCGATTCCAGTTACTTCACTGGTTTGAAGGCTTGGGAGAGTTCCGGAGAGTATTGACTCTGAGGTTCCTGGTGAGGACCAGTACGTATTAAGTTCATGGAGTTCAATAAGTCCGATGTTCACTCTTGTTCCCCCCTTCCTTTCTTGTCTTGCAGCTGGCTCGTGAAAAGATGCTCTTGTGGCAGCTGGTGGCGCTCAGGTAAGAGTCTGTATTACCCGGCGCTGTCGGTAAATGTTGCAGGAGGAAAACGTGTTGTTTTGTCTCTCTTTACAGATGCGGTACGTGAAAATATGGAGAGTCACAAAAGGTTGCCTCCGGTGGTAAACCAGGTAAGTCTATGGTGGTAAGAATTATATTTGTTGGTTCCTTCGGTTCACCTTGTGGTTTTCTTTTGTCTCCTAGGTGCCGAAGTTCGGCGAAGAAATGATGGAGGCAGCGACGACCCGAAGGATGCTGTGAAGACTGGTGAGTATGGCGCGGCGCTGCAGCTGGAGGTGCGGCGCGTGCAGAAATGTTGTTCTTTACAGGTCCGGAAACAAGATGGATCCAGAACCAGGTGTGGAATAGAAATAAGTTCATTTTCTAACCTTGTCCCTTTCTGTCCTCTTTGTATTAGGAGCTCCGGATTCGAGGCGGGCGTGGCAGAAGACTGGATGCAGGCTGCAGGCACGGTGAGTGTTACGCTGCTGGATGTAGAATAACGCTAATTACTAAATGTCTAGATGCCTGCTCCCGGGGCTGATGGGCTTGGTCCGGATGCCTGGGGGTAGGCATCATGACAGCACTCCCCACCAAGGCCCCTCCTAAAGTTGTTCTTCCCCTGGGCCCTGGTTTGTCTGGGAAGTTCCGATGCAATCTCACCAACCGAGGTGCATGGACGTGGTCACTAGGTTCCCATGGCCTTTCTTGTGGTCCGTAGGCCTTCCAATCGATTAAATAAAAAAGTTTTGATTTAACCATCTTGGAGTCCAGGATATTTTTTACCTCGAATTCAGGTTCTCCATCTATCACGATGGGGTCGGGTGGTTTGGTTAATCTTGTTCCTGGTTGAACTGGTTTTAAAAGTGAAACATGAAAGACAGGATGAATGCGCATATTAGAGGGTAATTCCAATTTGACGGCTAACGGGTTGATAATGGCCTTAATAGTGTAAGGTCCCAAATATCTGGGGTTAAAAGTCTGAGTTCCCTTCAGAGGTATGTGTTTTGTAGCCAGCCAAACTTGATCCCCAATCTGGTATTGTGGAGTTTCACTTCTATGTTTATCAGCTTTTTTCTTATATTTCTCTTTTGCTTGTTTCAAATGTTCTGTTGCCTCTTTAAAGGCTTGTGTAATAGTAGAATGCAAATGACTAACTGCAGGCATTTCTAAATGCTGTGGCGAATCTAGTTCTGAGGTTCGAGGGTCATGTCCATATATGGTATAAAAGGGGCTTTGTCCGGTTCCTGAATGTACAGAGTTATTGTATGCATACTCGGAAATCCATAAAATATCTTTCCAATTACTTTCGGTCTGGTGTAGCATGCAACGTAGATACTGTTCAAGGGTCTGGTTAGTCCTCTCCGTTTTACCATCGGTCTGGGGATGGTGACTGGTTGATAACCTCATGTCGATTTGTGCCAGTTGACAACATTTCTTCCACAAATGTGAAATGAATTGACTACCTCGGCCAGAGACCAATACGGAAGGAAATCCGTGTATTCGAACAATGTTTTCGAGGAACTCCTTGGCCAGAATTGAAGCAGAAGGTAATCCCTTTAGAGGAATAAAGTGGGCCATCTTGGAAAAAAGATCCACAATAACTAGAATGGTGTTAAATCCATTACATGGATGTAGATCTGTAATAAAGTCTAACAATAAGGTGTGCCACGGTGTAGGTGGAATATCCAAAGGTTGTAAGAGGCCAGCTGGTTTTTTCTTCTGACTTTTGTTTTGGGCGTAAATGCCGCAAGACATTACAAATGACTTTACGTCTTTTCGCCAGGTGGGCCACCAGAATTGTGTCTTAATTTTAGCTTCAGTTTTTGCGATACCTGGGTGTCCTTCCATCAGGGTGTCATGATAATTGGAGATGACTAGTTCTTGTAGTTCCTTGTGTGGTAGAAATAGGCGTCCTTGATAATAAGGTAGGTCATTGATGACTGAGTAGTCCGGGCCTTTCTTTGCCCAGTCCTGCAGGGCTGTTGGATCGAAGAGTTGTTGGATCTTTACTTGAATATCCTCTAGTGTCTGTAGAGTGGTTATGCCAAGAATTCTTTGTTCTGAAATTATAGGCACCGGTTCCGGGTTCGCATATGCTTCTCCCATTCCTATTCGGGATAAGGCATCTGCCTTGCCATTTTTACAACCTGGTTGATAAGTGATCACAAAATCGAACTCGGCAAAGAACAATGCCCATCGAAGTTGACGCGACGATTGGGCCTTGGCTGTTTTTAAATACTGCAAGTTCCGGTGATCGGTGATTACCGTAATGGTATGCCTGGCACCGAGAAGATAATGCCGCCAAGCCTTGAAGGCGGATTTGATGGCTAATAATTCTTTAACGGTAACCGCATAGTTTAACTCGGGTGCCGAGAACTTTCTGGACCAAAATGCTACTGGGTGAAGTTGACCAGTTTCAGGATCCTTCTGGGACAGGACCACTCCCATGGCTAAACTGGATGCATCAGTTTCAACTATGTATGGAAGTTCAGGGCGTGGATGCTTTAAGACAGGTGCAGAGGTGAATTTCACTTTCAGCTCTTGGAAGGCCTTTTCAGCTTCTTCGGTCCACAAGAAGCGTTTGTTTTTTCGCAAAAGTGCTGTGATAGGGTGTACAACATGTGAGAAATCCGGAATGAATCTGCGGTAGAAATTAGCAAATCCGAGCATGCTTTGTACCCCTTTAACTGAACTGGGTGATGGCCACTTGTGGATTGCGTCCACCTTTCGAGAGTCCATTCGGACTCCTTTTGGAGTCAGGATAAATCCAAGGAATTCAACTTCCGTAGTATGAAAAACGCATTTTTCCAATTTTGCATATAACTTGTGCTGGCGTAGTTTCTCAAGGACTGCACGAACGTGCTTCACATGGTCTGATTCTGGAGAGGAGTACACTAGAATATCGTCTATGTATACAACAACACAGACGTCAATGAGTTCACGAAGGACATCGTTCATAAAATACTGGAAGGCTGCTGGTGCACTGCACAACCCGAAGGGCATCACCTGGTATTAAATAACCCGTACTTAGTGGGAAAAGCAGTCTTCCGTTTGTCGCCTTTCTTTACACGTACCAGATGATATGCCCCTTGGAGATCTAATTTAGTGTAGATGCAAGCTCCTTTACTTGGTCTAATAATTCGGAGATCAGAGGAAATGGGTATCGGTTCTTAACCATGATCTGATTTAATGTGCGGTAGTCTATGCACGTTCTGAGGTCACCTTCCTTTTTAGGCACAAAGAACAAAGCTGAAGATGCAGGGGACTTGGATGGACGAAAGAAGCCATTAGCAAGGTATTGCTCCAAGTATTGTCGTAGGTGAAGGTTTTCGGGTTCGTAAGGGCGTAGATCCTACTGCATGGAGGTTGTGCACCCGGTATGAGATCGATTTGACAATCGTATGATCTGTGAGGTGGTAGGGTGTTCGCCTGTTCCTTTTGGAAAACATCCTGGAATTCTTGATATTCCTGAGGTAACTGCACGACTGGAGTAGCGACAGTGGCCAGGCCTTGGTTCCAGGTTTTTCTTGGGTAACAAGTATGTGCACAATCCGGGAAGGTTATTCTCTTCTCTCGCCAATCAATGCAAGGATTATGTGTTTCCAACCAAGGTATCCCCAGTATTATTTGGAACTGCGGGGCTTTGATTAAATGAAAGACAATAGTCTCTCGATGCCCATCCTGACCCAGTAGTGTCATCTCTGCGGTGGAATAAGTTACAGGCCCAGAGGCAATTTCAGTTCCATCGACTGTGGTGATGACATCCGAAGTGGTCTTTTTGCAGAGAGATATATTCATCCTAGAAGCCAACTCGTAGTCCACATAGTTTCCTATGGCCCCGCTATCAATGCATGCCCTCACTGTTTGCACACGTGATGGCTGCCTTGGATCTATAAGGACCATTGGTATGATGAAGTGCGAGGTCTGAGTATCCTTCTTCAAGCTCGGCAAGCGGACCTCTACGCTTGTCGGGCGTGGTCGTTTCCCAAATCAGGCTCTGTTTGATTTTTATCAGCAACTCCGACTTTTTTAGATGGTTTTTTAGATGTTTTTATAGGGCAATCCCGTAGAAAATGTCCTGAGGCCCCACAGTACAGACACAATTGCATCTGCCGTCTTCTTTCTCTTACCTTTTGAGTTAAGGGTCCCTTGACCCCCCCCAATCTGCATCGGTTATGATACATCTGTTCCTTTGAGGGTAACATTGGGTTTAACCAATACCCAATTCTCAAACTTAGCTCGATCAGCCTTTCTATTCTGAAGTCGGTGTTCTAACTGGACCACTAAGTCTATATATTCTGCACAATCCTGAGGGCCAAAACGTCTTTGAGTTCACCCCGAAGTCCACGATGAAATAATGTAATTCATTTTACCTCTGGCCATCCGGTTTCCACCACTAACCTATTGAAAGTGGCGATATAGGTTAGTAGATCCTGGTTACCTTGTCGTAATGATAAAAGTTCGTTATCCAGGGCCTGTCCCTGTGAATGTCTGGCAAATAGTATTTCCATGCTCAATTGAAAACCTTGAAAATCCCGAAGAAGAGGGTCATCCTGGTTAACTAATGGAATTGACCAATCCGCTGCGCTGCCACTAAGATATGATAGTACAAAGGCTACTTTGGTTTGGTCATTCGGAAAGCTCCAGGTCTGCATAAAAAGTGCAAGCGGCATTGGTTCATAAACACGGCAAACTTTTTTGGGTCCCCAGCAAAACGTTCGGGTGGAGCTAAAGGAATGCTCCCTGGTATTACCACTTGCACAGGATTGCTCGACGAAACAGGAGTTGGATTCCCCCCGAGTCCAGGTAATGGTGTTTGCCCAGCTTGGTTTTGCAGTAAATGTCTAGCAAGATCATCAGTGCGCTCCTTTGACACAATCGGTTCTCTCCTGAGGGCATTAGTCTCTTGGCGTGCGGAGTGCACTTCTGCCCTAAATTCCCCTAACAATAGGGCTAGTTGGTCGGTTTCTGAGGTTTCCATAACGCCCGGGTGGGGATTTGTAGATAGGCTTCGCGTTTTGTTACGCTCACCTGGCTCCCACAGGGGCGTCGGTCAGACCCAGACAGCTGCGGTCTCCACCCACGTGATGCGTAGTGCAGCGATGACTGTCTGGATCTGCCCTCCTAATCTTGTCTGCTTAACCCGTAGAAATATTCTCCTGCAAGTGGAGAGATGGATTTAGCCACTGGTGGATTCAAGTGATGGCACCCCCACAGTCCTCCCCAACTAATCACCTCCAAAATGCCCTCACAGCAATCTCACCTTATATTCTTGAAAGATGAGCTCACCATCCTGCGTGGATTTGCAGGGGCGCGTCAATTTCAGTTACTTCACTGGTTTGAAGGCTCGGGAGAGTTCCGGAGAGTATTGACTCTGAGGTTCCTGGTGAGGACCAGTAAGTATTAAGTTCATAGAGTTCATTATGTCCGATGTTCACTCTTGTTCCCCCCTTCCTTTCTTGTCTTGCAGCTGGCTCATGAAAAGATGCTCTTGTGGCAGCTGGTGGCGCTCAGGTAAGAGTCTGTATTACCCGGCGCTGTCCGGTAAATGTTGCAGGAAAAAACGTATTGTTTTGTCTCTCTTTACAGATGCGGCACGTGAAAATATGGAGAGTCACAAAAGGATGCCTCCGGTGGTAAATCAGGTAAATCTATGGTGGTAAGAATTATATTTGTTGGTTCCCTCGGCTCACCTTGTGGTTTTCTTTTGTCTCCTAGGTGCCGAAGTTCGGCGAAGAAATGATGGAGGCAGCGCCGACACGAAGGATGCTGTGAAGACAGGTGAGTATGGCGCGGCGCTGCAGCTGGAGGTGCGGCTCGTGCAGAAATTATGTTCTTTACAGGTCCGGAGACAAGATGGATCCAGAATCAGGTGTGGAATAGAAATAAGTTCATTTTCTAACCTTGTCACTTTCTTTCCTCTTTGTTTTAGGGGCTCCGGATTCGAGGCAGGCATGGCAGAAGACTGGATGCAGGCTGCAGGCACGGTGAGTGTTACGCTGCTGGATGCAGAATAACGCGAAGCGTGTGTTGCTGGTCGGGTGTGGTTTAAATAGCCTCAAAAGTAGTCCCAGGTAAGAAGTCCCTAGAACCACACCCGAGTGAAAAATAGTCCCTGTAGAAAAATAGTCCCTTTCAGGCTTCATGTTGGATTGGAGTCATTTGCAGCATGTTCTGCCTGAGGTAAGTAATGACTATGAGCCTGGCGCCTAAGGCGCCAGGACTGAACCCAGATAGCCCCTAGCCGGGGCTGCTGAGGTTTTACTAAATGTCTAGATGCCTGCTCCCGGGGCTGATGGGATTGGTCTGGATGCCTGGGGGTAGGCATCATGACAGTTTGCTCCTCACATCCAAATTAAGAGGTGTTGTGTTCTTAATCTGGCTGAACTCCTACCTTTATACTACCGAACAAGAGACAAAGGGTAGAATTGATCTAAAAGACACTCCTTTGAACAATCCGCAAGGAGAGCTGTTTTGTGATAGCTCCTGCTTCAAACTTCTAGATGGTACATCCACAGCTGCTTATGCAATCACCACATTAAGCACGGTCGTGGAAACCAAGAGAATCACGCATAATTCCGCGCAGGCCGCAGAGATTATAGCATTGACCCGAGCTTGTGAACTTTCCGAAGGGCTCACAGTAAACATATATACTGATAGTCAGTATGCCTTTGGGGTGGTTCACAACTTTGGGAGACTTTTGTCAGAGAGTGGTTCTTAACTTCGCATGGCACAAAGATCCAACATGGCTCCCTAATAGTACAACTGCTCTCAGCACTTGCGCTCCCTACTCAATTAGCCATCGTAAAATGTGCAGCACATCGAAAGATTACAGATGATGCAGGCAAAGGGAATGCTTTCGCTGATCAGAAAGCTAGACAACTGCCACTGATCTCTTTACGGAGATGTATGTTTCAAGGGATACTGTAAATGCCTATAAAATGGATGAGTGTGTTGGGTCTGTACAGGATATCCAAGCCGATGCCACGTTAGAAAAATCCAAGAGGTGGGCTGAAGGCTTGGGGAAACTCGATGATGATGGGTGTTGGGTGGACATAGTCGAAGGGAAATGGCTACTCCCTGACGCTTATGTAATGATGATGGTCGTCATGGCCCATGGTCCTACGCATACATGTACCCAGAAAGTCACGAAAATGTTAGAGAAAGTTTGGGAAAATGACAAAATTTAAAAAATTGCCCAGCGCTATGTACAGGACTGCATGATTTGCCTACAACACAATGTGGGAAAGGGGACATAAACTCCAAGGGGAAGTTTTAGGCCACCTTCTGTCCCCTTCGAGGTCATTCACTTCGATTTTATTGAAATGGAACGGTGCAATAGTATGTATTAACTGTCATCTGTGCTTTTAGCAAATGGGTCGAGGCTTTCCCTGTCAAAGATGCTACAGCCATGACTACTGCGAAAACCATGTTAAAGGAGTATTTTCCTCGGTTCGGGCTACCAAGAGTCATCTGGTCAGACAATGGTGCACATTTTGTCGCTGCTATAATCCTGCAGATATGTGCGGCATTACAGATCGACAAATGTTTCCATTCGGCCAGACACGCTCCGAGTGCCGGACTAGTAGAAAGACACAATGGTATAATCAAGAACTAGCTCGCTAAGACGTGTGCCGGCACTAAATTAAAATGGCCGGACGCCTTACCGATTGTGTTATTAGCCATGCGTACAACCCCTCAAACTAAGACTGGGCTCTCTCCATTTGAGGTGGTAATGGGGAGACCTGCCAATATCTGAAATCTTCCTAAATGTAGATCTTTGAAAAATGTTGAAAATTTACTTCTTTCAGATTATTGCAGCCAGTTGACTAAAAACCTGAATTTGATTTATCACCAGGTGCAAGAGGCTTTACCTGTGCGATACGAGGGCCCGGGCCACAGCATACGGCCTGGGAACTGGGTGCTCATCAAGGCATTTGAGCGTTCTTCCTGCCTTGCACCTCGTTGGTGGGGCCCATTCCAGGTCCTGTTGGTCACACAAACGGCGGTGCGTGTCTCAGGCCGAAAAAACTGGATCCACACGTCGCATGTCAAGAGACTTCCACACCCAGTGCCACACGATACAGAAGAAACAGAACCCCTCGCTAAAGCTGCAACCAACGATCCCAAAGCAGTAAATAGCGCTGAGAGTGCATCGGAGAATCTTTCTGAGCCCATAAGGCTTGGAGAACCTGCCATTTTGTCTCCACACTCTCTAAAAGTTTTGCTTCCGGAAACTGTTGTTTCAAATTCTGCATCTTCACTTGCTCCTGATATGTTGCTCCCAACGGGAAGTGACGACACATTGTTTCTGGATCAATCAGTACCGGGAAAAGCAAGGTACAATCTGGGTCCATGAAGATAGACTTACAGCATGGTTCGGCTGTGCATTCGGAGAAGGAAAGGATCATCGAGGGCTTGTTTTTGCCCAAATTTGAGAAAGAGGGTTCTGTTGGCTGGGGTTGTGGAAGGACTAGGAAGTCGCGCGGCCGGGAGGTCACCAGCTAAGAACATTGGGGTTTGTCGGTTGAAGACTACAATGTCTGCCACAGCTACCGCTCGTATGGGACCTGTAAATGATTGTGTGACCAGCCGGGATAATGGACAAAGCACCTGGGCCCCAAAAACGTATTACTGTGTTTTTATAATAATATTTGGTTTTATAATAGTCACTGTCTTAGGCCTAAGGTACCTCGAGGAAACTCATCATTTAGAGTCCTTGTTCTCGACTGAAAATGTACCCACTGTTCCTACTCCCTTTGTACATTTGCATACTCTGTCCCCTAGGGACTCTCAGAATAGACAAAGGTACTATAACAATACTCTGTTAATTATCATGAATGCTACGCATGCCATTTTTTATAGGTCCAACTGTTGGGTCTGCTCACATTTACCGCAACATGGGGATAAGGGGCTAGGTTGGTATATTCATCCTTTACCTTTGACACCTGCTTGTTATGCTTCTCTTAGAGCACTGTTCTTTGGCTGTTGGAACGATAGCATCTCGGGGAATTTTGAGAAACGTGTTCTGACTCCCCTGAGATGCCCGCTTTTCACAAATAGGAGTAAGCTCAAGGTTGCTTCTATTAGGCCTTCTGATAGACTGTCTTGTCCTTTTCAATCTTTTATTTCCTTTAAAATGGCTCCGATAGGCTATAAGGATGCCATGCCTCCTTCTTACACTGTTAACCATAGCCCCGATTCAGTTTCTTTCTGCATACAGAGGAATCGTCCTCATTCAATGGGAGATTTTAGAGGTTGTGCCAATGTTGCAAAGTTGACTGGGGAAGACAGACCTTTGTATGTAGGTGAACCTGTCTACTTTGTTTGCGGTAATGTAGCATTTCCATGGTTACCCAGGGACTGGCAGGGAACCTGTTATTTAGGGATCCTGTTACCTGGAGTGTTCATAGCTAGTACAGTAGAGGTTTCAAAGGCTCGTCCACGGCGGGACGAGAATGATGACACTCCAGCACAGGTCTTGGGAGATGTAATAAAATCATTTGTGCCATTTTGAGGGCAGATAGCGAATTCTGAAGATATCAGAAGACTAGCGAGAGTACTAGAGAGAACCATCAACCGGACCATGGACATACTCTATAATATGACATTAGAACAGAAAGCGATAAGACTAGTAGCGCTCCAGAACCGGATGGCATTAGATGTTATTTTGGCTGAACGTGGTGGAGTATGTACATTAGTTGGGGCCCGTTTGCTACTATCTTCAAGGCAATACACGTCCTTAGTTCAGAAGTGCATGTTCCCGAGGGAAACTGGGATCTTAGCGCTTGCTTCTGGGACTTCTTGCGATCTTGGGGTTGGAAGGTACTTTCTGTCTTACTGATCATTTTGGGAATTCTGCTGTTCCTTTGTTGTTGTATCCAGTGTTTACCTAGTATATGTTCGATGCTAGGGGGATGTTGCGCACAAGCGATAGGTACAATAGGACATAAAGTGTATGCCCCAGATAAAACCTCCAAGGAATATGTATTAAAAGAAATTTTAGCGAATTATCTGATGGCAATAGATATATCTGACAGCGATTCAGGGTGCATGGACGATGATGCATGGAGTTGTTTGCATGGAGATCAGAAGTAGTTAAGCACTTGGCATAGGCCAAAAGGAGGGGTTGTCAAATGGGAAATTATATCGTGCCTCCTACTGCAATGAATATATGTATATTGGCCTACGCCAAGCTGCTTGTAAGTCACTTGTCAAGAAATCCGTGTTGCAAGGTCCTGACCTTAGAATCAATGTAAGCCGCCATTTTAGGTCAATCCGCCATTTTAGGTTCTCTATGTAAAGTCACCCTGTGAGTTAAAATGATGGACAATGTCATTCCGAAAATACAACATGGCTATCTTGACCTCTGTATGTAATTAATATGTAACTTGCCTGCAGGCCACTTGTTGGGGTCGTGAACTGATACCTTGTCCTTTGATGACCTGTATGTAAAGGATTACTCGTGCCAATGAAACTAATCCGCGAGCATATGTTAAGAACAATGCATCCAAATACTAAACTAAGAACACTTGTTTAACTACATTGAATTAATGTTTGGGAAGACCTTTATAAGAATCCTAAAATACACTGTTACCATGTAGACTTGTTGGCGAATGTATTAAAGGCAAACCCTATGCATATAGTTTGGTGAACTCGGCACAAACCCTAGATCAGTAATGTATTAGAGGAATATTAACCCGCAGTAGGGTTGGACATCATGTTCGCAAATGATATAAAAGAGCAACAAATTCTAATGTACAGCCCCACTCAGTGAACACACTGAACCACGATGGGGTTCGTTGTGTTGTACTGAGGGCCCATAGCTATCCGTTACTTTTGTACTTTGAAACTGTTCAGTATAAAATAAAAGATCTTTGTATGTTCCTTTGTAACCCGTGTTCGGTGTATTTCCTTTTGGGGTACTCAGCCTCGATATTTTATCTTTGTTTTCACACACCAATCTGGTAGCCAGGGTCAAAGTGAATGGTTATATCTCGGAAACCTTCCCCTTACAAAGGGGAACTAGACAGGGATGTCCTCTTTCACCGCTCCTGTTCTTGCTTGCGATGGAGCCTCTGGCAGCGATGGGAAGAACGGATCCCCAACTGAGAGGATTTATTTTGCCATAGGAAGGGGGGGACCACATATCTCTTTATGCCAATGTTGTTCCCATTTACCTAGGCAAGCCCAAGCATACTGGACCGAGAGTGATGAATGTGTTCAGGGCTCCCCAATGGGAGCACCGGAGACCCAAAGTGAAAGCCAAGGCAGGCAGAAACACAACACGGTTGTGTTTACATGCCGCGGTGTTTCTGCTTAAATCTGCTTTCCCATTTGGGGCTCTAGGGCTCCCCATGGGGAGCCCTAGAGCCCCAAATGGGAAAGCAGATTTAGGCAGAAAAACTATTCGGTTGTTTTCCGCAATGCTAAATGCTGCAGTGTTTCTGCCTAAATCTGCTTTCCCATTTGGGGCTCTAGGGCTCCCCGTGGGGAGCCCTAAAGCCCCAAATGGGAAAGCAGATTTAGGCAGAAACACAACGCGGTTGTGTTTGAAAATGCGGCAGTTTTTCTTTCTAAGTTTCTCAGGCTCGGAGGAGCCTGAGAAACTTAGAAAGAAAAACCGCAGCGTTTTCAAACACAATAACGTTGTATCTATGTTTGCGGTCGCTTCAACAGCTACCGCAAACATAAATACGTTTTTAAAGCTGCTGTTTTATTTCTAAGTTTTCTGGGCTCCTCCAGCCCGGAAAACTTAGAAAAAAAAACGCAGCTAGTGCTTATTTAAAAAAAAAAAATAGCACTTACCGAGATGCAGCTGCAGCTTTTCTGCCTGTAGTCTCCGGTCTGCGTCCTCCGAGTCCCGGGACCAATGAAGGAAAAGCCACCCAGTGGTAGCTTTTGTTTACTACAGCTGGCTGGCTTTTCCTTCATTAGTGCCGCAAAAGCAAAAGCCAGCACAGGCGGGCATCCATTTCACAAAATGGATGCGCCCATGTGCTTGCTTTTTACATTTTTGAGCTTGAATTGCTCAAAATTTTACATAGGGACTTCGAAAAAAAATGGCAATTGTTTTTTTTTATATTGCCTATCTATTTTTGAAATAAACATTTTTGGGCAAACCATTCCTTTAAATACTTTTTATTTTTTTTTATTGAAAAACTACAGTTTGACAAAAAGAAAAAACTTTTGTTTCAAGACATCGACACATTTCTTTGCAATAGACACAATAGTCTACCGGCATCTTTATGTGCTGCTGAGATTTCAGTTTAGAGTGTCTTTATGGTCCAAAGGAAACTTCAGAAGCATAGTTTGGTAATTTACAATGGCGCATACATGTTTGTTGTTTTGTCCAGAGGAAATCATGACCCACCATGTCGCCATGTTCTCATCCAAGGGGGCAAATTCGCCTAAATAGGCAGTACGCTGGTCGCATATTGCTGGACAATTTAGGATTAAATGTTTCAGTGATTCTACAGCAGCAGCACAAAAGCGACATAAATTATTATTTACATTGGGGTGTTTCCTTTGATATAGGATTTCCTTCGATCGCAAGGTGTTTAGCCGGAAGCGTAGGAATTGCTCACGATAGAAACGAGTATAACATTGTGACAGATATTTGGCTTGGCAGTTGAGTTTTTTTTAGCATTACCTAGCCATTGAGAAGTTGGAATTGCTGAACGTTTTTCAACATTAACGATCCACGACCATGCATCAAATTTTCTTTTAGCAAGTTTGGGACGAGAAAATAAATCGAAGTTATTGATTTCTGCCGCCACGATCCACTTCTGGACTTTATTGAGCCATTGGTCTAACAGTTGGCTGGTGTGTGAGTCGTCAATAGAAGTAAATATTTTATAGGCTGGTGCCCCACTCACCTCTTTTATTTTCCGCCATAGCAAGATGGACTTCCATATCATATGGGTGAAAAGGGAATTCAATGATAATTCATGGCGTATCAAGATGATTGACACACAGTCCGGAAGATTCAAAACTCGTCTCCAGAAAAGCCCCTCTATTTGGTTCCATTTTTGCTCAGTGATGTTCCAACCGGCTTCTGCGCCGAATGTTAAGATAGGAACTACCTTATGAAGGTAGAACGTTAGAACCGGAGTTAGCGAAAATTTTCCAAAGGTATTATTGAGCTTTGCCGCTTGGATCGCCAATCTTGCTGCTTTCAGTTTTAGGACACTTAGCCACTGCTCTTCACAAATTGAATTGTTAAACTGGACACCCAGATAACAGATTGAATTAGTTGTGGATAATCGCTGTCCTCCAACGGCCCAATTAAATGCACAATCTTTTTTGCTAGTTTTTGTACCTATTGATAGGATTTTCGTTTTGTCTGGATTGATTACCAGCTCATTAATGGTTAGGTAATCAAAAAGACAATTTAAGAGCCGTTGTAGGCCGATCTGAGTTTTATCAATCAATACCAGATCATCTGCGTATGCAATATAGCATACAGAGGACAGATTTAATCTTGGGGGGAAACAGTGTGCCTGCTCAAGATGATTCGGGAGATCTGCTAGAAATAGTTTGAACAGGTCGGCAGCAAGCAGACAACCTTGCTTCACTCCCCTTGTCGTGGGGATACTGTCTGATAAGTCGCCGTTGTTATTAAGGCGAACGCGAAATGAAGTGTTCATGTGGAGAGCCATTATTGGGGTAAGGATATCTTCAGGGCAATTCCAATTAATTAATTTTTTCCAGAGCAGTTCACGATTAATGCCATCAAACGCTTGCTTCATGTCAATGAAGGCTAGATGTAGTTTGGATTTTTGTTTTAGGGCGTCTAGTTTCAGGGCTGTTAATATAGAGAGATTTACATCTACTCCTGTGCCCTTCGAAAACCCTGTTTGACGTACATCAGGAATTCCTGCTTTTTTAGCCCAGGATGCCAGTTTCACTCTCAGATTGGATCCGAATAGTTTACCGATGCAGTCTAAGAGAGCAATTGGCCTATAGTTTTCGGGAGCCTCCCAACTGCCCTTCTTATGAACCGGGATCACAATTGCAGTAAGCCAGGACTCAGGCACTCTTTGTGCACTTGCGATGTTTTGAAAAAGGCGCTCAATAAAAGGGGCCCAGATTTGTGGATTTTTTTTAGCATCACATTGCTAATCATATCTGGCCCAGCAGCGCGCGAGTTTTTGAGTGTTTTAATAGCATCCACAATTTCAGTTTGTGACATTTGAACATCCCACGGCACTAGTTTGGCTTCAAGAGCTAACATCGGCACCATAGACTGGTTATTAAAGACTGCTGTGAAGTGCTTGCACCAACTGTCACCAGTAATTGTATTCTGTGTTAGGTTTGTACTTATTGACGGCCCCATATTCAAGATTTTCCAAGTGTCTCGTGTGTTCTTGGTGACCAATAACTTCATCATGAGTTCAGTGCGGTCTTGCTCGACGATGAGTTTCTGGGATCTAATCCAGTTTCTATAGGTTGCTCTTCTTGTTTTGACTTCTTTGCGTATAATTGTCCATGAGACTTTTTTTGTTTTTTTAAACTGCGGATGTCACTTCTTAACGCTTTTTTTTTGGCATACATCACTTTGCTAAACCAATGATTGTGAATTGTAGGTTGACTAGGTACCGCGTTGTTAGTTGTTTTATGTATTGCTAACAGCGGCATGTAGTCGACCCCACTTGGCAGGTTTATCAGGTTTTCTGTTAAGGTGCATATCTTCTTGATGCTCAATCTTAGGCGATTGCCACTTGGATGTGCCTCAACTTGGACCAGATATCAGAGTACAGATTTGGGCCCTGGCAATAGGCAATCTAGTTTTAGTATCCTATGATCGCTCTTTGTTGAGCTTATGGACTGCAGAGAGCTTGTCTTTTCTTCAAGATTCCTGGACACCCAGAAGTAATCAATAATACTGTGCAAAGATTTACGATGCCATGTCGGTTGAGCCGGCATATCACCTCTCACTCTACCATTCAACATCACACAGTTATGCGTCTCCATTAGAGTGGACCAATGTTGTTCCTTCGCACCTAGATCCTCATGTGTGAGATGGCTATAGATGTTAGACTGAGGATCACACTTGAACCAAGACCCATTTAAGTCTCCACAGCAGATGATTGTCAGGTTATGATATTTCATCAGCGCGTCATCCATTAGGCCACTGATCGCAGAGATGTAGTCCGCTTCTTGCATTTTCGCTGGATTCCAATAACAATTTATCAGTAGCAGGGAATAAGAGACGTTTGGATTTTCAGTCTGTGAGTGCATTATAGAGCCTTGAATATATGGATTTGGATTGACACAACTTGGACTAGACCAATTTTGCGACAGTCGTATCATGGTCAATAGTTCTGCACTCGGGCGCCCTTGTTTGTTTTTAATGGCCGGGTTGATCATTGTGACAAATCCATCTCTCATTGGTGCATCGATCAACCAGGTCTCTTGCAAGCAAATAGCAAAGACATCATCTAAGGGGACCTCGAACTCCTGAAGCAGATGATGGTACCCTCGTGTGTTCCACGATATGATGGAAGAGGTGACGTCCTGGTGGCATAGTCATGGCTAATCCTGGTTCCGATTTCTCTGGAGACTAGCTTTTTTTTCTTTTCGGGTGTTTGAATCAGCTGGTTTCCCCTCAGAGAACATGCTATGACGTAGAGATCTCACCTCGGCTGGATTTATGTCGGCCGAACTTAATACCGACTGATTGGAATCACTGGTCCAGGCTTGCTTTTCTGGTTCAACCGAAATATCAAAACCAAACAGCAGTAGATCTTCAGCTGATTTGAGGAGTGTATTGCGTACACCTGCTGCGTCTGTGTGTAACAGCACAGCATCAGAGCAACATTCATTCACATATTCAACGATTTTAATGTCATCCGAGTTTATCAACCGCAGAGGAGGGATATGTTTGAATAGACGCAAGACATTTGTTCGATTCAGATTCAATTCATTGTCGTCTTTATGGATATTTTGAAGCCTCAATTTACACTTATGATTGTTTTGTCGCTGTAAGTGCGAAGCTTGAGACCTCCAAGTAGGACGAATTTGCTGGTTACGTTGCTTTGTAGTGAATTTTGGGTTTAGACTAGATGTAGCAGCCATGGAGTCTGAATCAGCCTTATGAGAAATGGTTGAACATCGACTTTTCACTGCTTGCCACTTCTCAGGTGAGCGACTTTGCCTTAAGTGAGTAACTTTGGAAGACCTCTGCATCTCGAGCGGATTTTCTTCACTGGCATCATGCGATAGTTCATCATCGCTCGAATTTGAGTACGTAGAAAGATCGCATAGGTCTGGCGCATCTGATTTCACCGAGATAACTGAGGAACTGTCGTCTGAGTTTAAATGACAACGCTTGGCACCTTGTTTCAGAGGTGGTTTCAAAACACACGTTTGTGCTGCTGAGAGACCATTCACATCCTCAATGTTGTGCTTAAAAAGCCCCAACCGCGGGGGAGTAGTCAGGTTTCTAATGAACCTTTTCGTAGAGGTGTGTGTTACCGGTTTTACTTTTTTAGCCATTGTAGTTTGCTTTACAGTTTGTGCTGCTGAGAGACCATTCACATCCTCAATGTTGTGCTTAAAAAGCCCCAACCACGGGGGAGTAGTCAGGTTTCTAATGAACCTTTTCGTAGAGGTGTGTGTTACCGGTTTTACTATTTTAGCCATTGTAGTTTGCTTTACAGTTTTGGCTTGAACTATGGGCTTGGATTTTATGCTAGCTGTATTTGAGTGTGCAGAGCAGCTTGCAATTTCGTTCTTTTTTACAGGTCCCCCAAAGATGCCGGCTATGGAAGGTACACTTTCCTGCACATCAGCTTGTATTGCGGCTGATGTTGCTCACGATGTAACTTGAGATGGCGGCTCCACTGCCACTACTACCGACATGGCGTCTGATGAACCATGCTGGTCGACCCTAGCCAAGATGTGGGAAGAACCAGCTGCAGCTGAGTGAGAGACATTTTGACTTATCACCTGCGGGACAGTGGGTGAATCATTTTGAAATGTCACTGAAACAGAGGAAGCACCACATTGCTTCTCAGCCTGCGACCTAGAGAAAGCGTTCAGCGATGGTACCGTACTATGCTTATCAGCTTTAGACTGGGTTGAACAATGACCTGAGTTGAGTAGGGGCGCAATCTCAGTCAGGACTTCCAAGAGACATTTTAACTGAAGATCGTGTCTCTCCTGTTGTAAGGTGACGAGGTCATTTAGACGAGAATTCCAGTGCGAGCTTGCGTCTTTTCCTGCTTGCACATCTTGCTGGATGAACTTAGTAAAGGAATCAATTTGGTCCAATTTAGATGTGAGATTCACTAATATGGCCCCTTGGTCTCTGATTGTTTCATTTAGCGACTCATACAGCTTAACAAACGGAATCATGGCTTGTGACGACTTTATTATGTAGCTGTATTGCAGCACCCACAGTTAGATTGATTTTTGAGTTTGGTGTTTTCTGTCCATCTTTAACTGGAGTTGGAGCTATTGGGTGCTCGAGGCCGGACGTGGAAGCTTTTGATGGAGTGGTTAGTAGCACTGGCGTAACAGGGGCGCCCGCAGCCCCCGCGGTGCGGGGGGGCCCGCGGTGTGGGGGGCCCCACCAGCACATGGCTGGGAGGGGGCCCCAGTAAAAAACAAAAATTAAAAAAAATATATATATATTTTTTTCTAAAAAAAAAAAAAAGTTTCTTTTGAAATTCACTCTGCATTCATAAAGAACATTTCTGTAACAGAAATAATTTCTTTATGAAGGCAGAGTGACTACAAAAAGAAACTTTCTTTTTGAAGTCTGAGGGCCCCCGTAACCCATGACATGGAAGACCCTAGGCTGGAGGCCTCCATGTCATGGGGTGGGGGGGGGGGGATTGGGAGCCCTATGCCTTCAAAAAGAAATTGTTTGTTTTTGAAGCCACTCAGCCATCATAAAGAAATTATTTTGATTATGGTTCGGTCCTTAACTGAAATAATTTCTTAATGAAGTTATAGTGACTTAAAAAAGAAACAATGCGGCTCATTCTGACCATGCCGGTCCGGAAACAACGGTGCTGGTAAGCTTACAGGCACTGTTGTTTCCGGACCGGCATATTACAGGTCTGCCTTGTGGGGCTGCCGTGCCCGACAGGTCTGACCCTGCCAGGCACAGGAGCCACGGTAGGCAGACCTGTCACGGAAGCACCGGCACCGTTAACAATGGTGCAGGTGCTTCTGTGTCCCCATTCCCGTGGAGTCTGGGGTTTAACGAAATTACCGGCACCTGATTTCCCAGCCGCCGGACTTGAAATAGCACGGTGGCACCGGGAAGTCAGGCCATAGTAATTTTTTATGGGTCTGGCGGCAACCCGCCGGTAGCACCGGCACGGTTACCGCTGGACCCGCAATGAGCCCCAATTTCTTTTTTAAGTAATAGGGCCCCCCCTCAACTCCATGAGGTGTGCGTGTATGAGTCTATGGTGAAAGGGTGCACACTCAAATGTATAGCCGTCTGCCTGTGTGTGTATGGTGAAAGGGTGCACACTTAAATATATGGGTGGCTGTGGGGGTGTGCCTGCATGGTGAAAGGGTGCACACATAAATGTATAGGTGGCTACCTGTGTGAGTGTATGGTGAAAATGTGTGGATGACTGGGTGTGTATAAGGTGAATGGGGTGTGTGCTTGTGTACAGGGGCACAAGAAAACCTTCATTTTGGGGGGGCTAACCCTTCAAATGTTGGGAGAGGCGCTAACTTCACATGAGGTGGGCAGGGGGAAACTTATTTGTGTGGGCGCATCCAAATTATTTACGCATTTTAATGAGACTATTCTAGTGCAGATTCAATGTTACAAGCAGTTAACTTTCTCCTATAAGTCTCCTGTTCCCTCTCTACCCTTCCAATCACTCCCCTGGCATGCAAGTACTAAACCCACATCACGATTTCAATCGCCTAAACAATGTGGAATTTGAATGCAGGTACTAACAGTGAAATGCTTTACGTTGGTAATTGCTGGGTTCTTGTTAACAGCAAAAACCAGGTGCCGTTTAAAATCTGTGTCCTGTTCGGTCTGGCAACTGCTCTAAATGTTAGCCAAGTTGAGTCAATATAGCCCAAAATGTCAGGGGGGGTAGTGCTGAAGCCCAGTCAACTCAATGGTGTTGCGCTACTACTTGTGTTTAATGCCTTGCTTACTCCTAGCCCTATTCTTCCTCGTCCCAGTACTTATATACGAGGCAGTATGTGTGTTTGAGGCACTCTGCCTCATACAAAAGTACTGGGAAGAGGTAGAGGTACATGGAGGTAATGCCTGATTTAGCTACCTGTAATCTTCATCACTCCTAGTCCCACTGTTCCTCATCCCAGTACTTACCTATGAGGCAAGGAGCCTCATACGAAAGCTCTGGGACAAGGAAGAGGGACGCAGAGGTAATTCTGGGCCAAGGAGCTGATTGTGGTGGGTGGGAGGGAGAGTGGATGTGTGGGTGGGCAGGATTGTGTGATAAATCATAATGGTTGTCCATGTCCAGGCTAAGCAGGCATGATATGTGGTATTAGTGGCTAGAGAGGCATTTTGATTTAGCCAGTCTAGTCATTCCTCAGTTTGGTATGACTTTCTTTTAACTGGACATTTCTGATAAAGTAGTCCTGCTAACTTTAATTACCTGGCTAGATTGTCATTTGGGTGCTGCCAGTCTAGCCATTTCTTACTGCGGCATTGTATATTTTTCTGGGCATCTGTGATAAAATGATATGATGTGATTCAAGTCATTTATAATGCGCCTGTACACAAGTGTACACAAGGGAGGGATGATAGAGGTAGGACAAGACAAACGATCTCACTAGGCCTTGTGTCATTGTGAGAACGAGAAGTGCAAGGGAAAAGGGAGCAGGGAAGTGCAAGTGAGAGGGGAGGGGAAAACAGGACAGCAATGATCTCAGTAAGTGCAGCCAGGGCAGAGCAGCTATTGGTTGTGCAAGGAGAACAATGGACTGCAGGGTTACAGTTACAGCCCCTAAGTGCATGGTAGGCCCGGAGGCATTGCAAGGGTGACCAATCAAGAAAGAGCCTGGACTCAGAGAGACTCTGAGGGTAGCCAAGCAGCCAGTCAGTACAGCAGACAGGTAGGTCAGGTAGGTCAGCAGGGGGGGAGAGAGAGCGAAAGCAGCAGAGAAGAGGAAAGCTTTTAGCTGCTTCCGAAACTTCAGGTTGTCCGCCTCAAGTTTGAGAGGGGCAGGGAGGCCATTCCAGTTGGAGGCACCAGCAGAGGAGAGAGGTCTACCCCCACTCTCTGCCTGGAGAAATGTCTAAGCCTTAGAGAGTTGGAGGTAGCTGAGTGAAGGGTTAGAGAAAGAAGGTATTTTGGAAGAGAGCATTGGATTTAGTGTTGGCACTGGCCCCAGAAAGCCTTGTGGGCAATGCAAAGGTTCTTGAACTTGATCCTTGCAGCCAGTGGAGAAATTTCAGGGCTGGAGAAATACAATCCCAGGGCTTGAGGCCAAGGCTAAGTCTTGCAGTCCTGTTCTGGATTATTTGCAGATGACGGAGACTAGAGGAAGACAGATTGAGAAAGTGGCTGTTGCAGTAGTCCAGCTTAGAGACAGTGAGCTTCTGGTGGAGAGTGAGAAAGGGAAGAGTCCCTTTGAGGAGGAGCAGCTGGTAGTGGGACTTCTTGGTGATGTCCGAGATGTTAGGAGAGAAAGAGAGTGTGGCTTTGAAGATGACACCAAGGTTTTTTGCCTCGCAGGAAGGCAAAGGAAGAGGGCCCAAGGTGGTCTGCTATAGTGCGAGAGGAAACACAGTGGCAAGGGTCCCAATGAGAAGGATCTCTGTCTTACTGGCATTAAGGCAGAGATTGTTGGAGGTGCACCAATCCTGAATCGTGGATAGACAGTCAGGAATGAGCAAGAGAGGAGAGGAGGATGAGGGGAGCCTGAAGGAAAGCTGAGTCATCCGCACAACATTGAAAGTTAGAGGATAAGGTAGAGATCAGGGAGGCCAAAGTGGCCAAGTAGAGGTTGAAAAACCAGCGTGAGAGGATAGAGCCCTGGGGAATGCCACAGGTAGAGAGAGGTGGCAGAGAGAATGGGACCACGATCGACCTGGGAGCGGAGTGGCGGTCCAAGTGGAAGTAGGTCAGTCACTCTAGGGTCTGATCTGTGATGCCCAGGTTCTCACAGAGTCGATTGATCAGGATGGGGATGTTGACCCTGTCGAAAGCAGAGGAAAGATGAAGGATGAGAATAGAAGGAATGCTGGAATCAAGGTTAGAGAGCAGCACAGGTGTTAAGGAGAGCAGTTTCCATGCCTCTGGCAGCTCTGAAGCCAGACTGATGGTCATGGAGACAACCAACAGATTCAGTGTGGAGAGTAAGCTGGGAGATGGCAAGCTGTTCCAAGAGTTTGCTCAGGAAAGGTGGAGATTGAGCGATAGTTTTCCAGCAGGTAGGATCAGCAGACTGCTTCTTGAGGAGTGGGTGCACAAGGGAGTGCTCAAAGGGAGAGGGGAACATTGCAGTGGCAAAAGAGTGATTACAGAAATCGGCCAAGGCTGGAGCGAGGGTGTCAATATGGGCTTTGATGGTTCTGGAGGAGCAGCGGAGCACCTGTTTGGACGACACTTTCATAGATCGGACTTGTCTAGAAACCTCATCAGGTGTTGTCAGAGAGAAAGAGGAAAAAGGAGGAGGAGAGAAGAGATGGCCAAAATGGGCCGAGAGAGGAAGAGGACATAGAGGACAGGATGTCCTGAGATTTAGCAGAGAAATGAGAGGCCAGAGCTGTACAGAGGGCATGGGAGGGAACAGAAGAGGTATAGACCACAACAGGATTGACCAGTTCCTTGCAGATTTTAAAGAGTTTGGCCGTGTTGTTCGAGGCCATGAAGACACATGCTTTATTGTGTGCTCTCTTCTTGATGAGTGTTATTGCTTTGACTGGCATTTTGCTGAAAACAGTCTAGGTATGTCCAAATGTGGCCTGGCATTCTGTACTATAATGTTATTACGTGTTTACACTGGTCTACATTGTGCAGCCAGTTGGAAGCATTAATGTTCCTGTGCACTGTTGGTGACTTGCATGTATTGGATTGTGTTACCCTACAAAACAATTGCAAACACTTTGGCTTTATAGCCAATTTATCTCAGAAAGTGTGCTGTATATTGCATTAAAACACATATTTATATCTTTTTCCTAGTGCAGTGTGCGGCATACCCCTTCAGCAGCACGTTCATGCGTATTGTGCAAGCGTGACAGTCTAGGCCGGCCCAGAGTGTGGCGCAACCCGTGATTTGTTGCCGAGTTGGGGGGCCCCCTCAGCTTGGCTCGCAGGGGGGCCCCCACATTTTGTGTTACGCCACTGGTTAGTAGTGTTGAAAAATTTGGACCTGGTAAACAACTGTTGCCTTCTCGTTGTTTCGCTGTACTCGACAAGTACAAAGGTTTGACTTTTTCTTGGAGACCAGGACACGGGGTTGTTTGAGGTGTCAATGTAGATGTGGCCAACAGGGTTGTAATCGGATGTGCCACAGGTTTCTGGCCCATGTGAATCGTCCGAGGATTGAAGTTCGGACGATCATTGGGCAGGCGCTGCTGGACTGGAATATCGTCAGACAACCCGTTTTGTGGCCGATGTTGTACTTGCCTGTCCACTTTAGATGCAGAAGGGGCCAATATTGCCCTCTCGGGCATGCCACCAGAGATTTGAGAGGGCAATGCTGGGGCTACAGCAGACTGCAGCATGTGCACCTTAGTATGAGTACTTGATTCGCTGAACTTTAATACTGGCAATTTCAAGGCCTTTGATGCCTCAAGCAGATCATTGTTTTCCACCGGCCCTGTTGTCGGCCGCAAGATTTTTTTGGGGTCAGGGTTTTTGATACCTGAAACAAGGGAAATCCGATCTGTTGTGCCATCAATAGGAGCATGCTGCGTGGTCAGTGTGGAACTTAAATCAGCTATGGTGAGGTTTTCCGGCTCATCATTTGCATGCATTTCAGAACGTTCGCATGCATCAACCCCCCCCCTGGACCGCAGGGCAGATAGAAAGTGCCCCTGATACTCCTGCTACGTTGGCTTTGTCTTGCGTAGCCGACGTGGCGCTTATAATTTCACCGTCCGTAAGATCAAAGGGGGAAAAATAGAATTCAGGTAGAGGAGTTTTCTCAGCATGTGGGACCTATGCCACCTCACCATCATCTGGTAGCATGGGGATCGGTGCAAGGTCAGTAAGGGAGAGTAATACCAATGGTCTTGATGTGGATTGGGGGGGTACTGAGCCTACTGGGATAGGGATAGGAATTGGAATTTGATCGCAAATGTCAGATCCACCTTGCGTAGCAGTAGGCTCAGAATGGACCATAGAGTCATCAAGGTGCACTTGGGCAATAGTCAGAGGCATAGCTAGAGAACCCACAGTCATCGCGCATGCAACAGGCTTACCTTGTAGCTTTTTGCTTGTAGCAGCAACTACAGCAGAATTTGCCGGCAGGGCAGTCCAGGGGTTTAACATCTGACGTTGCTGAAGCGTCTTGTGGCGTGTCTGCGGCCCGCTCGAGAGTGAGGCTTTTGGCATGGCAACCATCGCCCCCGGTCGCCTCTGGACAAATTGATAATCAACCGGACTCAGCACCCAAAGCCCAGTGCCAAACAGCAGCAAAACAGTTCTTGCCGCCGAAAAAATGCGCCGCCCTTTACTCCGCGGCCGGGCTTAACGCCGCAAGGGTGGCTGGGGCTGCAATTTCTGTCGGGGAACAAGTCACGTGACCGCACACGTGAGCGCCGATGCGCTCCGCCTCCTCCAGGAAGCGAGCACGGATTTTTCACGGCAAGAGTCTTCCAAGACTCGCAGTGCCAGCGCCAGGAAGCAGAGTTAAAGTAAGTAAACGTTCCTTCAAGGAAAAGCAGCTTCCTCAGCTACACCTTTAAATACACACCTCATTCGATGCCGTACATGCTGTACTCAAATACTCGATGCAATACACTGGCTACACTCAAAGGTTACGCTAAATTAAATACACTGGCTATACTAAAAAATTCAGCTAAGTTCAATACAGTGGCTATACTCAAAAGTCCAGCTAAATTCAATACACTGGCTATAATCAAACATTCAAAAATGTAGCTAAGTTCAATACAGTGGCTATACTCAAATTCAGCTAAATGTAATACATGTATTATACAAAAAAAAATCTGCTACATTGAATAAGGTGGCTATACTCAAATGTTCAGCTAAATTCAATGCACTGGCTATACTGTGAAATTCAGCGAAGTTAAATGCAGTGGCTATATTAAACAAATAAGCTAAATTCAATATAGTGGCTGTGCTCAAATTCAGCTATATTTAATACAATGGCTATACTCAAAAATTCAGCTACATGTAATATGGTGGATATACACAAAAATCCAACTATTCAGCAAAGTTCAATGCAATGGCTATACTCAAATTCAGCTACATTTAAGACACTGGTCATGCTTAAAATGCACCTCAATTCAATGTTGTGGCTAACTATAGTAAACTTTGGAGAGCACCATTTTAAAATTAATCTTTTGCAACCTACAGCAACTTTTGCAAAGTAGCAAAAAGAGATTGTTCAACTGCCAGTCTGAAAATGAACACAGGGCCACATTGTATGACTATACTTACAAATTGAAGCCCACCCTCACTTAAGAATATTCCCAATGCCTACCCAGGTACCCGCACCCCTATTGAACTAGGTAGCGCCCATGGGCGTCAAGCTTTGTCGGTAGCCTAAGCCTCGTGACCAGAGTACAGATTCTGTGGTGCCATGACCCACTACGCTTCATTTTTCTAGAAGAACATTGCCATTTGCTCGCTCAGAAGCAGCAGCCAGATGGAAGCACACAAACAGGCATAGAGAAGGGATGCCATGTGCTGCTCTCTGGCCTTTTGCATGGAGGAGTGATAGAATTCCCATTGGGTATGGAACATTCATATGGAATTTCAGTGGCATGCCTCTTATCGTTCATACAAGGAAAAAGACAATATGTCCACTCAAATTGTCTCTGCAACCACACAGGTTATGATATGATATGGCATTTGTAACGCGTCTATACACAAGTGTTTCAAGGCGCGCCTCTAGGGGTAACCCCTTTATAGGGGTTACCCCTATAGAGCATGTATTGCTATGGTAAATGTTTCTTTCCTATAGAACACATTCCTATTTCCGGTATAACAACTATGCTCAGTGTACATACAGTTCATAGCGCCGATTCTGCACAGAAATAACACAGGGTTTTATTATATCCCAAACAATGCCAGCATCTGATCAAGCATCAGTATTCTTTGCTGCTTAAAACCTACATAGAATGTAGTGCATTCCTTGGGCCAGGAGAATGTGTGCATTCATTGGGTCAGGAGAATGTATGCATTCATTGGACCAGGACAATGTGTGCATTCCTTGGTTCAGGACAATGTGTGCATTCTTTGTGTCAGGAGTCAGGAGAATGTGTGCATTCTTTTGGTGAGGAGAATGTGTGCATTCATTGGGCCAGTAGAATATGCGCATTTTTTGGGTCAGGAGAATCTATGCAATTCCTTGGGTCAGGAGAATGTGTGCATTCATTGGGCCAGGAGAATGTGTGCATTCCTTGTGTCAGGAGAATATGTGCATTCCTTTGGTCAGGAAAATGTGTGCATTCTTTGTGTCAGGAGTCAGGAGAATTTGTACATTCCTTGGATCAGGAGAATGTGTGCATTCATTGCACCAGGAGAATGTATGCATTCATTGGGCCAGGAGAATGTATGCATTCTTTGCGTCAGGAGAATCTGTGCATTTCTTGGGCCAGGAGAATGTGCGCATTCATTGGACCAGGAGAATGTGTGCATTCCCAGTTCCAGGAGAATGTGTGCATTACTTGGGTCAGAGCTTTGCGTCTGGTCAGACTGGCATCATCCGACTGCTGCCATTTGCTTTCCTGTTGATCAGCTTCAATGCCCTTTGATGAGAAATCATGGACTAGAACTCACGGCTTGGTGGTAGTAACTTACCGTCAGCCAGTACTACGTCACGCAACTTTTCCAGTCGTTCTGCAAACTGGGCCACGTCGGCCAGGAGCTGCGAGATATCCTCTGGTTCGATGAAGGGCCCCTCACCACTGTCCAAGGGGCTGTGGCCCACTGGCTTGTGGTTCTTGTTGGCCCCCCAGCTGTTTGGGGAGGTGAGTGGGATGCCAGCCGCACTGGCATGGCGGCTGAGGCTAGTGGGCCTCTTGAGTGTGCCGGACGAGCTTGGACTGCTGCTGAGTTTGGTGATTCCTGGGGCCAAGAGCTCAGTGGGGCCTGGGGTCAGCGGTGGCTGTGATTCAGAACCATCTTTGCGAGGCAGTTCCTATGGAGTTAAAAAAGAGGACACATCAGCCAGTCAGTAAAGGATATTACAAAATAAAGATCTGCAAACTATTCGATTTTTCAAGCAGTCCTCACAAATTCTAGCCTTGAATCCAGACTAAAGAGTACATCTCAAGACACTATGAGAACACTTCATCAACTGTCAAGCACCAGAATGTTTTCAGCCTAGTGTTACTAATGCAAGAGCGATATGTGATGTCACACACAGTCGGCCCATGGCCCCACAGATGCTGACAGCAAGCTGAAATTTCTTCTCCAGAACTGAGGCCTAACCCTCAAACAGCAAGCTCTGTGTCCCAGACTCTTTGGCAGAAAGATCAGGGTTGCAGACTCATTGGCAGAATATTCGGGGCCCAGACTGACCAACAAGAAGGTCCAGGTAATCCCAATTACAGCTTGTCTCCTAACTCACACCAATCTGATCTTTCACCAATGAACGATTGCTGACAGCAAGCTCTGCGGTCTCTCAAGTTACAGCCTGACAGTCTTCATACATAGTAGTGCAAGCCTGATCCTTTTCTCATACTGCAGCATAATTGCCTCTGCACTTACTGATACCAGGATGGCCCATCAGTAGATCTGCAGCTTCATACGCTCCACACTCCCTTACACCAAACGTAGCTCTTCCCATCATGACAGTTTCGGGAGCCTCACTATTACACCACGCTGTGTGCGCTCTTACCCAGTACAAGACCCTGGCTCACTGACACCAAGTTCAGCTGTCCTCAGTACTACAGTAGTACTCTTAAGCAGACCACAGATCAGGCAAGCCTGTAATTAAAAGAACAGTGACCATGGTGGAAGTATGATGTAGGATTGCAGGCTATTTGGGAACACTACAGTGTACACTAAAGGTACTGGATGTGGAGAGCAGTACACTGTAGGCAGGAAGTACTGGATGTGGCAAGCAGTGCAGTGGGGGAGTGGTAGGTGTGCTTGCTTTTGGGTGACGTACAGTATGTTGTATGAGTACTGACTGTGGGGTACAGTACAGTGTGGTGCCGGAGTGCCTGCAACAGGGAGAAGTACAGAATGAAAAATGAGTACTGTCTATGCAGTGCAGCATGGTGTACTGTAGGACTGCTTGCTATAAGGGCAAAGTACTGTGTAATGTGGGAGGGTTTGCTATGGGAAGTAGCACAGTAGGGTGTGTGAATGCTTTCTGTGGGCGGGGGGCAGTTCAGTGCCGTGTGTTATCTGGGTTGATGTGAGTTTTTGGTTGCCAAATCACATTGAAGGAAGGGTCTAGCCACTTTCTTTGTGGAGTGGGGTGATCCCAACATTGGCTTTGGCTTTCTTTGAAGGCCCTCGGATTGGTCCCTCAGATGTGGGTTCAACTTTTTGGAGAGCTCTGTCCCCTGCATCCCTTTAATGGGTACCTCCCACTCTTCTTACGGTTCCATCTATTCCTTACATCTAGATATGGGCCAGGGGCATATATGTGGGCAGCTCTCACAGGCCCTTCGGTCCTGATCCTTCAAGTGCTTTGAAGACAGTGGATAAGACTTTCAATACGATTCTCTGCTCCAGTGAGTGCCACTTGAGTTCCCTCAAGGCTCAAGTGGTGTGGCCAGGTTCATTCCTGCTCAGGTCTCACCTGAGAGCCTGGTTCTGGATACTATGCTATTTTCCCCCCTGAATCTCTCTTTGAAGCTTTCCCATGTACAATGTTACCCTATTCTAGTGACCTAGGCCCGGAAGAGAACACCCCAGTTTTACCTTAGCAGCAGTGTTGGTGCTTTTCTGAGAAGCCCGAGCTGATGCTGTATGGGGCAGCTGTGATCGGCAATGGGAGACAGAGGTTAGGGTCAAGCATGTCAAGCATGTTATGCCATGGTGGTGCTTGTCCCCAACTCCTCTTATGTTCGGGGCCTCCAGTGATCACGGCCTCAGTTTTGTCATTTCTTTTTTTAATAATTGTAATTGGTTATTTATAACGTGCTTAATACCTAGAGGTTTCGAAGCGCGGACCTGGGGATCAAACCTGTGTTGCTCCACGTCATCTTGCTTCCAAGGTTAGCGCGTTGCCCTTGAGCTATCCTCCATAGATTTTCAAACTCGTTCAGAGATGGCTGTCCCTCATCCAGAATTAGATGCTCTCTGCACATGCTAAAAGTATATTGCATTGGTCAGGGTTCTGTCCCAGCTGAATGGGGATCTGTGTTTCTGCGTACATGTGGAATTTGAATGGTAGCTGGTGTTAGCTGATTGCCTACGCTAACAGGTGCATATAGGTAATCAAAAGGAGCATTGAGGAGGCAGAATCTTGGGGTAAACCAAAGGGGATGTGATTGGTCGAGAAAGTGGTATTAGCAATCCGTATCTGATGGCTCTTATCAGTGAGGCAGCAGGAGATCCAATGAAGTCCACAGTCAAAAGCCCCAGCTCATTGTTCAAGCCCGTCCAGAAGACTCTCGTGGTCCACCTTGTGCTACACACTGGGCAGGTCCAGTAGGATCAGGCCTCCTTCTTGACCTGAGTCAAGGGATGTCAGGACGTGGTCTTATCGGATGTCTGCTTGTTTGGACCTGGTGGCCCTGTTTAGGCTGCAACCTGACCGAAAATCATGGAGGATGTGCACGGGTAGCTGCCGCATGATCTTGCAATTCATGATCTTGCTTGAAAATGGATGGTCGCATGTGGGGTGGTAATTAGCCAGGTGTTGGTGCCAGCTGTTCTTATATGTTTTATGTAGTAGAGTGATCGTTTTTTCCAGGGCCCTGAACAATAGAGGAAGGAAGTGTTGATTCACTGAGCCACGTCCACCGCTAGAATGTTGATGTTCTCCTCGATGAACGATGCCGGGCAGAGCTTCCACCGAAGGCTGCGGCCTCAATGCTTTCAGCTGAGAGACTTACACAGGGAATAATCATTGGTCAGAATCCATGGTGGTAAAAGGGAAACTGGCAATATTCTGGGTAGTGCGGGGTGTTCCCTAATCTGCCAGATTTTTGTTTAGGATAGAAGATCATGCCACGGTTTGTGGGAGCAAGCAGGGAGTTAGTTATTCACTGAATCCCTTTCTGCTACTTCTGCCAGGGTCTTGGCGTACTTGCTGGTTCGGGCGGCCAAGTGGATGATGCACTTGACATACAGAGTGTTGCGTTGACCGCTGGATCTCCCTATGGCACAGTGTACTGTAGGAGTGCTTGCTGCGGTGGGCAGTACAGTGCTTTAGGAGTGCTGGTGACGAGCAAGCGGCATAGTATGGTGTAGAAGTGCTTGTGGAAGGGAGTAGCATAGTATGGTGTAGGAGTGCTTGTGGAAGGGAGTAGCATAGTATGGTGTAGGAGTGCTTGTGGAAGGGAGTAGCATAGTATGGTGTAGGAGTGCTTGTGGCAGGGAGTAGCATAGTATGGTGTAGGAGTGCTTGTGGCAGGGAGTAGCATAGTATGGTGTAGGAGTGCTTGTGGCAGGGAGTAGCATAGTATGGTGTAGGAGTGCTTGTGGCAGGGAGTAGCATAGTATGGTGTAGGAGTGCTTGTGGCAGGGAGTAGCATAGTATGGTGTAGGAGTGCTTGTGGCAGGGAGTAGCATAGTATGGTGTAGGAGTGCTTACTGTGTGGAGCATCATCAGGTGGTGTAGGAGTGCTTGTGGCAGGGAGTAGCATAGTATGGTGTAGGAGTGCTTGTGGAAGGGAGTAGCATAGTATGGTGTAGGAGTGCTTGTGGAAGGGAGTAGCATAGTATGGTGTAGGAGTGCTTACTGTGTGGAGCATCATCAGGTGGTGTAGGAGTGCTTGTGGCAGGGAGTAGCATAGTATGGTGTAGGAGTGCTTGTGGAAGGGAGTAGCATAGTATGGTGTAGGAGTGCTTGTGGCAGGGAGTAGCATAGTATGGTGTAGGAGTGCTTGTGGAAGGGAGTAGCATAGTATGGTGTAGGAGTGCTTGTGGCAGGGAGTAGCATAGTATGGTGTAGGAGTGCTTGTGGCAGGGAGTAGCATAGTATGGTGTAGGAGTGCTTGTGGCAGGGAGTAGCATAGTATGGTGTAGGAGTGCTTGTGGCAGGGAGTAGCATAGTATGGTGTAGGAGTGCTTGTGGCAGGGAGTAGCATAGTATGGTGTAGGAGTGCTTGTGGCAGGGAGTAGCATAGTATGGTGTAGGAGTGCTTGTGGCAGGGAGTAGCATAGTATGGTGTAGGAGTGCTTGTGGCAGGGAGTAGCATAGTATGGTGTAGGAGTGCTTGTGGCAGGGAGTAGCATAGTATGGTGTAGAAGTGCTTGTGGCAGGGAGTAGCATAGTATGGTGTAGGAGTGCTTGTGGCAGGGAGTAGCATAGTATGGCGTAGGAGTGCTTGTGGCAGGGAGTAGCATAGTATGGTGTAGGAGTGCTTACTGTGTGGAGCATCATCAGGTGGCGTAGGAGTGCTTGTGGCAGGGAGTAGCATAGTATGGTGTAGGAGTGCTTGTGGAAGGGAGTAGCATAGTATGGTGTAGGAGTGCTTGTGGAAGGGAGTAGCATAGTATGGTGTAGGAGTGCTTGTGGCAGGGAGTAGCATAGTATGGTGTAGGAGTGCTTGTGGCAGGGAGTAGCATAGTATGGTGTAGGAGTGCTTGTGGCAGGGAGTAGCATAGTATGGTGTAGGAGTGCTTGTGGCAGGGAGTAGCATAGTATGGTGTAGGAGTGCTTGTGGCAGGGAGTAGCATAGTATGGTGTAGGAGTGCTTGTGGCAGGGAGTAGCATAGTATGGTGTAGGAGTGCTTGTGGCAGGGAGTAGCATAGTATGGTGTAGGAGTGCTTGTGGCAGGGAGTAGCATAGTATGGTGTAGGAGTGCTTGTGGCAGGGAGTAGCATAGTATGGTGTAGGAGTGCTTACTGTGTGGAGCATCATCAGGTGGTGTAGGAGTGCTTGTGGCAGGGAGTAGCATAGTATGGTGTAGGAGTGCTTGTGGAAGGGAGTAGCATAGTATGGTGTAGGAGTGCTTGTGGAAGGGAGTAGCATAGTATGGTGTAGGAGTGCTTACTGTGTGGAGCATCATCAGGTGGTGTAGGAGTGCTTGTGGCAGGGAGTAGCATAGTATGGTGTAGGAGTGCTTGTGGAAGGGAGTAGCATAGTATGGTGTAGGAGTGCTTGTGGCAGGGAGTAGCATAGTATGGTGTAGGAGTGCTTGTGGAAGGGAGTAGCATAGTATGGTGTAGGAGTGCTTGTGGCAGGGAGTAGCATAGTATGGTGTAGGAGTGCTTGTGGCAGGGAGTAGCATAGTATGGTGTAGGAGTGCTTGTGGCAGGGAGTAGCATAGTATGGTGTAGGAGTGCTTGTGGCAGGGAGTAGCATAGTATGGTGTAGGAGTGCTTGTGGCAGGGAGTAGCATAGTATGGTGTAGGAGTGCTTGTGGCAGGGAGTAGCATAGTATGGTGTAGGAGTGCTTGTGGCAGGGAGTAGCATAGTATGGTGTAGGAGTGCTTGTGGCAGGGAGTAGCATAGTATGGTGTAGGAGTGCTTGTGGCAGGGAGTAGCATAGTATGGTGTAGAAGTGCTTGTGGCAGGGAGTAGCATAGTATGGTGTAGGAGTGCTTGTGGCAGGGAGTAGCATAGTATGGTGTAGGAGTGCTTGTGGCAGGGAGTAGCATAGTATGGTGTAGGAGTGCTTACTGTGTGGAGCATCATCAGGTGGTGTAGGAGTGCTTGTGGCAGGGAGTAGCATAGTATGGTGTAGGAGTGCTTGTGGAAGGGAGTAGCATAGTATGGTGTAGGAGTGCTTGTGGCAGGGAGTAGCATAGTATGGTGTAGGAGTGCTTGTGGCAGGGAGTAGCATAGTATGGTGTAGGAGTGCTTGTGGCAGGGAGTAGCATAGTATGGTGTAGGAGTGCTTGTGGCAGGGAGTAGCATAGTATGGTGTAGGAGTGCTTGTGGCAGGGAGTAGCATAGTATGGTGTAGGAGTGCTTGTGGCAGGGAGTAGCATAGTATGGTGTAGGAGTGCTTGTGGCAGGGAGTAGCATAGTATGGTGTAGGAGTGCTTGTGGCAGGGAGTAGCATAGTATGGTGTAGGAGTGCTTGTGGCAGGGAGTAGCATAGTATGGTGTAGGAGTGCTTGTGGCAGGGAGTAGCATAGTATGGTGTAGGAGTGCTTACTGTGTGGAGCATCATCAGGTGGTGTAGGAGTGCTTGTGGCAGGGAGTAGCATAGTATGGTGTAGGAGTGCTTGTGGAAGGGAGTAGCATAGTATGGTGTAGGAGTGCTTGTGGAAGGGAGTAGCATAGTATGGTGTAGGAGTGCTTACTGTGTGGAGCATCATCAGGTGGTGTAGGAGTGCTTGTGGCAGGGAGTAGCATAGTATGGTGTAGGAGTGCTTGTGGAAGGGAGTAGCATAGTATGGTGTAGGAGTGCTTGTGGCAGGGAGTAGCATAGTATGGTGTAGGAGTGCTTGTGGAAGGGAGTAGCATAGTATGGTGTAGGAGTGTTTGTGGAAGGGAGTAGCATAGTATGGTGTAGGAGTGCTTGTGGCAGGGAGTAGCATAGTATGGTGTAGGAGTGCTTGTGGCAGGGAGTAGCATAGTATGGTGTAGGAGTGCTTGTGGCAGGGAGTAGCATAGTATGGTGTAGGAGTGCTTGTGGCAGGGAGTAGCATAGTATGGTGTAGGAGTGCTTGTGGCAGGGAGTAGCATAGTATGGTGTAGGAGTGCTTGTGGAAGGGAGTAGCATAGTATGGTGTAGGAGTGCTTGTGGAAGGGAGTAGCATAGTATGGTGTAGGAGTGCTTGTGGAAGGGAGTAGCATAGTATGGTGTAGGAGTGCTTGTGGCAGGGAGTAGCATAGTATGGTGTAGGAGTGCTTGTGGAAGGGAGTAGCATAGTATGGTGTAGGAGTGCTTGTGGCAGGGAGTAGCATAGTATGGTGTAGGAGTGCTTGTGGCAGGGAGTAGCATAGTATGGTGTAGGAGTGCTTGTGGCAGGGAGTAGCATAGTATGGTGTAGGAGTGCTTGTGGCAGGGAGTAGCATAGTATGGTGTAGGAGTGCTTGTGGCAGGGAGTAGCATAGTATGGTGTAGGAGTGCTTGTGGAAGGGAGTAGCATAGTATGGTGTAGGAGTGCTTGTGGCAGGGAGTAGCATAGTATGGTGTAGGAGTGCTTGTGGCAGGGAGTAGCATAGTATGGTGTAGGAGTGCTTGTGGCAGGGAGTAGCATAGTATGGTGTAGGAGTGCTTGTGGCAGGGAGTAGCATAGTATGGTGTAGGAGTGCTTGTGGCAGGGAGTAGCATAGTATGGTGTAGGAGTGCTTGTGGCAGGGAGTAGCATAGTATGGTGTAGGAGTGCTTGTGGCAGGGAGTAGCATAGTATGGTGTAGGAGTGCTTGTGGCAGGGAGTAGCATAGTATGGTGTAGGAGTGCTTGTGGCAGGGAGTAGCATAGTATGGTGTAGGAGTGCTTGTGGCAGGGAGTAGCATAGTATGGTGTAGGAGTGCTTGTGGCAGGGAGTAGCATAGTATGGTGTAGGAGTGCTTGTGGCAGGGAGTAGCATAGTATGGTGTAGGAGTGCTTACTGTGTGGAGCATCATCAGGTGGTGTAGGAGTGCTTGTGGCAGGGAGTAGCATAGTATGGTGTAGGAGTGCTTGTGGAAGGGAGTAGCATAGTATGGTGTAGGAGTGCTTGTGGAAGGGAGTAGCATAGTATGGTGTAGGAGTGCTTACTGTGTGGAGCATCATCAGGTGGTGTAGGAGTGCTTGTGGCAGGGAGTAGCATAGTATGGTGTAGGAGTGCTTGTGGAAGGGAGTAGCATAGTATGGTGTAGGAGTGCTTGTGGAAGGGAGTAGCATAGTATGGTGTAGGAGTGCTTGTGGCAGGGAGTAGCATAGTATGGTGTAGGAGTGCTTGTGGAAGGGAGTAGCATAGTATGGTGTAGGAGTGCTTGTGGCAGGGAGTAGCATAGTATGGTGTAGGAGTGCTTGTGGCAGGGAGTAGCATAGTATGGTGTAGGAGTGCTTGTGGCAGGGAGTAGCATAGTATGGTGTAGGAGTGCTTGTGGCAGGGAGTAGCATAGTATGGTGTAGGAGTGCTTGTGGCAGGGAGTAGCATAGTATGGTGTAGGAGTGCTTGTGGCAGGGAGTAGCATAGTATGGTGTAGGAGTGCTTGTGGAAGGGAGTAGCATAGTATGGTGTAGGAGTGCTTGTGGAAGGGAGTAGCATAGTATGGTGTAGTAGTTCTCACTATGAGAAATAGCGCAATGTGGTGTAAGAGTGCTTGCTGAGGAGAACATCATAGTGTGATCTGGGAGGGCCTGCTGTGCAGAGCATTGCAGTGTGGTGTATGAGTTCCCATGATGAGCAAACGCCAAGCAGCAACGTGTGGAGTAGAACTGCTTGCTAAGTGATGCAGCATTTTGTGTACTGCCAGTGTCTGCTGTTGGAAGGTTGGCATTATGTGGAGTAGGGGTGTTTGCTATGGGGTGCAGCATAGTGCGGTGTGGGAGTCTTTTTAAGAAGAGCAACATTGTTTGGTGTGGGTGAGCCTTCTGTGGGAGCAGTATAGTGTGATGTAGGAGTGCTTGTTGTGGGGATCAGCATAGTGCGGTGTAGGGTTTCTGGATGTCAGGAGCTGAGCTCTGTGGTGTATGAGTGTTAGCTGTAGGTAGCAGCATTGTGTGTCCTAGGAGTGCTTGCTGTCAGGAGTAGTATAATGTGGTGTAGAAGTGCTTGCTGTGGGGAGCATAAATGTGTGGTGTAGGTGGCCCACTCTGTGGAGCTCAAGAGTGTGATTTATAAGTATGCCTTTTGTGCAATTGACAATTTTCAGAAAATGGTCCCCTTGGTGAATATGTTAGCCACATGCATAAACTGGCAAGACGGGTGCTGTGGGTGGCCACCCAATGGAGCAGTGCATGTCATAAAGCTACGACTTAAAGCAACACGACTAGAATTGAGTAAAGAACAGAATCTGGTCAACCATTTATCTGGCAACCACAGCACTGATTTCTGTGGGTATATTTCTCGCCGCGAACTCAAACCATCTTATATAGTGGCGGGTCCGAAAAGTGCGATCGTAAAGCAATAATTGCGAGTGAAATTGAATATCAGTGTGGCACTACAGACCCAAGGTGCCCAGAGGTCATACATAGCACGGCTCTGTGGCGCAGAGGAATTAGAAAGTCTCGCGCATTCATCATTCGTGGGTCTGGGGTCGAGCTATCTGAAAGCATACAACAATCATGTCAGTTTGGAAGATCTAGAACCTCTCTGGGCTAAGTTTCTAAATGGCTTTGGCGAAAACCTGATATTTTATCTAGTTTTATTTTATTGGAAGTGTGTGGACATTTTGAACATTGTTTCCTGATAATGTATTTAGTCGCTTCTTTTAATGACGTGCTGATTTAAGATGGTTTTATTATGTTTAGAGTGAATGGTTTTTATATACTATGTTTTTACTGTGATTAACTGAACCTTTTAACCGCGACGGATTGTATACTCTGGAATCAATGTACTCATTCCTTACCGAACGTTCAAAAAGCTGGGAAACCGATGCTATTTTAGTGTTGTGTACATGTATGTTTTTATATGGTGTATATACAAAGCCAGGTGGCTGATGGTATATTATCTAAATGAATAAGCATTTTCTATCGAGATCAGCACAGTGCTGGAAGGCTTTGTGTAGGATGTGTGCTGTGTGTGGTGCATTCTGTGGTGTAGGTGTGCTTGCTGTGTGGAACATCATTGTGCCATGTAGGAGTGCTTGCTGTGGGGAGCAGAATCGTGTGGTATGGGGAGCCCTTTTGTGTGAAGCAGAATAGGGTGGTATAGGAGTGTTTGCTATGGGGAGCAGTGCATGGTGGTATAGGAGTGTTTGCTATGGGGAGCAGTGCATGGTGGTATAGGAGTGTTTGCTATGGGGAGCAGTGCATGGTGGTATAGGAGTGTTTGCTATGGGGAGCAGTGCATGGTGGTATAGGAGTGTTTGCTATGGGGAGCAGTGCATGGTGGTATAGGAGTGTTTGCTATGGGGAGCAGTGCATGGTGGTATAGGAGTGTTTGCTATGGGGAGCAGTGCATGGTGGTATAGGAGTGTTTGCTATGGGGAGCAGTGCATGGTGGTATAGGAGTGTTTGCTATGGGGAGCAGTGCATGGTGGTATAGGAGTGTTTGCTATGGGGAGCAGTGCATGGTGGTATAGGAGTGTTTGCTATGGGGAGCAGTGCATGGTGGTATAGGAGTGTTTGCTATGGGGAGCAGTGCATGGTGGTATAGGAGTGTTTGCTATGGGGAGCAGTGCATGGTGGTATAGGAGTGTTTGCTATGGGGAGCAGTGCATGGTGGTATAGGAGTGTTTGCTATGGGGAGCAGTGCATGGTGGTATAGGAGTGTTTGCTATGGGGAGCAGTGCATGGTGGTATATGAGTGTTTGCTATGGGGAGCAGTGCATGGTGGTATAGGAGTGTTTGCTATGGGGAGCAGTGCATGGTGGTATAGGAGTGTTTGCTATGGGGAGCAGTGCATGGTGGTATAGGAGTGTTTGCTATGGGGAGCAGTGCATGGTGGTATATGAGTGTTTGCTATGGGGAGCAGTGCATGGTGGTATATGAGTGTTTGATGTGAGGAGAATCGTTTGGTGTAGGTGTCCTTGATATGGAGAGCAGCACGGTGCGGTATGGGGGTGCTTGCTATGGGAAATAGGGGTGTGTGTGTGTGTGTGTGTGTGTGTGTGTGTGTGTGTAGGAGTACTTGAGGTGGGCAGTGGCATAGGGTAGTGTAGCAGTGCTTGCTGTGAGAGGAGTAGCGTGTGATGTACAGTGTGCTGAAAGTGGGGAGCAGAGTTGTGTGGTGTAAAAGTGCTTGCTGTAGGAAGCAACAGTGTGTGCTGTAGGTGACCTGTTGTGTGGAGCAGGATAATGTGGTGTAGGAGTACTTGCTACTGGGAGCAGCACATTGTGGTGTAGGAGTGCTCGATACAGGGAACAGAATTGTGTGCTGTGTGATTCCTTGATCTGCGGAGAAGCATTGTGTGGTGCGGGAGTGCTTGCTACGGAGGGCGGCATAGTGGGTTGTAGGAGTACTTGAGATGGGGAGTGGCATAGGGTAGTGTAGTAGTGCTTGCTGTGGAAGGAATAGTGTGTGGTGTAGAGTGCGTTGGATGTGGGGAGTAGAGTTGTGTGGTGTAGCAGTGATTGATGTGGGAGCAGCATATTGTGTTGTGGGAGTGCCTGCTGTATGCAGCAGGACAGTGTGGCGCAGAAGTGCTTGTTGTCAGAGGAGCATTCTGTGGCCTAAGAGTGCTTGCTGTGGGGATCAGCATAGTGCTGCATACACATGCTTGTTGTGGGTGCAGCATTGTGTGGTAGGTGAGTCTGATGTGGGGAGCAGCATAATTTGATGTAGGGGTGCTTGATGCTAAGAGAAGAGTTGTGTGATGTAGTTGTTTGTCTTGTGGGGAGTGGCATAGTGTGGTGTAAGGGTGCTTCCTGTGGTGAGCACCATTGTGCGGCCTATGAGTGTTCGTTGTGGGGAGCAGCATAGTTTTGTGTACGAATGTTTGCTGTGAGGCATAACATTGTGTGGTGTAGGAGTGCTTGCTGGGAGGTGCGGGATAAAGCAGTATAGGAGCACTTGTCAGAGAAGCATTCTATGGTGATGGAGTGCATGCTGTGGGAGCAGCATAATGTGGCATGGAGGGCCTGTTGTGGGGAGCAGCATTGTGTGGTGTAGGAGTGATGGATATGAGCAAACAGCATAGTATGGTGTAGGAGTGCTTGCTGTGAGAAGCAGCATTATGTGGTGTAGGAGTGATGGATATGAGCGAAAAGCATAGTGTGGTGTAGAAGTGCTTGCTGTGAGAAGCAGCATTGTGTGATGTAGGAGTGATGGCTATGAGCAAACAGCATAGTGTGGTGTAGGAGTGATGGATATAAGCGAACAGTTTAGTGTGGTGTAGGAGTGCTTGCTGTGAGAAGCAGCATTGTGTGGTGTAGGAGTGATGGATATGAGCGAACAGCCTAGTGTGGTGTATGAGTGATGGATATAAGCGAACAGTATAGTGTGGTGTAGGAGTGCTTGCTGTGAGAAGCAGCATTGTGTGGTGTAGGAGTGATGGCTATGAGCAAACAGCATAGTGTGGTGTAGGAGTGATGGATATAAGCGAACAATTTAGTGTGGTGTAGGAGTGCTTGCTGTGGGAACCAGCATTGAGTGGAGTGATGGATATGAGCAAACAGCCTAGTGTGGTGTATGAGTGATGGATATAAGCGAACAGCATAGTGCTTGCTGTGAGAAGCAGCATTGTGTGGTGTAGGAGTGATGGATATGAGCAAACAGCATAGTGTGGTGTAGGAGTGCTTGCTGTGAGAAGCAGCATTGTGTGGTGTAGGGATGCTTGCGGAAGGAAGCAGCTTTGTGGGATGTTTTAGTGCGCGTTGTGGGGAGCAGCATAGTTAGGCATGGTAGCCTTTACTGTGGGGAGCAGTACAGTGTTTTGTAGGAGAGAGTATTCTCTGCCCCCATATATGGCAGCCTCTGAATCGCCCTCATTTGGAGTGTGTCACCGTCCCTAGACTCATGTCCACCCTTACTCCCTAATCGGTATGTCACTAATAAATGCTATGTTGTCTACTTATCTCCAGATGATGTGTCAGACCTGACCAGCTTAGTCAATGGTGATGGATCCTGGAAGGCAAAGCATCTGGGGGCCGCAGCTTACCCACCCCACTTGTTACCCTTACTGGGGGGCACTGCTCCATTGCTTCTTGAAGCCACGTTCACTTGCAATAAATGCCCCCAATAAATAAACCGTTGCAATGGCCTGAGGCCTTCCGTAGACTTCAGTGGGGTCATAATCTCAGGAAAGCTTCATCACACTCGACATACTTGTTCATCAACATTGCCTTTAATGGGATCAACATCTAAGCATATCTCTTTCTTCTTGGGGGATATGACTGTTCAGCAGTGACTGATGCTTGGGGCTGTGAAGGCGGGCACAGACTTCCTGGGGCCCCAAGCCCCACCCACAGCAGGTTCCAGTGTTTGGCTCTGAGTTTACACGTTGACATTTCAGACAAACAAGAGAACAAGGTAACTCCGCCCTGGGCAGGAAAACCACACACTTCACCCCATCATGCTATGAACGCTCTAAAAAAGACCAGAATAACAAGATGTTCAGCCCGTCACATGGGGTGGAAATTGCACGCCATGCCACCAGTCAGCATTGCCCAAGAGTTCCCCAAGTTCCTATCTCACAGGGTGGTTTCACAAGCAGGTGCCAGCGGCTGCTCCCTCACCAGAGGCCAGCCCACTTCCTTCTGCTCGCAGGGAGTCAGGCTAGCACAGTCTGTGGGTACAGCATGCGTTCGACATGAGGTGTGCCACACTCACACCACACAATTCGGGGTCGGTGGTGGGGGAAGTCAGAAAGACCCGACTTCCCCAAGGGAATGGCTCCAAAAGCGGTCAGCACGAAGAGGCAGGGGCGTAGACATTCGGTCATTAGGTCGCTAACACTCTAGATGGATAAGGTAAACAGCCTGGGACGTCGCTGCATTACACTCAGGGACGGCGTCAGGCCCTTTCAAACATTTCAAATGAAAGGGAGCTCTGAACCTCGGGGACGGGGTGAAGGGGAACAGCAACATCCTCCATGTTGCCAGTTAGCAGTCTTGTAACATAGCAACATATTCATTTCTCTATTATCGCTCTTGGACTTAAAATATCGCTTTGCAGCACTCGCATTACAAGCTGAGTTTTCTCTTCTCACTGGCTGTACAGAAGTGTTATCACCCCATTGCCTTTTAACACTGGTTGCACCACCGAGCCACTTGGTGTCAAAGAAGGGTTTATAGCTCTTCACTAGACATAAGTGTTTAAGCTCCCTGCTGGCTGGCCGTCTCATGATAATCGGCAGCTATTAACCATATCTTTGTCTCCATTGTAATGTATGCACCCCACGGGTGCCTCAGACTGTTTTCGCTCTAACTAGGAGGCCCCCAACCATCATGTTGAAATGGGCCCCTACACATTTTTAGCCAGGCCTGAGTACACCTAGTTCTACTCTTCCTCGTCCCAGTTCTTACTTTCAAGATACCCACCTCCATGACAGGAACCTTTACTCTACATCTTTTGCCCATCCCTTCCCCCGGAGGTATAATACCTCCAGTATCCCAAAATTCGACATTTAAGAGTAGAGTGTGCCATTCAGAGAAGGGTGGGAGAGGCAGTTTGTAAGTACTGTGACAAGGAAGAGTAGAAAGAAGGGTAATGGTTTTCAGTAAGTAAGCGCACCATTACCTCCCTGTCTCTCTACCTCGCACCAATACTTTTGAAGAATATTTTCTTGTGTTACCACTCTTCTCGAATACCAAGGATATTGAAGGGAGGGTGCTTTACGATAACCCACACAGACCCCCAGTATGCCGCAGCACAACACAACAACATTTTATTGACGCAATGACAATATCTGACACCTTTGGAGAGACTGAGGTCAGAATACCATAAGCATGACCCCTGGCTGCGTACATTTAGGTGGTAGTGCCAGATAAAGTGGCCCATTGGACATATGTCCAGCAAAAGGTGTGGGGTGCATTTAAAAGCCATAGACAGAAGCCCCTCTCACCTGAACAGCAGCAGTTAAACAATGCCGCCAAAAACAGCCTTGTTTTGCTCTTATTTCACATGAGTGGCAAGAATTTCTACACTGCAACCAAAAACAAAACGGCCCTGTTTTGCTTCCTGACACATGAGTGGCAAGAGGTTCTACACTGTAACCAAAAATGGCCTTATTTTACTTTCATTTCACCTCAATGACAAGAAGTTATAAATTGCAAACAAAAACGGCCTTGCCTTACTTTTATGTCACATGAGGGGCAAGAATTTCCACACTACAACAGACAGATGGTGCTCTCTTCCATTGAACCAATCATGCCAGGGGGCAGAGAGAGGAAGGGTAAACTGTCCTATCCAAGCAGCAGGGATAATTACAGGGTACCCCCCCTAGATGGTAAAGTTAGTGATGTTATTTTTACTATATAAGGGGGGCTGTACTAGGTCAGGGGGAGCCATACACAAAAAATGGGAGACAGGAGAAGGTTGACAGAGAGAAGGCTGCTGAACCTTACCATCTTTGAGAGTTCAGTGACCAGTCCCCTTGCCATAACTGTCCAGAGTGCCCTAATATCCATCTGGCTTTCCTGAATCCTAAACAAAGGATTGCTTTGTAAGTAGACCCACACCTAAATTGCATAAACCCTTAATTTTTTTAGTAGTACATTTAATCCAATACCCCATTGAAACCCCATTTACCAGTGTAATTCAGTCATCTCCCCATAGAAGAATCTCTTATTTGCTTGTGTATGTTAGCATATCTCCTTTGAAAAGCATCTCAAAGTCTGTGTAAATCCTTAGTATATTTTTCAAGTAAATCAATTAATTCCCCCATTGAAATTCACGGTACAAGATTGTTGCAATTCAAAATCAACCATCTTGTTCCTGTTGTTTGTATTTAAATGTTATAGTCATTAAAGTATTCCCTCAAAAGAATTAGTCTCCTTGTAACTAAACACCGAATGTGTTTGTGTATTGTGTGCATTACCAAACAAATTTCTATTTGCATCTGTCCTAGTAAACCCAAACCGTGGTTCCCATTGTGAGCAATCCCTTTTGCCTAGAAGTCTTCCTGTTTTGTGCCTCTGTCGTTGTAATTGAAAACCGATTTTCCTATTGCAAGCTAGACCCCTTCGCTGAGCTGCCTGTCATTGTAAACCTCAGTATAAACAAATTTCCATTTGCCACTGTGTTTTCCCTTTGCATTTGCTTTTCTCCCAAAACCGATTTTCCCCACTTCATTTCTATTGTTACCCTAGTGTGCTGATTAGGAGATATGGAACGTTTAGAGAATAAGAAAGTGTAAGCAATTTTAATTTCCTTTCATTCTCTGCCCTAGAAGTTGTGAGTAATAATCAAAATCCCATTCTGCCTTTTTGTTCCAAAAACGGATATTCCCTTTCTTTGCTGACTGCTCCAACCCACTTCCCATTTTGGGGTAGTGGGCTTTACCCCAAATCCGATTTTTTTCCTCTCTATTCCTACTCCTTGCCACTGCCTTACATTCAAAGGAATCAAGTCTAATTGATGTTTGGGGGTGAGTATTGCGGGGAAGTGCTAAACTGTTGGTGCTATTACTTTGTAAACATTGTTCTTTATCTGTTTACCCATTAAAGACCTGAGTGAATTGTAATAGGATACGATAACCTTGTTGTTCTGTAGAGATCATTGCATTGTGTGTTGCCACAACATTGGTGGCTGTGAAATTGTTTGAATTTCCTTTTTTCATTAAATAATAAATTAATAAATATCTTATTGATACACACCGGCCTGGTTCTAGTCCATTGTGACACGCAGTGTTTGTGGAGGGTGGGTGCGAGACGAGTTTACGGGTTTACAGGCCTACTCAAAAAGAATCCATAGTATATTAAAAATAAAAAGTGTTTTATTGTACGCCACATTCATTGTCGGGGAAGGAGTCCGTTGCTGGAGTGTGCCGTGTAATAAAACCGTGACAAAGGAACCCCTCTTGTCTCTGCCCAGGTGCTGACCATCCACCTTGCTAATCGCCCCTCAATGTTCTTTCAGTGCTGGCGACTGTCGACCCAGCAAGGCGAGGCTGTGCTCCACTCCACCCAACAACTGATGGGGAACACAAAGCCTTTTCCCCAGGGTTCAAAATTGAGGGGAGTTGGGAGTTATTCAGCTCCTGGTTATGGCCAAGAATTTCCTGGTTAGCTTGAAGCCAACAACTACCAGGAGCTACCTTTGGCTCCTAGGACAACTAATACAGAACAAACACACCTATGTGGATTTAACTCTGTGCATTTGTGACAATCTATAAATAAGCAGAAGGACACTTCTATAAAACATATAAAGCATAAGGGGTCATAAATAATGGACAAAGTGATATGTTTGCATCTTATGTGCAAGTTAGATTTGCGGAACACTACGTACTAGCTCCTGGTTTCCCAGTGGTAGCTCCTAGTCACTGGTTAATGCTGGATAACCAAGAGCTGCTTTTAGCTCCTGCTAATGAAATCTTAATTTCGATCCCTGCTTTTCATTCTTTCCAGCTGGCCCAAAAGTAATGAAAAGACTGTCGAACTATCTGAAAGAGCTTTCCAAGGATGTCAGAACTGCCCCGCCCACATCTAGGCAATGCAAACCCTCTCTCCAACAGCTGACAAAGGTTCAGGAAAGAAAGCTGGCAGCACAAGCTCCTTAGATTCATGACATTTGGTCAAAACCTTAGGCCGAAAAGAAGGTTCAGCCCAGAGAAAAAGAGTATTTATTATTTATTTGCGTATGTCATTTAAAGCAAACTTTGCACAATTAGCAAAGAAAAAAGAATAGAAGAAAGGAAAAAGAAAAGAAAGGAAATATAAAAAACATAACAATACAAACATATACATATATTGACATTGAGGGGGTAATTCATAGAATTCAGTGCACAAGTGGCGCACGCGGCTGGCGCACAGTGTGCGCGTGCGAATCCCTGCGCCAGCCGCGTGCGCCAAAACCCATTTCCGCGCACAGCGTATTCATGGATTCCAGCTACCAAAACCATCCGTGGCGCACAGTGGCACAGCGACCCTGCAGCAGCGCCAGTTACGCCCCCAAGAACGCCTCTCGCGCAGGGAAAAGCCATCAAAATCCCCAATCCAGCGCAAAGGGCTGCGCTAACCCTGTACCAGCATGGCAAGCGGGCTACGTGTATCACTGGGGTGCGCGGGAAGTACCTCACGTCATTTCAGCTGGGTACGTGCATTTCAGGGGTGCGCGGGAAGTTTCACACGCGATTCCATCAGGGTACGTGTATTTCAGGGGTGCGCGGGAAGTTCCACACGCGATTTCAGCAGGGTACGTGTATTTCGGGGTGCGCGGGAAGTTTCACACGCGATATCAACAGGGTACGTGTATTCCAGGGGTGCGCGGGAAGTTCCACATGGGAATGTCCTGGCAACGTGTATTTCGGGGTGCCGGGAAGTTTCACACGCGATATCAGCAGGGTACGTGTATTCCAGGGGTGCGCGGGAAGTTCCACACGCGAATGTCCTGGCTACGTGTATTTCGGGGCGTGCGGGAAGTTCCACACGCGATATCAGCAGGGTACGTGTATTCCAGGGGTGCGCGGGAAGTTCCACACACGAATGTCCTGGCTACGTGTACCTTGGGGTGCGTGGGAAGTTTCACACGCAAAGTCAGCAGGGTACATGAATATCAGGGGTGCGCGGGAAGTTCCACACGTGAATGTCCTGGCTACGTGTATTTCGGGGTGCGCAGGAAGTTACACACGCGACATCAGCAGGGTACGTGCATATCAGGGGTGCGTGGAAAGTATCACACGCGATTCCATCGGGGTACGTGTATTAAAGGGGTGCGCGGGGAGCACCACACGTGAATTGCATGTGTGGGTCCTCCCAGGTGTTCCCTCTACACCCTCCACAGCCCCTGCAGGTGGCTCACACGACAGGGGCCTACCCTGCACATGTCCTGCAGGCACCCCATCCACCATGGCAATGCCCCCCAGCCAACCCACATGTCAACTTGCACTACTGCCCACCAACGCATGTCCCCCTGCACCCCCAGCCACCAGGGGCAGCCTCCACCAGGCCCCCACCCATGTCTCCCACCACCCCCACCCCCCAGCACGGTGGGGCACCTGCCAGCAGGCCCCCACCCATGTCCAACTCATGTTCCCCACCACCCCCACCCCTCAGCACTGTGGGGCACCTGCCAGCAGGCCCCCACCCATGTCCAACTCATGTTCCCCACCACCCCCACCCCCCAGCAGTGCAGGGGCACCCTCCACCAGGCCCCCACCCATGTCTCCCACCACCCCCACCCCCCAGCAGTGCAGGGGCACCCTCCACCAGGCCCCCACCCATATCCAACTCATGTCCCCACCACCCCCCAGCAGTGCAGGGGCAGCCTCCACCAGGCCCCCACCCATGTCTCCCACCCCCCCACCCCCCAGCAGTGCAGGGGCACCCTCCACCCCACCCCCACCCATGTCTCCCACCACCCCCACCCCTCAGCAGTGCAGGGGCAGCCTCCACCAGGCCCCCACCCATGTGTCCCAACCCCCCACACCCCAGCAGTGCAGGGGCACCCTCCACCAGGTCCCCACCCATGTCCAACTCATGTTCCCCACCGCCCCCACGCCCCAGCACTGTGGGGAACCTGCCAGCAGGCCCCCACCCATGTCACCCCCCCACCCCTCAGCAGTGCAGGGGCACCCTCCACCAGGCCCCCACCCATGTCCAACTCATGTCCCAACCACCCCCACCCCCCAGCACTGTGGGGCACCTGCCAGCAGGCCCCCACCCATGTCCAACTCATGTCCCCACCACCCCCACCCCCAGCAGTGCAGGGGCAGCCTCCACCAGGCCCCCACCCATGTCTCCCACCCCCCCACCCCCCAGCAGTGCAGGGGCAGCCTCCACCAGGCCCCCATCCATGTCTCCCACCCCCCACCCCCCAGCAGTGCAGGGGCAGCCTCCACCAGGACCCCACCCATTTCTCCCACCCCCTCACCCCCCAGCAGTGCAGGGGCAGCCTCCACCAGGCCCCCACCCATGTCTACCACCCCCCCAACCCCCAGCAGTGCAGGGGCACCCTCCACCAGGCCCCCACCCATGTCCAACTCATGTCCCCACCACCCCCACCCCCCAGCAGTGCAAGGGCAGCCTCCACCAGGTCCCCACCCATGTCTCCCACCCCCCCACCCCCCCAGCAGTGTAGGGGCAGCCTCCACCAGGCCCCCACCCATGTCTCCCACCCCCCCACCCACCAGCAGTGCAGGGGCAGCCTCCACCAGGCCCCCACCCATGTCTCCCACCACTCCCACCCCCCAGCAGTGCAGGGGCACCCTCCACCAGGCCCCCACCCATGTCTCCCACCACCCCCACCCCCCAGCACTGTGGGGCACCTGCCAGCAGCCCCCCCCATGTCCAACTCATGTTCCCCACCACCCCCACCCCCCAGCACTGTGGGGCACCTGCCAGCAGGCCCCCACCCATGTCCAACTCATGTTCCCCACCACCCCCACCCCCCAGCACTGTGGGGCACCTGCCAGCAGGCCCCAACCCATGTCCAACACATGTTTCCCACCACCCCCACCCCCCAGCACTGTGGGGCACCTGCCAGCAGGCCCCCACCCATGTCCAACTCATGTTCACCACCCCCCCACCCACCAGCACTGTGGGGCACCTGCCAGCAGGCCCCCACCCATGTCCAACTCATGTTCCCCACCACCCCCACCCCCAGCAGTGCAGGGGCACCTGCCAGCAGGCCCCCACCCATGTCCAACTCATGTTCCCCACCACCCCCACCCCCAGCAGTGCAGGGGCACCCACCACCAGGTCCCCACCCATGTCTCCCACCACCCCCACCCCCCAGCAGTGCAGGGGCACCCTCCACCAGGCCCCCACCCATGTCCAACTCATGTCCCCACCACTCTCACCCCCCAGCAGTGCAGGGGCAGCCTCCACCAGGCCCCCACCCATGTCTCCCACCCCCTACCCCCCAGCAGTGCAGGGGCACCCTCCACCAGGCCCCCACCCATGTCTCCCACCACCCCCACCCCCCAGCAGTGCAGGGGCAGACTCCACCAGGCCCCCACCCATGTCTCCCACCCCCCCACCCCTCCACCCCCCAGCAGTGCAGGGGCAGCCTCCACTAGGCCCCCACCCATGTCTCCCACCCCCCAGCAGTGCAGGGGCAGCCTCCACCAGGCCCCCACCCATGTCTCCCACCCCCCAACCCCTAGCAGTGCAGGGGCAGCCTCCACCTGGACCCCATCCATGTCTCCCACCCTCCCACCCCCCCCAGCAGTGCAGGGGCAGCCTCCACCAGGCCCCCACCCATGTCTCCCACCCCCCACCCCCCAGCAGTGCAGGGGCACCCTCCACCAGGCCCCCACCCATGTCTCCCACCACCCACACCCCCCCAGCACTGTGGGGCACCTGCCAGCAGGCCCCCCATGTCCAACTCATGTTCCCCACCACCCCCAACCCCCAGCACTGTGGGGCACCTGCCAGCAGGCCCCCACCCATGTCCAACTCATGTTCCCCACCACCCCCACCCCCAGCACTGTGGGGCACCTGCCAGCAGGCCCCCCCATGTCCAACTCATGTTCCCCACCACCCCCACCCCCCAGCACTGTGGGGCACCAGCCAGCATACCCCCCATGTCCAACTCATGTTCCCCACCACCCCCACCCCCCAGCACTGTGGGGCACCTGCCAGCAGGCCCCCACCCATGTCCAACTCATGTTCCCCACCACCGCCCACCCCCCAGCACTGTGGGGCACTTGCCAGCAGGCCCCCACCCATGTCCAACTCATGTTCCCCACCACCCCCACCCCCCAGCAGTGCAGGGGCACCCTCCACCAGGCCCCCACCCATGTCTCCCACCACCCCCACCCCCAGCACTGTGGGGCACCTGCCAGCAGGCCCCCACCCATGTCCAACTCATGTTCCCCACCACCCCCACCCCCCAGCACTGTGGGGCACCTGCCAGCAGGCCCCCACCCATGTCCAACTCATGTTCCCCACCACCCCCACCCCCCAGCAGTGCAGGGGCACCCTCCACCAGGCCCCCACCCATGTCTCCCACCACCCCCACCCCCCAGCACTGTGGGGCACCTGCCAGCAGGCCACCCCCATGTCCAACTCATGTTCCCCACCACCCCCACCCCCAGCCATGTGGGGCACCTGCCAGCAGGCCCCCACCCATGTCCAGCTCATGTTCCCCACCACCCCACCCCCCAGCAGTGCAGGGGCACCCTCCACCAGGCCCACACCCATGTCACCCACCACCCCCACCCCCCAGCACTGTGGGGCACCTGCCAGCAGGCCCCCACCCATGTCCAATTCATGTTCCCCACCACCACCACCCCCCAGCACTGTGGGGCACCTGCCAGCAGGCCCCCACCTATGTCACCCTCCCCAGCAGTGCAGGGGCACCCTCCACCAGGCCCCCACTCATGTCCAACTCATGCTCCCCAGCCAACATGTCATAACAATCTAGATCCCTGGTCCCTATGGTCAGCCTCCAAATGCAAAACACCCACCCGAATATTGCATCCACCCACTCAGAAATGGCAATTAAATGACAGAACACCAATTGCAACTTTCGAAACAAACACATGTCCCTCACATACACCCAATGGGTGTCAGTGAATCTCAAAACCCATATCATGATATGCATGAAACCAATGAGATGATACTACACATTGAAGTTCGATAAAAAAATATGTATTAAAGGAAACATAAATAGATTCAAAAATAAAGAAACAGAAATGGGAATGTACAAAAATGAAAAGAAGCATGTCCGTGAAAAAAAGCAAAACCAAAAATCATAATCCAAAGTAATGGTGTCCAAAGTCACTGTCCACAAAAGAAAATCCAATGGGAAATAATAATTGAAAGCCATTGCTCCATGGGTAAATTGTGAAAGAAAAATAAAATCCAACAGTGAACTATGTACAGACAAACAAGCCAGGGTCCATTATCCCAACAAAAGAAATGAAACCTAACAACACTAACTAATAAAATAAACTATATACAAAAATGTGGCCAATGTCCAAAAGGTCCAAAATAAATCAAAAAACAAAGGAAACCTAACACTAACTACATAACTATGTACAAAGGCAGCGGGCTAGTCTGACGGCTCACGTTTGGATGTCCCGGGCCAGGGCATCATCGAACTCCTGCTCAACGTCCCGGAGGCGGTCCTCCTCCATGGCCCCGAGGGTCCGCAGGGCCGTCGACATGTCCACCTCCAACCCCCTGCGGATTGCCTCGAGGCACTCGGCCCGCCTCAGGGCCCTCTGCATGGAGTTCTCCGCCCTGACCATTGTGAGCCGTGCCTCTTCCGCCCGCTGTCGCTCCGCATCTATGGCGTGGCCCAACCGCTGCCACACGGAAGACACTCTCTATCCTGGGTCCTCCTGCCCTCCGGCCGATGCCTGCCCCTCCGATGTTGAAGGCCCCGAGCCTTCATGGTTCCCACCACGTTGCTGCTGCTGCTGTGCCTCTGCCCGTGCACTGCCTCCTGCTGCCTGCACATCCTCCGCCGGCTGGGGTGCAGTCGTTGATGTGGCCACCCCTGCTGGACGTCCGACTCCCGACTGTGGCAGGGATGCCTCCTCCACCAGCCTGGCCGCACCGTCAGAGGCAGCTCCACAGGGCACCCAGGTGACTGATGGGTGGGAAGATGGCACGGAGGACGACTGGCGCGTAGGGGGTTCAGTTGAGGAGGGGGTCGTAGCAAACCCCAGCAAACGGAGGAATCCGGCCTGGGTGACCTGTCCCAGTAGGCTGAAGTGGTCAACGAGCCATTCGAGATGACGTGCAGTCTCCTCATGAAAAGACTGCAGGTCACCTCGCATGGCCCGTTGACGCAACGCCACACCAGTCAGGACAGGCTCAACCCGGACCCGATAGCCACGTCCGCAGGCAGAGGAAGGCCAGTTGTCGTTTGCTCATCCCCTGCCTGAAAACGGGTCTGGACGTAGGCATCCCTGCTGGTGCAAGATGATGCAGGGATAGGATCAGGGACAGGATTGCACACAGGCACCTCCGCGGCGGCCTGTGCTGCCTCCTGTCCCTGGTCCTGTACTGCACCACTAGCACCAGTGGGATCCCCACCTCCAGACCCCGTCTCTGTTGCTTGCACGGCCTCCTCCTCCACCAAACCCCCCACCAACCTGGATGACTCCGTGCCATCTTCCCCCGTTGGGCCCTGTGGGGTCCCAGCTGCCCCTTCTGCTGCCGAGGAGTCCAACTCCAACCTCCGCCTCTTGGACCTCCCCCCGGCAGCTGCGGCCTGGGACGCGGCACCGGACTCCTCACTCCCCGACGAGATGACAACATGGGAGGGGAGCCGGGCCTTGCGTCTCCGGCTGGCGGTGGGATCCCCGCCGCTGTGCTCCACAGCACCTTCTCCGCCCTCTTCATCAGTTGACGCTGCAGACAGGGAGAAATAAAACACAGGCATCAGGGCACTGTACAATGGACACATACACACATGACAGTTGTACATGAGTGGCATTGGCAAACCTCAGACATGCCATCACAATCCCCAACACACATGTCATTTCAACTCGCACACATGAGCCATACCACAGCCATATCGCAACTGGCAGCACCATCCATACACATACAACAGCATGAGCAGGCAAAGCTGAGCCAGACATCACATGCAACACAGGAAGTGCACCATACATGTACACACACCACCACACTTGCATGCATGTGTACACCGCTGCCAAGTGTCGCAGTGTTCAGATGGGCATCCATGTCACATCTGCCAATCAGGCTTCCACATCCCGCTGTCACATGCATCCATGTTGCATCACTGTTTCACCCTTGACAAATACACACTAATGCACATGTACACAGTGCTGATACATGCAGCTGAATACAACATACATGCGTGACATCACGGACATGTCTACTTACATACACATTCATCCAAACATGTGTGCCCACACAACCGCATTTGGCATGCAAGCCTACACACACAAGCACCATCCATGTCTCACACATTACAGCCCTCGCATGTGTTAGCCCCACGGCCCTGTACACCCCCACCCATACTCGACCCCATACAAACAGATGTGCAACCTGCACACTACTGAAACATCACCACACGCACAGCTCACAATCAGGATGCATGTACACTTACCGCTCGACTCCAGACGGGTCTGCCTCTCAAGGACCTGGACGTGGAGCGCTGGGGATATGCGTTCCAGGACCCTCATCTGATCTTCCGACAAGTGGCCCCGGCGCCCCTTCGCATCCGCTGCCTTCAAGAGGCGCCGGGCATTGTTCAGGGTCCTGGACCTGACGTCCTCCCAGCGCTTCTTGACATGTTGGTAGTCGCGGACTGCCACCCCCTCCGCGTTGATGGCAGTCACGATGTCAGTCCAGATCCGAGTCGTTTTTTTCCTTGTCGGCGCGGGAACTTCCAAAGAGGGCATAATACTGCCCCAGGACTTGCTCCACCAGGACACCAACTTCCCTGGCACTGAAGCTGGTGCCCCTCTGCCTCCGGCCGGGGGTTGCCAGTGGTGCCAGATGTTGCAGTGCCCGACATGACAACCCCAGAGGCAGGAGTGGGTGGGCAACTGGGTCCTGGGGCTGGGCTGTGGAGCGATGGAATCCCCGTCGGGAGTCTTCGGTTCCAGCAGGGGTGGTCACAGCAACAGCACCCCTGGCTGATGTGCAGGCAGCAAATGGCAGGGCACGTGGGCAGCAGGCAGTCAGGCAGCAGCAGATGGCAGGTGGGAGTGTGCTCGGGGCTCTGGGGGGCAGTAGTTCGGCCTTCTGGGCAGGAGCGTGGTCTTCCGTGTGCTTACGCGTGGCCAGCTTGATACGGAGTGATTTGGCACGTGAAAATTCTGCACGTCAGCGTGTAATTCGAGGAAAGGCCCTTAGCGCGTAAGCGCGTCTGCACGCATACGCAATTTCATTGGACAGAAGGCCCCTCAAGCGCAAGTGCCCCTGTGACATGACGCGCACAGGCGTGCATGGGCATTTCAGCGCACGTGAAAAACTGCACATCCACGTGTAATACGAGGAAAGGGCCCATGCGCGTAAGTGACGTGACGCGCGCGTGCGTTTCCCTCAGCATGGGTTAAAGGTGAGCGGGGCCAGCAGTTCGCTGTACGTGCCTTTCGTGGAGACCGACGTGTATTGCTGCTTCCTGTTTCACACGCCATCACAACTTCACAGCTATCAAGGACGTATGTCTTCTTTTGGCGGGGGTATTGGCTACGTGTGTTTTTCTGCATCGTGCTAGTCAGACGGTGAGTCGCACACGCTCTTTTTCCCACTGCTGGTGCCCCTGTGTATCGCACCCATTTTCGATGTCATAGTAGCCTGCGTGTCCCACGCGTACACGTTATTCGTGTTACTGGGTGCCACCGCGTACTGCGGGAGGTTGAATCCACGCACGTAGGCTGCAGGGTTGCGTGCATGGTTTTACTGCAGTTTTGGGGTGCCTGAGAGTTGCGTGACCCATCACCACATCACCGGGGTCACATACAGCCTTTCAGGTGCAGGGGGGCTGTTAACATCTTGCTTCCCACCCCCTTCGCCCCAATTGCCCAGGTCAATTGTGGTGTACACCTCCCATTGGCACCACTCCATCTGTGCCAGCACTACTACATCTGTGCCATGGTTGGGAAGCCACCAAAGGTGAGGGGCGCCTCAGCTGGGCGTCCTCCTCGTGGCAGGCGTGGTCGGGGACATGGCCGTGGTGACCAGGGAGTAGGGGGACTCCAGGGTGTCCAGGGCGGCCACAGAGGGTGAAGAGGCAGGGGTGCGCCACTTGAGCACAATGTTGTGCCATGTATCGGTGCAGTCATGCCACCACCCCCTGTGGTTCTGGGGGATGCAGCTCCTGCATCTGGCACTGGCGCCCGTGCGACCCGGCAGTCCGTTCCATCGACTGCCACGGGCCCAAGGGTAGTGGTAGCTGCAGGTGCAGCTGTGGACACCGCCACCCAGGCTCGGGGTCTGCCAGCGCAGGCTGCGTTGGCACTTGAAGAGCCCTTGGTAGATCTCCAACAGGCCAGGGGGGAAACCATAGGGGCAGGCCGTGCTGCTCAGACCAAGACACGTGTCCCTGGGGCAGTCATGTCATCTGCTGCCCCGAACAGCTGGGTGTTGGCAAGTGCAGGGGCAGATGCACCCAACAGCACCCCGGTTGTGAGTCTGCCAACCAGGACCGTTGCGGTCAATGACCCTGCCACAGCTGATGTTGCTGCGCAGGGTCCATTAGTGGGCACCCAGCTGCCACTGACACAAGTCAGGCCTTTGGTCATCCCTCCACCTGCCACTCCCTTGGCTCAATCCACCAAACACACTGGCCATACTGGTCAGGGCGGCATTAGCCAGCCAGGGTCTGCGCCACAGTCCAAGAGGAGGAAGGTTGCACCTGCAGCACAGGCTGGGACCCCACACACAGCCACGACCTCCTGCACGTCGAGGAAGAAGCCTTTCTGTAAGCAGCATCTGGACTTCCTTGTGGACTACGTGCGGGGCCACAGCCGTGACATGCTAGTGGGTGCCAATAGTCAGACTACGGCTGCCCAACGTGACACCCACTGGAAGCATGTTGCCGAACATGTCAGTTCATTCAGCCATGAGGTGCGCACGGCGCAAGAGTGCAAAAAGCGTTGGAATGACATCAAACGCAGCACTAAGGCTAAGCGTGCCTCTAATTGCGACTTGACTCTGGTGACTGGCGGTGGGCCTGCACCAGAGGAGGAAGAGCTCACTCCGCATGAGGCTCTCGTTGCGGAGTTCATACCACCTGAATTGGTCGAAGGAGTGGGAGAGATGCTGGACTTTGATGCGCAGTCCAGTGAGTGTTGATGCGTGTTTGTTGAGGATGTGTGTGTTTCACTTGTGGGATGTGTTGTGCATGATTGCCGCTACATGTGACGTGTACATGGTTCTGATGTGTAAGTAATGCAATGCTTCCGTCATGCATGTCTCCTCTGCCTGCATGCGGGGACTCCATGTAGGCATGCTCCCTTGCCCCTCCTCCGCCACTCTGCACCCCAGTTCCACCTTTGCACTGGTCTGCTTCAATCTTGCCAATGTGTACTTTCTTGTTCATGCGTCCTATGTAGATGCTAACTTCCAGCGTAGAATCTGCCAGACATATGCCGTGTGGTACAGCCTTAGTCCTCGATGCAGGGTATCTCACTTGTACTGTGCATAGGTCAGATGTCCCGCAGGGACATGAGTGCCCATTCATGCTCCATGTGCATTGCACGCATGCCCCTATGTGTCCTTGACTGGATGATCACTGTAATACAAGTCCTTGGTTACATACATTGCCTGGCATCTCATCAGCCTTCCCATGTCAACTGTGGCTCAGTCCTGCGTTGCACACATGTTTAGGGTCTGACAATCTGTGTGGCTCACAGGCCTCAGCCTGTTCAATGGCCAATGACTCTGTCCAACTGTTGTTGTGTCTTCTTCACACATGGGCGGAATCCAGAGTTTTCATCATGTGTCCTGCTTACTGTCCCAGCATCATTTGCAGTGTTGTCACTTGAATCACATTAAGCTGTTGATGCCAGGCAACACTGCCTGTCAATACACAGGTGTATGGTCAGCCTTTTGATACCATGCTAGGCATCCCTGCTTTGGTACTGGGGTGGAGGGGTGCTTGGCTTCTAGATATGGTACACATTGAATGCACAATGCATGTGATGTGTGAATTTGACATTGCACTGCCTTCACATTTGCTGGCACACACCATGGAGTCCTTGTACATGTAGGTAGTGAGTGGCGTACACATTTTCTGCACTGCATAGACCCACTTTCATGGAAACTGCCACCTTTCAACAGGTCTGATCACAGAAGCTATTCAAAGTTGACCCAGCATGCATGCCAGGTTATATGTTGTGTGTCACATGTCTGCCGGATGTGTTTGCTGTCAGTGTGTGTGTGTTTTGTGTGCTTCTGACATGTGTAGTGACCTTTTTTCTCTCTATTTTTCAGGTGATGACGCAATGGAGGCGGAGGATGGTGTTGTCATGCCAGACACAGGGTTGTTACCACTACATCAACCCGGCACTAGTGGGGGTCGTGGGGTGGTAGGCCACGAAAACCCCCAAGTGCTACAGTCCATCTTGTCTCTGGCTGCCTATGAGTCCAGCCTTGATGACGACTCTGACGTCCATGTTGAGTTGGGTGAGCATCAAGTCCATGTGTCAGGGGTGAGTGATTCTGATGTGGACACTCCTCTGTCTGCGACCCCTGCACTGAGGGATCAGACAGTCTTGGTTCCTCCGCCCGTGGTGGATCGGGACGCAGGGTCACCCTCCACACCAGTCACTGATGTGCCTGGGACATTACGTCGACGGGGGCATGTAGTCGTGCAGCCGCGGGCGGTGCCAACACAGCGAGGACCCCCGGTCCTTGGGTCCCGCAGGGGTCAAGCCCGGCAACGCGGTCACCGCGCAACCGCAGTATACTGAGTGGGAGCAAGACATGACTGCCAATTCCGAACGGCAGGGGGCAGCAATGGAGAACATCGCTGAGAGCATGGAGCGTGTGGCCCGATCTGTGCTCCCCCCTGCAAGGCAGGTGCTTCTCCAGCAGCAGGCGGCACGGTCCACGGCCCGCTCGCTCAGGCTGGGCATGGCGGCCTCAGACATGGCACACCAGGCTGAAATGTCGTCTCTGCGTCAAGCAATTGCTGCTCACGCAGAGGCGCACATGGATGCCCTGAGGGAGGAGTATGCTTCCCTCAGATCCACTCTGGGTGTACTTATGATGTCCCAGAGGCAGCAGGCAGAGGAGAGGTTTGCACAGCTTGAGCGTACCATCTCGGCTGAGCTACAGGCTTGCCAGGAGGTGCAGCGGTTGTCCAGCCAGGCCTTGCAGGAGGAACTCCGTGTTACACGTGCTACCTTGCAAGAGGAAGCACGTGTATCACGTGAGGTTCTGCATGCAGACCTACGTCACATCGCCACACAGAACCAGACTCAGCCTTCCGGCAGACTTGCTGCTTACGAGGGGCAAGCTGCGGCTAGGCGTGGCCAGGCTACTGTGCCACGTCCTCCTTTCCAGGATGAGCCAGACTCGGACGACCATCTATCTCCCACATAGGTCGGGCTGTGCAGGCGTTGAGCCCATGGAGGTTTTTTTTTTTGGCTCAGCATCATCGCATGTGGATGTTGAGCAGCGCCCTGTACCTCCCCTCTCCTGGGTGCCTCCCCTCCCCCCGGGTCGTATGTGGCCATTTTTGATTTTTCTTTTAGTGTAGTTAGTTAAGTTTCTGTTTGATAGTTAATTTAATTAGGTAATGTAGGTTTTCCATAGTTAGTGTAATTAGTTAATAGTTGATTTAGTTTAAAATTGCTTGTCTATTGTGCTTTCATGTGACGGTGCTTTGTGGCTTTTGAAGGCATCCACTGTCTGTTCCAGCTGAGCCCTTCAGGCTTGTCTTGTGTATGTGTTTGCTGCTTGGGGTCCTTGACTCACATATGCCACTCCTGCCTCCCTTATCCATGGGCTCGCAAGGATGGTTCGGTGTCACAGACCTTTACACAAGGGCTTTGGACTGTCATATCTGTGGCATGTCTGGTGCTGTGTGACTTGTGTTTACACCCCTAGTGGGGATGATTTTGGTGTTATTGTCCACTGTTCAGCTTTTGCTAGATGGGGTGTGTTATGATTAATGTGTAAATTAATTGCTATGCATTGTGTAGTATGTTTCTTATCTTTACTGTACACGTGCTTGTTGCAATTCATGCTGTAGATAGTGTTCCACACTTTGGATGTGAAAGACGGACTGATGGTGTGATTTATGATGTGACTCTCTGACATGGTCAGGTAATGAGATGCCTGAAGAGACACACACAGATGACTTTGAAGCATTAATCATGTGTTTCATGCCCTTTCTGCAGGGGGATGAGCCTCCAGAGCACCTTTGCCAGCAGACATGGCCCATTGGATGACGGAATTCTGGACCTGTTTGTTGGTGCCCACATGCACATGTGTGCACAAGCAGAGGCACAGGGATTGCAGGCCTACATCCTAAAACTGCTGACGTGTTCCAAGGAACTCCAGGCAAGGTGAGCAGCACAGGGGGGCCACAACACAGCAAAGCTTGCACCAGGCGAGTTGTACATGCAGGCTTAGTCACAGCACTGAGGGTGAGCTTAGACGAATATTAGTGTTGAAGCACACAATGCAGCTCACATGTGTTGGTGGACTGATGGCTGTTGATTGTAAGGTTGTCTGTGACACGTGCAGGGGCAGTGGCACATACCCTCCGGTACACCAAGGTCCATTGAGGCACTTGTATCAACCATGTTTCCTTCCGAGACATGGAAAGGGGCAGCTCACAGGGACATACAGCAAGGGACATACTTGGGTGCAGTGCATATCATTTCCATGTACTTTATGATAAATGCACTGCCAAATTTGTTTCGGTCATGGTGGTACGCAACTTGCTCAGAAGTCAAGGCTTGCTATATGGGTCTGTCTGCTTACCCAGGGAATATTGCATGTTGTGTGAATTGTGACACATTGGTGTTCCATTTGCCACGCACCCACCGGCGGCTGACTTACTGCATTGACTGTGTATGACCCGTCACAGAGGTAATGTTATATATGGGTACGAAGCATCTACACCAGATTGTCTGTTTGGAGAGTAGTTTGTTGCCATGGGGCATGTTTGGTGTTGTGTTTTTGTGTAATTGGCACGTACAGGTTGTTGACTGTGGCTCTCTTTGCAGCATTGCAATGCTCCTGTAACCGGACCTGAGAGTGCGCAGGCAGGAGGCCAGCACTCAAAACCAGAGCTAAGTGTCTTGTTGTTTTTCTTTCAAACTGCTCTGCATAGGCTTGCTGGGGGGGTGTACTAATGCATGGATGTATGTGTGATTCAATTTGGTATGTTTTTTCCCCCTAATCACCCGGAATCCTATGCAATTTTGAACCCTGTACCCTCTACCCGGTGTTCCTGCTTCCCATACCTATCCAAGCAACGTTCCCTAACCCTCTTTCCCTGCTGGGGTTGCGGATGCCTGTGTAAGCCCCGAACTTGCAGGCGCCAAAACCCTAGAGGGGGTGGTTGGTTCGTACCACTCCTAAGCCTGGACTACAGAAGGCCATGACAATGATGTCCAAGTTTGTTTGGATTGTGTATGTGTTCATGCAGGTAGTACATTTTCGTGCATTCCCTAGTTTCATGTGTCATTCCTCCTCCCCTCTCCTGCCACTCATTCCAGTTATCCAGTGTGTCAACAACTGTCCCGACTGCATATCCCTGAACCTCCTTCCCCACCAGGGTCTCAGGGGCCTGTGTGAGTTTGACCTTGCAGGTACCCAAGACACGGTGGGGGTGGTTGTTTTGTGATACCCCCGTGCCTGTACACGGGACCTGTGACAGTACACATCCGTTCATGGTGCATCATCCTATGTCATGTACCACACATGGTTCACATCCTGTTGTGACATTGTTTTACTGTGCTACCTTGGTTGTTGCATCATTGTGGTAGTACTTGGCCTTTGTGAGGTACTGCTACGTCAAGTCATCTACTGGAGGGTGTTCTGGTTCGTTTTTCTGGTTTGGATTTTGTGATTTTGGAAATGAGTGTGGATTCTGAGGGTGCAGGCACCTTTTTACACACAAGGTGGGAGATGGTGATGAAGGGTAAAGGTGATCCTGTGGCCAGGTGGAATCGAGGTTTGAAGGCTCCATGACCCAGATGCAGTTGTTCAGTGGGTCATGGTCATTTGTGAGGGAGGGGGGGGTTGTTGTTGATAGTTGCCTTGCCCTGCAGTGTGATGGGAACTCTGACATTGTAATGGTGGTATCCTATGTACATGTTGTGTTCTGCTGATCAATGCCTGTTCATGTGTTGTGTTTACCTTTCAGGTGGGAGGGGATAGTTGTGGTTTGACATGCTGGTGTGTACACATGGTGAATGTTCACATGTGATGTGTAGAGAACACTGATGGTCACTTGAGTGCACATGCATATGTAGAGTGCATGTCCATGCAGAACCACACACTTGCACTCTGATGCACTACATGTACTCCCACCCTTGCATATCCACGTGTACACTGTTTCCCTTCTGGTGGCCACTGTGTCCCTGCAGCACATGTTCTGTGACCAATTATGGATCCTGTAAATGCCTAATTTGCTTTTTGATGTGGTCTGTCGCTTAGATGTGATGCTCAGGGTGTGCATCACACACAATGGCTGTTCACTGTGCTGTGCGCTGAGCAGTGTGTTGCAGGAGTAGGACACAGCACACAGAAGCTGCAGTGTTGATTTTGCAATGCACAATGTGCATGTAGACAAGCATTCATTGTTATGTTACGTCTACAACTCTTGTAATGCATTTGGAAATGACTTATTTTGGGTGGGAGGTTGTTGGTCTGTCATTTCATCTGATTCCAGGTCAGGCATCATTGTCTGATGCCACTGTACATTTTGGACATGGCAATGTGTACCTTATCATTAATGGGTTGGTGTATGGGTATTGCTTGCCATGTCATGTTGTGGTTTGGGAGGGTTTGAGTGACATAACAGTGATGGCCATGGCCTGTTTTGCAGGTGTGTGTGATGCACACCTTGCATGTCAGGGTCATCCGCTTCTCAGAGCAACTAGATGGATGTAGATCTCTCTCCGTGGCAGGGCCCTCCCTCTGGAACAGCCTTCCTGCCTCACTTGAACTTGAGGGCAACCATCTCCGGTTTGGGAAGCACCTCAAGACCTTCCTCTTTGCTTCTGCTTTTCTCTGTGCCTCTCCCTTGCGGAATGCTTCACTGGAACTGCACTGGAGCTGCAAATGGGCCACTCTCACTGACCTCGGTTCCTGGCCCAGCCACTCTCCACTTGCACTGCCTCCCTGGCAACCCCTGCACTGCGGGACTGTCTCTCTATCCCTACAGCCCCCCCTTCCCAGCACTTGTCTGCACTTACCTTTGCAGTTGCCACCAGCCGACCTATGTATTTGTTTTTTGGTCTACTTCCCCTGTACTGCATTCCCCCCCTCCCCTTCCCCTTGCACTTTTCCCTTCCCCCTACCCCTGCACTTGCACAATCTAAATGACACCTGGCCTAGTAGTACCGTTGTCTGTCTTCCCTTGTTCACCCCTCCCTGCCTCATCGCACCTTGAAATACTTGTGTATAGGCCATATCATGTCATATGTCATATGTGTGCCTTTTGGTCACACAGGATAGCTTGTGTTTAAGTAGCTAGGGATGCAGACGATGTGGCACTTCCATGGCAACTATCTCAGGGTGGTAGGGTTGTGACAGTTGACTGTCTCTTTGTCATCATCGATTGTCACCTGGTATGTGCCAGGCCTGTGTGCACTCCGCAGGGGTGGGAGTTTAGGTGAAAAATGTGGCCACAAGCTGGGTCCGGGCTTCCTCGCCACGTGCCCTGTCCCCTCCCATGGGCAGCGCCTGTGCCTGTGGTTGGGGATGTGGGGGCACCACCATGTCCACCGGGACGCCCTGCCGTGTTGCAACATTGTGCAGGACACATGCTGCCACAATGATCCTGCACACTACTGGTGGTGCATAGAGTAGTTGCCCGCCAGAGCGGTCAAGGGAGCGGAAACGTGACTTGAGCACTCCGAATGTGCGCTCCACTATGGCCCTGGTTGCAATATGGGCGGCGTTGTATCTTACCTGGGGTGGTGTGGTGGGGTTCCGGATTGGCGTCATCATGTGGTTGCTCAGAGGGTAGGCACTGTCCCCTGGGGAGGTGATAATAGTTGAGATTATTAGGGTTTGGGTATTTGTCTGTGTGTGACTTGCATGCATGTGCAAGGGCATTTGTACTCACCTAGTAGCCATGTGTCGCCATGCTGCCCAGCTTCCAGGGCCCGGCTCAGGGCGGACATTCTGTATATGAAACTGTCATGGGTGGAGCCAGGGTAGTTTGCATAGACAGAGGTGATGATTCCCTTTGCATCGCATACCACCTGTACATTGATGGAATGCCAGTGCTTGCGGTTTCGGTAGATGTGCTCAGTGGCCCTAGGTGGACGTAGGGCCACATGGGTGCAATCTATGGCACCGAGCAATTTGAGGAAGTGTGCCACCCTGAAAAAATCCAGGTCAACGGCCTGCCTTTCTGCGGGTGTTCTGGGCATGTATATGTGCCTGCGGACTGAGGGGCGCGCTGTCATGATTGCCAGTACCTGGTGTAGGCAGCGTGACTGCGTGGCCTGTGAGACCCACCCCACTAAGGCAGTAGTCCGCTGAAATGACCCAGTGGCCAAAAAAAGCAGGACATTGAGCAGCTTCTCCAAGGGGCTCAATGCTTGGGAGCAAAGGGTGGGGGATGTAAGGTCATCTTCCCACTCCCTGGCCAGGTCTAGGATGATATGGGGTGGAAACCTATACCTGCCATAGACCTGGTCGTCAGGCATCCCAAAAAGGCTTGTCCGTGGTGCGAAAATGCGTGCTCTGGCTATTCTCCTCCTCCTGCGGTGTCCCACGATCAGTGCTGCGACAAATGGGGCATTCATCGTAGCTGTATATACGTGTTTGTTGTTTGCGCGCACTTTTGTACTGTGCGCGGGGACGCTTCCGCCTGCCTTCGTGTGGCAGACGCGTTGACGCCTGTGCGCGCCTTTTGCCGTGCGCGTATTTCCCGTATTCGGATCCATGAATACGGGTTGTTCGCGTGCGTGTGGGTGTTCCATGTAGTTCCCTGCAGTACTTCCCCAGTTACGCCTTCTTTTTCACGCGTTGTTCCCCATTCCGTGTGTTACGCCCACTGTTCTGCCCACTTTGGTTATGTGTGCCGCGCTATGTGCGCTTTTGCTGTGCGCGTGGCGCACGCCGTGTATGCCTGCGTGTGCCATGGCTGGATTGGGCGCACGGACAGCGGGAAACACGCGCAGCGTCTTCCTTGAATCGCACGCGTGGGCGTGCGCTGCGTTTCTCACGCTTGCGCTCCCTTGCGCCTGCTTGCGCATGGATTTTCGGCGCACATTTGTTCCATGAATCGGCCCCTAAATAAGAAGCTCATAGCTCTCCTAGTATCTAAGTCACTCTAAAAGAGGATTTCCCCAAACTAAAGTCAGTGCAGCATAAAAGCGAGTACTAGCAATAATCAAGCCCACCTGGCGCCCACTCATAAACTGCGCCCAAAATCCATTGAATTGTAAAAAACTTGGTCTAGATACAAAACTGATTGATAAAAAGGCTTTGTTTTTCAATTCATTTACATAGCATGTGTGAGCACATCTCATTAAATGAAAAAGGAATACAAGCTCGTATAAATGGGTATATACAGATTTTCCTGAGGCAGAACTCTGTTATAAACAGACAATAATGGGCCTCATTCCGAGGGTCCCTCCTTTAACGTCTGGTCTGACCAGGTGTTGTGGACGGGACCCGTTAAGGGACTTTGGAGCCAATAACGGTACTGCAATTTGCTAATTTGCTAATTGTCCCATGGCTACCACCATACTCGGAATGAGGCCCAATGCCTCTCCTAAACATTGCTAAAGAAAAAAAAGAAAGCATCCCTAATTCGGTGCAGATAGCTTGTGTAGCCCCTCACCCAATGTTGGCCCGGCTAGTGATGGCTACATGGCTTGTCCCCTGAGGGAAATTAATACAGACATAGGGCCTCATTACGACCCAGGCGGTAAGTTACCGCCTGGGCCGTCACTTTACCACCATGGCGTAAACTACGTTTAAGCCATGGTGGTTGGCGGACTTACCGCCCCATTCCGACCTTGGCGGGGCGGTAAGTCCCCAATCCCCATTTACCCTTCCCCATTCCCATTTTTGCCCCATAGGGCATAATGGGAGTGGGGAAGGCGTTAATTACGCCACAGTAAATTACGGTGGCGTAATTAACTCCATGGTCCCTTAGCGCCATGGATTTTAACACCCGCTAAAAGCGGGTGTTAAAAGCTCCATGGCGCTAAGGGACCTCGTAATTGGCGGTAAGGGGTCGGCGCAGCTAACGCTGGCGTAAACCCCTTACCGCAAGGGTCGTAATGAGGCCCATAGACACTGGGGTGGAATGGTACTTTATAGTTTATGCATAGCGTTTGTGCACTTGAATTTGTAACTGTTTAATGAGAGACCACCCTCAACACAGGGCGCTCTTTCCCTGCCCACTCAAGGTGTCACGCAACAAACTGTTTAATGGATTCTTTTCTTCAGCCCTACTTCAGATGCATATCATGCCCCTTGGATCGTCCCCTCCCTGAGCTACCAATGATCCAAGAACCAGGCCAAGTGTACAGGATATATATTTGTATTTATTTAAATTTAAAGTAGTAGAAATCATACTGAAAGACACGCGCCACCTTCTTTGTAGCTCACCTTTTCCTTCTTGTTACTCAAATCAATTACACAAATTAGTTAAAAAAACACAAATCCCACTTCTTTACTTTGTACAAATTTCACTACAAAAAATAATTAAACTGGTCAATAACCAAAACATTTATATGTAGTGCTGTGCAATTTTGATTTTCCTGCGGGCATTAAAGGCTAGCAGTAGGGTTTCAAGATTGGTACACATACATATGGCAAATATGATTTCACCCACACATTTGGTTTAAAAAAAACACAGGGTGATTTAGCGATTTGTTTTTCAGACCCCCCTACTCCATGTTGGGGAAGTCGAAGAAAACAATTGGAAATGATTAGGGGAATTTCAGATTTTTAGATCCCCCCTTCACTGAAAGGCCTGTGTTAGGGGAAAGTTGCACAAAAAGATTGGACTTATTAAACAACAAAGACACTCCTCTTCCTTACCAAATTAAATTTACGCTATAGTTTTTCAGCGCACACTGGTAAGTGAGCTTTGTAAATTTCGAATTTTAATGAAAATCACCCCGTAGTGTTCCACCAAATGGGGAATTAATGAAATTAATCTTATAGTTAAGTAATCTAAGGATCTACACAGTTTTGCCCTCCACCTACTATAAAGGAAAAGGATATAAGGTAAGCAGACTGCCCACCTCGTGGTTTCCCATGGCTCAGTTCTACTTACATAGAAAGCCTCTGTTTAAAGTTCAAGGTAGCCAGCTGCATGTCAGGACCCCCTGGAAAGATAGGGCAGGAATCTGGTCACTTCACTCCACTCTCAAGGATGGCTTCCTGCTCTGCACCATAGGACCCAGTCAGCTCTCAGGCCTTCCTAGAAATATACAGCTCCACACAGATGCACTCTCAGCAATCTCCTCGGGTGTTTCCTTGCAGCTGTCAGATGTTAAGTTTCATCAGCGCTCTTTGATGGTACATTTCAGCAGCTCTGTCCGCTCCTCCTAGTGCAGTCCCCCATATATACCAGCAATGACACCACCAATTTGGCAACCCGGGGTGCTAATGGACTTAAGCCTCCGTTTCAAGGGCTGGCACAGGGGTTAATGGCCACAGCCTTCGTTCTCCGCCCTTGCTTCGATCGGGCCAATAACTTGCCACGCCTTGGAACGGGGGCTTAACCCCACACAGAGGTGCCATGGGGTACAGGGCCACCCTACACTGTCATCTTTAAGGACTAGTGTTGTCCCAAGAAAAAAGTTGGAGTGGCACGTGGAGTAAAAAAGTACTTTACTTGCCATGAAATGGCAAAAAGAGTTAAAAAAAAACGAATCAGTTAGAAAATATGCTGAGTGCTTCACAGAACGATGGTGTAAAAGCAGGAAAAAGGCTAAACCTTCATAACAACCAGTATGTATTGAGCGCAGAGGGATTCTCACTTTGTTACCTCTGAATATAGCAAATTAAAGTTACATATTATGTAAGGTTAACCTGATTACTTTATGCAGCTCTAACGATGCCCCCCCCCCCCCCCCCGCTGGCTTCTTCTCGTAGATAAGTGGAGGCTAATCGGCTGAGCAGCAGGTGTTGATCGTTTAACTATGACTGTGGGGTAGCATTTGCTGAGCTCTTAAGTTTCCCTTTGCCAGTCGTGAGTATTTCACCCGGCCATGTTTTGTTCTTTGAATTCTGGGACCTTATTCATGAATTTAAAATGGGTAAAGCACATCTACATGTTCCAGAATGCAAGGACTAAAATCAGGACTGGACAACCGACTCGCGCATGAGAGCCCTGAACTTGGGAAAAGGATAGCGCATGAGTCCACTTGCCTCACATCCTCTGCTCATTAAAGTGTGTGGAGGAGATACGTCTCGCAGCATCCCCCTCATGAAAGTGAGGGTGCATGCCTTCCCTCCAACCATTTACTGCACTCCTGGGTAGAGGTCTTGCGAATGCCAGCATTTTCCCTTTGCATTGTTATTTATTACAGCATAAATATACAGCAGGATTATCACAAGATGCAGAGTCCTTTTCGTGGGACTTCAGTGACCCTCATACCCTGGCCAGTTGGGTGTGATGTTGTCAGTTCCCAACGTATCCAGCTGCTGCCCCTCTGGTAGGGGCTATTTATGAAGACCAGGTTTGAATACAAGGTTTGAAATCGAGGGGAGCTGGGAGCTACTTAGCCTAGAGGAGCCTGGTTAGACTGATACTAACAGCTACCAAGAGCTCATTCTGGCAACCCAGACTAACTGATACCAAACAAGCACACCTATGTGGATTTCACTCGCGTTTGTGACATTCAATAAATAACATTAGGACACATATATACAAAGTGTAAAGCATAAAGGGTCATGAATAATGGACAAAGTTATATGCTTGCATCTTATGTGGACGTTTGATTTGGGGAATGCTATGTACCAGCTCCTGGTTCCTCAATGGTAGCTCTTGATCACTGGTTAATGCTGGATACTGTGACGATCCTCCAGGTGATGTCACTTCTCCCCAGAGGAAAGTCCCTTTCCATTAGACTAGGGAGGTGAGGATGCTAACCGACGGTCCCCATAGGGGTGGTAACATGCACGAGGATCTTATGGGAGGGATTTCTCTCCTGGGGACAAGTACGTACATCTGGTACATGTACCCTTTTTCTCCCTACCACACAGGGTAAAGACAACACCCAACCCTTCCGTACCCATAGACAGTCTCCCTATGATAGGTACTGCGACAAAGAAGAAGCAAAGAATGCTACCATCAAGCATGAACAGTGTTCGGCCAGCTGTTGTGAATCAAACTGATGTTACGCTGGGGCAGTCCCAGCTAATTAAACTAAATAGTAAAGAAGGACGAGGAGAGCAACCTCCTGAGAGAGAAAGCGACAGCTGGAAGGAGGGGCTGCCAAAAAGCCAATGAGTTGGAAAAAGTGCATTCAGTGGCTGTGTCAAGGCAGTGGTATGAAGTGACAAGAAGGAACCGAGGGATGCGAGGAAAGCGTATCATTAGTCGGCTGGAAACCGACAACCCTGAAGTTGAGAGTCAGTGTGCTGGTGGCGTGACCAGTCATGACCGCCAACACCAGCCTACTGTGGAACCGAGTAGGTGATTGCATGGAAAGTACGAGGAACGACCTATAACGGGTGAACTGTCTGGTCCGGAACTTGCCCCAGACCGCCAACGAGAACAGACCGCAAAATCAAGCGGACCGCAGAAGAACAGAAGAAGAAAGGGAAAGCACAAGTCCGCAACCACTGGCAAAACCGGTGAAGATTTCCCTGAGAGAAGGTAATGGGAACAGTAATAAGTCCGGAATCGTGGTCGAGAATACTTCAGAAAGTGATACAACAAGGCAAGAGAGAAGTAGATCATTTTGTGAGGAAACTCCCTGGCCTGTTCCATAAGACTATGGTATTGAGCAGTCAAGAAGGACTCAGGGATCCCCTTCCTCATCCCGGTGGAGACATTTTGAAGAATATTGGTAAAAAGTTGAAGAGTCAAGGGGAGCTCGCGGAGCCTCTCCCTCGTCCCAGTGGGGGCATGTTGAAGGATAGTGTTCATTGGAAAATAATACAAAGTCTGCGGAGAGAACTTCAAGAATTGATGAAGAATCTAAAATTAAGGTAAATCTAGGAAGACCTGTTGAAAATTGAGGGTAAACTAGTAGAACTGACCCATTCTCCTAGTCCTGTGACATTTCTGAAACTTTGTGAAAACCTGAACTGTGAGAAACTTCCACCCAGATGAAGCGAGCCATTCTCCTGGGTTTGGATAATAACTTGTTGCGCCGTGAAACCGCGTTAAAAATGCCATATCATATCATATCATATCATTAACTTAGTGATTTGTGTCTAAGTGACAGGGATTGAAAAGGAGTTTTGACAAGGACTGTACCTTTTTCTTTTGGACTCAACAGACTTCCTGACCGGCCGAGTTTAGTTTTGTTGAAGTAGGGAGACCACCTCTAGTTTAGGGTTAGTTAGGTTTGCATTTTCTGTCTAATAAACGTCTATAACCATAAACATGCATTTTCGTTGTCAGATTCCTCATTCCAGGTCTCCATAATAACCACAAGATGCTTTTAGGTCCTGCTTATCAAATCTTACTGTGGCCACTGAAATCTAATGCAGATAAACAAGATATATTCACAATATAAGAAATCACATGTATCAGTGAAAGTTGCACTTATTGGTGGGCTTGCAATATTCCGTGCCTACGGCAGGGAATTAGGGCTGGCCCAATGAAAGCCCCCTAGCTCAGCTTTCACTCCTCTATACTATGGAATCTGGGGCTCCATCATTCGACCCTCAGCTATCCAGGTTCATGTAACTCTCTTGGGGCCAGACCTCACTTTTGCTTCCAAAGCATTTAATAATATTGGATGTTGAATAGGGCCAGTCTTTGCTGGATATAACCGCTGCTTTATCAGCCAATGAAAGTCATTCTTGGATGGTACTGTGTGTGTGATTTTTGGTCCGGGAGATGTGAAGACGCAGGCTCGGCTCTAGGTAGGCTTTAGAAGTAGTAAAGTGTTTGCTCTGTTAGCTGATAGAGATCTCGATTCCTGGAGATCTCCTCTCCTAGAGGGTAAGTCAGATCCTCCACAGGGGCTGTAGAGCAAGGTGGTGGCAGTGGTTGAGACTTTGTCCCGGTTGGTCTTTCCAAGATGATGGAGATGAGCACTGGTCCTGGTCTTGTCCTGGGAGGTAAGAATCCAAATAGTCGTGAGAGGTGCCTGAAAGAGATTCACTAACAGGAGTCCTCAGCAAGTCTCAGCAAGTCCAGCCGCTTCAGTGCTTCTTCATGCCGTCTTGATGTAGGTACCTTCCTCTCTACATCGATAAAACAAGGGAGCAGTCCCTTCACAATTATAATTATTGAGAGGGGTCGGGGATAGACAAAAGCCTCAATCACAGGCTTGTGTCAATGTAAGCCTTTTAGTGGCCACCCAATCCCCAGTGGCCACCACAGCTTTTGCAGTCTTCTTCCCTGGAAGAGCCTCAGGATGTGAATTCACTCCACACACCCAACTCTCATAGGTCAGGAGAGGTTTGGGTTCACTGTGCCTTGTGGGAGTCCTAGGCAGGCGAGCCATGGACAGATATGACCATGGGAAGCACTGTGGGGGCAAGTATCTCACAAACACCTGATAGAAAGAATGTCTTACTGCAGGACCCTGCCTTGAAGCTTAAAAAGGGAGAGGGCCGGGAGTGCTCCCATAATGTACAGCCATGCTGCTCTTTCTGAAAATTATTTGTAAAGGGGCGCCCAAGAACAAAAAATGAGTGCAAATAAAACTCAATGATGGAGGACTTAGGTGCACGTCAAAACCCAGCTTCATTCAAACAATGAATCATAACTGGGACTGCATACAAGCATCTCGTTCTCATAGCTCTCAACATTTTCAATGATTGCAAGCAAGTTTTGTACCAAAACTACGTCAGTGATGATTTCACACTACACTATCAGTCTAAAAAACCTAATGGGACTTGGAGTTGGTTAATGCCTCAAACTGTATATCATATGCATAGGGGTTAGTTACTCTATTGGTCTATAGCTATCTGATGGTGCTGCCTGGCTCAGGGGCAACGTGCTCGCCTTGGAAGCAAGACGACACAGAACTCCACAGGTTTGATCCCTGGGTCCGCGCTTAGTAACCTCTGGGTATTAAGCACGTTATAAATGACCTATCATATCATATCATATCCCATTATAGATACTATTTCTAATACATCATTAAAGTGATCACAGATTGATTGGCATTGTCTATAATAGGTGGTGTGGCATGGGAAAAGTCTATAGGTTATCATTTAGCTCACCAACCTTGGACACTTTGACGAGACGTCAAAATATGAGCGGCACATAAGTGGGGGAAGATAGTCTGCCATCATTCCAATTAAAGAATACTCCTGGCTATCCCGAGGCGATGAGGCCTTCCCTTTCCTTTGTACTTAGCCATATGTGCCGCCTGGTGTCTGTGCATGTACTAAAGGATTCCTGCAGGTGTCTTATCTGTGTTTGGCTTGTGATGAATAGCCAGTGTTTTTCATATCTGGATCGCGTGTTAGGGTATTGTGTTTGAGAGTGGATTTCCTTCTATTTATTAAGGTTTTAACTAATTCTGACGTGCATGTTGTGTTCCTGGATCACTAGTCAATTACTGTCTATAAAGTCTTTTGGCTTTACTGATCTCATGCACCTGGGCTTCAGTGGGTGCTTGTGCTCTTATTAAAATGGATTAACTTAGCAGTCTACCACTTCCCGTCCTGGGAACCGTTATCGTGTGCCTGCGTTCTTTTCATCTATTACTCCCTTTGTTATTCCTGACCTTGGCTTGGGCCGTTAGCTACTGTCTGGGCCCTGCATGAAATACATATTTTTTTGTAAATTCAACATCTTGAACTCTGAGGCCTTGTCCATTCTGAGACCTACTGTGCCCTCTGCCTTTAGGAAAATGGCTGCACTTCTGTCTTCCTGTTTCCATATTGGCGACCTATAGCTGAGTCTATTCATCTTGTATGTCTGTTATACGATGGCATACCTGCCCGTGCCTTCAGCATCTTATCTACCTATAATCCAACTGCCTTATAGGTGTGGTGAGTCCCTTTCTTGGTACACAGGAACCTCCTGTCCTTTTATACTGTGCTGCACTAGTTATACTGCACACTATTTGTGCATTCTACAACCTAATTTTGGTCCTTACTTGTGTCACACCACCTAACTAATCCTTTATGGCACATCGCATGTACTTTCACTTTAGTTACGCATATTGTTTTATGGAGCCCTAGGTTTATGGGGTGATAAGGCTGTCTCAGTCTGTAATGTCTCTCGCCCTAGCAGTAAAGGGGCAGGGCCAGGGCAGAAGGCTGTAATGAGGTATTAATCTGCGTCATCACAGATTGAAAGTAGTGCCATCAATAGTGCATGAGAGGGGTTGCACACAGTCAGTTAGGCAAGGGTACTTGTCTTGGGAGTTTAGAGGTAATAGCTAAGATCCCTGCTCTCGAGGACTTATGATCCTCGAGAGGGCATGTCAGGATTTGCACCCCTGATCAGCTTTTGGGACCAGAGCTCCCAGGATAAAGTGATGAACTAGGCAGGACAACAGAACAAAATTGCATAGACGCAGCACCAGCATCCATGGTAGGACCTTCATCTGTATACTTATCTTAGATACTGTGCAATTGGGATTTTACTTCTGCACTTGAGCTGATGTTATGTGCTTGGGCTCATATAATGGGCATTAAATACTTGGGTTGATTATTTACATTTTGGCTACTTAGACTTGCATCATAGGTATTTTGATCTTGGACTTATTTCCTGGATATTATATATGTCTTATTTATACACCTGAGCTTATATTTTGTGCAGGGCTTATATATTGGGATTTACATACTTGGGATGATTATATACCTTTTATCATAGATATTATGATATTGGACTTATTTCATGGATATTATATGTCTTATTTATACACTTGAGCTTATATTTTGTGCTAGGTGTTGCAGTGGTTAGGAAAGGTGCCCATGATTATGAGGGTTCATGTTGCGCGTGCCATATCGATAACTAGCGGTGGTGGCGAACTGGGCATGATGGTGCAATTTTATCTGTATCCAAGTGTAGTTAACTATGGATGCGATGCTATTTTTAGCATTACTGGTTGTCTAGAATTGAGACATATTAGCTTGCATGCGCGCAGAAAGATAAAGGGCCTCATTACGAGTCCTGCGGCAACTGAGGCGGTAAAACCGCCTGGTTACTGCCGGACTCATATTACCATTCCGCCTCCGTTACTTCCGGAATTACCAGGGCATTACAACCCCGGTGTCCCGGGAATTCCGGAGGCGTAATGGTGTTAATCCTCAATTCCCATTGAGTCCCATCGGATCTCGTGATGGTGCCGGTGTTTCCTTGTCCGCCTGCAGGCGGGCGGTGTTAAACCCGCCAGGTCAGGCCTGGTGGATTTGACGCCTCTGCCTGCAGGAGTTGTGATCGCCCGGCATGGAAACAACGGTGGCGGCGGGTTTTCCATACCGGGGCGAGTTATAATGAGGCCCAAAATGTTAAACCCAGAAGATGTAAAAACATAAATGCACATTAATACAAATACATGAGGAATTCATGAATTTCAATATAATGGGCATTTCCCAAATGAATCTAAAACACAGTAGTTGGGGCTGTTTTGCAAAGTGAAACTGATTCTGTGAGGTTTTAGAAGCCAGGGAATCAGTGAATAAGTAACTTCACAACCTGCACGGTCAGCTCAGCTGCAGCAACTGGCCATGAGTTTTATGATCTGAAAAATATCATAGATGGCAGAGGTATTCTCCTGATGAATGGGAGCATGATGGAAGGCGTTTCACTCTTTTATTTGGCTTGCAGTAAAACACTGGGTTAGCCAATGCCCAAGGCTAATTAATGAGAAGCAAAGAGAAGCAATTGTATTGTCAGATTTAGAATGTGCAATAAACCGGCAGGTATTTAGATAGATTTTTCCAATGGAATCAATGACCTGGAGAATGAGATAGCATCACGAACTCAGAGAAATTATTTACCCAGCCTTCCTCATAGCGCTTGAAATATTTACGCAAACTATGTGCAATTAAACATTAAGGTTAAAAGAGCTTAGGCTGGTTATTGCTCGTAATTAATTATGTTAGCATACAAATGTTTTACTAAATAATATTGTCATGACCTACCAACAGCATATCCTAAGAAGAGGTGAGTTCTACACATGAGCTGAAGATGATAGTTCAGATAAGGGCTATCAATGGGAATGTAGGAATTGAAGAAAGATGGGATTTGAAAAGGGTTTTGTCCAATCTCATGTGGAGGGTGGATTGTAATACCTTATCTGGGAGTGTTTTTAACTGTTGTAAAAATGTATAAAAGATGTCAACTGATGTGGTTTGTTGAGACTTGGGTTAAATTGGTCCTGCAACACTGTCTAACTGCTCCCCGGGTAATTTTACAAATAACATGCTTTATGTACAAAGCATGTACGCGTTCTTCAGGCGGCTTGGGTTGTGGTGATTAAGGGGTCCGCCCCTACAAAGGACTTCTCTAATGGGCATTACATATTTGGGCTGATTATGTAAATTTTGGCTACTTAGGGCCTCATCACGAGTTGGGAGGTAATGCCGGCGGTATTACCACCGGCGGTATTAGCCCTACCGCCAAACCCCCCGGCGCTGTTAGCGCCGGATCACGGGTTTGGCGGTAATGGAATTCCCCACTGAGCCCATTCGGGAATGCCCCATTCCCCATTGGGCTCAATTGGGAATTTTTGCGGTCTTACCGCCGGCGGATTTCCCGCCGGCGATAATAGCGTGAATTTTCGGCGGATTTCCCCCCAGCTCAGAGCTGGGGAGAAATTCGCCGAAGCCCTGATTTGACGGACCCTTAAATCCGGCAGTAATAGCGCGACCGCCGGATTTAAGGGTTACCGCCAAACTCGTGATGAGGCCCTTAGACTTTTATTCTAGACATTATGATTTTGGATTTATTTAACTGACTCAAAATCGGTCAGTCGACCATGCAGTCCCACAGTTCTTTTCAAAGAAATCCATGATTCTTACAAATTATAAATCATTCTAATGACAATTCTTTAATAAGTGCAGTAAAAAAAAATCAAACCATGTATTCCGGCATAATTTTCATTCAGAGTTTGAAAACAAGCACGTGTTTGGCTGAAAGTGACATCTATTGTTGAAGAGCAGTATTGACAGTCATTTTTATTTGAATTACTGCAAGGAATACAGACTTGGCTCCATTTCAATTTTCTGAGATTGCCAGAGCAGACCCTGTCTAGCCCTGGCCCACTTAAAGCCCTGGGTGTATTCCACTAAGAGGTATGACAGGCTGCACCAAGGACAGAATATGGGGGCTTGCAAACTGTGGTGTGCACATTCTACCAAGAGCTATGAGAGTCTGCGCCAATGGCACAAACAAGGCACTCATAGGGCACACATGTACAAGTTACTGGTGGATATTGGGGTATCCACCAGGACAGGATCGGGGGCTCATCGACAATGGGGTGCAACATATCTTCCGGAGTACAGTAAAGCAAGGCGTGCTTACCTGTTTTTAACCAGCGTGGACACAAGGGCTAGGGAGGTCATCTTGCCAAGGTATCTAGCCCGTACCGTGGCACATTTAGAGCAAGCATTGACAAAGCCAATCGTTCTGGCTTTATGAAATGGAAAGATTGCTTGTGAAGTGTAGAGGTGGGAAGCATGGAAAAGTTTCACACCTTGCACAATCTTTATCTGTAATGATCTGATTTTTAGAGACGTTTGTTTTTCATGTTTAATTTGCTTATTTTATTATGATGTGAGATTGTAGTTAAAGCAGGACAGGCACTCAGGACATTGGTACATATCTCACAGGGTTAGCGAGAGGAGAGAGATTGAGAGTGTGTGTGAGAGAGAGAGAGAGAGAGAGAGTGCACATCTAAGGAGACCACATGATGGGCAGAAAACACAGGGGAGAGAGGTGGAGTCAGAGCACAGTGAGGCAAGACTACTTGTAAAAAGAGAGTAAGGAGAGAGACAGCGCACACTGCCATGAAGGAACAAAGACGAGAAAGGCCTGCTCGGCTTCTGTGTAGAAGGATGAGGCACTTGTGTTGATGCTGTAGATGTGCCTGTGTTGCCCACCCATGTGGGCCTCCACAGTGACAGGGTGAAGAGCTTAGGCCGCAGGCGCAGGCTCATACCACCCAGCGGCAATGTATGCATTTCAATGGCAGGCTCTGTGACCCTGGAGGGTAATGTTGGCACCACTGTGGCCCATACACCATTGGACTGTTACAATCCCAAGCAGTTTATCATGGCTTGCACTTGTAAGGGTCCATTTCTAGCTAGCGCTTGCGCTCGGTTTCTTTCCGCAAGACTGTGTCCCCTATGTACTGGTCAATTTCTAGATCTCTGGTGAGTTGGTTACAAAAAGAGTTTAATAGCACCCTGAATGCCACCCATGGATACTACTAAATGGTTATTATAGAATGCATTGTTGTATAGTTTGTGGTAATCTATTTTGGGTACAGTTGAAAAACGTGTACAGATAGATGTGAAATTCAGGTGTTAACTATTAGCGGATTACAAACAAAGGGGATCATTCAGAATTGGCTGGTTTGTATTTATTTATTTATTTTACATTTATAAAGCGCTCACACAGCCCGCAGGCATCGAGGCGCTGTTACAGGAATTGTTTGTTTTTCTTAGTTGAGTAATTGTGGTTTTTAGTTACGTATTTATAACGGGCTTAAACACCCAGAGGTTTCTAAGCGCGGACCCGAAGATTGAACCTGTTGTTGCTTCGTGTTGTCTTGCTTCCAAGATGCGCACGCTGCCACTGAGCTATCCTCCCGGGACGAAACCCAGCTGGAGGAAACTACCACCTCCGCCAGTGATATTCATGGTGGAGGGGAAAATAGGCAGATTTTCGTCTTAGAAGCCACTTAAAATACTGCTCCTGGTACTCCTATGGAATACGGCCTGTGGTATTTGATAAAACCATGAATTGGGCAGTGTCAAAATCTGTTATTAGTACAGTTGTATTTATCAATTAACATAACACAATGGACTGAACTTTTCAGATGCAGCTGGAAGCGAGGACTGCAAGAATCTCCCAAGAATCCCTACCGATCCCCGTATGGACTCCAGGGAAACCCTCTGGGGAAGAAACCCGTGCGGTTGGGAGCGCCTGTGTGAAGCGGTTGTTTCCGGATTGTTCTTTCAGTTGTCAATAGAAGAATCCTCAGCAGCACTTCAAGGAGGCTAACGCTACAGTACGCAGACTGGGGGGCGTGTATGTAGAACGATGGGCTGGGAGCACAGGAGGTAGGCAAGCATGTTTTGGCAAAGGATGAAAGAACAGAGGAGAGCATTTTGTATAACAGTAGCAATGCACCAAGGCTCCTGCGTCTAAGGAATATGTACTCCTCCTGGAGCTCTGATCTGAGCCACGGAGTCGACGCCAGACGTGAAGCACGCCTCCCCGGGAACAACTAGAACACTGCATGGCGCTTCGGCAGACATGTTGGATGACCTCCACCGAAGTAATCCTCCTCCTCCACCTATACCAAAGCATCCGTTGACAGACTCGGGACATGACGGACAGGCTGTACATGGTCTCACAAACATAGATACATCCTTCTACATGTAATTTACACAGTCACAAAAACACTCAAACTCATCACCACAGTCACACAAACTGAAACCTAATCTTTTTCTCTCCCTTTCTTTCATAATAACACAAATAAATATAATAGGACACACTTGCTTCCTCTCCATCACCAGATCCCTGGAAGACAATCCTCGCAGTTCCCTCTGCTTCATAAATTGAATTATGCAGCTAACCTTCCAAGAAAAAGCACGTTGCGAGCTCAATGAAAGCCACATCCTTTCTGTGTCTTTCTCTTTGCTTTGTCCAAGTGCAGAACCCATAGCTACAAATACCAGCAAGATTGTGACAAAAGCTTATTTTGTCTGGCAGATGTTGACTTGTAAATCAAGGTTTACAGTCTATATGTGAGCAAGAGAAGGGGGTGCGTGTTAGGAAGGGAAAGGGATTTAGATTTAAGCTTAAAAGATGGCGCATAAGGGCAACAGAGGTCCGAAAAGGTGATTGTAAGGAAGTGGGGTGAATGGCATTGAGGATGTGGTGCAAGTCAGGAAATCAGACGGTGGTGGTATGGAAAATAGGGTAATGGAGACAGAGGTACAAACCTCTAAAGATAGGTCAGCAGATTGGGCGACTGTTGCTCAGATCTATGCCTTACCTGCATGCCACTGTACCTGTTGTTGCGACCGGCTCCACCACTTTCTTTTTCCGATGATGTGGTGCATACTGGCCTTCTGAATATAAGTTTCAATTAAGACGTTGCTTATATTTTGTCAGATTGCTTTATAAGGTGACTTGGTGTTTTGAAGGAAAGATTTGTTGAACAATGGTCTAGTTTAGTTCTTGAATAATAACGGTCCAGGAAGTGTTTTGTTGGTTCTAATAATGAAGATGGAATAAAAGAAGATCAAGTCTCCTCTGCTGATTGAATAGGAAACCTTGGAAGCAGGAAGCCAGGGCTGAAATTCCTCCTTCCACACGTCACATATTAAGTGATCCTGAGCGAATCACTTTTCATTACTGTGCCTTATTAACCTTAACTATCTGTAGGGAAAGCCTCACTCATATGGATTTGTAATCCATAATGTTGCTCCATAAATAATTATAATATTAACCATTTATATAATGCATTCTGCTGGGGAGGCAGGTTGTCAAGTGAGAGCCTTATGCTGTGGTGGATGGGTAGGCAGGGTGCCAGGAATGGGATTTGTGTTGTGTGGAGACAGGTAGCCAGGTATGAGTCTTTTGCAATGCCAGCTTATGTTTGCCTTTTAGAGCAAAGCCAGACACCATAGCTCGGGTATGGCCCGGCTCTATCAATTAATTCTCTAGCCTACCCGCCTCTTTACATTGGTCTGAAAAATAAATAGGAGATGGAAGGATATGTAGCCTGCTGTCAAATTGCAAATTGGTACCAATGAAAGCTCGACTCAAGCCCACGCTTTCACATTTCACCAAATTATATTATCCTGGTGAAATACCTTTTACTAGGTTTGGAGTGTACAAGGGATGCTACCTGGGGCATGGGGCTATAGGAAACCACAAACGTAACTGAAAGGTCTGTTGCACAAAGAGGTAAGTGATGTCAATAATGTCAACTATATTGAGAATGTGTGGCTGTGGGAGTTGTTGGCATTGAGTTAAGTTGTTCTGAAAGTTAAGGCTGCTTCATTGTGGGTTTGGGCCACAGCATCATGGGCCAGAAAAGTGTTCTTGCCCCGCAGGCCAAATGTCGCCAGTCTCCCCTATTGACACACACAAAAAGCAACCTCTTTATAAAACACAAGTCACACACTCTTTAATGGCAGCCTCTCTCATGCACCTGCACACAAAGCTGCCTCACACAAGAAAACACATGGCAGATTTACCTTCACACTCAATGGATCCTCCCTGCCCAGCCCTCCCTAAACAGTCTCTGTTTCACACAGGACTAATACACACAAATGCACTCATAACCACAGAGACCACACACATGCAGACACACCACACACGCATGCATGTGCACACTAACAGACACTGCACATGCATGTAACAACCTCACACCATAAACACACATACACACACCACACATACACCACACATTCAAGAACATATACACACACCAAACACACGCATGCACACATGCATACGCACACATAAACCACACAAAAACCACACAAGCAAGCACACAAAACACAACAAACCACATACACACACACACACACACACACGCCTAAAAATATGGAAGTCATTCCATTTTGGCAATTCAGGATGCCTCCATGCTTACAATTGGGGGAGTAAATGATCTCCAGGGCAAAATAAATACATCTCAGTTGTTAGGTAAGAAGGACAGTGGCATTTCCTTCCTTCTGCTTTTCATGTGTGAGGAGAAAATGGTGACCAATGCAGTGAATGGAGTAAAAGTCCCAATCTAGTCATATGATATGGAGTGATTGGGGGTCCTCTGAGGGTCACTCAATTAAAACAAAAGCACCTTCAGCAAGATTAAGAATAAAGCAGTTGTACTCTGAAAGCAATGCAGTTGTGTGCTGGGGGATTGCAGGGGAGATGACCGATCCATTTGATGTGGAGAGAGGAGTCAGGCGAGGCTCTGCTCTTGTCCGACTCTTATTCTGTATCTACATAAATGAAGTCATCAATGATTAGCGCTTAATTGCACCGTGATAAAGTTTTGATTCTCCCAGGCTCGGCATAGACAAGATCCCAGCGTTATTTTTGCGGACGACACAGTATTATTATCTACTACGCCCATGGGTCTCAAACACGGTATGGAATGCTTTGCACCTAAATGCCATCAGTTGGGTCCATCTTGAATCAAGGCAAAACGAAAGTAATGGTTTTTAGACCCAAACGTTCGAAGCATTGTGAGCTAAAGATTCAGCTGGACGGGCACGAACTAGAATTGGTTCCTTCCTACGATTATTTAGAAATTCGCTTTTCCGATGGTCTTGTAAAGTCATCGGCTACCCTGAACAAGAACAGTGGGGGTGGTAAGATATCTGCTGCCAGGCCTGGAGGAGGAGCACTCACACCCACACAAGAAATGTATAACATACACACCCTAGCACTAGCTCTCTATGGTGCAGAATTGTGGGGCGATATTAACTGCCAGTCCTTCGCTACTACAGAGAACACGTCTTTGGAATCTTTATTAAGGTTCCCCAAGAGCTTTCCTAACACCCCACTCCATTTGGAATGTGGTGCAAAGCCTATATTGGACCAGGAGATATTAAGCTGGTTTTATATTGGGTCAGACTTTGGGTGACGCCTGAGCTTGTAAAATTCAGGGAAGCTCTAAGCTACACATTGGAAATTGAGGGTGATCGTTCTCTCCCATGGATCGTGCAAGTCAAGCAAAGGCTGTTTGCTTTGAATTGGGATAACTCTGGTACTGTCCGTCTAATATGTATAGTGGGAGTAGACGTGCAGTAAAAGATGCAGCTTCATCACTATTGCGGGATGCACTGGAGAATGTGGGCCTATGATCGAGTTCGGCAAAGCGGTCTTTGGAACGCAAGATTGGGATTGGCAACTCAAGCAGGAGATTGGGGTCAAGGAGTAGTTGGATGCCATAGCCCCTGTGTTTGCACGTGCACATTTCCTTGAGTTCAGGACAAATACGTTAAAGGTCGCAAAATGTCCCGAGAAGTGGCAGGGGCATATGCCGGCCATTTGCCCTGTACGTGGTTAATGTGATGAGACTGTAATACTTTTTATGCTCTTCTGCGATAGCTTTAAGGATCAGAGGCCAGTACACCTGATACCATTGTTTAGGAATGCACATATCCGTCAAGCAGAGGATACAATGATGTTCTGCAAATTCACTGCTGAATGGACAATTATTCATTGTGTGGCCAAGTTCATTTATCGTGCATGGACCAGAAGGATCCGACCGGCCAATCATGTAGTAATTCAAGGAAACCTGTGATAGATCTATTTTGTCTAGCAGGGGATATGTACAATAATTGAGATGCATGCAATTCATTGACTATCAATGTAATGGCTAGGTGTTTGTGATTTTAGCAACTGACCAGCTAACAAATGTGTTTAATTGTTTGTATGACCGTTTTAAAAGATGTATTTATTACCCTTTTGGACTAGTTTAATGACCATATATTATGTTAGATTATAGTGTTTTTACAGGTAATTGTTTTTAAAGAATATTTATATGAGCTGAAGACTTGATGTCAAATAAAGCTTTATGATGTACCTCCTTCCTTTCAAACAGACCATCCCAAGTGCAATTGGGTCCTTGTATCCCATCCACCTCAAACTCTATCTGTGGCATCCGTCACGGCTCTATCCTATTGCCATAGCTCTTCAACATCTACCTGGCCCCCTGGCCCACCTGATCTACACCTTTTCCCCTCATTTCCATTGTTGTGAAGACGACGCACAGCTCTCTTTCAAGCTGCCATCATCTCCCCCCCCTCCCTCATACCTGACTGCCTGACAGCTATTCAGGCATGGTGCTCTGCCAATGATCTCTGCCTTAATGTGTTCTAATGAGATCCTTCTCATTGGGAAGCCTGCTCCTTGTTTCTCGCCCACTCTCTGGCCTGGCTCCCTGGGTCCCCTCCCTGCACCCATTTGTGAGGCAAAACCCCTTGGGATCATCTTTGACTCCTCTCTCTCCTTCTTTCCACACATCACAGACCTTGCCAAGATATCCAGCTTTCGCTGCACCTCCTCAGGGGCATTTTACCTTTCCTCACCTTCCCCCAGAAGATCAGTGCCCCCGGAGCCATAGTTCTCTCTAGGCTGGACTCCTGCAACAGCCTCTTCCTCAATCTGCCTCTTTCCTCCCTTCGGCCCTTTCAATTAATCCAGAATAGGACTGCAAGACTTATTCTTGTCCTCAAGCCCAGAGACTGCATCTCTCCAGCCCTACGATCTCTCCACTGGCTCCCGGTGACTGCAAGGATCAAATTCAAGACCCTTTGCATCATCCATAAGGCTGCCTGGGGCCTGGGACCTCTCTACATCCAGCTTTCCCTCTGTAAATACCTCCCGACCAGAGTCTTTCGATCCTCCGGCTCCAACTCTTTGCAGGTCAAACATTTCTCCAAGAAGAGAGTGGGCGGTAGATCCCTTTCTTCAGCTGGTTCCTCCCTCTGGAACGGCCTCCCTGCCCCCCTCCCACTTGAGCCGGATCGTCTTAAGTTCCGGAAACTTCCCATGGCTTTAATTCTCTCCTCTTCCTTCCCTCTCTCCCTGCCGTGCTAACTTTCTCTCTGCCGCTGCGACTGGGGCCTGGACCCTTCAGAGTGATACAGAGGCCAGACCACCCCCTACCAGTCACTCCAGCATCCCTTGCCAGGACTTGCCTTCAGACTCACTTCCCGGACTAGCCCAACCTGACCCTCCCTGTCCACCGCACTCATCCTGCCTTGCCCCCTCTTACCCCTGGCACTGCCGCCTTGGCCTCCAGCACTTGACCACCCCACTCACTTTGGGATCCCCCTCTGCACTTCTCCCTCCAAATCACCCCCCCCGCACTTACCACCTTTTCATGCACATGCAGAGTAGGATTGTCACAAGGCCAATATATCTGTTTTTGTTTCTAGTTTTGTGGTTCCCATGTCCCCCACCGAAACTGGTCTTGTGGCACCTGGAAAAACGTGTGTATAAGCGCCATACAAATGTCCAATAAATAAAATAAATAAATATAAAAATGAAAATGAAATGAACGAACACCTATTAGGCTCTACAACTGAAAGTTTTATTTTAAACCCAGTTTAATGCATAGAAGCCCTTGATCTTCTGCCTCCTATTCTTTGTTTTGGCTATTTGGTGGCACTGTAAGCGCTGTCTATAAGCCCAAACGATGGTCTTGAAAAGTGAAGATAGGAGATGTGAGGAGGATACGCAGCCTGTGGGTATTGTTTGGCTATGTACCCACCCACTGACTGCCCCTGCACATGTTATGTACCCACCCACTGACTGCCCCTGCACATTTTATGTACCCTCCCACTGACTGCCCCTGCCCATGTTATGTACCCACCCACTGACTGCCAGTCCCTATGGCTATTCCCATGCACTACCTGTCCCTCCTCACCCAAAGCACATCCCCTGGAGATTTCTTTGAGCTATTTCTACCAAGCAGTGATATCGAACTTTGTTCTGTGAAGGGCCTGTCAGTGTTATTTCAATGAATTCTTCTGCGAGTGAATGGCTTATTTGCCGTTGGAAATGCGCTAACTAAGGGTGTAACAAAAATGTCATAAGCAAGTATGCATTCAGCTACTTGACTTATATTCAGCATGGTCTTTCATATGTAGTCATGTTAAAAACAAACATTGCCAAATAGGGGTGTTGCTAAGTCTGGAAAAGATCTGGGGCTACGCTAATGTTTGGACTGTCAGGACTCAGGGCTTGCTAGCCTTTTTGGTTATAGCCCCAGATGTTCTATCAGGGGATACAACCAAAAGATCCAGGGCTATAGGCCACCCCAACCCTCTACTAGCAAATCCTCTGTTGCCAAAGTCAGCAGTTTCTACTTGTGTATGGATATTAACTAAGCATTTGCTAGGCACAGCTTTCATATGGCCAAGTACTCACAACATTTTCCAGCAGTGCAGTCTTATGGCTAGATAGTACCATTATGGCAGTGCCTGGCAAATGCCCGTTGCCTACACAAATGCCAAAACTGTTGGCTGTGTCAATGATTGTTTTGGAAGTTTCTAGCTTTTCCTCCAATCACCCGCCACACTGTGGTGCTTTGTCCAGACTGCCAGGCCCCATTATTCTTACTCATCATCAAACCAAAAGTGAGTTATATTTTAGGCTTCACTGCAAATGGCTCCAAGAGAGTTCAGCAATTTAATTTAAAGGATAGTTCCGGGACTTTTTTTTTATTGTCCCCACGGTTCGGCCATGTGTTTTTAAGCATAAATCGGTAGATCGTAGAAAACTTTCCTATGGACCTTACCCGACTTTTCGTCCATTAACGCACTCGAAATCAGCCGCCATTTTCTGATAATCCTATCATTTCCCCCCATCGCCCTGGCTCACCTGCTTTTGCGGCACTAAATCAAATCCCCCGCCCCTGAGCCTGACATCAGCAGACGCGTACCGCCCATTTCCCAACGCCAAAGCACGTTTCGTGTCAACAATCGCTGCGCCTCAGCTAATGAAGTGTCGCCATGGAAATGGCAGGACGCCTCTTTCCTCTATAAGTATAAACACACCGTTTCACAACACACAGCAGCAGATTTTCGATTCCATTCCTCTCTCTGTGTTACTTTGAGTATTCTGTGACTCGTTTCTGTGCTCTGGTCAGCTACCTTCGCCGCTTCTAGGCCTTGTGAACACCTGTACCATCTCTGTAAATTATTTTACTTTCTTTACCACACAATGGCTACAATAATGCCGTATATGTACGAGCCCGAGTACACCGAGGAAGAACTACTGGAAAGGCAAGCACGCGAAAACAATGGGGATTCGGACGGCAGTTGGGAGGACCAGTCAACGGATGAAGAGCCTGGACCATGTCGCATGGACGGCGTCTCCACCTGGTGCACGTGCAATCGGAGCGAGCTAACGCCAACTGAGGAGGAGAACTGCTGCTGCCGTGAAAATTCCGAGTGCTTGGCCTACATTTCGGAAGGCGAGCCAAGTCCGCAATGCATCACCGAGCTGCCAGAGTTCAAGGAAGCCTGCCTCTCACGGACCGTGTTGAGGATGATGATGGTGCTTATGCACGAACTTCGCGGCACTGTTCGTCCGCGTAATCCGAGTAACGAGTAAGTATACTCTGGTTGTGATGTCAGTGATGCCACTACTATTTCATGGTCGTCTCCCACATATAAAATTACATCTACATATCATTCGAATGCATGTAAATTGGTTCCATGTTGTGCATTTTCTAGATAGAATTTTTTTCAAAGCAGAATGATATTTTTTACCTGAATCGACAGTGATAAGAAAGTTTTGTCATTTTAATACAGTTTGCATCTTTCATTTTCACAGGTGGTACAGGCTGGTGGCCTATCGTTGCTTCACTTGGTGGCTTCACGGGAGGCTCGGACACCGCGTTCGGAGAGTAATACCTGCCTGTGCGGTACTTGCCATTAGACAACATTTCCCCAGCGACAGTGGACAATACCGCGGATTTTCCCTGGATGTGCTGCAACCGGAACTTTACAATGTGTAATGTTTATTATTTATGTTCAATTGAAATTAAGATCTAAAATAAAACCCAACATATATTTTAACAATGGTTGTTTTGATTTTTTAAATGAATCTAGTGTGTCTCCATTGAATAGTCTTCCTGTGCCTTGTCTTGTCACACCACATGTCTCCGGCCAGCATCCTCCCTCACGCTGGCCGCCCACCTTCAATCCACATAACCGTTGAACCCATATGCAGCAGACATACATATGTTATTTTGCGGGTTGGCATCAAGCCTCCCGGCCTTGCCTCCTCCCCCAAAAATACTTACCACACCACTTTGTTCAAGCGTTGGCAATAAAAGGAAGGCCGTTGGATTTTATTGATACAAAACATGGTTATAGGTAAATAATCCATATGGTTGATCATAATAAATCATCCTTTTGGGCACCGGGTACAGAGATGACCCCCTCTGGACCGTGCCGCCTTGCCACCACAGGCCAGCCTGCTGCTGACTAACTGCCTAGGCATCCAGGGTCTCCAGGGTGAACTGCACCCATATATTCTCCTGGGAGGGTGAGGTATTTATAAACTCACCCCCCTGCCTTCCATGTACTAGATCCTGCAGCCTGCCTCTTACATGCAGTTAGATGGCCTCTCCTTGGTGAGGCCCTGCGGCAAACGAGTCTTGTTTGCACGACCACCGCCCCAATCCACCCCCCCCCGCCCTATCAAAGGCAGTTCGTACCGGGGTACTTGTGCTGGCAAGTGGAGCTGTCAGGGAGCGATAAAGGCCAAGAGGTGCCAAAGACCATGTACACTTCAAAGTGGTCTATAGAGCATGGGTTGTTGTTCCCATGTCTACCTCCAGACCCCGTGTCTCCTGCCAAGCATCCTCCCTCACGCTGGACGGCCCCCTGCAATCCACATAAGTGTGTCTCCATTCACGAGTCTTCCTGTGTCTTGTCTGCAAGACCACCGCCCCAATCCACCCCCCCCCCGCCCTATCAAAGGCAGTTCGCACCGGGGTACTTGTGCTGGCAAGTGGAGCTGTCAGGGAGCGATAAAGGCCAAGAGGTGCCAAAGACCATGTACACTTCAAAGTGGTCTATAGAGCATGGGTTGTTGTTCCCATGTCTACCTCCAGACCCCGTGTCTCCTGCCAAGCATCCCCCCTCACGCTGGACGGCCCCCTGCAATCCACATAAGTGTGTCTCCATTCACGAGTCTTCCGTGTCTTGTCTGCACGACCACCGCCCCAATCCACCCCCCCCCCCGCCCTATCAAAGGCAGTTCGCACCGGGGTACTTGTGCTGGCAAGTGGAGCTGTCAGGGAGCGATAAAGGCCAAGAGGTGCCAAAGAACATGTACACTTCAAAGTGGTCTATAGAGCATGGGTTGTTGTTCCCATGTCTACCTCCAGACCCCGTGTCTCCTGACAAGCATCCCCCCTCACGCTGGACGGCCCCCTGCAAACCGCATAATGCCACGACATATACACGTCATTCATTCACAAACACACCCCTGTTTCGAATTCTTTATAACCCACTTCATATTCTAATGAGAACTTCTTAGCGCTTTGCTAGTCAACCCGCGAAGGTGCTGGTTATCTGCTCTTCGTCTCTGTGAACTTCCGTGACCACTTCGAGGAAACTCGTAAGTTTGCAACCTGTGAACTGCTCCCTGTTCTACGACAAGAAACTACTCTGATCCCTGCATCTAACTGTTTGTTCGTCAAGGTAAGGCCATGTACCATAATCATTTTGCGTCCAATTTCTTTTCGTTCAAGACAGTACATGCAAGGAACTAGTCACATGTTCTGAGTTTAGTCAAATTATCTTTCTATTTTTTTAAAGTTATTCAAATACTTATCCGCATGTGAATAACGTGTATAGTTCCAAGAACCAAAACGAACCTTGCATTGAACCTTTTATGTGTCATTTAATTTTTTAACACATTGGTATTCATAGAGCATTGTTGATCTTTACTTTTCAGAACTTTCCACAATGCCTGCCTGTTCCATTGGCGGTTGCCCTTTGAAGACCCATAATAAATCTGAAGGTACTATAATGCATGTTTTCCCTAAGACAATAGATCAGATAAGAGAATGGGTCCGATATTGCGGATATCCACCGTCTGAGCTTTAAAGTAGAGTCCTAGAAGTCTTTGCGGACAAGAGGGGTGATCGATACCGCATCTGCAGCAGGCACTTTAGCTCAGACATGTACTCCACATCATTGCTAATAAAGAAGAACACACCGCGAGCGAGGCGAAAATTGCTCTCAACCGCTATTCCCACTCTATTCGTCCACATCCCTCCACTGGTGAGTCAAGTTTACGTATTTATCTCTCGGCCTTGCGGTAGTGTGTAGCATTAGCTAACAATAATTTCCCCATTTATGTATCCACTCAATATGAAGGCGGAAGATTCTCCATCCGTGTCGTTATTGCAGTCATCAGCCACTTCAAGCGCCTATCGGGTAATCTTACTTAGCTATTCTGCCACTGACTTGTTTTAGGCATGTAAATCAATAGTTTTAATTTATTGTGTGATTATTTTACCTAATGGTACACCCTTGTACTCGTCCTCTAGTCTTTGTTTTCAGTTATAATTATTGTTATCCAAAATAATGCAAGTACTGTCTTTCAGGGAGATGCTGAGGAGTCCAACGTATTGACGACAACCGTTGATGTCACTCAGATGCTCGAGGTACGTTTCCGGACAGTTCCATCGATGGAGATCATCAGATCTTGCATTCTTGTAGCGTGATTGTTACACACAATCTTTCTTTCGTTTTTAGCCATTGATATGTCCTTCTGTCGTCGCCCTCCTATGTGTCTTCTTTTTTCAATATTGTGTTCATTACTAATGAAAGTCCTATGTTTCAGGGAGTCGATGGAGCATTAGTCCAAGAAGAAGGGGGAGCATGCAGTTACGGGTCGGCGCAACAGCTTGCAGAAGTGTGCACCGCAGTTACATCGTCCGTTGATGTTCTTATGCATTTCGAGGTATGGATACTGACAGTTCGATCAAGCGAAATCATATGACGTGATTACATCCGCTATACTTCCTTCTTTATTAACGCAAGTACTATGTTTCAGGGAGATGACGGAGCTTCTTCTACAAGAACATCACCCCTAGTAGTTGATGCAGATATCTGGGTGGTGACACTTCCAACGATCGAGCAAATGGAATCATATTTAGATATCCATTATTTATTTTAGACAACTGATCATTTGTGCAGGTCTATTTAGATGAGCCGTTGACGCCTGCACAAAGTGTATGTTCTTTTTAACAAAATAGAAAACCATACTAATGCAATTACTGTGTTTCAGGGAGTTACTGAAGCATCATCTTCAATAATATCATCAATGGAAGTCTATGAGGAGCCCGAGGTATGGATCTTGACAGTTCCATCTAACTAGATCAACAATGCGTGAATAATTGTCGTTTGAATGTTCTACACAAAGTGTTCATTCGTGTTTTGCTATTGAGATGTACATGGGTATTGGTCCCCAAGTACATTTTGTGTTTTCAATATTATTATACATACTAATGAAAGTTCTATGTTTCAGGGAGTCGATGGAGCGTCAGTGTGTGATGGATGTGCTTATCATGAAAATATAGTCGTTGCAGCGCAAGAGGAAGTGGTGACATGCACACACGAGTCGGAGCAACAGCGTCCCGATGTTGAAGTTCAAGGCAAGAAAGTTTCAAAGAAAAGAAAGCAAAAGAAGGTTAGTGTCCTGGTCACTATATTATGTTGTTTTTCACTGTTAATAGTTCAATACTGTAAGTTGTGTTTAAACTGAACATCCCTTTTCCAATCTGTCCTCTAGTTGCGAGTGGGTGTACGAACTAGATCTACACAGACAGTGAAGCGAATGAGAGATGTTGCTTGTCAAACCTTTTGGCAGGGACTTGAGACTGGAGATGCATCGTGCCAATGGGTAGAATATGAAGTGATTGACAACAGAGCTATACCACATCCAGCCATTGATAGTGAATGTCCTCCTGGTAGTTCGGATGCAGTCGGATATCAATTCACAGAATCCACACCCGCAAAAACTAAGACCGCGAGAAAGTTGAAGAAATTGTTTTATTCACCCATCGCCGGAGAAGGAACAGATGTTGCAATGGAAGAGAATGAAGTGGACGACAATGAAACACCATCAATATCACTGAACATAGCGGAAGACGATATCAGAGATTCTACCTTTCATGTGAGTGACATGTCCTCAACGTTACAGGCCGAACCAGCTGGGATGCAGAGTGACAGTATAAGGAAAGAGGCCAAATTCATTGTATTCGATAGTTGTTTGATTGATATTATTATTCGGATGAAATGTGGGCATTCGGTTGGTGGGAAAGTATGTGGGGAGCCATTGATTAATGTGACTCGTGCAATTCGAGGCACTAACCTTAAAATACATGCCACCTGAACAAAATATCATCCTTTCTCATGGTCTGCACAACCCATGCTGGGGCAACTGCCAGCAGGCAATCTACTTTGTGCAGCGGCTGCACTTTTTAGTGGTTCAAGTTTTAAAAAGTTAGAGTCTTTCTTTCAGTTTGTGGGAATCCATTTCATTGCGAAAACTCAGTTCTACAAATACCAAAACGATTATCTATTTCCAGCCATTAGCGAAGCTTGGAGAATGGAAAAAATGTCTATTGATAGTACATTCGGGGGCAAACGGTTCAGGCTAGCCGGTGATGGACAGTGCGACAGACCAGGATTTTCAGCCAAGTACTGCACCTACCACTTTCAGGACATGGAAAGTAAGAAAATTGTGAGTTCGGTGGTCGTGCAGGTGTCACAAAGTACATCCTCAGTGGCCATGGAGAAAGTTGGCTTTGTAGCATCATTGCAAGAACTACAATCGCGGGGAATGGTGATCGACCTGATAGCCACGGACAGACACGTTTCAATTGCCAAGACAATGAGAGAAGAGTACAAAAATATAAATCACCAATTTGACGTTTGGCATCTTGCAAAAACAATCAATAAAAAAATGTCGGCTGCAGGTAAAAAAAAAGATAGGCAAGGTATTTCACAGTGGTCCAAGTCAATCAGCAACCATCTTTGGTGGAGCTCAAAAACATGTGGAGGGTCATTGGAAATTCTACTGGAAAAATGGCGGTCAGTAATGTTACACTGTAGCAACGTTCACCGCTGGACCACAAACCAACATTTCCACAATTGTGAACATGGCCATTTGTCCACAGAGGAGGCACGGAAGAAGAAGTGGTTGATTCCTTCATCACCCACTCACAAAGCCATTGAAAAGATTGTATTTGATAAAACTATAACAAGAGATTTGAGGGGACTCACGGAATTCTGCCACACAGGAGATTTGGAGGTGTTCCACAATATGTGCCTAAAGTACAGGCCAAAACGATTGCATTTTGGCATGGAGGGCATGATAAATCGGACTCTTCTAGCGGTCTTGGCACATAACCATAATGTTGGCCGTCAACAAAGTAGGACGACCGGAACTTTAGGGACGCTTCGCTACAATAAGGCCTTCACAAAAAGAAGTAAACAATGGGTGATCAAACCAGTGTTTGAGGATATGCAATATGACTTTATTGAGAGACTTATTGTTGATGTCCTAGATAGGCACATACATGGAGTTGTGAACGAACCTGTGCAGGGGACAACTGCATTGCCACCCAACATTGCCTCTGTTCCATGTCCACCTAAAGCAGAGCTCATTGAGAAATACACATCGCGGTTTAAATGATTGTAATTTGATTGTCTGTTCTCTCGAGTCTCCTCATGTTGCAGGCCCATTGAATATGTGTATCTATGTAATGTGTAAATAAAAGTGATTGCTCAGTGTACATGCAATGTGTCTCTCCACCGTTGCCCCTCCCTTCACCGTGCAGTAGTGCGAACCACCCGGGTGTCACCTGTGACTTTGCTCTCGAGTCTCCTCATGTCGCAGGCCCATTGAATATGTGTAGCTATGTATTGTGTAAATAAAAGTGATTGCTCAGTGTACATGCAATGTGTCTCTCCAACCTTGTTCATTTGCGCATTGAATTAAACCAAACAGTAATATAAATCATTTTTCAAAATATATAGAATGTCTCCGTATTTATGGTTCTCTGGGGCTGCAAATACACGCACACAAAATGCAAAGATGGAGTGTAAATTTCAAGTCCTGTGAGATGGCCTTACACTGAATGTAGCTAACTAGGAATGTGTGCTCGTTCAAAGTGAAGGTCAGCTGCTTTGATTTTTTGCTCGGGTGCCGGAATGGCCCACGACTCAGTATAAGGTTCTATTGTTATTTGACCTTGACAGGCCGGGACCATCCCGAAAGACTTCTTTTTGGGGGTGTGGTGCAATAACGTAAACGATAATGAATATAATTTCAGAAACGAAAGCCATTTAATGTTCGTTCATTAGAAGAAATAACGTCGGCATAGAAGGAGTGGTATTTCGGGGCTGCCCTACGCACAGACACAATGGAAAATGCAAATATAATGTAAGTAACTCTTTAGATGAGTTTATACCGCAATTTAATTACTATACAGTAGCTTTAAAGACGGGTTAAGTTGTACTTGTTCGTTCTATGTGGCATATTGTTTTGTACCGCGCACTATCTTGAGGAGAACCATCTCCTTTTACGGAAGCACCTCAAAACCTTCCTCTTTGCTTCTGCTTTCTCTCTCCCTCTCCCCTGCTACAACTGGTCCACTGTCTGCGACCTCGGTCCTGGGCCCTTCCACTCTCCACCTGCACTGCCTCCCTGTCAACCCCTGCACTGGGGGACTGTCTCAGTATCCTACAGCCCCCCCTTGACGTATAATACCCAGTTGCACTGTCCTAGCTATGAAATAATTTCCCGACCTAATATATAAAATGAATAATTTTAATAAAGATCTGATGGTGAGACTAATTTCATTTTTTATGTTTTTAAAACAGGTACATCCTTCATTATTGTATGTGTCACGAGTACCAGACACCGGCGGATGGCTTTTTTAACCGCCATTTGCTTCTCCGCGTGAACAACGTTAGCACCCTGACCATTTTATGGGACGATCGCCAAGTACAAGTATGCCCTTATGCGGTACTAACGGCTAGATGCAACATACAGACCGTTGTGGTGGCCTAGTGCCTCGTTGTTGGAACAGCCATGCGATTATCAGTGCGACCGAAGAGCTTATTTTATCGTAAACCAACACCCTGTGTACTGCACACGAACATCGCTTGCCTCAAGACGAACTATTTTGGATCGAGAGCAAAGAAAAATGCAAATCGCAGAATATTCTCTAAACATTTGATGTCCAATAAATGTACTTTGCCAAATGGACAATCTTGCCGTTTGCTTTTAAACCACAGTTTCATATTCCGAATTGTGGCGCTGTATTGTGAGATGATCTAAGACCCTGTGTACAGCAAAGGAACATCGCGTGCCTCAAAACGAACTTTTTGGAACGTGAGCAAATAAAAATGCAAATCGCTGAATATTCTCTAAACATTTGATGTCAAATAAATGTACTTTACCAAATTTAAAATCTTGCGGTTTGATTTAAAAGTACAGTTTCATATTCCCAATTGTGGCGCGCTGTGTTGTGAGCTGATCTGTGTTGGTTTCCGGGTTCTGTGTATAGTCGCGTAGAAGACGCCTGGGCGCGTTTGCCTACGCAGCGCAGTCACGTCACGGATAGAGGCGGGGAATATGAATGTTTTGATAAAGTCTGTTTCAGGGGCGGGGGATTTGATTTTGTGCCGCAAAAGCAGGTGAGCCAGGGCGATGGGGGGAAATGATAGGATTATCAGAAAATGGCGGCTGATTTCGAGTGCGTTAATGGACGAAAAGTCGGGTAAGGTCCATAGGAAAGTTTTCTACGATCTACCGATTTATACTTAAAAACACATGGCCGAACCGTAGGGACAATAAAAAAAAAGTCCCGGAACTATCCTTTAAGAAACGCAGGGGTCGCATTCCATTGTTTGATCGTCGCAGTGGTTCAAACGGGAGTTATGATAAGATCCTCAACAGGCTGAGCTTGTGTTTGTTATAAAAAGGGAGGCTGATAGGTGAGAGATCATGTTACTGTCTTCCATTTATAGCAGGGATGGAAATGGACATTATTAACCGTGGGATCCCACCAGCTAGGGAGAGGGGGGCGTGGACATTGAACATCACAGATTTTTCTAAAGCCCCTCTCCTCGCCATATATTGACATTTCTATTTCAGGAGCTTAATTTACCCCTGATAAATAACCCAAGAGGAGGAGTGTTTGCTAAAATGTTGCAAGAGAAGTATAAAATGTGACCAGAGAAGACAGCGACAAAGTAACCTATAATTTTCATTTGAGAAACTACAAAAAGTTGGTTACTGCGGCAAAGAGAATACACCTCAATGAGCGAATTGCTATAGCCCAGGCCCATCCCAAAGAGCTTTTCAAAGTCTTCAAAGAAGTGGAAACTAAAAAGAACAACAACCAGGACTCTATCACCAGAGATGCCAGATGGTGCAATCAGGTACAAGACATCATGGAAGCTAAGCTTGGGATCATTAATATGAGCATTTTGGAGGCGAAGGTAGCTATTTAACAAAAGGACCACAATGGCATTATCCCGCCATTCAAACACTGGAAATCAGAGGAGCTTTTTTCCTTTAAACGTATCTCGGAGGCCGATCTCTCAGTGATAATACAAAATCTTAAACCAACTAACTGTAAGGGGGATGTTTGTCCCGCATTGACCATTAAAGCCTGTTCTGATCTGATGATCTCTACTCTCTGTAGATTTGTAAATGCCTCCTTCACAGACTGCTCTGTGCCTTCTTGCATTAAGTGCTCGTGGGTTATGCCATTACTGAAAAAACAGGCCTTTCTCCTGATGACCCCCTAAATTAACACCCTATCTCGAACTCGCCGTTCTTGTTGAAAATCCTTGTTGGGGTTGCGTATACCCAAGTGCTAGCCCACTTGAGGCATATCAACACTCTGAATAAAAGACAATCCGATTTTAGGGAAAATCACGGAACAGAGACTGCTATGCTGGACTTAGAGTCCAGAATTCTACGATATATGGACCAAGATAATACCAGCATGCTGATGCTGTTGGATCTGTCCACCGCCTTCGACCTGGTAGACCACTCTGTGTTGGTCTCCAGGTTGAGGGAGGTGGTGGGTTTCTCAGCGTCAGCAGCCCCTCGGGTTAAGTCATTCCTTGAAGAACGCCAGTGGAGAGTGAGTGGGCGATATAGCTGACGCTAACGCTAAGGAACTGACCGAGGGTGTCCCTCAGGGAGCATGTCTCTCTCCCATTGTGTACAACATATTCATTGTGCCTTTTCTAGACTTCTTGGACATCAACTGCAAAGAATTTACAAACTATGCCAATGATACCCAATGCATCATGCCAATTATGGGTGTCTTCCTTGAAGACGAAACAAACATCAATAGGATTTACCTTCTCCTCCAAAACTGGATGTGCCTTAATGGCACAGCATTAAATGCAAACAAAACTGAACTCATGCTGGTAGGCACTGACCGTAAATATCTGGAAACTCGAAGATCAGTATGATTGGAGATTGTTCCATAAAGATAAAAAAAGGTCAAGATGCTGGGAGTATTTCTGGACTGTAACCTTAATATGAAGTCGCAGGTTGGCAGCCTGGTGGCCTTATCCACTTATTACATTACATTTCTATCCCATGCCGGACCCTTCTTATCTCAAACTAGCAGGGAAACTTTAGCGAGGGTTCTGATAGGCTCAAGAGTAGATCATTGCAGCAGTCTTCTGATTGGCCAACCTAACTGCAAACTGAACAGATTGCAAGTGATGCAAAATAATGCAGTTAGGGTGGTGCTGGACCCAGGAGATCAGACCATAACTCAGAGGCCAGAAGGGATCTGCACTGACTGCCTATCAAGTAAAGAATTCTCTTCCAGCTGTTGTCGATCTTGGTTAATTGTATGAATAACTCTGGACCTGGTTACCTTAAAGATGAGTTGCTTCCCAAGTCTAGCAAATATAGCTTAAGATTTAACAACTGCTCTCTGTTAACCATCCAGGCTAAAACTGGAGCATTCTACTCAGCAGCGCCCATTGCCTGGAACAATTTACCCATTAAGCTTAGAGATGAAACCTCCATTAGAGGATTTAGAAAGAGCCTGAAAACACACCTGTTTAACTAAATACTCTCTTTGATCACCTGGCTTCGCTCTTCACTACTTGATTTCTCTGGTCCTTACCATATCTGTTTTCTCATGTCAGTGTCCTTAAGCCCCCGGGTCATTGGCGGCGCTATATAAATTATTATTAATTAATAAAATAACACCTTTCAATATTTTTGGCAGTGTACAATCCTAGCAAACATAGTTGCATGTGTCTAGTGAGTAAGTCTCTTGACCTTCATCCAGGTGGCATTTGTTCAAATCTCTGCTTTGGCAACAAAAGAAAATTAAAAACACCAAAAGCATTGAATGATGCAAATAGATTTCCAGGATCCGAGATCTCGAGACATTTTTTGACAGATCCCTGATCCAGGAAAATCCAGCCCAATGACCAGCGTTGGTTATATCACGACTTATCAATAACACCATTGCAGCATAGTAGTAAGGGAATCGGAGCAAGCATCGACAGAATGCCGGGCGGCGTAGTTGGGTACATGGGGCCTGGTCGGAAAGCACGCAACAAAGGGAGCCATGTGGCGTAATGCCATCAGATGCCGCTACACTGCGCTGGAAGAGGGCTTTTACAGGCTTGGGCAGGTGGTGCAGTGGGAACGTGATTTAAACGGGGATACAGCAAGCACTCACCATCGCTATTTTGGAAGCGATGGAAGCCAAGGATCCTCAGGGAAGTCTGGCAATCTTAATCCTCCTGCCCCTCTCCCCTTTACCACTTGTTTGGGGGTGGAAGGTGTTATGTGATCATAGGCCACGGCAGAAGGCTGGGCCCAGAGTCAAACCCAGGAGCCCACACACACACAACACAAGGACACATTGCTGGGTTTTAACGGCGCACGGATGGTCATTCGTGCTTTTTATTAACTTGGTGACACATGACTTTGGCACGAGCCCAGGAGGGGCTTAAGTCACAACATCCCATGCCAAGGGTAAATGTTCAAACAACAAAAAGATGCAACACTCAGAGACATCATTTCACCAAAATGCCAGGGGTAGCGGAAGTGATATCACATGACCCTTGACCTCTGATGACATCACAGGAAGTGATGTAATTTGCCCAACCCTGAAGTGGCATCAGGAGAAACAATGGAACACAACCTTTCACCCCTTGACAAAACAAAAAGTGGTATCACATAGCACTGTTCCCAGGTACACAAAGAAAAAAATTGTTATGATATCACTATGCGATATACATTTCATACAAGAATGGATCGCCATATGTATCGTTAATATCAATGTGGATTGGCCCATATTACCAAATTACTGTGAATGAAAGCGGACATCCAAGGCCAAATGATAATGATTTTTTATTATATAGCACTTATGCTTAAGTGCATTATATAGAGGAAATATGCATAAAATATCACCAAAACTGTGTTGGTGCTCATTTATCGACCTCAGAAGGATGAAAGGCTGAGTTCAGGCGGTTAAGAACAGAATATATCAGTGACTCACCCCCTGAAGTAGGGCTGAAATAAACCTTTAATGAGTCTAGCAATTATGTATGCAAATAGCCCTGAGACTGCTTGCCATTACCGCATAAGGTAATGCCCTCGGGGCTCCCGCGTTTTGAAACAGAAAAGAAAATAACAAAACAATGGCCACTGGGGAAGGGAAAACAAAGTCTGTTTTACCTTTCCATGGTGGCCATTGAAAAACACTCGATGTAAGGTTGAGAACATGCATGGCAACTATTTATAAACGCATTTATCAGACAGGTGGTTACAGAATGTTAGCTGAAGCATTGTTGTACCTGAGCCAAACCAGTAAAGCCACGCCCAGGGTCACCGGTGGCCACATCGGCTGCATTTCACATGGTGGTAGCAGGGAGCATTACTCCCCACCACTCCCGCTCCATAAAATCCCAGACACACCAGCACCCTCTTCGTGGAGGGCCACGGCTTGGTCAGGGCAGTCCAGATAGTTGGCCAGTCTGCAGGGTGGATGGCATTTCCGGTCTATGGCGGGCAGGAGACACCTGTCGCTGTGGTGGATGTGATTCATTATCGGAGAAGGGCTGCAGTTTGGGCCAGGCTGCCCTCGGGGCCCCCCTTGACAGGAGTGCTGCTCCTTACTCCCTCCTCCCGACGGAAGCTCATGTGCTTCATGCGGCGTTGATGGCCACTCCTTCACCTTCCCCCAGGTGGGCGGTTGCTTGACGCGGCACCCTCCTCTATATTCTTCGGCAGGAGGTGTCATCAATGTGGTGGAAGGAGAAGGGGCAAACTCTGGGAGGGGCTTAAGCCACAACAGAAGGGACACTCGGGCACAATGAACTGGACTGCTTGGTGGTCCCCTAGTGGCGGTCCTGAGGATTGGAAGTTATCAGAAGGCGCTCAGCAGAGGGTTTCCAACAGTAGGGTCCGCTGGGGCAGTGGGATCAGGAGACAGAGGGTTTAGAAAGAGAGCTTTGCGCCTCCAGGTGTTGCTCCCGGGGCATTTGGGGAGGGGGTTGAGCGGTCATCCCAGTAACGGTGTTTGGTTCCCTTTGGGATTTGATGTGGTGAGTGTGAAGTGTGTAGCCCAGATATGGCAATCTGCTAGAATAGCCAATCTTTGTGATGTCAATCTTTTGATTAATTAATTTCATTAATAAATGTGGCCAAATCGGAACCAAAAAGAAAGTTATACATTGTCTTCTTTCAGGCCCTGGCGCGCCACATGGTCGTTCGCCTCCTAAGGAAGAAAGGAGTTGTAATCTCTTACACAGTAACACTAATTACGAGACACCAACCTAGGCTAATAGCATTCATTACTAGACGTACATAACCGTATCATCTCTCGGTGCTGAAATCCGAAGCAGCTATTGCTCAATTCAATGGCACTCATATTAACCTCAGAAGCATGAAGGGCTGTGCCGGGAATCCACGCCTCACCCCTAGATCCTTGCAGTGCATGCATTAGCCCACTGAGCTAGTTTTACAATATGAACCGTTTCACGGTGCATAAACCTTTGGCGTAGAATAGGCACCATTTCGAAGTGTTATTTGCTGCTTTTTGTCAGTGCAAGTCCAGATTTCATGCGTTACTGAAGATTATGAGAGAAGGCAGCTGAGGTACTGTTCTGGTCGTGGCATTTGGGGACAGGAAGTAATGTGTGGCCAGCCTTTTTGTAAGAACATTGGCAAACCGTGAACGTATTTCTTTTTGTTCTGCCCATATGTCGGCGATTGAACTCGTCGACGTACAGTAGCGCTTTGTTTCGAGGCGTGCCAGCACACTATGTCACCGGGAAGCTTCTTGTGAGTTGTGGGCGTTCATCATACACACAAACGTCGCACCAGCTCACTCTTTATTTCGCATCACGTATGCCCCCTCCACTCCCGCCGATTCTTAAAAGAGACATACTGCCTGTCAACAGCCAGAAAACAAAGGCGTGACAGGAAGGTGGTAGCTCAGGAAGTGGTGGCAGAAAGGGGGCGGAGGCGTGAAGGAGAAACAATTGCGGTTGACCTGAAGTTTTGTCTGGGACGGGGAAGTGCAGCCTGCACGTGACTAGCAGGAGTGGCGAGTGGCGGGACCACGTGACGCAGCAGGAAGTAAGAATGATGGCAGCAGGAAGTAAGAATGATGGGCCGGAGCCCCCTCTCTGCTCTGCTGCAGCCACCCTCTCTCTCTCGTTTTCTCTTGTTTCTCTCTGTATGTCGCCCCCTTCAAACACACACACAAATCACGCTGTGGGAGTTTAGTTGGGGCAATGTAGCATCAGTTTTATTTCAATGAGCCTGGCCATCTTTCATACATGCCAACATTCACATGCACCTGGGAGGGAGATTTCCACAGGGAAATCGAGAGACGCATATTTCCCCAGAGATTGCATTGGGGCTACACTTATTTTAGGCAGGAGGCCGTGGAAAATAGCAATATTTTTCACTTAAAAATCGGGAGTCTCCCGCCTAAATCGGGAGGGTTGGCATGTATGATGCCTGCATCCAATATATGCCGCTATGTTTCACTATATGCCATGTAACATTATTTATATTTTATTATGAGATGTTTATGTTATTTTATGCAGTGCTAAATGTTGTGGTGCATTGTTCTTATGTTATAATCTATCATTTACCTCATGATAGGACTATGCACTCCACTAAACCCACACCCGGCACTCTTACGGGAGTAGATGGGGTAGGCATGTAGTTCCACACCTCTCCTGCCTGACAGAACCAAACAGAAATCACACAGTCGAGCAAACATCTAGAGTTGGGGTAGCCTGGGAATTAATGAGTAGAGCCAAGTCAGGGGCTCTAAAACCCAAGCACGTGCCGAGCCATCAAAAGCCCCATGACACATGGCATCATGCCTCCTCACCAACCATAGCACAATACCCACCTGGTGCCCTGCCGCCACACCCCCACACAGTGCCTTAAGTGGCACTACAAATCGAGCCGGGGCTCATCGAGGGGGCGTGGCCTAACAGCGGGGGTCTTGATGGCCCGTTAGGCCACGCCCCCTTGGCGAGCCCCGGCTCAATGGGCTACTGGCACCCCTGCCAGGCAGCCTTTTGTAGAGATTAGCACCCTCTCCCCTATGGGGGAGAGGGTGCTGATCTCTGCATTTATTTTGTGTAGGCTTGCCTGGCAGGGGACAGCGCCTGCCTATTCAGCCTTAATGGTGGTGCTGCCCCTCGCCAGCTGGGGAGGGGCAGCACCACCATTAAGGCTGAAAGGGTGAGGCCACTGGAAGCAGAGGCCTTTTTCCTAAATACTGAAATTCCCACGAATGCGCGGCAGCTTCAGTATGTAGAAAGCACGGCCTCACGTTTTTTCCATAATGGTGGCGCCGGCCGACGGGAATCTCTTGATTAAAGGGATGCCTCGCAGGTGCAGCGCCACCATTATGGCTGAAAGGCATTTTTTTCTGTAGCCTGAAGCTCTCGCAAACGAGCGAGCGCTTCAGGCTGTAGAAAAAAATGCCTTTTCGTGTAGTGGCCGGGGCTGCCAGGGGAGATTACTGGGCCCCGGCAGGGCCCTGCCTCAAAACGAAATTTCGGAGCCTGCCGGGGCCCAGCCCCGGCAGGCCCCGGCCCACTTAAAGCCATGCCCCCACATCACCCAGCACTGTTATCCTGCCGCCTCACCCCCATACCTGGCCTCCTGCCTCCCAAAGCCATAACACTCACACCAGAAGTCCTGACTCCTCACACCATCTACCCCTGGAATCCTGCCTCCTCAACCCCAATTACTATACCTGGCACCCACTCTCCATATCCTGATGATAGAAATGGTTGTGTCCTGCCTTGACATCCCAACACAACACATTCCTGGTGTCCTTTGCCCCCACCACATACATAACACATAACCCATGCCTAGTTGCCTGCTTTCCCCAACCCCCATCATAAAACCCATATGTGGCCTCCCAAATTTGGTACAGTGCGAAAGAACAACTTGCCCCGAATCACACATGTAGTTAACATAACCTAACAGGTGTATTTGTGCAGCACACGTTCACCTCCAGAGAGGTATCTTGATGCTATTGACAGACAAGATGTTTCATTGCTACCCGATTTAAGGGAACTCATTTTATCAACTTCAGAAGGATGCAGGGCTGATTGAACTTGTCAGGATTCGAACCTGTGACCATGAGGTGAAACACTGGCCCTGTGGTGAATGCATTAGTCCACTGGGCCACAGATCCAACATCTTAAAAAAATAAAAAAATAAAAAATTAAATGTTTATAACATGCTTCATGCCAGACTCCAGCATCTAAGCTCAGGAACAGTCATCAAACCCGCATTGCTCGGAACTGTCTTTTTTCCAAGATAACAGTGTTGCCCATGAGCTATCTTCATGGCCCACTCTAAGAGAGTAAATCAAAGATGATAAATGTTATTACGTGGCAAGACTGGCCTTCTTTGGTGTGACTGTGGCATGGCATGTTGTAATGGGCATCAAGAGTAAAGCCAACGTCACAAATGTTTGCTTTACTCTTGATTCCCGTGGTGAAATGTCTCAGTAAAAAATATATCCAGACTTGCCCAGCAACATAGCCCAGTCATGTCACATCATAACACTTATCATGACTGCTTTACTCTTGATGGCCATAAAATCATGCCATGTCATGTCCTGGCATACATCCTCCGTTCCCCATCCCAGTGAGTGTGAGGGGCCATCGCGTGGTGCCAGGACATGATATTGCTTTCCATGGGCAGGAAGAGTAAAGCAAATTGTGGGGTGCAATTTAAGGCCCCCAACAGAAGTCCCTTTCACATGAATAGCACGATTTTAAACACTGAATATAAAATGGCTTGGACTTTGTTTTTGTTTTTCCAGCAAAATTAAAGAGCCATGTGGAAAGGGGCCTACCTGTCATTACCAATGGATAAGCAGCGTTTTTATTTACAAAAGAAGTAGGAATGAAAGATCCCTGTCACATGGAAAACAGGATTTGAAAAAACTGAAAACAAAACGGTCTGCACAAGTGTGTGCAAATAAAAGCAGTTTCAAAAAGTGAGAAAAAAATTATCATTGCACTCAGAAAAATGTCAGGAAAACAAAACATGATGTGCGGGTTGACAAAAAGCAATGTATATTATGTGTCACCTACAAAACTCCAGCGACATTTGGAAAAGCCACTTTTTCATCATGGAAAATGGCAGCCCTAGGCAGACCCTTTTGCTGGCTGTGGGCAAAACTTCACAACGGGATCTCCCACTCCCAAACTGGATGTCACATCTCCCATCTAATGACCAACCGCAATAAAATGTCCTGCCAAAGGTGTTGAAATTCAGTGTTCTGCTTGCTCGGAAAGCATTGACTTCAGGAAAAGTTACCCTTGGCTGGAGCATGACTAATATGAATGAAAATGGGAGCACCCACTTCGAAAAGCAAGCTTCCAACACAAAGCAGACTGATAAAAAAAAAATGTGGGTACAGGCTGACCCAGTGAAAACAAATGGCCGGAAGGTAGGAGCAGGGCCATTTGTCTCACAAGGATATTCAACATTTATTTGAAAGGACTATTATCATTTAGGCCTTTTTCTCAGCCATCATAAGGTTTCATTTAATTAAATTTCCATGTGATTTTGGGGATATAAAATTCATCTACCTCTGACTCAGGGAACTGTAATGGCCAGTTAAACTAGGTTTCCTGCAGATCTGACCATGTTTCAAATGTGAGAGTTGGTGAGAGGTTGGAAAATGAAATCAGGCATATGCTCAATAACTTACATATTCATAACTGTTGTGCTTTTTATGGAAACAGCAAAAAGGTGCCACATGGCCATGCTACATGATATGTATTTGGTGGTCGGCTTATCTAATTCTCCATGATTAGCTGACTCTGAAAAATGTTTAGTATTGCAGTTTCTAGTCAAATTATGAAGGTGTGATACATAAATAGTTTTTGCCAAAAAGTTGAAAGGAGAACAAAGGGTGATTACAAATGGGAATTGCCATATGTTGCTCCAGACCCCTAAACCAATCCTGATTTGGAGGCTGGGTTTGGGAGGAGAGAGAACGGTAACTGTCCAATCCTAGTGCAAGGAATTATTGCAGGGTACTTCCACAAGATTGTAAAATTGGTTGTGTCATCGCTGCTATATAAGGGGGACAGCACTAGGACAGGGGGAGACAGAAAAAGGAGAAGGAGCGGAACAAACACAGGAGACAGACCATCAGGAAGGCTGCTGAAACTTACCATCTGACAGCTGTAAGGAGACACCAGAGGAGATTGCTGAGAGTGCATCTGGGTGGAGCTGTCTATTTCTAGGAAAGCCCCAAAGCTGACTGGGTCCTATGGTTGAGAGCAGGAGGCCATATTTGAGAGTGGGGTGACCAGAACCCTGCCCTATATTTCCAGAATATCCTGAGATGCAGCTGGCTTTCCTGAACCATAAACAGAGGCTTGCTATGTAAGTAGAACTGAGCCCTGGGGAGCCAAAATGTGGGGGAGTCGTGTGGGAGTCTCCTTGCCTTGAATCCTTTCCCTTTATAGCGGAAGGGGTGAGGGCCAAAACTGTGTAGATCTTTAGCCTATTTAACCAAATATATTAATTAATTAATTCCCCATTTGGCAGAACACTACTGGGTGAATTTAGTTAAAATTTGATATTAACAAAGTTCACTTCCCAGTGTCTTCTGAAAACTATAGTCTATGATTTAATTGGGTAATCCTTTTTGTCCTACTGACTCCGACTTCTTTAAGGAAGAGGCGTGTCTTTATTCTTAAATCAGTCCAACTTTTTTATCCAGCTTCCCAAACACAGGCCTTTCAGTAAGAGGGGTCTGAAATCCAAAATTCCCCAAATCATTCCAACTTTTCTGTCTGACTTCCCAACATAGTTCAAAGCAAGGGGGGTTCTGAAAAACAAACCGATAAATCACCCTGTGTTTATTTTAAACCAATAGTGTGGGCAAAATCATAATGACTAATCTCGAAATCCTACTGCTAGCCTTTTAAGCCTGCAGGAAAATCAAAATCGACCAACATTACATGATAAGTATCTTTGTTTTTCTCAGTGTAATTATTTTGTGAAGTGAAATTTCCAGAAAGTGAAAAATTGTGATTTTAAATTCACTTTTGTGATTTATTTATGCTGAGAGAAGTTGATTGTGTTGTGCCACGGATAAAGTGGTGTTTGACATTTGCATGCTAAATTCTATTATTTTTAATTTAAATAAATACCAATATATTTCCCGTACACTGGCCTGGTTCTTGGCTCATTGTTAACTCAGGAGCGGGGGATCCAAGGGGCATGATATGTGTAAGAGATAGGACTAAAAATGAATCTGTTAAACAGTTTGTTGCATAACCATTTGAGTGGGGAGGGAAGGAACCCCCGGTGTTGAGGGTGGCTTCTCAATAAACCTTTACATACTGGGGTTTAGCTGCCTATTTCGGACCCATGACAAGTGCATTGTGACAGACATTCATCTTGATGCAATTGCATTAAGGTGGAGGGAAAGTCATCCTTGTTTTGTTAAAGTGCCGCTAGGACTGGACCTCTGAGTTCCAGGGAGGTGTTTGAGGAAATCAAGCAGGAACAGTGTGATTTTGCCCCTGCATAAAGAAAGTTTTATTAAAGTGCAAAAAGCCAATTGTAAAAATTATTAAGCTGGGGAGCATCTCCTAGCTACATTATTTCTTAAAGGAGAATGGGTTGAGGACGATGCAGGAAGCTGGCATACCAGAATTGTGCTGGAGGTTACCTTAGTGAGCAACAATATTTGGCTTGAAGCCAGAATATTACACAAAGCACTTGAGGCATTTTATATGACCACATCTTCTCGTGATAAACAGATACAAATGGCTCAGTTATATTTTCATTTGCTGTTAGTAGACGAGTGTTGGCAAAATAGTGACTCTAGTAGGATGAATCAGGCTGGAGACCTGTCACAGGCCCAGGATCTTGTTCTACAACTCAAAGCTGAGTTGGAAACACTGCATCAAGAGAGTGCAGTGCGTGAAACACAATTGTCTGCACTGAGAAATGCACAAAAAGTATGTAGAAAATCTGAGCACACTGCAACACAAGATAAATGACCAGTCTGCTCGTAATAGAGACTTTTTGGAGGACATTATCGCATTCAAATCAGAAATAAAACAATGGAAAACTGAAAATAGTCAATTAATTTTCAAAGGGGTTGATTCCCAAAATGACTTTGATCGGATACATCAGCTGGTAGGTACTCTAAATCAACACAGGACGCAGCTGATTCAGGAAAAAGACCTCTTGAATCAGGATAACAGCGTCCTACTACAACTACAGAGGATACATCAGTTGAAAATGGAGGTAGAAAAGAGTCAGTCAGGGTCTCAGGTACTGACCAGAATTAGAGAAGAAAGGAATGAGCTAATAGAGCAAGTGAGGCAAATAGAAGCTGAACTATTAGAGGGAGCAATATGTAGGGATGAGCAAGAGAAAGAGATTAGTCTCCTGAAGTAAAAGCGCCTTGAATATGCACGAAGCTTACAAGGCTCAAAGAGGGAGAATGAATCACTTGAGCAGGAGGTGCAGCAAACAAAGGATCGGTTGGTAGCTCAGAGCAGGATGCATGAGATTAATCAGGCCTTAGTGTCAGAATTAAAAAGCCAGCACACTGACTACCAATAACAAATAAATGAAGAGAGACACAAGTGTGAGAGCCTCACCAAGGAAATGGAAAATTATAAACAGGACCGGAGGCACCCTGACCAATCAGGATGTGAGACAAGACTCACTGATCAAGGTGAGGTGTCCTTCCCAACAGGGGCCTCATGCCAGTCATTTACAACCTCTCGTGCGCAAATGGGAACCAACCTCATGCATGCCACCTATTAAGAACAGGGTGACATGAGGCAGTTAGACTTACCCAAGCCTATCCCAACTGATCAAGAAAGCCAGTCCCGAGTATTCACCTCTACCACACAGAAGGGAAAGTGGCCGGATCAGTGTGTCCTGGGATGTAAGGAATAATACAATAAGTACTTCAGACCATGAAAACTTTTATGAGGAGAAAGTCAGGGAATTAGATTGGCTGAAGAGGCGACTACAAAGAGACCACCTTGCCCGCTTCTCTGAAGGAGAAAAGCCAGACCGTCAGCCTAGGAAAGGCATTCTAAATACCTTTCTATATTCAGGAGACGGGGGGAATCCCCCAGACTCCCTGGTAGGAGGGATGAGGAAACTGGGTACTACTATCGTCCCGGAAAGGAAATCTAGGGAGAGTGACCCTGGGAGGTCACTTTGCTCCAGGTAGAAATTCCCAGTCTCATAGCAACAGGGAGCACCCAGAAGACAGGGAAGGCAGTACCGGTAGCAGTTCTGAGTCAAAAGGTGAATGGACTCTTGGGCAGACGAAGAAAATATAGGGAAACAAAGAAGGGGTTTTGTCAAAGACCCAATGCAACAAATCAAAGCCATAAAGAGCTTCCTGACCCCATACCACAAGAATGGCAAGTATTCGGTATGGGAGCACCTGAAACCTCATGAGCAGATGATGGCATCATTCCAGATCAGGATTTATGTGAATTGTATAGCATTTGCTAAATTGACGTTCTTCCCTGAGTACTCCAGTTTTTTGCCGGACTGGAGGGCCGGGATCATCGTAAATGATCCACTTGGCGGCCATACTGAAACATTTTTCCACCTATTGGGAAACCCAAAAGAGGCCTGTAAGGCTGCATATAAATTGCAGTGCGGGGAAGATCAGGCACCTAGGGAGTTTGTGCAGGAGTTAAAGCGGGCATTTGCTAAGACTTCCCGGCGGCTGAACACCGATCGTAGGGAGTTCATAACCATATATTTCCATGCTCTCCCCAAATACATAATCATTCAGTTGGTGCGTGACTTTCACGCGTATAGAACCCTGGATTGATTGATTAAACAGGCCACCAGGATTTATGAGGTCCAAAAGCCTGCTCAGACTAAAAATAGTGTCAAAACCCCCAAACCCTCTAAAACCCATGCTGCTGCAAACGTGGCAGAGGTAGAAACAACCCCTCTATTGGATCTGGAGACGGGGGGGGCCTAAAAGTAACCCTCATGCTAACAAGCAAAATGGAAAGCAGGAGGGGCCCCCCAACCTTCCCCATTCGAATAGTAGTCAGGTGGGGGCTAAGAACAATGATCACTCTGGCCTGGCTCTGCCACCTATATAAGTCATAGGTACAAGGGTACTAAACCAATCCTGGGGGATGTATACACTCCCCCGGCCCGGGGGGCTGGGGAGAACTAATCAGGTAAGTACTGCCCCGGGAAACTTCCCACCAAAATGTCCTCTCTAGAGAAGTATCACTCCACCTCCCAATCTGAACCTTTTCCCCAGATATCCCCCAAACCAGAAATTCCAAAGGAATAATCCTCTCTCTGCCTGATTCGAGGACAATAGACTCCTGAACATGGGAGAAGGGAGATTCGGGATGGAAAATGATGGGGGTAATTTCCAGTACCCTGGCTACTCCGGGAGAAGGGACAGTTACCCCTTTCAGGAGCAGCAGAGGTATGAATTGAGACCTCCCTTCAACCCAGACAAGGTCTTGCAACTGGAGCGACAGATCCAGCAACGGACCAATGATCTGGGGCGCATGCTGAGGGTTCAGTCCAACTCTCAACCTAACCCTTCTTCCCAGAATTCCCCAACACCCAGGTCTGATGCCCCAGGGAGGAAATGACGGGTGGAAACCTCCAACAAACCACAGGTTCCAGAGGAGGGGGCCCAGGTGGAGGGCAGCTTCCAAGGCTTTGAGGAAGCTTCCTTTCGCACCCAAACAGAACCCCTACAAACCTCTCAGCCTGAAAGAGTCTCTTCTACCCCCACAATGTTAGAACCCAAAGAGCAAAGGGTAAGTAGTAGAGACCAAAGAAGAATCCACTTTGTGGAGGAATTTGTGATCATCTCCTTTGAAAGAGAAGAATCCCTGGAGCATTCAAGTAAGCAGACCTTCTCTTTAAAAACGGGGGGATCCCTCCCAAAGACAAATAGGTCCCAAAAGACTCTCAGTGGGACTGGGTAAGTATGGAGACCGATCCAGAACCACAAACGATTCAACCCCAAACATGTGAGCCACACAGAAGTGAAACGGAGGGGGGTGTCCTTTCTCCAAACAGGTCCTGAGAACTGTTGCCAAGTAAGGGGGGACAGCAAAGGAGACACAAAACTGCCCAAGATCACACAGTGTATGAGTTCAATATTAAGAAAATGACCACCATGCTGCCAAATAACTCACACTTTTCTTGCTCCTTGGAGGAGAAAGAAGGCTGATTTTACGCACTGGTTGAGGTGCAGGGTCAGTGTGAACTATCAGTTAGGTGGATACTGGACCCCAAGCCACCCTCCTGTCAAAAAGAGCCTTTGACCAACTAAACTCAGGGAGGGGGAGGGCCACCAAATTCCACTCACACCACTTCCTGGACAACTCCAAAATATCGACGGGAATGATATTTCCATCAAAAGAACTGCAGATCTGGACATAAAAATTGGACGGCATTGGCTAAAACATCCAGTGATCGTTGTGGCCCCAGAAGGCACACCTTGTTTACTGGGGAACGATCTCCTGAGGAAGTTATCACCTCTGATCGACTGTGTATACAAAGTCCTCTGGACTCAGACTAACCGCCCTATCAAATTAAAAGTGAGTACCAATTATGTAAGCCTGAATGGTACCTGTCACGTAATTGATCAACGCTCTGAGAATGTAGAGTTCCATTTAAAAAATAACCAATTCCCAGACATCACTGTCATATCTGTAGGAGAACAAACTGGTGAGGGGAACCCTTCTTGAAAATCAACCTTCTTCCCAGTTTTAGGTGGCAATCCACACTGGAAGGGAAAAAGCTACAATTTTATACCAGTCGAAAATCAGAAGAAACCTTGAGTCCCGTGAAACCAGACAAGGAAGAGTCCGCTCAAAGTCTGACAGACATTCAGAAAAAGGGCGAACAGTTGTTTTTCCCCGTTCGGGTAAATGAGGGGGAGGAACCGGTGCTCGCCAGCGAATGCCTGAATAATGGAAGGAGCTTCATCAGCGAAGAATTATTCAGGAAACTCCCAAAAGATCAGACCATTCCCACATTTAAATTGATTGACAAATGGGAAGTGTGCCTGGGAACCCCACATTCCAAACATTTCCTGCCTAGCAGGTGTATGCTAAAAATGTCCATTGGCAACAAAAGCATACACCATAATTGTTGGGTCATGAGAGATGTCCCTTTTGCCTTTTATCTGAGAAGTGACATTCTCAACCTATTCGCAAACAATTTGGACCTAATTAATAATAAAGCCTGATCCCGACTGGGGAGTAACCCCATGGGCTTTGACAACATTGAAAAAGCATTCCAGTCAGCTCAGTTGCTGCCTTATGCGTTTGAACTTCAATTGCGAGAAGAAGTTATCATCCTAGGGCAGGTGCGACAATTTACTCTTCCCCTCAAAATTAAGCGAGGACAGAACTTCAAACATCAGGACGCATATATGAATCTATATTCCCATCTCCAACAACAAGGTTAATATTTAAATCTGACACCTCCAATAGACCTTGAACACAACACCATTTGACTATAGTTGGATAACAGCTACCCTAGAAGTATCACTTTGGGTGCAGACACCTTTATTGGAATGGCGGTTAATACCAAACATTATTCTATTCATTTAGGTAATGAAATCATGGGACCAATCCCAAACAACTGTTTCAACATCAGCGACGGTATTCTTACAGAAAAGGTTTTTACTAGGCATGGGGGAATTTCCTGGTGTACTCTTCCTGCCCCCATGGTGTTCAAGAGGTGACCTGTGACATTAAGAGGGAGGAGGTAGTGTTCAGAGCCAAGGACCACTACCTCGAATCCCTGGTCCAGGTCAACAACCTCAAAAGAGATCTCTCCACCCAACTGGAGGAAACCGCTGAAATTGCCAAGCCCGAGGTCTTTCCAGGTTTCCAGCAGATGGTCGAGTAAAGGATCAATCTTGCTGATGCCAATGAGACTGAGGAGCAAAGACAAAAGCTAAAACAGGTCTTCCTGGAATTCCAAGATATCTTTTCAGTAGACTCATATGACTGTGGATGCACATCCATTCATTCAACCACCATTCCAACAGACCCCTGTGAAACAATACAGGTTACCGCTCGCATCCATGGAGTCACTCAAAGAGATTATTAAGAATTTAGAATCCTGTGGGATAATTCGTCTGAACCACAGTACCTTCAACAACCCGGTACTGGGGATCCTCAAACCAAACGGCCAATGGAGGCTATGTACAGACTAGAGGGAGTTGAACAAATGGTTCCACATGTCAAGATGGCCTCTTCCCTACATCTCTCAGGGACTGGCCCAGATCCAAGGGTCAAAGGTGTATACCGCCATTGACCTGACCAACGGTTACTGGACAGTACCCGTGAGTAGGGAAGACCAGTGCAAGCTAGCATTTACCTTTGGGGGGCAGCAGTGCACATGGACCCGAATGTTGCGCTCACCTGGTATCCACAGGTTCGCCACCCAGCCGGGTTGCTCGCTGGTATGCTTCTCAGCTTTGCCCTGATGTGGTCTGCGGGGAAGGTTCTGCCTGAAAATACAGGAGGACTGTGTTCAAGACTGACCGACTGGGGTAAGTATCCTCCCTCCACCCCCGTATGATTTCAGTCCCTCTGGCGCCCTCTCTTCACCTTGTGGTACAATTAGGCATGCTCTCTGTCCTGCCTTCTTTGCAGGGGCGCGTTGTCTTTCATGGGCGAGTGCGGCCCAGTTACTTCACTGACGCCGGCCCATTTGATATTGTTCAGGTAGGTCTTATTGCTGTTCTTTAGTTTTGTTGCTATCTTGCATGCCTTTCTTTGTTTAAAATGTCTCTTTTTTCTCCCTTAGTTATGCAGAGCTTCAGCGCGGCAAACTGGCTTGGTTGAGCCCCGCTGGTAAATGATGGCGCATTAAGAGCGCTATGATGCGGTAAGTAAGCGTTATGCGCAGCGCTGCAAAGTCTTGCCTTTGCTAACCTGTGTTTTCCTTCCTTGCAGGTCGCGGTGTTCTTCAGCGCGAGTGGAATGTCCGGAGAGGCGACCAGCCAGGTAAGCCTTTTGAGCAGTTCATAATTTGAAAATGTCTCTACTGCTTTCTTTAATGTTGCCTCTATCTTCCTCTTTCAGGTCGTTCTGTCTGGGAGGCGTGCAAATTCGAGGAAGCTGTTCTCAGTAGCTGCGAGTGTTTAAAGATGAAGACTGCAGGTAAGATGCTGCTGCTAATGATGTTCCTTTTGTCTCCTTGCAGGTTCTGCTTCTCCGAGGTTCGAGGGAATAGCTGGACACGGTGAGCGTCACGTTGCAAGCTGCAAAGTAACGCAAAGCGTGTTGTCTTGCTCGGGTGTGGTTTAAATAGCCCCAACAAAATAGTCCAGGTAAAGTCGTCCCTAGGCTACCACACCCAAAACACTGGACCGCATAGCTTGGTTCTTAGGAACCAAGCTATGTGGATGCATCCATGTTGGCTGACAACACAATAAAGTAGTTCCCAAGCACATTGTTTTTCATGGTGTATAAGCCTGCCGCCATAGGCGCCAGGCCTGGCCCCATGAGGGCTTTTGAAGAGGATGCCAGGCTCTATAGGCCAGAGTCCTGACTCCACCTGGCCAATGGGTTTGCCAGAGGGGGTTTTGGGTGAGGGTCGTGACACCGAACCCCCTTTGGATACATAAACTCTGGCAATGAGTTCAACATCTTCCTAAGTAAGGCCATGTCTGGTTTAGGCGAAAGGGGAAACCTGGCCTATGTGGATGATGTTTTGATCATGAGCTCAACTGTAGAGGAACATATGGAAGAAATCTGCCATGTTTTAACCCAGTTGCAGAAGGGCAGAGCAAAACTGTCCTTTCAGAAGGCACAGTGGTGTTGTAAGGCCCGAGTGAACTTCTTAGGGCACAAGATCACACCAGAGGGTCTTAATCCCCAGGCGAAGAAGGTGGAAGCCTTATTGAAATTAAAAGACCCTACCAGTCTGCGAGAATAAAGAAGCCTTCTTGGACTTACTAATTATAGTCGAAAGTTCATTGAAGACTACGCAGAGGTCACTCAATCCTTATTAAAGGCCGGAATCAAGTGGGAGTGGGGTCCAGAACAATCTGAGGCAGTTAAACAACTGAAAGGAAGCCTTTCGCAGGCTCCTTGTTTCGCTTACCCCATAATGAACAAGGAGTTCTTCTTGGAGAGAGGGTTCTCAGATACTTGCTTAACAGCGGTGCCGTATCAAAAGCATGACATGGTCAACAAAGTCATCTGGTACGCATGCAAGACTTTGTCCTCTGTGGAGGAAAAATTAAATGACTGCAAGAAGGTACTCCTGGCAATGGTGTGGGTACTGAAAAATTACCACCCATTCATACAGGAGGAGCACATCATTGTCGAAACTCCCCATCAGCCTTTGCAATATCTACAAAGTGAAAGAATCCGGGTAGGGAACGTAAGTAATTCCAGAATTACTTCCTGGATTCTGTCCATGCAAGACTTTCATGTGGAGCTCAGAACTGGCCAAAACAAGAAGAGTCCCCTAGTGCAAGGGTTGGCGGACTTGCATTATTGTACTCAAGAAAACTGTCTCGAGGATGAAAGTCTAATGACCAACAACATGGAGGCATATTTAACTTCCCCACACAAGGTCTATGAAGAGGACACGTGTCAGGGGATACCCACAGTTTATGTGGATGTGTGCTCCTACCATGTTGATAACAATGGGGAAAAATAACTGGTGGCTGGCATTGGGAATGCCTAGGTGAATGACACCCCGGAAACCTCTGATGGTTATAAAATATGACCCGAAGTAGTCAGGTTGCAGAGTTGATGGCCGTTTATCAGGCCATCCTCACTTCAGTGCACCACCAACTCAATGAACTGGTCATAATCACTGACCTATGTCAGGAATGGGTTTGTGAAGCACCTGACTAAGTGGAAGAATCGAGGCATGCATTCAGCCAACAACAAACCCCTGAAGCATGCCAAACTGATCCAGTCAATCGATGATCTGGTGACCTCCAATGAGATGACCATCTATTGGAAGAAGATAAGGGGTCATTCCAAGATAGAGGGGCCAGATAAGACTGGGAATGACCTGGCTGACCAGCTGGCTAAAACCGCAGCTCTGCAGGGGGATTTCATAGAAAAGGAATCCCTGCTGGGTGAAATCCAAACAGCAGCTGTCACGAGGTCACAAACTCGCGCTAACAGCAAACTCTCAACAGCTCAGTGGAGTAAAGATACCCTAGATGCAGATTTGATCACTGTACAGAAAGAGGACCCGATCATTGGGAAATGTTATCGACACATTGAAGACCCAGTAAGCTTTCCTCTAACAAAGTTGGATTATGCTGGTTAAGAGGATCTTCGGGTGTTGATGAAGTTTTCCAAGATGTTCCGAATTCAAGACCGTTTATTGGTAAGAAGAGCCCTATCTGGCTGTGACCAGTGGGTGGTAGCTACCTCATTCTGAAGCCTGATGTTGAACCACACCCATGATGTGGCCACTGTCGTCATAGGGGGTTTCATACAACATGGAAAATCTTGCGCGGGGTTGCTTACTGGCCACACATGGGCCAGGACCTTGACACTTACCTAAAGATGTGTCTTGTGTGTGCTCAATTACAACTCAGTTCACTCACACACAGAGCTCCCCTACAAAAAAGGGGAATGAAACTGCCTTTCTTCTGCAACAAAGATGTCTCCATTTCATTACCGGATGAAAAATGGTGTTACCACAGCATCTACTCTATAGGACTCAGGAGCAGACACTGATCAATGAGTCCACTACTCATGGGTACACTGAAAATTTAAGGAAGCACCTGCAGCATGCTTTTGCTTGTGCACAGCGCAATTTAGAAAAGTCGGCTAAAGAAATAAGACCTACTATGATCTAAAGACCACCAAGAAAGTGCATGAAATAGGTGACAAGGTTTACCTGTACAATTTTCAAAGGAATCAGGCCAAGGAGCAGAAATTGTTGGCGTGATGCCTTTGAAACTGTAGATAAAATATCACCTGTTGCGTACACGATCTGCATCACAAAAGGAGAACAGACAGAAGAAAAATGGGTCTGCATCAACCAGTTGAAAAGCTGTCATCCCAGACATGCTTTGCGACTGATTGATGGTCCAAATGAAAGTCAAGCAGAGGAACCATCTGATGAATGAAAAATCAGATGGAAATATATATATATATATATATATATATATATATATATATATATGTATATCACACAGCCACATTAGTGGCTGTGTAGTTAGTCCAGGGGGGGCAAAGTTATAGGGGCGGTCCCAAAATGTATTTTTTTCACATAGACTGAATGGGGGAAAAAACTTTGCTCTCACCTACAGCCCAAACCGCTGGACGGATTTTCACCAAATTTGCGGCAGGAGCAGCGGCTTGGTCCCAAAAGCGTGCTTTTGTAAATTTGGTGAAAATCCGTCCAATCGTTTTTTAAAAATGACCAAAAAGTGAGTCACAAAATATTTGTGATATCTATTTCCGTTCCGCGGACACACTTCCCTGTTCGCTCCGCGGACAGGACACCGACTGGTTAATCGGCTTGCGTCATGTCCACGAACATGCAACGTGTCCGCTGATTGGATGGTGAAGAGCGTGAAGTGCGTCCTATTTTTGGAAGCGTCTGCCATCTTGGATTCGCGGACATCTGGCGGTGTCCACGAACACTGCGGTAAAAACATTAAAAAACACAACATTGCACTTGTCAAACTTATCAAATAATCTCTGGAGAGGTGAGGGGTGATGAGGATGGGATGGGATATGGCTGCAAGAAGCAAAGAAACTGGTGTTTTTTGCCACGTAAGTTTGCGAACAGTTCGGATGTTCGCGAATAGTCCTGTGAAAGTTCGCTGACACCTCTGCATTACTGGTTTGGAGAAAAGCAGTTCTTTGATGGCTTATAACTTTGGCGCCACTTAATGGAACTGCATGTAATTTTGCACTTATATTCCTGACCTGATCCGGAGTGTGTTTGGTGGGATTCTGTCAGGAGGGGGCAAAATTAGAGGGGGGGTCCCAAAATAATGTAAAGGCTTGTACATGAGATGCCATTTGACGAATATACACTTAATTTGGCAAACTAATAATACATATAGATATAAAAGTTTTTGCAAAATTTGGTGGGATTTTGTCAAGAGCAGGCAACATTAGAGGTGGGGTCCCAAAATAATGTAAAGGCTTATAAATGAGGTGCCATTTGACGAATCAACACTTAATTTGGCAAACCGATAATAGATCTAGATATAAATGTTTTTGCGAAGTTTGGTGGGATTCTGTCAAGAGGGAGCAAAATTAGAGGGAGTGTACCAAAATATTGTAAAGGCTTATAAATGTGGTGCCATTTCACAAATGGACACAAAGGTTTGCAAAAAGATTATAGATCTAGATATAAATGTTTTCGTAAAGTCTGAATGGATTTTGTCAAGTGGGGGCTAGGTTATATGACAATTGTATGTGCATACATTTGACACTTTTGAAAAAATAAAACATGGGTGGATTTCCAGCAAACTTGCGTAAGCAGCATTGGCAAGGACCTACAAGCATGGTTTTGGAAATGTGCCAGTGTTTTATTTTTTGACAAGTGTCACAAAAAATAGCAGTATACCTTTAGTGACTGAGGGGTAGCCTGTGGCCATGGGCAGTGGCCAGATTGTCTGGGTCATGGAATAAGGTCATGATCCGGACAATCTGGCTACTGGCGATGACCACAAGGGACAAAACATAGGATTAAAGTGGCCATGTCCACCTGGGACTGGCTTTGTGGTAAAGTTATTCGAAATCAGGATAGATTTGAAAGGGAAGAAAAATGTGCTTGTGGTAATATGGTCATAGGGTTCTCTTTTTGACTTCTGCAGGCTGCCATGGAAAGCGAAGAGGGGCCCTGTATGGAACCCCCGCCTTCCCTTTTTTATGGTGGCCATCTTGAAAAAGGATTTTCCTTCCTACACCAGCATGCCACAGGCAGAAATTTAGTGAAAAAAACGTTGTTAAAAGGAAGCTATGGTTCCAAGTAAAACCAAAAAACACCTGAAATTCGCCAGTTACGGAAAGCTAAGCAACCATAACTCGCGCCACCACTGTGCACTGCTAAGAATAACACCAAGGAAATCAAAGATGAAATCACAAATGTTATTGATGACATCACTGATGACATCACATGTCTGGCTCACTCTTTTTTCCTTTACTGATATATATAGGCCAGTAACAGTCAGGAACTAAAAATTCACTATACTATAGTACAAAGTACTATATTTGTAGAATTATACTTCAAATATGTTCTTACAGTAATTCACTTATGGTCCATTCAAAGCATATGAAGCACATACAAAGGGGAAAACCCAGATTTGGAAGACAGCAATGCTTTCTATGTATGAAGATGATTAGTAAGGTTATCAACACTGTCTTATAGTTCTGGATTTTTTTTTATTACTGTACTTTTCCTGGATATGCTCATATTTGTACACATTGCACTTACACTAATTTCTTTAGGGCCCAGTCACAATATGTGATAGTTATACATAGGGAAGTAGTAGCTTTGAAGCAGAGCAATCATTTCTGTACATGAAGATATTCAGTTAGGTTATGAAGATTGTCGGGTAATACTGCTGTTTGTTTGTTTACTTCATTTTCCCTGTATATGCTCTATTTGTATGTGTTGTTGTCTGTTTGTGTTTTGTGTGCAGTAATGCAATAATGTAGTAAGTGGGTTTGATTAGGTACTTATTAAATGTTTCACAATATGCAAGACTCTAATAAGAAAGCATTTATAATTTTAGTATTTAACATGGCAAGATTATTCATATTGCATCTTCATCATGTCTGCTGCACACTATGCCTATGTTACAACATGTAAGACTTCATAATACAATGCTATCTGGATGAATGCATTACTTAATGCACTATGTCCTCATGATATTTATTCCAATAATCCTTGACACTTTTTTTATTAACATTACAATAAGAATCCCTTGTACAGACTTTTCATGAAAGGTAAATGTACATGTGATGTCATCAGTGATGTCATCAATGACATTTGTGATGTCATCTTTAATGTCCTGGGTGTTAGTCTTAGCAGTGCACTTTGGTGGCGTGAGTTATGGTTGCTTAGCTTACCATAACTGGCGAATTTCAGGGGTTTTTCGGTTTTACTTGGAACCATAACGTCCCTTTAACAATGTGTTTTCACTGAATTTCATAGGTTTTTAGTAGCGCAACTTAACCATAACGTCCCTTGAACAAAGTTTTTTCATTGAATATTATATACATATATATATATACATATATATATATATATAGTAAACGGGGAGTAATTTACTTGGTGTTATTGTATAAATGAAGAAAATAAATAAAATGTGTTTGGTGAAATGGTGAAAATGTCCGGTTGTAATTGTAAGTTTTTGTTGTAAATTCTATGTAAAGCTTCCAGGGAAATATGTGTGTAAAAAGTACGGAAACTTTTTGTCTATCTTTTATTAGAGAACTAACCTCCTTAACTTTCAGCCTGGAGGTGAGACTGGAGTCCAGTGAGAACCCCAGGGACCTGGAAAGGAAGGAAGAAATGGGATGCCGTGCCACGCCCTCCGAACCAAAGATGGAAGGGGTGGCAGGAGTGCCCACTCACAAAAGAAGGAAAAAAAGCGGGTGCCATGCCATACCCCCAACCGAGAGATGGAAGGAGAAATTGGTGTTCCCACTCCCTGGTGAAGGAAATCACCCCTAATGAAACCCCACTCTGCCCTGCTCTTCCCCAACAAAGAGTCATGGAAGCACAGGGTGGGGTGGGGGGCATGTGTGGTGCACTTAAAGACCCCAAACAGAAGTCCCATTCACATGAATAGCAAGATTTTAAACACTGAACCAAAAGCCAGCATGGGCATGTTTTGTTAATGTTAAAGGTTCTAATACCGTGCAGAGGTACCACTTGCATGATCTCTATCGATGCTCTGGCGGTTCTGTGAAAATAAGAGAGGGGAGGGTAATGGGGGGTGGGGGCTATTTAATTGGGTTCCCTTCGGGAGGTTAATTTTCTAGTGGCCATGGTTTTGCTTAGTCCAGTTCTCTTTTGTTTGCCCTTACTTGTGGCATGCCTCAGGGTTTTCTTGTAGTATCATTACTGGCATTATGCGCAAAGCAACATGAGTATGTTCGGAAATGGGAATGCTGGCAGATATTGGTGCAGGCAGGATGGAAATGTATGGGCACAACCAGCATGGATACTTTTTTTTTATACTGGCACATAAATATTGTGGCAAAGGAGGGTATCATGAAAATGCGCCTTTGCATTGTCTGTGGCATTCATCTATTGGACTTTTTCATGAGTTATCCAACAACAGCATTTGCAAACTATACGGGTTTTAGCTCAATTTTTCAAAAAAGTGTGCTGTCAAATGCACCATTTTAACTCATTATTTTAAACATGTTCTCAGGGGGGAAAACCCAACCAAACCCCCCACCCCCTTGGTTGGTTCAGGCTCCCTCGCTATACCTGGTGGCTCCCACATATTTGGGTGAAACATTGCATCACCATATGCAAACTGTAGGACAGTGACTGCTTGCAGCACATGTCTGACTGCATGCATGAAGCACGTGACACACAAATACAGTATTTAAAGTCAACGTGCAGTGGAGTACCTTTGCTGAAAATGTTGGGGGGGATGACATCTGAAGAAAAGGTGCCCCAGCCAAATGAATGGGGACAAAATGGTGTGCCATGAAAGTTGGGGGGGGAACAAACACCCCTGTCCCGCCCCTAATATTACACCCATGTCAACGTGCCAGGCTTAGCCCCACTCCAACCCACTCCTCCATCCCCAAACAAAGCCTGGCTGCTGGCGACCTCCCCCCTGCTTGCTTCAGTTCAGCAGTCCCACTCCTTCAGTGGCTGTGAGGAGGGAAGCACAGCAGGAGGTCTCGGAAAGCCCCACAGGTGTGAACGTTAGACACCTGGAGACTGGCGTCCACTCTGGGGGAGGAGGGGATTGCTGAAACTCCGAATATTGGAGCATGTCCATTCTCACTACGCCAACTAGCAGTTTCCTTTCTGTTACCGCGAGTGGCCCAGGACTACTGTTTGGGGTGGCGCGACCAGTCACTTCACCGCCCATCTGGCCCGGAACCTGCAGGGGTACAAGCATGGAGCTCTTAGCTTTTTTATTTTTTTATTTAGCTCAGACACACGAAACACTGATATTCTGGCATGATTAACCTGCAGGTTGCCCAGGATTTGTGAGGGGCCATCTTCACTTCATACTCCGGCATGGAGCGTATTCAAATTCACCTCTTTGCGGCCTGGGATCCTCCATTTCACAAACTCCGTCACCGGAGCCCTTCTCTTCTCGGCCACGGTACTCTGACATGGACCAGTCCCCTGTTCTCCTGCAGCCTGGCCCAGAACCTTTGTGAAGGCCTCGGCGTGGCGACACTCGTCAGGACCGTGCCGCTGCTTCCAGGGTGGAGGCAGGCTTGACTCTCGCCTCCCTCTTCCTGGCCTTGCAGTACAGGTGTCTCCGCAGTAGCGGAACATCACGGACTCCGGCACGGCAGTGGGCTGGCATGCCCTGCAGGTGGCGTGGCTGATTTGGGGTCGGGCAGGCACTCACCATCCTCGTGATTCTCCGCTGGGGAGGCTCGTTGTTGCGAACAACGCCATGCACTCCCTGCACAGAGCGGCGGGAGCGGTTCTCCCCCTCACTACTGCAACAAGGCTTTACCGCTCGCTCCTTCATCACGGCGCAGGGGCCCACAGGATTTATTCTTTTCCTCGCACCCCAGACAGTGCAGGGGTGGAGCTTCGGACTGACTCTCCCCTGGTCATCTCGATGGCAAAGCACGCCTCCTCCTTTCTCTTGCGGCGATGAATGCCGCCTGCCGCACACTCTCCCCAAGCGGGGACCAGCACCATTGCTCCTTTCTCGCGGCGATGGCCGCAGCCTCCAACTCCCTCCCTCCATCCACTTCCTTCAAGGAGAAACACAAGTTTGAGTGACAGCAAGGACAAAAGACCCCTGCGGGGCTTCCTCCTTGTCGCCAATGTGGTGGGGGCCTGCCCTTGGCATCCAGCAGTCCAGCAGTCCTCCATGTTGCTATGGGCATTGGCACCATTGAGGCCTAGTGCCTCTGGGGGTGGGGCCTGCTCTGGACCAGGGTGCTATGGGGCGTCAGCACCATCTGGAGTGGGGGCAGGGCGAACCATGCCCACGACCATGCAGACCTCTGCCACTGTCCTGGCACGCAGTGGAGTAACATTGCTGAAAATGCTGGGGGGGACATGACATCTGAAGAAAAGGTGCCCCAGCCAAATGAATGGGAACAAAATGGTGTGCCATGAAAGTTGGGGGGGACAAACACCCCTGTCCCTCCCTAAAATTACACCCATGCTGACACGAGGATCCCACGGCATCATGGCCTGCAGGCCTGTGCTCCCACGGTGTGGGCCTGCAGGCCTACATGAATGAGACACAGACTCAGTTGTTCCTCTTCAGGAGTCTGCAGCCGTTCTGGTGCACGTGGGCAATACACCGGGGAGAGGCACATTCCCTTAAAGGGGCAACACACTTGGGAGGGTCACACACCACAGTAACCATTTAAGGGCACAGCTGACAACACTGGGAGCTGTGACATGGTGTTTGCCTCCAGATGGGTGAGCGCCACTCTGGTTAGTGACTTCTAATCCCTGTACCCCCTCAAGCCCCCAATTTTAGTGTAGTTGCACCCCTATAGCATTCTCACACAACCCGTTCTAAAACGACAGCAGTCTACAAAACGGAGTACTTGCCTAAATAATGAAAGAACACATAATTGAAAATGGATGCATGTCGTGATGTGCTGATGCGAGTCTGATCGACGTGCCCACGGAAAACACTGCATGGTCCCCAATGCAGCCCGTTACTTAAAAGCTACCCCCAACTGGAAGCTATTGGGCACCCTCTTTTATATAGCACTTCTTGTTACTTCATTGGGGACGTGCGCAGTCAAAAGTAATTTACGTGTAAAATTTAGATCTGGGATTTCAGGTGATGCTTATTTCATGTATGTGATTTGTTTTTTTGTAACACACTACATGCTTTGTATTGCTCCAGAGTGGATTGTTGGGAGAAGGGAGAGTTTCTGGGGTTGATTCTCTGGGAGAGAATGTAATGGATGGGGGATACAAGCAATCTTAATAGATAGGTCAAAGGAGGGTAATGTGGCGACTGCAGAGAATGTTATGTAATCAAAGGATAGCCTCCCAATATGATCCGCACACACTTTTATCCTTCTAAAGTTAACAGAAATGAGTACTTGTGAAAACAGTAACATTACTGTCATCCATTGCTGCAGCATCTGGAAACACCCTAGGTTTGAACAGTCTATAAAGAAGCAGTATTACATTTGTTAACTAAAAACGTATTTCTTTTCAAGTTGATGAGCTTTGGAAGCAGTGATGTGTGGAAATTTTAGCAGCTTCATACCCAACCCCACAAAAGCAGAAAAACAAAGTTCAATGGAGGGAAATATTTGTGGTAGCACAGTGGAGTTCATAAATAAAATGCATTGAGCTGTGACAGGTACAGCGTTCGGGGTCTTTCAACCTTTTCATGTCCAGTGGGCCCCCAGCAACAGCCCCGTCATTTTTTATGGCTGGCTAGTAGTTTGCAACTTGAAATACAACTTGAAATGTTCAGCCCTGTATCCCATACCCCCACCTAGCTCTTAACACATTTTTTAAGCAAGGGATGTTCATAATAAGACCAGCTAATTATGAGTATCTGTGGTTAGGAATGTCTACAAAATGGTCTGAGTACCAAGCATATGATCACCAAGTACCAAGGTACCAAGCATCAAATCGATTTTTCAAGACTTACCCTAGAAATCTGCCTGTAAACTTTGTATTATTTTACCCAATTTTCTCTGAAAATGTGCTGCAAAAAATGTACAGTTTAAACCATTATTTAAAAATAATTCTCATGGGGAAAACCCTCAGAACCCTTCTGATTTATTTAAGGCTCACTCGCTATGCTCGGTCGCTACTACGTATTTATGGAAAATGTTTATTCCCAGTCGCGCCCATTTATAAAATTCACCAGCCGTCACTGGAAACAACACCAATTTGTCTACAAAATCCATAGCTTCAGTGCTATTTTCCCCCACTTCGACCACTGGCAGTGACTATATCATTGCAGCAGCCTTTGCTCCACCCCCTGAGCTACCTTCACAGCTTTCTGCGTTGCTCTTGTCACTAATAATTCAGCAGACCTGCATCCCTGATCCCGCTTAAAACACTGCATTACCATCAGTTCAGCTACAGATGACTTAAACGCCTATAATATGTTACCATCAGTGCAGCTCAGATAAACATGAATCAAATGCCTCTAGTATTTTAACACCAGTGTAGCTCAGTTAAACATGACTTAACCTCTAGTAATTTATCAATAGTGCAGCTACACATGACTTAAATGCTGTAGCATTTTACCAACAGTGCAGCTCAGCTACACATGACTTAAAAGATAATATGTTACCAACAGTGCTGCTCAGATACACAGGACTTAAACGCCTCTAGTATTTTACCAACAGTGCAGCTCAGCTACACATGTCTTGAAAGCCTCTAGTATTTTATCAACAGTACAGCCAAGCTACACACGACCTAACTGCCTTTAATGTGTTACTAACAGTGCAGCTCAGCTAAACAGGGCTTAAATGTCTCTAGTATTTTAACACCAGGGCAGCTCAGTTACACATGACTCAAAAGCCTCTAGTATTTTACCAACAGTGCTGCTCAGCCACAAATGACTTTAATGCCTTTAATATGTTACCAACAGTGCAACACAGTAACACATGACTTAAAAGCCTCTAGTATTTTACCAACAGTGCAGCTCAGCTAAACATGACTTAAATGCCTCTAGTATTATACCAACAGTGCAGCTCAGCTAAACAGGACTGAAGTGCCTCTAGTGTTTTAACACCAGTGCAGCTCAGCTACACATGACTTAAAAGTCTATAGTATTTTACCAACATTGCAGCTCAGCTACACGACTTAAATGCCTCTAGTATTTTAACACCAGTGCAGCTCAGCTACACATGATTTAAATGCCTCTAGTATTTTAACACCAGTGCAGCTCAGCTACACATGATTTAAAAGCCTCTAATATTTTACCATCAGTGCAGCTCAGTTACACATGACTTAAATGCCTCTAGTATTTTACCAACAGTACAGCTCAGCTACACATGACTTAAAAGTCTCTAGTATGTTATCAACAGTGCAGCTCTCCTACACATGACTTAAAAGCCTATAGTATTTTACCAACAGTGAAGTTCAGCTACACATGACTTAAAAGTCTCTAGTATTTTATCAACAGTGCAGCTCAGCTTCACATGACTTAAAAGCCTCTAGTATTTTACCAGCAGTGCAGGTACACATGACTTAAACGCCTTTAATATGTTACCAACAGTGCAGCTCAATTACACATGACTTAGCCTCTAGTATTTTACCAATAGTGCAGCTACACATGACTTAAATGCCTCTAGTATTTTATCAAAAGTGCAACTCAGTTACACATGACTTAAAAGCCTCTAGTATTTTATCAACAGTGCAGATCAGCTACACATGATTTAAAAGCCTCTCGTATCTTAACAGTGCCGTTCAGATACACATGACTTAAATGCATCTAGCATTTTACCAACACTGCAGTTCAACTACACATGATTTAAAAGCATATAGTATTTTACCAACAGTGCAGCCCAGCTAAACAATACTTAAATGCCTCTAGTATTTTAACACCAGTGCAGCTCAGGTACACATAAGTTAAATGCCTCTAGCATTTCACCAACAGTGCAGCACAGCTACACATGACTTAAAAGTCTCTAGTGTTTTGCAAACAGTGCAGTTCAGCCACACATGACTTAAATGCCTCTAGTATTTTAACAACAGTGCAGCTTCGCTACAAATGACTTAAATGCCTCTAGTGTTTAACACACAGTGCAGTTCAGCTACAAATGACTTAAAAGCCTCTAGTACTTTACAGACAGTGCAGTCCAGCTACACATGATTTAAAAGCCTCTAGTGTTTTAAACACAGTGCAGTTCAGCTACACATGATTTAAAAGCCTCTAGTACTTTACAAACAGTGCAGTCCAGCTACACATGACTTAAATGCCTCTAGTGTATTACAAACAGTGCAGTTCAGCTACAAATGACTTAAAAGCCTCTATTACTTTACAAACAGTGCAGTCCAGCTACACATGATTTAAAAGCCTCTAGTGTTTTACAAACAGTGCAGTTCAGCTACACATGATTTTAAAGCCTCTAATGTTTTACAAACAGTGCAGTTCAGCTACAAATGATTTAAAAGCATCTATTATTTTATCAACAGTGCAGTTCAGCTACAAATTACTTAAATGCCTCTAGTGTTTAACAGTGCAGTTCAGCTACAAATGACTTAAATGCAATGCCTCTAGTGTATTACAAACAGTGCAGTTCAGCTACACATGATTTAAAAGCCTCTAGTGTTTTACAAACAGTGCAGTTCAGCTGCACATGATTTAAAAGCTTCAAGTGTTTTACAAACAGTGCAGTTCAGCTACACATGATTTAAAAGCCTCTAGTGTTTTACAAACAGTGCAGTTCAGCTGCACATGATTTAAAAGCTTCAAGTGTTTTACAAACAGTGCAGTTCAGTGACACATGATTTAAAATCCTCTAGTATTTTACAAACAGTGCAGTTCAGCTACACATGATTTAAAAGCATCTAGTATTTTATCAACAGTGCAGTTCAGCTAACCATGAATTAAAAGCCTCTAGTATTTTATCAACAGTGCAGCTTCGCTACAAATGACTTAAATGCCTTTAATGTTTTTTTTTTTAAATATGTTTATTTTTGAACAAGGAAGGAAAGCATTACAATCACTTGAAATAAACATTTAGTATGTATTATTACACGGGATATATTATTTCCTCCCCCCCTCCCTGAGTTCATCCCGCAGTCAAGTCTCCTTCTTCTTGTTCCTGTCCCTGTGGGGCGGGCCAGCTCTCTAGGACCCTTCTGGCCAGCTGGGATTTGTATGTTAATGCTGGGAAGTCTCGATCAAATTCGAGGACCGGGTTCCAAATGTTCTGGAAGCGGTGGAGAAGACCTGCTCTGGCCGCGGTCACCTTCTCTGCGATGAGCACATCCCATAGTTTCACCCACCACAAGGGCAGGAGTGTGCCCTCTGCCAATTTCCATGTGCGGGCCACCATTATTCTCTCCACCAACAGGCAGTGGGACAGCAGTTTAGTTTTGGGGCCTGTGCGCAGATAAATCCACGGGACCGGGGCACCCAAGAGAATAGGTTCAGGCTCTAATGGGAGCGTAATGTGTGTGAGTTCTGCAATGACCGCCAGGCATTCTTTCCAAAAGTTCCGGACCTTGGGACAGGTCCACCACATGTGGAAGAAGGATCCCACCTGGCCGCATCGTCTCCAACAGGCCAGGTCCACCGAATGATGCATGTGGTGCAGTCTTAAGCGGGTGTAGTACCAGCGTAGTAAAATGTTGTGGGCGCATTCTCTATTCGTAACACAGGTGGATGCTGATTGGGTGCGAGTCCAGATATCTATCCAGGCTTGGTCCTCTATAGGGTGTCCCAAGTCTGCCTCCCATTGTGCCATGGCCCGGGATTTGGAGGTGAGAAAGTCCTTTTGGAGGAGCTTATATAATGTGGAGATCTTACCTCGGAGTGGAAGGTCTTTGAGCGTAAGTTCTATGGGTGTGGGAAGGCGGGTTGCTGCTCGGCGTGTCTGTGGGTGGGAGCACCAGTGCCGTAATTGGAGGTAAGTAAACCTGTCCATCTCTTGCAGGTGGAACCTTTCTTTACATTGTTCGTAAGAGAGTGGTTGTCCTCCCTCGAAGAGCTGCCCTATAGACTCTAATCCGCCCGCAATCCAGTTTTTGAAGTTTTTGAGAGCTGTCCCCGGGGTAAAAGCCGCGTTCAGAAAGACCGGAGATGAGGGGTTAAGTCCCCTTGTGATCTTCTTCAGCTTCAGTGTTTTATCCCATACGGCGATAGTATGCCTGGTGGTCAATAATAGCTCCTGCCATGGTCGTCTGGTTGCTGGTGGGATGTGGGGAAGAAAGCGTAGGGGAAGAGCTGGGCGTGATTGTTCCATGTCCACCCATCTAGGACGATTATTGATTATTTGCCATGCTTGGGTGCACGCTAGTTGGGCTGTTATCTGGTACTTCTGGAGGTCTGGGACCCCCAGGCCGCCAAGTTTTTCGTTCCCCATCATCAAGTCTCTTGGTATTCTGGCTTTTTTCCCCCTCCAGATGAATTGCAGCATTTTCCTCTGTAAATTCCGAAGTGCAGGGGTCGGGATCATCACCAGGAGGGCGGAACGTGCATACAAAAATCTTGGGAGCAGGTTCATCTTGCATGCTGTGATCCTGCCCATCAGGGAGATCTCCTGGGACGGCCAGCGTTTCAGGTCGGTCTCCAGTTCTTGGAAGAGCGGAGGGAAGTTCCTGCGGTAGACATCTGTCGGTTTGGCTGGAATCTGGACCCCCAGGTAGTTGATAGCCTTCGTTTTCCACTGGATCGGGCACATTGAGATGAGGTCTTCTCGCTCTCTCAGTGAAAACTTTAATTTCCAACGCTGCTGATTTATTGAAGTTAATAGTGAAGCCCGTAACCACACAGTGCAGTCCAGCTACAAATGACTTAAAAGCCTCGAGTGTTTTACAAACAGTGCAGTTCAGCTACACATGATTTAAAAGCCTCTAGTGTTTTACAAACAGTGCAGTTCAGCTACATATGATTCAAAAGCCTCTCGTGTTTTACAAACAGTGCAGTTCAGCTACACATGATTTAAAAGCATCTAGTGTTTTACAAATAGTGTAGTTCAGCTACACATGACTTAAAAGCCTCTAGTGTTTTACAAACAGTGCAGTCCAGCTACAAATGACTTAAAAGCCTCTAGTGTTTTACAAACAGTGCAGTTCAGCTACACATGACTTAAAAGCCTCTACTGTTTTACAAACAGTGCAGTCCAGCTACAAATGATTTAAAAGCATCTAGTATTTTATCAACAGTGCAGATCAGCTACAAATGACTTAAATACCTCTAGTGTTTAACAAACAGTGCAGTTCCGCTACAAATGACTTAAATTCCTCTAGTGTATTACAAACAGTGCAGTTCAGCTACAAATGTCTTAAAAGCCTCTAGTGTTTTACAAACAGTGCAGTTCAGCTACACATGATTTAAAAGCCTCTACTGTTTTACAAACAATGCAGTTCAGCTACACATGATTTAAAAGCATCTAGTATTTTATCAACAGTGCAGTTCAGCTACAAATGACTTAAAAGCCTCTAGTATTTTATCAACAGTGCAGCTTCGCTACAAATGACTTAAATGCCTCTAGTGTATTACAAACAGTGCAGTTCAGCTACACATGTCTTAAAAGCCTCTAGTGTTTTACAAACAGTGCAGTTCAGCTACACATGATTTAAAAGCATCTAGTATTTTATCAACAGTGCAGTTCAGCTACAAATGACTTAAAAGCCTCTAGTATTTTATCAACAGTGCAGCTTCGCTACAAATGACTTAAATGCCTCTAGTGTATTACAAACAGTGCAGTTCAGCTACACATGATTTGAAAGCCTGTAGTGTTTTACAAACGGTGCAGTTCAGCTACACATGATTTAAAAGCCTCTAGTGTTTTACAAACAGTGCAGTTCACCTACACATGACTTAAAAGAATATTTGACCAATAATGCAGTTCAGCTACACGTGGCTTAACAGTTTACAGCATTTCACCAGCAGTGCAGTTCAGCTACACATAAAGCCTCGCGTATTTTAGCATCAGTGCAGTGTATCTCAGCAGTATTAACACTGCACACAGATCATTTACGAAATACGGTCAGAAACTGAAACATGTAAACATCTCTAAGGGGTTCTAACAAAGTTCTCATTTGCATTTAACGTGCAAGATAGATATGCTCGCTTTGAACCTCTTTTTCCACAGAGGTAGTTCTTCCTTAAAGGCAGACGAACCTATGTCTAAAGCGATCATTTCCAACATTTCCACACACGTGCTTGGAGATTTTGCAAAACCAATGCACAGGCTTCTTTTCAGCTGTGCACAGAGTTGCTTAAAGTGGCAGTTCTGTTGCCCGGGACAGATCAATAGACTGCTGCGGGCTGTTGAAAGATCCTTTGGCGGGGTGCAAATGTTTGCCACAAATATGCGTGAGTAGTGACCAAGCATAATGAGGAAGCCCAATCCAGCCAATGGGGGTTCGGAAAGCCCCCCCTCCCTTTAATTCCCCCCTCCCCCGAGAACATATTTTGGAATAATGGGTTAAATTGGTGCATTATACAGCACATTTTCTGTAAAAAATTGGGTAAAAAGACAGTTTGCAATTGATTTTGTAGGGTAACTAATGTAAAATCCAATAGATGCAATTCACCAACAGTGCAGAGGAGCATTTCCCAACATATTTTCATTATGCATTTACCCACAGTGATGGCAGTATAAAAAACATTTTCTCAGTGGCTGTGCCCATACATTTCCATGCTGGCTGCACCGATTCATGGCAGTATTCCCACATAAGAACACACTCATGTTTGCTTTGTGCATAAGGCCAATAATGATACTATAAGAAAGCATGTCCAAGCTGGTTCTGCCAATATGTGCCAGAACCTTCACATAACATCAATCTCATGGAGGCTTTGCCAATAAAAATGCCATGCATTAGAAAACATGTAATAAGAAAACATGTATTAACAATTATCATGTTTGCTTTTTTAGATCCCCAGTAAAAAATTAAAACCTCATTTCAAAGTAACAAGTGGCTACACTGGCTGTACCAGAATGCCAGTCTCGCGACATAATAACACTTATCATGCTTGCTTTATCATAGACACCCAGCAAAAAATTGTCATGCTACAGTACAAAATGGCTACACTGGCTGCACCATAATGCTAGTCTAGCCACGTAACAACACTTATAATGCATGATGTGTTGTTATGTGGCTAGACTGGACTGCATTGCTGCTGCCAGTCTGGTTAAGTTTCTGACAGGCATGGTATTCTTAATTGGACATCAACGTTAAAGCAAGCAAGATAAGCAAATAGTGTTTGCTTTAAATTTGATGCCATGTAAAAATGCCATGTCAGAGTCAGAAAACATAACCAGACTGGCTGTAGCAAAGCAGGCTAGTTTAGCCACATAACAGCTCTTATTATGTTTGCTTTAATCAAAATGGGCAGCAAAAAGTGCCAAGCCAGAGGCAGAAAATGTAACCAGACTGGCTGCAGCGATGCAGTCCAGTCTAGTCACGTAATAATCCTTACCACTGTTACATGCATAGGCTAGACTGCATTGCTGAATCCAGCCAGGTTACGCTTTATGCCTCTGGCATGGTATTTTTTGACTGGGTCTTATGGGTAAAGCAAACATGAAGTCATGTTTGCTTCAACATTGATACCCAGTAAACAATGTGCCCACTCCTCCCTGCATCCCCAAATCAGAGCACACTCACCACATTAAGCGTGCCTCTGATTTGGGGTTGCGAGGAAATGGGGTGCTAAATCAGGGGGATTTCATCTCCAAATTGAAGGGCGACTTACCAGCATGGTCAGCGGCGTCCAGCGTGCTGGTGAGTGGTCCTCTGATTTGGGGCCCAGGGGAAGGGGGTTCATTTTTCATGCTTTCATACACATTCACTCATGCACCCATACTCATTCACTCATGCACCTATACACATTAACAGCATTCATAACTTCTTCACCCAAACACCCATAACATACACTCTCTCATTCCAGGGGGACCCACCCATAACATACACTCTTTCATTCACACATGCACTCATTCCTACACTTGCAGCCATGAACACATACTCATTCCATTTTTTTTGTTACCTGCAGCCCTGGTCCAGTATCCACTCCGCCAAGTCTTACGACTCCTCTCGGTCTCTCACAAAACATGAACAGGAAGCAGTGAGGGCTTCTGGACATGTGTGCAGAAGCCAGAGGGGCCCATTGGAGTACAACAGCTCTAAATGTGCGGTGAGGTGCTGGAGCGCTGCCTACGCACATAAAGAGCTGCAATAACCCATCCTTCATCCCCAATGGGCCATGCAAGGCTGTGGAAGCAAAACGCCCCAGGCTTTGCATAGCCCATTGGATATGCGCGTGCAGGTAGGAACGGTCAAAGAGAAATTGGGCTGACTTGGAGGCTCATCCAAAATGGGTGGGTCAGTGCCTCATTTCCCATTATGGACAGGCTGCCCCTGATGCTTAGGAGCAACCATTTATTTATGTATTGTTTTCCAACATGTCTCCACTGCCTGAGCTGACCCTGGCATCGAAATCTCTTAGCACTATGAGTGATGTGAGAAACCTGAAGGTGTCTCGCTGGCTAGTCCCCAGATCTCTGTCATCCAGGTGGCTGACACGGCCATCGCTATTGTATCCAGTTCCTGGGGGTGGAAAACATACCTGCCTGACCGGAATTTTTCCGGAGAGTCCGGAATTTTAGGCATTTCTCTGGGTCTCCGGAAAAGACCCTGCAATCTCAGGAATTTTGTCGGTTTTCCGGGTCCCGTCATATTCTCCATCTGATTGGCTGCCGCCTCACCTGCTCTCAGTCTGTTCTAGTTCCACTTTGGTTGGGGTCTCCCTGGGACTAGGCTCTCTTTACTGCTCCAAGCTCTGAGGAGAGAAGAAGCAGCGCCTCGATGGCCGTGGGCTGTAGTGCGCTATACAAATCCAAAATAAATAAATTAAATAAAGCACTAATCATTGGATTGAAAGCAACAACCGAGTTTACCTTTTTGCAGGTGGGGGGCGTGTGGGCGGAGCCATGGGCAAATGGGCGGAATCTCGTGTGGCTGTGGGCGGGACATAAATCTCAGGAATTTTGATTTTCAAATGTAGGCAGGTATGGTGGACCAGTGAGGGAGGATCACCTGAATGGGGTGGACACTGACAGATGAGACGCGGTATCCCCCTTCCTTTAACACCTTTTCCCCATCCTCTCAAGGAGGACATTCCAAACCACTGCCCCCCCTTTTCCAACACGAATACTTCCGTACAACACAAAGGACAACAGACTAGCACTAGAGACGTTTACCTGACATGTCCCAATACAACGGTCAGGCAAAGTCAGGCAATTGATCAGAATCACACACACCAGACAACCATTTCCCTGCCCCACAGGTATAAAAGGTGGAGCCAGAGACACCCAAAACACATACTTAGCAGGTGATCTGTGTCTTTTCTCCTTCAAACGTGATCAAAATCTTTGTTTTTCATGCATATCAAGAAGTCTATTGTTGGCTCAGGCTGTAAAATATGTTAGTAGCCCGGGCAGGTGCAGCAGCCAATAAGGTTGCTGAGAGCACGACACTGGCTTTATTAACATATACAAGCCCATGTTGCAAGCAAGCCATTGGCTGCTCCTTTAACATTCGCTCCCTCTTCTAAAACAATACATGCTTCTTTAAAACGTACCTTATCCTGTTTGTTCTCATTTCTTTCTGCTCCTGGTGCACACTAGTCTGTCTTCAGTCTTCGTTTTGTTCATGTTATGGAGACTAAAGAAGGACAAGTGTGATATAGGAGCCGCCACGAGGATGAACACTCAGGGGAAAAGGGTTTCTTGTTTACATTAGCCCTGTATTTCTATCTGCGGCAAGCACATGCTAATTGCACTAATGCCAGTCGGGGGAGGGGAGGGGGTGTCTCGGTCGGTAACACTGCCGCCCTCGTGCAGGGCTCCAGGGCACCCCAGCAATATTATCGTTAAACTGATAAGTGTTCTTTTTCAGTTCTTATTGAATGCTTTTAACTTATAAAACATCTGCAATGTATGTATGTGACAATACAACTCCTAAGGTACACATTTAAAATGCCCTAATAGTACCAACACAAATATATAAAAACTGTGTTATAAGAAACAACTCAAGTAAATTACAAGTGATTGGAAAGTGACTTTGAGGCGCACAGGACCGTCTGTAGTTCTTGTTAAATGTTAAAATAAGGATAACAGGTAATGACAATATATTCTTGTGGTCGAACGTGAGCTTGTTGATGGCTTAACAATTATCCATTTTAATAGTTTGAATGAACAATGTTTAAACAATATGTACATCCGTACTACAGTTTATGAAGTGTGCGATTTTTCGTTTGGGGTTTAAAGCCAAAACCATTGCATTGGGGTACAGATAGGGAGAAATGGTATGTGGGCAGGGTGTTGTTTAGTTATGTGCCCACCCACTGACTGCCCATGGCCATGCTAATCCCTATGGCTATTCCCATCAAGTTCTTGCCCCTTGCCACCTAAAACATCTCTTCATGGGACCTCATTGAGCTCGCTTTAATCAAGCCTTGCCATCAAACTTTGCACTCAAAGTGCCTGCCCGTGTTTTTTCAAAGCAGTCTTCTGAGAGTTCATGACTTAATTGGAGTTGTAAACCTACTACTGGTGTAATAAAAATGTCTTACCAGGACTGCCTTCACCCTCTCGATTTATAAGCACTCTGTGTGTCTTTCACTGAAATCCGGGTAAAAGCAAGCATTGGCAAAGCCAACGGTTTTTGCCTGTTTATGAGTAGTAGGCATTTGCCAGACACTGCTATTAGATGCCCAGGTACTCCCACCATTTTGCACCTGCTACCATCAATGGGCAGGTAATACCTCTACAGCTGTGCCTGGCAAGTGTCTTTCTCATGCCTACAAAAAATCCCAACTGTTGGCATCATAAAGGTCAGCTGTATCACCTTCTGGGCATCATCCTCTATATTGTGACAGAAATCTAGCTCAGTGAGTTAGGCATCTGTCTCAGGCAAATGTGTTGAGCCTGCAGGAAATAGGTTGAAACAGCAGCAGGGTTTACTGAACACATTGCCCTGCCTAGGTCAATAAATTGTGAATAATTAAATTGAGTAATAAGATCACCTGTTTATACAGTGCTTATAAGCAGGCACATATTATTGTTATTTACTGCACTATAACCATTGGCCTGGATAATGACACAGTTTGAGTTATGCAGTGTGTATTATCCAATGTGTGCACATACATATTCAAGGAGCAAAGCCCGCACCCTGGCCTGAGTGGCTACTGTCAAAGGTTACATTATGAAGCTATAACGCACATATTAGCACTCTCGTCCTACCTTCAGCCAAACACTGGGTTCCTTTTGGAGGGCGTGCGTTGGTCTGTCTGTGGCACAAGCGTTGCCTTTCTTCCTTCTCAGCCCCATGGAGTAGGGACTGTAACTGGTCTTACCACCTGTGCGCTTGCTTAACATACCTGCTCTCGAGAAACTGAGATCCTGAGGCTACACTAAGACTCTGAGGCTACACTAAGACTCTGAGGCTACACTGTGACCCTGCCTGTGAAGCCCAGAAGGGAAACAGACAAACCCAGAAAGGGTGTTGCGAGAGTAATGGAGAAAGGGACGCGAACAAGGGAAGGTATCAAGAGATGATCGGGTATGGCCCAAGTCGCTGAAAGAAGGGATCGAGAGAGGGAGAAAGGGATCAATATAAAGTATTGATTGATGATAGGGGTAGAGTCAGAGAGAGATGAAGAAAGAGACCAAGGGAATTTATCAAGAAACAATAGAGTTACAGACGAAGAAAGAGGAAGGGAAGGACTGAGGGAATTTATCAAGAGGCGATGGAGATACAATCGAAAAAAGAGATGAAGGGACAGAGGTACAGTATCAAGGGATGATAGCAGTAGAGTTGGAGAGTGATAGAGAAAAGAGAAAGAGAAGGTATCGAGAGATGAAGGACTATCATCGGAAAGAGATGAAGGAAGGGATCGAGGGACAGTTTCAAGAGAAGATGGGGGTAGAGTCAGAGAGAGATGAAGAAGGAGACAGAGGGAATTTATCAACAGACGATTGAGTTACAGTTGCAGAGATGATGGAAGGGACAGAGGGAGAGTATCAAGGAATGGTTGCAGTAGAGGTGGAGATCGATAGAGAAAGGGGTAAGAGAAGGTATCGAGAGATGACGGGGAAGAGTCAGAGAGAGATTGAGAATGGGACCATAGGATAGTATCAAGAGATGATAGCATTTGAGTTGGAGAGAAATAGAGAAAGGGGCAAAGAGAAGATATTGATAGATGAAGCGGTAGAGTCAGAGAGAGATGGAAAAAGGGTCCCACAGAAAGGCAAAGTGAGAGGATAGGAGCGAAGTTAGGGAGATATGGGGAAAGACACCAATACAAAGTATTGAAAGAGGATTGGGGTGGCGTTGGAGCGAGATAGCGAAATGACTGATATCAAGATTCCAAGGGATGGAGTTTGTAAGAGACAGAGACATGTAAGAAGGGTATATATGATGAGACAATAGGGCTAGGGTCGGAGGGAGATGGGGCGAGGGACTGAGGGAGGGTATTGAGCAATGACGCGAGGTCTAGTCAGAGAAGGACCGTGAACAGTCCCTAGAAAAGAGATCAATGAATGAAAGAACCATGGAGATGAACCAGATCTGCGATTGGTGTCGAGAGATGAAGGGAGGAGGAAGAGACAAAGAGAGGTGTAAAAGGCAGAATAGAGAGATGGAGGCGGATCAATCTCCTCCCTGAGGAACCCCAGTGCCTGGCCTCAAGCGTGCCCCCTCAGTTGTCTCCTTAATCAAAGCTCTATAAGTTTGACTCCTCCCTACCTCAGTGCCCCCCCTTCATCCTTTCCATAACCTCAACCTTTGTCTGTTTCCAGAATCTTCCAGAGGCAGCCGAGTGCCTCATCTCTATGAGCAGTCCTCCCCACTACGATCAGATGCAACTTTGCTCAAAATGAGGGCTGGCTTCTGGTCCTCAGTCCCTCAATCTTGCATCTCCCTGGCCCAGCTCAGAGCTCTCATCCCCCCTTACAAAGCGTGCACGAATATTCTCACTGTGAGCTTAGCCCAGCTGTCCCCTCCCCCGACCTGAAGTGGCTGTTTCCTGTGCAGGAAGTTTCCTTCAATTTCCGGTTGGACGTTTCAGTGTCTTTCCGTTGAGTAATTCCTCAACTGGTCTTGAATTCGAGTAGCTAGAGCCCCCCTTAACCAGATATTGTCTTTCAGTCACAAACCCTGGCCCACACTGGTGCTGGCATTAATGCCCCTGACCCCCCAGCTCCCTACCTTCCTGCCTGAACACACCAAAGCCCCTACACACATGCGCCGCGCCCTGGCACGGAAAGAGGATGCACTGCACTTACTGCGACGACGCTCTGCGGTGCGTTGCTTCCTGTTCTGCTCTTCTTAGATATTGACGGTGTTTTCATCAGCTCTTTCTTCTTCCTGGAGAACATCTCAGCCCCTAGTCCAAAACGTCAATAAGACCCTCCACACCCGGCCTGTCCCATCAAGAGCTCCGGTGCCTGTCTGGAAGGACCTGCCCACTGGATCTTGAGCCCCCTCACAGCACCCCACCCTACCCTGAGTTTTTGCCACCACACATCTCAGAAAGCTCCTTCGGCGCGCTACAACTCCCCTCCAAACTGTCAGATGTCGAGCACGTGACCAGCCCGCCGTTTCCTGACTGGTGATGTGAACAAACCACAAACCTGTGCAGAGGGGGGGGGGGGAAAGTTCACAGGAAAAGGACGACATGCAGAAAAACAAACAGTGTACGGCGAAGCTACGACTCGCAGCTATGTCTCATGTTAGCCTTTTAATTCTGGAGCCAATCTTTGCTCTTCTCCGTTATGTGTCTCCTGTCAGAGGTCTCCCATTGTTTCCACGAAGTAAATTACTTTGTGGTAATTTACTTAGTAGAAATTGCGTCGAAATTACTTTGAATTCATACATATTGTTTTGTGGGTTAAGGTGTAAAAGTGGGGTGGAGAAGGGGTTTGAAGTAGGGGTTGTAGTGAAGGGGGAACTCCCCCATTAAAAAAATAAATGCAAAGTAATGTTTACAAAGTAAATTATCACAAAGTAATTTATTTCGTTGAAATTTCATGGAACCCTGTAAGATGGAACAAAGCCAAAGGATGGTAGTTTGTGTGCTATTTATTCTATGAGTTATGTGTTCTTTGCAGGGTTTAAGTAACAGCGTGCCTTCCAGCAATCTTAGAGTGCACACTGGATATACAATAGATTGTACATTATAGTTGACAAGCACAGAGAACTTTCTCTCTTTTTTGGGTGATCATTGCAAACTTGAAGCTCAACCCCACAAAAACAGAACTCGTCCTCCACACAAACACTGCCAAACATTCACAGGTCCCGACTTGGCTCACAGCCAGGATCCACTCCGATTTTAACACTCATCTGGGCCCACCTGCCAGGCCACTCCGTTCCCTCTCTCCTTTCAAATTGGCTACACAAAGTACCTACAGCCTGCCCGGAACAGGCTCCGCTTGCTGCCTAAAATCCAACCTGAGTTCTGGTCATCTAACTTCCAAGCCACTGTCCTGGCCCTGGTCCTCTCTCATCTGGATAGGTAACGCGCCGTTTTTCCAGCCTGCGCTGTCGTATCCGACCTCTGCCAAAGATACGTGACGCGACCCCAAGACCAGCGCCATCCCTTCACCCCCAAAACTCAATGCATTGGCTACCACTACGCGTGATTAATGTCCAAGCCCAATTGCAATGTCGATAAAATAGTAATGGCAGCATCACCAACGCTGGCAGCCGGAGTGATGCAATATCTCACTTAGGCGTTTTGGCCTTCAATTCCCATCAGCCCCAGCCATTATAGTCAATGGATGGGATCATGGGCATTATAGTGCAAAACATATGGAGAGCTGACGGTTGAGTACCCCTGCCCTATGCCAGGCCCCCTCAACTAGACCTCACTCTACACTGTAGAAGAGGGTGCAATCCACATCAGACACAACACTCACCCCAAATCAGGGAAGCATTCAAGAGGTTCCAGTGCCACGGCACCAGAAAAGCGTGCAAGACTGCATTCCTGATACTACACCACAAGCCCCTCCCTCTGAAAACCTTTTCTTCGCCCATATCCGCTAAGAATCCCTCACACTCCTGAACGGCCCATGTATTGTTACCCGGTGCCAACTTGAATATTTTTGTATTAACCATGTCTCACTCCATATGCCAAGCTCGGTTCTTTTCCTGAAGCAAGGTCCTGGTTAAACTTTCCCCAGGCCTAGAGGATAATTGGTCTTCATTTCATTTTAAGGACCTGTCTGTGTATTTGGCAGCACCTAAGCCCCAAATCTGGGCCTATTGCATTTCTGCAGCCGACGCATGCCGCATGGGCCAACTTTGGGTGGCGAGAACAACCACAACTAAGTCAGGTAGCCCGAGGAGGAGTCTTACGCTGGATATTATGCAACCAGATTGACAACTCCCTGTGTAAAACTGAAGGTTGAATTATTCGTAACCTCTGCCATTTCTCTAGGCAACCCTGCAGTCCATCGCTTTTTAGGCTGCAACGCCATTACAGAAGGGGAAAGATCATATGCTAATCAAACTTGGTCCCACTCCAAAAGAGGCAACCCAACCAAACTGCTAGGACGCATCCCTTTTGCGCAACACCACAAGCAACCCCAGGCAGGTGTCAGCTTCATTGGGCATCGCCAGTGAGGTGTAGCTTGGGTCACTAGGCACAACAAGTTATGCTCCGGACCCACGTCTGGGCCTACCCGTCCACTCCGGGGGGCATTTGAACAATTGAAGTTCCATGGCTTGAAGGTTTTGACCCAATCAGGGCTTACTTTGTTCATCTAATACTGATTTGTTGGAAGATCCAAAGCTGGTTTTGAGGAAAGGAGGGGACACTAATCAGGGTTGGACTAGGGTAAGAAATAGGCCCGTGCACCATAAATAAGTGTCCCACATTTGTGATCTACAATTCCGGCCTTTTTTAGGCACACATTTTAAGTAGTGCCTATTAGTGTATTTCTGAAGGAATGTATGCAAATGTGTAATTTAACTAACATTTTGCAGTAACAGTCATCAAAAGTGCAAGCTTCATATTGGACTAAGTCATCGACACACAGGCCCATATTAACCCACAAAGCCCCACAATGGCCTGTGTGGTCTGATCCTTTTGGGCATTTTCCAATTGCCCTAGAGGCCTATATGAACCTCTCTCAATATCCTATGCATTTCCCATGCATTGACTACGTCACCAGATGTCTGACAGAAGCCATGGTGCCATTGCCAAGGGATTTCACTGAGTCAACAGAGAGGCAAGAAGATATGGACGTTGAGGATAGGAAGCCCAAAGGATGACGCATTAAATTTTAGAGTTCATCTTTGTGGCCACGGTTAGCAATGCAGAGCGAGCCAAGCATGAGTACCCAGCAGCTGTCTCAGGTACTCTCTCTTGCATTCACTTGCATGGTGCAGCTCACTGACGAGAACCGCAGTGAAAGACCTGTCCCGGGCTGAAGGCTAGACGTTATGTTACGTTATGTTGTGTTGATTTATACCACACACTGCTACCACCCAAGCGCAGTCTCCAGGCATTCACGTGGCTTTGCAAGAGAAGAGGGCGGGGCATGTTTGGGAGGACAGGATGACAGGCTAGGTTCAGAACAAGGAGGAACTGGAATCTGTGCGTCGTCTTGCGTTGGTTCAAGAGGTCCTGCTTGTTATAACCGTATGGGTAGGACTCAGTGCCTCGGAAGTGTGCAAGTGTTTGTGTTGGGTGTGTGGGTGGGTCATAAGAGCTTAGAGTGGGGCTGCGGTCATGCGCTCTGGTTAGTTGTAACTATAAGGAGGTCCATAGTCGCGGTTGACTGATAGGTATTTTATTGTATTGTGTTGGTGATGCGTTTGTGTAGTGTCGATGGATTTTTGTGCAAGGGAATGTTTCCTCTAAGGTTACCTCCAGAGTCTCACTGTGGTTGAGTGTGAGGATTAGATCATTTCTCGATGTGTCTATGTGTAGTGTGGCTAGCTCCTGGTCGTGTATAGTGGCGTTGGTTATGTTGGAGGAGCATGAAGGGTGGCGTTGGTTAGACGTGCGTATTGCCTGACTGTTTCTTTATGGGATTTATGAAGAGCAAAACAAGCTGGGAAGCAACAGTGCGCTGTACATGGGGGCGCACCCCCTAGGGTTACAAATAGGGAGCTGGGCTAGGAAAGTGGCTATCCCCCAGTAGATCTTTCAGAGGTAGAACTTGCACCAAGCTCACCAGGAAAAACATCGAGCAGGAGAAAGACCAGCCGGAAACCAATGCGTCTTACTGATGGCACAGGACAGGGGACAAGGACCGCTGGCCAGAGCTCTTTAGACACGGGCTGAGGTCAGAGGCATAGACAGGGTTGGGCAAGGCCCACCCAAACCCTGCAAATGTCCACTCTGCAGCTCTATGTGGGTATTTACAGATGTCACTGTCACTGTGGTGGCCCCAACTACATTAGGCACATATCCCACTTGTTAGGCAATCCTGGCAACGCCTCTGGCTGAAGTCTATCTTGTGCCAAACAAAATGTGAAAAGGATGGGGAGAGGCTGATGATGTCTGGGCTTGGTGAGCCTGGTAATGAATGTCGTCATCGGCCACGTAACGTAAAAGTGAGAGTAGAAACATTAAGTGAGAGAGGTGAGAGGTCAAAGGAGCACGAAGAGCCCTAGGAGGCTCAGAGGGAGCTAGGCTGGGAATGGAAGAGTGGGAGAGCCACTGCTTGGATTTAATTAGCAAAAAGATCCCTGGTTCCCACTGCTCAGGTGGAACTGATGAGTGGTGCTGAGAGCTTTTGAGAACCCGTATTACACTCCGGCATATCCAGAGCCGTCTGCAGATCATCCATGCAGGGGCACAAGGACCAACCCTGCACCCATGGCCAGACAGGAACTACACGTGAGAGGTTGAAAAGGACCTCTTGGGTCTTACTGCAGTAGCGCACCACAGATTCCCAGCATGGGTGATCAAAAAACAGCGAGATATCTTTACCAAGCCCCTTTCCGATGATCTGGATCATCTCTGTATCAACTACACTAACTATGCAGATAATACCCAGATCCTCCTCCCGCTTTCAGGGGATTATGAAAAGGATTTGGCCTTGGTGAACAGAGTGTACATCATCATCCAGGCCTGGATGGCCACACACGGTCTATGCCTGAATGATGACAAAACTGAACTCATTATCCTGGCTACCCCATCTAACCTAAAAAAAAACTAGGTTCTGACTATTCCTCATTCATAATTGATGGCAATATCATTAAAGTGGAACACGAGGTAAAAACACTAGGCTTTTATCTTGACTCAAACCTCTCATTTGCCAAACAGGTCAACTCTCTAGCGTCCTCCATGGCTTACACGTGCAAACTTATTCGCACCGGCAAACCATTTCTCTCTGACAGTAGCTTCACCACCCTGGCCAGAGCCCTCATCCTGTCTCACCTGGACTATTGCAATGCCCTTTATTTAGGATCGACTAAAGCCACTATCAGAATGCCCTTAGAGCGGCATTAGGCATTTCCAGACGAGATCACATTTCCGAGTGCAGCCGACAGAACAACTGGCTCCCAACCAATGGCAAAATCCTTCTAAAAACCTTGTCGCTCACCCACAAATCTCTCAACAATGCTGCCCCATAAACCTGGCCGAGAGATTCCATAAACAGACCTCCCTGGGACCACCTAGATCAGCTAACAGAGATCGCCTCTCCATACCCAGTTTCAAACGCTCCGCAATCGGAGGCAACAGCTTCCCCGTGAAAGCAGCCAAATTGTGGAACTCCCTGCCTCCCACACTGAGAATAGACCAATCTTACCAAAACTTCAGATCCAACATCATTATGTGGCTGAAATCTAATGACCAGTAGATGATAACTCTTGCTCAGCAAGCAATTAGGACTCACTGCTGCGGTACCTTATGCCTGTATGGAGTGTTTCCTTCCTTGCTTCTCTCGATCTGCTACCCTTGTGGTAACTATAACTGCCCTACTCACTGCTGTACACCTGTACTTATCTCCGCCCACCCGGTTATATTTATAAACACCTTAAACCTTGTATATATTGCTTCTGTAAGATGTCTGTATCATTTGTATATACCTCGCTTGTATCCTACGCATGCAAATATTGCTTCTATAAGATGTCTGTATCATTTGTATATACCTCGCTTGTATCCTACGCATGCAAATAGGTACCATCTGTATATACCTTCTTGCAATTAATGACTTGTATGTAGATTCTATACCTTTTCTGTTGTAACCAAGCCTTGCATATACTTGTAACTGCTGCGCCCTGTTACCCCCGGGTATGATGCGCATCATAAATAATAAACAAACAAACAAACAAACAAACACAATCTAGGGACTTACAACAGGCCATAAAGAAGCATGTAACCTTGTAGAATGCCCAACTTTGGCTTAAAGAAACAAAGCACAGGCAAACATTAACTAAATACAGACTTAGTGACCACGAGCTGGAAATGGAGGCTGCTGGAGGACACAGCTCCAACAAGAAGCTCTGGGGAGACAGAACCTGTCAACAGTGTGATTTGGCGGAAGTAGAGACTGACAGGCCCTTTCTCCTACAATGTCCTGCATACAAAGACAATCTAGACACGTCTTCCCCCATATTTTGGGAGAATAAGGAAGTCTTTGCAAGTTAAACAGGCCAGGACTAGCTCAGCATCATACCGGGACCTCCACCAGGATCAGCAGAGAGAATAGCAACATATGTCAAGGCCTGCCACCAGACAAGAGAAAGAGCTCAAAAAAGTAGGGTCTTTTAGAACGAAAATGAAAACACAAATGATTACGACTGGAGAGATTGAAACATTGTAGGCATCCTATGTATTTACTTGGGTAATATTTGGCCAACATGTCATGCCAATTAAGTACCAAGTACTGCACTGTATGGACAAGCCCTCATTAAATAGGTGTGTCTGCTGAGTGGCTACTCTCTTTGCCATAAAGGACTGCTGAGCAGAGCCTGTCTCTTAGTTACAATGAACCCATTGATGAGTGTCTGAGCTGGGGAGGGATAATGACAGACTTGAGAGGTGCTGGGACATCACCAAACCATGGGAAAGGGTGCACTAGGCCCATTTCAGAATGATTGCAATTCTTCAGATTTTCTTTAATGAAACTCGGTACACATTGAACCTTTCAAACGTCCACATAGCCGCTCTTAGGTAATGGGCTATAGAAGTGCCAGATTTAAAGGCTGGAGGTGTAGTGTGCAGTAGTAGGGCAGCAGTGTTTGAGGGGTCATTGCTGAGCCCTGAAGCGGGAGGCTGAGAGACTGGGGGATGGGTCATTGGGCAGTCACTACTAGTGAGATTGAGTGAGCGGTCTGACTGTGTTACACAATGTAGGCAATGAGGTACGCATAAGCACATGCTCCATGTGTCAGTGGGGGGGGGGGGGCAGGAACAGTGAGCCATCACAGACAGTGCTGGGCGCCAGTCCTGCAGCCTGCATTGGGTGTTCGTAACTGGCTGCGATGTTAAGGGTCTGATGCCATCTTGCCAGTACTACCAGCCCTTCGTGGTGGTCCTGAGGCTTCATTGCATGGCCGAATCTGGGTACAATGGCACAGGACAGATACAACCCTGCTAGTACTGGTAGGCCTTTGTGACAGTTCTGATGACAGCACGGTGTGCTCATAGTTGGATAAGATGGTAGGAACACATACAATCGTGTCAGTATTCACAGTCCTTTGTGGCGGTACTGCAAGTGGCATGGCATGCTCGTAGTTAAGATGGTAGTAACACATACAATCATGTCTGTATTGGCAGGCCTTTGTGGCGGTCCTGCAAGTGGCATGGCACGCTCTTAGTTAAGATTGTAGGAACACATACAAGGTTGGCAGTATTCGCAGGCCTTTGTGGCAGTCATGCAAGTGGCATGGCATTCTCGTAGTTGGATAAGATGGTAGGAACACATACGATCCTGTCAGTATTCACACGCCTTTGTGGCGGTTCTGCAAGTGGCATGGCATGCTCGTAGTTAAGATGGTGGGAACACATACAATCCTGTCAGTATTCACAGGCCTTTTTCGTGGTCCTGCAGGTGGCATGGCATGCTGGTAGTTTATTAGGATGGTAGGAGCACATACAATCCTGTCAGTATTTGCAGTCCTTTGTGGCGGTCCTGCACGTGGCATGGCATGCTCGTAGTTAAGGTGGTAGAACACATACAATTCTGTCAGTATTTGCAGGCCTTTGTGGTGGTCCTGCAAGTGGCATGGCATGAGCGTAGATAAGATGGTAGGAACACATACAATCCTATCAGTATTCGCAGGCCTTTATCGCGGTCCTGCAAGTGGCATGGCATGCTGTTAGTTGATTAACATGGTAGGAACACATACAATCCTGTCATTATTCGCAGGGCTTTCTCGCGGTCCTGCAAGTGGCATGGTATGCTCGTAGATAAGATGGTAGAAACACATACAATCTTGTCAGTATTTGCAGGGCATTATTGCGGTCCTGCAAGTGGCATGGCATGCTGGTAGTTGATTAACATGGTAGGAACACATACAATCCTGTCAGTATTCGCAGGGCTTTGTCACGGTCCTGCAAGTGGCATGGCATGCTGGAAGTTGATTAACATGGTAGGAACACAGACAATCCTGTCAGTATTCGCAAGCCTTTGTGGCGGTCCTGCAAGTAAGTGATTGATACAATACTGCAGTACTGGATAGCCAGTACTGGCAGGCTTTTGTGGCAATGCTGCAGAGGTCTGTTCAAAAGGTCCATTGTCCACAGCTCACTTAGAGGCTCAGGTACAAAAGGAAACTTCTTTACTTCAGTTACAGTGCAGATAAGAACAGTGCCAGGTTACAAGCCACAGGTTGTATTGAGGAACATCCAGCGGCCGCGCTCTCCCTAATCAAACCTCTCATCAACAGTCATTCAGAGAATACTCGGAAGAGAACACTCACACTACATTCCACAGCCAGGCACTCGCGGCATCACCGGCCTGCTAGGCAGGATCAGCAAAAGGTAAGTCACAAAACAGTCTCTCTGCCAGTCGCCAAATCAGCCTAGAGATGCAGGCAACACCTCACTGGTGAGGCCCAACTTGTGGTCTCGTGCAGAAGGGATGTGACCGAGCAGTTCGGACTTGACTGCCCCTTTTGGGGTGGGACCAGGCCTGATTTGCATATGGTCTTTGCCCTTTTTATAATGACTTGACAGGTGAAGAATGATGGTCTGGAGGGATGCCCAGAATTAATTTCTAGACCTTCCAGCCATCACCTCTTTTGTTTTGTTTTAGGATAGCCTTTTCTCAAGGTGTGAAGCCTACGGGCTGTGTGCACGCTCGCGATATATGGCCACACTGTACTTTGCAAGTTGAAATTCCACCTGGACAGACTCAGCCATGTGTCCTTCGGAGGTCGATACATTGAGTGCCATTACAATGGGGTAATAATGACAGCTCTTATTAAAGTGCTTATGAGCAGGGGAATTTGGCAGGCGGCACTATATTATTATGATCATTATTCCACTTCATTGGGAAATGACATTACATCCTGAATATTTATTTATAAAACGATGCCTTCATTCACATTGAAGTTTATAAATATCTTAATTATTCTTCAAAAGAAAGCAGAGCTTGCATGTAAAAAATATATATATAATGTGTTAAAAACTATAATTATTTACATACCCTAGTAAGTTAAAAACATTTAGATGTTTGTGGCACAACTTATAAAAATGGAAGCGAGGGGAGACTTTGCTTTGAAAATCAAGCACTTTGACAATCGAGTACAGGAGAAATATTTTGAATATTTGTCTCGAAATTGCAGTTCATTGTTCAGCTGTATTAGAAAGGCGTGAATAAAACCCAAAGGCCCCTTTTTCTTTTCTGAATGTCCTTAGGCGCCTGGAAATGGGGATAACCAGTGTGAATAAAGCAGACACAGAAGTGCTCAGTGATCTGCCCCATTTAACTAAAGGAATGTTCTTTGTAATTTTTTATTTTTTTTATTAAGCATATGGTTTTAAATCAAACATTTGCTATGTCACCATTCATTAACATTTTGCTTACAGAAAAAGAAAAGAAACAAAGAACTAGGGAGCACCCTGTTGTGATTTAAAACTTATACAATATTAATAAAATTCCAACCTATTCTAAAATCCAGTCTACATCTTTAGTTACTCAATGTGGCCTTATCAAAGTGCTCCCATTATTTATTTTGATCTTTGTTTTTATTAACCCTTAGCACACTATAGGCTTTGCTTGCATCGCTGGCAGTTCAAAAAGTTCCTTCAAGAAAGCCAGTAGGACCAGAGTCAACAAAATTCTTGGACTTGCCCTCAAATGGCCCCATAGTTCCATCACTGTTGATGTCGAAAAATCAGCAATGTATTTAGCCAGCCATTTAGATCGTAGCTCAACACAGCCGCAGCAGATAAGGGTAAGATGAAGCAACGTTTCATGATCACAAGCACAGAGACGGCAGACTGTCCTTTGTAATATGATTTCTATGATTTCTGCGAAGAAAATGAGACACACAAGAAGTGATCTTATACTGACATCTGCTGGCCATTGTAAGGGAGTTAAGCCGAAGTAACAAGCGTCAAGAACGGTCTTGAGCTGCCATGCTCGCCGGAAGTGTGTGAGTGCATCCAACATTCAATGCGTGTTTCGTATTTGTACATTTACAATCAGCGCTGTTCTTATTGCACTTTTTTGTGAAGCAGGTTAGCCATTTTACTACTGTATTCTATATTTGGCCCAGCAGGGCCGGTTTTTGCCCAGACAGTCTCCTGAGCAAAACAGTATTTTGTGCCCCCATCCTCTGCCCCTGCCCCCGCCCCCCACGGGCATCACAAATAAAACTCAACATGCGTACAAAGCTGGTTTTAGAGTGATGCTGATGTGGTAAGACTGGTTGAGATACTGCAGTAACAGTGCCCACTGTTTGGGGGCTAGCCTTTTGACACGGCCACAGTGGCACAACGGCCAAATCGGCACCGCTCATTAGGCGCGATGGCGATTCAGGTGTAGTTGCTTAATGTCAGCATTTAGCAGCTGACATTTCAGCCTAATTGTAAACATGGTCGACCTGGGGCATACAATTGTCTCGAGCACCAATGAAAAAGTGGCCCACAGTTGCAAATGGCAATTCATTCCTTTTGTGAGCGACTGGTTGAGTAGTAGCCAATGGGGATTTTGATACTATGTGATGTAAATTGTGCACTTAGAATTGAGAACATTAGCCTGCCCAATATCTAGATAATGATTGTGAAGGTTAGCGAGTGCCACACTTAGACAGAATTATGTAGATCAGCAAGTACTACACTTGGACAGAACTCTGAATGTTTGCATGTTAAATGTCATATAACCCACTACCCACTAACCCACTAACCAATATAAGCTCAAACTATCTGCATACTTAACTCACTCAAAAAAAATGCACACAACCATCTCTCGCACAACAAGCTGCACGCACTTCACCACACTGCAACAATGCATAAGCCGCACCAACAGCACACGCGGACTGACACCGATCCAATACTCGTACCAAAGCTCAGCAGCCGGTGTCTACCGAGTTGAAGCTACCAACAGTATAGCACTTCTCTCACTATCCCACTCCCTCTTCACCTTACTAACTCATCCCACCTTCTCCTTTACAGATCCGCCAGAGCGCCTGGGGACCAATTCCGTTGGTGACGGTGCGCTATATAAGTACCTTTAACATAACATAACATTTTATAGAATATTTATTCAATAACATTTGTCAAAACTACTAGCCGCATGGAGAAATAATTGATCAAACTGGCTCACATGGGTCAACAAAGTGGCCCACTTTGACTAAAAAAAAAGGCCCACACTAGCATTTTGTGTTTTGGTTTGGGCATTGCCCTTTTGCCCTGTAGGCCAGTCCGAGCCTGTTTGTAAATCGCCCTCACACTAAATTACTGCCAGAACCCTGTTTTACATTAATGTAAGTATATGCAGCTTGAGTTTGTATATACGTGATACTTCTGACTTACTAACCAAGCTCAACAATGTTAATTGGGAACCTGAATGTATGTTAGTCTCCCTAGATGTAGCCTCCTTGTGTACTTCTATACATCATGCAGCTGGAATAGAAGCATGCACATTTTTCTTAGACAGCAGGTCTATTAGTTATCGCCAGCATAATGACATGCTTTTGCTTATGCTACAGTTCTGTCTTGAACATAGCTTTTTCCTGCATGATACCCAGATTTACAAGTAAACACAGGGGACGGCGATGGGGTCGTGTATGACGCCCACCTACGCCAACCTATACATGGGATGATAGGAAACTCAGAGGGCATGTACGGAAGAATTGGAGCACTTGACTAAAAACATCATTGTCTGGTTTCGTTTTATTGACGATCTATTTCTTATTTGGGACGGTTAACATCCTTAATGACAATGCATTAGATCTGAGACTAACTACAGTATGCAATAGGAGGGAATTCGTTTTCCTTGATGTAGAATTTCAGATACTTAATAACAATCTTACATCCAAACTGTATAGGAAAACCATCAGCTCCAATTCGACCCTCCATGCCAAAAGTCAGCACCCCAAAACATTGATCACATCTATCCCCTATGGTGAATTTTTGAGAGCCAAACGTGCTTGCAGTAACAATACAGACTATATATCTGAAGCCAAGCACATAGGTCAAAGATTCATCAAAAGAGGCTACAGTAAAAATACCATCTCAGGCTGCTTTAACAAAGCTGAAAAAACAACCAGACAGAACTTGTTCATGATAAAAAAAGAACCCAAACCTAGCAAAATTCGGTTCATTACTGGGTTCAACAATCAAGCCAGACAAATGAAATCCATCATGAGAAAGCAGTGGGGAATACTTCTCACAGATGCACACCTTAAACCAGTGTTAGATGCCACTCCTAATATCACCTTTCGGAAGGCACCGACTTTGAAAAATATTTTATCTCCTAGCATGAGGCCCATTGAGAAAGTTGAAAGGCCACAGTTGCTAAACAAGAATTCACGTGTTGGCTTTTGGAAATGTGGTAGCTGCAAAATGTGCAAACATGTATCCAAAACCCCTTTTGTTATCAGTAATGGTCACACCTGGAAGCACAAACATAAAATGTCTTGTCTCACCAGATTTGTAGTATCTCATGCATGTGTGGCTTACATTACATAGGTTCCATCATTGGACCACTAAAACTGCACATTTTGCAGCACTATAGGGCGATTAAAAATGGTGATTTGACATATCCTCTCACTGCTCATTTTAAGGACAACCATGATGGAGACGTGAACAGCATGTCTTTTCAAGGCTTGGAACATATACCCCCCATAAGAGATTGGGTAATCGTGAACTTAAACTTAGGCAACTAGAGGCCACCCTTATATGCAAACTAGACACATTGAGACCACGAGGACTCAACATGGATTCTGAAATGTATGTGTTTTTACAAACTTAAATCAGGGTTCCATTATATTGTTGTTCATATGGAGCCGTGTAGATCCATAGGTTTGTACAAGGGTTTCATGCAGGTTGTTCTGTTTTAATGGGATCATGACTTCATGGTCAGGTTTTGTCGGTTATTTCAATAGGGATTATATTCTGAGACATTTTGGTTTAATGCACTAGCGTTCTCTATTTAGTCTCACCTTTTGTACTTTGAATCTGATGAGTACCCTTAGGAGCTGCAGCGATCAACATGTCTATTGTTGCACTTGCAATTTTATTTTTAATCATTTCTACACCATACTCGTGAGCCCATTGGGTCGCATTAGTGAGTGGGTAGAAAATGAGAGGTAGATTCCTGCTACTTGCCCCGAATGCTTACCTTTGGCAGCACACATCATCCGCTGGGGCCTATGACAACTGGCTGTTATTTTAACACACAGAAGTCATTATTAAACTAATGGACACACTAGTGTCATTCTTTGAAAAATGCAGAATCTTGAACATTTTTATATTTAGTAAGAAGGCAACATGTAGTGGTTCGCTGCCTTGCATATGACAGACGTGCTTATAACATATTCACTTAACTGCATTAGCAATTACTGGGGCTATTGCCCGTAATTTGGCTTCCCTTTAACTGGTCCAACATGGCGGCTTTTTTCTACTTAAAGATTTAGCTGGTTCAAAAGCGTTTACAACTCCGGTCACATGACCATCAAAACACGTGATGTCCAGGAGGCAGCGGGCCGCTCTAGATGCCTATTTTTAAACTCTTTGGTGCATCTGGCGTTATTGGATTTTTAGCCTGACGAAGCCTGCGAGAACAGGCGGAACGCGTGGCTCTCTCCACCCGGATGGGTGAGTGTGCGTGCTCTTAGAGCACTAGGTTGCCATTTGCACAGGTATGTTGCCCATGCCTGTGATGAAATATGTATCTATATTTCAATGTAGTGTATACTTTTAAAGTAAATAAAGGTATATTTTTCTGGAAGTAAGCAGTGTTGTGAGTGCTTGGTTGTCTTTACACATATCCAGCAGGGTTTTTTGAAGTGCTACAACCCTATGGATGTTTGTGTGTTTTATATATATTTATTTATTTATTTTAAGTATACATATGAATTTGATGGTGCTGTGGCAAAACCAATGTACACGTGTTTGAGGCCCAGCACTGAACGCAAGTCCAAATGAAGCTTTGGGTATGAAGTTATGAAGTTGTGAAATATGTCAATATCTTATTTCATTACTTTCATTTCATTAAATGACAGCCCTCTACTTACTTGCATAATTTCTTATTGAATTACTGTCACCCTTGCAACAATTACTTAGCAAATTATTGTGACTAAAGGACAGCCCCCCAACCACTGTTACTACTTGTATTACTTATTTAATGACGTATTTGTAATTAAATAGCAGACCCCCCCAAGCCTGTTTCATGCGCCATGTCTCTGCGTCGATAGGTCCCTACGCCTTGCTAGCCACGGCCAACAGGGCGTGCCGACAGGAGATCTGCGCCAAAGGAGCCTTGCCGAAAAGTCCTGCATCGAAACCATTAGGTTTGAATCACATATACTTAGTGGTCGAAGTGAGCGGGAACAGTCGGGAGCGGTGTTCCACTACTTTTAATTTTTACTGTAAACAGTTCCACTACTTTTATCACACTTCTCCACCTTATAGCACCCAATAGCAGTTCCAGTTAAGATTAGATCCGTTTCATCTGAATTGGCTGTCAACCAGCATGGCTGCAACCATTGAAAAATGTGTTGCAAGTTGCTCCCTTCGTGCCTACTCTGTCCCCTGCCAGGGTTACAGCTCCTCTACCTTTTTTTGACACTTCTACCACTGCATATACTGCTCTTCCAGTGGCACCTGCTGGCAGGGGCTGGTACTGCTGCAGTAGTAAACACGCCTGCGGAGGGTGAGCCAATATCTGATCTCGCTATTACACTTGCTTTCCAAAGACAGTAAGTACATCTGGGGTTACAATGGCACGCTATTGGAGCCTGGTGCTACTCTTCCACTACGGATCCACGTGAGCGCCTAGAGACCATGAAAATGGCAGCGGTGTGCAGTATAATTCAACATAACATGACATATACGGTGGGTGGGTGTGAGACACAAGTACCACTGTTACACTGACACCAGCTAGCCAGGCATGAAGACAGGCCCGGCTGAAGAATTACAGGGGCCCGTTTCAACATGATGGTCACCACCTCTCCCCCTTGCTTAGAGAGGAAAACAGCCCGGGGCACCCGTTGGGGTGCATAAATTATAATGGAGACAAATACAGACAGGGGTTAATAATGCCCAGGTTTATTTTTCTGCTTTGCTGGAGCCCTTCAGGTCGTCATTTCCAAGTGTTGACCGGAAGGGCTCCAGCAAATTAAGCTTGTAACGTGAGCGCTGCAAAACAAGCATTCATAATATAGAAAGGAATCTATTTCTGTATTATAAGACTACTGACTGGCAACATGGGAACAATTGCTTGGGGACCCTCTGAGGCTCGAGGACCCTTTCGTTTGAAAAGGTGGAAAGGCCCAGACACCACCCATGCGTGAAGATGAAGCGACAGAGCCCCACGTGGTAGGGTGTCAAGTCTGCATGTAGTTAGACACAGGCTAGTTGTGGTAAGGAGGAGTGCTGCAGTAAGCCGCCCATTTGATTTGCAGTACGGGGACCATCCTGCCCTATGGTCCATACTGGATGGAGCATAGCCTGCCCCTCCTCCACTGCCTTTAGCCATCATGCCATTTGGTGGGACTGGCAAATACTGCCTTTACAGTGGCAGGGCTAGCAGGGGCTAGGAGTGTTGCTCCCACTCCCCCGGAGTTTATGCTGCTGGAATGTGAGAGCCAAGTGTTGTCTTTCAGTGACGCTATCCAGAGACTGCAAGTGCTTCTGCAGCAACTGCACCAATGGAGTAGAGCCGAGTGATGCATCTATAGTGATATCTCATAGTAGGGAGTGCTTCGCTAGAGACGCTTGGGGCGAGAGCCAAGTACTGTTACTATGGTGCCACCTCTGGTCAACGCTGAGCGCGCGGCCTCTAACATCTTCTGAAGCCAGAGCAGCAAGCATGGGTTTCAAAGTGCTCAGTGGCAGCTGGTTATAGTTGGAGGGAAGTAAATATGTGTGCCTGATGGCCGAGCGACCGATTGTAGCAGGGAGTCCATACCACACAAGGGAGGCCTGGGGGAGTTCCACCCCTGAGAATTATTTTTAAATATAATGGCTGAAAAGTATGCATTTTATTGCACACTTTTTAGAAAAGTTGGGTAAAAATCCAAACAGTTTGCAATTGGGTTTTGTAGGGTAACTCATGAAAGAAATCCAATAGATGCAAGTCACCAACAGGGCAAAGGAGCATTTCCCAACACATTTTTATTATGCATTTCCCCACAATATGTGCCAGCATAAAACATGTTCACACTGGCTGTGCCCATACATTTCCATGCTGACTGCAACATTATACCCTATTATTCCCATATAAGAACATACTCATGTTTGCTTTGTGCATAATGCCAGTAATGATACTATACGAAACATGACCATGTTTGTTCTGCCAATATATGGCAGTATCCCCCTATAAGAACATACTCCAGTTGGCTTTACCATTAAAAATGCATGCCAAAGTATGAAAACATGTCTAAACTGGCTGTACTAAAATGCCAGTTGAGCTACATAATAACACTTATCATGCTTGCTTTATGAACGATGCCCAAAACAAAATATCATACCACAATAAGACATGGCTAGACTAAGTGCTAAAAGTGATGCTCTTGCTTCATAATAACACTTGTCATGCTTGCTTTACCAACAATGCCCAATATAAATTGCCATAGCCCAATACGAAATAACTGAACTGGCTGCATTGCAATGCCAGTCTAGCTACATAACACGTATGCTTGTTTTACCAAAGGTGCCTAGTATAAAATGCCACAGTAAGAATACCACCAGTGATCCGGATTGCTTTAGCAAAGATGGCCAATACAAAATGTCATGCCTCAATAAGAAATGGCTAGACTGGTTGCATATAAAATGTTGTCTTGCTTCATATTAACCCTTATCATGCTTCCTTTACTAAAGATGCCCAATACAAAATGTCATACCACATAAGCAGTGGCTAGACTGGCCATATTAAAATGCTAGTCTAGCTACGTAATAACACTTATTATGCTTGCTTTATCAACCATGCACAGTATAACATGCCGTGCCCACTCCATGATATGGTATGATAGGTTATTTATAATGCGCTTAATACCCAGAGGTTTATGATCGTGGACCTGGGGATCGAACCTGTGTTGCTGCGTGTGGTCTTGCTTCCAAGCACGTTGTCGCTGAGCTATCCTCCCGAGACATGGTGTGCCAGCGTCTTGCAGTCAGACATAATCACAATAATGATCAATGTGATAATGTGTGATTACGAGGCGATGGCAGGCCCTGGGGTAAGGCATGCTTTTGTTGCTGGCCATCTATCATAGATGCCCAGTAAAAGAAATGACAAGCCTGTCCCCTGGAAGCTGAGCTCCTCACACGTGCACACAATCAGTGTGGTTATGTCGGTATGCCAGGCACTGGGGGACCAGGGGTCCACACACACACACACACACACACAAACACACACACTCAAAGTGATTATCTGTGTAGGCAATGTGCTGGGGGGACAGGGGGGCAGGTATGGTATTTTTTACCAGACATCTTGTTCAGTGAAATAATACCATGCTTGCCCCTGGGCCTCACAGCGCAAACACACACACACACACACACACACACAAAGTGATTTAGTGTGTTTGCAAGGTGCTAGGGTGGCAGGTGGGCAGGTATGGTATGTTTTACTAGACATCTATCATAAATGTTCAGTAAAAAAAGAGCATCCCTGTCCCCTGGGCCCCACAGCACCTCAGACGGAGAGCTGATTTTGGGCGGTGAGGAGGGTGTTTGTGCAACAAAGGTATTTTTAAAATGCCTTTGTTGTACAAACCTCCTACCCCCATTCACCAAAATCATCTTGGATCAGCACAAACACACACACACGCACACTTACACAACATACACACCGCAAGCACTTGCTGTCCCATTTACAGTCACGAGCACCCATCATGCACTCACTCATAACACAAGCACACACGCATCCATACACATATTTAAATAATAAATAAACATACAAACATACCCATTTACACACCATACACACACAATAAACACACAGCAAGCACTCTTTCATTCAAACAAGCACCCATCATGAACACAAGCCTACACGCATCCATGCATGTATTTAAATAATAAACATACAAACACACACATTTACACAGCATACACACAGCAAGCACTCTCTGTTTCATTCACACGAACATCCATCATGCACTCACTCAAAACACAAGCATACACGCATCCATACACATATTTAAATAAATAAATTAACATACAAACGCTCATTTAGAAAATATATGCACTGAAAGCACTCTTTCATTCACATGAGCACCCATCATGCACTCTCATAAAACAAGCATACACGCATCCATACACATACTTAAATACTAAATGAACGAACATACACAAACTCACATTTACACAACATACACACAGAAAGCCCTCTCTCATTCACACCAGCATCTACCCTCATACATTGACCTAACAACACAAGCATGCATGCATCCATACACATAATTTTAATTAAAAAAATGAAAACTTACCTTCTGCCGCGGGCTCAGAGGTTCCAGTGCTCCAGCCCCCTGTAAGCATGAACAGGAATCAGGAAGTTTCCTGGTTCCTGCACATGCATGCAAGGGGCTTGAGCGTGGGTCCGTAGATGCCCCACTCCAGCATGCTCTGTCTGTATGTGCGAGGAGGCGCAGGAGTGCCTCATGCACATACAGAGATGTGCAGATCCCCAGCCAGCATTTCCAATGATCCATGCGAGGCTGGGGAAGCAAACATCCCCAGCTTTGCATGGCTCATTGAGCTTGCACGGCTGGGGAAATGTAACTGAGAAACAGTTAAGAGACTCCATCAGCTGAAAGAAAATAGCTCAGGGAGTGCTCGTATTTTACTGGGCAGGCTCAGCCATAATGGGTGAAATGTGGCCAAGACCCTGTGAGTTGACGCCCCCTAGCCCATCATGGATGAGCCGCCCCTGAGAGTGCCACCTGCTGAGCACGATTGGGAGTGGGAGTGCTGTTGAAGTAACTCAGTCTGTGGGGAAGAGGCTCCAAGGACTGCTCTAGACTGTAAAATGTGCTGCCAAGAGATGAGAACTGACGGAAATAACAAATCTGAGATTTCTTATGAAAGTGCTCCCTTACTTGTTGGCAGAGACAGGGATTGCAGAACCAGTGCAGACACAGGGGCACCTAATGGTCAATTCCGGGAGTTGAACTCAAGTACGTGGCGAGGGGAACCCGAGTACTGCTCTAATAGTGACCCCTGCTTGCCAGGATTCACAGCGCCTCTCCAGTAACCCAGCCTGGATTCAGAGTTTATAGACGCAGAGACGTCTTTATTGGAGGGCTTGTACCCTGGGCCCCAACCTGGGGTTGGGGAGGGTCATGGATGCCAGTTTCAAGGAAGTCAGTGCCCATTATTTACAAAACATTTCAGGATGTTTTATGGAGCTCTGCTGGAGCTCTAAAACTGCTGCCTGAATGTTATTCACAACTGCATTCTTTTCTGATCAATTAACCCTGTAAAGCTTTCTGCGTTCATAGAAGAACATTCAGTGGGCCAGAATCTCAAACCATTTTTTGGTGCAATTGATGAAATGTGCTGACACACTCATCACTTGTGCCAAAAAAAATATGAAAAAGGTTGCAATCGCAAGTTTTTTTAACACTTTGCTCATTTGCACAGATAAGGGGGCTTTATGTGCTTTTCAATGCGCATCCTGAAACCACAAATAGGATGTTTTTCAAATGTGCAAAAATTAAAGATCTTACCATTGTAACTGTTTGGACTAAGCACAGGGGAAGGCCCAATGTACGATAGGTTAATTTTTTAACCTTTCATGCATTTCTATCCCTCAAAGACGAATAGAAATGCATTTTTATTTACTGCATTTCACAGTGCCAGGAATGCCTGTCACTCTGAAATAACCCCCAAGCACCCACGTGAGTGCTGGGAGCCTGTAGTACAAACGCTCCTGACACTAGTGTATTTAAGGGGACAGTGCAGCGCATTTTTGCGCTACTGTTTGGCCACCCCTGAAATGCGCAAGTCACCTTTCCGAATAAAGTGACCTGCTCATATCTGAAATGAGCACACATGAAAATGAAAAAAGCGCCTCCTCTGCACTTATCTAATTTGCACTCAATTTTGAGAATCGGCCTTAGTTTGTGCCTTCTCTATAGCACCACTGCTATTTTATTCTAGCCCTCGTGTAGGGAATATATTGATCACGTGCAATCTTGAAAGTTAAAATGCACATTGATATGTGTGAATTTCACAATTGTTCAGAAGATCGCTCAGTGTATTTGACACTCATTATAGAGATTTGCGTTCATATGCCAGGTCACAGGACCAAATTCCAGTACGGTAGACTCAGCCTTTCCAATGTCTGGGATTGATAAACTTGTATCTACATATACTTTTGTGATAGTAACACCTGCTACACCACAAAACAATGTTCCTCATATGTAACAAGTATGTGGGAAGGCAAGAAGGCTCGCCTTCCCACATACTAGTGCCATTATTTAGCCCATTTTCTGATCTTCCTTTTTTTCACAGTCCATTTGAGTGAAGGGGCTATATACAGAAGAGATCTGACCAAATGTTACTGGCCTCTAGCAAGAATATGTTCAGGTGCGCTTATTTGGCACAAGAAATTGGTTGCTTTCTTATAGAATTTCAAAGGTACTTATGCACAGCATGCATAACATTTAATAATCACTGTGTTAGGTGTAATTAAAGCTTCAAATACAATAGTGAATCCCAGATTAAATCTTTTAAATTCACACGAAGTGATATTCTGGAACCTGTATACTTAGCTTGCTGATGGAGAACATGAAGCTGGAATCAGTCTCCTTTTCACAACATGCTTCTATAACTTTTTGTTTTAAAATATTGCCAAGTCAGGTTCTTATGTGATTTGTGTACTTTTCAATTCAGTTCTACAAAAATAGGCTACTATTTTAGTTCATGAAACTTAAACATTCACAAATAATTGTACCTTGCTCTGTGATAAGAACTGAAATTGTAGATTGGCTCACATCCCAGCTTCACCTCACAGTGTGTGATCCTGAGCAATTCATTTAATCTCGTGGTGCCCAACCTGTCAAAAATGCCATTCTCTTAAAAATGTCAGGTTGTTAGCCCCTAAAAGTGATTTAATACTCAGGGTATTCTCTTTAAAAAAAAGTCTCACTTGTAGTTTAACTGTGGATTAAATAGCGACAGTGCTGCTTCGTGTCTAATAACGATTTTCTTGAAATATTGCACACCACAAAGTTATTTGCTTCCTTTGCTGATAATATCAAAACAGCTTAAAAATAATAGCTCTCTTCTAATCTCTCTCTATGTTAGCATACACGCACCTTTCTGATAGCTTCTAATTTATATCCTCTTCCTCCTCTATGCAACTGTATGTGCACCTTTCCCATTTCTTCCAAAGTGTCTGCATGCACCAATACTTTTACATTCTGCTAATAGGAGTTCTGTCTATGCCAGGGTATGTGTACCTTTTCATTTGGCTTCAGATCTATGTCCTGCATCAAAAATGAAACCCTCTTCGTGGGCATAAAGATCCTCCCATAAGACAAAACGATTGTATTGGAGTACAGCAAGAAGAGAGATGAGATGTGAGGAGCGACACACAGTCTGTGTGTGTGCATTTTCTTTTTTTTTTACCCACCCTTTGAATGCCTTGGTCATGGTAATCCTTATTGCCATTCTCACATACTACGGGCATCTGTCCACCAAAAACACATCTTCCTAGGACAGAGGTCTTCAAACTGTGGGGCACGGCCGCATTCCCGGGGGGACAGTGCAAGACACCAGCCTGATATTTTTGCGAAAACCCCCCATTTTATTGGAGGAAATGGGCAGGGGCAGTTCACAGGGTCGGACTGGAGCATAACACTGTCTCGGGCACCAATTAAAACGTGACCCACAGTTGCAAATGCCAATTCATTCCTTTGGCGACAGATTGTTTGAATAATACCCCAGGGGTGTTTTTTGTCAAAATGTAAGCAAATTGTGATATTTAAAGAATATTTATTCAGCAACAATGGGCAAAACCACTAGCTGCATCGTCCTATAGGCCAGTCCACCTGGCGGCTCTTCCATAATGGTGTCGACCCAGTGGCCCCCTCACCCATTATGGAGGAGCCGAGGATCCAGCCCAGTGAAACATTGAGCACTCCCTCTGCTGCTTTTTCCAGCTGAGTGAGTGCTCCAAGGCTGGCTGTACTGTCAAAGGCAAACAGTTCAGTTCCCCAGCCCCATATGCGCACTGAACCATGCGAGGCTGGGGGTGTTTCGCTTTGCCAGGCCTGCATAGCCAATTGGAAATGCTGGCTAGGGAACTGCATGTCTGTATGTGCGAGGGGGAGCTCCTGCGCCTCCTCGTACATACGGACAGAGCAACCTCGAGCGGGGCGTTTCAGCACCCATGAGCAGGCCCAGGAAGCTCTTGCTTCCCAATTCCTGTTCATGATGCAGGAGCTGAAGTGCTGGGGAGGAAACTTCAGGCCAAGGCAGAAGGTACGTTTATTTTCATTTATTTTTTATTTAAATATTTGTATGGATGCGTGTATGCTTGTGTTAAGAGTGAATGTATAGTGATGGGTGCTCATGTCAATGATCGAGTGATTGCTATATGAATGTGTGTGTGTGTATGTGTGTATTTGTTTTGGTCAGTTGAGCTGATTTTGGCGATTGGAGGTAGAGAGAAGGGTTGTACAACATGGACAATACTCCTACCCACCTGCCAAAATCAGCCCTCGTTCTGAGCCGCTGTACTGGACATCTATCATAGATGTTCAGTCAAAAATACCATGCTTTCCCTCTGGGCCCCCAGCGCCTTGCATACACACATAGTTGATTGTGTTAGGCACTGTGGGGCCAAGGGGACAGGCATGGTATCTTTTTACTGGACATCTATCATAGATGTCCAGTAAAAAATATCATGCCTGCCCTGAGGGCCCCCCAGCGCCAATTCAAACTGTTTGGCTTTTTACCCAATTTTTCTTTTAAAGTATGCTCTAAAATGCAACATTTTAACCCATTATTTAAAAAAGTTCCCGGGGCAACCCCCCCCAAACCTTTCTTGATTAGTTTGAAAGATGGGATAGTGGTGGGAGCAGGGTGGGGAGAGCCCAGGGTCTGTGGTAGGGCGGGGAGAGCCCAGGGACTATGATGGAAACAGGTGGGGGAGTCCAGGTTCTATTCTGGGAGTAGGGTGCACGTTACAGCGCGTGATAATTCATAGCCATTTGGATTTACTGTCCATTTGGCATATTTTTGGGGGGCAGCCTGCCCACATTTTGCTCGGGGGAGGGGCAGGCCTAAACATTTTGAAGACCACTGTTCTAGGATGTCTTTGAGCTAGCTTTATCAAGCTGTAACATCAAACATTTGCCTGCCAGTGTGCTTTCTAAACAGCCTTCTGAGAGTTAATAGCTTAATATTAGTTGTAAATGTGTTACTGGTGAAATACAAATGTCTTTATCAAGGGTGCCATCAGTCACTTGATGTATAAGCAGCAGTACTCATGTCCTTGCACTGAAGGCCTGTTAAAAACAAGCATTGGCAAAGGCAACCGTTTTGGTTTGTGTATAGTTATTAGATACGCATTTTCCATTTCTTGGTTCGGGAGTGCCAAAAGGAGCCTATGCGCCAGGGCCCAAAATTCCTTAAGCTGGGCCTGCATAGACGTCGACAGTTTGGGCTCATCTGTGGCATTTCCGCACCAGTTAGCATGATTGTCAAATAGTGTGTAGAGAGCAGAAATGCCATCAACGGTGGCACAGACAGTCGAGCCCCCACTCCACATGCATGCAGCAGCATCCTTCCCAATGTTCCCAGTGCTGCCCCCTGCAGGCGCATTGCCTTTTCCTATAGATAGATATGCAAGCAATGGTGACAAACCTCAAGGTGGTGCAGAGTGGGAGTGTCAGCGTTGGGCTTTTTTAATTCCTATGGGCCCACCTTTCTTTCTTTTGCACAGGGAAAAGATGGTGGTTGTGGGATGCAGGAAGAGTATGAAGAGCCAATGAATTCAGAAGCCTCTCAGTGCTCACCTCTCTGAGAGCCAGTGCAGACTCATAACCTCAATCTCCTAATTCTTATTTTTCACATGACCTACGTCCACTAACCCTGACCGTATCTACTCGAATTGACTAAGGAGGGGAGGACCCTTGAACACAGTGGCAGTGCAGAGGATTCCAGGATTACTTATCAGTAATCTTCATTCCTCCTAGTCCTACTGTTCCTCATCCCAGTTCATGCTCACTGGAAGGCTTTTTTCAAGCTGGCTCCCTCTGGCCTTCTGCTCCCAGGAGGTATAGCCCCTCACATGCCCAGTACATGGCAGGAAATCCAAAGCCAAGTCATGGGCAACTTCTGCCGACAGGCAGGAGGGAAGGGTAGCCCATACTGGTTCGACGAAGAGTAGGACTAGGAGTAATGAAGATCACCGGTAAGTAATCCGAGCATTACCCCCAGGTCCCTCTTCCTCGTCCCAGGACTTACCTTTGAGTCGTACCAAAGCAGATACAGGAAGGATGCCCATGCACACCACAAAAGACACAGACACCAAGATCAATGCGTAGCCAACCCAACACCAATGTATTCAAGGAAGAAGGCAAGAAGACTCAGACCCCTGCCAGCACCTCAACCTGAAACAGCCCCCAGAAAACCCACACCAAAGGAAGTGGCATGGGGCCCCCCCAGGTTGAGCTGATAATCACGAATGAAGGTGTTAGGGGTAGCCCAGGTGGCAGCCCGGCAAATGTCCAGCAAGGGAACCCCTCGTAAGTTAGCCCAGGAGGTGACAACCCCCCTAGTGGACAGACCCTGGACCCACCCTACCAGGCACAGGCAAGCCGAATCATAGGCTAGGAGAATCAAGGACTTAGTCCACTAGCTGATAGTGGAAGCCTTGCTGCCTCAGCCCCCCATACCAAAGATGACAAAGAGATGGTAAGAGAGACGAAAGGACTCAGTTCTGGAAAAATAGCGCAAAAACGCCTGCTTGACATCCAAGCAATGCCAAGGCTCCTCCTCGGGAGAGTGTGAGAAAACAGAAGGTTTCACCACTAGCTACCCTGCTACCAGTCCCCAGGTGTCTACAAAAGGCTATTCACAGAACATATGCATAGCCAAAAACCAGAAATAGTCGGACAGCATATTTTAATAAGTATACATATTCTTGTCAAAAAATATTAAAATCATTTTTCAAAATAAAACCATTTGCAAAAACAATTTTGACAGGAACCACACGGTAAGTGTAAACGTTCTGATGACAGCCATTATTTCTATGCCTAATCTACGGCATTTTGGTAACTAGAGCATTTGCATTTCGCCCATTAGATCACCTGGTCCGAATACTGTAATCGTTGGGGACACGAGCGCAGTGTCCAGCTGCCGACGATACATGCGACGTCCGCGACTTGTAGAATCTTTCTCAAGGGAATCAAATCCGATTGAAACGATCGCTTGTGGATGGTACACTTCAGTTGAGCATTGAGTCATCCAGAGGTGGGCATTATACGTCCACGTGCACAATAATTTCCGTGATTGGAAATACGCCTCTTTGAAACAAGACACAGCGATGGAATAACTCAAATGATGCCCTATGACCCATGAGCCAAAAAAAACTTTGAAGAAAACCACTCCCTACACCCCGTGAAATTAAAAAGAAGCATTTTATTGTTAAATCTATAGGATTTAACGTTTGATGCAAAGGGCCCTGTGCATGAAGCCGTGTTCGCCTTGTTATCAATTGTAAAAAGCGTCCTGAAGACGGGTCTCGGCGACACACCAAGAGTTACTCCTTTGTGGTGCTTTGCTACGATACCCAGAAACACAAACTAGTGTTGACGCCCCATGTTTAACAGCCATCTATTCATGGATTCAAACAGTCACCTGTGTTGCTAACATCACACTGGCCTGAATGAATCGTTGCATTTCTGGATATGTGTGATACATGTTGATGCATTGTCTTTTCTTTCTTCAAAACGCAACCAAAAATTGTTTTTGCAAATGGTTTTATTTTGAAAAATTCTTTTCATATTTTTTGACAAGAATATGTATACTTATTAAAATATGCTGTCCGACTATTTCTGGTTTTTGGCTATATATATATGTTCTGTGAATTGCCTTTTGTAGACACCTGGGGACTACATTACCTACAACCCGGGCGCTGGGAAGCAGGGTAGCTAGTGGTGGAACCTTCTGTTTTCTCACATATGCCTTTCCTCATCCACCACAGCCCCCTCTATCAAAAAAGAGGAAACACCTTTGCTCACACTTTTTGAATCCTCCTCAGGAGAGGACAGAACAGGGAAGAAGGCAGGATGGAGCACCTCTTAAGATCAATGGAACCGAGAGGAGACCCTAGGCACAAAGGAAAGGTCACACTGCAGGACCAAGGCCTTCTTTGGGACCACCAGAAATGGAGGCCGGCACATGAGGGCCCCGATTTCCCCCAGATGACAAGCCGAAGTGACTGCAATCAAAAAGGTAGTCTTCAACATCAACCACATTAGCTCGACTTCTGCCAGCGGCTCAAAGGGAGGCTTCAGTAACATAGCCAGGACCAAGGGCAGGTCCCAAGGAGGATCCCGCACCGGGCCCAAAGGATGAGAGTCCACCACCCCTTTCAAAAGTCTTGAAACCAGACCCACCACCTACCCCCAGAGTTGAGCAGCAAACCGAAAAGGCCTGAAGGGCCGCCCACTGACAACAGAGAGTGGAAACAGCCAACCCCTTCTCAGCATCCTCATGGAGAATCTGCAAAATGTCAAGTAGCCGAGAGACCAGAGCACCCCTCAGGGAACACCAAGAAAGAAAAATGGCCCAATGACGATCATACGATTTAAGCGTAGAGGATCGAGGTGCCCTTTGGACCGTCCCAGCTACAGCCGTCAAAAGGCCTAACGCCTGAGGATCCCTCCCCTCAGTTTCCAGACCACCCAACGGATGAGAGACGAGAAGGGGGCTCCCCCACCCTCAAGTAAGATGGCCAACTGGGCAATACCCACAGAGGTGCTAACTACATCTCCATAAGAGAAGGGGATCACCCACTCTGAGGCCAGTAAGGGACCACCAGAATAAATACCCCGGAGACACCCCAATCGCATACAGAATACCCATGTGCCAGGCCAAGAGAAAAGTGTCCACTACCCAGGCTTCCATGGACGGAGTCTGGGTGCAAAACCGGGGAATCTGAGCATTGCAGGGTTAGTTAAAGAGGTCCAACCAAGGAAGTCTGAACCGCTGAGACACCTCCCAAAGAACTTTGGGGGAAAATGGACACCACCTCTGAGACTGGAAACACCCTGCTGACCCGGTCACAGTCACATTTCTCAACCCCTGGGTATGGACTGCCTGCAAGAAGGCTAGGTGACCCTCCACCCAGGATTCGATGGCCAAACCAAGATTCTCCAGGGAGCAGGACCCTGTGCCCCCCTGATGGTTGATGCAAGCCAGGGCAGCAGTATTGTCCATCCGAACCAGAGCATCCTTCCCCTGGAGCGAAGGCCAGAAGACCACCAGGGCCCGCTGAACAGAAGCCAATTCCTCCCATTTGGAGAACCTCCTCAAGTCCAGAAGAGACCACCTTGCCTGCTATGATATGATGTGGCATTTATAACGTGCCTGCACACAAGTGTTTCTAGGTGTGACAAGATAAGGAGGGGCAAATAAAGGGAGGACAAAATAACGATCTTACTGGGCCTTGTGTCATTCAGATTGTGCAAGTGCCGGGAAGAGGGAAGGGGGAAGTGCCAGGGGGGAGAGGAAGGGGAAGTGCAGTTAACTCACAAGTGCACCCAGTGGGTGGCTCATAAGTGCAGAGAGAAGGGACTGTAGGGTTGCAGGTACATACCTGTTGTGAAGTGCTTGCTTGTGAATGAGAGACCCTGTGATGTCATGTGGAATGTTGATGTGTGAATGCTGTATGAGTGTTCTACTTGAGGTCATTTAAGCCTAAGTGAGAAGTTACATTCTTACACTGGCGACGAGGATTACTGAAACAAAAAACCTGAGCAAAGAAGAATGCTGCTGAGGGGGGAGCAGCAGAGGAAGGCAAGGAACCACTGCCCCCAAAGATAAGAAGTAAGTCCCATCACCCAGGGGTGCAGAGCGCAAGGGGCATAGGAGTAAAGAAAGCCCCAGCGTAGGCCCAGGGCTCAAATAAAGAAGAAGGGGCAGTCCTGCGCAGAAGTAGAGGGGTTGCGAAGTAAAGAAAGCCCCAGCACAGGCCCAAGGGCACAAGTAAAGAGGAAGGGACAGCCCACCGCAGCAGCAAAGGGATTGAGAAGTAAAGAAAGCCCCAGCGCAGGAGCTTTCTTTACTTCCCAATCCCTTTGCTTCTGCGGTGGGCTGCACCGTGATATGAGATAATATGAACGTTGACTTGAAAAGAATGATGAAAGGAGCAAGCGTCGGAACGCAAACTACATAAGACGATCACCAAAAGGAAGGATGATTGAAATGAAGTGAAAGTTACGGTAGGGATAGCGTTCCCAATATAGGAAGGTGGAGCCTTCTATGAGAAGTGAAGTGTAGGGATAGCGTCCCTTTCAACGTGAAGTGAAGTGATGAGTAGGGATAGCTTCCCGCAGTAGAGTAGGGATAGTGTCTGACATCGGAGGGATAGCGTCCCGCAGCAGAGTAGGGAGAGCGTCCCGTAGCAGAGTAGGCATAGTGTCCCGCAGCAGAGTAGGATTAGCATCCCGCAGCAGAGTAGGGATAGCATCTCTCATCAGAGTAAGGGATAGCATCCCTCATCAGAGTAGGGGTAGCGCCCCGGACCGGTATAGGGATAGCGTCCCTGAGTAGAGTGGGGATAGCGTCCCTCATCAGAGTAGGGGTAGCCCCCCGCACCAATATAGGGATAGCGTCTCGCATCAGAGTAGGGATAGCGTCCCTGAGCAGAGTAGGGATAGCGTTCCGCAGCAGTATGCGGATAGCGTCCCTGAGATATTTTCTTTAGAGTTGCATCTCTCTATAAAAAGATGCATGGTGTGGATGTCCTGTATGAGTACCCTGTATTGTGTTGTGTTTCCCAGGCCAGTGGTGGTTGTAAAAAGGAAAGGGATGTGTTGTGATGTGTTTGTTGGTGTGGTGTGGGAAAGGAAGGAGGTGTGTTGTGAAGTGCTTGTTGGTGAATGTTGTGTGGTTGTGCGTCATTGGAAAGGAAGGAGATGTGTTGTGAAGTGCTTGCTTGTGAATGAGAGACCCTGTGATGTCATGTGTAATGTTGATGTGTGAATGCTTTATGAGTGTTCTACCTGAGGTCATTTAAGCCTGGGTGATGGGACCCAGTGGTTATCCTTATATGTATCTTAATGTAACTATGTAATAAAGTATATGTAAGAAGCCCAAGAAGACCCCTGAAGTTACATTATTACAATGCCCTTAAGTGCTGGGGAGCCCAGAGGCAGTGTGAGGGCAACTGGACATGCAGGAGCTGGGCTCGAGTTCAGAGGGTGACCAGGTGACCAGTGCACGGAGCAGTCAGGTGCATCAGCAAGGGAGAGGAAGGGAGAAAGCTGAAGCGAAAAGGAAGGTCTTGAGGGGATTCTGCTCAAGTTTGAGAGAAGCAGGGAGGCTGTTCCAGAGGGAGGTCCCGGCTGAGGAGATAGATCTGCCCCCAATTCTCTGCTTGGGGGAGCGTCTGACCCTCAGAGAGTTGGAGGAGCTTGAGAAGGAAAATGTTTTGGAAGAGAGTTGGAGGTAGAGCGGTCCTAGGCCTCAGAAAGCCTTGTGGACAAAGCAGAGGGTCTTGAACTTGATCCTTGCAGCCACGGGGGCCAGTGAAGAGATTTCAGAGCTGGAGAGATACGATCCCTGGGCTTGAGGCCGAGGACAAGTCTTGCAGTCCTGTTCTGGATACGTTGTAAAGGTCGAAGAATACAGGCAGGAAGATTTAGAAAGAGGCTGTTGCAATAGTCCAGCCTAGAGAGGACCACAGCTCTGGAGAAAATGTGTGTCTGGGGGAAAGTGAGAAAAAGAAGGATATCTCTGAGGAGGTTCAGCTGATAGTTTGACTTCTTAGAGATTTCAGAGATGTGAGGAGAGAAGGTGAGGGTGGAGTCGAAGATGACCCCGAGGTTCTTAGCCTCACAGGAAGGAGCAGGAAGAGGACCCAAAGTGGGCGGCCATAGAGAGAGAGAGGAAATAGGGCTTGCTGTAGAACTCGTGGTGAGAGAAAGTTTGTGCATGCTCTTATGACAGTAACCAGAGCCCCTTCCTGTGAGGTTTCTGGATGGCATGCTCTTTTGTTCAATCTGTAGGTTGCCCCCATGGCACATGCTATGGCATCCTTTGGGCTTAAATTCTACAATTACTCTTGATAACAGTTGTATCTTGCTATGTTCACTACACTTCGCCTGTCTGTATATTAAGAGTCGAGGGGACCTCTGCCTCTCCCTCTCCTACACAATCTCCCTCGCCACACATGGGCTTTGCCCCAGTCACCTCATCACCCCATCCCTGCGTCTTGCCCCTTGCTTGCAATGCCATTGCTTTTACTGATTTAGCGGTGCTTGTTGCATTTACTGCCATGTTTTAGCATTCGACCTGCTGACACGCGTGCTCGAAAGTCTTTGTTGATTGATTGATTGATTGATTATTTATCATGTGCTTATACACAAGTGTTTCAAAGTGCATCCATGCATGGGAAGGGAAGACATAGTGAAGACAAGACAAACAATCTTACTAGGCATGGTACATTCATATCATGCTGGTTAACAGAACAGGAAGTGCGTGGGGGGTAATAGGGACCAAGTGCGCCCAGTCCCGTCAGAACATAGGTTAAGTGCAGAGAGATACCACTCCCATGGGTCACAACCTAAGTGCAGTAGTGCTGCGGTAAGTGCAAGGCCCGGGGGCAAGGGCAGGAGACCTGTGAGGAAAACCTGGGACATGTGAGTCTCTGAAGGTATACCAGGCAGCCAGTCAGCGAAACTGAGCAGAAGTAGAGGAGTGAGAGTGACAGAGCAAAAAGAGGTGGTTAGCAGGGGAGAGGGCGAGAGAAGGAGGAGGAGGAGGTGAAGAGGAAAGTCTTCAGGAGTTTTCGGAACTTAAGGAGATCCGACTTAAGACAGAGAGAGGCAGGGAGGCTGTTCCAGAGGGAGGCACCTGCAGTGGATAAAGATCACCCCTCAAGTGCTTGGAGAAGCAGCTCACCTGCAGATAGTTGGAGGAAGACGAGCAGAGGACTCAGGAAGGAGAGTATTTAGGAAGAGAGCATTGCAGATAGAGTGGGCTCAGGCCCCAGAAGGCCTTGTGGACAATGCAAAGGGTCTTGAACTTAATCCTTGCTCCTTGCAGCCACAGGGAGCCAGTGAAGGGATTTCAGCACCAGAGAGATGCAGTCCATGAGCTTGAGGCCAAGGATGAGTCTTGCGGTTCTGTTCTGGATACGTTGAAGAGGATGGAGGGTAGAAGAGGGAAGGTTAAGAAAGAGGCAGTTGCAGTAGCCCAGCCTAGAGAGGACCAGGGCTCTGGAGATGGTGAGCCTCTGGGGGAAAGTTAGAAAAGGTAGAATATCTCTGAGAAGGAGCAGTTGGTAGTGGGACTTTTTAGAGATGTCCACAATGTGAGATGAGAAGGTGGGAGTGGAGTCGAAGATTACCCCCAGGTTTTTTGCCTCATTGGTAGGTGGATGTGCTGGGCCAAGGGAGGCCAGCTAGAGAGAAAGAGGGAAGGCGGGAGCAGGGGTGCCGATTAGGACAATCTCCGCCTTACTGTCATTGAGGCAGAGGTCATTTGCCGCACACCATGACTGAATTGCGGACAGACAGTCGGGTATGAGTGAGGAAGAGGAAGAGGTTGAGAGTAGCCTGAAGGAGAGCTGCGTGTCACCACATAACACTGAAAGTTGGAGGTGAAGGCGGCTATCATACAGGCCAGGGGGGTTCATGTAGCCATTAAAAAAACAGGGGGATAGGTCATATTCCCGGGGGACACCACACATAGAGAGAGTGATAGGGGAGAGAAAGGCCTCGAATTCCACCTGGAATAGGTGGTCAGAGAGAAGGGAGGTAAGCCACCCTAGGGCCAGATCAGTAATGCCCAGGGTATCATGGATACGTGCGATCAGGGTGTTGTGGTTCACCGTTCACCGTATCGAAGGCAGAGGAGAGGTTGAGTAGAATGAGGACAGAGGGAGAGGGTGAATAAAGATTTGATAGCAGATCTTCACGGGTGTTCAGAAGAGCAGTTTCCGTGCCTCTGGATGCTCTAAAGCCAGACTGGTGGTCATGGAAGCAACCAGCAGATTCAGTGTGGAGGGTAACCTGAGAAATAGCCAACTTCTCCAGAAGTTTGCCCAGGAAAGGAGTGATAGAGATCGGGCGATAGTTTAACGAAATGGAAGGGTCAGCAGAAGGTTTTTTGAGGAGAGGTTGCGCAAGGGAGTGCTTAAGAGCAGTGGGGAAAACTCCAGTGGCGCAGGAGAGGTTGCAGAGATTGGCGAAGGCTGGGGCGAGAGAGTCAATGTTGTCCTTGATGGTTTTGGAGGGACAGGGGTTCACCTGTTTGGTGGAGGCTTTCATAGAACGGTCTAGTGAACTCCTCAGGTTTGACAGGGGAGAGAGAAGAAAGAAGAAGGGGAGGGGTGGGGTGGCCAAGGGCAGTACAAGAGATGTTGCTGCATGAGGTGTTGAGGGAGAGAGAGATGATAGGATATCCTGTGTTTTTGAGGTGAAGTGTGAAGCCAAGGCCGAGCAAAGGGCCTGGGTGGGTGCAATGGTGGAGGAGGCTGCAGTAGGATTGACTAGTTCCTTGCAGACTTTGAAAAGTTTGGGCATGTTATTGGATGCTGCGGAGATGCGGACTTGAATAAAGACTCTAATCTTGGAGGAGATGCAGAGTCTATACTGCCTTTGAAGTAGGCGGAAGGTCCAGTTTGTCAGTTTGTTGTTGCAGGAGAGAGGTCAAACTTTAAGGCAAGTAAGCTGGTTGTCTTCTTATATTTGTCCAGTTGTTTCATTGGATTGTGCCGGAAAGTATAGTTGTGTTTTCTTTCATGACTTTGTTAAGTGCTGCACATTGTGATTCTGTTGTTGGGCCAAATCATGATTTTGCTAGTGAGCGAAAATGCAGAATCCATCAATTAGAACCTGGATTACTGACCTGCCCATTTGCTTCATTGCAATCCAAACACATGTTGGGTGTCTTGACCCACGTTTAAGCTATCATGCCACAACATTTGGTGCTGTGGGCTTAGAAAATTCAAGATGGCGGAAAACCCACATGTGCGCCGAAATCCAGGAAAGCTGCGCAGTTTGTGCGCACACCAAAATGGTTGCCTCACTTGCCACCCACCAGTGCGAGAATGATAGGCCGGGGTGCCATGAGGGAAATGGGTTGCCAAAGGAAAAACAGTAGCGCCGGTTAGCTTCAAAGCGCTTTAAAACCACCATTGGACTACCCGCACAGTAGTCTGAAACCATTGGGAATGGCAATGCTGATTGCCAAATGCAACCTAGAATTGTGGGGAATTCATTTCTTAAATCCCAAAAATGGGTGCAGTACCAGTACTCACCACTATCCAAAAGCCGGCGTTTTAAAACCACCCTGTGTTTCTCTGAAGGCAGGCTCAAAATGCCTATTTTCAAACATTGCAACATGTGCAAAATATTCACTGAACACCAGCAGACATTTGGCAGAATGGAGTTTTGTGTGCTTACAAAATCTGGGAAATGAAGAGCCCAAAACAATGCTTATAACAAAACTGCTATGGAGTCAGCAGTTTAAGTTGCACTGGATTTAAAGACACTAAAATCGAAAATGTTTAGATTAAATGAGTGACCTATGTTTGGTGTCACATGCCTTTGTAACTGTTGAAATGTCATAGTTTTGCACTTAGAATCAGCATTCTAGCTGCATGTGTAAAATTGCAAGTTAATTTAAAAAGCAACAAAAAACATGACAGTTAGCTGAAAGTCTGGCTTAAGGAACTTGATTTTGCTTGACAGCTACCCCCATCAGGAGTGAAACTTGAGTCACAATTGTGTTCCCAGGCCCATCTGCCTTTTGCTGGCCACACTAAGGATATGCCATCTATCTGATAATTGAATTACCTGTGCTCTACAGGAGCTCTGAACAAAGCCTGTCTTGACTCAGGCAAAGGTTTTATTACAGCGGTTGTAAAATGTAGCTTCCTCTTGGCAGAAGCTGGGAGGGGCACTGCCTGTGAGAGCAAGCTGGCTTGGCAGAACTGGATAAACCAGTATTTCCACCATGTGACCTGGGAAACCACACCCCTTTGTAGCCAGAATATTGTTTAGAAAAAGATGAATAACTCATGGTGCGGACATGTGAAAATTTTATAAATGATACCATAATTCTTGTGATTTTTCTGCCCACAGTTTAAGAGGTTTTTAGAACCGGTGGTATGTTCAGGGGGGTGTTAGCGGAAAAGTGGATATTACTCTAAATGTATGCATGTTAAAAATCTGAAACTTCATCAATTAATGTCCATACTCCCTGCGCACATGTATGTAAAGTTGGGTCAATGTCAGAAATTGAAAAATCAGTTAAAAAGTCAATTATGTGCCATTTCTGAATGCAAGCTCTTAGAAACAGCAGATTTGGACAGAGACATGGCTAAATTCAGCCACACCATGTATATGTAATTTCAAACAACTGTGTAACTGTGAAATATGGATTTTGATCATATATAGATTTGGGTGCACAGATGACAGGGGAGGTTTTTCAAGAGATCATAAATGGATGACATCACTCTGACTCACAGTTCCTTCCCCAATCAAGTGAGAAATGGAAGTTTGACCAATTAGAAGCTGAGAGAGAGGTAGGGTCAGTGATGCTAGAACACACCCACATAAAAACACATAAAACAGAGAGACAGGACAGATAGGGACTTTTCAAATCCATCTGCCGCTGGAAGCTCTGCCGGAAAAATCCATACTTTACCTCCATCAAATCTCCAGAGAGCCAAACTAGAGACTTCAATCTATCCAGAACTAGAGACCCAGACCAGAGAACCAGAGAGAGCAGACCCAGATCACTGTGAAGTGCAGAGACCAGAGGCGAGTCTAAAACCTGACCAGATCCGTGGCGTGGCCCATTTCATTCAAGAATATAGTGTGAGTACCTAGAAAACTGTGCAGAACCAATCTCCTAGTTAAAATAATATAATTCAATCTAGCTTAATCTAAGTAGAACTGCCTCCTAACGGTCACCTGTCATTTGTAAAGCTGTCACTTGTCATTTCTAGTAAAATCTGTCACTTGTCATTTTGAGCTTTTAAAATTTCAAATCTGAAAAACGACCTTCACAAAATCGCTCATATCTCCGCGACCGTTTGTCTTAGAGACTTGCAATAACTTTCATCTGAAAGCTTAGAATCGTGGCTTTCCTACGAACCTAGAACCGCATTCCTAACCCCTATAGTTTTACCGCAATCGCGGAACACGCATCCGCGAATTTTACCGCGATTTGCAATTTCTTCACGTGTAAAAAGCTGCTGCTGCTTGCCTTCCATTTGCCAGAAAATCGTTTGCCTCATAAAAACTCTCCCTGAATCATTGCAAGAGTGAGCCTGAGCTAATATTAACTAGATACCACTCACCCTGAACCTCTAGAGGGAATCAAAAGCATTTTAGCATACTTTTCACTGAATTGCCAGCACATATCAAAGCATTTTGCCTGTGTTTTCAAACTTCTGTAGTCTAAGCCTGCTGGGGTGAACTGAATCACATTTGATTGCATTTCTGAGAACTGTGTGTTTTCCTTCCATTTCCTTGCATTGCATAAAGAGGGGGGGAGTGAATAGCCAGAGAAAAGTGATTACATTGTTTGGTTGAAGTCATATTGAGTATTTTCTGTACTGCATTCATTGAATATTGCATCCACCTGAGCTTACATAAAGCATTCTGTACCACCTTCTTCTTTTGTTCCTATTCACCTGTGTGCTACCTTATCCATTTTATGTCAACTCCTTATTGATTATAGAGAAGCGTGTTGGTGCCAGATTCTCCGTTGTTAATCTTTATCATATCAGATTAAGTGTGCTATTCAATTATTAATTTATTATAAAGTGTGATATATATATCTATTGTTTAAATTATCAAATAAACCTTTTAACTTGCAAAACAGAACTACTTCTTGGCTCAGTGGGGTCAGGAGGATTCCAAGAGAGGGGTGTTATATAGGGGTAGTCATCCAGAACGCATGAACTGGACATAAGGATATATCAATAAGGGTTTTCATTCAGTATTCTAGACTAGGCGTTGACTTGGCTGTAGTGCTGAATTGAATCCTCTTACAAACTGGGGGCTCGGCCGGACGTTTGGGTTAGAATACCACTTGTGCAGCTTAATACAGTGTGCTAACTGACGGGATACATACATCCGGTCGGATCACCACGCTGCATTACGCTGTGAAGCATTCCTCAAAAGGGACACTCCAAGAAAAGTTCTGTTCTGCAAAAATAAAATATTAACTTCTGTAAGTCAGGACAGAGACCAATCTCTAGAATGACGACCTTGGTAGATATGAAAATAGCCAGAGAGCACTTCTTACATAAACTATTTGTGAGAGGTGAATGGGCTGAGCAGGCCCAGGAGGCCTGGTTGCAGGCCATCACGCGACAGGCCACTGAAACAGGGTCAGACTTATGGAGAGATCAGGGTCCATTACATGTGGCCCTGAGTGAACTATATATGGCTCCTAAGGCCAAAGATGAACACGACAAGATTGTTAGGATAGCGGCATATTTATATTTATATATGGGAGCCATACAGAATAAATGTGCTGAAGGCCATGATCTGGCAAAAAGGCAACAGATGGCGTTAGAGAAGGCCCAATCTGAGCTGGACTCTTCTGAGCAAAGGCTGCACAGAAGCCAGGAGTCAGAAAATGAGACCAGACAGTACATCACTAAAATAAAGGAGGATATGGATGTGCTGCAAAAGGAAAAGTCAGAACAGGATACCAGATTTCTGGCCCTGCAAAAGGAGCACCAAGACAGTTTGGACTTCTTACTGCAGAGCCAGAAAAAGCTGGAGCAACAATTAGACTTTAACAGGGCATGCACGGAGCAGGTAGCCACCCTGCAAAGTCATCTAGATAGTGTGAAGGCAGGGAGCAACAAGCTGATTTTGAAAGACCTGGATGCCCAGGCAGAGTTTGATGAAGAACGCCAGAAAGCTGGTGCCTTTCAAAGGCAGAGGGACGACCTGGCGGCACAAATGCAGGCTCTTAGTCAGGAAAGAGACGCCTTAGGCCAGGAAGTCTGCCATTTAAAAAGAAAAATGGAAGAAAATCACCTGGCCCACCAGGGACTGGGTGACCTCCAAAAAGAAAACCAGAACTTGGTAGAGCACACCAGAAGGGTGGAAGAGGCTCTGGCAAGAAAGGAGCAGGCCAGTAGGGATGGGACTCAGGAGGTAAACCTCCTGCAGCAAAGACTGGCTCAGTTCTCCAGGACCAACCAGGAAGCACAGAGGGAAAATGAGGCCCTCTGTCAACACAATGATAGGCTCCAACAACAGGTAACGATGCAGGAGAGACTGATAGAGTCTAGTAAGGCCTTAACTGAGGAACTGAAGGCACAAATGCAGGCTCTTGCATTGCAACAGGAAGCAGGGGCGGATAGAGATGAGGTTCGCTGGGAAATGGAAACTCCGGAGCATAACCTCAGGAGCCCTAGTACCAGAGGCCCTCATACCTCTCAGTCCCTGGACTCTGCCACCCCCATGTCCCCTGGCGCACATGAGCACCGGGCCACAGGGATGGCAGATTACTATCCAGCCAGAAGCATGGGGCTCATAGGCCAGTACCTCCCAGGAATGGATGGGCGGGCATCTGGGCATGGGCACCCAAGCATGGTGCAATTCAGTGGGGAACCCCAGGAGAATAGGCCCATTAAGGGCATCCTGAAAACCTCTGCCCAGTTAGGTCAGTGGGGGGGGTACCCATCAAATCCTGGCAGCAAGGAGGAATCTGAAGACTCCTCTGAACTGCGCAGGACACAGGAGACCAGGTCCCCACATTCTGCCAGCCATTCCCAGGCTCGCAGAATCCGGGACAACCTGGAAGAACAGACGGAAACCTCTGGGAGCAGTGCCTCTGAGTCCGAGGACGAATGGACAAGGGTTACCAGAACCAAAAAGGCCAATAAGGCAAAAAGGGCCTTGCTTAAGGACCCCTTAAAGCAGATTAAGGCGATCAGGAGCGTCATCACGCCTTACCATAAGAACGCAAAGTATTCTGTTTGGGAGCACTTAGAGTTGTTTGAACAAATGATGGAGACTTTCAATTTGAAGGACAGCCAAAGCTGTATTCAATATGTAAAGTGGACCTTCTCCCCGGAATACTCCAGCTTCTTTGCGGGGCTGGAGGACCAAAATCATTTAAGATGGTCCACCTATAAGGCGGCCATCTTGAAACATTTTTCTGTTCACAGAAATCCTCAAGAGGCTCGCAAGGCAGCCTACAATTTGCAATGTGGGGAGGATCAGGCCCCACAAGAATTTGTGCAGGAGTTAAAGCGTGCTTTTGCACAGACCACAAGAAGGGTGCGCACGGATAGCAGAGAATTTATTAATACGTTTTTCCATGCCTTGCCCAAATATATCATGACCCAGCTCGTGAGGGATTTTCACGAGAAAAGATCTTTAGACTGGGTCATTGAACAGGCTACCCGGATCTATGAGGTGCAGAAACCGATAGATAGCAAAAGTAATGCCCAGAAAAACCCCAAAGCCAACAGCACCCCTGCTGCTGCCAAGGTGGCAGAGGTAAAGGTCACCCCCGTTTTGGATTTGGAGATGGGGGGGCCTAAAAACCTACCTGCACCTAATAATGCTAGGCCCAGGAGGTCCTCGGGTCAGTCACAGACAGGGAGCCAAGGAGGCAGCCCCACAAATGGGGTCCCTCGCTCTCCTGATTATGTAAGTCCCCGTTACAAGGGAAATCGACCCATCCTGGGTTATGTGTGGACTCCTCCATCCCAAGGGGGGGGATCCAGCCAAGCACCTAACCCAGGGAACTTCCCTCCAAACTTCCCACAGGAGGGCAGAAATTTACCAAACCCTGGGCAGAACTTTTTCCCCAGATATCCACCCGACTTTCAGCCCCAAAACCATCCATCCTTCTTTCCCCAATTCCCTGAGCCCAGACCACTGAATCCGGGAGAGGGGAGGCCAAGGGTGGAGGGGTACCCAAATCTTCCCAACCCGGGGTATTACCAGAGGAGGGACAGCTACCCTTCCCGGGATCAGCCCAGGGGAGAAAACAGGGCCCCGTATCAGCCTGAGCGGGTTTCCCAGTTAGAGCGCCAGGTTCAAAACATGGCGCGGGATCTGGGTCACATACTGAGGGCTCAGCAGAACCCTCAGATGGGCGTGCCGGCGCAGAACGCACCCAACTCTGGACCTGGTGCTCCAGAACAATGACGGGGGCAGCACCCCGATAACTCACCGGTTCCCAGGGAGGAGGCACAAAGGGAAGGGGGGTGTAAAGCCTTGGATGAAGTTTCCTTCCTCACTTGTAAACAGCCCCTGGAAACCCAGGAACCGGAAACAAAATCTCTTGCCCCTGAAAGTCTGCCTCCTAAGGAGCAGAGGGGGGGTAGGAGAAACAAAAGACCCAAACAGACTCAGTTTGAGGAGGAGGTACAGATCTTCCAATTTGAGGGAGAGGGATCCTCAGAGGATCCTGGGAAAAGGATCTTCTCCTTCAGAGAGGGGGGAACTCCTCCCAAAGAAAAATGGGTCCCTAGGGATGCAAATCCAGACTGGGGAGATGTGGAGACTGAGCTACCGCCGCCCACCATCTCATCCCAGAACCAACAGCAAGAAAATCCCCTGGTTCAAACCCATCCTGGTGACTGCCTCCAAAAAGGGGGGGGCGGCCCAGAACTGGAGCCAGGGGAACCCACAATGGCTCTGATCTCCAGTTGCCAAATTTTTCTTTCAGATTCCCAAGGCTCTCCACAGAATTCTGCCCAAATCTCTTCGCTAGCGATGTCCAAAACCAGAAAATTAGCCCACCAGTTGTCCAAAAATGTACATTATCTGTGCCCCCTTGAGGAGAAGGAGGGAAGATATTATGCCCCGGTACAAGTACAGGGGCAGGGTACAATTTTGGCACTGGTGGACACTGGATCTCAAGCTACCCTTCTGTCCAGAAGGGCCTTTGACGAACTGAATGCAGGAAGGGGAGAGAATTACCAAATTCCTCTCACCTCTCTTCCTGGGCAACTCCAGAACTTTGACGGGAAGGAAATTCCCGTCGAGGGGACGGCAGATTTGGACATAAAAATTGGGCGACACAAGTTGAAACACCCGGTCATAGTTGTGACCCCAGAGGGCACCCCTTGTTTACTAGGGAATGACCTCCTGAGAAGGTTGTCACCCCTAATAGATTGCGTAAACAAGGTCCTCTGGACCCAGACTAGCCGACCAATAAAATTAAAACAGAGTGTCAACCATGTTAGTTTAAACGGCACCTGCCACATGGTTGAACAAAAACCTGACCAAGTAGAATTTCACTTCCAGAATAGCCAAATTCCAGACGTGACAGTAATAGCGGTAGGACAACAGACTGGTGATGGGGGGTCCTCTCTATTTCTGAAAATCAACCTTCCTTCCAGTCTAAAGTGGTATTCCACGCTGGAAGGAAACACTCTGAAATTCTATACTAATCCACAATCAGAAACTCCCACTCCTATAGTCCAGAAAGATGTGAAATCAGCTCAGAGCCTGGCTGATATTCAGCAAATTGGAGAGCAGTTGTTCATCCCTGTTCAGTTAAATGATGGGAAGGACTCTGTTCTCGCTCGAGTGTGCGTGAACAATGGTAAGAGCTTCATCAGCGAAGCCATGTTTCGCCAACTCCCAAAGGATCCAGCCATTCCCACCTTCAAACTGATAGACAAATGGGAAATGGACCTGGAAGCACCTAATTCCAAACATCTCCTGCCAAGCAGGTGCATGCTCAAAATCTCCATTGGCAACAAGAGCATAGTCCACAATTGTTGGGTCGTGCGAGACGTCCCTGCCGCCTTTTACTTAGGCAGTGACATTCTCAATCGCTTTGCCATTAGTTTGGACCTAATAAACTTCAAAGCTTGGTCCCGATTAGCGGATAATCCCATGGGCTTTGATGATCCAGAAAAAGCATTTAGGTCAGCTCAATTGCTACCTTATGCAGTTGAAATTCAGATCAAAGAGGAAATCACCATCCCAGAAAGGACCCGACAATTCTCCCTGGAAGTGAAAGTTAAAAGAGGACAATATTTGCGAAACCCTGATGCTTATATACATCTAAATGCTTCTCTCCAACAGCAAGGGTTGGGGGTAAACCCAACTCCATTAGTCAACATAGAACATGACACCATTCCAATGGAGGTGGATAACAGCGACTTAAAGAGTATTACTCTAGCCGCAGGCACCATTATTGGAATGGCGGTTGATGACCGACATTTTTCCATAGACTTAGGTAATGAAGTGTTAGGGCCAATCCCCAAGGACTGCTTTGACAGTGACAGTGAGGACAAAACAACACCAGACAGGATTTTTACCCGGCATGGGGGGAACTTCCTGGTGTACACTTCCTGCCCCTATGGTAAGGAAGATGTGACTTGTGACTTCAGGAGGGATGAGGTGATTTTCCAGGTCCATGAGGGCTGCCTTTCCCACCTGAAGCCTCCGGTCCAAATCAGCACTCTAACCAGGGACTTCTCCACCCAGCTGGAGGAGGCCACTGAAATAGCCAAACCAGAAGTCTTTCCAGGCTTCAGGCAGATGGTGGAAGAGAGAGTCAACCTAGCTGATGCCTGTGTGACTCTGGAACAAAAGCAAAAGTTGAAACAAGTTTTCTTGGATTTCCAAGATCTCTTTGCGGTAGACTCATATGACTGTGGTCGCACCGACATCCACACCACAACAATCCCCACAGACCCTGGCATGACTCCTGTGTTTGTGAAGCAATATCGCTTGCCTCTCGCATCAATGGAGTCCCTCACTGAAATAATCAAGAACCTTGAGTCCCGGGGAATAATCCGTCCAGTCCACAGCACCTTCAATAATCCAGTGCTGGGAATATTGAAGCCAAACGGCCAGTGGAGACTCTGTGCTGACCTCAGGGAGCTCAACAAACAGGTCCATACTTCCCGATGGCCTCTTCCCTACATTGACCAAGGGCTGGCCCAGATTCAGGGGTCACAGGTATTCACTGCAATAGACCTGACCAATGGATACTGGACTGTGCCTGTCAGTAGGGAGGACCAATACAAACTGGCTTTTACCTTTGGGGGCCAGCAGTACACATGGACCCGGACTCCCTTCGGATACCTCAACTCCGGCAATGAATTCAACATTTTCCTACATAAGCCATGCCCGACCTGGGTGCGAGGGGTAACCTGGCTTATGTAGATGATGTCCTCATCAAAAGTTCATCTGTGGAGGAACACATAGCGGAGATCCGTTATGTTCTGACCCAGTTGAGGGCCGCCGGAGCAAAACTTTCCTTTCAGAAAGCACAGTGGTGTAGAACCCGTGTTAATTTCTTGGGGCATGAGATTACTCCTCAGGGTCTCTGTCCCCAGGAAAAGAAAGTGGAAGCACTTCAGAAACTGAAAGACCCCACAACTCTGCGGGAACTAAGGAGCCTCCTTGGACTGACTAATTACAGCAGAAAGTTCATCGAGGGCTACGCAGAGATCACCAGACCCCTGATTCATCTCCTGAAGGGGGGGTCAAGTGGGAATGGGGTCCAGAACAAGCCGAGGCGGTAAAACAACTCAAAAGAAGCCTCTCACAAGCGCCTTGCCTAGCTTACCCTGTCAGAAACAAGGAGTTCTTCCTGGAGACTGGGTTCTCTAATACGTGCTTGACGGCAGTATTATACCAAAAGCATGACAAGGTCAATAAAGTAATCTCATATGCGAGCAAAACTTTATCCTCTGTGGAGGAGAAATTCAACGATTGTGAGAAGGCACTCCTGGCGACGGTGTGGGCATTGAAGAATTACCGCCCGTTTATCCAGGGGGAACACATCATAGTGGAGACTCCTCACCAGCCTCTGCAATATCTCCAAAGTGACCGAATCCGGGCCGGAAATGTGAGTAATTCCCGAATTACTTCCTGGATTCTGTCAATGCAAGGCTTTCCTGTGGAGGTCAGATATGGCCAAAACAAGAAGAGTCCCCTCGCGCAAGGTCTGGCTGACTTGCATGATTGTGCCAGAGAAAACTGTCTCGAGGACGAAAGTCTAAAAATCAAGGACAACACGGAGGCATACCTTAATTCCCCACACAAAGTCTTTGAAGAGGACAAGTGTGAGGGAATGCCCACTGTCTATGTGGATGGATGCTCTTACCATGTTGACAACAACGGGGAGAAAGAACTGGTGGCCGGCGTAGGGAATGCATGGGTGAATGAGTCCCCAGAACCCTCCGCTGGATACAAAATTGGTCCCCGAAGTAGTCAGGTGGCAGAATTGATGGCTGTGCATCAGGCCATCCTCACTGCTGTCCAGCATCAACTCTGCGAACTGGTCATAATCACAGATTCGGATTATGTACGGAACGGGTTCGTGGAGCACCTGGTTAATTGGAAAACCAGAGGCATGTTATGTGCTAACAACAAACCCTTGAAACATGGGAAGTTGATCCAAAACATTGATGATCTGGTCACCTCGAATGAGATGACCATCTATTGGAAAAAGATCAAGGGTCATTCCAAAGTAGAGGGACCAGACAAAACTGGAAATGACTTAGCTGATCAGCTGGCCAAAACCGGGGCCATCCAAGGGGATCTAATTGAGATTGAGTCCCTGTTGGGGGAAATCCAGGTCACTGCTATCACTAGGTCCCAGACAAATGCTCACAACGACCTTTCAATTGCACAATGGAGTAAGGAGACCCCTGATGCTGATTTGATTACAGCTCAGAAGGGGGATCCAATAATTGGTAAATCTTACCAGCACCTTGAGGACCCTGAGAACTTTCCCCTGACGGATACCGATTACATTAGGAAAGAGGACCTAAGAGTGTTGATGAAATGTCCAAAAATGTTCCGAATCCAAGACGGTTTGCTGGTAAGGAAATCCAAAGCTGGCCACGATCAGTGGGTGGTTCCTACCTCATTCCGAAGCCTGATGTTAAGTCACGCCCATGATGCGGCCACCGCCGGTCATAGGGGGTTTCACACAACACTGGAAATCTTAAGAGAGGTTGCATACTGGCCACACATGGGGCAGGACCTCGACCAATACTTGAAGGGGTGTCTCGTGTGTGCACAATTTCAGCCATCATCCCTCACGCACCGCGCGCCTCTCCAAAAGCGGGGGATGACACTGCCATGGTCAGATTTACAAATCGACTTTGTAGGCCCCGTGATTCGCTCGGCTAGGGGGAATAAGTACATGTTGACTGTGACATGCTTGTTTACCAAGTGGGTGGAATGTCTCCCAGCCCCAAATTGCAAGGCAGAAACTGCAGCTGCCTTGATGATTAACCACATCTTTTCCCGTTTTGGTCTACCTCAAAGGATTGAGTCAGATAGAGGTAGCCACTTCACCAGTGAAGTAATGACAAAGATGTGGGAGATACTGGGGGTCAAGAGAAAGCTGCATATTGCTTATAGACCAGCTTCTTCTGGGGCAGTAGAGAGATATAACCGGACAATTGTGAGCATATTAAAGAAGTTTGTGGCAGATTCTGGGCCAAGTTGGGATATCCAATTACCTCTGGTCCTAATGGCCATCAGATCTACCCCTTCATCTGCAACCAAAATGTCACCATTTGAGTTGATGACTGGGCGCAAGATGGTGCTTCCTCAGCATTTGCTCTACAGGACCCAAGAGCAGACACTGATAAATGCCTCCACTACTCATGAGTATGTAGAGAATTTAAGGAAACACCTCCAACATGCTTTTGCTTATGCTCAGCGGAATCTAGAAAGATCAGCTGATAGCATGAAGACCCATTATGACCTGAAAACTTCCAGGAAGGAATATCAGGTAGGGGACCGGGTCTATCTATACAACTTCCAAAGGAACCAGGCCAAGCAGCGCAAATTTTTGCCTACATGGAAGGGACCCTTTGAGATCATCGACAAGATCTCCCCTGTGGCCTACAAAATCCACATCCCCAAAGGCGGTTCGGCAGAGGGGGAAGACAAGTGGGTCCACATAAACCAGTTGAAATGTTGCCATCCCAGGCATGCTCTGCAACAACTGGAGGAATCCTCTGGAATCCTAGCGGGTACTGTCTCAGACTAATTCAGTTCCAATCATAAAACATACCACATCTAGTCTCCAAAATACTGTGATTTGCATGAAACTGTCTCTTAGTTATACTGTTTTTTTTTTAAAATAAGAATGTAATGTTTCATTATGATGAAATGCATATGCTGCCCCACCATCTCAACAGTGGTGGAAAAACGTCTATGAGTAGGTATTGCCGCTCTTCCTTTGTCGTCCTAGGAGAAAGAAAACCTGAAGACGGGCCAAGGAGGACGATCCGGAGACCGGGAACGAAGATCCAATGGGCCCAGTGGACCGCCCAATATTCCCATCAGGACTGGCGAGGAGGACCGATCGATCAGTACCGGATGGAGAAGAAGATGCTGAACTGTGCCATCTACAGAGTAGGAAGAAGATTATGCGGACAGACCGGTGCGTGGGTCAAAACCCTTGGGCACGCGACTCCCCATCGACTCAAATTCAAAGTGCAGTCGCGTGGGGGGGCTTGTTGGGTGTCCTGACCCACGTTTAAGCTATCATGCCACAACATTTGGTGCTGTGGGCTTAGAAAATTCAAGATGGCGGAAAACCCACATGTGCGCCGAAATCCAGGAAAGCTGCGCAGTTTGTGCGCACACCAAAATGGTTGCCTCACTTGCCACCCACCAGTGCGAGAATGATAGGCCGAGGTGCCTTGAGGGAAATGGGTTGCCAAAGGAAAAACAGTAGCGCCGGTTAGCTTCAAAGCGCTTTAAAACCACCATTGGACTACCCGCACAGTAGTCTGAAACCATTGGGAATGGCAATGCTGATTGCCAAATGCAACCTAGAATTGTGGGGAATTCATTTCTTAAATCCCAAAAATGGGTGCAGTACCAGTACTCACCACTATCCAAAAGCCGGCGTTTTAAAACCACCCTGTGTTTCTCTGAAGGCAGGCTCAAAATGCCTATTTTCAAACATTGCAACATGTGCAAAATATTCACTGAACACCAGCAGACATTTGGCAGAATGGAGTTTTGTGTGCTTACAAAATCTGGGAAATGAAGAGCCCAAAACAATGCTTATAACAAAACTGCTATGGAGTCAGCAGTTTAAGTTGCACTGGATTTAAAGACACTAAAATCGAAAATGTTTAGATTAAATGAGTGACCTATGTTTGGTGTCACATGCCTTTGTAACTGTTGAAATGTCATAGTTTTGCACTTAGAATCAGCATTCTAGCTGCATGTGTAAAATTGCAAGTTAATTTAAAAAGCAACAAAAAACATGACAGTTAGCTGAAAGTCTGGCTTAAGGAACTTGATTTTGCTTGACAGCTACCCCCATCAGGAGTGAAACTTGAGTCACAACTGTGTTCCCAGGCCCATCTGCCTTTTGCTGGCCACACTAAGGATATGCCATCTATCTGATAATTGAATTACCTGTGCTCTACAGGAGCTCTGAACAAAGCCTGTCTTGACTCAGGCAAAGGTTTTATTACAGCGGTCGTAAAATGTAGCTTCCTCTTGGCAGAAGCTGGGAGGGGCACTGCCTGTGAGAGCAAGCTGGCTTGGCAGAACTGGATAAACCAGTATTTCCACCATGTGACCTGGGAAACCACACCCCTTTGTAACCAGAATATTGTTTAGAAAAAGATGAATAACTCATGGTGCGGACATGTGAAAATTTTATAAATGATACCATAATTCTTGTGATTTTTCTGCCCACAGTTTAAGAGGTTTTTAGAACCGGTGGTATGTTCAGGGGGGTGTTAGCGGAAAAGTGGATATTACTCTAAATGTATGCATGTTAAAAATCTGAAACTTCATCAATTAATGTCCATACTCCCTGCGCACATGTATGTAAAGTTGGGTCAATGTCAGAAATTGAAAAATCAGTTAAAAAGTCAATTATGTGCCATTTCTGAATGCAAGCTCTTAGAAACAGCAGATTTGGACAGAGACATGGCTAAATTCAGCCACACCATGTATATGTAATTTCAAACAACTGTGTAACTGTGAAATATGGATTTTGATCATATATAGATTTGGGTGCACAGATGACAGGGGAGGTTTTTCAAGAGATCATAAATGGATGACATCACTCTGACTCACAGTTCCTTCCCCAATCAAGTGAGAAATGGAAGTTTGACCAATTAGAAGCTGAGAGAGAGGTAGGGTCAGTGATGCTAGAACACACCCACATAAAAACACATAAAAACAGAGAGAAAGGACAGATAGGGACTTTTCAAATCCATCTGCCGCTGGAAGCTCTGCCGGAAAAATCCATACTTTACCTCCATCAAACCTCCAGAGAGCCAAACTAGAGACTTCAATCTATCCAGAACTAGAGACCCAGACCAGAGAACCAGAGAGAGCAGACCCAGATCACTGTGAAGTGCAGAGACCAGAGGCGAGTCTAAAACCTGACCAGATCCGTGGCGTGGCCCATTTCATTCAAGAATATAGTGTGAGTACCTAGAAAACTGTGCAGAACCAATCTCCTAGTTAAAATAATATAATTCAATCTAGCTTAATCTAAGTAGAACTGCCTCCTAACGGTCACCTGTCATTTGTAAAGCTGTCACTTGTCATTTCTAGTAAAATCTGTCACTTGTCATTTTGAGCTTTTAAAATTTCAAATCTGAAAAACGACCTTCACAAAATCGCTCATATCTCCGCGACCGTTTGTCTTAGAGACTTGCAATAACTTTCATCTGAAAGCTTAGAATCATGGCTTTCCTACGAACCTAGAACCGCCCCCTATAGTTTTACCGCAATCGCGGAACACGCATCCGCGAATTTTACCGCGATTTGCAATTTCTTCACGTGTAAAAAGCTGCTGCTGCTTGCCTTCCATTTGCCAGAAAATCGTTTGCCTCATAAAAACTATCCCTGAATCATTGCAAGAGTGAGCCTGAGCTAATATTAACTAGATACCACTCACCCTGAACCTCTAGAGGGAATCAAAAGCATTTTAGCATACTTTTCACTGAATTGCCAGCACATATCAAAGCATTTTGCCTGTGTTTTCAAACTTCTGTAGTCTAAGCTTGCTGGGGTGAACTGAATCACATTTGATTGCATTTCTGAGAACTGTGTGTTTTCCTTCCATTTCCTTGCATTGCATAAAGAGGGGGGGAGTGAATAGCCAGAGAAAAGTGATTACATTGTTTGGTTGAAGTCATATTGAGTATTTTCTGTACTGCATTCATTGAATATTGCATCCACCTGAGCTTACATAAAGCATTCTGTACCACCTTCTTCTTTTGTTCCTATTCACCTGTGTGCTACCTTATCCATTTTATGTCAACTCCTTATTGATTATAGAGAAGCGTGTTGGTGCCAGATTCTCCGTTGTTAATCTTTATCATATCAGATTAAGTGTGCTATTCAATTATTAATTTATTATAAAGTGTGATATATATATCTATTGTTTAAATTATCAAATAAACCTTTTAACTTGCAAAACAGAACTACTTCTTGGCTCAGTGGGGTCAGGAGGATTCCAAGAGAGGGGTGTTATATAGGGGTAGTCATCCAGAACGCATGAACTGGACATAAGGATATATTAATAAGGGTTTTCATTCAGTATTCTAGACTAGGCGTTGACTTGGCTGTAGTGCTGAATTGAATCCTCTTACACACATTAGCCTATATCCAGAGGCAGGGAAAGAAATCTGGAAATGCCTGGTTTGATCCACAAGAGGGTGTTCACCTGGTATCCATGATCTCATGCTGGCAAGTTGGAGATGCGCATTGAGCTATTATGATGGGGGCTGTCTCATAATGGCCGGATTTTACTCATCTGGCTACGGAAGGAACGCTTTGTTAATTCAGGATTGTCTCTTATGGAACTCTCTGCAGAGGGAGCATTGCCTAACCTCCGATTGTGTTGCGTCTCACAGGAAACTAAAGACTTGGCTCTTTTTTTCAACAAACTATAGAATTGATGAGTCAGGTCCAAGATCGTCACCTCCCAGCCCATGCCACTGGCATCGGTGGTGAGTGTAATCGGCAAAGACGGGGACAAGGGCACTCCTCGACAGAGATGGGACCGGACCAACCACCATTGAAGCAACGTCCAAAGGGCAGGAGAGACCGGGACCAAGTAATCGTACAGAAGGGATGCCGGGTTCCAATGGGACAGCTGGTGGCGCACCAAAGGCCTCAAATGCAGCCAGGCCTGATGGGACCACAAAGACATAGGAAGCCATGTGACCCTGGAGACACAAAAGGTCCCTGCGACTGAGAACCCTCAGGAGCAACTGGAGTCGGAAGGCCCGGTCGAACCGGAGCTGAACCAACCCCTCCCTGGTGCAGAACTGGGCCCGATGAATTGAAGAGTCTCTGAGGGAAACAAGTGCGACTTTGGAAGATTGACCAGAAACCTCCACTGGACCAGGACACAACAGATAAGGCAAAGATGGACAACTGCCTGATGTCGGGAGCTGGCCGGATCAACCAATCATCCAAGTAGAGGGACACCTGAATCCTGGCCAGGTGTAAAGATTGCTTCATGAAGACTTGAGGTGCCGACTTGAGACCAAAGGGCAGAACACGGAACTGAAAATGATCCTGCTCCACGGCAGACCTCAGGAACCGTTGATGAATCCGGTAGATCGGGACATGGTAGTAGGCGTGTATCCAATAAAATGACCGAATGCAAAAAAACAGAGGTAGAAGTTATCACTTTTTTAATCTAATTTGTTAGGGATTTGGGGATATTTTAAGTAAATAATCGGTGGGGGCTGTGTAAGGGTATTAGTTAAGGTAAGGCAGGTGAGAGGGGGATGCAGGGGTCGACCACCACATTACCAAAAAAAAGAAAGTGCAAAACTTATTTTTTGATTTTTCAACCACAAGAATTAGGTCATTCCTCTTTTCGTTTTTTTATTTTTAGTTATTTCTTGGACAACCTAGTAGGCGTCCTGTAGTTCGAGGGAAACCATCCAATCCCGCCTTGTCACCGCCAAAATGAATGCCTAGAGGGTCTCCATCTTGAAGCGCCGATACCGAACCAAGGCAGTCATTTTCCACAGGTTGATGATCAAACGAAAGGAGAGACCCCCTGGAATGGGAATCAGGAACAAACAGGAATAGAAGCCGGTGCCCTCCTGGCCTGACGGCACCCGGACCACAGCCTGCTTGCGAAGAAGGTCCAAGACAGCCAAATGTAAGGCTGCCCGTAGACGGAAGTCCATGGGCAGGGGAGTCAACTGGAGACTGAACTCCGGAGGATGGGAAACAAATTCCAGTCGGTAACCCAAACGAACTGTGGACCGAGCCCAGGAGATGGAGGCCAACCGGTCCCAGACCTCATAAAAAGTGAGATAAACACCCCGCCCACAGGCCAAGACTTCTGAGGCTTGGGGGGGGGGGGGCTGGGATGATGGAAAGGATCGCTGAAACCCTGCTTCCTCCGATTCGTCCATGGACGATGGACATAAGAATTCCAAGGAGGACAGAATCAAAACAATGCCTAACCTTCAGAGGGGAGCTTCAAAGCCACAGGCTTCTGGGAACCCTCTGACTTCCAATCCCGCTGACAGAAATGGCGCCTACCAGCGAGAGTGCCGCCCATGGCTATAGCGGCCCGCCGGACCCCATCGTAAAACAGGTCCACCATAAACTCGGTTTGGCGCTGCATGTCAGAGAGGTGCTGGGAACAGTCCCCTCCATCCACCAAGGCCTTCTATAGACCACGAAAGCCAGCCAACACTGTATCCGTGGCATAGGACCCATAGGAGCAGGCCCGCAAAGCCGGATGGGACTCCATGTAGGATTTATTGAGGGCAGAATCCACTATCTGGTCCACCGGGTCCCTGACCGCAGCCTCTTCAGCAGACATGGATGAACGGCCCACAAGGCTGGCCAGAATTTCATCAACCTCCACCGCAGGAGGCAGTTGGGCCGCCTCACCCCAGAGGGGGTACAGCTTAGCCATGAAACGGGGCATGGAGATTTGTTCCAATCTGGCCCACTCATGAAGGATCTTGTCCCAAATGTCAGATATCAATGGAAGACCCAATTTAGGTGAATGTTTATATTGACGAATAGAGGGCTCTGGCACCTGGTCTACAACAGCAGGCTCCTGAAACCTCATAGACATGTAAATCTGGTCTCTCTCTCTTTCTCTCTCTCTACCCACCCCCCTCTAGGGATGCCCTTCTTTGTATCACTGTTAATCGTCCTCTCCCCCCAAGTGCCCATCTGTTTCTGTGGCGTCAGCAGCACGTGGGAGCACGGATCAGCTGTTGCCCAGTGCTCATGAAGGTTTCAGCATAAAGACCCCTAATCGGCAGGGTGGCATTCGTGGGGGGATATATGTGACATTTGTCGAAGGCTTAGAGAGTGCAGAAGTCCCCACAAGGATGGTTTCAAGTCTCTGACAGGTTTAGTGCCCTGACTAGCAAAGGGCACATCATCAGCTCTGCTCCCACTTACAGCAAAACATTCATATATCATATGCCTTTATAGAGCCTGCTACAAAATAAACAAACTGTGCATTTCCCACTGAATCATTTTGCCAAAATGCAACCAACACTGTCACTTTACAGCATATCTGGCTTCACCTATTGGTAAAATAGATCATATTTTGGGTGCACAGGTGGTATAAAGATCTGGGGTGTTATGTCCAATGAAGTATACCCATTCAACTTGGGATGACATTAGCAAAATGAAAGATTGATCCCTGGAAGGTTTAGAATTCATGACAATCTCCAGCATTGCTTGCACAACCAACGAGACCATTGTTTTTCAGCCTGGAATTCCATTACAGAAGGGGAAAGAACTGCTAGGCCCATCCGCGTTACATGAGACCACAAGCTACCCCAGCCATGAAACCGCACTACTCATCATGGGCTTAGAGGCACAGAACTAGCACTGCACTGAGCAGTGACAGCTGTGGGGAGCCCTCATCATCTCATTGGCAGTCACCCAGGCACAGCAGAGTTGCACAGCATCTCCTTATTTGCCAGGAGACCTGATCATCTCACTGACAGTTGCGCAGGCCTTTCAGAGCTACACAGAGAATCCTTATTGGGTGGGACCAGTGCTCCCCGGAAAACAGGAAGGAGATGGTGATGCACTACTTAGTGGAATGACTGACATTACCTTCACATCCTCTTCCTCGTCCCAGTACTAATCAATGAGGTGACCCATCTCTCACAAGAACCCCTTTTCTATCTTTAACATCCTTTAGCCCCTCCTCTTCCCACCTCCAGGCATAACAGCCCACCTCGCCCGAGCCACCACTGTTTTTTCTTGTTCCTGCGTCTGACAGAGAATCCTGGGTGGTTCATCCACCCCCCTCCTTGGGCAAAGCCTGGGGGTGGGGGGGCTGCATTCTACACGACTGTGCAACGACCTCCATCTGGCAGCTGCTACGTGGATCCGTTGAGCAGGGATCTTCTAGCCTGCCCGGTGTTAGTTGAAGGGGCCCGTCCCGGTCGGGGCAGGGACCGCTCTTGCATAGCTGCAGAGCAGCTCCTTGCTGCGAGTGCTGTTGGTGGCCTAGGGCGATCGTGCCCCGGGCTGAGGTAAGAGGCTTCTGTGTGTGGGTTGCCTAGCAACCATGGGTTTCCCCACTTACTCTGGAGGCTGGCATCTATTTAAATGGTACGGGCCTGCAGTCAGTGTTGCTCCTGTCTTCTGCTCTTGCTGTCATGGGGAAACGTGCTGCTAAGCTAAGGAATGTTAAGCTGTGGTCTTCCTCGTCGTCCTCCTCCTCCTCCTCCTCTATCTCTCCCCCACCCAAATGGAGGGCGGAGTAGGTTGTCTGATGACAAGCTCCTTAGGATCTTCAGGAGGGCTCTGCAGGAGGAGGGGGTCAAGGGCCACCACAGCAGAGGGGTGTCTCCTCCTCTTCTTCATCATATGCCTCTTCTTCCGGCTTTGACGTCTTGCCCGCCCCTCGGTCGGCAGAGTTTCCTTGATAAGGAAGCTACTTCCGATGTCCTTCATCAGGTGCTCCACTACAAGGGGTTTCTGGATTCTGAGCCCCCACCAGCACTGCTGGGTGTTGCCAGGCCTCCTCCTCCCCAGTTCAAGGGCACTCTCAAAAAGAGCCTTCCCCTACTCGCTGAGAAGAAGGCTGAAATACTTTGGGAATGGACAGACCCAGACAAAACTCTGGCCCCCTGGTCTTTGGCTAAATGATATCCCTTGCCGGGGGAGGAGACTGCAATGCCGCAAGTGGTCCAGGTCGATGACATCCTCCCGAGCCTGGTGGGGAGGTTCTCTATGGCTGCGTAAGACGGAAAGGAAGGTGGACTCTGCTTTGAAGAAGGCTTACGAGGGTGCCCTGCACATAATCCTCCTACACTGCCGAAACTGCCTTACAGGGCTTGAAGTAAGCCATCAAGGCGGCTGTGGAAGGGTCTGATCCAATTTCGGTACTGCAGGCAGTCAGTGCCCAGGTGGTGTTTTTGTCGGATCTCGCCTATGATAGAGTAAAGGCAGCCGCTATGTGCATGGGTTACATCGTCACTGGGTGTACGCACCTCTACATCCGGGATTGGAGGATGGGCTCTCGGCAGAAGTCGATGGCGGGGATTCCCTTGAGGTTAAGGTCCACCGGCAAGTTGCAGAGTAAGTCTGCTACTTCTTCGGAGACTCTATCCCTGCTCAACAGCCCTTGCAGTCTCCGACTGTCTGGACCTTCTGTTGGGTAGTGGCCCCTGTCAGGGACTTCCTACAGGCACAGGGGTTCATGGTGTCCTATGGATTCCTTGTCCCCTGGGCCAGGCTTTATCTACGTCCCTTGCTGATTCACATCCACAGGTTCTGGAAGGAATCTGGACTTCGACGCCCGGTCCTTGTGGATCCCTCCCTCCAGGCATAGCTTCACCTGCCCAAGCCATAGCCACCCAACCTATTGCAATTATTTTCTCTCCATCTTCTCTCTATGATCATTGTTACCACTGATGCCAGCTTGTTGGGGTGGGGGCGGTGGTCCTTAGCCAGACCCAAAAGGAGCTATGGTGCGACCAGGAGGAAGCCATTTCTTCCAACTGGAGGGAGCTGCAGTGGGCTTCAGGGCTCCAGAGGGATTTTTCCCTGTGCTCAGTGGGAAGTCGCTCTTGTTGCAGATGGACAATACTGCCACAGAGGCCTGTATCAACCGTCAGAGCTGCTCCCGCTACATATCGCTGGGATCTCTGGTTCTGCAGCTGGGTGCCTGGGCGGAAGCTCACCTCTTGGTCTTGGTGGCATGTCATATCAGGGGTCGAGACAACTCAGTGGTGGGCCACCTCAGTGGGGTGATTCCTTCAGAGGATTGGGTACTGTGGGAGGTGGCCTTCCGGAGGATCTGCAGGGTGCTGGGATCTCCGGTTCTGGACCTGTTTGCCTCTCCCCTGACTGCAAAGTTTCCTTGTTTCTTCTCCAGATTTCCCTCGCTGTGGGAATAGGGGGTAGTTGCCATGAACTCCCCATGGCCAGAGGGGCTTCTGTATGCACCCCCCTCTTCCCCTTATCCATAAAGTCCTGCTCAGGATTCAGGATTCTCTGTTGGCGGCCATTCTGGTTGCTCCTCTTTGGCCTTGCAGATGTTGGTCCCTCTCCTGCTGGATCTGGCGGTTTCTCCCATGCGCCCCCTCTCTCGGAGGGTCTGCATCCGGTGCTCTGCCCCGGGGGATGGTGGGCCCAAAGAACCTGGTCTGGGTGGCTTGGAAACTGAAAGGGCTCACCTGAGGTCCGTTGGTCTGAGGGAGTGGCTGCCTCCATTCAGCAGGACAGGTGTCCTTCCACCTTAAAGGGCTGTGAGCGTCACTGGAGGCACTTCATGGCCTGGTGCCTGGTGCAGGGCTGTTCCTCTTCCTTGGGTTCTGGGCCTCCTGTTCTACAGTTTATCCAGGAGGGGTTTAACATGGGGCTCTCTGTCTCCACACTTTCACGCTCAGTGGGCTGCCACCCACTCTTTTGAGCGTCCTGAGGTTGGTGTACAATCCTTGCTGGGGCTGGTGGGGAGGCTTCTGAAGATATTCTTGCTGGCCAGGCCAGTCTCTGCTTCTGGGTTGCCCCCTTGGAATCTCCATTTGGTCCTGTAGGCTCTACAGTCCTCTACGTTTTAGCCGTTGGGGGAGGTCCATCTGAAATGTTTGACCCTTAAAACTGTCTTCTTGGTGGCTATCACGTTGGCCCATTGGCTGGGTGAGATGTGTGCCCTCTCATGTAAGGCCCCCTACCTGGTTGTCTCCCCTGATACCTTGTTTCTTGCGTGTCTCTTCTCCTACCTCCCTGAAGTGTTGTCCAAGTTTCATGTCTCGCAAGAGATTGACTTTCCTTCCTTCTTCCCCTCTCCCTCTGCCACTTGGGCTGACCCCAACACGTTTGTTTGTCACTACCACCCGAACCTCCACCATAGGGAGGCTAGGGCCTTTGGTACTGGGGTCTTGAATGTGTCTCTTCTGTTATATGCTTGTTGCAAGTCTAATCCTATTAACGGGGACTCCATAAAAAAATGCCTAAAACGCGATGCGGAATGGAGCCTTCATGTTGGTTCAACCAATTAGTGTCTGCGTTCACCCAGTCCTCCAACCTACTTGAGGACTATACTTTGCTTGTATATTAGTAATAGTCCACTCATGCTAAGACCACTCTTCGATTGAACATATCACATTATGGCCCCAAGTTTCCTGTGCACTCTTAATTCTATAGAGGCCATCAAGTCCCGTTCAGAGCGCTTATGAGAGATTAAAGAGCGCAAGTAGGAATAGGCTGCAGTCCACTCCACTCTCCTAGTCAGTCTGGATAGAACATCTAGCTGTCCCAAAAGGTCATCAAGCGTGTTCTCTTTGGGGTTATAGCTAGTCTACCCCTTATCCGAACTGAGATGGACCAAAATCATTCCCCTAGAAAAACTCATGCTGAGTATTTTCATATATTTTTGGCTACTTGTGCACTCAGACGTGACACGCCGATCTCATACCCCCATTTACACAACCCCACCCCACAATTCAGGGTAAAGAAAAGACAGTGAAGTCTTCAAAATCAAAATATATTCAAAATAAAAGTTCAGTGTAAAACAATTAGGTCTCCAGACTTACCCTGGAGATTATTACAATCTGTATGTATTCAAAACAAATAGTTAGATAAATGACATTTGACCTGCCTATGTGAATCTCCCTATTATAAGTCCACAAATGCATCCACTTTCAATCACAAAGTCTTCCTGTAAATATTATGATCATCTAAAAGACACTAGGCATTCCAAAATTTCTGCTCAGTGTTAACTATCTTGGCAACTTCACTATTTTCTCACTAGAAAATTTTGCATAACGCAAATATGGTTAAATATTTCATTTTTTCCAGCATCAAGACAAGTATGTACCGGAGAAAGTTAAAGAAATAAAATAGCAATTAGAGATGTTGTTCTCTCCACCAACCACCCCTATTTTTATTTTTAATTTGAATTTTTATGCTTTTGGCTAATAATTTTAATTCTTTGCTGACAATACAAAATATTGTATAATTCTAAAAAACAACAAAATATTCTCTCTATTTAACATCAACAACATAAATTAATGAATAAGGGAAAAAGAAAGCATTACATATAATGTTAAAAAAATACATATACTATCATCATTGTTATCTAAAGGTCCTCGATATATTAATTTACTGCCATTTAGTAGTCGGCATGTGTTAACTCTAAAAAGGCCTAATCACTTACACAATTGGTACAAGCCCCCATCACTATATCCAGGTTCGGCAATTGTGCTCTTCGACATTTGTCCAGTCCATTAAAAGGTATTGCACATTTCAACTAATTATAAAATTCAGTTCAGGTCCAGTACTCTTCATTAGTAAACTGCACTGAATAATCTCCCAAATATGCATTGATGCAGCAGTAATCACAAGAGAGTAGGTGCCACAATCTGTCAGGGCTGGCACTCTAATACGAGTGGCACAAGACACCCAGACGAGTTTGGGTGTTGAAATAAAGTGGACAGATAGGAACACACACCGCGGAAAGGAAAGGGAGTGAAGAGTAGGGAAGAGTAGCAAGGGAAAAGGTATAGAGTGAATACCCTCTTGGGGTGTATGCAGAATAGGAAAAGAGTATTCCACGAACCTTGGAAATACTCTAGCCTTCTGCACAGTTTGCTATAACAGAGTCCCACGCTGTTTGCTCATAACTTGGAACAGCAGCTATGGGTGTCTGTGATATAGAAACGAGACAAGGGAAGGGGCAGAGGTTGACTGATGGGAACCAGCAGACAAGCTCTGTACAAAGGGTCTACAAACAGTACAAGAGAAGATACAACAGACAAATCCAGGAAAGGAGATGATAGCAAACTAGCAGAAGGATAGGAAGGGAAAGTCGAGTAACAGGATATGATAGCAGAGGACAGAAAGGTAAGTGGAGCGCTCAGAGGAGCAGGAAGGCAAGGAGTAAGCCCACAAGAGTGGGACGGTAAGGTAGAAATATCCGAGGAAAAGGGCTACGGCAGCCGGAGTGAGGAAGGCTGCAGAGCAGGGAGCCCAGGGGACAAGGGCAAAGGCAGCCGGAGAGAGGCAGGCTGCAGAGCAGGGAGCCCTGAGGACAAGGGCTAAGGCAGCCGGTGTGAGATAGGCTGCAAGCAGGGAGCCCAGAGGACAAGGGCAAAGGCAGCCGGAGAGAGGAGGCTGCAGAGCAGGGAGCCCAGAGGACAAGGGCTAAGGCAGCCGGTGTGAGATAGGCTGCAAGCAGGGAGCCCAGAGGACAAGGGCAAAGGCAGCCGGAGAGAGGCAGGCTGCAGAGCAGGGAGCCCTGAGGACAAGGGCTAAGGCAGCCGGTGTGAGATAGGCTGCAAGCAGGGAGCCCAGAGGACAAGGGCAAAGGCAGCCGGAGAGAGGAAGGCTGCAGAGCTGGGAGCCCTGAGGACAAGGGCTAAGGCAGCCGGTGTGAGATAGGCTGCAAGCAGGGAGCCCTGAGGACAAGGGCTAAGGCTGGAAAGCAGCAGAGCGTGATACGCTGCAATGTGGAGAGCCCGGCAGGGCAAGGGCGAAGACTGGAAGACAGCAGAGAGTGATCCGCTGCAACGTGGAGAGCCCGGCAGGGCAAGGGCGGAGACTGGAAGGCAGCAGAGCGTGATCCGCTGCAATGAGGGGAGCCCGGCAGGGCAAGGGCGGAGACTGGAAGGCAGCAGAGCGTGATCCGCTGCAATGTGGAGAGCCCAGAGGAGCAGGGCTGAGAGGCAGGGAGCCTGGAAGGCAATGACTGGAGGCAGCAGGGTGGAGCAAGCAACAAGGCAGGGAGCCCAAAAGGCTAGGGCTGTAGGCAGCAGGGTGTAACAAGCTGTAAGGCAGGGTCCAAGCAGGAGTGAGGATAAACAGCATACAAGGATCCGAAGACACTCGCGAAAGGTGGAGGAAGGACTCTCAATGCAAGAGGCTGAGCCACTGCAGACAGCAGCCTTATATACTGCCTAGCCCAGCACAGAGGCAGGCCAATTGGTTTCACCTGGCGAATCACACCTGCAGGCAATCGGCCACCTCCCTTTCTGTTCCTGGGCTGGTGGAAGCAGGACCAGACTCTAAGGCTTCTGGGGGGTGTAGTTTCATAGAAGTCCAATAGGAACGGCCAGGAAACAATGCTTGCGGCCAGGTGCATTATGGTATGCGTAGTTAGATGACAATAATCATTAAGTAGCAAAGTCCAAATGGAGCAAAAATGGATGTGCCCATGGCGCATGCATGACAGTATGCCCCTCTCCAGGCCCCTCTCCAGGCTCCCTGAAGACCGACCTGTAGGAAGAGTGTCTGTTCCATAGTACAAGAGTCTTACTCCAAAAAGACACATCATGAGGCACCAGAAACGAGTTGTAAGGTGAGAGTCTTGAATGACGGAGCCGGTACCAATGTTCTGAACCTTGGATGTAGAATTCAGAAAAGATGAAGTCTTTGGAACACAGACCCCAACTGTGTGTGCATGAAGAGAGGAACTGTGAAAAACTGCTGCAGGCTCCAAGATAGATTTTTCCTTGATGGGCAACAGTATGATGCTGGAAAGTGGAGCCATAGGTACAGCAGAGTTGGTATCCTTAGGAAGGTTTTCCAAGACATCCGAAGTAGTAACGACAACATTAGGGTTTGCCATAGAGAGTTCAGAGGATACAGCAGCGGTGAGATCTTGGATGGCTGTAGGGGGTATCGAGGCTGTAACAACTAGGTGTGAGGGAGCCATGAGAGAGCCAGCGGGCTGGAAAACACCTGAGACTGTTAGAGTAAAGTCTGGCAGTCTTAGTGCTATAGATATACCAGCAGGAACAACTGGAGTAGTAGTTTCAGGATTCATAATAGCTATAGCGACCTCAAGATCTGTAGTAGGGACTTCAGGAGTCTCAAATGTGTCCGGGGGTTTTGGAACCACAGCAGTAGGCAGATCATGAATAGCAGTTGGAAGTTCGAGTGATCTAGCAGCTACAGACAAATCAGGTGTTGCAACTACTGGTAGATCGGGTACCACAACCACTGGCGATTCAGGGGGTATCGAAGAAACAGAAGATGTTAATTGCTCGAGAGTGATTTCTGATAGCACAGCCACACTTTGGCAAGCCCCGCTTGCCACTTCCGCATGCTCGGTGTGAACTGTGCCAGTCTCTTCAGCTGCCATTGTCATTGCAGAGGAGGTTGTAGGTGTGGGTACTGGACGATAGGCAAGGGTGAGGGCGGAATCATCCTTTGACTCAGAAGGATTTTCAATCAGTGGACCACCCTTGTCTTGCGGTGTAATGACTGTGTGCGTGATATGACCCACCGGAGGAGTTAATTCTTTTCTATCCGTACAACAACCTGAGCTTCTGCGGCTGGAAGGTGAAAGAGCTGTGTCAATCTCTAGAAGGGATACAAATGATATATTTAGGTCTTCCATCTGCTTGGTAAATGTCTGTATACTTTTCTGTATGGCAACTCCAGGCCTTATGTCGATCTCTAAAGATAAGATGTCAGGTGTTGGACATAGTGTCAAAAGGTCTGGTGACTTGTGTCCCTTCATAAGATTCTTGTGATACAAATAAACAAAGTCATCATAAAGGTCTTCGGTCTTTCTTTTAAGTCGTAGGAGTTGTTTGTGTAGCAGGTAAGTATCATTAGTTTGATCTACAGCTTCAGAAGCGGGTGTGGCACAAAATGTGGTTGTAGCAATGGGAAGACTGACCTTAGGGTTATTGTGGTTAATAGATACTGTGGAAGTATTAGGACAACCGATGGTTAGTATAGGTCTTTTGTACCCGGAACCAGATGCACAAACCTCAGAATAATAACTGCCTTGTCCTGTCGAATAAGGTTTTCCAGCATTCTGGGGAGCTTGCCAAGCTGATCTTGCGCATATTACACTGGCAACAGCGTATTCTGGTTTAGATTCTCTCACAATGAGTGATATGTCCTTAGCTGTTATGGTGTTAGAAGGCTTGTCAGAAGACGCAGGAGAGTTTTCCACTGTTTGGTCTAATAAGATCTGTAAGAATTCATTATCTTGCTGTAGCTCTGCAACAGATAAGGACTGCGGATCATAGTCGCAAATGTCATAATAATTGTACACGGAAGAAGGGTCAGCTAGCCAGTGGGTATAGTACCGTGCTTGTAAATCTTTGTTTTCTAAGGCGAGACTGTCCTTTAGACTAAGTTTCTTGTTTGCTGTCCTAAGGGAAACCATAGGTTTATGCAAAGGTTTCTTAACTCGAAAGGGAAGCATCTTTGGTCTGTGTGTGCCCTTCCGGCCAATGGAATAAGACATTTTTAGCTCTTGCATTCTGTCAGGGCTGGCACTCTAATACGAGTGGCACAAGACACCCAGACGAGTTTGGGTGTTGAAATAAAGTGGACAGATAGGAACACACACCGCGGAAAGGAAAGGGAGTGAAGAGTAGGGAAGAGTAGCAAGGGAAAAGGTATAGAGTGAATACCCTCTTGGGGTGTATGCAGAATAGGAAAAGAGTATTCTACGAACCTTGGAAATACTCTAGCCTTCTGCACAGTTTGCTATAACAGAGTCCCACGCTGTTTGCTCATAACTTGGAACAGCAGCTATGGGTGTCTGTGATATAGAAACGAGACAAGGGAAGGGGCAGAGGTTGACTGATGGGAACCAGCAGACAAGCTCTGTACAAAGGGTCTACAAACAGTACAAGAGAAGATACAACAGACAAATCCAGGAAAGGAGATGATAACAAACTAGCAGAAGGATAGGAAGGGAAAGTCGAGTAACAGGATATGATAGCAGAGGACAGAAAGGTAAGTGGAGCGCTCAGAGGAGCAGGAAGGCAAGGAGTAAGCCCACAAGAGTGGGACGGTAAGGTAGAAATATCCGAGGAAAAGGGCTACGGCAGCCGGAGTGAGGAAGGCTGCAGAGCAGGGAGCCCAGGGGACAAGGGCAAAAGCAGCCGGAGAGAGGCAGGCTGCAGAGCAGGGAGCCCTGAGGACAAGGGCTAAGGCAGCCGGTGTGAGATAGGCTGCAAGCAGGGAGCCCAGAGGACAAGGGCAAAGGCAGCCGGAGAGAGGAGGCTGCAGAGCAGGGAGCCCAGAGGACAAGGGCTAAGGCAGCCGGTGTGAGATAGGCTGCAAGCAGGGAGCCCAGAGGACAAGGGCAAAGGCAGCCGGAGAGAGGCAGGCTGCAGAGCAGGGAGCCCTGAGGACAAGGGCTAAGGCAGCCGGTGTGAGATAGGCTGCAAGCAGGGAGCCCTGAGGACAAGGGCTAAGGCTGGAAAGCAGCAGAGCGTGATACGCTGCAATGTGGAGAGCCCGGCAGGGCAAGGGCGAAGACTGGAAGACAGCAGAGAGTGATCCGCTGCAACGTGGAGAGCCCGGCAGGGCAAGGGCGGAGACTGGAAGGCAGCAGAGCGTGATCCGCTGCAATGAGGGGAGCCCGGCAGGGCAAGGGCGGAGACTGGAAGGCAGCAGAGCGTGATCCGCTGCAATGTGGAGAGCCCAGAGGAGCAGGGCTGAGAGGCAGGGAGCCTGGAAGGCAATGACTGGAGGCAGCAGGGTGGAGCAAGCAACAAGGCAGGGAGCCCAAAAGGCTAGGGCTGTAGGCAGCAGGGTGTAACAAGCTGTAAGGCAGGGTCCAAGCAGGAGTGAGGATAAACAGCATACAAGGATCCGAAGACACTCGCGAAAGGTGGAGGAAGGACTCTCAATGCAAGAGGCTGAGCCACTGCAGACAGCAGCCTTATATACTGCCTAGCCCAGCACAGAGGCAGGCCAATTGGTTTCACCTGGCGAATCACACCTGCAGGCAATCGGCCACCTCCCTTTCTGTTCCTGGGCTGGTGGAAGCAGGACCAGACTCTAAGGCTTCTGGGGGGTGTAGTTTCATAGAAGTCCAATAGGAACGGCCAGGAAACAATGCTTGCGGCCAGGTGCATTATGGTATGCGTAGATAGATGACAATAATCATTAAGTAGCAAAGTCCGAATGGAGCAAAAATGGATGTGCCCATGGCGCATGCATGACACAATCATGGACCAAAACTGGTCTGTTGCAATACTGCCTGGATGGGTGCAAAATGATCATATCCTTTGGAATAAAGTTTTGTTAGCTTTCCACATATAGTCTATATGCGTCTACTGAATTCTATAGCATGTGCACACAGACAACATAGGGCCTCATTATTAAGTATGCCGGTCCGGAGACAACGGTGCCGGTAACCTTACCAGCACCGTTGTTTCCGGACCTGCATACTACAAGTTTGCCTGCCAGAGCCGCTGTGCCCGACAAGGCAGACCCTGCCTGTCACAGCAGCCACGGTAGGCAAACTGCCACGGAAGCACCGCCACCTTTATTAATGGTGCTGGTGCGTCCGTGGTCTCCAATCCCATGGAGTCCAATGGGATTCCATGGCAATGGGGATAAACAGAATTAGCAGCGCTTGACTTCGCGGCCGTCGTGGTTGTAATACCACAGTGCTACCGTGAAGTCAGGCGCCAGTAATTCTTTACGGGTCGGTGGCAACCTGCCGGTATCACTGGCAGGGTTACCGCCGGACCCGTAATGAGGCACCAATATGCTGATTGACCTGAAAAATATTTAGACGCAAATACATACTAAAGCACCTTAAAGCATTAGTACAAGCCTTGGTCAAGTAAATCCATTGGCTTAAGATAGGGAAAACTTTCATTTACATACTCTTCATAGTGTTGCGTTTTTTCTCGAGAATCTCATTGCTTCTTATTCTGTCCCATTCCTGTGTTTTATACTTTAATTTATGCAAATAATAGCCAATTTCAGCTGGCCCAGATATAGGTAACCCCATATTCTAAAGATAAATTGTAAAGATAGTCATGCGTCTCATCTAGATAGAAGTGTGAAGATAATCATGTGCCTCATACAGATAGAATTGTGGAGATTAGCCTGTGTAACATCTAGATAGAATTGTGGAGACTAGGCTGTGTCACGTTTAGATAGAACCAGTGCTCCAGATAAGATTTTGAGGTGGGAGTATTTTACTCCCTATTTTTAAACTTTGAGCGTAAATGTGATTTCAAGAGAGTAAAAATGACTTTTCTCCTTTGCAAGAGAATAAAATGTATGTGACATCCAGCCGACGTATGAAAATCATTGCTATGCGGCAGCCTTCTGCATTGTGACAGAATACGCCTTTCCTTATTTCTCTAATGTTTGGCCATTTGATCTCTCCTGTATATATTTAAATGTTGAAAGCGTTCTGGCTTCTGTCAAGTAACCTGACCTTTGCACTGCCTTCTGCTCTCAACTTGTGTGTAAAAGTACACAGGAAAATAATAAAGCTGTCGTATTTACAAGATTTTCATGCGTAAAAACGCCTAGTACGCACCTTAACTGGGGGCCTGGATAGAACTGTGAAGATAATCATGCGTCACACTAGATAGAACTGTGGGGAGTAGCCTGCGTCACATCTAGATAGAATTGTGGAGACTGGCCTGCATCACATTTAGATAGAACTGTGAAGATAATCATGTGTCACACTAGATAGAACTGTGAAGATAATCATGTGTCACACTAGATAGAACTGTGGGGAGTAGCCTGCGTCACATCTAGATAGAATTGTGGAGGCTGGCCTGCATCACATTTAGATAGAACTGTGAAGATAATCATGTGTCACACTAGATAGAACTGTGGGGAGTAGCCTGCGTCACATCTAGATAGAATTGTGGAGACTGGCCTGCATCACATTTAGATAGAACTGTGAAGATAATCATGTGTCACACTAGATAGAACTGTGGGGAGTAGCCTGCGTCACATCTAGATAGAATTGTGGAGACTGGCCTGCATCACATTTAGATAGAACTGTGAAGATAATCATGTGTCACACTAGATAGAACTGTGAAGATAATCATGCGTCACACTAGATAGAACTGTGGGGAGTAGCCTGCGTCACATCTAGATAGAATTGTGGAGACTGGCCTGCATCACATTTAGATAGAACTGTGAAGATAATCATGTGTCACACTAGATAGAACTGTGAAGATAATCATGCATCACACTAGATAGAACTGTGGAGATTAGCCTGTGTCACATTTAGATAGAATTCTGAAGATAATAATGCATCCCATCTAGACAGTGATGCCACTAATAATCCTACTAAATGAATCTGACCCCCTGCATACACCTCTCAAACTCTAACCAAACACAACCATACCTCTAAAGCACAACAACCGCACGCACTTCACTACACTGTAACAACAAAACAAACCACACTCAGCCTCGCACAACAGCACATAAGCTCAGCGAATGGTGTTAACCGAACTGAAGCTGCCAACAGCACTCTTGCTCTTTTCCCGCTCAATCCTACAAACCCATCCCATCCGCTTTCCTTTCAGATCCGCCAGAGCACCAGGGGACCACTTCAGTGGTGATAGTGCACAATATAAATATCCTTTAACATTAACATATCCATTAACATTAACATTAAATATTCTTATACTGGCACTGCCAGTTCACGATCTGCTGTATTTTCCCTCCAGTATTGGGCGTGTGCTTTGCACATCGAATATATGTCTGGTATGGCCGTGGTGGTACTGGCTATTTCAATTTTTATTTATAATTTACTACAGGTCAGTTTTCGAGTAGTACATATAGATGTAACACCAAGTTCCATTCTCGCAGCGACCACTGGATCCGACAGGAGACCCAGAAGTGACCTGAGTAGGTTACCTTCTAATTGTTCAAGCCAGCCCACATGTTTTCTGGAATTGTTTCCGTACCATATAAAATACAGGGAACTATTGCTTTGGTGTGTACTTCAATAGGTCCCTCTATTGAATTTCCACCCACTCTTTTTATAAAACCGATCAATACCAACCATCGCCGTTGTGCTTGAGCTTTGATATATGCATAATAAATATTTGGCAGGAACACTAGAGAAAGGTAGGCCAAGATAAACGTAGGTTTTAGCCAACTCCAATCTGGTACCGTTAATGTGTCAATTAAAGCTGTTAGAGGCATTGGCCATTCCCCTTAAATGCATGACCTTGGTCTTTGTGTGGTTAATTTTAAATCAATTGTCTTCTGCAAATTTGGCCAACCCATTAATTGCTCTTTGCAAGTCTAGTGGTGTGCGGTCAGGTAAAACCGTGTCATCGGCATACATGATCCACGGCACCTGAACCCCACCAATCTGAGGCAGGAAGGTGTGTGGCCTGCCAATAGTCTTCCCATATCAGCCACATATAGGTTAAATAGCAGGGGTGCCAGAACGCACCCCTGTTTCAAACCCCTATATGTGGGTATCAGGGAGTAATGTCCCCCTATGGCGAAAGTCGCACAGTAATGTTGTGTCAGTATAGAGGGCCTTTATAAAGTACAAAAGGTGTTTATCAATGCCCCATCGTTCCAATTTGGGACATTGAATTTGCTGATCGACACAGTCAAATACTGTCGTGTAGTCGACAAAACATAGATAAAGGTTTCCAGCCGACCCATTTAACATGTCAGCTGTTAGCAGGCACAATGTCCACATAGCCTGTATCATGGAGTAATCCTTTCTAAATCCTAGTTGATGGGGTTTAAGCAGTTGATTGGCAGTAGATCATGTATTCAGCCAATTTAATAGTATTGCCGCAAAAATCGTACTACCTGCATCTAGCATCGCTAGTAACCTATACTTATTGGGATCTGTGCGGGGCCCATTTTTGTGAATCAAGATCGATATTGAATTTCACCAGCTAGGGGGAAGAATATCAAAAGTGCATTTTTTAGTATACATTTAGTACAATATTCGAGCCCAAAACTGCAGGTTAGAGTTCAATACAACATTAGCCAAACCATCCGGTCCAGGGGTCCTGGACGGTTATATCTTTTCCAAGATAGCCAGTATGTACCTAAAATCGATAATCAAGACTGGTCCACCCATGTTTGTAAAAAGGGAGTTCTTGTTTCACATTACTATGGTCCCAAAATAGGCCCTTTACATGTACCTGCCAGTCTGCTTCTGCAATGGCGTAAATTTACTAAGGGGCAGTTGCCGCTAAATAAGTTCAATAAAGGTACAAACATTTCTGAGAATCATGAGTGTGGATCAGTCCGTATACAATTTTCCAGTTAGCTGATTCTAGACTGGATTTATGGCTGCGTAACCAATTCTTGTGTTTAGTACACAACATCCCAATCTCCATTTTGGTTCACTTGATTAATCAAAATCGAAAAAGATTTTGACCAATCGATAAGGTCAAAATCTTCCTAGTCTTAATGGCCCCAACTTTCCTACAAAACTGACGCTTTTCCAAATGGATTTCATAATAAAAAATTATAGGGTTATCCCTTTCTTGTATTGACATTTTGACTGCCATATAAAGCATTCTTTAACAATGCAGAAAATTCAGCAAAATCTCCTTTGCAATACTTAGTATATCTTCCGGAGGACAAACTATGTGTGGAATGTATTCATTAGCCCTTTTAGGTTAGCCTCTGCCCATACAATTCTATTGCCCTGAGCATTAACTGACACTTTGCCTGTTTCTATCTTCCTATTCTTCTGATTGTACACTTGGAGCATAAGTTTCAGCATTGAATGGTCACTAAGTGGTGAAAATTCAACTTCATAATTCAGTTTTTACAGTGCAGCATATTAGCTACAAAGATACAATCCAAGCATGAGGCACTAGTGCCATTAGGCCATGTAACAACCTCAAGCTTTGATTTGTGGTTACAAGGTAACAAAGGTATGAGGTCAAATTCAAACAATGCTTCTGACCACCTCAGGCCCTTCTGTATTAGTGCTCAAGTGCGTTCTGTAAATGAACTCCATTGTTCCTCAGTTATAACTCAATTTTCTAGATTTGTACATAGTGCATTAAAGTCATCAGCTATAATTCTATTTCCCTTAGGATGAATTAGCTTCCACCCATACAACAGCTCTAACACCCATTTCAACAATAGATCAGTTTGTGATCCACCAGGGGATCATATAAATTGAGTATCAAGGTGCTACGGTTCCTGTTTGGGCCATTTTTTATTTCATCTGCTATTCCGTTCACACACGCTACCCCTATGCTATATACCCGCTATACAAACCATTTTACAGTACAATAAAACAATATAGCTTACAGCAGGACTTAAAATAAAATTAAGGCTGCAGTAAGAAGGTTTTTAGAGCAGTACGGAAGGTAGAGTAAGAATGAATAGACAGCAGGGAGAGAGGGAGAACATTCCAGTAAAAAAGGAGCCAGAAGAGAAAAAGAACGGAAGCGAGAGGAAGCACATGGGGGGCAAAGCACAGTTAAAAGAAATTCGGTTTGGGAACAAAGAGTACGTGAAGGAACATAAAAAGAAACAAGAGAGGCAAGGTAGATAGGAGAATGTCTGTAAAGAAAATGAAATACTACGCAGAGAAAATTGAATATAAATTGAGAGTGAAAGGATAGCCATCGAAGAGAGGCCAAAGAAGGAGAAATAGATTTACAAATAGGTAGGGAATCGAGAAGACGAATAGAGGAATTGAAAATAGATTTAAGAGGAGCGAGATGAGAATCAGGATGCCCAAAGAGAAGAACAGAACAGTAGAATAATCGAGAGAAAATGAAAGAAGAGATAAGAAGCTTTGTGGCATTAAAGGTAAGAAGAGGACTAACTTTCCGGATGTAAAAGAGATGAAATCGACAAGAACGGGATGTGATCGAGATATGATGAGCAAAGGAAAGATTATTATCAAGATGAAGACCAAGGATGCAGGCAGTCAGAGAAAACAGGAGATGAGAAGGAGAAAAGAGGACAAAAGGAGGGGACACAGGAGGAGGGATGGTATTAGCAGGAAAAAGGAGGACTTCAGTCTTTGATGGATAAAGGACAAAAAAACATTCTGACATCCAAGTTTTGAACACGGAAAGACAGGCAGAGAGGTTCAAGTGTATATCAGGCGTGAAAGCGGAAAAGGAAAGGAATAGTTGGTTCTTGTTGCATACAAGTGATGAGACAGCCCAAAAGAAGAGATAATCATGGTTAAAGGAGAAGTATACAGAGAGAAAACAAATTGGCCAAGAACAGACCCTTGTGGAACACCATGTAGAAGGGGCGGGGGTCAGAATTAACACCAGCCCAGGATACTGGGTAGGTGCGATTAGATAGATAGGATTGGAACCACGTGATTACAGAACCAGAAAATCAAAAAGAAGAGAGGGAGAGAAGAATTAGTGTATAATCCACTGTATCAAAAGCAGTGGATAAGTCCAAGAGTATGAGAATGGAGCAGTGTTTAGCATAACGGGCAGAAAGGAGAGAGTCACAGACAGATAAAAGAGCAGTTTCCGTGGTATGAAGCATTAAACAAAAAAAACAGATAGCTAGAATTAAGAGTAACAAAGGAAGAAACCTGGCAGTAAAGGAGATGTTCCAGTAATTTATAAACATAAGGAAGACGAGACATGGGACAGACATTCGAAGGAATAGCAGGATCCAAGGAAGGTTTTTTTTAAAACAGGAAGAATAATAGCATGTTTGAATAAAAGAGGGAAAATAGACGTAGTAAGAGAGATATTAAGGAAACTAGTAATGTAAGATTAAGATAAGGACAGATGTTAGAAATAAGAGGAGATGGAACAGGATCTTTAGGAGAAGCAGTAGGATGCGCCCGATAGATGAGTAAATAAGTGTAAACATTTGAAATCGGCGACAAAGAAGAAAGAACCGCAGCAGGAGGGGAATTAGAAACAGAACAAGATGAAACCGGGGAAACAAGGGGAATGCCAGAATGGAGAGAATTCACTTTAACATTGGAGAAATTGGTTGTAGTCAACCAAGTGTCTTGCAAGAGAATTATGTCTTAGTTGGTCAAAGAAACATGTCTTTTATCTGTGAGGTAAATTATCCAAATCCCCTCATATTCCATGATAAGATCGGGCAGGTTGCAGTTTGGACCGATGGTCAATATGCCTGTTCATCAACAAATGGTCTCCAATGCTCATTGGGTTGGAATTGCTGGATGTAGGGCTCGTTTACCCATCCTCTTTTTCCCCAGAAAGGTTTAGCAGTTACTTTATTATCCATGGTATACAGAGGGGATCTTCAGCACTCCTCTTTAGCTAAGCCATAATAGAGCTGTACATGATAGCCCATAGTATGAAGTTCCTTGGCAAATTACATAAGTCTTTCAACAACCATACAGATGGCAAATGTAACCACTACCCAATTTGTTTGGCTATTAAAGGTGGACAATTCCAACCTTTTGATGTCTTGAGGTATCATAATAGATAGCTCTTCAATCTGTTTAAACAATGTCATTAAATGTCCTCTGTTTAAAATGGTCTATAGCTGGTAGGCTAAATTTCCTCAATGCACACACAGCGTGGATAACGTAATGAAGCTTTAGGTGGTTTATCTCCTTGCAGGTTGTATGGTCGGTTCCCCATATGATGACTGTCCTCTAGACGCATTTGGCTAGAGCCCAGTTGTTTTGCAAGTGTCCCCGTTTGGTCAGTTGATGCGTGGGCCATACTACTCTGTCAATGGGGCGGCCCTCGCAACTGATTTGTTTGCAATGTTCTGGGAGGATTCAGTCTGCAAATCAGCCGACATTGAATACCCCTGTCAGCTTTTATTTGGGGAACCTCCATGGGCTGGCCTTTATCTCCATGCACAGATGGCATTACTCCTAGGGATGATGTGCATTCCTTTGGAAATTGCAGCCATTTATCCAAACTGCCACACTATGCCCGGGCAATTTAGGTTTGTTACTTAATTGCCCATGAATTACTTTTGTGTTGCTTGACAATGACACAAACATATGTACATTGGTAATCACTGCCAACAATGATACGTTAGAGGCTGCTTTGGCAGGAACTACATTGACCCATTTAGGCTGCGGTATGGCTTTGTTTTTTTCTGCTTCATTTCTGTGCCATTTTAGGCTGACTGCTAGGAGACGAAACACTAGCAATTTGAGACTGGATGGCTGGCTCTTCATTCATTTCAATTTTGATTGAGGGTGGAGTGTTGAGCATGCTAAGTTCAATTGATGAATCCTCATCCATGACTTCTCCAATAGCCACATCTACAATTTTCCCAGGGCGGGCCACACTAATAGTTAGTATCACATTCAGTACCCTGGCGAGAATCTTCTTGATAGCTCGCTATTCGTTGGTCAGCGTGATGCATAGGCCAAAAATAGCACCCATTGAAACTGCAATAGAGTTCAGTATGGCCAGAAGCTGGAGTCATCCATGCTGTCGTCATCCTGGGTGGTTATTGCTGAACTATCAAGGCTTGAATCAACTGCGTCCGGCACTTGCGTTTTTACAATATCTTCAAGATCAGGCATTGCAGACAAATTAACAGGGGGTGGTGATGTAGATAGAGCTTTGGTACAGGCCTTTCCTGACAGTGATGAGTGTCTAAGATTCAGGCACATATTCAACAAAGAATTGTTATTGTCGATATTGGCCATCAGGTTAGGTGAGCTGGCCACTTCAGGCAGACATACAGGTTTTGCTGAGGAACCTATTGGGAAGAGATTGGTGGACTTCTGTTGTTCCCATTGTATTCCATCTACTGATCGTGTGCGCTTTACAATAGTCAGGTCTCTACTGGCATCAACGCGGCCCGTACTCATGCTCTGAACTTCAAGTATACAGGGGTCACCCTCTAAGCACCGCCTTGGGTCTCCAATGTTATCACCCATTGTCAGTGGGCACCCTTAACACCTGTTGTTGACCGGCTTTAGAGGGAATCAAATCCCTTTTAACTATGGACCAATTGCAATTCACCAGACTACATAGAAGATAAGTGCTAGAGGTCAGAGGCTGTGGTGCTTTTTTCTTGAGTCTCAAACCTTCCGTTCTAGACATTAGGCTTAAAAGAATTATTACAATGTATGGGTAAAAGGTGTTTTCCATGGGTACACTCACAGTCTAATGCGTGTGCAATTAATTGGCTTTAGTCCAACATATACCAGTCAAGGGAATGGGCTGTCTCAAACGACCCGTACGTTACCCCACAGCTCAGGACCTGCAAGGCCTTCTGTTAACTGCAAGAGATGAAGATTTTCCATTTCATTAATTTGCAATTTCTCGGGCCATCTATAGCAGCATTTACTCTCCAAAGTAATTGAAGAAACACACAGACACCGGGAGAGGATGACTTGCTTTCAATAATAGAAGATGGTATGGAGAAAATACACCAGAAAATATACAGGCAAGTCCAAAACAAGCTGTAGCCCAATTCACTAAGAGGGATTCAGCTTAATACAATGTGCCGTTACTGCTGCCATTACCACTCCATAGATGGGCCCAGGTGTACTCAAGAGGGCTACTAGTGAGTCTCTTGTAAGGCTAACTCTTAAGTATAGCCAAATATAGCCAAACCATGCCGGCCAGGGACCCGGCACCCCACAATGTTGGTTGCTATAGATCACTATGGGCTGCTAATGAAAGGTCACTATGCCCTGCACCGGGTGCTGAACGGGGTGCCATCTGCACTTGCCGCCTGCTACCCAGGCTTTTACTTAGGCCTCCCACAAAACTCACCTTATTGCCTCCTCACACCAAGGGTGCTCGCCCAGAACCTGCGACCAGAATCTATGACCTGCTTCTGCCACTGCCACTGCAAAGGATCCCTGCTCTATGCTCTACGCTCAGCTCCCTGCCTGGTTCCAAACTCCAACCTCTTGGCAGCTCAGCAGGCGGCAAAGTGGCCAGACAGCAGGACGGTAGAGCATCCCAAAACATGGCCAGACAAAAAGCAAGACTCGGGCAGGATTCAAGGAATGGACTGGTAAACGTGAAGCTACGTGAAGCTACATGGAGCTACGTGTCAAGCTGCACTGCTTCCTGAGAGAGTAAACCTTCCGCAGCCACTTCCGACACAATCACCACGTCACTAACCATTGCAGGCATGGGATAGTGAATGTATTTACTATGTAGAGGCCACTTGACAAATGGACAATAACCGACTTTCATCGGACTATGTGTTAAGCCATGTACATGCAAAAGGTGAGTTGTTTGCAATCTCTCACGTAAGTTTTAATTCACAGGTAATGTTTTCGGGAATCTATATATTCTGAACTCACATTTGTCTTACATTGTATGAATGTGTGGGTGCAGTGCTCTATAGACATGTGTATGCGACTTTTATTAAACCAGGATTTGTTCTTTCATCTATCGGTGTGTGTATATGTGTATCTTTCCTTGAACATAAATGCATTTATTTTTTTATAGGCATGCATGGTTTTAAAAGTGCCTACTAGTAACACTTTGCGTCTCTTCTCCAGTAACACATACTTATTTGAAACCTCTCTTCCCTCCCACATTATGCATGACTGTGCCTATGCATTGAAAGACAGGAGAATACAGAGGATGTGTACTTCACACATTTTTTAATGAATTGAATGAATTCTCTCTACATGCATTTTGTGGTACAAACATCCGATCTATGACTATGGTCCACACCGGAAGTATTAACTGCATGATGCCTCTTAGGTTATAGTGGGTCATGATTCCACTATGATATAATGGCTCAACACCAGCTTCAACCACTAACTATATGTGCAAATACTACTTAGCTTTACAAAATAAATCTCACTTTAAAGTAGAAGTCAACCTGCTTTTCAGATTTGGATTTCATTTTTCACCGCAGGGTGGGCTTGGCCTTAAGAAACCACATCTCACTTTTTATTTGATATACATAAGGAATACAGAACATTGGGAAATTAGCACTTCTGTCCCTGTTTTGGAATTGCTTTTCCCTGCATACCTACAGTCCTGTTACCTACACAGATTTCACCCTGATCAAGATGGACAATATGGGGAACTGGCAGGTTTTTTTTTAAATGTACCTTTTAAGATGCAACTTCTGATTTTGGGAGGACCAGCAAGGGACCCAGTCAGCCCATTCCTGAAGCAAACCCTCAATTCAGGTGGCTTACATAAAATCAATCCTCATGCATAGAATGGTCTTTCTTCTATGGGCTGGCCTCCTTGTCACAATGGACAGATCTCGGCCTGGGGATGTTAGTCTCCAATCGCACATTTGTTCCCCTTCTCAATCTCTATCTCCCAATCCTGACATCTCCCTCTGACCTATTTGTATGCCATTATATTTGCCTTCACTCCCATCCCTGGTTTATCAGAGGTGCAGTTTTCCAATCGCCTGCACTCTTTCTGAAGAAATACTAATTTCAATTATATACTCACATCACTGACTCATTTGTGCTACCTTGATAAAACGTATATTTTTAGATTATGTAATTTGGGGTGTACATTTTGAGATGTTGAATTATTCAATTGTGATTGTTTTTGACAATTTTACCAGGTTTCACAATTTTCAGAGAATTTGAAACATTAAGATGCCCAATTCATACAACCTAATCTGATAGGTATTACTTTTATCTACAATATCCAGAGTTCAGATCAATCAGAACTTTCGTTATATATTCAAGGATGTACAGCCGGGTCAGCAAGTGAAGTTGTGCTGTCAGCCTCACTTTCTGAGAAGGTTGCGACTTGTGAATATACTTTCATCCAAAACCCTCCATTAATGAGTTTTTTGGATGACAGTATATTCAAGAAAGGGCGCTGCAAGGTATTAGGTTGCAGCGTCCTGCTGGCCACGGCCAACAGGGTGTGTGGAAGAGGGACTTGCGCCAAACACGCAATGCCAAAACGGCCTGCGCAAAATGGGCTGCACCAAAAGAGGGCATACTGAAGTCCCTGAGATGGGTGGGCCAAACACTGCTCTAACAATGACAACTGCTGCTATAGCTGCGAGTGCTTCCAAAATTACCAAAACCTTCGGCAGAAAGAGCTTACTTCTGTTCTTACTTCTGTTCATATCGTGACAGGTGCTGGCCAGGACACAAAGGGAGAACTGCTGGAGTAACAAGAACCCTGCGGCCCCGTAATTGACAGCTATCCTGATGTATAATAATAGAAGAGAAGATACAAATAATGCTGTTGCAGAGACACCTGCAGGTCAGAGGTGGGACTGCTACTGAAGTAACTGTGCCAGTAAGGTACAGCCATGTGCTGCTCTTAAAATGCCACCAGTTGGCCATAGTTGCGAGTGTTGCAGAAGTTGCACAGCATCCTATGAGTGGTAGGTAATTGCTGTCCTTAAAGTTACGCCGGTGGCCAGGCAGTAGTCAAAGTGCATGAAAAGAAGTAGTGGAACTATGTTGCCTGATAGCCTGCCTCGCTTCCCACATGCACAATTGCCACGCCCCCTCCAACGCGCAATACAAACCCCCAAACATGTGTGCCCGCTGTTTAAAGAAACGTTCAGTGCAGTGACCTGAAATACAAATGCCAACTGCTTCCTACACATTTATTTTAAAACAAAATAATTCCGTAACATTTTTAAATAAAAGTATAGGAACAGCAAAACTTAATTTTAAAAAAGTAGAGGAGCACCGCTGCCAATCGCTCCCACCCACTTCGACCACTGTGGCCAGCGCTTGAGATCTGTGAGCGCTGTAGATTTAACACGGCCCTCGAGGGGAGGGGAGGGCCATATAATATGCTTCAATTGGTTACTGTTGACCGGGTTATGAGCCAAGTGCTGCTTTTATTACCTGATGCTCGCTGGAGCTGTGAGTCTTGTTGAAGTAACAGAGCCAAAAGTCACGTGGCGCCACATACTGCTTTCACAGTGACACCTGCTGGCTGGGAGAGCTATTGCAGCAATGCTTGAATTGTGTTAAAACGACTATGGCGTCTAACACGAGAGTAAAGCAATATTTAGGGGGCTGGTGGGGGCGCTCGGAAGTGCCTGGCGCAGCTTTAGAGTTTCAAGTAGCTAAGGTTCCTTGTAAAGACGTGGCCCAGTAGGAGTGGCCTAACAGATGCCATTGAGTTTTTTGTGCCTGGAATGTGAGGAAGTATACATTATAATAAAATGTGTGTTAATCATGATAAATATGCAAACAAATATGGACTAAAATAGATATTAAAACATAATATTCAAATAAAATCAAAATAGGCCAATGCGCGTTCAGCTCCTCACTTCGTCGGAAGAAAAGCCGTGAATTTTGTTTTACCAATGTATTCAATTAATTTATTACTGCATTAAAATCATTCTAATGACACAACTTCCATGTATTATGTGCCAAATATCGAGCAATGTATTCTCTATATTGTACTCTCCCTTCACTGCTGTATAACAAATAAGAGACTATCAAAAGTCTGTAAAGGATGATTCATTCTAACCATGGCTGATAGCGACATCTACTGGAGAAGTATTGCAATTCATCTGTAAATGTACTTAGCATGCTAAGAAATGAAACATGTGAAGATATTTCACGGTTCCCTGCCAGTGCCCGGATAAATGGCAATTTTTTAAAACTGCAGGGGCTGAACCCTGAAAAGATATTTCACGGTTCCCTGCCAGTGCCCGGATAAATGGCAATTTTTGAAAACTGCAGGGGCTGAACCCTGGCTGGTCCCCACCCACTTGAAGCTCAGGGTTGCATTACCACAGACGGTGTGTTAATGGTGCAGTGGGTGACAGGGGAATTAGGGTGGAAGAGAGACAAGGACTGCTGTTATACTAACACCTGCAACTCGCCCAGAATTATTCTGTACAGTTTGGATTTGGGTTGGTTCTTTTGGCTCAGAGGAAACACCTCATCCTGTGCACCAGGCGCTGCGTTTGAGTTTAGAGAAATCTTAATAAAGTATTAGAATGCCCTAACGGGGAACATGGCAATCATAGCTGGGAATAGTGCGCAAGTAACACAGCTAATGGTGAGAAACAGTGACAACTATTGTGCCGACAGTGACACCTACTATCCAGAGCGGAAATTACTGTTGAAGTAAGATTGAGCGATGAGAGTACTCCTGTTACAGCCCGTATTACAGCCAGTGATGGAAATGGAAAAAATCTGGTGGGGGATCCCACAAGGCCCGGGGTGGGGACGGAGTTTTGGGGATGGCCGGTGTCCGAGGAGGCAGGGTTTAGATGGGGCGGATCTGGCAGGTGACCTCCGATCAAATGAAATGTCCAAAATAATAGTTTAAAACAGCGCAATTTCTTTCATGCTTCAAACTATATATCAATTCCACTTTAAACCACTTCCATGACACTGGTGCACCCAAAATATGATATCATTACCACTTGAAAACTGCTTTGGGGTCCCATCATCTGATGAGGTGTGAAGGCAAGGAGCAAGCGCTGGGGTAGCGCTTGCAGTCAGGATTAAGGACGGAGCCACACTGAGAATTTCTTCTGTGTGAAGGCTATCCATAGACACTACCTACCTTGACCCACTGATGCCATGTCCCGGGCTATTGGAAAAATTGGTGCCAGGCAAAAAAGTAGAGGCCACGGTTAGAGAGTTGACAACTCATGATGGTGTATGGACCAGACAGACACTGTTGCATGGGGAAAGTCTGCCATGCCCCTGGACAATCCTAAGGGGCTGAGAGAAGGATCACTGGGGACAAACATAAGGAGCCCCGCTGTTGGCAATTGCTTCTCTGCACTGGTAAGCAAAGTGCCCTGTCCTCACTAACTCCAGTGGGGCCAGTGCTAAGGAGCGAATAGGAGACAATCATAAGGCTGGAATACAACACTGTCTTTTTGTACTGCTTGGCTAACATTAGTATTGGAAGAACTTAAAGGCATGGTCTAGTAAAATTTTTTATTGTCCCTACGGGTCGGCCATGTTTTTTTAAGCCTGAGTGGCTCGATTTTAGAAAACCTTCCTATGGACCTTACCCGAGTTTTCATCCATTAAACGCACGCGAAAACAAGCACCAGGGAGGCGCCATTTTCTGATAATCCTATCATTTCCCCCATCGCCCTGGCTGACCTGCTTTTGCGGCACTAAATCAAATCCCCCGCCCCTGAGCCTGTCATCAGCAGACTCGTACCGCCCATTTCCCAACGCCAAAGCACGTCTTGTGTCAACATTCGCTGCGCTTCAGCTAATGACGTGTCGCCATGGAAATGGCAGGACGCCTCTTTCCTCAATAAGTATAAACAGACCGTTTCACAACACACAGCAGCAGATTTTCGATTCCATTCCTCTCCCTGTGTTACTTTGAGTATTCTGTGACTCGTTTCAGTGCTCTGGTCAGCTACCTTCGCCGCTTGTAGCCCGTGTGAACAGATACCAGTACCACCGCTATAAATTATTTTAGTTTGCTTAACACAAAATGGCTACAATAATGCCCTCTATGTACGAGCCCGAGTATACCGAGGAGGAACTACTGGAAAGGGAAGCACGCGAAAACGATGGGGATTCGGACGGCAGTTGGCAGGACGAATCAACAGATGGAGAGCCTGGGCCTAGTCGCATGGACGGCGTCTCCACCTGGTGCACATGCAATCGGTGCGAGCTAATGCCAACTGAGGATGAGAACTGCTGCTGCCGAGTAAACTCGGGATGCCTGGCCTACATTTCGGAAGGCGAGCCACGACCGCAATGCATCACCGAGCTGCCAGACTTCAGGGCAGCCTGCCTCACACGGGCCGTGTTGAGAATAATGATGGTGCTTATGCACGAACTTCGCGCAACTGTTCGTCCTCGTAATCCGAGTAATGAGTAAGTATACTCTGCTTGTCATGCCACTCCTATTTCATGTTCTTCTACTATATCCAAAATTACATCTACATATCATTGTAACGCATGTAAGTCGTTCAATAGTGTGCATTGTCTAGATAGCATTTGTCCGTGCAGAATGCCATTAGTTACAAGAATTGTCATTGACAACAAACGTTTATTAAACTTATCTTGGTCATTTAAAAACAGTTTATTTCATTCCTTTTCACAGGTGGTACCGGCTGGTGGCCTATCGTTCCTTTACATGGTGGCTCCACGGGAGGCTTGGACACCGGGTTCGAAGAGTGATACCCGCCTGTGCCGTTCGTGCCATAAGAGAAACGTTCCCGAGTGACAGCGGTCAGTACAGGGGATTTTCTCTCGCTGTGCTGCAACCTGACCTGTATAATCTTTAAAGTCTTGTATTTTTGTGCCATGAAAATAAGATACAAAATAAAACATAACATATATTTTAACAACAGTTGTTTCGATTTTTTAAATGAATCAAGTGTGTCTCCATTCAAGGATGGACGTCAGACATCTGTGCTCCGAATGGGTGAAGGTCTGGTCGCTGTGAAGCAGGGTGGTCACTATCTATCTAAGCTAACATAACATATTCTCGATAATGCATGCACTAAATAACACTTGTTCAAAGTCTTTCAGTGGGATATGTCTCTATAAAAGTCACACATATATCTATACTAACAATTACCATTGGATTATACAGGCCTTAGGGTCTTGACCACCATAATACACCGGTTGAAGTGTGGGTCTGTGCTCACAAGAATCTCCGGTATGTGGCATTTGTTATTGATAAGCAACGATATACTATCATTGATATAAAGACGATATACTATATATTGATATAAAGGCGGTTCGCGCCAGTGGATGAGCGCTGGCATGGGGGGCTGTCAGGGGCGCGAAAGGCCAAGGTGCCAAACTACATGTACACTTCAAAAGGTATCCCATGCCAAGGGGCCATCGGTCACATGGCCTCCTCAGACCCCGTGTCTCCAGCCAGGCCTCCCCTTGAAGCAGGCCGCCCCCCTGCAATCCACATAAGTGTGTCTCCATTCAGAAGTCTTCCTGTGCCTTATCTGCACGCCCCAGGCCCATCCATCCCACCCCCTCTATCAAAGGTGGTTTGCGCCAGTGGATGAGCGCTGGCATGGGGGGCTGTCAGGGGCGCGAAAGGCCAAGGTGTCAAACTACATGTACACTTCAAAAGGTATCCCACGCCAAGGGGCCATCGGCCACATGGCCTCCTCAGACCCCGTGTCTCCAGCTAGGCCTCCCCTTGAAGCAGGCTGCCCCGCTGCAATCCACATAAGTGTGTCTCCATTCAGCGGTCTTCCTGTGCCTTATCTGCACGCCCCAGGCCCATCCATCCCACCCCCCTCTATCAAAGGCGGTTCGCGCCAGTGGATGAGTGCTGGCATGGGGGGCTGTCAGGGGCGCGAAAGGCCAAGGTGCCAAAGTACATGTACACTTCAAAAGGTATCCCATGCCAAGGGGCCATCGGTCACATGGCCTCCTCAGACCCCTTGTCTCCAGCCAGGCCTCCCCTTGAAGCAGGCCGCCCCCCTAAGACCACGACGTACATACGTCATTCATTCACAAACACACCCCTGTTTCTAATACTTTATAAACCACTTGATATGTCTCATGAGAACATCTTTGTGCTTTGCAAGTCAACTCCTGAACGTGTTACCTAGCAACCACTGAGACCTACGCTAATCTGTTCGTCGTCGTGCTATCTGTGAACTTCTGTGACCGCTTAGAGCAAACCCATCAGTGTGCTATCTGTGGCCACCCACCTATTCTCCTGCAACATACTGCTCTGCTTGCTGAATCCAACTGTTTGTTGGTCAAGGTAAGGCCATGTATCCTAGTCATATTTCGCAGATTTTTAAATTTCTATCTATTTACGAGTTGAGTACACAATAGTGCCATCTTCATTGGTCTCATTGCTATTGAATTGAGTTTCCATTGCTATGCTATCAATAGATTTATTTATTTTCATCTGTGTCTATTATCATCGAATTGCATCCTTCGGGGGTCCAGTCTATAATGTAAGCATGTTTCCTTCTCGTGCAATACAGAACATCCAAGGGACGAGTCACATGTTCAGATTTTAGTCACATCATTTATACATTTCTGCAACTTATGCAAATACTAAGCCGCACATAATGAACTGGTATAGTTCCTGCGACCAAAACAAACCTTGCATTGATCATTGTATGATTCATTTACTTTTGTAACAAATCTTTATTCTTGAAGATTGTATAATAATGTCGATATTTACTTTTCAGATTTATCAACAATGCCTGCCTGTTCGATTAGCGGTTGCCCTTCGAAGACCCATGCGAAATCTGAAGGCACTAAAATGCATGTATTCCCGAAAACTGTTGATCGAATAAGAGAATGGGTCTGACATTGCGGATATCCACTGGATAAGCTGGAAAGTAGAGTCCAACAAGTCTTACAGGACAAGAGGGGTGATCGATACCGCATCTGCAGCCGGCACTTTTCCTTGGACATGTACACAACATCTTGGGTAACAAAGAAGAATAAACGGCGAACGACACGGAAATAGCTCGAAAACACTATTCCCACTCTATTCGTCCACATTCCGCCACCGGTGAGTCAAGTGTCCGGATTTAGCTTTAGGCCTTGCGGTAGTGTGTAGGTATCCGAACGGATAAATTGATATTGTAGGTGTTCTATCCCTTGTAATAATTTCGATATTGATATGAGTGTATAGTTTTTTGAATAATGACATTTATCAATATATTCTTTTTCGATTTCATAACCCACAAACGCAATGTATATATATGGGAACAAGGAACTGTGCTGTATTGAGCATTTTTCAAGTATTCTGTCGCCTTACATGGCTATTTTTAATAATGGCATTTCATTATCAATCATTAATTTACCTTTACAACTTCTTGACTATCCCTTGAATCTGAAGCAAGAACATTCTACATCCTTGACGTGGTCGCAGTTATCAACCACTTCTAGCGCGTATCAGGTAATCTTACTAGGCTAATCCGCTACAGACTTGTTTTATGCATGTCAAGTAATAGTTTTATTTTATTGTGTAATTATTTTACCGAATGTTTGGTTAGTGCTTTCCAATTGATATACACCTTAGTTATCGTCCACTGGTGTTTGTTTTCAGTTATAATTAGTGTTATCCATACTAATGCAAGTACTGTCTTTCAGGGAGATGCTGAAGCGTCCGCCACATCTACAACATTTCTAGATTTTCTTCACCAGCAGGAGGTATGGATACTGACAGCTCCATCGAGCGTCATCATAAGAGCTGGAATTCTTGTCGTTTGATTGTTCTACACAATGTTTCATTCGTGGTTAGCCGTTGATATGTACCTGTGCTGTCGACCCCAGGTGTGTGTTACGTTTTCACTATTGTAATCCTCACTAATGCAAGTACTATGTTTCAGGCAGTTGATGGAGCGTCAACCCATGCACTTGATGCAGAGCCTGACATTCAAGTAATTCCAGGTGAAGTGGAAGCAGGACCATGTGTATACGAATCGGCGCAACAGCTTTCGGAAGTGCGCACTACATTTGCAACATCCATAGATATTCTTCAGCAGCACGAGGTATGGATAATGACAGCTCCATCATGCGTGATCATATAACGTGATTCCATTTGCTATACTTTCTTCCCTATTAACGCAAGTGCTGTGTTTCAGGGAGACGACGAAGCTTCCACTACAATCACAACATCCAATTTAGATGATGCAGATGTAAATAAATCGGAGAAATAAGTTGATGAAATGTGATCATATTTAGATTTTCCTTGATTCTTTTGGACAATGCATCATTTGCGGTTATCTCTTTATATGTACCTGTACGTTCGACCCCAAGTGTGTGTTATGTTTCCAATATTGAAAACCATACTAATCCAAGTACTGTGTTTCAGGGAGACGACGGAGCTTCCACCACAATCACAACATCTCATTTAGATGATGCAGATGTAAAGGAATCGGAGAAATAAGTCGATGAAATGTGATCATATTTAGATTTTGCTTGATTCTTTTGGACAATGCATCATTTGTGGTTATCTCTTTATATGTACCTGTGCCGTCGACCCCAAGTGTGTATTGTGTTTCCAATATTGAAAAGCATACTAATGCAAGTACTGTGTTTCAGAGAGAAGCGGATGCCTCCTCTCCAATACAACCATTCATGGCAGTCCATGCAGAGCCAGAGGTATGGATACTGACAGCTCCATCGAAATAGATCATCACTGGTCGAATACTTGTCGTTTGATTGTTGCACACAATGTTTAAATTGTGTTTGGCTATTGAGATGCACCCGTGTGTTTGTCCTCACGTGTGTTTTATGCTAACAATATTTTGATACATAGTAATGAAAGTAATATGTTTCAGGGAGACGATGGAGCCTCATTCCGTGCTGTCTATGCGGATACAGAAAATATAGTCTTTGCAGCGCAAGAGGAAGGGAGGACATGCGGAAACAAATCGGAGCTACAGCGTGCAGATGTTGAAGGTCGAGTCAAAAAAGTTGCAAAGAAAAAAAAACAAAAAAAGGTTAGTTACAAACAGTTCATAACTTTACAAAAATGTTTGTGCTGGGGACTATTTTATGTTTTTTTCCAGTCAATTGTACTACACTTCATCTTGTGTTTAAACTGAACATCCCTTTTCCAATCTCTCCTCCAGTTACCCGTGGTGTCAGAACTATACATACACAGACAGTGAAGCGAATGAGAGGTGTGGCTTGCCAGACCGTGTACACTATGGAGGAACTATTAATTGAGGCAAGGCTTGTTCAGGCTCGAGATGCTCATGTCCAATGGCCAGAACATGAATTAACTGTGTTTGGAGACTACAGCAAAGTTACATTGGACCAGAGCTACAGTGCGACCGCACCACCACAAGAAGATGTTATTGAATGTATTGAAGATAGCTCTGAAGTAGTTGCAGATCAATTCACACAATCTACACCCGCCAAAAATTTGCCACCAAAAAACCTGTCGACATTGTTGTGTTATCCCATCAATGTTGAAGTAATAGATGTCGAAATGACAGAGAATGAACCAGCCGCAGCATCCATAGACGCATCAGAACTTGATATCAGCGATATTACTTTCCAGTGTGTTGAAATCTCCACAACGTCACAGGCCGAAACAACATTGACGCAGGATGACAGTCTAATGAAAGAGAGCAAATACATTGTATTCAACAGTTGTTTGATGGAAATTATAAGTATGCTGAAATGTGTGCATTCCATTAGAGGGAAAGTATGTGGGAAGCCATTGATTAATGTGACTCGTCAAATAAAAGGCAGTAACGTCAAAATAAATGCCGCCTGTAGATTAAATCATAGGTTCTCATGGTCTGCACAACCGATGCTGGGGAAACTGCCAGCAGGCAATCTACTGTGTGCAGCTGCATCACTTTTTAGTGGCTCCAGTTTTAGAAAGTTAGAGGCTTTCTTTCAGTTTGTGGAACTCCATTTCATTTCTAAAGCGCTGTACTACATATACCAACGTGATTATCTGTTTCCGGCCATTAGTGATGCTTGGAAAATTTAACAATTGTCTCTAGCAAGTACATTCGAAGGCAAACGATTCAGGCTAGCCGGCGATGGACAGTGCGACAGCCCTGGATTTTCTGCCAAGTACTGCACCTACCACTTTCAGGACATGGATAGTAAGGAAATTGTGAGTTCGGTGGTAGTGCAGGTAACACAATGTACATCGTCAGTGGCCATGGAGAAACTAGGATTTATAAAATCAGTAGAATATCTACACTCAAGGGGAATGCACATAGACCTCATAGCCACGGATAGACACGTTTCAATTGCCAAGACAATGAGAGAGCAGTTCCCACATATTAAACATCAATTTGACGTATGGCATCTTGCTAAATGAATCAATAAGAAAATCTCGGCTGCAGGGAAAAAAAAAGGTTTTGAAAGTATTTTGCAGTGGTCCCATTCTATCACCAACCATCTTTGGTGGAGCTCAAAAACTTGTGAAGGGTCAGTGGAAATACTACTTGAAAAATGGCGGTCACTGATGCACCACTGTACCAACGTTCACCGCTGGACAGCAAATCAACATTTCCACCAATGTGAACATGGCCCTTTGTCCCCAGAGGAGGCACGGAAGAAGAAGTGGTCGATTCCATCTTCACCGACACACAAAGCCATTGAGACGATTGTTTTTGACAAAACTCTATCAAGAGATTTGAGAGGACTGACAGAATTCTGTCACACAGGAGATTTGGAGGTGTTCCACAATATGTGCCTAAGGTACAGGCCAAAGCGCTTGCATTTTAGCTTTCGGGGCATGAAACATCGCACTCTACTAGCGGTCTTGGCCCATAACAGCAATGTCGGACGTGAACAATCTAGGACTAGGGGTAAAGTAAGGATGCCTCGCTACACTAAGGTGTTTTCAAAATGAAGTAAGCAATGGGTGATCAAACCAGTCTATGATGAAATGCAGTTCGACTTTGTGAAAGGCCTTATTGTTGCTGTGTTAGAGAAGCACAGATATGGAATTTTGGACGTTTCTGTGCAGAGCAGTGATCCGTTGCCACCGAACATTGTGACTGTGCCATGCCCACCCGAAGCACAGCTGATTGTGAAGTACAAATCCCGGTTTAAATAATTGCAATACGATTGTCTTTTTGTAAATAAATGTTATTGTACAGTGTACCTGTAACCCTAACCCCTACCTTCACCATCATGGGTGGCGAACAAGCTGGGTGTCATCTTTGAATTCTCTCTATTCACCTCATATATGTGTATGTATATATTTTTCTCATGTCTCATCTCATGTAAATGTAAATGCTGCGCACTGTTAACGGAGGGGAGGCTTGCGTATTGCAAATAGTAAAACAAACAAACAAACAATAGATCTCACTTTTAACTCAACTCCTGTGGTACTTTATACTTTCCCTGACCTTCCGCCAAAAATTAAATGTCTCAATTTGGGCTGCAATGCTCGCAGACAACAGGGACAAAATTGGGGCACTTAGAACGCGCCAGCCAAGCAGGCCGTGGCATTTGGGAGAGAAGCCAGTTCGCATTTGCACATTGAGGCGCACTACATAGACGGATTCTAAACTTCAAGTTCTCACAGATGCCTTTACTACGTGATGTTGCAAATAAAGAATGCGAAGGACAGCAGCTTTGATTTTCAGCTCGCGCCCAGATGTGGCCCACAAGTCGCACTGGAAGTATAAGGGTCTATTGTTTTTTGACCTTGAGACAGGGACCATGCCGAAATAACTACATTTGAAGGGGGTGCGCAATAACGTAAGAGACGGTAAGGCAGAAAATTCAGAAACTAGACCGAGTTTCATTTTAGTTCAGTATACAAAAAATCGTTGTCAAGAGCACGGTCCGTTTTACAGACTGCATTACGAAGAGACACAATGGAAATTTCAAACATAATGTAAGTAAATCTTTACACGCTTTTATACCGGAATGAAGATTTAATGAATGGAGGCATGAATAAATGAATGAATGAAGAGCTAGGAAAAGCAAGGAAAACGTGTTCGTAGTGGGCACATGGGCATGCAGGTCCACTGGTCTCACCGATCTCGGTCCTTGGCCCAGCCACTTTTCCCTGCACTGCCTACCTGCACTACGGGACTGTCTCTGTATCCTTCAGCCCCTTCTCCCGGCATTTACCTTGCACTTGCCACCAGCTGGCCCTATTATTTAATTTGTATTCACTTAACCATGTAAAGCACTTTTTTCCCCACCTCCCCCCTTCCCCATGCGCGATCAGAAAGACACCTGGCCTAGTAGGATCATTGTCTGCCTCGTCGCGCATAGAAACACTTGAGTATAGGCACGTTACAAATGCCATATCATATATCATATCATTCCTCACGCATGTAGACTAACTGTCGTTTATCATTGTGTGTTGGCCTCGATTTATTTCGTTACTTTTCGCATTGATTTTAGAGCCGAACATATTCCATTGAACTATCCTTGCAAGCAAATAGTTTCTGATCGGCTGTAATAAATAAAATAAGTAATATTAATGAAGATCGGCTGGCGAGACTAATTATAATTTTTTTGTTTTCATAACAGGTATTTGCTCCCTGTAACGCTCACCTGGTTCCCTCGGAGGCGCGGGTCTTGGCTGGGCGGTGAAACCGTCTTCAATGTTAGGCGTAGGGTTCGTTTGGCTCCCTGGTTTGGCCCCCTTCTCACCGAAAGCTTGACTTGGAGGGTGAGATGTCTACAAGTGGAAAAATCAGGGGATTAGTACAAGTTGGAGGCACTGCTGAGATCTGTTTAAGATCGGCATTTTTTATTTTTGCTTTTTCCAGGCACTCCGGTTGCGAGGAGGCCCGGCGGCGCGGCCCCCTCTGCCGTCGCCCCCTTCTGAGGACTACAGGACCATCGCGGAGCTGCGAGAAGACCGGACAGCGCAATCCGGATATTGGCCCTCGGGAGCCGGTTGAGAAGTATCCCGCCCGCGGTTGGCGAGTGTCCAGACGTGGTCCAGACGAGGGGAGGTGACGAGCCGCTTGGAGGGGTGCACGCAGTCGAGCGGCCCCGCATCAAGAGAACTTGGTGAGCATGCCACGCACAACAAGCAATGTGAAATTGTGAGGGAGGGGGGAGGAATTAAATACGGGAGGTGGGAGGTGTTACACAGGTGCGCGGCGAAGGTTTGACAATTTAGTGTTGGAAATGGAATGAATGGTAGCCGAACAAGTGCGAGGGCAGTCGGCTACGTTACGCGAAGGAAGGGGGTGGAGCACGAAAACATCACGTGCGGCCACTCGTAGACACTGATTGGCCTAGGTCGCGACTACGTGTAAGGGTGTGTGTGTGTGGTTTCCTACGATTTGGCGTTTATTGATCAATGAGTAGATGAGGATCCCTATTGTTCGAGCAAGACACTCGATAGGTAGATGACGTTTCCCTGTAGGCGTTAGCTAGTTAGTTGCCCAATACGGAAGATAATTGGCTGGTTAAGCCCTCCTGTCGAGGGGCGTATCACACGCGAGGCGACGCAGCGTGCGCAGTCCAATTATATTATTGATTTGATTACCTTGTTCCAGGAGTGACAGGAAGACAGCTGTAAGGGTAACGGGGGTAGATTGCAAGTGTATTTTGAACTTAAAGAATATATGAAGAACTTACCAGTAGCTCGAAGAGATCGGTGACGTCACCAGTAGGGCTTTCATAGGATATCGCGAGCACAAGGCATCTCCGTTTTGAGAGTGATGGGGAAGAGAAGTGTGGTAAGGGAGTGGAAACGGAGATAAACGGTAAATGAGTTGATCGGGGAAAGGCAAAACAGGGAACGTGGCTGCGCACGGAGAACGCCGGCCACGGCAAGTGTAGAAGGGGGAGGAGAACGTGAAATTAGGACGACTGTATAAGAACGTCATAAGGGGTACGCAGCCGCAGGGGGCTACGTCCGCCTCGGCCGCAGGGGGCCGTAAGGGTGTCGTATAAAGAAGAAACACAGGAGAAAATATATAAATGTAACATACTATATTTTTTATATAATTTTCATTAGCGGACTATCGTAAGTCCCCAAACTTACGGGGCCAGGTAACGATATAAGGCTGTATATTGTAGACTACTAGTGAGATAAACTGCTACCAGATAGGGGAAGGGTAGCAAGTGGAGCGCTACTATGTCATACGGGACAAGATCGGGAGGGTGGGGGAACACCCTCACTACCCCACTACAACACATATGCACAACACTGCCACCCCATAGGGAGAAACTGATTAAGTATAGCATAGAATGGACCCAGGGGACGGATAACAAAATGCTGACACCGTGGCCGCCTAATGGTAGCTTCGATCCATATGTCCAACATTCATTATTAAACCATCTGCACAATACATATAAAGGGAAGAAGTTGGCAAACCACGTGGAGGTGTTTAACTTATGGAGGATGTTCCAGGGGTCCCGACCAGGACCAAATGGAATGTTCACTATGGGGGAAATACCGGAAGACAAAGCGATTAAGGAGGAAGGAGAGGATGGGAAACAGGGGAGTGAGGACCAAAAGAACACGGGAAATAGAGGAGAGGGAGGAGAAAAGAATAATAAAAAAGATGAAATAAAACAGGAACCGAGCAACGATATACCCCTAGCAAAGGGAGTGAAAACAGAGGGAAGGGGGTTGTACCCTTTAAGAGAATTAGGAGAAATAGAAAAAGGACAGTTAAGGGCGGCTGAGGGATACTCGAACCCGGCATACAGCCCTCCACCATATGTAGCTCATAGGAAAGTGCCAGCAGGGGAGGGGTGGACCGGAGAAGACCAGACTGTGGAAATAGGAAATGATGAGTGGGTAGCTACACAGATATTATTAAAATTACGAGGTTCATTAACAGGAGAAGAGAAGGAGGTAGTAAAGAAAACAGAGGAGGATAATGCGAGGGAGAGTGAAATGAGGGGGGAAGAGCTGTTAAGAGAAAAGGAAGAGATTTTGGAGGAACGACTAGCGAATTTAAGGGATGAGCAGAATGAATTGATGAAGCAGCTCGAGAGGGAAGAGAGAGAGAGAGCGAGGAATAGGAAAGAAGGTAAGAACAAATTGGAAAAAATAAGGGAACGAACTGAGGAGCAAAGGAGAGAAGCTGAAAGGGTAAAAGCAGCAGCAGAAAGGGTATCAAGAGTAGTGCTGCGAGAAAAGAAAAGGGAAGAAGAAGAAAAAGAAAAAGAAATGGCATTATGGAAGAGGAGGCTACTATCAGAAACAACTAAGAAATACGAAGAAGGGAGGGTGCTAGAGAGTATAGTAGAAAGAGAAAGGGTGAAATGGGAAAGGAAGAAAGAGGATGAAAGAATATTAGAACAGATGAGAAGTGAAGTGATGGAGGAATTAAAAAGGAAAAGGGAGGAAAATAGTAGGGAGATGGAGGAGAGAAATGAAGAAGAAAGAGAAGATAGGAGAAGGGAGAGTGGAGCATGGGGGGATGTATGTAGAAACACAGAAGTAGCAACAACATCAGCACAAAGGGGAGCGGTTGATGAAGGAGGAAAAGGAGAACTGGACCTAATAGACTTACAAACAGTAACGATCAAGGGGAAAAAGACCGAGTGGGGGGTGCCGTTTATGACTAGCTTTTGTAGTGAGGAATAAGAAGTGGAAAATGAAGGAAGAAACAGTGAAAGGGAAAGCTTAGATAAACTATACATCACCCGGACCAACACAGACTCACCATGGATCAGTAGGAGTAAGGAGGAGCTGGGGAGAAGTGAGGAGGGAGTGCAAGGAATAGCGGAAAGACAGGCACATGAGGCCGCACCATCCCCATCACGCCCTCCCACATCGCACCCTACATGTTCAACCACCTCACGCTCGTTACGCAAAATAAAACTCGCGCCCTTCACAGACGAACTGACACCCTATGCATGTCGGCTTAGAGACCTCCCTAGTCGCAGGCAGGAAAGACGAATACACATGCCCAAATTAAATAAAGGAAATGATGGAAGAAGGGGAAAAGATGGGGAAGAAAGAGTTACGAGCAGGGGAAATATGGACGAAGTTGAAGATGTAGAAGAAAGAGAAGAGGAGGAAGGGTGTGAGGACTCGATATTATGGAACACAAAGGGTGAAACAAGACATAACTTAATGCCACTTTTGGAGAGAGGAGGGGTTAGACCACAGTATGTCCCTTTGAAGCATACCGATAAAGAAAATATAAAATGCAGGCTCCCATCATTAAGTGGAGGTGCGGGTAAATGGATATATGAAATGGAAAAACACACCGCAGGACAGAAACTGGCAGTAGGAGATGTAAAGGGCCATTTAATATCAATATTAGGGGATAGAGCGGATGACATTTGGAAGAGAGCGGGATTCCATGGGGTAACAATAACAAACACATCGCACGATGGGGCACCATTCGCAAACTGCAGACATGCACTATGGCAGGCACTGAGGGTACAGTATCCAGACACATCAGACATAGGAGCAATTACCTCCCGCAAGATGCGTGAGAACGAAGATCCTGTTGATTATATCCAGGAAATCCAAGAGAAGTGGCGCATGGAAACTAGAGAACAATGGGATAAAACACCAGCAATATTTTACCATATACTGGTACAAGGGCTCCCAGAAGGAGTTCAGAAACAACTAAAGAAAGTAGTGGGAATGGAAGCAAAACCATGGCCCGAAATGCAACTGACTATAGTGCATCATTGCAGGACATGGCAAGGTAAAATGAAACAAAAGGAAGAGGACAGGAAAACGGAAGAGGCTAAACTAGTGCAGAAAAAGCTTACTAAATATACAATGGAAGGGGCACTAATAACTACACCTACAACAATGACCCAAAACCCCACACAAGTAGTAGCTGCACAAGATTCCTCTCAAATGCCACCTTCACCGGCTATAACACAACAGGCGCCGCCAATCCAACCATACACGACCAACATGGGGGGAGGACATACAATGGCAGGAGCTGGGTATTATAGTTATAACAGGGGGAGAGGAGGAATTATGAGAGGGAGAGGATACGGATATAGCACCCAACAGCAGGTGGGAGGACTTAGAAATTCCTACCCCACAGGGCAACCAGTTTACCAGGACAACACAGGGAGCTTTCCATGGCAGAGTAGGGAACCACTGGTGTGTTGGAGCTGTGGACTATTGGGGCACATGTCACGCACGTGTAGAGTTAGACCAGGAACACCATCATGGAGTGATCAGGGACAACCAAGGCCCTCACAGGAACAGCAGGGCCTACCACAACAGCAGACGTTGCAACAGGGAAATGAACAACAACAACAATTAATACAACAACAGCCACAAACATATTCACTGGCACAACAACAGGTAGCGATGACACAACAACCCCAAGCACCACAAACACAACTGGGTAGGGTGACGGTTTTGGGACACAACCCTTATACCGGAAATGGCCAGTCGTTGTACCCTCAATAGGACAGCCCACAGACGGCCTTGGTGTGTCCCATCCTGTCAGTAACACCTAATAGTGCGGAGGAACCATGCATAGAGGTAACGATAGGTGACAAAAAATTATCATTCCTTGTTGACACCGGGGCGACCCGGTCTTGCATAAGGGAAGGTAAATTCAAGATGTCAGGCGAAGCCATGAACACCCAAGGATTCTCTGGGGCTGGAGGGTTGGTTCCCTTTACTGATAACATTCCCTTATCTATTGGAGATTATGATCTGTCAGTTCCACTTCTATATTATAGTGCCTCACCAGTAAATATACTGGGGAGAGACATAATGAACAGGTTGAATATGACGATCTCCTTTACTGAGGACGGCATCATTTGCTCTACTCCAGGGATTAACATGCTCAGAGCACGACAGATTATGCAAGCATACTGCGGACAGACAGCGATTAGGGCGGAGCCAGTAGATGGCGAACTATTTCAGTATGGAACTGATATGGCAATTGCATGGATGCCAGGGATAGAAGGGAAAATATGGAGAAGGCCAGCAGCATATCTGTTCAGACCAGAAACACCTGTTAATGAACAAGAAGGAAAGGTGGTTCTAATGGACATTGAGAGCATCATTGCAACAGCTGATTACATTGCTGTACATGCCCAAGACAGAGAAGGAAGAGCATGGAGGGCCGTGATAGCATTAGCAGAAGGATGTAGGCTCACCCAGGTGTCAGATGAGGAGCTGTTCTCAGATGAAAAGGAGGAAGGTGAAATGGTGTTTATGATGAGTGTGGAAATATGGCTAGGAGTGGCTTACAAACAAGTAGCGCAGGCACCCGCATGCACCCCAGTCCCCTTCTTTAAGGAGGATATGTCAAAGGTACCCAAATCATTGTGGACTACTGGCCCCTATGACGTGGGGTGCATAAAAAGTATAGGGGGAGTAAGAATAAAATTGAAAAAAGGTGCAATACTCCCCAGAGTAAAACAGTACCCACTATCAAAAGAGGCAGATGAGGGCATATATGAAACCATAACGGCCCTTATAAATAATGGTATATTGGTCCCCTCAGAATCACCATGTAACACGGCTGTGTACCCAGTGCGCAAGGCTAAAGGGGGGTCTTGGCGCTTCATACAGGATCTCAGACCCTTGAACAACATAGTAGAAGCGGAATATCCCGTAGCAGCAAACCCGGCCACAATATTGTGTGGCATTCCAGCAGAAGCATCACGATTTACAGTGTTCGACCTTAAAAATGCTTTTTTCTCAATACCACTGCACCCAGACTCACAAGATTTGACGAGCTTCACTTACAGAAACACAAAGTGGAAGCACACCAGATTGCCACAAGGGTATTGCGAGTCACCCTCAATTTTCAATAGAGTGATACAGATGGATTTGGGTAACATTGAAGTGGAAAGCACAGTGTTGCAGTATGTGGATGACATAATAATTTGCAGTACAAACGAAAGAACATGCAGAGAGGACTCCTTAAAGATGTTGACAATATTGGCTGAAAAAGGTTACAAGGTAGACATGGAAAAGATACAGTACTGTCAAGAACAGGTACTTTACATTGGTCAACTTATATCCCAACATGGAAGAAAGATTGCACCACAAAGAGCATAGGCCATTTCAAACACTTCAATGCCACAAACTGTGAGGGAACTGCAGCAGTTCCTGGGGCTGTGCAACTACTGTAGAGCATGGGTATTTGATTACAGCTCGTACATAGGACCCCTGCTTGAGGCGTTAAGGGAAGCTAATAAAGGGGAGAAAAAGCTGGGGTGGACGATGGACATGAAAGAGGCTTTTGATGAATTGAAAGATGTGATATCAACTGCTCCGGTACTGGCATCCCCAGACTATGAGCGACAATTTTTTATATTCTCACATTGCGATTCAGCAGTAATGAAAGCAGTGTTGGCTCAAAAAACAAGCATGGGCTACAAACCAGTAGCATTTTACAGCGGCCACTTAGATCCTGTGATGTTAGGCCACTTCCCTTGCGAACAAGGTCTCGCCGCAGCTGCTTTTGCGGTGGAAAAAGCATCAGCAATCACCATGGGGTGCCCAACTACACTATTTGTGGAACATTCACTATTTGCGATATTGAATAAACCTAAATCCACCCTAACCACGCAAAGAGCATCAGGTTATGAGATCATTTTATCCAGAGCTGAACTATCAATTGTTAGATGTAGCACGGTCAACCCTGCAAGGTTCCTAGCAGAAGTAATTGAGGAGGAAGACTATGCCCATGACTGTACGCAAATAACTAAAATGTACTCATGTACTAGAAAGGTTGAAGAAAACGCACTAGAGGGAGGTGAGCTCTTGTTTATTGATGGGTCATCAACTATCGATCAAAGAGATGGGGTAAGGAGGACTGGGGCTGCAGTGGTAAAAATGATGGAGGTACCGGTGTGTGTGGCAATGAAATGTGTACAATTACCACAGCATTACTCCGCTCAAGCAGCGGAACTAGTTGCACTGATCTTGGCGTTGAAGGAAAGCTTTGACAAACGGGTGACCATATACTCCGACAGCGCATATGTTACATCTACTGTCCACTCAGGGCTGTCGAAATGGAGAAGAAGAGGGTTTAGGAGAGCTGATGGCACTCCAGTGCAACATGCACTCTTATTGGCTGAACTAATTGAAGTAATAAATGACCCCCAAGAATTAGCTTTAGTAAAATGCACCACACACACCAATGGTGAGGACCACGTCTCGAAGGGGAATGCAGCAGCGGACGCACATGCGAAGTATGCTGCATACTTTGGTGAGATATGGAACCCCCCAGAGTCAGAGAGAGGGAGAGGGAGGGGAATGGCTAAGGAGATGTTGATAAGAGAAGGGTACACCCATCTCCCAGCCACACAGATTATGGAGCTACAAGCGGCTGCACCAATGGCCGAAAAATAAATATGGGTAAAAAGAGGATGTACAATGTCACCAACCGACGCACTATGGCGCCAGGGTGGCACTGGAAAGGTTGTAATACCATTGGCACTTTTGAACACCGCCCTGAGCCAACTACATCATCCAGCCCACACAGGCAAGGAAGTAATTGCAGCACGAATTAGGGAGGACTGGTTCTGCCCCGAATTAAATTCTCATGTATGAAATTTTATCAGTAACTGTCTCACATGTCAACAGTTTACGGCCGGCCATACTCTAAAGGTGATAAGAGGTACTATACCCCGGCCAGAGGGACCTTTCCGGCATCTCCATATTGACTATGTTGATATGATCAACATATGTCAAGGAAATAGGTATATGATTGTAGTAATATGCCCATTTTCTAGGTGGATTGAGGCAGGGCCCTGTTCACACCCAGATGCATTTAGAGCAGCTAAATTCCTAGTGAGGGAGGTCTTCCCCAGGTGGGGAGTGTGCGAGGTGTTAAGATCAGACAATGGCCCACATTTCGCAAACGAAATGTTCCAGCACATCACATCATTGCTGAACATCAAGCATAAATTTGCATGTGCATACAACCCACAGGCCAACGGTATATGTGAACGCCTGAATGGCCTATTAAAGGAGGCAATTGCAAAGATACAGCAAACAACAAAGAAGAGTTGGTTATATTGCCTTCCATTAGCCCTATTTGAGCTAAGGAATAGACCAGGGTCCGACCACCACCTCACCCCTCATGAGGTGGTTACCGGACGTCAAATGCGCCTTCCCCTAACGCCAACGTCAAGAGCATTTACCGACCACGAAAGCACAGCGAGTGTTCTTGGTGATGAAATGTACCAATATGTGTCTTCTTTGATTACTAGTGTGGTGTTTGTGTCTCAACAGCTCGAGCGCACACGGGGCGGGTCTAACAGCAATCAACAAGAAGACGCGGATAAAGAACTGGAAAAGGAAGGACTGTGTAAGATTGCTAAAGGTGACCACGTACTACTTCGCAATTTCAACAGGAAATGGAATAGTCCACGATTCACTGGCCCCCATCTGGTAGAAGAGGTATCAACGAGAGCAGTAAAGCTACAGGACAAGCGTGCCTGGAACCACCTACACGATGTAAAGATCTACAAACCACAGACCCGCCCCAGCGCCACCGACAGGTCCACTGGGAGAACAACAACAACATCACCGACGGAGGAAGAAAGTTCTACCACAGCCAACGGCCCAAGTGTTCCCATACCCTGTCACTCCCCAGACTCCCCAGAGACAATAACTGAAGAAGAAAGGGGTGATCCCCATACTGCCCACCCCATGGTCACACGCTCAAAGAGTAAAGATACTTCCGCCAGTTGAGCCCAAAGCCCCTGCCCACCACCCACTGACCCTACCCCCATTGCAGTAATACCTGAATTGAAGGACATTGTCTCGCACACGTACACATGTAAACACGTGAATGCTCTCTTTTCTTTTCTCTCCACATGCAGGAACTGCGTATTATTGTACTGCTAAGAAAGTAGATAACTAACAAATTCACTGCCCAGGAGTAGATGGTACCCTCAGATGATAACTACCCCGAAGAATTGTCACACCAATTTGTATATGAAATAAAAAGGCCAACGTACCTGAAAAGGAAAAGGGTACATGTCTACTACACAGCATTCCTCTTGGCCATAGAATACTCAATGCCCCACCTCCACCCATACTTGCCTGCCCTAAGAGATAGATCGCTTAGATCAGCGTGGGAACAGCTCTTCGCCTGGGCACTGAATGACTATTTGATAGGGAGACCTTAAAAAATAACAACTAACATTTAATAACCAGCATATTGAGAATTTTCAGGCGGGCAACTCTAACGTCGCAAGAATACGCTGCCGGACTGCAGCAAGGTAAGAGCAAAATTCCGTTGAAATTAGCATGTGTAATAAAAATAATAGGGATTTTCATGATCACCGGGTTCTTGGCTGCCTCTGTATGGCAGTACAGCTGTGCTATCAATATTATTGCTGTACCCAAACCTAACCCACCCCCATCCCCAGCTGCAACAGGTGTTACGTCAGGTGATACTAGTAAAGTTGCGCACAAACAAAATAGAGTTCAACGCAGCACATACTCAGATAATAAAGGTATTGACAATTATATACAAGATTCAGCACACGTCTCAAACAACATATGGTACCAACACATGACCCGCATTGGTAAGCAGACAACAGAAGACAGCTGCTACGTTTGCTCATTAATACCATACGCCATGAGCGCTTCTCGAACATTTGTTGACACAGAAATAGATGAAAAGACAGCACGATGCATAATATATTTGGCACTGTTCCAAACGAAAGGAAGATTTCAAGGGACAGTAGTGCATATGGTGTGGAAAACACGAGACTCATACCCATACGAAAACAACTTTCTCAAGACTTATTTGAGTTACCACAAGAGCAGTTTACATGCTGAAGCATTCAGATACATAACAAGTGGTCCTGCAAAAGGGGAAACAAAGAAAGTAACACTGCAGTATTTACCATGTGATTGGTATGCCACTGAAGTTCCTGGTAAACTAGGATGCTGGGAGAGGCCACTGGTGACGATAACAGGGAAGGTGTACTTGGACAACAAATGGGAGATAGGAGTGATTGGCAGCAACATGGTAACAAAAGAAACCATTTCAACTATCGATGCACACAACCACAGATGTTGGACGACCTGGATCAAGTACGTGCCCATGCTCACGTGGATAGAGACGGATGAAGACCCAATAACAATACTGCCGCTGACTGCGCCTAAGGTATGCTACCGACATAAAGGAGAGGTGGACGTAGGATACAACACCAACTGTGCAAGCGTGATGGAGTTACCTGAGGGGGGAGCAGGAACAGCAGTAATAATGGACCATTACTGGGCCTGTGGAGAAAAGGCATACCACACACTGCCCCCTCTGTGGAATGGTGTATGCACGATGGTGCACGTCAATGTACCATCACTAGTGGTACCCCAGAAGCATGTGAATGTGGCGAACTTTCCCAAAATGGATGAAGGGGACAAGAGAAAGAAGAGATCTGCACCACCTCAGGAGGAGCCAGGAAACAGGACCAACGGCAATGATACTGTCCTAAATAGAAGGAAAAGACAAGGAGAACCTCTGACAGGAAATTACCTATGGGGAAGATCGGAAACGGCACTGACTTCAATTCCGCCAGAACACAGACTATTTAGCAGAGCAGCAATGTTTTTCTCCTCAATAATCCATCCGGGACTGCAGGCTTACGCAAACGCAAAATGGCTCCAGATAACTAGATGGGAACTAATGATGACCATCAATTCTACAGTAAATGGATTCAACGCAATAAAAGAGGAGCTGCGAGCTATAAGGATGGTAGCACTTCAGAACAGATATGTATTGGACCTCCTCACAGCCATGGAAGGAGGAGTCTGCGCAAAAATAGGACAATCATGCTGCACGTTCATACCTGCCAACGATGCTGACAACGGTACACTGACAGAAGCAGTTTCACAATTGGCCCAGATGCACTCCAAAATGATGGATGAAAGTAAAGGCGTGAAAAAGGATGAGAGCTGGTTTTCGCTATTATGGTCATGGATGCCATCTTGGCTGTCAGATGGACTGAAAATTATAGTTGGTTGTACTATTTTGGCTGGAGCTACACTGATCATAATAAGATTTTGGAAGGCCCGGAAGGCACGCACCACTAACGAGTTGCTTGAAATGGTCGGTATGCACCCATTGATGCCAGCAGATGACGGCCAGCACACAGGCATAATAATACAAGAGAGAGAGAAATTGCGCAACCAGATCATCACCAACCACCTGGACCCACCATCGGTGAAGATCGAGAACCCAAGAAATCCCAGGAGTTACATAGGGAAATGGGTATACTGTACTTCTGGAGGAACATGTGAATATATGTATTGGTCATTTGAAGATCATGTTAACCACTATGGACATTTAGGAGGAATAACTAAGATATGGAGAGTAAGAGGAGATAACGAAAAGGATATGTTTGTGGTCGACAAGTCGACCAGAGGGGGGACTGAAGTGGGAGAATGGAAAAACAGGCTCCCGTCCTTCCCCTCTCGCGCCTGGCCTAAAGGATCACGGCCCAGGCACCCGCCACGAGAAGAGTTTGCCCATCTACCAGACGACCAAATACCCTGGTACAGGAACATATGGATGTGTCCAACTGCCTGCCCAGCAGCCCGCCCTGCCCCTGCCGATACCTGCGGCACGGATCAACTAGACTAGAACCTACACGTCGTTAGAGATGCCATGACGACCTAGCCAACGGTCAGCACACCTGTGCCAATATACACACTGGACACTCCCGCACCAATCTACACGAAGAATATACTCAGTGCTATGACGTAGGCGACAGACATACTCACGGACGTGCATCTTTATTATTTTCCACATAGGCTTTCAAAATGCAGAAACGCAAGACGCATCATGAACTCATCTAAAGAGCTTGCTTACGCATCTCCTAAACCCAGGTGCCATAATGAGAAATATAACGAAGACACGATACTGGTCATAAGACAATATGATACTATAACCTAAAGCGCCTGTGCACCAAACGGTTCCACCTATACACCAGGCCTAAGTAGGCCGCAAGCAAGAGCTCCCATGGACGTTAAAAGAACAAGAGTCAGGTTGCTGATCCTGCAGAATGAGCCTGGCGAAAGCAGACAGCCAAGGTCGTAATGTTGCAAACCCACATTCCAAAAGCAGACCATCAAGGGCACGATGTTGCAACCTCGCACGCCGCGCACCAACGTTAAAGTCGCACCTGCAAATTAAACCAGGCACACAGTGGAAAAACAATATTAATTGTGCAGAATTCTGCCTCAAACACGGTCCCACCTCACGTGACCAAGCCGAACCTGACAGGATGCCAAGCCTAGGAGAAAGAAGGCGTCTGGATCCCTCGTTACAAGACACAGGCAGATACACTTAAAAGGCTCAATGGACATCTGCGACAGTGGGAGTAGTCGGCTCTCCAGCTCATGAATAAGTCCTCACATTGTCTGCACGTACTCATAGTGAAACATTGTTGCAAATGACAGGTACACCGAGAGCTGGGAACAGCGATGGTCCCAGGCTGGGAAGCTCGCGGGCGTACCAATCAGAACATGGGGCTCTTATCACTGACGCCATTAACATTAACCAATCATCAGGAGTCTTCATGTAACAATTCTCATGTATCTAATTGTAGGGACAACCCAGATATATCACCTGACTAACCCTTGTCCACTAATATTGTTCTCTATACGTATGCTATACTAACCCTACTACTCGAGCAACCAATTAAGAGTGGCGATAGGTTTTTTACTAACTTTCTAAGGTGACGCAAGTAGCGCGTCATACTAAGGTAAAAAGGGCCTGCGAGCCCCACGATTGTGTGTGTGTCAGGACGGACGCGTACGATCCTTGACCCATCCCTGCCGTTTTTGTATAATAAACAGCAGAGTCACCTTGCTTCTTGTGTGTGTCTCATTCTCTATCTCTTCTGGGATATACGGGAGGAGTTGGGGCCTCCCTGCCCGGAGGTCTGCGGACGGCCCGGCCGACCCCGGCAGAATTTCCCCCCCCGACAGTATTTTGCATATATCAAAGTCCTTAATGTTCTCTTTTAACGTCCCTTTTCTGCAGGGTTCACTGAGAAGAAATGATGGCGAAAGAATGCCAAAGTTCGTGGAGGCACATAAGTAGAATGAATGCCACAGTACTTTAATGCGCACCTTAATGTCTTTTCCTTTCAGATGGAGAATGATGAAGGCGCCGGAGATGATGCCCAGGTTTGTGCCGAAGAGTGAACAAGATGATGGAGCATATGAAGGCACGTAAGTAGAAAGTCTGTTCTAGGCCTTTAAACGCACCTTAATGTCTCTCTTTTGCCTTGCAGGTGGCGGAGTGCGGTGCGAGCTGACTTTGGAGCATACGTCGTACAGGTAAGCCGTTCAGAAACAGAACGTTACTAACCAATGTTCTTTTGTCTTTGCAGGGCTCGATGGCGGAGAAAGAATGCGGCAAATACCTTAAACACTCCGGTGGATCGGATAAGTTGAAGCGCTGACCTTGACTTTGCTAATCTGTGTTTTTGTTGTTTTGCAGATGCTGCTGAAGACTGAAGATTGGATTCTCATCAGGTAAATCCGGAGATTTCGGGTTCACAGGAGCCGGAATGGAAGATTCCCTGGAGCTGATACGGTGAGCGTCCTGCTGCTGATGCAGAATAACGCGAAGCACGTTGCACCAATCGGGTGTGGTTTAAATAGTGCACAGGAGTGCTTAGGCGTCTTCTTCCACAGCCTCGCCCAGGTAAGAAAAAGAGTTCCAGTTTCCAGAAGAGTTCCAGTCCTAACGAGTGGTGCCAGCCCCACCCAGAGGAAAAGTAGTTCCTGCCAGAAGAGGATGAAGACATCATCTTGTCGGTAAGGAAGCAGCATGGTCTGCTGCAGGTAGGTCCACCCAAGCACTTCTGTATTTGCTATGAGCCCGGCGCTTCTTGTGCCGGGACCAGTCCCCACAATGAGCCTGGCACCACCGGTGCCAGGACAAGGCCCAAAAGGTCCCTAAAGGGACTTGCTGGCGTCTGCAATGAATGTTGTGAGCCTGCTTCCAAGGGCGTTGGGCTGCTCCTGACTCCTTGGAAGCAGTGGTCATGACACTCCCCTTCTGCTACTGCCATCGGTTTGGGACACCAGCAGATGGCTTTTACAGTAGACACCTGCAGCTTCGTGTGAACAACTGGAGCACACTGACAATTTTATGGGACGATCGCCAAGGGCCCACATGCCCTTACGCTGTACTAGTGGCTAGAAGCAACATATCAACCTTTACGATGGACTAGTGCCTAGTTGATGGAACAGCCTTGCGGTTCACTATGCTTCCAAAGTGTTTCTTTTAACGAAAAGCAACACCCTGTGTACCATGGCGGATACAGATAAAAGAAAATAAATGGCTTTCGGAGTTCATATGGCAATTGCTGAATATTCTCTAAACATTTAATGTAAAATAAATGTACTTTACCAAATGTACCGTGTTGCTGTTTGATTTTAAAGTACAGTTTCATATTCCGAATTGTGGCGCGCTGTGTTGTGAGATGGTCTGTGTTGGTTTCCGGGTTCTGTGTGGAGTCGCGTAGAAGACGACTGGGCGCGTTTGCCTACGCAGCACAGTAACATCACGGAGAGAGGCGGGGAATATGAATGTTTTGATAATGTCAGGCTCAGGGGCGGGGGAATTGATTTAGTGCCGCAAAAGCAGGTCAGCCAGGGCGATGGGGGAAATGATAGGATTATCAGAAAATGGCAGCGCCCTGGTTCTTGTTTTCGCGTGCGTTTAATGGACGAAAACTCGGGTAAGGTCCATAGGAAAGTTTTCTAAAATCGAGCCACTTAGGCTTAAAAAAACATGGCCGACCCGTAGGGACAATAACAATTTTTACTAGACCATGCCTTTAAAAACACCCAGCAATCAATGGTCAAAGTGTACGAAAATAAGTAGTGGAACTATGTTCCCAACTGGCCTGCATCGCTCCCCACAAACCCCACTGCCCCCTCCCACCCACAATACAAACCCCCAAAAACATGGGCCTGCTGTTAAGGGAAACGTTCACCATTCTGGAGTGGTTTCTTTTTAAAATAAAACCACAGGAACCGAACACTGCTTGCATGGCACATGTTGAGTTCGCTTCTGCATTTTGCGACAGTTAATTCGTCAATGTATGACTACACACGAGGAATGGTGTTTTCTACTGTTGCTCCAAAGTCACTAAAAATATAATTCTACACATTTCAATCGGGGTAAAGAAAATCTTAACATCCATAGTTAAAATAGCTGCCGGTGTGGCGCAGGTCACTTCTTAGCCAGCGTTAATTCTTTTAACTCATAATATAAACGAGAGGTAAACTTGAATATCTTTAAACTATCTTTAAACTACCCTGAATTTTGCATTAAAAGCAATGTAAACAGGGTCCTCTCTGCCCAGCCCTCACAAAAGTGGGGGCTGTGCTGCGTGCAGCAGAATGCTCCAAGCAGCCCAGCCCCCACCTTTGCGGTCTGGCAGTGTAGTCTGCGTGGGTGCTGTGCCTGCATGAGGCAAGCAAAGATCCATCCTTAATGCCTGCTGCCCTGCTGTTGTGTACACGTAGGGGGGCGGAGCCAGAAGAGCGCTCATGGCGGCAATGAGATGCTATGTCCCCCTATGCCATGCCACTGCGGGAGCTTTTGGGTTAAAAAAAATAATAATAATTCTTCCTCAAAGTAACGAGTAACCCAGCTGCAGAGCATGGGTTTGGGGTTTTCGGGGGGCTGACTCTGGCCGGATCCCGAGATCTGGCTTCACATCTGTTGCCGGATCTCGGATCCGACGAGAGCCAGCCCAATGACCAGCACTGATTACAGCGGCAGCGGCGGACCAAGACTGGGAGTGTTGTTAAAGTACCAGCCATAAGAGAAGAGAGGTCACAGCGCCACCTACTGGTTATAATAAACATTGCTGAAAAAGTACCACCGCCCAAGAGGTAGCAATATCTAGGAAACGCTTTTGCAGAGACCCATGAATTCATTCATTAAGGTAGGTGGGCAGAAGCTGTCAATTTGTCATGAAAACCAACATCACCTTCATCCTGGTGTACAGACCACCTACATACAATGCAACCTTTGTCGACAACTTCATAGAAGCCACCACCAACATAGCCGTCAAGCATGAACATCTAATCATCCTGGGGGACTTCAACATCTGGTTTGAAGACAGTCACGCCAACTCCCTAAACTCACTGATTGGACAACTCACTGCCATGAAACTACGACAGCTTGTCAAAGGGGCAACACACTCGGCAGGACACACCCTCGACGCACTTTTCGCAAAGGAAAAACTCATCACCACGACACCGCTGATACAAATACTGTGGAGCGACCATCTCATGATCCCATTCGTGATCACCCCGCCAACTCAAATCTACGTCCAAGCCGCTAAACTCGCAACCATCACAAAAAAAAACAGGAAACATGTCAAAGAAAGCAACCTAGTCGAACAACTGGAGATGACCAAACCCTCAACTACAGAACTAGAGCTAGCTGACCTAGACAGAAAAGCGGAGCTACTACACAAATGGATTGCAGATACGATTGACAAGATCGCCCCAGAAAAACTATTCACCCCATCAAAAAAAAGAGCAATGGCAAAATGGTCACCCCACTACTAAGCTCCATGAAAAAAGAAAACACAAAGACGGAACTGGAATAGAGGAAAGAATACAACCCAGACAAAAAAACACTCTTCCAGAAACAAATCCACACATACAAGAAGGAAATTCAAAAGGCGAAGAGAAGGCATTATGACAGAATCACCAATGCCACCAACACACAAAAAGAAATGTTCAACATCATTAAAGAGATGAGAAACCCACCAGGCTGCGACAACAACCCAACCCCCTTTGAGAAACTATGCAACAACCTGGCAGACCACTTCAAGAAAAAATAAATGACATTCGACTAACCATACAAAACAGACCAACCAACCACAAAACACAACCAAATGAACCCAAAACAGAACCACAGCACAAACTCCAAAACTTTCCTGAAATATCAGCAGAAGCATTCAACGCAGGATCACCCATGGATCCCTGTCCCCGTACATCTACAAATCAATCCTCGAACAAGGAACGCCAGCAGAATATTACAGAAACCTTCTAATTCTATCGCTAGCAACAGGAACTGTACCAAGGACCTTCAAATCAGCATATATCAAACCACTTTTAAAAAACACAGTAGTGACATAGAAGACCTCTCCAACTACAGGCCGATTTCAAACATTCCATACCCAGCAAAACTCCTTGAAACCTACATATACAAACTAACCCAAGAACAAGTAGAAAAACACCCCCTGCTAGACCAAGCTCAAGTCTGTTTCAGACCCACAAGAGGAACAAACAGCACTACTATCCATCTGGGATGACATAAAAACTAACGCAGACTCAAACACAACCTCAGCCCTTCTTCTGCTCGACCTCTCAACAGACTTTGACACAGTTAGCCATGACACCCTAACCAAAAGACTAGAAGACACAGGCATAACACACAGCACTACTCCGAACTAAATTATTTCTAGTAGACAGAACAGAAACCGTATGGATTAAACCTGTCAAATTCAGCCCACGAGTTAACGACTGGTGAGTGCCACAAGGATCCTCACTATCACCACTGTACTTCAACATCTACCAGACTCCAGCTATCAGAATCTTCAAAAAATACAACATTACATGCTACAACTACGCAGGTGATACTCAAATCATCTACAAAATCAAAGACACCCAAGCAGAACATTCAACACTAATCGAGTGTCTAAAAGAAGTATTCAACTGTATGAATGCCAACAATCTGAAAATCAACCCAGGAAAGACAGAAATCATGATCGTATCCAAAGACCAAGAGAATGAAACCGCCATCCCATGGCCAATGGAAATGGGAACTGCACTATCATCATATAAGGTAGTAAAACATCTGGGAGTCCTGATGGACAACACCCTAACCTTGGAACCACAAATAAATGCAACCGTCAATAAATGCTTCTTCCTCCTTCACACGGCAAGAAGAATCCTACCTTTCCCCTCCTTCACGCACCAAACAGTCACAATTGCCGCCCTCAGCATGCCAAGAATCGACTATGCAAACAGCCTCTACCTCGAAATACCAAAATACCTCTTGAACAAACTACAACGTATCCAAAATACAGCAGCTAGACTACTCTTCAAACTATCCAGAAGAGACCACGTCACTCCTGCCCTAAAAACACTACACTGGCTCCCAGTAAAATATTGCATCACATTCAAAACAATGTGCATAACGCACAGGGCAATCAGTGAATGAGGAGCAGAATACCTACAAAAGAAAATAACAATCTACAACCCAATGAGACTCCTCAGGTCAAGCAACGAAATCCGTCTGGAACAAAAACCTTACCTTAAGAAAAAACTTGGAGGCACCTCCTTCTACCACTTAGCCGCTAAAACCTGGAACAACATCCCAAAAGAAATTAGAAACACCAAAGATCATCTAAAATTCAGGAAATTAGTAAAAACCTGGCTCTTTAACGCCACAGACTCAAAGTGAAAACCGAAACAACAGAAAGGAAAAAGGATGACTAAACTCAAGAGGACATTTGCCAACACCCATAACCGACTAAGAAACTCCCACCACATCTAGACACGTAACGCCAAGTCAAATAGAACACAAGCAACACCCATTAAAACAATCAACAACCCCAGCCAATCCCAGCCAACATCCTCACTCTCCCCATAATTGCTACCAGGTACCACACTGTTACAGAGTTATCTAAATGTTAGCAATCCCCATACTCGAACTGAGTTGTGGACATTAGCAGTTACACTGGCCTTATGAGTGGAAAAGGAAGGCAGGTAAGGTTATGAAGGAAGTAGATGGAAGTGGAGGCCAGATGTGAAAGAGACTGTGAGTACCGGACAAGTCCAGATTAGGACAGAGGCGCAGAAATGCTCCCACACCCCATCTGGGGTGATTACGCAAAACCAGCGCCTCACTTCGAGACAGAAATGCCAACTAACCAATACACTAACAATTCCCCCCTCTGCATACACCTCTCAAACACCAAACCAAACAACCACGAACCTACAGCACAACAAACCGCACAAACTTCAATACATTGCAACAACAAAACATAAAACACACATAGACTCACACAACAGTACACAACGACTACCGGCCGCAAACACCTCAGGCCCAGCCAACAGACCCACCAGGCTGAGACCACCAACAGCACATCACTGCTCTCCTGCACTTTTCTAGCTTCCTCACACTAACACACCCTCCCTTTTTCCCCTCTTTCAGAGCCGCCAGAGCGCCAGTGGAGCACTCCGGTGGTGATAGTGCGTGGTACAAATGTCCTTTAACATTAACATTAACATGACTATGAAACAAAAAGTGGCATCAAAGGTGATTTTTTACTGCCCTGCATGAACAGTTAAGTAACATAAATGTACCTTAAACATAGTGAAAACACACTAAAGCAGATCTTTCTTTAAGTTACGGAAGCGCAAACGTAAGAGATGCCCAATGCAACCCCCGGCCCGACCAGCGGTTGGGAAGGTGACATCACTGTGCCGTGAACTTCACCCCCAGCACAACCACAGGAAGTGGCGTGTAAGGCCTGCAACAGATCCAGCTCGGGGAGAGAGTAGGGGGGTGGGCAGCAGTGCCTGGAATCTGCACACTTTGTTCAGTACAGGAGCAGAAGAAGCTGAAGGTTCGAGGACAGCACAGAGAGGGCAACATGGGACACGCCTATATTATCGCAGTGTTTACATATCACTTCGTGGAGGATTCCTACAGCTTCTAAGTACTGTTTGTTATCATTACCAAATGTAATGGTTTTCAGAGAAAGCCTCGCGGACAGAGAGAGGGAGGCAGAAGTAGGGTGACAAGATTTTGAAAATAAAAAAACAGTAACAGGCCACTGACATAGAAGTAGACTACAGCTTCAGCAGTGAAACTAGTCCTACTTCTATGTGGGTGGCCTGTCCCGTGTCATGTTGCAGCAACAGAACGCGTATTGAACCCAGAGGAAGGTATGTGGGAGGGGGTGAAAATCGAGTGAGGAGAGCGCCCAGGGTCCTGAGACTATTTGAAGTTTTAAAACCCTGCCTGGGATTTACGGATCAGGTGAATACCATTCCCTTTTTTTGGCCAAACCAATGGAAAAATCATGACATCAGGCCAAAAACTAGGATGGTATCCACCCGATCCCCAAATCCCAGGACAGGGTTTTTAAACTAAAATAAAATCTTGGGACCCGGCACAGAGGCGCAAATACCTGGACAGTCCCGGCAAAACCAGGACGTCTGGTCACCCTAGGCAGAAGGGCCCCTGGGCTCTAACAGAAACTGCATTAACACAGCACCTTTGTCAAAAAAAGGGCGACCAGGGACACAAAAGAAGGCAACAGAGGCACCAGATTATAAAAGAGCCAGCATGAGTGCCTTGATCCAGGGCAGTTACCATGCTGGTTTAATAGAACACCATCCTCTGCCCATTTGAAACTCAGCATAGCTTCTACCATTCATGTCAGGTGTGAAAAACCTGAGCGCATTCTCCCAGTAAGACCTCGAGAATCCCTTGTTCAGGTGGCCAGGACATGGCCATCGCTGTTGAATACAGTTCCTGGGGGTGGACCAGTGGGGGACGATCACCTGGGTAGGGGACCCCAGGGTTATGTTCGGGAGAATACCATACACCAGGTGAGACGCGGTACCATCACAGGGAGGATGGTGAGGGGAACGAAGTCCCTGAGGCTTTTATAAGCTATTCCCACTCAACATCTCTTCCACCCATTGAATCTTCCTTACCCAAAGGTAAAACCAACAACCCATTTACATCAGATACATACCCTAGGAGCGCGAACCCCATCAGGATTAAAAAACACCTCTTGGGGAGACCACCAGGTGGGCGCAGACGACATGGCAGCTTAAGCCAACGTCTCCCTCACTGAGGCAGTATACATGGAGTAGCAGATCATGGCCATTGCATGGAGGAACTAGCCAGCTTCACAACTCTGGACTGGATCACCCAAAGAACAAACGGTCCAAGTTTCAAAAGCAGCAGATCCTGCCTTCAGCCCAAACGCTGCCTGGACCAACATGCAGCTCTCATCCTGTGTCGAGGGAAGGAGAAAGGCAAAACAATTTGCGTCTGCAACGGAGTAGCAGCCGGGAGGAGGCAACCCCTCAGCTGCCAACAAAGCCCGGGGAGCCAGTGAGCATCAGGAGAAGGCCCGCACCACCCCTACCTAGCCAGATGACTAAGTGGTAAAGTGGTGCGGCAGCACGATTTGCCCTGCTCCCGCAGGCACGCAAGGCAAATGGGACACAGAACTGGGCTTATACGACGACAAGGAAGCTTGGGCGGCAATGTATAGGGCAGTCTGGTCTTCCTCCATTTCAATGCATTACAAGATGCACAATGGGAGGGTGCTGTAACGATGACATCTGACCCCACAAAGATTGGCTAAAATGTACCAGGGGATAGCACCACACTGCTGGAGAGGATGTCTCGAGGTTTGTGACAAATGGCACCAGTGGTATAGCTGTCAGAGGGTCCAAGTATACTGGAAAGAAGTTCTAGGGTGGGTCCAGGCCATCGATGGGATACACAGAAATCTATCCCCACTGCTGCTATTATTCGGGGTGGAAACAGAGATGGGGGAGGAGTACACAGTATTGTCTCACATGCCCAGAAACCTGTTCTTGGTGGCCAGAGTCTGCCTGACGATCCGATGGAAAAGCAATACACTGCCCACAAAGAAGGAGTGGCTAGCCAAAGCACACGAGATATACCAAGTGGAAAGCATCACAGCCACATTGTTAGAAACACCCCCCACCCCATATAGATGTAACCTGGCTGCCATTGAATATTATGCAGAGTATAGAAACGCATAAACACACAATGTACCACACCTGAGTTAAGGCGACCCATTATTCAACAAGTCCATAAGGCTGTACAGATGTTCAGAACCAGGGCCAAATAGAACAACTTGTAGCACATAGTTTCCCAATGCGATGCGGACTAGTTCACGAATACACTAAACAGCCCAGCAAGGCAAACAGCGCTTGACTAAAAGCTTATATTATCCAGTAGAGCTCTCTGATGTGCGGGGAGGGGGGGAGAGGACGGGAAAGGGAAATATGCTATTAAGGTTTGGGTGGTGATGAACGGAGCAGATGCACAGGGCACAATGGGCGAGAAAAGTAATCCCACTACTTCTGTGATGAACCATCGCATGGCCCTTAGCGATGTACCGGAAGGAGCTACCAAATCGGTAATGGTCTCAATAATGCATTGTTCACTAATTTGTTAAGGTTGTTTTCCCAAACTTGTTGTAAAACAAACACAATAAATCTAATTTGATTAAAAAAAAATGCCTCTTTCTGAATCCTTGCTTTGCTGTTCCCTATCTGAATACTCCGTCATTCTTCTTCCCGTCCCTCTGACTGCTATCTTCCGCACTCCGATCCTGCTCAGATCGAATACTACAATTCCCACATTCCCCTATGTCCTAGTCTCCATCCCGACCATTCTCGTCCATTTCACAAACCTTCCCGGTCCCGTCCCGTAGGATACTCTGACATTTCAACCCCCCTTTTATGACACAAACACCTTTACACTATTTAAATAAAATAAACAAACAAAACAAAACAAACAAATAAACCTGAGACGGCTACTATGCAGCTGTTCAAGAGAAGGAGAAAGGCAGCAGAAATCAAGAGGGTGACGAGTGGAGAAGGTACTTTGCCCTTTTTGTCCCAGACCCATGGAGCCTTCGTGGAAGAAAGCCTAAGACACAAACAATAGCACTGCAGCAGATGTCAACAGTACACGGGCAGGCCTATGCCATTAAGCAGGAGCGAGGGAAGCTCCCATGCCCGAGGTATCGGCCTTGACTCCAGAGAAGCTAAAAGCCAAGGTGTTTATCACAGCCGGTGAGTAGAGGGGAGAACCTATAAGAACTGTGCTGCGTTGAATGAGAATCGCAGGAGTGGCAAGTTTGAACCATGTTCAACGAAATTTGAATGAACTGCAAGAGTATAAAAGGGGTGACCAGCTGCAGAGGGAAACCAGCACCAGGTGGGTGCTATCTCAAGAGACTCTGGTGGATCCCCATCTAAGCGAAACTACAATTACCAGAAGGCCAAAGGAGGGCCAGCGAAATAGGTCAAGGTGGTCATAAAGAGGGTCAAGCAAAATCCCTGTACAATCGAAAGACTTTGACCTATAAGCAGTGTGAAAGAAAGGGAGGCGAATCCCGCAAACATTGAACTGTGTAAAAAGAGATCATTGAAGGTAAAGAGGGATCAGCGCCCGGTTGAGGGGGACCCAGGGGTGAGGCACTATCACCCTGATCAAGAGCCGCAGCAAACCTTGTGAAGGGAGGCTAAGAATCGAGAGGGGTCGGAGCCCGAAAGAGGGGGACCTAAGGGTGAAAAGTTGTCACCCCAAGATTGCGAAAAGTGAAAACAAAAGTTAAAGAAACAGCAAGAGTGAACCCAAATGAGGTAGCCAGAGAAGAAGGATCCGAACCCGGCAGAGGGAGATCCAGAGATGAAGCTATCACCCAAGTACTAGCAGTCAAGAGGGGTCCGAGCCTGGCATAGGGAGAACCAGGGGTGAAGCCATCACCCGAGTACTGACAATCAAGAGGGGTCTGAGTCTAACCGAGGGAGATCCAGGGGTGAAGCTATCATCCAAACTTCAAGTAAGAAAAGAACTGACATATAAATTAAGGAATATGATACGTGGAATGGTCAGCGCCCAGAAGAGGGGGCCACAGGGGTGAATGAGTACCACCTAACGAGCTTTCATTTGGTTAAAGGAACTTTGCTTTTGTTATTGAACACATCAGGCCTCAAAGGCAAGAGACTTTCAAAGGAAATGATACTTGGCCATCAACGGTTCTGAGAACTGCCATTGGAACTGTCATCTTGTGCTAGAGAAGCCCGAGACTGTACTGTGCTCCAAGCTCCCATCTAAACCCGTACTCAAAACGTGGGGAAGGGAGACCCAGACTACCACATCCTGACATATTGTTTAAGAACACTTCTTCCTTTTCTTGAGAACTATCCCACACCCATTAATTTTATTAGTTGTGAGGTTTGGCAATAGCTTTCTTAGTATAGGCCCTTGTTTTGACACGACGCCACTAGGACTACCTTATTTTTCATTTGATGGTTGAAGCTTGCTCCCATCTTAGAATTAGGTTTAGATTAGGCATTTTTCCAACATGCATACAGCATTCATTGTTCAATAAACACCCTTGAACTGTGATCACTTGCGCCTATCTTACTTATTGCCACCATGAGTTCCTCACACAGGGCGTAACTAGAAAATCAGCTCAGACTCTGGGGTTCCATAAAAGGGTATGTTTACGTCTAATGCAAACACAGTCACTTCAGATAATCCCAGACAATACAGCAGCTAAACGCATCAAAAGTTCTTGATCGTTCTTGATCTCCAAATACAGCTTTGATGAGTTCAATATCTAATTTCTGTATGTGTAGTCTACGTAGTGGGTCCCCTACAGTGTTTTAGTCACTGGAACAATATCAGTCCTTTCCTTCTTGTTAATTCATCCCACCGGTTCTAATCAGATGTAATTGCTCTAATGGGGCTCATTGACATCTCCCAGATACCTACACACTTGGGAGCTGGATGCGTCCTTACCTACGGGTAGATTTATAGTGATGGACTTGGAGCAAGGCCCCATTGGCTCAGACTGCAAAGCCACATGAGAACTCCACTCAACAGTAATCATGTCCAGATATGGCCCTCGTGAAGAGGGTGCACAACACTACTGGGTCATCATTGATGTCCATTCCCATTGCCCCTTGTACATTTCTGCATCTAGGAATTGCTCAGGAGACCCTGAAGGAAATCTAAAAGAAATCAAATAGATTCTGTCCCATCACCACTCAAAAGGAAATCAGTTGCCCTCAAGTCACCCAGCTACCTCGCAGAGAAACTCAGCATCTCCGGCGGACAGCACACCATCAGAAGCCAGGACACGTTCAAACTTGAAATCTGCCCTGCAAAAAGGAAAGCACCAGAAAACAAGCCTTCTCTGCCTAGGCACCAATACTATGGAACAACCTCCCCATCGGCATCAGACTCGCCCCCACACTTCGACAATTCAGAAAAGAACTCAAGACCCACCTCTTCAAGGAGTCTCTCGCCCTTAACGGCTAGGCCATCGCGTCACCACTTGCGCCACCTCTCTCACTAGATACCGCCTGTCCCTCTCCTCCCTGCCACAATGGTACAGCTGCACCCCTCCTCTGTGCCTTCTCTGTATCCTACCCCCACTGTATATCTGGTCAGTTGTTCCTACTTAAAAGTTCAAGTGGTGCTTCCTAGCTCCTGTGCAGAGGGGAGGGCAGGTACAGCTTGCTCTGCCTAATAAGGTAGATTTTGTGAAATATCTTTTCAGTATTAATGTTGGCCCCATTTCCATTTTTCTGTCTAAAAGGTGTGTGCATTGATTGTGGCTTGTTACGGTGTCAGAGCTTTGACATACAGAAAAATACATTTATTGTGAGTTTTTGTGGAGTCAGAGCCTTGCCCTAGGCAATGCTTCACCCTTGGATGTTTAGGCTATTTTAATTCTGGCTGATTGGTAAGATAGCTCAGCGGGTTGAGCATTAAATACTGCGATCTGTGTGTGATCTGCAGGTCGCAGGTTTGAATCCCAGAAAGGCCAACTTCACCTTTCATCCTTCCGAGGTCAATCATGAGTACCAACTTCGGTTGTGTGTTATTATATGTAAATATGTTCTCTGTGAAGCACTATATAAATAACACATCATTATCATATTCGCTTGTCATGGTCTGCGTCATTACCATCATCATCTGATTTTTTTAGCTCATCCACAACACTTTCCAAGAAGCTTCGCCAGAGATCATTACCTAGTAAGGGGTCAGCGATACTGCAAATTCAAGCTTGGAGTGTTAATAGACATCCTATCTTCTCCACTCGCCCCACCAATTTTTTTTTGACGGTCGGCATGCTTCTCCTTACCTTTCTGGCATCTACTTTAGGCCAAGGGACAGTTCACACAGCTTTATGGAGCTCTTTGAGGAATCCACACTCACCTTTGATTTTTCGTGCTCCGTTATTTAATTATTTATATTTCTATACAGGGAAGAAAAATCCTCTTATGCTTGTAAAAGAACATACAATAGATATCAGATTTAACAGGAAGCAGTAGCAGTGAGTTACTTACAATGTGTTGCATTTGAGTGACATTCTGACCAGGTTGTGGTGGGCAGTAAACAGAATAGTCCCTGGGGACAATACCTGGGTGGACCTACATAGATTAAGGACAATCAACATCTGACATTTTTAAGTACAGGTAGGTGGTACCATCAGCTACGCTTGGAATGTGATCATAGTGTAAGTGGTTTAGAGGGGAGGCAGAGACACTGAGGGACAGAGGCAGGTTAGAGGCGAGGGTAATATGATAGTGCGAAGGCAGTTGAGAGGTAGGTTAAGAGGATAACGTGGAGGTGTGAAGGTAGGCTTTCAATTTGGCTTTGACCAAGTCAGTGATGACTGTTTCCCTGATGTCCTTGTGGAAGAGAATTCCATGCAAGTGGAGCAGAAAGACTGAAAGCGAGGAAGCGAGAGGAAGCACAGTGTGTTTGAGGTGCCACAAGGAAAGTCCAGGAGGCAGAGTATAGATTACCAGAAGTTTTGTAGAGTTGAATAGAGGAGGATAGATATGGTGGTCCCTTACCATGGATATATTTGTGTACCAGCAGAAGACATTTAAATCTCGCCCTGTTTTGCATTGTCAGCTATCCAGCCTACTGACAGTAAGAGGAAGTAAGTGTGAATGAGCGCGTTCAAAGAGAGTCCTGTTAGCGAAGTTGAGGATATTGTTGTGAGGACAGAGAGCATAGTTGGGGAGACCAAAGAGGATGCTGGCACAGTAGTTCAGTTTAGAGAATACAAGAGTGGTTAAGAGATGCTTGGCAGTGTTGCAAAGAAGGAGGTGCCTGATTTTCCTAATATTTAGGAGGTTGAGGTGAGCCGCTGTTGCACCTTTGGAGATGAAAGTAGAGAAGGCGTGAGAAGAGTCATAGATGACGGCAGGATTTCTAGCTAAAAGGAGTAGGGGAGAGTGTCAGGTGGGAACTGGATAGGCAGGGGAAGAAGGACGAGCATCTCTGTTTTGGGGTAGCGATTAACACCAGAGAGTGGGAAGTATCCAATACTTAATGGCAGAGAGACAGCTGGACATTTTGGTAGAGAAATCAGATGGGAGTTCAGGAAAAGAGAAGAATATTTGAGTGTCGTCTGCAAAGAGTTGGAACGGGAACTGAAAAGAGCAGAGGTGTACAGTGTAAAGAGGAAAGGGCCCAAGACAGAGCATTGTGGAACACCAACAGTTAGATGAGTAAGTTGATAGACACTGTTGTTCCCAGAGACAGAATTGGCAAGGCAGCAGATTAGCTTCAATCCAGGCAAGGGTTTGATCACGAGCCCTGAGAAGAGAGAGAATATTAAGGAGATCACAGTGATCGACAGGGTCAAGAAATTACATGTAAGACTATACAAAGCTGAAATACTCAAAGCAAAAAAGACATACTACAATGAACGGATCACAAACTCAAGCAACACCCAGAAGGAGATGTTCAACGTCATCAACAAGCTAAGAAACCCAACAGCATGCAACAACACACTGTCACCATCACACAAACTATGCAAAGACCTTGAGTACAACTTCAATAACAAAATCAAAGACATCTAGAAAGTCATTAAAAACATGCATAAAACACCAACAACCCCCTAACCAGCCAATGACGGAACCATCAACAAGACTAAATAACTACCCAACAATTTTGGCAGACAAAATTCAACAGTCTAGTGAGCAAAAGCAATAGAGCCAGCTCTCCAGCATACTCCAACCCACTAGACATATACAAGACTGTCCTCACCGAGAAAACACCTGCAGAGAATTTCCTCAACCTCTTGAAACATTCACTAGAAACAGGAACTGTGCCATGAGCCTTCAAATCGACATACATCAAGTCTCTCCTTAATGACCCATCGGGAAACACTGAAGACCTAACCAACTACCAACCAATCTCAAACATCCCATACCTGGCAAAATTCCTAGAAATCTACATTTACGAGCAAGTCCTGGAACATGTAGACAACCCATAAGCCAAACAGAAACAACACTATTATCAATCTGGGCTGAACTAAAAACCAACACAGACTGCAACATCAAATCGGCACTAATTATAGTTGATCTTTCAGCAGTCTTTGACACATTCCACCACAAAACACTCACATAAAGACTCAAAGACATAGGAATCGTCAACACAATGTTACTTTGGCTAAAATCCTTCATGGCAAAAAAAAGGAAACAGCCTGGCTATCCCCCTTCAACTCAACACCCCGTACACATCCACTTGTGGCGTGCCCCAAAGCACATTCTTCTCACCACTGGTATGCATCATCTGTATGACCACCTCTCGTCAAACTCATAAAAAGACACTGCCTCGCATACTACAATTATGCAGACAACACACAAATTATCAACAAAATTAATGCTAGCGACGAGCAAAAACCCAACCCTTACCAACCTTACCAGAAATCAACCATTGGATGAGTACCAACAGCCTTAAACTCAACCCAGACAAACAGAAATCATAATTGCGCCCAATGACCCATTGAACCAACACCACATTCCATTTCCTCCTGAAATGGGAAACTGACCATAGCCATCCAAAGTGGCAAAAAATCTTGGAATATTGTTGGACAATGACTAAACACTGAAATGAGTCAACGCAGTAGTGATAAAATGCTTCTTCCACCTACACACAATCAAGCGTATTCTCCCCTTTTTCACCTTTCCACATAGAACACTTGCCATCATCTCTCTCGTCATGTCAAGAATAGACTAAGCCAACAGCATCTACTTTGGAATGCCTGAAAGCCTTATAAAGAAAATACAACAAACACAGAACGGAGCAGCAAGACTACTCCCCAGACTCACTAAGAGAGAACACATCACACCAGCACTGAGAACGCTACATTGGATCCCGGTCAAACAGCACATTTTCTTCAAAACACTCTGCATAACACACAGAGCAATACATGGGCAAGGAGCAGAATTCATACAAGATCAAATTTCCATCTACATACCGAACACTAAGGTGCAGCAACGACATTCGCCTCAAACCTAAAAAATACTCAAAGCAGAAATTTGGGGGAACAGCGTCTCTGGCATCGCTGCAAAACTTTGTAACTCACTCCCAAAGGAAATACAAACAGAAGATCACCTAAAGTACAAAAAATTGCCAAAAACATGTCTCTTTAACTCACTGAGCTAAACAGGAAAAATCAATTAAGGGAAACTGCCAACACATCACGATGGAAACTCCAAAACAACCGAAATCCGATGAACCAAAACATGACTGCCCAACGAAATAAAACATTCTATCACAAATCATCATACAATAGTATGAGCTTGACAGATCAGCATAACGATGGCACAAAAGGGTGCAGCCAAATCTCCACTAACCCCACTAGAAACTCCAATATTCTGCATACTCACCCTCAAACACTGAACAAAACACACTCATACCTCTATGGCAGCAAAACCTTAAAGCAACCACAAACTGCAAACAGTCCACAACACCCAACAGGAAACTAAACCAATTACATACAAATCACCCATACAGACTTGTGCACCAAACACCACATAACGTCTACCAACTAAAAACAAACCGGCACAAAGTGACTGGTTTTCCTGAACTGAAGCTACCAACATCCCATCAAAGGTCTCTTGCACTTATCACCTCTCAGTCTCACTAACTAACCCCTCCCAACCCTCATTCCTTTTAGTTCCGCCAGAGTACCTGAAGACCATAGAAATGGCAGTGGTGTGCGATATAAAACCCAATAACATAACATAACATGGGCTATAATGTACCTGAGAGGGAGAGAGAGAGAGAGGGATATTGTGACAACGATAGAAAGTGAAATGAAGCCTGTCCAAAATAGGTAGGAGTGCAGGGTGGACACCAAAGTGTTTTGCCTTGTAAGTCCTGTTCTCCTCTTTCCTCGACTAACAGACACCACTTTAAAATCTCCTAACACTGCACACACAAATCAACCACAGATGAGGCATGGACAGGCCCAGTCGCTAGGCCCACTAACCTCGCCCCCATGCCCCTGTCTCCAAACTGCCAGAATGCCTGAAAAGCATGCAAACAGCAGCAGAGCATGGCATAAATCCTAGCAGCAGAACAAAGCAAATCCATAGAAGCAGATAGTGAGCACATCACAAAGACCTGCGTACCTCTGGCATGCTCTCATCAACACCACATGGTTTGCATCTGCCAACCTGTTATCCTAATACCAAACCCCTCCCTCTTTTCTTACAGAGTCATGCGCAGAAGGCCAACAAAGCGTTAGAAGGGCGCCATAAAAACACTTTACATTACCCCTCCAACAGCAGCATCTCCCAGAGCATGTATAGAGTGTTACGAGTACATATCGGGCAGCATGTACAGAGGATAGCAAGCACATCTCCCGGAGCATGTACAGAGGATTGCAAGCACATCTCCCGCAGCATGTACAGAGGATAGCAAGCACATCTCCCGGAGCATGTACAGAGGATAGCAAGCACATCTCCCGGAGCATGTACAGAGGATTGCAAGCACATCTCCCGCAGCATGTACAGAGGATAGCAAGCACATCTCCCGGAGCATGTGCAGAGTACAGTGAGCGAGCACATCTATCGGAGCATGTACAGAGGACAGCAAGCACATCTCCCGCAGCATGTACAGAGGATGGCGTGCACATCTCCCGCAGCATGTGCAGAGGACAGCAAGCACATCACCCGCAGCATGTGCAGAGGAAAGTGAGCACATCTCCCGCAGCATGTACAGAGGATAGCAAGCACATCTCCCGGAGCATGTACAGAGGATTGCAAGCACATCTCCCGGAGCATGTACAGAGGATTGCAAGCACATCTCCCGCAGCATGTACAGAGGATAGCAAGCACATCTCCCGGAGCATGTACAGAGGATTGCAAGCACATCTCCCGCAGCATGTACAGAGGATGGCATGCACATCTCCCGCAGCATGTGCAGAGGACAGCAAGCACATCACCCGCAGCATGTGCAGAGGAAAGTGAGCACATCTCCCGGAGCATGTACAGAGGATAGTGAGCACAGCTACCGGAGCATGTAAAGAGGACAGCAAGCACATCTCCGGCAGCATGTGCCGAGGATAGTGAGCACATCTACCGGAGCATGTGCAGAGGACAGCGAGCATATCACCCGCAGCATGTACAGAGGATAGCGAGCACATCTCCCGGAGCATGTACAGAGGATTGCGAGCACATCTCCCACAGCATGTACAGGGGATGACGTGCACATCTCCCACAGCATGTGCAGAGGATAGCGAGCACATCTCCCGGAGCATGTACAGAGGATTGCAAGCACATCTCCCGCAGCATGTACAGAGAATGGTGTGCACATCTCCCGCAGCATGTGCAGAGGATAGTGAGCACATCTCTCGGAGCATGTACAGAGGACAGCGAGCACATCTCCTGCAGCATGTGCAGAAGATAGTGAGCACATCTCCCGGAGCATGTGCAGAGGACAGCGAGCACATCTCCCGGAGCATGTAGAGAGGATAGTGAGCACAGCTTCCGGAGCATGTACAGAGGACAGCGAGCACATCTCCCACAGCATTTGCAGAGGATAGTGAGCACATCGCCCAGAGCATGTGCAGAGGACAGCGAGCACATCTCTTGCAGCATGTGCAGAGGATAGCAAGCACATCTCCCGGAGCATGTGCAGAGGATAGCGAGCGCATCTCCCGGAGCATGTGCAGAGGATAGTGAGCAGATCTCCCGGAGCATGTGCAGAGATAGCGAGCGCATCTCCCGGAGCATGTGCCGAGCATAGCGAGACCATCACCTGGAGCATGTGCAGAGGAGAGCGAGCACATCTCCCGGAGCATGTGCAGAGGATAGCGAGCACATCTCCCTGAGCATGTGCAGAGGATAGCAAGCACTTCTCACAGAGATTGTGCAGAGGATAGAGAGCACATCTCCCAGATCATGGGCAGAGGAAAGCAAGCACATATCCCGGAGCATGTACAGAGGATATCGAGCACATCTCCTACAGCATGTACAGAGGATAGCGCGCACATCTCCCGCAGCATGTAAAGAGGGTAGCAGGCCCATCACCTAGAGCATGTACTGTGCATAGTGAGCACATCTCCCGGAGCATGTGCAGAGGATAGAGAACACATCTCCCGGAGCATGTGCAGAGGAAAGCGAGCACCTCTCCCGGAGCATGTGCAAAGGATAGCGAGCACATCACCCGGAGCATGTGCAGATGATAGAGAACACATCTCCTGGAGCATGTGCAGAGGAAAGTGAGCACATCTCCCGGAGCATGTGCAGAGGATAGCGTGTACATCTCCCACAGTATGTAAAGAGGGTAGTAAGCACATCACTGAGAGCATGTACTGTGCATACTGAGCACATCTCCCAGAGCATGTACAGAGGACAGCAAGCACATCTCCGGCAGCATGTGCCGAGGATAGTGAGCACATCTACCGGAGCATGTGCAGAGGACAGCGAGCATATCACCCGCAGCATGTACAGAGGATAGCGAGCACATCTCCCGGAGCATGTACAGAGGATTGCAAGCACATCTCCCACAGCATGTACAGGGGATGGCGTGCACGTCTCCCGCAGCATGTGCAGAGGATAGCGAGCACATCTCCCGGAGCATGTACAGAGGATTGCAAGCACATCTCCCGCAGCATGTACAGAGGATGGTGTGCACATCTCCCACACCATTTGCAGAGGATAGTGAGCACATCGCCCAGAGCATGTGCAGAGGACAGCGAGCACATCTCTTGCAGCATGTGCAGAGGATAGCAAGCACATCTCCCGGAGCATGTGCAGAGGATAGCGAGCGCATCTCCCGGAGCATGTGCAGAGGATAGTGAGCAGATCTCCCGGAGCATGTGCAGAGATAGCGAGCGCATCTCCCGGAGCATGTGCCGAGCATAGCGAGACCATCACCTGGAGCATGTGCAGAGGAGAGCGAGCACATCTCCCGGAGCATGTGCAGAGGATAGCAAGCACATCTCCCTGAGCATGTGCAGAGGATATCAAGCACTTCTCACAGAGATTGTGCAGAGGATAGAGAGCACATCTCCCAGATCATGGGCAGAGGAAAGCAAGAACATATCCCGGAGCATGTAGAGAGGATAGTGAGCACAGCTTCCGGAGCATGTACAGAGGATAGCGAGCACATCTCCCACACCATTTGCAGAGGATAGTGAGCACATCGCCCAGAGCATGTGCAGAGGACAGCGAGCACATCTCTTGCAGCATGTGCAGAGGATAGCAAGCACATCTCCCGGAGCATGTGCAGAGGATAGCGAGCGCATCTCCGGGAGCATGTGCAGAGGATAGTGAGCAGATCTCCCGGAGCATGTGCAGAGATAGCGAGCGCATCTCCCGGAGCATGTGCCGAGCATAGCGAGACCATCACCTGGAGCATGTGCAGAGGAGAGCGAGCACATCTCCCGGAGCATGAGCAGAGGATAGCAAGCACATCTCCCTGAGCATGTGCAGAGGATAGCAAGCACTTCTCACAGAGATTGTGCAGAGGATAGAGAGCACATCTCCCAGATCATGGGCAGAGGAAAGCAAGCACATATCCCGGAGCATGTACAGAGGATATCGAGCACATCTCCTACAGCATGTACAGAGGATAGCGCGCACATCTCCCGCAGCATGTAAAGAGGGTAGCAGGCCCATCACCTAGAGCATGTACTGTGCATAGTGAGCACATCTCCCGGAGCATGTGCAGAGGATAGAGAACACATCGCCCGGAGCATGTGTAGAGGAAAGCGAGCACCTCTCCCGGAGCATGTGCAAAGGATAGCGAGCACATCACCCGGAGCATGTGCAGATGATAGAGAACACATCTCCTGGAGCATGTGCAGAGGAAAGTTAGCACATCTCCCGGAGCATGTGCAGAGGATAGCGTGCACATCTCCCACAGTATGTAAAGAGGGTAGTAAGCACATCACTGAGAGCATGCACTGTGCATACTGAGCACATCTCCCAGAGCATGTGAAGAGGATAGCAAGCACATCTCCTACAGCATGTACAGAGGATAGCGCGCACATCTCCCACAGTATGTAAAGAGGGTAGTAAGCACATCACTGAGAGCATGTACTGTGCATACTGAGCACATCTCCCAGAGCATGTACAGAGGACAGCAAGCACATCTCCGGCAGCATGTGCCGAGGATAGTGAGCACATCTACCGGAGCATGTGCAGAGGACAGCGAGCATATCACCCGCAGCATGTACAGAGGATAGCGAGCACATCTCCCGGAGCATGTACAGAGGATTGCAAGCACATCTCCCACAGCATGTACAGGGGATGGCGTGCACATCTCCCGCAGCATGTGCAGAGGATAGCGAGCACATCTCCCGGAGCATGTACAGAGGATTGCAAGCACATCTCCCGCAGCATGTACAGTGGATGGTGTGCACATCTCCCGCAGCATGTGCAGAGGATAGTGAGCACATCTCTCGGAGCATGTACAGAGGACAGCGAGCACATCTCCTGCAGCATGTGCAGAAGATAGTGAGCACATCTCCCGGAGCATGTGCAGAGGACAGCGAGCACATCTCCCAGAGCATGTAGAGAGGATAGTGAGCACAGCTTCCGGAGCATGTACAGAGGATAGCGAGCACATCTCCTGCAGCATTTGCAGAGGATAGTGAGCACATCGCCCAGAGCATGTGCAGAGGACAGCGAGCACATCTCTTGCAGCATGTGCAGAGGATAGCAAGCACATCTCCCGGAGCATGTGCAGAGGATAGCGAGCGCATCTCCCGGAGCATGTGCAGAGGATAGTGAGCAGATCTCCCGGAGCATGTGCAGAGATAGCGAGCGCATCTCCCGGAGCATGTGCCGAGCATAGCGAGACCATCACCTGGAGCATGTGCAGAGGAGAGCGAGCACATCTCCCGGAGCATATGCAGAGGATAGCAAGCACATCTCCCTGAGCATGTGCAGAGGATAGCAAGCACTTCTCACAGAGATTGTGCAGAGGATAGAGAGCACATCTCCCAGATCATGGGCAGAGGAAAGCAAGCACATATCCCGGAGCATGTACAGAGGATATTGAGCACATCTCCTACAGCATGTACAGAGGATAGCGCGCACATCTCCCGCAGCATGTAAAGAGGGTAGCAGGCCCATCACCTAGAGCATGTACTGTGCATAGTGAGCACATCTCCCGGAGCATGTGCAGAGGATAGAGAACACATCGCCCGGAGCATGTGCAGAGGAAAGCGAGCACCTCTCCCGGAGCATGTGCAAAGGATAGCGAGCACATCACCCGGAGCATGTGCAGATGATAGAGAACACATCTCCTGGAGCATGTGCAGAGGAAAGTGAGCACATCTCCTGGAGCATGTGCAGAGGATAGCGTGCACATCTCCCACAGTATGTAAAGAGGGTAGTAGGCACATCACTGAGAGCATGTACTGTGCATACTGAGCACATCTCCCAGAGCATGTGAAGAGGATAGCAAGCACATCTCCCAGAGCATGTAAAGAGGGTAGCGAGCACATCTCCTGGAGCATGTGCAGAGGATAGCGAGCACATCTCCCGGAGCATATGCAGAGGATAGCGAGCACATCTCCCGGAGCATGTGCAGAGGATAGCAAGTACATCTCCCGGGTCATGTACAGAGGATAGCGAGCACATCACCCGGAGCATGTGCAGATGATAGCGAGCACATGACCTAGAGCATGTACTGAGCATAGTGAGCACATCTCCCGGAGCATGAGCAGAGGACAGCAAACACATCTCCCGGAGCATGTGCAGAGGATAGCGTACACATCTCCCGGAACATGTAAAGAGGGTAGCGAGCACATCTCCTGGAGCATGTGCAGAGGATAGCGAGCACATCTCCCGGAGCATGTGCAGGGGATAGCGAGCACATCTCCCAGAGCATGTGCAGAGGATAGCGAGCACATCTCCCGGAGCATGTACAGAGGATTGCAAGCACATCTCCCGCAGCATGTGCAGAGGACAGTGAGCACATCTATCGGAGCATGTACAGAGGACAGCAAGCACATCTCCCACAGCATGTGCAGAGGATAGTGAGCACACATCACCCGGAGCATGTGCAGAGGACAGCAAGCAAATCACCCGCAGCATGTGCAGAGGATAGTGAGCACATCTCCCATAGCATGTACAGAGGACAGCGAGCACAACTCCCGCAGCATGTGCAGAGAATAGCGAGCACATCTCCCGGAGCATGTGCAGCGGACAGCGAGCATATCACCCGCAGCATGTACAGAGGATAGCGAGCACATCTCCCGGAGCATGTACAGAGGATTGCAAGCACATCTCCCACAGCATGTACAGAGGATTGCAAGCACATCTCCCGCAGCATGTACAGAGGATGGTGTGCACATCTCCCGCAGCATGTGCAGAGGATAGTGAGCACATCTCTCGGAGCATGTACAGAGGACAGCGAGCACTTCTCCTGGTGCATGTGCAGAGGATAGTGAGCACATCGCCCAGAGCATGTGCAGAGGACAGCGAGCACATCTCTTGCAGCATGTGCAGAGGATAGCAAGCACATCTCCCGGAGCATGTGCAGAGGATAGCGAGCGCATCTCCCGGAGCATGTGCAGAGGATAGTGAGCAGATCTCCCGGAGCATGTGCAGAGATAGCGAGCGCATCTCCCGGAGCATGTGCCGAGCATAGCGAGACCATCACCTGGAGCATGTGCAGAGGAGAGCGAGCACATCTCCCGGAGCATATGCAGAGGATAGCAAGCACATCTCCCTGAGCATGTGCAGAGGATAGCAAGCACTTCTCACAGAGATTGTGCAGAGGATAGAGAGCACATCTCCCAGATCATGGGCAGAGGAAAGCAAGCACATATCCCGGAGCATGTACAGAGGATATTGAGCACATCTCCTACAGCATGTACAGAGGATAGCGCGCACATCTCCCGCAGCATGTAAAGAGGGTAGCAGGCCCATCACCTAGAGCATGTACTGTGCATAGTGAGCACATCTCCCGGAGCATGTGCAGAGGATAGAGAACACATCGCCCGGAGCATGTGCAGAGGAAAGCGAGCACCTCTCCCGGAGCATGTGCAAAGGATAGCGAGCACATCACCCGGAGCATGTGCAGATGATAGAGAACACATCTCCTGGAGCATGTGCAGAGGAAAGTGAGCACATCTCCTGGAGCATGTGCAGAGGATAGCGTGCACATCTCCCACAGTATGTAAAGAGGGTAGTAGGCACATCACTGAGAGCATGTACTGTGCATACTGAGCACATCTCCCAGAGCATGTGAAGAGGATAGCAAGCACATCTCCCAGAGCATGTAAAGAGGGTAGCGAGCACATCTCCTGGAGCATGTGCAGAGGATAGCGAGCACATCTCCCGGAGCATATGCAGAGGATAGCGAGCACATCTCCCGGAGCATGTGCAGAGGATAGCAAGTACATCTCCCGGGTCATGTACAGAGGATAGCGAGCACATCACCCGGAGCATGTGCAGATGATAGCGAGCACATGACCTAGAGCATGTACTGAGCATAGTGAGCACATCTCCCGGAGCATGAGCAGAGGACAGCAAACACATCTCCCGGAGCATGTGCAGAGGATAGCGTACACATCTCCCGGAACATGTAAAGAGGGTAGCGAGCACATCTCCTGGAGCATGTGCAGAGGATAGCGAGCACATCTCCCGGAGCATGTGCAGGGGATAGCGAGCACATCTCCCAGAGCATGTGCAGAGGATAGCGAGCACATCTCCCGGAGCATGTACAGAGGATTGCAAGCACATCTCCCGCAGCATGTGCAGAGGACAGTGAGCACATCTATCGGAGCATGTACAGAGGACAGCAAGCACATCTCCCACAGCATGTGCAGAGGATAGTGAGCACACATCACCCGGAGCATGTGCAGAGGACAGCAAGCAAATCACCCGCAGCATGTGCAGAGGATAGTGAGCACATCTCCCATAGCATGTACAGAGGACAGCGAGCACAACTCCCGCAGCATGTGCAGAGAATAGCGAGCACATCTCCCGGAAGCATGTGCAGCGGACAGCGAGCATATCACCCGCAGCATGTACAGAGGATAGCGAGCACATCTCCCGGAGCATGTACAGAGGATTGCAAGCACATCTCCCACAGCATGTACAGAGGATTGCAAGCACATCTCCCGCAGCATGTACAGAGGATGGTGTGCACATCTCCCGCAGCATGTGCAGAGGATAGTGAGCACATCTCTCGGAGCATGTACAGAGGACAGCGAGCACTTCTCCTGGTGCATGTGCAGAGGATAGTGAGCACATCTCCCGGAGCATGTGCAGAGGACAGCGAGCACATCTCCCGGAGCATGTAGAGAGGATAGTGAGCACAGCTTCCGGAGCATGTACAGAGGATAGCGAGCACATCTCCTGCAGCATTTGCAGAGGATAGTGAGCACATTGCCCGGAGCATGTGCAGTGGACAGCGAGCACATCTCTTGCAGCATGTGCAGAGGATAGCAAGCACATCTCCCGGAGCATGTGAAGAGGATAGCGAGCGCATCTCCCGGAGCATGTGCAGAGGATAGTGAGCAGATCTCCCGGAGCATGTGCAGAGATAGCAAGCGCATCTCCGGGAGCATGTGCAGAGCATAGCGAGACCATCACCTGGAGCATGTGCAGAGGAGAGCGAGCACATCTCCCGGAGCATGTGCAGAGGATAGCGAGCACATCTCCCTGAGCATGTGCAGAGGATAGCAAGCACTTCTCACAGAGACTGTGCAGAGGATAGAGAGCACATCTCCCAGATCATGGGCAGAGGATAGCAAGCACATATCCCGGAGCATGTACAGAGGATATCGAGCACATCTCCTACAGCATGTACAGAGGATAACGCGCACATCTCCCGCAGCATGTAAAGAGGGTAGCAGGCCCATCACCTAGAGCATGTACTGTGCATAGTGAGCACATCTCCCGGAGCATGTGCAGAGGATAGAGAACACATCTCCCGGAGCATGTGCAGAGGAAAGCGAGCACCTCTCCCGGAGCATGTGCAGAGGATAGCGAGCACATCACCCGGAGCATGTGCAGATGATAGAGAACACATCTCCTGGAGCATGTGCAGAGGAAAGCGAGCACATCTCCCGGAGCATGTGTAGAGGATTGGGTGCACATCTCCCACAGTATGTAAAGAGGGTAGTAAGCACATCACCGAGAGCATGTGAAGAGGATAGCAAGCACATCTCCCAGAGCATGTAAAGAGGTTAGCGAGCACATCTCCTGGAGCATGTGCAGAGGATAGCGAGCACATCTCCCGGAGCATATGCAGAGGATAGCGAGCACATCTCCCGGAGCATGTGCAGAGGATAGCGAGCACATCACCTAGAGCGTGTACTGAGCATAGTGAGCACATCTCCCGGAGCATGTGCACAGGACAGCGAACACATCTCCCGGAGCATGTGTAGAGGATAGCAAGTACATCTCCCGGATCATGTACAGAGGATAGCGAGCACATCACCTGGAGCATGTGCAGATGATAGCGAGCACATGACCTAGAGCATGTACTGAGCATAGTGAGCACATCTCCCAGAGCATGAGCAGAGGACAGCAAACACATCTCCCAGAGCATGTGCAGAGGAAAGCGAGCACATCTCCCGAAGCATGTGCAGATGATAGCGTACACATCTCCCGGAACATGTAAAGAGGGTAGCGAGCATATCTCCTGGAGCATGTGCAGAGGAAAGCGAGCACATCTCCCGGAGCATGTGCAGGGGATAGCAAGCACATCTCTCAGAGCATGTGCAGAAGATAGCGAGCACATCTCCCGGAACATGTACAGAGGATTGCAAGCACATCTCCCGCAGCATGTACAGAGGACAGTGAGCACATCTCTCGGAGCATGCACAGAGGACAGCAAGCACATCTCCCACAGCATGTGCAGAGGATAGTGAGCACATCTCCCTGAGCATGTGCAGAGGACAGCGAGCACATCACCCGCAGCATGTGCAGAGGATAGTGAGCACATCTCCCATAGCATGTACAGTGGATGGCGTGCACATTTCCAGCAGCATGTGCAGAGGATAGTGAGCACATCTCCCGCAGCATGTACAGAGGATAGCGAGCACATCTCCCGGAGCATGTACAGAGGATAGCGAGCACATCTCCCGCAGCATGTACAGAGGATGGCATGCACATCTCCTGCAGCATGTGCAGAGGATAGTGAGCACATCTCTCGGAGCATGTACAGAGGACAGCGAGCACATCTCCTGTGGCATGTGCAGAGGATAGTGAGCACATCTCCCGGAGCATGTGCAGAGGACAGCGAGCACATCTCCCGGAGCATGTAGAGAGGATAGTGAGCACAGCTTCCGGAGCATGTACAGAGGATAGCGAGCACATCTCCTGCAGCATTTGCAGAGGATAGTGAGCACATCGCCCGGAGCATGTGCAGTGGACAGCGAGCACATCTCTTGCAGCATGTGCAGAGGATAGCAAGCACATCTCCCGGAGCATGTGAAGAGGATAGCGAGCGCATCTCCCGGAGCATGTGCAGAGGATAGTGAGCAGATCTCCCGGAGCATGTGCAGAGATAGCGAGCGCATCTCCCGGAGCATGTGCAGAGCATAGCGAGACCATCGCCTGGAGCATGTGCAGAGGAGAGCGAGCACATCTCCCGGAGCATGTGCAGAGGATAGCGAGCACATCTCCCTGAGCATGTGCAGAGGATAGCAAGCACTTCTCACAGAGACTGTGCAGAGGATAGAGAGCACATCTCCCAGATCATGGGCAGAGGATAGCAAGCACATATCCCGGAGCATGTACAGAGGATATCGAGCACATCTCCTACAGCATGTACAGAGGATAACGCGCACATCTCCCGCAGCATGTAAAGAGGGTAGCAGGCCCATCACCTAGAGCATGTACAGAGGATTGCAAGCACATCTCCCGCAGCATGTACAGAGGATGGCATGCACATCTCCTGCAGCATGTGCAGAGGATAGTGAGCACATCTCCCGCAGCATGTACAGAGGATAGCGAGCACATCTCCCGGAGCATGTACAGAGGATTGCAAGCACATCTCCCGCAGCATGTACAGAGGATGGCATGCACATCTCCTGCAGCATGTGCAGAGGACAGCAAGCACATCTCCCGCAGCATGTTCAGAGGATAGTGAGCACATCTCCCGGAGCATGTACAGAGGATAGTGAGCACATCTCCCGGACCATGTGCAGAGGATAGTGAGCATATCGCCCGGAGCATGTGCAGAGGACAGCGTCACATCTCTTGCAGCATGTGCAGAGGATAGCAAGCACATCTCCCGGAGCATGTGCAGAGGATAGCGAGCGCATCTCCCGGAGCATGTGCAGAGGATAGTGAGCAGATCTCCCGGAGCATGTGCAGAGATATGGAGCGCATCTCCCGGAGCATGAGCAGAACATAACGAGCACATCACCTGGAGGATGTGCAGAGGATAGCGAGCACATCGCCCTGAGCATGTGCAGAGGATAGCGAGCAGTTCTCACAGAGATTGTGCAGAGGATAGAGAGCACATCTCCCAGATCATGGGCAGAGTTTAGCAAGCACATCACCTAGAGCATGTACTGAGCATAGTGAGCACATCTCCCGGAGCATGTGCAGAGGATAGCAGGCACATCTCCCGGATATGTACAGAGGACAGCAAGTACACCTCCCAGATCATGGGCAGAGGATAGCGAGCACATCACCCGGAGCATGTGCAGAGGATAGCAAGTACATTTCCCAGATCATGTAAAGAGGATAGCGAACACATCACCCGGAGCCTGTGCAAAGGATAACCAGCACATCACCTAGAGCATGTACTGAGCATAGTGAGCACATCTCCCGGAGCATGTGCAGAGGAAAGCGAGCACATTTCCCGGAGCATGTGCAGAGGATAGAGAGCACATCACCTGGAGCATGTGCAGATGATAGTGAGCACATCTCCCGGAGCATGTGCAGAGGATAGAGAACACATCTCCCGGAGCATGTGCAGAGGAAAGCGAGCACCTCTCCCGCAGCATGTACAGAGGATAGCGAGCACATCACCCGGAGCATGTGCAGATGATAGAGAACACATCTCCTGGAGTATGTGCAGAGGAAAGCGAGCACATCTTCCGGAGCGTGTGCAGAGGATAGCGTGCACATCTCCCACAGCATTTAAAGAGGGTAGTAAGCACATCAACTAGAGCATGTACTGTGCATACTGAGCACATCTCCGAGAGCATGTGAAGAGGATAGCAAGCACATCTGCCAGAGCATGTAAAGAGGGTAGCGAGCACATCTCCTGGAGCATGTTCAGATGATAGCGAGCACATCTCCCGGAGCATATACAGAGGATAGCGAGCACATCTCCCGGAGAATGTGCAGAGGATAGCAAGCACATCACCTAGAGCATGTACTGAGCATAGTGAGCACATCTCCCGGAGCATGTGCAGAGGACAGTGAACACATCTCCCGGAGCATGTGCAGAGGATAGCAAGTACATCACCCGGATCATGTGCAGAGGATAGCGAGCACATCTCCCGGAGCATGTGCAGGGGATAGCGAGCACATCTCCCAGAGCATGTGCAGAGGATAGCGAGCACATCTCCTGGAGCATGTACAGAGGATTGTAAGCACATCTCCCGCAGCATGTACAGAGGATGGCGTGCACATCTCCCGCAGCATGTGCAGAGGGTAGTGAGCACATCTCTCGGAGCATGTACAGAGGACAGCGAGCACATCTCCCGCAGCATGTGCAGAGGATAGTGAGCATATCACCCGCCGCATGTGCAGAGGATAGTGAGCACATCTCCCACAGCATGTACAGAGGATAGCGTGCACATCTCCAGCAGCATGTGCAAAGGATAGTGAGCACATCTCCCGCAGCATGTACAGAGGATAGCGAGCACATCTCCCGGAGCATGTACAGAGGATGGCGTGCACATCTCCCACAGCATGTGCAGAGGATAGTGAGCACATCTCTTGGAGCATGTACAGAGGACAGCGAGCCTGCAGCATGTGTAGAGGATAGTGAGCACATCTCCCGGAGCATGTGCAGAGGGCAGCGAGCATATCACCCACAGCATGTGCAGAGGGTAGTGAGCACATCTCCCACAGCATGTACAGAGGATGGCGTGCACATCTCCTGCAGCATGTGCAGAGGATAGTGAGCACATCTCCCGGAGCATGTACAGAGGACAGCGAGCACATCTCCCGCAGCATGTGCAGAGGATAGTGAGCACATCTCGCGGAGCATGTGCAGAGGACAGCAAGCACATCACCCACAGCATGTGCAGAAGATAGTGAGCATATCTCCCGGAGCATGTACAGAGGACAGTGAGCACATCTCCCAGATCATGGGCAGAGGATAGCGAGCACATCACCCGGAGCCTGTGCAAAGGATAACCAGCACATCACCTAGAGCATGTACTGAGCATAGTGAGCACATCTCCTGGAGCATGTGCAGAGGATAGCGAGCACATCTCCCAGAGCATGTGCAGAGGATAGCGAGCATATCACCTAGAGCATGTACTGAGGATAGTGAGCACATCTCCCGGAGCATGTGCAGAGGATAGCAAGTACATCTCCCAGATCGTGGGCAGAGGATAGCGAGCACATCACCCGGAGCCTGTGCAGAGGATAGCGAGCACATCACCTAGAGCATGTGCAGAGGACAGCGAGCACGTCTCCTGGAGCATGTGCAGAGGATAGCAAGTACATCTTCCAGATCATGTACAGAGGATAGCGAGCACATCTCCCGGAGCATGTGCAAAGGACAGCGAACACATCTCCCGGAGCATGTGCAGAGGAAAGCGAGCACATTTCCCGGAGCATGTGCAGAGGATAGCAAGCACATCACCTGGAGCATGTGCAGATGATAGTGAGCACATCTCCCGGAGCATGTGCAGAGGATAGAGAACACATCTCCCGGAGCATGTGTAGAGGAAAGCGAGCACCTCTTCCGGAGCATGTACAGAGGATAGCGAGCACATCACCCGGAGCATGTGCAGATGATAGAGAACACATCTCCTGGAGTATGTGCAGAGGAAAGCGAGCACATCTTCCGGAGCATGTGCAGAGGATAGCGTGCACATCTCCCACAGCATTTAAAGAGGGTAGTAAGCACATCAACTAGAGCATGTACTGTGCATACTGAGCACATCTCCGAGAGCATGTGAAGAGGATAGCAAGCACATCTGCCAGAGCATGTAAAGAGGGTAGCGAGCACATCTCCTGGAGCATGTTCAGATGATAGCGAGCACATCTCCCGGAGCATATACAGAGGATAGCGAGCACATCTCCCGGAGAATGTGCAGAGGATAGCAAGCACATCACCTAGAGCATGTACTGAGCATAGTGAGCACATCTCCCGGAGCATGTGCAGAGGACAGCGAACACATCTCCCGGAGCATGTGCAGAGGATAGCAAGTACATCTCCCGGATCATGTACAGAGGATAGCGAGCACATCTCCCGGAGCATGTGCAGAGGATAGCGAACACATCTCCCGGAGCATGTGCAGAGGATAGCGAGCACATCTCCCGCAGCATGTAAAGAGGGTAGCAGGCACATCTCCTGGAGCATGTGCAGAGGATAGCGAGCACATCTCCCGGAGCATGTAAAGAGGGTAGCGAGAACATCTCCTGGAGCATGTGCAGAGGATAGCGAGCACATCTCCCGGAGCATGTGCAGGGGATAGCGAGCACATCTCCCAGAGCATGTGCAGAGGATAGCGAGCACATCTCCTGGAGCATGTACAGAGGATTGCAAGCACATCTCCCGCAGCATGTACAGAGGATGGCGTGCACATCTCCCGCAGCATGTGCAGAGGGTAGTGAGCACATCTCTCGGAGCATGTACAGAGGACAGCGAGCACATCTCCCGCAGCATGTGCAGAGGATAGTGAGCATATCACCCGCAGCATGTGCAGAGGATAGTGAGCACATCTCCCACAGCATGTACAGAGGATAGCGTGCACATCTCCAGCAGCATGTGCAAAGGATAGTGAGCACATCTCCCGCAGCATGTACAGAGGATAGCGAGCACATCTCCCGGAGCATGTACAGAGGATGGCGTGCACATCTCCCGCAGCATGTGCAGAGGATAGTGAGCACATCTCTTGGAGCATGTACAGAGGACAGCGAGCCTGCAGCATGTGTAGAGGATAGTGAGCACATCTCCCGGAGCATGTGCAGAGGGCAGCGAGCATATCACCCACAGCATGTGCAGAGGGTAGTGAGCACATCTCCCACAGCATGTACAGAGGATGGCGTGCACATCTCCTGCAGCATGTGCAGAGGATAGTGAGCACATCTCCCGGAGCATGTACAGAGGACAGCGAGCACATCTCCCGCAGCATGTGCAGAGGATAGTGAGCACATCTCGCGGAGCATGTGCAGAGGACAGCAAGCACATCACCCACAGCATGTGCAGAAGATAGTGAGCATATCTCCCAGAGCATGTACAGAGGATAGTGAGCACAGCTACCGGAGCATGTACAGAGGACAGTGAGCACATCTCCCAGATCATGGGCAGAGGATAGCGAGCACATCACCCGGAGCCTGTGCAAAGGATAACCAGCACATCACCTAGAGCATGTACTGAGCATAGTGAGCACATCTCCTGGAGCATGTGCAGAGGATAGCGAGCACATCTCCCAGAGCATGTGCAGAGGATAGCGAGCATATCACCTAGAGCATGTACTGAGGATAGTGAGCACATCTCCCGGAGCATGTGCAGAGGATAGCAAGTACATCTCCCAGATCATGGGCAGAGGATAGCGAGCACATCACCCGGAGCCTGTGCAGAGGATAGCGAGCACATCACCTAGAGCATGTGCAGAGGACAGCGAGCACGTCTCCTGGAGCATGTGCAGAGGATAGCAAGTACATCTTCCAGATCATGTACAGAGGATAGCGAGCACATCACCCGGAGCATGTGCAGAGGATAACGAGCACATCACCTAGAGCATGTACTGAGCATAGTGAGCACATCTCCCGGAGCATGTGCAGAGGATAGCGAGCACATCTCTCGCAGCATGTAAAGAGGGTAGCAGGCACATCACCTAGAGCATGTACTGTGCATAGTGAGCACATCTCCTGGAGCATGTGCAGAGGATAGCGAGCACATCTCCCGGAGCATGTGCAGAGGATAGCGAGCACATGTCCCGGAGCATGTGCAGAGGATAGCGAGCACATGTCCCGGAGCATGTACAGAGCATAGCAAGTACATCTCCCAGATCATGGGCAGAGGATAGCGAGCACATCACCCGGAGCATGTGCAGAGGATTGCAAGCACACATCACCTAGAGCATGTGCAGATGACAGCGAGCACATCTCCCGGAGCATGTGCAGAGGATAGCGAGCACATCACCTAGAGCATGTACTGAGCATAGTGAGCACATCTCCCGGAGCATGTGCAGAGGATAGCGGACACACCTCCCGCATATGTACAGAGGGTAGCAAGTACATCACCCGGAGCATCTGCAGAGGATAGCAAGTACATCTCCCAGATCATGTACAGAGGATAGCGAGCACATCACCCGGAGCATGTGCAGAGGATAGCGAGCACATCACCTAGAGCATGTACTGAGCATAGTGAGCACATCTCCCGGAGCATGTGCAATGGACAGCGAACACATCTCCCGGAGCATGTGCAGAGGAAAACGAGCACATCTCCCGGAGCATATGCAGAGGATAGCGAGCACATCACCTGGAGCATGTGCAGATGATCATGAGCACATCTCCCGGAGCATGTGCAGAGGAAAGCGAGCACATCTCCTGGAGCATGTGCAGAGGAAAGCGAGCACATCACCCGGAGCATGTGCAGAGGATAGCGTGCACATCTCCCACAGCATCTAAAGAGGGTAGTAAGCACATCACCTAGAACATGTACTGTGCATACTGAGCACATCTCCCACAGCATGTGCAGAGGATAGTGAGCACACATCTCCCGGAGCATGTGCAGAGGACAGCAAGCAAATCACCCGCAGCATGTGCAGAGGATAGTGAGCACATCTCCCTTAGCATGTACAGAGGACAGCGAGCACATCTCCCGCAGCATGTGCAGAGAATAGCGAGCACATCTCCCGGAGCATGTGCAGAGGACAGCGAGCATATCACCCGCAGCATGTACAGAGGATAGTGAGCATATCTCCCGGAGCATGTACAGAGGATTGCAAGCACATCTCCCACAGCATGTACAGAGGATTGCAAGCACATCTCCCGCAGCATGTACAGAGGATGGTGTGCACATCTCCCGCAGCATGTGCAGAGGATAGTGAGCACATCTCTCGGAGCATGTACAGAGGACAGCGAGCACATCTCCTGTGGCATGTGCAGAGGATAGTGAGCACATCTCCCGGAGCATGTGCAGAGGACAGCGAGCACATCTCCCGGAGCATGTAGAGAGGATAGTGAGCACAGCTTCCGGAGCATGTGCAGTGGACAGCGAGCACATCTCCTGCAGCATTTGCAGAGGATAGTGAGCACATCGACCGGAGCATGTGCAGTGGACAGCGAGCACATCTCTTGCAGCATGTGCAGAGGATAGCAAGCACATCTCCCGGAGCATGTGAAGAGGATAGCGAGCGCATCTCCCGGAGCATGTGCAGAGGATAGTGAGCAGATCTCCCGGAGCATGTGCAGAGATAGCAAGCGCATCTCCGGGAGCATGTGCAGAGCATAGCGAGACCATCACCTGGAGCATGTGCAGAGGAGAGCGAGCACATCTCCCGGAGCATGTGCAGAGGATAGCGAGCACATCTCCCTGAGCATGTGCAGAGGATAGCAAGCACTTCTCACAGAGACTGTGCAGAGGATAGAGAGCACATCTCCCAGATCATGGGCAGAGGATAGCAAGCACATATCCCGGAGCATGTACAGAGGATATCGAGCACATCTCCTACAGCATGTACAGAGGATAACGCGCACATCTCCCGCAGCATGTAAAGAGGGTAGCAGGCCCATCACCTAGAGCATGTACTGTGCATAGTGAGCACATCTCCCGGAGCATGTGCAGAGGATAGAGAACACATCTCCCGGAGCATGTGCAGAGGAAAGCGAGCACCTCTCCCGGAGCATGTGCAGAGGATAGCGAGCACATCACCCGGAGCATGTGCAGATGATAGAGAACACATCTCCTGGAGCATGTGCAGAGGAAAGCGAGCACATCTCCCGGAGCATGTGTAGAGGATAGCGTGCACATCTCCCACAGTATGTAAAGAGGGTAGTAAGCACATCACCGAGAGCATGTACTGTGCATACTGAGCACATCTCCCAGAGCATGTGAAGAGGATAGCAAGCACATCTCCCAGAGCATGTAAAGAGGGTAGCGAGCACATCTCCTGGAGCATGTGCAGAGGATAGCGAGCACATCTCCCGGAGCATATGCAGAGGATAGCGAGCACATCTCCCGGAGCATGTGCAGAGGATAGCGAGCACATCACCTAGAGCATGTACTGAGCATAGTGAGCACATCTCCCGGAGCATGTGCACAGGACAGCGAACACATCTCCCGGAGCATGTGTAGAGGATAGCAAGTACATCTCCCGGATCGTGTACAGAGGATAGCGAGCACATCACCCGGAGCATGTGCAGATGATAGCGAGCACATGACCTAGAGCATGTACTGAGCATAGTGAGCACATCTCCCGGAGCATGAGCAGAGGACAGCAAACACATCTCCCGGAGCATGTGCAGAGGAAAGCGAGCACATCTCCCGAAGCATGTGCAGATGATAGCGTACACATCTGCCGGAACATGTAAAGAGGGTAGCGAGCATATCTCCTGGAGCATGTGCAGAGGATAGCGAGCACATCTCCCGGAGCATGTGCAGGGGATAGCAAGCACATCTCCCAGAGCATGTGCAGAGGATAGCGAGCACATCTCCCGGAACATGTACAGAGGATTGCAAGCACATCTCCCGCAGCATGTGCAGAGGACAGTGAGCACATCTCTCGGAGCATGCACAGAGGACAGCAAGCACATCTCCCACAGCATGTGCCGAGGATAGTGAGCACATCTCCGGGAGCATGTGCAGAGGACAGCGAGCACATCACCCGCAGCATGTGCAGAGGATAGTGAGCACATCTCCCATAGCATATACAGAGGATGGCGTGCACATTTCCAGCAGCATGTGCAGAGGATAGTGAGCACATCTCCCGCAGCATGTACAGAGGATAGCGAGCACATCTCCCGGAGCATGTACAGAGGATTGCAAGCACATCTCCCGCAGCATGTACAGAGGATGGCATGCACATCTCCTGCAGCATGTGCAGAGGACAGCAAGCACATCTCCCGCAGCATGTGCAGAGGATAGTGATCACATCTCTCGGAGCATGTACAGAGGACAGCGAGCACATCTCCTGTGGCATGTGCAGAGGATAGTGAGCACATCTCCCGGAGCATGTGCAGAGGACAGCGAGCACATCTCCCGGAGCATGTGCAGAGGACAGCGAGCACAGCTTCCGGAGCATGTACAGAGGATAGCGAGCACATCTCCTGCAGCATTTGCAGAGGATAGTGAGCACATCGCCCGGAGCATGTGCAGTGGACAGCGAGCACATCTCTTGCAGCATGTGCAGAGGATAGCAAGCACATCTCCCGGAGCATGTGAAGAGGATAGCGAGCGCATCTCCCGGAGCATGTGCAGAGGATAGTGAGCAGATCTCCCGGAGCATGTGCAGAGATAGCGAGCGCATCTCCTGGAGCATGTGCAGAGCATAGCGAGACCATCACCTGGAGCATGTGCAGAGGAGAGCGAGCACATCTCCCGGAGCATGTGCAGAGGATAGCGAGCACATCTCCCTGAGCATGTGCAGAGGATAGCAAGCACTTCTCACAGAGACTGTACAGAGGATAGAGAGCACATCTCCCAGATCATGGGCAGAGGATAGCAAGCACATATCCCGGAGCATGTACAGAGGATATCGAGCACATCTCCTACAGCATGTACAGAGGATAACGCGCACATCTCCCGCAGCATGTAAAGAGGGTAGCAGGCCCATCACCTAGAGCATGTACTGTGCATAGTGAGCACATCTCCCGGAGCATGGGCAGAGGATAGAGAACACATCTCCCGGAGCATGTGCAGAGGAAAGCGAGCACCTCTCAAGGAGCATGTGCAGAGGATAGCGAGCACATCACCCGGAGCATGTGCAGATGATAGAGAACACATCTCCTGGAGAATGTGCAGAGGAAAGCGAGCACATCTCCCGGAGCATGTGTAGAGGATAGCGTGCACATCTCCCACAGTATGTAAAGAGGGTAGTAAGCACATCACCGAGAGCATGTACTGTGCATACTGAGCACATCTCCCAGAGCATGTGAAGAGGATAGCAAGCACATCTCCCAGAGCATGTAAAGAGGGTAGCGAGCACATCTCCGGGAGCATATGCAGAGGATAGCGAGCACATCTCCCGGAGCATATGCAGAGGATAGCGAGCACATCTCCCGGAGCATGTGCAGAGGATAACGAGCACATCACCTAGAGCATCTACTGAGCATAGTGAGCACATCTCCCGGAGCATGTGCACAGGACAGCGAACACATCTCCCGGAGCATGTGTAGAGGATAGCAAGTACATCTCCCGGATCATGTACAGAGGATAGCGAGCACATCACCCGGAGCATGTGCAGATGATAGCGAGCACATGACCTAGAGCATGTACTGAGCATAGTGAGCACATCTCCCGGAGCATGAGCAGAGGACAGCAAACACATCTCCCGGAGCATGTGCAGAGGAAAGCGAGCACATCTCCCGAAGCATGTGCAGAGGATAGCGTACACATCTCCCGGAACATGTAAAGAGGGTAGCGAGCATATCTCCTGGAGCATATGCAGAGGATAGCGAGCACATCTCCCGGAGCATATGCAGAGGATAGCGAGCACATCTCCCGGAGCATGTGCAGAGGATAGCGAGCACATCACCTAGAGCATGTACTGAGCATAGTGAGCACATCTCCCGGAGCATGTGCACAGGACAGCGAACACATCTCCCGGAGCATGTGCAGGGGATAGCAAGCACATCTCCCAGAGCATGTGCAGAGGATAGCGAGCACATCTCCCGGAACATGTACAGAGGATTGCAAGCACATCTCCCGCAGCATGTGCAGAGGACAGTGAGCACATCTCTCGGAGCATGCACAGAGGACAGCAAGCACATCTCCCACAGCATGTGCAGAGGATAGTGAGCACATCTCCCGGAGCATGTGCAGAGGACAGCGAGCACATCACCCGCAGCATGTGCAGAGGATAGTGAGCACATCTCCCATAGCATGTACAGAGGATGGCGTGCACATTTCCAGCAGCATGTGCAGAGGATAGTGAGCACATCTCCCGCAGCATGTACAGAGGATAGCGAGCACATCTCCCGGAGAATATACAGAGGATTGCAAGCACATCTCCCGCAGCATGTACAGAGGATGGCATGCACATCTCCTGCAGCATGTGCAGAGGACAGCAAGCACATCTCCCGCAGCATGTTCAGAGGATAGTGAGCACATCTCCCGGAGCATGTACAGAGGATAGTGAGCACATCTCCCGGACCATGTGCAGAGGATAGTGAGCATATCGCCCGGAGCATGTGCAGAGGACAGCGTCACATCTCTTGCAGCATGTGCAGAGGATAGCAAGCACATCTCCCGGAGCATGTGCAGAGGATAGCGAGTGCATCTCCCGGAGCATGTGCAGAGGATAGTGAGCATATCTCCCGGAGCATGTGCAGAGATATGGAGTGCATCTCCCGGAGCATGAGCAGAACATAACGAGCAGTTCTCACAGAGATTGTGCAGAGGATAGAGAGCACATCTCCCAGATCATGGGCAGAGTTTAGCAAGCACATCACCTAGAGCATGTACTGAGCATAGTGAGCACATCTCCCGGAGCATGTGCAGAGGATAGCAGGCACATCTCCCGGATATGTACAGAGGACAGCAAGTACACCTCCCAGATCATGGGCAGAGGATAGCGAGCACATCACCCGGAGCATGTGCAGAGGATAGCAAGTACATCTCCCAGATCATGTAAAGAGGATAGCGAACACATCACCCGGAGCATGTGCAGAGGATAGCAAGAACATCACCTATAGCATGTACTGAGCATAGTGAGCACATCTCCCGGAGCATGTGCAAAGGACAGCGAACACATCTCCTGGAGCATGTGCAGAGGAAAGCGAGCACATTTCCCGGAGCATGTGCAGAGGATAGCGAGCACATCACCTGGAGCATGTGCAGATGATAGTGAGCACATCTCCCGGAGCATGTGCAGAGGATAGAGAACACATCTCCCGGAGCATGTGCAGAGGAAAGCGAGCACCTCTCCCGGAGCATGTACAGAGGATAGCGAGCACATCACCCGGAGCATGTGCAGATGATAGAGAACACATCTCCTGGAGTATGTGCAGAGGAAAGCGAGCACATCTTCCGGAGCATGTGCAGAGGATAGCGTGCACAACTCCCACAGCATTTAAAGAGGGTAGTAAGCACATCAACTAGAGCATGTACTGTGCATACTGAGCACATCTCCGAGAGCATGTGAAGAGGATAGCAAGCACATCTGCCAGAGCATGTAAAGAGGGTAGCGAGCACATCTCCTGGAGCATGTTCAGATGATAGCGAGCACATCTCCCGGAGCATATACAGAGGATAGCGAGCACATCTCCCGGAGAATGTGCAGAGGATAGCAAGCACATCACCTAGAGCATGTACTGAGCATAGTGAGCACATCTCCCGGAGCATGTGCAGAGGACAGCGAACACATCTCCCGGAGCATGTGCAGAGGATAGCAAGTACATCACCCGGATCATGTGCAGAGGATAGCGAGCACATCTCCCGGAGCATGTGCAGGGGATAGCGAGCACATCTCCCAGAGCATGTGCAGAGGATAGCGAGCACATCTCCTGGAGCATGTACAGAGGATTGCAAGCACATCTCCCGCAGCATGTGCAGAGGGTAGTGAGCACATCTCTCGGAGCATGTACAGAGGACAGCGAGCACATCTCCCGCAGCATATGCAGAGGATAGTGAGCATATCACCCGCAGCATGTGCAGAGGATAGTGAGCACATCTCCCACAGCATGTACAGAGGATAGCGTGCACATCTCCAGCAGCATGTGCAAAGGATAGTGAGCACATCTCCCGCAGCATGTACAGAGGATAGCGAGCACATCTCCCGGAGCATGTACAGAGGATGGCGTGCACATCTCCCGCAGCATGTGCAGAGGATAGTGAGCACATCTCTTGGAGCATGTACAGAGGACAGCGAGCCTGCAGCATGTGTAGAGGATAGTGAGCACATCTCCCGGAGCATGTGCAGAGGGCAGCGAGCATATCACCCACAGCATGTGCAGAGGGTAGTGAGCACATCTCCCACAGCATGTACAGAGGATGGCGTGCACATCTCCTGCAGCATGTGCAGAGGATAGTGAGCACATCTCCCGGAGCATGTACAGAGGACAGCGAGCACATCTCCCGCAGCATGTGCAGAGGATAGTGAGCACATCTCGCGGAGCATGTGAAGAGGACAGCAAGCACATCACCCACAGCATGTGCAGAAGATAGTGAGCATATCTCCCAGAGCATGTACAGAGGATAGTGAGCACAGCTACCGGAGCATGTAAAGAGGACAGTGAGCACATCTCCCAGATCATGGGCAGAGGATAGCGAGCACATCAACCGGAGCCTGTGCAAAGGATAACCAGCACATCACCTAGAGCATGTACTGAGCATAGTGAGCACATCTCCTGGAGCATGTGCAGAGGATAGCGAGCACATCTCCCAGAGCATGTGCAGAGGATAGCGAGCATATCACCTAGAGCATGTACTGAGGATAGTGAGCACATCTCCCGGAGCATGTGCAGAGGATAGCAAGTACATCTCCCAGATCATGGGCAGAGGATAGCGAGCACATCACCCGGAGCCTGTGCAGAGGATAGCGAGCACATCACCTAGAGCATGTGCAGAGGACAGCGAGCACGTCTCCTGGAGCATGTGCAGAGGATAGCAAGTACATCTTCCAGATCATGTACAGAGGATTGCGAGCACATCACCCGGAGCATGTGCAGAGGATAACGAGCACATCACCTAGAGCATGTACTGAGCATAGTGAGCACATCTCCCGGAGCATGTGCAGAGGATAGCAAGTACATCTCCCAGATCATGGGCAGAGGATAGCGAGCACATCACCCGGAGCCTGTGCAGAGGATAGCGAGCACATCACCTAGAGCATGTGCAGAGGACAGCGAGCACGTCTCCTGGAGCATGTGCAGAGGATAGCAAGTACATCTTCCAGATCATGTACAGAGGATAGCGAGCACATCTCCCGGAGCATGTGCAAAGGACAGCGAACACATCTCCCGGAGCATGTGCAGAGGAAAGCGAGCACATTTCCCGGAGCATGTGCAGAGGATAGCGAGCACATCACCTGGAGCATGTGCAGATGATAGTGAGCACATCTCCCGGAGCATGTGCAGAGGATAGAGAACACATCTCCCGGAGCATGTGCAGAGGAAAGCGAGCACCTCTCCTGGAGCATGTACAGAGGATAGCGAGCACATCACCCGGAGCATGTGCAGATGATAGAGAACACATCTCCTGGAGTATGTGCAGAGGAAAGCGAGCACATCTTCCGGAGCATGTGCAGAGGATAGCGTGCACATCTCCCACAGCATTTAAAGAGGGTAGTAAGCACATCAACTAGAGCATGTACTGTGCATACTGAGCACATCTCCGAGAGCATGTGAAGAGGATAGCAAGCACATCTGCCAGAGCATGTAAAGAGGGTAGCGAGCACATCTCCTGGAGCATGTTCAGATGATAGCGAGCACATCTCCCGGAGCATATACAGAGGATAGCGAGCACATCTCCCGGAGAATGTGCAGAGGATAGCAAGCACATCACCTAGAGCATGTACTGAGCATAGTGAGCACATCTCCCGGAGCATGTGCAGAGGACAGCGAACACATCTCCCGGAGCATGTGCAGAGGATAGCAAGTACATCTCCCGGATCATGTACAGAGGATAGCGAGCACATCTCCCGGAGCATGTGCAGAGGATAGCGAACACATCTCCCGGAGCATGTGCAGAGGATAGCGAGCACATCTCCCGCAGCATGTAAAGAGGGTAGCAGGCACATCTCCTGGAGCATGTGCAGAAGATAGCGAGCACATCTCCCGGAGCATGTAAAGAGGGTAGCGAGCACATCTCCTGGAGCATGTGCAGAGGATAGCGAGCACATCTCCCGGAGCATGTGCAGGGGATAGCGAGCACATCTCCCAGAGCATGTGCAGAGGATAGCGAGCACATCTCCTGGAGCATGTACAGAGGATTGCAAGCACATCTCCCGCAGCATGTACAGAGGATGGCGTGCACATCTCCCGCAGCATGTGCAGAGGGTAGCGAGCACATCTCTCGGAGCATGTACAGAGGACAGCGAGCACATCTCCCGCAGCATGTGCAGAGGATAGTGAGCATATCACCCGCAGCATGTGCAGAGGATAGTGAGCACATCTCCCACAGCATGTACAGAGGATAGCGTGCACATCTCCAGCAGCATGTGCAAAGGATAGTGAGCACATCCCCCGGAGCATGTACAGAGGATAGCGAGCACATCTCCCGGAGCATGTACAGAGGATGGCATGCACATCTCCCGCAGCATGTGCAGAGGATAGTGAGCACATCTCTTGGAGCATGTACAGAGGACAGCGAGCCTGCAGCATGTGTAGAGGATAGTGAGCACATCTCCCGGAGCATGTGCAGGGGGCAGCGAGCATATCACCCACAGCATGTGCAGAGGGTAGTGAGCACATCTCCCACAGCATGTACAGAGGATGGCGTGCACATCTCCTGCAGCATGTGCAGAGGATAGTGAGCACATCTCCCGGAGCATGTACAGAGGACAGCGAGCACATCTCCCGCAGCATGTGCAGAGGATAGTGAGCACATCTCGCGGAGCATGTGCAGAGGACAGCAAGCACATCACCCACAGCATGTGCAGAAGATAGTGAGCACATCACCTAGAGCATGTACTGAGCATAGTGAGCACATCTCCCGGAGCATGTGCAGAGGACAGCGAACACATCTCCCGGAGCATGTGCAGAGGATAGCAAGTACATCTCCCGGATCATGTAAAGAGGGTAGCAGGCACATCTCCTGGAGCATGTGCAGAGGATAGCGAGCACATCTCCCGGAGCATGTAAAGAGGGTAGCGAGCACATCTCCTGGAGCATGTGCAGAGGATAGCGAGCACATCTCCCACAGCATGTGCAGGGGATAGCGAGCACATCTCCCAGAGCATGTGCAGAGGATAGCGAGCAATCTCCTGGAGCATGTACAGAGGATTGCAAGCACATCTCCCGCAGCATGTACAGAGGATGGCGTGCACATCTCCCGCAGCATGTGCAGAGGGTAGTGAGCACATCTCTCGGAGCATGTACAGAGGACAGCGAGCACATCTCCCGCAGCATGTGCAGAGGATAGTGAGCATATCACCCGCAGCATGTGCAGAGGATAGTGAGCACATCTCCCACAGCATGTACAGAGGATAGCGTGCACATCTCCAGCAGCATGTGCAAAGGATAGTGAGCACATCTCCCGCAGCATGTACAGAGGATAGCGAGCACATCTCCCGGAGCATGTACAGAGGATGGCGTGCACATCTCCCGCAGCATGTGCAGAGGATAGTGAGCACATCTCTTGGAGCATGTACAGAGGACAGCAAGCCTGCAGCATGTGTAGAGGATAGTGAGCACATCTCCCGGAGCATGTGCAGAGGGCAGCGAGCATATCACCCACAGCATGTGCAGAGGGTAGTGAGCACATCTCCCACAGCATGTACAGAGGATGGCGTGCACATCTCCTGCAGCATGTGCAGAGGATAGTGAGCACATCTCCCGGAGCATGTACAGAGGACAGCGAGCACATCTCCCGCAGCATGTGCAGAGGATAGTGAGCACATCTCGCGGAGCATGTGCAGAGGACAGCAAGTACATCACCCACAGCATGTGCAGAAGATAGTGAGCATATCTCCCAGAGCATGTACAGAGGATAGTGAGCACAGCTACCGGAGCATGTACAGAGGACAGTGAGCACATCTCCCAGATCATGGGCAGAGGATAGCGAGCGCATCACCCGGAGCCTGTGCAAAGGATAACCAGCACATCACCTAGAGCATGTACTGAGCATAGTGAGCACATCTCCTGGAGCATGTGCAGAGGATAGCGAGCACATCTCCCAGAGCATGTGCAGAGGATAGCGAGCATATCACCTAGAGCATGTACTGAGGATAGTGAGCACATCTCCCGGAGCATGTGCAGAGGATAGCAAGTACATCTCCCAGATCATGGGCATAGGATAGCGAGCACATCACCCGGAGCCTGTGCAGAGGATAGCGAGCACATCACCTAGAGCATGTGCAGAGGACAGCAAGCACGTCTCCTGGAGCATGTGCAGAGGATAGCAAGTACATCTTCCAGATCATGTACAGAGGATAGCGAGCACATCTCCCGGAGCATGTGCAAAGGACAGCGAACACATCTCCCGGAGCATGTGCAGAGGAAAGCGAGCACATTTCCCGGAGCATGTGCAGAGGATAGCGAGCACATCACCTGGAGCATGTGCAGATGATAGTGAGCACATCTCCCGGAGCATGTGCAGAGGATAGAGAACACATCTCCCGGAGCATGTGCAGAGGTAAGCGAGCACCTCTCCCGGAGCATGTACAGAGGATAGCGAGCACATCACCCGGAGCATGTGCAGATGATAGAGAACACATCTCCTGGAGTATGTGCAGAGAAAAGCGAGCACATCTTCCGGAGCATGTGCAGAGGATAGCGTGCACATCTCCCACAGCATTTAAAGAGGGTAGTAAGCACATCAACTAGAGCATGTACTGTGCATACTGAGCACATCTCCGAGAGCATGTGAAGAGGATAGCAAGCACATCTGCCAGAGCATGTAAAGAGGGTAGCGAGCACATCTCCTGGAGCATGTTCAGATGATAGCGAGCACATCTCCCGGAGCATATACAGAGGATAGCGAGCACATCTCCCGGAGAATGTGCACAGGATAGCAAGCACATCACCTAGAGCATGTACTGAGCATAGTGAGCACATCTCTTGGAGCATGTGCAGAGGACAGCGAACACATCTCCCGGAGCATGTGCAGAGGATAGCAAGTACATCTCCCGGATCATGTACAGAGGATAGCGAGCACATCTCCCGGAGCATGTGCAGAGGATAGCGAACACATCTCCCGGAGCATGTGCAGAGGATAGCGAGCACATCTCCCGCAGCATGTAAAGAGGGTAGCAGGCACATCTCCTGGAGCATGTGCAGAGGATAGCGAGCACATCTCCCGGAGCATGTAAAGAGGGTAGCGAGCACATCTCCTGGAGCATGTGCAGAGGATAGCGAGCACATCTCCCGGAGCATGTGCAGGGGATAGCGAGCACATCTCCCAGAGCATGTGCAGAGGATAGCGAGCACATCTCCTGGAGCATGTACAGAGGATTGCAAGCACATCTCCCGCAGCATGTACAGAGGATGGCGTGCACATCTCCCGCAGCATGTGCAGAGGGTAGTGAGCACATCTCTCGGAGCATGTACAGAGGACAGCGAGCACATCTCCCGCAGCATGTGCAGAGGATAGTGAGCATATCACCCGCAGCATGTGCAGAGGATAGTGAGCACATCTCCCACAGCATGTACAGAGGATAGCGTGCACATCTCCAGCAGCATGTGCAAAGGATAGTGAGCACATCTCCCGCAGCATGTACAGAGGATAGCGAGCACATCTCCCGGAGCATGTACAGAGGATGGCGTGCACATCTCCCGCAGCATGTGCAGAGGATAGTGAGCACATCTCTTGGAGCATGTACAGAGGAAAGCGAGCCTGCAGCATGTGTAGAGGATAGTGAGCACATCTCCCGGAGCATGTGCAGAGGGCAGCGAGCATATCACCCACAGCATGTGCAGAGGGTAGTGAGCACATCTCCCACAGCATGTACAGAGGATGGCGTGCACATCTCCTGCAGCATGTGCAGAGGATAGTGAGCACATCTCCCGGAGCATGTACAGAGGACAGCGAGCACATCTCCCGCAGCATGTGCAGAGGATAGTGAGCACATCTCGCGGAGCATGTGCAGAGGACAGCAAGCACATCACCCACAGCATGTGCAGAAGATAGTGAGCATATCTCCCAGAGCATGTACAGAGGATAGTGAGCACAGCTACCGGAGCATGTACAGAGGACAGTGAGCACATCTCCCAGATCATGGGCAGAGGATAGCGAGCACATCACCCGGAGCCTGTGCAAAGGATAACCAGCACATCACCTAGAGCATGTACTGAGCATAGTGAGCACATCTCCTGGAGCATGTGCAGAGGATAGCGAGCACATCTCCCAGAGCATGTGCAGAGGATAGCGAGCATATCACCTAGAGCATGTACTGAGGATAGTGAGCACATCTCCCGGAGCATGTGCAGAGGATAGCAAGTACATCTCCCAAATCATGGGCAGAGGATAGCGAGCACATCACCCGGAGCCTGTGCAGAGGATAGCGAGCACATCACCTAGAGCATGTGCAGAGGACAGCGAGCACGTCTCCTGGAGCATGTGCAGAGGATAGCAAGTACATCTTCCAGATCATGTACAGAGGATAGCGAGCACATCACCCGGAGCATGTGCAGAGGATAACGAGCACATCACCTAGAGCATGTACTGAGCATAGTGAGCACATCTCCCGGAGCATGTGCAGAGGATAGCGAGCACATCTCTCGCAGCATGTAAAGAGGGTAGCAGGCACATCACCTAGAGCATGTACTGTGCATAGTGAGCACATCTCCTGGAGCATGTGCAGAGGATAGCGAGCACATCTCCCGGAGCATGTGCAGAGGATAGCGAGCACATGTCCCGGAGCATGTGCAGAGGATAGCGAGCACATGTCCCGGAGCATGTACAGAGCATAGCAAGTACATCTCCCAGATCATGGGCAGAGGATAGCGAGCACATCACCCGGAGCATGTGCAGAGGATTGCAAGCACACATCACCTAGAGCATGTGCAGATGACAGCGAGCACATCTCCCGGAGCATGTGCAGAGGATAGCGAGCACATCACCTAGAGCATGTACTGAGCATAGTGAGCACATCTCCCGGAGCATGTGCAGAGGATAGCGGACACACCTCCCGCATATGTACACAGGGTAGCAAGTACATCACCCGGAGCATCTGCAGAGGATAGCAAGTACATCTCCCAGATCATGTACAGAGGATAGCGAGCACATCACCCGGAGCATGTGCAGAGGATAGCGAGCACATCACCTAGAGCATGTACTGAGCATAGTGAGCACATCTCCCGGAGCATGTGCAATGGACCGCGAACACATCTCCCGGAGCATGTGCAGAGGAAAACGAGCACATCTCCCGGAGCATATGCAGAGGATAGCGAGCACATCACCTGGAGCATGTGCAGATGATCATGAGCACATCTCCCGGAGCATGTGCAGAGGAAAGCGAGCACATCTCCTGGAGCATGTGCAGAGGAAAGCGAGCACATCACCCGGAGCATGTGCAGAGGATAGCGTGCACATCTCCCACAGCATCTAAAGAGGGTAGTAAGCACATCACCTAGAACATGTACTGTGCATACTGAGCACATCTCCCGGAGCATGTGAAGAGGATAGCAATCACATCTCCCAGAGCATGTAAAGAGGGTAGCGAGCACATCTCCTGGAGCATGTGCAGAGGATAGCGAGCACATCTCCCGGAGCATGTGTAGAGGATAGCGAGCACATCTCCAGGAGCATGTGCAGAGGATAGCGAGCACATCACCTAGAGCATGTACTGAGCATAGTGAGCACATCCCCCGGAGCATGTGCAGAGGACAGCGAACACATCTCCCGGGGCATGTGCAGAGGATAGCAAGTACATCTCCCGGATCATGTACAGAGGATAGCGAGCACATCACCCGGAGCATGTGCAAAGGATTGCGAGCACATGACCTAGAGCATGTACTGAGCATAGTGAGCACATCTCCCGGAGCATGTGCAGAGGACAGCAAACACATCTCCCGGAGCATGTGCAGAGGAAAGCGAGCACATCTCCCGGAGCATGTAAAGAGGGTAGCGAGCACATCTCCTGGAGCATGTGCAGAGGATAGCGAGCACATCTCCTGGAGCATGTGCTTGGGACAGCGAGCACATCTCCCGGAGCATGTGCAGAGGATAGCGAGCACATCTCCCAGATCATGGGCAGAGGATAGCGAGCACATTACCCGGAGCATGTGCAGAGGATAGCGAGCACATCACCTAGAGCATGTACTGAGCATAGTGAGCACATCGCCCAGAGCATGTGCAGAGGACAGCGAGCACGTCTCCTGGAGCATGTGCAGAGGATAGCAAGCACATCTCCCAGAGCATGTGCAGAGGATAGCGAGCATATCACCTAGAGCATGTACTGAGGATAGTGAGCACATCTCCCGGAGCATGTGCAGAGGATTGCAAGTACATCTCCCAGATCATGGGCAGAGGATAGCGAGCACATCACCCGGAGCCTGTGCAGAGGATAGCGAGCACATCACCTAGAGCATGTACTGAGCATAGTGAGCACATCTCCTGGAGCATGTGCAGAGGACAGCGAGCACGTCTCCTGGAGCATGTGCAGAGGATAGCAAGTACATCTTCCAGATCATGTACAGAGGATAGCGAGCACATCACCCGGAGCATGTGCAGAGGATAACGAGCACATCACCTAGAGCTTGTACTGAGCATAGTGAGCACATCTCCCGGCGCATGTGCATAGGATAGCGAGCACATCTCCCTGAGTATGTGCAGAGGATAGCGAGCAAATCTCCCGCAGCATGTAAAGAGGGTAGCAGGCACATCACCTAGAGCATGTACTGTGCATAGTGAGCACATCTCCTGGAGCATGTGCAGAGGATAGCGAGCACATCTCCCGCAGCATGTAAAGAGGGTAGCAGGCACATGTCCCGGAGCATGTACAGAGGATTGCAAGCACACATCACCTAGAGCTGTCGCGAGCACATCTCCCGGAGCATGTGCAGAGGATAGCGAGCACATCACCTAGAGCATGTACTGAGCATAGTGAGCACATCTCCCGGAGCATGTGCAGAGGATAGCGGACACACCTCCCGGATATGTACAGAGGATAGCAAGTACATCACCCGGAGCATGTGCAGAGGATAGCAAGTACATCTCCCGGATCATGTACAGAGGATAGCGAGCACATCACCCGGAGCATGTGCAGAGGATAGCGAGCACATGACCTAGAGCATGTACTGAGCATAGTGAGCACATCTCCCGGAGCATGTGCAGAGGACAGCAAACACATCTCCCGGAGCATGTGCAGAGGAAAGCGAGCACATTTCCCGGAGCATGTAAAGAGGGTAGCGAGCACATCTCCTGGAGCATGTGCAGAGGATAGCGAGCACATCTCCCGGAGCATGTGCAGGGGACAGCGAGCACATCTCCCGGAGCATGTGCAGAGGATAGCGAGCACATCTCCCGGAGCCTGTGTAGAGTATAGCGAGCACATCTCCTGGAGTATGTAAAGAGGGTAGCGAGCACATCTCCCGGAGCATGTGTAGAGGTTATCGAGCACATCTCCCAGAGTATGTAAAGAGGGTAGCGAGCACATCTCCCAGAGCATGTGCAGGGGATAGCGAGCACATCTCCCGGAGCATGTGCAGAGGATACCGAGCACATCTCCCAGAGCATGTGCAGAGGAAAGCGAGCATGTCTCCCGGAGCATGTGCAGAGGATAGCGAGCACGTCTCCCGGAGCATGTGCAGAGGATAGCAAGCACATCTCACGGAGCATGTGCAGAGGATAGCGAGCACATCGCCGGGAGCATGTGCCGAGGATAGCGAGCACATCTCCCAGAGCATGTGCAGAGGATAGTGAGCACATCTCCCGGATTGTGTACTGTGGATAGTGATCACATTTCTCAAAATAATTTTGCTACATTAAAAGCTTGGGATCTTCTCTCCTACCACAGGCTTTAGTTTGTTGGGAAACATAGAGGTCAATATATATATCACAAGATTTATTTTACACTTAAATTGAAAGAATGTGACACTGTTGCACAACAATATAAAATATCAAAGTTGACAACGAAATAAAAACCAAAATACCCACTGCGCCTCCAGAAATTGGGGGAGGAAAGCATCCATAAATCTTAATTTGCACCGGGGAAGGGTGCTCCGTCTATCAGGTGGTTGGAAATATGGGCGAGCACTCCCAGTGTACTGGCCACGTTTTTCTAGGCATCAGAGGCTCTTCCATGGGTGCCACCATTTTTAAAATTTGCCTAAGCACACCCCAGCCCACTTCCCTGATCTTCCACACCCTCCCTCCCCGCCTGGCAACCTCACCTGCCCCCTTCCCCCAATTACCTGCAGGGGCTCCCGGGTCTGACTTCACTGCTTCCGATCATAGAAATAGAAAAGGGACCTATTTACTATAGCAGTGGACATCTTTTTTTTTTTAAACTGGAGATTGGGCTTGCATAATATACGGAGAACCCATCTCCAGTTAAAAGAAAATTATTTGCATCCCTGGACGGGATCCCGGGGTGCGAATAGCTATAACCCCCTTGTTCGGAGTGTGTACATGGCCAGTAATGGACACTTGGTTACCTACCGCCCCGCCAACCATTCCCTTAGCATGTTTTGCTAAATGCCCCCACCCCTTTTGCCTCGACTTTGTTAAAATCACAGTACCCCCTACTTAGTTTTCTTACACATGAATCTCTGTGTAGAATTATTCTCATCTGCAAGCACACAACATGCAAACTCACCCAACTGTAGCCAGAACGACCTGTAGGGGACCAGGGACTCTAACGCAAACAGTGTCCACACTCACTGCAAACACACTGGGCCTCATTACGAGGTATGCCGGTAAGGCAAAAACGATGCCGGTATTAGCGGCACACTAAACAACGGTGCCGCTAATAGCGGCATAGGCGTGTACACGCGCACCTTCAGGGAGCAAATACCGGCATGCCGGTAATAGGGGGTAATTCCAACCCACGCATACATGCAAATACCGGCATCGCAAAGCCGGTAATCACGGCCTGCACAATGCCGGCCATACAGGCATCTCAGACCACCCGCAAACAGCAAGCAGGATACAAGGCAGCTGCCACAGGTGCACACAATCCCCACAGGTGGAGTCAATGGAGGCTGTGCCAGTATAAACTGAGCACACCCACACACCACAACCCCCCCACAGGTGTAGGCAATGTCGAGTGGCCCAGTACAAAAGGAGCACACCTACACACCACACCCCTTCCTACACCAAAATGCCAACACTAGCAGTTGCAATCATGGCACTGGAGGACATGCCTATACTGCTACAACTACAGCAACAACAGCAACAACAACTACAGCAGCAGCAACAACAACAACTACAGAAACAACAACATGCAGCACAGAGGAGACGCAGGAGGAGAAGGAGGGTGAGACAGGGCCAGCAATTACCACCAGCGCAGCCACCAGTGCCTCGTAGGCAGCCACCAATCCCTCGCACCAGACCCAGCCCATTCAACCTAACCCCTGAGCAAATCCACACCCTGTACCGGTTGGACCGTGACACCATCACCACCATAGTAGACATGATACAGAACGACATTGCCAGCCACATAGGAATACGCACTGCCATCCCCCCACTACTAAAGGTGGTGTCTGTGCTACACTTCCTGGCCACAGGCACCTACCAACACACAGTGGGCCAGCTGCATAGCATTTCACAACCACTATTTTCACGCATGCTGAACCAAGTGCTGGATGCCCTCCTGAAGCACGCAAGCACCCACATATCCCTACCACGGACTGCCCAGGAGATAGCCGAAACCAAAGTAGGCTTCCATGCACTGGCAGGCATGCCCAATTGTGTCGGTGCCATCGACTGCACCCATGTGGAATTGGTAGCCCCCCATGCCATAGAGGCGGTGTACCGCAATCTCAAGCAATACCACTCCATCAATGTGCAAATGGTATGTGACTCCAGGAAGATCATCACCCATTGCTGCGCCCGATTTCCTGGATCAACACATGATGCCATGTTACTGGGTAATTCCACGCTACCCCATCACATGGAGCGACATGCCGGACCACGTGCCTGGCTGCTTGGTGAGTTGCACAACCGTCCCATGGCAGTACTTTGGGGTAGTGATGTGTGGGGATGCATAGGGGGTGGGGGGGATACTGCACCTGGGTGGGAATAGCCGGTGATTGGAGAATGCATGCAGAGCCAAAGACTCCTGACCTGAACCAGTCAAATGGTACATGACACTTCACTGGGCCACATATCACAAATAATGCATATCGATGAGAACAAGTAAGAGGGACAACCAGGCCACCATGGTGATGGCAAGCAATGCATGAATGAACAGGATGGCAAGTGTGACAACGTGGGCAGTGTGACCAGGCATAGTAAAAAATGAACAGCATGAATTGGAGTCAAAACATTGTTGCACTACCATAACTGCCTCAGCATGCATGATTACACCCTGCATCATCTATTGAACGCCATCCAGACTACCACACCTCATGACAGTATAGATTGCACCTAGATAGCATTTTTTCATGCTTACAGGGACATGTGCATGGCCACACCAAATAGCTGCCGCCATGACTGTGCTCCCTGAATGTGGCAGTTCAGAGTGACACACACCTATTTGAATCTGCTTGCAGGTGATGGAGGATATCCCTTCAGGCCGTGGCTCCTCACCCCTTTGCGTAACCCGCAGAACAGCCATGAGGAGAAGTACAATTGTGTGCACACCCGTACCCGTGTTGTGATTGAGCAGACCTTTGGCCTGTTGAAGGGGCGGTTCCGCTGCCTGAGCGGGTCTGGTGGGCACTCCTATATAGGCCTGAGAAGGTGGCAAAGATCACCATGGCCTGTGTCATGCTGCACAACATGTGCGTCGGAGAAATGTACCACTGCCATCTGACATTGACATCATGGGCCGGGTGAGGATGATGAGGATGGAGACGGAGGTGAAGTAGCCCCCCTGCCAGTACGTGATGCACGGGATGGCCATGCTGTACGCCAAGCACTAATTCACGAATACTTCTGAAACACAGGGACTATGAAAGACTTGTGTCAGTCAGACACTGGGCCAATGTGGACATGCACACAGGGAATGTTGGGAGTTGGGCACTGAACACCGTACCACATTAAATGGATGCACACAAAAATAACAATGTCCAGCCATGGATTTTTCTTATCACAACGTGTGTATTATTTACAACAGTAAACATGCGCCCACTCCCCCCTCCCACACTCCCCCAACAAACTCCCTGACCCCCTCCAACAAACTCCCTGACCCCCTCCAACAAACACCAACACCCCCAATAGACTCCACAAGATGCACCCCTTCACCCCCAACCTTGTGTCCCACTACCATTGTCCCCCCACACTACTTCCGGGACTTCTTCCTGTTCAGAGGTGGCATTTCAGTGTGCCTTGCACTCCTACATGTGTGGCGCACTGGGCTGGTGGGGACAGATGAAGCTGGTGTGGAGGTAGTAGGTGATTCGCTAGCAGGTTCCACACCTCCTGCAAGCCGTGGCCGCTGCATATGAAGCAGCATTGAGGTCAGCACCTGTGTCACCGCCCCCAGGCAGTCCCTCATTAGCCGAGCCGATGCATTGACAGCGGCTGTGTATGCTTCGATGGCCGCTGTGGTCCCTGCAATTGATGTGGCAATACCCCGCCTGGTTTCCTCCCCATCTGCTTTGTACTGGCGGAGTAGGTCTAACATGGCCTCCTGTTGGGCCTCCACCATCGACAATCGTGTCTCCAGGGTTCTGGAGGGGGCTGGAGTGGTGGGTTGTGCAGTCACGTGGATGACATTTTCAGGACTGGACTCCTCAGAGGTGGGTAGGTCACAGTCACGGAGGCAGGGATCAACTTCACTGCAGGTGGGTGACTGCAGGTGTTGGGGCGAGGGGGTGGGCACGGGGCTCGGGGTGGCCGGGCATGTCACCTCGGTGTCTCCCTCAGGCTCCACACTGGCATCAAGTTCTTCCCCAGTGGAGGCGGGTGCTTCCAGGGACTCCCCTTGGCCAGGTGTGGGTGTGGCCTGATTGTCTCCAGCGGAGGTGGTGGTGGTAGTTGCCCTCTTCTTACGGTGTGTGGTGGATGCCCTGGCAGTTGTCTCCTGGGTTGCTTCTTCTTCATCAGTGCCTGGGGGGGGTAGAAGAGATGCAGGGCATCAGTGATGGTGTGACATGGCAGTGGCGGTGCTGTTCATTATTCATTTGATCATGCTTTCATGTCTTACAGGTGTGTCACGCAGGGTATTCAGAGAGGGCATGTAAGCATTCACTGCATGGCAGGTGGCATGCCGTTGATTTTGGGTTTGTGTGAAGTATCACATGGGCAAGCTCCAGGTGTGTTGGCTGTGTGTTGGTTAAGGGATGGGCACTCAGCATGCATTTCAGTGTGGCAGCGTTTGGCCCGCCATCTGTATTTGGGTATGGTCATGTGGGTGTTGGGACATGCATTGCCTTGCCTTGCCTAGACTCTCTACCACTTCACTTGTGCTACTTCATGGTCTCCCCTACAGGGATCTGCAGGGTCACTCACCTCCTTCCGCGGTTGATGCCGCACCCATCTCCATCTCGCATAATCCCTCGATGGACTGAGGATTGATGAATCTGATGGCCGTCTCCTCCCAGGGCTTCAATTTGACAGGTGGGTTGGGCATCCCCGCCTGTGGCCATGGCCTCCCTCCGATTGGTGGCCATGATATTGCGTACCCTCAACCGGAGGTCATCCCACCGCTTCCTGCAGTCCCTCACACTGCGCAGGGTGGTACCTACGGCTGATACCCTGCGGGCTACCTCCTGCCAGATTTGCCTCTTTTGTTGCTGCACCTCCCGCTTCTTGTCGTGGGATTGTATTGTGTCTGCATGTACAGCTAGAGTGTCCGCTAATATGGTGAGCTCTGCGTCTGAGTAACGCTGTTTACGCAGCCGGGGGGTGGTCTTCCTGGTAGCCTTTGACATCCTCTATGGATTTCCACTGTGCTCTCCGAGTATCGGCTGGTGGTTATGGAGGATGGCAATGGATTGTGTTTTTAAAGATGGCCGCCGGCCCATTTCCCGTTCCTGCGCGATGATGTAATTTCCGGGTCCGTTTTTTTACAAACACCGTATTACCATGCCGGTATTTAGGGGTTGGAATGAGGCGGTACCACTATGGGCGGGTCCCGCGATGCCGGTATAGGGGAGTTGGAGGCCATTTAGCGGCATGGCGGTATTGCCACTACCGGCATGGGGGGGCGCGTGCTCGCGCACTCATAATCACCCGCTATTAGCGGGTTCATACGAGCACGGACCCGCTCATTCCGACATGCCGGTAATGAACCCGGTTTTACCGGGCAACTCGTAATGAGGCCCACTGTGTATGTTTGGCCCAGAGGAATCTTTGCAGAGACAGAATAATTTGCCATCTAAAGTCCTTGTGTAACGGGTCTGGGAGAAAAGTTGCAAAGCAAAGAAAATAGCTCAGGGCATTTTGGGTTTGGTCCAAATTGAGGGGAAAATAATTCTGCCCATCTGATATTCATCATACCTCCCAGGCAGTGCGCAGGAGGAGAGGTACAGCCGTCCACTGGTCTGTTTTCTTTAGGGGTGAGAGACCTTCAGTACCACCTGGTTACTGTGTCATGAGACACCTGCCCCTTTCAGTCACCCTAACTGTTTTCTAGACTTTTCCACTGTGGATTCATCACATTTGATCTTATCAGAAATGCTGATATTGCTTGATCCTGGGCCCTCAGGAGCCGGCGACACAGCGTGCCCTGTCTTAACTGTGAGAATCTCCTTGCATGATGTGTTTTGTGATTCTAGTGGGGGAACAGTTTTATCTATACTGGGGGTGTCCTTATTTGAACCCCATGTAAAATCCAGTAATGAACCCTTTGGCAAAACATTGTTCCTGTGAGTTAGTCAATGGTATACGGACACTGCCAAGAGCGACGGATATACCGCCAAGAGGGACGGATATAGGGGCCAAAAGGAGTCTTAGCCACTTTGTAAATGGTGTCTGAAATTTAAACCTGAATCCACACCTGAGCAAAACCCCAGGAAGGAGCCCACAAAAAGTTAAATGTGGAGATCTCCATAGATTTGGCGCCCACCCCCTCCCCCCGGATGTAGCAATCACTTCCACGTCAGGGGGTGTACAAGGCTGGTAACCGACAGCCAGCCTGTACTTATGCACGCCCGAACGGGACAGGGTCCTTTTTCATTTCTATGGTGGTCAGAGACAGGAAGTAGCCGTGAAGAGGAAGCCGGAAGCCCACACAGGTAAATGGGGTGGGGGATAACATGCAAGAAGGGACGGGGTGGGGGCTGGGGAGGCGTTGATGACTAAGGTGCTGATGCTCCTATTTATAAAAAATGGCAATACCCGGTGAAGGATCTCAGGTGGCTGGAAAAAAGCAGGCAATACAGTTTGGTTCCCTTTCCCGGGTGCATATGTATTCATTGTCGATTTGGTTCCTCGTCGAGCCCCACCACCCCATAAAAGTGACCTTTGGTCATGGTGGGAATTGGGAGCAGGCCTGCCGAACCAGGAAACCAGTAAATGAGGAAGCGTGCGTATTAAAGGGAGGACCGCAGGTGATGGTCGAGTGGGTGAGCAAGGGTGACCGTTGGGGGCCACACCGGGGCTGGTTGGCTTGTAGGACAAAGGCGCAGGGGGGAAAAACAGAGCTCTATCAACATGTTTACTAAGACGCCGTCTAAACATGCGGAGGAGGTCTCTGAGCCCGAGCCCACCACCTCGACTCCTCCAGACTCAACAGACTCGCAGAGAATGATGGAGTATATCCGCAAAGGGTTCACCACTCTGCATTCCAAGTTGGATGACATGAATGGCTCCATATCCTCGATCAAAGCACACATTGAGAAAACCGACAGCCGAGTAACTGAAATTGAGACGAGGGTTGGCGGCACGGAGGACGACTTGGGTACTCATCGAGCAGAGGTCTCCTCATTATCTAGACGTGTGCTGAAGGTAGCCAAAAAGAATGAGGACCTCGATTGGCGCTCCAGACGCAATAACCTTCGCATAATTGAGATTTCAGAGGACATTGTCAAGGAGCCCAACAGAAGACTACTTAGAACGCACCTTACTCACACTTCTCGGCTCTCTTAGGCTCTCGTCACAGTTCGCAATTGAAAGAGCCCATCAAGCTTTAACAGCAAAACCCAGGTCCGGCATGCCTCTGCGTCCCATTAGCAGGGTCCTGAATTTTCGTGATCGAGATACCCTCCTCAGGGCTGCGAGGGCCAAAGGGGAGCTTCTGCTGGGGTCCTCCAGGATCCACCAATACCCTGATTTTTCAATTGTGGTTCAACAGGAACGCAAAACCTTACTGGCAGTTAAGAAAAGACTGCGTGACCTGCAGGTCCAATATTCCATTCTTCCCTTGAGTCTCGATACGCTCTCCTTCAATCCCCCGAGACCCTAGCATCCTTGGATGAGGAACTAGATACTTTTCGAACTCATGCGGAGTGCGAGGTGAAACTTCTCGACAACCCCCAGCTTGCGCAAAAATACGGGGAGGGCGAGCGCCAAGGCCGGATCTTAGCCAGACTCATGCGTCGTGAGTTTGGATCCCCAAACATCCCTGCTATTGAGAGAGCCGACGGCACTCTAGCCACACTCACACAGGATATCAATACCGAGTTCCTGATTTTTTATGAAGCCCTTTATTCAGAAGTTGAGGGTGCCCCAACAGCCGAGATCGACGCCTACCTAGACAGCCTTCCCTATTGGTCCTCTCTTATGAGACTTGTAGCTCTCTCGAGAGGCTGTTCACTAATGAAGAACTCTCAGAGACTATCGATTCCCTGTCATCTGGTAAGTCCCCATGCTCGGACGGCCTTCCAGTAAAATTGTACAAACGATATAAACCTCTCCTAATCACTCACTTGATGGTCCTGTGGGATGAGGCCTGCGAAGTAGGTAGGCTCCCCCCTTCTCTTCGGGAAGCTATAATAATGCCCCTTCTTAAACCTGGAAAGCCCCCCACCCAATGCGGCTCATACCGTCCCCTATCGCTAATCAATTGTGACGTAAAAATCTTTGCCAAGTTGCTAGCCTCACACTTAGTCCCCTTCATGCCACATATCATTCATCCCAATCAAACAGGATTCATTCCAGGACGTTCCACCTCCCTGAACCTGAGACGATTATTTAATAATATCAGTAGAATTCACCCCAATGTGCAAGCGGTGGCCGCTGCACGAGACATGCAAAAAGCTTTCGACTGTGACATGGAAGTACATTTGGCGGGTCCTCGAAAAATGTAAATTCGGACCCAGGTTCCGGTCTTGGGTTTGACTACTCTACTACAATCCTGTGGCCAGAGTCCGCACCAAGGACAGATGCTCGCCCCCATTCCGAGTGTTCAGATGCACAAGGCAGGGCTGCCCTGTCTCTCCCTTAATCTTTGCAATAGCCATAGAACTGTTTGCAGATAGGATGCGCCAGTGCCACGCACGCAGAGGGTTACGAAAAGCAGGCCGGGTGGATATCATCTCCCTATATGCCGATGATGCCCTGCTCTACATCTGGTCCCCCTCCATCAACCTAGCTCCGATACTGGAAGATGTTGGCCTCTTTGGGCGCATATCTGGGCTTAAGGTAAACTGTTGAAAATATACCCTGTTCCCACTTACTGAATGCACGCGCCCCCCTCCTGATCCTATGGGGTTCACTTGGTCCCAGTCGAACTTTAACTACCTCGGTATAGAAGTGACTCGCTGTCCTGAGACATTGTTTGAGGAGAACTATGAGAAATACCTTGTGAAACTCACTGAAAATGCCTCCAGCTGGTCGAGACTTCCAATTTCCCTGGCTAGCCGATTGGGATCCTAAAGATGGTCATACTTCCCCAACTATTATATAAGTTAATTAACTTACCCCTATGGCTGGGAGACGGCTTCTTTCAAGTATTAACCCGTACTGTTAATACTTTTCTGTGGCATTCCGGGGCAGTTCGACTAAAACTTGGGACATTGTCCACTCCATGGAGGGTGGCGGATTCAACGCCCCTGACTTTCTCAAGTACTGGTTAGTAGCGCAGGCCCAATTTGCCTCATACTGGTTAAACACACAGAAACCCCCCCTTACGTCAGACTGGAGAGGATGGCAGTCAGTGACTGAGATGTTCGTTCCTTGATTCTCTCTCCCATGCCGACCAGGTTAGAGTCGCTGGACCCTGTCGTTAGCACATCTATTGCCCTCTCTAAAATCTGGAAATTATTAGATATCCCCCATCCATTCCACAGCGATTTACCACTATGGAACTTCCTCCCAGGGGTCCCATACGTATCACCATCCATCATACATCGGTGGCCTGTAACAGGCTACGAAACAACCCGAGACATCTTCGAGAATGCTAATTTCACTGAGTGGCCAGATCTTCCACCCAGCCTCAGACAGAAACCGTCCGCATGGCTCCAATACTCGTCCCTCCGAAAAGTTCTGAAAATCAGATACCCCGATTTCCCCACGATACCTCCCGATGACCCAGGTATCGCAGAGTTATGCAGCTTTAACTCCTTTAGGGGAAAGGTATCCAGACTATATGCACTGCTGCAAACTAGAACGACCCCTTCCTTTGATAAATTGAAGAACAAATGGGCAGAGGACTTAGACGTGGAAATGTCAGACGACCGTGGGAAACTCATGTGTGCACGTACCCATAAAGTGTCCTTTAACTCCTGGTTCAAATTGATCCAGTTCAAAGTCCTACACAGGTACTATCTCACTCCAATTCGGCTACATCACATGTCAAAGGACTACTCCCCCAGGTGCCCCAGGTGCAGTACTGAGAGTGCCACATACATACACATGATCTGGTCTTGTCCTAAACTGACAGAGTCCTGGGAGGAAGTATGTGCTACCGTGGCTGCTATCCTGTACTGTACAATCACCCCGCCCCTATTATTGTGTCTCTTCCACGACTTGCCTGATCTGGGTTGCGACTCCAAAAAGCTGGCTGGCCTATGTATGCTCTTTGCTGTCCGATGCATCTTACAATGCTGGCTCCGACCTGGTCCACCCTCACACATGCAATGGCTTAGAGCAGTAACCTGGGCATCAGACACGGAAGAGGCCTGGTCTAACCAACAACCGCTGCATTCCAGGCCCAGGAACATCTGGCTGAGGTTTCGCTCTTATATGGCACCCACAGATACAGACTCTAACGTTGCATCTCATGTTTCCTCTTCTCCCACTCGCACCACGGCTTGAACTCTCGATTGTCCAGATTTCTCCTCTCTAACTGTACCCTCTCACGCTTATAACTGTAGAGCTAAGTACAATGTTGTGACCTAACTGTATGATCTGCAATTGTCAATACTTGCCCCGGTTGGGCCTCTGCCTGTACTCCTCTGTGTCATCAAGCTGAATAAATAAAGGCTTAAAAAAATATATTAACATTGCCATCAAATAAAATAGTAAATAAATAATAATGAAAATATAACATACCAAAATTGGGCCATTAGGCAAGGCATAGGAGAAAGTGTACAAAGAAATGTCTCGTCAGTTAATTTGCATATAAAGTACTAAGGTTCCTGTATCTGGGTAAATATTCCTCTTTGTGATTTCTTGGTTATTCTTTATAGTTCCACTTTTAATAGCATAATTACATGCAGCCTTGCATCTGTGCTAAAATGCTGAGAGGCACCCTATAACCTGTGACAGTGAAATAGTGGTCTGTTGTCCGTTTTAAGATCATTGCTGTGTTGACACCTCATTTGTGAATTATTGAAAATAGATCATTAATCTGATAAAGCTAGACTGCCTTACCCAAAGATTGCTGGTTACTCTCCTATCGGTAAAAAAAAATGGTTTTAGTGGTATTGACTTTCTTATATTTGTTGTCATGTGCAATCCCTATTTAGTGGATACTTACCCATTAGTTGCAGTCTTGATATCTGCTCATTCAGCTCCACTACTTAGCGTGTTTGTTGTACGTACTAGTCATGGATAAGCATCCTGTGAAATAAAGTATGGTACATGGGTATGGTTCTCCATAAGCGTACCCATTAGAATTCCCAATATTGGTACATAATTATTTTCTATCGGAAATAGGGGGACTACTGTAGTCATGAATGACCCGTAAAGTCTAAACCAGTACCTCAATATTTGCTCAAAGTTATACGCTTGGACTCTACAAAAACATTTCCGTCAAGTGTAAAATTTAAAAAGATCTTAAGCATTTCAACATGTGTTCTATACGATTCAGAGAAGTCTCGATAAGTAAAGTCAATTGTTCTAATTGCCAAATCATGATTGATAGAGGTGTAAAGGGCCATTACATCCAAGGTATCCAAACGAAATCCTTCTTGCCATTGAATATTAGACAGTACTTGGAGGGCATGTGACATACATGGACATACACTCTATAAGAGAGTATGGTAGTCCTTCGAAGACAAAAATGAAATATCTGTACAGACTACACCTTTGACAGCATGTGGAAATCTACCTTCATCACAGGGTTGGTTAAAAACCTGGCTTCATTGTTCAACCAAATGATGTTATCCTAGGCAAATTATGTAATCTTACTGTCCCTTATATGCAAACATTGGGATTCCCAAGAAGTAACTGAGTGGATGCTATTAAAAAAAATCCTACCTTGCAGTTGGGCTGATTTCATGTTTTAGGGACAAAATGATGTACCCTTGTGCTCTCTACTAATGGCCTCCAAGGCTGTCGCCTAAAATTGCCTTATTGTAGCATGTGCCCTGGCTCATTTCCATATCACTTGATTTAACTGGAGGGTATGTATTCCCACCAGCTATTCAGGGCACCAAACCTTCTACTGTTGCTGACTGTTACTGGACCCCATTACTTTTCACCCCTGCTGCTGACCATCAAAGACGTTGTTTGTACCAGGCAGACCTGTGTCCCACAGAATAATAAGTGAAACTCTTTGCTATGACATGTTATGCTAGGTTTGGTCTTGAACTTCACAACAGTGACATAATGACTACTGCTCTGCAGGCATACAGGGATGAGAAGTGGCCTGCTCAGCCACACACTACTACCAAAGCAGCAGTGGTCCCAATCATAAAGGTGAAATATGCACAGCTTGAAAGGTATACCTGTTTTGCTTATTTTGGTAGCACAGGCACAGGCTGAGGGCAGGCTATCTCTTTATTAGGGTGTGATCTGAAAATAGTAGCCATTGAACCAATGGTTGGAAAATAAAAGATCCAATCGAGGTTCTATAAAAAACCTTTTTTAAAAAAAATGTAATTGTGTTTGGTCAAACCTTTACAATTTGGTACAAAATGTAGATCTTCACAATTCATTTTTACAATAAAATGTCAGAGACACATACCAATCACCAGAGTTGGAGAGCAGAACCCAAAGCCACAGGAAGTTCAAGTACCTCACATTACGAAAAGGTATGCGGCACCCGCCCCTTCCCTCCAGGTTATGCATGGGTTTCTCTCCCCAAACTCTCCCCAAACTTCTTACATCCATCATCTGTCTCTGGTTATTAAAAATTCTTCTCTATCAAAAACTATTAATCTTAGTGTTGTCTTTATCTTATCTTAAGAGTTTTAGAGACCTTAGTGTGTCTACCACTGCTGCTGTCAGAAGCTGATATCATGCTGTACCACATGTTATCTGATGTTAACCATTCAATCCTTAACACAAATCTTCCTAGTTTTTTTACCCCCAGAGACCATGCTCCTTCACATTCCATTAGTAAGTACCTTGGTGACTGATTGGATGGGGAAGCACAGCCTTCACAGTATGTCACAGCTTGGTCCCCCTGCTTTCGAAGTTCCAATATCTCAACAGTGGGCAGTATATTAAGCCTGGCCCTTAAGAAGTTGTTCCTGACCTTACTATCTGGATATATTTCTAGGTATCGTGGGAGAAATCCTAGCTTCTTGTTGTCTACTACCAGGAATGTATTTTGGGGGAGTGATGTCCTTACTTTCGAGATGGTTTCTTATTCAATCCAGCACTTCCAACTCCCGTTTTACCTTTAAGTGATTGGCAATCAAAGTTTCGAAGTCTGATTCTGTTTTGGACAGCGCAGTTTTCGCCTTCAGTTCTAACCACCCCAGGCTGCTAGATTTTGAATGGACCAAGATGTACCAAGATATCTTCGTAAAGGGAGCCTGTTTTGGGGTGTATGATGTCTCTATAGAGCAATAGCAATTTCCATTCCGCCAAGCAGCCCAAAGATTTCAGCCCCAGTTCATAGCTCAGATGCCAGCCTGGAGTGCTCAAAGGTAGATTTAGAGCCCCTCTCCATATTCTACCTTCCAGCTTGGACCAGTTTGTATCCCACAATTGTGGTTTGGCTTCCAAGCCGTAAAGTAGTATTGGGACTATTTTAATCGAATAGTACTTTATCATCGGGATAATGGAGAATTTACAATACTTGGAATCGTTTTTTTCAGATGAGGAACTAATGAAAGGGATTTGGTGAGGATATCCGGTTCAACTTTATAGGTTGCTGGGCTTGCATAAACCTTATAACCCAAATATACAAGTTCTTCCACTTGCGGAATTGTTTGGCCACCTAATGCCTATTTTTTTTAATTGATCTTCTTCTTGGGGTGTTTGAATACTAAGATCTTTGATTTGTTTGGGTTTATTATAAGCCCATTTTTGGCAGCATATTCACCCAGCCCAATCAGCAAACGCTGCAGACCGATAGTGGTTTTGTCTACCAAGACGATGTCGTCGGCATAGGCCAGTCAGAAGATCTTTCTACCATTTAATTCCAGACTGGCCAAGGCCGTCGACTTCCGATGTTCCCCTGCATTCGCTAAGAACAGATTGAAGAAAGTGGGTGCTCGTAGGCACCCCTGCCTTACCCCTCTTTCCACTGTCACTGATTCCGAAAAAATCTTTTAATCTAACAATAAAATGCAATCAACTAACTCAAACACTATCAAAAACCCAACCCTGTTAAGAAAACACAGAAAATGCAAACTGTTGTAGAATGGCAGTTTTGGTGTACAAGCTCAAGGACATGGGTTTGTAGAAAGAAAGGTAGAAAAGTGGGGCTTAGATGTCGCTATGGTCCCATGAAGTAGACCGGTGACAGGGGCGCTTTTATTTTATTTTTTATTATTATGGGATTTATTGAGGGAGGACCTAACTTCGGGAAGCAACAAAGAGCTTTACATCATACGGGGGTAGAACCCAGTGATGGTAGCAGGGAAACAATGCTTCGCATCCCCATGCAGAGAATATTCTTATGCCCCTTCTTAGGCCCTAGCACAGGGCTGTGCTGAAATGAGGGACACAGAGCCAAAGAGAACAGGATGCTTTCTTTATTATGACTTTCACTTTCTGCCGTGAACGCACCAAATCCCTTTGCACATGCACGAGCTGTGTTCAGTGTGACAAGGCTTCTCATCACACCAGGTTAACTGTGTCCGTGCCAGACACGACATCTCCCCCTCTCGGGCAAACCAAAATCCCATTACTCACGGTTGGCCTCACATTTCCTCAATCAGTCTCACATGCCTTGTAATGCATCGCCTAGGTTTTGTCGACAACTCCACAGTCTGCCCATTCTATGTCACCGTCACATCCTCATTCTCAGACTTTTCTCGACGATCTTCCCAAACACTCTCCTCGTCCTCGTGCTCCTTCCCTCCCTCTCGGTAGAGCCTGAACTGTGACACATTTCGTGTGATCATCCTGCCCGGAGATCAGGCTGTCACAATAGATCCCTTGATTTGCGTGATGACTAATTGACCAGGATCAAATCTTGACTCAGACTTCCGTTCTTGCTTTTGACACACGAGAACTTTGTCCCCAGGTTGCAGTACTGACGACTTTGCTCCCCGTTTTTCATCAGTATATCTGTTCATCTCAGATTTTCTAGTTGCATCCTCAGCCTGTAGTGTTGTGAGATCAGCTTCCCTGAGCTCTTCTCTGTGGGGCAGTCACGTCTTCACCTTTCTTTGGAACACCAACTCTGATGGGCATCTTCCTGTTGTTCCATGTGGTGAGTTTCGGTAATCCCGGACTATGCTGCACACCGTTTAGCGACATCTGACTCAGCTTTTCATTAAGCTCCCCATACATTTCTCGATCATGTCATTAGCTTGCGGCCACAGCGGCGTGATTCGCCAATGGCGTATGCCCATGTGGCTCAAGAATCAAGCAAACTCCAGACTGCTAAATGGAGGCCATTGTCTGACTTCAGCGTCTCTGGAATGCCCCACGCAGTGAATATAATGTCCAACTCTGGGATGACGGTGCTGGCTGATGTAGACGAAATCATCTGTACTAGAGGGAACCAAGAGAATTCGTCCATTAACACATTCCAAAACATCCCCCACCAAATGGTTCATAAATGTCAACTGCAACATGGGTCCACAGAGCTTCTGGCAAATCCAACATTCTGAGTGGTTCTGGAATGCTGGGTTTAGACGTGCACTGACATAAGTGGCATTTCTTTGCAGTGTTTTCTACCATTTAGTCGATCCCAGTGTCTCTTATTTGTCGTTTGGTGGCCACAATGCCTCGATGCCCCTCGTGTGCCTGGTCACTAATTGCTGTTGTAGGTCCATGGGTATAATGATCTGCCTCCTGGGCATCACAAGGCCGTCTGCCATAACTGACAGCAAATATTCACCTGTTTGAAGGCTTGCATTTCTTGCTTCAAGGTTTCTTGGTTTCCTTATGTGTAATCTAGCTCACTGTCTCCACCTTCACGATGTGATAAGCTCTTTCACCTTCTACATTATCCTATCACTCATGGTGTGGTCTCTCACAGGGGAGTTGCTAGGTCTGGAAAAGACCCGGGGCTATGCTGATGTCAGAACTGTTGGGACTGGGGGCTAGCTAGTCTTTTGGCTGTAGCTCCTGAGAATCTATCTGGGGCTACAACCAAAAGATCAGGGGCTATAGCCCCCTTAGCAACGCCCCTGGTCTCTCACCATGCTTGTCATAAATGACTTTGGGGGTCCTTGCTGAGCAATTGATGTATCGCTCCACTATGGATGGGTCACGATTTTGTTTCACAAGCAGGTGCCGTGACATGAATGATGGTGAAGTTGAAGTCTTGTAGTATTAGCCCCCATCTTTCAATCCTAGGAGGCATCTTAGACTTACGTAAATCGTGACTAATTCCTGGTGATCAGTCACTACTGTGTTTTCCCAACAGAAACATGCTTGCACGGCCAAACGACTGCCAGCCCCACTTTTTTCCGGCTGTGAGCACTTTCTTTCAACATTTGTCAGATATTTGGACGCTTAAGCGATGATGGCCCTTGGACTATCTCTGCTGAGCTTGTGCTGCGCCAGGATGACTCCCAAACCTACCGGGCTTGTGTCCACTGTCAGTTCAGTATATTTAGCCAGGTCGAAATAGTCCAGGAACTCTGCAGATCCAATATCTTTCTTGATCTATGTGAGCACTTTTTGCAGGATTGCTTGGTGAGTTCTCTTAGCTGTGCGATGATGGTAGCAAAGTCTTTCAGGTATCTGCTGCAATAGCTGGCCATCCCCAGAAATGACCGCACATCGGCCACACCTTGTGGGGGAAAAACGTTTTCAATTGCGGTTACTTTGCCCGGATCAGGACTCATCCCCTCTTGTGAAAACACATGTCCGGAAAACCTGAGATTTGTTTTGTGAAATGCACATTTATCAGCATTTAACGTTAGCCCCGCCTGAGAGTGGGCTAGGCACACCTGATACAGTGCCAGATCATGTTGTTCAAGATTGACTCCGAAAACCAAAATATTGTCACTGTAGTTGAAACAATTTTTTATGTGCCGAATTACCCTCCTAATGCTCTCCTGGAAAATTTCGGCAGCAGACGATATCCCAAAGCTTAGCCGCGTATACCGAAACAAACCTATGTGGGTTGCAAAAGTAGTTATGTAGTGTGATTGTTCGTCTGGCTATATCTTGTGGTACCCTTTGTATAGATCAAGTTTCCTGAATACCTTGGCTCCATTTAGCATGCTAATCATGTCATCCAGATGCATGCCAGGTTGTCTCTCTCGTTGAATTGCTTTGTTGGCCTGGAGTATGTCCACGCACACTCAAATTTATTTGAAGGACCCTTGCTTGGATACTGCCACCACGTGCAAGTCCCATGAGGTGGGACCACAAGCAGGTACTATGATGTCCTCCCTTAACAAGCACTGAATCTCTTTCTCTACTTGCGGTTGCAGGTGAATGGGTATCCGCCGGGGGGTGTTTCACCACTGAAGGTATTGATCAGTCGATGTGAATGGTGACTGGGTCTCCCTTCAAGCACCCAATTCTTTAGAATAGCTCTGGAAATCTTTGTATCACTGAGACTCCATGCTGCATTGTGTACTTTACAGCAGCGATCTTCATTCCAAGGGCCGGGGGCTGGACTAGAAAATTATTTCCCAGCACCTCACCTTGAAGAACATGTATCTCTGCCATTGCCCGTCTCCCTTTGTAGTTCAGTTCCATCGAGAACTTTCCATGGTTCCGAACTTGCCCTCGGGCGACCCACTGAAATACCTTCAGTTCCGACGGTTCCAACTCTGGCGGATGTGCCATCTTGCGAAATTCTGAGAGGCACATGATATTCAGTGTGGCTATCGTGTCGATGACGAACTTGGCAGGGTGTTGACCCACTTGAATGCTGATATCGCCTTCTGAACTGGGCCCTTCATCATCAGATGCATCACTTGTCTGACTCTGACTGCCTCTCTCTTCATTCGCTGGCATCTTGATGCAGTCAAGCACCCCTCAGTTGTGCACATTTGTTGAAAGACCCCAGGGTGCTCACCAGATGCTGTATTTCTTTTCCTTTTTTTTCTCGATGTGAGGTGTAGAAATACCATCCCTGTTGCCAGATGTTGCATCACCATGCAGAGAATATCCTTATGCCCTTTCTTAGGCCCCAGTACGCGGCAGCGCTGAAATGAGAAACAGAGAGCCAAAGAGAACGGGATGCTTTCTTTATTATTACTTTCACTTTCAGCCCGCAAACGCAGCAAAATCCCTTTGCGCATGCACGAGCCCCCTTGGCTAAGTTCGACGTGACAACTGTGTCCGTGCCGGACATGACACAAGGGAACAGGGAGCTAACAACAGGGGAGGGAGAGGGAAGGGAATTTGGCAGCAGGGGATCTACAAGCCATCAACGAGGAAACAGGGGGGAGTAGATCACCCAATCTCAGGTAGCATGGGGAGTGGAGGGTGTATGGACCCAGGTGTTAGGGAGAAGCCATTTTTTGAAGAGGAGGGTATTGAGCTCCTTCTTGAACTGTAGAAGCAACGGGGCAAGTCTGAGGTTTACTGGGAGGAGGTTTCACAGTTTTCGGGCGTAGGCAGAGAAGGCCTGTCTTCTGGTTCTTTCCTTCCTGCACTGGCAGAGTTTAAGTATGCACATGTTCTTACTTCTGGTGTAGCGTAGGCCTCCGGAGATGCTGAGCATCTTGGTGAGGTAGCTTGGGGACTTCAGGGGGAGAGCCTAATAGAAGATGATAAGGGCTTGCAGCTGGAGCGAGTGCACTTTGATGAGGCTTGGGGTGATGTGGGCTACCTTTGATGAATGGTGCGCAAGCATGCAGTAAACTTCTCAGGGGTGCCACAGTAGTGGCGAGAAGGTCTTCTAAAAGGGAATTTCTGTCATCTAGTAGGTAGAGGGCCAAGGCTTGGACTGCAGTTCTGAAGTTGTTTTCTGGGATGGAGAGCTTTATTTTTCACGGGAGAGAGTTAGTACTAGGCCATTAGTGTTTTTCTTGCTATGTGCTGTTTGAAGAAGAGGTGTCTGTCAATGTTGAACTCAGGGGACTTGCCGCAACTGGCCAGCTAGGGTGTGCAGCCCTTGAGGTTCATAGCAGAGAGCTAGGCTTGGATGTCAGGGTGTTCAGTGTAGTTGTTCAGCAGTGGGAATTCAGCGTTGGAGGGGCTAAACTTCAGATAAGCACTAGAAATCATTGCCTCGATCAGTGTGAGGCAGGCCTTGAGCCTGTGGATGTCTTCAATTGAGGATATCTTGATGAAGAGCTGCATGTCATCTGCATATTTGTGGATGTGGATGCTGTGTGGAGTGAGGAGTGTTCCGAGCGGTTCCATGTAAAGATGAAAGATCACCAGGGATTGGATGGATCTTTGCAGGACTCAACAGGTACTCGGTAGAGTTAGTGATCTGTGGGAATCCGTTTGCTCAAACTGGAAGCGATTAGCAAGGTAGGATTTAAACCAGCTGAAGACGATCTTGCTGATCTCCATGCAGTGATGTAGAGTGTCTGGTGGTCTACTGTGTCGAATGCTACTGAGAGTCAAGGGAAACCAGGAAGCAAGGGTGTCTACCATCGAAGAATTTTTAAGAGCATTGTTGATCACCTTTATGGTAGCCGTTTCTGTGCTGCATCTGGGTCTGAAGCCAGATTGGTAGGGCTGAAAGGGGTTGTTTGTCTCGATGTACTGGAAGAGTTGCATGGCTACTGCTTTCTCAAGGGTGTTACCTAGGAAGGGAAGATGAGTAATGGGACGATAGTTGCTGAGGTCGTCATGGTGCAATGTTGGTTTTTTAAGAAGTGGGAGGATTTGTCCAGTCTTGAGGGTCTAGAGGAAGGTGCCTTGAGTTAGGGAGCTATTAATGCTGGTCAGGTACAGGAGGAGTGGTTCAGTCGGAAAGATCTTGAGTACAGAGGCAAGTAGAATGTCGTACGCATCCGACGTGGCCTTGAAGGATGCCAGGGTGTCAGTGAGTTCTTCCATAGTAAGTGCCTTAAAAGTTGTTCAGGTACTTGTGGTTTTTTAAGATGGATGTGTAGTGTGCTGTCAGTTGTGGGGTTGGTGTGTATGTGTTGGTGTATGATGCTAATCTTGTTGATGAATAATAAATTGATGGCAGTGGATTCTTCTATGGAGTGCGGTACAGATGGGTCGGGTGGAGGGTTGATGCACTGCTTGATGGCTTTGAAGAAGACTCTGCTGTCATTGTTGGCTTTGGCTATGATATTTTGGTAGTAGTTGGCCTCTTCACAGTACCTTTCATGTCTTGCCTTTAGGAGTTCAGTAGTGTTGAAGCAGGCTTCTAAGAAGCTTCCTGAAGCAATGATTCAGCATCAGGATAGTGAGCAGGTAATGTGGGTCCATCATGCAGTGCAGTCCAAGCAGCAATGGCACGTGGCACAAAGAGGCTTGTGACAGGCAGGAAATGTTTGGATCAGTGAGGTCACAAGTGAATCAATGCATTCATCACAGACCAGAGCTGTTTCTTGAATTCTGGATTTCTGTGATGTCCAAACCATGGTCTTCAAGGACAAGGTGAGTTCTTCTGTCCTGCACTCCTACTCCAAGGAGCTACTCCTACTTCAGGGGAACCTACACCTCCAGTGACCAGGAGCCTGGTTGCAGTGCAGCCATCAGAGAGGCTTTGGAGCTGCATTCACCCCAGCTGTTCCCTGGGGATGGTTAGGAGACCGAGTTCTCCCCTGTCTTGGATGCCTTCTCTCCTCACCTCTATGGTAGAGGACTTCGGAATGGACTGCATTTTCAACAAAGGTCCTAAAGTGTATCCTTCTCTTGATGATTCAAATATGAATCAAAAAATGAATTGAGAGAATTTCCCTCTTCCTTAATAGGCAAAATGCCACAGGAGATTGGTCCAAAGGAAGCCTGCTGTAAGGAGTTCAGTCTCTGTTGTTTTAACAAGTGCCCTTTGCTTTATGACATCACACCAAGTCTACCTTGCTTGCAGGAAATGGAGGGGACAGGAAAAGGTAGAGACCCCTATCAGACAGCAAGAGGGCGGGATCCTTCTCCAGGCCTACCTTCTATCTCTGGCTACTCTTACTCAGTCCCTTCACATTCCTGCTGGCTTCAAAGGATCTTCAGTGATCAACACACTGGAGTGAGTCTGGTTTTGTTATGTCAGTGCTGCCTCCGAAGCACCATTACTAGGACACTTTCTGGGGGAGGTTTCTATACCCTGTGGAAAGGTGTTACCATTCTGGCCGGATAATCAAAGGGGCAGCATCTTGGAAATTGTTTGTGAAGACAGTCAGCCTAGGTGCCAATATGCATCAGTTCTGTCATAATTAGCCCTGCTCACAGAGTTGTCACTGGTGTGATATCAAATTGCTGTAGCTGTATAATTGTGTGTCGCTATCAGTCACCATGTCACAACTCTGCATGGCATATAGTTAAATCATTACGCACCACCAGACTGTTTAAGGCATACAATGATTATAATTAAGAACAGAGGTGCAGAAGATGAAAAAGCCCCCCCTACCTAAAGGAACTTTATGAACTTCATGGTCTCAGGAGGATAGTTTAGGGGCAACATGCTCGACATGGAAGCAAGACGACAAGGAGCAACACAAGTTCAATCTGTGGGTTCATGCTTAGAAACCTCTGGGTATTAAGCACTTTATAAATAACCAATAAAATTAAATTAAATAAATAAATCCAGTAGCAGTCAGGAACTCACAAGTGATCTATGGACTTGCTCTATGTCATATCACAGCAAAGGCACATGTTTGTACTTGAATTTTGTCAAACAGCATTTGAGAAGGGGGTCTGATTAGCAGGCCTCCCTTTCGAAAACAGAATTACCTGCATCCTTTTGTTACAGGAAAAAAATAAAAAGAGGAGGGCTTTCACATGCCTGCAAATGGCAAGCCATCACAACAACATCTAACCTTTTTATGGTCTCTTGGTGCATCAAGATGTGGACGAGGTGGGGCAGAAGGCTAAAGTAGGAGTAGAAGGAGCAGGGAATAGTTGCCTGGTTGCAATGTTGATCTGTGCCAATATGAATCATGGTGCTCTGCATGGTGTGTATTTTAGATATCTTGCCAGTTTTCTGATGTAGTATTTTCCCGCTTTTAAGTTCATGGACAAATCATGTCTGTCCATAGTTTTTACCAAGTTCACCCATGGCCAAATTCCATGAATGTTCATAGTTTGTCTGTGTCTTTGACAATGGTTAACCATTGGAAACCACAGATGATAAAAAAGACTTGTGAACAGATAACGAATAAAAATGGTTTACTCGTGTTCATGTTACTATGGACACCTACGGATGTCTCTGATTATAAAGAGTTTAAGTAATCATGAACACCAATGCACTCAGATGTGCTAGTATCTTTATTTAACTCTTGTTCATTTTACCTGTGGACTGTCAACAATTGGTAGTTTCAAATTAAAAACATATATAAGAGGGGTAGCAATATTTGCCCTAGGACAGCAGTATTCAATGGCGTATTTATTGATGTGGCTGAAACAGCCATTCCTATTGAAACATTTGCCTCTCAGTAATACCAGAGTATCCCTTCAGACAAATAACCACTGGGAGCAGACACCAAGCAACAACAGGGAATACAGACCTGTATGACAGCTCAGGCTTTAAAATATCACTGGGAGCAGACACCAAGCAACAACAGGGAATACAGACCTGTATGACAGCTCAGGCTTTAAATAATCACTGGGAGCAGACATCAAGCAACAACAGGGAATACAGACCTGTATGACAGCTCAGGCTTTAAATAATCACTGGGAGCAGACATCAAGCGAAAACAGCGAATACAGACCTGTATGACAGCTCAGGCTTTAAATAATCACTGGAAGCAGACATCAAGTAAAAACAACGAATACAGACCTGTATGACAGCTCAGGCTTTAAATTATCACTGGGAGCACACACCAGGTAAAAACAGCGAATACAGACCTGTATGACAGCTCAGGCTTTAAATAATCACTGGGAGCAGACACCAAGTAAAAACAGCGAACACAGACATGCATGACAGCTCAGACTTTCCTGTGGATCAGCGAATGTCTGCTTAGTACAATATTAGGATGACTACTTATTTGTCTTGGGGAAAACCTCAGCAGTGTAAGATGAAAAGAAACATTTCTGTGGGATTTGTGAACTATTATAGAACTATTTCTTATAAATGGTATTTTCCTTGTTGCGCCAACTGATTCGGAAGGTTTTTTATCATTATCACATGTTTCTTCTTTTTAATAGTATCAATTTTAAGGCTTGTTAAGGATCAGTTTACACATTCAATATTTTGTAAATGTAATTTATTACATAGTTTACATTTGTGACTCTCACAAGTTCCATTAATAGCTCTCAATAACCCTCTACACGTGTTTCACCTTCTTACATTGAGACAGCTCATCAGGAGAGTATATTAGGATACTTTAAAGTTGCACTTCAAAAAGGCTTTCTGATTTGTTAGTTGCATCTGCCTTATTTCCTTTTTATTTGTAAGTTTATCCAATTTTAGGGGATTTATTTAGCTTCTAGTTTTAGGTATTTTGTTAAAGCTTAGGTAAAACGCTGGGGAGAGTGAGGATTCAGTTGTCCTCATTCCAATGCGGCTGATCCGTTGCAACGGAATGACTGCATCGCAGCTGATCCGTTGCAACGGAATGACTGCATCGCAGCTGATCCGTTGCAACGGACTGACTGCATCGCAGCTGATCCGTTGCAACGGATTGACTGCATCGCAGCTGATTCGTTGCAACGGATTGACTGCATCGCAGCTGATCCGTTGCAACGGAATGACTGCATCGCAGCTGATCCGTTGCAACAGATTGACTGCATCGGAATGAAGACAATTAAATCCTCATTCTGAATGTTGATACTATTAAAACGAAGCAAAATGTAAATAATGGTAAAATAAACTTCTGAATCAGTTGGGGCAACAAGGACAATGCCATTTATAAGAAGGATTTCATTTCTATTCCTGCAGTCCAAATAGAGGTATAGACCTGTGCTGACAACTGGCACAAAAACAGAAGGAGTTGGATTCGCCAATATGGAGGTTCTTTGTCTCTACCTTTTGCAAAAGTATTATAGAACTATACTCATTCCTATGTGGGACTGAAAACAAAACTTTGGTAATCGTGCAAAGGATTGTGGGTATGCAAATTAACTCAACCCAGTGAACAGAAGGCACAATGATGTATTCTGGTGGCATAGGTCCCCTCTCTGCATTGCATGGTATGCAACATGCTCACATTTCCCAAAGAGTGCCAGTGGTCAAAGTGGGTGGGTGGGAGCAGTTGGGAGCGGTGCCCCGCTACTTTAAAAATAAAAAGGTTTTACTGTTCATATACTTTTATTTAAAAAAGAAACCGTTCTGGAATGGTTTCGTTTTATGATAAGGGTGTAGGAAGAAATTGCAACGTGAAATTGAGTGCACTGCACTGAACATTACCTTAAACAGCGGGTGTGGTTGTTTGGGGGTTGGACTGTGCGTGGGAGTGGGCGTGGCGATGGGGTTTCTGAGGGGTGTGGCAGACCAGCAGGCGACACTACTTCTTTTCGTACACTTCGACCACTGAAGAGTGTGCTAAAAAATTATTTAGATTAATTATATTTTTAGGGGGAGGAGGGAGTATGAATGAATGGCGTTAAACTGAGATTCATTTTAATTTTTATAAGGGTGGGGTTTCAAAGATGGGTTACCTATAAAGAGGAGGTACTACAAAATATGAAGTCGTATTTTCTTGTTAACAGAAATACAAGTTGTCCTCCCAAAAATGCAGAGCCCTCCACTTAATATAGCCAGGGGTCAAGTCCTAAAAATTAAAGTGGGGGGACTCATCAACAAACGCAATGGCATGTAACGTCGTCCGTAATTAATGTATCAAGGAGCAATATGCACATTTCATTAAATTGGCTTTGCATAACCACACAAATTGAACAGGACGAATGGCATTGCCTTTCATAAAATCAACACAGACACAAAGCCAAGACAGGATATTTTCTTCCAATGGTGTTTTTGAACACCTTAAAAGGTGTGTATGTTTTGAACTCCAAGAACCAATACAAATGTTTTCCCTGGGACTTGCAGTACATAAATGGGATATTTCACCTTTAGTTGTTATTTTTCATCAGGTTATATAGTGCAGTGCTAAAGTGTCAGCCTACAAACCTGACGACTTTGGTTTGATCCCCGCTGTCAGCTTTAATTCATAAATTCAAAGAGAGCATTCAATGTTTCTCATTTTAGCTGGGAGAGACTGAGTCCACCCTCTGAAAAAAACTGGGGGGGACTCCGTCCCCCTGCGTGTACACTCGACTTGAGCCCTGAAAATAGCACAAAACAAAGATCCATGTCCATGGATGCAGGACAAACCATGCTCAAATGACATTTAACTCAATTAAGGCTGACCAGGTAGCACAAAGGACAGCTGTGGCTTGTCCCTGTTACCTGGAAACCATGGACGTAATGGATGTGGACTATTGACAGTCCATGGACAAAAATATCATGGACAAAATTCTGAGTCGGAGCAGGGAATGACCATGTTTCTACATGCCAACTCTCTTTCAGCACAACTGAAGAATGTGTTGTGTGCTCCAGATACGCAATTCAAATTGTGTTGTTCTCTGTGGTGTCTGACAGAGTGGTCTTTAAGGAGAGTGTGGGGAGTTGTAATGGTGCATCTTGGTGGCAGTGCTTAGAGAAATATAGTGTAGACACTCTTTGGGGTTGGACATGTTTCTTTGTATTCACCTGTGGTGCCGCAGCTGCATGCCGTGGAGGATTTAGAGAAGGTTAATGTGTCCATATCTTGCAGAGCAGAGCACCCAATCACAGCTCTGGGTAAGCGTTTTGTTTTTGGAACCATCATTATATCTGGGGGTCTTGTGACGGAATGCCATCTACCAGGGTGTGAAAGCCTCACCTTTTTTTTGTAAGAATTATTTTGTCTCTGAAAGCAATCGCTGCTAAACAGACTCACTTTCACAAATGTTTTATGCCCAAAAGTATGGTGTGTAGTGTACTGAGCTGTACCTTAGTATGTAATCCCTCCAGCAGGGCACCCGCTGGTTCATTGGTCGCATGTACATTCCTGAACCCATCTGCTGGAACCAAAATTCCAACAGGCACAGGTGGTTTATTAAATGCAAGCACCTCTGATTCAAAATATTATTGTGTGCCTCTAGTCAGCCTGGTGGCAGTAAATTAATAATTAAATGCAAGCCATGTATGGGTCGACAAAGTGGCTACTGGGCTCACACAATTATAAAGCCACAAGCATTTGGATGTCAAATTATTGCCAACGTAGTGACTTGATTAATTCATGACAGGAATGAGTTTGTAGTAGCTGTCTGCAGGGTTGTACTTACAACACATATGTGAGTACCTGTCCAGGAAGCTTCTCTTTGATTCCCCTAAGGTGGGTCAACACCTTCCTCTAGAAGACAGAAGCCCTCCCTGGGAGGTCACCTGAAAACGGGTGCTACGAAGACAGTCCTGATATGACAAGGGCCCTCTCAGGCCAAGCTGCTGAAGACTGGCGTCCTTTTGAAGTAGGAAAACAGAGGAAGGGGGCAGAGGTAGGGTAGGCCAGCGGAAAAGGATAATCTAGAAAGGGGTTCCACCATTCAAAGTTCCAACAGGCAGAGTTAGTTCATTGACTACAAGCAACGCTGATTCAAAATATAATTATTGTGTGTCTCTAGTCAGCTTGGTTGCAGTGAATTAATAATGAAATAAAAGCCATGTCTGGTTTGATTTAGTGGCTACTTGTATCCCACAATTATAAAGCCAAAAACATTTTGGTGTCGTATTATTGACGGTTTAGTGGGATGACTCATTCAAGACAGGGCTGGCTTTGTATTAGCCATCTGGCATGGGTGTACCTACAACAGCCATGTGGGTCCCTGCCCAGGAAACCTCTCTTTGATTCCCCTGAGGTGGGTCAGGAACCTTCCACAGGGGGTGACATGAGTCGTGGCTATCAAGATAGCCCTGACATGATAAAGGCCCTCTCATGCCTAGCTGCTGATGGCTGTTGCCCTTTTAAAGTAGGCAGAGGAAGGTGTAGACTTAGAGTAGCCCAGTGGAGAAGTTTAGTCCAGAGAGGTGCTCTACCTTTCAAGGTTCTAACAGACAGAGCTGGTTTATATTTGCAAACAACTCTGATTCAAATGTATACAAAATGGGGGACTTTTTTTGGCCTCACTCTTAGACCTCCGCGACTCAAAATGATTTTCCAGCTTTTGTGTGTCGCAATGGTGTGCGCAGGGAATGAAGACACAGAGTTCCCCTACTTCATTTGTCAAAAATGAGGAAAATGAATTCTGCACACATCTGTTACTGCGCCACAGATAGGGTTTGAGAATCAATCAAAACTATTGTCTTCCATATTTTGAGATATATTTATTAGTAGCCCATAGTGATAACATGTGTTTTGGCACCCTTAGCGTGCCTTTTTCAAATCTGGGCAGTAAGGTTAGTACAAATTGCTGTATTTAAACATATACATAAACCACACAAAAGATTTTGACACATGTTTGCAGTGTAAGGTAAACATATTAGTCAGCATATGTATTACATGTGTTTCCCCATGTAAAACAGATCATTTTAAACCATTAGGAACAATGAATGGTTCACAATTGGAAAAGTTTAATAAAAATGTTCATAAAATAAAACGTTAACACATACCATCATGGTAGCCAATTGTAGTGTTGATACATTCCGAGGGAGAAGGGTAAGGGTGGGAAAGCGAAGAGAGGGAGCGTGGGGAAGAGAAAAGGGTAGGCGTAAGGAGAAAGAAAAAGAAAAAGTAATGATAACATGTAAGGATGGAGTCAGGGCAAAAAGTGTTAATTAATAATATATTCTACTATAGAAAATACAAGTTATCTCCAAATCGGGCTTACCTATCATTTGTCGTTCGAAAAAGCTCTATTAACGTATTTGGAAAAGTAGAAGCATGGAGTCCCATCAGACTCGTAGGTGTTGCTGGTGCTTGGAATGTTAGTTTCCCTTCGTGCGCTGCCACATTTGCATTCGATATATATCTAAATATACGATAAATGCATTTGTATTTAATGAAAAGTCCACTTTTAATCAGTGCAGGTTTTCTTAAAACCATTATGTGATAATTAATTCTATTTTTATTTGCCCAAATCATAAAAGTCTCTGAAAGTAGCTCCCGTCCCACCATCTGAAGCGCTAGCCCCCCATCCCCTGAAGTTTCATTCTAGTTGCACCCGTCTGCAGCACCCACGCACAAAGAGCTGTGGCTCTCCCGACTGGCAGTACTTTCAACACCTCATCTGAAGGACTAGAGCAGCAAACAAACATGTATTTTTCTTGACACTTAAAATGCATCTACACCTTACTGGCGATGTTGGTGCTCCCCAATCCAAGTGCCTTATCCATAGCTTCCCGGTTTCACCGTTCCACACGTCACACTTCGAAACAATCCTGATTTCTTTTTTCCAATTGCATGGTGGAACATGTAGTTTCGTATTCCCCATTGTAATGACGGGCCTACAAGTCCCAGTAGGCAGTGGGAAAAAAACAGGACTGGCTGGAGGCGTCATACATGAACTGGGAAACTTTGCAGCAATTTGCACCCTGAGAAAGCTTTCCTGCTCCCCAGTGAAAGTGCTGCTGCGCCTCCACTGAAAGAAGTGCTGTAGCAATCACTTTGTTTTTGGTTTCAGCCTATCCTATAGTGCTGTGAAAACTGAAAAAAAAACGGATCTATCTGATCACTGCGACCCCCATAATTGCGACGGCTGAAAATTCAGAGATGCCCACAGCGCCACTCCCCCCCCCCTATATTGCTATAATATCACATACCACCCTCCACATATATATGTAGCAATTATGGAGCAATAAAGAGGGCGACATTTTGTGCCATTACCAAAAAAAGAAATGAACACTGCACATGTTGTAACTTTATGTTGTAAACAACATATCGGAACTTTAATGTGCTGCTTGGCATGCAGTTTGTTTTGCATTTTTGAAATGGTTCTGTGGATTGTAGCTGTCATTGGCTGCTCAGCTTTGGAGCTTGCAGCCAAGCCACACCCCTAGCCTATAGGATGGGGAAGCGCCTGCGTGGGTCCGCCCATGCCTCCGATAATTAAGAAGAAGAAGAAGAAGTTACTGGCTTTGCCCTCCCAGATGTGGGCGGGTCCCCAGTAGCTTCCAGCAGAAGGCAGTCCTCCCAAGTGGAATGGGAAGATGCCTGTTTTCCCACCTCCCCTTCTTCTACAATCACAGGCACGCATCACAAGAGCACCCGCAAGAGGCCATTTTTGACAGACGCAGGGTTTATAAATGGTTGGGAGGATAGCTCAGGGGCAAACCGTTCGTCTGTGAAGAAAGACAAGACAGAGCAACACAGGTTCGAATCCCCATCATGTGTTTCTGGTATTAAGCGTATAATGAACGAGTAATTAATTCAGGAGACATAACACGCAACCTGTCCTACACGCCTCTCACGTACCTCTCTTAACCACACCTCCCACACAAAGAAGCGTTCTTAAGTTATCCCATAATGGCAACACCTGTATTTGAGTTCCGTGGCATGCCCAAAGCCTGCATCCGTCGCTGCTGCTATGTCGTATGCACATGACACAAGTTTATTGGCACCATTTAATGATATTTTGAAAGGCGGGCCCCTCTCAATCATTAATCCCGGAAAGTGAAATGGGCAAATGCCAAATTATCAAAACAAGAAAAGAAATTGCCATGCAGGTTTGAAAGTAACGATGGCATGTGCTTGCTTATGTGCCCCTTCTGCCCCCCAGTCCTTGTGGGGGTTTTACCGCACCTTTAAGACTTATATCTACAAAGGTCAGGTGTTTTTTCTCCACTGACAGGCAGCTGTAAGGGTTAGTAGCAGCTGCCATTGGGTGATTATACGTGTCCCAATGGCTCACCCTAAAACCGAGGGCAGGAAGGTCACGCCTTTGCCTGAGGATCGAACACCCGCTCCTCCCCCTTCATTACAAATGTATGATCTTGGCAGATATCACCGTGCCCATCTGTGTTTCAACCCAATGGTACAAGGCAACCACAACAGCCACGAAGAGCGAAGAGAAACGGGCAGAGAACCAAAAGGGCAGGGTAGCCACTCGGCTTACGTGGACATATCTCACTGCCACGCATAACTTTGGCATTTAGCCACTTCCTGCTCCATAATCCCCATACTCATGCATGAATGTAATACCTACGGCATAACCCTTATACCGTAAACATTTGCCCTTGGCCACTTCCTGCTCCATAATCCCCATACTCATGCATGAATGCAATCCTTACGGCATAACCCTTATAGCGTAAACATTTGCCCTTGGCCACTTCCTGCTCCATAATCCCCATACTCATGCATGAATGTAATACCTACGGCATTACTCTTATACCGTAAACATTTGCCCTTGGCCACTTCCTGCTCCATAATCCCCATACTCATGCATGAATGCAATGATATGATATGATATGATATGATATGATATGATATGGCATTTATAACGCACCTATACACAACTGTTTCACACAAGTTACCTACGGCATAACCCTTATAGCGTAAACATTTGCCCTTGGCCACTTCCTGCTCCATAATTCCCATACTCATGCATGAATGCAATCCTTACGGCATAACCCTCATAGCGTAAACATTTGCCCTTGGCCACTTCCTGCTCCATAATCCCCATACTCATGCATGAATGCAATACCTACGGCATAACCATTATAGCGTAAACATTTGCCCTTGGCCACTTCCTGCTCCATAATCCCCATACTCATGCATGAATGCAATACCTACGGCATAACCCTTATAGCGTAAACATTTGCCCTTGGCCACTTCCTGCTCCATAATCCCCATACTCATGCATGAATGCAATCCTTATGGCATAACCCTTATAGCGTAAACATTTGCCCTTGGCCACTTCCTGCTCCATAATCCCCATACTCATGCATGAATGCAATGATATGATATGATATGATATGATATGGCATTTATAACGCACCTATACACAAGTGTTTCACACAAGTTACCTACGGCATAACGCTTATAGCGTAAACATTTGCCCTTGGCCACTTCCTGCTCCATAATCCCCATACTCATGCATGAATGCAATCCTTACGGCATAACCCTTATAGCGTAAACATTTGCCCTTGGCCACTTCCTGCTCCATAATCCCCATACTCATGCATGAATGCAATCCTTACGGCATAACCCTTATAGCGTAAACATTTGCCCTTGGCCACTTCCTCCTCCATAATCCCCATACTCATGCATGAATGCAATACCTAGGGCATAACCCTTATAGCGTAAACATTTGCCCTTGCCCACTTCCTGCTCCATAATCCCCATACTCATGCATGAATGCAATCCTTACAGCATAACCCTTATAGCGTAAACATTTGCCCTTGGCCACTTCCTGCTCCATAATCCCCATACTCATGCATGAATGCAATACCTAGGGCATAACCCTTATAGCGTAAACATTTGCCCTTGCCCACTTCCTGCTCCATAATCCCCATACTCATGCATGAATGCAATCCTTACAGCATAACCCTTATAGCGTAAACATTTGCCCTTGGCCACTTCCTGCTCCATAATCCCCATACTCATGCATGAATGCAATACCTAGGGCATAACCCTTATAGCGTAAACATTTGCCCTTGCCCAGTTCCTGCTCCATAATCCCCATACTCATGCATGAATGCAATCCTTACAGCATAACCCTTATAGCGTAAACATTTGCCCTTGGCCACTTCCTGCTCCATAATCCCCATACTCATGCATGAATGCAATACCTACGGCGTAACCCTTATAGCATAAACATTTTTACCAGTGTCCGATTATTATTTGTGGCTTAAGAGGCAGCAGGGTTGTTATGTATTCACAGCAATCAGACTAAATCCACTTCTGCTTCATGATCGTCAACACTGCAAAACACACTTTGATTACATTGTTACTCCTTCATTCACATCATTACATTTGGAATTAAGGCCTTTTCTCCTTACGCAGCGACCAGCCGACTACATCAAAACATTTCTTACTTCCCCCTTTAATCAACCATTTCCATATTATTTTAGGCCAAAGCTCCCTCAACAGTAAGTGTCATCGGTGTACCGTGCAGGAGATCCTGGGCTGGAAGAGCGCCATTCATGACGGGGGAAGGGAGACTGACCATGGGAGGAGAAAAAAAACCCTCCTGATTATTACCAAGCTCGCTTCTTAGTCTTTTAAGTCCAAGTGGTTGCTTGCATACTGCCATGGTACAGAAGAAGCCATGCCCAGTTTTGGCTCCCCCATGCCGAGCCATATAGCTCCATACATTTGCTACTGACGTTCCACAAGAAAAGAACCATGCCCCTCTCGGCAAAGTGAACCCCATCCTCTACATAATTCTCTGGTGTCTGTAAATTGATCAGCCTGTGACGAATCTGCGTGAAATCCCATGCCCTTGCAAAACTTTGCCATTGCTTTCATCCGTTTTATATGGGATTTCTCGACTGCCTGGAGCGAATCTGACCCTCTCCGTATTAATCTCGGTATTATTTCCGATCACATCATTTCTGTCTCTCCAAGGCGGGCTCCCAGCATTTGTAAGGTTCCCATCCTGTCTCTCAATAGTAACTCCCTTCCCCCTACGCTGGTTAGGTCATTGCCACCTAGGTGTACTATCAGGACCTCAGGTTTGCTGTGTCTTTGTAGCGAAGTCTCCAGATGCTCCTCCAGTTACACCCATCGAGTACTTGGTTTACCCAACCACAGGACCTTGAATGCTCGTGCCATCATTTCCTCTCTTTGGGCTGTGCCCTTGTTAAAAACGAGCGTCCAACCACCGACACTGATCTTCTGTTCCTTCTCGGTCCTGTATGTTGGGAAAGGGGGGGGGGTTGCGGAGGCACAATGATCAAACCTCTTATAACCGTTCTACTTCCAACCCAATTCACTTAATGTCCTCCAGACACATGCCTGCCCCAGCTGCTGATGTGGGAGCCGGATCCTAAAGTAGTCTCGAAGAACCTCTCTGATATGCCTATTTCTTGGAGCGTTAGATCCATCATCCCTTTAAACTGAAACCTGCTCAGCAGCGAGCCATCCAAGTGTAATATTAGAGGGCCCACCTGCTGCTGAAGGGTCTCCTTGCCAAGTACTACCTTAGGTGGCACACCGGGCAGCACGGCTGTCCTTGATGCAGTGCTGGATTATTGTCCTCCCTTTGCCATCCTGATCTGTTTTTGATCTCCATAAGTGCAGGTGTGCTGTTGCTCTGAAACAGTCTTCCTCAGGAAGCATAGTCCTCCCCCTTCTTTGTTGCACTGTACCAGTTCACTAACTCTGAGACCCCCGAAGAATTCCAGCCCAAAGGCCGTCCCAAACAGGTCCTTGTCCACCCTCTCCAGCGCCTTCAGCATATCATGCAGTTTTCCCACAAATATGGGGCGCCAAGCATCTTCTTGCTTTCCTATTTGTCTGGCCCATCCTTTCTTTGCCATCCTTACATAATTTTATTTCGTAGGGCCAGGCTACCCCCACACCCCATTTTGTGCTAATGCACAATCCCTGCCAGGTGGTATGCTATCTACACTCAGGACTTGTGGTTGTGCCAGGCCCACCCGATGAATGACCTTACTGGTGCACCTCCCTGCATGCCTTGTACATCTTTGCAGTGCTTAGTGCTAGGGCTAGGGCTTTGACGAGAGGTGGGGGTGGGGTCAAATCCTGCCTATATTTCACACAGTTGCTCTTTGAATGGGGTCATCCACTCGTTGGCGTCTGACATCATCTCCCTGAATGTTTGCCACGAAACGAGAGAGAGATGACACTGCTCTCCTTGTTACTTAGCGGCAGCAATACTGAAAGGGGGGTCTCTTGAAGGCGGGACACCCTTATATACATGGAGACGGGCAAGCCCTCAATTGGCTGACTGCTCTTCTTTCGGCACTGCAAACCAATGTACACATAATTCCACATCCCTGTGCTGCCTGCCTCCAAACCCTATCAACAGCAGGAACACCCTCAAATAGACACTATCTACCAACACTGCAAACCTATGTGCACATAATTCAATAACCCTCTGCTGCCTGCCTCCCACCCCACCAACACCAGGAACACCCTCAAATAGCCCCTAACTACCAACAATGCAAACCTATGTACACATAATTCCATACCCCTCTGCTGCCTGGCTCCCACCCCACCAACACAAGGACAACAAACACCCTCCAATAGACGCTATCTACGAACACTGCAAACCTATGTACCCATAATTCCATACACCTGTGCTGCCTGCCTCCCAACCCATAAACACCAGGCACGCCCTCAAATAGAGGCTATCTACCAATACTGCAAACCTATGTACACAGAACTCCATACCCCTATGCTGCCTGCCTCCAAGCCACTAACACCAGGAACATCCTCAAATAGCCACTATCTATCAACACTGTAAACCTATTTACATATACTTCCATGCGCTTGTCCTGACTGCCCCCCACCCCACCAACACCAGGAACACCCTCAACTACCCACTATCTACCAACACTGCAAACCTATGTGCACATAATTCAATAACCCTCTGCTGCCTGCCTCCCACCCCACCAACACCAGGAACACCCTCAAATAGCCCCTAACTACCAACACTGCAAACCTATGTACACATAATTCCATACCCCTCTGCTGCCTGGCTCCCACCCCACCAACACAAGGACAACAAACACCCTCCAATAGACGCTATCTACGAACACTGCAAACCCATGTACACATAATTCCATACACCTGTGCTGCCTGCCTCCCGACAACACCAGGAACACCCTCAAATAGACACTATCTACCAACACTGCAAATCTATGTACACATAATTCCATACCCCTGTGCTGTTTGCCTGTCTCCCCCCCCACCAACACCAGGAACACCCTCATATAGCCCCTCACTACCAACACTACAAACCTATGTACACATAATTCCATACCCCTGTGCTGCCTGCCTCCCACCCCACCAATACCAGGAACACCCTCAAATAGCCCCTAACTACCAACACTGTAAACCTATGTACACATACTTCCATAACCCTGTGCTGCCTGCCTCCACCCCACCAACACCAGAAACCCCCTCAAATATACGCTGTATACCAACACTGCAAACGTATGTACCCATAATTCCATACCCCTGTCCTGCCTGCCTCCCATCCCATAAACACCAAGCACGCCCTCAAATAGAGGCTATCTACCAATACTGCAAACCTATGTACACAGAATTCAATACCCCTCTGCTGCCTGCCTCCCACCCCACCAACACCAGGAACACCCTCAAATAGCCCCTAACTACCAACACTGCAAACCTATGTACAAATAATTCCATACCCCTCTGCTGCCTGGCTCCCACCCCACCAAAACAAGGACAACAAACACCCTCCAATAGACGCTATCTACGAACACTGCAAACCTATGTACACATAATTCCATACACCTGTGCTGCCTGCCTCCCAACAACACCAGGAACACCCTCAAATAGACACAATCTACCAACACTGCAAACCTATGTACACATAATTCCATACACCTGTCCTGCCTGCCTCCCACCCCATAAACACAAGGCACGCCCTCAAATAGAGGCTATCTACCAATACTGCAAACCTATGTACACAGAATTCAATACCTCTGTCCTGCCTGCCTCCCACCCCACCAACACCAGGAACACCCTCAAATAGCCCCTAACTACCAACACTGCAAACCTATGTACACATAATTCCATACCCCTCTGCTGCCTGGCTCCCACCCCACCAACACAAGGACAACAAACACCCTCCAATAGACGCTATCTAAGAACACTGCAAACCTATGTACACATAATTCCATACACCTGTGCTGCCTGCCTCCCAACAACACCAGGAACACCCTCCAATAGACACTATCTACCAACACTGCAAACCTATGAACACGTCATTCCATACCCCATGCTGCCTGCCTCCAAGCCACTAACACCAGAAACACCCTCAAATAGCCACTATCTACCAACACTGTAAACCTATGTACACATAGTTCCATACGCTTGTCCTGACTGCCCCCCACCCCACCAACACCAGGAACACCCTCAAATAACCACTATCTACCGACACTGCAAAACTATGTGCACATAACTCAATAACCCTCTGCTGCCTGCCTCCCACCCCACCAACACCAGGAACACCCTCAAATAGCCCCTAACTACCAACAATGCAAACCTATGTACACATAATTCCATACCCCTCTGCTGCCTGGCTCCCACCCCACCAACACAAGGACAACAAACACCCTCCAATAGACGCTATCTACGAACACTGCAAACCTATGTACCCATAATTCCATACACCTGTGCTGCCTGCCTCCCAACCCATAAACACCAGGCACGCCCTCAAATAGAGGCTATCTACCAATACTGCAAACCTATGTACACAGAACTCCATACCCCTATGCTGCCTGCCTCCAAGCCACTAACACCAGGAACACCCTCAAATAGCCACTATCTACCAACACTGTAAACCTATGTACACATACTTCCATACGCTTGTCCTGACTGCCCCCCACCCCACCAACACCAGGAACACCCTCAACTACCCACTATCTACCAACACTGCAAACCTATGTGCACATAATTCAATACCCCTCTGCTGGCTGCCTGCCACCCCACCAACACCAGGAACACCCTCAAATAGCCCCTAACTAACAACACTGCAAACCTATGTACACATAATTCCATACCCCTCTGCTGCCTGGCTCCCACCCCACCAACACAAGGACAACAAACACCCTCCAATAGACGCTATCTACGAACACTGCAAACCTATGTACACATAATTCCATACACCTGTGCTGCCTGCCTCCCGACAACACCAGGAACACCCTCAAATAGACACTATCTACCAACACTGCAAACCTATGTACACATAATTCCATACCCCTGTGCTGTTTGCCTGTCTCCCCCCCCCACCAACACCAGGAACATCCTCATATAGCCCCTCACTGCCAACACTACAAACCTATGTACACATAATTCCATACCCCTGTGCTGCCTGCCTCCCACCCCACCAATACCAGGAACACCCTCAAATAGCCCCTAACTACCAACACTGTTAACCTATGTACACATACTTCCATAACCCTGTGCTGCCTGCCTCCACCCCACCAACACCAGAAACCCCCTCAAATATACGCTGTATACCAACACTGCAAACCTATGTACCCATAATTCCATACCCCTGTCCTGCCTGCCTCCCATCCCATAAACACCAGGCACGCCCTCAAATAGAGGCTATCTACCAATACTGCAAACCTATGTACACAGAATTCAATACCCCTATGCTGCCTGCCTCCAAGCCACTAACACCAGGAACACCCTCAAATAGCCACTATCTACCAACACTGTAAACCTATGTACACATAATTCCATACGCTTGTCCTGACTGCCGCCCACCCCACCAACACCAGGAACACCCTCAAATACCCACTATCTACCAACACTGCAAACCTATGTGCACATAATTCATTACCCCTCTGCTGCCTGCCTCCCACCCCACCAACACCAGGAACACCCTCAAATAGCCCCTAACTACCAACACTGCAAACCTATGTACAAATAATTCCATACCCCTCTGCTGCCTGGCTCCCACCCCACCAAAACAAGGACAACAAACACCCTCCAATAGACGCTATCTACGAACACTGCAAACCTATGTACACATAATTCCATACACCTGTGCTGCCTGCCTCCCAACAACACCAGGAACACCCTCAAATAGACACTATCTACCAACACTGCAAACCTATATACACATAATTTCATACCCCTGTGCTGTTTGCCTGTCTCCCACCCCACCAACACCAGGAAAACCCTCAAATAGCCCCTCACTACCAACACTGCAAACCTATGTACACAAAATTCCATACCCCTGTGCTGCCTGCCTCCCACCCCACCAATACCAGGAACACCCTCAAATAGCCCCTAAATACCAACACTGCAAACCTATGTACACATACTTCCATAACCCTGTCTGCCTCCACCCCACCAACACCAGAAACCCCCTCAAATATACGCTATATACCAACACTGCAAACCTATGTAGCCATAATTCCATACACCTGTCCTGCCTGCCTCCCACCCCATAAACACAAGGCACGCCCTCAAATAGAGGCTATCTACCAATACTGCAAACCTATGTACACAGAATTCCATACCTCTGTTCTGCCTGCCTCCCAATCCCACCAACACCAGGAACACCCTCAAATAGCCCCTAACTACCAACACTGCAAACCTATATACACATAATTAATTACCCCTCTGCTGCCTGCTTCCCACCCCACCAACACCAGGGACACCCTCCAATAAACGCTATCTACGAACACTGCAAACCTATGTACACATAATTCCATACCTATGTGCTGCCTGCCTCCCATCAACACCAGGACACCCTCAAAAAGACACTATCTACCAACACTGAAAACCTATTTACACATAATTCCATACCCCTGTGCTGCCTGCCTCCCACCCCACCAACACCAGGAACACCCTCAAATAGCCCATAACTATCAACATTGCAAACGTATGTACACATAATTCCATAGCCCTGTGCTGCCTGCCTCCCACCCCACCAACACCAGGAATACCCTCCAATAGACGCTATCTACGAACACTGCAAACACTGTACACATAATTCCATACCCCTTTGCTGCCTGCCTCCCACCCCACCAACACCAGGAACCCCCTTAAATAGACACTATCTACCCACACTGCAAACCTATGTACACAGAATTCCATACCCCTGTCCTGCCTGCCTCCCACCCCACAAACAGCAGGAACACCCTCAAATAGACGCTATCTACGAACACTGCAAACCTATGTACACATAATTCCATACCCCATTCAGGCCTGTCTCCCACCCCACCAACACGAGGAAAACACTCAAATAGCCCCTCACTACCAACACTACAAACCTATGTACACATAATTCCATACCCCTGTGCTGCCTGCCTCCCACCCCACCAATACCAGGAACACCTTCAAATAGCCCCTAACTACCAACACTGCAAACCTATGTACACATACTTCCATAACCCTGTGCTGCCTGCCTCCGCCCCACCAACACCAGAAACCCCCTCAAATATACGCTATATACCAACACTGCAAACCTATGTACCCATAATTCCATACCCCTGTCCTGCCTGCCTCCCATCCCATAAACACCAGGCACGCCCTCAAATAGAGGCTATCTACCAATACTGCAAACCTATGTACACAGAATTCAATACCCCTATGCTGCCTGCCTCCAAGCCACTAACACCAGGAACACCCTCAAATAGCCACTATCTACCAGCACTGCAAACCTATGTACACATAATTAATTACCCCTCTGCTGCCTGCTTCCCACCCCACCAACACCAGGGACACCCTCCAATAAACGCTATCTACGAACACTGAAAACCTATGTACACATAATTCCATACCTATGTGCTGCCTGCCTCCCATCAACACCAGGACACCCTCAAAAAGACACTATCTACCAACACTGAAACCCTATGTACACATAATTCCATACGCTTGTCCTGACTGCCCCCACCCCACCAACACCAGGAACACCCTCAAATACCCACTATCTACCAACACTGCAAACCTATGTGCACATAATTCAATACCCCTCTGCTGCCTGCCTCCCACCAACACCAGGAACACCCTCAAATAGCCCCTAACTACCAACACTGCAAACCTATGTACACATAATTCCATACCCCTCTGCTGCCTGGCTCCCACCCCACCAAAACAGGGACAACAAACACCCTCCAATAGACCCTATCTACAAACACTGCAAACCTATGTACACATAATTCCATACACCTGTGCTGCCTGCCTCCCAACAACACCAGGAACACCCTCAAATAGACACTATCTACCAACACTGCAAACCTATGTACAAATAATTCCATACCCCTGTGCTGTTTGCCTGTCTCCCACCCCACCAACACCAAGAACACCCTCAAATAGCCCCTCACTACCAACACTGCAAACCTATGTACACAGAATTCCATACCTCTGTCCTGCCTGCCTCCCACCCCACCAACACCAGGAACACCCTCAAATAGCCCCTAACTACCAACACTGCAAACCTATGTACACATAATTAATTACCCCTCTGCTGCCTGCTTCCCACCCCACCAACACCAGGGACACCCTCCAATAAACGCTATCTACAAACACTACAAACCTATGTATACATAATTCCATACCTATGTGCTGCCTGCCTCCCATCAACACCAGGACACCCTCAAAAAGACACTATCTACCAACACTGAAAACCTATTTACACATAATTCCATACCCCTGTGCTGCCTGCCTCCCACCCCACCAACACCAGGAACACCCTCAAATAGCCCATAACTATCAACATTGCAAACGTATGTAAACATAATTCCATAGCCCTGTGCTGCCTGCCTCCCACCCCACCAACACCAGGAATACCCTCCAATAGACGCTATCTACGAACACTGCAAACACTGTACACATAATTCCATACCCCTGTGCTGCCTGCCTCCCACCCCACCAACACCAGGAACCCCCTTAAATAGACACTATCTACCCACACTGCAAACCTATGTACACAGAATTCCATACCCCTGTCCTGCCTGCCTCCCACCCCACAAACAGCAGGAACACCCTCAAATAGACTCTATCTACGAACACTGCAAACCTATGTACACATAATTCCATACGCCATTCAGGCCTGCCTCCTACCCCACCAACATCAGGAAAACCCTCAAATAGCCCCTCACTACCAACACTACAAACCAATGTACACATAATTCCATACCCCTGTGCTGCCTGCCTCCCACCCATACCAGGAACACCCTCAAATAGCCCCTAACTACACTGCAAACCTATGTACACATACTTCCATAACCCTGTGCTGCCTGCCTCCGCCCCACCAACACCAGAAACCCCCTCAAATATACGCTATATACCAACACTGCAAACCTATGTACCCATAATTCCATACCCCTGTCCTGCCTGCCTCCCATCCCATAAACACCAGGCACGCCCTCAAATAGAGGCTATCTACCAATACTGCAAACCTATGTACACAGAATTCAATACCCCTATGCTGCCTGCCTCCAAGCCACTAACACCAGGAACACCCTCAAATAGCCACTATCTACCAACACTGTAAACCTATGTACACATAATTCCATACGCTTATCCTGAATGCCCCCCAGCCCACCAACACCAGGAACACCCTCAAATACCCACTATCTACCAACACTGCAAACCTATGTGCACATAATTCAATACCCCTCTGCTGCCTGCCTCCCACCCCACCAACACCAGGAACGCCCTCAAATAGCCCCTAACTACCAACACTGCAAACCTATGTACACATAATTCCATACCCCTCTGCTGCCTGGCTCCCACCCCACCAACACAAGGACAACAAACACCCTCCAATAGACGCTATCTACGAACACTGCAAACCTATGTACACATAATTCCATACACCTGTGCTGCCTGCCTCCCAACAACACCAGGAGCACCCTCAAATAGACACTATCTACCAACACTGCAAACCTAGGTACACATAATTCCATACCCCTGTGCTGTTTGCCTGTCTCCCACCCCGCCAACACCAGGAACACCCTCAAATAGCCCCTCACTACCAACACTGCAAACCTATGTACACATAATTCCATACGCCTGTGCTGCCTGCCTCCCACCCCACCAATACCATGAACACCCTCAAATAGCCCCTAACTACCAACACTGCAAACCTGTGTACACATACTTCCATAACCCTGTGCTGCCTGCCTCCACCCCACCAACACCAGAAACCCCCTCAAATATACGCTATATACCAACACTGCAAACCTATGTACACATAATTCCATACCTAGGTGCTGCCTGCCTCCCATCAACACCAGGACAGCCTCAAATAGACACTATCTACCAACACTGAAAACCTATTTACACATAATTCCATACCCCTGTGCTGCCTGCCTCCCACCCCACCAACACCAGGAACACCCTCAAATATCACATAACTATCAACATTGCAAACGTATGTACACATAATTCCATTCCCCTGTGCTGCCTGCCTCCCACCCCACCAACACCAGGAATACCCTCCAATAGACGCTATCTACGAACACTGCAAACACTGTACACATAATTCCATACCCCTGTGCTGCCTGCCTCCCACCCCACCAACACCAGGAACCCCCTTAAATAGACACTATCTACCCACACTGCAAACCTATGTACACATAATTCCATACCCCTGTCCTGCCTGCCTCCCACCCCACAAACACCAGGAACACCCTCAAGTAGACGCTATCTACTAACACTGCAAACCTATGTACACATAATTCCATACCCCATTCAGGCCTGCCTCCCACCCGACCAACACCAGGAACACACTCAAATAGCTACTATCTACCAACATTGCAAACCTATGTACACATAATTCCATACCCCTATGCTGCCTGCTTCCACGCCACTAACACCAGTAACACCCTCAAATAGCCACTATCTACCAACACTGTAAACCTATGTAAACATAATCCCATACCCCTGTGCTGCCTGCCTCCCACCCCACCAATACCAGGAACACCCTCAAAAAGCCTCTAACTACCAACACTGCAAAACTATGTACACATAATTCCATACCCCTGTGTTGCCTGCCTCCCACCCCACCAACACCAGGAACACCATGAAATAGACGCCATCTACGAATACTGCAAACCTATGTACACATAATTCCATATGCTTGTCCTGACTGCCCCCCCCACCCCACCAACACCAGGAACACCCTCAAATACCCACTATCTACCAACACTGCAAAACTATGTGCACATAATTCCATACCCCTCTGCTGCCTGCCTCCCACCCCACCAACACCAGGAACACCCTCAAATACCCACTATCTACCAACACTGCAAACCTATGTACACATAATTCCATACCCCTCTGCTGCCTGCCTCCCACCCCACATACACAAGGACAACAAACACCCTCCAATAGACGCTATCTACGAACACTGCAAACCTATGTACACATAATTCCAAACACCTGTGCTGCCTGCCTCCCAACAACAGCAGGAGCACCCTCAAATAGACACTATCTACCAACACTGCAAACCTATGTACACATAATTCCATACCGCTGTGCTGTTTGCCTGTCTCCCACCCCACCAACACCAGGAACACCCTCAAATAGCCCCTCACTACCAACACTTCAAACCTATGTACACATACTTCCATAACCCTATGCTGCCTGCCTCCACCCCACAAACACCATAAACCCCCTCAAATATACGCTATATACCAACACTGCAAACCTATGTACCCATAATTCCATACCCCTGTCCTGCCTGCGTCCCACCCCATAAACACCAGGCACGCCCTCAAATAGCCCCTAACTACGAACACTGCAAAGCTATGTACACATAATTCCATACCCATGTGCTGCCTGCCTCCCATCAACACCAGTACACCCTGAAATAGACACTATCTACCAACACTGAAAACCTATATACACATAATTCCATACCCCTGTGCTGCCTGCCTCCCACCCAACCAACACCAGGAACACCCTCAAAAAGCCCATGACTATCAACATTGCAAACCTATGTACACATACTTCCACACCCCTGTGATGCCTGCCTCCCACCCCACCAACACCAGGAACCCCCTTAAATAGACAGAATCTACCAACACTGCAAACCTATGTACACATAATTCCATACCCCTGTGCTGCCTGCCTCCCACCCCACCAACACCAGGAACACCCTGAAATAGACGCTACCTACGAATACTGCAAACCTATGTACACATAATTCCATATGCTTGTCCTGACTGCCCCCCCACCCCACCAACACCAGGAACACCCTCAAATACCCACTATCTACCAACACTGCAAAACTATGTGCACATAATTCCATACCCCTCTGCTGCCTGCCTCCCACCCCACCAACACCAGGAACACCCTCAAATACCCACTATCTACCAACACTGCAAACCTATGTACACATAATTCCATACCCCTCTGCTGCCTGCCTCCCACCCCACCAACACAAGGACAACCAATAGACGCTATCTACGAACACTGCAAACCTGTGTGCACATAATTCCAAACACCTGTGCTGCCTGCCTCCCAACAACAGCAGGAGCACCCTCAAATAGACACTATCTACCAAAACTGCAAACCTATGTACACATAATTCCATACCCCTGTGCTGTTTGCCTGTCTCCCACCCCACCAACACCAGGAACACCCTCAAATAGCCCCTCACTACCAACACTGCAAACCTATGTACACATAATTCCATACCCCTGTGCTGCCTGCCTCCCACCCCACTAATACCAGGAACACCCTCAAATAGCCCCTAACTACTAACACTGCAAACCTATGTAGACATACTTCCATAACCCTGTGCTGCCTGCCTCCACCCCACCAACACCAGAAACCCCCTCAAATATACGCTATATACCAACACTGCAAACTCATGTAGCCATAATTCCATACACCTGTCCTGCCTGCCTCCCACCCCATAAACACAAGGCACGCCCTCAAATAGAGGCTATCTACCAATACTGCAAACCTATGTACACAGAATTCCGTACCTCTGTCCTGCCTGCCTCCCACCCCACCAACACCAGGAACACCCTCAAATAGCCCCTAACTACCAACACTGCAAACCTATGTACACATAATTAATTACCCCTCTGCTGCCTGCTTCCCACCCCACCAACACCAGGGACACCCTCCAATAAACGCTATCTACGTACACTGCAAATCTATGTACACATAATTCCATACCTATGTGCTGCCTGCCTCCCATCAACACCAGGACACCCTCAAATAGACACTATCTACCAACACTGAAAACCTATTTACAGATAATTCCATACCCCTGTGCTGCCTGCCTCCCACTCCACCAACACCAGGAACACCCTCAAATAGCCCATAACTATCAAAACTGCAAACGTATGTACACATAATTCCATAGCCCTGTGCTGCCTGCCTCCCACCCCACCAACACCAGGAATACCCTCCAATAGACGCTATCTACGAACACTGCAAACACTGTACACATAATTCCATACCCCTGTGCTGCCTGCCTCCCACCCCACCAACACCAGGAACCCCCTTAAATAAACACTATCTACCCACAAACCTATGTACACAGAATTCCATACCCCTGTCCTGCCTGCCTCCCACCCCACAAACAGCAGGAACACCCTCAAATAGACGCTATCTACGAACACTGCAAACCTATGTACACATAATTCCATACCCCATTCAGGCCTGCCTCCCACCCCGCCAACACCAGGAAAACCCTCAAATAGCCCCTCACTACCAACACTACAAACCTATGTACACATAATTAAATACCCCTGTGCTGCCTGCCTCCCACCCCACCAATACCAGGAACACCCTCAAATAGCCCCTAACTACCAACACTGTAAACCTATGTACACATACTTCCATAACCGTGTGCTGCCTGCCTCCGCCCCACCAACACCAGAAACCCCCTCAAATATACGCTATATACCAACACTGCAAACCTATGTACCCATAATTCCATACCCCTGTCCTGCCTGCCTCCCATCCCATAAACACCAGGCACGCCCTCAAATAGAGGCTATCTACCAATACTGCAAACCTATGTACACAGAATTCAATACCCCTATGCTGCCTGCCTCCAAGCCACTAACACCAGGAACACCCTCAAATAGCCACTATCTACCAACACTGTAAACCTATGTACACATAATTCCATACGCTTATCCTGACTGCCCCCCACCCCACCAACACCAGGAACACCCTCAAATACCCACTATCTACCAACACTGCAAACCTATGTGCACATAATTCAATACCCCTCTGCTGCCTGCCTCCCACCCCACCAACGCCAGGAACGCCCTCAAATAGCCCCTAACTACCAACACTGCAAACCTATGTACACATAATTCCATACCCCTCTGCTGCCTGGCTCCCACCCCACCAACACAAGGACAACAAACACCCTCCAATAGACGCTATCTACGAACACTGCAAACCTATGTACACATAATTCCATACACCTGTGCTGCCTGTCTCCCAACAACACCAGGAGCACCCTCAAATAGACACTATCTACCAACACTGCAAACCTATGTACACATAATTCCATACCCCTGTGCTGTTTGCCTGTCTCCCACCCCGCCAACACCAGGAACACCCTCAAATAGCCCCTCACTACCAACACTGCAAACCTATGTACACATAATTCCATACCCCTGTGCTGCCTGCCTCCCACCCCACCAATACCAGGAACACCCTCAAATAGCCCCTAACTACCAACACTGCAAACCTGTGTACACATAGTTCCATAACCCTGTGCTGCCTGCCTCCACCCCACCAACACCAGAAACCCCCTCAAATATACGCTATATACCAACACTACAAACCTATGTACACATAATTCCATACCTATGTGCTGCCTGCCTCCCATCAACACCAGGACACCCTCAAATAGACACTATCTACCAACACTGAAAACCTATTTACACATAATTCCATACCCCTGTGCTGCCTGCCTCCCACCCCACCAACACCAGGAACACCCTCAAATAGCCCATAACTATCAACATTGCAAACGAATGTACACATAATTCCATTCCCCTGTGCTGCCTGAAACCCACCCCACCAACACCACGAATACCCTCCAATAGACGCTATCTACGAACACTGCAAACACTGTACACATAATTCCATACACCTATGCTGCCTGCCTCCCACCCCACCAACACCAGGAACCCCCTTAAATAGACACTATCTACCCACACTGCAAACCTGTGTACACAGAATTCCATACCCCTGTCCTGCCTGCCTCCCACCCCACAAACACCAGGAACACCCTCAAGTAGACGCTATCTACGAACACTGCAAACCTATGTACACATAATTCCATACCCCATTCAGGCCTGCCTCCCACCCGACCAACACCAGGAACACACTCAAATAGCTACTATCTACCAACACTGCAAACCTATGTACACATAATTCCATACCCCTATGCTGCCTGCTTCCACGCCACTAACACCAGTAACACCCTCAAATAGCCACTATCTACCAACACTGTAAACCTATGTAAACATAATCCCATACCCCTGTGCTGCCTGCCTCCCACCCCACCAATACCAGGAACACCCTCAAAAAGCCTCTAACTACCAGCACTGCAAACCTATGTACACATAATTCCATACCCCTGTGCTGCCCCCCATCCAACCAACACCAGCAACACCCTCAAATAGCCTCTATCTACCAACACTGCAAAACTATGTACACATAATTCCATACCCCTGTGTTGCCTGCCTCCTACCCCACCAATACCAGGAACACTCTCAAATAGCCCCTATCTACCAACACTGCAAACCTGTGTACACATAGTTCCATAACCCTGTGCTGCCTGCCTCCACCCCACCAACACCAGAAACCCCCTCAAATATACGCTATATACCAACACTGCAAACCTATGTACACATAATTCCATACCTATGTGCTGCCTGCCTCCCATCAACACCAGGACACCCTCAAATAGACACTATCTACCAACACTGAAAACCTATTTACACATAATTCCATACCCCTGTGCTGCCTGCCTCCCACCCCACCAACACCAGGAACACCCTCAAATAGCCCATAACTATCAACATTGCAAACGAATGTACACATAATTCCATTCCCCTGTGCTGCCTGCCACCCACCCCACCAACACCACGAATACCCTCCAATAGACGCTATCTACGAACACTGCAAACACTGTACACATAATTCCATACACCTGTGCTGCCTGCCTCCCACCCCACCAACACCAGGAACCCCCTTAAATAGACACGATCTACCCACACTGCAAACCTATGTACACAGAATTCCATACCGCTGTCCTGCCTGCCTCCCACCCCACAAACACCAGGAACACCCTCAAGTAGACGCTATCTACGAACACTGCAAACCTATGTACACATAATTCCATACCCCATTCAGGCCTGCCTCCCACCCGACCAACACCAGGAACACACTCAAATAGCTACTATCTACCAACACTGCAAACCTATGTACACATAATTCCATACCCCTATGCAGCCTGCTTCCACGCCACTAACACCAGTAACACCCTCAAATAGCCACTATCTACCAACACTGTAAACCTATGTAAACATAATCCCAGACCCCTGTGCTGCCTGCCTCCCACCCCACCAATACCAGGAACACCCTCAAAAAGCCTCTAACTACCAGCACTGCAAACCTATGTACACATAATTCCATACCCCTGTGCTGCCTCCCATCCAACCAACACCAGCAAGACCCTCAAATAGCCTCTATCTCCCAAAACACTGCAAAACTATGTACACATAATTCCATACACCTGTGTAGCCTGCCTCCCACCCCACCAACACCAGGAACACCCTGAAATAGACGCTATCTACGAATACTGCAAACCTATGTACACATAATTCCATATGCTTGTCCTGACTGCCCCCCCACCCCACCAACACCAGGAACACCCTCAAATACCCACTATCTACCAACACTGCAAAACTATGTGCACATAATTCCATACCCCTCTGCTGCCTGCCTCCCACCCCACCAACACCAGGAACACCCTCAAATACCCACTATCTACCAACACTGCAAACCTATGTACACAAAATTCCATAGCCATCAGCTGCCTGCCTCCCACCCCACCAACACCAGGAACACCCTCAAATAGCCCATAACTATCAACATTGCAAACGTATGTACACATAATTCCATTCCCCTGTGCTGCCTGCCTCCCACCCCACCAACACCAGGAATACCCTCCAATAGACGCTATCTACGAACACTGCAAACACTGTACACATAATTCCATACCCCTGTGCTGCCTGCCTCCCACCCCATCAACACAAGGACAACAAACAACCTCATTCAATAGACGCTATCTACGAACACTGCAAACCTATGTACACATAATTCCAAACACCTGTGCTGCCTGCCTCCCAACAACACCAGGAGCACCCTCAAATAGACACTATCTACCAACATTGCAAACCTATGTAGACATAATTCCATTCCCCTCTGCTGTCTGCCTCCCACCCCACCAACACAAGGACAACAAACACCCTCCAATAGACGCTATCTACGAACACTGCAAACCTATGTACACATAATTCCAAACACCTGTGCTGCCTGCCTCCCAACAACACCAAGAACACCCTCAAATAGACACTATCTACCAACACTGCAAACCTATGTACACATAATTCCATACCGCTGTGCTGTTTGCCTGTCTCCCACCCCACCAACACCAGGAACACCCTCAAATAGCCCCTCACTACCAACACTGCAAACCTATGTACACATACTTCCATAACCCTGTGCTGCCTGCCTCCACCCCACCAACACCAGAAACCCCCTCAAATATACGCTATATACCAACACTGCAAACCTATGTACCCATAATTCCATACCCCTGTCCTGCCTGCGTCCCACCCCATAAACACCAGGCACGCCCTCAAATAGAGGCTATCTACCAATACTGCAAACCTATGTACACAGAATTCCATACCCCTGTACTGCCTGCCTCCCACCCCACCAACACCAGGAACACCCTCAAATAGCCCCTAACTACGAACACTGCAAACCTATGTACACATAATTCCATACCCATGTGCTGCCTGCCTCCCATCAACACCAGGACACCCTCAAATAGACACTATCTACCAACACTGAAAACCTATATACACATAATTCCATACCCCTGTGCTGCCTGCCTCCCACCCCACCAACACCAGGAACACCCTCAAAAAGCCCATGACTATCAACATTGCAAACCTATGTACACATACTTCCACACCCCTGTGATGCCTGCCTCCCACCCCACCAACACCAGGAACCCCCTTAAATAGACAGAATCTACCCACACTGCAAACCTATGTACACATAATTCCATACCCCTGTCCTGCCTGCCTCCCACCCCACAAACACCAGCAACACCCTCAAAAAGACGCTATCTACGAACACTGCAAACCTATGTACACATAATTCCATACCCCATTCCGGCCTGCCTCCTACCCGACCAACACCAGGAACACCCTGAAATAGACACTATCTGTCAACACTGCAAACCTATGTACACATAATTCCATACCCCTCTGCTGCCTGTCTCCCACCCCACTAACACCAGGAACACCCTCAAATAGCCACTATCTATCAACACTGCAAACGTATGTACACATAAATCCATACCCCTGTGCTGCCTGCCTCCCACCCCACCAACACCAGGAATACCCTCCAATAGACGCTATCTACGAACACTGCAAACACTGTACACATAATTCCATACCCGTGTTGCCTGCCTCCCACCCCACCAACACCAGGATTACCCTCCAATAGACGCTATCTACGAACACTGCAATCCTATGTACACATAATTCCATACCCATGTGCTGCCTGCCTCCCAACAACACCAGGAACACGCTCAAATAGACACTATCTACCAACCATACAAACCTATGTGCACATAATTACATACCCCTGTGCTGCCTGCCTCCCACCCACCAACACCAGGAACATCCTCAAATAGCCCCTAACTACCAACACTGCAAAACTATGTACACATAATTCCATACCCCTGTTTTTCCTACCTCCCACCCCATCAACACTGGGAACACCCTCAAATAGCCCCTAACTTCCAACACTGCAAACCTATGTACACATACTTCCATACCCCTGTGCTTCCTGCCTCCCACCCCACCAACACCAGGAACCCCCTCAAATAGCCACTTTCTACCAACACTGCAAACCTATGTACACATAATTCCATACCCCACTGCTGCCTGCCTCCCACCCAGGAACACCCTCAAATAGCCCCTAACTACCAACACTGCAAAAGTATGTATACATAATTCCATACCCCTGTTTTTCCCGCCTCCCACCCCACCATCACTGGGAACACCCTCAAATAGCCTGTAACTTCCAACACTGCAAACCTATGTACACATACTTCCATAACCCTGTGCTGCCTCCCACCCCACCAACAAAAGGAACCCCGTCAAATAGACCCTATCTACCCACACTGCAAACCTATGTACACATAATTCCATACCCCTGTCCTGCCTGCCTCCCACCCGACCAACACCAGGAACACCCTCAAATAGCCACAACCTACCAACACTGCAAACCTATGTACACATAATTCCATACCACTCTGCTGCCTGCCTCCCACCCCACTAACAACAGGAACACCCTCAAATAGCCACTATCTACCAACACTGCAAACGGATGTACACATAATTCCATACCCCTGTGCTGACTGCCTCCCACCCCACAAATACCAGGAACACCCTCAAATAGACGCTATCTACGAACACTGCATACCTATGTACACATACTCCCACACCCCTGTGCTGCCTGCCTCCCACCCCACCAACACCAAGAACCCCCTTAAATAGACACTATCTACCCACACTGCAAACCTATGTACACATAATTCCATACCCCTGTCCTGCCTGCCTCCCGCCCCACAAACACCAGGAACACCCTCAAATAGATGCTATCTACGAACACTGCAAACCTATGTACACATAATTCCATACCCCATTCCGGCCTGCCTCCCACCGACAACACCAGGAACACCCTCAAATAGCCACTATCTTCCAACACTGCAAACCTATGTACACATAATTCCATACCCCTCTGCTGTCTGCCTCCAACCCCACTAACAACAGGAACACCCTCAAATAGCCACTATCTACCAACACTGCAAACCTATGTACACATAATTCCATACTCATGTTCTGCCTGCCTCCCACCCCAACAAACCCCAGTAATATCCTCCAATAGACGCTATCTACGAACACTGCTAACCTATGTACACATAATTCCATACACCTGTGCTGCCTGCCTCCCAACCCATAAACACCAGGCACGCCCTCAAATAGAGGCTATCTACAAATACTGCAAACCTATGTACACAGAACTCCATACCCCTATGCTGCCTGCCTCCAAGCCACTAACACCAGGAACACCCTCAAATAGCCACTATCTACCAACACTGTAAACCTATGTACACATACTTCCATACGCTTGTCCTGACAGCCCCCCACCCCATCAACACCAGGAACACCCTCAACTACCCACTATCTACCAACACTGCAAACCTATGTGCACATAATTCAATACCTTTTTGCTGCCTGCCTCCCACCCAACAACACCAGGAGCACCCTCAAATAGCCCCTATCTACCAACACTGCAAAAGTATGTACACATAATTCCATACCCCTGTTTTTCCCGCCTCGCACCCCACCAACACTGGGAACACCCTCAAATAGCCCCTAACTTCCAACACTGCAAACCTATGTACACATACTTCCATACCCCTGTGCTGCCTGCCTCCCACCCCACCAACACCAGGAACCCCCTCAAATAGCCACTTTCTACCAACACTGCAAATCTATGTACACATAATTCCATACCCCTGTCCTGCCTGCCTCCCACCCCACAACCACCAGGAACACCCTCAAATAGATGCTATCTAGGAACACTGCAAACCTATGTACACATAATTCCATACCCCTTTCGGGCCTGCCTCCCACCGGACCAAGACCAGGAACACCCTCAAATAGCCACTATCTACCAACACTGCAAACCTATGTACACTTAATTACATACCCCTGTTTTTCCCGCCTCCCACCCCACCAACAGTGGGAACACCCTCAAATGGCCCGTAACTTCCAACACTGCAAACCTATGTACACATAATTCCATACCCCACTACTGCCTGCCTCCCACCCCACCAACACCAGAAACCCCCTTAAATAAACACTATTTACCAACACTGCAAATCTATGTACACATAATTCCATACCCCTGTCCTGCCTGCCTCCCACCCCACAAACACCAGGAACACCCTCAAATAGACGCTATCTATGAACACTGCAAACCTATGTACACATAATTCCATACCCCTTTCCAGCCTGCCTCCCACCGGACCAACACCAGGAACACCCTCAAATAGCCACTATCTACCAACACTGCAAACCTATGTACACTTAATTACATACCCTTCTGCTGCCTGCCTCCCACCCCACTAACACCAGGAACACCCTCAAATCGCCACTATCTACCAACACTGCAAACCTATGTACACATAATTCCATACCCCTGTGCAGCCTGCCTCCCACCCCACCAACACCAGGAACACCCTCCAATAGATGCTATCTTCGAACACGGACACCCTATGTACACATACTTCCATAACCCTGTGCTGCATGCCTCCACTCCACCAACACCAGAAACCCCCTGAAATATACGCTATTTACCAACACTGCAAACCTATGTACCCATAATTCCATACTTCTGTCCTGCTTGCTTCCCACCCCATAAACACCAGGCACACCCTCAAATAGAGACTATCTACCAATACTGCAAACCTATCTACACAGAATTCCATACCCCTGTCCTGCCTGCCTACCACCCCACCAACACCAGGAACACCCTCAAATAGCCACTATCTACCAACACTGCAAACCTATGTACACAAAATTCCATACCCATCAGCTGCCTGCCTCCCACCCCACCAACACCAGGAACACCCTCAAATAGCCCATAACTATCAACATTGCAAACGTATGTACACATAATTCCATTCCCCTGTGCTGCCTGCCTCCCACCCCACCAACACCAGGAATACCCTCCAATAGACGCTATCTACGAACACTGCAAACACTGTACACATAATTCCATACCCCTGTGCTGCCTGCCTCCCACCCCATCAACACAAGGACAACAAACATCCTCCAATAGACGCTATCTACGAACACTGCAAACCTATGTACACATAATTCCATACCGCTGTGCTGTTTGCCTGTCTCCCACCCCACCAACACCAGGAACACCCTCAAATAGCCCCTCACTACCAACACTGCAAACCTATGTACACATACTTCCATAACCCTGTGCTGCCTGCCTCCACCCCACCAACACCAGAAACCCCCTCAAATATACGCTATATACCAACACTGCAAACCTATGTACCCATAATTCCATACCCCTGTCCTGCCTGCGCCCCACCCCATAAACACCAGGCACGCCCTCAAATAGAGGCTATCTACCAATACTGCAAACCTATGTACACAGAATTCCATACCCCTGTACTGCCTGCCTCCCACCCCATCAACACCAGGAACACCCTCAAATAGCCCCTAACTACGAACACTGCAAACCTATGTACACATAATTACATACCCATGTGCTGCCTGCCTCCCATCAACACCAGGACACCCTCAAATAGACACTATCTACCAACACTGAAAACCTATATACACATAATTCCATACCCCTGTGCTGCCTGCCTCCCACCCCACCAACACCAGGAACACCCTCAAAAAGCCCATGACTATCAACATTGCAAACCTATGTACACATACTTCCACACCCCTGTGATGCCTGCCTCCCACCCCACCAACACCAGGAACCCCCTTAAATAGACAGAATCTACCCACACTGCAAACCTATGTACACATAATTCCATACCCCTGTCCTGCCTGCCTCCCACCCCACAAACACCAGCAACACCCTCAAAAAGACGCTATCTACGAACACTGCAAACCTATGTACACATAATTCCATACCCCATTCCGGCCTGCCTCCCACCCGACCAACACCAGGAACACCCTGAAATAGACACTATCTGTCAACACTGCAAACCTATGTACACATAATTCCATACCCCTCTGCTGCCTGTCTCCCACCCCACTAACAACAGGAACACCCTCAAATAGCCACTATCTATCAACACTGCAAACGTATGTACACATAATTCCATACCCCTGTGCTGCCTGCCTCCCACCCCACCAACACCAGGAATACCCTCCAATAGACGCTATCTACGAACACTGCAAACACTGTACACATAATTCCATACCCCTGTGTTGCCTGCCTCCCACCCCACCAACACCAGGATTAGCCTCCAATAGACGCTATCTACGAACACTGCAATCCTATGTACACATAATTCCATACCCATGTGCTGCCTGCCTCCCAACAACACCAGGAACACGCTCAAATAGACACTATCTACCAACCATACAAACCTATGTGCACATAATTACATACCCCTGTGCTGCCTGCCTCCCACCCACCAACACCAGGAACATCCTCAAATAGCCCCTAACTACCAACACTGCAAAACTATGTACACATAATTCCATACCCCTGTTTTTCCCGCCTCCCACCCCACCAACACTGGGAACACCCTCAAATAGCCCCTAACTTCCAACACTGCAAACCTATGTACACATACTTCCATACCCCTGTGCTTCCTGCCTCCCACCCCACCAACACCAGGAACCCCCTCAAATAGCCACTTTCTACCAACACTGCAAACCTATGTACACATAATTCCATACCCCACTGCTGCCTGCCTCCCACCCAGGGACACCCTCAAATAGCCCCTAACTACCAACACTGCAAAAGTATGTATACATAATTCCATACCCCTGTTTTTCCCGCCTCCCACCGCACCAACACTGGGAACACCCTCAAATAGCCCGTAACTTCCAACACTGCAAACCTATGTACACATACTTCCATAACCCTGTGCTGCCTCCCACCCCACCAACAAAAGGAACCCCCTCAAATAGACCCTATCTACCCACACTGCAAACCTATGTACACATAATTCCATACCCCTGTCCTGCCTGCCTCCCACCCGACCAACACCAGGAACACCCTCAAATAGCCACTATCTACCAACACTGCAAACCTATGTACACATAATTCCATACCACTCTGCTGCCTGCCTCCCACCCCACTAACAACAGGAACACCCTCAAATAGCCACTATCTACCAACACTGCAAACGGATGTACACATAATTCCATACCCCTGTGCTGACTGCCTCCCACCCCACAAACACCAGGAACACCCTCAAATAGATGCTATCTACGAACACTGCAAACCTATGTACACATAATTCCATACCCCATTCCGGCCTGCCTCCCACCGACAACACCAGGAACACCCTCAAATAGCCACTATCTTCCAACACTGCAAACCTATGTACACATAATTCCATACCCCTCTGCTGTCTGCCTCCAACCCCACTAACAACAGGAACACCCTCAAATAGCCACTATCTACCAACACTGCAAACCTATGTACACATAATTCCATACCCATGTGCTGCCTGCCTCCCACCCCAACAAACCCGAGTAATATCCTCCAATAGACGCTATCTACGAACACTGCTAACCTATGTACACATAATTCCATACACCTGTGCTGCCTGCCTCCCAACCCATAAACACCAGGCACGCCCTCAAATAGAGGCTATCTACAAATACTGCAAACCTATGTACACAGAACTCCATACCCCTATGCTGCCTGCCTCCAAGCCACTAACACCAGGAACACCCTCAAATAGCCACTATCTACCAACACTGTAAACCTATGTACACATACTTGCATACGCTTGTCCTGACAGCCCCCCACCCCACCAACACCAGGAACACCCTCAACTACCCACTATCTACCAACACTGCAAACCTATGTGCACATAATTCAATATCTCTTTGCTGCCTGCCTCCCACCCAACAACACCAGGAGCACCCTCAAATAGCCCCTATCTACCAACACTGCAAAAGTATGTACACATAATTCCATACCCCTGTTTTTCCCGCCTCGCACCCCACCAACACTGGGAACACCCTCAAATAGCCCCTTACTTCCAACACTGCAAACCTATGTACACATACTTCCATACCCCTGTGCTGCCTGCCTCCCACCCCACCAACACCAGGAACCCCCTCAAATAGCCACTTTCTACCAAAACTGCAAATCTATGTACACATAATTCCATACCCCTGTCCTGCCTGCCTCCCACCCCACAACCACCAGGAACACCCTCAAATAGATGCTATCTAGGAACACTGCAAACCTATGTACACATAATTCCATACCCCTTTCGGGCCTGCCTCCCACCGGACCAAGACCAGGAACACCCTCAAATAGCCACTATCTACCAACACTGCAAACCTATGTACACTTAATTACATACCCCTGTTTTTCCCGCCTCCCACCCCACCAACACTGGGAACACCCTCAAATGGCCCGTAACTTCCAACACTGCAAACCTATGTACACATAATTCCATACCCCACTACTGCCTGCCTCCCACCCCACCAACACCAGGAACCCCCTTAAATAAACACTATTTACCAACACTGCAAATCTATGTACACATAATTCCATACCCCTGTCCTGCCTGCCTCCCACCCCACAAACACCAGGAACACCCTCAAATAGACGCTATCTATGAACACTGCAAACCTATGTACACATAATTCCATACCCCTCTGCTGCCTGCCTCCCACCCCACTAACACCAGGAACACCCTCAAATCGCCACTATCTACCAACACTGCAAACCTATGTACACATAATTCCATACCCCTGTGCAGCCTGCCTCCCACCCCACCAACACCAGGAACACCCTCCAATAGATGCTATCTTCGAACACGGACACCCTATGTACACATACTTCCATAACCCTGTGCTGCATGCCTCCACTCCACCAACACCAGAAACCCCCTGAAATATACGCTATTTACCAACACTGCAAACCTATGTACCCATAATTCCATACTTCTGTCCTGCTTGCCTCCCACCCCATAAACACCAGGCACACCCTCAAATAGAGACTATCTACCAATACTGCAAACCTATGTACACAGAATTCCATACCCCTGTCCTGCCTGCCTACCACCCCACCAACACCAGGAACACCCTCAAATAGCCAATATCTACCAACACTGCAAACCTATGTACACAAAATTCCATACCCATCAGCTGCCTGCCTCCCACCCCACCAACACCAGGAACACCCTCAAATAGCCCATAACTATCAACATTGCAAACGTATGTACACATAATTCCATTTCCCTGTGCTGCCTGCCTCCCACCCCACCAACACCAGGAATACCCTCCAATAGACGCTATCTACGAACACTGCAAACACTGTACACATAATTCCATACCCCTGTGCTGCCTGCCTCCCACCCCACCAACACCAGGAACCCCCTTAAATAGACACTATCTACCCACACTGCAAACCTATGTACACAGAATTCCATACCCCTGTCCTACCTGCCTCCCACCCCACAAACACCAGCAACACCCTCAAATAGACGCTATCTACGAACACTGCAAACCTATGTACATATAATTCCATACCCCATTCAGGCCTGCCTCCCACCCGACCAACACCAGGAACACACTCAAATAGCTACTATCTACCAACACTGCAAACCTATGTAAACATAATTCCATACCCCTATGCTGCCTGCTTCCACGCCACTAACACTAGTAACACCCTCAAATAGCCACTATCTACCAACACTGTAAACCTATGTAAACATAATCCCATACCCCTGTGCTGCCTGCCTCCCACCCCACCAATACCAGGAACACCCTCAAAAAGCCTCTAACTACCAACACTGCAAACCTATGTACACATAATTCCATACCCCTGTGCTGCCTCCCATCCAACCAACACCAGCAACACCCTCAAATAGCCTCTATCTACCAACACTGCAAAACTATGTACACATAATTCCATACCCCTGTGTTGCCTGCCTCCCACCCCACCAACACCAGGAACACCCTGAAATAGACGCTATCTACGAATATTGCAAACCTATGTACACATAATTCCATATGCTTGTCCTGACTGCCCTCCCACCCCACCAACACCAGGAATACCCTCCAATAGACGCTATCTACGAACACTGCAAACACTGTACACATAATTCCATACCCCTGTGTTGCCTGCCTCCCACCCCACCAACACCAGGATTACCCTCCAATAGACGCTATCTACGAACACTGCAATCCTATGTACACATAATTCCATACCCATGTGCTGCCTGCCTCCCAACAACACCAGGAACACGCTCAAATAGACACTATCTACCAACCATACAAACCTATGTGCACATAATTACATACCCCTGTGCTGCCTGCCTGCCTCCCACCCACCAACACCAGGAACATCCTCAAATAGCCCCTAACTAGCAACACTGCAAAACTATGTACACATAATTCCATACCCCTGTTTTTCCCGCCTCCCACCCCACCAACACTGGGAACACCCTCAAATAGCCCCTAACTTCCAACACTGCAAACCTATGTACACATACTTCCATACCCCTGTGCTTCCTGCCTCCCACCCCACCAACACCAGGAACCCCCTCAAAATGCCACTTTCTACCAACACTGCAAACCTATGTACACATAATTCCATACCCCACTGCTGCCTGCATCCCACCCAGGAACACCCTCAAATAGCCCCTAACTACCAACACTGCAAAAGTATGTATACATAATTCCATACCCCTGTTTTTCCCGCCTCCCACCCCACCAACACTGGGAACACCCTCAAATAGCCCCTAACTTCCAACACTGCAAACCTATGTACACATACTTCCATAACCCTGTGCTGCCTCCCACCCCACCAATACAAGGAACCCCCTCAAATAGACCCTATCTACCCACACTGCAAACCTATGTACACATAATTCCATACCCCTGTCCTGCCTGCCTCCCACCTGACCAACACCAGGAACACCCTCAAATAGCCACTATCTACCAACACTGCAAACCTATGTACACATATTTCCATACCACTCTGCTGCCTGCCTCCCACCCCACTAACAACAGGAACACCCTCAAATAGCCACTATCCACCAACACTGCAAACGGATGTACACATAATTCCATACCCCTGTGCTGACTGCCTCCCACCCCACAAACACCAGGAACACCCTCAAATAGACGCTATCTACAAACACTGCATACCTATGTACACATACTCCCACACCCCTGTGCTGCCTGCCTCCCACCCCACCAACACCAAGAACCCCCTTAAATAGACACTATCTACCCACACTGCAAACCTATGTACACATAATTCCATACCCCTGTCCTGCCTGCCTCCCGCCCCACAAACACCAGGAACACCCTCAAATAGATGCTATCTACGAACACTGCAAACCTATGTACACATAATTCCATACCCCATTCCGGCCTGCCCCCCACCGACAACACCAGGAACACCCTCAAATAGCCACTATCTTCCAACACTGCAAACCTATGTACACATAATTCCATACCCCTCTGCTGTCTGCCTCCAACCCCACTAACAACAGGAACACCCTCAAATAGCCACTATCTACCAACACTGCAAACCTATGTACACATAATTCCATACCCCTGTGCTGCCTGCCTCCCACCCCAACAAACCCCAGTAATATCCTCCAATAGACGCTATCTACGAACACTGCTAACCTATGTACACATAATTCCATACCCATGTGCTGCCTGCCTCCCAACAACACCAGGAGCACCCTCCAATAGACACTATCAACCAACCATGCAAACCTATGTACACATAATTCCATACCTCTTTGCTGCCTGCCTCCCACCCAACAACACCAGGAACACCCTCAAATAGCCCCTATCTACCAACACTGCAAAAGTATGTACACATAATTCCATACCCCTGTTTTTCCCGCCTCGCACCCCACCAACACTGGGAACACCCTCAAATAGCCCCTAACTTCCAACACTGCAAACCTATGTACACATACTTCCATACCCCTGTGCTGCCTGCCTCCCACCCCACCAACACCAGGAACCCCCTCAAATAGCCACTTTCTACCAACACTGCAAATCTATGTACACATAATTCCATACCCCTGTCCTGCCTGCCTCCCACCCCACAACCACCAGGAACACCTTCAAATGGACGCTATCTAGGAACACTGCAAACCTATGTACACATAATTCCATACCCCTTTCGGGCCTGCCTCCCACCGGACCAAGACCAGGAACACCCTCAAATAGCCACTATCTACCAACACTGCAAACCTATGTACACTTAATTACATACCCCTGTTTTTCCTGCCTCCCACCCCACCAACACTGGGAACACCCTCAAATGGCCCGTAACTTCCAACACTGCAAACCTATGTACACATAATTCCATACCCCACTACTGCCTGCCTCCCACCCCACCAACACCAGGAACCCCCTTAAATAAACACTATTTACCAACACTGCAAATCTATGTACACATAATTCCATACCCCTGTCCTGACTGCCTCCTACCCCACAAACACCAGGAACACCCTCAAATAGACGCTATCTATGAACACTGCAAACCTATGTACACATAATTCCATACCCCTTTCCAGCCTGCCTCCCACCGGACCAACACCAGGAACACTCTCAAATAGCCACTATCTACCAACACTGCAAACCTATGTACACTTAATTACATACCCCTCTGCTGCCTGCCTCCCACCCCACTAACACCAGGAACACCCTCAAATCGCCACTATCTACCAACACTGCAAACCTATGTACACATAATTCCATACCCATGTGCAGCCTGCCTCCCACCCCACCAAAACCAGGAACACCCTCCAATAGACGCTATCTTCGAACACTGACACCCTATGTACACATACTTCCATAACCCTGTGCTGCATGCCTCCACTCCACCAACACCAGAAACCCCCTCAAATATACGCTATATAACAACACTGCAAACCTATGTACACATAATTCCATACTTCTGTCCTGCTTGCCTCCCACCCGATAAACACCAGGCACACCCTCAAATAGAGACTATCTACCAATACTGCAAACCTATGTACACATAATTCCATACCCCTGTGCTGCCTGCCTCCCACCCCACCAACACCAGGAACCCCCTCAAATAGCCACTTTATACCAACACTGCAAACCTATGTACACATAATTCCATACCCCACTGCTGCCTGCCTCCCACCCAGGAACACCCTCAAATAGCCCCTAACTACCAACACTGCAAAAGTATGTATACATAATTCCATACCCCTGTTTTTCCCGCCTCCCACCCCACCAACACTGGGAACACCCTCAAATAGCCCCTAACTTCCAACACTGCAAACCTATGTACACATACTTCCTTAACCCTGTGCTGCCTCCCACCCCACCAATACAAGGAACCCGCTCAAATAGAAGCTATCTACCCACACTGCAAACCTATGTACACATAATTCCATACCCCTGTCCTGCCTGCCTCCCACCCGACCAACACCAGGAACACCCTCAAATAGCCACTATCTACCAACACTGCAAACCTATGTACACATAATTCCATACCATTCTGCTGCCTGCCTCCCACCCCACTAACAACAGGAACACCCGCAAATAGACACTATCTACCCACACTGCAAACCTATGTACACATAATTCCATACCCCTGTCCTGCCTGCCTCCCACCCCACAAACACCAGGAACACCCTCAAATAGATGCTATCTACGAACACTGCAAACCTATGTACACATAATTCCATACCCCATTCCGGCCTGCCCCTCACCGACAACACCAGGAACACCCTCAAATAGCCACTATCTCCCGCCCCACAAACACCAGGAACACCCTCAAATAGATGCTATCTACGAACACTGCATACCTATGTACACATACTCCCACACCCCTGTGCTGCCTGCCTCCCACCCCACCAACACCAAGAACCCCCTTAAATAGACACTATCTACCCACACTGCAAACCTATGTACACATAATTCCATACCCCTGTCCTGCCTGCCTCCCGCCCCACAAACACCAGGAACACCCTCAAATAGATGCTATCTACGAACACTGCAAACCTATGTACACATAATTCCATACCCCATTCCGGCCTGCCCCCCACCGACAACACCAGGAACACCCTCAAATAGCCACTATCTTCCAACACTGCAAACCTATGTACACATAATTCCATACCCCTCTGCTGTCTGCCTCCACTCCACCAACACCAGAAACCCCCTCAAATATACGCTATATAACAACACTGCAAACCTATGTACACATAATTCCATACTTCTGTCCTGCTTGCCTCCCACCCCATAAACACCAGGCACACCCTCAAATAGAGACTAGCTACCAATACTGCAAACCTATGTACACATAATTCCATACCCCAGTGCTGCCTGCCTCCCACCCCAACAAACCCCAGTAATATCCTCCAATAGACGCTATCTACGAACACTGCTAACCTATGTACACATAATTCCATACCCATGTGCTGCCTGCCTCCCAACAACACCAGGAACACCCTCAAATAGACACTATCAACCAACCATGCAAACCTATGTACACATAATTCCATACCTCGTTGCTGCCTGCCTCCCACCCAACAACACCAGGAACACCCTCAAATAGCCCCTATCTACCAACACTGCAAAAGTATGTACACATAATTCCATACCCCTGTTTTTCCCACCTCGCACCCCACCAACACTGGGAACACCCTCAAATAGCCCCTAACTTCCAACACTGCAAACCAATGTACACATACTTCCATACCCCTGTGCTGCCTGCCTCCCACCCCACCAACACCAGGAACCCCCTCAAATAGCCACTTTCTACCAACACTGCAAATCTATGTACACATAATTCCATACCCCTGTCCTGCCTGCCTCCCACCCCATAAACACCAGGAACACCCTCAAATAGACGCTATCTAGGAACACTGCAAACCTATGTACACATAATTCCATACCCTTTTCGGGCCTGCCTCCCACCGGACCAAGACCAGGAACACCCTCAAATAGCCACTATCTACCAACACTGCAAACCTATGTACACTTAATTACATACCCCTGTTTTTCCCGCCTCCCACCCCACCAACACTGGGAACACCCTCAAATGGCCCGTAACTTCCAACACTGCAAACCTATGTACACATAATTCCATACCCCACTACTGCCTGCCTCCCACCCCACCAACACCAGGAACCCCCTTAAATAAACACTATTTACCAACACTGCAAATCTATGTACACATAATTCCATACCCCTGTCCTGCCTGCCTCCCACCCCACAAACACCATGAACACCCTCAAATAGACGCTATCTATGAACACTGCAAACCTATGTACACATAATTCCATACCCCTTTCTAGCCTGCCTCCCACCGGACCAACACCAGGAACACCCTCAAATAGCCACTATCTACCAACACTGCAAACCTATGTACACTTAATTACATACCCCTCTGCTGCCTGCCTCCCACCCCACTAACACCAGGAAGACCCTCAAATCGCCACTATCTACCAACACTGCAAACCTATGTACACATAATTCCATACCTCTGTGCAGCCTGCCTCCCACCCAACCAACACCAGGAACACCCTCCAATAGACGCTATCTTCGAACACTGACACCCTATGTACACATACTTCCATAACCCTGTGCTGCATGCCTCCACTCCACCAACACCAGAAACCCCCTGAAATATACGCTATTTACCAACACTGCAAACCTATGTACCCATAATTCCATACTTCTGTCCTGCTTGCCTCCCACCCCATAAACACCAGGCACACCCTCAAATAGAGACTATCTACCAATACTGCAAACCTATGTACACAGAATTTCATACCCCTGTCCTGCCTGCCTACCACGCCACCAACACCAGGAACACCCTCAAATAGCCACTATCTACCAACACTGCAAACCTATGTACACAAAATTCCATACCCATCAGCTGCCTGCCTCCCACCCCACCAACGCCAGGAACACCCTCAAATAGCCCATAACTATCAACATTGCAAACGTATGTACACATAATTCCATTCCCCTGTGCTGCCTGCCTCCCACCCCACAAAACCAGGAATACCCTCCAATAGACGCTATCTACGAACACTGCAAACACTGTACACATAATTCCATACCCCTGTGCTGCCTGCCTCCCACCCCACCAACACCAGGAACACCCTGAAATAGACGCTACCTACGAATACTGCAAACCTATGTACACATAATTCCATATGCTTGTCCTGACTGCCCCCCCACCCCACCAACACCAGGAACACCCTCAAATACCCACTATCTACCAACACTGCAAAACTATGTGCACATAATTCCATACCGCTCTGCTGCCTGCCTCCCACCCCACCAACACCAGGAACACCCTCAAATACCCACTATCTACCAACACTGCAAAACTATGTACACAAAATTCCATACCCATCATCTGCCTGCCTCCCACCCCACCAACACCAGGAACACCCTCAAATAGCCCATAACTATCAACATTGCAAACGCATGTACACATAATTCCATTCCCCTGTGCTGCCTGCCTCCCACCCCACCAACACCAGGAATACACTCCAATAGACGCTATCTACGAACACTGCAAACACTGCACACATAATTCCATACCCTTGTGCTGCCTGCCTCCCACCCCACCAACACCAGGAACCCCCTTAAATAGACACTATCTACCCACACTGCAAACCTATGTACACAGAATTCCATACCCCTGTCCTGCCTGCCTCCCACCCCACAAACACCAGGAACACCCTCAAGTAGACGCTATCTACGAACACTGCAAACCTATGTACACATAATTCCATACCCCATTCAGGCCTGCCTCCCACCCGACCAACACCAGGAACACACTCAAATAGCTACTATCTACCAACACTGCAAACCTATGTACACATAATTCCATACCTCTATGCTGCCTGCTTCCACGCCACTAACACCAGTAACACCCTCAAATAGCCACTATCTACCAACACTGTAAACCTATGTAAACATAATCCCATACCCCTGTGCTGCCTGCCTCCCACCCCACCAATACCAGGAACACCCTCAAAAAGCCTCTAACTACCAACACTGCAAACCTATGTACACATAATTCCATACCCCTGTGCTGCCTTCCATCCAACCAACACCAGCAACACCCTCAAATAGCCTCTATCTACCAACACTGCAAAACTATGTACACATAATTCCATACCCCTGTGTTGCATGCCTCCCACCCCACCAACACCAGGAACACCCTGAAATAGACGCTATCTACGAATACTGCAAACCTATGTACACATAATTCCATATGCTTGTCCTGACTGCCCCCCCCACCCCACCAACACCAGGAACACCCTCAAATACCCACTATCTACCAACACTGCAAAACTATGTGCACATAATTCCATACCGCTCTGCTGCCTGCCTCCCACCCCACCAACACCAGGAACACCCTCAAATACCCACTATCTACCAACACTGCAAACCTATGTACACATAATTCCATACCCCTCTGCTGCCTGCCTCCCACCCCACCAACACAAGGACAACAAACACCCTCCAATAGACGCTATCTACAAACACTGCAAACCTATGTACACATAATTCCAAACACCTGTGCTGCCTGCCTCCCAACAACACCAGGAGCACCCTCAAATAGACACTATCTACCAACACTGCAAACCTATGTACACATCATTCCATACCGCTGTGCTGTTTGCCTGTCTCCCACCCCACCAACACCAGGAACCCCCTCAAATATACGCTATATACCAACACTGCAAACCTATGTACCCATAATTCCATACCCCTGTCCTGCCTGCGTCCCACCCCATAAACACCAGGCACGCCCTCAAATAGAGGCTATCTACCAATACTGCAAACCTATGTACACAGAATTCCATACCCCTGTACTGCCTGCCTCCCACCCCACCAACACCAGGAACACCCTAATTTGCCCCTAACTACGAACACTGCAAACCTATGTACACATAATTCCATACCCATGTGCTGCCTGCCTCCCATCAACACCAGGACACCCTCAAATAGACACTATCTACCAACACTGAAAACCTATATACACATAATTCCATACCCCTGTGCTGCCTGCCTCCCACCCCACCAACACCAGGAACACCCTCAAAAAGCCCATGACTATCAACATTGCAAACCTATGTACACATACTTCCACACCCCTGTGATGCCTGCCTCCCACCCCACCAACACCAGGAACCCCCTTAAATAGACAGAATCTACCCACACTGCAAACCTATGTACACATAATTCCATACCCCTGTCCTGCCTGCCTCCCACCCCACAAACACCAGCAACACCCTCAAAAAGACGCTATCTACGAACACTGCAAACCTATGTACACATAATTCCATACCCCATTCCGGCCTGCCTCCCACCCGACCAACACCAGGAACGCCCTGAAATAGACACTATCTGTCAACACTGCAAACCTATGTACACATAATTCCATACCCCTCTGCTGCCTGTCTCCCACCCCACTAACAACAGGAACACCCTCAAATAGCCACTATCTATCAACACTGCAAACGTATGTACACATAATTCCATACCCCTGTGTTGCCTGCCTCCCACCCCACCAACACCAGGAATACCGTCCAATAGACGCTATCTACGAACACTACAAACACTGTACACATAATTCCATACCCCTGTGTTGCCTGCCTCCCACCCCACCAACACCAGGATTACCCTCCAATAGACGCTATCTACGAACACTGCAATCCTATGTACACATAATTCCATACCCATGTGCTGCCTGCCTCCCAACAACACCAGGAACACGCTCAAATAGACACTATCTACCAACACTGCAAACCTATGTACACATAATTCCATACCGCTGTGCTGTTTGCCTGTCTCCCACCCCACCAACACCAGGAACAACCTCAAATAGCCCCTCACTACCAACACTGCAAACCTATGTACACATACTTCCATAACCCTGTGCTGCCTGCCTCCAACCCCACTAACAACAGGAACACCCTCAAATAGCCACTATCTACCAACACTGCAAACCTATGTACACATAATTCCATACCCCTGTGCTGCCTGCCTCCCACCCCAACAAACCCCAGTAATATCCTCCAATTGACGCTATCTACGAACACTGCTAACCTATGTACACATAATTCCATACCCATGTGCTGCCTGCCTCCCAACAACACCAGGAGCACCGTCCAATAGACACTATCAACCGACCATGCAAACGTATGAACACATAATTCCAGATCCTCTTTGCTGCCTGCCTCCCACCCAACAACACCAGGAACACCCTCAAATAGCCCCTATCTACCAACACTGCAAAAGTATGTACACATAATTCCATACCCCTGTTTTTCCCGCCTCGCACCCCACCAACACTGGGAACACCCTCAAATAGCCCCTAACTTCCAACACTGCAAACCTATGTACACATACTTCCATACCCCTGTGCTGCCTGCCTCCCACCCCACCAACACCAGGAACCCCCTCAAATAGCCACTTTCTACCAACACTGCAAATCTATGTACACATAATTCCATACCCCTGTCCTGCCTGCCTCCCACCCCACAACCACCAGGAACACCTTCAAATGGACGCTATCTAGGAACACTGCAAACCTATGTACACATAATTCCATACCCCTTTCGGGCCTGCCTCCCACCGGACCAAGACCAGGAACACCCTCAAATAGCCACTATCTACCAACACTGCAAACCTATGTACACTTAATTACATACCCCTGTTTTTCCTGCCTCCCACCCCACCAACACTGGGAACACCCTCAAATGGCCACTAACTTCCAACACTGCAAACCTATGTACACATAATTCCATACCCCACTACTGCCTGCCTCCCACCCCACCAACACCAGGAACCCCCTTAAATAAACACTATTTACCAACACTGCAAATCTATATACACATAATTCCATACCCCTGTCCTGACTGCCTCCTACCCCACAAACACCAGGAACACCCTCAAATAGACGCTATCTATGAACACTGCAAACCTATGTACACATAATTCCATACCCCTTTCCAGCCTGCCTCCCACCGGACCAACACCAGGAACACTCTCAAATAGCCACTATCTACCAACACTGCAAACCTATGTACACTTAATTACATACCCCTCTGCTGCCTGCCTCCCACCCCACTAACACCAGGAACACCCTCAAATCGCCACTATCTACCAACACTGCAAACCTATGTACACATAATTCCATACCCATGTGCAGCCTGCCTCCCACCCCACCAAAACCAGGAACACCCTCCAATAGACGCTATCTTCGAACACTGACACCCTATGTACACATACTTCCATAACCCTGTGCTGCATGCCTCCACTCCACCAACACCAGAAACCCCCTCAAATATACGCTATATAACAACACTGCAAACCTATGTACACATAATTCCATACTTCTGTCCTGCTTGCCTCCCACCCGATAAACACCAGGCACACCCTCAAATAGAGACTATCTACCAATACTGCAAACCTATGTACACATAATTCCATACCCCTGTGCTGCCTGCCTCCCACCCCACCAACACCAGGAACCCCCTCAAATAGCCACTTTCTACCAACACTGCAAACCTATGTACACATAATTCCATACCCCACTGCTGCCTGCCTCCCACCCAGGAACACCCTCAAATAGCCCCTAACTACCAACACTGCAAAAGTATGTATACATAATTCCATACCCCTGTTTTTCCCGCCTCCCACCCCACCAACACTGGGAACACCCTCAAATAGCCCCTAACTTCCAACACTGCAAACCTATGTACACATACTTCCTTAACCCTGTGCTGCCTCCCACCCCACCAATACAAGGAACCCGCTCAAATAGACCCTATCTACCCACACTGCAAACCTATATACACATAATTCCATACCCCTGTCCTGCCTGCCTCCCACCCGACCAACACCAGGAACACCCTCAAATAGCCACTATCTACCAACACTGCAAACCTATGTACACATAATTCCATACCATTCTGCTGCCTGCCTCCCACCCCACTAACAACAGGAACACCCGCAAATAGACACTATCTACCCACACTGCAAACCTATGTACACATAATTCCATACCCCTGTCCTGCCTGCCTCCCACCCCACAAACACCAGGAACACCCTCAAATAGATGCTATCTACGAACACTGCAAACCTATGTACACATAATTCCATACCCCATTCCGGCCTGCCCCTCACCGACAACACCAGGAACACCCTCAAATAGCCACTATCTCCCGCCCCACAAACACCAGGAACACCCTCAAATAGATGCTATCTACGAACACTGCATACCTATGTACACATACTCCCACACCCCTGTGCTGCCTGCCTCCCACCCCACCAACACCAAGAACCCCCTTAAATAGACACTATCTACCCACACTGCAAACCTATGTACACATAATTCCATACCCCTGTCCTGCCTGCCTCCCGCCCCACAAACACCAGGAACACCCTCAAATAGATGCTATCTACGAACACTGCAAACCTATGTACACATAATTCCATACCCCATTCCGGCCTGCCCCCCACCGACAACACCAGGAACACCCTCAAATAGCCACTATCTTCCAACACTGCAAACCTATGTACACATAATTCCATACCCCTCTGCTGTCTGCCTCCACTCCACCAACACCAGAAACCCCCTCAAATATACGCTATATAACAACACTGCAAACCTATGTACACATAATTCCATACTTCTGTCCTGCTTGCCTCCCACCCCATAAACACCAGGCACACCCTCAAATAGAGACTAGCTACCAATACTGCAAACCTATGTACACATAATTCCATACCCCAGTGCTGCCTGCCTCCCACCCCAACAAACCCCAGTAATATCCTCCAATAGACGCTATCTACGAACACTGCTAACCTATGTACACATAATTCCATACCCATGTGCTGCCTGCCTCCCAACAACACCAGGAACACCCTCAAATAGACACTATCAACCAACCATGCAAACCTATGTACACATAATTCCATACCTCGTTGCTGCCTGCCTCCCACCCAACAACACCAGGAACACCCTCAAATAGCCCCTATCTACCAACACTGCAAAAGTATGTACACATAATTCCATACCCCTGTTTTTCCCACCTCGCACCCCACCAACACTGGGAACACCCTCAAATAGCCCCTAACTTCCAACACTGCAAACCTATGTACACATACTTCCATACCCCTGTGCTGCCTGCCTCCCACCCCACCAACACCAGGAACCCCCTCAAATAGCCACTTTCTACCAACACTGCAAATCTATGTACACATAATTCCATACCCCTGTCCTGCCTGCCTCCCACCCCATAACCACCAGGAACACCCTCAAATAGACGCTATCTAGGAACACTGCAAACCTATGTACACATAATTCCATACCCTTTTCGGGCCTGCCTCCCACCGGACCAAGACCAGGAACACCCTCAAATAGCCACTATCTACCAACACTGCAAACCTATGTACACTTAATTACATACCCCTGTTTTTCCCGCCTCCCACCCCACCAACACTGGGAACACCCTCAAATGGCCCGTAACTTCCAACACTGCAAACCTATGTACACATAATTCCATACCCCACTACTGCCTGCCTCCCACCCCACCAACACCAGGAACCCCCTTAAATAAACACTATTTACCAACACTGCAAATCTATGTACACATAATTCCATACCCCTGTCCTGCCTGCCTCCCACCCCACAAACACCATGAACACCCTCAAATAGACGCTATCTATGAACACTGCAAACCTATGTACACATAATTCCATACCCCTTTCTAGCCTGCCTCCCACCGGACCAACACCAGGAACACCCTCAAATAGCCACTATCTACCAACACTGCAAACCTATGTACACTTAATTACATACCCCTCTGCTGCCTGCCTCCCACCCCACTAACACCAGGAAGACCCTCAAATCGCCACTATCTACCAACACTGCAAACCTATGTACACATAATTCCATACCTCTGTGCAGCCTGCCTCCCACCCAACCAACACCAGGAACACCCTCCAATAGACGCTATCTTCGAACACTGACACCCTATGTACACATACTTCCATAACCCTGTGCTGCATGCCTCCACTCCACCAACACCAGAAACCCCCTGAAATATACGCTATTTACCAACACTGCAAACCTATGTACCCATAATTCCATACTTCTGTCCTGCTTGCCTCCCACCCCATAAACACCAGGCACACCCTCAAATAGAGACTATCTACCAATACTGCAAACCTATGTACACAGAATTTCATACCCCTGTCCTGCCTGCCTACCACGCCACCAACACCAGGAACACCCTCAAATAGCCACTATCTACCAACACTGCAAACCTATGTACACAAAATTCCATACCCATCAGCTGCCTGCCTCCCACCCCACCAACGCCAGGAACACCCTCAAATAGCCCATAACTATCAACATTGCAAACGTATGTACACATAATTCCATTCCCCTGTGCTGCCTGCCTCCCACCCCACCAAAACCAGGAATACCCTCCAATAGACGCTATCTACGAACACTGCAAACACTGTACACATAATTCCATACCCCTGTGCTGCCTGCCTCCCACCCCACCAACACCAGGAACACCCTGAAATAGACGCTACCTACGAATACTGCAAACCTATGTACACATAATTCCATATGCTTGTCCTGACTGCCCCCCCACCCCACCAACACCAGGAACACCCTCAAATACCCACTATCTACCAACACTGCAAAACTATGTGCACATAATTCCATACCGCTCTGCTGCCTGCCTCCCACCCCACCAACACCAGGAACACCCTCAAATACCCACTATCTACCAACACTGCAAAACTATGTACACAAAATTCCATACCCATCATCTGCCTGCCTCCCACCCCACCAACACCAGGAACACCCTCAAATAGCCCATAACTATCAACATTGCAAACGTATGTACACATAATTCCATTCCCCTGTGCTGCCTGCCTCCCACCCCACCAACACCAGGAATACACTCCAATAGACGCTATCTACGAACACTGCAAACACTGCACACATAATTCCATACCCTTGTGCTGCCTGCCTCCCACCCCACCAACACCAGGAACCCCCTTAAATAGACACTATCTACCCACACTGCAAACCTATGTACACAGAATTCCATACCCCTGTCCTGCCTGCCTCCCACCCCACAAACACCAGGAACACCCTCAAGTAGACGCTATCTACGAACACTGCAAACCTATGTACACATAATTCCATACCCCATTCAGGCCTGCCTCCCACCCGACCAACACCAGGAACACACTCAAATAGCTACTATCTACCAACACTGCAAACCTATGTACACATAATTCCATACCCCTATGCTGCCTGCTTCCACGCCACTAACACCATTAACACCCTCAAATAGCCACTATCTACCAACACTGTAAACCTATGTAAACATAATCCCATACCCCTGTGCTGCCTGCCTCCCACCCCACCAATACCAGGAACACCCTCAAAAAGCCTCTAACTACCAACACTGCAAACCTATGTACACATAATTCCATACCCCTGTGCTGCCTTCCATCCAACCAACACCAGCAACACCCTCAAATAGCCTCTATCTACCAACACTGCAAAACTATGTACACATAATTCCATACCCCTGTGTTGCCTGCCTCCCACCCCACCAACACCAGGAACACCCTGAAATAGACGCTATCTACGAATACTGCAAACCTATGTACACATAATTCCATATGCTTGTCCTGACTGCCCCCCCCCCCACCCCACCAACACCAGGAACACCCTCAAATACCCACTATCTACCAACACTGCAAAACTATGTGCACATAATTCCATACCGCTCTGCTGCCTGCCTCCCACCCCACCAACACCAGGAACACCCTCAAATACCCACTATCTACCAACACTGCAAACCTATGTACACATAATTCCATACCCCTCTGCTGCCTGCCTCCCACCCCACCAACACAAGGACAACAAACACCCTCCAATAGACGCTATCTACAAACACTGCAAACCTATGTACACATAATTCCAAACACCTGTGCTGCCTGCCTCCCAACAACACCAGGAGCACCCTCAAATAGACACTATCTACCAACACTGCAAACCTATGTACACATCATTCCATACCGCTGTGCTGTTTGCCTGTCTCCCACCCCACCAACACCAGGAACCCCCTCAAATATACGCTATATACCAACACTGCAAACCTATGTACCCATAATTCCATACCCCTGTCCTGCCTGCGTCCCACCCCATAAACACCAGGCACGCCCTCAAATAGAGGCTATCTACCAATACTGCAAACCTATGTACACAGAATTCCATACCCCTGTACTGCCTGCCTCCCACCCCACCAACACCAGGAACACCCTCAAATAGCCCCTAACTACGAACACTGCAAACCTATGTACACATAATTCCATACCCATGTGCTGCCTGCCTCCCATCAACACCAGGACACCCTCAAATAGACACTATCTACCAACACTGAAAACCTATATACACATAATTCCATACCCCTGTGCTGCCTGCCTCCCACCCCACCAACACCAGGAACACCCTCAAAAAGCCCATGACTATCAACATTGCAAACCTATGTACACATACTTCCACACCCCTGTGATGCCTGCCTCCCACCCCACCAACACCAGGAACCCCCTTAAATAGACAGAATCTACCCACACTGCAAACCTATGTACACATAATTCCATACCCCTGTCCTGCCTGCCTCCCACCCCACAAACACCAGCAACACCCTCAAAAAGACGCTATCTACGAACACTGCAAACCTATGTACACATAATTCCATACCCCATTCCGGCCTGCCTCCCACCCGACCAACACCAGGAACGCCCTGAAATAGACACTATCTGTCAACACTGCAAACCTATGTACACATAATTCCATACCCCTCTGCTGCCTGTCTCCCACCCCACTAACAACAGGAACACCCTCAAATAGCCACTATCTATCAACACTGCAAACGTATGTACACATAATTCCATACCCCTGTGTTGCCTGCCTCCCACCCCACCAACACCAGGAATACCCTCCAATAGACGCTATCTACGAACACTACAAACACTGTACACATAATTCCATACCCCTGTGTTGCCTGCCTCCCACCCCACCAACACCAGGATTACCCTCCAATAGACGCTATCTACGAACACTGCAATCCTATGTACACATAATTCCATACCCATGTGCTGCCTGCCTCCCAACAACACCAGGAACACGCTCAAATAGACACTATCTACCAACACTGCAAACCTATGTACACATAATTCCATACCGCTGTGCTGTTTGCCTGTCTCCCACCCCACCAACACCAGGAACAACCTCAAATAGCCCCTCACTACCAACACTGCAAACCTATGTACACATACTTCCATAACCCTGTGCTGCCTGCCTCCACCCCACCAACACCAGAAACCCCCGCAAATATACGCTATATACCAACACTGCAAACCTATGTACCCATAATTCCATACCCCTGTCCTGCCTGCGTCCCACCCCATAAACACCAGGCACGCCCTCAAATAGAGGCTATCTACCAATACTGCAAACCTATGTACACAGAATTCCATACCCCTGTACTGCCTGCCTCCCACCCCACCAACACCAGGAACACCCTCAAATAGCCCCTAACTACAAACACTGCAAACCTATGTACACATAATTCCATACCCATGTGCTGCCTGCCTCCCATCAACACCAGGACACCCTCAAATAGACACTATCTACCAACACTGAAAACCTATATACACATAATTCCATACCCCTGTGCTGCCTGCCTCCCACCCCACCAACACCAGGAACACCCTCAAAAAGCCCATGACTATCAACATTGCAAACCTATGTACACATACTTCCACACCCCTGTGATGCCTGCCTCCCACCCCACCAACACCAGGAACCCCCTTAAATAGACAGAATCTACCCACACTGCAAACCTATGTACACATAATTCCATACCCCTGTCCTGCCTGCCTCCCACCCCACAAACACCAGCAACACCCTCAAAAAGACGCTATCTACGAACACTGCAAACCTATGTACACATAATTCCATACCCCATTCCGGCCTGCCTCCCACCCGACCAACACCAGGAACACCCTGAAATAGACACTATCTGTCAACACTGAAAACCTATGTACACATATTTCGATACCCCTCTGCTGCCTGTCTCCCACCCCACTAACAACAGGAACACCCTCAAATAGCCACTATCTATCAACACTGCAAACGTATGTACACATAATTCCATACCCCTGTGCTGCCTGCCTCCCATCCCACCAACACCAGGAATACCCTCCAATAGACGCTATCTACGAACACTGCAAACACTGTACACATAATTCCATACCCCTGTGTTGCCTGCCTCCCACCCCACCAACACCAGGATTACCCTCCAATAGACGCTATCTACGAACACTGCAATCCTATGTACACATAATTCCATACCCATGTGCTGCCTGCCTCCCAACAACACCAGGAACACGCTCAAATAGACACTATCTACCAACCATACAAACCTATGTGCACATAATTACATACCCCTGTGCTGCCTGCCTCCCACCCACCAACACCAGGAACATCCTCAAATAGCCCCTAACTACCAAGACTGCAAAACTATGTACACATAATTCCATACCCCTGTTTTTCTCGCCTCCCACCCCACCAACACTGGGAACACCCTCAAATAGCCCCTAACTTCCAACACTGCAAACCTATGTACACATACTTCCATGCCCCTGTGCTTCCTGCCTCCCACCCCACCAACACCAGGAACCCCCTCAAATAGCCACTTTCTACCAACACTGCAGACCTATGTACACATAATTCCATACCCCACTGCTGCCTGCCTCCCACCCAGGAACACCCTCAAATAGCCCCTAACTACCAACACTGCAAAAGTATGTATACCTAATTCCATACCCCTGTTTTTCCCGCCTCCCACCCCACCAACACTGGGAACACCCTCAAATAGACCCTAACTTCCAACACTGCAAACCTATGTACACATACTTCCATAACCCTGTGCTGCCTCCCACCCCACCAATAAAAGGAACCCCCTCAAATAGACCCTATCTACCCACACTGCAAACCTATGTACACATAATTCCATACCCCTGTCCTGCCTGCCTCCCACCCGACCAACACCAGGAACACCCTCAAATAGCCACTATCTACCAACACTGCAAACCTATGTACACATAATTCCATACCACTCTGCTGCCTGCCTCCCACCCCACTAACAACAGGAACACCCTCAAATAGCCACTATCTACCAACACTGCAAACGGATGTACATATAATTCCATACCCCTGTGCTGACTGCCTCCCACCCCACAAACACCAGGAACATCCTCAAATAGACGCTATCTACGAACACTGCATACCTATGTACACATACTCCCACACCCCTGTGCTGCCTGCCTCCCACCCCACCAACACCAAGAACCCCCTTAAATAGTCACTATCTACCCACACTGCAAACCTATGTACACATAATTCCATACCCGTGTCCTGCCTGCCTCCCGCCCCACAAACACCAGGAACACACTCAAATAGATGCTATCTACGAACACTGCAAACCTATGTACACATAATTCCATACCCCATTCCG